>NC_060030.1:7517500-12517500 GCF_905333055.1 Maniola jurtina
CACACGTCTATGGTGAAATGCCAAATTATTATTTTATAGTATAGGCACAAAATACCTATTTACCTACCTATAGGTAAGTAGGTACTTAGGTTTTATATTGTGGTCTCCGCTACAACGTTGGAGCGCAGCGGATACCAATTCCCAATTCTTTATCTAAAAGCTGTGCATTGTACAATTCCTACCTTCCTAGCGAAGAGTACTTAGGACCTGTGGTAGGACTTTGGGCTGCAGGTAGCCAATATGCTTATGCGTAATGCACCCATAGGATTAGGATGTTTGTGCACTCATTCGTATTCAATTTGTTTTCGTTTTCGTAAAAATACAATCCGTAGTGGCCGTCGTACAAGACGGAACTACCTACTGTAGCCACAGCTTCAGGTTATCAGGATTTTTAAATAAATCTCGACATTAGTTTTCACATTGTATATTTTTCACCTTTAACAGAATACAATCACAATACGTCCGTTTGCTCTGTCGTTCCATAATGAATGAATGTCGCCTCTAGGCTCTACACCACAATATTAAAAAGACGTAGCAGATATTTTATAATTATTATTTTTACATTTTAAATATTTATAATGTAATTCTTTATGTACCTAATATAAGTTTACCTAAAAGTGATAAATGAGCTTACAGCTCGGCCTTCCTGCAATGAGCGAGTCCCTTCGCTCTGTTATACGAAATTTACAATTTATAGTACCAATAATAATTGAAAATAACACAATCAACTAGAGTAACTAATTCTAAAAATTAATTAAGAATTCTTTGATATATTTAAAAAAAATTAAAACATAATATTAAAATCTTTGACAATTACGTTTCATCATTTTTTATAATTACAAATTATATTACAATTATCGTATCGTCATAATTATTCATATTTAACTACTTTCTAAATCCATAGAAAAATTTAGCCCTGGCTGTATTTTGTCTACTGCACCTATGGCTTCGTAGCAACGGTTATTTTTACGCGATAACGGCGTATCTTTAATGACACACCTATCATTAGGAAGGATTTTTATGATGGGATATGGACTACTACTTTACAACCAGTTTCTGTGACTGCTCATCGTCAGGCATTTGCCGCTATACTCTTACTAGGTCACCTTCAGAATATTGTTTGGGAGTGTTCCTATGACTATTATATTTTTCTCTATATTTGGTTTATATTTCTATTATTTTAACTTTTGCTTCTTCTCTAGTACTTGCTAACTCCTCCTCGGATGACACCTTAATAGCTTCGTTTAATACTGCACTCAGGATCCCTTCACTTCTACATTTAATGTTGAATCCTCAATGGTGGATTCAACTTCATGAGTTTGATTGCACTATCGAGCAATTCGTGGTTTTACAGGAGTAGTTCACGTTACAGTTTGTAAATATTTTAAGAGGAATACCAATAAGATAGATTCTAAACCGATTTAAAGATGCGACCACCGCCAGTGTCTAGGTCATAAAAATGGTGCTAACACTCCTCCGTGTTCGTTTTTCTATTAAAATATGACACAGGCTGGAAAACTCCATTTGAATTCGCCTGAAGAAGGATACCAGCTACACCTTTCATACTGGCATCCGTGTCAGCTTGGGCTTCAGCATTTGGGCTATACAATTCTAGTATAGGTCTATCAATATCCAGATAGTTCTAGAAATTGTTGCAGTTTATGTTGATTGATGAGCTTATTAAATTTAGTTACAGCCTCAATATAGGAATATCCAAAAAAAAAGTCTCTGGTTTCAATGAAGAAATGACATTTGCTTAATTTTAGCCCGCCGCCCCTTCAAGCATTTTTTTTTAACCTCTTCCAATCGCTTTTGATCTTTGGCGACGTCCTTAGATGGAATGATATTAATTTAATGCTAATTTTTTTTTAATTATCATATCAAATTGTATATACCTGTAAGTGGTGTGTTACACCACTATACCAGTGTACCAGTGTACTATATAAGTGTTTTGTGATCATGCTGTTAGTTTACCTTAAAAATTAAAAATAAATAAAATAAATAAATAAGGACATCATTCATATAGACGATAGTGTATTTAGTTTTTGCCTCGAGCAGTATTTTATTAATTACACGATTGAATACTAAGGGTACATTCACTAAACCAATAGGCATCCGGTTGTACTTGTATTGGCCATCGCGGGTTACAAAAGCTGTCCTGTCGTGACTCCTCTGCTACTGATATTTGGTAATACACTGAGGCCAGTTCTAATGATGTGCATACTTTGTTGCCTTCTAATTGGTCGAGTTGGTCTTCGATACGAGGGGGTGGATAGTATTCCTTGTTAGTTTTGCGACTTAACGTTCTGTAATCTACACAAAAGCGTTTATCACCAATTTTATGCACAAGTAAAATTGGACTAGCGTATGATAAGGTTGACTCCCAAATTGTCTAATGCTCGACCATCTTCTGTACCATGTTCCTAACCAACGTACGATCAGCGTATAACATGTGGTACAGTCGGTAGATAACCGTCTTCATGTCCTCGAATTCAATCACCATCTAGATCATGAAGTCCGTTCGAAAAACAATCAAGGTATTTCTTTACTAATTCTTGTAATTTTCAATCGATCACTTGTACTCAAATCATGATTACAGTTTAGATCATCATTTTCCTGAGATTCACAAAACGTAACATTGCATGAATTCAGAACCTTTGAGAATCACGTGTGTCAAAAGTGCTCCCTTCTCTTCACGATCATGTCAGGGAAACGTTGTAAATACGCAGGACACCACGATTATCCCTGATGTCTTACTCTCACGGGAGAAGATAATATTCCTTCCCTTCCGGACCACAAACCGAACCGTTCACGAAAACTTGGCCACATGTATTGGGTTCGGCAACAATCTGAATAGCACGTAATGTATTAGGATGTATTTCTGTATCTTTTTTTTTTTATAATTGCTACTAAGCGTGTTTTAATGCTCGACATCTTCTGAAATCTAATCGCAGCAGAGGTCTTTGTGATAACAATATCCGGGTTTTAGGTGAAAGAATTACTAATAATGAATGACAAAATTCTACGTGGAATCCTTTTCAGTATATGCTGTACAACTGTGGAATGACCTGCCCAAAAATATTCAGAATTCGAAATCCCTGCCCATATTTAAAATAGTCTTAAAGAATTTTATTTATCTTTGCCATAATAGTTAAATATCGTTTATTATTTTATTATATGTATCCCTGTTATGCAAGTAACTATATTGCCATATATAGTATATATATATTATTTACTTAGAATAGTTATGTATGTATGTTTATATTTTATTATGTTTATTAATATAATAATTAATTAATATAGGTATATATAAGTAATATCGATGAATTCTTTGCGATTTTGTACTATACAACATTAGCTTCTTGTTTCAGCAAAAGTTGCCTGGTAGATATTGCTCTAAGAAATAAGGCCGCCTTTGCACACAATAGTTTTTTTCTGTTTTCTTCTTTCTGTGTTGTAGTCCTTTACATGTGTTTTTGTGTGCAATAAAGACTTCTATCTATCTATCCAATAAGACTGACTGGGCAATAACATAATATTCAACGATATACACATTAATGGTTTATTTTTTATACCTTGTACTACTACGGAAACAGTCATCATACCTACTGGAGCTATAAGATTGGCACCAATGCCTCTGAGTACGGGTAACTCCTTTGGTACAACTATTTCTAAATTGAGTTCCGTGACCTTTGTTAACATAATGACAGAACACTGACTTTCCGACTCCAAATGACAGTCTCCTAATTATTATTTATTTTAATTGAAACGATATATTCACTAGAGATTCACTGTATGACGTAATTCAACAACTTGCTTCATTTTTATCCTTTGTGAAATTCGCATCCTTTTCGCGATCTTTGTTAGTTTTATTTGTAAAACAGTGAATTATAATAGATAAATGGCCTGATATCTCGCAGGTACATCACTTTGCAGGATATTTCATGCACTTTAAACTCGGGTGACCATGTTCATTGCAATAATTGTGGTATATCATCTTGTATCGACTCTCAAACTGCTGGATCTAACAGTTGGAATAGCATTCCTACGTTCATTCCGAAATTTAAAATGTGAATCGTAGATTTCGGGGCTTGACATAATTTAAAGATTCTAAAATATTTTATGACTTTTTTTGGTTCTGAAAACTGTTCAGCCTACGCACTAACTTTTACAGCTCTATCCTCAACGCCGTACAGTAAACAATCTACAGCCTGATATCCATAATTTACACCTATTTAACAAATTTCATTTTATTTTATTTTATTGAAAAAGGCGCACCCAACAGGTTATAAATGTAGAAAGTCTAAATATAGAAACAATAGATCAGGATCCAAGCAACAACCGGTGTACAGTGTACACAGCAATTCTTAATAAATAAATATATGCATCAAACAAGATATACACAGAAAATATAAAATGATAACCATGTAGATAATATGGTTTCAAATATTTAAATGATGACAAATAAGTATGGCAGTTAACTCTTATACATAAACGAACAATAATTATTAAAAAATTGTTTTTGTTTTAAATATACCTTAGCATAATATTATTGCTCAAGAGATTCTCCATATTTAACTTGCTTAACCAGTATTTTGTTTTAGTCAAGAATTCAACGTAGTCTGTTCGCAAGGAAAATGATTCGATTAGTTTATTTTTCCTTTCGGCCCACATAATATACTTTCATACTCGGTAAGCTCTGATACCATGACTTAGCTACATTAGCTAGTTTTGGAAAGGTATAATGGATAGTAATTTTCAGAACATGCTTCTACTTTTTTATTAGCCAAATTGGGATCGTTTGTTCTCTCGACATAGAATCGAACTCAGGAATAATAAATATTATTAGTGTTAAAAGTTAACTTTGATTTATCTTCAA
This sequence comes from Maniola jurtina, assembly GCF_905333055.1. Taxonomy (NCBI): domain Eukaryota; kingdom Metazoa; phylum Arthropoda; class Insecta; order Lepidoptera; family Nymphalidae; genus Maniola; species Maniola jurtina. The sequence goes on from NC_060030.1 coordinate 7,522,380, forward strand.
GTTCAAAGTATATATTTTTTTTTTAACTAAACTTTTACAAATGCTGTTGAATCGTCAAAATAATCTACCACTGAATTGGAACTCTTCATTAACTGAATCGATTGGTAACTTCAATTAACTGAATCATCCGGCTCGAGATTTTGAATTTACCTCATCTTCTCGTGTCTGGTCTTAGCTTCACTTCTTCCTCTTAGCTCAATTCACCACGTTCCAGAGAAGAGCTAGTCGAACGTCCTCGTTTTGCACCCACCGGTATACGAACAGATCTCTCTATATTTCTCCGCCCTTCAAATTCTTTCCGTCGTTGACGCCCTCTGTCAAGCCGTTTATCTGTGTTATACTCTACATCGGTATAGCGCACCCGCAATACCCTTCTCTACCTCGGTATAGCGCACCCGCAATACCCTTCTCTATCTCGGTATAACGCACCCGCAATACCCTTCTCTACCTCGGTATAACGCACCCGCAATACCCTTCTCTACTTCGGTATAGCGCACGCGCAATACCCTTGCTTACTCTGAATAATAATTTCTAGTGCTTCCCGACCCTGACCCTCGAACCTGGGTACACCTGGGTCTGCACTAAACCAGTCATAGGCCACTCTCCGTGGCTGATCATCACCTCGTTCCATAGTTCAGAATCTGAAACTGACAAAGAGCTTAGAAATCTCGTTCGTAGTAATGACATATTAAGCCTGCCTTTCTTCGAATGTAATAACAAGTTTTGACTTCACAAAAATAGTATTACTATTTTGACTTCACGTTACTCCTTGGTTAGGTACGGAAAAACTCCGACCCGAAACGATATCAATCATGATTCAAACTTAACAATACAAGCAAACATATTTTAGATTGAGCCAAAATACACAAAGGAAATAATAAAAGCTCAGTACTGCGAAGTGAATACGGGATCTCATTACATTTAACATAAACAATCACCAGCTCCGCAACTCGTAAGTCGTATATAAACGAATACCTGTTGATAAGTACCTACTAACTACATGAAATATAAACAAGAGAGCCATCAATGGGGCCCAGCAACAGGCGATGCGACATAATTCTATGACAGCCACTTTTCATTTTTTTCTTAAATCTTGCAGTACTTTAGGATCTCATTCAAAACTAAAGTAATAGTGATTAAAATGGAGATAAACCACAAAACAAAAACAGAAAACATAAAGAATTATATGTATACTACTCAACATACAAAATGGTCTTATTGCTTTAGTATTATACGACTTCAAATCATGAAACGGTCACATAATGGTACGTAGGTAACTACCTCGTTAGTCAGTCGCGGTTACTATAATGTCATATTTTATTAGGTTAAATAGATGTTTTCACAAGACAAAATGCCCATTTTGAAAGATCTTTATGCAACTATCCTACGACTTTAACGTCGCGGTCGTATAATTTCGGGTTTTCTAAACATTGTCTTCAATCACTCTCTACTCTTTACCATATCCTTGAAAATGACATAAAATATAAACACACTGTAAAAAAAAGTTGTATTGCTTTTAACCCTTCGCGCGCCGGTTTGACTATACTTAGATGGGTAATTTGGAGACAATGGTAATCGGCCAATAACTTTTGATTACCGTAAATTCGCATTTAACATCGTAGACTGAATTGTTTTCTTGATAAAATATTAGCTATACGATAGTTATAGGAGAGAAAAGTAATCACATAGGTATATAAACGCTACTTACACTTTAACGTAGTCGTTGGCGTGGAACAGAAAATAGTGTTATTTTCCGGGATCCCACTTCTGAAGCTGTAGCCACAGCTTCAGGTTATCAGGATTTTTAAATAAATCTCGACATTAGTTTTCACATTGTATATTTTTCACCTTTAACAGAATACAATCACAATACGTCCGTTTGCTCTGTCGTTCCATAATGAATGAATGTCGCCTCTAGGCTCTACACCACAATATTAAAAAGACGTAGCAGATATTTTATAATTATTATTTTTACATTTTAAATATTTATAATGTAATTCTTTATGTACCTAATATAAGTTTACCTAAAAGTGATAAATGAGCTTACACTACGTAGGTACGCGTATGCACTCATTCGTATTTTTATGATTCGTATTTTGACAGATCCGTGCGGATTGTATGACGGCCACAACGGATCGTATTTTCAGAAATCACGAATAGGTACGAATTGAATACGAATGAGTGCAAAAACACTCTTAGGGTTGCCAGGTATCTGGACGTACCTACTTATAGCTACTTTAATACAATAAAGAATTGGGTAATTCATGACTGAATGAATAATTTTGACAGAAATTTTTATGAGATGATCTAACAAAATTTCGGTTAGTTCTAAATTGAAATTTCAAGACTCCCGCTCTCCAGTTACCACGCACACCGGCCGCTTTTTAGTGAAATATTTAAAAATTTAAATTTTAGGTAGGCACTTACTTATCTAGATACCTATTTATAACTTAGTGCATTCATTAATAATATAATGCTATATATAGACAATGTACCTAGAGTTACAAAAAAAACATCCAAAATTGACTATCTGGAAGCATGCCCTGCGGAGGCGGCAGCAGTCAAAGGCTCGAAGCGATCAAAGGCGCCGCCATCGAACGGCCTCGGCTTTGATCTTGCCGCTCGAAGTGCAAATTATGTTGTGAAGACAGTGAGTGGCGCGCCCACCGCCCGACTGTCACGACGACGTTAATTAATTCAATCCGAACTGCCCAATCCCGAAGAATTCAGTTATGAGCACGACACACGCACAACGGTAGCGCAATATATTACAAGCTACGAGTACAATCTACAAAATTTGACAGTGCCCTCTATTTTTAACCGGCCAAAAAATGGTAATATAGAACTGCATTAACTCTTGTACTTATACATAATTATTCGGTAATAAATTATACTCTGTTTTATTTCTTTGCTAGTGTTTGTGGTTATTAGTACTGTGCTTAAAAGTAGTTTTTGAATTACCGACAAAAAACATTGCAACAACGAATGTTTCTAAAAAATAATGCTACGTAGGATCAAGGTTTTTCGTATGTAGTATTATTAGTTCAATGGGTTTTCGTATGTTTTTAGTTTGGTCCTCCGTTATGCGGAAGGAGCACATTTCGAGGAACGAAGCTGAGATATTTTGGTCTAAGCAATTTATGCCATTATGTTCGCTGGTCGTTTGTAAACAATAACCGGTCCAGCGATGGAGGTTCTCTTTGAGCGTATTTTGCGCGCGCCGACGCCGATTCGAGTCAAGGGAACGAATCGAACCGTAAGTTGCCGTAGATATTGTTATATTTTATGGATATGAGGAAGATTGCGATATTATGTTCCACTAGACGAGGCGTTTCATAGAAACATGTTCCAACGAACATCGGTGTCTGCACATCTGTCAATTGTACGCAATTTGCATTTTAGACGCGGCCCGTGTGGCCCGTTTCAACTAACGTAGTTATACCTAACAGGCTATAGGTACTAAAGCTAGTAGTAGTTTTAATTATTATCAAACGTGTTAAGTTTTTACAAATAGACTGCGTCTAAAGTGCATAACGACTGACAGGAGTGTTCGTTGGAACATGCTATGAAGCGCCGCATCTAGTGGAAGTAGTGGAACATTTAATATCGCTGGGGGAAGACGAGCGGGGCGCGGGACGATCGAGAATGGAGAGCCGCGTGCGTCGACCCTCGCGTCTTTGCGCTTTGATCTCGCCGCGCACGTCGTCCACGATGCCGCAAAGGTTCGAGTCCCGCTCTCCAGTTACCATGCACACCTGCCGCTTTTTAGTGTAGGTACCCAAATGTATAATAAATAATCGAGCGCAACGGATTGCCTAGCAAATGCTTAATCATTTTTGATTTAACATGGCTGATGTCAACCATGCGTTCCAGTTACTTGAACTTGCAACAGGGAGGTACAGAGTACAGACCTACCGACAAACGTAACTATAGGTAGGTAACTACTAACTTTTAACAGATAGAACGATTTTAGCTTGAGATAACACATTTTGATTTTGAATCTATATAACTACCTAGCTATCTACCTAAGTAGGTACTTAATTGCCTCTGCATCAATTTTTTTAGGAGGAGACGTAGGAATTTAAAAATAGATTAAGCAGATACGAGGTTATTCTACTAAATAAAACGAAATATGAATAAGTACAGACAAGCGGCAACGAGAACTTAACACTCGGAAAGTTACTCGGAAGTGCTATTTCCGACATTCTGAGAAGTGGATGTTTACATCCAGTCAGAGGTGACAAAACACGCTCTGCTATATCATTCGAGATAAGAATAAAATGGTACGATACTTAGTACCTACCTATTGCTCCCTACCTATTAAAATTATAGCAAAATTGCCATGAGAGCCACAATTATTTGTATAGGTAAGTAGGTGAGTACCTAGTTCTGGCAAGATTTTTAAAGCTCGAAGAAACCCGAGAAGTGGTTTCCGAATAGGGCTGACATCGTTAACGACTAACGAGCTAGTGGAAATCACGGCACGGCTGCCTTCCATATTCAAATTACAGGTTTGAATTTGTACTGCATCGCACCGCAACACTGCGGGAATTTGCCCATTTCGAAGAGTCCACTTTCTAGAAAATTTCTATAACTACCTACCTAAGTTACTATTCTACTTATTAGGCCACGGATACACCTGTAAGTTTTGCTCACGTAAGTAGCTTACATGATTACTTACGAGTACGACCCTGATATGCTTACGACTTTACTAGTGTTAATACTCGAAATCACACTTCACACTAATATTATAAAGGCGAAAGTTTGTGTGTATGTGTATGTGTGTATGTTTGTTACTCCTTCACGCAAAAACTACGGGACGGATTGGGCTGTAGAATATACCCTCGACTAGCACATAGGCTACTTTTTATCTCGGAAAATCAAAAAGTTCCCACGGATTTTTAAAATACCTTCATCCACGCGAACGAAGTCGCGGGCATCAGCTAGTATTATGTGCATTTACATTAGTAAATTTTTTGTCAATTAATTACGTAAGCTACTTACGTGAGTAAATCTTACTAGTGTAATCGCGGGCATTCTTTATATTGTTTAAAATACCTATAGGTACCAAGCTGTAATTTAAATCTATGTTTTCATACGTAGGTAGTTTCAGCTATCGGCATGCCAAACAGCCCTATCCGTCTAGTAGTTTGAGCTGTGCGTTGATATAGCTATATTATATCATCAGTCACTCAGTCAATCATTCAGTCAGTCAGTCAGCTTTTCCTTTTAAATGTTTAGATTAGCTAGTTTAATATTTCGTTTTTATTATTACTTATTGGTTTTAACTAGGTATTGATTTAAATGCGTACCGCGTCTAGGTAACTAGGTATATTAATCTATGGTTTTGACTCGGTATTATTATTTCATAATTTAAATGAATAAGTATTAATAAAAATTATCCCGCTACCTGTAGGTATAATATTATGTAGATAAGTGTAACAGCTATAGATTTTCTTTAATTTCCGCAAACAAATTGGGGGAGGTTCGGTGAGGGAGTTGCAACGGGCTTTCGGCGTGCGTTCCACTTTGGAAATCGAAATTGAATTACTTAGCTGAACGATTCCATTATAGGATTATACCTACCCAACTAAGGGACGTTGGTTGGCAAGTGTAAATAGAAACATCAGTATTTTGAAACTGGGGTTTTGGTGATTTTTGGAGTTAACCGCTTGTTAGAAATAGGACGTCAAAATAGTAATTTAAAATACATTTAAGTACTTAAATTAAAAAACCGGCCAAGTGCGAGTCAGAATCGCTCGCGTACCTACCGAGGGTTCCGTACTCAGGTAATTTTTCCGACATTTTGCACGATAAATCAAAAATTATCATGCATAAAAATAAATAAAAATCTGTTTTAGAATATACATGTAAAGCCCTTTCATATCGGTAATAACCCCATTTGGTTATTACCTATACCTATTATCTCACTTTGAAAATTAAAACACATTTTAATTTTTTTTAAATGATGTAACCACAAATTCACGGTTTTCGGATTTATTCCTTTACTTGTGCTATAAGACCTACCTACCTGCCAAATTTCATGATTCTAGGTCAGCGGGAAGTACCTAACCCTATAGGTTTTCTTGACAGACCCGATGGACGGACAGACAGAACAAAGTGATCCTTTAAGGGTTCCGTTTTTCCTTTTGAGGTACGGAACCCTAAAAAAAGTCAGTAGTTTTGTATAGGTCTAATTTTAGAGTGTCGTCGTGTTTAACTGCATTCAGAGCTACCCCTGGTGTTACACAGACGCTTTAAGAGCCGGATCTCTTTATTTATTTAGTTTTCTTTCTGATGACAAGAGCGCCGCTCCGCTATCGCTTTTTATCTATCAACTTGTGTAAATAAGCCCGGAATCATTACCTTAAAGTAAATAAAGGAAGAAATATTATCAGCTAAGAGTAAACTTAGAAAGAATTATCATCGTTAAATGTAAATACAAAAAGAATTATTCTCTATAAATCCGTAGTGGCTTGGAGTTGTGAACAGTTTTAGGAGCTACAGTTTATTATCAAAAAACTGGTCAAGTGCGTATCAGAACACACAAAAGGCAGGGTTCCGTATAATGCTGCTTATAATAAACCACCTGGCGACGCGGGAATCGAAGCCTGTATCCTTCTTCAGATAATAAGACAATACGATTCCGGTTTTGTGGACTGTAATCTAGGGGTGTGAACTGCTCAAGAGATATCCGACTGTCTGCTTCGTTTACCAAAAGAGTTACGACGTCGACAGTCGACGTTCATTACCTCAACTATGAAGGTTACCTTGAAGTCGACCTTAATTTCCTCGTCATCAACTTTCAACACCTCGACACCAACCATCGTTACGTCGAAATCGACTATCGCATCCTCGACATCGAATTTCGTTTCCTTAACATGAACCACCGTTACAGCTCAATATCGATCTTTATTATCTCCAGATCAACTTTCTTTAACTTTCTCGACATTGAACTTCATGTCCTCGATGTCAAATTTCGTAAGCTCAACATTGACCATCTTTCCACGAAAATAACTTTCGTGTTCTCGAAATCGAACTTCGTTTCCTTGACATTGACCATCTTTGTTACCTCGAAATTGACACGGTCGAGGATATGAAAGTTAATCGAGGATAATTTTGCAATTTTAGTAGTTTTTAACCCCCGGCACATTTCGATACCGGTGGTTAAAATTTAAAAAAGACTAAAGTTGCAAATAATCACATATTTTCAGCGTGATACCTATTAAAACATATTCTTCCTGAGGGGCTAATACTAATAGTGCCAGAAATCTTTTCTTTTATCGTGTTACTTTTTGGTACGACTAAATAAATATAAAACTCAGAATAAACACAAAAAAGTGAAATCCAGTGCAGTTTATTTTGAATTTAGATGGATACTTGCCGACTTCTCATGCCGTCGTTATGGCGCCATAGGGTGGAAGGGAAGGCAAACCCTTAGCGGGTAATTGTATTTACCTAACTTTTCCACGAAATTAGGGACCACAAGGGATATTTACTCGTTCTTACTTGTGAAAACACTTTTTGGGAGTGACAAGTTTTTATCAAAGCAAGGCAAGATTAAAAGTTTATACTTACCTAAAAAGTATTAAAATTTAATAAGTTACATACTACATAGGTATTGCATAGATTGGTTAGTAGGCTTTTATAATTATATTTTTTATTTTTCTTATATATTCTGTATTTTTCTGGTAGAACCGAAATGCAAGCAATTTTTTAAGGCTGAAAATTGAGCTACGGAAGCGTGCATGTTTCCGATTCAATGCGCAATTCGAGAAGCATTCAGAGCAGACTGGCTTAATTTCCGATTCAATCGATCACATTCGAAATAAGTCCTTTTATAAAGAAATTGCATTTTTTGTTGGGCTGTTGTGACAAGGGAATGTTCAGAACAGACGAGTTAACATGATTCCGTCAAAGAATCTTATCCTGTCCTTTATATTTATTGACGCCAACACACAAACACGTCCGGTTTTATGCGCCATAATAAATTCTGTCTAAATATTGACCTTTTTTAATTTCCTTTCTATTCTTTTGAACGGAAGAGGCGGTTTATTGTTGATGTGATGTGTAATCAATACGCAATGCATACCTTTCATACGGATACGTGAAACCCTATCAAAGCACTGCTCGCCTTTTGTCTGCAACATTTCCTTCAGGGTAGATAGGTTGTTTATTATGTTTTATGAGTCAATATTTTGTATCTGCGATAATTCCCACGCTATCGATTATAAATATTTTTAAAGTTTCTATCCTTATTGTAAAAATACTTACTTACTCAATAGTATATGTACTTACCTAGTATTTTTTATTTCTAACTACAGTAAATATTTCACTGTACAGTTCTGTAAGAGTTGGTAAAACGGGGGATCTTGTATGAACGGCTATGAAAACTGCCCTGTCGCACTTCCCGTTGGAATTATATTGGCGGCGTAGTCTGGTCCTGACTGCTGTAGTACGCGGAATAGGTACGGACTGGCATGACTGGTGTTTTGATACAAGCACTACAGCTCATTCGATACGGCATGCATCTCTGTAGCGACATAAATGCAGCCCAAGTTTCCACCGAACGGCTTTCTCATAGTCAACAAAGGTTAAGCAATTAAGTGGTCGATTAAATATTATACTATCTACTCTTCAGTCTTCTGAATATAATAACCTGTCGCAACATGTGGATGTGATCTGTGATACTGAAGCATTCCTTATCTAACTTTTTCAGGAGGCTGGAAGTCGTCGAACCTCCAAGTGGGAAGATTTGTAATGACTCTTGAGACCAACTTGTAGACATGGCTCAGCAGCGAGATGGGTCTATTCTTCGCCAAGGTGTTATCACCCTTTTTGAAGAACCGAAACACCACGCTCTTGTGTCATGCCTCTGGCGTTATGCCCTCGTGAATGACGGAAGCTTTCAGGAATGATCCTACATTTTAGTCAGCACATCAGTTTCTAAAGTGCTGGTTAACTTTTACTACTAACTATTTCCATAATTTCAAGATTAATTTTATTCTTAGAGGGTATCACAGTTTAATTTTAATTTTCATCAAATGAATTGAAAGTGACTGCACAAGTACAAGTGAGTTTTTGCTGATTATCGTGTAGAATCTAGATTCTAGAATAATATAAATTCATAAAGATTTTCATCCATTTTGTATGCATCAATTTTGCTCTGGAATTTCAAAAACCTTCTGCACGAATAGTAACAGGCGGCGTATAATTGTCAAATGAAACGAGACAGACGATAATGGAATTTCTGGGAACAACCCTTGTACTTGTGGGGTTTGCCGCGGTGTGGGGAGGGGGAGGGGGTAAAGGACGAGGTCTCGGTCCATCCATCACTCCGCGGGGGTGCAATTAGACGAAGTATATGTGCTGACACGCCGTGCCGCCGACACGCATACGTCCATCTCTGGATGCGTTTATGCGGTTTATGGTTATACTACCTATATATGCCTCTAATGAAAATGGAGAAACTATGAATATTTAATGCACTTTACAATTTGTATAATCTATTGTCCATGTTCAAATCACCGCATCACAAAATTGGTCAAATCTTCATGGCTAATGCTGATCTAATGCTTTTGATCACTAAACAATTCAAACAGTAACGTCAGTATTTAAAGGAACCTTGAGCGTCGGATGAGAAGCGTAGGTACCTAGCTAGGTATGTACTAATGTAGTTATACCGGCCGGCATGCAGTGCGGTAGCAGCCGCCGATTATACATCGATAAGACACAAAAACAGCTTTTTGATTTATGAAGAGAGCTCGAGAGGCGGCTACTGGGCGCCGCGCCACGTTGTTTCCCGTTGCATTTTTGTGACGTCATCGTCCGCTCCAAGATTCTTTATTCGCGGATCTAATTTTATTCGATGTTCAGCGATTAATTTACTTAATGTTTAGTTGGATTCTTCACGTACCTACCTACCTGTTTTATGTTCAACTCTGGAATACTATTCAATTCAATATTTAAAATGGATTACTGATTTTGACTACGTTAGGAACATCGATATCGATGGTTAGGAACGCATGGAGTGCTTAGTTGATTTAGTTAGGTAGGTAAGTTATAAGTAAGTAGGCATATAATTTAGAGTAGCTAAGTAAGTATAACTTTCCTAATTTTATTAGGTAAGTAAGTAGTTTCAACAATAATAAGTAGTTACTTACTTAGATACTTAGATAATAATAGGATTCTAAATTATAATACACGATTCCATATTTAAATAAACCATTTATATTTACCCTATGGGTATTATCTAGGTAGGTACCTACTAAAAAGGTATCTGGTACTTATTATAATATACTCAGGTATAAAAGCATGGGATTAATATTATTAGTTCAATGTTAATAATTCAACAACGTTCACTTAAAACCACTGCACTGGGTCCCCTATCCTTTTGGCATGGTTCTCTCTACAATGTAAGTAGATCTCTTCACGATGAAAGGATATTGAGAAATACAAACAGGATTTTCAAAACTCTAAGTCCACGCGAACATAAACTAAAATAAGTACCTAGTTAAGAAGGTAATAAATCTAAAACTAAATCAAATCTACCACAGCGAGATCCTGCTAATATTAAAAACGCGAAAGTTTGTATGTATGGATGGATGGATATTCTGTTATTCTTTCACGCACAAACTACTGGACGGATTGCGCTGAAATTCGGAATGGAGATAGATTACCTATATCTTGGATTAACACATAGGCTACTTTTTATCCTGGAAAATCGATCAGTCCCCACAGAATTTTCAAAACCTAAGTATATCCACGGGCACGAAGTCGCGGGCATCAGCTAGTAGAGAATAAAATATAATGCACTAACAGCGCATTATAGCGCATCGAGCGTTTTGCCCGTCGGAATAAACCAAATACCCAATAGATCTACATGGTGCATATTAGTCAAATCAGCAACTATTTATCAAACGTTAAAACTCAAAAAGGAGCTTGTATGAAATACATAGATGTGACGTAGTTAGGTACTTTTTCAATTAACTATAAATCGATAATTTGAAATGGTTAGCAAACTTAAAACTAAGAGTGGATTTATATAACAAATAATTTAAATCTCTCACTTCAAGTTGCCTTCAAACTACGGAAATATAATATAATATTTAAAGATCGCTCACCCTACTTTGAAATGTAATGTTCACACTGAGATGTAATATTATATTACATTTCAGTGTGAACAGTTTATATATTATACTATATTTCCGTAGTTTGAAGCCAACTTTAGTTTCTTGCGATCAGCGCGTCTTCTGACGCATAGGCCTTCTCCAGGTTTTTACAAATGAGTTGTGCAATGTCTTGTTTCTTGACTCCCTATGGTCAAAAATGGGTCCGAAAATCCAACGCATCAGTAGTAACGAAAACCACGAAAAAGGTATAAATTTAACCATCTGACAACACTGCATGTCGGTTGTCAGTCATCAGCTGTCAGACAGTGTTGCTATTTGTGGCAGACTTTTGCCTTTTGGACAGATTAGACTTTTTATTATGTAGTTACTAGTGTACACCTTGACTAATTAATTTTCACGTTAATGTTTTGATGACAGATTTTAGAAAACTAAATCAAATCTATATTAATTTTGCAACAAACTACATTTTATCCCAAAAATGGAAGAGTTCCCACAGGATTTTTAAAATACATAAAGTCGTAGGTATCATGTACCTAGTTAGTAAGTAGTTAGTGTAAGATCATATTCTGTTCTTAGTATCTCTTTGAGCATCCCGCGTATTATTAAATGCACTGAACTGCGGCCTGCCCCTAGTCTGTGTGGCAACAATCAACGTTCCACCACCTATAATTTGTTTCCGCAAATTGGTTTTTATTGAATTTCAAAACACTTAAACCTTATTTAACTAGTTACAATTTTTTTTAAATACATGAAATTACGTGTAAAATATGACTGGCATTTTAGGCATTATCTTAGAATGGTTTGTGTTTTTACAGATTTTAAAAGTTTCCTGTTTCACCCAATCTAATGGCAGATTCTCTATTTTCGTGATGGTCACACTGCTCTGCTGACAGATGTCACACGTCAATAGCGGCGTGCTAAGAAGTTATTTCTAGGTTATATTGTGTTGTTTATAATTTAAAAACATGGGAAAAGTTAGGAAACGAAAACCAAAACCAAACAGAATAGACAACAATGAGGCGGTTACCAATTCTGACGAAGAAGAATTACCAGTTGACAGTAAAGAAAACGTGATTCAAACAATAATTGATCAGCTACAGGTTAGATTTTTTATTTATAAATTAATTTTCACACAGAAAATAGCATAATACTGTATATATTTAGGGTTCTGTAGCTGAAGGGTACCAACGGGACTCTATTACTAAGCCTCCGCTATCCCTTCGTCTTCCGTTCGACAGCGACTATCTGTCAGCGGACTGTATCATGAACCGTATTAGCTAGTGTTGAAATCTTCAATGTGTATTTCTTTTGCGGCTATAACAAAACAAATAAAAAATTTGAAATGTCTGCCGTGCAAAAAAAAAAGTAAGCACAAAGTGTGTAAGTAATATTTTGACTCAGTTGCATCAGTCAGGTGTAGTTATACCCATTTTTTACATTTATGTCTAAAATCATTGGCGTTGTATCTTATGCGGTGTAACGGACCTACGGACGTAACCTTCACGAACGGGAATGGAACGGGAGTCTGACTCACACTTGACAGGTTTTTATCATGTTGGCTGTTTCAGGCTGCAAATGTTGAAGAAAAATATTGTGGGCTGCAAACATTTGCCATGCTACTAGACAGCAAAGAAAGTTTAGAACAAATGATCAATAGGGGGCTGGTGAAGATGGTGGCTCCACTTCTGCTTGACGCAGCTTCATCAGTCAGAAATGCAGCGGCCGGCTCACTCAGGAATCTGTCGGCTGTCGGTCATCAGATGTGTGATGTTTTGATGGAACATGATGTTATGACATCTTTAGTGTTTTACTATCACCAGGTACGAATGTTTATCTTATCTTCTATACATATAAATATACTAGATAGTTTCTACAACTTGGTTCATGTGGATTTAGGTTTTGGAAACCCTATAGGAACTCTGATTTTCTAGCATAAAAAGTAGCCTATGTCTGTTTCCAGCTATCTCTGTAATAAATTGATATTTCCTGCTACTTCATTCTCATGAATTTAGGATTTGAGTATCATGTGGGAACTCAATTTCCCAGAACAAAAATTAGCCTATATCCATCCTTGAGATACAAGCTATGTCTGTACCAATTTTTATCAAAATTGGTTGTATGGATGGGTGGGCAAAAGTTAGCAGGCAGAACCTTTTTCACATTTATAATAAATTCATGGGGGTAAACTAACTGACTGACACATCAATGTACAGCTTAATTTAATTCAATTTTGCTATATCTTTTCTACTTTGTTTGTCTATGAATATACTAAAAATGTAACTTCTAAAATTTTCCCTCTGAGTGAAGCTGGGGACTTGCCCCAGCTCAGTTCTATTATAAAAAAGATTGGTTTTTGTATCAGATAAATGACTAAACTGATTGAGATAAAAGTTTAACATTTAAAATGTATTACTTATTAAGTAAGTTATTATTATTGTTTGTAAGTATTGTTAACTATGTCTTTATATCTTTGCAGTACACAGAGACTTGGGTACCGGATGCTAGTTCCAAAAATAAAGATGATTCTGATACATTGGTTCAATGTACTAATCTTTTATTAAACTTATGTGAAAGTTCAGGTAAAAATTCACTAAGCAATTAATAAATCAGTAATGCTTGTAGAAATTAGAAATGTATGTAATTTTTGTGTGTTTTCAAGAATGTAATTTTTAATGGGTGATCAAATTTTACTGATTTCTTCAACAGTGGAATCATTTATTCTTTAAATTCAAATATTTAAAAGTTATATAAATACAATTTTTTTTTTCAGAATTAGCCGTAAAATATCTTGGAGATTCGAAAATATTAGACATATTTCCAAGATACTTAGACATAAGCACATTTGGAGTTGATATTGTTACAGCAATAATGCAGTGCTTGTTTGTCGTTGTTGAGGACAATCCATTGGCTGTTGAAAAGATTAAGAATTCTTCGGAAAAACAGCTGAAAGAATTGCTATTGTTAGAAGCCAATGACCCTTCAGCTTTATTAATAAAAACCCTTGCAGGAGGTGTTATTATTAATATGTGTGGTGGGAACATATCTAGTTTACCACTGGATGTGATGAACCAAATAATTGCAGTATTGGCAAAAACATTGTCCTTGGATCACAGATTAGCATGTAACCAGCTATCAAGTAATGTGCCTTTGAGTAATGCTGCTGGAAAAGTTTTACCTCCTAAGGGTAAAGAAGGCCAGGTTTTGGATAATCAATTAAAGTCTGTTATTCAGATCTTGGATGCACAGCAGAGCGCAATCGAAATTATTGCAAACATTTGCTCATGCGATGGTTAGTTCCGTTAATACCTTCAAGTAACTTTATTTATTTTGTCATTCGATTATATTGTACTAAATGATGCACATGACTTTGTCTGTGTGGATTTAGGTTTTTAATAATCTTGCAGTACTCTTTGATTTTCCGTGTTAATAATAGCCTATATCCATCTCTGGAATACAAGCTACCTCTATCTTTTGTAGAAATCGGTTAAACAGATGAGTTATGAAGGTAACAGACAGACAGACACACTTTGGCAATTATAACTTTTGTATTGATATTTTTCAGTGTAAATGCCTTAGTATTATGTACACAAAATATAAGTACTGTTGAATAACAACAAACACAGCCCCATCATTTTTTGATCTAGATTTATGTACATATTGTGTCCTCTAATATAATGAAGATATCTGTATCTGGTATGGAGCTACATTGGATAGTTGTTGTATAGGTATTATCACACTTATAATATTATAAAGGAGAAAGTTTGTATGTGTGTGTGTGTGTGTGTATGTTTGTTACTCCTTCACGCAAAAACTACTGGACGGATTGGGCTGAAATTTAGAATGGAGATAGATTATACCGTGGATTAGCACATAGGCTACTTTTTATCTCGGAAAATCAAAGAGTTCCCACGGGAATTTTAAAAAATCTACATCCACGCGAATGAAGTCGCGGGTATCAGCTAGTTTCAAATTATTATAAAAAACCAAAAACACTAAAAAGTAGAAAATAATTTTTGTTTAGCTACACATGTAATGTACCTAGGTATGAAGTCGAGCGAGCATATTAAAACAAAATTAGAAATCCAAGAGTGAAGCTCGCCCGACTTCATACCTAGGTACATTACATGTGTAGCTAAACAAAAATAATTTTCTACTTTTTAGTGTTTTTGGTTTTTGAAGTCGGTTTTATTTTTCTTTTGAAAATTTTTTATTTCACAATTTTTAGTGGCCCCACTGTACTATAATATGCTATGCCCAGTTAAAACCCTACTGTTTACTAAGCTATTACAGTGATCGCGAGCAATTTGCTCTTATCCATTGAGGAGTTCTGTTCTCCATCTCCGAAGATATTCATCAGATCTTCACCAAATTTATATGGGACCACCTGCACAGTATACCCTTTCAAACAAAAAAAAAATTTTCCAAATCGGTCCAGGGGTCTTTGAGTAATCGGGGAACATACATAAAAAATAAAAAAAAAAATAAGAAAAAAAAGATCCCGACGAATTGAGAACCTCCTCCTTTTTTGGAAGTCGGTTAAAAATTGTTATACATATTTGTACTGTCATGCATGGAACATAGCTTGATCCTCACACAAGTTTAAGGGCTGTTATTATCTTTTGATTTTTTCTAGATTCAGATGACTCTATAGAAGGCCCTGAATCCTCAGATAGTGATGAACCACTGGATGAGGAGATCTGTACTAATGGAGAAGGAATATTACTGGCTGAAGACCGATTACCACCAGAACTGTTAGAAGCCCTCATTTCATTGGAGATATTTGACAAAGTTTGGGCTCGCACACAGTTGCCTCCAGAAAATGTTATGTCAATATTGATAGAATATGAAGGTTCACAGCCAATTTATAAAAAGTAAGCGGGTCTATTACTTTGCATAAAATACAGTTCTACATTTCCATTTTGCCAAATTTTCTTCAAATGTTTGTTGCGTATCTTAAAAACACTGTATATTGTCATTAATTTAGTATGTGATTTCAAACATTTACTTTTAAATTATTGAGCAAAATTTTAGCAACTTTTTTTCATGATCAAAAGGAGAGTAAATATGGTTTTGGAAAAATCTCCAATAGCTATGCAATTCAAAATGGCGTCCACTTTTGAGACTGGCCGCCGCACCGCCAACGCAACGCATCGTGTGGCTTCACTGTTAAATTTGTGTATAAAATTTTCAGATTGCACAATTTGCAAACAAGGGCCCTGTTATGTATCAACAATATGTTATTGAGTCTACCAATAGAAAGCCTCGGTGGTGTCAATGGTGTTTATAAAATATGGGTGGATGCAGGCAAACTTGTATTTAAACAGAACTCGGGGAATTTAACCCTCTTGGAATCCGCCACCGCGGTTATGAGAGCTGCTTTGGACAAAATAAAATTAAAAGGCAATGAGAAACCAACTGATTGTAATCTATTCAGTGATTTGGCGCTATCTGACATTGAGGTTTGTTTGTCAAATACTTTTACAGTGGACCCCAGGTGATTCGGCCCCTGTCTAATTCGGCACCCCCTGTAATCTGACATTTTTATTATTATTGAATTTACTAAAGACATACATAGCGAAGTATGATTTGTACTTCAGAGTATGCATAACATATAGACTATAATATACTCTATAATCCGACAAATTCGATAGTTCGACAATGCCCTGCAAAAGGTTTGTCGGATTACCGGGGGTCCACTTTAATTTCTTAATATCAAAATGCTGCATTATAATATTTTTTATTTACGTGTAATCAAAATGCAAAAACTCATTTTTTTACTTGTCTGTTGTTCAGATTATGTTAACTGGAATCAGAGACTGCCAAGAGCCTGAGATAAGGTCAAACCTCATCCGTATGATTGGTATATTGGCATTACTATTAGTTAACAACCTAAATGAAACTACTTCTACCGTAATATGCACTATCACTGACTTTATACTAGAGCAAGCACACAAGGAAAATGACGTATGGGTTTTAGCAGAAGCTATTGACACGTTGGTGGATTTGTATTCGGAAGATGAAACGGATTTGCTAGCAGCTAAGGTTAAACTTGTTGAAAAGTTGTCTGTTTTAGCACCTATATTTAAAAACAAGGTTGGTAGTTGATTTACAGAATAACTATGATTATTAATAAACACGTTACTAATTAGCTTTTTTGTCCATCTGTTTGTTTATCTGTTCTGTACAACTTTCCGATGAGCTATTGACTTGAAATTTTTATACACAATATATTCAGTAATAAATTAAATTATCAAAAGTTTTCAGATGATTTAGTTAAACAACCAACATACAAATATATTGTTATTTACTTAATGTTTTGTTTCCAGGCAAGACAACAAAAGAAGCTTCCGAAGGAGTACAAAGTTCTGGTCACTACGGCAAACTCTAATTTACCAAGGTTCATAAAATATAAAAAGGCAAGACTTTCGAAACTATGTTAAGTTGTAGTTAGAAATATTTAACCAACTATATGTTTATGTATAAATAATACTGTTTATTTTTTAATAAATCACATTTATATAAACAAATCGTTTCAGTGATATGGTTAATTTTGTTGTACGCAATCTCTAAACTAAATAAAAATAAAATAAATCTTTATTATCTTAACAAAACAGTGTTTACAAACTTTAATTAATATGACAGGTCCAAAATCTAAATGTATGGCTGTATCTTTCATAATGCTCCCTGCGGAAAAGGAGAGCACTAGATTTAAATAAACGTCTTTCTTTCTTTAGGTCACATGAGAGGTTAAGTACAACGGAATTAGTCACATGTAGACTAATAGGGCTGTAGGTGTTGGAGCTACTATTCTATATCGATACCTCGGAAAGTGTGACAGTCAGAGTGACCTCAGACCTCTGATTGGCTGTCACCATTGATTTTAGAAGCGCCCTCGTCACTTACTAATAATTTAAGTACGTACCTAAAGTCGTTGAGACTTCGTCTGTGATGGCGTTTGCTGGCGCGCGTGCTGTGCTTGTTTGGAGTGTTTTTTTTTTGTTAAGAGTGGCTGGTTTTTGTGTTAGTT
This sequence comes from Maniola jurtina, assembly GCF_905333055.1. NCBI lineage: Eukaryota > Metazoa > Arthropoda > Insecta > Lepidoptera > Nymphalidae > Maniola > Maniola jurtina. The sequence goes on from NC_060030.1 coordinate 7,540,539, forward strand.
GGTGTTTTTTGGTGGTGGAACTGACTGGGAAGCGCTCCAAAGGGGCGCCGCCCGTATGTCGGCGGGCGCCCCTACTCGGCGGGTCCATACTTGTATAAATTCAATAACTTGAAAATATCCCAAACTTGACATTGGCTAATCAGAGTAAAGCCAGATTTAAAGAAAAAAAAAAGTCGTTGTTGTTCACAACAAAAAGGTTAGCTGGCAAAGTTAACTTACGGCCAAAATTAATGCTCAATCTATCTTTAACTTGTCAATAAGTTACTTAGCAAAATTGTTATTTTGTCAGAAACGGCCGTACAATTTTCGACAAATCACAACGTTGCTAAGTAACTTATCGACAGATCAACGATAGATTAATTTTAATTTTGGCCGTAAGGAGAGTTGGATAGGCTACTTTTTATCCCGAAAAATCAGAGTTCCCACTGGATTGCTAAAAACCTAAATCCACGGGTGAAGCCACGGGAATAATCTAATTTATTATTTACTGTAATATCATAGGAATTTGGTAGGTAGGTATATAAAATGATGAAGCAAATTAATGAAATAATAATTTAATTATAATCAACAAAGTATACAATATAATATAAATATCCCACTCTAGTATACTAATTTATAAATAGGAAACTTGTTCATTGCACACTATTTATTATTTAGTAGCTACATTAGTTAGGTAAGGACACTTTGGCTTAGGCTAATATGTAAGTATGTAGTTGTGAATCTTACTTTATGCTTATGTAGGTATATATAATATACATTTTATATAATGTGATGCAATATCATTAGGCGTATCGCAGACTACCGATATCAAAGTCAGACAAGGAAAGACAAATTTTTCAATTTTTATATCGCTAGACCCAAGAGTCAAAACTGCAAACTTGATGGTAAACTTGAACATGAATGTATGGCCAGCATAACGCAAGTTTAAAGCACTCCAGTGTATTCAGACCTCATGAGTGATAGGTATGCTAGTGTGCATCAATGAGTCACTGATTCTCAATGTCTATGTCTATAGTGTGCACTTTGACTTTACTTCTGTTAAAACGAGACGGTTTTATGTCAGTAGTATATAGCGCTGTCTCGTTTTAAGTGTCTTAAGTCTAAGCTAAGTCGAAGTGCGCTTTATAGATCTCAACCTAACTCTGCGACTAACGATGGATAGAAAGTGGTCGTCTGCGCTAGCTCTTATGCTTTATTTAAAAAAAATCATAAAATATTTCTATGATCGACGGAATGTAAACTCAGGCTTACACGTAACATTAGTAAAAATTATATTTCAATCCTTTCAATGGTTACGTAACTGAATTTTTGAAGCAATCATTGCGATTGATGCATTCTATTTTTTTTTCATTGGCTGATTCTTTCATTTTATATTGATAAATGTGTGAAACATCCAACAATATTAATTGTTACCCAATATTCAGTTAAATAATAACTACAACGTTCGAATTGACTGCACCAAAATATTACGAATACTATTGAATGATTTATAGAATACAGACTTTAATAAAAAAGGCATTAAAATTACTATGATTGTTATAACGTACATCTATGACACAGTAATTATACAAATAGTAATTATTTTATGCGTATATTGATCCCAACGTTATTAAATAAAGTGATGCATCTATTTAACTATCACAATCACACCATATTATACAGCCTTAAATAGAAAAAATATACCTATTACCTATGTATTATGGCAAAAACGTTCCTCGAGTATGTAGGAAAAAAGGTAACATTCAGTTCTACGTATTCAAATTTTAATAATCCAACTATGAATGACTTATACTTAGTGCAAAATAATAAAACTTAACAATTATTTATTTATCTTTCATGCCGAGATGCCGATTCAAAAAATAATGTATTTTCATAGATAAATTAGCTTATTTAACTAAAATGAAATTCTGAGATCCAAATACCTATTTTTAAAACTAGTGTGTGTAAGAACGTTTTAGTTTATACTTATTTATTTTATCAACATTGCTTTTGCGAATTTAACCTGGACGTCATGTTGGAATATTACCGTTAGCAGGTGAATTGGATTCTCCATAGTGACTCCGTCTAGGCTTTGGTATTGGATTTGGTGAACTAGTGTCAGGTTTATCAAACTTTTGTCTTATTTCCGACACTGAGAGTCGAGTATTATCGAATGTTAAATCATCTTCTATCAAGGCCGAGTTAAGTTTGCTTATCTCTCTTTCTAATTCTCTCGTGGCTTTATCGATTTCCAAAAATTCCTTTTCCGTGCTTGAAATGGAGTTGTCGATACTCTTTTTTCTTGAATCATCGTACACCTTACACACTACTCTCCGAGGCTCTTCATTGCTGTTAATGTCAACATTTTTACCGTCGTTCAAGTTTGTATGATAAGCCACGTTGCTGCCATCTAAAGTGTACGATAAACTTTTACTTCGTTTGTTTGGTGCTAGTGAGTGAAAGTCTTCTAAATTACCTCGGCGCAGTCTAATTTCGTCCTCGTTCACGCTGGAGTTTCTTCTGTACTTGCTAATGTCTACTTTGGGAAATGAGATTGGAGAGGGAACTTCAGTTCCGGAATCGGGGTCGGGTTCCTTTATTTCTTCAATAACTTGTGTTTTTATATCACTTATATCTTTGATTTCATTACTTTCAGCATTGTTCGTTTTCGTGTTGTCTTCCACAACTTCAATAGATAATTTAGTATCTGGATCCACTTTTTGTTCTACGATAGGCTTTTCTTCATCCTCGACTATTTTGAGTTCCACCTTAAGATTCATCTCTTCAATCTCGTCATCAACGTTGGGTTTCTTTGCATCCTCGCTTTCTGTTATGCTTAGTTCCAAATTTTCAGTAAGCTGTGAAATAGAAAAAATTGAAATTTTAATTAACGTCGCAGTCCATATTTTTATATTTAAAATTCTTGTTTGAAAATTTTTGGTTCTCGATTGAACTTATAACTCAAGTTTAATTTAGATGATTTTCTTCATTTGTCGATATTATAACATCAAATTAGATAGACTTAAAATTCCTTGTTCGCCTAATTGTTCATAAAGTTTCCACTAGGCGCGCCGCACTGTAGATGTCTACGAAAATGATAAAAACTCTATACACGGAAAGTATTTTACTCGTTATTTAATTAAGAGATCATTGAATAAAGAATTGACGATTTACAAAATAGATAGGTAGCTGTTATCATGAGAGTTGAGTTAAAGGATATCTACAAACCGAATCATCAGCGTTTAATGTTGGAGGCGGTGCTGGGGCTCGCTTTTTCTTTCGACGTGAAGCTCGTACAGGCGGTATTGGTGCTTCTTCGAAGGGATTCGAGCTCGCCACACTTAGCCGAGATCCAGTAATGTCGCTTCGTGCCATACGTGGTGTTGTACTGAAAATATCAATAGAAATAGATAAATACCTATTACCTATACTAGACGATGCCCGCTACTTCGTCCGCGCGAATTGAGGCTTTATAAGAATCCCGTGAGAAGTTTTTCATTTTCCGGGCTTTTTCCGGGATAAAATGTAGCCAATATACGTCCCTGGGATGCTAGCTTTTTTGTACCAAATCGGTTAATTGGAAGGGCCGGAAAACTTAGCAGACAGACAGGCACACTTCCGCATTTTATAATATGAATGCAGATATTTAAACAGCCAGCCAGTCTGCAGTGGGTTCACGAGTTACCACTTACTTACCCATGTTTTATACAAAATGCATCAAAAACATCTTTTATTAATAATAATAATTATTGTAATGTGACCATCCGTAGTTTTACGGTCGCAGACAAGGGTGTCGATGGTGTAGGTAGGTATATTATGTCCGTGTCAATGGATTTGTTGTCGTCTATTGTCCATTATATTCAAGTGTGAGTTATTTATCACCAGTGACCAGCCCACGACAAACGTTCTTTGTTGTCCGATTTGCATGTCTTAAAGCTTAGATAATACATGTGGCCACAGCCACACACCACATAGGTGGTACGAATTTACATTATGTTATTGTTTCAACAATTGGTTTACGTTACATTTTATACCTATTTTCCTCCTATAGCCTTATTATTGATGTGCAAGTCAAAAACTATGTGCCCTGTCCGTTTCTACTTCAGTTTCAGCCGGTGAGCTATGTCAGTTACTCTGGCTTTCCTACGGATCTCTTCCTCATTTATAGAGAGAAATATATTATTAGAGAAACTCTAAAGTTGAAATCTATAGACCGCACTTTGCCTTTGCTTAGACTTAAGTTTTAGTTAACAGTGTCTTAAGTCTGAGTAAAGTTAAAGTGCGCTCTGTAGATCTCAGCCTAAGCATAGCTCTCTCCTTCGCTGCGTGACTCAACATTTACTAAGGTTGAAATTGGAACAAAATAAATCTTCTCAAATGCAATTTCTTGCCATCGAACAACGCCATCAAAGCTATACCTACAGACAAGATAAAAGGAATAAAATTACCTAGGCGAATTGGCTTCTGGTAGCGAGGTGCGCAGACGTTCTTGGAAGCGCGAGCGTGGCAGCGGCGTGACTGACCCGCCGTACACATAGCGGTCCGCACGCTCCGGCGAGCCGACCGTGCTGCGGGCTCCGGACGCGCCCGATGAATCTGCAATTTCAAATTAAAAGCTGTAAAAAATCTTTATGCATCAGCGATTTTTTTCATACTAGATATGCCCGGGACTTTTGTCCACGTGGATTTAAATTTTGCAGAAACTCCGTGGGAAACCTTTGATTTTTCCGGGATAAAAAGTACCCTATGTCACTCCCCTGGTCTTTAATTATATCCATGCAAAAAATTACGTCAATCCGTTGCTCCGTTGCGGTTTGATTGAAGGGCAACCCAACAAAAAATGTCTTGTATTTTAATTATTATGTGTAGTACAAAGAATTAAAAGCTATAATATAAATAATATATAATAAAAGCTATAATATTTTGCTATAAGTAATCATTCAGACAGGCTGCGTAACCGTAACTAAACGCTTCTGCTAGCCGGCTGGTCCGATACGGCTCGGCCATGAAGTTGGATTCTATGGTCCTAGGGCAAATACAACTCTGTTTTTGTTATTTTTTGACTTCAAAGTGCTATAATATTGTAGGTATTTAATCTTACATTGCAAAGCCCTCCTGAACACGATGGGACTGTTGTCTCCGTTGACATGGTTGGTGTGTTTAGAGCTATGCGACGATGTCTGCTCGCCTTTTTTCCCTTTTCTCATAAACGATCGCAAAGACCTGAAAAAAGAAATCAACAGATAATTTAATAAACGTCTAGCAGGTATACGATAGGAAAGATTAGGTACACATCGAATTTTAAAGGGGATAATCGGCAGCTTCGGTTTCGCAAAGCGTTGCCTCTGTCGTTGAGACTGACAAATCAACGACAAAACATCACGATATAACAATTATTATGTAAGTAACTATAAGTGAAAGAGACGATGCTCTTTCTAAAGTTCGATGTGTAACATTTTCTGCTGGGTGCTGTCGTATCTTTCTCATTTCTCCTAGTACGAACTCTGATAGTTTTCGAAATCGAAATTCAACATGGACTGACAAATTACAGTTTTCGAAATCGAATATCAATACGAATATAGAGAATTCGTTACACCTAGTACATACAGCTCTGTCTATAAAGGTTTTACAACTAATAGGCGCCATGTACCTATTTTATGGTACCTACTGAAAGAACGCACGTGTTGGCCGCAATGGACGTGCTGGTGAAATAAATGATAAAATTGATGATTTCAGGTCTGCAGGACGACAGTTATCGTACGATAACTTAACGATTAGGTACCTGATAACATGCCTGGTTCGTTTTGCTGAAATCATTGCCATTTTCAGTTTAGAAAAATGTTGTTCTCAACAATGAAGTTGTTGGTTTTAACAATGAAGTTCCGACTACTAAATATTTAATAACGTTCTTATTATCTACCCACATATTATAAGGTACCTACTATATTATATTGTCAATCACAACTGTTGAATTATTGCTCAGGATCTTTTAGTATAACCTATTTATCTCGTGTGGATGTCTGTAGGCGCAATAAGTGGGTACTGACAAAAATAACAGTTCAGGGCATAAGGATTTAGGTAAGTAGCAAGGTACGTCTTATATAATGCGTTATCCCGTCATGTTTGGATAAACGACGAAGACCCTTAGGTATTTGTCTAAATTATAAAATTATTTTTAAAATAACATAGGTAGGTAGTAGGTACCTATTACCTAGTTAACCATAAAAGTATCAATTATTATTTATTATTACATAATGCTTCTGCGATCGAGGTAGATAACTACGTGCTAGGTACGTACCTATTACGTAGAGAATAAATTGGCATTTTTACGGCACGAGCCTTATAAAAACAAGACATTTCTGCTAACTCATTGTTAGGTATAAGTATAAAAATAATTAGTTTATTAACAATACCTGTCATTAAAACAGAAAAGGTAGGTTTTTCTAATCATTGAGTCACAGGACCATTTCTTGTATAATATACAATTAGACGCCAGTGAACTCAAAAAATTAATGAAATAGATAAATTAAATAAATAAATAATATAAGAGACAGTCATTTTCTACCTGCGATGTTTGTAATTTGAAATTACCAATCCAACTGAACTATTACTAAACAGTCATAAACGTGAAGGTATCTACATTTTATAGCGATTGGAATAGTACAAGAAACTATAAAACGACTAGCACATCCGTCCCACACGCTAAAATAGTTGATGCTGTAAACAAGTGCACGCGTATGTTTGACATTAAATCTTGTAGGTCGAGCAGATAAAGCGAGATTTGACCCGATCTTGAACCTACGTGGCGGGCATGCATTATGTGCGCGATAAAGTTAATAAGTGCAGTAATAAAATGTTTCATATAGCGTAAAGGAGATGCAAGTCTTGCAACTTGCAACAAACTGTTCACCTAAATACCTGATTATAGAACTTTATTAGATTTGAACTCTACGCAAACAGGCAGGATGCTTCGTAAAGATATGTAGAATCATGGCAAAATGACTGCAGGCAGCACCAGAAGGCAAAATACATAGAAACCACTTAGTGCCCTTCATATTGAAAACGCAGCACTTGCAAAGTAACGGTTCGGAGAAACTGCATTTTTCCTTAGCAAAAAACATACCTACTTTCAATGAAAATCCTGAAAATTATTTTTGTCGTGTTGTCGGAAAGCTCCTTCGGAGTCCATTTTATGAAACAAATGACCACTTTTGCGGATCTGTCGCATCAAGGGATTCAAGAAATGCTACAGCCCAATGTGTTTGCAAATTAATTTGCAACATATACCCAAATTTTTGAAGTTTGAGCGCAGGATACATATAATACGCGACAGGTCGAGATGGCAATCGGGACGGGGACGGCCCGCACACCCGCACAGCCCCCGTGCTAACCCGGTGTGCGATAGCGCGGGTGACGTTCGGGTGTACGGGTGTCCCCCCTGTTTCATACCCCGATTGCCATCTCGACCTGTCGCGTAGTTCTAGGTAGATACCAATAAAGTTTCTTATCATTTATATGCACCGAGCGAGGTTGAGAGTTGAGACCTTCGGAAAATGGGTGGTGTTAATGAACGCTGCTGTGCAAACAATCATGGCATCCACATGACCTACTTTGTGTATTCTTGTTAATTTTATCACAATTTTCTTAAGGATGAATCATGTTATATCTCTCTTATCAAAGACTAGCTGATGCCCCAAATTTCCTCCCCATGGATTTAGGTTATTAAAATTCCAATGGCAGCTTTTGATTTTCCGCAATAAAATTATAGCTATACTATGTCCATCTCCAGTATGCAAACTACCTTTCATCAAGATCAGTTCAGCGGTTGAGTCATGAAGAGGTAACAAATAGAGAGAGTTACTTTCGGATTAAAATATTATTTTAGGGATGATATCAGTCTTTCAGCAACACACATATTATTTGAATTGTAGGAGTAAGGACACTTGCCCGTTGGCGGTCTTCATTTAACTATACCTAAGTAGGTACCTACATATTTTATATTATATACTTATACTGAATTGACAAATATACTATGTAAAGTAAATAATAATTGTTGCACGGGTTTGGGCAGAAACTAGTGTGCTCTTGTACTCTAGATTTTATTATGCGCTTGATGCTTCTGATTATACCCCTAATACGAGTTTTTATAGGTTTGGAAAACGAAATTCAATGTCGAGTTTTCCATACAAATGTAGATCTAGAGCCACTGGGGGCTTTAGCGAAAACTTTGTGCACATAATAATAATAATAATAATCGACAGTACAGAATTCGATTCGGAAGCTCGCAAAAGAGGTCCTGAAAAAAAGTTGGTTAAAGCTGAATAAAGGGACGCCAAAACGAGTCTGACCATTGTGACCCCACACTGTAAGTTCACACTAACGTTTCATACTTTCACATTTGACATTTTAGGTTCGATCAATACAGAAGTTACAAGACTGCTTTATTGATCGAATTATTTCGTGCACCGTGTTACATTTTGCTGAACGCTGAACGAAATTAAACTTTCCATTGTTTGTTGACTTAGTAAATATTGTTAGAGCCATTAGATAGGTACCTGCAGCTCAACTGATGCGACAAAAATCGATTTCAGCAGGTACCTACCTAATCACCTATTGTTTTTCTTGCTATCGAAGAGCCTATAGCTATTGTAGCTTATTATAGTTATTATAGCCTATTATAGTTTTAGAAAAAAGGTATGTAACGTTTGGGTCCGTTATGACCACTTCCCGATACCACCACTTCCGACTTTCCGATTATTTAGTAAATATTTGGCATTATTGATCACTGCTTTATTGATCGAACTATTTCTTTCTCCGCGTTACGTTTACTCTGAACGAAATACATAGGACATTCCATTTCGTCTGTTGACTAAATAGGTCACTTACAGTTATTACAGCTCGACTAATGCGATGAAAATCGATTTCAGTGTTGATTTTCTAGTTACTGAAGGACATTAGTTTTTGAACAAAAGAATACCTACCTATACCTACAGGCACTTATTTAGTAAACATTTGGCATTTTATATTCGATCAATACAAGAATTACAAGACTGCTTAATTGATCGAACCACTTCGTGCTCCGTGTTACATTTTTGTGCTGAACGAAATAATTAAACTTTCTATTTTGTCTGTTGACCAAATACTAAATAGGTATTGTTGCAGCTATTACAGCTCGACTGATGCGATGAAAATCGATTTCAGTGTTGCTTTTCTAGTTACTGAAGAGCATTAGTTTTAGTTGTCTGGCACAGAACAAAAGAACCAGCCTTATTAAAGTAGGTAAGTTAAGTAGTTACCTACCAGTTTATTTACTTTCAATTTTTGCTTTATCGAAAAGGTATTCTATCGTCTTGTATTTTTATCAATGTAAATTAAATGTACAAGTAACTTTTTTTTTGCTCAAACCTCTTTCCCGAATTATTTAAGCCCGATCTCAGATGTTTGTGTGATATTTTATCAAAAAGTGAGATACCAAACTAAAACCTTGTTAAAACTATTGGTTTGGTACCTCAAAATAAAAGTTGATTGACCCATATAATTTATTCAACACTTGAGCAAGAATAAAATCTGTTTAGGAATGCGCTTGATTTATACATCGTTTGACATACTGAGCTGATAGGTATGTGCCTAAGTAGGTAGATAGTAGATACGTGATTGCAAAAGATAAGCATTGTTCGTTAGCGCCAGTCGCCAGTAGGTACTACCACAGAATATACACAACATTTACGATTTTATAAATATGTAAGTATGTAAGTAGTACATCTTTTATTATGTATCATCAGTCATTTCGGGGTACCTTTCGAATAGAATAGAATAGATTTTTATTCAAATAAACCTTTACAAGTGCTTTTGAATCGTCAAATAATTTACCACTGGAATGGATACCACTGAATAGATATGTAATCTGTATTCTATACCTGCTATATAATAATATTAAAAGAAGAAGGCTTTGTCTGTTTATAATCGATAAACTCTGAAACCTCTGAACTATCTCTTACGCTTTCTATCTAGTTTACTCTTCAACATCCAGCAGTAGTCTGCCATTACGTTTGCGTTACCACCTTCCTTGTGTAAGCTTGGCCCATCTTAATTATCTATAAACGTATAGAAGTTACTGATTAGATAGTTGGCGCCACTCAAATCATAACAAATCATAACATCATATTAGAAGGCGTCATTGATTGGCTGAAGTTGTTCAACATCTGATCGATAAACGTACTGTATATAAAATTCTTATAGTTTTTAGTTGATGAATTGTAGCATAATAAAGGATAATATTTGTAATCAATATATAAGATGAAAACATCTTTATTACTTAGATGATTTGTTAAACGAGCTTGATGATTTGTATATTAGTCACTAAGTTTATTCATTGTACAATTTGGATTGGCCGATAACGATAAGATAAAAAGGGGAGTGGCTAATAAACGTGGAGAGGTTACCTGTAAGAGTGGTTTTAAAACGACGACATTCGGAAATATACTAACGTAAGAGGAACAACATTTATTTGACACAAATGTAAAAGTTAATAAATTTAAATATGTAATAAAAGTATAATAATTTATCATAAAGATTGTGTTTGTGATTTCGTCAGACCTTACCCAAAAGGTCAGAAGAGGGACATCAAGAAAATATAATATTTTCTTGTCACGCTCACGACTCAGAGAAACAAGTGGAAATATACAGAGGAACGAGAAAGAAGTGGAGGTCTAGTAGACCACAGACATTTTGGAGCACAAGGCCAATATTTGGGCCTCAATATATCAAAGTATCTAGTCATGGCATCAAAGGATTTCTGGATAAACGGGTAGGATCTTTCCATGATTTTATTTTTATTGATAGCTATTAATGGTAATTTTTTTTTTATTTTTATTTGTGTGGGTTTTCGTTTTGTTTGTTCTACATTTAGTTATCATTTTATTAAAAAGCTTTGCTCCGAGTTGGAATGGAAATTATATAACGTTATGATACCTAGAATTACCCACATGTTTATAATTCATCTTGTATATTGGTTATACAAATGCGATCGACCTTCAAATTGTGGTTTAAATAACATTGAGGTATTTAGAAGGCTTATTTTACAATGAAAAATGAAAAATGTTTATTTACAAAATACAGTCTTGTACAATTTTCCTGTTTCTGGTGGTACCCGCACTAGGTTATCCTGTATCGTGGGTACAATGGAATAGATAGTGAACATAGTGTTAAACAATATAAAAAGTGTGGTTTACTTAATGATGGGCGTTATTGTTACTTTTAAATAGTTTTCAGGATGTATCTACTATGTCCTGCCGGGGTTTTATTTCTCATTAAATGATTTCACAGGTGAATATCTCACGGAACGTGGTATTTCAATCTTCACACTTGTAATCGTGTGCCGAATTAGTTTGGTTAAGAGTTACGATAGGGATTTATTTTCACATACCTAGTGGTTTTGTTTTACGGAAGGTGAATTTCTGGATTTAGGTTCAATCGTTTGCTGCATTCATTGTATAGATAGATGTTTTCCTTTTTCTAGCACACAGTGACGCGATATTATCACACAGCACTCATTGGGCATCTTGAATGTTGTTTTGTGAAATTATTATTTTTTGTAAACCACTTTGGGATAAGGTAGAAAAAGTTACATGAAATAGCTTTTCGTTTTACGCCTGCCAGTGAAATAATCCGCCTCTACTTGTAATGGTTACTGAGTGATTGGGGATATAAAATGTTAATTGATAAAAATGAAGGTGATCCGTTGTAATAAAGTAATAGTGACCAGGGTTAATAAATTGAGCATTTTGAGAAATATAAATCCTAAAATGGGTGTAAAAGTAGGTTTATCTTATCTGGTTATTCTTTAACTAAATTTAAAATTATGGTAGGTAGGTAGTCAGATAGTTTTAAATACGGGGTGCATAAATAAGTGTTTTTTTTTACAAAAGTGAGGAGAAATGTTTTCATTTATCTATTTTTACCACTTGAAACGCGTAATGTTTGAGTTTCAAACATAACTTTGCTGATAACAGCTCACCATGAACAACCCATGGCCGGCCCACTACTGAGCAACAAGTGTCTCCTCACAGAATGAGAAGGGTTTAGGCCGTAGTCTACCACGCTAGATAACAGCTAATTTACTTTTAATACTGGCACAATAATTTGAGTACTACGAGTAGTAGGTAGGTATAGTATATGGGCAGCGGGGTTTTTTTTTTTACCTGTATTCACGCAATTAACTGTGTACTGCCGCATTTAAATGCAATATGATTTTGTTTTTATTGGAATAACATCGCTTGGCGGGTTAAATTCCTGGCAAATGTTCTATTAAAATTAGAGTAAGTTTTTTTTTAATGGTAATATACCTACAGTACTGCCCTTAGGGCAGGGCGCGATAATAAGTACCTACTACCAAAATACTATTTTCTTTGTTGTACGCAAGAAATTTTAGGCAAATATCTTTGCACTACGCTCGCGTTTGTGGCATGACATTATCCCAGAAATATATTTTAAAAAAAAATTCACGCTCGCTTGACTCGCTTCGCGATAGTTCAGTTTCGATATGCATTTAGTTAACAAAACTCTCAGGAAACCACGTTTGTTGTGCTCTCGAAATTGATCGGTCTATTTGATAAAATCGAAATGCGGTGCCTTATAAATTTCGCTTAGGAGCGCCGGTAGTATCTCATGATAATAATATGAATATTGATCATAATTTTTTTTAGGATGATTAAGCATTGAAGGGTTTTCGGCTGGTCTGGCATTTCGCCTGATTTTATGTTTTTGCTTATTTAGCGCGTTCAGGAAAGCTTTGACAACGTTTTATAACATGAGTATATATTTTTTTTTGTTTTAGTTACCCAAACAGAAAAAAAAAAGCATTAAAGATGTGGGACCGAGGGATAAATCTAGTTTGATTTTTGGTTGGATTATGAAGTTGTAGTTAGGGTATTTAAAATAGAAAGATTTCAATTGTAGGAAATGATGTAAAACATGTTGAGGATAAGTTGTGTAATAAAGTCGATAATTCACTTGTTGGATGTCACGCGATCTATTGCGAGGAGGAATCTTTTTCTTGTCTCTGTTTTTATAAATACGGTGTTCTGACGGGTTTTTATTTACGTCTCGGATTATTGAATACTTTCGGTGTTTGATTGGACGGTTAGAGGTTGCAAAAGCAATCGCCCTCTAATTAAATCATTTATTTAGGCATTAGTTCAATTTGGATTAAATCTCGCGAAAAGCCACGGTGGCTGTCTCTCGCGCGTCTTGGAAAGACATTCCTAATGCCTGTTTTTCTGAGGGAGGGATGCATTATCAAGTGAGATGAGCTGCAATGTTTGCGGCTGATTATTTTGGAAAATTTGCAATCGTGGCAAGTGGAGTAAAGTTTGACTAAACGATTTAATGAACTAAGTATATAATGGATTTGGTGAATGGTTATGTTATATAACATTTTGATAAATGGATGAATTTGAAGAGTGTATGTATGTGGTTGATGCACATTTGTTTCATATTTTTACTTAAGTTATAAAGTATTACATTTGGTGAGTAGTTATTTATATTTGGTAGGGTAGGTTTGATAAACAGGTAGTTATCTTGATTAATAAGTGAGTTATCATTTTATAAATGCGTACTTTAATGTTTGATGGACTGGTATACTTGATAAATGTGCATATTTTCATACTTCAAAGACAAGTTGTACCTATTAGTTTCTTCAAGCTTTTAGTTGCTGATAATTATATTAACATTCTTTAGAGCGCATGTCCTATGGACGAAATCGTTTATACATCCTTTCACTGTTTGAAATGTTACAATCATAAAGATATAGTTATGACTAGAGGAGGTCATAGCTTGTTGCCGCTCTTGTACATCCATGTGTCGACTAGGTATTGTTATCTCAGTATATTTCAGGGAACCTCCGTTCGGGTGAAAGCGATAGCTGTTGGATAAATGCTTGTTGGGTTATCAGAAGACCGTGTAGTCTTCGATGAGGTTACTTGTAAATATTATAGCGAAATAGTAAGTTTAAAAATAGAATGAGGCTAAACTAAAAAAATGAGACAAAGATAAAAATAATAACTTAAAGCATTGAAACAGCATAAAGTGAAATAGTAACTTACAAACTATACATACATATTTACGAATTATGTAGATAGATATAGTATTACTGGATTACGTATATCAAATAAGAATACTGTCAGCTCATGTTTTGTTTTCGGCGTGGTAATTTTACGCTTAAAACTCATAAGAGATATCATGAGGTTCGCTTTCTGTAAAAGTTATTAGCTTTAACAGTTAATTGATTTATTACATTATTTATTTATTATACACTCAACAAGTAAAAGTATTTTGTTTTGACAAAATCCAAAGAAGTACCTATTGGATTAATAAGGCAAGGTACGAAGCATTGGCTGGATTTTACAACATTTAAAGTTTCCTGTTCATTTTTATCATTGAGTTAATTTGAGGCGGAAGGATCCTCTTGAAAATTTTTAAGATTAAGTTATTAGTAAGAAAATATATTTTGCTTAGGTTAGTTTAAAATGTACAGCCGGTAATTTAAAAAAAAATATATATATTTAATTTTACATAATAGGTGAAGCTGGTTGATGCACCAAAAATCGAATTATCATAGGAATTTAATTAAGCTAACATTTTTATTTATTATCAACTTCAAATATACAGTAGCAAACTGATTAGTTGGAATACATGCAGTGATTGGAATATTTAAGTTCCGATAGAAGAATCTATATCGTGGCTTGTTCCTTTATGGACAAGAATATTTTTTTTGACTCGTGGGACCACTTACACAAAATATCAACGTTCGGTTTGGAGGTCTTCCATGGCTATTCCTACAGTTCCATGACGTATTGAAGAGGTTAACACTTTGTCGCTCATCACATCAACCAGCACGGCATTTGGGTATGATGGATGGATGTAGATAGGTACACATTTGATGGGGGGGGGTTTAGTGGTTTGTATCAATAGGAACCAGGGGTTGAATGAGGAAGGCTGAGGACAGTACGTGTGGTGCTTACTAGGGAAGGTTTATGTTCAACAGTGACCTTATGATGATGACGATGTAGATGACGATGATGATGATGATGGACGTACGAGGATGAATCTTTTACGAAACGAATAAAGGGAAATCGAACAGATGCGGGTCATTACGGTTAACATATAAAATAATGTATAAGGTACCTACTTTCTTCTAATCTTTATGATCGATCAGCTTGTGATAGAGATTTTGATGTCGTAGAGAATAGAGATGTATCGAACGGAATATTTATTTCATTTTTTCCTGCTATTATGTTGATATCGCTTTTCTCTATGAAAAGGAATTAATGATAAACTAATAGGTATCATTCGGCGGCGAGTCGCGACTGTGTCGTTCCCAGGGTCGAATTTGGTAGTTCTGCTTATGTTACTCGAAACGACAAAGTACGCCATATGGTGCATATTATGGCTAAAATAAAATATATAAGTATCATGTGAAATTATAAATCAAAGATTCTTTTTGCATGTAGATATTATATGGTTAAGAGGCACAAGTGACGCAACTACTGTACCCTGGCGTTTGTTTAACATTGTCCATTAGTACTTCAGAATGTGGATTTTGCTAGAAAAAAAAACAATAGGTAATTGTAAGAAATATGGGAAGCGTAATCTGCATTAAAAGAAAAAGTTTGAATTGGAAGCAACCAGGCATAGGATTTTCATACATCCGTAATCACGTTCCTTTCAACTCTCTATCTATCACGGTTCACGATACGCCGTTCGCGGTTCGGGCCGTGACGCACGTGCAGACGGACAGACGGACGGAGAGCAGAGGTTTAGAAAATAGGGTCTCGTAGGCACCCTTCGAGGGGTACGGAACTGGAGAAAACTAAATTATAATAATGATAATAGGTTTTCTAGGTTACCAAGTAAAATTACTTCTCTTAGGTCGGATTGTATTATGATGGATGCTTATGAAACAAAATTAAATGAACGGTCTACTCAAAGTGTTTTATGTTTGCAGGATCCAAGGATGTTGGAAATGAACAAATGAGGGAAAGGATGACCCAAAACTAGGTATGGGTCAGGGACACAAAGTCCCAAGGAAGGAAAGGATGGAAAAGCCCCGAGGTTACGGGCTATGGACAAAAAGTCCTATAGGAGGAAGGAGGTGGACCCTAGGATAAGGGTCATTAAAAATTTGGATCTGGAGGGAAAAGACCCTAGGATAAGGGTCATTAAAAATTTGGATCTGGAGGGAAATAAGGACAATCATATATGTATCCCGGTAGAAGAGAGACGCGCCAAGGCTCGGAATCCGCGATTTTCCAATAAGAAGGGAAGAAGAAAATATGTGCGTAAAACTATTGCGTTGAAAGTGTATGAAAATGTTTTGTGATTTAAATCGAGAACTGGCGGCGATTAACTTTAAGTTTAGAGAGTTTATTTTATCAAAAGGACAAGAAGTTCACTTACACATATTCATATTAAGAATCGCTCCCGATTCTAAATATAAATATAGAAGAAAACATAATCTTTAAAGGTATGGTGACTATACAATAATATAAAAAGTCAAAACACGTTATATTCGTTAACAAACTATACCTACATCTAGCTAAGATATCTATGGTGTTTGACACTGTTTGATTAAACTTTAAACTTTGTAAAAGATTTTTCCTCCAGTATGAGTTTCGGCAAGTACATTATGTAGTAGAGCTAGGTAGTTTACATACCATAATTAGTCCTAGCTTTATGTAATTGTAGCATAATAGGTATGTTCGTTTTGTGTACCATATTTATGAGATTTAGCTTTAAAGTGATGCGTGTATGTACGGACTTTAATAGTATTTTCCTAACAAATAGACATATTTTGAATTTGTATAATTGACTTATATAATATAGTTCATCAGTTTTCTTATATAATTCTTTAGTGGGAAGGAGAGTCTAGTTGGAACAGAACTTTTAACAATTTATTTTGAGATACTTGAAACCCTTTAAAGTAGTTTTTAGTAATTAGTTTTACATGCTCATCCCCAAATCTCTATTGAGTGTTCCTGTAAAATATTGGCTTGTGAGTTATAATTGATACTTCGGACTTTATGCATGTACCTACCTTCTTTGATTAAATGGAGGCCTCCTTTAGTTGCTACTGGTCTCGCAATTTTTGATATCTTTATGATTTTTGAAAAATTATTTATAAATTTAGAGTGTCTGCATCTTTTTATTTTAATATTAGCGGAAGAGAACAGAAAAATGAATTTTAGATTAAAGGCTAAATTTGAGTGCTACTGTAGACTGGCAGGTAAAGTTGCGAGGGTAAATAGTTTGGAATTGAATTGAGTTTATCTGCTATTTTCTAATTATATCGGATGGAAAGGGTTGCTGCGAGTGCTCTAAAATTAAGTTGCAATCATAATCAATACCAATGTATCAATAAAACTGTATATTCCTTCTAGTTAAGGTTAGCAAGAATATTAATTTAATTAATTACTATCTTAATTTTTTTTTGTTTTGTTGAACTAAGTCTTTGTCATTTTGGTTGTGAAGTTTACATGTTACTTAAGTTTTAATTTTTTTTTTAAAAGCGATGAGACTCGCTTAAAACAGGATGGCCGAGCTGTAAGCTTGGCCCATCTTAATTATCTATAAACGTATAGAAGTTACTGATTAGATAGTTGGCGCCACTCAAATCATAACAAATCATAACATCATATTAGAAGGCGTCATTGATTGGCTGAAGTTGTTCAACATCTGATCGATAAACGTACTGTATATAAAATTCTTATAGTTTTTAGTTGATGAATTGTAGCATAATAAAGGATAATATTTGTAATCAATATATAAGATGAAAACATCTTTATTACTTAGATGATTTGTTAAACGAGCTTGATGATTTGTATATTAGTCACTAAGTTTATTCATTGTACAATTTGGATTGGCCGATAACGATAAGATAAAAAGGGGAGTGGCTAATAAACGTGGAGAGGTTACCTGTAAGAGTGGTTTTAAAACGACGACATTCGGAAATATACTAACGTAAGAGGAACAACATTTATTTGACACAAATGTAAAAGTTAATAAATTTAAATATGTAATAAAAGTATAATAATTTATCATAAAGATTGTGTTTGTGATTTCGTCAGACCTTACCCAAAACTTGGTACATATACCTATTCTCCATATCTTGGTGGAAGCGCTCATCTTGTTGTAGTTTAGGGAAATTGTGAATAATATTATTCGCTATATTTTTACCTATAGTCTAGGCTTTTTATGTTTCCTGAAAAACGTTTAACTACCTCTTTAAATAAGTTCCAAGCGATCTGTTTGGTTTTATTCAAGGTTTTTTCAAAATTAGTGTTTTGCGTTAGCTTCAATTTCTACGGGCTAGCAAAAATGATCTTTGCATCCGATAAATGCTTTTTCTCACATAGATACTTGGATGAATTAAACACATTCATCCAATATTTACCTAATTTAATGTGAAGTAATGGTAGCAAAATATCTGAGCGATGAACTAGTGCCCTTTTTTCGAATAAACATAAATAGTTTATTAATGGGAAAACTATCGTAAGCTTGTGTATTTAATAAAGAGAGGGAACGGTTGATTCCCTAGGTATAAGCAATCGCAAAACAGTTTTTAAGATATTAAAGTTTTGAATTCGAAAATCAAAAACTCGTACTAGGGCTAACGTTTGGTATAATAATGTACTTAAAAACAGAAAATGAAATGAAAAAAAATTAGTTAAGTAATAATTATTGAAAACTACGATAATATTAAAAAAAGACGATCTTGTTATTTAACAGCTTGCAAGTCAATTAAAAATCGATTACTCGGTAGTTACCTACTTACTAAATTAATGAATATTTTTCCAATCGATTCATTATTCTGGCATAGGCTACATTTTATATGAACAAAATCAATATGGCAGATAGTATCATAGGTCTATGGGCTGATGTTACATCCAAAAATGCGGAGGTCTGGACAGCAAAACAATGTTACATCTATACTAATAAATAAAATTGGAGTGTCTGTCTGTAATTTCGAAATAACTACCTCATATTAAGCTCATATGGTTATTTGAACGATACCAACACTGAATCACACGTTTTTAAAATTTTTGTCTGTCTGTCTGTCTGTCTGTCTGTCTGTCTGTCTGTTTGAAAAGGCTAATCTTTGGAACGGCTGAACCGATTTTGACGGGATTTTCACAGACAAGTAGAGGATTAACCAGGGTGTAACATAGGCTACTTTTTTAACCGACTTTCAAAAAGGGAGTTGTGTTTTTCTACCTATGTACACCAAAATCTCCGAGATTTCTGAACCGATTTGCGTCATTTCTTTTTTAATCGATAGAGGAACTTTGCGACATTGTTTCATAAAAAATTTGGAGTCCAACTCCTCAATCCTGATGCTGCAGGGGATCTGACCAATCCACGCGGGCGAAGCTGCGGGCAACAGCTAGTATTACATAAAATATAATTTCAGCAAGTTTCAGCGTTTAGTAGTCGAGTTTTAGGTAATGTTAAACTTAGAGGAATGCTCATGGTTTTTAATTGGTGTAAGGTCTGCTGATAGACTTTACAAGTTGTTACATTGGCTCCCTAGGTATAGTAAATATTATGTGAATCACTTAGGTATTGTTTTGTATTTATTTGTATAGTATTTAACTTTGCACTTAATAGTATCTACATGGAATGGAAATTATCAGATGTAACTATGGCATCGCTGATACACTATTAGGTTTCGGTAGTTTGTTTTAATTTAAAGTAATAAAATGTAAAAAGACACCACTCCCGTAGGAAGGTACGAGTACATTTCAAGGTTAGCGAGAAACGAGAAATTAAATGTTCGTGTGGAGATTTTTCTGTTGTTTCATCTACCTAAAGTCTTACTAAACCCATGGCTATTTAAATTTGAAAAATCGGTCAAGTGCCAGTCGGACTCGCGCACAGAGGGTTCCGTACCATCGTACAAGCAGTTTTTAAACTTTTGTTAATTTTCATGGCCCATTTTGACATTTTTATTAGATACCAGATGATGCCCGCGCTCCGCCCGCGTGGATTAAGTTGCTTAATATCCCGTGGGGACTCTTCAATTTTCCGGGATAAAAAGTATCCTATGTCCGTCTACGGGATGCAAGCTATCTCTGTACCAAATTTCGTCAAAATCGGTTGAACGGATGGTCCGTGAAAAGTTAGCTAACAGACAGACAGACTCACTTTCGCATTTATAATATTGTTGTTTTATATATTATATATGTTATATAGTATGCATTGTTGTTATAGCGGCAATAGAAACACACATTCTGTGAAAATTACCTCTACCTACATATTATTACAGTTCACGAAATTCAGTTCGCTGACGGACAGACAGCGGAGGCTTACCTACTTAGGTTTACACTAATTTACGATAAATAGTTATATTAAAATTAAATCTTTGACTTAGATAGGTACTAATTCATAAGGAACCACAATCTTGTTTGCTTCAATTTGCTAAAGCGAGATAAAATATCTGTATAGGTCAGCATGCACTTTGCACCACTCGCACTCTTGTTACTCGACGTGCGAACTGCGATATCAATACATACTACACCTATGCAGGAAAAGTCACAGGAAAAGCAAACCAATCACTACCCATCAGTGATATATACTCACTCGTACATGTTTTGCTTGTGATTCATGTTACTCATAATTATTTTGGAATAGGTACGTAGAAATATTAGGTATAGGTATCTACATATTGTAAGTTATATGAACGCAATTAAATAAACAGAGGTGATCCCATAATGAAATATCTGGATCGTTGCCAGGAAATATCCAGACTCCTTCTTAAACAATTTAGTTTTATTTTGTTGCCTAAATGTAGAAATGAGCAATTTGATAAATAACGATCCTTGGGTATTTTTAACTCCGACCCAAAAAGAGGGGTGTTATAAGTTTGACGTGCGTATCTGTCTGTGGCATCGTAGCTCCTAAACTAATGAACCGATTTTAATTTAGTTTTTTTTTTGTTTGAAAGGTGGCTTGATCGAGAGTATTCTTAATTAATACTTACTTGGAATAATTGGAAGTTATTTTTAAGTATTTACGCCAGCGCCAGTCAACGATCGATTGGCTTGTGCATGTAGAGTCATATTTATTGACTTTTCACAAATTATGGCATTTCTTTCTACAACGATTATCTAGAATCTAGAACACAGACGATGTCGCACAAGTGTCCTGAATTGTATGTGGGTTAAGATATAATGCGTTCTATTTACCATATTATGCATTAGATTAGGTAGCTTATGTCTGTTTCTACAGCGGCGCAATAGCGATTAAGAGGATAGTCTAGTTGTAAATATTTTCTAAACTTTCATAGTCCAGTAGGCATTTGCCTACATTTTATACATTTTTTTTAGTATTTTAGTTTAGTTACATAAAAAAACTGGCCAAGTGCGAGTCGTACTTGCGCACCGAGGGTTCACGAGTACACAGTTCAGTAGGTATTTTTTTTCGACATCTTGCTCTATAAATCAAAAACTATTATACATAAAAATAAATAAAAATCTGTTTTAGAATAAGTAAACAGGTAAAACCCTTTCGTATGATACCCCCTTTTGTACTTATAGTTATCTTACTTTGAAAATTGAAACACATTTTAATTTTTTTTTAATGATGTAACCACAAATTCGCGGTTTTCAGATTTATTCCTGTACTTGTGCTATAAGACCTACCTACCTGCCTTTCATGATTCTAGGTCAACGGGAAGTACCCTATGGGTTTTCTTGAGAGACACGACAGACGGACGGACGGACAGACAGACAGACAGACAACGAACTGATCCTATAAGGGTTCCGTTTTTTCTTTTAAGGTACGGAACCCTAAAAACCCTAACTATAATAGGTACCTAGTTTCATTTGAAACGTGCAGATTACCTGCGTAATTCACGGTAATTTATTTAAGTAAGTTCATACCTAAGTATTTCTTTTATCTACGAGTATAGGATAACTAGGTGGTGGTAAATATCTTAAAGTCTATTCAAAATCCAATGAACGATTGATTTTTTGAGTTTTAAACCCACATCGTACCGATAATAACCGAGGTGAAATGAATTGCACCTTTTTAAATAAGAAGACTAGATAACATATTATATGAAATATCCATTTCGCAGCAGTTTCCATAGATTGCGTTTTACTTTCACTAAAATAATATATTTAAGTAAACGTTTTAAATACGATGAAACATCTACGTTTATAACGCTGAGCGAATAATTGATTGTTGATCCTTGTAGGTATGTTTACCAAGTTCTTTATAGTGACATCACTTGCTATTAAGAGGATCATTGTCAACGATCCCCCGTCGATTTCCTACGTATGATATTATTGTTCTCATCTCTATCTGCCCTGGTTCGTGTATTCTCGGTTCCTAGATCGGTGCATTTGTGATAACCAATTCTAATTGCTGTGATTGGCTGAATTTACCATGTTCTTGCTGCGACAGTGAGTTTGAGCCACTAGCGGAACAATGTTAGCCGGTCAGAAATGATTGCAATTAGTCAACCTGTATGACGTCCGTGTTCTGTTTTTGATTACAAAAAAGAAAAAATTGTTGTTGCAATCATCAATTTTAGCAAATAGTGAAAGAGAGTCGACCAATCAGAGGTCACAACTACCGCCACACTTTCTGTGAAACTATGGCAGTAGGCTTACCGAGTAATGAAAACAATTTTTCATTCTGTAATGTCATGTGGCAAGTAGGGTTGCCACCTGCCTCTTTTTGATTTACAGGCTACCACCATCAAAAATACGGGGTTTAGATTTGAAGAAATTTAAAAATTTGAAGTATTTGAAGAAATAGGCGGTGGTTCTCTCTGAAATGCATGGAAAGCCTATTTAGATATTTCAGTTTATTTGTAAGTTTTGTATTTTTTCTCTGTATGTTGCCGTGTCTTGATTGGTGAACTGTGTTTGCAATGTGATTTTAAATAAAAGATTTATTTATTTAAATAGCTTTTAAAAACTCTAGTTTTGTAAAGCAAAATGTTATACATTTCATGCATACAATCTTTGCATTTTAACTTAAATTTACATTTAACTTGTAATTCCACCTTCACAGTATCAATACTATGGCCGTAGCCAGGAATCGATTTCGGGAGAGGTTTTATCAGGGCCGGAACTGAATCCTGTCATGAGGAAAAAAACATTCGCTCAACTTTATGGGCTAATTACCTGGTTAGTGGAATTTCGCCTTTCAATTTGACAGTGAGATAAAATACAACAATAAAAAAGCGCGAGCGCAGTGAGCGTAAGTGTTTTTGGTTCAATTACAGAAAGAATTAAAGTGAAAGGGAAACGAGTTTAGCCATAGCAAGATTTTATTTTTAAAGCTCCCTATCCATACTAATATTACAAATACGACAGTATATCTATTTGCCTATCTATTTGTTACCCTTTCACGGCCCATCTTCTTTACCAAAATTTTGGTACTTACTATTCAGAGGTAACTTGCATCCCAGACATAAACTTTTTAGCCCGGAAAATCCCCCACGGAATTTTTAAAACTCTAAATTCATGCAAACGAAATTGCGGGGCTTACACCAAGTAATACAAATTCAAAGCGTGAGTGAAGTGAGCGCGAAATGTTTGATATATTTCCAAAAAAAAAATTGGTAAGCAAATGCAAGAAATAGTGTAAGTATTATTTTAGGCTTAGGTTTTTGACGGCTTCCCAGGCGCAGTCGCCATTTCTAAATTACTGGTCTGGTGGGAGGCTTCGGTCATGGCTAGTTATATGGTTAGTATGGCCCTAACGGCCAAGAAATTAGACTGCATCATCACTTACCACTAGAAAAGATTAAAGTCACGGGCTAACTTGTATAAAAAAAGGCTAACATCCTCAAACCAAGCCCCGCCGCCTTGGCTACGACCATGATCAATATCGAGTGGGTTTCGGCTACGCATTGCCGCAAAAGGAAAATATTCTTTCTACTGGACATAACGTCAGTGTTCGGTTTCGCCAGCCAAGTGCGAGTCAGACTCACGCACCGAGGGTTCCGATTCGGGTATTTTTTTCGACATTTTACACGAGAAATCAAAAACATTAAATTAATTAATTAATTAAATTAAATTGAGAATGCATTAAAAAAAATATGCATAAAAATAAATAAAAATCTGTTTTAGAATGAACAGGTAAAGCCCTTTCATATGATAACCCACTTGATATATGTAGTTATTTACTTTGAAAATTGAAAATACTAATATTTGTTCATGAACACATGACAGACGGATAGAAGGACAGATGGACAGACGGACAGACGGAAAGACAGACAGACTGATAGACAACGAAGTGATCCTATAAGAGTTTTTTTTGCTTTTGAGTTACGGAACCCTAAAAATATTTAGTTTTATTTGCCCCGTATTTTATTTTCATAATTACCGGTTTCTCTATCCTGACATACGGGGTAACCAGTAAAATACGGGGCCTCTGGCAACCCTATTCGGAAAACACTGTCACATTCAAGTTAATGTCAAATATTTTGTTTTCAATTACAGAAAGCTGCATCAATCATTATTACAATATTTTCTTTGTTGTGATTGGCTGAATTTTTGAGTTTCAGCCAATAAACAGACTGTTTGCCAATTAAACGTCATAACAATATAAATGCCAGAAAGTTTAACCAAATAAAACAAACTTAATGAGAACCTAGTGAGAATGCAAACGGCACACAATTTATAATACATATTATGTTAGTCGTATATAATAGATATTATAGTAGTCGTTCACTTTGGTAATAGTCAGATTGTCATCAGTAAAATTGATATTGGTCGATGTATCGTAAATTATTGTTTCGGTGACAAATATTTTTATTATCTATTTATCTTTGAACAGAATGGAATAGAATGAAATGGAATGGAATACAATGATAAATTTTTATTCCTGTAAACTTTTAGGTAAACTTCAAAGTGTTTTTGGATGGTCAGAAAAATTTACCACTGGTTCGGAATGCCGTTCCTACGTTTTCTAGGGTTTCGTACCTCAAAATGAAAAACGGAACTCTTATAGGATCACTTTGTTGTCTATCTCTCTGTCTGCCGAGTGTGTCAAGAAAACCTCTAGGGTACTTCCCGTTGACTCAAAACCATGAAATTTGGCAGGTAACCTAACTGCGTAATTTTGGGTAGTTTTTTTAATCGATAAAGAAAGTTTGCGACATTGTTCAATAAAAAATTTGGATTCCAACTCCTCAATCCTGATGTTGCAGGGGACCTGACTACTAAAGTTTAGTAAAGTTACTGTCGAATTTTTCTAACAGTGTAAGCAGCAGAGCTGAGTTTACCATCAAGTGTTGATATGTGGGTGTTCCATAGAAGCTTTGCATCTAACATTATACCGAGAAACACGGGGTTCTCCTTTATTTTCAACATATGATTATTTATCAATGAATTTATGTCATTTAAGGTCCTGGTATTGGGCAGTGTGAATTCAACACACTTAGATTTCTTTGCATTTGGAAGTAAATTGTTAGCAATAAATCAGAGAGTGACCTGTGATATGGCATTACATATAGTATACATTGTCAAAAATTATAATATTAAAGCTGTGCGTATTGCGTGAGGAATAGGTTGCAAGAGAGTTGCAACTTGCAGGGTTTGATGCATGCGCTATTGCCAGCAAACATGAGACATATTTTTATCTACAGGCAACGTCTGAGTAGGTAACGCATACGTCTAACGCAAGTTGAAATGTATTTAGTTAGACCTATCGACAAGTTTGGAGTCGGGTGCAGTCTAAATGTGGCCCGTGTGTTTAGACTGTCCGTTTCTGTCAGTTTCACGTGTCGTCCCCCGCACTTCACCACCCCGCTTGCACAAATCGAGACAGCACGAAATTTTCAAGATTTCTGGGTGTAATTTCTGGTTTTCGTAGTTCCCACATAATTATAACAATATAAAATATATAACGATAATTTTTTTACTACATAATATTCATTAAATTTTCTAGGTCTGTGGTTTTTCCAAATTTCATTAAATTGCTTCGTTGTCTAGAAAAACGAGCACAAAGTTGGGCCTTTTTTTAAAGAAAAATACAAATCTTTGAGCCCCTGTAATTTTAAAACTACATATTTTTAGAAAAATCTAAAACACTACAGACACAGATATTAGTTTCTAGACTATGTCTGCAAAATTTCATGGACTTTGGTTGCTTAATATTCAAATGAAATGGGAACTACGATTGTATGGAGTAAGTGACGGAGAGAGCTCTGTTAATAAACGGGTTTATGCTGAAATGTGACACAACACAACACTTCTGTGCATTTTGATTATTTCATTTAATAAAATTAGCATCTCATTTCATGTCTTCAATAATCAAGATTGTCTCGACATTGGAGCAAACCCTAAACAATTACCTATGTAAGTAGTTTTGTCATCACTTTTAAAATTAACTTTCTCCGTGTTTCTAAACAGCAAACTATGAGTTTTCATTTAATAAACTTCCATAGTTTAAGAAGGAAACATCGTTTTAGAAGTAGGAAGTAGGTCAAATTATAAAAAAATACAGTGTTAAAATAAAAGTTGCGTTCTTCCAGGTATCTATACTAATATTATAAAGAGGAAACCTTTGTATTTTTGTATGTTTGTATTGAATAGGC
The DNA here is from genome assembly GCF_905333055.1 of Maniola jurtina. Lineage (NCBI taxonomy): Eukaryota > Metazoa > Arthropoda > Insecta > Lepidoptera > Nymphalidae > Maniola > Maniola jurtina. The sequence goes on from NC_060030.1 coordinate 7,567,129, forward strand.
TCAAAAACTACTGGGCCGATTTCAAAATTTCTTTTACCATTACTTAGAGGGATTCTTCCGAATCCGTATAGGCTATATTTTATCCCGGAAAATAGATAGGATTTTTCGTGGTAGTGTCCACCCGTGCGAAGCCGGGGCGGGTCGCTAGTAATACATAAAACGAGTGTGGAGTGTGGACACACAAACAGTATGTAGAGCGGAAAGAAAACAGAGGAAGACTCCATTTACATTCACAACTGAAATAAAATAAACTGATTGTGTTGTTGTAAGTTAATGATTTATGCGTACCTACCTTCCTTTTTACTCAAAATAGTGTGATCTTGAGTGTGATGTTGTGAATATTATTTGTTCTGTGGAATGAACGGATCATTAAACCGCTTCTTTTAATTTTGGATGCCTAAGCTTTGACATCCCGTTAAATCGTCCAATCATTAGCGTCTTTGGCGACTTGGAGTTTCTTGCTTGATATCAAGCACGTAGACTTGTTTTGCTTGATAATGCTGCTTGATGTTCCGAGCTTGATGCGTCCGTCAAGCAGCTTGATCAAGCAAAGGGCACTTTTCTCATATCTCGAACACTGTCGCACCAAGCAACATTATAGAATCGCATCAATTACCGTCAAGAATGTAAATGTTTGGGCTCAAGCAAAAATCTACGTGCTTGTCGCCAAATCGCTTGACCGTCTAGGAAGCTCTTAATGTTGGGAACGAAAAAACTCTTCTTTACAAGACGTGACCAAAGAAAGCGAGTTTTCTGCGCTGGTGGAAAAAGACCGCTCTCTTTTATATTTATCTTTAACTGCCCAACGGGAAATTCCTAGCTTCATAGATATCTTAATTCTTATGCCAGTTAATAGAACTTATGGTTTATAATTTTAAGTTTACGCCCGCGGCTTCGTAAGCGCGTACCTACACATTAAGGTTTTTAAAAATCACGTGGGAACTGTTCGATTTTCCTGGCTTAAAAGCAGCCAATACCCGGGATGCAATTGATTGCAAGCTATCTCTGTACCTATCAAATTTTCTCAAAAATAATTATTTCGATAAAAGGACCTACTAGCTTCTCACGGGTCGTGAAAAGCTAGTAGACAGACAGACATACTTTTACATTATAATATTAGTATGGATCGTATCGATAATTATCACTTACACTACAGATCCTTCACGCTTCTATTTAGCCAGTTAGAACATAGATTCCATATTTTGTTAATGTTATATCATTTGTTTGCTTTTCTTATGTAATAACAAGAGGCGGAAGTTGGAAAACCTCTGGGACGTCTTCAGTTCCAGTTTTCTCACATGTAGGTAGATAGGTAAATGTTACGTTTATGAATACTTATACTTACTTACCTTTTGTTTTTTTTTTTCGTAATTAGGTACTTAATGCTTTAATTTATTAAACTCTATATTTCAAAAAGAAATACATTTTAATTTATTACCATAGTCGTACCTACTACCTTTTGTAGATAAGTACCTACCTCGATGATATTATATGATAATGGAACTTTTAAAAAGTCAAAGTTGTTAACAAGTTAATTTAAAAGCAGCCCCCAGCCATCGAGTAGAGAAAGAAGTACCTAGTATTCAATTATTATTTATCTACTCAATGGTCATAGCTAACCTGTTATTATAAAAAGTTAATTAAAATGTGAAATAATTAATATCGCGATAGGTAGGTACGATAAAAAATTTAGGTGAGTACTTACCTACCTACCTACCTACTTAATAAAAATCCGTCGGATGTAGTTAGGACGTACATACCTAAATCATAAATATTATGTACCTACCTACCTAATGCCGGATATATTTAATTTAAGGTTTTTGTATGCCTTGTGTATATAAAAATAATAACAAAGAAAAAGTCGGACTTCGTCTGTGATGGCGTTTGCAGGCGCGCGTGCTGTGCTTGTTTGGAGTGTTTTTTTTGTTAAGAGTGGTTGGTTTTTGTGTTAGTTGGTGTTTTTTGGTGGTGGAACTGACTGGGAAGCGCTCCAAAGGGGCGCCGCGCGTATGTCGGCGGGCGCCGGCGCAGACGGAGTCCATACTTGTATAAATTCAATAACTTGAAAATATCACAAACTTGACATTGGCTAATCAGAGTAAAGCCAGATTTAAAGAAGAAAAAAAAAAAGAAAAAGTCGACGATTGCAATTTCGTACAGTTGCAGTGCCAGATACTTACCTACTTACTGCGTGTTTGTGGTCATGTGATGTGGTCACAACTCACAACACAATTTCTTCCGGGTTGGTACTGTTGAGCTCCTTGAAATTGTGAGTTCACTGATAGTTATGTAAATAACATAACTAATAAATGCTCGCGACTTCGTTCGCATGCTTAGTTTAGGTTAAAGGTATCTATAGAGCAAGAGCGCACTTTGACTTTGCTTAGACTTAATTATTATTAATTTATTAACTTGTTAATAAAGCATAATTAAGTACAAGGTTTTTGTGATTGTGGTGTAAACATAAACTCGGTTGAGTTTTTCTGTACACTACCTAAGGTGGATGCGACAGGTCTGCCCGCGAAATTCAAATTTATTTTGGCTTTTTCGCAATTTGTAAACTAATACGACAACGTAGGTTTATGGCACTTTAATTGCGCCAATAGCAGTATCATCCTCATAGGTTTATGTCGCTTGCCCCTTAGGTGGATTTAAGATATCTTAAAATGAGACAGCGTTATATCGCTGGCATAAATCTGTCTCGTTTTAATCCGAGAAAAGTCAAAGTCGCTCGCTCTATTATAGATCTCGGTCAGATTACGAGCCTGCATCAGGATTATTTGATTTTTACGACAGAAAAACATCCAAAATACTGAAACTAACTACAACTACGAATATGCGATTTTTAAACTAACTCTATTTTTTTAATGATTCAGGCATAATAATTATGTTACGCTAGTTACCTACTCTATTAATTATTATGACTCAGATTTACATAAAGGAAATAAAATAAGTACCTACCTGCCTACTTGAAAATCATGAAATGCATCGTCAATCGTTCTTCAGTCTATATAGGAAATTGATAAAGTACCTATATTAGGTACGAGTATAAATATTACCTGGGTAGGTATATAATTGCAAAAGAGCAAAGTAGACTAGGTATGTGGATAAATTATTTATTATTTAGTATCCACAGGCTTTATGTACCAATTAGGCAATATTGTTCGGTACCAACCCTACCTACTCATTTTTAGTGTTCTCTATTTACTAGTATTTTTCCATAGGTATTTAAACGAAATATTTTAAAAATTAAATATCGGTGAAGGAAAACATCCTAAGGAAATTAGCATGCCTCGAGCCGGCAATGCGACGCGAAGGGTTGATGATATCATCATTGATATGGTTGATGATATTAAAATATCTTATAAGTAGGGTCGAAAATCTGTTGACTTGTGTTATCTTTACAAATTCTTATCTACGTAAGTATTTTAAAATCAACTTACCATGAGTTTCTGAGGTCCTTGATTCCAGAAAACGTAATGCTATTCGATCTGCTCAGCTTCCGACCAATTGTCCAGAACCTGATCTTGTTGTGATTGTCCTCTTCCCGGAACGGATTCAGATGCTCCGGGTAGTCATGAATGGATATCGTCTTTCGAGGCCCCGCCATTGTCGTCATAATTGCACAAGTTTAGACACTAAACGCCAACTAAACGCCTTTTAGAGTTTTACATAATAGGGAGGTACACGGCAAAAACTGGCGTCGACCACTTCGTTTTTTATCTGTTATCACTCTTATCACAGGTTGATAGCGCGTTGTGGCTTATCGCGGAGATAATTGCGCAGGGTTTGTTTTCGCGGCATATAAACAAGAGCTAACGCCGCGTCGGAGCGCCCCACGTCGTGGCCGAAGGCAGACTAGTCTCTGCCGACACAGCAAACTCGCTGATGCGGCTATCACAGTTAGGTTAGAACTTAGGAATGATTCACGGTTACCGCAACAATGACGATCATGATCCAATCTCACTGTGGTACCTACTTACATATAATAAGATCTTTAGAAGGAAGGAACTTTAAGAAGGTACCTTTACTTGATGCTTCAAAACTTTAATCTCTTTCACACAGATCTCGGAAATCTGAAGATTTTAATAATGTGAATTGAACCTTAAACAACAAATGCATTTGTATTATAAACTTATGTGCACTGTAATGCGCTTTGCGTGCAGTGCATTAACGATTTTTCAAAGAATACCAAATGAGAATGCAAGACTCAAGACCGTTGCACATCAGTCACTTTAATTACGTATACGCTAATTAGTGATGACGAATTAAACTGCGCAGAAACTGGTTCATCTTTTGTTTTGTTTCATTTCATTTTAAGTTAATTGACGGAAATCATTTTGAAAAGAAAAAAGAATACAGTCAATTTTTCAACAAGTGTAAATTAAAAATTCATAACACCCCCGACAAGTGAAGGTTACAGTAATAACTAGAAAAGAGCTGATAACTTTCAAACGGCTGAACCGATTTTTTGGATTAAGTATAGCTAAGAACACTCTCGATCAAGCCACCTTTCAAACAAAAAAAACCAAATTAAAATCGGTTCATTAGTTTAGGAGCTAGATGCCACAGACAGATACACAGATACACAGACACACAGATACACACGTCAAACTCATAACACCCCTCTTTTTGGGTCGGGGGTTAAAAATGGCTTTACCATACTATTTTTTGGTTCCTTTTAAGTATATCATGGACTTCCACAAAGTAACACCTGCTTTGTATACAACACTACCATTCTCACAAAAACTTTGAATTCTTGACCAGATGGTCAGATTAGAAATAAGTAAGTATTCAAAATCATTGACCATCCAGTAAAATCAGCTTTTAGTAGGCATTAGAAGATACACATTACATCTATTTTGTTTATCTGGACCTAGATAGTAGAGTAGTACCTACGTAGTTAGACATTCATACTTATTTTCAGGGGCATCCCGCACTTCAGGCACAGGGCACAGGCAATATGTAATTTTAAATGTTTCGCCGAGACAGAACTGGTTTTATTAGATTATAACGAAATTCGTAACATTTTTCACGTCATATCGGTTATCTTCAGTAGGTACCTACTTAATTCACATCAACTTAATAACTTAGGTAGTATTAGTTTCGCAACATGATGCCAGGCAAATTAAAATGTTCCTACAATGATGTCGAAGGCCAAGTAGGTACTTAAGTAGGTAGGTAGACTTCGGCAAATATTGCACTTTGGAATATTTTATTAGGAGTGCAAAATGTCAAATATACATTGCCTACACCACACATGAATTATTGCGTAGGTAGGTAATTGTTTAACTTAAGCGCAGAATATACAATATACATATAAGTATTAAACTTACACAACTATATACAGAATATGTAAAATTTACAATGTGTTACTGTTGACGATGGTTCGAACACTTGCATATGTGTTATCAATCTCTTCACCTATCTGCCTTCAAGTGAGTATCTACAGTAAATAGGTAGGTACTTGAAATAGGGGTATAGGTACATATTAGAAATATCAAGAAGATACCTAAGGTTTTCTACACTTGCGAGCAAAGTAATCGATTCATATTAACAAGTCGCAGCCTACACCATTAGTGGTGCTTAATCTAAATACCTACCTGACGTATTTCGGCAATGAAATTGTTAGGTATAAGTTAGTTTTCGATGAAATCATAGTTTTATTTTAAGTTCGTGTGTATAACGATGGTGTTGGCATATACTTAGATCAATAATATAAAAACCCATTAAAATATTAGATTAACAAGTGTAAATTAAAAATTTATAACACCCCCGACAAGTGAAGGTTACAGTAACTAGAAAAGAGCTGATAACTTTCAAACGGCTGAACCGGTTTTCTTGGATTATAGCTAAGAACACTCTCGATCAAGTCCCCTTTCAAGCAAAAAAAACTAAATTAAAATCGGTTCATGTATATCGGTTTTAGGAGCTACGATGCCACAGACAGATACACAGATACACACGTCAAACTTATAACACCCCTCTTTTTGGGTCGGGGGTTAAAAAAAGTAGGTTAGGCTATACTTAGTTATTTTAAATAGGTATTTACCTAGGACCTCAATCTATTGGGAATAGAGATTTTGGACTTCTGCGTGCTCAAAACAAGACTTTTCGTGACTACCTATAACGATTTATGAAATTGATAGAGCACCCACTTTTTCTAGAAGTGGCCACACGCGATTTTATTGATCCATTCCGTAATCACCAAACGAGCCTGTTACGTTTATATTTTATTTAAATGTTTTCGTGGCCTATTTAGTCGTACTCATAGGTATCTACTTTCGATATTATTTGATACTAGCTGATGCCCGCGACTTCGTTCGCGTGGATATAGGTTTATTAAAAATCCCGTGAGAACTCTTTGATTTTCCGGGATAAAAAGTAGCCTCTGTGCTAATCCAGGGTATAATCTGTCTCCATTCCATATTTCAGCCTAATTCGTCCAGTAGTTTTTGCGTGAAGGGGTAACAAACATACACACACACACACACATACATACACACATATACACATACACACTTACATACAAACTTTCGGCTTTATAATATTAGTGTGAAGTATTATGTTACAGCTAGTGCTACGGAAATCAATAATAATACAGTTACATTATACAGTCTACATTATCTTGATAATGATGGCATTTCACATTACTAAAAGGGATCGGAATTTTCCATAAAGTACTACCTAGGTAGGTAGCATTTTTCTGAACTTTATCTAGTCAATGTTAACATTAAGGTACCTATATAGATAGGTACGATACCGTTAAATAATCGCCAAAATCTCACGGAATTTTTAAAAATCTAAATACACGCGGCCAAAGTCGGCGGCATCAGCTAGTGTTTATTAAAATACGATTTCTATGCATTGCTTTTTGGTTAACACGTCATCATAATAAATAAACCTAGGTACCTATACAAAGCAAGTTTCTGCTGTAAAAGTCCACTAAATTGGCAGAGTGCCTGCAGTGCAAATATAAAAGGTGTTAGTCATCTTCTTTTGTTCATTCACTTTATTTACGTAAACACGCTTTATTGTTCATATTATTTATTCCACCTCTGATAATAAACATCACATCTTCAGTAGAAAACGGTTCAGATTTGATGAGTTGTGTAGTAGGTAATTAACATCAACAATTTTTTTATCCTTTATCTCCGAGGAATCCTATTGCTTTTCGGGATAAAAAATAATATCTTCAATGGTTACCAGAGTATTAAGCTGTAAATATGCCAAATTTAATTCAAATCAGTTCTGTAGTTTCATCGTGACGCACGAACAGACAGACAGACAAAAAAAGAAAGGTAAAAATTGGCTCTATTTATCAATGTCAATATTATCTATAGTTGCAAATGTGTCTGTCTGTCGTTTACAAACCTTCTGGCACAGAATTAGTAAATACATAGTAAACTAGCTGATGCCCGCGACTTCGGTCGCGTGGATGTAGATTTTTAAAAATCCCGTGGGAACTATTTGATTTTCCGGGATAAAAAGTAGCCTATGTGCTAATTTCTATGACATCAGTGGATATAATCGGGGGATATAATTTTTATCTACTGCCCATGCTAGCCGGGCAGGGTATAATCTATCTCCATTCTAAATTTCAGCCCAATCCGTCCAGTAGTTTTTGCGTGAAGGAGTAACAAACATACACACACACACACATACACACAAACTTTCGCCTTTATAATATTATATAGTGTGAAGTGTAATAATAATGCATAAGTACTTATCTACAAATTCTTATAAAGTGCCTAGCCTACCTATAGTCTCCCATTATCTTCCTCTTATTTGCAAGTGTAAAATAATAATTATAATAGGATCAATGACCCTATCATTAGTATTGACACTTGGTCAGCAACTCAACACAATAAGGCGACAATTGTAGGGAACTCTTGTATATTCCACTGACAGGGTATTGTCAGAGAACAGGATAGGATCCATTGCGAGCCATCAATTGCGTTTCGTATCGCCAATTCATTGAGTCAGCCTGTTATTAATGGCTGCTGGTTCGTTATCAATATTTACCTACCCATCCACTTACTGAGAAATGTAGGTATAGGTAGGTACCTCTACCTACTCAACTTTATTTGCGTTTTCGAAATAATTTAACTTTGGATTATGTAAGTAGCTGTGTGTATTAATAAATTGAGGAGCTGGCGGATAGAACGGTGTAAATACAGTTAAATAAATAATAAATAAATCTTTATTATCTTAGCAGAACATTATTTACAGACTTTGGTGTGAGGCCCTGCCTCCTGATGAAGTGAAAACTGTGTTTCAGGAGGCAGTGTCTTCCCATAATATAGTGTACAGCACAATATAATATAACCACTTATAATAATTAAATTTTTAAATTTAAAACACGTGAGTTATGATCAAAATACTTTTTTTTCTTTAATCCGGACGTTTTTGGCCCACTGATCCGGAACTAATTTACAGGCAAAAAGACCTTAAAGTCCATTAAAATTAAGTCCAAAATTTACTCGGTGTATTTTAACATTGTATTTATTTTTATGAACTCAAATTTTTTTCCTCTTTCATTTGATAACCTACTCGATACAATAGCAAAAAAAAATTTTGGAGACCTCCTACTTTTTTTGATGTAACATCCGACAGATCGATTTTTTCGTTTAAAATGTAGCCTATGTCACCCGGACTAATAACGAATCGATTGACATCTCATTCATCACAATCGGCTCAGTAGTTTAGGGCGCTACGGTGGAACACACATAAATACAAACCTACATACATAGACTGCTAAAATCATAATAACCCTTCCTTTCTTCCTTTAGTCTTTGCCGTAGTCGGATAAAAATTACCTGCTAATAGTCTACAATTAGTAGGTATCTTGTATGCAAATAATATTTTGAAACTAGGACAGCAGCACGTGTTCAAAGTCTAGATTACGGCTTAATAGTGCGAATTGATTGTCTTCTCATTGTATCCGTAATACTGTTTTCCATGACCCCAATAACTGGTTCTATCTACGGGTTATTAATTAGGTAAGCACTTAATGTATTATGTAGATCAATTTCATACTCTGAAACTTGCTGGAGTTCGTTAACCTTTGGTAATTTTTATTTCGCTTCTATACCTATCTAAGTGGGTAAATAGGTGTTAGTTAATGTATTAAACATTCACGATAATGTAATATGATACTGGTACCTCCAGGTGATACCCGGGACGTCGTCCGCGTGGGTTTAGGTTTCTAAAATCCCGTGGGAACTCATTGATTTTCAGGAATAAAGAGTAGCTTATATCACTCTTCAGATCTTTAACTATATTTATGCAAAAATGACGTCGATCCGTTGCTCCGTTGCGGCGTTATTGAAGGACAACCCAACAACTCTGCAGCTGGACCTGGACGCTGCGCTGGACCTGCGATATTATCATACTGTTTTTGGAGCAACTTGATTTTTTCCATTTTGGCGCTGATAATAGCAGTGAACGTCATGTGAGCATACTCGGAACTAAATATTATGGAAGATCATTTAACAAAAAGTATGAATTTTATTTCCCGGTACATTCCGTGGGACGCTTCAAATCGGTATAAAATATTTAACTGTCATTACGGCATACGTCTTCCAGCGTTGTATTTCAGTGCTATTTATAGATATGTGTATAAAGGCATATAACAATGCATTAAAGATTACCTACGGTGTAACGGACGTGTATAAATACTGATAAATACTAAATGAATGAAACCTTGTCGCCCCTGTACGTGTTACCTTGTACCTACTCGATTATTGAAATTAATTGTTTAAAGTAAATTGCAAATAAATTATTATTGACCGAGGGAATAAAGGTTAACTTTATTCCCTCGGCCTGTAATAATTTATATTTATACAAATAAATATGCTATAATATAGGTACCACCTATACATAAAAACAATGTAGACGACAAAAAAAAATATATAAAAAGGAATTTAAATGAATTGAGTCTGGAACGTGCAGTTTTTTTTATACACCATTAGTACTTAGGTATCTAATTTGTTATCAGTAATATTGTCGGGTATAATCGTCTGATAATAATTCGTATGAATACGAGTTTGAAGAGAAGACTATTTTTTTATGAATTGCGCTGAAGAGATGCAGACGGGGCATTTCACGTCAAGCGGACAACCAAAAAAAAGTGAGGTCGTGAATTTTGTTTATACTCTGGTCAGTTATACTTCTAGTAGACGTGGATATATACACACAATGTTTTTTTCGTATGATGCTTTATTGCTGAGTTATGAGGTTTTAAAAATTTACTAAGAATGAAGTCCGTTATTTTTGGATGCTTATTATTTGTAACAATTCATTTGTAAAAAAAACCAAAAAGCATTGTTTATTATAGTTAAAAAGTTGAAATTTTTATTTTTTTTATCGAATTCTAAATTTAAATTTTTTAACGTATAGTAAACCGGAAGTGAACATTTCAAATCGATATTTGAGTAACTTGGCCAAAATAAAAATATTTTTTTTTACCGTGAATTAAAGCTTACATGTACATATTCTTCACCAAAAAAAATTGTAACATGATATCTAATAGTTTAGGACTTAGAGCATATCGAATACATAGATATAACTATGAGCACTTTCTAAGCAGTCGGGTTTATGTACTAACATGCTAAAATACTACGCTATGAATAATTTATTCATTCATTCTAACATGAAATATACAAAAATAAAAGATTTTTTAAATAAAATATAATCTATATACTAATAAATAAAATTGGAGTGTCTGTCTGTAATTTCGAAATAACTACCACATATTAAGCTCATATTGTTATTTAAACGATACCATAACTGAATCACACGTTTTAAAATTTTTGTCTGTCTGTCCGTCTGTCTGTTTGAACGTGCTAATCTTCGGAACGGCTGAACCGATTCTGACGGGATTTTCACAGACAAGTAGAGGATTGGCCAGGGAGTAACATAGGCTACTTTTTAACCGACTTTCAAAAATGGAGGAGTTGTGATTTTCTACCTATGTACATCGATATCTCCGAGATTTCTGAACCGATTTGAGTGATTTTTTTTTAATCGATAAAGGAACTTTGCGACATTGTTCCATAAAAAATTTGGATTCCAACTCCTCAATCCTGATGCTGCAGGGGACCCGATCACTAAAGCTGGTGGGATTTGGAAACTGTCGGTTATATGATCCCTCGGAATTTATAAAGGATCATCCGTATAAATGTTTTTACGTGGTAGAGAAACACGTTGTATCCCGGGGATGGACTATTACGGATAGACCACTTTTGTCCTGGGAAATCAAAAGTTCCCACAGGATTTGTTCGCCCTGACTAAGCAACCAATCAACTTGATTTTTAGCATAAAGATACTTGAAAGGACGCAGAGTAACATAGGCTACTTTTTATCCCGGCAAGTCAGATTTCCCACGGGATTTTTTAAAACCTAAATCCACGCGGACGAAGTCGCGGGCATCAGCTAGTTACAAAATAAAACACTCTATTTTAATTAATATTGTTTCAATCTCAATTAATAAAACCACTCTAAAATTATTCATAGCGTAGTATTTTAGCATGTTAGTACATAAACCCGACTGCTTAGAAAGTGCTCATAGTTATATCTATGTATTCGATATGCTCTAAGTCCTGAACTATTAGATATCATGTTACAATTTTTTTTGGTGAAGAATATGTACATGTAAGCTTTAATTCACGGTAAAAAAAAAATATTTTTATTTTGGCCAAGTTACTCAAATATCGATTTGAAATGTTCACTTCCGGTTTACTATACGTTAAAAAATTTAAATTTAGAATTCGATAAAAGAAATCAAAATTTCAACTTTTTAACTATAATAAACAATGCTTTTTAGTTTTTTTTACAAATGAATTGTTACAAATAATAAGCATCCAAAAATAACGGACTTCATTCTTAGTAAATTTTTAAAACCTCATAACTCAGCAATAAAGCATCATACGAAAAAAACATTGTGTGTATATATCCACGTCTACTAGAAGTATAACTGACCAGAGTATAAACAAAATTCACGACCTCACTTTTTTTTGGTTGTCCGCTTGACGTGAAATGCCCCAGACGCTAGAGAGAGGAAGCGGCAAGTTACCTCGGAATTGCAAAGAGGATGCTCCACTAAAGATGACATTGAGCACCAATCAGGTAGAGTGGGCATAAATGGCGATTCAGTCTAATAAACGTTGCGCATTTTATTTGACGTTGTAATTTTTGCCTTCTTAAATGTTACACTGTTTGTCTTGTTATATCCATACTAATATTATAAATGCAAAAGTGTGTCTGTCTGTCTGTCTGCTACCTTTTCACGGCCCAACAGTTTAACAGATTCTGACGTAATTTGGTACAGGGTTAGCTTATATCCCGGGGACCGACATAGGCTACTTTAAATCCCGGAAAATCAAAGAGTTCCCACGGGATCTTTAAAAACCTAAAGCCACGCGGACTAAGTCGCAGGCCTCCTCTAGTTTAACTATGTTTGAGGGTCATCTTTGAAATTCAGCGGCTAAACTGGTCTATCAATAAAATATTTTGGTTCCTACAATTTATTTTACCTGTTTGTTTCTAATTATATGAGGGGCCATCTTTGAAATTCGGTGGCTCTGAGCTATTTTACCTATAAAATATTTTAGCTCCTACAATTTATTTCACCTGTTTCATATTTGTATAGGTTTAGAGGTTTAGGTGGTTTAGGTACACAATTTCGTCTAGATAGATATATAATACCTACTCCTTTGCAGTGAACTTATGAAAATCTGCTGTACCTAGTCTACTCCCTTTACAACCTCTTGCACTGCCAAGGGTCACTGGTAGAGATCTCTTATAGAGATAAGTGCTTCCCTGTCCACTTTTTCTTTCTTTTTATTTATACTTACTTTCTTCTTTCTACTTTCTGGTACAAAAAAAAAAAAATCGAACACTGACTTCAAATGACCTATAGTTTACAGCTGTTATATAGTTGTCATAACAACTGAAATAGACGTCTTTGTTGTTGACTTTTATTTCAAACAATTTTATGTTCATTTCTTATTCTACTTCGCTAGTGCTTGCAAGGTATTTTGAATAACACAAATAAGAATGGCTACAAATACACCGCCTAATATATCTGCAAGAATTTTCTATGGATTACGAACGGATATTGAGTGAGTACTTAACATCAATAACTTTTATATACTTGCTTACCTCTCAAGAATAAATAAGTCTTTTGATATCAAAGACATGGATTTACATTAACATCGCTGTTTCATATGAGAAGGATGTATGATCGAACACCCGTCTATGAGCAAAAAGACTCATTTCTACTTTAACCTTCACTCACGATTTATCTCTGAAGCCAATAAATATAATTACAGTAGATAGAATATACTAGGCGATCACTAATTGGTCATTATAATATTGCCCCGTAGACAAAACGCTCATTATGTGACCGACTCTGAGATCATCTATCCAGCGGGCGGGGTTATAGTGATCCACAACCATATTCAGAAGAAACAGAAGTTTATCAGACTCCAAGACAAACATAAGCCGATCAAGTCAATAATTTTGGCGCCAAACAGGTAATTTTAAAGCCGCATATTCGCATGTTGGGCCAATGTAGTTGAGCCGTCGCGTCGTAGAAAAGCCTAAAAGGCTTGATGGGGTATAGAGGGGTGTGGTTTAGTTGTGACAACGTTAAGCGATGTTGTCCCAAGTCGGTAACTGGATGGCTGGCAGACTGGAGCTCTGAATCTGGCCTTTTCGTTTTCCCCGTGCCACAGAGAGCACGTTGCGCCGCCGTCGCTTCAGTTTATGCTCATAACACCTGATAAAACGATAAAAAACCTAAGAGTCAAAAGTGAGGGTAAGAAAGTCATATGCTATTGGGGTGAATTTTTATGTAGAGTAGATAGTGGTTGTAGTCGATAAAAATAAGACTGTGATATTTTAGGCGTTGGCTTGCTTTGAACGAAATAGCAGAAGAGGGTCAAAAGCCTATAATAACGATATACGACCTGACGACTTACAAGAGACGTAAAATATTAACCGTGCCATTTGAAAATTCAACGGCCAGAGAGTTTGCGTGCGTCCAATTTACGTTCGATTCGAAATACTTAGTGGCGATAACTGGAGAACCGGACTGGTATTTGTACTATTATAACTGGGATAAAGGCAAAGTTGAGAGTCATGCTAAAGCTCAGAATCCTAGCGGCCAGGGAACTGTTGAAAGCGTAAGAAAACATTTATAATATCATATTTGACAACTTCACTGGCGCAGCGATGACCGCTGTGGTCTTATAAGCAGAAGGTCCGTTATCGATTCCTGGTAGTAGTAATTCATAATTATTTCTAAATTGATTCTGGTATAGTTCGGTGGGAGACTTACTGGCTAGTCACCACCCTACCGGCAAAGCCGTACCGCCAAGCAATTTAGCGTTGCGGCACCATGACGCTACCACGCACACAGACCGATAAAGGGAATGGGTTTAATGAAACTGCTATACATATATCCCTTCCAAGTTCCAAGTTTACCCGCTTCCATCTAAGACTGCATCATCACTTACAACCAGGTGAGAAGCGCAGTTAAGGGCTAACTTGTCACGAAATAAAAAAAAAAACCATTTGAATCGTAATCGTTATCAGCCACTTCTACTTCTAATCATATTATTTGTTACTACTTATCATCTCTATGACATTATACCTACCTACTTTATTATTATAATGTACCTTTAAATTATTAATTAATTTTATTAATATTAGGTGCAATGTAATCCTTCGGATGCAACTCTTGTGGTTATAACAGGCCCCTATACTTTCCGGATTATGAACGTTGCAGAAACTGTATGGCGACAGTGGGGTTGGTGTAAGGCTGAAAATGTGAGTATTCCAAAAAAATTTAGTCATTGATAACTAGGTCTTATAATGTTATTGAAAGAACGATGATGATGAGTGGTGATAGCCTAGGTTCAGAGGCTGGTCTCCTATTCGGAGGATGAACCCCCGACCACGCACTTCTAACTTTTCGGAGTAATACCTATGCGTTTAAGCCATTATCACTTGCCTTAACGGTGAGGGAAAACATCGTGATGAAACCTGTATGCGACAAAGTTCTCCACAATATTCTCAAAGGTCACGTTAGCCTCCTATTCGGGAGATCAAGGGTTCATCACGTCTAACTTTTCAGAGTTAGGTATGTTTTAAGAAATTAAATATCACTTGATTTAACGGTGTAGGAAAACAACGCGAGGAAACCTGTACGCCTGAGATTTCTCCATAATGTTCTCCTCAAAGGTGTGCGAAGTCTGTCAATCTGCATTTGGTCCGCGTGAAGGACTATGGCCTAGCCCTTTCTCATAGCGATAGAAGACCCGTGTTCAGTAGTGGGCCGGTGATGTGGCGATTATGATGATGATGAATATGTAAGCATACTTAGGTTACCTATTTAGGTTTTATTTTTCAGATTAATATAACTACTTGCATGTGGTTGACTCCCGACCGGATCATGTTCGGGACGGCTAACGGAGTCATCATGATGGTAGAAAACGGTGAACTACGACAGAATTGCATATTTCAAGCTCTTGATGTTACAGAAATGTCCCTCAAAAAAGTTGACGTTGAGTAAGATATTATTACTTACCAATCATAAAATTAACTCAACCAGATTAAGTTTTACATTTTCACTCACTCTCGCACCCACCTCACTCACAAATTTTCTCTGACACACTCTCAGACACACACGCACACACTCACAAACTCAAACAGACGCACACACACATACACACACTTAATTTTAATTGCTACTATGCTTGGGAAGATAGTGGTCCCTAGATACGGATTTTCTAGATAAGGTGCCATATGACTCCATGAAAGTTATGTTAACCAAGTATTGATTAACAAATATTCAGTTTAAAAATGTTCGTCGTCTTATTGAATTTCGATGGTTATTCATTATATTAAGAAAATCTCAACTTAATAATGCTCCGGTATTTTCTGTTATGTAAACAGTATAAAATTAAAAATAAGCCCTGAAGCGATTTAGCCGAGTTAGTTCGATGCCGCGTAAAAACTGATTAGGACTTAGTATAGGATTTAGAATTACCGACTAATCCCTTGCAAGTTAGTCTTCTTCCCTCGCGTCATCATTCCTCATACGTATGGCAAGAGTTTGGAATACTTATATCCGAGATCAGCGTTTCTTACCAATTATAATTCGGCCATATCTTTGAAACAAGAGTGAATAGGCTTAGGCACCTTTTAGGCAAATGCGTCCCATTTTAGGCCACACCCATCAAGTGTGATCGTGGTCCAACGTGTTCCTATAGTGAATTAAAAAAATGTGACAGCTTCCCACGGTGCGTGATATTGCGGACAGACGCGGACCAGCCCGCACCGACGAACCGGAATAGCATAAGAGCATCGTCCGTGGTAGCGCAGACACATCGTCGTCCGAGCTTTGTGCGCGGTGCGTGGCTGTTCTCGATCATCGACCGTGCGTGATAATCCGCAGAATCACGCACCATGGGAAGTAAGGTTAGATTGCATCGCCCCTTACCAAATACCATACACCAAGATAAATTGCAGTCAAATAAAGAGCTGATTAGTTATCCAATAAAAAAAAATTCTGACGAATTGAGAAGGAACCTCCTCCGTTTTGAAGGTGGTTAAAAATATTTTTAACATTTAATTTTAAAATACAAAGGGCCGCAGAAGGTGAAAAGACCAGTACATCCACCGGAGACGGAACTAGCAGCGAACAAGGAATTCTTGAAGCCGAAAGTTACCCCGTTGAACATTTCACGAATTTCTCTAAAGGTATACCTACTACGTTTATTTTTTATCTTCGTGTCATTAAAATCCTACGTCCCTCCTTGTGGACTGACTTTTCTGTAAGGCGTCTGATCTTATTTGGCTTTTCAAAGATATTTTGATGGCATTTTTGTGTTGGCTGGCCACACTTTATCTATCCTAGTAATTTTTTTAATGAATTATTATCATTCAATTCTAATTATCAGTCTGCAGATTACAGCAGACTATTTAGGTTGACGGGATAAATACTTACAGGATTTGCATACGCTTGTGGCCAAGGATATGTTCATATGTTTGAGAAAGAAACACCTCATCATTGGCGTAAAAGGAATGTTTATAGAATTTGGAAAAAGTCATACAAGTAAGTATACTAGTATGGATCTATTATAAACTAGCTGATGCCCGCAGCTTCGCCCGCGTGGATTGGTCAGATCCCCTGCAGCATCAGGATTGAGGATTTTGACTCCAAATTTTTTATGAAACAATGTCGCAAAGTTCCTCTATCGATTAAAAAAGAAATGACGCAAATCGGTTCAGAAATCTCGGAAATTTCGGTGTACATAGGTAGAAAAACACAACTCCCTTTTTGAAAGTCGGTTAAAAAAGTAGCCTATGTTACTCCCTGGTCAATTCTCTACATGTCTGTGAAAATCCCGTCAAAATCAGTTCAACCGTTCCGAAGATTAGCCTTTTCAAACAGACAGACAGACAGACAGACAAAAATTTTAAAAACGTGTGATTCAGTTATAGTATCGTTCAAATAACCATATGACCTTAATATGCGGTAGTTATTTCGAAATTACAGACAGACACTCCAATTTTATTTATTAGTATAGATGTATAATATACAAGATTCGATGACGAAAAGTACGAAGAAGTGTAGTTAAAAGCTAAAGCTCTTGCTTCGCGCAATGATTTAAACATAAATAAAAAAAGTAAAGTTTTAAGGATTTACTTTAAACGGTATGTATTTTGCTTTTTAAGACATACTCGAGAACATCCACTATGGTCACCCCTTGACGCTATCCAACATATTACGATAGATCCAAATCAGGAGACACTTCTCATAACGACTCTCAGAAAGCAACTGTACTATGTCAAACTATTTGGACAACATATGCTTCAGGTAATTAATCATTATTATTAATTTATTTTATTCTATTACAAGTTAGCCCTCGACTGCGATCTCACCTGGTGTTAAGTGACGATGCAGTCTAAGATGGAAGCGGGCTAACTTGGAAGATGTATGGCAGTTTTTACTACACCCATATCCTTTATTGGTTTCTATGTTTACGGCATCGTAACGGAAGTCGGAACGTTAAATCGCTTTGCGGCGCAGCTTTGCAGAGTAGTAACTAGCCGCGGCCAAAGCTTCCCACCAGACCAGACCAGAGACAAATTAGAAATTTTTAAACTGTTCCCATTGGGAATCAAACCCGGGACCTCCAACCACACAGCTTGCCACTGCGCCAAGCAGCTTTGTAGAAGTTAATAAATCAAGTAAAACTTCTTTGAAATTTTCAGAATCCAGAAATTGCCTTTTTAGAACTCGGACCCGCAATGCATTATGGTCGTATTAATTCCTTATCGATGTGCGCTTGGAAACCAATATTTATGACTTCAGGCGAAGAAGACAAAAGCATTAGGGTATGGAATTACATGACCGACGATGTGGAATTGATTAAATTGTATCAAGAGGAGATACATTGTGTGTCCTTACATCCAACTGGTAAGATTTTAACAAGCATTAAATTATTTTGAAAATGATTATGAAGTATATTTTATCGAATAACTATTTTTCTTATCATTGCAGGACTTTTTGCTATCGTGGGGTTTTCAGACAAGTTACGTTTTATGGTGGTATTAATTGACGACTTTGAAGTTATGCGAGAATTCCCGATTCGCAATTGCAAGCGCGCAAGATTTAGTACTAATGGGCATCTCTTTGCAGCTGTTAATGGTCAAATTATACAAGTTTTCTCTTCTGTATCCTTCCAGAATGTTTATAATCTGAAGGGTCATAATGGAAAAGTTAGTACATATTACGTTAGCATTATAATAGTGCCAACTGCTAACTCGGTTGTGCACCAATCTCTCAACTTTATTGACAGGTCTTTAGCATAGCGTTATTTCTTTTTACCCGACTACGGCAAAGCCAAAAGGGTTGTGACTTTAGCAGTATATGTATGTAGGTTTGTATTTATGTATGTTCCACTGTAGCGCCTAAGCTACTGAGCCGATTTTGATGATTGAGGTGTCAATCGATTCGTTATTTATGGTCCAGGTGACTTAGATTACATTTTATAAGAAAAAAATTAGCCTGACGGATGTTACATCCAAAAAATTTTTTTTGCTGTTGTATCGAATGGGATTTGAAAGAACATAGAGAAAAGGATAGCATAACATTTTTGTAGGACAACCGAACTACACTAAAATGTAAATGTTTGTGTTTTTCGATTTGTTACAGTTCATGTGATGCTATTTTTTTTTTCAGATAACAAGTTTAGCGTGGTCTGCCAATGATTTGACTTTGGTATCGTGTGGTACCGAGGGAGCCGTATATGAATGGAACATGTCATCTGGACAAAGAGTTGGCGAAGTTATACTTAAAACAAACCAGTTTAACGCATGTGCAGTAAATAGGTAAGCTCATTTATATAGTTTCATAATTCAGCATTTCTTTACACCTGTAAGTTTATACATGATTAACTAATGACAAATTTAGTAATATAAACACTCTTATAAGTGTTATTTACCTTAGTAAATTTGCTGTCGATTAATTACATAAGCTACTTACGTGAGTAAATAGTGTGTCTACTAAGTATGTAAGTGTTCACTAGCAATAAAACTTGCAGAAGTCAAATTGCGGAAGTTAATTTCCAATAGAAAATCTTGCAGAAATTGACTTGCTGCGAAGCTTACACAATGCAAGTGACTTGCCAGAGATGCGTTAAGTTTTGTGCTAGTGGACACTTTTTATTTGGTGCCACGAGTTACAACATGCTTGACGTACCTACCTACATAAAAGTTATAAATAAAACATTTTATTTCACTAAACTAGTACACTGATTGATTTACCTACTCCGAGAACAATAGCGTATGTATCGGCAAAGGCCTTAACCTTTAGGTCAAAAATAAATCGGCATGAATTATAATATTGTAGAATGTCATTAAGTTTCCTTATTTCTATGTACTTATTATGTTATTTTCAGCAACGGGAAAACCACGTACGGCGTGGGCACCGACGGAGAAATCAAGGAAATCGGCTCCAATTCTATCCGCAGAAATTTAGGATTGATTGGATGCGCTCTCGATACAATCGTGTTATCTCGCTCGGATTTGATGCTATTTATTACCGGTGGCGAAGGTGGAGTTGCTGCAGTTCAGTTACCTTTACTGGACAAGGCTATCTTTAACGAATTTCATATGCATAACAAAAAAGTTATAGGCATCGCTTTGTCATATGACGATCAAACTTTAGTATCAGTAGCCGAAGATTCTTCAATATGCATATGGAGACTGACTAATGCCGATGGACGAGCTATTGCATTGGATAAAGATTTTGCATATTCTAAAGAGATTTTAATAAGCAAGAAGGATTTAAAAGAGAAAATTAATAGTATTAATGTAAGAAACATTTTATACCCACATAATAATAACAATGGTACAGACATACAAATACAGATATACCAATATAATATGAAATTACGATTGATTACATTTTAGTTGCTGAGTACAAGGATGAGTGAGCTAGAAACTGAGCACACGTATCAACTTCGCCAAGCAGAAGCTACGCAAGCCGAAAAATTAAAAGAAGTGCATGAAGGTTATTGCGCAGCTATTGAAGAACTTAAAGAAAAGAACGAGGTGAGGTGAAATTGTTAGAAAATAAGTGAGTAATCATTTAAATAAGAACTAGGGTTCCGAGGAGAAGTAAAACGCAGCTTTAGAAGACTACCCCACTGGGTAGGCGGACAATCTCAAGTGAATCGCTGGACACGCAACGTATCCGTGGGATTTTTGCAAGAGACCTATGCGCAGGAGTGAATTCTATCGGTTGAAACTACGGCGAAGATGAGAGATCATCAGTCACCGGCGAGTTAATCAGATATCGGAGATATCTGATTAATAATGATCATATTTTATTTATGTTTTAGCAAATGGAAAACGAGCACACTCACGAGATAGGAATGATACAACAAGATATTGCAAAATTAAGATCTGGACATGAAAGAACTTTACAGGCTTTAGAAGCAGATTTTAACATCAGACTTATAAGCGAATATGATAGGTATCAGGTAAGGATTAAACTTGTTAGTCTTTGATGATAAAATTAATAAATATTAATCAAACTAACATGGTATTTTAGAGTTTAGAAGATAAAACAGCTCGGATGAGGAAGGAATATGAGCAAAGATTAGAAGACTTGGCAGAAAGCAAAAGACAAGCCCTCAGACAATTGAATGACATGTTTGAAGCAAAGCTGGAAGAAAAAGACATCTTGCTTCAAGAGGTAAGTTAAGTTAAGTACTTAATAATTTGCAGACGACGAAAATAATTCTACAACCATAGTTATGTTTATAGTTACAAGAGCAAGCGGAAATGGAAAAAAGAGAGCACGAAACGATCAAGTCTTCTATAGAAGAAGATGCAGATCGTGAAATTATAGAAATAAGAACTGCATACGAAGTTCAGCTGAAAGAAGAAAAAGATGCTAACGTAAGATTGAAAGGAGAGACGGGTCTTATGAAAAAGAAGCTGATATCAGCACACAAAGAAATCGATGAATTTAAGCATCAAGTATCACAACTTAAAGGTATCTGGTAATCAGATTTTATTTTATAATATCGTAATATTTATGAGGAACTTTAATTAAATTATGAAACCTTTTGTAGCTGAACATAAACAGTTCCAAAAAGTTATTTCCACACTGGAACGAGATGTAACCGATCTAAAGAAAGAAATATCCGAAAGAGATGGCACGATTCAAGACAAAGAAAAGAGAATATATGAACTAAAGCGTAAAAAGCAAGAATTAGAAAAGTATAAATTCGTATTAAACTTCAAAATAACGGAATTAAAAAACCAGGTAAGTATATTTGGCCTGTTTATACAGAAGTCATTTTGATAATAATTTATGTGAGTAAATGATCAATTTAATGATAAATTGATAATAATTTATGTGAGTAAATGATCAATTTAATGATAAATAGATCGAACCCAAAGAACGGGCTATACGTGAGTTGAAGGTTCAAATAGATGATATGGAGAATGAAGAACTTAAGTTGTTGAATATAAAACATGAACTCGGTATGACGCTTGACCAGCAGATATGTTTGAGTACTTAGTTTAGAAGTAGCTTATCTAAGAGTCACATCAAAAAAGTTACAGCTGTTACTGATTCTGTAATAATTTTCACTACAGATTGATCCATTAGAACGCGACATTAAGGTGAAAAAGTTGCGTATACTAGAATTGGAAGAATCTTTAGAAACTCTTCTAAAGCAAAAGGCTTTTCGCGGTAATCTAATATTCAGTTGTAATTTTTTTAACCCTGCATTGTAATATTTTTGATAATGTAGACTATTAGGTAACATACCTACTTTTAAAATTATTCATTTGTCACGTAGTTTAAATATTATGGCATGAAACAGTAAATTAATTTGTATGTTGGTTGGTTTTTAAATATTTAATTACCTTGTGTTAGTATAGTAGATACATTTTCTGGCTTTATAATTTCATTTTATATCATGTTATATTATATAATTTAGCAAATAATATAACGAAAAAAATCGATAGACATGATCGATAGATGCAAGCAGCATTTTGGTACTTTTGATGAAGTTCTATGCGTAAACGGATGGTCAACCAATGCTATATTTCTGTTTTAGAACTCAAGATCAATCAGTTGAACGAAAAACTTTCATCAGCTAAGAAAGATTTTCTGCATGAAGCAAATCGGAACTTAACTTTGAAAAATACGTTAAAAAAAATAAAAATCGACTTACACAATATGACCGCGAACTTTCAAGATCCTACGCAATTAAAACTTAGCGTGAAGGTAGGTTATGCTTAAGTCCTAACACCAGAGCAACATTGACTTTCAATTGAAGTCCAGAGCCACATATCGATTACAAAATCAGAATATCCATTGCAATGTTTCGAATCTTCTCCGACCTCTTCATGACTTCTGATAATAATTTAAGTTAGGTAACTTAAATTATTCAGACTCAATGACTCACATGACATTGATTTTCGTTCAGTTACGTCAGAGTTACGATAAAGGTCTTGTGGTTTGTTCATATGCCTGGTCTTGTACGTCAAAGTTAACCATTTAGGTATTTATTTTATTTATTTTTATTTTTTATGGAGACACACAGTATGACTGGGTTTGATACAAAATTCAAGAATTTAATATGAATCGTTTTTTATCAGGCACTGTTTCAAAAATATGTGGAAGATATCGACTTTTTGCGCAGCCGAGTAGCTGAAGACGAGGCAATTAGAGAGTTCAATCGACAACGGGAACACCTCGAAAAGCAAGTGGCAGGACTCAAAGGGCAACTAGCAAAGTCTCTGGGTGGCTCCAAAAGTGATATTAGGAAGATTATGGATGTAAGCATTCATGAGATAAAAAAGTGAAGAAAATGTGTATCTAAGTACAAACGTACCATTACCTAAAAAGCGTTGTAGATTCAATTAAAAAAAAACGTAATCAATATTTGCTGCTTTGGTTTTTAGGAGAACTGCACTTTACTAGGAGAGATAAACAACCTGAGAGTTGAGTTAAAGTCAACAAGGACTCGGTGCTTCCAAATGGAGTCCATACTCGGCCTTTCAGCGCGCTATATTCCGCCAACCACAGCGCGCGCCAAACTTAAACATGTCACCGAGGATCGGGAAAAACTCGATGAGCAGTTCAAACAGAAAATTGAGGTTCGCATTTATGTCATGGCTAACTGAAACTGACCTGCCCTTACTTCGCTCAGTTGGAATTCCTGAAAATCCTTTCTTCGTTATGGCGAAAACCTACGCGCCCACGTTTCGGCACTTAGCGATTTAAGTTGTACGTTGATACAGTCAGTCAGTCATCATGTTCAACCCATCACCGGCCCGCTACTGAGCACGGGTCTCCTCATTTAAGTTTAGGTCATAACTTGCCACGCTGGCCAAGTTTGGATTGGCAGACTTCACATACCTTTGAGTCAGTCAGTAATGATTTGGGAATATCTATAGTTTAGCCAAAACAAGTTGAATCTTTATTACATTTTAATATTTATTATTGCTATTATTTAATTGATGGATTTTATTTTTTTGGGTTAGTTAAATATTTTATTTTGTTAATGAATGAATTATATATTGTAAAATTACAATAAGAAGTCATTCTGCATGCCACTACATGGCAGCTTGTAGTTAATGTACCCATAAGCATAACATCTATTGTACTCCTCAATCTATGCAAATAAATGAAATAAAATGAAATGTTTATTGTGTGAAATATAGGGATTATATTGATTCTTAATTACAGGAGAGAGAAGAAATAATTGTCGCTCTCAAAGAGGAAAATGAACGTCTACTGGGTAAGGTCAGATGTTTGGACGAGGAGGCTACTGGTATATCACTACCCCAATTTAATACAGGATATTCAACGACCCGACATTCCAATATCGAATATGCACCGACACAAGATGATAATACCGATGATGCGCGGACCGAAGATCATCCGGGAGACCCAATTCCGTGAATAACGCATACGTTGAGATAGATATTAGATGAATATAAGTTAACTTGCTAATCCACCCGGCTTCGCTCGTAAGGGATTTTCGAAAATCGATATGGGCCTGGAATTTCCAAAAATCCAGAAAAAGTAATTCTTCTAGCAATTTTCATGGATATAACTTAGAAATGAAGGACTGTTATAAATTTTCATTGCCTATACAGGATGTAACCAGAACGCTAGCAAAAATGAAGACTGATGTTTAGATACCATAAAAGAACTACGATTTTTTAAATAAAATTCTGTACTTTTTAAAAGTTCACAATATATTGTAAAAAAAGAACATCTGACTGACGCTAGAGGTCAACGAACGTTCCGTAAATAGGTCACGCGAAGTAAATGCCGCGTCGTAGGTGGGGCATTGACGCGAATTTTGCACGCTATACAATGAGGGTTTGAAAAAGACTAAATCACTAAAACTACAAAATAAGGCAATTAATGGTTATTGGCATTGGATTGTGTTAAGGTAGTATAATAATAACGCGAAATTTTTGCTTACGTTCTGGTTACACCTTGTATAACCGCCTTATTGGTGGAATTTCCAAAAATCCTTTCTCAGTGATTGCCAACGTCATAAAAGGGGCATACTGTCAAAAATTCAAGTTTCTAACCCCAGCGATTTTTAACAGACTTCAAAAAAGGAGGAGATTCTCAATTCGTCAAAATCTTTTTTTTTTTTTAGTTCATATATTGATAACAGTCAGCTAGGACTTACAAGTCTTTATATGAATAGATTTAATTAGAATAATGTTAGAATGAAAGATAGCATACGCACTGGTTCAAATACTATCGTTTCAATGTATTCGTTTAGGATTTATACTTATATCAATATATGTAATAAATAAAATACTATTGTAGAAAAAATATATATCATTTATTAAATGCCTTTATTCTAAGTTTAATTAACATAACGAAATAAAATAATGACCTATTACCCCCTAAGATAAAAACATTGCATCTTTATTGCATCAATAGAAAAATTATTGAATTAAATCAATTACTCAGTCCCAACGAAAAAATGTATAAAACCATATAATCAAAAATTTAAAGCTAAATCCTTAAACATTTATTCCTACACCAGTCTTAAAATATATCCAACCAAATATAAATATGCATTATTGTGAAAAAAGTTGTGTGCCTGAGGATTTTTACATTACATTTTGAAACTACATTGGCATTATATTGGTACCTAGTACCAATTCTACTGGTAGGATTTCAGTAAATATTATTAAGACTTTAAAGAATGAATGGCAGAATAGCTTTCCGACCTTTGGGGTAGTCAGGGAACTCCTTCTTGTAGTTGCGATGTTTGCCGAGCGCCCACACTGACATTTGGTACAGTCCAACCACAGCAAATATTCCAGCTGCAAATAAAATACAGAACACCTTTAACATTTTCTTTTGTTTTTAGCTACCTCAAAGGAAAAACGGAATCCTTATAGGATCACTTTGTTGTCTGCATCCATGTATATGGATGAGCCCTTCGAAGAGTCAAGAGAATTTGCAAAAGTCTCTTGACTTTGTCAATGACGATGACGTAAGATTTAAGCGTATTTTTGCGGAAGGAATTGTATGGGAAAGGCTAATCCATATACATCGATGGTTGTCTGTCTGTCCGTCCGTCCGTCCGTCGTGTCTGTCAAGAAACCTGTACCTAGAATCATGAAATTTGGCATGTAGGTAGCACAAGTACAGGAATAAATTAAAAACCCCGAATTTGTGGTTACATCATTTAGAAAGAAAAAATGTGTTTTAATTTTCAAATTGTACAAGTTACAAAGATACGAAATGGGGTATCATATGAAAGGGCTTTACCTGTACATTCTGAAACAGATTTTTATTATTATAGGTATTATTTAAATGCAAAATTTTGGAAAAAACCCGAGTAGGGAACTCTCAGTGCGCGAATCTGACTCGCACTTGGCCGGGGTTTTTTTAATTGCACTTTTGATTCTGTCACAACTAAGGGTTCCGTCACTTCCGTATCATCGTACAAGATATATGGACACTGCACTTTTAATATTTTTATGTTGCATGGCATCCATTATGCAATTCGCCATTACATTTCATGACATACAGCCCAGTGACGGACAGACGGACGGAATCCTAAAAAGTAATGAAGTGAAGACACGCAAATCCTTTCTCGACCCAATGGCTCGTTTACTGACAATTTAAAATATAGATAAAATATCCTACAGTAAGTTTAATTAAAGAGCAATCATTATTTTACAATGTCTAGATATTCCTTAATCAGTCAATAAGTCAATCAGTAAATCTTGAATATAAATCAGTAATCTTGTTATAATCAAATCGATAAAAACTCGCTAAAATTATTTATTTTACGTGTCGCATTATGGAGATTATAAGACTGATAATAATAATTGCTGTCTTATGTGAAAATTCTTTATACAAAAGTGGTAGTCTATACTTACTACTATAATACATGCTGAATTAGTAAGTTCCTAAATAATGAAAATGAATGTGTTTGGTCTCGGCACGCCGCGACTCCTTGATTGGATAATTGCAATCAGATATAGATAATTGCGATTATAATATAATCATGTTGTATGATTAAGTTGTAGAAACTTAAAACGCCAATTTTTCACGGAAAAAAGTTGAAAACTAAAACCCGACTGCGATTTTCTTAATAAACACTGAAAGTTTATAGTAAAATTGTTTTTCTGTCACTTGATAAATTTTAATGTTGTAGTACATTTATATTTATGAACTCAGAATTTTCTCCTCTTTCATTTGACATCCCACTTGATACAAAAGTAAAAAAATATTTTGGGAGACCCCCCACTTTTTTTAATGTAACATCAGTTAGGTCAATTTTTTCATATAAAATGTAGCCTATGTCACCCGGACCTTTACAACGAATCAATTGACACCTCATTCCTCAAAATCGATCCAGTAGTTTAGGCACTATGGTGGAACACACAGAATCTGGATACAAACATACATACATACATACATACACTGTTAAAATCATAACCCTTCCTTTTGGCTTTGCGGCAGAGTCGGGTAAAAAATGCACTAGAAAATAACTTACCAGGAATACATTTCGTCATTACAGTGAAGAAGAACCACGAGCCGAACTCGTAAGTATAGTTGGGGCAGGAGACAAAGTTGAAGAGCTGAGAGAAAGGGTTGCCATCGGGCACTGGAATGCGCCTCACTTTAGTGCCAGGGGGTCGCAGGTTCTTCAACAAAATGTGGATGCTGAAATTGCCCAGCTCACATATCTGGAAAGATACATTAAAAGGTTTTAATGACATAATCGTAGATTACAGAAAAATTAATCACTGTTTCCACACAAAAAATTTTGATAAGTAATTTAGATAATTTGCAGCAATTTTCGGAGCTTTTCCTGTCGAAGAAATTGTATACAATTGGTTTATTAAATATTGATTAAATAGAAAAACTATTTATTGAGAATTTACATTAAAGGCTCACTTTAATAGTCAAATATCAAAGTTATTGTTTCAAATAAATCATAGTTTCCAAAAGTCGCAATACATATGGGCTGTTAAGGTCAACAGTAGGTATGAGGTAGGCGCGATTCTGCTTGTTACAAAATCAAGGTAATTTGTTATACATACAAAATATATATTACGTAAAAATAAATTTTGAACGCCTTTCACAGCCTAAAATGGATGTAATATATTGAAGGTACTTTTGCTAATTATTTATTTACCCTTGTCTTACTACAAGACCACAAATTCGTATAGACTTTTAGACCTAAATATATTTTTGTAATACGTTCAAGGTAAACCTCCAAAGTAGTTTCATTCGGAAATATAATATTTTTTTTTATAATATTTATTTGCCTTTATAGACTTAATTAACTCTTTGGTAGGATTTATTGTTGCTAGAATACCTTGTTCAGGAAATGCCATATTTACTCATAACTACAATACTATAGAAGGATGTAGGCATACACTACACATCATATCATCAACTATGCTGTTTAGCAAAATGTTTATTAGTAACTCAGTAAGTATCAGTTTCCTCATAACCTACTCCTTCCTATAGCAGTTATCATTGAAATTGATGATAAATTACTAAATCACTATTAAATAGAGTTTGAAAATACTGTGCAAGAGATAATGCCTTGTGGATTTTCAGTTGTAATTTAGTTAATAATTTTATCAATTGAAATTGCTCGAGCATTTTGCTGCTCAGTTTGCGCTGATCCTTAGAGGGAATGCACTCACAATATAATAAAAGATACTTGAAAATATTGTCACACTAATATTAGAAAGTTTGTGTGTGTGTGAGTATGTTTGTTACTCCTTCATGCAAAAACTACAGGACGGATTTGGCTGAAATTTGGAATGGAGATAGATAATATCCTGGATTAGCACATAGGCTACTTTTTATCTCGGAAAATCAAAGAGTTCCCACGGGATTTCGAAAAACCTAAATACACGCGGGCGAAGTCGCGGGCATCGGCTAGTTGATACATATACTGATACACTCAGCAATGTTTGCATTTACAAACCACACTAATATTATAAAGGAGAAAGTTTGTATGTGTGTGTGTGTGTATGTTTGTTACTCTTTCACGCAAAAACTACTGGACGGATTGGGCTGAAATTTAGAATAGTTGGATTAGCACATAGGCTACGTTTTATCCCGGAAAATCAAAGAGTTCCCACGGGAATTTTAAAAAACCTACATCCACGCGAACGAAGTCGCGGGTATCAGCTAGTAATATATATAGATAGCTCTTTCATAGAATTTTACTAAAATTCTTTGTTCTAACTTCTACCTTTTGTGAAACCAATAAGTTTAAGTATCTTTATCTTTAAATCTTTGATTGAAGTAACTATTTTTGTTTTATCTTAATTTTGTTCTCTGTTTTAGAGGCAATAAAAAGTTATTACTTGTCATCAATCACTGTATTGTGTATACCTAAATGTAGCTAGTATCTACAGACTTGATCATTAAAAATTATGGTTGCCTTGATTGCTATGTTGTGTCATTAATGTGTAAGTTTGTTACAAAATACTTAAAAGATTTTACACATTAACTAATTCTATCTTACTAATTATTTCTCTAAATTCTCTGTGAAGTGAATAGTTATCTACTTCAACATAATTAAGCATCATTTAAGCAACTAATTTTTACGAAGGAACTCGTGTCGTTTAATTATTTCATCATCAACGCACGGAGGATTCCTTAGAAATTTAGTTTTTTTTCACCCCACCCTGATATTTATTACTCAGGGTCCTTATTCAAGGACCAAAACATATTCATGTTTTGTAATATTTTAAAAAGTTAAAAGTTTATTTTAAGGATATGATGATAAAAACAGACAACTTACCAGGCTAAAAGCAATAAATGATGATTTAAGATAGGTAATATTAAATTGTTTATTGCTTATAAGTTATAACCTTACTTAAAGTATGGTACGCCTGGCAGATGTCTGGCAAGAAAAATTTGGTAATTTTGTCTTGCTAAGTTTCAGAATATTCAGTCTGGGCATGGTTAGTCTGCATACATAATAATATAAGACCAGAAATACTTATAGTATGCCATCAACTAAATCAAAATATCTTCTACTGTCATACAGAATCACTACAACCATCAGACACCATAACACAGTGACAGTTAATTCTAATAACATTTTTTCATGAGGTTGAAAACATTTACAAACTTACTATGCTATAATATCAAGGATTGCAACCTTGTAGCCCTGGTTTGAAATAATCATAAAAAAAATTTGCAAACATGTATAGTTTTTAAAGATGCATTCAAGTTTATATTTAAGGATCTGGCAAACTGAACCAAACTAGACATTCAACTCACTTTTTTTAAAATTGTAAAAGTCATAATTCTTAAACAGTTCAGCAATTGCTACGAAAAATCATAGATATGTACGAAAAATGTGTTGTCAAATAAAACAGAATTAGTCCAATCTTAAAAATGCAATTTTAAACATCTTAAACATGTGATTGCTGTCTGTTTATTTGCTGGTTTGTAAAATTAATAGTAATCCAGTTCTATTTGCTAGCTCAAAACTTAAAAAAAAATAAGTTTATCAGCTTACCGCAAATCCTGCTAAGCCCACATACACACAAAGACTGCATGGCTCTGTGAAGAGTGGATGATTAATATGGTACGCAATGTACAGTGTGAACAGCCAATAGTATGCACAGTTCTTGAAGAGGTTTCTTAGTGGCATGGTGCCATGGGAGAAACGGTGCACAAACATGGTTTCAAGCAGACGTTTGCCATAGTGAACTGACCAGCATGCTGCTGCCAAACTGTAAACAATTTTTTATATTTTAGGAGGTATTTTATAATACACCAGTTGATACCTGTGACTTTGTTCCAGTGGATATAAGTTTTTAATAATTCCATGGAAATGGGATAAAAAGTAGCCTATGTGTTAATCCAGGGTATAATCTATCTGTATTTCTAGCCAAATCCATCCAGTAGTTTTGGTGTGAAAGAGTAAGAAACATCCATAGTATGGATGTTTCTTATTAAAGTTTGTATGTATGTATTCCATACATACAAACTTTTGTGTTTGTAGTAGTATTAGTAGGATATTAAACTTTAATTACATAACTTCTGTAATAATGAAAAAACCACTGGAAACATAACCAGTAAATATTTTTTCCTTATTAAATTTATGAAGAACTCTTAGGTATGCAGGTTTTGTTTACAGATTATATAATGTTTTCCTTTACTGTTAAAGCAATGTGATATTTAATTGCTTGTAGCACACAACTCTGAAAAGTCAGAGATGCATACCCAGGATCAGACCATGGGCCCCACTGACTAGGCTAACATAACCATTACACTATCACTACATATTGTGAAGTCTGCCAATCTGCTTTGGCCTGGTCCTTCTCATTCTGTAGCGCTCCATGCTGAATAATGGGCCAATGATGGGTTGAAATCATAATGATGAAATTAATTTACTACCACTTACTACACACTTGTGCGCATGGGTACTGTAGGTACTAATTCTATATTGAACTGTGGAATCAACTCCTTTTGGTAGTGTACCCACCAGATTACAACTTGGAGTTATTCAAGGGGCGGACCAACAAACTCCTGAAAGGCTGACAACACACTGGTAGTTCCTCTGGTGCTGCAAATGTTCATGGGCGGCAGTAATCATTTAACATCAGGTGACCCACCAGATCGTTAGCTTGCTATTTTTAATTTAATTTTTTTAAATTATTGTTGGCATAAAGTTAAAAATATGTAAAATGTCACTTTCATACCTTGCTACAGTCCCTGGAGATGATGTTACATTTCCATACAATATCCAGGGCCTTTGGTACACCCACAGGTAAACAAATAGAGGTCCAGCGTATTCTGCCAAGAACACATTCTTCCAGGAAATCTGAGGTCCAAGATCTTGTAAGTACAGTTTTGCACCATCATCAATGTTTAAAGACTTCAGAGTGGTTTCGTCTTTTAGCGATCTACCTTTTGCTTCTTGTTTTATGGATTGTCTATCCGGATATAAAGAAGTTTTAAGACTTTGATGAATTTTGTCTTTCACGTTCTTGATTGTAGCGTCTTCATTTACGCGAATTTTTCCAATCGGTTTTGAACCAGACGCACTCAGAATTTCTATCTGTAATAATTTATATAACCCATTAAAGGATAAACTATATTAGGCAAATATATTATTGACTTCTTTATTAAATAAAACTATTCATACCTCCATATTTGTGAGTAGGTTACTTATAACTACGAAACCCTTTTTAAAACAGGTTTCAAATTTGATTGTCGACCGGATTTCTTATTTGAATAAATAAAGGCAAAGCACAAAGGTCACGAATTTATATGCAGCTCAAAGCCGGCAGAATTAAACATAAAAATAATTTATTATTCACTAAAATAATAGTGTTGCCAGGGCCCTTGAATTATAAATTACCATGGAGGCCATGAAGTGAGTGGAATGGAGCCAGTGCCATGAATCCCTAAAGTAAATAGTTATGTTCCTTGCTTACAGCACCGTCTGTGAGTATTCATGAATATGAAAGTTAGTTTTCCTAAAAAGTTACGATTTTGATTTAAAGATGATTTATTGAAATGCTTAAATTAAAAAATAAGGATATTTTTAAATAAGGATTTATTTTTATATCAGTGCAGGCTGAAGGGCTGGCGTTAAGAAAAGAATATTTGCGTGCTGTCTGCTGTTTGAGTGTAAGATTTGGAGCTTTCTATGTTTATTTAAAGTTACGAAAAATGTAACAAATGTAACCGTCTGGCAATACTGAAAAATATCAATTTGACGACCGTCGACCTCCGTGACGTAGCAATTTAGTGATGTCATCATTGACATCTTTGACCACAGACCACGAATCCGGTCTTTGACATAATAAAACCATAGAGTAAGTCAATGAAAAACGAATTTAACGGATGAAATGGATGATTTATGTAAAGTAACTAAATAATCAAAATTCGTTTAAGGACAATGAAACTAGTGCCACGAATATATTTATATTATAATAGATCGCTTAAGTGCATCTATAACCTAATACTAAAAGTTTTATTTGATGTAAAATGAATAGGTACTTATCGCTATCCCGCTTCGAGTGCCAAAGTAGAGCTAGAGCTTGGACCATATAATATGGTCGCAGTGGTCCATTTTACCATTTTACTATTTTACCGTCGATTTCATCTTGTTTGACGCGTTTCTAAAGTTACCCGTCATCACTATCTTTTAATACTCAATAATATTAACTTGAACGCACCACAAAGTTTACAGTTTCGGGAACACATTTATTTTGATTTGCCGACACGGTTGGTACTTCGTTCTATATACAAAATAAAAGTTGTATATGTGTGCTGTTTACTTCAGCATTGACTGACTATAAAATACATTTGTGAATGTGTTAGTAAATTAAATGGCGACTTGTGAATAGAGACGTATTTCAACAAAATATCGTTTACAGAGATTTACAGAACCTATAAATAATTACTGTGCATAAAATATTACACTGAATAATCTAAAATGCGTTCAGTGGTGGAAATTGGGGCTAGTGTCCCAGCATTTTTGGGAAAATTATGGAAATTGGTTAATGATTCAGAGACCAATCATTTGATATCATGGAGCCCTGTGAGTGTTTATTGTAGATTTATTTGAAAAATTTCTCTGTTCCTCGGTGGTAGCTAATAAATGGTTCACCTTGACTACGATATAATTTCCAATATTTCATTGGAAAGTCGGTAAAAACAAGCTGTCCAGTCCGCAGCAGCTGACAGTTCGTCATTGGGAATTCAATAAATAAATAGTTGAACATGTCACGTTTTATACCATGCTTTTAGATTTTTACAAGATACTTTGTATGAACCCTTAACTTTCACCATGAAGTACCTATTAATGCTATGTAGGTTGATCAAAGGTTGATTACTGATCAACATTAAGTTGTTTCATGATTTTTAGCTATTAGTAAACAGTACTTTTCCATTACGTTTCATAACTATTTGAAGTAGGTATACTTATTGTTATTTTATGAAGAATAGAATTTATCTCAAACTTAAGTTCATTGGCAATACCATTGTTGATTTTTAATATCCCATCTGGTCCTGTAACCATTCCATCTACCCTTATATTTACTGTAATGTTAGGGGTAATGGATCAACATATACTACAGCTTTTTAAATCTTCCAATAATATTTGACTGATGCCATACAAGTCCTATATTGCTTGACAAAAAACCTTTCTTAAGTAAGCAAAAAAGCAGAACTAAACCTGGTACACATTCTGTGAAGTTTTGCAAAATGTATATCAGCCTTAAGTCATTATTAAGTTAACTTTGGGACTTTGTCTGTGTTGGTGTTAGCCGGCAGGTGTGCTCTGCCTTTTTGGAGTGTTTGATTTGTTAAAACTAACTGGAAGGCGCTCTATAAAGGTGCGTGTGTTGGCGGGCGCCGGCATAGACGGGGTCCATACTTGTATAGTTTAACTAACTTGTTACAAATAACTACAAAAATTTGACATTGGCTAATCTTTGTAAAGCCAGACGAGAGAGAAAAAAAAGAAAGTTAACTTTGATTAGGTATTGAATGCAAAAATCAATAACTTACGTGCATTAGGTCTTTGGACTTCTTATAATTTCTTACATATTGTTTCCATTACCAAGTAAAAGTGGGACAGTCAATTTTGTATAATATGTATTACTTATTGTAAAGAAATACTTAAGTAGAAACTACAACAAAAACTCTTTCATAATACACACCAGAAATTTGTTTCATCAAAACAAATGGAAATGTTACATGGCATTTTTGATTGAATTTACTACTCTGGAACACAGTGGGGCACTATAAAGCCACAAATATTTATTCACTTCTTTATTTTGGGGTTTTCTGATGCCTGAGCAATTAGTACTTACTATACTAAATAATATGCTAACTAAGAACCATAAAATTAATACCATACAACATACCTTCTAGGGTGGGAAAACTTTTGTTATAAAGAATCAAGCAGACTTTGCCAGAGAACTGTTACCACTTTATTACAAACATAACAATATGGCCAGCTTTATTAGGCAATTGAATATGTATGGATTCCATAAAATAACATCTGTTGAAAATGGTGGCTTAAGATATGAAAAAGATGAGATAGAATTTTGTCACCCATGCTTCATGCGAGGCCATGCCTATCTATTAGAGCATATTAAAAGGAAGATTGCAAATCCCAAGTCACTAGTAGCAAGCAATGAAAGTGGCGAGAAAATTCTCCTAAAGCCTGAGCTCATGAACAAAGTATTAGCAGATGTAAAACAAATGAAAGGCAAACAAGAGAGTCTTGATGCTAAGTTTAGTGCAATGAAGCAGGAAAATGAAGCTCTATGGAGGGAGGTTGCTATTCTACGGCAGAAGCATATCAAGCAACAGCAAATTGTAAACAATGTAAGCATCATTTTTTATATTATTTATTATCTATCCTTAAGTTATCCTATTATCACAGCTTAAAACAATACTTCATACAAGAGAAATCTAGATATAATCCATCTGGATCATAGGGGCAATATTGATAAAAAATCAAAAATACCTTCTGTCAGTCTATTTTATTGATATGTATTTTTAACACAATTTTAATAAAAATGCCTTAGTTTTCTGTCAGTCTTCTAAGAGGATCATATGAACATTATTTGTGGCTACAGAAAAAATTGTTCTTTTCAGCTAATACAATTCTTGATGTCCCTCGTGCAACCAACAAGGGCTCCCAACTCAAGCAGCAATAACGTAGGAGTTAAACGGCCGTACCAATTGATGATAAACAACGCTGCTCACAACTCTGCAAATGAAAGCGGTTACCCGGGCAAGCTGAAGAATATTAAGCTAGACAAAGATGCCTTGTTGGAAGAATTGGCAGATGATAATCTGGTTTGTAATATATATAATTTGTTTTTTTCTACATGTACTAACAAATCATCCATTACAGTAACTGACAGAAAAGTTGAAGCTTTAGCAATAGTTGAGTTATATCATGCAATCTAGTCTGCAGTTTTCAGCAATCACATAGGTCAACATCCTTGTTCCGTAAAGCTCAAAATTATGAAGTATTTATTACTTCGTGCTTGCGCCTCTTGCACTTCACTCAAAAACTCATTGGTGCTAATTTGTTTATGCCAATATTTAAACAAAACTAAATTGATAGGTCGAAAGGGTAATAATGCTATCGTTTTCAGCAAAGAAGTACCTGTTTTTTTTTGTATATTACCAAAATTCTTAAATTTTTTGTGAGTAAAGTTAGGGGAAGATGTCAAGCAGTGCCTGTTAACACTTGAATAGGGGTATAATAGCCCACTTATTCAATTTTTGGGTCTAATACTGTAGTAGTCTCTTGACCCTGAGAGAAAGTGTTCAAGTAAACAAACATTCATTTAAGCAATATTCATAGGAATAGACAATTCATAGACAAAGAATTCATAGACATAGGAATTCAGTGCTGGGTCTATAGTAGTAAAAAACTGTTGAATAACAGCATATATTATGTCTATCTATAGAAATGACAGTTTATTTTTATTGTAATAAATATGTATTTAACTCATTATAAATTACAGTCTAATCTAATTATTTGGCTAATGAGTAATTGAACTTTAGAAACTCATAAACTATCTTATATATATAAATACATAGTGATTACTAAGAAAAGAAGTGGTGGTACAGTTCAGTTGTAGATCTTAGGGTTCTGTACCAGATGGGTGCCAACAAGACTGTATTACTAAGCCTCTGCTGTTGGTCTGTGCATTCATCTGTCTGTCTGTCAGCAGGCCGTATCTTGAGAAAGGTAATAGGTAAAGAGTTGAAATTTTCACAGATGTGTGTTTCTATAGCTGTTAAAACAACAAATAATAAATATTTCAAAATGGTTGCCACAAAAATTAAAAAAAATTATAGTGTTATTTCCTGTATGGTACAGAACCCTTCGTGTGCGAGTCTCACTCGCACTTGACCAGTTTTTTTTTCCTAAAATTATTCGGTATTGAATTCGTTACATTAACAATTATATTTGTAACTTTTATAATTAATTAATAATTATATTTTTAACTTTTAAATGTAAAAGTAAGTAATTACATTTTTAACTTTTAGGAGGATGGACCAACCATTCATGAGCTTGCCCACGATGACATCTTACACAATGAAGCATCCCAGGATTCGCTGGATCCATCTAGATATGTGTATATATCTGTGTTGGATTCTGACAACAACCAAACATCAAACTCTCGCAAAAACGCTGATCCAGAACAATATCATGTCACAATGGAGGATGGTGATGACACAGAAGCAGGTAGGTTATGTTTACATTATATATTTGCCTTGTAACTAACTAGTAACCAGGTTACCCGTTTGGATCAGTTAAGAAAATATTTTCTTAACTGTCTCAGATCCTGTTTATTTAGGAAAGAACATCAAGAAGACCTACCTGTACAAGCTTATACAGCAAAATCTGTTCTTTAAAAATGAACTAAATTCTACCCATCTTATTGACTGATGTTACAGGCGAATCTTGCGTTCATTAAGACTGTAGTGTCTGGTACACAAATAATAAGGACTTATCATATGGGTATACCAGAGCACAGATTGACAAGCAGATACAAGCAGATTTTGCAGTATGAGCCTTAAGAACTTGAATAAATAAGTCAGAATAAGTAATTATTCATAAAACAAACTGAGCATAAAATTTTAGTCATGGAACAATAAATATTTATTCCAGTTCCAATTTTTTTCAAGTTTGATATGTTCATACTTTAAAATCAGATTTTTGGACTTGTGTGTACACTGTAAACTGGGTACCACAGCTAACATCCTAATTCTGTTGAATATTAACTACTAGCAACCCTCCTCGACTTCACACGGGTAGCTTATTACAATTTTCGTAGAGATCTCTAATTTGTTCGAAAATATAGCCTTTGTCACTCAGAAAGAAAACTTTTTACTGGTGAAAGAATTTTCAATATTGGTTCAGTAGTTCCAGAGATGACTTCCTACAAACAAACTTACAAACTTTACCTATTTATAATATTAGTATAGATAATGTTTTTTAATTTGAATACCCTTCGATCGTAACAGATTATCGTTTTCAGCAAACAATACAAACAACTACTTGAGGATACCTGACACTCCACCTATAGTGTCATCCCCATCTCCTACATTGACGTCACAATCTCCTGTAACCAACCCATCTATAGAACAACTCATGAACAATGTAAACACATCCCCCGGTACATCCAAATCAAAGACGAGAAACAGTGGACCGAAAATTGTGTCAGGGAGTGTAAAGACCTTACTCTCACCCAGCAATTTCCATTTAATACAACCTTCGGCAGACTTCAAGCTCCCCGCTGAAATATTTGCAAGCGACGACTCAGTTAGCGATGCTGGTGTCAATACAGCCGATGAAATAAACACACTTTCAGAGAACATACTCAGTGGGGAACAAACCACTAAAGATAAAATGTTTGGAGGCATTAATATTAAGGTAGAGAATAATGGCAAAACAAACAGCAAACTTGCAAAGAAAGCAAAGAAACATACGGAGGAAAACACATGCACCTTAAACCTAGCAGACATTAAGACAGAACTGCAAGATGATTTGGATTGGAGCAATATGTCATTGGCTACCTTGAGCAATAATGCCAGTGTCAATAGGTTACAAGCTATGTGAGTACAATAGATATATTTATTAGCTTTCATTTTTTCTTTGAGTATGTTTTATCTATTATTTTGCTATGTGTATATATTTTTAAATACCCTCCTGGCATTTATCTATCTTTCCTTCAAAGCAAAAGTAAATATTCATCACTTCTTTTCAAAAATAACCAACTATTAATCCCATGAGAACTTTGTGATATAACTATTTTTTCTTTGAAAGTGTGTTTGCAGTACCTACTACCTAATGATGTTATAGCGAAAGGCTTTTCTGTTTGCGGTCAAGTGTATTTTCAACAGACAGATATGGTCAAGGAAAATACGAATTGTAATAATCAATAATTTTGACAAAATGTAATTTTGGTATTCAGGTGTAGGAGGGATAACATCAGTCAAAATCGGGAAGAATTTCCTTCCCACTTTGGATCAAATTTACACAACAACAAGTACGTGAAATGAAATGATAATCCATACTAATATTATAAATGTGAAAGGGTGTCTGTCTGCTTGTCTGTTACCTTTCACAGCCCATGCGTCTAACTGAATTTGACGAAATTTAGAACAGAGATAGTTTGCATCCTGGAGATGGATGCAGGCTAATTTTTATCCTATTTTTCAAGAAAAAGTTCCTTCAGGTTTTTAAAACCTAATCCATGCGAATGAAATCACAGGCATCATCTAATTCAGAAAAAGCAGCTCAAGTAGCCAAACATATCATTTGATTAGAAGTATATGATATTACACAGCTTTTTTAGATCTTGCTACATTGATATATAATATTGCTGCATTTTGTCTTAAATAGGCAATTGCTTTATTCTTCTGTATCTCTCAGGTAAAGTCAAGTCATTACTATAGAATAAAAGATAAATAAGTTATTTTTTACTATAGAAGTTTCAAAACCGAAAGTTCCATTTTGAAATGTTTTTTTCTAACTAGGAAAAAGATGCGCTTTTTAACCCATTTCTATATTACGCAACAACAAATTAAAAATAAATTAAAAACTGTTTAATGTTAATTAAAATTCCAGGAATGACATTGACGATCATTTAGATACGATGCAAACAGACTTGGATTCACTCAGAGAGCTGCTCAGAAGTGACACCTACTCTTTGGACACCAACACCTTGCTAGGGGTGAGTACATTTTATGATATGACATGACAAGATCGATAGTGTACGGCGTATCTCGATTAAGGGGCATGAGACGGGTCTACCGGCGAATTTCAAATTTAATTTGGTTTTTCGCAATTTGTAAACTAATACGACAAGGTAGGCTTATGGCACTTTAATTGCGCCAGTGGCAGTATCATCCTCACAGGTTTATTTATTCAAGTAAAGATTTTTATATAAACCTGTGAGGATGATACTGCCATTGCCGCAATTAAAGTGCCATAAGCCTACGTTGTCGTATTAGTTTACAAATTGCGAAAAACCAATTTAAATATGAATTTCGCGGACAGACCCGTTGCATCCACCTTAATATAGACTAGTAATAGTATAGATTATTTGATTGTAATATAACAATAACAAAGTAATTTATTCATAATATGTGTTAATTATAGTGATGTACAGAACAAAAATAATTATGATGCTATTTTATGAATCATAAAAATTAATGAAGGGGAAAACTAAAAATAATACTAAATATAGAATTTGAATTATTATTTTTCTTTAGCTACCTACCTACTACTATAATGGTATTCTCAGCGCAATTTTGCAAACTATCGATTTAATGAACCTTCAGTTGCGTGTCAAAAAGTCACGAATCTTTAATCAAATTGTACTCCAACCCAGTGTATGTTATCCTAGTCTCGACTCTTTAGGTACTAGTATATAGATACTCTTGTATTATATTATGGCGCGATTATTTGGATTGCGTCTGTGTGAACGGAGCACACAGGCTCATTTGTTCACTCACACACAGTAGCAGCGAGACGCGCACACAAGCGTAGTGCGATGTAAACAGCGGAGTGTTCTCGCGGTTATGTTGGTAGCGCAAACTAGAGCGGCTCGAAGTCACGTTGCAACCAACGTGTGGCGAACGCGTGCGGAGACCCGTGCCTCGGGCCGTCGGCCGTCGCATTCCCTTCGAGCGGCTACGTAATAACGGGTTCTAAATTACAATAATCCAATACTATCACTATTTGCTACTGATTTCGTATAAGACCTGCGGCACGGTTATTTGATATTGACTCTTTCCATGCATATAATTATAAAACCCGATCATATATAATTTTGTTCATGACTAGGTATTAATATGTCTATTGACTATTCCAGTTAAAAGTTGGTCTATACTTACAATAATTTATTCGTGCTAAAGCAGGATGTCATCAGCGTTTGTCAGTTTACCTGTTTCCTTGTTTTTTAGGGTTCTGTACCTCAAAAGGAAAAAGGAACCCTTATAGGATCACTTTGTTGTTTGACATGTCTGTTCTTGACAAACCTATAGGGTACTTCCCGTTGATCTAGAATCATGTAGCAGGTAGGTAGGTCTTATAGCACAAGTAAAGGAAAAATCCGAAAACCGTGAATTCGTAGAATTCGCAGTCCGTCATTAACTTGCAGTTTTCTACATAAAAGTGTTAGGTATATCTTGTACAATAGTACAGAGCCCTTTGTGGCCGAAACCGAGTCACACTTGACCACTTTTTTTTGTAACTCAAGCGGCATTGAATTCGCTTTTGTTTATACCAATTTATTACCGCATTATTTTTATAAAAGGTAAATTTAAAAAAAAAATCGCTTTTGACCTGTTTCGGATGTCCGAATTATAAGAACTATGCAATAAATGTACTTCTGTATTGTCCTCAGATTGAACAAAGTGTAAGACCAGTTTCTCACCATACCAAAGACAATGTAATTAATTTAAGAGCTTTATCGGCGCAATACTAATTAATTATTTCCATAAAATAGAATTTTTAACAATGAAATATACATGAATGTACAATGTTGCTTGTCTAAGCACGGTTAAAAACATATACCTAAAAAGAAAGAAGAATTAGATGTAATTTTTTATCAAAATAGTTTTTGTCTAAAACATATATATTATAAAATATATATTACGGGTTACATTGTATATTAAGATTCTTAATATACGTTTAAAATATACTAAAGAGAATGAAGAATTAGATGTAATTTTATCGATTTTTTTGTCTGTTCGATTCAAGTTTTATATTATTCGAATATTTTTCGTTATAAATCATTTTATTCGGCATATTCTAAAAGATATAGATTAAATATAAATATATATTACGAGTTACTATTATATTTGGATACTCAATATAACTACTATAAAGTTTATTTTATGTATTATGTAAGTACATAGTGGGTAGGTATGCCTTGGTGTATGTCATAAAAAATACTGCTTGCTACCTTGGATTCCGACTTTTAGTCATGTTAAAATTTACGTAAGTAAATTACATATTACATTACATACTTAAAGAATATAATATAGTATCCTGTATAATGTAATCTTGGCAAATAGGATTTTTCCTACATATCGAAGTAGTTTACGGTTATAAAGAAGAACATCTATTTCCGCTTTTGCCCTTATTATGCGACATTCTGTATATTTGATTTTTCATTGATTGATTGATCAATGCAACTTTTTGTTTGTATTTTACAGCTTTTCGGATCAGACGATCCATTCTATGGGCTTGCTTACAATACGTCGGACGAACGGGCTAAGACTAGCAACAATGGTAAGTTACTATAACTAATTTTTTAAATCAAATTAACACAACGCAAAATTTTGAAAAGACTGCCGTAATCTGATAAGGCGGAGACGAGAAGCCTAGAAGGAGTAATGGGTTTAAGTTATCTACTATGTTTGTAATTAATTATCAAGTTTGAGGAGCTGGCGAAAAAAACGGTGTAGTTACACTTCTGATCAAAATACATTTTTTTTATATAATAACAATTAATCCGGACATTATATGTCCACTATCTGAATTCATTTCTAAGCAAAACGACCGAAAACTGCGCTAACTATAAAATTCGTGATTTCGATTAAAACGGTACAATTGCAGTTACGTTTTAACAGTTTTCCTTCAGTTTTATGCTCCTGTAAAAACTTATTTCTTGCAATTACGTCGTTTTGTTCGCTACTTCTCAATATTTTTCAATATAAAAGGTTATACCAACGATCAAAAATTACGGTATAACAAGGCCCCAGAAAATACACAATGACTTCGGGCGGTGGATCGAGACGGCTCTAGATTATAACATGTACTAGTGTCCTGAGTTTTTTACGTTTATGTTAATTGTAGATACAACAAAACAGTATCCGATGATTGATTTTGATTGGCTGATCGGTAGCAGCGATACAACGCCAGCGAACTAACTACCTCACCTCCTCAAACGGAAAACGCTGGTCCGCTGCATTCCAAATATCGTTTTGGACTTTATTTTGTGGTAATGGGTGAATATAATACCTGGTTACGGACTACGATAGAATTAGGGATCAGGATACCAGATATGATTCTTCTCGTTCTGCAACTTGTGGAATACGTAAACCTACCAAAAACCGTCGAATCAAATCTGTTACGTCGTCTGTGCATAAGTTAGGATACCTATAATGTATTTTAGGAATTCTTAGGTTAGGAATTGTTGTATAGTTCTTGCAATTTACGAGTACGCGTGAGCTTTACTTGTGCTTATCGTATACAAGCACATTGCGTAAGTGTGCGTGCCTATACGACCAATCAGTTGCGAGCAAGCGCAATGCACACATTAACTTTACTCACGAAGTCACGACACAAGCATGAGCCACGCGCACTCGTGAAATGCAAGAACTATAAAGCTGAGATATATAGAGCGAACTTTGGCTTTGCTTAGACTTAAGGCACTGTTAAAACGAGACAGCATTATATCGCTGACATAAATCCATCTCATTTTAACTGGTACTTAAGTCTGAGCAAAGTCAAAGTACGCTGTATTGATCTCAACAAAGTATATAGAATCGTTGATATGATGTGTAATTGTTTTATTGTTAATTTAAAGCGAAGAAGCTGAAAAGTGAGATTTCGAATGTAAGCGGCGACGAAATTCGCAACCAAAGCCCGTTTAGCGAGGACGATGGTAGTAATTTTAATGTTTGTCGTAGTGGTTATAGATCCTGTAGATGATTAATAATAATTTTAAATGCACGATTACAGTAGATTTTTATATATTCTTCAGCTTTATTTGGACTATCGCATGTAATTACATAAGTAGATTTTAAGAGCTCAGTTAGCTTTATTCAGGGTCCAAAGGTTGCGAATTATTTTGAGTTAATTAATATATTCCTAACATGCTTTTAAAATGAAACATACTAGCATTTTTTGTCTGAAAAAAGTGCAAAAATTCGGGAATGAGTTCAGAGAAGAAAACTTTTTTCAAAGAATTATCTACCAAATTATCAAAGGTCATTTAGTTTTATTTTGTTATTGATTATATGTGGAGAGTTCAATTTTTAT
The DNA here is from genome assembly GCF_905333055.1 of Maniola jurtina. NCBI lineage: Eukaryota > Metazoa > Arthropoda > Insecta > Lepidoptera > Nymphalidae > Maniola > Maniola jurtina. Next base: position 7,611,261 of record NC_060030.1, read on the forward strand.
TTCCACAATAATATGCTTACAATTTGATAACCTCTTAAGTGACATACAAATATGTGCTGCGAGTGTTGTCACCTTCCTCCGAACCAAGTTAAGATGATATAACCTACCTTCCATTTTTTACATTTTACCAAAATGCGCCACTACGACAGAATTATGTCTTATTTCAGACCTCTTATGCTTTACCACTATTATTTTTTGCAACATTGTATCTAAATTAACGAATTGGGACATGCTACACTATCATTAAATGCCTTTTAGTGATTCTGGTATTTATTTATTTTTATTCTTTTCGTACATAATACCTACTTATAGTGAAATTAAGTGGACATATCTCTCTGATAGTAATACTGGTATTTTTGGATTTCAGGAACATCCAGAATACCAATATTTTTGCGATACTATAAATATTTCCTCAATGTCGCGTATAAATTGATAGTGTAGTATCTCCTATTTATTATAGTATATTATATAAGCTAGGCATATAGAATATAATATAATAAGTATCAATATTGTAAGCACTAAATGCTTAAGGTCATACTATGTGACCGATTAAAGAGACATTAGCATATTTTTGATTAATTTATATTCTACGCAATTGAACGTTATATAGTTTTTAAGTTTAGCATTTGAGTTAGCTCTCTTATGCGGGCGTTATGTGATAATAATCCTGCAATCAGTTTATTTTTAATGCACTATTTATAGTTTTAATTAATGCTACAGTAGTTTACTGCACGAAAACGCATTAGCTTGTATTTTAGTTTAATTGAAAGTTATTTTGGGCATAAACGTGTCAGACAGTTTTACAGACAGACTCCAATTTTACAATGTTTTTTTTTACTTTCTGGTCAAAAAACAGGCTCCGGGGTACTTGACCTTAAGGTCAATTTCTGAGCTTTTTTTTCAAGTAATATTTGCTGTATACCATTTGTTTACTTTTTACGGGTAAAATATTCATTAATTCTCGTTTAATTTGAAAGTGCTCGATGTAACTAACAAAAATATAATTATAATATACAACATGACATAACAGATAACTAGTACCTAATGATTATTTTGTTCTAAGTACTGTTGCCAATGTATTTTATCGCTTCGATTTTATCGACTATTTTGCTGATATTCCGTAGTTTGTATAAAATATTAATCGCGCATAATATGCGTAATCGTCCCAGATTTATTTTATCATTTAGAAATTTTGTATGATTTTTAGCTTAGTCTTCGAATAGATATATCAAGCAATATTGGTATAAAGCAAGATATACAACACCTAATTCTTATTTTACTTAATTTACATCTGCCTCTTTGTATATCAATGAAAAAAGGACAAAAATATAAGTCAAGTAAGGTAATATTATGCTTAATAATTAATTATTATGTATATTTTTAGGCATGTTGCATGAAAGGTACGTGGGATATGTCCAAGCGATTAATTATTATAAGTACAAGACTTCAATTCTTGTCCTTTTCTTATTGAAGTAGAAAGAAATAGACTCACTGAACTTTAATTCGTTTTATCTTTGATATGTACGAATCAACACCACAGTATACAAGGTGTAACCAGAACCGTAGCAAAAACTTAGCGTTATAATTATACTACCTTAACACAATCCAATGCCAATAACCATTTGCCTTATCTTGTAGTTTTAGTGATTTAGTATTTTTCAAACCCGCATCGTATAGCGTGCAAAACTCCCACCTAGGATGCGGCATTGACTTCGAGTGACCTATTTACGGTACGTTCGTTAACTTCTAGCGTCAGTCAGATGTTTTATTTGCAATATATTATTTAAAATTGTTCTTGGTTTTTTTATGTTATCAGTAATTATCAATCACTACTATCACCTGTCTTCCTTTTTGCTAGCGTTCTGGTTACACCCTGTATTTGAGATCGTAGCGTACGTACGTAGTTCGACTGCAGCTGTCTATTAATAATTTTTTTCTTGGGTAACTTTCAGCTGAAGGGAATCAGCTAATATCGTATACAGGGAATATTCCAGACTTTGGGGATATAAGTATGCCCGACCTGGACGGCGAGAATTCCCAGGAGGAGTGCATGTCGCCGAGTAGCTCTGTGCTCAACACGCCGCAGGTGACGCTCAGCTCGCCCGCCTACCCCGCGCGCCCTTGAACTGGTAACCACCGGAAACGACGGGAAGCGGCCTTTCACGCGCACATACAGCGATCGCAAAACAAGTAGTCCAATCTGAAGTTGCAACATGCTTTACGCAAGTAGACTAGTATAAATACACAAGCCCGACTGAGATCTGTTTTTGTACAATGCGCAGCCATACGCCTTGTGTTCATGTTGAAGTACTTGTTTTACTCGCACTATATACTATGCGTTTCAAATGTAAGGATCATTGGTAAGGTACAGTAATCGACCGCACCGCGTGAGTGGAACGCCTTCAGTACCCTCAGTATGAGAGTTTAATTCTCACCAACGTTGATAGTATTTCAGAGTCGAAACACTTTAGCGTTAAAGTAAAATAGCCCTTAACTACTTCGTTTTTATGCTCAAGTATGTACATTTATTCACAGCCAGCGCTCCAAACGGAAAAGGTGCTAAATTAAAATCAATGGCACTGAATTTTTGACTTTAAAGTTTAAACCAAGTGACTTTAGATCCATTTTACTTTGACGTTATTTTGTTTCGACCCTCGAATACTATCGAAATTGGTGAGAAGTAAAATCTTATACTAAAGGTAGGTACAGGTCACAGCGCGCATAGTTCGTCATTTCAAATAATGTCAGGGTTTTCACAGTTGAAACGCATAGTAGGTATAGAACTATATTGATGCTAATTCGGACTACACAAATCTCGTGACTAAAACACTGAGTACAATCCAACTGGCAGGTTAGCAAATGTCATTATAAAAAAGTTTAGTTTTGAGATTTGTGTTCAACCGAATGAGCTCTATTGCTCGTCGAATAATTTAGCATAAGTAGGCGTGTTCACACCGAACACGACTGTAAAGTCTGTTCACTAACATAATGATTGAAAATACAAACATGAAAAAAGTTACCTAACTTTTGTTTATTTTTCATGTTTGTATTTTATTCCAATAACCATAAGAATAATATAGTCTTAGACAAGAAAACATTTATTTAACAAACAATAAATTAATAAAATAAAAGGAAAATAATAAGTGCTTTTGCGGGTTTAGCGACACTATGTTAGCGAACAGACTTTACGGCATACAGTGACCGGTTTCTTTGGCTGACGAAATGGTGCTCGAGGGAATTTCTACCGCGCGGGTGAACGCAATTGGTTGATCAGTCTGTTCTGGTTTCCCGCGTTGCTTTCGTTTTCTCCCGCTACACAGTTTTAGCTCAAGATATTTGCCGGTCACTGTATGAGACGTGAACTTGCCTCAGGGTAGTTCGGCTAAGGTTTAAGCCAATATGCGTCTGAACAACCCTGAGGCTTTTGGCTTGCGAGGCTACCGTCCGATGTGGAACGCCAAATAGAATTCACGTATTTTTTTTCTGAACTGATTAATTAGTTTGTATAGCGTAGTATTTCGTTTACTCGTATTTTTTAAAAATTGTGTTGCGTATATACTATCGTGTTAAAAATACGCAAGTATTTCTGGTATATCCTATATTTCAAGCTTAGTTATCAAACGTGGATCGGTTCGATTACATGCGATATAACTTTTAGACCGATAAGAGTGGATACGCATTTAAAAATATTTATTATTTTATTCCATTATAAAAACATAATAGGTATATTAAATGTATCTACCATCTGATAGATATTTCACTTGTGGTTCTATAGAATTTTTATGGCGATTGAAATAGTGGTATAATAGCTTCTTTTGCTGTTTTGGTGCCTTAGGCGTAACGCACACCGGCAGAGCCGAGACGCGGTGTCTTTTTTTGATGACAACTCAAACTAAGCTTTATTTCTTTGGCGTAAGGGCGGCGTTGCGCTTGTTGTTTTATATTACATTGCAAAATATTTCAGATACCAGGTTGGTATGTCAAAGTATATAAAGCTGAATTTAGATGTTTATCAAAATGACTACTTCATTCCACTCCGTCTGTCTGCGTTTGCCCTTAATCTCGAATCTCTTACGCGTGATTCATATTTTTATACGATTCATAAACAGGTTATTTGACAGTGTGGCCAATTTTGTACACAATCTTTAAACTAAAATGACAAGCTCTAAAATGTTGCTATCAATTTCATAATGCTGCTTCAGGAAAACGTAGCACAGGTTTAGACCTGTCAATTTGGTTTAGTGGCTGTGTATAATAAATTGGCCACAATATTGTATCAGTCGCGCATTTTTGTCATCCCGGTACATTATACATAGCAGTGTATTATTAGTGGTATAACTCGTGCCATCTATACAAGTAGAACGATTTCAACTCTTGTAAAACTTTTCGTTCGTTTTATCATCGACTGTGAATTGGCAACTGTGAATTTTAACAAGTTTATTTACTTTATTTCTCTTCGTTATTATTTATTTGGAGGAAAAACTAATTTCAATCGTGATTTTATAATATGCTTGCCAGTGTAGATAAAGCCTCCTAGTGTAAGTGCTTTTCAAATTTTTGTTCCAAGCTAGCTATACCTACCTAAAGTGAAATCGTCAAAGTTTGAGATAGGACATGTTGCCAGTTCACAGTCGGTATAGAGAAATAAACCGTAATATAAATACAATTACTCTTCATTCATTCATTCATTCATCAACACCAACACTCCAGCACTATATTTACCTACAAGTCCACTGAATGTTGGCATGAGTCTGCTCTGGGTCAAATCCAAAACACTAGTGATCCAAAAGATTGGTGCTCGGGCTCCTATTACGCTCTCTTGCCCTGGTAACCATTTAGATATTTTATGATTTAGATTCAAGGTATATAAAACAATTTGGGCAGCTTTTTATACAAAAAAGCGAACAATAAGTATCTTTTGACTGTTTTATTTTTGGCATTTGTCATAGCAGAGTTCAAAAGAATCACTTAAGATTTAGTTGGTATTTCAGTTGTGAAAAATCTCAAATTCTATTAATAAAATAGGTAGGTACCGAAACTTGTGTAGGGAATGTTATTTTTCCTTTTAAACCACTTACGATGAAGAATAAGAACAAATTCAGTTTAAACTAGATTTAGAATGAAGTTATCATTTGGTTGTCAATCTCTAAATTGACAGGCCAATCAGGACAGAAAATTAATTCAATCTCATTCTACGGAACACATGGTTAATTCTGTTGTACACAGTCTAAACGTTTCACTGACAGTTATTTTATTGCTATCTCTTTCATGATACTTCTTCCGAAAAAGTTTAGCACTAGATTTAGATCTGTCAATTTAGTTTAGAGTTTAAGTACAACATAATTAGCCACGTTGTAAAATACAATACTGTCAATTTAGTTTAGAGATTATGTACAATCAATTATACTAATAATATTACATTAGTCTATTGACTAATCTGAGGTTGAGAATGAGATCCATAGAGCGCACTTTGACTTTGCTTAGACCCAAGACACTGTCAAAACCAGACAGCGCTAATACTTCTGACATAAAAACGTCTCGTTTTAAGGTGGATGCGACGGGTCTGCCCGCAAAATTGTACTGCTATTGGCGCAATTAAAGTGTCATAAGGCTTCTTTGTCGTATTAATTTACAAATTGCGAAAAACCAAATTAAATCATGTACCTTAACTGAAGCTTTAGTCTGAGAAAAGTCAAAGTACGCTCTATAGATATGAGCCTTATATTGTATGATCGATCTTCGTAAAACGCGTGATCTCCGTGAATATCTACAAAATATTTAAAAAAATAAAATTGTTATCAACAGACTGTAATTGAATAATTAATTGTTTTTAAATACATCACAACAAATTGAAAATAAGGCAATGTGGCTAATTCGGTTGTACTCGATCTCATAACTTAACTAAATTGCTAGATTTAAGTTTAGTGCTCTCCATTTCTATAGAGAGCATAATGAAAGGGTTAGCAAAAAATTGAGGCCTGCCGTTTTAGTTTAGAGATTGTGCAATTAACTCGACAGAATTACTCACAATGTGGCTAATTCTGTCGTAAACTAAAACTAAGGTCTAAATACAGGGTGTAACCACAACGCTAGCAAAAATACTACCTTAGCAAAATACAGCGCCGATAACCATTTGCCTTATTTTGTAGTTTTAGTATTTTTCAAACCAACCGGCATTTAGTGACAGCGAATAGTCCTTCCTGTTTTGTATTATGTATAGCGTGCAAAATTCGGGTCAATGTCCCACCCTACGACGTGGCATTGACTTCGAGTGACCTGTTTACGGAACGTTCGTTTATTTCTAGCGTCAGTCAGATGTTTTATTTGCAATACATATATTGTGAACTTTAAAAAAAATACAGAATTTTTAATCTTTTTTTTCGTACTTTTTATGGTATCTTATCAATAATCATCCATACTATCAGCTGTCTTCGTTTTTGCAAGCGTTCTGGTTACACCCTTATAATGCTATTCCTTTTCATAATGCTCCCTGCGGAAAAGGATAACACTAGATTTAGATCTGTAGCGTTCAGACTGTGTACAACAGAATTAGCCACATTGTATTAACTTAAGATAATATAGGCTTGAATAACCTATAGAATATTATTGTTATTGCCTACTTTTAGCAGTGCAGTGGATACCTAGGTCTGTATTATTTTGGCGTTAAATTAACGTTATTTATTCATCCACATAAACAGTCAGTCCCTTTAGGAACTATTGCACTACATAATATAATTATATTACAAAATACTTATTGGGTAAACACTGGTAAGTTGTTAAAATCTGAATTTAAATATGTTGTTATTATTGTGTGTACATACTTATATAGTTTTATTCATTTAAGTAAATGTGTTTAAAAAATGTTTGCCGCTGTTTATAATGTGTTACTGTGAGTGGATACAATTATTTAAGATCCACTTAACACCCTGTGTAAATGAGTTTAACATTGGTATGCTGCAAGTTGTAGGTGTGAAAATGCATTTGTAATTGAACTAACGGATTTATTGAACCTAATTCAAAACACAAAGCCTATTTTGTTTAAGTAAGCATAATGTCTCAGTGGATTGTTTTCTTTAAGGGGCATGAGACGGGCCTGCCCGCGAAACTCAAATTTAATTTGGTTTTTCGCAATTTGTAAATTTCGCGGGCAGGCCCGTCGCTTCCACCTACATTCATAATATATTTTTTAGTAAAACTGTATTTTCGTTCTGACTCAGTTGTACACAATTTTATTGGTGCAAAAGTTTATACTTTTAGACCATTTAATTTAGTTAAGGGATTGTGTACAACCGAATTAGCACCATTAAAATTAAAAAATTAGTTGCATTTAGACATTACTTTTTCGAAAAATATTACCTATAGAGATTGTACGAAACCAGTGGTAGCTAACTGCCGCAATTTTTACAGTACCTAATTCATCAGAACCGTTATAGCTTAATCTTTGTTTTACAACTTATATTGTGGCTAGTTCTCTTATACACATCTATAAACTAAACTAAAATGACGGATCTAAATCCTATATTGCTACTTTTTCCATAACTATACTACCTGCGAAAAAGGATAGCCTATGATTAATTTTTTTTTTTTTTTAATTTAAATGGACAATCAACAGGTTACAATTAGCTACACGAAAAGAAAGAGTTACATACGAGTATTATTGCTATATTGTAGGACCCACTTCGTGATTGCCACAGCTTGCGATAATTAGATTTAGATCATTCAATTTAGTTTAATTTAGAGATTGTGTACAGCAGAATCGGCCATTTTATGAAAAAATGAACAATGATGTCTAATTTAATTTAACTATATTACGGATCTATTTAACTCTTGAGACACTCAAAAATAAACTAAAATTTAAAAACCAATATTAGTAAGTTTATATAAAAAATTGTAATAACTTAATTTTATTTTTTTGTAAATATACAGTACCTAGATTTGGTTATTGCCTACAAAGCTTGTGTTTTATTGTAACTAGATATAATTCCTTAACCTATCTCCTATTCAATCTGAAATCACGACAGGTCGACATAGCAATCGGGGTGGGGACGCCCCGCACACCCGGACAGCTCCAGTGCGGGATAGCGCAGGCGACGACGTGCGGGTGTGCGGGGCGTCCTCCTCCCCCCGGGTCATACCCTAATTGCCATGTCGATCTGTCGCGAACTTATATAGGTAGGTAAATTAATAATTATCACTTGATGGTACACCAGAGCGGTGATAGCCTCGTGGTTAAGACATCGGCCCCCTAGTCGGGGGCAGGAGTTCGACCCGGGCATTTAATCTAATAGAATGAAATCTATGGAGCGCACTTTGCTTTTGCTTAGATTTGAGTTTCAGTTAAAACGAGACAGATTTATGCCAGCGGTATAACACTTATCTCTTTTTAACAGTCAGCAAATTCAAAGTGCACTCTATAGATTTCAACGTAAATTTTTAGATTACGTGCGTTTTAACTTTTAAGCAATTAAGTATCACTTGCTTTAAAGGTGAATTAAAACATCTTGAGGAAACCTGCATGCCTGAGTTCTCCATAACGTTCTGAAGCCAGCCAGCGTGGTAGACTATGGCCAAATACGAATTACTGGGTGGTGGGCCATGCTCAGTAGTGATACGGCGTCGAGTTGCTGATGATCGTACTAATGCGTAAGACGGTAGGTAGGGTGGTGACTAGCCGCAGCTAGGCTTAGGTTGAATTCTATAGAGCGCACTTCAGTTAAAACGAGACAGATTTATGCCAGCGGTATAACGCTGTCTCGTTTTAACAGTCTTAAGTCTGAGCAAAGTCAAAGTGCGCTCTATAGATCTTAGCCCTAAACTTGGCTACAGAAAAGGCATCCAACTCGTGGCCTCTTCCAATCCATCACCCTGTATGCGTCCACTGCTGGACATAGGCCTTTCCAAGAGCGCGCCACCAAACCAAACACGGTCCTCCGACTTCCTCATACACCCGCTCCCCGCCACCTTCAGGTCATCGGTCCAGCGGGCAGGACGTCGTCGTCCTACACTGCGCTTGCCGGTACGCGGTCTCTTTCATGGCCTAAAGTTTAACCAATTTCGATGGGTAGGTACAGAGTTAGCTTATATCTCAGAGAAGGACATAGGCTGCTTTTATCCCGGAAAATCAAAGAGTTCCCTCTGGATTCTTAAAGGCCCAACCGTTTAACCGATTTATATGGGTACAGAGGTAGCTTGCATCCTGGAAACTGACATAGGCAAGTTTTTATCCCGGAAAATCAGAGTTCCTCCGGGATTTTCAAAAAAACCCACACCCACGCGAACGAAGTCGTGGGCATCATCTAGAGTAAAACATAATTTTTGTTTGAAATCGATGTACATTTTCAATGGGATTGTACCAATTTGTTCTGCTGGGTGATCAAAGTGGAATCACATCACCTGAAGATTAGCATAACAGTGGAACGGCTAATATTTCGTATGCTTATTTAAAAAAATTTGGTAAGAATTTCGAAGTGAATATAGATAGAACACAAACTTAAGACGGCCTTAAAATTCAACATTTAAAGAGACCTTTGAAAAGAACATCTTAATAATATCAAGAACATTTAGTAATTCAAAAACACCTTGATTAAAGTACGAAATTCTAGCCGGCCCACAGTTGCGCTAATGTTAGGTAATATGAGTAATTCCCAGGTGACATGATTTCACTTTGATCACCCAGGTGAACAAGTGGAAAAATCTATTCAATAGGTAGGGGAGGTTAGGGCGTCTAAAATAAGTAGAAATGAAGTCAGCAAATAAGTTAGTTTTATATTGTAACTGTTATGAGTAGACAATTATAGTAAGTATAGCTAATTAAGGTGTTTATCACAGCTAGGCTACAACTCTGTTAAGAATAACATTGATTTTCTTTTTAACAATCAGCGTTAACAATCATTGAATCTTAGATACTTAGGTAGTATTTTATATTTAGGAAGTAACTAAACTAAAGCTGTATTAATACTTATATCCTGTTAAATGTTTTCATTTTCCCGCAAGTTTATTAAAATGACAAGTATAAAAATATTTCCCACGAGTCTATTTTGTCTGGTGGGAGGCTTCGGCCGTGGCTAGTTATCAGGTACCCTCCTGTGCCACCAAGCGATTTAGATGCCGCATAGAAAACGATCACCCTTTCCAAGTTAGCCCGTTTCCATCTTAGGCTGGAATCTATAAAGCGCACTTTGACTTTGCTCTGACTTAAGATTGAGTTAAAACGAGACAGATATATGTGAGAGATATAGCTCTGTCTCGTTTTAACTCTGTCTTAAGTCTAAGCAAAGGCAGAGCGCGCTCTATAGATCTCACCCTTAGACTGCATCATCATTTACCACCAGGTGAGATCGTAGTACCTAATAACAATTAATTTATATCTGAATTTAAAAAATGTAAGAAGGAAGTATTTTTGTAACTTCTTCATACTGTGTGTCATAAGACCGCGCTGCCGTGATTGGTCGACTCAAAGTGCATTTACGGGGCTAAAACACGTGCGGAAAAGCATCACACTATCACACTAATATTATAAAGCCGAAAGTGTGTATGTTTGTTACTCCTTCACGCAAAAACTACTAAACGGATTTGGCTGAAAGGAATGGAGATAGATAATATCCTGGATTATCACATAGGCCACTTTTTATCCCGGAAAATTAAAGAGTTCCCACGGGAGTTCGAAAACCTAAATCCACGCGGGCGAAGTCGCGGACATCGGCTAGTATTTAATACGCACCACCCACCACGGTAGATGTTACGCTATAATGGAGCGTACGGAATATCTGTATGTTTTTCATTCAATGTGTACTACTAAATTAGCCATTGAGATACGAAAAAGACTTCCAGTTGCCATCACTGAACAGTTCTTATGATTTAACTAGCTGATGCCCGCGACTTAGTCCGCGTTGATTTAGGTTTTTCGAAATCCCGTGGAAAACCTTTGATTTTTCGGGATAAAAAGTAGCTTATGTGTTAATTCAGGATAATCTATCTTCATTCCAAATTTCAGCCAAATCGGTCTTGTAGCCAAATCGGTTTGCGTGAAGGAGTAACAAACACTCACACACACATACATAAGTACATACATACTTACATACACACAAACTTTCGCCTTTATAATATTAGTGTGAAGTGTGATAAATGAGTTATAAGCGATGAAGATGAAGAACCCAGTAACCATAATTCATAGTCGTAGTTTTCTCATTAAAGCTGTCATGCTCGGGGGCACCGGTGCTCTGTTCTTCACTCCCTCTGAGATGTAACATGTCCCCGGCTTCAGCATCAGCACCGTGTGCAGGGTAGGCAGGGACCCGAGCGAGCAAGCTAGTTCAGCAGAGATGTTGTGGCAGCCCTGGACGTCCAGCATTTTGAGACTTTTGCAGTGGTCCCTTATTGCTTCCAATGACTTATCTGTAAGCTGATTGCAACCCTGAAAACAAGAAAGATTTTTAAATACCTTGATTCGAGAACAATATTTTTTAGGGTTCCGTACCTCAAAAGGAAAAACGGAAGCCTTATAGGATCACTTTGTTGTCTGTCTGTATGTCCGTCCGTCGTGTCTGCCAAGAAAACCTATAGGGCACTTCCCGTTGACCTAGAATCCTGAAATTTCACAGGTAGGTAGGTCTTATAGCACAAGTAAAGGAATAAATCCGAAAAACGTGAATTTGTGGTTACATCATTAAAAAAAATTAGTGTTTAAATTTTCAAAGTAAGATAACTATACGAAGTGGGGATTAATATGAAAGGGCTTTATCTGTACATTCTAGAACAGATTTTCATTTATTATTATGCATAATAGTTTTTGATTTATCGTGTAAAATGTCTAAGAGAAAACACGAGTATGGAACCCTCGGTGCGCGAGTCCAACTCGGACTGCCGGTTTTTATTTAAATTGCCTACTTAAAGCCTTGTCACAACCAGGCCATACGTCCATGGTTCAACGCATATCAATCGATAGCGATTATTAACCAACGTTAACAGTAAGCCCTACTTAGGAGGTCCAAATTTGGCCTTTCATTTCCTCCGTGCCTCAGAGTACCACTTACATTATTATCACTAACATCTGATAATAACCAAAGAACAAGAAGAGAACAATCTCATTCTTTTAGTCGAGATGTATGTGGGAGGATCTGCGAGCCACCACATTACTATCCCAAGAAAATCATCATGTGATTGAAAGGGGTCTCGACTCTTAGCAATGAGGAATATGATGCTCAAAGAGTTAGTATCACTCTACTGCTAAGCCATATCACAGATTAACTTAGGAATCCAATGATACCCATCTAATTCCACTTTAAACTGATTTTACATGAGTAGGTTTCTATTTAATACTATATTGTAAATGTACCACGACTAATACGATGATTTTGAATTATCGATATTTCGACCCAGGTGCATGAGATGAGGGACGGGACAGGAAGTTTGAGATGTCACGGGCAGTATCGAACTACCCACTTTTTTGCTTTCGATAATTATTCAAATTCGTAACTAGACAATTCAAAATCGTATTAATCGTGGTATGTACTGCGTATCCTCTATTTACATTACATGACGTTAAACCATGAAACAAGCCTGAAATCATTAAGGTTACTGTTTAAATTAATTAATCAGTATACAATAACATACCCTTAACTTAAGATGTTGCAATCTTCTCAATCCTTTTACTATTTCTATCACAGCATCATCTTTTAAGTTGTAGCAATCATTTAAATTAAGATATTCGATACTTGGACAATTTCTCACTAAATGTTTCACTCCATCCACCGTGATTTGTTGGCATCTACTCAAATCTAAGCTTTGCAGCTCTTTGAAAGCGAAGGCATATGTTAGGCTGACATCGGTCATCCTATTGCATCCACTGAGGTTTAGTTTCCTGAGAGACTTAAGCCGAGCCAAGGAGTATCCAGTGTAAGAATCCATAGTTAATTTTTCACACATTTTCAGTACATCACGTTTTCTTCGCGCATCACGAACGATCTCTTCCTCTGCTCTAGATCCCAAATGTATTTTATTGGGTGTACTCATTTCATTGTAACTCGACATCACAGGTCCATCGTCGTTGCCTTCAGCTTCCACCTTACCCATGCCAGTAAACCCCGCATCAGAAACTTTATCACAATAAGTGATTTTCAGTGTCCTTAAAAGTACTAGGTTTTTAAAAACGACTTGTATTGAAGTATCAGTTACGGCATTAAAGCAAAAACTTAAATCTAGGTAAGTCAAGTTTGGTAGTTTTTCAGAGATCATTATGACACCATTCTGGTGTATATTTAGAGAATTTATATTTAACTCTTCTAAAATTAAATTTTTTTCTCTACACAGACCTAGCTTTATACCTGTTTTACTAATAAGTTCACACTGGGAAATGTTTAATCGTTTCAACTTTTTTAATTTGTGTAAATCGGATATCCCTAAATCTGAAATGGTTCTACATCTTTGTACATTCAGGTACTCCAAATTTTTTAGATTATCACAGATGCACATTAAAGATTCGTCAGACACCCTTGTGCATAAGGCGATATTGAGTTCTCTTAGCCATGTCTGGTGTATCGTTAGTGCAATGATTCCCCCGTTCGTGAGCTGATCACAGGCATTCAATTGTAGAGAATCCAGTTTGAGATCTTCAATTTCTGCTAAAGACTTTAATGCAGCTCCATCGATGAGCGTATTAGAAAACACCAAACTTCGAATTTTTTTGGCTCTAGCAATAATAATTTGCATCACAAAATAGAATGTGAAAACACATTCGGAAGGTGCTTCGAAGATATTGTTTGTTTTTGAATAAAACTTTTTTATGAAGCCACCATGAAATTGCAAGGGGCATAAGGATAAACATAAATCATTTAATTCTGGTGCTGCCTTAACAAATCTATAAAATAATGCATCAGTTATGTACTTGTTTTCAGACAGGTTCAAACTTTTCAAGTTTTTAAAGCTATTGTGTAACCAGTCATCTGTCTTTTCTAATAAGCATCCGGACATAAAGAGTTCTTTACAAGTTTGTATATTCAGTACCTCCAGGTTGGTACATCTTTGTAAGACATAATTTACTACTTTTTCGTGTACGTCACACTTCCGAATAGTTAAACTTTTTATATTCTCCCCTATTTTATTCCAAAAATTGTTGATTTTGTTAGATATTTCCACTTCACTGAATAGGAAGTTTTCATAAGGTATAATTGAATTTTCTATAATTTGCAAAGGTGAAGACTCTCCATTCAAATCTGCTTTGAAAAATACAAGCATTTTTTCCTTTAAAAAGCAGTAATCATTTGCTGCTAAATACCATGACCGGCATGTTTCACTCGCTGATTTTCTGTCAGAGTTTGGTAAATATTTGAAAAGGTATACTAAAACCTGTAAAAAATTAATGAAAGGCTGTTTTATACAAACTCACTAAATTAAATACCTTTTTGTTCCTTTAAGAGATGGTTTTAGATACCTATACTTCTGTTCTTTGTTTCATAAAAAATGTAAAAAAACCTTGGCTGGATTAGTAAGAGAAATGGTTTCTAGTTGGAATATATTAGTATTTCATATGTAAATAGAGCCTCCTACCAATATGTGTTTTTAGTAAAAAGATCATATTCTGGTTTTATTTATGTTAAGGAAGAAATGCAACTGCTGCAAATACAAGGTCACAAGATAAAAACAGAAATGTTTATCATTTAGAAAACTATGGCTATTGGTGTAAGATTAAGTAGGTAGGTAGGTATTTACTTTACTAAATTGACTGAAGTACCTACCTATAACATAAAATTAAATACCTACTTCATACATATAAAGAGATTCGAAGAATTTACTTCACACACAGAATTTTCTTTGTGTGAAGTGGAATCAGAATCACGTGAAAAAAATTGATTGATAACAAATAGAAAACGCAAACAAAGAAAAATGAAAATGTTAGCAAATGCGGAAGACAACATAAGTCATATTACGCACCTCAAACGGAAGTTCAACTGCTGCCATTGTCTTTTATTTTGAAACAGTCGGTTTAATTCACATATTCTGAATAATTACTTTAGGTCTGCCTTGTTTTATTAACAACAAAATTCTATTTTATAATTTTAGTGTTATTTTTATCTTGACATTGAAAGCAACAACCTAACCAAGTAACAAACAGCTGATTGGAATGACGTCTCAATGACGTATAAAGTGTTGCTGACTTTGAATTTTGTTCTCCATAATATTATTATTATTTTATAAATGAAATAAAAATAAGTTTTAGCGTTTATACTGTCTTGAATGATTTCCATTGTAAACATAGCGCATATTGCAGCGCGTTTCGAGCTGAGTCGCTGTGAATAACGACCCTGGATGATTTCGAAACTGGTCGGGCTTACATCGATTAAGCACTGCTTAGCTTAATCGGAACAGCTTAGCTTAAAAGTACAGTCGGAAGTGTCTATATTTAAACAATAAAAAATTTAAAAAACCCCGACACAAAAACCTCAATAAGAAAACTAGAAAAGCGCTGATAACTTTTAAACGGCTGAACCGATTTTCTTCGATTATAGTTAAGAACACTCTCGATTAAGCCACCTTTTAAACAAAAAAAACTAAATTAAAATCAGTTCATTTGTTTAGGAGCTACGATGCCACAGACAGGTACACAGATACACACGTCAAACTTATAACACTCCTCTTTTTGAGTCGGGGGTTAAAAAAGAAGTTTGCTTCAAGCGACAGATTCTGTCCAGTAGGTAGTGGTGCAATTACCTTATGTTAACCACTACTTTCACTTTCTACACCAGTTAAATCCTTGCAATAGACAGAAATTAGTGAAGAGAGTGGCAAACAACTTGAGAAAATGTGCAGTGTAGAATTTTAGATCTCTGAAGGGTTGAAGGAGACGTGAATGGATTTCTACAACGTAGAGCACGCAATAATTAATTGATCTTTCTTCCGTTGTTTCCGGAAAAAGTAGCATAGTGAAGAAATTTTAGTAACGTGATACGTCAACTTTGCCCAACTACACCACTTTTTACTCAAGTTGCTTGCGAGTAATAATTGTAATTGTTGGCTATCATGCTCATTATGTAACTACCTAACTACGATATCTGATTCATGTTAACACAAAATAAAAGTTATGGTATGAATTCCTGATGATTCATAAGATGAAGAAAAACTATGTATTTTATTTTAACAATACCATTACTTCTAAGAAATGTCAAATGAAACAGCAAACAAACCAGAGGTTAAAATGTAAACATACTTGGAATTGTCATTACGTGGAACGCGAAGGACCGTGTTTGGTGGCGCGCTCTTGGAAAGGTCTATGTCCAGCAATAGACGCATACAAGCTGATGGAATGGAATGGCATAAAGTAAGTAACTTACTTCATGTTATTTAGGTAACTTTTTGCTTCGTATTCTGGAGTAAATTAGCATGAAAGGAAATGCATAGCCGTTATTTATAGTTTTCGGACCCAAACAATAGTTGCAAAATCACAAACCAGATTTGATTTCAAGTTTATTTATTTCAGTGCCAGGGTACCATAAACGTATTTTAACTTTTCTTAATAGAAACATACTAGCCAATTTTTAATTTTTTTAAATATACGGTCTATCTACCATTTATTTTCAAATATTTTAAGTATTGTATGAGCTATGAATTTTTTCAAATATACACGTCAGGTTTTTTTATTCTGAGTAGGTAGTGCATATATTACTCCGTTAGCATCCCTGATTTATTAAAAAATGATACCAAATTTGACCATAGTAGCTTAACTGATGTTGGTATCAAGATCAGGCTGTGAGCTCTCCCGCCTCCAAAATTTACATCGAAAATCTTCCTACCTCCACTTCTTTAATCCTTTCATTGGTCCTAACCTATAAATTACACAGTTATAGTTTACCCTAAATCAGGGGTATAATACCCTAAGGTGGCAACACTGCATCCCCGCCCAGACTGCCACAGACCAATGACCAGTATGGCACCCCGCACCAGTCTTCACTATCCCCCGATTGCCCCCGATGGAATAGATAATATTACCGTGCCGATGATGGTACGAGCTGATCGATTCCGGATGATCAATCCCTTTATCCGCACGTACTGCAAAAGCTTAGCGAATGACTCAGCGGCTCGATTGCGTTAGAAGGACCACGATCACGATCGTAATCACCTCCGATTGGTTAACACCATTGATGTAATGTAGAACTCTGCAAGTTAATAACGGTCTGCGCCACCTATATGTGCTTTAGTGAATTAAATTTTTCGTGAACATGTTTTAATTTTTTTTGTGATACAACCACAAATTCACGATTTTCGGATTTTTTCTTTACTTGTGCTATTAAGTCCTACCCTACCTGACAAACATGACTCTAGGTCAACGGGAAGTACTCTAAAGGTTTTCTTGACAGACAGATACACAGACAGACAACAAATATGTCCTATAAGGGTTCCTTTATTCCTTTTGAGGTACAGAATCCTAAAAATAGCCTTTATTTTTTGTGGACTAACAGGATAAAACGTCGCACAAGTTACAACCTATTTAATAACATAAATTCATAATTTAAAAACCCCCGACACAAAACTCTCTAAAATGTAAATAACTTTCAAACGGATAAACCGATTTTCTTGGATTATAGCTAAGAACACTCTCGATCAAGCCACCTTTCAAATAAAAAAAACTCTAAATTAAAATCGGTTCATTCGTTTAGAAGCTACGATGCCAGAGACAGATACACAAACACACAGATACACACATCAAACTTATAACACCCCTCTTTTTGGGTCGGGGGTTAAAAAATATTATGTAAAGTACTTACCTACCAACAAATTCTACATTACTTAGGTAAATAGGTATGTCGCACAAAGCTTTTACAGAGTGAAAAACAATGATCTGTTACGGCTGCGAAGCAATGGGTGCTAGCAACAAATAAACCGCGTCTTATGTGAGTTTGCGCGGCAGCTTACCATATTGTTATGGCCACTTGTTGGGCGCCAGTAAGCTCGGTGGATGCGGGGTGAATCGCCGTCCGCCCTCGCGTGCCGGCACTTTCCATACGCGCAAATACTTTTACGATAAACTTTTCCCGGATTTTCTTAAAACAAAAGTTGCTAACTTACTGTTAAACTATAGTTAAATGTTAGTTTTTAATTAAAGTTACCAACCTACCTTATAGAAACTATAGACGATCTCTTACGAGAGTTAACTTGCAGTTCAAGCTTAACATTTTGTTTGATTATAGTAATAATTTGTTCTATTGAACTTGGTGAACTCTTGGATTAAGTTTCCTGTTTTTAAGCCTATGATGTTAGAGTAGAATATGTCTAGAAGAAAACAAGCAAAACCCAGATCTCTCAAGCGTAAGTACCTACCTAATACATTGATTCTTTACTATTACGAAGAAGATACTACTATTTATTTTTGATGTAGAAGCTTTTAAAAGTTTAATTTTTCTTTATAGGTATAACTGATCTGATGCCCATGACTTCATCCGCGTGGATTTAGGTTTTCACAAATCCCGATGGATTGGATAAAAAGTAGCCTATGTTAATCTCCGTCCTTTCAACTAAGTCTATGCCAAAAATCAAGTCGATGGGTTGCTTAGTTAGAGTGTGAAGGAAGGACAGTAAAAAAAAAACAAACACACTTTCGCATTTATAATATTAGTATAGATATAGATTTTTCTACTATTGTCAAGGTATACCTAAAGAAATTATGCAAACATCTTCATCATTGCTTAGATAAAAGTAATTAGGTGCAATTCAATTTTGATATACTTAAATAATAATTTAATATGTAGGTCATTATATAGGTCACTGCAATCACATCACCCTTCCATCCATACTTCCATCCATAATAATATTCTAAATACGAAAGTGTGTCTGTCTGTCTGTCACTCAGCTACTTTTTCACGGCTCATCCGTTCAACCGATTTTGACGGGCACTTTTTATCCCGGAAAATTAAAGAGGTCCCATAGGGTTTTTAAAAATCTACGCGGACGAAGCTGCGAGCATCATTTAGTACTACTTGTCTACCAATTTACTTAATATTTTTTCTAATTAACTGCCAATTCTTTATTCCACCATAATTGCTAAATGCAGATTTGAATGTATCATGGGTAGGTACCCATGATACATTCAAATCTGCATTTGTATGGTTGGAGTGGTTAGAATCCTTGCATCATCCCACTAGTGACAGTGGCTATGAATTTTTGAAAAAGTTCAATGAGGCGACTGCATGGCGCACTTTTAATTTTTTTACTTTTTAGCATCGCAGTCGTGTTTTTTTTAAATTTAATAACTTGTTAGAAATAGAAAGGCAGCATTAGGTACCCCGACGGCAGTAGTGCAACATAATCGCCACTCGTTGTATTCGTCCAAGCCTTCAGGATCAAGTGTATGAGTACAAATTAACGAGCATGCCAGCAGGGGGCATATTTTACAGCGTGATAGACTCGCTGCGCCGTTGCGGACGCGGCGCCCTAATATCAGCATTTTATCAGCGACCGGCGACCACGGCTCTGCGGTGGCCGGTGTAGCACACGCGTTACTCTCTTACGCTCGATTAATTCTCACGTATCTTCCGCACTAACGGTGTGACTGGCTTATTTTGTACAGCGATAGAACTGTGGACATGCACAATTTTTTTTAAATTATAGATTAGCGCTTGGCTGCAATCAGACCTGGTAGCAAGTGATGATGCAGCCTAAGATGGAGCGCGCTTGCCTAGAAGATGCCTATTCACTCTTGACTTGAAGGTACCCATATTCAAAGTGGAGGGGAAAACTGATGCTGGAAGGAACTTACTCATCATCATCATGATCATCCAATCACCAGTCTACTACTGAGCTGGATGGGTCTTCTCTTAGAAATAGATGGGGTTAGGCCTTAGTAAGCCACGCTGGCCAAGTGCGGATTGGATTTCACATATCTTTGGGAACATTATGGAGAACTTTCAGGCTTGTAGATTTTCTCACGATGTTTTCCTTCAGCGTAAAAGTAAGTGATTTAGTCAAACGTACAAAACTGAGAAAAGTTTTGTACGTTTAGGTCAGGTCTAGGCTATCAGCGCTTCTATTTACATTCAATAGATTTACTTAGATTAGATTCATACCTTTATAATCGGTAAAACAGTAGATGAGGACGTAACAGTCACTTCACGGGTTATGTATGTCAGAATTTAAGTAAAAAAGTTGATACACAAAGCCAGGTCGAGTTAACCCTCGTCATAGGGCTTTATAAGACTAAACGAACCATTTTCTGAATTAAGCGCCTATCTTTATAAATGTACATCACCATCGTCATCATTATCAACTGACAGAAGCCCACAGCTGGATTATAATATAGACCTCTTGTAGATACTTACACACGCCACGGTTTTGCGCCGCCTGAATCCAGCGGCTTCCTGCGACTCGTTTAATTTCGTCTGTCCATTTAGTCGGGGTTCTTCCAACGCTGCACTTTCCGGTGTGAAGGCACCATTCTTGGGACCTTCTTCAACGTCTATCTTTTTTTCGAACTATGTGCGTTGCCCATTGCCACTTCAGCTTCTGAAATCCGAACTCGATGTAAAAATGAAATAACTTCTTACTAGATCGCATTCTTGCCTGCTGCAGGTAGGTAGGTACAAGTGAAATTAATTAAAATCATAATGTTATTATACCTACCTATTTAGCTTTTAATGGAGAGATAAAGCAACCGGCGTACAAACACTTCAAAACACTCTTTGGCATCCAGCTCCTCAATGTAAACAATTCAAGATACGGCAATTCGCTTTTATAGTCTGCCTGGGACAGCGAAGGATTAACATTTTCGTTGGATATAAAATTTTAATTCCTCGACAAGTGGGACGGCCGGCGAGCTGGAATTGACATATTATTGGACCCATGTGTAACAAGTATCCACTCACAGTTGTCTAACGTAGGTATACCTACGTATACCGAAACAAATCATGGTACGCAAATTAAAGCCTAGGATCAACCCACCTAACCAACCAACCAAGTACCTAATTATTAGTTATTTTATTTATTGCACACAACACACGCAAAATCAATAAACTCTCATAAAACGAATTCAAACAAAGTAGGTAGGTATATAAACAGCTCTTGATCAAACAACTTTTGGCAATTTTTAAGTAATTAAGTTACTAAATAGTAAGTAACCTAACCTAACCTATTCACAGATGATAAAACAGCCAAAAGTAGGAAGTGGTTACGATGTAAAAAGACAAGTGGTTCTTTCTGTAAATAACGCTGTGCTTTGCAAAACGTGTTCTTCTGGATGTGCGTTATATCGTTGGTTATATTCTGAACTTACCACAAATATGGCAGGTAATAATAATAATTATTAATAAAGCATACAGCAATGAGCTGCAGATATTCCATTAACTATCCCAAGAGCTGCTCGGCCTTGAAGCGTCGCAGCATATTCGCGGTCCCTGCGGGTTAGCTAGTTCGTATATCTACTAATAGGTATATTACAAAGAAAATGCATTTTATCAGCTAAGTAAATAACTATTCAAACTTCTTAGCCTAAGAGTCACAATGGCGCCAATAGGGTATTTTACTCTTTTTTGAAAAGTGTCTCAATTTAATCCTAACGTGATAATTTACCACTAGAAATTTTTTTTTAATTTTATTCAATCGATAAGTACCAAAAAAATGCATTTAAATTTTGCATTTTAAATTTTCGCGCGCAAGTTGACGAAAACGGTAGCTATGCTACCTAGACGCCATATTATGACGTCATCGGGATAGTAAACTAAACTCACAGAGTAGACAGGAACTAGAGATCACAAAGTGGCACAGAGTAACTTTGTCTGTAAACTAGATAGTAAGCTCACAAAGTATAAGTACCTCCTAGGGATGACAGATTGATACTAATTTTGTCTCTATACTAGATTGTAGTCTATGATAATAATAATTCTAAAGTAAACAACAACAAGCTGACGAGGTGATAAATTATTAAATTATTACAATTTAAAATGAGTTATTATCCATATCATTGGTGTGTTGGTTCTGAATGTAAGAATACAAGTATGAAAACACCAAAGAAGTTGTGGATTAAAGTACCAACCGATGTAACTATAAGAAATACTTGGTTTAAACTTGCAAAAAGGGACCCATCGCAACTGTCGCAAAAATCTCGACTGTACTTCTGCGAAGAACAGAACTTACATCGAAGTCGATGTAAGTTCTGTTCATTATTTATAATATCTATCACAATTAGAGTTATTTACTGTACTTGTTGTCATAGAAAGTGTACTTTTGTTCCCATTTTGAGATTACGTATTGTAAGAGTATAATAGTAAGTAGTAACTAATTTTTGTTTTCTGTTTTATCTACTTGGAACACGATATGAAAAACTATATGAAGTATAAGTTCCATTTTACGCATACAGTATAGAAAATTGTCTATGGTTCCCTTGTTCCCCATACATTAGGCTACAAATATCGTCCCATAACACGCTTGTTGATGAAAAATAAATGACTAATGTAAAGAAAAAAAACCATGTGCCTCACGCAAAGATGAAAAGTATTTTTAG
The DNA here is from genome assembly GCF_905333055.1 of Maniola jurtina. Taxonomy (NCBI): domain Eukaryota; kingdom Metazoa; phylum Arthropoda; class Insecta; order Lepidoptera; family Nymphalidae; genus Maniola; species Maniola jurtina. Next base: position 7,633,741 of record NC_060030.1, read on the forward strand.
ATTAGGGAGCCCAAACTATTTAATCCATGCATCAGTAATCCCAAATTCGTGCAGTTCGATTCTTAGGCCTTTTGTACTGTGGTCATGCAATTAGAAAGGGAAGGATTTACTGACATGATGACGTAGTAATATGGCGGGTACATAGGCGGCTAGCGGTTCGCATAATTGTTGCACAGATAAAAAAAAGTGAAAATTTCAAATTAAAATATAAAATTTATTTTATAATTTTGTGAACTGATACTTACACTTCCCGTTTTCTTATTGCCTAAACTATCGTAAATAAATATTTTTAGATCATTTCTCACTAGGTGTAAAATACCCTATTCTGTTGTCTTTCTCTGAACTAAAAGAGTAGGTATCTGCATTCTGCATCCACTTTTTACCCGACTACGGCAAAGCCGAAAGGAAGGGTTATGATTTTATTAATATAGTTTTTTTCGTGCAAAATAGGTAGACATAATGCTATTAGTTCTATCGAAATAAAAAAAATGTTTGTAGATAAATAAATATGGCTTTCATTTTTGTTCCTGACCGACTCATTAGACCTTCTAGAGTTCGGGTTTTCACTCCTATCATGATTTCATTTTCAGTTCGCGGTAACAATAAGGTATGGGCCGCGGATAAGTAGTGCGTATCTATGTCGTCTACTTGCGCATTTCAGCGAATACGTGCTTACCTTTTAAGTGAACTAAAAAAAAAACGATCAAGTGCGCCCCTCGCTCTTAGGTTCCGTACATAAATTATAAACATCATATTTTGGGTGTATGAAATACTTATTTCTTTTCCAAACAGCACAATAAACCATCAAAGAAAAACTCAAAAAGTGTTCGTTTGTTTTGGTCGCAGCTTACAAACTATTTTTAAAATCAAGTCTTCAGTATTTGTTGGTACCTTGGTCTTTGCAATAAGCGGTAGTTGTAGCATTAGATCCCAGGAGCAGGTCGGAGTGACGCAGCATATTCGCGGTTCCCGCGGGACGCATTACGACTGTACTGGACTTCATCAGGATACTTTCAGTTAACAATTTTAAATCGAGATTCTATCTAATAGGTTCTTGTACGTAATTGAAAGAAAGCCCTCTACTAAGTACTTGATTTATTGCGAAATAATTTGGAAGTGGTATAATTTGGTAGGTACCTACTAAACGGAATTTAGATTTATCAGCGTAGCGAAAAATCTTAGGTCTATGGATTTATCTACTTTATTTAGGTAAATAGCTTTGCACCTTACTTTTAACCTTAGAATGAAAACCCAACTTTTGACATTTGATTTAATCTGAGCAATTCAATTTCTTTCTTTATTTATTTCTTGATATGCTTTATAATTTAAAGCTATCTATTGATTTGTTTTAACGCAACGCTTTTTTAACGCTCGTGCGAATTAGGGCTTATTGTCAGTTTACATTTTTCCTTGTGAAAAACAGGTATCTTTAGATATGTTATTTCTGGTGAGGCCGAACTTGAAAACTTTTGGATCACATACGCACTTACAGATTTATTGTCTGTGCTCCATACATAGGTATCTTGCAGCAATGTGCGGTAGGTATTGCATTAGGCATCCCAGGGACTCTCCGGAGCGTCGCAGCATCCTCGCACTCCCCGCGGGACGCATTACGAAACCACCACACTCCACCAGATCGATACTAAAGTTAACAGCATTACATAGCTGTTCAACAGTTAATGTTAGATACTATATTATACGCTGTAGGTAGGTATATCTATTTTGCCTACAGACTTACAGAAAGTCAAGATTTTATAAATCAATATAGGTAGTGCGATTCCGGAAAACCTGCATTGCAAAAAATATTATATTTAATTTATTTAATTAATTTAACTTACCAATTTTTTAATCTAAAGATTCCATTAAGTAAAATTTAAGGTGCATGTAGATTGTAGAAACGTAGGTCATCTACCAAAGTTTTAGCTGGCATTTGGTGAATCAGAATAAATATAATGGCGCTTCCAAAATCAATGGTCGGTGAAAGACAACGGCAGTTATCTACCCGAAATGAATACATATAATATTATTATCTGTACAATTACATACATTACAAATTATATCCAATATCCATACTATTAATGCGTAAGTGTGTCTGTGTGTCTCAGGTGTAGGAAATCTGTCTGTTAGGTTTTTACGGCCCTTTTTGATGGAATTTGACACAAAGTCAGCTTACATCTCGGGGACTGAGTACATAGGCTACTTTTTATCCCAGAAAATCAAGGACAGGATTTTTAAAAACCCAAATCCACGCTGACTAGTGATAAATCTAGTATTAAATAAATAATAACTAACTGGGTTTGCCGGCGTTTGCTGGCAGCCGTTAGGTACATGTAACGATAAGAAGTTGATGGCGACTCGGTGGGAGAGGGCGCCATCCATAAAACTTGTAGAGGCTCCATCGAGAGTCGCCGCGAAATTTCCCCTGGGTGGTGCGCACCTCCGCCCGGCGCTCTGGGAAATACGGGAAAGCCATATCATAACAGTTTTATGTTGATGTCGACCTCCCAGCTCCCGCCCGTGTTGGGCTATTGCCGCCGTTCTAATCGCTCCAATTTACTTCTCACCCTAATAAGTGCGATATCTGAGTTAGTCTGCGTCGCATAAAAAGGCTTCTGTGCGACATCAGTGATGGTCAATAACATGATAGATATCGTCAACTAAAATTGTCGACAAGTTGACTGAAAAAAATTTGCGCTTATGGTAAGAATCGTAATGCTTTATGTAATCATAAACAATCGTACGCACCTAGGCAGTTTCGGAAAAGCAGTCCAAACGAAAATCCCACACAAAATTTGAAATTCGCTCATATTGCGGTAATACTAGGTACTTAATATTTTTTTGATAGCTAGGTACCTACTTGCGAGTACCTAATGGCTTACTTGAGTGGCAAGTAGGTATATAACATGTATATAAACAAAGCAAAGCTGTCACATTGTGTATCTGAAGAAAGAAAATTTGAGAGAAAAAAATATTAATGCAATCTGTTAACACAGGCAAGTATTATTTTTCCTATTCCCAGTTGACTTCAATAAATCACTCACGTGTTTTCACGCAAAAAATCCATAACAGGTAGGTAAAACAACAACGCCGCCGAGTGAGTACCCGAGGCATTGAGTTGGAGATCATAGATGTAGTCATCTCGTACATCATTTTTCGAAAAATCCGTACAGAATAATGATAAATATTTCTGAATAAATATACCTAGTAGCTACTTAATATTATATAGTACAAGCGACTCGCCCCGGCTTCACACGGGTAGCGCAAAGTAGCCAAATAATATAATCCACGACGTATAGGATTTTCACCGACAGATAATAATAATTATAATATCACTATAGTTCGGCTATTTTACACTAAATCTTTATGAATTATACAGCTACCTAAACCTTCCAACAGTTCCAAAAAAATCAGTTAATCCATTAGTGAAACAAGAATGAAAATCCCTACAGTAGGTAGTTTCTGAGATTAGCACGCACAGACAAATAATTAATCTAAGCAGAGGGACTTTGTTTTATATTACCGTAGCAAAGCTATTTATCTCTACAATAATAATTTTACTCTTGCCATACCATAAGAGTCGCGTTATAGGAAGTCTTATGCCTATTACCAGAGTGAACTATTACTGAATTTCACCAGTCGTGGTTTTTTTCATTCAATGAATGTGTTCACCCTTCAAGATTTTACGGTTGTTTTACGGAATTAGTCTACCTCTATTGCATGGCATCTCTCTGACTTGTGGTATCTTTTACGAAGATGTATTAATGCTGGATTCATTAACCACGTTATTTTTGCTTTAAAAATCTTTTGCAACAATAGGTTGTATTGAGTATTTTACATGGTAAAATGCCTACATACAAGTGTTGTTCTCCATATAATAAGAGTGTGCCTTACTAAAATATTATTCATAAACTACATAGAAAGTACTACCTAGGTAGGTACCTACTCATTATTTTCGCGATAGGTATACCTACTTAAATTAAATAGCAGGTAGGTTATAGCCACAGATTTAGGAAAATGCCTTCTTAGGAGTTCTGTGGTTATAGCTAACTAGAATAGGTTGTTTTTGTTGGTGATATTATGTCTCATATTTTGTAATGTAACTATTGCGTTGCTCACTCTCTGAACAGGATCGAATAGAAACTAGATTTAGCTGGAATTTAGAATACAGGATTATTTATTAAATAATTTAATATAGGTACATATTATAGTTAGCGAGGAGTTTCGTCTGAGATATTGTTTAAAAATATCACGGTCCCCCCAGCGTTGGAGGGAGATCCCTGCGGAGTGAAGTTCCCCCCACTGGTCCCGCGGGAGCTGGCCCAGGCACCGCCGCCTGCTCTCTCGGGACCCTCATTCCCTCCAACACAGTCTCCCTGTAGTCTCCCAGGGAAATAACAGTCGAGATGTTCGACTTTTAATTGATAACCGTTATTATGTTGGCTCATTGTAGTTAGCCTCTGTTTAAGGCTTTTATATCCGAGTAATAATATCAGTTGTAAAAATAGCTAGTATTTCAGCTTATGACACAAAGTATTCCCAGTTTTTTCAGACAGTGCAAATTAATCCTCTATTATGTCCTTGCAGTTATGGGTAAGTTATATAGCTACATATTCTCGATACTTTTTGGCATCTTTCTAATTTTCTTTTGCACTTGGTAGACAAAGATATGTATTACAAATAAGCAAAGTTCATTGGTACCTACAATAATATTTTAAAAATTGAAGACAAATTAATAAGTTTGTGTGTGTCACCATGTCACACATACGCATAGCGAAATGGACTACTTACATACTTAGCTTAATATTATTGGCGCGGGGTTTACACACATTTTGACACTTGCGAGCATGCTTAAAAAAATGGCGGCCCGTTGCCCGGGCTTGGTATTAGGGAAGGTATCTACTTTGCAAAATCCTTCTCTGCTGGGCTTTTTGTTATTGACAGAGAGCACAATGGCTCCTCTATCTTCATCTTGGAACCACGGACTGCCATTGGGACAACTATTCGTACTAGATGATAATTCTCGAGAGACTGTACTGACGCTACTGAATACATTAAAATTACAGTTTCCAAGGTACTGAGGGATATGATCGAGACTGTGATGTGAGTTCTGATATTATTCCTTTGTGTTCCAATTCGCTTGCTCCTTAATCATAGTTATTACCTACATGTAAACAGCTGCCAGCGGAATAGGTCGGCTCGTTGGTCGTTTGTTACCCATTAAGATAGTAACGGCTCATATTCAGCTTTAATTATAGGTACATAACGCTGTAACTTAATATATTATTTATTTATCTAGTTCCGGAAAAGCATCTCGGCTGCTGCCGTTTACGTTATTACCTAATGCGTACGGTACGTACGGTATGTAGGTACACACGTGATTAACTTTTTTTCTGACCTTAATTTAATATAGAATATCTCCATACATATATACCAAGTATCAAACCATTTTATTTTTATTGTTTAGTTACCTACTAAAGAATTATTAAAATTATTAGTTAATTTACTTGATGATGCCCGCAGCTTTGCCCGCATGGATTTTTGTTTTTGCAAAATCCCGTAGAACTGTTATAATTAGTCAATGTCCGTCCCCAGGATTTAGGTAAGCTCTGTCTGTACCAAATTTCGTAAAAATTTGTAGGTATATACAACGGATGTGCCTTTAAAAATCCCTTGGTATGGGAACTCAGAGTTTCCGGTGACAAAAAGTAGCCTACGTCCATCCCCGGGATGCAAGCTATCTCGGTATGAATCTTTGTCAAAATCGGTTAAACGGATAGACCGTGAAAAGGTAGCAGACATACAGAAAGACAGACAGACATATACATTTTCGCATTTATAATATTAAGGATGGAGTTATGGATTTAATTCGAATAAATAATGCAAAATTTAAACTAAAATACGAGAGTATAAAGTGAAATTAAGTTATTGATGAACTTAAGGTGAACCAATTTTGTCTAGCTAGTTTCAGTCAAATTAAAAAAAAAACATTCAAAGCAAGGAACGAATAAATGCAAAATATGTGTGGAATGGAATGGTAATAAGAATTTTATGATACAGCAAGCGATACTAGCAATATGGTCAGCAAGAAATTGAATTGGCAGCATAGTGCCGGGTCCTTGGTGCCGAATGCGTCCCGTGCGTCGCGTTACACCAAGTTGCGATAGCCTATCGCCCGCAGTCGCACAGATAAACAATACAAGAATAGATGAACAATATTACATACTTGCTTATTTCTAGAGATATAGAGAATTATGTGACTTAAAACCAAAAATCGTTATTTTTAACTAGCTTCCAAAATTCTTCGAACTGATAGGATATTTTTTGAGCAAATGTTTAGATATAGGTACTACGTTAGTTACTAAGATTCGTGATATTCAATGGCGTGCAAAGAGTTTAAAGCCAGGGTAGGCATTAGTAAGGTAGGTACCTATTTACTGGCGAGTCTTATAGAATAACGAGTATGAGATATTTCAACTATAATACATATTTCCAAGGAAAGCTGTGCTTTGATGTCTCTATGAGCTGCACGCCACTGGTGATATTGTAGAAGCTTAATGTAAGTTTTCTAGGTACTTATAATACCGATTCAAAAAAATTACTATATTTTTTTGAATAGGTAATTATAGGCTTCAGTTTAAATATTATGTGAATGTGTTCATCAAAAATTTGAGCGATTTTTGCAGTTAAAACCACTTTTTTACCAGTTAAGAGTTCTGACTATAACTATGTATCTATGTAGGTTGGTAGGTACTTATCTAGCGAATGAAAGAAAATGCTTGATCCCTTGAGTTTCGTTATAAAGAGTTCGTACACCTCTACTTAGGCGAGTTAAGTTACCTCTGGGAATGTCCAAGATACCTAATCTCTGTTGATTGATTTATCTATAGGTACATTGAACTAAATTAGTACATTGAACTAAATAATTACAGTGAAAGAAACTTAGTAAGTACTTCATAGAGGTCGTTGGGTTTATAGCTTATTGTTTTATAAATTCGTGGGAACTCCGATGGGGATAAAAAGTAGCCTATGTCCATCCCAGGAAAGCTATCTTCTATAACGAAAAATGTGGCCTACATCGTCTACATAATAGGTATCCCACCAAAAACATTTCATGTAAAATGTTGCCAAGACGCACAAGTTCATAATTTTTTCACTGTTAAAAAGTTATGAGATCTCTAGTAGAGCCAAGCCCCTAGCTGAGCTTAGATTTGTGCTGGCTATGGGAGCTATCCCAAGTCCAATGTATATAGCTTTTAAATGCTCTTGACTATATCACATTTATAACAATAAATAACAAATAACTCTACTTACAAGCTCTGATTCTACAAACCCTACATCTTGGTTAAAAAAGTACGGTTTGGCTGTTTAATGTTCGTGGATTTTTTATCTGAAATGACATTAAGCCCGGAACAGCTTCTGCGACCATCACGAAGTACAATACAAATTAGTAATTGTCGAACAAACTATTCCTTATGGCTTTAAAATATGTTATGTCATGTAATAGTTTTACGAACATTAAACGGCCAAGCCGTACTTTATTAACCAAGATTTGAGGGATTTTACCATGTGCCTCTATAAGTCGTAATTGCATAATAATTACAAGACCCTTATCTTGAAGTCCTCGATAAGTCAAAGATTTGTTTACTCGAAATTAGTAAGTTTTCCCTTGAACTTCGAGTTAAAGAGGCTCCAATGTAGTTCAAGCAGTGCGGCGATTTCTTTGGCGTTGCAAGAGGTGCGAGTGAATGTCATGTTTGGGCTGCTGGTGATTGTGTTACTGAGTCTTGTTTAGCCGTAATTGTTAATTTGTTAGACTGTGATTAAGTCATTCAAGCTTTCGTTATTGTAAGCTCGAGTGGAAAGTATTATTTTGTTAAAATAGGGGCGCGGCGTTCGCGGACGGGGCGCTATCACGCCACCCGCGCCCTGGCCCGCTAATTGTGTCACTGAGAGTTCATAATGAGGATATTACAAAATGCTACGGATGTTCACACAGCAGAAAACAAAGGATTTTAAACTAGGCTACATCAATGATAACACACAATTTTTTATAAAAATAAGTTTAATAAAATAATGTTACTGATGTCATAAGCGATTTCTATTCGCTGCATTACAATTAGATTTTACATTTAAAACTTTTATATTGATAGATTAGAAAGTTTACATAAATCTTGAAGAAGTTTAGTAGAGCTAAAAATGTATTTATGAAAATAAATCTAATATCAAACTACTGTAGGTGAGATATCATGCAACAAGATGACATTTTTCGTAGTGTTGTTATTTGTGTGTTTGGCATTATTCGTAATAAGTTATGTAAATAGCACATCCATGTAATGCTTTCGCGAGTGGCAACGCGGAATACCTGCAAGCCTTTGATTTCTGGTCCCCATGGGCGCGCACCTTACTAACTCGCGCCTTCCATGTCTACACTGCGGGGCTTGCATTATCCTAATTAGCTTTTATTTCGGTTCTCACCCACCTTTTACATTTGCTAATTCTTGCTGCTAACTTTGTTTTTCGATTTCTTTTATAATTTTACTAACTGACTCAACCTGGCTTCGCACAGGTGGGAATACCTTCTAGTCTACACCAAAGACAAAAATATGGCAGTAAATTATTATAAATAAAATTTCCTCGTGAAATGTACAATAAACCTTCCTCGTGTAAAGGTACCTGCATATTTCGAGAGAGAACTGATGTCTTAATCATTAATAATTGGTCTTGCAATCATTAATATACGACTTTAATTAGCACCTGAACATATCGACACCTCCCACGTAAGTTGTTGTAAGCCACAAAATTGCCATTTTGCGTTTTTTACATAACAATGTCTATTTTTATGTATTTTATATGTTCAATTAAAAAAAATCCTAAAAATGTTGTTTTTTAAAGTACTTATGAGGCGTATAATGTTGTATGTTTCAAACGAGGACGACGTAAAATATCATATTGACCTTTACAACGTTTTATGTGGGGTGAAGTCGCACGTTTGCACCTCGTATGTAACAGATACAACAGATCACGCCGGACTTCAGATGAAATGTTTGTAACTCAAGACACTGATATGTCACGGTTGTGTTTACATTTTTTTATTTCATGATCGTATTTTAGTAATTTAATAGTGATGCCAAGCTAAACTATTGTATAGATTACATACAACAATTTACGTCGTTGAGGACACCCAAAAACAGTATTGTATGATGACATACAACCGTTTACGTTGCAGAATTATAATAAATTTTGTGTTAAGTGATACATACAACATTTTACTTCGGCATTTATTTCTCAAAATTTTGTTGTATGATTACATGCTATATTTTACGTTGCTATGACATTGTTTTTTTTCTTACATACGACATTGTATAGAATAAAACTATGTTAAAATTTAGTTTGATGGCGACGTAAACTCATGATAGTCAATAAAATAACTAATCGGCTCATCATACCACTAGGTTACTATATAATTAACAAAAAAATCACTACTACAATATATAATTTCAGAGCCTACCTTTCCAATAAATAGGTTGGTAGAACCTGCCAGGTGGTGGAGTCCAATTTCTTTACGGCCTATCGTCCAAAAATAACAAATATTTTTTATGATTTTAAAGCTCATGGCTAGAAAAAGGCCAGAAATGATACTGTAGTCTTCAGCAGATGCACCTTCCTACTGGCAGATCTCTATTGTACAAACATGTGACTTATGGATCTTTAATTTCGTTTTAAAGATACCATAGAGCGGAAGAGGAACTCAAAAGTATTCACGAAAGATGTGTCTTTAGCAGACAGATCTTTCGTGGCAGGGCATGCTGATACGATAAAAAACTGACAACACCTCATTTCAGCTAAACTTGAGCTCTTGAAATAAGTGGAGAAGTTCTATGGACAGTTATACACAATACAACACAATACAATACAAAGACTTGTTGAAGATTTGGCTAAAGATCCCAGAGCTAAATTGACGGGACACTATACCCAAGATATCCTAGATGCCAGTTTATACGAGATAAGTATGGCTCTCAAACAACTCAAGGATAAAAATTCGCTCGGTGATGTCAGAATCACAGTAGAATTCCTGAAAGCGGGTGGCAAACCAGTACTTAAGGTCTTTCAGCGATTTTCCAATCTTTTTCCAAGGGATTTTCAATCCCGTCATGGCGATAATGCCGTAATAAATAATAAGTAATGGTTTATTTGTTGCAATGTGGGCACAAAAGGTTAGTGAATCTTATATTCAAATTAATCTAGTTCATTGCATAACGAAATTACAAAGTTACAAACATTAATCAAGAAGAGTCATAGACTCATTTCGTTGCTAAGCCATGTCTATAAGCTGTTGTTATCGTAAGTCATTATGAATCGTCACAATAATAAGTTCGATGACTTTCAGCATCCCTAACAAGCTTGATTCTGAAAAAGCTTAAGCACTATAGGTCACATTCATAAGCTGCGACATGTTATGCATAATATAACTGAAGGCTATTATAATAATCTGCCACTTTGCTAAGCGTTTGTAAACTATGAGAAAGTTTTTGATTTGGTGGAAACTGGGGCTGTATTAAGGTCGCTATTGAGATGCTGAAACAACTGCCTGTTCATACCCAGTTTCTACATTTACAGCTCAATGACAAAGTTTCACAACAGATAGGCCTGAAAATGAACATGAGTAAGACGAAAATCGTGTCTAATTCTTATGTCTCGGCCCACCCAGTAATCGTTGAGGGCTCTGCACTCGAAATTATAGAAAAGTGTGAGCCTGGAACAGGTACCTAGACCAGGTAGGTAAGTGCAATTTCAAGAAACAGGTCAGCCAACGAATCCGACTCGGTGGCAGCGTACGGAAACTAAATTAGTCTTCGAACAGTGCGTTTTACCAGTGATGACATATTATGGATCCGAGATAATATGGTCACATATTATAATGGAATTCATAAGAAAGTTCAGAGTCACTAAGCGGGCAATTAGAGAGCTATATTTGAAGTTTCTCTACGTGATCGAATCTGGAATGTGGATATCGGTAGGAAAATCAGAGTAACCGGCATAAATGGGTTGCGAAGCTGAAGTGTAAATGGCCGGGGCACATAATTCGAAGGACCCATAGACGTTGAGGTCCCAAGGTGCTGGAACCTCGCACTGTAAGGCGCAGCGTTGACAGACTCCCACTAGGTGCACAGACGACATCAAACGAGCCACAAGGAGCCACTGGATTCAGGTGGCGCAAGACCGTGGCATATAGAAGTCCCTACAAGAGACCTATGTCCAGTAGTGGACTTCCATTGGTTGGAAATGATGAATCGGACTACACATACTACATTTTTTTTAAATTTTAAACGACGTACACTGATGTATTTAACACATACGATGACACTCAACCCGTTTTTTCCAGCGTAATTTGTTGTAAGTATCTTATACAACATTTTACAAAGATGAAACACGCCGTAAAATGTTGTATGAACAAAATCTCAGAAATGTGAAGTATTTCTATGAATTATCTTTCAGAATATGTTAAAGTACTGTAAACTATAGCTAAATACCGAATTTCACAAAAATATACTGAAAAATGGAGCTTTAATTTCAATTTATATCTTTAAAACGCTCTACTGAAAAGTTGTAGTTTTGGGGATACAACAACTTACGTGGGAGGTGTCGATATTTTCAATTAGTTATACCACAATATATTACTATAAACTGGTTAGAACTTTATATTTTACAAAGTTTAAATTATTTAAAAAATTTTTCCGGTTCCTTCTTCCCATTTACAATTACCAATTACTTACACTTAATAATTAATTTCATTTGAACCACGTTTACCAAAATGAGAAGATCGGAATAATGGTTTACCCTCTTGGCTTCATTTGGTTTTCCCCCCTATAAAACAAGTTCTACATCAGAATAATCTTCCGTCAAATTATTATAACGCAAACAGGATACTTTGGTGTCCCCACAAGGTCCTCAATTTTTGTTATTGTAACACGAGATGTCCGCACAAATGTGAGCAAAATCCTTTAATAGTCTGAACGTTACACCAAAATCGTGGCCCAAATAGGGCGTTTAAATATAAATTGTCTTTTACTTTAACCTTTAACATAACAGTCCAATAGTCCATAACCGCGATTCCACTTTATTGTACTCTAACTGACCCACCTTGAATTCAGTTGGTCAGACTTTTCTTTATAATACATAATATGGTATACATACTTGATTATGGTATAATATGGTATATAGTATATATATCTACCTGTATCTCTAATGCATTTTCTTAGATAATATGGTAGTACCTTGGATGACTAAGGGTTGTACCTACTACTCGAGTCTTGGATGCAAGAATAAATTAAAGTCAACTTTCAATTTCATGATATTTTAAACACGTTTTTCTTTGCAGCGGACGAAGAAGAATGGGTAGAAGGGACTGGGCCTAAAGAGAATGAGGATCCCTTGAAAAGTATGGCCAATGAAGACGAGGCTGAATGGCAGCAAGAAGAATCGAATATACAAGAAAAAAGCATGGTTGAAGAAGAGGAGGGCAATGTAGAAGAAAAGTTGGAAGGTAAGGGTATGAGTAGATATTAATTAAATCAGCTTTCTAACTAAAAAGCTTTTTATGTCTATGGATGGCGTAAAAGCACACCACATACGAAGTAGGTACCGCTTGCGAATGCGATGATATGCTTAGGGCGTTGAAAGTCAAAGAAGACAGAATTCTACACTAAGAAATCTGGCGGTGGCATCGATCACCAATTTCTCGGTATTTAATAGGCACACAGTAAAAATTATAAAAGTTAATATAAAAGTATGTCCATCTAAGTAGGTATCACAACTATAAATATTATAAAGGAAAAAGTTTGTGAGTATGTGTGTGTATGTTTGTTACTATTTCACGCAAAAACTACTGTACGGACTGTACTGTACGGCTTTGGCTGAAATTTAGAAGGGAGATCGATTAACTTTTTATCCCAGAAAATCAATGAGTTCCCACGGGATTTTAAAAACCTATATATTCACAATATCACCTTCAGCCAAATCCATGGCTTAGACTTATCCGTTCATTAATGTAGATCGAGCATTCGCATTTGCATATGTGGTCAAAGCATCGTAAAGCGTGTAGGCAGCTGACATTGACATACGGCCACGGATAAGGGATGACATACGAGCGAAGGTTGGACTGCAATGGGTGCACCGATTTGCGGATGACAGATCGTAGCGTCGCGTCGTTCTGTCTATTGAACAGGAGCTGCATTGAGTCGTCAATAAAAGTCGGCTGGACCGATTTATTGGATCCTCGACACCACTGGTTTTGTGCGGCGATGGCATATGATTGAGCGTTATGGCATCAATTCATAAATATTATATCTCTAGTCGGAAGTCGGAACGTAAGTATTTTCCATAGTGAAAACTGAGAAATAAGACTATAAGTAAGTAGGTCTTTTTTTATTTGCAAGTTACAAGTTAGGTCTTTACTGCAATCTCACCTGGTGGTAAGTCATGATGCTGTCTAAGAGGGAAGCGGGCTAACATGGAAAGGGTATGGCTGTTTTTATTTAATCCATACCCCCTTTGGTTTCTACACGGCATCGTACTCGAACGCTAAATCGCTTGATGGCTTTGCCGGCACGGTGGTAACTAGCCACGGCTGAAGCCTTCTACTAGACCGAAACCATGGAAGTATCCTATAGGTTTTGATTCCCTTGTCGGGTCTTGACAGACAAACAAAAAAACGGACAGTGAGGTGATCATATTAGGGTTCCTTTTTTCTCGGAAGACTCGGAACCCTAGTAAATGAATATACCTACAGTTTGAGATAGCAACATTTGTGGGCGTTAATAACGGATTTACATAAGTTATTGTCGCGTCAGGCGTCGTAGCGCGAGTTGACGCGAGTGACTAATCTGTCGACAAATGAGCTCGCACGGGACGGCCACTGAATAGTGTGCAGCCGCGAATGCAGCTGACAGGTGACTGAGTGCTGGGTGCAGACGCCACCGCAGCGGCGACTCTATCAATCTCCATTGAATTACTGCAATAGCTGAGCCTGTTACGTCCACTTTTGCCGGGCCTAATACATTCGCAAACGCCACAAAGCTCTGTCCCCAACAGACTATTATGTTGTAATATGATGTAACTAAGTGACCCACCTCGGCTTAAGTGAAATTTTGAGAAATCGATAAGAGGCAAGAATTTCCAAAAATCTTAAAACATACGTGCTTATTAGGTTTCCGTATATGCAGAAGGAAAAGAACCTTTATAGGATCACTTTGTTGTCTTTCTGTCGTATCAGTACAGTCAAAATTTCAAGTTTCTAATCCCAGCTGTTTAGTACGTTGATAGATCAGTCACTTAGTCAGTCAGTCAAGATAAGTCCTTTCATATGTGTAGATAAAGGTTCAAGATTGTCTGGTAGAGATTGCTGTAAGCAATAAGGACTCCCTTGGACCCCTCTGTTAGCTAAGTAATCTATGTGGCTAATCATACACACCCTCGCAGATGGGCCTCCGCTGACGATAGGACCCATTGCGAGAAGACTTTTTTCACGTTTACGTGTCGACGTCTGCAGTTGGCAAGTTATTCGTTTGGATGCACTTAATCTCTACATTGTGGTTTAGGCTTGTAAATGATGAGTGCGATCAGTATACTTAATTCATCTAGTTGTATTCGATGAATTAAGTCAACAAAGTACCTATTGATTTACCTAAATTAATCAACCCAGGTGAACTAAGTACGGCATTGTGGTGGAGACAGATACAATATTCCGTACTTAGTATTCCATGGACATTGCACATTGTTTGGTATTTGTAAAATTTTAGAAATGTGTCTATTTATTTAAATTATCTTTTGTTTCAGATGATGACGATGATGTTGCACACAGTCCAAAAAAGCACATCGACTTTGAGTCTGAGGAAGTGGCTAGTGAGTAATTTTGAATTTTGCCTACCTACGTAGCTACGTACCTACCCACGTATTTAGCTTTGAACAGAGCATTTTAGTTTTCAGTCAATTATCCTACACTTTCAATACCTATACAGTGATTTAATTTATTTTAGTCAATTTTCTGTAATAAATTCCTAGAAATCCTATGCAGATCTGCTACCTAAGTAAATTATTAATATATTAGGTACTTATAGCTTATAAAAAAATATCCCTCATCTTCAGACTTAAGTAATCTCCAGCCAAAAATTATTACAGCTATAGACAGAGATTTAACGCCGCTACAAGAAAGCGAGAGTCTCATTTCATCGACAACTTCGTTGAAATTCATAAGGACACTATAATAAGTTTTTCCCCAGCGATGTTCTAAGCTATGACGTTCACGATGCGTTTTTACAGCGCTTTAATACTCTTTTTACTACTTCGTCAAAGGGTGTGCTGCGGCGACCGCTCGCGGCGCGCCTCCCGCTTGCTTTACGACCCTTTCCTCGCTTATCATCGGTCGTTTACGATAAATCTCCACCAGACTCCTTGGACCTCAAATATTTACATGCTAATTCGTAGCCAATTCTGGGCCCAAGATTATAAATAAATTGGCCGCAGAGGCCTATCGTCAACCCGCCACCTCTCCACTTTATCTTTCACGACTCTTGGAGTTTTAAAGCACTCCTTTAGCGCAGTTGTTATTATAATTTAACGCTCCCCGGATTATTTTAGTTTTTGATTTTTATGGTACTTAGTTAAAAATGCGAGTTTGTGTGCAGCAATACACAAACTCTGTTCACTTTACACTTCTTTTTGTGAGCAGCTACCTACATATGGGAATAAAATTAAAGCACTAGATTATTATTAGATATGGGTAGGTTAATTTTTAGTTTCCAGAAACATGTTAAGACTAGCTAAATGTCACGACTTTCGCATTTTATAGGTAGTGATTCTGTGGTTGATTTATTTGAAAAACAAAACTTTTCAACGTTCATCTTTTAACAGAAGAAATGTTCTAACACGTACCATCTTTTGGACCTAGGTAAACAATTGAATGCTAGCTACAAGTTAAACGTTAGTCATACGTTGTGGTTAGTATCTACTCGCTCACCAAAACAAAGCTGCTATGTTTCACGGCACCCTAACTGAATTACATATTGTTTCATCTATTTATAGCATGGTGCAAAACATTTATTGATAGGAGACTGAGTTGTAGTAAACTTTCCGATTGTTTTTGAACAAAAGCCTTACTTATTACTTTGCCTATAAAGGTTGGCCAACTAGGTACCAATAGGCACAGTCTTGTGGTAAATGTACTAACCAAGGCGTGAAGACAGAATAATAATAATTTCAGCTTGCGCGGACCACAGCCCCTGGTAAAGGCTTAAAAGGACACCAAATATCAACAATCGAACTGTTGTGCACCCCTGGTTAGAGTGATATGTCCAGTTGTGGATAACTCAAAATTTAAAAACCCCCGACACAAAAACCTCTGTAAGAAAACTAGAAAAGAGCTGATAACGTTCAAACGGCTGAACCGATTTTCTTCGATTATAGCTAAGAACACTCGACACCTCGAGCCACCTTTCAAACAATAAAAAACTAAATTAAAATCGGTTCATTCGTTTAGGAGCTACGATGCCACAGATACATAGATACACACGTCAAACTTATAACACCCCTCTTTTTGGATCGGGGAGTAAAAAATGCTGGCTGTTGTTGATTGTTATGACTTCTGATCCTTCAGTTCCTCCGCAAGCTAGACATCCTTATGTCTAGCTAAAAAATAATTCGTAGAAAAATGGGTAGAGTACTACAGAGTAGGTAATTTTTTTCATAGCGAATTCACATTGTCGCAGTCGTTGTTAGGCCAACACGAGCGGTGCGCAAATGTATTCTCTACGGGCGGGCGGGCGGCGGCGGGGCGGGGGTGAGGGCGGTCGGCGCCGCTGCGCCCGAAGTTGGGCGCGTGGGCTTGCTCCCGAGGGACCTCGAGCCAGGACTGCACTCTGGGCTTGCGTATTAATCCTTATCTACTTCCAAAACTTGAAACGGCTATGATTTCAAAGTCTGATCAAGTATCCACTATAAATAATGTCGGCAGTCAATCTCTACAGAGATTAGCTTCTAATTAGAGGATTAGATCTGCAAAGGAGATATTATTACAGTCAAAGTCAAAGTCAAAATCATTTATTCAAATTAGGTACAATTGTACCTACTCCTTTTGATGGTCGAAATTGTTTTTGTGTACGATATAGTGGTGATAATTAATTACGTAACTTAAAACTGAAGCTACGAGGGTTCCAAACGCGCCCAAGTCACAAATGCACAAGTGTCTGTATAAATCACAAGCGCACTCTCTGTCCCTGAGTTTCATAGCCCGATGGGACAGAAAAACAAAACCAAAATCTACCAAGCCACGTTGCATTATTCTGAAAAAATCACATTTTTAAAACGTTTCTTATGATAGCTCATGGTTCAACTAAATGTACTTAATTGTTGTTAACACCAGTTTGTGCTCTTTGTTTTAGAGCTTTGATATATTTAAGTTACTTCAGTAATAATATTTTACAATTTTCTGAAAGATGTTGGACAACTTGTGGGTTGGTATATTTTGCCATAACTGGATCCATTTAGGCTTTAGGTGCCAGCTGTACAAATATAAATGAAAATGATTGAAATGTTAAACTTTCATAAGCTATGTTTTGATAAGTGCCTCTTGGAAACTTGGCAAAACAACAATGTCAATAATGTTGGTCAGCAAAGGATTTTGGAGTGGTACGTGGGTAATTAAATGCCGATGTTCGATGGACGGAGGGTACGATCGAAGTTCCGTGAAATTCCGTTCGGTGCTGAGGCTCGCTCGCCGACACTGCGTTGCATACCGGCGCTGCCTGAGTTGACAATTCTGAATTGTTCGCAAACTTGACGCCTTTGTGGTGTTCGTACCCTTAACAATAACAATTGCACATAGCAAAACTGGAATATGGATATCGGTATATTCATATATCACCATAGGTAGGTAGGTAGGTACAATGTGTGTGTGAATTCAACTAAGTTATTCACAAACATTATCTCCTATGAAAAGTACAATGTCACATAGTGCATGTGGTTATAGATATTATATAATGATACTATGTTTTACTATGTTATTTATAATCTTCGCGTAAGTTGGGGACTCTGTGATTTTTTATTGGAATACTAGCCGATGCCCGCGACTTCGCCCGCGTGGATTTAGGTTTTTCGAAATCCCGTGGGAACTCTTTGATTTTCCGGGATAAAAAGTAGCCTATGTGCTAATCCAGGATATTATCTATCTTCATTCCAAATTTCAGCCAAATCCGTCCAGTAGTTTTTGCGTGAAGGAGTAACAAACATACACACACACACACACACACACACACACACACACACACACACACATACAAACTTTCGCCTTTATAATATTAGTGTGAAGTGTGAAGTGTGATACAAAGTAGCATTATAGGTATCCGTCTCTAGCTAGAGACGATTATTTGTTATTGTATTGTAAACATTTAATTGTATGTTTGTAACGTAATTTCTCAAATATGAACTGATTTTGATATTTTTTTTTACTTGGTAGATCATACTACAGAGGTGGTCCCATTTTTTTTTTTAAAGAATATTAGTCATTTATAATCATGACTAACAGTCCCTTTTCCCCTCCAACTAAGCGTTAAGTTTTAATTATTTTAGTTTGGTGAAGATCTGATGAATATCTTCGGAGATGGAGAACAGAACTCCTCAATGGATAAGAGTAAATTAATTGCTCAAATACAGACAGACATATTTCCAAAAACCTATATCCACGCGGACGTACTCGCGGGCATCACCAGTACTTAAAAAACAAATAATAAATTCTATATAATAATAAAGGCGCGCCTCGAGTCCGACCCCGGCTGATCCCAGGTGGCGCGGCCGCAGCGTTTGGAATTATCACATAGTGGGGGGCGATACATTCGTCACAGGCCCAGCAGCCATTAGCGTTTAGATATTATCGACACCCGTTGGGGATGACCGCGACCTAAGCGCCGCTCTACCAATGCTTCATTACTGAAAGTGTTTGTTTGCAGCTGAATTATATACACCCTCACCGATCACAGAAATAGGCCATGCTGTGCAATAAAATGTACGACGAAACTATTTTAACCCGATTTAGAAAGGGATAAGTCTATATGTATATAATATAGGCAGGTATATTCATTTAAATAATCTTAATCTGATATGCTAAACTAATATGTAATATGCCGGATATAAAGACTTATACCAGAGATTAGCTGTTATTGTATCTAATTATATTATTTTATCTTTGACTACAGTGCGGACATGACAGAAAACGAGTCTGCCTGAACTTTATGGTGTTCAACATTAATTTTTTAAAACCATCTTCATGTATTTCATCACCCACATATTATCATCAATGATATCACCTATGGCAACTACTACTACTAAGCGATCCTGACTTGAACTATGATCTAGGTAGGTATATGAGCCAACAATAAAAGATCTAAATCAGGTTTCAGGTTAGCGCAAAACACAATAGAGATGAGATTGTAATCCTAATGGAGATGGATCTAATCATGAATCCTCGTAAAAGAGCTCTAGGAATAGTGCCTCTTGCAATTTTAACTAAGTACCAGCTACCTATACGTTGAAACTTATAAAAATGTTGGCGTGACGGCCTATCCGGAACATATTTTATAGAAAATAAATACAGTATACATATTAAAGTCAGAAAGTTTTGATTAAAATAGCTTAAAAATTAATCCTCTCTGTAGGAGGTTACTTTTTACTTTCTTGCCTCCCTCTCCCCTGCGGTCCCAGGTGGCGTCGCTCCGGCCACACTTCCTTCCGTCCTCAGGGAATTCCCGACCCGTGTACACACATCCACACAACACTCACACATACTACTTGTATGTGTAAAGATATGCTTGGAAACGTGGAAAAAGGAACCTATTCCCATGACATTTACACTAAATGATATTGTCTAGCACATAGCTACTTTTAGTCGCTCGGTTTCTCCGTAATCTCCTATATTGAAGTTTATTGTTTAGATTTTCGCCAGTCAACTTATTATTCGGGTCATACCTTCCTGCCGTGATCTTATTAGGTAGGTGCTTATACTTACCGTTTGGTTAGAAGTTTTGAAACTGGATATAGTGATTCGTTTGTCATTTATGTACATAACTTAAAATAAACCTTATATGGTTATCACAAAAACAATGACTACCTATTTAACTTTCTACCTTATACATCCCCCAATTAAATAAAGTACCTAAGAGGCAGCTAGCGTTAAAATAAAACATATTTTGTAAACATTAAATAATTAAAACATTGCAAACGAATGATTTCAAAATATCTGAATAAGTGCGTGTGAAAATTCTACACGTGATGTAATTTATTATAATTTTGATAAATTACTTATTTTATAGCCCAGGCCTACAAGGCACAATATAATGATATCACATTAGTATAACGTAATAAAAGTAAACAGTCTCTTTCACCTATATTGGTTTCTGTTTATATCCGTATAACTTTATGGTACTGGTGGGCTACGTACCTAGATACTTAAATAATGTACTAGAACTAGAAGTGATTATTATTTAGATGGCCGCGACTTTGTCCGTGTGCATGTAGGATTTTTATTCCGCGGGATTTCTTTTTCGGGCTAAAAGTAGCCTATGAGTTAAGTCAGGGTATTTAAGCTAACCTTTAAGGTGCCCACGCACTTGAATTGAACTGCAACTGAACTGCGCGTCGCGGCAGCGCCCCGCACGATATTCTCTCCAGCCGGGACGCGCGTACCGCGTAGCGCGTCACTGTCGCGTGTCGCGGCTGGAGCGAGTAGTAGTACCTATACTATCTACCTATTTATGACATAATATTATGTACAAGATAGAAAAATCAACCGGCTCAGCTATCAGTCACGGAAAAGGGAAGGGGTTTTTTTGTTAAAATATTGTTGCACTTGCTTTAAATATTAGATAGATCATGTGCTGAAATAACAGAACTGCAGGATTGTATAGCTAGAGAGCTGGTGCCAATTTCAGGAGGTTATATTATAAATTCGGTGTTTTATAAAAAACTTAAATGAAATATTTAGACAATTTAGATATTTAGATAATTAGATAATGTTGCATTTGCAAAATGTTAAGTCCCAAAATGTTGAATGATCACATCATTCTTTATTCCTAAAACGTATTCACAAACCAATTTTCAAATTTTAATTCCACACACATACTTAAACATCTCGTATACAAACATAACCTACCCACACAGATTTATGTCGCACACACATCTCAAACACAGCGCCCTAGGATCTAGGAAACTAGGATCCCAACTAAAAAATTCTGTAAAAACATGCCTTGTTTGTTTTGCTATTTAAAAAAAAAAGAATATTAGCCAAGTTCATCATGGTGACAAACATTCCCCTTTCCTCTCCAACTACGCGTTAAGCTTATGCTATAAGGAGTAGGAACCGTTGAGCTATTAGGATCCTAGTATAGTTTTAAGATTTCATCATCATCATCAACCGTTAGTTTCACAACCTGCTGAACTATGTCGGTCACACTGGTTTCCTCATTACACGGATTTCCTCGTTTCTGATTTGTTCACGTAGAGAAACTCCAAGCATAGCATCTCTACATCGCCCGTTGAGTAACTCTGAGCTTTCCTATATGGCCCATAGGGACCATGTCTCTAGGGCGGCAGTAATATACCATTCTTTTTATAGTAGAAAAAATAGCTCTATTTGGGTGATGCCATTTCTACCACTAGCTCCGTAGCTAATATGAGCTGCGTCGTGCGGCCGTGCAGCCCGTGATTAATGTAGCCTCGTGGGACTCCCGAACTGATTGCTGCCGCCTCTCCTGGGCGCCGCATTCGCATTCCGCACTGCATACTCTTATAATATGTACTATTAATATTTGTGGCAACGGGCAGGCCACATAGGTGGGAAAACCGATAGACATTGGGGTCCCAAGGTGCTGGAATCGCGACCTTACACCAGAAAGCAAGGCTTTGGAACTTTGGAAGACCCCTACTAAGTGGATAGATGAAATCAAATGAGTCGCAGTGGCGCGGGCGTGCGGAAATCCCTACAAGATACCTATGCCCAGCGGTGTACGTCTATAGTTATATTAGGCGGTAGCGGAAGCTGCTGGTTCCTCCACAATCAACTGTCGGCCTCATTCGGTGGTCCGTGATTCGATCCTGGATACTTTTCGGAGTTATGTTCCTTTAAATAAATCACGTGCTTTAATTTTTGTTGTTGTTTTTCTATTAGCCAGTTTATTTGGCTGCAGATCATGAGATCCCGAATCTGACCAAGACTAGACGTTTCTGTAAAAAAAAACAGGCTGGTTTACATTAGTAGGTAGGTAACCTATACCTACTAGGTAATTATAAAAAATAACTGTGTTGTAGTTGGGAAGTTGGCGGTGTTACTAGTACCACTAGTGCGTAAAATAGACTAGAATCTCAAAATCTGAAAATTCTTTATCAGTTAGCCGAACAAAATATAATATTCTCAACTTGCCTGTCTAGATTGAGATAATGTCGCCCTCTCCCACTACGTTGCGGGACTTGGTACACTCCCGCGGGACTTAAAAGATTCAAGTCCCGCGGGAAATTATTGTCTTGGCGCCATTCGTGTTGCTTGTGCTGGTGAGATCGGAGAGCTAACTTGTAACCGAATAAAAAAATGACTATCGAAACTTTCTGATTGTGATCGGATATTATGATTTTTTATTTGTTTGAGTTTGATACTTGTAGCATTTCTGATTCTGTTAGCTGTTGTTACAATAGTTCTACACGTGCAGGAAAAATGATGGAAATGTCGTTGATCGTAATAATGCAACGCTAACATTGTATGCGGAAGTTTTAATGGCATTTTGTACTCGTATGAAAGTTGTGATTTTTACTTATTATTCAGTCAAATCTAACTGTTTTTCACTAGGCGAATTTTCCGACCATAGAGAAATGCAAATGTTCGTTGTCATTACTAGTAATGACAACGAACGATAGTGGTGTGATAATATGCTGTGATATACCAGCCCAAGCACTTATTCGCTAACAATAAAAGTTTCTCAAAATTGGTAATACCTAAGTAAGTATATGTATATATTTTTTTATGTGTGAAGGTAATATCGGCATCAGTCAGCGCTGAATAACACCTCAGCCTGAATGGTTCCGTGAAAGGTAGCGAGCGCCCCTTGGGGGCAGTATGCTCAAGGCGGCAGAAAATTAACGTGCTCCCGCGGGAAATCTACCGGCAGCCTTACCGCGTGGCCATGAATATGAGGCTTCAATCGAAAACGCTATGCCGCATGACTGAGCGATAACGATAGGTCGTTGGTCCTGGTCAAGTTAGCGATAGACAGGTAAATAAGAGACAAGACACTAGATGGTGGTTTGATGATGCTATGCACATCATATTTGTCTGTGCAAACTGAGAAGGAAAAAGATGAAAGCTTTAGTTAAGAAATACTAGAAAATGAAGAAAACTGGATGGCTGGAGATTGCAAACTACGTAGAAATAATTATGAAGGCAAAGGAGGAAGAAGAGAAAAAGAGGAGGGAAAAGATGTGTAAAAAAATATTATTACTGTGCTGTAAGCAGAAAGGCGGGTACACGGCCAACAAAGAGACAGAAAGGGTTTTAGCCGGTAAGAGTCTGGCACTACATAGTGGGTGTCCATGAAGATTCTCCTTTTGTTGGCATTAGGAGTTTCTCTGCTCTGTTGGCTACTTCATTTACTTATTTGTTTCTTGTCAAGCCTCACCCCAGGACCACATGAAGTATTGAGAGAATACTACACACTCCAAGATTCATGGTCACAGTCGCATCTTGGATTTTAAATGTACAATTTAATTCCAATTACAATATTTAATTCCATTGAATACAGTCGCCTCTTGAAAATTCATGGTATACGACTATCGCTCATCACTCATAGCGAATTCGGTTGCAGCGTAAGTTTCGTGGCCCTCGCGAAGTGCCTTCGCCCGCGCCCACTCCGTTGGGATGTGCTTAATATCTCCGCTATCCCAGTGACGTGCACCTGCGATATACTTGGAGCTTCAGCCTTTATTTAGTTCATATCATGGTATACTAGCTTTTGCCTTTTGCTTCGTTTACTTGGACGGTTTTTAAATATTCTGCCAATTTTTTTTGCGGAATAAAAATCATCCTATCCTTACCTAAGCGAAATCCAGATGTATAATGTGGAGGAGTCACGAGCTCTAACTACAAACTACATAATCCGACAACGGTTCCCAATAATGATGATGGAGTCATTTCCCTCCCCATGCAACTCAGGGATGTAGCAGTTGTTTGTATGTTCCTCTGTCTTTGGCTACTGCTTTGACGTGGTTCCATGAGAGGCCCGCTCTTTTAAGGTCTGACTTTATGGGCCACCTTCAGGTCTAGGTCTCTTTCAACTTACAGGTTGTCATTGCCACTTGAGCAGTATTTCATTTCTCTCTTCGCAAACTAGAGGTACAATTGTCTCAGAGCTATTTCCTTGTTTAACGGTAGTTGATGGCGTGTTCCAATAATAGTCAAATTTAATCATAAAGCGTGCGTGTTCCGGTAACACTTACGCAGATTAATTCCCTAGTAAGCTTGTCGAGCGCGAGCTTACTAATTCACAAGATCCAATCGCGGCACAGAGGCGCCTGTTGTCATCAATTTTGCATGGCCTTCAGTGTTTACCTTCTATAACATAATGCAAATGATATGTCTGACTCTTCTTACGCCATATTATTACTACCTACATAAAGTGATTAGTAGTGTTACGTAGCTATTTTAGTTATACTTACCAATAAGAAAGTGACAGAATTGAAATTACAAAATTATTTTATTTTATTCGATTAGCCATTGACTGCAATCTCACCCGGTGGTCAGTGATGATGCTCAAGATGAAAGCAGACTAATAGGAAGGAGTGTTGCAGTTTTAAATTAAACCCATACGCCTGATCGGTTTCTGCGCTTGGTAGGTAGGTACATCGCATCGTTCTGGAACTATTGACGACACGTCTTTGTTGGTAGAGTGGTAACTAGCTATGGTCTGCCACGATATCAGAACAGATCACAGACAATTCTTTAGTAATGATCTTACTACCTTGTCTCCGAGAGAATCAAACTCGTTACCGTCCACTTATAAGACCAGAGCGCTAACCAGGAAGATCCCGTACAACCTACTTTAAAAGAATCATAATTAAAATAGATAATAATTTAAAATAGAGCATAGAAAGGCCTTGGTTGAACGCGTTGATTTGACCTTGAAGGAGGTGTCCGACTGGGGGGACGCCAATCTTGTCAAATTTAACGCCACCAAAACGCAAGCGTGTTTATTCACCGCGAAACGGAGTCCATTCCCACTTACTCCGACTTTCCGAAGTATACCCGTTCCGATTACCGATAGTGTTGAGCTTCTAGGAATCAACATTTCGTCCAATCTCAACTTTGGACAATGCATCGAATCCAAGGCAAAAACAGCTGGCAAGAAACTTGGCATCCTCAACAAAGTCAAGCGGTACTTCACGCCGGAACAGCTTCTCACCCTGTACCAAGCTCAAGTTCGATCGTGCATGGAGTACTGCAGCCATTTATGGGATGGCTCTGCCAAGTACCAGCTCGAAGCATTGGATTCGGTGGATCGCCGAGCTAGAAGACTCATTGGTGACGAAGCACTGATGAATACTAAACTCCAAAGTTTAGAACATCGGCGTAAAGTTGCCAGTCTATCGGTATTCTACAGGATATATTTCGGAGAGTGTGCACAAGAACTGTTTGACCTGGTTCCTCCTTCACCTTTCTACCATCGTACTGCCAGGCATCGTCAAGGTCTGCATCCGTACGTAGTCGAAATTCCTCGAACACGTACGAAACGATTTGCTTCCTCTTTCCTAATTCGAACCGCTAGGATATGGAACGCCCTTCCGGCGTCAGTTTTCCCTTCCACCTATAATATGGGTACCTTCAAGTCAAGAGTGAATAGGCAACTTCTAGGCAAGCGCGCTCCATCTTAGGCTGCATCATCACTTGCTAGCAGGTCTGATTGCAGCCAAGCGCTAGTCTATATAATTTAAAAAAAAAAAAAAAAAAAAGAATCCAAAAAGGCATATCTCCGTAGTCAGTATCACTATCAGTCATAATATCTCTCATATTAATTTATAGTTAGATATTTCAGAACACCCTAAATATGTAGGTAACATTTAGAATGTGCTGAAATCCTGAAATATCTAATTCTCTTAACTAATTCATAATGGTTTTAGACAACCTGCGGGCACAGAAATGTTTGGGTGTAGGTACTTTCAGATATTCAGAAAAGTCTGTCAAACTATCAAATTGGACTTGGTAAAAGTTTAAACAGGATCACCCGAGTGAGAATTTAAAACAAGGGGAAATTGTCTCCGTACTACCAATGCTCGCAAGTGAATTAGAGGTCCCAGCCGCAGGCGACCTCTACTCGTAACTCTGGACTTCAGTTTTTGCCACTCTCTTACTCGTAACTATGTGCGCCCTTTTAGATTATGGTAAATCGTGACTATCGGTATTGTTTTATAAGGAGATTTTTACTGAAGCACAACAATCTATCTTCTAGGCAGGCGCACTTCACATTAGGCTGCGTCAATACCTATTATGTATTTGATGTGATTGCAGTCAAGCGCATGCTTACATAATTATGAGCAAGAACTGAATGAGAACTATTGAAACTTTACTGTAATTGATTGCTTGGAATCATGAAGACACAATAAATTATGAATAATAAAATTATTATGTTGTTTCAGATATCAAGTCCGAAAGTATGGATAGCTTCGAGTCAGGTAAGCCAAGTTTTTACTTATTTGGTAAGTACCTACTGATCCATAATTTTATTTACGTTTTATTTTAAATACTTAAATAAATAAATAAAAGTTTATTCAGCTCAACAAATAATAATACAATTGATACACATTATCAACTAAACTTAAAACTAGAAAATACTAAAACCAATACTGTGTCTGTGAGCTAAAAGAGCTCTGCCTCAGCATAATGATAATATTTGACTATTTGATTTTCAGGCAGAGCCCTGGTGTCAAATAGGTGGTTACCTCGTAAATACATTCTAAAATAGACGAAATATTTAAAGTTTAAAAGAACTCCTTCATATTTAAATACTCTGTAGTATAATAGTCGGTGACAGCAGGACATGGAGTGGTGTTAACGTAGCCCTAGAGCCTCCTTCCGGACTCCCCAAAGCAATACTGGCGAAAAGATAAAACGAATATAAACTTGACTCGCAGATATGCCGCTCAGAGGAATTATAGTATCTCTCTTGACGACACTAAAATGTGGTGCGTCTAACACGCAGTTTGCTCAAGTATCAAGTACTAAAGCTTGGCACCTCGAGGGGCTCGTGGTATCGTTGAATTACTCGTTTCTTGATTATATTGACACATTATTATTGTGTACCCACATAACTGCACGACTTGTGAGTCGTTCTCAACCGCCAAAATAATATACTTACGACCGACATTAATGAATAAATAACCATTTATCAATCTATCCCTAATCTATCGATAAATCACGCAACGTTGTTAGTGTTCAAAAAAAAATCATGCAATTTTTGAAAAATCTGTTTTTTTTCAAAAATTGCATGATCTTTTTGGGTCGGGGGTTAAAAATCCTACAATGCCAACCCAATAATACCCATTACCCAGTATCCAATAAACATCTTATTTATCTACACAAAGTACCTACATTAGAATTAAATAACGTTTAAGTTAATGTGATATGTTGGAAGTCAGAACTGTGACATTATATAGGTTGTAACTTGTAGGATGTAAGCGTCGAGACCAGGTCGCGGTGTTAACGCAGCCCTGGAGGCTGCTTTCCGAGTCCCCCTAGCAATACTGCCGAAAAGATAAAATGAACATAAACTTGAACAGCAGATATCCCGCTCGGAGGAATTGTTGTGTCTCTCCAGACGACACTAAACCTGCTACGACTAACACGCAGTTTGCCCAAACACTAGTTTCGCATCGCATCTCCAAGACCTCTAGCCATGACCTCAATCATATCGCTCATATTTTACTTGAAGTGGTGATTAAGGCGTCCGTCGCGTCGGCCTCTTGTTCGGGGGTCGGGGGTTCGATTCCGGTCACTTTTCGGAGTTATGTTCGTTTTAAGTGTTTTAGACAGGGTATAACCAGAACGTTAGCAAAAACTTAGCGTCCACAACAGTCTCCAATGAAAAGTTCACACACATAAAACACATGAAATAGCCGGGTATAAGAAGGTAGGTACAGAAATAAATAAGGTAAAGAAACGAAACAAAACTGACTAGTGAAGCTAGTTAGTTTTGGACTTAATGTCCCTAACTGCTGATTTATATTGATGAAGAGAGAGATGGAATATTTCTTTATTTGAAAATAGCTGATTGATTGAGTGTTGGGGACAATACGCAGAGAAACATTCAGATTTTATAAAATAACGAAGGTCTGGTCCTCGCTGCATCTCACTCTATGAAATTCCTGAAATAAAATTAATTTGACGATTGTAAAATCGCCTCTTAATAACTTAAATCAGTGACTACAACAGTAGGAGCTTTTCTAAAAGCATTAAAAGAGGAAAATGCGATGCTAAAATTGCATTGAGGGTACCGGGACTCCGTCCTGGAACTTACAATTAAAACGGACGCCTCAAATTGTCGTACATCGTTCGTCACTTAGTGTGCGATGACCAGAGTAGGATACTTACCATTTGTATTATGAGTTCCCGGTTCTTAAATATAAACTCTTCGACCTTAGGGAAGAGAAAGACGGAAATAAAATTTTGAAAAAAGATAGGTCGGTTACTCGAGTATGAAATCATAACCGAACATATTAGAAAATCAAAAATGTAGTTTTTCTTTACCGTACAATATTTACTTTATTGGAAGTGGTTATAAAACCTTCTACTAGGACAGAACAGAAGACATCAAACCAGTCTCAGAGAGCCACTGTATTCAGGCGGCTCGGCGCAACACTGTGGTGTGTAGAAGTCCCTGAGACCTAATCCTGCTGTGGGCGTCTATTGCTTGACAATGATGATGATGATTATGATTTATTTTATTTCTTATAATATAACTACTTTATAAATTACCACAATAAAATCACGATTTATTGCGTTCCTGATTTTTCAAAATCACTTAGATAATATGCTGTATTTACTAAAATACATTCTAATAACCTAAAATCTAAAATAACAATCCACTCAAACGGAAATAATATTATTGAGATCTCGTCACCGATTTCCAAGGTATAATAATAAATACCCAATCCTAAAATAAAGCGACAGTTTGACTTTTATTAGCCTAAATAGTAACACGGTTCTGCAATCAGGTGCAGTTTAAAATGTGCATTTGCGATGTGGCGCGGCGCTACGGGCGCAGGGCGCGGACAGAAATGCATTTTCAATAATTGAGGGTCAGACAGGGTGGTGGAGGCGCATTAAAATGTGCTCGCTAAACTTTCCGATCGTCACCGACTACGACTCTCCCGGACCCCGTATCAAACCATTGCATGCCGCCGTAGACCGACGCGGACAGGATCGTTCTATAAAACGGGAGAGTATGGGCGGCACGCGGTGGTGTTACCGCACCAACCGGTTCTGCTGAACACAATTAGATTAATGCGACAATTAGATTTTAATATAATTATGTGAATTGTTCATTAGTTAATCATTAGGTATACTTTTCTGTAAACTGTGCATGTTACGGTTACAACTCTTATCCAGTCAACACTACTTTTAACTATCTTTTTATTTAAAATATCAAGTTTACTGTTATGTGCCCTTTAATAAAACAGGGGGAAAATTAAGTAGGTAGAAATATAAATAACGCATTCCTAAAAATCAATATTTATTAAAAGATTATCACATAGAATACACAACAAAAATACTGAAAATTATCGTTTGAAAATATGTAGTTTTTGATCTGAGTCCTCCGGCTCCACGCAGTCTTACGAGTATCAGCTATCCTATTACTAGAGTGTTTTTAACTGTAACGGATTAGCACCTTGCACCGTAGCGACCTTTTATGCTAATTACAAGCATACGATGACGTCTTCAGGCAGGTTGAGCCGCCATATTGATTCTGAAAGCTCGGACCGCATGCCGGCCACGCGCGACATTGACGGAAAAACCTGTAACGGAATTTCTGTTCAAAAATGTAGATTAATTCTAAATTCATCTACCTACATGAATGAATGAAAATTGAAGGCATTTGATTGCAGGCATTAGGTACTTTACGCGAGGAACATAAAGAATTGCTATTAGCTGTTGTAGAGTCAATATATCTAGTTTATTATTATACTCGTATCAGGATCTCAACGGCTGATCTGAGTTGTGTAGCGTATTTCTTTCTCGGTTTATTCAATTTGATACTTTCATTAGGTACTATGAAGTAATTCTAAAAAGAAAAATAATAGAGCAAGTTTCAAGAAAATCTTAATTTACTAGTAAAAGTTTATACGAGTGGGTCGCTATTCCCTAAAAAACTAAACGCTTGCAAAAGTTATCTTAATCTAAATTAGAAAGCAATTTCCGTGTTTCCTCGCTAGGAAGTCTAAGATGCTTGTCACAGCTGTTCGGGAACTGCGATGGGGATATGGAGCAACGTTTAAATTAACTTCGAAATTCCGGGATGCAGCTTGATTTTCTGTTTAAGGTAACTTTTTGAGGTATGATAATTTATTTAACGTAATTAATGATTAATTCATCTTTTTTGGGACCGTTGGGTCTCAACTCCAAATAACTTCCTTACGTGGATTTTGTCTATGGACCTTATCAAAAGTTATTACAATAATACCATTTCATATCTGAAATCTGAAACGTCTTCAAGATTCAGAGGGGCAATCTTAGACTTTACGACAGCACACTCCGCTAGGGTTCCAGTCTACTTCTGTTAGCCGTTAGTGCTAAGTTTATGCCTTGTGGTTATTTGACCTCTGACTGTCCAATCCATGTTCATGCGTCATCACGTTTTGGACCAATAGGAAAGATCGTAATTGGAAAGGTTCAATTGAGATAAATACCTAGATATTTTTTTTAATTTATAGACTAGCGCTTGGCTGCTATCAGACCTGCTGGCAAGTGATGATGCCGCCTAAGATGGAGCGTGCTTGCCTAGAAGATGCCTATTCACTCTTGATTTGAAGGTAGGTACCCATATTAAAAGTGGAGGGGAAAACTGATGGCGGAATGGCGTTCCATATCATATATTTCCTTTGCGCATTTTCCTTTTCATAAATCGCATTGGATTACATCTACCTACCTATTTGACAACTATAACATTCAAAAAGGCATCCGAGTTGTAGGTACATATTTCTCACCTTAATCGCTTGAATCGTATTAATAATAAAGTTGTGTAGATTCCTATGTATATCGTACAAGATAAAGAAAGACAAACAAAGAGGTTGCCCTCGGTTATTTTCTCGGGGAGATCACGTAGGAGCGAACGCACCTCATCTGCGGCGATCCCAGTGCGGCGATAAAATTTAAAATTCAAGGCCGCGTTAACGAACCGACTTCGCGAAGAAATAGATATTCAAATGTGAGATCCCATATTAACATTTATGGCAAGTTTGCGGGGTCGAGACAAAGGCCGGCCCGAGGCCCCGACGGAGCACCGACTGTCGCTCTCGGTGTGCTACGCTCGAGCCGCTGCCGACTTGCTACAATATGTATCAACTATCAAGAGCACTCCGGAGTGTTTTGCATTGTAAGAAATATCTACGTCCTACACAGGGTGGAAACATTAAATACGCAGAGGATCATCATTATCATGATCTGAGAACAGGTCTCCTCTCAGAATGAAAAAGGCTTAGGTCATATTGTGTCACGCTGGCCAACTGTGCCAATCCACAGAGAGGTTAATTTTCAAATAATAATTGCTCCAGCAATGCGCGGAACTGCAGTTAGATTATGTCGGTACCTCTACCTAAAAAAACTTTTGAAAAGAATTTCAAACTTAGTACCTAGGTATTAGTAGAAACTAGATAGGGTCATGTCTATTGACGACGATTGATCATTGACGTGACTATTCCAAAGATATTGTAGATCTCGTATTCGAGTAGCTCTGAGAAGGAGTTTGGCCATAGTCCGCTATGCTGGCCAAGTACGGATTGGCAGACTTCGCAGATATTCATTCACACATTAGGTATGGTTAACTGTCAAGCATGCAGGTTTCGTCACATTTAACTCCGAAATGTTATAGGTGTGTCATGCCTGGGATCGAATCCCTCCTCCCGAATAGGGATGGACGTCAGAACCATTAGGCTATTACGGATCTAAAGATATTAATAGGAATACTGTGAAATAGTAAAAGTTATACGAAAATAATGTGTGGTGGAATAGTTCCTCTTTCATGCAAAGCCGGGCCAGGTCGCTAGTTACCAATAAAATAATGCATCTTTGGATAATTTCCGCCTCATTAAATTATCCACTTGACTGAATTCAGTTAATTCTTACGCAGGTAGGTAAACTTAGTTTCTCACCTTCTTTGTTGACGACAGACAAAGGCATTATAAGTTCCATTTTCACCATATAAAACTTTTGAAGAAAACAAATCAAAATCCCAATTTCGTTGGATGCATTATTTATGTTAGATTGCTTGGCGACTTTCGGTTGTGACTTTTCCCCTTTCTTTTCTATAAACTTGCGGTACTGTGTAATTTATAGATCAACTAGGTTTCACTGATAAAAATAGGTAGTGAGATGTTATACATAAATTAAAATACATAGGTACGGCCTAAATGAATCAAATGAAGTGAAGTTTTAATTATAATTGACACACAATAAAGTATGAAATCGGAGCAAACTCCGGTCAGTTATACGGCATGGCACACACGTTTCTTATTAATATCGGGCGGTTAGAACGGCCGAAGATGTCCCAAGTGCCCGTTTTCTCCCAAATAAAATTGCCGCTATCTAAACAAAGAGCCCTAATTATTCGGCCGTGGCGGGCGGGGTCGCTCTCTTATGGGTGTTCTGGGGCCCATTTCGCTTCTCGTATAGGGCCCCGGGGACCAGCGGGCGCCGCCTAGCCAATCGGTGGATGGAGAAGCGAGCGATCCGCAACCTTTTTATGTGCGATATTGGCGTTAGCACTGGACTTCGGCTCGCTCGCCCGAGCCTTTACCGACCCCGGGAATTAAAACTTCGTACAGCGGATTTGATTATCAGAAACACGCATTAAACTGGTCGCCGGTCTCGATAACTTACCTACTCGATAATTTATTACGGACCCTAACCGAATCTCCGCTATCTATCGATACTCCTATACCTACTTAGGTATCGAAGATGAAAACGCGTTATTGTTTGTGTTCATTATTACTTCGCGCACGTTTTATTTCACTGGTAGCTCTCTCATTGTATAAAGTTCGAAGGATATCTTTTGTGTATTCTAGACCCGATGGGGTGTTTTGTAAAACGGCGATACCCACCGGTTGTACACTTAAGAATTTATTTTAATTTGCACCCGATTTTATTTTGAGACAATAAATTGGATATAAAGGGTTTCCGAGCGGTTTTTGCCTCCGGGCGCATTGTCTTCGCCCTACGCCTTGGCAGCGTTTATTGTGAAGAAATTATAAAATGAAAAGGCGATATCGTGTGTCGGCGAGAGCGGTGCGGCGTGGGCGACGCGAACTCGACACCGCGGCTGGCGCGCCGCGCGGCCTGCGCCTCAGCCAGCATTGTGCGCCTCCATTCACCCGCCCGCCCGCCGCCGCCGCCGACCGAAATACGATTGCAGTATTTTAAGCATTCGATTACCCTCGCTGATATTAAAGGGTTCCCAAGAAGCACGTATTATACAAGTTTTTTGCGTTTTGTGGTCTTTTAGCCGAGCTAAGGGTACGCTTATTGTTTCTATGGTGAATTGTGGCGAATGAATGGATTTCGAGCATTCATACGTTGAGCATTTGGAGATCGTAGGAGATAATAATGAGGTGGGTTAGGGCGGTACAGGGTCGCTCGAGGTGGCAACAACAAACCTCCCACAGTTTTTTGTTGGAGTTTTATTTCAAATACTTAGTTTTCTCTATGGAAGTAAGAACTAAACACTAAGTTATCAAGGCACTTTTTATGTGGTAAGTACTGGTAGGAGTATTGGAGGCTCATACGTTGTAGTAGGAAAATGTAAGAGCTAGTGAAAGTTTTTTTTTTTCAAGTTCCTACCTATATCCTTGAAAATTGATATTTTGACGGTGGGTACAAAATGAAGATTTTCTTTTATTGTTTTTTGAAATTCCATCCCTAAATGGATAAAAGTTTATCTGAAAATCCGTAATTTTTCAAATTACACATATAGGTACTTATGAAAATTGGTTTTCGGGCTTTCGTTCAAAAATAAAAAAGTACTTACCTTATATGTTTTAGGATTTTTGGAAATTCCACCCACTCAACGATTTTCAAAATTTCCATTAGAGCGAAGCTGGGACAGGTCAGCATGTTAAGTATATTCTTAGTACAATATATCATACCTACAGCTACGTACCTACTAGCACAATGTGCTGTGCTTATGGTTCCTTGTTTGTTTTACTTATTATACCCAAGCGTAGGTCACCAATCTGTCCTTTAGACTAGAAGTTTGCACCTGAGGGAATGCTCCGATATTGCGTCAACACTTGAAACAGATGCACTTAACTTATGCATGGACAGAGATACTGGGACTCCCAAACCTGGAAACTTCGCATGAAGTCTAAATTTAATTTTAATTTTAACAACTATCTTACCACCCCGACGTTGCATGGGTGGTTTTAAGATCAAAATATCTGAATATGTTAAGTATATTTTAAGTTAGTAAGTATTTAAACTTTACTCATAAAAATATTAACTATGTTCTACATACTTTACTTACTTATTTACCTATGTACTAAGTGATTGAGAATACTACACTTAAGTCCTCTAATGGTTTAATTTCTTTAGAAATCGTACCTAGGTTGGATTTTTGACATTTTATTCCTAAGTAACATAATATCTGTGAGTAATAACTTCACCAAATTGTTATTCGAAGGCATACCTATTTTGTAATACTTAGGGAGGTTGCTATTACCTAGTAAAAGCCATAGGGAAAATCGATATCCAGGATTTGAACTACTGTCAATTACTAAGTACCTACTTAAGTAGGTATTTAAGCAAGCACTCAACATAGTAGGGCAAACTTCTGTAATAGATTAGCGTAGAGATGAAATGTGAGATGAGAGGGTTATTTTATCGGCCATTAGATGTAAGGCGCGTGGCCGCGGCGGCGAGGTGTGGCAAAGCGTTGCTGATGATATCGAGGAGCCTTTAATCTCGCCGCCTGTGCCCGAAAGCCTACTGCCGCGGCCGCCGCCGAGTTTGTTAAAGCTATAGTACACATTGGACACTGGACGTTGCGTTCAGCGCGCGTTGGTAGCGTACATACACGGCACTCAGCACGGCACGCGCGTTCGACGAATGTTGCAGCCTGCAGGGCGGTGCAACTTGCGGTGTTCGGAAATGGATGTGAAAGTGATTTCTTGCGTGTAGGTCCTTTCCCGTCTCTATAAAAGACGACGACAGCTGGCAACGACAATTTTGGGTGCACCCAATACTAAGATAGACTGACGCAAGGAATGTTTGTAACATTGTTTCCAAAACTAAAATGAAATGAACCTAAGTTTTTCAATTATTTGAGCACGTGTATAAAATCACTAGCGACCCGCCCCGGCTTCGCACGGGTGGACATTTATTTTTTCTATTTTCCGGGATAAAATATAGCCTATACGGATTCGGAAGAATCCCTCTAAGTAATGGTAAAAGAAATTTTGAAATCGGTCCACTAGTTTTTGAGCCTATTCAATACAAACATACAAAAATACAAAGGTTTCCTCTTTATAATATTAGTATAGATATAGATTTGACGAATTATCGCATTTTGCATTTCACTTCATCAACAAATAAATCCTTATCAAAATATGTCCACTCTACACGAAAGCGTGCAATCAATAAAATTAATGTACAAATTAATAATAATGTGTAAATATAATAATGTAGGTACAAAAAGGAAGTATACCAGAAGCGCGCGTTTGGATAGACACTGAAATCTAACTTCATAGTTCTTACAAGTGTAAATTAAAAATTTATAACACCCCCGACAAGTGAAGGTTACAGTAACTAGGAAAGAGCTGATAACTTTCAAACGGCTGAACCGATTGTCTTGGATTATAACTAACAAGTAAGAACACTCTATAAAGCCACCTTTCAAACAAAAAAAACTAAATTAAAATCGGTTCATTAGTTTAGGAGCTACGATGCCACAGACAGATACACAGACACACACATCAAACTTATAACACCCCTCTTTTTGGGTCGGGGGTTAAAAACGCACGTTAACAAAGCGCGTGTTGCAAAAGGCCTAATGTTTATCCACTACACGTACCTACTTGGCTTAGTTCAACGCTCATCTTAGATGCCAGGAAAACGAGCCTTCTTGCACGTAGTCGACTTTAGTCTATCCGGGAAGCGTAGACTTAGCATATCTAGCGGATATAAGTAATCATCAAGTGACATCAATCCATCGTCAGCCCACTAGCACATTCACGATGGTTAGCAAACTGCTAACAAAACGTCGAGGCGTCGACGTCACTGGCAGGTAGCCCTATTATAGCTGTATTTTTCTAGGATTTACGTCACCATAGCCTAGCATTTGACATAATAATATGGTCGATAAAGGATCAAACCAAGAGTTTCCTCACTTTAGTGTGCTTTAGTTCACTCTGCCACTACTGAGCACGAGGAAACTACTACTTAATACTGATAGTAGAGCACACTAGAATGAGAAAGGTTAGTCCACCACGCTGACCGAGTGCATTATGGAGAACTCGTATGCAGGTTTCCTCACGAAGTTTGTCTGTCTGTACGTCTGTATGTATATCTCTCTGCTAGCTTTTCACGGCCCATCCGTTTAACCGATTTGGACGAAAGGTACCATCTAGCTAGCTTGTATCTTGGGGAAGGACATAGGCTACTTTTTTCCCGGAAAATCAAAGAGTTCCCATAAGATTAAAAAAAACTTAAATTCACGCGGACGAAGTCGCGAACATCATTAGTGCAGAATAATAACGTTACTATTCTAAGACTTGATCTCTTTAGGAAATAGAGATTCCGAAACTAATTCAACTGACATTAAATACAGGTGTAATCGCGGTCTTACTAAAGAAAAGCCATAGTGTGCACGTTGTACACCAGTGCCAATGAGGTTCCAACTTTCCGTCCTAAAGTCCTTCACTGAAAAAATATTCTTTGGGCAAAAATTTTCAAAATTTCTCTGGTATGTAAAAGACAATATTGAGCTTTCTAAATTTCTTTAATCAAAATTATATTAAAGCCAGCAGCGCACTCTACCGTGTAGCGAAGAGAATTCTCGGTGTGGGTTTGTTTCTGGGGCGCCTTACAACCAATCCTAATTCCGCGTACATACTGACATCTAACGGAAAACTGACGAAGGAGGTGCAAGTAGGTACATGCCGAAAACTTCGGGAACTGTGAACTCGACAATTTTTTACCGTGTATTGCATTAAATGTACATGGAATAGCTATATCTAGATTTCCAAGCTATTTCGAACAAAAAAATTGTTTCATGAAGCTGTCAAAATTAGTATGACATTCATGGAACTAGGAATCAGCTAGGTACTCAATTACTTACTTTCGCACTGACCTCTACTGATATAAGTACGCTGGACTTACGATTGCCGACCTGATTTTGAAGCAACTTGATTCTCCCCATTTCGACACTGACAATTACAGTAGTGATCTACTGTTATCAGTGTCAGGGTCTACTTGTGACTCATGTGACTAAATATAAGTGAAGAGACATCTGCAGCTGTCAACATAGTGTGAACATAGGTAGTTTCGAAATCTATGATACAGTTATCACTTAGATCATTTTGACTATCGAGCATTTGAAACAGTGTCAATTTTAATTCCTGGTAGGTATAGTTACGTTCGGTGGGGCTCTTCGAATTGGCACAAAAATATCAATCCATCGCCGGCCCACTACTGAGCACAGATATTCTCTCAAAATGAGAAGGGTTTAGGTCTTAGTCAGCTGGCCATGTGTGGATTGGTAGACTTCACACACCTTTGGGAACATTATGAAGAATTCTCTGGCATGCAGGTTTCCTTTTGATGTTTTCTTTAGCCGTTAAAGAAACTGATATTTTAATTGCTTGAAACGCAAACAACTCCTAAAAGTTAGAGGTGCGTGCCTGGAAACGAACGCCCAACCTCCCGAACAGGAAGTGGACTTCTTAACCACTAGGCCATGATGGCCTCAGTAGGTCCTATAATTTAAAGCAGGTGGCCTAAAGATTGTCGTATTTAGTAGTATATCAGATGAGCATCCTATATTTGGGTGGTCGCATCGAAGGCGGTATTAATTTCACGCGTTTTAGCAGCCATTAATACCCCAGCATCAGCGTATCATGTCTGAATAAATACAATCAAAGTACCTACCCCCACTACAGGTTACGGTTAGTGGCTATTATGTAGGCAATTAATTGCTAAACAAGCTGTTTAGGTAGGTACCTATTTACGTACCGTGCTTTAACGAGTTGTTTTATGTTTGATATAGCTACTTAGTAGATTTTATCGAATTACTTAGTTAAGTCTACTGAAATATTTACGCCTTAATATACCGGTACAATTTGGCAGAAATCTTTATAAATAAAAATTAAATTAAAAATTTAAAAAACCCCCGACACATAAACCTCTAAAAAGTAAAAAAATAATAGGTAAATATGTATGGGCCCTTTAAGAATAGTATAAATAGTAAAGTTTTTATCCAAGCGTTCGTTGCGCCAGGGGACCGCTACCTATGATAAACTATGAAAGTCATCTGTTGTAGAAAGAATAGTCTTTAGCGGTCCCCCGACGCAACGAACGCTTGGATAAAAACTTTACTATTTATACTATTCTTAAAGGGCCCATACATATTTACCTATTATTTTTTTACTTTTTAGAGGTTTATGTGTCGGGGGTTTTTTAAATTTTTAATTTAATTTTTATTTCACGCTTTTTAAACTTTATTCATAAATTACCGTTTATTTGTGCCATTCTAAAACCCAATTTCTATAATAATATAAATCCAATAAGGTAGCTAATATCTCTTCAAAAGTAACATCAATGTTATGTTAATCATACGTTCCATGAAATATTTTTGACCGAACATCACTAAATCAAGAATTATCTGAATGACTCACATAGTTTAACACGACCAAAACGAAATATCTGTTTCTAACATGTCGTTGCTTTAAAAATGTACCCATTTTACGTAGTCGTATAATAGTTCGCTTTTCAAGATATACCTACGATTAAATTGAAATCGACTTTCACCCGATGAAATAAGGAATAAAGTGGCTTGTATTTCATTTTGTTTGTTATTGCATGTCATTTGACATAACTTTCAAAAACCGGCCAAGTGCGAGTCTGCCTCACACATGAAGAGTTCCGTACAAGTTTTTTTTATGTAATGACAATTCAGTTGTCGGATTTTTCTCTTTACTTGGGCCACAGGAGTAGAGTGCTTGGGCTATAAGATATTGCTACCTGCCTTTCATGATTCTACGTAAACGGGAAGTACCCAATTTATAAGTTTTGATTCTCTTGAAAGATGACACACAGACAGACAACGAAGTGGTGAAGGAAAACACCGTCAGGAAACCTGCACGCTTGAGAGTTGGCCATAATGCTCCCTCAAAGGTGCGTGAGGTGTGCCAATACGTGCTTGGCCAGTGTGGTAGCTTCTCATTCTGAGAGGAGACTTGTGCTCAGTAGTGAGCCGGCGATGGGTTGATCCTGATGATGATGAATTTTAAACGTATTTTGTCAAAGTAAATAAGCTGATGACGTACGGAGCAGAAACGTGGACACTGACAGTTGGCCTCGTCCACAAACTAAAAGTCGCTCAGCGCGCTATGGAGCGAGCTATGTTGGCTCTCAGGGATAAAATCCGGAACGAGGAAATTCGCAGGAGAACAAAAGCGACCGACATAGCTCAAAGGATTAGCAAGCTGAAGTGGCAATGGGCAGGCCATGTCTGTCGCAGAACCGACGGCCGTTGGGGCAGACGTGTTCTGGAGTGGAGACCGCGTACCGGTAAGCGCAGTGTGGGACGACCTCCAGCCCGCTGGACCGATGCCCTGAAGAAGGTGGTGGGGAGCGGGTGGATGAGGAAGGCGGAGGACCGTGTTTGGTGGCGCGCTCTTGGAAAGGCCTATGTCCAGCAGTGGACGCTTACAGGCTGATGGATGGATGGATGGATGAAATAAGCTGAGTTCAAGCAGATAAAATAAAAAGAAGGTGCGCCTAATGCATCATCCAAACCTGCGCGACAAAGCGACTACGATGCGGGAACCTCATCCGCGCGGAGGGTCATCGCCTCCTACGATATTTAATGGTGCCATGCACACCTACGCGACTACAACAGTCGAGGCTACCTACAATATCTTTTTTTTTCTACAGATACCTACTGAACCCTAAAAATAGTTTGACTATGGTTTGGGTTTGGGTTGATTGTTCGTGGCCTTTGGTTGACTGTTGGATATTATAATTGAATTGACGTTTTCTCGTTAAACTGTGATTATAATATTTTATAAATTAGAAACGACGCGCCTACTATCCAAATTATCGAAGTTTTCCAAAACATTATTTTCAAATAAATAATTATGTATCTAGGCAATGTCCATCTTGACAACTTGACATTTGCCAATTGACATAATATTATGAACCTCTGTTACAATAGTGAAAGATCCCAGGGCCACCAGCCGTCACGTATTTTCTGACGAACGAAATGTGGACGATTGAGTAGTGTTAGTATGTACTAAGAACGCATGCCTACAGACCTGCTAGCTTGCTTAGACGGCCAATTTTCAGGTATCAGGTAATCAAGGTACATAAAAACATTACTTACCTCACGTAAATTCTCCATTTTTTTAATTTTTAGCAGATTTTTTTTAATATTAATAATTAATTGACATAAGTAAACTATAAGAGAGTGAGAGAGAAGTCAATATATCCTAATACATGTCTTACTCAGTCTCATGCGCGTAGATAATGATGCCCTCGCGCTCAAACCCACAGAGGCATTAAAATTGAATTTAGGGGATGATTGGCCCTCTGGATCGGTCTGTCTTCTTGTAAAAGGTTTTAAAATAGTTGTCTGGTGGACATATATAAAAATGGAGCATCAGAATTTACGTGCAGTTAAGTAATTACTTATTTTGGGAGCTTTAAAGCGTCTGCAAAGCAATACGGCCGACGCGGGAAGTGTCTGGGAGTATTGGCGACATATTTTTAAGGATATTGCCTAAAATATACGTAAAAATCAGTTTGGAGAATTTATGTGAGGTAAATAATGGTTTTATATACCTTGATTATCAGATACCTGAAAATTGGCCGTCTAAGCAAGCTAGCACGTAGGCTAGGCATGCTTTCTTAGTACTTACTAACACTTATCAATCGTACATATTTCCTGTGTCAGAAAATACGTAACCTCTGGTGGTCCTGGGATAAAAGTAATAAGAAAACCAGAAAAGAGCTGATAACTTCCAAACGGCTGAACCAATTTTTTTGGATTATAGCTAAGAACACTCTCGATCAAGCCACCTTTCAAACAAAAAAAACTAAATTAAAATCGGTCCATTCGTTTAGGCGCTACGAGGCCACAGACAGATACACAGATACACAGATACACAGATACACAGATACACACGTCAAACTTATAACACCCCTCTTTTTGGGTCGGGGGTTAAAAATGATAGAAGGTGGTACTTGTGGAAGGATAAGGGAATAACAAGCTTAATTCGCTATAAACCACCTAAACGGACAAATCTATGCACCATACAATAAGCACACCACCCAAAAATCTTCTAAAACACAACCCACGTAGGTACCTTACCACTTACCTACTAAGTAGGTACGTATCACGCTGACTCCAGAGCATTCTCTGGAGATTTATAGCTCCAATGCGCCAGAATTGCAAAAAATCTTTTGAGAAAAATCTATCTTTGCAATTATGCATTGTAGAGTCTATGTAAATACATATTATGGCTTGAACCATTGATGACGGATCAATCTAAAGAAGGTTTTAGGTCTTAGTCTACAATTGGCAGACTTCTAATACTTTTGAGAATAAGTATAACCCAAAACCCTCAGGCATGCAGGTTTTATCACGATGTTTTTCATCACCGTCAAAGCAAGCGATATTTTCTTTCTTATAACGCACAATGCACGGGGATTGATCAGCCTGAAAACTCCAGGAGCCGAAGTTTTGATTTTGAAATAGGTAAGTACCTACTTAGGTATTCAGACGTCCTACGGATATGTATGTATAGATTAGACATAGGCAGGTACCTAATCAAAGTTTGTGAGTTACAAAAGAATGGATAACTCATTGACATACTCGTAGATTTTTAAGTTAATACCATATTTTACGTCGTCATGAGGAAACGAGTATCAGTTGGCATGCGTAGGGTGCAGTGCAATCTAAGATCTCTATTACCTTATCATTATGTTCCATGATGGTTCCATGTATGTACTTACTGGATGTTATGGCTATCCCAAGAATTTTATGTTGCAAATTATTTTGCTTATAACTTGATGGCCAGAGTGTCTGTTTAATAGCTTGACACGATTTTTGCTCGGAATAGCCGATGGGTGCAGGCTTGGGTGTAATAGGCGTGGCCGAGTCCGCCCGCCTTGCCGCCCTTCAACCACACCCCCTGACTTTCCAAGCGGTCGCTGAAAACTACTGTTCAAATTTTTTTCAAATCGGTTCAGAAATCTCGGAGAAATCGGTGTAGGTAGGTTCCTACATACCTATCAAAAATATTAATGCCACAAGAATGATAGGTACTTAGGTGTAGGTAT
Source organism: Maniola jurtina (assembly GCF_905333055.1). Classification (NCBI taxonomy): domain Eukaryota; kingdom Metazoa; phylum Arthropoda; class Insecta; order Lepidoptera; family Nymphalidae; genus Maniola; species Maniola jurtina. Next base: position 7,676,585 of record NC_060030.1, read on the forward strand.
AATATTAGTAAAACCTTCCTGAAAGTATGTAATTACCATAGTGAAAATGTTATCAAAATCGGTTCCATAATCTTTGAGATATTATAACGACTACATTTATATAACCTCCTTTTTTATAGTCGGTTTAAAATGAAAAGCCTCAAACTATGTGGGTAAGTATCAGTAGTTTTCATGGATTTACCTAAATATAAATATAATAATCAATTGACTTCAATGAACCTGATGTCATATTGTGATGAGTAGCTATACTCATATACTGAGTAGTGTTCTATGTAATTGTACGTCACGTACCTACTTATAATACTCTTGTAGGTATAATACCTGTACTATAAAAAGTCAACTATATTATTTACTTAACTGACGCGATCACCGAATGATTTATTTACCTACTTACTTACGATGAATAACTCGAACAGGCAACGGGTGACAACAAATCACTCGGGTATCTAAACAAATCTAACAACTACCTAACAACAATAATTTATATCCTGATACACATAATACAACCTTCATTTGTTCTGTATTAGTATAGCAGTTTCGATATCCGTTCCGAAAAAAAAAAACTAAGTCACGTTCTGTTTAGGTAAGTAGTTAGGTGATTTGCTATATTAGATGATCAATTTACCGGCATTTCAAATCAACTTACTTGAATGGAACTACGATCCAAATTCCATGCCAGGTGAATGAAAACCGATTACTAAGCAGGTGATAAATAAATTGTTAATGGCTTCATCGGCGCGTGCGCAACTATAGGTACTTAAATACCTACCTACTTACCTAGTGCAAAGTTTAAAGTAAAATAAAAATTAGAGACGCCCTGTTCCAGGACAGGTAGGCAATACATCTAAGAATAAGAGATACCTAACCTTTAAACTTTTTAAAATTATGACGATGACCATTCATCATGATCATCAACCAATAGACAGCCACAGGTGGACATAGGTCTCTTCTAAAAACTTCCATACGCCACGGTCTTGCCCGCTGAGTGACTAACGCATTAAAATACTTACTAGGTAGTAAATTAACTTAGAAAAGTTAAAAACCGACCAAGTGCGAGTCGGACTCGCGCACCGAGGGTCCCGTACTCGTGTATTTTTTCGACATTTTGCACGATAAATCAAAAACTATTATGCATAATATAAAAATCTGTTTTAGAATGTACCTACAGGTAAAAGCCCTTTCATATGATACCCCACTCGGTATAGTAACCTTACTTTAAAAATTTGAACACAATTTTTAAAAATGATGTAACCACAAATTCACGGTATTCGGATTTATTCCTTTATTTGTACTATAAGACCTATACCTACTTGCCTTTCATGATTCTAGATCAACGGGAAGTAAGTACTCTATAGGTTTTCTTGACAGACACGACGGACGGACGGACGGACAGACAGACAGACAGACAGACAGACAGACAACAAAGTGATCCTATAAGGGTTCCGTTTTCCTTTTGAGATCCTAAAAAGTGTTATTTTACTCACAAGATCAAATACCTATGTGAACATTAGGTACCTACGTCATCATCAAGTACCTACCTCTATAATTATTAAGACGTGTTGATTCACACTAATTATACCTACTGACATAAAGTCGAAGCGGTCGAAGTCAAAGGGTGTCAGTGTGAATCGACCCTAACAATTCTAAGCACCAGTGTAAGGGCAATCATTAAATCTAACGTGATGTTTTAGGGTCGTTGTTTACAAAACGTTTCTGAGAGTGACGAAGAATTCCCTTGTTATTGCTATTGTGCGTGATAGTTACGCAGTCCGTCTTGGATTTCCTGGCATTTCCTGCCCGGGCCCTAGCAGCCATTGTTATTATTATTGTCTATCTAGCCTGAAACTGCCTGTACGTCAGTTTCGAGTTTACAATTTACATTCGCCTTTCAGTAAATATTTAAGTCTAGACTGAGAAGATGAAATGTTACCTAATACTTAGGTAGTTTAACCTATGTAGTTTCGTCGTTTTCGGTTCACCCGAAAGGTGAACTTAACTTCTATTGTTCACCTGTGTATACTGTTCGCACTTTGTCACACTAAACTTCTGTATTGGAAAAAAATATCTTAATAGAATAGAATATGATGCTTATTTCGCGTGTATTTATAGGTTTTTGAAAATCCCATGGAAACTCTTTGATTTTTCGGAATAAAACGTAGCCTATGACCTTCCCGAGGATGTAAACTATCTCCAGTAGTTAATAAATTCTACTTCATTTTGATTTCAATAGTAAGAAGTAAGAACCCTACTTAGCGGCAGTTAATAACGCGGAAACCCTTCTAAGTAGCAACTCAGCCAGTGACCGGACTCGCGCACCGCTTGTCGAGGGCGAGGCTTCCTGTCCGAGCCCCGTACTTGCACGCTTTATACTTTATGCTAATCTTAGGGGATGAACAATAGAAGACACAAGTCCTGTAACTAAGAAACCTAAACTACACTGAATTATCTTAATTCCTGCTAAGTAATACCTTTTTGAAGTTTGTAGCCGGCAAATTAAATATTTCACCTAATTGCATTAGTTAGGACTCGAGGTAAAAACAAACAATAGTGGAGAATAGAGATGTGGTTGGTACGAGTAAGTAGATAAATAAATAGTTTTGAGTCTAAAACAGAATTAATAAGTATCTTGGTGTTCATATTTTTATTTATTTCGTTGAAGATAGACTAATTCCGAACACTGCGTGAGGGAATCACGGATATACTAACATAATATTATATTGGAATAATTATTTTATTTTTATTTTGAAAAAAAAAACAACAATAGATACATAGTTCAAAAATAGGTAAAGCTTAGACCAAAAAAGTTAAAAAAAACTTTTATATTAGGTATGGTATACCTAGCATCACTGTGATTGACCGCTGGCGGTAGTTTGTGGGCATATACGCAGGTGGTGGCGTGCTGTAGAGCGCGACCGCAGCATCACCTGCTCGCGTAGCTTGCGTCGCCGCCGCAATGCCGGAACTACGTGCCGATTCGCCTTCTGAATGGGCAACATTACAGACTTTTCAACCGAAACGTCTAATCCTATCCATGAAGAATAATATGATCAACCCATTGCCGGCCCACTACTGAGCACGGGTCTCTTCTCAGAGTGGGAAGGGTTTAGGCCATAGTCTACCACCGCTGGTCCAATGCGGACTTCACACACTTTTGAGTACATGGAGAACTTTCAGTCACGCAGGTTTCTTCATGATGTTTTCCTTCACCGTTAAAGCAAGTGATATTTAATTGCTTGAAATATTAGGCGATGTAGATAACTACGACGCCGTCAAATCTCATTTCATTGAAAAGAGTCTACCGTCAGGTTGGTCCCATTTTTTGGTTGATCTCATTTTGGTTGATGAGAGGGTTTTGCAGTTTTCTCAAAAATCAAAAGCAGTTAGGAATGGGATTTTCAGAAATTCCAATCAAAATCGAGGCTGGTTAAATAAATAAAATTGTGAAAGATTTTTAATTTTTCCTTTCATTTGTCTCTTCCAACTGATCTTGTAGTCGAGAGATATTCAATTCTAAGGAACTTAGTTGAATGAGTTGGGTGGTTTGGTTAGTTCAATTTTCGTTTAGTTAGTAAACATAACCATCTCTGTTTTCCTAGCATTGACAGTAGGTACCTACTTCTAACTTCGTGGATAGCTTTGTGTAATGCAATCATTATCTGGCACCTATTCAGCGTCGCTTTCCTTAGGTGCTACTCCGTCACCAAAGCGTGCTTCTCGTTTCGCCACGCGATCTCACGTTTTGGTCATGCCACCTTAAGAACTTCACCTTTATCTACCGTTGGATCCCTAGTTTCCCACGAATCGATGGAATTAGAAAAAACCTCAATTGGTTCAGCTAGGTATATTGAATATAGGCAAATACTAACTTTCAGATCTTGCGGACATTAAACTTAAAAATATGGGTAGGTAGGTAGGTACATAGACAAAGTAACATATTTATCACGTCATCTCTCAAGATCTGATTAGTATAGTTCGCAAGAAAATTTAAAAATTCAATTCAACATATTTTTATTCAATTAGACTTTTACAAGTAATTTTGAATCGTCAAAAGCATCCGCCACTGATTCGGAATGCTTTTCCTACCGAGAACCTTGTGTAAAGGCAAGTCCAAAATTGATTGCGGAATTTCGTTATACAGGACAGGTCGACAACACCAAGACTCATCTTCCCCCGATTGCCACGTCGAACCGTCGCGAACTATAGGCAAACACATTTTTTCTCTGCTTTGCTGCCTGGGTTCCTTTGTTACCATTTCGGTTCACCCTTGAAAGTAGCAGTTTCATTGTAACTTTTCAAGACTCGGCGCTTGAATAGATCCTTTTCCCGATTAACATGAACACCAGTTTAAGACAAATAAAGGCGTCAAACGTAGCACCGCGGCGTATCGTCCCAAGGATCAGGCGTTACGGTCACGTCTAGTTCACTCCCACGTCTTAATTGACCTATTTCGTGTGAGATGTACGCGCCAACCGCCTCCGTCTGGGATACCATCGCCGCTGAACGTGATGTCGCGTATCCAACGCGTATCGCTATTGCTGGCTTTATTCTTGTCACACACCTTGTCACACATATTTGACAGACGAAAGAGCACATAAATAAAGTGTGAATTAAAATATCACCCCCCAACAAATGAAAAGTGCGAGTCGGCTCTCTCTCTCTTTTATGGTTCCGTACATAATTATGAACATTAAAATATTTTGGGTGTATGAAATATTTCTTTTTCGGGCTAGAGTATTGCAATAAAATTTGAAAGAAAAATTCAAAAAATATTCGTTTGTTTTGGTTACAGCTTACAAACTATTTTATAAATCGTTGTATTATAGTATTATAGTACATAGGTATTATACCGAAATTTCATATTCCTAAATCCTAACTAAGTAGTTTGAGATAGGGGCTAGGGCCGTCACAAAAGTGGTCTTAAACTGACAATTTTTTTGACAGCCCCCCATTTTATTATTTTTTAATATAAAAAAGATAAAAAGTATATTTGTACTTCACTTATAAATAATGAGCTCTAAACAATGATACTCACATAATATTAGGATATAAGAAAACATTTTTTTTTCCACTCATTTCGTCTTCGAGCTAGAGACCTGTGACATGCGGATAGGCAGACAGAGTCACATTAATAGGGTTCCATTTAGGTATATCCTTTGGGCACGGAACCCTAAAAAGGACACCTCGTGTTCACGCTCGACAATTTTATCTAAGTATAAAGTAATAATTTCAACGAAAGGAAAAATTGTTTCACATTTACTCATATTTTTATCCTTGATAGCAGACACCGTGCTTTCTACCTATACCTACCTAAGTATTTATGGGCAATATTTCAAGTGGACTCGTAAAATCTACGCGAAATTCAGCAAAACCATTAATGATTATTGTATTGCTATTTAAATCCTATAATTTACCTACCTACTTAGGTAGAATGAACCTATCCAAGGATCATAAAGGATAAAGACAGCTGTCCTGTAACAATCCCTTTTTAGTAAATTGCGAAAGAAGCGAGTGCAAAAATATATAAAACCGAACCCTCATCAGAACGGGTGGCAGTCGCGAAAGGCTTTCTAAGTAGATAAGAAGTTGGTACTTTTTCATAATACTTTATTCAAAGCTCGGAGATTTGGCTCAGTGACAGGCTAATCGGTCATGTCAGGAGGCACAGGACGCTTAAGTATTTATGCTTAACCCTTTTGTATCCAGCTCTGCTGCGCCCGACAACTCCATGTCAATCCATCCCGTTTTGAATCCAACGTCCCTTGAATATTTAATGTTCATTAATATGTCAGTTCCTGTAGGTACGCCCATTCAGTTCGCTTCAAACAAACATCATGATTTAACGCGTCATTAGTCTTTTGTTTTGGAAAAGCGAACGTCGACTAATTAGATAAAAGCATGGGTTACCTCACACTTTTTACGCTAACTGAGTACGTAGAAACTGAGTACGTGCGTACAGTAAAAAACTGCGTTGGACACTCTTGGAATGGGTAAAAACTTCAAAAAACTACTTACCTACCTACCGTTTAATTTACAATTGATAAGTAGATAAGTACCAAGTAGGTACAATTAATTTTGAGATCCAATAAAAACTAAGTATACTTTTATTCCATATTCTTTTTTCCCCCTTTTTTCGGCAGTCATCATAGTGCTACAATTTAACGAAAAATATGACCTACCTACTCAAGTCCAAGTAGGTACCTAGCACGAAGCACCTATCTACCTACGAGTAAAAGGCATACGAATAATTTTTGGAAAATCATATGGGGGTTTGCAGTAGGTTTCTCGAGTTTAACCTCAAAATAAAGTTCTGGCTACCCGCGGGTAATATATTCACAACTAAAAGGTGTCGTCGGGAGTCGCATCCATCGGTCCCTCAACACCGCTCTCTGGACACCGGGTGGCACTTCAATTGCTTTGAAATTCATGTTTTATGTACAGATTTTATAACTTTACAGCGGTCGGTAGATTTCTATTATTTATACAGTAGGTTCTAGATTCGTGACTGTCCGCGGGGATTTAGGTTGTAGTAAGTCGGGTGAGAATTTCGCTTTTCCGGGATAAAAAGTAGGTAGTTTATATCCGTTTTCGGGATTCAAACAATCACTGTACTTACGAAATTTTATCAAGATTGGTTTCCCAGATAAACCGTGTAAAGGTTACTTACTGACAGATAGGCACGTTCGCATTTTTATAGGTAGGTAATATTAGTATGGAAGAACGGATTACAATTATTTAGCTACCTAGGGTGCCAAACGAGCTCTTATCTCAGAAAAAGATGAAGAAGCATCTCACAACAGGTACCTACTTACTTCTCAATCAGCTGGGTGTCCTTTTTATCATATCTACCTCCTTAGAAAGGTTTAATTAACAACAGCTGATCAAATGAACTTCTCAATAAAAAATAAATACTTAGGTAGGTACCTACCCCACAAACGTATAAAATAAATTAAATGCAGTTATAGATAGGTAATGGCCATGTTAAATAACAGTTGAAGTAAAAGTAAAAAAGCCTTTGGTTTCAGGCTTTGTGTAGCCTATGGCCTATGCTAAGTAGACGAGGCGCGGGGCGGGAGGGCAGCCGCCCATTGGTCGCGCCCATCCGTGGGTGGAACGCGGAAAATATTTCTGCAGTTTTCCTACCAATTTGAAAAGCTTTTAGCGCCTGTCAGTTGCGTTTTGCCTCTTTTTAGCCGCGTTCACGTATGCTTCATTTGATTTTGTGAATCGAGAACGTCGAGTTGACGATTGATTAGGCTTGGGATTCAATGAACCCTTCGACAGGGAAATTGCGCAGACTGATTTTGTGTGAGTTCTTACGTTATAATAAAATTATATATATAAAGCAAACGATACTTTGCACTTGTAATTCTAATTAGAAATTAACGAATTAGTGATAGAGTCAATAGGTGTTTGTAGTAGATAGCACCTCTACTTAGGTACCTATCTACTCTACGAAGATAGGTAGATAACCACTTTTTATTGGGTTAGGACTAAGTTACCTATCATACCTACCTAGCAGGATTTTGCCCTCGTATATTAAGTATGCCTTGAGGCTTTTAGGAAAATATAGTGAAATGGTGGTAGTTGGGTGCATGGAGGGAGGGGGAGGGGGGAAGTAGGCGGGGCAGCAGGCGGGGCGCAGGGTGCTGAGCGCCGCGCTCGGGCGCTCCGGACGCCCACCGAGCCAGTCGCTCCGCGCTCAGCATTCTCATCGCGCGCACCGGTCATCACGAGACACCCAACCGTAGCCTCTACGTAGGCTCATCTACGAAGTTCTTCTTCAGTACCTTATTAGAATCCATTAAATCCTGTGTACGGCAAAATTCAAAGGTGCACACGCTCGGTCCTGTTTCTAATTATCCCGATCGATGGATCGCAGGCACCCAAATAATTGCCGTGAAAAAACCGTAAGCAGGACGGGCACCCCTTCAATTAGAGCCACCAGCTGTCGGACACGCGCCGCGCATTAATTTGCACTTGCGGTAATTTGGTACGCAAAAACCTCCAAAATAAACAGGTATCGATGCACCTGCGGCGATCTCGCGTAGCGCGGTAACTGACCGCGCACAGGACGAGCTTAGGTTCGGTGCTTTCGCTATGATCATGCTATTCAAAGGCAACAGCAGCAGACTGGAACATCTGATAGAGAAGATTCAAGCGAATAAGGAAAACCACGACGTAACGACAGAAGAGATAAAACGTAAGTATTTTTAAGTAAATAACCACCAGATGTTTATTAAATAACTTTAATTTGACAAACTTTTCCAAGATTTCTAAGTTGAATCATTTTGCACGTTGCTTAAACTCAAGATAAAGCAATTCTTTTAATTGCAGAAATCATTTTTAGGGTTCCGTACCCAAATCGTAAAAGCGGAGCCCTATTAATGTCACGCTGCTGTAGGTATGTCTGTCTGTCTGTCTGTCCGCATGCCATAGGTCTCTAGCTCGTAGACGAAATAGTTACAAACCTGTTTTTTTTATATGATTAAATATTCAGTCAAAAACTTCAATTCTTAGCATATAAATCGCACAACATAAACGGAAATAGGTCACATGCTAACCAATGAACCAGAATATTTACTGTCTACAGCTATACCTACTACTTATATAAAATTAATGTAGATAAAAACATTTAGGTAAACTAGAAAATAATTTTAGAAAATATTTAAGTTTTTTAACAAAAAATGGAAAAATAGTAATTATTATTTTAACATTTTCTTTGCCGCTAGATGCAGGAAAATACAAAGGGAAAATGATGAACTGTCACAAAACCATTCAGTCAAACAAAATTGAGTTTTGATATACACAAGTTTGTTTTTAGTAATAATTTAAGAAACATAAGTCATGTTATATTATTATCAAAAGAAAAACGAATATTTCAGAAATTCATTCGAACTGAATAAGTATCGCCCGTACTAAGTAGGTATTTGACCGAACAAAACAGCCCCATTTTATTAAAGTTACCTTTTGATTTGTTCAGACTCTTAGATACGAGTATATCTATCTATCTATCTATATCTAATTATATGGACGACCCAACTAGTATGTTAACATACCTACATAGGATATAGGACATTATCGTCAATAAGAGTGGGTGATAAATTAAAACACAACAAACGACTAAGTAACTTTTATTGCAATTTTTATTTATTTCAGTACTGGTACCATCACCAAATTTTTTATTTATTTTTAAAACAAACATACTAGCCAATTTTTTTTTAAACTTTTTTATAAACAGATAGAAGAGCTATCTAGAAAATTATAGAATAGTTGTCTAGTCTTAACGTGCTATCAGAGCACGAGAGACGGTCAATTTCGGAGTTCCGCAGTCGGTCTCCCTGCTCTCATCCAACTTATATATCTAGGTATTCGACTGATACCTATTAGATAAGTATGCACTACCGGAACTATGCCACTACACCCACTACACCCTCAAATCTTAGTTACAACCTACGAATGTTATAGCTATAACAAATTATCTACTCATGTCAATCAGCTACGCCAGTGGATTTTGAATAAGTTATAGCGAATGGTCCTTTTGCCTGTCACTATAGGTGAAGCGTGGAACACGTGAGGTCGTCGGTGAAAAATCGACATCTATAATATCAACCGCGCCTCCCCGGGCCCTTTGATATCCATGACGGAATTCCCACGAAAAAAGGATGATTTTTTAACAGCAGAAAAAGTGCGGGAGCAGAAAGTCGGTAGTGGAACGAAACGAAACGATGGATATTGCATCAAGACGACGTGGTGGGCCTGGTATCTAAATTCTAAGTAGGATTGTCATAGTATAATTAATGATCTACTTCGGACATTCGCATTAACATAATATGACAGACTTGATCATATTATTTTCTTTGGAAATAACTAACTATTTACCTAGATTTCAGATTTACATGTAGGCACTTCTTATCTCAATTGAAAAGATTTGGGATTCAATTTTGAATCCTCCTATAAGAATTTGTCAGGTTGGAGTTTTTTACTGTTGCTAGAGACATCGTCAACATGAATTTCATGTAACTAATAAGAAACTTATTAATATTATTCGGACGATTGAGATATATTCCAGTGGTTTTAAAACATGAACTTCCATGCAACCTAAAGGTCCTAAAGGGGCAAAGATTTAAGAAATTCTCATCTTATCAAATGCATTCACTGTGTAAAGAATCTTCCTAGCTTTTATGTTTGTATGTTTTATAATTTCTGAGGTATTATTTTCTTCTGAACCTAACCATTTGCTGTCTAAGAGTGTTTCGTGCACATGACATCTTTACTTACTTGATCAGGATCAAATTACGTGGTGCGCAGATAGCTTGCACCAAAAGACGGACATGGGCTACATTTTCCCACTCGCTTTAGGTAAGTATATTAAATCACATGGACGAAGTTCAGGCATCATCTATGTACGTAGTTAATTATTTATAATTTATAGGTTTATTGAGGACTAGATCCTGCCCGCAACTTCCCCCAAGTGGATTTAATCTTTTTAAAAATCGCGCGGAAACTTTTCGATTTTCCTGGATCAAATGTAGCCTATGTCCTTCCTCGGGATGCAAGCTATATCTGTACTAAAGTTCGTCAAAATAGGTTAAACGGATGGACCGTGAAAAGCTTGCAGACAGACAGACAGGCACACATTATAACTATATAAGCAGTAAGTATAATGCATGTAGTATACAGAATAGAAGTATATGGATTAAATTAAATTAAATAACAGTATGGATTTATTATTTCACTTGTGTCACAAGAACGCGTGTCCTTCATATATAGGTACCTAACAAAATGTTTCAATATCGTAATTAAGTAGGTACCTAACAATCTAAGTGCGATTAGCAGGCGTGAATTAGGTAGGTATATCTACGCTGATGAATTTGTATAATTAAGGGTTGATTAATCGCTTTTGATTTGCCCTTCAATTATACCTACACGGAAATTGATAAATTAATTACTTTGAACGTTTTTGTTGAGTTACGGTAGTTTTTTAACATTTAATTATTTACTGCGACATTATTAGACGCTACAATTTATCTTGCTTGGACATAATTTTATTCCAAACTGCTTGGCTGCAGTTGCAGTTGCAAGTTGCAACCTATTTTGACGAAACATTTATAATAATTAACAAAGTAGTTAGCAAATTGATGTTTTTAGAACTTAAAAGCATCAACCGACCTTCAAGCAAAGTATTCTTAAATTAGCAATGAAACTTGCAGAAGTCAGCTCTGGCAAGCGTGCACTGCGTGTTTTTTAAACCCCCGATCCACAAAGAGGGGTGTTATGAGTTTAACGTGTGTAGGTATCTGTGTATCTGTCTGTGGCACCGTAGCTCCTAAACGAATGAACCGATTTTGATTTAGTTTTTTTATACTTACTAATAATTTAATTGGCAATGGGCAGGGCACATACTTAGTTCGAGAAAACAATACCTACTCAGATCCTAATAATACATCTCGCATCAGAAAGCGCAACGTTAGAAGAACGTGGCATGTGGAAGTCTCTACAAGAGACCTATGTTTAGCAGTGGAAGTCTATCGGTTGATAATAATGATGATGATTTGTGTGACCTAAGCTTGAGGTGCATGCGACATTTTATATAAACCTGTGAGGATGATACTGCCATTGGCGCAATTAAAGTGTCATAAGCCAACTTTGTCGTATTAGTTTACAAATTGCGAAAATCCAAATTAAATTTGAATTTCGCGGACAGATCCGTCGCATGCACCTTAAGGGCCGGCGCACATAATATGGCGGAGCGCAGCGCCGAGCATTTTTCACAGTCAAAGTATTATCGACATTGTCCTCATTGAAATAATATCAAAAATCAATTGTGCATCCGTGCGGATACTCGCGCATCCGCGCGTAATCCCGCGCGTGCTCGCGCATTCTCTGGTAGAAATTCGCGTAATGTGTCACGCGATTAGAAAACCGCGCGGGCATGCTCTACACTGCGCTCCGCCGCGTTTCGCCATATGTGCGCCGGCCCTAAGAGAGTGGTCCAGGCATAATAGTGTAGTGTTAGCGTTTGGCGATTGCCGTTGATTGGCGAGGCGCCGGTCGAGGTGTCTCAGACGCCGCAATTAGGAAGTGCGCTTCCGCCGCCCACAGCCGCGGCGCCACCGTGCACCGTCGTCGTCACCCGAGGAATTGCCGCAATCGCTGCTAATTACGCGCGTCCTATCGCCGACCTGACACCTACTTACTTTGAAAATTTGATACAATTGAATGTTGAGTTAACAACACTGAAATGGACATACAAGTACTCTGGAAGAGGTGTGCTATACAAATGACAGTTATTTTTTGTGCCGATTCGAAGCACCCTACTGTACCTACTTACCAAAAATCGAATTTGACAGTGTATTAATTGGTCTTCGTGATCGAACCTTTATTAAACCATTAGTCTTATTAATATACTAGCTGTGCCCGCGACTTCGTTCGCGTGGAATAGCTCTCAGCGCGCTTTACCTATATAGCCACGGACGCTCAGGCGCGAGGCGTGTAGTACGTACGTACGGTAGCTTTCATACAAATCGGTTGAGCGGATGGGTCTTTAGGAATCCCGTGGGAACTCTTTGATTTTTCGTGATAAAAAGTAGCCTATGTCCGTCTCCGGGATATAAGCTAACTCTGTACCAAATTACATCAGAATCGGTTAAACTGTTGGACCGTGAAAAGGTAGCAGACAGACAGACAGACACACTTTCGTAACATTCACACATTTATAATATTAGTATGGATAGATAGAATATACCTAGCTAATTGTGGTTGTATGAAAAACATTTACAACAAACTTGTGCTGTCCCGATTTTGTTTCGAAAAATGATCCTTTGGTAGGTAGACGAAATTGAAACGATCAGTATTAAAAAAATTGTCAGTTTTATTTATTTTTATGAACAAGTCACGCTTGACAAAAAAAAATATATTACATACCATTTTTTTTTTACGAAAAATATTTAATGGTTACCTAAAAAGACAGTTCAAAACCATCGGAGGTACGCCACGGCTCGGGTGGTTTTGAAGATCCCCATACTGTCCCAGATAAAAAACTTATTGCACCTAATCACTGTTAGTATAGGTGACCTTTTTGCTAAGAACTGAATTTCAAATAAATCTTCGTAGATGTTACCTCCCTTTCCGTTACCTCCCTTTTCGAAAAAAAAACCTAACTAGGTCCCTTATTTTATAAAGAAAATTGCATTGTCTTCCTTGAAATATTTCTCCCTTTATTTCATCCATTAAATGACTCGTTACGTGTATCCGGGGTGTGAGGCAGGCGGAGGGCTCTGATTGATACAAATAGTTTCCACCTATTAAATGGGCTTGAAGGAAAGGAAGTGCGTTGTTAAGGAAAATGGCATCGCGCGGAGATCCAGAATTGCGAAAACCGTTAGATAAACGGGTTACATAACATCGTATTTTGTCGGTGTGTAGGTACAGAAAGAACTACTTACAAATACTGTGAAAAACTGTGAAATCCTAACAGCAGATTTTTTAAATTTTCAAATTGAATGTAGTATCAACATTTCATTATTTGCAGATAATATATAACTAGTATAGATTGTCACGGTTATAAAAGTCACAGATTTGACTAGTAAGTATCATCCCTATTATTGATGGTTTGACAGTATCCCCAATGCGCGATTCTAAGGTGTACTATGGTCCCCTATTCATTCTAAGTGGAGACTCGTGTTCAGTAGTGAACCAGTGAAGGATAGAGTGATACCTAAGTATCATATTATGGGGATGTTCTTAAAATCCTAAGATACCAGAATCACGATAGGCGGTGAGGGTGACAAATGACACCCCCCTATATAATGCCTGTTGCTTGCAGTCGAGAGGCTTTCGCTCTTTCTCCAACATTAGTCATCATTTGTGCTGGCTCTCATCTCTGGAGCCCATTCAATTTGTTTAAATTTCACGCTCTGAGGTGCTACGGAAAAATATTGGATGTTAACCCCAAAATATGGACCTTTGCTAATGTATGGGAGAGCTTTAGCAATAATGTGGGGCGTACGCGTGTATCTTAATATAACGGGTTTTAAGCTAAAGCTTTTCTTAGTCATGTTATGTCTATGTGTATGACAAACATTTTACGCTAAGTAGATGATACAAGTTACTTCGTCCGCGACCCGTGTGGATTCAGGTTAAAAAATTTCCTGTGGAAACTGTTTGATTTTCCAGGACAAAAAAGTCCAAGTGAGGAAACCTGCATGCCTGAGAGTTCTCCATAATGTTCGCGAAGGTCTGCCAATCCGTAGGTACTTGACCAGCGTGGAGCAGGTGGACTATGGTCAAAACCCTTCTCACTCTGAGAGGAAATCCGCGCTCAGTAGTGGGCGGGCGATGGCCATATGATGATGATAATGATTCTTTTTAAATTCCGATACAAGTTAGTGATGTGATGATAGAGTCTAAGATGGAAGTGGACTAACTTGGAAGGGGGATGGCAGTTTCATTAATGATGATGACTAAATTGTGGTTTGGTTGTTAAAACAGAAGCGCTGGGCAGCGTGGGCAGCGTGGGCAGCGCGGGCAGCACGGGCGGCAGCTCGTGGCCGTCGTCCACGCCGGAGCCGTCGCCGTCGCCGTCGTCCACGCCCACGTCGCGCGACGCCGCGGACGCCGACGCGGATCCCGACGTCGAGCCGCCCTTCACGCTGGGAGCCACCGAACACACACCATACAAGTGTAAATTTTGCGACAAGGCCTTTCCTAGGCTCTCCTACCTCAAGAAACATGAACAGGTTTGAAGCTTTTTATTATCGGTAGCCTAACTTTTTTACTTTTCTTTTAAATTCAGTTACAAGTTAGCCCTTGACTGCTATTTCACCTCATAGTAGCTGATGATGCAGTCTAAGAAGAAAGCGGGCTAACCTGGAAGGGGTATGGTAGTTTTATTAAACCCATACCCCATTGGTTTCTACATGGTATCTTACCGGAACGCTACATTTCCTGGCGGCATGACTCTGCCACGGTGATAGGCCACGGCTAAAACCTCGATAGTTTAGCCATGTTAGGGCTAGATGAAAAATATGATAGGCAGAATGCCAAGCTTCTCCATCACGAATATCAATCTAACTACTTATACGAGTCCATAAAGTATTTCAGTCATTTCAATTACTACGTCAACCATCAACAACCAATGTTGAGACAAGAAACCAGCTCGGTTAGGATCGTACAACCCTAGCTATTACAATGGTCATACTCATAACTCGTATCTGTAAATACGAATCCTGTTCCACCATGCTAGAGCTAGATAAAAAATGTGACAGGTAGAATAAAAATTGCAAGCTCCTTGCGAATGTTGATTTACACACGTCTTATGCGATTTCATGAAGTATTTTAGCCATTTCAATTACTACATCAACAATCAACGAACAAAACAAACCAACTCGGTTAAGATTATACAATCCCGAGTCATTACAATGGTCATACTCATAATTCATATCTGTTTTGTATCCAGTTATGCCATGCTAGAACCTGGAATCTCCCAGCTTCATTAACCAGGAGATACCCAAAATGGTCCATTTACAGAGACAGTGCTTATTGCGAGATATGCATCGCAGTAGCCTTGCGGTGTACAACACCGGGGCCTGCGAAATTGTGACACGCGGCCCATTACGCTCGTACATCTTGGAGTCCTTTGTGTGGCGCCGATTTAGCCGCATACGATTGCAGTGCGACTCACGCCGCGACAGATCTAGCTGCGATAGGGTAAATAGAAACGTCACTTTGCATAACGCCGGTCGTGTTCCTACCTACGCTAAAAGCCTCCGCAAATTACAGACTTTTTATCCACCGATATTGGGCTGGGCTGCTAGTGCGCCTATTGGGCCAACTAATATTGGTTGGTGGTGAGTGCGCAGACCAGCTAGCGTCGGCCGATTGGTCTCGAATAATTTGCTAGTTGTTTCCAACTAGCAAATTGCTCGAGAGCAATCGGAGCTGCGCTTGAATATATTTAAGTAGTTTTGAATCGTCAAATGCATCTGCCATTGGTTCGGAATGCCTTTTCTACCGAGAAGAACCAGCAAGAAACTCGACGGTTGCTCTTTTCAAAGATTTGATTTAGAATATTATGCCATGCGTAAAAGTCATTGAAGTCCCGCGCATTTCTGGTCAAATCCACGTTCTTTTATCATTTACATTGTCTTCGTTTGTATATTATGTGCTTTTGTCAAGAAAATAGTTTTAATAGATTTTTTAAACTTGTGTAAAGGCAAGTCGAAAATTAATTAGAGCTCTACGATTAAGAATAGAGCGGTGGCGTAATGAAAATAAAATTAATACTACTTATCCAGAAATGTGTTATTACCTTTAAATATACAACGGGGGAGAAGAATCAAGAATAAAATTGAGTGTTGGGTATAACCCATCAACAGTGATACTCGTAGGTTATTGCAAAGAATCGGCAAAGAAATTGCGAGTCACCAGAATAAATGAAATAGCGGCATGTATGTGCACGTGGAAGAGCGGCATACTGATTGAATTAAGAGGGCTCTCTCCGTCACTCGTTTCATACAAACGTAGTTCCAATTTCATTTGAATATTAAGCAACCAAAGCCCATGAAATTTTGCAGATATATTCTAGAAACTAATATCTATGTCTGTGGTTTTCCAGATTTCTGTTAAAATATTCGGTTTCAAAGTTACGCGGTCATAAAAATTTACATACAAATCTTTGAACCCCTGTAATTTTAAAACTACATATTTTTTGAAAAATCTAAAACACCACAGACACAGGTATTAGTTTCTAGAATATGTCTGCAAAATTTCATGGACTTTGGTTGCTTAATATTCAAATGAAATTGGAACTACGATTGTATGAAACGAGTGACGGAGAGAGCCCTGTTAACAGTTGTCCGATAGTTCGCCGACAGTCAGTTTGAAAGCAATCGTATCACCCACGGCCGACATAGAATCGTTATAATGCACTTGCATACATCTTAATCAGACTGAACTATTGGCCGATAGAAAGTCTGTAATTTGCGGAGGCTCTAAACTTAGATCCGGATCTTTGTGGCAAAAAACGTAACACAACATTTTTAGAATCGATTACTTTTATAATTGGCCAACACCATCCTATAAGGATTTTATTAGATTATCGGGATGCAATTGCCATCACTGTTGCGTTTTAGAGATATCGATCAATCCGTTGGGTTCGTAGTGTTGCGCCGACAAATGTATCGGTAGATCGTGTTGCGCGCGCGACATCGCTTTGACGGCCGGAAATAGGCTGCGATAAGAACTCCCTAGGCTGGCGTGCCAGTCTTTTATCAATTATCATTGCGCCGCTTGGGAAAGGTAATCATTATAAAAGTAAATCATGAGATGCTGTATTAAAGAGGCCCGTTTTAGATCGCAATGTTAAGAAATGTACCGACCTATCTATTAAATCAAAAACCTTTTGATCAAATTATCCAATGAGACACCTTCTCTACTACTATCGGCAAGTAATACCATAAACAATAAGCATTTTCTCTTTTAGTTACATTCAAAGGTAGCCCGGGCCAGATAGGCTATAGAAATAAAGCTCATGCAAACAATGTGCTTCAAAAATGGCGGCGCATTACCAAGGTGGCTTACATTATTAAATTAATGATAGCTTCAAGAAGCCTATATCATCGGTCAGCCTATCGTGTGATTTTCACACTATTTCCAAAGGCAACAATGTACCCTCTTAATAGAACTTCCAGATTCCTAAATCATGAATGCACAGTATAGGTGGTTTCATATTATTTACCTACACTACATATTTCTTATTATTATTAGGCTAAAGCGCTAAAACAAGCAATGAAAATTCTGCGCCAACAAGACTACATTGTACAGTAGCATCTCGTTTCGTAGAATTCATGATCTGCAAGATTATTTTTTGCATTGCATTGTTTAAATCTGTTTTAATTTTGGAATAAGAGGACGGACTTACTTATGTAGGTACCAACTAGGTGTCTCATTTTAGGGTTCCATCATGCCCGAAGGATGCTAACTGAACCGCGTTATTAAACTTCAGCTGACCGTCCGCCCGTTTGTCCTGTATCGCGTAAACGCAAAGATTACCCCCAGCATAAACAGTTACAGGTACCTAGAGAGTTGAAATCACAGAATGCCAAGAGCCAATGCATTGCTGGCTTTTCAGGAATTTGTTATTCCGTTCCCTGTAGAAATCTAATGAGAATATCCTCGAAGGGAGTTTGTTCCACAATATACATATAATAAGTGCGTGACCAAATAGATCTGGCACAACGCTGGTCGAAATACACCAGGCTCCCAGAATAACGGTGGTAGATAAAAATTATATTACAGAAGGCTACCTAAAGGAGCATTAAACTTTGCAGTAGATACCAACAAATGTACTAGGTAAGTAAGTGCACCACAAAATATTCCACGCAGCCTATTTCGTAGAATGATTCCTTAATTTGATACGAGTTTTGGGGTGCTACGTATATGGCCAGTTACATTCCGCCGATGACCCCGCGCCGGCGGGTATGTGAACCACCGATGACATCGCAGTTATTGTACTGGGAAAGTCGCTCGGTAGCCGTCCACTGCCCATTTCAAAGCTTTATTGGCTATCACGCTCGCCTTAAACTACTTACGACTAGTTTGAAATGTGTTTTGGTGCGCTTTACGCGGAATTTCGACGGTACCGGCTCCCATTATGGCCAACGCTCTCACGCTGTTTGTTGGTGAATACCTAATAATAAAGATACCTACTTCGCGTCGCGTGTTTTTTCGCTATAAATAGGGGCATGGTGTCGTGGTGAGAAGCACGGGGCGGCCAGCAGGGCTCCACCACGCACCCAGGGGGCCCAGGCGCAGGCTCCCGTGGAGACCATGAGTCTGCTTATGCGACATTGGCACGAATTTTAATAACATTATCAATAAAATCTACATTGAACAGCTTAGTTACAGAATTGTTAGTAAATATGTCTTTATCGTCTTTATACTTTGTATTAAGTTAATAGATTTAACTTATGTGGCTGAAAAATGAAAAGGCTCCATTTTACAGATAGAGTCATTGGTATTTTCTAAAACGAGATGAAATAAGCTATCGAAAGAAAAAGGAATTGAGTTTCCAGGTGCAACCAAGTATATTTTTTGTTGGAAACATCGAAAATAATTGTCTCAGCAACTGCATTGTTCCTTTGAAAATTTTTGACGGTAGAACATTCAAAAGAGGGGAAATATCAAGCCTATAAAAATGGCCAAATATTAGCAATTTTTTAAATAATTCTTCAAAATCGTCCAATATAGAACTCAAATAAAAAATGATACTGAAATAATTACTCATAAAGTCTAATTTTCAAGAAAAGAAAAGTTTCGTAGTTTGTTGATTTACTTACCTACCTGTAGAAATTTAACTAGGACATGAAGGTAAAACTTTGAAATTTTAAAACTTCGGGTTTATTAAAGTTTGTTCACTAATTACTGCTACTAAAGTATTAAATCATACCTTGAACAATGGTGCTCGCATCAATGCGATAATTATGCCTTGTGTTAACCTTAGGTAGGTGCAGAGGTTTCTAATGCGTTTTTAAATAAGTTTCGATGGCTCGTGCATATTTTTCTTTGTGAATGCATCCATCATTAGCTGGACGAATTTACCGCAATTCTGTTGTAATTAGGTGGGCAGGCCATCGTGTATGTATATATCTAGTAGATATTGGCTTGGATGATCTTAAGTTCTGTTTTACGCGTAGGTTTTTGAATTTTTAGCATACCTAGGTATAACTTGAAAAAAGCTATGAGTTCTACATATAGAATACACACAATAAATTTAGAGTAAGTATCTGCATCTTTTTCTTTTTAATATTATTATAAAAGGACGGAGAAATAATCTTAAATTAAAGTCTAAGTAAATTTTAGTGCTTCTCTATAATTAATATAAAAATTATGCTCACCACTGCCATCTAAAGCACAGGAGTATAAAGTCACAAGGTTTGACAGTTCTAAATTGAATTAAGTTTGCCTGTCCTTTTAGTATTACATTCGTGAGAAAAAGATGTAAATACTCTAAAATTCAGATCAGATCAGAGAATTGTCCTCTGGGAAAAAAAATTTTAACTCACGGACTCTATGCCAAAGTGCTGCTAGGCTATTTCGGCATAGCCCTCTTGATAATACAACTAAAATGGCTCTAACAACTAGAGAGCCTCCATATCTACCTATACAAAATGTACCTAAGTAATTTACGGAACCGACTAACAAAGAATGACATTACGTTACATAATAAGGGGAACATAACGTTCATTCAAATCACCTTCGCGTCATGTCGTCTTCACCTAAATAAAAAAAAACGGGCAAGTGCGAATAGGTCTAGCTCAAGAATAGTCCCGTACCATATGTAAGGTTATTTTTAAAAATTGATTTGAGTTGTCAAAAATAATATAAAATTATTAATTTATCTAATGCAGGTAGTTTGATAAAATCGATATTTGGCTCATTCGATGTCATACAATCTGTTGCTAGGAGGCCAACAAGATTGAACTTGCATAAATACGGGTGTTTTGAAGGTTTTAGTTTAGTCTCCTTCTGAGATTCGGAGCGATATCGCATATTTTCGGTATTTGGATTGTAAACTGAATAATTAGATGTTGTGATAGCAATCACGCTCTAATTAAATTATTTATTTTGGCATTAGTTTGTTTAGATTAAAACTCTCGGATTACACATTAAACTTGTGTTTTTTTTGTGTTGGTTTTGGAGAGGACATTCCAATAATTCGATAAAAATATTTAAATAATACCTGCTTTTCTGAGTGACGCCAATAATTCAGAAGTGGGATGTGTCTCACGTTGCCTTCATTTCGCTTTGGTATCTTTTTCAAAACAACCCACATTTGATAAATTTTTTTAATGAGTTCGGTGGTTTTGGTGATTAAAATTTTAAGTTTTTTTAAAGAATTTAGTCTTTTGTGAAGTGGAAAGTAATTTGTTTTAAGTGGTTCAGATTTTGTATACATCGAATGAGAAGTTAGTCGTTTGGATTTATTGTTGACTGGATATTAATACTGAGAGTTCGGCAGTTCAAGGGTAGGTTTTAATGATTTGACGGAGGACAGGATAGCCCATGATTTGGATTTGACTTAGGGCAAGGAAGCCCGCGACTGACACGACAAGATTAATTAGAAACACGAGGACGTGTTAAATTCAGGACGGCCGAACTGTAAGGTTATTTTTAAAAATTGATTTGAGTTGTCAAAAATAATATAAAATTATTAATTTATCTAATGCAGGTAGTTTGATAAAATCGATATTTGGCTCATTCGATGTCATACAATCTGTTGCTAGGAGGCCAACAAGATTGAACTTGCATAAATACGGGTGTTTTGAAGGTTTTAGTTTAGTCTCCTTCTGAGATTCGGAGCGATATCGCATATTTTCGGTATTTGGATTGTAAACTGAATAATTAGATGTTGTGATAGCAATCACGCTCTAATTAAATTATTTATTTTGGCATTAGTTTGTTTAGATTAAAACTCTCGGATTACACTAGAGGTGTCAAATATGGTTAGATTCCTATATCATAATATTAATGTTTGTTACAGAAAAATATTGAATATTTTTTACGTTAAAATATATTAACTATCAAAAAAAAAAGCCGCAAGCAGAAACTTGCATGCAAACGATTTTCAACCTTATTGACATATTTCAGAAAACCACATATTAGCACTCTATGAATGATACTGAGCAAGAATATGACAAAATAACAACTTTCTCGTTACCGTCAATAAGGTCGAGAATCGCTTGCACCTGTTTTTCTGTTGCTTTCACCCCTAGCGAACCATTATACAGATTACCACCTTAAAAGCGACGTCTGGGAGGTGTCGGAGGAGGTTCTGTAGAAATATATTATATCACTTTAAAAAAACAAATAATTTTTATTTTGTATTTTTATACTTAAATTATTTCTTTTCATTAATTTTTTTATAAGAATCATCAAAAAGAAGTGAGAACTCATCGCCGGCGCACTACTGAGCACGGGTCTCCATTTCAATAACACTCAAGTAATAAAAATAGTAGGTACCTAACACTATACTAGTACGTTGGTACTAGTATACAAATTTCAAAGGCACTTGTAAATCTTTACTTCAATAAGTACCTACAAGCTTCACAAAAATAAATAAAATATTCTGTATTCCTTGTTAGCACCCTTCAGGTTCAGATACGGAACCCTAAAAAGCATGACAATAAAGAAATCCCGAAAGACGTATAGTATATGGTAATAATTTTACTCTAAATACCTAGGTACCTATCTATATCTACCTACCTATTTATGTAAAATTAAAAACAATTGGAATGATAAAGAAATGTCAAGAAGGTACAAAAAGTAGATAAGTTTACCCAGTTACCTATTTAAAAATCGTTTTAATAACGAGCTTTTATTTTAGCCTTCATCACGGCTAAAACTAATACAAAAATCCAACAACCCAAGCTCCAAGCACGCCGGAGCTATAACAGACACTCGGTTCCTATGGCTACCTCCCAGTTCCATCATGAGACCCTGGATATAATCACTATGCCCACCCGGTTCCATCATGAGACCACACAAACACACACATTTCCAAAAAGACCAATACAATTTACGTACCTAACCTATAATAACAAACGCGCGAAATGTATGAAGTAACTAACCTAATCTGTGATAATATCAACTCCGATAACGAAATATGATATTATTTACATTCAGTATTACCCACAACCAAGTTCACAAATAAATAAATCTACTATCCTGATTGAATAGCAAAATCGAAAGAATCTATTTGATGAGTAAAACTACCGAGGGGCAATATTCCAAACGAATAAAAAACTAACGCGTAGCGATTATCACGCATTTTATCGCGAATGAGTATGATATTCGCAACCATATTGATATCGTGTGACGTAGATCGGTAGACGGTCTATCTTTGGCAAACGCCTCGTGAAATTTAAAAGCAATTTCTAATAGAAAATGTATTGCTTTAAAAATTACTATATTTTGTATTAAATATGGGGTTTATTGAAAATCTAATATCCTGAATATTTTTTTATATTGAATATGTATTATAGATAAATTATTTTTTGACACCACTAGATTACACATTAAACTTGTGTTTTTTTTGTGTTGGTTTTGGAGAGGACATTCCAATAATTCGATAAAAATATTTAAATAATACCTGCTTTTCTGAGTGACGCCAATACATAGTATAAGAAACAACACTAATTAAAAAAAATAATTGTGATGTCATCACAAATTCACATTTTCTGATTTTTCCCTTTACTTGTGCAACCTAATAGACAGAATTTTAGTAGTAAAACGGGAAAGAGGCACCAAATAGGATTCTCTGACAAGTCTTGACAGGCAAAGAAGTGATCCTATAAGGGTTCCTTTTTTCTCTGGAGATACGGAACCCTAAAAATGACCATTAGCAGTGAGTAGTGACACGTTCTAAGGATTATTCATAAGTTAATTATGAGAATGCTAATGTGGCTGCCAGAGGCTAATAATGGGAACCGTCGTTTCGGCCTTCGCCACCCGTAAACTGGTGCAGGCGGGCATAAAGACGTCCTATACGTCGACACACTCCTAAAACTAACATGCTCTTCACGGTTCCACTAATAATTGACCACCTCGCTGATTATGCCTTACTATTATGCTAAACACAAGTTACACTTGATTGACTGAGCCATTGAGGAATATGTTTTTTTGTAATTCCCGTGGCAACTTTAATTTTTCGGAACAAGACATTTGAAATAACTTGAACCTAAAACCTTCAGCCACCATAGAAATGGAAGTATTGGTTATCGATAAACTTGTTAGTAAGAATGATGGTGTTTGCTTAGTCGAGGGTTTGTGCTCTCGTGGTCCCTCAATTACCACAGCGAGGTATCACAAACCATTAGCACCTACGGCAATTTGTTAGCGCCATGGTGTAGTGCACCCGCTTGCTTGTACTCATAAGCCATCATCGAGGTATAGCTTTTGTTCAAAGTTGTGGTTTATTGACTTCTAATGGATATAATACAATTGATTTTTTTTAAAGGAGGCTATTTTACGGACTTTTAGGCTCAGTCACCGGGGAGTTGAATCCTTACCGCTAACTTCTCCAAGGCACACATCTGTTAGCAGCTTCTTTATTTTACTTGTCTTCTTCGTATTGCCCGACTTCCTGACTGTCTGGAGTGGACCTTTCCAATGCAGTCAAAATTACCTTCATCGTATTATAGCACGCATTCGCTTCTGTCGGTCATTCTCTGACTCCTGATTTATATTAACGTTATGACGTCATTTAGGTGCTATTCAAATTCAAAAACAACAACCTATTTCATGTAGACAAACTTATGGTTCCTATGACTAGTCGACTCTACCATCAGTTCTTATCTAAATTACTACACTGTAAATTATTAAAAAAATTAAAGTTTTACGACAGGTAGGTAGTAGGTAGGTACTAAACTTATTGCAGAGATTATGAGTGATCATCCGTCCAAGAGTTTTGTTCTCCGTCTTTGAAAATATTTA
Organism: Maniola jurtina; assembly: GCF_905333055.1. Classification (NCBI taxonomy): domain Eukaryota; kingdom Metazoa; phylum Arthropoda; class Insecta; order Lepidoptera; family Nymphalidae; genus Maniola; species Maniola jurtina. Next base: position 7,701,077 of record NC_060030.1, read on the forward strand.
TCAGATCTACAACAAAATATGGCAATGAATTTTTTATCCTTTTTTAATTGTGTATTTGTGCGAAATAATAAACCTACAGCCAACCGGTTCCTTTAATAGAATATGCTACGTAGAGCGGCGCCCGCGCATAAACATATTGCAGGCATGTTTACAGCTTGTTTTTAATTGGAGTTATCGGTACCTACAAGGTGAAATTAATAAATTCTAATGTCTGATATAAATCATAACGGCTCTAAGGTGAAATATTAGACTTTTATCGATGTTAGATTCGTATCAATGATATTAATTTAAGAAACTTGTAAGTATTTAGAACCACTGTGTACCTAGGTATAACGCAAACTTATAAAATATAAACTAAACTATAAACTATATAATAAATAAATAAAAACTAAACACCAGGTGTATAAATACTCAAAAACAAGTTGGATATAAGAGCTCTACTTCCTAGTTTCATAGAATAATAAAAATTTGATTATAAATTAATTAAATAAATATTTTATTTGATTTGATTTAAAATTGCTAGATATGAGTTAAGTGCTGAAACCTAAATATCAAATATATAAAAAATATTAGGTACTAATTGGTAAAAAACATGAAGGCAACAAGGGACGTCACGTCATCTTCAGAGCTTACCTAACGTAAGAACTTGAAAAGCTTGTTTCGGGTAACGTCACACGGCGCAACTCCAGGGCAATTTCAGTACAAAAATAAAATTGAATTTTGGAATAAAGGATTTGCCTCAAAGGTTGTCCGGGAGAGATCGCTTAGCGATAAGACTGCCTTTGCACGCTGCAGCTATTAGATCATGATCCCTGTATATTTGTCTTAGGCTAATGTTTTGTGTGCAATAAAGTATTAAAAAAAAAAATGACTTACCCTAAATACCTTACGTTCGCGTGCCATAATCCATACGAACGCACTAGGTTTTACCTCCTAGATACGTTCAAAGTTTAAATCTTTGGATTTGAACCTACGGATTTCAGTTCCTCCTACATAAAACGTTTAGCTTTGACAGGCAGCTTGAATTTACTAATTATTTAGCAATCACTATTGTCGTTAACAGCTACTATTCCAATTAAACGGTCGATGTTGGTAATTTATTTGAAACTAGCCGATGCCCACGACTTCGCCCGCGTGGATTAAGGTTTTTCGAAATCCCGTGGGAACTCTTTGATTTTCCGGGATAAAAAGTAGCCTATGTGCTAATCCAGGATATTATCTATCTTCATTCCAAATTTCAGCCAAATCCGTCCAGTAGTTTTTGCGTGAAGGAGTAACAAACATACACACACACACACACACACACACACACACACACATACATACAAACTTTCACCTTTATAATATTAGTGTGATGAACGTTCCTTTCCAGACCCATTCAGATCAGATGCCGTTCCGCTGCGAGTTTTGCTCGCACCTGTTCAAGCACAAGCGGTCCCGCGACAGGCACGTCAAGCTGCACACCGGCGACCGAAAGTACCGCTGCGCGCATTGCGAATCTGCTTTCTCCAGAAGGTACTATACCGTTTACTGTCATGCTTTTGTTTTTTTATTAGGGTTCCGTACCTCAAAAGGAAAAACGGATCCCTTATAGGATCACTTTGTTGTCTGTCTATCTGTCTAGATGCCCGCGACTTTATTAGCTTGGACTTAGATTTTTTTAAATTCCAATGGAACTCTTTGATTTCCTGGAATGAAAAGCAGCTTATTTCCGTCCTAGTATTTCCTTAAAAAACATTACCTAACATCTAGGTCACAAAAAAAATCTAGGTAGGTATAAGGTAAGTAGCATTCAGTACTTACTTAAAATTCGGTATATTATTGAGTTTTCTAAAGCTGAGAGCACAAAGCACTAAGTATTTACAAGCGCATGACACGAGAGGTGCTTGCATCACAATAGTGGAGTAGCAAGATTGATCACCGTAAGCCACAGCACAAAGCTCGTCGTCCGCGAGGCGACGCGTCACCTTTTTCGTCACCTCAGCACGACCACGTGACTAATTCCACGCAATTTGTCGGCTCAACGAATGCCGAGTGAAAAGAGTTGATGCGCTGACAAATGTCGTTGAGGGTCTCACAAAAATGAAATAATGGCCCATTCCTAAACCGGTGCGGCGAGAGCGGCCATTAGTGGAGGTGTTTGGGCGAACGCCACTATTCTGTAGTTTGCGTGAAAGCCTCTTTGTTGGTTGTGTTTGGCCCGCGCTTTATGTGGGTACTTATGTCTCCAATGACAAATTGTCTTCTCCGGTCACATAAAGACGATTTATCTCATTCAATAGAAATAAGTGAGTAGAAAGATTTTTTATTCAAATAAAATTTTACAAGTGCTTTTACAAATCATCTCTTACCACTGTTTCGGAGAAGAACTCGGCAGTTGCTCTTTCCAAATGTTCAATTTAGACAATATAATGTCGTGAACCTATGTAATGTATCTAGTTGCAGTCTCGTGCATTGCTGGAGCGAGCTGCGAGTCAATTGGAGTCATTTGCATAAACTTTGATTACTCGCAAAACTCTTATTCCTTACAAAGAGATAAAAGTTTACGCCATAAAAAGAGAGATGATTTTTTAAATTTTAGGCCGCAATGCTGTGCGAACTGAATTGTACTTTATTGCATCGTAACAAGAGTCGCTATTTAATTAAACTTCTTTGTGGAGTGAACCTTCTGTACCTGTTAGGTACTATTCAATATTCGGTGGTTCAACGTTCAAAGTTATCATTTCACTGATGATTCACATGGAAACGCATAACAAACAATTTATTAAAAGCTATTACAGTGCACGCACGGTGTGGACGGAGTGTAACCTCGGCTATAGCTCAGCCCATATGCAAAAGCGTGAACGCGAGGGCCGTGAAACCAATCAGAAGCGTCTCGAAACATAAGAGTCGACATTTATTTAAACAATGTTACTCTTTACTGGCTTATTGTGATTATCTAGACTAAGGTTAAAATTTTGTATTTATAGCTATTGGTTTTGGAATTAACTGAAAAAAAAATCTTTACCTACTGAGCTTTCTGTACCTATAAGGTACGACGTGCTATTAAGGACTCTGTTGTGCAACGAAAGTAATCATTTCAGTGACCATCTGAAGATTCACATGAAAACACACGACAACCAAAAGCCGTTTCAGTGCACGGTGTGCAACCGCGGCTACAGCACGGCCGCCGCGCTCACGTCGCACATGCAGGGCCACAAGCGTGAACGCGAGGGCCGTGAAACTAGCCGGAAGCGTGCCTTGCACTGCTTGCGTTGCGGCGATGCGTTCCGGCGACCCGATCTCTTACAAGTAATGATTATTATTTTAACTTGCATAAGATAATTATTGCGGTCATTGCAGCCAATCTCAACGGAAACTGTAGTTTCGTCTATAGATGGGAGACTAAGTTGCGGACCTCCTCTATTTGGTTGAGAGATAGCTTGTTTCCTGGAGACACAGGCTACTCTTTGATTTTCCGGGATAGCAGTAGCTATCCTTGAAATCTGTATTCTGTAGCACATCGAGAACTGTTATGTATTAAATAGGTAGGTAAGTATCCTTCTGTAAAGCACTGTTACTCGTAATTAAATAGTTATTAGATGATGCCTGCGACTTCATCTGCGCGGATTTACTAAAAATACTGTAGGAACTCTTTGATTTTCGGGATAGCAGTAGCCTGTGTTTCCGGGATACAAGCTATCTCTCAACCAAATAGATGAGGTCCACAACTTAGTCCACGTGGAATGTGAACTCTGACTTTCCAGGCCAAAAATAAGCCTATGTCCATCCTCGGGAAGCTATTACTCAAAATCGGTACAATGGATGGGCCATGAAAAACTAGTAGACACACTTTCGCATTTATTTTGATTTCTGCTTTGTCTTAAACTGTCACCATAATTTTAGAAATAGGTAATGTGTTTTCGTTTGCTTCAGGCTCATATGGCGAGTGTTCATGGCGTCGACGAAACTTCGATGACGCCTCCTCGTCGAGTTGCGTCTCAGCCACCACCACTGCTTGCTTGCATATATTGCACTCGAGATACTTTTACCAGCATGGAGCAGTTACAATTACATGTACGCGCAGCTCATTCAGCACTGTTGAACGGAGAGAGTTCTGCACAGTACACAGTTGACCAGCCGATGCCGACAGACCTGAGTAGACGAAGTCCTGAAACGTCAACGCCTGCTAAACGTACTAAGTTGAACTCCGGCTGTGCAACACCAAAAAGTGCTCTTTCCCCGAGCACACTCTTGTGCAATCAGTGCGACGCAGCGCTACCAGACTTTGAAGCGTTTCGAGCTCATTTGAAAGGTCATCTTGAAGAAGGTGGGGAGTTAGGGAGGATGAGTCCCGCACCTTGCCTCCACTGTGGTGCAACGTTTGCTGATGCAGCGGCCTCCGAGCGCCATCTAGCCGCTCATTATCTCGCTGTGTCTTGTGAATATTCTTGCCCCAGTTGTGTACGCAGTTTCCCTACACCGGAAGATTTGCAAAAACACCTGTTCGATATGCACGCTCATCATATGTACCAGTGCAATCTTTGCAAGGAAATATTTGATTCTAAAGTTGCGATTCAGGTAAGGATAACCCTGTGAATTGATACCTAACCTTTATTTAGAATCTTACAACTACAATCATTTATCCGTCCGCAGTTAAGTCCCTCTCATTTTATCAGTACAGTAGATACATATATTGGCATCTTGACCCCTAAACATTTAAACAGTCCGTATTTTATCTGTTGTGAGATTTTGTCTGTTGTGTTTTGCTATGTTTTCTCTTTATTTATTGTAGAGTTCATTAAGAAAAGGTTTTCAGAAATTGGACCAGAGCGAAAACGAAGCAGGTCGGCTCGCATGAAAAGGATAGTTATTAAAGGTATTGTTTGTATTGCAGGCTCATTTCGCAATGTCACATAGTGCTGAGAACAAAGTGTGGGTGTGTCGCTCGTGTGGCTCGGCTGGGGGCGCGCTGCGCACGGAGGCGGAGGGCGCGGCGCACGTGCGCGCGCGGCACGCGGCCTCGCGCTGCGCGTGCGGCGCCGTGCTCGCGGGCGCACGTGCGCTGCGGGCACACGCAGCCGCACATCACACCTACCGGTGCCCTGTTCCTACTTGCACCGAATCTTTCGCCGTGCAGTATCTACTCGAGCGTCACATGCAAACTCATCATGCTGTTACGCACCAAGTAAGTTTATCCGGTCCCAGGTAGGTAGATATTTTGTAGGTAGGTATCTATTATAGTTAAGGAAGGCTCCTCTATTATATTTTCATAATAATGGACGTATAGTAGGTACAGTTTCTATTGTGTTAATATTTTGTGGCCAAAGAATAATTGATTATTATTTATACGATTCCATTATTCGAAATGTTTCGATGGTTTCAGAGTTATAGTCGCAAATTAATTTGGTGGAAACTTGGAAAGTTGGGTTTCCTGGGAAATTAAGAACTAGCTCGAGAGACTACTCATTTGAAAGCAAAGCAGTAATTTGAAACATTAATACACATTAGAGTTAATGTTAAAACAATCCTATTACATATTCCAGGGTCTCAACGGCGATATAATCAGAGGCAAACGAACAGAAAACAACAATGCTGTTGAAGGTGATGGTGCGAGTTCTCCTTGCATCAGTGGTGATGGCCACGTGCCCATCGTGCCCAGCGGAGAGGAACGTAGGAGAAAGAATGGAGCCGTGGCATTGCAGTGCGCGTATTGTGGCGAGCGCACGCGAAGCAGGGCGGAGCTGGAGGCGCACACTCGTGCGCACTCCGGGGCCGGCGCGGCGCGACATAAATGTCTCATTTGTGATGAGGTCCTGCCGTCAGCTGGCGTCCTAGCCGAGCATAAACTTACACATTGCAAGGTAAAACTCTCTTACAACAACTCTGAACTCTCCTACAACCTCTATTACACTAAAAATTCGACTTTGTAAGTATAGTAATTGTTGTTGCTACTTGCGTGAATGTTTTAATGACATACTATAAACAGTGTCGCGCGAGTCGTTAAAACAACGAAAACACAAAGTACACGATTTTTATCCCATTAAAATAAAAGATTAATTCTGAGTGGGTATTATTTATTAATTGTATCAAAATTGAAGCGAACGGCTAGTTACTTACCTACATGGTAGATGATATGAAACAGACTGTTTGTTCCCAAGATCTTACTGTAACTGGGAAAAAAGAGGTTTTTGTAAAAAAAGGTCTTATTTTATTTAGTTCACAAATTGTTATACATAGTATCAAGGAGATTATGTATAATTTTTATGTATTTCAGGTAGTTGCTGGTGATACTTGTGCTCGATGTCGTTCAAGACTACCATCAGAAGAGGCTTTCTTGAGTCACATGGCACGTCACCACCCTGCGTTACCAGCCCCTTGCGTCATTTGCCGTCAAACTTTAGCTTCCGAGGCTGAAGCGCGGTTGCACGCCCGTTTTCACTTACGACCGAACGAAGACGAACAAAGATGTGCAATATGTCTAACAGCGTTGTCTGAAAGTGAGGCTGGGGAGGGAGCCAGGGCATGCAGCGCTTGCTACGCTCGCCATGCTGCTCCTAGAGCTCCACCGCCCTCGGACCATGACTGCCGTCTGTGCCGTCGGACCCTCGGCTCTCCGACCCGTTTACAAGCTCATCTTATCGAACACACGTTCGCCGGTATAGGAGCGTTTACGTGCTACCTTTGCTCTGCAATGTTTACAAGTGCAGCTGGATTGCAAAGGCATTTGCCGGAACATGCTACAGCACCTAGACCTTATGACTGTGGCCGATGCGGGTTGAAGTTTTTCTTCCGCGCGGAACTCGATAACCACGCATTCGTTCATCTCGAAGAAGCAGAGATCGCTCAGAGGGCGTTTTATGAAGCGTATGCCCGTGGGGCGGCATCGGCATGGGCTGCTTTGCAACCGACGGACTTAGCGCCGCAACCTACTGTATCCACTCCAGCATCGGTGGATAACGAAGTGACAGTCAAGCAGGAACCAGAGGTGAAAGAAGAACGCAACGATGAATACATCGAAGTATCGTCGCCCCCTCCTCAGCCCCCGCAGCCCGAGCCGGCATCTACGTCACCTCCGGTAGTGAAACAAGAGAAGCCCGACGAAGACTGAATGGAAAGCTAAGTTGAACGTTATCGTCCGGTGTGGGATACATTCCTACTGCAATACTAGATTACGTCCTTGCAAGTTATGCATAGTTAAGTTAAATTTTGTTATAGTTGTGTCTGTTGAGCGTTTAGAACGCAAATAAAGTAAAATAAAATTAGATAGACCCGTCGTCTTTTATGTTGGTTAGGGAACGTACTATGTTTTATAATATTTACACACGTATTTGTATAAACTTGTTAACTTAATAAATTATTATTATTATGCTTCACTTGATATGGACTTTTAATATCGCCTGTTATAGAACACTATAGTTTCACACAAAATTATTTGGAGTAGGTACATAAATTACCTTACCTACTACCCCTATCATATTCAGGGTTCCGTACCTGAAGAGTACCAATGGAACCCTATTACTGAGCCACCGCTGTCTGTCCGTCCGTCTGCCCCTCTCTTTGTCAGCGGTCTGTATCTCATGAACCGTAATAGGTAGAGAGAAGAAGAAATAATAAAAATTTCAAAAGGTGGCCATGCAAATAAAAAAAATCTTGTATGATAAGTACGGACCCCTTTGTGTGCAAGTCCGACTTGCACTTAACGGGTTTTGTATGTTCAGCTCGACTGTAAAACTGTAAGTGTAAATCACGCGAAATGGAGGTAAATGTACGAAGGTTTAAGCTGTAGCAACTTGCTGCTGGATCCAGGGGAGTAGAGCGGCCACGTTGACGTAGGCGGCAGGCACGTTCGCGTTGGCACAGCCCAGCCCCCACGCCACCAGCCCCACCACCACCCACTGCCCGTTCACCTGGCACACGAGGCCTGACCCACCATCACCCTGTAAACGTTTACATTCAACTTTATAATATACCTATCTGACCTAAAGATTAGCCAACTGCGCGGGAGATAAATTATATGTAGAAGTGTGCGCGCAAACACAGGTGCACACTCTATTCCTTCACTCTCATAGCAGCCCTCTCTCTCCGTTGTGATTGGCTGGAGATTCGGTTTGTAGAATCACACTATCACACTAATAAATAATAATATTACAAAGGCGAAAGTTTTTGTGATTGTGTGTAATATGTGTGTGTGTGTATGTTTGTTACTTTTTCGCGCAAAAACTTTACTGGAAGGGTTTGGCTGGGAACGGAGATAAATATAGAGATAAATAATATAATAGAGATAGATATAATATACCTGGAATAGAGATGGATTCCCTAGATTATAGGCTACTTTTTATCCCGGAAAATCTAAAAGTTTCCACGGGATTTTGAAAAAACCTAAATTCACGCGGACGAAGTCGCGGAGATCAGATATTATTATAATAAACAATTGCATGATTTTACGGTACGTCAAAAGATTAATTTATTGGCGATCTTTGAATTCAAACCACACCAGGCCAGACCAGGGTCACTAGAGTTAACATTCGAGATGCATGATAATTCACATCAGGCATTGTCAATCTGTTTTCGGGACCGTATACTTCTGAGATAATATGCTGCTAAAGTTTTCCTTTATCGAAAATAATTTTCCTTTTTACAAAAAAGATTTCACAGCTGTTGTTATGTAAGTTAAAGATGTAAGATACTAACCGTACAGGCATCTTTACTCGTCTCCCCGCCAGCGCATATAAACGAAGTGGTGTCGAGGACGAAGGTGGCGCCCAGGCGTGCAGTTTGCATCTGCGTTTGGCAAGTAGCTGGTGCGACAATCGGCACGTCTACTTCCTTTAATATCTGTTGGTATTGGCCTTGAAGACCAAACATATCCTTTCCCCAGCCTGAGACCCAACATCTATAAAAGAAGCAGAAATTGACTGACTGGTATATTAATTGATACCTATACAGTTCAAATCGCTCGGTATTTTCTCCGGGACGAGTCCAATGGGCGTCGTGCAAGGGGACACCAATGTGTTCCTATTTAAGAGATATCAGAGCCTCCCAATGTGTGCTGAGGGTGGCCACCGAGGGAGTTTTAGGAGTTTGTCTTTCCTAGGACATCGGGTATCTTAAGAATGTAGAAATATTTTATAGATACTCCGAAAGATAATAAATTAATCTAACTTTAGGCCTACCTACCTACCTACCTAAAGTAATAATATTGCTTAAAATTTAACGATGAGAACTGCTTGATGTTAGGTAAGTACAATTTTTAAATAGGCAGTGCAGAAAAGAATTATAGTTCTAGAGATAGAGTCTATAGACTCTATAGTCCAAGTCTAATGAAAATCAATTTAGGTCACCATTGGGACTAATACGACATTTTACTGACTTCCGAGTTGGAAGTCTTCAATCCCGAAATTTTCTTAACAGCTGAATATTAATAATAATGCTTCCCGTTCACCTCTAACTAGGTTTGATACTAGTGCAAGGTGTGGTAGATAAGTAGTGCAGCTTTGAAATTTTGAAGCAAGAAACTAGACTATAAAAATACCTTTGACCAGTATATGTTGCGGTTGAGGCCGGTGGTAAGCAAGCCCTGTTAATGGTTGTTGTAGAACCAACCGTCGGGGTAAAAGGCACTGCGGAAGACAGCCGCAGCACTGTAATATCGTACTGCAGAGTGTTTGCATTGAAGGATGGGTGTGTAAACACTTTCGCGACGGTGTATTCTTGAAAAGGTACTGGTTCATATGTGCCGGCAGCATCCCATTCACCCAATCTGACTTTTACATTCGGCGCCGTTCCCGAAACACTGTAAGTAAGACAAACCCTCTTAAAAGTATTTTTTGTAGATAATCCCCGGGATTTCATCATGTGTGATTTAGGGATTCCTTGGGAACTATTTGATTTTCCGAGATATAATATCCGTCACCGTAATGCAAGCTGTCTCTGTAGTAATTTTCGTCAAAATCGGTTTATTAACGGTTGGGCCATGAACAGCTAGCAGACAGACAGACACACTTACGCGTTTATAATTATATTAGTATGGAAATATGGATTTTAAAAGAATCCATGCATGCTTATAGTTTGTTGGTCTCATTCCATACAATCCTAAAGCTATTCTAATGATGCCGGCGTGGAATGGTGCCAAGAATACTGGCTACATTTCTGCACTGAACAGCCAGGCTGAGCCGTTGCGTAAAAAATGAGTCAGTCCTTCTTTTACCAGATTAGCGGTGAAATGGCTCCATGGCCCCAGGGTCTCCATGGCGAACGCGACGGTCCAAAAATGTTACTCTCGATAAGAGAGGCATACTTGCGCCGCTTGTCGTTTTCATCCATTTCTGCTGCGGTTCCCAGTCCTTATGCTGTCTCCCTGATATGAGCTAAGTTAAAAGGTAATATCTAAAAGTACTCACACGTAAGGTGACATACGATGAGTAACGGTTATAACGTTGAGTTGATCTATAAGAACTCCACCAGCTATGTAATCATTTTGCTTTGTAAGAATTAAGGCCTGAAAAGTGAAAAACGATGAACAAAAACTGATTTTACTTATTTACTTACTTATGTTGCATAATTATATTGCACTGTATGTTTATATACCCGAACTTACAGTGCATGGTAACACGCAAAATTATTACAGTGCAACCGTCGCAATTGATATGAATTGATATTGACAGAATTTACTCTCCCAGAACTTTGTTTTATAGCCAGCCAATAGTCAATCTGGAATGATAGCGACTATTGAAATTGGCACACTCTTCGGAAACTCTTTGATTTTCCAGAACAAAAATTGTCCGTCCCCGTGCACCCAAATTCCAAAATTGGGTTTTAGGATATGCCCAAAAAGGCAGATGGACAGACATTAGACAGACACACTTTCGCATTTATAATACTGTTATAGTATTTAGTATGGATCTCTAGTCACTAAGTGTAGGTGTAAAGTTTCGCACTCACCTGCCAAGGATATTCTCCAAAGCTAGCTTGACCAGCGGCAGGCATGACGACCGGGGCCGGCGCTGTTTGTAATGTGCCACAAGCTATTGTTGCTGCTGTTGTAGTACTTCCACAGCAGTATTGCTGGCCAGCAGGGCAGGGTCCGGCTGTCTGAAATTGTTAACTTACTTTGCTCTTTTCTTGTCATCATAAATGCTAAAACTACTATAAAAAATAACCAATTCCTAGTAGACCTACACGGTAAGTTTCATAAGCACACGATGTATATTGTATATATTACGATTATATAATATATAAATAACGATGTAGGTACTAAGTAAATATTTTCTTTACAATTATTTTGTCTCTACAGTGTAAAGTGTTTATTTTCTCAACAAAATTGTTCTCTTCTTTAAAAGCACGTCTTGAAAGTTTATTTGAATAAAAATATTTCTATTTCTACATAATATATTTACGCGACTTTTTTTTGCAGAGAGAAATTTATTAGCCATATTTACCATGGATAAGTTTCTTTACTTAAATGTATAACTTACTGGTGTCACTATTCTGAAGTCAATCATCCCTGCACCGGAGGAGCTTGTAACACAAGTGCCTGCTGGAACACATCGGCAGCTTTGTCTTTTACGAATCCGGTGTTCACTATCATGCATGTACTTTACTCTTTTCACTACATCTTCAAATCCAAATAATTTGTATCTTAAGCTTCTGCGTTCTCTAGGAAATTTAACAGCTGAATCGAACGCTGGAACCTGCGCAGTATATCCCATTATAAGTGGAGCTTGCATCGCTGCCGGAGTGGTGCCGAGCCGTGGATCGATCTGGAACGACCCTGAAGTGTTTTCGTCAGGATTAGAAACACATATCGCATCAGGATTGTTACAAAGCAAAACTGGTAAATTTTCTCCACCAGACGTCGATGTTAGAACTATATTAGTCGATGGAGTTGAAGTAATGGATGGCGTTGCAGTGGATAGTGTTAATGTCGTCAATGGCGGTGGTGTTACATTACCGGAGATCGTAGTTGGTGCTGTTGCTGTAGGGGCAGCTGTTGTCGTGGTTGTCGTGGCCGCAGCTGTCGTAGCAGCCATTGTTGTTGTCGTGACAGGGGCAGCTGTTATTACTGTTGTCGGGCGCGCTGTCGTAGTAGTTGTGGTGGTTGTCGTCGTCGTCGTAGTGGTGGCTGCAGTGCTCACGGTCGTCGGCATCGTCGTAGGCTGAAGTATCGGTGTAGGAACTCCTTGCACCACCACGATTGTAGCAGGCGGTGAACCATTCGGAGGCAAAAGCCCTAAACAGGCAGTCAACAGCCACAGGCACATAATATACGCAAGTTAGCAGCAGTCCGGCTAATCATAAACTGGCATGGATCTGGACTCGTTTAGTAAATATAGTTATAAAATCGGATGAGATGAGCCTATATTAAATATGTCCTTACTGTAACAATTGGTATTCCCCTAACAATTGCAGCCTTCATGGTATTTTGCGCGCAGCTATAGCGATAAATTGACGCAATCAACAAAATGTGTATTACTAATCCGTGGCAGGTATAGTCATCTGCAGTAGTTAATTTATTGTGCATCATAGTCTGCCATATATACATGGTAGTTACAATCTATACTCAAGATTATCATATAGGTACATACAAAGAAACCTGCCTATTTCAAAAATCTTGGTATGCGCAAGGAACGTATAAATAAATCATGACAGGCACGTATAGTAAGTATCATCTACGACCTATGTGGGTAGTAGGTGCGTAAACCTGCAGAAACATGGGTGCTTACTTTTAGTTGAATGTAATCAAAACTTCAGCAACTAGGCCACAGCGATACTTACAAATATTGTATTTGCGTACACATCGTGTTCAGCAAAAATAACTATTGTATCAAAACTCTAAATACTTCTTCAGTGCCATTATAGTGACGTCTTCATAAAAATTTGACTGTGTAACGAAAATATTTTTAAGCCGCATCAGCGATCGGCATACAACGATAATAATAATAATAATTGATGTAGACACAGCTTACTTAATGGTAGGTATATAATAATAATAAATAATATAAATATTAATAAATATATACCTACTCATTTAAATTTCACAAATATAATTTTTCACGCACTTAAATATAGTTATTATATTCACGATTTCACATTAAATTCATGGAAGGGTGTCTAGGTCAGTCTGAGTATGAAAATGTAACAGTCGATAATAACGACAATTATTATTAAACGATGTCAAAACAGTTTAATAGCGTTACATATTTAAACGGGATTGTATGGTGAATTGCATCATTTTATTTTTAGGCGGTAATAATGTTAAATTATGGTAGGTAATGCCCGCGAGTGCGACTTCGTCCGCACGGGTTGCGGTTTTTAAAGTTTCACAACCAAAGGGCAAGTGTCACTCTGTCATGATTTGATTACATCTGTTTAGATCCTGGTAAACTGACAAACAAAGACAAATTTTCCAACAAAAACAGTCAAAACATCCAAATTCCTCAACATTTTTTGTTGATTGAAAAAAGGCAAGTCTAAGGACTTATCTGATGTGTACTTACCTACCATCTATCTAGGTTCCTTCAATATATCTGTACGTTTATCATTTTGCAGTAGAGTCAGAAGGAACAAGATAAAAGTAATTTTACTGGTGAACCCCACGCCAATAATTTTGGCCAACAACTGCACCCGCGTTGAACTCTTTTATATGTATTTTGAAAATCAATTTGAGAAACACAGTCGATTTGAACGATTCGAATTTCGATCCTTTTTCAGAAAAGGAAGTTTTTAGTTACGAAAAAGTTATTTTGCCATTATCTTCTCTCTATATATTAATTACCTTTTTTTCCTATTTACGTCCACGTGGATTTTAAGTTTTTAAAGATGGGTACCTATCCTTTCGAACTACTTAAAATCGTGGGAGTCTAAAATCTCAAGTTTCAGTTGTTGATATTGATTCGTGCCACCTGCCGTTCAGTACTTACACTGCTACCAAAATGGTAGCAATCGTATCAGACAGCACCGAACTAACGTGATACAATAGTTTAACGTTATCGACGTAGATGGAGCTAGTCGAAGCGCCCAAAGCGGTCGCTAGGGGGAGCTAGAACTCGTAATCCGCAGTTGCGCATGTTGGTTGCACGTCAATATAAACAAGAAAGAAGTCCACAATCGAGTCTTCAACATACATTTATATATGTATAGTACGATACGCAACTCCAGGCAGGCAGTAGTGCTCGGTTTGCGCACACTGCTTGAGTTATTCGAGGCCGATTGTGTTACAATTTGACGCATAAAATCCGTAGCGTTTCTGCGGGTAATGATCGATTCGCGTAATTTACTTTATACACGCTTAATTTTAGATAAAGTTTGTACAGTGAAAAAGGATTGTGACTGCATAATCTTAGTGCTAATGATCAAATCGATGACATAAAGCAGTTGAAGTTCATTCCATGAGCTACATTTTGATTGAGATCATTCGCTGATAATTTTTTTTTTATGTAGCCACTAATGTCAAATAGTGTAAAATGTGTATTGTGGGTAGGATCTTTTTAAAACAGGAAAAATTTTACGAAGTGAAGGGGTAGGTAATAATAATTTTAGTAATCGCCCTTAAATTGAAATAGTTGTCACGATGCCTTCGCACAGTCAAGAAATAAACGTGGATCTAAATCCCAACGAAGAAGGTACTATCAAGACTGAAACGAAAGATGGCACCAAGGAGGACGTTAAATATGTGGCCTCCGATGTAGTTAATAATGGAGCACCGGCAGGGTTGAACGCGGACCAGAGGCTAGCTTTTGCCCTAAGAGATTTTTTGGTGGATGGTTCCTCGAATATGGTTTTGGAGGAGGACGGGCCGTCTCCGTCCGATCTCGCCGATTCCAAACTGCCTTATATAGATGAAACCGTAGATACCGAAGTGGAAACTAACCAATCAGACGGGGAACTACCTCAAAAGCATGAAACGGACGAAGTTCTGAATAACGCTGCTTGTCGGTTGAGAAGATGGCGGGCGGCATCTCGTAAGCTACGTCGACCGCGCATTATAAACAATTTGAGTAGTGACGATGCCGGTCACGGTGCTGTGAAGAATTTGAATGCCGGGCATACTGATCTCGCAGACCGGCTGCGAAGCTTGGCTGCGGCCAGCCACATGTCGGCGTCGGCTGGCGAGCTGCTCTCGCTGGCTCCTCCGCCGCCGGCCGCCACCGCGCCGCCGTCGCCCGGCTGTCTGCTCACACCTTCCTTGGCAGATCAAAGTGCGGCTGAATATTTTGTGAGTATATCTAACAAATCAATAAGTACATAAATCATATTTATTCCAGATGATGTCCGCGAATTCATCCATTTGAATTTAGATTTTCAAAAATCCCAGAGAAACTCTTTGATTTTCCTGGCTAAAGAGTTGCTTAAGTATGTCGCTCTCATGCAAACTATTTCTATACTTTCAAAATCAATTAAGCAAATGGACTTTGTAAAGATAGGCAGATAGACACATTTTCACATTTAAAATTACGGATTACCTACCTACTATAAATCCGAAAATATGTCTGTCTGTCTGTTACGATACTGTTTTACGGCTCAACCGCTACACCGTTTTTGATGTTTGCCACAGAAATAGCTTGCAGAAGGCTTGCAGCTTGATGACAAATGGTTAGGATACTTTTTATTCCGGAAAGTCAAATACATAGTTAACAAGGGATTTTTAAGAACCCATATCACGCGGACATGTTCATGTAGAATAGATGCATGCATTGCACATTAAAACTATGTTGGATAAACAAAGAACATTCGCCCTTCTCTAAGTAGTTTTGCCAGTTTTGATTACGATGGGTGTCTTTGACGTCAAGAACAATATTTATTATACCTACCTACCTACCTACGCAGGTACTTATGCGTCGGCAAAAACTTTCACAAACAGAGCCTACGGTTGCAACCTTGCAAGGTGTATTCTTCTCTTATCTTTGTAGTACGGAGGCTTATAATTTTATTATTTGTTGGTAGCTTATTTAAGTAACTAGGTACATAGGTAGAATTTGAAATGAAACACAGTGCCATAGGCTTTGATTGGAATTTGGTTTGTAAACAGCGATTTCTTAGAATCTTACAATAATCAGTAATCGCACCTAGCAAATAGGAAAATATTTGTTTTCAACCTCAGAATACATAATAAGTAGTTTCAACACCAGAATATGCTTTCTCTGCGTCACTGATAAGTTGATAACACAGTTGCAGCAAATAAGGCCAAATTACGCACATATTAATATAAATTATAATCTATGTACCTATAGGTATATAAAAAGATTTGTCCTGGCTGACAGCCTAAACTGTGCCTAAACCGTAGAATCCTATTTATTTATTCCTGCAATCACTAGCGATTGCAGGAATCTCTAATTATTTGAAAATATAGCTTCTGTCACTTAGGAATAATGTAGCTTTCTACTGGTGAAAGAATTTTGAAAATCGGTTCAGTAGTTCAAGAGATTACTTCCTACAAACAAACTTACAAACTTTACAGCTTTATAATAATAAATAATTAGTATAGATAATGGACTAAGAGCCCGTGAGGGCCAGACTTTTGTTATTACTTAAAATCATCGTATTCTATTCTATTTACTAACATGAAAACTTGTGTTCTTTCATTTCTTCTCCAGATGAGGAATTATTAATTTTGATGTGTTTATCATCGACAGTTTTATTCGCAGTTGAAGAGTCTTAGAATATTTATCGCATAAATCAAGTTTCTTGACGTCATAGGAGCGGTTGCTGGTTAAAATATATCTTCAATGCTATTGAATACATTTAAAGCGTTTCAAATTATGTTGGATACAGTTAAACCGATTTCATATTATTACATGTTTCCCATGTTTCCATTAATTTTGCTTTTATTGAACAGCCTGAAAGTACTAAAATATGCTGTACCTACCTATTATGAATATTCATTCAAACAACAATAGGTCCCCATAGGATAAAAGGATAATCTATTAAATTCACACTCATTGAAGACTTTCGTCTTTAGGCTTTGGGGTATTTATTGCACCAGGCACCCAGGTGGTGTGGGTAAAATTGCTTACGGTGGCGTACGGTGCAGTTGTAGAAAAAGGAGGGTGGAATGAACTCAAACAACTCCTCAGAACAATCCACATTATAAAAGGCATAGGTACACGTAAAAGGAGCTTACGTCTCTGCGATGCTGTCTTTCCAATAAGCTGTCCACAAGTCGGACAGCCTGCTTTTGAATCCGACATTTGAGACTTTGATGCTTGTTTTTTTATTACGGAAAAGTGAAAGGTTCCCACGAAATTTTTGAAAATCTAAATCCACGCGGACGGTTTTCACTCTACATCATCTGGGTAGTGTGAAAATTTAGTGTCGAATTGCTTCAAGGAAAATTACAGCAGCTAAAAATAGTTTTTCCAGACGTGTAGAAAGAAAAATAAATGAATTGAATACATACAATGTTGATAAGAAGTTGGTCACATGAAGTTAGTCGAGTCTCATTGATGAAACACGCAGTCGCATCATGCCGGGCGCGTGCAGGAGTATGGAATGTTTATTGATTTGTTCCACACCAACGCTGATGTTAATAACTTTTTACTTTCATCCATACAGCATACCGCATAGTTCAGATTACCCGTGAGTATTATCTAAGGTAATACTTACAGCTTGAAAATTTTCATCACAGGATTATCTTGAAATGAATTATTATTAATTCATCCAAGAGGATTATTGATAGGTATTGAATTCTGACCAAAACAGTGTTTTAATGGTAATTAATTTTTTCTGTCTGTCTATCTGTTCGCGCAACATGCCGAAACTTTTGGACGGATTTGAAAGGCTAATTCATATTACGTGTACCTATTTACCTTTACCTACCTACTTTATATATGTACTTTATTATATCATAAAAACGAAATACCACTCTCATGATATCTCAGGTACTATAAAGCCTACAAACTTGGGACGGTAGGTTCATTCTAGGGCGTAAACATCAGCTAAGAAACGGTTTGGAGAGAATGCATCCCTACGGAGCGGAGGTGAAATGGGAGATGTAAGGTCATATGAAAGCCCTATGGTGAGATTTTTTTAATTTCATGGGAAATTAGGAATGGTACGCAGAGGAAGACAATCGCAATAGTTTATGTATAAAAGGGGAAACTGACTGACATAATATTATCCACGTATATACCTAACAGCTCTAATTGCTGAAAGAAACTTGGAAGTTTTGCATGTTGATTTTCTCTATTCTTAGACCCCCACTGCTATGTGATGTGGGGACTAAGGGAAAACAACATCCATTAAGAGAGTATTGCTTTCTTGTATAGAAGCACGCTTATTTTGCGGAGATCCATGATAGACATACAAGGGAACAAAGCTTAATTTGCTATTATCCGACAAATAATACAGACAAAACTGTATGGTGCAACATGTAGCATGCGATATGCACCGTCCGCCCTCTCACTGCAATACATGCAGGGCCACCAAGTACTTAAGGAATACGCACCACCACCACGTAGCACCACACCAATCGACACCCGTTTCGCTCCGACACCGTAGGTGACCGTAGCATCTTCAGAAAATGGATAGATAACATGGATCGTATCTACCTACTTATAACTTGTAGGTACACTGCACCGGTGCGCGTGTGGTTACGGTACCATTTCAGTACGATTTTTTGGCAAAACATGTGTTGCATTTAGGTAGGAGATTTAGGTAGGTTTCTAATTAAACTGACATGAATTAATAAATCATTGTACCAACCATCTTTCATTTAATCATATTATTGATTTATTATGCATTCAAAGGCATTTCAATATTATTTACAATGATTTATACAATTTTTGTATCACAGATTACATATTACTTTAACAATATTGGAACCCCGTTGGCACGGCAATTTTTGGGTTGGTAAAGGAGAAGGCGCTGTATTATTATTTAAGGAAATTGCTTACTTTATAAATAGCCTTTATTTATAATAAAAACCTTTTAAATGAGTTAGTGAGCGCTCTACTCTCTTGTCTCTATAGTTTTTATGTGATCGGGAATTTTATAGTAAATTACACACATCGATTTGGAACCGGGTCATTAATTTTACGGCTTTCGTTTGAAGCTTACAAGAAAGACTGTTATCACTGGCCTTGCGTCAGCTGAGTTCTATTTTCCGAGAGACTGCTTGATTTTAGCCCGATAAGCTATTCGGGCCGATTGGAGCGAGTCGTATACCTCGCGCCCTCATGACCCAAATTTGAGTTCCGACGTCATCACCAGGAAGAGCTCAGTGGGGCGCCGGTACAGTGACCCGCGCTCACGACCGCTGCATCTCGTTTTATTTTACAATACTTGTACTACTTACATACTTTCAAGTTTAGTTTTTAACCAACAGAACCTATTATTAAGAATCCGATGTCCGCCCATCCGTCCATCTATCCGTCCGTCCCTCTGTCCGTCCGTCCGTATGTCCGACCATCCGTCCCTCTGTCTGTCATTGGGCTGTATCTCGTGAACTGTAATAGATAGAGAGTCGACATTGTCACAGAATGTGTATTATTATTGCCGCTATAACAGCATAATAATGATTTCAAAACGGCCGCCACAAAATTAAAAAAAATTAAAACGTGTTATTTCTTGTACGATATTACGGAACCCTTCGTGCGCGAGTCCGATTCGCACTTGACTGATTTTTAATCGTCGAATGCTTTCTTTTTAAATTCAAATAAACTTTTATAAATACTTTTAAATCATCAAATTCATCTACCATTAGTTTGGAATACCTTTCGTACCAAGAAGAACAATCAAGAAACTCAGCGGTTGCTCTTTTTAAAGATTCGATTTACAATATTATGCCATGTATAAAAGTAATTGCAGTCAGAGTAAAACGAATGTACATACCACGTATAACATAAGTGTCTAGTGTTGAAGTGGGTAGATAAAATGTATGACTGATAACCAAATCTCGTCAAAATTGAGTTTATCCTTTGATACAGTACGTAGGTACAGTCAGTAACAAAGTTAGGTTTGCACTTTGCATACGTCCATTATAGTCGCTTGTACTGGCGGGTGCAAAGTTCCAAATCTAGCTTTGTTGCTATAGAGTACTTTTAAAAGTTTATTTGAATAAAATTCTATTCTATTAGCCAATCAGATGTGATTGTGATGACCTACGCTACCAATTAACAGATTGTTATAACAGTATTTCTTACTTCTTATGCGGGATGCAGACCAAGAGCTAAGTTATGTTAGTTTAGCTTAGCTTGCACAGCTGACGCAATTTTTCATACTTGTGTGCAAACTATGCTAACTAAGCTATAATATGAGCTATCTAATATGCGAAACTAAGATAGTCGCGTACAAGCGTGGATCCACCGTTGTGGGCATAATGGGAATGCCTACAACCTAATAGACTTGTGACGTCATACTTCCACGGTCGGCTTTAAAGTTGAAAAAAAATCATCAAAATCGGTTTAGTAGTTAAGAGTTTTGGGACACACACTTTGCCCACATACACTAACAATATCTGATATTTTCTAAACATCTCCTTTGTAGGAAGGAACTATATCGATCATGTTCATCAAATCATTAAATTCATACTTCGACTCGCACTTGGCCGATTTTCGGGTGGCTGTGCCCACAACCTTTTTAGAGGTCTGGATCTGCGCCTAGTTGCGTATGCCTCTGCGCAGTCACGTGCTAAGCTAAGCCCCTCCCGCCTACTCAGCACCCCTTCCCAACACTGACTGAGCTTTCGCTTAGGTTTGATATTAAACATAGCATAGTTTTCGATCTGCCACTGGCTTTAAGATTAGGTAGTAGAAGAAGAAACCCGTAGGTCTTAGAATAACCACCTGACGTAGTTTTGTGCGGTCCCGTAGTTACGACACCCTAGCATTTTCTCAAATGCACGTGACCAGTTATTTCAACTATAAATATAACATTACTTTCAATCTTAAAACGAACATAATCATTATTTTTCTATTAAAATAACTGGCTGTTAGCTTGAAGCACAAGGTCGCCACTGACGTCAAACACCCATTTTGTTCGCGTGTTGTTGTAAGCGCTTCAAATGTCAATTTCATTTCGTAATTTCGTATACATGTAAACACGGCCACGCCTCTTGTTAGCAGAGCACTAATCAACTAATTACGCTTTGTATAAAATATTGGCCATTTAGTGGATCGGACCGTTGCCGACTGTTTTCCGACTACATCATCATGGTCAACCAATCGCTGGCTCACTACTGAGCACGGGGCTCCTCTCAGGATGAGAATGGTCATAGTTCACCACGCTGGCCAAGTACATACTTACATTTACGATTGCCACGTGCCACTTCTTGATTTACGGGTTACCAGCAATCAGCATCAAAAACAGGAGTTTTAGATTTTTTCACGGGAGACAATGTTTTACATAGATATTTTCTTAAATACTTATTGTTCGAAAAAACGGCTTTAAAAGCTCTTCATTTTGTAAAACAAATGCACATTAATAAATCATAAGTCAATGGTTTTAGCTACGAGTATATTAATCAACGCATTGTCGAACAAAGAAAATATTCTATCTAATGGGCAAATCGTCAAAAAAAACTAAATTTTCATTTAGAAAACATCGTGAGGAGGCCTGCATAACTGGGGTTCGAAGTCTCTGTAAAAACGAGACAGCGTTATACCACTGCCACATCTCGTTTTAACTGAAACTTAAGTCTAAGCAAAGTCGAAGTGCGCTCTATAGATTTCAACCTTAGTCCGTGGTGAACCACTAGTATTTTCATTTCCCAGTATAAGTACTGTATCCTCAACGTCATTGGAAAATCCATTCCACTTTTTCTTATAAATGATGTAAAGGGGTTATTGGCTGATAGGTACTTATTTACCTACTTGTAACTGGTGATTCTGAATTCAAGATTTTTTGCTCAAATTCATATAGATAAATACCTAGCCTAACCTTATGATGTAGGCTGAAAATGTTATACTCATAAAGTTATTCTTTATATATCTACATACCTATAGCCTTATAAATATATTATTTATCATATGTACGCACGAACCAAACTTTTTCCTTCTTTCTAAATAAGCAAACAGTTTTAACGTGAGAATAGAAAATAAAGTTTTTATAATAAAACCATATTGTTATATTAATTGTAAAGCCATATGGGATGCATGGAAGAGATTACTTTAGTGATAAGGTGGGCGACCTTATCACTAAAGGAATCTCTTTGTTTGTAAATATATCCTGTATTTTATTGTCATAGTTTTAAGCAATAAAGTATTTTAAATAAATAAATAAAATTTTTTTTGACAGGGTTCCAGCCCAGAATGTTGTGCTGACAGCAGTAGTTCTAAAAGTGATTCAGGCGGCACCCCAGCACCTCCTCCCGGACCGCGATACAAGCTCGCCGTAGAAGGTTCTCTCAGGATCTGTTGCTTTCAACACACCAGGACTGTCGTGGATAAAATACTCACCGCCAAGTTCTTCAGGAGATGGGAAACTCATGTACTCTGCATGCTAGAGGACCACGTCGTTTCGAAAACTGTAAGTGTAGAATTGCTAATTTATTGGTAGTTATCTAGAGGTCCTAGCACTACGAAAGCTATGCTTCCGTTCGGAGTCGAACCGTTCGTCGTCCCCAAGCACCCCAAGCATTTCAATAAAACCCTAATCGACTAAAAATCATATGCTTAGTTGCTGAAAAGATTCTTAAATGTAAGTTGTAGGCAAAAGTAGAATATTGATTTTAAATTTTGCGGACATAAAAATTTGCAGTTCAATTTTGAGGTTCTATAGGTAGGTAGAATTTCTAAAATTTAATGCACGACAGCAAAAATGCGTATTGGACTTATAGTGCAGTGTACTAATATACCTTATTCTCTGAATATCATAACGGGATATTTTGGTCCAATCAATTAATTTTGCAGCGCCTCAGCTCCGTTGTGAAAAGTGTTCTAAGCTGTTTTTAAACTAGTTGTTTATATTTTGCATTCCATGCGATCTTCTTCCAAATGTTACTGTTTTTCGCAAAACAATCTCGTTACGAGCTTGCGAATTACTGGAATAGAGTTTTTAAATACCACGTAAATAGAACAGCGAGTGTTGAAGGCCTAGTGGTTAAGATTCGGGGAGTCCGGGGTTCGTCACTTCTAAGACGGAGGTTAGACGCTCAATCTGGCGTCAGTTCAGTCCGTGACTGATGCCAGAATGACGGGAAACTGATTGTATACGCGTAGACTGATGATCCGATGGTCCGGACTGACGGATATTTAAATATTTTAATAATTTTTGTCAGTCTGGTTAGACTGACGCCAGACTGAACGTGTGTTTAATAGCTATCAGTCTGATGTCAGTCTGCGCTTAGACAGCGATGGAGTCGTACGACGCAGACTTGTCGCCGCTTGCGCCGAGCCCCCTACACTCTAAGATCTAAATTATTATCATAGGATCATTCAGTGCTCTCAGCGTACATACATTCAAAATTTAAAATTTCTTTTTGTATTTGTATAGTAATAATTAATCATCTAGTTCGTGTAAGTGGCACTGCCGTTCAATTAGATGTAAAATAAATAAATAAATAAATTATCGTTGTGAATTAAAAAAAACCGGCCAAGTGCGAGTCAGACTCGCGCACCGAGGGTTTCAATCTGTTTTAGAATGTACCTACAAGTAAAGCCTTTTCATATGATACCCCACTTGGTATAGGTAAATGTTATAGTTTCTTACTAATCTTACTTTGAAAATTAAAACACATTTTAATATTTTTTTCTGTGATGTAACTACAAATTCACGGTTTTCAGATTTATTCCTTTACTTGTGCTATAAGACCTACCTACCTGCCAAACATGATTCAAGGTCAAAGGGAAGTACCCTATAGGCTTCTGACAGACACGACGGACAGACAGACTGACAGACAACAAAGTGATCCTATAAGGGTTCCGTTTTTTCTTTTGAGGTACGGAACCCTAAAAATTTTAGGTAAGTTCGAAAAGGTCAGGAGTTGGAGCAGAAGAAGTTTATGTTCCGAAGAGCTGGACATTTGAATACCTGCATTGGATAATAATAAAATTAGCATTCGATAATAATAACTAGCATAGTCTTCTTCTTTTCCTGTGTCTCTTATCTCATATTTATGGCGTTATGAGTGTTAACGCGTCGAAGTTTTCGGTTGGACTGATGGTCAATCTGAATAAGCGTGTAATGTGCTTCGACAGTCTATCCATCTGGCATCAGTCTCATCACAATCAAGGTCACGGACTGAACTGACGCCAGATTGAGCGTCTAACCTCCGTCTATCTTTTCTGAGTTATATGTCTTTAAAGCACAATTAAATATCATATGTTTAACGGTGAAGGAAACCTAACAGCATCCATAACGTTTTCAAGGGTGTGCGGATTCTGCAAATCCAACGACGAAGAAGATATAAGATATATAAGTACCATTTAGGTTTAAAATATATGTAATAGAAATTGCAGTCCCACGTGTTGTTGGAGCGAGTTAAAAGTCAAATCCACGAAGTAATTTTTTTTTAATAAAAATAGCGAGCAAACTAGCAGGCGGGTCACCTAATGCTAAGTGATTACCACCGCCCATGAACATTTGCACTACCAGAAAAACCGCCAATGCGTTGCCAGCCTTTCAGGAGTTTGTATTTCCTCTCCCCATGTTAGTAATCTAATGAGAACACGGCAGAAGGGAGCTGATTCCACAGTTTGCGTGTGGTAGCGGGTGTGATTTGTATAATTTTTTTTTAATATCAAATAAAAAAACACAAATCAATAATAGGTACCTACATATCATAATCTGAACCACTGTAACGAGATAAAATACCCAGAACGCTGGCTGCGTTCGTTACCTTTAGTTGGATGACCAGACTAATATTAATAACATTAATAGTCTAAACAAAAATTTATTGTGGAATTTTATTATAAAAGATCATACTTTTCCCCACAAAAATGCCTATCGGACTTTTTTACGCGAAGCCAGCTGCGCAGCAGTCGCTAGCCTACTAAAATTTCTTGTTTGTCTATGGTGGTACAAGTGCCTATCGCTAATTTTCTTGTAACCAAGAATATAAAATTTGTATTACAAATCATGCATACAAAATTGCATGTGTTCCAGACCTAAAGCATATAATATGTAGGTATAATTAGGTTGTGCTCACCTAGGTGTGATTTGGATTTTCCAAATACACATGGTCTACGTTATACGTCACGTTTTACTTACCCAACTACGTCAAAGTAACGGTAGATTTTTATTTAAGTAGTTTTTTGCTTTTAAATAAGTTCGTATTATTCTCTGAAACCTATTATTTACAGGTACTTCACTTTGCTTGATGCTCGTAATTATGCCTACCTCTATACAAATTATATTTCAATAAGTAAGTAAGTAGGTAGGTACCTACTCATTAGTAAAACTACGAATTCTGTAGGTACCTACATTAAATATATTTTGAAATTTTTCCATATTTATTAACTTTAAATAAATCTAAATCTAATAATTTAAATTCTAATGAGTGTCAGTTTGTCTGTTAGGTACTTTTTCACGGCTCGACCACTGAACCGATTTTGACGAAAGGAACAAAGATAGCTTGGCATCTTAGGAACGGGCATAGCCCATAGGATACCTTTAAACCCGCCAAATCAAGGATTTTTAAAATCCTAAATCCACGCGGACGAAGTCGCTAGCATCAGCTAGTTATTTAATAACTAATATACAAGATGTTTTTAATGTTTTAAATACGTACATGTGCCTATATAAGTACTAATAAGTATTACAATAAAATTATTATTTATTATTATTTTCCGAATGATCAAGAAATTATTTTTATTACATGCATAATAATTATGCTGATAGCACTGCAATAAAATATTTATTACGTACATAAGTATTCAAATTGAATTACGCAAAACGCACTATGTGATAAATGAGTAATAGGACTGACGTTTGTTTAAATTGATACAGCTGGCTAGTTAAATATTATGAGCTATTTAAATTTAAATTTTACAGAGAAAGTGAAACTAAATTATTCAAGATAAAATTAGCAACGTAAAGATCTTTATTTTTACTTTAAAAGACGTTAAAATAAAATAACTTTATCTAACTTTATACTTGGTAGGCTTATTTTTGGTAGCAGTGTGTTTTAAAGACACTAGAGAAACATGTTTTTTTTAAATCACATTTAGCCCAAAATCTATCACATTGCACATTGCTAAATATGTATAACTTGGACATCTAGCTATTAGGTGTATTGCTACTTGCCTTTCATGATTCTGGGACAGCGGGGAGTAAGTACTTACCTAGTTACTTACCCTATTTTGATTCCTTTGATGAGTCTTAATAGGCAGGAAAGAGACTCTACAGACAACGAAGTGATTCTATGAGGGTTCCTTTTTTGGCACGGAACCCTAATAATAATATTTTTTGTTTGCAGTTCTTTTTTTTTAATTTTTTTTAAAGAGTATTTAGCCATCTAATCATGACTAATATTCTACTTTCCCCTCTAATTAAGCGTAGAGCTTGTGCCAGGAGTGGGTACCAGTTACGAAAATAGTGCAACGGGTACGTAGGTATGTCGTATTATCTTTGGGATTACCTATATAAATATATTATTTATCTGCATAATTATATAATTTCATGGGAAAGCGAAAAGAGTGACTGTTACAGCCGCGCGTCACCACGGTTTATCTTTTGACTTAGTATTCTTTCAATATTTTACACATGGAAAGTTATGCTAGCATGTAGCTAGGTATATAGTAATTACATTGTAACTTCCATGGATTTGAATGAAATAATTGTTTTTATCGTGAACTTTAATGAGGTCAATGAGCAGATAACATTCGTGCGTCACCAAATAGTTTATGTGCTAAAGTCTAGTTTACAAATAAGGCTAGGTATATCATGTACCTACCTATCTAGATAATGTCACGTGATCGTTGTAGGTGATGGCTCAATGCAGTCGAAAATATCGGCTAATTTTTAAATGCTTGTTTTCCAGCATATCCTATCACCTCTTTACTTATAATCGCACTATATATAATATTATAAAGGAGATAGTTTGTGTGTATGTGTGTTTGTCACTCTTTCACGCAAAAACTACTGGTTGGATTTGGCTGAAATTTAGAATGGAGGTAGATTACCTATACCCTGGATTAGCAAATAAGCTACTTTTTATCTCGTAAAAATCCACAGTTCCCATGGGATTTTTAAAATCCGTAATTCACCTTTTTAATCCTTCACGCCACAACTGATAAACCGATTTGGCTGAATTTGGAATGGAGATAGATTGTGTCCTGGATTAATACATAGGCTACTTTTATCCCGGAAAATCAAAGAGTTCCCACGGGATTTTAAAAATCTATATCCTCGCGAACGAAGTCGCGGGCATCAGCTAGTAATTTAATAATTATATGAGATAATCATGACTTCTAATAAATACGAGATAGGTGAGTAGGGCCGTGTAATATTCTTGACGTGTTTACGTCGATCTGCCTACCTAGGTACCTACCTAAAACGATAATGTTCACATGTACGCGAAGGCGATATAAATATTTAGATATTGCAGCTCCAAACAGAATTTTGTTTTTAAAACAGACACTCTTTGACGTCATCTGTAGAAAGGTAGCACATGCAAAAAATTTTTCAACACAATCATGTATCTTAAATATTCAATCCAAAAAAAAACTACTTTAAATGTTATGAAAATGATACATATAGAATTCCATGTAGGTACCTCTGGATGGAGAGCCCCAGGTTTAATTCCCGGAAGGGACAGTTTGGGAATTTATACTTTCTAAATTGTCTCTGGTCTGGTCTGGTTGATGTCTACGATCGTGGCTAATTATCACCCTACCGTAGCGTTGCGCTCTCGTAGAAACCGATAGTTAACTTCTAAGTTAGCCCGCTTCCATCTTAGACCGCATCGTCATTTACTGCCATGTGTGACTGCAGACATGGGCTAACTTGTAGGTATTGAAAAAAAAAAATTAAAAAAAAAAACTAAATAATTTCTGTTGAGTTTTATGTAGGTACGAGTATGTTCTGCTTACGCTCTATGATTTCTTTATTAAAATTTGTTTATTTGTTTGAAATCGAATAATAATAATTATTAAATTATAAAAAATCATCATCATCATCATGATCAACCCATCGCCAGCTCACAACTGAGAGTAGGTCTCGTCTTAAAATAGAATAGAAGACATTTTTATTCAAATAAACTTTTACAAGTGCTTTTAAATCGTCAAAATAATTTACCACTGGTTCGGAATGCCGTTCCTACCTATAAGTACCAGCAAGAAACTCGGCGGTTGCAAGAGCAACCGCCGAGCATTTTGCAGATTATTAATTGAGCAGTTGAAGAGTTTCAACTGCTCAATTTACAATAAAATGAGAAACGATTGACTAGTCTACCACGCTGGCCAAGTACGGATCTTTTGAGAACACTATGGAGATCTATACCCATGCAAGTTTCCTCACGATATATTCCTTCACCGTTAAAGGAATCGAAAACTTCGAGGTGCATGCCTGGGGTCGAACCCTAGACCCCCCAACTAGGAGGCCGACGTCTTAATCACTAAGTTATCACCGCTATATATTAAATATCCTCAGCCAATCGGATAATTTTTTACTGGTTGTAGTTTATAGGTAGATTAAAGTTCATGGTGTGTTAAAAATTAAAATATAGTCGAAGGCAAACGGCATAGGTGCAAGTTGTAAAGAAGGCCGTCTGCGCCGGCTTACGGTGCGCAAGCCAATAGATGCATGGGATGAGTCTTGACGTCATTGGCATTACCTACCTCTCGCCTTCGAATAGGTCTGCGCCGGCCGTTGCTCCGAGAGTCCATACTCTACACGACAGACTATGAACACAGTTCACTCAACGTAGGTAGGTACGATTACGTGCGCATCATTTATCGATAAACGACATAATTATAGATACGTATTTACATAATATTATGTCTAACGTCTACTAATGTCTAGCAGTTCGGCCCGATTCCCAGAACTAAGGGTCAGGTCTATAGAGCGCACTTTATAAAACTTTACTGACTTTGTAAAACGAGACAGACTTATATCTCTTATATAAATCTGTCTCGTTTAACTCAATCTAAACTTCTTAAGTCTGAGCAAAGTCAAAGTGCGCTCTATAGATAGTCTTAGACCTCATTGCGTCGCGCCCTATAAATAAGTTCGGTCTTCGGAACACAGGAAATCCCTACAAGAAACCTATGCCCAGCCGTGGACGTCTATCGGTTGACAATGATGACAACTTCTGACAAAATTGTCAGAAGGTGCAGCTCATCAGTACCTATCTATTTAATTTTTAGGGTTCCGTACCTCAAAAGGAAAAACGGAACCCTTATAGGATCACTTTGTTGTCTGTCTGTCTGTCTGTCCGTCGTGTCCGTCAAGAAACCTATAGGGTACTTCCCGTTGACCTAGAATCATGAAATTTGGCAGGTAGGTGCGAATTTGTGGTCACATCATTTAAAAAAAATTAAAATATGTTTCAATTTTCAAAGTAAGATAACTGTACCAAGTGGGGTATCATATGAAAGGGCTTTACTTATACCTAGATTCTAAAACAGATTTTTATTTATTTTTATGCATAATAGTTTTTGATGTATCGTGCAAAATGTTGGAAAAAATACCCGAGTACCACGGAACCCTCAGTGCGCGAGTCTGATTCGCACTTGGCTGGTTTTTTAATACACTTTTTAATTAACACTGAACACCTATTTAGTCTCTCAAGGAAATCTTCAAATCTGTGGACTTATAAGGTAGACCGTTACGATGACTGACCGCAGTGAGGTGGATTAAATTGCTTTCAGGCGAGCGTAGTGAATATAGATGGATAGTTTAATTTGATATGTATTTATTTTTTACTATCGAATAAAGTAGGTAAGTACCGTACATAAATACTTGGTTTTATGTACATACGAGTATAATAAAACTATCGCTACCTCATGTTAGGAATACAACCTTTTTTAAGGTTCCCGTAGATAAAGGATTAAGAGAGATAAAGGAACCCTTAGAGAATCACTTAGTAGTCTGTCATCAAAATACTGATCAAAATGGACTAGGCTCGACATCAGATTTTTATCAACTGACTCTTGCTTATTTCTTTTCAAGATGGTTGAAAGCTTTACTTTAGGTAGCGGTCTAATCAAAAACGATTGTTTCAGCCCTCTGGTCTGCTCGAGCGTCCCTTATCGTACAGCTGCATGCAGGAAGTGTACTGCATCTCTCGCTGGGATCCTGCGAGAAAATACTGCCTACGAATAGTGATGCCTCACGGATCACTTCTCCTGCAGGTGAAATAAAATTTTCTTCCGTTTTCTTTAAGCGAGTGAGACAAAAACTTTAACAATTAGAGATAGAGAACTTCAAAGTACCATAACTCCGTTTCACAAAATAAGTATGTACTTAGAGGAAGAGCTAGATTTCTAGTCCCCATGATTTAAAAATGTTTTGTACCTTAAACATTTTACAACAGTAGGTAGCACCGCATTTCTTCTTTTCTCTCAATTCAATACCAATAATAATAGTATATTATGGTATCTACTCAATATGTTTAGAATCTTTTTCTTATAACAAACAAAATGTCACAAAAGTTTAAAAAATATAGGTACTTATCTACTTACTTTAATCATTTGGAATATAGATATTTATTAAGCCTTTTATCTATCTTGAGTAATTTAAATTTCTCTCTAGGTACCTACATACTCGTAGTTAAAAAGATCATAATTTGATATAAGGTCTTCTGTGTAAGAAATACTTAAGTGATATTGGGGATATTCCCTCGTAGGCAGAAAAATGTATAGGTAGCTAAATAAAATTATCTATCATTGACGTTATAGTTTTCCCCAGAACCAGTGTTGAGCAGATACGAAGTTCAAACCGATAGTACTCTGACGTCTTCAATAATATGTTAATAAGGTTGCATCAGAAGATAAATTTTCGTTGTGCCTGCATCTTTTTGCCTACTGCCTAATTTATCGTATCACTGTAGGTAGGTACAATTTTTTGGTCGATTGAATAAAAAAACATCAATATTTTTAAATATTTTATTCAATGACCCGAAAAACTGTAGAATAAATTGCACAATGTGCTTGATCCTCTATGATAAAGTTTTTTGAAAAAAAATTATTGCTACCTAGCTCAAACATGGCCATGACGCTTTCTTTTCTTTTCTTTATAGGCCAACGATGCTTACACGAGAGACCAGTGGTATTACTCAATTGTGTGGAGGGTAAATATCAACGTTAAAATTTATTTAAAAATAAATTACCCACTTGAGAAATATATAAGTATATTTTTATTATAAAAGCAAATCGCCGCAATTTTTTGGGCAGGACATTATTATTTATTAAATAATATTACCTACTATCAAAATCGTCATAAATCTTCTTGAGCAAATTACATAACAAACCTGCCCAGCCTGCTTGCTATATACAGTGTAAAAAGTTGTGAACTACTTTCAGTGATGGCGATGTATCACATAAGTATAGGTGTGATTGATAGATACCCTAGCTATGAAACCTCATCCAGTTCCACCACATAGGTAGATGGATAAATCATCATTGCAAATCAAAATCAGTTTTACATGACTCGACTGCCCAAAAGAACAAATGTAATGTTTTCAGGGTTCATGTTTATAAGTTTTTTATTCCACCATAACTTCTAAATGCCTGAACAGATTTCTATATTTTCATTTCTATATTTATTTACAGCCTATAATTTTTTTGCAAAAATTAAATACAATCTAATTATTCTAAATTAATCTTTTCAAATGTGAAATTTTTACGTCTTATTAGTTAGTTTTTTGGCAGGTCGTGTTTTTTAAATTAAGACTTGTTTATATGACTTCATCAAGTTAGGTACCTACTTCGCCAGTGGGTGCTGGTGGGTCTGGCCTGTGTTAGATTTCCTTGTTTGTTGTAATATATAAAAATTGTTTCATT
Organism: Maniola jurtina; assembly: GCF_905333055.1. Taxonomy (NCBI): domain Eukaryota; kingdom Metazoa; phylum Arthropoda; class Insecta; order Lepidoptera; family Nymphalidae; genus Maniola; species Maniola jurtina. The sequence continues at coordinate 7,732,936 of NC_060030.1, forward strand.
TACAGAGAAATATGATAAGATACCGCAATTTCTTAACCAAGTCCGTTAGAAAAGAAGTTGTGCTGAAAGAATTAAAGGTTTGTTGTAATAAATACTTTTTTGTTTATTTGAAATATATTACTACTTATACTAGCTGATGCCCGTCACTTCTCCCGTTTGGGTTCAGGTTTAAGTATTATCAATTTTTCATATTATAAATGCGAAAGTTTGTTTGTTTGTTGGTGTCTCCTTCAAATACTTCACAATAGAGCAATGTATCGACGTGATTTTTGTGTGGGTATAGACTATAGAGAGTGATTTACTACGCTTTTTTCTCCGAAAATCAAAGAATTCCCACGGGATTTTTAAAAACTTAAATCCACGCCGGTAAAATCGTGGGCATCAGATAGTATGATATACCTACCTAATATATTTACCACTGAATAGGTAAACCTATTCAGTAAATATATATATACTGTGATTATTATGATCAAAAATATTCATTCATTACATAGCTAGAACATATTTGTAGCGTTTCATGGTTATCACATTCAGCCACTGCCAATATAATAGGTATAGTATGCGCTTCAATCGTGCGTTTATAAGATCTTAAATTTTTCACTTCTTACAGAATATGATAGACTTCGCAATGACTACACCACTGCAAGATGAAAGCGTGACTCGTGCGCCACTGCAAATTCTTACGGACTTGCTTTCAGAGGTTGGTAGCTTCTACATTTAATAGGGTGAAGTAAATTCTACAATACAATGAATGACCCAGAGTCTAAAGGTTTGACAAAATTTCATATGCATCTGTGTAGCGATAGTTTTATCTAGTAGGAACCTCTTCTTTTATTGCCAGAACAAGGATAGTCCAGATTGGGAAGAATGGGCGGAAAACATATCGAGTGTCGCGGCGCCGCTGCTCGCCGAGCGTTGCGTCAACGGCGAGCTGTGCGCGTTGCTCGCGCGGCTGTGTCGGCACCGGCCGCGCTCCGCTCCGCTCCCCGCTCTCGCTCCGCCTGTGCGACGCGTCCTCACCCGAAACGTTGACTTCGGAAAAGCGCCTGATGCTCGACAATTTGTGAGGGACTACATTAGGTAAGCAATATACATGCCTTACACTATTTTATAATGATATAAGTATACTGAATTTGGCGACGTGTTATTTGTAACAACTTGATTAGGTATCGCCGTTTTGGAGTTGATAGCAGTATTGAGCGTCATGTGTGTGAGCATACGGGGAACTAAATATGAGTGATGTGATTGATGATCTGTCAACATAGTATCCAGGTGAAGACCGTTTGTCACAAGGTGCATGCCAGTTTAATTACCGGCTAATCACTCATGAATCATGGTTAACAGGATTAACTAATGCAGAATCTAACGTGTAATCGGTCATGTAGGTACCTAATAAGTGCGGCCTATGCAATTATTCACCCAACTGGCTAAATTATTTTATTTTTATGAATGATATCTATCTTTTAATACCATTTAATGAAGGCCGTACTTAAGTTGGTACTTAACAACCTTAAGACCGTACTTCGTCTATAACTACTTAATAACCTTAATTTTAGGTAAAAATCTCGTTGACATTCAAACAGCTAATTTAATTTTAATGACGTGGTTACAATTTTTACGAAATGTTTATCAGAAAAATCTAGGGCGATGTCAGGGTCACTAATCAAGTCCGAATTACTATGATCTTCAACGTTAAGGGTCTATGCAGACGGGCTGCATTTGGATTGCAAGACGACTGCAAAATTACTGTTTGTACTGCTGCATACTTTAACTACAACTAAGTACATTACAACTCACAACTTTATAGGCAGTTATGCTTGTATGCAGTCGGCAGTTGATGCAGTTGTGTCCGATTTGATGAAGTCAGACTCGCACTTGACCGGGTTTTTCTAAGTAGGTGCCTATTTGCAGTGCTCTAAGTGCTCACAACTCCGGGCACAGCCTGGTGCGTCGGTTCGTGGAGGTGACGCACGGCAGCGGCGCGGCCTGCCCCCACCCCCGCGCGGCGCCCAACCTGGCGTCCGTGGCGCTGGCGGCCTTGGACGACCACTACCGCGACCGGCCTTCGCCGCACATCTGCGACGATACTGAGTACGAGGTGCTGTGCTTCGCTGATATCCTGGAGCACATGTAAGTTCTGGGTAATACTGAGCTACTGGCAGCCAAAGACGACTTACTATTGCGAACGGCGCTCACCACACGTCATGTGCGACGATACCCGGCACAAGGTGATGTGCTTCGCTGAAAACCTTGACCACATGTATAAGTTCATAGGTTGGAATCTATAGAGCGCATTTTGAAATTAACTAGACTGAAGTTTCAGTTAAAACGAGACAGATTTATGCCAGCGGTATAATGCTGGCTCGTTTTAACAGTTTCTTGAGTCTGAGCAAAGTTAAAGTACGCTCTATAGATGTCAGCAGGTCACGATACAGCTCTATCTTAACGCGTATCTACTATATGCATCTACTTGCACGGTGTTCTTGGCGCTGGCGTAAAATAGACGATCGCTATTGCAACCGGCCGCTTCGCTAATATTCTTGAACACACCTAAATTTTGAATATCGCTTCTCATACAGCTCTGCCAATCCGCACTTGGCTAGACTGTGGCCTAAACCTTCTCATAATGAGAGGAGACCCCGGTGACGTGTTGATGATGATGATGACATGTCTTTGCAGGTGTGAATATGATGATTGGCTAGTGGTGGTAGGCGGGGTGCTACAGCCAGTGCCCCTGTCAGCGTCCGCGCTGAGCTGCCCGCGGGTCGCGTCGCGGCTGGGCAGTGTGCTCAACAGGCTGGCGTGGGACCCGCGCTGCGCGGCGCACACGTGCGTGGCGCACGCACGCGCCGCGCGCCCCTCCCCCCCTTCCTGGCTGCGAGCCACTGCCCCCTCCGACCCTGCGCTGGCACTACCACACGATCAGTTGTGTCAACTTTGGGGAGATATGGTAAGTTCATCATTTACTAGCTGATATCCGTTTCGTCCGCGTGGATTTAGGTTTTTAAAATCCCGTGGGAACTGTTTGATTTTCCGTGATAAATAGTAGGTAAATACAGCCTGGCATTCTCCAGGTCATTTATCCTTGCAAAAAAATCACGCCAGGCCAAACAAACAACGGATTTCTCAACAGTAGGTAAAGTTTACGCGGCATGGATGAAATCGGTAATGCAGAACGTTACTATAGGTACAGTTTTAATACAGACTAAATAATATTATGTATCTAACTATACACTTACCCTTTATAATAAATAATAGGACTTATTTTATCTTTCAGCTGAAGACTCTACTAAGCTGTTGCTGTAAAAGAAAAAGTTTTCTCCAAAGTATGAGCAAACATCTTCCAGATTTTCTAATAGTTGGACTCGCAGAACATGTAAGCTCCCCTTATACCTACTTATTACAATAATAATTATGTTTGCACAAGAGATTCGGCCGACATGATTGGACTTTTTTTGTGAACACGATCTAAAAGCAAAAACAAATTTCAATTTACAGACCAGGATGAGTTTTTGAGGAGAATATTATGATAATTTAATATTTTAAGATGTTTGGTGTGTAAGTTATTATAGGGAAATGTGTTTATTTGAGCGTCAAATAAAATGAAAGTTAGGTACAAGTCATGAAAACCATGTGATACCAAAATATGCGCCGATCAAGTCTGGCCCAGCTCTCAACCCATGGTTATGAGCCGAAGATATTTAATAGGTACAATAATTATAATGTATGAGCGCATAATATTATAAGTAAGTAGGTATTGTATATCCTAAACTTTCACATCTTTCGCGTTACACATGGATAATATACCTATGCGTACGGTATCTACCATTTATAAAAAGTTATTTTCTGACTGTATTATTATTTATACTTATATATTTTATGATTTTTTCAGCCCGCAGCATTAGAGGCCTTATGTCTCATGCTAGAATGGGAAGTAGCTAGTGGGGAGCAAACGCAGCTAGAAATAATAGCAGCACTGCAAGGCACTGAAGTAGGACGACAGTATTATAAGGATTTGTGTGAGCGGCAACAAACATTACAAAGACTAGTGAGTACAAATTGGATACTTATAGTTCGCGCAACACAAATAGTTCAATGTGAACACGAGGCGTATGATGGCGCATTGTTCAAAACAGTAAAAACCGATCAAGTATGAGCCGGACTCGTACACGTAGGATTCATTACCTGTCATCGTACAAGAAATAATACTTTATGGAGCCGCAAATTCGCGGTTTTCGGATTTTCCCATTTACTTGTGGAATAAGGTTGAAATGTAGAGTGCATTTTGACATTGATAAGACTTAAGTTCCAGTTAAAACGAGACAGATTTATGCTAGCCGTATAACGCCGTCTCGTTTTAACAGTGACTAAGTCTGAGCAAAGTCAAAGTGGGCTCTATAGATCTCAGCCTAAGACATTGTGCTATCTGTCAAATTTCATAATTCTAGATTTGCTTGACGGGTCTTCACAGTCAGATATTTAACAGCGAAGCGCTAAAAAAGAAAACTTCGCTAAACGGTACAGAACCATAAAACTTCTTCCTGATTTTTTTTAGCAATCGCAAGGCGGCCCTCGGCGACTAGCGCTGCCGGTGCGCGCGACCGACGCAGACGTTGCCGCGCTTTTGGAAGCGGGCGCGCTCGGAAACCTCGAGTGCCTCAGCCTCGCCTTCACCAGTGTCACTAGCGCCTGCGCTCACCACCTCATCAAGGTAAACGAATATGACTTTTATCTAGGTAGGTATCTCCTGCCTCTACTTACCTAAAGTTGCGTTTAGTAGGATTGAGGCTTATTGCTAATGATTTTTCACGGAAAGTGATTTTTTTTTCATTTTCACACTTAGGTACCTACAATCTTTTACTAGATACGTTAATTTAACTGGGAATTAGGATCAAGAACATTCGTTTACACTATCTGAATTCTATAATGTTGGTTTTTTTTTTAGCTACCCTCACTGCGCTATCTAAATCTGTGGGCCACGAAGTTCGGCGACAGCGGCGTGCAGTTGATTGCAGAACATCTCCCTCGCTTGCAGGTGCTGAACCTTTGCGAAACGCCAGTGTCAGATAAGGGGATTGAAGCATTGTCAGGTAGCTACTACTTCAATATTTTGTGAATAAAAAAATACATTACATTCCATTACTATACAATATTAATATGAATGCGAAAGTGTGTCTGTCTGTTTGCTAGCTTTTCACGCCTCAACAGTGTAAACAATTTTTAAGAAAATTGAGACGGAGTTGGCTTACATCCCGGGAAAGGAAATAGACAACTTTTTATTACGGAAAATCAAAGAGTTCCCATGGGATTTTTAAAAAACCTAAATCCACGTGGACGAAATAATGATGATGATGATCTACGCTGTTAGATATTTTCTGCTACACATTCTGTCCTTTATTCATGTATTTCAAATTTTAATACAACAATTTCAGGTCTGTCCAGTCTTCGGCGGTTAAACCTGAACAGTACAAAACTATCGGCAGAGGCTTTCGAAATTTTGAGGAAGAGATTGCCGCAGCTTCAGGAGTACGACATCCGTTACACAGAGGCTTGGTGACAGCGGGCGTCGGCGCGGCGCCCTTCCTCCTATTCTAATAAGGATCTCATGTGTTTTAACTTGTTTTAAGGGCTGGATCAGGCCTAATGTGCATCTGATAGCAGTGCTGTCACAAAGCCGCTATATTCTCTGAACCAGAGCTGGCATTGTTATAATTTAAATATGTTCAAATCAAGCGTTTTCAACATGTTTTAAGTTAAAATATAAGGAGTCCTTTTTGCCTTTGGAGATGCGGAACTCTAAAACCAGTTAGTTTTAAACATGTTTTGTCCTGTTGTTTTTTAAACAGTTTTTTTCCAACCCGAACTGAGCGACACAAAGCGATAGTCCTGGGCAAATACAGTTCCAGTTGGTTAGGTCTAGTCTAGCCCTAAAGCTGATCGCACACTAGAGGCAAGCCGCAAGACCCCCACTGGCTTACGCAAAGCTTTTTTTAAAGTTACCAAAAATGAGCTGCGCCATGTAAATGTTGTTTCTGAGAAAATGCAACTGACGTCAATTTTCAGCAATTAGTAGCTAGGAAAATAAAACGATTTGCATTTGGCGCATGCAGCTCGCCTTTTACTTTAGTATGCGATCAGCGGAGTTGCAGGAAAGATTGCTGAATAATTTTTTAAAAGTAATAGATACTAATGGATATATGTTGCGAATGAATAGGGGACTAAAACGAAGGAGAAATAAACCTTTTTTAACAGCTTATCGTGTAGGTGACATAGTATAGGTAACTACATGGATCGAATTTATTTACTCTCCTGTGAATTGTGATGGCTATTTCAATTCGTCTGAGAATCTTCAATGTTTTTCTATTAGAACAAACAATGTCTGCTATCTATTCTATTTACTTAAGCATTTATATCTCTTTATTATTTAACCTTCAGTGTTATATCAAGGTGTCTAATATATGCTAATAAATTTCCAAGTACATAGGTAGGTTAGCAATCAATACTCATTACCTATTTTTAGTTTAGGTAACATTATTGTTACTATCAAAGCTATCACTTCTCTACATGTGGTTCATCGGGCGCCTTATCTCATCAGTTATCAGTCTAAAACAATATCTTTTAATTATCTTTACGACTATTCAATTAAAGAGCGCACACGGCTGCAAACAATGTATATTTATCAGCCACTTGGAACATAATATGATAACACCAACCGAATTTATAAATTCATTATGAAACATTCGATGCATAAGTACGGTTAGACTTTGCTATAGTGTGCAACCTCCATTAACTTTACCGGTGTCAGGCGCGGATCCAGCCCTCAAAAAAGGTTATGGTCCCAGCTACCCGAAAATCGGTCAAGTGCGAGTTGGAGCATGAACTCGCTCATTAATAATATAGTGCATTCATATGAAAAATGTTTACAAAGTAGTTAGGTATATGACACTTTGACCAAGATTTTGTACAGTGCACCACCGAACACGATAGACCGTGGAGTTGTGACGTCACAAGTCTATTAGAGTAGTGGGCATGCCCATCGTGCCCACAACGATGGATTCGCGCTTGACGGATGTAAACTTATATGGGTAAATAGATAAAACATTATGTATTAGGTAGGTTACGTACCCTCAAACTTGTGTAAAAATAATGCATATAACTTAGGTGCATTACTTTTACACAATATTATATGTGTCCTGCACTCCCCACCTTTACTAAATTAATTATTATTATTAGGTAGGTAAGTAAGTTGGTGTATTGTGTGGATGTATGTTAATAACTTATTTCGAATTGAACTTGTAAATAATGCTAGGTAATTTTAAAGAGTGACACCAAACTTTATTTATTAAGGTCTTCATAGTATTAATACGCTTGAATTGTTAGTATTCAATTGTTAAGTGTATATTGTTATCTTAGGGATTTTTTCAATACATTTGCTCGTAAAGCGGCTCTTGTTTCACCGCTATTAAAAATTTAAAGTAGACTTAATAGCATAATTATAATTAACATGAGCGACAAAATATTGCCGCAGTTATTGAATAAGCAGTAATTTTCGTTATCGCACTAGTGCGGTAATATTAATTATAACGTTCGCTCAACAGAAGCTGAATTGAGGCCTCCATTTTTAATCGAGCGTCGCGTTGTTCCCGTTGAGTCACACTCCTGTGAGTAGCACTGTGACACAAGGAGAATAGTGACACAAGAGGAATTTTATTTTCTCGATCAGTCACATTCGTGTGTAACAGTTTGAATGAACGGGAAAAATAATAATTATCCTTGAGCTATACTGTGACATAACGCCACTTTTCGTTTCCCCTTGATTCGCATCATTTCTGAATAGATCTATTTAAAGTAGGATAGTAGGAAAAGTTTTGTAACAATCACGTACAATTAATATTTAAACATTCGTATTAAAAACCTATACGCTACTTCTTCTGTGGTGTTTGTTTTCCAACAATATCTCAAAAATTGTCTTTTTTAAACATAATTATGCAATCATCCAGATGTCCTATTATTTTTATTCACAAATGTATTGAAAAAAGTACGATGCACGTGCGTCTTCGAAATTAAATTCTCGGTGCTATTTGAAACCCTCGCCTACGGCTCGGGTGTTACAATTTGCACCTCGACTATAATTTTTAACACACTGCACTTGCAAATAACTAATTATATTAAAGGTTGATGGGGCTGTGAGAACTGAGGACTAAGAATGGTCGCGACTTGTGTTGCGTTTGGTTTGAATGACTGCCGATCGTGTGTTCAGTGTGCATGTAGCTTAGTTTTAAATTGATTCTTAATACAAGGTAATAATTTTAGCAAGTTATAAAATAAATGTTATCATAGAACTCTTCACAATAAAAAAACCACTATGTCCGAATTTTATACCTAGACATTCATTTCGATTCTAAAAACAGAAGGGTTAGTACGAGCTCGCACATCTCGGCAACGTTTATAGATTTCGAGTAGTTAGCTAACGAAATACTAAAATCAAACAAAAGTAAAATGGCGCTAAACTGAACCGTTATAAAGCTCAAGTTCGTTCATACATCTTCAGCCAGCGCCCCAAACGGAAACATTGGTCAGTGGTACAAACAGTGACATAGCTAGGTTTGCACCCGCCAGTGTAAGCGACGATGCATGAAAGGGTGGAAACCTGGTTTTGTCGCTGCCTCTACCTAATGATTATACACTATACAGACTGGAAACTAGGAGCTTCGGCTGCATTTTACGTATACAGCTATGTGTGCTTAGTATGAGATTTTACATTTCACCAACATCAACATTGATAGAATTCGAGTGCCGAAAAACAAAAACGTTAAGAGAGTTAAGAGAAAAAGGGGCATTTTCCTTGATTTAAAGTCAAAAATTCACAATGTTTCTACTTGGTGTATGAACAAACTTGTGGTTGAAAACATGGCAGTTACGCCATGGCCATCTTACTTAAACGCTGAAGTATTTCGACCCTCGAATTCTATTAATGTTGGTCAGTAACACATACTGATGTTTACAGTTTATAGTCGAAAACTAGGTACCTATCAAAGATGTCGAGTTGTGCAAACTCGTACTAACCCACTGCATAATAAATTGATCTCACTAATAATAATATATCTACTTATCTTTATACACATAAATCTACATCATGATAAAATATATAATTATACTGAAAATTTAAGAAATTTAGCTTTGTCATAATGTAATTGTAGAATTCAAGATCGTTGGAGAAAAATATGTGAGAAATATTGAATACCTACTTACCTTGTAATAAGTGCGCCATGTGGCCCTACAGAATTTATCGTCTTAGATGAATATGTACCTAAATTGAGCGCGGGCCTTAAATGATAGAATAATGAGTAAAGTTGTGTATGGTGTGTGGAACGTTAAATAAATAGCAAAATGTAATTTAAAAATACTGTCATTTGATAAAGAGGTTTAAGACTTATGAATTTTTAATAAAAAATAATTATAATAAAATATATTTGTTGTTTTATTCTTACACATTACAATTTTTTTTAAACCCTAAATGTAGGTAAGTATATAGTTCCCGACAGATTGAGATAGCAACCAGGGCGGGGACACCCCGCACAACCCGATTGCCATCTAAACCTGTCGCGTACTATATAGTGCGTAAAAAATGACTTCTCACGCGCCATTTTAACTCTGGGTCAACTATCATGTCAATAGTACGGTTCACCTTTAAAATAAGGACTAAAATCCCACTTTTGACATGAAATCTACTATATAAAAATAAGTCGGGTTTTCCTTCCTGACGCTATAACTCCATAACGCACGAACCGATTTCCACGGTTTTGCATTCGTTGGAAAGGTCTCGGGCTCCGTGTGGTTTATAGCAAAGAAAATTCAGGAAAAATTTCAACAGAAAAGCGTGAAAATCTTTTTTCATAGCATGTACTACAAACCAAGTGGCGAAACGGAGTTCGCCGGGTTTGCTAGTTTAATATATAGTTGATGCAATAGGGTTTTAAATTTTAATTGCTTTAATAAGATGCCAAAATCTATTATAATTTGTTTTCTAGAATCATGCAGAATATCTACTATATAAAAATAAGTCGGGTTTTCCTTCCTGACGCTATAACTCCATAACGCACGAACCGATTTCCACGGTTTTGCATTCGTTGGAAAGGTCTCGGGCTCCGTGTGGTTTATAGCAAAGAAAATTCAGGAAAAATTTCAACAGAAAAGCGTGAAAATCTTTTTTCATAGCATGTACTACAAACCAAGTGGCGAAACGGAGTTCGCCGGGTTTGCTAGTTTAATATATAGTTGATGCAATAGGGTTTTAAATTTTAATTGCTTTAATAAGATGCCAAAATCTATTATAATTTGTTTTCTAGAATCATGCAGAATATTGGTTATTCACCTTATATTTTATTTATTTTAAATGCTTATTCATCGGTTTATTTATTAGTCGTAGTATGAATATTAATCAAGCGTAAAATGTTAATGTTGACTAGGTACAATGCTTTTGTACTCAAAAACTACCAACCTAATTGAAGGTTAAATAATTTTTATCCTCCTCATATTTTTTCCGTGTAAATCGACCGGTTGTTTAGTTCGGTCAATTTAGATGATTGCTACATCTATAAGGTCTATTTGGTTTTATATAACAAAATGCAAATATTTTCTATCGACGCTTTAAGACTTGTTCTTTTTGGTTTCTTCTATTTCTTTTATTTTAGCATCACAGTCTTCTACCTCTGCTCGAAATCCGATAACTACATAGCCGGCAAGAAATATTGTATACTCTACTGTACACTCATTCCTATGTGAGGTTTTGTCGGTCTCAACGACAGAGACAATGCTCTACGAAACCTATCTCTTTCTAAAGGTCGATGTACAATATTTCCTGTTGGGTACTGCTAGTTATACTATATATAGCTCGATTACCACTGACTGACTCACTGACTCATTGACATAATTGTTCTCCTAGAAGGAGACGGAAAATGATATAGTGATGTAGGGGAGATGTGTTCGGATTCGGGAACCCTCTGGGGAAAAATTATGACATTTCGGAAAAACAAGATGGCGGCCGACGTGATTTTTGCAGCTCCGTTGTTTTCCAACCGATTTCGTTGAATTTTGCAATCTTTGAAGAAAGTAGTAAACGGTTAATAGAAAATGCAAAAAAAATTGGAAAAACAAGATGGCGGCCGAGCTGTAGCGTTTTCAAAATTTTGATTTTTTGACCCCGAACCGCGGCGCCACAGATCCGAAACGGGGTAATCGAGGAAAATTATTTTTTCCTATTTCGCCCACGATTATCCTGTATTTTGACAGAACGGGAGTGGTTTCTCAAAATTCAAGATGGCGGCTGTCATGGCGGTCGTTTTGTTCGAGGTACGATAAAACGCAATTTTAAAATTCGAATATGTCAAAGTTGGCGACATCGGAGCGATTCGGCTTCTATGAAGCGGTTGTACGCATAGACTCGAGGTATAGATTGGTGGGGAAAAATTACCCCATTTTTCGGGAAATTTCAAGGTTTTTGGGAAAATGTAAAAAATCGAAATACGGACTTTTTGCAAAATCCGAGTATGAACGATTACGTGTTTTGCTCGTACAAATGACATTTGAGTGTTTTCGTCACCAAGGACTGGCAACACTGGAAGTTATCGAAGCAAAAGTGATTTTCGACATTGTCTTTTTTCAGGGACGATCATTTCGCGTGGATGCAAGCGAGATGAGAGATTGCACCGTTATCGGGAGCGGTATATCCTGTAGTTAATGGGAAAGTTGTAAAATTATCTAATTTGCTTCTGCAAAAAGAGTTGGTGGCCATTTTGTATTTTCTTTAAATTTTCCGATATTTTGATCATGTTTTTGTGGCAGTTGGCAACATTTTGGAAAGTCGACATGTATCAATCGATTGTGTGACTCAACCAGCAGTATCGAAATATGTAAACAGTGTTGCCACATTTGGGGAAATTTTCGAGATTTTCCCCAAAAACTCCTCCTGTAAAATTTTGTATGAAATTATTTTTTTTCACTGATGGTTTCATATAGAAAACAAAAAAAAAATCGAGGAAAAATTTGGAAATAGCTGATGATCGAGGATGTCGGAGACGGGTGAAGGGTCCGCTCAAGGTATTGAAGATAGGTGGGGGGTGCTCGACCAAATGTCATTCATGACGTCATCCAATTGCCAAAAAGCTGAAAAAAAATTCAAAATGGCGAAGAAAAAATGGCCGCCATACAAATTTCACCGGTGTCCAGCTCGGAGGGTATAAAAGATGGAAGTGTGGTTTCTTGGCAAAAGAGAATCAAGATCCGAAGGTCTACTCGATGAATAGAAAAAAAATTCAAAATGGCGGAATTTATTTTTCCATACATTTTGTATGGCGATTATGAATGTCTCATTCTCCTAGAAAGAGACGGAAAACGATACATTGATGTTTGGGAGATATGTTCGGATGCGCGATATGAGTAGGGGAAAATTATGAAATTTCAGAAAAACAAGATGGCGACCGACGTGATTTTTGCAACTCTTTTGTTTTCCAACCGATTTCGTTGAAACTCGCAATCTTTGAAGAATGTAGTAAACGATTAATAGAAAAAGTGGAAAATTTTGGAAAAACAAGATGGCCGCCGTACGAATTTCGTCGGTGTCTATCTCGGAGGCTATAAAAGATGGAAGAATGGTTTCTTGGCAAAAGATGATCAGGGTCCGAAGGTCTACTCGGTGGAACAAACTCTGCATGCTCGCGGACCACTTTAGTGGTCCGCGCACCCACGCACCCTACTATATTACCCTCAACTACCCCGTTTTTACAAAAAAATGATATGGATGTCGTTTTCAGAGTTTTCCAGGGGCTGATTTTGATAACGACATTTATTTTGAAATCCAAGATGGCGGACATGCCTTTTTAAGAAAAAAATCGATATGGGTGTCTTTTTATGGTGAATTTCGGGGTGAATTGTGTATTTTAATAACTCGATTCGGTTGAATACAATAAAGCTAAACATTACCACGTCACGCGAGCTGCTTTAGCAGCTCGCGCACCGAGCAAAAGCTAGTTTGACATATAAAATTAACATGGCGCGTGATAAGTTAAATTTTACGCGTTTTTTATATTTGATTTGTGTGTAGGTAAGTATATTAATCTCTAAACTAAAAATCAAGACTGGTTTCAACACTCTCTTTCGCTGTCGTGATGCAAATTGCAGCCGGGTTTTATTATCTTCGTATTATACATAATTTAATAAATAAAAGCAATATCTAAGGAATAATTATATTTGAATAATTTTCAATAGTGTATGATACATAGTTATCTTAATATTAACTTTATACATTTATTATCAGCATTACTTTTAAAATTAATTATAGATAATTAATATTATAATTAACTATATATAGTTAACCAATCATAGCAGAGACTATGACTTGTTCTTCAATAATGTTGCCACTGGCATCGATATAAAAACCGAATGTTATCAATCCAATGATTAATTTCAATATTTCTAGCAGTAAACTATGACGCAATTCTTCTGATTGGCTGATACTCACTCTTCCACTATAGAAAACAGCATTGTCAATATTCAGCCAGTAACAGCAATGACAATCATCACAATCACAAGTTTGGTGCTAGATGGGCTCGGGGACAGTTTGAGATCAATTTTTTGACAATTAGCGACCGATATGGATAAGATAGTACACATCAGCTGGTAAATCCTCAAACATCTGGATTATATATTTTTAGTGTTCCACTATACGCCGGTAATGTTAAGTCGTCAAAATATATATTTTAGTGTCAATAAAAACGTCTCTTATTGGCTCTTTAGTATGCTTTACACACAACTAGGTATATTCAATTTAAAACTAATAAATTTATACTATGTATTTTATACTATACTCATTATTTATTATTACAAAAGATTTTCCAAGATTTCATTTAATTTTAAATACAATAATTTGATGCACTTGAAATTCATTAATGCATCCAGGTCGGTATCTTTTTTACTTCATAACTCTACAAATATATTTTTGTGTGTGCCTTTTAGCCGGAGTTAAACAAGGTAGCTATATGCACAATACTTTCACAATCTGTGTACAGAAACTGCAGATAAAATTGAGTGTTTGCTGCACAACTTTCAAGTTTTAATATGCACGCTGCGAGGTTTATGTTAAAAAATGCAAACGGATTGGTAGCAATCTACCATATTATACATATAAGCGAAAATGAGTGGTAAGCTGGAAAATATTTAAGCAATGAAATCGCTCCAGGTGATTAGCGCTGTGCAGGACAGGAAAATTAACTGATCTTATTAGTTGACTCTTTCATTGCTCAACTTCTGCTGTTATCGACTGCTCTTTTGTATTCCACGTCAACCGCTGGAGCAACTACTGTTAATCGCTTGACGGATCCGTGTATGACAATGAAAAGATCGTAGTTTGCTATGCAGTCGCAGCTTGAAGCAGATAGTCACACTTCAAGCTGCCTGTGTATGACTGCTCTTTAATTTTCATGGAAGTACTAACCACATGCTTGTCTTTTACAAATTGGCATGACTGAAGTGAGATACGTAAGTATACTTGGGGTGTTACTTAAGCTGAAATCTATAGAGCGTACTTTGACTTCACTCAGACAGAGTTAACACGACACAGATTTATGTATCATGAATACATTTTTCTCATTTTAACTGTCTTAAGTCTGAGCAACGTCAAAATACTCTCTAAGAATCTGAGCCTTAATGTGTTTCTATCATTACCTAACTTTTACAAAAATAACTAAACCAAAATGTATAAAAAATTATACTCAAAAAATGATTTCATATTATTGTAAACTACTTAAGTCACACCGTGAGCTTCAAATTTGATTTGAGTAGATACCTAATTAAAAAGTTGCATCACAAACAGACGAATATTTATTCCATAAATTACAAATCAGTTACGAACTATATTATACAGCAATATAGGTTCTAGCCAAAATCCACACACTGGTGTATTTTGATTGTTGTCCCACGTAAAATAAATAGAAAAAAGCAGTTGAACTATCATTCATAATTCTGACTGTATTAGATACTACTAATAGATACTTTTTATACCAGTGTATACTGAAATAATACGAATGTATAGTCCGTACAAAATGACTTCTCACGCGCCATTTTAACCCTATGAGCCAACTGTCATGTCAAAAATACGATTCACCTTTAAAATAAGAACTAATATCGTACTTCTGTCAAGACATTTTTGACAGATAAAGTTGAAAGGGCGCGTGAGAAGTTAGTTTTTATGCATAAAGTTGCCTTCAAACTACGGAAATATAATATAATATATAAATATCTATACTTTGAAATTACGTCTAAGTGTGAACAGTGACATTTCAAAGTAGGGTGAGCGATATTTATATATTATATTATATTTCCGTAGTTTGAAGGCAACTTTTTAAGTCAATTTTATTTTGGACAAGTGGGCAAGGCATAAAATATTACATTCTAGTCTACTTTTGTACCTGATCCATTTATAACTATGAGCCATAAAATTATACCTAAAATATAAAATTCTCCAATTTAGCCATACTGTTACAATGGGGTAGATGCCGACGTTTGGTTTGGATCGTTATTCTACAATTCTCGCTAAACGGCATTGACGCGCTTCTATTTTATCGACCTTATTCTGCTATTTATTTTGTGTCTGCTACCACCAGCTACAAAACGATTTTCACCTATTTTTCTCATGACGAATATTCTTTATAACTTTGATCACTTAAGCTTTGGATAAAACTAATAAAGAAATCGAGACATCTACCACATTTAACAGTATACCGAATGACAACCACGTCGTACTTTTTTTAATTAATTTTAATTCTCATACGTAATAATTTATTTTTAATCTAAGCAAATAATAAATGCATTTTTTATGCACACGAATTTTTTAACAAATCAGTTTTATCAGTCCCAAGATTTTCAAGCCAGGATTCTTGTATATAAATTATTAGCTGATGTACCGACTTTGTTCGCGCGAATTTAGGTTTTTAAAAGCCCATGGAAACTCTTTTGATTTGCCAGGATAGAAAGTATCATTTATGACCATCCCCAGCATGCAAGCTATCGTTTTTTCAAATTTTGGCGAAATTGGTCCAGCTATTTAAGCGTGAAAAAGTTATGAACGGACAGTTACTTTCGCATTTATAATCCTACTATGGATTTAAATAGGTAAACATTAGTAGTGCTATTGGCAAGGCGAAACGGATCTTACGCTAACTAGCATTTTAAATTTATAAAAATAAGGTATAACTGTTACTAAAAATATATTTTAACACAATTATTAATATATAGTATTGTCTAACTTATAATACCAAACTAAGCAGGGAAAAATATTGGTTCTAATGATGGGAAGGTTGGCATACCGGCAACGGTCCAACGCTGCACCTAGAAGTGTAATGTATTCATATCGAAAATATTTTTAATTCTATTCTACTTCTATTCAAATGTGTCTCCTTGTAAACTGCTTAACACATACTAGATACGATGGTACGTTTTTAACGCGGAATAGGAGGGTAAATTTGTTAATGAGGGTAGTTTTTAAGTCCTATCTAGTTAATTGACTCATTATTAGTATGTAAACCAAGATTTATCGCAATCGGGTCATTAGTCTTTGAACTATCGCCAACTAAGCTTCTCAGTGTGAAATAGCACGCTCGTTCAGTTTATCGAAGCGCGAAATGTAGAGCGTGTAATCGCGTATACCAAAACGAATGTAAAACGCGAAAAACGAGAAAAAACTAGTCTGCATTCGCCCTTATAATTTCTGTAATACAACTTCTAGGAGCTCAAGGCAATCGCGCGTCATGCCGTCACATGTAGGCTTTCCAAGTTTTTAGTGCTCTTTAAATAAAGTTCATGATAATAATAGGTATGAAACACCTAATATAGACAACGTCTACCAAAAGATCCTAAGATCATAAGCCAAACAAAAAAAAGGAAAACAAAGGCATTAAGCTTGTGCATTAAGATAGATGAGCCACCCCAATATTTACAATAAAACCGTAATACTAAATACTAATACATAGTTAATATAAGTTATTGGTCAATGAAACCATAAAAATTAAAAAAAAAATATACACATACTGGGGCTAATTCCGTTGTACACAGACTCTAATCTAAACTGGCATGTCATAAACTATGTCATGCCATTCCGTTCATAATATTTTTAGTACATTAGTTTATTTATTTATACAGATACAAGTTAGCACTTGACTGCAGTCTCACCAGGTGGTATATAGTTCGTATATTGGAGAAGGATGTACTAACTTCAAATCTATCATTAAAAGGTTAGATTTGTGTACTATCCGATTAGCACAAATAATAAAGTTGTTTAAGAGCTGCTCATATAAAAACAGTTCGTAAAAACTAACATCTTAGAGTTCAACCTATTTTCCCCCGAAATTGAAAATCTCTTAGCGCTTTTCGCTGGGCTTGAACAAGATGAGTGCTCAAAACTTTTTTCGCTTATTTGGGGCACTAAAGTACTTTTTAACCATTATACTTTTTATTAATTATGACTAACGTAGAACATGTAGACAGTGTGGCTAATTCTATTGTACACAATTTCTAAACTAAACAGGTCTAAATCTATTGCTATACTTTCCCGCAGGGAGCATTGTTAGCAATATATAGACGTGTCATTTTAGTTTACTTTAGAGATTGTGTACAATAGAACTACCCACAATATTATTTACACATATACAAAAATAAATCAAATGTAGGTATAATCATAGACGTAACTTTTCTGTAAATTAGAGGCCAATAGTAAAATAACACAATATACGAAAACTCCATTAATTTACCAATTACCTATTGGTTCATTTTATTTAAACACAAATCCCTAAGCTAACTGACCTAAAAGTAGTATTGTCCTTTTCCTCAAGGAACACTATGGTCTGTGACAAGGATAGCACTATTTTTACATCTATTTTAATAAGAAAAAGTGTGTACAATCACCCACCAAAGGCTGTCGTGTAGAGGTGTTGCCTATGTCAAACTCAATTATTTTTTAAGGATTGAATAGGTCTTTCAAAATAAGTAAAATAAAAAAAAAAGTTAGTCATAAGTTTAAAAATAATTTTAAACTATCGGTTAAAAACAATCTGATGAGCTTTTTTAGTTTAATTAATAATTTAAAATAATTATAAGTTAATGACGTCACATTTCACTATTCATACAAACTTCTATATTAAGCGCACATTGGCAACATCCCTATTCACAAACTCATGAGCCCAGAACGAAATGTCTAGGGACCGCTTGGAAGATTTCTAGCGAAGCCGCTAGTATCTCATAGAATTAGTTCAAATTTTTACATATAACTATACAATTTATTACATAATATAACTTCCATGTGCAAACTGTGACATAAATTGAATCTCAGAAAGTCGTTATTGCTAGTCATCAATGCACCACTCTGTATAATATAATTTATTCACTAATTATACATAAAAGAAATCTACATTTTGTGCCTAGTCTTGAAAAAGTATAAACTTCATGGTGACCCACGCAACGGTAGGTACTGATTTTGATGGCACCTAAATTTTAGTTTCGCATCTTTTTCTTACCAATTTAATAAGAAAAGGACAGACAAACTAAATTTAAAACTGTCAAGCCTCGTGACTTTAGGTGCCAGTCTTGACCATAGTGTTTAAAGTAGAGTAGTATACCACAGTTCACGAAAGTTAGGGAACTCTAACAAAACGTCGAGGCTCCGACGTCACTGGTAGCTTAAATGAAGCCTTATTTTTCTATGATTTTACTTCACCATAATATTTGACATATCGTCGATTCAGAATCAAACCAAGAATTCCCTCACTCTAGTTCAATCTGGTAGTACTTAAATTTAATCTATTTGAATATTTAATTTTCTGCCCTTTTTTATCAATATTAAAAAGAAAAAGATGCTGATGCCAAATTATAAGAACATAGTGTTGACATGTTTACAAGTGGTTTGCGTGCAAGTTGTAAAAGTCACAAGTTTTTGGGAGTGAGTACAAACATGATATACGCGTTCGCGACATCCACGTATGCATAGGACACTGACGCATCCAGAAGCCGATGCACGTTATGTACACGGTTCGTGCGCATGCGCAAGTGTGGATTTTTCTTAACGTCAACCACTTGTCTACAAGGTTTCAATATACCCAATTTCATATGATCGTTCAAACCTAATACTGATCACAAAATGAAAATTCTAATTACAAATAAAGTTATGTACAAGTAAGTGTAATTATAACTATATATATTTTTAACTGTTTCTTCATTGCACTCAATTCATAATACACTCAAAAATTTTCGCCACTTAGGTACTGAATAATTTAGTAAAGGACATCACCCAAATTGAGCTACATTTTTGCCGGCCACAAAAAGTCAAAAAAAAACTATTTCTACAGTAATATTATCAATAATATAATAAGGTCTACTACATGGTACTTCTTTTGCTTTTATTCTGATCCTTTACATCAAATGTAACATACACGGTCGCGACGTTTGTACTACATAAATCTCGGGGAAAGTCGTCATTATGATCATAAAGCGCAAGCGCCAACAATGTACGCACTAGCGCTTTCAGTATCGTCACTACATTTGTCGTTGTATCGTTGTTTTTTTAATTCAATTTCGATTTGCGATAGTCGCGATCTCCTGGTGGTAAGATGCTAAGATTGAAGCGTGCTTAATTGGAAAGGTTATGGACAGTTATATAAACCCTATCAAATTCTATACCAAAGTCAAGTCATTTATTCAAAATAGATAACATTGTACACTTTTTGATAGTAACTTGTTGGATTTGCAAAATAATGATGTAATGGTGATAATTAATTACGTAAACTTAAAACTAAAGCTACGAGGGTTCAAAACGCGCCCAGGTCTGAGAAGAGGCCACAACAACCTACCTGCAGGCACCGGAACGTTAAATCGCTTGGCATCTTTTGTCGGTAGGATGGCCACAGCTGAAGTCTCTTACTACACTAGACCAGAGACAATTTAGAAATTATAAACTTTTAAATTGCATCTGTCGATAATCGAACATGGAGCTAAATTTACACTAATACTATACAGGGGTATTTATATTAGTTTGTATGTAGGGGGTGATCTCTGGAACTAACGATCAAAAGAAAAATCACTGCTAAATAGTTACACTATCCCCGATTGCTATAGGTTGTAAATGATCGCGAAACATGGACAGGTCACACGGGCACAGTCGCGGGCAAAACTTAGTAGCTCAAAAGTTTACCAAAATTTTATGAGTCGCGAATGATGTCCTCTATTTTCACAAATTATTTCCAAGGTCGCCAGTGGCTTAAATGGCACGGTGCTATTTGGTGAAGGCCGCGAACACGGCCCACATGATCTCGCAGGCGTCGGGGCGCATCGCCTCGGCCTCGAAGTCCAGGTCGAGAAGCGCGCGCACGCGGCGTGTGGCTAGCTCGTAGTCTTCATCCGAGAGGGGTGCAAATGCGTTTTCGAGCACGTCAGCCGAATGCGCTAGCATTAGAAGTGCTAGCGAGCGCTTGTCTGCGTGCGCCACATCCACGATCGAACGACGCAGCGCTGCTTCCTGCACCTGCAAACACCATTCATCGTCATCACAACCCATCGCCGCTCTATGGAAAATGGTAGAACAACGGCATATCAAAAATGGTTTTTATCAAGGTCGCTGTTGGCACTTTTTAATATAATTGTTATAGTTCGCGACAGGTTGAGAAGGCAATCGGGGTATGAGGCGGGAGGGACGTCCCGCATACCCGCACGTCACCCGCGCCCACCACAAAAGTTTTTGAACACTATTACTTATTTGAAATCTCATGTTAACGTTTTTCATTTTATTCCATGATCTGGCTACTAATAAGCACAACATTCTAGAAGGTTTTACCCAGAGCGACTGATATCTGACGCTCAAAGATGTGTGCCATTTATGTTTGAAAAAAATGACTTACTTTAATGTTTGAAATGCAGTTACTTAGGTCTGTATTAGTCTAAATACAAAATGATGAAAAGGTGACAGGCTGATATATCAATGCTCAGCTCAACCTACTGAACGGATCGGGCTGAAAGGCATGCAGAGAGCTATTTATGACGCAGACGCTAGACATCTTCTGAAAATTAAACCCCTAATGGGGTAAATAGGGGTTTGAAATTTGTGTAGTCCACACAGACAAAGTTGCGGACTCAAGCTAGTTCATTCATTATTTTATAAAGTTGTATCTTATTACTTTGACAAAAAGTTTGGAAGCAATTTAACAAAATAGTTCAGATGATATTACTTATTTTATTTCACTATAATAACTATGAAGTTACCTACCTATTTGGTTTTTCTGGTTTTGGCAAAAGCATAATCTTGTAATATTACAATACATGTGTAGTATAGATATGTATCTACTATCTATGGATATAATATCTATGGATGAGAGTGTAGAGTTTGATTAATATTTGTTACATGTTATCATTCCATTATATCAAACAATGTTTCAATTGACACATTACACAAATATTTTGGCAATTTTGTATACAGGATGCAATAACTAATTTTGCAGAAAAAGAAATGTAGATAGATAGACAGATAGAAAACTTTATTGCACACAAATGAAATAAACAAGACAAAACAAAGAAACTAAAAACTAAAAAATAATTGTATGCAAATATAACAAGTGTAAATTAAAAATTTATAACACCCCGGCAAGTGAAGGTTACAGTAAATAGAAAAGAGTTGATAACTTTCAAGCGGCTGAATCGATTTTCTTGGATTATAGCTAAGAACACTCTCTATCAAGCCACCTTTCAAACAAGAAAAACTAAATTAAAATCGGTTCATTAGTTTAGGAGCTATGATGCCGTCAAACTTATAACACCCCTCTTTTTTGATCGGGGGTTATAAATACAACATATTGTAATCATATTTGTGTCATTTCCAAATTACTACATTTCTTTTCAGTTTTGTGTGGGTGCACTTGTAAGGTGTATACAATGAAAGGTGCATTATTGCCAACTGAAGAGTAACAATTTATTAGGTTCCAAATGTGAATGTAGAATTATAAAAATAAAATTAGAAGATCGTGCAACTCCATCTACAAAAATTTCTTTACAGTCGTATTCCTCATTGCTGAGGCAGGAGTTCTCTTGGGATAGTAATGTAGTGGGTTCCCAGATCCTTCCGCATACAACTGACTAAGTGAACGAGATTTCGATTCTTAGGTTGTAGTTATTATCAGATGTTAGTGATAATAACCGGGATCAATATAACAGAAGTAACGAAAAGGCCAAATTTGGACATTCAAAGTTTTTCACCCATCCAGCTACAGATCTGGGTTAACATTGCTTAATAATTACAATCGATTAGTATATGTTGTAACAACTAGGCCACATGTGTCCTCTTGAAAGCTAAACCAATATACCACAAAACCAACAAATAATTCATATTTTTATAAATATAAAATCGGTATATTCCATTAAACTTACGAAGTGGAATTTACATACCTTTTGCACTAAACGACACTTCACAACGTTATCAGTAAGTGGATGGGTTGTCATATCAAACAGTAGAAAATTTTGTTTTTCAGTTGTAAGTACTCCTTTTTCAACTAAATTTTTAGCGAGCCTCTCACGTACATTCTTCAATTGATACTTCAATTTCATAGGATTCCATGTTTCACCTGTTTGAAAAACATAATCAGTCATCATCACTTCTGAGCACAAGTCTCCTCTCAGAATAAGAAGAGACCTATTCTTCTTCTTTTACGACTTTTACCATTGCCAAGGATCACTGGTAGAAATTTCTTACAGAGATAAGTGCTTCTGTGTCCACTGTTTATCTTTTTTCTTTCTATTCTTATTAACTTTTGATACAAAAAAAAAAGTTTGCCATTAGTCCACCACGGTAGCCTAGTGCTGATTGGCAGACTGCATACATATTTGAGAACATTATGGAGAACTCCAAACATGTTAGGTTTGCTGATGTTTTCCTTCACAGATTTAATTCATTAAAACGTATGTAACTCTGAAAAGTTAAAGGTGCCTGGGATCAATTGTATGTATAAAATGTATGTAAAAAAACTCACAGATATTATGCAATGAGATTAAAAAATATTTGATGATGATTTTGGATGATAAGAATTAAGGATTATGATAAAGCCCAGGGTTAGTCTGTATTTATACCAATTTATTTGCAGTGCAGTTTGTCACAGTACCTACATATTATTTGCTCGCTCCTACTCCAAAAGTTAATATTTTTACTAAGAAATGGTTTAGCAATGAGTGGCATTGCCAAAAACTGGTTTGCCTCGAAACCATATAAGAACTTTCCAAATGTAGATAAGCACTAATTAATTAGTTCAAACGAACAAATTTCCAATTTTATTACAATACTAATTAATACTATAGTCTTGCTTCATTTTTGTAAATTGTTTGGTGGCATCACCTTGCTGGCAGCTATAGCCTCCCACCAGATCAGACCAGTGGCAATTTATAAATAATAAATTCCCAAATTGCGCCTCCTGGGAATCAAACCTGGGACCTCCAATTTACAAGACCACAGCATTCACAGATGCGTCAGGAAAGATATCAATGTTTTTGATAAACATACCACTGAGATATTCTATCCAACTTTGTACAGTCTCTGGTGGATCAGTATCCTTCATGTGTTTCAAAGCTTCATCTAATAGCACATCACCAGTTGGAGTGTCTGCGCAATAAAAAAATAGTTAAGTGCAAGCAATTCACACACAAAGAGCTCTTATATGCAAGATAATGTCCTTACAAGTATATACAAGATAATGTTTTTTTTACCCGACTGAGGCAAAGCCAAAAAGGAAGGGTTATTAATTTACATTTATTTTATTGTATTTATTTACTTATACAATGTACAGGGCATTTTTGTTACAAAAACCACAGTTGTTTTACCAGGCACTGCGTAATTTATTATAGTTACATAATAAAACTATAAAACCAACATAATCACAAATTGGTAAAGTAGGTACATAATACATGGTGGCCTTTTGAAATTTTTATTATTTCTTGTGTAGTGGCAACAGAAATACACTCTTTAAACATAATATGAGCTCTCTATGGCGGCCCTTACACAGTCAATTTAGATCGCGATCAAGTAACTTTCATCGCGATCACAGATTGATGGATTGCGCTACAACATTACACGTTCAATCTCGATTTCGTCAGTCCGTGTTATCCTACCGCCGCGTGAACACGTGTTATCATGGATTTACATGAGGTTAACGCTGTAGTATCTCTTGTCTTAGCCCTAACTTTGAAGAAGAGGATTCGTAGAAGGCGCTGGGTTAAACAATTGTTACAGAAAAGAGAAGTGTATATACTCATTTAAATCTTTTTAAAGTAATACAACTAACTGCTGAAGATGATGATTACAAAAACTAGTTCAGGATGGATGAAAAATCTTTAAATGGGTTACTTACACATGGTAACTCCATATAATAAAACTGACTGACGCGATCCTGCGTTTACACGTTCAATCTTGATCACGATCAGTGGATCGCGATCTTGATTTCAAAATATCCAGATATTTTGTGATCAGATGCATCAATCCGTCAAACTACTCCGTACACTATCAATCTGGATGGCGATCATTGATTTAGATCGCGGATCGCGATCTAAATTAACTGTGTAAGGCAGCCCTATGTATTATGGTTCATGAGAAACAGCCCGCTGACTGGCAGACAAACAGATGGATGGATGGACAGCGGAGGTTAGTAATAAGGTCGCTTTGGAACCCTTTTGGGTCATCATCATGATCAACCCATTACCGGCCCAGTACTGAGCATGGGTCTCCTCTCAAAATGAGAAGGGTTTAGGACATGCGAATTGTCAGACTTCACATCCCTTAGAGGACATTATGGATAACTCTCAGGTATGCAGGTTTCCTCATGATTTTTTCTTTCACCTTTGAAGCAAATTTTATAATAATTATAATAATAGAGCAGCTCCTGGCAACAGTGTCTTTGGCATGGCAGT
Organism: Maniola jurtina; assembly: GCF_905333055.1. NCBI lineage: Eukaryota > Metazoa > Arthropoda > Insecta > Lepidoptera > Nymphalidae > Maniola > Maniola jurtina. The sequence goes on from NC_060030.1 coordinate 7,757,914, forward strand.
AATGGCATAAAATAGACAGGATGCAGCAGTGCCAGTGCTGGACAGATAGCATTAAAATAATTACAGTCGCAAACCAAACCAGCTGATGTACTAGTATAACTTTCGCCAGTCAATGTTTTGATTAAGTATCTACATTAATTATTGTTTTAAGAACTCAATTCATTTTAAAAATCACTTGTACTTCCACCTTGTGTACTTTTTTAAGAAGTTTGTGTTCATAAAATTATTAATTTAAAACAAAAATGTATGTACTTTATTGGATAATCAGTTGACATAATATTGGAGAGACAACATGCAATTTGCTGTTGAATATTCAAATATAATGGCCGTAATATTAATGTTGAATAATAATGTAAATTTCCAATCTTATACGCTTATTTATTTTCAAACCATTCAAACTAGTCTTACATCATCATGATTAAAACAAAAACTAAACATTCAATATTTATAATTACTAGTCTGAAACTGGCACATTACAGTAAAAACCTAAAAATTTAAATCCATACATACTTAATATTACAAAACCAAAACTGTATCTGTTTGTTTATCCTTTTAAAAAATTTATTTAGATAATCAACAAGTTCTTGTGATTTTTAAAAAACTTAAATATTATCAGACAAAGTTGGAGATAACAGAGTATAACTATTTTAATCTGCATTTAAGCAAATAAAATTGATTTGATTTGACTTATAAGGAGGAGGTTCATAGCTTATCAAATCAGTCTGAACAATAAGTAGATTTCAGTTAATATGCTGGGATGAAGAATTGTAGAACATTACTAACCTGATTTCACAATAACCTTCCTAGATAATAATCCTTTCCTTCTCATACCAGCTCTCTCCAATTCAACACGTCCTCTTAAGCCTAACTCTATCAAGATACAGCCTCTGAGACCGCTAGATATACAATCATTCCAGAATGATGTGTAGCCCTGAAATTAACAAGATTAGTTCGTGAAAGTAGTAAGTGATACTATCTGAACCGCTAACACACTTAACAGCAGCAACTGAATACTTGCTTCTTTGTCCTTTAGTCCTAACAGTAATACTTCTTCCATGAGTGTTAATCGAGTTTCCTTTGAATCGCCGTCATCATAACTTTTATCGTTCTTCTTATCGTCCACATCATGGTTCTCCCTGCTTCCGTCGGCATTATTTTCTTTAACAACGTGTTTTCGTTGCACCAACCCTTCGGTGCGGTTCATTTTGGCTTACAATAATACACAAAACTCTTTATTTTTCACTGCTACAAAATTATTTTGGTAAAAAGTGTACAATAAACTAAACGTTGACGTTTGCCACACGACCAATGTTATGAAGAAAAAACATGGCCGAACAACATATCATAGACTATAGAGTAACAAACAATGGAGAAAGCCATAGAGAAAACTAGGGATGGACACGGGTAACATTGATTTAAGTAGATGTATCCCATTAGTTATATCCTTATAGGTGTACCTTCTAAGGAGACATGAATTAGCTTCATTTAAGTTTGTACCAAAATTCGAAACATACTCGAACAGATTTCTCGTCTGTGGAAAAGACCAAATATCTAATCAAAGTTTCGTACCTCAAAAGGAAAAACGGAACCCATAAAGGATCACTTTGTTGTCTCTCTGTCTGTCCGTCTGTCGTGTCTGTCAAGATATAGGGTACCTACGTTCCTATGGTACTTTCCCGTTCAACTAGAATCATGAAATTTGGCACGTAGGTAGATCTTATAGTACAAGTAAAGGAAAAAATTCGAAAACCGTGAATTTGTGGTTACCTACATTACAAAAACAATATTAAAATGTGATAAGTAGAGGCGTTTGTTTATTTCTACTTGTTTCACTCTATATACCTAGGTAGGTATTCTAATTACTAATAAGATATCTCTACTAGGTACACGATACACTAATGGTTACTAGTAGATTATTATCAATTTTTAAAAGTTCTAGTAAGTACCTATCTAACGTTTATCGTGATCTATGATCATAACAAAGTGCTTGATAGTTATTTCCAACCTGATCTGCGTTTCAATTTTTTCAACACATACCGTGGCGGGCCGAGGAAGGATTTCCGAGGTTATAGTTTCTCAACCCCTTCCCACAATTTAATTCGAATAAGTAATCTCCTAAATCTTATTAAGTGCTAAGATCGAAGCAATAAAATCTAAAACTATTTCGGTCAGATTAAGAAATTAACGATAAGTACTAACTATACCTACTTATATACTTACCTACTTATTTTTATAAAATCAGTCAGGTGCGAGTCGGACGCGCACAGGGAGGGTTCCGTACTATCGTGCAAGAAATAACATTTTTATTTTTTACGAGTAGGAAATAATTAAAAAATATAGTTTCCTTTCAGAGTCAGTCGATCGTTTTAACATAATAATTTTTTATTCACAATACAAGAAACCCCTAAAATATGTAGTTTCGTCTATTTGTATTTGTTTATTTTAAAATAATAATATCTATTATAGCTATAAAGTTTAAAGAAACCTGTTGGCTGTTTACACAAAAACTGCTCAACATTGGTAATCATATGTGTACTGATTGAAAATAGAAGATTTTTCAGGGTAAGTACCTAAGTATATTCTTATACTTGTTCAAAACATAAACCATAGAAATAAATCAAACCTATGGCGCTCCAAAATCAATGACATAAAACAGAATTTAAAAAAATAGTATTCAACAGGAGGAAATACCATGGAAATACCCATAAAGTGTGCAACGAAATAAGAATTCGTTGCCAATAAATAGTACGATGTATTTTATAACTACCTACGTACTTATTTACTTAGCACTATTTACAATTTGTTTACATTATTTGACAATGTTATGAATTGCTGGCGCAGTCTACAAATATCTTCATAGTAGATTTATTTATAGGTAAATTCTACCTAGGTAGGTAGTTCTAATTTTAAAGTAGGGCCTAATTTTAGCTTTGCTAGTTTCTTAAATACGCAGAATCTACCTATTTCGCGTTTTAGTGCGTAGGTAGTACTGATGAATTTTGTTCTTCCGCCTACGAGGACAATGGACATTGCAATATGGATTTATGTGAACATAATTAATACTAACATTATTTAGGTACTAGAGAATCAAGGTTAAAACTTTGGAACTAATAAATCTAGTTAAGACTAACAATTAAGACTAGTGAACAAATAAAACATTTATAACCAAGAAAAGATATTCAAGAACTTCAGTAGTAGTAGTAACAGAAGTAGCCAAGCTCGGGTCACATAACTAGGAAAGCATACCTAGGCAGGGTCAAGTGCGAGTCCTACCTACCTACCTGCGGTACCTACGGAGTCCGTATAGGTACCTACTATCGTGGAAGAAATAGTTACCACTTTTTAGTCTTTTAGGATGCCGTACCCGCGGGGTGCCACCGGGGCCCCAATTACTAAGAGTTAAGACTCCAGTGTCAGTCCGTCCGTCTGCCGGTTGGCTGTATATGTATGATTTTTAGAATCCTGGCAGACATTTTTTTTATAGCGGCAATAAAAATACATTCTGTAAAAATTTCAACTCTACCTTTTACGGTTCCCGAGATAAGTCAACTGACAGACAGACGGACGAACGGACGGATTAGCGGAAGCTTAGTAATAGGGTTCCGTTGGCACCTTTCGGGTATGGAACCCTAAAAATAATGGATTTTATTGCATTAATAAATTCATAAGATTAGATTAAATGCATTAACTTATAAATTTATTATAGGATAAAATTTAAAGTAATGCGTCAATAATCAGCTACTGATAATGCAAAGCGAGTTAGTTTATCAGTGTAAGTACACGGTTCAGTGCTTCGGTGGAACACGCCGTGAACGCAGACGAAGTGTACTCGGCCTTTTGCGTGGTCGTCTCTAGTTTGTGCTGCCGCGAAACCGTGCCATGGACGTGGGGAATGGGCAGAAACACGTTACGGTATGTGGTGGATCAAACTTCCCCCTGAAAAAGTTAACTATACTTATCGGTTATTTTTTCTTCATTATAATATACCTATATTATCCTTTTACTTGTATAGAATGTACAGTCTTTACTCACGTATATAGTCGATAGCCCGCCTACTTTCGAACCCATTCCCATACCTATACGTCCTGTAAGGACTAAAAAATTGTCACCTGCTGAATATTAATTTTTCACGAAAACTCTATCGGATGAAAGGTCTCATTTACCTTTCATTCTACATTTAGCTCAGTTTCATTTTTCTCTTTTTTTATTACGAGTAGGTAGGTACACAATTAATGTTTACCTAGGTAGTTGACCCATCCCTGCTTGGCCCGGGAAGGCTTACATATTCCATGGATAATTTTTATTACAATATGTACGTGGTGTGATTAGGTATACTTATTACAATTATAATACCTAAGTGGTTCATTAAAAACCTGTAATAAATTGTGCTGTGTTTAGTTACTTAGGTACCAATTTTTTTACCGAATAAAACCTGCCCCTAATAGGGAAGGAATGAAAATGTGCATATTTTATGTAGGTAAGTACTTTTTGCTATGCTAAGTAGGTATTAATCCCTATTGTTTGTCGGGATAAAAACTATCCTATATTAACCCGAAGTATTAGTATTATCATCATATGACGAGTTGCGTTCAAATCCGTTCAGTAGTTTTAGCGTAAAGCGTGCACAGACAGTCAACCATTAAATAAAGTACTTACTGTTTGCGGATCTATATCGATAGTTATTGTCTGCTTCCTTCGATTAAAATTTTCAAACAAAATAATATACTCAATTAATGTACAGAAATCGTCCAGTTACGCAAAGAGTATGTAATCACTACGTATAGATAATGCCCACGACTTCCGACCGCGTAGATTTACCTACGCGTACGTTTTAAAAATCCCGTGAGAACTTGATTTTCGGGGGATAAAATTAACTTGTGTCCGTCTCTGGGATTCAAGCTATCTCCTCTCCCAAATACGCATAATCTTTACAGATTAGTCAGATTTTGATGATTTTTTTAATGGACAGGGTACGTTATCCAGCCTATAACATGTTTATAGGCTATATAACTTCAAGGTATACGTCGAGGTATTCGAGGTACACCTTATTTACCAGAATCTAATGAGTACTTAGTTTGGCAATTGTAAGGGAATTAATAAACCGACAAACATAACACTCAATAGTCTGCTAATAAACTCCCCCGTCCGTACGGAAAAACGTACTTATGGAGGAAAAACATGAAACGCGCTGAGAATGCTCACGTTCAGCTGGTCTGCTAATCCTGAACTTTACACTGTAGAGTCATAGTGGTGTGATAGGGCAAGTCGCCAGTTGGCTGGCGCACTCGTGCCATCGCGGTCGTTATTTTCTTAACAAAATATAATTTTCCTATTCACCTTGAAGCCCCGGGTTCAATTAAATACTTATTACATGAAGTATATATTTTCCGCATTAAAAAATAAATGTTCACTACGTTTTATATAACAAAATATGTTGTGTACTATAATATTGTGATAGTGCCAATTATTTAGAAAATACATTGAAGATTCTTTGGCTAGTTACTTATCGGTAAGATATTGTTTTCATAAAAAGCGTTTTAGTTACCTAGTAAATTTCTCATACCTACGTTAGGTATATATTATGTGCAGTGTACAAAAATAACGATAGGTATAACGATACCTATCTACTAATTAATGTTGACGAAGCATAAAACGTTATTAAAATTTATAATCACTAAGTAGGTACGAATCTATAATGTAATTATTTGCTTTAATTAAGTAATTGAATCCAACGAAAGTCACGAATTGAGTAATTTTAATGAATTTGTGCTCTACAAGCAAACAAATAATTTTTATTTCAATTGTATCATTCATTGCCAGACTATTATTTGTTTTTTTTGTTGATCAGATGAAGTTGCTAAGTGATTTATATTTATTGTTTAAGTAGGTAATTATATTTAATAATAATTATTAGATACTTGCCTACCTAAATATTATTTAATCTATTTGCTATAATATTTTTTACTTGCCTGAAAATTCCGTCAAAATCTGTTTAACCCTTTCCAAGATCAAAACCCGTACAAATAGATGGTGCGGAAAAGATAGTGTTTGGTTTTTGTTTATTATTTACGTTAAAATAACAGACAGACATAATAACTTTATGTCTTTACTAGATTGCTGTTATTGCATTGCCTGGCCAGTTTTCCTTACTATTTTGGTCGAGACTCAAATCAAGCGGTAGATATCGTAAACGCACGCGACTCTTTACTTACGTCACTAGCTCGAACCATACTCGTAGATACCTGTGATAAACCCGTTACACCCGTTATCTGACCGCATTTGCCGAATTTTACTCATTACTTAGTATGTTTATATTTTTTTAGGTATATACGAGTATTATGTAACTTGTAATTAATAAACAAGATACTTATTGTTCTTCGTTATTTTTTGTGCTAGGTAAGTTGTTTAATAGGATTTGTAACTAGGTATTATAGGTGTGTCAGCTGTTTCATAATTATTTATTTATACCTATGCACCGGCACATTATATATCGTATACATATTTATAATGTACTGGTACTAGTATGTACATAATATATTTTGTAACAGAAATTAAAACACGTATTTACGAAGTAGCACAATTTATTGAAATCTGTCCCAAAGATATTCGTAATTATAAAACTTCAGATAAGTAGGATATCCACTGAATAAACCTAACTCAAACAAAAACATTTCATGTGAAAAATAAGGGTCAGTTCCTATCAAAAAGTTTCGGCCATTAAAAGTACTGATACCAAAAATTATGGCCAGTTCTTTGCTCTCTGTAAATGTCTGTAACTAACTGTCTGACTGACACACTGCGGTCTGCGACTGTCTGACCATGGTCTGTCCGACCGCGACAGTCGCAGTCTTGCTTGATTTATGAAATAGATACTTCAATGCAACAAGTTACTTCAGCTGCCTACTTCAGGAAAACGCTAAGGAAAATGATGCGAAATTAGTACACAAAATAATCATTGTTTTTGTCTATAAACTTTAATAGGTAGCTACCTATTTAATTTTTTTTAAATAACTAGGTACGTGTAAGTAATACGGAACTATTTACTTATCTGCTTTTAATTTTTCTTTTGTAATTTTTGTGGTGTGCACGGTGCGCATAAAATAAATAAAGAATACCTATAGGTAGGTGGGTAGGTAGGTACCTATTACATGATTCAGTAAAAAACTTTTTTCTCCTGTAAAATAAAGTAATATTTAAATAATAACTGCTACAACGATTTCTGTAGGTACATTAATAATTTATTAAGTACGTATTTTATTTTAGTACGCGACAGATCGAGATGGCAATCGAGATGGGGACGTCCCGCACATAGATATACTCACACATTTTTAACCCCCGACCCAAAATGAGGGGTGTTATAAGTTTGACGTGTGTATCTGTGTATCTGTCTGTGTCATCGTAGCTCCTAAACTAATGAACCGATTTTAATTTAGTTTTTTTGGTTTGAAAGTCGGCTTGATCGAGAGTGTTCTTAGCTATAATCCAAGGAAATCGGTTCAGCCGTTTGAAAGTTATCAGCTCTTTTGTAGTCACTTGTCGGTGGTGTTATAAATTTTTTATTTACACTTGTTCGAATATGTAACTAGATACATCTACTATGACACGGTTAAGTTTTTTACACATGCAACGTTCTCCAGATTCTATTAGTTAAGGTGCATATACGGGTCCGCCCGCGAAATTCAAATTTAATTTGGTTTTCGCAATTTGTAAACTAAAACGACAAAGTAGGCGGCATTCTAATAGCACCAATGGCAGTATCGTCTCCACAGATTTCTCACAGAACTCTAATAGCTTAGTAAAAAGTAGACTTTTAACCATAATAATTATTATGTTATAATATAATATTATAATACGTTAAGTATATAATATATTATTATGATATAATATTAATTATTGTTATAATGTAATTTTAAATCCAAAGTTAAGCAGACATCCTTCTATGTATTGAATTTTACTTGATTTTGATGATTGATGTCGAAACTACTTTTTTATAGCCCTATGCGTGTACCTAATAATACATAACAGCATCATTTGAAATAATTGCACATGTGTTGCAGAGCTAATAACATAATTTGCAAATTGCAGTTATGTAATGTTCTCTAGTACAGACAGACAGCAGTTTAAGAGTTGGAACTATAGTTTGTTTTTTAGGAAAACACAATAATTAAGTTGTGGTAAGGATGTTCGAGTAATAACTAATGTGAGATCGACAGTCATGGGCTAATATAATTTGTCATCTTTATCATTGTCATAAAAAAACGTGACAAGTGCGAGTTGAACTTGAGTGGACAGTTTCGTAAGATTAATATTTTAGATTCAGTAGTTTCCGAGATACGAGGGCAATAGTGAGTTTTCAACTTTAAATAACATTAAAAATATTTATTTTTAAATTATCAAAATTATATTTGAGACACGCACAAAAAAACCCTTTTATTTCATACTAGCTGATGCCCGCAGCTTCGCCCGCGTGGATTGGTCAGATCCCCTGCAGCATCAGGATTGAGGAGTTGGACTCCAAATTTTTTATGAAACAATGTCGCAAAGTTCCTCTATCGATTAAAAAAGAAATGACGCAAATCGGTTCAGAAATCTCGGAGATTTCGGTGTACATAGGTAGAAAAACACAACTCCCTTTTTAAAAGTCGGTTAAAAAAGTAGCCTATTTTACGCCCTGGTTAATCCTCTACTTACCTGTGAAAGTCCCGTCAAAATCGGTTCAGCCGTTCCAAAGATTAGCCTTTTCAAACAGACAGACAGACAGACAGACAGACTGACAGACAAAAATTTTAAAAACGTGTGATTCAGTTATGGTATCGTTCAAATAACCATATGAGCTTAATATGAGGTAGTTATTTCGAAATTACAGACAGACACTCCAATTTTATTTATTAGTATAGATGTCACACGGTATGCAAAACTTTTCAATTTCATAATCTGCCCCCTCCCAAAATGGGCAAACTGACGATTCAAAATTCATTAAGCCCATGTTTGGATCGCAAAAATTAATGTACATGTACCTACATGCCAAACAACTTAACTGATCCAGTAGATTCGTAGGACAACTGTGACAGACGAATAGACAGACAGAGGGTCAGCGGAGACTTATTAGCGTAATAGGGTCCCGTAACCCGTTGGCATCCTTCGGGTACGCACCCCAGAAAAACATACTCGTACCATACATACAAACTTACCTACCAACTAGAAATCTTAACACAGACCGACAGACCTAGACGAAATCGTAATTTACTAGGTAGTAATAAAAATAACTCAACAATAATCACATGGATAAAACACGGTTTGATCCATATGATTATTATTGTTGAGCTATACAAAATCATAAATATTAATTTAAATAAAACAGATTCTACACCTTGGCAGACGTTAAGCCTAGTAGGGGGTTATTATATCATATTATTATTATTATCTTATCTTTGACTTCTTATATATTATTTAAATTAACCTCATTATAAGTCATTGATTAATTCTTATCTTAATCCTGATCCTTATCAAATAAACATATAAGGAAAAGGAGGGTCATACCTGTATGAAAATCATGGAAATTGACGATAGCAGCCTCATTTCATTTAGGTAAACCTCAGATCTTGAGAGAGATGGAGAAGTGCTACGAAGTATGGACAGTGGTTCACCACTACACAAAAGCCTATTTATTCCCAAGGTTTTATTTTACCACTGTCGGCGTGATTAATATTATGTATATTATATACCTACCCATGCCAAGCTAAAGTTTTTTTTTAGTACTAATATAACTAGTTTCTGAGCTAAGCCGTGGACAGATAGACGGACGTATAGACAGACATGGCGAAACTATAGGGGTTCTTCTTTTAGGAGTTTTTCTTTAACTATTTCCATTTCTGTCGATACCTAGATAAGTATAGGTATAACTAACTTGATTTTACCGGTTGTCTACGTTTTGTTTGCATGATAATGAAATTCATTTTTAACCTACTCAGGTACCTACGAAGCTATTATTATCATCACGCCACTTTTGTGAAAAGATGTAGGTATCGCTTGTATAGGTACCTAAGTAGGTATAACTACGTAGTTAAATCATAATAATATTATGAAAATATAAAAAAAATACACTATTCATAACATAAATATTTTATTTATGCACTTTTATTCTGTCATGTCTGTTTTATTTAAAAAAATACATAAATATAAAAGAAATAAATATAAATGTATGTCGCAACGAAATGGCACTAACCGAGAGTTATAGGCCATATCCCTCAGGGATATGGCTATATAGGACAAGAATCTTAATTTATTTAGATAGATATAGTAGGTACGCGACAGGTCTTCAGGGCGTCCTCCCCACCCCGTTTGCCATCTCGATCTGATAATAACTCAAGAATTTAGTTAAAATATTACGAAAGATACGAGAAATTAAATCTAAATAAGTTGTAGTTTCATAATTTTCATATAACTACATACAACAATAAGCACCAGCTGGTCAGGTGCGAGTCAAAACCGTAGAGGCAAGTATGCCATGTACCTACTCGTAAATACTGGGGCTCCTCTGCTCTTTTCAGTTGATTCGATCAAACTGTAATAAGCACCAGCTGGTCAAACCGTAGAGGCTTGTAGGCAATGTAAACACAGGGGCTCCTCTGTTCTTTTCAGTTGATCGGACACACTCTGAAATAAGCAGCAGCTGGTCAAGTGCGTGTCAAAATCGTAGAGGCTCGTAGTAGGCAACGTAAACACAGGGGCTCCTCTGCTCTTTTCAGTCGATTCGAACGAACTGTAATAACCACCAGCTGGTCAAGTGCGAGTCAAACAGTAAAGGCTCGTAGGCAATGCTTTTTTCAGTTGATTCTAACAAACTGAAGTAAGAACCAGCTTGGTCAAGCGCGACATAATATAATCGTAGAGGCCCGTACGCAATACAAACCGGGGCTCCTCTGCTCTTTTCAGTTGATTCGGACACACTGAAATAAGCACCAGCTGGTCAAATGCGTGTCAAAATCGTAGAGGCTCGTAGGCAATGCAAACACTGGTGCATCTCTTTTTAGAACTGATCCGAACTAACTGAAATAAGCACCAGTTGGCATAGACTACTTTTTATCCCGGAAAATCAAAGAGATCCCACGGGCACTAGCATCCTGTATCAGCTAGCATTAAAATAAATATTTAATATATCTAAGTATATTTTCATACTATCCCGATCTACCTATATTTTAAGTGCGGCATTAATTGAAAGAATAGACAAAGATTATTAAAATATTCCTTCGTTTCAGGACGCCTCTACTGTAATCGTGGAAAACGGCGAGGAAATTATCAACGTAAACAACATGCAAGTCCCAAACGGAATAAGCCATCAAAAATGGTTAAATGGTAGGTATTGAATGTAGGTTTAACTTATATCTTATATCCAAAGGCAAGCAACTAGGAAAAAAATTTAGCGAGAGCTTGATTTCTATACAAACCTTGTTCTAAGCAATATACTTATTTTGTTAAAAAGTCCCCATCGATCCGAGCTCAGCTAAAACATGGAGTCAAAGATCACTTAGGTACGTAAATATATCGGCAATGGCCACTTTTACATAAAAATACGAGTACCTACCTGTAATTGCTTAGGTACATATAATTTAAGTACCTACACTTTTAACAAAATTAGTCAGAATGCTTAATTTGGACGAAATTCCGTGTTAAGTTTTTTGGTCAAAACATTATGAAATTGTTTTGAATAATAACGAAAACCCTCCGTTAGATTAGTTTACACTAGCAATTTATGTTGGGGCAACATCCTGTGAGCACGCGAATGACATACCATACCCAAGCATAGGTAGGTTATTATTTACAAACTACCTGAGTAATACAGAGGTAATACCTTATTAATCATGCCATGCATTTGCATAAGTTTACTGCTAAGTACATAAATAAATCATCTGGTAATTTTGTTGTAACTTTATGATTGAGGAACCTGAACTTTGACTTCTAATTCACAGCATAAAAATATTGATTATCAAATCATACGATCACATAATAACCTCGTAATTGTTGGTACTTATAGTCAGTAAAGAGAAAAATATTAATAATGGCCTCAAGAACTATGGAGGCTATCTTTTAATAAGGTTAGGTAGGAAGTTGGAAGCCACCTAAAACACCCCACTATAAAGTATGACACTTACATTGCTAGTTTAGGTAATATCGATGGCTTAGTTCACAGTTATAATTAATAACTGTAACTGAATTGTCGGAATTACATGATATGACTAGCGCATACCTACTCGTAGGTAAACAGTAGATAAGCAATGACATCTAAGTATATATAGAAGTCATTGTAGATAAGTAGATAAATTCAATACAATTTAGCATCAGGTCGAGAGTTGTGACCTAATACTAAACTGTGCTAAAATGATCTACGAGTTTTGTGCTATCTAGTCATATCCGAACTTTAAAAAGCTCTCCACCAGGAGAGCTTTTTAAAGTTCGAATGTCTAGTTGATGTCTAGTTCACAATTATTGCATTGACTACTAAGTCAATGCAATAATTGTGAACTAGACATCAATATACCAAATAGTTTTCGCCTCTGACTGGTTCCCGAAATAGTATCCTAAAGGTCTAAGTACTGAGTACATCAAGATGGTAATATTTTTACTGCCAGGTCCAGATCAATTCATCCCAGCCGACAGTTACACATGCTGCACTCCCGGAGGTCACGTTAAAATTCGTATGGGTTCTCGTGGTGTTGCCGCGGAACCTCCTATATCGGTGCCGGGCCTCCTCAGCAGAACAGCCGCCCGGTACCCTGATGATATCGCATTTGCCACAAAGAAGTCCGATGGAAGGTGGCACAAAACGACTTACAAGTAAGTATACCTTCCTACTCACAAATAGGGTAGTGCCGAAAACACAAATCAAATTAGTAGGACTTTACTACTGAAACGAAAACTGATTTAATTTCAAAGGGGCTGAAATAAAAACAATATGTATGTATGTGGGTAGGTATGATGGCAGTACAGCGTTGCGGTAAATCACATTGTAAGGGCGCTACGCGGGTCAATTTGTATACAAGAAACTGAGGAGCTGTATGCAGTTAGTATATTTGGATTTCTGTGGCAGCACATCACTATACCTATATTGCGACTACATGAGCAGTAGCATGTGCTTTGCCGTGAACTCCTTCATACAGTTCAATGTAATTATTTATAAGGTACAACTTGTAGGACCATGTAGGTCTTGTAAAATGTAACCTTTACGTTTTGATCTTTCAGACAGTATCAGGAACGCGTCCGCACGTGTGCAAAGGGTTTTTTGAAAGTAGGCCTTGAGCGATATCACTCCGTGTGTATATTAGGTTTTAACTCAGAACAGTGGTACACTGCTGATCTAGCTGCGATACATGCTGGGTAAGTCATGGACATTTTATATTTTAAAAGACTATTATAATGCCTTCTCAGATAATGTTATTTTTAAGTACACATTCCCCACATTTTTTGGCAATAACATACCACACTTTTTTTGCAATTAACGGCAACAAAGAGTTCGGGTCGTTGTTCAAATATAAGATTTCAAACCATCATCCTCGCTAAGAATGTAGCAGGGTTGTTATACAAAAAGTTCTGCTCAAAAAATTTCTTACCTTTATTTTAGAGGATATGCTGCTGGTATTTACACAACAAATTCTGCGGAGGCTTGCTACTACTGCTTAGAGTCGTCCAGAGCCAATATCTGCGTCGTACAGGATAAGAAACAGCTGGACAAAATACTGTCGGTGCAAAGTCGGCTCAAGCATCTGAAAGCTATTGTACAGTGGGAGGGAGTCGTGAACACATCCATACCTGGAGTTTACAGTGTGAGAATACATCCATATTAATATTTTGGTATAGTCAGCTAAGCCAGCAGCGGCGCGAGATTCCATTTTGGTACCTCTCGGGCCCCCATTTTTCATGAGCACATCAAACTGCATGAATGCCATTCACCGCTTGATGGCGCGCGATTCCAACGCGCACGTCTTGCAATGTGAACCGCCTTCATACAGTTCCCAGCCTATATAGGTACCTATAGTGCGCGACAGGTTGAGATGGCAACAAGGGTGGGAACGCCCCGCACACCCGCACAGCCCCAACACTAACCCGCTGCGAGTGAGCGTGGTTGACGTAGGGTGTGCGGGGCGTCCCCCCGCTTTATACCCCGATTACCATCTCAACTTGTCGAGTACTATACATATTACTTAAATTTTCTTGCAGTGGGATCAAATAATGGCAATGGGCGCAAAGGAGCCGGACACACAACTCAACAACATCCTAAAATCCATCGCTGTCAATGAATGCTGCACGCTAGTCTATACGGTTGGTATCTTCTTTGGCTAAGCGTTATCCCATCCTGGTCCTCTTTCTAACATATTCAAGCCCATGTCTGTCCAGTCTTAAGCGTCCTATTGTTGACTCTATTGGCTCTCAATATCATATCCCTAATCATATCACGATGTCCAGCTATATCGTTAAGTGCTATAGCACTAAACGATTAGCGACTGCCCCGGCTTCGCACGGGTAGCTTATTAGAATTTTCGTAGGGATCTCTAATTTAAAAAAAATTATAGCCTATGGCACTGAGAAATGATGTACTAGGTACAAGTATAAATTAAAAATTTATAACACCCCCGACAAGTGAAGGTTACAGTAATAACTAGAAAAGAGCTGATAACTTTTAAACGGCTGAACCGATTTTCTTGGATTATAGCTAAGGACACTTGCTTGATAGCCACCTTTCAAACACAAAAAACTAAATTAAAATCCGTTCATTAGTTTAGGAGTACGATGCCACAAACAGATATTATGCCAAATTGAGATGCCAAAATAAGCATCGGATATTTTTTTTTAACAAATAGGTATAGGAAGGATGTCCAGATAGGTAGGTATATCTAATAGATAAAATTAAGTATTTGTAATACCTAAATAAATTGGATAAAGAGCTTTAACATAAAACCGCCAGTAACACGAATGCGTAGATAACCAAATGTACCTACGCGCATAGATAAAATCTTAAAATAGATGTCGGATTAGAGATAGGGATATTCATCGTAAATAATAATGAACTGTGTCACAAGAAATTTACAAGAAAAAAAATTAAAAATAAAAGGTTCGTTTACTTGTTAAATTCATTAGTCAATCAATTAGCAAAAATTAAGACTAAATAAGAAGACTATAATCATACATTAAAATTTTGCGATATTTCGAGCCGGATATGAACAAATTAATTCGCACTGAGTCAGTAGTCGTGTTTGTTTTTCCCCTGCAATTACGGTGTAACCAAAGACTTTCTGAAACCGATAACAGGCGTGCCATATCATATCAATTAGTAAGCATACCTTTTGTACAAACATTATTAATTATTTTTTAATTCCACAAGATTATCGTAAAATCTTCAAAATTGAAAAGAACACAATGCACTCAGTAATTCATATAATACACCTTGTTAATGCCACATAATATTATCTATTATCATAGCAGATTATAATCGTACGGACTGTTTCCATGCCATATTTACACTGAGACTTGAGCTCATTAATCTGCAATGATTTTATGTTCACGAACTGCATAACGACGTACTTTATTACCCATCATGTATATGAAGTTTGTTTTGGTCCTTCGGCCGGAACCATCCTATGGGCATATGGAGCGAACCACAGATCCTTTAGTGGAGTGAACTGTGGTCTGTGGCCCAGTGGTCAAAGGCGCTCCGGGCGTGATACTCACGGGAGACAGGTTCAAATCCTGCCGAGTCCGCAATTTTGATACATACGTATTTAAAATTATTTATGTCTGTGCTTAGTACTACTAATAATATAATATATTTTTTATTGATGGTTATATTACTTAGATATCTATTTATTAAGTTTAACCATCATTTAAATTATTATTTTGACAAATCATTTAAATATTATTTACCAAAAGATAAAATTACTTACTATAATATTCATCGATCTGCTGTCGTGCATAAAGTGTTAAGGCGATTTCAGACTAGGTAGCACTTTTTGCGCGTATTACGTTCGTTTGCGGTTTGACGTGCTGTATTTCGCACTTCAATAAATTAAAATCAATTTTAGCACAGTTTTAAGCTGTTTTGCTTGGAAGCGAGTTCCGATTTATACCCTATAGTCGGCTAAAAACGTCCAAATTAAAGAAATAAAAGTATTTTGATCAAAAGTGTAATTACGCCGTTTTGTTCGGCAACTCTTCTTAATCTTATTATATTGATGTACCTACCTAGGTAACAAAATGCCATTATTTGCATTCCCTTTCAGTCTGGTACAGTTGGACCACCGAAGGCCGTGATGTTATCGCACGACAACCTCACATGGGACGCGTATTCCATCAGCGAGAGAGTTGGAGACCTGCGACCGACCGTCGACGTTCTCATCTCCTACCTACCGCTTAGTCATGTGGCTGCTCAGGTAATCTTAATTTAATGTTTTTTTTTATCCAGATACAAGTTAGCCCTTGACCGCAATCTCACCTGCTGGTAAGTGATAGTGCAATCTGAGATGGAAGCGGGCTAACCTAAAAGGGGTACGACAGTTTTTATTAAATTCATACCCTATTGGTTTCTACACGGCATCGTACCGGCGGCACGGCTTTGCCGATACGGTGGCAACTAGCCACAGCTGAAGCCTCCCACCAGACCAGATCAAAGATTTAGAAATTACAAATTTCATTCCGGGAATCGATCCCGGGACCTCCCACTAATAAGGCCACAGCGCTTACCACAGCGCCAGGGATGTGGTCAATCTTAATTTAATGTTACAGTGGTGCTGATTCAGTTGTACAATACAAGCCTAAACTAAGTTAAATTGACACGTCTAAGAATAATGCTATCCCTTTCACACAATTCTGTGCGGCAAGGGATAGCATTACGGAAGCCATAAGGCATGTCATGGTACTTTATAGCACTACGTAGCATCCGCGCTAATTTATTATCTAGCGGCCGAGGTGCACCTTATATGAACGTCTAGTACGTTGGCAATACAAATAAGATACGCGCTGCTTTTCGTGAAATTTTCATTCGCGCGGATTTCGTCGTGTTCAAAGTTTAAACTAAAAAAAGAAAATATTAGTCGAAACTTATGTTATAGTATGTAATAGGATGTAATCATAATGGCTTGAACTTTCACTAGATTTACTCGTATATCCACTGTGTGACCTAAATCTGCACTTAAGTAACGCTTATGCGTATTTTCATACCGTGAAGTATATTGCAATGCACTCGTTCAGTAGGTTAACGGCGTTAGCGCCTCACACCATGCATAAAATGGAACATAGACATTAGGCACCATCTCAGCGGACGAGAGAATCGTTGAGAGAAAATCGAATTCAATACAAACTCCAATTGATCTCCACAGGGCGATAGATTGTATTAAATTTTATTAAAAAAAACCTACATCCACGCGAAGTTTATTGTCTAGTATCACAAACTGAATAGTTTTACAAATCTAATAGAATCCACAACAATGAAATTACGGGATTGAGCAAATGATTCCTAATATTTACGTAATTATGCAACTACCTTCCTAACCAGGCATTAAGTAAATGATAGAAGCGTTCATAGCGATTGACGTAGCATGGACGTAGCTAATTAAACACAATGCAATTATGCATTGTAGCTTCCTTGTGTTAAGTCCTTTCAGATTGTGGAATAATTTTGCAAATCAAATTGATGGACGACTCCATCATTCATTATCTTATCTAATCACTACCCATATTACAAATGAGAAAGTTTGTTTGTTGATTTGTCCTTTAATCACGCCGCAACGAAGCAACGGATCGATGTGATTTTTTCCATGGATATTATTAAAGATCTGGCACGTGACTTAAGTTACTTTTTATCACTAAAAATCAAAGAGTTTCCACGGTATTTTAATAGTCCAAATCCACGTAGACGAAGTCGCGGGCATCAGCTAGTTCTTCTACTACATAACATAGCATACTTAGTATAAAACGTATAGTCGCTTCCCGCCGTCTGTTCCTCTGTATAGCATTTGGTTTTCATCAATAGATAGAGCGATTCAAGATATTGTTTTATGCTAATTTGTTGAAATATGACGATAATTTATGAAGAAACCAAGCCGAATGAGAGCTTTCCCTGAAAATGATATCTTATTCTTTTGAAATGTAACAATTAACCACACTGACATCACATTAGTATCTACATTACACCCGTGCGAAGCCCGGGCGGGTGGCTAGTAATAAATACGTTTCTTGAATATGATTGATACCAAATATTATCAAATACTTCACTCGTCACGATCCTAATGCTTCCCATTATCTATGTGCCCCGTTAGCGATAACGACATGTTACAACCAATCGTATGTACGCGAATTGTCTTGACCTTTACATGGGCATCGTACGATGTACCTACCTACTTATCATTAATCAATATTATTGAAATCGTAATTTAAACCTTGCGTTAAATTGGAATACCTTCTGTTAGGTTCCGACCTAGTTCTGACGTAGGCATATAGTTACCTATGCTTCAAAATTATTCAATCATTGATACGCTCCTATTCATTAGGTACCTTAGTTTTTGTAGTTTACGCAACGATCGGTTAACTGTAATAAAAATATATAATTATAATATATGTAAGTATATATAATAGCAAAGATATCTACAGCAGTCTGTCGGAGGAATCGATGTGGTGAAATAAATTGAATTACTAAGTCTCTGCACATTATACAATAGTTTACATTTAAGAATTAGTTTTTTTTTAAATTGTAATTAATTCTAACTGTATCTACTGGGTATGCCCAAAATGAGCGCACGCGGGCGCTCATAACAAGGCGAATGTGCAAAGTCAATATTGATGTAGTCTTCCATAAAGGCTGTTGGGTAGGTTAATGTGCCAAAGAGTATGTAATGATTACATACTCTTTGGCACATTGGGTTTGCCTAATGTCGGTGTCCATTTCATGCAATTTAATATGAATTCTATAGCAGATACTAAGAATTTTCAGGTGGTGGACATTTACACAACTCTTAATAACGCTATCGCGGTTTACTTTGCTCAGCCCGATGCGTTGAAAGGCAGCCTGATTGATACCTTAAAGGAAGTAAGGCCTACTAGGTAAGTCCTAACTACAGCTGTTGTAAATTTGTTCAAATAGCTATTTATCATAAAATTTAAGGATGTCTGTTAAAACTTTCGGAATTTCAAAATCATGTACCTAACATTATGTAATCAGACTTAAATACTGCACTTAGTTTTATCAAAATCGGTTGGTCGTGAAAAATTACAACTAATCATGAATTTTGGCGGTTCAATTTTGGTTAAACAGGAAATTGAATAATTCTATGAAAAAAATACTAATACATAGTTATCTTATCTAAGCAGCATTTTCCAAAAATTCTATTTTTAATTACATGATAATACAATAAAATTATGGTCATGATTAATAATACAGTTGATGAACTTAGTGTGTCACTGGCATTGGCACCTATCTCATAATATCTTTCTATGTAACTGATAATCAAAATTAGTAATCGGTCATGAATCATTAACATAGGTAATACGAGTATGTACCTACCTACTGGTCCTATAATAAAAGTTGTGGACGACCCAACAAATATGATTAGATCAAAAAAGGTATGATTTGAATGTCTCAATAAAGGACTTGATGATAAAAATAATATACCTAAGTAATAAATCATCTTCAATAAATCGTCTTAATTGGAGCTGGTACTGGTATTATTTAAGACATGGCCTTGCCTGGCTACCTTCTCAAAAAGACACTGTCATAAGAATAATGGTGAACAGTTTTTAGAAAAGAGAGTCAAGACATAGGTATATCTCTGTTAACTTAAAGAAAAGTTCGTTTTCAATTACTCAAAGAACAAAATGTTTTTCGCAGGTTCTTGGCGGTGCCTCGAGTATGGGAGAAAATGTACGAGAAAATAATGGCCGTGGGCAAATCCAGCGGCTCCCTGAAACGATACATCGCCACGTGGGCCAAGGACAAAGGCACGGAACATCATTGCGCCAGAATCAATGGGTAAGAAATTGTTTGACTAATTACTAGCGTCAACCCTCGGCTGATTATACCTATAATATACCTAAATGACGGGAAAATATAAATCCCCTTAATGCCCTATCCCGTGGGAATTCCGAAAAACGTGGCCTTATTCCTTGTCTACATTATATAGAAAAACTGTGCAAAATATCAGCTTTTTAGACCCAAGAATTTGAGCTGGGCGTTGATGAATCAACCAGTGAATGAGGTAGGCAGGACTTCTCTTACTATGCCTAGCATATGTTGTAGACTTTTTTTTTGTAAATTCTTTTCGGCTCGCGTTCAACCTATTTCATGTTGATGGTACTATGTCAGAAACCTTCACACAAGTGCCACATACAAACAAGAACACAATTAGTACCTACCATCACCAACTAAGATTATTTTCAACTCAATCGGATGAACGATCCATGAACGCATAGAATACCAACACGTACAATATACCTGTAAGAAAGATGATTTAAATCTAATACGTTTCGTCAGAGCCCTGTCAGCTGGAATGACAGGTCTACCACTAGACTTCACGCTCATGGAAATGATTAAGTATTGGTATGTGATTAAATAAAGGTACTCCAGACTCCTGTTATTAGAATGTTAGAATAACAGGTACGGTACCCAGCAAGAAAGAATACAGATCGAACTTTAGAATGAGAATCGGTAGCTTCGACTTTGTAGAGCGTTGGCTTTGTCATATCTACCTATGTTCACTCATAGATAGGTACATTGAGGTTTTGTCGCCGTCTTGTCAGTTTCAACGAGAGACAACGCTCTACGAAACCAAAGCTGCAAATCATCTCTTTCGATATACCTACTATGTATGTATATCTTATAGTATCTTTCCTGCAGAGTACTGTAGTTAGTAGCCCTTTGCATGATCCCGATACTGGATAGATATGTATTGCTAATTTTTTTAATTATAATCTTCTGTTGCGAACTTATGAACTAAATAATTGTTAGGTACTAGTTTGTATTGTAGACCCATTTTAAAGTAACCAAATTATCAATCAAAATGCATGATGTTGTACTTATTCCTTTTTAGTTTATACCCTCCTTGTAATTGTGTTTAAATGTTACCTACGTAAAATAAATCTGCATTAATTAGATAGTTCATTTGCACTCAAGTTTTGAGATAGCATAGTTTATGTTTGGTTTTCATTCCGATATATCCAACACTAGCTGATCGGTTCGGCTTCGCTCGGGTGATATTTTATACACCTTTTGACGACCTTCCTGGCGGAGAGGTACGCGTTGTGGTCTTATTTGAGAGAGGTCCCGGGTTCGATTCCCGCCATGGGGTTTGGAATTTTGTAATTTCTAAATCTCAGGTCTGGTCTGGTGGGAGGCTTCGGCCGTGGCTAGTTACCACCCTACCGGCAAAGCCGTGCCACCAAACGATTTAGCGTTCCGATACGATGCCGTGTAGAAGCTAAAGGGGTTTGGGCTGCCATACCCCTTCCATCTTAGACTGCACCATCTCTTACTATCAGGTGAGATAGCAGTCGAAGGTGAACTTGTATCTAAATTAAAAATAGCTATGTTACTTCTGGATAAAGTAGCTTTCAAATAATGAGAATTATTAAAATAGATTACAAAGAAACCATTTCTCTTTATATTACCTATAAGTAGAATTTGTTTATATTCACACCTATTCCTCTGGTACCGAAATTAGGAGGCATTTATACTTAGCGATCAAAGTCAATAGTGGAAGAGTTTCAACCCATCAAAAGTGACTGTGATCTGCACTATGAAGTTTGGTGCTAGAGCAAAATAATGATTTTACCATCGATAGGTATATTTAAATAACTTCAATGAATTCCTTTTTAACCGACTTCAAAAAAGAGAAAGTTCTCAATTCGTCGGATTTTTTTTTTTTCAGTTGTTATGAGATGATTTTTAAATTATATTTTTTGAATGGCAGGCAATCAGGCACAACGTGCGGCTACAAGATGGCCAAGTCAATTGTGTTCAACAAGGTGCGAGTCAACCTCGGCCTCGACCGCTGCACTACGTTCGTCACCGCGGCCGCGCCTCTGTCGCCAGAGATCAAGAAATTCTTCCTCTCCCTGGACATCCCTATCATGGATGCCTTTGGTATGAGTGAAGCGGCCGGTGCTCACACTCTTAGCATATACCCCAAGTGAGTAGGTATATCACTGAACAAAGATTAACTAGGTATCGCAATAATGTTATAAAGGCGAAAGTTTGTATGTGTGTGTGTTTATTTGTTACTCTTTCGCGAAAAACTACTAGACGGATTTGGTTGACTACTAAATCCTATAATTTTTATTCATATCACTTATTTTAAAATTGCAAAAGGAAAGTATTGTTTTGCATCGACTAGATTGAGACAAAAATTGAATTATGTAGGTATAATCAGAAATGAAAGATTTTTATACGATACTTTTACAAGTGATTTAAGACTACCAACTCTACTACTGCAGGTTTGGAATGAATTTTCAAAACACAACACAGTTCGCGATTTGATATGTTTCTTTACATAAATTCCAGATTCAAATTGGATTGCTCTGGAGAAATTCTGGACGGTACGGAAACGAAGTTCGGTGGGTCGGCGAGTATCAACGGGCCTGGAGAGATTCTAATGCGAGGTCGCCATGTTTTCATGGGCTACCTTAGCGACGAACCGAAGACGAAGGAAGCCCTCGACGACGACGGCTGGTTGCACTCCGGAGACGTCGGCAGATTAGACAGCAACAACTTGCTTTATATCACCGGCAGAATAAAGGTGCTAATCTTTTGTATTTTAATTAATTAATTAATTCATTCAATTGCCAGTTTTTGTTCTCATGAATGGCGCATGATATCGAAATTTTATAGGATATAATTCATGTCAAACGGTTTTCAAGCCCTGACAAAAGTTAACATTCATCATCATCATCAACCCATCGCTGGCTCACTACTGAGGACAGCTCCTCTCAAAATGAGAAGGGTGTGACCATAGTCTACCACTCTGGCCAATGCCCAAGAACAATTATGGTGGTTTCCTAACGATGTTTTCCTTCGCCGTTAAAGTAAGTGATACTTAATTGCTTAATACGGTACGCACATAGCTCCGAATGTGAGAGATGCGTGCCTGGAATCGAACCCCAGACCCCCGAGTAAGAGACCGACGTCTTAAGCATTAGGCTATCACCGTTTTTTTTTAAAGTTAACAACTATTGATATCAGGGAAGTAAGCTTAACTATCATAATATATTTACGACACTTTAATCCCAGATAAACAAAATATTTACAATTTTTCCAATCATATAACTATATTATATTATGATAGTTTATTGCAAATTAATAATAATATGACCATATCTAAATAGCTGGATTATAGGTTAGAGTTAAATTATCAAGATTATTTGTATTAAATTATTTTATGATTTACGACTTTAATGTTTCCTCATTACAGGAGCTACTGATAACCGCTGGAGGAGAAAACATAGCACCCGTACTGATCGAACAGACCGTGCAATCTGAACTTCTGCACGTGGGATATGCCGTGCTGATAGGAGATCAACGAAAGTTTCTCTCCATTCTACTCACTCTGAAGGTTTGCATTACTTTAGACAAAAGAATATTAAAAAAGGATTAGCTATTTTATATGTTACTAATGATCTCCATATCCATTTATCAATGCGTAAATCTTGTGCAGGGGATGGATGCCACAATAGTGCAACGGGTAGGTTGTGATGTGCACAATCGACATTATTATTTATTTTCTGACTGTTCGCTCCCTAACCGTTGAACTATTGAAGCTCATTCTAATAATCAGTTCTGTCCGTGACATACATGATTTACCTAAATTGTTGTTCATAACTCATCAGTATTGGCTGGATGTGTGTGTTTTAATGTGTTACAGCGGAAAAGGGATCGAACTAAAACGTTTGGCACAATTCATAATACCATATTGTTATAGATGACAAAACATGTGGAGTGTGGACACTATAACTGGTTGCTTTATTGATTTCATTCCATTTTAGGCGAAAGTTGACCCCAGTACTGGCGACGCGCTCGACGAATTGGAACCAGAGACGAGAAAATGGGTGGCGAGCCTCGGAAGCAAAGCCACTACAATCAGTGAAATTATCAACAACAAAGATCCAGCAGTACGTAACCTCTCACTTTAAAATAACAATTTTAATTGTTTAATTATAATCAGCAAAAACTCGGTGCCATAAGAAAATTAGAAATGAAAGATGACTCTAAAAGACGTTTCCTTGATGGTGCTTCATTAATGTATCGATCTGCCATAAAAACATAATCATATTTTTTTTACAAAATTGTGGGTAATTAACAGATAGATAACATTAAATTAATATAAATTGTCAAAATTACATTGAAAAAAAATACGTCGAGTAATATTATTATTTCTTGATTTTATTTCTGCGAATTCCGTTCTAACCTTCGTCGTGGAATATACCTGTTTGCGACTACGAAGTGTTATTTCTCAAATATAAAGTTCGTATATAACACGTGGTCGTTATGTAGGTATTATGATGTCACTATATTATCGACAATCTGTATACTATAATTTTATAAAATCTGTATTGTATTCCCAGGTATACAAGGCAATAGAAGACGGCATAGCCCGTGCCAATAAACAAGCTATCTCTAACGCGCAAAAGATACAGAAGTTTGCAATTTTACCCGAGGACTTTTCTATGAATACTGGAGAATTAGGTGAGTTTGCGGCTGAGATTTGTAGAACGCATTTTGACTTTGCTCAGATTTAAGACATTGTTAAAACGAGACAGCGTTATACGGCTGTCATACATCTGTCTCGTTTTAAGTCTAAGCAAAGTCAAAGTGCTCTCTATAGATTTCAACCTGAGAGCTGGGATTGTTTTGTTATTTCTCAAAATAAATTATTCAATATCGAACTTCCTTTACGAAAACTATAAGAATTCGTACTAGTATTCGTACACATAAATATTATATTATCATATTGAGTTTTAACTTTTGAGATAGGACCCTATTGTCATTAAATTGATTTTTATTCGTTTTCTTACAGGACCAACACTGAAAATTAAGAGAAACGTCGTCTACGAGAAATACAAAAACATCATAGAAGGTTTCTACAAAGAGTAGTTTTACTTTTAGTTTGTATGTACTTAATTATATGGGAATGGGAGGGAACGAATAAGTTAAAAAATAACGTTATTGCTCAAATTAGCTGATAGTATAAACTTGTTGTGGTTGTATTAAACGTTAGGAGTTATTGTGATAGGACAGGCTTTTTGAATTATTGTTTAGTTTATACAAGCAGATTAAATCTGTTTATTTTTGTATGAACTTTGATCTACATGCTAGTAGCTTTATGCTGGTTTGGCATCCTTTCGCTATTGCGCAGGTGCATAATGTCTAAATCTTGTTTTTATAATACTTCTTCTCTGCCTATCTTATCTTCTAAACTAACATGAAAGTTGTAATAATCAAGTTCCGATTACCGTACTTAATGGGTTCGATCAATTTTAGTTATAGAGGTATCGGAATAATCTAGGAAAAATACAAGAAAAAACTGTTTAAAAAATGATTTTAAATTATAAGGAAGATCAAAGTGTGCTTTTCCGCTCGAAGTTTTTGTGAGAATGGGGTGTGATTGTAATGTCGATAGAGCATCGTCGTATTTCTTGCTCTTGTGCTCTTTAAATGCTTTAAAACAAATAAATTATTATTATTATATATTTTTATTTTTCGCGAATTAGAAAAACCGCGGGCCGTTCACTAAAACCGATGCTAAACTAGCTAAAAATGTGCAAATTTAAAAAAATGGTAAAACAGTAATGACTTCTGTAATACTGCATGTATTGAAGAGAAATAAAAACTAGTGAAAGAGTGAAGACACACGATTCGTTACGTTGGCGGTGCCGCTGCGTTATCCTACGTAGAAATAACTGTCACATTTTAACACACCAGTGTTCTCCATAGTATTGTGATTCGCTGAATTAATGGTCTGGATATTTTAGCCAATAATGAAAGAGCGTTAGCCAACCAGAAGTGATTGCGATCGTCACACTGTAGCTGTCAAACTTTGGTTCTAAGCCAATTCTGTTTGTTTCTGTCTTCTTTAGATCACAATTTTTATAGGTAAATAGTTATTATCTATACTAATAAATAAAATTGGAGTGTCTGTCTGTAATTTCGAAATAACTACCGCATATTAAGGTCATATGGTTATTTGAACGATACTATAACTCAATCACACGTTTTTAAAATTTTTGTCTGTCTGTCTGTCTGTCTGTCTGTTTGAAAAGGCTAATCTTGGGAACGGCTGAACCGATTTTGACGGGATTTTCACAGACAAGTAGAGAATTGACCAGGGTGTAACATAGGCTACTTTTTTAACCGACTTTCAAAAAGGGAGTTGTGTTTTTCTACCTATGTACACCGAAATCTCCGAGATTTCTGAACCGATTTGCGTCATTTCTTTTTTAATCGATAAAGGAACTTTGCGACATTGTTTCATAAAAAATTTGGAGTCCAACTCCTCAATCCTGATGCTGCAGGGGATCTGACCAATCCACGCGGGCGAAGCTGCGGGCATCAGCTAGTTATTAATAATTTTAATAGGGAATATTGACACTAAACACAGAAAAGCGAAGGCGGGCCGGGAATTTATGTAGTTAGTATGAATTACGTCACACAGAATACCGCCGCAGTAGGAACCGTCCAAGAACAGTCCGTCTGACCGTCTTTCTGTAAGTCACAGCCTAAAAAGATAAACTATAAACGCTGTAAGACAAAAATTTTGTAAAGTTAGAAAACTTATAGCACAGAGCAATATTTAAATTAAAAAAAAAAAAATTCGAATAAGATAATACCACCCCCTAAACATAAAAAGTGGGAGTTGAAAAACCAGTTTATCCTCTCGAGTGATACCTTGTTAAATATGTATTTTGAAATCAAGAGCTTTTTAGATAGTTTTTGAAAAATAAACTACCGTTTAAGAAATAATGACTGCCAAAGTTTTTAGCAACTAGCATGGTTACAGAACTGTACAAGTTCTGACAACTGACCAGTTTTTATGTTTTAAAATACATATAAGATTTACTTGTGATAGTTTAAGTTAGAAAACTGTTGTGATTGGTAATAGAAGAGATGTAAATATTTTTGTTACTAAAATATAATATATTATCTAATTTTAAAATAAAAGACTTTTATTTATTTATAATAATATAATTTATTTGTCTACCTTATTACCTATATTTGAGTTATTAATTTTATTTAGTCATAGTATCGTCATGTAGATAGGTATTTTATATAAACGAACGTAAAATTAACAAAATACACGAAATACTGAGAAAATGTTTAAACCATATTAACTTACAAAGCATAATAAATCTATTATTTCCTAATTTTATTTACACAAAAAGGATATTTTAAAACAATTTCAATTAGATTAAAATAATTATGGAATGCTGATAACAATAATAAAATGATAACAATCCAATAAATTCTAAACATATCTTTATTGATTTATGGTATGGGATATTATTGTTATCCCGTACGATAATTCGATAATCAAAAATTATTATATCTATTTAAGTACAATCTTCATCAATAGGTCTCATAAAATTATTAAACCTTGATAATATTAGCGACAGTAAAATCCTATTTAATCTAATAGTTGTCAGAATTCAATCTATAAAAAAAAAGTTTTATTTGAATCTTAAACAAATACACGCTCTATACGTCAGCAGCGTTCCTCAATTTTTGTGACTACATTTAAAACACTGACCATCCATTATTTTTAACAGAATTCATTTTAAATCAAGGACTTTTAGGTCCGGTTTCCTCTGATGTACAAGAAACTCGAGTTTAATTAGCTATAATCCGCCAA
Organism: Maniola jurtina; assembly: GCF_905333055.1. NCBI lineage: Eukaryota > Metazoa > Arthropoda > Insecta > Lepidoptera > Nymphalidae > Maniola > Maniola jurtina. The sequence goes on from NC_060030.1 coordinate 7,785,789, forward strand.
AACAAATCAATCTATATGGTAAAACGTGCAGTATGCGACATGCAAAGCTCGCCCTCCCACTACTAAAGCATGAAAAGCAAGCAATACACATCACCACACAAATCTTCTAGAACATACTTAACATACGTTTCACATTGACACAGGAGCATCATCAGAGGATGTAGACTCCGTAATGCACAATTGCAGTTTAATGCAATTGTGTATTGCTTGCTTTTCCTGCTTCTAGTAGTAGAAGGGCGGGTGCAACATATCCCATGCTGCATATTGTGCCATACAGATTTGGCTGTTTTGGCGAATTAAGTTTGTAATTCCTTGTATATCATGGACTTCCGCAAAGAAACGCCTGTCTGTCTATCCAACATTATTTGATGTTATTATATTTCGACGCTCAAATTCTACTCACTTGAGGTGTCAAATCTCATACTAAACTCTATCCACAGACAAAAGTCTCTCTGTTTTCTGTACTACTCTATCTCAATAACTTCTGGCTCCACGGAAGACTGGCGCTGTGCCTCCGTTCCCGACACAGGCGCAGCAAATGCTGAGTGGAGTCCATTTTGGTTGGTACACCGCGCATCTTATTTCGAGCATTATTCATTCAATAATTATTATTATTTTATTTTACTTTCTGTGGCACCAAACAAACACTTTTTCTTTCTTTCTTTTCAAAATAATACGTACAAAACAGATCTCACTCACCATTTTAACTTGTGTCAACTGTCATGTCAAGTCCGATTGTACCTAGTCCTTATTTTTTGAACTACTTTTGACATGACAGTTGACAGAGAGAGTTAAAATTTCGAGTGAGATCTCATTTTGTACGTTTCATACATACATTGGTCCTCTTTGTCTTTGTCATTCGTATGGGATTACGTAACAAAGAGAGCCCTGTACTAAATTCTCTCCGTGGATAGAGTATATATAGGTGTAGTGAGCATACATCGGTCCTTGTTAGTCTTGCGTGGAGTAGGCGGGCGGCGCGGACGCGGGCAGCGGCGGCGGCGCGTCGGCCAGCGGCAGCGGCTTGGCCACGCCGATGCGCACCACGCCCCGCGGCGCGCCCTTCAGCGCTGCCACCGCTTGCTCTAGGCTCGCGTTCTCCAAGTTCTGTCAACAATAGGCGGGATATACGCATAGGCGAGACACGGCGCCATCCATACTAATCATTTAGTACAGAGTTAGCTTACATCCTGGTGAAAGACATAGACTAACTTTTTATCCCGTAAAATCAAAGTGTTTCACGGGATTCTTAACGACGGACGCAACGGGTCCTGGTAGTTTACCTGATCATTGACAAACAGCAGCCTGTCTCCCGGTATGAGCCGGCCGTCCTGTTGCGCCACGCCGCCAGGGACCAGCGATCTGATCACCACCAGAGTGTGAGACGGACGCAGGGGGTCCTGGTAGTCCAGGATCGAGAAACCGAGTCCACGCTCACCCTTCACTAACTCTGAAACGGCCAAAGCAAGTCTATTAGCTATTGATTTGCACATTTCTGTGCACTTCATGCTGATACATACTATACGAAGTCTTGTATTTAGTAGCAATTTAGGCTAAGATCTATACTTTGCTCAGACTTAAGTTTCAGTTAAAACGAGACAGATTTATGCCAGTGATATAACGCTGTCTCGTTTTAAGCGTGTCTTAAGTCAAAGTGCGCTCAATAAATCTGAGCTTTAGTGCTGATAACTAAAATATATACTTTTTGCAGATTTTGTACTACTTTGACTAAATAGAAATAATACAATCAAATTAAAAAGCAAGATGGTAGCGAGAATTCTCTATGATTTCTGCGTTTTAGGGTTACCCAATCTTTTTGCTTTCTGGTTACAGAAACCTCCTAGCAAATAGAGTACTAACTTGTATATTGCAGTAAGGTTAATAATCAAATCAGCTGAGTAAAACCCCGAGAAATAGCATGACATTGAGGGCAAAGGCTAGTTGAAGTAATATATTATTCTGTCGTGTATTTTCGAATCTTACGTAATACAGTTAGAGGTATATAACTACAAACATGATACTATCATTCTGCTGTAGTCATAATAACCGATAATAAATAGGTACTATCACAAACATCAACGTCATAGCTCGCGGGACAGTAGTATCAAATTAACATAATATGAAGAGACAATAAACAGCGTTCTTTGAACATTAGGTATGTGCATCCAGGTAGGTATATTTATTAACTTAATAATTAATGTTGATATTACTAAGAAAAAATAATATTATATTCTTTACATTTTAAAATATACCTACTTAAGTCATTCGACTTTAATACATTAACAGAAATTATATATAAAAATGATTTGTACATAATAAAGTCAAAATAAGTTGTAGCTTCTCCCTAGGTATATGTCTGATGTCTCGTTGTTTGCAATTGCACAGTAATCAATTTTAACTTTCGCACTAACTACTTGACACTATTTAATTAAACACCTCGATAAAGATGAAGAAACAGCTGTTACTAAACTAGCGGCACGCTATGATGGCCGGTTTGACGTTTGTCCGCTCATGAAGTTCCGTATTAATTGATAACGACTTTGAAGGAAATAATTGTATTACTTTATTGACGATAGTGATGTGCAGAGATTCATAAATTTTATCGAATGTAGTTTTAGGTTTAGGACTCAAAATTTATTTATTAAATTGATTTCTTAAATGTATACAAGTGTATACATCTGATTAATTATGGCCTTTTGTGGCACCTTTTTTGGTATCTTTTGTATTCATATGTTTCTTGTGTGCATATAAAGTATGTATATTCATTTTCGTTCAAATATTCAGTTCGTTCAAATAAATTAAATAAACATATACATTTTTGTTTTATTAAACCTATTTAATCAGGTACAAAAACAAAACTTAATTGTTTTTTGTTCGAGAATAAATTGACATTCCACATCACTATTGTAATGTGTCAAACCGGCCATCATAGCGTGCCGCTAGTGTAGGTCTGGTGGTAAGTATCACTGTCTCTCACCAATGATCTGCGGCTCAGAGGACCACATGGCGAGGCCGGTGAGCGGCTCGAGGCTCCGCGAGCGCACCTTGCCGCCCGCGCCCAACGCACCACCCTCCTCGGCGCCTGCGCCCGCCAGACTTCCGTCCGACTTTGCCTATAACATAAACATTTTGATCAACAACGATTTTTAGGATCTCCAGAAAAAAAGGAGCCCTTATAAGCTTGTTCACACAGGCTGCGTAAGCGTAGATGTGGCGCGTACCATTGTGTTCTAATGTATGGAACTGTATGAAACATGGCACACCGCTTGCGCAAAGCGTGGACGTATGCGTAACTCGGTGTGTTAGGGGTTTACGCCCATCACTACGCACGTGTCACGAGTACGCAATTGGTGTGAATCGGCCTTTTTTGCCATCAGGTCTGGTTGCGAGTCTGATACTTCACATTTCACATACCTTTACCAGGGTAGCAGCGGGAGGCGCTAGTTCCAGCGGCGGCGCGGGGCGAGGCCGTGCGCACACCATGCACACTTCGCTCGACAATTCTTTCAGAATGGACACCACCTCAAGGTGGTTCATGCCTAACAGCCGATGCCCGTTCACCTCTGCGTATCAAGAGCAATTATATTAACTTTGATTTAACATACCAGGCGAAGATGTTTAAGTGTGGAAACCTGCCCAGAAGAAATAAGAGATCAGCTTTTTTATCTAAATATATTTAAAAGGAAAAGTTGACTGACTGACTTATCAATCATCGCCCAGCTTAAAGCAATGGAAGGATCGGGCTGTTTGCACAAACAGATAGCTCATAAAACTATACAATGTAGGCATTCGCTAAGAAAGAATTTTTCAAAATTCAACCTAAAGAGGTAAATAAGGGTTTGAAAGTATGACAGTCAGTGTTTTATCAGTTTTTTAAGTTATATATGTAATATAGATGGCAAATGATTGCAAACAGATTCAACTCGGCTCAGCGAACCTTGTGGACGCTAGGCTTAATAGTTACCCAACAGCTCATCCCCGGGGCGGTGAACGGCGGCGCGGCCCACGGGCCCCTCGGGCAGCACAGAGCGCACGTAGTGGTGCGGCCGCACCTCGCGCCCGCCCTCCACGTCCACCGTGCCCTCCAGCGAGATGCCCAGCCCACCGCCACCCCTCACCACCACACCCACCACGATCTCCACTTCATCTCCTGCAGTACAACGTTATTTGATCAGTCATCATCGATGCCTAGGCAGCTTGCCAGTGCGGACCACCACGCCCTCTTCGATCTCCATTTCTCCATAGGCAGAGTGAGAGAAAGGAAGAGGGAGAGAAAAGGAAAGGGAGGGAAAAGGAGGAAAGAAAGGGATAGGGAGAGAAATGGAGAGGGAAAGAAAGGGTGAGAGAGAGGGGGGTGGGAAAGAGAGAGAACGAGAGAGAGGGAGAAAAGTGGAGAGAAAGAGAGCGAGGGAGGACTGTTACGAGTCGTAACAGAGTCGCTGTTTATTTAAACGTCTTAGAATCTATATCTAGAAGAAACGGTCTTACCAAGGATAGCTTGCCACTTCCTCTTGATGGCGTCCTTTTGTTCCTGCGTGCGCGGCATCTCGAACTGAGGCACGGCGCGTGGCGCGGGGGGCGGCACGGGGCTGCGAGGGGGGGACGGCTCGCTCTCCTCTGCATTTGTTTCCAACCTGTTCAATTAATATTTCCGTTATTTACTTGCGAATATTGCAACGTCACTCGTTTTAACCCAGTCATCAAACATATCGAACTCACGGGCTCTGGAGATGCGTCATCTGTATGTCGTGGTCGGGCTGCGCGGGCTCGGGGCGATGCATGTGCAGGAACGGGTTGTGAGCCGTCGCCGCCGCCGCCGCACTCTCGCCCGCCGCGATCGCTTGCTGCAGCTGCTCGAACTTGGGACCCCTGAGGTACCTGACAAACAATAGGGGTTATATCACTCAATGGCTCTAGAGATAAATGAGCTGGTGAACATAACTGTCTAGTTACATTTCTTATAAAAATCGGGACTTTTTTGGTCCACCGAATACAAAGAACTTATTTTACACTTATACATTTTTATGTACTGCCTGGCGTTACCGACTTCACCAATACTCCCGATGCCTCCTTACACACGTAACGAAAAACAAAAACTGTCGCATGGCAGATTTATGTTTTGGTCAATACCATCATCCCGCTGGTTTGAGTGGGTCTTACCTTTCCAGCTCCAAAGTGACGATGTTCCCGCTCTGCTTGAGCGCGTCGACCGCCCGCTGGTTGGACTTCCCCGCGAGAGACACGCCGTCCACGGCCACGATGCGGTCGTTCACGCGCACCTTACCGCTGAGCGCCGCCGCGCTGCCCGGCGTCACCGACTTGACGAATATTCCCGATAATTCCTCCTTCTCACACACATAACCTTGAAAACAAAACGAGCCCAAATCATGCGTCATCATCGTTATCATCTTTACAATTGTTCACTTACGAAAACGTTGCATTATTCCTCATCAACCAATAGACACCATCTGCTGTACATATAGGTCTCTTGTTTTCACCCGAATTCAGCGGCTCCTTGCGACTCGCCTGATGTCATCCGTTCACCTAGTGGAAGACCTTCCAATGTTGCGCTTTCCAGTGTAAGGTCCCCATTCCAGTACCTTGGGATCCCAACATCTATCTGTGTTTCAAAATATGTGCCCTGTCTATTGCCACTTCAGCTTAGCAACTGGCTGAGCTACGTCGTTTAGTCTAGTTCTCCAACAGATCTCTTTATTTCTGATTTGATTATGTAGTTCGGAGAGTAACTCCAAGCATTGCTTTCTCCATCACACGTTGAACTTTCTAATGAGGCTCATAGTCAGCGACCATAACTCAAATCCATAATATTATGTCAATAATTTTTTACTATTGATTAATTAGTTATGTACCTGCAATTGTGATGCCCAAGCCGTTTTCATCTTTCTTCAATTGAACAGTGAATCTATCGACCTCAGGTGATTCTGCATCTTTAAGAAAAATACCAGTAATAACTAAGATCCAAATCCGAATCCAAAATTATGAATCCAAATACCGAAACGATAGGTCTAAATCAAGCGCTATCCTTTTCCGCAGAAAAGAAATATAAAAGAGATGGCAATACATTTCAATCTTTTATATTATTTAAATTTAAATTTTTTGATTAGCTAAGAATATCTACAGTACAAAAGAATTAGCTTCATTTTACTGACTACAATTCATACTATATAATATTATAAAGTGTGCTTGTGTGCTAGCTTTTCACGGTTGATCCGTTTAAACGATTTCAGTGGAATTTGTTGGTACAGAGATAGTTCGCATCAAGGCGACGAACATATGCTACGTTTTATTCCGGAAAATTGAAGAATTCCTACAGGATTTTTAAACCCCTAAATCTACGCGTACGAATCGCGGGGTTTTTAGTCAAAAATAATGATGATTACCGGATTCCGGTGGTGGAGTAATAGAAGCATCGAATACAAATCGGGATACACTGGAGTTCAATGTTAAAGTCGTAGGCTGAGTGTGAAACACTTGCTCGAATCCCGCATCCATCAGATAGCGGTCCAACGCTTCAGGACTCGACAGCAACCTAGAAAATGAAATTACATTTCACACTAATATTATATAGGCGAAAGTTTGTGTGTATGTGTGTGTTTGTTACTCTTGTGTTGGTCCATTCACTGTGACATTTGCTTTCCTGCTGTAAGTTAAGTATAAGTTCCTGCTGTATAAGACCTTCGTCTTGCTTGATATTTTAGAGTTCATAGATAAATATATAAATATGGCTGACCCTACTTTTGTCCCCGATCTTTCTTCTTTTTCGATCTCCTCGCAATGTAATAATCACCACTTGCACCGATCCCATCTCCGTCAGACTCACCTGGCGGGCACGACGGGTGCGTTGGACGCGTGCACGGCTGCGGGGTCCACGGCGCGCGCTACCACGAGACGCACGCGCGAGCCCGACGCGCGCAGCACGCCCGCCACCTGCTCCGACCCCATCTCCATCAAGCTTACCTAGCAGAGTACAAGTTAGAGGTCACTAACTAAAACCTAACCCTTGGGTCCGGCCGCCGGCGCCCACTAACGGCACGGCGCGACAGGGGAACGACGGGCATGTCGTGTCGTCTGCCCAAGCTAATGACGACGGGCACTGTCTTATCTCGGCATCCCGAAGAATGCCGAAGCACCCCAAGGGATACCACGGCGTTCCGAAGGCTACCGACATTGTACGCCTAAGTTTTCATGTACGACCAGTTTAGTCATTGAAATTTCAACTTAAAAGCATGTAATTATGATCTATAATAATAATTATTTATTTCTTGAAAAATCCCCTTCCGTACCGTGCCGTCAGTGGGCGCCGGGTCTTACAGTGGAAATTCAAATATGCTTTATTGTACACCTCATAAAAAGAAACTCAATAACATTACACAACAAAAATAGTAAGTAGTATAATTTGGCGGTCCTATCGCTTGTTGAGTTCTGGTAATAAGCTCAATATACTTATTTGTGCCAATTTTTTTATTATTAAATAACATTAAATATGATTTCCTAGTCTTACATCTCCAATCTGTAAAATGTGGTCACCAGACTTCAATCTGCCGTCCCGATCTGCCACACCACCAGCCAATATGGTCTTCACTATCACACCACTGGTTCTGGCGCCAATTATTCCTATATATTAGAATAAATAATAATTTATTTATTAAGTTTTTTTTCTTTACCTGTGTATACCTCGCAATCAATTTACTGGCTAAAAGTAAATGTTTTTTTTTTTTAAATTCACATTGCTAATATCACTAGAAGAATTTTAAATATGCATGTGGAAGGAAAAAAGAGAAGAGGACGACCAAAGAAAAGGTGGATGGATTGCGTGAAAGAGGATATGTGTATAAAAGGGGTAAATAATATGTTGATGGATGACAGAAGAGAGTGGAAGAGGAAGACATGTTGTGCTGACCCCACGTAGCTTGGGATAAGGTCTGGAAGAAGATTGCTATGCAATAGGTACATTTTCTTGGAAAGTCTATACGTAGACCAAAGTCTTCTTTTAATTTAGCTCAGACAGTTTAGACAGAAGACTAGATACATAGATATATAAAAAACAAGTTCGAGTTGGTCTCACACACAAAGGGTTCCCTACCATTATACAAGATATACTTAAAACTTTCATGTAGAACATTGCAAGTTAATGATGGACTGCGCCATCTATATGTGATTTAGTAAATTAATATTTTCATGAACACATTTTAAATATAATGAAACCACTAATTCACAGTTTTCGGATTTTTTCCTTTATGTGTGCTATAAGACCTATTACCTACCTGCCTTTCATGACTCTAGGTCAACAGGTTTTCTTGACAAGACACGGCAGACAGATAAGATTTTTCCTTTTGAGGTACCCTAAAACGAGAAAACCGACTTACCAAAGCCAAGTCCAGTTCCATCATTAACCAAGTTAATAATTTCAACTTGAGCCCAATCACCAGCCACAATACTGGTTGATGCTGATGCCAATGAGTCATCGTTCCGCGAGATTTCTAGCAAACCCCTTGTCTAAAAAACAACATTTCAATACACTGATTAATCAATAAAACATTAAAAGTTTATACTAATATTATAAAGAGGTGATGTTTGTTTGTAGGAAGTATTCTCTTTAACTACAGAACCAATTTTGCAAAATTCTTTCACTTTTTCACTTTCAATTCTATGAAGGTTCCTAATTCTTGGATGCATATCCCTGCAAAATAAATTTGATTTGATTTGATATTTAGGCTACATTATATTTTTTAAAAAAAATTACAGCTCCCTACGAAAATTTTAATAAGCTACCCATGCGAAGCCGAGGCGAGTTGCTAGTCTTAAACAAAGCAAATTTCAACCTTTAGAACATTGCTTTTAAGAAGTTATTACCTGTTTAGGGGACATGTTAGAGTCAACGGAGGCAGAGTCTAGACCTAGAATGCGTTCATTGTCAGAACCAGACCCAAACTCTAGACTGTGCGGGGGAGACACTTGGGGCACACGTTGTTCTTCCTCTCCCTCATGAGCACCATAAAGATTTCTAGTTTGTAATGCTAAATCACCTGAAATTTATAAAAATTTAAAATAGTACACATAAATAGACCATCTAGAATGAATATAATTGATTCCTTGAAAACTTGTTAATCTATCATTTAGTATGGAAGAGCAAATATCACCCTAATATTATAAAGGAGAAAGTTTGTATGTGTGTGTGTGTCTGTGTGTATGTTTGTTACTCCTTCACACAAAAACTACTGGATGGATTGGGCTGAAGTTCAGAATGGAGATAGATTATACCCTGGATTAGCACATAGGCTACTTTTTATCCCGGAAAATCAAAGAGTTCCCACGGGAATTTTAAAAAACCTACATCCACGCGGACGAAGTCGCGGGCATCAGCTAGTTGTAAAATAGAAAGTTAAAATCAGGTGTCTGCTGTGGCTTTATGGCTAGTTACCACCCTATTGGCTATTGGCAAAGCCATACTGCCAAGTGATTTAGGGACAAATTACACTTATCCCATGCGATCGGCTTGTGTCCTGGAAAATCAGAGTTCCCATGTGTATTTAAAAATATCTATTGAAGAAGTCTGAGGCATTGATTTGATTAAGAGATAGCCTTGCACCCTGGAGATAATTACTTTTGTACTCTGGAAAACCAAAGAGTTTTCACAGGATATTTCAAACACTCAAAATTTACACAGACAAAGTCACAAGCATCATCTAGTATAAATATTAAAAATATGTTTACCAGCTGGTGTGATGTCAAAGTCTCCTGGTAATATTGATGGATGATGTGCCACTTGAGTGGCAAGCATTCCAACAGAGTCATGTAAAGTAGCAATGCTCTTTAGAATGGGGCTTTCCAAAAGATTTATAAGAAGGTTTAAGTCGTCATTTGTAGCTGCCTGTAAAATAAAAGTCATAAGTTGCCAGTGTAGTGAGACACTGGACTACATACTGCTTAGACGCAGCTGTGAAGAACGAGAAGCCTACAATGGCTCCCCAGCAAGACTCCCTTAAGTCCCCGCTGACCTGAGTGGCCTGCTTGAATTCTGAAGTTAGGCTGGCTGGAGTGATCCTGCAGGGAACTGCACCAGTGGTCTCACGTAAAATGTACAACTATGTCTAAGTGCATCAAAAAATCCTGTGATTGCAAAGAAAATGTTTGCCAGTGCCCATGCAAAGACAGGCCATGTTTGAAAGAATTGTAGTAAGGTGTTGTAAATCTTTCTTCTTTTGGGGCTGTGCAAGTCCTTGAACCCCTGTATTGTCGACTGTCTCTGATCCATTGTGATCGCCGCCAATTATCTTTTTGTAGTTTTTTTTTTTCTATAATTTGACTTTCAGATGTGGGAAGAAAATTATGAATAAATTGGTTTTGAACAGTGTCTAGTCTAGAAATAATTTTATACAAGTAGTATGTACCTACGTAACGTAATTTCAAATTTCGCAATAAAATGTTGATTAACTTCGGAACTATTTACCTTTAACTTAGGATCATCACTCTGATCTACGGCAGCTTTAACACTTTCTAATTGTTGTAAAGCATTAGATAAATTCACTCCCAGGTGCATTTTAAGGATCTGTAACTTCAAAATCACAATTTTTGCCTAATTTCACGACTGCACCAGAACATAGATAATATGTACCAGAAGGAGCCCTAAAAAGTAATGCTTTTTAACACGGGCAGTGCTGAGATGGAAGGAATCCAAGAAACGTAATTTTAAAGGGAATTACTGTTTATATTAATCATTTTTATTAAAACCATAAAAAACAATCAAATCAATTTATTTCTGCCCAAGATTACGTCTTCACTCTGTGTTTCTGACGTTTTTGACATTTGTACAATCACAGACTAATAACACATTATTGTTTTTGTTTTTTTTTCTCTCTCGTCTGGCTTTACAAAGATTAGCCAATGTCAAGTTTGTAGTTATTCTAGCAAGTTAGTTAAACTATACAAGTATGGACCCATCTATGCCGGCGCCCGCCGACACCCCCCTAGAGCGCTTTCCAGTCAGTTTTAACAAAAATGTATCTCGGAGAGCTCAGAAAAGTATGGAGTAGTGGAGAGCTCTAAGCTCGAAAAGAGCAAAGATTTGTCGTTTTGTTTGTAGTCGATAATCTCTGAAACTACTGATCGATTTTAATATCACTTTCACCATTAAAAGCCTAGATACTTACTTAATCCAAGAATAACAGGCATGAGTTGTTAATAATAACTACATTTATTTACCTATAGTTACCTACCCGCATATTAAATCGCGGGCCAAAACTAGTTAGTTATAATATACAGGAAATGTTATTAGTCGCAACTCGCAGTCAGTCGGCCAGCCGTCAGACAATTGGTCAGGTCAGACTGTTATTTAGGAATAACTATTATAAAATTTCTTTTATTTTCTGACTCACTGTTAGGTATTGGTATTGGAAATAAAAAATCATTTAATTGAAACAAAATTATTTTATTTGTCTTTTACAAGTAGGTACTTACTTAATAATAATATAATATGATAATTAATACCTAACTACCTACCTTATATACCTAGTTAGGTACTTAATTATTACACCTAATATTATTTACCTACTTAATTATTACATTTAATATTCAATCCTATCTGTAATCTGTCAATAAGAGCCGGCGCACGTATGGCGGAGCGCAGCGCAGAGCATGCCCGCGAAGTTTACTAATCGCGTGAATTTGTACCAGATAATCTTGTTGAACAAATTAAACTATTTTGCCATAACTAACAATTATAGTTTAGTAACTAATAAACTGAATAGGCTGAATAATTATTGAATTTCGGCCCTAAATCGGTTGTAAACAGCCAACACAATCTCTACTTAGTTACCACTTAAATTCAAAATTTCTACCTAGGTACCTAAACAGACAGGCCAGGCCATCCTTGTTACAATGTTCCCTGTGGAAAGAGACAGTACTATTTTTAGACCAGCTGTCAATCAAGCTTAAAGGGCATGAGACGGGCCTGCCCGCGAAATTCAAATTTAATTTGGTTTTTCGCAATTTGTAAACTAATACGAAGAATCCAGTTTAAGATATTAATTCTAGTATTGACTATTCTCACAAATTAGTCGATACTAGAATTAATTTCTTAAACTGGACCCTTCCAAGTAAAGATTTTTATATAAACCTGTGAGAATGATACTGCCTATTGTCGCAAACAAAATACCATAAGCCTATAGTTTACAAATTGCGAAAAACCAAATTAAATTTGAATTATGCGGGCAGGCCCGTCGCTTCCACCTTAAAACAAAGCCTATAATTCTCAATTACTCATTATTTTCAAACCAAATGTACTACTTAATAATAATATTAACAAAAGTTTTATGATAAAAACCTCCTACCTAGGTAAAACAACGTAAACACACAATATGACAAATAGTCGATAGAGTCTAAGGGCCGGCTCACATATGGCGGAGCGCAGCGCAGAGCATTTTTCAGTCAAAATATTATTGATATTGTACTCATTGAAATAATATCTAAAATCAATTGTGCATCCGGGCGCAGTCCCGAGCATTCTCTGGTAGAAATTCGCGTAATGTGTCACGCGATTAGAAAACTTCGCAGGCATGGTCTGCGCTGCGCTCCGCCATATGTGCGCCGGCCCTTATGAGTCATCTATCGACTGACTATTAATTGTGATGTGTGTTTTATTAAAATCTATCTGCCCATAGGCAGATATATTTTAATGAATAGAATCACACACACGTACTAAATTAACCATAATATGGTTCAAATGGCAACAATTATAATCTGTGCCTGATTTTTATACCTTTTTCACTGACCAGTGACCAATCTGAACACATCGATAACTGTCGAAAACCAACGATCTAGAATACATGTGGCAAGTGCATAACCCTAAAACGTTCGTAACATTACCTACCTTATAATATACAAGCCTTACCCGCATTACCATAAAAACTTAATAACCGTTGAAAGTTTTATTTTAAATTACTTCTTTTTTTCTGTTTCGTCTGGCTTTACAAAGATTAGCCAATGTCAAGTTTGTAGTTATTTGTAACAAGTTAGTTAAATTATACAAGTATGGACCCCGTCTGTGCCGGCACTCGCCGACATACGCACGGCACCCCCTTAGAGCGCTTTCCAGTCAGTTTTAACAAAAAAACACCTCAAAAGGCAGAGCACGCCCGCCAACTAACACCAACACAGACGAAGTCCTTAAATTACTTCAAGCCTTAATTTATCATCAGTACCTAGTTTTTTCTTGTAAGACTGTTACTTAGAAGATATGAATAGATCCAGTTGGATCTCCGAAAGATAAATGAATCTTATTATACAAAAGAATAAATGAATAGCCAATTAAATGAATAAATGGGTTACCCAAAATAAAACCCCGTGAAAAAAAAGTCAACACAGTCTGTCTGTCCTACTGCTACTTCAGTTGTAGGTAAAGCTAAAGCCAGAAGCTCGCGTAACGAGGCCAAGTGGAGCGAAGTGGGAAGAAGGCGTGCGATGCAAGCCGCCAACATCGGTAGTAAACAAAGGTTGATTAGATGAAGCTGAATGAAGGGACAAACGAAACGAGTCTTCTGGCGTAATCCATTTAAAAAGTAGATTAGTCAGTCAAAAATTATAAAGTTTGGCTTTTCTCCTCCGGATTTTATTTCCTAGACCCAACAGTTACTATCGTAAGCCTACAGTTGGTATATCATTACTACATAGTATAACGCTATGTAAAGTTAAGGTAGGTATAGCTACACTAGTTATGTAAAGCCGCGTCCACGCGAATTAAAATTTGATAATGCATTCTACTTGTGTCTACCTTGTGTCTACCTTCTACCTATGTCATAAGATGTGAACATTGTCGAATCACAAATTCATTTTATTAAATCCTTTGCGGCGCAAATAAACTTACTTACATTTTTGCGCCGCCGCATGCAGTGTGCACAATTTAACATTTAAAACAAGTTTCTTTAGTATGGAGAAATTATAATCTCTATAGAGCAATCTAGGGACTAGTATTGTTTTTATGTGCATTTTTCATAAGAAATGCCATGCCGTGGACTCTAAAATGTTTTTCTAAATCATTAGAATTTTCAAATTGCTCCCTACAAATTCTACATTGGTTTTCTTTAACTGGTTGTTCAATAGGGGGATTTAAGTCATCTCGATTTTTTAACAAAGCTGACTCATTATAGCATGGTTTTGTATCAATGTACTCTTGTACATTGGTTATACTGTGTTCTAATAATAAGTGGGTTGAGAAAGATGGTTTAACTACGAAACATTTTCCACATTCTAAACACTGGTAAGCCATACTAGGATCTCTATGAGTAATCATATGTGATTCCAAATTTTTACTATTTTCACAATTATGATTGCATATTATACATACGTTTGGATCCCTTGGTATCTCTATTGACTCATCTTTTTCTGCATTGAGTGCCACTTTATTCATTTGTAATTTATTCTTTTTTGATTTATTCTTTGCAATGGCTTTAGCACATGTGAAGTTTCTATTTTTAGATTTTTTTGGTAGCAATTTTTTGTCCAGCTTCTTCACCAACACTTGAATGTCTATACATTTGTGATTATTATGAAATTGCGCGTAGTGTACTTTAATATTATCCCAGTTTTGGCTAATTCTCCTTTTACATAAGAAACATTCTATTTCCAAGTCGTTATTTGTTTCATCAGACTGTGCCCTACTTTGAGTCTCAGTATTTGAAATACATTTATAGGGGCAATCATTTGGTAGCTTTCTAATATCTTCATCAAGACATCTATAGGTAAAGCTTCTTAAACATTTACTGCATTTTTTAACAACCCGATGATAAACATGCTTTCGACTCTTTTGTGTTTTAGTTGCTGTTGTAGCTTTAACAAAAAATTTCGATAGAAGTGTCTTCAAGTTTGCTGCTGAATGTGTGTTCACGTGATGATTTAACAAATTGTACATTTGTGCATATGCTACATTACAAGTTGTACATGGATAACATTGATCATTTAATTTATCTCTTAGGCAGTGTGAATTTAAATGTCTCTCAATAAGACTTTCTGCGAATAGTTTATTTGGGCATTGTGGACAATGAACATAACTCGTGAGATTACCATTCTTACAAAGAGAACATTTCGTTAGCGAATCATTATGATACCATATTTCCAAACAAAACGAACATCTATATACTTTTTTAAGATGTGTTTTTAAATGTCTACTGTAATCATCAGGGTGAAATAGTTCATTGCAGTCATCAATTTTGCATAATAATCTAGTAGCTGATTTCATCATTTTAAAACCTTCACAAGAATGGTCAAATGGGTAAGATGCCACTTTGTTTGGCAGATGCATACCACATTCTGGACAAAAGAACGGAGGGGCATTTAAATGAATGCGTAAATGAGCTTCCAGAGCACAGACAGTTGGCAATAAGAACATGCATATAGGGCATGAATGTGACTCATTTGTATACTGCATATAATGTGTGGCTCTATCTTTTAATGCTACTCCATATATATTTATGTTTTTATTACATTCATGGCAAACAGTTTTTTTTTGTTGGCTTATTTGATTTTTTGCTGGTAAAATAGATAAATTGAAATGTTCAAGTGGAAGCATTTCAATTTGTAAGTCACTAACAGTTATTGTGGCAGTTTTAAATGCATGGGATCTAATATGGGCTAACAATTTACAACGATTATAAAACACTGTAACTTTCACGCAGTGCCTGCAAAAATAAGAGATTTTGAGAGACTTGCGGTTAATGTGGTATTCATAACTGGACTCAAATAGAAACCTGAAAGTAGAAAATTTTCATAATTAGATATTTGATTTGTAAACAATATTATCTAACTACGCTTATCTTGAAACGTAGGTAGGTACCTATACATTTATAGCTCGTTCACACAGGCTGTGTAAGCTTACACGTAGCGCGTACCATGGCGTTGTAATGTGTGGGAACTCTATGAAACATGGCACACCGTTTGCGTAACGCGTGGACGTATGCGTAACCCGGTTTGTTAGGGGTTTACGTGCGTCACTACGCACATGTCACGTGTACGCATTTGGTGTGAATCTGCCTTTAATTTGAAAAAAATTGCAGTTATATGTACTGAATAGAATACTAATATGACTCCCTCTGACATTCTTGAACCAGCAATAAAAACACCAAACAATCTTACCAACGAAATCGAGAAAAGCTTATGACAAATTGTTACCAAGATTTTGTTATTTGGATTTTAAAATATTAGTTTAGTTTAAGAAGTGTATTACCGCACAGAGGTAATTAGGTATTAAACCATTTGTTGATGCTATTTAAAACCTCACCTGCGGCTCAGTTTTTAAACTTTCATACTAATTTTTAATTGCCAAATATATTCGTGTTTAAATAACCCCTGTTATGAAACAGTTGCATTAAAGTACTTTCTAAATATATTACAGTATTAAAAATCTTACTTGTCTCCACAATCTGTACATGGAAATATTTTGTAGCCATCAGTAGGTACAGGAATGTTGTAGTTTGGCAGTGCTTTAGTGAAAATAATATCCTTTATGGTAAGTCTATCAGTCATTATATTATCAGTGTTCATAATTGGATTTTATCTGGAAAGAGAAGATTGAACTTTATGTTATGACATGAAAAACATAATACATATTCTTAGCAAAACAATTATTCCATAGTAATTTTTCTGTTTGTTAGAGCCTGATAGGAGAAATACATAGTCTTACAACTCAAAAATAATTAATCTATCTGTTATACCTATAGAGTGACAAGTTACTTGTTACAATGTTGTTATCTGCCTCACCATACAATTTTGAAAGTTTCTTGACTTTTACAGCCACAAGTGAAGGTATTCCATTTAAAATTGAACCTTAATAGTTGGACTTAAGCACTAAATTTTATAAGCGAATAAAAAGATTAATGCAAATCACTGATAAGGTTCAATTTTTAGGGTTCTATACCCAAAGGGTAAGGCTCTCTACTGCTAGAATCATGAAACTTTACAGTTAGGTATGTCAGCGCAAGTAAAGGAAAAATTCGAGAAGCGTGAATTTGTGGTTAGATCATTAAAAAAAATTGAAATGTGTTCACGAAAAAATTAATTTCCACATAGTCAGTCATTAAATTGCAGTGTACTACATAAAAACATTAGGTATATCTTGTAGTTACAATGGTACATGTGGTCACATGTACCACACGAAGTCGCCGGCTCGCTTCGCTCGCCGGCTCCCCTTTTACTCCACTCGGCCTCGTTCAGGACCTCCTTCGCGAGATTCTGGCTTCGCTCTAAACAAAACCATCATAGGACTACATAGGATAGATAAGACTGTGTGGAGTCGGGGCGATTAGATTTCTTTCTGGGTTACTCAGTTAAGGGCTACTGCGACTAGTGAAAGTGCACTTAACGCTTAATTGCTGTTAATTCAAAATTTTTATTTAAAAGCTGATATTTTTTTTTAATAGCAAACTTTTATTTATTGTGGTCCACTTCCTACAATTTTTACAAATAACAATGTTGCTAAATAACTTATTCACAGATTACAGATAGATTGCTCATTTATTTTGATCATAATATATACCTGAATCAGATTTTTAAATTAACTATGAAGAATAAGTTTTTGTTCCTAGCAATAACCACTACACCATGGCTATACCAATATGGCACATACTGAACAAAAATTTTTGTTACTAATATTCTAATCCTTATTATAATTCTATCCTGCCGGTTTTGCAATTTTTGATCTGTATTAAAAAATATTTAGAAATTTCCTTGAAGCCTAGGTAAAACACTATCACAAAAGTATAAAAATATTCTATTACTTAATACTACTAATTATGGCAGCTTCATAGAAGTTATAGAAAACGATCATCTTTAGAAATTGCTCTTCTATAAGTATTAATTCAGTTCAATGGTTCCTTGTACACCAAATAAGTAGTTAAATAACAAAGCATTTTATTTTCAATGAGAAGGAATCTTTCACTGGGAAAGCAATGGAAAACACATTTGTATGTTGTGAGAAAATATGCCATTTTTAAGTAAGTAGACTGGTAACTACTATCTTTCGATGTAACTTTTCTATTTTAAAAGTTTTTATTACTTAGGTAAGTATATTTGTTTGTATTTTGCCTTTCCATCGAATTTGATAGCTGATTTTACCACTACCTCCAAATTTTCAGAGTGAGTTTTGCAGATGTTTGGTTCGTATGACAATAGATTATGGTGATTATGATAACATTGAGAATCTCTAATGATGGTGGTGGGAGGTGGACATTGAAACTTTCTGATGACAATATGGCAAGACAATAGAATTTGCATTAATTAATAATAATTTGCTTTGTTTTCATAAGTACTTAATTATTTTTCAAAAAATACAATGCCAAGAGTCTGATGATTTAGTAGAAGGTGGACACTGGATATAGCAGGATATGTGTACCTACATATTTGGATACAGGCACCTACATTTTTCCCATGAGAAGTTTCAATTCTTTTTAATAAGTAGGTAAATAATTACACTAAAAAGCTTTTTAGGTTTCTTTACATTAAACCTGTTCAAATTTATGTCAACATATAGGCATAGGTAGTCATGGTGCAGCTGTGGCTATGCTATTGTGCTATGTTAAAACGGCAATATGTTTCAGTCCAATAATGACGCAGCTACTTGCGTGAACATGCAATCAGGTAGGTACGGTATCAGAATTTGCTTACCACAATCCATATAAATACGAGATCGCGTCAACTTCGATTAGGTAAGATCAATAGCTTTCAGGTATTTTTGCTAAAACCAAAATATAATTTAGTTTAATTTCTACCTCCACCCATCCTTGATATTGACAGCTCGGACAGAAAGTGTCGCCATACGAAAAAGTGTTAGTGTTACCACTGTCACGGTAATTTGATGATCACCTCGATCAGAATGAAGCTTTTTGTTTCACAGTAGAAATGACTATAGTAACACTGGTAAACATAATATTGGTACCTAATTTCATTATTTTCATTTGTAAATTCAACCAGAATGAAGTCTTTTTGTTTTACAAATGAAATGGGTAACATTGGTATCTACTTATACGTAATAGCGGGAGTTTTAGAATGCCAATGGGAGGCTAAGCTTAAAGCCTGATCAGAAAAATAAAATACCTCGCTATATTGAGGAAAATTCGTGTAACCATCGTGGCATTACTATTTACAAGATAATAAAGACAAATTATAGTGGCGCCCCCAGAGCTAGTATTTTTCGTTTTTTGTTGTATTCTGTGCTAGATATTTCAACTGCGTCTGACAGTTCTGACCTCTCCCTTTCTAATTATTCCTTCGTCGAAGTGGGATATAGCGAGTAGGTACGCTTTCCTGAGAAAGCCTGAAACCACCTGAAACGTACCTTTATGAACAGTACGACAAGGATCTTTTGGCGCGTGGCCAAAATCAGAACTAACGCCGCCATCTTGATGAATGCTGCCTGCTCATAGAGATAGTGCCGATTCGTGGTCTGTGATAGTGCCCCCTTGGACGTGGTGTTGCTAATTAAAAACTCTGAAATTCACCATTTTAATTTTTAATATTGCCATTCCAAATCACATCACGATAATAATATAATAATATTAAGTCCTGAATAGGTATTTGAGCAGGTAAACATGATAGGTTGCAAGTCCCTGGCCTATCAATGGTTTTTATGATTCTTTTTCGATGCACAATTCAAGGAACCGCTTTCCTAATATCTCTTTCAGTTAAAATTATATAAAACTAGCCGATGTCCGCGACTTCGCCCGTTTTTGGAGCCCGTTTTTAAAAACCCCTTGGGAACTCTTTGGTTTTCCGGGATAAAAAGTAGCCTATGTGCTAATCCAGGATATTATCTATCTCCATTTCAAATTTCAGCCAAATCCGTCCAGTGGTTTTTGCGTGAAGGAGTAATAAACATACACACACACATACCTACAAACTTTCGCCTTTATAATATTAGTGTGACTTATTCGATTTTTAACATTGACCAAGCGCCAAAAGATCCTTATCGGACTGTATCTCAAGGCAAGAGTGAATCTGATCTAAATTCAGATAATGTCTTAATAATAATAAAGAAGATTCATGATGGCTTCCTAAAACCTATTAGGGTGGTTATCGATTTTCGTTTTAAAAGCGCAGTTTTGAAAAAAAAATGTTTTTATTTTTATTAATTTTTTTTTTTGTATATACACATAAAGATTACAGTTTGAAAAAAAATCACATGTACAAGGCCTCTTCGTAACTCTAACAGTTTTCCGGAAAATTGATGGAGTGTAATGAACTAGTGGAAAGAAATGAAAATCACTAGGAGTGTAGTGACCTATCGTCGGATAAAAATGAAACCAATCATACTTTTATTAGTCAATCATTAAAATTATATGAAAAAAACTAATAAAATTGAAATAAAATCTCAACCTTAAGTTTAACAGTAAACAAGTATAATTATCACAGCGAAAATTATAATCATTGGTGAATTTAAAGAAAGAACTTGCGTTTTTAACAATTTGTTTTAAAATAACATCTAAGAATAAAGGTAATTAATTATTTGGCATACACATTTAGTAAATTATTTTTAAAACAAACAGTTATATACTGATTAGTACTTGATAAAATCATGCATAGATAATATTCATAAAACAGTAGGCATATGTATTATAGAGAAAAAACAAAGACAGTGGAATACACAAAAGCACAGATAAACACCAAAAAAATTGTGATACTTATATTGAAACTAATGAAAAACATTCAATGGTAAATTAAAATATAACAACTATCTTTCTTAAAAATAACACTATAAGTTTTCATTAATCTTTTCTTAACTCAATGTTAAATCTTAACGCAAAGTCAACCTTCAAATTATGAATTGAATATGCATAATCATCACATCATAGCAAAACTCTAAACTCAAACTAAAATTAAAATTATACCCAGATGCCTTACGATTCATTTGTAATTAATATTGGGTAAATCATGGAAGGTGTACTGTCCCCTCCGGCTCTCGTGAGGCTGATTTAATAGCTGAATGATTCGAGATTCGGGCACAATATCTTCATCTGTAATTGACGGCCAAACGAACTTCATATTCTTCCCGCAGCTTTTTTTCAAAAAACCCACTTTATATTCATGCTTATCATAAATTTTATCCATTATTTTCCCTACATAATAAACGAAATGGGGCCTACTTTCATTTATTCTGTATTTGACAATAACCCAGTCATCTACGTCATATTTTAAATCCATATCGTACATAATATTCATCATGATGTTTTCTTTATTATTCTCAGTTTCTACTAGTGACTTTGATGCTTGTTGTAATTTAAAACTTTGGTAATCAAAGGGGATGTTTGAGATTATTTTTAGTTTTTCTTTCACTGGTAAATCACCAGGGACGGGTTCTGATGACACTTTATTTACTAATGAATTATCATTAGTAAACAAAGTGCCATCGAATTCGTTTAAAAACATACTTTCTGATCCAATATTATTGCATATTGTATCCGAATCAATGTCAACTGCACCGATATTCGGTGCAGTTGATTCTTGGGTACCGATATTCGGTACTGCCAGCTGAGAATAATTCAGACTATCATCCAGTAGGCCAATAGCGGTGTTCGTGCTCTGCCCAAAGCCCATGTCTAACATGCCTAGATGCTTTTGGTGCTCACAGGGTATGTAGCTACTTAAGCAGGTGAAGCAGCTAAGGCTTCTAAGAGCTACAGTGAATTGTAATTCTGATGACCATAATACTTGGTGAACTTTATTGGTTCCTTTGAAGCTTGGGATAGTGCCAGGAAACCTTTTGCGGGTAATTTCTTCCTCAGAAATAATTGATATTTCCACATTGTGAACATTTTTTCGAATAATATTAACCAAGTCTTCAAAAGAACCAACGTCACCACCAAATGTGACGTGACTGTCTGCCGTTCTTTTGATAACCGCACCAACACCATCGGGCGCACCTTTGCCGTGACCGGCTTCTTGGTAATTCCAAGTGATAATTTCAATCAGTGGATTATGCTGATGAATTTTCGTTACCATGTAGAATATGAACCGATTCCTATACTGGCTCGACGGGGAGTCCGATAAAAAATGAACTCGGGTCAGTGAGGGCACTAACTGTTTTGCTCTATCCAAGAGCGGTGTTATGTGAGCCCATATTGCTGAGGCATCGTGGTTAATACATTGGCTCATCGTGCATATAGATTTTGTAGACAAACCTTTATCTCCATCCATGTAGTACAAAACTACTGTGTGTAAAGACACTTGGCCCCTGCTACCACCAAAGTGGTATGATTGTATTTCCTCGTGATATTTCAGACAATAGTTCTCACTAAAGTCGACATGTACCAGAATTTCAGTGTCTTTTAAATTATTTTTAAGTTCTGTGATAGCCTGGTATTGAACCACAATATTACGCACGTGGTTAAAAAAAAATTTCAATGTATTGTCCAACATAATGATAATGTTTCGTGGTTTGTCTTTCTTTTTGTTTTTAGTTGTCACATTTTTTACCTTTTTTTCTCCATTTTTATCTGTGTAATTCTGTTTTTCGTTGATCCATTGAAAATAATCAATCTCTTCACTGTCGTTAAATTCTTTGTACACCAAAGATTTTCCTTCACAATCGGTACAAGATCTTCCTAGACAGTTTTCGTTATATGGGTCGCAACAGAGGCTATTCAATACATCTGTTGCAGAGTTTTCTGATATGATGTTTGATTTTTTTAGAGCCTTTATCAGAAGATTAACATTTGAATGCAACTTGCACTGGCATGTATCCCGATTATCTTTAGGAAAGACAATCCAGTAAGGTCGATTCTTGCAAAATACAGTGTAGCTGATCATGCCGTGCTCTTTACAGAACTTTTGATGTAAATTCTTTAAACTATCGTTAAGGTATCTCTTTTGTTTCTTACTGTTACAACGTTTAATATATTCATTTTTTCCAGAAGCCATACGACTATTCGAATCGTCTTCAAAAAATCTCTGTATCACTGCTTCGTTCTTGTTTTCTTTTTTTTTCAATTTTGACCTGATAGTAAACGGAACTTTTGTAATTAGTTTGTGCTTCCTTAACCTTGCATCATTTGGGCATACTATTCTCTCTGCAAAAGACCTTTTTTCGGTCTTGTCAAGTTTTTTATAGTTTAATTTTACCTGATGCGTAAATGTCTCATTAAATATTAGTCTCTTTTTGACCTCTTCAATTTCGCCACTCTTTATTTCTTTAATAGCCTTAGTCACATTTTTTTCAATGGTATCTTCTAGAGATTTTTGTCGTACTTCGTGTTGTTTCTTCAACTTTATTTGTAGGTTTCTTTTTTCTTTCTTTAATTGGTTGATTTCCTTTTGCAATTTGTTTATAGTTTTGGTGACTTTGTATCTAAATTTTCGATTTGACGAGGTTGGTGTTGCAGAAATTTTGTGTCTCAATTCCTTGTTGAGCTGAGGAGTAGTTGGCTTGTCTGAGGAGATAGAATCGACAATAATTTGATTGGGTTCTGGAATTTCAGGTGAAATATTTCTAGTTTCATTCACTTTTTTAGGAGCTTCAGGGGTATCATTGACCAATATCTTTTCAACTTTATTTTGCTCCCTCTTTTTTTTCTTATATTTCAAAGAGTTTTTCTTCCATCTTTTTCTCTGTTCACGTTGTGCTCGAGCGGACATTTCATTGATGTTGCGAATTTTTTTCTGTTCTTTTCTTAAGAGGTAATTTTTTCGGTCTTTTTCTTGTTTAATTTTAAAAAGTTCTGGATTGTTTTTTATTTCCTCGTATTTTTGACGTTTTCTCAATCTATCTTTAGCTAACTTTTCTTCTTTTGTAAGTTTTTTCTTTGTTTTACTCATACTCGCTTCTGTAATAAATAGGTAACATGAAATATAGTCATTCCAAGAGCAAAGTTCAGTTTTAAAGTCCCTTTCTCGATGAAATTTACTTTAATACGGCACATCAAATCTCTTTACATGTATTAGAAATTATAATATACAAATCAATATTATTAATAATCTATATTAAGCATATATATTAAGTATTTAAAAGCATAGCTATACCAATAGTCATTCAGCTCCAAGGTCGGTCATTACGTTCCAAACCTTTTTGGAGAGGAATGGATATAAATGAACTGGAAACAAATGACCATTTCGATTTTAAATTTAAAATACTTGAGATACATGAATGCATAAAATCTCTGAAATATAACTCTGAATAGAAACAAAACATAAATACTAGTACTAAATATAGAAAAAAATAAAAAAAATAACTCACCGTGAAAACCGATGGAACGTAGTGAACTCTAACACGTGACAAAATACTCCTGACAACTCGAGAATTTTTTTTTGTGCTAATCGAAAGACGACTGTCCTATAACAGAACAGCAGCAGCACTGACAGAGACGCCGGATGCGCGGGAGGAATAAGCCGTTGCTCTACACGTTTGAACACGTCGTAAAATAGCGATTCCATTCCCAGAGCACGTAATGACCGTTTGCGACTGACAAAATTAAAAGTTGTATTATTTTAGGGTTGGAATGGTTTTATAAATAACAAAGGGTAAACAGTATAATCTTATATATTTGTTTAATTTGAAAAACAAATTCACTATGTCGTTTGATGCATACGAACTGAGTAAAAAAAATATTAATTCACTAGATGGGCATTTGCATACGGACACAAATGACTTTTCCCACAGGATTTTCCTAATTTTATTTTAATCTGAGCATTCAGCCCGTTTGTAATAGGCTGCCTTTTTGCATCTTTTGAGTCGTAATAAGATAATCAAAACCATTTTTTCCATAATTCATAAAATATAGCGGTTTTAGCCTTTGCAAGGTGTTTCGAACGAAAAACGATAACCACCCATTACTATCAATGTTAATCTTAATTGCATTAATATAATTACTACGTTTTATGCACACTGCACTGAGTACTTTTTACATATGGTTTTAAGTAAAGGTGATAATTCCTATCTATAGTCTATACATTTACTCTTTGTATCAGATGGTTCACCAAAGAGTATGTAATCACTATGGTTCACTCGAGTGCCTCATTTTGCAGATCTTATAATGGTCCATCCAGATTTTGATGTAACTTGGCACCTACAAAGATAGCATATTTCTCAGTAGAACATACAAATAGACTACTGTTTACTATACCAGGAAATTAGACATAGTTCCAAGCATCATCTATTAGTCTACAGTTAATAAAAGCAGAATTATTATTATACAAAATGTATTTTTATAACAAAAAAATATGGCACATAGTACAAAGTAGAAAATTACATTATATTTGGTAAAAACATTGGTGGCTTAAATACTAAAATAGAAAAAATTACATTATCTTAAAAATAAATATTTGCCTATATTGAATTGGCATTAGTGTCACTATTATCTTCTTTATGAAAAAAATCCAACAGTTGCTTTTCATACTTATCTCTCTTAAAATAGTATATTATGTCTGGTATTTCCATAAATTTTTTCTCATCAGTGAGAGTTTTATAGATGATTTTGTTCTCAAGCATATCTTCATCATTAGGATATAGTGCTAAATATGTGGCAACAGCTTTTGCAGCATCGTCAATTCTATCTAAATGGTAATAGGAAATTTGTATATAATTCAGTATGTCAGCCAATATTTCCACCCCAGACTTATAGGGTGGTTTCAAGTCATCTTGACATTTCTGTCTGCATGTTAAAACGGAGGCAATATTATTTGAAACTGTTATAGCAAATTCAGGTGACCACTCCTGCTCAGGTTGACGGTCGCATTCAGCACGACAGGAATTTTCCCAGGAAAGAAAATGGGTTAGAGCCTCTTCCATATTGTTTACAGTTTCACCCCATTTCTTTTGATTATAAGCCTGTTTGCCAAGTTTGTAAAGAACTTCATAATCATCACGTTCCAAGTCAATTACTTCTGTTGCATCCACTTCAGGCTGCTGAACATAATAATCAACATTTTTTTTCATGTCTACATCATCAGGATGTGCCATTAAATATGTGTAAGTGGCCGAAGCAGCTTTAGGTAAATCATTCATCTGGAAATAACATATATGAAGATATGCATAGGGTTTTTTTGACTGCATATAGTCTAAAACTGTGTCAGAAACATTATTGTATATATGTACATCTTCAAATCCTTGTCGCTGGCAATGTGTTAAACATTGTCTAGCATTAAAGAAAAATTCAAATATTTTCAGATCTTCAATGTTTTCAACTTCAGTCTTCGGAATTTCAGACTTACATTTCATCCTACAATTAATGAGTACACCTTTGTACACTGTGTACAAATGTAAACTTTCTTCAAACTGCACAATACATTCAGACCACCGCTCTTTAGTATAAGCGTCGACACCTTTTTGATACACTATATCTAGTGAAGAAAATTTAAGCGTTTGGCATAAAATTATTGTGCCTAAGAATATTACTAATTTTATTATAAACGGAGAACACATTATTTCGTTTAAAACGATTCATAAATCACAATAATTCCTGTTTAAAATATTTCAATTTTCAATGTGCTCCACATGTGTTCAATCCATCAATGACAACACAAGATAATCACAGACTAACAATCAATTTCAGACTTCAGTTGTTATATACTTTACAAATAATCAAGGAACAAAATACTAAATTCAACAATAACCCGCGTCTAGCCCGCGTCACAGTTCAGCGCAAGTTCAGCGTCCCGCTGAGCAAAAGTTTAATAAGGCGGGGCGCAAACATTCAGGTTCTTATTTCCTTCTACAGAAATCAGTTCATCTGGGTCATCATCGGCAGTGCCACGTCAGTATTACCTATAATAATTAGACTAGATGCGCCTGCGTGGATTTAGTTAGGTTTTCAAAAATCCCATGGGAACTTTTGATTTTCCAGGACATAAGTAGCCTATCCGTAATAGGCCGTCCCCGGGATGCAAGCTATCTCTGTATCACATAAAACATTTAACGGAGGATCCTTTAAAAATCCCGTTGCATCACTAGGAGTTAGGAATGCAATGTATCAGGGTTGAGGAATTGGGTCCTCGAGTTCAACCGCAAAATCTTTACTAATTGGTAAAGGTACCTCCAGTTTCAATTTATAACCGAGAGTTTAAAGCCCAACGCCGTTTATTTTTATTTTTCCGTCTGTCTGTGCCAAGCTGAAACTACTGAATGCATTTAATGAAATTTACCTATTTACGTAGTTATAGCTAATAACCTTGACCCGAAAAACAACAGTTTCATTCGGGATAGGGAATGCAGTATTTCGTCGATATTACTCCATAGCTATATACGTCAGAAACATAATACCTATTATATTTACCTATGTCTATCAGGTCTGTACCGTCAAAATAGCTCATTGATTTTGAGGTCGTGGTCGCCTTATGGACTTAAAATGGATATTAGGTTTATTATGAAACCATGTTTGCGTTCAGCCTAATGGATAACGAACTTTTAACCTATTTAAAAAGTGATAAACATGCGCGAGATTAATAGGCGCGAGATGACCTTATTACAAGTCAGATAATATTTGTAGCAAAAATGATATTATGTAGTATGTACCTACATATTAAATGCCTTCAAAAGGTAAATATTTAGGTAGGTAGCAATAATATGTTTCAAAGTTTTAGTCATCCTAATAAAAGTTTGATTCTTCAGACGAAACATGAAAATCCCAAAAGCGTGTTAATGTCGATATTGGTGATTAGATACCGAGATCCACACGAGGCGAGATGTGAACCGACAAGAAATAGAAAAAACCGGCCAAGTGCGAGTCAGACTCGCGCACCGAGGGTTCCGAACTCGGTTATTTAACCGACATTTCATAAATCAGAAACTATTACGCATAATAATAAATACTTACAAATCTTTATGGCGTCAACCTACAAATAACAATAAATTCGTACCTAGTTCGTAGCCATGAACCTTTAATAGCACTAACCTCTACCAATTATGTATTCTGCGCCTCTACTAATAGATACAAGTACCTATGCTGGATTTACGATTTTCGCTTATTTGGCGCTGATAGCAGCAGTGAGTGTCATGTGAGCATACTCGGAGCTAACTATGAACTCTAAACTAGGAACTAAATGTTAGAGATGAGACATCTGCCAACCTCGACGTGTTGACACTACGTCAACACAAAGGCGGTGTCAATTTTAATTCCCAGTAGTAACACTTGGTGAGGAATTTCGAATCAGCAAATTTTGAATGACCTTTTCCAGCGTACCTACTTGTATATGCCCATTTCAGTGACCATCAGAGAACTATAGATTTTTTTTTTAATTTATTTTACGGCCCTGGAAGAGAACTATAAAGTGATCAATAGACCACAGAGTAGGTACATTGGTGATTGGTAAGACTTTGGACTTTGTGATTTCCGGATTTCCGGTAGTAACCGTTTTCCAAATATTCGAGTAAAAGGATTTAAAAGCTGCACCAAACTTATTTATTTTTAAACTATTCATATTAAATACTTTTTAATTATCTTCCTAATAGCTTACTAATTCAGCAAAATGACCTATAACAATTCAGTATTAGTGGGAAATTGGAGTGAAGAGAGATTACAAAATGAGGTTATAATAGTTTTTATGATTAGTAAAATTAGAATTTAACTGGAATTCAATAGTTGTTGTTCAAGTTTTGGCCTTCGTGAAATTCGTGTTAAGTTGTAACTAGTATGCTCCTATTGAATAATAATAAATATAAATTCATGGTACAAAAGCTGTGATCATCACATAACACATTGCTCAGAGTCGTATATTCCTTGATCCCTTGGCTCTATGTCACAATCGCAATTATGATTGTTTTTCCATAAGTCAGCCGTCATGTAGACCGGGTTCCGTAAGAAAACAAGTTTTGTATAGCCACACCTCTGATGGTTTTATACTCTTTCTCTTATGACTAAAATGCACTATCCCAGTTAGATTAGGTGCTTACATAAATTCAGCCATTGGGATTGTAGCATTGTGATACCTAATCACAAAAGCAATCAACCTGCCAAGCGCAGCATGTATTGTACTCATAGCTCGATTTATTGGGGTCTTCCGGGTCTTCGTAGTAGGTACCTACTATTTTATAATTTTCTTAACAATTTAACAGTACGAGTTCAAGCTTTTCCTGCGAAAACGTGATAGGCGTGAGCTGTTACTTCAACGATCAAGAAATTTATTCAGCAACTTGCTAAAAGAGGTAGACCGTATAAATTGCGCTATTCTTTTATTTTGTATTTGATCCGGTTTTAAAGTTAACAGTTTTACAAAATTACGATAGTAAGGCATTTTTTATTTAAGGTATTTAGCAATTATAATACTTATTTTGATAGCTATGTGCTATACCTATGTTTGTTTACCTTTTCCAATATTGACGTTTGGCACGAGGTAATTTTCATCCTAAAGAATATGGGCAGAGGATATTTTTTATCCGTCTGTTTGAATCCATACCTAATTATATTATTATAATGCACCCTTAGTGTGTCCATGGCTTTTTATGGATAGTAATTACTAACCCACGGGCTTCCCGAATATAAATTTTGGCAGTATCAACTATTATTATTGACTAGCGCGCCAAGATTAGATAAAAACTCCAAAGGTCATTTAGATAGGAAAGTACCGACCTAAAATACCGATTATTTTGTTTCAGAGGCCCCTTGCCATTAGCGGAACTTTCGTGCTTTTTGGCTTTAACGTCCAAGTAGTAGCTTCAGATATGCCATGTAGGTAATAAAAATATTTACATTTACTTCATGTTTGCCATGCGTTGCAAATTGCAATACCCCTTTGAATGCCAATGAAAGACTCCTGCGCCACCTATTTGTACGCATGATGTAGGTACTTGGTAGCTGGTGGATAGATAGGTAGGTATTGCTCTAGAAAATCGTAGGAACGCAAGTCCCAGCAACAAGTGTTCGTAACTCAACTAGTAGGTATTACTTATCTAAAAAATACATATTCACAAGTAGCGAAGAAAACGGCGGCTGGAGGTAAACCACAGTATGGCTTGGCTCTATCAAGCTTGGTGACCGAACGCCAAGTGGACTACATGCAAAATATCAACGACGGTTGCCTCATGACTTTGTCGCCGATCGTCACACCATGCTGCAGGAACACTTTTGTTATACTAAGGTTAAGTTTTTTTTTTTTTACTCGACCATTACCGCCAAATCCGAGACTTGGTCGCTAACCATGGACCTCAAAAGAAAGCTCAGCCGGGTGATAGAATTAGGGAAATCAGGTGTAGATATGAAGGTACCTAGTGGCATCGCTGTAAACTCTAGGTATAAATAATTACAAATAAGTGGGTAAAACGTTTTCTATGTTTACATAGGTAATGTCTCTATTGAAAATTTCTCAAATAATCTACCTATTACTAATTAACTATTTATATTGGGGCTTCCAAAATTTCCATTAAGGCAGTACGAAAATTTCTATAATACTAGGTTTCTTACCTAATATACATTAAACCTAACATAAAATTTCTTTTATACTAAGTTCCTATTTACAGTACCAAAGACGAAAATATCCATGGCCAGAAAATGAATTATGGAGACGAATTTCTGTTGAGAGCAGAAAATTATGGAGATCCTGAGGTAAGGGTCTGCGAGATAAATGACTAGTAATTTATGCCTACTTTATTATCAGGTACGTCCATTATATAAGACTTTTTAGTTATAACATAATTATGGAAATTGGGGGAAAATTTGGTCTGAAGATTGGTATCTGAGAATAATTATTTCGTGAAACTATACAGGGTGTAAGGGTTGGCGATCAGTTCAAGACTGATTATTTATTCAAATGACATCGATGTTAACTTTTATTTCAGAACCTAAATTCATCCCAAAGAATTAGCAGCCATAAGTACCTACCTAATCTAATTTTTCCATTGTTGTTTTCTTCTGCTTCATTTCTTGTTTGGTGGCTTTTTCTAGTGCCAAACCAGCGCAATGCACTTATCTGATTACTATGGATTGACAATAACCATATTATAAAGAATTTATTTACTAGGCAGCGCCTCTGTATGTACGATACACTCCGGAAGGAGTGCCGGGACCTGCAGACAGGATGCCTATAAGGTTGAGCGCTACCAAAGACACCAACTGCAGATGGACCACCATGCCCCTGCTTCCTTGTGATCGCCTTGAAGGCTTAGGTAGTCCTATAAAGGTATACAATATTCACTTCATTGTTAAAATATGTAGTCTTTACTATGGCGAAGCAAATAAATGTGTTGTGTATGTGTCTTAGCGTCGCACCGATTAGACTACAGATTTTAAAGGGAACACATGATGAACACACCTTGAACACGTATTGCACACGTTTTGAACAAGTGTTGAACACGAGTTGAACACGCGTTAAACACGAGTTGAACAGGTGTTGAACACGAGTTGAACACTTATTGAACACGTGATGGACTCGCGTTGAATACGTGTTGAACACTTCGTAAGTACGCGTTAAAATAATGATTGATGACCACACGTTTAATACTTGTTGAACGCGAGTCGAACTGGAGATTCAGAACGAGAGTTGAACTAGAGTAGAACTAGAGTTGAATTAGAGACAAGTTTAATTCTAGCTCAACCTAGTCTAGAGTTGAACTGGAGTTAAACTATACAGTTGAAATAGAGTAGAACAGCTACAGGTGAACTAGAGGCTAGAGTTAAGCTAGAATTGAACATGTTTAGTCCAAAATCGAATTTGCAAAATGGAGTTTCAGTTTTGGACTAGGAAAGGCTGTTCTAAATTGGCCTGGGTTTGACAGAAGCCGAAGTTTTGGCTTTGGACTAACTTTTTGTCTTGGATTGCCTCAGGCATTTGTGACGATTGCCCAGATTAATCGCGATGTGCCGTTATTTCGGCTTTGGACTATTTACATAGACATTTTGTCTTCATTCAGACAGGAGCGAGGCTCATTATAAAGAATTGCGTCGCAGATAAAAGTTTATGCGTTATGAATCAAAGTTGGATGCAAACGTTTTTTGGACCTGTAAGTTATACACTTATCTACTTACCTATCTTCTACTAGCTAGGTAATAAATATTACCTATGTTAAATAGATACCTATGCGTAGGTATATAGGTACAGGTAAGTATGTAACAATTTGTCCATGTGTGAAATCTGAAGTTTAAGTAAGTTAAGCTCCTAATATTATAGTTATTCACATGTTATCAAAGGAAATTGCTGAACCAACTTTGATGGAATTTTCGCCGCCGATAGTGGCAAGGAGTGCCTAGCCTACTTTTTAATATTAGGCACCTAGATGTACTAATTTGATAATAACATCTTCTACAGCTAACTTCACTCCCAAATATTTGATGTACCTAATGTTAATAACAAAACGTCGTTTTGAGTGAATAACTTCAACTCAACTTACTGACCTACTACGAAAATTGACAATACTTTGTACCTACTCTTAATTAAAAACAAAAATATTACATACGTAGACAAAGTTGCGTACAATAATAGTATTTAAGTAGTTAATAGTTATTACATAAGAGACAAATAAGAGAGAAATAAAATTATTATGATGCTTACAGGAATGCGGAGTGACCTGTCGGAATTACATCGACATTCATAAAAGATTCACTGCCGAAAATATATTTACTCTAGTTAGCGACGTGGAGACAAAAAAGATGAGATAGGGCTTATCTACCTACTTACGTATATAAAATGAATGAACTTTGACTTTAAACTACATGATATACCTACCTAGTTCGCGAAAGGTCGACATGGCAATCGGGGTAGGGATGCCCCGTGCGCCCCTCCACGACTCACCTCATGCCCCAATTGCCATGTCGATCTGTCGTGAACTATACTTATTACTTAATAATAATTTATCCTTTGGTAATAAAGCTATTTTTTTATTTATACTTATTCTGAAATGTGTTCTTGATTACAAAATTGTTTCTTTACCGAAATACGAGTTTTTTATTTATTTCTTATTTTTTATTCGTCCGCGTGGATATAGGTTTTTAAATATCCCGAACTTTTCGATTTCTGGGAAAAACTGTACTCCATGTAATTAATTCAGGCTATAAGCTACGTCCATTCCAAAAATTCAGTCAAATCGGTTCAGTCATTGTGCGTCAAAGAGTAACAAACATCCAAACTATATCACATATTTTGCTCGGGCTGCATTGAGCTCAGACTGCAGGCAATTGTACCTAATTTGAAATATCGGCCAAGTGCGAGTCGTACTCGCACACGAAGGGTTCCGTACCAACGTAGAACTAATAATACTTTAATTTTTCTTAATTGTCGCGGGGACCTTTTTGAATTTTTTATTACCTATTTGTTATTATAGCGGCAATAGAAATACAAATTTCGGGACAACCCTGCCTATTACGGTTGACGAGATACAGCCCGCTGACAGACAGACAGACGGCCAGTCGGACGGACTGAAAATAAAAAAGTAAACACGGTTAGAGAAGGTAAGGTGATCACACTGAACAACGGTCAGCGCCGACGTCTGCAGTTGAAACCCTCTGCATTTCTTCTGAAGCAGTTGCACGAATTTTCAGTAAGTACCTATTGAAAAAGGCGTTGCGTTCCTCTTGTGGCGTAGTTGTGTGTGTGGTGTTAGAAATTAGCCAGAGTATCGACTAATTTGTGAGTAACTCACGTCATTTCATTATTTTGACTAATTTCTTAAACTGAACACTTTCAAGTAAAGATTTTTATATAAACCTGTGGAGATAATACTGCCGTTGGCACTATTAGAATGCCATCAGCATACTTTATCGTATTAGTTACCAAATTGTGAAAAACCAAATTAAATTTGAATTTCGCGGGCAGACCCCTATAGTTACATATCTATGCCTATAGTGCACCTCATAAAGCTATTAAGTTTTTTTCATGTAATAAGTCCATAAGTCAATGTTTTGACATCTAGTCTATGATTCCACCATAGTCATACGGATACGTTCACGAATTGACTGACATTTTTAATTTATAATAAACATTCGACGTTGTATATTCCTTGCATTCGACAAGGAAAGCATTTCTTTCACTAACGTTTTATTTTACAAGCATTTATAAGTTAATATTACAATTCTGCTTATTTTACACTGAACAAAGGAAATAGCTTACTTACTGTTTACCTACCTGCCTCACTTCACGTGCCATTTATTAAATAATCATGTCGAAATTGGATGAAGATAAAGGCATAGTTTATGGCAATCGCGTGCTTATTGGAAATTGGTACGAATCTGCTAAACTTGAAGAAGTAAGCACAGTTACTTTTGGTTCATTTGTCATTTATTTTTCTTTTAAGTAGAATTTTACCTAATGCTACTTGGGAATTTCAAAAGAATCAGAAATAAGTCTAGGGCCTAGTTCTAGCTGACGCAAAGTTCTTCCTAGTCTTACATACCTATAGTTAATATTATATCTAATATTTACTACCCCGGTTTCATTCGGGTACAATTTCACAAAAGCCTTTCTTAGTGAAGTCTGTTATAAAAACTGCATGCAAATAATATTATGTCAGTCTATCAGTTTCTCATTTTATATATTTAGGTATAAAAGATAATAATATAGCAACACTACATTATCACATTTGCAGTACAAATTAAACAAATTCCTGGAACAAATGAAAAAAGGTGATTTGATGTTAGCCCGATATAGAAAAATGAGTGAAAATCTGAATAAACCAACGGTGTTGACTCAATCGTCGAGTAGTATTGGCTTTGGCGCTAAAATAGCCTTCCTTGCACCCCACGTGCCAGGTTAGCAATAAAATGAGCAAAGGGTCAGGTTTCTGCTTAAAATACTGAAGGGATTACATTTTATAAGATGAGACCCGCGACTTCATCCGCGATTTAGATTTTTAAAATTCCGTCGGAACTCTTTGATTTTCAGGGATAAAAAGTAGTCTGTCCGTCCCCGGGATGCAAGTATCTCTGTACCATCTGGATAAAAACTTTTAGTAAAGTTAGGATTTTATTCTTATTCAATCTTACACACTTGGATCAATGTTGATTTCATGAACTATCGTGCGCGATCGTCCATTGCATGTAGGTTCTACAGATAGGTAGGTATATGTATGCACGATACATTTTTGTAGGAATTGGGATGCCTCGCGGTCCAATAGTGAGGGGGGAACTTCAACTAAGTGTTACAAATTTGCTGATCCTTTTGATGTCGTACGACATGTCTGTGCGTACGACACTATCCAAGCAGAGTGATTCGCTAACTCAGTGTTAACAACGAATGCTAGCCTCTGAGATTGGTTGGTTCTACATTGCTGCATCTCTGATGGGTGACATTAGTTTTTTTTTCATAGAAAACCTCAAATGGATTAAAAAATGAGCTCTTCGGCTATCATTTAGTGTTAAAAACTGAGTTAGCGAATCACCCCACTCTATTTATTGCATTATTTCTACTTCTGGATTCTAATCAGACAAAATTGAACAGCAACCGATCCACCAACTGAAAACAAAAAAGGATTGCTTCTCGGCGGTCACATATCATCCAATGAAATCAACTATTCCCAAGAGCTGGAAGACGGCTGCAACATTGTTGGTCTGTCAGACCTGCAACCTACAGAGAAAAACACTTTCATACTGACTAGCGCCGATTATTGCAACCGTGAGGGTGAACCTCTTAAGTTCAATCAAGAATTTCTTCTTGCGCTTGCTTCTTCTGTGGAAAAGAAAAAGGTTGGTTTACATATTTTTTTAAAATGTAGTTTGGTTCTCATTTAAATATTACCTAATTAAACTTAATGTAACTTTGTACACAGTATGTTCTAGAAATTAATATCCGTGTCTGTGGTTTCCCAGATTTTTGTATAAATGTGTAGTTTTAAAGTTACACGGACTCAAAGATTTAATGTTGATCGGTATGATTGGTTCACATTCGAACTGTTTGAATAGAGACCTTTCAGGAGCGCGCTATGGAAACTTATTAAAACATGTGCCCTCAACAGGGGCATGTGGAGTACCTAACCTTATAAATCAAAACAGAGCAAAACAAGAAAATTATTTTCTTTGTTTTCCTGTATAACTTATCTTTATTCTGTTTTATTACAGCCACTTTATGTAAGATACGATCCGAATCCTGTCCCCGGGCTCTGCGGCATGTTCCCGCTTTATCTCAGCAAGCATCCTGTATCCAACACTAGATGGCGTATCTTGCCTGCTCAGGGACCAAATATTACGAGATTCGAACAGGAGGGAAGACCCGTGCATGTATTTTCCGCTTTTTACTCGCACTGTGACAGCCCGAAAAGGGCGCGAAATATCCGTCAAAATAGATCGCTTACAACTGCATCGAATAACGCACACTAAAACACCCCGTACAAAAAGCCCTGAATATCCAAGGATATCGACAGACAGGACCGCACAAAAGTACGGGGGAATCCTCGAAAATAAAACTAACATTCCAACTACCAAATCAACGCACACGTTGAGTCCGCGATTCGAAATAATCCAGTATTTTCTTTAGAAGCAATTAATGTATTCTCTTTTTCCTAAACCTCAAGTAAATTACAACACACAAAGTAGGTAGTTGAAAGAAAAAAGATAAATACGAACCTATCTATATTCTAGTAGCTGTAATTTTTTCTATTGTTACAGGTGAACACAGACATAATAATTAATCACTGTGCCACTAATGCAAATTTGGGTATTAACATAGGTTGCTGGGCAATGGGATTTTATGGGAAAGTAAATAAATATACTTATATCTAATTACTGTACAAGTTAGGTACATAATAATAAAAATATCTTATTTTGCTACATTTTCTGGTCACTGGGGGAAGCATAAGTAGACTTGTGTCGAATCGAATAGAATCAAAAAATCTAAAATATGGTAAATAGAGTTTTATGTATATTTTATAGGAAAAATAAAACCAACTGTCAACAAGCATAGTTTTTTGATATTAACAATTATAAACCTCTGCAAACAAACAAAGTTAGTTTTGCGGTTGGTTAACAAAAGTTCTTCTGTAGCGTATGGAACCCTCGGTGCACGAGTCTGACTCGCACTTGCCCGGTTTTATATTTTTTATTGTTAAGACCAGTACGTTAATTAATTTGCTTGTAACATATTATACTACTATAAAGTGTTTTTCAGGTGTGCGCTCCACTGATGAAAACTTGCTTGGATGTGTATGGAAAGGAATTACCTAATAATATATGGCAAATATACATACCTCTTACTGGTTAATTAAAATCTTGGTTTAATATTGGATCGCTGTCGTTGCCTATTTAATTTTTTAATGATTGTCTTATTAATATTATAACATTCGAAAATACAAATAGATTTTATCAATTTATTAGAATTAGGCGTAGCTAGCTGTACCTATACACAGTTTTACATTATTGATTATAATATGTACCTATAGTATCTTTAAAATATAGAGGAAGGATTTGCCATATTGGAGTCAAGACGATGCAATCCTATTTTCAACATTTCACCACCAATGCATTAGATACCTATATGTTCTGTGACGACTTGCCTGACGTCGTAAAAAAGGCAAAATGTTTAATGTTTGCTGATGACCTAAAACTATTTCTTAGCATTGAGGATGTAAAGGATGTAAACTTACTCCAGCAGGACATAAATGTACGGATACTATCCATATCTGTACCCTTCCTTATTCGTCTCGGGTATGGTGGGTCTAGACTCTCTGGAGTTAAGACGAAAGAGAGCTATTCTCATCCATTACTACCTACTTTTGAACAATAAGGTGGATAATCCGGACACATTGTCGCGTTGTGCGTTGGCGGTACGGGCGCCGGACAAGCCGCTCCGGTCATGCCGGAAGTGGCCTTTTTTCGCGCTCGAGTCGTCCCGCACGCGGTATGCTCAAAGTGCGCCTACCTCCCGCGCACTTTCTGCGCTAAATCATTTGATTGCTCAGCACCAGAGCCTAGATGTGTTCAATATCAATATGAATAGTTT
This sequence comes from Maniola jurtina, assembly GCF_905333055.1. Taxonomy (NCBI): domain Eukaryota; kingdom Metazoa; phylum Arthropoda; class Insecta; order Lepidoptera; family Nymphalidae; genus Maniola; species Maniola jurtina. Next base: position 7,823,634 of record NC_060030.1, read on the forward strand.
TATATTATGTATAGAATAGACGTACATGTAGGAATAATAAGTAATAGGAAATATTTGTTAATAATTAATTATATAGTCATGCCTTGCAATGCGGTTTGGCATTTGCTGTTAGCATTGTAAGAATGTTAAAAATAAAATAAATAAAATAAAATAAATAAATAAAAATAAAGTCTATAAAGGAATATAAAATAATTGGGTAGGTAAGTAGGTAAAGTCAGCAACAAAGCTAGGTTTGCACCTGTCCATAGTCCCTTGTTGCTGAATGTACCTATCGAATTATTTTATTGGTAGGTTTATGTACATAAACAAATACATGACTAAATAAATCTCGTTCTACCATTGTAACTTGTACCTATTTAAAATACCTAGTACCCAGGTAAGTATTTATCTGTAAGAATTTAAAAAGGTATTACTTGATCGGTTCATTTATTATACAATGTCTAATGGTCTACGAAGGGTCTACGATTATTCAAATCTGCATCACCTTCTAGACCATGAATAAGTCATAATGTCTCGTTATAATAACTGATCTGAAAGTATCATGAATATCGGAGACTACTGAGCTTCGGAATCTATAAAAACTGATTATGGGCGCAAAGTATTTTTTTTTAAATTCTTTGTGACATAGGTATAGGTGTTTAGTTATCATTTTTTTTGGGTTTAATTTTTAATACCTATCAATCAAGAGTAGGTAGGCACTAGAATTACATTCCAAATATGCTTTTGAAATTTCTCTACAAGATAATGTTATTTATGCGTTGCCAATATAGACTAGGTATTAGGTAACTAAGGCTAAACTTAAACTAATCTACGTTCAAAGCGTCGTACAGGTCCGAGTTTTGAAAGCATGTCAGACACGTCTTTGTGCTCGAGTATCGCTGGACTAGGGCTCTGAAATTTCAGAATGTTTGTATACGGGCACCTACTTTGTGTAATCGTTACTAGCTACCAACCGCCCATGGGTTATGCAATATATAGGTACCTATTATATGGTCTAATATTTAGACAACTAAACCCCTTAATAACATATAAGTATGTAATTAGTAAAATACATGCCTAGAGAAACGTCCCAACTCACAGGTTGAGTCATTTCTCCTGGCAGTTAGTTAGCTTACATCCCGGGTAAGGACAATAGACTACTTTTATCCCGGAAAATCAAAGACTTCCCACAGGGTCCCTTAAGGCCCATCTGTTTAAGCAATTTATATGGATACAGAGGTAGCTTATATACCGGAAATTAATATAGGCAACTTTTCATCCCTGAAAATCAAAGAGTTCCCACGGGATTTTAAAAAAAGGAGTTTCTCTACGTGATCAGATCAGATGAGAACATCGAACCAGAGTGACCGACATACCTTAACGTTCATAAATACTTCGAGAAACCGAGACCTTGAGGTCCAAAATTACTAGAATGACAAAATCGCACCGGAAAGCACAACGTTGGAAGACCTCCACTAGGTGGACAAACGAGTCGCGGGGTGTGACTGGATCCAGGCAGGCAAGACAGTGACGTGTGGAAGTCAGTACAAGAGACCTATGTCCAGCAGTGGACGCTATTGTTTGACAATGATGAGGATGATGATGATGGTTCTTAAAAACCACTTCATCAACTTGTTTCAAAAGATAACCTGTCAGTGACTTCTTTTCGCGACTGCCGCTATATAACGGTACCGCTATCTTAGGAAACTAAAGATATGTGTACTGATACGGAAGCTTTTTAAGTGTTATATTTTCGAAAAATGGATTCAAAGCATTACACAGTCTGCACAGTCATAGCATGCGAGGCACGTTCTTGCTAGACTCTCTCTCGATTCTCATGAGACTGGGGATCTCTACAGAATTTGCGAATTTTTGCTAGTAGGTAGGTATCTAAGTTGGGCACGTGTGAGTGGCGTGGAGCTTAATGGAGAATATCTTGGCTGAGACAGCCACGGGGGCTAGCGCGGATATATGATTATTACATTACGATACTCGCATTTGCTGCAATTGGCTTTTCTGGTGGGTATTCTTACTGCAGGTATAGATCAATGAGAGTGTCGGCAAATATGAGGCGATTGCAATTTTCTCATTGCAGCTGACAGCTACTTTTTCTTACCTACTTTTTGCTACGCGCTATGTATGCTGTGTAATTGTAAAGACAATTTATTATTTGCATGTTTTGGGGTTACGTTACTCATGTAGTTTGATTAACGCTAGATCTGAAATATTTATAGAATAAAAATTATATATTTACCTCATCATCGTAGTACTGAATACGGGTCTCCTCACAGAATGAGAAGGGTTTGGTTTCATAGTCCTCTACGCTGACCAAGTGCAAATCAGCTAGCTTCACACACCTGCACCGCCGAGAACAGTACGAGTATGGAGAACTCTCACACATGCTGGTTTCCTCACGATTTTTTCATTCATCGTTAAAGCGAGTGATATTTAATCGCTTAAAACTCCGAAAAGTTAGGAGTGCGTGCCCAGGATAGATCCCAGGACCCCCGACTAGGAGGCCGGCATATTAACCACTAAGATATCACCACTTTTTTACCCAATGGTCTCCTAAATGTAGGATAGGTACATTTAGCATTAAGCTCCACATTGTACATTATTATGAATGTATCTAACTAGGGTCTCTTATCCTCTATCCCAAGTCGCGTGCTTAATTAATATTTCAAAAGAGTGTCGCTCGGGATTCCAGGAAGTGGCGGTTTGAAGGAGGCACGAACAGATGGTGAAGGGGAGGAGAAATAAGCCGGAACAAAGGTTAAGTAACTGTAATATTAAAATTATATCATGCAAGTAAATTAACATAAAATCATCCGTACTAATCATAAGTGCGGACGTGTGTCTGCTTGTCCGACAGCTTTTCACAGCCCACACGTTTAACTGATTTTGGTACAAAGTAAGCTTGCATCACGGGGATGGAAAATATGTTACTTTTTGTCCCGTTAAATGAAAATATAGACATTTTTTACCCATTCCTCGAGATTGAGGTGGACGGCATAATTAGTTCTGTTAATCTTGTATTGTTTGTATGGGAAAGAAATTAATAAGAATCGAGAGATTATTTAAGTAGCTGGGTAGGTAACTAATAGAAAAAAAAATGACTTTTAGGTAAAAGTAAAGTACCTGCCAAAGAAGGTAGGTATGTATTTCAAGGTTTGTTCTATTAATACATAAACGCAAACAATTTCGTCTGGCAAATCGTTTTTTGAAGATTCTGAAATCACGCTCCTCATCTTTGTAACGCGATTCCTCATTAAGAGAAAAAACCTTTCTAACTACTTTAGATTTAACGTTATTGAGTTTACGAGAATAAAAGAAAAACTTCATTAATTCTTTTAAACTTATCAAACATCCAATAAATGTTTTGTTAAACGTTAGAAAATTATCACATTCCTTTGAATGAATAATATTAATCTTTGGTTCCTCTGATATCTACAAAATATTTTTTCGTTCAAATTTGTTTCACATCCATTTATTTTATTTACTTCCCACCACTGCTCTATTTGAATCATATATTATATATACCTCTAAGTAGGTATAAAACATCATATCATTGTTTATTGTTGTAAAATACGCTTCCCTAATTTATAGACAACACTCATACGAGACAGCTAGTGTTAATTTATAATACTTGAATAATTGAAAAGAGCAACCGCCAAGTTTCTTGCTGGTTCTTGTCGGTAGGAACGGCATTCCGAACCAGTGGTAAATTATTTTGACGATTCAAAAGCACAAGTAAAAGTTCAGTTGAATAAAAATCTATTCTATTATATTCTACCAGATAATGCAAAAATCATAAGTAAATGTACGGAATCATCTCTAAAAATTAATTACTTTCTCGAAATGGGCAGGTAAAGTACTTAACTTACGAGTATCACTATTTCTTAGCCGGTAGCAATAGAAGCGACGTTGAACAAGACAACGTTTCCCGAAAGTCAGTGTGCAAAGCACAGAGAGAGAGAGAGCTTATTTATATTATTATTGCTTGCCATGCGACAAGAATATTAATTTGCATCACAAATAGGTAGGTATGTAGGCAGGTACACAACTTACTGATAATGGAATTGGTAGGACATACTAGGTACTTAGACTGTAGGATACTCAATTTTTAACAACTTCCAAAAAGGAGAAGGTTCTCAATTCAGTCCGTCTTTTTCTTATGTTTGCACTATGGTAGGTACCTATACCGATTTCGATTAGACTATATCTTACTCATTTAAAATAAATTTTTAAAGAAACAAATAAGTACGTATTTTTTTCTGAAAAGAATTAATAATTGAAAAACGGGCCCATTTTGACCATTGGTGGTTAGAGGTCATTTAGTAGCATTTGACCTCCTCTACTACGAGTACTTCTCAAAAAGAAGGTAACGTTTTACTGCACTTCATGTATAAATAAATAATATAATATATTGGATTAAAAAATATTAAAAATTATTGCCTCGCTTTAAAACGTTTCTGATTTTAAATGATATATAGAAAAGAAATATTTAGTACTATTATTTTATGTCTTAACTCGCATTGGTACCTAGTTACTGGCAATAGAAAAGGTACCTACCTATTATTTCTTGTGTCTCAAAAGCTAGTTGACATTACTTGCCAAGTTACTTGGCTGGAAAATTCATTAGCATCACAAATACCTAACCTTGTATAGAGCAAGAAATAGGTATTTCACTGTACACGACTACCTTTAAGTTGCTGAAAGTTAAGTTTTGCTATTCCTTGTGGCTCTTTGCTGACAACAGTGAAATAATTAAGTAAATGAAAATTTACATTTACTAGCTACCACCCGCGACTATGTCCTTTATCCGCGTGATTTATGTTTTTGAAGTTCTTGAGGGAATTTTTTGATTACTCGGGATAAATTGTGACGGATTGCATTTAAATATAACGGGACAGCCAAGCTTCAGTAGAGGATCTACATCCTGCATCTAATTTCTATACTCACTTACCTATACTAATTCATACTCACATCGTCCGTACAATAATATTTATTTAAAAGTGACATCTGTTTGTAATGTAGTAATCACTTCGTGATTTCAAGGTTTGGTACAAAGTTAGAATATTTACTTGAAGATATAGGTCCCTTTTTGTTCCTATCTACGGGATGGAAAATAATGTAATTTCTCGCGGACTAAGTTGTGGGCAGATGCTAAATAAAATAACACAATTAATATTCATAAAAACATACAAAAGCCTACACAAAATATTATGCGTAGGTGCAGAGGTAGGTGTTATGTTTTAATTTGTTTTTCTATGTGCGGCTAACAAATAGATGCCTAAAACGAGTAACGAGGTGGAGGTTACAATTTAATTTTCCGCTACAAAAGCGACGGCCGTAGAATGGTTGTATTCTAAAATGATTCGCTCACGATATCTCCTGTTACTAATTCAAATTGAATTCAAATTCGTTTTGAAACCATCCAATTTCGTTCTCTTAAATTCTAATCGGTATAATAACTTCACATGAAATTCAAATGGTGTAAAATTGCCAGCTGGGCTTATGGGTTAAATGTTTATTTTTAATATAATACATATTTAATATTTCATATGTACGAGTACCTCATTATGAATATCTTAACAGCTATATTAAAGGCTTGTAGGCTTGTCTGTAAACAACAACAAATTGTTTTTACCCGACTGCGGCAAAGCCAAAAGGAAGGGCAATGATTTTAGCAGTCTATGTATCTATGTGTGTGTGGGTATGTATGTTTGTATTCAGATTCTGTGTGTTCCACCGTAGCGCCTAAACCACTGGACCAATTTTGATGAATGAGGTGTCAATTGATTCGTTGTAAAGGCCCGGGTGACATAGGCTATATTTCATATGAAAAAATTGACCTAGCGGATGTTACATCAAAAAAAGTGGGGGTCTCCAAAAATATTTTTTTGCTATTGTATCGAGTGGGGTGTCTAATTAAAGAGGAGAAAATTCTGAATTCATGGGTATAAATGTACAACAACATTAAAATACACCAAACGACAGACAAACAATGTTACTCTAATATTTCAGTGTTTTAAGACGATCACCGTTGGGTTTTAGTTTTCAACTCTATCTTGTCCCTGAATATAACCTTAAACTACGAGTGATATGATTATCTATGTACATATAAAAATTGTGTTATTGTAGTTATTAGCTAACAGCATTTAGCGAGCGAGCGGCGCGGGCGGAGAAATTCAGCAGACGTCAGGCTTCGCACTAACTTACTACAACTTGTTTACTCCGAGTCTTCACACCCTTTGTTCCACAGCAACTTCACAGACTACGAGTACGGACACTAGTTACGTCTGTATAAATATAATTTGCATTCATTGCTTAATCTCGTGTTGGAAGAAGACTATAAAGAAATTGACTTCTAATCAAAAATATGAGTATTATAATTTACTCAGTGTTCCTGTATCAAGACAAATGCTACTTACTATATTGAATTAGAAAATCTACACATAATATTTGAGAATTGTAGTTTTGTCTACATAAACAATAATTAGGTATTAAAAGTTTAAAAAAGGATTATAGAGCATTTATTGGATTTTGTTACTATTTTTCAGTGGATTTCGATTAAAGGAAAGATTCCAGAAAACGCATATTATATTATGTAAAATATTACATAAAAGTAATTGTTATTATAGTTTTTAACAGGGTTAACGCCACGTCCATAGTGAAATTCTCCATTTTAACCTTCTACGGTGCTACGACCATGCTACGACTGCTACGGGAGGGCACGTCTACATTGGTACTACCAGTACAAAATTTTGCAGTAGGTAATAAAAAATGAGTACCCCCATACCTTTCGCGACTCTTACCTTTACAATACATTATAAAAGGTACATTTAAGTCACTATCCATGTTATAACTGCGAAAGTGTGTTTGTTGGTCCTTCAATAACATCGTAAGCGGAGCTACGGATAGTTAAAGACCTAGAGAGTGACATAGGCAAAAAATCAAAGAGTCTCTACGGGATTTTCGAGAGCCTAAATCCACGCGGACGAAGTCGCGGGCTTAGCTAGTCCTAAATAAGCAACACTATCTACACAGACCTCCAATCTTAATACAAATTAATTTACCGGTTCGATTCTCAAGGATAAATAAAGGAGGTACGTAACACAATACATAAAGAGATAAGTAAGCCACCAAATAGCCCACATTCAATTTGCCGTCACTATCTGTAGCGTCTGCAAAAAGATTAACCTAAGCTTTAGATTCTGTGCGTACGACGTAGCTCTAATCTAATCAGATATCTACTCTATTTACAAATCCCTCTTGTGGGTATTTTTGTTGTTTTTCAACAGAAAGAATATCATTTGCAGAAGTAATTTTTATTTATTTATAGTAGGTACTTATACCTACTCAGCATCATCTCATCCGATGGATTTATTCTTACATACTAGCTGATGTCCGCGACGATCTCTGCATGGATGGTTTTTAAAAATCCCATGGTAACTCTTTGATTTCCCGGGATAAAAATTGCCTATATTCACCTCCGGGATTCAAGCTGTGTGCTTAACAGATCAAGCGGGCGACTTCGTATTAGTGGATTTAAGGTTTTTAAAAATCCCATAGGAACTCTTTGATTTTCCCGGACAAAAAGTAGCGTATATCGAAACCCGGAATGCAAGCTATTAAACGGTTAAACGGATGGCCGCGAAAAAAGAACAGACAGAATCAATTTCGCGGTTCTAAAATTAGTATGTATATTACAATATTCTGGATGTCTACAGCTAGACTAGGTTTCTTGTAGAGGTTACCACACTGCGTGTTTGTGTCATGTATCTCTATGGCCTTTTCAAACTATTATGTAGAAACTAGCTGTTGCCCGCGACTTCATCCGCGTCGTGCGAGAACTGTCTTTTTCCCGATTTTCCAAAAAAATTCTTTCATAAAAACCTTGTCCGGACATTATAGAACATAAATAAAAAAGAATTATCCAATTTGGTACAGTCGTTCGGAAGTTATGCGCGTACATACGAGTACATTTCGGCGATGCATTTCGATTTACATAGATAGACTAACTAGACTAAAATTATAAAAATAAATAAAATAAAATAAAATCGTTTTATTGCAGGTTAGGGACCCATATAAACAGTAAAAAATACAAAATATAATATAAAAAAATTAAAATAGTTTAAAATGAAATAGTCATTTTACGTTAGGGATCTGGTGTACCCGTAGCCAGTGTTTATAGAACACATTGTCAGGGGACGCCTGAGCGACGACTTTAAGCATCTTGTTATTAGAATTGCGGACTGTTTCCCAGAAACCCGCAATTCTATTTCGTATAATGGCGTAGTAGTCCGGGACTCCAGCGTCGGCGAACATGCCCGACGCACTACAATACCTTGGCATTTTTAATAAAATGCGAAGGGCATCATTATACTGTACCCTGAGGATGTTAAAAGATCTTTTGGTGTAATTGATCCATAGTTGTGAAGTATAAAAACTCATACAATAAGCTTTAAACAATGTAACTTTAACATCCTCAGAGCACCGAGCAAATCGGCGAGCGAGCATGTTGCACCGTATTGCCAGTGACCTTCGCTCTCGTTCTATATCAAAATCGTCGCTCAGGGATCCCGTTAACATGTGCCCGAGATACCTGAACTGTTGCACAACCTGAACTGGTGTTCCATCTAACAAAACTGGTGGTATCCTCTCCGGGCCTTTACCAGCTCTAAAAATCAACATTTCTGATTTGCGTACATTGTATTTTAATCCATGTCTCAAGGCGTAACCTTCGCAGATCGATACTAATTTACGGAGACCGTTTATTGAGGGGCTAAGCAGCACCATGTCATCAGCGTAACTTAAGTTGTTAAAACAAACTCCGTCAATATGACAACCGATGCCAGTACCACTTAGCTCCTCAATCAGGTCATCAACGTATAGATTGAACAGGTCCGGAGAGGTTAAACCGCCCTGACGTACACCACACTCTAGTCTAAACTCACTAGAGGCTGTGTCGCCCCAACGCACAATGTTCGTCTGGTTCTCATACCAGTATCTCATCAGCCCAACAATACCGCTATGTACATTTGAGTCGCGCATTTTTCTCCATAATATATTATAATTAACAAGATCAAATGCGCGAGTCAGATCCAAGAAACACGCATACACCGATGTATCACGACTTTTATAGTAATTTACGACGTGCTTCAGAGACAGAATTGCCGAGTCTGTAGAGAGACCGGGACGAAAACCAAACTGAGCATCACTAATCTGTACATTCTTCATCAGTTCAGGCTGCAACAACCGCTCAAGTACCTTGCCAGCGATTGTCCCCAGCGAAATGGGCCTATAGTTAGCTATACTGGACATATCGCCTGTCTTGTTTTTTGGCACAGGAACCACTACCGTCTTTAACATATCTGCAGGAAGATAACCATGTTTAATGCACATATTAAATAGCGTTGACAAGGCCTCATACAATTTGTTTCCAGCGTATAACATGTGCTCAACACTCAGACCATCATGGCCTGGTGATTTACCACGTTTCATATCTTTAATCGTTCGGAATATATCAGTTGGACTAAAGTGTACTGTTTTAGGTGATGGTGACAATGGCTGAGAGTGGAGCACATGTGCAACGTCTAATGGTTTCACGGAGAAATGTTTTGCAAACATGTTGGCTATCTCCCTGCTGTCCTGTACGTTACTGACACTCACTGGCCTACTTTCTTTTTTATTTAATGATTTAGTCGCTTTCCAAAACTGTGTAAAATTTTTGTCAGCTCTATGCGTCGCTAAAATGTCCATTTTTATAGCTTCCTCATTATTCTGGCACCATTTTAATTTCTTTTTAAATATAGCACGAGTCTTTGTCATGTCATTATATATTTCTCCACTACTGGGCTTACCACAGTCTATCCAAAACTTAAAACACAATCTTGCAGTTTGATAATACTCTTTTACGTGATTATTCCAGCCAACTAGTTGTTTTTTATGGCGGAATTTGTGTACACCAGATCCCGAATATTTACTATTAATAGCTGCATATTTTAAAATACCAATAACATCATTGTAAAAATTATTAATAAAATCTAAAACATCGTTAGAACTATCTAAGTCGTTTGTATCACAGTGACTAGATTCGAGTAACCTATTAAAATTTTCAGTACATAAATTAGTATACATATTTATTTCATCTGCATTTCTCTGTCCCCATCTTATGTCTTTATGTAAGTTATCATTATTACACTCCTTATTATCTACTTTTTTAGTCATTAGCTTAATATCACAGTTAACAAATAGTGGGAAGTGGTCAGACCAACTAACACCATTATCCACACACACACACACACAACTGTATTTTTTGCGGCAATAGCTGTCAGGCAATGATCCAACCACTTGGTCGTTCCATGGGACTCACTTAGGAAGGAAAACGTTCCAGAGTCTGCTCCTAATACATCTATATCCGCACAAACCCAAGTCTGCTCCTCACAGAATGACAGCATCTCTTTGCCGAATCTAGCTGAGGGGTGTGCATTGTAGTCACCAAGCATAAATACGGTCTCAATCCCACATTCTTCAATCACCGCACTCATCCTGCCAAGAATGTCCGTGAACTCTGGCAAATTATCTTCTATATCAACAGGCATATATACGTTGAGGAGTAATAAATGGCGATCCACAGAACTAATTTTGACCGTCGCCAACCTATCACTCTCACAATCCACTACGGTCACATTATCAAAAAGAGACTTACGCCACATGATAGTTAAACCTCCGTAGGGACGTCCGCGCAATATCCCAGCTGAGGAGTCCACGGATGATTTCGAAAATGATGCGAAACTATCATCTATTTGATGTACAAAGTTGAGGTCGTGCTGGAGAAGCCACGTTTCCTGAAGAGCGATAATATCAGCGGTTTTACAAATTTTTCTTACGGCATCTATGGAACGCTTAATGCTTTTACAATTAAACGAAGCCATACGGATTATGTTAGTTTGTAGATCATTAGACTGTACTGGCATTATCGATTGTATTTGGTGGCGTTCTTCGTGTATTATAAACTATATTATGTAGATAGTTGTTCCTGTATTTTTAGATATGTACGTAATTTGTATACCTTGTCATACCGGTAGCTATAGGTACCTATACATAATATGTTACAAGTACCGAGTACGAGTATTACCTATTGACCGTTTTAGTTAAGTTCACTTAAGTAGATCTGGCACGTAAGTTTTTTTTGGCTTTGATCCAAATTCGACGTTTCGTTATGTCCGAATAACAAACCTACATATCTACCTACCAGATACGATAAAGGTAATGACACATGGCTGCAAGAATCGTAATAAGAGAAAAATGCGCTCATAACACTTTTTGTAACACTATCATACTGATATCAGCATTGCTTGAAAGCGCCCTAAGACTCTTTCGGCTGATGTCACAAGTAGGTAATTTGAACACGCCTAGGCGTCTTTCGCCTCTTGAGGATTGCCACGAAGTAATAGTAGGTACGAGACAAATAAAATTTACAGATACTATCAAACGATCGTATTTAATTAAATTATAATAATCCGGTGAGAAAGAAGTTGAGATTCTTTTAAATGTTTATAAAGATTGTAGAACAGCTGTGCCAGTATAACGAGTTTGAGCCGCAGTTGTATGACGCGGTAAAGGCTGACTGACAGCCATTAGTGCGCTCGCTAATTAAGGCTAAACTAACGAAATCCGCGCGCTATGTCCATATTTCCATAGCGCTTAGAAGGTTTCTAAGCTGCCTGAATAAATATGTGTTATATAATCTTTGTAACTAAATAATTCGTACATCGTTTCATATTGTTATTCAAAGGTTTCATATAAAACAGACTGTATGGTCTGTTTTATTTAAAAAAAAAACCTGTTCCGTGCGAGTCTGAGTCGCACAGGAAGGGTTTCATACCATCGCGTACAATAAAAAACAATTTTTTAGTGATGTAACCACAAATTCACGGTTTTCAGATTGTTTCTGTTACTTGTGCTATAAAACAGGGCTACCTGCCAAATTTTATGTTTCTAGGTCAACGGGAAGTAGGTACACTTTAGGTTTTGATTCCCTTGACGGGTCTAATCTTGGCAGACACGACAGAAAGACAGACAGGCAACGATAAGGGTTCCTTTTATCTCTGGAGATACGGAATTCTAATAAAGTTAGAAAGTTAAAATAAATTCTCATAATGAGGTGCTAGAACGGACCTCGAAAGCGCAGCTAACTCGGTACCAAATTTCATCAAAACTGTTGGGCCGTGAAAAGCTAGCAGACAGACAGACAGACAGACAGACGCTTTTTCGCATTAATAATATTAGTCTAGATTTGGATTTTTTTAATATAAGATATTGAGATTGAGATACATCGCAAGCTGAAATAAGGACCCTCTGTTTTTATCAACGAAACTTTCTACGTAATAAGTTTTAATGATGTCTCAAGTTTGGGCGGATGACAACTTGCATGCAAATTATGGCTCTCCCTTCCTTCGTAGGTACCTGTACCGGCTTAAGAGTTAGGTAGGATTGAGGAGTATCTTTTCATAAATTGTTTTAAACGAAGCGAAGTAATCAAATCTCTTTAGATGAAAATTAAAACGAATAGATGAAGAAAAAAGTACTTAATAACTTTTTTGCTTTTCAATGCTTTTTGTTTAGTTTTCGAGATGGGGTCTTTTGAGTTATCTTTTTTGTACGTTTTATACCAAAATTGAAAAGCCCGAGAAGTTTTGCTTTTCAGATAATAAATATCTTACATTGATAAAGGAAGAGTTGTAGCTTTAATGATATACAATATACATACATACAAAATGTACATATACTGCAACCTTTAATAATATAATAATTATTCTACATGCTCAGTAGGTACTTAATACAGTACGTTAGTAATCAAGCTTGAGGTCTTTAATGACGTAATCTAGTAGCAAGTTACTGTTAAGATATTGATTGAGTTGAACTGGCAGGGTATTCCTACACAGGAAGTTATATGGGCTACAACTTTTGAGCACGAAGACTTAGGTACAGATGAGAAATGTGGGTGTGCGGTTTAGGCGAGAAAGTCATAAGGGTAGCCAATTGCCACTGCCTACCCATATAACTTTCTCTTGCTTATTGCCATTTTATTGCAACTTTATAAAAATCAATACCTATATTATAAATGCAAAAGTGTGTTTGTCAATTGGTTTATTCCTTCAATCACGCCCCAACGGAGGAATGGATTGGCGTGACTAACGCTCCACACACGCGCCATAAGAGCGCCACATACGCCACATACACGCACCACAAACGCATCACAAACGCTTTACACACAAGCTACAATGTCAAAAGTATTATTTAGTACGGTAAACCATACTTTGGACATGATAATAATTTGACACATAGAGCAAATATGGCGAGTCCTTTCTCATAATTGATGCATTACACCTAAATGCAAACTGCAAATGACACTACTCGATAATATATGCAAGCAAAGCTAAGATTTATAAAAAAAGTAAAGTGAACACGAAAAGTTTGCTTTTGAACTGAGGAAAGTCAAGCTGGAATGCATTCAAAGTCAACTAGTTGGAAAAATTAATTTGAAGCTGCGGCAGAAAATAGGGCGAGCGGCTCCTTGCAACCAGCGAAGTTGCTATAACTTCCCCTTTACAAGTTTACTTTTGTATACCTACTAAGGGTACTTTTATGTATACTATTGATATATAATACTTCGTCGCTGCGAAGCCTCAAATATTATCGAATTATTACTAAGTTTGTTACTGTAAGTAAATTGGGCCCTACGAAAATGCAACAAATATTTTCGACTGTACTTGCGTTTTATTTGGTGTCATAGACCACTAAGCTAATAAGTGGTTTGTGTTTGATGTAAATCCTACTACTAATTTCGTACAACTTCGGGCTCATTCATTAGTTTAAAAAATGTTCAAGACGCCAACTGGCTCAATATCAGTAACTAAGGTTTTTACAATAATTACCTAAGTAGTTACACGTAGTTAACTCACGATAATATAAATTTTTAATTTAATTTAAATAGTATTTTCCGAACCCTAGCCATATTCGTAAAATTGATTAACAGTCATATTATACTATCTACGCTTCGAGAATCAATTTTCTGGATGGTCGTCTGGCAATAACATACGAAACTCTATTACCCTTCTTATAAAGGCAAAACGCAAATCGAATATATTTTCATTCGGCAAATATTTGCGCACGGAAGTCTTTAATAAGCTTACCGGAAATATGAAATTGCCTTGGATATGTCGATTATTTAATGAAGTCGAAGTCTGAGCTGTTCGTTGATTGGAATATATTGCATAGGTATATAATATTATTATGTACTTACTTTTTATTATTTATACATATATATTTGCAAAATGCCCTATTTTTCATTTAAAATAGAAATAGTGAATCGTACCTAGATTACTTTTTCGGACTTTTAACTTAAATGTACAATTCCAAGATTAATGTTGATTAAATTCAGATTAAAGTATAAGAAATTCCTAAATATTAGGTATATCTAACCGTCGCGTCGCTCCGTTGTGAAGAGTGAATGACAAATTAACCCACAAATACATACACTTCCACATTTATTGTATGGGTAGTGTTAAAATATTATAATGTTTTATCAAAAGGTTTTGTACAAGAATTAATTGAAATAGTAATAAAATGTTAGATGAAAGCGAGATTTCAATTAAATTGAATATATTTAGTGAATGCATGAGGTATTGCGTCTGGTTCAGTCGTGGGCAATTAGCGCCCCGACAATGACATTCAAACGTGTGCAAATAGAGGGCGGGAATACCTACCGCCTCCCACACTGTCCTCCGTTGTCAACGGCGCGAATCAGGGAGTTTTCACAATCTACCGCGATGCATCGGTAGAACACGCTAAAATCATTAAGCTAAAGTTATGGAAAGAACTAATCCGCCAGCAAGCTGTGCAGTGTGCTCCTCATCTTGATGACGTCCGACGCGAGATGAATATGAGAGACGTAGCGAATACGCATTCCACGTATACATATAGTTTATACTTAGTAACGAAGTTACAAAAAAAGGTATCTTGTAGAATAGTTACAAAGCGTTCCGTACATTCCCATAAAGTAACTTATTAGCTGAGACGACGATGACGACTTGGTAGCACGGTCCTCAAGTAGGTAGGTCTTTTAACACGAATTCTTTGAGCGGTAGAGTCAAACTGTTTCTATCAACGCTACCATCCTCTTTTCAGATTCAACTAAAAGAAGATAAAGCAAAGAAAGCATAAGTTACAGCCACGGTCAGAAGTCACGGTCACGATTGAATATGAATCATCCCTCAGCACGTGGGTTAAAAGGGGTCTCTCCGTCACTCGCTTCATACAAACATAGTTCCAATTTCATTTGAATATTAAGCAACCAAAGTCCATGAAATTTTGCAGACATATTCTAGATACTAATATCTATGTCTGTGGTTTTCCAGATTTCTGTTAAAATATTCGGTTTCAAAGTTACGCGGTCTTAAAAATTTACATAAAAATTTTTGAGCCCCTGTAATTTTAAAACTACATATTATTAGAAAAAATTAAAACACCACAGATACAGATATTAGTATTTAGAATATGTCTGCAAAATTTCATGGACTTTGGTTGCTTAATATTCAAATGAAATTGGAACTATGTTTGTATGAAGCGAGTGACGGAAAGCGCCCTGTTAACACAATGACAGAGCGTTAAAGTTAGCGCTGCCTTTTATTGTCACAGTGTCTGCGACTGCGATAAAGTTCTCTTGTGTAGACGCAGCACCTATGGGTGTTACGAAAACAGGTGGCAGCATTGTTCGTTGTTAAAATTGATTTAAATATTAGACTGTAGATTAAATTCCTTTTTTATCTAATTCTAGGTTCTTTATGGACATAACTTTTATTGCTGAACACATAATGCAGATAGAGTTTAAACTGGACTTAATTTGGAAAGTAAGTTTGCCTCGACAGTGCTTGGACTAAAGGTAACCTTCCTACTATTCAGGAGTGGTAGAAAAAGCAGATTTTGGCAGAGTGACTTCCAAATCTTTGCCATGCTTAAACAAATAAGGAAGCAAAGAGTTTCGTATTGGAGACGTTTATGAACTATACATATTTTCAGACGTAGAAATAATTTCAAGTCTTAGAAATTCCTGAAACATTTGATCTTAATTAGTTCCGTACCTTTATTTTCAGAGTTGTTAATTAAGAAGGAAATCAAAATTCAATATCCACGGCCACGAGTGCTAATATTTTAATCCAATTACAGCGAGTCTTTGCTCCTTGGATGAAATATTCCACTGACAAAATTAATTTATTTAATAAATACTTCCCTTTTGTTATTCGTATTTAATTGTTTACCAGAAGTTTTGTATACTTTTCTAACGGTACTGGGTCTATTTTTGATAAGATTGAAGTGTCTCTTTGTGATTTCAAAATGACTGTCTTTAATAAGGCCCACATGGTTACACCTTTTAGAAAAAATTGTCAGATAGTTTCTCAGAGCTAATATTTGAAACGACGGAGTCGATTTTACCTTACTAAGTAGGTAAGTGTGAAAAAGTTAGTTGAAAAATTTCCATACTTTATTTGAATTCTAAATTGGATTGAAAGCTTTTGGCGAATTCAAGGAAAAGGAATACAAACTAATTTGTCCCTACTACCTATGCAAAGGTTTTGAGTGCTTTTTAAAAATGAATTTGTATTTTTTAGAATAGTAAGTTCTATAAGAGAAATGGATTTATAAAGCTGTGTCGACTAAATTAATTTAGACTGCGCGTCTGTCTAGATGGGTGTTGTGAATTCCACATGTACATTAAACCTCGCAGAAATTGTGAAAATACATCTAAAGTTGATGTTTAAACTTTAATCCGTTGTATTTAATATAATCATAAATTGTTATCATATCATTAGAAGAATGTTAATAATGCATATGAAATGAAAAAAGAGGAGAGATAGACCATAGAAAAGAAGGATGGATTGTGTGAAAGACGGTATGCATGTAAAAGGGGTGGATAATACGTTGACGGATGACAGAAGCGATTGGAACAAGAAGATATGTTGTGCCGACCCCACATCCCTTGGGGTAAGGACAGGCAGAAGAAGAAGACTTTTTGAAAAGTAGCTTCATTACATTAATCTGCAATACCCTTCTTCAAGTAAAAAAAATCGTACAAAAAGATTTTAATGTATTGCAAATGTTATATAAACAGTAACTTATAATTTGTCGGTATAAAAAGAAATAAAGATTTTTATTTTATTATTTTCTAAAGAAAACTTACCCAATTTTCACATACGTACGTCTTCGGTGAGATATGATATAATATTTATGTACCTTAATATACGCCGTAGCAAAAGGCTTTCTGGAGGAAAGTTCATTCTCATACAGTATCTTATATTTTCCCAACAGAGCCGTTTTCGGTATGATAGTGCGTATTACCATCTATTCCGATGCATGGATTTAGGGATATTTTATCATAAGTTATACATTTTGGATATTGCCTTATATTATTATTTACTAGATGATAGGTACCCGCACATCATCTGGATGGAATTAGGATTTCAAAAATCCGTATAGGAACTTATTGATATTTCGGTATAAAAAGTTGTCTATGACCGTCTCCAGGATGCAAGCTATCCCTTGAACCAAATAGATGATGCCCGCAACGGTGTCCATGTGGATTTAGATTTTTTGAAAATGCTGTGGGAACTCTTTGAATTTCCGGGACAAAAAAAACGTAGCCTACACATTATGTCCTGGGATGCAAGCTATCTCGGCAACGAGTCAAAATCGGTTTAACGGTTGGACCGTGAAAGACAGACAGACACTCTTTCGCATCTATATTATTATTAATATGGAAGTATGGGTATGGATTTTTTTGGCTCAGTCAAGAAAATAAACTGCGTAAAATATACAATTGTGACCGCAAAAACAGCTATGCCGCTTCTGATTTAACGTGCCGTAGCGGCACGGTATCGGCACATATTCGTATGCCCGGTACACCTAACTTACTACCAGACCAGTATAGGTAGGTTACGAAAGTGCTGAAGTAGTGAGTGCGCATTGGAATAGACGTTCTGTATGATTTCGATATGTTGAGCATACCGAAACCACAGCCTGAAAAGATTCTTCTTACATTCGCTCGCTGGAGACATCTAGATGCCACAACTCTAAGGGGTCATAATATGGCAGTGCGAGACAGGGGAAGGTTTAACCAAGCGGCAGATATCGGTACAGCAAACTTTACTAAGTTTCATTTTGTTTAGCAGTGGACCAGTAGTTGTATGTAGATCTATGCTACGATCGTAAAGCCAGCTCGCCCGGAAACATCAATGGCGTCGTTTCAGTCTCATTATGTGCCAAAATGGTCGAAATCACTGACCTATACACGCTGGACTTGCAATTGCCGACCTGTTTTTGAAACAGCTTGATTGTCGCCAGTTTGGTGCTGATAGCAGCAGCAGTGAAGGTACTCGGAACTACCTCTGTTAGTGTGAGACATCTGTCAACAAGTATCAAACAAGGAACATTTGACACTTTATTTTAATACCCGGCACGCCCGGCACCCTCAGAGCGCGGGTTCGAAATTAAAATTGGCACAAAAAATAAATGTCATTTTTTATGACACTTGTAGTTGTATATTATGTCCATAGTAGTCCAAATAAAATGTGCGTTACTATTATATTATAGCTAATCTTAGAAAGGAACTATAGATAAGCTAATATCGTCAAACCCGTCAACATTGGGTGTCAAGTTTCTTGGTCGGTAAATTTATTACTATTTCAAATAACTTACCGCCGCACAGTCACCTACAGAGGGAAATGAGGATTCCCTTTTGCATGACTGCTTTTGTGAGTTGTTTATTACTGTTAGTAGTTCCGCAGCTCGCTTTGTTCTCTCACAAATTAAAATAGCTATTTCACTATAACAATTAAATACTTATCTTACTAAATAGAAATCATTAATATCAAATTTAATATGAGAAATGGTAGATAATGGTAGACAGTTGATAAGTATAACTGATATTAGTTTACTTATCTAAAAAAATTAGCCTTTCAAATGAAATTATTTTTAAATTTCATATACGATAACTTGTAGGTACCATATAACATAATATTTCAAGACTAACATCGGTTAGGAAAGAAATTTCTATTGAGAAGAGCTGGCAAGAAACTCAGCAGTTGCTCTTTGATTTGATTCCAATGTCACCTAAGTGATGATGCAATCTAAGATGGAAAGGGTAAGAGTAATACCATTTTTACTAAACCTTAATTGGTTTAAAATAATTGATTTCTTATGTCATATCAGCACAGAACAGAGAATCAGCGTAGATACATACCTACATAATTTACCTATTGTGTAAATATAAGATTTATGGTGAAGGAAAACATCGCCAGGAAACCTGCATAACAGATACTTAGTTCTAATGTTCTCAAAGCTTGTGAAGTTTGCCAATCCGCACTGGGCCAGTGCAGCGGTGTGCCAGACCATGGTCTAAACCCCTTCTCATTCTGAGAGGAGACTCGTACTCAGTAGTGTGCTGGCAATGGGTTGATTACGATGATGATGATAATGAATTTATGCTAACCCTCCCTCTCGAGGTAGCTTTTCGGAGTAATGAATATAGGATGTGATGTAATAAATAAAGGTGACAATATTGAGTCGCGTCACTCGGCGCTGGGTACTTTGTCATCGCTGCCTCGATTTTCAATACGCATTTTACTTTAACAGGTAGATATATCTATATTTCGAATGTGAAAAGCCTAACAGTGGCGCTTTTCGATCTGCTCTTCAATAAATGACGAACAGCACTCTGAATGTTCGGTTCATTGGTTCCAGTGCTATTAGTAACGTATTTCATTTGTCAATGATACTTATGAGTACATTACATCCCACTCTAAATCAGTGTTACATCTAGGTATATAAATTACTTAGATGATTTGCATGAATTCATCCGCGCAAATTTCGTTTGGTTTTTAAATCCCGTGGGAACATTTTTACGGGATAAAAAGTAGCCCATAAGTAATATCCGTCTGTGAGATGCAAGCTGTCTACGTACCAAAACTTTGTCAAAATCTGTTATACGGATGGACCGTGAAAATCTAGCAGACAGGTAGACAGACAGACACACTTTCGCATTTATATATTAATGGAATTATGTAGGTATAGTGTGTCTGTCTGTCTGTCTATCACCTTTTCACGACCCATATATTTACCTAAATGTTTGGTTCAGAGATAGCTTGCATCCTGCAAAATGACGCATTAGGCTACCTTTTATCTCGAAATATCATAGAGTCGTCACGGGATTTTTAAGGATCATCTGTACCCTGAAGATGGACATAAGTTACTTTTATCCCAGAAAATCTTAAAATTTCTACGGGAAAATTGCCAAAATTGTAGTTACAAAGTTATAATAATTTGAGTTACATTGGAAATGCTTACTAAATTATATTATGCTAAAAGCTAATATTAAGCCTTCGTATTACGTAGACAACTTTTTCTGCTTTATGCTCAAAACTTTAACTCAGTGATGAACGTGTAAATTAAATAAACAGAGAACTTGGAGAGTCTTTCTAAGATCGTCTGTTACATTTTTTATCATTTTTCTCGATGTTCGATTTCACAGATATCTGCCGGAACGTATGAATAATTCAGACAAAGCGTTGCGTGAAAGAGTCTCAAAGGGAAGACGGGTCCCTATTAGAGTTTAAAATTGCCGGCGCCGTGGTATCTCCTTCGCCATTGCAACGTGCAATTTACTTCAAAATAGATTTGCGGTTCTTCCATATTCTGTGTAAACGATATTTTGTCTCCCCAGGTAGGTATGGATTATCCGGAAATATATTTTAAAATACTAAAGAACGGGATATCTTAAGATTCTTTCGTCTACTTTGAGACCTGTCTTGGTTTTTCACAGTATGTAAACATGGGTTTCTTTAAATAAGATAAAGCAAAATAGTTTGTATCTGTACCAATTCGATTGTTACTTCCAAATATAGGAATATCCAATTTAATGCAATTTAAAGTTTTCATAAAATTATTTAAGTACTTAAAACATTTCAAGAGCATAAAACATTGATGCTAGTCAATACAGGTACCTTATTAAAAAAAAGAAAAATTAAATCCATGCAGACGACTTCACGGGCATCATCTCTAGTCTACTATATGCTTAATTATTGTTTTGATTTGGCGATACATGAGTAGGGAACTAGACACCCTCAAAGCAGTACCAACTTTCACGACACGAGAGCCTGTTTTCAATAAAGCCTTTGACTCACTAGTGTCACAAAGTGAATGCCATTGCATCCATGCAATAGGAGTGGAGGCTACCTTTGTAAGGTTTGTCTGATGTGAGATGGAACGCGTTTCATTTCAGCCAATAAGGGCCAATAACTTTATCAGTCTGACAGTATCCCGCTTGACTACATTTCCACCTCACATTGTTGAAGTGAAAACTTCTTTAGACGCGTTGGGCGATTTCGAGATGGGAAAAAATTTCAAGGTCGCGTCCCCGACGTGTGTTGTTACTGTTAATAATGCTCGGAGTGCCAATATACTAAACTAACAATTGTGTTTAATTTTAGACACTATAATTAATTTGACAATCAAAAAATCCATTGTTATTTCATAGTTTTAATTGGTTACCCATCAACTTCCCAACTTGGCTCACTGTTGCTTAACAATCCTAATCGCCCGATGCATTATTTCCAGTAATTGCAAATTTTAATTAGGTATAACATTAAAACAAGTCTTACACTATCTATATTTACATTATAAGCTATCAGATTTTTTAATAAATTAAAATCCCGCGGTTATTTACAAGTTTTTGTTACGCATTATTTCTACCAGCAGCGGTGCTCGCCCTTGTGAAAGCTTATTTCGTCCTGATTAAAATTAAACAGTGAATTAAATACCCTTTTAAATTTTGTATTCCAAAATGCTGCCGTATAATGAAACTTATTAAATCATATTTTTAAACTTGACTATTTGATAGCATATAATTATATCCCATAGGATTATAACAGCTGTGTTTTCATAACATATCTTTTAGAAGATAATACCTATATTCAATTGTCTTATTGGCTACGCTTAGTTTTGGCCGGGACCACTTTATGCCCTAGTATGTTGTGAGGATTACCCACAGTTCAAATGCGATGATAGCCTAGTGGTTAAGACGTCCATCGGCCTATTCAACGGATCCTGGGTTCAATCCCGGGTACGAACCTTTAACTTTATGGAGTTATATACGTTTTTAAATAACCAAATATCTTGTGAAAACATCTTGTGGACTTTGACCTTAAGCCCTGCTCATTCTAAAAGAAACTCGTGCGCAATAGCGGACCGGAGATGGGTTGTTGATGATGATGGTGAGCTCACAGTTAAACTCAACGAACATAATATTATTTGTATTTCCTTTCATTTCAAGATAATGTCAAAGGCCAGACTAGACTGAGACAGCTTTTTATTTTCATCTATTATAATATTATTATAATATTTTTCTCATCCTAACTTTTAATTTATTTTAAAATAGGTTTATCTGAAAAACTTATAAAAAAAATATTTCGCTGAAAATAGTTGAATGTTATTCTTAAAAATCCTACGCTGCGCTTAGCAAGCAAAAATCAGCGCTATTGTTTGTGTCAGACGCTTGTTCTCTATTGTTTTAAACATGCACAAAAAGCAAATTACTCACTACCGAACATTTCATGATTTTGCAACTTCAATTCCCTCAGTACCTACCGGAATGAAAACTTTTGTTAAAGCTATAATTTTGTTGAGCGAATAAATAAAACTGTTTACAATTTATTCTGTCTGTTATTGGTATTTTAAAGTACCTACTAAATACTTACCTTTAGTGTAAAATATAATTACTAAAATATTTTCCATTAAATTTCTGAAAAAAAAAAAATATGTTAGCAGTATTTTCAAGCAGTGTAAATGTGTAAGTACGCAGAAGTTTTTGAAGTTATTTTAATTCAAAGTGAAAAAGCAAAACGTTTGTGTTGTATAAATTATAAATACTTACCATTCCTTCCCTATTACGTAGTGTGTGAGTTAAGTAATTTGAAGAAATGTACCTAAACAAGAAAAGTTGAGTCAACTCAAGTTAGGGAACACATTCGGAGTCAACTGCCTGTAAAAATTAATTTGAAGCTGTGATACGTACCTATAGACGAGTTGAGGGCGACCTTCCTGTGCTGTGACAAGTTTAACAGGGCTCTCTCCGTCACTCGTTTCATACAATCGTAGTTCCAATTTCATTTGAATATTAAGCAACCAAAGTCCATGAAATTTTTGCAGACATATTCTAGAAACTAATATCTGTGTCTGTGGTGTTTTAGATTTTTCTAAAAATATGTAGTTTTAAAATTACAGGGGCTCAAAGATTTGTATGAAAATTTTTAAGACCGCGTAACTTTGAAACCGAATATTTTAACAGAAATCTGGTAAACCACAGACATAGATATTAGTTTCTAGAATATGTCTGGAAAATTTCATGGACTTTGGTTGCTTAATATTCAAATGAAATTGGAACTACGAGTGTATGAAACAAGTGACGGAGAGAGCCCTCTTAATCTCAAAGATTAAACTTGTTATTCTACAATAAAATATTTTTTAAAACATGTCTGTTGCACCTATTGTAATAAATAAGTAGGTACACTAAATCTTCAGTGCGTCATTTGATATTCAGACCTATACCTCAGGAATCATGACAGACAAAAATCTCTTGTGCAACTACCAACCTCAGTTTGACCAAAAGAAGCTTTCTAATCTAAATCACTGTGTATAAGTAAGTATTAAGTAGGTATAAGATAAATGAGTATAATCCATATTAAGTTCATTATCCTACCTTATAAATGTGAAAGTGTGTCTGTCTGTCTGCTAGCATATCACGGCCTAGATTTTGACGAAATTTGATACAGAATGGCTTGCATCCCGGGGAGTGACATAGGCTACTTTTGACCCGGAAAACCATAGAGTTCCCACGAGGAACTTAAATCCACGTTAACAAAGTTGGAGGCATCCTATATTTGGTATAGAGACAGCTTGTTTGCCGGAGACGTATATGGGCTACTTTTCATCCCTGAAAACCAAAAAGTTTTCACGGGATTTAAAAAAAATCTAAATCCACCTGGACGCAGTTGCTGGCATTATCTAGTACAAAGCATAATATGATGGACAGGTCTGTCTAAGAATAACGTTGTAAAAGTAGTTAATTAGGGCTTATAACATAAATTGAACCCAGTTAATGCAGAAGTTGCTCCAAAATGTTAAAAACATGCATTAAATCCGAGTAACTACTTGCAATGGCATTCTTGGAACACTCGCGTTGGCATGTTGTATACTGATTACGCCATTCGCACGACTGCTCTTAGAAAAGTAGAGAACCCGTGCAAAGATCAGAGGGTGAATGGGAGACAGAAATTCCTGCAAGGGGAAAGAAGGGTATGAAATGGGTAGGTTGAGGTGCCTACTATTTACTAATACAGTGTGGGGGGTACATTCAAAGCTCTCTCTGACGCGAGAGTTCTAATGTTGGCTTCCTTAGCGACGAGTATTGATTCGATTCGTGATTTATTTATAATGTAGGAAATTACTAGGTATTACTTGTCTCACGACGCCAGAAAAAAGGGGTGTAATGTTTCAGGGTGTATGTACCTACCTATAATATCTAAATGATTAAACATATTTGAAGGTATGGGCGTATCGTTAGAATCCTTAGACCATCCTGAGAGGCACCGAGAATTTGAAAAAAATTTAACGCGGTGGTTGAATGGCGTCATTTTCAAATGTTTTTTTATTTTTTTGTACGTTTTTTGGCAGAACAATCGTGTTTTTTAATTTGTTTAGGTAATTGCGACTTGTGAACTTTAGTACTAAGCACCTAAGAAGTATAATATTATATTCTTATGCTAGACCCTGCTTATAATGTCATCAATCATCATGAGTAGCAAATAATATTATGTGTTATTTGTATCAGGCCATGCTACAGATGATTTTAAAATTTCAGTTTCCACGGAGAATTTTTCCATATTATAATGCCAAGTATAATTGAAGCAAACTTGTCTTTTTATTAAAGAAAATCTTCATTTCAATTATCATTTTCGTAAGGTCCTATCGGGTTTACAATAAAGAAGGAATTAATTTTTGTGCGGTTTTCATTGTTGTTTAATCAAAGAACAATACAATATCTCGGCTTGAAGGCAGATAAGTCTGAGGCGAAATGTAATTGTTTTCTTATTTCACTCTTTTATCTTCCATCAAAATGAAGAAGGTAATTAGGGATCGTATATTTTCCCCTCTTTTACAATGTAGGTATAATATTTACAGGATATCCGATATAAAATTACGAAATTAATTTTCTATCGACAAAATGTAAATACGATATATATTTTACTTCATTATATTTCATAGATAGACTAGTTGACTGCTTCGACTTCACATAGTACCTACATATTATGTGGGCTTATCTATACATTAGACTAAAGCAAATGTACTGAAACAAACTTTCCTTGTCATCATCATCATCATTATCAACCCATCGCCGGCTCACTACTGAGCATAGGTCTTCTATTGAATCTGATCCTGGTTATTCAAATCCTTCCAGTAGTTTTTGCGTGAAAGAGTAACAAACATCCATACATCCACCCATACATCTTCCATATATATATAAACATTCGCGTTTATAATATTAGTAGGATACTAAATACTAATATTATACGTCAGTCCAGTTACAAATAGTTACAATATGGAATGGATCCTACATGGATAGCCTGGCCTACGAAACTACGACTAGTCACGTAAGACTAGCTCGAAAACGTGCCCGGCATGTTTGCTCCTTCGAGAATTTGTATACCTTTGCTTAGAGATTTTGTTAGCTTTGCAACACTCGTATTCCTAATTTAAAACATATTTTAGGTATACCTATCTATGATACATAAAGTATGTATAGAAGTGGTTAAGGGGATTGCCGCCGCACAGAGGTCTAGTAGGTACCTAAATCATCAGTGCGCTTTATTGTAAAAACAAATACTAACGAACTGTTTTAGGGTTTTCTTTCACGGTTTATTGCGATGTTCTAGGGCGGGAAATAAATATTTCATAATTCTAATTTCATATAAAATATGATGTTCATAATTACGTACGGAACCCTAAAAGAGCGAGGCCTGACTCGCACTTGACCGGTTTTAAAAATTCGCGGCAAGTGGGAACTACCTATTTTTAGGCTTCAGTAACAAAATGGTATAAATGGAACATTGCACCATTAGTGTTCTTATATAGTGAAGAACTAACGACTGTCTCCGTCCGTCTGTCACAGTCGGTTTTATTTTAATTTAAGCAGATTTTAATAAAGGGTGAAAGGTGTACATTAATATTATGTTAAATCGGAGTATTATCGGCCTTAGAGCACCTTAAATTACCTACGCCATCAGCTGGAATCGGGTAATTACCACAATTCAGTATTAATTACCTACTGACTGTGCGACTGACTGCACTGTGCCTCTAGACCACCAATTACCTATTGCAGATAATAATTATAATATGTGTTCAATACTTTCCAGATAATACTTATTGCACTGGGTTGCCTTAAAATTGAGTATAAGTCTATTGCATGTAGGTGTACCATTGAACTAAGTAGTTGAAGCTATTTAAACAAAAATCATTTTCTATGAAGCTATCAAAAGTGCATTATGATACTGGACATGAATTTGTAAGCAAATTTGAGTTGCAGCTCACATTTTATTTTCATTCATTTATTTTATTTATTAGCTTATATTCCTATTCTTATTTCTAGTCCACAAATTCAATGCTGCGCACTGATGTGAGTAATGTATGCATAGGATGTAAACACTAATAAATTTTCAATATTCATTTTAATCAATACCTGTATGCATGTATTTAAATATTATGAAAAACAAAAGTGAGAGAAAGTAGTTACAAATACAAGTGTAAATTAAAATAACACCTCCGACAAGTGAAGGTTACAGTAATAACTAGAAAAGAGCTGATAACTTTCAAACGGCTGAACCGATTTTCTTGGATTATAACTAAGAACACTCGATCAAGCCACCTTTCAAGCAAAAAAAAAAACCAAATTAAAATCGGTTCAGTAGTTTAGGAACTACGATGCCACAGACAGATACACAGATACACAGACACACAGATACACAGATATACACGTCAAACTCATAACACCCCTCTTTTTGGGTCGGGGGTTAAAAACACGATTCATTGGTTTCCATACATTTTATTCGCCAGCCTGTACGGTACAGTACGTTTGCTTATAGTTCGTGGTCTCCACTCTAAGACTTTGACTCCAACGGTCATTGCCCCTATGACAAGCATGGCCTGCCCCCTGCCACTTCAGCTTGCTAATGGTTTGGGCTATGTCAGTGACCTTGGTTCTCCTGCAGATCTCCTCCTCAGGGAAACTCCCAACAAAGCCCTCTCCATAGCTCTCTGAGCGACTTTGAATTTGTAGATGAGATCGTTTGACGATGTCCACGTTTAAGCACTATATTACGTGAGGATGGGAAGAACACTTCGTCTTCAAGTATTGAGAAGACTTGACTCAATTTTCCAAAAACGAATTTATATACCATAACTATATTCATACTATTTATCAATACTGAGAAGATTATGTTTAGCGTCCATAATAACATTCATTGTCAATCCTATTACGTCCACTGGTAACATTTTTCAAAGCACTTCAGTTATTGGAAAATCTGATTCAAGAATATTAAGTAAAGCAGCAAACTCAACGAAAAGTACCAGATATATCTACGTTTGAATTTTGATACTCTATTGAAAGTTACGGTCTAAACCTTTGGTGGTTTTAGTGGGTAGTAAAGTTGAATTCACCACATATACTCCAGTTTTCATAAAAGCTGTAAAAGCTCTTTTAAAAATTATTAAGGTTCAAGACACATTGTACCAGATTTGCAGGGCAGCGACGCATTTATTCTAAAACATTACGAAACTAAAAAGAAAGTGAATTGTTAAAACAAAAATACGCTGGTTTTTATTCCGATAGTAATAATATTCGAACAAATAATTTAGGCCGAACGATTTTACTCATGTTAACATAGTTTCCTCTATAAATAATAATAATTATATACTTACTACTCATTCTAAATATAACTAAAATACTCCTTTCGTTTGAAAGTCGTATAAACTGTAAGATGTAATGTGCATAATGTGTTATTTCATTTATAATATTTCAAAAACATTTAAATATTAATAAGTAACGTTTGTGAATTTACGTTTGTGAACGTGGGCTGCGTTTAAATAGAAATATGTAAATATCAATAAAGCTACATATTAACTATTTATTAGCTACTTAGAACCATTATTGAAGAAAGTTGTCCTTTAGAGACTATTGTCACAGCTAGTATCGCAGCTACATAGTAGCTTTACAAAAATAAAAATATAAAACCTTTGAACGGAAGCTCTTTCCAGCTTTCGAACAATCAGTTAACTGATATAATATAAGGCTTATTTACCATTTAAAATTGTATGTAGCTATGTTTCCTATTTTTCCAAAATATATATCCGGAAATGACTTTTTACGGGTTCATTTAGACTTATTCAAATTAATCAAGCCGTCACCACCCCTGTTATTGCGCCCTGCAAATTGTTCCAAATCTACTCTGTGAATTAATTACTTTACAAATTAGTTGACTTACAAATAATTTGCCGTTGACCCTAGCTGAACATATTTTGTTAACTCCGTTAGGTAATTCGAAACCAAAATTAGGTAAAATTTAACATTTCAAAAGTACAGGTAATTAATTGCTTTCAAAGCACTTTTTTATAATGTTTATTGTAAATACCAGTCGCGTTGAACATAACTTCTTTGTTAGTTAATTTGCTAGATTTGCCTTTTCTTGGATTTGCTTTATCAATTATTTAGAAGGTAATGTTAGGTTATAAGCACTTAAGTAATTAAATACCTATTTAAAAAACAGTTTTTATAGTTTCAAATTAAAACCTTAATAAATAAAAAATTTCAAAGGTTTTTTTTACCTAATTATCCTGTTTCTTTGCAAGAGCGGATTCTTTCAGCCCACATGTTGCATGTTTTAACAGACAGGAAAATTTTACATATTTTTGTATAAATTTTGCCCAGTAAGTACCTACTATGTAAATAAATACTAAAACACGCGAAAGATACAGATCTTGTGGACCCGGGAAAGTAGGAAACCATTAATTTTGATGAGGGGTGACAAGAGGGCACAATTTGGAAACTCTTATAACTAAACTTTTGAACAGCTGCTCGAAAAATAATCTAGTTTTCAACACGCAGCGGTAAAGTATGGTCAAGCGCTTCTCATTCTGAGAGGAGCCTCGTGCTCAGTAGTGGCCGGCGCTGGGTTGATCATGATGAATATAATACCGCTCAGAGTCACTCAAATCAAATCAAAAATGAGGAGATCCGCAGGAGAACCAAAGCAATCCACATATCTAAACGGGTTGCAATGCTGAAGTGACAATGGGCACGGCACATAGTTTGAAAAACGATAGACTTTGGGGTCCCAAGGTGTAGAATTGTGATCTCGCACCGGAAAGCACAGCGTTGAAAGAACCCTCCACTGACAGATTACATCAAACGAATCGCACGGAGTCGCTGGATCCAAGAGGCTGTGGTGTGTGGAAGTCCCTACAAGAGACTTTTGTCCAGTAGTATTTGTCTATCTGTTGGTAATGATGATGATGAAAATAAAACCAGCCAAGTGCGAGTCAGACTCACGCACCGAGGGTTCCGTACTCGGGTATTTTTCCCGACATTTTGCACGATAAATCAAAAACTATTATGCATAAAAAAAAACTGTTTTAGGATGTACAGGTTAAGCCCTTTCATATAATACCCCACTTGATATAACTATATCAAGTGGGGTATTCTTCTTACTTTGAAAAATTAATTTATTTTTTTAAATGATGTAACAACAAATTCACGGTTTTCGGATTTATTCCTTTACTTGTACTATAAGACCTACCTACCTGCCAAATTTCATGATTCTATAGGTCAACGGGAAGTACCCTATAGGTTTTCTTGACAGACACGACGGACAGACGGACGGACAGACAGACAGGCAGACAACAAAGTGATCCAATAAGGGTTCCGTTTTTCCTTTTGAGGTACGGAACCCTAAAAACCTAGTCGTAAGGTAAATAGCAACTAATTAGTTCTCTACACCAAAAAATACAAACAAAACATTAGCGCTGAATAAAATTGGGTATCCCGTATCTTTTAAAGCGAATGGGTTTAAAAGGGAGCTTTATTAAAACTAAATGGAGTAGGTAAACAAGCTTTTGGAAATAATTTGCAGTAATCCAGCATCGCGTGGTTTCTCGCGATCGTTAGGTACGCTTTTCGTCCGCTTTATAGAACCTTCTAATACGGATTATCCGGTAATAAACGTGCCTTTGAGGACGAATTTATTTAAAGAGAACTTAGAAATGACAGTTTATTTACCAAAACTTATTAAAAACAATGTTGATATTGGTACCTAATATTTAATATTATAAATGCAAAAAAATGTCTGTCTGCTAGCTTTTCGGTTTGCCTTAGCTTTTCAGCTTCTCAGGGGAAGGACATAGGCTACCTTTGGTCTCGGAAAATCAAAGTATTCCCATGGGATTGAAAAGAAAATGTACGAAGTTACTAACACCATCTTCTTGGCACGGACATACACTACTTTTTATCCCAGAAAATCAAAGAATTTTCACGGGATTAAAAAAAAACTAAATCCACGCGGCAAATGTTACCGGCATTAAGTATCTAGTTGGTAATAAAAAGAGGTATATAAATAAGTAAAAAGCGTTATTTTTCCTATTAAATGCAAAAATTTTAGTTCAATATGGTTATTGTAGGTAATACCTATTATTATTGTCAGTACCCAATAATAGTGATCATTCACGTTATTATTAGAAGTTAAATTCCAAATTATCTGTGAACAAAATCTAACAAAATTCTATCTCACAAGGAACTATGAGATCAAGAATGAATATTTAAAGCTAAACTTTGTATTCCTAGAAGTAAAAAATGCATAATATTATTTTGTACGACGCTATTATCGTATCGTGAGTCTTTGATTAATTTACGTGTACCTAATGGGTACAAATATGTAGTTAATGAGCAATCGTTTTATTATTATAAGTCTTTAATTTATTTTACATAGTAAAATAAAGTAATACTCCAAAATAACAAACATTTTATCCAGACAATATTCCGAGAATCTCCTAGTTAGATAATAAAGGAATATTTGGGATTTTCCCGTATTTGGTACACAATCAGTTCAAAGGCCCTGTTGAGAACAAAGGCTTGGATGTAAACAGACGGATGGGAAAACGCACAATGAGGGTTTAGCAATGATCCTTAACTGATCCACCTGTACGCGTTTACCTTTCGTAATTCCTACCTGTGCTCTTATTTTTGGTGTTCAAAAAATATTAACTACATTCAATACAACAGAGATTTGGCTTACGCAAAGCTTTAGAAAAGGAAAAGCTCATATAAAAGGTCTCTTACACTGTCTTATATAATTAACTAGACGATGCCGGCGACTTCTGCCACGTGTGCATTTAGGTTCAGCATTTAGGTTTCCAAAAATCCCGTGGTAACTTTTCGATTTTCTGAGATAAATGTCGCCTATGTTCGTCTCCGGGATGTCTTTGATTTTTTGGGAAAAAGTAGCCTATGGTCATCTCCGGGTTGCAAGCTATTTCTGTACAGTGTTTTGTCAAAATCTGTAAAACGGAATGGACTGTAAAAAGCTAACAGACAGACAAACTTTCGCATTTAGATGATGCCCGCGTCTTTGTCTAAGTGGTTTTAAGTTTTATAAAATCCTGTTCTTTCTTCCTTTCTCTTCTGCTTCTTTGAATTATATCTACTGTGTTCCTGGACATAAAGTTGTACCTAACAAACAACAAGCTGTAGCCCACAAAAGTGTTGCTTGGAAAACCCAGACTTGAACTAAGTATCTTTCGGATTTTTCTCTTTCCATCATATTATGTATCTAGTCTTTTCAAGGCAATCTCTCTATGCGCATCTACTTAACTAATACTCTAAAATATTAGACGACATTTTGCTGTGCCAAATTTGTAGAGTTACGACTTTATTTATATTAAAAAACAAGTTACATGAAAGGTAAATTTAACTACTACACCAACACCAAGGTTTCAATATATTATTACCTACCCTAAGTCAGTCTGTACGTAATATCGCAAACGATATTGAAAACCGAGCGCTCTTCCCTCGTCTGTTGCCACGCCTCCTGTTTCTCGGTGAACTTTATTACTTCCCATCTTCATCTAGTTCGTTATTTCAACGATCCGTGTTAGTGTTAGATATTTTTGGAGTTGTATCCACAATCTGCCTTATCCGTTTACCTAAACGCGAAATTAACAAGTATGACGTAGGTAGGTACATATTATAAAGACGGTGATAACCTACTGCGGGCTTTTTATTTGGGAGGTTGGAGGTTCGATTTCGGGGACCTCTAACTTTTCGGAGTTATGTGTGTTTTAAGCAATTAAATATCACTTGCTTTAACGGTGAAGGAAAACATTGTGAGGAAACCTGCACGCATGAGAGTTCTCTATAATGTTCTCAAACATTCTGAGAGTAAACCCTTGTCCAGTAGAGGGGCGATGATGGGTTGGTCATGATGATGATGATATAAAAACAATAAGTGAAGAAATACCTACACGTGGTTTTTATATTTCAACATTTTCATGACTTTTCCAATGCATAAACAAATCTCCTGATCTTCTTACGAGCGCCGCCATCACAAGCTTAGCTAATGGACTGCCACCGGCTTAAAAATGTTGCTATAAGGCTACAAAATAACATCATAACTTATTTTCAAAGCTCTACTTCATTCATCCATATAGATATATACATAGATACTATTTATCCATACTAATATTATAAATGCGATAGTGTCTATCTGTCTGTTACTATGCACGGTTCAACCGCGCGCTGAACTGATTTTGTTGATATTTGGCACAGAGATAGCTTGCATCTAAGTAAATAATATTTTTTACATTTACATATAAATAGCGACGAAACGAGCAGGCGGGCTACCTGATATTAAGTGATTAGCACCGCCAGAGGAACCGCTAATGCGTTGTCGGCTTTTCAGGAATTTGTTGATCTGCCCCTTGAATAATCCCATGTTGAAATCCAATGGGAACACCGAATGTTAATGAATATAATATAGGCTCATAATTATTTTAAGATACCTATTCAACGAGATCTCAGTCGAGGGGTATCACACATTTTTAATTCTGCTCTCAATTTTCATTTTCGGAAGACAGCTCAATTTTTTTTTTCAATATTTTAATTCTTATGTTCAACGGTAACAGAATTCTAAAACTGTGCTTTTCAACTTTACAGCTCTTATAGGTTATTTTTTAAAGACATACAGACGGACAGAAGGACTGGGTAATTTATACTGAGTTCCTTATTTTACTATGGATAGGTAATATATATTTTCACCCGTGTAAACAAAAATACTAAATGATAGCTGCGGCGCTTAAAAGTTGTTTGTAACAAAGTTTTTGCACAATGGAACGAAAGCAAAATAAATAAAACTCCAACACAAAGAACTTCATAAGCCAAAATAGATTTGCTCAACGATTACGTTGTTATACTTCGTGAAAGCTTAGAAATCGCGGGCTTTTCTAACTTTTAATGAGTTTACCATGTTCACTTTTTATGAAAACGTTTTGATTGCGTAAATAACTGTCAATCCAAATAAACTAGTATTGATATAGAATAGTATTGAGTGATTTTTAAAAACTTTGTTAAAAATTAACAAATTGTTTTCTAGAGCAGAATATTATCATGAGAATACCTACTTAATTCTAATAAACGAACAAAGTCTACGGTTATGGATATTATAATATAGTACGTATCTGTACTAACCTGAGTATGTGTGTGTGTGTGTGCGTGTGTGTGTGTGTGTGTGTGATCTATGTGTAATAAGGCCACCTTTCCACAAAATTGTTTTTTCTGTTTTCTTCTTTCTGTGTTGTGTTCCTTTACATGTGTTTTTGTGTGCAATAAAGACTTCTATCTATCTACCTATGTGTTTTTTCTACGTGATCAAATCAGAAATGAACAGATCCGTAGGAGAATCAGAGTAACAGACATAGCTAAACAATGGGTTGCTAGGCTGACATAATCCTAAAACACGATGGACATTGCAGTAGGGTCCCAAAGAATGGCGACCTCACACCGGAAAGTGGAGCGTTGGAAGATCTTCCACAGGTGGACAGATGAGATCAAACTAGTCACATGGAGCCGCTGAATTCAGGCGGCGCAAGACCGTGGCGTGTGGAAGTCTCTACAAGAGACCTATGTCCAGCTGTGGGCGTCTATCGGTTGATGATCGTGATCTGCTAACTATTAATAGTCATGTTCAAAGCTCAATAATGCCCATCAAAGTTTCTAAAGATCATCATCGTTATCATCACTACAGAGCACTGGTCTCCTCTCAGAGTGAGTAAGATTGAACTATAATTGTCTACCACGCTGGCCAAGTGAGGATTGGCAGACTTCACACACCATTGAGAACCATTCACGTAGATTTTTTAACGACGTTTTCCTTCACCGTTAAAGCTAGTAAATAATTGCTTAAGTTAGAGGTGCGCTCGCTGGATCGAACCCTGGACCCCCGAATAGAAAGAAGGCCGAAGCCATCACCGCTTGTAAAGATATAGTAAAATAATGATGTCGGATAATGAAACAACTTTAGTAATTAGGAACAGTTTATGTTCCGATAAAACTCGAAGTACATAAAAACGACCGGACCCAGCTAATGTGGCCCAGTCCAAAACATAACAGTATGTCACCGTGATATATGCCAGTTTCTCCTCGTAATTATTGGAAGTGAATCCGAAGTGAAATCAGGAATGAATAATCCTACGAATTATGTTACATATAATACAAACATTTGACAAATAT
Organism: Maniola jurtina; assembly: GCF_905333055.1. Taxonomy (NCBI): domain Eukaryota; kingdom Metazoa; phylum Arthropoda; class Insecta; order Lepidoptera; family Nymphalidae; genus Maniola; species Maniola jurtina. The sequence goes on from NC_060030.1 coordinate 7,858,558, forward strand.
TTATTCTTTTTAAAAAAAAAATATAGCCAATCGAGATCACGTGAGGATTCGGACAAAACCTCATACATTTAAATCTAGGAACAAAGAAACGCACATACATACATGCTACATGAACCCTGAAAACATTACATTCCTTTTTTTGGGCGACCGTGTTATTAATATTATGCTAGGAAATACTTAATAATACTTGGAAATAAGTGGCTTGGTTTCTCAATAAATATCCATCCAATCCCACCAAAATGACTCAGGAAGTACCGAAAGATTTGCCTAAACCTCCGATTTTGGTGTGCATAAAGAAAATGGCTCAGCTAAAAGATCGCTTTGCACCCTAGACATACTTAATATACATGGACTCTTTTTCAATCATGAAATGATTCTGTTAGATCTGTATTTTATTCAATGGATTCTATGTATGAAGAAAAATGCGTTAACCTATATTGTATTTGTAATATAAATTTTCAAAATCCTAAAGAATGGATGCTATAATAGAGTGAAGAAGGTATCTATGGAGGAGAGGGAACTACATATAATTATCATAACAAAAACAATCCAATTTGGAAAACTCCATATCGGTGAAATCGCCGGCAGGCAGACTCCTTGAAATGGGCTCGAAGATAAATTCATCCTGTTAGCTGTGATAGCTTCAGTCCTATCATTGATGTTAGGACTGGTATATTTGAGCGTGATCCTGCATAGTATTTTATATACAGCAAATGATCCGCTCATTTTATGAATGGACATCATAACCATGCATATACTATACTAGTACCCACTAAACTTATAAATAACACAATTTACGATAGGATATCTAGTCTTCCGGGATTTCGTGTAGAAACCTGTAATTTCCACAGGATTTTTCCTAAATCAGTGCATAAATATTTCATAGATTGTCTTCTACTCATGTAAGTATAGGCTGTCTTTGTAATATAAAATAACATAGCTCATATGTAATCAAAAACATAATATATCTAAATCACAGAATTTCTTTCACGTGATTTCCCCTGAGCCATCAACATCAGACCACTTTCGGTGCTTCATATAGGTTTCTTTTCGCTTAGTATTAGAAGGTAAATAATATATCCCTGGCAATATATATATTTACATCCAAAATCTTAGTTTGAATATCACTCTAAAACTTTGGAACTGACAATCATAATAACAGTTTTTACCGGCTACCTAATAGTCTGCAGATGAAATGATATAGTTGTTTTATATTAGAGTTCTGTGTTTTTTCGTCTTTTTGCTGGACTTAGTAAAGGCACGCCGCAGTGACTGACTAAATTTTGGCAGTATTTTTACGCGTAGGCATACCATCTCAAACAAAAGTCAATTTTTTTTATTCCGTTAATGTTAGCCCTTGACTGCGATCTCACCTGGTGGTAAGTGATGAATGGTGATGCAGTCTAAGATGGAAGCGAGCTAACTTGGAACCCATACCCCTTGGCGGCACGACTTTGTCGGTAGACCAGACCAGACAAGAGACAATTATTTAGAAATTATAAATCCCAAATTGCTCCTGTCAGAAATCGAACTCTGAAGCATATCACACTTATTATTATAAAGGCGAAAGTTTGTATGTGTGTGTGTGTGTGTGTGTGTGTGTGTGTATGTGTGTGTGTATGTTTGTTACTCCTTCACGCAAAGTCTACTGGACGGATTTGGCTGAAATTCGGAATGGAGATAGATAATATCCTGGATTAGCACATAGGCTACATTTTATCCCGGAAAACCAAAGAGTTCCCACGGGATTTCGAAAAACCTAAATCCACGCGGACGAAGTCGCGGGCGTCAGCTAGTGTACTATAATGCTCACCACTGCGCCAGTAAGCCTGCTACCTTTGTGGTTATTTTGATGTTTTATGTTGATATATCGAGCCTAAAGATCATAAACTTCGTGAAGCTTAGTCAATATCTATCGGAATACGATACTTAGTAAGTAATATTACTTACTTAGTGTTTAATATTCTGTTAGTTTGCGCCGCTCAAGGCCTCAAGTTAGATTACCAAAGTGGTTCTACACTGGCTATGGAGAGTATCAAACAGTTTATCAATTAATATGGGTGCGATCTTCGTTGAAATTGAATTGAAATGAAAATAAAATCCAAACACAATGTTAACAAAGACGATCGTCATTAAAATGCTCATTAGATCATTATCATTATTTATATATCATTAGATGATCACATTAGAACAATGTAGTCAACTATGTATGTTTAAAAAAAAATTGAATAGATAATCTATTTAAAAAATAAAAGGCGACAAATTAACGTATTCGATAGGCACTTACAAACCGCTGAATCTAGTAAACTTAATTTGAACATCAAGGTAAAAGTTACTCCGAGTATATAAAGTATTGAATCCGAGCGAGCGAAGCTGGGACGGAACATTTAGTTCTTAAACATTCCTCTTTTTAACCCCCGACCCAAAAAGAGGGGTGTTATAAGTTTGACATGTGTATCTGTGTATCTGTCTGTGGCATCGTAGCTCCTAAACGAATGAACCGATTTCAATTTAATTTTTTTTGTTTGAAAGGTGGCTTGATCGAGACTGTTCTTAGGTATGATGAATAATCGACGAAAATCGGTTCAGCCGTTTGAAAGTTGTCAGCCCTTTTCTAGTTTTCTTATAGAGGTTTTTTGTCGGGAGTTTTTTAAATTTTGAGTTATTGAAAAACAGAATATTTTGGCATTCGATCAAACATCTTCTGAGAGTTTATTAATGGTGAATGTAGTGAACACCGGCGCCCAAGTTTTCCAATATCCTCGATATTATTCAGTTCCGTGGTCTTTGTGCATATGAAAAAGTAACAAACTTTCTCTTGAGCCTCCGGAGTTTCGCAGGTTAATGCAAAGTATCCAATATGTTGCCTATCTAAAGTTATTTTTTTTCCTTTCCTTTGCTGGAAAAATAATTCGGAAATTAAAGACAAAAGACAGTGAGAGTTACGCGTATGTGTCACACACACAAGCATACGAATTAAGCTTTGCCTATTTTGGAGCTTATGAAATCTTTGGTTAGTAAGTATGTGTTATTTTTCTCTGTATAGATACAGTTCTAATCGCTGGGTTTAGAAGTTTGAGGTTTTATGTGTAGGGTTTCTCTGATACGATTTCTATGTATCTAGGTGATTCCACCCGAGAAATACCGGGGCAGGTCAGTTAGTATATTGTTGATATTGTATTTATTTGCCTTTTTTGTAAATAAATATTGTTGTCGATGTATTTACACAATCCTTGACATCAATAACGATTTCCGGTTCGCTCGTTGACGTACGAGCGTTGCGTGGGGTGATGGATATGCCTCTTCAATTATATCTACCTACGTGACAATGTCCGTGTGAAAAATGTAACACCAATTTTATCTTTGGTGAAAAGCCGTGTTGGTAGTCAATTTTTATTTAATACGAAGTATTTTTTCCTAAACTTCGAATAGGTATCTATAAAGTTATACCTCAGGTAAAATATATTAAAATTCTGCTTATTTTATGTAATTATTTAAGAATGTTTCTTAAGACAGTTTTTTTTAGATAGGGTTCATGGTACTATTCATAAAGTTGTATAATCACGTCTGAATTCATCTCTATTAGATAAACCGTGTTTAAAACCGCCTTTGCACCACCACCTGCGTCTGTACATAAAATATATAACAACAGCAACTGGGTAGATACTACATATATACCTGACAATAATTACATTACTGCCCGATCACTGCACTATCCTGTCTGTGCAGGGCGTAAAATTAATCTGGGCTAAATTAGCACGACGTGGACAAAGTCGCGCGTAAAATCTAATGTAGCATAAAGAGAACATAATAATATTGATTCTAGACCCTAATAATATTGAGGATTAGACCCCAAAGGGTTGATACTTCATGTGCCCAATGATAGGATTTAAACGTTTCCCGGAAAACGGCGTGTATTGCGACTTTGCACTCACTTCGAGTGTACGAAACGAGCCTTTCTGGTTTACAATCTTCTATCGAGTTTCTTCAATGGGATTGCTCGGGTTATTTTAGTAGCTCTACTTTATTTCTATTGACACCCGCTTAGGAAATCATTCTAGTTAGATATTTTTACTTAGTGCCAGAGTGCCAGAATCGCTTTTTTATATGAATAACGAGAAAATAACAGTCTGTTAAGCTACTTTAACATAGAGTGTTTAAAAAGATACGTAGGCATATACGTTCTGAACTACTGATATTTATTATTGCCAAAGATACGGTAACACATAAAGACATAGGTAATATTTTACAAAACATAGGTAATAGAAATATTATCATAAACATACAACTTTTAATATTCTTAATGCATCAAGTATTGCATTTCAATCTTATTGTTTTGTTTCTGTGTAGCACGTTGAAGAATAAAATAATAATAAGCTGCAGTTAAAGTTACAGCAGCTGACGTCAGTCTTCACACTTCAGTAAGTCACCCTGACTTAAGTCACACTTGTTGCATGGCATCTTGCAACTTGCTTGGAACCATCTCATATTAAAAACATGTTACGAAAATAGAGACATGCCATTGTAAGTTCCTTTTAGATTTAAGTATAATTTTATTAATTAATTATTATTAAGTATAATATTTATAATTTTTTTAAACTATTTAGTTTACCTATGTCAATGCCTAAATAGGCATGCGCTTGACTGCTATCACACCAAAGTAAGTGATAACTGATAACGCAGCCTAAGGTGAATGCGCTTGCCTAGAAGTTGCTCTATTCAGTCTGCTTTTGAAGGTCCCAATATTGTAATTAGTGGGGAAAACGGAAGCCGGAAGGGCATTCCATATTCAAAGGAAGCAAATGGTTTCATACGAGTACGTGAAAAAATTATAAATTGTTATATTGGCGGGTGCAACATTTTTCAGATTTTCTTCCAATCTGTCTTAGACCAAGAAACTGCCATTTCAATTCGTTCTTTTTTCAGCCTCTGCTTTCATATATTCATGTTACCTAAGTAAACTTGTCTTCCAGATAGGATGTTTATTTATCCGTCAGAAAATAAAGACTACTTACTGAGTTCTGACCAATTTCGATATAAATAGAGAATTAAAATCTTTCGCTTACCATAAATCTCGCTCCCTGAAGGTAAAACAGGATAAAGACATTCATCCCTTATCTAATCGTCAACCGGAGTTGCCCGGAGAGTGACATCGCATCAGTGCTCTGTCGCAACAAGCCTTTGTTCTCTGTTGCGAGTTTTAGAATTGTCTATTGTCAACGTTAATGAACGACATTTCATGGAGAATGCGAGAAAAATTAAGCTTGAAGAGAGATAAATTATTACTAAACGAGACTGTTGTTGGAAAATACAAGGAATACGTTAGTTTTTGATAAAATATTGTAATAAGTACTTATTCGAATATTCCAATGACAGTTGAGTGTCAGCACTCAGCTTATAATTAATTAGGTAACACTACCTCAGCTTACCTTGCCAAGGTCAGCTTACCTTAAACCATCCCTGAAATAATGCAATAAATATCTTTCGAGAACATATTTTCAAACCATTTTTCTAGTGAACTATAATACTTAGCTATCAGCTGAAACCACAGCTAACAATGAAACTAAATCACAACTATTGAGCAAGAACATATAGAAAATTGAGAGTAGTACCACACAATTACAACTTTCTTATAATAGCGGCACGCTATGATGGCCGGTTTGACGTTTGTCCGCTCATGAAGTTCCGTATTAATTGATAACGACTTTGAAGGAAATAATTGTATTACTTTATTGACGATAGTGATGTGCAGAGATTCATAAATTTTATCGAATGTAGTTTTAGGTTTAGGACTCAAAATTTATTTATTAAATTGATTTCTTAAATGTATACAAGTGTAGAAAAATCAGTTTGCACCATTTAAGGGGTGAATGTACTTGTGAATATGAACAATTTTCACTATGTGGACAAACCTCTGAAATCGCAAAAAAATATCAATAAATTTTTAAAAATGGAATCTAATACGATCGTCACATAGGATCGCTGGCTAGCACAACTACTACCTCCGGCAAACTCGCGTCAATGCTCAATGCAAAACAAAAAGGCACCTTTTTTGGTATCTTTTGTATTCATATGTTTCTTGTGTGCATATAAAGTATGTATATTCATTTTCGTTCAAATATTCAGTTCGTTCAAATAAATTAAATAAACATATACATTTTTGTTTTATTAAACCTATTTAATCAGGTACAAAAACAAAACTTAATTGTTTTTTGTTCGAGAATAAATTGACATTCCACATCACTATTGTAATGTGTCAAACCGGCCATCATAGCGTGCCGCTAGTGTAATATTTGTTTTCAATAAAACAAATGAAATAATATCTCACAATTTAAAAAAAATGCCTTATACAAGTTAAACAACGGATGCGATCTCTTTGCAAAGGATTCGGAGTTGCAGCTGCGCAAATCTAACGAGATTAAAGAAAGATTTGCAGACACAACGTGAATCCTATTAGCCCGTATTCCATTCCAAATTAAGCATGATCATTTTTTTGCAGCGGCTTCAGCCACGTGTTTTTCTCTACTTCTTCTCTAAATTGTAGGTAAAAAAAAAGTCGCAATGCATGTTTGTATTTTATTTCCTTATAACCCTTGATGTCGAAACGGTTATATATCTATGCTAATAAACATCTCAACTTAAGCACTATAATATTATAGAAACAAATTAGAGGAGATCAATGCGACATTGCCATATTTTATGAATATTATGAAAAAGGTATAATATTCATAAACTATTCACATTGAGTTTATTAAACAAAATTACCAGCATGTGAATCCGGGTAAGGAGGTGATGCTGTTCGCTTATCCATTCCATACTAATATTATAAGTCTGTCTGTCTGTATTTATGTTTGTTTGTCGCTAGCTTTTCACGGTTTTTCGGTTGAAATTTTGTAGGTAGCTTGCAACACAGGGAAACGTAATATTGTATAGGGCCCTGCTAGTTCAACGAAAGTTTCAGACCGAATTTCTATGATTGCAAAAATACCTTCAAAGATCTTTCGTTAAGTATATTTCTCAAATCTATTAACCTCAAAATAACGATGGGCCCTACTGGATTGATACCGAGGTTATCTGCCATTAGAGGATACTTGTGTCGAGTGTCAGTGCGTCGTGTATCCTTAGCTTTACGCACTTAGACAAATTCGTAGACGTTTGAGGACGTCATTTTTGGAACACCCTTTTTTGTTTCACAAAGTTTGTTTTCCTTCAATGTTGATAAATTAGTAAATGCGTTACTGATGGCTCTGTAACCGATGAACCATGCTCTCAGCCGGGTTCGTCGTTAATTCAAGTGCAGTGCAAAAAGCGCTACTGTTCTGCTTTCACTTTGAAAATGTGTACACTTTAAAGTAAAATGAATATTGAAAATTCATCTCGCGATGGCAACGGTGTTGTTCAATTTTGTCATTTTTCATGAAAGTTTTTTCTATGTAACGCAAAGTTTGGTTTTTAACACTTGCATCGATACCTACTTAGGTATCAAAAGTTTGATCCCTTTGTTATTTTATATGGTTTGTATGTTTTTTTTTTTCACAACATAAGTAACGCCATAATTCGCAGGTTCTTATATCTTCTGATCTAAATAGGCATATAAGAAAGCCCTAACTCCTTTTTTTGTAACCTATCATTAATTGTGTTTAGTGGTGTAATAAAGTATAGTACACATACATACATACAATAATTCATTTGCTTTGCTTCCATTGCCGGAGAATAGAACAGTGATGAAAAGTGCAAATGGAAAATCCTGTTAATTAAGACCAGTTATATTACCAGGATTTTAATTTTTAAACTGTTCAAATGTTTGAAGAGCGGACATTTAATCAAATCCATAAAGTCCACTTTGGACGATGTTGACTTTGTCTAATTACAGTCAGTCTGCAACAGAGTAATGAATTGATCGGATGTACCTAGCTACCTTTCTCTGGCGCTTCCAAAATGTATGCAGTGAATAGGTAAATACACAGGGTGAATGTATGGAAAAGGATATTATTGGCAAAATATATATCTTTCTTTTTCGTTCTTTAAAAAGCAGCTTTATTAAGTTAGAAATAATGAAAAATTAAGAAAAGATGAAAATAGCTTTGTAAATATTACTTGAATTTTTATTTTACACTAAGTGATTCGCGCGAATTCGTCCACGTGAATTAAAGTTTTTTAAGAATCCCATGGGTACTCTTGATTTTCCGGGATAATAATTAGCCTCACGTGACTTTCCATGCAAGAAATTAAGTCAACCCGTTTCTTCGATGCGACGCGATTGAAGGACAAACCAATAAACCAACAAACAAACACTTTCTCGTTTATAATATTCGTAGTGATGGTGATGTAAGTATACTTATGTGTAAATTAGATTATAATATTATAAATATTCTATAGTTTTTCCATTTGTGATACCTAAATGATATTTTTACTAAAGGACTAAACGGAATTAAGGAACAAAAAAAGAGTAAAGGAGCAAATAGTAACCGTGTTAAAAGTGCTAACAAAAAGCATTAACTCAGCGAGTGGCGTAAAAGTGCAACAGACGTCAGGCTACGCGCCGTGAAACTTATTACAACTTGTTTACTTGTAGTTTTGCACCCTTTGTTCTGTTGTACAGTTCTAGGGTAAGGTAGGTACATACTTTAGAAATTGCTACGAGTGCCGACCGTCTATGTTGATATAATTTGCATTTATTATTCAATCATGATTGATGAAGGTTTATAAGTGCACTTTACAGAATTTATCTATCATATACCTGCCCATAAAAATTGGAGTACCTACTACAGAATTGTAACGAGCACAGCGGATTCATGCGCGATTTAGGAATTTAGGTACCATTTGTAAATTAGCTTAGGTCAGGTCTGGCATTTACTACTAATTTTTATTAAGCTATTACACTGATCGCCATGGATTTGCTATTGCCAGTTAAGGAGTTCCGCCCTCTTCCAATCTTCAATTTACATGGGACTGACCTACCTGATGGTACAAACTTTGTGAAAAAAAGAATGGTTAAAATTGGTTAGGATTTGAAAAAGTCTACTAAAAATTTTTCAACTAAAATTTTACTTTTACATTTTATTTTTATTTTGTCTACTAAAATTTTTTAGGATAAAAACTATCCTGTATTATGTTAACATGGAGTGGTATTAACTTTTAATCTATACCAAATTATGTTTAAATTCGTTCAGAAGTTTCAGCGTGAAGCGTGCAATACGAGTTAAATGCCATCAGGGTTTGAGTTTTTTCAACCAAGACGTAAAAAAAATATACCGACCAAATTACCTAACGGGAAACATCTTGTTTTCTCATAAATAATTTATCGCTAATCTACCTCCTTCCCTACTAATACACCATACTCAGTCTTGGGGAGCTGGAAGAAATCTCTATTCATCTCAATAAATAAACAATCAGGTCACGGTTTGATTACTAGCGCATTTTTTCTTACGAGGTATTTGTACAATCTTTTCCAAGTTATCGAAAATCTGTCATAGGCAAAAACTGTGAGTTTGGTTAGTTTGGTTAGTACGGCAAGATGTTGATAGTCTCGCCGTCTAATTATACTGAATTTAAATTAAGTTTACCCGCTTCTATGAATAATATTTGCTGCGAACAAGAAGTGCATAAATAAAGCAAAGTTATATTGAATACTAATACGAAATAACGGTAAGTTAAAATTTAATACAACTACCTAACAACTAACTATGTATTTGAACTTTAGGTAAACTCTGTTACGATTTTTATTATTGTTTGAGTGTTATTAATATAGAATTTATAACAATTCATAATTCCATAATACAAATTAGATATTACTCGTAGATTTTCTATGAAACGATCTGTTCAGTTCAGGGAGCATTTAGATAACAAGCTCTAAATTCTGCGAAATTATCAAGATTTTAACTGACATCTTATAATAATTCTAGCTTATTATTTCTTCAAAAGTGATATTATAATATTTTCTTTTAGAACTTTTTGACGTTAAAAATTGCATTTTTTAATATTATTATTTCGTCGTGATTAAGTTAGGTCTACCAACTAAAAAGTTGATTTACCTAAATAGTAATTAGTGCAATTTTGGGTAGGTTCTTTAGGAAAGGTCTAAAAATAGTGTCATATTTTCACAACTGTTCGTTGCAACAAGTGTAAATTAAAAATTTATAACACCCCCGACAAGTGAAGGTTACAATAACTAAAAAAGAGCTGATAACTTTCAAACGGTTGAACCGATTTTCTTGGATTATAGCTAAGAACACTCTCGATCAAGCCACCTTTCAAACAAAAAAAAAACTAAATTAAAATCGGTTCATTAGTTTAGGAGCTACGATGCCAAAGACAGATACACAGATACACACGTCAAACTTATAACACCCCTCTTTTTGGGTCGGGGGTTAAAAAAGACCCGTATTTTTCTACTTGTCTGTAATAGTAATTTATTCAGTTTTCACTTTTCGTCCTCCGAATTAATTGTAAGTAGGTACTTACTATTTTTGTACCTTGAACGTGTACATTTTTTATTTAACTAAATAAACCTTTTTGGTAAATTTTTGGGGAAACGAATTATTGGAATTTGGATCATGAAAACTAATGTAGCTGAAATGATGTGGCAGTGCAAAGGCTGCAAATTGGATGCGCTACTGCTATATCACTGAACTTGATGAACCATACACTCAACCACAGTTTGTAACTTATCAATGGTAAATGGCCGTTTTTCTGCTTTAACATTCATCTCATCACGTTTTCAACTGACATGGTGAAATGAATAATAATAAAAAATTGGCAATGGGGATTACCTACAGAAGTGAAAACATAAAACTATGAAATAACAGTGTTTTTTCTGATTTTAAAATTAATTGTAGTAAGTGTATAGTTACTACTTATTACAATTAATTTGAAACTTATCAAAACTTAAAGTTTCATAATTTGTAAAAGTTTAGTTTTTACATCTATCGACACTCCGAGCACTATTCGCATTTTACTTCAAAAAATTTTATCTCAAAATTCCGCATTTATTTACTTATGCATTAGAATATTTAATTCGTTACCAACTATATAGCAGCCACCGTGATTACACACAACAATCATCATTATTGTACTTTTTGATTTGATTTAAAGTAAGTTTTTACAAACCTCAAAATTTACGCGGTTGAAATCGCGGTAATCCCAATTATTTTATACTAGCTCACGCCCACAACTTTGTCTGTGTGGACTACATAAATTTTAACCCCCCCATTTTACCCCCTCAGGGGTAGAAATTTCAAAAATCCTTTATAAGCGGATGTCTACGTCATAATAGCTATCTGCATGCCTTTCAGCCCGATCCGTCCTGCAGTTTGAGCTGTGTGTTGATAGATTAGTCAGAGATCAGTCACTGTCAGTAAGTCAGTTTCTTAGTCAGTCAATCACCTTTTCCTTTTATATGTTTGGATAAAAATTACTTATAGCCTAAATCTTCTTGTGAATCAGGTTCTCTCATAACGGGAGTGTATAAAGAAAACTTATGAGACACTATATTCTGAAGGTGACATCAAAGTGTCTCACAAGGCTGTCTGCGTCGTAAAGTCTGAAGAAGCTATCTGTGGAGTGCGTGCTCATCGAAAGGCAATATGTTAAGGTAATGGAGCGGTCTTCGGGAGAGCTTAATTGAGCCATTCAGTGAATAGGAAACGTAGGTTTGTCTGATGAATGAGATAAAAGACGTAGGTATGTCTAATGTTGTTTTGATAGTACGTAAGCACGGTAATATTATGTATAATATTACCGTGACGTAAGTGTCCCACAAAAAATGGACGTGAAGCATTAGTAGGTAGGTATACCGAAGCTACAGAAATAATAAAATCGGGACTTTTTAACCATTGTTTTTTCCTAAACTGCAGTTTAGGAAATAAATATTTCTTGATTAGGACTGCAGTCCTAATCAAGAAATATTTATTACCTTTGCATAGGTAACTGCTTGCCTTTTCTAGCTAGGAAAATATAAGAACTGGATAGAAACGTTTTGCATTACCGATTTCATCCGTGCCGCGTAAATGCTGTTGGGACATCCACCCATCTCAGCCCTCGACTTATAAGTTCACTGACTGTTTTTTTTGAAGTCAATGAATTATTGCCATAACAGGGCACAAATATTTTTTTAATTTGCTTCATAAAGACATCTTGATTGTGATAAGCAAGGCAGTTAGTTTCAGGAGACTGGTCGTTAAAGCGGCACCGAGGGATGAATTCAAGTGTTCTTCATTAAGAAGATTCTATTACGCAGTTAACTGCACTCTTTATCACATTTTAAGCAAGTATACCATTAGAAACATAATATCTACTACTTCTTTACAATTTGATGATAATGGGATAGGTTGGAACAAAAGCCGCCTTTTTATGGAAGAGTAGATCATGCCCGCAACTTCGTCCGCGTAAGTTTCGCTTTTTTAAAAATCAATAAACAAGCACACTTTTGCTTTATAATATTAGTAGGCATAAAAAGTATGTGTATATCAAATACCATCCGAACGATGTCGCGCCGATCAGCTAGTATATTATATACCTACCTACCTACTTTATGCGTTCAATTTTCCCGATCACTATCACTGTGCTGCCCGTAGCAAATTAATTACTTCCAAAAATGAAAATCGTGTTTGTACATAAACTCAATTAAAAAATAATATCGTTTAAAAAAATAAAAATATTTTGTGTAATGCGCATGGGTAATGCAATAGAGTAACATATTTTTATAACCAAGTGTTTCGAGCGTTGGTATTTTGATTTGGGTGTTGTATTATATATTTTTATCGGAGCGTAACTTTTTAATGAACGCTCCAGTTTGGATAGCCCTCTGTGTCAGCTCGCTTAAAGCTTCAGTTACCGGAAAAAGTTATTTAATTATTTGTAAATGAATAAATTGCCGAATATCAACGAAGCTTGAATTTTACGTAACTTTCTCAATTTGTTACAGGATTAATATTTTATAAGCGTCTCTAAAAAATGATACCTATGAAATCAAAGACTGGTTGGTAGGAATTGTTTGTTAATAATGCTTGAAAATTTTTGGATACTTATCGTAAAAGATGTCTTCTAAGCTCTCCTTGTAACGTGAAAATAGGCTTACGAAGCAGAATTCCGATTTTTATTATGAAAGGTTTTGGCGCACATGACGTCCCCATAAACCCAAGAGCAAATTGCGGCATCACACAACGTAATGGGTGGAACACCGGGCTTTTAGGAAATCATAATATTATTATAAGCAGATACCTTTGTATGAATTGCAACATTACTCGTGACCGAATATAGAGAACTGTGACCGAGTTGTCTTTGCAATATTTTCTATTTGAGAAAACTCCCACTGCAAAGTTTCACTGTGCGTTTTTTTCGCACAGATCTGCGACAAAAACGCACTTGCGAAAAAAACATGCAAACGGCTTATTCAAATCTTATTTGTTTTACAGAATTAGAAATTCGGAGTTATTAGCTTGTATTTTTTTTGTCAACTTGGTTTACAATATTTACCTATTGTTAAGTATCTACTTGAGAGGAAACCAGTGCTCAGTAGTGGGCCAGTGATGGGTTGATAATGATGATCTACCTTTTAGAATAATACTATGCATCGATGTTTGAAAGCACATGGCAAGGGCCACTGGTATCGCTTATGGGGAGAAAAGTGCTTCCCGTGACCACTTTTTCTTTCTTTTCCTCTTTATTGTTACAACTTTCTGGTACAAATAAAAATAAAATACTTAGTAAAAATCGGTCAAGTGCGAGTCGGATTCTCACGCAAATAGATGGGCGGACAGCGGAGGCTATGGAACCCTAAAATGTGATAAGACAAGACTTCGTAATAATCATTAAAAACGTATGGTATCAGAACTGAATGCATTAAATGGATGTGCACACTTAGCATACTCATGGTATTCAAATGAGGCTTTAACTTGTCCTTATAACCATAGTGTAGCACCCGAGGAGTCTCTCCCAGTCAAAGGCCTAAGGGTGTAGATCATGTTCCGGTGCATTAGAACAAAGGCTGACGGTGTGTCTAGTGTCTCTAACTGTATAACATAATATTAGAGCTGTGCAGACTGCAGCGAGATACTAAGAAGGTATACAGTAATGAGACATAAGCTGAATGTGAGAATAAAGTACCTATATACCTTCCTTTATGCTTAATATAGTTTTCATTATGTTATCATAATATTTAATTCTAATAGGTATGTGTGAACTAGCTGTAGGTATTTTAATAAGTACCTAAGCACAATATAGGAGCATTCTCTAAAAAACTGTCTAATTATTTATTGGTCTGAAACAGTTAATTTTTTTAAACTACCATTAATAAACATATTTTTTTGTTAATAAACCACATTTACAGGGTTTTTGAGATTGTGGCGTAAACATAAACTCGCTTGAGTTTTTCTGTACACAACTATATACTTTACATAGCTAATACTTTTACATATTAGGTCAACATATTATATCTAATGATGTTCAATTAAAGCCATGATATAAACAAATTTTCGAGAGACTTCTACAACCATTTCGTTTTCAAAGCGAGCTACTGAAATGACTAACAGTAATAAATAAATTACAACAACAGTGCCGTGGAAGGGGATCCTCATTGCCCTTCAGGCTAAATGTGCGGCGGCCTGCGGTTTGGTATTTGTAATGCTAATGAATTTTCCGACCAAGTAACTTGGCGAGCAAATTTAACTCGTCGCTCGTACAAGAAACAATGCTAAAAACTAGAAATGGGCATTATGGCTATGTTTAAATTTCTTTGGTGCAATTATTTTTTCCTTCACAGTGATTTTACAGCAGAATTTTAAAAAACCGGCCAAGTGCGAGTCAGACTCGCGCATAGAGGGTTCCTTACTCGGGTATTTTTCCGACATTTTGCACGATAAACAAAAAACTATTATACATAAAAATAAATAAAAATCTGTTTTAGAATATACAGGAAAAGCCCTTTCATATGATACCCCACTTGGTATAGTTATCTTACTTTCAAAATTGAAACACATTTTAATTTTTTTTAAAATGATGTAACCACAAATTCACGGTTTTCGGATTTATTCCTTTGCTTGTGCTATAATATGACATATCTGCCTGCCAAATTTCATGATTGTAGGTCAACGGGAAGTACCCTATAGGTTTTCTTGACAGACACGACGGACGGACAGACAGACAGACAAACAACAAAGTGATCCTATAAGAATTCCGTTTTTCCTTTTGTGGTACGGAACCCTAAAAAAAATGTTTTTTGAAAAATCCCATCGGGTTATGAGAGTGAGGAAATAAAGAGTGCACCTGTGTTTGCGCACACACTTGTACACTTTAATGTACTTACCTTCCCCACAGTTGGCTACTCTCTATGGACATTGGCTGCCGTGGCCGAATTCGGTCGGGGGGACATTACTGCTAAACGCAAAGCTTTTTGCCATTGGTAAACATCCATTTCCCACCTACTACGGCGTGATTTTTGTGACACTAATAAGTTACGATTTATATTCAACGTTACATTTACTTAATAACTTATTAATATGTAACAATTTCGATTTGTATAACAATGGGCAGAATAACAAAATATTTGGCTTGCTGGGTTGTTGTGGAACGGATTATAATAATAGCCTGCAATCCAAGCGTTCGAAGAAAATGTTAAACGATGGAATAAAATACCCCTAAATCAGGTAACATAATAATACCGAATGTTGGTTGTTAAAATGCTATTTTTTATTAGTGACTTTTAGGTGAAAATTATATGAAACATTGCATCGAGTCGAATAGGGTCACCTATTCAAATCGAAGCAACGTTAATGGTATTCTACCTACGAAACTTAATTAATTGCCTATTTGAGCTATCTATCGTTAGAAGTGTCCCTCATTCATTCATTTATAACCTACTAGCGGATACTCGCGACTTCGTTCGCGTGGATGTAGGTTTTTAAAATTCCCGTGGGAACTCTTTGATTTTCCGGGATAAAAAGTAGCCTATGTGCTAATCCAGGGTATAATCTATCTCCATTCTAAATTTCAGCCCAATCCCTCCATTAGTTTTTGCGTGAAGGAGTAACAAACATACACACACACACACACACACACACACATACAAACTTTCGCCTTTATAATATTAGTGTGACTATGCACGTGACTTCGTCCGCGTGAACTACAAAAATTGCAAACCCGTATTTAAACCCCTTTGGGGTTGAATTTTCGAAGATCCTTTCTTAGCAGATGTCTATCTGTATAGCTATCTGCGTACAAAATTTCTATCCTTTCAGTTTGAGCTGTACGTTGATAGATCAGTCATCTATCTGATCAATCAACGCACAACGCTACGCTAACGCTTTTCACTGCACAAGGCACATGCATAGAATGTTATAATGATGCCTATATTATTACCTATTCTGAACTGATTTGTATACTTCAAAGTTTACAGCACAAACGTTTGTAAGTTTCTTGTAGATATACTACTAGCTCTACAAGTTTTCAAGGTATAAGGTATCTGTAAACCGTAAGGTGTGGCACGACAGCCAGACTGCAAACTACGCGATCTACAATTAATCACTTGGCAACGGTAGCCACATTTCACCCCTAACCTGCAGATTGCTACCGCAAATAATTTAACAATATGATTTATATGTTTTTCTATTCTCTTCACTACGAGCCGTAGCTTGGCAGTGAACTTATAAGAAGCAAAAATGTCTGAAAAAATTGGCAGTCAGTGGGGACTGCTGGACCGAAGTGGACCGATATTACTTATATTAAGTATTGTATGTAGCTGTTCACTGAAATATACGTAACCATATCTAGCTTTTATTACAATATATAGGTACGTACCGCAACGCTACGAACGAGGGGTAAATTTATTACCAGTAATAAAGCTAAATCAATTGTATTAAAGGTAGGGATCTCAATCACCCCCTATCGGTCAGCGCTGAATAGTGCACCGACTTCCAAAGGACCTGACTTGGATTTACAATGGCGAAATCAGTACATTAAGAGGGCTCTCTCCGTCACTCGTTTCCACTCGTTTCATACAATCGTAGTTCCAATTTCATTTGAATATTAAGCAACCAAAGTCCATGAAATTTTGCACATATATTCTAGAAACTAATATCTATGTCTGTGGTTTTCCAGATTTCTGTTAAAATATTCGGTTTCAAAGTTACGCGGTCTTAAAATTTTCATACAAATCTTTGAGCCCCTGTAATTTTAAAACCACATATTTTTAGAAAAATCTAAAACACCACAGACACAGATATTAGTTTCTAGAATATGTCTGCAAAATTTCATGGACTTTGGTTGCTTAACATTCAAATGAAATTGGAACTACGATTGTATGAAACGAGTGGAAACGAGTGACGGAGAGAGCCCTGTTAATCACGCGAGTTTTAGGTGAAGTTGCATGTTACGTAGCCCTTAATCCACGCGGGTATAGAAACATAAAGCTTTATAATACATTGTGTAATATTTTTGCGTTATGTTCAATACTTAACATCACTACCCATATTACAAATGCGAAAGTGTGCTTATTTGTTGGTTTGTCCTTCAATCACGCCGCAACGGAGCAACGGAATGACCTGATGTTTTACATAGATACTTGGAGAGAAATATAGGCTACTTTTATCTAGGAAAATCAAAGAATTCCCACGGGATTTTTGAAAGGCGGACGGAGTCGCGGGCAACAACTAGTTCTTAGTTAAAAACGAATTGTCTACATTTACAAGAAAATATCATTACAGCTACCTCATTTTGCATATTTAGAGCGTATCTTGATTAAAAATTAATGTGATAAAATATGAATGTTCATGAGTATTCAGTTCAAAATAAACAAGTTGGATCGGAGCAAATATGTATCTCGTTTATTTTCTCATCAATAAATGAGTATTTGCTTACGACCGATATTATTTTAGCGAGCAAGAGAAAAGTTTAATATGCTGGTAATGTACCGACAGAGTTTTACAAAAAAAGAAGTTTCTTACTAAGCTAAATTTATAGCCAGTAGGTAAATAGTTAAGAAGATTCGTGAGTTAGCACCCAAGTGCGCCGTGCAATAATAATAAACTGACTTATGCACAAGTCACGACTTTATCGCCCTCGCTATGCTAGAGCGCTATGAATCGTGCAATAATACATTTTTGGACGGTGTAAAAATGGACTACCTAAGTTACGAATAAGTAAGTATTTATTCTATTTCGATGCGGATAAGCGTTACGTGGGCATAAGCCACAATAAACATACTCGAGTATGATTGGACGATGATGATTGGACCAAGTCTAAGTTTATTCTTGCACGGCGTACTCGTATAGCACCCTCGTACCGTGATAATGAATTGCTTAAGTTACATTTATACAACACTAGTTGATGCCCGGAACTCTTTGATTTTTCGAAAAAAGTAACCTATGTGTTAATCCAAGGTATAATCTAACTCCATTCCAAATTTCAGCTAAATCCGTCCAGTAGTTTTTGCGCGATAGAGTAACAAACATACACACACACAAATACAAACTTTCACCTTTCATAATATTAGTGTGATAATATAATTATTGCAGCCTATACGTCCCAAAGCTGCATTCAGGTTGAAAAAATTTCATTGTGTATCTCCGTAGAACTTACGACACTGCTACGCTATTGGGCTGCGCTACGGCAAATAATAATAATCATGCCGTGCAATAATCCATTCTTGGACGCTGTAAATAGACAACTTAAGTCACATATTTAAGCGTTACGCGCGTATAGATCACGCAAGCTATAAATTAAAAAGCAATAGGTACTCGTGACTTGACTAAGTTTTGCACAAAGTATAGCGTCCTCGTGCCGTGATAATAGACTATTTAAGAGGGCTCTCTCCGTCACTCGTTTCCACTCGTTTCATACAATCGTAGTTCCAGTTTCATTTGAATATTAAGCAACCAAAGTCCATGAAATTTTGCAGACATATTCTACAAACTAATATCTATGTCTGTAGTTTTCCAGATTTCTGTTAAAATATTCGGTTTCATAGTTACGCGGTATTAAAAATTTTCATACAAATCTTTAAGCCCCTGTAATTTTAAAACTACATATTTTTAGAAAAATCTAAAACACCACAGACACAGATATTAGTTTCTAGAATATGTCTGCAAAATTTCATGAACTTTGGTTGCTTAATATTCAAATGAAATTGGAACTACGATTGTATGAAACGAGTGGAAACGAGTGACGGAGAGAGCCCTGTTAAGTCACGTGTATACAATAGATAAACAGCATAGGCAGATGACTTTCTCTGTGGCCTAGGTATGTCCCAAGGCTGGATTCAGTTTCACAAAAGGGAATGGTGTGAAGGCTTCAATGTGCGACTGTGTATCATCGTGTATCTCCGTAGAACACTCGACACTCTACGGTTTATGAGGCTACGCTATGGCGAATAATTAGCTAATCGAAATCACGAGGCTCTATTGTCTGTGCTTACCAGTCAGTTTAATGTTATGCTATGAAACAGCATATTATCGTAGTTCGCATAAAGGAATCTTACACATTTCCAAGATGACTAGCTGACTCGCTCTAACTTCTCACGGTTGCTCTTCCCAATTGTACAGAATAATTACCTATGTGAATATGTTTACATACTCGTATAAACACTCCTCGTTAAATATTATAAACTACCTGTATCCGTGACTTCATCCGTATTGATTTAGGTTTTTAAAAACTCGTGGGAACTCTGCGTTTTCCGGGATAAAAATAGCATATGTCGGTCTCCAGGATACAAAGTATCTGTATACAAAATAGATAATATCTTCAACTTCATCCACACGGGTTTAGATTTTTAAGGATCCCGTGGGAACTCTTTGATTTTTCCGAACAAAAACTAGCCTAGTTCCGTTCCCGGAATGCAAGCTAGCTCTATACCTTTCGTCACAACCGGTTGAAAGGATAGGTCGTAAAAAGCTAGCAGACAGACACACAGAAAGACATACATTCGTACTTATAATATTAATAATAGAGTATGGATTATAGATGACAGTAAAATACTTAATTGAAATCCTCTCTACGAAGTTTGGAAGTTATAAGAGTTAATTCCCCAGTTCACTCTGAAACAGAAAACGTGGATTGCGATTTTATTTTTAATATTATAGATATTTTAAATTGTGACAAGTAGTTTATGACTAGAAATAAGCTTTTAAATAGTCCGTAAGAGGAATCCTGTACTGTAGTGAACGCTATAACGATGGCTATAGGACCGTAATTTATATTTTATATAAGAAAAGAGAGCCAAGGAATGTGGCCAATGAAACTAAATATCGTATTTGAGAACGAGGGCTTTAATCGCAATCTATCGGTCAGCTTAAAGTAATACTCTGCTCCCCTAAGGAGCTTAACCAGTATTTACAATGGCTGGGTCAGTGTGCAAACGTTTAGCTATGTTCGTTTCTGTTTTTATCGATTGCAATTTTTCGCTGGATTACTGGATTTAATGGGAATGAAGAACATGATTTAGTTAAAATATGAATAGACTCAAGAACCTCTTACTTTTTGAAAGAAAATTCATTATTCGTGGACCTTTCTTGTTCAAAATCGTCGACTCGTATGTACAGTGTTATTATTCTAATAGGTAATTATCCGAGCTTCGAGCTTTTCGGAGTTACTTAAATATTATGAGGAGTGCAAACGAGACCTTATTACTCTAAGCCTCCGCTGTCCGACCGTTAGTAAGCGAGCGAGACATTTTTCTTTTTCTGATACACGAAATAAAAAAAAATATGATGAGGTATACTTATACCTACAACATTTTCAAGTAGGTGACAGTCCATTAGCTAAGCCTGTGACGGTGGCTCGTAAGCGGATCAGAGAATTGGTTTATGCATCGGATAAACTCAAACTCAAATTATTTTTATTCAATTAAACTTTTACAAGTGCTTTTGAATCGTCAAAATAATCTACCACTGGTTCGGAATGCTGTTCCTACCGAGAAGAACCAGCAAGAAACTCGGCGGTTGCTCTTTTCAAATGTACAATTTACAATAATATGCCATGATAAGATGTGAAAATGAAATACCTACGTAACTTAATGGATCTTAATTATATTCAAATTAGTTTATGGAAAAATATAAATAAAACACGAGGTTTTCGTGTCTCTCAGTACCTACCAGTTTGCATGAGTGCAATTTGCCAGAACTATAAAGTAAAACTGTAACTGGACCTACCAACCATTCAAATATTATTCCTACCATTACCAATGTATTCTTTCAACATTTTTCATTTATAAGTCCCGTTTGTGAAAGTGCTTTTTGGCATTAAAAGTGACAATTGGAGGAATCATAAAAAGAGTTATCAAAGTGTTCCCCCGCGTCATCTTTCATCAAGATAAATGACTTCCTTCTTGTTGAAGGCAACAAGCTCCGAATTTCCATTTATACATTCCTTAAGTGCTTTTAATTGATTTAAAATTCAAACACTTTACTTTTATAATTTAATAAAGTCGTTAAAGTTGTCAGCGACCATTTTTGTGACTGGGCTATCTCAAGTATTAAACAACAAAAACTGAAAAACAACGATTTCGTCGTCGTAGCGTCGTCGGCCTAACGTCTGCATGATGACGCGATGATAGACGCGATGATATCGAAAAAGCAGCGGGAGAGACGTGGACGCAGCTCACCAAGAGCAGAAGTTTATGGCGTTTTTCTGAAGATACCTTTTTCCTGCAGTGGACTGCAACAGGCTGTAGATGA
The DNA here is from genome assembly GCF_905333055.1 of Maniola jurtina. Taxonomy (NCBI): domain Eukaryota; kingdom Metazoa; phylum Arthropoda; class Insecta; order Lepidoptera; family Nymphalidae; genus Maniola; species Maniola jurtina. The sequence continues at coordinate 7,880,223 of NC_060030.1, forward strand.
TGAAGTTTGTTGTGCCTTGTGTATCATGGGTTTAAAATGAGGACTGGAAAATAGGGCCTATATTTATTCAATCTTCCATCCAACATTTTACTGTACGCGCATTTATTAGCAGAGTAATTCACTTTACCAAATAGATTTAAACCTACAGCGACACGCAACACGCGGTTTGATTAATTTGCCAGTCACCAACATCCACCTCCTACGGCCTGCAGGCATACTCGTACCTACGCATTGCTTACACCGTGCCCTGCGCGTTTTGTAATTTGCTAAAGGGTTGTAATATGGTGTAATTTGGGTTTATTTTAGGTTAATGCCTTTAGGGAGTTGGTGATAGACAAGCTTTTATATTAAATTAACTCAGTATGTTATTGTGGATACAATAAAATGAAAAGGCATAATAATATGACTTTTCATGCAAAGGTAGTAAAAATAAAATGGGTTGCTTTATAGGCGACTATATTTCAGAGTTATACAACTTAGTAATTTATAAAATTAATTACTTAAAGAGTACCTAACTCCTTCAGTAAAATAATCTTGAAGTATAAACTGCAGACACCTAGAGGTAGATATTTATTTTGTGACTAGCTGATCTACTACGACTTTTTCCGCGTGGATTTAGGTTTCGGAAAACCCCGTGGGAACTCTTTGATTTTTCCAGGACAAAAGTAGCCTAAGTCACTCTCCAGGCTCCAGGTCTTGAACTATATCTACCCATGCAAAGAATCAAGTCGATCTGTTACCCCGTTGCAGCGTGATTGAAGGACAACCAAAAAACACACTTTCGCATATTTATTTAAGTAATATTTTGCGTAGTAATAAATCGAAGAAGTAAATGGTGAATACTTACTAAAACCTTTTCGAATTTGGTTAAAATGTACACCATAATATCTATTTATGTGGCAAACGTAATTTATAAAGGTCAAATCTGAATAAGCTAACCGGAAATACGAAATTGCCTACGTTATGTCGATATTATTCAATGTAGCACAGCTTCAGGTTATTTGTTGACTGGAAAAAATTTATTACCTTTTACCCAAACGGGTGTATCACGTTCTGCAAACAATTTATCTACAAATCGGTGTTTCCGATAGGTTGCACGAACCCAAATACGTAAAGAATCAAAGGTAGCTTTTAGTATACGTTCTTACCTACTTACTTGACTAAGGTAAGTATTTTTAAGATGCATAAATCGTTTTTAACCCCCGACCCAAAAAGAGGGGTGTTATAAGTTTGACGTCTGTATCTGTGTATCTGTCTGTGGCATCGTAGCTACTAAACTAATGAACCGATTTTAATTTAGTTTTTTTGTTTCGAGAGTGTTCTTAGCTATATTCAAGAAAATCGGTTCAGCCGTTTGAAAGTTATCAGCTCTTTTCTAGTTACTGTAACCTTCACTTGTCGGGGGTGTTATAAATTTTAATTTACACTTGTTAATAGGTAACTTTGATTTAGTTATCTTTTCACATATTCATTTAATCTATTGCACATCCAAATGTTCACACCGGATTAATTATTCTCGTTTGTTCGATTTAAAAATCAATCTTATGTTATTTTTGGTAAATTGTTTTTTTTTTTTTTTGTTAGGTACTTAATACAAAAAAGAAAAAGAAAGAAATAACAGCATGGTAATATAAAACAATGTAAGAAGCAATGAGCATTTAATTTCAGAGGGTCCAAACATAAATTATTTACTTACGTGGGAAAAACGACAACTGTTTCAACTTTACAAATAAAATAAATGAGTTTATTTTATTGTTCCATCCACTGTAAAAAAATATACTAGTAGAATAAATTTGAATCAAAAATAATATTTCCGTGCAAGAAAAAGAAAAACGGAGACAGAGATTGATAATAATATTAGGAAGTTACACGAACATTGAACAACTTTTAGTATGAATGAAACGCAAAACTTTTTTGCTCTTCTTTGGAAATTCTTGTTCTTTTGGTGTATCAGTTAATTAGATTTTGTTACATTCTTTCTTTGTTTTGTTCTATTATAATGATGTAAAGGATTATATTTAAATGATAAGAAAGCTTGAGAATGAGTTGCTTTGACACCTCTAAGTTTTAAGTGATATTGGGAAATAATATAATATACTGGGAATAAATAGAATATTCGGCTGAGTTTCTTGTGGGCTCTTCGCAGACCAGGGCACGTTTGAAACACTCGTAGCTTTGGTTTTAAGTTTGCATAATTATTAATTAGCACCATTACATAAATTATCTTACGTACATACCTATCAAAAAGCGTGTACCTTTTTGAATAAATGGCTTTGACTTTGTTGTAACTGGAGTTACGGAATCAAAATTGTTCAAAATACCCGAGGTGCGATGGTGTCGGGTGACTCCATGGGCACACCTAACGATAAGGGTCGTGTACCTACCCCTGTTTACGTCAGTCCAAATGAAAGTTAAACAAAGTAAAATACCTTTTTAGTACTTCGCCTCCCTCATTGTTAAGAGTCCTTTGTTTTAAGTAAATAAAATTAATTCGCAAGGGTTATTTTTAGGTAGGTAGGTAGGTACCTACTAGAGTAATGTAAGTGTAGGTAAAGTAAGTATAAATATATGGCATCTGTTATTTTTTTATAATCTGTTAACAGTTTTTAGATAGGACAAACTAAATAGTCATTCTAAAAGTTTTCACTGTAGGTACCAACACGTTGTCTTCGCACCGAGCTCCTCCGAGCTTTTACTTAATATTTTGTAATGAATAAGAACTTTCATAATTAAACTTATACTTACCTACCTATTATTCTAACCAAAATACACATTACTACCCCCTCATATTACACAGAGTCTAATCCGAGACTATCCCTACCAAAGTTTAACGAAATACAGGAACCTAATAAAGTTAAGTACTCTTCAGCCACTAGAAAACAATCTCACAAAGGACGCCCGTCTAACTGCAGACGGTCACGTGATTCGTGAAACTTGAGCTCACGGACGAACCCTGCATGCCTTGACTCCACTGGCTTGTTGCCGTCTCGTTACTTCGTTACTCTTTAGGTATGTCTGCATTACATTCGCTTGTTAAGGCAAGGCTAATGTTATTGAAATATTATGCTAAGAAAATATGAGATAGGTACTTTACTCTAGCAGACCTAGGGTTCTATATGTCCTGTGTGTCCAAGGAAAAGCTACAATCAAATGATACTCATAGCGAATGCCTACTATTAATAGTAACTTCGATTTCACTTGACAGTTCACTCTGATTTGGCTATTGGATTATGGACTGGGTAGGTACAGAAGACGCTACTGCTTGAGATGGCACCACCCGGATTAGATTGCTTGGGTACTTCCCCACAGCACAGAAAATAATAGTACTATGCCCGCAGCAACCTTTGCGTATTATTTTTAGGATGATTTAAGAAATAGGTAGGTAATACGTAACTGTTATTTGGTACTTTCAGGTAAGTAGACAAGTGGTGACTGGTGTAACTTCAAGTTAAAACAAAAACAGTTGAATTTAGTTCTATAGAATGGATGTACCTACAGCTACCTACTAACGAATTTTGTACAAAAAACTCTGCAACGAATCTGTGAGCAAAAAATGCTGAAAATATTTTATTTGAATTCCATTGACTGGTCGAAAATTCAATTTAAAAATGAATGTAATGATGGACTAAAGGGAAAAGAGACTTGTGCTGTGCGGGCTTTTCATCGCTACAATATAACTGACGACTTTATACTGATTTTTATACACAACTTAGCCCGCGTGAATATAGGTTTTTAAAAAATCCCCTGGGAACTCTGAGAAATAAATAATCTTACTATCGAAAGGTACTTAGTTAATTGTTGGTTTAGGTATTAGTTTTTTCTTCAATCTCTTTGCAACGGAGCAACGGATCGATGTTTTGGTATGGGTATAGTTAAACATCTGAAAAGTGACATAGGCTTCTTTTATCCCGAAAAATCAAAGAGTTTCCACGGGATTTTTAAAAACATAAATCCACGCGGTCAAAGTTCCGGGCATCATGCTTTATAAAAGCATAGAGAGAGGACTCTACGAAGACTCTACGTTAATAATTTTGAGAGAAAGCTTATATATACCTAAGGTTTTATCAACCCCTCATGAGGAGTAGCTGCCATAGACGGCTTTGAAATAACTTTCAATAAGCTAGCAACGCGTGGCTGGTTGCGATCGCAGAGTTTGCTTTATTCAATATTCTTTAATCCGATTTTCTAATATCAAAAGTGCCTTTAAGATGTTGGGATAGATGTGATTCATTAAAAACAGAAAATATAAGTAGGTATATAAAAAGACATCAAAAAGAATTTTTTTAGAACTATTCGTAAATACAGCGAAGATAATTTTGAATTGATTCCAATACATGCAATCTTCCATTAAAATTGGCATTTCGGATAAAAAAAAGCGGCCAAATAATATGAGTCAGACTCCATACTCAAGTGTTTTTTCCGACACTTTTCACGATTAATCAAAAACTATTATACTTTCATTTATGATGATACCCCACTTGGTATAGCGGTTATCTTACTTTGAAAATTGAAACATATTAAAAAAAAAATTAATTTCTTTTCGGCGATGTAACCACAAATTCACGGTTTTCGGATTTTTCCCTTACTTGTGCTATAAGACATACCTTGCTGCCTTTCATGATCAACGGAAGTACCCTATAGGTTTTATTGACAGACACTACAGACGGACAGACGGACAGACAGACGTAAAATCATCATATTAATCGTGGTAGCTACCACTATTTTCTTTATGTATACTCTATCGTTAAACCACGAAATAAGCCTTAAAATCATTAACATTTATCCTGCAGGTAAATTAAACAGCACTTAAGGGGATTATGTTGGTATTCACCTATATAAATTAACCCTTAGGTACCCACAACTAACTTACGAGTAGGTAAGTACGTAACGACGTACACTACGTCTCGATTTAACAATTTGTCACTGATTACAATGGCTTCAGGCCAAATTCCAAGCACGTAACTTTCATTCAAAGCGAGGACTTCAACTGAATAGCAAAAGAAAATACTTTAACACTACCATAATAAATAATACTTAGATGAACGTGAAAGTAGGCTCAGTTCAAGTACGTAGTTTGGAAGAAAAATTACAAAGTACCAGTTGTATTTTTCTTTACTCGTAAGCGTCACGAAGCCGGCAACGCATTGGTGGTTTTGTATGGTGGGAGGCTTCGGCCGTGGCTAGTTACTACGATACCGGCAAAGCCGTGCCGCCAAGCGATTTAGCGTTCCAGTACTATGCCGTGTAGAAACAAAAGGGGTATTGGCTTTTAAAAAAACTGCGATACCCCTTCCAGGTTAGCCCGCTTCTATGGTAGACTGCATCATCACTTACTTCCAGGTGAGATTGCAATCAAGGGTTAACTTGTATCTGAATAAAAAAAAATCTGTTCTTGGATGGCAGTAATCATTAATATTAAGTGATCCGCCTGCTTGCTCCGTTTTTTTCGTTTGAAAAATTAAAGTACATAATCTTGTACGACGTGGACGGTACGGAACCCTTCGAGTGGTAATATAACTCGCACTTGACTGGGTTTTCAAGAACTATTAAAAAAAAAACCAATGACGGCAACAAGGCTTTGTACAAGTCAAAATATACCTCAAATGTACATATATATCGGTTTAGATTAACACGGAAGCAACTGTGGATCATATCATTTTGAAAGCCGTATCTTAAGTGGAGGGCAGATAAATCTCAGCAGTAAAAGAGCGAGGGTCGGAACCAGCCTCTTCACATCGCTACAAATGAGGGTGAGGTTGAATAATTAGTGATCTTCTCGCCAAATCCTTTTCTGACCGTGTTTAGAGGTTTTAAAATTGGGCAGTAAAAATAGCTTAGGTACTCATCTCATTAGATAGGCGTTTATTGACATCGTTTTTTTTTGCCATTCTACTATTTTTAAAGCTCCAACTCAAAAGCGAGATAGGGCTATTTAGCCTTTTAGAGACTATAGGGGTCTAAAGAAGTTTTATTAACTAAATGAATTACTTATATTGGCTAATTAGCTAATGATGTACCGGTAAATATAATAATGTTTGACGTCTGGACTCACAATCGGAGTATACCCGTCTAGTTTTGAGCCCATCCTGAGTCCTTTTTCAAGAAGCTTCGCGACGCGGCGCCAAGAAGACTGCGACATGCAAGGCGCTCTGTGAGTGGGGCTTGGGTGACCTAATGATGATTAGGAAACTTTACCTTACCTCTTGTTTTATATTTATCATCATCATTATCAATCGATAGACGCCCACTAGATAGACGTTCTAGACTTAGGTATCTTGTAGGGACTTTCACACCCACGGTCATGCGCCGCATGAATCCAGCGGCTCCTCGTCTTCTAATGCTGCGTGATCGCCATTATAGCACTTGGGATACCGTCTATCGGTTTTTCAAACTAACTTTCAGTTTACTTAATTAATCATTTAAAGATAACAAAATCAGATAAGCTACCGCTGCGCTAGCCAGTCAGAAAAACCAAAAATTTTGTTAATTAATAAAATTAATAACCTAGGTATCAGTGCAGATATTAATTAACTTCGGCATCTCTAGTTGTATTCGTAGAACTTAACTTACCTATAATATTATTATTCAGTCAAATCAGATTTCACTTGCAGCACCTCTAATCAACCGTTTGGTACGGGAGAAGCATACCTATCTAATTAATAATGTATTGAGGTTTATACGTTTCGCTAACGAAATGTTTTCGCAGAGATGTAAGTGCCCTACTTACATAATATTAGGAAAACAGTAAGAAAAGTGTTAAATAAAATTAAAAGTTGGAAGTTCAGACTCTTGACTTTATATCAGACCCAGCCCGATTTCACTCGAGTGAAGTTTTTGAAATCGGTGAGAGGGTGGAATTTGCAAAAATCCTGAACCACGCATCATTGACCAAAAGCCTGAATAGCAACTTTCATAAATTAAAAAAAAAAACTTGAAAAAACGACGGACTTTCATACAAACATTCAGCCTCTGTTTAAACATGGGGTTTTAATTTGGGATAGAATTTCTTAAAATTCTGAAGTAGGCTACTTTTTAATTTCTACTCAAAAGTGCAAATTCCAATTTTCACATTAGGTACTTAGGTCATTTCAAATTCAAAAATCCTTAGTGAGCGCCAACGTCAAAAATATTTGGTCGTAAATAAAAACCGGTAAAGCTGAGCGTACAGAATATTTATTGTTAAATTAAAATTGACAGTAAAATATTTTATGAAGGGCGCAAAGGCCCGATGGTTAATTGGTTTAAAATTTTAGCACTCGTTGCGGCTGACGCTATTGATTTTTAATTTGGCTCTCAATTTGAGAGCTTAGTTCAAAGCCAAAGTCAGAAGTAAAAACATTGTCTTAATATATAATACTAGCAGACGCCCGCGACTTCGTCAGCGTGGATTTAGGTTTTTCGAAATCCCGTGGGAACTCTGATTTTCCGGGATAAAAAGTAGCCTATGTGCTAATCCAGGATATTATCTATCTCTATTCTGAATTTCAGCCAAATCCGTCCAGTGGTTTTTGCGTGAAGGAGTAACAAACATACACATACACACACACATACAAACTTTCGCCTTTATAATATTAGTGTGAAGTGTGATGTTGCCCAGTGGTGACGGCAGAGCAGAATAGGTACAACGTTGTCAACACCCTGCCTCTTCCCGCAAATGGAGGTTACTATACAAGTCTCGACCAAAATAGCAATTACCGACCTCGTTTAGTTTAAAAGGATTCGGCGGCTGGCGCCTCGTCCTTTCAAAACCATTTGAGAAGTCCTCGGCCTCTCCTCGGCCTTCCAATATGACTCTACCAGAAATCGCTTTATTTCAGGCCTGGGCTGCAAATGTCTATACATACAAAAATCTAGTTCAGAACTAGAGACCCAACGTTTCAACTATTCCTACGTGTATTTCTCAGTAAATGAGCTTTAAATTCTTATAATACCATATTATGTTTAGATTTTAGAGTATGGAAATAGGTATCAATTACTGTGTATATATGAATTTTCTTTTTACGATAATTACGAAACTGTAAAGGTACAATTTGTTAGTTAATAAAACTAAGTTGGAATATGTGCGGCACTACATTGTACGGCACAACTGAACAGAGTCAACGGAGGACGGTGTAGGAGGCAGCGGTAGGTATTCCCTCCCTCTATTAGCACACGTTTTGAATGTCATTGTCAGGGTGCTAATTGCTCACGATTGTACCAGACGCAATACCTCATACATTTGCATTCACAATGAAGCTGTTTTATTTAACACGTCTTTATTAGCTGAAACCGTAAACGTATTCCTAAGAAAATATAAGGTAACAATCGCTTTAAGGGCGTCCTAGGTATACACTTTTGAAAAAGAATATAAAATCCAGCTTTAGAATCTCAAACTCATATAAAATATGAGTATGGTATATATCAAAATAATATCAGTTTATTATTTTTTATTTTAGTACCTAAATGCGATAAGCTGTAGACGCCGTTCTAATAGGGTTGGTCACAGTCTCTAACCGCAGCTACGAATTATTTTTTCCAAGCAGTTGACTCCGAATGTCGAGTTGCATGAACTCGAAAGCATAACTTCTCGTATTCACATTACTTTAAATTCTCTCAACCCTTAGCCATGCACGCTACTTCGCGTAGTATCATTTACAGTGTGTATTTATTTCTTGTTTAAGGTAAACGTTTTGCCTTTTCACTTGAAGGAAATTGCACTTCAAACACTAACTTGTTAAAATTTCCCCGCGTGCACATTTGCACCCAGCGCCGTTAAAACTTAAAAGACAGCTGGTAAACATTTTTCTAAGTAGCAAAGCACACTTTCCTTTATTTGAAGTACGTACGAGTATCCAACCAACATCGTATACCTTTTATTACCTTCACATATTAGGGTTCTGTGTCACTGAATGAAAATACGGGGTTTTAGGTGTGACATAGTCTATGTTACTTATTATTAGGGTTCCGTGTCACTAAATGAAAATACAGGGTCTTAGGTAGGAATGATTAATTATGTCGATATCATATAGGTGTGATCTGTCACCTGTAACTAGTCTAAGTCTCTATCAGTCTGTAACGCAATATCGTTTACTCTCGATCGGCTAAAATTAAGCTACCTAAGTTGAAGTCATTACCTACCTAACTTTTTTATTGATAGTCATTTAATAATCAGAAGTTATAAAAAACTTTTTTTAGTTCATTGAATTTGGACATATCATTTATTTCCAAAATCTTTATTAGGTAATACTGTCTTTATTAAGTAGTAAGTACTATGAATTGCTTAAAGACTACAGTACACAACCCTCACGGTGTAAAAAGAGCTCGCACTTGACCGTGTTTTTTGAAGACTGGGGCTATGAATGTATTATCCCGCGTGAATGCACGGCCGTTTCCGCTAGATATTACATTTGCTTTGATAAGGTGTATTGATGACTCGCTCAAAGAGAACTCCATTTCTGTTTTATTATTACCACGCAAAATTGCTTCTAACACAGGAAACGTTGCAGCAAATATGATTTAGCAACGAGCTGTATCAAAGGCTGATAATTGCTCTCTATGAATGTTCTCATTTGAGCAATTGTAAGAATAATTAGGTAAGTATATGATGGTCACCAACAGCAGTTAGAAAGTTAGAAAAATAAGTATCAACAACTTTGGAACTAGGACTAAAGTCTGAATCCGTATGTCTCTGATCGAAGTATCTTGACCGATTCAGTCTACCTACATCGCAAGCAATACAATTTCTGATATGAATTAGGTATTTTTTCACCCTTCTCTTCTTGCGAGTCTTTTTAACCCCCGACCCAAAAAGAGGGGTGTTATAAGTTTGACGTGTGTATCTGTGTATCGGTGTATCTGTGTATCTGTCTGTGGCATCGTAGCGCCTAAACGAATGAACCGATTTTAATTTAGTTTTTTTTGGTTGAAAGGTGGCTTGATCGAGAGTGTTCTTAGCTCTAATTCAAGAAAATTGGTTCAGCCGTTTAAAAGTTATCAGCTCTTTTCTAGTTTTCTTGTAGAAAAGAAGGTTAGATAACCCTTAGGTTCATAATATTCAAGTGTCAATTGACAAATGTCAAGCTGTTGAAAGATGGACGTTGCCTAGATATAAATAATTATTTATTTGAAAATGATGTTTTGGAAAACTCAGATACTTTGGATCGTAGGCGCGGAATAGTCCAAGAAAATCGGTTCAGCCGTTTGAAAGTTATCAGCTCTTTTCTAGTTACTGTAACCTTCACTGGTCGGGGGTGTTGAAAATTTTTAATTTACACTTGTTACAAATGAATTTTAATTTAGATTGACATTGTGATTAAAGTTATAGATGTGTAGTTAGAACTGAGTTTTGTCTTATCTCGTGCAGTAGTTTTTTTCAAAATATTATTTACATAATACCTATTAGTTCAAGAAGCAAAAATTCAATAAGCTCTACCTACAAAATGACGTGTTTTTTTCATAAAACCCTGAAGCGGCTAATAAATTGGATCGAATATTAATCGGTATTTCATGAAGTTAACTTTTGCTTGAGATAGTAAATTCTTGGCATTTATTTTATTATTGCGAGATTTTTGAAGCACTGGTAGGTAATTGGAGTTTTATGTTCTCCTAGTATTAAACAACCTTAGATATCAGAAGTTTGTGAGTAAGTATTTTCCAAGTGGATTTGCGTTTCGCTTCGATGTTGTGTACCTAGCTGTAGACTGTAGAAATTATTAATTAGGTACTTACTAGCGTTTACCCGGGACTTTGTCTGCGAGTGCTTTCGCTTTAAAAATTACATAGGAAACCTTTAGTTTCTCGTTAAAAAACTAGTCTAATTCACTTCTATACATAACAATTATCTACCTGTCTGCGAAAGTCCAATCACAATTAGTTGAGTCGTCGTGCAGATCAGCCTGAACAAAGGAGTAGGTAAATAAGCATAGGTGCCTATTTTTAAGTTGTTGACTCGGGTTGTGTAGAATTTCTACCCTCTAAAACCTCCTCCCGGAGGCCCTCCTCAGCCCATATTGAGGAACCCTAGGAAGTCTGAAAAACGTGCGCCGGTGCCTCTCGCGCGACGCACATTGGGCTTTTCTTGGAGGATGTACTTCCATAGGTGCCTACTGCCTACGAATGAGGAAGTTGTTTTCAAATTAGCAGACAGCTACATACTTTAATTTTATTTTTTCGTATATTTATATAGCATAGAGACATTTTATTTTTTATACAGGTAGATTTTTTTTTGTACATAAATCTATAATGTTATTTATATATTACTGTCTTGTTGGTGTAGGTACAATAAAGAATATTTTACTTTACTTTTACTTTAGATTGAAGAATGGATCATTGAAAAACCTTTACAGATTTAGCCTGCTCTATCTCAGAACTCTAGAATGCATCGCCAGCCGCCACCTCACAATCAGGTGACAAAATCAATTTTCTGATGAAGTTTACTTGAATAATAATGTAAAGTTAATAGGCTATAGGTAATAGTAGTTTAAAGGAGGTGGCGCATGTTAGAAGGGTCATTAAAATTTGAATGGGAGTATAAAAATCTAGTCGTAGGCGAGGTTTTCAAATCAAACAAGTTTTTTTGATATCTAGTTACCTATGTGCAGTATGTGTGAAATTATGACTTGTAATCTAGTTTGTTTGTAATCGATAAACTCTAAAATCGATAAATTATAATCTCACCACGGACAAAGTCGCTCGCAAAAGCTAGGATATAGATTTTTTTACGCATTACACTAAAAAAGGCATTTTTATTTTATGGCTTTGTTTATGAACACAGTTTCAATATGGCTGACCATAAACCGATATACGAGGGATCAAAATGTAATTTCACTTTCCCATTTACAAGGTAGCTTTGTTTCGACGCTCTCTGATTTTACGCCTTTCAATTAACGTGTAATCATACACGCCCGGCAACCCTTTCATTGGACACTAGTAATGAGTTTTCACCCTTCGTCGGACGTTGGACATCGGCAGACAAGCTCGCACCTTATTTGGTCGTTTTGCCGGCACCGACAAACTGGGCACGAGCGACGTTTATTCAGTAAAGGTGGTTTTATTCGCAAGCATTATGCATGTAGCAGGCATGCAATTTGCATGTTGCTAATGGGAAGCGTTGCGAGCGCAAAAACGTGTCTATCTGCGCAATATCCGAATTCATATTGGTGATATTATAGCCGTTTATCGTTTTTGCATTGAAATTTAAGAGTATTAACATATAGTATTAGTACATAATTATTTTTTAAAAGCGGAATTTGCTATCTAAGTACAAATAGGTAGGTATACCTTAACCTATCTACTTACTAAAGTAGTTATTGATTTAAAAAAGGGGCATTAATAATGTTGTTTGTTTACCTATTTACCTATACCACAACCATATATACTTACCACAATTAGTAGGTATTGAATGAAGCTGAGAGCGTTTAGACGCACAACACCAAAAACACAAATTGGCAAAATTAAATTATGGCGTTTTGCTATAGGTAGTACTTACCTAGTAAAAATTGTTTACGCAAAATACCAGACAAGCCTAACGCAAAAACGCAAGGTACCAAAATTAAAATTGGTTGAGAATGCCAAACCCAAACCCAATTGGTACAGTTATAGGTCTGTACTCTTGGCACCATTGCACTGGCAAGATTTGTACAGCTTTATTGTAATAATTTTTATAAAAAAAAATAAGTTTGTAGGTATTTAGTATTTACATTTCATAAATTTTAAGGGCCTCTTAAATTTTTAGATGTTCATAAATTTGAAGGGTACAGACTCACAGAGACCCTTAAAATAATAGAAATTTTATGGATTAATGTAGTTTATTATATTTTTTTTACTATCATATCGATTTCGCGTTTTGTATAGATACAAGGGCTTTGGCGTCTTGCAAATTGGCATTTCGTGTACCAACCTATATTAAATTTGGCTTTCTGTGTACAGTTTTACGTCTTTTGGCATTTTGCATTTTTGATGTTATGCGTTTAAATGGCTTAGTATTTTTTATTTTTAAAACGATAATATACATCAAAGTGACGGTTTTAGTAAAGCGAAAGTTTCCCCCGTAGCGCTACCAGCCCATCCTCATTAGTGAAAATGGCGCTCCCTCAGATTCGATATCTGAGACAGAGTAACTTAATTAATACGGAGGCCTTTGTTGCGCACCCGATAATCACTTTAGATAATGTAATATACGTAGGTATATAAAATATAAATGGATTCGACAAACTGAAGATTATTGCGCTTTTAATTTAAGTAATCCATAATTAATGGATACCTATTATAAATGCGAAAGCCTATCTATCTAAATAATTTCAAATTGCGGAACCGACAGGGTTCGAACCTGAGATATCTCCCTGAGAATCCGGAGCGCCTTACCACTAGGCCGTACCATCTAGGCATGATGTATCTATGTGATAGCTTTTCATGGCACACTGTTTAACCAATTTTGAAGTTTGTTACTTTTTGTCCCGGAAAACCAAAGAGTTCCCACGGGACTTTTAAAAACCTAAGTCCACGTAGACAAGTCACGGCCGTCATCTATTTGGTATACCTATGTAGATTGTAGAGATAGTTTACATCCTGTACATTCTATAAGTTTAATAAACGCCTGTCAAATATTTCTAAAATACTTGTACCATGCTTGTGAGCTTGTACCCCATTAATTTCCGCAGGGTTGGGAAATCCCTTTTCTTATTTAACTCGGCGAATGAATGACGAAATGATAAACGGGTTTCAAATACTTATTAGTTTTTATTATAAACAAGAAGAACAATAATTCTGGAAAAATACATGTGTTGCAAATAGTTGTAAGTTATCGGGTTATTGTAGAGCTTGGGAAAATGCATTCATCAGTCTTTTCAATGTATAAATTGACTGACTTTAATATTATTTCTTTATCTTACGATAGATATACCTAGTACATGTTAAAAATAGTCTATAGGTACAATTTTCTGAAAAAAAAATCAATCTTCAGGTCGATCACAAAGTAATCGCCACCAACGCGACGTAAGTATGTAAGACGTGTAGACTACGCATAATTACCCAATTTGAGATTGGCCGATTTGCATCTAAAGATTTTTTGAAAAGACTCGAAAATTTTCCTCAGCAAAGATTCTGAATAGCTTTATACTGTTATAGTTAAAAACTAATTCGGCCAATCATAACCTGCGAGCCTTTACGATTTGTCAAAATGATAACTACCTATTATAAACAAATATAAATTTATTTCAGTGGATTATCATTACGTCATGTACAATGAGTATTATATGTTGTTTTACACCTAAACTACATAACAACTTTTACATTTACATCCTATGCACTATCTTATGAGATACTTATTGTTATAAAATTATGATTCCGTATAGTTAAGGAAATATATCTAGTAATACCCGTCCTCAGTATTTGAATAAATAAAGCGTTGATTTAGTATCTTTAGGCAAAACAGCTTATTCTTATAAAAACATTATTTTACGAGGTCCCAGCTTTAGTAACAAAATTAAATTCTTGGATATGAAAGGACATTTAAAGTAATAATCATTAGGTTATGCCAACTTGGCATGGATATAATATTAACACATCAAAAATATTTCAAAATAAAAATTAACTTAATTTGCAAAAAATGTGCAAGTTTATGTAAAATTTAAAAAACAGTCTGTTTTAACAGTCGCATTTTTTTATGAACAAGTAAAAGAATACATTTAATAAAAGCTAAGTCAAAGCTTCTCAGAGAAAGAAATTACTTCGCATTTCTTTTAAAAAGTTTAACGTCAGGATGTAAGCTCGAGGCTTCATCACCGATTCGAAAAACATTTGATAAAAGAAAAACAAAAAGTTCATATAATATTTATGACGGTAATTTGGTAACCTTAATGGCTCTTTCTTTTCATTGCCTATTTTTGTACAAAATGTCCTTTAAATACGGTTTCACTTGAAAAAAATATTATGGAATTGCTTATCATATATTATAAACTGTTTAATTTTTTTACAAAATCTATGTACAATTAATTTTTTTACTTGTTTTGAATGCAATAGGTACAGTATAATAATATATTATTTTGTGTAAAGTATAGTATCCGTGTAAGATAATATATTTTTGTACATAAAAGTAGCTACAATTTCATGTTTACGCTACAGCACTAAGACTTATGACAATATTATTTTTACAAAACGGAGTGATGTAAAGAGTGGAGATAGTAACTTTATTAAGGCGGTGTTAGCGTCGAGGGCAATTTTCTAAAAGAATAGGTTGTTTTATAGCTCGGTGCTCATCTCAGCCGCCCCTGGAGTTTTGCCGCTGTTACTAGACGTGTGAAACACGGAATCCGCGCTGCTGGAAGGTATGTTTGCTGAACTTAGTTGCTCTGTAACCTGTATCCAAAATACAGTACATAAAACACCTATATGTTTAATAAAAAGAACAGATTTTTAGAAAAAAAAAAAACAAATTAACAAAACAAAATTAATCACACAGATTAACACAGAGTAAAATAAAAAAAACGGTTAGTCAAATCGTGTTAGTCAGGTATTAATATCAGCCTCTACCCATAAACTCATGCACACACAAACACAAACAAAGAAAAGGTGCCTCCGCGAGCAACCGGGAGGGGGCAACAAACCAATGCGTGCAGCTAAGTCATTCCGCTACGTCTTGCGACACAAACTGCTGAAACCTCCGTGCGACTTTACTTACTGCGTGCTTTCTATGAGAGGTTTTAGAATAATGTCGAGGGTGTTGTCGTGTCGCAAGTGCGCGTGGTGCGCGTGGTGCGCGAGCCGCGCGTGCGTGCGGGCCACGTTCGCGTTGTAGTCGCGCGACTCCCGCGTCGGTCGCGCGTACCGCCGTGCCAGCGAGCCGCTCTCGCCGACCATTATGTTGTTGTTGCTAGCATGTCTCTGTGTATCCCAATCACATACGCCATAACTACCAGTGCACACCAATATACACATTATAATAATTATGAAGTACTTAACCCGAAATAAGGGGAAACATTAAGCAGCGATCTAATATAATCCATAGATCAAAACAGTTCTCAAACGAAAGAAGTATAACTGACAGTCAACATTTAATACAGCTCGGTAAATTATAAAATTTGTTTTAATGTTTTCTGCTTCTGTCTCTTGCTTGAAAAACCAATTTTATATTTTACCAAATTTTAAAAAGATGATTTTGTATAAATTGCAAGCCCCTTCTAAGCACAGTTTCTATGCAAAAGATATAAAACTAAGTAGAAGGACGCAAATCGCATCGGCAGACTTTTACGTCAACACAAAATTCGGCTGTTGCTTGCTTCATTGAAAAAAAAAAACAAGTATAGGTACCTACCAAGTTATCGATAATACTCCATAGTTACATTATAAATGCGAAAGTGTCCGTCTGTCTGTCGGCTAGCTTTTTACAGCCCATCTATTTAACTGATTTTGACGAAATTTCGTTCAGAGATAGCTTACATCTTGAGGAAGGAGATAGGCTACTTTTGGTCCTGGAAAATCAAAGAGTTTCCACTGGATTTTTAAAAACCTAAATACACATGGACGAAGTTTCGGGTATCGTCTATTTGGTACAGAGATAGCCTAGCAGCCTGATGACTGACAAATGTTAAATTATATTATTTATCCCGGAAATTTAAAAAAAACATTATAAAAACCTAAATCCAGGCGGATGAAGTCACGGGCTTCATCTTGTAAATAATCAAAGAATTCTATGCAATCAGATCAGAAGCAAGTGCAATCGAATTTTTAAATATTGACCTGCTCTTTCGTCCCGTAGAAAGAACAATATGATTTTATTATAATACTTATATTATTTAGGTAAATATAATATATTGTCAGTCTATTAGAATATCTATCCTACTACAAAAAAAATATAATTCAGAAGTAGGTAATACTTTCAATATTTTGTAGTAGTATGTATTTCAATAGTAGGTAGTGTTTTCAATAAAAAAAAATTCTCATTGGGTAGGACAAGGCTTAATGCAAAGAAGGTTTATGTCATTTAGCCTGTACAAGTTAAATCTTTAGCGTCCCTGAAACTGGAGCTGCAGATTATTCCAACAGCCCTTGTAAACTGAGGTACACAGAATAAAATAAAACAGAATAGTCGCAAATTATAAAAAAGCTGTACTTAAACTAAAAGTATGTCACGCTTTTACGTGAATGAAATTGTGTTCAGGTCCCGTTCGTTGAATCGCGCCTATACATTCAAAAATGATTGTGTTTTCTATCTGCGAGTGGATTTCAATTCCTGGTAAAGAGGAAGTTGTGTTGTAGCTGATTTCTTTATGCCTCCAACAGTAAGCTGAGCTCACCTATTGCAATCTGGTGATATTGAAATAACAAGATATCAATAGGTGAGCTGAGAAATTAGACTTCACTCCGGGACCTTTAAGTTTCCGGATGATAATCTACACCCCTTGTTTTTAATAGAACCCTTTGGGGTTAACCACGTAATTTAAAATTCTGTTTGTGTAAAGTAATGAATGGCTTTGTTTCACACTTCATCCTTTGAATTACAAGGGCAGTTGGATCGCAGAAGTATGTTAGGAAGCAAAGCGCCCACTCACGAAAAGGGAAAAGCCACTGTCCGCGGGACTCGGGTAGTAGCGGGGCGCGACGTCGCGCGGGCGGCGCGAGGTCGCGCTGTCGCTGGCCACCGACAGCAGCGAGCGCTGGGAGCCCGAGGCGGTGATGCGGCGGCCGGGCACCGCGGGCGGCCGCCGCGCCAGCGCCGCCGCGCCCGCCGCGCCGCACCCCGCACCCCCGCCCACCCTCCACTGCCTACTCACTGGCGCTTGCGTTCCACCTGCGCCGCACTTCGCGCTGTCACTCGACCTGGTGATAAGTTTCTACCGTCAAGTCTTAAATATCACTAAGGGTTGAAATAGTTGAGTAGGTATGCACAATTAAATGAATCAAACTTTTGGCAGCAAAATACCTGAGTGGCCACACTTGAAGGTTAACATCTAACGCTAATTGAATTAAAGTTAAAATTGTCTAATGCCAAACGGCGTATTTCCAAAACTCACACAGAGCCGGTCAAATGCCTCATTGTTGTTAAGCTGAATAAGTTTTTTTAGACCTTTAACTAGAGATACTCTTGATAATTAACCTAGAAGTTTATCTCCAAGTAGCAGGACAGGTGGCCCAGGCTTACAATGAGCAATAAGCTGCGCAACTCGTTCTCAAACGAAATTAAATTAGCAGATGCTTACGCAGCAGTCTTCCATTGGGAATACCTCCAAAGAGCGGCTGAACCAACTTTTAATGACCCTAACCGTTTACATTCAGTTTCATTTTCAACATCCATAATATTGGTAAAAGCTTGTAAAATAACCATCGCAAGAACATGTCAAACAATTGCCAGCTACACAATAATGTGGTATAAAAAGACGTAGTTACCTCTCGGAAGAATAGGCGTAATCCTGATCAGCACCCAACCCAGAATCTGTATGCTCATGCGACACTCTCGCGCTGCCCGATATCAGTTCCCCACTCGAACTGTTACTATTACTATTTGTCACGGGACTGTAAGGGTTGTTGTTGTGTAACGCCGGTGTGACTGTGCTCTTATATCCATTGTTGGTGAGGAAATCGTCGCCTGTTCTCCCGACGGTCTCGTCGAAGCTCGGGTAAACCCGCCTAAAAGAATATGCAAATATTTTAAAGGCACAAAGTGAAAACTATCAAGATGTATTTTTCATATATTAAACGCGCCTGTTAGTGATCATGTAACTTCTGGACGACTTTTCTGATATACTACCTGTGATACTACTACCCATTTGTTTATCGAGAAGATGGTTCATGTAACTATAAACATTAGGAGCCAATATGTAGGTATCAATGTAGTTAACCGTAAAAATAAGTGCGGGAAACAGTTAGTGAATGTTTAAATTAGATCTAGACAATGTTCTAATAAGACAATAGGTACCTTTAATCCGAAAATTCAAGCAATGTAATCGACTTTTGTGACCAAATTATCACTAAAAATGCCTATGATAATACTGAGAATTTTTCAATTATCGTCAAGTGAAGCATAATTTTACAGATTAAAATATGACCTGTCAGTATAGCAAGAAACCATTGATTAAGAATTAGGTACAACAAGAAGCAATTTAATTATTATCTTCATCATACCTTCCATGTTTTTCATTGGTTCGGTGCGTGCTGAGTATGCTCGAGTTAGACCTGAGAGATCCTTGATTGTGGTTGTCATGGTCACTTTTGTGCGATGAAGAGCTCTTCTCCCGTCTGGCAAGTGATCCGTGATCATTCCTACGTTATAATAAGAATTTATTTTAGCAAAGGCTCAAAGTAGGGTTGAGAACTCTCGTCCTGCAAAAATCATCTTTGCTATGATACCTACATAGATTTTTATACGAGTACTTCAATCTTTACCAGTTTGGTACTCGTTGGGTTAGTATTTAAAACTAACTTTTTTTTTTAATGTTCACGTCTGTGTGTATTAGAATATTTAGAAAGAGTAAGTACATAGGTATATTTAGAACAGAGTTTATTCAGGCAATGGCGTCAAAATGGTTTTTGATAAGAAACTTAGAGGCAATATTAATTAAGATGCATGTTTAATTCAATCGATCCAAGTTATATACATAGGTAGATAGATCTCAGTATAAAAGTTAAGTAATTACAGCCAAACTAATAATTTCACGTCACGTACTGTCTATGTTTTGATGTCGTCCTGAGCTTGGTATGCCGTGCATGGCTGGTCTGCACAACGGTGTACGGTATTTCTTTAAGCTGTTCCTCAGTCATTCCTGTAGTATCCACTAAAGAGAATTCGAGGTGTTGCTTTAGTTCAGTTGGCAGCCACTTTTTTTCGTTCGGTGAACGTGACCGTGACCTAAAGGACAAATAAATATATTTCTAGATGTGCAATGAAAAAAGGTTAGGTAAGCTATGTTTTTTATGATCATATATTTTTACTTCCTAATTTTATAATTCAATAAACTTTATCCACCTAACTTGACTCAATGATAATATACCGCGATCATAAAATATTAAACTGATTTCCGATTCCGTAACCGCAATCATGTTCACAACGATTAATAAAGATTGTAAGTATGACAATTTTTCGTGAAATATCAATAAGACAAGAGTAAACAACAGTTTAACATTTGACTAAAGAAAGAAAAAAAATGGGAATTTAAAATAAAACACCTAGAGTTTGAAAAATACAAGGTAAATACCGATGCTTTTTGTGTCTTCGGGGTCTATGGGACGATCGATGCGTTCCAGTCTCTGGTTCCATTTGCGAACGTCGGACATTCGCTACCTGCATTACAAAATCATGTTGTTATAAAAGAAAAATAAAGTCCATAGAGTAGCTTAGAGAAACAAGAACACGCAAAGAGACTATATTTATTTTATTCAATGGAAGCACTTACTTGCACGCCCCCGCCAGCCGTCGTTTGCCTTAATACTTCCTTCCATTGTGACTCGGAATCGACTAGTTCGTACTCCCTGAAATATTTAAGTCATTAGCGAAAGATATTAATTCCAAAATCAATTAAGTTTTCGTTTAAGTTACCCCTTTCGATAAAAGGAAAAACTTTTGTTAGTTAGGTACGTCGTTAAAAGTTAAATTACATTTCTTTCTTTCATGATCTCGTTTTTATTGAACTGACTAAAAAATAAAATTAAAAGCCGATTTTTCAATCACCCAAAACTAATTTTATGTGTTCACAGTTTTATTTTTAAAATCTGTCCACATATCGTGATAAAGAAATAGCGATTCGCTAGTGCCTGTAAAATAAGGTCGAAATAAAATCATAATAAATAATGATACCTACAGAAAAACAAAGCAAAATTAAAAAACCTGAAAAGACGGCACCGTAAGATTTTAGTATGATATTACTGTCTCGAGAGGTCTGCATTTCTAGTACTAGAGCAATACATATTTATAACTAGCTGACCTGACCCGGCTTCCTTCGAGTTGAATTTGTAAAAGGGAGAAGAATATCTAAAAATTCTGAAACACGTATTTCTTCAATTGTGCCCGAAAGCGCAAATACAAATTTTCGTAAATATGACTTGAAAAATGGAGCCTTACACATTTTTATTACTTTTTCTCGCCTTTTATCCCCCATTTTAACTCCCTTGAGAGTGGAATTTCTAAAAATCTTGAAAAACATATTTCTTCATTTATAACTTCAACCAATTACCAATTATCATAGACATAATTTGAAATATGACGGAAATTCTTACAAACATTCATTCCCTATTTAAACCCCTTAGGGGTGGAATTTGCAAAAATCCTTTGTTACAGAATCAAAACATCAAGTTTCTAATGCTAGCGGCGTAGGCAGATCAGTCAGGACAAGTTTTTTTTTACAATATGTACAGATTTTTGGAAACTAACTTTGTGTCCGGTTGCGAGTCATCTTTCTCTGACCCTGACTCGTGCTTATGTCTAGAGCGGTGCCGGCGGTGCCGCCGTCCGGAACGACCTGAGCCCCTAGACAGTTCACTTTCTGCATCTGACTGCTGCCGCCTGGAGCGATGCCTGTGCCTGCCAATCAAAAAAACGATTTCAACTATTTCGATACATACAATGCCATATGATTAAAAAAATTACCTTATCTTACCTAAATCTATACCAATATTAAAGTGTGTGTATGTCTGTTTGTCTGCTAGTTTTTCACGGTCCATCCGTTTAAACAATTATGATTAAATTTGGTACATAGAAACCTTGCACCATACGGACATAGGTAGGTGCATAAGTAGGTAGCTTGGACGGACAAATGTGACTTGTTGCTCCGGATCACACGGGATTTTTTTAAACGGGAACAAAGTCGCGGGCATCTTATATTTGCTACAGAGTCCGCTTGCATCCAGGATGCAAGCTCTACTTTTTCTCTCGGAAAAACAAAGAGTTAACATGGAATTTCTAAAAATTATTCTAAATATTATATATTTATTTCTAAAGTATTTAGAAATAAATAAATAAAGTTTAATTGAATAAAAATAATTTGAATTTGAATTTGAATTTGAATTTGAATTTGAAATATATAATACGCGGACGGACGCGGGCATCTCTACAGTTAAGTAAATTAACAAGTGTAAATTAAAAATTTATAACACCCCCGACAAGTGAAAGTTACAGTAACTAAAAAAGAGCTGATAACTTTCAAACGGCTGAACTGATTTTCTTGAACTATAGCTAAGAACACTCTCGATCAAGCCACCTTTTAAACAAAAAAACTAAATTAAAATCGGTTCATTAGTTTAGGCGCTACGGTGCCACAGACAGATACACAGATACACAGATACACAGACACACAGATACACAGATACACACGTCAAACTTATAACACCCCTCTTTTTGGGTCGGGGGTTAAAAAGATAATACAATTTCTCAGATTTTTTCAACCAGCGAAGGAATGGGTAAAGTGCGTGAAACACGCGTATGCGGACATGCAATTTTTGTGTAGAACCGCGTGCGATAGATGCTTTACTTACTCTACCTTTTGTTCAAAATATTGCATAAGTTAGAGTCTTTCTAGTATAGTCTTACTAAATATCGAACACAATTTTATTTCAATTCTTACTTGCGATTTGATCGTGAATCGTTTGAGCTCTGCGAATCCACGGAGGCGGATCGGTGTCTCGGAACAGGCGGCGGTCTATTTGCCGTCGGAGACGCGGAGTACAGGCCGCGCCGCGTGGGAGCGGATCGCGTCGATCGTGGAGATCCTCCAGGGCCAACGGGTTGCTCGCATGTACCTGCTTCCCCACTTATTCTACCAGAAATTAGTTATTTTTAACCAACGTCTTCTATATAGATTGGTAACACCCTACCATTATTTTTTGATGCATGTTTGTAGGTGTCGTTTTACCCAAAGGTGCGTAAAAGTCGCACCAGTATCCATACTAGGTGGTACTGCTACTCGCATGCGCATCGCACACGTCATATTATAAGCGTCGTCATAATTATTATAAGCGTTATATGTCTTCAATTTTTAAAATGCGAATGTACCTATATGTATAAGCTTTGCTTATCTAAACTTTCAGAATATCTTGATTTTATCAAAAAATATTTGAAACCAATTAGGTACCGTAAAAAGTACCTAATCGGCGTAAGTTTTAGGGAGGCAGAGTTATGAAATTAATTATGTGCATTTTTTGCTAAGAAATATTAGGCATGGCAACATGACTCATATTAAACTTTCTATCCTAATCAACGGGTGAGATTTGAACCTACACTCACCCACAAAACAAATACACAAGAAACATAAAAAAAGTTTTAAATGCAGGGTCATAATTCTGCAATCCTGAAATCCTGTATCGATACTAGAACGACGAATGAAGGTTCACCCAATATTAAACTACCTAAGTTATTTATTATTGCCGTAGTTTTAGCATTTTTTTTTTTTGTTCTAATTCATTTGTAATTTACATAAAAATCGCCAAAGACATCACAGCTATAATAATATTATTATCACAACAAAAAGTAACAGTCTAATGTTGTTCACAAAATTTTGCGGTTTCTCGCAGTGAAATAAAAATTCATAACACAAAATAAACACGAGTGGGACTTACAGCGTGACAAAAAACAAGCGCCTACTTACGAATTAGGTCGGTGTACTGAGGTAGGCTGTTTCATTTCAGGAGGGCAGTCTTTTATTCTCAAGTCTTCTAACTTTGGCACTGTAACAATAAAAAAGTTTAAAGATGCTTGAATAAACTTTAACTAAGAAATAACTCTGTCTATCACTTTTTTAGCAAGCGCTGAGAAGTAAATAGGTAAGTATATTTTTTTCCTAAGATCGATCGTGATAATTTAATTAGGTCAGATTTTTCAACCGTCAAGTTAAGTTTAACTGAGAAGTAAAGCCGTTTTTATATTTGAAATCCGTCAAAATCACAGAATTGGTCATATAAAGTTTATAAAACTTTCGAGGAGATTCAATTTGATCAGTATATACAAAGTTGGTATGTATGTATGGTAATAAATGAAGGCTTACATAATATAGGTAAACGTGTTTCTGGTAGTGATAGCCTAACGTTTAGCGGTTAAGATGCTGGCCTCCTAATAGGGGTGCCCGTGGTTCGATCCTCTAAGGAATCTCTAACTTCTCGGAGTACATGCCTTTAAACAGTATCATTTGCTACAACGGTGAACGAAAACATCGTGAGAAAACCTGTATGGATGAGAGTTCTCTATAACGTTCTCAAAGGTGTGTGAAGTGTGCCGTGCCATCCGTACTCGGCTAGCGTGATAGATTATGGCCAACCCTTAGAAATCCTTTTCAGACCCATCCTCAGTAGTGAGCCGGCTCGGCGATGGGTTGATGATACTAATGAAATACTATAATTTATACGTACAGCATACAGCTATCGTTATCGTGTTCCTAATATTGTTTCTTTGGGAAAAAAAGTAGTCTATCTCAAAATTGCAAAAAAAAAATTATAAACTTTGTAACGGAAAAGTAAATATTGTAGGTGCCATAGCAATTTGAAAAAGTTATAGATATAGATGAGTTTTATAATTGACAATACTTAACGAAGCAAGTGTAGAGTGGAAAATAATTAAAAATACCGTCATGTAATGAAGAGTAGGAGGTGTGTGGACGGGCCATCCGCCGCGAGGGCGTCCGGGTGAAGGCGGGCGGCGGCCGCGGGCGGGACCCCCGGCCGCTGGAGACAAAACGATACATTTCACTATACAGAACATATTTTACACTAGATGATACCTGCGACTTCCGCATAGATTGAGTTTTTTTTAATTTAGATTTTCTGAGAATCCCGGGCAACTCTTTGATTTTCCAAAAAGTAAGCCGGGATGCAAGCGATCTCCGTACCAACGTCAAAAAACGGTTTAACAGACGGGTAGCAAAAAGCTAGCAGACAAATATACTTTCGCATTGATAATAATAATATAACTAAAAACTTTTTTTAAAGCTCTTAATGAGCCACACGTAGATAAAAAAGCGTCCGTGCAATGGCTGCGCTTTGGTGACCTCTTCGGGGAAACCGAAGGGTTTGTCTGTGCGATACAAGATCAGGTGGTCAAGACGCGGAACTACCGAAAATACATTCTGAAGGATGGCACTCACGACATCTGTCGAGCTTGTCGCCATCCCGGTGAGTCACTCAGACATGTGCTTTCGGGATGTTCGGCGCTTGCCAACACTGAGTATCTGCACAGACACAACCAAGCAGCCAAAATCCTTCACCAAGAGCTTGCTCTGAAGTACGGTCTCCTGGATGAGAGGCTGCCGTATTACAGGTACACACCGGTGCCGGTACTCGAGCGCGACGGAGTCCGGCTCTATTGGGACCGGTCCATCATCACGGACAGGACTATTCTAGCGAATAAGCCTGACATCGTGGTGGTGGACCGGGAACAGTCGAGGGTGTTTTTGGTGGACATCACCATTCCATATGACGAGAACCTCGTGAGAGCTGAGACGGAGAAAAAACGCAAGTATCTTGATCTGGCTCACGAGGTTTCCGACATGTGGCATGTGGAGTCCACCGAAATCATCCCAATCGTCATATCTGCAAACGGGTTGATCCCAGTCAGCCTCGCTCACCATCTGAGGCGACTGGGGTTCCGTGGCAGTTCGCTCGCAGCCAGGATGCAAAAAGCGGTCTTGCTAGACTCGGCTAGGATAGTCCGCCGCTTTCTCAGCCTGTCGCCCTGACCCCCGGCCGTTTGGTCTCCCCTGCCGGGGCGTAATCCTCCGCCCGGTACAAATATGTATTTATGTAAATGTATATGTAGGTTTATTTATTTTTATGTATGTAAGTATATTATATTCCCTTTGGCTTTTATATATATATCTATTTTGTAACCGGGCGTGAGAGTAAGTTATATAGATATAACTAATAACTATAGTAGAAAGATGACACAAATTCACGATATAGGTATTTTCGATAGACGACTTGAAAATTTGAAAAATGACGATTATTTATTTGAATAGCTATTGCTGTTATCTATTCTATTCCATAGTATTATAGTTTCTCGATGCATGCTTACTATCTGTTACAGATAGATCAATTAATTAATTAATAGCACTTAATCATTTTCAGGAAGAGAAAAGCCCACAAGTAATTATTTTAAATTTTACAATCGACATTCTCTACCTGTTTCTTAGTCTTGAACCTAACGCAAAAATATCAGCGGATGCCGGCGAGGTTTGTTGCATGCGGAAGAACGTGTGGTGATCAGAGCAGCAACGCCACAAGTGCCGGCAGGCTGCCCGCGTCGGGGACTCGAAACCGTAGGTTGACGTGTCGTTCTGAAACAAACAATATAATGTCCTAACCGAATTTCACCCGACCGCTGATTTCAACGGAAATTAGCCACCTACACTGGTTACGAATATAATTTTTTCTTTCTTTCTTCTCTCTGGACTAGTTTCACGTTCCCGTCAGTTATGCGTGTATTAGTAACGAGTATAGGTATGTATGCGGTGCTCAAATTGACAGTCGCAAAGAACAAGAAGAAAGTGATTTTTCAGCAAGGCGTTTAACGTATTTTTTAAAACAACAAAGCTATTGTGTTCAAAATTTCAATATTTTATTACCTAGGAATAATCAATTTACTTATTTTAATAATTTTTTTTCAAAAAAGTCTTAGTAAAATGCGTGATAGATTAAGGAACTATGATGTTCATTTATAAAAAAGTGAATTGCGCCAAAATTGCAGCAGTCTGTTTGTACTTTGCGACCGTTAAAATGTGCGTGCAAACTCTTTATTCTTTTCGAAGAGACAGCAATCCGACACGACTGGAGCGAGATCAAGTAAAGGACCCACAATTTTTAGGGGTTTACTGTAAAGTTAACTCAACAAGTCAAGAAATTGCGTTTTTGGCTCGACCGGGAACTTGAACCCGTGACCTCATGATCCGTAGCAGAATAAGTTAGCCACTTGACCAACAAGGCAATTTGAAACTTAATATCATGGGCAAACCACAAAACTGTAATTCTCAAGCTCTTTAACTTAATCAAATTCGTAGTCAGTTCAAAACTTTGCGTCTGGTAAAGCTTGTCTGGTACTAATGAAAGTTACATTTCGTTGTTCATTTTCATCTCCACTTGTGAGAATTTCATAAAACCCTTCCAGGGGCTTAACGTTCCCGCAGAATACGCTCAACTTAAAGCCAACCTAATGAATAGAAAACTAATATATTGTAGATCTATTTGGAATGCGCGAATATCAACTCTGCTTCGTAAATTAATTTGGCTCTCATATAAATTAGAACTAACTAGGTTAATTAGTGTGTATTAAATTTTTTAAAAGTGGTGATAGCCTAGTTGTTAAGACTTCGGGCTCCTATTCGGGAGGTTGGGATTTCGATTTTGGGCACACACTTCTATCCTTCCGGAGTCAATGTATGTGCATTTTAAGCAACTGAATATCACTTGCTTTAACGGTGTAGGTAAACATCGTGAGGAAACTTATGGAGATGGAATATTGATGATTAATGATAGAATATTATGGATGGAATATTATATTCTCAAAGGTGTATGAAGTCTGTCAATCTGCCTGAATCCTTCTCATTCCTAGAGGAGACCCGTACTCAGTAAGTATAGAGGACCATCGATTGGTTGAGAAGATGATGATTCAAAAGTACCTACTTGTAAAAGTTTATTTGAATAAAAAATATTTCTATTCTATTGAATTGTTTTAATTAACTATTTCCAAAGAAAGTAGGTAGGTATAAAGAAGAACACTTTTCTTAGAACTGATGAGCTATAATAAAGGAAATTAAAAACATTTCATCTCAACTCATTTGTTTCGGGGTCGCTTGTACAATAATAAGAAAAGCAATTTTCCGGCGTCGCCTTTGATCAGTGTTCATTTTGCATGAAGAATGTATTTTAAGGCAATTTCGGTACCTCTCCCCTATTTTTAAGATACCTACTTCAAAGGCGGCGTATCTTCACGCTGCGAGCGGCAGCAAGTGTTATCAGCATGCGCCCAGAACGCGGTAAATATGACGGCTCAGTTCTACGAGGCTTATCTGTAATTGCCGTCTACGAATGCCTTTTAAGAAAGCGATGCAAGACGGATTCCATCTCGCACAACTATTCAAAACATTTCTTATCGGATGAAGCAATCCTTACCGGAGAAACGGGGTCAAGTGTTTCGTCCGATTTCCACTCTTTCCTTTTTCAAAACTTTTCATAAAACCGGCCAAGTGCGAATCGGACTCGCGTGCCGAGTTCTGTACCTTGGATGGATATGTGTGATTATATTGTTGGTTAAATAATCTCCAACTGCAAATAATATAAGTTTCGAATCGCAAATTTCGTTGTGATAAGTATAGCTATAAAATGGTTTTCAGATTTTTTCTCTTTACTTGAGACATTGCTTGTTGCCGAATTCTATGATTCTAGGTCAACGGGAAGTATCCTATAGGTTGATTGAACGGTTGTGTCTTTTGACTGCGTTGATTCAGAGGTTAGATTTTTTCACAGCTCCAAGGGATTGGTTTGAGTATTTCATTTCAACTTGATTCCTTCACGTGTTCCTGAGAAAAGGGTCTTGACAGACAAAGAAGTTACTCTATAAGGGTTACTTTTTTCCTTTGAAGGTAGGGAACCCCAAAAGTGAATACTCACGTTTTTATCGGCAACACGAATCATAAAGTATCTTCCTTTGTAGTAAAGCTTGGAGACACGCGGCCAGTAATAGGTCGCGACTGTATGTTTTCCACGTAGCAGCAACAGGCCACTTGGCGCGAGTCCCAAGAAGTACTCCACGCTGTCTTCGCCCTGCATTAGATACATCGCTTCTGTTTATTTTACATATGAGGGGATACAAAATTGACTTACTAAAACCGCTATCAACTGGCAACGCCGCTATGTCGACTGCGTAAAGTACAGATATCTCTTGTGGTTCTGTGTATTTGCTTTTATTATAATATGGTTTCGGAAGAATTTTTAGATTTGCCATTACATAAATTTAAATATTGTGTAAGAACAGGCTATTACATTATTGATGAATTTCTCAATTAGTAAAGTTGCGTGGAAGCAACCGGCTGAGTTTTCAAATTACCACAAGTTGGTGTAGTATATTATTACCATAGAGTTATATTTATGGGGGGTAGTTCCGACATTAATGATTATTACGTATTGTAACTTATTATGATTTGAAAAGCGCAACTGCGAAGTTTCTTGCCGGCTCCTCTCAATTTAATCTTCCTTCCGAACCAGCGATAGAGCCACTGACGCAGGAAGTGGTCATATTAAACAAGTGACTATTTCAAATGCTTACCAAGACAGGATGGAGATCGACGCCATACATGTCGAGCCATTTCACTTTGTCTAAGTAGCTAAGTTCCGCTTGCGCTGGTGAAATACCGCTGTAACATATAGAAAATCAGCATGATTCATCACCATCGTCCTGTTCTCAGTAGTGGGATGGCGATGGGTTGATCATGATAATATTCTCCTCAAACCTAAGTCTAATTAACAAATGGAAAATTTGTTTTAACAAAGCAAGACTCACGTAAGCGTTCTGTGAATATCAGCTGCTCTCGATTCCAGTTCCGGTGTCTGATGCGCCAGCAGTCTGAACTCAGACACGTATCCCGGCATATGACGGCGAGGGTCGTAATCGCCGAGCTCCGCTGTGTAAAAACAATAATATTTTTAGCCCATATTAATATTTTGCAGTACCTCTCGTAAATCATTTTCAAACATTTTTTGCCAATCGTTGAAGAATCAAACGCGGCCATCTTGCAATCCAAGCAAGTTGGTGTTGGAATCAAGGGAGGTTGCGAGGCTGTAGTTCACACAGTCAGGATATTACTATTTTTTTTGCAATTATGACGACTTTGCAAAGGTTGACGTGTGTAACCACGTAACGCATGAAAGCCACAGCCACACCTGCGCATTATGAACGCAGGATGCGGGAAGCGATGCGGGAGCGTCCACGACGTGAATCTATACGTGTTAGATCATTGAAATATTGTAGTCGCTTTTGCCGCGTCATGTTTGTATGATGCTTTAGTTCGGTCATTCAGAGAGTCAGAAATAGATCCCCGGAATTTTCGATTATACTAGCTACGTACTATACATAGCAATAATGTATTGTGAAAATACTAATATTTCTTATTATTTAGGTACCTACAATATTATATTAAAATATTATGGAATAAACCTTTCTCAGACACGTGTAATATTTATTCAGCCGCCCGATTATAATGCCGACCTCGTCTTTAACAAATCGTAATTAATTTGGTTAAGGCGGGCGAATACGTGTCCTAAATAAATACGCAGAACGATAATATGTAAACGCAAGTTGTAATAGAGAACTTAATGGGTAAACAAAGGCCTTTATTCCACGTAAACGTACATAAATTTGTCTATTATGTTTGCTCAATTTCGAAAGCGAAACTACTCGGATATCATATATTTTCGATATAAAGAGGTAAGACAGAGATTTGACATCCATTGTTTAATATAAGCTTTTATCTATCTTTTATATTTATTTTATCGATGAAAATTTCTCATTGAGTCGCATTCAAATACCATCAATTACATATTGTGTTGAAACATACTCGTACAATGCTAATCAAATATTTTGGTGACTCCCAGTCCTAAGCTTCCTACTTAAATACCGAGACTTCGGAAAAGATTCAGACTAGGTTTTGAATAACTAGGATACATGACCGTAACACAATTTTCTAATTGCTAAGTAAAGGTAAACAGAATAGTAAACCAATTATTGAGAAAATAAGCAAAGAGAAAACAAACAGAACTTCCATGTTTGGAACGGAAAAAACTGTGGAGCAGTGAGCGAAACTGACACTCGTTTCCCGTCGTTTATCGTTTTTGTCCTCAGAAATCGCAACATCTGGTACGCTCGTGGAAAACACACGCGTGTTCCATGTTATTTTTATGATTCACTATAATAAGAGAAACAAGAGTCACTCTACATTGAAAAATAAAAAATTGTACCTACTCCTAATTTAACGGTTAATTTCACATAATAATCTTGTTTTAACCATGTTAAAACAAGATTATTGTATGAAATGTTTTCGTCACTATTAACGAACATTTTCGCGAACGAGGAACGAACGAGCATAATCTCACAAGTTTTTCATAACAATATCAATTTATTTCCCACTAAGAATAATTAATAATTATGTTATGAGTGGATAATTTAGCTTTACCTGCACTTTTTTTTATATTATAAAGAAGAAAGATTTGTTTGTTTGTATTGGATAAACTTTGAAACGGCTGAACCGATTTTGATAATTCTTTCACCATTAGGAAGTTACTTTATCCAGAAGTAACATATTATGCTGTAACTATACATATATCAAATTTCACCTGCGTAAAGCCGGAGGAACAGCTAGTTCTTTATAAAAATTACAATTTAATTATGACATTTAATTTAATTAAGAAAGAGAAAGGTACCTACTACATATTATTATTTCTTTGTGATGATTGACACGCCTTGAAGTTTGGTTAGTTATTGTTTTACAAAAGTTTATAACATCAAGTGTTTCATCAGATGGTTTCAATCAAAGTTTCCATCAACACCGTAGTTTGTGTTCTGTTTTCAGTCACTATTTGTGTGAGAATGATGTGCAAGAGTACGCGTCGACAGGCGTATATAGATCATGATGCATGGAGGTGTAAATCGAATACTGTCTGGCCTGTTGACATACGGCAAGCCCAATGTAAACTATCTTCCCAAATATATGTTTACGCGCATTAAATCTTGGGATTCTGGTATGTTATGTTAGAAACATGTTTACTAATGTGACTAATAATAATTGCATGAGAACATGTAATGCGAGAGTATAAGTAGGTAAATGGTATTGTGGACGGCTCTTTCAATGGGTGGCTTAAGCACATGAGTAGGCTTAAGTTGGATGTGATAATGAATTAGTTCGTTAAGCAATATATCCTCAGTCCAAAACAAAATATTAAACAGACAATTCACTACCCATACTTACCTATTATAAATGCTATAGTTTTTTGCTTGCTTGGTGGATTGCTTTTCCAGCATGTTTAGCAGTGGTAGGGTAGAAAGTGCATAGCATATGCTGTATATTGCACCATATAGATTTGTTTGATATAGCATTAAACTTAAGTATTGTTCCTTGCATTTCATAGACCATGGCAAGTAGCACTTGCTTTTATCCAACATTAGAAAGTGTGTTTGTCTGTTGATTTATCCTTCAATTACGCAGCAACTGAAAAACGGATCAACGTGATTTTTCGCATGTATATATTTAGAAACGTGTAAAGTGACACAGGCTACTTTTACCATGGAAAATCAAAAAGTTACTCACGATATTTTGGAAAAAATTAAATCCACGCGGGTGATTTCGCGGGCATCAGCGAGTATTTAACAAAATAATTATGTGTCCGCTACAGGGTAACTGAAAATGTTAAAGTATATAGCAGATAGAAAATCACACAATATACTTACTCGTACCTGCTCATGTACGAAAATAGAAAAATATAATAGGGGATATCCGTTAGAAGGGGACCATTTTTCTAAGTGTTTTCTTCCACGCTCAACAAAACCGGTACTTCAGTATAATCTCGTTCATGGTAGCCTGCTCTTATTTAGCTAACCGTCTGGGTGATTGCCCATCGTGTTGATTAATGCGAGGAGTGTTCCTTAAGTCAACTTGTTGCGAGGGACGGCCCATTGTCTACGCTCACGATACTTTCAAACAGAAAACGACTTTGCTTACACCCGTCCAGAATAGATAGCCTCAAGCTGTGACAAATAGGTGTATCCCTGCCCTCCCGAACAACTTTTTAAGCACAAAGTTTTAGGAAAATAAGATTGTTCAAAAGAAACCGATCATCTGTCTTGTGTGCTCGTAAATAAAATTTATTTATAATGGATATTTTTGTTGTATAATAATAGCCAAATTTTTAGGTAGAGTCCATAGACCAACAAATAGAAGGTGGCCTACCTTGCGGCCCGCTCGTTGTACGATATTTGAACAGGCATTCCAATAAAAAAAAGTATTTTCCTAAATACATTGATGGGACGAGCAATTTCGCCTTAAAATATTTAAGTAGGTAAACTTAATGTGCCTTTTAATAAAGTTTATTTTCCGATGTTTGTTATAAGCTTCGATAATGTTGAGCTCAAGTGAACGTGAAAATCCAAATATTTTCCATTATTCACAACATAAAAGAAAAGGCCAAGCGGACAACTTTCACAGAAAAATACGAACCTAACTGCCGTAATAACAACCCTATTGTTCCCGTGTACCATAATGTTACTCTTTCTCGAGTAATGAAAATATTTACGTAGGATATTGACTATGCTTATGGGTTTCATTTGTCCGATGGCGTGCGGTTATTTTGTACGGAGCCCGTTTCGCCGTTGATATGTGTCCCCCGGGCCCCAGGGGCCGCTGATGTAGGCGAGATTAGATGCAAACGATGCCTCGCCGCTGATGGCTCATTTACCTCTTGAACAACGCATTGATATTATACGAGTACTTCGTACCCTCACGAAATTGCTTCGACTCAGTGATATAAAGCTCTTAGCCCATATAAAATATTACATCGTATTTATTTTTGGCAAGTCAAAGAAATCTGTTCTCTTCATATAATTCATTTTGAATGAAAGGTCGTTAAGAATTACTGATCTTGTACTTACAGAAATAAAAATTAAATTAAAAATTTAAAAAACCCCCGACACATAAACCTCTAAAAAGTAAAAAAATAATAGGTAAGTATGTATGGGCCCTTTAAGAATAGTATAAATAGTAAAGTTTTTATCCAAGCGTTCGTTGCGCCAGGGGACCGCTACCTATCATAAACTATGAAAGTCATCTGTTGTAGAAAGAATAGTCTTTAGCGGTCCCCCGACGCAACGAACGCTTGGATAAAAACTTTACTATTTATACTATTCTTAAAGGGCCCATACATACTTACCTATTATTTTTTTACTTTTTAGAGGTTTATGTGTCGGGGGTTTTTTAAATTTTTAATTTAATTTTTATTTCACGCTTTTTAAACTTTTATTCATAAATTACCGTTTATTTGTGCCATTCTAAAACCCAATTTCTATAATAATATAAATCCAATAAGGCAGCTAATATCTCTTCAAAAGTAACATCAATGTTATGTTAATTATACGTTCCATGAAATATTTTTGACCGAACATCACTAAATCAAGAATTATCTGAATGACTCACATAGTTTAACATGACCAAAACGAAATATCTGTTTCTAACATGTCGTTGCTTTAAAAATGTACCCATTTTACGTAGTCGTATAATAGTTCGCTTTTCAAGATATACCTACGATTAAATTGAAATCGACTTTCACCCGATGAAAGAAGGAATGAATTGGCTTGTATTTCATTTTGTTTGTTATTGCATGTAAAATTTTTATTTGACATAACTTTCAAAAACCGGTCAAGTGCGAGTCTGCCTCACACATGAAGAGTTCCGTACAAGTTTTTTTTTATGTAATGACAATTCAGTTGTCGGATTTTTCTGTTTACTTGGGCCACAGGAGTAGAGTACTTGGGCTATAAGATATTGCTACCTGCCTTTCATGATTCTACGTAAACGGGAAGTACCCAATTTATAAGTTTTGATTCTCTTGAAAGATGACACACAGACAGACAACGAAGTGGTGAAGGAAAACACCGTCAGGAAACCTGCATGCTTAAGAGTTGGCCATAATGCTCCCTCAAAGGTGCGTGAGGTGTGCCAATACGGGCTTGGCCAGTGTGGTAGCTTCTCATTCTGAGAGGAGACTTGTGCTCAGTAGTGAGCCGGCGATGGGTTGATCCTGATAATGATGAATTTTAAACGTATTTTGTCAAAGTAAATAAGCTGAGTTCAAGCAGATAAAATATAAAGAAGGTGCGCCTAATGCATCATCCAAACCTGCGCGACAAAGCGACTACGATGCGGGAACCTCAGCCGCGCGGAGGGTCATCGCCTATATTTACGATATTTAATGGTGCCATGCACACCTACGCGACTACAACAGTCAAGGCTACAACATTTTTTTTTTCTACAGATACCTACTGAACCCTAAAAATAGTTTGACTATGGTTTGGGTTTGGGTTGATTGTTCGTGGCCTTTGGTTGACTGTTGGATATTATAATTGAATTGATGTTTTCTCGTTTAACTGTGATTATAATATTTTATAAATTAGAAACTCCGCGCCTACGATCCAAATTATCGGAGTTTTCCAAAACATTATTTTCAAATAAATAATTATGTATCTAAGCAACGTCCATCTTGACAGCTTGACATTTGCCAATTGACATAATATTATGAACCTCTGTTACAATAGTGAAAGATCCCAGGGCCACCAGCCGTCACGTATTTTCTGACGAACGAAATTTGGACGATTGAGTAGTGTTAGTATGTACCTACTAAGAACGCATGCCTACAGACCTGCTAGCTTGCTTAGACGGCCAATTTTCAGGTATCAGGTAATCAAGGTACATAAATACATTACTTACCTCACGTAAATTCTCCAATTTTTTTAATTTTTAGCTGTTTTTTTTTTAATTTTTTTTTTTATTATTATTAAGCCTTTATTTTCCTTATCAATTACAAGTATTTACATAGTTTATGTTTATAGTAACTAATTTAATCTATTCTAATGTCTATTCTATTTTATTTGTTAGTATGTTAATAGTTGTGTGTGTGTGTGTGTGTGTGTGTGTGTGTGTGTGTGTGTGTGTGTGTTGTGTAAGCATATAAGCGTATTGTATAAAAGTATGCGTGTGTATTTATGTGTGTAAGTTATGTTTATTTATGTGTTAGTAAATTAGTAGTTATTTACAAATTTATTTTTTACATATTTACTTATATATAATTGTATTTATAATTCTGTTTTGATAAGGGCCCCTCATTGGGTATATGCCTCCTCCAGTTCGCGCCATTTCTCTCTGTTTTTTGCTGTTTTAAGCCAATTCTTCCCTGCTATCTGTACTATATCGTTAGACCATCTCGATTTGGTTTTTTTTTATATTAATAATTAATTCACATAAGTAAACTATAAGAGAGTGAGAGAGAAGTCAATATATCCTAATACATGTCTTACTCAGTCTCATGCGCGTAGATAATGATGCCCTCGCGCTCAAACCCACAGAGGCATTAAAATTGAATTTAGGGGATGATTGGCCCTCTGGATCGGTCTGTCTTCTTGTAAAAGGTTTTAAAATAGTTGTCTGGTGGACATATATAAAAATGGAGTATCAGAATTTACGTGCAGTTAAGTAATTACTTATTTTGGGAGCTTTAAAGCGTCTGCAAAGCAATACGGCCGACGCGGGAAGTGTCTGGGAGTATTGGCGACATATTTTTAAGGATATTGCCTTAAATATACGTAAAAATCAGTTTGGAGAATTTACGTGAGGTAAGTAATGGTTTTATGTACCTTGATTATCAGATACCTGAAAATTGGCCGTCTAAGCAAGCTAGCACGTAGGCTAGGCATGCTTTCTTAGTACTTACTAACACTACTCAATCGTACATATTTCCTGTGTCAGAAAATACGTAACCTCTGGTGGTCCTGGGATAAAAGTAATAAGAAAACCAGAAAAGAGCTGATAACTTCCAAACGGCTGAACCGATTTTCTTGGATTATAGCTAAGAACACTCTCGATCAAGCCACCTTTCAAACAAAAAAAACTAAATTAAAATCGGTTCATTCGTTTAGGCGCTACGAGGCCACAGACAGATACACAGATACACAGATACACAGATACACAGATACACAGATACATAGATACACAGATACACAGATACACAGATACACAGATACACACGTCAAACTTATAACACCCCTCTTTTTGGGTCGGGGGTTAAAAAAATCACTATCCCATCCGATTACGTCAATCAAAATTTTTAATGTTCAACTACAATATATATCTATTAATCAAATAAACAACGCATCTATGTTGCATCGCAAATAAAACGTATCATTGCAAATAAATAAGAAAAAATAAATAGCAAGTAGATGGTAGATAGGTAACAAGCCTCCTAGGGCCTGCTAATTAAATACGACCTACCTGTGAGGAAAATATGTGTACTTAATTAATACGGATAAAATATGGATAAATATATTCGACAGAAATTGTAATTAACGGTCGAAGTAGATGTTCAAAGGTGAGGAAGACATTAATTTCCTTTAGGAGCGTAAAAATAAAGATAAGTAGCGTAAGATAACGATGTAATGAATATGCTTAAATCTCTCGAATAATATTTTCATCATAAATAAATACTGGAGGCAATTTAAGCGAGGCGTATGTTTGTAGGTAATGTACATTAAAGGTTTGTACATTTTCATTCTGAAGTTATCCTTCTAGGAAAAAATAAAGCAAAATTATTCCTCAATACAGTACCCAGGCAAAAAAGTCGCGTGACGGAAAACTTTATCGAAAAAACGTTCATCGGTAATCCGTTTGAGATCTACGTTAACAGTTATTTTTTTTTATTTATTATTTCATACAAATATGTACCCTGATTTTTATAATAAAAACCTTATCTTTTCCCTCTGCGCATCGTATTCCTCATTGCTGAAGATCATGACCCCTTTCCATGAATCACATAATGAATGGTAGGAGTTTTCTTGGGATAATAATGCGGTGGGTTCCCAGATCCTTCCGCGTACAACTCGACTAGGAAAAGGAGATGTTAACTTTTAATATTTTTCTATGTCTTATTATAATACGCTTTCTATTGTGGCATTGTGACTAAATAAGCTTGCTTTTTTATGACGAGCAACAGCAATGGAAGTAGATTTAACAATGATTGCTCCGGCGGCGCGGGCGGAATCGAACCAGACTCAATAGTCCACTGGACAATGCAGCCAATTCAGAGCATTGAAAAAGATGTGCCTTATTTTGCATGTTTCATAGAGAATTGGTTTTGTGTAGTCTGTTTTCCATTGCTGAAGTTCAATGACAAAATGTGCTGAAAATGAACTTCGTCACCATCACCATTATCAGCCGATGGAAGTCCACAGCTGGATATATTTCTATCTATATCTTTATATTTCGATCTATATATTTATTTAGATTTCGTATACCTACCCATGGGATGTAAGCTGTACCAAGCTGTAACACATTGAATCCCGTAACTTCGGCCTTCCGGATTTAGGTTTTTAAAAATTCGCGTGGGAACTCTTTGATTTTTCGGCCTAAACAGATGAGCCATGAAAAGCTAGCAGGCAGACAGACTTTCACATTTTTAATATTAGTATGTTTATTTTGCGTTTATTGTAGATATAAAAGCGACATAAAAGTACATAGACTTAAGTATATTAGCGAAAGCATGCGAAATAATGCTTTGGTACGAGGTCTTACGAAGTTCAACTCTTTCAATAGGTACACTCAATTGACCACATTGTCCAGCGCAGCGGTCTATTGAGTTGTTCGATTCCTCTCATGCCACTGCAACAACTAAGTATTTATTGTCACAGCAATTTTCATTGCATGTTTGCCAGAAAAACGCGCGAGGCTACTAAGCCGTAAATTAACACTAAGATTTGGTTGTAATATTGCGTTACAGAGACATTATATTTACTTTCGTAATTTATCATCTTCATTTTCAAAACGTAGCTTGCAGCCCATGGGGAAGGCATATTACGCCGCTACCTTTTGTCCTGGAAAATTAAAGAATCCCATGTGATTCTTAGATAATCTTGAATCTTGAATATGTAGGTATGCTTATGCATTAAATTGAACAAAAGGTGATGCACAATTATGTAGGTTAGATTCCATTCATCATTTAAATACCAACAAAGAAGTTTAATATTTCAAGATAGCTTGCATCTGGAGACATGCCCGTCTCCAGGTTACTTTTTATCCCCGAAAATCAAAGAGTTCCCACAGGATTAAAAAAAAATTAAATCCATAGGGCAGAAGTCACGGGCATGATTTAATTTATTATAGTTTCATTGTTGCAAGAATTACCTACTTACTTACAATATTAATTTGTTATGGGTGGTCTAATGAATATTCGGTGTTTGTTTAATTATTCTGTTTCATGTCTAGTAAATTGTACGGCATTTGCTAGCCCAATGTGGGCAACTGGTAATTTTCGGGCAGTGCCTTTAGCGATGAGTCAACGCATAGCCTACTCGTATAGCCTCGGGCAGCTCAGTTTCGTTTGTAATTCCATTGCGTGGCCTAGAACAATTATGACACGGAATGTTGAACAGATTGTTACCTACAGCATTTTTTATTTTCATTGTATGATACAATACAAAGAGCTTAACAACGAAATGGCACTCTGCGCAGGACTTAATGGACCTTGCATTAATTTGTTGTACATTGCCGGTGCTTTTACCTGACTGTGTTGTGCTGTGTTTAACAGCCAAACAATGGTAACACTAGAGTAGATATTTAAACGTTTAAGAACAATAATAAAAATTAAATTAAAAATTTAAAAAACCCCCGACACATAAACCTCTAAAAAGTAAAAAAATAATAGGTAAGTATGTATGGGCCCTTTAAGAATAGTATAAATAGTAAAGTTTTTATCCAAGCGTTCGTTGCGCCAGGGGACCGCTACCTATCATAAACTATGAAAGTCATCTGTTGTAGAAAGAATAGTCTTTAGCGGTCCCCCGACGCAACGAACGCTTGGATAAAAACTTTACTATTTATACTATTCTTAAAGGGCCCATACATACTTACCTATTATTTTTTTACTTTTTAGAGGTTTATGTGTCGGGGGTTTTTTAAATTTTTAATTTAATTTTTATTTCACGCTTTTTAAACTTTTATTCATAAATTACCGTTTATTTGTGCCATTCTAAAACCCAATTTCTATAATAATATAAATCCAATAAGGCAGCTAATATCTCTTCAAAAGTAACATCAATGTTATGTTAATTATACGTTCCATGAAATATTTTTGACCGAACATCACTAAATCAAGAATTATCTGAATGACTCACATAGTTTAACATGACCAAAACGAAATATCTGTTTCTAACATGTCGTTGCTTTAAAAATGTACCCATTTTACGTAGTCGTATAATAGTTCGCTTTTCAAGATATACCTACGATTAAATTGAAATCGACTTTCACCCGATGAAAGAAGGAATGAATTGGCTTGTATTTCATTTTGTTTGTTATTGCATGTAAAATTTTTATTTGACATAACTTTCAAAAACCGGTCAAGTGCGAGTCTGCCTCACACATGAAGAGTTCCGTACAAGTTTTTTTTTATGTAATGACAATTCAGTTGTCGGATTTTTCTGTTTACTTGGGCCACAGGAGTAGAGTACTTGGGCTATAAGATATTGCTACCTGCCTTTCATGATTCTACGTAAACGGGAAGTACCCAATTTATAAGTTTTGATTCTCTTGAAAGATGACACACAGACAGACAACGAAGTGGTGAAGGAAAACACCGTCAGGAAACCTGCATGCTTAAGAGTTGGCCATAATGCTCCCTCAAAGGTGCGTGAGGTGTGCCAATACGGGCTTGGCCAGTGTGGTAGCTTCTCATTCTGAGAGGAGACTTGTGCTCAGTAGTGAGCCGGCGATGGGTTGATCCTGATAATGATGAATTTTAAACGTATTTTGTCAAAGTAAATAAGCTGAGTTCAAGCAGATAAAATATAAAGAAGGTGCGCCTAATGCATCATCCAAACCTGCGCGACAAAGCGACTACGATGCGGGAACCTCAGCCGCGCGGAGGGTCATCGCCTATATTTACGATATTTAATGGTGCCATGCACACCTACGCGACTACAACAGTCAAGGCTACAACATTTTTTTTTTCTACAGATACCTACTGAACCCTAAAAATAGTTTGACTATGGTTTGGGTTTGGGTTGATTGTTCGTGGCCTTTGGTTGACTGTTGGATATTATAATTGAATTGATGTTTTCTCGTTTAACTGTGATTATAATATTTTATAAATTAGAAACTCCGCGCCTACGATCCAAATTATCGGAGTTTTCCAAAACATTATTTTCAAATAAATAATTATGTATCTAAGCAACGTCCATCTTGACAGCTTGACATTTGCCAATTGACATAATATTATGAACCTCTGTTACAATAGTGAAAGATCCCAGGGCCACCAGCCGTCACGTATTTTCTGACGAACGAAATTTGGACGATTGAGTAGTGTTAGTATGTACCTACTAAGAACGCATGCCTACAGACCTGCTAGCTTGCTTAGACGGCCAATTTTCAGGTATCAGGTAATCAAGGTACATAAATACATTACTTACCTCACGTAAATTCTCCAATTTTTTTAATTTTTAGCTGTTTTTTTTTTAATTTTTTTTTTTATTATTATTAAGCCTTTATTTTCCTTATCAATTACAAGTATTTACATAGTTTATGTTTATAGTAACTAATTTAATCTATTCTAATGTCTATTCTATTTTATTTGTTAGTATGTTAATAGTTGTGTGTGTGTGTGTGTGTGTGTGTGTGTGTGTGTGTGTGTGTGTGTGTTGTGTAAGCATATAAGCGTATTGTATAAAAGTATGCGTGTGTATTTATGTGTGTAAGTTATGTTTATTTATGTGTTAGTAAATTAGTAGTTATTTACAAATTTATTTTTTACATATTTACTTATATATAATTGTATTTATAATTCTGTTTTGATAAGGGCCCCTCATTGGGTATATGCCTCCTCCAGTTCGCGCCATTTCTCTCTGTTTTTTGCTGTTTTAAGCCAATTCTTCCCTGCTATCTGTACTATATCGTTAGACCATCTCGATTTGGTTTTTTTTTATATTAATAATTAATTCACATAAGTAAACTATAAGAGAGTGAGAGAGAAGTCAATATATCCTAATACATGTCTTACTCAGTCTCATGCGCGTAGATAATGATGCCCTCGCGCTCAAACCCACAGAGGCATTAAAATTGAATTTAGGGGATGATTGGCCCTCTGGATCGGTCTGTCTTCTTGTAAAAGGTTTTAAAATAGTTGTCTGGTGGACATATATAAAAATGGAGTATCAGAATTTACGTGCAGTTAAGTAATTACTTATTTTGGGAGCT
Organism: Maniola jurtina; assembly: GCF_905333055.1. NCBI lineage: Eukaryota > Metazoa > Arthropoda > Insecta > Lepidoptera > Nymphalidae > Maniola > Maniola jurtina. The sequence continues at coordinate 7,922,156 of NC_060030.1, forward strand.
TTAAAGCGTCTGCAAAGCAATACGGCCGACGCGGGAAGTGTCTGGGAGTATTGGCGACATATTTTTAAGGATATTGCCTTAAATATACGTAAAAATCAGTTTGGAGAATTTACGTGAGGTAAGTAATGGTTTTATGTACCTTGATTATCAGATACCTGAAAATTGGCCGTCTAAGCAAGCTAGCACGTAGGCTAGGCATGCTTTCTTAGTACTTACTAACACTACTCAATCGTACATATTTCCTGTGTCAGAAAATACGTAACCTCTGGTGGTCCTGGGATAAAAGTAATAAGAAAACCAGAAAAGAGCTGATAACTTCCAAACGGCTGAACCGATTTTCTTGGATTATAGCTAAGAACACTCTCGATCAAGCCACCTTTCAAACAAAAAAAACTAAATTAAAATCGGTTCATTCGTTTAGGCGCTACGAGGCCACAGACAGATACACAGATACACAGATACACAGATACACAGATACACAGATACATAGATACACAGATACACAGATACACAGATACACAGATACACACGTCAAACTTATAACACCCCTCTTTTTGGGTCGGGGGTTAAAAAGGAAAGTGCAAGAAATTGAAATTAATAGGAATTATTTCATTTAAAGTACCATTTCAGGACTCATTTAAAGTACCTATCATCTCAGGTTAATTTTCGTAAAAATCATTAATTCCAACAAGTTAAATATTTTCCTTGTAGCTACGCGTCATGATTTTATTAGTATTAAAATAATAATTAATTATATTGACATTAGCCATTTATCGAAGTATTGGCTTTTTCTATATAGTATACTGGGAATTGGGATCTAGGCAGAGTATGGCATAGCAATTCCTTGTTGTTAAAGCAATGACGTCAAGAGTGTTTTAAATAGTCCAATGACAAAAAGGACGAACATTTATTGCGGTCCCCGACTGAAGTGCCACCAAATAAAAGTTGCAGAGTCAAGCAAACAGTGGCGGGCCAAAATGCTTTTCAGTTTGATTTGCCAAACAGTCGGCCCGGAAAAACATTCAAAGTTTATGAATTGCCGCTTGCAAACATACTCGAGGTGCGCAAAAAAGGTCTAGATCAACATCAACCAACTCTATCGCTTATTTTATTTATTCGGATGAAGACCGATACACTCACACAACCTACGTAAAGTACCTAGTTGGTTTGAATTTTAGCTAATTAGTATACGAAACACTACTATCACTAAACAGCATTCAATTTTTTTATTACTACTCATTTCATTAATGCGAAAGTGTGTTTGAGTGTTGGTTTGCCTCAAGGGAGCAATGGATCGACGTCATTTTTTGCTTGGATAAAGTTAAAAACCTGGAGAGTGGCATAGGTTAGTTTATTAGGAATATCAAAGAATTCCCACGGGATTTTTAAAAACCTGAATCCACGCGAACAAAGTCGCAGGCATCAGCTAGTACTTAATAGCCCACATTTTTAACCCCCGACCCAAAAAGAGGGGTGTTATAAGTTTGACGTGTGTATCTGTGTATCTGTGTATCTGTGTATCTGTGTGTCTGTGTATCTGTGTATCTGTGTGTCTGTGTATCTGTGTATCTGTGTATCTGTCTGTGGCACCGTAGCGCCTAAACGAATGAACCGATTTTAATTTAGTTTTTTTTGTTTGAAAGGTGGCTTGATCGAGAGTGTTCTTAGCTATAATCCAAAAAAATTGGTTCAGCCGTTTAAGAGTTATCAGCTCTTTTCTAGTTTTCTTGTATAAAAGAAGGTTAGATAAACGTTAGGTTCATAATATTCAAGTGTCAATTGACAAATGTCAAGCTGTCAAGATGGACGTTGCCTAGATATACATAATTATTTATTTGAAAATGATTTGTCGGGGGTGTTGAAAATTTTTAATTTACACTTGTTTTTAAATTACATTAAGTACAAGTCACCCCTTGACTACAACCTCATCCGGTGGTACCTAAGTGACAATTTAGAAATCATAAATTCCAAAATTGCCCCTGCCAAGCATCGAACCCGGGACCTCACAGTTATAAGCCCACAGCGCTCACCACTGTGCCAGGGAGGTCGTCAATATCAGATATCGAGGGAAAGGTAAGCAGCTAGACAAGCTTAGCTTCTCATTAGCTGTAATGCTGAGCAAGATTATTATCAGCTGTTAACATCAGACCTATTAACTGAAAACATATCGCAACACGATGGGCCGATATGGTCAAATCGACCGACAGCCTAACACCGTTCAAAGCTTATCTGGTTAGTGGTTATATAACAATAGATACCTAACTGTTAAACATACCCCTAAGCTGCTCCCCTACCACAGCTGTGATAGGAAATGGGTACTAAAAGCTATCGTTACTAAAGCACTAAACACTAATTTCTGTCGTCTTATCGCTGCTTTTATTACAAATAGTTTTATGCAAATAATTATTAAGTTTAGAAAAGTTGGGCACAGGGTTAAAAATAAGTAAATAAGTTATATAGTAGTATCTCTTTTGGTTCAAAAACTTGATCAAAACGAAGCAAAAAGCCTTTTAAATGACGATATATTTTTCAATTAAACAACAGCGTACAACTAACGTTTAACTTCATAAAATCTTCATGAGTTTTCTAATGGTTTTCCTCGGAAAGCACTTCTTTTTACTTCCGAAGTGCTCTTTCATGTAGTAAGTAGGCAACTTGGCGAACTTCGTTGTAAGTTGAAGTTGTAAGATTTTTCTATCCATTTACCTACTTTGATAATAATTATTAATAACTTTGATGGAGTTATAGTTTAGATTTTCCTACTCCAAGTTAATCAAACAACAATATTTATTCCACATTCCGCAGGGATTTTGACAAATCCGATCTTATACTTTGTTTACATTTTATAGGGAATCCCATTGCAAATTTTCAGCTTTCTAGTTTCAAGGGTTAGTAATATAGGATCTAGGGTAGGTGAGTTAAGTAGGTACATTTTGTTCTAGATATAAGCTTACAATGCGGTGCTAGCTAACAAGTTAGCATACTTCTACCGGTTTAAGCGTTTAATGTTCGAATTCCTAGCATATAATAGTAAAACTTAAGTCAAGAAGAAATACTCGTATGTTAACAATTTTATAAATATTTGAGTTGAGTAGGCAAGCATGCGAAAACGCAAACTTCCCACACAGGCAAAGTTTCTGGCATCTGATAGTTAACTCATAAAATGAAAAACTATTATCAAGCAAAAACTGAGTTAAAATGGTTTCCATAAGTCACTGCCCCCAGCGACAAGTAGATGAAAAAAAAAATAGTGCAAAACTTACATTGTAAAACGTAGGCGGCAAGTTCAGCAGCTAGGTCAAAGTTGACGGGCAGTCGACCCCGCAAGACATCTTGTTTTAACTGGAGAAATAGCTGGTACCTGTGCAAAATAAAAATATCACACAATTTGGTACTAAATAGTTATTACATCCATACCTAATATTATAATTTATAATTATTCCTGAAAGGCCGGCAACGCATCGGCGGTACCTCTGGTGCTGCAAACGTTCATGGGCGGCGATAATTACTTAACATCAGGTGACCCGCCTGCTCATTTCTCTCGCTATATTTTATTTCAAAAAAAATGAAAAAGTGTGCCTGTCTGCTGTAAGCTTTTCACGTCGCATTCGTTTAACCGATATTAACAAAATTAGAAAAACAAAATGGACTGAATTGAGAACCACCTCCTTTTTGGAAGTCGGTTATGAAATAAACAGAGTTACCCTTACATCCCGGGGACTTAACCTCAGAAAATTAAAAAGTTCGCACGCGATATTTCAAAAACCGAAATTCACGCGGATGAAAACGCGGACGTCATCATTTGGTACAGAGATCTGTATCCTGGAGGTTATTTTTTATAGGGTACATAGGTAGGAACATAGGTTATTTTTATCCCGAAAAGTAAAAGAGTATTCTACAGGATTTTTTAAAACCTATATCCATGTGGACGAAGTCACGGGCATCATCTAGTTATACCTACGATTATATTTTTTGAAAGATTTGCTTTAAGATTTTGTTGTTAAAAAAGACCCTGTACCTACATTATTCTATTGTTTTCGATTAGCGTTATTTTTGGTACATAAATAAATTTTATATTTGATCATGATTTTATTAGTAACATACAACTAATGCTCTACTATTTTATCAACTAGATTTAAATTATTTATACTTATATGCTATTTTATTATTTCATTTATTCCTGGCCGGTCAAGTGAGACGAAGAAAGGGTGTTGTACGAAGCATAGCCCTTAAAAGGAAATTAAATATTAAAAGAGCATCACGGGAAAGATTTTCAAAGATTTTATTATCTACGAGTACTCTTTACCTAAAAGACAGACGGATCTTGTTGTTCCGCTATGGCACTCCGCTCACATCCGACAATCAGTGACAGATTTTTTTTGTCGGCAAAAATGAATCATAGAAATTGCAATAGTCTTACAAAAAAGTTGGTCGAAAACAGAACCGGTGCATCCCAATCAATCCAATTGTCCATGGAAAATCGAACATTCGGAAATGTATGCGTTAACGCATCGGTACTGTTCACTGAACAGTCGGCCACGTGCACTTGACGAACAAAAAAAACCCGCTATTATAATCTGAGAAATTATTTGATCGACCCAGAACTGTCTTTTTTCTTCTGTTCCTCTTCTTCCTTTGTAAATCTGTAAATTACTGCCGGGCATTACCCACATGACAAAGTGATGGGCGTATGCGTTGAATCGGTTATAAAATCAATGATAAAAGTCTGCGAAATTATCGGTCCGATTTATCGAACCTACAAAAAATCCGAAGTGGACGGTTCCGACTATGAAAATCGCCGGGCGCTTCCAAGGGAGCCGTGTCAACACTGTAATAACGAAATTTTAATAAAACACCCCGGTGTTCTTTTCGAATAACTGCGCTGGGGAGAAGCAACGGGGTACATTTTTAAAAAATTCCAACCGAACGGTTTCAATTTACACCGTTGTTAAAAAAATTTCAAGAAAACCATTTTGCTTTTAAAAATACAAGTGTTTTATTACAGGTGTCTGCCTGAGCCGTTGGCGTCGAGTAGTTACGAGTGGACATACTCGTAGGAATGGACATACATACATACATACATACAGGTCAAACACTAACCCTCCTTTTGGGCTTGGTCACAATCGGGTAAAAAAAAATTCAAAGTAAAACCTTTGTATGGGGATTGCGTAAGAAGAATATATTATGGGTACCTATATCTTAGTTCGCTTTTAGTATTGCCAGGTACCACATACTAAATTTTGTTTGCGACAGATCGAGATGGCAATTTTCTAGTGAGGTGACATCACATACCGGGTAATCGATAACGATATTTTTTTGGTACGCAACAAAACTAGAGTGAAATTTTTACGACCTTATTTTGATGTAATAATATGTGATTCATCACAATCAAAATCTTACTTATACTAACATCGCTACAAACACTAATGATTTGAATTTGACTACTGATTTTGAATCAGATTTTATTCTGCACGACTCATCTCCTGCCCCGATTGCCATGTCGACCTGTCGCGAACAAAAAAAAACATAGCAAATTATTTTTCTTAAGAGGCTTTTTCTAACACTGGCTTGCTATCTTATTTTGTGAAAGATGAGCTAGTACCTACCTAATTATTATTTTAATGAAAGAATCAACAACTTTTTTATTTTAAGTACCTACCTACACAGTTTTAAGTACTGAACACTATTGCCGTGGCTCTTACATTCATCGTCCTAGGTCTGTTTATGAGCTCACCAGGTTTACAGCAAGTGTACTACGTACGCAGCATACGAAGGTACTAGAGTTCCTTTGTTCCGTTCGCACTTCACTCCCCCTTTATGCCCATAAAACTTTAACACCCTTATAAAAATAAGTAAAATGTTACTACGCTATTATGGTTTTATAAATTTTTTTCTTATTTTATTATTAGTTATTTTCACCAATGCTTTAAATATTTTCTTTAAAAATATACGGATAATTGAAAGGTAGTTGCTAATAAAACTCTACTCAAAAAGCACATAAATTCATAAACATAATATAAAGCAAAGGCTGATTCGTGTATAAACCTTTTGTTTAGTCTCTTTCAACTCGATGTTATCTTATACCTAAACCTGCTTGAAAAGTTCAAAGTGATAATAAAATGAGAAAAGCATTCGATGCAATCGTTCAATAAAGGAACACCCCTCTTAAATTCAGACCTTTACATTTTACTACTTGTCGAGACATTGTATAAGGGACATTTTAATTAAAGGAAAACTTTCTCTACCTGCCCTATCTTGGAGTATTTACTTTCCCAATAAATGTAAACGAATAAAGACGTACCATTGTATAGGTACGTACTTTAACAATGTCTACTGTGACTTTAATAAGGATCTGTAACTTAAAAAATTGGCTCCGTGCCGTCAAAAGGGGAAAATCCTTTGTGATAGAATAGGATTGTACCCAAGTTTTCCGAGACGTTTCTTTCAGCTAAAGAAGTCTGAGTCTCTTGGGTCTGATAATAATCTGATCTAACATCATTATTCCACGACACTTTATTAGGATTTTACCCTCTGTAAATGTAATTAAATCATACCTTCTAATTAATACTAATTTATGGGATGCTTTGTCTGCAGCAGACAACGTCTTAATATAAGTATTTATTTACCTACGCCAGACAACGTAGGTAGTCCTTAGTAGTTAGTAAGTGTGGCGAGAGCAGAAGGAGAGCAATTTTGGGACGTCTTGTTGCTGACACACGGCACTTTGGATCCATGTACGTGAGCGCAGATGTTTTTTATTGTCATCTTACATTCTCACTTTTCTCGTAATAGGAAAAATTTGATTTTTATGGATCAAAATCAGCCTAAGTCCTTCTCTGGGGTTGAATTTATATTTGTACTTACCAAAATCAGTTTAACGAACGGACCGTGACTTTTTATAAACAGACACACTTTCTCATTTATAATATTAGTGTTGAGTTATCACTTTTATTATACAGCAAACCACATAGCCACAGGGTGCTGCGTGGTAACGAGATATTAACGTTTTCGCGATGCGCCAATAAACCACACCAGTTAATAAATACTACGTTTATATTTTGTTTTTGTGGTAATATTTTATTTATTATAATGACATTAAACCAATCTATACATATTATAAAAACAATTATTCTGAGTGAAAAAAAGTTAAAACCATATTAAAGCTCATTTTTAACCCCCGACCCAAAAAGAGGGGTGTTATAAGTTGGACGTGTGTATGTATTTGTGTATCTGTCTGTGGCATCGTAGTCCTAAACTAATGAACCGATTTTAATTTAGTTTTTTTTGTTTGAAAGGTGGTTTGATCGAGAGTGGTCTTAGCTATAATCCAAGAAAATCGGTTCAGCCCTTTGAAAGTTATCAGCTCTTTTCTAGTTACTGTAACCTTCACTTGTCGGGGGTCTTATAAATTTTTAATTTACACTTGTTGAATAAGAGAACATGACAATGAACATGGAAATAAAACAAGTATTTAAATTGGAAGCGCTACTATCATGATGTTTCACTAATATTCAATTTATAAGGTGCTTTAGATTTAATTTTCTTCTGCTCTATTTACATTTTATTTCAATAACAGGTTAATGTAAGCAATAAATTATTCGAGAGATGGTTACCTAATTAATTTATTCCGGAGTAAATATTTACAGACGAGAATCGTTATAACAAGCTAAAATATTAGTATTATAATATTGTAATCGGAAAAGGTAAATATAGCACGGAGTTCTTGGAGCTTTCAAAGTACCTACCCGAATAGGTAGAGCCAATTATGAGAATTCTATTGAACAGCGGCCCGCCCCATCTCTCTTTCAGTCATCAAATTGTATTTCATACTTTTATCATTTACTACCTCGTCCTGTTTACAAATATAATGGGTCCATTATAGCCGTACTAAGCCAGCATATGTTATGCTGTCAGATTTGCCATAACTATGCCAATACTGCTGTAAATTGACTATGAAACAGTGGTGAGCGCTTTTCGAAGTTAGCCCGCTTTTATCTTAAGACTGCATTATCACTTGCTTCCAGGTGATATCGCAGTCAATGGCTAACTATAATAGTAATGGAATTATAAAAAGCCAGCCAAGTGCGAATCAGATTCTCGCACCGATGGTTCTGTACTCGGGTATTTTTTCCGACATTTTGCACGATAAATCAAAAACTATTATGCATAAAAATAAATAAAAATCTGTTTTAGAATGTACAGGTAAAGCCCTTTCATAATATGATTCCCCACTAGGTATAGTTATCTTACTTTGAAAATTGAAATACATTTTAATTTTTTTTAATTGATGTGACCACAAATTCGCGGTTTTCAGATTTATTCCTGTATTTGTGCTATAAAAACTACCTACCTGCCAAATTTCATGATTCTAGGTCAACGGGAAGTACCCTATAGGTTTCTTGACAGACAGACAAACAGACAACAAAGTGATCTTATAAGGGTTCCGTTTTTCCTTTTGAGGTACGGAACCCTAAAAAACGCGTCATACTTATAGTTTAATAAACCCATAATGAATAGTTACAATTTTTTGTAGTATGATAAGGTAACGTAAGGCTTTCTTCTCTCCTTTACCTGTTTGTTGTCTTAAATAATAATATTATTAGACCTCAAGTTTTATATACATACCGGGTTATCTCTTCTAAGAGCTTGCAGGGGTCTGAAGCATAGAATTTCACTCCAAAGTAGAATGTATGAGTGTCGGCGCCGCGTAGTTGACGTCGCAGACGTTTGCCAGCGTCGAGCCAGTGCTAGATAAAAAAAAAGTTTTTACGAGTTCTTCAAAAAATAAATTTCGAGATATCTACATAAAAAACTATAAAACACATAAATAATTTTTAAATAGATATAAAAATTGCGGAACCGGCAGGATTCGAACCTGCGTCTTCTGGATTCGCGCCTGGGTTGAGACTTGGGTCAGAGCGTCGGAAATGTGTTTAAAAATTATTTAGAACTAGATGATGCCCGCGACTTCGTCTGCGTGGATTTAGATTTTTAAAGATCCCGCGGGAAATGGTTGATTCCCCATGGTTAAAAGTAGCCTATGTCCGTCCCCGGAATATAAGCTAACTCTGTACCAAATTTCGTAAGAATCGTTTAAACGAAAAGGTAGCAGACAGAGAGACAGACACACTTTCGCATTTATAGTATTATAGTACGTATGGATTTCCTTGAAGTGTGGGTAAAAACACTATCATTAAATTATAAAAACACATACATAAAGTCGCCACCCGACAGAATCAAACACTGATTAATGATTTTAAAAAATTGATTGCCCTTGTGGAATAGTTTGAAGATGAAGACATTATAATCAGCTCAGACAGATAGATAACAACCAAGTGAGTTAAAATAAATAATAATCATATAAGGGTTTCTTGTTTTTTGAGGTACGGAACTCTAAAAAAGAGCTATCTTTTATTTTTGATGCACACGTGGAATAAAATAATACAAATAACTTGCCCTACATTAGGTTTCTATAATGAAGGTACCTAACAGCTAGAAATAAACCGCAGCACGGCGTTTTGGGACCGTTACACAGGCAACCATAAATATAAGAATATTCCATTTGCCCCGTCCAATAATAAATCAGATCCCCTGTCGGCACTTACCGTTTGGTTATCTTGGTCCACGTACCGGAGGCCGAAGTAAGCCGTCTCTAGTAGATCTAGATGCCTGAATACCACGTCGAGCAATGCTTGGCCAGTGTTATTATCCTGATAACAAGAAACTTATGTTAATTTTACCCGTTTTGTCTAGACTGAAGTAATATTTTTAGTGGTCCGGATTGGTCGAGCCACTGTGTAGGAAAAATAAGAGTCGATCCATGCTGGCTTTGTTTTCTCATATTAGATATTTACCTAGGTACCTACCTATTACAAATGCAATGGTCCATCATTTCAATTTGATTTCAAAAAGAAATACGTAAGTAAATCAATAATCAATAAAAATAATAAATCAATAATACTGCCAAAAATTAATGAATAATTTCATACTAGTAATTAACATAATAAACATTTCGTCCACCTGGATTTAGTTTTTTTAAATCTCGTGGAGACTCTTTTTGGGATAAAAAGTATGTTATGTTCGTCTCCAGGATGCAAGCTTACCATTTCTATACAAAAAAAGATAATGCCCGTATTTTCGTCCACGTGGAATTAGGTTGTTTAAGAATCCCGTACGAACTCTAATTTTCCGGGACAAAAAGTAGCCTACATCCTTCCCCGCCCCGGGATGAAAGCTATCTCTGTGTCTTTCGTCAAAATCGGTTAAAAGGATGGGCCGTGAAAAGCTAGCAGACAGACAGACATAATTTTGCATTGTAATATTAATTTAAAAATATGGATTTAAAAAATAAAGAAATCCAAAGTAATTAATATGTAAGCATAAAAAGACTACCTAAAAAAAGAAATTCTGAATTAAAAGTTACACAGGTAGATTTATTTTCAACCTAGTAGTAACCCCTGGCATACTCGTTGCAATTACAGTATTTAACCAAAGGCTTTCCTTTATATCTTTTTACCGCATGCTTACTGCAGTTTTAGTTTTAATGGTAGGTATGGAATTACCGCTAGAAACTCTGGAAACCGGGTTTATAGCTAAAAGTTCTATCTAGAAGTCTAGAACATAAACAGTTAAAACTTATGAAAGGTAATTTATGTAGCTACGCTCGTTTTCTATCGTTACTTAACTGAAGGATAATAAAAAGGATTGTAATATTTTCAGAGTTGAGTGAGTTTATTTATTTCACCATAATATAACTTCTATATGCCTGAACAGATTTAGATGTATGGGGTATCCTTATATCCTATCCACATCATCCCGAGTGACACTAGCTATTAATTTTTGAAAAAAATCAACATGTTTTAATTTCTTATTACTTGTTTTATGTTTATGGTCTGATTTTCCATAAATGATTCCCCAAGGATAATTCCCGATTGAGTCAATCGAAAGTGTTTCTATGCTTAAACATTCGAATCGAGTTGTTTTGCCAAAAGGGAAGCTTCGTCTGCAGCTAATAATTATTACGCTCGTTCTACCCGACAGAGCTCCCTCTACCACCAACCGACTTAATATTCCAATACGATTCCAATTAAAATTTATTTCACCTGCAATACCAGTAGGTATTTATTGTTAGGGTTAAACATTTTTAGTACCTTAATTCATACTTCCCTACCCACTTGTACCTTGGACAGTACCTCAGTGTAGCTTTTGGAACTTTTGGAAAAATTGTTTGGAGAACACCAAATTATAACGTTAATGGAAAGTACTACACCTACTAAGTACTCCAAACGTACTAAATAAGAAAAGGCAGAGTTAATTTGTTAACTTAAAAAGTTACTTAAAAACTTCACATAAAAATATATGTAGGAACATATATTTTACCTAGTGATAGTAGGTAGTTAAATAAATTATAAAAAAGTATGTTACTCCAGATGTATAGTGTAACAACAAACATGCTTTAGATAAAATCCAGCATGCCATTTCTGTAAACCGGTTGGTCCACTTGGTTTACGATAAAATGATATGACTCATGATGTAATAAATATACGCGAATTGATTCATAAATTATGAAAAAATTAGGACAATATGCGCAAGACATAAAAAAGTAGAAAGTCAGAAAGAATCGAATCCAAATCGATCTCCCACGGCACAAACTATCTCTAATTAGCATTTCTCGATGCCGGGCTTTGAGCTTTCCACAATTAAGCTAATTCGCACGCAACAGGGACCTGTAAGACCAGTAGTCGATGATGAGGCATTGGCACTGTAATGAGGGTTCGCTCCACTCTCACGCATCGACGGGAATGCAAGCTTAATCGCATGATCATTGTGCTTTTAAAATAGTGATTTATCGAAATTGGTGCGATTTGCCTTGTGGAATTTTGCCTTTTGCTCTTTTTATTTATATAATCACAGCATTGTGCTCAAAGTACAGTAGCACGCAAAATAAATAGATACAGGATTGCCCAAAAAAAGCAGTTTAAGTAAACTCAATATGGCGGTTTCATGGCGCCATTTTGGGTTCAAATATGAATTTTTAACTTTTTAGTTAGTGTTTTGGCAGGGTAGACGTGTTTCTGAACTTTTAACTACGAATCGTTCAAGACGTCTTTCTGAGAGTGTATCTTGGAAGAATACAAGATTCAAAATATAGGGATACAACATAAAAATAAATAGAATGATAGAATAGGTCATCACGGGTTATATTGGGATGTTAATAATATGTTTGTAGCAGAAAACGTGTAATCAGAAGCTAATCAAATAAAATTAATATTACTGTGATGAATATATTGCTTTGTACAAAGCGTTGTCAACTACTAAAACATATATTAAATAACGAAAACTCATTACTGTTAATCCAATGCAATCATGGTGATTTAGGAAAACTAATTGCAATTCGGTGGGTATTCACGTTTGAATTAATATTTTATACTATCACCGCAACTATTTACGTTCGTAATTCGAAATCATCAACAACTAAACGCTGGATGTGTTTGCAGGAACAAAAACATTTATAGCTACACTGCGTTATAGTCTATAGAGAGCGGTATTTTGTGGGAAAATTGCGAAACAGTTCGCCGAGTTGAATAATAAATGATTTAATAACAGAGCCCGTTTGCTCCCAGCAGAGTGTGTTCAGCTCGAAAAATAACAAACGATTTGAAAACCTGACAGCAATCGCAGTAGGTACGCATGCACGCACTGCGCGCCGCCGCCGCCGGCCATCCTGCCTGTCTGCATGGCACGGCAAACAGTTCACCGATGGCAGTATTTAATTTTCAATCTTTTTGTGCCTTATTGCACGTTAATTAAGCCCCTGGGCTAGAGTTCATTATTTTTAGTGTGACTACGCGCGTTCAACTAAAAATAAATGGTATCTACCTCGTTTAATTTATAAATTAAGATAAGGCCGTTTATGCCTCTCCGTTTTGCATAATTAATCTCTATGAATAGGCTCAATGCTCTATTCATAAATTAGCAATTAGTAAGGAGTTGAACTTAATTACCTAATAAGCTTTAAAGTAGCTTAGCTCTTTGTTCGGAGCCAATTACATTTCATTCTTAAACATTAACTCACAAAACCTTTTCTCGAGACCTCCACAAGACAATGAAAACTTTTCCGCCTTCAACGTTTAAAAAGCTTCTATTAAACTATTGTTTAGCAGAAAAACCCCCGTAGCAGATTGTCAGGGTGAAAGCAACAGGCAATAAAGTCGGCAAGAATGAAGAAATGTATGAATGCGAGGTGCATCTACGCAATAGACCGTGAAACACTGTCGCACAATTTGTCCCAGCGACACCTGCGACAACACTTTCTACACTGATCGTAAATTGCTGAACAAATCCTCCTCCTTTATTTCAGATTTCAGTACATATTAGGCTAAGAAATATTAGACGACCGAAGGGTTAACTTAAGTCACTATTTAAGTTAAAATGCTGACATTGAGTTATACTTTGATAAAGAACGACCTAAAGTTCTTCAAACGCTTTAATCGTAAACTCAAATAAGGCAATGTTCCCTTTGCCTGGGTAAACGTTTATATATTACGTGGTGTGTAAACGAGGGTTAAGATATACTTATGTGAAATTCAACTTTTTAATCTTAGAAGAGGCAATATCAATTATTGATATTATGGCTACGTTCATAATAACTTACTATTTGTATTTATTTAATAAAGCACTAATTTCAAAGAACTTTTCCAAAGACATCCATACTAATATTATAAAATATGCATAAGTGCGTCTGTCTGCCTGCTAGTATTTGGTACAGAAATAGCTTGCATTGTGCTACTTTTGGCCCCAGAAAAGTTTAAGAGTTTCCACGGCGTTTAAAAGACCCTCAAACCACGGATGAAGTTGCGAGCATCTCCTTTGTACAGAAATAGTTCGTATCCTGGAAACGAACATGATGGCTTTTTGCCCCAGAAAATTGAAGAGCTTCCACGGGATTTTAAAAACCTAAATCCATGCGGACGAAATCGTGGGCATTACCTTGTTAATGATAAATGTTCCTATCTGTCTGATATTCTGTTAAAAGCTGATAGATTGCTGTGAATTTATGATTTCGGTTACAGAAAAATAATGTAATTTCATTCGATAAAAGCCCTATAAATAACGTATCAAAAATCTCAAAAATGATGGACCACTCAAATAAATTGGTTTGCAAACATTGATAAGGTTCGTTTAATCACGCAATTTGTTTTTCGATGTAATTCCCACTCCCGGGCGTGGAATGGCAGTAGTCGGAACAAATAAATCTTTATATATTAGTAATGTGGAAGGAGAAAAGTTGCCACCGAATCCGTTTGAGACAAATGTCCCTTTGTAGATGGGGAAACTGTAAGGAAAGGACGGCGATTTATCTAAAATAACCATACAATTTAGCGACAACGTCGAACTGTCGTCGCTTCCACTTTGTGCAAATTGAACGATTCTATCCCCATATATCTCGGAATTTGCTTGACGAACAAGTTTGTGTTCTAAGTCAAACAAAAGTATATAATATCTCGAAGTTTTATGTTTGTTTACGGTTATATGACTTGAGTGAGTGTAGCTGAGTAATAGCTTACGCAGTGTTTGAGCCTTCGTGTCCAGAGTTTCCCACTTTGGGGTTTTCAAGATAAAACAGAAATTTCATTAGGTATAATATTATGTGAAGTTTAAAACGAAGACAATTTCGCTTAAGGTAGAAGCGAGGGTCTTATCCGAGCAATTACTTAGACCCTATTGTTTCAGCTTTTATCCCTTCAACGCGGGTATTGTATTCTTTATAGTCCTCGTAGCTTTGTTGATAATACTAAAATTATTTCTGTTTACGTAATAATATACTTGAAATACAAAATAAATAGAATACATCAATAATTTATCCAAATAATATATTAAAAGAAGAAGTCCCGAGTAACTAATATGACTTATTACAAGGAATAGGCTGAAATTTTCGAAATTCTCACGGTATATAGGAAATAAAGAGAGTTTATGTATTTGAGGGCGGTGGCTAGTTCCAACAAATATTTGCATACAAGTCAGAATTATAGGTACCTAAGCGCAATAATTGACATCAAGCAATCATAAAAATAAGCAAGTTTGCTCAAAACGTGGATACAAATCGTATCCTCCTTATCCTTCGTCATATCACGCGTAATATTGCAAAACCATACAGAAACTTGTGACTTTTTTTTAAATCTTTTATTTACAGGCTTTTACATTTCTGTACATCAGCCTAGGTAGTGACTTGTGACGAGAAAGACGCGGGTATGAGTGCCCCGAGTAGGTGCGGCGCGGATACGTCGCAGGTCCCGGGAACCACTCTCACATTCACCACGCGGCGACAATGCCAGCCAAATAGAATTTAATATTCATAGAGTCGACGTACGATTCAGTGAATTCATCGCCCGCACCTTGGACCCGAGCCCCGCATATAAAAGACCTTCCTTGAGCCCCTGGGTGTACTTCAAATAATTCGTCTCGGAATAGCTGCACTTCAAAAGTGCGGGAATAGAAACGGAGAAAAAAATCCAAGCGTTGTTTTATCATACAGCGAAATTGAAAATACCGTCAACGTCCGTCGGGACGTCCGCGGGGCAAGCTCGGGTTTGAAATAAGCTTTCCATTTTTATTTCTGATATAGAATGTATTAAAGAATTTATCAGGATGGTATTTGATCGAAAGTTAACCTTTCGACGGTCCTTTAACTTAAAAGCTGTTAAGTGCAAAAATACAGTTTGAGTTATCCGCCTAAAACGTGAGAATTAAAAAAAAATGTTATATATCCTACGTAATATTCTTGTTTAGAAACATCAGTTTTTGAAAATTCCCACATTTTCGGCGATAAATCAAAAAAAATATCATTTTGCACTTAGCGGCAGGGCCGTAGCTTTGGTCAATTATACCTTCGGTCCTAATGTTTTGTCCGTTTTTATTTTTTGAGTCTTATTCGTTATGTTTTCTTCTGTATGTACCTGTATCTCATGCAGCAGTTCCCTCTCGTCGAGAAGAACCACGCGGCAGGCTAGTGTGCGTGGCGTCGGACAGAGGCAGTCCATCATCTTGACGAATCCTTTACGCCACCTGTCAAACCAACATATTATTATAACATTGTTCAGTGTATTCTTACTTTTTTTAATGACAGACGGATGGACGGACAGCAAAAGCTTACTAATAGGGTCCCGTTGGCACTCTTCGGGTCTGGAACCCTAAAAACTAGGATTTAGTCGCTAGCGTTGGTATACTTGAGACTTAGCAAATAGCTAATTTCTACTCCCAAGCCTTTTTTGTTTGACGTTGTTACCAAAATAAAGCTGTGGTAGAGACGTCGGCCTCATATTAAAGGGACCCCGGGGTTCGATCCCACGCTTTTTCGGAGTTAATAGAATGTACGTTTTTGTAACTTGGAATATATCACTAGCTTTAACGGATGAAGTAAAATATCATGAGGAGACCTGTATGTCTGAGAATTCTCTATAATATTCTCAAAGGTGTGTGAAGTCTACCAATCCACACTTGGACGACGTGGTGGACTAAGCCCTTCTCATTCTGATAGGAGACCCGTACTCGATTGGGGGCAAGCGTGTTAACGATGATGACGATGATTACCAGTATATTTAGACCCTAAAGTCTTAATAGTAGATCTTTGTAACATAAAATACGTCGCTTGATTTACACACTACTTCTAAAATGTACAAATTGTACATAGCGTGAATCGCTCTTGTAAACCTAGCTTCCTACAGGTATTTCAAAACATAGATGCAACATCGGTATTCTCTGCACAAAGGGAGAAGTTGTTTGAAGGCAATTACAGAGTTATTTGCAGCCAGACTCAATGGTAAAATCACCAAAGGGTTAGTCGTAACCAAATATATCCTCGTTAAAAGTTTGTCCGGGGCGAGCGAGTTCTACGTTCTGTTTTAACAATTTTATTTTAATTAACTAGTGCTGCCACCAAACGAATTATAATCACCCTAAAATATCAATGGGGTTTAGGGAAAATTGACACTAAATTCACCCTTAAATTAAAAAGATTACTTACCTGACATTTTTTAGTAAGGTAAATAATAGATAATTATAAGAGTCACACATCAATATGTAAATTTTTAGTTCGTACTATGTATATCTACTACTAAAGCTATTTTTAATTAACAATAATAAAAATTATATCATTTAACATAACAGCAGGTTAATTAGTTACTAAAAGAGTAATCACTCCAAAACTGTTAATAAAAACCACCCAAGTGCGAATCGGGCCTTGCTCTTTTAGGGTTCCGTACATAATTATGTCTTGGTCACAGCTTACAAATTATCTCATGAACCGTTTGTTTTCAGTATAATGTTTTTTTTTATTTATAATAGGCAAGCGCTTGACCACAATCACACCTGATGGAAAGTGATGATGTGGTCCAATGTGGTACCTAATATACCAAAATTTCATATTCTTAAGTAGTTTAGTTTTGAGATAGACCGCGTCACAAAAATGGTTTAAAACTGACAACTTTGACGGTCTCCCATTTCCTTGAGATAAAATAGGAAAAAAATATATTCGTACTCTATTCCATAAGATCTTGACAATGCTATCTCACATGATAGGGTAAAAAAAATACGGTTCCTTTTGCTTGTATGTGTGTCCTCTCTGAAAAATAATTAATTGAATTTTCCATTTAATGTTCCGTTTAAGGTCAGCGTTCTACACCAAATACCAAAATTTCATGTTTGTAACTCAATTCGTCTGCGAGCTAGAGACCTAAGGCACGTGGACAGATAGACAGCAAAGTGATGTTAATAGGGCTCAGCTTTTCCCAAAGGGAACCCTAAAAATGCCGCACGCGTAACAGGCAGAATTTGATTTGAGGGTTGTTATGCCACAATATGTACACAATGTTATGTAGTGAGGTATTGACGGACGTCCATTGTACGACTGCGAATTTTTATTTCGAATCTAAATGAACTTTTTCTCTTAATTAATGCTTACACACGAGACTTTCAGGATTACAGTTTGATTCGAGCCAGCTTCGTTTTAATAGTTGGAGTCGTGATTGCTAGCGTTTTGTAAATTGAGGACGAGAATAGCTAAAAGAAAAATCAAAGCCTGTAAAATATTGAATTTTTTTAGGGTTTCTAGGGTAAATATTAAAAAAAAACCTCTTATGGGCGACTTCATCAATCCGTTCGTCACACAGCTGTTTATTTCATTTCTATACTAATGTATCATTGGAAATGTTTATAGTTTTAATGCTTCCCCTTTATTACTTTACTTACAACAACAACAAGAAGTTACTTAGTTTTGACTTATCATGAAAAATGTTTAAATAAAACAATATTATCCCCTTATCTCCGAAGTTTGCAAAGCAAAAACTCTGAAATCCATGTATACTGGTATAAGCGAAAGTGTATCTGTCTGCTAGCATTTCCTGGCCGATTTTGACGAAATTTGGAACAGACATAGACATGCATATCGGAGAAAGACATAGGGCTACTTTTGTCCCAAAAAAACCAGAGAGTTCCCACCGGATTAATATAGCTTGACCTAAAATATAAATATAAGTTTAAATAAGTATAATTTCTAACAAACAAAACTTCGAAACAAACAACAAAGACGAGAACACGAACAATTAATCCAAAGGAGCTCGATAGAGATTAGTCCCCCATCTCCCCAACCCCCTCCATGCGTGGAAATCATTTCCCAGCTTTTGGACATTTTTCGCCGGCACAGTGCCGGTACTGGCACCGGCAACATGACGGTACTGCAATGATGGATCCATAGATCCCGAAAAAATTACTATATTAAACGTCTTTCCACCCGCCGCGCGCGCCGTGACACCTGAGACGCTGGATTTTCTATTTTTTTACGCCTTTGTCTCTGTTATCTTTGCCTTTCCGCGTTTCAATTCCGGCGCGGTGTCCTCCAATGGAAAAACGCTCGTTGTCTGATCGAAAATAAAAAGATTTGCGATTGACATTCGAGTTTTCCGCTCGTAAAGCTTAGCGGTCAAATGATCTATTTTACCACTGCAGTCTGCATAGCTTCGCGGCGCATGCAAATTCTGCTATGTGGAAAAACCGGAAAAACACATGTTTTCAGGAGAAACTATTAAATTTAGTTTTTTTTTTGAAAAAAATTGCTTTACTTTTAGGTCAAAAACACATATCTAAAAAAAATCTCTTGAATTAGCACACATGCTAAAGATCAATTTTACCTAAACCAAATGACATGAAACCTTGGACCAAGTTATTTGCGTAGATTCAACGATATATTTAAGGGGTATTTTTCATTAGTAGATACTTATCTAGGTATATTTATAATTATTTAAATACAGTAAACCAATATAAACCAAAAAACAATTATGAGTTCACACAATTTTCGTATTTTTATCACACTGCGACAAATCCCAGAAAAACCAGCAACATGATCAATTAATCCAAACAATTCCAACACAGATTAGTCGTCCTTCCACGCGTGTATGAAATATTTTCCTGTCATTGCCTGATCGGGACAAAAGATTTACGATTGACATACTGGCTTTATGTCCCATGGAGAGCTCAACGGACATGCAGATATGTTTATTCACGAGGTAGAGTTTTGGAGCTCTACTCTTTATATTTGTATGTATGTTTGAATGTTATATCTATACTGTCATTTATTTCTAAATATTATATCTACTGATACGAGAGGATGCCCATGACTTGTGCGTAGATTTGGGTTTTCAAAAATCCCGTGGGAACTCTTTTATTTTTTTTCTTTATCCTTTGATTTCGATGAAAAGCTATGATCATTGTAAAAAGAGATTAATCCGCGAAACTTATGATAATAATCAATATAGTGGAATAAAAGTCACTACAAAGTCGGCAATACACACGATAAGAAAGAATCTTGGACTTCTTGGACTTATTATAGTTATTAATAATCGGGAAATAAGTACAAAGATGTGCAATGATCATGGAACAAATTCGCACACCTGTGTTATTAATCACATTGTGGCGTAACTTGCAGTATGTACTTACTGTGGATATTAGCCCCCCGGCTACATCTAATTAGGCAATTACGATGTCGAAAATAGTTATACAATTTTGACTGGCGTGCGTACCTACTTCGTGGTATGTAAAGGATGGAGAATGGAGAAAATACCTATTACGGAGACACAAAAAAAAACAAGAATATTCTTGAAGTATACGTCTATCATTTAGTATTATCTAATTGTTATTCTATTGTTTTTTATATTTTCTTTCTATGAAACTAGTAAAATTGCAAACTACTGACGCTAGCGGGCGCATGCTTAGATTTTTCTCTTTCTTTGTTCGAAGCATGCTCATGGGAAATGAATGTAAATGAAACAATGCACCAAAAACATTACGAACCACGATGATACCGTTTGAAATTATTTATCAGTTACGTTCCCACGTATACTAGGTACTTCCCATGAGTATCGTAGAAACGTCTTTAAGTATTAAGTGTATAGAGTCGGTCAACAAAGTAGTTGAGCACTTCTCAATTAATTTCTAAACTACTTAGGATATAATTATGTCGCTAAATTGAGATCGGAAGCGCTTATCTCTAATCTAATTATTACGTTAAAAAATGAAAGTGCTAATGTCATGATTCAAATAGGTACCTACCTAATCGTACCATCTACATACGAATAAATGCCACTGATGTTGAATACGTACCCATTTCATAGTTTACTTTTACAACATTTTAATTTTTAATTTAAGATTTATTCATCTGAAAGTTCTGAGGAGGAATAAAAAAGGAGGTCGAGGGTTCAGAGCCCCAGGCACGCAAGGTTAAGTAGGTATGTGCGTTTCGGTTTTAAGCAATTAAAGATCACTTGCTATTATAACAGTGAAGGAAAACATCGCGAGGAAACCTGCATGCCTGAGAGTTGCCAAAGGTGTTTGAAGTCTGCATATTCGTACTGGGCATTCGTGGCAGACTATGGCTCTTCTCATTATGAGAGGAGATCCGTGTTCAGTAGTTGGCCGTTGAGGTTGATCATGATTTAGTCTTTGCGCTTCTGGGAATATATCGTTGCGTTGCTCCCGATTCTACATTTGATTAAAGTGCTAGCCTAAAAACAGGTTGTGAATTTACGATGAGGTTCGATATGAATACAGGTAAGCAGGTAAACAGGATGTGATAATATCTGGGTTAGATAGTAAAAGAGATGTACGTAGGGAAAGTTTAAATAACGGTTTACGTGTTAATTTGGTCATATCTAATTTAAGGCGCACATCCTGGAGAACTAACATCAGCTGTGCGTATTTTGGAATGTATGTTGGAATTCCATACTATTAATTCTAGGCCAAGGATTTCAGTTTCCACGCCTCTTTGGCAAAAGGGTTGCTTTGTCTGAATATCATATGTATCTTGTTTCTAGGTTCAGCGATTTGTATTATAGACTGATCTTTTAGTACATAAAACGATCATGCATACATTTTAAGATTTTACTCTCCATTTTAAATAATTTTGATTGAGGATCGGGGAGGAGGAGGTGTCCTTCGCCCTAGCCTGGAAGAAAATATATTGGAGCCTACAAGATTTTTTTTTATTCACTATAGGTAAGCGCTTGACCACAATCACACCTGATGGAAAGTGATGAAAAACAAAGAATCAAATATTAGAATCAAGGCCAAATTATATGATGTCGCTATATTTCCATGTCTAATTTATGGCTGCCAAACCTGGGAACTCAGGAAGGTAGACGAGGAAAAAATTGCGGTGTGTCACAGGATGTATCAACTATCATGTCTAAAATCGAACTTTTGACGTGACATTTTGACAAATATAGAGCTTAAATGGCGAGTGAGATCTCAAAATGTATGCATTATACACTGGTATTTACTTAGAATTGACATCGTCAGATAACTAATATTTCTGTAAAGTCAGATATTGAATTACAGTTTTATTTCCAACCAGCGATAAGGAAATAGGATTAGCGTCAATCTCGTGCATACCGCAACGAATTACACGCAAAAACCTGGAAAATACGAAACACTTTGTCTGTAACCAATCACGGTATTATAAGCTGGCACCATGAAAACAAAGAATGTAAATAATAATAGTTTTGGCTTAGTGCTTATTAGTTTTTTTTTTCGTTTTACAATTATTACATGTCACGTTCATGATTTATTACAATTACGCTGCTTTTTGGATTGGAAAAGAAAAGCTTTTGATGTTTTGGCCTTTTTTTTAATAAAAACCCCACTAATTAGATTTGCATAGTAACCATAAATTTTATACCTCCTTAGATTAACCATTAAAATTTGTCAGAGCGTGGTCAGAGCGCAGCGAAGACCAATTTATACGTCTTAATCTAAGATTTATATACGTTCGTACGTTAGAAGTAAGCACCTACTTATGTTCCATAATAATTATTTATTAAAACATCCTACGAGCATAAAAGGTAAATATGGATGGTTCAAAAAGAGACGACGTATCCCAAAATAAAATGCTAAAATTAGTTACATACCCGAACTAAATTGTAACCAATTTTATATGGCTTTTATTTATAGTGGCATTAAAGTATAGGCGAAGGTGCGAGCGGACGCTTGCGCATGCCGACACGTGCTCGCTCAGCGCATACTAATGCCTTTTGCCGATCGCCAAACAAAAATTCTCTTTTAACAAACTTAGCGGTCAAGAACTCAAGTATGGTAGCTCAATCATCAAGCTGGCATCAAGTGGGTATGCAAATGTGATTCAAACGGCGGCGGCGTCTAGTTCCGCCTTCTGAACTCTTTAGGCAAAACTTTCTTATGCGATTATAATTGGCGGGAAATGCGCGCCCCAAATAGGACATAGAACAGTGATAGCCTAGTGGCTAAGACATCCGCCACCTTTTCGGGGGGTCGGCGGTTCGATCCTTATAACTTTTTGCAGTTAGGGATGTGCGTTAAGGCAATTAAATATCACTCACTTAACGCTGAAATCTGCATGTTTGAAAATTCTCTAATATGTTCTCAAAGATGTGTGAAGTCTGCCAATCCGCACTTGGTCAGGGTGGTAGACTATGGCCAAACCCTTCTCATCCAGAGAGAAAGCCCGTGCTCAGTAGTGAGCTGGCGATGGGTTGATCATGATAACGATGAATAGGATATTCTCCATTCGATGTGTATTCTCCTTGTAATAAGCTCAAAAGCATCGTATCGTAAAAGTATCGTATGATTATATGGTCTACTACCGTCTAAGTATCAAAGGTACGAGTATGATACATCAAACGTTGAATTTGTATGCCGTCAATCATACCCCGTTACAAAGCAATGACGACCAAATACGTTTATGAATGTCAATACATGTGTTTGTCTTAATACACCGTAAGAATAAGCTATTCTAACACGCAGTTTTACACAAAGCTGTAGTATTGTATAAACGCTGCTTATGGGCTTTTAGATAAAATACTCTTGGGTACAAAAATACCTACCAATTAGGTACGTCCGTAATCGAAATAAATTATACTAAATATACATAGCTCAAACTAAAACACTGGGGTTAAAACATAAAAAACTATAGGTTCCTCTTAATATGACTGCTCTTTCTAAGAAATGAGTTTTGGAGATTTCACCCCTAAGGGAATTAAATAGAAGATGAAAGCTTATACGAAAGTCCATCATTTTTCGAATTAAATCCATGGAAATCGACATTTGATCTTTTGGTTAAAAATAATAAAGGTTATTTCAAGATTTCTGGAAGCTTTACCCCTAAAACGGTTAGGTATATGGGGCATGAAAAGTTTATGACAGAACGACATTTTTTAAAGTCATAATCATGTAAATTGGTATTTAGAGTTTTGCGAGCAGGATCCAGGCGGTGCAAGATCGTGGCATATGGAATTTCTTAAAAGAGACCAATAATGTCATCTGCAGGTGTATAAGTATTGGTTGACGACAACGACGAAAATAAAATAAGTTAATGAGAGAATTATCGCTAGAAAACTAAGATTTTTACCAACTAAAACAGTATGACAATGGAATACGCTCATCTGAAAACAAAAGACAAACGAAATCACTAACGAACTATCGACCTTTCCACCAACTCAGCATCAAAGACAAAGCCTTGAATAAGCATCTCAAAATTGACTCATAATTCTGCGAGTTATTACACGCAGTTGTTAAGGATGAATAATTTATTTAACGTAAAAGTGATAAAGCAACCGAAATTCGGCGCTGTTATTGTCTTGAATAACGAAATGTATCTGGCTGTGCCATAAGTACCTACTACGTTCCTATTAAGTCAAATGACCCAGCTCGAATTTTATACGGCAATAAGTCGCACGCAACTTCGTGAGTGCCATGTACATTGTTATATGCAGAGATCAGACAGCACAAGGCCAATTACGTTTAAGACTTCACTTTGGAGAATTTCATGTACCTACCTACTTAAATTAAATAGCCCAAAATTAAATTTGGCAACAACACTGGAAAACTATTCAGACTCCAAGTAGGCATACACACTTTTTTATGTAGCTAGGTGTAGGTATAACGACTCACAAATTAAGTATAAGAAAAAAACGGGATGGACCATAAAAAGACAGTCAGACAGACAGTTGCGCATTTATAATTATTAGGTATAATTAGTATGGATAGCCTAGTGGTTAAAACGTTCGGCTCCTAATCGGAAGTCGGGGGTTCGATCCCGGGTATGGACCTCTAACTTTTCAGTTATGTGCATTTTAAGCAATTGAAATTATATCACTTAGTTTAACGGTGAAAGAAAACATCGTGAGGAAACCTGCATGCCTGAAAGTTCTCCATGTCCTTAAAGGTGTGTGAAGTCTGCTAATCCGTATTGGACCAGCGTGGCAGACTATGGCCTAAAGCTTTCTCACTCTGAGAAGAAACCTATGCTCATTAGTGTGCCGGGAGTGGATTTTTCATGAATATTTAGTGGTATAGTATGGATGTCATTTATTTGGTATGTTATGTAGTCGTAGTAGGTGCAAGCGAAATGTTCCAGGTAAAACCCAAAACCTGCTATACTAGGATGGATGCCATATAAAGTCTTGTAGTATGAAGCTGTATAAAGTCCCGCTGTAGGTAAATACTTATTCTTACGCATGTTCAAAACTTCCGCCATAACTGATTTTGTTTCAATCAATATACCTAGTTATAAATTAACTAGATGATGCCCGCAATTTCGTTCGCACACACATAGACTTTTAAAAGATCATCGGAACTCTTTGATTTTTCGTGACAAAGTAGCCTATGTCCGTCCCCGGGTGGCAAGCTAGCTATCTCCATCGTTACTAAATTTCGTTAAAATCGGTTAAAAAAGAGGGCCGTAAAAAGCTAGGCGAAATACAAACGGGCTTTCGTATTTATAATATTAAGTACTAGAGGATGCCCGCGGCTTCGCCCGCGTGGATTTCGGTTTTTTTAAATCCTGTAGGAACTCTTTGATTTTCCGGGATAAAAAGTAGCCTATGTCCTTCCCCGGGATGTATTCCAAGTCTGTACCTTTCATTAAAATCGGTTCAGCGGTTGGGCCGTGAAAACGTAGCAGACAGACAGACAGACAGACAGACACACTTTCGCATTTATAATATTAGTATGGATGGATTTAACTAAACCTAACGATAGGTATAGATTAAAATCTACGTTGCCTTAAAAAAATAACAAAATATATTAGTACCCAATAGAATGCCCAATAAATAAAAGTAAGCAATATAGACCTTGAAATAAAGTTAACAGATGACTTGGATCCGAGTGCTTGCTTGGAATAGCGCCAAAAAGCCAGGGCTTGTAAATTGCTTGCAAATGATATAAACGTCGGCGACATACTTCGTACACGGTAAAACTGCGAAAAGTGCCAAAGAATTTTAAAAAGGAAAGACATTTATGAACATTGGACAGGAAAAGAAGAATTTCAAATGAGTCAAGGATAATATCCCTGTATGATCTTGACCGTTTCAAGGAAGAGAAACTTTTTTGTTTTCAAAATTAGTGGGTACATTTATTATTAAGAGTAATTTCTTGAGTCTAAAATTACAGCAGGTAGCTTGCGGCGATCTCTCTCATAACAATCAGTAGAAGCCGAGATCAAACAGCCCACGTTAAGGCTTACCTTCTCTGTTGCTACTCCGCCCACTATTTAAAATTTTTCGACTCGCCTGGGAATTAACTAGTTCGTTGTTTTGATTTAATACTCGCTGTTGCCTGCAACTTTGTCCGTATGGAATTTTAGTAACCGTACCTTCTGATGTTATACCTAACTTATATTAAACGAAAGTGTCAAGCTTCTGCCAACTTCGCACAGTCCATCCGTTTAACTGATTTTGACGTACGAACACTTGGTAAAGAGATTTTGGTAAGACCCGGGGAAAGGAAAAAAGCTACTTTGATCCTGGAAAATATACCTATGGAACTTTTAAAGAACTAAATGGATGCACTTATCACGTGGATGAAATCGCGGGCATCATCTAGTTCTTAATATATTTGCAGTACTTTCATCGACCTCTTTTATTCGATGCCTGTTCATAAAAAAGGTTTTATTAAGCACATCCTGAGCTCATACTAGCACAGCACCTCGTACAAAACGTATCTTATTATACTTTCTGGTGCTTTTAATTACCTACCTATGTAATTATGCCAAAAATCACTAAAAAGTAACACCACCGTTTTTAATAATATAGAACTTAAGCTTTTTAAAACTTTTTTTAAATCATCTGGCTTATATACTTGATTACCTAGGTTTGTCCGCTTAAAAATTATATACCTGTGGTAATAAAATTTGTAAAATTTTATAAGTTTAGCGTCTGAGGCCTGAGCCATAAAAAGGTACCAGACAGACAGATACATTTTCGCATGTGAGCATTGATGTGGATAATAATATTAAAGTGCTCTACAAAACGCGGGTTTAATGTGTTTGATAGCTGCAGTTATATTCTGGTACTTAGTAAATAGTAATAAAGTATAAAGATTTTTTTTGGTTTTAAGTCTTGACATAAAAACTAACGTCTTGATAAACCTTAAAGTTGGGGTGGACACGTCATGCAGATGGCAATTTTGAGAATGGCTTTTTAAACATGAAAATAGTGGCATTACCAAAAAATTCAAATATTTCTAGCAATTTTGATCGTCACTGTAAGTATATATAACTAACACTTCGTTTTTTTTTAAAAAGCACATTTAATAAAAAAATACTATACTTAGTAGGTAGTTAGCATACGAGCTAGTCACACTAATATTATAAAGGCGAAAGTTTGTATGTGTGTGTGTGTGTGTGTGTGTGTATGTTTGTTACTCCTTCACGCAAAAACCACTGGACGGATTTGGCTGAAATTCAGAATGGAGATAGATAATATCCTGGATTAGCACATAGGCTACTTTTTATCCCGGAAAATCAAAGAGTTTCCACGGGATTTCGAAAAACCTAAATTCACGCGGGCGAAGTCGCGGGCATCGGCTAGTCTAAAATATATGCAAAATGAGAGTCTAATAAAAATTTAAGCACTACTTAAACATGACTTAATCACATTTTTGTCATACATTTGACATGTATAAATTATGACTAAACACTGAGGTTTTTAGTAATAAGCGCCTCAAACCGGATGACGCAGGAAGCGAGCGATTCTTCTCTTTTTGTGAGGCATTAATATGAGCGTTAATTAAAAAGTTGCAGTTAAATAAGGATTCTCAGCTTGGTTTGCGGTTGTCGGGGTGAAAGTAGATGAAATTTTAATAACGTCCGAATAAAATCAGTCCCGTTGCAAATATGGATAATACTGTAAGATTGAAATACCTAGGATACGAGTACTTAGATGGTAGGTAGGTATACCATCACATTATGTATTACATATATGCATTTTTGTCTGTTTTGGCAACTGTTGCAAGTTATAATACCAAATAACTAGATGATACCCGTGGCTTCATCCGCGCGGATACCTATAGGTTTTTAAAAAATCTGTTGCAACTTTTCCATTTTCCGGGACATATAGGTAAGTAGCCTATGCCCGTCCTCAGGGTGCAAGCTATCTTTGTACCAAATTTCGTCAAAATCGGTAAAACGGATAGGCCGTGAAAAGATGGCAGACCAACAGACAGACACTTTCTTATTTAATGGAAATAGGTATGTGAATGAAGAAGTAGTTTTCTCTTTGCAAACTCATTGTCGCAGTTTTGAAGCCGGACACTTTTTTTTTTTAATTCTGCAATCTCACCTGGTGCTAAGTGATGTTGCAGCCTAAGATGGAAGCGGACCACCTTGGAAGAGGTAAGTATACCTAGTAGGTTTTATTAAACCCAACACCTCTTTCTACAGGGTATCGTACCGGAACGCTAATTCGCTTGACCGCACGGCTTTTTTGTTAGAGTGGTAGCTGGCCACGGTTGAAGCTTCACACCAGACCAGATCAGAAATAACTTAGTAATCGTAAATACCTAAACTGTTCCCGCCGGATATCGATCCTGGAACCTCCCATTTATAACATCACAGCGCACACTACTGTGCCAGGCAGGTCTTGTAATCTAAAGCGCTTCGCTGGATTTCCGGACACGAGATTAATTGTTTCTATTAACTATAAATGGGTAGCCGACAGTCGCGTTTACACAGGGGGTATTAATTGGTTTACAGGAGCACTTGCAAATCCCGAGCATATACCATGCTAAATTCATCACTACCTTATATTAATACCTAACCGCAGTATATGTGTCGGTGTAAAATTGACAAAACAAAGGCAAACTATTATCTGCAGCCTTAGCATGACACCAAGATAATAATTCCCGCGGAATTTGAATCGTAACTCGTAAGACTTATATGTCCACTCGATTTTTGTCGTTTTACGTACAAGAGTGTTTCAAGTCCCAGTTACAGTTCAGGCAATGTCAACGAATTTTATATTTACAATCATCATTATGGTTGTCAACCGATAGAGATCCATCTATTAGGCATACTTGGGTCTTGAATCTTGTAGGAACTTTCACACGCCACAGTCTTGCTGGTCTTGCGCCGCTGATGTTTACAATAGGTATTGAATATTGATAAAAGCTGATACAAGTGACAATAGGCTGGGAAATTCTCATGTCTTTCGTTTCCAAGTGTATATGTATGATGGATGCCCCTCTTAGACGCTTAGGTGTGGATATAACGTTGACCTCTCACACTATAACAGCGTGCGGGACTTACTCATGCTAAGGGTGCTGCAAGAAGTTGAATTTTCATTACTTTCCTGTTAAAATATCCAATTTCTTTCTTTTATCTATCCGACACAAAATACTTGGAAATCTTCGCGAGATACAATCGAAATAGAACAAAGGACAGGTTATTGCATACTTCATGATGTAAATGTTAAGGCAAGTACATAATAACACGCAAGTAGGAACTGTGATGTAATTACTATTAACATATTCAAGGAGTCTCGCGGTTCCACCTGTGAGTGAGCAACTAACGAAGAACCCTCTAAACTTCGCTCCGTCATATTCTACACTCGCTTTGTAAAACAAAAGCTTCACACCGGAATACGTCTTCATGAGACGATTGTCGTAAATTCGTATAAACTTTAGCAATAATGAACGTAAACAGTCGGCGTCACTTCGCAGAGAAAGAGCTAAGATTTCTTTTATTTTTGGAACAAAATTTGGAAATAGCAAATAAAAATTTACCCTTGTAAAAATAAAAGTAAATAAAGTGCTCTTAGTTAGTGACAGTAAATTAAAAAATCATAAATTACTACAGAATAGAAATGAAAACTACATACAGACAACAAGAACGAATAGTTGAATTGGTGCAAAATTTAAAGTTTTTGATTAACGAAATACCTAAGTCAAATATTTTTTTTAACATATCACTTGTGTATGAAACGTTTTTTAGTATAATAATTTATCATGATCAACCCATTTCCGGCTCTCTAATGAACACGGTCTCCTCTCAGAATAAGAGGGAATTGGCCGTAGTAGAATAAGAACCCAGGCCGTAGCCTATCTCACTAGCCAAATGCGAATTGGATATATTTATGTCTTACTTAGATGATATAATTGCCACCTTGTTATTTACTGTATATATGTTCAACTGTATTAGGTACAAGAGATCAAATTAAATAACAACAAAACTTTGGGAACTCACAAGAAGTGTAGTCTACCGTGAACTCTGTGAAGCGAATAAAGCGATATTAGTTCGATCCCTATTGGAAGTTCCTGACCGCAATAATGATTGGATCTCGATTGGGAACGAAATACTGACAGGTGCCTTAGCTAACGTTCTGTGCAAGTTAGTCAAAGTCTGCGTCTATCGTTATTAGAGATTTTCTTACAGGCATTTATTTCTTCTTTATATAAAGCCATTGATCTAAATTCTTTAGGCGCTAATAGGCAAGAGAATATCACACGAACAGAAGTCAAATTGAAAAGAAGAAGAGAACGTATTAAAATGAAAGGTTTTTGAGAAAGACTAAATGGTTTCCAGCTATAACCAGAAAAAAGCTCATGGCTATGGTTCAAAATACTTCAATTAAGTCTGGATAAAGAATATTTTTATCTAATGCCAAAATGGAAATCGCAGGTGAAGATTTTTCTATAACTATTATTTTTATTTCAGACATAACTGAGACATTACAGAGATGACGGTGTAACAATGTTCAATTCTGTTCTGACGATTATTATTGGAACGGGAGCGCTTTGATGGCACGATTCAATCTGGTAATCGGAAATGGGCATTGTGCAACAAAGGCTTCATTGTGCGACCGCGACGCGTCCGCGCCCGCGCCGCCTCCTGCCCGCAAATATTCATGTGGATTATACCTACTAACCATACATGCAAGGGCGTAAAGTAGGGAAGTAGGTGCTAATGACAGTAGGTAGGTACGCCATTGTCATTTACGCGTAAGAGAAAATGAAGTAAGTCAGCGTAAAAAATTCTACAGATAATGTGCAAAACATGTTTTTCTAATCTACTTGCTTACTAGGCATTTGTTTATGCTCTACATACTTAGGAAGAAAAAAGACTCACTCATGTCAGTATTGTTTAACATCGGTTATATGTACATGTATACGTATCTACTATTCCTTCTGTTACAATAATTTAGACAGGACACAAAGTGTCCAGCAAAGCATGACGTGATTTCTAATACTATTCCGAAGAAAATTAAAAAAAAATAGACTTCATATTTGACGTAAGATTTTTACGCCTTTGCCTGTTACCTCCCAAAGCCGCCATGATCCAAACTTCATCGTCGCTGATCGTTCCTCCCTGAGCTGGGGACTATACGCAGAGAAACTTTCAGCTTTTATAAAATAACGAAGGTCTAGCACACGCTGGCTCTTTTTCTAATATCCACGCGACGCGCAACACACCGTGTCTCCAAAAAAGAGCCTTTTAAGACACCAAAGAGATAACACTAATTTCATGCGAAAGAAAATACTCATTATATTTCTCATGCTTTATTCAGGAGGGACGAATGCAAATCCTAAAAACACGACCAATTTATAGTACGCCTTTAATCTATTTTGAATTCTTCCAAATAAAATTGTTGATTCGACCGTCACGAATATAACGAACTCTCAAAATATCTTAGTGGGAAGGACAAAAGAAGCAAGGAGCATTTGAAGTGGGCGGTCCTCTGAGTGAACCACGATTTACGAACCCTCATTGAGAGCAAGAGGCACTTGACCCCAGCCAAGTTTCTCTAGCTGTGACTGATAAATAATAAATTAATGACCGCTAAGTTTTTAATGAAAATTTTCGTTAAATTAATAGCGTAAATTATAATTGAATAAAACCACAACTCTACTTGTTTATAGACATTGTTACCTGCAACAAAACTAAAAGTTAGAAGAAGAATAAGAATGTTTATTTACTAGAATATGGTACATACATTGGTCCTAAATATTAGGTAAAATCGCGTAGACTTATTTTATTACTGTACAAACAAATCGTGCCCACGTGCTAAGAATACTGACTGCGTTTCCACGCTGGACAGGGCTGAAGGCTGATCCTTAGCACAAAACAAGCCAGCTCTTCTGTCACCAGATGAGCCAATTAACCGTGGTGAAATGTCTCTTAAAAATGTTTAGCACAAAGACTCTATAATCCCAGTGTCTTTACGACAAACGAATCAAAAACGTTACTCGATATGAGAGGCATACTTTCGCCGCTTACCGGCTTCAGGTATTGCTGCTGCAGTTCCCGTTCTTGATGTTGTCTCCTTAATGTAGTACAGGGCTAATGTGCCAACACAAATTGTTCCCAGGGAACCAGCATCAATCCATCAGGTCTCTTACCATCACCCCTACCGCCTTAATGAGCGCAGCAATATCTATGATGGCAAAAACGCTTTTACTCGTATCAATAGAACTAGCCTGTCGTTCGTTCCTTTGGCAAGAGAATTCGTGAATTCCAATTTTTTCAACCTCTTTTCTACACGGACATCTGTGCTTATGCCACTGCTTGATAAATTATTATCAAGCTTAGTTCTACCTGGTGATGATGTTCTTAGATCTTGGGTTTTAGGTAGGTACCTAAATACTGTTAAGTTTCTGTCACCCAACCAATTAACGTTTTGGTTCACGTTACTTAAATGAAAACATATTATTTAATACAAAAGGCTAGACTAGAGGGAAAAAATCTTTGAAAGTACAAATAGGTACGTACATTTGTTCAAATCAGTAGGAGTAAAAATTTGCTTACGATTTCATTATGTAGGCAAAGTACAGACTTTTAAAAATTGCGAAAATCTATTTTGAAACAATTACTTATTGCCTTTTCAAGATTGATTTATCAAGTTTGGTAATTCTCTTCTTCGTAGGCAATAAAAACAGAAGTCGTAAAGTAAAAACGCTTTTATTAACTTTTTTAATTGGATTTTAGAGGAAAGGAACATGATAAAATATTCGAGTTTAGTTACGGCTACGTTGATATATTTATGTAGGTACTTAGCAATATTTATCTTCTTTATTAAAGATAATAAAAAATTGTAAGAAAGTATTTCAATATGCCCAAATATATCTATTCTATTAAAAGTATGTCTATGTGTAATTCATCCAAGATTATGTGTGATAAAATATACCTATCTACTTACAAGATCTATTATATGTTTATACATATAAGGAATGCAATTGTAATAATGGACAGGATTGATTAAAATTGTATACAAGGAAGGAAAAGGTCATCTTTATTTGATCTCTACATCAATGAAAATCGCTACAAAGTTTTTAACGATTTTCAATACAACTTCCGCGGCGAAAGTGAATTTATTTTGAGTTCTGCCTCATGTGTTTTTAAAACAGATGAAGTATTCAAATTGGGTAGACTAGGCATGAATAAGGCTTTGTTTGAGAGAAGTATTTCAATTAAAATCTAAAAATGGTATCTAAGTAGATAGGGTCTACCCAACGAACGATATTACCGACCCAATTTCAAAGTTGAAAGGACCTACCTACATTAGTTTCCTTTGTCACGGACAGGACGAGATCGTACCAAAGAAAGATGGTGTTGTCCCTAGAGGACATCGTCAGCCGAAAAATACGGCATTTGTATTTGGTGTAGAACATGTGTTAGGACCAAGCCTCGTGCCAACTACTAGCTACCAAGCCAACTAGCGAAGCCACTTTACGAGGTTTTACGACAGCTATTGCAGTTTACAAGTTCGTTGAATCTCAAAGAAAATGTATGTACCTACTTCTTTTTCTTTTGTTCTTTGATGGCAAGCTTTGAGTTTTTGATTTGACTCATGTTGATAAAATGTATCATATTTGAAGTCAGAATACTAATTATAGCCATTTGAGGTTATAGAGTATTGACTGTGGTCTTCGAACACGTCTTTGAAACCTACATATGAAAACTATTTAAATTATATACGGTAATGGCGATCATTGAATATGGAGTAGAAATGGAGAGCTTGTAGAGAAGCGTCTGATTTTATCTTTTTTAAATATAGAATCATAATTACATTGATAGTTATGAATCTATTACCTGATATAGTAGGTAAGTATTGCTCTCCGAAAAGTATAGTGGAGATTTGAAAAGCTATGACAAACAAAAACATAGTAGGTAGGTAGGTATGTACTTAAAGTTATATAACTACGAGCATGTACCTCTGTATATGTATGTTGTATCGTAGAAATCTTAGAATTAGGATCACGGAATTTGAATGACACTTGAATAAGTCGACAGCTACCTACTTAGTAATTCGTAATGGGTGCTTGAATA
Source organism: Maniola jurtina (assembly GCF_905333055.1). Classification (NCBI taxonomy): domain Eukaryota; kingdom Metazoa; phylum Arthropoda; class Insecta; order Lepidoptera; family Nymphalidae; genus Maniola; species Maniola jurtina. The sequence goes on from NC_060030.1 coordinate 7,956,276, forward strand.
ACTAAAGGTTGTCGGCCACCAAGACGAAGAAAACCCGAGAATTTATTTTAAAATGCAAAGGTATGTACATATATATGAAAAAACTATTTTTAATAATATTTATATAAAAAATATTTTATAATTTCAATTTGAACTCACGAGCTCATATCATTGAGTCAGCGTCAAGTTTTCATGAAATACCTACTTACGTTTGGTCTGTCAAGTCAAGTAGGTTTTTGTCACCCTGGGAAATAGGTTCCAGGACTTACTGGAAAACCTCAAAAGTTGAGATTTCAAAGATTTTTGTTTAATCAAGTCGGTTAAGTGATAGTCATTTTTCTGTTACCTTTTGTACACTTAAATTAACACCAGAATTTTAAGTAAGTACTTAAGTTTCTGTTGAATTGGCGAAATGTCCGATAGCTGCTGCTATTAAAAGATAAAACCATAGAGAAAACGTTATGAAGAAATAACAACTTTCTTTGACCAAAGTATGAGAATTACAGTCTCTTAGCTCCAATGAGATTCAGTGTTGTGTTTACCGTGAGTGACCGACGAACTGGCTAGGCACGGACAATGCGTGCAATTGTGGTTAAATTGGCTTTAATATTTTCAAGGTGAGGTAATACTGTGGTTGCGATTGGATGAGCGGTGACATCGGCCACGGCGGCGGGCGTTCAACTTAGCCGTGGCTATTCACTGCCTGCAGCCACTACCTTAATATCAGTGCCTGCTTTACCACACTAACTACTTCCGCTCCAATGCACACGTAAATTGCCCCATAACCACACAGATAGTGCCCTCCAAAAAACTTTATGAGAACTTTAACAGCTACTTACTAGTACGTCTCGTCTCAGATCCGAAACTCAGTTACATGCCACTCTCCATACCAGGATTACGAACATAGTTTATGACAATTTCGCATACGAATTGTAAGTACTTGTGGACGGAGGAGCCGGTATTTTCTTTTCGCACTTTCACAACACTTTTAAGTTAACATCTTAACAGAAACTTATAGTTTAGTCGAGTTGTAGAAAGTCTTAGTTATTGCATGTGCACAACAAGTGTTATAAACAAAAGAATGGAATACGCGAGCGCAACTTAGTTTTCTTGGGGCATCGTGCCACCTGTCACCCGCGGCGAACAAGTATGCACTGCCGGGCGCCGGCGGCCGGACGGCGGCTGCGGTTCTGCCGAGCTCCCGCGTTCACTTCACAACTTAGCTGGGGGCCCACAATCCACATGCCTGTTACCCAGTCCATACAATTCACAAAAGCACACAATATCAGCGCACCATTCATTGCTGACTCGGTAGTAAAGAATTTGGAATCCTCTCACATTCTCAGCAATGTATAAAAGTTTGTTATTTACATTGACTTACACAAAATAGAGATATGAGAGTAAAACAAGTTGAAAATTAAAGCTAGCAGCTCCAAGGAAAAGCTCGCTCTGCAAGTTCGGTTTACTCGTAGCGCCATCTAGGTTGAGATTTAAATACATTGTCGTTTAACGAACGCCATCTTCATGATCACTCTAAACCAAGTTGGCATGTAGAGCCATGATATCAGTACCGTTAGTACAACATTGAACACCGCATACATGGTTAATAGTATCGACTACTCCTGACTGCCAAGGTTAACGTATTCATCGATAGTACGAGCTAGTCCTAACTGTCAGTTTTGGACAGAACGTAGATACCATGACGATACCAACATGTGGAAACGTAGGTCCAACTTTTGTCTCACTTACACATTCACAAAAAAGTGGGACAGATATACGCTGCCATTTTGTCTAATTTGGCATATATTATTTCGTTTTTTGACGCTATTGACAGATGATTAACAGCGTGACAGTGACAGTCAAGCGACACCCACCGCATACTCTATGGTATGTTTGTCTATGGTAATTCATCTATATTCACTCTGAAATCACTAAAACACTGGTATCCAAAGCCAAATTTTCGTCAGATTAAAAAAAGTTACCGTTCTGTTGTCTGTTAAAGTGAAAATAAATAAAAGCAAACTGAATGAAAGGATTTTAATATACAGAAGTTCATTTAAATAGTTATTCAAGAACTAGTGATTATAATATATATTGTATTTAGGTGTGTAGGTACTATTTAAATAAAATGCAATGAGTACCTAATAATATCGTATGTCAGCTTTATATGTACGTTTACTGTCTCTTGATATCACGTCTACATAGGTTTTTTTAGAATAATAGCACTTAATAACTAGATTGGTATGTACTTAATAGGTACATATAACTATCTACATACCAATCTCTTGATTTGATTAAGGGAAGTGACCTAACCTATAGTGAAATCACAAGTGTAAATTAAAAATTTATAACACCCCCGACAAGTGAAGGTTACAGTAACTAGAAAAGACTAGAGATATAACTATCTACATACCAATCTCTTGATTTGAATAAGGCAAGCAAGTGATCAGGTTTCAAGAGTATCTAGTCGCTTATAGTGAAATCATAACTTCATTATTATTTTGTACCTACTTAAATAACTAGTCTATTAGGTACCTAGCATAAAATGGGTTCAAAAACTATTGAGCCATAGCCCATCACTGATTATTTAGTATATTTGTTAGACAGCTTTGGCTATTAAAATTCCAACATTTTTTTAGGCAGCTTTGGTGTTAAGATTACAACATTACATAGACTTAATCTTGTAATATACCATACAGTTTGGTTCTACAAAATTAAAAGCTAGGACTTGTGTTTAAAGTGGCAATAAAACATTTAATCTATGTATAATAGTTCAATAGAAAGGCAACCTTATATAACACTTTAATAAATAATTAAGTGATAAAGTTAACATAATCTCTTAATTTTTTTAACCCCGAACCAAAAAGAGGGGTGTTATAAGTTTGAGGTATCTATCTGTGGCATCGTAGCTCTTAAACTAATGAACCGATTTTAATTTAGTTTTTTTTTTGTTTGAAAGGTGGGCTTGATTGAGTGTTCTTAGCTATACTTAATCCAAGAAAATCGGTTCAGCCAATTGAAACTTATCAGCTCTTTTCTAGTTACTTGTAACCTTCACTTGTCAGGGGTGTTATAAATTTTTAAATGTTTATGCTTAGTAACTTACAAATATGCAGAATCAGGACATTGAGTTTAAGCTGTATGTCAGAATAAAGTGTATCTGTTTGTCTGTCCGCTAGCTTTTTACAGCCTACCTGTTCAACCAATTTTGAGGAAAGGTACAAGGTTCTTGTATCCCGGAGATGGACATTGCTGATGTTTTATTATAGAAAAACAGTTCCTATGGGATAAATCCGTGCAAATTAAGTTGTCATTATTATCATTTATTTGGTATGGAGTATTTGGTGTCATACTGGACTACATAGACTAGGTATCCTGGAAATCAAAGAGTTAGCACTGGATTTTTAAAACTTAAAAGGGCATCATGTAGTTATTAAATATTATAAATAACACAAGACTACTATCTATCTTAACAGATATATAGTAAAATAAGAAGAATATTACCTAATTGTCTAATTAGCAATTTAGAAAATTAAAGATCAATAATTCCTTTTTCAGTGAAACCTGAGCTTGAAAGCCTGTGGATTAGTGCCTAATCCACTTTGCTAGAAGACTGCATTGTGGTGTTCCTGCATCAAGACTACACTACAGAATAAGCTCCCATAAGCTGTCAGTGCAGTAACACTCCTGTACAATTTTGTAATAATATAAATATTTAAAATTAAATAAAATGTTTTTTTTTTTCTCTTCTGTTTTATTAAGTATTAAAAAATGTTTTTATAGCTAGAACCAGCAAGAAACTCAACGGTTGCTCATTTCAAAGATTTTGATATATTGAATGAGTTATTGGTTAGGTTAGAGAGCTGTGGCAGGCATGCCAGTCTTCGTTGTTATTTTTTTATAACCACTTCTTGAATGACTTACTGTCTGTTATTAAGTCTGTATGTTACTGTAGTAATTGTTAAGCTATAAGTAATCAATTTGGTGTGCTAATCTTTGAATTGACAGAACCAATTTTGATGAGACTTTCACAAGCAGTTGGGACTTGGGGTGAGACGCAATCTTTAAACTAGAATGACAGGTTCTAAATCTAGTGCTGTCCTTTTCCGTAGTGCAGGGAGCATTACAAAAGGAATAGCATTTAAACCTGTCGCTTTAATTTAGTTTTGAACATAGATTTCAGGCAATATCCAGGCAGGCAAATTCCAGGATTGGTTACTTATGTAAACCCTAAGAACTTTTATTTTTAAAATGAAATAAGTAAAACAAATTAAAACAATAAAGATTTAATGACTATTACTTAAAGATCTATACCTTACACCTGTAATAGTATTAATACCTAGGTACTTTTAGATACCTAGGTATTAGGTACCAATAGGTGCATAAATAAGTAGGTACCATACAACTGTATAATTAAATTACATAAGATGTATTTAAGCACCTACATCATAAACAGTTCTTAATATATGTATAGGTATTCTACAAGATTGATGACCTCGGGTTAGTCTTGAATTGAGTTAGGTAGGTACTTGGGATCAGGGAGGCAGGCATCATAATCTGGTAATAATACTGGTGATCTGCAACCTGAAAAAAAAAATTGATTCAGAAAATCACACTAATATTATAAAGGAGAAAGTTTGTGTGTGTGTGTGTGTGTGTGTGTGTTTGTTACTCCTTCACGCAAAAACTACTGGACGGATTGGGCTAAAATTTAGAATGGAGATAGATTATACCCTGGATTAGCACATAGGCTACTTTTTATCCCGAAAGATCAAAGAGTTCCCACGGGAATTTTAAGAAACCTACATCCACGCGAACGAAGTCGCGGGTATCAGCTAGTATTTAATATAAGCTACATAAAATTAGGCAGATAGGGAGGTTCATTTAACACAACATTTCATTAACTTATGCCATGTTAGGTAGGTAGGTAGGTACTTGCTTGTCTGAGTGGATGCAAGCTGGCGTGGCTCCATCATCAATGAATGCAAGGAGTGATAGGTGTTATAGGTACTGTTTGCAATTGTATAAGTATACCTACCTACTTCACCTCTGTGAGGTAATAAGTTTGAAGAACATGTACTGAGTGTTTAGGTACCTACCTAGGTGAATACTTCTAAACAACTACCCAGCTGTGCAACAAGCCAACTCACTATGGCTTTGCACAAGTACCTACCTAGGTAACTATACTGGTGGAATTTTAATAGATTAATTTTATTTATCAGATATTATGATAGGTAGTAGCTACTTTCTATAAGTGAATCCAATCATGGCAAAATGTTCCAGGTAAGTAAATGATGGTGAAAACAGCTGCAATGAAGAAATTTAAATAGAATAGAACTAAATATTCAGATACAGAGATAAGTAGGTACTAATGAATTTATCACTAAGGAATTGAAATTTAAACAGAGTAACACATAAGTACCTACCTGCTTGTACTTGGAGCCACACGTATTATGTACCTACTATAAGGCTTAGAATAATATTATGTAGATATAGGTAGGTAGCGTACCTACCTATTGTGCATAGACTTTCTTAACTTAGCCTCAATGCCCAATGGTGAGGGTGATATGGTAGGTACTCTTTGTGGTCGATCTTCTAACATTACAATTATTCTACCTTAACATTTAGCATTATTAAATGCATTCTGCGAGCCGATGGCTATCGCTGCACAAGATGGATCGTTCGAGATGCACTTATTATCATTTCAGTCTACGGACGTCTGTCGTCTAGGTAGGTACTTCTAAATGTAGGGTTTTTCAAAGAGGTTCACCACACCCAGCCTTGAGGCTTCCTGTGCCCTCATCCAGTCACTTAACGTTACTCTGTAATATCGCCAGTCAATGACACGGTATCCCACACTACACTTAGGTAGGTTCCTGAGGTACGCTGTGCTTGTACCCAATCTCCGCCCAATACGACAGGCATGGATTGTTCATTGCCACTTCAACTTGCTGGTGGCTTGGGCTATGTTAGAACCTTTCTTTGACGGATGCACTATGTACATCACAAATAACGCCGCTGAGTCAAATTTAGTTACACAACCACGACGGTTAGCTTTCACAGTCTGCTTGATCATTCTCCTCGCCTCCCGTGGGCAAATTAAGGCCCAGGGACTTATAAAATTTCATCATTTTGTTTATTTATCACTGCTCTCAAGCTTCTCTCACTGAGTATTTTTTGGTGAGTTACAATTCGACCACCGACTCGTAAACTTACGCGAAAATGACGTCATTTACTAGTTTTAGCGTGTCAAATTGGTGTCAAACGATGAACTCGTGGTTCGGATTTGCTGGTATTGGTATTGGTTTCGACGAAAACGGCTGCCATTCTCGATGGTGACGTATTAATCTGGTATTTGGTATGGTAAAGTAAAAGATATACTCGCATTTGCTCGATCAACTTTAGTTCGTAATGTTTCCGCCTGTGTCGCTGGCTGTAGATGTATGAAAAAACTCGTTTTCGAGTTTAGTATTTTAAAAACTGTGAAATCTTATACTAGCCATACAGTAGAGCTACGCCTGAAGGTTTTACTTTACCAACACAATATTAGCGTTATCTAACAGATGGCAGTTTTCATAAAAAACCGGCCAAGTGCGAGTCAGACTCGCGCACCGAGGGTTCCGTACTCGGATAATTTTTCCAACATTTTGCACGATAGCTCAAAAGCTATATTATGCATAAATAAATATCTGTTTTAGAATAAACAGGTAAAGCCCTTTTGTAATATGATACCCCACTTGGTATACCTACTTAGTTATCTTAATTTGAAAATTGAAAAACATTTAAATTTTTTTAATGATGTAACTACAAATTCACGGTTTTCGGATTTATTCCTTAATTTGGGCTATAAGACCTACCTACCTGCCATGATTCTAGGTCAACGGGAAGTACCCTATAGGTTTTCTTGACAGACACGACGGACGGACGGACAGACAGACATACAGACATCAAAGTGATCCTATAAGGTTTCCGATTTTCCTTTTGAGGTAAGGAACCCTTATAGGATCGCTCGGGAAGGTCCCACGGGTAGGTCCTACGGGATTCTTAAAGGTCCATCCGTTTAAACAATATATACCTAAGTATGAAATTTGGTACAGAGGTAGCTTGCATCCCGGAAATTGACATAGGTGACTTTTTACCCCGGAAAATCAAAGAGTTCCCACGGGATTTTCAAAACCTAAATCCATGCGAACGTAGTCGCGGGCATCATCTAGTAACTCATAATTCATGTTATCACGCCTTGCGGATGTGTCAGTATATTTTTGGTGAGTATTTGCAATGTGGTATCTGTCTATTAGTCACACAACATTGATATTCTTAGGAGTCCCTACGACAGGTCGCAGTGCGGGCGGTATATGACTCACTGAGTGTAGGCAAACGTGACAAAATTAACACTAAGGGCGGCTCTTTACCATTGCACTTGTGAACAGCTAATAGTGAAGCTAAAATTCTATATAGACTAGTGATTAACACGCATCTCGTCATGCCGACCCTAGTTCATATTCTAGACTTGAAGCACCACAAACACTTCGAATATCAGAACAAGGGACTTTCAAGAAGATATTTCAAATAGATACAAATAGTGGTCTAGACTATAACACTACTAGCTAACGCCCGCGATTTCGGGTGGATTTAGGTTTTTTAAAGTCCCGTGGGATCTCTTTATTTTGCAGATAAAATGTAGCTTGTGACACTCTCCAGGTCTTGCGAGGTATATATATGCAAAAACTCACGTCGCTCCCTCCCTGAAATCCTGAAATGCTGAATGAATCCTGAATACATAACCTTTTTTGGGCAGACGTGTAAAAGACAAACGGCGAAGACATGAAATATAACATTAAAATCAAATCCTTACTTATAATATATATAATATATATATATAATATAATATATATGTGTAATGGGACAACAATCTAACTTTTAACATTTGATCGTATTTGTTATAGGAAAAGTTTGGCATGGAAAACTAACTAGGAAAATACAAAGTAATTGGGACGCACCATAATATTATATAGATAACTATTAATTTTTTTTTTGTTTTCCTTCGCTTTTATAATAAGAATATCTTCCCATTTTATTTTATATGGAAATAAGTATCCCAAATGGAGTATATAGTATATAGTACATATATAGTCGGTATAGCATATTTTGAAACATCAAATTCTTACCTACGAATCTTCACCAATAGTTTTGTAGGTAGGTATCAAACAATAGGTGGGTCTACGTAAAAATCTAATGCCAAAACAAGTGACGAAGTTGTTTGTTGCTACACATACATCAAATAAGCATTAAGATACATAAACCGCAGTGACGGAATGCCCTGTTATTTACGTAACTTCGGCTCGTGCAACTCAAGTGCCGAGAACAATGGCTGGTTAATGTCCTTTCTGGTCCAGAAATTATGACCGCCCTACATACATCAATGTCTTTTTAGAGCTAGGTACTTTTTAAACCAGATAATGTCTGCTACTAAAGAAAATATTGGGTAAGTAGGTATTTTTATATAAGAAATTATTAAATGTATATACGTACCTAATTATTGTGTTAATATGGGCTTATCTTTTAGACTGTGGACCTTAAGAAATAATGTTCTTAAAAAAACAATAATTCAGAATGTTCAAGTAAAGAATCTTTTGTCTGGTAAGTTAGAAATTTTAGGTATTTAAGCATTATATAGGAAAACTTGGGTTTTCTGCAGTCTTTATGGCTTCAAAGATTCTTATTTTTCTTTACGACCAAATTAGGTCCTTGCCAAAACTTCGCCAATAACAAACAAAAACTTTAAAATTGCAACGGAAACTTTCTCGTTCCACGATAGGTTTCATCGTTTTCTATGCCAAGATGGCGTAGATTGGGGCTATCTACCACATAACGTAGAAAATATGCAATGTCCTCGCAAAATTTCTAGAAGATTTTTATGTGAGCAGATATTATTATAACAAAATGTTCTATTTTATTTAAATATGCTTCTATCTCCAATTGTGAAAATACTTCGTCGTTTAAACTAATAGTCTCTACTGCTGGACAATTATAAAATGTATATTGTCTTGCATGTAATTAATATGAAATCAGTGGGCATATTAAACAATTTTTCAATATGTATGTGGTACTTATGTACTTAGCTATAATAATGTGTGCGTGATTCAGGCAAAGTAAAGTATATGAGACATCTACATAATTAATGGGTGGTTTATAGTAAGTTTCATTCAAGCGCTATAATGTAGGTATTTAATAATAAGGAAAAGATAATAACATTACGTTAATTCATCACTAAGACTCATTAATTAAACTTAAAGCACTATTATGACGTTGTGTTTTTATGATTCATTGAAATATTAATCGATTTTTCATCTTGTGCCATGTGGGTGCAAGAATTAGTTATTATTAAGTACTTATTAAAATCTACTACTAACCCATTACTAACCTAAGTTTGTCTATACTTGTTGATGTACACACAAGATGAATAAACTAATTTTCTTCTTCTTCTTCTTCTTCGATATTTCTTATTAAATTATACTTCTGTCTACGTAGAGGCATGACATAATAATATTATGTACCTAGTAGATATTACGACTAACAAGATGGTTCTGTAAATTGTGACCCTAAAATGTAATTAAAATTTCAAACCCAAAGTAAATAGCCCACAGTAGGTGCAATATCCTTTTTAATCTGTCACATCAAAGCGAAATCGCAGACAGTCTGCGGGCAAAATGAACAAGTGCAATTACAGTAAATTGTTTCAAGAGTTCTTAATTGCGTTGGTATTTCAATGCTCCTTAGGGCTGGAAAATTTAATTATGTCTAAGGGCTTTGAAGTTTAAATACATTTAGGCATTTAACAAAAACTGTATCTGCGTCAGTCGTCACTATTATGGGAAGAGTAAGTAGCTCAAATTCTTAACTAAACGCCGAGGTCAACTTTTATATGACAGTCATTCGTAATTCATCGTTCCTGTAATCTGTTGTAGTTATCTCTACAAGATATCGCATTCCCGATTATAATATTAAAGTACCTGACATACCCTTTTATATGGCTACGAAACATGGATACATAAGATTCTTAAAGAAGTTTCTTCTTTTGCCTCAAAAGGAAAAACGGAAACCTTATAGGATCACTTTGTTGTCTGTCTGTCCGTCTGTCGTGATTCCTACCTACATGCATGCAAACATACATATTATATAGATTGCTAGAATCAAAACCCTTCCTTTTTGCTTTGCCATAGTCGGGTAAAAAGGAGTTTTTGTCTAATCTTATTGACGATTTACCTTAATTTGAGTGCTATTCTTGTATAGAGCATAACAAATCAATTGTGTGTAAAGCAGAACGATAGCCATAAATCTCTACTGGACCGGAACCCGAGGCATGATCGTTACAAGGTTGCAATTTGTGATACTTTAAGTTTTAACAATACGTAATTTAAAATTAACAACTGTACAGGAGAGTAAAAAAACATTATTTCCAGAGGTTTGGGTTGTTTGATGTTGGGCAGTTACTTTTTATTCCTTTACTAGGTTGGACGTTTTCTTGTTTTTGATTGACCGGAACGACCCATCTCTCAAACTCGATTCTTTAGCGAATGACATCAAACCGCCAAAAACTGACTTAGCTAGGTGAAGTTAAAACCTTAGCGACGTTATGTAAATATGTATTAGATGTGCGTGATATCCAGATATTTTATTAGTTCATCATTAGTGTATGAATTCGATTACGGATTTAATAGTCAATTTTTAGCGCGTACATGCTGTAACAAAATCGAATAAAAACAATCGAAATGTACGTAAAATATAGGTACATCTCAGCTGAAAACAAAGGCTAGTCGACAATCCATATCTAAATCCATAGTATACTAATCGATACTAATATTATAAATGCGAAAGTGTGTCCGTCTGTCTGCTAGCTTTAGCCTTGATGTTTGCTACAGAAATAGCTTGCATCCCGGGAAAGGACATACTTAGGCTACTTTTATCCCGGAAAACTAAAGAGTTTCCAAGAGATTTTTAAAGACTGAAATTCACGCGTACAAAGTCCCGGGCATCATCTAGTACAGAATAAATAAATTACATGTTTTATTGATGTTGATTGTAATAATAAATTATGGATGAAATTATAAAAGATAATTATCATAACACATTAACCTTATTCGTATGATATAACAATTATTACGATTAAAAGTTTCACATTCCGTTTTTGTTCAGTCTCGTCGGTAGAGGTAGGCAACTTAGGAGTTCTGTGTAGGCAAGGTACACCTTACCGTACTTACTACTTATTCCTGTACAAGGTGTAACCAGAACGCTAGCAAAAACGAAGACAGGTGATAGTACTGATGATTACTTACTGATAAGGTACCATAAAAAAAACGCGTTTTTTAAAATCCTGTATTTTTAAAAGTTCACAATATATTGCAAATAAAACATCTGACTGACGCTAGAACAAAAGTTACGTAAATAGGCCACTCGGGGTCAATGCCGTGTTGTAGGTGGGGCATTGACCCGAGTTTTGCGTGCTATACTTACATTGCGGGTTTCAAAAGAACTAAATCACTAAAACTAGATAATGAGGCAAATGGTTAATGGCAGTGGATTGTGTTTAGGTACCTAGTATAATTATAACCCTAAGTTTTTGCTAGCGTTCTGGTTACATCGTGTAGGTATACTACTACATACGTATTTATACCTATGTAACACAACAAACATAGTTCTTTCAATTGCTTTATCCGAATCCCGACCCGTTGCGTCGGCGACGGGGAATCCTTCTTACACCTGTATTTAAATACCACAAAGGTGTTTTTATATTGAATAATGAAATTTTATATAAATGTTTTACAAAAGCATCTTATAAATCCATAATTTTATAAGTGCAGTATACAACACTTCTCAATCATTTTGCGTTGCAATCGGATGCGGGCACTTTGTAAAGATCGTGTAATTATAACGGCGATATGACACTTGTCGATAGGCATGATGCAGCTCGCTCGAGTGGAAACTCTGCCTGGTTCCCACCGTGTAATTGTATAGCACTGATGATGCCGATAGCTAGTGTTTTTTAAACATTTTGTATAATATCTATTATATGCACTCTAATCTTAAAATCTAGATAGATATAAAACACAATATGAACATAAAAGAAAATAATATTATTAAAGCATTGTTTTGTTAACAAAACAAAATCAAATAATACTTTTTGTAATTTTTCCACCAAAATCCATTGGGCCTGGGCGGTTCTGGGTTCTAGCCCTTTGATCGTACCTACCGACGCAGCCTTGGTTGTATCTGCATTGTACTGGGCTGTCCAATGTCCATTGTCAATGTCATATTACGTCCTTTTTGTAACATATACTTATGTTAGTTGTTGCTTTTAAGATAATATTATGTTATGCATATAAGATATATTTGCTGCATCTATCAACACTAGTACATGTAATGGATGCCTGAAAGAGATCGTTAGGTAGTGACAAGGCTATCAACTATAGTTCGCGACAGGTCGAGATGGCAATCGGGGTGGGGACACGTGGCACACCCGCACAGCTCCCGCGCTGACAAGCAGGTGTACTCTCCTCCCCCCCCCCCCCCCTCCCTCTTACCCCGATTGTCATCTCGACCTGTCATGTACTATACCTACCTATAACCTACCTACTTACTGTGTTATTCCTAGGACAACAGCTAGTGTCTTTTACGATTACGTCTGTGACTCTACCACTGCACAGGTTCGGAATGCAGGTTTAATTCATTCATTCATTTTTGTTAAAACAAATTATGTATTATTATAGAGTCAACTTTTTAAAGGTTAATGGTAGGCACAAAGAAGTTAACAGCTTAGCGGGAAACAACGGGTCAGAGAAAACACAATACCCACAGAGTTTCCCACGGAATCATTTACTGTATGTGTACCGGTGATGGCAAACCCATGTTCAATACCTTCGCACATTTTTTACAGGTGCCTATATACAGTATACAACCTATGCTGATTATTATAGGAAATGTACGGCTCAGAAAACATTTTTCCATTTAGCGTATATACCTAAAAGGTGTTTTTGTATGACTGATTATACAACAAAGCGATAAACGTAACAGATAAGCATAGAAGTTCCACAGTTGTCTAACTATGCTTTATATGGTTAACAATTATTTCTGTGTAAGTATTAGTCACTTCGGAAATTTGCATATTCTGCTACTTATTAGATTCAACAGTTGCTAAACTAGTTTTAGCAAATAATGGCTTGGTTTACTTATGTTTATTTTCACTAAAACCCTGGGGTTAATACTATAAGACCTTCATCCAATAGCAACAATTTTCAGCTAATGTTAGTGCAAAAAAAATTACGAGACATTTCACGACGATTAACAATTTCATCTGACAAAAGGGCTGGCTCATTTTTTGCGCAACGGATCAGCCTGGCTGTCCAGCGCGGGAAGCAACCAGTATTATTGGTACCATTCCACGCGGGCATGATTTGTATGATAATAATAATTAATTAGATAAGGCTTGATTTAAGTTTTATTGTAATATTTTCAAATAAGTTTTCGACTGTTATATTTAAGTCCGATAGTTTAAACGCTATTATACCTATCCTTAATCAAAACTACGTAAAAACATAAGTAATATGAGAATCCTATAGTTTTAATCAGTAATTAAAACAGACATTCCCACAATAGATAACCAAGGCAACTCAGGTCGAGTATGATATCATCTAGACTGATAGGTACCTACTTGTGCTGTCGACTTAGGCGTGGGATTAGCGCACCAAACGGGTTTCCTTATACCTACCTAAATTTTAAAATGCCTTGTATGAAAATATACTAGGAATCATTCTTTGTACTAACATTGATATTTGATAATAAAAAATTATCACCAATAAGCACCAGTACCCGCTTCACAAAATAATCATTGAAGTGATTTCTTTTTCCTAGCATTTAATATTATTTTATGTAATGCCTATATTCAAGCGTCATTCAGATAGTAGATTACTAGGAAATAAGGCGTTACGTATGCCTATAAGAACTTTTTACCAATTCAAACTGGCTTCATGAAAGATTTGTTATTTTCATTAGTGTTTGATTATATGATATGTTAGAGCCAATTCCAAATGAAAAATATGTCTTAGTCAGGCAACATGAAGGTTATGTAACGATATTCTAACCTTGAACGAAACGCGCTTCCTTTCTGAAGGCAATAAATTAAAAGCCACCCACGAATAATAAATAATTATTATAATGTCAGTTCATCAGCTTGGTATAGAGTTTCTAGCTTTGCTTTCAAAATCACAACATTTTCATTGCAATACAATAACTATGTATTTGTTAATTATTTTCACTAAGTAGTTGTACCTACCTCATTATCTACTACTACTGCTGCGCGTGCTCATTTTTACTCTACACGAAAAACTATTTATGAATATTTAGGACTCGATTTTTTAAACTGCTAACGACGAAACGACGTGTTTCTGAATAAACGAATTCTAGGCAGACCTTTTTATTATAAATAAATAGTGAAATTGTTGCCACCTACATACATAATATACCTAGTTGCAACACAATTTAAACTACTCTTTTTTACTTATAAATGTACTATTTAAAAAGTCTTATCATAGGTATTTTAAAACTCTCATTTATTAATCTCATAGTGCCCTATTAAAAAAAAAATGTTTACACAAATAACAAAAGTAAAATAACAGAAACAACAGAAAAATAAAAAACAGGAACAACAGAAAACTAAAGTGAAGGAAAAAAACATTGATTGAAATATATGGTAAAATGGGTAGTAGGTTGCACTTAGGTATTATTATTAAAACAAGTTCAATATTATTATTAGGTAAGTTCCTACCATTGCTTAAATAACTTGTTTATGCTTTGAACAACTTTTACCGATAAGTCTTATCAGCCGGCATAAAATTAGGTAGAGCGCACCGAATTGGTTCCTGGTGTAAATTAACATATGTATGTATGTAGTATGTACCTACCTTCAAACTAGTATTATAAATGCGAAAGTGTGCATATCCGTCCGACTGTCTGCCTTTTTGCCTGTCTGTCGCCTCTATGTCTGCCTATCTGTCTGCCTGTCTGTCTGCTTATCTGTCTGCCTGTCTGTCTGCATGTCTTTCATGGGCCGATCATGACAAAATTTGGTACGTAGATAACTTGAAGCACGGGGCAGACAGGCTATTTTTATAGCGGAAAATCAAAGAGCGCAAGAAAGAAAATCAAAGGTCCATCTGTTTAACCGGTTTAGATGTTTGGTACAGAGCTTGCATCCCAGAGACGAACTAAGGTTAAGTTTTATCCCCGAAAATTTAAGAGTTCCCACAGGATTTTTAGAAATTTAAATCCACGCGGACAAAGTCGCGGGCTTCATCTAGTAAATAATAGTTGCGTGTATTGTATTATTTACATTCCACGGGGCTTGGGAGTGGCAAAAGGCGTGCTTTTCTTAGAACTTGAACTCGAAGATGTTTATATAGCAAACCCTTTGTTGTAGCAACAACTCTCATGAGCACGGAAGGTGTAATGAACGGGTGTTCAAGTAGTATGGTGATGAGGTGCCTTGAGCTCGATGTTTGGATGGATAATACTTTCCTAGTGTCGTGATGAAAGGTATTTCTTTGAGATGATTGCTGTTAGGTACTTTTATTGAGATAATACCATAGGCCACGTGACTTTTGATCGTCTTATTACTGAAAGGGAAAGGCATAACCAAGTATCGTGCGAACGTACTAAACGTAGTCAGAAATTGATTTCGAGGGAGGGCCCCAGGGTTATTAAGGCCAAATTTTTTACCGAATCTTTTCTAAAGCAAAACAGAAACGAACACAGACACCGCAAAAATTTTACGTTTTTAAAATACCACTTTTCAAATGAAAATAGTATGAGATCAAACGCTTAATCATATAAGTATGATGGAGTATGTGTGGCGAGCTGTGAGTATGGATGGATGGTGGGTTGGGTGAAGGTCCACGATTTTCCACCAACCTACTTTGTGCAAAAAAAATATTTTTAAATAAATACCTTTCGAGATCTTCCTGCGATCTTTCAGAGGTCAATAAACAATAATTAGGCGGAAGTAAAGTAAAAAAAAATTACAAAATGAAACACATACTATTATTTTGATATCTGAGTTGCGAGTCCGTTGTGTGAACTGTTATTATGATTCGCAACGGCTACTGAACAACGCAGCCAGCCGTAACTACCGCACGGTTAAACTTCAGTTTTATGTATTCAAGTTCACATAACTAACATTTAATTAATGTTTACTATACTAGTGTATAAAGAAAAATCGACAATCATTGCTTTTCACAATCCATACCAATATTATAAATGCGAAAGTGTGTCTGTCTGTCTGCCTGTCTGTTATGTTTTGGTAAGGAGTTAGCTTACATCCCGGGGACGGACGGCTACTTTTTATCCCGGAAAATCAAACAGTTCCCACGGGATTCTAAAAGGCCCATCTGTTTAACCGACTTGTATGAAATTTGGCACAGAGGTAATGCCCTAATAATAACGCCCTGAAATTGACTTCGGCAACTTTTCACCCCGGTAAAGCAAAGAGTTCCCACGGGATTTTAAAAAAAATACACGCGGGCGGAGTCCCGAGCAACATCTAGTATTAGATAAAATTGTTAATATCGTCGTGTTTGCAACAAAAAGTTAATATCACTATTTTCTTTGTTTAACGCAGGTAGGAAAAGTCTATTTTATAAAACCAAAAATACCTTCGACACAGTAGTTGGTAAATATTTGTCCACAGTATATCAACAGGCTGTAACGCGTATTGTAATAGTTTAACTACGCATATTAAACTATTACAGGGTGCTCATAAAACGACTAACTTACTAAGTACTTTATTACTAATATCTACTTCATTTTTAATACTTTATCCATACTAATTTATATTATAAATGCAAACATGTGCCTGTCTGTCCTTTCATGACTTGTAATTTCACCTTTACATGGCTCAAGCGCAGACCGATGTATAGGAACAAAAATTATTAGGCAGACCTGGCTTTCATATTGGAAACTGATATAGAATACTTTTAATAATAATAATTAATTATTCATTCGGAAAATCAAAGAATTTCCACGGGATTTTAAATACCTAATTCCACTGGAGTGAACTCGGGGCCCCCAGGCAAGGCAGACAAAGCTCTTATTGTATTATAAAAAGCGAAGACAAACTCATACGATTGTGTGTGACACATACTACAAAGATATTATTGGCGCGGGGTTTACGTATCTTTTGAAATCCTCGTGCTTCAAAAAATGGCAGCCCGTAACAACGGCAACGAAAACAAATTGTGAATGCTGTAAGCTCAGAATACACAATTTTTTTGTTTTCCGAGGCCATAAGTACTTATACAGTCACAGGCTGTACAGCTGCTGCTATACGGCCTGTGATCTATGCCGTTTTCTTTAGTAGACGGTCACAGATCCATTTTCCAGTAGGTACATGTGCAGCGCGTTCGTGAAAAACTTGGAAAACTCCTTTTGTTATTTTTGACATTTGTTCATGCCAAATCAGTAATGCACTTCGAATATTGCTTTTTGAGGTTTCGTACCCTGAATGGCTAACGAGACCCTATTACGAAGCTTTCACTGTCCGTCCGTCTGTCTTTCAACGGGCTGTATCTCATGAGCATAATAGGTAGAGACAGTGAGTTAAAATTTAGATGGAGTGTGTATTTTTATTGTCGCTATAACATATTTATGTTTAAAAGAAAATTATATTTTTTATTCTATGCCATAAATGTTTAGTAGGAAGGTAGAAACAGCTGTACTTACTATAAGAAGATAATTGAACTTTTTGAAATATACTGTAATTATGTTACTCAACCTGTATGTTTTACAATGGTGCAATACACCTAACCACATTTTAAGTCGTGCGCCTGCCCCTTCCAGACCAGCGCCATAATGTGCCGACGCACGCGCAGGAAACACGCGCCGCTAACCGACCCACGAACGATGTCACTCATACCCCTCGTTTATGGACTTGACAAACACCATATACAGTTTGTAGGCCAAACTGGCTTATACTTGTATCAGATCGATCATACATTCCTTGACCAGCTGAACCGGTGTCACAGAGTATACCCACTTAATACCCAGGTAAATATTAGAAGTTAATATCTGGTACGAATAAGTTAGTACTCTATTTACATTACAGGTTCACAAGACAAGACCATCTATACTTTTTGTTCCGAAAACCATAAATCCACGCTTCAAGTAATGCAAGCAGCATAATTTATGTAATAATATAATACATACCTACGTTACCTAGGTGTACCGTGTAATGTACGTACGATTGTAAAAAGTAAACGAAAACAAACATCAGCAGATGTCTGATAAAATATTGATATAAAACATGGAGATGGAACGAGATGAAATCGATAAGACTGAAAACAAGCTTCAATATAAGCCCTAGTCCCAAATAAAAGGCATCTCATAATAGAAATGTTAAGGGTAGCCTTGCAGACGCCAGAAGGGGCGCCAGACTGTAGTCGACATGAATTTATTAAGTTAAGCCCAAGCTCGTATACCTACAATTTTTAAAAAGTAGAAATCCGATAGGTACCTAGTATATTTTCAGACAGGCGCGGCGGGAAAAGAAAATGAGAGAAGCAATCTATATTTAACTTATCTATAATCATAGATCACTTCACTTCAAGTAAATGGTAGATAGGTACTTTACTTATACTTTTTCTAACTTAGAATCAAATGTTAAAAGTGGTCATTCATGCTTTAACTGTAAAAAGTCATAGCAAAGTGTTAACAAGGACCAACAAATGTATTCGAAACCAAACAGTGTCTTCTCAATACAAGTGGCAAGGAATTCAAAGCAGGTTTTTGTTGGGGCTGTTTAAAATCATTCATTCCCTTAAGCGGTTCTTTGAGTGATAAAAGACCCCTGGGAGACGAGGCGCAGGTACGTACCGGTAACAGCTTTTTTTTCTAATAGACAAAAGCAAAACGTTCTTGAGTTCCTACCTGTTACTTTAACATCTTACGTTTAATTTCACGTATTGAAATGAAACTGAAAAAAACTATATAGGTAAGTACACATAATATTTTTAAGACGAAAAGTTTGTATTTTCAACTTGACCAAAGTTTACAGAGTAATTAGAGAGTATAACTGGGGCATTATTATGTATATTTAAAAAGGGATAGTGTGCACGTGAAAGATGTTTACTATTTATTAGAGCAATACAAAAGTCAATATCTACAATATTTATTTATAGACCGTTTCAATACATTATTATCATAAAAATCTTTTTCAAAAATAAGAAACTCCTGCAAATAGTGAAAACCTACAACCAACCAATCCAGGAAATCGTTAAAATTTTGAGAATAGAATAGGATGAGTTTTCATTCAAATAAACTTTTACAAGTGCTTTTGAATCGTGAAAAGTATTAGGTACCGCTACTGGTTCTGAAATCAAAATTTCTTTCCTACCGAGAAGAACCAGAAAGAAACTCGGCAGTTGCTCTTTACTACAGTAGGTATCGTATATTTATGAATACTTTATTTCCAACTTCAACCAATCGTATACATACATCGACTCCAGTCTACAAGTTACTAGGATAAATATAAAAATATGGTATCCTAATACCGAGTCTATGTTAATTCAAGACACAGTTGTCCTTATTCAGTGAGTCATATCTCATAATAAATTTAGTCTTAGCCACAACAGAACCCTATTTTATGAACGTATAATTATACTGAGTATAAACAATTTCTTAACAACGGCCTGCGTAACTTTTAAGGTTATGTTAGTATTAATTCAACCGTTGGCGGCGCCGAACGTACTGACGCCGGCTGTGTTATTGTGTGCATCTGTTGAGGATCGATACCCGTAAACTTGAGTGCATTTGTGGTCCATACGAAGTTAAATCAATGAATTGAAAAACAGAAATTGCTCCTGAAGTGTGCGGTTTTTTTTTCGGATTTCTGCGATTCCCAAAATCGAGTCTTTATTTGGTATGTTGAACTTTTATATGTAATAGTAATTTTAAATAACTAACTAAACAAACTTCTTAATTTAATCTGTAAACATGAAAATAATTTAATCTGTAAACCATTAGTTATTTTACTTTAAACTTTGAGACGGTTTCATTTTGAATGTAACGACTTTACAATCTCGTATGTCTATGGAATAGTATATGAGATCACATCTGTAAAGTTTGGAAACAGAGTGTTTTTTATGATTTAAAAATGAGCATGTGTTTTTTGAATTAATTAGTAACGAAAATACCTACTACCTACTAACTGATATACATTATGTACAGCGATGGGCATACAGGCGTATTTTTAAATTTCAATGTGGAGTCATTGAAATTTAAATATATAATAGAATTCTTAAAAATAGAATTTAGTACAGTCTACATGAATTTACCGCAGTTGTTTATAATATTAGTAAATTGATTTTAATGGTTTTATTTATTTAGGCACAGTGAAGTGAAGCCTATAAATGCACTTATTTTTTTCAGTTACCTATTCAAATCTCTAAGTAGGTAGTAGATACTTACTAATGATAAAATTTAACGTATTCTTCAGTCAGCTGGAAAGTTCATAACTAAATGCTTAAAAAAACACAGTTAGCTGTGCATTGCACTGGGGTGCTCCGTCCCCTTACTTTCGGCCCCACGTAGTCACTCGCCACACTCCGCTAGACAATTGTACCAAAATCCCGTCTACGTTCACCCTCATCCTATTTCCGAGAGCATAAAGGCCATTCTCCTCTGATTTCGATTGTAATATGTCTGTCTGTTTGTAGTGCATTCATCCAACGAGGGTGTCGGTTTATTACCTATACGGCATGCATATTGCGGTGCCTATTGTAACGCATATCAATCCATTAGACGATTAATCCATTCGTATTGTTATAACACCCTTTGTTGTGCAAATGATGTCTTGCGGATTGTGTAACCGCTTACATAATCTAATGGTTTAACATGAGAATACTATAAAACGGGTCAAGAGTAAAGGTGTAAGAGAAATCTTAAATGTCGATTGTTATCATTTTGTAGAACTACAAATATAAAGGACTAAGTACGACAATCATGTAGAAAGTATACCTATGTAACTACAAATAGTTGGGGTTCAGTAAGGGCGAAATGCAAATCTTTAAATGACCATGAAAAATCAAGGCTTTTTGTTTTTAATGTCCGAATTCATGTTTTATAGATATTTACTACATACTTATCCAATTGAAATAAGATTTCATTGCTCGGAGACCGCAGAGAAAAAACTGCTGAGATAAATACTCCGAGGTCGGTCTGCCGATTTGCATTGGCCCTATTTTTCCCGATACCAAAAATGTTATCACTTGAATTGACCTAGCTAATAATCGAATAACTTGTACCACATTTGTACTGCTTAGATAAGTCGTCAAACGAGAGCGCTACTGTTTCATACTTAACGGACCACGTTGATCAAGTGGTAACCATGTAAAAGTAACAAGTCTAGATATCTAGGTTAAAATAATAAATAGATTCTGATGATAGAACAACCTGTTCTTCAGAAATAGGTTATCGCCGTTGTAATTAATAAACTAGTCAGTGTGATTGTTGATAGCAATTTAAAATAACGTTTTTATGCTAATGACGTTAATCCACTCTGACTCACCCGCATCTAATATAACGAACATCCTTACCAAAAGTTTATCATGTCCTCCTTCCAACGAAGGCGTTAGGTCATTACCACAGGCGAACATGATTACCAATAAGGTAATGTGTGGGTTAAACGTATAAGCCAAACAGTTATATTATTCTTATTAAGCAGCTTAGAGAGCGTTACATCCTGGAACGATTATTATAATCGTTTTGAATTTCATTTTTGCATTTAGGTTTCTCTTAGGAACAGGTAGATAGGCTATGTTTTGTTTAACATTCTAATATCTACTTAAGTTACTGTTTTTTTGTACCTATTCATACAAATGAAGAAATGAAGTTCCCCATTTTTCAAAGACACCGTCTTTCGTAAAAGCGTCGATCCACTTCAAGAATTTGACGGAATTTAAACTAAAATGGCTGATTAATAAAGAAACGATACAAAATTATAGTGATACATTATTATTAAATTTTAAAGATTTCCATGGATGGGAATATGCCGAATAATAGGGGATCGACCAGATGCCAAACAGATAATATGCAGATTGCTTGGAAAATGTCTTGCTAGGTAGGATGTTTGATTTAAGAAAAAAATATTCTTCGGATATATGTAAAGAAGAAATCGAGTAAATAGTAATTAATAGTAAATATAATTTAGAAAAAACACGAAAATTGTGAATAAAATAATGATAAACCTTGTTATTGGTTTGGTATGGCGTTATCCAGCTATTCAAAAGTCCTTGATCTATAACAGCCGACAACATATTTGACATGAATCTACATTCTGCAACCTTTCACGTTATTTTACAAGTCACGAAGCTAAACAGCAAAGCCAATAATATATCCCGTGTAGGCTGCATACCTTCTCTAGCTATAGTAGTTTATTGTACTTCAATGTTTACATAACAGTCTTGTATTTAAATGACTGTGCCAACTCCTTGTGGTAACTGGTAGATAGTATAGTGGTAGGTATAGACCTACCCAATTTAGCATGCAGAAAAACAAAGCAGAAAGTATATTATACTGAGGAGAAAAAATCGGCAAAACTTCAGCAGCTTGTAAAGCAGTGTGGAAGTTTGAACTTTCTTTGCAATAAACTACGCGTGAAAGTAAGGATTATCGTATATAGACGGAGTAGTTTTTTTTAAAATTTAGATGCATTATAGTTTGAGTTGTTATCGCGTTATCAGGAAAGATGCCGCGCCTTCACAACACTCCACTCTGCCGGTGTGCACTGCACCTAAAGCCATTACATAGATGTGTGGAAAAACAAAGTGTCAAAAGGGTGTAAATAAACAGATTTCAAAGAGCCCAGTTTTTCAATTCAAGGAAACCATTTATTTACAAAACTAGCTTGGTCTGCCTTTATATTTTTGACTTGCGTCAAAATCAACAAGCTATGAAGATAAATTTACGTGTTCCTGATTTACGACTTTAGTTCAAACAGACAAACCACCCATGCAGATATATACATTCCTTCGTTTTTAGAGTACCGAACTTAAATTATGTTAGAGTAGATACCTAAAACTGGACGACGAGGTTAAGATCATGGGCATCATAATTTATTTACTACGGCAATCTGGCAACGTGCTGCAGTATGGACAGGATTACATATTAATTGAATTACCTTCCATTTGTCAAAATAAGGCTTTAAATCTCGTTAAAATGAGAGGAAAGAGTATTTTCTTTTTGAATGGTGTTCAACGAAAAAGGAAAAAAATTTAACAGTATATAAATAATAAAATTATCATGCCGATATTGAATAATAGAACAGCAAATTTTTCTATACTAGATGATGCCCGTCACTTCGTCTGTGTGGATTTAGTCTTTAGGGTTCCGTACCGGAACTGTCTGTCCTTCAGTTTGTCTGTTTGTGGTACGGAACCCTTCGTGTGCGAATCCGACTCGTACGTGATCGGTTTTTTATTGGAGTGAGAACTCTTTAATTTTCTAGGATAATAAGGAACTGCCCCTTTCCAGGATGCAAGCTATCGCCGTATCAAATAGATAATACCCGCGAATTGGTTCACGTGGATTTAGGTTTTTTAAGAATCCCGTGGATTTTCTGGGCCAAAAACCTATGTCAAATCTATCTTATTTCTGAGATGCAAGCTATCTCTGTGAGTGTGTACCAAACAAAATTGGTTAAACGGATGGACCGTGAAGAACTAGCAAAAAGACAGATACACTTTCGCATTTATAATATTAGTATGAATTATATCAAGGAAAATGAAAAGTTTGTGCGAAAATGTGAAGAAAAACTCTACATGCCTATTTAGGTATTTTACGTAATTCCATTGTACAATAATGTATACCTACAAGGAAAAGAGAAACATTATTACATTGGTCGCATAAAACAAGATTGGATGATAAACCTAGATGGATACGAGAAAATAAATATGTTAGGTCTCCCACGTCAGATAATGAAGCCGACATGGGGACAATGGCTTCTTTATACCTACATCGTCGAGATACATGAGAGGGCGGTCAACGACAGCGCTGAATAGAAAAATTTCTGGACCGGCACTTCACAATAACACTCTTTGTGTAAGCCTTTTAACTATAAGTAACTAACAAAATTACAAAACGTAGTAGTCTTGTTACCAGTACTCAATTTTACGTCCTTTGAAAAAGTGAGGAAATGCAGTTGCTAGAAATAACATAATTTAGTACTACCTACCTACATAAATTAGCTCGCGGCTTCGTCTGCGTACATTTTTGTTTTTTGAAAATCTCGTAGGAACTTTGATTTTCCGGGATAAAGTGTTACCTATATCCATCTCCGGGATGCTCGCGAATTCGTCCACGTGGATTTAAGTTTGTAAAAATCCCATGGGAATGGGATTCTCTATGACAAAAAGTAGCCTGGCTTGCAAGTTAAATATCTCTGTACAAAATTTTGTCAGAATCGGATGATTAGATGGGCTATGAAAACCTATCAGACAGCAAATATACACGTTCAGATTTATAATAGCTGTAATCATAAATTACAATGCGGAAAAATAAAATCGTTCGATCTTAGTAGAAGACTAATATTATAATTGTTAACTATTTAGAAAGTAAGTAGGTAGTAGGTACATAATATACATAGTTACATTCTCTTATTTGGACTTTCCTTCCCCAGGCGTCAAAATACTATAGTAAGGTAGTAATATTCATTTGGGCTTCCTTTTCCTGCCTCGTGGTATATAGATTGAAATAATTCTTATCTGCTACTCTACGCATACTTTTCCAGACATTACGAGTTTCAACTTAATTTTTCTAAAACTTTATAAATATTTTTGGCCAATAAAGCGCGACTAATAAAATTTTCGGCGAAATCTTGTAAACATTCAAGAAGAAAGCTTTTTTAATAGTGATCACTATTACAGGCTATAACTTGTAATCTTCTTCACTTTCTTATCACGATACGGTACCTACTAAAGACTAAATAACACGATACACGCGTATAGATAGGCACCTACTTTTACTTTTACGAAATTCTTATCCTACATTCATTCTAAACAAACTAACGTTTATAAGTATCATCTATTGATTGGACGCCCAATCGTATAATTCTTTACTTACACGCCGTTTAATATAGACGACGTTAAAAAATAAAATAAAACTTTATTTAATAAAAGATTGTATACTAAGTAAACCATGGTAATGACAAGCAATGTTCCTGGCCCCCAAACTAGGATTCCCTGATAGGATACCTAGGATAGGATAACTAGGATGATTAGGCTATGGGAAGTAAGTAAAAGTAGGTACTAGGTACCTACAAAGTTTCATTTATAGGCACTAAATACAAACTTTATATTTCTCTTTAGTGCCTAGCTAGGTTCATTTTCTTTTGTTTAAGGAAACTTATTAGTTAAAAAAAAATAGGAATGGTTTATATCTAAGTACATGTAAGTTATAACTACATAACGCTACTCCAAATGTATTACCATGATATTTAATTTTCGTACTATCTGTTAATTTTATGTAATTTAATGTTACCGAGAGTATAAAAATACTCTCCTAGATAATATAAATATATTGAATAATGAATTTCAACATATTCTCACGGAATAGGTACCTATTATCTACCTACTTATAATTGTATAACAAGGAAATTGTAGGTACCTACTGCTAATAAATCTCTATTATCAGAATCAGATTATAATTTATGATAGAGTAAACTCACGAATAGGTTATTCGATAGCAATAGAGATTTATATCAACTTTATTGCGACATTACTAATGTAAAAAATAAATTTGTTTAGGAAGCGCCCTTTATATATTTTATATAAAATATACCCGTTACCATTTTTTCGATAAAAATAATCAAAAGTATTGATATGAGAGCTCTTTTTATACAAAATTGTAAATTAAGTGGCACGTCGACATTCTCTTCCGATTTGTTTTATTGCAGGAACATGATATCAAACCGATTCTATATATCTACATAATGATATATTATTTCCGATATAGGTATCACTTTTACAATAACTAACTTAAAATTCATACATAGTGTGTCTATTTGAATATAAGGTATCTTTCAGGTATGTACGTTTGTGAAGTACCTACCTACTTAAAGCAATATTTGTTTCAGGAATGTTTAATGAAACAATTTTATATATAATATATTATCATAATAGATATCTACAAAATTAGAATGTAAAATCAAATCTGTTTAGCACGTTTTATTCAGTCGTCAATCACTTATAATTATGCTCCTATAATTCCTATATGCAACTTTCTATTAATCAAGGAAGACAGTCGCTTAACAAACATTACAACAAAACTAGAGCAAATGATTTCGCCTGAGAAAAATATAATAAAGGCGACTGATCAACATAATAGCACAGAGAAGCAATTTCCCAGAATGATCGTTTGAGATCTAGAGCATTGGTGCTGAGAAGTTTTCTCAGTTCGATAGCGAACAGTATTGTGAACTACAGTAATAACTAACAGCAGCTGACATCTGCCGTAATGAGGGCTGCCTCTTTTCTGAAAATTACTTTGTTAGAAGAGGCTTCTTTTTCTTTTGGTTTTGCTTAAAAGCAACTAATGTAAGTTTTTTAAATGTGTAAAAATAAAACTAGGTACCTACATATTTATCAATAATTTTATTTTATTTCATTTATGTTTCTTAATCAACTTTTATGAACTAAATATAAACTGTTTTGGAAGTCTAAAGAACTACTAAACTGCTAATAACTCGTCACATAGGTATAATTTTTTTAATACTAGATGATGCCCCCAGGTTCGCTCGCATGAGTTTAGGATTTTAAAAATCACGTAGGAATTCTTTGATTTTCCGGGATAAAAAGTAGCTATGTCCGTCTCCGAGATACAAGCTGTCTCTGTACAAATCGGGCCGTGAAAAGCTAGCAGACAGACGTACAGACAAACACACTTTCGAATTTATAATTATAATATTAGTATGGATCATATATTAATGATATATAACAACCTGATAAATAAAAAGCTCATAAGTCGTAGGTCCCACATATTTTGAAAGCCCTCGAGTTTAAAGTTTTTGAACGCTCAGAAAGCTGACAGTATAGATCACTGAACATAATAGGTACATTTTTATGATTCACGCCTGCATTTCATTTAGCGACTTATTTGAATGTGTCAAAACAACAACAATACGACACGGGCCACATTCCTCAGCCAGTTGCGCGACTATCGCCCTCGTAGTCACGCATAAATCTCAGTTTTGTTAACAAGTGTGGGCGCTGCAAAGGCACGGTTACACTCTACTTTTTCTTATTTATTTCTAGCTAACACGTGCAATTTTGTCCCCTGATAAGAATTTATTAAGGTCAGGGCCCCTTAGCTACAATATTTTCATATCAAACAAGAGCTGTTACAGTTTTGTTTTGTTAAGGGTTTTCTTATATTGGTTTTTCTAGCTCCTGAGAGTGAATTGGTCTTCGAGGATGCTCTGGAGGCAAAGTATAACAGTTCACAGTTTTTTTAAGACGATGTGTCTTCAGTTTTGCTATGTATTACTAATCGTTAGTGTCGGCTTTAACTAGGTAATCTATACATCAACAAGTTCGATACTTAAAGATGCGCAAGCGCTCTTTATTATCAATGCGAAAGTGTGTTTGTCTGTTGGTTTGTTAATTTATTCGTTTTTCCTTTAATCGCGCAGCAACGAAGCAACGAATCGTCGTAATATTTTACCTGAAAAATGTCATAGGCTAGATACTTCTCCAATCCAAGAAAGCAAAGAAAAAAAGGCACAAGCACAACACACAATAACCTAGGGAATATCAACATTAACTAGTTAATCTGAGTATGTAACTAAACAAAAAAAAATCGCACCTTAGCAGACGAGATCGGTAAAAGTTGATACAATTCAAAATTTAAAATATTTTTATTCAATTAATCTTTTACAAGTACTCTTGAATCATGATATAGACCGTACGAGTAAGAGTAAAACCTAATCCCAGAGGGTCCGGCCAAATCGCGTTGCTTACGCGTTTCTCAGAGGTTTCTGCGATTTATCTTTTAAGCCAGCCACGTAAAGAAAATTAAAATAAGTAGGTCTAGATATTTATCGTTTTCGCTACAGTGGTTTTGCTAATAATATATTATATACTACAGAGTATATAATTACCTACCTACGCGTGCAATGAAGCTGAAGGTAATCGCGACACTAGTATCCTTGACTTTATGTTTTTGCCATGTGTACCTACTTATTACGTAAACATTAATACAATAGAATTGTGGTTATTGTACCCATTCCTCGATAGTAGTTAGGTATTATATTTCTCTGTTACATTACACTTTGTTTTTATGCGGTTTGTTACAAAACTTCATTAGCCAGCTTGTGGTAGAAACAAACATAGCAAATTTAAATAGTAAATAATGAATATCTTAAAAAAAAAAACAATGACTACGCATATTATAAAGTGTGTTTTGTTGGTTTTTCCTTCAATCACATGCAACGAAGCAACGGGTAGACGTAATTTTAACCATGGTTACAGTTAAAGACCTGGAGAGTGAGTAGGCTACTTTTTATCACGGGAAACGATTCCTCATGCAGCGCCATCAACGGCTTCTTTTAATTTTTCGCTTGAATGTAGACATAGACTTCTTTACTAAATAGAATAATTTAGAAAAACTGGTCTAGTGTAAGCTAGAATAGAAGATGCATAGAATAGGGTTTCGGAGTCATGTATACAACCGCATTGCCATAAACCAAAAAGATGAATATTTCAGAAACTAAATAATGTTTATCGTAATTTTTTCCCCTTACTTCTATAAAGACGCGATAGTCTAGTTCTGTTGTTAAAACTTTGGCGTTTTATTCGGGTAGGTACTAGGTACTGGCCACTGGGATTAGATCCCGGGCAGGTTACGCACCTCTTTGTGCGTTTTAATCAGTTAAATATTACCTACTTGCTTTATCGGTGAAGGAAAACATCGTGTGGAAACCTGCATTCCTAAGAGCTACCAGAAGTCCTAGAATGTGAGAACAAAAAACTTACCCATACATAATAGGTATACCTAGTATATTACAGATACATACCAAACAACATGCATCGGGCATTGGCCACGTACCTAGTAGGTACCTATTACAATTAGAACTTATTAGTGGCACCCTTCTGGGCGATGTTAATTGATTCACAAATAACGGGGTACGCTTTACTTTGAAATATTCACACGTTTTATTATGCAAAACGAGGCAAATGAACTTCCGATGTGAGAAATACTAATTGGGAACATATTTTGGTAAGAAGTATCATAATCATATTAAAACGTTACCTACTAATTAATCAATGGAGTGCTACAAATTCACTGTGAATAAAATATTATACTGGTTTCAAATATGATTATTATTCGACTCTATCTTAATTTTTTTTTAAGTTAATAAGATTTTATATAGTTATTGTTTCATTTTGAATTTTCTCGACAAAAAGCATTGTGGTGAAATTTAATAAACATGCGTTTAGCAAATATCAAGTTAATATTAACTATGATACATTTGAGTATCTAACCTATGAAGTTTTGGATGAAGATTGCTTTACATAATAACTATAGAATTAGAAAAATATCTGAATTTAAAAGAATAAGATGTTATGCATTTTAAAAGGCGGGTATACAAATAACTATGTAGGTGTAACTCGTTCTGAAATGTAGGTAGGTATAATAACAAGCGTGCCTTTAACATTTACATACCAACTTAGCAAGAGATTTGGTTTCTAAAAAATTAAATGGCGCTTGATAGAAATATTTTACAAAGGCGTGACAAGTTAATAAAATGTGAACGAATAAGAAATGGAAATAGGATGATGTAATTAATGGATATTACTGGAAAACCTGATTATAGCGAAACTATCTCCACTATATTTTTTATATAAATAATATATTGTACCTAATATAATTGTATTCTATACCTACTTAATCATTTTTTATTTAAATAATTTTAAATAAAATATTCATTTAAATGAATTGTTAATAATTGACATAATAATATTTTGCATAAAATAAACAAAAATAAATTATTGATATAAAAAATATGTAGGAAGGTGTAAGTAATATTATGTGTGTGATTTATGAATCATCAACAAGTGATCATAACAATCAATTAATGTTACCTACTGACATAAATTACAAATAACTTTATTACCTATACTATATACTAATACACATAAATATTTACAAATATACTATACTAACTATACCTTTTACCTACTATACCTATTACCTATTAATATTATTATAGGTAACCAAGAAAAACTAAATTGGCACAAAATAAATAAAGAAATTATTAGTTTAATAATGTACTTAACATTAGAATCATAAAATTCGTTTATTTATTAAAATATTTCGACAAAACTTTTATTAAAATTGTACTTTAACTGTATAATATTAGTGAACGCAGTCAGAGTTGTGACGCAGATCCATTACTAAGATAAATAATAATTCGTAAAATTTCTCAATTTCAACGTCATCTTTGAGTTTTATTTAGACATGGTTTCCTGTGCCTGACGACTGACGAGACAGACTTGCATAGAGCCGGAAGAGCAGTGACCAGTCCGAATTCGGCACACAACGGTACCTTCCAGTGCAAATTAACGATGCTTTCAAAACTACATCGACACTATTATTAATCCAATCAATTTTATCTATTCCATGTATTTTTGCAGTTTTTAACCGACTTCCAAAAAAGGAGGAGGTTCTCAATTCGTCGGGATCTTTTTTTTATGACCCCTGGACCGATTTGGATTTTTTTTTTGTTTGAAAGAGACTGAAGTCGGACGAGCTTCATTCTTGGATTTCTAATTTTGTTTCGCTCGACTTCATACCCTAGGTACATTACACGTGTAGCTAAACAAAAAATATTTTTTACTTTTTAGTGTTTGTGGTTTTTGAAGTCGGTTTTATTTTTCTTTTGAATTTTTTTCAGGTTCAATGTAATTCTGATTTAAATAATCCAAAAATATGGATTTAGCTCAAGTTAACTTACTTCTTATCGCAATTCTAAGTAACGTATCGACCGACCTATTTAAAATAATTCTTTTCTGATATAAAATAATTAGCTCAAATAACTATTTTATATCAGAAAATAAGTGACCTACTTAGAATATTTTGTGCTTAATTAATAAGAAAAACGTCTCACTTTAGTTAAACGGACTCAATAATTTTAAAACTGGCCAAGTGCGAGTCGGACTCAGACACGAAGGGTCCCGTGCGTGTCCATATAATCGTACAAGATGTACTGTTTTTTTTTTAATTTGCACGGTGGCCATTTTGAAATCGCCATCTTGATTTTTTATTATTTGTTGATATAGCACATACACACTGAAAATTTCAGATCTCTGCCTATTACCGCTCATGAGATAGTACAGCCCGCTGACAAAGAGACGGACGGATAAAAAGACAGACGGATAGATGGACGGACAGCGGAGGCTCAGTATTACAGTATTAGTACCACATACCTACTCTATCCCACGGCACTTTATACTGCGATTCCGGGATCTTGCTCTTGATTAATAAATAATAATTCTGTCAACATACTTGTAGCAAAAACTGATTTGGCATTTCCCAATTTACCAACAAAAATTTAATGCATGTTTTTATTAACTACGTTATATATGGAGAAATTATAAAGGACTCTATAAGTAGATGTAATGACGTAGCAAATTGTATCCCCGAGCTTGCAATAAATCTCTCCCCCATGTCATTTGACCGCAGGGTGATCTATCGGGAACAAAGACCCCCTGATCAGGGAAACCCGGAATTTAATTACATTCTCCTGTTTATCTTTCCCTAGAGACAAACACTCTTTTTACGGACCCTTACGATGAAATGAATATTAATCGCAGCCATTATCCTAACGTAACAACATACTGTCCTAGACTGGCCCATATTTGCTTCATTACTGTCAATTTATACCACTTGGGCCAATCAGCAAGATAGTACTTAACTGCAAACGTTGGGTTAAACTGGTAACAGACTTTCTCAGAGATTTTATTACTTACCAACCATAGGATGATATATCATAATACTTATTATTATTATTATCAAATCCTAATGCACCAAATGCTAAGTTAAAACACCTATAATATTATGTACTGTGAAAGCGAGGACGTGGTCAATTAATAACGAGGTAAAGAACCCGTAAGTCATATTATTAAGTAATTTATGGACATTACCACGTGGATGAAAACATTTTGTATAATCACATTATTTACAATTTTATTACTGACGTACGATTGATGTATGTTAATTTTTGTCGTATCGAAACTTATTAAGCAATGTTCGTTGTATAATTCGATTGGTGCCCAAAGTATAATTATAGCATTAATATCGTGCACTCATAATGGTCATACAGTACTTGCACGTAAAGGCCAATAAAGCGTACGGTTGAAACATTCCAGACATTATTATTCTTAGCACGCGATCCAAAACGCTTGGGGCTTATTGATACTTTTTTCTAACCCAAGTTCATTTGGTTCTGTAAGCGCTATTAGACCAAAATAGTACAAAGTGTATCTAACAACGAACTGAACTTCTAAATAAATGAGAAAGATCCTTCCCGTAAGGATCATTCCCATTAGGATCATCATCTAGAATCTAGATCAACCCATCGCCGGCCCACTACTGAGCACGGGTCTCGTCTCAGAATGAGAAGAGCTTAGGCCATAGTCTGCCACGCAAGCCCAATGCGGATTGGCAGACTTCACACCCTTTTGAGAATATTATGAACAATTCTCAGGTTTCCTCACGATGTTTTCCTTCAACGTTAAAGCAAGTGATATTTACCTAATTGCTGAAAATGCACATACCTCTAAAAAGTCAGAGGTAAGCACGAAGGCCGAAGAGTACGTAATACGTACTGTTAGCGATTTAACCTTTGCCTAGAGTTGAATTAAAAAAAAGAAGAACAGACATTAGGGAGATGGGAAAATGGCGGCAAGAAAAGCGGTCGATATTGATTCGAAGCAGAAAAGATTGGAATTTATTAATATGTTTTCAAGAAGTTATTAGTGTAGAATTAAAGTTAAAGTTCATCATGCATTGTATAGCGATGGAATAAAGTCAGTTGTTATGAGTTCAGGATATTTTTATCAGTTCCGAAGTGAAGATTACTCAACGTCCACAATTTTGTGAGTACTATTTATTATTCATTTAATGTAATTCAAGAGTTTTGAAATGAGTAATTAATTGATTTTGTATCGATTACAAATGACTGTTATCAGTAAATATAATTATTTTCATAATATGTTTGAAAATATTTAATTAGTTGGTAATATCAATAGTTTTTTTTTAATTTATCCTCTTCAGAAAAGGCAAAGGTCGTAGACCGTGCAGCCAGGTTTTATTTTTCTTGGATTTAATTTCAATATGTTTTTTCTTAGTCAAAAACTTAAGTATGTACCTATCTATTGAATTTTTTTTTTTTTGGTAAAATTTAAATAAACTAAATAATTAATAAGATTAAATTGTAATGGTTATGCTAGACGCATGCATGTAGATCTGTGTTTGTTGGGTAATTACAGCTACTGTCTGCTGCTGAACTATTACAAGTGTGGAGACACCATAACAACCACCATAGAGAATTCGTACATTTAAAAAATTTAGAAATATGTGCGCGGGAAAATTATAGGCGGGAATCTTTTACTTCTAAAAGTTGAATGTCCTTAAAACATGATAATTAATAATAATAATTACTCAATACTCATTCATTATTTCGTTGAAGCTTTCAATTCAAATTAAGAATTCTTTCTTCTTATAAAAGAAATAAATGGTTTTACTTGCGTCCGTTAAAGACTTTGAAACCATCCACCCGATATGCTCCAAACCAGTTTCATTAGAAAGACAAAATAATGCGTAGATGGTTTTAGACTACTAAAACTATGCATAAGGCAACAGTTTATGCGTCCGTTTTATTTGAATAAAGCAAAATTATTTTTTAGGATGATTTATATTTTTTATACTTACTTAAAACGAAATTGATCATTTACATTGTACCTATCTAAAATATTTTGCTGATTACACTACAAGTTACACTAGAAATAATACACTTTCATTTGTATAAATACAAAAGTCCTTGTCCACTAACAAATTACTCATTGAACAAGATTCTTAACTCAGGTGCTCAAAATATATCACTGTGATGAACTTGACTGCAGAAATGATAGCTTAACTCAAAGACAATATAAAATGAAGCTTTTATAAAAGCTATCACCTTAGTAGTTTTTTTTTCATGAGCTGGTACACCTTACAAGATGCCACATACCGCCATCTATTGAAGATTAAATTACTTGATTACAACACTGCTAAATTAAAATATTGTTATTTTAGTATTACAACGCAGAATTTTGCGTACTATGTAGTTTTGAAGTATAATACGGAATACATTTCCCTACTTTTGTACTAAGTTTGAGCACCCTGGTACTAACTACTAACTTCTAACTCAGCGAGAACAGGAAGTCCTTTATGGCCACGGGTCACAACTCATAAGTCACAACATAAAAAGAGAATTAATGCGATAAAGATTTACCTATTCTAAAATTCACACTGATGAATGGCCAATATTAAAGGGTTTACTAATGCATTATAAGATCTACTGCTAAGATACAGAGAAACCTAGAAATCAACTCAGTAGGTAAATGAAATTATAAACGCTTATGTTATACATACCTACTTACCCTGCCTCACTTACTCACACCGAACCCTTAATTTATGCTTCAATTACTTTTACCAAAAGGTTTCAATATATTGATATGAGAAGATTTGACAGAACTTCCGGAAACAATAATTTGTTTATATAATGTACCTAATTCTAAGCCACTTTAGGTATAACTGAATGCTCTCTGGTATTTGCAATACTCCAGTTTTCTTTTTCAACTGCTAATTAACAAAATATTGTCCCGGAAAAGATACTTAGAGTTCCTTCTAGCTTAATGGGTGATATTATTTCATTTAAAACTATTGACGAAGGTATTGATAAATAACAACAAGCATTAAAAATGCTTAGAGTAGCTAAACTTACTTTTAATTTCGCCAGACTAGATTAGA
Source organism: Maniola jurtina (assembly GCF_905333055.1). Taxonomy (NCBI): domain Eukaryota; kingdom Metazoa; phylum Arthropoda; class Insecta; order Lepidoptera; family Nymphalidae; genus Maniola; species Maniola jurtina. The sequence continues at coordinate 7,991,364 of NC_060030.1, forward strand.
ATATCTTGACTATGAAATTTCATCATCTTGCTTGTAAAGCTTACATTGAAAACACTGAGGCTGTTGCATCGGATGAGAAATAAATTATTACTATGATGTACAAAAAATTGCAATGTATAAGGTTCAAAGCACAAGAATATTATATAATATTGAATACAGACTTTTAAAAATGTTTAATACAGCAGCATAATGGTAGTACTACGTGATGCTCGATGGAAAGTTTCCCATAGGTCATAATGACAAAGTGCTAGGATATGACCGCAATGAAGTAAGCAGTGTAGATAGTACACTAAGCTCAATACAAATGTATATAATAGCGACAGCTGAGAAAATGAAACCTTAAATAACATTTTCAGTTCCAACCAATGATAAATTTAATGAGGAATTTAATACAAACACAGATTCATATGAATAATCGATTGTTTTAAAATGGTCTAGAATGTAAATCCGTAGGTTTAGATTGTTCTTGTCCTTTATAAAAATGCTAGTTAGTTCAAATCCTGAAGTCTTAATGAAATTGGGTAGATACATAAAAGTTCATTTTATTTTATACATTAGTAAAACTAAAAGTAAACAAAAATCAGGTACCATAATACTTTGATAAATGTTTAATTGCGATTTTGTTGCTGCTTTGTGTTTTCTTTCTGTTTCAGCAACAATCTGTAATGATGATCAAGGCGTAAATGCGCCACAATTAACGACTTATTAAAGATTAATAGAGAGATAATTAATATTTTAATAGAGAGATTAATGACTTACAAGAAACAAATGAGATATTGAAATGATCAGAAGATATTATACCAAAATAAGAATGCTGCTATGACGTTGTGGATATGATAACGATTACAATAAGAGAATGAGACTATTAGTTTGCGACCCTTAGGCAATATTGATATAATGATCATGGATATTTTACTGATATCATGAAGTTGTGGATATGATGATGATCACAATAAGAGATTGAGACTTAGTTTGCGACCATTAGGTTGGTGAGAAGGCCACCATGGCGTAAATGATATAATTAATTAAGATGATAATTAAGATGATGATTAATATGAAGATTAAGATGATGATTAAGACGATGATTAAGATGTTCATTAAGATGTTCATAAAGATGATGATTAAGATGACGATTAAGATGTTCTAAGATGTTGATTATGATGTTGATTAAGAAGTTGATTAAGATGCTGATTAAGATGATGATTAAGATGATAATTAAGATGAAAATTAAGATGTTGATTAAGATGATAATTAAGATGATGATTATTATGATGATTAAGATGTCGATTAAGATGTTGATTAAGATGATGATTAATATGATGATTAAGATGTTGATTAAGATGTTCTAAGATGTTGATTATGATGTTGATTAAGAAGTTGATTAAGATGCTGATTAAGATGATGATTAAGATGATAATTAAGATGTTGATTAAGATGATAATTAAGATGATGATTATTATGATGATTAAGATGTCAATTAAGATGTTGATTAAGATGATGATTAATATGATGATTAAGATGTTGATTAAGATGATTATTAATATGATGATTAAGATGATGATTAAGATGTTAATTAAGATGTTATTAAGATGTTGATTATGAAGTTGATTAAGATGTTGATTAAGATGTTGATTAAGATGTTGATTAAGATGATGATTAAGATGATGATTAAGATGATGATTAAGATGATGATTATTATGATGATTAAGATGATGATTAAGATGTTGATTAAGATGATGATTAAGATGATGATTAATATGATGATTAAGATGTTGATAAGAGAATGAGACTATTAAGTTTGCAACCATAGGCTAGTGAGCGGGCTGCCATGGCGTAAATGATATAGTTAGATAATGATGTCAAGTATTAATAAGTGAGTATATATCTAAAGTTAAACTACATTTACTTATTTAAGAACTCAGATACTGCTTAATTGTTTTTATTTTGTTCCTTTCAGGCATCATTGACATAATGATCATGGATATTTTACTGATGTCATGACGTTGTGGATATGATGACGATCACAATAAGAGATTGAGACTATTAGTTTGCAACCATTGGGTTGGTGAGAGGGCCACGATGGCGTAAATGATATAGTTAGTTAATGATGACACGTAATAGTGAGCATCATTGACATAATGCTCATGGATATTATACTGATGTCATTACGTTGTGGATATGATGACGATCACTGTAAAAGTTTAAGACAATTAGTATGCGACCATTAGTTTGGTGAGAGGGCCACTATGGCGTAAGTGATGAAGTTAATAAGATTGTTATAATCATGTGGGTGAGCGTGCAACCATAATACAAACTAGCTTACTAGACGTAGAGAGTTTAGATGACATGTAAACAGGAATCGTCAGTTATCATAAAGCACTTAATATTTTGATGTCGATGAATAGAATATGCCTACGAATAGACGGTGATTAGGAGAAGTTATAAGAAACAAGAAATACAAGAATGAGGACATTCTAAGAAAAGGATGGCCGAAACGAAATAATTCTTCGAATGTTTTAATCAACCAAAGATGTGGTTTCATTAAAGAACATGATAGTGATTATGAGATTAAGATAAAACTATTAGTTTGATGAAATGAGAAACTCTTTCAAGAAAAGATGAAATTCTTCGAATGCAACTATCAACCAAAGAAGTGGATTGATTAAAGCAAAGATAGTGAACATCAGGTTGAGATAAAACTATGACTTTGATGCAATGAGAAACTCTGTCAAGAAAAGATGTTGTATACAATCAACCAAAAAAAAGTTTTTTGATTAAAGAAAAGATGGTGACCATGTGATTAAAATAAAACAAAGATTTTGATGGTGAGAGAAACTCTTTCAAGAAAAGGTGAAATTCGTGAAATTCAATAATCAACCACAGTGATTTGATTAAAGCGAAGACGATGATCATCAGATTAAGATAAAACTATGAATTTGATGGAATGAGAAACTCCACTAAGAAAAGATAAAATTCTTCGAATACATACAATCAACCAAAGATGTGGTTTGATCAAAGAAGAGTTAGTGATCATGAGATTATGATAAAGCTATGAATTTGATGGAATGAGAAACTCTTTCAATGGAGTCTATTGGATGTCTGAGGACAGACAAGAGGTCAGAATGGCCGACTGTTAGCGATTTAACCTTTGCCTAGAGTTGAATTAAAAAAAAGAAGAACAGACATTAGGGAGATGGGAAAATGGCGGCAAGAAAAGCGGTCGATATTGATTCGAAGCAGAAAAGATTGGAATTTATTAATATGTTTTCAAGAAGTTATTAGTGTAGAATTAAAGTTAAAGTTCATCATGCATTGTATAGCGATGGAATAAAGTCAGTTGTTATGAGTTCAGGATATTTTTATCAGTACTAATAAGTCGACTGATTGACAATAAGGTATAGCTCTATTTTCATACAATTTGATTTGATGAATTTCATGATACAAGTGAAAACACAATGATAAAGCTATAACATAATGCTATTGAAACAAAATACGTGCTTACCTGCATACCTTTCTATTATAGAAAACGTTGTCTCAATCTACATCTAGTGAAAAGGGAAAAAGAGCTGTCTATTTTAAATATTCAGTAACTTTCTGTTTAATTTGTGGTCTTGGAAAGAAGGTAGGACCTAGTGTAAGCTTGCTCTGTATGGGGAACGCATCGCCCGCGCCGTTTCTCGCCGGATATCCGCAAAGCACCGCCGACGACGCATTCGACGCACCGGCCGCTTAGATTATTATAGTACTAATGATAATTTTATGTTTTTGGGAGTTTTTTGTTATTCTTTGAGTGCTTATGAGACCAGCTGCTCAATACGATATTTCAATATGCTTATAGTTACGATTATATTGTAGTGTATCTGCCTACACAGTCTTAATTCTATCCACTTTAATCAACTTTGTAGGTACGACACACACCTACACAGTTGATTAAAGTGGGTTGTATGAAGTTAATCTGGCATTTTTATATTAACACCTGTGATTATTCTCTATCTTTAATTCTTTTTTTTTATTTATACTTACACAAGCGATTGGCTGCGATCAGACGTGCTGGCAAGTGATGATGCAGCCTAAGATGGAGCGAGCTTGCCTATGTCCGTATTTTGCACTAGTATAACTTATTCCTCAGTTATCTTTATTTAATTTACAGTACAAAGTTTCTTCTTATTGTTAGCTTGACATATTCTTACCGATGTTTGAAATTTTAATAATGATTTGGAGCTCTTTGCATACGATTGCAGCATTGGCACAATTTTCGAGCTATGATGACCTACTGCAGAAAGGTTTCTGCTTAATCGATGCGTTTTATTCCTCATTACTGAGTGTCATGAGCCTTTTCTACTTTGATCCGAGAATAACATAATGGTCGGAGTTTTCTAAGGATAATTTTGACAATAATGCTTGGTTATAAACCAATATATTTATAGGGGGGAAAAGGCACATTGAAGGACACTATATCTAAAAATTTTCAGAAGCACTTCCAACTGGATTATATGTCCAATTAGCGATCATAAAGATACAAATACATAGCAGCAACTGATCACCGGATGTTGACTATTTGCTGACCTAAGCCCACACGGAGTGGGTGTTAGGTGGTATATCTTTGTATGGACACTTGGTTATGGCCATCGACCGACTTATTTTGTTATTTATTACAGACACTATACGAACTATATTAGGGCGAACATTAATTACCCGGTGACATTTATTTATTTTTGTCATTCTGTTTGTGCGTAAAATAAAATAGGTAGGTACCTACCTATATCGATATTAGCTCTGAAGCAAAAAGACAAACATGACCACGTCCACGACTTAATTAGATTAAAAAAGTAAGTGGTTTATTGATCTAGTTTTTTTTTTGTAAAATCATATTTCAAAAGTAAATCTTGTGTGACTGTAACGAATAAATAATCAGTACCTAGTAATTAAAGTTACTTTATATATCATTAGTTGTAATAGTTACAATAATTTTCCTGTTAGTATAAAATACATACTGTGACTTAAATGTATTTTACAAAAAATTATTTATCAACACGAAAGACGTACCTACTTACCTATTAGGTAAGAGATAAGAGAGGCACTTAACCTTATTTGCTAGGTGACGAGTTAATTGAACTTTATGATAATGTTGTCCCTGATTCACGTACCTAACAAAATAGTACCTACCTATTCATAAATTAAAAATATCATAATCATCATTCTTCTACTGTGTTCATAAGGCTTATAAAATATGTTATCTTTCAAAGTAATATAACGCACTATTCCTACAAATTCCAGTATAAAAATTCACATAATATCTATCAATTTTTGTTGAAGGGGGAATCTTCTTAAGATATATGATCTCTTTGGGGAGAGATATGGGATTTCTACCCACTAAAACTCTCTCAGTGGCCATCCTCAGGGTCTCTGGAAACTCCAAAGAAACGTGCGCCGGCGCAGTGCTTAGTTATTATACGTGTATGTATGTATGTACCAGATCTTGAACATCATCTTAGTTGCTAATGTATAGTTACGGCAACTGCCCAAAAACAAGCTATTGTATTGTTAATACCCCTTTCGAATGAATGTACTCATTTGTATCGCAATTTGTCTTCGTTACTGCTAGGTACCTTACGTTTTGCTCGTATTCTTTGAAATTACTCTCAAAATTGGACAAAAGATCGCGTGCTCCAATGACCTCGATTTCTCATGTGGTATTTCTCTTCATACTTTACAGGTGCGCTAACAATGGGAGCCCCAGCGTGGGGATCCCGCGGCGGCGGCGACCGGCCTCGGTTGCTGAGGATGACGCCGCTAAGGCACAGTTTCGCCGCTCCCGCCACGCCGCCAGCGCCACCGCCTCGAACTCACGATTATGCTTCCGATGCGGATACTAATAAAAAAGGTAAACGTTACTTTTGAAATCGAGATAATGAAGGAGCCATCCTTGATTCTTAATGAAAAGCTTGACATTGGTAAAATAAATTTAAAACAATCACTGCGCTGTAACTGTCCAATTTCATGACTAAAATTGTGCAATAACCAACAAGCATTTCAAGTTGTACATGACCGTGTAATCAATTTAAGCTCTCTGAAATGTCATAAGAGACCGGTTTACACGCCTTTGCCATGCATTTTATTTTTAAAAGACTCGATGCATTTTTCCAGAAGAAAGCTGGAACGCGAACCTGTCTCAAAGATGGAGAAAGTTGCGGCGTCGATGTTCACGGTTGCGACCTGGATCTGGTAATGGAAATCGTGAGCCGAGCCCAGTGCGGTGTTCGCCATCGCCTCCGAGACCACCGTCACACTGTTCGCCCGCCCCACCCTCGAAGCTCTCGTTCAGACACCGGGGCAAAGTGTATACAACTGCTTCATTACGAGTGACAAGCGGGGCACCAGATTTGCTTCGAGCTCTTGGAAAACTAGGTGGTGGGTTGCGAAGACGAGCTCTATCGGCTCACGATGTTCTTGCACCCCCACAGCAACAACCCTCTACATTTTACGTCCCTAGCCCAAGTACTGTAAGGACGCCTCAATCACCTTCACCGACTCGACAGAGCGCCACGATTCGAAGACGGTGTAGCTCTCCGAATGTGTACAGAGCGAAAGAAGCATCTCGAGATCGTACACCACTAATAAATCAAGATGATGAAAGTAGAGATATAGTAGATTACAGTTACGGACTAGAACGCAAGAAAAATGGAAAAGAGATCCGAAGCAGGCCTTACAGTGAAAATGTTGAGGTGGAGACTTTGTATAGGAACGGTTACAACCGACTTACTTCGGAAGCTGCAGAACGATTGTGGGAAGAACCTTACAGGTTGCCCCGAGTACAAGTTCGGCAGGAGCCTATTCAGCAGCTCCGCAACTGTGTCGCTGAGCTAAGAGTGAGTTCGACTCCTCGGTCCGCTCGACCTCCACCGGCACCTCCCACGTCCGCACCAAAAACTAATAAACGACCGCCCGCACCTGAACCGCGGGACACCCACACGTTTGAGGTAAAATAATGTCATTAGCTCATAAAAATACTTTTCATTACATTACATTTAAATTTTTTAAATACTTGAAATACTTACCCGTACGTACGTAGTCGAAATTCCGCGGCAGGTACGAAACGATTTGCCTCGTTTGTAATTCAAACCGCTATAATATGGAACGCCTTTCCGGCATCAGTTTTTCCTTCCACTTTTAGTATAGATAATAATATTATCTTCAAGTCTTCTAGGCAAGCGCGCACCATCTTAGGCTGCATCGTCCTGCGATCGGATCTGATTGCAGCCAAGCGCAAATTAATAAAAAAAAGGAAACAGATGACTAAGGCCCATACTTAAATTATTCATGTTACATGTAGAGCTTACATTAATATAAATATTTTCATATTTCCAGGTTCGATTCACAAAGTCAGCGGGCGGTAAAGGACTTGGATTTAGCATAGTTGGAGGGCGGGATTCACCGCGGGGAGACATGGGCATTTTTGTTAAAACTATATTCAACAATGGGCAGGCTGCTGAATCTGGCTTGCTTCGTGAAGGTATACTCGTAAATTTTTATTTATTACCCCACACGTATAACTTACCAGAGAACAAACGAAATCTATACACAAAACACATAATCTACTTGTCCAGGCTGACTGATCTATCAATTTGTAACCTAAAATTAGAGTTCTAATTTTGGATTTTGATAGTAGATTTTCTATAAATAATGTAGGTAAGCATTTATCAAGAAAGAAATTTTGGAAGTTGCACCCTTGAGGGGTTAAACAGGAGATGAAAGTGTAGTTTTTCATCCATATCCATCAAAATGGAAATTGGGTTTTTGGGCTTTAGGTCAAAGTTAAAGAATGAATCGCATCGGATTTGGCATCCCCTTATCGATTTTCAAAAAAAAATCGATTGAATGCAAAGCAGGTCAGTTACTCGCGGTAATGTGTATAATTTCCAAAATAGAGACTAGGTACAGTTATAAGTTTGGATTTCTGTGGTTATAAGCTAATTATCCAAATTATTCTTACGTCAATAAAACTATTTGAAAGATGAGTTTTGAGATTACAACTAAACAATACAGTAGCTTCAATTTCATAGGATTTGATAGCTACATGATGTTAATGCGATGTTTTAGTCGACTCTAACTTGAGTTAACTTATTCGAGAAAGTAAAGAAACAAAAGTGCTATTAAAGTAGAAGTTCAACGAGTGCATTCCATCACGACCGTTAACAGCTGTAGCCTTAAAGTCATTCAGGATAACAAATGACCCCTGCACACCTGCAAGTTAAGCCATTATTAAATAATTATAACTAAAGGTTGCTTACATAATCAATTGATTCGTTGTTTTGTTAAATCAACTTTTACGCTGAAATGTTACGAATATTTAATTATCAAATAAATAAAAACTAAATTAACATCACCCACAGTTTAGGCCAGTATTTTACGAAGTAGTTAAATAGACATCTTTAAATCTTCTATTCTTCTATTCTACTAATTACAAAATTATTTTGTGGCACTGAATGTAATAAAAATGTCCTGTACGTGTTATTAGTTTAATAATTATAAATAAAATACATAAATAATAACTTACGTAGGTAATAACTAGTACGTTATACTATATCATGTCTTTTTATGCGTGAATCCAAAAAGTTGACGAAACTTTAGCAGTCCGAAACCATTGTACAGACTAGATAATGCCCGCGACTTAGTCCGCATAAGTTTTGGTTTTTAAAAAAGAATTCTTTGATTTTTTGGGACAAAAAGTAGCCAAAGTATATCTATCTCCATTCTCCAGGATACAAGCTATCTCTGTGCCAAACGTCAAAATCGAATAAACGGATGGATCGTATAAAGCTAGTAGACAGACAAACGACAGGTAGGAACGCTTTCGCATTTGTAGTATTAGTATGGATTTAATTTACAGAAGATGGTACTTAACCTGAATACCACACGGTTGAGGATTTTGTCTTTGTAACAGGCATGTAGGGGATGATTTTTTTCTATATTTTGTCTGACTCTCCTGCCCGGCTAGCACGGGGAGTAGATAAAAATTATATCCCCGATTATATCCACTGATTTCTATTACATCAGTGGATATAATCGGGGATATAATTTTTATCTACTGCCCATGCTAGCCGGGCTGGAAGTTACTAACTAAAGGCGCAGTTTAAAAAGACGTTAAAGCCGTTTGCCTATTCCATATAAGTAGGTAATGCACAAGTTCAACATCAATTCAAACCACGCCCGTAGTATACATGTAGATCACATGTCCCTAGTACTTACGGACTTACACATTAATTTACTTACCGGTAGGTAAGTGTACTGAACTATTTAATAGAATTTGGAATTTACATCCTTTCAGGAGACGAGATAATGTCAGTAAACGGTCGAGGCACCGCCGGGTTGACCCACAGTGAAGCTATCCGGCTCTTCAAGGACGTGCGAGCTGGTCCCGTACTGCTGCGCGTGGCCAGGCGGGCCCCGGCGCGCTGACTGCCCTGCGCCTGCTGCGGGGAACCGCTTCAGGCGCAATACATCCCTAATTACTCCACATTGTAAATACAGGACTTCTTAAAGGTGAACGAACTCTTACCCGAGCTGAACGCGTCGAACGAAACGAATTTTAGAAATCTGTATATTATGAAATCTCATGAAACCTCGCACACTTCCCCGCGTCGTATCGTCCGAATCGGAAGAAGATTTCATACACAGAATTCTAAAATTCGTTTCGTTCGGTTCGGATAAGTGTGCGTTCACCTTAAGGTACAGCTTTCATGGTGCGTTTGTGCGTAACGCTACCTACACCACAGAGTAAGGATATGAAACAGTGTAATTAATAGTGCGGTACGTGCGGGACAAAAAGTACCCGAACTGACCTATGTAGTTAGAGCCCTATGTCATCGTTGTCGTCATTTACCACGAGAACAAAGGCGTCGGACTACTGTATCTCTCTTAATACGCTATACACTTATACGCTGCGTACACGCTGAAATCAATGGAATGTAAGCTCGTCAGGCTGCTTGGTGCTTATAGTCTTTTTACCCTTAGGTACCTCCTTACCCCTTAACTCTTTTGGCGGTTGAGAGAACATGTAGGTAGGTAACCGTTTTTATTGAATGGTCATCCTTCTAGTATAGTTTTTAATCCCATGGTGTAGTCGTTAGTAAATTCCCACATGATTCCCCTTTGACACTCAAAATTAGTCCAATTGCGCAGAAATTAGCCAGCGTAACCGCCAAGAGGATATTTGACTTTGACTTTTGACTATATACAATTATACAAGCGTATTGTGCAACAGGGAACCTAATTTAACTTACAGAACTATAATTTATTATTATTATACTTCTGCTCGTTTTACTCTTACTGCATAGATAATTTTTTATAATTTAACATACCCGTACTTTACACTGGCATACTTCTGCATTCTACTCATGAGCTTAGTATATAGGTACGAGCGTAATATTAAGTTTATGGTCGTAACTCACAGTTACTTGAGTTTTAAACCAGATCTGAATCTACATATTATGATTTATTTTTAAGTTTTAAAAATGTAAGGATTTTCTTATTTATAAGAAAGTTTTATCTTTTACTACCTGTACTATTTCTGCAATTTATGATGCAATTTATTATAATTATTTTGATTCGGATGTGCCTAGGTAAATGTGTATAATCCATACAATAATAAAACTTCATATAAGAATCCATCGATCTACAATAATTGTAGGTAATGGATCTATAGTGTGTCGGTTAGAACACAGGGGCAGACTCTATTATAAAATTAGGTAGGTACTGCGGATAACCTAATTTTATAAACTTAATAAATACCTATTATTTTATTTATGTATAGGCATACAGTAATTGAAGATAAAACCTAGATGTATAATATTATATTAAAATGTTGTCGTTGAGTAGGTATAACTAGTTTTTGAGTCGGAAATTTACAGTAGAGAATATTTTGTATAAATTTTTATTGTATAATAATTAATAATATAGGTACAGTCTACCTAGTTATCCAAAGACAGATTTTGATACATTTGTTATAAAATATAATGATAATATATAAAACTAATGTAAACAAATACGCACATGGATTTGTAAAACAGTATTCATCTGAATTTGTAAGTATTCAGGTATTATTATTCTATATGTGTATGTATATTTTAATACTTATTATAATATTGTATTTATACCTAATACTAAATAATGCATACCTACTATGCACTTTTCAAAGTTGCAGTTTCAGAAGTAGATAAAATACTTAAGTAAATGCATTTGTTTATATCTGCATAGTTAGAAATAATTCTGGTTTATTGATTGCATAATACTTACTAAGAGATAGGTAGATATTATATATTTTAAAAAACAAATTGTATGGTAAGCATTTATATTTTAATTAATAATTTAACAAATCAAAGACAGTTACACAACGAATTGCGTAATGATATTATATTATTTAATACTTATTTTAACTTATAAGCAAAAATTCAAACAACAAACTGTATGGACTAAAAAGTAATGTATCGCAATTTAACAATCATTTTAAGTAAAATTTTGCAACGAAGCAGGAAAAAATTATGAAGTAATCTGTGATACTGTAATTCAAAAGTTTAAAATATACGAAACATGTCTAAAACTTGAAAAGTAGTTATAGGTACCTACTTTATTAAAAATCATTATACACATACTATGCAAGAGAAACAATATGCACTACTTTTATTACTTACTATTGTTACTTAAAGACCCATTACGTCATGTACCTATGCCACCTGCCTATTTTTTATTATTTTTCCTATACAAACTTACCTACCTGCCAATTTTCATGATTCTAGGTCAACGGGAAGTACTCTACAGGTTTTCTTGACAGACACGATAGACGGACAGAGGGACAGACGGACTAACGGACAGACAGACGGATAGACAGACAGACAACAAAGTGATCCTATAAGTTTTTCTTTTTGAGGAACCCTAAAAAAGAGTATAAACCTGATTAATATGAACAGTAAGAAGTCCATTCGTTTTTTCGCAAATATACAAAGTAGTTGATAGGTCTAAAAGTAGTTGAATCCTTTGCCTTATGAAATATTGTAAAAAGGATACCACTTATTTTACACCTTTCAATTTAGGTAAGTTAAGAAATCTGTTTCCTGTATTAGCAATGTAAGCCATTTTTTGTTTCAATAACATCTACGAGTGTCAAAATGTGGTATTATGTCGATGCTATCTCTTTTGAATCATATCTAAAAAAAAAATTGTGATTTTTTATCACTCGATCTTATCATTAAATTCTTAATCAATCTCGCATCAAAGCTTTTAAAGTCTAACCGAGCTATGACAATATGGTACAACATAAATACTTACCTACTTAATATCTTACCTATTTATGTATTATTTCGAGCAAAAATTTTTCTCTTTTATAAACGTGTGCAGACCGTATTATGTTAATTTATATGAATAATAAATTGTTGATACCTAAGTAAGCACGAGTAGATTTATTGTATTACCTACTTTCCTTGATGTATTCAATCTAAATGCATATTCAGCATTTTTTGAAAAACAGTTTTGTTCCTCTCATTTTTTCTTAAAATTGAAAATACCAAACATTTTTTACAAACACTTATCTAGTACATAATACCTATGTATTTAAATTCTACATGGTCAAAGGTGTACATTAAAATTACTCGGAATAATGCAGTAGGTAGGTACTTGCCTTCTTCTCCACTAGGATTTAAACACAATATTTGAATTTTAAATTTAATTTTGCACACCGTAGAACTACAAGGTCTATTTTGAAGTACCTAAGAAGGTACAAGACCTGTAAAATGGAATTTGCAGGAAAAAATAAAGCAGTAGACTTGACTATACTTACAAGAAATAAATTCAGATGTACCTAACGTTGAAGCTGGTACTTATATAATACTTATTTTGAAGGATTCGATTCGAATGAGCAAGAAAACAACTTTAAATTTAAAAAGATTATATTTTATAAACTTAATCAAAATAATATTTTTCATAAACAGAATCGATGAATTGATGATGATGGCAAAATCTCATCATACTAATATGCATAAGAAGCTATCGGGTAATAAAAAATATATAATTTGATTAATAATACAATAATACAACGAGTCAATCTATTTACAAATATAATTATTAATTAACCTAATATTGTAAAATGATAATTAATTAGTGGTAAGTAAGGCTTTGATAAAAAAAACATGGCAAGTAACCGGGATAAATCAATTAACATGAGAGTAAAATATAATTTAATGAAAAAAATAATATGAATATAGAGTAATTCTATACTAACATAAGTGCATATTATTATTTCTTAGATACTAAGGCAATTAATTTGAAAAATTGGTTTCCCCCCTTTTATGAGATGAGTAGCTTTTGTTTATCAACTACGATAAGTAAATATTGTGATTAACATTGTTATCTCTATTTGAAGAAAGCACCTAACTACCTTCACGTATAGTCAGGTATTACAAAAAATGCAATTGAAACAATTAGGTATTAAAATGCTCAATCTCGCAGAACTTTAGACATAAATTTAAAATGGCACGCAAAACAAAATTCATGTTGTCACAATAAATCCATATTTTTGAATACAAATCAACATAATAATATGCAAATAAGTCGCATACAACATTAATATTATCTACAAACATCGCCGCAATTTGCCACCGAGACTAGTATTAACATTCCCTAAATTAATAAATTATAGTTTCTTTTTTAAACAAATCGTTGATTACATTCTTTATAGCATTAATGCTACGAATAATGAGTTATTAATCAATTTCACCGAATTATTAAAATACTATGTACAACGCATCTGCTAATGCTGACTAAAGAGTGAGTACAAATCATTGAAATTAACGAAAAACTCAAAGCTCCTTCGTTCCTAAATCAGTTCGTTTAGTAGGTAGTCTACACAAATTCAAAATAGGCATTTAAAGTCATGATTATTAAGTTACTTTAAAAAGGTTTTTAACAAAATAATCATTTAAATTAGTGCGACAGATACATTAATCATTTCCCAATGAAATAAATAATTATTAAAATTATAGTAAGGATCATATTTTTAAAATATTAGACTACTGTACCCTCAGTATGAGATTTTACTTTTAATTTTGGTACTATTCGAGAGTCGAAACAAAATGACGTCAAACTAAAATGGACCTAAAGTTTCTTGATTTATAGTAAAAAATTCAGTACCATTGATTTTAATTTCGCGACGTTTCCGCTTGGAGCGCTGGCTGTAAATATATGTTCAAACTTGAGCATTAAAACAAGGCTGTTAAGGGCAATTTTAGTTTAACGCTAAGTGTTTCGACTCTCAAATAGTCAAATACTATTACGTTGGTGAGAAGTAAAATCTTGTACTGAGGGTACTGTTTACATCATTTAATTTGACGAACTTGGGTTTCTAAGAATCAGCGCCACCCGACCAGCTGGCAACGCTTTTAGGGCAGCCCATGCTTGAGTTCTTGTGAAGCCTTCCATAGATTGTCCTCCAGCGGAGATGAGCTCTGCACCAACCACAATGCGCCCACTTTGTGCAGCAGCGCCTCCTGGAGATTAAAACAGAAAATCCTGTAAATCTTTGCAAATTCTCGATATTATCGTATAATTAATTGTTTCACAAAATATATTATTCTTCAGAATAGCTAATTACCAATATATTATGAATTGCTAATTTTACGTAGCCTAAAGGCGGGCATTACAAGTTTAATTTAGTTTCTATCATTTATATTATGACAGTCATTTTTTTTCATTTATTTTTGTTTTATGGACAATGGACATATAAATACATTTTCAAAAATATGTTGATTACTATGCACTGTCATAATTTTAGTTCTCAGCGACTCCCATATTGATGTGAGTGATTATACATAGACAATTTCTATTTTTAGTATATTCTATAATTGTTACCTGCGAAGAGTTTTTTGATAGTTAAGGGACGATCGCCTTGAGGAGAGTCGCGTCCTCCATCCAAACCAAAACCTAAACCAGCTCCACCACCAGCTTTTTCTAACATAACGGTCACTACAGTACGACCATTCTTATCAGTCTCTTTTCTGTTAGCTACATCAGTTTGGTCTCCGTTCGACTCCGCTGAAATTAAACAAAATATACACACTATTAATATAAATTTTATACTTATCTGTAACTAGATGATTCCCGCGAGTTAGGCCGCGTGAATTTAGGTTTTAAAACATTCTGTAAAAACTCTTTGATTTTCCGAAATTAATAATAATCTAGGTTACATGTGCGATGCTAGGCCATCTGTGTACCAAGTAGATACGAGTAATAATGCCCGCAACTTCGTCCATGTGGATTAAGATTTTTGAAAATCGTGTGGAAACTCTTTGATTTTCTGAGACCAAAAGTAACCTTTGCTCTTCCCCGGAATACAAGCAAATTCTGTACTAAATTTCGTCAAAATCAGTTCAACTGATAGGCCGCAAAAAGCTAGCAGACACTTCGCATTTATAGTATTTTACCTAAGACTCTTACCTCAAAACGCATTTTGCTGTCTCGATCCGGAGACGGTATGTGCGTTTGGGGGTAAGAGCTTGTATGAATTTGTTTGGGGGCGATATTCAGGTTTTTGTGTGTTGCCACCTCAAAGCAGGTTAGGTCTTAGATAGGTATAATGTAGGCCACAAAAAGCGCTATTTTGTTTTTTTTATTTTAGCTTGCTTCATTTACGATCAAAGTTAACACTAGCAGAAGTAATGTTTTTACGTACCATGTTCAGAGCCGCATGCTTTAGGATTTCCGTTTTGTTGAACCTCATTTTCTATTTCAATTATAACTTCTGATCTTTGCTCCTGAAATAGATAAAAATATTTATATCTGACAAAATAAACCTGATCTTTAAATTAGCAGAAATTAGCTTTAAATATTCAGCATGAAATTACCTTCAGTATAGTAACAGATTGAGCATGCGTCAAGCCGAACATTGCAATGCCATTTATGCTTGTAATTTTGGACCCCCTCTTTATTCCAGCTTTTGCAGCAATACCATCTTCTAATACTCGATGTACCTAACAAAGTGTATAATCAATAATTTTGTTACAATATATGCAATGTATTACAGAACACATACATATCACAATATATGTTTTTGTCGTATAATTAATTACACAAATAGATAATTTAAAAAACTCACAGTGACATCTTTAGCCTCACAGTCAACTCCTCCGGCTAATATCAGACCCACGCCGGTCCCAGCACCTTTTATAAGTCGGAAAATTTGTGTTGAAGTCTTACAAACATCACTATTTTTAGTGTTAATTTGTTGTTTATTAGTATTTTTATTATCTCTTGTAGTAGCAGTAGGCGCACTTTTTGCTTTAATAACGACATTAGGAGCGTTCAGCTCCCTTGTTTCATTTAATGGAATTCCTTTTCGATTTTCTTCGAGCTTTTCAATTTTTTGTACCTCCTTTTTACTTTGATTTGAGCTGAAACTGTTTTTCTTTTGCAACATTACTGTTTTAATACTATCACTGTATTCTAAACAACCTTCATTGATCTCATTGGCTATTTCAGCTTTAGTGTGCTTAAGTGTTTCTGCTGCTTTCTCTACATCTTGATTCATTTCATTCTGTTTGCTTTTGTTTGATAAACTTGAATTGCGTTTCAATCGTGTATTTTTGAAGTCCGATTTTCGTTGTCGAATATTTACTTCACTATCTGAGTCAGAATCACTGTCAACAATTATTTTGTTACGCCGTCTGTTTTCACCTTTTGTTATAGCACTCACCGATGTTGTGAGTGTAGAAAGGCGATCAGACGTTTTATTTGTTGGACTGGGAGATCTGTTGAGAGACTCATGTGAGAATTTAGTTTCAACAACCGGTGACTTAAGTTTGACATCTCTTCCACTTCTACATTTTGCCGAAGCAACAATATTTCTTCTATTGATAGTATCCACGTTGTAAACTTTTGAAACTTTTCTCTTGTCTGAGTCAGCGACAGAACTTTCTAGAGAACTACAACTTGCTTGTGACCCTGATGTTGCTGCTGAGCCTGCTGAGGAGCTAAGCGATATATTTGTATCCGAAGACATAGATCTGCAAATTTTTCTTTTGTTATAATCTTCAAAATTTTTCTCAGTAGTGCACTTATTAGGTATTTCAGATTTAACAATCGTGTACGTATTATAATGAGAAATCCTTGGAGAGAGACGTGAACTATCTGATTCTATATTTTCAATAGTATGCATAGGCGAGGAAGCTGATGAACGATAACTAGATTGGGTAGAACTCATGGCCGAATCATTGTCGCTATCTACTATATCCGTCGTAGTGCATATTTTTATTTCTACATTTTTAAAGTCTTGAATATTTCCATTAGCATGATTTTTATAATAGTCTCTGTTAAATAATGAACCTGATTTTGTGAGGGATGATTTCGAAAATTCAAATGAATTTCGTACTGGTTGTAAAGCAGGAGTATTGCTATAATTATTCTTTCTGTTGATTGTATCTATCTTTTCAACTAATTTGCGTTCCGGAGTCGATTCTTTTGATAAAGAAGAAGGAGAGTATACTTGCAAAGATTTCCGCTTAAATGCTGGCGAATACTTGGGAATGTTGTTCGGAATAAAGTTAGTTTTCCATTTATTTTCTGATAAGCTTATGGATTTGGAATGGCTTAAGTTAGACTCCTTTTTGATATCTTTATTTGGGGAATTGTAAAGGAACGGTTTAGAAAGCGAGTCTAGAACTTTAATCTCAGGTAAATCAACTATGGGGGCTTGGACTTCAGGTATTACTAAGCCTCGCAGTTTTGACATAGATTTCTTTCTCTGCTCGATCAAGTATTCTAAGTTCGATTTGTGTGTGGAAACATTTTTGCTACTATTATCATCACTTATACTTCGCACATGATACGTGGGACGAGTAAACGTTGCATCCGATGGCAATGTAGTAGTGCTTCCATAAAATAGAGGTTTATTGCTTATTTCTGGTTGAATAAATCGCTTAATATTTTTTTCTGTAATTGAGTTTTCTAATGCACCAAGAACTTCAGGTCTATCAACGTTTCGTTTGAATGAGCGCGGCGTTTCATCCAGGTTATCTTGAGATTTTGTCAAGCGTCTATCTAAAGATGACACTTCAGTGTAAGTACTCGTATATGGAGTTGAATTCTTTCGTAAAGTTGAATGTGATCTGATTGGTAAAGTTCCACACGTATCTAAACGATCCGATGAATTTGCCAGATCGACAGAAAACATAGCGATCTTGTCCTTTACACTAGCTTCACTTCTTGCGTCTTGAGTTCGCGATAAATAGGAGAACCGAGGACGAGTGCTGTTCCAGCCAGTTCCAGTCGAGAGTCGAGGTGGTAAACGCGTAGGTAAGTCGGGAGTTTTTTCGATAGCATCCGATGGTGTCTCCACGCCATCAGGAGGCTGTCGCGGACAGGACGGCAATGGTGTTTCGTCATTCGAAAGACTTTTATCTTCGGCATCACTTTTGCTGACACGATCTGTAATTAAAAATCACAAATTTAACTTAAATGTACTTACTATAACTTAAGATAATATTAATTAAATTGGTACTTGTCGTCCTAAAATAAACATGACAGTTCTTGTACCTAATGGCTTGAGAAAATGAACAGCTACCGTTTTGTCCTAATTTCCAACACGCAATCGTTCCTCTCAGTATCAGAAAGGTTTGATTTACATACTCGTTTGGGTCAGTAAATTGAAATACTTAATAGCCAGCGGTTTTTTCATTATACTTTTTTCTTTTGTTTAGGGTTCCGTACCCGAAGGGTTCCAAAGAGACCTTATTATTAGGTAAGTCTTCGCTGTCTGTTTGTCTGTCAGCGGGCTGTATTTTTATGCATGTAATAGGTAAATAGAGAGTTGAAATTTTCATAGAACGTATATTTCTATTGCCGATATACCAACAACCACTTATTGTCCAATTTTATACCACTCAGTTAAAATTAGAGTGAACACGTGTATAAAATTTGAAAATACCTTCTTCTGTAATTGGGTGTAAAATACGTGAATGACGAATTTTAACAATGCTGTAAGATTTTGTATCTGTCACTAACACCTTTTGTTTATACATCACGTGTTTTTGAATTTTTTTTTGTACTTAATGTAACACACAGGGGGAAAATCGCTAGTAAACTGATAAAATTCATATTTTTCAATTCCTATGTGTTAACTGTTAACGTCATTGCGCATACATTTCTACAGACATGGCACGCTCCAGTCTGTTTGCACAACTGTGCCAACCACTGAAATTTGGCTTTGTTAATCCAAATGTCATTTTCATGTCCTTCCTTTAAATTACATTGTCATTTATTCGGAGCAAAAACATTGAAATTATTTATTTAGCAAACATTTGTAACCTCTAACTAAAGCTAAAATTCCAAATGTATGTCATTATACACCACATAGCTCTCTATGTGAAAAAGGCAGTAAAGTAGCATATCAAGTTCGGAAAATATTATTCCATAGAATAACCTAACCATGATCCATAACCATACCTCTTGCTAGCAAACTTCGAATCCTTCCCAACTAGACCTCATCAGTTATCACTCATCACCAACCATAGATTTTATATCGATGCCCGTGCATATCGACTTCGTCTTGAAAACTCTCTATCCAAAATTATAATTAAACGGTACTTAACTGACGAATTCTGTACATTTTAAAAACAGATTTTTTTTAATAATTTTGTTCTGTTTGCACATCACGCTGAAACTACAGGTCGGATTTGAATGCAATTGAGCATACTTTCCTATAGGTAGCAAATATTTCAAAATAAACGATTAGGATATTTTAGCCCCGAAAAACAAGTGTTCCTTCGGGATAGGGGATGAAATTTTTTGTCATTGGAATGAAAAAAAATTCATTGGAAGAATGTGCCTTCCTAATGATATTTTTTTTTTCATTCCATTGACAAAAAGATTTCATGAATACCTAACCGGAGATAGAGGACGGAACTCCTAGACGGATAACATCAAATCACTCGCATAAGATTCAACGATACGAACTATTATACATGCATGTAATATTTTATACCAATACATGAAATGAGAGTATTTATGTACATAAATAAAAGAACTTATTTAGTTGTTTTCATTTCTTATTAGAATCCTCTACAAATGATAGGTGTCTGTCTACTCTACTTACGAGTAGCTCGTCATATCTGGTGCTAACTCAAGTATGTCTTATAGGTACCTGGTGCTAACTCAAGTATGTCTTATAGGTACCTGGTGCTAACTCAAGTATGTCTTATAGGTACCTGGTGCTAACTCAAGTATGTCTTATAGGTACCTGGTGCTAACTCAAGTATGTCTTATAGGTACCTGGTGCTAACTCAAGTATGTCTTATAGGTACCTGGTGCTAACTCAAGTATGTCTTATAGGTACCTGGTGCTAACTCAAGTATGTCTTATAGGTACCTGGTGCTAACTCAAGTATGTCTTATAGGTACCTGGTGCTAACTCAAGTATGTCTTATAGGTACCTGGTGCTAACTCAAGTATGTCTTATAGGTACCTGGTGCTAACTCAAGTATGTCTTATAGGTACCTGGTGCTAACTCAAGTATGTCTTATAGGTACCTGGTGCTAACTCAAGTATGTCTTATAGGTACCTGGTGCTAACTCAAGTATGTCTTATAGGTACCTGGTGCTAACTCAAGTATGTCTTATAGGTACCTGGTGCTAACTCAAGTATGTCTTATAGGTACCTGGTGCTAACTCAAGTATGTCTTATAGGTACCTGGTGCTAACTCAAGTATGTCTTATAGGTACCTGGTGCTAACTCAAGTATGTCTTATAGGTACCTGGTGCTAACTCAAGTATGTCTTATAGGTACCTGGTGCTAACTCAAGTATGTCTTATTGGTACCTGGTGCTAACTCAAGTATGTCTTATAGGTACCTGGTGCTAACTCAAGTATGTCTTATAGGTACCTGGTGCTAACTCAAGTATGTCTTATAGGTACCTGGTGCTAACTCAAGTATGTCTTATAGGTACCTGGTGCTAACTCAAGTATGTCTTATAGGTACCTGGTGCTAACTCAAGTATGTCTTATAGGTACCTGGTGCTAACTCAAGTATGTCTTATAGGTACCTGGTGCTAACTCAAGTATGTCTTATAGGTACCTGGTGCTAACTCAAGTATGTCTTATAGGTACCTGGTGCTAACTCAAGTATGTCTTATAGGTACCTGGTGCTAACTCAAGTATGTCTTATAGGTACCTGGTGCTAACTCAAGTATGTCTTATAGGTACCTGGTGCTAACTCAAGTATGTCTTATAGGTACCTGGTGCTAACTCAAGTATGTCTTATAGGTACCTGGTGCTAACTCAAGTATGTCTTATAGGTACCTGGTGCTAACTCAAGTATGTCTTATAGGTACCTGGTGCTAACTCAAGTATGTCTTATAGGTACCTGGTGCTAACTCAAGTATGTCTTATAGGTACCTGGTGCTAACTCAAGTATGTCTTATAGGTACCTGGTGCTAACTCAAGTATGTCTTATAGGTACCTGGTGCTAACTCAAGTATGTCTTATAGGTACCTGGTGCTAACTCAAGTATGTCTTATAGGTACCTGGTGCTAACTCAAGTATGTCTTATAGGTACCTGGTGCTAACTCAAGTATGTCTTATAGGTACCTGGTGCTAACTCAAGTATGTCTTATAGGTACCTGGTGCTAACTCAAGTATGTCTTATAGGTACCTGGTGCTAACTCAAGTATGTCTTATAGGTACCTGGTGCTAACTCAAGTATGTCTTATAGGTACCTGGTGCTAACTCAAGTATGTCTTATAGGTACCTGGTGCTAACTCAAGTATGTCTTATAGGTACCTGGTGCTAACTCAAGTATGTCTTATAGGTACCTGGTGCTAACTCAAGTATGTCTTATAGGTACCTGGTGCTAACTCAAGTATGTCTTATAGGTACCTGGTGCTAACTCAAGTATGTCTTTTTAATCGCACTTGCACTTTTGAGGGGTTAGGTACTTTAAGTTTTTACATAGGTATAGAGCTTTTAATGCTTCACGTTACTATTATTGCAACCGTTGCTGTAACATTTTTTGTCTACTTAATTACAGGTAGGTAATGCGTTTGTATTTAGTTTTTAAATATAGATTATTTCATTGTACGAATACCTAGTTATAGTCACGTTTAGTATAACTTAGGCCATACTAGGTGAACTCCGCAATTTTATCCGCGTGGATTTAAGATTTTAAAAATACCGTGGAACTTCTCAAATTTTCCAAGGATAAAAAAATATCATATTATGATATCATATATTTTCGTTAAGATCAACTCTATTAAAAATTATAAACTTGACTGCTCTGCTAAAAACACCTCTACAGCCGTAATTTTTTTTTTTCAAAAAATAAATAAAGCTATAGTCTTTGCCATTAGGGTCTAGGGATGATGTAAGGATTCTAACAATACTCTATACATCCAAATCTGTTCAGTTTAGAAGTCATTGTAGAATAAAGAAACTCGCATACATATACATACATACATAAACCCTGAAAACATTACATTACTTTACGAGCAGTCATAAGAACCTAATCTTTAAAATGAAAATGAAACTTACATACATTAGGTAACTATAAGTACATAGTTATTGTCACTGATAATAATAATAAAATAATTTTATTTTTTTGTAATTAAAAAAATGATTAAATAATAAATCCTTGTTTGTAGCACTTTTCACCAAATAACCGCTTTGTAAGATTATGGCTAAACTCGTCAAAGCACTCATAAAAATACCAAGAGTTATGTTACAACAATGGTTGAACGGAAATTAAATTGTGAAACTCTGAAAATGCTTAACGTCGTACCTATTTGTTTCAACCTATATTACCTATCTTATTGAAAAGTAAGCATTTAATGCAAACATGCGGTAGGTACCTAGGTATTAAATATCTCCTAACAAAATAGGAGTTTATTGACACGTAAGTAGGTAGGTATATAAGGTCCATAAGTAGTATTGTAAATAGACTAAACTTTCAGGACTGTACCTACCTTGCTAAGGATATAATATCTTAATATGTAAAAGTAAAGTAGATATAAAAATCAGCCAAATGCGAGTCAGAGTCGCACGTGGAGAGTTAAAATCGTTTTGTAATTATTATTTTTTAATTTTCATGCCAGCTATTTGATTTTTTTTATTTGACATAAATACACATTCTGTGAAAATTTCAACTCTCTACCTATAACGGTTCATCCTATGGGTTCACAATATACGTACCTACAGCCCGTTTACATACTGACGGATGGACAGACGGACAGCGGAGGTTTATTTAGTAATGGGGTCCCGTTGGCGACCTTCGGGTACGGATCCCTAAAAAGCTACCGGACCTATTTGAATGATGCGTATTTTCATCATAACGTTTTTAACTACGGCATAAATTAATAGCAATACTTATTTTAATCATGGTAGAGTCCATATTATGACTAAAACTCTACCACATCATGTTTAAGATAGTTAAGTAAGAACTAAAAAGCTTTTCATTGATGTTTGTTAAATTGAAGAGCGATTAGCGTTTCTAACTTAGCGATGGTCCTTAGTACGTTAATGAACTTCCTATTAACTTGAAAACAAAAAATAAAATATATTTTTTACATAATATCAAAACAGCAAAATCTTTTTATTCTATACGGACCGATAAGCGAGATGGAGCGTCTGGGCAGCTTCCGTGTGTCCAGCATCGTAAAAAATTGACGATCAGATCCCAAGTTAAACGTCATGGCCGAACTCATAACACTACACTTCCATTTATTAAACCTGTTTTCGGCATCCGCTCATTCATAATACATTTACTTTCATCGTCTTAAAAAAAGTGTGTAAAAACATTGTCACTAAAAGCGTTACGTGAACAAAATGTTAACCACGTAATTAATGAGACCGCATCTGATGTCACAGAGTGACATGAGAGAGGAGCGAGTTAAGAATGCGGAACATTTCCATTAAAGACCGAAATAACAGTTATTTAACATAGGGCGGTGCGTGCGGTGCGCCCACGATGCCGGTGCGCGGCGTGCGAGCTCTCGGCGTCGAGACGCGTGCGCGGAACCGCCGCGGCGGGGCGCGATGCACTGAATCGCCTCGGACTTGCAGAATTTTGCAGCGTCGCCGCCCTTGACGGGGGCGTTGCTCCGAGGCCGGGACGGACGACGAGCTGCGCACGCGACTCCCCGCATCCCTCGACCCCTGCGACGCCTCGCAGACCCCTTTATGGCTCTGGACTTCGCCTATGCAGCGAAAACCTTAACAAACAGCCTTTGAGACCGTTTGAAACGAACTTTAAATGAAAATAATTACGGTCAGAACCCAACTTATAAGTTGAATCAGTGCAACTTGTAAATTGGGTTCAGAGCTTAATTTTCATTTAAAAAGAACACTACAGAACCCAACTTATAAATTGGGTTCAAAGCTTAGCTTTCATTTAGAGTGAACCTAACTTTACATTTAAAGTGAACCCAGCTTATAAATTGGATTCAGAACTTTATTTTCATAAAAATGATTAGTGAATCCAGCTTATTAATTAGGTCCAGAGCTTATATTCCATTTAAAAAGAACCCAACTGAACCCAACTTATAAGTCGGGTTCAGAGCTTAAAAATGGTCTCAAAGGCTGTTTGTTAAGCTTGTCGCTGCATATAAAATTACAGGTTACATTATTTTGTGAAAGAATCTGTTAGTATTTCAGCTTCACGCAGTCGAGTTTTGAATTATTTTTTTTATTCAATCTATAGGTAGTAATTATAGGTACTAAGTACTGCTTAGTAAATTTTTATTTCAAATTGCTTCTTTTTTAATTTTTTGTAAACCATGAATAAGTTACTACCTATTATTAATTGTTTTAGGCTTATTTTAGGTTTAACAACATATTATATATTATATTATAATAAGTGTTTCTTACTCTCATTATAATAACTTTTCGAGAAACCTCTTGATCATTTTATAAAACCTGTTTTGTTGAAATGTGGTAGGTATCTTACCTACTTGATACTAGGTTTACTCTCGAATAAGCACTTCTTGAGACGCTATGAGAGTATCCCTAATTCAAAAAATAATCTAACGACCCCCATTATTAAAATCGATCAACCCGTTTAGTCTACAGGTTCCGCCAGAAAATATTTCTTTTCAGTGACCGGCATCTGCCATATTTCTTATGGCCTCATATTCTATCCAGTGTCACTCCCAAAAGACGTATTAAAAGCCTAAACAATTGTTTATACTTAGGTTCATACACCCATACACCCGAAAAACATTACTCTCTTTCAATTGCAGTCGGGTACCAAGTAAAAACCCACGGTGTTCTATCTGGATCGTTTACGCAACTGTAAGGTTATTTTTAAAAAGTTGATTTGAGTTGTCAAAAATAATATAAAATTATTAATTTAGCTGATGAAGGTAGTTTGGTAAAATCGATATTTGGCTCTTGCATAAATACGGGTGTTTTGAAGGTTTTAGTTCAGTCTCCTTCCGAGATTCGGGGCGATATCGCATATTTTCGGTATTTGGGTTGTGAACTGTATAATTAGATGTTGTGATAGCAATCACGCTCTAATTAAATTATTTATTTTGGCATTAGTTTGTTTAGATTAAAACTCTCGGATAACCTTGCACATTAAACTTGTGTTTTTTTGTGTTGGTTTCGGAGAGGACATTCCAATAATTCGATAAAAATATTTAAATAATACCTGCTTTTCTTTTAGGAGTAAAAGGTATCAGAGGGCGCCGACCGTGCGTGAGCGTAACATACGATTCTCCGCAATACAGATGTCAGGGTCGTAAAGTGCAGCACTGCGCCTCCTATCAAAAGCTCGCTACAAGATGAAGTTCAAAACTGAAACCCGACTAAAATATCCGAGTAGGTAGGTACAATTGGTTCTGTCGCTCTCTGCATTTTAATATTGTATAATTATATTGACGAACTCTGATTTTTCTCCCCTTTCATTTGACACCCAATCGGTACGATAATATAAAAAAACTTTCAGAAAACCTCACTTGTTTTGATATAACCACATTCCCACATCTGGCATATTGATTTTATTCGTATACAAGACGTGTAAATTAAAAATTTATAACACCCCCGACAAGGTTATATAACTAGAAAAGAGCTAATAACTTTCAAACGGCTGAACCGATTTTCTTGGATTATAGCTAAGAACACTTTCGATCAAGCCACCATTCAAACAAAAAAAAGCTAAATTAAAATCGGTCCATTACCTTAGGAGCTACGATGCTACAGGCAGCTACTCAGATACAAACGTCAAATTTATAACACCCCTCTTTTTGCGTCGGGGGTTAATAAAATGTAGCCTATTGTCACCCGGGCCATAATAATTAACAAGAATTGATTGCCATTTCATTCATCAAAATCGGCTCAATTGGTAGTGTTGGTGCTATGATGCATTTGCTCATACACAGCTACCTAAAGACTGCTCAAATCATAAGCCTTCCTTCTGGTTTTTCCGTAGTAAAGTAGGTCAAAATAAGACTGCACGGGATTAGATTTTCATATAGGTAAAGTTCAATTTGATATGTCGGTTGGAACATAAGGCTCGCCTGGGAACGTGCACTGAAGTGACGTCGGCGGCCGCAGAAGCTGGAATGCTGCCTGCCCTCCGCCGTCGCCCCTCGCAATCCGGACGCGGCCTTTAAACCGCTCCGACGTGTTTGTAGAGTTGTTTGCACATTTTTTTACATTCCCCTCTTATATTAAAGCTCCTATATAACATCAGAACTCCAGGATAACATACAAGCTCGTGATGATTCCACTTTTAGAAATCTCTTTTTAATTCGAATGGTACTTTCATAATAGGCATAGTAAGTACCTACCTATGATCTACTAGATGATGCT
This sequence comes from Maniola jurtina, assembly GCF_905333055.1. Classification (NCBI taxonomy): domain Eukaryota; kingdom Metazoa; phylum Arthropoda; class Insecta; order Lepidoptera; family Nymphalidae; genus Maniola; species Maniola jurtina. The sequence continues at coordinate 8,018,203 of NC_060030.1, forward strand.
CGCGACTTCATCCTATGTCCCTCTCTGGGATGCAAACATTTCTGTAGTTATACTCTCATATATTGTCAAAATCAGATAAACAGATGGGCTTAAAAAATCCCGAGGGAACCCTTTGATTTTAGGGATAAAAACTAGCATAGTATCTCGGAAGCTATTCTACGGAAAGCAAGCTCTACCTTTCTTAAAAATCGTTTACGGGTGGGTCGTCCGTCGTGAAAAGGCATTTTTTTTTTCAACATTTTGCACGATAAATCAAAAACTATTATCCATAAAATTAAATAATAATCTGTTTTAGAATGTACAGGTACAGTCCTTTCATTCGATCTATAGTTATGTTACTTTGAAATTTCAAACCCCCGATTTTCTCCCCTTTTTTAATTTTTTTGAACTCAAAATATACAACCATTCCAAATTTTATGTAGATATTTGTGATAGTTACTGAAATAATCGACTGTGACAGACAGAAAAAATCGTACCATAAGGATTCTATTTTTACCATTTTGGTACGGAACCCTCAAAAATTATCATTCTTTAGGATTACCCATTAAATCCGCTTTTGTTCTCCATGGATTGAATGAACTAAATTATTGAATTTATTGGAATTACTGAATATTCAAATAGGTACTATAAAGTACTACACTATGAAATGGATAAGTGAAAGAAAGTGCAATCGATTTCACTTTCAAAACTAAATTAACTTTCTCCAGTGACATGTCTTATGTAATCTCTTCAAGATAAAACGGTCAAAACAGAAACATTTGTACTTATCTTACATTTCGATCTTAAAGGTCATCAGGTAAATCGACGTAGGTAGGCGGACGAAGTCGCGGACATCAGCTAGTTGAGTATACAAATACGATAGTTTTAACGTCATTGCTCATTGATGATACCATGAATAAAAATAGACTGACGTAAATATAGCTTTTTGTATACTTTGTGCCATGAATGAATTGTTATAAAAACTCAAGTAGGTATGTGTTTACAAGTAGGCAGGTATTTCCGTCAAATAAAACGCTTCTGTGATGGTATGCGAACAAACTGAAACCAAGCTTGCTCCGGAATCTGCCAAATCATATTATATTAAACGTTACAACAGCCTTTGTCTTGACGGCTCTTTGAAAGTCGACTTTATACCCTTAACGCTAGCCGGATATTACAGAAACAACATCAACCGAGAGCTTTTTGTTGTCTTACAGGAAATTCCAAGACTTCAATTTTATGTAGCAGCCGGATGGATAAATGGCGAATCATTGAAATTTTTTAAAGTCTATGGTAATAATACTTTCATTTATTCATTCATAATATTATGTGCACAAAAATGTACATAAATGTTGGGGGTTCGATGTCGGGACCTCTAACTTTTCGGGGTTATGTGCGTTTGTTTAACGTTGAAGGAAAACATCGTGAGGAAAATTGCATGCCTGAGGGTTTTTCATGATGTTCTCAAAGGTGTGTGTAGTCCGCCAATCTGCGCTTGGGCAGCTTAGCAGACTGTGGCCAAACCTTTATCATTCTAAGAGGAGATCCATGCTCATTGCTCAGGGTTAGTGCTGATGATTATGATTATTTTCAACATGATTAAATGAAAGTGTATTATAGTTGTATAGTTGTTGCTGGTGTAAAGATTCGTCAATCACTTTCAATCATAAAATGGCAGCATAAAATTGTAGTGACGGCATGCAAACTGCTGCCTGAACAATGAAAGCTGACGGGCAGGTCGCGGTCGTTACCTTAATGGTCGTACAGCGGGATTCCAAGCCACCTTACTTTCCTCGAGGGAATTCATTTGTGTGCATATTTCATAATTGGAATTTTCGTTTAAGAAAACAAAGCTTTCATTCTCGGCTTCATGAGAATGCTGTAATTAAAGATCATTTTATCCATTCATTAAATAATTTAATGTGAGATTTTATTTTCATTTTATTTGTAGGTAGCTTGTTTTTATTCAATGTACCTACTCGTATTATGCAATGTGTTATGCGCAGGATTAAATAATTCTAAACGAGATCGTTCGGATAGGTACCTACTTTAATAAAATGTTGTCTAGTTACTTTTCAATCATTGAATAATTAATTAATTGTTTTTGACGTTGTAACGTCTGATACCGCAGGCAAAATGTGTTTTCTTTCTCGGTATGTAATGATGTATAAAATAAAGGTGCCTATGCATTTCATTACGATCAACTGGTGCTATAATTAATGAGGATTCAGTCAAAAAGAGGAACAGAAGCCACGTCTAGTCGAGTCATGTAACGTCAAATTTATTTCTCTTGTGCCTAGTAATTAGATAAAGTAAATATCCAGACCCAATCCAAACTAATATTATACATGCCAAAGCACCTGTGTCTGCCTGTCAACTTGGTACCTTTTCACGGCCCATCCGCTTAACCGATTTTGACGAAAGGTACAGTGATAGCTTGCATCCCGGGGACAGATATAGGCTACTTTTGCCCCGGAAAATCATAATTCCCGTAGATTTTTTTAAGGACCTATTCATTTTGGCAACTTTAATGAAACTAATTTGGTACAGAGATAGCTTGCATTTCTGGGTAGGACATTAGCTAATTTTTATCCCAGAAAATCAAAGAGTTCTCGGAAAACCACGCGGATGAATTGTCTTGAACAAAGTTTTTATGATTTCCAAATCAAAAAGGAACGTTACAACAAATGTTACGCCATGTGCAAGGAACAGGCAGGTGTGACAAAGAGGGCGATCGAGCAAGGTGCACTTTCACGACTTTGAACACGTAAGGTTTCCAACGTCTAACTCTCTATACACACCTACCTATTGTTATACTTTATATCGCAACCTTATCACAAGCCAGACAACTGATATATGTATATATAATTTGTAGGTCTACATGCCTACAATAAAATCGTCCTACTGAAAATATTTATCAAGATAAAAAGCTACTAGAGAGAGAGCTAAGGTTTTTAAAAATCCCGGAGGAACTTTAATTTTTCGGGATGAAAAGTAGCCTATGACCTTCTCCGCAAGCTATTTCTGCACCAAATTTCGTTAAAATCGGATAAACGGGTGAACCATAAAAGCTTGTAGACAGGCAGACACACTTTCGCAGTTATAATTATTATTATTAGTATAGAGTATGAAGTATGGATATGAATTTCTTTGTAAATTCACTAATTACGGCGAAATATTGCAAAGGGTAAGTAAGTAGTATTGTAATAATAATAATCTATAGGTGCCTACATGATGAGATCAAAGTAAATATTTTATCTCCCGGGCTTTACATAGTCAAACATGATTTTGCAATAACCATTTATTCTGTTAAAATATTCGTATCTTGGCTTACTAGTAAAATACACGCAAAAAACGTGTTCGAAATTGCTGCAGTGTTTAATGAGTTCTCTTATTTGACTTAATAATTCTGTAGTTTTTGGATTCCTCTTGTAAAGATTACCAAAAATCTATTACTATGAGGTACTTACCTATAGGTCATCACCGTTATCAACCGATCGTCGGCTCACTACTGAGCACGGTGTCCTCTCAGAATGAGATGTGTTTAGTCATATTTAACCACGCTGGTCAAGTATGGATTGAACCCCAGACCTCGCCGAATTTCAACATTTTGACCACTACTAAACTATTACCGCTGTATAGGTATTTTACCTTTATCAAGCTTTAAAAGCTTTTTCTGTTCCAAACGTCGAATTGTGTTAATTATGTTTTCAATCAAGATTTTTTTTTCATCCTTATTTTATTTCGATACTTACCTAATTTATTATTCTAAAGTATACCTATCCATTCAACTCACCATCCCAAAAACTTCTTTCGTACAGCGACTTTCGTTTATTCGCTTCGTTGTCGGTTGCGGGTTTCCTGAAAACAACAAAATAAATATGTCATTAAAAATATTAAAAATTTTCAACCCTGGTTGCCATTATTTAACCACGGTCGTAGGTGTCAAAAGTGCGTAAACCTCTTCGCTACGCATAGCATAAGTATCTATGTGTCCCACAACAAGCGTACTAATTTGTCTTTACTTTTCGAAATTGTATGAGCTTTGCCTATCTGGAGTTTTATAATATCTTTGGACTAAATTACTGGAAAAACATTACTTATGTGACAGAGCAATATCAGCATATAGCTCGGCCTCGAACCGCTACTCGAGATTTTGCGTAGCTTTTCTTTAGTAAAACCCCAATATGATTTTGAGACTTTTCAAAAAACCTTTTTTTTTAAAGGTTAAAGCGCGGAATGGTGCCAAGACTACTGGCTGCACTTCCAGCCAGCCAGGCTGATCCGTTGTGCAAAGATCCTAAAAATCTAAAGAAATCTGCGCTGATCGAATCGCAGTAAAGAGACAAATAGGTTAAAAAAACCTACCTACTGAATCCTACCAATATAAATTCCAGCGTGATAATGTCTAGATTTATATAAGTTGCATTAAAATATTATGTTAGAAAATTCCATCCTAATATTTATGTAGCATTAATTTAATTTTATCATAAAAAATAGAAGCACAAAATGACTGCTTATAATATTTGCCCTCCTAAAGGTGAACTGGTGTCTTATTAGGCGATGAGGGTCATAAAATTTATCAAAACTAGCGATCGTCAAAATGTTCGATGACGAATATCAATTTTTTTTTTGTAATTATCACTCACCCATTAACCTTCACCTGAATATTTGTACATATTATATTCAATTTGTATTTGCATATTTAAATATCCTCGACCTGTGTCATATAGATTGCTTCATATACCTACATCGCTATTTGTGCCTTCTTGACCGCACGAGCAGAGCTAAATTTATAAAATGAATGGAAAATTATTAAGAAACCTACCGGAACTCAAAACGATAACCTCTACGTAATTTACCGTTCTTGACCTAAAATTAAAAGAAAATATAGCTACTCGGACTTCACGTTTTGGTTCTGGTTAAAAACTAAAAGTACCTACGAGTATGAGTACTCTTATTGTGTTTTGTGTTCTCTTATACTAATTTTTATGCCAGAAAATCAAAAATCCCCACGATTTTCGAAGGTGCCATTAGATTTTGACCTTTAACTTGCATTTCGGACTCCGGAGACTATATTTTATCCCGGAAAATCAAAGAGTTCTCATGGGATCTTTAAACACCTACATCGCGAATAAACGAAGTCGTTGGTATCATCTAGTTACATAATAATCTGTTTGAGACTAGAGTAATCGATAATTTAATAAGTAAATACAGAAACTACAATTAATAAGCACGTGCTAGTGAGAAAATAATGGTTATCGTCACGTCTTTAATAAGAACCCTACGCGTTATCAACACACTGCGTCCGATATATTAATTGATTCATTGGATGACTAACATGTTTGCATAAATGACTAATCGGACCAACACACCAACACAGTACATATTGTAACCAATATTGGACCTGACCTCTTTTTGTACTCAGGTACTGCAGGTTTTTTTTTTAACACGTGTCCGCTTTTTAACAAACTTTTCTGTCCGAGTACCTAACTACATATAATTTATTATTAATTACTTAGCAGTTACCCGTGATTTCTTCCGCGCGGAACCGTTTTTGATAGTAGATAGTAAATACCTAACTTAGATCAATCCTTTTACGCCTGCCTGTTAAATTTTCGGTAAATCGGTTTAGCCTTTTCAAAGATAATATATAAAGCTTTTTTTAAACTTATCTAATTTACCTAGTAATTAATTTATTATCCAGCTACCTATATACATTACAACTAGGTACCATCTAGGTATCTATAGATAGTAGTTTTATTAATCGTTCGAATATAAAGTTTTGCCATATCATCAATTCTTATCCTGACCGTTTAACATGTCCCATTGTGTTTTATTTTGCCAGTAAAATCAACAAACAAATTGCTGGCTCCGTGAAATATGACGCTCACAGCCGCATTCTTTATTAACTCGAACAATTTACACTTGCTTTGTCGCTAAATTAAATCCAATAACATCGAAAACCTGTCCGATGTCTCTACCAAAATGTCAGGGTCCGGCAACTGCCAACAATCAGAATGCCAGCAGACTCTACCGAAGCCTGAATACCTAACTAGGTATTTCAAATACCTATCCAATATGCGCGACAAAGCCTTGAAGCTGTTGAATATCGGGCATCAAACCATATATCTAATTATTTAAACATTATCCTTATCATAATAACTAAAACTACTAGTCTAGTACTACTATACTAGTCTACTATCTATTATGTTAATTAGAATAATATTATGTAGATATATGAAGACATTCTTATTCATTCCCATTAGTTGTTTATATCTAACCGGCTATTTTTGTGACTGTCGACGTGAGACTACGTTTTTTATTTATTTTTTATTCCAAAAATATCTTTCTTTAAATCCTTCTTTGTTAATAGGTATCCTTCTTTATTAATATCTTTCTTTATCTTCTTTATCCCTAGGAAAGAAAATTTCTTTCCAATTCGTATATCTACTTTTTGGAGGAGTAACTTTGACAAGTTTCGTTCTCTATCTCTGAAACTATTCATCAGATCTACACCTTTATATGAACAAACTGACTTTTGTAAAAAAAAAACTTGTGAAAATTGGCAATTCAGTGGAGTAACATCAACAAATATTTAAAAAAAATTATACCTATTAAATGTACAGGAATCGTCCAGTTACAGTACAGCCTAGAGAAAAAGCGGCATAATGCTAAAAAAATCCCAAATAGGAAAACGGAACGGAATGTAAAGTCGGAAAAAACTCATCTGAACTCAAAAAAGCGGAACTAGAAACTAGAGGTACTTTTTGCACACCTTACCTATTTTGTTTACAAATCATTGCTCCAATAACATTGGCACGTATTCACCCACTATATTTTTGTGAATGTACCTTTCGCAAAATAATGGACAAAGAGTTTTTGCTTTTCTTTATTAGGTAGGTAGGTACAATACGAAAAGAAATCGAAAAAGACGTCTCGATGCGTTTCGGTGTCAGCATGCCGCCAAAACACGTGACAGAAAAAACGGCCAAGTGTGAGTCGAACTCGCACACGAAGAGTTCCGTACCACCGAACAAGAAATAACACTTTTTAATTTATTTTGTGATGTACTTAACCACAAATTCACGGTTTTCGAATTTTTGCCTTTACTTGTGCTATAAAATACATTGCTTGCTACCCGTCAAATTTCATGATTCTAGGTCAACGGGAAATACCCTAGATAGGTTTTGATTCCCTTGACGGGTCTTGACAGACAGACAGATAACGCCATGATTCTTTTATTTTATTCAGATACACGTTAACCCTTGACTAAATCTCACCTGGTAACTGGTAAGTGACAATGCAGCGGGCAGGGGTATGGCAGTTTTCATTTAGTCCATACTCCTTTGGTTTTTTCTACACGGCATCGTACCGGAACGCAAAATCGCTTGGCGGCATGGATTTGCCAGTAGGATGGTAACTAGCCACGGCCGAAGTGTCCCGCCAGACCAGACCACAAATTTAGAAATTATAAAATTCCAACCTCCTGCCGGGACCTCCCACCACAGCGTTTACCACTGCGCCAGGGAGGCCGTCTATTCTATACGGGTTCATTTTTTCTCTGGGAATACGGAACTCTAAAAATTACAAGGAATTCGAAGTGACGCGCGAAAGTCTGCATTTTAGAGCGTGGTGTAACCTAGGTTAACCACGTCGTGACCCCCCCCCCCCCTCGCCCTTCCACCCTCCCCCCGCAGCGCTCGCGCAGGTTAAGCCGCCCGTCGCTCGCCGGAAAACCTTCACGATTATATTCAGTTACGATAGTCGATATTGGATCAAAGTTTCTTCATAGTGAAGGCAAACAATGCATGACTCTTTTAACCTTTTCAATTCTTTAAAACCTTTTAAGGAGTGAAAGTCAATGCAAGCTGAATGAGTTATTGTTGAGATGAATATCCTCAATCCCTCACGTCAGATTACTTTTTCGATTTACAATTACAAACGGATTTTTTTTTCTGCACTTGGGTAAGGTTCATATCCTGAAAGAATGCAAAATATGGGGTAGATCAGGTGAAGCAATAAATGCACTAATAGAGCTTGACCATAAAATATTTTTAAATATTAAATTACGTTACCTACAACAGCAAAAAACTAAAGCGGATATCTATTTCGTTACGATGATTGCCAATCCTCTAGACAGTGAATTTATAAGTTTACCTAATAGCTAATATGCATAACTAATGAAGTAAGTAGGTACCTATAGTTTCCTATCATTATTTCTATCCTTCCAAACTTGAGAAAGAGCAAGAGGATAGACTTAAAACAAGAGTTTTTTTATCATTATTCAGTAGGTACCTAAGTATTTAGGTGCACTTCCAGTTGCGACTGAGGCCATTTCCATAAGATTCATTTCCGGGTACAAGTTTTAACGAGAAGCACAAAATAAAACTTCCATAATCCGTCATTAAAATAATTTTTGCACATCATAACACATATCAAACGAAAGTAGACCGTATCATAACAAACGAAAGTAAATTATTATTTTACAATATACAATAATAATTAATAAGTGGTGTTTCCTATAAAAAACTTTGATGTCTCTCACTTCTCATTGTTTCTGTCTTCAATCGTCTTCAAAGATCGCTTAAAAAACTTCGTGTGACTTTTGAACAGGTGTTCTACAGAACCCACAATAGGTATGTGGTGTTTACGAGTATGTCTAATCTCGCAGCAATTAAGGCGCAATTAAAATAAAAAACGTAGTAAATGAAACACGCGTTTTTTTTGCAATTTAACTATATAACCATTTTACATACTAGATAATATATTTCTGTTGAAAACAAGTTTTTTTTGGATAATTAATGTTATCACGGTTTAGTTTTTGCACGTTTTCTATAAATTTCGTAACTACTATTTAGCATCTACTACACAGAGTAAGGATTAGGTATACTTACTGTGACTATAATAATATTATCTAGTACCTATACTGTATAGCAATACCGCGAAGGCTAATGGCCACAGTGCTGCCGACCCCTAAAAAAATTTTCCCCCAAGAATTTGCTAAATTTCCCTAAAACTTAGAAGTAGTGACTTTCCCTATAACCTAGTAGTACTTAGTAACTTTTCTGAACAACATGCACATGTGGTTTGTGATGTCATTGCGGCAACACTGCCTTTGAAAGCTTGATCCGTCTGATTCCTCCACGCATGTATTTTAACATACTTGACATTCATTAGTCCTAAGTTTGAGGCAAAGAATGACAAAAATCAAACCAAACATGTTTACTAAGCACAGTGCCTATTAATTCTTGTAATTCAAATAAAATGTTAACACAGAAAAGATACTTATGTTAAAGAATTTTGTACTTATTTTTTACTATCAAATCAAATAATTTATTTCCATACATTATGTTATGGTTGGTTAGATCTAGCAATTAATCGCTTGGTAAAGAATGGAATTTACTACTTTTAATTAAAAAAAATTGGTTAACAATTTCCTTCGTCTCTACATATCGTTCGGTTCGTCGTAAATAAACACATGCTCAATAAATACATGCAAACTATCATTAAATATGCAGGTATGCGCAACAGCGATACAAATAACTTTGTTGATTAGCATATCCTTATAATTTAGAATAAGGACCCATTAATGTACTCGAAGTAAGTATAATGCATTTTACGATTTTCATATCGAGTGGCATACATAATATTACCATGCTATTAAATAATTAAAATACCTTATACAGAATACCGGTATTCCTAGTTCAGTACACGTATAACATTGATCGAGCAACCTTCCCTTTTTGTACGCCTCTAGTTATAAATAGCCACTATTGCCTGTACTGCCAGTTGGTTTTTTTTTTTTGATATTCTATGGTCTGTTGTTCACTGGTTTATTATGCAGCTTCTTGTCTATTAAACTGCCATATAAATAATGCTTATCTACAATTCCAGAGATATAACATTTGATAAAAATTGGTTTTGTAATTTGAGATCTTGTATTTTTTTTAATTAAGTAGGTAGGTATATTCACATGGAAATAAAATAAATACTATGAAAACAGTAGGTATAGATTCTACACATTACATACAGTATACTAATTAGTATTTTATTTAAAAAACTGCAGGTCGTTACAGTTTTTGACGTACAGGACCTGAGTTCATTTAGAATTTCAATTTATACGTTTGATAAAACAGTCAAGTATTTATAAATTACTTTCAATTTCAATTATCAATGTCCTAATAGCTAGTCATGTGGCTAATATAATTATTATGGGCTGCTTCTAGACTGAGTAATTTGCATCAACTTACAGTAGGTAGGTATGTATACTTTGATTTTTTTTTTAATTAAGTAGGTAGGTACCTCTACCTACTTATTTACTTTAATTCCATAATAACTAAGAGTAATTTCTAAGCAATTCTGAACTAAAACAGCTATCTATAGTTATCTAGGTAGGTACCTATAGTTGATAAAACTATAGGTAAAATAAAAAAGTAGGTATATTATTTTGTGGTAGGTATGTTATTGTTGTTTATGATACAGCATCTTATCTTTTAAACCACCTTATAAATAATGTAAAAGTATATACTGCTTCAATAATAAGTTTGTTGAATCTAGATATTGTGAGCAGCTTACATTCCGAACCAACATTTCATTTTCTTATCTCGTCCGTATACCTAGGTATCCTAGGTTAACGTCACATGTTGTGTTTATTAATAAATAACTGAGACTTTAGTGAATGTAAATTTAGAAATCACCTCTATTGTTTACGTCGATGAAATCCATATTTATAGTAGGTATAAATAAGTATTAAAGATGCGTAAGTGTGTTACCGATTAACCGATTTTGACGTTAACCGATTTTTTGGCTTTTCGCGGCACATCCATTTTCCCGATTTTAACGTTATTGTTACAGAAGGATATACACGCTTTCGCATAATGTAACATTAGTATGGATTATAAATAATATAACTCAAATTTAAAAAACCCCCGACACAAACACCTCTATAAGAAAACTAGAAAGGAGCTGATAACTTTCAAACGGCTGAACCGATTTTCTTGGATTATAGGTAAGAACACCAAAAAAATTAAATTAAAATCAGTTCATTCGTTTAGGAGCTACAATGCCGCAGACAGCTACACAGATACACACGTCAAACTTATAACACCCCTCTTTTTGGGCTAGGGGTTAATAAAAAAGAAAGTAGATAGACCTATTATGACGATTGGATTACTATATACCTAAGAAAGTAACAAGATAAAGTTAAACAAATACTGCCTGCGAACTGCCGATAGATAGCGATGGATATAGTTAAATCTTTTTCCTGTAGCTCAGTGAATTTTGACAATATACTATATTTATATTTACGAACTTAGATTTTTTTCCTCTTTCGTTTGATATTCCACTCGATATGATAGCAAAAAAAAATTTGAGGCCCCTACTTATTTGGATGTAACATCCGTCTGGTCGATTTTTCCGTATAAAATCTAGCCTATGTCACCGGGACTATGATAACGAATTGATTAACACCTCATTTATCAAAATCGGCTCAGTAGTTTAGGCGCTATGGTGGAAAACACATAAATACAAACCTAAATAGGCTGCTAAAATCATAACCCTCCCTTTTGGCTTTGCCGTAGTCGGGTAAAAAGAAGTCCGTTGCTTATAGAAATACGTGATAAGGCACTGAAATGTAAAAGTCCAGTACAAAGTTACCGTTAGAGGGCGACACTTCGAAGAATATTGCGTTGCATCGTTTTTCATTACCTATCACGTAGGGCTGACAATTCTCCCTTCCATTCATCAATAATACAAGTGTAAATTAAAATTTATAACACCCCCGACAAGTGAAGGTTACAGTAGTAACTAGAAAAGGGTTGATAACTTTCAAATGGCTGAACCGATTTTCTTGGATTATAGCTAAGAACACTCTCGATCAAACCACCTTTCAAACAAAAAATCTAAATTAAAATCGGTTCATTAGTTTAGGAGCTACGATGCCACAGACAGATACACAGATACACATGTCAAACTAATAACACCCCTCTTTTTGGGTTGGGGGTTAAAGAGAGAGAACTCTAATTTTCGGGTAGATTACGTCAAGATTTATGATGAGTTAAGTAGCTCAATTATAAATTCGCCGTTACTAACTCGTAAGCATATATTATATGTCTATCTATACGCTATATATGTACTGTATGACAAAATTACTTTCGAAAAAATTACATTTGCGGTCGATGTAATGAATAGTAATCAAAATTGTGTAAATTAAAAATTTATAACAACCCCGACAAGTGAAGGTTACAGTAACTAGAAAAGAGCTGGTAACTTTCAAACGGCTGAACCCATTTTCTTGAATTATAGCTAAGAACACTCTCGATCAAGCCACCTTTCAAACAAAAAAAAACTAAATTAAAATCAGTTCATTAGTTACTACGATACGATACGCTACGATGCCACAGACAGATACACAGATAAACAGATACACACGTCAAACTTATAACACCCCTGGTCGGGGGTTAATAAAATATGCAGGTCTATAATGCTGTCATCCTTTACTCAAAACGACTTTATGCAGTAAACCAACTGCAAAAAGTCGTTTTTAAGTTAATCGCCAAAAACTTGGGAATTTTTCAAAAACGAATGTTCAATTAACAAAAAAAACGTTACGTTATCAGTTTTTATAAATTCCTATGTCTTTTGGCGATATCATCTGATACTATTTTTTATAGTTAACCGCTTTTAGATATAAGACTGTAGAATGGAGCCTTGTATTTTTATGAAAAAACTAAGGACGAGCCATAAGCCCGTGACTTCGCCCGACTTTTACCCTTTTAGGGGTTGAATTTTCAAAAATTCTTTCTTAGCGGATGTCTACGTCATAATAGCTAGATGCATGCCGAACTTCAACCCGATCAGTCCAGTACTTTGAACTGTGCGTTGATCGTCATTCAGTCAGCTTTTGCTTTTATGTATACAGATTACCCCTATAAACTGACAACCCTTCGAAGCGAGTCTCGTCAGAGGCTCAACAAAAAATATGTTTGCTCCCACACTACATGTTCTGTCCGACAACGTACGGTTACATTCTTGTTAAATCCTTGTAGATACATAATATAAAAGTGTATATGCCTAATATATCTTTGAAACATTCTTTGTACCGTTGCAGCAATAAATTTATTACATTTCTTTGTGCAAATATCTACACTCCGCAGTTTTTAAAGCCTTAAAGCCAAAGATAGGGACGAAAGTCCCTATCTTCTACTACGGTGTTTCGCCGTAGATACTACTATGTAGCTTATTCCCGCGACTTCGTCCGCGTGGACCACACTAATTTCAAACCCCTATTTTACCCCCTTAGGGGTTGAACTTTCAAAAGTCCTTTCTTAGCGGATGTCTAAGTCATGATAGCTATCTGCAGGCCTAATTTCAGCCTAATCCGTCCAGTAGTTTGAGCTGTGCGTTAATAGATCAGTCAGTTAGTCAGTCAGTCAGTCAGCTTTTCCTTTTATTTATATAGATTAGTCCATCGTGTACCTATGTTATGCGATGCAGATCTTAATGATCCATGTTTGTCCTTCGTGGACAATAATCCCCTGTCTGTGTAGGATATAAAATATGCAGTTCCCATAGAGATCTCAAAAAATATTTCGAGTGACATAGGCTACTTTTATCCTGGAAAATAAAAGAGTTTCCACAAGATTTAAAAAATCTAAATCCACGGATACAAAGTCGCGATCATCATCTAACTATAAATTATGTATCTTTAATGTTTACCTAATTTGTTACTTGTACAAGTGTAAATTAAAAATTTATAACACCCCCCACAAGTGAATGTGACAGTAACAAGAAAAGAGCTGATAACTTTCAAACGGCTGAACTGATTTTTTTTGGATAGAATTCTTTCGATCGATATTTGAAAGGTGGCTTACCTTTCAAACATCGATCTAAAAAAAAAAAACTAAATTAAAATCAGTTCATTAGTTTAGGAGCTACGATGCCACAGATAGATACACACGTCAAACTTATAACACCCCACTTTTGAAAAAAAAAGAAAAAGGGTCTGGGATTAAAAATTGACTTGTATTAATATCGAAAATCAATTATCTCGATATGAACTTCCCCTTAGTGATAAACGACAAGGGCGGGGCATACGCTACTGCAGTGCACCAACTAGGTACATATTTCTAATTTACATCAGTCGAGGAGTGACTAGTTCCACCAGTGTAAAGCTAGGCTTAAATTAACGTTGTATGTACGTGCTTTCCAATCGATAAACTATTCAAGTAAAGTATCTATGCATACCTATTAATCTATACTAATAAATAATATTATTACAAATGCGAAAGCGTGTCTGTCTGCTACCTTTTCACGGCGGATTCACAAAAACCTAAATCCGTGCGGACAGGCATGTAAGCTAGTTTAAATATATGCAAGGAAAAGGTGACTGACTGACTGATCTATCAGAGCATACTTCAAACCACTGGAAGGATCGAGATGAAATTTGGAATAGGTACAGATACTACCTATTATAGATACCTATAGCATAGGCAACGGTTAAGAAAGGGTTCTTAAAAAAAACTCCTAGAAAATGGGGTAAAATGTACTTTGTACGATAATCGAACAGTATAAAAGTACCGGAGAGTAACTTAAATACCAATTTTCATGGATATATCTTGGATATATATGAAAATTGGTGAACATACTTTTTTTTTAAATAGCAGGCAGGACAATCTTTGATTTAAAAGTAATTTGGTTCAAATCTGCCAATTTTGGCAAAGCGGGTCAGATCATACGCGTTTACCTTTATTATATTTCATATCCTAAGTAAGTAACTTCATAGATGTAAGAAATGGAATAGAATAGTGTACTTAGTAGTGTCTTCTGCATGTAGTATAGAATATACCAACAACTCTTCTACGGAAAAGCTCAAACAACGTAAAGAAAAGATCGCACTTTATCCCAAACTGATTAAGGTCTATACTCTAACTTCACGCGTAGCAGATTAATATTAATTAAATCTCCAAACTAAGCCAATTTTATCACACACCAAAACGATAGTCGTAAATTATCTTAATTATAACAGTACGAAAGTGTTTTTTTTAATTAACTATAAAGATGGATATTAACATAACTGTATTCGTACCGGTTATTATATTGGTATAGGTTCACACATCTACTAATCACAATTTACTCAAGTTGGTAAGCATAAGCAAATGTAACCCATTAGAGTGGAATTTTGTTTGAACTAAATAGAATATTATGTACTTGTATGTGCAAATAGCTAAATACTCTCTCATAAGCGGGGCAGCCAACTAGTCAATAAGTCAAGAAAGGGACGAGCGTGCGAATAGGGTCGAACGCGCTATTGTAACAACGTCTCGCTCTTTGCCTCTTCGCGACATGTATTTCTTGTACATTTCTGCATAAATATGTTCACATGAATGCCACTAGTACGAGATCAAGGCCCTTCTCACCGCTTCCGCCTCTTACACGAGGAATCTATGCGTCGAAACGCGTCCGGCGGGCTCGCAGAGCCATAGCCGCATTATTGCGATTTCGCAGGCTTTCCAACTAACTATTTAATTACCTGCACAGACGCGCCGATGCTTATTAACTTCAAAAGACTTGCAATTTTAATCGGTAGGAAATATAAAGCACAGTTTTTTTAGGTGTTGAAATAAATGTTGGCACACAAAACGGGATCCGATGACCTCATAAGAAAGCTTAGAGCCACTACGCGCGCGATGGAGAGAGCTATGCTTGGAGTTGCTCTACGTTATCAAATCAGAAATGAGGAAGTAAATCCGCATTAGAACCAGAGTAACCGACTTAGCTTAAGCGTTGCGAAGCTAAAGTGGCAATTGGCAGGCCTGATAGTTCGAAAAACCGATAGTCTTTGGGGTCTAAGGTGCTAGAAAACGTAGCGTTGGAAGACCCCCTCCAGTAGGTAAACGATATCAAAGGGGTCGCAGGGAGCCGCTGAAATCAGGCGACGCAAGACCTTGGCGTGAGAAGATATCTATTTTCAGCTGTGGACGTTTATCGTTTGATAATGATGAGGAATGACGATGATGATATACAAAACGAGATATCGATACCATCGTCGTGACGGATGCTTACGATTGTAACGAGTGGGTGAAAGTACCATCGGATAGATACACGCATAAATTTAATAACAGTATAAGATGTATTGGATTGCGGAGACAAGGTCTGCGATGCAGGGCCAATCGGCGCGGGCACGCGGTACCGTTAGCGGGCAAAGCTCGCCGCATGCCGCCAACTCTGGCGACACGATCAGGCCACTAAGTCGAGATAATCTATAAATTATGTCAGTTAATATTAAAATTTCGATAGTAGACACAAAAGATAACGGCGGTTTCTTTATTGGTGACAGGTTTGCGCTCGACTAGGTACAGTTTCAATTAAAAGTAACTGATGAAAATAAGATGGTAGAGTTATGGCACTTCAAAAGACCATTACTTCTAAACAGTTTCTAAATAACACCGTATTGAATCGTTGTTATTTGGCAGTGGAGTTGTAACTAATCGCAGCTGAGGCCTCTCACCACAAAAGCTTTTTGCCCAAACCGGATAATTCATACATATACTAATATCTACTATTTGCATAGTACGCTAGATATGCTATGCCATACATAAATGACAGTCTTTTGTGTGCCAATTTATATAGTCATAGATTTCTCATCGCTAATGCTTAGTTCCGAATATACGTTCACATGACCCTCACTTCTGCTATCAGTGCCAAAATGTCGATAATAATAATCAAGTAGCTTCAAATTCACTTCGTCAATCGCAGATTCAGCGAACCTACTAGGTATGTAATTAGTATTATGAATTATGACGTACGTACCTATAGCGGGATTATTTTACAAAAAATATTCCAGTATATAATAAAGTCCTGTTATTAAATTTCACATTAATTCTGATTAAGAGATATGCCTAAGTTATAATACCAACTCGTAAAAAACTAATAAAGTTCACATAAAATCAGTCTAAGGGTAAGGGCTAACCTTAACTTTCAATACAGAGTCGTCTACCTTGAATTATTAAATCGTAAACTGCATCGTATTATTTAGCGCACAGGGCAAACAAGTTCAAAAATAAAGTAAAAGACTCGCAAAATGGTGTTGTCCTAGAATAAGACCTCGCGAACCACTTCTTGGTAAACCATCACAAGTAATACTAAAGTGTTTCACGTACGCACATAGAATATGCCAATACTAGGTAACTGAAAAGGCATTCCGTTAGAGAGAATATCAGTATGTGACCTCGACTGTTGTATCTATGTCGCGTCTAGAATGACTTGCACCTTGGTTCAACTTATGAGAACGACCTTGTGTAAATCTTAGCCCATTATGACCTATTATAGGAGTAAAAGAGTAAACTGTTCCTGTCCAGGTATTACTTTAGAAAACTTACTACTTCTAGACGATGAAAAATAATAACCAAAATTTCTTTAGCTTGGAATTCAGTAAACTATAAAAACTGTCTGTGCGTCATTTTCTTAATTACTGAGGGTCAGTGACCTTTTGTTATTAATCACATACTGGTAAGAGCTTTCTTGGGATTATAATGCGAATGGATTGCCAGATCTTTTAGTAAAGTTTACCACAAAGTAAGTTGTATTTTATTGAAACAGGTTTAGTAAAATCAGATGCACTCTACGTCTAGATGAAGCTTTTAATGAAGTAAATATTTAATTTAATACAATACTAGCTTCCAGTGGCGAAAGGTCCATGTAACCCGATTCCCATCGGCTTCCCTTTAAGAATTGGCATATTATGTACGCACTTACTACTTAGTGACAAATGTACGGCAAAAGTTCGATTATCATGCAGGCTACCAAAGTAAATGATACTACCGTACTGTGTACGTTTATTTGACGCCTAAAAATTTATAACAGTGTCAGGGAAAATTATCATCAATAGAAAAAAGCTTCGATAACCCGTAAACATACCGGCTTGCTGCTTAGCATTCCATCTCTTTCATTTCCCTAGGAAGCGAGCAAAGTCTGTCTCGCTCTGCGGTGGCCAATATGGAACCACCAATTAAATGTGGCCCCGGAACGAATACGAATTCGCCTCTCTGACAGGTCAGATAAATATGGTTCATAAGCCGATGCAAACCGGCTTATCGTACCTTAAAATTAAATATTTTATTTACACTGCTATTTTAACAGGTACCTGCTACATACTACTTTTCTGTTTTTAAGGGTGATTTAATACAATCGTTTACCTACGTGAAACATACATGCGTGCTTGAATTTAAAGTTTAGTGATTGTTTGATTTTGATAATATAACAAATTGAAGTTAGCGATTTTTAATAACTAATAAGTGTAAGTTAACGGTATTTTGTTTCAGTTTGTTTAGTGTATGTGTTAAACTAAAGACTAAAATTGTTATAGTTTTCAATTCCATATGGGTTAAGGGTGTATTTAATAAAGCAAGCAAGGATGTATATCACAGCTATATTAAAAGTTTTTTTTTCAAAGCGACCGAGGTTTTCAAAATATCAGTGCTTTTTTTTTTTTTTTTTTTTTTCTTTAAATCTGGCTTTACTCTGATTAGCCAATGTCAAGTTTGTAGTTATTTTCAAGTTATTGAATCTATACAAGTATGGACTCCGTCTGCGCCGGCGCCCGCCGACATACGCGCGGCGCCCCTTTAGAGCGTTTCTCAGTCAGTACCACCACCAAAAAACACCAACTAACACAAAAACCATCCACTCTTAACAAAATAAAACACTCCAAACAAGCATAGCACGCGCGCCAGCAAACGCCATCACAGACGAAGTCCCAGTGCTTTTTATATTGTTAATGGTAAAATTGGGTCTTTAATCACCATAGAAACATCAGTGACGGCGGTGCTGATATTCTGTTAGGTTAGAACTTTTTTTGCTCCGGCTTCCCTTTTTCAGATCTGCACCCTTCGCCACTGCTAGCTTCAACGGGTAAGTACATCGATAGGTATGTAATCCGAATAAAAAGACTGAAAACTTTTTAAAAAAGGATATCTCGGAATTATTGAAAAGGCACAAAGTGTTGAAAAACCAAGCAATTACATGAAACAATATTGTTTTCGCGAACAATCAATTATATTAAGCTGTCACTTATAAACAGGCTGGTATAGATGCTAATGTCGATATTGTAGTGTCCAATATGCATCACGTTTTCTCTTTCGAAAATCAGAATGTGGGTCACAATCACAACGGAACATTATTACTTACTTTGGTTATCTCGAATGAGAATTTACGTACTCTAACCAACATCGTAACCGCAAAAAAAATACGGAAAAATACTCGTAATATAATTAACCTTAATATAACCGTTAATTTTATATTTTGGGCAAGTTAGTATTATCATGATTTTTTTTTTTTTCAAAAAAGCTCTCCATTCGGAAAATTAAAAAGCAATATAATATCTACTTAAAGTTAAAAAAGAGCATTTATTTAAATTTATTGATATTGCTTTGTTAAGATATTTTATTTGATGTTATTTTCAACAGTTAAACTACCTAACTGTTAAGAAATTGGCGGCTATGGTTTGTTACGTACAGTTGTATTATGTGTAATTTACTTGTGTTTATTTCCCCGATTTTTACGCAAAATATTTTCACTCAGAAATACATACCTGCATTTTATTTCTGCATAATATAAAGTTCCTAGGTACCTACTTATATTGATGATATCGTAGGTCCTCAAAAAAATAGTAGGTAGTTCTATGATGACATATGAAAAATATAATTTTCATGGTTTCTGAAGATGAGTGCCCATATAAGTTTACTAAAAATACCTACTAAAAAGCAATGGGTGCCATTTAAAAAAAAATATGACTTGTTTGTACTCGAACAATTTTGAACTTTCGATGAAAACTCATATCCCTTAATGTCAAGGTAAACCGTATTTTTAGGTTATAGGGATATCTTGTAGTTTATTTAGCGAATGAAAACAAAAGAAAGAGAAAAATAAACACCGATGGCTAGTATGTGGCTAGTGATGATAGATAGTTATGAGAAAAAACATTAAAAAAATCTATTAGGAGATAGAATACTGCTAAAAATCACTGAACATAATATTATTAAATTGTGGTGATTTAAACCCCTAAATATTAAGGTGTCTAAATTATTTTACTTTGGAAGTCACTTTCCCGTCCACCCTGTATAAAAGCTCGAATATCTGACAGTAAGGAGAACTAGTAACTTTTAAATATCGAATCGAATAAACCTTTACGATTGTTGTTTTGTTCCTATGTACCTGCTTGCTTCCTTATAATAAGAACAACTTTATATCATTCTGATTTTCATGACCGAAACAAAAAGACAATAAGAATAATTTGCTTCCGCGTATTTTAATGTGAAACACTCTATAATATTATTTCAACTTCTCAATAGGAACTAGTCTATACTGGTTTTACCTGACCACTGAATTTATAATAGGCTCTATAATGGGCTAAGACGTCGGTCTTCTAGTCGAGAGGTTCGGTGTTCGATCCCGGGCACGCACTTCTAACTTTTCAGAGTTGTGTGCGTTTTAAATACCTACCTAATTAAATCTCACTTGCTCTAGCAGTGAAGAAAAACATCATGGCCACCGCAATTTGGAGATAAAAGAAATAAAACTATTAAATCTAAAATGCGGTAAGTTTGCAGAAACAATCAATTTGGATTAAATATGTATAACCGTGAGGAAACCTGCATGCCCGAAAGTTTTCCATAATGTCCTCAGTAAAGTCTGTCAATCCGCATTGGCCAGTGAGCATGGGTAAGAGAAGGATTAAGATTGCAGGCTATAGGTATATAGTCCGCCACGCTGACCAAGTGCCGATTGGCAAACTTCACACACCTTTGAGGAGAACTCTCAGGCATGCACATTTGTTTTATTCTGCATATATATATATATATATATATATATATATATATTGATTGATTCTGCAAAGTTACCGCATTTTAGATTTAAATGTTTTATTTCTTTTATCTCCAAATTGCGGTTCCAAATTGGTTTCAGTTCGTTATATAACTGAAGTGGAAATCCCTGACGCTATAAAGATTTAATTCGAATGCAATTTGGCACTGATCGCGGTTGAAGCACTAGACTTATGCAATAGAGCCACCAGTAAACCAACTAGTGTAAACTGACCACGGCTTAGCTAGGTTCTGTAATACTACTTAGTTTCTGTCACATTATATACCTAATACATTCTACAAAGTGATATATCATATACATTAGGAACTAAAACCACCTAAATATAATTTCTATATACACATATGTTCCATGTCTCATGTGTATAATCTGTTTGAAACAGTAGGTAGGTATTATAAAAAATCTTCAACTACTTCAAATTTCGTTTTAGATAGGATATTGATCTTAGGAATTTTATAATATTATGTACAGTATGACCTGCTCGCGTGCCAGAAGTTGCTCATAGTGCAGTTTTGTTAAAAACAGCACAAATAACTTTTGGAATATTCCATTTTTGTATTATCGCATTCTATATTTAATATACACTTTTTAAATATTTTTCTCAAAATTACCACCATATTATATTTACAGTAGACATGAAAATTGATTACAAATCCTTTTAATAAGTACCTTTGTTTAAAATTGTAGTTAAAATTATGAAATCAAAATCTTTTTAATTGTTGATATACGTAGGCAAATAAGGTCAGTAGGTAGTTTTAATAAGTACTTAACACTATTTTATGCCGTTACATAGGCGTAAAAAGAGCCTTAAAACTAGGTATAGGTATCAAGATGTTTTCCAATATAATCTCATAAAAAATTATCGAAACATTGAAAATAGGCCTTTGTTAACAGATTTCTTCTAGACATACATATAATAAAATTGTAGAAAAGTGGTGTTTGTACAATGGAAATATATAAAAAAAAAGTAGCAGGGGTTGTTATTATATCGATGCCGAACCCGAAATTGTAATTAATTTTTTTTTGTCTGTTTGTCTATTTGTCTGTGTGTTTGTGCACGCTTATATCAGAAACGGCTTATTCGATTTAGATACGGTTTTCACTAATATATTTTAGTAAGCTTCAAAAATTCAAGCTTTTAAATGTTAAGACATTTAGTGTTTATTTTATGTCAATCGGTTCATAAATAAAAAAGTTATGTCAATTTAAAGAATCACGGCGAACATTATGCTGCCCGAAAAGTCACTATTCCACGCGAACGAAGTCGCGGGCACAGCTAGTACAAAATAAATTTCGGTGAGCATTTCTTCCGGCTGTATCAAGTATGTACAGTTACAAAGTGGGTGTAGCACAGTAGTGATTAGAAATGTCAAGAGCTACATTTCACTCGATGTTAGACGTATACTATTACACCGTCGTCGCTTGTAAAAGCTTCATCTACGAGTAGTACCTGGTGATGTTTCAGCTATTTATAAAATTTGTTGGATGAACTAATGAGTTCATCCAATTTGGTGATGCTACTTTTAGATTTAAATTACTTTTAGATTAAATGTCTCGATGTTCACACAAAGAGGACAAAAATTCGAATAGTTACTAAAGTGTGATTGATGGAAGCATTGAATTGTTGTAAATTATGTAAAAACCTCAAAGATGGGAATTATGAAGTTTGTCCTAACAATAATTGTAGTCAGTTTTATGACATTAAAATATAATGTAACGATAGCACTACCTACCTACCTACCCTCTATAAAGTTGTAAATTAATAACTAACCTAATTTGGTGGGTATAGCGAAATCAACGAGAACAACATTACACTTGCAAGTCTAATCCTGAGATCTACTATAGAGCATACTATAGACTTTGCTCAGACTTAAGACAAAGTTAAAATAAGACAGATTTATATAGAGTAGGAAATTTGACTTACTATAAATCTCAGTCTAATACTAATACTCAATTATAAATACCTCCTAATTAAGAACAAATTATTATTAAGAGTAAAAAAAACTTCAAAGATCGTGAGAAAGTTAATGGGCTCATGATTAATATTCGTTTATTGGTAATGATCATTCACCTTTATAGCAATAAGTAATCGTTTGATATGTATATGAGTAACCTTAATAAGTGAAACGTATACCTCAACTGGTTTGCCAATTGAGCTATTGAACTACTTGTAATCTACTTTATTGAGAATCGGCGTTGTATGTCAAACATGCCTATAATAAAGTTCTTTCTATTTATAGTCCAGTAGATTATAATCGGAATACGAGTCAATATCTACTTTCTTTTCAACTCGAATAGATTTCTTACAAACCATTATCTTTTGCCGCAAGACTTATTTTATTTGACCCACAATTTTCGAACGATTCAAATTCAATAAGTTTTTCGAGAAACAATATCTGAATCTGACTGACCTATCTACCTCACAGTGTAAAAGATGGAATTAAAAAAACATTTACAGACCTAAAATCCAAATGAGGCAATTTCTAGAGTAGTCCTAGAAGTAGTTTTAAAGACTACAACTATAAGTAGGACATTCGATGTAATTGTATCAATTTCAGAAAGATTTGATTCCCCTCACTAGCATTCCTTTATAATATGGATAAGTAAGTTAGTAAGTACATAATTTTTTTCGAAGTGAATGTGATAGAGAAAATATTAGTTCTTTATCAATGTAGAGATAAAACAACAACAATCACGGGAAAGAAATAAAAGATACCCACGTTCATTACTCATCTTTCGGAGCCATGTACGAGTATCAACAATGACACGATGTTGCAGGTCACATTCATACATACTTTGCCTATTGTCCCATAGATCTTCATAATAGTTCATTATGTCTGTGGGCCATTTATCTGCTTGTTTGTCATAATAATCGATGGTCGAAATGTATCATACTCAAGTAGTTTTTTCTCATCTAAGTACCTACCTGCATTGTAGTACCTAGTTATAGTATATAGTAGTATAGTACAGTATCTATTTATGGAACATTTTAAATTCTCTATTTCCAAGTATCCAAGATTACATTTTTTTAATTCTTATGTCATAGTTGAAAAATTAAGTGCATACAATTTGGACTTAGCACAAAGCTGTTTTATCATCATTTACAAAATAATATACATACAAAATAACACGACCCGAAAAAATATAAAAAAATATACCCACGGTCTAAATCATTTTAGAGTCATGTAGCAATAATGATATTATGATGTTGCAGATGAAATTCGTTACATAGTTCATGTATGGATACGTATCGTAGATCTTTTCTGCCTGTATGTAGTATGGTATCATCACTTTACATTAGACGATTGTTGTTTCGTTGGATATGGTAAAAATAAGAAATGAGTTAAACATTATTGAATTCGTGTTATGTAGACAAGCGCTAATAGCCTAATATCCCGACCACACTATCCCCTTTTCGGAGCTATGTACGTTTTAAGTATCACTTGCTTTAACGTTGAAGAAAAACATCGCAAGGAAACCCGCATGCCCAAGACTTCTCCATAATGTTCTCATATCATAGGCGTACGGGGGAGTTTGGCCAAACCCTTCTCATTTTATGAGGAGACCAGTAGTCAATAGTGAACTGGCAATATGTTGAAAATGATTATTTAGACAGCTTACCTACGAATTGCTAAATACTTTCAACGCTATGTAAACAGTCACTAAGTATGTCAAGCATGCAAGTCTGCGAAACGAAATCAAATACATGTAACAGTAACATTCCAATGACCTGCAACTCTATTTCGCATTTCTAATTCTGATGATAAATACTACTGTTTTGTCCACCAAATGCGAGAATTGCCAATCTCTTTACTTAAATGTATTACGGATTTTTGTAAATGTTTAACATTTATAAATTTATTAATTTATAATCTTTTGTTAAGACAAAAGCATCTCTACAACGCACAGCAGTGTCCTTCCTTTAGTAGTAAAGAATTTTGCTCAAAGTAATAGAGGTATTCTAAGCTATCGGTAGGCGAGTGAGTCGCAAGAATTTCTTAGCTATACCTGTCCCTATCCGAGGGTCAAGAAAGTCAGTTGTCAATCATTTCACATGAAAACCAATTCTCAGTAGGGGTCAAAACAAATCTTAGTCTCGCCATTGCCGATGTGTGTAGGCACGTTTAACGGTATACGCTAAAGAGTTAACCAGTTCTATTTTCTAATCAATTGTAAAATCGGCCATATATCGTTAACTAGTAATTCAACTGTAAATATAGTTTTTCATTTTTTTTTTTTAGTTTTTCATCAACGGTAGCTCAGGTAGAATAGCGGTAGTTGTAAATTCATCCACGACTCTGATTAATAAAACCTCATACAGATTATAATCTTTCTTCAAATTTTAATAATTTATTCATTTGTCAACAAGGCAAATCCCGACTAAAGTTTGTAAAGTTTGAACTTTGTCTTGTTGACAAATGAATAAGTAATTAAATCAAAAATATTATAGCATTAATTACTAAGGTATTAATTAAATCAAAAATACCTATTTCCACTTGAAGACATGCCTAATTCTTTACATAAACAACGTCATTACTGTAGATTATACGTACGTAGCTACTCAGGTATTCTGGTATCAACTCCTTAAAAACAAATGATAAATTTAACCACAGTGTAATAAAAATAAAATAATTAAGTCTCAAGTTACATTAATTAAAGAACGATTTTAATCTGTATGAAATAAATTTTAAATTATTATAGTAAAATTCTTTTCAGGGCGCATGATATTATATGATATATTTTAATATTGTCCTACTTTACCTACTTATATTTACATGTTTATAAACTCAGAATTGTCTCCTGTTTCATTTGACATCCCACTCGATGCGATAATAATTAAATTCAGAGACACCCACTGTTGTGGATGTAACATCCACATACATACATACATGGACTGCTAAAATCATAACCCTTCGTTTTAGCTTTGCCGTAGTCGGGTAAAAAAGTACTACTTTCTATAGTAATTATTATTGTGATGTAAGCTGATGTCAATACTCGTGTGCACCATTGAGATTGGATAAGCCAATCTCAATGGTGCACACGTGTGTATTCCATAAATATCTTTGTTCAAACTGAATACATTTACCAGTTCAAAGCTCTATCAGGATAGTTCGCGTACACAGTCTATACGTGTCAAAGAGTTTACACAAAAGGTTGTATAGGCTGGTGCATTTTAAGGGTGAGAGGCAAGGGTGGAGGGGTGCAGTTGGCCGTTACCACCCTTAGTGCTGCTTGCCATTGTTACGTTAGTTTACTTGAAAATACAGAAAACTTTCCGTGTGTGTCACCGTTACGAATAAAATATTCTTTTCTTTCTACATAGTCTGTTGTCTCTGCATAACTGGTAAATATATCGTTTGTATGAAGTCACAATGGAAACGCTTTGTAACTTTGTACCAATGTAGATTAATTATATCAGCGCTACATAGGTGCGTTTCTGTAAAAACAAGGAAATGCAAATTCTTCATCATCAAGGCCTTATGAAACGCAAAACCATCCCCGTATCGATTCTTTTTATTACAAATGAAGCACCATTATATAATGCCAGCTTTCATCTTATTACAATCTAGCCTGTAGGTAGAAAGGCTAATCTGAATCCATACTAATAAATGCAAAAAATGTATCTGTCTGCTAGCTTGTCAGAGATAGGTAGCTTGCATCGTTAGAGAAGGCCATAGGCTACGAGTTCCCACGGGATTAAAAAACTAAATCCTAGCAGATGAAGTCACGGGCATCAAGTAATATTATTTAAGCTTAAACTGTTTGATTAATTTCTATATCAAATTAACATTCCAATAACTGTCCTTAAGGTAGATGCGACGGGTCTGCCGTTTTTGTATAAACCTGTGAGGATCATACTGCCATTGGCGCAATTAAAATGCCATAAGCCTATATTGTCGTATTAGCTTACGAATTGCGAAAAACCACATTAAATTTGAATTTCGCGGGCAGAGCCGTCTCATGCCCCTTAATTTATTCTAATAGGTAAGTAAGTAGGAACCTACTTAGAGTTTACTATAATTTTGTGACCACAGAGTATTATACTAACAATCATTATTTATAACAATCAAGACACATCAGTTTTTTTTATATGAAATATAAAGCATAATATGTAGTTAATAATATTATGTTCAACTGACATGAAAGAATCCTAATTTTTCTTATCACAAAAATAAGATATGATTTTGGAACCGCACCAAAAATGAGACTACCTACCAACAATTTCTTTGATTGCCAATTTATTTTACAATCGAAATTGTTATTAAAAAATATTTAAGTATTCGCGTGTAATTTTTATAGGTTGATTGACTAAAATTTACAACAATAGAGCCATCATAATATTTCTAGCAGTTTAATGTTTTCTTTGTGATTGTGTCGTGGTTAGTTTTTCTACCTATAGAAAATTTAAATAGGTACCATATAAATTCTAAACAGTTTTTGTTGAATACCTATGTATTTACCCAGGAACAGAACTAACATAAGTTCAGCATTATGTTACCCATTGGGTAATCTTACGAGTATATCCCTTCTTCGAATCAGAAGTGCAACGACCGTTCTGACCACTTCTGGGTGTCCGATATTAATAGTTTCTTGCTTTTATTTCCACGTCAATATTAATCAGTTACCCCCATTTTAACTTTCCTTACTTAAAGCTTGTAAACGGAAACATTTCACATATTTTATGGGTTTAATTTCCACCTGATTCTTACAATTGTAAACACGAGAAACATTAGTACTTAGCACGCTTCCGCTGTGAAGAAAAGACCCATTTCTAACCACTGCACAGCACCGGTTCTACTTTATATAAATGGATGTTATCAATTGCAGGCAGTGATTATTTCTGAGGTGAAAATGAACTTTCTCACACTGATGACTGCCGGCACTTTTACAACAAATAGGGCCTACTTTTTTATAATTGCTATTTGCCATTTGCAGTCCGGGCGGTTAAAACGCCTGTCTCATATTCCAAAGGTCGGGGGTTCGATCCCGGGCATGCACCTCTAACTCTTTCAAGAAATGTGCGTTTTAAGCAATTAAATATCTCTTGCTTTAAGGAAAACATCGTGAGAAAATCTACTAACTGAGAGTTCTCCATAATGTTCTCAAAGGTGTGTGAAGTCTTTCAACCCGTACCTACTTGGTTCAGCTTGATAGACTATGGACTATGGCCAAACCATTCTTTCTCCCTGCTCAGTAGAAGCTTTAGTTTTAAGCTTAGTATAGTTAGCGTAGCTTTAGTTTTAAGTTTACGTAATTAATTATCACCACTATAATATCATCTTACAAATCTAACAATTCTGACCATCAAATGGAGGAGGACCTACTTTGAATAAATGATTTTGAGTTTGAGTTTTGAGGTTAGTGGGCCGGCGGCGTTAGGTTGATCACATCGAAATAATTCATGATGATCATCATCAACATTTTGCTTGTCGATATTGAATGTTTTAAGTACCTAGGTAGTTTTGGTTCACTTTATGTTTCCACCCGGCACAGATCTTGAAAGCAACTTTTAGATTGCTTTATACGTACCTATTTATGTTTTGGTAGTATGTTTGTACGTGTAATAGATTTTAATTTAGGTAGTATGCCGTAATATTCTCTGCGTACGCTTCCTTTGTTGCATGCTATAAAATCAGCACAGGGTAACGCACTCGAGTCTTGTTTAGATAGCCTAAGCCTTATCTAGACTTTACGCTAGATAAATAACGTTCTTTGTTAAAGTGACAACGCATGAATCACTTTAAATATTTATTATTTGCCAATCCTGATATTCTTACTAATTTTATGACTTTATATTATTATCGTGACTTGATAGCCTTGTGGTTAAGACATCGGTCTTCTATTCGGGAGATTAGGGGTTCGGTTCCAGGCACATTCTAACTTTTCAGAATCAATTAAATATCACATCGAAAACTACATGCCTAAGAGTTGACCATAATATTCCCAAAGGTCTATAAAGTCAGCCAATCCGTAATGGGCCAGGGTGTAAACCATGTAAAACATATAAAATCAACTATAATTTTTTTTAACACAAATCATGAACATTCATTTTTATCGTCCACTGTCAACAGTCCAGTAAAAGACCTTGCATGACGGATTCTCGAGGAAGTAACGATTTACATCCACATACATTACATATAGGAAGTCGAAAGTCAATGGTAGATAAGGACTTATGCTACTTTATTTTTACTGAAATATAAATTATTATTATTTTTCTGAATTAACCCGACAAAAGTAAAAAAAAAAAACAACGCACGTATTAATTATATTAAAAAGTAAGTAATTAAATAAAATCATTAACAAATAGAAATAACAGCGTTTTGGAAACAAATTGATGTAAAGATAAACAAATCGTTGAGTAGAAAAGTGTTAAAATACTTACACATTGTCGGTAACGTCACTGGATTCATCCAATTCTCCTATTGTGTCGAGTGATGCCCCGGAGCCATCTTCCCTAGTCTCTACAGGAGGCGGCGGTGGTGCGGTAGTTGGCCGTGTGCACGTACTTGTAGGTGATTCACTGCCACTGCTGTCTTTGTATTGAGTTTTAGGTACAAAATCGATAAGCCGAGGCAATATTTCGGGTACAGAACTGTCTTCTAATTTATCTTCAGTTTTGCTATTCATTTCAATTTCTGATCTCTGCAACCAAGTTTCAATGCACGTTTTCTTTGTTGGTGTTAAAAGAGGTTCGGACAGTGGTGGTGAAAGTAGTTCTGGAATGGGAATAGGACGGCGTTTCTTTTCACTAGCCGAACGTTCCACTTTCGTATTCCTCGGCATTGGTTTAGGTTTTTCCGAAACAGTTTCTTGCTTTGAAGGTGTGTCATTGATTTTCGTAGAATCATTTGTTTCGGTATTACTTTTCAAAATGTGCGTGGGATTATTGTTTTTATCATTTTTTTCCAACTTTTTCTTTACTGTGTTTTCTGTAACTAAAGCATTCTGAATTGTTATTTCGTAATTTTTCAATCCGTTATCTGATGGTTTTTTGTCAGTTTTCCTAGAATCATCGCTTATTTCCAAAAGTTTTGCACTAGTCATATCTTTCAATATATCGGAATCAATGTTTTCAATACTATTTAGTACCTTCTGAATATCTATAGATTTTGGCTGCATTATCGGAGTTGATGGAATGCTATTCTCAACAGAATTTGCCATTGATCCTAATCTATCAACAACTGTTGAAATAGAACTGCCTGTGTCATCAGACTCCGCGTCTGCCAAAACAAGACAGCGTTCCCATTCATTAGAAAGTAAATCTAAATAAACTTCCGCCTCTGGGGGTATAGCTTTACCGTCTGAAAGTCTCCGTACTAAGCGTCTCACTTCTTCAGGTGATCCTTTTCTTAAGTAAGCAATACTTTCCTTATTTTGCCTGTGTATGTGACTATCGAAAGATGATTTTCGTGATAACTTATTTATCATAGGAATGACTGAACTATGCAGTGTGTCCTTGCTATTTTCACTCTCTTTAGATGCATCTATGTTTCCAAGTGTATTTTGTTCGCCAAGAGTTTGAAGAATAGATTTGTCCTTGAAAGAGTTTTTCTTTCCCAATTTCCTTGGTGGAACAGGGGGAGGTAATGTCGATGGTCTAGTTATTTCAGAGCTCTGTTTGTTATCTGTAATATTTTCTTTAAAGTCCATACTGTTTCGTTCAGGCTGTTTTTCAGCTTCAAAATGTCTCACAAGTAATTCTAAACTCTCATCTGAGTCTTTTAAACGACGAACACATTCGATTCTTGTTAATTCTGAAACCGTTACTCCATCGATAGCTAGGATTTCATCACCTGGTATTAATTTACCCCAGGGCGTAGAAGCTTTAGCAGCAGGGCTATCTTCTGCACATGATTGTACCAAAAGTCTCCTCACTCTCTCAGCGGCAGCTGAACCACCTTCAAACTTAAGTCCTAATCCAAGTCGTGCTCCACGTGGTCTACATACAACCACTTTGGCGGCACCCGCCGCAGCACCCACTGTAAGCACTGTTACGAACGCAGAGTCCTGTACGGCAGGCTTATTGTCGCCTACCGGAACTATAGTGATGAACTCCTCGTCCGCCGCCCCTGTCTCCATACCGCGTGTGACGCACACCCAAGCAGTTGGAATAACCGCTTTTCGATCAGAATCTGTCGACAAAAAGTATGCATGAGATTGCATAATATGCAATAATGGTTAAAGTTGCGCGCACGTCGAGAGGCATGCGAGAACTGCGCAAGGCCTCTCTCTTTCACCGTTGCGCTCGGGTCCGCTTTTCAAGAAGAACAAAAGTCGGTACAAATACGATTAGTATTTATAAATAAAAGTACTTGCGTACGCAAATACATTTTGAAGAACAAATCTAAAAACCTAAACATTATTGTGACCTCTTACTAATCTGGTAGAAATGTTTAAATATCAACAGATAAAGTTTACAATCAGATGTGAGAATTTTTACTACTTTAACGTGTGCTTATTTCCTACTCACGACTGCAGATAGGTACTTTCATCGATCAATATGAAAGTATAACGAGCGTGTTCGAGAACGCATTGGACTCAAGCAGACACATCATCGGAAGGTAGAGATGTGGGTTAGTGGAACCAACGACAGCGCCGCGCGCCAGAGCCATCGCGCGGCCCCAGAGATCGAGGCATTAGCATAACGCCCAGGGCTGCGACCCGTTACACCCGAGTTCCGTTTAAGGGCCTCTCATTCTCACGTTTCTCTACAATTTTCTCATAAACCACAGTCTCGATTTCATACCCTACAAACATTACTGTATTTAAAACAAGTTTTCAATAAGTATTTTATAAACTAAACTGAATTTTTTAGTTTAGTTTAGTAGAACTTTAGTTTTTACTGAATTTTTAGTGTAGTAAAACTGTTATTTAATAATCTCTGAAGTTTTTTATTAAATTTCGGTCCTAATATTATTTTCAGATCACATAACAGCTTTTTACAACTAAATCACAGGGGTCTAAAATAAAATAAATTGTTTTAATTTTATTTATTTAACACTCCGCTAGTATTTATTATAGGTGCCTACATTTTACGTTTTCAAGTTATTATGTATATTGGCAATACTCTAATGGACGACTAAGACGACTATTGGACTTTAAAAATACTTTCGAAAGAAATCGCTGTCCGACAGACCATTACAGATCATAAATGACCTCGGAATTGTATTCTCCGTCACTCGCTCCATACAAACGTAGTTTGCCTCTCATTGGAATACTAACCAATCCATACTCAATGGAATTTTGTACTAGACGTTCCGGGAACTTATATCTATGCCTGTGGTTTTCCAGATTTCCGTTAAAATAATCGGTTTCAAAGTTACACGGTCTTAAAAATTCACATACAAATTTTTGAGCCCCTGTAATTTTAAAACTAAGTACATATTTTTAGAAAAACCTAAAACACCGCAGGCACAGATATTAGTTTCTAGAATATATCTTGACGAATATGAAGACTTTGGTTGCTTAATATTCAAATGAGATTGAGACTACGATTGTATGGAGTAGGTAAGTGACGGAGAGAGCCCTGTTAAAACGAAAAGGAGAGCGAATTTACTCAGTGATTTTTTACATGTCCGTTCTTATCGAGTAAACAAAGAAAAGAAATACGGTTATACATAATAATAATAATATATAGTGGGTATTGTTCCACGATATCACAAAATTGAATCTTCACAATTTAACCTACTAAATATCATTCATAAAGTGTACGAGTGTGCAGTACCTCGTACCTACTTATGTTTAAATATAGGTAAGTAGGTATAATTAATTAAATATAATTGTTTTCATGCGGTTAATAGAAACCGTTACAAAAATATTATAAAAACAAACATAAAGCTAGAGTTCATTGATATAGTTAAGAAGATTAATAAATATTCATGAATCTACATAATCATGTACCTATGAATAAAATTCGAACGTAAACACTTATTTTGGGTTAAGAAGCATAGTAATTACACAGTAGGGTGCTCAAGTAGGTGAAACGCAACGCTGCTTAAAATTTGATAGCCAAATTATACAGAAAACAAATAGGTCATTGCTACTGCTCTCTATATTATCTACAAAAAGACCGCAAGACCTTAATAAACACATATTATGATTTTTATTACACATTGGTACTCTTGATTTATGGCCCTTGAAATCATTTTTTTTTAAATGTTTAAAGTAATATTATAAGACCTCTATGATGGGAAAGCCTGGTACATAGAAATTACTCTGTGCCTAGTACTATTATATTATATTCTGTGCCACTACTAAAATATTATAAGAACTTAGAAATAAAAATCATCATTTCAAGTTTATAAACATTTTCAGCACGTCTCGTCGGCCTGTCCACGTTAATATAATTTGCCTCCAGAATCTATAATTGAAACATCTGCGAGAATAAGCTAAATAAAAAGAAATAGTTAGGATTAGGTATGTATAATACATTAATAGTCTTAAAAAATGGATGCATAACTTATTATTTTTTTCTCTTTAGGTCAAAGCAAATTCGATTATGTATTCAGCAAAACTTATTTTAATATTAAAAATATACCTACCGCGTTTTTTAGCGTTAAGTAAACAAAAACTCCTGTTATTTACAAAACCAGTTCCCGACAAAAACAATAGAGGCACTCGCCGTACCTTACACGCAATGCATCCTACATTTTCGTGCATGAAAATATACAGTGTCTTGGCATAATTTTCGTGGGGCAAATAGTGGCCAATCACTGTAGCACAACTAATTAGACCATCCTTGATAGTGCTTGTGTAAGCAACAAAACCAGCCTCGAGACCAATATATAGTGTGCATGATGCATACAGTAACTAATTGTACAATAATTTATACTCCTACTGCTAATGCATTTGAATTAGTAGCTGTACCTATAGTGTGAATCTTTGAATTTATTTTTTGACACAAATTCCGCATTATGTAACCCGGAAAGTATATCCGCATCTAAACAAACGGCTTCGTAAAAACCGGCTAAGTGCGAGTCGGACTCGCGCACCGATGGTTCCGTACTCGGGTATATGTTTTTCGACATTTTGCACGATAAATCAAAAACTATTGTGCATTAATATAAATAAAAATCTGTTTCATATGATACACCACTTCGGATAGTTATCTTACTTTGAAAATGTGACACATTTTAATATTTTTTTTAATGATGTAACCACAAATTCACGGTTTTCGGATTTATTCCTTTACTTGTGCTATAGCACCTACCTACCTACTTGCCAAATTTCATTATTCTAGGTCAACGGAAAGTACCCTACAGGTGTTCTTCACAGACACGATGGACGGACAGACAGACAGACAGACAACAAAGTGATCCTATAAAGGTTCCGTTTTTCCTTTTGAGGAACGGAACCCTAAAAAAGATGAGTATTGAAATATTTTGCGGGTTGAACATGATCACATTTTCATTTCTTACAGCGTTTTGATTGGAACTTTACGGTTTTTCACAAACCTATGAACCCAATGACCCTAAGTTGTGAATTTTACTATCAATTTAATTGATGACGGGTCAAGCATCGTAACTCCTTTCGGCCTATCATTATTTATGTGCAAAATACATAGACCAAGTGTATTTTAAGAAATGACGAGAACACATTGTCACATCCGTTATTATGTAAAATATCCTGTTTTCTAAACATTTTGCAATTTATTAGAGTTGGCTTTCGAACGCTCGAACCCATGACTCCATCGGCACGCGACATTTACATAGCAGTCAGGTAACTTGGCGTCATAGTCGTAACAATCAAAACATTATAGAAGTCAAGAAATGTGTTTAAATTCGCTATTCTATACCCCTTACTAATAAAAAAATATTGTCTAACCATATAATGATCTACCTCTGGTTGGATAAATTTCCTCTATTTTTATCGGAAAGGTGAGTATATGTTCATTTCATTCTTTCAAATCTTACTAGTATCATCATCATCATCAACTCATCTCCGGTCCACTACTGAGCACGGGTCTCTTCTCTCAATGAGAAAGGTAGCCATAATCCACTGATAGACTTCACACACCTTTGAAAACACGATGGAAAATTCTCAGGCATGCAGTTTTCCCAGGATGTTTTTTTTTCACCGTTAAAGATATTAGTGATATTCATTGCTCATAAAAGTTAGAGGTGCGTACGGAAAATCGAACGCCCGTCCCTCTAAGCTATCACTAGTAGTAGAAGTAGATATTTACTAGTATTATTATAGTAGGTAATAGGTACACAGAAAGTCCCCAAGGTAATACAAAGTGTTCAGAATTTGTTGATATGGTAATACCAGATTAGCAAGAATTTATAAGTATTGGTAAGCATTATTTATTTTATAGTGGTGGTGATGTTGCCTAATGACCGGATAATATCACTAACGTCTACACATTATTCAAATACACTGGACCGGCGATTGCCGACCTGTTTTTGATGCAACTTGATTTTCGCCATTTTGGTGCTGATAGAGGCAGTCATGTCAGCGTACTCGGAATTAAATGTTAGTGATGAGACATTCGTCAATATAGTGTCAACGCAAAGATCAATTTTGACCAAAGTTACCACTGGAGAACTTCGAATCGGCACAAGAAATAACTGCTTTATATAGTACCCCTCATCTTCTTCTTATTTTGAACTAGCTGATACCCGCGACTTCGTTCGCGTGGATGTAAGTTTTTGGAATTCCCGTGAGAACTCTTTGATTTTCCGGGATAAAAAGTAGCCTATGTGCTAATCCAGTGTATAATCTATCTCCATTCTAAATTTCAGCCCAATCCGTCCAGTAGTTTTTGCGTGAAGTAATAACAAACATACACACACACACACACACACACACACATACAAACTTTCTCCTTTATAATATTAGTATGATTGTGGCTTTTATTAGTGCCACATGGCACTCCTCATCCAGCGTACTTGTGTATAATATTATGTCCATTTCAATGGCTGATATGATATTGACACACATTCATTTGCATTCAATCAAATTCTCAAACGATGTTCGCAACGTTAACGAAAGACCGGAAATATTTATTACTTCATCAGGTAAATTCTAATTAAGTGAACTACATTTATAACATCGAGAACATGTCTGCTTGTAATTATTTAGCAGAATTTTGCTTGGAATATAATTATATCTGATGGCATTTAAAACTGGCTCTGATTTCACCGTAAGGAGGGAAGAGTGGCTCAGACTGTATCTGCTAGGAGTGTCACCAAAAGTTAATTAAAAAAGGATTGCATATAGATAACGAGTACCATGATCTGATATCAAAATTTTAATTAAAAAATCTTTCTTGATTCTGGCTAATTAAAGTGTCAAGACTCCATCTTACCTCAACAAGCTGTTTGGGCAAATTGAATGGAACCATCATTATTTAAAAAAAAAATCTATTCGGTAAAGTTTAAATCACGAAATCTAATCGTGTATTTTATATATTTTGGCCCTATTGTTTAATCCACATTAATGGCGCTGGTAAAATTTCTTAGTCAATGAAAAGTAATGGTAATGGAAAACCAATGTAGGTATGTGAAAAGATTATCTTTGATGTTTCCCACAACTATAAACT
Source organism: Maniola jurtina (assembly GCF_905333055.1). Taxonomy (NCBI): domain Eukaryota; kingdom Metazoa; phylum Arthropoda; class Insecta; order Lepidoptera; family Nymphalidae; genus Maniola; species Maniola jurtina. Next base: position 8,054,606 of record NC_060030.1, read on the forward strand.
TGAACCGTTCTTTAATAGAGTCACGTTTACATTGGTGTTAGTAATATGTGTTTGACCTCGTTGCTGTTTTTCAAAAGATTCGTAGTAGACAAAATCTCTTTATTGACGGAATTGGTAGGTATGCTTTCATCTTAACAAATTGCAAAAAAACTAGGTACCTACTTAGGCAATCAAAATTCCAACGAGAATTTCATTTCTTCCACTTCCATATCCTATTTGGCTCATTCATCACTCTAAAGATCAGACGTTTTGATGTGTCATTAAATAACAATTTTGTTGAAAACGAAATTTCTTCGAGACTAAATTTCAAAAATGTTGTATTAAATCGAAAACCGACAGAATAGATAAGGAATCGAGTTATATTAAGCATAAGCAAGAAGCATTTTAATATTCGACTTTAAATATTTGCGACTGGAATTGGTTTTATACAAATAGCCAAGTTATGAGTGAAGTGGGCGTCTGAAGCATGACATCAGACATCGTTTACCACGGTCCCATCTAAAGTTGGGGTGACAAAAACTCGCAAAAAAAAATTAAGACGATTTTTTTTAGTAGTATACTTATTTACTGCTTACTTACTGCTTAATCACTATTCACCTGCTTTTCTAACTGATTTTCAGACAAGAACTTCTTACAGAACATTTTCAGCCCTAATTCCTACCAATATAATATTCGTAGTTCAGTATAATGAAGAAAATCATGGCTTACTTCATTTATTCACCTTAAAACAGCATCTTGGGTTTCTCGGAAATCTAGGAGTCCGTCTATCTATCCCGGAATAAAAAGTAATGTTGGTAGGTAGGTACAAATACGCCGCCCGGGTTGGATATAGTACGTTTTCAAGTATACAACCCAGGGTGGGCTGTTTTAGGGTGGATAAGCAGAATAAACCAAAAAAAAATAGCCATCCCTATTTTATAATTCACCTACACGTTATTTGGGTTTTATTTGTAGTGGCATGTTATTTATTTGGGTCTAAATAATATTATATTCGAATATTCAAATCAGCTATCAAAATTGTTTTTGGTAATGAAACTAGTAATGCTTGCTTTCTGAATGATATGGTAATAATAAATTCGTTCCTAAATGAGTCTAAACAGTCCAATTAGACCTAAATTTATACTAGCTAAAGAAGTTTATTTTTTTATATTAGTTTGATGATAAAATGGCTACCCTAGCCCCCTTGCAAAGCTCCGAGAGGTGAACATCCTTCGGTAGCTGACCAATGAGATCGATTTCAAAATGTAATAAAAAGTCAAATGGACTAAAATTATTACGTGTTATCATGTTATGTCTGATGTAGAGACCAATAAAATATCAAGTTTTGCTCTATAACGGCATGAATGAAATGGTAGACATTAATGATTCGAAATTAATTTTGAATATTTAACATAATAAAACCCAAACTTAGCTTAAAAATAATGTTTTTAAGAACCTACTAGGTATTCTTAATATATCGTGTGAAAATCTTCCTAACCGACGTCAAAAATTTAAAAAAGGGGTTCTCAATTTGACATCTAAGCTACTATGTATGTAGGTATCTATAACTGGCACCATCCATATCAATATGCACCTACCTATCAGAGAGAGCCAGCGAGGGCCAGACCTTCGTTATTTTATAAAAGACTAGCTGATGCCCGCGACTTCGTTCGCGTGGATGTAGTTTTTTAAAAATCCCGTGGGAACTCTTTGATTTTCCGGGATAAAAAGTAGTCTATGTGCTAATCCAGAGTATAATCTATCTCCATTCTAAATTTCAGCCCAATCCGTCCAGTAGTTTTTGCGTGAAGGAGTAACAAACATACACACACACACACACACACACACATACAAACATACTTTCGCCTTTATAATATTATAGTGTGATGAAAGCTTCTCTGCGTATAACAGACTGCCCCTTAAACTTTTAAACTTTAAAGGTGTCTCGCAGGGGGTTGCCACGATATTAAGAACTGGCAATACTATGATTTCTAATACTATTCCGAAGAAAATATAAATAGTATACTCCATATTCGATGATCGTTCTTTCCTGTGTTGAGGACAATACGCGGAGAAACTTTTAGCTTTTAAAAAATATCGTAGATCCGGCCCTCGCTGACTCTTAGTCCATATGCCTGTATGTATTACAAAACTTCAGATAGGCAAAGCTCATACATTCGGATTTTAAAAAGGGAAGCAAGTACCCTTGCCGTGTGTGTATGACACGTATGCACAGACTGCATAGATAATGGCGCAGTGTTTACGCTCCTTTAGGTAAAACCACACCCACGAGCATGCTTCAAAAATGCCGACCCGTTACAGTCGTTATAGGTACCTATGTCTACGACTATCTCGCTTCTGGCAAGACCGATTTGCATGCGGTTTTTTTGTATCCGATCTTCTTTGAAGAGTCTAGAATAAGGGTCCAAACAAATCCCTTGGTACATCTTTATTTTTCTAGGATAAAAAGTAAATTATATCCGTTTCTGGGGTGCAAGCTATCTCTGTACAAAATTTTGTAAAAATCGATATAACGAATGGGCCGTGAAAGATAACAGACAGACAGTCAGACAGACACACTTTAGCATTTATAATATTAATTAGGTAGTGAGTATGGATATGGATTATAAAAGTTATTTTAATTTTCATATAACGCTGACCATCAAAATATAACTTTTGAAGAAAAGAAATACTAGATTAAGTAGGTAGGTACATTAATTAATACGAAACGCATGATTATTTTCACCCGAACGCGACGTCATTTAATTGTCCCAGCAGGAGCACTGGCAAAGTAATAAATCTGTCTATTTGAAACTAGCTTTTGCCCGTTACTTCGTCGGCGTATGGTATTAGGTTCCTTAGAAGCCCGTGCGTGTGACTTCTTGTATAACCCGCTACTTGCCTGTGAAAACCTCTTTAAAGTTCCCTTCTCTTTCCCTTAGAATTTCCTAAAATCCTGAAATACTTATGTCTTTATTTTTAGTCGTAACCTTAGGTTTATAGGTACGCAGTTTAATAGATTAACTTGAAAAGTGACGGACTTTCATACAAACTTCAAACCTCTATTTTACCTCGTTAGGGGTTGAATTTTCAAAAACCTCTACTTAGCGGATGCCTACGACATAATAGTTATAAAATTTCAGTTCAGTTAGTGGTTTGGTGTGTGCGTTGATGGATCAGTCGGTCAGTAAGTCATCTTTTTTTCTTTTATATATTTAGATTTTAGATATTCAAACAATGAAGTTGTTTTCAATGTGTATCGAATTTGAACCGATTGAATGTTTATTATATTTTTCTGTTTAGTACAAACTTCATTTATTTGACTGCAGATGCCACATTATCTAATATTTTATTCTGGATTCTAATTTGTTTGTTTTAGGAAATATTGTATCTACGTAAAAATGTTTATTTTCTGATAAGTTTATATAGGTAGTAGAATTTTGAAATTGGCGAAATAATTTATTTTCCTGTCTTCGTTTACTACGATAATTGTGTTGCTCAAAATACCTAATGAAATAATTAGTTGCGATTTAGGCAACGCAAAAATATTGAAATAATAAGCCTGATCAATTTTGAAAATCGTGGCGCGGTAAGGCGGGCGGAAAAAGAAAATAGGATACTCAGTTCATGTTCAGGTGGCGCGGAAAACAGCAGGCGGGGTGCGGAAGGAGGCGCGGGCGGCGAGGCGGGCGCGGGGGCACCCGGGACCCCGGGACTCGCCGCAGCCTCTCCCGCCCTAATCTCATTACACGCACGCGGCGCCTACCTCGACCTTAGCCCGGTTTCAGACACGGGAACCCGCATAATACCCTGCTCACCTTGCTATTGTTTATATCGTCCGGCGACTCATATTCTATCACAATATAGTGCGCAAACTTTTAACTCACCCTAATGTATCGCAAGCTCCGAAATCTCAGCTTTCAATACATCAGTATCGGTCACGGTACATATACACTGGTAATACAGTCCGATAACACTCGTTAATACATCTTCGTTTAGCACACCGATAGGGCCGGGAATTAGTGGAAGGAAATGTTTTACGATAGCGACGGTGCGGTTCGGCGTATCGCACACGGGTGCGTCGCGACGTCGGCGGCGCGGAGCGGCGTGTGCTGCGCGCGCGCTGGCGGAGGGGCCGACCGGTCGCAACCGGGCCGCGCTCTCACCGCCTCGCCGCCCTGCCACAATGTTCACTATAATCGCACTTGACACCGTACCGTGTTCGATCTCGAAGAAAGTTCCACGTTACTATGTCATTTGTTTAACTTGCACAAAAAATCCAAAATCAAAAATTACTCTCGATTTCCAGCCGCCCGTTCTAATACGACTGGCGCCAGAACACGAAGCCGAGTCAACTATTGTAATTGAATTAGGTGATTGTAGAGTTCATACCTATTTGGCTTCGTTTTTTTCTCACTAGAGGTTTTCTGAGTATTGATTTGTCATGAACTTGACTGCTATGTGCGATTTCCACCTGATATCTTGATAATGGTTTGATTCTGGAAATAAGTAGGTACTCAAGTGAAAGTAACTAGGTACCTAGGTATAAGGTATTGATCTTACATAATTATATAGATAACCCGTGAGGTAAGTTGTCAATCACTTATTTTTCGTGTCATGTAAGACAATCAACATTTAATTCCATTAATTTTATAATGTTCTTCAAAAACCTCTTATATCTTTCAACAAATGCATTCGTATTATAATGATTCGTTCAAACTAAGAATAGGGCTGACTGTCCGTTTTATTGTGGCATCTTAGTTAAAAATAATAGTTCCTATAGATTATTATGATTCTAGCGTTTAAACTATCGTGAGTCATATCCATATACATATTTTAAATATCGAAATAAAACGGAAAACTGACTGACTGACTGATCTATCAACGCACAGCTCAAACTACTGGACGGATCGGGCTGGGTATGCGGATAGCTATTATGACGTAGGCATCCGCTAAGAAAGGATTTTTGAACGTTCAATCCCAAAAGGGATGAAATAGGGGTTTGACATTTGTGTAGTCCACGTGGTCTCGCATGCATCATACCTACCTGATATTTCAAATAACACGCTGTAACCTACATAATCGTTTAATCTGTAAGTGTATCTTACTGAGTCAAGTTTTTCCTCGTGGTTGTGAACATCGGTACCTAGTAACCATGTAGTTTACATGATTAATTTAATGACATAACAAGTATAAATAAAAATTTATAACACCCCCGATAAGTGAAGGTTACATACAGTAACTAGAAAAGAGCTGATAACTTTCAAACGGCTGAACCGATTTTCTTGGATTATAGCTAAAAACACTCTCTATCAAGCCACCTTTCAAACAAAAAAAAAACTAAATTAAAATCGGTTCATTAGTTTAGGAGCTACGATACCATAGACAGATACACAGATACACACGTCAAACTTATAACACCCCACTTTTTGGGTCGGGGTTAGTAACAATATTAAGCGCAACATATCGCATCACTTCTCATATTCAATTTTTCTGAAATAATTGCAATTTATTATCTAAAGTTCACCTTGAAAAAAAAAGTGATAGCTCAAATGTACATTGTAATGGATCCGCTTCTACTATCGGTCTTAATTCATCATTATCATCTCCGGTCTATTACGACGCCTGTTCTTGAGACCGGAACTTCCTTCCAAAACGGAAGCTATCAATACAACACGCGCGATGAGTTTGTTCTTTGTGGTTGTTCCATTGTTAATATTACGTATACCATCTCTACAATCTACTGCATCAAAGATAATCAAAATAATTCAAAATTTTCAAATATCACGAGTCGGCGCGATTGATAAACACATAAGGAAAATGCTTTTCATCCAAAAAAAATAGTATGATAATTAAGTGGGATCATGATTTGCATTTATTACTAATTCTAATCAGAACTGATTTATTTTTAAAGTTAACTTAAAAAAGACTAAATTTCAGCTTTTAATGTTTTTTAAAAATTTGACATATAAGTAAATTAATAACACAATACTACAATATTCGCTAAGTATTAGATTCTCAATACCTTATCTTGCAGTAGAAATGCGTCAAACGTCCACTTATAGATACGAGACTGTCTGTCCTACAAGTAAGATCTTGTTGAGCGAATCAACAAAGTCATTAATTGTCTATTTCCGTTAATGACACACGACTTTACCTACAATCTACATCATACCTACTAATTAATAGATGACCTTATGTTATGAATTATCATGATATTATTTGAAAATATGCTAATAGCCAAAAATAATAATTAACCTAAAATGTAATTTCCAACATTTTTATGTTTAGGGGCAAAGTAATGTAAATAGAAAGAATATGAACCTAACAGCAAAACAAATATTAAGTGTAACATGATAATTTATAAAGATATAGGTAACTCTAAATTTTAAAAACCCCCGACACAAAAACCTCTACAAGAAAACTAGAAAAGGGTTGATAACTTTCAAACGACTGAACCGATTTTCTTCAATTACATATAGCTAAGAACACTCTCGATCAAGCCACCTTTCAAACAAGAAAAAATCGGTTCATTCGTTTAGGAGCTACCATGCCACAGACACACAGACACACACGTTAAACTTATAACCCTCTTTTTGGGTCACAGATACACAGACACACAGATACACACGTTAAACTTATAACCCTCTTTTTGGGTCGGAGGTTAAAAAGGTACCTACGCGTACGCCTCTCATAAATGTCTAAGAACAAAGGAGTAAAAAATAAAAATAAGAGCTAAGTTAAACAAGTCAGGGAGGCAGTGAAACAACTCAGTAAATACATATTATAACTTATTCATTACACCAAAACTTATTTAGCGCTGCAGTTACAAGTTACACCAGACCCCAAAGCGTGTACGAATTCCCCGAGAGCAACATTTTTAACATTTCAGGTTAATGAAAATCACCGCTTTCATCCATAATGGGAGAGCAAGAGGTTCACTTAATTGCCTAGCAAGGCATGAACGAGATATAAACTCGTCTTGTACACGACGAACCTTGTAAGTTTAGCAAGTAGGTAACACGCACAGTCTTAAAGCTGTCTAATACATCGTTAAATAATAATTAATACATTTGAGAAACAAATTGATAGAAAGAAAACCGGTCAAGTGCGAGGCAGACTTGTGCACCGAGGGTTCCGTACTCGGGTATTTTTTCCGACATTTTGCACGATATATCAAAAACTATTATGCACAAAAATAAATGAAAATCTGTTTTAGAATGTGCAGGTAAAGTCCTTTCATATGATACCCCACTTGGTATAGTTATCTTACTTTGAAAATTGAAACACATTTTAATTTTTTTTTATGATGTAACCACAAATTCACGGTTTTCAGATGTATTTCTTAACTTGTGCTATAAGTCCTACCTACCTGCTAAATTTCATGATTCTAGGTCAATGGGAAGTACCCTATTGGTTTCTTGACAGACACGACGGACGGACGGACGGACAAACAGACAGACAGACAACAAAGTGATCCTATAAGGGTTCCGTTTTTCCTTTTGGGGTACGGAACTCTAAAAATAGAATTCAAAACAATTTAAACACACTTTTACTTTAGTAGGAACTAAACTACCATTCACATTAATTCATATACTTATAACAAATTACCTATTTATACAAATTAGAAATTAAGAGATCCATAGAGAACCAGAGTAATCGACATAGCTTGACATAGAAGCTGAAATGACAATGGACAGGGCATATAGTTTGAAAAACTGATAGACTTTGGGTACCCCGGGTACTAGAGCAGCGACCTCGCACCGGCAAGCACAGCGTTGAAAAACCCCCCACACTCCCTGTGAGACAGATGACATCAAACGAGTTGCAGGAAGCCGCTGGATTCAGGCGGCGCAAGACCGGGGCGTGTGGAAATCACTACGAGATACCTATGCCCAGCTGTGGACGTCTATCGGTTGAAAATAATCCTAATCCTAATCCTAACAATAAATGTGAAAGTGTGGATGTTTGGATGTTTGTTACTCAATCACGAAAAACTATGGCTGAAATTTGTAATGGAGATAGATTATACCCTGGATTAACACATAGGCTACTTTTCATTCCGGAAAATCAAAGAGTTACTGGCGGATTTTGAAAAACGTAAATCCACGCGGACGAAGTCGCGGGCATCAGCTAGTGATGATATAAATTACATTAACTTGAGAGCTCGACTAGATGGAGATATTACTAGGTACAGCATCCATCGAAACCCGCATACTTATAACAATCGAACGCAAGTGAAAACGCTGTTACGTCATATAACTTTAGATAGTGGTCAAAGTTGATTTGAATGTCAACCTGTTCTATTCCATAGTAACTATTATGTTTATTATTAGTGACTGCTTTCCCGATCGAATAAATCTCATGATTTTATTCATGCCCTAACTTTCTCTTTTCATCACGAAATACTCGTGGTATGACTGTTACCTATCATTAAACTTTGAATAAAACAAGCTTTGTATTACGTTTAATCAAATAGTATTGAAACCATATTGAAACCAACAGGTGCCTACCTACCTATTCCTTGTATTCAAACGTTAGATAGTGAAAATCTATACTAATAAATAAAATTTAAGTGTCTGGTCTGTTTGAACGGGCTAATCTTTTATTAGATTCTAACTTGTTTTTCTACTTATGTACACTGATATCTCCGAGATTTCTGAACCGATTGGCGTAGTTTTTTTTAATCGATAAAGGAACTTTGCGACATTGTTCCATAAAAAATTTGGATTCCAACTCCTCAATCCTGATGCTGCAGGAGATATGACCAAATCACACGGGCGAAGCTGCGGGCATCATCTAGTATTTAATAAGGTTTTAATAATGCAAGTTCACAATCGCAACAATTATACAACAGGTATATTTGTTCAAACTGTATACCTACTGTTAACATATACTGAAAATAAATTAAGTGTGATCATCTAGGTACTTATACTATTAAGTATCAAAGTACATAACTGAGGGGCCCTTACTCACCGTTTAGACACATATTTCAATCATACATTTATCAAGTTAAGTCATTATAACGACCGTAATAAATTAGGAAACGATAAGTAAGTATACCAAAAACACCGCATAAGTAAAACGTATTATATTTATGTAAATTCTGGCATACTTTTGCGGTTTTTAAATGAAACCTGAACCCGTTCACCCCTAAAGATAAAATTTAATTAAAATACGCTTCACAATTTAACCTGAATCCGATTACAAGCGGCCCGATGTAAAAAAAAAAACATTTAAAAAGTCATTTATTTCAATAAAATTCAGCTGAGTGATTTTACCATTCAAAAAAGCTCGAACGATTTAAGGCCGCATATTGAAAATAATACTAAATGCTATTTTTGAAATGATATGAATATTTTAAATACAATAACTTTGATTGAATATGTGCTTTTTAGGTATTTTTGGAAATAGATAGCATATTATTATAGTTTCTTGATAGAAAAAAATCATGTGGACTCTTACAAAATTAGAAACACCTAGCCGCTCGCACCTTCGCTCCCGTAGGGATTTCGAAAAATCTAGCCTTAATCCTTGGCTACATTGTAAAGGGAACCTCTCTGGAGTTTAGCTTTCTAGGTCTAAGGGCTGGTCGTTGATGAATCAGTCGGCAAAGTACGTAAAATGAGTATCATTAGAAACCATCTTCGTATTCGATCGATAGTGCTATTTGGGTCAAATATTATTGTCGGATGGTAATGTGCCGTCATCAATTTGTAATCAGTTCTTGATTATCAATTACTCTACTCTATTTGGTGCTCAAGTATGTTGCAAGTACAGTAACAAATAAAAAGATAAGATTAATTATTTATTAATGAGCCTAAATGTTTTTCTTCGTGATCAAATCAGAAATGACAAGAACCAGAGTAACCGACATAGCCGAACGGGTTGCGAAGCTGAAGTGGTACTTCTAAGAATCAATAGACGCTATGATCTCAAGGTACTGGGATGGCAACCTTATACCGGAAAGGACCTACAGCGTTGTTAGATTCTCACTAGGTGGATGGACGACTACAAACAAGTAGCAGTACCTAAGCCAATGGATCCAGGCAGTACATCACTGCGGCGCCGGCGTGTCGAAGTCCATACAAGAGACCTACTTATATCCAGCAAAGGTCATCTATCGGTTGATAAGTAGACGAAGAGCTCTAGCATTATGCAAAAGGTTGTAATAAAACTACTTTCACGGAAATTCTGTTTTCAACGAAATTCAAAGCGGCCGTTACAGTTTTCATGGTTCGTTTCGCAGTGAAGTAATCGGTGGGAATGCACTAATGATCGGTTGCACCTGAACAGCGTGTAATATGCGATTTGCAAGCGCGCATATTATGGCGGTCACGCGACGACCACGCCTTTGGCCACTTGTGATATACGAGTACCTAGTAAATAAAGCTATTAATAAAAGGGTAGGTATGGTTTAGGTAGGTATTATCAATCATGAAGGTTCGAAAAGACGAACTACTTAGTTACGCACTTGACAAAACACTTCGTATGTAATTTCTCTACGTCTCTGCCTCCGTTCCTCGCTTCTTCCCATGCCACACGGGCAGTGTGTGGACGGGGGTGTTATATCTTGAACGATGGATGGTACGAAACCCTTCGTGTAAGAGTTCGACTCACACTTGACCAGTTTTTTTGTAGATCTTTTTACCTGTGATCCACTATACATCATTTTTATGTATAAGGTAGAGTCTTCAACAAAGTTTTCGGATATCAGTCTTTTAAGCTGAATTGAGTCGGGAAAATTGTTGTCTGATTTTGGTAGCTTTTTAATTTTGCTATTGATGAAAATTAGTAAAGAATTCGTCCAGATGTCAAATGGTACTTATTTATTAGCCCGTCTAAAAGCTTTGCAGTTTGTTTAAATGTTGATTTTTAAAAGTAAATACGATCTACCAGCGTTACTAAAAATTATACAACAAACAATGTTTTAAGTATAGTATGTAAATGCAATTCCAATAAGCCTACTAACCTGTTATACACAACTACTTTAGCATTTACTGTATGGAAATTCTAGTGCTCCTATCTCTAGAATGCTTTTCAATTTGCATTCAAAATTTAATATATTCAACGTCAAGTTGATCCAACTTTCAGAATTAATTGAACTTACGAGTACATGACGTGCCTACAACTAATGAAGAGTTAGATATTATACAACTAGAAGACGCCTGCGGCTTCGCCCGCGTGAATTTAGGTTTTTTAAACTCCCGTGGGAACTAACGCGAGCAAAGGCCTTCTAGTGTTTTACCAAGTACCTATCTACATGTTGAAAAGCTAACTGAAGGGTTGATGAAAGGAAGTAGGTATCTACTATAAAAAAATACTATACATACTAATCGTTCTAGTCAACAGCCTTGAAACAACAATTAGGAATACTATAAAACAGAATTACATAATATAGGTAGGTAAGTAGGTATAATATCATCAAAAACTATCATACTGCGTTAAAAAATACCAATACTGCGTTTTATGTACTTAACTCAAAATTAGGACATTACAAATGATATCTTTGAAAGAAGCGATTCATATATTAATTATGATAAAACCTCACAGGTAATTCATTTAATCATATTATAGGTACAGTAGACGTATATTTATAATCTTTGTCTAGTTCACGCAATACCCACAAATGCAATTATTATAGCACACTGCTGTGACACTGCCTCTATCTCTCGTTTAGCAGTTAACTTTTGACATTTGACTTATAAAGGGTTCTTTATTTCACCTATTTTCGAGCGTATGAATCGCCTTTGTATTTGTAAAATATTTCTGTAATGGTAAATAGGGTAGCCAAATATATTTAATATAATATTTTGTTGACAAAGGTAAGTATAGTATGAGACAGGTCGAGATGGCAATCGGGGTATGAGGCGGGGTGGCAAAAGAAGAAAATCATTTTTTTATTTTCAAACTAAGAATACCAGCTATCCTTTTACGAGAATCAACCCATGATCCCCTACAACGCCATCTCAACTCAAAAATTGGCAACCCCCTTTTTTCTTCGATTCTTTAGTCTGTACCTGGGCTCTGCCAAATTCTAGCAAACACTCAGAAAGACGCAGCAACCCTACAAGTAGCGCTTTCACCAAGTTTCGCAATCTGCTCCTAGACACATTTACCATTTACCAAATATATTCAGACCGCCCAATAAGTGCAGAACTGGATCGTGAACTCCGAGTATAGCATTGTTCTACTCTCCATCCAAATCACATACAATTAATTATTACCGATCGCACCAATAATGGAGACGATGATATAGCTATACGTATATAACATTATGTAGTCTGAAGTAGTGTAATGGTTTCTGTTCAGATTCTGCTGTGTCAGCTTTTCCCATTGTATTGGAATATGAGGATCTTAATTGGTAAAACTAAGATCATTGGGAAATATTAAACGCTGTAGGTATTATAATTTACTTCTGATTTATACTACACTAATATGACAAGTGTGAAAGTGTGTTTATATCTGTCTTTCTGCTAGTAATTTTTAACATCTCATCCGTTAAACCTATTTAGACGGGTACAGAGTAAGTCTACATCCTGGAGGCGGTAATAGGCTTTCATTTGTTCCAGAAAATCAAAGTGTTGCAAGGGATGTTTACCCAAAACCATCCAAAACCAAAATCCACTTGGACAATGTCACGGGCATCATCAGTTTGATACAGAGATAGCTAGCAATCCAGATTCAGATATAAGCTACTTTTACATCCCAGGAAATCAAAGAGTAGGTACCCTCGGAACTTCAAAAATCTGAATCATATTCGTCATCAGGCATCATGTATTATAATATAATATGCATTATTTGTATAAATGATTCCAAAACCCTAAACTGAAGAAAATATTTAGGTAATTTACAAAGTTCTTATGGAACTAATTACTTTATTACCCTTTACCAGTTATCTACTCTCTTTTTCCCAGAGAAACAAATAGTATAAGGAAAAAATTTATTATATTTATGTAAATACGTATCTATGTATTTAAAAAAAATATTATTGAACAAGGTATACTATATTAGTATGTAGATACGTAATTTAGTTATTTTAATTTGAACTAAGAATCTATAATAATTATTGTTACGTAAAGTTAACCCTCCTTTGATACTGAATGAAAGTTATATAGGAGGTGTCGCGTGTGTTATTTTTATGGGTTGTGTGACGTCCTTGCAGTCAATGTGCGAATTAGTAAAGTCGACAGCTCGTGGTACTAGGTTGCAGTATGGGGGCGCGCGGCGGAGGGACCGAGGAAGAGGGCAGTGTCCCTCATTGATCGCACGCCGCGCAGCATCCCCGCGCCTCCCGCACTCTCCGCTCGACACAACCACAAAATTCAACACTCAAAATTGCAATCGTTGGAATTCGAAAGCTCATCTCATTCTTAACCCCATTAAAGTCGTGACCGATTGGAATGGGTACAGCTTATACTCTTTTTTTTTTGTTTTACACATGCCATTTTATTATTGAAATGCAGTTTAATCTATACTAATTCCATACTATAGTAGGTATAGTAGCATTATAAACGCGAAAGTGTGTCTGTCTGCTAGTTTTTACGGCTCATTTTGTCGTTTCCACTTTTCTGGGACATAAGCAACTTTTTGTCCCAGAAAATCAAAGAAGTCCCACGGGATTTCGTACTACAAAGAGAGCTTGCATCCTGAAGCCAGACATAGGACACTTTACAAAATACAAAAAAATCAAAGAGCTTCCTTGGGATTTTTAGTAACCTAAATAAACACGGACAATGTCGTAAACTGGTAAAACCAACTGTGGTTTTTGTGACGCTGAATATAACAAAACTCTCTGTATATTTTTTAAGTTTAATAAAGAAATATAAATATATATTATTAAATAAAAATATCTTTACTCTGATAAGCGAGTGTCGACTAAGTTCCAGATGGATGGCAGGCGGTTACATGTATCTACTCGTACGTTACTGTTACGGTTTTTTGACCATCAATAAAAGCATGGGTTGCACAAATAAAGGTTCGACGTTAAACTTAGGCCAATATTTTAACTTTAAACGCCTGTTACGCAACTAGACCATAATATTAGCTTCCATTTCCACCTCACATAATATGTGTAATTCTAAAAAAATTGCTTTCTTTCTATCTGCATAATGTACTTATGTATTCCTGTGCACCTAACGTGAATACATAGATACCTAAATGTTACGTAAGTTTTTATAATTAATATGTAAATTACGTATTATTTATAAAAACTGGTTAAACATTTTTCACCATGAGATAATATTACTTGACGTGTATTATTTTATTAGGTAAATTATAAATAATAGATAATATTATCTATTATTTATACATACCTACATAATATATACAAAAATCCTGTGTTAAGTTATTTTTGCAAAATATTATTACTTAGTTTACCTTCTTAGATTGATTGATCATGCAATTTGTTTATGTATTTATAAACATAGGTAGATACTGTTTTAAAAGAGTATCTTGTGGCGTAATGATCATATAATATTTCACTTTTTTTATGGTTCATGTTAATTGTATATTTCATAGATCATCGGTATAGATCCTTTATACTATCTAGCGCCAACAACGTACTCTGGTTAAAAATAGTTTAAGTACATTAAATTGGGATACACCTTTTCCACTGGTTTTGGATTAAAACAACAGCAAAGAGCTTTCGTAAAGGGACAAAATTTGCATAATTAGATAGAGCACGAGAGAAGAGTTTGGGCGTTCGAGCGTGCGGCCGAGGCGGCAAGCAGCGGCGCGGGCATTGCGCTGCGGGAAACTAGGGCTACCGAGGATATTTTTCAAAAAAAGATATTTAGGTAAGTACCTAAATTGTAACAAGCGTGATTGAGTCATCCCATCATCCGGAGGAATATATGGAATCTTCTGAATTGTATTCTTCTTGTTTTTGTAATTTATAGGGCAAAAAATCTTGATCTAAATATCGCAATTTTTTTATTTTGAAATGACTGTGTCAAGTGCTACGCCTCAGTAAACTTCCTTAATACGATTGAAATATTTCCTCTACATAATTTTAAAACAGTGGAGCAACTTAGTGGATAGCAGTTACAAACTAAGTGTATATTTCCCTCGATGTCTGATGTTGGTGTTGTAATGACAAGTAAATGGAAGACAGCAATGGTAGCCCTAGACGCTCGGCGCGCGGCGCTTGAATGGGCGGCGGCGCGGCGGCGCGGCTGCGCGGCTGCGGCGCCTCCGCCAGTCCGCACACCGGCGGCTCCGCTGCCCCACGGTCGGCCGCACTCCGCTGAACAACAATGCTCAAAAACACAACCTAACTCGACAGACCCAGCGGCGGCGCAGTCGGCGATGCTCGAGGATCGGACGGCACGCGTGGCCGTCGGCGAGCGGTCCTGAAGAAGATTTGATTTATGAAAACCGTAAAAGAATTAATTTTTAAGCTGATCGTATTCGAGGGATCGGAATAGAGGGGCGGGAGTGCGGTAACGGGAGGCGGGGGCCGGTGTCGCGGGTGTCGCGGATCGGGAAGATGGCGCGGCGCGCGGGCGCGGCGTGCGGCGCGGGCTCGCGGCGCTGACATGGCCGGCCGGGCGCGCCGCTCGCTGCAGGCGGCGCCCGCGGTGCTGCTGCTGCTAGGCCTGCTCTGGCCGAGGGGTAAGCCGCACCACCATGCCATCCCACCCGTCACAACCACCGCCACTACCCTTGTCCGAGACAACAGGGGGAGCTTCAAATACTAATTGTTAATAAATTCTTATAGTTTTACTAAGTAATTTAGATGAAACTTTAGTTTTGTTTACCACGAGACATAGGTACAGGCTGTGCTTAATACACCTATCACTATACCTACTATCTTAATGTATGTACCTACTCTAGAACAAAAGCATACGTAGGTATTGTGGAAAAAAGGAAATTATTTTCTGGCTATCAGTATTGAAATATTAATAAAAATATCATATGAAATAATACCTAGCGAATGTTCCATTTACCTACACCTGTTTTTGTACTATTTTGTATACGTATTACTGAAAATCAGGTTCAACTACTAAGTTGCCCCCTGCAACTTTCTCCTGCAAATTATTTAATACAGCCTACAAAAGTTTCCCCTTTCCGATTAGGAAACCGAACCGTTAGTAGAGTTAACATAATAAGTATTTACCTAACGTTGAAGGAGGATCATTAGAATAGAAAGATTTTTTATTCAAATATACTTTTACAAGTGCTTTTGAATCGTCACTGAATCTATCACTGGTTAGGGAAATAAAAACACTCAGTTAAAAGTAGGCCTCATTTACTGCCACCTATCGCTATTTTATTTTCATTATATTATGAAAATTCATATACGTACCACGCAAAAATAGTTCATTATTTTAATCGACATCATCTCATCGCCGACCCACGAGGCTCCTCTCAGAATGAGAAGGTGTAGAACATAGTCCACCGCGCTGAAATAGTTGGCTAGAGTTAAAAAAACCCGGCCAAATGCGAGTCAGACTCGCGCACCGAGTGTTCCGTACCTACTCGGATTTTTTTTTCGGCACTTTGCACAATAAATCAGAAACCATTATGCATTAAATAGCTAAATAGTTTTTGAGTTATCATGCAAAATGTCGGAAAAAATACCCGAGTACGGAACTCTCGGTGCACGAGTCTGGCTCGCACTTGGCCGGTTTTTTTAGGCCTAGAAGCACATGAGTAGTACTAGAGGTGTTATCTACAGCTACAAAGGTTTCCCAGGCACTTTTTAAGTGTCACCAGGACCACACTAATCATATTATCATTTAAGTACCTATTTATTAATTGCTGATTGTACGTAGATACCTACTTACTTAAGTAGTTATTACAATAGTTTTTATTTCGAGTCACATTGTACCATACTAAGGCGTGCAAATTATAATGTATGACGTACTCCTAGCATCGACATTAGTATGATCGATATGAAATCTTCTTCATAGAAGACTACTAATAGGTACTTACATTAGTTTACTTGTATATACTGACTAAGTATTCAAATAATAAAGATAAAGTAAAGTAAAGCAAAGTATTTATGATGATAATTTTTGCACAAAATCATATCACAGTTGTACTTAGTTCATATCTACTTTGTGCAGAACGCTTAATGCCCACGTCTAGCACATTTAAGCCCGCCTACAAACGCCTAGTTGAGTACCGAAATACCGTGAAAGATTCTGTCCGTCGAAACATAAGTGGTGAAAATTCCACACAAAAGAATGTGCTTTTAAGCGATGTCATTTTATTGGAGGCAATCTCAAGAGCATTTATCGTCAGATAACGTAACGAGTAGAGAGTTCGCGAGTATGCTCGTGTGTCGAAGTCAACGTTCCTTATATTATTTAACAGCCTCATTCACAATCAAATTAAAATGCTGAGAGCTCATTTAATATCACTTGCTTTAACGATGAAGGAAAAGATCGTGAACCGCATGCTTGAGAGTTCTCCATAAAGAACTCAAAGGTGTGTGAATTCTACCGATCTGCACTACGCGAGTGTGTTGCGCTACGCGACTGATCAAACCCTTCTCATTTGAAAGTAGACCCGTGATCAGTAGTGAGCCGGCGATGAGTTGTTAGTGATGGTGATGATAATGATAACGTATGTAATATTCGTTACTGTATCCATATGATCATGGAGTTCAGTAAAGCTTATGAAAATACTGATGATGTCTGCGACTTCATCCGGCTGAACTTGAGTTTTTTGAAAATCTCGTGGGAATTCGTCTCCGGGATAAACAGTAGCCTATGTCCGTCTTCAGAACGCAAGCTATGTCTATAACAAATGTCATAAAGGTGACAAACACACAGACAGACGACACACTGTGGCTTTATAATAATGGATGATTGGATATAATAATGTGTTAGGTGTATATAGGTACTTTTACTTACTTATATACTTGTACTTGTAACTTATATAACATAGTGTGGAATACGTGTGATATAGACAGATACATACGTCTGAAACATTGTTCAATGCCCTCAAACTCTCATCATTGACGTACCTAGCTAGGTAACGTTATTGGTTCACTCCGCAAAGGCTTTAATATCATCTGCCACCCTTGGATGAATAAATACTCAGGATGGTATGCTCCGAAAAGTCAAATGAAGCAGGGGAACTGTCAGTTGATGAGTATGTGTGCGTTATGGAATGATACCATTCACATATGAAAATTTGCCTATTTTCCTATTTTTCCCTATTTTTCCCTTTCACGATGATTATTAAAAAATGAGATCTCATTAGATTAGTCTTTATTATGATAGTTACAAATCGATGGATGTTCGATGCTAGAAAATAATAATTTATCGATTGCAACGTATTAAAATTTACCTACTCTGTTTTTACATAATTTTGATTAATTACAGTATAGGGCCTCTGGCCTTATTGAAAATCTCTGCTTAACAGGGTGCCCATCACCATGTTTACTATATAATCGTATCCTGACAGTTAAAAATAAAAAAGTTAAAAAGTCAAATATAAAAACGCAATATATTCACTAAAAATATTTAATAATAATCCAAGTATGTACCAGTTAGCGATTTTATTTAGCGTATCTCGCAGGGTTAGTAGACTATTCACTACTTTTGGTGTTATACACCGGGCAAGTTTACATCCCTATATCGTAGATCTCTTACCAAATTACACAAAGCGGCTCTTGGGTAGCGGTTTTTTTTTTCTCTAAGCCAAATTCAAAGTTATTTATTCAAAATGGGTTCATATTTTATTTGTCTTGTGTTTTCTGACATTTATGACCTTAAAAAATACCGAAATAAAGATAAATATTCTAGCTATCCGTATAGCGTCCCATCTTTGACCACATCACGCGTGACGAGTCCTCCGTTCGTCGCTAAGGTTGTTTTGGTGGGTGCCTACTTTAAGGTTATTTTTAAAAATTGATTTGAGTTGTCAAAAATAATATAAAGTTATTAATTTATCTAATGCAGGTAGTTTGATAAAATCGATATTTCGCTCATTCGATGTCATACAATCTGTTGCTAGGAGGCCAACAAGATTGAACTTGCATAAATACGGGCGTTTCGAAGGTTTTAGTTTAGTCTCCTTCTGAGATTCGGAGCGATATCGCATATTTTCGGTATTTGGATTGTGAACTGGATAATTAGATGTTGTGATAGCAATCACGCTCTAATTAAATTACTTATTTTGGCATTAGTTTGTTTAGATTATTACTCTCGGATAACCTTACACATTAAACTTGTGTTTTTTTGTGTTGGTTTTGGAGAGGACATTCCAATAATTCGATAAAAATATTTAAATAATACCTGCTTTTCTGAGTGATGCCAATACTACTACCTATCATGGACTAACTATAACTAAATAATATTATTAATGTAGTAAGATTTTGATTACCTATTTATTTATTTCTTTATTGCACACACAAACATATACATTTACAAAAAACATAGAAGACAACATGGTAAGTACGTTGGACAGATAAAAACGTATGTTTTTATCTGTCCAACGTACGTACACCAATTACGTAGGTACCTAGGTACTTCATGATAAATTTGGCATGCAGCTATTATGACGGAGACTGGTATATTAAATGTACTACAATTTAGTAATAAGTTTTGTTGTAGTTAAATTTCAATATCAATTTAAAATCTTTTAATTAACAAAACAGCCTTTTTCGCTTAGTTATATTATGATTGTCATCAAAAATAAAATATAAATTTGTCTAAATATAATGAAAAAAAAATTGCTCATTTTTAGGCAAAATTACCCCATTTATTTTCTGACAACCCTAGACTTCAATTTGAAGTTGTGTAATTTGCACAGCACGATTACGATACGATTTAAAATTAAATTATTTCATTGAAGTGTCAAACAAAAAAATATAATCACTACGTTGTGTCAAATGCGTATCGGAAGGTGTTAAGTGGCCAGTTTCGTAGAATTTATGTTGAGTTTGTGTGCGTGACGTGTAATTACAGAGATTTGGTCGATAGTGGGTCGATAGTTGTGCTTCCTTCGTTTGTACGGCGGGGTCACCGGTTGCTGCCACCGTAGGATAACTCTGACGCAAAGGATATGAAATTTTCAGAGCTCTATGGAAAAGGAACATTTTTATCTGTCATTTTATACATCTCGCTTTTCATTACAAAACTAGAGATCCATCTCCGCTTCACACGGGTAGCCAAATTATCCACAGATTTTCAGTTGTGCGTTTTTAAATATATTTTTTTAGGTTATTGTAAGTTAGTAATAGAAGATAGACTTATAGCGTTGGTAACTTTTTCAGATCTAATTAAAAGGAACATTTCCACTGTGCATTCTTTTTATAATATATAACTGTTAAAACACATAAGCACTCGTATATCGATTTTAAAACGACTATGAAAAACTAAAAACGCCAATAAAAATAATCGAAGAAAAATCGTCGTGAGGAAACCTGCACACCTGAGAGTTATCCATAATGTTCTCAAGGTCAATGAAGTCTACCAATCCGCACTTGGCCAGCGTTAAACTATGGCCATACCCTTACTCATTTTGGAGCAGACCCGTGCTCGGTTATAAGCCGGCGGTGGGTTGATCATGATGATGATAATGATGATATTGTTTAGAGGTTCGCTGTGGTTACCACGAGAAGCGGTTGCTACATCATCTGTTGGACCACTACAACGTGCTGGAGCGGCCCGTGGTCAACGAGAGTGACCCGCTTCAGCTCTCCTTCGGCCTTACGCTCATGCAGATCATAGACGTGGTAAACTGTTGCAACATAATAATTGTTCCTACACTAAGCAGGCTACTCACACACCTGCCGCGGGGGTAATCTAAGAATTTAATCCTAAATTGCCTCTTTAAGCCGATCTTTTTTCCTAAATCCTAAATTCTTGATTAATTTCTTTAATCCTAAATTGCCACTGTACCAGGTATACTCACGTATTTAGTTAATGTAAGCCCTGTATGTACTTAAAATAGAAATAACTCACGATAGTTTAAACACTATTGCCTCCTTAATTGTTATGCGTATAGGCAAGCAGAAGCTATTTCGTAAATTGTCTCAGCGGCATGTGGCAGGAGCGCAAGACCTTCTTAGCTCCGTCGCGTGTGCAGCGCGATTGGGGCAATTTCTATAGTTTTCTAAATTAATATCATCAATAATCGTGGTGATATGATAGTACTAATAGATAAGCATATTGTGTATAAAGAAAAATTCTAATTTGCTCCTTTCGCCGTGCGACTTAGATTGTGGCAGGTGTGTGAGTAGCCTGCTTTCGCTGTAGCAAAATAATTCTGATGTTTTGTTGTAAACTTAAGTAGCAGTTGCTTCGAAAATCATCAAAAGCATCATAACATTTAAAAAAAAGACTTCAATTGTCCTTCAGCTTCACGCTCATGCAAATCAGAGCCTTGGATATGTAAATATACTTTGTTTGTGTATCTCACTTTCTCAATTTCCATAATATCACCTTGTTATTTTAATAGGGCTTAAATAAAAATGTTCCTACAAAGGAGTTAAACTTACATTTAAGTCATTTTAAAAATTAACTCGAGCAATTTTGTTTGCCTCTACAACTTTGTACTGCTATGATAATAGCCCTTAAAAATTAGAATGCTTTTGATATAAGTACTAATAATATTAGGTACAGCTATGCGTATACTTATCATGATTTATGTTTTAGATTAATTAAAAAACTTCCTAACAAAAGAAAACGCAGAGTTAATTAAGCTTAGCTTTCATTTGTTAATAAACAAAAAATAAAAACCATAACTAAATTTGTTTAATTAAATATTTCTTCGCAGGATGAAAAGAACCAGCTACTAATAACTAACATCTGGCTTAAACTAGTAAGTATTAGGGCAATAAACCGGCACTTAAATTTGTATTAAGTAAACTCGAACTACATTGTAAATAAACAAATAATATTATGAGATGCGAAGTCTAAAATTTAAATTGTTTTAAGGGACATTTCAGCAAAATTATTGTAATTTTACCTTTTTTTTAACCCCCGACCCAAAAAGAGGGGTGTTATAAGCTTGACGTGTGTATCTGTGTGTCTGTCTGTGGCATCGTAGCTCCTAAACGAATGAACCGATTTTAATTTAGTTTTTTTTTTTCTTTTAAAGGTGGCTTAATCGAGAGTGTTCTTAGCTATAATCAAAGAATATTGGTTCAGCCGTTTGAAAGTAATCAGCTCTTTTCTAGTTTTCTTATAGAGGTTTTTGTGTCGGGGGTTTATAAATTTTGAGTTATAACGGCTAGAAATAAATGACTTAGGTCTTTCCTAAATTCTTAGACTTGCTTTATTGTTACTAGATATTTGGATTTGATGTTATCCCTTAAAACAATTTCAATTTTTGACAACCTTCTAATTAGATGAAATAAAAACCTATATCCTAATTGAGGAGCTGGCGAACAAAACAGTATAATTACTTACACTTCTGATTAAAATACTTTTTTTCTTTGATCCGGACGTTTTTGGACCCACTGAATGCAAATATGAACTCATTTCTAATCAAAACCACCTAAAACTATACTAAAATTGACCTCCAAATTTCGTGGTTTCGGTCATTGAATATAAACTTCAACTCATTTTTAAGGAACACAGCTTAAAACTGTGAATTTGAGCTTTTGTTCAGGGTTTCGATCAAAATGATTACAGTAAAGTTTCAACAGGTTTCAATTTTCATCATTCTGTTTTTCTAAAATTTGTAAAATTTAATTTCGTGCAACTATACACGGTTTTATTCGCCAGCTCCTCAATCATATTAACAAAACTTAGATTATACTCAACTATGCACGAAAAGACTTTAATATTCTGAAAAAATATAGGAAAAATCGGCAACTACCTACCTACAATAATGTCAACTTTAACTCTCGTTTCACCTTGTCTAGGAATGGAATGATATGAACTTGAGGTGGAACACTTCTGATTTCGGCGGAGTCAAAGATTTAAGAGTACCGCCTCACAGACTATGGAAACCTGATGTTCTTATGTACAACAGGTAATTTGGCACCTTTTGTTTCAGATAATACCTACTCGGTGACCGGTAAAACGTCACGATCTCGTTGATTGCATTGTAGGGGAGGTCTAATGCCATCAAATGGCCACAAAAACGGTTCATTTTTAGTTGAAAGTTTTGTTTTTCAGAAAAAAATATAAAAACGACTAGGTACAAATATATTGCCAACCTTTTTATGGGCATTGGACATCCGGATTAATAACTCTAAGATTCTTTCAGTTTAATAATTTAGGTATAATAGCTTGACAAAAATTATTTTTCTTTAAAAATAACCCATTCCCTTTATCAAGACAACAAAATTGAAACGATAGTTTCGGAGCTTTAATCGGAAAATTTTCATCTTAGTGCTTTTAGTTAATTAGTTAGGTCATTAGGTGGCAACTACTTAAAAATCAAAAAAAAATATAGCAATATGTTTTGGTTTAAGAAAAAAACTAATCCGCAATTTTTTCTGAACACAAAACGATCCAATAATTTAAAAAAAAACGATCATTTTGCCCTAAGGTTTCCCCTATAACTGCTCAACATGGTGACATTTTACCGGTCACCTGTAGAATTGCAAAACTAAAAAGACATCTGAGCATTTCCCCTGCTTACTTATTATATTTTTTATACACAGTGCGGATGAAGGATTTGACAGCACGTACCCCACAAACGTAGTAGTGCGAAACAATGGATCTTGTCTTTATGTACCACCTGGAATATTTAAAAGTACTTGCAAAATAGACATCACCTGGTTTCCGTTCGACGACCAAAGATGCGAAATGAAATTTGGCAGCTGGACTTATGATGGTTATCAAGTAAGTAGACTAAACATGCTATATTAAAAAATTGTAATGTTTGTAGTGTAATTAATTAATTTCTTTCAAACACAATTTGACCATCAAAAAGTGTACAATGATACCCAAGGGTATTTCCTGTTGACCTAGAGTCATGCAATTAGGCAGCTAGGTAGGTCTTATAGCACAAGTAAAGGGGAAAATCCGAAAACCATGAATTTGTGCTTACATCACAAAAAAATATTTGTACGATGGTACGGACCCCTTCCTGTGCAAGTCCAACTCGCACTTGAGCAGTATTTTTTGATTTTCTGTAATATTATATTTATTTAGAATTAGAATTATATTTATTATTATTAAGAACGGTCAAACCAAGATTTCCTTGACTTTATCAGAGAATAGGTACCTATTCGACATATAAGTCGATTTTTAAAGATTAAAATTATAAAAAAAAGTGTATTGCGTAATTACATCCAGCCTTTTGATTTATAGCTGGATCTTCAACTACAAGATGAAGGTGGCGGAGATATTAGCAGTTTTGTTACAAACGGAGAATGGGAACTAATAGGTACATATTGATTTATTTTAACTACAAAATCACTCGTTGAATCTTTCAAATAAATTATCAAATAACTAATAATAAAAAGTACAGAAGCAATTGAGAAGCTGGCGAAAGAAACGATGTAGTTACCTACATGTCTAATCAAAATATTTCTTTTTGTCTTTAATCCGGGTATTTTAGCCTGCTGAATACAAAACTTGGACTCATTTCCTAGCAAAACAGCCTATAAATGCGCTGAAATTGAGTCGAAACTGCGTAATTTCGATCAAAACGCAATTTTTTGCTCCTCCTGTAAAAAATTATTTCAGACACTTAAACCGTTTTGTCAGCCAGCTCCTCAGTTGATAAATCACTGCCCTATAGCGAGTTGTGGTAGAACTCCTAGCAAGCTATACCTATTCGCATCGTAGAATGCCGGACAAATTTCAGGCCCGAACCCAATGTTTAGATATTAATAGGTTAACGAAAAATTCTCATTTTTTGCATTTGGCTATTAAATATTAGTACTGGTTTGTTCACAGGAGTACCTGGCAAGCGTAATGAAATCTACTACAACTGTTGCCCCGAGCCGTACATCGATATTACTTTCGCGGTAGTGATTAGGCGGAAAACTTTATACTACTTTTTCAATTTGATCGTGCCATGCGTGCTTATAGCCTCAATGGCTTTATTGGGCTTTACTTTACCACCTGATTCCGGCGAAAAACTTTCATTAGGTAAAATAACTTTGATTTATTTTAATTAATTGTGAATTTTTTGAATTTGTTAATTATATTGTATTTAATTTGCAGGTGTCACAATTCTTTTGTCGCTGACAGTGTTCCTGAACATGGTAGCAGAGACGATGCCAGCGACGTCAGATGCTGTGCCACTACTGGGCACATATTTCAACTGCATCATGTTTATGGTGGCCTCTTCGGTGGTGTCTACGATCCTTATCCTCAACTATCACCACCGACATGCAGATACACACGAAATGAGCGATTGGGTTCGTATTCAAACAATTACCGTTGTAGGAATCAATTTTCTATAGAAGTAAATTTTTTAATAGGTAATAATATAATACTAGCTAATGCCCGGTATGCGTTGCAATCTGGCTTGGCACCTATCTTGCGTTGACATAACATCAGAATTCAGAAACCTTCA
The DNA here is from genome assembly GCF_905333055.1 of Maniola jurtina. Classification (NCBI taxonomy): domain Eukaryota; kingdom Metazoa; phylum Arthropoda; class Insecta; order Lepidoptera; family Nymphalidae; genus Maniola; species Maniola jurtina. The sequence goes on from NC_060030.1 coordinate 8,080,031, forward strand.
CGGAAGTGTAGTAGTCTACAAATTTCAACTCAATCGGATGAATTCTCAAAGGTAACGACCAGGGAAATATTAATTTTTGTAAATAAGTAATTAAGATACTCAGCGCTTGAATAAATAGTGAATTAATCAATGAAATTGTTTTATAGATTCGGTGCGTGTTTCTCTACTGGCTGCCTTGGATCCTGCGAATGTCCCGGCCAGGCTCCGCGACAACACCGCCGCCGGCGCGTGCGCCGCCTCCTCCGGACTTGGAGTTGCGCGAGCGCTCGTCCAAGTCGCTCCTAGCTAACGTACTCGACATCGACGACGACTTCCGGCATTCCCACGCGCAGCAGCCGCCTTGCTGCCGATACTACAGGTCCCTCGACGATCTACACGAACACTACTCGCCGTAAATAGCACGGTTACAATACTAACCCGCCTCGAACGTTCCGCAGTTCAACCTGGCCCTAACAGCTTAACAAACATCAAAATGAAATCATCTAAATTCACATCTTAGATACTTCATAATAGGTACCTACTTAAATCAAAATTTCTACTCTGGTTCTTGGGTCTTTCTTTATCACATCGATCAGCATAACTCCCGTAGCGCCCTATACGTTCCTCTGCCGAACCTGTAGAGTAGAGCGCAATAGTATTCAGAGAGTTACAGAGCCATATTTTCGCAGGAGTGGCGAAGAAAATGGCGCGGGTCTAGCGGCACACAGCTGTTTCGGTGTCGACTACGAGCTCTCGCTCATACTAAAAGAGCTTCGAGTCATCACAGATCAGGTCTGTAGAGGAGTAAAGGCTCTTCTTTGTACTAACTTATCCAGAAATTTAACAAAATAAAATTGTTACAGATGCGCAAAGATGATGAAGATGCGGACGTTTCGCGCGACTGGAAATTCGCTGCCATGGTCGTGGACAGACTGTGCCTTATTATCTTTACCCTGTTCACAATCATTGCCACGCTAGCCGTGCTGCTGTCCGCACCGCACATCATGGTGTCGTAGCGACCCGCCCGCTTGCGGCTGCGCATGCGTAACGTTCTGTGATACCGCGAATATAAATTAAGTTGTGATGTGTGAAGCGGCGCGAGCGTCGAAGCCGCGACGAAGAAGTTGCCGCCGCCCGCCTCGGCGCCCGCGCGCCCCTGTAGAGATAAGTTACCGCTGACTGCCATCCCTACGCATGAAACAAAATACTGCCTGTCCTGTATCTTGTCCTTTTATTTCTGAGGCCTCTCTTTCAACGGCTTATTCTATGCTCTTCCAAAAATAAATGACTTGTGTTTTACACATGGAACAATAAACATTCTTTATCATGCAGCAATATTTATTACGCACAAAAACAAGTGAATACCTTCTGTTAAAAGTAATTTTACGCATATTATTTTGTAATTGTACAGAAAAAGTATAAGAAATTGTTATCGTGGCAATAAGTGACTTACGACGCCGGCGTGGCGTTCCGATGGCAAAGCTTATATCACACTGATCCACGCTAGTATAGTCGCCATTTCAGACCATGTTATAAATGACTATGGTCACTTTCAAAAATCGTAGCACAAAAACGTCTTCCTTCTTACCATTGATCAACCTGTCGCGTTTATAAATTTAAATATTTGTTATACCTATCTTTCTCGAATCTTGAAATTTATGTACAGTTTAGGATTTGGGCGGTGAAGCAATGGCCCTTCTTTTCCTTCTTATTCGATTCCGTGAATCGTGGTTATGATCCCTAAGTTTATTTTCAGATGTATTTGTGTCAGTAGCTAGAATAGAACTTTACAAACAATGTTGATTCAATTGGTACAGGTTGTGAACGGGCCTCGTTGTGAACGGGTCGATATTGTTATAAATGGTAAAATATCCAAAGCTATAGCTTAATAAAACGTTCGTTAAAAGTTGTAGTTAACATATTATTTTATTAAAATCATACTCGGATCTTTCGGATTAACGTATACAAATAATTACATTACATTACATGGTGATATCACGTTTGTACCTTGTACTTCTTTCGATACGATCATACCTAATACTGAAATATTGTAGCTTTTTAAAGTTTCTCAATCAGCGAATATATCAAACTGACATATAGCCATACTCTTAATATCTATACATACATCTACAACAATTAGTTGGTTCACTCATCCATTAGATAATTATTTTATCGTTCAACCAAATCATGTGTTGTCTGATTGTTATGTCGGCGACTTATACATGGCGCCACAGAACAATGAATCGATATCGATTTTCTATAAACCTCGATTTGGTTAGCTCTCATGACTTAAGGTTCCATGAAAACTTGTTTTTCATAACATACCCGCTGAGATTTGATTTAGTATACTACTATCGTCTCACCAAACTTTTTATATCAGCCATTAAAAATTTACCTACCTACTTAAGATTAATTTTCCGAAAACATTGTAAGCCTCCTAAAAGAAAAACGTACAATTATTATATGGAGCTGCGCGGATACATTCAGTCGAGACGATTGTACCCTCGCAGGCCTCCTGAAGATTCTGTTTTTCTTGTCTGAGGTACCGCTGTAAAATAATCATAGGCGTTCCTTTGGAAGTTGCGGAGCGAATGTGATTATGTGCCAGTGTTTTCCATCATCCCTTTATTTATTTATTGTTATATAACGAGTTCTCCTGAGCCATCGAGGCCGAGGAGAGTCGGGCGGGGATAAGGCGCATTAGGCACCTTCTCGTCTGGTGCAACTATCTTTGTACTAGATGATGGGCTAATGCGCTGCATTCACGCCGGCATCGGGACGATGTCTGTCCCCGTAATTTGTTCAATTGTTAGGGTTAATACTCTGAATTGCACTTTGTTTATTAAATATAAACGAATGAAAATGTCTTTTATTTTACACGATTACATAATTCGTATTTTCCTAATGTGCGACAAAGAGGCACTTGTTAGTACCAAAGTAGGCCTTGACCTAAATGTTCTTGGGTAGAGGGCTAAGTAGCTGTAGACAATCGATGATATCCCGAGGGATAACTGCACATGCGCACATATTGCTTCAGCATAGCAGAAACAAGAATTTTTTAAACTTTTACCATCAGTAAATCAAGTAGAAGGTTCAATGTTTCACTGAATGTATCACAGTTAAAGTCACATTTCCATGCAGAAAAGACCAGGAATGATAAGAAAATATTCTTATCATTCCTGGCCTTTTCTCTTTTCTCTTTCTCATCATCTCAATTTGTAAAATGTAAAATCTGTAGATTAACTCTGTCAATATTAAAATTAAGAGGGTCCAGATGAAAAATACCAAAAGTAATTTTGTTAGGTATTTACGATTCGGTAGTATATACATTATTTATTATTCTACAACGACGATCACTTCCCATATTATAAATGCAAAAGGGTTTGTTTGTCGGTTTGTCCTTCACTCAAGTCGCAATAGAGCAACATATTGACGTAATTTATACATAGATATAGCTACAGACCTAGAGAATAACAGGCCACTTATCCCGGGAAATCAAAGAGTTCTCACGGGATTTTATAAACTTAAATCCTCGCGAGCGAAATTGCGGGCATCAGCTAACAAATACGAAATATAAAACTGCTTGACGTTCTTATATTCTGGTATTGTATTTCATATAGTACAGAGATAGCCAATAACAACCCCATTTATAATATAATTAACGCATCTCTTAGTACATGCCTTACATCATAAAACGTTCGTATCAGATGCTAATTTATAACATGGGTTTGAATCCGTTTAAACTTTTAATGAATCTAGAGACATATTTTTTTAAAAGCCTTTGAAAGGGTTGACTTTGGATAATCTGAATCAACCGTAAAGTTGGGCGGGCGGCAACGCGCTAGGGCGCGGCTACGGCGCGGCGGCGGCGCGGGCCGCGTGCGTAGCTATACTCTGCCGTGCGGTAGTGAGCGCCGCCATGACGGCTGGATCGCGCGGCCCATTGCTTGCCATCGCCCTCTTTGCAGCACTTTACTCAGGTACGCGGTCATGATTTTAACGGCATGATTAAATCATATATATTATTTAAAACTTAAAGCCTTTATTTAATTCAAACGCATTGTTTTGCCAACAAATCAGTTCACGAAACATTTGTCTAAACAATTATTACTAAATTCTTAAATTATAAAAGGTAGGTACAGAATTTCTTATAGTAAGAATATTTAATAATTACTTGGCCTGTTTAAGTTACTTATTGTAGAAATACCCATGCAGATTTTCCATAATGAAGATAATAGGTATTTTATGTTACAAAAAAAATTAAGTACGTAGATACCTACCAGATTTAATAAAATTAGTATTGAGTCCATGAATCATAAAAAATCTACTAGTTTTTATTATTATCATCATTAAGACTAGCATAATCTTAAAACTAGAATAATAATAAAACTCAGAACTGTATAATTAAATCTTACGAATAATCCTTATTGATCGCAGGCTGCAGCATCAGCAGATGTAGTAATGAACGCGCCTCTACTCTTAATGTGAAAATCAACGATTAGGCAAAATGTAAAGCTTAGGGCTTGCCTGGCTCCACATGGGTAGAATTTGTAAAAATCCTTTCTTACACACTCCTATATTGAATATATAATTTTCTAGACTCAGCAATTTGAGCGTTGTGATATGCAAGTCATTCAGTGAGTTTCTACTTAAATAGAAATGAAATTCTTGAGAATTCAAATGAGAAAACATAGCCTGGGAACTATGGTGCTTTATATTTGTTTGTTATTGATGACAAGCCAATGCCCGCGACTTCGCCCGCGCGGATTTAGGTTTTTCGAAATCCCGTGGGAACTCTTCGATTTTCCGGGATAAAAAGTAGCCTATGTGCTAATCCAGGATATTATCTATCTTCATTCCAAATTTCAGCCAAATCCGTCCAGTAGTTTTTGCGTGAAGGAGTAACAAACATACACACACACACACACACACACATACAAACTTTCGCCTTTATAATATTAGTGTGATTTGGATGAATAAATATTTATTCATTTAGAATTGAAAACTTAATAGAGTAAGCATGTGAAATACCTAAAGGCTAGTGATATATGAACAGTGAAAATTGTTAATATTTTATTTAATTATTATTATTTATTTATTTTTATTATATTACGATAGTACTTGTATCTTAATAGAAACGTCTATATGCCGGCAAAACGAAATGACAAGATTTTTTTTTTATTTATATACTTAGGTACTTACTTATTCCTATCTATGTGATTATGATTAGTGATCCTTCATCAAGAACCAAGCTGAAGATAGTGAAGAACAATGTGCTAAGTAGTTAGATTCCAATGTCAAACAGATCAATGGGTTCCTTCGTTCTCTGTTGATAGGAAAATTCATGTAAATCCAATCCAGCCTTGCGATTTTGCAGAATTTACATAAATTTCAAATATTTCAACCGGTGAGACCATTTAGTTTTTACAGTCTATTAACTTAAACAAAATCGTATTGTCAGGATGGTGTTCAGAAGACGAAGAGCGACTCGTCCGAGATCTGTTTCGAGGATACAACAAGCTCATCCGGCCTGTTCAAAACATGACACAAAAAGTGGATGTCCGCTTCGGCCTGGCCTTCGTTCAATTGATTAACGTGGTAAGTTACAATTTTAATTGTATTTATTATTAATGAAATGCAGCATTCCACAACTTTGAATAAAAAAGATACTTTCAAAATAAATACCTACCTGCTTATGAATAAAATAAAGCTATTATTATATTACCTAAAAACACGCAGCTTGCAAAATATAAAAGTTTATTTCCTTTCAATTACAGAATGAAAAGAATCAAATCATGAAATCAAACGTTTGGTTGCGATTGGTATGGATGGACTATCAGCTGATGTGGGACGAAGCTGACTATGGAGGTATTGGTGTATTGAGACTACCTCCTGATAAGGTTTGGAAACCCGACATTGTACTTTTTAACAAGTAAGTATAGGATAGCTGTTTATCTGAAGCAACTTTCTCACTGGGTTGTAAGTAGGAAAAAGGTAAAAAAATAAAGATATTTTGTTTCAGTGCCGATGGCAATTATGAGGTGCGATATAAATCTAATGTGCTGATTTATCCAAACGGAGAAGTTTTATGGGTGCCACCAGCTATATATCAGGTAAATATGGTAATCAAGATATTGCTCGCGGCTACTTCGCCCGCGTGGATTTAGGTTTTTCATAAATCCCGTCGGAACTGTTTGTTTTCCGAAATAAAAAGTAGCTTATGTCCGTCTCTGGGATGCAAACTATCTCTGTACCAAATGGATGATGCCCGCTACTTCATCCACGTGGATTTATGTTCTTCAAAATAAATACCGTAGGAACTCTTTCATTTTCTGTGAAAAAAAAAACAGCCTATGTCCGTCCCCGTTTTGTTCATTTCATCAAACATGTTAAACCGTGGACCGTGAAAAGCTTGGTTACTAGTTGCTACAGACAGATAGACTCACTTTCGCATTCATGATATAGACTATATGGATGTAATCTTTAAAATATCGCATAAGTGCCTTCGGCATAGCCACATGCTTACTGAGTATTTTTTTTTTCAGAGTTCCTGTACCATCGACGTAACATACTTCCCATTCGATCAGCAAACTTGCATCATGAAATTCGGATCATGGACTTTCAATGGAGACCAAGTGTCACTCGCTTTATACAATAACAAAAACTTCGTAGATCTCTCTGATTACTGGAAATCTGGTACATGGGATATAATTGAAGTCCCTGCCTATTTAAATATATACGAAGGCAACCATCCAACTGAAACGGATATAACTTTTTACATAATCATAAGGAGAAAGACCTTGTTTTACACCGTCAACTTGATTCTTCCAACCGTGTTAATTTCTTTCCTCTGCGTTCTTGTCTTCTACTTACCAGCTGAAGCCGGAGAAAAGGTAAGCATCACCTTTTTTTTTTGAAGATAGACTTACGCTTGACAAGAATCATACCCAATAAAAAGCAATGATAAGGTCTATGTTCGAGAGGGCTTGCTTAGAAGTTGCTTATTCACTCTTGTCATGAACACATCTCGGTTGTACCTACTTGGCAGGAAATATGGGCACCGGACGGGCATTCCACACCTTTTTAGTGATAGTCATATTTGATTTTATGTATTTACAAAATCTGTCTAGTGCAGTGCAAAATCTGTGTAGTGTAGTTACTAGTTAATTTATTTTACCTATTTTGTGTTTTTTCCTTTTTTCAGGTCACTTTAGGTATAAGCATTTTACTGTCACTGGTTGTGTTTCTGCTGCTAGTTTCAAAGATTCTTCCACCAACGTCCCTCGTCTTGCCACTCATTGCCAAGTATCTACTGTTTACGTTTATCATGAACACTGTTAGTATACTTGTAACAGTCATAATAATTAACTGGAACTTCAGAGGACCCAGAACGCACAGGTAAAAAATATTCAATTCTGAACTTTATTGGAGCTTATTAATTCTGGATAGATATATTTAATACCAGCTGACTCGCCCCGGTTTCGGTGGGGTGGAATTTTTAAAAATCGGTTTAGATGTGAAATTTCCTAAAATCCTGAAACATATATTATTTTTAACTTGAAAAATAATAGTTTTATACAAAATTTCAACCCCTATTTAGATCTTTCAAGGGTGTTCCAAAATTTTTTTTCCTTAGTGGGTGCCTACGCCTACATAAGGTATCATTAAAAGGAACTGTCAAAATTTCAAGTTCTTTGTCGTTACGCTCCTGACAGAGCAGTCGTAGTCTTTCGTCCCTGCAGTGCTCTGGCACGCTTAAATAAGACGTATGCGTCTTCATTCCTCTTTGATAGCTGCCTTCTTTTTAACCGACTTCAAAAAAAGGAGGAGGTTCTCAATTCGTCGGAATCTTTTTTTTTTTACACTCATGTAAGGATACGTATTGTATAGATTATGCCCCTACAGAGATGGCTTGGTTAATGTTTCAGAATGCCACTTTGGATCCGAAGTGTCTTTTTACACTATTTACCGGCGGGGCTTCTCATGCGGCGACCTCGGAAGACACGTCTACGTTGGATGATGGAAATGCCGGGAATGGGAGCTCCACCTCAACAGCCTCACGACTTGCCAAAGCATATAAGGTAATAATTACTATGTTCTAATTTTACGGACAATCCAAATCATTCCACAGGCAAAAAAGTTTAAAAGAAATCCTTTTTGCAATTTTAGTTAATATACTTTAATAAATACGTAGTTAGGTATCTACCCAGGATGCCTATTATGTATTTTTATTGAATACTCAAATAATGTAAATACTTATCTAATATTCTCCTAATATTGAATGAACTTAATTTAAATGGTTTGACAGCGCAATCGGAGCTAAACAGAGCAAAATGGAAGCGATGGAGTTATCGGACTTGCATCATCCCAATTGCAAAATAAATCGAGCATCTGGTGGTGGCGGAGAAGTTGGTGCTCTGGGTGGTCTTGGAGCACTCGGCGGCCTAGGACTCGGCGAGAGACGAGAATCTGAGAGCTCTGATTCGTTACTCTTGTCCCCTGAAGCCGCTAAAGCAACCGAAGCGGTCGAATTTATAGCTGAACACTTGCGTAACGAGGATCTCTACATACAAGTAAGTTTTAAGAGGTATACGTACCTACAGTATAAGTATATACTTTAACATCGCTGGTATCTTTAAAATACTTAAAAGTCATTCTGTCGCATATGTCTGTCTTTTTGAAAGCACGAAAAACCTAATCTTAAAAGTGATGAACGGATTAAAGTTTAGAAGCATTTTTCTTCTTCATATCTTAATTCATCCGTAGGTATACGAGTAGGTCAGTACTTAGTTTATTTAAGTTGAATCCTGGGCTCTGAAGCGCAGGCGGATCTATTACAATTTAGTGAAAACATAATTATAAAATAAGTAAGTAGGCAGGTAACTATTTTAATTACCTATATTATCCTCTTCTTGACTATAATGTAGATAATACCTAATGTAACAGTTGACTGTACTTAATTGCTGTATTATTTCTTTTAGACGCGAGAAGATTGGAAATACGTTGCAATGGTGATCGACAGGCTACAGCTCTACATATTTTTTATTGTAACAACCGCTGGCACAGTCGGAATATTAATGGACGCCCCGCATATCTTTGAATACGTTGATCAGGATCGCATCATAGAAATATATAGAGGAAAATAAGTATAGTACTACCTATAATATAATCAGAGCTGCATACCTAAGGCTATGTATTACTATACCATGTATTACTTACTATACCTACATAATTTCTGTTAAATTACCTCGAAAGGCAGAGAATTAATTAATTCGATTAGATAGAGGTACTAGGTAAACATGTAGGGCAATAGCCCCAGTTGTAACCACTTTAAGTATATCACAGTTTTCCAAAAAGAGTATTTTAAAACTCCATAGGACAGGGCAAGTTTTTGTCCACTTTGTTTTTGTAGAGGCGTATGAGAATAATTTTTTTTGTGTTATTAGTTTTTAAATATGAATGGTGTCAATTCACTATTTTTGGCTACGTTTCCCCTTGTTTTGGCCATACACTGGTATGGCCATTTTACCTAATATGCAATGATTGGTCAATATAATAGGTTTTTTTTTTTTTTTGTTGACGGGGGGGAAATCTTCACAAGATACCCGACCTCTTTGAGGAGAGATCGGGTTATGTAGGATTTGTACCCACTAAAACCCCCTCGATGGCCATCCTCAGCGCATTTTAAGAGGCTCCGGGAACTCTTATGAACGTGCGCCGGTGCCTCCCCTGCGCGACGCCCAGTGGGCTCATCCTGAAAGATGCACTTCCCTGGCCTCGTGCAATATAGGTACCTAATGAAAATGAAAAATCAATACCTAATATACCTAAGCAGGTACCTACTTATTTTTTTTTTTCAAAAGAATGGTTTTTTAATTAAAATAAACTTTTTAAATTTTTTTCTAATTCAAAAGACACCCAATATTTTTTTGAAAAAAAATAACCCGGCGTGGGATAGTGCGGGTGTTGTCTCCAAGTCTACCTATCTTATTTTATTGAACTCATAGAATTAAGTAGATATATAAAATGGCTGTGTTTGATGTTTAGAAGAGCTGCACAAATAAGTACCTAGTCCTAATCGATTATAATGAAATTAGATTAGATTAAATGTAATTTTATATACTTACCTAATAATATGGCAGCAAAGTCATTACTGTAGGGTACCTAACTATAATATCTTATTATATACTTTTTAAGTAATTACCTAAACAAAAGTAGGTAGGTAAGTACCAATTCAGTAAGTACCACCTCATAGGTACCTACCGACTACCTAGTTACCTACCTACATGTAGTAAAATTAAACACCTTCTTCTGGATGATAGGTACGGTAATATTTTAATGTCAACTCTCAATACGAATCAAGGCTTTCCTAGGTATGGTGGTAGGTAAGATTTTGAGCTTAATATCTTAGATTTTTGCGTGAAAATGTAAGCGGCCTCTTAATAAATCTAATATATCTACTTGCCAACTACTAAGTGTATAATTAAATTATAGGTACTTAATTAGACGACTTCTGTAAGTACATTAAATATACTTAGGTAATAAGTCTATAACTTTGTATTTTAAATATTTTAATCGGAGGAAGCTTTATTAACGATACAGAACAGTACCTACCTACCTACAAAATACAAGACATAGGTACCTATTACTTACCTAATGTATGTATGTCTGTCCACGCATCACGCCGAAACCACTGAAGTAGTAGGTAGGTGATTAAGTGGTAAGTACCTACCTAACACATGGATTTTGACCGCTAACCATTATTCATAATGGTAGGGGTTTTCTTGGAATGCGGTGGGCTTCCATACCCTCTCGCATACGACTTAGGATTTCGTTAGGTGATGTGAATTATGTGTTTAGGTGAGATTAGGTGACGGACTCCAAATTCTTCTCCAAACCTTCAAAGTTGGTCACCCATCCATTTACCGATTTGGGTCAACGTTGATATGGCAAGCACCACTAAGAAAGGATTTTCATTAACCGTGTGAAACCGGGGCGGGTCAGCTAAGTAGGTACTAATATTAGAATAGAATAGAATTTTTATTCAAATAAACTTTACAAGTACTTTTGAATACCTAGTGAAAATAATTTACCACTGCTTCGGAATGCCATTTCTACCGAGAAGAGCCAGTAAGAAATTGGGTGGTAGTTGAAAAGTCAAATGTTCAATATTTATTACCTAGCTATTAAGCATTTTTAGTTGTTACCTATTTTTATTAAAATAAATTAAACCATCATATTTTGTGATAAGAATCTTCCAACCACAGCTTCCAATCAAGGGTTTATACCTAGCTACGTTAAGAATTAAAATACTAAGTAGGCACCTACCTACCTAATTAGAATTTGTATTAGTTCGAAATTCATTCCTATTACACACATAGGTCTATTGTATTTCTTTGTTTTTTATAAAATTCTCAATTAAACACAAATTGTGTATCATTTATTAATAATCCACCGTTAATCCTTACCTACCTATTTGCTCATTAAAATTATATAGTCCGTTTAACCCGTTTAATACTTAGGAACTCATCCAAAGTACATATTACCTACCTGCGTTCCATCTTGACGGTAGATAGGTACCTACCTATCTGCTTGTGCAAAACAGGCACAATGGGTATGTACCTAACCAAAATCTCGTCGTTAGTCATAGCTGCGAGGTTTGCACTTTGACTAACTTCTCTCCTAAGACATTTGATAAGACAATCCTCATATTTTGATCCAGATCAGAAAGCTGGGGTAGCTTTACCTATAGGGTCTAGGCACTGATCTCCTAAGTAATACCACGCTGGACTTGCGATTGCCGACCTGTTTTTGAAACAACTTGATTTTCGGCAATTTGGTGCCGATAGCAGTCATGTGAGCGTACTCGAAATTACATATTAGTGATGACATTTGTCAATACAAATGCCATTTGACAGTTTTAATTTTAATTCCCGGAACACTCAGTGGGGTACTTCGAATTCGCACAAAAATTAACTGTCATTTTCTATGGCTCACCTCTTCCAGCGTACTTATATATTTCCATTTCAGTGCCAATAGATTCTAGACCTCAGGCCTTGTCTAGGGAATAGGAAACAAAGTATGATATTAACAAAAATTAAAACAAATTCAGTTTTTAATGTTCTTTATTGAAATCTCCACAAACAGATAAGTATATTACCGGTACGACGGAAATAAGTCAGGAACGTGTGAGATTTATACTTAGTTCCGATTATGTAGGTAGGTACGAGTACATACAGTAAGCAGCCTTAGGCCCGGTATCCACCTATGTGGAGAGAAGAGGAGATGTGTTCAGTCGATCAATCAGGTTCATAGTTGACGCGAAAAAATTATCACGTCATCTTTTAAAAATCTGATTGGTTGGCTGTACACATCTCCTCTCCTCTCCGCTTAGGTGGATAACAGGTCTTAGTATAAGATCTCACCAACGTAGATAGAATTCGAGCGTCGAAACACTTTAGCTTCAAAGCAAAATCGATCTTAACGGCCTATATCTAAATCTCAAATTCATCCATACATTACCATTTATCCAGAAATCAAAATTAACTTACCCTATAACTAGTCAGATGTTAAAATCATTGGTACTGAATTTTTGACTTTATGCAAGGCCCCTCAGATCGATTTTACACTTTTGTTTCAAATTTCGACGGTCGGATTCTATCAACGTGAATATTACTAAGCACACTGTACAGGTGCCTAATTTTAAGCTGCAATGAATTATTGAGCATTGCAATTGTTCCGCTTTCGGCACCTCATCAATAGATATAAAAAAAGTTTTTCAAAAATGCGTAAGTATCCGCAATGATAAGAAACTAAGAACCAACAAAATATCGACATTTTTCAGTCTTGACCTCAACATTGCCGTGAAAATGTAAAAACTAAAACATAAATTGTCACTTTAAGACCATCAAAAATGCTTTATGAAAATTAAGGAACAGCTACAAAACATTGAATATTAGGATACTTTTGGGATAATTTTTCCTAAAGGGCGCTTATCCTTAAATACTATTTTTCTTATAAGTAAAATAAAGATTAATCATTATATTAAAATAGTTTTATTATTATATATAATTTTAATGAAATTATAAACTTTATGATATTCAATTTGGCTCACACTTTACAGCGAGTCTAAATTACATAATAACAAGTGGCGTGGTAACAAAATCTAGCCGCAACAGTATAGAAAAGACATTAATATTTCCCTGCGTCTGGCGGTCATCAAAATCTTGATATGAATTTGAGTGTCAGCTCTGATTGCGCAAATATAAAAATATATAAATGCGCTTTAGAGATTCCTAAATATAAAAACTGTTTTGCCGTTTGGTATAGGTACGTGTTATATCCAAAACTGAAATGCCAGTACATCGCGTTTGGTAATAGGCAAATTCATAATCGAGAACTGCCTAGATGCCAAATTGATAAAATTCAGTTCCGGCTATGAAATAAGAATTTAGGCACTCCGCAAATAGACCGAAAATTCGCTAGGCAAAAGTCGTTTTGGTTTTGGACCAAGCTCTCGGTATTCCTGAGGATTGTTTAGGATCATCACGATGGATGTGCCGGCATTTCGATTTTGGCTTATAACAAATGAACGAAATGACAAAACCTAGTTGAAACTGTAAATTGCTGACAAAATTTACGTGACAAAATGGATACGTTTCAGACAATACGACATCAACATCACACAAACTTAGCGCCCTGTGCTAAGGAATATTTCATATTCCACCATAATTTGAATTTATTTATTATACTTACATAAAAATATTAAATTACGCCTTATGTTTACTTACGGCCGAATACTGAACCTATGTTTGTGGGTCGATTTATAGAAGCGAATTTTAAAATTTTACATAGCTTACTGATCTGTATCTCCACTAAATAGAGCACATTTTTTTTTGCGCAACAAGACTCGAGCGAATGATCGGGACTTAGGGCGATTTTTTTTTTTTTGTTAAAATTTTGTGCTGTAAATATTATGCTTTGTAAAATTTTACAAATTCGCTGCTAATATAAATTGAACCTAAGGATGTCATATTTGATGTCAGTGCATGTTTGACATCTTGGGCATACAACAAATATCACTAGCCACTTTGGAATAGTTGGAGCGCTCTTGTTTCAGTATTTGGCCGTAAATCCATAAATTATACTTGTGAACAACTCATAAGAGACAACATAAAACGATTGCTCGTCAAAATTTTACCGTTCTATTTCTAACATCAATATTTTGTCAAAAACCATTTTTTTTTGTTTTAAAGTCGTTTTAAATCTTAATTTACAATAAAATTACTATCTAACCTAAGCTCTAATCATCACCATCGTCATGTGAAGGTGATGTGGGCGAGTAATTCGGTGATGTGGGCGAATATGTTGATGGGCCGACTGAAGATGGCGAATAAGCTGGTGAAGTAGGAGAATACGTCGGAGACGTTGGAGTGTACTGTGGTGATGTTGGTGAAGTTGGTGAGTATTTGGTCGATGATGGCGAATAGCTGGGCGACGAAGGGGAGTAATTTGGTGACGAAGGAGAGTAATTTGGTGATGAAGGTGAGTACCTAGTACTTCCTGGGTGCTGCGGTGATGACGGAGAATATGCCGTACTGGTTGGCGAATATTGAGGACTCTTTGGAGAATATTGTGGACTTGTCGGTGAATATGTAGGACTTCCTCCCGCATGCGACGGTGAAGTCGGCGAATAGCTCGGCGACGGTGAGTATTGCGGTGACGACGGCGAGTAACTCGGGGAAGTCGGCGAATATGCCGGCGATGTTGGAGAATATGACGGACTTGTAGGCGAATAAGCCGGTGCGGCTGGTGTGAAATTTGGCGAAGATGGTGAATAGCTGAGTGATGCTGGGCTGTAAGCGGGACTAGTTGGCGAATAACTAGGTGAGGAAGGTGAATAACCAGGAGATGTCGGCGAATAGGCCGCACTTGTAGGTGAATAAGACGGACTAGTCGGCGAATAAGATGGGCTAGTTGGTGAATAGCTGGGAGAAGTGGCAGAGTAACTAGGAGACGTAGGTGAATACGCTGGACTTGTTGGGGAATAACTCGGTGACGTAGGTGAATAGCTGGGGGATGTTGGCGAATAAGACGGAGACGTAGGGGAGTACCCTGGCGAGGTCGGCGAATAACCGGGAGACGTGGGCGAATATATAGGGGATGTCGGAGAATAATTAGGCGACGTTGGAGAATAATTCGGTGAAGCCGGGGAATAAGACGGACTAGTTGGCGAGTAGTGTGAAGATGTCGGAGTGAGGCTAGGCGAGGCCGCAACATATACTGGACTTGTTGGAGAATACGACGGTGAAGCCCCTGCTGGAGAAGCATAGGGTGACAGAGGAGCTCCCGGCGAGCCGGGTGATCCAGGTTGAGGCGACCATGAGCTGCTGTAAGCCGGAGAGAGACCTGAAGCATCTGAAGCTCCAGATGGTGAAAACGACGGCCCACCAGGAGTCATACTGCTTCCAACTGAAAGAAATAATAATGAAGTATTAGTATATGAAGTAGTAAGTAGTAGTACATAACAAGTAACAATTATCAGTACTTACATAATTTAAATAGGAATTTCACTGACACAAAAACCATATTTTAACTATGCTTACCTTGACCAGGAGACCAAACACTGCTTCCATATCCAGGAGTGTTCTGATTAGACCAGGGTGTCATCAAAGGAGTCATGGAAGGAGTGCCAACGCCAAAGTACATTCCTCCTCCAACTCCCATTCCTACTGTGAGTCCACCCATTTCCATTCCATGTTTACATTTCTCGGCATCAAGTAGCAAGTCAAAACAGCCTGAAAAAAATTTAAGCATTAGATTTCCTTAAAAATAATACAGTTAGCAATTTAAATTAAATAAATCATTTAGATGCATACCAGTTCCCATTCTAGGTAATTGTCCCATAATTATGTTTTCAGATACACCTCTCATAGGATCTACTTCAGCATGACTAGCAGCATCAAGTAAGACGTCTACTGTCTCTTCAAAAGAGCACCTCATCAATGCTCCAGTATCTTGTCTGTTAATACCGTGACGAGTGATAGCCATAAGATGACCTTTAGCTGTCATGACGTCACAAAGTAAAGCAAGGTGCCGATAGTTCACGTATAGACCGTAGAACTGCAAGACAGCATTCATTTCCTTTTCTACTGACTTTCGTACCGCTTCAATTCCGAGTACTTGGAATATTTCACAAATGTCGTTACTGAATGTTCTTATTGGATCAACGTCACGTTCCGACAAAACTTTCATCAATGAGGTACCATCTGTTTCCAGCAACCATTCTGCAATAGCTTTAAATTCTCCTTGTTCCGTAATCGTGATACGCTTCTTGGCTTCCGTTTGAGGCAAGTGCATGTACACTTTGGCGATCGCTTCTATTCCTTGCAGGGTCATGTCTGATAACATATTAGCCTCGATGCACCGGAGGAACATATCGTCTTCCATCTTATCGACAGTTTCCTCGTCATTGTCCTGGAATTTACTTTCCTCATTATTCATTATTCTGATACGCAACACGAGTTTTTCAGCATTGTCGTCATTGAAGATACAATTCAAATCATCTCCAAATCCGGCGTTTATTTTTTCCGCGATCTGTTCCATTGTAAGTTTTTTGTCCGTCATCCTTTTACGATCCAATTCAATACGCAACAGCCATGGAGAAATCTTTGTGGGGTCAAAATCTGGCATCTCATAATAAACGTTGACGAATTCTTGATCTTCAGCAATAACTGTATTTTGTGGATCAGGATCGTAGTAAATAGCAGTATTTGCGGTAACTTTGCGCAAAGTTGTATGTTCCAATCTACATAAGACATTTTTGGCTTTTTCTGCATCTCTGGCTGCACCTCCAGTAAGAAAAACGGTTAGCGAGGGAGCTTTAGGTTTCTTTGAAATGTTAATGATTTCCTTCAAACGCGGCACACCGAGGGTTACGTTTTTCGATGACACACCAGCAAAATGGAAAGTATTCAATGTCATCTGAGTAGCAGGTTCTCCAAGGGATTGAGCGGCCAAAGCGCCGACCATTTCGCCGGGATTCACTTGCGCTTGTTGGAAACGTGTTTCGATTTCTCCAATCAACCATTCAAAAGCTTCACTTGATAGTCTATAATCCTCAGATACAAATTTAGTACATAGTGTAGATCTCACTAAACATTGGAAAAGTAAAGTAGCATTTTCGTTAGCTTGTTTGGATAGTCGATCATCGCCGGCCACAATCACACATTTGTTCAATAGATCTTTAACTCCCTGTATAACTTTAATAGGACTTAAGTCAGTAGGCAGTCTCTTGTTAATATGGAAAATCTTTTGTACATTCCAAATCATTCTCCTGAAGTTACAGGGCAATACAACTTTAGACTCGCCACTTGGGAAAATCTGACGCAATACTTCTCGATCTTTAGACAACTGTTCCCATTCACTCTCAAGATCACTAATCACATATCCTGACTCAGTTAATTCCTTTATTATATCCTCATTAAAGATTCTCTTTAAATATCTTTCATTTGTTGGGTCAAATTTGAACTTCTTTTCGAATGCTTTATTAGACAGCTTTACTGTGGGAAGATTTTGGAATTCTACAGTTTCTCCCGCTAACCCATCTTCCCCATATCTCAATTGAATTAGTTGTCCCACCGAATTACGAACTGTGCCGTCATAATGTACCATCACAGACTCCATAGCCTTTATCAAACGTCGCTGAATATATCCTGTCTCAGCGGTTTTTACAGCAGTATCGATAAGACCTTCACGACCACCCATGGCGTGGAAATAAAATTCCGAAGGAGTCAAACCGGCAAGATATGAGTTCTCTACGAAACCTCTTGATTCGGGACCATAATCGTCTTTAATAAAGTGTGGCAAGGTCCTTTTACGAAAACCGAATGGAATTCGCTTTCCTTCTACGTTTTGCTGGCCCACACAAGCAATAACTTGAGAAATATTAATATTTGATCCTTTGGACCCAGCAACCACCATAGCTTTGAGGTTATTGTATTCTGTGAGAGATTTCTTAGCAGAGCCTCCCGTTTTGTCACGAGCGTCGTTCAATATCCGATTTACTTGATTTTCGAATGTCTGCCTAAGCGTATTACCAGGAGTAGGTTCTAGCTCCATGTTGTGAGCTTTTTGAATTACTTCTATGACATCGTCTTTAGCTTTCACGATAGCACGCTGAATTTCTTGGTATGTCTGTGGATCAGCAATGGTGTCTCCAATACCGATGGAGTGACCTTCCAGTAGCAGCCAATTATTAATAACTGTTTGAATATTACCATAAAAGCGTCCAGCAGTTTCGTGTCCTAATTCCAACATGCATATATGCAGCAAGGAACCTGCAGATGCACCAAGAGACTTCTTACACAAGATCCCCATAAGCAGTTCACCATGTTCAACTATGACTTTAGTGTCACCAGGGGAGATCCATTGGTAAGGGCCATCATCTTCTTCATCTGGATGTGTTGAATGTGTTCGAACCATATTTACATTTCCAGGAATGATTAATGTAAATATTTGTTTTCCAGTCCAAAGTGGCTGCGGTTTCAAAATACATGGTTGAGGAATTTTGCCATCCCACGTCGGCAAAAACATGAGCAGGTTCATGACTTGTTCTTTAGTGAGAAATACATCCCTTTTGGTCATTTTTCTTACAGCTGTTAGTGTATCTTGCACAATTCCCATGACAGGCTTATTCGCTTGTGGAGTGATAATCTGTCTTGGTGTAATGTGAATGTTTTCTACCTCAGCGCGAGTTTCCATGGACTGTGGTACGTGTAAATTCATTTCATCCCCATCAAAATCAGCGTTATATGGTGAAGTACAACTTAAATTCATACGGAATGTTGACCACGGCAGAACTTTCACCCTATGACCCATCATACTCATCTTGTGTAGAGTTGGCTGTCGATTGAAAATAACCAAATCATCATCTCTCAAATGTCGTTCAACTTTGTATCCATATTGCAAATGTAAGTCTGATGGTTTGGGATGAAATCGTAAATCTATTCTTTCACCATTATCACGCACTATATATTTAGCTCCTGGGTATTGTGCATTCCCTCTACGAACCAACTCATGCATCCTATCAATATTAAAAGGTGTAACTAATTCCGGAAACGTTAAATTCTGTGCAATAGATCTGGGCACTCCTACTTGATCGATACGCAAGTTAGGATCGGGTGTGATGACAGTACGGGCTGAGAAGTCAACACGTTTTCCCATAAGATTTCCTCTGATTCTACCTTCTTTGCCTTTTAATCTTGCCTTTATCGCCTTTAATGGTTTTCCAGATTTCTGCATGGCCCTAAAAAGTAATGAAAATTCTAAATTATTATTTATAATAGAATAAGCAGTTTTGGCTGATGCACCTATATCACTTGTGCTTCAAGATTTTTTTACTACTGTCTAAGCTATTTTAAATTGTTTAATTGAGTGCTCAACTCTATTGGTTAAAAAATGTTTATAGGATTTGACAATGCTAATTGATGTTCTAGCTTGAGATCATATCTGTAATTATGTCCAATATTTTAAATTCTAACATAACATGCTTATATTGTTTGACTCCTACTTACTTTGGCATTCCAGGCATGTCATTATCTACAAATGTGGCAACATGAAACTGTAACATTCTGATATTATCTGTGAGTACATGCGCAGCAGCTCCTGACTGTTCATTTCTCATCAATTCATTATTAGCTTTGATGATATCTGCAAGCTTGTGAGTTAAATCGTCTTGATTTTTAGCTGATCCGAACATCACAACTGCTGGTCTTACAGCTAAAGGTGGAACTGGAAGAACTGTGACTATCATCCAGTCTGGTCTGGCAAATTTAGGATCCATACCTAATATAAAGGATTCATCATCTGAAACAAAAAATTATTATCTTATAACCGATTTATTCATTATAAATACTTTATATTTCATTCTTAAGTTTGAATTTATGTAGTCCTGTTATAAATGGAGTCGCACAGCGAGCAAAGGCCCTTTAAAAATGGACTTGGACAAAGTTGAACCTAGTTAGGCATAGTACCTACTCCACTATAGTTTTAACACGTGAAAGAAAGCTATAGTTAAGCTATTCCATTGAGACAGCTCTTAAGATAGGATGAGGATTGCAGAAGATAGCAGATGTTAAAAATCAAGAAATCCAAAATCATTGTCACCCTCCCACAATCAGCACCCCACACTTAATAGTGTCTCAGTTAAAAGGTACATGTATAGAAATTTTAACTACTAAATAATGCCCACAACTGATTTTGCATGTATTTAGGTTTCAAAAAATTTTTGAGGAAAAACTATCCATTTTCAGGAAGCAAGCTACCTCTGTACTAAATTCCTAAATCGGCTAAGCAGATAGGCTTCAATCGGATATACCAGACATACTTTCACACTTATAATAATAGTATGGATCAACAAGCATTCTATGGAATTTTGTCATATATACCTGTAATATGTTTTAAAATCTCATACACTCGCTCTGCAGTTATAAGGATTTTTTTGTCTTGTGTATCTTCATTGGCATGTTTCCATTCAGCTGTGAGATCTAAACCTTGCCTTCTAATGGATGGCTGGTAGTGACCACAACCCCCGTGACCTGAACTCTTTTTGCCCTCCTCCCCTTCCTTGCCAATATCCATGTCCTCACCTCCTTCACAAATATTCTTACCCTTACACAAATCATAAACATATGTCAAACGTTTACGAGGCTGGCCCTTTGATTTCATGATGACTTCTTTGATCTTTGGGTTTGTCTAAAATGTAAAAACAAGTATTACTGCCAAATATATATTACATAAAATATTTATAGAATTATGAATAAATGATAGAATAATTTAAACAAATAAAATAGCAATAATTACCGGGCTAACAAGCAGTTTGGAGCAATAAAAACAGACACATCTTAATATTTTTATTGTCTTTGTTATGAAACCAATGTGAAAAACTGGTTTCGCCAAATCTATGTGGCCAAAATGTCCTGGACACTCTGTCATATTACCAGCACAAGTCTGGCACCTTGAACTTCTGTCTATCACCCCTTGTCGAGGGTCCATAAGGCCTCCAAGTTTGGGCCTACCACCTTCCATCGTTTCCGGGTAACGTATACCCCCTTCTGTGACTGACATTCGTCGCTGGAAATTAAATAATACATTTTCCAAAAACGTCTATCTTCACAGCTTGTGAGTGATACAGATTACGAAGCACTAGGATCACTTGAAGTTGAAGTAGTAAGTTGTTTAATAGGATAGTATTAAACTATGCAGCATGTTTAAAACTTATTTATTATTCAATGGTATCTATAAACAATCTTTAAAAACATTGCAGTAGATACAGAACAGGAAAACACGACGCAGTCGGGGCAGTAGCACCCTTGCACAACATTGAGAATTTTCCATTAAATAAAACTATTTTTCGATAACTTCGATTTATTTCATCAATATAACATTTAACACCAAACTTACGATTTCATCTGGAGATAATATTCCGAATTGTACTCTTTTAACAAGGCGCAAAGGCGCCTTCGAGTCATTCGTCGCCGCCATTTTGGACGACTCACGACTGAATGAACATGAAGCATGAAGCTTGACTGTTGTCAATGAAGTTGAAGTTAGAACCAATGTTGCCAACAGTTAAGTTTAAAGAGTAGGTATGATGTAACCGTTATCAATCATTACGTGATTCTCTCCACCAGGCTGTAAAGTGTAAACCTCTTACAAAAACCGTCCAAGTGCGAGTCAGACTCGTGAATCGAGGGTTCCGTACTCGGGTATTTTTTCAAACATTTTGCACGATAAATCAAAAACTAATATGCATATAAATAAATAAAATCTGTTTTATAATATGTGTGCCATAAGACCTACCTAAGTACTTGCCAAATTTATGACTATATAGGGCAATGGCAAGTACCCTGTAGGTTTCTTGACAGACAGACAGACAGAGGATGAATAAGGGTTCCTTTTTTCCTTTTCAGGTACAGAACCATAAAAAAAAGTCAGCGCTCATTAAGTACGACGTTATTCCGAAACATGGTTTAGTGGTTGAGTTTTCGCATTTTCAGCTATTTAAACTGAATTTCACTAAACCACTAAAAACCTACTAGCCACTAAAAGCATTACACGCTACTAAAATGGGGTCGAAACCACCAGTTTTATGGGAAACTTTACTAGCTTGGCAATACTGATTAGAACTCTAGAAAGTGCCAACTTGCTGACACTTGTCATCGTCTATGTTGGCACTATTGGCATTACTTCCTGATGGCGGATCCACATGTTTGCGACTGCGACCGACAAACAGCCACAGCAAACACTGTCAAGCGTGTGTTTGGCTCAGAACAAATAGGTAGAATATGGTACCTGTACCTGTAGAAAGTGCCCTGTGAATTTTACTGATAGAGCGAGATAGTTAAACACATTTAAGCTCATATTAAAACGTGACGAATGATTAATTATTTTTTGTCCTTATCACCGTGGCCACTATTTTGTTTGTCAATTTGTCAAGGTGCAGGGCACGAGTATGCCCGCGAAACTGAAATTTAATTTGGTTTTTCCATAGAGATATAATAGTATAATAGGTTCATGGGTTTTTCGCAATTTGTAAAGTTAATACGACAAAGTAGGCCTATGGCGTTCTAATAGCGCCAATGGAAATATCATCTCCGCAAAATATAAAAATCTTTACTTGAAAGTGTCCACTTTAAGAAATTAGAATATCGACTAATTTATGAGTAACACACGTCAAACTCATTATTTTATCATCATCATCATCATCAAGATCACCATCATCATTTATAATTTATAGAAAAGAAACTTCAAAAGCCATTTTAAACTATTTTATTGCAAAGTGTTAATAAATATACTTTGGCAAAGAAAAATCTAGCTTTCTGAAATGTTATACGCAAGGTGCTCATTCATTGCTTTTGTTTCATTACAGCTTAGAATAATTTAGTCTCGTTAAACTTTACTACTGGAGGCGCTATTAGTGTTAAATTCTAAAAAGTCTTTGAGCAATGTTGTCCTTCTCTTTTCCGCTATGTCCATTTGATTTTCTAAATCACCTCTGTCGGTTGTTTCTGCTCTCTCAACCTTCCACGAGAGATTTTCAATTTCCGCTTCTAACTGTGCCTGAAAAATATAGTAATGATTAAAACAATTTGAATTTGATTGATTGAAAGTATGTAACATAGTGATGTCATATAATATACCTGTTGATATTCAAATAGTTCTTTCCTTGGGCCAATTTCCATGTAATAGGCAAAAGGATAAGTGTATTGGAGGGTGTATCTACAACGTTTTAATAGTCTTGCTGCATCCCACAAGTATTGCCAATCTATCCAGGTCCCTTCCCCGGCCATCACCTGAAAGATATTTTTATCACAATTTTGTTGCTCAAGCCCAGTTCTGGGTTCAGCAAAGTTAAATAATAAGAACACAGTGTTCTGTGCACTACAGGTGTTCTGGTTTGTTAAATGGTAAACCAATCTAGGTCTTGATCTAGAACAGTCATGTATAGGTAGTATTAGAATAAGAATAAGAAGTGTTTATTTGCTAGAATATTAGAGATTTTCTTATGCGTAGAGCAAAACAGGAGAATATTGTGGCTATGTTGTACACAATTTACAAATTGACAGGTCTAAATCTATCTTTTTCCTTAGGGTGCATTATTTTGTCCCTATACAGGGTGTAACCAGAATGCTAGCAAAAACGAAGACAGGTGATTATATTGATGATTACGCTAAGGTTTTGCTAGCATTTTGGTTACATTCTGTATGTGATTTGTCATTTTACTTCAGTTTAGAGATTGTATACAACAGAATTGGCCACACTGACGGACGGACATATCAACATACAGCTCAATCAGCTAGGTCTGCAAACTTGGGATTTTACACGTAGGTTCTCTCTATAATATTATGGTCTATTAAGAAAGGAATTCGAGTCAACAGGATCGTTAAAAAAATCCTTGTGGATGACGTCATGGAAAAACCTAAACTCATACCTTTTGATTAATTCGACTCTTCAAGCTTGCAAGGGTTTGCTCCTCCAGCTTTAAAGACCTGGAATGATTTTCCCATCTCTCATAGTAATGTAAATATTTTTTTAAAGCCTCTCTTGCCTGTAAAGGAAAATTGATGTAAAAGCAAATGATTACCTGTACTATACATATTGTACTATATTATACTTTGGAACTGAGGTATTGATATACAGGATACAAAAAAAAATTTATGGCAGAAGATTATTTTTAATCTGGTCCCCAAGTGATTTTTAAACAATCTACACAGTCAAAGTCGCAAGCAACTGTTTGTTGTGCTTGAGCCATTACGTGCGAACTGGATCTTCTTCTTCTTTTCTTCTCCATGGGAACTGGATCATAAACAATTACGATCACATGGTTGTGAGAATGGCACAGAAATCTTTATCAATAAGGGGATGCTGTTCGGATGCAGGTAACTGGGACTAAAAAATAGCAGTAGCAAGCAACTGATGATCAGGTTTCAGTTCCATAAGGCCTAAGTGAGTAAGTAAGTGCGTGCGAAAGGTCTGATAAAAATGATTTATGACTCAGTTCGCATGTTCTTAATGGCTCAACTATAGTCCGCGACGCTCCGCACACCCGCACGTCACTCGCGGTCGCCCGCATCACTACAGCGCGGGGGCTGTGCTGGTGTGCGGGGAGTTCCCGCCCCATTTGCCATTTCAACCTGTCGCGTGCTATAGGTATAAGTTAGGCCACTCAGCAGGGTACTGCAGCCATCCCAGTCACATTGCCTCAATGCATTGATTTGTATGATATTATTTTTGATACAAATTTTTTGTTTAATTTTCATTCGTTAATTATTTGTTACTTCTAAAATAATAACCATTACCTGTGCATGTTGACTATCATTGGCTAAATTAGGATCTTCTTTATAACGACTGCACTCATAATATTCAGATCCATGACTTTTCCAATCACCTAAACAAACCCAACAAAAGTCATGTCTGCAAGCACCACATTGCATATGATTACAACCGCCATTTTTTTCAATGCATATCTGGCATTTTGGGCAATCCTGTAAATATAACAATAGAGTATTTTACACTTTTTTACAAAGTTTCTTAGTTAGATCCTAAGGTTATAATAAACTAACAAAAAGTCACAATTTTTTTTTATTTAGATTAATTTTGTATTTCCGCAAAAACGCTAGCCATCATTTTTTTATGTTCATGCACTGTCATGGCGTCACACGGATTTAAAACAACGGCATTTTCTTAGTGAAGTACATTGCAACTTCAATCCAAGGGATACAATACTTTATTTTATATCTAGTGTAGTAAATTATTGAATAATCAGGGTATTAAGTGCACAGGTCGGTTGCTGATGCTGCGAGATTCCATTTTGTTATCCCCTATACTGCCTATATGCAATTTTTTTACATCTTCACTATGCACCCACCAGGACTGGCTTACCTTTGTATGAGCACTGATATAATTAGCAGTTTCCGAATCATCAGCACACTTAGTGAGCCAGCGACGGATAGTAGCACAATCTGTAGGAGCATGGTGGGGAGCTCCACAGGAGAAGCAAGTAAGGAGTTCACAGCCTTTACATTCCACTTTGCGTGCACCTACACGAACCCAAGCTTGATAAATCCACTGCAATGATAGAAAAACCGGTCAAGCGCGAAACCTTCGTGTGCGAGTCCGACGACATGAAGGGTTCCGTACCATCGTACTAGATTTAGTACCTAACACTTTTACTGCGAGTTAATGTAATTTAGTAAATTAATTTTTTCGTGAACACAATTTAATTTTTTTTGTGATGTAACCACAAATTCACACTTTTGGATTTTTTTCCTATACTTGTGCTATAAGACCTAGCTATCTGTCATGATTCTAGGTCAAGGGGAAGTACCATATAGATTTTCTTGAGACAGACAGATGGACAGTAGAGACTTAGGAATAGGGCCCCGTTGGCTGCCTTTGGGTAACAACTTTTAAAAATATAAGGTACAGTAAATTAATGCCCTTTGAATTTCATTAAAAATGACGAGCTGGCCGGCGCTAGACTCCTACGCTATCAGGCTTCCTCTCAGGGCATGTTTTACAAACACTGGCTAAAACCGGTAATTTCATAAATGTAATCATTACGATTACAGTTCAGTAGATTGCCAGAAAAGAGAGTTTTTAACACATTTTAATGTATAGGTTTCATCAGTGCAAGCTGAGTTACTCAATAAATTATTTCTGTTATTGGGTTAAAGATATTTGAGGACAATTATAATATACCCAATTGCTTCTAAAATCACCAAAACGACAAATTTCTTAATAATTTTCCATACCCCTTTGTTAACCCAGAATTCTTACCTGACAATTGGGCCCTGGACAGAATCTAAGTTGTGGGTGAGATTTAACATGGTCTTTAAACATAAACTGTTGATAGCGTTCCCTTATTGCTGGTTTAGCCACATGAGATAGTACAAAATCTTCCGGAGCTCTCACTTCACAGTCCTGGGCCATACATTGTATAGTATTTGATACACCTATAACAAAATCCTTTTTTAAAGTTTATATTTACTAAAACTAGTATAAATAAAATAATAATAGTATAGTGTAAGCTATAGGCTGATGAATAAGAGAAAGAGTTTGCTTTTGGCAATGAGGCCCCCATTGCATGCACAGTTTTTCTATTATTGTCGTCTGTATTTGCTTTTCTTTAATGATCTTTGTAATTTAACTATTGTCATATTCATTCACAAGTGGGCTCTACTGCAATAGTTTGATAGTTACAGTGTGAGGATTGCATTCACATAGATTGCATTCATTGGCTGACACTCTGTCGCTATACGCTTAAATGCATTGTTGCAGCAAAATGCCGAAAATTGAGCCAATTACGTCAATTAAGATTGTAATAATTTTTGATGCAGTTTTTTCAAACTGCATGTTTATGCTTAGGGTATGTTGAATCAAATTATATTGGTCACTCCTTGAAATGGATTGTATATTCTATAGTGGACAAATTAATTAAAAAAACAAAACACAGGTGAAAAGTACAAAATGCAGGTTTAGTAATAAACTGACCAATCTGGATATTGGTCTAAATCAAATACTTTGCTAGGGAATCTCTTTTAGCAATAATCTTAATTAATTAAATAATTTATTTTTTCTAAATATGTAACAAGAAGCAAGTCACAATCAATGAGAAGTTTTTGCGATTTCCCAAAATTCTACATTTATGAATTAAGCCAGTATATTATTAAGCATGCAAAAACTATCATTGGTTTTTAAATAGGATCATACAAACCTTGCATTATTTGTACTTCAAAATGCATAGCCCAACAATCATCACAAAAGTAATGCATACATGCAAGGGCACTGTATTTGTTTATGGAAGGAGTGCTTGCACACACAGCACAAACAGAGCGACTGCAGTTTCCCTGAACCAGAGGCAAGCTGGGCTTCACACGACTGTACACTAACACTTCATTTGCGTTTTCTTGATACTTCTTTATAATCTCTTGGGCATTCCATTCATATGCATGAAGCATAACCTGAAAAATTTATACATTACAGCTTTAAAAAACTGGGAAAATGTAAAATGAAAAGGTATATGATTATATGATTTATTTGTTTTTAAAATTGGCCATTTTACAAATTGTGCTGGGGCCCTCAAATTAAGTTTGCAAAACCTGTATCTCAGGGTCCCCGCTCTTCCTCCTCCGTGATGCAAAATCCAATATTTATCGATCAAAATTAGAATAAATAATTAAAAATATATGTGTGTGTGTATTGTGTGTGTTTGTGTGTGAACATGTGTGTGTATACAATAATTATAATAATTTCCAATTTAACCAAACTATTTATTATATAACCTTTTAAATTAAATATATAAGTGACAAATATATAAATATTAAATATTATATAAGTTTCAAACTGTGCTACTTCCGATGAGGGTTGAGAAGGTATCAGATTGGAGGAGGAAGGGTATTAGTTCCCCTTTCCTGTAAGCCTGTCTGCTGGAGATGCAAAAGTTTTATGAGTTTTGAAATTTTAAGTTTAACCTATAACAGTACATTATTGGAGGTGCAAAGACGACAAGATGGTAGGGAGTAGAGACATAAATATTTATCATTCACTCCTGAATTCATTTTTATAGCAAAATTTATAATCAAAAGTATAGTAGACAAAATTGCTTGGAGTCAGATATCTGAGCCACATTCCATCTACTATTTTGTATACTTAATTTAAAATCGAATTTCATCACATCTCTGGCAAGTAAAATTGATGGGGGTTCTGCCTACATTCCCCAGAGATTCTCATTGACATCACAGCTAGCGAACGAGGCAGCACGATTAAAAGGTTTTACCTTAGCCAGAGAAGGCGTTATTTGAAGGCTATTGCTTAGCAGTTCTATCGATTCGTTTAGTAACTTCTCCACTTCTTCCACTCTAAGACACGAAAACACGAAATATTCAGGATCTGATTTACTTCGATCAACTGCTTCCATATCACAGTCGTCTTGTTCACCGTAGTAATCGTAATCATCGCCGTCATTGTCCGAATATTCCATATCAGATTCAGCAGACATTTTGTTGGCTGTTCAAGTGACGACCATACACAAACTATAAAATCGTTTTGATGCAAAACACCGCAACATGCATCAGTTTTACAAATTCGGATTTAAGTATAGCAAAATAAAACCAACTTTCTCACATACTTTTCAGATTAGAAATCGAGCTTTTTTTACATTTTACAAAACTTTTTGTAAAACACAAAAATATAGAATAAAAAAATATAAAATTGTTTTTCTGTCAGTTTGATGACTATGAAACTTTTGGCTCTATGGTCCTTAGCTCAACCATAGACAAATTATTTTTCCTTTTTTCCTCGCGCAATTTTTTAAATCGTTGCAGTGGCAGCTTCTAACTCGCAGGCTGCAGCCTGAATTTTGAATGAAACAGCTTACAACCACCAATCGACTTTTTCAATTTCTTCTTCTTCTTTCCTTGTTTATAGTGGCTTTTTGAAGTGCCAGACCAGCACAATGCACTCAACTGTCATAAGTCATGACATATTGTCGATGGTCAAGTGTCAAGCGCATGTCAAGCGAGTCAAGGAAAGGTCACCTTGATAAAGTTCACCTTCCCGGCGTTCAAATAACTTAAAGTAATTGAAAAATTTATTTTTACTAATTTGAGACTGTTTTATCAGATTTATGACTGCTTAGTACTAATACATTTCAATAAGCAATGATTTGTAATCATTAAAAGAACAACGTTTCACAATTCACCATTTTATTACTAATTTTCTAATTGTCGCATCTAGGTGTTTGGGTGTTTTCAAATTGAAGAAAAATGGATGTGTCAGGTACACAACGGTTTATAGAGCGAGGCTCGCATAAAGGCAAAGGCCTAGCAGTGTTCACAAGCGGTGGTGACTCTCAGGGTATGAATGCTGCTGTGCGATCAGTAGTTCGGATGGGAATCTACTTGGGATGTAAAGTTTATTTTATCAGAGAAGGATACCAGGGTATGGTTGATGGTGGAGACAATATTGAAGAAGCCAACTGGTCATCCGTAAGCTCGATTATTCACAAAGGTGGTACAATCATAGGATCAGCTAGATGTATGGATTTTATGTGAGTATTATTGTTTCCCAATATAAACAAATTATTTATAATATGCAATAACCAGTACAGAATATTTTTCACTTACTAAAAAAAATTATATTATTTTGTAGCAAGTTTTTTTGGAAATTGGTTGTAGGTTTAGAAGTCTACAATGGTCTGAAAAAAATCCAATCCTGTTGGTGTAATACAAAATACTGTTACTTGTTTTAGCAAGCGAGAAGGTCGCCTGAAAGCTGCGTATAACCTAGTTAATCGAGGTATTACTAATTTGGTAGTAATTGGTGGTGACGGTTCACTCACTGGAGCCAATCTCTTCCGCCAAGAGTGGTCTAGCTTGCTTGATGAATTGTTAGAGAACAATAAAATTACAAAGGACCAGAGAGAAAAATACAAATACTTGCACATTGCTGGAATGGTAATGATCAACACTAAATATTTTTCACAGTTAAACTAATCCTAAAACTAAGTATATTTTCTATTTTTAAAACTAAGTATATTGTCTATTTTTAAAACATAAGACAAATAATTCCAGACAGGATATAATATAACATCAATAAGCATGAATTTGTATACTGATTTTTGTATATGTACAATTTGAACATGTAGCTATACAAGTTGTTAGTGCAATCCCAGTGAGCAAACTTTCCATTTCCTATGCTGAATTCGCTATAGTTTTATTTTATATATGAAATGGGAAACCAATATGTTAGTTCAAACTAATGATACGTATTATGTGCACAAACTTTATACCAATTTGAAAAAAAAAATATTCTACCTTCCTGCCAAATATCTGCACTGAAATGTTTTCTCTCTGTTTGTTGGACTGAATATATAAATGTATTCTGATAATCCAACAGGTAGGTTCCATTGACAATGATTTCTGCGGTACAGACATGACCATTGGTACAGATTCAGCTTTGCACCGCATCATAGAAGCCATTGATGCTATTGTCAGTACAGCATATTCTCATCAAAGGACATTTATTATGGAGGTTATGGGCAGACATTGTGGGTAAGAAAATATATGATATATTATTACAAGTCTTGAACATGTTTTCTACATGTAGTGTGCTTCGTTGTCAGTTTTTGTTTACACCAAGAGCAACTAGTGACAAAACTTGTAATATGTAAACAATTTTGATTTGACTAATCTGTTAATACATGAGTCAAGCAAAATATGTTGGAAACAATGACAATATAAGTTTATCATTTTTAGGGTTCAATTTTTGCCAATATTTTGTTAAAACAGATAACCACGAATTGAAGTTGTTCAGAAACTTTTGTATTATGGAACAACAACGTATAGAAGTTTGAAACATGATATGCATAGTTTTTTAAAAATTGACATGAAATAAAATGAGGCCTGTCTGAATTATTTGCAATAAACAATTTTCGAGTTGTTTAATTTTTAAAAGAAAAAATCGCCACTAGACATTAAACCAATTGTTGTACTTCTTCTGTAGTACGGAAACTCGGCGCGCGAGTCTGACTCGTACTTGGCCGGTTTGATGACAAGTTTTGCCTAAAACTAGTTTTAAGTCTTGTTTGTTGGTGTAAACATGGCATTATAATTTACAGTGTAAACTCCCTACAGCAAACTTCTCTAACAAAAATTGCTTGAGCTTGGTTGATTTATCAATACATGCATTGATACAACGATTATAATATTTCTGTAGCAAAAAATGGGTAGCCCCTTGTTTGTTTCAGAGAGTTTCCACTGCATTTTTCTGTATTTAATCAATCTTTTTAATAAGTGAAAGAAGCCAATTATTCATCTTGTGTTTAATATTTCAGTTATCATGATTATGTTAACAACTTAATATTTTTGTAATAAATAAAAAGTTTGTTGATATAGATATCTTGCTACGGTCACAGCCTTGTCATCTGAAGCAGATTTTGTCTTTATCCCAGAGTCACCACCGTCAGTGGACTGGCCAGATAAACTATGTGATAAGTTAGAACAGGCAAGCGTTTCTAATTTGTATGCACCATGCCCTTGTTATGAGTGTGGATTTCTTATCCTCAATTTACCCTGTAGTTCCATTTACACACATACTTAATTTAAGTCTCTCTTTAGTTTTCTTGCAGTATTCACGGCACTCGGTACGGATGCTACATATTGTTTTATTTGCGAAGAGCCAGCGCCTCTCAATTGGGATAAAAAGTTGTGTGAGAAAATCAAAGAGGCAAGAATCCAATATTCTTTTTCATGTGGGAGCAGGATCACTTCAAAATTTCCATTTTCATTTTATTAACCGGCATTTGGCATAAAAATGTTCAAATGTTGTAAATTATTATTTTTCATTTCTTTTTTTCTTTTCCAATTGGCAACTTCTTTTGGTTCTTAACTGTAGGAAAAATTTGAATAGACTGAAGATTCCATCCACGTACTTATTGAACCCATTTCAACAAAATATGAAATCCATTTGTCAAAATTACTTATCATTTTTTTTTTATAAAATTGGTGTAACATGCATGGTCCATTATGCTTGGGTGCTGCTTGTTGCAGTTATCTGGCATTAGTGGCCGCTCTGGCGAGCGAAGCTGATCAAGTATTCATTCCAGAAGACCCTGTTCCCAATAAGTGGGTTGAAAAACTTTGCAAGCGTTTAGCACAGGTACGCCGACTTAATTGAGTGGCACTGATCACGTCATATAACACGCAATGTATAATACAACCACTTCCAGCTCTCGCTGGTTCTATCAACTCGTAATAACATCAATAGGACAGGCAATTCATACATGATTCACTTTCAACAAGCTGTTGTCAGCTCAGAAAATGATGTATATGTTGTTAGTTACTATGTACTCGTACCTACTCTTTTATGATTATTTATTGTGTGTTGTGTGTCTAATATTTTTTGCTACTGTAACATACCTATCTCATTCTTAAGCTAATCTTACTTTTTTTGCATAACCTGTACTGGGTTATCTTTGATTAAAACATGTGTTTGTTTAAAGTAAGGATGGAAAGATTCTGCAAATGTTAACACTTGCATGTTAATTAATCAAAATAATTTTAAATATCAATAACCCGCATGTGGGTCCTCTTGTTAAACGGAAAATTACTTCAAGTTTCACGGTGCAGTCTCTGAAAGGGTTTTTAAAGATTTTTGCGAGGGTAGTCGACAAGTTACCTTCTATGTCGCGCTACTCATTCATTACTCTGCTATAAAGATTTGCAGCAAGATTCAATTCCGTTTATCTTTATTCCATTTATTTGCACTGGGTTTAATATTTAAATAATTGGGTATAAATGATTGTGGCTAATTTTTGTTGTATGCAATCTCTAAACTGAAATAAATTGACAGGTCTAAATCTAGTGCTATCCTTTTCCGTTGAGAACACTGTTCCCAAAAACAATATGAAAGGAATAACAGTATATTTGAACCTGTCATTTTAGTTTAGAGTTTTGTACAACAGAATTAGCCACATTGTCAAATAACCAGGAGCGCAAGTCGGGCCAGCGGCTGAACATCATCATCGTAGCGGAAGGGGCCATCGACCGCGAAGGCAAGCCGATCACCGCGGAGCTGGTGAAGAAGGTGGTGGTGGATAACCTGAAGCAGGATACACGTATCACTGTACTCGGTCACGTGCAGCGCGGAGGATCCCCGTCTGCTTTCGACAGAATTCTGGTAAGAAAATGAATGGATAGCTAAATAAACCGTAAATGACGAAAAGGCTATCACCATCTGTCTCCAGACTCCAGAGGAGCCTTGATTATTTCAGCCACATTGCCAGAAGAGAGGTACACAACCTTGAAAGTTGGGCAGAGCTGAATGATTAGCGAAGGCGCCCTCGCGTTGTTTATAAAACATAATTATATTATATTTTTTTAAATAAGTAGGTACATAATTTTTAACAATGTTACTCTAATTTTACTTGTACGTATTGTGAGTTACTATACAACACCACAACTACACCTATACAACCAACCATAGCTACAAAAAAGGAGTTTCCCATAGACTGCCACATATAAAAAGAAACCTGTATATAGGAGTAGGTATGTCTACGGAGTTTTCCCGCGGTACCGTACGTTGTACAAGTCACGTAGGTATATACTTACTGTATTGTCAGAAAGTAGCACGTGCACGAGGCCAGGTTCATATTTCTTATAATTATTAATTACATCGTCAATTCGTCACCACAATTGAGGGTTATTGACCCACAAATGATGCAATCAGTCGAAATTCTGTATCTACTGTGACCTTCTGAATGGACATTACTTAGAACATTTTTTTTCAAATAATATTAGGTATTCTTTGAAATAATATACAGTAGGTATACTGACTTAAGTTTGATAAAAGTGACGGATAATAGATCTCCCAGACATCAGCCAGCTATCGTAATGGCTTCGCTATTACAGCTTACCTATTCCAGACTGGGCTGATATACTATGTACTGTACTGCTGTATGAGTACTGATTCCTGAATGTAAATTGTTTGACATAGGTCTTGATTCTTCCTCATTGGATGCCATCAAACCCGTAGCCTTATACAGCCATCCCACAACACCTACTCGTATTTAGATGCACAATACATGGAGCCATTGAAGTGCGGAAACCCGTCCAGATATAAGAAAGAAGAAACACCTAAGCATTTATTTCGTCGATCCATCGCATTGGCTTCTCTACAGCGCGCTTACTTATCCCGGTCTCAAAGCAAGGACTTATCAGCTATAATTGCCTGAATCCTATGCTCACGTAAAATACGCGGGCGCGGTGGCGGATGCGACAATTTCTCAACTCGTACATATGAACTTGTACGTTTGATATTGTCGCGACCCTGTCCGCTACCGCACCCGCGAGTTAACGTGAACGAAATCAAAATCAAAACTTATTTATTTCATACAGAACAACTAGTGTCTCTTATGCTACGTCTATGTCTCTACCACCGGTTCGGAATGAAGGTTCTACCGAGAAGAGCCGGCAAGAAACTCGGCAGTTGCTTTTCCAAATCATAAAAAGTTACAATAAGTATCTAACA
The DNA here is from genome assembly GCF_905333055.1 of Maniola jurtina. Classification (NCBI taxonomy): domain Eukaryota; kingdom Metazoa; phylum Arthropoda; class Insecta; order Lepidoptera; family Nymphalidae; genus Maniola; species Maniola jurtina. The sequence goes on from NC_060030.1 coordinate 8,114,600, forward strand.
ATACACTAGAATAAGTACCTACTACGACAAGCACGGCTTGCCACTGTCATTGCAACTAACTATTGATTTAGACTATCTCAATGACTTTGATTCTCCTGCAGATCTTCATTTCTTACTCACTCAGTCTTCAGGGAAACGTCACAAAAAGAAAATGTTGAAATGACAATTTTCAATTAATTTGTGCAATTATTTAGGGTTGCCGCATGGGCGCCGAGGCTGTAATGGCTCTAATGGAAGCGACTCCTGAAACCGAGGCATGTGTGGTGACCCTAGACGGCAACCAAGCTGTGCGGCTACCTCTTATGGAATGCGTGCGGCGTACTAAGGCTGTTGCTCAGGTGAATTTTATTAAATCATATTGTGACCAAAATATTACTTCTAGGTAACGTTTTATACTACCCTTAATTCGAACTGCGCATATTTATGAATTATACCTAATATCGTCTTTATGATGTAATTCTATTGTAAGTAAATAATTTTGTTTATATAATATAATTATTATTCACTTCACTATTATCATTCACTACTTAGTAATCAAAATAATTAAACGTTTCTCAGTAAAGTACGTGGGTAATAGGTATGCAATTTGGGTGTAGAAGTAAAAGACGTCCAAGTATTGACGGTAGTAGGTAACTTATTTGTATTGGGAAAAGATAACTTGAAGAGTTTTAAAACATTCCTTTGAACTTCATAATTGTATCTTGTACCTATCCAGGCTATGGCTGACAAGAACTGGGATCTAGCTGTGCAGATGCGCGGGCGCAGCTTTGCACGTAACTTGGAGACTTACAAGATGTTGACTCGTCTGAAGCCACCTAAGGAAGCCTTCGATGAGATGGGCAAACCCTCGGTATGTTTATTTTGTGCTGTCAGGAACACTGCTGTCTTGAAATGATAGTGAGTCCATCTATCGATATAGAATGTAACGACATTCGTAATTCGTAATGCCTCCAAACTCCTACGAAATCCATTGAAAACTTGTCCTACAAAATATAATCACACAACATGGCGGAAACTTTTTGCCTTTATTAGTTTGGACGCATTAAAAACCAAGCTATTCACACTCCATACGAGAGAAGGTTAAACTGAAAAATATGTTTAAGAACTTGTCTTGAATTATTTGAGAGAACCTTTTTCAGACGCGATGCTAGCTAGCGTTGCCAGAAGGGTATGAAATTCATACTTTCTGGGTCATGTTTGTACATCGGTCTTGTTTTCGTACCTTTTTCAAAAGAGACTTAATTAAAACAACGCGCCAGAATCCGAAGAAATTTTCCCGTATTTTATGTGGATAAAAAGTTATATGACACTTTTTTCTGTGATTATATGCTATAATTTGCGTGGTTTGTGGTTATAAAGAGGGGTTTTGTGTAGGAAGGTCTGACGCTAGCGGTGATGCACGTGGGCGCGCCCGCGTGCGGCATGAACGCGGCCGTGCGCTCGTTCGCGCGTAACTGCATCTACCGCGGCGACACCGTGCTGGGCATCCACGACGGCATGGAGGGCTTCATCAGCGGGAACATTGTCAAGATGGAGTGGTGAGTGATGATGATGAATTGCCTTACAAGCATTAGTATAGGGATGCACTTGCCTATGCCTCCAGGCAGAGAATTCTTCCAAAGTCCTCTTTTGTTGCCAAAAGACAAAACTCAAAAACTTACGATTTTTATTACTTGTTTGTTTGTTGTGTTATCTATTTATAACGCCACCACGCAACTACGGGTCGATGTAAATTTTTTACCTGGACCTGGAGAGTCGTATGTCACTCGCCATCTTTTACTATACCCACTACTTCTACTATTTACTACAGGAAATTAAACAGATTCCATGGAACTTTTAAAGACCTAAATCCGTGTGGATGAAGCATTTAATATATGCATATTTTTACCGGGGTAAAGAAGTTTCACTTCAACAAGGCATTCGTTATTATTTCAAGGTCCGATGTGACAGGCTGGGTGGGTCAAGGTGGAGCGTTCTTAGGAACAAAGCGCACCCTTCCGGGAGACAAGAAGGCGGAGATAGCTGCCCGCATCAAGGAGTTCAACATACAAGGCTTACTTATCATCGGTGGATTTGAGGTGAGAAAACTTCTACTTGAATTTTATCAAACAGTATTATTTTAAATACCTACATATTTAAGTAGCGAGCAAACGAACAGGCTAACAAGTGATTATCGCCGCCCATGAATGTTTGCAGCACTAGAGGAATCGCCAATGCGTGTCCACTTTTCTGGAATTTATTGATCCGCCCCTTGAATAACCTCATGTTGAAATCTAACGGGAATACCGCCGCTCTCTCTTGTCCTGTTATGCTGTCCTGGTACTTTATTCGTGTAGGCAATTGGTAGTTGGTAGTAGTAGTTTATGCCTATGTTGTCTGTCCTATTGTCATCATATATAGCGCGCTAAGCAGTCAGTAAGAACTACTTTTTTTTAACGCTTTTGCATGGCATAAATTGTGACAACTTAATTTTTGCGTAGTATACTAATTTTCTCAGTACAATCTACCAATATTACTTATAACGATACTGTCTCTTGTAGGCATATCAAGCTGGTTTGGAGATGTACGAATCCCGCTCTCAGTACCCCGAGTTCTGTATGCCGCTAGTGGTAGTGCCCGCCACCATCAGCAACAACGTGCCCGGAACAGACTTCTCTCTCGGCTCAGACACCGCACTCAACGAGATCACCGAGATCTGCGACCGCATCCGGCAGTCGGCTCAGGTGAGCACATAATATACGATTCCCGCTCTCTGCACCCCTAGTATATGTATCCCGCCCTTTAAAACTTAAGATATTTGTTTATAATAAAGATATTTATTTATTTATTTATTCAAACGTAATTTACTCAATATTCAAACTTAATTTAGTAATATTCAAACTCAATGTAGCTAAAATTCAAACTTTTTTATTTTTTACTTGTTAATAAAGCATATTTAGAAGGTTTTTGCGAGTGTGGTGTAAACATAAACTCGGTTGAGTATACTCTAAACTTAATTTAGTTAATATTCAAACTCAATGTAGTTAATATTCAAACTTAAATAAGTTAGTATTCGGATTTTACCTAAATAGCTTGGGTAATGGTAATCGTAGCTGGGGCAAACCTTTTAGCACAACATTTTTTAACGTAAATCTTTTTCACCAGGGCACTAAACGCCGAGTATTCGTTGTGGAGACTATGGGAGGCTATTGCGGATACCTCGCCACTTTAGCAGGTTACGTTTCTCACTACCTATAACTTTATAAATGAACTAATTTCTAGTTGAATCCAAAAAAAGATTCTGACGAATTGAGAAGTCTTTTTTGAAGTCAGTTAAAAATGACCTTTATTGCTACATTTTTGATAACTCTTTCACGCAAAAATCCTTAGTATTACAGTACCCGCAAAACAAACAGTCCAATATGAAGTTGAAAGTTGAAAATATGAAACTGAGATCTGTTTTGTAAATGCACAGTACACATCGTTTTCAAATTGTGGCCTGCATGTTTTGCATGCACTATTTACCAGCCCGAGCTCACTTGGTCTCCTGATCTATGGGCAACGTGCTCCTTCGACGGCACTCGCCTAGCTCTTGCGAAAAAGAGAGACATGTAAGAAATAAAAATACGCGATAGAAAAAATACATATATTTAGGCTGAACTTTATTGCATCGTAACAAGAGTTGCTATTTATTCAAACATCGTTGTGAAGTGATCCTTCTGTGCGTGAAAGGTACAATTCTATGGTAAAATTTCATATAATTACTTTTCACACACAGGTTTGGCGGGCGGTGCGGACGCTGCATATATTTACGAGGAAAAGTTCTCCATTAAAGACTTACAGCAAGACGTTTATCACATCGCGTCCAAGATGACTGGCGGCATCCAGCGCGGTCTGATTCTACGCAATGAGAAGGCCAATGAGAATTACAACACCGATTTCATTTATCGGCTTTACTCTGAAGAGGGCAAAGGATTATTTACAGCGAGAATGAATGTACTGGGTAAGACAGTTTTTAATACATACATATAACTTTCTATATAAATTGATAGTAAATTGATATTATAGGAGTAAAGCAAACTACATGATCAAACTCCAAGTCCCAACTCCCAAACCCTGATGACACTATTCCTAAACCGTAGATATTCAGGAACTGTTGATAGTGAATTAACATTGTAGATACCAAGCAATAACTTCATGATTGAATTTAGGGTCCTAACTCCTAACCTAAACCTAGATGCTAAAAAAATCTAAAGGAAAACAAAAATTATTTCACGACGTATAGAATGGTCCTCAAAAAGCATACAGTGCCCTTCACCTGCAATATTATAATGCTTTCAAGGCTTTGATGGAGCTGCCTCGTTTTAGTTGCAGGTGAAGATTCATGCAGTAGAAGTTCCAAAAAGTTGATTCGCTTTATGATAGCCTCGTGGTTAATATGTAGGCCTCATATTCAGGGGATGGACCTCTTACTTTTCGGAGTTGTGTGCGTTTTAACCAAATAAACACTTGCTTTTACGGTGATATAAAACCATCGTGAGCTGCATGCATGGGAGTCCTGCATAATGTTCTCGAAAGTGTGTGAAGTTGCTAATCCGCACTTGGTAGATTATGGCCGGACCATTCTCATTCTGAGAGGAGACTCGCCCTCAGTAGTGAGCCAGCCAAAGGTCGATATGATAATGAATTCCCGTAGTGAGTCTTTGTTACATGAAATTTATTTTATTAACTTGCAGGTCACATGCAACAAGGTGGCTCACCGACCCCCTTCGACCGCAACATGGGGACCAAAATGGCCGCCAAGTGCCTGCACTGGCTCGTCGAGACTATTCAAAAGGGGCCGGCGCGCGGCGCCGACTCCGCCTGCCTGCTGGGCGTTGTCAAGCGACAGTATAAGTTTACACCTCTTGAAGAATTGAAGGCCCAGACCAACTTTGCGTGAGTGCATTTTCCTTAATCATGTATTTCCTCCACAGAGATGTGACCAGACCATGTGCGCGGGAGTTCAAGTATGGGCAGTTCATTTTCCCTTACTCGTATAGCATGATGGGATGGCAATACGACACGACCAGAGATAAATCAGTCATAGGATAGACGGCTTTACAGGCACGCAGGTGAAACATCGCCAACTTCCTAACTCCGGGCTAATACTGAGAAATTCTTGACAGAAAACTGACTACCTAGGTAACTATTCTTTGGCCCGATCCGGAAAATGAATCCAGGATCTTGTTATTCTCAGTCGAATATACTAACTCACTAAACCAACGAGATAAATTCGTTAAACTATCTGGAAAAATAATCATACTAAAAAAGGAGCGCTTATGAATAACTTAAGTGGAGGTGAAAGGTGTAATTATTATGAAAAATTACGGAATTAGGGATGATTCTCTAGGCGAACTAGGTGTAGGCCATAGAGCTGTCAGAGAAATCTCATTTTGGGCACTAATATAATTTTAATCCACCATCTATACTATCCTTAAATCGACGTATTTTTTTTTTGCCCGCGATAACGTTCGCGTGGATTTTATAGTACGGGTAGTGATTCTATCTATACTAAGCAATTTTTTTTTTCAGGCAAAGAATAGCCAAGCAACAATGGTGGATGAAACTGCGGCCGTTGTTGCGTATTTTGGCCAAACACGATTCCACCTACGAGGAAGAGGGCATGTACATGACAGTCGAACAAGGAGAGATAGACTCCGAACATGTTATTTAAACCAATAAAAATTTAAAACTAGTCCAAAATGTTTGTGTTACAGTTCACACTTGCAATGGTGTTGCCTCGATGTTGCCATGTATCTCAATGTAGATTTGCCCAAATTGTTATTGAAGCTGCTAGAATATAATTTTAACTTTTATAATTGGTAACGATACAAAGATATAGTATTATTATAAACTTAGATTGTAATTCATGAATAAAATTTTAAGTTATATTTAAATTTTAGATATTGGATCAGTTGTTATTTTAGTCAAATTCGAAATTATTCTATGTATTGTAAAGAGTTAGTTCCTTTTTAGATACAATTTAATTTTATAAGGAAGCAATTGAGTCTATTAAGATTTTTAAACAAAAAATACCTATAATAATTGATATTATCTTATGTAATATGTCTATGTGTAAAATTTAGTATTAGGTATATTTTTTACTATCATTTTTTGTTGAGATTATAATGTAAAACATTTTGAATAACAATAATTTATGAAAAGAAAAATAATGTAACAAAAGTAAATAATAACTAATCTAGTTTCTGTCTTGTGAAAGATCAAAATCGTGGTAATTTTTTGACTAGGTACATATTTTGTAATTATCTACTTAATTGGAGTGTTTTTACGGGCTTTGACTCTAAAATTGGAAAACAAATATTTTTGATCACTTGCATCGATCTTTTATTTTTTACACTAATTCTATATGAGCCCCAAAATGTTTATAAAGATTGAAATGTTTATGAAGAAGATATAAACTTGATGTTTATCTTTATCCAATACTCAGTGTTATATTGTGCGTTATATGAATCTACATTTAATACATTATTTACAAATACCAGAAAGTTGTTTTTTTTTTTTAATCCATATTAGTATCTAAATATTTAGTACTTTTAGTCTTCAGTAATCTATTAATTGACTCAAAAAATATTTTCCAACTAGCTGATGCCCACGACTTTGCGTGGATTTAAGGTTTCAAAATCCTGTGGGAACTTTTTGATTTTGCGAGATAAAAAGTAGTCCTTGCCACTCTCCAAGTTTTTAACTATGTCCATGCAAAAAAACATGCCAGTCCGCGGCTTCGTTGCGGCGTGATTGAAGTACAAACAAACAAACACACTTTCGCAATTATAATATTAGTAGTTATGATCAGAATAGTTGAATATAATTTGATGTAGAGGAACTTGTTTGACAATTCACAGCCTGCTCGAAATCTGTCTGAAATCTTAAATAATTTACACTATTTTCTGCAGTGTTATTTTATGGTTATTTTAAATTTTAACAAATTCGAAAGAATCGTCATAATATAGGTACGACGATCTGACAAAATATATTCAAGAGAAGATATTACTAGGACAAGTGCTCTAAGAAACCGCTATCTCTTTCTAAATCAATATTTCCTGCCGGGTACCTACTGTAGGACGTAGGTACTTATAATATTGGGAAAATCACCGGTACAGAAAGCAGTTCTATTGAGAAGAGCCAGCAAGAAACTCTGCAGGTGCTCTTTTTTTTAAAACAAAATTTTTATGTAGTTACTTAAATAATATTTTAATTTCTTAATGAACATCATCACTCCTTTCCTTTGAAAATCGGGTAAAGAATATGGGGAATACTGTTAGGTCAGTATAGCAACATTATAATTGATTCATAGACAATATTTTGAAGAATTCGAAGAATAATAGCATTGAGTAAAATGATTATAAGCCTAGGAATATCCGGATATGTATTTACTTTAAAAACTCTAGGAGTTTGATAAACGAGTTTGCTGCGTAAAATGTTATTTTAAAATTTTGATTAGTATAATTGGATTGTATAAATTAATTGTTATTTTAGCTCTAAAATAGAAATTTGTAAAAAACGACGCACATTTGACTATTTCAGTGCCAACACAACTGTCAACAAACGGCTTTAGTGTTGACGTTTGACCGCGTAGCAAGTGAAAGTGTCACGTCAGTGGAATCGCTGTCAAATTTTCGAAATATTTCGCTTCTAAATCGGCCCTTTTAATTTAAAATTGGTAATTTTGCTTGTTATTACATAAATTTTAATATTGCTAGAATTCGAACCTTCTTAGTGGACGTTAACTGTATACGTATTTAACGTACAATTTTCAGTTCTAGGTTAAACCGGGAAGATGGGTGTAAAACCTGCAATTGGAAGAAAATCTAACAAGAACCCCCCATTTTTCAGCCACGAATTTGTGATACAAAACCATGCTGATATTGTGTCATGTATTGTTATGGTTTTCCTGGTTGGACTAATGGTACAGGTAAGCGATAAGCGAATGCCACGTAATCCTCCAAATGTTTTTTGGCGTTGTTTGTTATTTTACTTTTGGCAGACTTGAATTTCTTGTTGTTGTTTACAGTCGACTAGTCCAGTGGCAAGTTTATTCATCAGTCTGCACCACAACGTTACTGGTGTGGAACCGACGCGGGAGACGCCGAAGGGAGAGCCTTTCTTGTACGAGGCTGGCTGGAAAGATGCCTGTGCTGTGTTCTTCTATTCCTTAGTGTGCATTGTTATGCATGCTATCCTTCAAGAGTACTTCTTAGATGTAAGTCATCAAAACTTGTAAACATTAATTTATTAAGTGGTAGTGTGCATAAAACAAGTAATCAAATCTGAAGTTGCAATATGGCGGTTTGTGCAGGTCCTAGTCTAAGCATTAAATACACAAGTCCGTTGTTTGTTTATGTACCTAGCCTTGTGTTCAGATTGGACTACATGGACTATTAAAATATGCTAAAAATGACATTATTTTTAGAAAATATCAAAGAAGTTTCATCTCTCGAAGTCAAGATTGAGTTCTCTGAATGAATCAGGCCAGCTTGTTGTGTTCCAACTTGTGACTCTAGTTTGGGGTGGAGATGCTATTCTACGTGAAGGATTCATTTTCAATATTTCACAGCTTTGGGATGGTAAGTTAATTATACTTAACTAATTTTTTAATTACTCATTTCATTATACTTTATTTTTACTAAGTGATGAAAAAAATATGAGTATAATTTGCATACTGGAATAAATACATTTATTTATGGCTATCTAGGAATATCTTAGTGGCAAATATTTATGGTACATTTGAAAATTCTCTTTAGCAGCGTATGCAAGCTAAGTAGTATCAAAAGTGATAGAATCTTAATTCTTAACTAAACATAAGAAAATCTAAGAATTCTTTTTAAATACAAGACTTTATTTATTTAACACTTGTTATTTTTTCTAGGTTACCCAAACCATCCAATGAGTTTCTTGTTAAAGTTATGGTGGGTTGTCCAAGCTGCATACTGGATCCACACTATTCCAGAACTATATTTCCAACGCATCAAGAAAGATGAGTGGTCAGGTCGCATCAGACAGGCAGCTGTCGCCTTCACATTTGTAGGCCTGGCATATGGCTTCAAGTAAGTTTAAATCATGATCATAAATTTTTCATGACAATTTTTATTAATTTATTGTTTTCAAAATATAGGATACTAGAGATAATCATTTTAGAGATAAGCATTTCCAATGTATTTAGCTTAATCCATACTAATATTATAAATGCGAAAGTGTGTCTGTGTCTGTCTGCTACCTTTTCACTGCCCAACAGTTTAACCAATTCTGATGAAATTTGGTACAGGGTTAACTTATATCCCGGGGACGGAAATAGGCTACTTTTTATCCCAGAAAATCAAAGAGTTTCCACGGGATTCCGCCAAGACCCATCCGCTTAACCGATTTGTATGAAATTTGGTACCTAGAAAATTCCTCTTTCTATTGGTGAAAACTGCATGAAAATCCATACAGTTGTTTCTGAGATTGGTCTGAACAAACACAAACCCAGTGCAGCGGGGGACTTAATTTTATAATATTATGTAGTGATAGTTTAATTTATAATAATTAAATAAAAGTTGACAATATAATGTTGAAATGACATGCATTTTTGTCCAACAGGTTCCAAAGAGTAGGAGTCTGTCTTATTGTTCTGCATGCATTGGCCGAGTTTGTGGCTCACAGCTATCGTCTCAACACCATCCTTCGGGGAGAACGGGAAGACTATCTGGACAAATGTAAGCTAAATACAAATTTTTAGTTTTAATTTGGACTAGTATTTACCAATTTCTTGAGCTGTGTTCAGTTTGACAAAAGTATTATAGAGTCACACCACTTGGACCTCAAGTTGACTCTTGGAAAATATTAAGTTATGGTTTTGTGGCAGTGCTGGGGCTGCTGAATGGTGCGGTGTTCGTGGCGGTGCGGCTGTGCTCGCTGGTGCTGGGCGTGCTCACGTTCTACTTCGGTGCGGCCGGTGCGGCGCCGCTGCTGCTGCGTCTGGCCGCCCTCGTCCTGCTGGTCTCCTTCCAGGTACAGATAAATCAATCAAGAAAAATGTTTAAATAAATAGCAATTCTTGTTAGGACGCAATAAAGTGCAATTCAGCTCACACAACTCTGCGGCCCATAAATCATCACTCTTTCTATCGCGTTAACTCTTATCTGTATAAGAGATGAGTTATGCGAAAGCCGTCGAAGGGGCGCGCCGCTGTAGGTATATTTCTCGGTTCCTGCGACCAAGTGAGCGTGCTTAGATATTTTCGCTGATTTGCGTGAGGTGCCCCACCCTGCCATAGTCGTCAATCCAGTCTTTCAAGTTTACTACAGAAACCCTGTAGTGCCCGAGTTCAAATTTCGGTTAGCTATTTTTTAAATTGTCTTAAAATAATTTTATTGAATGAAATTTTCTTACAAAAAACCTAATATGGGATAAAAAGGAATATGTTTATTTCCTCTAGGTTTACCTGATGTTCAACTTCATCTCGGAAGCTATCAAGCAGCGACAAGAGGCTCGCCAACTGGCTCAAAGCAGGCCTAAAAGGGAAAAGAAAGAGAAGCCTAAGAAGGAAAAGGGTAATGCTATGTTCTTACTTGTTTGTAACCTATAAAAAATTTATGCATACTACCTAATTTACTAATATTATTTTGCTAAGATATTTGGATATTTCTGCCGTCTGATTTTTTTAAAAGCGGTTATCTGTAAAAAGTTAAACTTATCTGAAAAAAGAGACCTTTATAGAAATGGAATGGCAGTTTTAAAATGATGTATGTCTATTACTTGCTTGTGCTACTGATGATTGAATGGAATAGACACAATTAAGAAATTATAAATTCCTAAATTGCCTCTGCCATGTCAAGATTCTACCAATTTGTTACTCGATTATACCTTTTAACGACTGAAAGGATTTTAATAAAATTTGGCACACTATCCATGAATATAACATGCCAAGAAATCAAGATTCCTAGTGTTTGTTGATAAAAGATAATAATTCATGACTATTTGCGTTTACAGTGAAAAAAGTCCACAGCGAGGAGTCCGACCTCCCTGAAGTAGACCAGAACACCAACAAGACTCTGCGACAACGACAAGCCGCTACAGTCAAGACTAAATAAAAACGCACACTGCCCTCTACTTAGAAATAATAGGTTATCCCCTTCCATTCGTAAGTACCCACACATCTTCCATTACTTTCCCCCTAATACATTTTAGTTACGTAAATGTCCACGCACAAAAGGAACTGTGTGCTGCAAGTTGTGAGAAATTATTGTTCTTAGTAGGTAACTCAGAATAAACTTCTAACGAAATTATTTTTGTTTGAGATTGTTAAAATTAATATTTATTATTAATGTATGTGTGATTTCATGATATTTTAATTTTACCACACAATGTAATGTTATTATTATTATCTGTATGTGTAACTTGTGGTGTCGAAGTATTTTGTGTAACTTACATTCGTCGTTAGACTACGAAGCGCACTATTGTCATTACGTATAGTGGATACAGGGTTGTAAAAATATCTCTTTAAAATGTAAAAAAAAAAACTTAAAGTATAGGTTAAAACGTTGTTTATATTGATATATTGATAAGAATTTTACAGTAATGTGTAGTGTGTACACATTAGAAAAAAAAACTGAAATATTCCATTCAATTATTTTGTGCATTTCTAACGCTGACGTTTTGTACCATGAATTCCAATGTATTGTTTTTAAAATTGTTTATAATATTTTATTTTTATAGTGTTTTTAATATACTTGGATAACTTAACCATATCTATTTTTGTATGACAATAGACATTTGCTATTGCACATCTCAATGATATCTAGGTGCTTTATTCCATCTCTTATATTTACAACTTTACTGTACAATATATTTTTATGTCTACGTTAAGTGTATAATAGTTCTGGACCTAATAAATTCAGTGACTTTGGGGGTGAAATAGTCAAAATGAACTGTGAGAATGCTCCAGATCGCTGTTATACTTGTATCTGAATTAGGCGGTAATGTAATAATAATTCTTCCTAAATGAAATTGTGCTCATAAATTATTGTATTATTTTCACGAGGATTGTCAATTTTAAAGGCTTGATGTTATTTTATTTCTCAATAAATTTTTGTAAGATAATTATGTTTTTAATTTTGGTCCTGACCGGGAGTTGAGGCAGTAGTATTGATTCTGTCATAAATGAAAATATTATTCCCAAGTATAATATGTTTACACGCCAACGCTTTTTTACGTGTGAACGGATACTTGGGAATACGTCTCTGGGCTTTAGGTGCCAGTTGTGTTGTAGAGTGCACTAAAATTTTTCGTCTTTTTATTTTATGCAGATACTCTAAATTCAGTTTGGAAAAAAACATCAGAATCGACGCCATTATTGGTGTGGTATGTGACGGTATATAAGTTAGCGGGAGTTTGGCTAAACTGAGAGGTAAATCTGTCGAACTTACTATGGCAATTTTTTTCAGAACTCTGCTACATTTTTGACATGTAGACTCGGGGTACTATCACAAATCGTGTGTGTACAGAGAATCTCCTGCCTTTGACTTTGACTGCCTTGACTGCTGATACTGACCTATAGTCACAAACATTACTATAGGGAGACAAATCACATAGTAAATGTTCGTAAAGGCGGGCGACTTATAGAAAAAGTAGCTACATACTGGCTTCACATTACACGTAGACTGTCATCATCATCATCATCATCACGTGCCTTCTTCGAAACGAAGTTTGGCGATCATCATCCGAAAAGCTTCTCTATTAAAAGCCGCCTCTTTCAACTTCGGGTAACAAAATTTATATTACTTACATTTTGTCTCGTACTTATTCATTTTAAAATTATACATCATTACCATTGGGCGAGTATTAAATTTTATGCACCATTGTTAGAGTAATGGAGTAAACAGTGCCTAACTACTGTACCTATAGTTACTCGAAGAGGTTTTTCACGAGCAAGGTAAGAGATGACATAACTTGTTTGTCCTTTAAGGCGATTTATAGAGCTACTAATATTATTGTTTATTAAAAAATTGTCTAATTAATGTCAGCCACCTATATTTTATGTAAAATTATTGTATAACACGTGGAAAAAATATTCTTAGTAGGTATTCCAGCTTATTACTATTGGTCTTACCCATCCATATTGCTAGGTACAACTATAAAAGTCAAGTGCAAAGTGAGAATCGGACTCGAACACGAAGGGTTCCGTAAAGGTTCCGTACCATCGTACAAGATATACCTAACACTAGGGATGTACTGACTTTAAAAAATTTATAGTTTGGTTAGCGGCTATTTTGAAATTCGGCATCTTGGGAAATTATTATTTCTAAACCAGCTAATGCCCGCGACTTCGTTCGCGTTGATGTATGTTTTTAAAAATCCTGTGGGAACTCTTTAATTTTCCGGGATTAAAGTAGCCTATGTGTTAATCCAGGGTATAATCTATCTCCATTCTTTTCAGCCCAATCTAGTTTTTGCGTGAAGGAGTAACAAACATACACACACACATACATACACACATACTTTCGTCTTTATAATATTAGTGTGAAGTGTGATAGTGTGATTAGTGTGATGTGATAGGTTCTGGTCTGCCTAATGGGAGGTTAGCTCTCCTATGGCTGTTAATTAGCACGCTACTGGTATGTAGGGATGTCTCGCCAAGTGATTTAGGGTACTCGGAACTCTAAACGGGGTAAGGAATAGGTGTTTTAGTTTACGATAAGAAGTCCATTTTACCCTACTATGGCAAAGTTAAAAGAAAGGGTTAAATGATTTTAATAGTCTATGCAGGTATCAGATTCTGTGTTCCACCGTAGCGTCTAACTACTGGGCCGAGTCTAATGATTGAAATGTGAATCGATTGGTTGTTATGGTGATAATATAGGCTACATTCATATAGGTATGTAAGTATATAAGTATAGTCGGGTTTTAGTATTGAACTTTATCTTGATACTATATAAGTATACGGCTACAGGCTACGGTGTATCTAACACGCACTTGACTAGTTTGTATAAGTAACTATTAGTTATAAGACGTATAATTTAGGCTTCTGCATTCTGTAAAAAAAGTTTGTAGTGGGTATTAAGTAAGTATAGTCACCATCATGACTAGTTCTACACTCTACTCACTCGCAAACCATCACCGAATCACTACTGAGCACAGGTCTCGTCTCAGAATGAGAAGGTTTTAGGTCATGGTTAGCCACACTGGCCAAGTGCGAATTGGCAGACGTAGACGGGTAGTCTTACTTTCATTTCTTTCGATAAGTATGAAATCGTGGCTTTTTATTGATCCCCGAATCTTATACATTCATCGTTGATATACTATGCATACTCGTAGTTACTACTAGTAAGTATGCTAAAGTTTTTCCTTGAAAATGTTGATAATTCAAAATGATGTGGTCATTTTTTACTGAATCGAATCTATAGTGTTCAACTTGTAAACCTAAGTATCAATCGTAGCCTTCCTGTGATTTATTGTTAGAAACACTTAACTACCTACTTCATTGTAAGTTTCCACAAAACAAAAGTTACGGCTGACTTGATACCGCTTCATATTATGTAGGTAGGAGCTATATTTACCTATTTGATAACTTACACTTAAAATCTTCTTTACTTATAATAAAACTGTAACTGGACGATTTCTGTACATTAAATATATTATTTACAAACATTATTATCTATTACATAGGAAACAGTATTATCGATGTGAACCTCAAAACTTTTTTTTTGGAATTTTCGTCTGCTGTCTGTCAGTCTGTACGCGCTTCACGCAAAATCTACTACACCGATTTAAACTAAAGGTACAGTGGTAGCTGATACTCTGGGTTAATATATAGGGTAGAAATATTAGGGTTTCTTCGGGATACGGGATTAAGTGTTTATCGATTTTACTCCATAATTCCATCAAAACTGAACCCATTTTCACAATTTTTTTTATTTATAAAGGTTATACTAACAGGTTAGTAGGTACAAAGTAAAGGTTTGGTGAAGTTTTAATAAACAGTTTTGGAATAGAGGAGGAACTCCTCAACGGGCAACAGAAAATCGATCCCGATCAGTATAATACCTTAATAACAAGTGTAAATTAAAAATAAGTATATAACACCCCCGATAAGTAAAGGTTACATACAGTAACTAGAAAAAAGCTGATAACTTTCAAACGGCTGAACCGATTTTCTTGGATTATAGCTAAGGACAACTCGATCAAGCCACCTTTCAAATAAAAAGAATTAAAATCGGTTCATTAGTTTAGGAGCTACGACGCCACAGATACACACGTCAAACTTATAACACCCCTCTTGTCGGGGGTTAAAATTAGACTCTTAAACATAATGCTTATCATATAGCATACAATACATTTTCATTTAGTGCCTATTAATAGCAGGTTTGATTCCGATAAAAAAAAATGATACGTACCTGAACTTCTCAGTGCAATTCAATACGGGTTTCATTGTATTCAGAACATTTTCACGAGGAATGTTTATAGCTACCTAGGTAGTTTCTAATAGGTAGGTATAACACACTCATACTCATATTTTGTCTATGGGGTAGGACGGCTTCCCGTGCGAAGCCGGGGCGGGTCTACTAGTACCTACCTATATTATAATAGAATCCTAATATGATTGCAAGAGAATGCACTAAGATGCGCATACCATAATAATTATTCTTGTTATAAGGCCCATAAGTACTTAATATAATCATCATGATCAACCCATCGTCGGCTCACTACTGAGAACGAGCCTCCTCAATGTGCAATGCAAGTGGTATGTACAATGTACATATTTACGCTCATACGCTCTCGTTTTTTATTTGCCTAATTTTAGGTTTAACTTTTTTGCTACTTGGACCGTTATTATACGGATGACCACGACAATGCGCACGGCTGCACACACGATGCCTTCGAAGCCTCCACGAATATACATATAAAGTATATAAACACTTTGTACAGCCCGTAGAAGCCAGTTTTGAAGCAGCATCTGCAGAGGCACGACGTCAACATGCAGAGTGTTACTTTGATCGTATTTGCGGCCATCGTGGCCATGGCTTTAGCAGGTTAGTGCCCCCCATTTTTTGCCATCACTCAAGCTGACTCGACAGTTGTGTTTCCTTTTTTATAAACATTGTGCACAGCTAATATCCCATTGGTTTCAGCTATGGTTAATGAAAATAGTTTCCTGTGTCCTTTTACATTAAGTTTTTTGTAAATATACCTATTTACTTAAGTTTACCTACGGTATATTGTTACGCTTTGGTGTTAGAGTGATAAAAAAGTGTTTAAATGGCTTGGAAGAAGCCGTGACTACCAAAATAGTTACAATATTTTTTCTAATAAAACCTAACTTGGTTAAGTAGGTACTACCAACCAGTGCTTATTAGGCATGTAGCTATTATTTCTAGATAAGTACCTGTATTTTCTTGCACCTAAATTCGTAATATGTACCTGCCTTATACCAGTGATAAATTGCTAGTTGGGCACATGCCTACCTATCTAAGTATAAAACATTGGTATCATGAAAAACTCTGTCCAACATCCTCCATACTAATATTATAAATGCAAAAATGTGTCTGTCTGTCTTTCTGCTACCTTTTCACGGCCTAACACTTTAACCGATTCTGACGTTTGGTACAGGGTCAGCTTATATATCCCGGGGACGGACATAGGCTAAAAACTCGTGCAAACTCTTTGATTTTCGGAAATAAAAAGTAGCCTATGTATGCCCTTCCCCGGTATGCAAGCTATCTCTGTAACTTTCATCAACATCGGTTACACAGATGGGCCGTGAAAAGCTAGCAGACAGACAGACACACTTTCGCATTTATAATAATATTAGAATGCACTGAATGAGCAATGAGATGAAGTTTAACATAATGTTATGATTTAATTGGGCACGAAATGTTTTAAACGAAATTAAAATGTTCAAGAACTTACAAGTCTTAGCAAAAAGCCAAAACAAACTTCCATCGGCTAGCAATCGTTTGATTGGAAATCGATTCATCAGTGAAGTCATGGATTCGTAAGGTCAATTAAGCTCACGAATTATCCGTTGTTAAACGTTGATGATCTCAACATTTCTGGGAGTTTCCTATGTAGTATGTACCTACCTAGGTACCTACATCTTCAAATGAGCAAATACTTATCTTTTTTATATTATGTACATATTAGCTGATGCCCGCGATTTCGTTCGCATGAATATAGGTTTTTTAAATCCCGTAAGAACTCTTTGATTTTCTGGGATGAAAAGTACCTTATGTGCTAATACTAGATATTATCTATCTCCATTCCAAATTTCAGCCAAATCCGTCCAGTAATTTTTGCGTGAAAGAGTGACGAACATACGCACACACACACATACACACATATTACATACACACAAACTTTCGCCTTTATAATATTAGTGTGATAGTGTGATACACTATCGTGACTGACATACAACAAACAGCCTAAACTGGTGGTGTGTATCCTAGGGGTGTGCACCCCTAGGATACACAACGAGCACCTAGTTTCCTAGGATATCCTAGGAAAGGAATTTCAGTGAATTCACCCGGGCGAAGCCGGGGCAAGTCAGCTAGTCCATTCTAAAATAAATGCAAAAGTGTGTCAGTATGTCATTCTGCTAGCTTTTCATTTAGCCGACTTTAACGAAAGGTATACAGTGGAGGTAGTTAGTTTACTTGCATGTTATATGCCTATTAACATCCCGTCCCGGGAACGGACATGCAATACTTTTTATTCAGGAAAATCAACGAGTTTCCACGGGATTATTAAAAGCTGATCTGTTTAACCGATACGCGGACAAAGTCGCGGCTATGGAATATGGATTCAAATAGACTTATTGGTATTCTTAGACGCATGACATGCCCGTATCAAATCTGTTTAAATCCAAATTTACAATTTCATCTCTTACAATTTCATCTCTCCCAGATTGGAATCGGACACATTCATTTAGGTAGGTAATAAGAGTTGAACATCCTCAACTATTCCACATGAATCACTGAAAAGCGCTCTTTTTTACCCGACTACGGCAAAGCCAAAAGGAAGGGTTATGATTTTAGCAGTCTATGTACTCGTATGTATGTGTGTGTGTATGTTTGTATCCAAATTCTGTGTGTTCCACCGTAGCGCCTGGCCCGATTTCGATGAATGAGGTGTCAATTGATTCGATGTAAAGGTACGGGTGACATAGGCTATATTTTATATGAACAAAATTGACCTAACGGACGTTACTTACATCAAAAAAGTGGGGGTCTCCAAAATTTTTTTTTGCTATTGTATCGAGTGGGTTGTCAAATGAAAGAGAAAATTGTGAGCTCATTCATGTAAATGTACAACATAAAATATACTAAGCGACAGAAAAACAATTTTACTGTAATATTTCAGCGTTTATTAAGACGATCGCAGTCGGGTTTTAGTTTTCAACTTTATCTTGTTCACAGAAAGTAATCTTGGTTATGTTATGGTCTACATTTCAGAGGGCCAATACTACGTGCCCCGCTCGTACTACATAATAGACGCGGAAGGCCACGCGTCGGTCCCCGTTCCTCTCCGCAGGCTGCGCCGCTCCGTCAACCCCTACCCGCTGCCTTACTCCGCAGGAGCTTCTGCGAATGCCAACGCCAACGCTGATGCACAAAGCTGTAAGTAACTTTGAATATGTTCCCATGTCATTTTGAATGAGTTTGTGAACAGGATCTAACTCTTTGTTCGACCTGAAAAACGTAAAGTTTGTTATATGTGAATTGTGAATGAGTAAGACGCCTTCGGTGCATGTTAATATGTTATTGCTCTAATAAAGCTCTGTATACAAAGTAGTGGCTTTGTGGAGAATGACCCGCCCCAGGCCTCGGTGCGTAGGATTAGGAGTTAATCCAAACCTTGAAAGTAATGCAATTTCAAATATAAAAAAGGACAATAATTCCAATGTAGAGATCTCCGTAATAAATTACAGGGTGAAACGGTTATCAATAATCATAACTAGAATCGTTTCTGTAGAAATAAAATAAAAAACTCGCATCCAGGGTTCCGTAGTACCATTTCCGTAGTTCCGAATCCGTAGTACCATTATACTTACAAGAAATAACACTTTTTTGCGATGTACCTAACCACAAATTCACGGTTTTCGGATTTTCCCCTTTACTTCTTCTGTAAGACAGTGCTAACTGCCAAATTTTATGGTTCTAAATCAACAGGAAGAAACCTGTAAGTTTTACGTCTTTTGGTCTTGACAGACACAACAGACAGACAGACACAACGAGGTGATCCTGTAAGAGTTACTTTTTTCTCCATATACGAGTCCGACTAGCACTTGTCCGGTTTTTTTCTTATATGAGGACAAATAGGTATATCAGCAATTCAGCACAATATTATAAGTGTGAGAAAGTATACAATTTTGGTTTTTGACCTACTGAACTGCGATAGCTTACGATAGGTATTTTTACGGGTCTGTAAATTGGCAAATATCGTCTTGCGAAGATAAAAGCCAAAGACCATGCGTTTAATATCCAGTTTAGTGAACAATAATTTCAACTAACAAAATATGGTTTGAGATTGAGGTATTTCTACGTATAGCAGTCAGTTAATAATAACTAACTTTGTTAGATTCATAATTGCAAGTAGGTAAAGTTAGATGTACTGTATCTTTTATTTTTAATAACTTAACAACCTACCTATTAATTATTATTAATCATTTCAACCTATCGATGGCTCACTTCTGAGAACGGGTCTCCTTTCAGAATAAGAAAACTAGACCAGAGTCCACCCAGCTGACTAAGTGCGGAATGACAGACTTTACATGCCTTTGAAAACAAAATGCAGATTTTCCCACGACGTTTTTCTTCATCGTTTAAAGCAAATTAAATATAAGTATTTTTTAAAAACGCACACAACTCTGATAAGTTAAACGTGCGTGCCAGGGATCGAATCCCAAATAGCAGGCCGAGGCTATCACTATTTACATCTTATCTACTCATTCACATGTAATAAATACAATTTTCGTTCTGCTTATTATTTCGCATTTTTAGAAACGGCTGAGTGCTCTAACTTGACTGGTAAAAATTAATATACCTACCTATTAATAAATAATACCTACTTATTTCTTTATAAAAATATGTATTCGTGATGTGTGCAACATCTCATGTTAATTAACTATCTCATAAGAATAATTGAGCAATTAAATATTAAAAGTTTATGCCCATGTAGTATATACTTAAATCGTTTCCTCATAAGAATACCAAAAACTAACTTGCCAGTTGTTTGCAACATCTTTGTTAGTTTTTTGATAACATAAGTAAACGTTTCCTTAGTTGTTTGGCTAGATCATAGTTATTAAATAAGTTATGTTAAAATTTCATGCTTTACGGCATGTTATCTACATTTTATAGTAGAAAGAGGTTAATGCGATTAATACGAAACCAATAATTATAACAACATTTGAACATAACATAATTGAATCTAAATATTGTACTATTTTATTTATACAATACTATGTACTATTTTATTTAGATTAAACTGAGCTATGTGGTTAAATAAGCTATGAAGTTAGTTAGTTGAAGCACTAATAGCCTAGCGGTTAAGATGTCGGACTTCGTCCGACACCACCACGTACGTAAGAAGTCGCACACCACCCGGGCACACACCAAAAACTTTTCGGAGTTATGTGCGTTGTAAGCAATTAAATATCACTTGCTTTAACGATGAAGGAGAACATTCTGAGGAAACCTGTAGAGCGGATCTGTTCCCCATATCGTTCACAAAGGTGTGAAATGTGTGAATGAAATAAAATCTGCCAATCCTCACTGGGTTAGCATTGGACAATATGGTCTTCGTGAATCCGTTCGTAACTAGGTATGCCTACCTACTTACTTTCTGATGGTTTAGTAATTTTTTTTCAACTGTACTTGTTTTTCTGTTGCATTGAATTACCTTACCTACCCACGGAAATCTGTGCAATTTTATTTCTTGATTTGATCCAAAAGTAATTTAAAGGTAAAGTTTGTGACTTTTAAAAATACCTTATTTTGATAAAGTTAATATTTACCTCAAACAATGCGTTCAATTACTTATTTCAAAAAAACCTTTAGTCGTTTTCACACAGTGTGAAAACGACTAAAGTTTACATAAATAGAATGCAGGCTGCAGGTTATAAGTACATAGTTGCAATTCATAGAAATGCAACGCCAATTTGTATGCGTTCTGGTTGTCGCCTGTACAACGTGTAATGAACATTCCATAGTAACAGTAGAATCGGACGTGTAGAGCAAGTTCAATCGCCGCCGGCGACTGTCTCCGTTCACCTAACGGTCCATACTCTATCTACAACGCACTGGTCAGTTATTAGGTTTATTGGTAGCGCAAAAAAATGATTAGCTCTATCGGAAACGGGAGCACTTACCATAGCCGAATAGGTGGGAACTTTTTAGATCAACAGTTTAATAGAGGTTAACGGTTTTATTTATAACAAGTAATATAAAGCTGCTTGTGGTATAAAATGCTGCCATGTCTGGAACACTTTATGTTGACACACATGTTGCTATAATTTTTTTAAGCTACTTTATCGACGTCGAATTCGTAACAAAAAGCATTCATTGTACACTTTTGATAGTCAGTAATTGTTGAATTTGAAACATAATTTGTAATGGTGATAATTTTATTAATTACGTAAACCTTAAAAACTAAAACTATCACAAGTGTTCCATTACGCGCGTAGCTCTAAGAAGAGTCCACAACAAACTCAGCCCGGCATTCTTTGAAACTCATTCTCAAGATTTCTTATCGTTTAGGTATATTCTAATAGAATTTTTCAATAAATTTGTATTTTATGAAAACTTTGAACTTGTTCAAAGACATCTCCAATATTATCATAAAAACGTAGGTAGGTACATGATTACAAAAAAATGAATTATTGCTGAGTTTACTTAGCCAAGAAGCGGGCATAACAATTTTATTTATTTCAACTATTTACATTATGACGGTCACTTTTTTAACTTTTTTCAGGGGGAGGCGATGCGAATGCCAACGCCAACGCTAACGCTCGAGCAGGCGCGGGTGGCTGGGACGTTCCTGCATGGAACTACGGCTCCTCAAATCCTAATACTCTCAGGTAAGATAATTTCAGTTCAATCATCATCATCATCATCATCAGGATCAACCCCCAGCCGGCTCACTATGAGAATGTGTCTCCTCTCAGGATAAGAGCGATTAAACGCACTCATCCGATCCGAATGCCCTGTACCTGCTCGTTTGCTCGCTAATTTTATAACAACACGGATAAAAATACGGATAAAAATCGGATTGAATCCGAACATTGCTTACGCACTAATCCGAACTCTGATCCAAATCCAAGCTTCCAAGCATAGGTCAGATTTGTATACGACGCACATCCGAGATATTCACACGGATATCGGAGAGATGTCGGATGTCGGAAGTCGGATGTAGTGCGTAAACTACGATGCAAATACGATTTACGATTTTCACGGACTCAGGTCGGATGAGTGCGTAACCGCCCGCCCTGAGAAAACTTTAGGACATAGTCTGCCACGCTAGACATAGGCTAGTTTTTATTCCAGAAAATCAAAAAGCTTCAACGGGACTTTATAAGACGCGCTATCCAAGACATCCACGCGGATGAGGTCGCGGGCATTATCTAGATATTTGAACAATTTTCCTTACTTTATACCGTTAAATTCTATCAAACAAATAAAGACTAATTATAAATTAAAATCGAATAATAAACACATTGATATAATATAAGTACCTACTTTATCTATTACATTAGTAAACCTACTTTCTATTTAAAAATAATATTATATAGATTAGCTGGCTGCCCTCATTGCACTTTCTTTTACCTATGTTTGGGCCTGAATTCCTCTTATACGAGATGTCAAATCTCATACTCGTACTCGTCAACGTTAGCCATAATAGTGTTAGACAGAGTAAAATGAACCTAATGCCTGAACTAATTTAAAGTAAAAAATTCAGTCTCATCAATTTTAATTTAGCAAGTTTTCAGCTTCGAGCGCTGCCTATTGAACTTGAGCTTTAAACAAGAGCAATCAAGGCCCATTTTACTTTGTCGCACTAACAACGATGGTGTGTTCTAAAGCTACTGAGTACTGATGACAGCGACGTCCGTCGTCACATCGCGCGTCGCGTCGGTCACGCGTAGTATTCGTTTCGTATTGCGAAGCTGTCAGCAGTCAGCACTGTCAGCATCGCAGTGTGTGATGCTTAATAGATGCGCGACTGACGTCAGCGTAAGAGGAGTTCAGGACTTAAATTTTTGATATGATTATAGCAACCACACTATTATTTTATTCATTGATCAACAACTCATGGTAACTTTGTGTGTTTTCATAGGCACTAACTGAAAGCTAAAGAACAAACTAATTCCATGGTGTCGGCTCATCCATCCAGACGCGCATTTTCCACCAGTTGCAAGCCCGCGCCGCCTCCCGCGCATCGCCGTGCAACTGCCGGAAGATCAGCTATTTATTGTAATTAACATTCTATACCTACTAATAAAGTGTTTTATTTGTTAAGTAATATTGGGTTCTTTTATTTTCCCCTTCTTCAATGTAGAGCGCTTAAAATTTTCATCAGCTATGCCCTAGTATGT
The DNA here is from genome assembly GCF_905333055.1 of Maniola jurtina. Lineage (NCBI taxonomy): Eukaryota > Metazoa > Arthropoda > Insecta > Lepidoptera > Nymphalidae > Maniola > Maniola jurtina. The sequence goes on from NC_060030.1 coordinate 8,138,208, forward strand.
ACATTAGTATATATACCTTAGTATACCTTAGAAAATTAGTATCTACCCATGTTGTGTTTCATAATATATAAAATTAAGTAACAAAATCACTTTTGTTTAAATGAATTATGTATCCGTGTATCTATTAAATAAATCCAATTTGTTATTTCGGGGTTCAAGCACATATTTTCAACGTTTGTTGACTGCGACTCAAGTTTGTATTTGAAATACTTATCTATTAAAATATATTAAACTATCATATTCTTAAATATAAAATACCAAATTTTACGTTTTATTTAAGAAAATTTATTTTGTACTAGTCAACATACCTATTAATATTACTAAACCTAATATGATACGAGCTCTACGCTCGTTGAAGTCTTTTATATGAAAAGATTGCAACTCAATATTAAAAAAAATACAGGTAGGTATCTAGATATCTTCTAAATATATACTCAAAATCGAAGTATAGAACTAATAAGTATTTTCATATTTTTGTATGTTGCATTTCGATATTGAGAACTAGCGACCCGCCCCGGCTTCGCACGGGTAGCTTATCACAATTTTTATAGGGATCTCTAATTTTTTTGGAAATAAAATATAGCTTGTGTCAAACAGGAATAATGTAGCTTGGACTGGTGAAGGAATTTTCAAAATCGGTCAAAATTAGATTGGTACTTACACTTCAATGGGTACTTACGATAAACTGCTGCATCATGTCCATCCGTTAATTAATTTTGCTAATGAAGGAAATGATACAACAAAATATTCTATACATATAAAAAGGCTAGTTCTGATTGACTGACTGATCTACCAATCGAAGCTTATATAATATGGCATAGCCGCTGGGGCAAGAATTACTTAAAATTTTAACAGTAGGTTCCCTTATCTATACTAATAAAAATATATAAAATAGGAGTGTCTGAAATTTGAAATAACTACCTCATACTAAGCTAATATAATTATTTGAACGTTAACATAACTGAATCACACGTTTTTAATATTTTTGTCTGTCTGTTTGCATGTCTGTCTGTTTGAACGGGCTAATCTTCGGAATGGCTGGACCTATTTTGACGGGAATTTCACAGACAAGTAGACGAGCCAAGGAGTGATCCAGGAGGAAGGAACTTTTTTAACCGATTTTCAAAAATGGAGGAGTCGTGTTTTTCTACCTATGTATACCGATATCTCCAAGATTTCTGAACCGATATGCGTAATTTTTTTTATCGATAGAGGAACTTGGCGACATTGTTGCGTAAAAAATTTGGATTCCAGCTCTTCAATCCTGATGCTGCAGGGGACCTGATCACCAAAGCTCAAGATTTACAAACTGTCGGTTATAAATTGATATTGAAGGTATCTATACCAAGTAAAGACTTTATTGTTGTAAGGAATTGCATTCTTAAATCCTGGTGATCCCTCGGGATTTTCGTCCTTTTAAATGTTTTTACGCGGTATAGAAACAAGTTGCATCCCGGGGACGGGCTATTACGGATTGTCTACTTTGTCCGGGGAAATCAAAAATTCCCACGGGATTTTAAATTTTCTAGGGGACGAAAGTTTGTATGAAAGTCTTTGTATGGACTAGGTAAGTTAAAAATGAAGAACTACGTGTTTTACGATTTTTAGAAACTCCACAAACTCCACTCCCAAGGGGTTGAATAGTACGTAAATTCTAGATAAACTAGAGATACAATATACCTAATTAGCAAAATACATACTTCAATTTCAGCCCTGGAATAACGCGTCGACAATTTGGATCAGTCCAAGGCGCTCGGTCAGTCAGTGCAAGCACGTCAGTCAACGTCGACTCATCCGGCAAAGGACACTATGATCAATATACCTCCGTCGCAAACTGAATTCCATTTCATGCGCCTGAGCTAGTACAACACTGAAAAATAATGACCTGCTACCTGCTAATATTAATTTATTTATAATATAAGTGCATTAAATTATTTAAACCTAGATGCCATCGCTATTCAATTTTAAAACTTTGTCAGAGCTTAAATGCTTGGATTTTATTTATTCAATAATTTTTATTATTAAGTCTTTAATGTAAAAAAAGTAACCTTGTAAGCTTTAACTTATAACTAGTAAAATAAAGACACTGGGATCTGGATGGATGTTATTGTAAGTTTAAATTAATAATAATTGTAATAATAAACATTAAAACACAGTATTTTAAATTCATATTTATTATTAAAAATACAGTAAAATAATAGTTAATACTGCTGAGAGAGCCTCCTTATTTTATTTATATTTTATCAGTACCCGTATGTAATTCGATTGATTTCGATTCAACAATAAAATAAAATTTTATAAAAAAAACAATGTAAGTAGGTAATTTGTCCAAAAAATATTGAAACATTAAAAAATTGGATAATTACAATTAATGAGAATGACCTACTTACTATTAGCTCATATTTTATTTCCTACTTACTAAGTTCACTTTATTTGCGAGGTAATTCCAATCGGTACTGAGGTTTGTTATAGTTGTACCCAGGTGATGGCTCAGGGGATGGTACAGGTGCAGGTGCGGGTGCGGGTGCGGGTGCGGGTGCGGGCGCTGGCACTGGAACAGGTTGTGGTACCGGCTGCGGGAAAATAGGTACTTGGGGTGGTGTTACAATCACAGCGTCGTCTGTAAACCCAACATCACGAGCAGATGGTAGGAGCTGCTGCTGGTACTGTGCGCGATAGAACTGCGGTTGACCTTGTTGAGGTGTAAAATACTGCTGCGGTTGCAACTGTTGCGGTGAATAATACTGCTGTTGCTGAAACTGCTGTGGAGAAGAATACTGCTGTTGTTGAAACGGCTGTGGTGAATAATACTGCTGTTGTTGAAACTGCTGTGGTGAATTATACTGCTGGGGAATATTTGGGACTCCGTACTGCTGTTGAACGTTGGGTAGTCCATATTGTGTTGGTAACTGCATCCGTCCGAACATGTTTTCCAAGAAGGGGAATTTGTTGGTAATTTTTGACCACAGTCCGCCGTTGCCGCCGACCTGGTTGCTACCGCCATTTCCCCAAAATAACTGTTGCGATGGTTCATAGCCAAAGTTTCGGTTTACTTCAACGGCATAGGGGTCGTTTTGATCAATGTTGTAGAGTAGTTCCCGTTGCACATTGTAACTTACAACGCAACCTAGAATAAAAAGTATTATGTAGATTCAGCAATAACCACAAATGCAAAGCCAAGTAACTAAATGAAATATGTGATATGTTTGTTTATTATTTATTAATTTAATAAGTAGTTAATTATTTTCACAGAGTGTACAAAAATATTCCTCCTGAAATTCTTTTTGATTTGAAAGTAAGAAAGTCTAATGAATGAAATTAATTCCTAATTAAAATCACAATTGCACATAAACACTGTCGCACCACCTACCTACGATGCTACAAAATAAAACGATGACCGGTGCATTCATTTTCGCACGAGTTACTGAACCTCAACTGTGTGCTATTGTTGCCTGTCTTTGCCTTTATACCGGCTGTGTTTACTCCTAAATGAGGACCTTGAAGAAAAATTCTCGTAACCCAATATTGAAAGTGTGAGGTAATGCGTGGTAGCGGCTCACCCAGCGGCCAGCGGATGGCACTGCGTGGACAATAGGCGTGACATCTAGGTGACTCGTACGTCGCCGGCTTCTGCATTCACAGGCCGTGGCGAAAACAAACTTTTCGTGATCGATCGCAGATGTCAGGTACATAATAAAGATTCGATTACGTAAGTTGCGTAACGACTTCTTTTTATGCAATTTTATACATCTATATCTTTAATTGTAATTTTATGTTCATTTTTTAATGTAAAACTTATGAGGGTACAGAGGCAGTCTTCATGACATTCACATACCATTATTCATGCAATAATGAAAATGATATTACTTACTTAACTTTTTATAAATGCCTCCTGTGGGCTGTAATAAATTGTTCTTATCAATCATCTCATCATAACTAGGTTATAAGTAAACATTTAAACCTGAATACAAATTACTTAACAGATTCTAGACATACAGAAACCAAAAGCTTTTTTGCCGGTTGTTAGAGGGAAAATAGAGAGATTTAAAAAGGTACAGCCTGTATATAAGATATCTATTCGTGAAAAATGCATTGGAACTCGTCCGTGCGTGTGTTTACCCAACATACCTAATCGGCATTATTCATAAGATAACGAGTATTTGTCTTCGATAATTGTCACGGTATTGTCGTTCGTAGCGCAGAAGCTTTTTGCGAAATATTGCTTCATGACACTCACGACATAAAGGTATAGGTAGTTATGAATGAATAAGTGTTTTAAAGCTAAATGGTCATAGGCAGGTAGGTAAGTTAGATTAGATTTCAGTAACTATCGAAAGAATTTCCAGATTAGAAGTTTAACTGGGCTATGACTCTATGAGGGTGTCATCTATTTGCAAACCAAGATAATGAATATTACTAATCTATTATAAAAAGAATACCTACGTGCCGAATTGGAAATCGGTTAAAAATTACTTAAAAAACCGACCAAGGGCGAGTCAGATTCCCTTTGAAGGGGCCCGACCTCGTACAACAAATAACTGTTATGTTCTAAGACATTGCAAACTGCCAAAATGATTCTAGGTCAACGGGTATCCTATAGTTTTTGATTTTCCTGGCGGATCATAACAAACATGCCCTATTCAACCCATAGTAACTATTCAGAATATCGGCAGATCCTCTGGCTTTATCATTCATGTGAACATTACCCTTCAAAATCAGAAGTTGGAACCCGGAGCTGAAACCAAATTAGTGTGCGAAGTACCTCGAGAATCGGTTCAATAGAAATAGGTAGCCTGGCTAGGTATTTAATTGAAAATTTTATGGCAAGATTTAAATCAATTGAATTGGAAATCTATGAAATTGTAGCTCTATACTTGTACGAGTAATTACATATGCAATTTCGTCTAAAGGTTCATATTATGTAAGTATTATGTCTTTCATGCATCACTAAAAAATTATGAATTCGTTTCCCAGGAAAACATTGTTAACGTCACTACGATGAGACTTGAAAATAAAAGCAGCGTCGGTGCATTTTTAGAGTAGTACCTAGGTAAGGTAGAAATACTGGTAGGTAGCTAGGCTGATTTAAATACTAACTCTGTACAAAAATTATGAAACTAATTATTATTTAAACAAAAACAGTTAAAACAAAAGACAGGTCACTTGCCTATTTCTTAAGCCTATGCGTATAGGTATTGGCGACTCTTGTATAAATTTTCTGTTTCCAAATAGTTATAATAATTTCAATTCAAATGTATTCACAGCTCGTTAATCACAGTTATCTTTAAATCTAGCTTAAAGTTCAACAATTGATCATCCAATTAGGTAAGTGGTCAATGGGTCAATTTAGTAGGCATTTCGTGTTACTGGCATATCACTGTCAAGCCAGTACTTTTTCTCAAGATTTCTCTCGTTTAAAATCAAACGTTAGTTAATCCTAAAATGTTATGTATCTTGAATAGGAAAATGTCATCTAACGTACTTGGTAGCTAATTAATCTTTAGACGGTTAAGTGTCCGATTTTCACCTACTTTCACCGGACTAACTTTTATCGGTAAGAAACCTAGTCTGTTATATAAAATCTGGTTAATTACTTATACATTTAAAAGAATAAACTGATTGACGTAGGTACACAACAACAAACCGCTAGATCTTATTTAAATTTTTAATTAAGACCTTGCATGTAGGTTTTCTTTATAAAGTAGACCCCGTAAGAGATTTACAGAAATTGACAAAGCAGACCAAGTCACAGGAATAAACTAGCTATAAGACATAAAGTGAATCAACAATAATAAAGCAGATTGTCGCGTAATGAATGAAGTGGTTAAAGTGCTTCAGGTTTGTAGGTTCTTATGCGATTATGAATAAGTAACGTTATGTGAGACTTGAGAGAAATGTCCGAGTTGACCCGTAAATATAATGTCACATATTTATGTTATTTACTTAATGAAGATATTAATCTGAAATAATGAGGGTAATTTATGTTAAAAGTATCTCTTACGAAAACTCAGTCATAAATCAAGTTATAATCACATTACATTTTACTTTGTGACTCTTCGCTTTAATTTTACCTAGATTGACTACGAATTCGTATAATATAAGAATGGTTTTAAAATTGAACTATGTAATAATTTAAACTATGTACAAATTTAAAAACCTGTAATTTTGCTTGTCATGAAATCTTGAGCATATAATGAAAGCTAGGTGTAAAAATCTTTTTAATACAGTTGCTCAAAAAGTGGCGTATTACAGGGACGTATAGCGTTCGGGATGTGGGCTATTACATACTCGTGCTTTTTCTTTACCTTTCCCGCACTCGTGCTTTTTCTTTCCCAACTGTCAAAATATTAAAAAGAAAAACCAACCATGAAGTTTTTACTAAAAAAAATCATAGAAGTTTTTATGATTCATGCAAATACGTATTTCTAATAAGAAGCTACTAATTTGTTTCAATATCAGATTTAATGATTTGATTGAAAGTTTGATTAGGTTTCATTTCATTTCATCTCATTAAATTTAATTTTCATTTCATATCAATAAAAAACTTCTACTGAAGACTTGGCTGTATGGGCATAGTTCCCTTTGCCTACCAGAATGGGTGAAGAAAAAAAAACTCTGCTTATATTCTACAGTTGGCGCCATTTTTCAGAAATTTTCTTTGCGAGTTTAGTTGTTGGTTGCCTAAAATGAGTAATTTCGACCCTAGTTTTTTATATCTATTAACAATAAAGTTGTTTTAAATTAAATTAAATTAAGTTAGTTGAGTTTATTGTGTTTTTATTATTTTATTAAATTGCTTCATTTTTTCGCAACTGTATTAAAAATAGTCGTTCAGTACACGTGCGGAACCGTCATTGCAACTCGTTCCGACTGTCAACCCTCGCCTTCAGCTACGCCTCGGCTCGGGTAGACATTTGTCGGAACTCTTTGCAATGACAGCCTTTCCGCACTTGTAATGAAATATACTTTCTGATAGGTAATTTCGATATACCTATAACAGGAAAAATAATTGTACCTAAACCAATTAGGTAAGTATATCCATTACCAACAGAAGATTAAAGGAAAAAGAAAACAAGAACTACATATTTATGACAACACTGCGTAAGTAAATATGTATTTTCTTGAACGAGATTCTCGATATTTTGCAACGTTTAAATTAATGTGATAGGCAGAACTGCCAAAATGCGTAAGTCGCATAGCTGTGCGTTTTATTATTTATGATCAATACAATGAAACATTTATCTTAACGTTTATTCGATGTCTCATTTTGCAATAACTGTTTTAAGAAAGTTTCCGATGCAATACCATAAGTAGATGAGCATAAAAACAGGGCCACGTTGTCACAAATAAATTGTTTCGACAGGAGAGGAATTTCGTACCTACTTTGTATGTTAACGAGATTCAATTTCATGCTTTTAACTTATTTTTAACCCCCGACCCAAAAAGAGGGGTGTTATAAGTTTGACGTGTGTATCTGTGTATCTGTGTATCTGTCTGTGGCATCGTAGCGCCTAAACGAATGAACCGATTTTAATTTAGTTTTTTTTGTTTGAAAGGTTGCTTGATTGAGAGTGTTCTTAGCTATAATCTAAAAAAATTGGTTCAGCCGTTTAAGAGTTATCAGCTCTTTTCTAGTTTTCTTGTAGAAAAGAAGGTTAGATAACCGTTAGGTTCTTAATATTATGTCAATAGACAAATGTCAAGCTGTCAAGATGGACGTTGCCTAAATACATAATTATTTATTTGAAAATGATGTTTTGGAAAACTCAAATACTTTGGATCGTCGGGGGTGTTATAAATTTTTAATTTACACTTGTCAATAATTGAGTTAAGGCATCTTCGATCTCCAAAACTTTTCATCACCAAACATGAGAAACCTTTCGCATTTATAATATTAAATATATGGCATGGATAAAATGCATGGCAGCACCATCTGGATAGAATGTTACCTAGGGAACGCGGTACTGCAGCCAACAGTGACGAGTTATGGTCGCTTACCCCCTTGAAAAGGGCTTGCGGGCGATAGACGCGGGGAGTCTGTCGTCCGAAAAGAAAGGTCTCAGACGGTGTGTAGGGACTCCATTGGTCCTCTGAGGAGGGTCTGAAGATCTGCACTCAGCAAACGCCGCTGCTGGGTTGCGCGAACGTTTTTAGTTAGCCCCGTTGCCCAGCCACCGGGTTATGCGTGAAACACCGTAAGGTTTTAGTCAGTAAGAGTCCGATATAACCTCCGTGCCTCTCCGGGCGCGGTGGTATCCATGAGGATTTCCCCACGAAAAAAGTAGCTTTAAGAGAGCTTTAGGTAAGCTCTGACTCTCTCTTTACAAGTACCTTAACTGTAATGTATGTAATACATCGCACTTCAGAGCGCAACGACAGAAGCGCGGCTCTGCAATGTTAATTTATACAATGTCTTGTGTTACATTTTCTAGGAGCCGCTTCGGAGTCACTGACATCATGTATCTTAATAAAGTCATTAGGATTCTAAGCACACTATAACACTACCTCACCGTATTGAATGTTGGGGCATCAGTTACGTACCATTATTTATTTAAATGTGTAAAAAGTTTGTTCATTTGCAAATACTAAGTCAAGTATTGTAATAGTCGATAGGTAATAGTTGTAAGTGAACCATAGGTACTTACTGGTTCAACAATGTTAAATAAGTATTTACTTACTTAGTTTTCGAAGCTAGGACGTCTTGGTTTCTCGAGCACTGTGATGTGCAAATAAGAATAGCTCTATAAATTTATAAGAGGTAATGGGTTTGATATTTGGCAGGTATCGATTAATGGACGGAATGATAAGCAACAATACTAAACCTTAGTGGTTTTTTTGTTGTGCTAAAAGCATTTGTAAAACGTTCAATATTTAATAGTTAATAAAAAAAAAAGGTTCAATATAGAAATGTAGGTATTAGAAATGGTTAATTTCTACATCGGCCCAGTTCTGACTGGATGGGAGGCTTCGGTAGCGGCAATTTGGTAACTTGGCAGCATGGCTACTGGCAAAGATGTAGGTACCTAAGCGGTCCACATGCAAAGAACTAATTTCAACCGAGACAGTAAAATGAGACAGAAATAACGAGATAGAAATCCGCTTCCATTCCCTGCTAAATGACCCCCGTCCCCCTCCCCACCGGCACGCCTGGTTGTAAAAATAAAGCAATATTAGCGTCTCTATCAATTGCTGTTTTAATTTTGTGATTTTGTGGACAAAAAGATACAGAGAGTCTAGATGAAAATGTGAATTTCTTAAGGTAGGAATAAGGAAGTAGATCCAGGAGTGTAACGTAAACTAATATAATTAAATTTAAACTGATATACCTACTTAATTGACTTCATTAACAGGAAGGGCTAGGTATAAATAATAATACCTATTAACTAACTGTGGTTTTTGTGGCGCTGAATGTAACAAAAACTTTTTGTATATTTCTAATGTCAATAATGATAAATAAAATAAATAAATATTACCTACCTAAGTATATAATTAATAATACTAGAAAGTTGGATCTGAATAATCTAATACAACGAACAAAAATCGACCTTTTCAATAGCTATAAATTAAAGAGATAAAACGTCGAAAAGTCTCGTTATGTAGGAAATAGGAATACCTATATTGTATACGATTTATGACCTATACCTAATCATTAAAATAAATGTAACATGTTCAAAAGATTTAAGTTTGTGAAGGACAATTACGGTCACTAATTTAATATTATTTTATACTCAAACCTACCTTATCTACCTTTGTAGGAAAGTTCTGTAACGACAAAGCTGCGTGGAGCGCGCCTGGGATTTCAGTTGCCCGCATTGATAGTTAGTGAATTGTTACATTGATAATAATAATAAGTATCGAAACTTTTTATGATTTGAAAAGAGCAATTTGAGTTTCTGGTCAGCTTTTCTCAATAGAATTTGTTTTCCGAAGCGAGTTGCAGACCCAGAGTCACAAACATAGCATAAGAGATAATAAATAGAGCGCTCGAGTAAATCCCGAAATCCCCTCTTGGGCTCCCCTACATAAGCAGTCTAGTTGATGGCCCTAAATAAAATACCTACCTTTATAAATTTTGATTTTTAGGGTTCCGCACCTCAAAAGGAAAAACGGAACCCTTATAGGATCAATTTAGAGCCTCAATAGCTCAACCGGTAAAGGAGTGGACTGAAAACCGAAAGGTCGACGGTTCAAACCCCGCCCGTTGCACTATTGTCGTACCTACTCCTAGCACAAGCCTGACGCCTGAGAGGAAAGGGGAATATTAGTCATTTAACAATATTCTTTTTTAAGAAAAAAAACAAAAAAAACTTTGTTGTCTGTCTGTCTGTTTGTCTGTCTGTCTGTCCGTTCGTCCGTCAGTCCGTCCGTCCATCCGTCGTGTCTGTCAAGAAAACCTATAGGGTATTTCCCGTTGACCTAGAATCATCAAATTTGGCAATTAGGTAGGTCTTATAGCACAAGTAAAGGAATAACTCCTAAAACCGTGAATTTCTGGTTATATCACAGAAAAAAAAATTAAAATGTGTTTTAATTTTCAAAGTAAGATAACTATACCAAGTGGGGTATCATATGAAAGGGCTTTATCTGTACAGTCTAAACCAGATTTTCATTTATTTTTATGCATAATAGTTTTTGATTTATCGTGACGAAAAAATAACCGAGTACGGAACTGGGTGTGCGAGTCTGATTCGCACTTGACCGGTTTTTTTTTTTTCATTTTTATGCCGTTAGTTGCTCAGTGGACGTGGCGGGTGGCCAAGTTTATTGTGAGCTGTCCCCGCGGTCTCCAGCGTCACTTGCCTTTTCTGTATCCCTCGAGTTTACAGGTGTAGGATTTGAACCTCTAGACTCATTTATTGAACACCAATCAACCGAACAATAGGTAGTAAGTACCTATCCCACCAAAAACAGCTCATGTGAAAAGATAGCCAAGACTCACAAGTTCATAATGTTTTCACTGTTAAAAAGTTATGAGGTCTCTAGTAGAGCCAAGCCCCTAGCTGAGCTTAGATTTGTGCTGGCCATGGGACCTATCCCAAGTCCAAAGTAATATAGCTCTTAAATGTTCTTGACTATATCACATTTATAACAATAAATAACAAATCACTCTACTTACAAGCTCTGATTCTACAAACCCTACATCTTGGTAAAAAAAGTACGGCTTGGCCGTTTAATGTTCGTAAAACTATTACATGACATAACATATTTTAAGGCCATAAGGAATAGTTTGTTCGACAATTACTAATTTGTATTGTACTTCGTGATGGTCGCAGAAGCTATTCCGGGCTTAAATGTCATTTCAGATAAAAAATCCACGAACTGTAAACGGCCAAGCCGTACTTTTTCTTACCAAGATATAGGGTTTGTAGAATCAGAGCTTGTAAGTAGAGTGATTTGTTATTTATTGTTATAAATGTGATATAGTCAAGAACATTTAAGAGCTATATTACTTTGGACTTGGGATAGGTCCCATGGCCAGCACAAATCTAAGCTCAGCTAGGGGCTTGGCTCTACTAGAGATCTCATAACTTTTTAACAGTGAAAACATTATGAACTTGTGAGTCTTGGCTACCTTTTTACATGAAATGTTTTTGGTGGGATTTCATTTCTTTTTGGCAGGTACCCTAGATTTTTTTTGGATCTATTTCTTGTAGGTACATCATTTTCATGGCCCACTCTCAATCGTTACCTCTCTTTTTAAAAGCTTTTATTCAACTTGCAATGTACTCGTATGTAAATATGTTTGTTCGGGTGGAATCTTGCAACTCAATTTTGAAGCAGATATACCAAACTTCAGTCTTTTAGGATTTCAGGAAACACAGATACTTGGTACGTTTGAAAAATCTGCCACGGACATCTTATCTTGAAAACTTTAGTATTCGAGCAACAGATTTTACAGATATGCATCTCGATACGCATACGAGGGGATGAAGGGGGACCCGATTTCTTAATTTATCTTTTGTTCATAATTCTTGAAATTCCTGCTTAATGCCAAATTTCAGTCTTCTAGGACTTCAGAAAGTACCCTAGAATTTGTGACTAGAAGTTTTGATTGTCAATAAATCTGAAACTATAAAAGTTAGACAATTGATAGTCAATGCGTTTAATAAATCTGCCAAGGACATCTTATCTTGAAAATATCAGCATTCTAGCGACAGAATTTAAAGATTTGTTTCCCCCATACAGAGGCGTAGAGGGGGGGAAATCCCAATTTCTCAATTTTCCTGTAGTTTGTATGCAATTTCTAGTCTACATACCAAATTTCAGTCTTCTAGGACTTCGGGAAGTACCCTAAAATTACAGACTAAAGTTTTGACTTTCAATAAATCTGAAACTATAAAAGCTAGACAATTGATACTCAATGCATTTAATAAATCTGCCAAGGACATCTTATTCTGAAAATATCAGCATTCTAGCGACAGAATTTACAGATTTGCTTTTCCCATAAGAGGCGTAGAGGGGGGGAAATTTCCAATTTCTTAATTTTCCTGTAGTTTGTATGCAATTTCTAGTCTACATACCAAATTTCAGTCTTCTAGGACTTCGGGAAGTACCTTAGAGGTTTTGATGATCATCAGTGAGGGACGAAAACGGCGTATTTTAGGTATCAATAAATCTGTAACCATAAAAGCTAGATATTTGATACTTGGTATATTTGGTAAGTTTGCTGAGGACACCTCATACTGAAAATTTCAGCTTTCTAGCGTCATCCAGACCGAAGTTATGACGGGTCAAAAATACGGCGAAACACTTCGAGAAAAAGGTACATAGCGCCCCGGCCGCCGTTTGGCTCGTCTTGGCGGGAGCACTACCGTGCCCCCTGATACCTATTCGATAAATGTGTATGTGTATATACCTATAGTCCTTTGTATAAGAATAACCTGAATAAATTAAAGGATTAAAGGAAGATCTAAACTGATGTCACAGAACACTAGGTGTACTGTGTAGGTGGAACGTTACATCAGCTCTTAATGAATTATTTATTTCGAAGGCATTGTACATCCTCCCAGCGATCGTGAACAATGGACATGATGGGAATAAAGGCCTGGACAAACACAAAGCGTAGAGGCTGCAACTCGCGACGAATTAGTGAAAAAAATGATACTAAGGATTATTAGTTCTCAATCATGGAACTAGGAACCAGCTTAGTTTAGTGCTAAGCAATAGAACTTTTTTAAATATGAACACACTTTTGATATCTGTGAATTAATATTTCTATTTCTTTATTATATTATGTATAGAATATTTATCTTGAAATATATCTGAAAACACAGCCACTTTCCATTCTTCGACGTTTGGAAATTTTTATTCCTCATGTCTCGTTTCAAATTTAAGAAAATATCAGACAGGACCCTGTACCGACTATCCGGGGGTTGAGTCGCAAGCACGAACTCTCCAGCCTTTGCAACATCGACAGTACAAACGGAGGCGTTATTGTGGTCCGTGGAACAGGATAACATGCTAACGCACATAGCTCTATTAGGCTGGTCATCATGGCATATAGGCATTTTATATGATAACACGACAGAACAATAACGTCACACTGAGTCTGAGATCTATAGAGCGCACTTTGAATTTGCTCAGACACTGTTAAAACGAGACAGCACTATACCGCTGGCATAAATCTGTCTCGTTTTAACTTAAACTAAAGTCTAAGCAAAGTCAAAGTGCGCTCTATAGATTTCAACCTGAGACATGGGCGAGCACGATTTGTAGATAATATAAACTGTAAACCCCTTATTGATACAGTCCTTAATGTAAAAAAACTTGTAGGAGCTGCGTTACGTTCGTATCGCGCGTCGCTGCTGTCTCTCGTTGTGTGTGCCCAAGACCTGATTGTATCTGTGCCAGCTCGAGTGATTTACGGGATGATTAGCGCGAGAGATGAACAGTTTATGACTTCAACATTTAATGAATAATAATAACGAATCCAATCCAATAAAATAAATAAATCCAATAAAATAAATGAATAAGAATCCAATTAAATGTAATTGTATACAATTACATTTAATTGGATTCTTCTTATTACGATTCTGGTCTCTGTTAGTTAATGTCAAAGATAGATAAAGTTAGGTAGGCATACCACATTGTATTACTTTACTCTATGGTATACTAGGTATCTGTAATTAAGGAAATCTTCAAATGCATAATATACGAGATACTTAAATACCTACCTAACTACTATAGATATAGATCTCCGAATGTTAAAGGCGGCCGCAGTGCCTTCAGGTGGCGCGCGCGCTTGCTTTGACCTCTGGTCATTCACTTTAGTAAAATTCGAATATGTTAAGTAAGTAATTCATTAAATCATATTTTTTGATCATACTCGATTTAATTTCTTTTATTTGGTACTCATAGGTAATATAAACATTGGGTTGGTAGGTACATAACTGGTTTGTAAGTATTCAATAAATAATATTATTAATAACGCGTATTTACCTATTTGTCATTGAACTCTAGCAATGTAGGTAGTATTTAGGTAGATATAGGTAGGCAGGTAGGTATGTACATAGGCTGTGACATAGGCCTCGTATTATAATATTATGTAGGTATAGGCAAAGCAAACTTGTAACAAACTTAAATATGCTATTATTATATTATGAGTTAGCTATTTGTTCTTTCTATATAATTAGGTATTTATAGAATATGTTGTTGTTGATTTTATTACTTATGTTTTAAGGAGGCATTAAAACAGCTGGGGTCGTTTCTTCGTCACCAATGACATTGAATGGCAAATAGATACGGAACACGGATGTGAACTGACTCAGATGTCTATTAGATAATATCATAGTCCACATAGCACTCACTGGCATTTACTACATTGCCAATCCTTTGACTTAAACCATACCTAAAACTATCCAAAGTCCAATATTTGGCAAGAATTCGGAATTTTATAATTTCGCAATTTGGTCTCGTCTGGTGGGAGGCTTCGGTCGTGGCTAGTACCCTACCTGCACAAGCCGTGCCGTGCCATCAAGCGATTTAGCATTCCGATACGATGCCGTGTAGAAACCAAAGGGGTATGAGTTCCATAAAAACTGCCATACCCCTTCCAAGTTAGCCTGCTTCCTTCTTAGACTGCATCATCACTGACCACCAGGTGAGATTGCAGTCAAGGGCTAACTTCCTTTTAAATTATTCAGATACGCTGAATAATAAGTAAAAAAAAGTAAGCGAGCAGGTCGTATACTTAAACCTCGAGAAACAGATAAGTAATTATTATCTATATTGTCTTTAGTTTTGTCTCCAAGTGAGCTATATAGCTCTGCGCCTAATTATATCAAAATCGGTTCAGCGGGTATTTGTGGAAAGGATACATAGTAGGTATATGTACATATGCCTAAGTAACAAACAAACATAGAAAATAACAATTTTGCATTTATAATAATAGCAGCTTTTTAGGGTTTCGTGCCCGAAGGGCGCCAACAGAACCCTATTACTAGGTAAGTTTCCGCTGTCCATCCGTCTGTCTGTCAGCGAACTGTACCTTGTGAACCATAATAGGTAGAGGGTTCTCACATAGTTCATTTCTATTGCTGCTATAACAACAAATATTAGTCAAAATGGCTGCCATGAAAATTGAAATTAAAAAGTGTGATATTATCTTGTAAGTACCTACTACGGTACGGAACTTCGTGTGCGAGTCCGACTCGCACTTGACCGATTGTTTATTAGATAGTTAGGTATTAAATTCTTAAACTTCATTCAATTAGTAGGTATTGATAGGCAATATGTTTCAATTTTTCCAATTAATTAATTTTAATCAATTTTCTGGATTTTACTCCCATCATCACTGAACGAGCTTCACTCGAAAAATTGGAACTTGTTTTGTGTTTATGATGATAATAATTATTAATTAATACCTAACTAACCAACAACTTTTATTTAGTTGTTGGGTAGGTATGCTGAATATAATATCAAAATTATGTAAATCTATGCAAATTAACATAATATGAACATGTTCCATGGGCAAAAGGATGAAAGAAAAAACTTCGAAAGTTAATTAATTTTAATACCTACGTAATATAAAAATATTCAATATTCAATATGTACTAGGTATAACATTGCTACTAAAATTTACTTGTTCTAGTAGAATATAGCATTCAAATTATGTTAATCGTAGTATAATAATATGTCAGTTATTCAAACATTCTTTGTGTTTTTACTTGAGTGTGTATATGTGCAAAGGGATGAAAGAAAAAGCTAAATTATTAAATTAATATAAAATATTTAATACTTAAAAAACTTATTATAAAATATGTATTGTAAAAGCTTACTATCTATTCTATCTATCTCACAAAAGAATTTATCACAAATGTCTTAAATACGTTATCGTATAAGTCTTATTTCGTGATTATATCACAATGGGCATAACATAAAACAACGATTTTCTTCATCTACATGTTTTAGTAGAGAAGCAATACGCTGAATTTTGTAGCTATAATGTTACCGTCCTATTTTTATCGTCTTCCGTAACCTGTAAACAAAGTACACGGTTAATATTAAAAATAACAACATACTGTACCTACTTACCTAGATATTTAATAAAGGTATTATTATCTACACCTTATCAAAACTCAAATAACCATTTTTAGGGTTCCGTACCAAAATGATAAAAAAGAACCCTTATGGTGCGACTAAATCTGTCCGTCCGTCCGTCATTCACATCTACTTAGGTAGGTTCCTATATCAGAAACTACTAATGCTATCCTTACCCTAGGGAATTTTAAACAAATTCATGCGGACGAAATCGCGGGTGAAAGGATTAAAACTTATTTTAAATTAATAGGTAGATAGATTTTCATGTCGATTTTCCCGCGATACCTGGTTTTGCTATTAGTGGGTAGGTATATGAGGAATTAATATTTTGAAAATATAGGTATTACTATGTGCACATAACAAAGACTAGAATACACAGAATTTAATCAGTTACGAAAAATTCCACGTGTCGAATTGTATTTCCGTGCATTCTTGTCATTGTTGTGCATATTTTCAATAGAATCACTGGATAACAAAAGTAAAATTACCTCCTTTCACTGCAGCACCCGCAGATGCATGAGCTGAGGCTGAGCTGCTGGCAAAACTTCTTCCGGTTCCAAAAGACCCAGCGCCTGCGTTCGCAACACTATTGGCAGAGGCTAAATTGCCAACTAGACTATCGTGTCCTCCTAAAGCACCTGTTGTTGAAGAGCCTTGACTAGATGGGTAATTTCCGTTATTTCCAGAATAATTTGAGCCACATCCAGAATTGCAGCCAGAAGAACTGAGACCTTGGTTTGCACTAAATGCGTTAGAGCTGGCAAAAGTTGCAGCATTAGCATTTGCCCCTGCAGTACCTGCAATCACTGAATCACTCGGTGCCTTATTCACACCGCTAGGTTCATTATTCTTCACCGCAAGTGTATTGCCATATTCTGTATTAACTCCACTTGCAGACTTGTCATGCTCTCCTGTTATAATTTTTCCAGTATGTTCATCGTATCCATTTTTTGAAGGTTTACCATTGTCAAAAGGTTTTAAAAAGCCCGGTGGGCCACCAAAAGTTCCCGAGTAAGCTGCCGCCTTCGCATTTGCCGCTGCGCTAGCACTACTAGGCGAAATATGTTCCTTTCCACTAGGCAAAATTGCAGGACCACAATTTCCACTAGCACAAGTAGTATGACCTAAAGGTGACGTAGGAATATTTGGCGATACATATTCATTTGGTTTAAGTACTCCTGATGGACCGCCAAAACCACCCAAGTATGGAGGTAACTTTGTTTTTTCATCAACTGGTTTAACTAATCCAGGTTTTAGTGTATTACTTACACCAGCGAAGTATCCCGTGTTGGGGGTACCAGTGTTAGGAGGAATAAGACTTTCACTTGGTTTATGTAAGTTGTGATTATTCGATACTCCAAACCCAGAGTTTGCTACGACGTCTGAACTTATATGGTCACCGCTAGACTGTGCAATATTAGGGCCAGGTGGTATTTTGTCTTGAGTAGGTTTTGTTTTAACATGTGTGCCGATTTTGGAGCCTGTATCAAAGGAACCTGGTGATCCACCAAAACCACCAGTATATATAGGATTTTTATGATTAGATTCAGATGCAGGCTTAATGCCGAATGATTCATGTAATCCAGTAACGGGAGCCCCTCCAACGACATGTGGTTTATCATGTGAACCTACATCAGAGTGCACGTCAGCTGAACCCGTGGGTCTCCCGAATCCACCAGTATAAGAAGGAGTGCTGTGACCAAAACCTAAGCTAGAATCTGGCTTTGGTAAGCCGAAAGAGACGTGCCCAGGACTGGCTGATATTTCATTTTTATGTGGCACAGTACTTGGAACAGATGATGGATTTTCATTGGTTGGCTTAGATTGGGAATATGAGTTAGTATGTGTGTCAAATGATCCCGCTGAACCTCCAAAACTTCCAGTATACGAAGGAATATTTTGACTAGAAGGTGACACACTTGAACCCGGTTTTAAATTTAAGCCATGTGCATGCCCAGGACTGGCCGATATTTCATTTTTATGTGGCACAGTATTTGGTACAGATGATGGATTTTCATTGGTTGGCTTAGATTGGTGATAAGAGTTAGTAGGTGTGTCAAATGTACCCGCTGAACCTCCAAACCCTCCAGTATATGAAGGAATATTTTGACTAGAAGGTGAGACACTTGAACCCGGTTTTAAATTTAAGCCATGTACATGCCCAGGACTGGCCGATATTTCATTTTTATGTGGTACAGTATTTGGTACAGATGATGGATTTTCATTAGTTGGCTTAGATTGGTGATAAGAGTTAGTAGGTGTGTCAAAGGTACCCGCTGAACCTCCAAACCCTCCAGTATACGAAGGAATATTTTGACTAGAAGGTGACACACTTGAACCCGGTTTTAAACCATCATTTAAGCCATGTCCAAATGCACCTGATGTTCCAAATCCAGTGTTTGGTTTATGTCCGGCATCAATTGACCCCGCAGGTACTCCAAATCCACTCGTATATCCCTGAGTATTTTGACTAGGTGACAAAACATTAGTTTTTGGTGTTTCTGAAGATCCCGGATGGGCCACAACATTAAGTGGCCCTGCATTTGCGGTAGGATTGTTAGGATTTGGCTTTAAAAATCCATCAGTATGCCCAGAATAAGCATTGTGGCCTGAATTATTTTCGGTGTCTGATACACCAAATGAAGCTGACTGAGTTGGAGCAGAAACAGTTCCAGGCTTTATCAAG
This sequence comes from Maniola jurtina, assembly GCF_905333055.1. Classification (NCBI taxonomy): domain Eukaryota; kingdom Metazoa; phylum Arthropoda; class Insecta; order Lepidoptera; family Nymphalidae; genus Maniola; species Maniola jurtina. The sequence goes on from NC_060030.1 coordinate 8,157,433, forward strand.
CCAGCTTGTGAACTGGGTCCTGAAGAAATAGGACGAACTTCACAATTAGGTGTGCTACAAGAAGGACTACTTGGAGATTGATAAGTTGGGCTATTTAACGAATCACAATTTGCCCCATTACAACCTGGAGATCCAGCGGGGCTTATTGGTAATGGAGAAGAATAAATTCCATCAGAATAGCTGGGGATTTTGGGCGTTATAACGGATTTTGGTGGTGCATTTGACGGTAAATTATACAAGGGTCCGTTGAGCTGGGTATTGCTATTGTAATTGGGTGATGCTTCGCCTGGGTTTCCGCCAAGAATAGGGACATTATAACTTGATGGTTTTCCGTTAATTAAATTCGCACCGGTCAAAGCAGGGTTGCAATTGTGAGTGGCACAAGCTGGTCCAATATTAGGAGTAGTTAAATGCGTAGCAGGCTGTTGTGGGTTCGTTGAAGCGGCACTTCCTGAGGGTGCGAGAGGAATAAAAATATCACACCCCGAATTGGGAGAGTCACAGTTTTTCGTTGTGGGTTGTTCGTTATGGTGGGTCGAAGTCGAAGGTGTATGGGATGCTAAATTAATATTCGATTCACATTTTCCGTAGGAACAGTCATTCCGGGATCCAGTTGCATCAAAACCAGATGTGTGGCCGTGGTTTAAATTGCTGCTAGGTTTCGATTTTCCCCCAATATTAACTTCAAAATCGTCCAAGTCCGTTTGTTGTTGAATTGACGGAGAGTTTGCTGTTTGTAAATCCGCTCCATAGTTATTAGGTATACCTGAAGATGGTTGGCAATGTCCTGATAAGCAATTCTTATTATCATTTATATTAGGTTGATGGCCGCTCGATCCGCACTCATTTGACGTGCATTTATTGTTTGTGCCACCAGCAGTATTACAGTTATTTCCTGCACAAGGCAAGCCACCAATATTATGCGAGAGTGCTGAAGATCCTGCGATGGCACTTGCACCAGCTGCAGCTTGTGCAATTGATCCACTAGCTCCGAATCCATTATGAGGCGAACCGTGTAATGTCGACGGTATGCTATTTCCCGCTACGCCGTTTGCTGCGGTACCGCCGAAACTGAATGAACTCGAGCTTGAGCTTGAACTTGAACTTGAAGAAGCAAAACTTGACGAAGCTGACTTGGAGAAACTCCCCGAAAATCCACCACCACTGGGAATACTAAGTGGGATAGCGGGTAGAGCGCCTCCGAATGCGCCGGATGCTGCGTTTGCGTCAGCTAAAAAAAAAGTATCAGTTTAATAAAATGATTGATCTTAAATCAATGTAAATGAGTTTATTATTTAGTAGGTCCAATAGTAATATCAATCTTATGAAAAGTCCCTAAACACCTACATAAACCGGTCCAATTTGCCTATTTGAACCTAATCGGGGATCCGGCTTGAAGTAGGCAGGTAGACGAAGGTAGGTATTTTAATATGAAGATAACTAAATTAGTTAAGAAATAGCGTTTCGGTCATGTAAATTAGAATATTTTTACTATGGGCATTGGGCACCAAGTACCTACATTTCGACACAGAAAATATCAGCTATAAGCCTGTACTAATTACGTATGCAACAGCAACCTACACTTTGAAGTAACTAGGTACTTATACTTTTGTAATGACACAAAATGTAATAAATAATATGAGTGTATTTATAGCCAATAATAAATCTAATAAGTATTAAGTACAGTAAGTAAGTACACCTATTATAAAAAAACAGTGTTAATATAGTTAAATCTGAGACGATATTATAACTAAGTAGGTACACTAAAACTATAGAGTGCGAAATATGTTAGTTTATGTTTATTAAATTAAATAGTATTGAGATATTTTTGTGATTTAAACTAGATAACGATAAGATAACCTATCTACTTATCGGTAAAAGTCCTATCAAAAACTGATCACTACCATTTCACTCGAAAACAGATCGGCTTTAAGTAACTCATTGATTATATTTAATAGCTTACTTTAGATATATAAGCTAAGTTTAGTATTTGCTTAATATAAATATTGCTTTTCCATATTTTCTAACAAAAAGAAAATCTTCTTACCTTTCGCACCACTTTTCACACCGTATCCGTAAGGCGTGCCTGTCGCACAGCTTACAAGGCCAAGGGCTAACACAATTACACCCGAGAGCTCCATAGTGGCGAAGCTTGCCGGTCACAATGTTATTGTTATGCTACTGACAGCGTTTATAAAGCGATTCACAAATAGTCGTGTATTTTACAAAAAACCTGTTGGTGTTTACTGCGAATTTGAACTTGCTCGTGATCGCGTAGGCAGCCGTTGTTTCCCGTGCTCAGTACAAGCCTTAGATACCACTACTTGGTACATAGCGATTGGGCACTGTCACATGCCACTCAAAAATGTATTACTCATGCTTCTTAATATTCACTCGAGGCTTAGACGGTCACTGGAAAATACACCGACATACAGCTCTAAACTCGGGATTATTATTTACAGCTGTATGCTAATGATTGGGTTTATTCGTAACATTGTGTTAGTCTAAAAAGTTGTTGCCATGTTCATTTATACCGCAATTAGGATTTCGTTCGAGTATATCATGAATGATTATAATAAAACTGTAACTGGATGATTCCTGTTGAAATTTTAGTTCCCTATCTCAAACGAAGCCTGTTGTTTTGCGGGATAAAACAAATTTTTCAAGTTACTTATATTACCCGGAATAATAACTACTTATAAGAGTATGCCAAATTACAGTGATAGCTTAGTGGTTAAAACGTCAGCCTCCTAGTCGGGTTGTCCGGAGTTCGATCCTAGACGCACCTCTAACTTTTCGGCGATTTGTGGGTTATATCATTTGCTTAAACAGCGAAGGTAAACATCGTAAGGAAACCTCAAAGGTATGTGAAGTGAATCAGCACTTGGCAAGCGTCGTAGACAGTGGCCAAACCCTTCTCATTCTGAGAGAAAACCCGTGTTGATTTTTTTTTTAAATTTTAGAATTCTTTATTGCACAGACAAACATAATATACCTAATCTATACCTAAATATACAGAAAACACAGAAGAAACTATACATGAGCGTGCAAAGACGGCTTTATTGCTAAAGCAATCTCTTACAAGCAACCTTTCGAGAAAGAATTGAATGACCAGATCGTGAAAATGACGATGATGATGGTAAGTTACGTTCAAAATGCGTTCAAAACACTTTTTTTCCGGTCGGTAATCCGTTCAGTACCTAAATTGAGTGACGCCCAGCACACCGACATTTTTTATTGCCTGCCTAAGTCCTACCCTATATACTTCTATGGTCCTAGGTACGTAAATCCATTGCATTAAGTTGATAGATTGGTATATGAAAGCTTTTACTAATTCGAAAACTCAGTTAATTTTTACGTACCTATCTATAACCTGCTCGTTCCTATCTTTAGATAATAATTGGCAATTATCTATGAAAATAGTCCCTGTATTCCACATCTCTTAGTTTGCTAAATAACTCATGTATGTAGGTATATAAATCACGTTTTAATAATGCATCCATACTAATTAAATGCGAAAGTGTGTTGTTGGTCTGTCTAGCTAGGTATAATATATTTGTTACTTTTTCACTGCCCATCCCGTCCCGAAAGATACAGAGATAAATTGTATCCCGGAACTCGTATACTAGTATAGACTAGGCTACTTTTTATGTCGGAAAATGGAAGAGTTCCTACGGGATTTAAAAAAATTAAATTCTTGCGGACGCAATCGCAGACAACATTGTATTAGTTCATAGGTATGTAAAATAACCACAATGACAGGTTTATGAAGAAAAACGTTAGGATAATCGTTACGAACAAGATCCGACTTTAGCTTCACACGTCGTGAAACCACAATTTTATTACATTGATGTATTAGGTATGCCTATCATCCTAACCTACCTACGAAGCTTGTTTCATTAATGTACCTACTATTTACATACATATTGTGTCTTGTCGCACAAAATTGGTTCTATAATTAATTCGCGTAATTACCTACCTAACTTTAAATAAAATTAATAATACCTAGCAGCTCAAAAAATCTAGGAATGCGATGAAGGCGTTGTTCAAAAATTTAAGTAAATCAACATCATGATTATCGTAATCAACACGTCGCCGGCTCACTACTAAACACGGGTTTCCTCTCAGAATGAGAACGGTTTAGACGATAATCCGCCTTACTTCAGTACGGATCGGCAGAAATCACACACCTTTGCGACCATCATGCGGAACTTTCAGGCATGCATTATAACTGAGAGAGACTATTGGTTTACTCCTCGGTGATAATTCACGATGTTTCCCTTCATTGCTAAGGCAAGTGATATTTAATTGCTTAAAACGCACCTCCGACTAGTTAGAGATGCATGCTCGGGATCGAACCCGCAACCATACGAATAGAAGGCCTTGAGACGTTTTAACCACTAGTCTACCTAGGTAAGTAAGTACACGTTCCTAATACCCAGTTATGGTACATCCGGGTAACGCGTCTCAATCATCACATTCCATCATAAGAGCTTGCATGATATATCATGAACCTGATCTTGACATATACGGTGTGATTACTTCAATAACAGGGTTTCCCTTGCTTGTCTTAAAGCTGGCATTCTATAACTCATATAAAGTGGCTTATTATAGTCTAGCTTAATGTCCTATGTTTATTTTATCGACCCAGTGTAAAACAGACGAGAAGAAACCGTAAGCTGATGTAATTTAGTTATTTACCTATTGATATAAATAGGTATAGCGTCTAACTTACTAATAAAGCTAATAATTTTATTAGCACCATACCTACCATCGTCGCGTCGGCTAGTTTTGGAGGCCCATCTAGTAGACGACCAATCACCGTCTGCTATTTTTGCAATTTGCGAGATAAGATATATTGGCATATGGCAAGCGTCAGGAATCTCATCAGTCACCCCATAACTCAGGATATCAAGTCCACATTACCCCAAATGTTCATTCCTCGATTACTTTTAACGTTCTGCACACTCCGTAAATTATAATCGTTCAGTGTAACTGACTCGTATTGATGTACTTACGTTATCCCCTTAGCCCTTACTTACCATGGTATCATAATTATTTTTATCATTCAAACACGTATCTGTAAAATTTCGATTCAATAGGACATTTGAAAGTAGGTATAGCCGGAAAAGTAACGTACCAATTTCGACGGAAAGACAACCATTTCATAGCTGGTACGATACAAGTCATTTTAATAAAAGCTTACAATAAAATAGGCTACTTAAACAGTAAATCATCAATAATAACGATATGATAAATAAACGGAACATTAGTTACGTGTTTATTTTAGAGGTCAAGGATGAATTTATAACCTGCTTTGTACTTGCAGGATATACCTATGGCATTACCAGGCATTACTTATGCCGTGACTTAAGGTACAAGTTCGTAATCGACTGCAAGTAGCAGCAGCAAGAGACGTGTAGCCGCGACTCTACTGGTTTCCATGCATTTCTAACCCCCCGTCCACACATTGCACTACTCGCGCAATTAATCGCGACCGCGCCGCCGCTCTAGGTCACTTGCCTTTGCAACGCGATGGACGTCGAAACTGGCAGCGTGCGCGCTATTGCATACTTACCGTCAAAATAGGGAGTGATGGGCGTGAACGAGGAACACGCGAGTAACGCGGCCACACTACGTCTCTGCCTCCGTTCCTCGCTCCTTCCCATGCCACATGGGCATAGTGTGGACGGGGGGAATGAAATAATAAAGGGTAATAAAGCCTTCCGTGGTTCGCGACACGCACGTCGCGTCGTCTGGAAGGTAGGAACGAGGGTAGGTATATTTTTTAGTTCGCGCAATGAGAGATAGTTTTATTAATGAGGGTAGTTTTTAAGTACTAACGGGTTAATTGACTCAGTGTAGTAAAATACCAAGATTTATCGCAATTGCATGATTAGTCTTTGAACTATCGCCGACCAAGCAACTCAATCGGGAAGACATGGAGAAAATCGACGAGAAATCGAATTTCACACATCACACACAAGGATACAGTTTCAGCCTGAAACTGAGTCCTTCATTTTTACCGAACATGACAAAACATGTTTTTACGAGGGTTTGTTTAAACTACAATCGAAAGATCTGAAAAGTGTATTGGCGTAGCAGGTGAATATATTTAGAAGAAAAAATAATTTGTTTTTTATTTTCACTCCTTACTCGCCATGCAGCTAACTTAAAAACGCGGCGGCCTCATATTTCATAGAAATAATACCAAGTTACACAGAAACAAGTAGATTCTGCTGTTGCTGCCTGCAGAGATCGTAAAACTGTGCTGTAGTCGGCTACGGACTTGTGCCTTTAATCTCATTATGGTCTCCATCTATATTGTAACTTAAACATTGTAGCAAATTACAATTGCAATAATTGAGAAAGGAATTTATAAAGACGATGGATGCGTGAGACACAATCGCGTCGTCATTTATTCTAAGCACCTACCTACTTCCTACTTGCAAATTGGCAGTCTCTACAAAACCTATAAGTATACCTACTTAAATGTATGTAAGATGGTTCTAGTCCTTACTCTTTTTATGTTACACTAGCTGATGCCCGCGACTTCGTCCACGTGGATTTACGTTTTTCAAAATCCCGCGGGAACTCTTTGATTTTCCGGGATAAAAAGTAGCCTATGTGTTAATCCAAGGTATAATCTATCACCATTCCAAACAGCCAAAACCGTCCAGTAGTTTTTGCGTGATTGAGTAACAAACATCCAAACGTTCACATTTATAATATTAGTAGGATTATTTATTCTGACTACATCTACCTATCTTACCATCAGTAGATTTAGTCAATATGAACTTAAACTTATCAATTAACTTAAGTATGTCCAGAGCTCTTTTTACGGGACTCCAAAGAATCCTGACGCCAAAAACGTAGGTAATATTATACTTAAATACGTTCTGGAAGGTATTAGGAAAGTTATTTTTTATGCACGACATTTGCGGTGCTCTACAAGACTACAGAAAGATTTATTTGGGAAAAAAATAGGTTTTTTTTGCACTTTTAGATGACTTGGTAGGTCCATTTAAAGATACTTAATTAAGAGCAGGTCATTTATTAAAGAGATACTCGTTTGGGCTTTTTTTAAATGTTATTATTCACTGCTGATACCCCGCGAGTCGCGACTTCGTTTCTTAAATTATTTTTTAAACTCCAATTTTTAAAGCAAGTATCCTACGCCCGTTTCCAGGATTTTGCCCAATTTCGTCAATATCGGTTCATTGGTAGAGCCGTGAAAATGTAACAGACAGACACGCACTTTCGCATTTATATACAGGATTTTTGATACAGACTAGATCGTGTTCGTGACTTCGTCCGCGTGGATTTTGGTTTTTAGAAATCCAGTGTGGGGTCTTCGATTTTCCGGGATAAATAGTCCGTTTCCATCTGCAAATACAAGGCTATCTCTGTGCTATTTAGATTATTTTTAATCCCGTGGGAACTCTTTATATAGGTATACTACGAACTAGGTATATGTCCTTTCCTGAGATGCAAGCTATCTGTACCAATTTCGTCAAAATCGGTACCTAAAACGGATGGGCCGTGAAAAGCTAGCAGACCGACAGACACAGCACTTATAATATTAGGATGGAAGTATGGATAATATATATATATGAATTCTGTGATGAATTTTAGGTTTAAGTTTTTTATTTTTACATTTCATTGAACCGGATACCAAAACATAATAAACAAGGTGCTATTTTCCTCTTCAACCCATCCCAATACTATTTCGGAGAACAATACAGATGCAAGGTTATGCTTACTCACCGATAGAAAGGATAACACGATTTTGAATTCAAGCGAAGTGTTTAATTGTATGAACTAAGTTTTCCAATGTAGTAAGCAAATACGTAAATAAGTGTATTTACGTATTTTGCTTACGTCGATTTCTTCTATTACCTGTAAATGATGGTTTTTTGTCTTGCGATTTATTCGCTTTCAGGTTATCTTGCGTCTTAGAATGTGTTGATTTCTAAAATAGCACAATGTAATTATCCATATTAACTATTTTTTCTGATGAAAGCATGCTTGCCCAAATAAAATTTATGTTGTTTGTATTACAAGGAAAATGTTAGTATTAAAATTTTATGTAATACTCAAACAGCCTTCAAGATTACTTATTTGTAAAATATGAGTCAAGTGATTTAAAGTTAAACTACTTTTAAAATTAATATTTATTTATTCTCAAACCAAATAAAAGCGATTTTTAAAATATTTCATTTTCCTAAACCATTAATAACTCATAGGTACACTTTATACTGAAGACTGAAGTAACTAGTCTGTATTATTTATACATTATAAAATATTTTTAAGCTTCGTGTGTCCACTAGCAATAAAACTTGCAGAAGTTAGCTCTATGTTACTTGCACTGTGTGAATTCCTGCAATAATTGTATACTAAAAGTTGCAGAAATTGATTAAAATGATAGCTGATTTCTGCAAATCTTATTACTTGTCACTGATATATAATAATACAATTTACATAGTACGCTGGATCTGCGAATAACGATGTGTTTTTGAACTTGATTATCATCATTTTGGAGCTGATAGCAGTCAGAAGCGTCATGTGAGCGTAATTGAAACTAAACGTTTGTTATATCTGTCAACACGACGACCATTTTATCGCCAATTTTAATGCCCGGTAAGCTCGGTAGGGCGCTTCGAATCGCCATAAAAATGAATTTGTCATTTAGGTAAAACACATCTAGCGTACTATGCTATTAGTATTAGTATATATCTTGGTTACTAGTGGACAGTCAGCATTATAGTCGATTTTTTAATCCCTCAGACCAAAATGACAACCAGAAATGTCAAACTTAAAAATATAATTATACCTACTGGCTTTATAAAAATTGTGTTATCCACATGGTCCCAGTTCAGATAAAAATCGTTAATAAAATAATATTTCGTGCATAGTGAGTGGTTAAAATAAGCCTACGAAATGTGTAATTACGAGATAAAAAAGTAGCACTAATCACATATTATTTGAAAGACTTAAAGAATAAAGTAACTAAGTAACAAAGAATACAAAGAAATATTTATTTTTATTTGTACCAGAAAGTTGTAATAATAAAGAGAAAAAGAAAAAGTGTCAGGGAACCACTTATCACTTAATAAATAATTAACCTAAGGAATTTTTCAAAAGTATGTACTCAAAAACTCATAAATTGAGAATCAGCCCATACTTATTTCATTTTAATCGGATTTTTTTCAACACATTTTGTTTTCTCATACATGTACTATCGGTATCGATTAATATTTATCGGTAAGTATCGATTGCACCACATGACTATCAAACAGCCGTAAAAAAACTGGCAACACACGAAACATCATTTTGGTCTCCTGGATTAATAAATGGACTATGGATATTAATAAGTACACTTTTCAAGTAGCTCCTTTGGCAAGAGGATGTTGGTCCACATTAAATGAACTCGTCAGGTTCGCGCGGGGCGTCCAAGTCGCGGTAGTGTATCACCGGGCGGAACTCCGCGCCTCCGCCCCTTTAACAATCAACCACAACCACGTTAGAACGGCCGCACACGGGCAGCTTGAGGCAGTCATGACTAAACCGCAATAACTTGTCGTATTGACTTTTCAAGATGAGAAGTAGGGGACAAGATGATACGTCTTCAAAATCGTGTTTTGGTATTCTCCATCGGCTGCATTTACTCTATCTAGCCATGGCTTCATCAAAAAATGATGATATTTTTGTCAATATTTTACATTGTCCTCATTGTGGCATCGTAGTGCTCAATCAAATGGACTGATTTGAATGCGGTTTATTTTAATCCAAAACCTATTTAATCGAGATGGTTCTTAGCTATGTTTGATGAAAATCGTTCAAACGTTTGAGGAGTATCATCTGTTTTCTTAGGTGATTTTTAATTTACTCTATTTGTGGTGAATGTGATTTTGGTTTTTTTTTATGTTTTCATGATTTTCCTAGTTTATGAGTGTGCCTTCTTATCCATTACCTATCCTATGTCTATTTTGGCGTCTATGAATGCAACAAGACAAGGAGTCTAATCATGACCGACCGCTTCAAGCTGTGACTAGTTGGCATAGCAAATCAAATTTTTCCTTTGATTTTCATACACGAGACCTCTTGAGCAGTTGACAACGGTTGTTCGAACAGTTGACGACTGCTCGAGCGGTCGGTGTATCAACTTCACAAGCTGCTCATGTATGGCCGCTCTTAGGGACGAGCACACAAAACACCAGACACACTTGGCACACACTTACACAAACTATGCATATTTTTACTATATTATTATTAGGATTCTATAGTATAACAAAGACTCCGTATGGTCCGTCTGCCCGTCCGTCTGGGTCTGTCTGTACGTCACATCCATTTTATTTTTACTTAAATTCCATAAAATTAATCTCAGCTTCCCGGGAGTATGTAAGGAGGGATCAAGGAAGAGAAAAAAGAGATTAAGTATTAATTTTCGGACCCTTTATTTTATAACACCATACACTAAAAACATTTTAAAAAAAGGTTTTTTTTTATTTCCTTGCGCTTATCATGCGTTGAGTGTCACTATCTTATCTAACTTATTATAAAAGTTTATATCATCTTTAGCATATGAAAAGATACCTAACAATGATAATAAATTATTGTACATAGAATTTGTCAAAGTAATTTACATTATTCATGAAAAACAGGAGTTTTTCGCACTTTACTTTTATTTTGTCAGAATAATATAATAAAAAAAAAAATTAAAAAATACACAATCTCATTTAAGTAGATACTTGATTGTCCTATCTGAATTCTATGATAATGCCAGAACCATTAATCTTTATACAAAAGTATATTAATATATCGATGTGTTCTTTTTAACTTAAAATATGTCGCCACTATCCGGGAAGTCAAGATCGTTGTAAGCAATAATAGGCCGGGATCGATCCACGTTTTCCCTGCAAATTATTTTCCTTCAACTCAAAAATTGTATCTCAAACATAACATTATTATCTTCCAATAAGCATTTTTAATAATAAAAAGTAATTAGATTTTAAAAAAGCTAATTGGAAAACATATCGGACATAAAAAGTTGCAAAAAATCAAGATTAGTAGTGTATAAACAATACAACTGATTTAGCAAATGTTAAGGTCATGCAATACAGATACACATAAAATATGTTCCTTGAAAGCGGGTCACGAGTTGGGTGCGGACGAATGGAGCAAGCTATAATGTATGTAAGTTATGTTTCTTGACAATAACTTCAACAACCAACAATATTTAAGCTTAATCGCAATTTGCTAGTCAATTTAAAGAAAGTTTAGAGTGATCCATCCACTAGTGGACGTTTATCGGCTAACGATGATGAAATACCTAGCAGGTTCACCAAAATTCCCATAATCAGGCAATTCAGAACCACCAGACCAACTTTCATTAAACGACTGCACCTCGCCTACGTTGCCGCGCTTGTGACAATCGCAGTATATTTGTTTATGGCTATTTTTAGTTATTAAATATAGAATCGAAAATTAGAAAATATGTATCGATTTTAGTTAAGTTGAGCTTTAAAGACCTGACTTAAGTTTTTATATCTTGGTGGAAACCTCTAACTTTCCAAGCAATCAGTGTTTCCAAGCAGTCAGCCATTTTTAATTAAAAACAGTTATCATCAATCTATTACAGAACGAGTGTGATTAGTGAACTGCATAAAAATAGATCACTTATATTACGTATTTCAATCATTAATAGTTCTTAGTTAATACCATAAGCTAGGAAAATTAAAAATGTAGTCAGTGAATGTGTTCAAAACTTTGCGAGCCATTTTCTCGAATTCTTGCCACAGGGACTTACTGCGTTTATAGCAAGCGCGGCATTACGGACTCTCGGGACACTATAAGTTCATTCGCGATAGAAAAATAGTGAGTGCGTCGCATTTATTGTGAAGTAAAAAGTCAAACAATTTAAGTACTTCAAAAGTTTTTTTTATATGTGCTGACATGAATACATGAGTTTGCGACGGTATGGCGGTCAGCGGAGAATTCCAATACCTGGGGAGGGGGGAAGGCAGTATATGTGCGACCTAAATTGCAATTTATTGCGTTTTTGTACTTTAAGTGTATACTTTACTAAAATACTCTACTAAAATACTACTTTAACAAAATACTCGTATTTGCGGAGTGAGCCTTCTGTGCCTGTAAGGTACCTAGTATCAAATTTTGTGATACAGCGATGACCACTATTTTGTTATCGCGAACGGACTTTAGAAGCGAGTCAAGGGTGGAGAGAAGGGTTCGCGCGCTACGCACCTGGGTCGCGAGAAGCGCGGGTGGCGCGGCGCGTAGGGCGCGGGCGGCGCCCAGCCGCCCCAGCCCCAGCCGCGCGCGCCGCCTCCACCACCGCTGTACCTGGCCAACCAAATACGGATTACAGATGTGATTTTTTTTTAGTTATTTTCCAACATACACAAAATACAGGTCCTAATGTTAGTTTGAAGTTTGATAAACAATTAAAATTAACTAAAACTTAGCTAAAAAACACACCAATGCGCAAGGGCGGCTGCGGGCGCCGCACGTCACGCACGTATACGTTGCAGTACGACACCTCGCGACGCTTTACTCCCATCTGTTAGTGGAGGACAACTCACATATGCGGCGGTGGCGCGTGCTGCGCGGGCGGCGCGGGGCGCGAGGGCGGCTCGGGCTGCTGCGGGCGTCGCACGTCCCGCACGTACGCATTGAAGTACGCCACCTCGCGACGCACCTCGTCCACCTTACAGAAAACATTACGATATTTAAATAGTCGCCATCTTAATGACGTCATAAATTCTTCCCCCCCTCGAGCTAGAAAAAAGTAAATGGTAAATGCGTTCGAAATGTGGTGCTGGACGCCAATGCTATGAATACCGTGGACAGCCAAGCGCACAAATGTGTCTATCCTGTCGCATCTGAGCATAACGTCTCAACTTTCTTCCATTTGTTACCAACGGCTGCTCGATTGTTTCTCCGGGATAAAAGTAGCCTATGTCCCTCTCCAGAACTTACTCGTCGATCTTACTTATAGTTATAGTTATACTCGTGAAAAAATCAGACAATCTGGTACTCCGCTGCGACGTGATTGAAGGACAAACCAATAAACCAAAATCACTATCGCATTTATAATATAGATAGTGATAACTAGAAAAACATCAATTGCTTACTTTTTCAGCATGCTTATTGAAGATATGTTTTCTAATGAAGTCGGGGCCCTTGAATTTCTTCCCACTGAGTGGACACAGCCATTTGTCCTTCGACAACTCTTGTGTATTCGCTTGAATAAACTTTTCCACTTCTGCTTCAGGATCCTGGTGAAATAATTTCATGACAATATATTCAAGCGTAACTCGCCATCTTCATATTACTTACTTAATGACGCCCGCTACTTCATCCGCGTGGATTTAGACTTTTTAAAAATTTCTTAGGTACTGTTTGGTTTTCAGGATGAAAAATAGCCTATATTCGGGCCCTCGATTAAAGTCCCCTTTGTACTCGTCAAAATTACTTAAATAAATAAGCTGTGCAAATGTTACAGACAGGCAAACAAACAGACACTTTCACATTTATAATATTGTTAGAGATAAGCACAAAAGTATGATTTCATATTTCAAAACCCAAAGTCAAATAAATACTAGTAGCACTTACTTTAATGCCAAGTTTTTGCAACTCCTCATCACTCAATGGCTTGACATCTTGTAAGAAAGCAGACATTTTCCCTTCAAATGTCTTGATGTAGTCTTGAATCTCTTGTTGAGAAGGCTGCAAAAAAGTAACAGTTTAGTTTTTTTATAAGAAGGGCCCTTCGATGTTGTGGTTGGAGACCTTGTCCATCTTATAGGGTTCTAATTAAGATTGATTGAAGACAAAATGGTCAAAGCATAGATTGACCATTTACTTGAGTTAAGTTAGTTTACCAAGTTAAGTTAGGGCTACCTTGTTGGCGGGTGGTCCAGAGCGCGCATGCATGATGCCGCACCGGTTGGGCATCTCGTCCTCGTAGGGGTACTCGCAGTGGTTGTAGTAGTCCACGGAGTGCACGATGCGCAGGTACAGCACGAGGCGGTCCAGCACGCGGATCAGCTCCGGGTCCGGCTGTTCCTGCGCCGTGGATTCCGAGGACGCCTCGAGCCCTAAAAGTTCCTCTTCCTCCGTAGAAGCTTCTTCAATCAGATGCTCCGTTATTTTATGGAGTACAGGATTTTTCGAGCTCAGGCTGAAGTTCTGTATGGAAAATAATAATTTTCTAATGATCCACATTTTTTTTTGAATAAAAATTGACAGTCTGTGGGCACTACTGCAAACTTAAAACTATGAAAAAAATTAAGAGTTGTTAGGAGGTACTCAGACTACCGAAAGCATATTTGATACTAAATACACTTCCATAAAAAATTGAACCTTAAAAGGTTACGAAAAGGAATAAATTTTAAAAAAGCTTGTAAAATTATTATTAGCATGTCCTTGAAGTTTTTATCCATCCCAAAATCGATCAACGTCCTTAAAGAAGTTTCACTTACAAAAATACGAAAAATGTCTTCCATAAAACACGCCAACATGAAGTCAAATAGTCAATATTCTTCACCCTTTTACATTGGTATAGACTCCATATAAGTCTGTGTTGGTCATTTCTCTATACTATAGAGAAATGACTTAATACTCACGCCAGAATCTTGTTCCTTTTCGGCAGGTTGTGTGGCGTCGCTGGGCTGAGAGGATTGCTCAGACCACAGCCGCGTGCGATTGTCGAGGTGGTGCGCCAGGCGCGCCGCGAGCCGCGCGTCGGCGCGCAGCACGGGCCGCTCGAGCGTGACGCCTGACACTGGCCGGATTCGACGCTGCAAGTCGCGGTTCACTATTGCGCCAAGCTCGCATTCTCGCAACTGGACGAATTGATAATAATAATAATTTATATTCTATACCACCTGCAGTTTCGCTTCCATAAATATTTCGTAAAATCAGACCTTTTTTGTTTGTTGCCTACATTATAAAAGGAACCTGTTCAAAATTTAAGCATACTAAGTCTATGAGTTTGGACAGGGTGTTAGAGTCGAGACTTTTCTTTTTTTATGTTTAGGTACTAGGACTCGGTTACAATTAAATCTGATGAACAGAAATGATAGAGCGAGAGTCGATATTTTTTAAATATTCAAATGAACTTCAGTGCCAAAAATTATTTGTTAGTTTAAACCACTAACATTATTTTTTACATCTACCAGCACTCGAGCATTATTAACATTAGAATGTCGGTGATGCGACCTTGAAGTTTTACCCATTCCGAAATCGCCCAGAGCACCTAAAAAGTTTTCCCATCAATAAATAATTTGTAGGGAGTCAAAGCACCCCGGGAACATGTCAAGAAGAGTACCGAATGGGTGCATATAATCGCGCTTAGGCTCATAATAACAGTTAGCCATGAGAGGTGTGGGTTATCCATTGAATTTAATAGTTACCCGTATATTATTGAGGTTCCAACAGATGTCCTTAATGTTGACCTCGCGACGGAAAGTGACCCAGCCGCGGCGGAACCAGCGCCGCTCCGGCAGCGGGTCGGCCAACGCCACGCGCAGAAAACCGCCGTACCGCTTACACATCTATCAACAAGTAACATATATTGATATAGACCCTGTAAGCAATATAAATTTGCCAAACGTCATATTTTCTATAAACAACAGTGCAAACAGTGCGACAACAGAGATTTTTCTTCATAAACGGTCACAAATTAATAAACTTGTCCAATAAACCATCAATTAAGATTTCCAACAAACGCCTCTAACGCGTAGTTTGTTTCACAACGCCTCAAACAAGGCTGATGCTGTCAAATGATTCAACAAACTTTGATCATTTACAGGGCTTTCAAATCTTTCTCAATGTTTCTCCATTTCAATTCGTGCTCGGTATTATGAAAAGTAGTGTAGTTAAGTGTCCCGATTGTGGTGCTGACATGATCGGTCCAACACTAGGGCCCTTCCACAATATTTGCGATTCGACGTCGCCCTCAATGCGATTCCCACGAATGTTTGTGCGTTGTCGTAGAATTTTATGATGCGACGATACACCACAAACTGTGAAAGGGCTCTAGCCTCTAAGCCTCTTACCTTCTTTCCTTCGATTTCGCCCATGACAAAATTGAAGGATACAATTTTACTCTAGTTCAAATATGTGTCAAACACATAAGCTAAAAGAGAACCTACAGAAATAGAGAAACTAAACCAGTATGAGTTACAAATGTTCATCACTTACAGCTTCCACCTCAGCCTTTGTTATTGTAGGTGCCAAGTTCCTCAAAAATATCGACGTAGTTTTGTGTAGCGCACGTGATTCCTTCTTCTCCACTGTAACATCATTTGCCTGATCAGATTTATCATTGCTTGCATCCTTGTCTTTGTTTTCGCTAATTTTCTCAACGCTGGGAGATTTGGACCTCTCCTTTTCTTTGGGCGATTTGTCTGGCGTCTTAGACTTAGATTTGGATTTATGGCGAGTTGTTGACTCTCCCTCATCTTCAGAGCTCGAGGATGAAGAGCTGGATGATGACGAGCTTGAGGAGGATCCAGGAGGTGCTGTGGAAAAATTCTTATACAAATTTTGAAACAAAGTTTATGGCATTTACGTCACATTTTCACGCTGTCTATTGGGACATAACAATTATTATTCTTATGCTTATTTGGGATTACATATTTTTAAATAAGTCAAATTAATAATTAATAATACATGGTTAATTTTATTAATCAGATGGATGGTTGTCAAAAATACTTTTGCTAGACTCAATCAGTGAAAAATGACCAGGCTGCATCAGACTTAGGCACTGGGAGTTGTATGTCCTAACTAACTAACGTCATACTTGTGGCAGATATTCAGCGTTTGCGCCACATTCGCCACTTCTGTATAGGCCGCAGCTAATACTCACGAGGCTCTTTCTCGGGTACTTCTTCCGCTTCAGCTTCTTGTCCCGGGACAGAGTTAAATCTGGAGAACAACTTAGCTTGCTCCTGCAAGTGACGCAGGTGAGGATCGATCTCCATCGTCAGAGGCGCAGTGGGTTTAGGAGACTCTGCCTTTTTCTCCTACAAATTCAAAGACGTATTTAAGAATATTTTTTATAGTGTTGATGAATATCTAAGATGACATTTTTGTTTTTATTTTATTTTTTTATGTAATATTTTTAAGACTTGTAATATTTTTTTGATACTAAGTATTCAGAATTGTAAATTCCCTTTATTGTATAACTTTATTTATTTCAAACAAGCGAAAATTTTACTTTTAATTTAATTTGTCTATTCACTATTTTGAACACAAAATTAATGTATTTGCATGCCAGCTTGGCGTGATACAGCTGGACTATTTCTATAATTAAACCTGTAAAACCTGTATCAGCAAATATATAAATTGATTGATTGATTGATGGCCATATACTGAAATACCATTTAATATTCGAGCACCATTTAAATGACGGTTTAAAATGAAAGGAAAAATTACGATGTTCCTGAGAAGTTTTACAGTAAGTATACAAGGGATAAAAAAAAATTATCTTTATGATAATGAGAACTGAAGTTACTATTACTATGATATTGTTTTGGTAAAGGCCCATACCTTGTCCTTGGCTTGATTTTCCTTTTCGTCTTTTACTTTTACCGCGTCTACGTCAATGACAACTGCTTTATCAGTGTCATTCTTATCTAAAAGCGTAATAAGAATTGAGTTAATTCATTGAGGAATTACATTAATGTATTTCTTATTAGTTTTCAGCTGCCGTTCCACTAGAGTTGTGCGAGGATGCGAAACAAAGTGTGTAAAACTTATCAATAAGATAGCTTCATTATTATAGTTTAGGTTATCTTGGTGGAAATGGTTTGAATCAGCAAAGTTAAATGAATCAATCCTATAGGTGGGTTTCACACTCATTCCTCACACATTTCTAGTGAAAACACAACTTAAAGTGTAAAATTTCATACCTTGCTTGTCATTAGTAATTTCTACTGGTATTGGATCATCGAGGGCTTTCAAATCTTCTTCAGTCCCACCTTCCAACTTTATAACTACCGTGTCCAGCAGACGTATCAATTTGTCGGATTTATCTACATCTACTGTCACCTTGTTCAGTTCTCCTTGCTCCAAAAGATCGAGGAAGACATTAAGACGATTCTAAAAAACATTTTCACATCTTGTACAAGTTATACTCAAGCATGTACAAGTTATACTAGCTACTACTATATAGTATACTGAAATGTACCTTTAGTTAGAGAGTGATTAACAACTTACCTTTAATGCAGCTAGTTGTTCTTCTTTACGCTTCACTGACTCTTCTGGGTGATACTTAATCTTGAACCTACGATACAAGTAATGTTAAATTTGAATTTTATAACTTCATTTTTTATCACTACAAACATCAACATGTGTTTTAGAAACCAATTTCCTGGACAAAGCCATTTTGTTAACCATCTCATTTTCCCTCCTTGGAACAAAAATATGATAGTTTTATAGGCTAATGCTTTGATACGTCAAGTCCTCAAGAATTTGTAAGTTTTTCTAGTACTAAGAGGAAATTGGTCTACCACATCTGGATAAATAAAACCTGTGATAATGAAGAACACAAACTAAAATTGCTTATGAAATACTTAAAAAAATCTTCATAATCTCACCTGTCCCACAAATGTGGAATATTATAACCCTACCCCTAACAGTAACGAAACCTGTAGCATTGCGCGCTACGGGTCAACGCGAATAAAACTAGCTACACACAGCATTTTATGATTTGCATAAAGTTTGAATATATTTTCTTTACGCCGTCCGGCAATTCCTTGTGAATACGCTGTAGACTGTAGGGAAAAAAGTTTTCTATTAAAATTTGCATAATAAAAGATTCTATGCATAACCTACTCTGTGCAGCATCTTTAGCAAGCTCTTTTAGCGTGAAACATTAATTGGTACACTAAATGTTGTTAGTTATGGCATAGAACCTTTTGATTACGAGCAAATTGTTGGCAACAATCTTCAATTCTAAACTTCCATGTGTACTTGATGCAATTATGTTTTTTTTTTGTTTAAAAAGAATATTAACCATGTAAATCATGATTAATATTGCCCGTTCCCCTCCAACTAAGCAATAAAGCTTGTGCTAGGAGTGGGTACTTTCAGATTTAAGTCTGTTTGACCATTGAGCTAAATTACTAAATACCTGCAGCTTAGTTTCATGTTTCTACTATTGGATTCAGTTGCATTAAATTATTCCACTTTTATGCAGTTGCTTTTATTTACAGCACAGAAAAACTTTTTTCATAATTAATACATACCATTCTTCATCTTTATGAGCAACAAAAAATTCATTAAGCTGCTGCCTTCGAAACTCAAGTTTGTATTCATTGTATTTCTGTATGGCATCGTCAACAGTGATAGAGTCATCCTGAGCAGCTAAAAATGCTTTGAAGGTCATCATGGTGGGTGGACCATCTGTAGCACCCATGGGCAGCACAGCATCCCTAAAAACAAACATTGTATTACGCCCTCTAACCAGTTAAATAGCACTGTGAGCACAAAAGTTGTGATGATCATTTTGCTAGAAGCACAATCATTTTGGTTGGCTGCATTGCATATTTTTGCCAGTCGCTGTTGCATTTTAGCAGTGAATAATCAACCAATAGGAAAAGATTGTTACAATCGCAACACTGTACCTGCCAAAATATAGCACTAACTTATTAATTAACACACTTATTTATTTTTTAGCACAAAGTCCATTTTAACTCGCCAACAACAAACTATTCCTGCATAACAACTGTAGAAAACATAAATTGATGAAACTTGTACCTTGCTGGTACTGGTGGCATAGGTTGACCATATCCCTGATGTGCTGGATGAGGTCCGAAGTGATCATGAGCCCAGCCATATGACCCATAAGAATCATGTGGCATTCCACCATATCTTCTGTCTTCAACAGGCCATTCTGGTCTAATGCGCTTGCTGGGTGGTCCCTCACCCCTCACTGGGGAATAGCCTCTGCTGGCGCTCGCCCCTCCACGGTAGTCTCTGTAGTCAGGACCTGAACGACCCCCACGAGATCTAGCAACACAGTAATTTAGTTAGTATGCAATTTTTCTATTCAATTTAATTGATGAAATTATAGTGAATCAAACTAGCGATAATTTAGGTTATCTTCTAAATTCATTACCACTCTCACATCATTTCCTAATAGGGTACACTCTAACCTCCTCTCGGGGACAGCTTTTTAAATTTTCATGTATGTGTACAAAAAAGTAATAGCTTCAGTGGTATTTTCCCATTGCATACAATTATAATTTGACTAGCGATAGAGAATATTGAAAGTAAAACATTAAAATAGCTCTATCAAATATTTTTATTAGTAGATACTATGTACAGTGTTGGAATATGCATTGCCCACTCTTCCACTACCTGATATGCAGGAAAAGTAAAGAAAACATGCATAGAGATTCCAGCAAGGTTTGTGTGGTGCTGCATGTTACTTGCTTTTTCTGTGTATGTAGTAGGTAATGAGACAGTGGCCATATCTTGACAGTGATAGACAAGACAGTTTTATATAATCTGGCTTAGAAGATTATAGCAAAATTAACTTATTGCTAATGCGTATAGTAGCTCTTCAAAAAAAAAAAAAAATTAAATTACATTCATTTGTTTGTTTGGAACCCTTGTTGCTTTAGTTTTAAGTTTATGTAATTAATTATCACCACTATATCATCTTAAAAATCTAACAATCTGGCCATTAGAGTACAATAATACCTACTTTGAATAAATGACATGAGTTTTGAGTGTGTCTCATACAAATCTGTATTATGGCATGCTCAAACAAGTAGTCCAATCTGAAGTTGCAGGAAGGCATGCAGGCCATAGACTAGATTATATACACAAGAACAGGTGAGATCTATTTTACTGTCGACTATCTATCAGAGGAAAGATTTGTTTGTTTGTAATTGATAACCCCTAAAACTACTGAACCAATATTAAGAAATCTTTCACTATTAGAAAGCTACTTTATCCAGAAGTAACATAAGCTACATAATACATATTAACTATTAAGTATTATGTATATATTATATCAAATAGCACCCAAGTAAAGCTGGGCGGAGCAACTAGTTGTTTATAAAATCACAACTTGGCAGTTAAAATAAAGAACTAAATGAGTCGGGCTTTGTTTTCTGTTCATGAACACTGTAACACCAAATCGTTCAGTAAAATACACTAACAAAATAAACATACTTTCTAGATAAGTAGGGAATAGTAGATACCTGCTTTCTAGCTATAAGTACAATAATTTATACCTTACAACTAATGCAACTGAAGAAGGTCGTTTGAGGGCTTTTGGGACATGGATTTGGAATTTGGAAGGTTCCACAGGGTGAGGACGAAATCTGAAAAAGGATGTCATATTGATACAAGATGATACAGCAACATTAGCCCATTTTTTGAATTAATATATTTGAGGTTATATGAAATAGAAGTACCTTTCAGACCATTCCTCCCGGCCCCTACTTCTTTCTTCTCGCCTATCACTACCTCTGTAGCTACTCCCTTCAGCAGCACCTCTTTCTCCACGAAACTTGTCGCGTCTCTTACGATCGTACTCATCATCACTATCAGCCATTGTGGGAGTAAGAATTTTACAAATAAAGATTGAAACCACAAAATATGATAGTCGGAAGCCGAATCTATGGATAAACACGAAGGTAAATCATATATAAAAGCGTAGCGATGATAAATAATAATTAATAGCAATTTATCTCAGAAATCTACGTCAGAAACTCGTCTCATACATAATCCATAGACTATAACAAAGAGTATGTAATCACTATGGACTATAAGAGAAGAGCATTAGAGCACAGAGTAAGTTTGTACTATCGATTGTACATGGTTTGTAAATCATGATGTTTGTGGTTTGTACAAATCACAAACTGCAAACATATCATCAGATAATCACCAAAGAGAAATCAGGACTTCGTCTGTGTTTGTGTTAGCTGGCAGGCGTGCTCTGTGTTTTTGGAGTGTTTTTTTTTTTGTTAAAACTGACTGGAAAGCGCTCTAAGGGGGTGCTGTGCGTATGTCGGCGAGCGCCAGCATAGACGGGGTCCATGTCCATACTTGTATAGTTTAACTAACTTGTTACAAATAACTACAAACTTGACATTGGCTTATCTTTGTAAAGCCAGACGAGAGAGAAAAAAAAGAGAAATCACTATAGTGTTTCCAGCCACGATTTTGGTTTACCCCGTTTTCTTCAAAAATTCGCCCTAAGCTATTCTACAAAAAAAAAAAAAATCGAATTAGCCTGATTCGGGGCGTGATAAATACCCCATCATTTCAGGTTTTTAATACCATTTCATGATCCTAAATCTTGAGTCTTGTAGCACAGTGTTGTGTTTGGTAATGTTATTGTTTATTTCCATCTGCAATTAGTTAGTAATTCAACTTCATAGGTATACTTATTATTAGTATCAAGCTAAGTAGGTAGTAATTATATTAATTAATATAATCTTTGTATCGATAGAAAAACACTCCATAGTGTAAAATGAACACTTGTATTCATGACCTTGATGTATTATTGTACTCTCCTTTTTTTCCTTTTGAGCCTATTTTCTTTGATAAACCTAAAAAAAATACATAATGAAGGTACTAGTCTTGTATTAAAGGAAATATCTAAATAAAACACTGTCTCCCGTAAAACCCTTTTTGATGCTGGTAACCCGTAAATCAAAAAGTGGCAGGTGGCAACGGTAACGGTAAGCACCAGATAAAAACATAAAAGTTAGAATTAAATACAACCTTGTGATACAACCTCAGAGTACTTTTTACATAGAATAATACCTATTTTCACGAATGCGAAGTCAAGAGCAGCAGGCTGGCATCCGCTAGGCTCACCGAGCAGAGTCGAATCGAATTTCAATAATTTGCTATAATAATAAAATTCTGCGTCGATCAGCGACACGCCGCGTCGAATCGCGCATCGAATTGAGTAATAACAATCAATGCGTTTCGGCTCGTTAGCGTACCTACTTACCTCAGGCCGTCTCCAGGCTTTAAAATAAATAATGAAACAAACGGGATCGAAAACTTTTTATTTTGTAAGAAAATACCATCATGATTCTTGACTGTTCAAAAAATCTAAACTCAAAAATTGAGTTTTGATTTTATTAATAAGAACATTATTTAATAAGAACAGTGTACAGCTGGATAATTAGCTAACTCAGTGATCAACAAACACTAAATGATAGCCATTAAGCTCATTTGACATTGGTTGGATAAACAATGGATTAAAAATAAAATTCCAATGAGCTCGATAGCAGCTATCATTCAGTGTTGAATCTGTTGATATCACTAAGATCTATAGAGCGTACTTTGGTTCAGACTATAGATCTGGACCTAAGTCAGCTAACCACCCCGGCTGGTCCAATACGATATTAATCAAGAGCAATGAGATTCATCTGAGCCATCTCCGCAATCGTCTTGTCCATCACACCGCAAACCGCGCGGTACACAACGGGTGTTCTTGCACTGTATCTCGTGAGTCCCGCACGCCGCGTCGCAGCCCTGCGGCTCGTCGCTGCCGTCCGCACAATCCGCCAAGCCGTCACAAAATCTCGACGACATTATACACTGCCCGTCGGTACATGTAAATTGATCTTCAGGACATTCTGGAAACAGACAATTATTTTGAAAGAAAACCGGCCAGGTGCGAGTCAGAATCGCGCACCGAGAGTTCCGTACTCGGGTGTTTTTTTCAATATTTCGTACGATAAATCAAAAACTATTATACATAAAAATAAATAAAAATCTGTTTTAGAATATGCAGGAAAGCCCTTTCATATTATGATACTCCACTTGGTATAGTAATCTTACTATGAAAATTGAAAATACTAATTATTTGTTCATGAACACATTTTATTGATTTTTTTGTGTGGTATAATCACAAATTCACGGTTTTTGGATTTTTTCCTTTACTTGTGCTCTCCCGTTTTCTACTTGTTTTTAACCAGACTACGGTAAAGCCATAAAAGGATTATGATTTTAGCAGTCTATGTATATACATATTTTTATCTAATTGTGTTTCTAACCTGTAGTGCAGTTAAGTTCATCATAACCATCCCAACAATCAATCAATCCATCACACATTTTTTTATTGGAAAAACAGGATATCGAATATCCACAACGAAATTGTTTTGTTAGATCACAATCTGTAAAAAAGAAAACAAAATTGTGTAATTCGTTCAGTTAATTAAATAATTTTAAAATAAGAATTATCTATTTTTTCATACCACAGTGCATTTCATCTGAACGGTCATAGCATTGGATGGATCCATCACATCGAGCAGTAGAAGGTACGCAAAAACCGTTTCTACATCGCCAGTCTTCAGGCGAGCATGTCACTTGAGTTAACAATCGGCAGACGCGCACTCCACGAACTCTGTCTACAAGTTGGCAAGCTTCCGTCTCCATGGCGCACAATCCACCACATCCTGTAGAAGATATTTTACATAGTAAATTTATTGAGGATTATTATAGGATACCTACACAATATGCACCCCTATGTCTATACACTTGATGGAAACCAACATTTGTATGGCCTCTTTGTAGGCTTTATCTCAGATAAATATTGTTTGAATTGTCAGTTTTGGTGGTTTTGGTCTGAGAGTGAAACCATTGATAAATTAGGTATGGTACGCATAAGTTTCTCTTATGGAATGATGGGCCTGAAGTATTATATTATTTTCTCAAAGGGCTGAAGATCTTTGTTATGTAAAGAAAATCCCCTTTGGAGATTTTCCTTTACATAACAATTAATACATTACAAATAATAATTTATTAAAACATTAACTTGACCACAGCAATATGAACGCTTGGCAATATGCCTGGTTAGGTACCTACTTACTGATAATTTAAAAAAAACCTTAATATAACATTACTTCCATGCATTAAATTAGCGATAAGTACCTGTAGGATCATCCATATCAAGGGCAATTTTGCAAATTGATACACCGTTTATCTCGTCTAACATACAAACTTCATTTTTTTGGCACGAGCAAAATTTTTGAGTCAAATCTCTGTTTATGATATCTTTTGGCATTTTACTTTCGTAGCCTTTCTTTGTATCCTTTGGATATGTTTTAATATTCTTACGTATTTTTAATATAATGTTGCTTATATTATTATGAGTAATATTTTTAGTAGTGGTCAATAGAAAAGGGTCATCGGTTGAGCCAATTTTTGTACCAATTTTCTCAGTGATTTCGGTTATCGCTGCTAAATCTGCTGATATACTGACAATAGCTGAAGATGTTTCATTAACGTCTATATTTTCAGTTGGCACTAAAATTGTACTAGTAGTGTTCGCGTTAGGCATAAAACTGAGAGTTGTATAGTTAACTAATACCAAACTTATAACTACTATTGCAATAATCATCACACATATTGAGCACGCTTGAATTTGTGTTCTTTTTGTCTTAGGACTTTCAGTCAATGAGAAATTTACTATACATCCAATACCTCTCAAGCCTTTTCTCAGTCTGCGTTGGCTTAAATCTGTAGTGCACAAATCATATTGTGTACCTGTATATTTCCGTCGAAAACTGACATCAATTTGTCGTGATATAGTCGGAATGTATTGGGACAGTTCTGAATTATTTATGTTAATATCAGTAATCGATGTCTTTCTATCTTTAGCTGATTTATCTAAATAATTAAAGCTATCTAAGTTGTTTTCGACCAATCCACTTGTATGGGTTTCAATAAAAGATTGCGATGTATTTACTTTTGGAGTCGAATGATTGTTTGGAGAAAAATTTGCCTTTGGAGGTGTAATCCCATAATTTCTTATTTTGCCTCTACACGTATAGCAATATTTAATTACTTTATTGTCCTTATTAGGCCCATTAATAATGGCTTTTCTCGCATGGCTGTTTGACCAAAGATGTGAGCAGTACAACGTATTCCAGTTTGAAGATTCATCAAGTACGCATCCCGAATGTGTTAAGTTATCGCTAGCATTACTCGTTACTGTCATTTTATTTGTTGTTATAATATCATTTTTCTAAAAAAAATCTCACGTACATATCTGAAACAAAGGAATACTTATTTAAGTCGATTTTTTCGCAGGTAAGTAAATATTATTGACGCTAAAAACACAGCAGTTCACGACGGTAGGGAACTCCTAACAAAATGTTGAGGCCTCGACGTCACTGGCAGGCGTCAAATGTTAAGTACATTTGACGCTATAGGTAGAACTATTTTTCTTTGATTTTACGTCACCATAACCTAATGTTTGATATATCGTCGATTGAGGATCAAACCGAGAGTTCCCTTACTCTAGTTCACTCTGCTAAAGGTAAATGACCATTGGTTTCACTTTGCATGCTCAAGTTTAATTTAGGTGCTGTTTGTAATACGATCATGTTTCATTTAATTACTTGCTGGGTCCCTTTATAAGTCTTTAAACGTTACCTAATACGAGGTAAATATATTATTTACCAAGCAATAGTGTGTTCTTAACCCAGAAGAAAAATTTGTACTTGGTATGTATATTGCAC
This sequence comes from Maniola jurtina, assembly GCF_905333055.1. Classification (NCBI taxonomy): domain Eukaryota; kingdom Metazoa; phylum Arthropoda; class Insecta; order Lepidoptera; family Nymphalidae; genus Maniola; species Maniola jurtina. The sequence continues at coordinate 8,183,964 of NC_060030.1, forward strand.
TAGCGACCCGCCCCGGCTTCGCACGGGTGGACATTTATTTTTTCTATTTTCCGGGATAAAATATAGCCTATACGGATTCGGAAGAATCCCTCTAAGTAATGGTAAAAGAAATTTTGAAATCCAGTAGGTTTTGAGCCTATTCAATACAAACATACAAAAATACAAAGGTTTCCCCTTTATAATATTAGTATAGATTTAGGTTGTTATAATAATATTACAATATTAGGTAGGTACAAATTATTTCAAAAAAATATTAAGGTTCCCTAAATGGTAAAAAGGACACGTGACTTTGTTCATCTGTACGTCACAACTGCTTATTTCAGTAACTAGGTACCTAAATGCTATTGACCCGAAAGAAAATGTTTTTAAAAGATGCCTGCCATATTATCTTAGATATGTATAATGCGAATGAAAGAATTAAAAAATAACCCATATTAGGTAGGTAGGAACACTACTAAATGCGAAAATGTGTTTGTCTGTAATATTGGTTTGGTGATATTTTGTCCTACAATCACGCTGTAACGGAGCAACGGATCAGCGTGATTTTTTGCATGGATATAATATGTACCTAGTAAGAAAAAAATGTCTACAATATAATTTCGTTCCTCCGTTATCTCCAAAGTTTTTTTTTATCGCTGGGAAATGCGGTTACGCCCACGAAATTGTGAATACCTAAAAACCCAGCGGTGCTCTTGCGTGTCGCTGGGCCACTGTGCCCTCTGCTAGTCAGAAGGGCACGCAGAGAAACCTTCCCCCCTGCCAGGTTATTAGCCATTGCCAACAATATCAACGAAGAGAAATTATTAACCGTGTTACCGGGGTGCACAGGCCCGAATACTGCTCTTCCCCTCGGACGCATCCATAAGAGACCAACAGCACCCAGGCACACTGGCAGGTTGCCTGGCTGGCACCCCAATGTACGGAACCCTCGGAAAGTGCGTCTGACTTGGACTCGGCTAGTTTATTGACACTTACAGGTGTAGTAAGTTACCTTCTACATAAAAGTTGATCACTTTATTGACAAAACAAAATAAGATCACTTCTTTCCTGTTCTTTCCCGTTCCCAAATAGCGTGTATTTATTTAGAGGTAGGTAGGTAATGTAGGCAAGTAGTAGGTAGACTCCAATAAAATAAATTGTTCTATTCCGATGGGGCGAGAATCTTCCCCATTTAAAAAGTTCCGCAACTTTTTGAACTCTCCAATAACTTGTACAAAGCTTCATTAAAGTTATACAGCATTCAATAAAAAAAACAAATTGAACGGTTATCTTAACAAATGCGGAATTCCGGCATTTTATCGACATAGATGTAAAGTAGATAACTGGTGCAAGATGAAGCACCCAGTGTATCTAAGTAGTACCGTAGTGAGAGTTACAGTTGGTATGATGTCTATATTCCACGTAGGTCGAAAGTCAAATAGGTATGCAACTACAGAACTGGCATAGCAAGTTTTCTAATGATTTCTTCTTACAAAAAAGCTATACTAAAAATACTTTTAACGGCTTATAGTTATGAATGAATTTAAATACCTATAGCTACTCACAGACAGAGGTAGCACTTTCAATATTTTAGGCACAACAGCTATGGAATTAGATCCAAATTAATATCACATCACACTAGCTCGAGATATGTGTGTCAATGAAAGGTGTTATATAAGCTGCCTTTAGTTTAGGCAAAGGTTACTAATTGAGTAACCTTTGCCTAAACTAAAGGCAGCTTAAAAAATTATTATAAAAAAAAGTGCTGAACTTGTATCCAATAAACTGTTATTTCGCTATCCATATAATTATTATTTGCTTATATACTGAGCTTTTTCTATGCCACTTATTCATTTACATAATATAAAACAAAAAAATTAATTAAAATGATTGCAAATCATTCAATAAATAAGATCGAAATTCAAAAATAATTTCACTTACGTGCCTTGAGGAGAGAGTGGTGCACTTTCAAGTTTAACATCAAGACAAACGGTACTACCGAGAAGAAGGCTTCAACACGTCTAGGTGCTGTGCATCGGCGTGCCATGTATCGGACTACCGTTGCCGCTGACAACGTCTAAACAACTTTGCACCAACACCAGCACCCTGAATACCGTAACCGTTAAACGAGAGAGACGTAAATACAACAACATTACTACAAGGAAAGGGAAAAATGATGGGGTTAGCAGTATGGTGCGCTCGAAGTCCTCCCGTGCTCAGCCAAGAGTAACAGCTCGTAACTGAATGAACACATGTTCCCTTTACAACCCTTCAGACGAGCGCAATAATTATACTAGGAAACAACTTTGCATTATAGGTATGAGTACCTACCTATTGATTATATGATATTTAGGAGTAAGGAATATTTTATTTAGGTACAAACTTAATTTTACTAAGTAGGTATTCAGTACATTAGATAAAGGTTGTAGGTCCTCTCACTGGCTAGGAAGGTTTTACCATAGGAACCTTACCTATAGATGTTTAGACAGGATGTATGCCCTTCGCTGATGGCACATCATGAGCTGATGATTTGCTCCCTATTATAATACTACTAATTCCTCATTATCAATCAGCCAATGGTAGAAATCTAGGTATACTAATAAATAAAATTAAAGTGTTAGACTACAGGCCCATGTTTAAAAATGGGTGGGTCATATGAACCACCAGGTGACGTATACAGGACGATATAAGAGCATAAAATAATAAGTTTCAGCACTATGCCGTCACTTGTAAGCTGTCCAACAGAGTGCTGGTGAGAATTGAAAAGTGCAGGTAGAGTGAGTACATTTTGGTCATATATTTTTGTACGGCATTTTTACCATCGATAGATCCATGAAAAATAATAAGAAAGCGCGCAGTGCCGTAAAAAAATGGTGCGCCACAAAGTCAGTAAATGTTTTGATTTTCTGACAATTTCCGGGGTAAATTTGGTCATTTAATTCTGTACGGCACTAGTTTCATACTGTTTCAATACAGCCTCTAATCCATTATTCCGCAACGCCGTACAAAAATCATGCGACAAGGGGAAAAAATTGAGGGTAGCAACCCCCTCTCTTTCCGTGGTCCGGGGAGTGATTTGAGAAAGTACGGCTTTGGTTCCAAAACATTATCTAGCACTCAAAAGTACTATTAAAAATAATGCCGTAAAAAAATTAGTGTTCATTTGAATGTGTATCAATAATTATCTTAATTTCATGGTATACTTAATTTTTAAAGCTGTAAAATCATTTGACTCTGTACGGCAACTTTTTTTTTAACATGATAGTGTAAAATACTATTGTTATATAGTATTGCCGTTCAAAAGAAACTGTTCTAAAAACAATTATAGATAAATACAAAAACTGAAATTTTTCAAATTATTGCAAAAGTTTAAATATTCATAGATTAATAAAATATAGCAATTTTCTACGCTTTTCCCTTGTTTTAAATAGTATTAAGATAAATAAATTAGGAAAAAATTATGCCGTACATTTTAATGCAGACCATATCTTTTAGGCTGATGAAAATGACGCTACCATTTTAAGGGTAGTACTTTATGGCCATCTGATACTGTACGGCATTAACATATTTTTGAAGAGAACAATTGATAATATGATAAAATCACTATGCCGTCTAACTGAAGTGAACGGGTGTGTATATAATATCCACATCCCCTACAAACCTTTGGACCAACGAAAATGTACGGCATGTAAAAAAATATTATCTATGCATAAAACACTTTCAAAATAAATTAATTTTATGTTGTTTCAAATCACCCCCCGGACCACGGAAAGAGAGGGGGTTGCTACCCTCAATTTTTTCCCCTTGTCGCATGATTTTTGTACGGCGTTGCGGAATAATGGATTAGAGGCTGTATTGAAACAGTATGAAACTAGTGCCGTACAGAATTAAATGACCAAATTTACCCCGGAAATTGTCAGAAAATCAAAACATTTACTGACTTTGTGGCGCACCATTTTTTTACGGCACTGCGCGCTTTCTTATTATTTTTCATGGATCTATCGATGGTAAAAATGCCGTACAAAAATATATGACCAAAATGTACTCACTCTACCTGCACTTTTCAATTCTCACCAGCACTCTGTTGGACAGCTTACAAGTGACGGCATAGTGCTGAAACTTATTATTTTATGCTCTTATATCGTCCTGTATACGTCACCTGGTGGTTCATATGACCCACCCATTTTTAAACATGGGCCTGTAGTCTATGTATATATCTGGAATTTCGGAATAACTACGTCATATTAATATGGTTATTTGTTTGTATTGTACCTTAACTGAATCACACGTGTTTAATTTTTTTTCTGTCTATCCGTCTTTTTAAACGGGCTAATCTTCGGAACGGCTGAACATATTTTGACGTGACTTTCACATGTAAGAAGAGGATCAACCAAGGAGTAACATAGGCTACATTTTAACCGACTTTTAAAAAGGAGTTGTGTTTTTCTACCTATGTACACCGAAATCTCAAAGATTTCATCATCTAAGTAGTATATAATTAAAAAAACTAGCTTATGTTCTCCTGGTGACTTCGCCCGCGTGGACTACACAAAAAACCCCCTATCTTATCCCCTTAGGGGTGGAATTTATAAAAAATATTTCTTAGCGGATGTCTACGTCCTACGTCCAGTAGTTTGGGCTGTGCGTTGATAGATCAGTCAGTCAGTCAGTCAGCTTTTCCTTTTTAACCCCCGACCCAAAAAGGGGGGTGTTATATGTATAAGTTTGACGTGTATATCTGTGTATCTTTCTGAGGCATCGGAGCTCCTAAACTAATGAACCGATTTTAATTTAGTTTTTTTTGTTTGAAAAGTGGCTTGATCGATAGTGTTCTTAGCTATAATCCAAGAAAATCGGTTCAGCCGTTTGGAAGTTATCAGCTCTTTTCTTGTTACTGTGACCTTCACTTGTCAGGGGTGTTATAAATTTTTAATTTACACTTGTCATATATATTCAGATATTTTGATAAAACTAGTAAGTACCTGGATTTTATCGGAATCTAGTCAAAATTTAAATGTAGAGCACAACATACCTACGAGTAGAGTAGGGTAATTAAATTGGGTTATTGTTGCTGGTATCAAATTGGCGATTTAATTTTATAATACTTAATTGATATTTTTGTTTTGTATGTTAATATGTTAATTAGAATATAATTGTTTTTTTTTTTTTTTGTAAAATAGGTTACTACATTTTCCTAATATAATATTTGAGTTGCTGATGCTGAATTTCACTACAAGGCTCCGTCCTGTCCGTCTGTCGTGTCTGTCAAGAAAACCTATAGGGTACTTCCTGTTGACCTAGAATCATGGACAGGTAGGTAGGTCTTATAACACAACTATAGGAATACATCTGAAAACCGTGAATTTGTGGTTACATGTAAGATTTCGATATAATTACTGTTTAGTTCTTATATGGGGTCGACCATAAGCCTGCACCAAATAAAGACGTATTCTACAACTCCGTTCCATCATTTAATCCACAAACAAAAGAAATGTATTTCACACAAAAAAATTTGGTTTGTGGTTTTTGTGATATCAATTTTCAAAGTACGAAGAAACTATAAGTACGAACTGGGCTATCATATGAAAGGGTACTTATACTACTGGCTACTGGTACTTTCCCTGTACATTCTAAAACAGATTTTTATATATTTTTAGGCATAATAGTTTTTTATTTATCATGCAAAATGTCGGAAAGAATACCCGAGTACGGAACCCTCGGTGCGCGAGTCTGACTCGCACTTGGCCGGTTTTTTGCATTACACAAGTATCTATCCCCTTGGAATAGGTTCTTAAAATATTATAGGTGATAACCAGGGGCTGCGAACTGTAGTTTATGCCTTTTCTCTTAAAATCTTATTAGAAAGTGCACTCTCTTCGCTTGCGATACTAAGTACTCGTAGGTAAAGTGCCTATACCTATGATATATATATATATATATATATATATATATATATATATATATATATATATGCCTAGATATATATATATATATATATCTGGTTATTGATGGTCTGTTAGTTTTTCATTATTAGTGAGCATATTTTCTTAAAAATTAAAACGAACAAATCTAAAAAACAAACAGATCAGGGATCTCATTTAATGAAGCCGCCTCGGATCTTTGAAGGGCTATATTGTATTTGATGCATCGTACATTTAAACTAAGTACCAAAAAAACCATGTTGGTACAACGAACTCTTTGTACCTCCCTACCTACTGGTTATGTTGGTACATAGTAATCATTCGATATGAATCAAGTATTAAGCTTTCAAATCGTGCCCTTATTTGCAAATATTTCTAGATAACTAACTGTATGTAATTTTCCGCTTGGATTAGGTTTTCCCGTCGCGCGTGTCGTAGAACTCTATTATGGAAAAGTTGATTTACTAGTAAAGTAAGTCTACCGAACATACAACATGACTACAAGTGCTAGTTGTTGTTAATGATGAAAATGGGAGCTCATGTATGATATTGGGGTAAATATCTTACATAACAGGAAGTTTTTAGCAATTTCGCGTACGTACGGTAGTACGCACGTGGGGCGGTCGGGGCGCGCGCGCTGCACCACTGCGGCACAGGTGTAGCATCTCGCGGATGCAGCCGCGGTCTCCATCGCTGTATTGCGACTGGTGCTCAACACGCAACTGGAGGAAGCCAGAACTGACAACTCTCACTGCGCGCGCCGCGTGCGGTTGTGTACCTCGCCCGTTACCGCGCCTCAGTGCTCACTGCTCTGGCCCGCAGCCTGCGCGTAATACGTAAACCGCGCAATTTCTCTCGAAAAGAATTAGTATGTGAATGCGAAATTTTTATTAGTTCTGCACGAAAACTAGTGAAATGTTATTGTTGGCGTACTGATCGACGCGCGCTCACTTCTCTGCGATCTTGAAACTTCATGAGGAACTGGTTGTTTATTGCTAAGGTGAGCTAGATAATTGGATTTAATGGAAATAACGTTTTAATGTCTTGTTCATTGTTCTATTGGATTATTAACGAACCCATTTGGACACCACGTAGAATGTACCATCATCCATTGTGTGTACCATTACTAATACTAAGTGCCTTTAAATTAATCTTACCCACTCACACACTCAAAGAGCCCACACGTAATAAATAAAATTACGCGACAGTCGTTACACTTTTTGCAGATAAGAGTCGTAGGTAGTTTAGCATAAAAAAATGTAAAACGAAATTGCATTACTTATAGATAATTACTTTACCTACCTATAATGCTTTTGTATTGGCATCAACATTATACTGACGGGCTCTACTCTGTCTACATAACACGTCCTATACCTACCTACCTAATATGTAATATGTAGGTACAGGAAAAATTGGGTTAGTGATTATTATAATATAAATATAATAATTTAATTGATTGATTTTTCACCTACGTATAGCTGGGCTACCGGCCAAGAATGATGAAATACGATTTACGAATAAAACATCTCTTTGCTTATTATTATTAATATACATACAGGCTAACATTATAATATGTACATGCCTACAATTATATTGTACAGAATGTTATCATCAAAACATAAAAAACCAGTCAAGTGCGAGTCGGATCTCACTTTTTAGGGTTCCGTACATAATTATGAATATCATATTTTGGGTGTATATATGAAATAATTCTTTTCCGAGCTGTTCTAGCTCGCAATAAAACGTGAAAGGAAACCCAAAAAATTGTTCGTTTGTTTTGGTCAAAGTTTACAAACTATTTCATAAATCGTTATTTTCAGTATTTGTTGTTTAAATACAGTATATGGTACATAATATACCGAAATTTCATATTCCTAACTAGTTCAGTTTTTGAGATAACCCCCGTCACAAAAATGGCTTAAAACTTACAATCTTAATTCAATTTTTTTTAAATAAAAAAGGAAATATATTCGAGCTCTAAACAATGACACCCTACAGACTAGGGTAAGAAAATGTGTGGATGAAGCCCCCCTGATAAATAATTCAATTAAAATTCTAATTCAATATTTGGTTTCGGATCAACGTTCTACACTAAATATCAAAATTTCAGATTTGTAACTCATTTCGTCGACGAGCTAGAGACTTGTGGCCGGCGGACCGACAGACAGATGGACAGGCAGACAGATCGATAGACAGCAGCCTGACATTAATAGGGCTGCGTTTTTACGGGTTGGGTACGGAACCCTAAAAAGAATTGGAGCAGTATATTTTGTGACTATTATAATATTGTATACTTGCCTATAATTAGTATTACTAAGCGGACTATACCTACCTATCTAGCTATCTAGCTAGCTACTTATTTACCTGATTTCAGGGGATATACAAGCAGATTATGTCCGTATCTGGGATGCGAGCTATATCTGGACCAAATGTCAAAATCGGTTAATCAGATGGGCTGCGAAAATGTATCAGACAGAGGAATAGAGAGACTTTCGCATTTATAATAGGTATTAGGAAGCAGGTATGGATAATAAATATTAATTGTAAAAACTATATTTCTCACAAAGTAACGGCGTTCAAGTACCGTTATTCGGCTGAGATAGGTATATTTTCATATTTTTTCTAAATATACTTAAAAATATTTTTTGTGCTTTCTTGTGACTGGTTGTCGTCAAAATGCGAGTAGGCTAATGGAGTTATGTCCCACTTTAGATAGTAATCGAAACGACATCGACTGAAGTGAAGGCTTCACCACGTTTCTCAGTCAATATCATTCGCGATTTTTGCTTACGTTGTGATTCAATTAAACGAACTCACATTTTTATGGATAACAGGTTTTTGCTGACCAAAATATAATTTGTATGCTGCCCTGAGTGGCGAGTTGTACGTTATGCGCCTTTCAGGTGTAAAGGGTAATGGGCATTATAATATTATTATGTTTTCTATTTTCTAAAACGCTCGCTAAACGACGACGACGCGCGCGACGCGACGATAAGTAGTTTTAGTTTATAGACTACGAATGTGCGTCTAGGTTCTTTGATAGCTAGGGAACCACTATGTAGAGATACCATCTTAGAAATTAGGATGGATACACACACGGGCTCTTGCTATACCTACTTAGCGAGTATACTGTACTGAGCGAGTATAGGTCTACTGTACATACTGAGCGGTGATAATAATGATTATGTATTCGGAGGGTCGGAGGTTCGATCCCATTAACTTTTCAGAGCTATGTACGTCTGAAGCAATTAAATATAACTTGATTTAACGGTAAGGGAAATCATCGTGAGATGCATGCCTTACAGTTTTCCCCTAATGTTCTTAAAGGTGTGTAAAGTCTGCCAACTATGGCAAATCCTTTTTATTCTGCGTGGAGAGCTGTGCTCAGTAGTGAGCCGGCGATAGGTTTGTGATGTTGACGATACTATATACTTGCAATGTAAAGAAATTTCAAAGAATTATATTTATTTTGAAACTTGGCTGAAAGGAAAATCTGTGTGTAAAAGTGTCTTCAATGTCTACCGCGATTCATTCATTTCATCAAATGCCGAGAATAATAAAAAATTTAATCACTAAGTACCTACCTACCTAGGTATAAAACAAATTCCTCCGCTGAGTTTGTCTGTTTGTGCGCGCTAATCTCAAAAACTACTGTAGGATTCATTCGGTTTACACAACTAGTCTATACTAATCTATAATAATACTTATTAGAAAGAGGTAAAGTTTGTAAGTTTGTTTGTAGGAAGTAATCTCTGGAACTACTGAATGGATTTTGAAAATTCTTTCACCAGTAAAAAACTATACATTATTCAGTGACATAGGCTTTATTTTTTTTTTACTAAGAGATCTCTACAAAAAATGTAATGAGCTACCCGTGCTAAGTCGGCGGGTCACTAGTTAAGTACAAAATGTTTTACATTAGATATGTATTCGTTTATCAGCAACTAGGTAGGTATGTTTTCTTTTAAATGAATCTTTATTTAAAAATTAAAATGATAAAGTTGTGCCATCCTTTGAGAACCCACTTTCATCAGCAGCCCAAAGTAGGTTAACGGCGATTTTCGATGAGTACAGAATAACAAGTGGGGACCAATTGTTATAGGTGGGTAGGTACATAAGTATTCTTATATCGCATATAAATAGTAGGCTCTAATATTTTATGTAGTCCACTTGTTGCTCTGAATAACAAGTAATACGGAAACATACTAAAAACCGTTTAGAGCTAGTTTAAAGGCAGAACGCCAATTAGACGCAAAATGCCAAAATTAAAATTGAGTCGTTTTGCGCTAATGAAAGTTTACTTTACCCAAAATACCAAATAGGTAAGTCTAATGCCAAAAATCGTTTGGAAATACTTACCAAACCCCAAACCCAAAATAGAATTCAGGGAGGGAAAAGTGTGCTTTAACAAGCCTTTTAAATATTGCCATGGATTGCGTACGTCTATTATGAAGTGGTAAGGAGTTCCATTATCTAGCAGCTTCAACAGAAAATTATTTAAAATAGAAGGAAGTATCATGGAACGATTGTCATCAGAGCGAGGTGAGCGAGAGTGAGTGTGACTAAAAACTCAAATCGCTGTTTAAGATAAGGAGGAGAACTAGGATTGAATAGAACACCGTATAAAAGAGAGAGAATTTGAGGATCCCTGCAAAGGCGAATCGGAAGCTACTTGAGATTTTAGCGAAATTTTGAAATGTGGTCATATTTTCGAAGTCCAAATATGAACCGTATACAAAGATTCTAAATGCGCTCAAGTTTATTAAGTCACTACTCATTTACATTGGGATGGCAAGTATCAGCATATTCGGGGATTGGTAAGAGAAGAGATTGTGCAATCGCAATTTTGCTTGGTATGGGGGTCAGCTAGTCTAAAATACAATTATCCATCTTTCTTTTTGAGAAAATAACAACCATCCATACTAATATTATAAATACGAAATTGTGTCTGTCTGTCGGTCTGTCTGTCTGCTACCTTTTCACGGCCCAACAGTCTAACCGATTCTAACGTTAGTACAGACTACAGAGTTAGCTTATATCCCGATTCCCGGGGATGAACATCGACGACACGCGTTTGCATATTGACCTTTATCCGCGTTTACGCGATTAAAAAGCTGATCGTTAAATATTTTGTTTTATGTGTTACTAGAGGATGCCCGCGACTTCGTCCGTGGGATCGATCCCGTGGGAACTTGGCAACTTTTTATCCCGGAAAATCAAACAGTTTCCGCGGGATTCCTAAAGACTCATCCGCTAAACCGATTTGTATGATATTTGGTACCGAGGTAGCTTGCGTCCCTGTAATTGACATTGGCAACTTTTTATCCCGGAAAATTAAACATTGTCCGGGATAAAAGTTGCCAAGTTCCCACGGGATCGAATCCCACGGACGAAGTCGCGGGCATGCTCTAGTAACACATAAAACAAAATATTTAACGATCAGCTTTTTAATCGCGTAAACGCGGATAAGGTCAATATGCAAACGCGTGTCGTCGACACATGATTGCACATATGAAACGTAATCGATAACTGTGTGAGACTACAAAGGCGTCTATAATAAGTTTGTGTTATGTCACAGCAAAAGGAAAGCGTGTCGGGGGTCAGGCGGTATTAAGAACACAAGTTGGTAGGTATGTTCTTCGTCGCGGACCATTAATGAAGAAACATGAGATATCTATTACCTATCTATGCCTTTGATGCCTATGTGAGGGATATCGCTTTGAATAACACAAAGGAAGTACGCATAAGAGCGCTCCGTGTAAGGCCATAAAGCGTTCATGAATGCGCTCAATCTCTCAACTGCGAGCCAAACCAGAATTGATTACCTATTACATTATTGTTTATCCAATGCCTCATATTAGCTGACAAGGATCGGTGAAACTTTTTCACTAATAAAAATCTGAATATGGAATAAAAACCATATAAAATGACATATTACATAACTATGTCACCTGCTGATTCATCTCGCAAAACTTTCAAGCGGATCTGTTTTGGTTTTCTCTGTCAGCAGTAGGTATGCAGTTATGTATGCCTATGTATCTATCTTAAAATGTTTCTACAAGTAGGTACACGTCTAGATAATATATGAAGTAGGTTTGTTTATTTTTGATTAGGTAATTGAAATATTACCTACAACAAGTGTAAATTAAAAATTTTCAACACCCCCGACAAATCATTTTCAAATAAATAATTATGTATATCTAGGCAACGTCCATCTTGACAACTTGACATTTGTCAATTGACACTTGAATATTATGAACCTAAGGGTTATCTAACCTTCTTTTCTACAAGAAAACTAGAAAATAGCTGATAACTTTTAAACGGCTGAACCAATTTTTTTGGATTATAGCTAAGAACACTCTCGATCAAGCCACCTTTCAAACAAAAAAAAGTAAATTAAAATCGGTTCATTCGTTTAGGCGCTACGATGCCACAGACAGATACACAGATACACAGACACACAGATACACAGATACACACGTCAAACTTATAACACCCCTCTTTTTGGGTCGGGGGTTAAAAAAATATTGAACAATCTGAATTGACCGTGACGTCGCGCGAGTGGACAACTTACGAATTGGCCTAATTATATGAGAATACAGAAAATTTACGAATAGAAATACAATCTATTGGCTATTAATTAATATTCACGATGTGATCTTTCGAATCGTAATCTACACACTTTTAATTTATTTAGTCATGTTTGTAGGCTGTACCTAATCATTATTATACTTGTGCCAATTTTTTTACGTGCGTAAAAACTATTTTTTCGTAGTCCATTTTCCTAATTATAGCTCTAGCTGTATTTTAGATAAGTAGTTTATTTATTCATTGTATTGTATCTATATCTATTATGTATTTGTACCTACTTATTGTTAAGTAAGTACATAAAATGAAATTAAGAAAACAAAGAATCAGTCTAATAATAATTTCTTTAACTTACTTCATAAGCGAGTAAGGTAAAATTGTAACAAGGTAAGTACCTAGGTACCTATAGATTTAAGGTACAAAAAATTTAACTACTTTACAATATACTTAAATTTTTAAAATATAAATTCGATGTAACGTCACAATAAATTAATACAAAGACAAAATATATAAAAAAAATACTTTAATAAACTAATCTACCTATCTACTGGGCACTGTAATTTAGAACATAAAATAAAGAAAAAAAACTTAAGCAGCTAAAAACAATTAATTAATAATTAATTTAATTAAAACGTATATCGTTTACAAAGCACTAGCTGTTTTAATAATAATTACTATTAAATAGGTAAATCGGTCAATAGCAAATGCAGTTAATTGTTTCTAAACAAAGGTCCATGCGTTTATAGAAATACAAATCGTACCTACCTATTTCTATATAACTTATGTTTGTTTATCTAAATATATAAAAGGAACTATATTAGCTGTTCTTATATTAATCATTGCAATGCTTATTGCACTGACTAAGAAATTATACCAAGGAAAATACTTATTTATGTACATAGACATTTGACGGCCACGTAATTCCCGGATAGGCAGTTTGTACCTAATTCTGTATTTTTATTCAATTTAGAATTGATCTTTTTTACTGCGGTCCTACTATAGGTATTGATAGGTAGGTATTTCTTTTCAGCCATATAATTTTGACTCAACAATTCCTTTGACGTTACTCATAATACAGAAAAATCTACATTTAATCTATACATCCGTCATTTCATTGATCCGGTTTTAATAAAATTTGGCACAAAGAATAGCTTGAATTCTGGAGACAGACATAGCTCAATTTTTATCTTGAAAATGGAAGAGTTCCCGCGGAATTAAAAAAAGGCAAATCCGTGGGCAATGGCATCACGGGCAGTCATCTTTTACTTAGGCATTATTATTTTTCGATTTATAATTCTCTTCTTTTCTTAATCTTTTATATTCTAGAAGTTATGGTAATAAACCGTCAAAAATTCTATGAGGTTAATAAAATAAAGTAAAAAAGTTATTTAATTCCCAAAAACGCCCGCTTTTAGGACAATACCTTTTGTCATTACTAAAGAATGACAAAGATCTTTCTAAAAATATACATCGTTCGTATGCATAGATTTTTACTATATTATTGTGTCCGATAACCTTGAGTATATCTATTTAAGTTCGAGACTAATATTCTTTTATCAGTGTTATAGGCCAATGGGGTCAATTACATTATCGCCTCATTTTATACTGAGCGTCATTAGTATAGCCGAGCAATATTCTGCGTAACGAGCGAGCATAAATATAAGTGGCGAGAGCTTGTTTTATTTTTGTTTATGTCTTATTCTTCGTTTGATTAGATGCTTTTTTGGACCTATACAGCACACATTATTTTGCAAGAGATAAAATCTAATAATCAGATTTTAAGGATACCTCCCTTCTTAGGACCACGATTTCACTTTGAAAATATGACTTCTTAAATGGGTGGATTAAGGGGTAAGTATTTTAAGTTTATTCTTTTGCAATTTTAAAATTAACGATTATATTGAACAAATACGACGTTAATTGTGATCAATTAATACCTATTCGGCGTGGACTAGAAAACAAACTTCCTGTTAAATTGTTTTTAGCACTTAGTTTAAAAATCAACAACTTCCTTCACAAAAGTAAGCAAAATGATGTATTAAACGTTCTACATAACTAATACATCTATATACATAATATAGTCGCACACACTTAAATGTCATGTTTTAAATGAATACAATACTTCAACCGTAAAGAATGCGGCAGTGTTTGTTGGATGGAAGTTTGTTGGCAATTGTGTTCATAGCGAACATGATAAAATTTGATCTTACCTTTTCATATATTGAAGTGGAGTTAGGAACTATACCGTACCTATTACACTTTTTAGTAAACAATCGCAGTAGTATCTGTTGTTTCACACGTTTTCTTGTCATCCAGGCCGGCTTCATACACTATTTATACGCGACTGGTTTATTGATAGCCTGACGCTCAGTCCTGACTCCTGAGTAGTGAATATCAAATGAGAAAATCTACGCGTTCAGTGACCAACCTTGCCCCTAACCGAGCATATAAGAGCGTAGGTATACCTAACAATTATTGTCTACAACGAAGATAATTTTAGACATAAGGAGTCCTAGGTAAGTAGCGTTAAACGAACGACATAAATGCAAGTCAAAGGCGATGGCCATGGCAATGGTGATAAGGCCTTAACAGTTGTACTCGTATATATCAAATGTAGAGTAAACAATAGCATAATTATAGAGATAGGTAGTCATATCTATCTCTATAATTATGCTATTGTTTATTCTATAAAATTATCTAGCTGCACAACTACTTCTTGATTTGGATCCGAATATACTTAATTAAATTGCGAATGGGGATATTATTTGCACCCACTGTGTTAATGCCGTAGTAAGGACATTTTGTACTTTAGGGAATACTTATGGCAGAATGTAAACCTTTTTTTAATATCGGTACATACCCAGCGAGCAAACGAACAGGCGGGTCCACCTGATAAACATTTGCAGCACCAGAGGAACCGACAATGCTTTTCAGGATTTGTTGATCCGCCCTGTGAATAGCCCCATGTTGAAATGGGAAGAACACCGCCGAAGAGTCATGGTTCCACAATTTTCATGTGCACGGCAAAACCGCGTCATTTTTTTTCAAAATATTTATAGAACATACTTCCATACTGAATCTTATGAAAGTGTGTCTATCTGTATACTAGCTTTTCATGGCCCATCTATATATTACGAGTTTACCGATCCTGTATCTATTTATTTGGTATAGAGACGGCTTGCATCCCGGAGACGGATATAAGCTATTTTTTATCCCGGAAAATCAAAGAGTTCTCTCAGGGTTTAATTTGATATTACACGGACGAAGTTGCGGCCATCATCTAGTAATATTTTGCTGTCGATGTTATCCATCTGGAAGCTGCTAAAGAGTATATAATAGAAGTGAATTCCGTGGAGATCAAACGACAATGGATGTTTTGTATGCAGGTGAAAGTGAGTTCGATGAACTAAATGAAAGCAGATTATTTCATAACAAAGGGAACCTGGAAAGAATTAGGCTGCAAGGCCGCAAGGCACATCACCTGTCAATTATATCAGAATAATTAAATTACGACAGCATTCAATCGCGTTATTACGCAATGTTTTATGAAATAAGAAATTATTTGCATACATAAGTATAATAAGCAAAATAGCAAAATAATTTAAACAACAAAAAACTCTACTTATCGAAGGGGATGCTTGAGGGGATGACGGGTTTTAAATTTAGTTTGTCTGTCCTTTTCTTTTTGGATCAGTAAGAAAAAGATACGAATTGCGATCAGAATCATTTCTCTAATTGCTATCCATAATATCTTCAAATTTATTAAGTATTTTTTGTAGCGGATAAATATTTATATATTTAAAAATATATTCGAATAATTACCTACGTATTCTTATTTTTCTGTAAAGCTTGTACTGAAAGTATTTACGAAAGTGTAGTAAAATTGTTGGGATTTAAAATTACCTACCTTTTAGATTACTTACAGAACATCCCCTAAAGCCCTAAACCATTATTATATGTGCTATAGATTGGATTAAACTTTTCTATCATTTGATAGTTATCATTATAAATTATTATTATTACCATCCAATAGATAAATAGAATTTGTGTAAGATATTGCGAAACTTGTAGGTAATGGCTTCCGATTTTGCAACACTTTTTGTACCAATTCTCTAATAATCCCATTTCTAACCAGTGACCATTCTGATGGCATTAATGACAATCGGAAATATTATGTAGCATAGAGATAGTTTATGTAGTCATGTCACGTAATTGAGAATCAGCTTACTGTATTCATTTGTTCTTACAATCATATTCATCAGTGGGATAAGTGCCTAACTGCCATGACAAGGTTTGTATGTAAAAAAAAATATTGGAAGACGCTCAATAAAACAAATCCCACTCGGGCGAGGTCGGGGCGAGTCGTTAACTCGCTAGGTGCAATTTAATAATGGACACAATATGAATTGACACTTTCTTCACGTCAGTATTCCGCACTAATATTATAAATGCGAAAATGTGTTTGTCTGTTTGTCTGCTAGGTTTTCGCGGCCCAACCGTCCCTATTCCCGACGGACGGACATACCTATGCTACTTTTCTCCCGAAAAATTGGGAAGTTAACGTGCGGTTTTAAAATAAAATAAGTGATTTCACACGTGGATGAAATCGCGGGTTCATCAACATCTATGGCTTGATAAAAATATAAAAGTAAATAGTACTCAGTTACTTTATAAATAATTCTTAGCTATACCTAGGGTAGGGTAAGATAGGGTTGGCATACCCTATCTTTGAAAATCATTCCAATCGAGAGATGTACCTAAGGTCTAGAAAAACACTTGCCTTAGCCTTGTCCGTTATCTGCGGACTGGCCTCTTTTACAGATGACTTACTCGGCTTTGACCCTAAATAAACCGTTCCGTGAGACGCTGCTATTTTCTAAAAATGAGATGCGGATGATTGCAGAAGCAGGCACAAGTTTTCGGTAAACATAATACTTAAAAGAATTGAAACAAACAGAATTTCGTCAAATAAGTTGAATGCATACGGATATCTTGATGTTTTCTACTGATTATTATTAATTAAAATAATATTTTGCATAAATATATAATATCCAACTTACTTTAAATTTTTCTCGTAACGTATTATATTATCTATATCATTACGATCACGTTTACGTAATTAAAATAGGTACCTAAATGTTTTGTATTGCCAGTTATGTGATTGATATGCATTCAGTGTGCAGACGATAGTTAGATACAATCTATTATACTTACCTACCTTTTTTTTTTTACAAACCTTTTCAATGAATGACCAATGAAATGAATGGTTTTTTGAGTTATCCTCATAAAACATTATCCTCATATTTTCAAAAGTAGGTAATGTTTCTAAAAAATAATGCTACGCAGGATCAAAATTTTGAATTAGTTTTTAGTTCAGTTCTACGCGATGTACAAACTTTTTTAGAAACAGTTTTCCTAAAATACTCTACCATAATTAGGTGAATTTTTTGGTGACTACGCTTATACTATTTTTTATAGTTAACAGCTTTATCAAAGTCTGGTAGAAATTAAATGATTTAGGTGCCACTCAAACTCGTTTTCTTCAAGAGCCTATTATAGAAATATACACTCGGAGGAAGCGAAAACGACAAGTCTATTTTCACTAGAAATCCAGAATGGCGTGAGTGGTTTGTGGTGAAAGATGGTTCAAAGTCGATTCTTGGTAAACATAGCTTATCCGGCTCCGAGTCCAAAAAATACTCGGACCTTAGAAGTCATATTCATATGCCTATCCATTAATCAAGGTGTAATTTGATTGCAGATTTTAATTTAAAAGCTTTAATTAATATTGTTGTGCACGGTGTGCCTATCCGTTGTATAAAACCAGCCAAGTGCGAGTCGGGACTCGCTCTTTTAGGGTTCCGAACATTATTTTATTTTGTTCACAGCTACAAACTACTTTATGAATCGTTGGTTTCATTGTTAATTGCTGTTTTAATACCGTATAATATGATACATAATACACAACATATTCATAACTAGTTTAATTTTTGAGATAGACCCCGTCACAAAAATTGTGTAACACTGACAACTTTGGCCCACCATTTCGTTATTTTTAAGATAAAAAAGAATAATAATAAATTT
This sequence comes from Maniola jurtina, assembly GCF_905333055.1. NCBI lineage: Eukaryota > Metazoa > Arthropoda > Insecta > Lepidoptera > Nymphalidae > Maniola > Maniola jurtina. Next base: position 8,202,536 of record NC_060030.1, read on the forward strand.
TCACCATTTTGGTTGCCTAGAAGAGATCGCTAGGTAGCGATAAGGCCACCAAATTGGATCTACCTGCCTATATTTTTGTTTTGCTTTATATGTTTTTTCTGTATTAATTTTGTGGTGTACAATAAAAGTATATTCACTTATTCATTCATAAAAAATATATTCGTACTCTACTCAATAAGCTCTAGACAATGATACCTACCCCACATGCTAGGGTAAATTTTTTCCAGATCCTTTTTCATATAATGGGAGCCCCCCTGATAAATAAATTGAATTTCTAATTCAATATTCTGTTTTAGGTTTCTGTTCTGCACCAAATATACATAGACATCATATTATTTGTATAGGTACTTAGGTAGGTACATTCTTTTAGTTTTGATATCTAGATAGATACTAATATACTTACGAAATAACGACCATTCAGGACATCACGTATAAATAAAATAGTGAAAGTGGAAGAGTTTTAAAGCGACTTTATAGCTGGCAGCGAGCCACTTGAAGAAAGTTGTTTCAATTTAATACCTACTTAGTCCTTACTTCGGATTAAGTTAATTTGTGAGAATTGAGAAACAAGTTACGAAATCTTCCAAAGTAAGCTTTCGAACTTAGTAAAAATTTAAATCCAGTGACTCGAGTGCTATGTTGCTTCATTCTACCAAAAACCTACATTCTGATTTTTATTCCATTTGTAAATGGGATGACCAAGCTGATCGACCCAACTAGTAATATTTGGTTGACGTAGCGAAGACCAATCATATATCTATGATTGATTTATTTATACTAATAGGTATACATATTTATTTTTTTCGTAATCCGTAAATATCTTCAAAAAACTGTAAAAGTAAGTAAATTTTTTTTCATAAGCTAGTTATTTTATTGATTCCGTAGTACAAATTAGTACCATTAATTATTATTCAGAAAACATATTAATGGTTTAATTTAATGTCATACAGAAAGATATTTAAAAATAATGTCACAATATGCAATTACATCTAATTGATATAAGTAAATAATATATATTAAAAAAAAAGAATATTAAATTGAAAACTACGTGGTGACTGAAAGCCTGTCTCGACTCTCGAGATAAAGAATTGGAATTCAAATTACCTATCCCAGCCGTGTAATCAATTGTAGTGCAACAGTATTTTGCTCGATGTGCAAAACGTGTGTGCGATACAACCGTCACTTTCTTTCCTACAGAGTCAATGAAGCGGGGAGAAAGTGGCGACCTCCACGTCCGTGTTCTCGGAGCGTCTGTAAAAACCGCTGACTCACAAGTCTTAACAGTAAACCACGAAAACCACAAAAAAGAGCTGTATCTTTATTCTTTAACCATCTATATTAATGGGTATTTTAATAATTAATAAAAATTCACACGCTACTTATATTAAATGACTTATAATTATCATACTTATACACAATTCAGTCTTACATGCAACAAGTAAGTATAGGTATAGGTGTAAGCAATGTAAGTTTTTACTTTTTTAACCTTCGAGGCTTATCGACTCAATAAGATGGGCGATTTGTACTAAAGAGTTAAGTTTGACAGCTTTGTCTGTGTCTTTGAGTCTGTTTGTGGCATCGTAACACTCAAACAGGAGGACTTGATTGCGGTTTTATTACTCGATGGAGTGTTTAATCGAGATGATTCTCTATTTGAGGATTATCAGCTAGGTATTTTTTCAGCTGGTTGTTCGTTCATATACCTACTTGATATTTGATATAAATTCCACTTTGGGATTTGAAGTGGGTAGATTTGAAGTGGGAAGTAATTTCTAATTACACTAAAATAATATGGGGACCTTGACCTGAAGCCTTAACCAGGATAGTCTTTGGACTTCCCAACACTCCTCAAGAAGCTTCAGCTTATAACAGTTGAGTCGAGTTTAGACTCATTTCTTTGTTGACTCAATGAGAAGGTAGATCTAGGAAAGCCGATCACTGGTGAAATACAATATTTCACATACGGGAGTGATTTTTTGCACTAACACTAACTAAAAGGTTTTCAAAAGCTCAGTTTAAAAATTTGATAGATGATTAGTAATTTAGATTAGGAAATCAAAGTGCATATTTTGACCTATTTTTTAATTTTTTTGTTGTTTTGAAACCTAGGTGCACATATTATTAGATGTAGTTACCCTACCTACTTAAATTTCTTTGATCTAGGTACGTAACACTCCGAGGCACAAGCAGAAGAGAAACCTATTAGGTCATGATTAGTCGCGAGCACAGAAATCCTAATAAGAAGGCCAATTCTGTGGTCGCAAGACAATGCTATAACAAGTACCTAATTAAAAAGGTATTTTTTTATTAGCTGTTTGGCATCTGAATTTTAATGAAGTCCTATGGATACATAACTTTGTAATAAATAAATCATCATACTCAATAGATATGATTCGAATTCTGCATTTAATTTTAAAGATGCGGGTGTAATATAATAATTATGTATTATGTTAGTGTTGTAGGTACGATAAATACATGAGCTATGGGTATCTTAGGTAGGTACCGTAGGTACTTAAATACTTACCTACTTATTATAGGAAGGTAAAGTAGTTTGGTCATACCTACATATTAATATAATCCCGACCCGTTGGGACCCTCGGCTACGGAAGCCTAAAAACAAACACAAAAAACGCGACACTACCATCTACCATGTAGCAGTAGTTGTTGTAATGACAAACACGGCGACAGTGCAAGGACAATTAATAATTCCTAACATAAAAAATATTGTTGTTTATTCACACGCTACAATCTGTATTTCAATACCATCGTAGCTAATGGGCAGGAACCTACTACGTAATTGCTTTCAATTACCCACAACAATTCCACAAATGTTTATAAAGACTAGCCTATCTATTAGAAGTATGTATTCATACTAAATAATATAACCATAGTCTTTCTTCCTAGAAAATATTACTAATTAATTAAGTAGATGTGGGTAAATCATAGGGGATTAATCTGTCCTCATAAACAAACAATGTTATGCAACAATGTGCAGGTACTCCACTATTTATTAGATATAGTAGGTAAGTAATATAATTTATGTAAGCAGTAGGCCAGCATCATTCTTTAGCCTACTTTCACTGGGATTTGTGTTCATCCAAGAATTCAATTAATATCAAACAGTTTACTAGAAATACAAATTTTACGAGACATTTATTGCGTGTGTTATATAGAAGGAATTTTATGAGATACTTCATTACGGATTAATTTATCATGTCGTCCTTACGTCAAGGTATTTTATTACATAAAAAATACGTTAAAGTAAATTCTTGAAGTGAAAGACCAACGTCACCTCATAAGATGACGCGATGTTATGAACATCAGGTTTTGTGGTTGTTATTGTATTTTATAGCTTTCTTTTGATACCTATCTAAAAAGTTAAGTAATAATATGGGCTTTCTATTCCGTTCATAGCTCTAGGTTCACACGAGGCTAGATTTCGAAACATTGGAACAGCTTCGGAAATTGTTTTGTGTTTTTAATTTTTATGTCCTTCCCAGAGGGGCAGAGGGCGAAAAAAGTATTGCGCGATTCCGAGAGATTTTGAGTTACATCCCTATCCTCGCGACCTCCATCAGAACCGTACCTACGCCTTAAAGTTTATTTACACCGAAGGTTCTACTTAGGCTCTTACATTTTCTTGCCCTGATGGGTTCCCTGTGCTCAATTCAATCCTAACTTTGCCGATCCATTAGCAACTCATTGTAGCATCTTATATCGTAGCAAAAAATCGATTGTATTGATCAACTCAAACCAGTGGATGTAAAATACGCCTGTTGGCAAAAACTTGGATTTGGTGTGAGATGTCTTTCGTGACCTTCCACGTCTCGCATCCACATGTCAAAACGAACTTAAACGTTGCTTCAAAAAAAGTATTTTTTTTAGTTACTCTCCGTGATATAGCAGATATAGGGCAGAGCTGCGCAAAAGCTGTCTTAGCTTTGGCAATTTATGAGGCGAAGTCCTCTTCGCTACCTCCTTGTATCTGACACGTTGCTCCCGAGGTACAACGAGGCACGTGCTGTACATCTTCTGTGCCGATGCGGATAGCAGAAGGGTTATTTTTACCAACTTGCATCTGCACCTTTTTAATGTTTTTAAGTAATTCTGCATCTGAATTTATAATTCTTTTACATTCACCTAGTACTTACAATCACAAATTACGTGTTTTGAAACTAATCACGAATAATTAAGTTAACATCAGGCAGGATTTAGAAAAAACCCTGGGTCTGTTTTAAAAGGTGTAAATCTCAAAAAGTTTCTTTCTTGTTGCAGATCATCTTCCCCCGCCGTTTCCAGTTATGATTTTAAGAATACCATGGCTTCTACTACCAATAGCCTTTTTTATTCCTACGATATCAGGTTTGTTATTATAACTAGATGTAGATACGTATTAATTTTATTGTTGTTTTTAACTAGTTATTCTTTGGTAAATTAATGGAATAATGTCAATAACTTCATCTCTCAACTTCACTGGAAACACATTTAACGATTATTTATTTTTAGGTAATCCTTTATTTTTACAACAATCTGGAAGAAATATAAAACCAGTTATTAGATGGAGACCTCCGATGGATACTTGGAATTGGGCGGAAACACCTAGAAATGATGAACCATTCTTTATTCCTTCTAATTTTACTCACAAGCTACCTCCGTCCGCTAACGAAACAGAACTTATTGCTCACATGACGGCGCTGAGACGCAATTACTCAAGACTATTGTGGGATAGTGATAAAAGTTCAAATTTACCTCTCTTCGTGGACAAAGCTTTAAAACTATTAAATTTAAAACAAGTTTACTATGAAGTGGAACATTCTGTGATGTCCAAGGTGTCTTGTACAGCATGTAAGGCAGGAGCCGGTCTACTGCAGCATTACATGAGACTCGGAAAGAGTAAAGAGGAAATTAATAAAATGATATATCAGTTTTGTGTTTCTCTAAACATACAATCTGCAAGAGTCTGCGAAGGCATTACGAGGCTTTTTGGGGTAAGGATTGTCGATTTTGATTTGAAACAAATCACATATTATATTCAATACATAATGCTAATTGAACGTGTATTTTGTTTAAGAGTGAAGTTGTATACGTATTAAAACGTATCACTATAGGCCCAAATGAAATATGCAGTTTTGTCATTGGAGATGCCTGTGGAGATGTTTACAACCCATATCACGAGTGGGAAGTGGCTTTCCCTCCAGTTCCAAAACCAGAAGTGCAAGAGTTAGATGCGCCTGTTGAAAAAGCTCCAACGTTCAAAGTCCTTCAAATATCGGACACACACTTCGATCCCTATTATGCTGAAGGTAATTTATTTATCCAAAATTCGTTTATATAGCTACGTTGATGTTGTCAGTATGTAATATGTAGGTTGCTTATACGTTAAATTAAACAAAAGGTGATGCACAATTTATGTAGGTTAGATTAAGAAATATCAATTAAACAATAGCACGTAAGCTTTCGAGATAATTACTGTTTAGTCTCTTAAGGGTCGACCATAAGCCTGCACCAAATAAAGACGAATTCTACAGCTCCGTCTTCCATCATTTAATCCATAAACAAAAGAGATATATTTCATGGCGACCCTGCCAATTGGACCATTTTAGTAAAATATATTGAAGAAAAAAGAAAGAAGAAACAGCGAGCAAAGGGAAATTAATCAAGAAATCATCAAGAAAAATAATCATTTTGGCGCAAAAACCGAAATTACCAGCATCATAAGAGATATATTTCAAGTATGTATAGGAAATACTTAGAAAGAAAAACTAAGGAACATTTATTTGAGGTTCACGAAATAAAATATAAAACGTGCACTTTTAAATTTCAAAATTATATAACGAATATAACTAACTAAATGACTACAACGTCAAACTCATTTATTCAAAATTGTACCCAACATTTTGACTGTCAATTGTTGAATATGTAAGAAAATTATTTATGTACTTAGGTAATGTATAATTAATTACGTAAACTTAAAACTAAAGTTACAAGGGTTCTAAAAGCACCGTCCGATAATTTTAGTACTAAGTACTTGAATTTGACCGTCAATAGCGTTTATTTCTTTTTAACCCCCGACCCAAAAAGAGGGGTATTATAAGTTTGACGTGTGTATCTGTGTATCTGTCTATGGCATCGTAGCTCCTAAACTAATGAACCGATTTTAATTTAGTTTTTTTTATTTGAAAAGTGGCTTGATCGACAGTGTTCTTAGTTATAATCCAAGAAAATCGGTTCAGCCGTTTGAAAGTTATCAGCTCTTTTCTAGTTATCACTATAACCTTCACCTGTCGGGAGTGTTACAAATTTTTAATTTACACTTGTTGTGATAAGAAATCAAACAAAGAGAAATAAAAACTGAGAAACAAATGTACATACAACGGCGATATATGCATAATATTATCAAGATCACATTTTAAACTAGCATAATAACAATTATATAAGGAGTAATAAAAAATTTATACATTTTTTTTTTAATAAATGAATTGAATTTTATATTGAACTAGATGATTCCCGCGAATTTATCCGCGTGGATTTAGGTTTAAATCCTGTGGGATGGGAACTGTTTGATTTTCCGAGATAAAAAGTTGCCTATATCAATTTCGGGCATGCAAGCTACCTCTGTACCAAATCCTATAAATAGGTTAAACGGATGGGCCTTTAAGAATCCCGTGGGAACTCTTTGATTTTCTGGGATAAAAAGTAGCCTATGTCCTTCCTCGGGACGTAAGCAAGCTCTGCACCAAACTTCATCAAAATCGGTTGAACTGTTGGGCCGTGAAAAGCTAGCAGACAGACAGACACACTTTCGCATTTATAATGTTAGTGTGGATTGGATATGGATGGAGTGCATTTATTGTCACAGGTGCTAACGCGGAATGCAACGAGCCTCTTTGTTGTCGCGCGTCCAACGGCCCAGCTTTGACTCCGGGCGGAGGTGCTGGGCGTTGGGGTGACTACCGCAAGTGTGACACACCAAAACGCACTATCGACCACATGTTGAAACACATAGCAGACACACACACTGTTTGTATTATTACTCCATTTATCAAGCTTATTACCTCACCGTCAACCCATAGATGACCCACTACTGAGTACGAGGTTCCTCTCAGATGAGAAGGATTCAGGGCATAGTCCATCACGCTGGCCAAGTGCGGTTTGGCAGACTTCTCACAACTTTGTAAACATTATGGAGAACGCTCAGGCATGCATGTTTCCTCACGATATTTTCCTTCACCGTTAGAGCAAATGATATTTAATTACCTACTTAAAACTCACATATAATTTTGCAACGCTAACAACCGGCATTGAACCCCTGAGCTCCCGTATAGGAGGCCAACCTCTTAACCAGTAAGCATAGAAATAAGCATCACCGGCTTTTTTAGCTTTTTACTTATACCTACTCAAAACATTGTATGATTGATTCTGGACATCATAGAATACCAAATTGATTTCCATAATTTGACGTTTCAGGATATAGACTATATTTTATGGACCGGAGATCTACCACCGCATGACGTATGGAATCAGACAAAGGAAGAAAATCTTAAGGTCCTCCAAGAAACTGTTGCTCAAATGTCTGATATGTTTCCCGGAGTTCCGATCTTCCCCGCTCTTGGCAACCACGAATCTTCACCAGTAAATAGGTAAGTGAATACGAAACGGAAAAAGTTTTAGCAATGAACCCATTCGCCATAACGATAAATTGATTAGGTCATAATAGTTCGAGTAATGGAAGTTTAATGTACTAATGATGGTAATGAAGCCAGATTATTATTTATCAGCTGCAACAAAAAAAAAAAAAAAACTTTTTCACTGCAAAGTAATTCCGTTAGAGCAGTTGAAACAGTATCAGCTAGAAGATTCTAGAAAAAATGAGATCCACGTAGGTACTATGAAATCGTACAGTATACTTTTTAGGGATCCGTACCTGAAGGGTACCAACGGGACCCTATTACTAGCCTCCGCTTTCCACCCGTCTGTCCGGCCGTCTTTCCATATCCTATCTATCTGTCTGTCTGTCTGCGGACTGTACTTATCTCATGAACCGGAACAGAGTGTGTATTTCTATTGCCGCTATAACAAACATTTCAAAATGGCCGCCCAACAAATAAATAAAAAATTGTACATAGTGGTATCTTTACCATGGTAGGCCCTTTATCTTGTACGATGATACGAAAGTATTCGTGTGCAAGTTCGGCTCGCACTTGACCGGTTTTTATGTTTATTTATTACATTTTCCAGCTTTCCACCGCCATATATCTCTTCGCCAGAGTCCAACATCGCCTGGCTGTACAACGAGCTGGACGCGCAGTGGCGAAGATGGCTGCCTGCTGGAGTATCGCACACGATACGTCGTGGAGCATTCTATTCCGTGCTTGTTCGTCCTGGTTTCCGGATCATATCAGTCAACATGAACTATTGCAATAACAAAAACTGGTAAAATGTCATCATTATCTTCTTTATATTCCGTTTTGTCTATCAATCTTAAAGAATAACACGAACGTATGAAATGTATGGACATCTATGTATACAGGGTATAAAAAAAATCTTATTTTAACTGTAGGTATTGTACAGCTAAATTGATAATATTGTTGTTTGAAAAGTAAGCCTCTAATAAATCGGATTGTTCTTGATACGCCATTGCTACACAATTACTAAATGGATGCAAACTAAAATTCTGCTAAGTATATATTGTGTGATGGTACGGAACCCTACGTTGGCGAGTTCGACTCGCAATTAACCGATTTCATTTGTTTAAATTGCACTTTTTCGTGTTAAATATACTTAATTTGTGTTGAAACTATGAATATTGTCTTTCAGGTGGCTTTTACTAAACAGTACGGATCCAGCAACAGAATTGCAGTGGCTGATATACGAATTGCAATCTGCCGAATTCAGTGGTGAAAAAGTTCACATAATCGGGCACATTCCTCCTGGACATTCGGACTGCCTTAAAGTATGGAGTAGGAACTACTATGCTATAATCAATCGTTACGAATCCACTATTACTGCCCAGTTCTTCGGTCATACTCATTTCGATGAATTCGAGGTGTTTTACGATCCAAATGATTTAGGTTTGTATGAATGTTTTTTTGCGATGAATTTTTTCATCGTTAAGTTTCTTGTCTACCTATGGCTTTGCATTTTAACATTCTCATTTCCTATCAAATGTGTACAAACTACAAAGGACACTTTATTTTGTGGGTAGGTACTTACCGTTTTGAATAGGTATACCTACAATAAAATTGTATTAAATATAACTAATAACCGATTAGACTCATGTGATTAGTCGAAGTAGGCCCGACTAGCTTCGAACCTATCCGGGTTCCTTTTTCAAAGAGCCTGTGCTCGCGAAGATGCGACGCGAATGGGAGTTGACACTCAGCGAATAAGTAGGTATACCTACACGTGTCACGTGAGTCCAGTCGGTTATTATTATTTAGATATTTAGAATTATTGTTAGGCACATACCTTTAGCTGCAGTTTCCACGCGGCAATGGACTGATTGCTGAACCCTTTGACCAAATTGTATCAATCTTCTAAAATCTTTCATTTAAAGTATTTAGCATCACCTATATCTGTCAAAAAAAAATATTGTGTTATTAATTTCATGCAATTTATTTTTCCAGGAAGAGCTACAAGTATTGCTTACGTGGGTCCATCAGTAACACCTTATTATGATTTGAACCTAGGATATCGAATATACTATGTAGATGGAGATCATGATTCAACGACTCGAGTAAGTCAACAGTATTTACAACTTAATTAATTTAACATTACGGTGATAGCCTAGGGGCATCCCCCTCTAACTTTACAGAGTCATGTGCGTTTTAAGCAATTGAATATCACTTGCTTTAACGGAGAAGGAAAATATCGTGGGAAAACTGCATGCCTGAGAGTTCTCCATAATATTCTCAAAGGAAGTCCGCCTATTCGCTCTAGGCCAGCGTTTCTTTTTTTTTGTTGACGCTGGGGAATGCATTTACGCATCCCCCCGGAAGCTAGCCAGCCAGCCGTGAGGCAGCCAGCCAGCTGAGGGAGGGTATGTGGGGCCGAGAGGCGACCGGAATACCCAGGCGGTCTTCTTTTAGAGGGGAGACCTGTGCTCTGTAGTGGGTCGATGATGGGTAGATCATGATGATGGATGATGAATATACATAGCGGGTACGTAGCTATGTAGCATTGTACCACGAAGATTTTAAATTATCGATATTTCGACCCAGTGATCATGACCGTGGTCGCGATAAGATATCATGGTACATACCTTCGTAAAACTGTGGATCTACCTACACAGTTTTACGATACCTACCTGCTAATATTAAGCACTAGAGGATGCCCGCGACTTCGTCCGCGTGGATGTAGGTTTCTGAAGATCCCGTGGAAACTGTTTGGTTTTCCGGGATAAAATGCTTATGTCAATTACAGGGACGTAAGCTACCTCGGTACCGAATTTCATATGGGTTTTTAGGAATCCCGTGGAAACTCTTTAATTTTCCGGGATAAAAAGTAGCCTATGTCCGTCCCTGGGATATAAGCTAACCCTGTACCAAATTTCGTCAGAATCGCTTGAACTGTTGGGCCGTGAAAAGGCCGCAGACAGACAGACAGACATACTTTCGCATTTATAATATCAAAGTATGGATAAGTCGTTAAACCACAAAATAAGTAGGTAAACCTTAAATCGACATTAATGCTCTAATTTTTAACAGCTAGTCGTTGATCATGAAACATGGATTATGAACTTGAAGGAAGCGAATTTATTTGGCTATCCGATATGGTACAAGCTGTACTCGGCACGGTCCGCGTATATGATGCCATCACTTCGGCCGCAAGACTGGGATGCATTTATAGACAACATGACTTCTAAGGAGGACGTCTTCAACTTATATCACAAGTAACGTTTATTATTCAGCACATTTCGCCAGATTAGTAGCAATTAGCGTAGCATTGATCTGAATTAAAAGTACTACAAGGGTGGGTAACCTTTAAGTCTGATAGATGCAGTCCAATTATACCTATTATTATACGAAATCCGACTATTGCAATTTTTTAAACAACTTTTACTGTCGAGTGGTTCTAAGACTCCTACATGATTTCTATATCATGAAATAGTAGGAAGCTGATTTTTTTTACCCTTAAGGCATGATTAAGGTTAGTCCCATAGACCATAGTAAAAGTTGTTTAATTATAACGATAAGTATACCTACTTACTGACTGACCTTGAATAACTCACATAAACTGTATGTAATGACACACTTAATAATATAATTATTATTATAAAGCCGTCGCTGTAGTTTTTTGCACCATGTTAGGTATGTTACTTATTACTTAAAATCTTTGGAAGGAATGCATAAGATGTAGGTATGAATACCGTACTAAATCAAAATTAGTCATATAGAAATAAATACGAACAACTGACCACTCCATTGATATACTAATCTTTAGGTATTTGATTCGATTGATTGAAAAAGGAACTAGTGAGATACAATGAGAGTTGGATTAATAGGAGGCTGCCTGAGTTACGTAATAGACTATTCTCGGGATTTGAAAGTATCTTTGGGTAAAACCAGTCGTATTTATGATTCAGACATTACTGGAAAAATAGTCCGCGTCGCGGCACATGCGACGGCGAGTGCCGCAAGCGGCTGATCTGCGACGCGCGCTCGGGGCGCTCGCACGACCGGCGCGCGCTGTGCGTGCACATCGAGGCGCGCATCGACGGCGCCGCGCCCGCGCCGCAGTCCTGGCGCGCCTGGCTCTACAATGGCCTGTCCGTCTCGTGAGTTGTACATCATGCGCGCTCACCACATCTGCTTGTTTCCTTCCTGTCACCGCTTTCACAATCCATTACTTGGGAACTATAGATTAGTGACGATTGTCCGCGGGGGGCAAAAATGTGAAATATATAGAACTGCCTCGTTTTAACTCTGTCTCAAGTTTAAGCAAAGTCAGAGTGCGCTCTATGGATCTCACCCTAAAATTGGCCCTTCCGCAGTCGTGTATTTAGTCACCTCTTTCGTGGTACGAAGTGAGAGGCGAGGCTGGGGGTGTATGTGCATTGTTTCTTCAATAACTCTGGAGGATTGTTCTATGATTAAAATTTATGTAAATACCTACTTAATTGTAAAGTAAAAAAATAAAGGGTGTTTAGAAAACCGTCTACATCTTCATACTTCCATAATAAAGCATGTTGCTTACGAAATAACCGTAGTTATAAGTAGCAGCAGGTAGGTACTGTGGTGGAAGTAGAGCCTAAGCACACATAAGTTTATGTTTGTAACATAATTATAATAAACTGTCTGATTCCTGCGACTTCGTCCGCTTGAATTTAGTAGGTATTTATGTGGATTCCATTGGAGTTTTTATTTCCGGGATAAAAGTAAGCTATGGCCTTCCCCAGGCTGCAGGCTACCTTTGTGCCAAATTTTATCAAAATGGATTTATTTGATGGGCTTGAAAACCTAGCAGACATTCGTATTTATAATATGGAAGAATGGATGTAACGAATATGCCCGTTTTTAACCCCCGACCCAAAAAGAGGGGTGTTATAAGTTTGACGTGTGTATCTGTGTATCTGTCTGTGGCATCGTAGATCCTAAACTAATAAACCGATTTTAATTTAGTTTTTTTTTGTTTGAAAGGTGGTTTGATTGAGTGTTCTTAGCTACAATCCAAGAAAATCGGTTCAGCCGTTTGAAAGTTATCAGGTCTTTTCTAGTTACTCTAACCTTCACTTATTGGGAGTGTTATAAATTTTTAATTTACACTTGTCTCAACAATACCTATCTGCGAATGAATACAATTTGGGTGTCTATCCGGTTATAAATCTTTCAAACCAAAAAAACCTAACTTTTATTATTATCATTCTAATTCCTGTAGTAGATTTGCTTGGCATTTGGACTTTGGACTTGGCACTTAGACCTAAGTAAACCAAGTAGTTATTCCCTCAATAACATCTAAAAATACTGTTTTTGTAAAGTAGCCAACTTACCATAACACTTGCTAATTGCTAAGTAATTAATCCTGTTTTGTATTATATCTCACAGACCTAGTGTACAACAAGTTTAAGTGGTGGTGGAAATCTTTTAGGTGCTGCACGGAAAAAGGTTGGTGAAAAGAATTTTTGTACATAATTTACTATTAGGACACCACGAGCGAGTGTATCGTTGAAGACGATGATGTAGAGGGCTCGATAAGAGATATTCTCTTAGCAGTAGGTACGGCGGCGCAATGCTCACTGACAGAGTGGAGTGGAGTGGAAAATACTAGCGGCGGCGAGGTGCCGCCGCTAGTATTTTTATTTACTTTGACAAACCTACGGTTAAAATTTTATCCATGCCGCTCCTCGCGCGGCACTTGGGTCTCAGAAGCTCGGCGGGCAGGTTTAGAGGTGCACCGCGCGAGGAGCTTGCCTAGCTGAATCTAATCTCTAGCCAATATCACCGTGCTTTAGCAGCTTCTCAATGCGACGCTCCTTTACTTACCGCGCTGCGACTCTACCGCCGCGCTTCTCCACTCGCTGCACTCGATCTGCGCTGGCCCTTATATTTTATGTCAGTGACCAACTTACTTTGGCTTTTCTTTGAGATTTAAGATACTATTAGACAGGAGAAAGGAGACAGCGTTATATTGCTGGCATAAATCTGTCTCGTTTTAACTTTGAAACTTAATTCTGAGACAAATCCAAGGACGCTCTATACATCTCACGTGCTAGTGCATATTCTACAGAGGTTCGAGCCCGTGATCCTTAGTCCTTAGGATTACATTGAGCTAAGCACCTACCTAATCTAGAACATTTCACTAAATTTCTTTCCCGCAATAATTATACTTGTTAGGTAGACACTTCCATCATAAATAACGTTTCTTAGATCATTTGTTTTCATTTCAGAATGTCGATGTTAATGCAAATACCACAAGTGGCTTACCAGATACCAAAGTATGTCATGGGCCTCGGCTGAGTGATGAGTCGGAAACTTGGACACGATCTGAGACAAAAATACTCAGCACCACCAGACTTTTCTACCAGAGCAAAAATAATTATTTAGTTATTTATTTTTAGAAAAAAAAAACATACAAATAGCCTTAGTAACTTTTGTATCAGAGAAGTACAACTTTTAAAAGGCAGATCCACATTTGTGCACGCGCATGAACCGTGCATATGCCCACGAGTGGTTTGCGAGCGGTTCGCAGACGGTTGGGAGTGAATACAAACATAATATTACACGTACAATCTGAGAGAGGACTCGCCATATTTCCTCTATGTGACAATTACTGTCATGTCAAAAGTACCGTTAACAGTACTTTTGAAATAATAATTGACAAATAGAGCAAATGTGGCGAGTCGTTTCTCAGATTGTACGCGTAATACACGCATTCGAACATGCACGTGCGCAGGGACAGTGACGCATCCAAAGGTACAAGGAACCAAAAGCTTAATTTGCTATAATCCGCCAAACCAACGAAATCTGTATTATACGCAGCACCACACAAATTCCAACACCACTCGCATGCGGTTCGCCCCGACACCGGGGCGAACCGGTCTAATCTTTGCAATTAGATATTGTAAGGTCTACATCTCCTGAGGATGCTCCGGTGTCGGGGCAAAACGCGCGTCGAGTGGTGTTGGAATTTGTGTGGTGCTGCGTACCATACAGATTTCGTTGGTTTGGCGGATTATAGCAAAATAAGCTTTTGGTTCCTTGTATATCATGGACTTCGCAAAATAACGCCTGCTTCTATAATGCATCCAAAGGTGTTCGATGCGCGTTGTACATGCAGGGTCCGTGCGTGTGCGTAAGTGCGAATCCATTTTTAAAACTATGTTGTAATAAAACATACTTATTTAAATATTTTAAAACCGTTTATGTGCCTTAGTGTTTGTAAATCGATGTCAAAAGTCTATCAAGTGTAAGTTTGTAAATATTCTTTGTAAATTATGTAATTATAACTTTACGTTAAGATTTTTATTTTTGTTTTATTTAAAAGTTGCAAATAAAACAAGGGAGGTATTATTATATTAAGTTTTATTAAAATTAGACACAGAGAGCTTCTCAAGCATTCGCATGTTCAATTGAAAATTAAGTATTTAAAACTACTTACAATTCGTAACGTAGATGCTGAAATAACACAAACTTAACTTACAGCATGAAAATAAAATAAAAGTGGAAAGTTTATCAATTAATTATCTGTAATAATAATTATTACAGACAAATAATAGGTATACAATGGCTAAAATTAAAGAGATTTTTAAACAAAATATCAATTGCAATCATTTTGGATAATAAAATCATATATTTACAAATAAATAAATAAATCTATTATTATTAATCTAAAATTGTTGGAATTGGGAAATGCTAGACATGACATTGCAAACTTTTTTCAAATAGTCACTTTCAAAATACTAATGGTTCCTCCTGAACGTCGCTTTGGGGGTATTGATTAACGTAATACCCTTCAGGTCCAAAATGTTACGTTTAATACATAAATTATAATTTTTATATTGTATATTTTAATTATATGCACTCATTCAGAAGTTATAGACTCAAACGAACATATTGGAAAAATTACGAAAATGAATTTGAAATAAGTTTACTTCTGTTTTCGGGAGATACCTACTACTTAGTAACAAGTGTTTTGAATCACAAATTTATCAATTGAAAAATTACATCCCTTCTATAAAATACTTAATTGACACACACAAACACAAAATATTAATTCTAGATTAGATCGGAATTATTGAGGTAGAGTTGAAATAGTTACTCTAACTTCTTTGTGATATAACGAAAAATATAAAAATCAGACAATATGTGATACCTATGATTAAACTACATTTATAAACAATCCTGAAGCATTGAGATTATATTATATATTCTGTGCCTGTTGGTGGAATTTATAAGACAATTAGGTACAACTAGCTGTGTATGCCGATTTTTATTTTTTGTTAATACATTAAGTACCGAAATTACCTTTTAAGTAATTAAAATATCCCTTGCTTTAACTGTGAAGGAAAACATCGTGAGGAAACCTGCATGCCTGAGAGTTCTGAGTTCTCCATAATAAGGAGTGTGAAATCTTCCAATTCGCACTCGACCATTCTGATACGACTATCCAAAACTACGACTATCCAAAACCCTTCTCACTCTGAGAGGAGACCAGTGCTCTGTAGTGCGCCAGCGATGGGTTGATCGTGATGATTACTTTGTGGTTTCAAATCAAATCTTTTCTATATATCCCATGATTTATAGATCAGTCTTATCCGAAACTACACGACATGCAGTCAGGTGTTGTAAGTTGTATGTAATCAATATATAAAAGTTAGGTATATGAATGGAAAATGGTAGGCATTTGTTCTTATGAAATATTAATAATATAGATAATAACCCGATGTATATTAATAATTGCCTCGTAACATAATCCTAATTTGAAAAATTACGAAAATACTGTTGTGAAATTGTGGATGTAATTTTTGACTTTATTTTCAGAAATGATTTAAGTTTTAACTAAAACTATATTAAAAAACACTATAACTACGAAGTTAATCGTTCAAAAACTAACTTAAATGACTCTTTTCATGTTAAAGTAATAAAATAGTACTTATTCCAATTTAAATATTTACAAATTTAAAATACACATAAAACCTGCAAGTATTGGTCCCAAGGCTTAAGCCTTTTATTCTTCTTAAGGCACATTAAGATAATATTAAAAATGAAACTATTAATTATTATTATTACTTTTCCGGTTAAGATTAAAATACTTCGTTGTTTTGTACGAGATTTTACCTTCTTGTCCAATGACATAATCTCGTATGAGATGTTTGATACTGAATCCCAATACATATAAATATTATATACATACTTAATTAGCTTTTAAACTTATTCTGTATCAAAATTGTGAAAATTGCTTATGGTGTAACTAAAGTCCATCGGTCCGTCCGTCACAGCTGCTTATTTTAGTAAACGTATGTCGAAAACGTAAACTTGAAGTTTGGAATAGATTTAATAATGATTGCCCAGTGCAAGAAATATTACTTATTACAAAAGCGGCCGAATTTTAAACTATTTTTTTTAGATCAATTGGGAAATGACATTAAAAGCTTCATTTGCACAACTTAAAATAGATTTTTATTTCCCTAAGTCGCATCTTTTTAATATTTTTTTTGAAAAATGACTCAAAAATATCATGCGCCTTATTTCCGAAGTTCGCAAAGCGAAAAATCTGAAATAATTAGAGTTAATAAAGGTTTATAAAATATTACAGGAATTCTAAAAAATTATTTGATTTGATTTAAAATGAATCTAGTGATGTCTTTCTAAAGTTTATTTTTAATGAGCAATATTTTTTACAAACAAATATGCAGTCCCGAACGGGATTTATTTTTGAGGTAAGCAGCCGAATAAATTTTATCTAACCAAAAAACTAATTGGTATACGTTTCTTTTTAAGATACAGGACCCTTGGTGCACGAGTTTGACTCGCACTTAGCCGGCTTTTAAATAGATACGTTTGTTTTAGGTATACATTTGACTAACTTTAGAATACTGCGTGCATGGATTTGGATTTTGGAATGAAAGAAATGTACTAACCGCAAACGCTGCGCAAAATATTTTTTGTCGCTGTTAAGCCTGTGTTATAGCGGTTTTAAGAACAGGTTTGAAACACTCATGTCGGCAAATGGGCACGAGTTTTTTAGTAAACTTCGTGTGTTGTCGTTCTTAACCCTTCAATATTTACCGAAGCTTTTCAACTCACATTCCCTTTTTGATCAGGATATTGGCACCTATTACCAACTACCGTTATAAAACAAGTTTTTAATATAAGATTGAGTTGCTACTTTGGCCCATGTTTTTCTTACCAATGTGCTACTTTACTGTTCTTAAAGCCACAATGATATGTAATCTCCATATTATTTCACTAAGGTTAAACGATAATTCTAACCAAACGAATATGCGAGTATGCTACTCCACTCTGTGTGTTATTTAAATTAGTTTTTGTACGGCACTTAGTCCGCGTTATATAAATAGCCTCGGCAATAGTGTAGCTATCTATCAGTGAAAGAATTTTCCGAATCAGATGATTAATTCCGGAGATTACCATCTACATACAAACTCACAAGCAATTTAGCATTCCAGTCCGATACCATGTAGAAACCGATATGGGGTGTGGGCTTAATACAAACAGTCATACCCCTTCCAAGTTAGCCCGCAACTATCTCAGCCTATGCTGTATCATCAAGAGAAGTTACAGTCAAGAGCTAAGTTGCAGTGGAATACAAAACGCGAACAACTACCTCTTTACAATGTTAATATAGACTAATACGGCTATAAAAACTTTTTAGAGGTGGTGACATTTAGGAAGATCTGCATGGCATTGGCTCGACTTATCATCCAGTCTTATGTGAATGATTGATTGAACAATATTATGTTAGTTGAATGGCCAGTTTCACTGTAAACTAATATCTTTAAACACTGGGGGAAAGTCAATAATTCAGAATTTTAACTATTTTACTTATAACCGGATAAAGAACCTAAGAACTGCTGCTGGCAGTTTTTTTTTTCTAAAAATAAGAATGAAATGGAACATTTCGAATTAAAGACTAGAATAAAATAAGAGTATTATAATATTTTACTTGTTGCAGTAAAATAATAAAGTATTTTAAAAAAACACAGGTTTGTTACACCTGCTAAGATTATCTTCCAATAATTGAGAAGTTATTACATAAAAATGATAAAATACAAACAATGCAATGTTATATCACTTACTTTTATGAATGTTTGTTGTGATAACTAATGTGATTTGAGAAAATTGACCAAGTACATATTCGAAAAAAAATTATCAACAGTATCTTAAGATATCTTAATTATCAACTTAAAAAAACATATACAGTGATGTTGCAAACTAAGTAGTAATTTTAATAACTCTAATGAGTAACTATGTTATACAAGATTTATTTCCTAAATAAGTGAGGTAAGACATTGTCAAACAGTGCAAAAATGTTGTGTGCTTTGAACCGTAAAAACTGATGATATGACTGAAGTATTACTTGTAATATCACAGTTGATGTTCTTTGTACTTATTATTAACTGAATTTTATGACAAAAGATCCCAAAAAATTTAAATCTAGCATAGTATAACTAGTTACAATTAAAATTATAAAAACCCTTCAAAATTTTGAGCTCAAATTACTTAATACATAACAAAAAACTGTCAACCTTATGTTATTGTTTATGGCAATATAATATCAGTCTATTACACTATCCTACATCATGGGTAATCCTCCGTGAGAATATTCTAGTAGTAACAAAAATTTTCTAAAAGCATTAAACTTTAGCATTAAACAACTTTGTATACACACATCCTTCTTTTGGACTGAGCTGTCATTACTATACAGAAGTACACACAATTTACAAAAGGAAAAAGAGGCTTACGTTTGGTTTAGCAGATTACAGAAAATTAAGATTGTCGTTCCTGGAACACGTCATTCATAACTAAATATTCAGAGATACTATCCTTCTTTGGGTTTTATTTCATGAGGGGCAATGCAAGCAGCAACAGGACAAATGGACAATGCTAAATGGATAGACAATTGGGCTGGTTAAGTACTTAATACTGACTTAAGTAACTGAAGGAGTGAGGTAACTACATTGTAGTAGTGGTATGCTTTCATTCTAAAAGATTTAACAAAGTTGTTGCCTTTAGAAAATTTTGAAAAAATTGTAATACATCAGCAAGAGGTATTAAAGTAAATTGTTAATGCTGTCTACTTTAAAATTATCAAATAAAAAATGGCACAAAATCAGACCTGGGGAATCCCCAATTGTATAAAATCAAAATTATTTCATACTAATCTCTTACAAATGATTTTTGAAATCATCATATCTTTGGGTATGGAATGCAAACAAAACCTATGTAAATCACTGGTACATCAGAATACAATTACTATAACATTAAAGTCACAGGAGTCTTCGTAAGTTTTTTCTGCTTTTCTTGGTGCCTACAGCATATGTATTCTTCTTTCTCTTTGAAGGACTAGGGCCATCAAGGTCGTATTTAAAGCAATTCTTACCTGGATGCCTATCACACTTGCAAAACCTGCAAAACTGGTAGGAGCAACTGACACTGGTGCATTCGGCCCATTCCTCTCCAGAACTTTCTTCTGTAACTTTGGCAGGTTGTTGACATCGCCCACAGGATAGCTGCTGCCGTAGATCTAATGAGGCAGCCTAGAAAGAAATCAAATATATATTTTAAAGCAAAGTTTTTTTCCGATGTTCTGCATTCAAATTCCAGGGAGTAAAGTGAAAAAATCATCAGTTGCCATTACACTTAACTTACCTTAGCAAATCTTTTGAATTTTATGGTTTTAGGTGTTCCTGGAGGGCTAATAGGAATACTTGTAGTCTTGGTTAAAATATTGTGATTATTTAACACATTGTGAATCTCCATTAAAGGTCTTATTTGATTTGTTTCACCACTCTTTGGAGTGGACATTTTATTTTCCCAATTATCCCTTACATCCTGAAGGTAGTGTAAATACTCCTGCTTTTTAGACTTCACCTTGCTGACATCTTCCCAAACCTTTTCCCAGAGAGGGCTCACTAAAGTAAACTTATAAATATCTTCATTTGACAAATAACTGAAAATTTTCATTATTGGCGGCATAACATTTGCTTCTTGATACAACATCTTTATTATGTCAATTTTCTGATTTGGCCTAAACTTATATGCCTTAGCAGCACTATTGTGAGGTTTTATAGGCTTGAGGATTGGTTGTAGTGCTTGTGTGTCACACAACAGAGAGTGCATAGCAAAGTTAAGTTTCTTTACTGGTTTTCTTGGGTTCAAAGGACTACTCAACTTGCAATTACTTCTACAAACTTTTTTAATTGGTGTTGTAGGATATGGAGTGTGCATATGTTCATTTTTTGAGCATAAATCTCCAGCTATGAGATCTGCAGAATCAAAACTTACAGAAGAATAAGATCCATTGAACTTTTTATCACTAAACCTTAGTTTACATAAACCTCCAGCTATCATAGTTGTAGGAGTTGGGATGGAGCCACAGTTGACATCTCTATTTTCTGGTTCTCCATTATACGCTCGTTTGATACCTCTTCGATTTTGTGGTGATTCTGCATAACTTTCTCTTGATCGGATAATTCCTGCACTAAACTGCAACGTTGGTCGAAAATTGACATCTGATTGAATATCATAACAGCCCACTTGAAACTGTCCTGTAAAGCCAATTTGGCCCTTGAATATCGGGTTGAAGTTTTCACTGGATATCTCTGAACACTCTAATGAACCTGGGGTGTATGAAGTATGGTAGCCGCTATCTTCAGTCTTCCAATAACCAAAATTATCGTAACTTAGCCCTGGCGTTACAGGTTCCATATATTCAGAGTGAATATCCATTGTATCGTTACGAATGGACTTGAAGTTACAAAACACAATCTTTAAAGCACATTGCACATGGCTTGACTCATTTTGAAAGTTTCATTTTATTGTAGAAGTGATTGAGTGCAGATTAATTAACGGGATAGCGTAAAACAAAATGGTTTTTACCAATTATCTTAAAATTATTTACGTTACACTTCGTAAATGAACATAAAAGCCCTCTTGACAGCTATAGGTGGCTATACATAGACAATAGAATAGACAATTAGGCAAGCGGAGGCACACAGTATGTGGGTCCATGTGTGGGTCTGTGTCTACAGGCTCTTAAAAGCTAGAATCTAGAGCCATAAAAAAAGCTAAAAAAAAGCTGTAAATCTGCGATGATGGGTAAATCTGTGTGTGTGTGTGGTTGTCAAACTCGGTGGTCAAACACAAACTGTCAATCTGTCAATAATGGCATCTGTGAATGGCATCAAATGTGCATCAAATCAAATTTATTTTTGCATTTGTTCATTATAAAATTCGGAAATTTATAGCGGTGATTTATAGAAACAAAATGAAAAAAGAAAAGTTCACAACAGAAGGCTTGTAGTGCTTCAATTAACACCTTTTCAGTATTGTGTCATGCATTGTACTTACTGTGCTAAATGAAAATGGCTCAAAATATAAAGGATTTGTGTCGACTCTGTGCTAAAGGCGAAGGATTTACCAAAGATTTGATAGATGATTGTAATAAGAATATTCTCAAAATGATACAGGAATATGTACATATATCCGTAAGTAACAGTGGTTTATCTTTCAAATAGCTGGGTAGTGTGGCTAATTCTGTTGTACACTATCTCTAAACATGACGGGACTAAATGCCCGTCCCTATCCCATTCAAAATGTAGCATAATACTGGCCATACGCTATCAAGTTGACTGTTAACAGTGGACTTTAAGCTGCATCCAGTAAACTTGACAGTGTATGCCTATTAGTTTACTGAACGCTGATTCAAGTCTGCTGCAAACTTGACAGTAAACTTGATTGTACGTACGGCCCGCGTATGAGTAAGACTTTGGATATTGTGTGCAAATTGCATAGAATTAGCCACATTGTTTCAATATTAGTAAGATAGATGTTTTTTCAAGCATTGATTGTATTATTTAACTAATACTACATCATAGTCTTCATCATCAACATATTGAACGCTAGAATTGTACCTCTTATCCATTTGTTCTTAAAATTGTATGCATAAAAGTCAAAATAGGCTGATCATTAAAATTGGTACATAAAAGTATAAATAAACTGATCAACATACCAGTGGACAGATTAAAAGGACTGAGCTTATTGATTTTCTTTATAATAATATAAACCCCAACTAAGAAAAGATTTTTGAGAAACAACCAAAGTAAAATAGGTAGGTCAGCTTTTTATTATACTGAATATTAATAAGCGTTATACTTAATATTTGTTTTCAGATAAATGAAAATGATAATTTACCCACAAAGGTGTGTTTAAATTGTGAGGAGAGAGTAGTATCATTTGAGCTGTTTGTCTTAGAATGTCTGAAAGTGCAGGATACATTGAAGAAAATGTGTTTAGGTGCATGTGAAGTAATGCCCATTAAGTTCGAAGATGGAATGATTGAGTTTGGAATACCACCAATCAAGTCTGAGGTTAGTTGGTTTGTGGACTTATTATAAACAGAAATCCATATTGATACTAATTAATATAAATGTGAAATTGTGTCTGTTACCTTTTTGCAGCCCATCTGTGTAACCAATTTTGATAAATTTTGGTACAGAGATAGTTTGCATCCTGGAGTAGTGGCATAGGCTATTTTTTGTCCCTGAAAATCAAAAAGTTACCACTGCATTATTTTTAACTGAAATCCAAGTATCATCTGGCATCATCAAGTACACAATACTCATTACTGTCAGATGCTTTTAATGTGAAAGAAAGAAAATGCAATTTTTTATACAATAAAGTTTTAAAGTTTTGTACTACTTTGAGCATGCACCTGCTACAGGATTTATATATTTATTATTATTCTTATTCATACATATTATCATACAGTTATAAACAAAAGTTGAATATAAACAAGTAATTTAGGCAGTGTTGCTAACATTATATAATAATGCAATCACACTGTATTATATTATAAAGGCGAAAGTTTGTCTGTGTGTATGTTTGTTATTCTTTCACGCAAAAACTACTGGCTGGATTTGTCTGAAATCTGAAATGGAGATAAATACCCTGTGTTAATGCATAGGCTACTTTTCATCCTAGGGTATCAGCTAGTAAAGTATAAATTTTATACTGATAAGGATATATAATTAAAACTAAAGCTAATTTTTGCTTGTTTAAGGTTAAAGTAGAAATGATGCCAGAAGAATTAGTAAGTAAGTATAATATAAAAATATATTTAAAAAAGTAGTGTTTGCCCACGACATGGTCCATATAATATTTCTTACACATACACACACATAAAGTTAAAATGGTGAGTGAGATCTCATTTTAAACACATTATACTTTATTTTGAGAGTTACTTACCTAAAAAGAAAAAATAGAACCCTTATAGGATCACTTTGTTGTCTGTCTGTCTGTCCATCCGTCTGTCCATCCGTCTGTCCATCCGTCCGTCCGTCCGTCGGTCCGTCGTGTCTGTCAAAAAAACCTATAGGGTACTTCCCGTTGACCTACAATCATGAAATTTGGTAGGTTCGTAGGTCTTGTAGCACAAGTAAAGGAATAAATCTGAAAACCGTGAATTTGTGGTTACATCATTAAAAAATAAATAAAACGTGTTTCAATTTTCAAAGTAAGATAACTATACCAAGTGGGGTATCATAATATGGAAGAGCTTTACCTGTTTATTCTAAAACAGATTTTTATTTATTTTTATGCATAATAGTTTTTGATTTATCGTGCGAAATATCGGAAAAATTACCCGAGTACAGAACCCTCGGTGCGCGAATCTGACTCGTACTTGGCTGGTTTATTCAGATTTAACAGCTCCAATTTTGATTAAAATTTTTCCACCTGAGTTACAGCTTCACCGAAATGACTGAAATACAAAATTAAATATTGCCAGTTTTTTTTCAAAATCATTTTTTTCGTCATTAATTACAAATATTGTTTTATAGATGTTATAAATAATGAAGAACCATTTGGAGATGATTATGAAGACGATGACTACAGAAACAGTGACACAAAACTAGACAGTGACAGTGATCTTAGCGATGTTGTGACATTAGCAACACTTAAAAAAACAAAGACGAAAAAGAGTAAACGAAAGCAAATAAGTGAACAAGAGAAAATAGAGTTTAAGAACATACTCAAGAAATCCAACTTGAATGTTAAAGATTTTGTCAAGTAAGTTAAGCTATTCAGGTAGAATAACCATTTGTGCCCTTAAAAATATGTGATTTTTTAAATTGGGAAAGGTTTCTCCATAATGTTCTCCAAAGATGTGTAAAGTCTGCCAATCCACACTGGACCAATGTGGCAGAATGTGGCCTAAACTCTTCTCATTCTCAGAAGAGATCTGTGCTCAGTAGTTGGCCGGCGATAGGTTGATCATGATGATGATGCTTTTAATTATAATAGCTTTTTTTAAATTCTAAGAAACAAAAGGATAAAAAAAACTATGCCTCTCGTTCACACTAATCATCCTTTCTATTTGCATTGTTGGAATAAGGAAGGATGTGAAAGAGAGGCATTGTTTTTTTATCCTTTTGTTTCCTAGAAAAGAGGGTGTTCTGGGTAGTTCTGGCACATGGTCGTAGTGAAGAGTTTCTGTTATTTTCACAAATTTTAAGTGTGACAAGCACAGTGATGTTTCTAGCATTCCAACGTACAAAAAACTAGCAGTTTAACTAGCAGCATGATAATCTTCAAAATTATTTGAAGTAAACTAATCTACTGAAATTTGCACCTTGATATGCAAAAATTTTCAAAAGAAAAATAAAACCGACTTCAAAAACCAAAAACACTAAAAAGTAGAAAATAATTTTTGTTTAGCTACACATGTAATGTACCTAGGTATGAAGTCGAGCGAGCATATTAAAACAAAATTAGAAATCCAAGAGTGAAGCTCGCCCGACTTCATACCTAGGTACATTACATGTGTAGCTAAACAAAAATTATTTTCTACTTTTTAGTATTTTTGGTTTTTGAAGTCGGTTTTATTTTTCTTTTGAAAATTTTTTATTTCACAATTTTTAGTGGCCCCACTGTACTATAATATGCTATGCCCAATTAAAACCCTACTGTTTACTAAGCTATTACACTGATCGCGAGCAATTTGCTCTTATCCATTGAGGAGTTCTGTTCTCCATCTCCGAAGATATTCATCAGATCTTCACCAAATTTATATGGGACCACCTGCACAGGTGTATACCCTTATTATACCCTTTCAAACAAAAAAAAATTTTCCAAATCGGTCCAGGGGTCTTTGAGTAATCGGGGAACATACATAAAAAAAAAAAAGATCCCGACGAATTGAAAACCTCCTCCTTTTTTGGAAGTCGGTTAAAAACGATTATAATACCAGAATTACGAAACAAAGAGTGATGTGTTATACCTCATTTAAATTGGCATTAAATCAGCAAGTTTTTCTGATACAGGGTCACTTTTCCGTAGTACATTTTTTTTTCACAGTGCGCTTTTAAAGTGACATTTAATTTTTGGTAACGCTTTAAAAGTTTTGGAATAAAATTAATTGCTCTTGTAATTTGGTAGCCAGAGCCTCAATAGAAGGTTTGTAGTGCTGATATCGATGTAGTGCACAGCATCGTTTGTTTTATTGTTTTTTATCTCATTTTTTTTTTATTAGTCTAATTGTAAGAGAATCTGATATTTTGTTAAAAAACCCAAAAATATTCATAACTCTTAGGGCAATTTAAATATGGCCATGCTGTAGAAATTTTTTTTGCTAGAAATGACCTCTTCTATCTCCCTATTTCGTTTGATCCACGATTTTTTGACCACCCTGTATATATCTACCTAAGGTACACCTTAATAATGTTACAATTGTATACTATACAGTATATTAAAATGTATTGTTAATTTGAATTTTTAGACTAGAATGTAATATGTGTGAAGAAGCCATGTCAACGTGGAGCGCTTTAAGAGTTCATTACGCCAAAGTACACAAAAGCAAGCCCATGGTGTTTTGTCTGTGCGGCTTTATCATCCGGTCTAAAAGTGTTCTTTACAAACATGTATCAGATCACCGAATAGAAAGTCGTAAACTTAAAAAAAATGACTCTGATTCCGAAAAAACTGAAGAATCAAAGTATTCAAGTTTAAATGTCAATGATTTTGTAAAGTATGTATACTCTTTTTTTATCTATATATATATTTTTTAATTTAAGGTCGGAAACATACATTATAACTCATCCGATCCGATGTCAAGTGTATTAAATTAAATACATAATTGTGCCTCAGTTCAACTTAATGCAGTACATATCCAGTGGGGATGTGTACCGCATATCATACGACTCAAAACAGCACTCACAGCCGAGAAAAATGTGCGAATGACGAGTACACGTACTAATTAATTACTGAGTACCGCAATTCGATGACGTCACAATGTGAGCGAGAGAGAGAGAGAGATGGATACGATATATATAATGTGAGAGCGAAAGGAATGAATTTCATTGGGTTGCACAGTTAAGTCGCATAGGTTACAAATATTTGCGGTAACAATACATACCTACCACTAATAGTATCGTGTTTGTAATAGTAGAAAGTGGTGATAGCCTAGTGGTTAGAACGTCGTCCTAGGTCGGGGGTTCGATCCCGGGCACGCACCTCTAATTTTTCAGAGTTATGTTTGTTTTAAGCAATTAAATATCCCTTGCTTTAACGATAAAGGAAAACATTGTGAAGAAACCTACATGCCTGAGCTTTTGCCAAACCGCGCTGAACCAGCATGGTAGACTGGCCTAAGCCCTTCTCATTCTGAGAGGAGACCCGTGATCAGTATGGTCCGGCGATGATTTGATGATGATGATGATGATAATATTGTATGGTGGTCAGCAAAAAACCGCCTTGGCAAACCAAAAACGCATGGTTCGGATGAGTTGTAAGTATGTTAACGGCTTAATACTTGTTAACATGGGTGTATATTATGCAATATACGATTCTTACAGTTTCACATGCACATACTGTCAGAAGGAATGCACAAGCTGGTACAGTTTGAAGTCCCATTGCGAAGGAAAACACAACACAACGCCAGTGGTTCGCTGTAGCTGTGGCATTACCTTAAAATCTAAATCTGTTCTTTACAAGCATGTCCAGGATCACAAGAATCCCAATGTCATCTGGTGAGTGTTAATAAGGCCGCGGATACATCTGTAAGTTTTACTCACGTAAGTAGCTTACATGATTAACTTGAGACTTTACTAATGTAAACACTCTTTTAAGTACATTTCATTAGTTTTGTTGTCAATTAGTTACGTAAGCTACTTACATGAGTAAAACTTACAAGTGTAATTGCGGCCAACAAATATTTTGTTTATGATTTTGAATATTGACTACCCTAAAATAACTATATTTAAATGCTAGCTGATGCCGCGTTTTTAGTGGTACTAAAATTCCAGTTTGGCTCTTGTCGTCCATACTCTTGGCGGAAGGGGTTTATATTCATTAGACGATGCCTGCAACTTTGTTCGCCCAAGTTTCGGTTTTTTGAAAATCCCATGGGGAACTCATTGATTTTCCCAGTCAAATAGTTGCCTATGTCATTTCCCGGCTTGCTAACCGTCTCTGTACCTACCCGTCAAATTTTTAATATTATAATATTAGTATGGATATGGATTAGTATAAATATTTCTAGTCACTAATGATAAAGAAACAATAATATTTTCTTTTTAGTTGTGATAAATGCCCACGTATAACTAAAACGGAAGCAGCAATGAACAAACACAAAATGAGGCATGTACCAAAGTCTGAAAGAAAGTTCTGTTGTTCTGCGTGCGATAAAGTGTTCAACTCTAAGGACATGCTCAAATCACACGAAAGGTCGCACATACCGATTGAAGAAAGGAAAATATACCGATGTGAAATATGTGATCTGAAGTAAGTATTGACATAATTTTTTTTAAATAGTTTTTGATCTATGATCCCTTCACCGGCAACACCGAAATCGATATATGAATCTTTTTTTAACAGTCTAAGCGATTGATGGTGAAGTAATACCATTACCTACGAAAACACTTAACACTGACACTTAATATTGCCTGCCCCAAAACAGTTAACTAAATATACTTTTTATTTAATGCACACATACTTAGCTTCATCTCCACTGTGTATTGTGTTCAAATTTATGTGGAGCGATTCTCCGTGAGGATTCGTGCGTGGATTCGCGATTTCCATTCGCGTGTCCATCTGCGGCCGAAGGGCCGTGAGATTAGTGGCTGACGCATTGCGTAATGCGTG
Source organism: Maniola jurtina (assembly GCF_905333055.1). Taxonomy (NCBI): domain Eukaryota; kingdom Metazoa; phylum Arthropoda; class Insecta; order Lepidoptera; family Nymphalidae; genus Maniola; species Maniola jurtina. The sequence goes on from NC_060030.1 coordinate 8,231,353, forward strand.
TGTTGATGACTACGCCTTGATCGTGGAGATGTTGACGTTACTTCGCTTCTACAGCGAATCGCATAGTTTTACTACCAAAAACATTACGTTACGTGCAGATTCACGACTCGGTCGTCAGCAGCGTCGCATAAGCGCGTAGTGCACGAGAAAATCAAGAGCTACGTATGCGACCTGTGCGGCTACGCGTGCGGCACCAACGGCGAGCTGCGGCAGCACCGCGCCATACACAGCGACGACAAGCCCTTCGTCTGCAGGACCTGCTCCAAGCCGTGAGTTTGTTACTGATAGAGATCGAGAGCTACGTGTGCGCTAACAACGGCGCCACGTGCATTGCATTGCAAGAATTAAATCACAATTGGGCAAGAAAATGGGGCATTTTTAAATAAAACCCGTATAGTATAGGCGAATACATTTATTTGGTCAAATTCAATTTAATAATAATAGTTTTCATACAATACTTTATATCATTCACGATTGAACAGATTAATAATTTTAATTTTTGTAGAAAGCTTCTAGTTTTCCCAAATAAATATGGATTTTTCTTCCAGAAAAAGTGAGATATCATTGGGCATGTCAATAAACTTCAATGGTGGTTCACAGATTCAAAACGTACTCGAATCTGAAGACGCACATGGACACGCACGAGGACACGTCGTACGTGTGCTTCGTGTGCAGCCGCGTGCTCAACAGCCGCCGCACGCTGCGCAAGCACCTGCTGGTGCACGAGGACAAGTGCCGCCACGTGTGCTCCTACTGTAACAAGGCCTTCAAGCGCAGGCAGACGCTCAAGGTAACTTATTTACTTTTCTCCCGCCATTTCGTCCACTTGGATTCAAATTCAAATCCCTTTGGATTTTATCCTTTCTTAGTGATGGTCTACGTTAAGAAACTCACAATCTGATGGATAGAGATTATCGGTGGGACATAGCTGCGCTGGGTAGTTAACCGAACTGCAAAAGCCATCAGATTAAAAATATTGGAGGTCATATTCACAAGGGACGGATAGAGAAATCGATTGAAGCAGTCCCGGAGGACAAAGGGCTGTAGCGCCGTTGATAATGATCTTAATGTTGAAAAAGAACCTGCAAATTCTCCTAGACCTCGCCTTAACTTTTAACTATCTTACTTAAACAAACAAATTAAAGAATATTATATTACTCCCCTTTTCCCCTCCAATTAAGTGTAAACCTTGTGCCAGGAGTGGGTACGACAATAGTGCAACGGGTGGGGGTTTGAACCGCCGTCCTTTCGGAATTCAGTGCGCTCCTCTGCCGTTGAGCTATCGAGGCTTATTTAAACTATAAACTTTTATCTATTTGTGTGATTCGCTCAGGTGCACATGTACACGCACACGGGCGACAAGCCGCTCACGTGCAAGTGGTGTGATGAGCGCTTTTCATACGCGTCCACACTGCGCTCGCACCGCCTGCGCTGCCATCCCGACAAGATGGCCGTGCAGTACTCCTCCTACAACACGCACGTCGTCATGCAAGAGGTAAGCAGGAATGTATCTATCCGCGTAATTTATTCTGGTGCACATTTATACACGCACATGGGTGATATTACTTACGAATCTATACTCTATAGTTCTATACTAATAAATAAAATTGAGGTGTCTGTCTGTAATTTCGAAATAACTACCTCATATTAAGCTCATATGGTTATTTGAACTGTACCATAACTGAATCACACGTTTTCTAACATTTTGTCTATCTGTCTGTCTATTTGAACGGGCTAATCTTCGGAACGGCTGAACCTATTTTGACGGGACTTTCACAGACAAGTAGAGGATTAACCAAGGCGTAACATAGGCTACTTTTTACCCGACTTTCAAAATTGGAGTTGCGTTTTTCTACCTATGTACACCGGACATCTCCGAGATTTCTGAATTTTCTCAATCCTAATGCTACAGGGGACCTGACCACCAAAGCTGATGGGATTTAGAAACTGTTGGTTGTAAATTGATATTGAAAGACAAAGTAAAGACTTTGTCGTTGACCTCGAGGACCCAACTCATCAATCCTGATGCTGTATAAAATTACATTCCTAAATCCTGCTGATCCCACGGGATTTTTAAAGCATCATCCGTTTAAATATTTTTACGAAATTTGGTATGGAATTACCTTGCATTACAGATGGGCTAAACTGATAGTGTCCTGTGAAATCAAAAGTTCCCACGGGATTTTTAAAAGCCTTAAATCACGCGGACGAAGCTGCGGTCATCACCTACTCATGAATAAAACACTTCTTTCCAATGTACGCAATGAATATACTTATGTAAACTTTTTTATTTGTTCCAGGGATTTATAAAAAACGACATGCCTCTGAACATTGCGAAAACCGACGTGGATGCTATTCAATAATATTTGTATTATTTATAATCTATATCATAATAATTATTATTTATCATTAGAAAAAATATTGTCTCCCAGATAGTCTTAAGAAGTATTAATCATGATTTTTTGTTTAATAAACAAGTATCATTTTAATTTACAATATAAATGTATTTTTATTATACTCTCATACGGTAGTAGTAAGTGAATTTAACCAAGGTTGTAAGAATAATTAATTATAGGTACATACATACATACATTTAAAAACACATATACAAAAAGTTTTAATAAAACCGGTTTAGCTCTTTTCGCGGATTACTGTATACCGACATACAACAGAAAAGCTAGTAGAGTAGCGAGTTTTTTAAGTAAAATGTTTCCACTCAAACTTTTCAGTATTTTTATCGCCGTCATCGTTTAAGTTCTTCATGTGGAGCACAATGTTCATGCATGAAAGAAATGTGGGACAGTTTCACTTCTTATGAGTGACACGTTTAGAAGCTACGCTTTTGACGACGTACCACACATTCACAGCGTATTGGATTGAAGCCAGTAACATGCGGCGTACTGCGAGAGTGAATAGAGAAATTTTTCCAGCGAGTATTGGCGGTGGATCCAAGCGGAGATAAGGGCGGTCGGCCGTCAGCGAGTTGGCGCGCCGCCAACATCCATCCCTGCCGCACTCCCCAACCCTCCATTTAACAAATTACATAACGCAGTAAAAACGCTACATTAGTTACGTCACGTTGATAGTTCATGCGATAGCTTATCGCCCGCAAGCTTATTAACTTGCTCTAATACGTACTTACTTTATCTTGAATAGACTTGCGACTAAACATGGACAATATTTTTTTAATATGCACCTACTCTAATAAGAAAGAAGGCAGGCCTTGTTAAGGTTATCTCACAAGTTTTTATCCTGATTGTAGTGTCAAATCAGGCCAATAGTTTTTTAATTGTAAGTTTGAGTATATCAAGCTAGGCTTAGGTACCTACTAGAAAATCTTCATCACTTGCCATGTCTGATAGAAGCCAAGCTCTAGTCTATATATAACTTTAATAAAAGATCTCGGGATGTGTAGCAGGAGCAGTCGGTCATTTGAAACTAACTACCATGTTCAATTATTTAGTTCCTAGCTTCATGGATAAACATGTAATATGTCTCCTTTTGCTTTCTAAGCGGTAGCCTGGGGTGGTAAAGCTAATGATAGGTAGGTACCCAAGAGTAGGTAAGTAGGAAGGGGACAATAATAGTTTAACGCTTAAATTCCCGTCCGCTCCTTAACCGTTAAGCTACCTTCCAAATGAATAATGAAAGTAGGTAGGTATAGATCGGGACGGTCTTATTTGTTAGTATAAAAGATTTAAGATTATTATCAGCCACGGTTCAGTTTTATTTCGTTTGTGTAGATGAACGTAATTTTACCCTCACGCACATTCAATACACTCGGAACGGCGAGCGCGGCGTGGTCCGCAGAATACAGATTGCGTATAAGTTTCCCCGCTTGTTACAAACTGCAGGTCAATAGGAACGTTCGTTGGAAGCAAAACGTAACTGGTTGCTTTTTATTTTCTTTCATAACTTATTTCTGTGCCTAGGTAGTATTTAGTCCTCATTGCTGAGGGTCCTGATCCCTTTCCATTAATCACATAATGGTAGTTTTCTTGGAATATTACTGCGGTGGTTCCTAGATCCTTGCGCATACAACTCTACTACGGGTACAGTTTCAACTGTAAGTTACTATCAGATGTTAGTAATAATAATATTAAATGATTCATCGTTAGGTATCAAAAAGATCATAAATTACTTAATCTATGTTTTATACATTTTTCAATACGCCTGATGCCGTATTGACGCATACTTCTACCTACGCTCGTATTCCAATTTCCAGCGCATTAAAATCTAAGTAAGGATAGTCAAAATAACTTAGACTGCTTTTTTCAATTGAAAGTAGTTTTAATTCGATAAGAGTTTTGACTGGCACAAAATATATTATGCAGCTCTTTGGAGTAATGTGCGAGCATCATAGTATTCATTGGTTTGAATAAAACCAGTGAGTTGGAACCGCACCATTCCATTCGTTCAGTATGTTACAAGTATGATGTTTACTTTATAGTTCATAGCTACTATCCATACTCCATACTATAATAATAAAGTGTGTCTGTCTGTCTGTATGTCTTTTTTACGGCCCAACAGTTTAACTGATAGTGATGAAAGATACACAGTTTAACCCTTAAACCTCGGGGCACACACAGGCAACTTTTAATCCCGGAAAATCAAAGAGTTCCCACGGGATTCTTAAAGGCAAATCCGTTGACATAAAATTTGATACAGCAGAGGTAACATGCGTCACGGAAATTGACACAGGCAATTTTTTATCCCAGGAAATCAAAGAGTTTCCACGGGATTATAAAAACCTAAATCCACGAGGACTAAGGCGCGGGCATCATCTAGTAACTAGTTGAACATAATATTATCTTCTTGGAGCAGTGTGATATTTTATTTCTATGATGGTCTGAAGTTAGCCTATGAGCTACAATGGCTACATCATATTAGCAATAGTCGTCCCTCATCGCGGCTCTATAATCAATGGTCATCGCAGTCTCCAGTGCGAAAATGTATGTCTGTCTGCCTGTCTGCTAGTTTTTCAGAGCGGTTTAATCGATTTTAAGAGATTTGGTACAGAGATAAATTGCATCCCAGGGACGGACAGAAGCTATTTTTTATCCCGGAAAATCAAAGAGCTCCCATGGATTTAAAAATACTGAAATCGCAGGCATCATCAATTTAGTACACAGGTAACTTGCATCGTGGAAATGGACATAAGACACAGGCAACTTTTATCCCGGAAAATTAAAAATCCCACGAAATTTTTAAGAATTGATTAACTCTTTAATTAGATGATGCCCGCGACTTCGCCCGCTTCTTACAGTCTTTTCCCGTGGATTTTCCAAAAAAAAAAAACTTTCATATAAACCTTGTCCTATAAATTAAAAACACACCAAAAAACATTTATCCAATTTGATCTAGTAGTTCTCAAGTTATGGCGTGACCAAGGGAAATCCACTCCAAAACATGTACCTGCCCCATTGCGCCGCCTGTTCTTCGACAGACATAACTCCCCATTGCCAATTCAGCTTGCTAATCCTCTGAGCTACCTACTCTACTCGTATGTCGGTCGATTTTGTTCTTCAGCGAATTTTATAGGTTCCTACTTAACTAATATTACAGTATGGGAATATATTATTGTTTGTGACGTATATTTTCCCAAGAATCTAGGAAAGTCAGTGTGATTTCTACAATATACCTCCTAAATACTATAATACATTTCATAACTTTAACAATATTTCCATTATGACTAAAGTAGACATTAGTCATGCTTAGGCAAGTAGATGCTTGCCCAGTCGCTGTAGATTTTAATATTTTAAATTCTAAAAAGTAAAAAAGCTTTAGCACAGTAGGTAATATCGTCGTTGTCTATGCTTTTAATGTATGCCTAGTGGTTAAGATCTCGGCCTTCTATTCAGGTGATCGGGGGCTCGGTTTCGGGCTCTAACTTTTCGAAGTTAGGCTATGTGTGATTTAAAAAACTAAATATTTCTTGCTTTAACGGTGAAGGAAAACATCGTAAGGAAACCTGCGTATGAAATGGAGTAGACCTACATTACTGGCTATTATTACCTTTTCAAAACGTCTTCGCAGTTGCCACTAACGCAGTCGAAAATCCTGTTGTTCTTGTAAAATTCCGAGAGCCGGATTCATATCAATATCACTATAGAGCATTGAGGTCCAGAAACCTCATTCACATTTCGCACCATAACGAGCCAATAGACCTCGTGTGGTCGTAAACATACAGTTTGTGTTTTAACTAGGTATATGCTTAATTAAAGTCAATTTATATTATAATAAAGCACGCAGTGTTGTCTGTTAGGAGTGTTATTATTTTTCAGCACCATCATCCATGTAAATACAGCCAATATTGTAAAATATCCTGTAAATACAATATTTACTGTGTGAGCACAGTGTTTTATTGCAAGCAGATCACACAGCCACATTACCTATTTAGGTAAACCATGTAAAGTTTAATAAGGGTAATTCACAGGCCAGCTAAATGATAAATGTCTTGTCAAATCTTACGACAAGGATTACCCTTCGCATTCCACAGTTTAACCCACGCAAGTTTTTCGAATTCGCTTAACATCTGAATCGAGCAAAGTTTGTATTAAACTTAAACGTATAAACGTGGACACTGACAAATGGCCTTGTTCACAAATTCAAAGTCGCTCAGCGAGCTATGGAGAGGGCTATGTTAGGAGTTTCACTGAGGGATAAGATCCGAAATGAAGAGATCCGCAGGAGAACCAAGGTCACTGACATAGCCCAAACTATTAGCAAGCTGAAGTGGCAGTGGGCAGGCCATGCCTGTCGTAGAGGCGATGGCCGTTGGAGCCGGAAAGTCCTTGAGTGGAGACCGCGTTTAAGCAAACGTAGTGTGGGACGCCCTCCAGCACGATGGACCGACGATATAAAGCGGCTGGCGGGAAGTGGCTGGATGAGGAAGGCTGAGGACCGGGTGTGGTGGCGCTCTATAGGGAAGGCCTATGTCCAACAGTGGACGTCCACAGGCTGAAGATGATGATGATGATGATGAAAGTTTGTATTAAGTTTCGAATCACTCAACAGCAGCGAATGCCTTCGGGATTCTGTCATATTAAAGAAATCGTTGATATTACTAGGTATGTAGTTGAATTAAGTAAAGATACAGGCGGGGGTGCAATAGCGGTGCGGGGAGGTGCGAGCCGCCCGCCCGCCCTCAGTGCCACGGAGGCTGCGGGCTGCGACGCCGCCCGCCCTGCGCTGTTATAACGTTATACAAAACATTCCCACATCATTGTATTTTTCCCAAACATATTTACACTTTTTTATTAAGTATAACAAATATCACTTTCCTTTGCGTGGTAAAGAAGTGAGTGAAATTAGCCAAAAAGCTCTTCATTAGATAACGAATAAGGAAATATGTGGTTACTTATCCTTCACTATTTTGCATAAGCTTGAGGTAAGTTTAGACATTTATTTCTTTAATAATAACAACTAATCTATATCATTACAATAACTTTTTATTATATAATAGATCTTTATAAATCTTAAAATGAGTGGTGTTTTACAATTGAGATATTTAGGTGATGATACTATGTGACAATTTTAAAAATATTTTATTTGTGCACTTACTGTTTTATGTATTTTATACGTAGTGTGGATCAAATAAGTGAATCATTATTAAAATACGTTTTTATTATGCTATTTTTATAAGAGGTATAGAAAAAGAAATCAAAAAATGTTACCTATTCTGTATGCTTCATACAAAATCACTTCGATTTTTTCTGAGAAGTTTTTTTAAAACCATAAAATAGAAACTATTATGTACGTACGTCCTAATAAGTCTCTCTGTATAACTGGTTTTCAATACAAAAAAGTTTAAATTTATGCCACATACAAAAGCTTTCAGCTTCCACTCGATAATTCAAAGTTCTACGTCATGAAATATGCGCATTTTAAGTGAAAATTAGTAAAGCCCGTTTACAACAAGCAATACTTCCATTTGAAGAGGGTCACCACTCACAGAGAGCTCTACAATTTTCCAATTATAGATGTTTTCCCTGAGAAATGAGCACTCTTCCTATACCTATATTTATATATATACCTACCTACCCACGATAAAAGCTCTTGGGGCACCTTTTTAAAACTCAGGACAAGTGGGTTTTCAATACGATCGAATATTTCAAGAGTTCTTGCAGAAAGCGTAAAGTTACAATGGTATCAACATACCTACTCACATTCACATTCTGTTATTTTTTATATTTAATGTTGTGTTTCGCAAATATTTTAAACATTTATTTAAGAATTATAATATAATACTGTATAAAAGTCACTTATCTAATTCATTGTATCCGTTAATCGTACCACTACTTACTCATTTCAACTTTCAAGATATTAAACTACACGACCATATTTTATCATCATCTTCTAACATAGTTATAACTAGACAAATAATAATATATTGCACAAAGCTCTGTTTCAAATTATACCTAATACTTAACTACTACATTTTTAACCAATATTTTGATTGTTTTGGCAGGGAAGGCTGTCTACAATTTATTGTTGAATCAGTGCCAAATAAACCAAGGACATTAGTAAATGGTACAAAATGGCAATAATAGTGCATAATTATTTTAAACCTACAAACAAAATTTGTAAAATCTACACCGTGCCAACAGTTACATTAGTGTTATTATTTTTTGGAGTATGTTCCTGCGACGTGACTTTAAATTCCACGGCTGAACCTAAAGGCGTATCTACGAGTAGTTCGCCTGTGTCTGCAGATACAGAGTTTATCCACTCAACGAAGTCTAGTGTAACACTGTCACCGGCTACAGTGCCTCTCAGCACCGGTGCTCCTATAACAAAGGAGACCGTTAAAACAACTAAGTCATACTTTAGTACAGAGCGTTCGACAACTCGCAAAGCAAAAACTCAAGTAAAGGCGAGTACAAAAGGTTTGCTGAAATATGCAAGAAGGCGAAAGCCAAATTCTACTTCTAGTACAATCGGCGCAGTACATTCGTCAACGCGCTTACAAGATCGCCTGGGGGCCATAGATTGCGAGCTGCCAGTTCTGCCAAGGGAGTCTCGGTTATGGCGCGGCAACGAGACCCATGAACTTAATTTGCCTGTAAAGGTAAGTTTTTTGATAAAATATTTTACAAATGACTCGAGAATCATAAACCTAAGTAAGCTTAGGGCATCTTACCACCAGGTTAAAAACGTAACGAACAAAACATAGTTTATTACCAAAAATAGTAAATTACCTACCATTTGATTACCAAAATTTTAATCATAATAAATACAAATGACTCTAAATGAATTTAAACTTCAGAAATTCTAAAAAGTTCTTTTATAAACAAGACCCATATCCATACTATTATAAATGCGAAGGTGTTTGTCTGTCTGGTAGCTTTTCACGGTCTGTCTGTATAACCAACTTTGACGTTTGTTACAGAGATAGCTTGCATCCTGGAAACATACATAACACTTAAAATCCCGGAAAATTAAAGAGTTCCCACGGGATTTTTAAAATTTAAATCCACACGGCCGAAGTCGAGGGCATTATCTAGAATAAAAATATTATATAATTTTGCAGAGGATACCTATTCGTACATAATAGAACATTTTCGACTATAACTTTAATCGTGACGGCGCAGGCCGCAGCGAGGTCAAATACATAAACCATAAATCGTCATAGGGCAAAAGGAAAAGAGAAAACATTTTCTGCTTCAGCAGTCCAAGTCTGTTCATTACTTTTATAAAAGGAAAATGTCTGTACGTCTCGTACAGATTACTCTTAGACTGGCATTTCCCAGATTGAGGACACGCGTGGACTTTATATTATCTTTTCTACCCCTAATAATATATGAAATAGTAAATCCATCTCAGAACAGTAGGTACCCAATCATTGGAGCTGCGGGCATCAGCTAGTAATTAATAAAAGCTTTACAATTTCTAGTAGTCGTGACTCCGTTACGTTTACGGATTAGTTAAAAACTATGGTTTTTCATAGAGGAAACACTTAGTAGAAGAAATTATTAAGAAGATAGGTATTTACCAACTACAGTCTCATCATTTGCTAAGTGATGTTGCTGCCGGAGGAAACGTCGTTCCGCTATAAAGGATTTTAAAGAGCACAGCCCGATCTGTCCAGTAGTTTGTATAGTCAGCTATTCCTTTTTAATACTGTAGCTATAGCTACCATAAAAACAAAAGCAATATTGAACTCTGACATTCCACCTGTTATAAAACGAATATAAACAGTCTAATAATATTGCACCGCCTACGCTTTCATTTTAACGGTTGATTTATTATAGAGGGGATCTACTTAAACCGACGTTACCTTAATAGGTTTATTAATATACATATATAATAGATATCTCTATTAATACTCTGAAGCGATACTTTGACTGTTTGTTTGTGCACGCGTCGTGCATAAACTACTGAGCCCATTGAGATGAAACTTTGTATTGAATGTTCGAAAGTATACCTAATTTAGTAAGACCTTTAAACTTTGATCAAAAATAATATACTATTAATGTCTTTGTCGAAATCAGTCTATTAAATTCCGTGATAAAGCTTGCTCAGCTTAGTATAGTAGGTATGCCGCCAAACAAAGGTAACTACATAAGTGTGTTAAGTATTTGAAAGATATTAAATGTTTTGAATATAATATAATATTATGTATGTATTGTATATTGCTTTTTATGATATATGGTTAAACTTTATAATAATTCATTAATGTGTGACAACTTTGTGGTTTGGATGTCGGAGGAGTGTGCGGGCACGTTTCGACGAGGGGGCGAGGAGGAGTGCCCTCCGGTCATCGTGTCATGGGAGGGGGTTGCTGACATTCAAAGCGGCGATATCCTTATCGTGCGCATCGCAGACTCTTCCCCGCTAGACACCTTTGTTCGCGTCGACTCTGCCAACGAAACTATCGACACGAACACTTCACACGCTGACGAGGACAGGTGGGTTTGTATGGGAATTGATTAGTCAGCTAATTAGCTGTAAGTAATAAAACTAACATTTAAAGTTGCTCAGGTAGCTGTAGGTTTAACTAGTTTAATTTTAATTTAGATTGTACTGATGGGACTGGCATATACATGGACCACCTATAAAATTCCCTTAAAAATGTCAGAAATAAATAAAATAAAATGAACTTGCTGAGCGTGTCTTTTTTTTATTATTATTTGTAAACCGCAAACTATCAACACAATTTCTACGATCAGGGGTAAATTTTCAATATTTGCCTTTCCGTAACGTAAGGCTCAGATTTCATAGTGAACAGTCGTATTTTGTCTTGACAGTTCAGATTGATTTCACGTTATTTATAACGTTGTTTGAAAAGTAGATGCTAAGTAATATGCACTAGGTACATAGATATTAGGGGTCACAGATTTCTACGATTAGGTAGATATATACATACAGGTAGTTACCGATGTCGATGTCCTTAGGTAATTCTATTTCTAGCTCAATTAAAAATTAATGTTTATTATTTGAAATTAACCCAGTGTATAGGTATATTATACTTATTTATAATTCAATAATCTATATTTTCAATGGTCCGTGTCAATTGCTCTTTAATGTTGCGGTTCATTAGATAATTGTTTATGAAAAGGCTATTTTCAGGTCCCACCGTACAATTCCCCAACCGGCCGTGTACCAAGTGACTCGGCAAGGGCACGAGCACTGCGATGTCTCAGATGGCATGTTGCTTGATATTACACCATTAGACGAAAACGGATCAAAGATATTTACGCTCTACGACAAGGATCTGACTGAAGGCGTTAATTTGTTGATAGGTATTTTTTTTATTATTTCTTTTTGTAATCTAATCTACGCAAAGTAATAATAACGTAAAATCTATGTAATAAGTAACTACACATAAGGCAGGTCATTAAAAACGAAAACCAGTCATTCTAATTTTGATCTCTAATTCTGCTTCATAGATTACGATTTTTGTTTGAAAGAGCCCATCTAGTAGTAGGTATATATTAAATTAGGTACATTAGTAGTAGGTAGCTCAATGATAATTAAATGATAATGCGTTTATCTTCAACTCTTAGATTTTTATTGATTAAGGTCCACTCCAGTACCTTATTCAAGGGTCTAAAAGCTTTGTAGCTTTATATATTTGTTAGTTTGCAACTTTCTAGATGCAAAACTGGCGCTTAAAGTTTTGTCAGTGTATTTATCGAACAGGTAATCAAATACCTTCTTGCAATGCATAGAAACTTCATCAAAAGCGTGCCTGAAAGAGGCTGCACGAAATTAATTCTCTACTTTATAAACATTTTTTTATATTACTTTCAGGCATGCCCTTTCAAGCACGCAAAAGTTTAGCTATGTTGCGTGAGAACAGTAGCTTACGTAAGCTCTTACCGGAAGTCTATAAAAAGGGACAACACCACTGTGACGGAGTTGTAGGAAAAATAACTTGGTTCCGACATGCAATGAATGTCTCATGTCTTTCCTAGAAAATGTAACTTTGCCATTGAATGTGTTTATATTTCCATAATTATTAAATACCCTCTGGTAAATTAAGCCTGACTAGTGGTAATAATTATTTATATTTATAGTTGTATCCGAGAATTGGGGCTCACAATGCGTCCGGCTGAAAGTAACTGTAAAGTCAGACAATTGCGGCGACTCCCAAGACTGTACAGGAAAAGGCGTCTGTTATACAAATGTTTCTATGGTACGTTAACACTTTTATTTAGTTTTTTATCATTGAGTAGCATAGATTTATCATAGTAGCTAGATGACTGGTCACTAACAAAATGTCATAGCTCAAGTGGCCTGGTTTGCACACATAAACATTGCAAAATATTTATATTTAAGACCTCTTGTCATCGACAGCAAATTTTAAAAAATTCGATAAAAGTTTTTTCAAATGATTATTAACAAAGATATTTATTCCAAAATAAAAATTAACACTTAAACAATAAGCCTATTAATATGAGCTATTTGAAATAAGGACCATTTGCTCCTTTTTTTCGGGTCGCATATTTTGAAGCACTTATTTCAATTCTTGAGCATTGTATTTTTTTGTTGAGTAGGTAGGTACATGAGTATTCTTTCTAGTGTGTATTTTCTTCATAGCCTTCAGAATTGTTCTTCTAAGATCTTGCTAAACGAAATTTTTCGCCAAAAATTAATAGCCATTTCAATTTTTTTACTTATTCAGGATTGTTTTTGAAAATCCTTTCTTAAGTAGATATTTATTGGATTCAAATAGGTATTATATAATTAACAATTATATAAAATAAATTTAAATATCTAGTAAAACTAATTAAAAAAATATATTAAAACTAAAATAAATTAAATCAAATCTAAAACCTCATCGATGCAAAAATCAACTACTGCTTACTTACTTTCTTAAGTAGCTACTTCGATATATTTATTCATATGATATTTGAAAGCATTTTAAGCAAGCTTATTTGCTTAGTGGCATATATCTCAGAGTAAAGTTTAAGTGGACATTTAAAATGCCAATAAATTACCGTAGGTAGCGTAATCTTCAATTGAAAGCACGTAGTTTGTCAATGTAGTCAGGATAGATTTATAGTGGTTTGATTGTAGGAAGGTTACGAGTGCCAGTGTTGCCGGGGGTACGTCGGGCCACACTGCGAGGACAGGGACGCATGCAATCCATCACCTTGCTTGAACAATGGCATATGTGTCGACCTATCGCAACCCCTCAACGGTGCTAACTACCACTGTCTATGTCCATACGGTACTACGTTTTCTGTTAACTTCTTTATATGCTGGCTATTATCTATAGATATCTACCTATCCAGGACCACCCCAGGCCATGCAGGAGCGATTTTCCGAGGTACAAAGAGCTTGCGGGGATGCCATTTAGAAAGATCTGAAAACTTTTTTTTTTAACAAAATACTCACTATATTTAAAAACTGAGCAAAAAATACTTGAATGAACATAAGAGTAAGCGAAGCGAGCGTAATAAATTTCCTTTATTTACAGAAACTATGTTCACTCAATAATGAAAGCGATCAGTTAGATCTAATTCGTTACCTTCTGTTACATAATATCGGGAGTGCTATTTTATTTTTCCAGCTAAAATCAGTGTACTTTATTTCAGTCCAATAATTATAATTAATACCTAAGTAACTTAATTCAGACTCTGGAACTTACTTGAAAAAACTTGACTAAATATCCCTTTACATAAAAAACCGATTACTCTACCCTAAAAAAATAACATTTTGCGGTTAATTAAGCTTCAATATGACGTAATCGGAAACTCTACGAGTATGCGAAAATCGTTATTGCGTAACCTTACACTGGCTCACGAACGTATTACGTATACGTGGTACCCTGTAAGGTATAATGAATATCTCTGTAGCCGCATTAAACGTTGATTAATGATGCTAGTTCATCCTGAAACTTAATACAACCCGAGTTATAAGCACTGTATGAATATGGTATGGCTTTATACAACAAAGTTCGTAGACATAATATTGTGTATCTACGTAAAGTAGAATAGAGCAAGTATCATTTTCAGAAACAGTTTAAATAATTTACTTGAAATTTTACGAGTTCAACAAAAAACTAAGTAGGATCTGGGTACAATTTTCTACAAAATTGGTAAACTTTACAGCATTGCTCGCAAGCTCTCGAAGTTATTATAAGCGGATCAATGAGGGATATTTAACAATACCAACCTCATTAATGTAACAAGCAGGCAAAGCTTTATAAAAACTTTCCTTTGTGTTTACTATTATTTGTAGCTGAAAACTAGAATATAATTTTAAAATTATTATAAGATTTTGTTTTACTGGATCTTAAGTATATCTTGTCTTATGATTATTGTACAATAGAACGTATTTTTAAATACCCTTACTAATACATATATATTCCACGTTTTACGGGCCTATGTAGTACAGACAGGTCATACAGATATACAGACAGGTAAGTACATACCATGTACGTATTGCTTAAATTTTAGGTTTCACTGGAAGGAAATGTGAGAAAGACCCTTGTTATTCTGAACCATGTGTCAATGGGGGTTCCTGTATGAGCATGGCAATGAATGGTTCCACAACTTTTCATTGCGCTTGCGTTGATGGGTGGACGGGTTCGCATTGCGAGCTTGCGGCCACAGGCGGCGCGTGCGCCGACAAGACCTGCGTCAAGGGAATTTGCGTTGAGCAAACGGATAATGAGGTGGACGGCCAGAAGTACCTCTGCTTTTGTGAGCCAGGTGAGTTTTGTATAATCCATATTGAAATTCCATGCAATTCGGCTCAGACGATCACCGTGCCTTTGCAGTACAAGTCTATTATTTATTGGAACTACGAAATAGCGGTGGTCGTCTCGGCCGAAATGCATGGAAAGCTCAGTAAGTTATGTTTTAGATAAATATTTAGGTTTTTAAGTTTAATTTATTAGTATTTATGTTTTATCTATTTTCATTCTATGTACTGTGTTTGCGCCTAGCTTATAGTCCCGAATAAAAGTATATTTATTTATTTATTTACTTTTACATTCATACTAAATATTATAAAATGCAAAAGTATGTTTGTCTGGTACGTTTTCATGGCCCATTCGTTCATATGCGATTTTAGAGAAAGGTAGAGCCCAGATAATTTGCACCCTGGGGTCGAATCGAATATAAAAATCTAATAATTCTCAAGGGATTTAAAAAAAATCTAAATCCATGCGAATGAAGAACCTATGTTCGGATTTATCTAAATGTGTGCCATTCATTTTTAAAAGACTTCAAAGAAAGAAGATTCTCAACTCGACGCGTATTATTGACATTTAATGTAAATGTAAATATTCTGCATGCTTTTACCTAAATGCGCTTACCACGCTATCTGTTTACTATACTGATATATTCGTAAATACAACGTTCCAACAACAACTGTACACAACTCGAAAAATTGAATTAATGGTAGGTAGTACAAATTCAATAAACTCTGAAAATACGAAACTGATTTTAATAATAAATCTTTCACCTTAGAAAGCTACGTTATTCAGAAGTAGGATAGACTGTAAACTACATATCTAACGCGGAGTGGTGACCAAGTTAGAAAAGAGCAAAGACTGGCTTGAGCGTTCATAAATAGGATAAAAGACAATTTTCCGCTCTATTTTAACGGTATCTGTGCCGTATATAGCGAATACTAAATTTATACGCTGAATTTAACCGAAACGGCACGACAAAGGATAAGGAAAATCCCCGGGGGATTAAATGTAACAAGATTGTACACCTATATACCTAAGTAAGTATATAATATGTAGTATGTGCCACCTAGAAGGGATCTCATTTGGATTACAAATGTAATTATCGAAATACGGATTACAAGACTACCTACCTACTGGAAATAAAATATACAATAGAATAAATAATAGAATAGAAAGGCCTTTCATTGTTAAGAAATTCTTTGCTTATGGTGTGAAAACCAATATTTCGAGATACATATGCCTACGTGCAGTAGGTAAAGTGTTAGGTAGAATCTTTCGACCCATGAAGGGGAGAATCGATTTTGAATTTATTCTCCTTTACAAAATCACGTTTTTCGAAATAAATGTTTGAGTGTAATAATGCGAAAAAGCGAATCGCCACGTAACAAATGAACTTTACTTTACTTTACGGAGCTGATTCCCTCTGATTTCCAATACCATGTGTTATTTAAAATGTTCGAAATACCTACATTATATTTAATAACGCCGTCCGATACCTACCTATTTAAGGAGCATATTATAATATTATATTCAATCTTAGATACCTATTTAACAGTCAAAATAACAGAATATTACATTCTCAGAAAGAAAACATCAAGAAAAACAACCACGCAAAACGATAATAAAAAAAATTATACTTTCAAAATGTGACCATTCCAAAGGTTCTGTATTGGTTTAGGTGGATGTTTTAGGCCCGAACCTAATGCTGGCATTTCGGTAGAAGATTAGGTAGATAAGGACCAGTAAAAACAAAACTATATTTCAGTTTCTTGAAAAGTTTCATTGCCAATAAGGGCAAATTGCCTAGCGTGGTTGACATTTGCTAAAAACATTGTGCGGATATTAGACACTGAAATCGAGTGCTACTTGCTGACTTAAAAAGTACCTACTAAGATAAAGCCATTTCATCAGATGGCTGACAATCCATACATCCCGTAAAGACAGACAGAAATTAACGAATTAAGCAAAATACACAACGGCATATTGCCTAGGGGTTTGTGGTTGCCCCGCGGGTGTTGGAGTTGGACCTATAGGAAAAAGTAAAGGCATCTTTGATCGAAATCATCCTATCAATAAGGATGCTTGATACAAATTTATAGAAATACAGACATACCTAGGTATACTTACCTACTGTTGTACTAATTAATTTTTTTTATTTACTCTCATTTATTTATTTTTCCCATTTTATCCTATTTTTAAACAATAAAATATAAAATAACAAAAACAACAAAAAAAATAACAGAAACAACAGAAAAAATAACAGAAACTCAGAAAAAATAACAGAAACACAGAAAAAATAACAGAAACACAGAAAAAATAACAGAAACAACAGAAAAAATAACAGAAACATAGAAAAAATAACAGGAACACAGAAAAAATAACAGAAACAACATAAAATAAAATAACATCAACTAAAATAAAATAACATCAACTAAACAAAATCAATAAATAACAGAAACAAAAGAGAAATAAAATAACATAAACAACAAAAAACTAAAGTAACGGAAAAAAAAAACATTGAATAAAAATATGATAAAATGGATCCCACTGGCAACAGGGTGGGTTGGACCCAAGCCGCCAATGGTCAGGGCTCCAGAGTGAGGAACCTCCTCACAATGCGTGCCGTCTCAAGAACCACTGCCTTCTGTATCTTACCCTTGATCCAACAGTTAAGCGACAGTTTCTTAAGATGTTGGTCGAAACTGTTCGCAATAAGACCGTGGACTGATACAACTATCGGTACAATAATCGCTGAGTCAACACTCCACATGGCGGTAATCTCGTGGGCCAGGTCCAAGTATTTCGATACTTTTTCCTTTTCTGCTTTCACTAGATTATCATCATGTGGAATAGTGACATCAACAATCATTGCTCGACGCGCTGATCGGTCAACTAGCACTATATCAGGTCTATTGGCTACAATATACCTGTCAGTGATAACCGACCGATCCCAGTAAAGCAGGGCACTGCTATTTTCAAGAACTGACATTGGGTCGTACCTATAGTACGGCACCTCAGTATCTACAAGGCCATACTGAAGAGCAAGTTGTTGATGGATTATCTTGGCTACTTGATTATGTCTGTGCAAGTATTCGCCGTTAGCAAGATAAGAACAACCGGAAACAATATGTCTGAGGGATTCCCCAGGAAGATGGCACGCACGACAAATGTCAAGCGTTCCATCTTTCATTATATGTTTCCGGTAATTATTAGTCTTAATAACTTCGTCCATAATTGCACAGATAAAACCTTCGGTTTCCCCAAAGAGGTCCCCAAACTGTAGCCAGGATACAGAGGCTATGGAATCTACATCCGGCCTAGTTAAGGCCTTGTAGAATCTTCCATGCAACTCCTTACTCCTCCATACAGCTATGCGATCCGAAGTGCTAAGCACTATGGGCTTACGCCAGTTATTTTTGCCTAAGGAAAGCGGAGTAAGACCTTTATCAACTGCAACTACATCCCTATGTATTCCCACATTTACTTTGAGAAAATAATCTCTGAGATTGCATACCTCACGATTATGAAGGTTCTTGGCATTTAAAAAACCACGCCCTCCACACTTGCGTGGGATATACAATCTCATAACAGATGAACGTGGATGATGCATACGATATGTAGTCAACAATTTTCGGATTCTTCGATCCAAGGCATCCAGTTCAGTTTGAGTCCATTTTAGAATGCCAAAAGTGTATATAAGTAAAGGCATAACCCAGCCATTAAAGGCACGTACTTTGTTGTCACCAGATAAAAGACTATTGAGAACTTTTTTTTTATTTTTTTATTAATAATTATTATACCTACTAATAATTATGCCCACTAACTTAAGGCGTGTCCAGACTTAAAATATATAAACTATGTAGTTTAGCGTCCGTAGCTATTACCACTGCAGTGCACACAGTAAGGCGGGATCAGACGGGAGAACGTTCTCGTAAGATCGCATATTCATTTTCCCTCATTTACATTCATACAGCGCAGACAGGACGACATGGAATAAAGTTCAGCCATTAATTCTCTCGACATGCTACTTACCTAATTCCTAAAATATATAATTCTTTGAAATTGGGGATGATTCTAGGAAAATCTTTAGTGTTTTCATACGCGAAAATGTTTTTCCATTTATTAGATACTAGTAGGAGGTAAATAAACTTGGGAGATTTAATCAACAAAGTTGTTTTTTCGGCATCGTAGTAAAAGAATGAATACCTACATGCAAACAGTCTCTGGGGCCGAATTGGCAAAAGCAACCCCTAATAGTTAATACGGTATCCCAGAATTGCTATTGCGTGGGGAGAACCTTTATTCTAAGAAATTCTTCACTGATGAGTAGGTATCACTTTAACAATATTATTTTGACTTTTTTTATGAGTCTAATACGCACAAGGTTGCAATAGACAATCAAACATCTAAAAGAGCCGTTCAATATCGAAGACTCAATATTCTGTTCAATCCCGATTAATCGATAAAGTGTTTTGGCCTACTGCCATTTTTTAAGCTCCCGTTGGCTGAAGTTTACGTATCTTTTGCTATAGAACCAGCAGGTCTTAGTAGAGCGTGAATATGTATGTCCACTTATTGCGTTGAAAGCATTGTATAGCATACGGGCCAAACGACTTGTTGTTCGAGCACAATGGTGTGTAGAACTAGAATTAGAGATAATGCAATACATCCCCTTCATGTCAACAAGTACATACATTTTTACTTACGCATGTACGTACACATAGGTACATATTGAATTAGAATTCAGTACCTTTTAGCTAGAACATTTTTCAGTATATTATCTACACAGTGAAATATAATAAAAAAATACCACAATGGCAGTAATATATCTTCATGAGAATAACCACAAAAAGAACAACGCAACGTAGCGATGTAACGCTTCGCATGAAAATATATTCACATAAAGTATAAAAATACATTTGGCGGATGACAGTCGTAGGAAAATGCTACGATCTCATTTATAACTGGGCTTTTAGCTTCCCTTTTTCCGCTTCCAGCTTTGCAATTCTATCATAATGTGTTTACACAGAGCGCCTTTATGTGGGGAATGTATTACGGCTAGCTTTATATCGTGTCTCAAGGGTTACATTTGGGGTTAGGTACCTACGTCACTCCATTGTGTATGGTATCTAGAGAAGAAAATTGCATCGACATCAAATGTGTACTTTACTTGATGTATCATAAAATTATATTCCTCTTCAATATACAAACGTTTATTACATCATACCTAGTAGGTACGTCGAAATGCATAGTATTTTGCAAGTGCTCTTGTAAAATACTATGCTTTCTTTCTACTTCTAAAATAATACTACTGTAATTTACTTTTAAAATAAACAGTTTAGTATCCTTTTCTGAGGACAAAAACCCTGACTAAAGCTCTTACTTAGTTTACAAGTACTATAATTTGCTCACAAATTGATACATTTTTATATTTATCTAGAGTAGAAAAAGAGTATGTAGTGTATTGTTTAAATCAAATGATTACAACTTAAAATTGTAAGTGAAAAAGCGGATGCAACGGTGCTCAATTTTTTATATTTAAGTCCGTTCCCGCGCCCTTTGAAAATAAATTGATAATGTGAGCCGTGGAGAGTGACTCAATTTTTTTAATACAATAATTATAATAATTGAAAAAAAAACGAGCGAAGCGAGCCCATTTTTTAAGGCAAGGGGCTCACCACCTCTGGCCCTGATTGTATGCATCGTTAAAATTTCTAATCCATTATAGGAAGAAATAGATAAGTAGGTACATATAAATTATTCACTACATTACGTCCTTGCTGCCATCAACTCTCAGGCTACATAATATTAACAATAAAGTGAATGGGTTTAGTGATACTGACATCGGAATACTGAGATGCTTGTTCAGGGGAGATATCTTACGTTTTATGTTTTTTTCAATCATATACCCTGATTTTGTTGGAAATGAACAAAATTTCAGGCTGACTATTGAATTAGATAATAATTTACCTATTTACCTTTCGTTTGTCTAAAACATATTCATAATTGCTACGTTATATTATTGTTTACAAATGAAATTTTCAGGTTACACCGGTGACCGTTGTGAGTTAGAATATAACGAATGCGAATCGTCACCATGTGCTAACGGCGGCACCTGTACCGACCGCGTCAATGCCTTTGAATGCGCGTGCGGGCGTGGTTACACGGGAAGCACTTGTCAGTCGAAGGTATGGTTTTGTCTACTTACTTTAACTACATAGCTAGTTGTGCGTTGTGTAGGTAGTTCCGTGAAAATGTCATATTTACCTTAATTTTATAGATTTTCGGTTATCAATATTATAGGTACAGTGTGTGTTTTTTTAACTGGAACAGTAGGTATATGGGAAAATCCAAAACCATCCATACTAATATTATAAATGCGAAAGTGTATCAGTCTGTCTGTCTGTCTGCTACCTTTTCACGGCCCAACAGTTTAACCGATTCTCACGAAATTAGGTACGAGTTAGCTTATATCCCGGGGACGGACATAGGCTACTTTTTATCCCGGAAAATTAAAGAGTTCCCACGGGATTCCTAAAGACCCATCCGCTCAACCGATTTGTATGATATTTGGTACCGAGGTAGCTTGCGTCCCTGTAAATTGACATTGGCAAATTTTTATCCCGGAAAATCAAACAGTTCCCACGGGATCTTTAAAACCTAAATCCACGCGGACGAAGTCGAAGGCTTCCTCTAGTAGGAGATACAGGGAAACTATCTGAGAATACTTCAGCTCTTTTTTGTGAAAACAATTTTGGCATAGTCAATTTTTTGGTCAAGCGTGAGTTGTTCATAAAAACCAATGAAATTGACTATTTTTTTTAATGCCAATCGACGTCAACCATGTTAAGATTATTGCATTGTAAGGAAAGAAAAAAATCGGAATAGCAGAAGTTGATCATAAGTAAATGTTTTTTTATATACTTACACTGTGTATAGCTTGGGTTCAGACGTTCTTTTTTATTATCATGTTTACTCATTCAATTGGATTGAATTCGCTATTGTGTAAAACAAAAATCCCCCTAACAAAACCTGCTTAGATGGACTCTAGATTAAAACTATGATGTCCATTTTTACAGGTGGATCTCTGCAAACCTAACCCTTGCCCGGAGCATCGTTACTGCTTGGACCATGGGAACAGCTACACTTGTGAATGCCCCAGTGGCTTCGTGGGCGAGGAATGCAACAGTGCCGCTACTGTAAGCCTTTTGAAACCATTAATCGATATCGTATTAATAGTACAGCTGTTATTCTGTCTATGTGTGCTATATCTATATCGTCTATGCGTGATTTATTTATTTGTATTGAACTAGCGAAAGCGTGAGAGAGATATTTTAGATTCAAAACAATGTTCTTATTGAAAGCCACATGACGTATGAAAGTACGTGTTTAAAAAGATTGAATAAGTGTACATCAAATACCTATAATTTAATTTAGAAAAAAAACCGGCCAAGTGCGAGTCAGACTCGCGCACTGAGGGTTCCGTACTCGGATATTTTTTCCAACATTTTGCACGATAAATCATAAACTATTACGCTTAAAAATAAATAAAAATCTATTTTAGAATGTACAGGTAAAGCCCTTTTATATGATACCCCGCTTGGTATAGTTATCTTACTTTGAAAATTTAAACATATTTAAATTTTTTTGAAATGATGTGACCACAAATTCGCGGTTTTCAGATTTATTCCTGCCTTTCATGATTCTAGGTCAACTAACTGGAAGTACCCTATAGGTTTCTTGACAGACATGACGGACGGACGGACGGGCAGTCAGACAGACAGACAGACAACAAAGTGATACTATAAGGGTTCTGTTTTTCCTTTTGAGGTACGGAACTCTAAAAAACTGTGGTTGGTGTAAAAATGAAAAGATTGAGCGAAAAATATAATTACAGGTAGGTAATTAATTTAAATTTCTGGTTGAAGTCACACCAATTTCATGAACAATATTTAATTAATGTAGCTAAAAACTTCAAACGAACGCCTTGTAAATACCTTTTTATAAATATTTACTACCCTAATTGCCTTCCTAATTGCTTGAAAATTTTAATTACGTTTCCGGAAAATGCAAATTGCGTCAGCAACGTCAGACGAGCATTAAGTAACCTATTTACTTATTTATTACATACGCATAATTATATCCATACTATAATATTATAAATGTGAGTATATGTCTGTTTGTCTGAATAAAAAAAAAAAACATCAGACCTTATTTAATCGTGCTGTGTAATTGCCTACAGGTTTGCGACAACAACCCTTGTGCGCACGGTGGCACTTGCTGGAGTGGTGTGGACTCCTTCTACTGCTCGTGCAGACCCGGGTACACGGGGAGGATTTGCGAAGGTTCGAACACTAAAATAGTTACTTCAATAGTTAAAGGAAAATTAGTTATTTAAATGTCATACATCTCGACTAGATTTCGACTTTTAGAAGTAATAGGTAGGTACATAGCTGTAAAGTCGAATCAGTTATCAGAATTTAGATGTTACTAATAAAAATAATAACCGGAAGCGCGACTTCGCGTGCTTTCCGAATCAAGGAGGAAACGAATAGGCCAAAGTATCTCCAAGTCGGTCACCCATCCAGTTACCGACTTGAGTTAACGTTGCTTAACAATTGCAGGCGATTGATACGCGTTGTTACAAATAGGCCATAAAACCCTCTCTTTTTTACAAAGTAATATCTTTTTTACAGAGGACTTTATACTTGAATCAGTAGTGGACGGCGAGAGTGAGTCCAGCGCGGAGTCCCGAGGAGGTGGCTCTGTTCGCGAGATGCGTCTACCCCTCGGCCTCTACCACGACCGTTTGCATAACGTTTACATTGCAGCTGGGACCCTCGGCGCAGCTATTGCAATCGTCGGAGTTGTGGTAAGATAATTACCGTCGTTTAGTGAGTCGCGTCGCGTTGAGTGTTGTATGACGTGGCGCGTTCTTGTAAGATTCTTAGGTAGACTTCCGTGGGTCGTGGTCAAAGCAACGGACGCGCCGCAGCTGACGCGACAATACTAAACACCTACTCCTTGCTAAACAATATGAAAATGTATGGCACCGTTTCCGAGCTCCTCGTGTCAGACGCTTACCAACGGCCCACGTTTCTGACGCTGTTCATTCAATAGAATACATTTTCAGTACTGCGTTTAGTATGTCGCATTAGCTGGGGCGCGTCACACGTGGGTCACTTTAGCCGCGAGCTACGAAAGTCTACGGAGAAGACGCGCGTGGTCAATGCACATTTCTAGTTTTCAAAAAACTCATTTCCAAAATATAAGTAAGTAGGTAGCCTAGCTGATGCCCACGATTTCGTCCACGTGGATTTAGGTTTTTAAAAATCCCGTGGGAAATCTTTGATTTTAGGGGATAAAAAGTAGCCTACGTAACTCTCCAAGTCTTTCACTATATCCATACAAAAATCTCGACGATCCTTTGCTCTATTGAGATGTAATTAAAGGATAAACCAAGAAACAAACGCACTTTGGCATTTATTATATGAGTGTGCAATCTACATACATGTATTTTATTGCAACAGGTGACCGCATGCCACTGCAGAGTAAACAAAACGTATTCCCGTCTTCTGTCGCGACTGTCGCGTGTGACGGAGCCGGGGCCTCCTCACCACTGGCTGCAAGACAAGCGCGCGGCCGCGGCGCCGTTCCAGCCGCCCGCGGCTCTCGATACCACCGACATGTACTACACCCTCGACTTCAGCGACAGCCAGAGCTCCCCCCTCATACAATAGCCATCACTCACGAACTGCTCCGATGGGGAACGGTTCAAAATACAAATATAGATTTTTCCTAAATCAGGAAAAATTTCATCAGGCTCAGGGAAAATACTGGTACCTACCTACTCACATGACCGTTTTGCGGAAAATTACATATTCACATTATTTATATTCCATTGGAAGTATATGTCTCATCAGCTCATATTATTAACCCCTGACGCAAAAACAGGGGTGTTATATATCGAGATTTACGAAACTTTGGAAAATATTGGTACCTACTCATATGACCGTTTTGCGGAAAATTATATTTTCACATTATTTATGTTCCATTGATTTTGAAACTTTGATTTTGAAATTGGAATTTACTCTATAGCTTTTCGTTGCGAAATAAAGTAAATTAAGATACTTACGAAGATTTAGTCAGTTTACCTAAGTTGGTTAAAATAAATTGACTACGCGACTAGAAAAATAAAGGTAGGTAATGAATATTATTAGCAAAAAATACTTAAACTATTATTTATTACCAGAAAATAAATCCAAAAAGCTTTTTACGTTCTTAGTAATATAACTTTTGAACAAGTGGGTACTATTATTTTATTTTATTTATAGTTTAATTAAAAGGGAAAACTTAAACATCTACTTAACTATCTACTATTTTAGTTATACTTATCGATAAAAAAAATTATGCATCAGTTAAAAATTATTTACAAGTCCTTTAGTTCAAAGCAAGTTCAAAATTAATTATGTTTTATTTATTATTGCCTTTCACATTATTATGATAAAGCCATGTGGCGGTCAATAGGGTCGATGACTTCATTGCTTCTACGTTTTTATAACTATTTGGGTAGCTAGCTATAACCTAATAATATTTTGCCTACGGGGTGTTAAAATCAATAGCAACGATAATTTACATCAATAATATAAAATCTGAGATTTTATATGTTTTTCTATGAAGAATTTTTTATATTAGATATATATTTTATTATTTTAACCATTCTTAGCGAAGATTAATCTTAATGCCAAATACTTGTAGCAATGAAAAGTGTCTAAAATATAGGTATACCTACTTATATAAATAAAATACTTAAATTAACTTCGTTGATGTGATTATTATTAAATAATTAGATTTGATAGATTATAATGGATTTAGACAATCCATTATGTTGATGTGTTGTAGGTATGTTTTTTTATTTTCAATAGTTGTTCGTTTGAAAAGAATTTCTTGGGCTACAAAATGGATAGGATGTTAATTATATGTTTGCCATGTAAAAAAATTCTAATTGCCTAAGCGAGTCAGACATAAACAGTTTATTAAAATTACGGTTCATATCACTATCCGAAAATAGGTACTCCTCGATTAATTAATTACTGTTATCAACAAGTAGCAAGTTTGAACTAAATTTTAAAGTTGCTCCCTAAATGCAAAAATATTGCTCACAAAGATAAATTTAAAATTCAAGTTTTTAGTGATACGAATTAAGTATGTGAAAGATAGCTGGGAAATATTGAACGCTCGAAGGTTTTCTGTAGGGATGTGGTCGTGTTAATTAGTTATATCATGGAACGCTTAAAGGAAAGGGAGCTTGTTAAGACAAAATGACTGACCTTCAAGGTAGATGCATCTATTTCCATTTTATCTATACTGTTTTTCTCTAATAAATACTCTTGACATTAGAACTTTTTAGATCTTTATGAAATTACATGTCTGCTCAGTCGTAGGGAGAATAGTTAAGAATCTGCTATTTTTCTTGAAATAATTCTAACTTGTCTCTATGCTTTCGTGAAATAATGCTTTTGGTGTACATATGCGGTTAAAATTATTGTTGTCGTAAGATATAAATAAAGCTAAGTAAGTCCTACTTAAAATAACAATTGGTTTTATTTTGCTTTCACTTCATCACTATCCTCAACCCATTGCCGGTCCATCATGAGAACGGTACTACTCTAAGAATAAGAAGGGTTTAGGCCAAAGTCCACCACGCTGGTCAAGTGCAGATTGACATACTTCACACAACTTTGAGAACATTATGGAAAATTCTCGCCATGTTTTCTTCATATAATTCGTGTTAAGTTAGATGCGTGCCCAGGATTGAATACCGGACCTTCGAATACCAGGCCGAAGTCTTAACCACTAGGCCACAGACTAGGTATAGTAATATGTCGAATGAACTCATTCCTATTGCACAGGGTAGGCAAAAGTTTACCTAATCATTTGATTCATAGCAATTGTGGTAGGACGCGTAATAAAAACAAATGTACCATTCTATGTTTTGAAGAAAAACATTTTTATTTAGATTATAAACTTTGATAAAAATAATTATATTAATAATATTTTTATGACAACTTACAAATATTCATATAAAAGAATAACGTAACATCTATTCGATTTAAAATTAAGTACATTAAAATTTAATAACGAAAATGGAATGACCATTTTCGGGCTGTGTATAAAACTAGTGTGACTACTCGTATATCCACGAGACGCAGAAAATGCGCGCGCTCGTCGCCAGTGGCCGCCGCGTCTCCTCAGCGCGCCGCTCCCTCCTAACCCCAGCCTAAACCAAGGCGAAGAACGTGCGCACGCTCATCGCCAGCGCCCGGCCCTCTCCTCAGCATCGTCTGCTCGTCTACCCCCAGCCCAGCCCGAGGCGCAGAAAGTGCGCGCGCTCGTCGCCAGCGCCCCGGCGTCTCTTCTCCTACCCCCAGCCCAGCCCAGCTCTAGTCCACGTCAATATACACAAGTCCTATAGTTACTCTGATAAACTTAATCATTGCACAACAACGCCGCCCGCTCCGGCGCACTGGCTGGCGACGCGCGACGCCCCGCGAACACGCCCATTAACTACTAAACTGAATTACGTATTTTATTGCTACTGACGTTTGTGACTTATGACGAGATTCAGAATCACGATCTAACATCAATGTGAGTAAACATTAAAGCTGAACAATTTATAATCATAAGTACATAAATAAATATCATTACGTCGTTACACGTTTATGTAAAAGTATATAAAATATAAGTACTTAGAGTCCGCTCCACTCCAGAAGTAAATGCAGACTTTGAGCAATGAAATGCATAAAAATAACATTAATAATAGAGATTCTAAATTTCTTAAAAATAAAGTGATAAGACATCAACGAGTGATTAAAACATCAACATAATGGAAGATATCGAAATTGCACCGGACGGAGGGTCACGGCGCAGCTCTATTGAGAAAACAAAACAACACATTACATAAAATACGAAAATATCAATATACGTATAAAAAGCGTTATCCTAATAAAAATTCGATCCCTACCTGCAACATGTGTGACGATAAAATGACCTAAACTTAAATTTCTAACTCTAAATTCATCAAGTAATCTAAACTATGTCATAATATGGCAGTTAATCGAACCGTCCGCACTAGGCACAGCACTTAAATTAATATCATGGGCGACTTTGTCTACGACCAATCCTTTTAAGGAGCAGAACCTGGTTCTGAATTTTGAATTAATCGGTGGAGAAACCTAACATATTTTTTGTGTTGACAGATAATACCAATTCACACAAAATGAACCGAGCGATTTTATCAGAATTTAATATTAAAAAATCGGCACGGTTCGAAAATTGATTATGTTTTATTTATCTTATAAATACGTCTCAAACAGTAATTCTATTCACATTCTATGTTGTCATGGCCCGATAACTTGTGTATCGTAAGCATAAAATATATAAGTATATAAAATCTATTCTATTAAGATTCTAAAATTGTAGGTAGGTACACAAACCACTCCCGCGGATAAAAAATGTAAATGTTGTTCCAATGCTTGATTATATTTTGAGCCTATGTAGATATAGACGAGGACAGCGCTGGTATCGTAGGTACATTATGCAAAATAGTGATCGTGTCTCATTTAAAATTTTTATTGATTCTATTTATTATTTTTATTGATCAATTCCCAGAGTTTCCGAAGGCTTCGTCCTATAATAATTCATCAAGATAACATGAATTTGGTTAAAAGAAATTATAATAGTGAAATTAACATTTATAAAATCCTACCCGTAGGCCTGTTCATAAGCTATGTGTGAAATTTCTAGTCATGTTACAGTTTTCATAGAATTGAACCAGCATTGTGACTCAGCTTAAAACTAATATCAACTTTACTAGATGAATGAATTGAGCGAGCTTATAAAGCGAACTTATTTACTTATATAAAACTTAACAAAGTGGATGGCATTTAATTTGACTTAACTCACTTACATTAAAAGATAAAAATTAATTATTATGTCGAAGGCACTTTACTTTTTCTTTACTGTAGACATTTATCCACAATAATACATTTGTGACAAGAATTTCTTATTTTATCATCATGGCAAGATTTAAAGGTACCTGTTAAAACGATAACTACATATTATATCTAGTATGATATCCGAGTGAATGGCACACACAATTAAACTTAGCAGTAGATCATTGCAGTTCTTTAACAAGTTATTTTCATTGTATTACAGAATTTTCAGGACCATTGTTGAAGAAACCAATGTTCACACTACCAAATACGACAATCACTTTTCCTCAGCCATCACCATTTCGTGACATGCAACTTCTTAAGGCACTAAAAGATAGATAATATTATTATATACAAAATGGTCTTGATCGCCGTTTATGACGCGGCGAAAAACGATTTGTGACATGGGTTTAGTCAATATTTAACGTAACGGTGATGTTCCTTAATAGTAAATTTCAATCTGAGATCGACACTTTAGAGACAACCTTATTTATAAATAATAATGAGCGTACATAAAATGGAATGTTACGGAATTTTCACGTCCACCACGTTAAATATAAAACAAGTGATTCTAAAAAACTATGAAACGTGAAACGATAATTAAATAAGGCGTGGTGAACGATATTCAGCGCGAGCCATATTACCTATTTAATGGATTGCAACTCATAATACAATCTACTTGGATTATAAACCTACGTGTCTAGATAAAACTGTCGCCGAATTAATTCTACTTAATACAGAGTAACAAAAAACGTATCTAGTGATTGAGCTGACAACTTCACAATTTTATAAAACGTAGTCATTGAGTAGGTTAGGTACAAAAACAATTGGTGTTTATGATTTGCTTATCTAAAACGAGAGTTTATCTAGACATGTAAATACTTAATCTAAAACGACTGATCTTAAAGACAATAACGCCCGCGCAAAATTACCATATCCATAAAATGATAAGAAGAAATGCGGATTCACTATCGTTAGTGTTCAAGAGGCAACTCGACGAAGGTGATGTCGTAGAGGGGCTCGTCTTCACTGGAGCCAGCTGGCCGCACTTCTAGAAGAAATAGGTCCTCGTTGCAGTAGTATGCCAGCATCTCATCGTCAATTTTGGCCGTAATCCTACAATGGAAATAATAATATGTCGATCAATTAACCAAAAACATAACAGTTTAAAAAAGATATTATTGTTATGGAACATAGTTAATTCACAATCTAATTTTAGGATTAATACTGTATTTTGTGTCAATTAATAATAATGTAAGGAATATTACTTGTGCCTTTGCAATAATTACGGGTATTAAGGTCGGCTCGGGGAGGGTGATGAGAATTAATATCTAAGCGACGTAGGGTCTGTCACAACAAGCGAGTGAAGTTAGTGGCGCGCCCCCGCACAAGCAAGGCGACTCGACGCGAGGCGGCCGGTATGCGCCAACAAAACTTTTAGAGGCCAATGAAAACCACTTACCCTTTCTTGTTCTTTCGATAAAGATTATTAATTGCCGAACTTGAAATTTTGTACTTATTCTCAATCTGAAAATGAGGAGAAAAGAAAACAAATTACAATGGGCCTTTTGACTTTAAACCGAGACGTCTCGTCTAACGGATCGAACGATGGCTCGTAACCGGTCTAGCGGTTTGACAAGAACAAAAAAGTAAGTCGCGCGAGGAGTGCGGGACCCGGTACGGCGCGCGGCGGCCGCGTGTGTTAATTACAACATGCAGTTATGATGATCGTGTGGGTTGTATTAGACGGGGTTATAAGCGCCACATCGGTACAGGGCCGCGGCTGCGGCTCCGCGCCTCGCGGGGCGGCACCCGCGGCCGGACGAAGCGTCTCGATTCCTCACTTCAAAGTTCATAAACGAACGTCTGCGGTTAGCTGACATCACCAAGGTTATTCTCGTGCTTACCGCGTTCTGCGGGTAGTGGTTGATACGTAACTTTGACCTGGCAGTCCAGTCGTCTGACCGGTCAATGTGACGTGCCAAATGTTATTTGTGTTTTAAATTGCAAGCAGTAGTACGATTGAGCCCTTAGAAAACACGATATAGATTAATACTCTCCAAAATCAATATTTCGTTTCGTAGACCGTACCACCTAAAGTATAAGTATAAGTAACTTATACTTTGGTACAAAAAGCTCAATAGACAGAAAACAAAACACTAAACATTTATTTTAAAGAGTATTTCATCGACTAAGACGTATCTAAGCGGCGCAATATCACTGGATATAAGGTTTGCGAACAAATAAGTTTTTTCGAAATACTTCCGTTCTTTTTCTAAAAAGCGACTAACTGCGAAAAACTGTTTTTAAGTTACTGCCAAATACAGAGGAATTTTCAAAACGGATGTTTCTAAAGTTGGACGCAACGTAGGACTAAGGTTTATACTTAGATTGAAATCTATAGAGAGCACTTTAACTTTGCTCAGACTTGAGACACTGTTAAAACGAGACAGCGTTATACCGCTGGCATTTTGTCTCGTTTTAACTGAAACTTAAGTCTAAGCAAAGTCAAAGTGGCTCTATAGATTTCAGCCTAAGTTTTTAGTTTAATCGTACATAACAATAGCAAACTTTTTTAGTCATCAAAACATCAGTTTTTCTAAAGTCCCATATTTTTAGCAATAACTCACAAGCTACTTTTTGCAGTTAGCTGCTATTTAAAACAGCAGAATAGTGTTTCCTAGCCAGCGTGTTTTGCATGGAACCGTACTAGTGCTTGCATCGTTAAACTCGCAAGGTAGCGTGGCGACTTACCGCGTGCAGCAGCCCCTGCGTGGTGGGCGGCACGACGTGCAGCGGCGTGTACACGTCCTCGGTGTCCTGGCGCACGTACAGCATGACGCGCTCGCTGAGCGGCGGCGTGGCCGTGCGCGCGCGCTTGCCCAGCACCACTTCCAGCTCCAGCGAGTCTTTCCTGTCGCTGTAAGGTGATAGACCGCCTACATCGGAGCGGTACCTGTCGAAATCAAAATGCTATTGATTAAAATAATGTATATTTTAATATTTATAACAATCGATGTTTAAGATCTTATTAGTATAACTTAAACATATTATTATCTAAGTTAAACGTAAGAAAAACTTATTTAAAGTCAGAGCTTTTTAATGTTTACTTAATAAATGAAAACAAGTAAGTCCAAACGTGACCGTCCTGCCTGCCATACTTATTATGCCAAATTAATATCACGAGATTTATGATGATACAAGTTGTTTTTGTCAAGGTTACAGTTATGTATTGGACATGGATGTGCGGAGTTAGGACATAAAAGAGTCTAACTAGAACTGTCAAAGAAACACACGAATTAGTAATGCTATGTTGCAGCTACATAATATTAGTTATTAAAGTTACTTTGGTCTCATATCAAAATTAAGAAGGTATTCAACTGCTGTTACTTACGCTGGTGCATCTGGTGGGAAATGGTTGTGGAATTTCAACGCTGGTGCTTGGGGTTTCGCCGCGTGCAAAAGGAAGGGAGAGGCTCCCTTAAGGTGAGCTTCGGCTAGAGCTGTCTCATCGTGCCCGTAGAAGCCCTGTATATCCATTCCTGCTAACTTGTCGATGTCTTCCGCAGGACTGAACAAGACAGGCGGTTTTGTTAAGTCAGCCATCGTATAGAATTCACTTCTTTCCGTCACCGGGTGATAGATTTCGTCTAGCTTTTTCCTATTCGTGGCGGACATTTTTCTTTTCGCTGCTCTTCTTTCTTCATCTCGCGTTTTTCTTTCCGCACCCTTTGAAAATAAAATGCAATTAATGAAAACAACGTTACATTGTAACGACTTACGAGTACATACCTACTTGTAGTTCTAGTTATATTCCAAGAGAAACAAAGTTTAAAAAGTCTACCAGTCGAAAAACTTTTCTACATGTCGATCGAAATTTAAAAGCAGACCCTGATTAAGACCCTGCCTGCCTTGATAAATGTTGGAATATTGCAATAAAACGAGCAAACGAAAAAGTTTTTACTTGAAACTTAATAAAGTGAATACTGAATCGTCGTCGTTATTGAGTCTAAATGTTTTCTTACCTTGTCACAAAACACTTTGATTTGACAATATCCTCTGTGATAAACTTGTGTATCCCGGGGGTCCTCGAAGGTGTCAATTTGTATATGGAGTGGTAAACCCTGTAAATAAATAAAATTATCATGAATCGTTGTCTTTCGAACTTGTACTTGTAAAGTGTCTTTTTTTATTCCAAAACAAGTTAGCTCTTGACTGTGACCTCACCTGGTGGTAAGTCAATCTCTGCAGTCTAAGACGGAAGTGGGCTAACTTGGAAGGGGTATGGCAGCTTCATTACACCCATACTCCTTTCTGGTTTTTACCCGGAATACCGGAATATTGTTAAATTGCTTGGCAGCACGACTTTGCCGGTAGGGTGGTATTTAACTACGACAGAAGCCTTCCACTGGACCAGACCAGAGACAAATTAGAAATTATAAATTTCTAAATTCAAAATCGAACCCATAACGTCCAACTAATAAGACCACAGCACTCAGCACTCAGCACTACGCCAGGGAGGTGTTTATTTTTCAACTCACAATAGGTAATTATCCGTTATATTGCCTTTCGCTTTGCAGTCTCAACAATCATAGTTTTTCACTAAATTACTAAAGTTATTTCACGCTTAAAATCTATGACTGTCTCGGAGTTTAAATAAAGAAAAAACGGTTTAATAAACGTATAAGGGATAATTGCGTAAAATCTACGAAAAAGGAAAAATATGCACGTGTCTGAATCGAAAGACGGTAAAACGTCTTAATTGCGTTGATTCGAGGTCATCGATATGGTGGCGTCAATATGCAGTGATTTAAGAGGCTGCTGATACCAAAGCCAAGGGAAAATAGAAAATAATTACGGTATGATGGAAAATACTAACGTGTGAGCGCGTAGGTTATTGTAGTTGATAATTATTCATATTTTAAGGGGTTTTTGGTAGCAAAAATACTAGACTTTCCCCTTGGGCTTTATAAGCTCTGGTTGAGTTACCTTCGTGTTCACCCTAACATGTTCTGGACATATAAATACAGTCTGCTTTTAATTCAAAAGTTTAGTTTCTAAACTGGTCAAGTGAGAGTCAGAAGACACATAATGTGCTCTTAGTTATGCTAGTTTCTAAAATTTATTCAGTCATTATTAGCTAACCGATAGTTTCTTTTTTTTTCAAAATCTGTGTACGAAATACCTGGAAAGGGTCAATAATTATTTCTCACTTTTCATGTTCCGTTTCAGGAGGTAGCCCGAATTTATTTTTAATTTTACAAATTGTAACAGGTTTTTATAACCGTGCTTTTCAACTTTACAGCTTGAATAAAGAAGTTTATATTTATTAATGACAGACAGTTGGACAGACAGACCGACGGATATACGAACAGAAGGACTGGCCAAAACTATAAGAGTTTCTTGTTTTGGACAATTTTACAAAGATGGGTAGGCTAATAGTTTGTTTTAGGAATGTCCAACCTTATAACAGTGGGTTACAAAATCACAGTAGTAGGTAGCTACCTAGGTAATTTGCCCGCCCATTTCAGGGTTAATTGAAAGGCTAACATCAAAGGAAAGAGAAATATACGGGGTAATGAGACGCGAGTTACAAGCGAATGGCGGAAAGACCTAAGTAATATAATACAAGAGGCTTACAGCCTTACGTCATTCGCTGGTTATCAGGTTGTCTCAGGCAACAACGCGGGTAACGACCTCTTGCCTCCATAGCGACGACGCATCGTAATTTCATTTTATTTAAATACTTTCTGTGCTACAAACTTAATTAACGTTCCGCTAAATAGAAAACTGTAATTACATGTGTGTACACTCTGTATTCACAAATAGATTTTCATTTCTTCTACACCCGTTCATATACTAAGTATTACTTATATAAAAATATATTTTCATATTGTAATCTTTCAAATAATAATAAAATGAGTGCATTGTGCTGCTCTGGCATTAAAAAAGTCACCAAACGAGAAGAAGAAGAATAATAGTACAATGGCAATGATGAATGTAGGTATATCTAATAAATAATAATACTTTCTAACTACAAGTAAAAATGAATACGGCGCAAGACCGTGGAGTGTGGAAGTCCCTACAAAATACCTATGTCCAGCTGTGGACGTCAATCAGTTGACGATGATGATGATGGTTCTAACTACCTAGTATATTAATTTACTTAATGTTATATCATGAAAGTATGTTTCAAACGTATAATTCTGTAATCAATTACGAACCTTAACTCCCTTTTGACTGCTGAAGTCCGTACTCAAACACTGAACAGCGATATTGATCTGAAAATAAGCAAAACACGTTAATGATTATGCGAAAATAATACATTTTTTACATCGTCGTATAAAATTACACAGTTACTAATTATGGTGAACATTTACTCTTGCGAGGAAAACATCGCATGCACGGCGTTTACGAGATAGCTCCACCTTATACGCCGGCACAAGACCGGATGCGCGACGTCATAACTGAGATGATTGTAAAAAGCTGTAAGTGACGAGCTGATTTTAATGAAACTTATTGAAGGTTCAATGTGAGTGTGTAATAGCGTAGCGAACGGCGGGAGGCAACGACGAGGCTGGGCCATGCTCATTACAGCGGTCTATGCAAATGACCCTACGCGTTTTTACTCCCGCCGCCGAGCGACGCGCGGCTCGCTACCGATCAGCGTCGGACACACCGCACATATTACATTATGTCGCAAACTACTCGCATCCGCTATGGCTGTTGCGAGCAATCGTACATAATTATGAATATCGATAACCGATTATTCACGGTTAAATAATGCCCAAGTAGAAACCAATTTTAGAATTTTAAACGGCACACAAGGAACACACACAATTTCCGTTTCACGCCTTAAAGCTATAATTTCTATCTGCATGAATTATACTGATTAGATTCTGTATTGAGTATTATCGCTAATGGTGGCCCTGAGCTTGTGGACTTGAGGTATACCTACGCAGGTTGTTTTATTGTCAGGGTTCTTTCACGAAGCTTTTAATGTTCAATGAAAAGATATTGAATAGTCTTTGTCTTGTCCATATAATATCGATGAAATACACATACACTATCCGTTATATCCGACTTGCGGAAGGGTACAAGGGTACGAGCGATGCTTGGCGGTTACCTACTCTTATGTCTGTTTATCGTTTCATAGGATCCCTTACGAATTGCCAAACCATTCAATCGCTTTTGATAAATGAGGCATCGTTAGCCTAATCTTGGCATTCCTAGTGTCACACAGGCATATTTTAACAAATTCAATATAGCGGATTTAAATGACTTTAAAAAAAACTTGAGATAAATGGATCTTGTTTGGCATCAAATGTAAGATCTCATAGTATACCTACTTTCTGAAAATATATATAAAATTAATTTACAACCATGGTGAAGTTTTTAACAGGAGTAATGGGGGTTTTAATTTATTTAAGTTTTTGAACTTTATTATGCATAGTTATTGTCTCACCTATCTGTTATATTACTTGTTATATTACCGATTAAAACTATGGTTTAACATAATCTAACTAATTTTGTGAGATTACTTTAAAGTAAATCCGATTTTTTATAAAAACGCTTATTATTATTGAAAACGTGAAAAAATGTAGTTACCAATTCCCGTAACATATTTTAAGTTTCAACCGTTCACCGAACCGGTGGCATTGTCTCGTCGAGTGTTCAAGAACGACAGAATTTTTTGCTTCATTTGCAGTTCGGCCAAATAAGGTTATAGGATTTTACTCTTTTTTTTAATTAGCCTTAATAAGTTTAATCAAATCATGATCTGAATTTAAATTTATTAAATAATGATCTTGGTTATAAATAAGCTAATTAATGCTATATTCGCTCTTACGTATACGAGTGGAGGCATTGCCATAAGAGACGAATTCCCATAAACAGTTGTAACTTAGGAGAGGCTGTTAAATTAAAATAGCTTTTGGCTTTTTTCAATGTTATCCTTTTAAATCCCAACTAAGAGAAGTAATAAAGAAGTTTAAAAAGTTTTTACTCCGCCCGCCCAAGTTCTATTAGTGATGTAATTGAGCTCACAATTAAATACTCACCCAGTTTTTACTAAATATCTTATTGTACATAATTACGAGTATTAGTGAAAAATCTAAGCAAGAGTATTCGGTTAACGAGCATACATAAAATGGAGAAAATTTCAAAAAAAAAATCGCTATTTTATAGTAGACTAGCAGATAATTGCGACTTCCGTGTGGATTTTTAAATTCCGTTCGAATTTCTCAAAATTCCTCATAATGGGAGTATACGTTAACAGGGTACTTACATGCAATTCTATCCTTTTTAGACCTAGTGGTTTGAGTTGTATATCAGTCAGTCAGTTTATGTTTTATGAGTATAGATATAGTAGTTGGAAGGTACTTTGTACCTATTCATTGTAACAGTCAGATTCTGCTTACCTTTGCTGCGCTTTCCAGCGGGTTCCAGTAGACGGCGATGGCGTTGTGGGCCACCTCCTCGATGCAGCCGGCGAGTCCGATGCTGTTCTTCGTGTCTGCAACAAGACCGCAACTTGTCATTAATCTTGTCTTCAAGTAACTGTGTACTAATGGTTGCGGAGATTTCGATTAAGATATCAACGCACAATACGTCATCGGCGACGGAAATTTATTTGCTGGGCGTGAATAATCACGTGATAGCATCGATTCATCAGGGACTGCTGTTTCCATTTCTGTTAGCGTGCAATTAGCAGGGCCCGGACCTAAATTCCAATCAGTCCCACCTCACAAATAGCAAAGGCAAATTGCTTTACGTACCTACCTACCTATATAGTTTAAACAGATAAACACACAATTATGTATCGTTTTTACTGCTAAATTACCTTTACGCATTGAGATGACTCACTGTTTATTACATTAAGTTTTTACGACGCATTTTGTGTTTTAACATATTCCTACAGCACTCGTATACAAATAACAATCATCATCATCATCTTTTGGCTCAGTAGAGCTTAACTCAATAGAAGTTTTCCGGCTATAAATCACCATGCTATAGTATCGTCACGATATTTTCCATCAGCGTTGAAGCCAGTGATATTTAATTGCTTAAAACCCTATAACTCCGAAAAGTTAGAGGTGCGTGCCCGGGATCGAACCTCGGACCTAGTGATAGACTAGTTCTAAGATATAACAATAAGCTAGGCCTAATATTTGCAGGTGTTCAAGTTAATCAGCGCGCCGCCTTAAATAAGTCACCGTGTTGATTTGTATTTTGTTCCAGTTGTTTATTGCATTCGGAATACGATGGTTGCATTAGCGGACAGGCAGTGGTCGTTAGTGAGTAATCGTGGCACGGCGGGTTGCAGAGAGATGGAGCGTGGGTGCACTATCACTGGCTCATAGGGTAACCATTACTTTTTATAAACAGGAAATGCCTGTGTTAAAATTATACATAGATACCTACTCATATTTTCCATTTTCTATTACAAGCGAGAATAATAGAAAACTTGTTCTTATAAACAATGTTACATTAGTTAAATCGTTATTTATTTATTGTTCTCTCATAAGCTTGGGTATCAGTTGAAAGTTGATAGCCCTGACTAAGCTAAGCAATATGCAACCAAGTTACGTGAGGGCGCCGCCCGCCCTTGCACTACTGGTTACTAATTTCCTACTAAGTGGGTACATGCTAGTTTAAGTAATAACTGCTTAGATGGTGCCCGTGACTTAGGATTAAGGTTTTTGAAAATCGCGTGGGATCTTTGATTTTCCGGGATTTTCCTTCCTCGGGATACAAGTTACTCTGTACTAAATTTCCATATAGAATATTATATGCCATAGAAAGCTAGCTGACAGACAGACAGTTCCCCATTCATAATAAATTATGGAATATAGATGAATATATAAATGTGGAAGTATGGATTAAATGTGTGTATTAAAAAACCTAAATACACACCGAAAAAGTCCCGGACATCATCTATGTATTTGGTACAGAGATAGCTTGCATCTCATAGACGGATAACGACTTAAAAATATAATAAAATATTTTATCCTGGAAAATAAAGAGTTCCCACGTGATTATTCAAAAACCATTTTCGTGGATTAAGTCGTAGGCATCATCTAGTGCCTAATCCATACTTCCATACTGTAATATTATGAATGTAAAAGTGTGTCTGTCTGTCTATCTGTCTGCTACGTTTTCACGGCCCAACCACTGAATCAATTTTAATGAAATTTGGTACAGCTTGGGAAATACACATCCCGGGGAAGGACATAAGCCACTTTTTATCCCGGCAAATCAAAGAGTTCCTACAGGATTTAAAAAAACCGAAATCTTCGCGGGCAAAGCCCCGGGCATCCTCTAGTAAACGGTATAAATTCGTAACTGGTAACCCTATCAGTGGGCCTGCAATCTGTGCGGGCGCGCTGACGTGTTTACGAGCACCGGGAGGACGCCGCCCGCCCTCACGCAACACATTGTTTAACAGCTTCTTACAAATTTACGAGTTCAACTATGGCACTTATTGATGGATATTCACACCTTACTAAACTACCCATACCCATATTTTGATGCAAAGTTTTTTTTTGTTCAGATACAAGTTAGCCCTTAACTGCAATCTCACCTAGTGGTAAGTGATGATGCAGTTTAAGATGGAAGCGGGCTAACCTGAAACGTGTATGGCAGTTTTCATAAAACCCATAGGTATTCCTTTGGTATCTACACGGCATCGCACCGGAACGCTAGACCGCTTGGCGGCACGGCTCTTGCCCGTAGGGTGGTAACTAGCCTCGGCCGAAGCCTCCCACCAGACCGAGTGTTTTTGTTTGTTCGTTTGTCCTTAAATCACGCTTCTACGGAGCAACGGGTTGACGTGATTTTTAGCATGGGTTTAGTTAAAGATCTGAGAGTGACATATTATTATGCTCCTTTTTATTCCGAGAAATCAAAGAATTCCCCACGGAATTTTTAAAAACCTAAATCCACGCAAACGAAGTCGCGGGCATTACCCAGTCTTGCATAATATCGATCAAAATTAAAAGTATATATTATTGATTTTGATGTCAGAACCCGTTTACGCGGAGCAGATGTAGTAGTAGGTGTTGTTACGTCTATAAGTGTGTAAACAATAATATTTTTTTACCCAAACATAAAGGAAAATTTTTATTTGGTTAGCGATACGATGATATTGAAACAAGAATATAATCCTTAATAATAAAGTTTATGCTAAGTTAGCTTTTTCTTTTTCAGCAGTAGTGTTAGTACGAGATTTTTACATGACGCCAAAGTTGATGAAATTCGAGTTTCGAAATATGTATTTCCAAACACAATACCGACATAGTAAAATGGACCTAAAGATCCAGGTTTTAAGGTTATACATTCAGTATTCTCGGTTTAACAACCGACTTCCAAAAAAAAGGCGGTTCTCAATTCAGTTCACAAATCATAAGATTTCCGCTTGTCGAACGCTGCGCTGGCAATAGATGTATGGACGAACTTTTTATGATACTCGAATTCTATCTGAAACGCGACGTTGTTGGTGAGATGAATCTAACTCTCTCATACTAAATCTACTAAATTAAAAGGACTAATCAACGATCGGTGAAGCGTGAAGTGAACGAAAACTGACAAAAGAGCTGCGCGGGTAAACCAAGGAGCTGCACCGCCTGAAACGGCCTGTGGACACGCGATACAAGAAGACATGTACGTAATCGGAGAAGGTATTGTGCGGAGGCGCGGTGCGTTGCGGCTCGGGCGTTCTGCCCTCCCGCCCCGCCGCCCCGCCGTCCCGTAGCTTGCGAGCCTCCGCGCTTTCACACGCCTGCGCACAGGTGTCCGGTATCGCCCTTGACGCTGCTCCCAAGTTCGTTGCATTTGTCCTACGTCTCTGCGTCTCTCCCATTACGCCATCATTATACTCAGTGTATTCAGCGAAATATATACAAATTGCATTTTTAACCCTAGACCCAAAAAGAGGGGTGTTATAAGTTTGACGTGTGTATCTGTCTGTGGCATCGTAGCTCCTAAACTAATGAACCGATTTTAATGTAGTTTGTTTTTGTTTGAAAGGTGGCTTGATCGAGAGTGTTCTTAGCTATAATCCAAGAAAATCGGTTCAGCCGTTTGAAAGTTATCAGCTCTTTTCTACTTACTGTAACCTTCACTTGTCGGGGGTGTTATAAATTTTTAATTTACACTTGTATGAACAAAGATAGAACAGTTTGAACCATGATAGTTAGTAAAGACATCGGTGGGTCCGGGGTTCGATCCCGGGCATGCACCTCTAGCGTTTCGGAGTTATTTGTGTTTTAAGTAATACGTATCAATTGCTTCGGTGAAAAAAACCTGCATGCCTGAGAGTTCTCCATAATATTCTCAAATGTGTGTGAGTTCTGCGAATCCGCACTTGGCCAGCGTGGTAGACTATTACTTAACCCTTCTTATCCTGAGAGAAGACAGCTCAGTAGCGAGCCGGTGCGTGATGGGTTGATGATGATAAAGTTTCTACGATGTAGCTAGTTGCAAGTATCATGATTGAAAAGAATATTGTAATTTAAACTTCTTTTGTAATTGTTGCTTTTTGGAAACGGCTCTAAAGAATGGATGTTGATTATGAGTATGGATAAAATTCGCATATTTACCTTGATGAACTTTCAAAGTTTCCAAGTTCATATAGGTACCTAGATGTGTCATATTCTCTGAGTTCCGGCTGGAATTCAGTGTTAAAATGGATTCTTGGAAACGGTTCTAACAGTTTGAATGAAGTTTTACATAAAGATAATGTTTTACTTTACAAGTGTATCTAGATAGGAATCACCGTGAGTTCCCGTGGGAATCCAGGGATACCAGCAATCAAATCGCAAGACGCTAGGCACAGCTCGGTCGCGCCTAGATACTAAAATAATAATGTGATAATAATATTGTGTTATTGAATAATAATTATACGTATTAAATTAATGCTATTCGTGGACATAATAATGCTATTAATTTAAATGCAAATAGGCAAAACTAATTCACGATTTGCTTGACAAGATTATTACTCCAATATCTTTAACATTCGAGAAAACATTTGGCCGAGCTGTCGCTCGGTCGTTAACAAGGGACACCAGAAACTGAATTCCTTCGTGTTTAGACATTATGCTATTCCATATAATAACACAACAAAGTAAAAAATAAAACTTGACTAACATCGAGATAAGCTAGAAACCTTGACATTAAACTTGGCCCGGCGCGCGAATTAATGGCTTCCATGTTTTTATTTTCCTTGAGATTAAATTTATAGACACCGCTTGTGGCCAGAGAGTCACTCATTACAAATGCTACGACTCTCGGTTAAGTAATGTTAGATTGTATAAAGTGTCATATATCAGCGTTGTTTATTTCAATAAGCACGTCAGAAGATTAATAAGTGACCATTAAGCTGATTACGCAAGCTTTTATCCAACTTAGCTGTATAGTAATTGAGGTCGATTTTAGAGCAATGTTCTAATCTGACTGTCCCTTAGATCACAGTTTCAATTTAGATATAACAATATAAATCGTAATAATAAATTAATAATAAAATTACATAATTGTATGTAAGATGGGGCTTGCTAACGACGGAGAAGTAGAGGCAAGACAGTATCACGAATCCAAAATTGACTAAATAGAAATAGGTAGGTATATAAAATACTGCCTGAACGCCAATGTGGACAAGGTCTCTTTTAATTAAATCAGCCGGAAATCTTCGAATGTACAAAAATGATGCCTTATATGTAAAGCCCGGTAGAACGCATAAATATACGGATATGACAAAAATACTTGTAATCTCGTACGCAAGTTTACAGATCCGTAGAATTAAAAAAATCTGATAATCGCGTATCTGTTATTCCTCCGCAGCAAATGATCAAATACAAAATATAATACTTTAGTGAGTTCGTAGCAAACGGTGAGGCGAGACGCGAAGAGAGGGAGTCATCGCGCAATTAACATGCTAATGAGCGCGCTCCACGATATCATCGCAGTAATTATGTCCGCGCGCCTCTATATTGTACGCTAACTTATACCTCGTTCTCTCGGTTTAGACAACCAAGCATAATATATCATGCAATCAATGCTTCGGACGTCTTCAAAATAGTCATAATTATTATGTTTTAAGTTTACACCGACAACCTAACAGGTGCTGCGGCGGTCGTCACTAGATTTCTCACGAATTTTTACGATTTCCTGTTATTCTCTGTTCA
The DNA here is from genome assembly GCF_905333055.1 of Maniola jurtina. Taxonomy (NCBI): domain Eukaryota; kingdom Metazoa; phylum Arthropoda; class Insecta; order Lepidoptera; family Nymphalidae; genus Maniola; species Maniola jurtina. The sequence goes on from NC_060030.1 coordinate 8,274,678, forward strand.
TAAACTCGGCTATCTGTATCTCTGTTACATCGTCGTAGTTAACTTCATTACTGGGAAGACCGACGTTCGATTTTAATTAGTTAATATGAAATGCGTCGGTGTACTCAACGGGCTTGAGAAACTGGAGAAGGTTAGACGACATTAGATATGGCGCCAGGGGTTTATTTTTAGTCGGGAATTGATAGGTCGGGAGGGAGGCGGCGCGGTGGTGCGGCGGGTTATTTATGCAAATGTCCTAACGACACATAATGGTGGGTAGCGGAGTGCAGTTGCGCCTGCGCGGCTATCTGCCTACAGCACGGTAATTAGGTCCTGCGTGCCGAGCGCCGCCGCCGCACGCAACTTCTTCTGCATGTTTCTGTGTCGCCTCGAGCACGACTAACCATGTTTTTGTATATATCGTGGTTCGAGACCTCGCATTAGCTACCGTCTAACTATTACACTCGCAGAGTTCATTGTTTTCCAATTAAAGTTATTTACATTAACTCATTGTAATTGCTACATAGCACGCGAACGACAAATAAATAGTGTTAACTTACCGGCGTCCAGTATCCTTTGTTTGACTGAATGTTGTCTCCCGTGCCAGAACTGCCATGCCTTAATTTCGTCTTCTGGTGATTTTTCTTCTCGAAACATAAGCATAACGACGCTCTACAAAAAAAAATTTTAATGAATTGTTTGTTGGTTAAGCTTGTAAATCTTTTATTAAGGAAATAATAATATCTAATTAACTGTCCATAAAAAAACGAACGTGCATCTAAATAATATGTCCATCAGTCAAACTATCAAAATTAATGTTTAATTAGTTTGATTAAATATAAACTAATTGACCATCAAAATTTGCCCAGCAAATAAAATAAAAAATAAAATCCTTATTTTCATAGAGTGCCAAAAATATTAACTAAGCATTAAAGTATGCCTACACCTTATTAACTAAGTAACCCAGAACGAAATCTGATCACTCCGACTAAACGCAGTCTTGGTCTGTCCTTAAAATGTTGTTCTGGATTTTTCTGGAGGAGATTCTGAATGAAGCAAGCCTATGAGGCCGAGGTCGAGTGGCGAAGAAGAGAGTTGGTGAGCGAAGTGAGCTGGCGACATCTCTAGCAAATCGAAAGTTGAGTAGGTGAAGCTGAATGAAGAGAAGACAGAGCGAATCTTTGCGTAACCAATTTAAAAAACCAGTCAGACTTAGTCCAACTAAATCAGTCACACGGTCAGCCAGCCAATTTAAGTTTGTGCTGTACATACTCTAAGTGTTTGACAAATTAGAAATTGTGTTAGTTTTGATTTTTTCGTGCAAATATTTTGATGCACAGTTAGTATTTTCGGTCCAATACTAGAATAATTAAGTTCGACGAAACAGGAATATAAGCAGTAAGCAGTTAAACAATATTACCTTTTTTATTACCTATATCCTTTTAAGTCAGTTATTTATTCAAAATCGGCGTCATTGTACACTCTTTGATTTGTAAATTGTTGAATTGTAAGGTAATTAATTGATGTAATGGTGATAAATATAATTAATTACGTAAACTTAAAACTAAAGCTACGAGGGTTCGGTGTGCGTCCAAAGGTTTCATAGGTAGGTGTACGTTTTGACCTTATAGTGTGTGTGAACTTATGAAATCAAATATTATCAGCTAAATTAAGACGTGAAACGTCGTGAAGATAAGTTCTTAAAACATAATTAACTTTGTCGCCAGCTTTATAAGGTATAAAACTTAATTACAGTGTATGCCGCCAGCATTTTGCGAATAAGTAAAACGCGATTAGTATAGTGCGCATTACTTAGCCATTACGTTGAAATAACTACACTCGTGTTGTTGTACCGGGCATTTATTTAAATTTTACTTTTCATTTTAGCCATATAAATGATTCACACGAACCTTTTGTACTATTTCCGTTCAGATGGTTAACGTGAAATATGCTGTTAGAGCGATTTCTATAGACAGGTTAGAAAATGATGTGAAAAAGAAGTGGCATACGCCAGGCGTGGTGCCAGGCTGCCCATATAGGGCTAACGACGAGAAAGCACCTCCGATCGTCGCCTCTGATTGATGGATCGGTGCGCCGATCGACGACGCGCGGCCGCACCCATGATCCTCAACACTATCGATGCGATTTACGTACAATCCCTTCTTACATACCGTATTAAGTTATGAGGCCCTAACTACCTCCTTGCCGTAGTAGGTACATATAAATGCAAAGGTGATAAGGTGAATAAATATTCGTAATCGGCGTAGAAATCGACTATTGCCTGGCACCGCAATTAAATATCGCAAGGACCCATGCTTACAGTGTTAGCAACGGGTAATAAACACAATGTTTTACTGTGAATGGATGAATTTATGAGTAATTTGTGCCGGCGAATAGCTCTGCGTTTCAATAAGGGGGACACAGGCTTTCTCCGTAGATCTGGCGTCGCGTAAACTCAACGGAACCACGCATACTAATAGATAGCCCGTGTATTAAATTGTAACGGTGGTTTCCGCCTCTACACAACCATCACTATATTAATAAATAAAAAGATTCACTGCTTTATTAGAATTCCTGAGAGACATTGGGTATTGGGTATTTTAGTAATACATACATAATGCATGTTAAACTGTAAAACACCATTCTAGCAGACATGTAATGCGCTTAACCGTATTCAAAAGTTATTCAAATATGGGTTTATTGCCTTAATGTTTTATTGTTTATTTGACTTCATAATGTTATTTATACACAATATTTAAGATGTAATAGAGCAAATAAATATTAGACACGAATTTATGAATCACAGGTAGGTTTGCCATAATATACTTAATCAAAACAAAACTTTAAAAGTTGGAAAATAACCACAGCCTAACATACCATAAAACCCCTATTAATTGTATTACAAGACTGCACAAAATAAAGGAAGTAATTTTAATACTAGTGACCCACCCAGGATTCAGACGTTTACAGTTTACTTAGGTACTAATAAAGAAATTATAACTGTATGCGCTTTTCGTACAAAAATTCCATCCAATTTTCCAACTTTTCCGGTGCAATTTGCAATGTTTTTGAATTTCTGACACGATATTTAATGAACTATACATTCACTACCCATCTACAAATAATGTATTATTATATAACAGGTATTATGTACCTAAACATAAACTATTTTGTTTCGTTTATTTTCAGTCCAGATGCTGTAAACTACCCCTAAAATCGGATCAATCCCACATAAACCAGAACGTGTGGTTATGGCAGACTTACTGTATTCATAAATACTTGGCAACGAACCGGTAATGGTTTACGTAACTTAGTAACCATTTTAAAGTTGCGATTGATAACGAACAATGTAGCCATTGTCGCCCGACAGAGATACATTGCTGCAATCAGCGATCTTAAATGTCTGAATTAGGTAACAATTAAAGACAAGTCGTCGTTGAATAATAAGTAATGCAATTGCTGTGTATTGTTTTGTATAATTATTATTGAATGTTGTATAGAAACAGGCGTTATTTTGCGGAAGTCCATGATATACAAGGAGCCAAAAGCTTAATTTGCTACAATTCGCTAAACCAGACAAATCTGTATGGTGCAAAATGCAGCATGCGATATGCACCGCCCAGCCTGCCACTACTAAACATGCAGGAAAAGCAAGCAATACGCATCACCACCACGCATGCTTTTTTGAGTGGTGCTGCGTGGTGGTGGTGGTGCGTATTGAATGTATTTCCGATCAAAATTAGCTTAGCAAAATTTCTCTAGCCGTGTCCTCTAATTTAATTTTACAGATTATGAGCATACGCTTTATAAATATTGGTTAGGGGTTTATTCTAAAAAAAGGTGTTTGATTTAATGAAGCTATAGTATTCGGCGATATATTTAAGGTATTATATTAATTAAGGGTAATTTATAGGTTTTAGCTTAGTAATGATTAATAAAGTAGCTATTCACTTTTTTAGCCATAGTGTAAACGTAGTTTTCTTCTTTCGAACTAATTATTTATCTGCGTTTATAGTTTGCCAGATTTTTAACAAAAACAATTAGTTTTATAGTTAAGATTTGTACGTAAATCTTAGAGTTCGTGTAACTTTAAAACTAAATATTTTAATGGAAATCTGGCAAAATGTACACTATTCCTAGAATGTATCTACAAAATTTCGTTGCGTCCGATTGATTATTATTCAAATGAGAGTCAAGCTGCGTTTGTTTGGACCATACCTACAACGAATAAACTCCTCTTGAAGCCAATAATCTAAATGTAATAAAAAGCAATTTGGCAAGTCCATAGTTTATTAGCATAATAAAGTCTTTTATTTAATTTATTGTCCCTAAATCAAATCAAGCGCTTTTTGGCCAGGAAATCAAAACAGATAAATTTTTCTTATTAATATTGTATCGATGATAATTTATGGATTGAATCAAAATGATCTCTATTATCATTGATTACGTTTAATAGACTTAACTTGGAAATTATAATATCAATAATTATTATCTAAATAAGTAAAAACAAAAATTATTAAACGTAAATAATACTAATTAGGTCGGTAGGTACATGTTTTATGTTAATATTTTACCTTTACATTCTATAATTGCCTAAATCAATCAATCAAATCTAGCAGGTACTTACAATAATAATAATTCATCTACACAATAATTATTATAAAACCGAATCATTAAAATATGATCAAAACATTTTTTTAAATAATATGCATAGGTAAGTATGCACCATAGAGATTTAGGAACTGTTCCTGGTGAAATAATATTGTGAGTGCCAAGCTTACACTTGGTTGTTAAATTCCAAGTTTCAACTCTTTACTCCTGATGCTGCAAGGTACTGAACTCTTAAGATGTGTGGATTTGGAAAGTTTTGCTGGTGAATTGACATTTTAGGTACCAAGTAATGACGACTCAAAAGCTTAAAATAAAAAATAATATTAAAAAACCGACTTCCAAAACCACTACAAAGTAAAAAAATATTTTTTTGTTTCTACACGTGTATTGTACTCGTATGTAATACTCGGGGGAGCATGATAAAAGAAACTAGAAATCAAAGCGTGAAGCTCGACTTCAACAGACATGCACATGTAAAAACAAAAATTATTTTTTACTTTGTAGTGGTTTCGGAAATAGTTATTTTTAATTTATTTTTTTAAAGAATGTTTCTTTATTTACGTACGCCTTATAAAAAGTCGTTCACTGCAATACGTGTACAATATAACGACGCATTCCGAATACTCATGGGTTTGCCGAGGTATTGCAGTGCTTCTACTATGTTTGCCGAAGCGAGAGTGCCCGACTTCTATTGTATTGTTAGAGCTCGCGTGGCATCCTTTTGGGAAAGACTTCGGAGCTCTAACAATACAATACTCAAGGTTGTTTGTGAAGGGATGCCCAGCCCTATTTTTAATTATTGGTTGTCTGTACACCAGGATAAGAACAGAAAATAATACCTGTGACCTGTGACATCTGAAATGAGTTTTTTAACCATTTCAGTTAGTCTTAAGTTAATCTAATGTAAGTGAATGCTTTTAATGTAACGTATATTCCGTTTATCAGAAGTACAGTGTTCATGTTTCACAACAGTTTTGCTTTTTGGACCAGTTACCTCCACTTTTCGAACCGTCAATTAATTAATCGAGTGTATCGACATTCGACCCGATTTCAGGAGCCCGAGTTCGGTTGACAATCTTAGTTATCTGATTAAGCACGCTTTCTCTTGCGCCCGCGCCGGGCGTGTGTCGCACACGAGCGACTATGCGTTCATATCGCCGATTACTTTGACAACCGCTCCGTATTCGTTTCATCACTATATTTAAATAAATAAACGATTAGTACACCTATTTCATATAGATATCACGCATTAGGTTTGGTTTTATAATCCCTTCTCTATAGTTCTTACTGTTCTTCACAAACGTTTCAGAAGATTAGGTCGAATCTTACGTAAAAGAAACTTGGAAGCACCTCGACTCTACGCAGTCTTGTCTATAATATAGCCTATTTAAAAACACTCTATAGGTCACCGATAAGACTGCGTAAAGCCGAGAGGCTCAGATTTAAAACCTCTTTTGACTTATACTTTTTGGTCAAAAGTAGGAATTATTAGCCAATATTTTTCAGTCAAAATTACTTTTGGTTTTGTAGCTGTTAAAAAATGTGTTGATCACAATTAACAGCTTTAACTGTTATTTGACTGTAATTTACAAAAGCTTTACGGAAGCAGTTTCGGAACTATATACGTAAGTCTTCAAGAATCACAGACCTTGAAACATAAGTGATTTAATACCGTATCATAAATTATGTAGCTAGGTAATTATATGAACAATAAACCTAGTTCAATCCACAAAAAATGACGTCTTTATCTGTTTACTTCATTTATGTAATAATTATTTTTAAACTATTCACTATAAACATAAAGGCATGAATTATAGAATAGTGGGAACTCTTTGATTTTCCGGGACAAAAAAATGCCTATGTCAAGTTCCGGGACGCAAGCAACTCTGTACCACATCAAAATCGGTTAAGCTCTTGAATCTTGAAAATCTAGTAGTAGACCAGACAGACAGACAGACAGAAACACTTTCGCATTTATAATATCAGTATGGATATGGATAATGTAATCAATATAATAAGTACCTAATCAAATACCTACTAAGAACCTTTAAATATTTAAGACTATTATATCAACGTGTATTGTATGTTCAATGACGTGAACGCCTCATTATTCTGAATATTATACCATAAGTACGCATTCATACACTTACTTATTGGAAAACATGATATTAACAATTGCAGCGTTATGCGCATGATGCATCATCTGTTTATCAACACGTGAGTTAGATACGTACCTGCATAGTTAGTAGCTAATTACTAATATTTGTAATTTATGATATTAAGTTACTTATTAAATAATAAGTTACTTACGTAGCAGAAAAGGCATAATCGCCGGTCGTGATTTCTTTGTTGGCTCTTTTTGTCGCCTCACTTCCTCGTTAGCGGCGACCGCCCATCCATCAGTCCTATCTACTTTATGACAATTATTTATGTTCTGCGAGGCAAACCTATTCCGCTCACTGTTGAGCTTTATCGATAGCGCAGAAGTAATGCCCTGCTGTCTCGATACGCTATATCTGATACGGATACGTCTGTTTGTTAAGTGCGCCAGTTGTTTTAACGCCTAAGTCATTTGCTGCGAGTGTTCTTTGCAGTGAATGTCGGTTTCGAAATAAACTCTGAGCGGAACTGTGGGTGTTAACTGCTGTGCTGTTACTTGCCTACGGTGTTCCTACGATATATATAAAGCTAAGCCCATTACATATATTGCCTACTCAGAAGAAAGTTGTATGGATATATACTGCAGGTTTCCATTATAAGAGGTAGCATTTTAAGTTATAAAACTTTTTGGCCTATCATACTGATTTAAAAAATTTATTTAGTATGGGGAGATATAATATGCAGTATGCATGCAAATAATTACATCATCTCCAAAACTTTCAGTCAAAAAATGTTAAAAACATGATCTCGAACAAGTTTTTTCTTTGTGAAAAATGCGGCGATAGTGCCAAGAAAATTTAATAAATAAGTACTACAGAAATGACATGGTTTAAGACGAGATAATAAGAGACGAAATTAAAGCGCAGCAACTCCGAAATTTCCCAGGCAACTAGACCTTTTTTATTTCTCAGACTGAAAGATGAAAAATTTTTACTCAACATTGAATAAAGAAGTCTATTAGTTGTGTAGGCTCATCAGTATTTAACGTTAAGACGATACCTACCTAATGTTATTATAGTCATTATAAAATATGTTATCGTCATTTACGAAGTAGATAAGTATTTATCAATGTTAAAAATGTTATAGGTTTATTTTTGAGCGCATAATTTACCCAGAGGCCGTTATCAAACTCATTTACATGCAAAATTGAATGTCAAGGAATTGAAACTGTGTATAGGCACTACTATTTCGTTAGTAGTAGGTAGTGGTAGAAAACTTTGTTCAACAATAACACTGAACTATATTTACATCATACAAGAAAGAATCAAGACATTTGTGATAGGTGCAAGGGGGCCTTATAACCAAAGTGATATTTTAAAAGCAACCCGAGGCTTAACTACATGGGAAGCTGTAGTAATACGGAATTCAGGTAGTTCGTGCACAAAGCAAGATAAAATACTTATACTTATTAAAACATACCTATACGTACATACTATAATTCACATAATACTTAATTGCTACATGATTTGTTAGATAAGGCTGCGTTAAGTTTTATTGTTACATGTTCAAGTAAAAAAAAAATGCGTAAAAAAATATTATACAAAATATCTGTTTAAAATATTTTGTCTATACCTACTACAGATTGGAAAAGGTTATTTTACGCCAGAACAGCACAGTAGGACATTGAGACATGCCACAGGGCTGCAGTCTTGAATAATTTGAATTGTAGCAAAATTTTCTGCAGACTATCACGCCGTAATATTCTACAGCACATATTATCTCGTCGTAAAATACCTATATCGCCGCATGCTGCAAGGCCATAAAGTTAATGTTTGAATTTGTAGCATGCTACATTGTCTCATCATCACATGTTGTTAGTCTAGGGTTACTCCCGGATTTTAATGCGGTTAGCGCCATCGTTTAGAGCATTTTATGAGGAAAACTTGCATTGTGTACCTAGTTATGAAATGTTCATACTTTTAGGTAGTCTTAACCCTAGCCGTGGAGAGCTGAGACACTATAAAGCAATTAATGAGTTTACGTATATCAGCATTATGGAAAGTAATGAATAATAGTTAATTTCCTATACACAGTAAAGCTCGATTGCATTATCGGGGCCGGGCAGTAAGCGCTAAACCTCGATTAAATGGAGTGATTCTCGCGATCCGTCTACCGTCGGATTAACATCCGAAGTCACGTCGTAACACTAATCTGCTTAAATGTCGAAAGGAAACGTCAGATTGTAAAGTGCAGGGCTCCGGATGGAGTGTGATGCGGCTTAGTCGTACCTACCGCCCACAGCATAACCCTTCAATTACATCTTCAGAAGCGGAGACCCTTCTCAGTCAATGTAGAGGATATCCGTACTACCATATCCACACTAATTTCTGTGTGTCTGTCTGTCTGTCTGCTAGCTTTTCCAACGGGATTGGACATTTTATATAGACTATTTTTTATACCGGAAAATCAAAAGGTCTCACGGGACTTTTGATATACATAAATCAGAGGATCGCGTCGGTTTGTCTACATATTAAACAAATAACAAATGTACCTATAAAAATATGTGAAACCAACTCCCTTTGGCGGTGTTCCCACTAGATTACAACATGGGGTTATTCAAGAAGGCCCAACAAACTCCTGAAACGCATCGCGGTTCCTCTGGTGCTGCAAATGTTCATGGGCGGTGGTAATCACTTAACATCAGGTGACTCGCCTGCTCGTTTACTCGCTCTTTTTATTTTATTTTAAAAAACCTAGCTATCCTTCTTCTAAAGATCCCTGGGATGTGTAATTTAGGACCGGCAACGACTTCAATAATTGACGTCATGATTGTATCGAAGAGACTAATTAGGTATATATCCCAACAGTCAATACCACTCGAAATAGAAAGGTAGCTAGTAGGTACCTACCAATTTAAATAAACTGAAAAAATTTTCAGTTAGTAATTATAATATACTAGCTGTAACCGGCATGCGTTGCAATGCCACATAAAGTAAAGTGTTCCGTTGTATATTTTATTTATTGAAATGCTTTTTCTACATAATATTTTTGGTTTCTCCGTCTACTGTAACTCAATAATTACTTACAGTGAAGTAAATTATGTTCCCGATAGTTAAATTATGTGTTATCTGCCGAAACCTAAAAAGTTTGTTAATTGGTCTTAATTAAACACATATTGAATGTTACGTCATCACTCTGAACCCTAAAAGGTAGATTAAAATTAATGCAAATACTGTTTTACGCCAGAGCAACCAATTTCGACGATATTGAATACAGAAATAGCTTGCACTCCGAGGATAGAATTAGGCTATTTTTGTCCCCGAAATTCAAAGTTTTCCGACGGAAATTTGAAAAACTATATCCATGCGCATGAAGTCGCGAGCACTATCTAGTATGTAATACGAATAAGCTAGACTTCTGATAAAGCTTAACCAAGGGTTGCACAATGCGTCGAGATCGCCTAATGTCGCTGATTACGGCGCGCTGTCCGTCGCCGATGCTATCGACGATTGACGCTAAATACGCGCGCACAGTGACAGCTCCAATATCGAAACAATGACGAACTTTGTATTGCGTAACGCCATTTGCGTCCTACCGCTGTCACTCATTGACGGAATTAAAGCTAAGTGAAAGTTAATTTAAATATCTACATGAGCATTTCAAATGATACATACGGCACGTGTAATCGATCGTGGAAAACGCAAACGGGGGTAGATAATTATAATTTTATAACTGATTTCAGCTATTACGTTAATGTTACCGAATAATACGTAATGTTTCGAAAGTGTAATAGTTATCGAGTAGTGTTACGCGAACCTGAAATCGAACGTGGAAAATTCACGCTCTGTGAAGCGGCGCGGGCTTGTACTTAAAATACCAACGCACATATCTCTCAGTATCTAAATATATACCTACCTACAAGGAAAAGGTGATTGACTGATTGATTGATCTATCTATCAACGCGCAGCTCAAACTATTGGACGGATCGAGCTGAAATTTGGCATGTAGATAGCTATATTATGACGTAGACATCCACTAAAAAAGGATTTTTGAAAAGTCAACTGAAAGTAGAATAGAGGTTTGAAATTTATAGTAGTTTAATAATTGCTCGCAGTCAATTAACTCTTTTCGTCCGAAATTATTATAGTCAGAATAAAGGAAGTTACCTTAATATGACTTAAATTACTCTTTAAATAAAGAAATCAAAAGAGATAAAAAGTGCATTACTCGAGAATGAATTCAGGCTAAGGAGCGAAGAGTGTTCAAATAAAACAACTGAATATTTGGAGGATCCAATACAAAAGATGTCTAAGAGCATTTTTGACAATTTTTTTGGCAATGCAGCTATCTTACAAAAGTTTTAAAATGTTAACATTAATAATAGCAAAACAGGTAAGTAACAGATAAAAAGAATTATGTTCTTTTATCTATTTCAAGATTCCAATCCAAACAGTCGATATAATCCTTTTTTACAACATTTGTAACTAATCGACTTCTTGCATTACACAAGCTCCATAGGCCTTCATAATTTAAAATTATATTAATCAGTTATTTTTTACCGTCACGCATATCTTAATAATTACTCATAATACGAAAGACAGTGTGTCAAATTATACGACCAAATTCGTGACTTTGGTCTCAACATATTCTTAAGGGTAAATAATACCTGGTACTTTCAAAAATACAGCCTACAAACAATACAGCTATTACGATAGCCATACTTATAATTAAGATATGAATTGCAAAGGTTGATGAAGTATAACATTTTTAATGATAATAAAGGAACTCCGTTACCAAAAGCTTTTCGTTGTATAATTCCGCAATTTATAATCATTAGTGTTTTTCTGCGACAGCAGCGAGAGAGTGGGGTGCGGCGCGGCGCGGACGAGGGTGCAAGCTAAATTGAGACATCTCAACGTGTGATTGATTGCGAACATGATTGGCATCTCCCAACTATCAGCGGAGCATATGCTAATTTTGAAGCTCGCTTTTTTCGAAAACCATTATATTACAAAACTTTTTTTGGAGTCGAATACTTGAACATTACACATGAGCGCACCCTGTGAGAAATATTCAATCTGTCTCGTATGACAACCCTTCACTTGCCGGCATCGGCGTCGTCGTCGGTCGAAAGATACCTACGTCTGTAGAGACTGTCCGCTCTGAACGCTGACCGTTATAATCCCTCATCGAGCGTTACATGTTAAGTGTAAAAGGCATCATTAACGATTACCTTAAAAAGTTAAACCGGAGCAATCATTAAAATCGTAAAATATTGCAAAGAGAAAATAAAAACAACGACATGTCTCGTTACTCGAGTTTCCGTTGCTACGAAAGTGAACAACACAATGATGTCAGTATAGTGATAAAAAACTAGAGCAAAAAATGCTCTGAATAAGTGTGCGCTTTAGACGTGCAAGATACGGTTTAATCGAAGCGAATTTAAAATCATTAACACGTTCTAGAGTACAATGAGAAGAGTTCCGTCAATGGCAATGGTATTAGATGTACTTACCTATTATTACAATATTTTCGTTATTTGCTTTCCATAAAATATATATATGTATTTCTTTATACTGTAGAATTAATTCTTATATAGGTAGGTGGCATGCGACATATGATAATTACGTAAAATATTAGTACGCTACGACACACGGAAACGAGAACAATTCATAGAATCCGGGAAAATCATTAGATAAGCGGAAATTTACCTTTGAATAAGTGGCTATTTAAAAGGTATCAAATGACATTCGTATGTAAATTAGATTAAACTGTAAAGGCCTTCTCTATCTACATATGACATATCTAAGTCTAATGTATTCCTCAAAAGAACATTTAACATTTAAAAAGCTAGGTATATCTCAACTTCGTACATAATTGAGTAAATTTAAGTAATTCACGAATAAACTGTAAATCAATCATTACTATACTCGTACCATTAGATATAGGTATCTTTTGGCTTCTTATTAGCTATTTACCTACATCTGTTGACATTTCTCTTTATTACCTACTAAAGATCACAAAATAAACTCTAGATTTCGACTACCCTTGCCGGAACTACTGCAAAGAGATGATTAATTGCTACCATATTATATGATTGATGATATTTTGTATGGATATACTTCATAAGAACCCCTTCACAGGATATCCTTTCCAAAGCACAAAAGGATCGTCTTAAAAATCTATTTGTCATGCGAAATTCAAATGCAAATAGCTGATTGATTTAACATATCGTGCGAATATTTGAAATAAGACACTTTGTGTGTATCACCATCATTATCATCAATCCGTTACCGGCCCACTACTGAGCACGGGTCTCCTCTCAGAATGAGAAGGGTTTAGCCATAGTCCTCCACGCAGGCCAAGTGCAAATCGTAGACTTCACAAACCTTTGAGAAGATTATAGAGAACTCTCTGGCAGGCAGGTTTTCTTACGATGTTTTCGGTTTTCTTTCACCGATAAAGTTAATGATGTATAGTAGGGTATAAAACATACTGAAAATGCACATAAGTAACTCGGAAAAGTTTAGTTAGAGGTCTGTAGTTAGTCAAACCGCTGACCACCGAATAGGTGGCCGTCGACCACTAGTGTAGGTATAGTAATATTACGAATGGTCAATTTTTTTAGGAACTTTCCACCTTTCTCAGAATGATTTTCGTTTTTCACTTATTGCGCAGGGTAGGTGAACGATTTATTGTACTAAATCAAACAATAGTGTTAAAAACTAAGGATCTCACGATGTATATAGTATAGAGCTTAATTAACTGCAAAATCCAATACTGGTTGCGAGTGGATGAAATCGCGGGTCGATGATATCGCGGGCAGGCAAAGTGCTGCCAAAACAAGGCACCGGCACCGCACCGCCCGTAGGTAATTACAGTCGCACCACGCAAGTCTCACACCAAATCTCTCTTTTTACTAAATTTTCTCATATCCTCAACCGCTTTACGGCACGCAAAACACATTCGCATCGCGTGTGAATTTTTAACTGTCAGCTACGGTATATTAGCTCAGTGGTATTTACCTAACAAATGGTCATAATAATATATAGGTAGGTACTAGGTGGGTACATATTATAACTATTTGGTAATGATTCTCTCGAGTTATTTTAATTTACACCGAGTGTTTTTATTATCAGATTTTTATTTTCTTTATCTAATACGAAATGATACCCAGATTTCTCGTGGAACTTTTCGATTGTCCGGGATAAAAAGTAGCTTTGATATATCCGTAAATAGAACGATCTGTGTAGGTACCAAATAGCTAATGATGCCCGCGTCTTTCAAGTGGATGCAAGCTGTCTCTGCACCAAAATTGGTTAAATGGATGGACCGCGAAAGGCTAGCAGACACACACACCTTTGCATTTATAATACTAGTATATGGGTTACTTAATGGATGGCAATTAAGTTATTTGCGTGTTTATGCGCGAATAAATTCTCATAATGTAACAAACCTTGTAGGTTATAATACTTATAATGATACGTTTGCGTAGCCGAAGTGCATAATATACATAGGAATGTGGCTAAGCTTTTCTTTTCTCATTGAACAGCTCGTTAAGGAAACACGATGTTTGCTGCATTGAAATTATTTTATCATAATACAGTGAGGTTATTGTTTATAGCGAGCGATATTATCCGGGGAGGCAGGGCCAGCAGCGGACAGCGGGCTCCCGCGGCGGTTATTGTGTTCCTATATGGTGAATGTCAAAAGCGTCGTCTTAATTATCGGGCGCGGCCATACAATGCGGACTCGATTGCGGCGAGATAAGCGCTCTATATCTATCGGAGTGGTATTGAATGCGCCCGCGCCTGCGCCGGACTCGCGGCCCACTTACGGCCTTAATAATAACTTCAAACGTATGTCGCATTGTATTTCTGATTATTCCGATCTAAGCCCATTGAATAGAGATAAGGTGTGTTTCCATTTTACTTCTAACAAGGAAGAGCGAAGGAAATGTAAATAGCAAGATAGCGTTTTATGATAAATAATTATATTTGCGTGTAATGTGGTATTAAAAAAACGCATCTAAAGCTCTCGTATAATTGACATAAACACCGATGGGAAGTTAGGTATTTCCATGTCGTAACAATGCCGTGTATATTTGTGATTATCGAAACAGGATTAACCTGATTGAACTGGGTTTATATTCTGGTTTTTCAAGAAATGCAATATAAAAATGTCGTTTTAATTTAATTTCTTTGTTACAACTCTTTGTTTATTACTTATATCGTTTTCCACGGAAGTGTCGGTAAGTAATAAAGCAAGGGGATTTCCGATTTCCACAACAAAAAAATGTGTATACCTACCTATATTCATTTATGATGATCTATTGTTGTCTTTAGATAATCATTTTCTCATAGGATATTTAATAACAGTATTCTATCACGCTAGTTGTGTCATGTTTACGATGCCAATTATATTATTAGGTAGGTACTAGCTTATTTATTCCAGCGACTTCGTCCCTACGGATTTATGTTTTTTAAAGATCCCATAGGAATTTCTTAAAACCGCTGACCTAAATCATGGTACTGTTTTGTCCATACTAATATTATCAATGCGAAAGTGTGTCTGACTGTCTGACTGGCACCTTTTCACAGTCCATTAGCCGACTTTGAAGAAATTTGGTAGAGATTGGTTTTTCGGAAAATCATTAAATTAATATAAAAGCAATGTTGTCAAAATTTGTTTGTTTTTTAAATTTTAATGTGTGGAAATAAACTAATCAGGTAACTACGCTATAAAAAAAGTTATGAATACCGCGCGTTACGTGTAGGTACCTACCTAACTTACTTACTCTAACAATAGTTTAACCAATTATTGCTATTTTTATGGATATAATATTTTAAGACACTCAATTTAATTTTTTTATACTGCATTAACTAACAAATAATAACAATTCTGAATATGCAGATTTTTATAGTGGTTAAAATTATATTAATGGTGAATGGATTGCACAATTACTATTGGGTAAGGGTATTTTATCATTAAAAGTTTTTATTATTTTTCACCTACCGTCGAAATTGATAACTGTATTTTCAGCTACTTGGTTTTATTTGATTAAGTTGATAAGTGAAAACACGTGTGAAAAATTACAATAGATTATTTTGGTACCATTTTGATGACGGGAGGTGGGAGGTGGACATTGGAAATCTCTGATGGTATTTAAGGCAGGACAATTATTATTGTTTTGTTTTCAAGAGTACTTTTTAAAAATACAACGAGAAGAGCCTGATGATGGAAATGAAGGGTGGGCGCTCAAGTGTACAATGATCGAAATCATAAACTTTGGATTCAGTACAGGTTTAATCCGTTTAGCGTAGAAATGGGATCAGATTTGAATTCAGTGGGCCAAAAAGGAAAAAGTATTTTACTTAAAAGTATATATAATTTTAAAAAAAGACCGTTTTATTAGCTAGCTTCTCTAAATTATGTGCGTGTGAACTGAGAGCTCTCGACAGTGCCCAAAAAACCTTACCTATTTAAAAATACATATTAAAAATTATTTCAGTGGTATAAACTTAATTACATACAAGTATTTTATAACCGATTTCCTTATAAGTTAAATGTAATCAGATCATGTGGTCTGTTGTATAAAGCTATGTAATTTAAAAAAAGATATGACGAAAGTGAGTGTTTCGAAGGCCGTGAACATGAAACTTTACCCAGGAACCGGGCACAATGAAACCGACACGATGCTTCTGTGGTCAGATCAGAGGGAGCAAAAACACTATAAAGTGTACTTTTTAGGGTTCCGTACGTCCGGATAAAAAAAATGAAACCCTTATAGGATCATTTGTATGTATATCTGTCCATTTGTCACAGCCAATTTGCACCGAATCTGCTAGATCGATGAAGTTGAAACATACACATATAAATTTTTGTGACCCAAATACGAACGTTGTAATAAATGAATAATTAAATGAATTTTGAAAATGGGGAACGTTATTGGTGGGAATTAGAAAATTGAAAAGGCTTTTCAAACAATTCTTTATTTATAGATTACTAGTCGATGCCCGCGACTTCGCCCGCGTGGATTTAGGTTTTTCAAAATCCCGTGGGAACTCTTTGATTTTCCGGGACAAAAAGTAGCCTATGTGCTAATTCAGGATATTATCTATCTCCATTCCAAATTTCAGCCAAATACGTCCAGTAGTTTTTGCGTGAAGGAGTAACAAACACACACACACACACACACACACACACACACACACACACACACACACACACACACACACACACATACAAACTTTCGCCTTTATAATATTAGTGTGACAGTAAAACCTATAAGAAGTCTGTGGTCTTAACATGGTAAATCGACAATGTTGTGCATACAAACTTACATATTATTCAATATACTGAACACTCTCCACGCGAGTTCAACTCGCATTTATAATTCTAATGATACACCACACATCTTTTGTTTCATTCAGAAGTTATGGTGGAATAATACATACATAATATGAAAATTGTTCTATCTATTTATCTGACTATGTTGTGTGATGCCTACCTCATAATCAGCTCACTTAACTAAACCTCGATAAGCTTTTTATTAGTGAAGCTTCATTCAAATATCTAATGAATAGCTCAGAGTAACTAAGTATTAAATTAATGTTAATTACGTTAATTCGCAATAAATCAAGTATACTTTATACTAGAAGATGCCCGCAGCTTCGCCCGCGTGGATTTCGGTTTTTTAAAATCCCGTAGGAGTTCATTGATTTTCCGGGATAAAAAGTAGCTTATGTGCTAATCCAGGATATTATCTATCTCCATTCCAAATTTCAACCAAATCCATTTAGTAGTTATTGCGTGAAAGAGTAACAAACATACACAGACACACACACACACACACACACACACACACATACAAACTTTCGCCTTTATAATATTAGTGTGATTACTGTCATATACAAACTAAATAGAGACGTTACGAGTGTTACGACCCGTCCATGTGTGTGTAGTACCTACCACAGATGCCTCTAAAGTGCGTGAAGCTTTCTAAGGTCCGGCAAACATCCGGCCGCTAACCGTTAACAGCATGCCGCAGTAAATCAAATATCTACTAATGTCGTCTACCTTCACATTGATTGTAAATGTAAATAATAATTATTTTATGATCGAACTATTCACTTAAATCGTTTCTAGTAATATTATCTCATGATATCCAAGTCTGTTTGAAAATCGGCACTTGTAGCCCCACTCTCCCCTACTTTATTGTTACAGTTAAATACCTACAAACTAAATAGAGACGTTATCAGACGTCCGTGTGTGTGTAGTACCACAGATGCTTCTAAAGTGCGTGAAGCTTTCTAAGGTCCGGCAAACATCCGGCCGCTAACCGTTAACTGCATGGCACAGTAAATCAAATATCTACTAATGCCTTCTACCTGCACATCTATTATAAATAAGTAATTATTTTTCTGATTAAAGTAAAGTCTTAAGTACTTCGAAATATTACTAATGCGAATTGTCTGTTTATCTGCTAACTTTTCATGGCCCACCCGTTTAACCAATTTGAACGAATTTTGGTACAGAAATAGTTTGAATATAGGATGGAAGCCATCTCTGTTTTCTGTTCTGTATTCTCATGAGATGTTTTACAAACCCTGATTCCACGTGCACGAAGTCACGGCTATCGTATATTTGGTACAGAGATAGCTTGCATCTCGTCTACGTATATAGGCTTCTCTTTAACCCAGAAAATCAAATAGTTCTTAATCTCTGGTATTACGACTAGATCATCTAGTATTACATACTCGCCATTTATGTTAAATCATCCTTTCCAGTCCAGCGTTTTGAACGTTTTGTGGACACCATACTATTTTTCATTAATTTGACATTTATAGAAGCACTTGCAAGATTGGCACATCGGGAATTAATGCAAAAATCATTAAAAAAGGTTCGCGCGTTTGGTCCGAATAGCGCCACATAAAAAAATAAACATAATTATACCTACTGATGAACACAACTCCTTTGCGTTGCGTAAACGGGTAATAATATTGGCTTTTTATCTAGACTCTAGATGCTGTTTTCTATTGGAGGACCACAGTGTCATAATTTTATGTGATATCATAAAGATTTATTATTCAATGAATTTATACCTATAAGTAATTGAAATTGAGGTTTTTTAAATATATTAATAATGTAAATGTGTTAAAATTATGCAAAAATATGAAGATTCTAAGTGATTTAATGGCAGTGACTAATATTCGTTAATGGTAGTTCAAAATATTCCGAACAAAAAACATCTACGAATAATATTGTGATTTAATCACATTTGTATATTTTCAAATTATTACTTTATTTAATTTTTGTTTCAAAATTGTAATTTTATATTGTTTTCTCAGTTGAATTTTTGTAATCTTGTCATGTTATATAATGGCTTTCGTATGACTAAGAGCTTACACAAGCCTAAATCGAATAAAGAAAATTTAAGAGTTAATATTAGGTACACGTACGAGTTTACTGAAATGAACGTAACGAACGTAACATAACTAAGCAGTAAGTAGCATAACCATACTTTCATCCCGGGAAATCAAAGAGTTCCCACGAAGTCGCGGGCATCATCTAGTTAGAAGTAAATGTAGGTATAACTTTTAGTTATAGAATGTACCGGCTATACTCACATATTTAGTCGATGTACATTCTATACTTAAAATGGAAATCACTCACGATATATTAAATGTTTTAATTGAAATTCCTGAATATGAGTTTTGACGGAATATTGTTAGAATTATTACGTTCGCCGTTCGAGTGTACCTATGCACAAAGTTCAGTTGGAGCCGTTCTTCTGTACCTATTTATTTTTGGTATTAGGCAGTAGGTACCATTATTACGTACCGCACTGTACCTGTGATTGAAAATAACATTTATCTAACACTGACACGTGTGCCTTTTACCTACTATCCGGATGTTGACTTACCTTTACAGTTTGATTCTTAAGTGGTTTGTCAGGATCGTGGATGTACTCTAGCGTAATGCCGTAGAACTGGCCCTTATTGATATAAGTAATGCGGTCATCTTCGCGCCTTTGGGAACTACTGCTCGCTGTCTCGAGGTGGTACTTGAATCCGTAAGGTGAAAATCTGCAGGAAACACAAAAATATTAATAAAAAGCTTCAACTATTTTTTACAAAACAAATATTTTATTTGAACAATAGAAAACGTTATTATCGTGCAGTTCTCGCTGTTATTTCAAGATGCTGTTGAGTAATTTGGTAGGAGACTCATTGCAACATTTTCTTTATTTTTCGGCATTATATACACTTTCAAACAAACTGCTCAGTAATCTTGTTTTGAAACCATCTAGAAAATACGCGATTTCTTCTTTGTGATACTTATCTAAAGATACATGCTCTCGACAATAAAGTTTCCATGAAGTATAGTAATAAAAGTGCGCAAAAAGTGGAAATCTTAATTGCGCGGCCAGTAAAGCCTGTCACATAAAGGCGTAGTTACATAAAGGCGTGGAAATCCAGTTCGTAGTGCGCAATGAAAAACTGCGTTTTCTCGTGATTTCCTGCGCGTGGGATCAACGGAAGGAAAACCCCGCTAATTTAGTTGCATGCATTGCGTGCTTCAGGTCGTTAGCGGCCACGCGCGTGAGGCTTGCGACACGGCGACAAGGCTCAGGCGCGCCTCTCCGCCTTGTCGCCGCCGATCTCGGCCCACGCCGCGCGTTCCACGCACCCTCGCTGATACCACCGCTCCAGGAAACGGCAAACGTCACTATCGGAGCACTCTATTGTACCACGCCTTTACCCGAGGCCGTTTACTTATGTAACACGATAAAAAGCCATAAATCGACACAAATTTTAATCCACGATAAATCTTTCCGCGGAATGTAGATAGCGACTTAGGTTCGACACAATTCTTGAATTGCAGCTGAATCATTTCCTAAAGCTTATTGAAAACAATTTGGTGAACAGCCGTGCTGATGTTAGCGATTTGAAGCGAGCAGGGGCAGATAAAGGCGTGTAATGCAAACGCAAGCGGACATTGACGGATCGGTCGCTGCGGTTCTCGCCTATCTGATTCTCTCCAAGTTATTCCAAATGCAATTTCCATTTGTGACGTGACTTTGTATTGTCATTTCAACAATTCTGATTTTCTTTATTAGATAAGGTATACCTATACCTACCAAACGCTTAGGTAGGTTATATGTTAAGTAAACAACATTTTTTAGTATTATTATGGAACATTTTAACCGATATCCTACGATGTAAGCAGTAAAATCTGTGAAAATTTTCTTTCAAACGTGTTTTAAGACTTTGTTGACAGAGATTGTTTATACTTTGTTGTATCTCGGGCATTAGTTAACAGATTTTTTTTTTTTTAATAATTTATCTTAGCCTAGGTAAGGCAAGTCTCTTTCAAACACTTTATGTCAAATGGTACAGTGATGCTAAAAACATCTGCGCAAAAACAAATAATTAGATGAACAGCTACGGAGGAGGTTAAAATGAGTCCCCATCATATACAGGACATCCGCTGTCCCTTTCGTATGCTATTATATACCTACAACATTTTTATTGCAGTGTTGGTTTTTCTTTTAAAAAGAAACAAGTATATATTTTATCACCTGGGAAAATACGATCCGAACGTACTCAATAATAAACAACGTATTGTTTTCGAATGAGCTTCATTACAAATTTCAGCAGCGCAGCATCCGAAAAAGTCACTTCCTGCGTGAAGACGAAAGGGCTTTCATGAATAAATCAATCGGTGAGGCGCGGAAATTGATGAGTGCGCAAAAAGCCTCGGAACGCGAACAACAAAGTGCTGGCAATAAAAACGCATGCCGATAAGAGTCTCTGCGACGAGAGACGTCCCGCGGAGTCTGCGCCGCTCCGCCAAATTAGATGCGCATAATCTACCCCTCTATACTTACAATACTATTACTGACCGAGCTTTCGCGCTACGCACACCTTGTTAAAGGGACATATTCAAATAGTCGATTAACTGAATATATTGAATTAGGAAAACATTATCCACTTGTGATGTACATATTATGAATAGACAGTAGTTAAATCTTTCGACTTTTCTTGACTAAATATTTATGTAATACATAAATGATTTATTAATACCTGTGCAGTCGCGATACCTGCTACAATATATTCTCGATTGAGAGACAAACTTTTTAAAGTTATGTAAGTTTAAAATAAGTACCTTAATAAGGTTAATGCACTGTCGAAACTCACAACACCGTCAGTTTGTAGGTACTTGTGTTTATTTTAGTTCGATATGTTAGCAATTATTACTGTAAATATATTAACATACGTTTAAGTTTCGGTCTTGAAACACTATTATAATTTAAAGGAAAATAAATTGTTAAGCCACTATATAGGGAGGAAAGTGCGTGCACGTCCATCGTATCAATCGTTGATGTAAATTGAGGGACCATTGTGCGCCTGACACGAATGCCAAGACTGATGAAACGTTCAGTGCAGAGAACCGTAAGACTAAAATATATATTTTGTATCGCATACTTCTTTAATGGTGTTCTTATCTTATCTCTTCTGTTTTACAAAGTGAAATAATACCTTTCTTTATCAAATTTTATATGCAAGTATCAGGTAAGTTTAGAAAGAAAACTCTTATTACAAGTCTTATTGAAGTGAAAACTTCTTTAGGCGCGTTGGGCGATTTTCGGACGGGTAAAAACTTTAAGATGCCAGATGGGCATGCTGATGATGCTGAATAGCTCTAAATGCCGATACTAGGATAACAGAACTTATATTTTGGTTTTTTGTATTGTATTGGAAATTGTTTTAAGTTATAAATAATAAAATATTATGAAATTCAAATTATTGATAAGTACTACAACTACATACTTCGAAATTAATAAATAAAAAATTATTATGAAAAAAGTTTTGATATTACATTAAATTTCAAAATCAAAAAAAAACCTAGTGTTATTACCTACTTATTTCTTATTTTTGCGATTGCATTCTCTTGCGAGTCACGTGCATTTAATGCAATATTTTTTTCTTATTAAATCATTATGTATTTTTGAATCATTTTTAAAAGACGACCGTTTATTTAAATAACTTACAAATTATAGTACCTAATGACCTTAGCTCTAAAATTTTACGTAAACATAAAAATACGTATTTACAGAGGCAATAGCTACACATTAGATGTTTAGATGGTAGTGACCGCTGCTATTATGGCATTTTTTGGAATTAGCTTTCTTTAAATTCTATACTAGTCAATGCAGCTATTTGCAGTCATAACGTCAACTGCAGCGACAGTAGTTAAGAGGGCTCTCTCCGTCACTCGTTTCATACAATCGTAGTTCCAATTTCATTTGAATACTAAGCAACCAAAGTCCATGAAATTTTGCAGACATATTCTAGAAACTAATATCTATGTCTGTGGTTTTCCAGATTTCTGTTAAAATATTCGGTTTCAAAGTTACGCGGTCTTAAAAAATTTTTATACAAATCTTTGAGCCCCTGTAATTTTAAAACTACATATTTTTAGAAAAATCTAAAACACCACAGACACAGATATTAGTTTCTAGAATATGTCTGCAAAATTTCATGGACTTTGGTTGCTTGATATTCAAATGAAATCGGAACTACGATTGTATGAAACGAGTGACGGAGAGAGCCCTGTTAATGAGAATCCTAGGATCTATAATGGCTGGCTGATTGCGGACTCTACGCCGACGGAAGACACGCAGCATCACTACCATTGCATTCAAGATGTACAATAATAATTATTCTTACAACTAATGTTCTAGTAAATAATTTCCATTTTAATAGCCGTAGCAATGCAAGCGTACTTGCTATACTTACACGGCAATCGCTCACGTCTATATAAGTAGATATACCTATAACCGTGGCAAAATAAAGGAACATAGCTTGACATAGAGCTATTGATTGGGAATCAACTTGTGCTTGTTCAATAGAGTATACCTAACCCAGGTATTATTCAAGTACCTTTAAATGTTTATGAATTATAAATACTCTTGTAATCAACAGCGATAAAATTGTTTATTAGACACAAATATTTTACAATTCATTAATCATTAATAAATAACTTTAAACTATAAAGTTTAAAATTATTTATTGACTATAATTAAATTTACGTAAATTAATAACTTAGATTTGATCACATGATGCTCAATACTTGAAATATTAATACAATCCATAACCTTTGACCCAGTGTTTTTGCAGTTATTTATGGAATGAAGATCGATCACTAAAATTACTACCTATCGTACCTATCGTAAATTTAAAAGGCTAGTGTTTGGACCAGTCAGTCGGGTGATTCACTAATGCGGGGATCATTTCACAGAGCTTATTTGACATTTATTTCTAATCCATTGAAGGTTTGCTACGAAATATTACTTTTATATCGTTTGTTGAAGCAGCAATGTAGAACCAACCAATGTCAAATGAGTTAAATGGCTTTCATTTAGGGATGATCACTTTGTTGGCGAACAACCCCGCTGACCAGAGAGACTCGCTCGGTCAACTATTTGTTCGACTATTCGAAGAAAATTTTATAAGATTCTATAAAGAAGAAGAAAATATAAAAAAATTGTACGTAGCTATAAGCAGAACACTATCGTACCTATTTTGTACTTCTAGCAGAGCAATGTAATAGGAATATCTGATATAATTAATTCTTCGGAATAATATGGACAGATGTTCAGATCGCGTGCAAGCAGCAATCCAACTGGGTATAATGCCTTGCATTAAATTTTGCACTTAGAATCTGTCATGAACAAGTATACGAAGTACTCGATAGATTAAGGCCAACGGATACTTACACCGCATTTATAATGCAGATATCAACCTTTTCTAGATATTTACGTTTAAGCTAAAGATACAGAAATGAAAAACGGGCCTAGTCACTGACCTCTACTAATACAAGTATGCTGGACTTGCGATTACCGACCTGTTTTCGAAACTACTTGATTTCGCCATTTTGGTACTGATAGCAGCAAGAGTTATAATACGGTCATAATCAAAACTAAATATTAGTGATAAGACATCTGTCAACATAGTGTCAACATGAACCTTTTGAGACAATATGTCAATTTTAAATCCCAATAAGTACGTTCGGTGGGTTCGTCTGTGTTGGTGTTTGCTGGCGCGCGTGCTCTGCCTTTTTGGAGTGTTTTTTTTTTTTAAAGTAGCCGAATTTTGTGTCTTAAAGGGGTGGCGCACGTGTGTCGGCGAGCGCCGGCACAGACGAGGTCCATACTTATATAGTTTCCCTAACTTGTAAATAACTACAAACTTGAAATTGGCTAATCTTTGTAAAGCCAGACGAGAGAAAAAAAAACACATTCGGTGAAGGGCGCTTCGAGTCGGCGCAAAAAACAACTTTCATTTTGTATGGTAGAGCTTTTCCAGTGTACTTACCTACTTATATTTTATGTCCATTTCAGTGGGCCTAGTAATGTAAAGACCCCATTCCAGCAATTAGACAGCTCTACCGAGTGGTAATCAGCTGTGCATACATTAGTTGATTAAGTTACTGCCTTTAAAAAGCTCATTCCTGTTAAACATCGAGATGAAAATAAAGTGTGTATCGAGGGCATCCACGGACTGAGCCTTTAACTAAATGGTCGGTAAGTAATAGTACAAACTCACTAAATGTAAGCGTAACTGTTGTGTGCTAGAAGCCGAGCGCAGGTTAATCGAATAGGAACGGGCTCGTATCGCCGAGGAACGTAAAATAAGACACAAGCGACAGTTTTTCGGGCCAAATGCAAGCAAGTAATTATCGTGATAATAATGCTAATGCACTTATCATGTTGACGAGTGTTTCCGCCGCGTCGACCCAAACGGTTCGTATAACGATTTGTTGAATAAAAGTTTACCTTGTTTGTCCTCAAGATTTAAATTATTTGTTTTGTTAAATTTTGCGGCTTGGTTTTGACTTGATCTTGACGTGTGTGTTTAATAATTAACACAGCAAATTTGATACAAGCATTTGATCTTCAAATACGTACGTAGTTTACATTTCATCACACTAATGTTATAAAGGCGAAAGTTTGTGTGTTTGTGTGTGTATTTTTGTTACTCCTTCACGCAAAAACTACCGGATGGATTTGGCTGAAATTTGGATGGAGATAGATAATACCCTGGATTAGCACATAGGGTATTTTTTATCCCGGAAAATCAAAGAGTTCCCACGGGATTACGAAAAACCACGCGGGCGAAGTCGCGGGCATCGGCTAATTGGTAATAAAAGCTATAAATCCAACAGTATCTTCCTTAGATTTTATACTCGAAAATATCACTATGCTTATTGTAAATGTGTAAGTATGTTTGTTAGTCCTTTATTCACGCTGCAACAAGCAACGGATTTTTGCATGGATGATGGATTTATACTTAGTTAAAAACCTGGAATTTAACATAGTCTACCTATTCTATCCCCCAGAAAATCAAGGAATTTCCACGAGATTTTTAAAAACCTAAATCCACGTGGAATAAACAGCATCAGTAACAGACGATTTCAATATTTTAAAATAAATCCTTAACATACTGCGTTACTTACGTTTCTTATGTTATCCGAGCAGGCATAATGCGGCATGGAAATAAAATAGATTTTCATTATTCAACAGTTACCTAACAAGGTGCGTGCAATGCGTTCATTACTAGATTCCTTATTACAATAAATCATAGTGCGCTAATATTTTTTCAATAGCAGGAAAGTTTTTGCACTATAGGTAATAAGTTTACATTATTACACGTAATGTATTTCAAAGTAACTATTTTCATAATAGATTCAATATTATATAAAATATAAAACTTAGTACTTAGATAAATACTAGATATTCAAATGAAACAAAGTATGGAATCCGGAAATTAAAAGCATGCACACTATTCAAAATTACCATTGATTAAGCAGTAATATGTCTAATAGCGATTAATATGGATTTCTCGGTACCTGCGGCGTTAATTAATTATTAATTAAACACTAAAAGTTAATAGTAGCACTGCTAAGTGTTATATACTTATATAATGTATAAATGAGTCATGTTGGAATCTAGAAAGCATTTAGTGACTTAATATGGAGTGTTGTAAATAGTTTTCATAGAATAATTAAATAGTACTTTTTGATTCGGTCTGCGGTTTCTCCGTCACTCGCTCCATACAAACGTAATTTGGCTCTCTTTTAAATATTAACGAATCGAACCCAATGAAATTTTGTAGACATGTTCTGGAAACTAATATCTGTACCTATCTGTATGTTAATACTCAAATGAGAGTCAAGCTACATTTGTTTGGAGTGCACTACGAATAAACTCCTCCTAATGATTCTTAAGTCCTATAGGTAATGTTAATTTGGAGAACTATTTTGGTTAACTAATAATAACTATAAAAGCTTCAGAACGCACAACCAAAATTACATTGTAACAAGTCAATTAGCTATGGAAAAATAGGAAATTATTAATTAACATACACTTTCAGTTGAATTCAACAATCACGAAGTTCAACTTAGCACCTCACATACCTACCTACTCACACAAAAAGAAATTGTTTGGAATTCAAGCAGACATGATGGCACTATGGAGACTCCAAGCAGCATTTAGTATTTTTTTTTTACTAAAACGTTTATACTAAAACTTTTTTTTTACTAAAACCACACTACCGCTACGAATAACGAAACGCGCCGCACGTCACGTCATGTTACGCTACATTGTTTTGAGCAATTATATTATTCTATAAATATTACTGAGCGTAGCGAAAAATCGTATGTCTATGAGTATTACAGTATTTTCATGGATATTTTAAGACACTCGATTTAAATTTTCTAAACTGCATAAACGTATTAAGTAAACATCAATTTCTGATAAATCAGATTTCTTTAACCATAGTAATCCATACTAATATTATAAATACGAAAATGTGTCTGTCTGTCTGTCTGTCTACTAGCTTTTCACGGTCCAACAATTTAACCGATTTAGATGAAATTTGGTACAGAGTATGCATCTCGGAGACGGACTTTTTATCTTGAAAAATCGAAGAGTTCCCACGAGATTCTTAAAGGCCCATGTGTATAATCGATTTATATTAAAGGCACAGAGGCAGCTTGCGTCCCGGAAATCAAAATGGGCAAATTTTAATCCCGGGAATGCGAAAAGTTCCCACTGGATTTAAAAAACGTAGATCCACGCAGACAAAGTCGTGGGGATCATCTAGTGCTAATTAAAAATCAATGGTGATGCTAGACGATTCAGTAGGTACTTGGCCGTAAGTTTCACGTAACTAGTAAACAAAGTAATGGTTTGACAATGTGTGTGTTCGGGTCAAAATGTATTTTCTTAGAAGGTCCACTTTATCACAGATTGAAGGTGCAAAGTGGTAAGTCAATATCGTTGCACGGGATGTAGGTTGTTTTCGTCTATTCACACGAGCGCGTCACGCGTGTAGGTAAACGGTTATTAAATTATTTTTACAATTTACACTGGCCATTCACGGTTTACATCTACAAGTTGATATTATGTTGGTTGACTGTACGTTTCTAACAATTTATATTCTTGGTTCAGACAAATGCAAAAATATATCAAATTCTGTGAAGTGTATTTTTTTCAAACACAATGTCTTCGTTTACCTAATAATAGATAGATTATTTTACTACAAAATAGATAGGTTAATACACCCAAAAAATACAATTGTTGTCAATATTATACAGGTAAATTGTCGTAATCCCACTGAAAAGTTCTGGAAAAAGTTAAATGCTATCAAATGACCCTTAAATACCATTGTCAGAGTGAACTTTTGGGCTCAAATGGTCTGTTTTAGAGTGACTGATCGTTTTGCGTTTTTCAAAAAAACGTTCGAAATTGTTTCTTTCTGAACTAATTTCTGGTAAAGTGTGGTCATGAAGATGGCTATGGTAAGGGGAAAATTACTACTAAACTAGAGTCAAACAATAATTCTGTATTACGCAAGGTTATCTTGCTCACACATCATTTTTGGCTTACTTGTCAATGGCACATCTTTAAGAATCATAGATAATATTAATAACTCGGCTGAGGAAACGAATTGCAACCTTTCTTTCAAAGGGGGGTTTCAAATGGGGGCTTTCTTTCAAATAATGGGGCTTTTGAAAGCAAGCCTCTGGAAGATACTCAGAAAACAACGTCAGAAAATGATTACCAGTTTGATGGATGTCTTCATACCTAATACTAGAGAATTAATGTAGGTACAACACTGGTTAGGTACCAATTTTCCTGGTAGATGAATTAATATTTAAAGAATCAAGTCCGCGTTTTTCTAAAAAAAAACAAAACGATCAATAACTCAAAAATGGGCCATTGTCGCCTTAAGGTGCTAAGGGGTCATTTAAAAATAACATTTGACAACACCAACAAAGTTAACATGTACTATTTTGTCTACGGATTGCGTAGGCATCTACGAAAATGTAGAGCTACCTACAGACATGCCAACTTGTTGGACTTTGGCCACTGCTGATAAATAAAAATTATTGCAATCAGTAAACAGGAAATGACAATATTTATTATCATAGTGGATCCAATCGATTTACTACATAGTTGATAGGCGATTTACTACATGTGCCAATTTGGTCAGTTCGATTGTGACTGGAAGACAGGACATCAAGTTGCCAAATCTGTAGGCAGCTTTCTTTCAGTGAAGTGAAATAATGATTCCTCATCTTTGATTTTGGTCTTTGTGTTTGTTCAGATACCTACATACATAGGTTTCTTGACAGACACGACGGACGGACGGATAGACAGACAGACAGATAGATAACAAAGTGTTCCTATAAGGGTTCCGTTTTTCCTTTTGAGGTACGGAACCCTAAAAAAGGATTTATTAAAACTTGAATACAAAATACTTACAATTTAGCGATCTGTATCTTGTCAGCGTCATTTTGCCGGCCGAAGTCGTGCCAAGGCCTCGTGCGGGGCTGCGCGGGCGAGTGGTGCGCCGCGGGGGTGCCGCGCCCGTCCTCGCCCACGGGCTGCTGGCAGATTACCGTGTACTCGAACGACTGTATGGATCATAACATGGACCTTTCTTATACTTATCCCTTACTCATCCATGTATTTATATCGACCGTGAACTGGCAACATGTCCTACAATATCTCAAATTTTGGACCATTTCACTTTTTAATATTTGGAAAGCAATTGTTAAAGTTGAGATACCGCTTGCCAGTTCACAGTCAAGACTTGTTCTGACTGACTTTCATAAGAAAGGCACTCAAGGATTAAGGGCTAAGGGAGTTAAATAGGAAAAGAAAGTATGTATAAAAATTCGTCATTTTTCAGATTATAAGTAGGAAGGTAGGTAGCCATAAAAGCTGATGTTTGGATTTTTAATTTAAAATAAAGAAACAAGGGTTACACGATTTTCGGCAGTTCTACCTCCAAGGGAATGAAGTTTATATGAAAGCCTATCTAAATTTTCCAGTTATGATTTATTAAAAACCAGTAAATATTTCAGTTTTAGATTCAAAATAAATAAATTCATGTTTTAGGATTTTTGGGATTTCCACCTTAAAGGATTTTCAGCAGTTCAGCTGTTCCCCCCCTGCTTCGCTGGGGTGGTGGTCTGCTAGTTAGCCATAAAAGAAAAATCTTTAAGCACTAGATACAAGGACGCCGCGGCCGGGGCGGATGGGTCCGGGATATAGATATTTCGTGACCAGATCATATTGTTATCATACTTTTAAAGTAGTCGACCATTTGATGAAATGGTAACACTTCATGAAATATTACAATTTTCTTGATCATATCATGCAATGGTTTGACCAAATCAATGGACAAAAATCAGTTAACGATATGGCTACTAAACGCACGGCTATTTCATGATATGGCCAAGTAAACGCTTGGCCATTTCATGATACCTATATTATAGAGGCAAACATACATGAGTAATGATGGCCACCTAAGGGTGGCCATGCATTAAATATGTGGTTTCAAAAATGTGACACATCTAAGTTACATTTAGGTGAGGTCGAGATCATAAAATTCAATCCTGGTGAAAGATATTTTAAATGGGATAGGTACAACAGACGAGTCGCTTTGTCGCCCCTTCATTCAGCTTTATCTACTCGGTCCCTTAGGCTAGTTTTATTCAGGATCTCCTTCGCGAGCTTCAGGAAAAGACAAAACACTCTAGTTGTAGGACAGACAAGACTGCGTGGAATCGGGGTGCTTAGATTTTGTTCTGGGCCACATTCGATCAATCTTGTGTATTATTTATATAAAAAATATGGGCACCCTGCAGTTTTGATTGCCAAACGTTGGCGGCCAAATCGACAACGAACGATATGGTCATTGTTTGTTGAATATTTAATGGAATGCCACCATTTCATAAAATAGTCAAGTGTTTCATGAAATGGGCAATAATACGATCTGGCCACGATAAATAGGTACTTATGGGTACACTCGTAATTTTGTTAAATTTAATATTTAGTTAAATATAATTTAATTATTATAAGTAGGTACCTATGTAGTAGAGTACCTACCTATAGGTATGTACCTATCATAAATTGTAGATACACAGAAATATGAATAGGTATTACCGTACATACTATACCTACCTATGCTATAATTTATTATGATTTTTGATAAAATTTTAAAATGATTTATTAAAATGATTTGATTATTATTATTTATTTATTTGTTCGAGGAGCCACACATAGCACTAAGTGATTCTGAATTTCGTGTGATAATTATCCTAATTGACCAACAACAAAAAATTAGGAAGTCAAGGGATCAAAGTTTTCATAATCGACTATGTATTAGGTACATTATGCATAATATATTCGCTATAAAAACTATAATTGTATGCATAATTAATAATGTCGAATATTATTATAGCGCTGAGATGTTTCAAGAATAGGTAAACATAAAATGGATAGATACTTTTCACATATTATAAAGGTATAATATTATGGGTTTTTGAATTAGGAAAATATTTTTTTTTATGTATATTTTAACAATTTAACCAAAATATAAAATTAAACATATTATTTATTAATATTATAAATGAAAAAGTGTGTTTCTTTGCCTGCTGGCTTTTCACACCCGATCCGTTTTACCGATTTTGATGTGGTACAGAGACAGATTGCATCCAATTTCGGAAAAACAAAGAGATCTCTTGCAATTTTTAAAAACTTAAATCCACGTAGATGAAGTTACGGGCAGCTTCTAGTATCAAATAATACTTAAAACTTGTTTCCAAAATCTGAATAAGTACATTGATATACCTACTTAATTGTTGTGGCTGTACGTACCTTACCTTGTTTAACGATATTCCAATAAGACTTACTTTGAATATGTAAAGAATAGAACAAAGAGACTACGAAATTCAGACATTTTACTATGTTATATTAAGCGGCCGTCCGCGGCTTCGCTCGACGAAGATATAAATCCTCTTTATTCCCTATCCCGTGGGAATTTTGAAAAAATCCGGCCTCATTTCTTGTCTGCATTATAAAGGAAATCTCTATGCAACATTTTACTAGGACCAAGGGTAGGCCTTTACGTTGATGAGTCAGTCAGTGAGTGAGTCAGGACTTTTTTTATATATGATTAAGGAAGTATACTTACTAACTGACTGAATGAAATGTAAAAAGGGAAACTTAGGTCGGTATAAGTAGATTAACCAGGAGATAATATAAAATACAGGTAAGGTAGGTATACATATGCAAATATTGTAACCATCTACGTTAGGGTATCTAGTACCTATAAAATATTCCAATATTGTTTATTTGGCCAATAAAGTTTATCTTAGATCTACATAATATAAAATAGATATATACATATGTATCGCCAATCGGATTTAAAAAAAAAAACCAAAACTGTAAGTATCAACAGAACTGTTATTTTGATGGATGTGGAACCTTTTTAAGTGTTGTCATAAGATTTTTATAATACTTAAAAACATAAATTAAAGTTTAAATTGCCTCTAATATATGTAAATTGTTTAGCAGATTTTAAATGAGTAGGTATCTTAATTCATTAGATTATTTTCGGAAAATACTTTTTGGTAGTTCATGTTATAAACATACCTATCTACTTAGCTGTATCAATATAACGAGATATTTTTTAAATACATACATATATATATTCTAAAACATCTCTATGACGAAATCTATGACGTACAATTAGTTACCTACCTACATACCTACCTAAATATTCAAGATGCTGAGTAACAAAAATATTGCCATTTTTAATAAAGCGTAAGGCTTTAAAGTTTTAACATAAGATATTCTTCTATTTTCCTACATTGCCATTCCTACTTTTTTGGTAAATTTACACTAAACAACATGTCGATTTTCATATTATTTCTTATCTTAATTTTCCTAAAGTTTAAAAAGTAAGCCATCTTGACCCTTACCTACCCCAG
This sequence comes from Maniola jurtina, assembly GCF_905333055.1. Classification (NCBI taxonomy): domain Eukaryota; kingdom Metazoa; phylum Arthropoda; class Insecta; order Lepidoptera; family Nymphalidae; genus Maniola; species Maniola jurtina. Next base: position 8,307,723 of record NC_060030.1, read on the forward strand.
GGCTGTTTTGCGGTCTGTGAATGCGACGAGATAACGGGGTCTGGTTATGATTAATTAAAGGTTGTATAAAACTAAATACTTAGTATGATATTGTGCCTTGTATTCCTCATTGCTGAGGGTTGTGACCCCTTTCCATTAATCACATAATGCATCACATCACAATATCACACTCCAGTTTTCTTGGAATAATAATGCGGTGGGTTCCCAGATCTTTCCTGGTAAAGATTTTTGGTATACTGAGGGTAGATACCTATGTATTGTGCGTAGAGTTGGCGCAAGAGTTACAGGGTTTAAATTAGTAAGTATCTACTATAATCAGAGTTCATGGTTCAAGATGATTCAAATACAGCCTTGGATGGGTTTTACCAGAACACGTAGCTTTGCGTGTTTTGCCCATAGATGACAAAGTGATAAATATACTAACGACCGAAGTTTTTCCAGTGCAAATAATTAATTTATTTAAAGAAATACGTATTTTTTACATACCAATTTCATAGCTGTCGCGAAATTTTCACAGAATATGAAAAGCAAATTTTGTATAAGTAGGTACCTACTTGCACTTCATGAATTTCAGCTTTATCATACCTATCTATTATACCCAGGTTCCTAGGTTATACCTACTAAAGCGTTAAAGCCATCCTAGTGACCATTTGATTCTAGACCTATTATTGTACCTATTACCTAAATATACGAGTAGGTATATTAGTACGCGACAGGTCAAAATGGCCATCGGGGTGGGGCCACTTCGCACATCCGCAGGGACGCAAGGGTGTGCGGGGCGCCCCCCCCCTTACACCCCGATTGCCATCTCAGCCTGTCGCGTACTATACATAATCTAACTGTCAAACTTCGTGACTTTAGGCGTCAGCCGTGAGCCTATTTTTTAAATTTGTTTAGTGCACTAAAATTTAGTCTTTTTAAAATACATTTTTAGTCCCTTTTTAGTAATATTTAAAAGAAAAAGATGCGAATACTCTAAATGTAGTTTAGAGAAAAACATCTGAATCGACGCCACTAACTGTCCAATTACACAGTGCTCTAAGATATGTAACTTTGTTTGCGACACAATGATAGATAAAATAATTAGATTGACACAGTGGCCGGCTCGTGAGCGCCACACCTAGGAATGACAAGTCCTTCAGACCCACTTAGTTTGCAGCTTGATTATACAGGAGTCATGTCAATTTGTTATTTTAAATATGTTAGCATTTGTTAGCCTTTAAGTTTACGACTAATGCCAACCGTTTCTATACGTGCAGCATTAAGTACCGGGGTGACGTTGCGTCACGACTGTTGTACAAAGATACTACAATAGTAATTAATTATGTAATTACTGCAATTTTTATCTAATATCAATGGTTATTCATAACTTAGTCTAATAGCTACTCAAAACACTTAATAGGATATTATGAATAAAATTAAAAGAATCTAATTAGCTTAATATTAGCCAAGGTTATTAAAATAATAGTGTGTTACTAAAATACCTACACATATTGTATAATCATGATTCATATTTGACGGTAATTTAGGTTTTTTTTTTATCATCATTTTCAGTCCAAGTTTTAAGTTTATCTCTGGCAACATCAAATGTATGATTTACAAATCAGACCTTCAATTCTTCAAGGCAAATTAACTTAATCATTTATTAGACAAAATAGTTTTTTGAGACATACCTACCTACCTACCTACTTAAGTACGAGTAAAATTAGTCAATGAAAGTCATAATATTAGAAATTAAATATAAGTAAGTATATTATAATCGTAAGGTAAGACAAGATATTCATCATGGACACTTCGTACCTAAGTGTCAACAAGCATCTTCATTATATTAAACAACTATAAAGATAAAATTAAGAGATGAAGAGCGCAGGAGGGCTTTCGTCACTGTATTCGTATTATAAATAGCTAATGCATAACAAAACTTTCGGGGAAAATCCAGGTGCGTTGTAACTGAGATTTGCTTTTGAACACTATTGTTTTGTAATTGTTTGAGGTAAAATGTGTAAAATATCAAAACCACCCCAGTTTACATTGCCTGTAATGTATGTGACAATATTCCCGCCAGCTCAACTAATCTAATTAAATCTAAATGCAACATCATAGTGATGTCAAAGTAAAGATGTAGAGTGTAATGTGTGTGTAGGATCCCGCCCGCCCGCGCCCTCGTCTCTCGTAGCACCGACCTGCTGCACGGCGGTGTGGTCGCGCGGCGTGACGGCGTCCGCGCCGATGCCGCTGTCCGGCGAGGGCAAGTCCACGGTGAGTCCTGCGGCCGCGATTACGCTCTTGCTGTGGTACCGGGGCGCCGAGTATCGATCGCCGAAAGCCGACGCGGACGCCGACTCGGTGTCGCTGTAGGGCGGTGCGGCTCTCTGCTGGTAGCCTTCGCCGACGAAGTACTCCCGGTAGTAGGGCTCGCCGGCGAAAGCCGTCGTCTGGCGCGAGTACTGGTCGCCGTACGGCGTCGGACTGGGGGTGCCGGGCGGCGCGAACATTTGCGCCGCGTACATTGCCGCGTCCGGCAGGAGCGAGCCGGCGGAGGAGGCCCGGGACGGCGCCGGAGACGGCGACGCCGCTTCGCCGGGCTCGCCGACCGCCACCTGCGGACACACGCGTCTGTTACACGCGCTCTCCCACGACAATTGTCCGCTTCGCAAAGTCGACGCGTACATGCCGCGTCGAGACACAACCACCGCTTCACGTACACTACGTTCTTTCTATTACAACACAGTCACGATACGAGTACATATAATCCTGATACGTCGGAGGGTCCTTCGGATCACCTAAGCGGACGTGCACCGGGCGGGCAGCGCTGGCCGGCCGTGCTAGGGCGCGGGCGGGCGCGGTCAGTGTGACTCGAGCGGGACGCTCGGCACATCGTATGCTAGCGATAAACAATACATGGATAACCGGTAAGGAAAGTGTGTGAGTGCGTGCGCGCGCGACGGCGGCGTGCGGACGTGTGACGCACCTTGTGTCGCGGCGGCTTGAGCGCGTGCGGCTCGGGCTCGTCGACCACCTTGCGGCTCAGGTCCTCGGGCTCGCGCTTCACGAGGCCCGCGTGGAGCAGGCCTGAGAGCTCGCCCAGCTCCGCCCCGTGCGCGCCATTGGCCGCCTTGGCTGCTCCGCCGGCCCTGCGGAGGGGAGACGAGACGGGTGTGATTGGCGACACCGACAATGCGCGCGCGCCGCTATTTCCACGACCGACCTCGCCGAGCGCGCGCAATGTCGGAGACCGTAGACTGCATTTGTCGCTCTACATGCTGCCAATTTATAATATTATAATCTCTGACTTCAAATAGCTTGATTTATGAAACTTCATCTAAATTACTTTATAAATTGGTTTCAAATGATAGATAGTATTTCAAAATTTACTTAATGGGGCTCTATTTAGTACAATTTTCGTTAATTACACCCACATGTAATAAAATCTGTATAATTTTATAAATATTGGGCAATAAATAAAATATACTGACTCCTTTGCTACAGTCAGATACCTACAATACTTGGCTTATTCAGTAAAATACAATAGATATCTAACAGGATTAAAAAAAGCTAAACCGACTGCAATTTACACTGACCGGTGACCCTTTATTATGTAACCTCTAAATTACATTTAAAAAACTATTGCAATGCTTAGTTATACCCGACTACCTACTTACCTACCTGTGCGATGGAAGATGAAATTCCTCAACGTACTTAGCCTAGGTAGAGGAAGTTGATCTTCCATCTTCGAAAATCTTCAGAGCTCTGCAAGATAGGGAAGGCCCAGGCAAGACGCCCATGTTAAGGGAAAGTGTATAAAACCAGGCAAGTGCGAGTTGAGCTCGCGGGAAGAGGGTTTCGTATGAAGAATAAGTAGGTACCTATATATATAGGGAAAATCCGGGAGACTTGCCCAGGTAGGAGAGTTTAAAAACTCAACTTAAATTTCGTGCTAATGACGTCAAAACAACAAGCACACTTTGCACGATGGCTGGTTTGTTAAGCTATCAGGTTGGACGTGTTCTTTGATTGCGTAGTAAATTTTACTAATCTTAGTAAGTAGTTTTTAGATTACGACCGTGTTTATTGAGGTAGATAAGTACGTATTGTGTATTACTATTGTATTGCAGTTTAATGTGTTCTTAATATTAATTTGATTTAATTTATTGTTTTTCTGTAACGAAAATTTAATGTCATTTTAATAGAGTATGTGCAGGAGACTTGAACCATGGTGCATGCGGGAGACTTGCTCAGTGGTCTCCTTTTGTGGTGTTAATAATAACAGGATTAAATCATACTAATCTTGAAGTCTATTTTAATTAGTTTAGAGTCTTAACACCCTTAAAACTCAGATCCTGAGGGTCCTGAAGAGAATCCTATGAGGGTTCCGTTTTTCATTCGAACGTGTTGAACCTGAATAAAAACCAGTTAATGATAATTTAGATGTGATAATCTTAAAGTTTTTAATAGTTACTTAGATTTACATTCAACTAGCTGATGCCGGCGCCTTCGCCCGTATGGATTTAGATTTTCCTAAATTCCGCGGGAACGTGGATTATCCGAATTTTACCGAAATTAATATACCAAGACAAATCACAAATATAGGATATTGACTAATTTTAGCCGTAAGTTAGTTTAAGTACGAGTACCTAGGTAAGTATGTTCCTCTCCTCAGCCCTCACGTCCCATTAGATAATATTGATTCAGTTACGGCAGATCCGTATCCCCATTAATTTTGCCCAAAGCACAAGCCCAAAGTGCCAAATATATGAAACATAATAATATAATGTCTGTGTGTAGTGTTCTTTAGTTGATAAATTAAATAAACAGAATCTATTTCATGGCACTTGATACAAAAATCGTAGGAAAACAAAATTTTTTTTAATCTCTATAACAAAATAACTGTACTCTTGTGCTGGTCTAGTCCATAGGAATATCTACTCATGTGGTTCAGGTATCGACAAACGATGACGATCAGTTGTGACGACTATTTCATGAAATGCCACCATTTCGAAATTACATGGAAAATATAGTCGAACGCTTCATGAAACGGGCAATTATTGGTCTGACGACCACACAGACATGATGTGCACCCAGAGAGGCAAGGTGCATGGACCGTACTACACCTACTATGGATACCGCATGCGTATCTGGCTGGGGCGACTAAGTAGCTAGGGTATTGCGTACGTAGGAGGTACAATAACTTGATAATAATCTTAAATGATCACAGTATGTAGTAGTCATTCGTTTACAACTATTACAAATACTCCAAAGACAGCAAACATTAAGTTCGTTTGATTTGTTTGAATGTGAGTGAACGCAACCACCTCCGCAAGTGGCGCGGGCGCGGCTTTCGTCGGCCGGTGTCAGCGCTCGCCGATTTATGATAATTGAAGACATGTTTCATTGGCGCTCAGATGTTTATTTTAGATAAGGGTCCCTCGCAGCACTATTTCATGCGTCCGAATTGGCCGGGACTCGCGACCTCCCGTGAGCTTCGTTTCACCGGCCGTGTCCGATTGCAACTCTCGCATTGCTCATTCCCCATGATATATAAATACGAAATGCAAAAAGAATGCAATGAGTGTGAAATCATGCGTACGATAATGTTAAGTTTGAGTCAGTAAATATTTCAGAATGGCATGAGATATCGGAAAGCAACCCGTCGCGTTTAAGTCTCCATTTGCCAAGCCAAAGACGAATTTGTGTGGTCGTATTTCACTTGCCAAATAAAATAACTTTGGCTAAATGCTAGTAAAATAACTTTAGCTGAATATGAAGTTAGATCAATCCTTGTTTACTCTACGCCCATTGGTTTCTGCTTATGAAACATCGACGACGACGATCGACATGTGTCAGTCCATGCGTTTAGTCTCTATAGTATGAACACACCACTCCTTTGCGTGGCGCAGTCGGGTGAGAATAGTAGCTATAGCATAAAACATACTGCAGCCGTGTTATGTTATGACATTGAAGGGTTTATGCTTGGTTTATATGCCGCCAAATTTTTTGTAAGGCATGCAAATTAAGTTCGCACTAATCCAAGCGCGGTGTGCCCGCGGCGAGGTGGAGTAGATATCGTTATTCATGTGCCGAGCACAATGCTGTGTTTACTTGTCGATGTTCATTGTTTGCATCGCATTGCGTTGCGACGACGTGGAGTATTGTGCTAACAGCTGAGCGTTTAAAACTACTTTGTTCTGAAGGCGGTGTATATTTTGACGAACTGTCTAACTCGGAAATGGGTAAATCCGCTTTGTTAGTTAAAGCTCAGGAATGATTCTTCTTCGATTCAATTTAAAAAACGGATTTTTTTATGAAAAGTGATTCCAATTTTCTTTTCTTTTTAATTTTTATGCGTATAAGATATTATTATGATTGTGACCTTATAAAGAGGCATAATCTCCAAGGGAATAATGTCTTAAAGATTTAAATTATATATGTATTGTTCAGCAGGAATATTCTGTATTTTTGTGGCTTTATCGACTTTCGCGCAATTTTCATGAAATTTTCCTATACCTATCCCTCTACGACTATATACCTACTTAAGTGCGAGCCGTTTTATAATCGTGTGTTTTATTAATTGAAGATTGTTAGATCAAGAGATCTGTGAGACGGCTGCCGATATCATAAAATGATAAATATTATATAGGTACACTACGTTCTTTGACCTCAGCTACCTAATGATATTAGCTAATGCTATCTTTAGTGCTCCCTGGTTCGGTTTTAGTAGAGCCATCTATAATCTATTCCCCTAGTAAGTAGGTACATCCAATGTGCATATTTCGAGTAGCAACTTAGACTAATTGATTGGCATCAAAGGTCCTTTCTATTTACCTAAGTATTGAAAAATAATTCTCGTCTTCCTAAAATACGAGTAGGTATGATAAGTTACTAATTAGTTGATTTTATTAGGTACAGGGGTAAGGCAACCTACCTAAACCTAGAGTAGTAGGTATAAAGTTATATAAGTAAATCAAACTGATATTATCCAAGTGCTCATTGTCGTTACCTACTGTCTTATACGCTTCCTTTAATAAACATACTGTTCAAGACCAATTATATTGTTTACCAAGCCAGATAATAGATGGCGCTGTACGACCAATATGTCGCGGTCTTGGTCGATTATGTAAGGAATATATACTCATGTAAAATATTGATCAACGTGTGTTCGTCCTTGGGTTTAATAAACCGGCCCGGCCTTTTAGAACAAACCGTGTGTTTTTGATTTGTTAATACCCGCGGTCCCTCAGAGCACGACTGGGGAGGGAACACATACCTAGATCGAAATGCTACAGAAAAAAACCGTTACAATATTATAACAAGATAAGTAACTTTCCCAAACATCTATAATCTGATATCGGTGTCACGTTGCCTTGGATTAGCATAACACTGTCAGTGATAATCGTAAGAATGAACTTCATTTGAAGCATTCGAGCTACTTTTTGCATACAAATACAAAATTTTAAATGAATGCACATTTCGAATGTGTCTCGCATATCGCGCGTATGCAATCGCCTTTATAATTATTTGCAATGTTTACTTAACACCCTTTCACACATGACGAGATATCGACAATGTAGTTCTTAGAGGGAGGGTAGTTACCCCTCGACCTTACGAAATTATGCTAGTAGGAAGATATCAAGAAATTATCATCTTCTTAATTTTTATTATGAAACTAGCTGATGCCCGCAGCTTCGCCCGCGTGGATTGGTCAGATCCCCTGCAGCATCAGGATTGAGGAGTTGGACTCCAAATTTTTTATGAAACAATGTCGCAAAGTTTCTCTATCGATTAAAAAAAAAATTACGCAAATCGGTTCAGAAATCTCGGAGATTTCGGTGTACATAGGTAGAAAAACACAACTCCCTTTTTGAAAGTCGGTTAAAAAAGTAGCCTATGTTACGCCCTGGTCAATCCTCTACTTACCTGTGAAAGTCCCGTCAAATCCACTACCACAACACTCTAATTTTATTTATTAGTATAGATAAGTATGTTTTTAAAATAATCAAAATATATAACACACCTACCTAATATAAAAATTAAATTTAAAGTACCTTGACACAACAATAATATTAATAGTAAGTAAGCACAAGTAAATAATATAGCACTTTAAGTTTAATATGGGGTAATATTTTGAACCAAGTTACCGAAAAGTTTGTAGGTATTTGTACTCGTATTTGGGCTTTCCTGCAATGAAGAACTACCTACTACGTACCTATTTGAAAAAAAAGTGTTTTTTAAAAATTCCACTCGAGCGAGGCCGGGCGGGTCAACTAGTTCTATAATAAAAATAGCTCTTAAAGGGTATTTAAGTTGAGCAGTAAAAACTCATTTACCCATGTGAACATTAATTTTCCACGATATTCACTGATAGTTATCTTATTTATATACGGTTATATGAACCACGCAATCGCCTGTCCACGTTATAGGTTACGTCTGAATATTTAATTAACGCTAAAATTACTGCGCATCTACATACTCTGTAATCGTTTAAGATAAAATCTAAAATAAATAATAATTTCTTATTCTAGGGAATCACGAGAGTTGGGTTGCGCCAGATTAAAATCAAAGGCGACGACAGTTTATACATCGTTGACGAATAGATTACAATCTATTGAGCATTAAAGCGAGATGAAGAAGGCGCTTGCAGCGGATGTGAGAAACGTTATTTCATTCTATTTGAATATATCATGAGACCAAATGTAGGTTTATTGCTACTTTTCTCACGGAACTAATACGTTATCAAAATCTTTAATTGAAAAAGATTTCGCCATTTGTCTCAGCCATTAAAATAAATGTTTGATTGCGTACATCATAAACAAATAATGAAGCTTTCGGCGTGATCCAATCGCTCCAATCCTCATCGTCTCTATGCCTATAGTAAAAACACGAACGACAGCTGTAGGTAATAATTCGCAACGGCTACCATACTTATTAATTGTAATTTTGACTTGTCGTCATTTGAATAGGATATGTGCTGTAGATAAAGAACGGTCAAGAAGAATGGTCAAGCCCCGATTTCATATTTCGCTATGTTCCGGCTGACTGTGGGGACATAACGATGTTGCTTCTTTTTATGCATTACTTTATAAGAGGGTAGGCCTTATACGGGGGAACTGAATGGTATTAACTGTTGTGGCATTAACAATACAGATATATCTTCAAGAGGAAACCGGTTCTAGTTCTAAATGGGTCACACGGTCCCAGCTTCAAGTTTTTGCCAAGCATCGCGAAGATACGAGAGGAAATTTTAATTTGCTAATTTATTACAGTGCATAATTTAATGTTTCATTTTAAATAGTAACAATGTTTTATAACACAGTACCAATCAAATCATACAAATAATGTTCCTGTTATGATTATCAATAATAATCTAGCGTAGTACTGCAATTGACGCTTAAACAAAAGTTGACATTAGAGTATTTTCCCGTTATTTGCAAAGCATGCAGCCACGAACGGTGACAGGGTCGCGAGGTCGAGACCCTCCCGGGGCCATCCCGGCGAGCGTTTCTATGCTAATCTTCGAGACAGCATTCGAGAGCCACCGACAACTATTAATGGTTATGGCCGTTTTCACTCGATGGCTATAATTTCCCCGGCCCTGGGCAGCCATAGGTGGCGAGTTGCGCCCGCGCTAAACGCAGCGCGTTTACGAAACATGCTTTACGCCTACGATTTGGAAGTAACATAATATACAGCTCGAACTAGTTAATTTCTACATCTAACGTGCATTCAATTCAAATATTACGAGCGATTTAGACAACAAACAGCGCACCGAAACTGACGATGCTGTGGCACTGAACTATATATCGGATTAGCATACAAACGCGAGCGTCGATGCCGCGCTCACGGATGGGTGCGGGCGAGTTAAGCATTCGTTATAATTTTGAATGTATGAATGAGAAATAGCAGCACACGTTGGAGCCGGCGCGTGGGACGCGTGCCGACAATGCGCCGAGACAAGTCCTGGGCGTCCTTGTCAATGTGAGCCGCTTCCAGCCACATCCGTCTATTGTCATTATTTGTGTTTATGCACTCCCGTAAACAGTGACGAGGATGACAGGCCGAAAACCGTCACCGTCGTTGATCCTCCAGCCGTGGGCATAATAGTGATCACGCAGGTATGTTTATCTCTCTAAACAATATAATAAGTAGGTATATTTTAGATCATACCAATAAGCATTGAGTTCACCCGCACTATCAGGCGTCAAAAGAGCGCCTCTTAATTAGCTTTACAAAGATATACCTAATGGTTTCATTGTAAAGCTAATTAATTAATTATTAAATTAAGAGTGGTGTTAATGATACGTAATTGAATTAATCTGTCCTCCACATGTCACAAAAATGGCGTTTGAATTGTTTACGTAGTAGGTATAATTTTTTTTCAAACATAGCAAGATCGTAGCGAATACCACAGCAAGTTAAAATTTAGTTTATTATTTTTCTTCAATAAAGGCTTCGATGTTGTTAAATCTGTTTAATATGTTCATGCTTCCGTTATCATTATACAATATGTTTATGGAATATAATAAAATTTTCATAAAAGAATAAGTAGCGTAGAGTGTGAAGTGAGCATTATGCATTCTTTATAGTAAATAGGAGTGTGACACGGAGTTTGCTCATTTTTGTGGCATTGAAAGGATGCTGTTAACAACCTCTTTCAAAGAGCGAGCATAATTTGATCGGGGTCGTGTTTCTATGGGAATAGCAGAGAATACGACGACCATCTTTTTTTGAGTAGCTTTATTAAATGTAGACATTTTATCCGCGTTTTTAACTTTTTCTATTGTGATTAAATGACTCTAAAATTATAAAACTTCAATCAGTGAATAAGAAGCAAGAACCCTAAAATATGAAAATGGTATTTTTCAGGAAAACTGCGTATAATGTTTTAGACAATAAATACATTGTGTACAGAATGTGATTTATTTGATTCGAATATCAATTTTATTGCTTAGTTTAAGGTAAATAGTAATTCAAATTTTAACCTGATAAGTTTTTATAAAAGCTCGCAAGATATTCGCAGTCGTTATGCAAAAATATGGTAATATTTAAATGATATACACAGAAGTGGGAGCTGCGTAGGGGATAAGACGTTCACTGCAGTTGCAAACTCTTATTTCGATAATCCTGCTATACGTATTCAAATGAGCGCCTATGATTTATTGAGTGGAACATTAACATTTTTATTATTTGTTATTCTTACACCTTTCTTTGGGGCGGAAGCCACGCGGCCTCAGTCTCTGTGTACTCGGCCGTGAGACTCGGCAACACAGCACCCCGCCTGTAACTGTAACTGCTCGTATAAAAAGTAAAGATCCAATATTATCATAGTATTCGTATAAATTTTACGCGAATTCATTTCGTATTCACAAAGCTTCGATATTTGTCGATTATAATGATAATTGCCACTATACACGAACTTCGGCGTAATATACGGCCGTGAGAATCGATGATTGATTTTCCGGAATCAACTTCGATCTGGACGATGATCAAATTCATAAAATATGTATAATTTTGTTTTTTCGACCTTGATATACCTAATTATTAAGTATTTTTCCGCCTTCGTAATATACCTTCGGACTTGGAACCTAGTATAATATTTTTTACTGTTTTTCATAGTTTTGCATATTAATTAATTATTATTCTACGTTTATCTCATATCAATAATAATAGGTAAGGAAACAAAAACAAATCACATCAAAACCGCCTTATTTTTTTCAACATTTTTAAAACCTAACCTAACAAAACAACCTAACTTTACCTAGGCAACTACTCGTACACCTTAGTTTTTTGCATATTAGGTGCAGGTTGTACCTAAGTGGAGGAAAGTCATTTCGAAGACCACTGCATCTTCGAAATGCTCTTCGCTGTTCGTAAGTGTGAATCACAGAAAGTACTGAAGTCTTTTAAAGTACCCTCCAGCAAGTAGAATCTTGGAGAAGATCCTTTTATATTTGTAGACCTCTCTGGCTCAGTTGTGAGTGCTGTGGTCTTATAAGTGGGAGGGCCCGGGTTCTATCTCTGGCAGGGCCAATTTGGGAATCTATTGTATCTAAATTGACTGTGGTTAAGGCTGGAGGGTGTCTTTGCCTGCATTTGAGTAAATAAAATGATTTGATTTGATTTGCCAGTGGTAAGTTATCACCCTGCCGGCAAAGCTGTGCCGCTAGGCGATTTAGCGATCCGGTACGGTGCTGTGTAAAAATTTATAAGTGATATGGGTTAAATAAAAATATGTGTCATACTCTTTACAAGTCAGCCCACAACTATCTTAGACTACATCATCACTTACCACCACGTGCGATCGCTGTCAAAGGCTAACTTGGAATTGAAAATATATTGAGCTAGTTAATACATATGAACTCACTGCCAAACTTCCTTGTGCAGGTTGAGGTGCGATTCCTGTGCCAGCGGCGGCAGCTTATAGTACTCAGTGACCAGGGGCTGGGGCTGAGCATCGTCAGCAACGCCTAGCACGGCGGAGGTGGCTGCGCTCAGCGGGTGCTCCGACCCACCCGTGTAATATGCTCGCCAGGAATCACCGCTGACCTCCATTAATTCCTTGCGTCTCCTGTTGAAAAAAGTTAATCAAATTAATTACACAGTTAATTAAATTATTATAACAACTTTGTGGTTACATTTTAGCCCGATAAGATTCCTGACCTAGAATCATGAAATTTGGCAGGTAGGTAGGTAGGTCTTATAGCACAAGCACAGCAAAAAATCGGAACCGCGAATTTGTGGTTACATCATTAAAAAGATGAAAATGTGTTTCAATTTTTAAAGTAAGATAACTATACCAAGTGCGGTGTCATATGAAAGCGCATTACCTGTATATTCGAAAAACAGATTTTTATTTATTTTTATGCATGATAGTTTTTGATTTATAGTGCAAAATGTCGGAAAAATTATCCGATTACGGAACCCTTGGTGCGATGCACTTGGCCGGTTTTTTGAAGTTTTCATGAAATTCTAAGGCAACAGTAGGGCAGTAGGAGTTGACACCTAATTCGACGCGGACGAAGTGGCAGGCAAAATGTCGTTCGTAGATAAGAAGATAGATATAAGTAATATAATTAATTCAAAGTGTGTCTATTTGTTTAGTGATTATTATTTATATTATTTGGATCGCCACAACAGCAGTGTAGTAAGTTCCTGCAGTCATCAAACAATGGATAAAAGGAACAGTAATACAACATTGAATGGCATAAGCTTTAAAAGCTACTTGGATTGTGTGTAGGTGCAAACCTGACGATGACGAATATGAAACAACTCACCAATTTCCATTGAGTGTGTCGTATCAATGAAGTAAACGTAAAATACTGGTATCCCAAGCCTGTAGTTTTACAACTGGACCGACTACATCTTACGAACCAGTTATTAGGCGTGACCATTTTGGTACGGATACTGACCTTTGATGGTATCCATCAGTGGTCGTCATCGCATAATACGTCGATATAATACCTACATACATACACTCTAATTGTTGCAGACAATCGTGAGTCAGCAGGCCCAGTGGCCGGTCGCCCAAACTAGCTTGCTCTCAGGACTGCCACCGAGTTAGCAGCCTCGAGGCTTAACGATACCTAATTCGGAAGTTCGCTAACGATCGTAGGCTCGAACGGGCGGCCATACGTCACGCGGGTCGGGTCGCTTGCTGCTGCATAACCTGAATGTAGAACAGGTCCGTACCACTTGCAGAACCGGAAGGATACGAGGCAAATCCCTGTTCCCTCGCCAACCAGTTTAGGTTGTCTGACGTCACACCCAGCGGTATCCGACGATGCAGACAAATAAATAAAAAATGTTGGAAGCACGCGTCGGACGAGTTTGACCGGATCGTAGTTCTACCTGATTCCTGTTCCTGGTAGTTTGTTGATATCACGGGAGGCCATTATTTATTGTTATTATAATAACAATCGAGCTATCAAGTCGTAATGATAGCCACTATAAGTCTTAACAAAATACTAGTTACTACATTTTCCGCATAGTTAACTAATGACATAATATAAAGTTAGCACTAAATCTCAAACCGTACCAAAACTGGCTATTTCTTTATAAGACGAGGTCACTTCATTACTCAGTGGACCAGATAGATAATAAATACCAATATTTACTACAGTTAGGTACGTTGAGTTATTTATAATCTTAAGCCTGTATTTACTATCGGCTGCAACATTTTGCAATCTAGTATCTACCTATTACTAATTTTCACAATCTGTTAACCAAATTCACAATTGGGAGCAATGCAGTGGATGCAATCTAAATAAAAGCTTTTCATTCAACGATAGTTTTTTACTATAAATTATGCAAATATCATAAGCTCCATCTTTAGTAAATAGATATAGGTACACATAAGATAAAAAGATGCTAAAAGTCAAACGAGTACATGAGCGGCTAAAGCAAACAGTATGGCGTCATCATACGTGTTTCCACCTGGCAGGCCATCACTCTATCAATGAATTAACATAGGTGTTCGAGAATGTCACGTTAGCGTCAAGTAAGAATAGAATATGCGAATTGGTTCAGAAAACTGGAAAAGCCAGCTTCTGGCATTTAACCAGCTAAAGCGTGAGTCATTTGACGAGTTAACTGGCAGGCCGGTGCCGAGGCGCGGGCGGCGCGGTTGCACCACGTGAATGAGATTCCGGTAGGTGCGCACGTAAAAATCGTGCAACGAATCTAACAGGTTTGCTGGGGTCCTTGCGAGGCCATCGGGACTGGTCTAACCTGCCCTGCGCACATGAACCTCGAATTTCCGATCGTTTCCTATCACTTTTGCTCACATCACAGCCGCTAAGGAAATATTATACAACTTGAGCTTTTAAATTTATCATCATTGCAAAATTTATTATAGATTATTTTTAACGCAGCATTCACTCCAATCCATCAAGCATTGTATCTACTATCTACGTATTGTCTCTTGAAGTATTTATAAATAATTAATTGACCAATCTTTTCTTTATTGTCAATTGTTCATGCCATTTAAGTTTCGCAATTTGCCTTCTCGTCTGTTTGTTTGGGTTTGAATGGAACGATTAGAAAGTATCACGCGCAGCTGTCGCCAAGACGTGACGTATGCTAGAGCGGAACGGATGGCTCCAAGCGAAGGGTTGAAGGAATCGATGCAACGCAAACAAAGCATTCGATACGGACATTTATCTAAAACCGTTTCTTAGACAAATCATATAGGTACTCGTTGTACGTATAGGCCTCGACTTCAACGAGAATTAATAAAAATATGTAATTGACCAATCTCAACAATAAGTTTAAGAGAATATGGCATTTAAAAATATGTGTTTACACCTCTCACATTGTT
The DNA here is from genome assembly GCF_905333055.1 of Maniola jurtina. Taxonomy (NCBI): domain Eukaryota; kingdom Metazoa; phylum Arthropoda; class Insecta; order Lepidoptera; family Nymphalidae; genus Maniola; species Maniola jurtina. The sequence continues at coordinate 8,323,033 of NC_060030.1, forward strand.
ATAATGAAAAAAGATGATAATTTAACCCGAAATATTAAAAAATCTTCGATTAATCTAAATTCGGAATAGGTAAGTAACTTTGGTAAACGATCAACAAAGATAGCTAATATTATAGTCTACAAGTGTAAATTAAAAATTTATAACACCCCTGACAAGTGAAGGTTACAAGTAACTAGAAAAGAGCTGATAACTTTCAAACGGCTGAACCGATTTTCTTGGATTATAAGTATCTAAGAACACTCTCGATCAAGCCACCTTTTAAACAAAAAAAAAAACTAAATTAAAATCGGTTCATTAGTTTAGGATCAGACCTACGATGCCACTCACAGACAGATTGCAGACATACACAGATACACAGATATACACGTCAAACTTATAACATCCCTCTTTTTGGGTCGGGGGTTAAAATTTTTAAATTACTATGAGCATGTATGTATGTATAATTACTATGTATTCGTACGTGTCATAAATTTACCTACTCTTGTAAGTTGTAGGTAACCGATACCTGAATAAAACCTCACTTTTATATCTTACCGCAAATACTCCCTAAAAAATATACGCAATCTTGATTTACTCACGAGCTTATAAACTCAACATTCTCTACTTTGAAAAGTTTTCAACTACAATAGAAAACCGATACAAAGTCAGAATGGAACTTGGAGACAAACGTGCATTCGATTATTTATTATTTGATAAATAAGTAGTTTAACAACCACAAAGTTATCTCGATAGCGAATGTGTCAATATTGCCGTCCCTGGATCTAAATCTTGAGGCCGCCCAAGAAAGCGCTGGCTGTAGACGTCGTGAGTGCAGACCTGAGAATCAAAGACTCAAAAAATCGGATGCACTTGAGTGAGGGCAGCGCCAAGTGGCTAGCAAAATTTTGGAAAGTGGCCCCGAGCACCTCGGTGGAACAGCGCCAGTCGAACATGGAAAGAAATAAACTATCAAAAAAGTGATTTTGGATTTAATTAGGTGTGAGTCATTTTTATCTGAAGTTGCAACGAGTTGTGAGCAAGTCGGCGCGGCGGCGTATTTCGAAAGGCGCTCGTCCACGTCGACGTCCGGTGTCGCGTCCAACTATCGATCATTCGGTTCGTTAATAAATAACACGTTGGCGTCGCTCGTTGCTTATCTCGGCTGTTCGGGCATGTGGAAAAATTTGGTGTAGGTGTCGTAACGGAGCGACACGCATGTCTCGTAGGGTTGCGTGCGCCCGCCTGGCGTGCTTATCCTCTCCGGTCGTTGCTCGCGACTCGATTGCTTCATTATTAATCTTTTAATTAAAACAACCAAAGCCCCGATATAGATTAAGTACTAAACGTAAAATAGCCGCTGTATCAGTCGAATCGATAAAAGATTGTTAATTAAAGTTGCAAAAAAAGTTTAAGTAAATAATATCTCACTATATACTTAAAGGTATGTTAAATAAAAATCATGCAAAACTCAAGCTCGAATTTAAATGGAAAATCCATACTAATATTATTATGAATGCGAAAGTGTGTCTGTTTGTCTATCTGCTTGCTTTTCACAGCAACGTTTGGTACATAAATACTAAATAGCTTGCACCCCGGGGAAGGACATACTACTTCTCATCCTAGAAAATCAAACAGATCTCACGGGATTTTTAAAAATCTAATGCTTAGCTCAGACGTATCACTTTCCTCCTGCAAAACATCAGATCGTAATGTGGTTGAACTGTCGACCATAATAATTATCTACCACTTTTCATTAACAGTTTTGTGGGCGCGTAGTCGAAGTAAAACCACAAAATAGACTGTACATTCGATGGATTTCGAAGAGGAAGTATTTTTGTGGCAACAGTTTGTCGTCCGTCTGAGCGCTATCACGACATTGCATACCAGTTTAATACTGACACACGACTTTTTGTGGCTCTAAAGTGGGTGAATAGGTGTACCAAAGCTTAGCTTCTGAGCTATACCTAAACCCATGCGCACAAAGTCGCAAGTACTTATTTTCATCATCCAGCCCAAGGGGCATCTACGTATGTACTCAATAATATGAGATCTCAGAACTTTCCAATATGCACTGAGGGTGGCAACTGAAGGAGATGTAGTGGGTAAAAATCCCACATAACCCGATTTCTTTCCCAAGAAGTCAGGCATCTTATGAAGATTTAGGCCTTTATACTTCTTCGGTCATCGTCGCAGCAGGTGCAATGGGCGCAAGGGAAAGTGTAGGGAGCGGCTCAAATCTACGCGAGTTTTATCATCTCTGATAAGAGAAACTAGCGTCGATCCCGCTAATGAGTCATTAAGCCGAGACGACATTAAATGTAATGTTTTAAATGATCGGTTTTTTTCTGAACGGATATCATAAAATATAGTAGAGTATCTATAAATTACCTACTAAGTACCTATCTACCGTTATAACATTATATAATTTTTCTTGCGCAAGCAAAGAAACCAAATTATGTAATAATAATAGGTATATTATTACATAAAATATTGGATGTATATCCTTCTATAAAATATACAGGAACGTCCTTGTTAGGTAATAACAAGTGTAAATTAAAAATTTATAACACCCCCGACAAGTGAAGGTTACAGTAACTAGAAAAGAGCTGATAACTTTCAAACGGCTGAACCGATTTTTTTGGATTATAGTTAGCTAAGAACACTTTCGATCAAGCCACCTTTCAAACAAAAAAAACTAAATTAAAATCGGTTCATTAGTTTAGGAGCTACGATGCTACAGACAAATACAAAGATACACAGATACACACGCCAAACTTATAACACCCCACTTTTTGGGTCGGGGGTGAAAAAACATGATTGTCCTGCCAAAAAACGAACTAAAAAGTAAAAAAAGTAACATTACAAAATGCTGCCATACAGCCACAATGACAGATGGATATTGGCAATGAACAAAAATTCATTATACATATTGAATTGTCTTCAAAAAAAATATATACAAGTCATTGTCACCCCGAATAATATATATCTAGGATTGTAACAATACCCCATACTTATATCCAAATTTGTTCAGCCATTTAGAAGGCAAACTCGCATACAAAGTACAAACACCCTGAAAATATAAAAATTGAACCAACAACAGATTTAATGAAAAGATTAAGGAGGTATAACCTGATAATAATTATTTTCAAGTAACAATATAATCTATTACGACACTTGCTCATTACTTATCGAATATTTAGTATTATAACCCCATTAAAGCTAACGATTTGAGGCATTCCACCGTGTTGCTCAATCGTCATTTACAGAATTTGCTCTTTTAGAAATATTGTGGTTGCGCTGAACGCACGCTGTTATTGGTCAGCAAAAACTGAATTCTTCATACCGGTATAAATAAATAAAGGATGAGTATAGCTCGAGGCTCGAGCTACTCCGAGCACAGAACAAACCAAACGAGAAGCATTTTTCGACAAACCTCTTTTTGCAGATTGACGAGGAACGCATATGCGATGATTCATTTACGGAGTTGCTCACCGTATAAGTATAGCTAACATTATTACTTCTGTTTTCTCGTCAGCATTATGTACGACGAACAAGAAATGTTTTCTTGGAAATATGTGCCCACGCAGATTAAAGATGGAAACGCAACATGGGCTCTAAATAAGCCATGTCCCTTCTCAACTTGTAACTACTACTTAAATCTCTAGGATTTACAAGAATAGCTGGCGAACAAAACGGTGTAACTGAATAAAATGAAATTTCACAGGAGGGGCATAAATATATAGCTGTTGAAACTTTACTGTAAATGTAACGAGAAATCGAAATCTTACTCCCTCAATTTTAGCACAGGTTTAGGCCGTTTTGCTAGGAAATGAGTTCAGATTTGTATTATCACACTAATATTATAAAGGCGAAAGTTTGTATGTGTGTGTGTGTGTGTGTGTGTGTGTGTGTGTGTGTGTTTGTTACTCCTTCACGCAAAAACTACAGGACGGATTTGGCTGAAAGGGTCTAGCCGGATAAGCATAGCGAATCGGCCCCCAAATGACAACCTATTTCGAAACTTAGGTATCAATATCGCCTTGATGTACGAATACGATTTATACAAGTTTCGCCTCCCTACTCCGCTTTTTCCCTGAGATATTAAAAAAAATGTGCGTGTAATTATTATTATTTCAGTGTTCCTTCTTAGGTACAATCACTGAAAAAAAAATGTTATAGTACTTGACATGTACTAATACTCAAAAAAAAATCGTTTGAAAAAATATAGTGCAACACTGCAAAAAAAAATTAAGTTCCACGGAACTGGGTTATACAAGGATATAGACATAGGCACATGTACAGTATTAATAGGTAAGTCGACCTAGATTCATTATAAGGTTGTAGGGGAGGTCAAATGCTATCAAAAACTCCATAGTACCTATCAGCGAAAATAGCCCGTTTTTGAGTTTTTTGGGTTTTTAGGAAAATCAAGAATTCGTTTTTTTTTTAATTAATAAAAAAAAAATTAGAGCATACTTCTAACCTTTTATACAGTTTACGAATAGCAGACATCCCAACTAATAAATAAGTGCTAAAGAATAACCTTTAAATGTTTTGCAGTAGGGTTCCGATACTTTACCAGTTTCATAATTAGTTACTTTGTCAAAAGTGCTATTTTTTTCTTCAAAATTACTGAGATTTTTGACTGGCAGATTAAATATTTAAACTAACTAAGCAATAAAACATTTCAATATTCTTACCTACCTGGCTATAATATCTTCTTACAACCTTCAATAAATTGAAAATTAGCTGAAGGAATTCAACAATTTGAGCACTACAGAGACTTTTCTCAACTCTTAAATTTTTTAAAATCATTTTAACTTTATTTAAAGGTAGTCAAAACTTAAAAGGTGGTAATAGAAAACGAAAACTCAGCTGTGTTCAAAGAATTGAATTTCTGTAAGTGCTATTTAAAAAAAAATAGCTTTTTGTCAAAGAACTAAAGTATGAAACTGGTAAAGTATCTGAACCCTAATGCAAAACATTTAAAGATTATTTTTTAGTACTTAATTGTTAAGTTGGGATGTCTGCTATTCAGAAATTGTATAAAAGGTTGGAAATATGCGCTACTTTTTTTTATTAACTAAAAAAACCTCAATTCTTATTTTTCCTGAAAAACTCAAAAACGGGCTATTTTCGCCGATAGGTATTATGGAGTTTTTGATAGCATTTGACCTCCCCTACAACCTTATAACGGATCTAGGTCGACTTACCTATTAACACTGTACATGTGCCTATGTCTATATCCTTGTATAACCTAGTTCCGTGGAACTTAATTTTTTTTTGCAGTGTTGCACTATATTTTTTCAAACGATTTTTTTTTTTGAGTATTAGTACATGTCAAGTACTATAACATTTTTTTTTTCAGTGATTGTACCTAAGAAGGAACACTGAAATAATAATAATTAAATTTTTATTTATTTAAAAAAAAATGTTCGTAACCATTCCAAAAATCTGAAAAAAATATAAAATATGCTCTTAAAGATCACCTAAAATCTCGCGTTAGTTTCACGTTTGTATCTTTAAAACTTTCCGAGATATGACACTTTGAACGATAGTCGTACTCACGCACATTTTTTTTAATATCTCAGGGAAAAAGCGGAGTAGGGAGGTGAAACTTGTATAAATCGTATTCGTACATCAAGGCGATATTGATACCTAAGTTTCGAAATAGGTTGTCATTTGGGGGCCGATTCGCTATGCTTATCCGGCTAGACCCTTTGGAATGGAGATAGATAATATCCTGGATTAGCACATAGGCTACTTTTTATCCCGGAAAATCAAAGAGTTCCCACGGGATTTCAAAAAACCTAAATCCACGCGGGCGAAGTCGCGGGCATCGGCTAGTTAAAATAAGTATTAATAGGCAAAAATCTGAATAAAACATGCTTAATTAGTATTTTAATCACCTTATATTATTTAAATTTGTTCGCTAACCCTTCAAAATGTTCTAGGAACTAACGAATAGTTTTATTTCATTCCAGCATTTAAATTGCAGTTGCAATATCATCGGGAAAACCACATTGAATAAAATAAATAATTTAGATGATATTTTTTGTGTGTCAAGGATCAGTTTTGAATGTCGAACAAAAATCAATTTCTGAATCAAAATCAAATAAGTATTCTCTATATTAGAAAAGTACATTTATTCATACAAAAGTTTTTCAAAATGCATTTTGATAACAATTATAAAACCGTTGACCATTGATTGACACAGTTCGCGAACTTGACGTAGTATCAATGAAGAATATTTGAATTATTCACTAGACTTATAAAATGTTCATTTCATTGTATTCAGTGGATGCTGTCTCCAGCGCAGAGACGTGGCCGCGGTACTTATGAGCTGAATAGCCACTCTATGTCAAGGGATTTGTTATCATAGAATTCTTTGAAGCGATATAAAACGGAACACAAAAGAGTGGTTTATTGAGGCGATACGGGTTTTGCACTCTGAATAATGTAATTGAAATAACTGCAAAATCAAACTTTATTCTGACAAACTTTTGAGTTTCAGAAAAGTCCTTACTTTCATCAATTCTAATATTATTAACTTGTGCTTAATTTAGATTACATTTTAAAATCTAGCTTTACAGCCGAAATCACACTAATATTATAAAGGAGAAAGTTTGTATGTGTGTGTGTGTGTGTGTGTGTGTGTGTGTGTGTGTGTGTGTGTGTGTGTGTATGTTTGTTACTCCTTCACGCAAAAACTACTGGACGGATTGGGCTGAAACTGAGAATGGAGATAGATTATACCCTGGATTAGCACATAGGCTACTTTTTATCCCGGAAAATCAAAGAGTTCCCACGGGAATTTTAAAAAACCTGCATCCACGCGAACGGAGTCGCGGGCATCAGCTAGTCAATAATAATAATCAATCCATCTGTAATCTGTCAATAAGTTACTTATTGGTGAAAAGACCATACAATTTTAACAAATAACAATGCTAAGCGACTTATCGACAGCTTACAGGTATAATTATTTTTATCCTGATTATGACAGTTCTGAAAAAACTGTAATTAGTTATCAAAATATAACATTGTTGATTGCCAGAGACATTTTGCTCGGCATTAAAGCAATAATTAATTAAAAGAGGAAATAAAAATTCGCTCTGAAGGTCGCCTGAACTCCATTGTCTATTGATCACAACTGAATGGCTGGACGTTCATTGTGCTTGCAATTACTCCAGCGAGTAAACACGATAAAAAACAACGGACATTTATCATTGATCATTTTAAAACAAATTATCTTAAGCTGCCGTTCGTGCTACAAAAACCCACTCCAAGAAATTTATTTTTATGGCGTCTAGGCTATCGTCTTAAGAGGAAAACCATTGCGAATGACATAGACGATTTCACCTTCAAACTAGCAATTTTGACATGTCATGACCCTCTATTGACAATTAATCAAGCAGACATTTCAATCTGCGAAATTTACGCGGACTTTTAGTATTTTGACGTAGGAGGGTAAAAGATCCAGTACATGAACGAATAAGGACTACCCTGACATTGACCTAAAATTAAGGTATATGAGAATCGTTCTATATCTAATTTTTATATTTTGTGTGTCTGTACACAGTAGGTAAACACTCTTAAATTATTTAAATATCAAAAAATCAAATAAAATGCGTGGTATTAATTATTATAAATTATTTTATTTAAGAAAAGGATAAATTGCCAGAAAATGAACTGGGAATTTCAGTGAATGAACGAACTCTATCTAGTGCATAAACTCTCGATTCCTATTAATAAATAAATTCTTAAATATATTTTCGGCTTGGAATTCAAAAAAAATTGACAGATTTTCACAGTTTTTGACTTATTGTATATTTTTTTCTACATTTTGCGCGATAAATCAAACACTATTTTACATAATAATAATAAATAAAACCTGTTTTAGAATGTATAATAGAGCCCTTTCATATGATATTATCCCCTTTGGTATAGTTATCTTAGGTTGAAAGTCACCTAAATTTTCTGGAAAACAGTCTAAATGATTACAGAGAAAATGAAACTTAATGCCCATGTTGCACCCAAGTCGCTGGAAGTGCAACATCAGCTGCTGAATGTTTTGAGAGTAGTGAGAACAATATACCGTAACACATGTTATCAGATTTGTTCCTTTGAGCCGAGAAGCCACATATTCTGATGCTTTTTAGACAATCTAAGATCTCTCATTAAGTGGTCTAAATCATTTTGATTGAATAGTCTAAGTTGAGATGTAAAAGTCACTACATCGTCACTACCTTCTGAAAGTTCTTGAAGTAGATTGGAGGTACTGGGTTGGGGCTGAGGTACAGATTTATCACCAGAAGTCAGAATCGTTCTAATTGTAGACTGCAAGTTACAATAGAGTCGCTTGGAACAATTTTTTTGCTGTTTCTTCTGGTTATATTCACAATGCAGAAATAATAATCATCATGGTGTTTAGATGGTTCGCGCCAAATTATAAGACTTTTTTTAGTAAAAGTAGGGTCTATTCTTATTTGCTCATAAACGCACATATAAAAATTTGGAGTCCAGGCCTTGCTGTTAGCTGCTAATGGGTTCTCAAAGTAGCCCGAGTATGCTTGTTTTACAAAGTTAGACACACTTGCACGACATTCTTTAATACGTACTCGCCACCAAATGGTACAAAAATGATTGGAATAACTTGCAGATGTTCTTCTTGATGTTCACCTCGATAAATTTTGGAAATTACTTGTCTGATCTTAATAAAGTGTGAACATACAAAGTGTGAGTATAGTGCAAAATATGGGGGTACCTGTATCTCAAAAACTAGAGCTGCTGTGTAAAAAATTAAAGTAGATCTGAAATCAGCGACGTCAAATTAGTAAGAAACAGTTTCAAAACCTAATAAAACAAAAAAGTTGAATTTTGTATGCCAGTGAAATGATTCGGAATCGGAAGCCACTTTATATATCGCGAAATTTGGAAATGTGGTCAAATTTTCGAAATCCATATTTATCAATGAAAAGCGACATAATTTTGTAAGTAGTACCTACTTACTTCAGTTTACTATTTTTGAACAGTTTTGCAGAGGTACAACAATCGGCCTCATTCAATCAGCCGCCATATTTATAGTAACAGGCAAATAAATACAATTAAGTATTGGAACTACAATACCTATGCTCCTAAATGTATCTTAAAAAACAAGTCTCATTCAGCGTTACAAGTGCAGAAGAGGAAGTAGACAGACGGATTAACATCAGTTCGAACAAGTACTGGGCACAAAAGGAAAGAATGAAAGGAGCTTACCTAGTACATCTTAAAAGATCCGTTACAGATACATGCATCCTGCCATGCCTCACCTATGCCAGCCAAACATGGGTCCAGACAAAGAATATAAAAAGAAATAGTGACTTGCTAAAGGGCGATGGCAAGGAGCATAACTTAAGGAAAAAATATTCAAAGTGAGAATTGAAGACATAAGAAAAAAGACAAAGCCTACAGACACCTTGAGACATGCCCTAAAACTGAAATGCAAATGGTCATATTGTATCGATTTTTACAGATGAAAGAAGGACAGGAAAAATCTCCCCTTGGCCAGGTCCAGCAGGTAAAAGAAAAATAGGTAGACCGAAGACGCGTTGGTCTAATGCTATTGTGCAAATCGCGAGAGAAAATTAGCTTGATAGTACCAAAGACAGAGAGAAATGGGGATACCCAAGAGGGATCCTTATCCAAGAAAGAAGAATACCAGAATAAATATTTAAAAAAAATCTAAAGAAAAATTAAACCGACTTCAAAAACCACAAACACTAAAAAGTAAAAATAATTTTAGTGATTGTGGTTTTTGAAGTCGGTTTTATTTTTCTTTTGAAAATTTTTTATTTCACAATTTTTAGTGGCCCCACTGTACCTACTATAATATGCCATACCCAGTTAAAACCCTACTGTTTACTAAGATATTACACTGATCGCGAGCAATTTGCTCTTATCCATTGAGGAGTTCCGTTCTCCATCTCGGAAGATATTCATCAGATCTTCATCAAATTTATATGGGACCACCTGCGAAGTATACCCTATCAAACAAAAAAAAATCCAAATCGGTCCAGGCGTCTTTGAGTAATCGGAGAACATACATTAAAAAAAAAAGTTACCGAGGAATTCAGAACCTCTTCCTTTTTTTGAAGTCGGTTAAAAATATACTAAGATTTACTAACATGGTGTTATACCACAGAGTAGCGAACAGAGGCAAAGCTTCTAAGAAGAGAACAAAATTTATAACTATTTTGGTAGGGTTGGCACAGAAGGATACAATTTAATAAACAATAGGTATTTGTTCAACAAGATGGCAAAGTTTGTTTTTTGTTGTGATTGCTTAGTTTAAATATCGATCGATAGATCTAAATATCGATTTTGAACGAAATCAGTCACTTTACAAAGAATTATAAATGGTGCCAACTTTTTAAATTTTGGCAACAGTTTCCTATTTTGATCCCAGGGAGCTCTAAATATAGATTTTGAACGAAATCGGTCAATTAACAAAGAATTTCAAAATGGCGTCGACTTTTTTAAATTTTGGTAACAGTTTCCTTTTTTGTGATGCCAGGGAGCTCTAAATATTGATTTTGAACGAAATCGGTCAATTAACAAAGAATTTCAAAATGGCGTCGACTTTTTTAAATTTTGGTAACAGTTTCCTTTTTTGTGATCCCAGGGAGCTCTAAATATAGATTTTGAACGAAATCGGTCAATTAACAAAGAATTTCAAAATGGCGTCGACTTTTTTAAATTTTGGTAACAGTTTCCTTTTTTGTGATGCCAGGGAGCTCTAAATATTGATTTTGAACGAAATTGGTCAATTAACAAAGAATTTCAAAATGGCGTCGACTTTTTTAAATTTTGGTAACAGTTTCCTTTTTTGTGATGCCAGGGAGCTCTAAATATCGATTTTGAACGAAATCGGTCAATTAACAAAGAATTTCAAAATGGCGTCGACTTTTTTAAATTTTGGTAACAGTTTCCTTTTTTGTGATCCCAGGGAGCTTTAAATATCGATTTTGAACGAAATCGGTCAATTAACAAAGAATTTCAAAATGGCGTCGACTTTTTTAAATTTTGGTAACAGTTTCCTTTTTTGTGATCCCAGGGAGCTTTAAATATCGATTTTGAACGAAATCGGTCAATTAACAAAGAATTTCAAAATGGCGTCGACTTTTTTAAATTTTGGTAACAGTTTCCTTTTTTGTGATCCCAGGGAGCTTTAAATATCGATTTTGAACGAAATCGGTCAATTAACAAAGAATTTCAAAATGGCGTCGACTTTTTTAAATTTTGGTAACAGTTTCTTATTTTGTGATGCCAGGGAGCTCTAGATATCGATTTTGTACGAAATCGGTCAATTAACAAAGAATTTCAAAATGGCGTCGACTTTTTTAAATTTTGATAACAGTTTTCTGTTTTGTGATCCCAGGGAGCTCTAAATATCGATTTTGAACGAAATCGGTGAATTGACAAAGAATTACAAAATGGCGTCAACTTTTTTAAATTTTGGTAACAGTTTCTTATTTTGTGATCCCAGGGAGCTCTAAATATCGATTTTGAACGAAATCGGTCAATTAACAAAGAATTTCAAAATGGCGTCGACTTTTTTAAATTTTGGTAACAGTTTCTTATTTTGTGATCCCAGGGAGCTCTAAATATCGATTTTGAACGGAATCGGTCAATTAACAAAGAATTTCAAAATGGCGTCGACTTTTTTAAATTTTGATAACAGTTTTCTGTTTTGTGATCCCAGGGAGCTCTAAATATCGATTTTGAACGAAATCGGTGAATTGACAAAGAATTACAAAATGGCGTCAACTTTTTTAAATTTTGGTAACAGTTTCTTATTTTGTGATCCCAGGGAGCTCTAAATATCGATTTTGAACGAAATCGGTCAATTAACAAAGAATTTCAAAATGGCGTCGACTTTTTTAAATTTTGGTAACAGTTTCTTATTTTGTGATCCCAGGGAGCTCTAAATATCGATTTTGAACGGAATCGGTCAATTAACAAAGAATTTCAAAATGGCGTCGACTTTTTTAAATTTTGATAACAGTTTTCTGTTTTGTGATCCCAGGGAGCTCTAAATATCGATTTTGAACGAAATCGGTGAATTGACAAAGAATTACAAAATGGCGTCAACTTTTTTAAATTTTGGTAACAGTTTCTTATTTTGTGATCCCAGTGAGCTCTAAATATCGATTTTGAACGAAATCGGTCAATTAACAAAGAATTTCAAAATGGCGTCGACTTTTTTAAATTTTGATAACAGTTTTCTGTTTTGTGATCCCAGGGAGCTCTAAATATCGATTTTGAACGAAATCGGTGAATTGACAAAGAATTACAAAATGGCGTCAACTTTTTTAAATTTTGGTAACAGTTTCTTATTTTGTGATCCCAGGGAGCTCTAAATATCGATTTTGAACGAAATCGGTCAATTAACAAAGAATTTCAAAATGGCGTCGACTTTTTTAAATTTTGGTAACAGTTTCTTATTTTGTGATCCCAGGGAGCTCTAAATATCGATTTTGAACGGAATCGGTCAATTAACAAAGAATTTCAAAATGGCGCTTCAAACAATTTCAATTTCCTGTTTTGTGATCCTAGGGATCCTCAGATATTGATTTTGAACAAAATCTATGACAGTTCAAAAAAAAGATTTTAAACACTATTTAAATTATTATCATTAACATTAAATTAAATGAAAACACGACGCGCGACGTGTACTGCAGCCCCTGAGCTTGAGCACAGGCCGAGCCGGTATAAACCGATTTCTCTCCGTACGCGACGTAGCGCCTGTGCTCACGCACACACGCGCCTCAAGCTTGTAGTAGTGTACCTATCGTAGCGCGCTTGTATGAAGCTTTGACTCTGTTCGCTACTCATGTGGTTATACAACGCAATACCACACTCACAAACACTCGTACAAACATACAGACAAGTATATACTCACACACACTCACACACACACACACACACACACATGGACGCACACGCACTTTTGAACGGTTTGAACGGAACACGGTTTTGAAATTGAAATTGAAAACAGTGTAAGAATTTGTAAGAAAATATTTAAAAAAGGTATATCAGCCGGTTTTTTATTCCAGCTCTTAATACATGTAAAAACGTCCAATCTGTTCATTTACTCGAGCCTTTACCCTAGTACCTAATTATATCGACCGCCCCATATCAAAACAAAGTAAATGTCATTTTTCCGAAAATCGTTTTATGTCATAAGCCTAACTTTCATAGTATGTCCCGTTGTATTGTAAGGACACCCACATTAAAGTAAAATTAAAAGCTAGTAAGTCGCTTTGACCTCTGTCTTTCTGTCCGTCTGTCCGTCTGTCGTATCTGTCAAGAAAACCTATAGGGTATTTCCCGTTAACCTAGAATTATGGGCAGGTAGATAGGTCTCAACTCTCATAGCCCAAGTAAAGGAATAAATCTGAAAACAAATTTCGTGATTCTAGATCAACGGGAAGTACTGTATAGGTTTTCTTTACGGACGGACGGACAAACGGACAGACAACAAAGTGATCCTTTAAGAGCTCCGTTTTTCATTTTGAGGTACGGAACCCTAAAAAAGAAAATGATGCAATGTAATGAATAAATGTGTAGGCAAGTCTTCACACTAAAATATTTAAACCCCTTTAATTTAAAAACTGTCATAGCCTAGTGGTTAGAACGTCCGCCTCCTAATCGAAGGTCGGGGGTTCGATCCTGGAATCACGCACTACTAACTTTTCAGTTATGTGCGTTTTAAGCAATTTAATATCACTTGCTTTAACGGCGAAGGAAAACATCGTGAGGAAACCTGCATACCTGCAAGTTTTCCATGTTCTCAAAGGTGTGTGAAGTATGCCATTCCGCATTGGACCAGCGTTGTAGACTATTCTATTCTCTTGAATTTAAGCCGCTTACTAGGTTTTGATTTGAGAAAGCTGGAATGCCAGATTTGACATTAATTGACAAAATTGAGAGACCTAAGCTTGTATAAGAACACAGAAGTGTCATAATTCGTGTTCACTTTGCCTAACGTCTCTCAGAGAGCAGAGAGAGATTTAAACTGTTTCTTATAATCACTGGCCATATTTCAAATGCGAAAGTGTGTTTGTTGGTTTAATATTTAATCACACTGCAACGGAGCAACCAGTCGACGTGGTTTTTTGCATGGATACATTTAAAGACCTAGAAACTGACATTTCTCTCCGCATCGTATTCTTTATTGCTGAGGGTTGTGACCTCTTACCATTATTCCTACATCTAATGGTAGGTTTTCTTGGGATAATAATGTGGTGGATTCAAAGAGCCTACGGAACTCGACTAGAAAAACGAGATTTTGACTCTTTAACGGTTATGAATTATTATCAGTGATATAATTTATTAGCGCTGCCAGGTAAAATGACATTTATCTCAGAAAATCAAAGAGTTTCCACGAGATTTTTTCCAAGGTTGCGCTACTAAGTACATATATTATGAAGAGGAAAGGTTTGTTTATTTGTTATCGATAAACTCTGAAACTACTGAACTACTTGCACTAAAGACATAATCATCAACATCAACCGACACACGTCCACAGTGAATATAGGTCTTTAATAGGGTCTTCCACATGCTACGGGTTTCCGCCGCCTGAATCTTTGCGCTTGCGCTTGACGACAATCATGCTTTAAAGAAAGCAGTGATGAGGTCCAAGTAGGAGCACGCTTACCTAGAAGATGCCTATTCACTCTTGGCTTTCAGGTATCTAAGGTATATATGGCAGGAAACACGGCCCCCGAAATGGCGTTCCAACCTTTAGGCTCTCCCCATTGCCCGCAGCATGAATCTGAGCTTTCTTATGAGACCCATGGTTATATTATGTACATATAATATCTCATAAGAAAGCTCTAACACACAATCCAGCTAAGTAAGTCCAATTTCGAAAAAAGCTAGCTAGCCGACAAATCTAACTCAGGCAGCCTTCGGGAATCTTCGAGATGTCTCTCGTCCAAAATTCCTCAATGCTTGAAGACCAGTCTTTGAATAGTGCATATTGTCAGTGATGAAATATGGATCCGAAATATAGGTCTTTTTTTTGTACACCGGAAATGCCTGACGCATACCCCTCCGTCATGTGGGGCTTGCACCAAACTTGCACTACTACGAAATCCATTTCGGAACACGGCACCCGGGACGAGGCGCGCTATCTCCTAGAAAACATAGGTATAATACCTATTTAGAACACTTACTATCTGTCATCATAATCTATGACAACCTCCGAGTATTTACCTGGTAAAACCGTAACTTTAGAATCAAATTTAGTATATAAGCAGGCTTCATTTAGAAATGAAAAAATCCCTATTTTATTTTTCAACGATTATAAACACAACTTTCATTCAAAAATAATAAGCTTAAATTCATTTTAAATAATATTTTGCGACGAAATGACGCGCACAGTCCTTCCGCCATGACAGTCCAGTGGACACTGAATTCCATAGAGCGCCTACAAGAAAATAAATAGCACAGGAAGTTTTTTGGTTAGTTTTAGATTATTTAAGAAATGAAAAACATTTAGTATAAAACTAACAATTAAAATTGATTGCTAAACCTAAACATATCATTTTCTGGAGGTTGGCTTCAAAGTGTCAAGATGTTAAAGAAATTTTTTACAGAACAAGTTGCGAACAGCAATGTTTTCAACTTGTTTTTTTTTATTTATTGGGATAATGTATACAAAATTAAAAGAAGTACTTATAATCTCCACAAACTGAAGTTTTTAATTGCATGTATTTAATAGCTGTTAATGCTTTAGAAAAATAAACAATTCACTTCAAAGTACAGCATTTTTGCGATTTGTCAAATAGCCATAGTCTTAAATATTATGTTATCATTTGATCACAGAGAATATAATAGGTATACATTTTAAATAATGAACTTTTCAAATGTTACTTCTATCTTTACTACTGGAATTTGATACTAAGGTTTTAGACGATATTATATCAAAAAATAATTATAACGCAGTCAAACTAAGAAAGGGAAATGGTGACCGCCATATTGTGACGTCTCTGCTAGAAATATATTTTAGTTCAAGATACATATTTTTAACTTGCTGATGCCCGCGACTTCGTTCATGTGGATATAGGTTTGTGAAATTCCGTAGGATCTCTTTAATTTTCCGGGATAAAAAGTAGTGTTAATCCAAGGTATAATCTATCTTCATTTTGAATTTCAGCCAAATCAAAACACATCAACACACAATCACATCAAGCCAAACATACACACATACGCACATACACACAAACTTTCACCTTTATAATATTAAGTGTGATAGTGTGATTCATTTTCAATGGATTTTGTGGGACATAATTAATGTTGACATTTAGACATTAATATATCCATTAAGAATGTATTAAAAGTATCAAAATCAAATCAAAATATGTTTTTCTAGGTAGGCGGACACGATTTTTCTTTCTTAGTTTGAATGCGTTATAATCTATTTGATCGATGCGCACTAAGCTCTAGTTAAACTTGCGTAAAGTGTTTTATAAGTTTTTAATAAAATGAGGAACTGACAGATAGAAGGAACGCCCGCGGGGCGCCTGATGTTACCCGAATACAACTTTAATAAATATATAATATAAAATTTCGTTTTTATAGTTTTTAATTTAATCGCATGCGTGTGGTCCATTTTTCAAGTAATTCATCTAATAGTTTTAATTCATTCCTGATACTGACCTGTACTTCCACTATTCGTTTAAAATTTAAAATTTATACGAATTAAAATTACTTTTGATAAAATTATCCGCAGTAATTTTATTTAAATTTTGGTAATAACTTTGACTCATTTTACGATTTTATTGGTATTTCTTAAACTCTAATATTATATGACAATACTTTATTATATTCATAAAGTAGGTAGACAACAGGTGTACCTACCTACAAACGGATAGCTGAGCATGCAAATAGAATGTCCGACACAATCAAAATTACAGAATTCGTTATGTAGGTATCAGTGGGTAGTTTAATTACGGAACCCTAAAAGGTCCCAACTGCAGCTTTGAAGGATCTTCGAAGCGAGGTAGTTATATGATCGGATCAATGGAAATGTTAATATTTTCAATTGTGTGTAAAATAATAATGTTTCGATTAAAACTGCTCCTTTCAATGAGAAAGAAGGTATAATCTATAAATTATATAAATAATACAATATCGAATTCACGTTCGCAAAGGGTGAATACGGAATAGTAAAAAATTGTTATATTCCTCTGACTTTAAAGCTTTCGGATGCTATCTGAAAATGAGCATGAAGGCATAAATTAGGTGCGACAGTTTGGCACAAAGCGCAACGCGGTCGCAGCGCGCATTATGCCCTGCGAATTGAAACAGGTTCAGTGTGACAGGTATCTATATAATGTGATTTATGAGCGATTATACTGAACTCCAGCAACTATAATTAAATCGCGAAGCTATTAGGCATGCCCGAAACATCGGAGACACTGCCCACGGATTTAAAGCAAAAGTGATTTAATGCATCCAGCTGTGATATCGCTTTGTTTAACTAAAGAATTTTAGATAAGCTGTCTGAATTATTGGTAGAACGCAGTAATTTAGCAAGCTTTCAAATTTATGACTGTGGTCAGGATAAGAATAGAAATTATTTAACGAACACCTAGCTCGGAGCCTATTAAGATCTTTCCTTTGGAATTTATATACCGCTACGTAAACAACATACCCATCTCACGAACCGTTCTAACTACAAGCCTTAAAAATTCGCGAAACATTTATAAAAAGCTTCGGAAATGTACCTTTACATAAAGACACTATACAAACTACATAGCAATATAAATACTTGTCGCATTAAGATAATTTATAGGAAACAGCTTTATGAAAAACGAGAGAGCAAAATAAAAAGGATTTCATTTACAAACGAGTATCTGGTATCTCGAACGGTCGGCGGCGCCTTGCGACAACGCATACTTTTTAATACCTACTACAAAACTTGCAAACAACTCGTCAGCAGACTGACAATTGTGAGAACGCGATCAATTATCCCTTTGCAAATAGTAATTGTCAACAATAAATAAAATAGGAATTAACTAGCCGGGAACGTTTTCATTATCGGTTTGCAGTTAAAATAGCATGTCAATCATTTTACGAAGCAATCAACGATGCGGCGATGGCGGGGCGCGATGGCAGGGCGCGAGATAACTTTTAATTACCTCCGACGCCTATTTACATATTGTAGGAGATACTGACGGATATCTCGCAATTAAGGGCGTATGCTTATTCCTTTTATACGGCGATGTTAGTCAGTTTGTTGCAACGGATAACATCTGTTTGACGGAAAGATTAAACGAAGTCAGCGGAATATTTCGCAGTTCGTACCTACAGCGAGAATTTAAGTGTTTCCGCTTGGGAAAATACTAGATGACGACCGCGACTTCATCCGCGTGGATTTAGATTCTTAAAAATCCTGTGGGGTCTTTTTGATTTTCCGGGATGAAAAGTATCCTATGCCGTCTCCATAGCCTATCTCTCTGTACACAATTTCATCAAAATTTTATAAAAAGTAGTATGTGAAAGACTATTTCTGTAATAGAAAATTAGATATTCCCATTTCCCGGTATATTTAAAAGCCCATCTGTTCAACCAATTTAGAAGAAATTTGATAGATGTACAGTTAAATTTCACGTAGAGATCTCAGATCAGACTCTATTCGTCTCCGAGATGCAAGCTATCAACAGACAAACACACACATTTTCGCATATAATATTAGTATGGCTTTGGTAACATTATATCGAAGCTACTTAACATTGATTATAACGTTTAAAATATGCCTATATCTTCACCATAAAATTTGCATGTCAACATTTAACTTGCAAATTAGTAACTTTATACGGCCGGCCAGTGGCACTGAGCCTATATGCCAGTTTCTATGGTCAGTGTGTATATTTATGTAGCTGTACTTAGTTTGAAAAGTTCAGCGGTTTTATGTTTATTCTACAATTATTATGGTTAGGAAATAGGTTTAGACAGTTTTAAAATTTAGTGTTCTGTTTGTCTTGAAACTAATAGAAGCCAGATGTTTAATGCGCCAAATCGGCGCCTGCTAATTGCGCAGGTTGACAATTTACAAGCAATCTGAATCAAGCACCAGCCTTCCGCCAAACGCCTGAACCAATGCAATTATATAATCATTATCAGTTATATCTACCCACATCATATCAAACCAAAAACTTTTTTCATATAATAAGTATAATAAACCAATGTCAATTTATGTCATCATCAAACCATCACCGGCTCACTTCTGCGTACCGGTCTCCTATCAAAATGAAAAGGCCATAGTCTACCACGCTGGCCAAGTGCGAATTGGCAGACTTATTATGGAGAACTCTCAGGGATGCAGGTTTCCTCACGATGTTTTCCTTCACCGTTGAACCAAGTGTTAATTAAAGTTTAGAACGCGACAGGCGGAGATGGCAATCGGAGTATGAGGCGGGGAGACGCCTCGCACATCCGCAGGTCACCCGCACCGGGTTAGTGCCCGGACTGTGCGGGTGTGGGGGGGGGTATCCGCACATAACTCCAAAAAGTTAGAGGTGCACGCCTGGGATCGAACCTCGGACCCTCCGACTATGGGGCCGACGTCTTAGCCACTACTCACTAGAGGCTGCCACCGCTTCAAAATTTTTATTGTGCGGGATGGAAAATTTATACAATAATGCTGAGGCGTACGTAAGCTAATAAAAAGGCTCCCTGATCAATCTTGTAGTCAATTTACGTGCAATGGGTAAACGCTGGGATGAGAACTTAACCACCCGCGCCCGCGTCCGCGTCGATTCACTATCTATCTAAATGCAAATCGGTTAGTTCGGTAGATGTCCATGATAAATCAGCCTCACAGTTCGAACCGTTATGTACCTAGTCTACCGCGGAAAACCCCTTCAGCCCCGCTATACCTTCAAGTCTTAATTTTATAGGTCAGCTCAAAAAAGGAGTATAATCTTTTCAGGGTTTTTAGTATGTGAAGAATAATAATAATTTTAATTATTAGTATTATTTATCTCATGAAGTACACAATACACAACTACTTATTAAAACTCTTAAAACTCTACAATTTATAATTTATAGGTATACCAACTTGTTAGAAATGGAAATCATATTTAAATTAGCACATTGCTTATTTGTGATTCAAATGAGAAAAGATTCCAATTAGACATCAAAATCCTATTCTCTTTTATATTTTTAAACTAGATTTAGATAATAAAATCATCAAATAAAGAAAACAACAACGAATAATCTCACAAATAAAAATAAAAACGAATACATGCCATGTGAAGCTGATTATTCTTTATGGTATTGGCAAGGGTATTAGCCAAATATGTGCCAAATATTATATAGACAACAGTAAAAATACAATCTAATAGGGAAGCCTTAAAATACATTCTAATAGGAAATGTTGAGTATCTAAGTGCCTACTTTTCTGAACCTGCATCACAAGTTTAACTTTTTTGATGCAATCCACGAATCACCACTCACAGACATACCTTCCCTTCTTTTAAGCAAATGTTACAACAAGATCCTACAAACTACATGGCAATAATACATCATCACCATCATCCAACCTTGAGAACTCTCAGGTATGCAGGTATCCTCACTATGTTTTCCTTCACCGTTATAGCAAGTGATATTCAATTGCTTAAAACGCATATACCTACCTAATAGGTAGCTCCGAAAAGATAATGGTGCGTGTCCGAATCGAACCCCCGACCGAACATACTCGTAAATAGCCGCCTATGACTTAATATTTTAAACCTATTAATATTTCTTTACTAATTTTATAAATGCGAAAGTATGTCTATCTGTCTGTTACTCTGTGTCCGTTGCCCTTCCACGGTTCATCTGTTTAACCGATTTTGATGAAAGGTACAGATATAGTTTGTATACCTACCGGAGACGAGTACCTACTTACAGACTACTTTTTATCCCGAAAAATCAGTGAGTTCCTAGTCCAACAGGATTCTTAAAAACCTAAAGTCACACGCACAAAGTCGTGGGCATCGTCTAGTACAAAATAAAGTTTTTATGTTAGGAAAATATTTCTAAGGTTCCACGAGCTTCGCCTACAACGAAGTTTTGTATTAAATAAAAATAATTAATTTGAATCACATACTCGAATATCAATTTTCATATGAAAGCTTTTTTTTTAAGTTTTAAGGTACTTGTACTCCGATTGGAAAATGATTATTTAAGTAAATGCTCATATTAGAATTTCCTACATTTACCAATAATTTTCACAAAATTATAGTTTTTAAATGCCAGAATGTCGCAAATATAGTATATTTCATTACAAGTGCGGAAAGGCTGTCATTGCAAAGAGTTCCGACAAATGTCTACCCGAGCCGAGGCGTAGCTGAAGGCGAGGGTTGACAGTCGGAACGAGTTGCAATGACGGTTCCGCACGTGTACTGAACGACTATTTTTAATACAGTTGCGAAAAAATGAAGCAATTTAATAAAATAATAAAAACACAATAAACTCAACTAACTTAATTTAATTTAATTTAAAACAACTTTATTGTTGATAGATATAAAAAACTAGGGTCGAAATTACTCATTTTAGGCAACCAACAACTAAACTCGCAAAGAAAATTTCTGAAAAATGGCGCCAACCGTAGAATATAAGCAGTTTTTTTTCTTCACCCATTCTGGTAGGCAAAGGGAACTATGCCCATATAGCCAAGTCTTCAGTAGAAGTTTTTTATTGATATGAAATGAAAATGAAATTTAATGAGATGAAATGAAATGAAACCTAACCAAACTCATTCAAGCAAATCATTAAATCTGATATTGAAACAAATTAGTAGCTTCTTATTAGAAATACGTATTTGCATGAATCATAAAAACTTCAATGAATTTTTTTAGTAAAAACTTCATGGTTGGTTTTTCTTTTTAATATTTTGACAGTTGGGAAAGAAAAAGCACGAGTGCGGGAAAGGTAAAGAAAAAGCACGAGTATGCAATAGCCCACATCCCGAACGCTATACGTCCCTGCAATACGCCACTTTTTGAGCAACTGTATTAAAAAAGTCTATTTAAATAGTTAAAGTAGGTAAGTCATGTGGAATTTCCTTCCTTCGCTAGACTTAACTACATATTCGTAAGATTATCACACGAAGGTTGTCTGTCACCTGTACATTCTAGGGATTATTACGTTACTTAGGATAATCGATACAAATAGAATCACGTTTGCATGTTCTTGTTTAATATAGATTGAACCTTCGTTAATGGTTCTATACATTTATTTACATCTTAATTCTGTTCCACATAAATATTCATTTAGTTTAGCAGCCTTATCTTTGTGTCAATAACGGTGAAACTGATGTCTATACAACAAAAATAATACATTGCATTTTTAAATAGTAGAGGCTATTATACTATACTAATTATAAAATTTTAATAGTTTGTCTGTTCATTTATTTGTACTGGCATCTGAATCGGTTGAGAAAAGTTTAGCTGTGAGTAAATATGTATTTATTGTTCTTACTTTCAATAAAATCGATGAATAAAATAATCCAAGATACATACATTCGACTGTCACGCGAGCAAAGCCGCGAGAAAAAGCTTTGTACTAATATTTTTCTTTATTTAGGTACCTGTATCCTTATGTGGTCAAATAATATATTGATCAATAAAAAACTGATAGCAAGAAGTGCTTCGTTATTAATAACGTAAGACAATAATAACTGTACATAATACATTATGTTAAAGTATAAAGTAATTTATAGGAGGAAAGGTAAAGCATGAGGCCCCTCAGAGGTCAAATTGGTCGAAGAGACGGTAGACATTACTTACGTTATCTCTTAAATGCCTAAGGTGGTTCCCATTAGGTAGGTACGTCTATTTAATAAAAGAGGATATGCCGCTGTTTCCGTTTCCACAGGTTTAATAACCACTAATGGTGAGAGTCGTCTGCTTTTAGATATTTTGATGTTCAATAATAAAGCTTTTTACGCATTTTGAAAGGATCAATTGGTAGGCAAACCAGAAGATATTATATAATATTATATTATATAATAATACTAGCTTAAAATAGTTATATTAACAGAAAATAAAATAGATTTTATAAATAATAAGGTCTCTTCGAAGAGGTCGAGCCCATAATTTGGCAACAACTATTCCTAAGAATGACTGTATAGAATCTTTAACATAATCGATTTACATGGAGATTAAATATAGGGGAGCCATTAAAAAATCCGCAATTTTATGTAGATACAGACACTTAATCGGCACAATTATGCAAATATGCAACGACGATTATGGCCTAGTAACCACAGGCTAGTTACAAGAATTTATAGTTTTACTTACTACACGTCGGGTCGGCTGGGCTGAATGTCCTCAGTCAGGCGTTGCTAATTACTTATGCCATTTAAAAAATATAATGAATTGCCCTGGATAATCATAGCCACCTACACCCGTAATTACCTTCAGCCTACATAAATGTTAGAGTTACTTCTTTTAGGCTCCTAAAGTGAAATGTTCTACGGACTGGTTGTTGATTTTTCTGAGATTCACTGGAAAATTAGTTGTAAAGAAAAACGTAGCTTGCAAATATTTCCCGTCCAAGCAAGACCTCCGGATGGGCGTCCCTTGCCCCGCGAGTCCCCGCATCCCCAGTGAAGAAGAAGACGACGCATTGGACATGACACCCCAACCACCGGAAATAAAACCCATTCCAACGAATATAGCATCCTATAAGTCAGATTAGACACCTAGCAAAAATATCATCGAAGATATTATTAAACCACTAGACTCAAATGGCTCAAAACCGATGCTTAGGTAACAGGTGCGGTCTCAACTCATTGTAAAAGAAAAGTGCTGAAACAAACAGTTCACGTAGCCGAGCTACCTCTGAAGACACGCCTGGCTCAGCTACGAGGCCCGTACTCCGACAGACTTTGGCCTGTCGAGAAGGCACTACAAATCTTCAAAAAAATTGTTCCAAATGACAAGTCTAGTGTGTACAAAGAAGTCGTTCAAAGTTTCATCAATTAAGTATGGGGTAAAAACAACTTCGTCTATTGGTAGATATATACAATTGCTTTAGGTATACATTTTCAATGATATAACGTACCTACGTCACAAAAATCACAATAACATCATAAGTTTATACTGAGTTTAGAAAAAAATCTAACATTTTTTAAAGGAGTTAATTTAATAGAATACGCGTCCATCATCCCTCAGGAAAGCCACACCAAAAGTATATACATAACAATTTTCACGAAATTCTTTGTATATGCAATTATAAGTGCATTTTGCCGGTGTCTGTCATTAACTTAAACGTACGATGTTATTTTAAGGGCCGTAATGGCCGCTCCAGCCAGTCTCCGCATTTTTTTGAAACGCTCACGGAAAGCTATGCATTTAAACGCTTGAATTATGAAATTACAGTATTGAGGGCAACCCTGGCCTGATAGGAGGCTAATCGTAAAGCTGTCACTTTCAAGGAGAAATAATTATTAAAATTGCAGACGCGACGGAATCGAATCTACACCCCCTGGCTACCGCTACAGGAGAGCTGTACGTAAATCCCACATAACACACCTGACTCTACTTCTTTACTTCTATTATTTCGCCTTATAAAGTTATAAGTTTTTAAAGGTAGGCTTAACCTTATTAATTAATATGAAGATTAATATTTTTTTGTCGGTCTGTTTGTTACCTATGAGTTCACACATCATACATCCGTTTGAGTTGAAGCCTTGTTGAAGCTTTGTTCAGTTTTTAGAGTTCCGTACCCAAAGGGTAACAAGGCCTATTAATATTACTCTGCTGCATGTCTGTCTGTCCGTCTGCCTGTCTGTCTGTCCACCTGTCACAGTTCTCTAGCTCGTAGACGAAATGAGTTGCAAGCCTGGATATTTGGTGTATAATGCTGACCCAAAACCAAATATTGAATAAGAAACTCAAATTATTTTTCAGGAGTGCTCCCACATATGAAAAAGGAGCCGGAAAAAAAATCTTATCCTAGCATGTGGGGTATCATTGTTTAGATGTTATTGAGTAGAGTAAGAGTATATTTTTTATTTATTTATTTTTCTTAAAAAATAAGGACGACATGTGATGGAGGATTTTTCAAAAATTAAACTAGTTTGGAAAATGAAATTACGGTACACTACGTACCATAAACTGTATTTAAACAACAAACACTGAAAACAACAATTTATAAAATAGTTTGTAAGCTATAACCAAAGCAAACGAACATTTTTTGGGTTTTCCTTTCACGGTTTATTGCGAATTGCGATGGTCTAGCACGTTCTAGCTTCGAAAAGAAATATGTTATACACCCAAATATAAAATAATTATGATGTTAATAATTATTTACGGAACTATATAAGATCGAGTTCCAACTCGCACTTGACCGGTTTTTTATAAGGACTTGGGGTAGCTGGTTTCTGACATAGTATCATCAACGTACCTACTTACTCGTATCGCAACGCATCGCGTCAGCCAATAATAATTGATAGTTTATTTTTTACTTATAAAATAGGATATGTTACTAGTTTAATACAGTACACTAATTTATAAATTGACTTTCTCGAAAAAACCGTTACGAAATACGTATTGTTTATAAACAATACATTATGCGTCTAATAAAAGTGAGGGCTATATTTCTTTTTTGTTTGCAATCATATCCCAATACGTTGTGCAAGTTCGACACCCAGAAACAATGGCCGTCTATAGATCAAATCGCTGTATTGATTCACAATGCGTAAATTCATTCTGTTATGACAGGCGAGCATAAATTCGCGGCAGGACCCTCGGAGGCTGCGAAACAATACGTATCTCCCTATTGAAGCTGTGAGACATTATCATAGGCCGCTATAAAAGTTATGGACAGAGGCCGAAGAAAAGGGTAGATACAACAAAAGCTAAGGGGTTGCAATTTCGTATTTAACTATTTTATTAAAACGAGAAATGATCAGGTAGGTATATGGTCGTGGAGTAAGTTATTTTGAAATAGAATCTTTAATAAAAGTAAGAAATTTAAAAGATTTATATGTTTACTTCTTAGTGACTACACTATTAGGGGGAGTTAATTGTGGGTGTCTTTATTATTTGTGTATTTGTGCGTTTTCATATATAGCATATTAATATATGCTATATATGAAATATAAAAGCTTGAGCTATAGCATATTAAATTCATGTTTTTAATTGGTGATTGCCATGCTTTTTTTCATATTACACAGTTTACTTAAGAGCAGCTTTTCAGAAGTATTTTTAGGTATAGCCCACCAGAAAGCGCTATAGTTCGTCATGGGTTTTCAAAATTTTTAATTTTGTATCTTGTTAAAAATACGAGTAGGTTATACTTACTTGAAAAACATTAAATAAAATTATAATCTCAAGGTAAGCTGTACCGAGTTAAACACCTGCAAATAACCGCAAAATTATAGGTTGTAGTCACAGCAGGCAAGCTCGTGCACTCTCGCTTTTACAATAGACTTGGAGCCGAGTGGTGAACGCTGATCGCCAAATTACGGGGTAAAGTGTCATAAACATGGGTTACGGAGACCACTATTAGACGACATTTGATATTTATTGTAGTAAACCACATCAACAAAATTGGAAGTTACATAATACTTACTTAAAATTAATGTACGAGTTAGTAATATAATGTGTCTCAAAGGTATGTGAAGTCTGCCAATCCGCACTTAGCCAGCATGGTAGAATATGGCCAAATCCTTTTCATTCTGAGAGGAGATCAGTACTTAGTAGTGGACCAGCGATGTATTGATGATGGTAAAAAGTTAAAATATTATAAAATTGTAACATTATAACTTGTAAATGAACTAAGTAGGTACGTAGGTTACGTAGGTAATAAGTAAATGCGTACAAAATCACACGACCGACTGGAGCATATCTTCCAGGCACACACTCAACGTACGTTTCATTCAATACCTGAGCAACCTCATGAGATGTAGACTCCACAATACCCAGAATTATAGCGAATTAAGCTTGTGGTTCCTTGAATCTATCTTTAATTCTTTGACTAGGTATCATTTTGGATTAAACTTAACTAAGAAAAATTATTTGTTACTAAGCTAATTTTTTTTTGTTAAAAATAATGAAAAGATCAAAGATAAATAGAATATCTTTAAAATATTAGGTAACTAAATACATACTCAATAAAAGTAAACGAAAGGAAATTCAATACGCCTGCGGTAAGAATCTAATTATAAATATTCGATAATGACAACATTCGTCGGTTGCACAAAACCCCTTAAACATTGCGGACCCTAATAAAGGGTTAGCTATGTAAGAAAGCGGCAAAAAATTAAGAATCGCCCCGATGAGCCATTATCTTCACATGTTAAAAATAATATGGTCACAGGGTAGTGTACATTCATGCAAGGAGCGTCCAAGAGCGCATTTGAATATCCCTTTGTGAGGGCCCCCTGCCTGCGCCGGACTTCACACGCTCCCGGCAGGTACCGCGCTACATCCCTTGCCGCTCAGCGCTCCCTTGCTAATGCCGCATCGCAGTTTGCCAATACTGCGACCTAACAAGTTTGATTGTTGCGTGTGCATATTCATACTAATCCATACTAATATTATAAATGTAAAAGTGTGTCTGTCTGTCTCCTACCTTTCACGGCCCAACAGTTTAACCGATTTTGACGGTTTGGTACAGAGTTAGCTTATATCGGGGACGGACATAGTCTACTTTTTATCTCGGAAAGTCAAAGAGTTCTAAAAACCCATCCGGTTAACCGATTTGTATGAAATTTGGTATCAAGGTAGCTTGCGTCCCTGTAATTGACATAGGCAACATTTTATCCCGGAAAATCGAACAGTTCCTACGGGATCTTTAAAAACCTAAATCCACGCGGACGAAGTCGCGGGCATCCTCTAGTGATAAATATATCATTCTGTATCTTAAGCTATGACTCTTAAATCTATTTGTACCAAGTACCAACCTGTTAAAAATGTGTTAAGTCAAGAGTGAATAGACATCTAGTCAAGCGCGATCCATCTTAAGCTGCGTCATAACTTGCCAGCAAGTCTGATTCCAGCCAAACGCATCCATATCTATACCCTCATAAAAACCATTATTATTAATGCGAAAAAGTATCTGTCCATCTGTCTGCTAGCTTTTCTCGGCATATCCGTCCTTTTATTGTCAACCTTTAAAAAAAGTCAAAAAGTGACAGCATCACAAAATTGAACTAAATCCCAACTAAGCATTTTGTTACAATTGGGCGTTAATACATTAGATCCCGAATACTGAAACATCAGTTAGAAATTGAAAAATCATTGATTAATATTTTATTAAATGAATGATTTTTCGCATTTTGTCCATACCGCAACCTGCGAGAAATACCTACCTACTAAAAAACTCTTATGGTAAGAAAAACTTCAAGGCATCAATAAGCTATAATATAGTTGGTTCATTTTCAAGAAATACATTTATTACTATAATTAGATAAAAAAACGATAATGTTACCGTTTAAAACATGTAATATATGCTTACATAACGCAGCCATCGCTTTGTATCTCTCATATTTATTTGAAGCAAGTTGTTGGTACATATTGTGTTATACTATCAAAAGTTAACGGTACTGCGGTTTGAGCTGTATTTTTTTATAAGCGTCTGCCAGTTACGAAATCTTACGAAGTATCAAATGCCCATGAATTATTTTGATACACTAAACGCATGTTAAAAAAACAGATTTAACGGAGCCCGTATGTTACTTTGCTGCGCGTTTGTCATGATACATCAAATTAGCTAATATCAGGAACGCAAGTGTCAAGATTTGTTTGGCCTGATATTTGATGGACGCGCTAAACTATGTGTTGCTGGAACGAGTGATTGTTACTAATAATATAATTATTATTAGTTGCCTCTATTGTAAATCAACACAAATTGGCGACTAATTTTTGTTAACGCATCGAATGTTTTGTCGCTACAATTTTAACTATAACGTCTTAAGTGTTACGTAATAAATAATAATACATAATAATAAATAATAATACATATTTTTGTTATTCAAAACACAGTTATTTCTTGCACCAATATGTTAAAACATCAAGCTAGTCGAGTACTAGCCCAGTCATCATTGTGTTTTTACAAAAAAAATAATTGAAATAAAACTCCTAATTTTACAACCGCATGTAGGTATACAGATTTACTTATACCGTTAATTAATCGACCCTGTAATCCAATAGTGTTGTGTGCGAGAGAGAGACAGCCAATGGAGCTTTAACAACATAAAGGCGAGGCATATGTTAGTGGTCGGCTTGAAACCAACGCCGTGTTTCGGAATTGAAAGCCATTTAGAAAAGTTAACAGAACGCCATAAATTTACATTCCGAGCTGTTGCACAACCTTCATCTGCGATTAAGATAAAATAATCTCCAGCTATATTTTAATTTGATTGTCATAATGTGTTACCGGTGTTAGTTATTGTTATTCTAAAAGGCTATTATTTATAATTGGGAAAATTACTTTTTATCATGACTAGTACTTACTAAATTCACTTTAAAAGTTTTTTGATAATAACTTTAGCCTCTAAATCAAAAACTGACTAATATCTCATTGCTGATGCTTATGTCTCATTTTCAATGAATACAAATTAAACTTAACCATCCCTATCAAAGTTTAAGATGAGTGATGAATAAAATTTATAAAAAAAGGCCCAATCAGTTCATTAAACAAAAATAAAAACAAACATAGTACGCACGTTTATTTTGCACTACAATTTCCTTAGTATCACATAAAATATTATACAAATAAAGATGCTAAAATGGATTTATAACAAAATCAGTGTGTAATCTACCGATGCATTCACCTGTCAATCATACTTATTCCTATTGAAAACGCTTCTCGAATGTTGACGATCTGCAGGCCGATTCAGAACCCTTCGATAACATAATTGTCGATCGATTCGGCAAGTTGTCGTTCGATAAAATGTATTTTCAATTCAGAATAACCGAATCGACAGTGAAATTGTCGAAACCGAAACCGAATCGAACAGACGTAGATATCGTTCGATTACGACTATCAAACGCTATTCACAACAACCTAACCGAATAATATTTGTCGAACGTCCGATAATTTTTGATGTTTACTTATCGAAAGCTATAGGGCATTAGATATCTTTTTGTTCACCTAGTTTCGTACCATCGTACAAGAAACAACAGTTTTGAAACTTTGAAATTTAATATTATTTGTTGTTATAGCGGCTAGAAATACACATTTTGTGAAAATTTCAACTCTCTACCTATTACGCTTCACGAGATACAGCCCACTGACAGACAGACGGACAGCGGAGTCTTAGTAATAGGGTCCCGTTGGTGCCCTTCGGGTACAAAACCCTAAAACCAGCGGACAAAAATCACAATACCGAGCTTAAAAAGGCTAGAACCCAGAGCCGTAAAACCAGTTAATAAAAAAAAACCAAACTTGCCATTGATTGACAGACGTAATTGATGTTTGACATTTGTGTTGTATTTACGAGGATAGCTTTAATAAAACTTCACTATTACATTTCGATGTTATTCTCTCGAAATCAATAATTTAATAAGCTATCATTTTAAGTAATGACTTAAATTACCTTCAAGATGAATAAAAGCTATTTTTTAATGTTTAACTTGAATTTAAAAACAAGTAAAATTTTGGTAACATAACATACTTTATAAATGCACATGTAATCGCAATGTTTCTTATCGAAAACGGTATCGTAATCGAAATCGAATCGAATCCTTTTCTCGAACGTTCTGAATTGCACGATAAAATTTGTTCGATTCGAGATCGATACCGAATCGAATCGATTCGTTATGTTATCGAAGTGTTCTGAATCGCCCTGACATCTAATAAAATATAGCAGGAACATCGCGTGTCCGTTGACAGTTGTGAGTACTCCGCCTTAGCCACAGGACGGACTTTAGAAAGCTTGCGCACCAATAAATACTCGTCCGATTATGATCTACGGCGCGTAGCCCGTAGCTACAATGCATTCAGTACGTATGAATCAGCCTTCCACTCTTTGCGCTGATGATATTTACCAGTAGTTCATCCTAACTTCATAAATCTGCTGATTGAATGCGTGATTATTGAGATTTATAACCAACACTAAGCTACAGCAAACCGCTCGAATGATTGAAATACAAGATTTAAATGTTATTAGGCTTGGAGGAAAAAAATAGATATTTAATAGTTAAATACTTTACTTTGAATGTGTGCTCAGGCAGAGGCACTGCATTCCTGATGCACTCACGCACGTACCTAGAAAAACTTTACGGAGCGTGCATGGGATTCTCGGGAAGACGCTAAGTATACAAAAAGCTTGGCACTATGTAAGGACACAATGAACGTCCACATAATTACATAGTGAATGTTTTCTGTGTTTTCCTGAGAATAGCGATGTGACCGATTGAATTTCTCCAATTGAGATGTTCCAAAAGGTACCTATAAGTATATTTCATAAGATATTAAGGCTATTTACACCGGAGGAACAAAACGCAACAATGCGACATGATACAAACATTAGTACGGTTGTCTATTTGCCCAAACTACATCGTCCTGTAGTACTTAATTAATTATTACAGAACTAGCTTATGCTCGCGACTTCATCCGCGTGGACTACACAAATTTCAAATCCCTATTTTACCCCTTTGGATGTAAAATTTTCAAAAATTCTTTCTTAGCGCGAATGTCTACGTCATAACAGCTATCTGCATGCCTTTCAGCCCGATCAGTCTAGTAGTTTGAGCTGTGCGTTCATAGATCATCAGTCAGTCAGTCAGCTGTTCCTTTTTTAACCCCCGACCCAAAAAGAGGGGTGTTATAAGTTTGACGTGTGTATCTGTGTATATGTGTGTCTGTGTATCTGTGTGTCTGTGTATCTGTGTGTCTGTGTATCTGTGTATCTGTGTATCTGTCTGTGGCATCGTAGCGCCTAAACGAATGAACCGATTTTAATTTAGTTTTTTTTGTTTGAAAGGTGGCTTGATCGAGAGTGTTCTTAGCTATAATCTAAAAAAAATGGTTCAGCCGTTTAAGAGTTATCAGCTCTTTTCTAGTTTTCTTGTAGAAAAGAAGGTTAGATAACCGTTAGGTTCATAATATTATGTCAATAGACAAATGTCAAGCTGTCAAGATGGACGTTGCCTAAATACATAATTATTTATTTGAAAATGATGTTTTGGAAAACTCAGATACTTTGGATCGTCGGGGGTGTTATAAATTTTTAATTTACACTTGTATATATTTAGATGACCGTCTGCCGACGATTCTTGCTACATTTCAAATTATTGTAGCATGCAGTCTTGTGGCATGTTTCAATTTTGCACTGTATTGCTAAGGCGTAAACGGAACTTTTAAGTAGTCGATATACATAGTAGATACCACTTGACTTATTTTCATACGTGAAAAACATAGTAAACTCTACGCCCGCGAAATACGGCATACCGTCTTATGATGATCAAAGGAAGCGCAAAATAAATTTCCACATAATAATATTCATTAATTTAATTTAGTATGCACATTTTATTTTCATTCAAATGCAATATTTGTATTCATCTATGAGATAAAATATTTAAAATAAATAAAATAGGAAGAGGCGCTTAGGTAGGTACACTTTGACTCGTTGAGTCTCGCAATTGATGACTCAAGTAGACATTGCAAAGAAGATTTATGTAAGATATAGAGAGCAAACGTGGTAAAACAAGGCACTCATGTGGTCCACACGTATGAGTTGGCTACTTTCACGTGAGCCGGCGCGGGCGCACCCATATTAATTGCTCCCGTTCTTCGCCGGAGCTTAATTTATTGCCCTCTCTGGTGATTGTAAAAAGATTTAAGTTTACATTAGTATTTTATTTTATCTTGCGTATACGATCTTACCGTAGGCTACAGTGAAGTTGCTTCCGTTATCTCTACATTACGAAATACACACATAGTTGTAATTTCATGGAAAATTCAGGACTATTCGTAAGAGATTCGTGAGAAAATTCCAAACCATCTATTTGCTGATGTCTCTATACGGCTACACTAGTACAGTAAATAAAAAATAATTATTGGCTAAACAAAAAATGTGAGTGGTCGCGCGCCGATGTCAACGTTTTAACGAAATAAACATTACCGTGTTTACATAACGTCCGCCGCCACAACTAATATTTGATATTCGAAAATTCTATTCTAATGTATGTCGTCGTACACGAACTCTACCTGCCACTTTTCGTTTGACACTTTAGCGGCTCTTTTGGAATTCTTTTATAAAGTAGATTTTATTATTATCACGACGAGACGCTTCGATCCATAATATGTATCAATGTTACCGCTAATGTGCGCAAATCAGTTACAGTTGAGATTAACCAGCTAATCTCCACTTTAACAGTCCGAGTTCACTAAAGTGCAAAAAGTTCTTTAGTTTCTCATACTGACTAAATAATGGTGAGATAGCCTAGTTAATCTGCAGTTTAACAACCAATCACTCGTTAGAATCCAGAAAATAGGTTCTTCGCTAAAATAAATCGTTATAAAACTCTGCGAACATTATCTTAATACTAATTGAGATTTGACTTTCAATAATTTTCACAAAAACACACAAATATAATTAGGTTACAATTCAGTTATACTCAAAATGAACTACTGCTCATGTTGTCGTCATCTCCTCACTATTTTTAGCGTGTTATCTAATTAATTACGATTTAAATCAAAGTTTAATCGAGGTTCCTCATTAACGATAAAATGTGAATAAATCTCGATACATATTCATTAAACACCCAATAAGCGATACTATTTATGTTTGATTTTTTGAGTTTTGACACAGATGCCAGCTCACAGTATTAACTTAGATTTTTTGTAATCAAATTTTAATAAATAACACATTAAGCAAAAAACAGCTACGCTTGAAGTCTCACGGTCAAACTCGCAATAAATTTAATAACGAGCGTAGAGTAGGGTTGCCAGGGTTTCCCGAACGACCAAGATAGTCTTTAATCACAAGATCACCAGGTAAAATTTGTATTACGGATAAAATTTGTAAAACGGAACTTTCTTTTCATATGAAATTTGGTAAAGAGGTAGCTTGCATCTCGGGAACTGACAAAGACAGACAACTTTTTATCCCGGGAAATCAAACAGTTCTTACGGGA
Organism: Maniola jurtina; assembly: GCF_905333055.1. NCBI lineage: Eukaryota > Metazoa > Arthropoda > Insecta > Lepidoptera > Nymphalidae > Maniola > Maniola jurtina. The sequence continues at coordinate 8,357,145 of NC_060030.1, forward strand.
TTTTAAAACCTAAATCCACGCGGATGAAGTCGGGGGCATTATCTAGAAATAAATAAGATAACTTCGTTATTTATTTGACAAAAGTACGTGTCGAAACTTTACCACACTAGAGCAGTTTAAATGCCTGACAAGGCAGTTCCAGTGGGACGTGAACAAAGTCGCGGGTAACCGTTCGTATTTGAATAAAATTGAATCAAATGAACACACCAACTAGTCGGTCATATTTCTCTAATCTACTTATTTGCCAAACGCACTAAGAAATACAAACTGACTGGCTTGTTGGCTGGCTAGCAGACTGGCTAACTAACTAGATGATTGAATGATTTTTTAATGGACTACTAAAATAGTGTCCATAAAAACAAACAAAAACTCACGGGTCTATTTCAAAAGTTCCAATGCAAAAATTATTTTTTGGAGTGGCTTTTCTACAAATCCATTTTTGAATATACTTTTATTCTATCAATAAAACTATAAATAAGACTAATATAGAATGATAATGAATATAAATAGTCAAAATTGGCGACAAAAAAAATATTGCTGATTGATCATGCCATCTTAAGTTTTTAACGATATTGGTTTTCCCAAATGATTTTTTTAATGCAAAATTTAAAATATATATGAAAACTCAGGAGGAGTGCAAGTAATATACATATTATATGAAATTATGTGATCTTATAATATTGTCACCCTACAATGAAGTGCGGCCCACAGGCCTCAATGCGGAAACACACGCTAGGCCTACCTTATTTTTGACCAAAACCAAGAATCATAAAACGTTATCATTGAATACCAATATCCGTGATACTTAATAATTTAATAGAGCCCTTTATTATTATCGTACCAACCTACCCAGGCTTAAATATACGGATATGTTTATTTCGATGAATATGAATTGTTATTCTTATTACTAGTATGTGTCTACTTATGTAAAGTATAACTTATGATAATAAAGGTTTTTACGTTTATTTGACATACTGATAAAACAGGTTGGGTAAGAATTTCTGTTAAAAAATATGCTGAAAATCTGCATATCCTAGGAAAATTATAGGTATTTGTGTAACTCAACCAACATAAGAACTGGACACTAACGAAAATCATGATAGTTATTCAACTAAACGCTAACTTGCTATTGTAATGCACCTTAATGGTTTAAGAAAATATTTGAAGTGACAAGATAAAAATCCAATGATATAATTTAATTCAAAAGTTCAGACACCTGGCAACAAATTATGCAACCATAACACACCACCCACAATATTAACTAACAAAATTTAAATAAATATCCAACGAACGATTTAATATCTTAGCGGTGTAATAATAAAGATTAAAATCTCCAAGCGTTATCGCGATCGCTGTTCCGATTTTCAGGTGATGGTCAAGAATGGGCTTGATTAACAATAATCGAAAATACCTGTAGAACGGGTCGAAAACTGGTCACGGAGGGTCGAGGGGGCAGAGCGCCGCTCGGACACCCCGTATCAGCGTTTAAAGGAGTTTCGCATGGCGCCGTTGGACAGAGGACACCGGCCAGCTTGCAATCGTCAGTTGGCCAGTTAGTTAGGGGTCACAAGTAAACAATGAGATGACCGGTCCACCCTACAAGGGTTCGATTTTCGATTTTAGAACTGGTTAAAAATGATGGTTATCGCGAAGCCAGCGTCAGTGCGAGGCTGGCGATGGTGCGGTCCGGTTGCGGCGTAGCTCGCTACTGCGTTGCGTTGAGGACCGCTTACCGCAAGCTCAGCGCTGGCATGTGTAGAGAAGGGTGACATTGCAACTCATCCTTATTGTCCTACACTTATAAAGGGTTGAAACGGTTAAATGAAGGGAACTTTTGTAGTTTAGCTATAAGATTCTTACCCCACGTAATGGTAGTTCCTAAAGGACTTTAATGGATGTCGGCATTGATTTCCTCAGGAGGTACCTACCTACTCGTGCTATCTAAGCTTTGCAAGTTGTTTCAATTAATCAGTTCCCTTATTATTTACCTTATTAACTTTTATATCTGAACCTTTATTTCGACAAACAGTCTCTTGGAAAAATGAGTATTACTCGTTTAACGTAGCATTTCTTTTCAATTAATGTCTCATAGTTTTAATTTAAAGAGTCATGACACTTTTGTCTAAATACAAGAGAAATCTAAATTATCATACCTAATGCTCTTAATTTCAATTAGGTATATCCGCCTAAGAGTACTTATATATAGCTCTTAAAAGCATGAAGTAATGTTGATTTAATTATTTATACACATATCCCAAGTGAAAGTTGTACATGACATTCTTACAAGTTTTCTTATCGGTCACATTTTTATATTTATACGACGTTGTTTTATATTTGAAAAGAAAGCATAATTTAATAATTTATCTATAATAGACAACTCTCGGAATAGCGAAAATAAAATGTAGTTATATATTAGGTAGGTACAACGTAGCATTCAACGAACACAAAAGATAACAAGTAGGCATGTCTAGATTATACATTATACCAGATAATTTTATAATCTTAAATTTTTATTTATTGATAAAATTATTTTTTGATAAAATTTACCGTTTACGAGAAAACTCCAAAAAACCAAAAATTTTGACTGTTGACCTTGAATAACTTTTTTAGCACACGTGGGGTTGATGGGGACTTATAGAATTTTATCAATGGAAAGCGAATACCTATATCTAGAAAAAAAATATTTTATTTAAATATCCTCTTTAACTTTAAAATCTACGCTCATTGTACAGGACTATAAGCGCTGTTTTGTTTAAGCCACTGATTTATTATACAACAATTAGGTACGCCTAGGTCTACGGTTACTGTACTGCCTACTTGAATTTCGCCGTTTTGGCGCTGATAACAGATAAGAAGTAAGTGTCATAATATGAACGTACCTACTCGGGGAACTAAGGATGAGACCTTGATGAGACATCTGTCAACATAGTGTGAATACGAAGACCATTTTTTGATACAAAGTGTCAATTTTAATTCCACGTACGCTCGGTAGAGCGCTTCGAATCGCCACAAAAATATGTAACTGTCATTTTGTGTGACATACCTCTTCTAGCGTACTTGTATAATATTTCTATGGTTTAAGCTTTATTTAACAAAGCTTCATTTATAATTAGTTAAAGTTAAAGCAAAGTAGAAAACAGTTCACGTCTACCAGTTTATTATATCAAGCATTAATATGTATTGCGTTACAGATAGTAAACAATTTAGGCTTGGTTTTTTACCGTTTCACATAATTACAAAATTATGCCTTATATTGACGAGAATACGTGGCGGCGCGGCGTGTAGTTATAGATAGGGTTGTCAAGCTTTTATTTTCCTATCACACTTTTTTTTCATTAATAATCTTGAGAGTTTCTTGCAGAGAATTTGGAATAAATGTTTGGGATATTACATGAATTCTGTATAAACCATATTATTAACAAATGCTATTTACGAGTATGCCTTCATTAGTTTCTTCAAGACAATTTTCAACTTAGTTAATTTAAAGCTACCACAACTATTTTCAGTAAACAGGAAGTAGGTAAATATAACAACTAAAATATTACATAATACATTTAAGAGGGCTCTCTCCGTCACTCGTTTCATACAATCGTAGTTCCAATTTCATTTGAATATTAAGCAACCAAAGTCCATGAAATTTTGCAGACATATTCTAGAAACTAATATCTATTTATTATTATTCTTATATCTACCTTCATGAGTGCCGCCAAAAGTACAAGAAGCGTTCCAAATGTTATTAGCATAGACAAAAATCACATAGGCTGACGGGCAATAATCAAAATAATTATAGATGGTACCTACGTATTTAAACCGATTTGACAACCCTATCTCGCCGCGCCCACTCACAAGCGGCTAATAAGAAAATCAGAGAAGCGCATTTGACCGAGATGGATCGTCATAGATAATGTGTCATGTTATTTTTTAAGTAGGCAAATACATTATAGTTAAGTCGAGAATAGCCTGTAATGACATTTTTTGACATAATATTCTTATTGTGTCTGAAGTCTACTAATTCGCACTAGACCAGTTAGGACTATGGCATAACCATGACTATGACCATTCTGAGAGGAGACCCATTCTCAGTAGTGGGCCGGTGATGAGTTGATCATAATGATGATTAGGATGATTCTTATAGTACAAGAGACAGCTTCGCATTTCAGAAATTGATTAGTAGGTTTTCTTGACAGACACGACAGACGGACAGACAGACAGACGGATAGACAGACAGACGGACAGCCAAACAGACAGACAGACAAATAGACAGAAAGACAGACAGATAATAAAGTTATCGAATAAGGGTTCCGTTTTTTCTTTTGAGGTATGAAACCCCTAAAAATCTACAAAAACGTTCAAGCATTCAAAAATTACTAAGCAAGTTGTCAAAAACTTCTTCTACACAATGAAGGAAACACTTATTTACCTAATGTTGTATAAAATCGAATAATATAATAAGAGATCGGCAGGCATACCTGCAGTTACTTTATGATTGGCATAACGAGCACAGATACCGATTTTGGTCAATAATCACCATAAGTATAGTAACTGAGTACTTTCGCGTACCGAATGAAATAATAATTGGTGGGTCCGATTTATCACATCACTGTTCTCCGAAATGCCTGAACAGTTCTTGTGTAAGCCCTTCACGTCGTGCGCACGAAAATATCTCGAGTCCATGCCGAGTGCACTTAATTATAGGTAGAAAAATAAATTCATGGGAAGTTTGCCGAAGAGAATTTTATCTTTGTTATTTTGCCTAACCGTTGGACATCGCGCAAAAAACGAGACAAATGGTTACGCTACCGAACTTCCATTCTAAGTGTTGACCCCTTTCTCTATAATAAAAATAAAAAAAGATACCTACCTATGATATTATAACAAAAGAAGGGTCAAGCTATCGCAGACAATTTCTTCCCACACTGGTCAGTTGTCCCCAGTGGATAGATACTGGTCATCGGCGCTCATCAAATGTTTTGTTTGCCATTATTGTCTCCAATAATAAAAAAGCAACCCTCTTTAGCTTTCAAACAATTTTGAAAGACAGTACTTAGGTGCCTGACACCCAAGACACCCCTTTCAATTGAACAAACGGTCACCATTCAAGATATAAGCTTTGTGTGAGCTTTCCCCATAGGTGGGTCTGTACAGTATTGTTTGGGCGATGGTTAATAAATATAAATGTACAGGTAAATTACGTGTACAGAACGAAAATTATTTTCGACTTTCGAATATTCTAAAAAAAAATTTGTTTAATATTTGTCTTACATAATGATCATCAACTGAGCAAGAGTCTGCTCTCAGATTAAGAAGAGTTTTGGCTGTAGTCCACTACGCTGGCCAAGTGTGGATTTTACACACCTTTGAGAACATTTTGGAGAACTCTCAGGCGCGTAGATTTTCTTACGATGTTTAACTTCACCGATCAATCAAGTGATACCTACTTATTGCTTGAAATGCACATAGCTCCGAAATGTGGTGCGTGCCCGGGTTCGAATCCCGGGCCCTGCAACTAGGTGGTCGACGTCTAGGCTATCACTGTCTTACTGTATTGTGTTTGTTTAATGGTTTTTTTTTATATAGATCAGGAATATATTTTTAGAATTTTATTGTTTTTATAGCAGAAGATTTTTGAATAGGTAAGTAAGGCAGGTTGTATCAATAATAGGTAATAACTGTAAATTATACAAATACGAAGAATAACACCATGCGTAGGTATAATCAGTAGGTATATATAAGAACTTTATTTTGTTTCATTAATATGAATAATTATTGTGAGACGTTACAAAATGCATATACAATCATACAAATTAGACGTAAGATAAAATATTCGTATCTGTGCAGTTACAATTTCGTCATTTTACATGATAACTAAAGTGATAAAAACAATAGTTTATTGCTTGCAGAGCGCAACAAGCTTTGCACATTTATACGTGGATGATTACATTAAGCAGCAACAAAGTTACAGTAATAAGATATTTATTTAAAACGATTCAGGTTCAAACTGTATCAGTAATTAATATTTTAACTCCCTATCTCAAAATTTATTAAATTACTAGATGATGCCCGCGACTTCGTCCGCTTGGTTTTAGGTTTTTAAAAATCCCATGGGAACTATTTGTTTTTTTGGGAAAAAGTAGATAGTCTATGTCCGTCTCCAGGAGGCAAACTACATATATCTGTACCTAGTAAATGATGCTGGCAACATCAAAATAGCTCCCAAAATTTGCATGTGGATTAAGGTTTTTAAAATAGCCCATGTAAACTTTTTCATTTTCCGGGATCAAAAGTAACCTATGTCCTCTCCTGGGATGCAATGCAAGCTGTACCAAAAAGTTAAAATGGGGTAAACGGATGGGCCGTAAAAAGCTTGCAGACAGACACACTTTCTTATTTTTACAACAAGTACTAAAGGTAGCATAAGTCGAACACATTTTTATTATTATAATATCTATGGAATTAGGAATTAGCTTTTTTGTGTTTAAATCCATCACACATTGGCGATAGAAGATCGGCTGAAAATGGTGGTTGTTTTTTGAAGTTTCCTAAACCTATACAGTATACACAAATTAAACGTTAGATTTATTTTATTGATAAGGATAAGTTCAAACTAAACCAAATGGATAAGTTAAAACGCTTTCGTTGTATTTTCATTTCGGAGTATCAAATACTGAAAATGGACGTTTTTTGAAATTTTCTAAATCTATACTTACACAAACAAAACGTAAGATTTCCGTGTTTAGGATCTTTTTTATGAATAAGGATAAAGTTAAACAGCTAAACCAAGTGGGTTTGTTACATTCTCTCCGTGGTTATTTTGATTTCTGTAGCTTCCGTATATGTTACAAATAATATATTTTAAGCCGAACTCAAAGCTGGTAAAGTGCTAAACTCGCAGCGCAGAAGGGTTATCGACACCCGGGGAAAGTAGTCGTTATCACGATCATGATAAGCCCCTCCCCGACGATAAATTTATGTGCCCTTTGTTTCTTTTCATCGATTTATCAAAAAAGTCTCTTTTGTAACCCCATGACGTTAATCTCTACTTATAGGTCGTCATAGTCGAGTCAATAGTGACCAAGTCGCATTGTTTACTGTGTGAAACAGAATGGGCTCTTGATTGCACTCGGTACTTACGAGTATATTATGTTTACTCTAAGCTAATAAATAGTACAGCTTACAATATTTTTATTAGAAACAATAGGAAAGTATCTCTTAGATTAAATATAAATCCATATTGTATAATATTATTCAAAAAGTTTTTGAATACTTATTGATTTTTGTAAAAGGTCAATTTTATTTCATGCCTACTAAATATACCTACCTATTGTGCAACTTTTTTATCGTAATTATTTTACAATTTCCATTATAGAATAAAAAAGACAAATCTTTTCAAAGTCTTACTTATTTGCATTTTATAAGTATTTATTGTACACCTATCCACATAAATTTAGAAAGACTAATAACAATTAGGCTAATTATTATTAAATAACTACGACAAAATGTATGCAGTATCACTAGATTTATACAGAGTAATAAAAGAAAACCTGCAGTGTATCGTAAATTGCTTATTTTGTTCACAGGCCTCGGGCGGATCAATTTGACCCTTATCGAGAAAATAACCAACGAAAGCGAAGTCCTATTACGTGCACCAAGAAAAAATTAATTGTTTGTGATTATGGATCGCAGATAATTGATTGTCGGAGGGACTGGGATGTGTCTCTACTGCCTGATTGGCTGTGAAATTACATCACATACTTATGAAGGAGCTTTTGATATAAACTTAGTGTCAAGCTTTATTGCATAATGCCGTACGGAATTAAATGACTACTAAGATCTGTTTGCCACCTTACATAGTTAGTTGTTATCTAGTAAAAAGGAAACAAAAAATATTTTACTATGAAACCTAATTTAAACCTAAACCTCTATCAAGGCCGTAGGGAAATAACAACAAGAGATCACACAAAAAGACTTTACATTACAAAATACCATACGAAACCAGTGTACAATAAATACATTTTAACAAAATATGTCAACTTGGCAAAACGCTGGCGTCAGCATAATTATGCCCCCTACAAGGGAGGGGTTGGACCCCAAAAATGTCCCTGCCCTGGCTACGGTCAAGTTAAATAGGTATTTATTTATACGTAGTCATATATACGTAGCTATAGCCACTCCCAATGGGCAACATATTTTTACACGCAGCCTCTCGTTCACGAGCTGCCGCTGTAAATCATGTCATTTGACAAGCATTGATAAATTGACCCGATGCACCTAGCGAAAATGACACACGTCCGTTTGTAGCATGAGTAACTTGTATTGCAACATACTGTACTAAACTATCTAGTTGTTTAAGAGAAAATATCTGAATCTTAACTATCCTACTTTCACAACTTAAATTTTTTACCTTACTTTTATTTGTGGAAATAAAAAGTTACGATGCTACAAGAGAGGTGTAACATTATGTTCTTATTATACCGGTTGTGCTTATAAGGATAGGAATTCTTTAATAACTTGCAATTCGTATGAGCAATAAACGCTATGTGACATAAAACGGGATTAGTGCTATAGGGAGAAATTCTCTACTGAATAGTAACAAGTTGGATGGATAAATATTAAATACTAGCTGATGCCCGCAGCTTCGCCCGCGTGGATTGGTCAGATCCCCTGCAGCATCAGGATTGAGGAGATTCTATCGATTAAAAAAGAAATGACGCAAATCGGTTCAGAAATCTCGGAGATTTCGGTGTACATAGGTAGAAAAACACAACTCCCTTTTTGAAAGTCGGTTAAAAAAGTAGCCTATTTTACGCCCTGGTCAATCCTCTACTTGCCTGTGAAAGTCCCGTCAAAATCGGTTCAGCCGTTCCAAAGATTAGCCTTTTCAAACAGACAGACAGACAGACAGACAGACAGACAGACAGACAAAAATTTTAAAAACGTGTGATTCAGTTATGGTATCGTTCAAATAACCATATGAGCTTAATATGAGGTAGTTATTTCGAAATTACAGACAGACACTCCAATTTTATTTATTAGTATAGATTAAGCACATACGTTTTATTTACGTATTTCGAATAGGTTTCATCAATAGCTTGTTTACTTTAATAACAAACTCTTTGGTAGGTATATTCTGTGTTAATAATTAATAGCTTCTAGTATAAGTAATAGCTTCCGACTTTGCGGAGAGCATAATAGCTGGCCACGGCCGAAGCACCTTAGCGTGGGATACCTAACCTAGAAATTCCAGTTCAATTTCTCAAACTTTAAACAGGACTCTGAATGCTCTAAATATGGCCTGCCATTCAAACCGTTTCTACCCTTCATTATAGAAGGGCGCCACGTTTCTACTTATACGACCGAAAGTAATAGCACCATCTGTAATATGGTATTCAGTCGATAATACTGTATGTAAACCGTCATCGTTGTTATTTGTCAAAAATTGTATGATCTTTTTTGACAAATAACAACGTTGCTAATACTTATCGACAGATTACACAGATAACTGTAAGGTGTCGCTACTAGATGGCATTAACTGTCGCTTCAGGACTGGGTGAACATACTGGGTGAGGCGGACTGTGGCCCAATGGTCAACGCATCGGGCGCGATTCCCCAGAAGATGCAGGTTCGAATCCTGCTAGTCCCGCAATTTTTGATATGTACCTATTTAAAAAATATTTAGAAATTTCCTTGGGTTTTTTTTTTGATTTATGGACTAGGGCTTGGCTGCAATCAGATTTGCTAGCAAGTGATAATGCAGCCTAAGATGGAGCACGCTTGCCTAGAAGCGAGTGGGTAAAACACTATCATAAAAAGTTATAAATAGTAAAATATTTAGATTACACAGATATTGATTTTATGGTTGTATTAATTGCAGCCGTTAGTTAGCGATATTCACAGAAGCTAAAAGACTCGTCTTTTTTATTCCAATAAAGTTAGCCCTTGACTGCGATCTCACCTGGTGGTAAGTGATGAATGATAATACAGTCTAATGTCAGATGGGTAGGGCAGTTTCATTAAACCTATGACCCCTGATAGGTTCCTACGCTTCATAAATGGCCACAGCTGACAATCTCCCACCAGACAAATTAGAAATCATAAATTCACATATTTTACAATTCGCTGCTGAGAATCGAACTCGGGACTCCCACTTATAAGACCATTGCGCCAGGGAGGTCCTAGTCAGTAAGCAGCATGAGTAGGCGGTTGACATCTAAGTACGATTAGTAGATACCTATATCATAGTGAATATCTAAAAAGCTTCATTTACAGATGGCACTGTGGATGGCACTGACTTCTAAGGCGGCCGTTTATGACAAAGCAATCGAATTATGATCGAAGCTGAATTGATTATTACGCGCGTCGCATGAATTTAAAAATATATGGCATTTAAATGCCAACTCAGTCGCCATTTTAGTTCGACACGAAAGAGAGAGACTATCACCTTGAACACGACTTAAATCTGACAACCTCGAATGTCACTCTCGTTCGATCCAATTAAAGTTAATGCGTTTACTAGCTAAGTTTTGGTACAGTATTTTTAACATTATAATTAATAAATCTCATCAATCTATACGATGTAAAAATACTTGTCTTGACTGACTGATCTATCAACGCACAGCCTAAAGCAGTGATTAAGAACTTAAAATTTAAGTGGGCTCCTTTGTAAAGTACCTATTTCTGGAAATTCAAAAGAGGGATAAATAGGAGATCAAAAGTTTTTAGGTATCAAAGTCCGTAATTTTTCAAGTTACATCGATGAAAATTGATATGTGGCTGTGTGTGTTTAAAAATAAAGAAATGCATCTTTCGCGATTTTTGGAACTTCCACTTCTAAGAGAGCTAAATTCGGAAATATGTAAATTCGTCTATATGAAAATTTGTAGTTTTTTTTAGCGGTTGGTTAAAAATAAAAACTACTAGTTTCAGGATTTTTGGAAAATCCTATCTGATTTTCGAAATTCCACTCAAATGAAGTCGAGGCTTCCATCCATCTTTAACCAGGATGTTTTCTAATTTGAAAAATCTCTCTGTCCGTCTAAAATTATTATTTGCCTTAAGCAGATTTTACATTAGGTACATTAGGACGGTAAACTAAAGTCTATTATGATACTATGTAAAAGGGTCAGAATCAGTATAAATCATAATCTTGCCTGTAAGAGAAACTAAATAGTGTATGAATGCGTTAAAAATAAATTGTCAATACAGTTACTGGCATACATTACATGTTATATGATTTGAAAGATAAGTTTTCACAACACCTTAACAAGAAAAAAATGTGTGACAGTATTGCAGTGCAATGGCTCATTCATTTGAAGATAGTCATCATTTCTTTCCTAGTACCGCTAAATTACATTTCTAGTAGCTGTGTAACACGTTTACGACGTAGTTTGAAGATGGTAAGGCATATCCGTAATGGCAATCGCAGGATTATATGGACAGATGCCAGAGTGATATAAACATATTCTTTACTACGTCCCGTATCCGTGAAGACACTGTGACAAGGGTCAAAATAAACTGTCTTTTTGCTACAGAGCTGTTTAATGTTATTACTTTGTTTATATTAATATTTTGTATAGGACTTTTTCACCAAACTTTCCATAAATGTAAAGGTCAAAAATTATAGAGTGCTGCATGTAGAAAATAGAACACCAACACGTCCAACAGGTTTCTCGAAAGCTACCTGTTCTAAAGATATAGTCTCGAAGAAAAAATGTTCAAACTTAGGCCACTGGGGGAACTGCTGAAAAAGATGGACACCGAACAAAAAAAAATCTTATCGATACAAACTTTTTCTTGATTATCAAGAGACTCTTCAGAATATTTTTGTTGGAACTTATTATTTACACTAGACATATTGCATATGCATAAGCCACAATAATTTTCGTTAAGATGAAATACGAAACGTCCCTCAAACTATCAGTAAAAGAAGTAGGTATGATTGCAAAACCAGTTATCTTCGGTGAGCAGGCGAAAAAAGATGGCCACCGAAAAAAAAAATCTTAATTCAAATTTTCTTTTTATCACTCAAGCACACTCAAGTGAACCTCATATAATATAAACAAATCTCATTATAAAAATGTTATTCGCTTTTACAACTTGGTAGAACCTAGCATTTGCATTTTCAATCTCAAAATCGTAAATTATTCTCAACGCTTGACATTTAATTATTGTTTTTATACAAGTGCTAGCTACTCGTTTAAATTTTTAATTATCAAATTAAAATATTGTAGTCATTGATATAAAGGATAGTAAACTCCTAAATTAGTAATAATTAAAGGAAAAATGAGGAAAGATAAGAAAGCTGTCTTTACTTTTTATAATTTAGAGTAGATATGTAATAAGACTGTTCGATAAATCGATAAAAACTGTCATCAAGTAAAAAAACACATCTGTTTGAAGAAATTTTGATATTTTTTCAATAAATTTCGATTTTATTACGTTTTATTTTAATTTTTTCCATTATTTGTCAATGAATAATATGGTTTCACCCATTTTCGTCTGTGCACTTTATCCAGGAGCAAACTGTATACAATAATTTATGTTAAGTATAGCCTAGTGGTTAAGATTCGGGAGGTTAGTGGTTCGATCCCAGGCATGTAGCTCTAACTTTGCGGGCTGTAAGTTTGAAGGCAAACATGCATACTTGAGAGTTCTCCATACTGTACTAAAAGGTGTGTGAAGTCTGCCAATTTGCACTTGGCCAGCGTGGTGAACTATGGCCAAATCCTTCTCACACTTAGAGGAGACCCGTGCTCTGTAGTGAGCCGGCGATGGGTTGATCATGATCATTATTATATGCACTTATTTTATTTGTAAAAAAAACTCCAGTGATGATTCCTTCCGTTCGTTAAAGCTAATACACAGAAACAAATTTGGATATTTTTTCAATAAAATTCATTTCTACCTACTTAGGGAAATGTATCTCTACTTTGTTAATATTTAGCAGAGTAATAAACGATTTTGGAATTCGTAATCGATGTCAACAACCTGGCATCTATCTCAATAGCCACCAGCCGCTCCCTCGATATCGCCATAAAATTTATTGCGGCTCTATTTTAAAGTAAATTCATTAAAAATGTGACGACCATTAAAAAGTTCGACCGTGAGAAAGTGGTAAACGCACCTAACGAAGATAGCGATTTGGTAAAAAAAAACCTACATAAGAGTTAAATACACCGCAAATAGAACTAGGTAGGTACTTTTGCCTATTTCGTAGAATAATGACCAATGTATTTATTTTATTAACCCCCGACCCAAAAAGAGGGCTGTTATAAGTTTGACGTGTGTATCTGTGTATCTGTGTGTCTGTGTATCTGTGTATCTGTGTATCTGTCTGTGGCATCGTAGCGCCTAAACGAATGAACCGATTTTAATTTACTTTTTTTTGTTTGAAAGGTGGCTCGATCGAGAGTGTTCTTAGCTATAATCCAAAAAAATTGGTTCAGCCGTTTAAAAGTTATCAGCTATTTTCTAGTTTTCTTGTAGAAAAGAAGGTTAGATAACCCTTAGGTTCATAATATTCAAGTGTCAATTGACAAATGTCAAGCTGTCAAGATGGACGTTGCCTAGATATACATAATTATTTATTTGAAAATGATTTGTCGGGGGTGTTGAAAATTTTTAATTTACACTTGTTTGAAATCATGACAGGAAAAAAATCTAAGGCCCTAGAAATAGAAACATCTCCGAATCTCCGAAAATCTAAAGATTTTGTTTTGTTGTTTGTTGTTGTTGTTTGATTTGTTTTTTTTTGTGATTCGAATGTTGTCTTCTACAAAGACAACATTCGAATAAATCTTCAGACTGGGAGGTAGAAGTATGGCAGAATATGTTTCTTTAAATACAAATTATTATTATTTAACAAATACATATTTTTTAAATTCACACGAGTTCTTGGAGGCTTAAACGACAGCCGAGGGTGAGCCCTAATCGGTTTTTTATTTAACAATAGGTATATCATTTATAGTTAGCCTTCTCAAAATAAATCTCAGAATCACTCAGCAGGCGATGGAGAGAGTTATACTGGGAGTTTCTCTACGTCGTTGACCGAACCAATGCTACTTATCAAATCAGAAATGACGAGATCCGTAGTAGAACCAGAATAAGTGACATAACTCAACGGGGCAACTGAAGTGGCAATGGGAGGTCACATAGTTTGAAAAACCGACAGACGTTGGGGTCCCAACGTGCTAGAATTGCGACCTTGCATGGGGAGCACAACATTATATTCGCACTAGGTGGACAGACGACATCAAACGAGTCGCAAGGAACCGTTAGATTCAGGCGGTGCTACAAGAGACATATTAATATATGTCCAGTTGTGGGCGTCTATTCGTTGATAATGATGATGAAAGTTAACCTTTATGCCTTGAAAAATATTTTAAACTTTCTGTAACTAAGGAACTACGTGATAAAAAGGCTAATTTACTGACTAACTTTACTGAATCTATCTGCGACCGAAGAAAGTAACATTTTAATATAGGTATTTAAAAAAAATAAAACAGAAGTGAAATTACTGAAATTATAACAGCTTAAATTAATGATACCTTTTTGTAAAATGTCACAATAATTACATTAAGATAAATTTAACAAAAACTACATATTAAATCCATTGAAGTGAAGACAATGTACATTAATGCTTCAGATAAAAGTTAATGAATACGTATCTACTGGAGATACACGATCAGAACAATAAAAAATAAACTTGGCCATTGAGAAATAACGAGTAGCCATCGATGTATGGTTATGGACACACCGATTACATACCTACCCACTGATGATATTATAGGTACTCGTAGATATGCAAACCTTTGTTTTGTAGCAACAGACTTTAAAAACTTTAAGGCCATAGAGATTTTTTTTAAGGGTCAACGCTTCGCCTATTTAATTCCAACTTTTAGCACAAAGATGGACATCCTAGTGACGGACATGGGTTACTTTTTCTGCAGGGCAATTAACCCGACCTCACTTCACACGAGTGCAAATTTACTAATGAAGAAAATGAGTAACCTACCCTACCTATGGAGCTTTTCATACAAAAAAAGCATCCAAATTTCCGACCTGTCCGGTGGATTTTCCAAGAATTTATTTCATACAAACCTTGTCTTAACTATCGGGAGCACAGCAAAAAAAATTCAGCCAAATCGGTCGAGCCGTCCTCAAGCGATGATTTTTTCATATTTCGGCAGTTGATTTTAATTGTATAGATTACTAGCGACCCGCCCGAGCTTCGCAACGGTAGCTCATTACAATTTGCGTAGGGATCTCTAATTTTTTGTCAAAAAAAATAAAGCCTATGTAATTCAGGAATAATGTAGCTTTCTACTGTTGCAAGAATTTTCAAAATCGGTCTAGTGGTTCCAGAGATCACTTCCTACAAACAAACCTACCTATATCTTTAAATATAGAGAGGAAAACTTTACATCTCATACCACTATTAATTTGTTCCAGTGCGATTTAGTAGATATTTATCTGAAGACCTGAAGAAGACATCATTGATATGCAGCTGCAAAAAACTAACGAATCTATTCACTACTTCGCCTATCTTAAATATTCAGAGCTTTATTACTAGAACGCGAAATTTTAACCAAGTTTTTGTCTTGCACATTTTAAGACGTAGGTACACTGAAATTGATATACAATTCTAACCATACTATTTATTCTTCTATAGTTGGTATAAATATGTAAATCGTATACACTTTAAGATAGAATTCCATTTAGTTACATTGTATCTAATATTAATTTATTCTTTTGCCATGACTATTAATTCATAATCATCTCATTCATGAATAATGTAAGCTGGACCTAATTCAAAATTGTATTATCTGCGTAAGAATAAATATTATAATAAAGATTGTTCAAGTGGGTGTCGGAACATGAATAAGATAATATGGTTCTGTAGTCATGTTAGTGAAGTAGTTGCTAAAAACTTTGGCAGTCGTTATTTGTTAAACAATCTTAGTTATTTTTTTTTTGAAAATTAACTAAGTTAACGATTTTAAAATACCTATTTAATCTGTATCTCTAGAGAAGATTTTTTTTTCATCTCACGCTTTTCATGTTCAAGAGTAGGTACCTACCTACCTTGATTTTTTTTTAATAACTATATCTACTTATTGAATTAATTTCAACTTAGTTCTTACAGTTTTATTTTTTTCTTATTTTGTTTAATGGCTTATATATTTTCAAAGTGGCTGTGACACATATATGGATTGCACGAAACCATAAGGGTTCCTTGCTTTACTACGAAACCATTACAATCAATTTATTTACCTACACTAATTTCGAATTATATTTCGAACTATACCGATAAAATAAAAATTAAACATACGCTGGTGAAATGGTGTGTCGTACAAAATGTCAGTTATTTTTTGCGCCGTTATGAAGCGCCCCACCGAACTTACAGGAACTTAAAATTGACACTTTCACGTATCAAATGGCCCTTAAAATATAGTCTTCGTGTTGACTATATGTTGACAGATATCTCAAAACATTGAGGTACCTAGTTCCGAGCACGCTCACATGACGCTCACTGGCTGCCAACGCCTAAATGGCGAAAATAAAGTTAGTTCAAAAATAGGTCGGCAGTCGCAATTCCAGCGTACTTGTATTAGTAGAGATCAGTGGTTATATCACAATCACGACAAGTCACGCACGCGCACGTCCGCAGCTTGTGGCGTCAAACTTGCTGTCGTATCGAATTACTGAATGAGTAAAATAAATTTGTTTAATGAAGCATCTAAGTGTATGTTTAGTTCTTTGAAATAACCGAATCACGTTCGTTTTCAGCTGGCAGCGATAACAGTAGGTAACTAATGGCGACTGGTACAGTTTTGTAAGGCGAGATTTATTCTTATTTTTAACTACAATAGCTTATACCGCGACTTCGTCCGCGTGAACTACAAGAATTTCAAACCTTTATTTTACCCCTTCAGCGGTTGGATTTTCAAAAATCCTTTCGTACTTAGTTCATGTCTACGTTATGATTGCTATCTTCATGCCAAACATCCCGATCCGTCCAGTAATTTGAGCTGTGCGATGATAGATTAGCAAGTCAGTCATTCCTTTTATAGGTATATTTAGAAGATCTATGTTGCCTCTACTATCAGGATTCGCCAGATGATGTGAGTTCGAACTACGATAGTTTGGCATTCGGAAAATCCAATGGTCATACCATTCGGGATACAGTTTTGTGTTTAGTGAATTTTTAAATAAGAATTCGAAATAGAACAGATTTTGCTGAAGTTCGGAATGGAGATAGATTATACCCTGGATAGGTACACATAGGCTACTTGTTATCCCGGAAAGTCAAAGAGTTCCTACGGAACTTTGAAAAACCTAAATCCACGCGGACGAAATCGCGGGCATCAGCTAGATAGATATATTCCAGAGAAAAAAAAAATCCCCGCGGGATTTTAAAAAATCTATATTTGCACCAACCATTCGGGTTAGCGCGAATGTGTGGATCGATACGATTGCCGCTGGTCACACAATTTGCGATAAAACGAATCACTTGCCGAATCCCGACAGTCGAGCTGAAGCATTAGCGCGAGAGGGCGGAGCAAGAATAAGTAAAATGCATAGAAAAACATTGCACGCGTGCTCGTGTTGACCTATCACTCTGATCTACTTGATACGCAACATGCGCCTGCGTGCACTTTGTGTGTGACATTACAAATGGAACCTCCCACAGTGCCATATTATTGGAGCCCTAGTCGTATAGCGATAGCGATCGAATGAACCGTAATATAAACATCTCATTTGAAAATGTATGTAATTTGCAAGTTTCTAAACGTGCGTAGGTATTTGTTCAATACAGCCCAGTAATAATTTACAAAATAATATTATATATTTTTAGGATTCCGTACATCCAAATAAAAAAAAGGAAGCCTTATATAGGATCACTCGTGTGTCTGTCTGTCCGTCTATCGCGGCCAATTTGCTCTGAATCTACTGTAATGATTAAGTTGAAAGGTACACTCATGACCCAAACACAGACATGTAAACTAAATAAATGGATTTTGGATATGGGGGCACTTTTGGGTGGTAAATTTTAAAAGATTTAAAAAGTTTTTAAAATGTACCGTGTTACATAAATTATTATAAAACAAAAGAACTTGTTATGAAAATTTCAAACATATTTCTTAATTTTAAATTTAATAGTCTAAAGGTTTTATAAGAAAATAAATGAAAATGACCGTTCTCCGTCCTTCTCTAAAAAAAACTACTAAGCATAGAATTTTGAAAAACATAAAGTAAATACACACTTAGTTATTTACATATAGGTTAGAAAAAATATATATAAGAAGTCTATGATCTTAAAATTTCGTGCGCTCTATATTGTGCGTACAATACGTGTATACAAATACCTAGACAAGGGAAGTCGCGTCATTTATTATAAGCTTTTACGAAAAATTTTGGTAGTAGATACTTAAACCTTCACTTGTCGGGGGTGTTATAAATGTTTAATTTACACTTGTACATATAACTACTTACACTACTCCTTACAGCAGGATACTTTTTATATGGGAAAAATATAATAGCTCTACTCCACAAAACCGGAAAGACGCATAAGAAATCATTTGTCTTTAACAGTATGATAAAAAAGTTAGTAAGTTGACACATACCAAACTTTTGATTAAGTAATTAATATCATTTCAAATAAGTACTGTAGAATAATCTTACCTTTTTTTACAGATTAATTGACTAGGGAACTCTAAAGACTTTTAAATGTTAGCTTTTATCTCTCGTACAATAATGAAATTACCGTTTAGACACAGAGTGGTAATTACTTACAAAAGTAATTAGCTGTAAATCTTCACGTGTGAAACTAATTCGCCCGCAGGTATTGAAACCGAAGAACCGCCCTAGTTCCTGTTAATTGTGAGAAAGGGTGAATAAACCATTTTATGGCATTTTTCTATACATATGTAGAATTCGAATATATTCGCCTTTTCTACTAACCAGTGACGATATTTACCTCGTAATATATCAATACATACAAAATACAAATACAAAAATATTTATTTCGGTAAAAAACAAGTTTACATATAACATAGAAATTGGGACCGTCCCAGTAAGTGACTAGTATTAAACTAGTAGGTACTTGTGGCGGGCGGCCCCAAATACATATAAAAAGATTTATTCTGACTGACTGGTCCATCAACGCACAATGTAAGCCGCTGGGATTAGAAACTTGCCTGAAGATTCCTTTCTGACGTAGGCACACAAAGGATTTTTGGAAATTTTACCCCCAAGTTAAATTGGAGGTAAAAATTTGTATAAAAGCCCGTCATTTTTCAAGGTATATCTAGGGTAAAAATAACAAAATTACATGTTTTAGTTAATGGTTATGGTGAAGTGAAAAATACTGAGTGAGATACACTAACTGATTTCCAAAAACCAGCCAAGTGCGAGTCACACTCGCGCACTGAGGGTTCCATACTCGAGTATTTTTCCAACATTTTGCACGATAAATCAAAAACTGTTATACACAAAATAATGAAAAATCTTTTTTTTTTTTTAATGATGTAACCACAGATTCGCGATTTTCAGATTTATTCCTATACTTGTGCTATAAGACCTAAGTATTGTGTATTATGGACGGACGGACGGACAGACGGACGGACGGACGGACCGATAGACAGACAGACAGACAGACTCAAGTGAAGCCGAAGTGGTTCAGCTATTGATACAAAAATAACAACGTCTAGTAGTAAGATAAGGTTTTATAAGATTTAGCTACGAGATAAATGTATTAAGAAGAGTAAATAAAAGAAACAATACACTATGTATTGTTTCTTTTATTTACTCACATGAAATTAAATAAATTGAAATAAAATGTTTTCAACAACTATATATAAAATATCTAAAAATTACTTATTTGTAACATGTGCCGAAACTCGAAAGCTCAGTAATACTTTTAACACAGAAAAAATATATCACCCTAAGAATTTACGAGGTCTAATTAGGCTTTTTGTTTCGCGAATCAACTATAGGCACTGAAACTAATTATTAGCCCTCTGTGAACTTTTTATCAGCCGCTCGAACAATGGGAACGTGACCGTACTAGCGATTACTAACTTTATTATTAAACTCCCCCACGGCCTACTACCGCTCGCAGTAAAGAGCAAATACAACGGCGTAGCGCATTGCCTTCCTCGTATCTTGCCTACATGGGTTGCCTCGTTACGATAAGTAAATGCCAAAGCTATATATGTAAATTATCATAAACTAACTATCAAATCAGAATTGACTCCAGCGAAACTATAAAAATAACAATATTATAAAGTCCCTGCATGCTCGGGACGGAAACGTTCGCGTATTTACAGCTGTGATTACGTTGGCGCCGATTGCTTTTCGAAATACTCGTACCTAAGTGTCCAACAGTTTGTTTTCGCCTCAAAATGCAAAATCATGCGCTTTTGCAATACGACTCATAATGGATAAATTATTGCAGATAGGCTGTTAGGTCTTTATTTAAATTGTATTGATAAAATTATTTTTGCGCAATTGCATTGCCAACGACTTGAAATTTTACCTTCAATAAAATAAGTCAATTTATTTTATGCCATTTCCAGGACTTTTTATTTGTTACACTTAGTTCGTGTGGCGTTAAACGCATTTTATGATTATCTTTCTGATGTATTATGTAAGTATATATCTGAGTTGTACGTTCTGATTAAATTTTCGATATTACCGATGTAGAAAACGACATATAGACATGCGAAACAGAACAGGCAAAACAACATTAATAATAATTAATATATCAAAACCACATTGGGGCTAAAAGGCTTTTAGCCCCAATGTTATTTATTTATCTTATTTATCTTGTAAATAAACAAAAAAAAATATCATCAAAGAATTGTAAATCAATTTTTAAGTTAATTAATATCCATGAAATCTGGAATTCAGGCTTTAGGTTAAGAATGCAGAAAAACGTGTGCACGAATTGGGAAATCTTACTTCAAAAAAATATCTACCCAGGTATATCAGTAATTTTGGAAATTCTACCCCTTAATCGATTTACAAAAATTCTACTTGAGTCGATTATGGTGCTTCCTCCGATTCAAATTTTCATAATATTTTTAATGTAAGTGCTTACAGAAAACGTGCAGTTACAATTTTATTACATAGTAGGCAGTAGGCATGTTCAGATTCTTGTACATAAGATGTACCTAGCTACCTATTTTTGATGTTTATAAGGATCTAAGTAGGTACCTACTGAATGTAGGTAGAACGACTTTTACCGTCAACTAACTTATTAAGCTTAAAATACATATGTAGCTAGCAATAATATAAAAATATTCATATTCAGACTAGTAGGAGCCTGCCTACTTAAGACCTAATAAAACGTTTATAGTATTCTCCACTATAAACCATAAAATGTTAAGATTAAGGTCAATAATGCGATGAATATGATAACTGCTAAGAAATAAATACCTATATACTCGTACCTTCCTACGTAGTACACGTACCTAGGAGTGGCCTAGGTAGTAATAGCTAGAGTTTTTGTTTACGTAAATACTTTATATTAAAAGTCAGTATACCCAGCTATTTGAGTATTTGCAAGTTTTGAAATAAGTGCTTCAAATGCGGCCCGTAAAATAAAAGCAATGTCCTTATTTCAAATTAGTCAAATTTTTAGACTTATTGCTTATTGGATTTTTAAGAACCCAAAACCATCCCCGAAACTTCATAGTCGCTGATCGTTCTTCCCTGTGTTGGGGACAACACGCAGAAAAACTTTCAGCTTTTATAAAATATGGAAAGTTTGGCCCTCGCTGGCTCTCTCTCTCTACATCTCTAACACAATATTATCCATACTAATACCATCCATAATAATAATATCGCATAATAATGCGATAGTGTCTACTTGTCTGTCTGCTAGCTTTTCACGGCCCACTCGTTAGACTGATTTTGACGTTTGGTACGGCATCATAGTAAATACGTACTTGATACAATACTTTTATATCGGAAAATCAAAGTGTTCCCATGAGATTATTAAACCTAAATATAAATTAAATCCGCGCGGATACGGGTACCTATCATCTTGTTATCGACAAATTTATTAAAACAAATAAGGGTTAGTGTTCTCAGCAACATCATAAATTCATGGATTGACTACCAAAGTACCTACTTAATCCATAGAAAAAACTGTTTTATTATTATTATCTATTGAATTAATGATTAAGTTTTTAACGCGCGGAAAAAAACATTTTTATAATTAGTTAACTATTTTGTAATAATCTCAGTAAAATAAACTTTGCCTAAAGTATTTATCTATACTACCCTTGCGCCATCTATTGACACTAGAGAAAATTAGTAAGCAAGTCAAACATCAGTGACATCTAGCGACAAAGAAGTAACTCAATAATTTTGGCACTGTGCTCGTTCACCGTCACTATTATTTTGTTTATTTATGCAGTACTTCAGAGCGCACCAGTGTTTTAGACTTCAACGCGCTTGAAGCTCGCAAAATTATAGTTCAGAATACAGATATTTCAGATTTGTAAAATTGTATTGTATTATTTACTGCTACAAGAATCTGTTTTCGTAAGTATTTTATTTGTTGATACGTAAATTTACCCATGTAGGTAAATACATAATATTATGTTCAATAATGCAATGAAATAAATTTAAATATTTTTTTATCTGATTTTGACGGAAAATATATTTTTGCAGTGTAAAATGTGTCTGTCTGTCAGCTAGCTATTTACGAAATTCAGTACATACATATTTTGCATGCCGGGGAAAAGCTAAAAAACTAAGGCTACTTTTTGCCTCGGAAAATCAAAGAATTCCCACGGAATTTTTAAAACAACTAAATCCACTAGGATAAAGTTGTAATCATCGTTGATACAGAGATAGCTTGCATCCTGGAGAACGGAGACGGGTTTTTAAGAACCCGAAACTTCGAACCCGAAAGTCACATCATTAGGAACTAGCTTAAATGCCCGCAACTTCGTCCGCGTGGATTACACAATTAATTTCGAACTCTTATTTTACCCCTTTAGAGGGTGAATTTTCAAAAATCCTTTCTTAGTGTTTGTCAATGTTATAATAGCTATTTGCGTGCCAAACAGCCTAATCCGTCCTGTAGTTTGAGCTGTGCGTTGATACATCAGCCAGTCAATGAGTCAGTTAGCTTTTCTTTTTATTTTAGACTAGAGGATGCTCGCGGCTTCGCCCGCGTGGATTTCGGTTTTTTTAAATCCCGTAGGAACTCTGTGATTTTCCGCGATAAAAAGTAGCTAATGTCCGTCCCGGGGAAGTATCCCAAATTTCATTAAAATCGGTTCAGCGATTGAGCCGTGAAAATGTAGCAGACAGGCAGACAGAGAGACACACTTTCGCATTTATAATATTAGTATGGATTTAAGATACATACATATTAAATAACCGGGAAATAAAAGGTTACATTGACCATCGATGAAAGACATGGCTGTCTCGCTGAGTCGCTGCCTGCTCTGCGTCGAGCCGTATGCCGAACACGTTCACTATTGTTTTAAATAAAGTTCGAAATAACGAACCGCGTGACTGTCAGATCTACCGTCTCGTTAGTCATGGGGTTTTCGCTCCTCTCTGACAGTTTGCAAATTCAACTATCAGATTTCCAAAAACAGAGTGTGACCTTTAATAGTAGATAATAATACAACAGACTAATGTCCTATTAAAAAAATATCCTACCTATTTGTAAAACACGTTTTATAAATCTAAAACATACTATTATAAATAAATATGACCCATTCTAGTCCACACTAATATTATAAATACAAAACTTAGTTTGTCTATCTGCCGGTCAGTTTAACATGCCCTTAACCGAGTTTGGCGGAATTTAGTACTCCTAGGTACAGAAGGAGCTGAAATACAACCCGAAGAACGACATAGGCTATTTTTTATATCAGAAAATCATGGGATTTTAAAAAAACCTAAATCCACGCAGACCAAATCACTGGCAACATCTAGTACAAAATCAAATTTAGGTACTTAGGCACATACCTACTTTTTCATAGGTATTATTAGATAAGGTAGCCGTATTTACATTCACGACCTTTAATTTTATAACTGACTAAAAGGTTGATGAATTATGATTTGTTTTATATATTCTAGCTAAGATCTACCTTAACTATTTACCTAAATATCTTTTTTACTTTACTATCTTTATTCAATTCCCCTGTCACTTTTTTAACGTTTTTTAGTTAAAATTACTATGTATCTACCTATAACAATATTTGTAAGTACATACCTATCTAAATAGACATAATTTTAAAAGTTAATTACTAAGCATTGGCAAAACAGTTTAAATAGGTACTCGTTAAATACATCAGTTATATTACTTATTTATTGCACACTATTTCACTGTTTGTAAACTAAATTAAACCTAACGCCTGTATTTAAACCATTTATTTTAATACGAAATCGTTTGCTCTTATTCACTTTTAAAAGTTCTATAATAAAAGATGATATTCTGAGTATGCGTGTGATAGATTATTATTTTAAAATAAGAAATTTATTCTGTGATTTATGAGGAATAGTTAATTATTGAAGTATGTAAACACTGTTTACTATTAAATTAGGTAGCAATAATTGTAAAAAGGGGTGGCAACACTTGTTTATCTTGTATTCGTACTTATTATGATGGTAATAGGCTGATTATCAAGATTAGCTATACTCTTTTATTTTTGTTACTAAAATATGTATAATTGAAAAACAGAGAAAAGTGTAGACATTATTAGAATAAATAATTATTAATTTTGTGATGTAATGTGTAGTTAATTTATGTTTCAAGAAAATAATGTGATTCAAGAATAGAACAGTTGACTATTATAGAGTTCCGACAGAAACTTTCAAGTTACACGTCATTGCTACTTAATTAAATTATAATAATGTTTTAAATAGAGAAAACTATTTGTTAATTATTAGAATAATATCTTATGATCTTTAAGAATAATTTTGTGTAATGCTGTACTATAATTGTGAATTAAAATACCTCAATTGACTTATGACTTGTGTGTACTTTTGATAAATAACTATAAACTAAATATTGTATTAACTTGATAATGGTTTCAATTATTAATATTAATGTTAACTAGTGCCTGGAAACATATAATTGTTAGTAATTCAGCCTAATTGTTTACTATGAACAGAATATTGTGTTATGTTGTCAGCTTGGTATAAGGAAAATGTAGAGGGAACAAAGAAAGATAGTAACCTATATAAACCACTGTTGGGGTGAGAGTAGTTAGTTTTTGTGCAACGAGCCTCCTCGAATAAAGATAAGTATTCTTACTGTATCTCTCTGTATTTGATTGTTATAAATTGTGTTATGTATACCTAATAATGTACCTAATAATTTCCGTGGAAACTCATCTTAACTGTGTAATTGTTGTGTACCCATTTTAACTCGTTGATAAACCAATCCAATGAATCATTGAAAAATATAAAGAGTGTTAATTTTGTACATCGTTTCATTCCTTCTCTTTACTAGTTTTGCCTAAAATAATTAAATTATTTACTCTCAAATAGCATCTAATTAAAGTTAGTACACTAGGGTTTTATTTCTTTGCTTTAATACTTGTGATTTCTAAATATAGAAATGTAGTTCTTTATCTGCCTAAGTAAATAAAAGTTCGTAGCTTATTCATCGTCATGATCAACCATTTGTCGGCTCACTACTGAGCACGGGTCACTTCTCAGAGTGAGAAGGTTTAGGCCCTAGTCTGCCACGCTGGCCCAATGTGGATTGGTAGACTAAACTAAATTACATAATAACTATTAAAGTACCTTATAAATTGTAGCTCTACCTGAAATTAGTTAATATCAGAAGTGGGATACGAATTATTTATGGCAATGGAAACCTAATAGCATTTTTGTTACACAGGTCTTGAAAAAACGAGGGACAATGAATCTCAACCACGAGCAGCTGCAAGAAATCTTGAAGAGTATACGTGACTCGTTAACATCCAATCAACGCAGCGATGACATCGCGCTGCCTATTTTTGATCCTGAGAAAGGCGACAACGGGGCTGAGACCTGGTGCAAAAGCATCGAGTTACTCGGCACCGAGCTTGGATGGAGCAGTATTCAAAAAGCAGCTAAAGCAGGTAAGGCCCTCCGAGGGTCTGCTTTATCTTGGTTTGAGTCATGGGAGCCCGAACAAGGTAGAAATTGGGAGAATTTTAGCAAAGATATTATTGCATTATATCCTGAAAAGAAAAATCTTTCGGAAAAATTATCAAAGGCTGTATTGTATTCGTCGGATTCAAGTGATTCGTATTGTGATTATGCAAGAGAAAAGTTAAGACTTTTACAGAGTTGTAAGATTAATTTTTCTGAAAATCAATTAATTGAGCTTGTGTGTGGGGGAATTCGGGAACCAAATATTAAAATAACTTGCCATAATACTTCCGTTACTAACACGTCGGAATTAATAACTTTGTTTTCTACATTTTCGAAACAAACAAGAAAACGCCCATTAGAAAATAATGCCGATAATAGTGCCGGGCCTAGTATTCCAAAGCGAGTTAAAACTGATAAGGACCGTACTTGTTTTTCTTGTGGAAAATTAGGCCATATTTCCTCTCAATGTTTACAAGGAAATAAAAATCTTTCTTCTTCTTCAGACGGTAAAGAAGTTGTAAAAAAGACTAAAAATCTTTACTGTGTATTTTGTAGCAAGGAGGGTCATTCCATTGATTTTTGCTTTCACAAAAAACGGATCGATAAGGAAACTGCTGCTAAACAACTATGACAATTAACTGAGATTACGATCAATAACTACACGATTAACTGTTTACTTGACACGGGGGCTAGTTGTAGTATCATTAAATATTCAATTGCCAAGTGCCTTGATTGTAATATATCGCCTTGTTTTTTTACTATTGATGGTATAGGTAACGGAAAAATAAACGTAGAGGGGAAAATAACAGTTCCTGTTAAATTTGAGGAAATTTGTCTCGAGTTAGATATTTACGTCGTAAAAAAATAATGATTTCAAATATGATTGTATAATAGGGCGCAATGCGGTGTTACATCCGGACGTAGCCATTGTTACAGATTCAAATGGAAGTAGATTAATTCGAAATACAGAGATTCGTGTAATTCAACAAGAAGTTAATTTACTAGAATATCAATGCGGTAATAACAGTTTATCCCAATTATCTGATAGGATCCAACATCTTGATTCTAATCTAAGGAAAAGTATTTTAAAAATTTTTACGAAATATCCGTCCATTATACCGTCTAACGGTAATTTGAGTACCGTCAGAACGGGAGAATTAAAAATTAGATAAAAAAAAGATGAAGTAATCAATTACCGCCCGTATCGGTTAGCTGCAGTGGAACGAGAAAAGGTTAAAGAAATAATAAAGGATTTGTTAAATAACAATATAATTCAGGAGAGTACATCGGACTATGCGAGTCCCATATTATTAGTGAAAAAAAAAGGACGGAAATGATAGAATGTGCGTAGATTATAGAGCCCTAAATAAAATAATTTCCTTTGCCCCTTATCGAGGATCAGATAGATAAGCTAGGTAAATCAAAATATTTTATTTCAATCGATATGAAAAACGGGTTCTACCAAATACCTATTGCACCAGACTCTGTTAAGTATACTGGATTTGTCACGCCAGATGGGCATTTCGAATTTGTGAAATTGCCTTTTGGAATTTGCAATGGCCCATCTGTCTTTCAAAGAGCCATAACTAAAGCTGTACGACATCTTAAATTTTTACTTGTTTATGTAGATAATTTAGGTTCTTTTTTCGTAGTAATTGGTACGATAGGATCAGATAAGGTTACGGGGTTCCGACTTAAATTATCTACATCAACAACTGAGATTTTCAATCCAGAATCTAAGGAGATCATTAATGTATTAATACCAACTAACTCATGGTTAGAAATCGCACAACAAAAGGATGATGAAACTCAGTCATTGATTGAAAAAGTACAGACGGGCGAATTGGATACTAACCAATACTTAGTTAAAAATAATTTATTATACTACAAAACTAACTCCGATGGTAGGGCAAGGTTGTATGTTCCCAAAGGCAGCAGATTAAGCATTTTACGTTTATTTCACGATGAAAATTGTCATGTAGGTTATGATAAAACCTTTCAAAAACTTTCTGAGTCTTTTTGGTTTCCAGGACTAACAAGTTTTATTAAAAAGTATCTTTCTCATTGTTTAGTTTGCACAGAGCGTAAATCACATACAGGGCCCAAACAAGGCATGTTATACCCAATAGAAAAAACTCCTATACCTTTCCATACGGTACATTTAGATTGTACGGGTCCTTTTCAACAATCTAGTGCCGGCTATAAATACATTCTTATGATTATAGATGGTTTCACAAAGTATTGTATTTTAAAACCATTGAAGTCAATGGGTGGTGATGAAATAGTCAATAATGTGCGAGAATCGTTAACTCTATTTAGCACCCCTTCACTAGTCATTACAGATCGCGGTACAAACTTTTCATGTAAACTATTACAAACATTGTTTAGAAGTTGGCAAGTTGAACATCATATGATAACTACTGGCACTCCACGTGCTAACGGTCAAATAGAGAGGTATGTCAAAACTATAATAGATATGTTAACTACGTCATGTAATACGTCAGATTGGCCAAACGGTTTATGGAAAGTTCAATTATCACTCAATTCAACTATACAAAAATCTACTGGTTTTGCTCCTATTCGTTTATTGGTTGGGCTTAATGGTAATATACCTTGCATACAGGCTCGATTGAATGATGTGACTGATAATGGTAATGATGTACAAAAAGAATTAGTAGATGTTCGTGCTGAGCGTTTACTAGCTCACCAACGACTAGTCAATGTAGCTAGTGATTTTAAAAAGCGTTTTGATTTATCCAGGCGAGATAATATAGTATATAACATTGGGGACGTAGTCTATGTAAATCAGGATCACAGACGGCATGATAAATTAAGAGCCAAATTCAAAGGTCCATATGAAATTATCAATATTTTGGAAAATGATCGATTTTCTTTAAAAGGGAAAGGAAGTTTAAAGGATATTATAATTGCCAAGGAAAAGTTAAGACGTTGGCCTGGTGAATGGATAGATCAAAATGTCTTGGTTGAAGATTATATTGAAAGTAGTGAATAAAAAAGTATGTCGATGACCAGTGATAGATTGTAATTTTTAGTAAAAAAATAAATGCTATAGCTTTAAAACCACTCGTGTTAAAAGGATATTATAAAATGTTGCTATAAAACGAATGGTGTTAAAGGATATTTTATTATTTAGTGGTGCTTCAAAAACCAATGGTATTCATGGCTATTTTCTGGTGCTGCTTGAAAACCAATGGTGTTTAAGGCCATGGAGTATCACATATGTACTGTGGTAAGAAATAAAAACTTGTCAATTTTTTTTTATTGGAATTAATGGTGGAGTGATTTTGGATTTCACACACATTGAAAGTAAGGAGTAAATGGTAGCCACAGACATGTTGATTTTTCACTGTGTCATGAGTTATTATTGTCCTTATGTGAAAAGTTGTTTTTTTTTTGTCGTTATGCTTCGAGAGCGAAGCACGGTCAGTTTGGCCGTGATAGATTATTATTTTAAAATAAGAAATTTATTCTGTGATTTATGAGGAATAGTTAATTATTGAAGTATGTAAACACTGTTTACTATTAAATTAGGTAGCAATAATTGTAAAAAGGGGTGGCAACACTTGTTTATCTTGTATTCGTACTTATTATGATGGTAATAGGCTGATTATCAAGATTAGCTATACTCTTTTATTTTTGTTACTAAAATATGTATAATTGAAAAACAGAGAAAAGTGTAGACATTATTAGAATAAATAATTATTAATTTTGTGATGTAATGTGTAGTTAATTTATGTTTCAAGAAAATAATGTGATTCAAGAATAGAACAGTTGACTATTATAGAGTTCCGACAGAAACTTTCAAGTTACACGTCATTGCTACTTAATTAAATTATAATAATGTTTTAAATAGAGAAAACTATTTGTTAATTATTAGAATAATATCTTATGATCTTTAAGAATAATTTTGTGTAATGCTGTACTATAATTGTGAATTAAAATACCTCAATTGACTTATGACTTGTGTGTACTTTTGATAAATAACTATAAACTAAATATTGTATTAACTTGATAATGGTTTCAATTATTAATATTAATGTTAACTAGTGCCTGGAAACATATAATTGTTAGTAATTCAGCCTAATTGTTTACTATGAACAGAATATTGTGTTATGTTGTCAGCTTGGTATAAGGAAAATGTAGAGGGAACAAAGAAAGATAGTAACCTATATAAACCACTGTTGGGGTGAGAGTAGTTAGTTTTTGTGCAACGAGCCTCCTCGAATAAAGATAAGTATTCTTACTGTATCTCTCTGTATTTGATTGTTATAAATTGTGTTATGTATACCTAATAATGTACCTAATAATTTCCGTGGAAACTCATCTTAACTGTGTAATTGTTGTGTACCCATTTTAACTCGTTGATAAACCAATCCAATGAATCATTGAAAAATATAAAGAGTGTTAATTTTGTACATCGTTTCATTCCTTCTCTTTACTAGTTTTGCCTAAAATAATTAAATTATTTACTCTCAAATAGCATCTAATTAAAGTTAGTACACTAGGGTTTTATTTCTTTGCTTTAATACTTGTGATTTCTAAATATAGAAATGTAGTTCTTTATCTGCCTAAGTAAATAAAAGTTCGTAGCTTATTCATCGTCATGATCAACCATTTGTCGGCTCACTACTGAGCACGGGTCACTTCTCAGAGTGAGAAGGTTTAGGCCCTAGTCTGCCACGCTGGCCCAATGTGGATTGGTAGACTAAACTAAATTACATAATAACTATTAAAGTACCTTATAAATTGTAGCTCTACCTGAAATTAGTTAATACGTGCATTTTAAACTCGACTATTATATGTAATTATGTGGCCGCATAAACCAAGCACTTTGCTGCTCAGGTCCCAATTACACTTAGCGAGCTTTTAATATTGTTCATTATGCTAAGGAAACGGCAAGATTTTGCTGGAATTCATTATCCTTAAAAAGTACAAAGTGCACGCACAGAGCGATCAAAATGCTAAATAGGTATGCGTCCAATCAGTATGACCATAATAGTCACTTTAAGTAGGCATATCAGTTAATTTGGCACCCGTTTTACATTTAAAAAGATTAAAATATAAAAGTTTAACCGACTCTACTAGATTCTTAAATTCAAATAGAGAAAAATTCAAGCTAATTTTATGCTCTTAATTGGATAATCAAAGCTTATAAAGAAAATAGTTGTCGATGGGAAGTGAATTCAAAATTAGTAGCCATTCACTTAAATTGCCAGCAAAACATTTGGAATGCTTATCAATAAGATTAGTTAGGAGAGTCATAAACGATAGACCGTTAGTTCGTCGATGAAATTGCGGTTATTTATTGTGATGAATCTTTGAGACAACGATACGTGATACCTATACTTTATCATACCTATTGGATTTTTATCTTCCAACGTGTAATAAAAATATCCATTAAAAAGTTCTAACGACATTTAAGGAAATTTCAGGCGTAAAAATAATACGTAATAATAAAAAAGTAAATCTACAGGCAAAAGTACATGATAGGTTAACTATCTTGATATATCATATTAATATCATCTTTATTTTATTTACCGTTGTTATGCGAATTATTCCAAGTTTAATGTTAAGTGCTGGGATATGTCCTAGCTTTTTATTGCAAGTGACTTTAATAAAATGTTTAGCACATTATTTGCGGATGTTGAAGCGATATTAAAACGTTATAACTTAGTTATAACATACTAGAATCTGAATAAGTACTTACTAAAATATTGAAAATTAGCAGTGCCAAAAATAATTTTAGGGCTTTTGGTTATAAGCAGTTAAAAAGAAGAAACTGTTAAAAAACTATTTTTTTGATCAAATATAGTAAAGGGATTTCGTAAGTAAAACTTAAATAAAATTAAAAACTTTAAAAAAAAATTAGAGTGTGTGTACAACTGAATAAACCCCATTGTAGACTTTATATTTCTACGTATGTAGGAAAAAAAGATTTTAATTTTATTTCAGTTTTATTTCTGTGTACGTACGTACCTTTGTATTACACGTTGGTAATGGGTCGTATAATACCGAAAAACAAGTTCCGATAGGTACCTACTTCTTTTTAAGTGATTAATTAAATCCACCATCAATCAATGCTGTTATTAAAATTACTTGCATGAATAATGTAGAATTTAAATAAAGTTCGTCGTTATATAGAACATATAAATTAAAAACGATTAAGTACTAAAAGTCATATTTTGTCTTGTTACTAATAAGACAAAATATGATTTTCTCAACGAGCCGCGTTAACGATATTAACTTTAATTAAATATTTAAACCAAAATGCAATTTATTAACCTATTAAATCATTTAAAAGAAAAAGTGGTAATCTCACTTTTTTTTTATTTGTACCAGACAGTTGTAAGAATAAAGAAAAAAAGAAAGAAAAGTGGTCAGGGAGCACTTATCTCCATAAAATATCTCTACCAGTGAGCCTTGGCAAAGAGTTTGTAAAAGGCGTACAATAGATACAACAAAGATATAAAGTACCTACCTATTCATGAAAAAAGCTTAATAGATATTATGTTATGTAGTATTATTATGACAGAGAGGAAAAATAGTGCTGTCTCGGACAAGTTTGAAGATGCTGATGGAAGGGTTATTTTTAAAAATGCTGTTTATTAAAGAATTGCGCAATGATACCCAGATAACAACCGTCGTTATTGATTATAATTAATCAATTTATCTGTAATCTGTCGGTAAGTTACTTAGTAGGTAGCTATTTATCAAAAGAGACCACACAATTTTTTAACAAATAACAATTTTGCTAAGAAGGTATCGACAGATTTTAGATAGGTAGATTGATTAATAATTTTAGCCGTAGTCAAGGGTCAAATATTTATAAATAACCAAATTCATTGAAGCTACCTTACACTGCAGTAAGTTTGTGGATATCTAAAAATTACAATATTTACTTTTATTTTATTTTTATAGGGATAAAACTTGTACAAATTGATGTTTCCTCGGGCATTTAATGAAACACATTAGCATGTGCAAGTTGCGATCTTGATGCGTGCTCGTTCCATCTTCGGTGACTATTATTATCCGAATAAGGCAACATTACTGCGAGCTTTTCACGATTTATAATCCTCATTTTAATTAACTATACCTACCTACTTAATTCAATAGCTATCGAATTCCTAGACAAAATTATTTTTGAAGTGGCGTGTCGGACAGTAAAATTTTGAGGTGGGTAAAAACTTCAAGGTCACGTTAACGTTGTGCTAATTTTATTAGCTTTTTAAAAAGACCAGGGGTAATAAATTTATACCCTAGTCCCCCAATTCTTTAAAATTCCTCAACAGTGTTCAAACCTTTGCCATATGAAAGTTTTAAGGGTAGGTATACAATTTATTTCATACTGTGGCTTCCAAGTTGAAATCGAGTGCAAATAATGGTGTTTTAACTCAATCGAATTACATTTTAAAATTAATCAATGCTTTCTCAGTTTTGAAAATGTACCAAAGCACCATCCTTGCGCTTGATTACGACTGCCCCGCCATATTATAAAATAAATAGTACCGTAAAAGCTTTCATGGGGCATAGGTTCATACTTTGTTGAGGGATTTGAGGTATTGGACCAAAATGACTCAACTTTTATTGAGGATCAATTTTTATGGAAGTGTCAAGTACGTACTTACTCATACATACTCATGCTTTAAAGGTTTCGTCAATTCCCACTGACTGCTCATTATTTTATGAATGATGTTTTTTTACTTAATCCTTGTTCTGCGTCAATAAGTAAGGGTGGTGAACCCTTTCCTTTAATGACATAATAATAGTATTTTCTTGGGACAACAAAGCGGTGGGTTCCCAAATCCATAATTATTTAATGTTTTATTTATTTTTTCAAAACTTACATCTAGCATTACAGGATGTTAATATGCGTAACTAAATTTTATACTAAATCATTCGTTTTTAAAATAGGTATACCTAAATATTAAATCAGAGACTCGGCTGAGTTATCTTACGCCAGAGCGAGAGTCAGTTAAGAGAAAGTTAGCACGCCCTGTTATGGCGGCATTTCTCATTCCTCAGAACCTTTTCCCCTTATTACATGAGAAATCTGTCTCCTTCACAATACGTACATATAAATAATAGAATTTAAAAAAATACAGTTACTACAAAAAAAGGAAATCTTTATATACTTACCTACTTACATTATCGAAAATTTTAAGACAATTTCTTATAACTACCTACCTATAATTTACATCTTTAAATTTAACGTACCTATCTACGAAGGTGATAAAATCCTTTTAATCCTTGATTTAACGTAATGAAATTAAAAGATAATTCAAATCAGGATCAGGCATATCCTGCGTAAAATTAAACGTGTGCAGTGTGCACTACAGAAAGATTTCCATTTAATGAAAAATAACCGCGCAAACGAAGTCGCAAATAACACTAAGTGTTGATATTTATGAGTGTTTAAATAACGTGGGAGTCAAATAAACAATTAAGGGCCCGTTTACATTAAAAACAAAAAATGTAAGATTTCAAGCTCCAAATATCATAGGAAAGACTTTCACATTCGTATTTACTTTTTGGTAACAATCGATTTATTTGATCAAACATAAAAATACAATGCGCAAAATAGTCTTTGTAAATATGATACAATACGAAAAATTGGTTTAACATGTATTCAATTATGTGAAATTTTTCCTATGGTGGGGCGCTTGAAATCTTTCATTTTTTGGTTTTAGTGTAAGCTCGGTCTTAAGACAAAAGCAGTTCGGTCTAGTAGACGAGACATTACAAGAGTGACCTCTTCCTCTCGGCTGCGCGGGCGATGGCGCGCAAGGTCACGAACGCGCGTGCGACTCAGTCGTGACCCGCTCGCATACTACACACCACAACAATACAAATAATGCCATGCCAAATGAACGTAAAGTTCATTATCATTTATTAACTCTTTTGACACTGCCTCATACATGTAACTTTGATGGCGTTCTACGTCTTTATACATTACGTTGCGATTTGAAATTTACACGCACAGCCTCTAGCCTAGCTCTTATAGAATATCTATTTTCGGTTCAAAGCGTTTCGCCGTCAATTCATGCCAAATAGCGAAACGTTGAGGTCATGCCTAGTAGACTAATTTGTCAACAGAACCTTTGTATAACTTTTTAACAGCATTTTGATTGAACTAATAATATCGAGTAAGAGGTATTGAATTGAATTAAATTTTGCTACGGTAATATTCATTAACCATCGATATGATTGGGTGCACTTATGAAATTTTATATGTGCACATTATAAAGAATTGTATTATGTACCTTAACGGCTGAAAAAGCTCGTACATTTTTGCTAACAAACTAGAGTTCCAGAGCTCCACGGCAGAGCACGCTTTTGACAGTTTTCCCTCTCGTATTGTTACCGCTACTTGTTGTATCTGACCGCACCTTAAATAAACAGAAAACTAATAAAGTCTATTTCTAAGCCAGTCTCTTAGATATTTTTATGAATAGGTTGGGTACGGCATTCATTTTTACGTATTAAGAAATTAATTGGATATCCTACAGCTCTGGCAATTAACGCAGTTCTTTGCAAGTTTATGTAGATAGAAAGCGGTTGGAAGTAACGGTTAATTGCCTGGTACCTTATATGATGGTAGAAGAGCTGACCAAGAATGGGATACATTATTCAAAGGGATCATTTACATCGCAGCGCGGCGGAGACGTGGCGGATTGCGACTCCTTGTATGTAGTCGGTGGAACGCTCGGCACTCACTGTGCCACGCAAAAAACATACCATATCGTCCGAGTTTTTCTTTTTTGATATATGTATAAACAGTAAATTCTTCGAGTGGGTACTTATAGAAACTGTCCTTGCATAGCGTTCAATAAAAAATATAAGACAATTATGAGATGCCGAGATATAATTTATCCCACGTACACCAAAATCCTTCGCTCCGAACAATAAAAGGTTAGAGCTATTTTTTGTCGAGGAGCATAAACCTGACCATCTGAGCTATCATCGAGAGCTAATTAAGTATGTTTACTATTGTACCTGACTTAACGAAGTAAATAAGTGTAGGTAGGCACGTATCATAGTATACATAAGTTCATTGGAAGAATAAAAAGCGCATTCTCGAAGTGTTTGCGGCTTAAAAATACCTAATTAAAGTATTCATTAAATAAACGTATTGTTATTGGAATTGCCAGTAGTCGATAGGTATCGATTGAGTGCTATAATTACATCGGCATCCGAAAACATTGGTGCGACGTGAGTGAGAGGCGCGCCCTTGTGTCGGGCGCGGGGCGCGGGCATTTGCAGTGCTCCTTGCCACAGCTACGCGTCGCGGCCCCGTCCACGCACCCCGAAAACAGTGAATGTGCAACCTTACAAGTCACAACCATACATTGACAAGAGTAAGTAGGTATAAATAATACTTCTGATATTTGGCAACGAGTTTTTCTCACCACGAGCTTTTATGACGCTTTAATTTAAATGTAGAGCGCAGCATTAGCTATGTCAAGATGAAGTTTGAGAGGGCAAAGTTTCCAAAAATCCTGCAACCCTTTTTTCAACCTACTTATGTTTTCTATTTTAATCAAAATCCCAAATACCAATTTTCATGAAAATAACTTGAAAAATTACGTCTTTTGTATAAACTTTAAGCTCTTGTTAAACCTCTTTTCCGAAAATCCTTTCTTAGTAAGCATTTATGGCATAAAAGGAATATATTACGCAAATTTCAAGTTTCTAACCCTGGCAGTGCAGGCTGTATTCGGTCATCATGTTCATATTCATAGATCAGTTCTACAGGTTTCATAGGTCAGTCAGGACTCTTTTTATGTGTAGGTATAGACTATAGATTTAGACGTCGCAGGTTGAAGACGACTTATCTCGCATTTCTAGCGAAGGGTGGTTAGACAACAGTTCATCTGATGAACATCGTTTGCTTTTAGCTGCTGCACAAACAGTAGATAAACAAAACACTATGAGTGAACGATTTAAACAAATACCTAATTATTTTCCCATTTTCTCCCATAAAACAATTAGGTACCTACTACTATTACTTATACTAACTTATACCTTACTTAGTCTAAGATTTTTGTGCTTTGGATCGTATAGGCATGTTTATCTGCGTACCAGGTACATATTATTATTCTTTCACGTCGGTAGGTACCTACTTTGTAATCTTTAATGCTTGACCGCTCAGAAGAGAACTTAGCTAAAAAAAATCCTCCAAAAACCTAATCCTAATATTATTATAATAAAATAATAAAATATGTGAAAGTTTGAATATTTAAACGTTTGTTACTCCTTCATGCCACAATGACTGAACTAATTTAGTTTGGAACGAGAAATCTTTTTTCTTTATTTAGGAACTAGTATATCTAAGTACATGTCAGCCCTATTATAATCTAAGTACATGAAATCAAAACAAAAAATTCTTAACCTAACAAAATAATTCAAATTTAACAAAAAGAAAAACCCAAAAGTTATAGGTACAGTCTTCACACTGAATTCTAACACTCATGCTATTTTTATCCTGCAAAATCTAAGCGTACCCTCGGGATTTAAAAAAAAAATATATCCATGGGTAGTATACCATCTAGTACTGAATTTGCAATTAATTATGTAAATCCCTGATAAATTTCAGATCTATATTTTAATTGGACATGAATACAAAATAACATCTTCGTCATTTTACCATCTTAAAATTTAAATTACCTTTTTAAGCCTCGATCACTTCAAACCACATTAACAAAAAACACAAGGCAAAGGCTAATTATAACGATAGATAGTTTTTCATGACTGCATATGAATCACCGATAGGTGTAGGTATCATCCTATCTTTAGAGTTGTGTTACCAGCCTAATCTAAAGGTAGGTAACTACACGTTAAAATAATTGTAATACCTACAATATTATTTAATAATAATATATAATTCAGGCCTTTGCCTGAAACATTTAACACTTAATACTTTAGTAATTCCACACGATTGAAATTGAACAGATTTATGATAATGGGCCTCGTTATATTCCATATATTATTAAATTGTCGTGCAGTATAACGAATCAAGTTAATAAAATTGTACATTCATATACATATATGGCAAACCTAGCCTTGTTGACGACTGTTCCTCTCAGTCGCACAGATCACGTCTCTGTTCTCCATCTTTATCTCACTAATAAGTACGACACACACACATCTATCGTACTCACACGAAAACAACTTGTAGTTGTGTGTACATATGATGTCAATGCGATGAATAAACAGTTTCTCCGATTTTACGATCCAATGATTACAGATACCTATCTATGCAAAGTTGGTTAATGATTTTGAAACACAAAAGTGCTCTTACGAAAGATTTAAAAATCAACTAACAGCTTTAAGCATGGTATTTATTAAAATACAACGCACATAGTCTATGTAGATACTCGTGCATATAACAGGCACTAGCTTTATTTCTGAGTGTTTACCTCTATTGCGTATTTCGACTATCCAGTTATTAAATTAGCAATTCTAACTCCATGGAAACTTAAGATGTATCCTCCCCAGTTCATTCATTAGTCATTCAAAAGTGCATTAAAAAACTATTATTATTAAGGCCCTTAATAACAACAGTTATTAAGTGCACTGCAGTGCTGGGTGCAGCGGCCACCAGCGACGAACGGGCCAAGAGGGCAAATATGACAACCTCAATGGAAGCTTCATATTTGTGCCTCTTGGCGTGGAGACCTTGGGGCCGTGGGACCCGGGGGCTCGAGCTCTTTTTGAGGAAATTTCCAAAAGGGTTATCGAATCAACCGGAGACCCGAGAGCTGGCAGCTAGCTACCTTGAGCAAAGAATTAGTTTGGCCATCCAAAAGGGTAAAGCTGCCAGCATCTTGGGTACAATGCCTCGCTGCGGTGGTCTCGATGAGGTTTTAGATTTAATTTAGTATTTAATTTAATTTTTTTTTTTTTGTTTTTAGTTTTTATTTAGATATAAAAACAGTTAAATTCAATCTTAAAATATGTGGTTGCTTTTTCTTGAAAATGCCTAATCCAATCGTTCAAAAGTTGCTTTGTAGCCCGTATAATCCATGATTATAATTTAAGAAAAGTTTCTCTATTTTAGTTTTTTAATTATATCTACTTATCAAAAGACAGATTCATAGGTGCAAAGCTTTATGGAACTTTATTTTACTAACCCTTTGAAAACATGTTTCAACAAAAATATACACATATAACTTATACTTACAAATAAAATATAACAAAAATATTAAATTCAAGTATAACTTTTTTTATGTTACTATTATATGCTAATGTTTGTAGTTGCTAGTTAGGAAGTTGTTTGCCACGAGAAGCAGCGTAAAATAATAACAATTACATATTGTATAATCGCACTTAACCTTGGATTATTTGCGCTTAAAGATATTTTAACTACTATTATCATTCATTGTTTACGCTACATTTATTCATGCCACATATGAACATTTCTAACGAATTCTTCCGTAAAGATTAACTTTCCGGATAGCCCCGATCAATCGGATACAAGAAATAAGTAATATCTTTGGGCACTTTCCTAAAAGTTCACTCCTTGTTCACAAATACTTTCTAGTCGAC
This sequence comes from Maniola jurtina, assembly GCF_905333055.1. Lineage (NCBI taxonomy): Eukaryota > Metazoa > Arthropoda > Insecta > Lepidoptera > Nymphalidae > Maniola > Maniola jurtina. The sequence goes on from NC_060030.1 coordinate 8,396,829, forward strand.
ATATTATTGACCTAAGTTATGTTTATAAAATTTTAATCATCCATCTGCCTACAATATAAGTACAATTATACCTAAGTGTATACATTATGAACTATGAATTGAATGCTTTCGATTGCTACGAATCGTTCAGAACAGAACACGCATCGTGTATCACCTATTAATAAAAATACCGAAGAGACTATCTATATAACTACCCAAAGGTAAAAAAAAAACAAGAAAGCCACGATACTTTATTAAGCACATAGATAAAAGCTTAACGGAAAGGACCACAGAGCCCAATTTAACATCGCTCTTGGACCTTTTATTCCATCATCAATATGAAGAAGAAAATCCCTTTTAGGGCAGTCACGAACTAAGCATTTCACGCGTTTAATAATAACTGTTACAAAGCAGGTAAAAATGTCTATAATATGTATAAAAGCTATAAATTTTTTGAATTTGATCATCATCATCATCGTCAACTGATAGAAGTCCACAAAGGCCTTCCACATTTGCAGGGACACAATTTGGTTAGGACTTCCACATCCCATGGCCTTGCACTGCCAGGATCTAGCGATTCGCTGTGACTCATTTGACATCGTCTATCCACCAATTAAAAGATGTGTGTAAAATTGTAACGATACTCATTCCCGTTAAGCTCATTTTTCACTATGGGATATAAATTATATTATATTCCGGTCAAAATAGATATTCAAGGTAATTCGCATAGGCTAAAAATTGGTACGAATTTTGGGAACACCGATATAAATTAATTGTGAAAAGTTCCCATCGATCCCGAATTGGCAAAGAAATTGTATTCAAGGTCAAACTTCACAAAGATTGCAATTTTTGCATTTTCCAGCTAAACGGTAAGTTCATAAAGTATGTTAAACGAAAGTTGTAGATGTTGATGTGGGTATAGTTAAAGACCTGGAGAATGATATAGGCTACTATTTATCTCGGAAAATCAAAGAGTTTCCACGGGTTTTTTTAAAACCTAAATCCACGTGGACGAAGTCGCGGGCATCGGCTACTTAATACATTATAAACTGTATAACTTTGGAGGCAAGCACGGCGAATCAAATGTGAAATAGTAAATACTTAATCAATCTTCGAGCACACCTCACATAGGTTCCTTGATGAGGCAATGACTCGCGCGTTCAATTCGAACACACAATAATAAAACCAATAAACGAAATTAATTGTGTTTCTTTTGAAGCGAACGGAAAATAAGCTTTCATAGACGAAAAAGATAACTTATCTATTCTCAACTGAAGCGTAATTCGAAAAGTGGCGTAAACTACTATGAAAATAGAATTAAGAATGGGATTAAAAATATTGATGCCGATTATCATGAGATTCCGACCACAAAGGAATCCCCAAACTTAAAAAGGTTGCATATCGCTATGAATAATTAATACGGTTTTGAGACCGCAATTAAATTTTAAGTCTTATTTACAACAAGATATAAATGAATATTGAATGGGCATGGTAAAGACCACTATAAAATGGTGATGGCTTACAGTCCCGGGCCTCGATATAAGATAATAAAATCCTATAATGGATGTGATGATACACGTCTGCGATGATATTCAAAAAACTACCTATTTTATGTAGAAAATAGAGTGGATTTTACATAAAACTAGGACTGATTTTTAAGAAAATTTCATTATTTTATGGTGATGCCATTAATTTATTTTATTATCACCAACTGGAGACGTGGACTTGTTACTATATACCTACCATAGGTATTTATTTTGTGACTATGTCTACCAAACATCCGATCAATTAATTGTTTATTCACTTTTACAATTTAATAAGAGATTAAGTACTAAAAAATACGAAAAAGTAGCATTTTGAGTGAAACGGCTAAGAAACAAAGGTAAATTCCATACTAATCTTACATATGAAAGAAATTTTATCCCCCGTTGAGATTTCTGTCGGCCTCTGCTGCGCTGTTGCTTACAATATGGACGTTGTGCATGTGTGAGTGCCAGCAGTGTGTGCGTGGCTATCTACAGCCTCGTGATGGGAAGTGAACCCTTTACGCGGGGAAACCGTTTTTTATTTGCACTCGGACAGCGGCATCAGGTAGAAAGGATGATCGTTAATTTTTAAAGGACACACTGAACTTTGTTTATACTTGCGGTCATTATGAATTGCACAAAAATATTTTTTTTTATGAAGCACGAATATTCTTTGTTTAACACACGATACGTTTACGAATAAAATATAATATTTATGATCGATTCTACCTGTAGGTAATTTGTCGATAAGTTACTTGAACATTGTAGGATAGTATTTTTCGAAAAATAACTAACTTATCGATAACCTACCATTCCCTATCCTAGCATTAATTTTAAAAAATATTTATAAATGCCAAATTATGTTTGTTTGTTAGTGTACCCGTCAATCATGCCAATGGATATGGCTAACGACCTGGAGAATGCCAAAAGCTCCTATTTACGCTGGAAAGAGTTTCCACGGGATTTTTTAAGAAACTTAATTTAAGTGAACAAAGACGTTGGGCATCAACTATTTGCAGATGATTTTATTAATTTCACCCGTATTACCCTTTATTACAATAAAAAAATAACTAGGTAGGACATACTTAATATCTAGATACGTTAAGAGTGTCGTCATAGAGATGATGTCACTGGCTAACGTTGTGCGGTTGGAACAGGAAGAGGAAGATGCGAGCTCGTTGATGTCTTTTGTTTACGCTGTGTGAAGCGTACAACTTTCTCGTAGATCTTTTGAATTTTATTATTAACAGCATAACAATCTTAAATATTAAAAGTTGACGGGCATCTTCTCAGTACTCTTTTTAATATATTTCTATTAAATTAATATGAAATATAATATACTTTAGTTTAACGGTAAGCCCGACATCAATATTTTTTAAAAAATTACCTCTTCACAAATATCGATAATGACACGGAACTTTAAAAAAAACAAGAAAATTGAAGTCGAAAACAAAAAAATGCGTAATGCATAACAGTTAAGTCTTCCAAAAAAGAAGTTTACCGACCTAATAATTACATAAAATAATGATCTGAGCCTGACGTTAAGTTCATCTCGAGGGCCCGCCGACGCCGCGCGCTGCAACCAGTGCGAGGCAATAAAATAAGACTGCGCTGGGCAGGGTGTGAGGTAAGGAGGAGGGGAGAGGGAGGGGGGTGTTACCGTGGTATACGGCAAAGGTGGAAGCGATTTAAAAATCTGTACAGGTAATATCGGTAAGGTTTTTTGTGATGTAACTACAAATTCACGGTTTTCGGATTTTTTACTTTACTTGTGCCGTAAGACCTACTTAACTACCAAATTTCATGATTCTAGGTCAACGAGAAGTACCTACCCTATAGATTTTCTTGACAGATACGACAGACGGACAGATGGACAGACAGACAACAAAGTGATCTTATAGGGGTTCCGTTTTTCCTTTTGAGGTACGGACTACGGACCCTTATAAGTGACGGAGATAAAATTTCATATCATATGAATCATAATATGCTTTACTAAACATATGCAACATGCATACTACACATTATAATAGGTACAAACCATGTACAAACGCTTGCCTCCCTTAGTTAACGTCGCGGATCAACAAAAAGTCATCATTAAAGTCTCAGAGGCGCGGCGGGTGAGGCAGCACAGCTCTCGCTCCATCCTAAACGATTCAGTCGACTTTTTATCACTTGCCTACCAATCCATATCCAGCTTATAACATTTTTACCGAGAGCTTTTTTATTTTATATACCCTTATCATTAATACCTGCTCCGTATAATGCAGTTACCTGAATGCCAATAATATAACATTAATATTCGACTTTACCCCATAACAATGCTTTCTATCAAAATGGAAAAGTTAGATGAGTACTTATTACTTATTTATCAAAAAGTTGTCCAATGACAAGAACTAATAAATGTACCTATGTGAAAACATTACATAAAAAAAGAAACCCACACACATTGAACTAATAATACTACCCACACAGTGTATAGAGAACTAAAGAGTATCTCAGACTGGGCCCGGGAAAATACCCGCAAAAGTAAAAACTGTTGATTGTTAAACAGTCCTCGCCTGCGACAATTTTTAGCTCCCTAAGGTAAATAATATTTTCCTTGCTTTTTTGCATTGAGGTTTGATTAAGTTAAGTAGGCTTTTGCACAGACGGGTTTCTTTTTTATTTAATAATCAATTTTTATTTCAGATATTATTTTCTTTTTTTGATTTTTTCATAAACCATAAAATGTTTTCGATAAAACAGACTGTGAAAGAAACTTATATGAAAAAATTTCGTTGAACACGCGTCGAACAGATGTATTTCTTGTGTTTTGTATAATATAAATATAGTAGGTACCTTCATCAAATTCTACCCGAGCAAAGCCGCGTGAAATAGCTATACTTACCCAAAGTATTTTTCTGATAACGCTAAATATAACAATAAAACAGAACATTAAAATCAAAATGTCTGTCAACCTCAAAACACAACTGTTCCTGACTCTGAAGTTCAAATGTCTGTTAGCATGTGTGTAATAATTAATGCCTCGAGTAAATGTTTGACACGTTATCGTAAATGGAAATGTCTTTGTGCTAGCGGCAGCGCATTCCAATTTTAGAGAACAATAAGTTAAATTTAATAGAAAAGTGTTGTAGGTATTACTTACTGACACTAGCTTTTCCCAAGGCTTCACTTGCTTTTTACGTAACAGCAAATTATAATAATTCTGAGATTCCTTTAAAAAAACAAATTTTAAAACACCACTAATATTCTTTTTCTAATTCTAAAATTCATTTTGTCTAAACTTGTCGTTTTAAATACTATACAAATGAAAGTCAACTTAAATAGGTACTTACTCTTTTTATTAAAACATAATTTGTAGATACCTACTGATTAATATTTTTCTTTTGCAAATATTTTTTCAAGATCAAAGCAAGGTCAGTAATTCGATACTAATGTTTTATAACATGCAACTCAAACGTATTTTGTTGTAAGGCAAAATATTTCTTACCGACAACGGTGAACATTATTATGTATTTACATTGCGTAGACGTAAGTGATATTAACCTTAAATTATGAATGACAAGCACGTGGCATCTTTAGCATGGATTACGTTCGCGGCTTTTAAGTATTATTATGTATGCGCTATGCTCATATACTGCTTCAAGAATAAACATTATAAAATAAGTACGAGTGGTTTTATAATAGGTATAATGCGTTACATTCTACCGGGAAAGTCAAAGTTCTCACGGGATTTTAAAAACCTAAATCCACGCTGACGAAGTCGTGACGACAAAGCATATTTATCTAGAGAGCAGGCATCAGGTAGTAGGTACCTAACAGCAAAACAATTAAAATGTAAGATCAGATGTTTTTTTTGAGTATTCAAGCTATCTATACTATTTAGTTTTGAACTTTATTGCTCTACAGTCAGAATCACGGCTGTGATAGACCATTAATGGTACCTAAGTACCATAAGTACCTACCATAGTCGGTTCGGTCGTTCGGTTTTTCTAAATACCGTAGGAACTCTTTGATTTTTCGGGATAAAAATAGCCTATGTGTTAATCCAGGGTATAATCTATCTCCATTTCTAATTTCAGCTAAATCCGTTCAGTAGTTTTTTGCGTAAAAGAGTAACAAACATACACACATACATACACACAAACTTTCGCCTTTATAATATGTGTTGCTAACTATTTAAGTAGCAAATAATCGTTGCAGCGGCACATTATTTTTCTGTCAGAGTATTTCTAGTAATGCGTTTGCAGGCTCCCGCGCCAGGGTAAAATCAAAATCAAAATTTCGTTTGCCAGAAAATATTCTTCGCGCATCCTAAATAGGTAGGTATACTTACCTAACGCGCAAAGGCATTTCCAGAGAATCAGACTGAAATAGTGATTAGTACTCAATGCAGAGTACACTAACTACACAAACATCAAAGTTGAACGATGATTAATGACCTAAAAAAGGCAAAACCTTGGCATGGATTTCATTATAGATTTATTATACATTACCTATAACCAATGTTTAATGAAAGAGTATTAAAAATATTATAGTTCCCTGGACAGAGCTATATACTTGAAGTTTCTGTACGTGATCAAATCATATAATATGTATGATTATACCTCTTTTAAAAATGAAGAAATCCATAAACAGAAAACCAGAGTTACCGACGTAGCCCGGCTGGGCAGACACATAGTTCGAAAAACTGATAGACGTTAGGGTCCCAATGTGCTGGAAGATGCTAAGTAGAATGGCATTAGATGGATAGACAACATCAAACGTCAAGTTGCAGAGAAGCGCGCGAAACTCCTTATAGTGACTATAACAGACTTTGCGATGATGGTTCCCTACTTCGACGTTCGATCGATATCCGTTACAAATCTTTTATTGGAATTTACATTAAGTTATCTCAATATGACGTTATTAATAATTTAATAAACAGTTAACTGTGTCAATGAAATTTCTTTTGTTGTCATTACCGGTGCGGTGATATCAATAACAACAGCCATTAATATATCTAGTTAGGTATTATGTCTAATAGAATGGAAGTCGCACTCTGACTTATTCCGGTGAACACAATCTCTAAACTAAATTGAATTGTCATTAATTGTCGGGTATTATATTGCTGTCCTTTTTTGGCAGAGAGCTTAAAATGAAAGGGAAATAATACATTTACCTAAACCCCTTTTAGTTTAATTTAGAGATTTTATACAGAATTAGACACAGTAAATATTTAAACATACATATACATATTCTAAAATATACGATAATAATTAATATACTTTGTGATAAAAACCGGTCAAGTGTGCGTCAGACCATGCGTAATGTAGGGTTCCGTAGTTGCCAGTCACAAATATACTAGCTGTTTTGCACCACTAACAACTTCATCTAAGTAATTTTCAATGTTTATACGACTCCAAGTACATTTTATAAGTTTGTCGACTTACTCGTTAACTTGTAAAGCCTAAGTCTGCCTGATAGTTTTTCTTTTATCTTTGTTATTTGAACTACTTCATATATCCAAAAACAGCCATTTAGCTAGGCGAGGCCTGCGGTGCTATATACCTATAGCCTATGTTACTTTTGGATAAAGTAGCTTTTCTAATGCTGAAAGAACTATGTATTATAATAATCGGTACAGGAATTTCAGAATTTATCAATTACAAAAGAGCCAAGAAATCCTTCCTCTTTATGATATTAAATATAGAAAAAAGATGTTTGAATTTAAAATATAAAACGGCAATATCATAATTTAACCCTATCATTATTTTTGTTTTAAGTGGGAAAACCCAATTGGTGTAGGAGGATTTAAAAAAAAGAGTGCGTGTGGTGATTGGTAGCAGTTATTAATTGGTGATTCACAAATTTCAAAAAATGACCAACTGAGTAGGTATTAAATTTCATTTTGTTGTTTATTAAATTGCTAAATAAAAGAGTTTTAAAATAAATTGACAGTTTTTCCTCGTATTCACGTCGACTCTCATAGATGTTTGCTGAATTACCTAAGCATATTATTAATATTGATCAATATAAAAACACGTGAGCCATAAAATATATCTTATAGGTAGTATTATTATTTAATACATGAATATATTAAGTCAGACATTATATTCAGACCTATTAACTTAATTCAAAGTAGGAATAGATATCATACATTAGTTATGTTATCCAGTTTAGTTTAAAATCTATCTTCTTCTTCAACTATATAAATGCGAAATACCTACATAGTTTAAAAAAGTTCTATACAAAAATGTTTTGGAGAGCCTTATTGGAAATAAATAAGAATTTTTCATTCGTTAGTAATCTTTTTAGGGTTCCGTACCTCAAAAGGAAAAACGGAACCCTTATAAGATCACTTTGTTGTCTGTCTGTCTCTTTGTCTGTCTGTCTGTCCGTCCGTCCGTCCGTCCGTCGTGTCTGTCAAGAAAACCTATAGGGTACTTCCCGTTGACCTAGAATTATGAAATTTGACAGGTAGATAGGTCTTATAGCACAAGTACAAGAATAAATCTGAAAATCGCGAAGTTGTGGTTACATTAAAAAAAATAGTAAGATAACTATACCAAGTGGGGTATCATATAAAACGGCTTTACCTGTACATTCTAAAACAGATTTTTATTTATTTTTAGTGTAATAGATTTTGGCAAAATGTTGGAAAAATACCCGAGTACGGAACCCTCAGTGCGCGAGTCTAACTCGCACTTGGCCGGTTTTTTTACTAGGTATTAAAAAGACTCAAGGTCTTAATTTTTTTTAAAGAGTCCATGTCTCTTGACTGATGATTTTAAGGCCCGTTGGAATACTTTTGGTCTACGTTGGGTTGAAAGCATTTAAACTACCTACTGAGAAAGTTGTCACTCAATCGGTCCAGAGATTTTTAACTGATGCTCGCACAAATAAACCTAAATATACAAACTAAACCTAATTGATTGTTTAGAAAGTTCTGAAGTAAAACAGTTCTAAAAGTAGTACTATCCTGTCACTGTTTCCTGTCAAAAACAATAGCAGTGCATAGACTTCTCATTTCATCATCCTCATCAACCCATCGCTGCGCCGGTCCACTATCGAGCATGCGTCTGCTCTCAATATGGAATTGCAATAAATTGAAATTGAAATTGAGAAGGGCGTAGGCAATAGTATGCCACGCTGGTCCAGTGTGGATTAACAGACTTCGCACATATTGACTAACATTATGAGGGGCATGCAGGTGTCCTGAAGATGTTTTCCTTCAACATTAAAACCACTGATAAGAATTTAATTTAGTCCGGGATCGAACTCCGACTCCGACAAGGCTGGCGTTTTCAACCCGTCAAAACACCGCTCGTTCATCATTTTATTCATTCTCATTTTAGTACTTATTTATTTACTTTAGAAAATGATCAATCAAATAAGCACCATTACAATAGTAAAGATTATATTATTACAAGTTTAATATGACACTAAAGATCATTGAGATATAATTTTCTACGTATTACCTATAGGTACTATAAATCAATGATACAGGCAAAGATGCAATGTCGGTTGAACATTGAACAAGGCAACACCAAAATGTAATCGGATGGTGGTCGGCGGCGGTCGGAGCCTCGCGGGCCGCGGCAAGTTCAAGGTAAGCACGTCGCTCCACCCACACGCGCCGCTCCTAGCGCTCGACCGTTACACCGCGCGGACCTCCGACACGAATCGCTCTCCAAACACGCGAGTACGTACCACTCACCTCCACAAACACTCATTTGTTTGTAGCTAATCAAACAATGAGGTGCCAACACAACAATCTCATTCGTGTAATTAACTTAACAACGACAGAACTAACAGTTTTTGAAGTAAGAAATAGGCCTTGTAGAACTTTATTGTAATAATTTGCGGCTCGTCTACAAGATCTAAAGCTCAGTTTTAGCGCAGTTCACGAGGGAATTTCAAATATCACTATTCAATACTGCCCATATGATAAACTAGCTGATGCCCGCGACTTCGTTCGCGTGGGTATAGTTTTTAAAATCCCGAGGGGATTCGTTGATTTTCCGATATAAAAAGTAGCCTATGTGTTAATCCGAGGAATAATCTACCTCTATTCTAAACAGCAAAATCGTCCAGTGGTTTTTGCGTGAAAGAGTAACAACTAACTAACATACACGCATACACACAAACTTTCGCCTTTATAATATTAATGTGATGTAATGCGAAAGTGTGTTATTTTGTTGGTTTGTCCTTCAATCATGTCGCAACGCAACGGAGCGACATGATTTATTGCATGGGTATAGTTAAAGACCTGGGGAGTGACATACCTTGCATCCCGGCAAAGGAGATAGGCTACTTTTTATTCCGGAAAATCAAAGAGTTTCCACAGGATTTTTAAAAACATATTTCCACGCGATTAAAGTCCGCGACTTCGTCCGCGTCATCTAGTTTTAAATAAATCAAATATGTAGTATAAAGTCCTGACTCACTTATTTGTTGACTTATCAACGGACAACGCCCAGCCTAAGTTATTGGACTTAGAAAACTGAAATTGTCCACTGAGATTGCCTTTATAACGCAGATAAGGGAACAAAAAGGATTTATATTTTCGTCGAGTGAAGCCGCGGGCGGTTGTAGTAATATGATGAAAGGAGATATTACCTGGGTATTGTGATGACTTGTCCGAGCTCATCAGCTAGCACGAGCACAGTCCCTTGCCCGGGCGCGCCTACCACCACCGACACTCCCCCGTCCACCAGCTGCCCAGCTCCGCTCACCAACTGTCCATCCTCCAGTTGTCCACTGATCATCTCGACTCGTTTCTGATCCGGCGTCGTAGTGTAAATGACTGTTTCTTTGTCATCTTCGTAAATGAGATCTATCGGAGTCTTTTCGTCCATCGACTCCATGCCCTGGTCGTAGACGTCCGGCTGCACGGGCACCTTGCTGTCGGGCGCGTAGGCGGCGAGCTCGTGCGGCGAGTGCCGGTAGGAGTGCGCCTCGGGAGGGTAGCCGTCGTCGGAGTCCATCTCCACCTTGTGCGGGTAGTAGTCGTGCGCGGGCACGGGCGTCATGGTGGCGAGCACGGCGTGCGCGCGCGCGGGCGAGCGCGGCGCGGACGGCGGCGACGCGGCCGCGCGGGGCGTGCGCGCGCGCTCCTCGCACGCGGGCGGCGGCGACGCGGACATGGCGCCGCGGGCTCTCCCGCAGGCTCCGGGGGCGCCCCGCACTTCGCTCGATTACCCCAACTCTGGTTGCTGAAATACACATCTCATAAAAGCTTCTCGCTTTCGACTTGTGATATAGATAATACGTATACCTATAGTGTGCAGTGATGACGGGCTGGTTTATCTAATATTCGAAGAGTGAATGTCATAAAAACAGTCAGACGAAACCTAAACCTAACTCTCAGTAAAATCTAAACAAAATGTATATTTAAAGATTTATGATAGCACATTGTGGTGATTGGTGGTATCAAAGTACCTTACCTAGGTATGAACATATTATGCCCAAATAGTAAATTCATTGTGGTTTTATTTCATCCATCCATCCATCCATCAGCCTGTATGCGTCCACTGCTGGACATAGGCCTTTCCAAGAGCGCGCCACCAAACACGGTCCTCCGCCTTCCTCATCCACCCGCTCCCCGCCACCTTCTTCAGGTCATCGGTCCAGCGGGCAGGAGGTCGTCCCACACTGCGCTTACCGGTACGCGGTCTCCACTCCAGAACACGTCTGCCCCATCGGCCGTCGGTTCTGCGACAGACATGACCTGCCCATTGCCACTTCAGCTTGCTAATCCTTTGAGCTATGTCGGTCGCTTTGGTTCTTCTGCGAATTTCCTCGTTCCGGATTTTATCCCTGAGAGTAATACCCAACATAGCTCGCTCCATAGCGCGCTGAGCGACCTTTAGTTTGTGGACGAGGCCAACTGTCAGTGTCCACGTTTCTGCTCCATACGTCATCACAGGTAGGACGCACTGATTGAAGACCTTAGTCTTAAGGCTCTGCGGTATCGACGATTCGAAGACCTGACGTAGCTTTGAAAATGCTGCCCAGCCCAGCTGAATTCTTCTGTCAGCCTCCTTGTCGAAGTTGTTCCTGCCGAGTTGTATAATCTGGCCGAGGTAGTTATATTCTTGAACAACTTCGATGCTAACATTCCCGACGGTGACGGGTCTTGAGATAGCGTGCTCGTTAAACATTACTTTCGTTTTGTCTATGTTCATCTCAAGACCTACTCGTCTGGAAGAACAGCTAAGCTCGATCAGCATTTCCTCAAGGTCCTGCAGCGATTCAGCCAATAGAACTATGTCGTCCGCAAATCGCAAGTGTGAGATATTTTCGCCATTCACGTTTATGCCTCGACCTTTCCAGTCCAATTCCTTAAACGCGTCTTCTAAGGCACAGGTGAAAAGTTTTGGGGATATTACATCTCCCTGCCTCACACCTCTTCGTATAGGGATTGGATTGGTTTGTTGGTCTTGGACTTGGACGGACATGGTGGCGGAGTCATACAAACATCTCAACACTTGGATATAATGCCAGTCGACTTGGCATCGCTGCAATGAATCCAGAACAGCCCAGGTCTCGATGGAATCGAAGGCTTTCTCGTAGTCCACAAACGCTAGACAGAGGGGTAGATTATACTCTTGAGTCTTCTGTATAATCTGCCGTAGCGTGTGGATGTGGTCTACGGTCAAATAGAATCGTTTGGTATGGTAGCCATCCGTAGCCCGGTGATTCTTAGCACCCCCTGCCCTGCCGTGACCGCGACCGCTACCGTAGTCGGGAATAGCAGGGCTGCCGGGAACTGGGGGCCTTTGTCTGTTGGCGCTGCTCATTGGAAGTAGTGCCCATACTGACCACGCTGGGCAGGCGGGTTGGTCAGCGCAGGGCTGTAGGCTGCTTCGCACCAGTGACGCTGCTGCCCGTCTCTGGTCTGTGCTATTTTAGAGCCCAGCAATTTGGAATGGATATCCCGCCATTTTTCGGTCGTCATTGCCTCGTTTGCTGATTCGCAGGGGGCACCACGTGCAGGTGAGGTTGACAATTGGGGTGCTAAGATGTTAGTGCACCCCCTTACCCCCCCTTACCTAGGTTTTATTTACCTATCATTAATTGATTTAAAAAATTGATTATGTAAATACCTAAGTAAATATTTATATTCGTACCTAACGTTATTAGAATAATAACGAGTTCTGTAAATCTTCACCATTATCGATAACAAAGCAATAGTATCAGCTGATTCGAGTCCAGTTAGAACAGAACAAGTATCAAGTGGCACCTGATTGGCGAGAAGTGCCCGAACTCGTTCAAGAACTGCACTGCCCTGGCGCTCACAAACCACCACCGAACGGTACAAACTGGATACTTGGATATGACGCGCCTTTTCAACTTGTCGACTCAAAATAATAATAATAATAAGCTCCAAACAAATACTTAATAATATAACAATTTAATAACGCCTTTAGATTATCCCAATTTCAAAAAACCGTAAACCGTAGTTTCTATAGAAATATAAAACAGCAAACAGTAAAAAAAGTTCATGAAAATGATGTAAACTTTCTGAAACTCAACTTTTCTAAAGTTTGGAAATTGAAGCTTTCATGTTCAAGTTGCGGAGACAGCGAAGGTCGTGTGACAGAGACAGACGATGTAAGAGTACCAATTTGACATCACAAGATAAAACAGGACAGATACCTAGGTATAAGTGTCCAGATCATTCGCCTGGACCACTACCATCTTTGTTATTATTTGCTCTTTGTTAAAAATAACTACCTAAATAAGATTTTGTATTAAAATATTACTTTGAACGGATCCATTGATACTTAGTCATTAACAAACCAAAGGCCTAACTGAGTTAACTAACTAACTAACGATTCACCGTGTAGATACGCACGTAGTTAAGTATAATTTAATTATCTTAAGACAATGACTGTTTTTTATTCATCTTTGTTCGATATTATTTATAAGAACTGCAGAAATAATCCGAAAATTATTCTTTTAAAATCCAATAACAATAAAATGTGCTGTTATAAAAACCCTTCAGGGTACGCCTATAAGTCTCATTGCCTCGATGAAGGAGGAAAAATAAAATGACAAAAAGGCTCCAGCGCGAGTTGGGACGTCGAAGTGTACGCTCGCACACATGGATATAATATGAAGCTCGCCGAACACATCGATACAAGAAGAAATAAACGAACGCAATTCACTCACACACGACCATTTTAGTGTGCTGTCTGTGAATACGTTCGGATAAAGGTACACACACTATTAATACTTTGTAATATCTCACTATCCTACCGCATTAAGTTTGAAAATAAATAAACTGTTGCCGCTGAACAAAGAAAACCACGCGATACCTCTTATAGGTACCGAGATATTGATGGGCAAATAAGTTTTAACCACTCGATTGTTGTCATTATCCCTTATCTATGACATCACATCCGAAATAAAAGATAAACGAGCACGTCATCGCACTGGAACAGGGGTCGGGGGCGGCAGCGGCGAGGCGCGGGCGTCCTGGCGCAGGCCGTCACGCACGAGCGTCAAACTAGTCTCGTGACGTCACGGCCCGCCCGGCGAAATTACAAAACCGGCCAGGCGGCTCTAGAGTGTGCGCCAAGAAGCGGCGCGGCGCAGTGACGAACGCGCAGTCGACCGACCCCGACGCGCCACTGGGATGTCACATACCGTGGGCGGCGTCACGACGCTGCAGGCGGCGCGGGCCGGTGCGCGGGCGCGGGTACACGAGCACGCGGCGAGCGGCGCTACGGAGCGCGGGCGCAGGTGCTCTGAGCGCAACAGCCTCCGCGCGCCGGCGCCGCGCCCGCCGCGCCTCCCCGCTCGCCCGCGCCGCGCTCTCGCACGCACCAAAACGACGAATTTATCTTCCGTGCATGCTGGCCCTGCTACCCGAGGACGTTGCCCAGGGTGCCTCTGCGACCACTTCGAAAAAATATTATCATTATTTTATTTCAGTACTAAATTGAACGAGTAAAATGATGACGCCTTGAAAGGACATATTATTAATGCTTTTTGTGCACCAGTAAGCCAGCCAGGATTAACAAAGAGAGGCATTGATGCTGAAAAATATTTGTGTATGACCAAATTATTGTATTTTCAAAATGTATTTTCAGTATCAGCAGGTATCAGTGACTACCGACAAGAGCAGGCTCGTGGTAATCTTGAGAATGAGAATTCAGGCAGTTACGTAAAGTGCCAGCCCCAAATACTTGAGGGTCACATGACAATCTTCTTAAAATTATGATGGAAAAAAACCGGCAAGTGCGAGTCAGAATCGCGCACCGAAGGTTCTGTACTACAGAAGTAAAACAGTAAGAATCACTTTTGTTAACAAACCGCAAATCTAACTTTGTATGTAGAGGTTCACTGTCAACTGCCCGCTGCTTTGGCCGCGTGGATTTAGGTTTTCAAAAATCCCGTGGGAACTTTTGATTTCTCAGGACAAAAGTAGCCTATCCGTAACAGCAAGTCCCCGGGATGCAACGCGTTTCTGTACCACGTAAAAACGGATGATCTTTAAAAATCTCGAGGGCATCAGGGTTGAGAAGTTAAGTCCTCGAGGTCAACGACAAGGTCTTTACTTGGTATAGATACCTTCAATATCAATTTAGAACCGACAGTTTCTAAATCCCATCAGCTTTGGTGGTCAGGTCCCCTGCAGCATCAGGATTGAAGAGTTGGAATCCAATTTTTTTATGGAACAATGTCGCAAAAATCTTCTATCGATAAAAAAATTACGCAAATCGGTTCAGAAATCTCGGAGATATCGGTGAACATAGGTAGAAAAACACAACTCCTCCATTTTTGAAAGTCGGTTAAAAACCGGTCAAGTGTGAGTCAGACTCGCGCACCGAGGGTTGTGTACTCGGGTATTTTTTCCAACATTTTGCACGATAAATCAAAAACGGACGGACGGACGGACGGACAGACAGACAGACAGATAGACAAAGTGATCCTATAAAGGTTCCGTTTTTGCTTTTGAGGTACGGAACCCTAAAAATAGTAGGACTGTACATATTATATTATTATTTGATAAATTATGTGAATGACAGTCAAGTATTGGTCATCCTAAAGGTGTTCCAGGTCTCAGACATGACCTGCCCATTGCCACTTCACCTTGCTAACCCTTTGAGCTATGTCGGTCGCTTTTGTTCTTCTGCGAATTTCCTCGTTCCGGATTTTTGAGAGTGATACCCTACATAGCTCGCTCCATAGCGCGCTGAGCGACCTTTGGTTTGTGGACGAGGCCAACTGTCAGTGTCCACGTTTCTGCTCCATGCGTCATCACAGGTAGGACGCACTGATTAAAGACCTTAGTCTTAAGGCTTTGCGGTAGGTATCGACGATTCGAAGACCTGACGTAGCTTTGAAAATGCTGCCCAGCCCAGCTGAATTCTTTTGTCAGCCTCCTTGTCGAAGTTGTTCCTACCGAGTTGTATGATCTGGCCGAGGTAGTTATATTCTTGAACAACTTCGATGCTAACATTCCCGACGGTGACAGGTCTTGAGATTGCGTGCTCGTTAAACATTACTTTCGTTTTGTCTATGTTCATCTCAAGACCTACTCGTCTGGAAGAACAGCTAAGCTCGATCAGCATTTCCTCAAGTTCCTGCAGCGATTCAGCCAATAGAACTATGTCGTCCGCAAATCGCAAGTGTGAGATATTTTCGCCATTCACGTTTATGCCTCGACCTTTCCAGTCCAATTCCTTAAACACGTCTTCTAGGGCACAGGTGAAAAGTTTTGGGGATATTACATCTCCCTGCCTCACACCTCTTCGTATAGCGATTGGATTGGTTTGTTGGTCTTGGACTTGGACGGACATGGTGGCGGAGTCATACAACACTTGGATTTGGATTGGAGACAGAGGGGTAGATTATACTCATGAGTCTTCTGCATAATCTGCCGGGTGTGGTTTATACTGCGGGTGTTGGCAGCACGGATATCGAAACGTATTCGCTTTTTTATGAGCTTGTTTAGAGATCGCCACTCTGGCAAGTTGAGGACGTACGTATAAGTACGTCAGTGAAGTTTTTATAGTGCGTACCTAAGTCAAAAAATTCTACGTTACAGGATAGTAATAGTGTTTATTATAAAATATTCGTTAGCAACCCTTGACGTACAATATTTTGAGTAAGGATTTAACATGAAGTTGATGATGTTTGAACATGATGATTCTCAATGGTCGAATGAAAGCGGGTAAACTATCTTCTTCAAATGGCAAATGTTAATACCCATCAAAAATGCACATAAAGGCCTCATCCGCACGAGAGCTTTTTAATGTCCGCTAAAAAAGCGTTCAAATAGAACAAAACTGCATTTCCAAGTATCTGTTCAGACGTCAACGCTTTTTTAACGCGCACTTTGTATTTTCAGCGCAACGCCGGGTTTTAACGCAACGCTTTTTAAATGCTCGTGCGAATTAGGGCAAACTTACGCACTGTTAGAACTTCACTGACGTATAATAGCAGAACTTAATTCAAAGTGAATGGTTCCCAACGAACCGTACGTAAAAAAACTGCACAGATTTTTAACTATTGTTTATTTGTTTACGTTTATGGTTCTATCTTTACTAACGAATATTTGGTGTCATTTGTCTATTGTATTCAGTGGTGCTCTGGGCCAAGGCGGCCTCCAAATCTTTTAGAAAGCAAGAATAGAATAGAATAGAATAGATTTTTATTCAACTAGACTTTTAAAAGTGCTTTTGAATCGTCAAATAATTTACCACTGGTTTGGAATGCCGTTCGGAAGGAAAGAAAAACGTTTTTTATGAAATATTCAATTGTGCCATACATTACATCTTTTGGTTATCCCGCGGCGCTTCCTCCACTAGAGCGTTAAAGCCAACAAACCTCAAGTACAAGAAGCACCGAAATATACTGTGACGTGTGTCTTTTAGGTTTAGATCTATAGAGCGCACTTGACTTTACTCAGGCTTGAGTTTCAGTTAAAACAAGACAGATTTATGCCAGCGATATAACGTTGTCTCATTTTAACAGTGTCTTAAGTCTGAGCAAATTCAAGGTACGCTTTATAAATCTGAACCTTAGTGTAAAAAGAGCTTCACTCGCGCTTGTATTTTTTGGCCTTGTCGTTAGTAAATAAATAATATACAAAACTCATGCGAAATCGTGCACATTTCACTACATGGACTCTATAACTACATCAAGATTTCCTGTTTGCTTTCATTAAGAGCTTTGCTTCTATAGAATTAGATCAAAAAATTCGCTCGCGCTTGTCTTTCCTGATTGAGTTATTATTAGCTAAGTATTAGTTTTCGAATCTAGCTAGTATTTGATCAACAACTTCGATTTTTTTTAAATTATCAGAAAAATATCTTAGAAATCATTTGTAATTTTTCCATTCACAAAGCTATACTTAACCCCAAACAGTAATAGCTTTGTCATAGTGCAAGTTTGATTGTCAATGTTAAAATTAATAGGTACCTATCTACTAGAAACACAAATTGTATCCTGGTTGGTCTTATTTTCTTAGGGTAGAGGGTGCAGAAAAGAAAGTCAGAAATGAGTTCTAGAATGTAATAAAACCAAAAGTTGTTTTCTTTGTTACACCTTGTTGAACGCAGCAATATCAACACTTTGCACCTGAAATAGAAAATCGTAAGATTATTAATTATTATCACGACAATTTAATTAAATAATAATATTTAAAAAAAGATGTGAGACAATATGATTTTTTGGTAACTTTTTATGAGTATTTTATTTGTGCTAAAATTATTAAACAAACAGATCAAATGCGAGTCGTACTCGCACACGAAGGATTCCGTACCATCATACAAAATATAAAACTTTTATGTCCCACATTGCAAGTTAATGACGGACAGCGCTTTCTAACTATTTACTTGCTCATCAACACATTTTAATTTTTTTTGTGATTTTTTCCTTTACTTGTGTTATGAGTCTGCCTGCCTACCTGTCAAATTTCATGATTCTAAGTCAACGGGAAGTACCCTATAGGTTTTGATACCCTTTACTTCACAGAGATGACAGATAGACAGACAGATAGACAATGAAGTGATCCTGTAAGGGTTTTTCCTTTTGAGGTACGGAACCTTAAAAAACCAATTTCGCGCCACACTGGCCCGCATCCGCCAATTTAATGAAATAATGGATTTTCACCAATAGACAACTAATAAGGATTAAATTGGAATAGTAATTACTGTTCAGTACAAAGCAAAATAATAATTCGGTAACTCATAAACTACCTAAAATACCTGTTTAGGATAACTTACAAGGTCTTCCAGCTTCTCAATTTCTTCAGTCAGCCAGTCGACCGATATCTTTTCGTCTTCAACAACACAAGATATTTGCAGTTTCTTGATACCAAACGCTAAAGGTACAAATTTAGCCGCACCCCAGAGCAAACCATCATTGCTGATCTTTCTAACAGCTTCTTCCATGGCTTTCATATCTGTTTCATCATCCCATGGCTTGACATCCAATATAATATTTGATTTGGCAATAAGCACTGGTTCTGTAATTATAAGAATTGTGTATTATTAGTAAAATAATAAAATCGGTCAAGTGCGAGTCGTATTCACATACGAAGGGTTCCGTACCATTGTACAACAAATAACACTATAGTTATTATTTTTTAATTTTCATGGCGGTCATTTTGAAATTCTTATTATTTGTTGTTATAGCGGCAATAGAAATTCACATTCTGTGACAACTCTCTACCTATTATGGTTCACTAGATACAGCCCGCTCACAGACGGACGGACGAACGGACAGATGGACGAACGGACAGCGGAGTCTTAGTCTAAGGTCCCATTGGACTGGACTTGGATTGACATAGAAGCAGAATAAAGAGACTGAATCGCGTCAATGTACGCATTCTTGTAATATCAGTTTTTTTTCATTCTTTGAGTCTAAAATATTATAATAGTACGAACTTTTGGATTTTTTTGCATTATATGCAGCGAGTCGTTCTTCTCTCAGCTTAGCTGCTTCAGCATTTTCCTCTTCATCATCTGACCCAAACAAATCAACTCCATCGTCAGAATCTTCAGACACTTTAGCTGCTGCTGCCTGAAACAATACATGAAATTTTAATACTAGCTACCTGCCTTGGCATCGCTCGGGTCTGATTTGAGAAATTCTATGGATCTCTAAAATCCCAGTGGAGCGAGTGGAGGGTAAAGAAAGAGAAAAGCAGTGGAGAGAGTGGGCAGGGAGCGGAGTGGGAAGGGCGCGATTGAAGGGAACGCGGAGGGGCGAGTGGAATGGAAGATATTTTTC
The DNA here is from genome assembly GCF_905333055.1 of Maniola jurtina. NCBI lineage: Eukaryota > Metazoa > Arthropoda > Insecta > Lepidoptera > Nymphalidae > Maniola > Maniola jurtina. Next base: position 8,416,568 of record NC_060030.1, read on the forward strand.
ACATGTTCAAAAATGTATTAGTAAATCTTGAAAATATTTGAAAATCTGTCTTGTTTGAATCTTATTTGAATATGGAGACTGCTCCAAATGTATGAGCTCATAACAGTGTTCATGTTACACTTGCCTTTTCCCGCAACTTCGAATTTCCCAGTGTTAGTAACGAAATAAATAAACTAAATATAACTTAGAAAATAATGAATAACAATAAGCAGTATACAGGTACAAAGGAATCTCTGGCGGCTGGATTTTGCTAAATTAATCGACAGTGGTGCTTATTCTAATGGCAACTACATAGAGTATTTGCATCTTTTTCTTCCCAATGTAATAAGAAGACAGGCAACCATAATTTAATTCAAAACTGTCAAATCTCATGGCTTTAGGTGCCAGCCTTCAGCATGTAGAGTAGCACTATGTCTTTACATCAAAATTCATGTTCCATCTTCTTTTTAGCAATATTAAAAAGAAAAACAATGTAGATACTTTCAACTTAGTTTAGATATCAGAATCGTCGCCAATGTTAGTGTGTAGTTTTATCACTACAATAATTACACTAAACAACAATAAATTGTACACTTCACAGAATCAGACTATATGTTAGAGAAAACTGAAGGAAAATCTCCACAGTAGTTCCTGAGTTTGTCGCGTATAAAATACCAACATACAGATCCAGGGGGAGATATTTTGTTTTATAATACAACTAGATTTGGCCCACGTGAATTTAGGTTCTTAAAAATCTCAAGGAAACTTCGATTTTCTGGGATAAAAAGTAGTCCTTATCCATATACGAGATACCTTTACCAAGTTCTCTGTACCAAATAGATGATGACCACATAGATTTAGGTTTTCTAAGAATCCTGTGGGAGCTCTTTCATATAAAAAAGTAGCTTATGTCTGACCCTACGATATAAAACATCTCTATACCTAATTTCGTCGAAATTGCTTTAACAGATGGGCCGTGAAAAGCTAGCAGTCAGACAGAATCCCGAGCGATACCAACCCGCACTGACCTGTCAGTAAGTACCGGAAATCTGCTTCTTTATGCAAGCACCCTTAGGCATTAGGCGCTTGGACTTGGCATACTTTAGGTGGTTCTCATTTGGCATAGCTTGAGCTAGCAATTACTAATGATTTAACTTTATCCATGATATAGTTTGGCGTTTTGAGGACTGACATATTATGAGTGTTTCTGGCATTAAAGTACACATACCTTGGGTGGGGCAGGTTTGGCATAGTTTGAGCTGGCTGCTTCCAATGATTCAACTCTCACTTGTAGATCAAAAACCAGTTTGCGCAGCTCAGCAATAGTCTTTTTCAATTCCGAATTTTCATTTTCTAAACTGTTAATTTTGTTACTGATTTCAGTGTTCGGCACTCCAGCCAATGCAGCCACGCTATCCATCTGTAAAATAGAAAATTGTATTACTAAAGTCCAAATATTAATTAATAGATTGGACAACTTATTTTGGTTTTGCAACACTATATATAGAACAATACTGCTTGTGAGGCTTATGCACAATGATCCCTGTATTGAAGCGCGATTGGTTGGAAGCAAGACATTGAAGTAAGTGGAGTTTCTAGTTCGAATACCTACTTGAAGAAAGTATCTACTTATAGCTGTTCTACTTCGACTACTAAGTTAGAGTAAGAGGTCGGTCGGGCCACAGTGTGGTCGGGCATCTCACTCTAACTTGGTAGGCCAAGAGGGATAGCAATGAGTAGATACATATTATGTGCTTCAAGTGTGGAAAGATTGGTTGGAAGTCATCTGTTTGCTTCCTGTGCTGTAGGAAAATGCAAAGTTTGTAATGGTCATGCGCACACATTCTGTCCCTCCACTGACATACAGAGCTCTTTTTATCATTCGGAAGCTAAGCTTCTTATTGCACTTTAAACCAGGGAGTAAAATGAGAAATGTTGTCGCATTCTCTAATTATCCCTTCACCTCTGCTGGTCATTGTGTATGCTCTGACTGGCACTATTGATTTAGACTTTGAGATGCATCAAGTCACTGCCGAGCAAACTATTCTCACTCTCATAGTTCTCCTCCCTGCTGCTGGTCATTGCATATGTTCTAGCTGGAACTAATGACATAAACTTCGAGATGCAACCATTGGGTTTCCACCATTCTAATTACTTTTGCTGGTCAATGTGAGTGCTGTAGCACCAGCACTATTGTCGAACCTACACCTTGTAGTCTATGCCTACAATGTCGGTCAAAGTTCAGAGAGATGCAATGACCAGCAGAGATGAAGAGAACTATGTAAGGTGAGAAAATTGTTCTCTGATCTCTCCCCGGGAGCGATGACGGTGACGGTGATGCGGGGAATGCTGATAATTGTTCTCATTTTATTCCTTGGAATTCGAGCACATGATGTGCCATTTCAACTTACACATTCCAGAGAGTTCTTGATATGTTGCCGTGCTTTTGCTACTTCACTGGCTAGTACTGACCCTGTTATACCCGCAGGAGCTTGATTACCCTACAACATAGGTAAAAGATAAGGCATACAAAATCAAACACAGTAATTTTTGATTTTTTTTTTGGCTTTATATAGTACTAGCTAATGTCAGCGACTTTGTCTTATGTAGATATAGTTTTGATGGGAACTATTTGTGTTTCCAGGATAAAGAGTATTGTATGTCTATCTCCAGGATCTTTGGAGATGAAAGACAGAATTCCTCAGTCGGCAACAACTACTGTGACTATTGGAAAGATTTTTTAAAGAATTGTTATATGTATATTACATCCATGGACTTTTGCAAGAGTTTGGTACACAATTTATATTGTATACCAAGATAATATTCTAATACACTATTGTCAGTTATTATTTTAATTGTTATACTTCTTATGATTTATTTTTCAGTTTTTTTTTTTGTTGTTATTAATAATTTAATTGTTTGTTGTTTCTACTTTCTGTTATCAACCGCTGAGTTTCTTGCTAGTTCTTCTCGGTAATAAGGGCATAGGAAACAGTGAAAACTTCTTGTAACTTGTAAACATTTATTTGAATAAAAAATTCTTTCTATCCATAATGATTTTCCGTATCTCCTTAAAATTGATGTTTTTTAGCTATAATATATGCAGAAGATATTATAGTGCACAAGTATGCACAAATACACTGCATCTCTCATAGGGTCTTTAATGGGTTGGCAATTTGAGATAACTGGAGAAGTTAGGTGTAAGACAGATAGCTTTTTATAAACAGGCAGATAGCTTTTAATAGACAAACATATATTATATTTGAATGTAGATTTCTGAGGCACAGGGATGTAACACAGTCAACTTCCCAACTACTATTAAATATTTCTCGACAGAGAAACTATTTAGTCAAAGCTGCAGGACCTCATGTGCTGCAGTTGGATAAGCTAGCCACTAGACCAATGAATTTATTGTAGGCGCATGCTTGACCACAATCACACCTGATGGAAAGTGATGATGTGGCCTCATATAGGACTCTTTTTGTATGCATGGATTTAGGTTTTTAATAACCTCATGGGAACTCTGATGTCTGATCTCCATTTCCAGCCAAATTAGTTCAATTATTGAGGCATTAAAGAATTACAAACACCCAAACTTCCACATTTATAATATTATTAAGATTTATGTAAAAATAAAATTAAGTTACCTTTGATAGGGATTCATAATAATTGCGTTCTGCATCTGTGTAGATGGTTTTTTCTAACCAAACTTTTTCATATGCAAGGGTAGACATTTTTCTGAAACAAACTTTTTTGAATTATAGGTTATGCACTTTCAGTTAATATTAGGTCAAAGTGTACGCAATAGCAAAAACCCATGGTTTCACTTATTAAAGAAAGTGCTTATTTACATACTAGTAAATTAGGTAGGTACCTACTTTTACAATGAACTTAGAAACTTACTAGTAAGTTATTATAAGTTTCCTAAAATCTTTAGATGCGATTTTAGGTACCTACCATGTTTCGTGTGATTGAAATAAAATCTTTTTCGGGTTTCAGTTTACTATTTAGGTTAGAAATGCGGCATAAGTTGAATGAAAACAATAATTTTATACTTTCTATGAAATGATAAGAAAAAAACAAAATTTAAGTAAATAAGTACCTAGAATTGTTTTACAAGTTATGCTAGTTACTTTTCCAATTGTTTATTGAAGTTTAGATAAGTTTACTTACAAGTTTTCCTTGGCGAACTAGTGGCAAATATTTAAAATTTTGAAACGAAAGATCAAAGAACCCACCGAATTCAGAAAGTACCAATGAGAAATAGACACCGGAGCACCTCCAGAGACACCAGCCACCTGTCATCCACAGACCACGAATCCGGAGCTGTCAGTGGCAGACAGCACATGGACAGCACGGCAAAACCACAGATTGCGACAGATTATTAGAGTTTACAGGGATCATCTGTGGATATTAATATTCTCAACGGACAAAGAATTTATGGGGAATTCGTCTGTGTTGGTATTAGCTGGCGCGCGTGCTCTGCCTTTTTGGAGTGTTTTTTATGTTAAAACTGACTGGGAAGCGCTCTAAGGGGGTGTTGCGCGTGTGTCAGCGGGTGCCGGCACAGACGAGGTCCATAATTGTATAGTTTGAGTTTCCCTAACTTGTTACAAATAACTACAAACTTGACATTGGCTTTTCTTTGTAAAGCCAGACGAGAAAAAAAAATGTATGGTAGGTATCCGTAACTAATACCTTATCTGTGGTCAGATCTCAGAATTATGCTCACAATCAAATGCAATGAATCTGGGTACCTACCTAAGTGTAAAGCAGGTAAAGTGGTGTAAAGCCAGCAGAACAGAACAACATTAAAAAACGTAGTATTTATTCTCTTTGAACATTAACTGTGACAACAATTTAATTTTTGAATCATGTTTTGTTTCTGGTCGGTGGTAAAATCACTTTGTAAATGAAACATTGAATCCCATGCATTCCAAAGAGCAAAGAGTGTGGCAAAGAGTATGTAATCACTTGATGCATTCCACGGAAACGGAAACTAAAAATTACTAAAAACTTAAAAAGGTTATAGTTTTGGAAGTTTCAGTTGTAAAATTATAAAATTATGATTTGTAGAAAATGTGATGCGTCGGCGACTATACTTATAAGGAAGGAATACTGGTATTGTAATACCTGCTTTATAACTAACACAAATCATAAGTTTCGAGCATGCCTTGGTAAAAGTAAAACAATATCATCAAACGAAAAAGTGTTGATCTGCTTATCAGGTGGCGCAGAATCTACCGTATTACTGGACTTAGTCCACTGCGGTTTTACCTTAAATGGCACCAAAAAATTAAGGATTATTCCATTTTTTTTGCATATAATTGGTAAGCTATCTTTAATCTCTTGTACCTAGGTTACTTCATATTTAGACATTTCAATCTATACAGTAGATTAGATGACTACTTACCTTGTAAATATATAAAGATGCAGGAAGTGACTGTCCTATGGCTCCTGTCGTACACCATCTGTTGCCTGGTGGTTCCAATCACTCAGTAACCCAAGAAAGGCTTTTCATGCTGGACTAGTCTCTTTCATAGTAAGAGTAGAGTGCTTAGGTAAATTCATAAGTATAATATCTTTTTTAGAAACCACTACAGAGGACAGCATCAAGAAAGCTAATCTCATTATCGAACAATGTAAACAGTATAATTTTAATCTGTATTTGATTAATATAAATGAATATTATTCCACAAATAATAATATACTATCAGACCCTAATATAATTCCAAAGACGAAGTCAGACACCCTAAATAATATAAGGTTGAATGTTTCTCCTTCAATTTATCATGATTTAATAATAAAAATAAAAAGACAATTATTTCTTAGAATTGCTAAAGAATTAGACTGTAAAACTGTTTTTACTGCTGAAACCACTACACAACTAGCAAAGAAGTTGTTGTGTAATCTGGCACTTGGACGAGGGTCACAAGTAGAAAATGATATTGTAAGTACCTATCTGTAATATAAAATGATTACCATATAAATTATAAAATGATTATACTAACTTTATATATATGTTTATGTCCAGGGATTTGCTGATCTAAGAGAAAAATCTGTCAGAATACTAAGACCTATGAAAGATATAATGAATGAGGAAATTGATTACTTTGTAAAAGTCAAACAACTGAGTCCTGTTTATGACTATTCTAATACAGAAATTGGTCTACAGTCAGTGATCAATAACTTTGTTGTGGATCTTCAAGACAATTATCCTTCTACTATATTTACTGTATGTAAAACTGCTGATAAAATTGGATCAAATGAAAACACTAATGATGTGAAAAATTGTACATTATGCCAGGTAAATCATAAAACAAATTATAGTCTCTCGCGGACTGTAACCTAAGCCCTTCTCACTATGAAAGGAGACCCTTGCTCAGTAGTGGGCCGGCGACAGGTTGATCATGATGATGCTGATGACAACTTCTAGGGGACCACTCCACTAATAGTTGGGCTTAAAATTAAAAACTAATTTAGTATATTTTATATTTTCAGAGCAACATTACATTGGAAAGTGCCAACTTGACTGCAGTTGATGCTACAATATTTTCTCGACAAATGTGCTTCAAACAAGCTGATGCACATGATGACATTGAAGTTACACGGAATATAAGTGAAGATAAAAATCCTATGTTTCCAAGTATATATGAAACCTTATGTTATAGCTGCAGTAGAACTTATTCAGAGTTAGATATTTGTGAAATACCCCATACTAATTGAAGCGATTTTAAAAATAAAGAGTAGCTGAGTGCAGACAGATTCAGTATTTAAAAGCTTTTTATTTATTAGGTTAGCTTGTTTGGATGTTACCATTCCTTCGAAATTGGAAACTGATTGATCAACTACCTACTTCCTATTGGATTGAATTGAAATACTGGAACTCTGATGGCATAAATATATATGGCATATAAATCCTTAAGTCATAACCCTCCTTTGGGCTTCGCCGCAATCGGGTAAAAATTACAGGAGAACGAAAATACGCTCAAGTGCTAGTTGAACTCGCACAGGATGGTACCATCGTACAAGAAAAAATAAATCCATCAATTTTCATGGCGGCAATTTTGAAATTTTTATAGCAGCAACAAAAATACACATTCTGTGAAAATTTTAACATACTCGTATCTACTACGGTTCATGAGATGCAGCCTGTTGACAGACAGACAAAGGACAGGGTAATATTTCAATGAAATATTTTTCTCTGGTATCCAAATAATTTCTTGCTTACTATTAAGTTGCTTTTCTTTTTTAGGATTCCATACCTCAAAAGGAACCTTTACAGGTTCACTTCATTGTCTGTCTATCTGTCAAGAGACCTATAGGGTACTTCCCGTTGACCTAGAATCATGTTTGGGTCTTATAGCACAAATTAAGGGAAAAATCTGAATGCCGTGAATTGGTGTTTACATAACAAAAAATATATAGAAATGAAAAATAAAAAATATCATTCCCCCTTATCTCCGAAGTTTGCCAATCGAAAAATCCAAAATAATTAGGGTAATTAAATGTATATTTTACAGGAAAACTAAAACCATCGCATTATCATTGCTTTTTAGGGTTCCGTACCTCAAAAGAAAAAACTTAATGTCTGTCCATCCGTCGTGTCTATCAAGAAAACCTATAGAGTACTTCCCGTTGACCTAGAATCATGAAATTTGGCAGGTGGGTAGGTCTTATAGCACAAGTAAAGGAATAAATCCGAAAACCGTGAATTTGTTGTTATATCATTTTAAAAAAATGTGTTTAAATTTTCAAAGTAAGATAACTATGCCAAGTGGGATATCTGGGGTAATATGGGCTTTGCCTGTACATTCTAAAACAGATTTTTATTTATTTTTTATGCATAAAATACCAGAGTACGGAACCCTCTGTGCGCAAGTCTGACTTGCATTTGGCCGGTTTATTTGATAATAACAAACCTCTACAAACAATGTTAGTTTTGTGCTGTGGTTCGTTATCAAAAGTGATTCTTACTGTTTTACTTCTTCGTAGTACGGAACCCTCGTGCGCGAGTCTGGCTCGCACTTTGCTGGGTTTTTTTTTACTTTGCACATGACGAAATAGTCATGCGGTGCCACCTACGAATGTACGCCGCGAGTAGAGACTAAAAAGAAAGTATGTGTTTGCAAAGTTAGGATAGTTTCAGTCAACTGCACGTGAAATGTCGCCGAATGGCGTTATGTACCTACCATACTTACCTTTCTAAAATACTTAATGACTATCTTATCTTCTGGTAGGTTTGTACATTACTACGATCTCACGGCTCATTGGATGGCAGTTCCCGCAGCAACATGTTTGAAGAGTTGGAACTTGGCAGTTCAGTGACAACAATGTCTGTACATTGTACTTACAATATCAAGTCACCATCTACCGTTCATGAATCCCCCAAGGTTTAGGGGTGCAGACTGCAGTATGCCTGCAGCATCAGAAATAAAGAGTTGAAACTTGAAGTTCAATCACGAAGTCCTTGCTTGCTTGGTGCTTATATGTTTACAGTATCAATTTATCGTCCACATTTCCTATATCTCCATAACTTAGGCGGTCACTCTACAGCGTCAGGATTGAAGAGTTGGGACTTGGAATTCAATAATAAAGTCAAAAACTATTATGCATAAAATGAAAAAAAAAATCCGTTTTAGAATGTACAGGTAAAGCCCTTTCATATTATACCCCACTTGGCATAGTTATCTTACTTTGAAAATTGAAACATATTTTAATTTTTTTTAAATGATGTGACCACAAATTCGCGGTTTGCAGATTTAATCCTGTACTTGTGCTATAAGACCTACCTACTTGCCAAATTTCATGATTCTAGGTCAACGGGAAGTACCTTATAAGTTTCGTGACAGACACGACGGACGGACGGACAGACAGGCAACAAAGTGATCCTATAAGGGTTCCGTTTTTCCTTTTGAGATACGGAACCCTTAAAAATTATGAGACCATTTCGCAAACATCCTCTCTATGGAGAAAAAAATATTTTTAAATCGGTTCAGAAATCTCGAAGAAATCGGTGTAGGTACATATCAATATTGAGTAACCATGCAGTATCAAGAATAAGGATTTGGATTCAAAAAAAATTATGAGACCATCACGCAAACTTCCTCTAAGTAATAAAAAATATTTTTCAAATCAGTTCAGAAATCTCAGAGAAATAGTGTATTATATCAAAAATATTGGTGGCTTAAGTGTATTACTTCGTACATAAGAATGATACCTAGATGTAAACTATGATTGTGAAAAAAAATTTAAAATCAGTTCATTAGTCTTCGAGATCATCGCCTACAATATACAGGAATGTTACGCGACTAAAAACGCTCATTGAGCGAAAAAATAGCTCAAAACGCGTTAGGGTAATCGCAGAAAGATCACGACCACGGTGCTCAGATTTCGTTCGGGTTTAGTGCAGAACGCGTCGTGGCTTTTCTTCATTGCCACAACATGTCGTGAGCGTTTTCATAAGAGCCATAACACGAATTTCAGTCGTGTCTTCCTGCGATTGCCACAACGCGTTGTGAGCTATTTTTTCGCTCAATGAGCGTTTTCGGTATTTAAGCGTTACATATACATATGGATCGAATTGATACTAAACTCCTTTTTTAAAGTTAGTTATTAAATACTGCCCTAATATTACACCTAATACTTCCTTTGAATAAAAGTTTCAAAATATATTTAATGTATACAGAAATCATCCAGTTAGTTTTATTACTTATGTTATAATAATCCCAACTGTACAAGACAATTAGGTGCAAAATACGGCGTTTCGACAAAAGTTGCGAATAAATCAAGGATGTTGAATTTATCACGGATTATGGTATCAATATTATTATCAGCAATCATAATATTTATTAAAATATGCATGCCAAAAGAAATTATCATTTTACTGGTTTTTAAGGTTACGTAAACGTCAACTTCTTAAATCCATCCAGCATCCTCGAGTCTAAGACTAATCCTTTCAACGAAATCTTTTGTTCACGAAACGCCGTATAAAGGCGGAAACAAATAACGGACGCAAGTCGCGACTTATAGGTATCTGGATAATACAATATAGCACACTGAACTTTGCAAACTATCGGATGTAACCTTTGGTGCTTGGACATCCAAGAGATATCTCACAAGTTGCGTCCTAAACGAATGTGTACTCCTATTAGTCGCAGCTGTCAGGCGCAGCTTACAGACGCCCCCATAGTTTGTTTCCGCCCTAAGTGTCTTAGATATGGATCTTCGAAGTTTGAATATGTAGGTATGTACTTATTAATCTTTTTTAATCAGTTTCAAAATAAAAATGACTTAATAATACAGTTAAGTTTTTCGATGGGATGTCACATTCCAATACATATGATTGTATACTGTATAGCAAACGAAAAATCCAAACCAAATACAGGCAAAGTTAGTCTGTTTATTAAGAAAATTTTGTTGCAACAACTTTAAGTTATCACTCTAAAAATAAATTATAATGAATGAGGCCCATTTAATGTTGACGATCGATTCGATTTTGCTATATTATGGGACACTAACATAACTTACTAAAAATATACTATAGAAGCAATATTTTATTTGACATATCTAAGAATTAAACTTTATTGGTATCTTAAAAATCATGTAATGAAAGAAACATTTTACATCTTAAAATTTTGTATTTATCACACATATCTACATTTTATTTTTATAACATAAATACAAAATTTTAATAGTAGTACCAACAAAAGTCGCTAACCAGTATGCGCAAATGGTACGCGGGCGTAATCAGTATATCATACAAGTAATTACAATATCAATACCATAGGTTAATAAATGCAAAAAATCAAGTGCAATGAAACTCCAGATGGTTTTTGTTATTTCAATAATTCATATTGAACCTCACAAAATGATGGATGTGTTGAGAACCTTAAACTTTATAAATTTCATATCCGTAAGATACTCAAAAGTAACATTAGAATACATTTCCTTGGACTTGGTGGTTTGTACCAGAGATAAAACACTTTAAAACAATTAATAAACCGGATTTTACTAACATTAAATACTAAATTATATTGTCTTTCCAAATTATACTTCAGTAGAATATTGGAATTACATGAGAGTTATCAACTGAACAGAAATGGCGCTCCTCACAGTGTCCCGTGTGTCGATTGCTATCACTGGACTATATTTGGTGTTTCTCTTAACTCCCCTCTTTTTCAGGAATTCTTGTACAGGTAATATATTTCAATACATAGTGTTATAAAGAGCATTACAGAATTCAATAACAATTACTCTGCTGCATTTATTGGTCCTTGCAATGCATTAGGACTAGGAGAATTAGACGATACCATTCTGCCTTGCTCCTTCACAATCGGATCTGAAAATAAATATGCAAGTACAACATTAATAACATTTTATTTAGATATCAGTCATCTTGGACAAAACTTAAAGAACTCTGATAAGTATTAGGGACAAGATGGGTATGCTATATTAGGACTATAGCTGAGTATTTTTCTAAGCCTATTGCACTACAGACTCCTCTCCTTAGTGTAATGTATACACAGCACCTATATTATGAGCTCGGACTGTAACTACTTGTATCACAACTTCCAACTGACTGCATATGGCTTGCAGGTCATCTATTGGTATCGACATTTAGTGGAAACATACATCTGGAACTGTGATCTTCTAACTACAGCCTTTGAGCTAAGACTAGCCTGTCTATAACAGGGTCCCGTTGGCACTCTTCAAGTATGGAACCCTAAGAATAAGGTTAATGTTTCTAAATAAATTTTGTCCATAAGACTAGTGAAGGAATCAATGGTGGCGCATTGGCCAAAAAAATTTTGAGACTCGTTTAGAAAGTAAGATAGTGTACAAATTAGAACTCTTCTTATGTGAGTTTTAATCAAAAAGTGTTTAATTAATCAGCTGGTTGATTTTGTATGCATCAATCACAATTACAATCGCAATTTTTGTGATTTGCTGGATTTATGGAGTTCTTGTTGCAACAATGCAATGTAGCCAATTGTGAGCGTCAACCAATCAGAGATGATTGGGACTGTGGCATCATAGCTTGTCATTCTACAGCAATCAAGCTGCTGTTATGCACCACAGAATGACTATGAGAAGATGTTGGGTAACTTAACTTAAACTTTTCAAAATAGATTTATTTTAATACACAGAAATTGTCTAGTTAGTTTTATTATAAGTACCTATAGATATAAATGTGAAAGTATCTGTCTGTCTGTATCAGCTTTTCACATCACAGCTCATCAGTTAAATAAATTAAGATGAAATTTGGTATAGCATGGATAGCTTTCATCCCAGGGAAAGGACACACATATTAAGCTACTTTCGATCCCAGAAAATCAAAGTGTTCAGAGATCAGATAATTTGTGCTTGTTCATTTGTTACCTATGTGTTTGTGCATTGTTCAACTGATGGAGTTGAAACTTTATATAATCGTTGTTGGCACTTGCCTAAAGGACATAGTACCATACCATACCAGTATTGCCAGTATACAATAATTCTATTCAATTTTGTTTTATGACATGTGGCTGCACCAGATGGGTGCAATATACTTCACCAATGAGGTGTGGAATTGAATTGTTGGTGCTAGCTGGGAACTTTGACATATAATAGTCCAAAATGGTAAGAAAATTAGCATAGTATATTCCAAAGATGCTTAAATTCGTAAAAATGAGTGTCATAAAAGAGTAAGTATAGCTTAATGTTAAAATAAAAACTGTAAATGACTTACAGAAGTATGGATGTTCCATTGCTTCACGAGCAGTGTACCGCTCATAGTGGTCATAGCGCAGCAGGCGGTCGAGAAAGTCTAATGCTTCTGGAGAAACCAAATGCTGATTTTCTGAATGTACAAATCGTTCCCATCGTTTACGTGAATGTCTAAAAATTATAATTAAACACCATTTATCATTCAGTTGAGAATTGATTGACCAATTGATGTCATTTGGACAGTCAAAAATATAGATAATTGAAAGCTGGAAAAGAATTCATAATTTGAAATTTGTTTTGACATTCAAGAAAACACCATGTATTTGATAACAGTAGTTTGTATAACAGAGTTTAACATGGTTGGGTTATGCATATACACACTAATATTATAAATGCGCAAGTGTGTCTCTCTGGGTGTTACTAGCTGTTCAAGGGTCTGTTTGACCAGTTCTGACAAAATTTTGTACAAAGATAAATCCATCCAGATGAAGTCACTGCATCATCTAGTTAAAAATATTTGGAAAACAATGAAGATCACAAGTCCAATATTGTGATTCGTAATACTGATAAATGTACATAAATAAATTACCTGCCAAGAATATCATTAAACCGAGGATCCAATTCTATATGATATTTATCCAAATATTCAAATAGCTCTTCAGTGCCCAGCACTTTGGCAATACGTACAAGCTGATCATAATTATCATGACCATGGAAGAATGGTTCCTTACGGAAGATCATGGATGCTAACATACACCCTAGTGACCACATATCTAGTGAATAGTCATACATTTGATAGTCAACCAAGAGCTCAGGACCCTAAAAAAGGTAAAATGAAAGATCATATTAATTTATAACTTAAAAAAAATGACAATTCAAATCTTATTTAATTACCAACATACCTTAAAGTACCTAGAAGCAACGCGAACGTTGTACTCCTGCCCTGGATGATAGAACTCCGCTAATCCCCAGTCAATGAGACGTAACTTTCTATTATCATGATCAATCATTACATTATGAGGCTTTACATCTCTGTGCATGATACCCATACTGTGGCAGTAATCTAAAGCCTTCAAAAGTTCATACAAATAATACCTGGAAAGTTAACAATTTTGGTAAATATGAATTGAATTAGGTAAAAGCTTTTTAACAAATCTATTTTATTTTGTTAATTATGCTTATGATATAAAATGATGATAAAACTAAGAATTATTTAAAAAAAAATTACAAAGGATTTCATATTATGTATGCATTATAATTTTATGGGTATATGACAGCGAAACTCTAAATAAATTTAAAAAAACTGCTCAAGTATGAGTTGGACACACATACAAAGAGTCCAGCCATCGAGTACGAGAAATCTCAAACCAGTTTAATAAAAATTTGCAAATGAATGACAGCTAACTGCCAAATTCTATGATTCTAGATCAAACGGAAGCACCCTATAGGTTTCTTGACAAATACTACAGACAGACAGCACAATGATCCTAAAAGGGTTCCTCTTTTCCTTTTGAGGTACAGAACCTTAAAAATAATCATCAATATGATAATATAAGCTTACTGTACCTTATATCATAATCTGACAATGTTTGATATAGTTGCTTAAAATCAGTGTTATTAACATGTTCAAATATTAAAGCAGGCGTACGAGAGACAGGGTCTTTAACAACAGCTTGTAAAGTTATTATATTTGTGCCTCCTCTTAAGTTCTCTAATATTTTTATTTCCCTTTTAATCTTCTTCTTTTTTACAGGCTGCAAGAAATATTTGTTACAGTAAACCATTTAGTATAATACAACTAATAATCATCACAAGATCTTCCAGGAACCTTGGATTAGTCATTAGAGTATACAAAACCTCTATACCAATTAGGCAAAATCAATACATGTTATATACAATAGAGCATCACTTACCTTCAATATTTTAACTACACATTTCTCGTTATTTGTGATATTTATTGCCTCAAATACTTCACTGTATTTTCCGCGCCCAAGCTTGCGTACTAACTGATAGTCCTCCTGGTTGCCCCAGTCCACCACATAGCTTTCATAGTCCCAGTATTCTCTCGGTTTCTGTGAGTTAACGTCGGCATATACCCGAGCTCTACTAGGTACTGCCATCGTATTATAACTTTGCCAACCTAAGGTCTTGTCGACGAGGCTCTTACCGGAAATCGCATATGTCTTGAGTAATGATACTGTGAATAAAAATATTTTCGACGTCACTTTGAGATATTCACTATTTATTACACTTGACTATTGTAATTTTAATTGTTCAAATTGTCACTTGGAATCATTACTAGCGATTACGAACGATTACGAGTCACTTGTATTGATGTATAACCTAAAAAACGACATCCAACTGAATCACATAATTAAGATCAAAATAAGAGGCTTTTGGAGGCATTTGGAAGATTTTCTGATACTCTGGAGAAATCAATTACGTCAGCTTTCTGATAGAGATTAAATACAAGAAAAGCCAAAACGATGACATGAAATAAAATTTGAAAGTCTTCAGGGAGAAAAACGCACGCCATTACTAGTCAAATGATCAAATGAATCAGGCACATTCCCATACCTAACACATTCCTGTAGATTATCTTATTTTAAACAATAAATAGTTTAAGCATACATAAACTTCTTGAAAATTAACAAATAATTGGAAGTCTACTAAACAAATTACACTTTTATCACATAACCGGCACAAATTCAGCGAAATTCAAGATGGACGCCCATCCGATCGTCCACCATTGCCGTTTGCCATGCATTTGCCACTCTTGTCTTGATCTCCTCTCTCCCTCTGTTCCCTATTTTTAAACGTAAACAGAGAGAATCAGAGTTGCCAGCTCAAAAGTTTAGTCATCAAATCTGGAAAGTATTGTTGAAAAATGTCTTTTTTTTTTTTTTTCTTTTGTGGAATTAAAAGGTGTCTTTTGTGGAATTAGGTGTCCCCAGATGTTAAGTAGGTAACTAGCCTCTATATTATTTGATCCGTTGGATTTATTGAACATCGTAATCTGAAAGATCGCTAGTCTCAGCAACTTGAATCATGTTTTAACTTTTAAGTAAAGCTTCCACCAAAATCTGAAATTAGTAGGTACCTAACTTAGTATGATCTACTGTTGCCAGGAGAAGGCCTACCTATATATTAGTGAATCTGCTTTTGCTATGAATTATTAATGATTTATTTAATGAAAACCTACAAATAATTGCACAGTTTTTTTAATCTTGTTGGCAGTGTCCGTGGGTAGCTGTCATAATATATCACGTCAAATTCTGCCTCCCACATTGGTTACCGCCAATCGCCATGTTGCCACTTGCCGTGCATTTTCATCCATAGTCTGCCACACAAATACTAATCCTTAGAGTGGAGTGAGCTTACTTCTACTGCCAGGGAGTTAGCGAGTATATTGCAAGCTCATGTCCCGAAATTCGAGATTCATATTTCATGACATTACCTACTCGTAGAAAAAGAGACCTATTAGCAACCTATTAGGCACTTGTCCCACCGCTGAGGCGAAAACTCAACTACAAACTAAAAAACTCAATTTTTTTCACTCTAGTAACGTACAATTAAAGTGTGAGTGCTTTTCAATAAAAGAGTTCACTGATTGAGCATACTGTCGGAGAGAACTTTCTCTCAACTTGTTTGTCACAGTAACAAGGAAGAAAAACTCCCTCGGCGTCGGTCTCTTAGCGGTTAAAACAATATGCTTGTAGTGTAGTTACCTGCTTGTATGGAAAAGTAATGTGCACAAATAAAATAAATTCATTCAATCTTTATTATGTAGGTGGGTAGGTTATATCACATAAATTTTTTTTCTTAAAATAAAAAATTACATGCCTACATAAATAATTAGAACTGGTAAAGTATTAGCACGGCTTTATGGCTATAATTAGTTGTACTTACTTAGAAAAATACTATACATCTGGTATTTTTTAATACAAAGGAACATTTTTTTTAAAATTGATTAAAACATGATTTGAAATATTACTACTTTTATAAGATATGTGTTTCACTATTGTTACATCAGTAGGTAAAATCACATATTATGTATATAACTTGTATATAACGTAACTCGTAAAACACTTTCTTGATTTCAGATTAGAGATCGTAAAATACAAAATTCAATACTGATCCGAAAATAAAATACAAATATCGTATAGTGTAGAACTATGTATATAAATAAAATATGGAGATAAATTGTACATTACTCTCCAGACCGGAATCCAAACTTGAACTGTCCTAACTCCTAAGTTTTAACCCAATCGAATGAATGATGCGGAATGCATACCTACAGTTAATAACGAACACACAAACATTATTGTTATGGAACGTTTTTAGGTTCCGTACATAATAATGAACATCAAATTTTGGGTGTATGAAATATTATTGCTTTTCCGACCGAGAACATTACAATAACCCGTGTAAGAAAACCCCAACTCGTACTATTCGAACTCTACTCAATGAGTTTTAAACAATGATACCCTAGGGACAAAAAATCTTAATTTTTTTCGGCTCCTTTTTTATGTATAGGAGCCTCCTTCAAAAAGAATTTAATTGAATTTTTAATTCAATCTTTGGTTTTGGGTCAACGTTCTACACCACCTACCAAAGTTTCAGGTTTGTAACTCATTTAGTCTATGAGCTAGAACCCTGTGATATGTTTTGGACAGACGGACAGACAGACAGACAGCGTGACAGAGTGACATTAATACTTTACTACTTTATGTACGGAACCCTAAAAATCGGCACAAGGCAGATCCACGATGAGGAGTTACATCAAGAAAATTTTGAAACTTGGTTGATCGATGAAGGATCATCTAAATCAGTTTAGTGATTTTTTGATCAGCTTAGTAAAAAAATGTACATAGCTTTTGTTTATAAGCCTTAAAAAACTCAGATTAATTTCACGTCTCCTGGAATCGAATATTTTTTTCTTACTCGTAATAATTTTTAAATATTTCTATTTAAAAATACACAATATTATTTTAATTTTTTTTTTCTTGAACGTAAAGTGCTGGCAGCAGCATTCTACTAAGTTTACAATCTAGCCTAAAAGTGAAGCTAATAAGTTATAAATATTTTTATTTACTAAGATTTCACATTAATTAACTATAGTAGTTACCTACCTACTGTTTGCTGTAATATGTACCCTTAAAATATTTTTGATTGGAAGGTCAAAAGCCAGCTGCATAGGGCATAATATTTTCAATAATAGTAATATTTTCAGTGCTGCACCAAGTCGCAATTTTTTGATTGACTTGGTACTCGCACGTTGACTGGTAGTTTGTACTTGAAGAGACACGAGCTTTGGCTCCTTCCAGTGTGATAAAGTGGATTTAGTCCGCGGAAAATACTGTAATTTTTGGAATCTGACCTGGCAACACTATAATTTAGTCTATTGCCATTCATGATTGCCAACATAGACCTTACTTGAAATGCGACAAGGATATTTTGGCACTTGAATGACATTGACAGGGTGGCGAAGTTGAAGAACAAATGCTGCCAACAATTAGTATCTCTCCTCAATTTTAAGGAATATGTCGAGAATGTCAATGTTGAAAATCGAGCACCGAGTAAGTTTTCTCTAATTTTAACTGAATGAGAATTGGGAATGCCATCCGTGTTTCCACATAGGGATAAAATAATGAAAACCATTGATAGGCCATGGACCTGCAACCTATCATATTTACCTGTTCAAATACTAGTATAGTACCTAGGGCTAATTAAAGCTATAAGATGCTGACTGTATTTATGATCAGGATATATCTTGAAGTCATGTACATAATATATGGAATGGCTCTAGTATTAAAAAAAAACAGTAAAATTTTGATTTTAAGGGTTCCATACCTCAAAAGGAAAAACGGAACTCTTATAGGATCACTTTGTTGTCTGTCTGTCTGTCCGTCCGTCCGTCCGTCCGTCCGTCCAACCATCCGTCCGTACGTCCGTCCGTCAGTCGTGTCTGTCAAAAAAACCTATAGGGTACTTCCCGTTGACCTAGAACCATTAAAATTGGTAGGTAGGTAGGTCTTATACCACAAGTAAAGGAATAAATCCGAAAACCGTGAATTTGTGATTACATCATTTTAAAAAATTAAAATTTGTTTCAATTTTCAAAGTAAGATAACTATACCAAGTAGGATATCATATGAAAGGGTTACCTGTATATTCTAAAAGCGATTTTTATTTATTTTTAGGCATAATATTTTTGATTTATCGTGCAAAGTGCCGGAAAAATAACCCGAGTACGGAACCCTCGGTGCGTGAGTCTGACTTGCACTTGGGCGGTTTTTTTATTAGGTAACTGTCACTGTCATGTCAAAAAAAATAGCCTCATAATAGCCCGGACTAAACCCATACTTTTTTTTTTTTTCTTCTCGTCTGGCTTTACACAGATTAGCCAATGTCAAGTTTGTACCCGTACTTTTGACATGACATTTGACACAAAGTTAAAATGGCGCGTGAGACTGAGAAGTCACGTAGGTATAGTGCGTTTCATCGAATAGTACCTATGGCGTTATGTTTGCTCCCCTGTCTGTTGGGTGGTCATCCATATTGGCATGAGAAGACACAGATTTTGTTTCTTTTCATTCGATTTTCATTTCATTCATTCAGGAAAATCAAATGAAAATAAACAAAATCTGCGTCTTCTTATGCAAATATGACTTGGATAGACAGGGAAGCCAACATAACGCCATAGGTACTTCGATGAAATGCACTAACTACATTATACAGCTAATGTTTCAGATTCTTGGATGATTATTATCTCTATGCTCAGAATACGTCATAATAATAGTAGGTACAGCTAATGTGCCTAATTCTTCACTGTTGTATACATTCATGGTACCTATATCTGCCTATGTCAAAAATAAATTATTTCTCCGAGATTATTAAATAGAAGGTATTATAAAATACTTTTACCCACGTCCTGTTAGTTTCACGTCCAATAACCATTTTAAATTATGAACTAAAAAAAGCATGTCAAATCATTGTGACGTGAAATACTGGCAAGTATTGTGTTTTGACTAGTTGTCAAACACAGGATTATATTGTCATTCCTCCATACATTCCTTTCATAAAGCTCCCTGCAGAAAGGGATATTAAATAAATGTTTCAATTGAATAACACGTTCTGAATAAAAAATAAATTGGCTGAAACTTGAGCTTTCCTTACTATGGGACCCTGATGTGTAAATAAAAAAATTAAGGTATACTTAATGATAATTTTTATTTTAAAGTATTCTTCATAGAACCCAATGCAATAAAAATAAACAAAGATAGGTAGTTACGAATCATTAATACATTCTATAACAATTATGTATATTATTATACCTACATATTACGTAGTACTTACTACTTACCTATCTTACCTACTACGGGTAGCCAGGTAATAACAATATTTATAGCTTCGATTAGGTAAACATCCATAGGGACTATAATAATAATTTAATAACAAAATTATGTATAATATCTATTAATAAGAAATGATGCTCACGACTTCATCCACGTAGATTTTTAAAATCCCACGGGAACTCTGATTTTCAAGGATAGAAAGGAGCAAATGTGGCTAATGCTGTTGTACGCAATCTCGGAACTATTCGGAATTGACAAGTCTAACTATAGTGATCTGAGCTATCCTTTTCACTATTTTCTTGCATTCAATTTAGACCTGTCAAATTAGTTTAGTTAACTGCATTGACATATTAGAAGGTAACTGCTGGTCGATTGCGATCGATGATTATTACAATCTCAATAGCTATTTGACGAATTCTTAGAAATCGTTTTAAATTATTCTTTATTACATAATAAGCCCACTACATTGATATTTTTTGGAAGATCTACTGTATTAAGAATTAAAATTATTGATAGTTTAAGTATTGAAACCGCGCCAAAAACGACACTCGCTAGTGAACAAGTTCACTTAGATTCACTTTACGTGAACAACTGTATAACCTTTGGCTGAATTTATCGTAATCTTGTTGCAACAATGCATTGTAGCCAAGAGTGAGCGTGAGCCAATCAGAGTTGATTGCGATCGTGACATTGTAGCTGTCATTTTACCGCAATCAAGGCGCAGATTGTGTACAACCGGATGCAAGCTATCTCTGTACCAAATTTCATCAAAATCCCTTGAACAGATCGTGAAAAGTTCGTGAATCAGACAGGAATATAATATGGATTATCCTGAAATGCTTTAGGCTGTAATTCTTGTCACGCGGATGAAGTCGCGGCCAGAGTTATCTGTAAACATGTTTCAAGCGACTTGTTGTACGACGAGTAGCGAGGCGCTGTTGGGGAAGCGGGTGGTCGCGCGGCTCTCGGCGCCCAGCAGCGTGCTTACGGAGAACGCGGAGCCCACCAAGAAAGTACCAGGCGAGGCACACAAGGCTTGCACCTGCAAACAAATGCAACCCCATAAAACATCAATTCGGGCAAAGTGGGCCGTGGGCGTCATGAAATCTGACCTAAAAAGTGTTAAAAATAGATAAGAGAGTACGTATCAGACACAGGAATTTGTTCTAAGATACCATGGCCTTGATTTAAAAAAATCTCATACCCCCCATCGATTAATCGATTTAATTTCTAAAACAAATCGTCAGTTTTATCACGATAATAAACAGTTGATTTATTAATTTTTTTATTTAGAAGTCTTTATTGCACACATATTATAGCAAAACAATAATATGTATGATTATGATATGATTTGTTTAGACTTAAAACACATATTTCGCACTGTAAATCGTGATCCACAACACGCACATCTATGTGCACAGAATCGGTTGTTAGATTCACAGCTATGGCGAAATAAATACTGGGAATACTTGTTATATAAATCTAAAATTATATACCTGTACACGACGGGATTCAAACTTCTCTAGAGTAACATTTAAACCCAAATCTTTTGACTCTATGTCTAGCCCGTTGCTTAAAGCACCAGCCCAGCCAAGTTGTCCATAATTGTCTCTGGAAATATTAAACGAATGATGAATAAGTATTCTATCGATGACTAACTTATGCTTTTAAATCATTATTATACACATACCTATTTTGTTGTCTCGACATATCTATAAAAACTTTTACGGGCACCCCATAGCAGTTTACAATATTGATTACTACAGGGATCATGCATAATTTATTAACTTTAAAGTCATGGTCAATATGATTGGAATGCTCCAATCTAAAAACGACTACATTATTCTTTTCACTTTTTCCCTTTGTTTCGTGTAAATCTATGCGGGTACCGATATCGTCAAGCGGCACGGCGTTGAGCGTATCAAGAGGTAGCCTTTCTTTTTCACGAGAAAGCATTTTACCGAAGCAGTGAAGCCAAAGGCAATGTTGGCCGATGGTTGCACGGCCAGTCTTCTTGTTGTGCGCCTTCCATCGCAAAACGAACATAGAGCGTATCAATCCACTTCTTTGTTCCTTGTTTTCATTTACATCGACCATATCAAATAATGAAGGTGTATCGTCTGTAATAAATTTTGAATAGGGAGGCTTGTTGATGTCATCTTTACTTTCGGGGTGATTTTTAGCAATTTTCAGACAAGAATATTCAATCTGCCCTTCTGGTATACCTCCAAGAATTCTTGCGCTTTTCAGTATAAGATGAGCTCTCTCTCGGGAGATTAAGGTATTGTCAGAGTCAATTGCGGTCGTGAGCTGCGTGAACTTCCACTGTCTGCTCAGCAATGACGCCTCCAGCACTTCCAGAGTTACACTATCGTCTTTCTCATTGCATATGTTTTTTATTTCCACGGATAAATGCATATTTTCTAAAACTCGATTGCCAGATTGACCTAATCCTCTTCGCGGCGTCGCCATAATTTCGACGGTCTCCTACAAAAGTGGATTTATTTATTTTAAATTAAAAAAGTATATTTTCTAAACCAGCATAATGCCTCCTTATGCCTCTCAAAAGAAAGAAAGGATCCTAGAATACTGACAGTGGGATTGAAGCGGAAGACGTGTCGCAGCAGGCGGTGCGGGCGCGCGGCCTGGCCCGTCTCGTAGTAGGCGAGCAGGTAGAGCCGCGGCGCGCGCGCGTGCGGCCGCAGCAGCAGCGTGGCGCGCGCGGCGCCCGCGGCCGCGCTGCTCGCCGCCACCAGCGACACGCGCCGCGCAGCCGCGCGCGCCCGCCACTCCGCGCGCGCTGCTCGCTCGTCTGTATTCACGCGCAATCCATACTTATATTATAAATGCGAAAGTCTGTCACTCTATCTGCTAGGTTT
Organism: Maniola jurtina; assembly: GCF_905333055.1. Taxonomy (NCBI): domain Eukaryota; kingdom Metazoa; phylum Arthropoda; class Insecta; order Lepidoptera; family Nymphalidae; genus Maniola; species Maniola jurtina. The sequence continues at coordinate 8,439,489 of NC_060030.1, forward strand.
TTACGGCCCATCCGTTTGATTTTGATGGGTACAGAAATAGCTTGCATCCCGGGGACGGACATAGGCTACTTTTTGTCCTGCAAAATCGGGGTTTTTAAACAAATAACACCACGCGGACATCCGCTCCTAAGTATATCTATACATAGGTATATGTCTTTAAATATGCCCATGCAAAAAATCACGTCGATCGTACGACGTGATTGAAGGACAAACGAATAAACCAACAAACAAACACACTTTTGGATTTATAATACTGATAGTGATGTCCACGATTATCCCGCTTCTAACTTGACCGATTTGAATGAGGTTTTCTTTAATTTAGGAACAAACCCTTATATGTAATGTCAACACAAAAATTAAAGCGAACATTACAAACTAAAAGCGATAAATAGTGCGTGAATTTTGAGAAAGAACTCGCCATATTATTTGCTCTATGTCATGTCAAAAGTACGATTTAGTACGACTATACTTTTGGCATTACAGTTGTCACAAAGCAAATATGGCGAGTCCTTTCTCAAAATTTACGCATTATACAAAACATACCCGAAAAATCAGGCGGTGGGCGATATTTGTCATCATACAACACTTTGAAATCATCCACAGTATCGTCGGCGCTAACCACGCTCATACAGTCGGGGTGCGACACAGCCAAGTACAGGTTGCGCATCGGCACCGGACCAACGTTCCGGAACTCTACGTCTACGTTCAATATTTCCCCACTCATGATGTCAGCACTGGTTTCAGACAGCGTCATCTGATAAATAATAATAATAGATTCATTTAGCCTCAACAGCTCAATGGTTGAGGAGCGGACTGAACTCCGAAAGGTCGGCGGTTGCACTTTTGTTGTACCTACTCCTAACACAAGCTTTACACTTAATTGGAGGGGAAGGGAAATATTGGTTATGAATAGCATGACTAATATTCTCATAAAATAACTATTCAAAAGCGCTTTGTTAAAAAGTTAGTTACACAAATCTCAGTTGTTGTAATTGGCTGAATTTATGGCAATAAGGTGTTTCAGCCAATAGTGAAAAAGTGTCAGCAATCAGAAGTGATTACGATCGTCACACTGTGGTTGTCAAACTACGGCAGTAACCTTAGACAGGCTTCTGTTAAAAAAGATACATTTCTAATATCAATTAAATCTATTTTTTACGTATTTTTGTCACGTTTTACGTCATGATTTTATCGTGCGTTATAAAGCCTCATACTAAATCTATACTAATATTATAAAGAGGAAACCTTTGTATTTTTGTATGTTTGTATTGAATAGGCTCAAAAACTACTGGACCGATTTCAAAATTTCTTTTACCATTACTTAGAGGGATTCTTCCGAATCCGTATAGGCTATATTTTATCCCGGAAAATAGATAGGATTTTTCGTGGTAGTGAAAATTGTGGAGTAAGGCGTCGAAAAAACTACCGTACGTTAACGATTCTCGCGAACGCTGCCTAAATGGCCACCCGTAAGAAGCCGGGGCGGGTCGCTAGTACTACATAAGCATAGACGTAATCAACAACCTCATATTTTATTTAAACCTAACTGTAGTGTAAATAAGATCACACATGACTCCATTTTATTAAAAACAACAGTAACTTGCCTGTAAACATGGCGCTTGAGGGATAACTTTTATTTGCAGAAGTTTATCCGAAAAGTTGTTACCACCTAAATTTAATTTTCCCAAAACCGTCACACCGTTTTCGTTCTGTTTGCCCTCTCCAACATTTATCAATCTGAAAGTTATCAACAATAAAGAACTGGTATTGGACAGTTTGTAATTATAAAAAATACCTATTCACTTCATGATTCTAGGTCAATGGGAAGTACCCTATAGAGATACCCTACAGAGTTTTCAATAAATAAAAATGTGTCACTGCCATGATTTGACGAAATTTAGTATCGAGGTAGCTACTACTTTTTATTCCGAAAAATCGGAGAGGTCCCACATAATTTACAAACACCTAAATCCATGTGGACGAAATCATGGTCATTATCTAGTAAAAAAAATCAAACTTACTTAAAGGCTAATCCTTGAATAATTAGTTGCCCAATCTTCAGAGGTATCACAGTGAAATTCAATGTTCTCTTACAATCTCCCTCTAACAAAAAGGACTTAATTTTCTGACCGTGTATCACATTGCTCTCTAGAACTTGCCCCGTAGCGAATAGAGGTTCATTATTTAAGACCTCGTCGTTGGTTGTTTCTGTTTCCTCTACATTTGGAGTGAACTGCCATAATAATTCGATTTCTTTTAAAAGTAATGAAATCTTTAATGGGTTGTATAAAGTTATTGAAATTTGGATTGGTTCTGAAAAAAAATAAGAGTATATAACAAAATGAATTAAGCTGCCAACAAAATTGGTTTGAATGTATTGCACATAATGCGTAGAAACATTCGTTTGTATTTGACTTACTCCCATATTCACAAACATTACTATGAAGTTTTACAATGCATCCTCAACAGCCCAATCATACTATTTAGGAGTAACTCACGTAACTCTACATAATGATCTGATTGTTGAAAAATGCCCCAATTCCCACCCTGTGAGCATTGATATCATAATAATGTGCAAATTCAGCAAACAATAATGTACACAGATGAAATTGCAGTCATCAGAAAATTACAAAATTAAATATTCCTAATTTGTTAGTCATCAGATTTCAGATTTAGGAAAACAAAAGAAATATTACCGTACCTCCTTGCGGAACAATCGGATTGCTATCAGTTTTTTGTGTATACAAATCTATACTCGGTTTAAAGATCATCGGCACGCTGCCTTGAGCAACCTGAAGCAGGGCTTCCTCCAGCTTGTGCCAGTAAGGGTCGTCCTGGCCCGCGTCTGCCGCAGGCGGTAAGGAGAGAGACGAAGCGGGCGTCCGTCCCGGAGACGAGAGCGGCGCGGTGCCTACGCATAATACTGCGGTTTCCTCGCTAGATAGCAAAGGCACAGGCAGGATTGGAAGATGCTCTTTGTACTCCTCTGATGTCTCTACCCATTGCTGAAAATTTGTCAGGTAAATACATCAATATACTCCATAGTGATTGCAATATTTTTTAAATTTATTTCATAAACACATATTACGTTAAAAATACTCATGGAAACCATCTTCTTCAGAATTCATTTCTCAATTTTACTGTTATTTAAAGACACATGAGAATGTAATGTAAGTTTAACATGCATTTCAACTTTCAAGTACTTAACCGAATTTAAGAAGACCTATTAGCATTTTTATTGATAAACAAACTGTTTGAAATCTTCTCAATTTATTGAGAAAATATTTCGCGTTTTGTAAACTTCCACGAGTCATAAATTGTGTAGTTATTTTACGATGTAACTGAACAAATATAATCAAACAGATTTTTTTATTATTTTGATGAACGTGTGTGTTATTTCCTGAAAAAGAAAGCTATTAGAGATAATATCTCGTTTTATTTATTTACAACATTCAGATAAGTCATAAAATTACAATGAGTATAGTATGGTAATTGGTAACATTGAGTTATATTTTTTCTGTACGTTGGTTTTGTGATGTAATATCGTGACTTTCGTGTTTGCAAACTGTAAATTCTATAGAAATGTAGAACAGCTATAAACGCAAATGATGTGAAAAATATGAGTCTTTTTGTGCTCAAAGTCTGACTGACCTATGAGACAAAACATCGTGTTTTTCTATTATTATGATTTAGCTTCCCTACTTACCCAGCGAGCAAAAAATTAAGCTTCACACCGAATAACAGTATATGTAACGGTTTTCGCAATAAAAATGATATATTCAATAATACAGCATATCCAGTATTTGATAAAACTACAAAATAGTTAATAGTATACCTATAAAAAGTCGAATATGGTCTCGAGAGAGGATAAAGCAAAGGTGCAGGGCACCCCGGCGGGCTAAGTACTGCTCTTGAGTCTTGACGTATTGTCCAGGGGCGCCAACAAATTCTTTCTCTCTACCCTTGTGTCTTTTGTCATTCTCCCATTTTTGAGTCACGCAGATCCCCGCACGCTTCGCAGACCAGATCCTCTCATTACCTACTGGTCCACGATCACGATACATAGCTGTTCCGCCTCTTGGGCCACTGGTGTGCAAACTTCCGTAGCTTGCCGATCTTCTTATTCTTTGGGGCTATGCAGGTTCTTGAGTACCCTGTATCACTTCGACCGTCTCCGAATCATTATGATCGCTTCCACTTCATATTTCCTTGTCAAAACCTATGGCCGCCAGGTACATCAGGTACCTATGCATGTCCCTCGCTTGCCTTGATAATACGCTGGACGATCTTCCTCACGAACGAACCCGTCCACAACAGGGCGCAACGGAGCTCCTCGTACGCCGGACATTCCCACAGGAACTCAATGTTCCTCCTCCGCCCGTCGCATTTCTTGCAGGCGCTAGTTGAAGCACCCATAGCCTGACAGAACCTGCGAAGTCTTACACTCCGGTGCGAACCAGGTTGCCCTGAGCCAACCCGATTTCGCGTTTAAGCCGGCTCTCCTTTTGGTCACGGTCCTACGCGCGAGTAAGGATAGTGAGACGGGCCACTGACCTGGTGCGCGAGCATGAACTCGCGAAGGAAGGCGTCCTGTTGGGCGGAGGGCTGCGGCGAGAGCGGCGCCAGCGGGGCGGCCAGCCACGAAGCGGCGGCACGCGGCAGCTTCAGCGCGCCCGCCAGCCGCCCCAGCGCGAACTGCACGTGGTCCGTCGACAGCCGCCAGCCGCTGCCCGCATACACCTGCAGCCGACAGTACTCTAGTCTAGCATTAACACATATATGCGACGGCGCCCTACTAAGAATAACTACAACTACTACAATAAACTACTAACTACTAAAGTTTGTTCTGCCGAATAGGGATGATGCCTAGGTCAATAAGTGTAAATTAAAAATTTATAACACCCCCGACAAGTGAAGGTTACAGTAACTAGAAAAGACCGAAAAGACCTGATAACTTTCAAACGGCTGAACCGATTTTCTTGGACTATTCCGCGCCTACGATCCAAAGTATCAGAGTTTTCCAAAACATATTTTCAAATAAATAATTATGTATCAAGGCAACGTCCATCTTGACAGCTTGATATTTGTCAATTGACATAATATTATGAATCTAACGGATATGTAACCTTCTTTTCTAAAAGAAAACTAGAAAAGAGCTGATAACTCTTAAACGGCTGCACCAATTTTTTTGGATTATAGCTAAGAACACTCTCGATCAAGCCACCTTTCAAACAAAAAAAACTAAATTAAAATCGGTTCATTCGTTTAGGCGCTACGATGCCACAGACAGATACACAGATACACAGATACACAGACACACAGATACACAGATACACACGTCAAACTTATAACACCCCTCTTTTTGGGTCGGGGGTTAAAAATAAATTCTTTCTTAGTAATGACTAAATAGAGGGTCTTCCGAAATTCGTAAAGTCCACATTCGCTGCTAGTTTTAAGTTTGCCAACCATTTAAAATTGTCGATTGAACTAAAAAAGTACGTCAAATTACGTCAAATGTTATGACGTGATATCTGTGTATTTCAATACATGCTCCCATAATAAGCGAGCGTTTTGACGTTTGATAAAAAGTCGCTGATTTGATTAGTAGTCATCATCCCTATTCTGCTGATCAGTATAATCCCTCCCCCGTCTTGCTCCTGTGACCCCACAGGATTGCTCTGTTCATTTGTTTTCTGTGCAAGACCTGTAATGGTAACTGTCAAAATTCCAGGTAGGTTTACAAACCTTTAGCTTCTTAATTTTAGATTTAATTTTGACTGAACTCCTAGAAGTGTTAGAGCAAAATTTAATTAATCACTCTTTAATTTACTATTTAAAATAAATTACAGATAAGTTTGACTGAAATAAATCGTTCCAAGTAATAAGTTCGCAGTTATGCTAAAATCTTTTTGGTGTAATATTTCTGAGTTCAGTATGAAGGCCTTTAAGTACTTTACAAATAAGTAGTTTTAAAATACCTGGTAAGCTTGTTTGTAACATCTGTATGCATGTTTTTTCTGTCCGGCTTTAGAAAATCTGTGCCCAGCGAGCACCATGTGGAAAGCATATTTTCTTGACATGACCTTATTACTTGGGCCTTTCAGAAAACACAAAGCTGCTTGTTCTAGAAGCATTGCACTCCGTAAATCGCTGTCTTCAGAGGTCATGCGAATGAGTTGCTTGGCTGCTTCGCCGTATAGCCCAGCATTGATTAAACATGGCACAGAGAGCAAAGTGGCTCGCACTGCATACTGTATCATTCTGTAATTGTAATATTCAAAAGAAACGGGCTTGTGCAATTAGGGTTACCAACCTCCATTGTCTCTACAATCCATACTAATATTATTCAATGCGAAAGTGTGTGTCTGTCTGCTAGTTTTTCGCGGCCCATCTGTTTGACTGATTTTGACGAAATCTGTTACAGAAATAGCTTGCATCCTGGGGAAGGACATAAGCTACTTTTAGTCCCAGAAATTCAAAGAGCTTCACATAATTTTTAAAAAATATAGGACAAAACCAGGCTAGGTCAGGTAGACACTATTATAAATTAATGTCTCCCACCGTGTTGAACATTGTATTTGTTCGAGCTAATCCCAAAATGCTGTACTGATTTCATAAGGTTTGCACTAGTACAAAGAGGGATTATCTGAGAAGGTCATAGGGTATAATTTATAAACATTTTGCGAAAATAAGCTACTAATATGATGATATTTGATAATTAAGTGAAAAAAAACATCCCGTCTTAGTGCTTCCATTGCGTGCGCTACGTACCTAAATAAAGGTTACACGAAAACAATAGTGGAATAGTTCCTCCCAAAAAGTTCTATGGATACCTATATTATATCATAAATTCATGACATGACCGTCCCACCCCCATCCATCCACCAGAACTCATCCAGTTATAGATCGGATCAGTGCTACCCGTGCAAAGCAGGGACGTCAACAAGTAAAAAGTAAAGAAAAAACTAATATCTCAACCTCACCTACAAGTGTTAAGGTAAGTGACAATGCTTTCCTCCATGTAGCCAAAGGTTTTTCTATTGGCCTCTCCTGCCATGAAAGCGCTGATGGCGGCCATTTCCAGCGCGCCCGCATAGCACAGCCATGCACTGTCGGCGTAGAACTCGCGCTTCGCTGTGTGATACGCGTCGAAGGCTCGCTGCCATTGCCCGCACAGAAACCAAAGATCGCCCAAACGCCGCAACTGAAGCTCCGCACAATCGGTCGAGTAACTTGAAATCATAAACATTTAATTGAGGAGCTGGCCAACAAAACGATGATATAAAATACTTTTTTCTTTTAATCCAGTATATATATAGTTTTTCTCGAATTAAATACAAATCTGAACTAATTTCCATACCTTCAGAGCTGGTTAGGGTTTTATACTAAAATAGTAAAACGGATTTTTTTTATCACGGAAAATCAAACAGTTCCCACGGGATCTTTAAAAACCTAAATCCACGCGGACGAAGTCGCGGGCATCCTCTAGTCCATACTAATATTATAAATGCGAAAATCTGTCTGTCTGTCTGTACCTTTTCACGGCCCAACAGTTTAACCGATTGTGACGAAAGGTACAGAGTTAGCTTATTTCCCAGGGACGGACATAGGCTACTTTTTATCACGAAAAATCAAACAGTTCCCGCGGGATTCCTAAAGACCCATCCCCTTAACCGATTTGTATGATATTTGGTACCGAGGTAGCTTGCATCCCTGTAATTGACATTGGCAACTCCTTATCCCGGAAAATCAAACTGTTCCTACTGGATCTTTAAAACCTTAAATCTATAGGCCTCTAGGCGTGTCTTCCACACGCCACGGTCTTGCGCCGACTGAATCCAGCGGTTCCCTGCGACTCGTTTGATGTCGTCTGTCCATCTAGTATTAGGGTCTGCCAACACTTTGCTTATCAATGCATATGACGTTATCATAATATAGATAGTAAGTATATAAAAAAAATACTTACATAACTGTATTGTTGATTGTTGTAGCTCCTGATTTTCCAGTTGTAAACCATCGTTTTGTAGCTGATAGGAGAGATCTACTCACACCTTTTTTATTTGCAACCTTAAACAGATATAAACTTAAGTATAATAGGTAACTTAGTTAAACCTTGTTTTATAACTATGTATAGGTAAAATAAAATATCATTTGCCCCTAAAATACATCAATCAGATAATGATGTTGCTTGATGATTTAGTTTGTACATGCATTGCAATGCAACTCATTTTTTAAAAAGCAAAAACAAAATCCATTTGAGTGAATTTATAATTTTTCCCAGGATAAAGGATTCTACATCCTTCTCCAAGCGTCTAAACTTCGTTGAAATCAGGTAATCGACACTTCAAGAGACAAGTAACAAACAGACATATTTTCAGTACAGTGTACAGACTATATTAATGCAAGTTTACTTACAACTTCGGTTAATTGCGTAATTTGCTTTTCTAAGTGTGGCATCAACGCTTTCGAAGTATACTCATGCAAGAAACTTTTTATTGCATCAATGTCCACCGCATTTAACGCAGCTCCATGGATTTCAGATAAACTTTCAGAGGATTTGATCACATTAACACTTTCTGAACTGCCAGAAAACGAATATGGCTAAAACAGAATTAATAGGTACATCAGTATTCAGTATCTATAGAAAAGGGAACATTTTAATTTTTTTTAAACATACGAGTCAAATTGACAACCTCTTTTTCTGTAGTTGGTGCACTCAGAATGAGATTTTACATACACCATCGTTGATAGAATTCAAGAGTCGACAAAAACGTCAAATTAAATGGACCTTAAAAATCTTTAATTTGAAGTCAAACTTCACTACCACTGATTTTAGCTTAAAAGAGCAACCGCCGAGTTTCTTGCTAGTTCTTCTCGGTAGGAACGGCATTCCGAATCAGTGGTAAATTATTTTGACGATTCAAAAGCACTTGTAAAAATTTAGATGAATAAAAATATATTCTATTAATTAATACATTAGCAACGTTTCCGCCTGAAGCGCCGGCTGCAGATGTATAGACAGACTTGAACTTTAAAAGATCATTTTAAGGTCAAGTTTACTATAGCGCTAAGTATTCGTATACTTGATATCAACATTCGTGAGTTGTACAATCCTAAGGATATGGTTAAAAAGTTATTAAAAAAATAATGTATTATATTTCGATTGTTGATATTAAGCAGTTTAGTATAAGTAGTACCTGTAAGCTGTTTGCGTTATCATAAACATCATTATCGGTAGTGATAAGAGGATGTACACCTTCAGGATTTGTAGATGTTGTTGCATTTGATTTCTCATCTGTATGCAAAAGGAAACCATAGTTTGACAAGTGTTAGCGTAGAAAGAAAAAAAATTGTTAATGTTAGGATATAGGATGCTAAGAACATCAACATGTAGGTAGGTACATATTATAATGGTCATAGTCGTCACTTGTCACCATATCAACTCGTCCAGTATTCTTTGTATGAAACTCTTTACTCCTTGTAAAGTACACTAATCAGAATCGTATCGTAATCGCCTTGCCTCAGTAGTTCAGTCAATATGTAAGGAATAATTAGATGCCCTCCGAAAAAAGACCTACCGTAATTTGACATAAGGTATCGTTAGGGGGGCATGTCAAGAGGTCACAGGAAAAATAAAAAGGTCGCGCTGATTGCTGATTTTGAGAAATTCAAAAAATACAGGACAAACTCACGAACCGCGTTGCAGTGTGTGGTCAATTTGCAGTTCCCGTGCCTCCAGCTCAACATCCTTGCGCTTACGTATTTCCTAGGTGTTATATGTGCAAAAGTCTAAAAACTAAAATACATATTTTGTTAATAATGGACACTACAGGTACCTGGAGTAGTCGCACTTGCTGCTGGAAATGTGATTTGAGTTTCAATCGGTGGGACTTGGAGAGAGGCTGTCAGAGAATCATTCTGGAGGCAAAAAAGAATATTGAAATAAAATTTTATAAGAAATAATAATAATCTGGTCATTAAACAATGGAATTCTTACAGTTAACACCCTGGATCTCTGTAAATATCTATCCCAAAAATCAGTTGGTAGTTTGGGATCTACAGTTTGCTTAGAATTTATTGATAGCATAAAGCAGTTGGTAGCACCAAATGTTAATTTTAATGTTTCAAATGACTTATCTGCTCTGAAATAAAATAAACATAACATTAGTTTTAGGTTTTCATTAATGAATATAATGAGAACATACTCAATACCTATAATAAGGCATCCATACTAATACCATAAATATGAAAAGTGTGACAGTTTGTCTGCTAGCTTTTCACAGCCTATCCATTTAACCGATTTAGACGAAATTTAATACAAAGATAGCCTGCCTCCTAGAGCTTATACGTCATATCACTCACAAAGGCCTCACAGGTTACATATTAAAATTTAAAACATACTTCTCCTTAGGAACTGCTGATACATCATGAAGAAGAAGATAGGATTTTAAAACAGCATTGTTAAACCACTTGGGTAATTTAGGTGGGGTAACATTCTGTAGTTGTGCATACTGCTGATTTAAGGCATTATAAACATCAATTATGTTGTCATCCAGAGTAGTTGCAACAATAATACAAGCCAGGAAATGTTTTGTGAATTCATGATCTGAAGGAAATTGAACTTCAAAATATGCTTCTCTCCAGGCATCAAACCAAGGTGTGGCTTGAGGTATTTCTATAGTATGCCCCTCTGAAAAAAATAATCATTTAAAAAATGAAAATCAAACACAGTTTTAAATCATTCAACAAATATGGATGAAATTCTTCAGACCTATAGTAACTGGTACAGTTTTTTCATCATAATTATATAAGACTGCATTATTAAGTTGTCGTCTTGCCTCAGTAGGCTGCACAGGTTTCCAGTTAACATCTCTTATTACTAGGTTGAAATTTTTTACAGAGCATACGCCTCCTCCTGGCTCACGGAATTGACCTGTGACATAAACATAAAGATATGATAATATTATTAGAATGTTTAAAAATTCAAATAAAGATGTTAATTTAGGTATTGAATGAGTTCACCTTCCCAATCCAGAGTAGTAAACGGTTGTAGTAGTTCTGACAGGGTTAAGTTATTTTTGCCAATAACATTCTCCACTTTAGAGCTGCTTAGTGTGGCAATGATTGGAGAAAAAGAGTTTTGAATGAACTCTTGGGCAGTTTTGTTCATTTCGAACAGATGTTAGATTTACTTTCTAGTATTAAAATATCCGTAGATTCTTGATTTTCAAAATGTACCTATAGATAATAAGTTTGGTGAATCAATTTTTGCATGTTATTCTTAAGAAGTAATACTTAAAAATGTGACTATGACTAATTATAACACTTGAGCTTCTTTATTGAAAAACATTCATACGTATTTTAGGAAAAGATTTAGCAAACTACGAAATTCCTCGGAGTTCGGACGGTCTTCATTTTTATTTACTTTTTAGTAAAAAAAAAAAAAACAAGCAAATAATGAATCCCAAACATGAACCGAAATGACATTTACAATTTGACAACTAGAAAACGAAGAGCATAGACCAGGAACGAAGAGTAAGAGCTATAGATCATATGATCGTTTCTGGTTTCAACGAATAGTTCCTATGGCGTTATGTTGGCTCCCCTGTCTGTCTAAGTCATCACCATATTGGCATGAAAAGACGCATCACTGACGATCATGACCAGACCTAAAAGAGCTAGAACCCAGAGCTGCAAAACTAGTTAAAAAAACTGGTACGAACCATACGAACAGGCTCAAAAGAGCTAGAACCCAGAGCTGTAAAACTAGTTTTAAAAAACTCTATCTGCGACTCGGTGCGTGAAGTGATATCCTATATATGTTATTGGTCTGTGTCCTATATGTTATTGGCACAGACCACGAATCCGGAGATAGACGACGAAGTTCCATAGATCTGTTTATGATTAGTAGCGAGTACTATACATACCGATAATATCGGATTATATATATGGAAAAAATCAATATCTATCTATAATAAACTTTCTTTGTATCATGGTCTTTCTATTTCACCCTCTTATGGCAATTTAACACTATACATTACACGTCTCTTTCCCACAATATAATATAGATGTAAACGGTTGCGGCGAAACGTCACGATGACGTCATGACAGCCTAGTAATTTTAGGGATGAGCTTCGAAAATCGTAATGAATCGTAAATTAAATATAGTGTCGCATTTTATCGTAAAAATATCGGTTTTTCGGTTTTCATTTACCGATTTTCGGCAAATAACCGATTTATTCAACTTTTTTTGGTCAACAAAAATAAAACTAAATAAAATAATTTATTAACGATTTAAAAATCTTATTAACTATTTTTGGTTCAATGACGTGATGGTGATAAATATTAGCACGCTTAAAAATTAAGATGGATGCGACGGGTCTGCCCGCAAAATTCAAATTTAATTTGGTTTTTCGCAATTTGTAAACTAATACGACAACGTAGGCTTATGGCATTCTATTTGCGACAATAACAGTATCATCCCCAACTATTTATTTAAAAATCTTCACTTGAAAGGGTCCAGTTTAAGAAATTAGCTCTAGTATCCACTATAACCCACAAATTAGTCGACGATACTAGAGCTAATTTCTTAAACTGGACCCTTTCAAGTAAAGGTTTTTATATAAACCTGTGAGGATGCTACTGCCATTGGAGCAATTAAAATGCCATAAGCCTAGGTTGTTGTATTAGTTTACAAATTGCGAAAAATCAAAATTAAAATTGAATTTCGCGGGCAGACCCGTCTCATGCCCTTAAGGGCCGGCGCACACATGGCGGAGTGCGGCGGAGTTCAGCGCAGAGCATGCCCGCAAAGTTTTCTAATCGCGTGACACATTACGCGAATTTCTACCATAGAATGCGCGAGCACGCGCGGGACTGCGCAAGTATCCGCACGGATGCACAATTAAATTTAGATATTATTTCAATGAGGACAAAGTCGATAATACTTTTACTGTGAAAAATGCTCTGCGCTGCGCTCCCCCATATGTGCGCCGGCCCTTAAAGTACCTAAACTAAACCTTCGTAGGGTTCCAATGCACCACAACAAACTCAGCTGGGTATTTTTTTGTTATTGCCATCTCACAATCACACTTAAAACTAGTCAGAGCAATTTAATCATACTATTTTTTTATCATTATCTTTTAGAAAATAAAAACTTTAGATTTCAAGATACATCTCCAAAACGTTGTTTTGAGAGATTATTATAAACTGTATAACAATTAAATATCATAAAATGAATTGCTATAAGTGTAATAATTGTAGTTTTCTGACCAGCGTTTTATATTTAACACAATCGAACGTCTTGGACGAATTATACAAGACGCAAATGCCAAATTATCGTAGTCTTCATAAAGATATTATTCATTTAAACTTTAAAGTTACTGAGGTCAAGTCTGCCGTCCTAACAAAGAGTGCAATAAGTCGAGTTTTTGGGCAAATTGACTTAAGACCATATCCGTAATCACGAAAATGCTCTATATTTTCGCCTTAGACGTCTTTTTTGTATCTTCAGTAGTTTCGGTTCTGTTGGTTATCAAAACTGCAATATGTAATATTACGATTTGTAAGTAGCTAATCATAACCGCGAATATCTCGAAAGTAGTCGAAACCTAGTTATTGCTCTCTTCGTTAGGACGGCAGAAGTATCAACCGATTTAAGTAATAAAATTTACATTGTCAGGAAATACAATACAAAACCAGATAATGCAACAAGAATTTTGCATAACAACATGACTTATCTCATACTTATACTGATACTTATACATACTTACATAATGACATACTTTTGTCTTATGACACAAAAGTATGTCATTATTATTCAGTTACTAGCCGATGCCCGCGACTTCGCCCGCGTGGATTTAGGTTTTCCGAAATCCCGTGGGAACTCTTTGATTTTCCGGGATAAAAAGTAGCCTATGTGCTAATCCAGGATATTATCTATCTCCATTCCAAATTTCAGCCAAATCCGTCCAGTAGTTTTTGCGTGAAGGAGTAACAAACATACACACACACACACACACACATACAAACTTTCGCCTTTATAATATTAGTGTGATGTAGTCATGTTTTCAACAATAATAATTGTACTTGATTCTAAAAATACCATTCAAGTGAGAGTCGGATTCGCACAAAAGGGTTCCGCACGATCGTACAAGAAATCTCAAACCAGTGTAATAAAAATGTGCAAATTAATGACGAATGTGATTTAGTTAAACTAATTATTTGATTGGGAACACAAATCTTTAATTTTTTTGTGATGTAACCATAAGTTCACGGTTTTCAAATTTTTTCGTTCAATTGTGCTATAAGACATTGCCACCAGCCAAATGTCATGATTCCTATTTTGATTCCCCCAAAATGGCAGACACGGGGGGCAGACAGACAGACAACGAAGTGATCCTTTATAGGTTCCTGTTTTCCTTTTGAGGTATGAAACCCTCGACAAATGTAAATCTTTTCCATTAAACTACATTAACCAAAATATATTCTAGTAAAATGTATAAAACAAAAATTTTCAAAATCTATTTATGTGGATTTAGAAAATCATGATCAGTTTACAAATTCACAAAAAATTAAGTTTACTAAATCAGATATAGATGGCGCTGTTGCCAATATCTTGTATAATGATATGGAAACCTTCGTGGGTGAGTCCGACTCGCACTTGACCGGATTTTTTATACCTAAAGCCTGACCAACTAAATTCGTCATCATTCCAAAACGCTAAATGGTTGCAATTTTCCGGACAATGCGTTCTTAAAACCACTTTTAGAATGACCACAACCGTTTAAGCTATCGAATAAATTATTTATAAATAAAATTATCTCTGTAATGAAAATGCCATCATCGATGTTTACAGGTATCGTACAATAATCGTCAATTGTTAAAATGTCCATGTATGTCTTCATCCGCATTGACACAGTGAGGGCCACCTCTCTGCTAAAGACTCTTACAGCAAAAGCTTCTTTTAAAGCTTGACCTGAAAGGTAAAATGAATTATCAATGAATTACACAAATTCGAGCAAATTGTTAGTTATAATATTATGAGACATAAATCACAACATTTCATGATAATCTTTGACTTTGATTAGATATGTGATGTAACCACAAATTCATGGTTTCGGATTTTTCCCTTTATTAATTATTGTGCTATTAGGACATTGCTAGGCTACCAAATGTCATGGATTATATACGGGAAGTATCTCAAGAGCTTTGATTCCCTTGTCTTGATAGAGATACAGATAGACAGACAGAAAACGAAGTATAAGGATTCCTTTTTTCTTTGGAGATACGGAACCCTAAAAATGGAAGACCTAAATGAATTAAAATAAATGCTAATACATAATTCTAGAAATTTTTGGGCTGGACCTTAAAAATAGTGCCACTGGTGCCGCTATTTTATGCACCAATTGGTCAAACCAATAATTAGTGGGACAAATTGAACTTTAAAATGTTATACAATCTACTTTGTCCTACTTGGAGGGGCAATGTGTAATAAGCCAAAATAAAAATCGGTCAAGTGTGAGTTGGACTCGCACACAAAAGGTTCCGTACCATCGCACAAGATATAACACTATTTAGCACGCTGAAAAACAGACATACAGACAAACGGATGGACAGGTGGACGTGTAAGCGGATGGACAGCGGAGGCTTAGTAATAGTCTCATTGGCACCCTTCACGTACGGAACCCTAAAAATTGATACGAGTCGTTGCAATGCTAAATACTTTTGGGTGCTCACACCTGTTTCTTCATAAAATGTTTGTAAAACTTCAGTTTGGTATGGTACGATGTCTTTACTTGCCTTCATATTATCGACAGAATTTGGTTTCAAATGTCTATCTGTTAGTCGAGTATTCCTTACAGTGCCACCAATCCCACCTACCGCATATATTTTTTCAATGATCTGACACCCAAATAGCACGGCGATTACCGATGATTAGGTCCTTTTTCTGAAATTGTTTAAATGACATTTTAGTAGATGTGGAACATCACATATATTATGATATACTTTTTTGCCATTCATAATATAATAATAAACATTCAACCCATCTTTGCCACTGCGAAGGAGATTGGTAAACTTTTTTTCAGAAAAAGTGCTATTATGCTATAAATGATCTTCTTAACGACTTAAATATAATATAAATATAAATATGGGTCTCCCTGCTAGGGCCCGCTGCACAGAAAAAATTGCAACACCCAAAACTGGGTATCTATAATACTACCATAGTATTTTGTTCCAAACTAGAGGATGCCCGCGACTTCGTCCGCGTGGATTTAGGTTTTTAAAGATCCCGTGGGAACTGGTTGATTTTCCAGGATAAAAAGTTGCCTATGTCAATTACAGGGACGCAAGCTACCTTGGTACCAAATTTCATACAAATCGTAAAGCGGATAGGTTTTTAAGAATCCCGTGGGAACTCTTTGATTTTCCGGGATAAAAAGTAGCCTGTGTCCGTCCCCGGGATATAAGCTAACCCTATACCAAATTTCGTCAGAATCGGTTAAACTGTTGGGCGGTGAAAAAGTAGCAGGCAGGCAGACAGACAGACAGACAGACAGACAGACAGAATCGTAAAGCGGATAGGTTTTTAAGAATCCCGTGGGAACTCTTTGATTTTCCGGGATAAAAAGTAGCCTGTGTCCGTCCCCGGGATATAAGCTAACCCTATACCAAATTTCGTCAGAATCGGTTAAACTGTTGGGCGGTGAAAAAGTAGCAGGCAGGCAGACAGACAGACAGACAGACAGACAGACAGAATCGTAAAGCGGATAGGTTTTTAAGAATCCCGTGGGAACTCTTTGATTTTCCGGGATAAAAAGTACCTGTGTCCGTCCCCGGGATATAAGCTAACCCTATACCAAATTTCGTCAGAATCGGTTAAACTGTTGGGCGGTGAAAAAGTAGCAGGCAGGCAGACAGACAGACAGACAGACAGATAGACAGACAGACAGACACACTTTCGCAATTATAATATTAGTATGGATGTTAGATTTAAGGAAAGTATTTATGGAATTGCTATAAAAAACAAATAAATAAAAAATATCTTCATGTGCATCTGACATCTGAAACTGCTGAACCGATTTTTAAAATTCTTAGACCAGTAGAAAGCTGAGCAATTCATGAGTGACATAGGCTATATTTTATTTTCAAAAAGTTAGAGATCTTTACTAAAATTGTAATTAGCTACCTGTGCATGTCACTTTTTCATAGCTTAACAATAAAACCAATTTAGATGTTTATCAGAAAGATAGCTTGCATCCTGAAGATGGATAACATACTATTTATACTGGAAAATTAAATAAAGTCTAAATAAAGCCATTATTGTTTTACTACAGACAAAATGACGGGTGTAAGCTTGTATAGTGAATGTAAAATAAGTAGTACAGATTCTTAATATGAGGTGTATGACAATAGTCTGCACATTGTATAAAAACAGAAATCAGCCAAGTTTGTGTATTTAATCCTTAGTCTATGACATTCAATTCCATCAGCCTGTATGCGTTCACTGCTGGACATAGGCCTTTCCAAGAGTGGGTCACCAAACACGGTTCTCCACCTTCCGTGTGGACTATACAAATTTCAAACCCCTATTTTACCCCCTTATGGGTTGAATTTTCAAAAATCCCTTCTTAGCTACATCTACCATAATGACTATTTGCATACCAAATTTCAGCCCCATCCGTCAAGTAGTTTGAGCTGTGCATTGGTAAGTCAGTCAGTCAGTGATTTTTATATGTATAGATATATGGTATGATATTTAATAAACCACTGTTTTACTTGCCTCAATTTGTTCATAGGAATGCAGGTATAGTTCCAACATGTTTCTTTATCAGTTTTGTTGCTTCTCACACAGCACCTCAGGTGCAGGATTTCACTGTGTTCCCAGTGTAAACACAAATTCAGATGACCAACTCCTTATTCTGGAAAGTTAAGGCAGAAACATAAAGTAAATGGTAAATTATATTATCATTCATTAATAGAGTAAATTTTCTTTTTTTAGCTCAACAAAAGAACCAGTTTTGGAGAAATCCCACAGAGAAACAGCTTGCATCTGGAGACAAAGATAGGCATTTTAAGAGCCATGCTTTTTATCCTAGAAAATTAAAGAGTATCCATCTCATAGATAGGAATTTTGAAAAACCGAAACAAAGTCATGAGTATCAAAGTGTTTATTTTATAGGAAGCTTTGAAGTGTATTAAAGAGTTCATACTTCACAATGAACAACATAATGAATATTTTTAGCCACTCATCAGTGAGAATATCCCTGTTTATTTGGTATAATGGATATATTTGGATTTGGCATGTTTAATGAAGAAATTCATCTGAAATTAATCCATACCAATATTATGAACGTGAAAGTGTAACTGTAACTTTTCACAGCCTATCCATTTAACCAATTTTGACGAAATTTTGTGGTGATAGCTTGCATCTCGGAGATGGATGCAGGCTATTTCTTGTTCCATGAAATGAAAGAGTTCTTAAAAATCTAATTCCACGTGGATGAAGTCACAGGCATCATCTATTTGGCACTGAAATAGCTTGCATCCTGGAGGAGACATAGGATACTAATTTTCATCCCAGAAAATGAAAGAGTTCCCATGGGATTTAAAAAATCTAAGTCACGCGAACAAAGTCGCGGGCATCATCTAGTAATACTTACTCTGTGATGACAAAACTATGCTTTCCACCTCCGTAATTGCAGTCTTATATAGTTATGATACTGCATGCATGTATGAGAGTCCCTTTAGCCTTTTCCATCCAGTCGTTCTCGTCCAGCCACTCTCCTGAGGTAGTTTTTCCAGCAGCTTGCACTTGGAGGTTGTTTTACATGCCCTTATCGCCTTCACAGTAAGAACATCCCCAGAAGTCCCCAGAACCCCCAGAAGATGTTTGGTGCATCTTCGGCATTCGCTAGATGTGGGCCACCTTTCCTTTGATCTTCGTGAAAACGCAAAATGCAAGTCCAAACCAAGGAATACATTTCTCAATCGCGGTTATGGTTATTAGCGCTCACTGATTCTTTATACGAGTGTATACAAAACAAGTATACTCAATTTAAGAAAAAAAGACGATAAATTTCTAAGAAAAACATATGAAACAGTGATTTAAATTGGCTTAAAAGTTTTCGTATTTTATTGATTTCTACGTTACGCCATTTTTACAGTGTTGTCGACATTTGATTTTATTTCCCCCAAATTCAGATTTTTAATCGTACCTATTGAAATGAGAAATCCAATGAACGACATTGAACATTTTTATATTTTGTATGTTACTGCTACTCTGTTTTATATTACTTTATTCAAAAAATGGTTATCATGTTATATCACTGTAATTTCAAACCTAAATATATTATTTTACTTAAATTTGCTCTATGATTCTTAAAAACCTTTAATTTTGGCAACATGAAATTTAAAGTTAAATCCAATAAAATATTATACTTTTTTCTATAAAAATCTAAGCTCGTTTTTCTTCCACCTTTAGGGTAAAACCCTTAGCTGGTCACACTCCTCGTGCGACCATTCCATATAACTATAATACATATAGTAATAAAAAATTTCAAACGTGTGCGTAAAATATAGCTGTGGTAGTGAAGCGAGAAGCTTAATGTCTACCCATACTAATTATGTGAGATAGAAGACATGTACTTGCAATGTACCTAAGCATATTTGAAATACCATAGGATAGCCGGCCCTGGTTATTGGTCTGTGGTGAAGTGAAGCGAAGTTAATTTTTGCGAAGGGATTTTTGGCTTGGGATATGTAAATATCTACTTTTGGTGAGGGTTAGATTAGCCATTCAATTTATAACATTAAAACACGATGGCATTAGCCCTTCAAAGACGGGCAAACGTAAGTGATTTGATGATTCTACTTTTTCAATTTTACTAGAAATTGCCCGCCACTTTGTCCGCGTACAACTGCGATTGTGATATCCCGTTTCCGATGTAATTAAAAGGCTAACCAATAGTAAAAACCGCAACTTCGTAAATCGTACTTTACGTGCTAATGATTCTGTTTCATAGGGTACCCCCATTAACTAGTATTGATTTAGGTACAGTAACTTTACTATAAAACTTCGACAACCCATTTCA
This sequence comes from Maniola jurtina, assembly GCF_905333055.1. Lineage (NCBI taxonomy): Eukaryota > Metazoa > Arthropoda > Insecta > Lepidoptera > Nymphalidae > Maniola > Maniola jurtina. The sequence continues at coordinate 8,459,582 of NC_060030.1, forward strand.
GGTCTTTGCATAAGAGCATCATGATTAATCCATTGCCGGTCTAGTATTGAGCACGGGTCTCTACTCAGAATGAGAAGGGTTTAGGCGATAGTCTGCCCCGCGGGCCCGGTGCGGATTGGCAGACACACACCCTTGAGAACATTATGTTTATGCCTTAGAAGGGACTTATACCTTACTTTCATGTTTGTATTTTAGGCATTATAGTTCTGAGATTTCATGTTTAGTCAGTACATAGGTACTAAGTAATAATATGAAATTGTGGCAGTGTGTCTGTCTGTTACCAGCATACCATGCCTATGCTTTAGCATAATATTTGTTGATCTTGATAAATTTTGATAGTCTTGAATCCGACTTCAAGATGCTAGAGCTATCAAAATTTTAACCATTTTAATGCAAATAACTGCAAAAATTCAATAACTTAAATTCAATGTGATGATATTGCGGGAAAACAAGTAGTCAATTATAATTAATTGTTTTAGGCGCACACCTATCCTCTATGTAGTCCCTCCATGCTTCACCGTTTTTCATTATACCAATTATTTAAACTGTGTTAAAGGAAATAAAACATAATTAATTGGAACACTTGTCAAACAAGTTTCTGCTCCACATAATATGTAAGCATGCATTGGACTATTAAGTAATTATTAGATTTTTTTGTTTTAGGTGAGGCTTCCACCGGAAGTTAATAGAATTCTATACATAAGAAATTTACCATATAAAATATCAGCGGAAGAAATGTACGATATATTTGGTAAATATGGAGCAATAAGGCAAATTCGTGTGTAAGTATGTTTATCTTGAAATTACATATGCCTATTACATTTGACAATGGAACACAAGTTTTCTTTGCTCTATGATATTTTACTTTTATAATTTACACTTTTCAGTGGCAATACACCTGAGACCAGAGGCACAGCGTTTGTGGTGTATGAAGACATATTTGATGCTAAAAATGCATGTGATCATTTATCTGGATTCAATGTCTGCAACAGATATTTAGTTGTGTTATATTATAGATCTAACAAAGCATTTAAGGGTATGGATATAGAAAAGAAACAAGAGGAACTAGATACTTTAAAAAAGAAATATGGTATATCAACAGAGGAACTTCGTAAATGAATATAACATCCTTACTGATTGTATTGTCGCTGAATAAGATAATATAAGATTTGTACAAATTATCCTAAACATGAATTTTATTTATAACTGAACTAACCTAAAATAATAATTTAAAAATTTTATTACTGGACTCTGGGACGCCCTCAAATGGGATTTTTAAAAATCAGTGAATGAGTTAAGAATCTGGTAAACTGAAAATCTGGTAAACTGCTCATAAGGATGGAATCATATAATTCAGTATAGGTATAAAACTAGAAGTTTGAAGGGGAAAACATAGTGAGCTTATAGTGATGCCTTTGAAATCTCCATATTACTCCCAGAGGCCAAAGGTGTGTGAAGATCGCCTATTTGGCTAGCATGGTGCTGGTTTTTATTTAATACTAGAGGCTGCCTGTGACTTCGTCCGCGTGGATTTAGATTTTTATAGATCCCGCGGGAACTATTTGATTTTCTGGGATAAAAGTGGCCTATTTCGATTACTGGGACGCAAGCTACTTCGGTACCTACCAAACATACAAATCGGTTAAGTGGATGGATCTTTAGGAATCCCGCAGGAACTCTTTGATTTTCCGGGATAAAAGCAGCCTAAGTCCGTCCCCGGGATATAAGCTAACCCTGTACCAAATTTCGTCAGAATCGGTTACACTGTTGGGCCGTGAAAAGGTAGCAGGCAGACAGACACACATTCGCATTTTATAATATTAGTATGGATTATCAGCTAAAATGTTATAGATAAATGCAATATAAAATAGATTCCCTAAGGAAATAAAAGGCATGTCAAAGTCTATTATTTTAATTCTTAATTGCAATAAGTATTTAAATATTTACAATCCAATAAAATTTTAATTAGTTTCATGTTCATCAATATCCAAAGGTCTTCGAGAACGCCATCTATTTAAAATGACTACACTAGCGCACAATAAAAGCAATAGCGAGATGGAAACGCCACACATTGCTAATACTCCACCATGCAGTCGTTTTTCATCTATGAACAAAAAAAAATTAGAAATTACATACTCGAATAACTAATTAAGAATATTTGAAATAAATAAAGAAAAAACAGATAGATACTTAATTTATAAACACGTGAAAAAAAATTCGTCTCAGGAAATGTAGACTTTACAGTGCAGTTTGCATGCAATGTTAAGTTAGTATACATCTGAAGATGGTCCGGTATCGAAACAAATGATGGTGATGCGTGGTGGAAGGCTGTAGTGCATCTTGATTGCTGGCTTCTCCTGCATTTAGCAGAGGACGGATGGTGCATATAACATTGCTTTTCGTTGTACCATACAGCATTGCCTATTTTGGCGACTTTTAATTTATAGCATATTAAGAACCTATGTTTATAGTAAAAACCTATGTTTATAGTTCCATGTGTATCATGGAAAATAAGAAATCTCAAACCAGTTTTATACCGAACTAGCTGTGCCCGCGACTTCGTTCGCGTGGAATAGTGACCACGCTTTACGCGCCACGGACGCTCAGGCGCGAGGCGTGTAGTACGTACTCTGTACGTTAAAAATGTTCGCCGTGATTCTTTAAATTGACATAACTTTTTTATTTATGAACCGATTGACATGAAATAAACACTAAATGTTAAGTGAAGCTTACTACAATATATTAGTGAAAACCGTATCTAAATCGAATAAGCCGTTTCTGAAATTAGCGTGCACAAACACACAGATAAGCAGACAAACAGACAAAAAAAAAATTACAATTTCGGTTTCAGCATCGATATAATAACAACCCCTGCTACTTTTTTTTATATATTTCCATTGTACAGACACCACTTTTCTACAATTTTATTATATGTAATAATAGATAAAGCAAGTTAATGTCCGGACAGCGCCACCTTGGTGTGATTTGGTAAACTAATTATTTCGGGAACACAATTTTGATGGAATCGGTTTCCGAATGTTTCCCTTTATACTTGTGCTATAAGATCTACCTGCCAAACATAATTCTAGGTCTACGGGAAGTAGTAGTATTCCCCTACCCTATAGGTAGGTTTTGATTCCCCCGAATTGTCTCCCAAACAACACACAGACAGACAACGAAGTGATCCTATAAGGGTTCCTCTTTTCCTTGAGGTACGGAATCCTTAAAAGTGCTATACATTTGGTAGAAATTACCATTTGCAACTCAGAAGTAACTCCTACCTTTTTCTATTTGCTCATTCGACGTAAGTGTAGAAAATAACCGGGGTAAATATTGAAGCCAAAAAGCGATTTCTTTGCTGGTTTTATACTTATTGCAATTGGAGTCTTCTTTTTTGCATATTTCATGAATATAAGATTCCCCCACCATATATCGCGGCCATTCGTTTAAATTATCTGGTGACCTAAAAAAAAATTTATCATAAAATTATTTTATTTTATAGCCCTAGTTTAACGGATTACTCAGGTCCTATTTTAAATAGATAGTTAGGTACCATATGCAGATCTTATAAATAAAAAAACCGGCCAAGTAGGTACAAGTCAGACTTGCGCACTGAGGGTTCCGTATTTGGGTAATTTTTCCGACATTTTGCACGATAAATCAAAATCTGTTTTAGAATATACAGGTACAGCCCTTTCAAATGATACCTACCCTACTTGGTATAGTTTTCTTACTTTGAAAATTGAAACACATTTTAATTTTTTTTTAATGATGTACTTAATCACAAATTCACGGTTTTCGGATTTATTCCTTTTCTTGTGCTACCTACCTACTTACCAAATTTCATGATTCTAGGTCAACGGGAAGTACCCTATAGGTTTTCTTGACAGACACGACGGACGGACGGGCGGACAGACAGACAACAAAGTGATCCTATAAGGGTTCTTTCTTTTTGTGGTACGGAAACCTGAAAAAATAACACTAATATTTTTTTATTGAGTACCTAAGTAAGTTTGTAGTTATACTGGAAACGGAAATACATACTCTGAAAATTTCGACTCTGCCTGTTACGGTTCATAAAATGATGAGATGGACAGGACAGACGGAGGCTTAGAACTAATAGGGGCCCGTTGGCACCCTTCGAGTAGGTAGGTACGTTTTAAAAATTTAGTTAAGTAGTAGTTAAATTTTAATATATGCCATAACTAACCCAAATTTAACAAAATTAATAATGTACTTCCTAAACTGTATAGATAACTGTTTCTCATTCTGAGATGAAGGTCGCCGGGCAACTTGGAGCATCAAAGCGTTTCCTAGCAGCGCTAATAATTCGGCACCGTGAGTTGCACCTGAAACGGACGTAAGAAATTAAGAGACGAGAAGATGAAAATATGATGCAAGACGAAGTACTTGATACATCGTGACTTTAAGAGGTCTTAAATAAAAACAAATTGGCCAGTTAAAGTATCTAAATAATATAAGTCCCTCCTTAGGGAGGAGGAAGGTCCCGGGTTCGATTCCCGGCAGGGGTTTGGAACTTTATAATTTCTAAATCTCTGGCCTCGTTAGAGGCTTCGGCCGTGGCTAGTTACCACCCTACCGGCAAAGCCGTACCGCCAAGCGATTTGGCGTTCCGGTACGATGCCGTGTAGAAACCACAGGGATATGGGTTTAATAAAAAAATTGCCATGCCCCTTCCAGGTTAGTCCGCTTCCATCCTAGACTGCATCATCACTTACCACCAGGTGAAATTGCAGTCAAGAGCACATGTATCAGAATTTTAAAAAAAATATGCAAGCTTTTTTCCGATACATCACTTTTTTACCTGACTATGGCAAAGACAAAAGCAAGGGTTATGATTTTAGTTTTGAAAATTTTTACCTGTAAAATTAAGCTTTCGGCCACTTAGGTCTATATCAGTTGCGCGCGAGTAGCGATAGACAAAGAGATGAGAAATTCGCCGAGCAAGTTTAGCTGCTAGAACAGCACAACCGGCACCCCATTTAGCTGAGCTCTCCATTCTTGCAACGGTTTCTATTAATTTCATAATTTCACCCTCACTTTTCGTACGCGTTTTCGGACCTAGGAATTCCCAACGTATTGCCTGTGCAAGCTGAAAGAGATTTTGTTTGTAGGTTTATATTCAGAAGAATTCTTTAAATTACAATCACATAAGTATACTTAATTTTTACAAAATAAAATGAAAGTCAAAGTCAGATCATTTATCCAAAATGGGGACTTTTTAACTGTCAACCTACGTAAACTTAAAACTAAAGCTACGAGGGTTCCAAACGCGCCCAATCTGAGAAGAGCCCACTACAAACTCGGCCTTAGTGGCTGGAAATGGCATTATGTTCACTAGCGAGGCCTGTGCTGGGTACTAACTACTACCGCTGAACGATTAACTTAACTGTCCGCCTATGTAGTATGTACCTACCCTATGCAGATTATTCTGCCAATAAGCAAGTCAACGGATGTCGGATCACTCCACAATCGCGCAACATTTGACGAGCACGTAACCAACACACCCGCAGTGAAAGTGTGAAGATCTTTTTTTATTAAGTTTTGAATTTCTGGCCGTTACAGATATCTATTTATCATTTTGACGTCGTACATAGGTATTGTATCGATTTTATCATTAGTTGAAATCCATTTATTTTATTAGAGATTCACTTGGTTGTGGAGGAGCAGCCTTGTAAATAGATCGATGGTCAAAAAATGAGCGTAAATTCAACAGAATTGAAATATAGTAGGTACTTAGTAGTACCTCAAATGGCAGAAGGTGTCCCTACCTACCGCTTTTAATTGGTTTGACACTCTACTCCAATCGCTTCCCGTGCTGTATTTAAGAAAGAACATAATATTGTCCATGTGCAGACACATTCTCTCCACTTCAATAGATTTACGCCCATTTTGACCATCATACTTCAAGGAAATAGAGTACTTTGTAAAATGGTTAGTTAACTAGTAAGTATAGGCTACTACGGTCTACGGACTGCTATACTAAGGTTGAAATTTATAGAGCGCACTTTGACTTTGTTCAGACTTAAGTTTCAGTTAGAACGAGACAGATTTATGCCAGCCGTATATCGCTGTCGCCTGTCTTGTTTCAACAGTGATCTATAGATCTCTATAGTGAACTATAGATCTCTCAGCCTTAGATAGATTTATATAATTTTAAAGTCTTTTTAATATGATTAGGAAAACTTACGAGTGGCAATGTTTCTGGTCGGTCTATGGACAACAGGCGCAGGATTTCCTGAATGATTGTCACACTCGCGTGCTCGTAAAGTGAGTCTGGACCTCGACGTGCCAAGTCTTCATAATTATAATCTGAAGATACGAGTATAAATTAAAAATTATACTTACCATCGAAGCTAAAAAAAAATCGCCCTACGTACCTACCTACTTTTCTTGCTCAAGTGGTGAATTTGTTTTTATGTCAAAACTCCGAAGAAATAGTACGTGACCTACCTATGTAAAATTCTGTTTTTGTAAACGTTTTTCATTCCTCTTATAAAGCAAGCTTATTCATTGCATCATGCATGCATACATTAACGGCTTGAGACGGGTCTGCCGGCGATGCCAGGTTTATATAAAAATCTTTACTTGAAAGGGTCCAGTTTAAGAAATTAGCTCTAGTATCGATTATAACTCACAAATTGCTCAATACTAGAGCTAATTTCTTAAACTGGACCCTTTCAAGTAAAGATTTTTAGATAAACCAGTGAGGATGATACTGCCATTGGCGCAATTAAAGTGCCATAAGCCTACTTTGTCGTATTATTTTACAAATTACGAAAAACCAAATCTTTGAATTTCGCGGGCAGACCCGTCGCATCCACCTTAAGGTGTTGGGGATTACTTATACTGATTATTATGAAAACTGATCGCTGTCACACATTTTTTAAACCCGATTCCGTTAGATATGAGTATTGAAAAAATTCACCGTATGTTATGGCTTCCAGGTCAGTTGTTCCAAGGAGGACATCCAGTTGGATGTTTGGTAATTTTGATGTCCCTAAGGCAGTGGATAAAGAAGATGGTAAATATTGCTCCTTATCGGGTAAGAAATTATCCGCAATGGGTTGAATTACATTTGTCCAGTTGTTCTGAAATTAATTTCTTTTACTCAATAAATAGGTACCTTGGTAGCGGATACTCAATTGAGTAATCAAAAAAACCGGTAAAGCGCGAGTCAGAGGTGGACACCAAGGGTTCCGTAGCTTGACTTGAAAGGATACCTACCTACCTACCTGCCTGATTATTATTTATTTGGTGTAATTGTTCGGCCACTTTAAAAACAAAATAATCTAGATTGCGCTGCAAATTAACAATAACACACAACAACTCTAGGAAACTATTCTCTGCGAGCTCCCGCTTCCACTTTGAAAGCGGACACCCAGAGCCGATACTTGATACGATAGTGGAAGTAAAACGGCCAAATAAAAAAATAGGTAGGTAGGTAGGTACTTATAAAATTCTGCTGCGAATACACAGATGAAGAATTAGGCAGTAGGTACTGTTCTTCCGCGTACCTATTCGAACTATAGCATAAAATGTCTTTTATTCTAATCAGCTTGGGTCATGAATATCCAAGCTGAAAGGACAAACCCGATCCTTAGGTGTACCGTTTTTTCATCGTTAAAAACTAACCCTAAAAACTATTAACTGTATTTAAAATTACCTACCGGAATTGAATTGAATATGTCCGATACAGACCGAGTTCTCAAGCATTGAAGTATTTCATTTTCTGTGTCACGTAAGCAATTTAAAGATTTGATCAATCTTTGAGACATATTTTCAGTTGAATAACTATTCTCGCCTTCCTTCCCTACCGCTTTCCAGATATTGTTCGGTGACATAATTATAGCACGTTGAAACATTCCTGTCAATCATAAAACGATGCATAAATTATACGCTTGGTTCTCCTGATTTTCTTAAATATGTAAGTAACTACTTAAATGTGACTCTAAAACATATTGACTTACTTACCGACCGTTCGAGGCGAAACAATATGATAAAGAACACTATCTGCACCAGCAGAATGTCCTAATAAAGTGATTGTATTAGGATCACCACCAAATGCAACAATATTTTCTCGTACCCAAAGTAAAGCCATGTACTGGTCCAATAAGGCTAGATTTCCTCGTGCCTTAATAGATTTTAGCGTAAAGAAGGCCAGAATATGAAGTCTATATGCTACCGTCACTACGACGATGCCCTCTGCGGCCAATTCTTGGCATGGCAATGTTATTCCATTTTGAGTCCATGAATTACTGTACAATATAATCAATACTGGTTGTAATTTGCCATCTACTCGCTGCCTAAAAAAATAAGGAATAGTTACATAAAACCAGATAAATGGTGTTCCAGAATTTACGCAAGATTTGAATTTGGCGGCATTTATGTAATAAAGTGTTGCCAACAAAAAAAGATAGCTTGACGGTTCGGTTTATTAAAAATGGAGCGCTACACTAAAGGACGTGTTTTCACTGTTGATCATCAATTCCATCACCAGTTACCACATGAATCATTTCCTGGTCGTGTAGTATCCCGTTTTGATGATCTGATTTAGCCGCCCAGATAACCTTTTTCTTTAAGTGTATTACCTATATATAGAAGCAGGCGTTATTTTGCGGAAGTCCATGATATACAAGGAACCAAAAGCTTAATTTGCTATAATCCGCCAAACCAACGAAATCTGTATGGTACGCAGCACCACACAAAGTGAGTGGTGTTGGAATTTGTGTGGTGCGTACCATACAGATTTCGTTGGTTTGGCGGATTATAGCAAATTAAGCTTTTGGTTCCTTGTTTTTCTTTAAGGTTTTTTTAAAATCTCAGATTTATCTTGACAATCTTATCACCACCTACGCTTTGAGCGTGAATGAAATTGAGCGTTTATTTAAAAAAAATTAACCACGTTGCATGCAAATTTGAGAAATGGGTGTTTGCCAAGCGGTGGAGTCAATTTACCCAATATTCTTTCCATAACTAATCCTTACTCTAAACTTCATGAATCATCAAAAAATACTTTTTTTTGGTAAAAACTTGTTTTCGTGAAGTTTTGGGACAATCTTTATTTAAATTCTAAAAAAAATTGACGCTCCTAACCCGTGGCGTCCATATATTAAGGTAGAGACAGTCTTCCTTGTAATGCTCGCTTTCATTAGCAGATTGACGACAACGTGGAGGCATGCGATGAGCGAATAAAGTTCTTCTCCAACCCGAGTGCCTTTCCGGGGACTGGAAATAAATAATAAAAGCTAATAGTTAATTACTATATTACACAAAAATATTTCTTGAACTGAAAATATTATTTAAAAAACCAATTATCCTATACGTAGATAGACAAGTTTGGAAACTTACAGCAAATCTTAATCTGCCTGTGGGTGGAGCTGCGTAAGGGATTCCATAAAACCCTTCTATGGGCTTAAGCGAATTTTCCGTGAACACTTGAATCTGAATATTTTATAAACGATATATTTTGAATTTTAATATTTTATATTAATCTTAAAGGGTAGGTTATTTATTTCACATACGAAGATTCTGTAACTAAAATTGAGAGGAACAAGTCAACCATGAGCGTAAACAGGACAGAACAATATTGATTGAATATTAGGTAGAAGATAATTTTATCACCTCACTAAAAATATTTTTATAATACTTTATGGCCCTCAATCCTCGCCAAGACAGCAGATAACTGGATAGACCGTACATTAAAAAATGGTTGCTGAAGGAAAGCAACGACTTATCTAAAAATAATCAAGCGAATGTTCTGAATTTCTGATCTGCTTAGTGCACAGAAAAAATGAATCTGACTACTTCCATGGCATAATGAATATTGTGTTGCCCATAGAGTAGATGTTGCCGGAGTGAATCAGTTGATCGTGGGTTTTGAATCTTGGTCTATTTTGTGTTCGCCTCAATTATTCTGGTTGCCAAATAATAACACTTATAATATTTAGGTAGCTACTCAAAAATATTAAAAATCTGTCTTACCCCGACAACACGGCCTTGCGGTAAATTTGCGACGGGATCTTGTCCAATAACAGAGTATAACAGCGACATAAAACACCAACCAATTCTTTTTTGCATTTTCAAGAGTTGAAATTTCGAATTTCAACTGTAGTATAGTTGGCAGTGTAAGTGTAATACAATTAATTCTATCTAACCGACTATCACTCAACGCTTGCTAAAGTTTAAACTGATGGCCAACAATAAATGCATATGGTTGGACATTATTTCGACACAATAAAATCAGTACAATGATTACGCTCCAACCCATGACGAGACAATTGTAACGGCGATCACATTGTTCTAAAATAACCTATTTCCTTTTGTAATTAGATGCGTAGGTAACTACCTACGTTGAAACCTGATATAATCCAATAATAATTAATGCAAAAATTAGAGAAAAATAGGAAACACGTCATGCAAAATCTCGACTTTGTAAATCGATAGCTGCGTTGCATGACGTTCAAATTGCACTTCAAAAGTTGTATCAAATTTGTTTATAATATGCAAATTCGAGTTACCAAAGTCTAGAGCCAATATAAACGCAATGAGCAAAACTTTAATAAAAACATTACAATGTTACAATTTGTACGAGTTACTCGTTAGTGTTGAACAAAACAAAGTATATTAAAAATTTCCTATAGGTAGGTACCTCAAATCACACTTTACCATTACTTATTGCCATGTCTATTTTCTTCAAAAGAATTTTGTAATAATAATGCATAGGTTGATTATTTGCAAAACCTATGGTCGCCAGCATTAATCCATAACCAAGAAGAATCGAAAATAGCTTGTGTTGAGCGAGCCAATGTCGTAGACCACCAGCTAAAAATATAAAATAAATTAGGTTTTGCTCAAAGTTTAATTCATTAAATTACCTAAAAATGAAAGCGTGTTGTCATTACGTTTGTGTAGAAGGATGAAGATAAATAAAAATACAGATAAGTTCAATGCTCGATTTAAACCAATACCTTCTCTATTCGAACTCGTGGTCGGAAATCTCATCGACGTTGGTTGTTTGGCATAAACCAGTAAATATCGAACTCGAATTAAATCGCAATTTGTGACAACAAAACTGGAATTAGTGCGAGCCTCTGCTTCAGCAGCTGACGTCTTAACTTCTTTGTACACACCATCCCCTGAAATAATATTCGAATCATTCAAAAGTTGGTAGTTTATTTAGGTACTAACTTTTAGGCCACTATATAGACCGTGTTCTGTACATGTGCATAATAATTATGGCAAGGTGATATGTCATAATATTTGAACGCCTAGTGTTATTAGGTTACCTACAAAAAAATATGAAAAAATATTTATCAACTTCTGCTGTCACGATTTTTTCTTCCAATGCAATGAAATGTCCCTCACCTACATGAAGTTGAGTTGATCGATATTTTAAAAAATATATATATTTTATTGATTTTAAGAACAACAGCTTACGCTTGAGATAAAAGACAATTTCCCTGTCTCATGGTTTTGGATTTCTCCATACTGTCCCTGTTAAAAAAACCATACCTACTGTACATAGTACCTATCATTTCTAATTCGAACACATGATCCATATAATAGGTACAAATGTTTCAAACCTTCATTTGTGACTTGGTTTACTTGGTAATTGATTCCCTCAGGAACGTCGATAACTTCACACATCGCCACACAAGACAGGTGACCTCCAATGCAACTAGCTCCCCAGCCAAACCCTCCATGACTATACGGCAAACTTGCACTTAGTTCCGAGGAAAGATTTACACCGCTACCCGTTACGTTTGTCTATGTGAATATGTAAGAGAAAAAGATATAAAGGTAAGAATAAAAATGTAGATTTCACTACACCATAATAATATAGAATTAAGTACCTATTGTAGGTACTTACTACCTAGTTATATACTAGATGATGCCCGCGATATCGTCTGCGTAAGTTTCAGTTTATTAATTATTCATTTGAATCATTTATTAACGTCACTCTGCTGTTTGTCTGTCTGTCTGTACGCGTGTCACATATCCCTAACTCGTAGACGAAATTAGTGACAAACCTGAAATTTTAGTGATTGGAGAAAAACGTTGACCAGAAACTAAATATTAATTAGAAATTCAATTAAATTATTTTTCAGGGGGGCTCTGATACATAAAAAGGAGCCGATTTTTTTTCTTACCCTAGCATGTGGAGTATCGTTGTTCAGAGCTCATTGAGTAGTAGCACGCGTATATTTTATACTTCTTTTTATCTTAAAAAATAAGGAAATGGGGGGGGGCATCAAAGTTGGCAGTTTTAGAACATTTTTGTGACGGGGGCTATCTCAAAAACTAAACTAGTTAGGAATATGAAATTTCGGTATATACTATTATGTACCTACTGTAATTACTGTTTATAAACAACAAATACTAAACACGATTTATAAAATAGTTTGTAAGCTATGGCCAAAACAAACGAACATTTTTTGAGAGTTTCTTTCACGGTTTGTTGCGATGTTCTGGCTCGGAAAATACAGACAGACAGACACTTTTGCATTTTTGATTATATTATAATACGAGTAGTAGATTTGGATATACAGTACAAACCTTATGTAAGTGATGTTGCAACCCAAAGTATAAAATACTGTAAAAATTTTCGAGGCGATTTCCGTGGTAAGCATAAAACACCCTACGGTTTTTCGATAACTCTTTCCATTTCAATTCCGCACTAGATTTGCACGTACTGACAACTTGAAAGATGTACTGTGGTTTAGAAACTGGCAGCAATGATTGTGTACTTGTTAAAATGGCTTCATGCTAAAATGTATCCATTAAGTTAATGTCTCATCTATAATAATATACCTGTACCTAAATAATTACAGAGTTTCAAAACTTACAGCTTCTTGCGGCATAGTTTTTAAGCTAGGTTCTTTTAGTCTTACAAGAACGTAGAATAATAAATCAAGGATGTCGGTTATATCGCTCAAATTTTCAAGACTGTCCAATTGTTGTAAAACCAAATCTAAAGCTGGCACGTCAGTGATCAAACTCAGCTGAAAAAAATATGGAATGAATAGAATTTTTTTATTTCAACTTTTATTTTGTTTTACATGAATAATTTTTGTTTGAGGTACCAATTCGTCCATGTCTTTAATTCCATTTTTCATAAAAATGGGGGGAAAGGGTCTGAGGCAGCTTTCGTATCTGAAGCTAAAAGCTGCCGCTACAAACAAACTCCATTTTAAATCAGCCGCCTTAAAATCTTTTTCTAGCGTTAGTCTGTAACAATAACAATTTTACCACGTATGGTAAATCAAGTATTTTTTTATAAAAAAATATCAAAAAACCCCGACTGCGGTATGTACAGCATCTTTTTCAGTTCATCCGCCATTTTGGTTTTTTTAAGGATTTTATGTAGAGCCTACGCCCACTACACTCTACCCTCACGCTATCAAGACGGATCTAATAACGTACCTACTTATCATTAACAAAATCGTTTGAGCCGTTAAGTAGTTACGAATGGGTATAGGAACGACATAGGTACATACTCATAGGTAGGTACATATTATTACATTACAGGTCAAACCCTCCTTTTGGGCTTCGCCGCAATCGGGTAAACAGATTCATATAATTTTACATTTTCAATCTCAAAGTGGGTGTGATCTTATTATTATTAATTTATTGAGTGCCAAAGAGGCCCGAACTACTCAACGAATTTCAACATCAACGAAAGGCACAGAGGGAGAATATTATGTCCTAACTCCTAACACCTGACACAGGTGTCCTGGCAAAATAAATTACGATTTAATGACCTTAAATGCACAGCTTTTTTCTCTAAGGAGTCTAGTTTTGCTTGATAGTTATTATTATCAGATAAAGTTTCCGAAGCTGATGCCAAATTACAATTTGTAGCTGTATCTGATAATGCTTCTGGCTCTCCATCCATATTTGAACTTGCTGAATTTGTTTTAAAATTTACGTAATAGCATAATAAATTTTGATTCCGTTGAAAAATGTCCTGATTGGGTTTATTAATTATTTATAAGCATTTATAGGTAACTACATATATTATTTCATGCAGTTGTCAAAATTTGAAACGAAAACGTAAAAAAATTAAAAGAACAGGGCAACCAGTTCCAACCCAAAAAATAAATTTAAAATGTTACGATTGCAACAGTAACATAGTTAATATTACTTTAAAATTATGGTAGTAATTTAAGTGATAGGTTGGGTCTTTAAAATGCTATTTGATATCTGATTCTTTTATCCCTATAATACCATTAAACCCACAAGTCACCAAGTCGAGTCACAATGAAGAAGTTAGAAGAATAATATGTGACACGTTTTTAAAGTTACCCGTGACCATGATCATTGTAGTAAACGTAATTTTTACGGCGGCGCGATATGCTTGCGTGTTGCGACAAACAACATACCGTATCCCTTTCATTTTTACACACAGTGTTTGGCACGGTAGTGAGGTCCGATCTCTCGCTCGCTATTCGAAGTGGGGTGGCGATAAGTAGACCAATTATTATTTATTATTAATTGAAGGTACAGTCTATATCATTAGGAGATTAGGAGTGTCCAATTTGGTCCAATCTAAGTTAGATTTATGGATTCATAGTTAGATCTTAGATCTCAAAAGGAATGATGACATTTTCTCTATGGTTTAAATAAAAAAATGTCCACGGAGGCTAGAATCCAGAGTCGCACAGGACTTCGTCTGTGATGGCGTTTGCTGGCGCGCGTGCTATGCTTGTTTGGAGTGTTTTTTTTTTTTGTTAAGAGTGGCTGGTTTTTGTGTTAGTTGGTGTTTTTTGGTGGTGGAACTGACTGGGAAGCGCTCTAAAGGGGCGCCGCGTGTATGTCGGCGGGCGCCGGCGCAGACGGAGTCCATACTTGTATAAATTCAATAACTTGAAAATATCACAAACTTGACATTGGCTAATCAGAGTAAAGCCAGATTTAAAGAAAAAAAAAAAGGGTCGCACAGTCAGTTGAAAAAAAAATGTCCACGGACTACTGTCATGTTATGCTCATGTCATCTTTACTTTTGTGAAAAATGGCGTTTGTGTTGTGTTGAGAAATTACAAACACGACTGTGAACATCAATAGTAGTTTTATGTGGTAATCAGTGTTAATTTTCATTTTCGACTAGAATAATAAATCGTGGACTAATGAGTTTGTTGACCGATGTCTGCCGTGGCTCCCACTATACCCGGTTAGTGATATTATTTTGGTGGTTCCAAACCATTTATTTTGCGTGGTTATAATGTATTTTGTATTAATGTGTTCAAAAAACAGTTTTCTTTTAACTCCAAAATTTGAAAATAGTTTTATGCTAATCCGATACTCAGAAAAACGTGAGCTAAAAAATGTCTCTAAACGACCTATTTTCTACTGACGTTGCTCTTGCGTTGCTCCGCGTGACGCGTTGTTAGCGAATGTGACCCACTGTCATGTAAAAAATACCTGCTTATATTTATCCTTTATTTGGGAAACTATTACTGTAGAAGTTTTGTTAATGGTATTAAGAATAGCATTTGTTATATGTATGTAGTCCATACAATATTATAAATGTGAAAGGTGTCTATCCTTTTCACAACCTACTGTTATTACTGATGAAACTTAGTTCCTACAGTATAGCTTATAATATGTTAGAGACTGACACTTTATACTGGTATAAAAAAATAAAAACTCATGCAGGGAGTCGCAGACCTCATCTGTAATTGTATTTCAGCAGTTACTAAATTCTTAATTTCTGTAAAAATAGCTTTCAGGACTTCTTAAACCATTTGGTCTTACATAATTCATTTATTCTTTAACCAGTTAATCTTTTTCTTTTACAAAAAAATGGATTCTTGACCAGGCCTGTCGCCTATCTTGTATAGTATTTGCATTATTTTTATAGAATTGGCATATTGATAGATACATAGGTTAAGGATTAGTTTGGATAGGATTGGTTGAGGTAATATACTCCTGCTATTATAATGCTTCATCCACGTAGATTAAGGTTTGAAGGAATTTTTAGTTATGCTCATGATATGGTGTTACTTAGCCCCACACTAAAATGTCTTTGTGAAAACTATGTCATAACACATGAATCCAAAATGTAAATAAATATAGACATAAAAAGAGCCATCTAGAAATCTGATATTTAACACAGTTTCACAAGTAATGTAAACAATGAACAAGGCCAGATTTAACTAAATTCTTATGGGAGTAAAGTCTAGTTGGTTGCTAGTTAAAATACAACAATCACAAATGTTAATCTTTAAAGCTGATAAAATCTGGAGAATTCTGTCAGTTTTGTTTGTAAACCAATTTAGGTTTTAGTAGTTCAAGTATTTCATACACAAGACATCAGGATCCCTGAATGATGATTTTGACATAAAATGGTCTTGAAAATCACTGTGCAAATTACAACATGCTCTCTTCTTCTCTCTGGGCTGGTTTCCGCACTTAAACGTTTCCGTCTGTTGTGCGTTAAACAACAACATGCTCATGGAATTGACCTGTAATATCCTCACGGGTACAGTATATCATCAATGCCATATGCATATTTCAAATGCCAAGGTTTAGTATTATGTTTGTGAATTATTTGGCTTAAATTGCAGGATAAATGAAATGCCCTGGCCTGCAATAAAATGATTTATTTATTATTACTTTCAAGGATAAAAGTAATTTATGTTCATATCCACGATGCAGCTATCTCTGTGCCTGATTTCATCAAGGTCAGCTCTGTAGTAGCCATAAAAATATAACAGACTGACAGAAATGCTTTTGCATATATAATATTTATATGGCTTGTTTCAGGGGCTGACCCAACCAAGGACATACAAAAGCGTCGAGCAGGTAGTATTGGGTAAGCAAATATACAATACTCCAGATTCCAGTCCATATCACAATTTACAAGGAACTAAGTAACTTTAACTAAAACTAATAACTAATATAAGCTTAATCTGCTTTGATCCTCTAAAACAGACAGATCTGTATAGTGCAACATGCAGCATGCAATATGCACCGCCCATTCTACCACTGCTAAACATGTTGAAAAAACAAGTGACATGGAACAACACATAAATCCTCAAAAACACTCAAATTTGAGCATTTGTGTGGTGGTGGAGTGTATTGCTTGCTTGGTGGCTTGCTTATCCTTCACGTTTACCAGAAGAAGGTGCATATCGCATATTTTTTAAGTGTTCTATAATAATCTATAGCCAAAGAGTATCGAATGGGGATAAATATGTAAGAGAATGAATAATTTTCAAAAATAAAATAAAACCCAAAACCCAAGTCGGTTGTTTTTTTTTTTTAATATTTTTTTTTCACCATTTCTGTTGGCTCCACTGCATTAAAATATGCTATACCTAGTTGTAAACCTACTGTTTACTAAGCTCGTACACTGATCGCGAGCAATTTACTCTTATCCGTTGAGGAGTTCTGTTCTCCATCTCCGAAGATATTCATCAGATCTTCACCAAATTTATATGGGACCACCTGCAAAGTATATATACCCTTTCAAATATACAAAAAAAAAACCAAATAGGTCCAGGTGTCTTTGAGTAATCGGGGAACATACATAAAAAATTAAATAATATAATAAAAAAAGATTTCGACAAATTGAGAACCTCCTCCTTTTTTGAAGTCGGTTTGAGTTAGCGCTGTACAAAATATTGCGTAGGTATTTGATAGCAGATTCACCTAACTTACATATTTTTAACCAAATTCAAAAAAGGAGGAGGTTCTCAATTTGTTGTTTTTTTTTTTTTAATGTAAAAATACAAATGAAATTAATTTCTCAGTACAAGCTGATGCCCATGACGATTTATGTTTTTAAAAATCTCATGGGAAATCTTTGAGATTTTCAGAGATAAAAAGTAGACTAGCCACTCTTCAGCCCGGCTAGCATGGGCAGTAGATAAAAATTATATCGCTCGATTATATCCACTGATGTCATAGAAATCAGTGGATATAATCGGAGATATAATTTTTATCTACTGCCCATGCTAGCCGGGCAGGTATTTAACAGTATCCATGCAAAAAAGTAACGTCCCACGGGGTTCGTAAAATTCTAAACCTACGCGAAGAAAGTCGCGGGTATCAGATCTATGGCTTTGGCTGAAATATTTTTAATTACTCAGGAGTGTAGCAGGTTATTGTTCCTTGTTACAAAATATTTATTTTTACTTCGCAGATCCGATGAAGACGACGCAAGTGGTGGGAAATATACAAGGATGGAGGAGGATAATATTCAAGACAAAGAGAGATTCGCGAGGTCGGTATATTGACATTGATTAGAGAATTTCCCACGTTTGATTGTAGTGGAACAATGATACCTATACTTAATCAACCTCTACTTGAAAGCTTGCGATTCTCATAAGATTGACATCAGTTTGCGTAAATACTCGTACTTTATTGTGATTGAAAACGTGACCTATCAGAGTTTACGCGCACCTTATTGGTGAATTAGGATTCTTCTTAAGATATGTTAATTTTATTATTATAGGTTGTCTGCAGGTAATACTTATAGCGCGAGTAGTCTGAATTGAGCAGAGAAGGCAAATGAAAGCAAACGAATTGAGGCAAAGCCTTTGCTCACATTTTACCTTTGAAGATCTTTATTTCCACATAAAGAATTAAAAGTATAAAAAACAAAGGGTGACCTTGTCACCTAAGCGATCTCTTCCAACAGGCAACTTATGAACTAACAGAATTGCGAGATGAGGAATTGCTATACAAACTACCTACAGTAGTAAATGAGATCTCACTCGCCATTTTAACTTAATGTTTCAATCGTCATGTCAAAAGTACGATTTTAGTCCTTATTTTAACAGAGCTCTCTCCGTCACTTACTCCATACAATCGTAGTTCCCATTTCATTTGAATATTAAGCAACCAAAGTCCATGAAATTTTGCAGACATAGTCTAGAAACTAATATCTGTGTCTGTGGTGTTTTAGATTTTTCTAAAAATATGTAATTTTAAAATTACAGGGGCTCAAAGATTTGTATTTTTCTTTAAAAAAAGGCCCAACTTTGTGCTCGTTTTTCTAGACAACGAAGCAATTTAATGAAATTTGGAAAAACCACAGACCTAGAAAATTTAATGAATATTATGTAGTAAAAAAATTATCGTTATATATTTTATATTGTTATAATTATGTGGGAACTACGAAAACCAGAAATTACACCCAGAAATCTTGAAAATTTCGTGCTGTCTCGATTTGTGCAAGCGGGGTGGTGAAGTGCGGGGGACGACACGTGAAACTGACAGAAACTGACAGTCTAAACACACGGGCCACATTTAGACTGCACCCGACTCCAAACTTGTCGATAGGTCTAACTAAATACACTGGTACATTTCAACTTGCGTTAGACGTATGCGTTACCTACTCAGACGTTGCCTGTAGATAAAAATATGTCTCATGTTTGCTGGCAATAGCGCATGCATCAAACCCTGCAAGTTGCAACTCTCTTGCAACCTATTCCTCACGCAATACGCACAGCTTTAATATTATAATTTTTGACAATGTATACTATAATATGTAATGCCATATCACAGGTCACTCTCTGATTTATTGCTAACAATTTACTTCCAAATGCAAAGAAATCTAAGTGTGTTGAATTCACACTGCCCAATACCAGGACCTTAAATGACATAAATTCATTGATAAAATAATCATATGTTGAAAATAAAGGAGAACCCCCTGTTTCTCGGTATAATGTTAGATGCAAAGCTTCTATGGAACACCCACATATCAACACTTGATGGTAAACTCAGCTCTGCTGCTTACACTGTTAGAAAAATTCGACAGGTACTGACGTGGAAACTGCAAAAATTGTATATTTTGCTTATTTTCACTGTATTATGTCTTACGGACTCTTGCTATGAGATAAAGCGGTAGATATTGAGAAAAAAATGTATTACAGAAAAGGACAGGACGTGCAATTTATAATTTGAAACCGCGCGCTGCCATACAATAAAAATATAAGGAAATAAGTACCTTATCTATTATCTTATAGTAGCTTCTAAATATATTTACAACTAGCTAATGCCCGCAGCTTCGCTCGCGTGGATTTAGGTTTTTAAAAATCCCGATCCTTTCATTTCCCAGAACAAAAGTTGCCTCTCCGTAATAGCCCGTCCCCGGGATGCAACTTGTTTCTGTATCACGTAAGAATATTTAAACGGATGATCCTTTTCAAATCCCGAGGGATCACCAGGATTTAGGAATGCAATTTCTTACAGCATCAGGGTTGAGGTCAACGACAAAGTGTTCACTTGGTATAGATACCTTCAATATCAATTAATAATCGACACTTTTTAAATCCCATTAGCTTTAGTAGTCAGGTCCCCTGCAACATCAGGGTTGAGGAGTTGGAATCCAAATTTTTTATTGAACAATGTCGCAAACTTTCTTTATCGATTAAAAAAACTACCCAAAATTACGCAGTTAGGTTACCTGCCAAATTTCATGGTTTTGAGTCAACGGGAAGTACCCTAGAGGTTTTCTTGACACACACGACAGACAGAGAGATAGACAACAAAGTGATCCTATAAGAGTTCCGTTTTTCATTTTGAGGTACGAAACCCTAGAAAACGTAGGATCGGCATTCCGAACCAGTGGTAAATTTTTCTGACCATCCAAAAACACTTTGAAGTTTACCTAAAAGTTTACAGGAATAAAAATTTATCATTGTATTCCATTCCATTTCATTCTATTCCATTCTGTTCAAAGATAAATAGATAATAAAAATATTTGTCACCGAAACAATAATTTACGATACATCGACCAATATCAATTTTACTGATGACAATCTGACTATTACCAAAGTGAACGACTACTATAATATCTATTATATACGACTAACATAATATGTATTATAAATTGTGTGCCGTTTGCATTCTCACTAGGTTCTCATTAAGTTTGTTTTATTTGGTTAAACTTTCTGGCATTTATATTGTTATGACGTTTAATTGGCAAACAGTCTGTTTATTGGCTGAAACTCAAAAATTCAGCCAATCACAACAAAGAAAATATTGTAATAATGATTGATGCAGCTTTCTGTAATTGAAAACAAAATATTTGACATTAACTTGAATGTGACAGTGTTTTCCGAATAGGGTTGCCAGAGGCCCCGTATTTTACTGGTAACCCCGTATTTCAGGATAGAGAAACCGGTAATTATGAAAATAAAATACGGGGCAAATAAAACTAAATATTTTTAGGGTTCCGTAACTCAAAAGCAAAAAGAACTCTTATAGGATCACTTCGTTGTCTATCAGTCTGTCTGTCTTTCCGTCTGTCCGTCTGTCCATCTGTCCTTCTATCCGTCTGTCATGTGTTCATGAACAAATATTAGTATTTTCAATTTTCAAAGTAAGATAACTACATATATCAAGTGGGTTATCATATGAAAGGGCTTTACCTGTTCATTCTAAAACAGATTTTTATTTATTTTTATGCATAATTTTTTTAATGCATAACAGTTTTTGATTTCTCGTGTAAAATGTCGAAAAAAATACCCGAATCGGAACCCTCGGTGCGTGAGTCTGACTCGCACTTGGCTGGCGAAACCGAACACTGACGTTATGTCCAGTAGAAAGAATATTTTCCTTTTGCGGCAATGCGTAGCCGAAACCCACTCGATATTGATCAAAATTAATAAAAATAAAAATAAAATAAAAAATGGTCGTAGTCAAGGCGGCGGGGCTTGGTTTGAGGATGTTAGCCTTTTTTTATACAAGTTAGCCCGTGACTTTAATCTTTTCTAGTGGTAAGTGATGATGCAGTTTAATTTTTTGGCCGTTAGGGCCATACTAACCATATAACTAGCCATGACCGAAGCCTCCCACCAGACCAGAAATTTAGAAATGGCGACTGCGCCTGGGAAGCCGTCAAAAACCTAAGCCTAAAATAATACTTACACTATTTCTTGCACTTGCTTACCAATTTTTTTTTGGAAATATATCCAACATTTCGCGCTCACTTCACTCGCGCTTTGAATTTGTATTACTTGGTGTAAGCCCCACAATTTCGTTTGCATGAATTTAGAGTTTTAAAAATTCCGTGGGGGATTTTCCGGACTAAAAAGCTTATGTCTGGGATGCAAGTTACCTCTGAATAGTAAGTACCAAAATTTTGGTAAAGAAGATGGGCCGTGAAAGGGTAACAAATAGATAGGCAAATAGATATACTGTCGTATTCGTAATATTAGTATGGATAGGGAGCTTTAAAAATAAAATCTTGCCATGGCTAAACTCGTTTCCCTTTCACTTTAATTCTTTCTGTATTGAACCAAAAACACTTACGCTCACTGCGCTCGCGCTTTTTTATTGTTGTATTTTATCTCACTGTCAAATTGAAAGGCGAAATTCCACTAACCAGGTAATTAGCCCATAAAGTTGAGCGAATGTTTTTTTCCTCATGACATGATTCAGTTCCGGCCCTGATAAAACCTCTCCCGAAATCGATTCCTGGCTACGGCCATAGTATTGATACTGTGAAGGTGGAATTACAAATTAAATGTAATTTTAAGTTAAAATGAAAAGATTGTATGCATGAAATGTATAACATTTTGCTTTACAAAACTAAGAGTTTTTAAAAGCTATTTAAATAAATAAATCTTTTATTTAAAACTACATTGCAAACACAGTTCACCAATCAAGACACGGCAACATACAGAGAAAAAATACAAAACTTACAAATAAACTGAAATATCTAAATAGGCTTTCCATGCATTTCAGAGAGAACCACCGCCTGTTTCTTCAAATACTTCAAATTTTCAAATTTCTTCAAATCTAAACCCCGTATTTTTGATGGTGGTAGCCTGTAAATCAAAAAGAGGCAGGTGGCAACCCTAGACTAGACCTAGACAGAATGAAAAATTGTTTTCATTACTCGGTATGCCTACTGCCATAGTGTGACAGAAAGTGTGACGGTAGTTGTGACCTCTGATTGGCCGACTCTCTTTCACTATTTGCTAAAATTGATGATTGCAACAACAATATTTTCTTTTATGTAATCGAAAACAGAACACGGACGTCAAACAGGTTGACTAATTGCAATCATTTCTGACCGGCTAACATTGTTCCGCTAGTGGCTCAAACTCATTGTCGCAGCAAGAACATGGTAAATTCAGCCAATCACAGCAATTTGAATTGGATATCACAAATGTACCGATCTAGGAACCGAGAATGCACGAACCAGGGCAGATAGAGATGAGAACAATAATATCATACGTAGGAAATCGACGGGGGATCGTTGACAATGATCCTCTTAAAGGTGAACCGTATATATGACATGACAGTTGACCCGATGAGTAAAAAGGATAGCTCTATTTTAAGACAATCAAATTAGCACTGATCCTTTTATCATGTTCATGTAACATTTTTTATTGTCAGTCGTGAAAACCATTGCGAAATTGAGCGCCGCCGAAGGAACAAGATGACGGCATATATCACGGAACTATCTGACATGGTTCCAACATGCTCCGCCCTCGCGCGGAAACCCGACAAACTTACTATACTGCGAATGGCAGTAGCACATATGAAAGCACTGAGAGGTACCTAATCTTTACTATAACAATATTTTAATATTTTGTGTTTTTGTTTGCGCATCACGCATAGTATATTGGGCCAACTGAGACAAATAGAATTGTAGAGATACAGCTTTACTTTGCCTGAGTGTATCTGCTAAGAAAAAAGTTTTATTTAAAGCTTTAATGTTCAAATATTACCTATTTGTTAAACAGGAGAACAACACTACATTTAGGAATCTGGAAGATTTCTGTATCTTTTTTCAAAAATGTAGCATTATTTGCACTAGTTTCAGAGATGAAAAAAATGAAAATGAAAGTATTTATTTACCAAATACAAAGTTTTTTCTATTCTTTATTTTCATAGGTACTGGAAACACATCTACCGATGGTACATATAAGCCTTCGTTCTTAACTGATCAAGAGTTGAAACACCTCATTCTCGAGGCAGCTGATGGATTTTTATTTGTTGTTAGTTGTGATACTGGACGTATCATTTACGTCAGTGATAGTATAGCGCCCGTACTTAACTACACTCAGGTAAATTATTTAACATGTTAGTAAATTAATTTACATGCAGTATTTGATTTTGTCTGTGTGTTTTAATTAGTACTGTATTTGAAGGGAGAATGGTACTCATCGTGTTTGTACGATCAAGTTCATCCTGACGATGTGGAAAAAGTACGAGAGCAGCTCAGTACACAGGAACCGCAGAATACGGGGCGTATTTTAGACCTCAAAACCGGCACCGTCAAAAAAGAAGGTCATCAGTGTAAGGAATTATTTACCTTCTTTTAAATATATTTTGTATTTATGTCTATATTTTAATTTTAAAGAGGATTTTTTTTTTACAATTTGCACATAGCTTAATAAGTTAGACTTACTAATAATTTAAAATAGTTGGATCACGTTTTAGTAGTATGAAGATGTTTATAATAATTTTTTTTAAGTTGTTTATCAATTTTTTAATTTGACAAGCAAAAAAAAATTTGCGTGCACTATATGAGTGATCTTATCAGTTATCACTATGGTCAACCAATCAATCAATCAATATCCTATATTTGTAAGTTTGGATGTAGGGGATAATCTGCAGAACTAACTTTCCAATGATATGTACTGCGTTATCTCCTAGTATATTATAGGCTTTAAATTATATCAAGCGGTCGAAGTCGCGGGGAAAAGCTAGTACATGTATAAAAGTGATACTAGAATAAACACCATGTACACAGCGTCGATGCGGCAAGTGATGGGGTCGCGGCGCGGCTTCATCTGCCGCCTGCGCGTGGGCGGAACGGCCGAGAGCGCGCACCTGGGCCGCCTGCGCGCGCGCAACTCGCTGGGGCCGTCGCACGACGGGCACAACTACGCCGTCGTGCACTGCACCGGCTACATCAAAAACTGGCCGCCGACAGGTTCGTGCCACCCCAGAGTTGATCGCGCAGCCGGTAGTTGCACGCCGCGGGCAACGCATTTTGGAAATACGAATATCGTTAGGCACATAGCTTAAAGCTAACAAATTTTCTAACGCCTAAAATGTATTTTCGACTACATTGAAGTAAAACTGCGCCATATTACGGATGCCTCGACTTTTGTTCCTGTGAGCGATACGCCTAATCAGTTTAAACCATCCGTCTTTTTTACAAAAAAATATTTTCAGCCATGTTAAGGTAACGGCAAGGTAAAAGTAACGAATAATCGTCCAACAACGGGTGTTTTGGTCATATGAACTTAGAATTTCTGTCCCCCACTCATCCCGTTGGTAGGTATTTGTGTTTAGGAAAACGTTGGCCAATTCCTAAACCGAAGTAGTATCACAGGAGGCACACTTAGGACGCACCTTCGACATCATCGAGCGCGACTCCTAGCCTGAGCTCCCCCAGCTGCAACGATTAGTGACAAGCCATATTATTACCAGATCGCGCAAATAATGCCATGTCCCTCAAAATGCCTTCAACTTGACACCACATTTCGCCCGAGTTTCTTCGGAATCATCATATCTATGGCGAATCTAATGCATAGTGATGATGTCTTTCGAATTTCCAGTACTATCAAATGCGTTGCTTCTGGCGTGTGCTGTAATGCGCGATCAGCTTATAGTCAATGATAAACATCCTAGTAGCTCGCACATTAGGAAGCAAGGTACTAGTTGGAGCTACAACTATATTATTATTTATTATGTGTTGAGTAGAAGTATCTAGTCAAAGCTCCAGGAGCGCAAGCCGTTTTTCTTTTTGCCGTAAAAAAGTTTCATGCTCTCCAATAGGCACCTTATATAGCCTAACTGGCATGCAAGCTACGAAGACACTATTCTGTTTCGTGAAAAGAAGATTGCCTTTGGCAAAGTTGGTCCTTAGGACCCAGGGATAGATTTGAGAAGTGTACAACCAACCTTCCTAACTCGGAAGAAAAACCATAGAATTATCATTTTTCTACTGAATGGTGACAATACAATTCCATAAATGAATTCGGCGTTCTTAATTTATGCCCAAACTTAAATCTTGATGGCTCCACTTCTTAAATTCATCCTCATGTCCTAAGGGCTAACCCTGCCAAAGCTTCCTCCCTTTTGTTCACGAAACGCCGTCTTTTAAATATTATGTTGTGTATATATATACACAACTACAAATTAAATGCATTATTTTGATACAGAATACAAGTACCCGGCTTGCTAGATGCTAAGAGTGCTAGAAGCATGTGTATCATAGACTTACCCCACAGAACCTTTGATAAATAACAAGACGAGCCGGACGTCAATAAGCGTCCGAAAAATTATCCCCTCAACCCTAACCATTATTGAGGGTATATTTGTCATTTAGATTATTTATTCTTTAATATTACCCGCATAAGGTCAGTTTTACAATGCCTACGTATTTTATTTATTTTTGGTTCTGATGTAAACAAAATAAAGTCAAAGGAAACTGTTTCTGTTAAATTTTGTATGTGGCTACATATCTTCTTACAAACATCATACTTTGCATACTTTACCTAAGCTCAGAACAATAACTAAAGTGAAATGTTTTTGAACTTCGTTTAAAGTGAACAAAACAGATCCAAAAAGTATGATGAAAAATTATATAGTAGGCCATTCAGTTTAATTGGAATTAACTAATTCCATGGATTTTGAAAACAAATTCTAAACGAAAAATATCTCTGCCTGTTCTTTAATCTTTATTTATTGTTCAGGCTTACCTGCTAGACTACACTAACATATTCATAGAACTATAGTCAATAGATTAATAATGCAGCAAAGGACAAGTTATAAATCTATTCATTATATTATTAACATGCACAATTTTATGTGTTTTGGGATATCAGATCTGTTTACAGGTATGCAGATGGATCGTCCGGTCGAGGATGAGCTGCATGCGTCGCACTGTTGTCTGGTCGCTATCGGAAGATTACAGGTATGTTCGCCGACAAGTTGACGTTAGTCTGCGACGATGACGTGTGACGATGTTAATAATTTCGGCGATCCGTTGCTCCGTTGTGACGCGATTGAAGAACAAGCCAACAAACAAACACACTTTCGCATTTATATAGGTAGGGGTAGTGATGCTTGTCTTATTTTTTTTTTCGTAATAATTCTATAATTTTTGCTTGTTTTCTTCAAAAAGAAGTACAAAATCTGTCGAAACGTATTATTTCTGGTACTTTGGTTAAAAGTTGATAGATGTGCGAGATACAAAGTATCTTGCAGATGTTTTACCGTGATTTTTAATGTGATTGAGTGGACGGCCTAAGTGCCTGATCTAGTTAGGCGCGCGGCGGAGCGAGCAGAGTTCGTCTCAATGTTATTTTCATACACAAGCGTCGTGAGTTACAGTGTCATCCAGACCCTACACGACGCTTTCTTGCTGGTCTGACCGCACGGGCATGCTCCGCAGACCGCGCGTCGCCCTAAAATGTTACTGTGTTCCGCGCAGGTGACGTCGACACCGAACAGCTCGGAGAGCAGCCTGTGCGGCGGCGGCGTGGAGTTCGTGTCGCGCCACTCGGTGGACGGGCGCTTCACGTTCGCGGACCAGCGCGCCGCGCAAGTGGTGGGCTACGCGCCCGCCGACCTGCTGGGCAAGCTGTGCTACGAGTTCTACCACCCCGAGGACCAGCAGCACATGCGCGACAACTTCGACCAAGGTGACGCGCCCATGCGACCCAGCCTCGTGCGATCCATGCAGGTGACGTCGACGACAAACAGAGCTCGTGTCGCGTGACTCGGTGGATGGGCGCTTCCTGTTTGCAGACTAACGCGCCCCGCAGGAGGTGGGCTCTCAGCCCGCCGACCTGCGGTGTGATTCTCTAACTCAGTGTCTAGCACTGAATGATAGCCACCAAGCAGGTTTTTAATCCATTGAAGGTTTTCTACGAAAATATATTTTTATATCACCCTGTGAAGCAGCAATGTAGAACCATCCAACCTCGCTGGCTATCATTCAGTGTCAGCGAATCACCTAGCTGCTGGGCAAGCTTTGCTACGAGTTCTACCACCCTGACCCCGAGAACCAGCAACAAGCGCGACAATTACGACCAAGGCGTGCCGCCAAGTGTTTGTACATTATATTAATGCGTTTAACATAGGAATAGAACAATCTTTCCGCCATATTGTGAAGTTGTTTGGAAATATATTTTAATTCAGAATATTTGTAATATATTAAAAAATGCCCATTCCCTCTGTAGCGGGGCCCTATTAAATAGATATTGTAAAACGATTAGAAGTCTTCCTATCAGTTTTCGAAATAAATGATCGTCTACGAAAAATTCCGCACTGAAGTAGTTTCAGTTGTTTGACGCTATTTGTATAACTAAATATATTTTTTTTGTTACAGTTTTAAAGTTGAAAGGCCAAATCATTTCACTCATGTATCGGTTTCGTACTAAAAGCAGAGAATGGGTGTGGTTAAGGACATCTGCTTTTGCTTTTCTGAACCCGTACAATGATGACGTAGAGTACATCGTCTGCACAAATACCCTGGCCAAGTGAGTATTGAAACCTATACTATTATATATAACGTCTGACTACAAACTTTCACGGCCCGTCCGTTTAACCGATTTTAACCAAAGGTACAGAGATAGCTTGCATCACAGCAAAGAACAAGGCTACTTTTTGTCGTTCAAAGAGAAACCTAAATCCAAGCTGAAGAAGTGGGCATCAGCTAGTCAGCAATAAATCTACCATACTAAGTATATAATATTATAAATGCGAAAGTGTGTCTGTCTATCTGTCAGCGAGCTTTTCACGGCCCATTTAGTTATTTCTAAGATAAAAAAAAAATAACAATTAAATCCGTTACTCTACTCAATGAGCTCTAAATAACGATACCCCACATGCTAGTGTAAGATTTTTATCCGGTTAATGTTTTGTGCAGTCGGTCATTAGCGAGCACGACGGGCGAGCCGGTGGCGGAGGAGAACTACGACTACCACCTGCGGCAGCGCGACGTGTACCAGGCGGCGCCGCCCGCCATCCACCAGCAGCATCACGCTCCTGCAGGTGATCATTGTTAATGTTTTGTGCAGTCGGTCATTAGCGAGCACGACGGGCGAGCCGGTGGCGGAGGAGAACTACGACTACCACCTGCGGCAGCGCGACGTGTACCAGGCGGCGCCGCCCGCCATCCACCAGCAGCATCACGCTCCTGCAGGTGATCATTGTTAATGTTTTGTGCAGTCGGTCATTAGCGAGCACGACGGGCGAGCCGGTGGCGGAGGAGAACTACGACTACCACCTGCGGCAGCGCGACGTGTACCAGGCGGCGCCGCCCGCCATCCACCAGCAGCATCACGCTCCTGCAGGTGATCATTGTTAATGTTTTGTGCAGTCGGTCATTAGCGAGCACGACGGGCGAGCCGGTGGCGGAGGAGAACTACGACTACCACCTGCGGCAGCGCGACGTGTACCAGGCGGCGCCGCCCGCCATCCACCAGCAGCATCACGCTCCTGCAGGTGATCATTGTTAATGTTTTGTGCAGTCGGTCATTAGCGAGCACGACGGGCGAGCCGGTGGCGGAGGAGAACTACGACTACCACCTGCGGCAGCGCGACGTGTACCAGGCGGCGCCGCCCGCCATCCACCAGCAGCATCACGCTCCTGCAGGTGATCATTGTTAATGTTTTGTGCAGTCGGTCATTAGCGAGCACGACGGGCGAGCCGGTGGCGGAGGAGAACTACGACTACCACCTGCGGCAGCGCGACGTGTACCAGGCGGCGCCGCCCGCCATCCACCAGCAGCATCACGCTCCTGCAGGTGATCATTGTTAATGTTTTGTGCAGTCGGTCATTAGCGAGCACGACGGGCGAGCCGGTGGCGGAGGAGAACTACGACTACCACCTGCGGCAGCGCGACGTGTACCAGGCGGCGCCGCCCGCCATCCACCAGCAGCATCACGCTCCTGCAGGTGATCATTGTTAATGTTTTGTGCAGTCGGTCATTAGCGAGCACGACGGGCGAGCCGGTGGCGGAGGAGAACTACGACTACCACCTGCGGCAGCGCGACGTGTACCAGGCGGCGCCGCCCGCCATCCACCAGCAGCATCACGCTCCTGCAGGTGATCATTGTTAATGTTTTGTGCAGTCGGTCATTAGCGAGCACGACGGGCGAGCCGGTGGCGGAGGAGAACTACGACTACCACCTGCGGCAGCGCGACGTGTACCAGGCGGCGCCGCCCGCCATCCACCAGCAGCATCACGCTCCTGCAGGTGATCATTGTTAATGTTTTGTGCAGTCGGTCATTAGCGAGCACGACGGGCGAGCCGGTGGCGGAGGAGAACTACGACTACCACCTGCGGCAGCGCGACGTGTACCAGGCGGCGCCGCCCGCCATCCACCAGCAGCATCACGCTCCTGCAGGTGATCATTGTTAATGTTTTGTGCAGTCGGTCATTAGCGAGCACGACGGGCGAGCCGGTGGCGGAGGAGAACTACGACTACCACCTGCGGCAGCGCGACGTGTACCAGGCGGCGCCGCCCGCCATCCACCAGCAGCATCACGCTCCTGCAGGTGATCATTGTTAATGTTTTGTGCAGTCGGTCATTAGCGAGCACGACGGGCGAGCCGGTGGCGGAGGAGAACTACGACTACCACCTGCGGCAGCGCGACGTGTACCAGGCGGCGCCGCCCGCCATCCACCAGCAGCATCACGCTCCTGCAGGTGATCATTGTTAATGTTTTGTGCAGTCGGTCATTAGCGAGCACGACGGGCGAGCCGGTGGCGGAGGAGAACTACGACTACCACCTGCGGCAGCGCGACGTGTACCAGGCGGCGCCGCCCGCCATCCACCAGCAGCATCACGCTCCTGCAGGTGATCATTGTTAATGTTTTGTGCAGTCGGTCATTAGCGAGCACGACGGGCGAGCCGGTGGCGGAGGAGAACTACATGATGATTACAAGATGTTTTCCTAATGATAGTAGTAAGCACGATAGTATAATAATATAATTGATAGTATCTGTGGCAGGTAGGGATGTTTCAAGTGACCAGGAATTTTGTTTAAAATTTAAAATACTTTGTTTTTGTTAAATTAGCATTATTAATAACCTTCCATAGAGCCTAGAAGGTCACCCCCACTAAAATTGTGCAGTATTTGTTAGCATTAGCTTAAGATTAATCTGTAAATATTATGCCATTACAATATCAAGTCTACTGCGTATCATTGTAATCAGCACCGCCCAACAATAGCAATAAGCAATACCGAGCTGAGTTTATAGACTTCTCAAACCCTCGCAGCTTTAGTTTTGAGTTTACATAGTTATTTATCTCTTTCCATAAATTAATTATTTTCTTACGTTTAGAATTGGCAATCAAAAAGTATTCAATGGTAAATGGTTTGACTTTGCACACGTGAAGTAGTATAACGTGACGTTATGATCAGGTGGCGTGGGCGCGCGGTCGCCGGGCGAGGGCGGCGCGGCGGGCGCGGCGTATGCGCCGCACTACGCGCCCGAGTACTCGCCGCACCGGCCCGCCAACACCCCACCCAACACTACTTGGACCACGCTCCGTCCCGTAACTATCACCTTTTCTTTTGTTTATATTCAACTAGCTGACGCCCGCGACTTCGTCCGCGTGGATTTAGGTTTTTTGAAATCCCATGGGAACTCTTTGATTTTCCGGGATAAAAAGTTGCCTATGTGCTAATCCAGGATATTATCTATCTCCGTTCTGAATTTCAGCCAAATCCGTCCAATGGTTTTTGCGTGAAGGAGTAACAAACATACACACACACACACATACACACAAACTTTCGCCTTTATATTATTAAGTGTGATAGTGTGATTAGTGTGAAGATATCATAAAACTCCAGATAGGCAACGCTCCTACATTCTTATTTTAAAATGTGACGACAAGTTCATACGATTGTGTGTATGACGTGACACGCATGCGTGTTACTATACGCGAACTGTATAGTTATTTGCGCACTTTTGGGTAAAACGTCATCGTCGGGCATGCTTCAAAATATGGTGGCCCGGTGGCCGGTACCCGTTCCTCGCTGTAGTGCGAGGAATTATGCGTTTCACACGGCTGCAAAGTTATTTGTGTCTCGTGCCTTTGAATTCCTCGTTACGCTCAGGATTCTACGTGTTCAGCACAAGCACTCGCGTTGAACAAGTTCACTCTTACATAACAAATATACGTAACTATGTGTTACAGAGCGGCGCGGCGGGTGCGGCGGGCGGCGGCGGCGAGAGCTACGCGTACAGCGGCGAGGGCACGGGCGCGGGCAGCCCGGCGCGCTCGCCGCCCGCGCCCGCCTACCTGCCGCCCGCGCACTACCACCACGCGCACCACGCCGCGCACGCGCCGCACGCCGCGCACCCTGCGCACCCCACACACGGTAAGAGCGACGACACGGAAAAATTACTATGAGAGTAATGGATCAATTTTGACATCAAATGAAATCTTGTTGTGTATTCCAAAAACATAATTATAATTATTTATATAGATCAAAATATGAACTGTCCGTCTTTGATGGAGTTTTAAGCGGAGTGGTTGGGTTTTAGTTATTGCACTTCAGCACCATTTGATTGTGGCAGCGTATTACATTTGTGTAATGTTTTTGCGCAGGCATGTGGGCGTGGCAGGGCGGTGCCGTGGGAGCGGTGGGTGCGGTGGGTGCGGTGGGCGCGGCGGGCGCGGGCGCGGCGGCGGAGGGCCACGCCACGCACGAGCTGTCCGACATGCTGCAAATCCTGGACCAGAGCGGAGGTGGCGCCTTCGAAGAACTCAACATCAACATGTTCAATGCTAATTTCGAATAGTGATGGGCCTTTTGTGTAGCCTCAGGGGCTGCGAAACGAAACAACTGTCCGAGTGACAAAATAAGTGTTGAGTTTTGTGTTGATCGCTCCGAAGATGGTTTCGCCTTTAATGCTCCCGTACAAGTGTATCGATTCCAACGTGCGATACCGATTTTCTTCGGTGGATACGATTACTTTTATCGAAGTTCAAAACAGATAATATGGTGGTAAGATAGAGTTCGTGAATCGTTTGCGAAATCGAATGATTACTTTGTATACTTACAGATATTTCTCGTGTAAGTTTACCATGAAATATCGATTGTATATAAATTATTTTTTTAGAATTAACATATTGCAACATTATATAAAATAATATTCTAAATATTTTGAAAAAAATGAGTACTTTGTGGGCGAAAATCTGGTACATAATTTTATGTTGCTGCCCTAGATAACTGATTACTGTTTTAGTTGAATATACTATTAGGTTGACACAATTATTACGTGCCACAAGTATCAGGGTGTACATAAATAATAAAATAACTAATAACAACCGACTTCTACAAACAAAGTTAGTTTTAGTTTTCGTTGACAAAAGAGATTCTTACCGTTCTTCATCTGTAGTACGGAATCCTCGGTGCGCGAGTCTGACTCGCACTTGGCCGGTTTTTTTTTTTCAGCTTTCTTAGTAGTTTGGCCTGAGATTTTTGTCCCAAAGCCACTCTTATTTCGTTAAGCAAAAGCTTCCGTAAGACAACATCGAGCTGGTCTCGGATCATAATATTTGGCTCGTAAGTGTTCAATGTTTGCAGTAGTCGGTAACAATGAAATTCGCCCACTAAATCATTATCCATTAACATTTTAGAAGCAATAAAAAACATCGAATTGCCTCAACCACTGTTTCATAAGTTTTCGTGCACAAATGGCACAATCACATTGATTTTGTGAGTCGTATTAAATGACCTTCGTCAGGTATTACGCCATTGTTCAATTTTCCCATGTGAAATTCCCTACCAAGGCAATTTTGAACTGTTAATTAAGTATAAATGGTATATTATTATTAGTTTTACGTATGACGAGCTTTGTTAACCAATGCAAAATATTATGTTCCATGAATTGCAATTTATTTTAGAAATCAACTTTCCGCTTTACCTACTATTTTTGTGTAGGTAATGTTCTCATTGTTGGTTAATTTTGTATTCTTTAGATTTTATACAATATTTATAATTTTTCACAGTACAGACCTATTGTTAAAACCAGATAATACCTAATAAGTATTTATCTGTTTTTATTTAATTAGTTTTGTTAGTGGGAAAATTAAGATGTGCTATTAAAATTATGTTAGTGATTACAGATAAAACATTTTATTTTTACGTTTTATAATTATTATAATTAGATTGTAATTATATAGGTGAGTTAAGTAGTTATTGAAATTATAAGCACTTTCTCAAATATTAAAATTGTGTTCTTTTAAGTCACCTTTGTAAATTGATTTCAGCATTGAAATAATTTAATTTAAATATTTCAGAGTATTTTACAAACAACTTATCTTTACCTACCTACTTTTTTAAGAATGGTAATTTGTAAACTTTTGATTGCAAATCTCAGAACTCTGAATAAATAGGTAAAATTGCCATCCTTCTGATTTTAATATCTGAACTCTATCTCTATCGGAACTGTGCAGCTTTGCATAACAAATAACTATGTGTTAAAGTAAATTAAACAATGTAATATAAAAAGACCTTTAATTTAATACTAGAATGTAAATTCAAAGGTGTAATATTATACTGTAAGTAATACACTAGCTACTAACTAAAATACCACAAGGTAAAATACAGAAGGCTCACTCCGCAAAAACGTTTTAGCCGCTCGCGCTGTGGTGAGCTAAGTATCCTTCTCGCTCACACTTCCTAACATTTTTAATGATTGTAAAAGAATCAGTACACATAACAAATGTGGCTCGGTCGAGTCCTAAACAATAAAATTACGTTCATTTTAGACATTTTTATTGTAATGCCCGCGACTTCGTCTGCTGCGTGGATTTGCATTTTTCAAAATCCCGCGGGATCTCTTTGATTTTCCGAGATAAAAAGTAGCCTATGTGTTAATCCAGGGTATAATCTATCTCCATTCCAAATTTCATCCAAATCCGTTCTGCCGTTTTAGCGTGATTGAGTAACAAACATCCAAACATCCACACTTTCACATTTATAATATTGGTGGGATATCACTAGTAGAGTATCATAGAGAAGGGAAAACATTCAATATTTTTCATGCCCATTTTTCTTTATAAAAACTATGTAAATTAGACAAACTAGGTAGTTTGAGACAAGGATTTGAAGGCATGACCTTGAATAAGCAAATGTATTTTGGGTCTGATTGTCATAATATCACATCATACTCTGTCACTTGCATTGATTACCGCCAATCCTTTTAGCGAGACTCGAGATCCGTGAAGCCGCCAGTACCCATCGGGCATCGTAGTGGTGAGTGGTGAGGTTCACGCTGCTCTTCCGGCCCTCCTATTACCTACTGAGTTCTGTGATGCAAGCTTTAAAAGTTTCAGTTTTGTTTGATAACTTTTAAATCCGAATACGATAGATAAATCATATTTTTAGTGTGTATAATATTATATCTTCTTTATCACACAATACTTTGAAGTTGAATGTTCTACATAAGTTTATACAATAATATATTATATAATATGCTTTTGTAACATTCCGCCAGCTACGCAAGATCCAAAGTATTTAGCTAGACTAATCATGTGACCTTGTAATTTTTCTTTCAGTTAGAAAGTGATATGTTTTTTTACTTATTGTATTAGTTTCCAATTTTATTTTTTATACAGAAATATTTTTATGTAAGTAATGCATTTAAGATTTTTTTATAGTTAAAATGATTTGAATAAATTAATGATGATTAATAGGTATACCAAAATTTTGTAAAAGATTTTTTCATTAAATATAAGCAAGATGAAATGCTTTTTATTACATAACTAGCTGATGCCTGTGACTCCGTTTGCGTGGATTAAGTTTTTAAAAATCCCTTAGGAACTCCTCAATTTTCCGGGAAAAAATGAATAATATGTTACTCTTCGTCCTTTCAACTATCTCTATGCCAAAAATCATGTCGATTGGTTGCTTAGTTAGGGCGTGAAGGAAAGACAAACAAACAAACACACTTTCGTATTTATAATACCTATTATTAGTATGACATTACGCATAAGGGGAGTTATGGAGTAAAATCGATAAATGTTGTTACCCGTTGCGGAGTTCCATCCTATATTTCCGAAACCCTTTTTCACCATATCTTCACCAAACTTACATTGTGTTAACCTAACAGTACAATCTTTGTAAAGAAAAAAAAATTGTGAAAATCGGTTCCGATTTGATAAAGTTATGGAGTAAAATCGATAAAAAATTTGATCCCGTATCCCAAAGAATCCCAAATTTTTTTTCGGGTAAAAACTACCCGTATATTAACCCGGAGTATCTGCTACCACTGTAGCAAATTTAAATCCGTTCCGTAGTTTTCGCGTGATGAAGGGCACAGACAGACAGACAAAAATTCTAAAAAAAGTGTCGATAGTAATGTTTCCTCCGATTAAAATTTTCACAATACATTCAATGTGTAGAAATCGTCCAGTTACAGTTTTATTATAAGTAAGTATAGATATACTTGTTGACACGCCCGAATTCGCACGGCTGAGCTTATCCGTTCAGGAGTTCTGCACGCAATCCCTGAAACTATACATCCATATATCAAATCTTCACTAAACATGGAATTAACCTGATAGTATCAAGTACATTCTTTGTAAAAAGAAATAAATAATGGCACAATCTGTTAGAGTTCGGAGTAACATCGACAGAACCCATTGCACACTACTTAGTACCTACTATCTAAGTACTAATACAAGGTTATCTATATCTATTGCTCTATCACACTAATATTATAAAGGAGAAAGTTTGTATGTGTGTGTGTATGTTTGTTACTCCTTCACGCAAAAACTACTGGACGGATTGGGCTGAAATTTAGAATGGAGATAGATTATACCCTGGATTAGCACATAGGCTACTTTTTATCCCGGAAAATCAAAGAGTTCCCACGGGAATTTTCAAAAACCTACGTCCACGCGAACGAAGTCGCGGGTATCAGCTAGCAGTAACACAAAATTTAAAAAACCCCTGACACAAAAACCTTTATAGGAAAACTAGAAAAGAGCTGATAACTTTCAAACGGCTGAACCGATTTTCTTCGATTATAGCTAAAAACACTCGATCAAGCCACCTTTCAAACAAAAGAAAAACTAAATTAAAATCGGTTTATTCGTCTAGGAGCTACGATGCCACAGACAGATACACACGTCAAACTTATAACATCCCTCTTTTTGGGTCGGGGGTTAAAAATTGAAGTGTCTGACTGTAATTTCGAAATACAGACATTTTCGGTTTGTATGGAAGTCAGACACGGCGACTTCCGTTATAAATTACAGATTATAACCACAGTACATGATGTACAATGGTCGCCGTCGACGACAAAAGAGATGTAATCACTACTTACGTTCATATACCTATATTTAACTCTTTGCTACGTTCTAGTCGACGAGTTGCCGGGCGATTACTCGACCATGCGTAATGGCTCTTAGGGTACTTCTAACAAAACGTCTATGTTTGAGTTTAGTCACCATAGCCTAACATTTGACATATCGTTTATATACGGATCAAACCGAAAGTTCCCTCACTCTAGTTCACTCTGCCGATTACCATGTCGACCTATCGCGAGCTATATATTATTTCAACTGAAGGTAAAATTTTCCGCTGCAGCGAATGGTAGGTACGTAGTCAGGACGTTAGTTTTAGGCTTGTAGACTGAACCCATAAGTTTAGCTCGCAGAAGTCTTGGCTGAAAGCATAATACCTAGGTATTTTTCTAGACGGTAGATCTTCCCGATGGTTTTCCAATAATGTTGCTGTATTATATATTGAAAATGTGCCACAGTTGTTTTTAGAGTTACGTGCCTCAAAAAGTAAAACGGAACCCTTATATATATAGAATCACTTGTTGTCTGCGTCTGTCTGTCAAGAATACCTATAAATAAATAAAAATCTGTTTCAGAATGTATACGTAAAGCCCTTTCAAATAATACCCCACTTGGTATAGTTATCTTACTTTGAATATTTATTATTTTTATATGCATAAAAGTTTGATTTATCGTGAAGAAAAATGACCCGAATACGGAACGCTCGGTGCGCGAGTCTGACTCGCACTTGGTTGGTTTTTTATATTGTGTGGCACAGATATACTATTAACACCATTCCCGGAGGCTAATAATTTTTATCCCAGGGAAATAGATGTTTCCCAATAGATTAAAACGAAACCATCCTATCGATGCGGGTAAAGCTACTATGAAATAAAAACATGATATTCGATAGTTTTTTATTTGTTCACTGAGTCATGCTCAAGAATAATAAGAAAAATTGAAAGAAAAAAATCGTCTATTACTTAGGGTACCTACTTCATGCAATTTTTAGTAGGTATTGTTTTGATTACATAGGAAAGGTAACGCATAAATTGTTTTTAAGTTAATAGATAAAGAGCCTGTGAGAGCCTGACCTGCGTCATTTTATAAAAGCTAAAAATTACTCCGCACGTTGACCTCAGCAGAGGGAGGAATGATCAGCGACTATGAAGTTTGGATCATGGTGGATTTGGCAGAAAACAGATAACTAAGAAAATATTTCGTCAGTGTCTTAGCTTTTTTATATTTTTTTCGGGATAGTATTAGGAATCACGTCATGCATTGCCAGACACTTTGTATCGTGGCAATCCCCTGCCAGTGACCTATAAACTTTAATATGTCTTGGATGTCTGACCGCGATACTAAGTGTCTGGCAATATATGGCGTGTGTTATTTTCCGAGGAAAATATAAAAAATTTAGACTTTATATTTTGACGAAAGATTTTATACGTCTTTGTTACCTGTCATCTGCCAAAGCCACCATGATCCAAACTTCATAGTCGCTGATCGATCCTTCCTGTGTTGGGGACAATGCGCATTTTCTATGCGCATTGTCCCCTTTCAGCTTTTATAAAATAACGAAGGCTTGGCCCTCACGGGCTCTTAGTCCATAAGAGCTTCCCACGGTGCGTGATTTTGCGGATTATCGACCACACACACCCACAAGGCTCTTCTAACGCGTGTCAATCTGTGTGGGTTTTGAGACTGCGGGCTGGTCCGCGTCCGTCTGCTATATCACACACCGTGCGAAGCCGACATTAGGGAGTCTTTTGACTATATGTCTTTTAAGCTGTTTTTTTTTTGTTTTAATTTTTATTTCCTAACCTAATTTTTATTGCTAAACCTATGAAATATAACATGTGAGGATAAGATAGAACAATTATTCAAATCTCCTATTACAATCACGGGAAACTTCGATATCACAAATAAAAGCAATTAAGAACTAACTATACAATAAATCAAGCCTAACAATGTCTACTTGTAATAGATATTTGTAGTTCTCATCTCAAAAAAAATAGGATATTGAAGATTCCAGGATTTTTAAACATCACTCGTCATCAATGAGATCAGTTTTTCAAATCATTAGATACATTATATACTAAATGACGAGGAAACCTCACCAATGTGCTGATTCTACTTTCTTGTGAAATACACAAAGCATGTTATCAAAAATACATAATACATATTGTCGTTTACCACTAGGTGCAAACATAGCGATAAGACAACTTGTAAACAGAACTGTGGCAAAGATGGACTGTCATGTTTTATTAATTATTATTACATCAGAATCTATATAAATGAAACATGAGTATTGTCAGTGTCTGCTACATACACCACTAGAAATAAAAAACAAATAATAGCAACTTACGATAATCATAATTAACAAGTCTTATATATTATGAGGTTATATCACTTTTTAGTTTAAGCTACAGAGACTGATATAGGCGACATAAGTTACTTTAAGGTTACCATCAAGCCATTTTGGTTTCATTGTTTAGGCGCTGCGTGATGTGGTTAGCTAAGTTTTCTTCTCTTTCGCACATTCTAACATTTTCATTGTGGAAGAATCAGTACCTACACTTTTAACAAATGTGGCTCAGCCAATTCCTAAACAAAAAAATTACGTTCTTTTTATATGTATAATGTATATATTTTTATTGCAATATCAGTAGATACGGCTTTTTAGATAAACAACGACAAACTTAGCTTTTTTTTTTGCTGGTCCATTTCCGACTACGGTAACCGTAACATAACTTTCACCGCCGGATATGCAACTGGGCCTTAGTCGGTTGTGCACAAATCTGTAGTTTAAACTGACAGGTCTATAAGTGCTGCATGCATTTTCTTGTAAGACATCGTAAAAAGGTCCGCACTAGACCTGCCAATTAGGTTTAGAGATTTTGTTCAATCGAATCAGCGGCATTGCAACAATAGTAACTTATAAATACAACAAAACTTATAACTAACATTTAAGATGCAGAAGCGAGACGAGCTCTGCCTTCAGCGACTAACAGTTTGTTAATATAAACGTCTTCGTCCGTGGACGTGTCGATCAGATTGAGTGTGAGCAGGGGCTCACTGGGGTTGAGGGGGTCTTTGCCGACGTCCATACAGATGCCAACGAATTGCTGCTCCACACACAACTCTTGGAAACGAATGCAGTCTTCTACAGTCCAGTCTTGGTGAAGAGGCTTTACATCTGCAAAAGACATGTTCATTTTTAAAGTTCTCTATGAAACTGGTTAAAAGAACCCTCATTGACGACGGTATTACCGAAGTTTAACGTAACTGTTCTTCAATAGGTATAGTGTTCCCAACCCAATTATTTTTATTTTCAATTTATAATACATATTTGTGACAGCCAAAGTGACAATAATTGAGTAGCTGACAAACGAAACGATTTAATTACACCCCTGGTCACTTTTCTTTAATCCTGACGTTCTTCATCGACCCAAGCTAAGACACTAAAGAGAGCACGAGCAAGAATACTCGCATCGCTGTGTTAGAAAGCATCTAAATTAATGTGGCAAACAATCATTCGCTATGATTCATGGAAAGCGAATTTTCCCACTCAGAATATTTTATAAGTGCGGAAATTCACTTTCTGTAAAAACCACCTGTGAAATATCAGCGCTATTGACCTTGATCATTAGTCAAATTAATGTAACGAACGATTGTACCTCAGTGTTGAAAAAACACTTTTCGTAAAAAATCGCCGCTGAACACAAATAATAATTTCACCAAACAACAAAATAAAGTTGAAAACTAAAACCCGACTGCGATCGGCTTCATAAACGCCGACGAAACGCTTGGTATATTTTAATGTTGTAGTACATTTATATTCATGAACTCAGAATTTTCTCTTCTTTCATTTG
This sequence comes from Maniola jurtina, assembly GCF_905333055.1. Taxonomy (NCBI): domain Eukaryota; kingdom Metazoa; phylum Arthropoda; class Insecta; order Lepidoptera; family Nymphalidae; genus Maniola; species Maniola jurtina. The sequence continues at coordinate 8,500,720 of NC_060030.1, forward strand.
ACATCCCACTCGATACAATAGCAAAAAAAAATTTTGGAGACCCCTCAATTTTTTTGATGTAATATCCGTTAGTTTTTCCGTATAAAATGCAGCCAATGCCACCTGGACCTTTACAACGAATCGATTGACACCTCATTCATCAAAATGGGCCCAGTAGTTTAGTCGCTACGGTGGAACACACAGAATCTGGATACAAACATACATACAATATAAGACAGCTAAAATCATAACCCTTCCTTTGAATTTGCCGCAGTCGGGTAAAAATGATTTGGAAGTAGCAATAATGCAGGTGTGGCCGTTACCGTAAAGCTTGGCCTTGATGGCCTGCGGCGGCAGCGAGCGCGCGAGCGGCGCGGTGGCGGGCACGCGCCGCAGCGCCGCGGACGCGAACAGCGCCAGGTCGCCGTAGTCGCAGAAATATACTGATACCATTTCCGTGGACACCTCACCCGCAACCGTTACCCTTTAAATGAATACAATTCATATTAATTGATTTATATGTGTAATATGTATTTTAACGACTACCTTGGCTTGGCGCAGTGGTCTTAAATCGCTGCGCATAAAAAAAGTCAGATTTTGTTCAGTTTTAAAAGCCGCGTGTGGGTGCAGAAACACGTTTTTAGCGTGACGTGCCAGTTCAAGAGATAACATTTTTTTTAGCTTTGTGATTTTGAACCAAAAGTTAAGCATTTTTTTTCAAAGAAAATAAGTTCAATAAGTATCCTGAAAACTTGTGATTTGAAATAAGGACAATTTGAATTTTATATTTAAAAAGTTGCCTTATTTTTAAAACGAATTACTATTATAATTATCAATAGTAATATATATTTTTTTCAGAATTTTTCAAAATTATCTCAGAATAGGATGAAAAGCGTTGCTTTATCAATCATGAATCACTACTATTAAACGCTTAAACGACGAAGAAAAACATCGTGAGGAAGCGTGCTTGCCTGAGAATTCTCTATAATGTGTGTGAAGTCTCCCAAGTCGCACTTGGCCACGTAAAATATGGGCAAAAGGCTTCTCACTCCGAGACCCTTGTTCAGTAGTGAGCTGGCGATGGGTTGCTGATGATGATTACCTGTACCAAGAGTTGTCTTTGTCATAATAGGCTACGTAGAGTTCTCCACTGGCTGGTTTGATCGGTGCTTCCGATTCGGGTATCTTTGGACACTCCACTTGCAAAGTGGCCATCATCGTTTGAAGAACATTTCTTGTACAATTCGGTTGTACCTTGAACAAATAAAATATACACTATTACATTGTTTTCGTTGTCTCATGGTGCAGGTAACAGACGAGTTTTACATGACTAGAGACTGGGCAACGTTTAATCGCATTAGTAAATTACAAGGAACTAGTAAATTACAAAAGACTATCACATTGCAAACACACATAAAAGTAGTTTTCTCGTAAGTTTTTCAGTTTTTATTTTTACAGACTCTGCTGGTTTACAACTACAGACAATTATTATTATCTTCCCGAAGGCATAATATAAATTTTATCAGAAACTCGCCATGAAATGAACGTAAATTCATGATGGCACTGCGGCACTACCCCTTACCACAAATTTCGTGGAAAGTCTTTTTTCACCGCGGTCAAGAAATTCAAGCATGCACAAAGAGCCAAGGAGCCAAACTTCCGGTGCGCTAGGCCGCGTGCTCCACTAACGTACCAGGCGATTTTACTCACCGTATTGTCTGGACTGTAAACTCAAACTAATATCATAAATGAAAAAGTGTTTGCAAAATTTTCAAAACCAAATTTCTTCAAAATCGGTTTAACAGATGTTAAGCCGATTACAGCAGATAGATTGCATCCCAGTGAGGGACAAAGGACACTTTTTATCCCGGAAAACAAACAGTTCCCGTAGGATTTTAAAAAAGGTGGATTTACCACCTGGACGAAGACGCGGGCATCATCTGGTACAGGCAGAGGTAGCTTGCATCCCAGGGGTGGGCATAGGCTACTTTAAATCCCGGAATACAAACAGCACACACAACATTTCAACCGAGAAATGTTTTAGTCGCAACTTCGTTTGCATAGTTTTCAAATTTTGTTGGAGGAATGAGTCCTATTTGAAGTCGTATATTGACTTATTATGTGGAGCGGGTCAGGCACAACTCACGACGAAGTTCCAGGGGTTGGCCGCCATCGCGACGTAGACGTCGTAGCACTGGGCGGGCGCGGGCAGCACGGGCGGCGGCAGCGCGCTGCGCCGCTCGGGCGCCGCGCCGCGCTCGTCCGCGCTCGCCGACATCGTGCGGAAGAGGCGCTCCTTCTTCTTGTGCAGCGCCTCCAGGTGATAGCTCATGTCGTTTTCTTTCTCTTCTTCTGGTTTAGCGCTGTTGTGTTAAGTAAGTATTTGAGTACCTTTAGCATTGGAACCCTTCGTATTAGTATCCTTCGTAAAAAAATACAATCTTATTAAATCAGAAAAATTATCATCATCATTTAGGCATACATAATTAATAAGTATGCGTTTATGGAAAATCAGATTTATTAGTGTTTTTTTCGATGAGGCCCGCGCAAGTCGTTCCTACGACCTAAGAATCGTTTCTGTTTTCGCGCTCGCTCTTGTACTCCAAAGTAAAATTAAAATTTTGCATTCGTTCTCGAATCTAGTAAACATTTACTATTTTTCAAATCAGATCGTACTGCGTGCACAATGCTATATTCTGTATGAGTATGTAAAATTAAAAAAATCGGATTCTATTTACTCACGCTCGTTCTGTATTTTGTTTTTCTATTCATGTTCGAATCGATAAGCATTTATTATTTACAAAACTTATAAAAAATCGAGATCGCTTCGCTCACGAAGTGTAGGATTATTCCGAATCTGGGATTTGATTTTTGATTGTTGTGTTCGCTTCCATTCAGATTCCTTTAAAATTGAACAAAAGTTTACGCCCTCTCGCTTTAAAATCACATATAAATGTCAATAAAATCACATATAAATGTCAGTAATATCAGCGTGTCGCCCTCATAGACTACAGAAAATTTTGCCTTCGGTGTTATAGGAGTCACTCTATTGGGCGAGCGACGCAACTTAAATGAATCTATACTAATAAATAAAATTGAAGTGTTTGTCTGTAATTTCGAAATAACTACTTCATATTGAGCTCATGTGGTCATTTGAACTTTACCATAACTGAATCACACGTTTTTAAAATTTTTGTCTGTTTATTTGAACGGGCTAATCTTCGGAACGGCTGAACCTATTTTGACGGGACTTTCACGGAGTAGCATAGGCAAATATTTAACTGACATTCAAAAATGGAGGAGTAGTGTTTCTCTACCTATGTACACCGATATCTCCAAGATTTGTAAACTGATTTGCGTATATTTTTTTTTCAGTCGATAGAAAAGCTTTACTACTCAGTACCATAAAAAGTTTGGATTCCAACTCTTCCGCCCTGATGCTGCAGGGGACCTGACCACCAAAACTGATGGAATTTAGAAACTGTCGGTTGTAAATTGATATTGGAGGTAACTGTGAAGTAAAGACTTTATCGTTGAACCCGAGGACACAACTCCTCATCCCTGATGCTATAAGGAATTGCATTTCTAAAACATGGTGATCGTAAATGTTTTTACGAAATTTGGCGCAAAGATACCTACCCGGGTACGGACTACTACGGATCACTACTTTTTATTTTAAAAACCCGAAGCGCGAGGCGAGGGCGAAGCCGCGGGCGTCATCTAGTATAGTATAATTATTATTATTCTTTACCTATATTTTTCATGGCTTATGTTATTGTAACTGGATAGGCCCTTTGCTCTGCCGACACTGGTTATACTAATTACTAATTATAGTAGTAGGTAATAGGTATAGTCAAAGAAATTATAGATTTGTTAAAATATACAGTCGATTTCAATAATAACGACTTCGGTTGTATCGAATTTGTAGTTATAGGGACGTAACAACGAAATAATCTTCAATTTAAAGCATACTTTTAGGAAAATAATTTGGCTGAAGCGTTACATCAGAAAAACTGATTTCGGATGTAGCAACTAGTTTTAATAAATCATTAATCATGATTTGGTTATTAAATGCTTGCGATGTTACGAATTTATATAATTAGTTAATAGGCTGGCACGAATCGCGCGTTTCTACCAGCTGCAGCTGTGCCGTGAAAGCCGTGTAATCGACGCGGTCTGGTTACAACGCATTCATTGCATTACAATGACGTCTTGGCGTTAATAAAATACTATTTAAAAGTATAAACTTAGATTTTTTTAAATATTAGTTAGCTCAATCTATACTAATAAATCCACACTAATATCATAAATGCGAAAGTGTGTCTATCTGTCTGCTAGCTTTTCACGGCCCATCCGTTTAACCGATTTATACGAAATTTGGTACAGAGCTAGTTTGCATCCCGGGGACCAACATAGGTTACTTTTTATCCTGGGAAACTAAATAGCTCTCACAGGATTTTTTAAAATCCACGCGGACAAAGTAGCGGGCATAGTTTCAAAACACGGAACGTGAAAAACGGGCTTAAAACTATGAATAAAACTTCTAACTAATTATCTTCGTCTAATATGATGTCTAGATGATGACGAATGGAAACTTCTAACAGTGCAGTCTAACTTACGAGTGTATATAATCATACTCCATGAGGATGGAGTTGTTGACGGAGGCCAGGATGTTCAGCGTGGGAAGGCGCACGAACAGCTCCACGTGCGGCGCGGCGCCGGGCAGGGTGCGGCACAGCACGCACTCGCCCAGCAGCAGCTCGCGCAGGCGCGCCACCATGGCGCCCGCCACGCGCTCCGCCGCGCCCAGCCGCACGGCCTGCGCCTGATCGGACACCACACAACTTATATATTAGTTGACCGCAAATTCGAAGCGATTTAAATCTAAGCGGCGAGGGCGAGACGTGGCTGTACGTTTTTTCTTCCCTATCAATTATTATTATTGTGTTAGTTATAGTTAGTATTCGTGTGCGTAGTATTTAGTTAGTATTCGTGTGCGCGCGGAAATAAAAAATAAAATAAAACCTGCGGCGGATAGGCATCCAGTGCGGGCGAGAAGGAGCTCAGCGGCACGAGCGACGAGAGCGGCGCGCGCAGCACGAGCCCGCTGTCGACGAGCTGCGTGCGCACCGTGCCTTCGCCGTCCAGCCCGCTGATGATCAAGCAGCGCACCCTGCCGGCAAACATAACACTCAAATCTTCTACTTTCTTCTAAAAATATTATTTTATAAAATTTTAATTTCTTTATCTGTTACAAATTAATCTTTCTTGAATGCTGGCGCCGCTAAAACTTAGAATAAAAGGCAGATCCCGACACCGAGATCGACATCGACCCGGTCGAAGAATTACTTGTTAAATAAAATGAATGAAATGAAGTAGGAACCGACCAGTCTCCGTCGAGCGTGCGCACGATGTAGAGCGCCTTGGTGTGCGCGGGCGGCGCGTGCGGCGCGGCGGGCAGCGGGCGGCGGTAGGGGCCGCTCGTGAGCAGCGCCAGCGCCGCGCGCACCGTGTCCGCGCCGCCCACGCGCGACACCCACACGCGCCCCTCGTCCGTCACGCAGCCCACCTCCACCTCGCACGGCTTCTGCAAGGCGCGACGCGAGCGCGGTCAGACGGTCATTGGGCCACAGAATATGCGATCGATGAAGACTCGTGCGACTCACCTCCGTGAGCTCGAAGACGCCGGACTTGCAAAACTTCTCCACGAGCTCCTGGTTGAGGTTGATGTCGCGTTTCGTGGACGTGTCGTAGAGCACGACGGCCACGGCGGGGTCGAAGGGGTCGTGGCGCGGGCCCGGCACGGCCACCAGCGTTTCGTTGGTCAGGCGCGACCGCGTTTGCGCCACGCCCGCCTCGCTGGCCGCCAGCTCCTCCGCTCCCTCCAGCCGGCTCAGGATCGCCTATACCACTCATGACTGTACACCGGAACCGGCCCACGGGTACTTTCCGATAAGTTACCACCCGTTGTTGGCAAACTGCCACTTTTTCGGGTATTCTTCTACTCGAATGCGAACAAGCATGATTTCACATCCCCGCTTACCTACTCCGCTCACAAATCATGTATTTATTTTGGTAACCAACATATTATTGAAGTTGTAAATAAAATTATCAGGAGACGTAAAATCACGACTGTTGGCATACGATTAAGGTAATATTCTGATCAAGAAAGTTAAATTTAGGCGCGGTAGGAAAGTACGGTGGGGAAATGTCTTAAACGCTGAAACATGTACCTAAGGGTAATGCTAATGGCGTTAAAGGACAAAACAGAAGGGACGCAATCAAATTTTTCCTCCGGTTGCTTGAAGGGAAACAAACAACTGGGTTTTTTCTCAACACTCTCCAAGAGAAAGTTTAAAAGCAAAATATGTAAATCATAACATACCTATGAAATTGATTAAAACACTGGTTTAACTTCGATAGCTATATTTTGCACTTTGTTACACTGATTCAATTTAAACAGTGCAGAATTATCCTTATCTACTCTCAATATATTAGTCCTGATAATAATGAAATAAAAATGTGTCACTTATTGGCTAAATTTATGTACCTCTTTAATATTATTAGGTTATTTTAAAAAAAAAAACCATTAAAGTAAGTAGGTACAGTTCGACCCGCTTTACGGCTCTGAGTTCTAGCCATGGCGGGAAATCCGCGCGACGTGACTTGATCAAACATTAATATTTATCCAGAAAAGCTTGTCTTTATAAGGAATGTACTGGCTAATATGATTTTTATCCAGGTTTTTACATCTATCTTTGAGGAAGTATTCAAGGCATAAAAAGCATATGTTTGAGAAAACTTGATTTATGCAGTTTTTGATATGACCGATTCACATTAAATTCAGACTTGTGTTTTAATAACCCCTATTATGCAACTGTTTCTTAAACTACTGTAATAGTTTCTTCTTCTTCACATGATTGGTGGCTTATTGTAGTGCCAACCCAGCACAATGCACTTCGCCAATGTCGAGTAGTTGAGGGAGGCACTTCATATTGGAATTTTTAATCAAAATATGGCGGATGACAAGCCGAAAAGGGGAAAGTTAAGGGAGTGGTGAGCAACTAGAGACAAAAAATGTAGATCTACTCTCCACGATTAATTAACAATGTTGCTAGTATAAATTTTAAAAAATTATTTCAAACAATGTAGATCTACTCTCCACGATAAATGAACAATTTTGCTAGTATACATTTTTAAAAATTATTTCAAACAGTAATTAGTAAAGACTTGTAGCCTGTTGATTTAGGAAAGTAAGCAGACCCTGGGCAAAAGTTCTGGGAACATTCCAGGATCACGAAGTTATGTAATGTTATAGTAAAGTACCTGTGCGGGCAATTTTCTAAACTGTGGTTCTAGAATCTTGATTTTCTTTATATGAACCATTACTTCGTCACCGAAATCCCCCAGGAACACGGTCGCTGTTTCGTCTTCGATTTCTAAGACTTTCGCGCGTACCCAATCGCCACTGTCCATGTTTACCGCGTACCTACACAGTCCAAAATATAAAAGAAAAAACGACTTAATGACATATCAACAGATAGCTCAAATAGCCGGCGGCAGAAACAATATTTAGAATTCAGGTTTTGTGTGCATACCCCAAGGTACGTCTATCTCTTTTAGTTCAAAAGTTATTGCCTTTTAAAACTATGAACTTACAACGGGGCCTTGTCGGCTTTGTCATAACTTTTAAAGTAACTGGCAATTATTAGTGATCGTGCCCCTGAAGGCAATAGCTTCAACCAGTCCTTACTTTACATCGGTCAACTAATTTAGGTTCTAAATAACGTGAATAGATTAATTAACCTGTGATTGTGGTTACTGTTTAGTGATCTTAGGGGGTTTTACTTGTTATTACAAGCAAGAGGATTCTGCAATATACAGCGGGTCAGATATTTCAAGCGGGTCTACTCACCAAGCATTTTGGATGAGCATAGCCTTATCAACTGTTGTCCCAGAATGTGCATAATATGCTTTCATGTCGGCACAAAGGGTATAGCCCTCGTCCTACAAAGAAAAAATGAAAAGTTACTAACAATTATTATTGCAGCTAAGCCATTTTTAGAAACACCTTGGTTACTTACACTGTATTGTGGTCCAATAATAATAAGCCATACTTCCAGTGTAGAATTCGCTAAAGTTACACAAACATTCCAACTATTATCCTGTGGAAATTTTAGTGGCGGCAAATCGCTGTCTATTGCGTCGTTCATAGGCAAAGGCGATTTTATTTCCTAAAAAAAATATTATTATTTAATTTAAGTCTAATATTCTAATTTTATGTTTTTATTTTCGTATTAAATACCCTTAAGAGCTCAACATGTCTGAATATTATAAAATTGATATATAAATAGGGGCATAAGCAAATATGCTCATATTGCAGATATTGCGGTTACCATAAATATTCTTAGTTTATCATCATTTATATTTAGCAGAGTTTCTTGCTGGATCTTCTCGGTAGGAAAGGCATTCCAAACCAGTGGTAGATGTTTTTGATAATTCAAAAGTAAACCTACTTGTAAAAGTTTATTTCCATAAAAATCTTTCTCCTTCTATTTTTATAAATGTAGGTACATAATGTTATAGTAATTATTATAACTTCTCTTGTAGTGTAATATTTTCGAATTAATTTGTATTAAATGTATGTGTTATGTATTAAACATGTGATTGATTGATTCCAAATATTATAAAAGTAAACATACCTCATTGTTGGGTAAAAGCACTAAAAGACCATTTACGACTCGATCCTTTATTATATGTGGACAATTTTCTAATAATTGCAGCCAGTTATTCGGTAAATTTTCACCGTGCTTCTCTCTAAAAGGAAATAAACAATGTTTTAAGGTTCTAATGTTTATTCGCCATTTTTCGGGCCGGTAATGATATTCAATCCGTGTAAAACGACAGCATTTATAGCGGTGATGTTTCGTAAACAATAAGTAATAATTATATTTTCGATATACTAATTACGAAGAAATAGGAAATAGTACAGTGTGATACGAGGGCGGTAGGTAAGTTATTATAAATGTGCTGACGTTTGTAAGCCCGAGCCGCAGGCGAAAGTTTACCATCGTTACGAATTTTTAACAATAGGTAACACAAACACAATGTACACACACCACAACTGTCTCCAACGAAAAGTTCACACACATTAAAACACACAATAGCCGGGTATAAAAAGGTAGGTACAGAAAAGAACAGAAAATAGGTAAATTACATAAAAAATAAAACAAAAACAAAAACGAAACAAAACTGACTAATGAAGCTAGTCAGTTTTGGATATTATAATGTCCCTAACTGCAGATTTATATTTATGAAGAGAGAGATGAAAAATATGAAAATAGCTGATTGAATTGGTTGCAACTTCTTCTAATAAATGTGTTAGTAGCATGTTTTGTCTTGCTTGGTGCTATGTAAAACAATTTCGGATGCCTAGAGTTAATCTGTGGGCACCTTAAGGAAATTTTAGAAATCTATACTAATAAATAAAATTGGAGTGTCTGTCTGTAATTTCGAAATAACTACCTCATATTAAGCTCATATGGTTGTTTGAACGATACCATAACTGAATCACACGTTTTTAAAATTTTTGTCTGTCTGTCTGTCTGTCTGTCTGTCTGTCTGTCTGTCTGTTTGAAAAGGCTAATTTTGGAACGGCTGAACCGATTTTGACGGGACTTTCACAGGCAAGTAGAGGATTGACCAGGGCGTAAAATAGGCTACTTTTTTAACCGACTTTCAAAAAGGGAGTTGTGTTTTTCTACCTATGTACACCGAAATCTCCGAGATTTCTGAACCGATTTGCGTCATTTCTTTTTTAATCGATAGAGGAACTTTGCGACATTGTTTCATAAAAAATTTGGAGTCCAACTCCTCAATCCTGATGCTGCAGGGGATCTGACCAATCCACGCGGGCGAAGCTGCGGGCATCAGCTAGTTAGATAATATGGAGAGTTAACACCATTGTTCAGGAGCTTAAATAAAAGGGGTTTGATCTCTTTGAATTTGTAATAACCTAAACGCTTGTGTATCATACGACGTTTTTCAATACAGTTGTGAGTAGAGATGGGTAATCAACCGGGTTAAAACCCACGACTGGGTTAAAATCCAAGTATCATCCATTTAATTTGGATTATCACTTGTTCGGTTGGGTGAAAAAACTTAATTTTTAACACGTTTTTATAAACTCGCTTTCTTATCGAGATTGATTTGTTTGCTTGTTGTAATCGATTTTAAACAAACTTCCTGATGAGCTAAAGGCATAGGTTTGGAACTGGATGACAATGCAATATTAACGTGGCCCTTCTTACGCACTTCTCCATACAAACGTTTACGCCTATTATTTTTTTAGTTGTTATTCCAGATCTATAACTAAGCCACAATATCGATTTATCCATTATATAAATTATATTATTTTGAAAGTTATGACCCTTGAAAAATCTCTATTTTAGGGTAAATGAGCCGACTTCGTGCGTAAATAAACTGTATAAGAAACTAGAAAATTGAAAAATTATCAAAGTCATGTCACAGTTTACTTTATAATTTCAAATGTCTTTAGTTTGTGTAACAACATGTTTTCTTTTGCGAAAAATAGGCGTAATTCCAAACGGCGATTTAATTTCTTAGTCTATTTTTATTATAATTGACTAAAAAATGTTGTATCTCAAGCAAATTCATCATTCACGCTCTTAACTCACTTTCTTGTCTCTTTGTTAGTTTGATTGTGTTTTCATCTGTTCAGTACTTTTGCAATTAATTTAAACTAAGTAACTTCCCGAGTCAAAAACATGTTAAAAATACCTATTTAGTTTTCTATTTCACCACCTATGTTACAGGGTAAAATAGGTGAAAATGCGAAAAAACCGTTCAAATCACCCGGTTAACCCAAATGGGAAGAAAAAGCACAGATAACTATTATACCAGTCTAGAGACTAAAAAGAAATAAGTAACTATTTCTAAGACTCGTCTCACACGGGAAGACGGCAACGCAACTTAAGTTGCATGGAAACCTGAGTTGCCAGCCGCAACGCAACAATTTCTCCCACATGGTGTGGCCAGGTTTTTCACTAACGTTTTGATTTCATGCATAATCCACAAGCCTACTGTCGTAAAAGAAAAGATCCTTTTTATCTGGTATGTTTTAGTGGACAAGCAAATTTTTATCTACTAGGTTTTCACCTACTATAATAAAAATTGTATGCTTGTTACCACATGACATTAGTATGGCGGCAACTCAGTCTCCACGAAAAGTTGTGATATACATAATGTATGATATTATCTTCTGCTTGTTATTATAATCTGGCACTCCTTGGATCTTCTTTTCTGCACTTCTTACGAGCTCATTCTAGAATCCAAGGTGGACCTTGGTCCAACTGCATCAATCAAAGAGCTACCCAGGGTGATGAGGACGACAACTTTATGTATTTCCTACCTGTAGAGATGAGGCACCATGCTGGCCCAGACACCAGCCTCGTGGGCGGCCACCAGCTCGCTGAGGCCGGCCAAGGCGCGCTCCTCGCCCGACGTGGTGAGGCCGGGCGCCTCCGAGCTCTCGATGACGGCCAACATCTTCACGGCCGCGACCTCGCGCGACAGTTCCTCGGTTGGCGCCGAGTCGGGATACGACGATGCCGTGTAAGTGTTGCCCACCTAACCAATAATTATTATATTTTCAACCACTATTCATGCATGGATGTATCATTGTATAAAGTCTAAACTCCTATCTGGTTAAAAATATTTTTAATTTTAAAAAAACCCTACAGAAGAAGTAAAATGGTAAGAATCACTATTGTTAACGAACTTTTTTTGTCGAGGTTTATTGTTAACAAGTGTAAATTAAAAATTTTCAACACCCCCGACAAATCATTTTCAAATAAATAATTATGTATATCTAGGCAACGTCCATCTTAACAGCTTGACATTTGTCAATTGACACTTGAATATTATGAACCTAAGTGTTATCTAACCTTCTTTTCAACAAGAAAACTAGAAAAGAGCTGATAACTTTTAAACGGCTGAACCAATTTTTTTGGATTATAGCTAAGAACACTCTCGATCAAGCCACTTTTCAAACAAAAAAAAGCAAATTAAAATCGGTTCATTCGTTTAGGCGCTACGATGCCACAGACAGATACACAGATACACAGATACACACGTCAAACTTATAACACCCCTCTTTTTGGGTCGGGGGTTAATAACAGAAAAACTATGGATAGAGCATTGGTTTCATATTTTCTTTATAATATACATAAACTTCTATTGACCATAATTATTTCAGATTTTTCGACTGGTAATCTTCCGAGATAAGAGGGGGAGGACATTTTCGACAAGAAGTAGTTTTGATTGAAATTCCAGTCAACTCTTAGCTTGAAAAAATTATTTATCATATTCATAATGCATACAAATGGCCGAATGCAACCCGAATGTGGTGTTTTTAACCCCCGACCCAAAAAGAGGGGTGTTATAAGTTTGACGTGTGTATCTGTGTATCTGTGTATCTGTGTGTCTGTGTATCTGTGTATCTGTGTATCTGTGTATCTGTGTATCTGTGTATCTGTCTGTGGCCTCGTAGCGCCTAAACGAATGAACCGATTTTAATTTAGTTTTTTTTGTTTGAAAGGTGGCTTGATCGAGAGTGTTCTTAGCTATAATCCAAAAAAATTGGTTCAGCCGTTTGGAAGTTATCAGCTCTTTTCTGGTTTTCTTATTACTTTTATCCCAGGACCACCAGAGGTTACGTATTTTCTGACACAGGAAATATGTACGATTGAGTAGTGTTAGTAAGTACTAAGAAAGCATGCCTAGCCTACATGCTAGCTTGCTTAGACGGCCAATTTTCAGGTATCTGATAATCAAGGTACATAAAAACATTACTTACCTCACGTAAATTCGCCAAATTGATTTTTACGTATATTTTAGGCAATATCCTTAAAAATATGTCACCAATACTCCCAGACACTTACCGCGTCGGCCGTATTGCTTTGCAGACGCTTTAAAGCTCCCAAAATAAGTAATTACTTAACTGCACGTAAATTCTGATGCTCCATTTTTATATATGTCCACCAGACAACTATTTTAAAACCTTTTACAAGAAGACAGACCGATCCAGAGGGCCAATCATCCCCTAAATTCAGTTTTAATGCCTCTGTGGGTTTGAGCGCGAGGGCATCATTATCTACGCGCATGAGACTGAGTAAGACATGTATTAGGATATATTGACTTCTCTCTCACTCTCGTATAGTTTACTTATGTCAATTAATTATTAATATTAAAAAAAATCTGCTAAAAATTAAAAAAAATGGAGAATTTACGTGAGGTAAGTAATGTTTTTATGTACCTTGATTACCTGATACCTGAAAATTGGCCGTCTAAGCAAGCTAGCAGGTCTGTAGGCATGCGTTCTTAGTACATAGTAACACTACTCAATCGTCCACATTTCGTTTGTCAGAAAATACATGACGGCTGGTGGCCCTGGGATCTTTCACTATTGTAACAGAGGTTCATAATATTATGTCAATTGGCAAATGTCAAGTTGTCAAGATGGACGTTGCCTAGATACATAATTATTTATTTGAAAATAATGTTTTGGAAAACTCCGATACTTTGGATCGTAGGCGCGGAGTTTCTAATTTATAAAATATTATAATCAAAGTTAAACGAGAAAACATCAATTCAATTATAATATCCAACAGTCAACCAAAGGCCACGAACAATCAACCCAAACCCAAACCATAGTCAAACTATTTTTAGGGTTCAGTAGGTATCTGTAGAAAAAAAAGATGTTGTAGGTAGCCTCGACTGTTGTAGTCGCGTAGGTGTGCATGGCACCAATAAATATCGTAGGAGGCGATGACCCTCCGCGCGGCTGAGGTTCCCGCATCGTAGTCGCTTTGTCGCGCAGGTTTGGATGATGCATTAGGCGCACCTTCTTTTTATTTTATCTGCTTGAACTCAGCTTATTTACTTTGACAAAATACGTTTAAAATTCATCATCATCAGGATCAACCCATCGCCGGCTCACTACTGAGCACAAGTCTCCTCTCAGAATGAGAAGCTACCACACTGGCCAAGCACGTATTGGCACACCTCACGCACCTTTGAGGGAGCATTATGGCCAACTCTCAAGCATGCAGGTTTCCTGACGGTGTTTTCCTTCACCACTTCGTTGTCTGTCTGTGTGTCATCTTTCAAGAGAATCAAAACTTATAAATTGGGTACTTCCCGTTTACGTAGAATCATGAAAGGCAGGTAGCAATATCTTATAGCCCAAGCACTCTACTCCTGTGGCCCAAGTAAAGAGAAAAATCCGACAACTGAATTGTCATTACATAAAAAAAAAACTTGTACGGAACTCTTCATGTGTGAGGCAGACTCGTACTTGACCGGTTTTTGAAAGTTATGTCAAATAAAAATTTGACATGTATTAACAAACAAAATGAAATACAAGCCACTTTATTCCTTATTTCATCGGGTGAAAGTCGATTTCAATTTAATCGTAGGTATATCTTGAAAAGCGAACTATTATACGACTACGTAAAATGGGTACATTTTTAAAGCAACGACATGTTAGAAACAGATATTTCGTTTTGGTCGTGTTAAACTATGTGAGTCATTCAGATAATTCTTGATTTAGTGATGTTCGGTCAAAAATATTTCATGGAACGTATAATTAACATAACATTGATGTTACTTTTGAAGAGATATTAGCTGCCTTATTGGATTTATATTATTATAGAAATTGGGTTTTAGAATGGCACAAATAAACGGTAATTTATGAATAAAGTTTAAAAAGCGTGAAATAAAAATTAAATTAAAAATTTAAAAAACCCCCGACACATAAACCTCTAAAAAGTAAAAAAATAATAGGTAAATATGTATGGGCCCTTTAAGAATAGTATAAATAGTAAAGTTTTATCCAAGCGCTCGTTGCGTCGGGGGACCGCTAAAGACTATTCTTTCTACAACAGATAACTTTCATAGTTTATCATAGGTAGCGGTCCCCTGGCGCAACGAGCGCTTGGATAAAACTTTACTATTTATACTATTCTTAAAGGGCCCATACATATTTACCTATTATTTTTTTACTTTTTAGAGGTTTATGTGTCGGGGGTTTTTTAAATTTTTAATTTAATTTTTATTGTTTAACTTTAGTGTAAAATTTATGCATATTGCGCAAAAATGACTTCTAACGCGCCATTTTTATCTATAAGTGTCCATGTCAAAAGTACGATTTTAATCCTTATTTTAAAGGTGAACCGGGTGAACCCGTACTATTGACATGACAGTTGACCCATAGAGTTACAAGTGTAAATTAAAATTTTATAACACCCCCGACAAGTGAAGGTTACAGCAACTAGAAAAGAGCTGATAACTTTCAAACGGCTGAACCGATTTTCTTGGATTATAGCTAAGAACACCCTCGATCAAGCCACCTTTCAAACAAGTTAGTTTTCATTAAATGAGCTGCCGTTAAATTCGTCTTAGTTGTCAGGGTGATACTGGGTGAGTGACATCACACAAAAACCATATAGCGGATATGAGCCACAGAAAACACATGAACTATTTATTATTGGCACAGCTTAAATGGGTTGATAGATTCTGATAAATGAAGGATCATTATATTTACTAAGTAGTTTGAAAAATAATGACCAGCGTGTGGTAGAAGTTTGCAATTGATTTTTTAACTTCAATATTATTTTATTTTGTTTAACTTATTATGGCAGAGTTCACAAAATCAAAATCTGATCACGAAGTAAATAACTACAATAGATTAGTTAAGCATTTGTGTAAGTATAAGGTAATTATTAGCAAAGTGGTAATGTAAAATACCTTGACGCTGCAAAGGTGGCCGACTGGTCCACGAACAGGTTGGTCATGCACTTTATACACTGGTTCTGGCAGTCCTAATTTACGACAAGTCCATTCTAGTTTTGCAACAGAAGACGTTGAATCTGGTGGCGGCTCTAGAGCATTGCCCGGAACAGTATTCTTCACCAACACATCACTTTGCTAAAATAAGAAACATTTTTAGCAAGAAACTTTTCTTAATAGCATATAAAATTAATAAGTATGCATTTTACACAAACCGAATAGTCAGTGTGAGCGGGAAGCTGCAAGGGTATTAAATCAACTGTGTTCAGTCTATCGCGCAAAATGGAAAGTCTTTGAGACGCTGAAGTTCTGCCATTTCTTTTCCCTTCAGTCTCTTTCTCACTTTTTATGGAATGTTTTGACTGCAAAGATGACATAAATGGAAAATTAACAAAATGAAAACATTTTTATTATTTTCAATATACATATACATAATAATATAATATGATCAGATACATACTTCGCTTAGAAGGCTACTTGTCTCTCGTAGAACTTGAGAAGTGTTATGACCTTTAGATCCATTTAGAACACTCTTATCTCTTACTTCAACTGATCCTTTATAATTGTTCAAAGCACTTTTACCTTGCACATCAACTGTTTTGATACTTTGAGATGAGCTCACCGAACCATTGGACCTATTGTGTTGTGTGTGCTTATTATACTGAAACCAATAATATTTGATTAAATGTTTCCGTGCATATATCAACCGAAAACGGATCATCACCGCTTCGCCTTGTCCCCTCGCCAACGCCAGAACGGAGGCACGAACTGGAGAGGCTCAGCATCTCCGGCACGTAGATCCGGCCTCGGCTCGGCGACCGCTGATTAACAGCTAATGCTGGTCGTAAACGAGCCGTCGACCACAACCAGGGTGGCCGTTCGCGCACCCTCGCGTCTTTTGCAGCAGCGACGGTAGCCAACAACAGCCACCAGTGCTTGGAAGCCGCTACATTTTGTCTACGTCGTCTGCGTATTAACAGTAGCGTGGACAAACTTTCCGTCTCGGAGTTCATAGTGAAACCACACAGCAGAGAGCGGCTTACAAAATGTGGCGGCTCAATTGTTTAAAATTTACTTCTGGATAAAGTGGCTTAATAATGGTGAAAGAATTAATAAAATTGGTTCAGTAGTTTCAGAGTTTATTAATTACAAAAAAACTCTTAATATTATCAGTATACTTATACTTATTAGTATACATTAATTCTCAATTGAATCTTACCTTATAATTAAAGCTGTTGTTATTAAATGGAGTGTTGGATTTAACCCTGTAATATTGGTTGG
The DNA here is from genome assembly GCF_905333055.1 of Maniola jurtina. NCBI lineage: Eukaryota > Metazoa > Arthropoda > Insecta > Lepidoptera > Nymphalidae > Maniola > Maniola jurtina. Next base: position 8,517,850 of record NC_060030.1, read on the forward strand.
AGTATTGATTATTATAGTTGGATGAATAGTTTGTTGTTGGTGCTGGTTTCCGCCAAGATCCTTGTTTTTTCGGGAATCGATTCTAATAAAAAAATATGGGAAATAATTAGTAAATAGTATAATATTAGGTAGACTTACTAGTGGAGTCAATGAAGCCGTAAAACAGCGAATCTTCGGAAATATTCAGAAACAGATTTTTTTAAAATTTTCGTTTTTAGGGTTCCGTACCTCAAAAAGAAAAACGGAATCCTTATATGATCACTTTGTTGTCTGTCTGTCTGTCCGTCCGTCTGTCGTATCTGTCAAGAAAACCTATATGGTATTTCCCGTTGACCCAGAATCATGAAATTTGGCAAGTAGGTAGATCTTATAGCACAAGTACAGGAATAAATCCGAAAACCGTGAATTTGTGGTTACATCATTAAAAAAAATTTAAAATGTGTTTTTCAAAGTAAGGTAACTATACCAAGTGGGGTTTCATATGAAAGGGCTTTACCTGTACATTCTAAAACAGATTTTTATTTATTTTTATGCATAACAGTTTTTGATTTATCGAGCAAAACGTTAAAAAAAATCCGTACCGAGTACGAGTATCAGAAACCTTTTGAAGCAGAGAATTAATTTTTAATATTTTTTAAACCATATTATTTCAGAGCCCTAACTGGAGAACCTATAAGGATTATTTTTATTTTAGAACTCATATAGCATACATATTATTAAAAAAAATTAAAAATTAAATTTCCGCTTCAAAAGGTATCTGATTTTAAATGATATAAAAAAAAACTAAAATTTAAAAAGAACATTAAAATCGGAGCTGTTTCTGTAGACTTCCGATGAAAAGAATTCATTGACTCCACTATAGGAGAGCCTCATAGTCACACTAGTGACTCAGCTCTGTAAATGATAATTTTAAAAAATAGGTTTTTTTGGCAATATTTACATTTTTGTTGAAATACCAATAAACAAAATAATAGATATAACGGCTAACACATGCAATGAAAGTAAACTTACAGCATAATTTAACTTCAATGAGTGCTTCTTAGCTGGTTTCTGCCGTGCAACCATTGATGCTATATGTTGGGTTTCCTGGCTTGCTATAGCATCAACAACCCACTCCCCATTTATTTCAGTTATTTTAAAGCCCGGGACATCTTGAAATAATTTCTCAAGGGAAGAATAACCTAACTTCTTGTATGGGATCCATTCTCCTTGCAGTTCACGATAGTCACCTATAAAATTAAATTAATTTTAACTACACGGTGATGCAGGTCAAAATTGTATTAGGTCCTTACATATAAAATTAGAGTTTTATATACTAAAGTAAACTGATATTTTTTTAATTAAATTATATATTATTAAACAATGGAAGTATGAACTATACAATATGCACTTTTGCCAGTAAGCATATTGGAGAAAGATCCAGGGTGTATGGTAAGAGATACTCCAAGAGAAGATATTCCAATCGCAGCTCCTTTAATTTAGCAACCATCTGTCGTTAAATATAACGTCTAGTGTTGTCCTGAAGCAGCAGTGGGCTAGAGCAATTAACCCGTCTCAGTTGTTTAATAGCAAGCTTTTCTATCATGGTTTGCAATTAGAATAGAAAGGAATAGGATATAATATGTTCATTGAACTGATACTGGTTTGAAATGCTGTTCCTACCTAAAATTGTTAACAATACAAGCGGTCTTAGAGTACCAGTAGCTTTTTTGGAGTAAACTTTCGCGGCTTGTGGACTAAACTTTGGCGTAAAAGCGGGCCAAATCCTTTCCCAAGACAGGATTTGGCCCGCTTTCCTGGGATCAACCACTGTGATAGTGTTTCCCCATTATCAGTTCAATTCTTATCACAAGTAACAATACAATACAAAATTTCCTCATTATTAAGATGGTTAAGTAATGTAATGCAGCACTCAATGCGTGTTTCTTGGTGTGCTTCACTCAATTCATACGGTACCATTCCTCGAGCTTTTTCAGTTTTACAATTTGTTTTATGTGAATTAATCTATCTCATAAAATAGCCTGCTGCTAACTATGATGCGGTTTGCGACAGCTACCTTCCACAATCACTTAATTCGTCATTGTCTACTAGCGTCTCCAGCCGTCCACAGAGTTTATTCATTAGGTCAAAATTTCCAGAGTGAAAACGTTGGAACTAAAAAACGCACGGTGCCTTCTTTTACAGTAATTTACGCACATAAGTACATCATTAATGCTTCGAGTTATTTCTGCAGCGTTGATGCCGCGGTGAAACATGATGTAGGTATTCCTAAATATAAAAATGTGATATTTTAAGTTTTCTATTTTGTGAACAGAACATTGTTAAAGAAAAAATAAATGGAGCTAATACAAAAGAATCACTAAATTCAAAACACAAATACACAAGCCTAAATTTGAAACAACTATGGAATTCCTAACCAAGCGCCAGATATGTAAGATCAAAGCCGCCAGTGGCAAAGTGATAAAATGCCAATTTTATAATAATATGTAAGGACCTAAATATTATAATGTCAATAAAATTACTATCTGTATTATACTTACGGTTGCATTGTTTAATTGTCAGTGCGCCTTTCACTGAAATAAGTGTGGCTTTCAATGCCTGAATTACTTGCTCTTTTTCTGCCATTTTCTTTAAAAAAAATTCAATTTCTGAAAGGACAACAATATTATATTTTTTTAAAATGAACTAATATAATTAATAAATATAACTATTTTTAACATTGTAATGACCACAGATAGACCTAGTAAACGACATACACCTAATACTTCCATAGGCTTTACATGTAATATAATAATATAGCCTTTATTTACTGAAATTCCATTCAATGATTACCTTTTTTATTATAAACAATGACATTTGCTAAACTTCGCTGTGTCCTATCTATGGCATTACAGATAAGTAGCTACAAAGCTTTTAAACACCAATATAATAAGCGAAATTATTTTGTGACAAATAAATTCAATAGTTAGGCTAAGGTTAGGTTAAAGAAACCATGGAATAATAGAGGCAGCAAATGGAAACATTAGGTTGGGTTCATGAATATTAACTTCGTGACTAATTTGTCCTATGGCGACTTTTATATTATTTTGGCAACTATATGCTGGCATATGGCAGTGTATTGCAAGTAGTGTTATTTATCAAGATTTATTAAATAGTCATACATTCTAAAGAATTTATGGTGTGTGTGAGTGCGGAAAAGATGGGACAGTGGCAGAGGATTGGGGATGGGGCGAGATGGAGCGTAGCAAAACGAAGGTCGGGTAGGAGAGCTGAATGAAGGGGCGGCGCGAGTCTTCTGGTGTGGCTAATTTAAAACTTGATCTTTAATTATTTGGATCATCCCTCCTCCTCTCCTGAAACTGGCACTGGCAGACTCGTACAGAAAACAAGTCAAAATGTTACATTGCAAAATTGAATAACTGTGGAATACACAATGAAGTTCTAAAGAAGTATCAGCTGGGGGGGCAGTCAGAAATGGATTCAAAAATTGTAAATTATGTCCACTAAACAAAGACAATGATACAAATCCAGATAGGGCTTACAGTTAACTTAGATAGAAATGACCAGTCGCAATATCCATACATAGCCTATTTTAGAAGAAATTAAGTATGCTTAAGGCATCTTAAAAATTGCAATTATTACAAATCAAAGGTGACTTAAACTTTGCAGCTTCCAAACTCAATTTCAATTTTCTGAATTCATGACATACCAATGAAATAACCAACTAAGTCAGATCTTCTTTATTATGCTGATAAATAATCTTTCTTCTCTCTCTATCAAAATCTGGAAAAATTTGATCCTAGGAGAGAGGACAGGCCCAATATTTCTGTCCCTATGCGACAGACGAAACATGCTCTACAAGCAAAATGAGAAATTGCTGCGCTGATAACTATTTTTAGGTTTCAGTCCCTAGGTTTCAGTCAGTGCCCTACTAAGAGTAGGAATATATATTATATTTTTATCTTAAACCATAAAGAAAAGGGGGGGCCGTCAAAGTTATCAGTTTTGGCCCATTTTTCTGTAAGGGGCTATCTCAAAAACTAAATTAGTTAGTTAGGAATATAAAACTTCGGTATATTATGTACCATATACTTATTGTATTTAAACAACAAATACTGAAAACAACGATTTATAAAATAGTTTGTAAGCTGTGACCAAACTAAATGAACATTTTATGGGTTTTACTTTCAGGGTTTACTGTGATGTTCTAGCTGGGAAAAGAAAAATTTCATACACCCAAAATATGTACAGAACCTTAAAAGGGCGAGGCCCGATTTTTTTGTTTTCATCAAAGTGGTCGAGAACATATTGTGGCCGGCGAACCGGCTGATTTACCCTAATATAATCGACAGCAGACTGCTAGGTACCTCAAGGAGGCTTGTCTATTCTAAGCACTATACTTACAAGTTAATTCTGTTTGTCTGCATAGAAAATTTTAAGCAAAGTAACATGCATAACGTAAGCACGAGCAAGAGAAATCGGGTAGAATCTTTCGCCATTATCTACGTGTGTACATTAAAGTAAAGTAATTATATTTATCACTAATACCATATAATAATTATTTCGTTAGACAAGTCAATATAGTAAAGTTAAACTTACATAGCGTAAATATGCGGAAAGAATATGTACTCGCAGGTTTGTATTTTAAATAAATATTATTAATTAAAAATTCGTTTGATTCGCTTTTTTACGTAGTTACTTCGTGTCACTTTTTTTCTAGTCAGTGGTCAAGAATCAAGATGGTGTTCAGTGTACATAATGTACTCTGTGGCAAAGAGTATATAACTCTGTGGTTCTGTGTTCATTGCATGTTCAATGGTTCAGCTCATCACGGCTCACAGCTCTTGTACTATGAGTGTTACCCGCTTTAATTGGAAGATAGTGAAAATATCCAATAATAATAATTTTCAAAGCCGAGCGACGCTAGAAGCAACTGGCAAGTCGGAAGGAGAAACCGGACTTCTATTTCGTCTCTGACGTGAAGTATGCAGACCGCGCCTTTAGGCAACCGGATCGGCAATAAAACCTAAGGCTCCCAAATCCCAATATACAATACGTCAGGTTTTTACATCCGGTCCGGTCCGGTCCGGCTACCTGAAGGCATTAGAGCCATAGATTTGTTTGAACGTACAATACACGTCTGAGCCGTAAGCTGCTGTCAGGCGTTTCAGGTGCATACTTCACGTTAGAGACGAAATAGACGTTCAGCTTTTCTCTCCGGCTTGGAAGTTGCTTCTAGCGTTGGCTCTGAACGGACGTATCATTGTGATTCTTATAGGGTTTAAATAATGGACATGACATTGAACAGCTTATTGTAGCCAGAGAAAAACGTATTCATCTGTATAACGGACACGGGAAATACCGAGTGCCACGACAGACAGAAGAAAGATTTAGCCTGGGAAGACGTTTGTTATGAAATACCGGAACAAAAATGAATGGACATTGAACAGAAAAAGAAAATATTACTCACTCACTTATCTCACCTATTTTTGTTTTTCGTCTTGTATAAAGGTATCTAAAAGTATACAAATCATCATTAAAAAATTCAGTTTCCAAATACATGCCTCATTTATACCTATTATATATAAATATATATAATATATATATTATACCAATTATATATAATTGGAAACGACTGAGTTCAGAAAAAGCCTGACGCAAGAATCGGACGTGTATCAAGTGCCTTCAGGTAACCGGATCGGATCGGACCGGATGAAAAAACCTGACGTGTATTGGGAGCCTATAACGCCTGCCGATAGCCTCCGCCGTGGATGCACGATGAGACTACCGGACCGGACTACTTTCAAACAAATGTGTGACTCCAATGCCTTTAGGTAGCCGGACCCGACCGGACCGGATGAAAAAACTGGCGTACCTATATGTATAGCCGGCCTAAGCTCGACTCACAATAATTCACAAATCATTGAATCATAACAATGTTTGACCACAGATTTAAACATTATCTTTAGTGTTTTGACCATGGCTTAACCAATGATTATAGATTCATGGGCTGGCCATACTAACCACGGTACAAATTACGCCATTTTGTTTTTGTGTTGCACAAGTCACAAATCAAACGTCACCTTTTCTTTGGTGAGCAAGGTGTGTTCACGTGAGGTTGTGTGGTCCCTCCGAAATAGGTCACACAATCCTCAGAATTTCGTGAAATATTCTTGTAAAATATAAAAAAAAATTATAAAATTAACAAAAATCAAAAAAAATAGTAAAATATTTAAAAATAACGGGAATCCCTCGATTTTAAGTTAAGTGTACGTAAGCGTGCAACGTGGTCTAAGGAATGCGATAAGTACCTAATCGTAAAGAGAAAGTGAAGTACCTAGCTTTTTACAAACAGTTAACAATAAATTAGTGCTTTTTCTAAAACGGCTCCAATAAATCCAACAAAATGAATCCTGGGCCGCCTAATTATCCGATGGCTTCGCTGTATGTTGGAGACTTGCACTCTGATATTACTGAGGCCATGTTGTTTGAAAAATTTTCTACTGCTGGTCCGGTTCTTTCCATACGCGTATGTCGGGATATGATAACTCGTAGATCCCTTGGCTACGCTTACGTAAATTTTCAGCAGCCTGCTGACGGTAAGTTATTTTTATTTTATACAAATTTTACTTGATGATGTAGTGGAGTCTTGCACAATATTATAATTCTGAAATATCAAATCGTCATATCTAATGGTTTTTAGTATATTTCGTAATACGTAATAATTGTATGTATGATAAAGTTATTCAGTAGTAGTATAATAATTTAAAGGTTAAAAATTATGTGTTGCTTTCTAAATCATGATAGTGGGGATTGGCCTTGAAGTCTGTTTCTACGTGACTATTCTTTCCCAATACATGCCTATATAACTTTTTTACTTTGATAATAATATTTGCTTTTATTAGTTCATTATCTGAAAACCTATGTACTTCTAAATTTTATACTTTTTATATGTCCAAAAATTGAATATATAATCAAAATGACACTAACAGGACTTTCTTTGTTTCAGCTGAAAGAGCATTGGATACTATGAATTTTGATATGATTAAAGGCAGGCCTATTAGAATTATGTGGTCCCAACGTGATCCCTCTCTTCGCAAGTCTGGTGTAGGAAACGTTTTTATCAAAAATCTTGATAAAACCATAGACAATAAAGCCATGTATGATACGTTTTCAGCATTTGGGAATATATTGAGCTGTAAAGTAGCTCAAGATGAGAATGGTGGATCTAAAGGCTATGGTTTTGTCCACTTTGAAACTGAAGAAGCTGCTAATAAGTCTATTGAAAAAGTTAATGGTATGCTATTGAATGGCAAGAAAGTTTATGTAGGCCGATTTATTCCTCGTAAAGAACGTGAAAAGGAACTCGGAGAAAAAGCAAAATTGTTCACTAATGTTTATGTGAAAAACTTTGGCGAAGATTTTTCTGATGAGATGCTTAAGGACATGTTTGAAAAATATGGCAGAATTACTAGCCATAAAGTAATGTATAAGGATGATGGAGCATCTAGGGGATTTGGATTTGTAGCATTTGAAGATCCTGATAATGCAGAGAGGGCCTGTATGGAACTCAATGGCAAGGAACTGGTTGAAGGCAAGCCACTGTATGTGGGACGTGCTCAAAAAAAAGCTGAAAGACAAAAAGAATTGAAACGCAAATTTGAACAACTTAAATCTGAACGTTTAACTCGCTATCAAGGAGTTAATCTATATGTTAAGAATTTGGATGACACAATTGATGATGAAAGACTTCGTAAAGAATTTGCTCCATTTGGTACTATTACTTCGGCTAAGGTAATTGAGCATTATATTAAAACAGCTAGATGATGCCAGCTTCACCTGCGTAGGTTTAGGTTTCCAAAAATCCCGTGGGAACTTTTAATTTTTCAGGATAAAAAGTAGCCTATTGGTAGCATCCCCCGTCCTTGGGATGCAAGGTATCTCTGTACCAACATTTAAACGGATGATTCTTTAAAAATCCTGTGGGATCACCACAATTTAGTAATGTGATTCCTTACAGCATCAAAGTTGAGTAGTTGGGTCTTTGAGTTCAACAATTGTCTTTACTTGATAGCTACCTTCAATATCAATTTATAACCAACAGTTTCTAAATCGTATTAGTTTTGGTGGGCAGGCCCCCTGCAGCATCAGGATTATAATCCAAAATTTCAAAATTTTTCTATCAATTAAACAAAATTTAGGCAAATTGGTTCAGAAATCTCTGAGATTTCAGTGTACATCACAACTTCACCTTTTTGAAAGTCGGTTAAAAAGTGGCCTATGTTACTCCTTGATTAATCCTCTTCTTATCTGTGGAAGTCTCTTCAAAATAAGTCCACTGCTCTAAAGTTAAAGCAAACAGATGGATTTTTTTTAAATGTTTCAAATTTCAGTTCAAATAACCATAATATGAGCTTAATAAGAAGTAGTTATTTTGAAATTACAGACAGAACCTTCAATTTTATTTATTAGTATAGTATAGTTTCTTATACAAGTTGTTTTATTATTGCAGGTGATGTTGGAAGATGGTCGTAGTAAAGGTTTTGGATTTGTCTGCTTCTCTTCTCCTGAAGAAGCAACAAAGGCAGTAACTGAAATGAATGGACGAATTGTGGGAACAAAGCCTTTATATGTTGCTTTAGCTCAACGCAAAGAAGACCGTAAAGCTCACTTGACATCACAATATATGCAGCGCATGGCAAGTATGAGAATGCAGCAAATGGGTCAAATTTTCCAACCAGGTAGTGCTGGTGGGTATTTCGTACCCACTATTCCTCCTGCACAAAGATTCTATGGTCCAGCACAGATGACACAGATTAGACCACGCTGGACCGCTCAGCCGTCTGTAAGACCAAGTACTCAGACGGCTGCTTCTGCCTATCCCAACATGCAAGCACCCTTCCGCCCGCCGCCGCGTGGACCTACACAGGCAGCTCTACGCACTTCACTGGGAGCAAGACCAATAACTGGACAACAAGGGGTCGCTACAGCTGCATCTATCCGCGCTCCACTGGTCACCAGTGGCCGTCCAGCAGGATACAAATACACTGCTAACATGCGCAACCCTCCAGCTCCACAAGCAGCAGTTCACATCCAAGGCCAAGAGCCATTAACTGCATCTATGCTGGCTGCAGCTCCTCTTCAAGAACAAAAGCAAATGTTGGGTGAACGTCTATTTCCACTTATTCAACGAATGCATCCAGATTTGGCAGGCAAAATCACTGGCATGCTTTTGGAAATTGATAATTCTGAACTGCTGCATATGTTAGAGCATGGAGAGTCTCTGAAAGCAAAGGTGGATGAGGCTGTTGCTGTTTTGCAGGCTCACCAAGCTAAACAGCAAGCCACAAAGAAAGATTAAATTTAGTTTGACACAAAGATTTTTTTCTGCTGTCTTCTTCTTTATTTTTAAATGCTTTCTACATCATTATATGTATTGATAAGTCCCGGTCATAAAAATATATAAAAATAAAAATTGAAAAATTAAGAAAATGTGGACTGCACAGATCCAAAATATGTATTACTTTTTATTATTATAATGTTGGATGTGCACATCTGCAAACAAAAATAAAGAAACTATCAACATTTCTATATATGAAACAGTTATGCTAATAAGCAATTATTTTGACTTTCTATATTGACCAAGAAGTTGATTTAAAGAAGTTTATGTTTAGTCTTTTAACTTTTATTATTAATCTCCCAATGGAGTTGGCTTTTGTTCTTGCGATTTTACTTATTTTATTTTCTTATCAGTTTTGCATTGGGCATACCTTGTATTGAAAACTTGGTCTCCAATCTAAACTGATTGCAATTTGTACTATTGTTACTTATTATATTCTGGAATATTCACAATACTTCATGTTGTTTCATTTTTTTAATCCACGCTGGAATTACTAAGAAATTGTATGTTGGTTTTGATAGTGTTTTTTACTTATTAGCATTTGACTAAAATTGATTTTAGGCATACTGAAGTAAAGTGGAAGCATTTTCAAGATTATTGCAATACCTATCTAAAATCAATGTAGGTTGGTACTGTGGCAGTTAGTGATGAATTATTAATTCCATTACAAAGAAAATATGAATTCAGGCTTGTGTGCTACATTATTGTACCTACTGCTGCTGCTGCCTAGTGCCTAGCAGCAATTCGCCTAGTGTCTTACTGCTATAGTAAACGTATCTGCGTTTAAGTATCTGTGACAATAATAAACTGAACCATTTTATTGTTATTTAAATGTAAATAATTAATTAGTCCTTTCTTAAAGTTATCTATAGGTACCTACTTATACTAATAAATATTAAAAAACCGCAGGCACAAAACCTCTGAAAGTAAAAAAATAATAAGTATGTATCTATCAATCGTCCCTTTTTGTTTAAAAATAGTAGTTTTATCCAAGCGCTCCTTGCGTCGGGGACCGATTGTAGAAAGAATAGTCTTCTTCTTCTTAGTAGTTCTTTAGGGGTCCCCCGACGCAAGGAGCACTTTGATAAAAACTAGTACTTAAGTATATTACGTCATATTTACGTATTATTTTTTTGCGAGAGCGGTTTTGAGTCAGAGGTTCTTTACAATTTAATTTTTATTTCACGCTCTTTTAAACTTTTTAGATACATTGAAATGGTTTGTATAATATTATGTAACACATTCATTAGGCACTGCTTTGCCAGTGTGTCCTTCTATTAGAATTTTGTCCTTATTAGAGTTTGGCTGGATACTAATATGTATGTACCTATTTGTCGGATAGTAACTACCTAGTATAAGCGATCTAATAAGAAAATAATCTATTAATAATAAATTAAAAATCTAATAAAAAGCTGATAATCTTCAAACGGCAGAACAGATTTTCTTACATTGTAGCTAAGAACACTCGATCAAGCCGCCTTTTAAACAAAAAAAACAAAATTGTTAGTTCGTTAGTTTAGGAGCTACGATGCCACAGACAGATACACGTCAAACCTATAACACCCCTCTTTTTGGGTCGGGGTAAACAAGTAGGTATGTCAAAAACAAAGTCATATTTACACGAAGGGTTCCATTTTTACGCTTAGTGAAGTCAATGAAGCACTATTAAAGAGTATGGAAACACGGAAAGTCACCGGAACACGATGGCCTGAACATCGAGCACTTAAGGTGCGGAACCTATGCGGGTTCGCACCTTCCCAGAGTCCTCAAATTGCTCTACAACCTTTGTATTGACCACAGTTACCTACCAGAAGCCATGATGAAGACAATAGTAGGTAGTGCCCATCATCAAAACTACAGGACGATATCGCTAGCGACAATAGTGGCTATAAGGTGCTGGACAGTTTGCTAGATGCACTGCTAAAAATACACGACGTGACGCTCAGGCTGGTTTTACAGTGACGCTTACCCTAGAGTATAAATGTTCCTTGCGCTTACCGTCCGCGCGGTGGCCAAATTGCCGTCAGCGCGGGTCATCTGCGCGACTATGTAACGATCCAAGAGACCCAAAGCTTGTGGACCGCGACGCTTACGGTTGGTAAGCGCTGGCGAAAGCGTCACTAAAACCACACTCAGTTCGGCTTTCGTCCAGAACTCTATGGAGAGCGCAATTCTGCGCTTCAAGCAAACTGTGAGGTATTATACCGACAGGAAAACTCCTGTATATGCCTAGTAGCTTACGACGTCTTGTGGGATAAGCTCGAAAAGGAATTAACTGATTTCATTGTTAAAATAGGTAGTTACTATGGTATGGTATGGTACCTAACCAATCTAATGTGGTTAGATGGGGAAATTAATTCAGTGACCCATATAAAATGGAGTGAAGCAGGGGAGCTGACGTCCCCTAGGCTGTTTAATTTATATGTGAACCAGCTGATTAAGAGGCTCTGGAGCCGGTGTCGGGTGTTCGATTGATGGCATAAGCATGAATAATTTTAGCTACGCCGACGACATGGTTCTACTGAGCCTCTCAGTCACGGGTCTTAGTAAGAAGGCTGCTGCAACTCTGTAAGGAGTATGCTGGGATGAATGGACTCAGTAACAACGTCAAAAAAAGCGAGTTCCTTGTTTTCAGGGGAAACAACAAACTATCCACTTTTAAAACAAAGATGTGGTAATCCCCTGAAGCAAGTGACTGTATCAATGTGATGAAGAGTTCAAGTATCTCGGACAAGTAGTAACCGACAGCCTGAGGGACGATAGTGACAAGGAACGGGAGCGCCGGGCTCTATCGGTCCGAGGCAATATGTTAGCCCGCAGATTTGCACGCTGTACTGGACAGGTAAAGCTGACCTTATTTTGGGCCAGTCATATTACACGTGCAGTCTGTGGACGGACTACACGCAGCGGACCTACGGTGCCCTGCGCGTTCAAAAATATAACAATCTGCTGAGAGCGGTGTTGAGGAAGCCTCGACACTGCTGCAGTGCGTCGGCAAAGTTTGCGGACGATTTCTACGCGATCATGCGCAAGCGTGCCGCGTCCATGATGCGCAGCCTAATTACCAACCAACCACTGCTCATACACCAACACTCTCCTCACCGCATTGGCCGTGAAACTGGACAGTCCCTCTGAAGGTGCTAGGGTGGTGTGCACATAGACCCCAGGAGAAATCCCTCAGGCATTGTAGTGGTAGGATTAGTTTTAATTTGAAATGAGTAAGTACTTTGTTGTACTAATACATAATTATCGGTTACTGCCTGAAATAAAAGTCTATATATGTATATTAAGTAGAGGAGAAAAATATCTATATGTAATTAGGTAGGTAGGCTTTATAAAACATGAGTAAATGAAAATAAAATTCAGTTTTTAGGATAATATATAATTTATTAGACCTTTTAATGCTAACATTATATTTTCAAAATAATGAAACACTACATGTGAAAAATACCAGTAATAGTATGAAGCCAAGTCACAAAATAATATTTATATCACATATTTTTTACTGTAGAACTAACCCAATTTTGTTAGGCGCTATGCTAGGGCATCTCCAATTGTACAAATAGTACTGCAAATTACCATCACCTATACCAAATTTAAGAGGTTCTAGAAATTCTTTGTTATCCATAAGATCCAGAGCATTAAACACATCAAACCCGGAATTTCTTGCAGTAATCAATGCATCAAGCATTAAATCAACCCAGGGTGTTTTGGTAGATACATTATAAAATGAATAAGCGGCTTTTAAGGTTTTATGTACAGGATGATAAACTACAGTAGAGGGAAGAGTGTAGTAACTTACAAAGTCAGTAATAGAGCCATCAGATGCTTCCACCACAAAACTGTCAATAATTCCCACCTGTGCAACAAACCAATGTTTAAAATCATCTTCAGAGAATATTGGTACCAAATCAAATTTGAGTAAATAGTCATTCAAAAGTTTAACAACTTTGTCAGAGTCTTTAGGTTCCATTTTTCGATATCCTGGTGTCTTTGGTAAGTCAGGAAGTTTAAAAAGCTTAAGAGTTCGCTGCATTGTCATGTTTCTAGACAGATGGCTAAATTTGATATCAATCAACTTTTTAGGATTCAAAGATCTGTGCCAATAACGACAAGTTGCAATTGGTTTGGGCAAGACTATTCCTGCTGTATAAACACCTTGGAAGATACCTGTCAAGTTAACTCTTCTCGTTATTTCCCTTATGAGCACAGGAGCGACACGCTTAGCACGTAGTTTCTTATGAACACATAAAAAGTTTATTTCTACAACAGTCTGAGTATGGTCATAAATTCTCAATGTGGCCGGAATAGCAGATATAAAACCTACTAACCTACCAGATTTAACTACACGCACTCCACAATGCCACTCCATCCTCCAACCTGGAGGCTGGAGTGCCCACTTCAGGAAATCTGTTTGATAATCAAAGCGGAACATGCAATCATCATCTTCAACATAATTTTCATTAAGCAAAGTGTACAATTCTTTCAGTACAAGTGGTTCGTTTAAATTTAAAGTATCCCACTGAAAGCCATCGGGCAATGTATAAGGCTCTGATCTTATTTCTTCAGGAGTCTTTGGCGGTTCAATAGGTTCGTTGGTAATTATTTTCTCGTACATTTTTGGAACAGGTTGAGTGGACCAGAACTGATATGATTTGTGTAAAGCTTCTTCCGTTGTTTTTGCTGGCTTTTGCTGCAGATTAAGTACTTCCATTGCCATTTTAAGATCTTTTAAAGAGATGTTCTGATGAATATCCCCAGAATTTGGCAGCGCTAATGCATCGGAAGTAACCGAACTTTGAGTATCTCCATCACCGCCACTACGCTTTTTTTTGTTTTTGTTTTTCTTTTTAGAGTTTTTATCCTCGTTGGATTTTTGATATTCACTGGATTGGATAGTTTTATTTTCTTCCATTTTATTAAAAATTATTTAAAATTCCAGGCAAATCAAATATTTTGACAAGTCACTATTCCCCAGTGTTGCTAGTTGCTTACACAAAGTACCAAAGAGTATGTAATCACTATAGAGTAATAGTACATTCGTAGGTAGGTACATTACAGTCCTGAGCTTTTATGCTGCGTACAGACCGGCCAAACGAACGCCAACGAACGGGTTTCGTTGACCTTCGTTGCTGCAATCTGGACGGCTTAGTGAATGCCAACGAGCGCTCGTTGGCGTGTGCCGGCGATCCGAAGCGTGGCGGTAATGCTGCGTACAGACCGGCCAAACGAACGCCAACGAACGGGTTTCGTTGACCTTCGTTGCTGCAATCTGGACGGCTTAGCGAATGCCAACGATCGCTCGTTGGCGTGTGCCGGCGATCCGAAGCGTGGCGGTAATGCTGCGTACAGACCGGCCAAACGAACGCCAACCAACGGGTTTCGTTGACCTTCGTTGCTGCAATCTGGACGGCTTAGCGAATGCCAACGATCGCTCGTTGGCGTGTGCCGGCGATCCGAAGCGTGGCGGCATCAAAGAAATCGAGCTATTTGATCGAACTCTGTTTGGACGGTCGCCGAAGGCCAACGAACGAACGCTCAGTTGAAGCAAGAGTGCGTAGCGTGTAGACGTCCAAATTGAATTACTTGGATATTTCTCGCCATTTAAATCATGGAGAAAAACAAAGAATGGAGTAACGACGATATGTTTTTATTAATAGATTTGTATCTATTGAAGATATCGTTTGTTTTGAAATCTTAAAAAGGTATGCAAGGCGATTCCCCAGTGGCCAAAAATCGTAATGTGACGGCTAATCTCTCCTTTACTGGAATCGCTTCACGATGATTGGTATTTTGTTTTGATATTTCCGGTCCAATACTAGTTATATAACAACCATTCAAAATCTTGTGTAGACATTCTGCTAAAGTTGATAAATAAACGATATTCGTTTTCTACTTGTAAATCTGCAATCATTTTACTTCCACTATACACAGTCCTATTCTTAAAATATGTGGTTGTCCACCATCTTCGCTTACGTTTATTTTTTCTTGTTCTTGCTAACTCGTTTTGGTATATAAAACTAGCAATTATAATTATGTCATCGTCGTCCATGATTAAATTGCGAATGAAAGAGAAAAGAACCGGAATCCAGTGCTAACGAACGTTCGTTCGAGCACTAAATAAATGTATTTGGATGTATTAACGAACTCAAACGAGCGTGCGGAAGCCAACGCTAGCGAACGATAAATATCCATCGTAGGGCGTTCGTTGGACCGGTCTGTACGCAGCTTTGCCAATCGGAACGCTCCAAAGTATTAGCAAGCATAAGCACACACACGGGTCACAGCTGAAAATCAGCGTCCTGCAAGACATTATGCTGAGATAGACACCCATGCTGTACACCCATATGGGGTGAGGTCTGGGGTGGTGTCACAGATGAAATGAATAATGATGTGTTGTGACTTTTTGGAGTGTTTTTTTTTTTTTTTTGTTAAAACTGACTGGAAAGCGCTCTAAGGGGGTGCCCACGTATGCCGGCGAGCGCCGGCACAGACGGGGTCCATACTTGTACAGTTTAGCTAACTTGTTACAAATAACTAGAAACTTGACATTGACTAATCATTCTAAAAGCCAGACGAGAGAGAAAAAAAAAACAACAAATAAATGCATTTTCTTTTTTTCTTTCTTTCAACACTTCCAGTCCACACGCTTGCTGTTTGGAGCCGGCTTGCGCTTTACATATTCTGTGACGGATTGGGAATCTTCGGCCAACTGCCACAGATCAATAACCTAGAATTTAATTTTCTGGTCTGTGTTAATTTCGAACAGACTGATATTTTGTGATCTGTGATTTCGAACGTAGTGATTACCTATTCTTTGTAATTTCTTTTTGATTTGATCGTGTAACCCTGTGGTCAGTCATTTTTGAAAATCCAAAAAATCTATGAACATCACTGTACAATTTAACTAGTTGTTATTTGGTGTAATTATAACGTGAAATGTGTTATTAGTGAGAAGTAAAATTTTATCTCTTAATAATTTATTTTAGGTGAAGTGGGGTTATTTCAATCATGGGGAAGGGAAATAATATGATTCCAAATGGCCATTTCCATAAGGATTGGCAGAGATTTGTGAAGACATGGTTTAACCAACCAGCGAGGAAACATCGTCGAAGGCAAAACCGAATCAAGAAGGCTAAAGCAATTGCACCTCGTCCTGTAGCTGGACCTCTTCGGCCAGTTGTTCGTTGTCCCACTGTCCGTTATCATACAAAAGTTCGCGCTGGGCGCGGTTTTACCCTAAGGGAAATCCGGGTAAAATATTGTGTTGGTCATATTATAGACAAAGTGCAACTTTTATAGTTGTAGCAAACAACTAGTTGACAAATGCCAACGATTTGTTACCTACTTTTAAGGTTTTAAATATCTTGTTACTAGGAATCCTTTGTTTGTCCAATAAAAACCTAGTCTGCCAGCCCCGTTTAAAACGTTTTACCTAGTTTCAAGAGGACTACCAGCCAGATAATAGTTTAAAAAATGGATGTTTGGGCTTCATTTATGTGTATATAGTCATAAGCTTTAATTTTATTTGAGTTCAAATAAGATTTTTATAGTTATAAAAATCTTTTTAATTAATTGTTAATATGTGGCTAAATTCCTTGTCTAAAGTTATGTTTGGTAATAGATTCCAAGCGAGAGGTAAAACAGGTAACAAGGCTATTTTTTCTTAGACCATATTTTGCCTTAAACTGAAATATCATATCACAGGGTATCATTACTGCTGTATTGATAATCAATATTATCGCATCACTGTAATGACATTGTTAGTAATATGACTTTGGAACCAAGATAGCTCATACCCTGAATTAACACACTTAAATAATTAACAAAATATCTCTGTGACTGTAATTTGTATCTGACTATTTACTCCTGCTGGAATACATCCGTACTTACTGTCCTCTAGATATATGAAGAGGTAATTAGTAAATAAGTATGTTCTACTTGTTTTAATATTTTGTTTATAAATTAATGAATAAATTTTGATTTTGATAAACAAAAGTTTTCCATGGACAAAGTCTCTGGTATCTAGTAATTAATAAATTACAGTTAGGACTTTTAGCAGTAAGACTAGGTTTTACTGCAGTTTGGGCTTCTTAACTCTATCTATTCTTAATCCATAGTTCTGTGTTTCAGGCTGCAGGCTTAAACCCTGCTTTTGCCAGAACAATTGGAATAGCTGTTGATCCAAGGAGACGTAACAAGTCTGTAGAGTCATTGCAGACAAATGTCCAGAGATTGAAAGAATATCGTGCCCGTCTCATCCTGTTCCCTAAGGGCAAAAAGGTAACATGTCACCATTGTTGTTATGTTGCTCACTGTGAAATAGAAACTTGGTAGTAAATTGATGGATAAATCATTAATAATATTGAAAAGTAATAATGTGGCAGAATATTCATTTACTATCCATATTGTAGGTAATTTAATGTTGTATTACAGGTGCTGAAGGGTGAAGCTACAGAGGAGGAAAGAAAAGTTGCCACACAGCTCCGAGGTCCCCTTATGCCTGTACAACAACCAGCTCCTAAATCTGTTGCACGTGTTATCACTGATGAAGAAAAAGACTTCAAAGCTTACCAGTACCTCCGAGGGGTAAAATATGATTTTATTTTATTATTATTAATATTAGCATGTTTTATTAATTTATGCCATTGGTTTATTTTTATCCATATTAATTTCTCTGTGAATCTTTACACAAATTAGAAGAGTGCAAAAAGTATGGAAAACACTAGAAAAAATTAGTCAAGCTAGTTGGCCAATAATTATGAATATAATATTTTGGAGTCTGCTATTTTCTTATTTCTATTTTCTTATTTGTTCATAATAGTGGCTACACCTAAAACCTGTTTTAATCTAGCTGGTATCAATACAAACAGCTATTTTGTGAGACAAAACCTTCCAGTGTCAAGTTAGAGTTATTATAAGCTTTCAAGGTTGTACTGGTGACTAGACTGTTGTACTGGTGACACCACAAGTACGACTTTGATAACTTATCTTGGTAACTTGACACTTTGGAAGATTTTGTCTTATTAAATACTTGTATTGCCAGCTATTGAATAAGCATGGCCCCTATTTTAGAAAAAAAAGAAAAATGGCAGATTACTAGGTAGGCCAAAATCTTCAAAGCCCTTCAAGCATTCTATTTAATTTACTCCATTCTCATTATCAATGAGAGAATCTATCTTCAGAAGGAGATTCCATTCTAATCTCAGCACTCTCCAAGACAACCTATCTCTGTTTTTTGTCAAAATTGCTTCAGCGGTTGAGCTCTGAAACCGTAGCAGGACAGACACTTTTTGTGTCTGTGCAAGTCAAAATATGCAAGTAAAATTTTGCCTTTTGTAAAGTATTGCTCCAAAGTGATACTATACATTACATAATATAGTAAACTTTTTGGCCTTAAGTGCTTATCTGGGTGTATGACTTTACATACATCCTGTAGGTAGCGTAATCAAATTGTAATAAAAACGCATTAAGTAATAGGTAATTTTCGGCCATGTACAATTAATTGTACATCCATAAAAGATGTGTAATCTCGGAAACTAAAACCATAAAAGATGTACCTTTCATTTCCTGAAACATTTTTTGTCCTGTAAATACATATTATAATACTTTATAATTGTTACAGGCGCGCTCAATTGCGAAACTTGTTGGCATCAGAGCCAAGAGATTGAAAGATGCTGCTGAGAACCCTGACGATGTCACTAAAGCACCAACAGCCAAGGAACCTAAAGCTAAGAAGTGATAAAGACCAATAAACTTGTCTAAATTTAATTAGGAGTTTTTTTTCGCTACTTAAATAAAGTTTGGTGGACAAATTATATAATTGCAGACAGAAGTGTCCAAAAAGAAACTACTCCTATTTTTTTTGGGTGCCTTATTACGTAAGGCTGAGATCATAGTAAACTTTGACTGTGCTCACTTTACTTAGAGTTAAAAGACAATTATTTGGCAATAAGCTAGGCTGTTTATTTTTAATACCATGGTTATTTCAGACATAAGTCTTTCACATGAAGTCATAGTCAATATAGGGGCTTCTTTAGACCATTTGGAAGACATGTGCGTTGTGACATATTAGCTCTTCTGAATGGTATAACTATCCCCTATCTTGACTGAATTCCAGTGTAAATCTCTAAATCTTAAGCTGAGCAAAGTAAAGTACACACAAAGGCCAAGGACAGTGGCGAGTACTTAGTACAGTGGCGGCAAGTGGCGAAGACATGGACAGTGAATGTTTAATAATAATATATGTACTTTTCATTTCCGTCGAAATGGAGTGCTTTATTTACAAAGTACCTTCTCTGTGACCGTACTGAATTCGACTTTTACTACGTCAAGTGCCGTGGGGGTACTACGTCGAGCGGGCGCGAGAGGCACAAAAAATTAAGAACTATTCTAATTGGATCTAGTTGCAAGCTTAGTCGCATCGCAAGGCAGCTTGCAAGCCAATTAACTCGCTGCTGTCCTATCGGTTTACACCAGACTACCTACTTATCAGTACGCAACAGTTAGAGATGGCAATCGAAGTATGGGGCGCAGGGACGCCCCGCACGTCGCCCGCAGCGGGTTAGCGTAGGGGATGTGCGGGGCGTCCCTATCCCGGTTGCCATCTCAACCTGTCGCGCACTATACTTCGCTAAACCTTTGAATAATTTGTAAATCGGACCAAGACCTACTATACCCATACCTTCGCCCATATAACCGGATCAACGGTGTTTTAGGGTTCCATATCTCAAAAGGAACTCTTATAGGATCACTTCTTTGTCTTTTCTCAGGAATAAGTGGAGGTAAGAGGTTTCAAGTTGAAATTGATATAAAATAGAAAAATACTCAGGTTTACAATCCCTTGGAGGTGTGAAAAAATCAAACTTCTAAGTAAACGCAATCAAAAGATACTGCCGTTCATGCCGCATATTTTGATACTCGCAAGGGAATCAAACCTTTTTTTATTGCACAATTTTTAATGCCCCACTGAATTAAAATATGCTATGCTTAGTTAAAACCCCACTGTTACTGTTTACTAAGCTATTACACTGATCGCGAGACTTATCCATTGAAGAGTCCTGATCGCCATCTCTGATGATATTCATCAGATCTTCACCAAATTTATATGAGACCACCTAGGACCCTTTCAGACAAAAATAGATCCAAATCGTGAGTAATCGGGGTACATAAAATAAGAAATAGATTCCGACGAATTGAGAACCTCCTCCTTTTTGAAATTGGTTAAACGTGATCGCGGCTTTGAAATTGGCCGAAAAATAGGCAGTGTTTTATGGTCAATAATAATAATTATCGTTTTGCTATGGGCTATGGGCAGTTGAAATTCTATGATCTATTATATGTTTTGATCATCAGAGAAGCCGGGAGTTGGCCAACTCCCTTAGGGATATGGCTAAAATGACAACTCAATTAGTGCATTTCACTATGATTTCACTAAAAAAATCTAACTCTTGTTAATATGGAAAAAATGAAAAAGTATCGTAAGTTTAATGAGCCTTTTAACAAGAGCGCGTTCCACGCAGCATAATGGGGGTTAAAAATTAAAATAATACGACTTATTTACTTATTTATTTTATATTTCAGGATCAGGATTATTTTACCTATTGTCGAATAATTGCATAATGAATCTTAAAATAACAAATAATAGTGTGCACTATTTTATAATATTACGAGAACCTTAGAAATTGAAAATCTTAAGCAGATGAAATGGTTTCAGTATTGGTTACTTTCTCATTAGTACTGTCTTCTCCTTTCGGGTTAGATTCTTCACCATCACCAGTCTTTGATTTTTTGTCGCTTTTACGAAATTTGTCATATCTGTAACAAGATTAATATCTATTTTATTTAATGACTAGTAGATCTGCCCTGGCTTCGCCCAGGTGGGCTTACCTATTCCATAAATATGTAATATATTAAAATACATCATCCTCGTGAAAAGTTCAGAGTACTTAAGAAACTCGTATTTAGTTCTCGCAGTGAGAAAAGGTATAAAAAAAATCTCGAAGAAATCGGCGTACATACATAGAAAGAAAAGAAAAAAAAAACGGGCCGAATTGAAAAACCTCCTTTTTGGAAGTCAGTTCAAATAAGAAACTATCGCTCCGTCCAGTGTTATAGTTGATCCAAGGTAGACGAGGTTTCAGTGCCAGTGTGCAGCACTCGACGCTTCATTGCGGCCGCACATCTGGCGGTAACAGCTTTCCTGGAAACTAGCTTTGGAGGAACTTCACAGAATATTGTTTTTATAATTGTAACTATCAACATAATATACCAAGAAAGCTCTAAAATAGCGCAGTTTTCGCAAACAATTTTACAATAAAATTATTATCATCATATATATTATTATTATTATCAATTTCACTTAACCTTTATAAAGTATACAGCTTATCATTCTCTTAGAATTTGTATCTATAGGTGAAAACCGTATGAAAATCCGTACTTACAGTAGTTTGTGAGATCAGCGCGCAAGGACAGAGAAACTCGGGGATTGCGGAGGGGCTTTGTAGTTTGTATTATAATATACAGAGATGTGTGTGTAATTTACCTTCCAAGATCTTCTTCATCATCGCTGGCTTCATTGCCTTGTGGGTCCACTTCACGGAGTAACTCTCCTATGTCTTTATCAACATCAGCCCAAAGTTTATCTTCACTTCCTAAAAATAAACCTAATAATGTAACAATGTTAAATTATGTAATTGTACAGTGCAATTCTGTCTTATTATGAAAAATATGGCATGAAATGTTCATTGTGATGTTGTGTAGGTTTTAGAAAATCCCATGGGAACTCTAATTTACTGGGGAAAAAAAAGTAGCCTGTTATTTCTCTAGGTCTGTATCCATGCAAAAGAATCACGCTGAGCCGTTGCGGCGCGATTGAAGGACAAACCAACAAACACTTTTTATAATAAGGGTATTACTATTTATTAATACAGTAATATAACAACCTAACCTAATGTTAACATCTTAAAATGTCGGTTTTTTTTTTTCAGTAAATCACCAACCTGATATATTAGAAGCCTCAGCTCCATTTTCCAAATTTTTCTTGTCCCCAGTTGATTCAGCTTTCTCAACTTTTACTTTACTTTCGGCATTTTCTCCTCCAGCAGCTTCTTTCTCCTCTTCTACAAAGGAAATTGAAACAATATATAAATAAAGGTTAATTAGTGTGGTTAAGTTAAACTAAACCTATAAAAATCATTCAAGTGCGAGTCTGACTCACACACGAAGGGTTCTTCCGTACCAAGAAATAACACTTTCTATTTTTTTTTTAAATTTCCATGGCATCCATTTTGCAATTTTTATTATTTGTTGTTCTAGCGGCAACAGAAATACACATTCTGTGGAAACTTCAGCTCTCTACTACTTATGAGTAATAGGGTCGCATTGGCACCTTTTGGTTACGGAACCCAAAATACATACTTAAAACAATGAAAATAATTAAAGCTAAGCCGTGGCACGCTTGTGCTTAAGCGTGTGCGTGGTAGTTAGCACCTCTGACTGGGAGACCGTATGGAAGGAGAAGTAGTTGCACGGACGCTTTTTTAAGGCTCTAGATAAAAAAGCGTCCATGCAATGGCTGCGCTTTAGTGACCTCTTCGGATAAACCGAAGGTTTTGTCTGTGCGATACAAGATCAGGTGGTCAAGACGCGGAGCTACCGAAAGTACATTCTGAAGGATGACAGACATTTTGTTGAGCTTGTCGCCATCCCGGCGAGTCATCAGATTACTGTATCACGTCAATTTACAATGATCTGATTGGTGGAACCTACACTATGCGTTCGAGCGCACTGTGAGACCTCATTAATGATTGTGAATACGGCCCTGAGTATCTGCATGGACAACCAAGCAGCTAAATCCTTCACCAAGAGCTTGCTCTGAAATAGTCTCCTGGATGAGTAGTATTACAAGTACACACCGGTACTCGAGCGCGACGGAGTCCGGCTCTATTGTGACCGGTTCATCATCACGTACAGGACTATTCTAGCGGCGCGCGGCAGATACACGCGGCACAGCTCGCAGCACCAGACCTGCAGGTGTGAGAAAATACCTTTCTGCTGGTGCAGCTGGCGGTGGATGCGCTCGGCGTGGCGGCGCAGCGTACGCGTGTCGCGGGGCTGCACATAGCGGCCGAGATGCGCGCGCAGGCGGCAGTGGCGCCGCGTGGCCTCCGCCTCCTCCGCGCTGCCCGCCTCGGCGCGCGGCAGATACATGCGGCACAGCTCGCAGCACCAGACCTGCAGGTGTGAGAAAATACCTTTCTGCTGGTGCAGCTGGCGGTGGATGCGCTCGGCGTGGCGGCGCAGCGTGCGCGTGTCGCGGTGCTGCACATAGCGGCCGAGATGCGCGCGCAGGCGGCAGTGGCGCCGCGTGGCCTCCGCCTCCTCCGCGCTGCCCGCCTCGGCGCGCGGCAGATACACGCGGCACAGCTCGCAGCACCAGACCTGCAGGTGTGAGAAAATACCTTTCTGCTGGTGCAGCTGGCGGTGGATGCGCTCGGCGTGGCGGCGCAGCGTGCGCGTGTCGCGGTGCTGCACATAGCGGCCGAGATGCGCGCGCAGGCGGCAGTGGCGCCGCGTGGCCTCCGCCTCCTCCGCGCTGCCCGCCTCGGCGCGCGGCAGATACACGCGGCACAGCTCGCACCACCACACCTACAAGTACAAAAGAATTAATGGCTTTCGTCAAATACCGATAGTCTATCTGGCATCTCTGTAGAATTGAAGGCTTACTCAAAGTCCGCAAACGCTAATCAAAATGGGTGGCCAGCTATATTCCTCAGTCTTTTATGTTATAATGCTGCATTATGTGGATTGGTCTATGTATATGTCGTATCCTTCATCCTTGTCGGGTTGTGCCGATGTCTGTGTGTTTTGTATAACTTCCTGGTAATTCTAATAGGTCCACGCTACCATAGGTGATATTGATTATTGAAGAGCTAGATAGATGTGCACTCCTTTACCCCCTATAGTGTAAGACAAACTTGTTAATTATTACCTCCATTTTTTTAATGTGTTCGCTTCCAATGTTGATCTCCACTTTCGGTTTTTTTGGAGCAACTTCCTCTTTTTTCTCGCCGCTAGAGTCGTCGTCTTCAACCTCTGAACATGATTAAATTGTATTAAAACAAATATCTGTACATTACAGTGAGTGATTCATAATTAAAAGGAATAGGATTGTTACATGAAATTCCAGAAAAATGTATTTTTAACTGTACAATAGAATTATTCGATATTCTAAACATGAAATGCTTACCATCTACGTCGCCTACAGAATCCAGCGTCATGAAATTGTCCAAATCAACGTCCATTCCTTCATCACCACTAACTTCGGCTTCGGCTTTCGGGCTGGCGCGGCGGGCGGTGCGATGCGCTTTTTTCTAAAACATGACATGTTATATTCCTAATACAGAACAATATTTACACTTCAATCTGATGCTGGTTAATAATAAATAATCACTTTTTAACCCGGCTATTTGCAAATGAGTGGGCGCAAGTGTGAATGTTTCCGGCGTGATACCTTGAGGTGCTCGATGGAGCAGATGTGGTGCTCGTAGATCATGGGCGAGCGGAAGGTGACGCGGCAGATGCGGCAGAAGGGCATCAGGAAGCGCTTCATGGCGCGGTGCGTGTCGGTGAGGTTGTGCGCGTGGCGCGTGGTGCGGTGGTTGAGGCGGCACACGAGACAGAAGGCCGTGCGTGCCGCCAGCTCGGCGCCCGCCGCGCCCTCCAGCTCGCGCTGAGCGCCGCGCTGCGCGATGCGCATGCGCAGCAGCTGCGCCTTGTGCCGCCGCGCCACGCCGCTCATCGCCGCGCGGTGTTTGCCCGATAGCAGGTGCTTAGCGTAGCTCTGCCGGGGGGAGGGAGGGACGTATTAACATTTAGTGGCTCCACTCATTAAGTAAATTAATTTTGAAATCTTGATTTCAAAATTAATTCCAAGTTTCTAACTTACGTCATGAGAACTGTACCTATACTTATCACCCTCAGTTTCTTTTTAATAATCTACACAAGATATTAAAATTATAAAAAAAAGATTTAGAAGGCTTTATTGTGCAATGTTACATAAACCCCAGGTTAGGTACAGTACCAGACAGGAAATAAGATTTAGAAATAGAAACGGATTTCTGCTTCGTCTAGACTCTGGCGGCACTTATACCTATGTGACGTTTCGTACATCTCAATGACATAGACAACGTCCTACGAAACGGTTGTCTCTTCCTAAAGTTTGATGTGCAATATTTTCTGCCGGGTACTCTTACTACACTGTTCTCTTGCAGATAAAATCGAATCAAGGATCAGAAAGTGAAGTTATATCAAAAGGCAAAGTTTTTAAGTTCATTTTCGGTGTAGGGGTGCGAAATGTTTGAAATAATAAAGCTCACAGAAAACGTGGGGCACTTCTCTTTGCAGTGCACGCAGGAGAGATGCACGTAGGGCGCGGTGCGCGGCGGCACGCTGTCGGACGCGGCGTCCGGCTCCTTGTCCGTGTCGTCGCCGCCCTCGCCCGCCTCGCCCTCCGACGCCTCCGCATCGTCCTGCCCCACACCCAATATCAATTAAACTAACGATTCATGCCACAATTTACTGATTTTTAGGGTTCCGTACCTCAAAAGGAACCCTTATAGGATCATTTTGTTGTCCGTCCGTCCGTTCGTCCGTCCGTCCGTCCGTCGTGTCTGTCAAGAAAACCTTTTTTTATTAGACAAAGTTTTACAAGCATTAAGGCCCAGAACAGACGGCGCAACGCAACTGGAGTGAAACAAGTTTCAGACACTAGTTTGAAACTGTGATCACTCTGTGATGAAATTCTATCAGAATAATTCAAGTTTTCTTGAAAGCAGACCGCAAACGTGTTTATTATATCGAGTTCTGTGAAGAGGATATTATTGTCATGTATTTGTATGTGACAAAGGAAGAAACATAAAAGAAGAAGATGGTAGATCCTTTTATAAACTGTTATTCCGTGATGCATATCAAACGCGTTCAAGCTGGTTGCGACATATTGAGTGCTTTCTTATAAGCTAATACTGAAAGGAGGCCATGAAACTGAAAAGTGACTCAAGTTGCAGTTTCATCACTTTTGAACTATATCATGTGTCCTAGGCCCAACATTGCAAGTTTTTTTGTAAAAATGTTATAGTATACGTAGTGGCGCATACACTGAGTATAAAATTGTTCACACGTTTAAAACTGTGACAACTAAGGGATTTTTAAAATTCAACTCCTAAGGCCTAATAGGAGTTTGAAAGTATGAAAGTCTGTCATTTTTAAATAATTATAATTGTGAAATTGTGTATTAACACTTATTGTGACACACATAGAAAAGGTTGTATCAAGGTTTTTGGGATTTTTGAAAATAGGGGTTTATAATCTAAGAAAGCATTTGATAAAGCAATCAATGAAATTGTTAGTACCTTGGGGGACTTGATTTTAGTTTCTTTTTTATCTTCTACTGCTTCTTCTTTCTCGTCCGCTTCCCAGTCCTCTTCCGTCGAAGACGCTTCATCTTCTTCTTCTTCTTTTGACTTTATAGAGCTAATATAAAACCAGAATCTTAGCTCAAGTCTAATTTCTTGTTATAATCAAAAATCGAAAATATTCATTGAACAAATGCAGTTGTGGGCAAATTGTGTCCTTGAAAAGACTACTGTGCCATTGGTTAATTTACAAAAGTAGCGACAAGCTTATAATATAATTTATAATAATGTAATGTAAAAAGATCACAAAGAGAAATTCGTAACCAGGCTTTCATATTTAACTAGGACACATATTATGGGACGTATTCTAGCTGAAAATCGCGGTAGAATTCGGCTCACTAAATTACGCTGCAATGTACCTAACATTGCAATTTTAGGGATGGGCTTTATTTGCACAGACAAAATGCCGAATTCACTCGCGTTTTTATGATAAAAAAACAACCCTTTGTGGACGCGCTGTGTTTTCGTTATTTTAGCGTAACATTTATACATGAAGTTCTGCAACAACATTTATTAGCATAGATTTTCGTTTGTATAGTAAATAAATGATCTTTTCTATTTGACACTCAGTGAATCTTGCATCTCCTATAATCTGGACAGAGTGTCTTCTGGATTTAATGAGTAATTTGCTTTGCTTTGATTTGAAAACTACACATGTTGTCATTGCATTTGTTTATCAAACAAAAAGTTTGGTGTTAAATGCCTGATAAGTACATATTTTTAGTACTTCGTTCCATTTATCCTTCTTTAAAAAGTTGCATTCAGATTCATTATGTCCATACAAATGTAAATCCTCTACAATATTCACCACCTTTCAATTTTCAAAGAAATGTATCTCATTTGAACAATTTCTCAATGCTTCGTTTAGAATACTCTGAACACGGCAGAAACAATATCTGGGATTCACAAAAGAAACAACATTACATTTGGACTCTATTACCTTCTTTTGAGGGGTCTAAATGCTCGGGTATAGCCCAGCGATCGTTCGCCAAATCGCCTGGAGGCAAAGGAGCCCCGCGAGCGTGGCGCGCCGCGGAACGAGGCGCGCGAGCGCATGGTGCGGCCGCGGAACGAGCGGCGAGGCGCGCGGCGCAGCGCCATACGCGGCGGCTCGCGCGGCGGGCCCATGCCGCTGGGCTTCCGGTAGCTCTCTCGAGCCGGCGACCGCCTTCTGTCCTCGCTGGCGAAAGACCGTCTGTCGCCGCCATAGCTCTCCTGTCTACTGCTATACGAGCCTCCGTAGTGGCTGCCGCCATCGTGACTACGTCTATCGCTCGATGAACCCTGTACACAACTCTCTTTTGATCTTTTGTGGCATCTTATGATGCATTTACATTTAGAAATAAAATGTTTAGGTTGTAGGAAACTAACGTCTCTTCTCCTTTTTGGAAGTGGTGGCTGACCCATGGGGACTTGGTTTTATTCATCTTTTATGGTTTAGTAAAATATTGCCATTGATATTATTGCTGTATGATCAGACTTGATACATATCTCCGACAGACCAGGCTGACCTAAGTTTGTTTGTAGCAATTTTGTTCAGAGCAATTTTAGTTTTAAAATTCGAGATAGACCAAGTACTGGTATATTTATCCAATAGATTGATAAGAGGAGTACTTTCAGAATGTTATGGTGGGAACTGATGACAAGCTTAACAATAAGCTTTTTTATGTTTGAATCCTCTAACTTCAGTTTTGTCACAGAAATTGTCGTTTCAAATAGATATCATACTTTTCCAAAGATATTCAGAAGCAATGAGTCAGTGAAAATCATAAGTCTACATATACACATAGATGATGAACATAACTTGTATCCTTACTCTTTGTATATTTGGTTTTTTCAATTTTCATAACCCAAATAAAGACATAGTTCTATGTGCACATAATTTTATAATCACTAAATTACTTTTTTCCATGATGGATGGATGCAAATCATGCAATACTTCTTACACCACAAGTCATTCCATGTTTTCTCTTATGCATAAATCTCAACTGATCACTCTGTAATATAGTATTCCATGATTTAGGCATACTCTTTTTTATTCTTTGGTCTGGTTTATTTACCTATAAAATATTCAACTGAATCAGCTTTAACAATGCAGATACTATATTTTCTTTTTGTAATATTAACTAACCTCCATTCTCATCCTTTTGCGTTCTGGAGATCCTGATCTACCATAGTCCCGATTTGAATAACTAGCAGATTCCTGAAAGGTCAATACATCAAGAAGTTTTTCAACATTACTATTTTTTCAGTTAAATAATAAGAAAAGTTTAGGAGCCTTTCTATAGTGTTTTGGATTCTTGTATTTCATCAGTTTTCATCATGTCATTAATGTTACTTATGGTCCAAAATTACAAATTATTATGATTGTTTGATATCACTCCCAATTTCGAGTGCTCATCTACATATTAGTAAAATTACATTTTTTTCTATCTTTTTAATTTTATATGTCATACCAGTGTAATGTTTTACATCAAACAGTTATGATTTTGCACCATAGCTGATCTCTTGTGAGGAGGATGTTCAATACCAAAAAAAATCCTCTATTTTATCTAGATTTTACATTTTAATTAATGGATAAAATATTCTCTTTTAAATTTTCTGGTTTTGTGACTTTCTTCGTTTCTGTCTTTATCTCTCATTCAGATGAGAATCTAAGCAACTAGACTTTATGATATTGGTATGTCTAGTCTTTCTTTTTGAAATCACATTCAATAAGCTCAGAAAATTTCAAACTTGAATCAAAAGTTGTAATAAATAAATTAAACAAATTAAAAAAAAGCCTTATTACCATTCTATATGGTTTTTTATAGGAATCATCCATCCTGTCGCGACTCGAAGAATATCTATTTGTACTGCTGCTGTTGTATCTAGAATCATTATTGTAGGACGAATAGCCGCCACCCCGGCCGCCGCGCCCTCCTTCGTAGCCACCGCGGCTGCCGCGGTACGAGCCCCGGTAGTTGCTACCACGCCCGCTATAGTTGCCTCGCCCACCGTAGCCTCGGCCGCGAGACGACATCTATATACAAAATTAATAAATTGGTTTGCTATTGCGTTGTCACTGATAGGTTAGACAAAATTATACAAGGCTAGGCAGATGAAGTAGAGATTATTGAAGTAGAGGAAGTGAAATACTTACTATAAGTACGTTTTTTCGTTTCTTCAAAACTACTCGAGTCGTTTAAAATAAAAATTTCAAAGTCGGCAGACGACACTCGAATCAATATGGCTGTCCAACTGAAGCTGAAGCTGCCATTGCCTCAATACCACGTTTAAACTTTGACGTATATGTATTTAACAGAGCCAATTTATAGAAATAAAATATGCTAAATAATACTTACGATTTATTACTATCCCAAGTTTATAAGCACAATTCACGAATAAACTTTTTCAGAAGGTAATTTTACTAATTTTGTTGAATAGGTTAGGTAGGTACTGGTAAGCAAAGAGTATGTAATCAACTAATCACTACTGACTGTGCTGAGTGCTGACTACGTTTTTTTTTTTTTTTCTCTCTCGTCTGGCTTTACAAAGATTAGCCAAATGTCAAGTACTCTGACTACGTTATACTCATGTTATACTGGTAAGTGGTGGTAGTTACGCAAGTACTCTGTGGTGGTACGGAACAAAGAGAATATAATCAGGTACGGAACGCGTACTGAATTGAATTTCTCGTATGTAAAAAGTACTTTGTACTCTGTGGACCAAAGAGTATGATTAATTTAGGTATTACATAATATTATACATTTACTCTATGACTTGACTACTACCACAGATAACTATTATACTAGTCTACTTTACTAAGACTTTACTAGGTACTAGGTACCTACTTGATGTGGCTGAATCATAAAGCTAGTGAAAAACCATGACAAGGTGAAGCTATATTGGTCTGTGGACGACACGCACGATCATCGCAAAGCTTCGTCAGTGTTGCCAACAGTTAAATGATTTTTTTAAAACTGTTTTTAAGGCTTTGGGTTCTAGCTGAAGAAGGCCGGTAGTTTAAAATAATTGTAAAGTCCTTTTCATGAAAGAAGTCCCGCGGTGATTTTTGGAACTAAATTTGACAGGACGGCCATGTTGTCGTTTGTCAATGTTATCAAGTTCGCTTGTTGTGGTAGATTTTTGTGAGTTTTTAATTAGCTTAGTGCATTTTAAAGATTGTTTACAATGCCAAAAGTTGTAAAAAGTTCGGCTCGACAAATGATACATATATATGAAGGTGAAAGAGTTCTGTGAAGCGGAACAAAAGAATCAAGGTGTTTTAATACCACTAAATAATGTTCGGAAGAGAGTCGCCGCCATAAGAGGTACTTTTTAGAGTTGCCATATAATAATTTTTTGCTGTATTGATGGGACTTTTTTTATGATATAAATTCATTTTTGCGACAAAATTGAACAAATACATAACGTGATGAAACTAGGTAACTGAAATTAAAACATATATTACATAGTACATAAGCATTATAAACTTAAAGTTGCTATTATTTTTAATTGGTCATTATTTAAATGCAGGTGTGTCAGAGAAAACTGTAACAAGAATTACAAAAGAAGGTATAACAGCGGCGAGTACTTCGAAAAAAATTTTCACCCCGGGGAAGATTCGCCCGCATCCGAAAAAGTTCGACTTAGACGGGTTCGATTTGTGCGCTATCCGGCAAAAAATTCACAGTTTTTACGTTGTGCATAAAGAATTACCAACATTGGCTAAATTACGGTCAGCTCTGAGAGAAGACATCAATTTTCAGGGAAGCATCACAACATTGCACAGGATATTAAATAGGATTGGTTTCAAGTACAAGCGATGTCAATCCAGACGCAAACTACTTATGGAACGACACGACATTACCGCATGGCGTGCAAGATATTTGGATAAAATACGAATAAATCGTACTGTGTAGACATAGAATACATTTGAGAATTTTTTCCAGAACATTCCAGTCATCACTACTAGTTCCCTTAGCTCTTCACCAACAGAAGCCTATGATCTTCTCAGGGCCAATGTCACTGAATGCGGTGTGTTGTTTAGGTTTGAATACGTTACTCCATATGACATTGTTAAAGTGTTCAAATCTTTACAAAGCAAAAAAACCGGAGATCTGTGGGGAATATCAGTAAAAATAATTAACAATATTATTGATATTATTGCGCCATATCTAGCCTTAATTTTTAATGAGTCTGTGGATACAGGCGCTTTTCCAGATCTCATGAAATGTAGTAAATTGATACCTCTTTTTAAATCGGGTAGCAAAAGTGACCCAAACAATTACAGGCCAATTTCAATTTTGCCAACACTGAGCAAGATATTTGAGAAAATCATGCTCAACCAACTGCTTCAGCATTTCAATTTAAATAAGCTACTCCATTCTGAACAGTATGGCTTCACTAAAGGTCGATCAACAACCGACGCGGCCGCAATGCTGTTAAAGCATATATTCAATGCGTGGGAGGGGTCACAGAATGCCATTGGTATTTTCTGTGATTTATCCAAGGCATTTGATTGCGTTGAGCACGAGACTCTTTTAGTTAAATTGAGCCACTATGGAATCAAAGACACTGCGCTTGGTCTCATTGCGTCCTATCTTAGTGATCGTATTCAAACAGTATGTGTGAATGATGTGAAGTCATCCGGATCAGCCTCACTAATGGGTGTTCCTCAAGGCTCTATTCTAGGTCCTTTCATGTTCTTAGTATACATAAACGATTTACCATATGTAGTCCAAAATATTTGCGATATCGTACTATTTGCTGACGATACGTCTTTGATTTTTAAAGTCGATAGAAATAAGGACAATTTTGACGATATAAATGGTGCCATATCTCAGGTAACTCACTGGTTTACTGTAAATAATCTACTTTTAAATGCAAAAAAAACTAAGTGTATTGAATTCGCACTGCCCAATACCAAGAACACAAGTAACATTAATTTAATGATAAATAATGATATTTTGAAAATAGAAGAGACTACTACATTTTTGGGGATAACCTTAGATGCGAAGCTGCAATGGGGCACCCATATATCAACTCTTGCTGGCAAACTAAGCTCTGCTGCTTACGCGGTTAGAAAGATTCGACAATTAACTGACGTGGAGACCGCAAAGATAGTATATTTTGCTTATTTTCATAGTATTATGTCTTATGGAATCTTAATATGGGGTAGAGCGGCAGATATTGGGAGAATTTTTGTATTACAAAAAAGGGCAATACGCGCAATTTATAACTTAAAACCACGCGATTCACTTCGAGAAAAATTTAAGGAAATAGGTATCCTTACCGTAGCCTCTCAATATATTTACAACAACATAATTTTTGTAAGACAAAATATTCTTAGTTACAAGAAGGTTGGCGATCTACACAACAGGCTGACTAGACACCGTAACAGGCTTGCGACTCCTACACTCCGTCTCAGGAAGGTCCAAAAGTCATTTGTGGGAATGGGTATAATCTTCTATAACAAAATTCCTCAGTCAATTTTGGACTTGCCTTTACACAGGTTCAAAAAATCTATTAAAAATATGCTCTTGAGAAAAGCATATTATACTATCGAAGATTATGTAAATGATAAAAAAGCGTGGATTTGAACTTCGATTCGCTCCAGCAATGCGCAGGACTTCAATTGCTTTTATACATGGCATAATATTGTATATCAAATCTTTGAAAAGAGCAACCGCCGAGTTTCTTGCTGGTTCTTCTCGGTAGGAAAGGCATTCCGAACCAGTGGTAGATGCTTTTGACGATTCGAAAGAACTTGTAAAAGTCTAATTGAATAAAAACATTTTGAATTTGAATTTGAATTTGTGGAAAAACGACCCGTTGTATACTTAGATGAGACCTATATACACAATACTTATCATACAAAAAGTTGTTGGCAGAGTGAGGAGGAGCCAGGAATGTTCGTCTCAGAGTCATCAGGGAGTCGCTGGATAATCGCTCATGCGGGAACAAAAGATGGATTTATAAATGGTGCATTATTAATGTTCAAATCCCAATCTAAGTCCTCAGATTACCACGATGACATGAACTCTGCAAATTTCTTAAAATGGATGACGGAAAACCTAATACCTAATCTACCTGAAAGGTCGCTTGTGGTAATGGACAACGCTCCTTACCATTGCACTCAATTAAACAAAGCCCCTTCAATGTCAAATATAAAAAGTAGTATGCAGGAATGGCTCCGGCAAAAGGGTATATATATTGAAGACACCTGGAGAAAAGCTGTGCTGTTTGAGCTAATCAAACAAAATAAAGGTCCACCGACATTTGCAGTGGATGAATTATTAACAGCTCATGGACACGAAGTATTAAGGTTGCCGCCTTACCATTGTGACCTCAACCCGATTGAGAAAATCTGGAGCCTTCTAAAAAGACGACTTGACGATTCAAAAGAACTTGTAAAAGTCTAATTGAATAAAAATATTTTGAATTTGAATTTGAATTTGAATTTGAAAGTGATGTTCCTATAGCCGCTGATCACAATTATTCAATAAAACTCTGAATAAAAAATTGTGATGCTTTTCTTTACTCTATTTTCTCATCTTTTCCCTGTAAGTAGGTAGAACACCGCTTATATAAGTAAATAAAAATATACTTTTTACATAGCAGAAATATAGTAAATATAGGTAAATGACTATATGAATGATTATGAGAATACTATTGACTTAACAGAAATATGCATGTTTCACTAATCTGAACTATTGTTATAGTATAGGCTTGAGTAATGAAATTACAGCCTATCTAAAATGTATTTATTTCTTAATACAATTTAAGAGCTTATATTGTTTCATCGAAGTGTAGCGGTTGCCACATTCGCAAGAAGATGTCGCTTCTAAACCCAATGAATCAACAACGCTCGAAACACTAGATGGCAGCACTGGTAGCCTAATTGAAAACTCAAAATAGAACACGCAACTTTACGTTTACGTTTTTATCGACGAGCACACGCACGCTCCCGTACATTGGTGACAACCGACGTGATCGAAGACGGATCGCACATTGCAACCGACTCAAGCGTGGTCACACACACCACCACAAGCAGCCGACGTGATCGAAGACAGATCGCACACCACCACAACCAACTCAAGCGTGGTCACACACCACCACAAGCAGCCGACGTGATTGCAGACGGATCACACATCACCGCAACCAACTCAGCATGGTCACACACCACCGCAACAGCCGACGTGACCAAAAAGTGGACGCACACCGCACACTGACGCACGGCGCACACCAACGCGGTCAAGGGACGCATCGCGCACACACCGCAACACCCTTGGGATCGCACGGCGCAGCGCAGCAAGCGTCATCGCACATCAGGGCACAATGGGTCTGCACTCCACCAGCAGATGTCAGCATACAACGCCACTTCTCTGGATGGCTATGCCAGGCGCCATTCCCCTTGGATGCACAACAACGCCTCCTCTCCTCGATACACCACACCACGACGTCGTCTCAGAGGGGAGTGATGTAGCGGTTGCCACATTCGCAAGAAGATGTCGCTTCTAAACCCAATGAATCAACAACGCTCGAAACACTAGATGGCAGCACTGGTAGCCTAATTGAAAACTCAAAATAGAACACGCAACTTTCAATCGCAATGACAGAGCGTTTACCAAATTGGACTATATATAGAAGTTTCGACGCATAACCGTCGGCCCAGCTGGCGCTACCGAGCACAACACCGCTCGGTTGGGAAATGTCCCTATTGGTACGGTCGAGCATACACCCACAGCTCCCGTACAGAAGTATGCAGGAAATAGTATTAACTATTTGATAAATTACATTGCTAAATGTAAAATAGGTAATTTTTTTACTCATAAATGGCAACATTATGTCACGCGAGTACAGCGCTGCGTCTGGGGGACTTCTTTCATGAAAAGGACTCTACTGTCATGAGTTTAATGCTTTTTTTTTTCTCTATCGTCTGGCTTTACAAAGATTAGCCAATGTCAAGTTTGTAGTTATTTGTAACAAGTTAGTTAAACTATACAAGTATGGACCCCGTCTGTGCCGGCGCTCGCCGACATACGCACGGCATCCCCTTAGAGCGCTTTCCAGTCAGTTTTAACAAAAAAAAAAAAAAAACACTCCAAAAAGGCAGAGCACGCCCGCCAGCTAAGTCCGGAAAGGAGAGTTACAGTTACATGTATCTAATACCATAAAAAAAATAACATCTTTACGGCAATATCCAGAAGAACTCTACTAGAAGAACTCTTTTTTTTAAATTTCATGGAGGTCATTTTGAATATTATATAAGGTACATATTTGTTGTTATAGCGCAACATAAAATTTCAACTCTCTGCCTATTGCGGTTCATGAGATACAGCCCTCTAACAGGCAGACGGACGAGACGTGGACGGCGCGGCGGCGGCTTAGAACCCCGTTGGCTCCCTTCGGGCAAGAAAACCCTACGAACATATTAAAAATACATCTTTATATGGAAGGAAATCTTAATTTAAAATAAAAATTATTATTGTTACAGGTGGTTGTAAAAAAATAGCCTTGTATCTATAATTAAATAACTTTGTAATGTAAGTATTTAAAGAAAGGAGTTAGACTTAATAATCTTGAAATCCTTATCATCTTCTTCTTGATTTCTTCCCTGCAAAAACCTCGTTCCAGTATCCTTGAATATTTGACCAAGAGTCCTGTGGAATAAAATTGTTGTGATTAACAATAATAATATTATTCTAAAAGTTATTTTTAAATTAAGTATGTAGGTGTATCCAAATAAAACTCTTCTTTTTCGAATAAATATTATTAATAGCCATAATTTATGTCTAATTGAAAGTCTATTTTTCAAAAATCTCGCCATATCGAGTCCATTCTCATCTCATTCGATAGGGTTTTTGGCCAAGTGCGGGATGGAGAACTTTCACGTGTGTAAGTTTCCTCATGATGCTTTTCTTCACCGTTGAAGCAAGTGATAGGTACTTACCTATTTAATTTGCCTTCCACCCCGCCACACAGACGAACATAAAACATAAAAATGTAAAACAACCTTTCTTGCTTCGCGCCATTCTAAATTACGCAGACGTGCCAAGCCCTTTAGATTTCGATCAAGGATTCTAAGAAATTCCGATCTTGTGATTTTAGGCGTTTCCGTTGTTCCATTAGTTGAAGTATCTGGCATTACAGTTACAGCCTGCAAAGTCAAATCGTATTAATTTTCAATGTTGTATGTTATAGGTATGGCACGGGTCTCCTCTCAGAAAGAGAAGAGTTTTAAATCATGGTCCATAACTTCGGCCAAGTGTGGATAGGCAGACTTCACATCCACCATTTGTGAATATTATGGAGAATTATTTTCATGTATGCCGCTTTTCTCACGATGTTTTTCGTTACCTACTTAAAACACATAAGTATAAATCTGAAAGACTCCAAACTTTCCAAATAGAAGGCCGGTATCTGATCACTTATATTATACTAACAGGTACAGATACCTAATGACTACATATTGTGTGCAATGGTGGCCTCGAGGAATTTTCCCAATTCATGTTGGACTAGGTTACGAGATAACTATATCATGTATCTTATCTGTTGGTCTGGGCGTGCAAACGTGTAGGTAACACCTGTAATAAAATTGTTTCCTATGTCGGCGATTTAATAAAACTACCCACAAATGCACACATTACATTAAACTTATTATTTATCAAAGAGATATACAGTAGGTATTGATCACAGTCCTGACGTTAGAGAATTCCACATATTATTTCATCAGTAACGAATTTTCTTTCTGTGCGTGAGAGGCGCGAAAATGAGCTGCTGACAACAACAGCTTATGATTGTTCGAATGTTAACGTCTAACTTCAATTGTGTTAAACCGTAGACCGCGATTTTTTTCGTGTCGAACCAACGGACTCGTGTGGAAAAATAAGTAGGTACTTAACTAAGTACTTACATTGTCATCAACAAATTGATTGGTCACCAAATCCGAAACTTGATTATATGCACTTTTTGTGTCGTTAATTTGCTAAAAATGAAAATACTTGTTAGAAATTTTATATATCTTAAGGTGGATCCACACTTGCGCTTGTGCATGACCATTGCCCACAACGCGTATCGAACACTGGTCGCGTCACTATCTTTGCGCGCACGTGCATGTCGCGGACGCGTACATATAATGTTTGAACTCACTCCCAAAAACTCAGGAAAATGAGCACGCCGTGATTTATATTTTATACCCCGGTATGCCCGGGAATCGCTCGCAACCGCTGGACACGTCCACATTATGTTCTTATAATGCACGTTGTGTGCACGGTTCCTGCACATGCGCAGGTATAGACGGGCCTTTATAACTTAATTATTCAAATATGTAAATATTAATTTTACTCACCTCAAGAATAAGATTGAATATCGTACCGAAAAAGCCCCACTTAGGTTTTGTCGCCACATTTTTTCCTGCCCTTATTAAAGATTGCCTTATCGCTTTATCTTTCCCTATGGATTCATCTGCTAGTGGCTACAAAAA
Organism: Maniola jurtina; assembly: GCF_905333055.1. Classification (NCBI taxonomy): domain Eukaryota; kingdom Metazoa; phylum Arthropoda; class Insecta; order Lepidoptera; family Nymphalidae; genus Maniola; species Maniola jurtina. Next base: position 8,556,194 of record NC_060030.1, read on the forward strand.
ATAAGTAGGTATTATGTATTAAATTATTCTTATTCTTATTTTTAAAATAGTCGAAATTTCTAGACCATAATGAAGGCGATAAAACAATGGGCTCTTACTATACACTAAGATTAGCAGCTATATTAGGGTAAATAACAAAGGAAAGGCCTACGAGATGATCTCTTTAATGGAGCACGTCTGGTCACCATAAGATGCAAATAAAAATAGATATAAAAGGCTCAAAGCGATGATGGCAAGAGACCGGACGGAATGATTACAGCACCATGACGATGGGGCGTGCTGGTGTGGGATGCGACCTGTCGTCCGTCGATACGTTGGCAGCATCCCTGCCATTCCACGAGGCAATAGCGCCAGTGTACCTATTTCTTTTATAATTATTGTAATTTGTAGGGGTATACTTATTAACTTATATACCCAGTCGTTTCAATTTTGCTAAATAGTGATTACAATGTACATATTTTAGGGTTCCGTATCCCAAAAGGACATAACTTTATTCAACTTTGAAAAAAACTTTAAGTATTCATTTTCAAAGAATCTTCTTGAATTAGAACCTCCTTCACGGTCTTAAGATTTGCGTCTTATTAATATTGAATCTTCTTGTTTGAACATTAAGCATCAGGTAGCGTTTTCTTCGCTGAAGTGAGATGAAAAGTTGTGTTTCGCTCTGCTGCAAATTTATTTGCGCTCGTAGCTTTGCATTCCTCGCTACGCTCAGGATTCTATTTTTGAACCATTCGCTTCGCTAATGTTTCAAACGTAGAATGCTTCGCTGATCCGGAATTTATGTGTCGTGCCAACACACATTGTGAATTTAATACAAACTCTCGCGCCCAAATAACAATTCTGCAGCCAACCAACTATTTCTATGCACATATACGTTTATGAAGCTAAATAAAAATCATGGGGGATCTAAGAGGTTGATTTTAGAAGGCCATGGGCCACCACTTTTAAAATCAATAGTAGGTGCTAATTGCTGAATTCTATTCTGGGCTTCGTGTGTTTAAAAAAAAACCGGTAAAAACTTTGGCGTAGGTACCTACTCTTAGAATAACTCTTTACTTACTCACTGCAGTGAGAGTGCAAGAGAATCACTAAGTAACTTTGGTAACTTTATGCACTTTCTCTGCCGAAACGCTCAAAGGTTTGCTGAAAATAACAATAAGTATGTACTTACTTACTAATTAATTTTATGAGTAAGTAGGTACTTATCTACCTTCTTATTCATAAAATATTTTAGTTCATATATCTCTTATGTTAGTGTTTCTCCTAAATTGTGGTTGAAGACCTTGAAACGCATGCCAATAGCAAGTGTGAAACATATATTAACTTTACTCCTAAGATCGTCACAGAGTACCTACCTAATATTTTAAGCTACGTAATTTATATTTAAAATGAAATAGAAAAATTCAAAAGACGTTGATTGCTATATAAGTATATAATAAGGGTAAGTTTGCAACAGAATTTAAATTTTACCTATACTACCCCTCCAAAATGCCCCTCATTCAATTTTTTCATTTTTTGATCGACAAGACAACGTACCTACCTAACCTACAAGCTTGATCAATGAAATAACAACATTATATTAAGCAAATATATTGTATTTCAAACGGTGATCTGATTATTAAGATAGGTATAGGTACCTAATTAATTAAATGACAATTATTATAATAATAAAACACTTGTATGATTACCTTCTAGTATATAGGTACCTATTAGGTGCCCTTACACCGACGTAAAAGCTAGGGAGGTAGGTACTTATTTCTTCCAAATGCTGATTACAGCATATCAACACGATAAGAAACGCGTTTTATACATCAACACTTAACGGATGTTACCTATAGACAAGTACCTATGATACCTAATGACAAGGAAATTGTTCACACAATATGTAACGATTACGTATGTATACTAACAGGTTGTGCAGCGACTAGGTGCGCGACAACTGCTACTGTTATGAATGCGGCCAAGACTTGATACTTATAACGTCTTCCCATCTTCACTGTTGGTCACCTGGATTTATCCAAGATGTGCTGGCGCACTCTCGACAAGTATGTCCAGTAACAGACGCTGATGATGACGATACAGCCAATATAGGTACCTACCAGTGAAAGATACAATTAATAGAAAACAAATCAAGGAAATAAACATGCAGAAAGGCATTTTCAACAATCGTAAACCATACAATGAGTTTGTGTTAGTTAGCATAAAAAAAAAAATCTCGAGACTAATAAGTACCTAGGTAGGTACGCCTTTTTAAACTTAACTAACACGAATATATAGATTCATTCGTTTGAACACATGTACAATACACCAATAGAAATATGTAGTTGAGTAATATTACCAGTTAGTCCAATGATATTATAATAAATGAATTAACTAATAATACATACTTATTATAATAAAGGTACTTAATTGATGAATGCGGAATTTTAACCACCAATTAAGTAAGTATATTCTGGTAAAATTATAAGTAAATCATTAGAGGTAGGTATAGGTAAAATGAAACTTTAGTAGTAGTGGGGTACTGCACCCACAAGGACCAAGCGATGAAGGGTGGATCAGCTTGATTTTGAAAAATACCAACGGAGGGTTTCTAAAAATCTAATGTCTCTACGCGAATAACGTCGCAGAATAATAATAAATAAAATAAATGATAATGAACCTCTATGAAAAATTATTAAAGTAGATAGGTAGGTAGGTACCCTACCTACCTATCAGATTTTACGCTTTGCACACTTTTGAAATAAGGCAGTAAACGATATTTTTAATTAAAATAAAAAAAAAATAGTATAAATCTATTTTTAAAATGAGCACATTAATATTTTTTAAATTTTGGTATGGAAGTTGGACCCCTAATAATACATCTTAAAGGTAGGTAGGTACCTAGCTAGTACCTACATACCTACTACTTATTTATGTACTAAAAGTTAAAAACACATGCGAGCGCGTTGATGTCTTTTGTACTACACTTGAGACAGCGTAGCAGATTTGCAATTTCTGTAAAGTACGTAACGTTATTATTTACGTACCTACCAGTACATAATATAGGCACTTAGATTTATTAAATATCATACCTACTATATAATTAGAAATAGTAAGCATAAGTTCTATTTCATCAAGTCTTTTATTTCGTTAAAGTCGTAAATCAAAAAGCAATTAGATATTGCATTTTTTCTTGCGCCCTTTTTCTTGTGTGTAATTTAGGTGATGCTGTAACATTACTTAAAGTTAGATTTTATAATAGGTATGTTTAGTATAGAAGCAGGCGTTATTTTGCGGAAGTCCATGACATACAAGGAACAAAAAGCTTAATTTGCTATAATCCGCCAAACCAAAGAATTCTGTATGGTGCAACATGCAGCATGTGAAATGCACCGCCCGCCCTCCCACTGATAAATATGCAGGAAAAGCCAGCCACCAAGCAAGCCCCACGCACCACCACCACGCAGCACCACACAAATCCCAACACCACTCGACGCACGTTTCGCCCCGACACCGGAGCATCCTCAGGAGATGTAGACCTTACAAAGCCTAATTGCAAAGCAATCTTTGCTGCGTGGTGGTGGTGCGTGTGGCTTGCTTGGTGGCTGGCTTTAGCTGCATGTTTATCAGTGGGAGGGCGGGCGGTGCATGTCGCACGCTGCATGTTGCACCATACAGATTTCTTTGGTTTGGCGGATTATAGCAAATTAAGCTTTTTGTTCCTTGTATTAATAGGTATGTTGAAACATATGTAAGCATAGGTATTGTACGTGGGTATCTCCAAACGTAGGAACTTCTTCTTCTTCTATGTGCCATCAATATAGATTTCTGCTATGCGTTTCAAATAAGAAGGCTATCAAAAATATTACTGTTCATATAGGTGCGTAAGTATCTATGTAGGTACCTAGTAAGTTCAAATTAATTTTGAAGTTATCGCCAAAAACATGGAAATTTCAAAAAGAGATTTTTCTAAATAGAAACACTACATAGGATCAAGGTTTTTAGTTGTACCTACTACTTACGTAGCAAATTTTTGAGAAACATCAGATTTTTACTGCTGTTTTTGGCGATAAATCGCAAAAAAAAATTACATTTATCCGCATTTTAGAAAAGCCTTTGCCTGCCTATTTTCACTTTTAAAAAAAATATTTTTTATTACTGTGCGCATTATGAAGTCTCACCCTATACACTGTTACGTTTTTAATGATAAAGGTCACAACAACTGACCATTCACCAAATTATCATGCAATATTACAAAAAGCTGCCGTATGATATGATACCTTACTACACAATGTAATGTAGCTGTAATAAAAATAAAATAGACATACTAATAATCTATTAAATAGAAATAATAATAATCTTAATAAGAAATACTTAGTTAAGATTTAGGTAAGTAATAGTATAGATTTTTTGAATAAATACCAAATAACCACTGTCCATAATTTCTTACCCAGTTACTATAGATTTTTGAATAGTAACTAATAAAATCCTTCACTTCATATAGTAGCTGTATTCCTGAAACTTCACCTTAGTATTTAGTATTTTAAAAAATCACTTATTTCATTTAATTTTAAAATAATTAATATTCTATTAAAATAGGTAAGCAAAAAATGCACAAATGACTAAGTTTGTTAACTAAGAGATAAGTACCGTGTATGAGTACTACCGCCAGCACTGGCTCGTGCACGAGGTTGCGGGTTGGCGGCGAGCGCGCAGGCTGCACTATGCGATGTTTACAACACGGCCATGCGAGCGGAGCCGGTCGCCCCGCGCCATTCGGCCAAGGCCGCTGTTGCGAAGCCTACGTTATGTCAGCGGCGTTCTACTTATGCAATGCTTACCATTTTATTGCACTTAGATGATCCTTTCGTAGGCGATGATAGCCTAGTGATTATAAGTCGGGAGGCTCGGGTTCGAGTCCGACCTCTAACTTTTCGAATTAATGTGCAATATCACTTGCTTAATCGGGGTGAAGGAAAATAACGTGAGGAAACATGCATGCCTAAGGGTTCTTCAGAATGTTCTCGGAGGTGTGCGAATTCGGCCAAGGAAACCCGTGCTCTGTAGTGAACCGCGATGGGTTAGTGATGACCCTTTCGGTCTCGGGAGTTCGTATTAATTCCATGCATGAGCAACTGATTAATTAGTCCGAATGAACTACAATTTATTATATTAACCCATTGGGATGAAAATTTTGAGTTTTTAACTGCCGAATCGGAAATAAATAAATAGGCGTTAGGTAGGTAAGAATTCAAAACATCATTCGATACTTACCATTTATTATGAATTGTTCATTAAACTAACCCAATCAGTTTATTCCCGAAACCCAACCCCGAATTATCCCCGAACTTCAGAGTATATGTAACAAACACATAAAAGGAAATTATTTAAACATCTTAACCCTTAATACGAGAACTCTACAAAGTACAGAAAGACTACTTGAGCTAAACCAGGCCCTAGCCGAAATAAACTGGGACATCATTGGACTATGTGAGACTAGAAGATTTGGCGAAGATATCACTGAATATGGAGAATATATACTCTACCACTTTGGTGAAACGAAAGGACTTTATGGTGTTGGTTTCTGTGTTCACAAAAGATGGAAAAAGAATATTGTTCAGTTTAGAGGAATCTCAGAGAGAATAGCAACTCTAACATTCAAAATTTCAAGTAAGGAGAACCTTGAATTAATCCAGGTATACGCTCCTACGGAACAAGCTTCTAGTGAAGAGTGTAACAACTTCTATGATAAACTAGGGACTATTGCGAAAGAACTTGATTTAAATAAAGCTAACTTGATGATCATAGGCGACTTTAATGCGAGAATTGGGAAGAGGAAAGAATTCGAGCACTCAGTTATAGGTCAATACTCCACTGATAAGAGAAATATGAATGGCCAACGATTAATAGATTTCTGTATAGAACATAACCTGAAAATTCTAAATACATTTTTTAAGAAAAGAGCTAACCGAAAATGGACCTGGTTATCGCCAGACTCTATCACCAAATCAGAAATAGACTTTGTAATTGCTAGACAAGTTTCCAGATATCATGATGTAGGGATAATAAACAAATTCAATTTCTATACCGATCACCGGATAGTTCGATGCAAAATGAAAATAAATAATAGAGCAAGAAGGGACTTCTGTAACAATGAAAAATCAATTAATATGTATAATAATAAAATCAAAAACCAACTATACCAGGCAGAGCTGCAAGCGTCAGAGGAAAATGTATTTCAGAGTAACCTAACCATTCAAGAAAAATACACTAAAATTTTAAACTACATAAAAGAATCAGCAAAAAAACACCTAACTCACTCTGTCACTAAAACATCAAATTTTTCACCAGAAACTATCCTTAAAATAAATGAAAGGGCTCTACTTAATTCAGTTACAAACAGGTCCGATATAGAAAATGAGCGGCTCCGCTTATTAAATAAAACAGTTAAAAAACTTATCAGAAGAGATATGAGAAGAGAAGAGAATAGTAATATAGAAATATTTACGAAAACCAACATTTCAATAGCCCGTCTAGAAAGGCATTTTAGTTTGGGAAAAAAGTGGATCCCCTTCCTGGAACAAAGAACCAAATCTAACAATAAGGCTCTACGGGCCCGAAAGGACATAGTAAGGGAAGCCACTGTCTTCTACTCTGAACTCTATAGAAGCCGAATGTCACAAGACCAGAGAACGGCCCTGATGCCATCAATTGGAGACGCTGACCAAATTCCTCCTTTCCTCACAAGAGAGGTAGAGAAAGCTATAAGCACTTTAAAAAATCATAAGTCAGGAGGTCCTGAAGGATTACCATGTGAACTGTTAAAAATTGGCATTAATCAGCTGAGTACGGTGTTAACGAATCTTTTTAATGATATCCTTGAGCAAGAAACTGTCCCTGATGAATGGCTGAACTCTACAATTACACTATTATTTAAAAAAGGAAGTATTAACGACGTCAACAACTATCGCCCCATAACTCTGACCAGCAACATTTACAAGATCTTCGCAAAAGTGCTACTGTCACGCTTAACACCAATCTTAGATTCACAACAACCGGTGGAGCAGGCGGGATTCCGTAAGGGCTATAGTACGAACGATCATCTACATACAATGCAACAGCTGGTAGAAAAGGTCCAGGAGTATAAACAACCGCTCTACATCGCCTTCATTGACTTTACCAAAGCCTTCGACTCAATAGAGCACTGTTACCTATGGCAAGCCTTAGAGAGAGATGGTATACCGCATAAATATACAGGGTTACTGGTAATATGTCGGCAATCTGTTAAGGGGGTGTAGGCGAAGTAATTTGCTACCAAATGACCTCTAATGACCCCTAGGCAAATGTCAACCATTTTCGAGTAATTTGACTTTTTGTGTTTTTTAGAAGAATTTGAGGTATGCAACTTTGAAAATTTATAAAAAAAAAACCAATGCATGAATTTTTTTATTTTTATTATTATTTGCTTGCTAACACTTCAATACATAATAATCAACCATAAAATGATACTTATCTTTAATAGTTTTTAAATCACAGCTACAAATCTGTACAAGTTTCATAATTTACACCAGGTGGTCTGACAAAAATGGTCGATTTATGTAAAAAAATACTGAAGAACTTTATCGGCAGAACACATGAAAAACATGTACAACTTTTCAGCTATCCAACGAGATACAATATGGTACCAGAAATTAGGAATTGGCCGAAAAAAATGCAATTATTGTGAAAAAAATGGAATCGTCTTAAGAATACGAAATAATATCTCAACGTCGAATTTTATGGTAATATTCTTATTTCTTATTTAGGATGAGTAATGAGTTATAATTAATCTTACAATTCATTTTCGAAGTATAAAACTCTAAAAATAACACTCTAAAAATAATGAGAGTTCCAAGAATGACATTTTTAATCCTTTGTGTGAACACGTGCACCAATCAGCGCTCTCGGATAAGAAGAGCTTAAAAACATTATCTAGTGACTGGATAGAAAAAACAAAGGCATAAATAGCCAGATTTGCCTAACCATTTTTCAGAGAATAGGATAATAATTAAAGCACTGGCAAGTACAATAACATTAGGTGAAGGGTGGGATCCTTAACTTATTTAATTGTATTGTATTTATAAATTCTAAGACTTAAAAGATAAGACATTTAAAATGTTTCATAATTTGCGCAAAACTGCAAAAATTTACAGTTTGCTTGTGCCACTCGTACTGTACAGATCATCTCTACCTAAGTTGGTACCTACATCATTGTGAATTTGGAAGTGAATTGACCTGGCTTTTTCTTATGGACTGTTTCTGGCATACTCTGTGATTTGGCTTGTGATTGGACTCTGATTTATTGCTCTCCCGACAATTTGGCGCGTCAAAAGGACTAATGGCTGCAGAAAGAACCCAGTACTCCAATGAGGAATACGCCAATATCCTTTTTTGTTATGGATATTGTGACGGCAATGCTTTGGCCGCTCGCCGTGAATATCTTCGCCGATTTCCTGGCCGCCGAGTACCACACAGGTCTGTCTTCAGTGATGTTTATCGAAGAATTAGAGAGACGGGACGGGTGCAGAGGAGACAATCCGATTCTGGAAGACCACGTGTGTACGCTCCAAGTGACGAAGTGCTCGTATGAGACTTTTTTGAGAGAACATTTATTTGCATTAGTAGAAAACGTACCTCTGGAAATAAGAAGAGGAATGAGATTCCAGCACGATGGATGTCCAGCACACTGGAGAATAACAGTTCGGCAATGGTTAGACACTAATTTTCCCAATCGATGGATAGGCAGAGGAGGCCCAATTCCTTGGCCAGCAAGATGTCCAGACCTGACACCTATGGACTATTATGTCTGGGGACATATGAAGAGCCTAGTGTACGATGTCTCACCAGTGCCATCAGTCGAAGAATTGAAAATTAGAATAATAAATGCAGCTAATTCAATAAGAACCAATTTGACTAGTAATGTAGTAAAATCTCAGTTAAGAAAAAGAATGCGCCTGTGCATAAGAAATAGAGGGTCACATTTTGAAAATGAACTTTAGAATTTAGTTTTAATGGCTTAGTGTAACTTATCTACGTAATTATTTTAAACTTCCTAAACGATTATTGTAATTTTGGATTGCAGACGATTTCGTCTTTTTAACAATAATTGTATTTTTTTCGGCCATTTTCTGATTTCTGGTACCATATTGTATCTCGTTGGGTAGCTGAGAAGTTGCACATGTTTTTCATGTGTTCTGCCGATAAAGTTCTTCAGTAATTTTTTACATAAATCGACCATTTTTGTCAGACCACCTGGTGTAAATTATGAAACTTGTACAGATTTGTAGCTGTGATTTGAAAACTATTAAAGATAAGTGTCATTTTATGGTTGATTATTATGTATTGAAGTGTTAGCAAGCAAATAATAATAATAATAAAAAAATTCATGCATTGGTTTTTTTTTTATAAATTTTCAAAGTTGCATACCTCAAATTCTTCTAAAAAACACAAAAAGTCAAATTACTCGAAAATGGTTGACATTTTCCTAGGGGTCATAAGGGGTCATTTGGTTGCAAATTACTTCGCCTACACCCCCTTAACGGATTGCCGACATATTACCAGTAACCCTGTATAAGGCTACTGAAAAAAATGTATGAACGTAGCACAGCAAGGATACAACTTGATCAGTTAGGACAACCACTGAAAATAGAGAGAGGAATAAAGCAAGGTGACTGCTTATCGCCAAAATTTTTCAACTGCGTTCTGGAAAACATCTTCCGAAAGCTAAAATGGCATCAAAAAGGTATAAGGATTAATGGCAGATATATGAGCAATATAAGATTCGCAGACGACATAGCGTTATTTAGCACCAACGAAGAAGACCTACAAGCAATGTTAGACGAACTAAATACACACTGTGGTAAAGTCGGTTTAAAAATGAATAAAAGTAAAACTAAGATCATGTCCAACACAGGTTGCTCGACCTCTATAAGTCTGGAGAATGATATCCTAGAAACAGTAGATAGTTTTACGTATTTAGGAAAAACGATATCGTTCAAGAGCTCTACCCAAGGCGACGAACTAAATAAAAGAATTTCGAATGCGTGGAAAAGGTACTGGAGCTTAAAATACATTTTTAAAAACAAAAAAATATCACTGTCCACTAAATCGAAAGTATTTAACACATGTATACTGCCAATTTTGAGTTATGGAGCACAAACCTGGGCACTAAATAAAGAAGAGATCAAGAAAGTAAAGATAGCACAAAGGAAAATGGAAAGGAGTATTCTCGGAGTGAGGCTGGTAGATAAATTAAGAAACGAATGCCTAAGGAACCGAACTAAGTTGATCGATGTTATCAGACAAGCGAGAAAACTGAAATGGAAATGGGCTGGTCACGTAATGCGACAATCTGACAACAGGTGGACGCGGGAGAGCACAGTCTGGTGTCCACGCTACATAGCGCGGCGCCGTGGCAGGCCCCGCACGCGGTGGCGCGCAGAGCTGGAGGAGTTCGACGGCCTTGGAGTGCTCTGGACGCGCCTGGTAGCTGACAGAGATTACTGGAAGAAAAGGGGGGAGGCCTTTGCCCGCATTTGGGATGACCTCTGAAAAAAAAAAAAAAAAAAAGTGTATTTATACTTACTAATTTGAAGGAAAAAAAAATATATATTTACCTACGTATACATAATATTGAGAAAAAATATAAAAAGACAAAAAAGAAAGGAAAAAATATATTAAAAAATTACAAAAAAATAAAAATAAAAAAATAATTAAAAAAAAAAAAAAAAAAAAAATAGAGGTAGGCTAAAATAATAAAAAATAATAAAATCAGTTTATTTAACGCAATTTAAATTGAAATAGATTCCTAAAAAAATCTTTTCATCTACTTACGGCAAAACTGTAAAAAATAATACAAAGGAAAAAAATTGCAATTTTTGTTTCTACACTATTTTATTCTATCGTAGAATATATAGCGGCACGCGTCAATTTCTAATTATAGGTGTACAACCAAAAAAAACATTTATTTTGTAGTATTCTAAAGTCAGTTCTTTGAAAATATTATTTTATCAAGAAGCTATAAACTCTGTTGTATAAGTACATAAAACCGCCTTTCTTGGTCCCCATAGCTTAGTCACAGTAATTCACTCTGGCTTAGTAGATAGGTATATTGTGTAGATTGAGGAGTTTGGACCCGCTCCTAAATCTCCACGATTTAAGAGCCCGCTTCATCGAATTCGTTGGCGGGTGAGATGGAAAAGTGAACAAAATTTATTTGATTCAAATGTTGTCTCATTCAAGTTTCAACTTAGTTTTTAGGGTTCCCTATCTCAAAAGGAACCCGTATGAGAATCACTTCGTTTTCCGCCTGTCTGTCTATCTGACTGTCGTCTCCAGGTATAAATGTTATCTAGCACAAGTAAAGGATATACGAAAAACGTGAAGTGAAATTACAAAAAAAAATTAAAGTGCTATTTCTTGTACTGTGGTACAGAACCCTTCGTGTGCGAGTCTGACTCGCACTTGACCGGGTCTTTCTCTCGGTATCGGAATCGGTGGCTCTTCACTTTAATCATTCTTTGTTCACCTAGTAATGATGACTGATGTACCTACGAGGATCACGTTCAATGAAACAGAAACTTTGGCATATAAGTTTATTAGCGTAAAACAAAACTCGTTGAGCACTAATAAACCGAAATATAAAATTATATTGGAATAATAGTCTTATTAAATCTAGGACTAGAACAAGTATTCAAAGCAGGACAACAATAGAAAATTGTAGGTACCCAACCTACAATTTTCTATTGTTTAAATTAAATTAAGGTACCTAATTTTCTTTAGCAAAGGTAAAGAATATAAAGTTTTTTAAGATGTCACTAATTCCATTTTTCTATATTTCTTCCGGAGCGTGGATACGGGATCCTTAAATAGAATAGGGTCGAGTCGAAGGACAGAGCGCAGGAGTGGCATGTAGCCCCACGCGGCTGCGAACGTGTTCAAGCAGGACTGCCGCTGGACGAAATGCTCCGGATCACTCCATGACGATCTGGGAAAAAACTACGTGTTAAGTTTCCGAGACGGTCCTACGGCTTAACGTCAAGCACGTAGATTTTTGCTTGATCCAAACATTTTGTCCGTTTACAAAGTTTACTCGATGCTTGAGTCAATTTACGGGTTTGACGGAAATTGATGCGATTTCATTTTTTGCTAGACGCGACGACGACGTTGAGAAAAGTGCCGTTTGCTGGTGCAAGCTGATTGATGGGCGCATCAAGCTGCTTTATCAAACAAAAAAAAAAAACCTACTTGACATCAAGTCGCTTAACCGCTCAGAAGCCCTTTAGAATCTGCCTAGTGAATGCTGATAGTGGAACGAGCGGCTTTAAAATTTTTTGGGCATGTATGCCTGTGTATAATTAGGAATAAACGTAGTTGATGTTTTAAATTTATTTTATAGACTTATTAATGATTTTTAAATATTTACCTATTTATTATTGCTTAACATAACTCTATGCGTTAATCCTGTTTTTTCTATGCAGATTCACATTTCAGAAACAGTCGCTGAAACGCGCGATTTCTACACAGCGATCGAGTGCAGAAAGTCGCCAAAAAGCGATGCAGCATCGATGCAATCGCAAAATCGCCTATCGCTTCGTGCTTGCTATGGCCCTTGTAGTCGAAGTATAATTTATTTATTTATTTATTTATAATGTCTTTCTCGGGCAACACGACGCACCTGTACCGGTGATGCTGCGGCTTGTAGCGGCGGCGCTGTGCCAGCTTGAGCGGCGGGCGGCGCGAGGCGTGCGCGGCGAGGCAGTTGAGCAGGATGTCCTCGCAGTTGCGCGCGCGGCGCACGGCCAGGCGCAGCGCGGGCGCGGCGGCGCCGTACAGCGCCAGCAGCGCGCGGTGCACAAGCGCGGCGCCCGGCAGCACCATGGAGTACGAGCCGCCCCACTTGCTGCTGTAGCCCCACGCGCTCTGTGTATACACGCCAATGCACAAAAGTAAATGCTTGAGTGCGTGCAGAACTCTGATCACGCGTAGGGTAAAATTTCAGTCATCCTTATAAAAATTATTACTAAATAAAATAAAACCGGTCAAGTGCGAGTCAGCGAGTCTTTCAGAGTTCCGTATATAATTATGAACATCATATTTTGGGCGTATGAAATATTTCTTTTCCGATCTAGAATATCGCAATAAACCGGGAAAGAAAAACCCAAAAGATCTTCGTTTGTTTTGATCACAGCTTACAAACTATCTTATAAATCCTTGTTTTCAGTATTTATTTTTTAAATACAGTATATTTTACATAATATACCTGAAATTCCATATTCCTGACTAGCTCGCGTTACAAAAATCGTCTAAAAATGACGTCGTCTACAACTTAGACGGCGGAGGGGCGTAATACACTCGCCATATTTTTTGCTCTCAAAATGTATGCACTATAGGTACCACTTACAAACAAAAATAATATCACAGAAGGTTACAAAAGTTAACGAAATACATACCTTGGATTCATCCCAAAAGTGGTTTCTAGCCGGGTAGCCGACTATTCGCTCAGGAAACTGCTGCCACACGCGAAATGCGAAATCTAACTCCTCAGCCAACATAGGCGCGTCTCCGTCTAAAGAAAACACTGCAGCTGTGGGAATCGCCCAAAGAGGCTGCCAACGCGCCGACACTCCTTCCCTACAGTTAAAGTTTCGATTATCACTTACTAAGAAAGATTTGACTTTATTGAAATATGTACTTGAATTTAAAATGTAAATACAAAATACCTATTACTATTAAAAATACTTTTCTGCCCGCATTTTCTATTAGCAAAATGGAAAAACTTTGTTTTTAAGATTTGCCAACATCCAAATGTAATGAACAAAAGTTGCTCACATTGGCTACTCCAATATGTAAAGGAATTTGAAGTCATGAAATAAATACCCCGCTGTTAATCTTTTTAAAATATAGCTAATATCTGAGACCACAAAGAAGTAAAATACGAGACAAAAACGCGATACAAAAACAGAAAGAAAATGAAAATTAAATAAAAAATGTTAACTTATTTTAAAAAGTATTTTGAAAACACATACGTTAATTTAACTTAATAAATATAAAAGGAATTTTGTATTCTGCATTGATTTTTAACCCCCGACCCAAAAAGAGGGGTGTTATAATTTTGACGTGTGTATCTGTGTATCTGTGTGTCTGTGTATCTGTGTATCTGTGTATCTGTATGTGGCATCGTAGCGCCTAAACGTATGAACCGATTTTAATTTAGTTTTTTTTGTTTGAAAGGTGGCTTGATCGAGAGTGTTCTTAGCTATAATCTAAAAAAATTGGTTCAGCCGTTTAAGAGTTATCAGCTCTTTTCTAGTTTTCTTGTAAAAAGAAGGTTAGATAACCGTTAGGTTCATAATATTATGTCAATAGACAAATGTCAAGCTGTCAAGATGGACGTTGGCTAAATACATAATTATTTATTTGAAAATGATGTTTTGGAAAACTCAAATACTTTGGATCGTCGGGGGTGTTATAAATTTTTAATTTACACTTCTGTATTGATTGATTGATTGATTGTAGGCAAGTCAAAGATTTACCTACACACTTGTTATGTGTGTGTAAAGAATTACATTATTTTTATGGAAATTTGGTAAACCACAACAGAAATTGGAATCTAGAATGGGTTTATAAAATTTCGTTGAGCACAGTGATTGAGTGTGCTCTCTCGAAACTTTTCTTGATCTATTTATCTTATTTTACCTACCCTGGATAATGCGTAGTAGCGTCGATTACCATCACAGGTAAAGGGTCGCGTAAATCTCCAGCCATTCTCGAAAGCGATTTCAAGGACGGCGCGGCTCGTTCACTGTCCCACACGAGGACTACCTATGGGAATATAAATAACAAATAAGATAACAAGTTCATATCTTGTATGAAGTTAATGGTGATAGTGACGTTTCTGCTGCAAAAAATGACATCTTTGCCCCTTCGGCGTGTGGAATGAGCGATGGCGGAAGTAGGGCTTCGCGGCGGGCGCCAGGTCAGCCATGAACTGCAGGGAGGAGCGCGCAGGGGGTAGAGGACTGCTAACTCGAACTCGCCCATGGCGGAGATGAACGATTATGTCGTATTTGTACAGTATACAATCGAAATTAAGGTGTTTACCGTACAAACGTGTTAACAGCTCTTATGCCTATACCTGTATTCCTTTATGCTGTAGGTACATTGAGTCACAGTAGGTACAAGATTCCTTACTTTTCCTGCATGTTTAGCAGTGGGAGGGCGGACGGTGCATATCCCATGCTGTTGCACCATACAAATTTGTATGGTACACTATTTCAGCAGATTTTAGCAAATTATGCTTTTCGTTCCTTGCAAGATTCCCTACATCATAATTTAGCACAAGTTTTTATTTTGGCACAAGTATTTGTTTACCTTCTCACAATGTTCGCTGCTAGCTATGTTAGCAAGGAGCTTATGTAATGCAGGCGACGTAGCTTGTACGTACAGAAGGGCTGTGAAGGAGACGCCGGGCGTGGGCGGCGGCGCGGGGAGCGGGAGGGAGGGCGCGGGGAGCGGCGCGGGGGGCGGGGAGGGCGCGCGGGGCGCGGGAGGTGCGGGCGCGGCGGCCGGCAGGTGCGCGCGCGAGTCGCCGTACGTCGCCAGAGTATTCAGCGCACCCGGAGATGTGTTCCAGATCAACGCTTCACGCTGTCGCGACGATCTATGAGCCATTATTCGTTCCAATATTATCTGTAACATACGGAACTACACTATAAGATGCCATTTAAAGAAAACGAATTTTATTTCATATACAACAAGACTAGATGTCCTGTAGGGTGACAGGGTTAGACACATAAGACACATCATTCACTGTATGTTTTCACTCTGTGATATAATAATCAAGAATAATATGAAAATGAATGCATTATTATTAGTATACATAAAGCAAAAAGCAAAGATACATAGTTCCTTAAACAATATTACTATAAAATATGTTTAATATTTTACCTCTACAGTTGTAAAAACTATTTTCTCGATTGAAGAAAAATATTGTTCCCAAAAAAGTTGTGTCTGCTGCCTCAATGCAAGAACACGCTCAGGAGACACTGAACGCACTAGCTCAGGCACCTGACCAACAAGAAAATAATAAATAGTATAAATCCATACAAATTAATAAAAAAATAATGTTTATTTTTTTCATTCAGTCCGTATATTATGATTGCGCATCATTGATTAAATTGAGCTGAAACTTTTTACAGTTGTTGTCGGCACTTATGTGAAGGTTTCTAACATAGTGCTGTCAATGTACAATAGTTGATGAGTGTATTGCATTGCAATGCATGCCGGCCATAAGCTATATTATATTATATTTTAGAGGTATTGATATATTTTATTATTTTATAATTGTACATACCTAATATTTTGGGTATAAAACAAGATTTATAGGAGGCTGGCACATGCCAGTTCTATTGCAATTTGCAACACATGCCCGAGTAGGCTATTTAATTAATAAATAATAATTTTAGGAGACTCCTAAAATAACTATAGATGCTTCCTAAAATTATGATTGATTAATTCAGTAGCTTATCCTGGCATGTGTTACAAATTGCAATATGACTTGTAATTAAAATTATTTTTTATAATAAAAGCATAACATATAAAGCATAAAAATAACATAAAAATAGTTACTGTACTTGTGGTGGTGCTAGCGAACCTGTAATAGAAGACGCTCATCAGCCCAGATGACTGCACGTCGCCAATCTATGCGCTCATCAAAAGGCAATCTCCATCCATTACTAAGTAGAACTGGAACACAACCAGCAGCTAGCGCCTCTAGGAACCGGTAAGAACCAAGACGTCTACCACGAGCCACAAGGCAAAAAGTTGAATTTGCTAACAGTTGCTCATAGTCAAATCTAAAAATTGATTAAATACTGTAACTGTCAAATAATAAATCTTTAGCTCTATCAGTTACATTGCTTAAAAATTAGTCTACTCAATAATTGGGATGATTAATGAAGTAAAAACTTCTTGCCATCGTGATTTGAAACTGGATGAAACAAAAAAGCAACACTAAAAAGAGACAAACACATACCTCATTCTATAGGCCTGCGAGAGAATGAGATAGAATAGATTATGAAGCTTTTTATCTGATAATGTTGTAAAGTTTCTCTATGTATTAAAAAAAATTACGCAAATCTGTTCAGAAATCTTGGGAGATTTCGGTGTACATAGGTGGAAAAACATGGTTATGAAACGTGTCATTTAGTTATTATACAGTTCAAATAACCATATGAGCTTAATATGAGGTACCTAGTAATTCAAAATTATAGACAGAAACTTCAATTTTATTTATTAGTATAGATAAGTATAGATTTTATTAATAGTATATCAACAAATTAAGAAAATATGCTAAGTACTCACTTATCATATTCCTTATTGTCTTCATCACATCTTTCATCTCTTAAATCTTTCCAGGACTTACCATGTCTACAAGTTGTAACTAAAATAAGCTGGTTACCATCATGTAAATGCCACAAAGAATTCCTTGTTTCACTACCAATGCCATGCACATAACGCTTTCCTTTAAATGCAAGTAAATGTTTCCGGGGTGCTGGAAAAGGGTTCCCCGTTGCTGCAGGGGGCAGACCACCACGTTCCGGGTGCTCTTTATGAAACAGTGGCAAGGAGATGTCAAACCCTTCACGGAAAATAGTTTCAGAAGCACTTGCCCTTGCCATGATCGCTTCACCTGCATCAAATCCTAAAGCCCCTTCAGCATAATCAGGCCAAGTGCCTGCATATAAATTAAAAATGACGTGATTACGACCATTCTTCCAGTACTGAAGTCGGGAAAGTCTTGAGGCAACATCTGCAATATGCTCAGGAGACAGTGGATCTGCATCTAGGGTATCAACCGCTGGTATAAACAGACAAGCCTCAGTAGGATCGTGAGTGGCATACCTTGACTCCCTAATCACTGACAGAACTTTACGGTAAGTGGCACTAACAGGCCCATCTGTAGGGTACACATATACTTTAGGATCATTGCCACATTTCGAAAAATCAAAACACGTTTGCATTCTACATGACTTTGTAGTTGTTTGGGGATTTCTCTTTTGTCGAGATGGTGATTCATATAATTCTTCAAAAGTTGCAAATGTTGGCAACTGCCCCCGACGTGATTTATGATTTCTTTGAGTATTTAAATAGAAACTGGTGAAAAAACAGTATAATCCCAGAAGAAATGATATAATTAGAATAAAATATCGTTTTTTTGCTTGCATTTTCTTTATGGAATTCTGGAATGCTGGAGAGTAGGATTCACATCCATCTGTATAGTATCTTTAAGCCATAAGCGTCCATCCTAATTCCTATTCCCACTTAAATTTTAGTTTTATTATTAATTAGTAAATAAAAATTACTAAAAATTATAAAAATCAGCTGTTCTGAGTTATTGCTTTTCTTTTTTTTTTTTTCTCTCTCTCGTCTGGCTTTACAAAGATTAGCCAATGTCAAGTTTGTAGTTATTTGTAACAAGTTAGTTAAACTATACAAGTACATGGACCCCGCCTGTACCGGCGCTCACCGACATACCCATGGCACCCCCTTAGAGCGCTTTCCAGTCAGTTTTAACAAAAAAAACACTCCAAAAAGGCAGAGCACGCCCGCCAGCCAACACCAACACAGACGAAGTCCTTCTTGCTTTTCTTCACTTTCTTTTTAAAATTTGTCTATGACTTGAGATGACTATGAATTTGGCCACAGACCAATAACATATAGGAAAGACGTCTGAGATGTATTCCAGACTCTATGACACAGATCACTATTATTCTAGTTAGTTTTTTTTTTTTTTTTTAATCTGGCTTTACTCTGATTGGCCAATGTCAAGTTTGTGATATTTTCAAGTTATTGAATTTATACAAGTATGGACTCCGTCTGCGCCAGCACCCGCCGACATACGCGCGGCGCCCCTTTAGAGCGCTTCCCAGTCAGTTCCACCACCAAAAAACACCAACTAACACAAAAACCAGCCACTCTTAACAAAAAAAACACTCCAAACAAGCACAGCACGCGCGCCAGCAAACGCCATCGCAGACGAAGTCCTCTAGTTAGTTTAGACTTTAGAGCTCTATCACGACTCAGGACTTCGTCTGTGTAGCGTATGCTGGCGCGTGAGTTGTGCCCATGTTGTGCCTTTTTGGAGTGATTTTTGTTTTGTTAATAAGTGGCTGGTTTTTGTGTTTCACTGGTGTTTTTTGGTGCTGGAACTGACTTGGAAGCGCTCTAAATGGGCACCGCACGCATGCGGCGAGCGCCGGCACAGACGAAGTCCATACTTATATAGTTTCCCTAACTTGTAAATAACTACAAACTCGACATCTTTGTAAAGCCAGACGAGAGAAAAAAAATCACACGTCACGACTCTCACGACTTTTTTTTTTCTTCTCGTCTGGCTTTACATAGATTAGCCAATGTCAGGTTTGTACTCTCACGACTCGATATTCAAATCAATGTTTCAGACCACAGCTGCAGACATCTCAAAAATTGCGTATCTGTGGAGTGTGGATCTGCCCGATACTGGTAAATCTGCCAAAATCGACTTCCGAAAATGCCAAAAATATGCCATCATAATTATTCATACCCACTTACTAACTACTATGGCCTATGGGGACGGGAATGAATAAGTAAAAAATACATACCTATTCAAAAAATTTAATGACGACAATCTTGTCCTTAAATAACTAATTTACAACTGCAAAATGCAACATCAGGATAGCTAAAAGCTTTGGAAATCTAAGAAAAGCAACCCTCCAAGGGTTTTGTTCCCACTCAAGTTTTTTACACAATAGTTATACATATATAATATACAGGGTGGTCAAAAAGTCGTGGATCAAACGCAATAGGGAGATAGAGGAGGTCATTTCCAGCAAAAAAAATTTCTACAGCATGGCCATATTTAAATTGCCCTAAAAGTTATGAATATTTTTGGGTTTTTTAACAAAATACCAAATTCTCTTACAATTACACTAATTAAAAAAAAATGTGATAAAAAACAATAAAACAAACGATGTTGTGTCATTACTAGATAATGTATCAGCACTACAAACCTTCTATTGAGGCTCTGGCTGCCAAATTAGAAGAGCAATTAATTTTTTTCCAAAACTTTTAAAGCGTTACCAAAAATTAAGTGTCACTTTAAAAGCGCACTGTGAAAAAAAAATGTACTACGGAAAAATGACCCTGTATTAAAAAAACTTGCTGATTTAATGCCAATTTAAATAAGGTATAATACATTACTCTTTGTTTCGTAATTCTGGTATTATAATCGTTTTTTCATGTCAAGGTGCAAATTTCAGTAGATTAGTTTTATTCAAAATAATTTTGAAGATTATCATGCTGCTAGTTTTTTGTACGTTGGAATGCTAGAAACATCACTGTGCTTGTCACACTTAAAATTTGTGAAAATAACAGAAACTCTTCACTACCACCACGTGCCAGAACTACCCAGAACGCCCGTCTTGCAAGTAGTTCATCTTTTCTAGGAAACAAAAGGATAAACAAACTATGCCTCTCTTTCAAACTAATTATCCTTCCTATTTGCATTGTTGAAATAAGGATAGTTTTTTTATTCTTTTGTTTCCTAGAAAAGATGAACTACTTGCAAGACGGGCGTTCTGGGTAGTTCTGGCACGTGGTGGTAGTGAAGAGTTTCTGTTATTTTCACAAATTTTAAGTGTGACAAGCACAGTGATGTTTCTAGCATTCCAACGTACAAAAAACTAGCAGTTTAACTAGCAGCATGATAATCTTCAAAATTATTTTGAATAAAACTAATCTACTGAAATTTGCACCTTGACATGAAAAAACGATTATAATACCAGAATTACGAAACAAAGAGTAATGTATTATACCTTATTTAAATTGGCATTAAATCAGCAAGTTTTTTTAATACAGGGTCATTTTTCCGTAGTACATTTTTTTTTCACAGTGCGCTTTTAAAGTGACACTTAATTTTTGGTAACGCTTTAAAAGTTTTGGAAAAAAATTAATTGCTCTTCTAATTTGGCAGCCAGAGCCTCAATAGAAGGTTTGTAGTGCTGATACATTATCTAGTAATGACACAACATCGTTTGTTTTATTGTTTTTTATCACATTTTTTTTTAATTAGTGTAATTGTAAGAGAATTTGGTATTTTGTTAAAAAACCCAAAAATATTCATAACTTTTAGGGCAATTTAAATATGGCCATGCTGTAGAATTTTTTTTTGCTGGAAATGACCTCCTCTATCTCCCTATTGCGTTTGATCCACGACTTTTTGACCACCCTGTATATACTTGTATTTTTTCTTCAACATTTACGGATCAATAGGTATCTTTATAGATTAGGACTAATGTTACGGAGGTTCGATTCCGATTCCGAAAGTAATTCGGAACTTCCGATTGTATTTGCACCTTCGATTCCGATAAATTTTAAACGAAGGTTAGATCGAATAGTCTAATGCTGCTTAAGGGGCATGAGACGGGCCTGCCCGCGAAATTCAAATTTAATTTGGTTTTTCGCAATTTGTAAACGAATACAACGTAGGCTTATGGTATTTTAATTGCGACAATAGCAGTATCATCCTCACAGGTTTATATAAAAATCTTTACTTGAAAGGGTCCAGTTTAAGAAATTAATTCTAGTATCGACTATTCTCACAAATTAGTCGATACTACAATTAATTTCTTGCTGTCTTGCATGCTGGATGAATATTGAAAAAAATTTAGTGAAAACTACCTTTTAATTAATTTAATTCTAAAGTAGCCAAGTATGTAACTAAGTGAAAATTGATTTCAGAGGCAAAACCTAAACTTGCGAATATAACTCAGATTTTAGTTTGCTCTTTGCTTGTCTGTTTGTGTAGATATGTAATATTGCACGACAATCTGGATACAGTTCATATTTGGTTTTTTTAATTCCATGTTTTATTCTTTCTGCAACTGCTTTCTCTCTAACCATTAGGTCTAAAGCTTGTTCTAAATCTAAACTTTTTAACTTAATAGCTTCTATTTTCAAGTCACACCTATCAGCTCCATCAACCTTAAAAAAACAGTTTTATATATTTATATATCATGCTCAAATTTTAAGTCATTAAAACTAATTATGTTAAGACTCAGGTACATTCACTCATAGTGTATTCACTCATAAAATATATTATAACATTTAGATGATGCTTGCTATTTTGCTAGTGAGGATTTAGATTTTAAATCCTGTATGAACTCTTAATTTTCAGGATAAAAAAGTGCCAGATTTCATCAAAATCAGTTAAGCAGATCTGCGGTGAAAAGTTGGCAGACAGACATACACAATTTTGCATTTATAATATTTCTATAAAAGTATGATTAGATTACTTACTTTACATTGAAAAGACAATGGATAATTTTCATTTACGACTGGCCATCTTTGTTGGAGAACCTCTTGATTCCAGTCTATTCCATCAGATAAATCGCATATTCTATTAGGTGCGGATCGCATACCAGCCCATAACTCACAGCAGAAGTGTGGAGTTATTATAGAGAGCATAATTATCAAAGAAGCCAGCGATTGCTCATATTCTTTGCTTTTCGCTATTATTTGCGGCGGTACATTGTTCTGAAATATTAAAAACGCAAAATTTTAAAAGTGAAATAATAACTTATGGTTGAATACTGGAAAATTTTGCTGTGAAAATGAAATTTTGTACTGTGTACACCTATTAGGGGTTGTCACTTAGATTAGTATCTTTTGTTTTTATGTTTGGACCATTTTTACTGTTTCGTGTACCTTTTCAATAAAATAAAACATCTTAAAAGTTCAGGTAGCTAACTTCTATATCTTATAAGGGCTCCATTAGACGGAATGTATGCTTGCAGTCAATATTACAACACTAACTGCATGCTTGAAGCCAAAAAGTTCAACTTCATGCTGCATGCAGTCCATCTGATGGAGCCTTGAGTAAATTATTATTTTATACATTGTTGAATTATTATGGAAAGAAGAATCTTATTTACTACTTACCCTCAAAACATTTGTTAAACTCTGGAGTCGAGAAATTCCTACACTCAGTTTGTGAGTGTATTTAAAATGATAGGTAGCAGTTGCAATTAAGTAATTTCTTGAATCCCATAACTTATTTTCATATTCTTGTAATTCTTTATCAGACGATTCATTATAAGCAAATGATTTCTTGTTTTGCTTATGCATTAAAAACTCCCTGATTGTAATCCATAACCTATGTTGGAAGTTTAAGACTCCAGGCAATGCTTAAAATGAAAACCAATCATATTAACTTTCAAAATTGATTTTTAGGAGTAGCACAATATTTATAAATCTACTATTTATTGAGTGTAGAACTTAAAAAAAAAAATTTTAGCATAATATTAATAATATACTTATACAAATCTAACAATTCTGATCACCAAAAGGAGTACAATAGTACCTACTTGGAATAAATGATTTGAGTAAGTTTACTTACTGGCATCAGACCATCGTCTACTTGTAGCAGGTGGAACATCAGCAAGAATCAATAGTCTTGTTGTATCACATCCATAGGTTGACAACAAGCGCTGTGGATTTTCTCCATTATATTTTGACTTACTCATTTTTTCCCACTGTACAACAACTGGTTCCCCAGTGTTTCTCTCTTTATATTCTTTCCCAACCATTTCTACATCTTCAGGAGGTAGATATTTTCCAGTGTTCTTGGTCTTATATGACTGTCCCATAATCATTCCCTGTACTAATAGTTTTTTGAAAGGTTCCTGTGTTGGTGTTAATCCTAACGAATGTAAAAAATAGCTCATGAATCGAGTGTAATATAAATGCAATACTGCATGTTCTTTACCTCCAATATAACAATTCACTGGAGTTACCCCAATTAATTTTTCCTTGTCAAAAGGTTTCTTATCATTATTAGGATCCAGGAAACGATAATAGTACCACGAGGAGTCAACGAATGTGTCCATGGTATCAGATTCTCTAGTTGCATTACTAAAGCACTTAGGGCACTTACAAATTAGCCAAGATTTAAAACTTGAT
This sequence comes from Maniola jurtina, assembly GCF_905333055.1. NCBI lineage: Eukaryota > Metazoa > Arthropoda > Insecta > Lepidoptera > Nymphalidae > Maniola > Maniola jurtina. Next base: position 8,580,215 of record NC_060030.1, read on the forward strand.
AGTGTTGAAATTTTTGTTTCCTGTGCACTAATTTCAGGAAGAACCACAGGTAGATCCTCATAAGGTACTGGTACTATCCCACAGTTTGGACAGTGTATAATAGGTATTGGTGTACCCCAAAATCTTTGTCTTGATATAAGCCAGTCCTTAAGCTTTGAACTCACAAAGTACCCTCCACTGTTATGTTTTTGTGCTATATCAATTGCTCTTTTATTTTCAGATTGTATGTCTATAATTTTATTTTTGTTTACAATTGGAATATTTAAGGTCAAAGATAACTGGTAATCTTCTGAATCAACAGAGGGACAAGCAATATAGACATCCCGACCTTCTGGATAATTTATACTGTCTGTTAAATAAATTGACATATCTGTTTTAGTAATTGGATTATAGCATTTAAGCTTCTGTATTTCAACTAACGTCATGTCTTTTATCAATACATTATCTTTGCTCATTGCTAGGTACTGACCATGTATAAACTTGTATGGATCTGAAGACCAAACATCAAACTTTCTTAGTCTGTTTCTGACATTAATATGAAAATTCACTACAACACCATTGCATTCTCCTAACCAATGTTTTTGTAAGTTAATAATGTCTTTCCAGTTTTCTAAACTTTTACTGTCTAGACCATCATACAATAGCTTTGCATATTTTGTTGTTTTTATAAACCACTGTGTTAAAACCTTTTCTTCAACTTTGGCACCAGATCTCCAAGAACAGCCACTGTCATCGACTTGTTCATCTGCTAAAACGGTTTCATCAATAGGATCCCAGTTCACTTTTGCCTAAAAAGATACAATGTAGTTTAACCATAGAATCATATTATTTTGATTAGGAGTTTTTAGAGATTTGGTTCAACAATTTAGGTACTATGCCAATGTTAGGAGGTACTTAGATAACTTTGTCTAAGATTGAAGGTGTTTGATTGAAGATACTTAGAGAATGCCCTTGACAGTCAGTGTCTGTTACAAAATTACTTCATACAGTGTAAAACTGGTTTCACCGAAACTGAAAACACCCGGTGAAGCGACTTGACAGATACAGTGGACCCCCGGTAATCCGACAAACGTTTTGCAGGGCAGTGTCGGACTATCGAATTTGTCGGATTATAAAGTACTGCCTAAGACCCCCTATAGTCCGGCGTTTTTTATTAGAGTACCTTGTAATCCGACAATATAAAGATCCAACGATAATATTCTATATGTCAAAAGTAAACCACATCACATCACACTAACTATTATAAAGGGTAAAGTTTGTGTGTATGTGTATATTTATGTGTGTGTGTATGTTTGTTACTCCTTCACGCAAAAACTACTGAACGGATTAGGCTGAAATTAAGAATGGAGATAGATTATCCCCTGGATTAGCACATAGGCTACTTTTTATCTCTGAAAATTAAAGTGTTCCCACGGGATTTTTAAAAAACTTACATCCACGCTAACGAAGTCGCGGGCATCAGCTAGTTCAATAATAAAATAAACTTGTCGGATTACAGGGGGTGCCGGATTAGACAGGAGCCGGATTACCGGGGGTCCACTGTATTATCAAAAACAGGGTTAAGATTAGGCAGAACCAAGTTTTTTCGATTTTTTATTCCATCGCTAGCTGATGCATGTGACTTTTTCTGCATGGATTGAGGTTTTTGAAAACTCCATGGGAACTTTAATTTTCTGGGATAAAAAGTAGGCTATGTTACTCTCAAGGATTTAGAATAATAATTTTGCTTAAAACATTGCTTGAAAAATAATTTTACCTTACATTGATAAGCCAGTCCATTTTCAAATAACTTCAAAAATATATATTGGGTCCATTTATAATAGTTTGGATTACATGTACTAATTTCTCTATTCCAGTCAAAGTTTAATCCTAACTGCACAAGTTGCTCTTTCATAGCTGAAATGTTGCTATCAGTCCAAATGTGGGGTAAAACGTTTCGCTCAATGGCTGCATTTTCAGCGGGTAATCCAAAAGAATCCCACCCAATTGGATGAATTACATTTTTACCATCAAGTGCTTGAAATCTGGCTATTGTGTCTGATATTGAATACACTCTGACATGACCCATGTGTAAATTTCCTGATGGATAAGGAAACATAGGCAGCACATAATATGGATCTTTATTTTCATTTTTAACCAAGTTCTTGTTACATAAAACTTCCTTGGCCCAATGTTTTTCTACTTCAAGTTTAATAACCGTGGTTAAGTCCTGATCCTGCAAAAGAATAAAATACTATTTTAGAAAACTTAACATTTCGTACCAGCAGATCGATTAACCGTACACTCACCCATAAACCTAGGCTACTTTTATGTCTAGAAAATACTGTACGCTTTCTGAATAAATGTTTAAAATATCTAGAGCTAAACATAGCTATAGAACAAAATCACTGACAGGAAAAACCTCATAGGACAAAATATAATACTGTATTTTAATAACACATCGTTATTAAATATCGATGGTACCAAGGTACACTTTGATTTAATATCTAGCTAGGCTAGATCTAGGGTACCTTTTAACTCTTTGTTTTAAAATACCTCTAATATGTAAATAATCCTTCATCCAAGGTAATAATAATTAAATTAAATGTTTCATCATAGAGATAGCTAATTTGTTTGTTTTATTTATTATTTTCAAAAGGCTAGAATCCAGAGCCGGAAAACCCATCGGAAAACCCTTTTTTTTTTCTCTCTCGTCTGGCTTTTTCAATGATTAGCCAATGTCAAGTTTGTTGTTATTTGTAACAAGTTAGCTAAACTATACAAGTATGGACCCCGTCTGTGCCGCCGCTCGCCGACATATGCACGGCACCCCCTTAGAGCGCTTTTCAGTCAGTTTTAACAAAAAAAACACTCCAAAAAGTCACAACACGCGCGCCAGCAAACGCCACCACAGACGAAGTCCGGAAAACCCTTGTCTCTTTATTATAATAAAATGACAGCTGTCAGAATTCTAAATTCACAGATAACTAATAAGCTTGTATTCAAAGATAGCAAAAGCTCATTCATCATTGTATTTGTTCATTTCTCTATTCTTTAGTGATTTTATTTGTAAGATATTTTAAAAAATATTACTCTTTTCTCGTTTTGAAAGAAAGATTTTGAAAAAACATGGCTAAACCGAAAAAAGATGATTCATCTGAAGAAGCAAAAAAGATAGTAGATGATGCAAAGAACTTTATTGAAAAAGCTATTGCAGATATTGGTTCAACATCAGCAACAAAGCAGCTAATTTTAGGAACTGCGTCAGGATGGTATGTGTTACTCATATTCTTTGTTTTATTGCGCTAAGCATCTACTTTCAAATCGTCAGATCTAATGCGTAATTAAAAATAGTATACACTATTGTGTATACAAGTAGCTACAGTGATTGCAACACATGCAAGTACCTACCTAGTCCAATCTGAAGTTGCAATATTGCGGTATGGTTGGTAACGCTGAAGAGTTAAGGCCACATAAGCCTCACTGAGATCTGTTTTTGTGCTGCAGCTATGTCTCATGTTCAGATTGTATTACAGTATCTGTCAGCAAAGATTACACTTCGTGTGTATCGAATTTTAGAAAGACATAATCGGCATTCTATTTCGTCTAAGCGTCAGCCCCATCACCCATTGCTTTGTAACATTAAGTTGCTCACCTGCAGTTGATCTCAAGGACAGACAATGCTCTCACACACTAGGCATGGCATCTGCAGGTACTGTGCAATAATTGCTCATTATCAGTATATTTTGTAATACGAAGCCCTATTGTTATAATTAGGGATGTAGCAATACATAATTTTGCTGATATATCTATTCTTCAAGTAAATAATTGGCAGTACTTACCGATGCCTTATTAGGTTAAAATATTATTAAGAATAAAAGTTTGTAGAACTTGTATTCTTTAGTATAAAAGATATCTATATTTTAACACAGACTTGAGTTCTTGAGGAGTGTGAAAAATGAAGATAAACTCTTCTTCTCAATCGTTCACTCTTAGCAGAGTGGTTGTGGCTATGGAAGACACTGCTGATCATGCTATCTCCCACCACCGACTTTTGTTGGCGGAATTACGTGCACACACTGAGACAGGCGTGTTCCTTGTGGATTATGATTAAGTCTGTGCCCACCTATTTGGACACGAGGACATCTGCCATCCTCTTGTACCATGAGTTCATTATGTTCACTATACAAATGATTTTTAATTTTCAATATTTTGAATAACAAGCACTCAACCAATATCATTTCCGCTCTGTAATCTGTATCATTTTTGTTTCAGGATTACAGGCTTTATTACCATGAAAATTGGTAAACTTGCTGCTGTTGGTATTGGTGGGGGTGTAATATTGCTACATGTTGCAAGTCAGAAAGGTTACATAGATGTGAATTGGGATAAAATCAACAAGAGGGTTGACAAAATTACTGATAAAATTGAAAAAGAAGCAACAGGAAAATCACCTGACTGGTTTGACAAAGTAAATTCCTTTTTCATATTTCCTTTTTGTAATCATGGCACATCTGTATTTGACCAGATAATAGTCATATCACAAATGTATCTATATATGTATCTATTCACCATCTATTTTCGTTTACCATTCTCACATTTTACAAATCCACTTTTTTGTTACAGGTTATATCATTTGTCAAAGATAATTCCTATTATTCAGCCGGGTTTACAGGAGGCTTCTTTTTTGGCATTGCTTCATCTTAATTCTTAAATAGTTTTATTTTATGAGTGAGTTTTTAAAAATTGTATTAAAAAATGTTACAAAGGTCAAATACAGAAGTGATATGCAAATTAATCCTAATCTAGTTATTGATAAAATGTGAAAGTTTGTATGTTTGTGACTCCTTCATGCCATAATGACTGAACCAATTTGGCTGGGAATGGTGATGCCCTGAATTAATACATTAGCTATTTTTTTTCTCAAGAGATACCACTGGATTTTTAAGAACTTATCCACATTGAAAAGTCGCTTGAAAACTATATCTTACAGATAAATTTGACATTATGACAGTTTTTGTATTGGAAATCTGTCAAAATGTCTAATTTATCTGTTAGATAAAGTTTATCTGGCAGTTGTGAACCAGGCCTAATCTATGATAAAAAGTGAGATGAGCTGGTAGGTTTAGTTTACCATTATCTGGCAATATGGAAGAACCAAATTTACCTTCAGCTTTTATGTCACTTTTCAAAATAGTCTACAGGCACTAGGGATTGGTTTTTAAGATTTAAATAAAATATCTAATATTTTTATATGTATACTAGCTGATACTCGCGACTTCATTTGCGTGGATGTAGGTTTAAAATTCCCGTCGGAACTCTTTGATTTTCCGGGATAAAAAGTAGCCTATGTGCTAATCCAGGGTATAATCTATCTCCTTTCTAAATTTCAGCCCAATCCGTCCAGTAGTTTTTGCGTGAAGGAGTAACAAACACACACACACACACACACACACAAACTTTCTCCTTTATAATATTAGTGTCAGGCGTATGTTTTTTGAATGGGAGTTAAGTAAATCTGTTGCGTAATTTTGATTGCCATTCTATAGTACACGCAAAATAAGGCAGTCTAATTGGAACACTAGGCATATGAATGCCTTGTACAAAACAGATCTCAGCTGGGCTTGTGCATTTAATTCTTAGGCTGAAAAGAGCATACTTTGCCTTTGCTCAGACTTAAGTTAAACTGATATGAATAGGGCTACTTAACCAGTTTTTTGTTACAGGTTGAGAGATTTGTTGATCGTAAACTTGATAAAGCAGAAGGATTGTTAAAGAAAAAAGAACACAAAGTTAAACATTGGTACAACAACTTCATAGGAGATGACCAATATCACGCAACTGAAACTCATGTGTTTTTAGCATCTTTTGTTGCAGGAATGGCTATTGGCCTCCTCTGTGGTAAATAATTGCCTAGAATATTATTGCTCCTATAATTAATATATTATTTAAAAAATATTCTCTAGTTTTAGGTAAAAATCTCATATTGTTGTTAATCTTAGATTAGTTTTTTAGTATTTTATTTAATATAAAATTACATTATACCAGTAGAATAGATATTCAAAACACAATAAAAACAAGTTTCATAACATTTATTTCAATTTTTTTTTTTAATTATTGACTTTAATCAATAAATAAAGTATTATAACTAATACCTAAGTTGTTTTTCTTGTTCTAACTTTCGTGAATTGTTCAAACAGAATTAATTACGTTTCTGTAATGATCAAACAATTTTTCAGATGGTAAGTGCTCTAGATATTCTCTGTATTGTTTTAAGTAATCCCTCTTAATAGCTCGTAAAGCATCTGCGTAACGTCTCTTTTGTTTCGCAGTTAATTCTTCCCACATTAAGCTATTTTCTTCCCTTTCCTTAATCATTAAAAACAATCCTTTGGCTGTCCTGTAAAATTAATTACTATTAGTTTTTACAATTTTACCATACAAATATTTTAAGTTGTATATTAGCATTATTTCATCTAAAATAAGTAGATATTACAGAAAACAAGACAAGAAAATCATTGGCTACTATGATTATTTAAACTTACATAATTTTTGGAGCAATTGGTTCTGGTATTGGTATCATTTCATTCCTACAATCAAACAATGCTTATTTTATTATTTTCTATACCTACTTATACCTACCGTTACACGTAATAAATAAATACATATTATTATTATAGTGTCAAAAATAAATATAATATTTACAAACTTACTTATTTAAATAAATTTACTTACTTATGTACTAAATATGTACTTGAAAAGAGCAACCGTCGAGTTTCTTGCTAGTTCTTGGTAGGAACGGCATTCCGAACCAGTGGTAGATTTGACTATTCAAAAGCACTTGTAAAAGTTTAATTGAATAAAAACATTTTGAATTTTGAATATAAATACATCAGGACAAAATGAGACAATCAACTTCATTTTTTATCAAAGTGAAAAATACATAAAACTGCACAAGTGTGAGTTGAACTCCAAAGGAGAGAATTCCGTACGAATCGTATTGCCGCCATGAATTAAAAAAATTAAAAAGTGAAATAGTGTTTTTGTATTGTACAAATATCTTCTTCTGAACCCTTCCTGTGTGAGTCCGACTCACACTTGACTGGTTTTTTGAGCCCTTGGGCCTTGACTGCGATTTCACCTGGTGGTATGTGATGATGTACATAGTTTAAGATGGAAGTGGGCAAATATTTAAGGGGTATGTCAGTTTTATTAAAACCATATTCCTTATCGGTTTCCCTATGGCATCAAATGCTAAATCGCTTGGTGGCACGGCTATACCAGTAGGGTGGTAACTGCCATGGCAGAAGCCAGACCAGAGACAAAGAAATTACAAAATCTCAAACTGCTTCTGCCAGGAACCGAACCCGGGACCTCCCGCTTATAACGCCACAGCGCTCACCACTGCGCCAGGGAGGGCGTCAAATTTTTTTTTGCAGACCAGTTTTACCTATTTGAAAATTATTCAGGTCTACTTAATGAAAACCATATTTAAAGTAATAATGTTTAAAACTTACTGTGAGGTAGGTATAGGTGACTCATGGTAAGAATTGTGTGCTTCTACCTCAATATTTCCTTCATTTTGCGTAGGATCTGCACAATCTTCATTATCATCTATCTCTCTTTTTGAGGATATTAATAATTCATTCTGCAAAATTTCTTTATTCATTTCTTCACAGTTGACATTTGGTAAACTGAAAAGAAAAAATGTTGACTGGACCAAATGTCTGTCTGCCTGAAATCTGAATGTTAAATGCATCAAAATTAAGCAGAAAAATTTAACAATAATACTTTTAAAATTTGCCTCAATTCCTTAGTTAATATGTATGCGAAAACCAACAACTATTCAGAGACCCCTTAAAGGCAATCTCCCTGATGTTTTAGCATACAAAAGTTTCTATTCATGAATTCTAATATAAATAAATATGTAGGTAATATAATTATTATGAGGGGTTGTTATTCTATTGTACATCCCTACATAGGTATATGTCTTACTTATTCATAGCCCATCTAATACTTGACCGATTTTGATGAAATTTTATAGAGAATCCTGGAGGATGTAGACTCTAGAGCGCTAAAGAAAGAGTGCTCTGAAAATCAGTTTCCAGGGATTAAAAAAAATTGCCTGTAGGTTCTTTTTTTTAAATTCATTAAGTATATACATATCAGGGCCATCATTAGTCATCAAGCCAGTTCTTAATAACAATAAACAATCATGCTTCATAGTTTTTGGCCGTGTGTTCTACATACCATTTTCTTCTGTTAGGTATTACTATTTTTGATTTTAAGTAGGGTTCAGCATTTTTCAAACACTTAGCAATACTTCTCTTGAAATTGCATTGATATTCCTTGTATTTAGTTTCAAAAAATTTCTTCTCTGATTTGCTAAGTGAAACCCATGATTTCAGGGCCTCCTGTTGCAACTAAAGAAAATACGAAAAAAAAGGTTTCATAAATATTTTGTCATAGTGTTGCTAATTCAAATGAGGAATACGATGGTAGTACATCATGCATCATAGTGAAAAGGATACCTAGCTGTTTTTAGAATATAATTTAGAATAAGCCCCAGTAAGGATATCTAAATACTGTCTTATAGTGCACTTTGTATTCGGAATTCAAAGTAAATAATTAGCAGTCCTATTCTCTAACCATGAGTATGTAACCTATTATCTATACTAATAAATAAAATTGGAGTGTCTGTCTGTAATTTTGAAATAACTACCTCATATTAAGCTCATATTTGAACGATACCATAACTGATTCACATTTTAAAAATTTTTGTCTGCCTGTCTGCCTGTTTGAAAAGGCTTATCTTCAGAACGGCTGAACCGATTTTGACGGGATTTTCACAGACAAGTAGAGGATCGGCCAGGGAGTAACATAGGCTACTTTTTAACCAACTTTCAAAAAGGGAGTGGTGTTTTTCTACCTATGTACACCAAAATCTCTGAGATTTCTGAACCGATTTGTGTAATTTTTTTTTGATCAATAGAGGAATTTTCTGACATTATTTCATAAAAAAATTGGATTCCAACTCCTCAATTCTGATACTGCAGGGGATCTCACCGTCAATACTGATGGGATTTAGAAACTGTCGGTTATAAATTGATTGATATTGATGGTATCTGTACCTATCAAGTAAAGACTTTGTCGTTGACCTCGAGGTACCAACTCCTCAACCCTGATGCTGTAAGAAATTGTATTCCTAAATCCTGGTGATCCCTCGAGATTTATAAAGGAAAAGGATCATCCATTTAAATGTTTTTACATGATACAGAAATAAGTTGCATCCCGGGGACGGGCTATTACGGATAGGCTACTTTTGTCCTGGGAAATCCCAACATCAAAAGTTCCCACGGGATTTCAGACCCTAAATCCACGTGGGCAAAGCTGCGGGCATCAGCTAGTATGTAAATAAATAACACAATAGACTCATTATAATATAAACACATGTTATCAAATTCAAATTCAAATTCAAAATGTTTTTATTCAATTAGACTTTTACAAGTTCTTTCGAATCGTCAAAAGCATCTACCACTGGTTCGGAATGCCTTTCCTACCGAGAAGAACCAGCAAGAAACTCGGCGGTTGCTCTTTTCAAAGATTTGATATACAATATTATGCCATGTATAAAAGCAATTGAAGTCCTGCGCATTGCTGGAGCGAATCGAAGTTCAAATCCACGCTTTTTTATCATTTACATAATCTTCGATAGTATAATATGCTTTTCTCAAGAGCATATTTTTAATAGATTTTTTGAACCTGTGTAAAGGCAAGTCCAAAATTGACTGAGGAATTTTGTTATAGAAGATTATACCCATTCCCACAAATGACTTTTGGACCTTCCTGAGACGGAGCGTAGGAGTCACAAGCCTGTTACGGTGTCTAGTCAGCCTGTTGTGTAGATCGCCAACCTTCTTGTAACTAAGAATATTTTGTCTTACAAAAATTATGTTGTTGTAAATATATTGAGAGGCTACGGTAAGGATACCTATTTCCTTAAATTTTTCTCGAAGTGAATCGCGTGGTTTTAAGTTATAAATTGCGCGTATTGCCCTTTTTTGTAATACAAAAACTCTCCCAATATCTGCCGCTCTACCCCATATTAAGATTCCATAAGACATAATACTATGAAAATAAGCAAAATATACTATCTTTGCGGTCTCCACGTCAGTTAATTGTCGAATCTTTCTAACCGCGTAAGCAGCAGAGCTTAGTTTGCCAGCAAGAGTTGATATATGGGTGCCCCATTGAAGCTTCGCATCTAAGGTTATCCCCAAAAATGTAGTAGTCTCTTCTATTTTCAAAATATCATTATTTATCATTAAATTAATGTTACTTGTGTTCTTGGTATTGGGCAGTGCGAATTCAATACACTTAGTTTTTTTTGCATTTAAAAGTAGATTATTTACAGTAAACCAGTGAGTTACCTGAGATATGGCACCATTTATATCGTCAAAATTGTCCTTATTTCTATCGACTTTAAAAATCAAAGACGTATCGTCAGCAAATAGTACGATATCGCAAATATTTTGGACTACATATGGTAAATCGTTTATGTATACTAAGAACATGAAAGGACCTAGAATAGAGCCTTGAGGAACACCCATTAGTGAGGCTGATCCGGATGACTTCACATCATTCACACATACTGTTTGAATACGATCACTAAGATAGGACGCAATGAGACCAAGCGCAGTGTCTTTGATTCCATAGTGGCTCAATTTAACTAAAAGAGTCTCGTGCTCAACGCAATCAAATGCCTTGGATAAATCACAGAAAATACCAATGGCATTCTGTGACCCCTCCCACGCATTGAATATATGCTTTAACAGCATTGCGGCCGCGTCGGTTGTTGATCGACCTTTAGTGAAGCTCAGTGTATCAGTGTACTACTCTGTGTTTAAGCTTAAGCCTAAGTTTTATGAGGAAGTTTTACCTTTTTTTTAGTTTCACTTTTCCTTTTGCAATATAATTCTATGTAAAATGATAATGCACCCTTAGGAAACTTCTGTAGTTTTGCCATTTCAATTTTTACATTCAGCCACTTTTTCAACTGTCTTTAAGGGCTACGGGACCTACGGCTGAACGTGTGCTCAACTCAACTTTCACTATCAGTTATCACTTTTCAGCATTTTCAGCCACTTTCAACCACAAACCAATAACATAACGCCATAGGTACTATTCGATGAAACGCACTATACCTTTAGTACAGACATTGTTGCCAACTTTTCAAAACCGTTTGTCGCAGACTGCATCTTTGATACAAGTCGCTTCGTTGGCCACGTGCCAAAATTGGAACCGTAGTGATTATATACATACTCTTTGATTGCAACCATATTGCAACTAACGCCGCGGGCCGCCATCTTGTGCGCTGGCCCCTTGTATTGGCGTTGCTAACTAAAAAATATGAATTTCACTTTTTTTAATTTTCCAAATACATATTATCTTCACGATATATTCTGATGATTAATACAGCATAAAGGTGTCTCCGGGACTTCGTCTGTGATGGCGTTTGCTGGCGCGCGTGCTGTGCTTGTTTGGAGTGTTTTTTTTTTGTTAAGAGTGGCTGGTTTTTGTGTTAGTTGGTGTTTTTTGGTGGTGGAACTGACTGGGAAGCGCTCTAAAGGGGCACCGCGCGTATGTCGGCGGGCGCCGGCGCAGATGGAGTCCATACTTGTATAAATTCAATAACTTGAAAATATCACAAACTTGACATTGGCTAATCAGAGTAAAGCCAGATTTAAAGAAAAAAAAAATGTGTCTCCATTTTTATCAAGTATAGTGGTCTGTGAAGTATTCGAGCATGTTGCATGGCCTATGGCTATCAATGGTTTTTATTATTAGGTGTTTCTCGCTGTGGAAACGAACGGCTTTCTCATTCAGTCAAATTAGATAAAACTTGCTCGGTTTTCAACATATTCTCTAAAATTGGGGAGATTTTATTTTATTTGCTCTGTGAACGTCATCCAAGTGCCAAAAGATCCTTGTCACTGTTCGTGTATTATTTGTATGTGTTGTCATGACAATATAGATAACAAAAACCAAATATTTAACTTCATATTTAATTTCTATTTTCTACTCTAAACGGTCATGTTAGTGAGTGGTAAGCACAAACGAAACAAAACCAAGAAAGAAGCTTTATCAGCTACCTGTCCCTGCTAGAATAATATTTATTGTAACCATTACCACCTGTCATATTATGTCGAGCCAAAACAAGTAAGATTTTCGATTGTTACGTATTAATTATTAATAACATAATATTTAATAACTAGATGATGATGGATTTAGGTTTGTTAAAAATCTCGTGGGAACTGTTTGATTTTCTGGGATAAAAAGTCGCCTGTCAATTTCTGGGATGCAAGCTATCTCTGTATCCAAATGGATCGGTTAAGCGGATGAACTTTTAAGAATCCTGTGAGAACTCTTCGATATTCCGGGATAAAAGTAGCCTTTGTCCTTCCCCGGGATGTAACTCTACCAAATTTCACCAAAATTGATCAAACTGGTAGGCTGTGAAAAGCTAGCAGACAGACATACACTTTATGGATTAGACATCTGTTTCTAATAACAACTTTTTTTATATTGTAGATATGGACTTATTTTACGTGACAAGTCTAAATCGCAAGTCGCTTTCAAAGCTTCACACAATGTCTTTGGAAATGATTCAGAATCAGATGATGATACAGGAAAGAAACCTGTTCTTTTGCAACCAAGTGCTAATATAAATAGACAGGTAAGTTTTCTCAAAGTTTTTTCAATTGACCTAAACTAATGTAGAACCTTTAGACAAAACATATTTTAAACTAGACACCAACTTCAACATAGACTATATTATAGGTTAGATTACATTAGTTTCAGGTCATCATAATTTGAAAGTTTGCATCTAACATCATTGCAGACGCTAGGTTAGGTTAAAACGTAAGGACTTTAGAATTTTAGTACAAATCCATCTATGTTTTCTTCAAAAGTCCTTCTGGCTGTCGCTTACATAATTTCAATAAACATTGTGTTGAGTAAATATTTTTACATTTATAATTTACATGGATCTAAAGAAAATTAATATTGTTGCAGTCCAAAATTTCACAAGAAAAAGCAATTATAGATGACCCAACAGTTTATCAATATGATGAGATTTTTGATTCTATGACCAAAGAGAAAGAAAGCAAAAGAGAAAAGAAAAAAGATGAAAAGAAGCCAAAGTATATTGAAAATTTGATAAAAACAGCTAATAAACGAAAATTAGAAAATGAGCGTAGGGTTGAAAGACAGGTAATCAGTAATAAGTATGTTATTATAAATGGGAAAGGGTGTTCATATTTGTCACTTCGTTCTTCATTCATATTGTAACTAATCGCCGGCCGTGATTATTTGCATGGATTTAGCTACCAGGATTTTATCATCTATTATTGTAAATTGCTTTGATTTGAATTTGCTATGAATGCTTATAGGTACCAAACAATTATTGAATTGTATGTAATTTATTAAATCAATGATCTAATTTCTATTTATTACCACATAAATGATATGTTTAAAGGTGCAAAAAGAAAGGGAAAAGGAAGGTAATGAGTTTGCAGACAAAGAAGTTTTTGTTACTTCAGCTTACAAGAAAAAATTAGAAGAGATTCGCCAAGAAGAAGAAAAAGAAAAAAGGGAAGAATATTTAGAAAATATAGGAGATGTAACCAAGCAGAGGGATTTAGGTATTTATATTGACACCTGTTTTTATTACATCTGAATGCACAAGACTATCAAAGGATCCACCAATCAGATCATTGTAAGATGATGTTATCATAATATCATCTCTCAATAATATAAATTATTGTATATTATGTTTGGACTTTGGACATGCTGCTTGACTTTCTAGGCTCTAATAGCTTTCTATGCTGTCCTAGCTTTGTATATCTCTTACCTAGTTGACCAGAGGAATTTAGTCAATGTCACTACAGCCTGAAATTTTAGTGGTTGTTTTTCTACTGTGAAATAATATTGCCTTGGTAGTACAATTGATTTATAAACGCGAGAATAAAGTTACAGCACTAAAACCCGACTACTACCCGCGAACTGCCGATAGATAGTATAGTAAAATTGTTTCTCTGTCGCTCGGTGTGTTTTAACATTGTATGTACTCAGAATTTTTTCGTCTTTCATTTGATACCCCACTCGATACAATAGCAAAAAAAATTGGTTGTCTGTAAAGTCGGTTTACTGACGATAGTTGAACGTGACAACAAAGGTCGATTGTGCTTCTTTGTCGCTCGTTCCGCGCTCTCGCTTGCACTTCAAGTCTTACATGGAACGCCTCAGAGCGAGGTAACGCCGCATGAGTCATGTTTTTTCGTGCGTGCAGCCGGCTCTATCGAATTATAAGACGTTGTCACGTCAAAAAATTTTTGGAGACCCCCACCTTTTGGATATAACATCCGTCAGGACGATTTTTTCATATAAAATGTAGCCTATGCCACCCGGACCATAATAACGAATCGATCGACATCGACCGACATCAAAATCGGCCCAGTAATTTAGGCGCTATGGTGGAACACAGAATTTGATACAAACACTTATCTACATACATACATAGACTGCTAAAATCATAACCCTTCCTTTTGGCTTTGCCGTAGTCGGTTAAAAAATACTAGAATCACGTGAAAAACAAACCAACACGTGAAAGCCACCTCGCACTAGTAATACCTCCCCGATAGTTTCGCGGCCGACCGTACGGGCAGGCTAGTTTATGCCGTATTACTACGCATGAGAGCTTCTTTTGCTCTAAACAGCACTTAATCGGCAACCCTTGCGTTTCAAATCACTGGAGATGTTTAGACACTAGTCATCATGAAACATTTTAACATACTAGACATTCTTGGAGACCAGACATTTGGAACCGTAGTACCTAATTACGTTTAGTGAATTACTGATGTTTCTCACGCTTTCGAGTTGCTGAATATCTTTTTAAATTATTTAAAAACAAAAACATTTTTAATTTTTAAATGCATATAATATGTAATTAAATAAATTTTTAAGGTGGATTTTATCGACATTTATATGAACAGAAGCTAGGATCAGATAAGACGCCTAAAAGCATACAAAACGCAAAAGATAAAACATCTGAAAATCAAGAAGAAATTGAAACCGTTGAAGATAAACCAGATGAGGTTTCTACAAAGTCAAAAGAAAGTAAACAAAGAAATTACAGGAAGCGCAACTTTTCAAGTGATAAAAAATTGTCTGAAGGGGAAATCGAAGATTCTGAAAATGAAATTAATTTCTCTAATCTTGATGACATCAAAAAGTTCAAAAAATCTAAACTAACAAATATTGATGCTGATTCTGACTTTTCCATTGACGAGTCGAGTGATGAAGAAGACAGTGAGGCAAAGAAGGATGCTACAAGTGAAAGTATAAAAGCTGTAAAGACTGATGAAAAAGTCACTAATGAAACTGATACCATAACAACAGAAGAAGTGCCGACTAGTAAAAATAAGGAATTAGAAGAACCAAAAGTTAAAGTAGATATTTGGAAAAAAAGAACTGTGGGGGAAGTATTTGATCAAGCTCTAAAGAGATACTATGAAAGGAAAGCTTCTCGCGGGATTTAGTATGAACTAGTGTAACAATGATATAATAAAGGTTGTAATTTGCAGATTTGACCAAGTGGAATTTTATTTATACCTTATTTTTATTGAGAAATAAAAAAAATAATATTTCGATAATATACAATTGGTTTCAATAATATATAATTGGTGGAGTTGCTATAATGTGCTACATCCTTAGCTTTGTCTTAGTTTCATGTAATGTTTTCATTAGAAAAGTAGCAGCTGCAGTAATGTGATCTTCTTGAGGGTCAGGTATATGCGTACTCTTTGAGAAGTCACTCGCCATATTTGCTCTGTGTCAACTGTCATGTCAAAAGTATGGTTCAGCCTTAAATTAAGAGCCATTTTCGTTCGCTTTTTTTTTGCACACGATTTGCATATGCGCAATTAATAATGCTCCAAGTTAAAACATTCGAAATTGGCGCGCGCATCTGCACTTGACCGAATCGCGCACTTGCGCACAAAAAGTTATCAAACACGACTACAGACTAAAATCGTACATTTGACATGACAGTTGACACATAGAGCAAATATGGTGAGTGAGTTCTCAAAATGTATGCAAAAATGTTTATTTATAAAATAAATAAAATCCATACTTTTATTTAAACCACCACATAATGTGCTTTACAGTGAACTGAAACAAAGAAAAATTTACATTAATGGCTAACAACACTAGTGTGAATAAATAAGTACAGCTACTATTTATTGTTAATTATTTTTAAAAACTGATTTGGATTTGTAGAATGATATAATTTTTTTATTTATTCTATTATTAGCTGTTACCCGCGACTTCGTCCGCGTCCTGCGGCAATTGTCTTTTCTCGTAGATTTTCCAAAAAAAATCTTTCATATAAAATAATTAAAATAACTTGCCCTAACAATAAACAACAAAAAAAGATGATTCATTTTTACTATATATAAAAAGATATAGAATATGTGTGTCCATTTCAGTGGTAGTTAGTCAGAAACCTTCACGCAAGTGCCAACAACTATACAGTGGGTGAATAATACACCAACGCATAGGTAACGAATGAACACACGGACGTAATTTTTTATAATTATATTATTGTTATTAATAAATTATTACCTATGAATTCGGAAACAGGATCATTTTCGCCTTCTGCCCTCATGGTTCCTGTGATTTCTTCATTTTCCACCATTGGTAATACTAGTTGAACGAACTCTGGGGTATATGGGGGAGCTATTGCATCTAACACCTAAAAAACATATCTCATTTAAAAACCAAATATAGCAAGTTGCTACCTTCAGAATAATAAAATAAATTATTTATTTATCAACTGTAATATTTTATGAATTTTGTACAACTGCTGTTGTCTCGTTTTTAAGGTTCCGTACCAACTATTACTAAGTTAGTAAGACTCCGCTGTCCGTCTGTTTATCTGTCAGCGGGCTGTATCTCGCGAACCACAATAGGTAGAGACTAGAGACCTGAAATTTTCACAGAATCCGTATTTCTATTGCCGCTATAACAACACATTCCCGCCATAAAAATTAGTGTTATTTCTTGTACGATGGTATGGACGATTCCCGTGCGAGTCCGATTTTTTTACGCGCATAAGCTCGTTATTGCACGCGCAGCTTTCTTCACTTGCGCATCTCGTACAAGCGTAAACGCACACATCCATATTGTTATTTGATACTGCCTAACCAATTGGAATGAGTTCAGTTTGTTGAAGCGCGTAATGTAGCGCGCATATACCATAACGAGCGCAGAGAAAAGGATAGTCAAAAACCACACTAAGGCGATGTTTATGATACGAGTACCTCTGTGATAAAATATCTTATGAGCGAGATATCCGTGTCGCCCCGAGTGACACACTGCTTGATGTACTGAAGGACCGGCACGACGCAGCCGCGGCTCAGCAAGTTAACCATCCGATCCAGTAACATTTTTTTAAGTTCCAACTAAAACAAAACAATTCATGAATTTATTATTAACTAGCCGATGCCCGCGACTTCGCCCGCGTGGATTTAGGTTTTTCGAAATCCCGTGGGAACTCTTTGATTTTCCGGGATAAAAAGTAGCCTATGTGCTAATCCAGGATATTATCTATCTCCATTCCAAATTTCAGCCAAATCCGTCCAGTAGTTTTTGCGTGAAGGAGTAACAAACATACACACACACACACACACACACACACATACAAACTTTCGCTTTTATAATATTAGTGTGATGGGGAATTATAAAACAAGCATCAAGAATTTTATTAATTACTAGACTAGATGATCCCCGCGACGCGACTTCGTCTGCGTGGATTTAGGTTTTTATAAAATCCCATGGAAACTCTGCTTTCTCGGGATAAAAACTTGCCTATGTCGGTGAAACGGATGGACTTTTTAGAATCCCGTGGGAACTCTTTGATTTTCCGGGATAAAAGACGATATAGGATGTCTCTTGTTGATGAAGTTACTAATAAACTAATTCATATTCATGATCAACATTTTTTTACAAATAAAATTTAGTTTAATAAATGAGCCTCAAAATGACTAATTTTACATCTTGAACACGTGTTTGATGCTGATGATTTGAATTTTGCTGGTAGAACCAAATCAGAGCATTCAGACTCCAGGCAGTCATGTCTGTTCTATCCTTAGAGTGTTTTTGTAAAGCGCGAAGCCAGAAGTTCGTGAAAGAAGTCCTGTGAATGAAGCGAAGTCCGAAAGGAGCGAAGTGTTGAGGTGGCGAGCGAAGCAAGCTGGCGACCTTCGTAGTGTGACGATGATGGTCGAGTAGGTGAAGCTGAATAATTATATATTACAGAATAGCTGTCGTGCATCATATTATGTAAATCTTGTATTATTATAATTTATGTACCCACTATTTACATTATAATATGTTATTTGGAAACAAGCCTAAACTGACGTCCATTATCTAGTATTAGGTATATTTAAAAATCAATAAAGTTAAATATGTTTAACCTGTACTAATATTTCCAATTCATCTTGTGGTGATTCAAATAACTGGACCAGTAATTTCAGTAATCTGTGATGGAGCAATGGATGGCAGGACGCAACTTCGTCGAGCAACGCCAAGTGAACGGGGCAGTGTTCGGTGCACAGCTTAAAATACGACTTTTCCGTTACCACACATTCTACCCACACGAGAACACCCATGCCCACTACTGGGAATCTAAAAGCAAACAAGGTGATTACACTTTATATAGTGGTGGTAATGCAGTCGAAGGGATAGCGGGCCGGGCTTGGCCGCGTTGAAACACCATCATCAACCCTTTGCTGGCTCACTACTGAACATGAGTCTGCTCTCACAATGAAAAGGGTTTGGCCAAGTCTACAATGCTGGCCAAGTGCGGATTGGCAGACTTCTCACACTTTTGAGAGCATTATGGAGAAATTTCAGGCATGCATGTTTCCTCACGATGTTTTCCTTCACCGTTAAAGCGAAAAACCGCACATAAAACTAATTACTACTAATTTTGTGGTGTACAATAAACGTATAATCGTTTAGTCATTCATAAAAGTTAAAGGTACCCAGGATCCTCGACACCCGCATAGGAGCCCAAGGAGTACAATAGGGATGATGACTATACTAGTCAAATCAGCGACTTTTTATCAAACGTCGAAACACTCGCTTATTAAAGGAGCTTGTATGAACTTCACAGATGTGATGTTATAACATTTTGACGTAATTTGACGTACTTTTTTTTGTTTAAATCCATATTTTAAAATGGTTAGCAAACTCGAATGTGGATTATACGAATTTTGGAAGACACTATATAATAATTACTAAGAAATGATTTATTTTTGACATAGGCATCATCCCCATGCTTCTAATTATTTCTTACCGCTAATTTAATAGAATAAGAATACGAACCTTATGCAGTGGTACAAAGAAGGTAGCTCGGCTATGAGTTCACTGGAGCTAGCCGAGCTGCTGCAAACAGCGTGGATCTTCTCGATGGCCTGCACGGTCGCCTTCAGCTCGTCTTTGACCGGCCTGCCCGGCGCCACACCCTCGCACACGCTCGCGGCGTACGCCAACAGATACATGTATTTGGATTTGTGTTCAGGATTAAGTTTGCTGCCCAATTTAAATAGTGAATCCACAAGAAGTTCTGTGAATAACATTGACCGAGTTATTGGATGTAGCATGTAATATCTATAACAGGATTTCATTTATATTTTAATCATACAAGCGACTAGTAGCACTTCAAAGTAAAAAGATAAAAGTCTAGCCTATGTCTATTCCTGAGATGGAAGCTATCTCTGTACCAAATTCAATCAAAATCGGCAAAATGGATTATCGGAAATGGTGTTTCGCATTAATACTAGTAGATATGGATAAGAATACCTAAAAAGTGCGGTATTCTCAGCAAGTGCACAGGAGGCGGTTCGGGTTGCGTGTACGCGCGGAACAGCACGGATATGTCGGCCGGGTTGAGCGCGCCGCGCGACAGCATGGCCGCCAGCGCCGTGCGCGCGCCGCGCCAGCACTCTCCCGGGGTCAGAGCCAGCGTTATAGGCGTCACGTCATGACCGCTACAATGTCCATGACAAACATTAATATAAGTTGTTTGAAAAATAATATACGTCGAATATGAATGAAATTAGGACAAATGAACAAAATGAATTAATAAACAAATGAATGAATGAGTATGTCTACTAGTGGGTATAAGTTTTACTATTCATTAGTTTAGGTAGGTATTTTAATATGTATTGTTTCCTATTTTTATTTGTTTACTTTTGTTCTTTTCTATTTTTTCAGAAAGGTACAAAAATGTGTTAGTAGGGTTTGTATACGAATCAAATATTGTTTTTTGTATTTTACGATAAGTAGCTCGTATAAGTAAAGCGCTGACGTACGCATTCAAGCTTAACCTCTGTGTTTTATCATTGAACTAGAAGATGCCCGCGACTTCGTCCGCGTAGACTTAGATTTTTAAAGATCCCGTGGGAACTGTTTGATTTTCCGGGATAAAAAGTTGCCTATGTTAATTACAGGGACGCAAGCTACCTCGGTACAAAATTTCATACAAATCGTTTAAACGGATGGGTCTTTAGGAGTTCCGTGGGAGCTCTTTGATTTTCCAGGATAAAAAGTAGCCTATGTCCATCCCCGGGATATAAGCTAACTCTATACTAAATTTCGTCAGAATGGGTGCAACTGTTGGGCCGTGAAAAGGTAGCAGACAGACAGACAGACAGACACACTTTCGCATTTATAATATTAGTATGGATAATCGTGCTAGCTAACATTTAGTTGTATTTTTCTTGTATATTAACATACTTAAGTAAATAAAAAAAGTGTAATTTTACAACTACTTATCTGCTTTTTTTTTTGTTTTCACATTCTAGAGCTTCTGGTAAAAATCTCTTTAAAGTATTTGACACAAGCCAAAACTCAATTTATCAACAAAATTGTTCTAGTTAATTTTCTGGTTTTACCTTTGCTGGGCGCAGCGGGTTATTTCCTGACTGAGTCTCTTCATGATTGCTCCACCTCTTGGCTCTTGGGATAGTATGTGAACAATTACTTGGCTATACACATATGTGTGTGCACCATGACAAACCATTTTCTGTTAGAATTCAAAACAGTTAATTAATCGTCACAACTGTAATTTTAACTTAAATAAAAATTGTTCTACTAGGGTCAGGCCAACTAATTGCCCATTGAAGCAGGGTTTAAGCTTTACTTTATGAAATAATTGACACATATTTACTTTAGTCATAAGTTTTAATAAGGTATGGTAGTGAAGACGTGTTGACATTATTATAATATAACTAACGATCGACCTTGCAGCTAAAACCTTACTTAGTTTATTAACCTAAAGACTAAAAAAAAACGAATGTTCATTAAGTAATCATCAAACCCTAGTACCAGTACCGACTGGCGAGTACCAATTGATTACTTTATTCTTTTTTTAATTACACTAATACTTTTTTTTTGAAAATAGCAGTTGCCTTATCGCAAGGTGCTTGCATTATGGTCAACACTTACATGGTACATGGTCAACTAGTGGATCATTGACCCTGCTGAAATAATTGTGAAAGTAAATCAAAATAAAAACTTACAGCACATTCAGTTACACTGTTTTGCCAATCATCTGAGCTCTGCAAAAATCCAACTATTGCTGATTTCAAAACTCTAGAAAATACTTCAATCTGTTGTGCAGCTGTGGATATACTTGTAATTTCACCTTGGAATCCAGCATCTGATATTAACTACAATAACAAAAGATGTTTATGTGTATCTTATGGGTACATGCAAGAGATGTGAAACTTATATAAATATTTGTAACTTGTTATTAGGCATAGGCTTTTTTTATCTCGGAAAATCAAACAGTTTCCATGGGATATTTAAAATACTAAATCCACGTGGATGAAATTTTGGGCATCATCTTATTTTATATAAAGCATGTTAGGTATGCCATATCAAACTATCATTAAACAAATGAAGGCCAAAAGTACATTATGTTAAAAAAACAAAATTCAACAAGAAATGTTGAAGGCGACAAACTTTTTGTGGATGTTTCTTTTATTTTCAAACTTTAATTTGCAATTTAAAATCTTATTTATTTTATTGTTATTTTTCATGTACCAAAATAGAAGTTACAAAGTTATAATAAATTAAGTTACATTGAAAATTCTTATCTCTAAACAGAGATTTCTTCCAGCTAAGGTTGTAAGGTGCATTAATATGTGGAATAGGTCTTACCTTTATAGTAAAGTTCAACATAAGGCAATCAGGGTATTCTTCTGCTAATCTGTAAATCAAAGACCTCCATGTTGGGTGTTCAATCATTTCTGTAAGCCAAGCAGGTGTCTAAAACAATTCATTTGTCTTAAGGGACAATGCCACCAAAAATAAATGTGAAAAAAGAAGTCATTTGTGTTTTTGGTGGGATATAATTAATATTTGATTTTTTTAAGATTTTTATCATAATCAATAATGTAACATAATTCAAATAAAATAGTAGAGTAGAGGAATTATCTTTTCTTTTGCTTATGAACAAACTGTTCAATTAGTCTCAGGCCCCCATTTTTTCATATTGGGATTGGAATATGAATAAGTATGCCTACACTTAATTAACAACAATTAATTAAGTTTTACTTACTTCACCTTCTTCAGTAAATATTGTATCTGCTTTTTTAGGATCAAATGTTTTAAAAATCATGTCCTTTAAATGATTTTCAACCATTGCTTGTACCTCGGTTACTTTTACTCCTTATGAAATAGAAAACAGCGTTTTATTAACTGTGATAACACTGATAACAATACCTTAACATATTATTATGGTATTGTATTTAAAATTTTAAAAATCATGACATCCCATCCCATAAAATGTCATCCTTCACCCATCCATCCATCAATCCCATGTCACATCACAAAATAAATATCCAAGATATAAACCTATGAGCAATTATGGTAAAATTTATGCTAGCTTCACTTACTGATTTTGATAAAGTTTGGTAAAGAGTAAGCTGACATCTGAGACGGACTTGGGCTACTTGCTGTTGGGGAAAATCAGAGTTCCCACGAGATTTTTACAAATCTAAATCCATGTGTACAAAGTTGTGGACATCATCTACTTGGTACAGAGATAGCTTGCATCCTGAAGAAAGATAGAAGTTACTTTTTATCCTGAGAAAATCAAAGTTCCTACTGGATTAAAAAAAAATATATCCACATTGATGAAGTTGTGGACATCTTGTTACCCTTCATGCTACAACAACTGGAATTTGGAATGGAGAAAGCTTGACCTTGAGTTAACATATTTACTACACATTACTTTTTATATGAAGAATCAAAGAGTACCCATGAGATTAAAACCTATATTAAAGCAAACAAAGTCTTAGGCATCATCTAGTAATTAATAAGTGAAACAGTAAACTATTGCAACACAAGTAAGATAAATTTAACAGTTTTAAATAAAATTACCTCCAAGAATAAGCCATTCTGCCAACAAATTTGCCATTTGAGCAACAGCATTATAATTAATGGACAGCTGTTCAATAACTTGTTCTGGATTTCCTCCTGCTTGAAAATATCTTTTGAGCTGTCCAAATATACCTGGCTCCATTATATAGTCAGGCGTTTTAAACTTCTCCAAGCACTCTTGCAGAACTTCTTCAGGATTGTCAATGACATCTTCTGTACCTTCATCCTGGTATTAATTAAATAAGTGAATTATTAAGTTATTTTAAAAATACGACCCAGTTTGGGTTCACTCAAATTGTGTACCTATAAGTCGCAGAGAGAACCTACATGCAAATTCTCAAGTTTCTAAAGGCACCTGTTTGTACTGTATTGTCAGTTGGTTAGTTAGGTAGGTACTTCTTCGATATTTATCGGTAGTTAGGTATTTCACTTGCCGGCTGTCCAATAGTGTACCCTGTAAAACCCCCTCTGCAAGCCAAGCTCTGTAATTCCTAAGTTTTTGAGAAATTAAATTCGTGGAAATGATTTGGGCAAACTTACTTCATATTGATGATTTGAGCCTTCCCAAATACGCTCATCTTCATATTGGCTAGGCATGGTGTACCTTCTAGGTACAGGTATTTTGTGTTTTGTTTAGGTGAGTTATTAACATTAAATTCTTTATCAAATAGTACGGCCAATAGCCATTTATTAGCACAGAGTGAGTTTATTTCGATTTAAAAATAAAGGTACCTAACCTAATCATGGACCAATATTAGTTCTTATTAGTTCTATTTATTTACAACCGAAGTGTCAAGAGTTTTATTTTATTAACTGATTTTACGGCTCTGGATTCTAGCCTTCTTTTTTCAAAAACGTTCAGTAGGCGAAGCCAAATTGTATCAGTATGTAATCAGTAATCACTCGATGCTTCACACAGATTTTTTTTACTATGAAATAGTGCTCGTTTTAAAACACAGGTCAGTAACCACAGAATAATAACTCACATTTCACAATAAAACTTAGGTATCTACAATTGTTCTCTTTGACTTTATCATAAAAATTAGTCTGTGGTTATAAAAAGAAAGTCGAAATATGTTATTGATCTGTGGTTGAAATCGAAATTGTCGCACGCACGCTTATGAGTGAAACTTCAGAACATTAAAAAATCGCAAATTAAAAATCGCTTGTGGTGCCATCTATATGAGAGCACGGCTTAACAAATAGATAAATATATATATATATATAATATATATTTAAACAAACGATAATGGAATTGACAATGTTTGTTTAAAACATGTTCAAAAATCTTCAAAAAATATAATATATGCTAGTACAGTACATTGAAATAGCTTTAATTGAAATTTAATTAATTTTCGCGCTCTCGCACGCCTAGCGCGCTATTAGTGCCCTCTAGATGAGAGCACACACGTAACTTGGAAAAATAAATCTGGAGTCGCACATCTATCTCTAGTGATATAGTAGATAATCTATGGTCGCACGGAAAAGCTAGCAGCAGACAGACTGACACACTTTCGCATTTATAATATTAGTATGGATGAGTAGGTACCTATTGTCTTTAGATAATAATTGAAGTCCTTTATTAAATATAAATAATTTCCTGTGTTTCTGTTCTTTTATTTTTTTAATATTTCAAAGAAAAAGTTAGAACGCCAGCAAAGCAACTTGAGTTACGTGAGTGTGGTTACTATAGTCTCTCTCACCAAAGAGTATGTAATCACTTCTTCTTCTAGTGCCATCTCCTATCGGAGGTTGGCAATCATTAAGGCCAACTGGATTTTGTTCACCGATTTTGATTTTGATCATGTAATCACTAGCACCACTAGGTACGTTTATCTCTCACTCATGCAGAGGTACTTAGGTTAATGAAATGTTATTGCTTCTATTTTACGTTTGCTTTGGCTATTGTAGCTTAGTAATACTGCAACTCGCCATTGCACAATAACCAACTTACTGTGACAAACAAAAATACTGTTCACCATATACATACATACCTACAGATATACCTACCTATAGTAGTTACCTATTACAGAGTGTCTCGGAGAGCCTAATGACCTTAGCAGAGTTTTTCAACAAGTAGGCCTAAAAATGAATATGAGTAGGTAAGGCAAAATCATGTCTTATGCTTATGTCCCGCCTCAACTAGTAGGTATGCGTTCTCGAGTTCTGCACAAGAAATTGTTGATGACTATCTAGCTATTTACTTATGACTCCAACTAGGTAGGCCCAATTTTGAGATAGAGAATAGCCGCCGAAGTTACCTTCACTCGGCAGCGTTCGGAAAGCTTCGAGATGTTTTCTCGTTCAAGATTCATCAGCTGAAGACCCGAAGTCTTCGAATAGTACGTGTTGCCAGTGATGACATAATATGGATCCGAGACATGGTTACTAACAGATGGATCAGATATTCAAAAAAGCTCAGAGTGCCTCAGAGCTACTCAGCGGGATATGGACAGAGCTTTGCTTAAAAGTTTCTCCGCGTGATGAAGTCAGGAATGAAGAGATCCGTATGAGAATTAGAGTTACCGACATGACTTAACGTGCTGCTTAGTTGAAGAAGAAGAAGAATTTTGGGGTCCAAAGATTCTAGAATGGCGACCCCGCCAGGAAAGCGTAGTTTCGGCAGACCCTTCACTAGGTGGACGGAACGAGTCGCAGGGAGCCGCTGGATTTAGGCTTTGTAAGATCATGACACGTGGAAGTCCATACAAGAGACCTATATCCAGTGGTGGAAGTCATCGGTTGAAGATGGAGATGATGATGATGATAATGATGATTGTAACCAAAATTATACAGACTAAGTATCTAACTTTTTATCATCTAATTACGCGCCCGGAGCCGCGGGAATAGTTAGTATATTTATAACCATCAAAATAAACTGAAACATCGGAGATTGTACGTTCTTTCATAAAAGTCACATTCTAGCTAATGAGCTACAAAGGTTAGATACAAGCCCTCTCATTGCAAGTGGCTGGGGCCTGTCATCTATGCTCATGCTAATAGGCTGACACTACACCAACTAAATATTTCCAATAAACGATATCGATCCAAAATGTTAGCTTATTTCTGACTTTTAGTTTTTTGGAATATTGTTATATAGATACTAACATATAAAAGGAAAA
The DNA here is from genome assembly GCF_905333055.1 of Maniola jurtina. Lineage (NCBI taxonomy): Eukaryota > Metazoa > Arthropoda > Insecta > Lepidoptera > Nymphalidae > Maniola > Maniola jurtina. The sequence continues at coordinate 8,606,830 of NC_060030.1, forward strand.
GCTGACTGACTGACTGACTGATCTTTGTGTTGATAGAATCAACACACAGATCAGTCAGTCACTCATCTAACATACTGGATGGATCAGGCTCTTTGGCACGCAGATAGTTATTTATGACGTAGACATCCACTAAGAAGGGATTTTTTAAAATTCAACCCTAAGGTGGTAAAAAATAATAGGGGTTTGAAATTTGTTTAGTCCACCCGGATGAAGTAATGCACCTAATATCAGAAATATACGAGTATGTAAGTACCTTATCCGTCTCTCATAAAATTCTGAAGCGAAAGATACGCGCGAAAGAGGTTCTGACTGAAGGTTCTGACTGCTAGGTCAAGTGAAACGATAGTCGAGCCCAGAAGTAGAAGGACATTGAAGGTCGAGTAAGGGAAGCTGAATGATGGGACGGTAGAGCGAACTTCTGGCATAGCCCATTTAAAAAACTTGATCATTAACCTCATTATCATTATCTTCATTCGCAAATTCTAGGGTATTATTTGATTTTGTGTTAATTTTCATATATTTCGTAGCATAATTTATGAATTGTATAAAATGCCCAAGAAATAGAAGTCCATTGCGAAAATATGTATGTCTGTCTGCAAATGTTTACGGCTCATCCATTCAAGCACATTCGACGTTTGGTACAAAGATATCTTGCATCTCGGGGAAGTACATAGGCTATTTTTTGTCCCGGAATTTGATTTTCCGGGAGTTTCCAGGAGCTGTTTAAAAAGCCTGAATCATTTGCATTCTGGAGATGGACTTCTTTTATCCCGGAAAATCAAGGAGTACGTTAGTCAAATACGTGCGGTTCAAATGCCTTGTATATCGTGCACCGCCAACTAGGGTCTATAACATATATTTTAGAGATTCTCAGCCCTAAGCCCGCCTTTTGAATAACTTTTATGTGTAGTAAAATAAAGAGAAACAATATTTTTAATACATAGTATCACCAAGAAAATCCAACTCCCTTATATATTTTATGATTTTTTTTTCTTAAATAAATACCTACTACTTAAATAAATAAAATATTATATTTGAATGCTTAGGTCTGCTCAGGTTTACTTATTTATACTTCTTAGGTACTTATAAAAATCACACACTACAACATAAATATTATAAGGTTATTCAACTACATTCCAAGACTGTAGGTAGGCACGCTTTTTTTTGTGATATGAAAAAATACAATGCGGGTGACGATATTCAGAATCCAATAAAAAATAATAATCTTTTACACTAGTGGGGGTGCGCTGCCTATTCAAAGTTGGTTCGGGAAGAAAGTCTTCTCGCCTTCTAAAAGCCGGTCAAGTGCGAGTCAGGCTCGCACACCCAAGGGTTCCGTACTCGGGTATTTTTTTCGACATTTCGTGCGATAAATCAAAAACTATTATGCATAAATATAAATAAAAATCTGTTTTAGAATGTACAGGTGAAGCCCTTTCATATAATGTCCCATTTAGTATAATTATCTTGCTTTGAAAATTGAAAATACTAATTATTATTATTTGTTCATGAACACATTTGATTTTTTTTGTGATGTAACCACAAATTCACGGGTTTCGGATTTTTTGTATATACTTGTGCTATAAGACGTGCCAAATTTCATGATTCTAGGTCAATGGGAACCCTATAGGTTTTCTTGACAGACACGACAGACGGACAGACGCACAGGCCGACAGACAGACAGACAACAAAGTAATCCTAAAAGGGTTCCGTTTTTCCTTTCGAGGTACGGAACCCTAAAAAGAGACAACTTGTTATTGAATACACGATAGCACGTAGTAGCTAATTTTGAGATATTGAATATTCTCTAGTTAAAAAAGATTTTTTGGTATCGGGAAAGAATTCGAGTAGGATCACGATGACCTGAATTGTAGGAGATGGCCAGCAATTAGAAATAGGTGTGCGGGCGGGCGAGGGCGGCTCGCTGGGCGGGCGGCGCGGCGGCGGCGGCGGCGGTGGCGCGCGACGTCACTCGGCAGTCGGCGCTCGGAGCCCGCGCCTCGCCGTCAGCCCTCGCGCCGCCGCCCGCGGCTAGTATGCCGGCGCTCCGGGGCCGCTCGCCACGCGCCGCGCGCCCGCCCTCGCCGCGCGATGCCTCGGCTCCGACGTCTACGCGCGCCGCTCGTGCCCCGTAACGCACGCGTACACACATTTCACGTCTATACACCGGAATGTAAATATTTATGGATGTCAGTTTTCAGTTGTTTAGATTGGCTGTGAAATTCAAGGTAATGTAAGTAATGCTCGGCATTTACTATTTTCATGACAACTTTATGTTAGTTACTTGATAGTTTGAAATGGCTGAAAAAGTTGTACAAAATAAATTTGGCAAATTACGGCATGCCTTTTATGTCTCACTGTTTTGTCTTTTATGGTAAAATTAAGTGCTGTAAGTTCAGTAAATTGCGCATAAAGTGCCCTTCTATTTGGATCAATAGTTTACTATTTGTAGTGTTGGGTTCAACGGTTTTTCGCATTTAATTAAGTTATTATAACAATACGACAGCAAGCACTGTGCGCCGCGCCGGGCCGTCGCGACTATGCTCATTTGTATTTTTATTAAAATATTTTATGTTTATACTTTGCTTACCTATTGTTAATAAAATATATTAATTTAGTTTAAAAGTTAAATAATTAAAAACTGGGTAGTATCTTCTTTCCCTGTTATTATAATTTTGTTTAAGTTGACTCTTGATCACTTCACAGTTTATTTACTTATTTAAAAATACATAGGTTGTACACACACATATACAGTTACAAATTACAACAAATACTACAAGTTAGTTTCATCTGATGTTCCGTGAAAAGTACTGAATATAGCACCTCTCTACCAATAATATGAATATGGTATACTAATAGGTACTGTATCAAATGAGAATCAGCAACCTCCAACTTAAAAATGTTTTCCCATACCTTGTAACTGACTTACCTATTGATTGGCATAAAATGTTTAGGTGAAATGAAATCAACAAGGCGTGTTCGGGTACATGAAGATGCTATTCGTCATAGGTAATACATTACAGTATTTTTGTTTTTATTTGAATATACGTAGTACATTTAAGTAGAACATTGATTTATTCTACTTATTTTACTTTTATAAAAACGAAACCAATTTCAACGTCCTAAACGTTTCTTTATTTGCTATCGTAGTTAGATGATAAAAGCAACATCTAGAACTTCCTCTTGCATACACCCCATAGGCAGTCAATTTTTATAAAATACCTACGAATTCGTATTCTAACCCCTAAATTATATATTTTCTTATTAGGTACCCGATTATTCTTGATGGAACTTCACTTTGTTCTCAAACTGCAAACACTATTAATGACTTTAATATTTTTCGTTTAACCTGAAAGAACATGACTTATTTTAACCGTTGTCTATTTATTTAAAATTCATAATATATTGTATTGAACAATATCTTTAAGAGGGGTCTCTCCGTCACTCGCTCCATACAAACGTAGTTCCAATTTCATTTGAATATTAAGCAACCAAAGTCCATGAAATTTTGCAGACATATTCTAGAAACTATAACTATGCCTGTGGTTTTCCAGATTTCTGTTAAAATATTCGGTTTCAAAGTTACGCGGTCTTAAAAAATCACATAGGTACAATTCTTTGAGCCCCTGTAATTTTAAAACTATATATTTTTAGAAAAATCTAAAACACCACAGGCGAAGATATTAGTTTCTAGAATATGTCTGTAAAATTTCATGGACTTTGGTTGCTTAATATTCAAATGAAATTGGAACTACGATTGTATGGAGTAAGTGACGGAGCCCTGTTAATAGGTGACCCCATATTTTCACATAAAATAATATAAAATGAGTATTTACGGATGTCTTCCAAAATGATTTTAAAAGTACGAGGCGCCAACCTAGTCTGTTTAAACTAAACGAGCCTGTTAGAATGCTATTTCGATTGAGACTTGTATAGTACCTACTTTCTCTCATTTGCAAGAAAATAAACAAAATTATTCCGAAAAAAATCCATTGCACTTTATACAGTTAGACTGCGATAATAAACCATCGAACACTTTTGCCAAGTAAAATGTACCTAATAATTTTTCCTTTTCATTAAACAACTTAAAATTGTATTGAACTAATATGAAAACGTCCATATTAATTTCCATTTGCGCCAATTGTATTGCGAGGAGTCTATTTAAAACTCTTGAAAAATAAGCACATTCAGCCTTTATAACTTCTTTGCTTTGTAATATTAATCTAACAAACACCTCATTTATGTTAGCGTGCTTTAAAAGAACTTGTCTAACAATTAATATATCGTCCTGTTGGAAAATGCTGGCATGCGGATAGAAAAGAGCCGCTTGATTTTTTTTGAAATAATGAAGCAATTCATGAGGAATTAGAGGAAAATATATTATTTGAATTGTTGTGTTTCGAATATCAATATACTTACTTATCTATCTTGATAAGAGCGAAACAGATAGATCTAAAATACTAAGTTCCAAGGTAGTAAGTTGTTTAATGTAGGTTGGTTGTGACTTCGCCATACGTCAATGGCGTAATGGTGGTACTTACCACCCATAAAGTGCTCTACACACCATAGCCACCGACCCAGCGATCATAATAGAGTAAAGTAACACACTGGACCAGCAGTGGTCAAATACGCCGGGTCGGGACGCTAGGCATTTTGAAACAATCACATACTAACGGGTTGCACCCGCGCGTGCTACCCATATACACTAACTTCGAACGGCATATATACCCAAGGTGCCGTGATCTCGTTCTGCCTGCAAAGATGTTCCAGCTTGCAATGTTCTGAACCTGCCGAGCCAACCCACCAGCACTAACCCGCCACGCCGGCATTCCGCTGCGGTTTTGGTGTTTGCCTACTGCACTTTAGACAGAATCTTTAAGTACCAATGGCGTTTTGACCCAAGAATAAGCAGTGGTCAACGAGCCGAACATATTCGTATTCATATTCCATAGGTACTCGAATATATCATACCTGTTACATATTTATTAACTTTTATTTTTTATAATTTTGTAAGTGTTATTTCTGTTGTGAACTTTGGTTGTAAGTAGGAATAACCAAGTAGGTATATAGGAATCATTAACAATATTTTTGTCTGTACCTCCTGTGTACCTAGGACGTAGGTAGTATGTAAGTAGATACGTACTTATATAGTTTTACCCGAGTGGCGCCGTGAAGATCGATTATAAGGGTTAAGCTAAGTCATGTTCCTTCATCACGTCTTCACATGGATGAAGATAATATTATAACCTACTACACTTAAACCTTTTCTGAATGTACATATGTATTTAGTATATACCTAAATATAGTAACTATATTACAACTATCCCTTGTTTCTATTTAATACACCAACATCAAGAATATAAAGTTATAACTTATAAACACTTTTGTAGTTCACTTATCTACTTAGTTGTACTTCCCTATATCATGGCAGTACGTAGTGAGCGTTAGTAATTCAAATAATATGTTTGTATTAATAATATTTTTTTACCGGATTCATTTTAAAACAAACAAACTAGTATGCTTTGTAAAAAATATATTGTGTTTACCTACACCACACGCCGCATTTTGTTGTTCAAGCTATAAACTGTTAGTAAGTATTTTTATGTATTCGGTGCATAAACCTGAGAATCCTAAGATACTACTTTACTATATCTTAGGGTAGTCCTAATCAAATCCCATTTACATACACCATAATAATATATGTACTTAAGCAGTTGCCTCGGAACTCATTTACAAGCACGTCTACAGCTAAATTTCATGTCAAGGAAAATTAACCTGAAAACGTTATATATTCATAGGAGCCAGAATAATTTAGAGTAACGCCAAGAGACTTTGGTGTTTCCTAATTTTGTAACTTACTAATTGTTGCTGAGATCAAAAACAAGCTGCTTTCATCCAAGTACAAGATAATATAATTTAGATGTAGGTAAATCTGTTTATATGTCTATATTTAAGAGAATACTCACACTCTGTTAGGTAGCTATAATTAAAAAATAATAAATTCAGTTAACGTCTGAACTTTTATAAAGTAACAAATAAAATTATCATTTAACAATAGTTCAATTTAATTACTATTATTTCATTATGACGACGACGTTCTGAACCCAGCACTTACCTAAATCTAATGAACCATTCTTGTTAGGGCTATTATTGACTAAGTAATTAATAAAGTTATATACCTATATAAAATTTAAAGTTTTTAAAAAGCGCGTGGCTGTCAAATCGAGGATGATGTTTTTCCGCAGCGTTCCCTATATCTTTTTGTAAAACCAAAGCTATTTGTAGTATTATTTTTTATGTTGTTGGAACTCTTGTAAATTGTTACCATTTTTGTTGTTGAGTAATTTTAAACTAATTTCTTATTCCTACGTATTATAGAAATTATTATTTACGTAATTGTTATTAGTTATGTATCGGCTAGGTAAAACGTAATTCACTTGTTGTAGACAGATTGCAAAACAAAAGCTTTCAGTTACAAAACCAATATTTCTAGATGTCGAATAAAAAGTCTCAATGGCACCCAGCCATTGCCTGGAATTTGGAAAGTTTAACAGGTCTGCCATGCGCACCTGTGCTTAAGAGAATTGTGGCAAAGTTTAATAAAATACAAGTTTTGTACAAAACATCAAGTTTTCGTTATGGAAGCTTTTGATCATTCGGTTTGTAGTACTTATCCATTTATACCCTGGATTAACACATAGGCTACATTTTATCCCAGAAAATCAATGAGTTCCCACGGGATTTTTAAAAACTATATCGACGGGAACGAAGTCGCGGGCTGAATCAGCTAGTAATTAAAATAAAACCCTGACATCTGATTGTACATCTGATCTGAGTGTACATAAGTACCTACCCTTCATAACCAGCTAAAGCGACTTTCGGTAATGAATCGTCAACGATCTCAATTTCATACTTTTCACCTATTTGTAAATCCCAAATCAGAAAGAGCCTGTTGTTTCTCTTTTTTTAAGTCTTACTTGTATCCTGTTAATAACAAAGATGACTACTATCTACACTTTTAGTAGGCAGTTATGGTGTTTTAGAATTATTGCAATATGCATGTTGCATGAACTTGTGTGTTGTTGTGTGAAACTTGAAAAAAAAAAAATGCGTTCATTCGTTTTAAAAGCTTTTGTACATTTGTTATAGGAAGCTTCTTAAATGATATGATAGTTGATTTTAATATCAAAAGTTACGAGACCTGAATTCTATCGCGGCCTTGGCTATTGGCCTTTGTCCTTTTTGTCTTTTTTAAAGTGTTATCGGCAGTGAAGGGGTCAAAACGGACTAAAGTCACTTCAAGGCCGCGATAGCCAGAGGGATACAGGTTACAAGGATACAGATTTTGAATAGATTAAAATTATTCATTTCGGATTTTACGGTGTTTGAGGAAGTGTAGGCAAACATTTTAATCAAATTATTAAAAAAATCGACAGAGTACGAGTCAGACTCGTGCACCGGGGGTTCTGTACTACAGTCGCGTTTTTTCGACATTTTGCACGATAAATCAAAAACTATTAAGTATGCATAAAAATAAATAAAAATCAGTTTTAGAATAAGTAACAGGTAAGTTCTTTCACTATATCAAGTGGGGTATCATATGAAATCTTAATTTGAAAGTTGAAAATACTAATATATGTTCATGATCACATTTAAATTTTTTTTGCGATGTTACCACAAATTCACGGTTTTCGGATTTTTCCCTTAATGTGTGCTATAAGATCTACCTACCTGCCAAACATGAATATAGGTCAACGGGAAGTACCCTATAGGTTTCTTGACAGACACGACGGACAGACAACGAAGTCATCCTATAAGGGTTCCTTTTTTTTTTTTGAGATATGGAACCCTAAAAAAGATCATAGTTTAATTATTGAACTTTAATGATTCTTGATCATAACTTTATGTTTTTTAAGTTTAAAGAATAAAAGGTTTCTAATTTATTTTTAGTTGAAGAACAATACGTTCGTTAGCTGTTATCTACATACATATGCTAATAATACTATAACATCAAAGAGTATCATATTATACAAGAGGAGTGATTTACTGCAAAAGGACCTCAATCTGAATGTAGTGAACAGGAACACAAAGTAGATAAATGTAAGTTGTAAAGGGTTTTTTGATGATCAATAACATTACGAGACGATTCTTCAGGAGAAACTCAGTGATTGACTTTTATCTTAATCGGTAAATCCGCACTAGAGCGGTAGTGCTCACTATGAGATAAGATGCCTTTGTTAGATTAGTAAAACCTTTTTCTTAGATAAATATTCGTAAAAGTTTACGTATTGTAATTTTTAAATAGGAAATAGGCGCCATAACCGCTCCTCCAAAAAGGCTACGCTATAAAATTACTATAAAATACGTAAGTAATCAGTTGGCATTGAGTTCTTCCACGCTGGACGAACGAAAAGCGTTATGCTTCCACCCCTTTTTTGAAATGGAAAAGCCTTTTGTTCTCTATAAGATTGGGTATAATTGCTTTTTTGCATTTACAATTTCTTTTGATTGACAAAACATTTCCTCTCTCTTATGAAATTGAAATTGAGTATCAGATATTTTGAAACAAAAACTTACCCGTCCGTCTGTCTGTCAGCGGGCTGTATCTCATGAACCGCAATAGCCAGAGTATTTTTTTTACAGTAAGTATGTGTATTTATTTTTCCGCCATAACAACAAATAATAAAAATTTCAAGATGGCCTCCATGAAAATTAAAAAAACTTACACCTAACCGGTTTTTAGGGTTCCGTACCTCAAAAGGAAAAGCGGAACCCTTATAGGATCACTTGGTTGTCTGTCTGTCTGTCCTTCTGTCCGTCCGTCCGTCCATCTGTCGTCTGTCAAGAAAACCTATAGGGTACTTCCCGTTGACTTAGAATCATGAAATTTGGCAGGTAGGTAGATCTTATAGCACAAGTACAGGAATAAATCTGAAAACCACGAATTTGTGGTTACATCATTAAAAAAAAATTAAAATGTGTTTGAATTTTCAAAGTAAGATAACTATACCAAGTAAGGTATCATATGAAAGGGCTTTACCTGTATATTCTAAAACAGGTTTTATTTATTTTTATGCATTATAGTTTTTGATTTATCGTGCAAAATGTCGGAAAATTACCCGAGTACGGAACCCTCAGTGTGCGAGTCTGACTCGCAATTGGTCGGTTTTTTATTTTCTTAAACGCATACAAATTGAGAACAAGAGATATACTTACACGTTGATATAATATTATAGATTTTATTCATATTTTACTGTGCAAAATTTTAAAGAGTGAAAATTTGAGATGCAAAAATAAACATTCAAACAAGCTTGTTTTCCGACGGTTGGATATAAAACGCGTCGCTAAATGACGAACAAGGCTCGCATGGAAAACAACATGGCACATAATATAGGTACGAGTAGGTATTTTGAATTGAGCAGTGTACCTGCCTATGTAGTAATAAGTATGGCTCTACCTCGGGCCTCTTGTACTCTTATTTTATTTCTTTATTTAGAGTATCTCTCATGGTGTGCTTGAATTTACAAAGAGTACCTAACTTTGTGGCTATAGTAACGATACTTACCTACTTAGTGATTTTATACTCATCTTGTAGGCTGGAAACTCGTTTACAAATTCAGAGTTACTGTAGCACTTATATTTTAACTGAAGTGCAGGCGGTTCATTTAAAAAAAGAAAATGTAGGTAGCGCATGGCCGTTGTCGACGCAAATTCGGTAGGCAAATTGTGCCGCAGGTTGACCTGACTCTATATTACGTAAGGTTGTACCTAAGTGTTTTAAACTTCAAACAGAATACATTAATTAATTAAGTACAAAGATTGAAATGGACAAAAATGTTACATATTATACACATCGACACCTTTATAGATGTTATTATATTATATATATACCATTAAACTCACTCAGGGTGCATTTTGCATTATTCAATCTTTGAATAAAATAAAACAAATAAATATTATACTAAAGTTTTTATTATTATTATTTAAATATTTTATTATAGTCTTCCAGGTATATGTAGCGCAAGATTCCGTACTGCAAATGATGAAGTGTTCATTAGATTTCAAGGTTTCAAGTCTGTTGTGAAAATCTATTACATATTAAGGATCTATAAATAATTACTATTAAACGTAAAAGTAGAGTTCTTATTAAAAATTAATCAGAGGGTATGGGAGTGCCCCCGCCAAGACGAGCCAAACTAAAGAACGAGGCACTACCTACCTTTTCTGGAAGCGTTTCGTCGTATTTTAGAACCGTCATAGCTTCGGTCCGGATGACGCTAGAAAGCTGATATTTTCAGGAAAAGTATCCTCAGCAAATTTATTAAAAACATTAAATATCAATTATCTATAGTTTCAGGCTAGAACATTAAACCATAAACGGCCAAGCCATACTTTTTACCAAGATGTAGGGTTTGTAGATAATAAGTAGAGTTATTTGTTGTTTATTTTTATAAATGTGATACAGTCAAGAGAATTTAAGAGCTTTGTACTTTCGACTTGGGATAGGCTCCATGGGCAGCACAAATGGAAGCTCAGCTAGAGACTTGGCTCTACTAGAGACCTCGTAACTTTTCATTATGAACTTGTAAGCCTTGGCAACCAAATTTACATGAAATGTTTTTGTTGGGTTTATACCACTATTGAACATTATGTAAATATATGTATACATAGTTGAATAATGTACCTATGTAGGTACATCAATATTATGGAAAATAAATGTGGACCAGCTGCCCGTAAGGTTGTTTTTCGAATAAGGATGGACCTACTAGGATAATTAGTGCGGTACACACGAGATAAGTGTGTGAAACCTACCAAGAAAAGTGCTTTATATTTCTGTAGCTTAGGTTAGCTTAGCTCTGGTAAGAAGAGCAAGCTATGAAAATGAAGAGATTATATTGCTGGATTGGTGGTGGTACAAACACTCCTAGCGTATCCTTATTGGGAAGGCAACCGTCCCTTATTGTCTGAAAAAGTAGCTAGGTCCATGAAGAAACCTGAGGTGAATGTGGTGTGGTTGGTTCCAGTGAGAGTAAGCGTGGCGGCGACCGGCTGGCGGCGCCTCGGATGTCGCTGCTGGGCAAGCCGCTCAGCTACCGCGCAACGCGACGCGACGCGCGTTACCGACGCCTACAATCCAAGTTCTATAATTTTCTTGAACGGCCAAGGGGTGTAAAGGCCGTCCTATATCATATGATTGTGTGAGTCTTAATATCAACTTATTTAAATAGTTCAAATTGAATAGTTGATACAATTTAATATTAATCTTAAACTTCAATCTGTAAGACCCGCAGGAAACTCAAGAGCCGCAGACGATGCGCCGATCGATCGTACTTATCGATAAATAGCTGAATGACCACAACACTGACTTGGTGCGCGCGGTGATTGCGTCTCGCGCGGGTTTTTGGGTTATCTCGATCACTTTAATTTTTATCTATTCAGAAAGCCGGTTAGCTGACTCAAAAGCGATAAATTCTTGAGCTCAATCTACTGTCTGAACCATGTGTTTCAGTGTTTTTCTCTTATTTTAAAACTGTTGCTCAGATAGAATGCTTTTACTATCAATAAATTACATTAGTGACAGATTCGAGGACAACTATGACGATGATAGAGTTATTTTTAGGTATATCATGACTAAACTTCTTGATCTATCCTTTGCTGTTTGTTTGGTTTAATATTATTAAAAATTATTAATAAATAAAATTGGAGTGTCTGTCTGTAATTTCGAAATAACTACCTCATATTAAACTCATATGGTTATTTGAACGATACCATAACTGAATCACACGTTTTTAAAATTTTTGTCTGTCTGTCTGTCTGTCTGTCTGTCTGTCTGTCTGTCTGTCTGTCTGTTTGAAAAGGCTAATCTTTGGAACGGCTGAACCGATTTTGACGGGACTTTCACAGGCAAGTAGAGGATTGACCAGGGCGTAACATAGGCTACTTTTTTAACCGACTTTCAAAAAGGAAGTTGTGTTTTTCTACCTATGTACACCGAAATCTCCGAGATTTCTGAACCGATTTGCGTCATTTCTTTTTTAATCGATAGAGGAACTTTGCGACATTGTTTCATAAAAAATTTGGAGTCCAACTCCTCAATCCTGATGCTACAGGGGATCTGACCAATCCACGCGGGCGAAGCTGCGGGCATCAGCTAGTAAATAATATGCATATATAATAACACAATCATATTTTTTTGGAAAATTGTATAGTGTTATATGTATATTACGAGAAAACTTTAAACATAACTTATATTGAAAATAATGTTATGAAGTGCAGTCTGGTCACAATAGCAAGAAAACTTTACTTATATTCGAGAAGAAACGAGACCAACTTGCTCTCACGGACAGTTTTCATTTTAGTATTCTATCTGAGAACAACAAACAAATGCTAAAATCACGACAAAAGTTATAACAACTGCTTAGATATAATAACTGCATAAACTACTCGTATAATGTGAATGCCACATTTCTCAAATAATAATACAACATTAAAATGATTTTAACTTATAACTTAGACTGTTATTAATTGTATATTAGGTATAAATGCGGTTCATTTCATGATAGCAATTAAGTTTGGTGTAACTTGAACAATATTGCGTGTGTTCTATTTACTGTTTACGTCAACAGGTTCCTGATGGTGTTCATGTGTTTGTCGCTGTCGGTATTCTCCACAATCGAAGAGTACGAGGCGAAGGCGGGAATCATTTTATTCTACATGGAGACCGTAGTTGTCGTCTGGTTCGCAATAGAATTTTTTTTAAGGTACAATATATTAAATTATTTATGAGTAATGTATTTACGTGGTTAAACGTAAGAAAACTATTTTAAACGATATAGAAGAACATAAATACATACAAAAATATTTATTAAATAAATAAGAAAGGAAGCCGACTGGGTAAAACCCTGTAAAAACTTAGACAAATCTAACAACATCTTATTTATTAAAATCTATTTATCCGTTTAGATATCAGGTGACGTTTAACATTTTTTGATATATAAATGCGCTAGATACATACACACCAAAAACCTTACCCTCCTTCTGTGCAGTCGGGTAAAAATCACAAAGTATTCTTAGTAAATACAAAATTATCGTTGCATTAAACAACGCCAGTAACAATGCTTCGTCATCGACATAGGTAGGTACTCGTATGAGCCAGTAAATGTCCACTTCAAACCGATCAATATAATATGGTTACAGGTATTGAAAAGCACCTCTTGACGACTCTAGTACTGTCATATTTAACTTTTCAGTTTTTTATTGATTTCAGTGGCATTGATAATATTATGAATGCGAAACTTTGTCTATCTGTCTGTTTGTCTGTTAGCCTTTCACTGCCCACATTTTTAACCGATTTTGACGAAATTTGATACGAAGATACCTTGCATACCGGAAAACGACAAAGGCAACTTTTTGTCCCGGGAAATGAAATTCTTCCCACTGTATAAAAAAATTAAACTTACGCGGACGAAGTCGCTGGCATCACCTAGTTTGCAATAAAGATACTTTTATATTTTCATGAATAGGTTTATATAAATTGAATTGCAGTAGGTAAAACAAGTTATATTTTGTAGCGAACATATTGTTTATCTTCGCAATATCCCTATTCTGTAGATAATCTTTACAAATTACCCTATGCAGAGCTTTTTAATAATGATTAATGATACACGTACAGGCAACCACCGCGCCGCTACTAAGGCAACGCGAATGTAGATATAAACCAACGTAGAGCCTTAGCGCACCAAGCCATTTATAATGTACTTTAAAAAAGTTATAAGAGTAATACTTATTACCAAAGCTTTCATACTCGTATAATTGAAAAAGCTCTACGAGTATGCTACGTAGGTTCAAATAATATAATGATTCTTTGATTGTGCATTAGTGAAGATGTATGTTTGGCTATATGTAGGCTTAGGTACACAATATTGTTTTGTTAGCATGTATTTCGGTGCATGCTTTTATTCGTTACATATAGTATTCAACAAGTACTATAAAGTTACTACTAATATAAAGTAGGTACCTTTGACATCAATACTTTGTGGAAATTATACACACAGACTCAGCATAATAGGCCTGATAACTGACCATATTCATAATTACATGTACCTAATTCTACGGTATGTAGATCGTTGAACATAGTATGTTGTGTATATACAATGTATATTCGTTGCTTACGTACTATTCACGTGCACTAGGGACAGTTTGCAAGCAAACTTAACAAAACTTAGTTAGTTATGCAAAACTAGGTTAAACATGGATTGTTAAATATTTCAAGTCAAAATACTCACCTACTAGAATTGATACAGCTGAAAGTAGTAGATTTATTTCAGGTACTATTTGCTTGCGAAAAATGACTTCAATAAATGAAACATTATGAAATTAAAAACTCGTCAGGTTCTATATGTAGCTACGAGTATGTATATAATCTTAAATTAAGTTTGATACACTTAGTAATATTTTAGTTTTGTTTGTTTGGCTGGCGTTCATGACATGCCACGAAAACAATTTCTCATTTCTCTGTAGCATAGATAGATTAAATATTATTCAATTTTTAAAAAGGTTATGGTCGTCAGGATGCCGGTCCCGGTACCAAGGATCCATGGGGCGTCTCAAGTTCTTGAGGCGACCTTTCTGTATAATAGGTAAGTGTAAGACTTCAACAATTTATTAAATAGTGTTTAAATATTTAGTACATGAGCGACCGAGACTCGCTCTGCATTTTCAAGATCTAGTAGACGTGGAAAGTAAAACATTGTCTAAATACAAAATATCATCTAAATCGTTACTACCGTTTCCTAGAAACCAATCATTACATACTATAATATACTATGATATGTGTATACAATATACTTATTGTGCCACGGAACAGGTTTCAACAATATAGTAAAAAACAAAAAGATATTTCTATTTTTCATAATCAGACAATTAATATTGGAAGAAAGCTAGGCTAGGAAAATATTAGTTGTAGTTTGGAGTAATACAGACAACTGCGTAAAAGTTCTGAAAATAATTTCTAAATGAAATATTGGACAGTAAAAATAATTTAAATTATTTATTAGAAAGATTGCTAACGTTAAAAATAACTTTTCATTTACGTAGCCTTAATATAACTTTGTTCGTGCTCCGTGACCTTAACATTTTCGGAGACTTGAAAAACGTTTCATGCGACAGCACCGCCATTCAACTCTCTGGGGAGCCGCCCGCCCTGCGACCGGGCCGTAGCCCGTAACTGGCAAACACTGCCGCACGATTCGCCTACTTGGCTTTATAGGAGTACCCAACTGTATTACGTCTTGACAGTTGACCTATTAATTGAACCTCTATATAGAGTGGCTGGCGAAACGATGTCCAAAGGTAAAATGTTGATTCGAATAGCCCTTAGTCAAAATTTTAGCTTAGGAGATCACTTTCCCGTTACTATATGTTTTTAATTTTACGTTATTATGCCTCGAATTTGCTGTCATTCAAATCGTAACTTGGTCTTCACGAATTACATTTTGTGATGTTATAATAGATATAAATAATTGATATAATTAGATCTCACAAGTAAAAGTTACGAGCAAGATTACGTTTTCAACGTCTAATAGAGTCGAATTACAAAGCTCCATTCACTTATACGTAAAAGAATGATTAGAAATATTGAATTATGAGTCCATTATTCCCACTCTCTACATTTTTTCTCACCCGCATACTTTTCAAAAATAGCATTGTCGATTGCGACTTGGCATAACTTTCCTTATTGAATTTGGTATAACCTTCTAATTAGGTAAAACTCTTTGTTACGTATGTATATTTATAGGTAAATTCTATTAAGTTTGGTCCTTACTGACATAAGGAGCATTTACTTACCTATAATCGCTTTCTATGCTGCATTATCATGAGTTAATTGCAGTTTAGTTTGAAAATTGTACCTGAACGCTAAAAAGACGCCTTGCCTGTTAATAGAAATAATAATCCTTTGTTAATTTATTACTCTACATACTTGGTAATTTTAGTTTTATTTTGAAAGAATAAAGTACTTAAAAAACGAGGTAACGCAAGTGTTTAACGAAAATAGGTTCATACTAGTAACAAAGACCCTAAAATAGTTCAAAGACTAGTATAATAAATTAGCAATTCTACGTCTATATTTACGGTCACCATAAAATCAAAAGTTGCAGACGTTGTGGTCGTTTAACTTTTAATAACCCGACTATCGCGAAATCGGCTTAGAAGATATTCTGTATGTACAAAAGGTAGGATTAAATACATAATAAGACACTTTACGTTACAAGTTATATACGTTACTTAACGTTTGTTAACAACTACCTCAAGATGCTGCCTTATATCATGAGTCATAGACATCTAGACCTATATCAGATTAATTATTATTATTTATAAATAATTGGCGGGAATGGATTATAAATCACATTTAGTTATTAACTATTTGGATCAATACATATTATGTCGTATTTTACATTTAGCTGATATAATTGTTACGTTAATTGTCTATTACATCACCTTGGTTTACCTCTGTGGTAATTTGTCAAATAGCTTCCCGAAAACAAGTAGGTACCTACCTACCTTAAAAAAATATATCTGTCAAACTGATAGAAATAGCGAAGGAATCGAATAAAGACGGGTATTGAGAAATAATAATTGTAAGCGAAAACTATTCTCAAAAATACAGTGAAGTGAAATTGGAAAGTGTCTATTATTCAAACCTGTCCCTATACTTCTGCAACAGTCAGAAGTGGGATCACAAGAAGAGAAGAGAACAGAACATTGAAGAACGTGAAAAGAAAATTTTTTTCTTCTCTTCTGAAGACACCACGCCTCTCTTAGAAAATAACATCATGGACCTATATCGACGCAAACTCATCTTCAAGATGCGACCCGAGGACTGCCCTGTGTATTATAATATCAGGGGACTTGAAGTTGAAATACCTACGAGCAAAATTACGGTCTACCAATACCAGAAACCCTACTTACTTTATTAAGGGTACCTACTTATCATCATCGAAAAATTATAGAAGCAAAATTATGGTCTACCAATACCAGAAGCCCTACTTACTTTATTAAGGGTATCTACTTATCATCATCGAAAAATTATAGAAGCAAAATTACGGTCTACCAATACCAGAAGCCCTACTTACTTTATTAAGGGTATCTACTTATCATCATCGAAAAATTATAGAAGCAAAATTACGGTCTACCAATACCAGAAGCCCTACTTACTTTATTAAGGGTACCTACTTATCATCATCGAAAAATTATAGAAGAATCTACTACTTCGGCGCAGGCTTCAAGATGAAGAGAAGGGGAATAAAACTTTACTACGTCTTCGCCACGCGGGGACAAGAAGAGCAGCTGTAATCTACTGACGGGCTAGCCACCACTCGCCGCACCGTGCTAGCCGCCACTCGCCTCGCCGTGCCAGCTGCCACTCGCCGCGCCGTGCCAGCTGCCACTCGTCGCACCGTGCCAGCCACCACTTGCCGCACCGTGCCAGCCGCCACTCGTCCTCCTGAGTCGCCATAGCAACAAAGTCGAGCATACCCGCACCCGGTGAGTCGTTTTAGGTATATTCACTCTAACCATCAATTTTCTGAGCATATGCAAATGCCTCTCAAAATATTAACATTAGTGCAGATAGAATATTTGCCTGCCCACATTGACACTGGAAGTTAGTTTTTCAAATGATTTGATAATACCATAAGTATCTAAAGTTTTCATCATAGAGGAGGTTTTGGGTGCGCATACATACAATCACTTAGCAGATTATGTAAAAAATGTGCATGCGTGTGTTATAACAGAAAAAAATAAGTATCTACTTAATTGTGATCTCTGCGCTGTAGGCCAATTCACTTAGCAACAGATCGTATGGCATTGAATGAGTGAAATATCGATTTTGTCAAATTATCATCGTTAGATAAATTAATAATTTTAGGTATATCATCAAATCATTTTTTTTTGTGAGGTTATTATTTACAAATTAAATAACCTGTATACGCGTTATTAAGTAGGTACTCCAAACACCGCTAGTCCTGTGGAATGAATTGAATCACAAAAATTCTGACAACCGCCTCTACCGCCATAGCTCAGTGTGCTGATTAATAAAGTATATACAAATACAAAATACAAAAATATTTATTTCGTTAAAATAATTTTACAGAGAACACATAAAAATTAGGACCATCCCAGTAAGTGCCTAGACTAGCTACTAGTACTTGTGGCAGACGGCCCCGCTCTTCCATAACATCTTTTACAATTGAAATAAATGAGTAGTTTCTAATAGTAAGTAATATTCTAACTTGTGACAAAATAATTTAAGCTATTTCATTTCTGGAGGTCTTAACCGCATTGAAATATGTAGGTATACAACTTATGAACGTAGGTGATGAAGCAGACTCTGTAGTAGTCCAAAATTTAAAGGCTCATGTCTAAATGTAATTACTCTGATTTGTTAGGATAAACCGCAACTAGCGATGGCTATCAGTTCACCATGGTACTTTAAAATGTGAGGATAAAATGTTAATAATTTAATCCTTAGCTAACTTTAGTGACTGTGTGACCTATTCATGCTAACGGGTGAATGACTCTCCAAATATCTATATAAATAAGTCTGTGTGAAATATGCAAATTAAAGACTGTATGACAAACCCAATGAGAGTAAGAAAAACAGCAATACTTCGAGCCAAATAATCTTAATGTGCATAATTAAATTTATAAAATTAATTATAATAGAGATTACTAGATGATACCTAACCAGAAAGACCAGAAAATAGAGCCAGATTAACCTATATCGGAAACTTAATTTTTGATAGTGCCAGTATGTACTGAACTTATTTTTAGATAAATGTATACTTACCTACTATTTTCATAGTTAAAAACAAATCATTTACACAATTGGGAACACTTTGATCGTCAATTGAATTTATAAGATAATGATGTAAGGTGACAATTAATTGCATAAATTCAAAATTTTAAGCGAGGATTCCAAACGCGCCTAGGCTAGGTCTGAGTAGAGCCTACAACAAACTGAGCTACTAGTTTTATTTTATTTGTTTTTTGACAAATCATATATACTAAAAATGGGTACTTATACAAAAGAGACTATTGTACCAAACTATGTACGTTAACTATTGGCTAGTATAGTACATGGAATTCAATAATAGGATTATGTAAAGGTCAGAAGTTTATAAGTAACAGTATGATAGGTTTAATTTATTTTATTTTGCTCAATCGCTGTGATTGGTATTCTTATCTCAACAATGCATTGACATAGCCGGAAATGAGTGAGCGTCGACCAATTAGAGGTGATTGCGATTGTGACATTATGACCTTATTTTGCCGTAAACGAGCTAGGACGTCGTAACGTCCAAGCATAAAATTTAACTTATTGATTTACTTAATAAGAAACACTTAAAATATACATATTCTACATTTATTAAATACATAACACTATAACTACACATATTATAGAATATATAACCTAGATAATATCGTATATCGATAACCTACTAAAAACAACAGTTATTAATTTTGAAACGAAAGAAAATCTTATGATAATACTAAAACAGTAAATGCTGATTAACATCAAGATAATGTCTGAATGTCTACGCTAAAGATATTTTTGAGTATCTTCATTTAAAGAAATAAGTGACTTCCCTAACAGAACGTCTGTGTGACTTCAGTAACGAAACATCTGAGTGACTTCCCTATCTGAATGTCTGAATGACTTCGCTAATGAAACGTCTGCGTGACTTCCGTAACGAAACATCTGAGTGACTTCCCTGTCTGAATGTTTGAGTAAAATCCATAACGGAACGCATGTATGACTTCCGTAACGAAACGTCTGAGTGAATTCCCTGACAGGACGTCTAAATAACCTCTGTAGCGAAACATCTGAGCGACTTTCGTAACGAAAAGTCTGAGTGACTTCCGTAACGAAATGTCTTGGTAACTTTTGAAACAAAGTGACTTCTTCTTAAAAAAATATGTCAACATCGAGAATGAAGATTGATAAAATACAACAATAGATAATGTAGTAAAAGAGGCTAGTAGACTCAAGAGTCAAGACTACTTTACTTTATTTTCACTACCGTTGATAAGCATTACAGTAAATAACTTCCTCTTCTTGTTAGTCCTTATTTATCCATTGTTAGACATAAGTAGGTCTCCTCACGTACACGCCATTCTTCTGAATGCTGGGTGAGCTTCCTTCAAGTTTTACCCGCAAGCTTGGTGATGTCGTCGGACCAACAGTATGGTTGTCTTCAGTAAATATAGTATGTTTCAAAAATACAAAAGTCATGAATAAAATAAAATATTTTTTTAAACTTATGTCTAAAGCTCTATATGCCTTAATTAATTACTAATTAACTTTTGACATGGATGGCCCATTAATGGAATAATAGTGTTTTATAAAATAAGAAATTCCTTTTGTTTGCATTCTGGTATCTAATATAATTAACTGAGACATGATAATATTTGCCAACTATCTCGAACCTTGGTAACTTTATAAATTCTCAAATAGTGCGGATAAGTGCTAAAAGACATTCTTTCATTTTCGAAATTGCTCTCCTAGATGCCTTGTTTTATAACAATCCTGTTTCTTGTTTCTTGTGGAAATAAGATTTGTTCTCTCGTACTTATGCTTTATTCTGTTCCTTATTCCTCATAGAAATTCACCTTCTGAGTAAAAAAATGCATTTTAAGTACAATGTCTGTACCTACTTTAAGGCATATCCTTAGAATATGTCTGTGAGATCTTCCTATGAATAATCCGTATGAAATCACAAAGAAGACCGCATGACCTATGCAACGAATCTGAATGAGCTACTTATTCGACGCACTCTGTCACCTACGCAAATAATCTGGGATACCTGCACAAATGGTCTATAAGACCTACATAATGAGCCTGTGTGACCCAAGCAACAAGTCTGTGTGACCTGTGCAACGAGTCTGAGTGACCCAAGCAACGAGTCTGTGTGACCTGTGCAACGAGTCTGAGTGACCTACGCAACGAGTCAGTGTGACCTACACAACGAGTCTGTGTGACCTACGCAAACGGTCTGTGTGACCTACGCCACGAGTCTATTTTGCTTATCTAGTCTATTTACTACTTATATATACCTATTATAATATCTGTGTGACCTTTCAATGATAAAAATTTATGCTGCATGATTTATTCAAAATGGGAAAAATAAAGGTATATACTACGTATGTACAACATGATTTGAAAGTACCAAAAATAAACTCTGCTAAAACAAAACCCTCTGCCAACCTGTTAATATCTAGGTATAAAATTACAATTATAAAAAAATCAAGTAATTGAAAATTACATATACATTAGAGAAAAATGAGTATGAAATTCAATAAACGTTTAGTACGGATTAAAAGAAAAAGGGCTAGAAATGAAATTTCGTATAAATATGGAAACTGTTTTGCTTTCCAGGTTTATAGGTGTCATCCCCGTGGCAAATTCATCTTTATATTAGAAAAAAAGCTAAAGCATCGAAAGTCAGTTACTTACCTAGTTACTAACATGATAATAATATTATGTTAGCGACCTCGAAAGATACCACCGAAACCTGCGAGATGTTACAATTTGATACCTAACTTTTCCCGTGCACCACAATAAGCAACTAATAAGTGCTGAGCCAAACATAATTCTAAATCAATTTTAGCTTCTTAATAAAATTGTCTCATGAGTCATGACGTCAGCTGTATAGAACTTATCTTGATAGTCATTTAAGTACCTACAATTTTGGATAGTAGGAAGCTACAACGAAATCTGTTACTTATATTTCGTCAATGTTAATCACATACCCACTGGTAATCAAAAGTTATTTTTATTTAGTACCTAAATCTTATAGCAAGTCATTAAAAAAAAAGAAGAAAATCAATAACAATTTTAATATGAAGTAGGTAATAACTAAAATGAATCTATTGAATATTATATCATATGTACATATTTCTAATTTAAATTATGAATGTCTACATGACCATGGTTGACTAAGTGAGACACTATTATTATTTAGCCTTTTAATGTTGATCACTTGGTGGCGAAACAGATTGACCAAGTGTTTTTTAGGTAACCTCTTAAGTGCATATTACTGTTCGGTGTTTTTCTTTTGCCAGGTGGCCGATGATGCGAAAGCCGGGATGTTATCTGCGGGCCGTGGGGCACGGCCTATCCAGGATGGCCGAGTGTTAACAACTACCTCAAGATGCTGCCTTATATCATGAGTCATAGACATCTAGACCTATATCAGATTAATTATTATTATTTATAAATAATTGGCGGGAATGGATTATAAATCACATTTAGTTATTAACTATTTGGATCAATACATATTATGTCGTATTTTACATTTAGCTGATATAATTGTTACGTTAATTGTCTATTACATCACCTTGGTTTACCTCTGTGGTAATTTGTCAAATAGCTTCCCGAAAACAAGTAGGTACCTACCTACCTTAAAAAAATATATCTGTCAAACTGATAGAAATAGCGAAGGAATCGAATAAAGACGGGTATTGAGAAATAATAATTGTAAGCGAAAACTATTCTCAAAAATACAGTGAAGTGAAATTGGAAAGTGTCTATTATTCAAACCTGTCCCTATACTTCTGCAACACGTTATAAGTTATATAAATTAATCAAGTTGCAAGAGCTACGTAGTAATTCATAAAGAAATACATTTGGCAAATCCACGTTTTTTTAATTCAGATACAAGTTGGCCCTTGACTGCAATCTCATCTGGTGGTAAGTGATGATGCAGTCTAAGATGGAAGTGGGCTAACCTGGTAGGGGTACGGTAGTTTCTTTTATTAAACCCATACTCCTTTGGTTTCTACACGGCAGCGTACCGGAACGCTAAATCGCTTGGTGCCACGGCTTTGTCAGTAGGGTTGTAACTAGCCACAGCCGAAGGCCTCCCACCAGACCAGAGATTTAGAAATTATAAAATTCCAACCCCCTGCTGGAAATCGAACCCGCGACCTCGCACTAATAAGGTCACCTTACTACTCCGCTAGAGAGGTCGTCAAAAACCTCTAAGTGCAAGGTCCAAAAGGCGTAGCACTTTCGTAGCTACTGCTACAAAGAATGCAACGTACGTGTTCCTTGAAGTCATAGTTCTTAAATAATAATAATTTAATATTAATGAAAGTTTCTTATTAATTCGACAGTTAAAAACTAAATTTAGTATTCATTATTAATAATATATCCTCTTATTAATAATTCTTCATTTGTAAGTAATAATTAATCAAATTTTTAATATTGATAGTATAACAGGGTCTATTCGGAGATATTACATTACTGTTAATACCATCAATATTTCCTCGATACAGCTTCGCTGTATCGCGTAATAATATTGATAGTGTAATGGGCCCCAATATATTTAATATAAATTAGTAGTAGATATCCAGTTTTCGCAAGTATTCTATTCTCGCCGACTATGTACGAAAATCGTACAGATTTTGTAGTGTTGCTAACGCGATACTGTGTAGTCCTGGAAAGGCCAAGGTTGCATCCTTGCGATATTTTCTGATCGCAGAATGTCGAATGTTTGCGATGGTTTATGCGTTAAAGGTATGAGGTCAAATGATTGCAATTGGATCTCATATCATATTATCCATACTAATACTGTAAATGCGAAAGTATGTCTAATTGTCTGTCTGTTAGCCTTTCACGGTTTAACCGATTTTGACGAAATTTGGTAAAGAGACAGCTTGCATTCCTGGGAAGAACATAGTTTTGGTCCCTGAAAATAAAAAGGTTCCCACGGAATTTAACAAAAACCTTAATCTATGTGGGCAAAACCACAACGTATCACCCAGTTTAATTATAATTTATAACAGTTGATGCAATTGTTCATTTAATAAGAAAGGCTTTCTGTACATAGATGTGACGACAATCTTGGCTTCAATGGTTGTGCTGGGTATGGGTTCCTCGGGCCAGGTGTTCGCGGCGTCGGCACTGCGAGGTCTACGTTTCTTTCAAATCTTGCGCATGGTGCGGATGGATCGGCGCGGCGGCACTTGGAAACTTCTAGGCTCAGTTGTTTACGCACACAGACAGGTGAAGCTAATAGATAATTAATCAAATAATTATTATTATTGAAATAAATGGATGGTTTTAGCAGGTACCTAATTTTTTTCAAAACATTATGTACCTACTCGCACATAATGTTTTGATATTTTGTTGTACTTTCTACTCATGGAACTTTGCACATATGATTAGTAACCATGGAAATAAAATAGTAGCATGTAGGTACCTATCCTGAATCTGATGCTGCATTGGCACTGCCCACATAAACGGTGAGGATGGAGGCTCTGCTGATTGTGAACACATATTACTAGACTCTAGGTGTCCTTCTACTCAACTTGACACTGCAGTGGCACTGCCCACTTCAATCGTGAGGACTAATGGTCTGTCGATTGTGATAAGATAATATAACCGTCAGGTGTGCCTAAACTTCATATTGATATTCTCTTGCTGCAAAATACCTGCCTACAAATATTGCCCCAGAGCAAGTTCTAAGATATATTTTAAGGTTGTAGGCCACCAGGTATTACTGCAGTTTCTTATACTTTTTATCTGGTTTAAAATTAGTTTTCGGATTTTAAAATAATAATTCATTTAAGAAGCTACAACGCAATCAAATAAATATAGCTAACAAACCTTTTTTTGTACTATTAGCAAAAATTTATTTAGTAGAGCAAAACAAAATATTAACATGAATAAACCTACCAGAATAGGTAACCAAATGAAATACTATAAATAACCTACCACAAGCTAAAAATGCTTTGTCTCTCGGGATTTTGGTATCGAATTGAGAAAGCATTTTGAAACACGGATTGTTTTGATTATTTATTGATGTTGCTGAATCTTTCTTAGGTGTGATTGTGACTAAAGAATATTATTTTTAACCAGACTTAACATACTTTATACTAATTATCATTATGTTTTTAAGAATGTATTATTTTAGCTTATAATTATTTATTATTAATTCAATAAGGTCAAAATAGCAGTTTACTGGCTATCTAGTATCCCACCTATCTAGTTATTTCTATAGGTACCTACCTATATTGTATGCTATTTGGAATTAGTTCTTAGTAGGTAAATAATGTGATCTGGTCGAGTTACGATGCATTTACATTGAAGTGAAATATTTAACGAAAATGGCTATCCTTTGCTACATAACACAACTTTCTATATAATTTTCATACTATTGAGAACAAAATGTTATTTCTTATAAACAAATTGATACATTTCTAACTAAATGACATCTAGCCTCAAGTATATTCGTCTGTGCTAAGTATGATGAGTAAGCAAAAGTGAAGTCGCAATTTCCTTCTAGGCTGAGTAGATATAGCTAAACACAAAACAAGGCGGGACTCAATATCCCCTCACAATCGGTTCAGGTTAAAGTTGCATGATCACAATGCAGAGCAAATAAACCGAAACCGGCAGCCGCACTTTCGCTCCCTCTACAATATTGACTAAGAAAATAAAATACTCACCTACCTACCTTGAATGGCTCGAGAGCCCGTACGAGATTTTCAGGAGATGTTTTATAAAAGCTCTATATTCTCGTTACTTGCTATTATTTTTTCTGCGTAACCTAGATAGAGTAAAGACTGTGAGCTGGTTCGTTTCGTGGTGTATTCATTATTTTCCAATTTTAATATTTGTGTATGTACATACTTTATTGCACACTACAAGAAGAGAAAATGACATATAGCAAAAAGAAAGACTTAAACTTTCATACAACCTTAACGCTAGAGAGAAATTAAACAAGTTTAATTACGTATATTAATTATGCCGGCATATAACCATTGGCCAACGATGCGCTTATAGTTTAAAGCTACAACTTCGATTTTTGCCTAATAGTTTTAGGCCAATCTAGAAGTAACTAAATTCCTAATCCAAAGTCTATAAACTCCAAGTCAACTTCGGAGTTAGACTATAAAATATTATTATAATATTCTAACATATAAAGAGTTACATTTTTAACCTTTTTACTAATTTTTTAACATTTTTTGATAATCTCAAAGCTCGCGTACCCACCTTAGTCCGGCTGGCAGGTCTAGCTTACTAATTCACAGGTAGGTACGACTACTTCTGCGTTACCGGTGTAACTAACAGCATTTATCAAGCACCTCCTCAAAATTGCCTACAGACTCTTGTTCGAGCCTAGGACCCGTCGATACTTTACTACGGTCTGCGATACGTACGAATATAAAAACAAAAAGTATTCTTATATATTGACGTAGTTTTATTAGGCAAGTATAAATTAACAATAATAGAATTTAACAAAGGAAAGTGTTTTCTTACGTCTTGTTAAAATAATGTATTTTATTCCAATAAGTTGGTCTAAGTTTCGTGACAACGATCTGAGGGTTTCCATTTCATAAATCACAACGTTTATTACTTTCAACTTGTGTAATGTTAAATTTAGTAGAATCGTCCCTTACGGAGATATGTTTTAGACGCCGCGCCGTTTGTTCAAAAATACATCTCTATTTTTCAAACAAATGCCTTTAAGTTTTTATTCATGGAAGGATAAGAAATATAAAGATAGGTGTTATACAAAATAGAAATAATAATAAGCCGCTAAGTACCGACTTGCCTACTTCGAGACTGGTTTGATCGTCGTGAGATTCTTTGTTGGTCTATAGAGTATGAATGGCCAGAGTTAACACAGAAACTATTGTTTGGTTGATACCGTTTTTCTGAATAGGGAAAATTGCGCTTCGTTGCCGGGAAATAGAGTTGCAGAAAAACAACTCTGTCTGAAAACTAAAAACATCTCACGGAAGTTCAGCCAGCACAATAGCATTTTATTTAATACTTATACTATAAAATTTTCTTATGTGTGTTTATTAATTTAGTAGACTAACAAATTTTATTCTTTCCAGGAATTGATTACTACGCTTTACATAGGCTTCCTGGGGCTAATATTCGCATCATTTTTAGTTTATTTAGCGGAAAAAGATGTCGCCGACACAAAGTTTAAAAACTTTGCAGAAGCCTTGTGGTGGGGAGTCGTAAGTTACCTCTCAAATTTAGCTTTTTCATTTGTTATTGTATAAAATTTGGCTATTTTACTGATTTTTAGGGTTCCGTAACTCAACAAGAAAAATGGAACCGTTATAGAAACTTGTTGAGTTATTGTCCCTTTATCTGTAAGATCCTTTTTCTCGTGTAGCTCCGAAGTCAAAGCAATCAACGCTGGCTTTTATGATTTTGGGGCCGGGTAAATTTCGCTGACATCAATGGAGGTGTCTAATTATGATATTGTTTTCCCATAAGTTAATCTTCATACTAAATGACAGATTCACAGATTCACGTATATATACTTAGTTAGCTTAATCTTGAAAAAAAATACACGGCTCAGAAATAAGCACTGTTAAGTAAAATGCTGTGCTTTCATCCGCAATATTAGAAAGGCATATAGTCTAGTTTATATTGTTCATAAAAAAATTGAACAAGAATTGAATATTATGTAACTTTTAGTCAGTTACAGTTTAGGCATGTTAGTATGTTTTCCATTATAAGTAGGTGCTTATACCTGCAATTGACAACTATTAATGATATTTGATTATTTTGTAGTAAAATGTGCATATAGTGTGAAAATTGTTGGTTCGTGTATCTCTACCTCAATAAATAAGCGCGACGTCAATTCGGATGACATTGCAAGTGTGCCGATCACTCAGTGCTATAAATCTAATGATGGCTTGTGGTGTGTCCATTGCCACAGATCACGCTGTGCACGGTGGGGTACGGAGACATGGTCCCGCAAACCTGGCAAGGCAAATTCATCGCCTCTTTCTGCGCGCTACTTGGGATATCATTCTTCGCTCTCCCCGCTGTGAGTCTCACTTACAGTACTATTATATTATTCTGTGCTTATACCATAATATAAATTAGTAAGATAAGTTAAAAACGAAAACGTTACTTATGATTGACAGTTCATTACGTGGTAACCATAGATTTATTTTATACTAGCTGATGCCCGCAGTTTCGCCCGCGTGGATTGGTCAGATCCCCTGCAGCATCAGTATTGAAGAGTTGGAATCCAAATTTTTTATGAAACAATGTCGCAAAGTTCCTCTATCGATTAAAAAAGAAATAACGCAAATCAGTTATGGTATCGTTCAAATAACCATATGACCTATGTGGTAGTTATTTCGAAATTACAGACAGACACTCCAATTTTATTTATTAGTATAGATACCTGTCTACTTAACGTAATTTTAATACTCAGTCTCGTGAATGATACATAAACTTAATTTTGAAATCTTTTCAGTATTCAGGATATTTTATTTTCAATACAAAACTTGATTAGGTATCATTTTATAAGTTGACCAATCGTTGAGGGCTTTCAGACACTGACCTCTACTAGTACAAGTAGGTACGCTAGACTTGCGATTGCCGATTTTTGTAGTAACTTAATTATCGCCATTTTGGCACTGATAGCTGCAGTGAGCATCATGTAAGCGTACTCGTAACTAAATGTGAGATATGATCTGTTAACATAGTGTCAGCAATATGATCATGTGACATAAAGTGTTACTTTTAATTCACTCTAAGGCAAGTAGGGCGCTTCGAATCGGTACAAAAAATAACTGCCATTTTGTATGGCACACCTTTTCCAGCGCAATTGTATATGTTTCAGTGGCGGCCGGGCTTAACCGCACCCTAAGGAGATTGCTTACTATCCGCAAGTGTATTGAAAAGTTAAAGTGTCCTGATAAGCTTGTTGTCAACTTTTTCATTTGATGTCATTCAAGTGTAAAGCTGACATCCCGTCATACACAAAGTTCATAAAAGTTAAAACTTCTGCGGAAGCTTGATATAATTTGAACTGCTACAACTAGGAAAGAATTCATGAATATTAAATGGCTTCATTTTTTTAACCATGATTCTGAATTCCGATAGATTTTCAGACTCATCTAATAAAATAAAATGACAGATGGTTTAGAATAAAGTGTTTAATTGGCGTCTGCCCCTTCCGTATTGAAGTAAATTTTCAATTAAGTAAAGTAGTTTGACCTTACTTGAAATAAGTTTCAAGTACTTATATAAGTTTAAATTAGTTTAACCAACAATAAATAACAGCTAATCAAATCATCCATTAACTAGCTATTTGACCTTTCCACCTCGTAAGACTTTTTGGCTATGTTGTTGGGAGTTAGAAGTTATTTTTGTAACAGTCTTTTGAACCCCTCAAGACTACTGGCAAGATAAATTGTCTTAAATAAAATTATTAATAAATAAATATAATAGGTATATTATGATTTTGGCAGGGTATTTTAGGTTCAGGTTTCGCTTTGAAAGTACAACAGCAGCAGCGACAAAAGCATATGATCAGAAGACGACAGCCAGCTGCCACTCTCATCCAGGCACTGTGGAGATGTTACGCCGCTGATGAACACTCTATGAGTGTAGCAACGTGGAAGATTCATCAAATTCCTCTGCCGAGTCC
The DNA here is from genome assembly GCF_905333055.1 of Maniola jurtina. Lineage (NCBI taxonomy): Eukaryota > Metazoa > Arthropoda > Insecta > Lepidoptera > Nymphalidae > Maniola > Maniola jurtina. The sequence goes on from NC_060030.1 coordinate 8,636,310, forward strand.
ACAGACAAGGTACACCTGGCTTTTTCAATTTTACTACTAGGACTTTTATCATTGTGGCAATTTTGTCCATGGAGCTAGGATTCAACTTAGCTTACTTATTTATTACTAAGCATTCACTTATTGTTAGGGATCATTAGATTTATGTCCACGCATCTGGTACATGAAATAGTTTAGAATTTTAAGGATATGATAATATATCTAATATGTGTAGTTAAACTCGGCCAAGAGAAATGTACTTTTATTACTTTAGTTCCGGCAGTAAATAAATAAAGCTTTTCTTATTAATTGAATCTGCTATGCATCCTCGTACATTAATGGTGGAAAGGCAGCCTTACGATTCTTTACTAACTTTTATGTAAAAGTAATAAAAGCATTACCTATAACGCCGAATAGAAGCCATTCAATAACACAAATTCTACTGTCTATGGTAGAAGCATTCTCGTAAAGAAAATTATTTACTTACTAAAGATTTTAAATAGGTTTGAAAATGGAGCTTTTAACGAGGCCCAGTTTTATAGGTCCTTATCGAAACGAGTTTTATTGAAGTTGGCAATTGCTTGAAAGCTTTAAGATTGGATGTGCATAGAAGTGCGTTTTTCTTTGTTTTTCCGTTTCCCCGCAAAACATTCAAACAATAAAGATCACATCCGAAGAGATTATAATCACTAGATTTTTAACTTTTGATATTCGTGATTTTTATGTTTTTCCGTGTATTTTCTGTGGTAGGTAAGAAGCAAAGAATTTACTACTCTCTAACGAGAGATCAAAAATAGGTACTCTTAGACTTTTTGTCTTGGCTGTGGGTTTAGTGTTCCAAGCGTTTTTAGATATGATAAGCAAACCTTTGAGAATAGATGTGTATTGTTCGTCTCATGCAACCGCAATCTGACCACTTCCTGCTTTCAGCCACGAATGTTGTTTAACTAGCAAGTAACCTAATTTCAAGAGCTCAATATTGCTTACCCGTTTGATTTGTTTGAAGATGAAATATCTTCCAATTCAGATTTTTTTTTTCTGAATCTGACTTTTCAGCTGTTTTTTAACCAGCACCTAAAGTACCTAACCTAATTTTGTAGAGGAAAGTTAGCTGCATTTTGAAAAATCATTTTTTCAATTGATTGATTTTCGTTTGAGGCAACTAGACTGACTACCCATATTATAAATGCGAAAGTGTGTTTGTTTGATGATTCGTTAGTTTTGGGGTTGTCCTTCAAAGTCGCAAAGGAATAATGAGTTTTTGCATAAGTAGATATACTTAGTTAAAAACCTGGAGAGTGTCATAAGCTACTTTTTACCACGAAAAATAAAAGAGTTCCCATGAGATTTTGAAAACCTTAATCCATGCCGACAAAGTCGTGGCTATTAACTAGTTTACTTATATATCTTACATAGATAAAGATTTCTTGGTACGTGTAGAAATAGTCGTAGGTAGTTACATCTACATATACTTACTAGGAAAATATACCTAATCAAAGCTCAATTAATATAAATTTTTTATTGTTGCATTAGAGCTTTTGTCTCCTTTGTTTAGGTAAAGTATTTAACTACTTTTGATACTAACAGCTGTAGCTAATAGGGTTATTTACTAAAACTAGTTTTTAGGATTTCTCTTAGAGTTTTACCTACCTAGGTACTTACAGAAACTCGTAAATCATAACTAAACGGAACATTTGCAAATAACATTGCAATATTAAAGTTTATCGATTTTCAATTCGATGTTATATTGATTCCAATGAAGTCTCTCTAAGTCTAATTGTCTCTCGGTGACTATAATAGGTACCCACTTACATAAAATTTATCTTTTAGAAATGAGACCGTCACAAAAAATGGGAATCATTTCAAAGTAAATGAAACAAATGACTAATTTGAATGACTAATATTCGTTTGACAGTCGGGTGATGAGTGCATCATTCAAGAACAATGCTTCCTTTGTGTCGCGGCTGCCGACTATCCGCCGGCACAAGAGCACCTCCCTGCACTCCCCCGCGCCGCACTCCAAGCCCGCGCATCGATACGACGTCAACGCCAGTGCAGAAAACCTTGGTAAGCTTTTAACGTGAATTTCATTCACTTACAATTACTCCCAAACTTACTGTTATCGTATTCACCATTGAATAAGTGTTCATTGTTACAATAACTTTCACTTGCTACAAAGGACCGTGCCATGACCATAGTCTTAATAGACCCATCTTCATTAAGTAAATACTTAGATAATAAATATATAGCCGATAGAATAAAATTAATCTATGTTTGTGTAATTGCACAATTAGGCATGGTTAAAAGCGCTGATTGGTTTCTCTTATCTCCTAAATAAATAATTAAGTATATTATTCGCTCTTCGAAGAATAGTAAATTCAAACATTGACCTGTTTAATGGAATTATGTACCCAGTTTATTACTTATGTATTAAATAGATACAGTCGCTCGCGCTTGGTTTAATTACTGAATTAAAGTTTGATTTTTAAATAATAAGGTAGGTACGTCATGTTAATTTGTTAGGAATTGGTTCACGAAGCAATAAAATAATGCAGTTCGGCAATTCTTTTGCGGCTAAGCATCATATAAGCCTTCTAAAGGAAAACTTGAGACTTTTGTAGTAATTCCTTAGCGATAAGATAACTCTGTCGACAATCATCTTTTCAACAACGTTGTAATTACTGTACCTATTGATATTTATTGTGTGGTGTTGTTAGGTAGCGGGATTATGTGTGATCGACTCGTAGAGTGAAATAAGTAGGCAGCTAGCTCAATTCAGTAGGACCGCGCGTTGAGCTCCGAACAAACAAATCAGTCAATTTGTAACGTGATTCTTATACAAATGAATAGTGAATTGAATTGGACATATTATATACCAGCCTGATGTATCGTGGTAATCTTTTTAACGTAACATCGCGTATTTGGAAAAACAGAAACTGTACCTATATACAAAAGGCACGGTCATTGTGGTGAGTGATGTATACTGAACTTGTACACATCTTAACAATTTTGTTGTTTTCCATATCACATTCTCACAGATACCTATAACTACCAGCAATATAACCTTAACCGACTAAATACCTGAGGACTTTTCTTAACAAACTTTAGCGCACTGTTAAAAATAATGTTCTATCATTATAATGCACTAAATTATATTATGTTACATATACCTATACTTTAATCAACCTATAGTTAAAATGTCACGTATTGAACTATATTGATGCTGAACAAACGTTGTATGTAAAATATAACTACATATTAATAAAGATTGATATAATCATAATATATGTAAGTAATAACTGTAGAACAATCAATTATTTCTACTTTCCAATTACATTTTAGCCTTACAGTAACTAAGCAATTATTTTTGATTTGTTGTTATACAACAACAACACATAACGTTCCTACATAGAAGCACTTACCTATGCGGCAAAATTCACTTCATCACAGGTTATGGACAATCACATACCTACTCGTAACACGGGACGGGTTCTAAAATACAGTGAAACGTCTCCAATTCGAGCAGACACGCATAGAAGCAACAGTTTTCACTCGCGATAGTAAGCCACATTACAGTACTGCAATGCTCAACAACAACTTTATTTTTTTGGTGAAATGGAGCGTGACATGATATTGCCCTGTTTCATAGATAATCGTACAGCGAGCGGGGACCATGCGTGTTGTCTACTCCATTGTTGGAAAAGCTGCTTTCAAGGTTCTATTCTTCATCTTTTAGACGGCACTATGGCATGACAGTTACAGTCGATAAACTTTGCTGCGTTTCTTATTAATTCTTATTAGTAAAACAAAACTTTACAGGAATGTGAATACACGGAAACTGACTTATCATGTAACCGGCGTAGCACCATTGATACCGGAAACACATTCGACTTCCGGCGATAATGGCTGCGTCTTTAGTTGAAGACACGATTGCTGATTCTACCTTCTATTTCTTTCTTTTCACTTTTATTAAATAAAAATGCACCCGCGTAGTTACAATATCGCTTCGAAATTACGTAAAAATAATTGCAACCAGAAGCTTTATACCCACTACTTACGAATAAAAAACAAAGTGGCTTCAAACTGTATGATCGCTTCCGCGTAAATGCCTATCGGTTCAATATATCAATTAATAATTCATTAACAAAGAATGCATAATCTGCGTTCGTTTAGCATCATAGTACGCGGATCACACTTTCTACTTTTTAACATTACAAGGTGACTTTAGTACCTATTGGAATGGCTTTCTTTTAAGCTTATATTTTTTGTTCAATTCAATTCATAAAATCTACAGAACTAATTAATTCAATTATCACTGCTTTGCATTTGTTACCTATGCATGTGAACTAGCTAATAGGTAATGTAAAATATTTTGTCTCCATCCAAAATTAAAATCTAATCAAGCTAATAAACTAATAGGTTTTTATCGTTGCTGATGATTCTGACCGGACTAGATTACATTTTAGTAAAATGATAATGTCATTGTCTGCCTGTCTATACGCTATGTCTAACTGTCTGCATACATACATTAATAAAACAGGCAAGTTTTACAAAATCCAGAGTTTATTACTCACAAACTCATATTCTTTATTTATGTATGCCTACTATGTATAATTAATTATGTATATTATTCTCTTGTTAGACGGGAAGGACCAAAAATTTGTATTTTGTATAGGTAACAAACTAATAGGTAAGTAGTAAGTTTCTTAATGAGCTTAGACGAACTAAGAATACTTATTATATTTTTAATTTATTTATTTTTATATAAATACCTTCTTAAAATTTTAATACGTAAAAACATTTAAGAAAATTATTAGAGAAACCAAAAACAGACAGGTGTAAGAAAATATACAATCACACAGAGCTGACCATAATTTAGCCTTTATACCTACCATTTTATTACGAAGAATCTGAATTTGACCTATGCCCTTTGAGCGGTGTACTTATTGACTAAGCTACGGAGAGAAAGGGAAATCTCTTAACCTAACCTTTTCAAATGTTAACATATGCAAATACTTTCCTATTTCCTCATATTATAATTAAGTAGATAAGAATAACTCGCCAAATGAGTAAAATACTTTTTGGTTTTAGATACATTCTTATACAATGTACAATTGGGTGACTATATAAATATAGAAACAATGGCTTTGTTAGCTCGTGTAAGAGTAATTTACTATATCAAAGGTTTGATCTGAATTCTGGATTGACATTAAAACATTCTTTTATAACATTTTGAACAATGGTTATGCAAATACCTACCACTACAGTAGATTCTCAATGACGTAGGTTGTTGGCATTTCTAAAGAGATGACATTCGTAGCTGTATGTACACAATATTTAAGTTATAACACAGACGGCCTTAATATTCGTAGTAACAAAAATGGTAGGTTTTGTTTATTTTGTTGTGTTTTATGTTGGCCCAAAACATAGCTCATCGAATCTAGAAAATAAAAGATAACCAAGTGTTCAGGTTAAACTAAAAGTATTCTTATTTTTATAAAATTCATTAGTGAAATTTATGACTAATTGCGATAAAAATACTCAGAAAGCTTTTATAGCCTATGATGATAAATATCAGACTATCATAATCTTGTATACGCGCCCCTATGAATAAAAATAAAAATTAAGTCTGTAGCCACCGTATATATAGGAGAATCCCAAAAAAATATAGAGCCCAAATTGTTTTCGTGACACTAATGATAAATTAAATGAAACCGGCTTTGTGGATTGTAAGTGAAAATTTCTCGGGGCTTACCTATAGAACAAACTTCTATTCCATAATTAATTAATTACAGACGTAAAATTTGTTAATCTAATAGAAAACTAGATTATGCCCGCTATACTAGAAAACCCTTTTACGATTTAGAAAACAGGCAGAAACACCTACTTCATTGAGAAAATAAGGAACGTATTGACCTTTACCCAAGATATCTAGGCTACATTCGTAAATCTTCCTTCAACGGTCACATTTTATGTGCAATACTGACATTAAGTATACTTCGAGGACTGTTACAGCTTGCCGATAATATATATATTTTGTACAACTTAACCTTAGATGCCTCCCTTTAAAAAGTGTGAAATAATTTATTAGACAGTAAAGGTTACGTATACCTAATTACAGAGTTGCAATGAATTCTTGGTGAGGCGTTTCCATTAGTGAAAAACGATTCAATTTATGTAATAAGAATACGAAGAGCTTTTTTATATTTCACAACTTTGAAAGTTTGTTCTTAAAGATTACGTACACCTGTGTAAGAAAGAGATACCAAATCGATCGATAGTTTGCTTAGACATTAAGTGGCAACCACTGCATTGACCTCATTATTTAGGTGTTTCTTTGCTGCAGTAAAATCAATTAACAAAATTCCGGTTTGAATTCATTGTGCCATGTGTTGGCTATTTATAAATTCCAAGAAAAGCAATTTATGCGCATACCTATTCGACATTACTCCTAAAATTCCTATAAAAAAGTATTTTTCTATACCTAAATTGTTTGATAAACGGATTAAATTACCTAGAGGCTTTTATGTGCTTAGATTTTTTAAATCACGATTTCAAAAATTACGGCAAGTGGCTCTGATTTGAAATCTGTCCCTCGAGCCATTTTTGTGTGTGCAGATTCGGGCTTATATAAATATAAATATATTTCGACAATGAGCTTGATGGAGTTCTATAATAATGATAATAATAATTAGACGTAGGTAATTTATGAATTTCTTTTAACAGCAGGAAATTCGACAAAAGCTAAATAAAAAAAAAGCCTTTGTTTGGTGTCAAAGAGTGATGAATCCGAATCGATTGAAATAATTTTACTAAGCCTAAAAGATTATTTTTCGACTGAAAGTGAGTCGAAATATAATCTTTTAGGCTTAGTAAAATTACAAGTAGTACAAGTAGTATAGTAGGCTTAGTAAAGTGACAATATACATACATAATAATATAACAATATTAAAGGTTTAACAAAAAAATCCTCTTTGCCACATACCTATTACTACCGCCTTCATTAACAATCACAAGTACCAAGTAGGTAATGTGTCTGTGTCACGCACTTTTCTAATTTCAGCCTCCCTGCCACATTTCCTATCTAAAATCAATAGGGACAGCTTTTTAATGTCTACCGTCGAAATTTTTACGCCTTTTACGCGTACCTAAACCTGAAACATTATTTTGAAAATGAATTGAAACGAATTTATTTACCTTAGATACGTATACGTACCTAGGTACGATAGGTATCCTCCTATCTCTCTTGTGTCTCTACACTAATCATTCACACTTAGCAATAGCTTATACCGAAATCAAACTGATATTACAAGGTTACCCTTCTATCAAAGCAGCTTATATATGCCTTAATAGTACACTGAAATAGCTAACTGACAGGCAGACGGGCGGATTTATAGGAATAGGGACTGCTATGAAATGAAAGATATCGCAATGTTGTGGTAAAAGCATTTCCATTCTTTACCCTACTTTTGAAAGTATGCCGGGCAGCTCATTAGGTTTGTTAGAGACGAGAACGGGTGCAGTGTTGAAGTGAGCGTGTGTGTGGATTGGCAGGCGGGACGAACAGCCGCTCAGGGCGCCCTCGAGCCATCAACCCTTCCTACAGCGAGGACTCGGTGGCCGAGACGGCGCTCTCCAAGAAAAACTCCGACGGTAAGAGCTTAAAGAGGCTAAAATATTTGTCCTTTCATTTAAAACAAAACCTCTTCGTCTCATGACATGCTCTCACTGTCGCTTCCGAGTAGTAAATTACTTAAAAGTTTTAAGTGTGTACAGATGCATACTGAGCGTAGCGATCATATTTTCATTCTGTAGGTGTTTCTTCTAGTCACTTACTCTCATTATGACCAAAATTTACTTTTCGTATCGTTGTATAAAAATAACACTTCTCAATGCTTTGTTCTAGTTATGTATGTGTTGTACATATTATAGTCAATGTGCGAAGTTCCACAGCTTCTAGGTTTTGTTATATATTATACCTATCTCTTGCAAGACGTGATGATTGACGTACAGGAAAGGCGTAATTTTGGCTTTTGACTGTAACATATGTGTATACACAGATAACTCTCTCAGATCTCTACCCTCTTCTCCTATTATTATATTATATGTTGTTGTGTGCACTTTGTGTGTGGGTGGAGTTCCGATCATCAAAACAAAACATGAATTTAGATAAACGTTATTCCTATCTGTACCTATCTAATAACAATTGGATGCCTTGATGAATGTACTACTTCTAGTTCTGTGTGACTTAAATATGCAGTTCGCTTTGTGCTGTGTGTCTTTTACGATGATGACTAAATTTTACACCACCTATATCAGTTACTTTGATACTCCTTAGATATAAAAAAAATATTTAGATTTATTTTAATGTAAAACTGTAAATTATCGATTTCTGTCCATTTAATATCTTTAAAAAAAAACACTGGAAGCAATTATCAATATAGAGCCAAAACAGTGTTTTTAAATTTTTAGTTTGTCTGTCTGTCTGTGAGCGCTTCACACTGAAACTACTGTACGGATTTGATCGCAATTCGGCATACTTACAACTAATACTTCGGCAAATATGTATAATAGCTTAGGTATGTCCCGAAAAGCAACAACGTCTGTTCGGAATAGGAAATGAAATTTTTGTCAATGTTACTTTACAAATACTGACACATGACACATCTTGAAGTAGGTAGACAAGCGTTTCGCACTAACTTCTTCGTAATAGTGTAATGACACAGTATACAAGTATACAAGCGATTATGCGTACCCCGGTACAATGTATTGTACACACCTAAAAGGATTATGGTTGAATAAAACTGCCATATCCCTTCCAATAGCCCGCTTCAATTTAAGACGCATAATTACCTCCCCACCAGGTAAGAATGCAGAAGAATAAAAAAATGACGCCAAAATGTCATATGTTCTACATAAAAGTGTGGCCATTTGTAATGTCGTATACTGATATTAATTTAAATAAATGACTTATAATATTAGCTGATCCGCCCGGCTTTGCTCGGGTGGAATTTAATATGCCTACATATTTCATATAGCCTTAATCTATCTGTAATCTTTCAAATGGTGAAAGAATTTTTTAAATGAGTAGGTGCAGTGATTCCAGAGATTGATTTCTACATTGATTATACTCAGTAACACTTCCTAGGATCAGTATAAATAACGGTTTTAAATCAACCCGTCTGTCTGTGATTGTTTCTTGTTCGGTTTAAAGACATTAATAAATGTCTACCATAATAACTTAAAATTTAAAAAACCCCCGACACAAAAACCTCTATAAGAAAACTAGAAAAGAGCTGATAACTATCAAACGGCTGAAACGATTTTCTTCGATTATTATAGCTAAGAACACTCTCGATCAAGCCACTTTTAAACAAAAAAAACTAAATTAAAATCGGTTCATTACATTATCATTATCATTTAGTTTTTTTTGTTAGGAGCTACGATGCCACAGACAGATACACAGATACACACGTCAAACTTATAACACCCCTCCTTTTAGGTCGGGGGTTAATCAATCATTAGAAATTTAAGCTTAGCTAAGTACCTACTTATTAGCCCACATGCTAGATGATAGCTGCCATTAAATACTAGATGAATTTTGGAAGTTTTTAATATTAGTAGGTATCTATGAATTCAGTAAAATATGCGATTTGACGTTACTATAAGCATACCGAAGTTATTTACTAATAAATAAACAAATGAAAAAGTCTGCATTAGGGCTCTAGCAAGCATAAATGATCTCCCTTATTATGACATAAACGTTTAAACCACATGAGTAGATAGTGGTTTAAAATACGTTTAAAAATCAATTCAATAATAATTATATCTAAATAGGTACTAACTAGTCGCCAATTAGAGAGCTACATTACAAATACAGCACTGTTTAAGTAGGTAGGTATTTTAAAACGACGGAACTGGTATTAGGTAAATGAAGAAATGTATATGCGTCTGTAAATGAGAAATGTATATGTATACGCGTATATATGCGTATGAAATGTATATGTCATAAACGTAATATTACATCTTTATGGCTAACATCCATTACCTACCTATAAGACGCTATTACCTGGGTACTGCTGTTCCTAATTTATGAAATCGATGAATTTTATTATAAACGGAAGCTGTTATTGTAGTTCTTAAATTCTGATTCAAATTCCTAATTACCAACTGTGTTACTAAAAAAGCATAATGTAGAGCTAGATACAAGCTGAAAAATAATATAAGTATTAAGTACCTAACAAACACATTTTAGAAATGAAGTCTATGTTTGATTGCACTGAACATCAAACTTTTTCAGGAAGATTTTTATCTTTATACCTGAATAATTTAACCATCATTTATAAGTAAATTACAATTTTTACACTTAAAAATATATTCTTAAATGAGCGAAAATAACAGCTTATTTTTACCAAATAAAGCATTGTTAATTTGATGAGAATTCATATAATATCGTTCGTTGTGAACGGGGTTTTAACGAACGTTTATAATAATTCCAAGAGACCACAGGTATCGCGCCCGTACCCTCCCTTGACTTTCCAAGTCCATTATCTTGTTTCAGAAGTTTAATTGAATATTACGTTTTGATGCAGACGAGGACGAGGAGCCGCGTTGCGTCACGTTGACTCCGCGTCACAAAGCTGCCATTCGTTTTATAAGAAAGGTACGTTGTCAAAAGTTTTTTGTTTTGTAGTTTACTTACCTACTATTAATTTAAAAAAGCAAATTTTGTTATTCTATTTGGTTACTTTATAATACCAACAAAGAATTATTAGAGAGCGGAATGAATTGACTTGTTAAGAATAGCTATTGTTAGTTATTTATTGAGTGAGAGTAAAATTTAAACAGATCGATATTACGTAGGTACTTTGTGCTAAAAATTCCACAAAAACATGGATAAAGTCCAGCCCGGTATATATTTTCAGCTCTGAAAAATGCGTTGCTAGTGGCACGTGCTGTAATGTGCGGATTGTGATGAGCTTTACCGAAAAGCTTTGAGTTTCAAGAGTTTTGAAAAACAGTTCCGTTCTCTAGAATTCGAGTTTCCGATTTTGATTCCTTTTATTTCGAAAATATATAGATGTACCTGGATGTAACTTTTCTTTCAAGTCATTTTGAGTATGATATATGAAATTATAATAAGAAATTTAAAAAAAGCGAATTTGTGTTCATTCAATCCACATTGCGTGTAATTTCATGATTATCTTCAGGAAAATGTTTAGTCTCGCTAACTAAAATTACTCATTTGATTGTTAGAGAATTATTATTAGATAACTGTAAAAGGTTAAACGAATTGAATATTTTGGTAATTATGAAAAAAGGAATTACAAAATACTCGACGTAGTCGTTGTAGGTAACTGATTTATTTGGTAACAAGATCCTTTTAGATTATTGAGTACGAAGTTTTAATTGAGGGATACCTATAATTATTGCTGAAATGAATCTTTAACTCTAGATATAAAAGCGATCATATACTTTGGTGACAAAAACATTATTGCCATTTAAAAATGATAAAATAATTTTTACATAACTTGCATTTAAATTATCTACAGAAAACTAATACTTACACTTACTGAAATACATACCTAATAACTTTTGAGCAATCATATACTTAATACAGACGCAACATTTTGGCTATGATATTATTTATATATTATGTAAATAGAAGTAGATACGTTAACTACTCATCTAAAGTGAAGATTTAAAACTACCATACTTGAGTCACATACGTAGAAAGCTATCTCATCTACTCTACATTTTGTATCTATTGTCTTACTCATCAGCGAGAACAGATTTGTTAGGTAGGCCATGTATTATGAACTCAATAAATATATCTAAGTAGAATATAATTTGTAGAGCATTAACTCAATATCATTTTAATCTGCGCTACTACCTACTTTACTTATTAAGTACTCATAGCGCATGTTCGAGTAGATATAGGTACACTATTTGATGTTCAATTCCCTAAACATTATAATAAGTACCTAATCTCATTTGTGTAGGGCATGTAACTAGTAAAGTAGGTAGTGAAATGTTATTGAATAGAGCTGATAAAGCTACTGCTTTTAACGAAAGTACTATTATTATATTAGGTACTTTAATTTCATTCCTTTAGAGTCTGCGTGTTATACTTAACAACATATTATGTTATGTGTATACAATTCAACTCTAGTGAATAAAGGTTCATCATCATCATCATCATTATCAACCCATTGCTGGCTCACTACTGAGTACGGATCTTCTCTACAAGTGAGAATGTTTTGTAGTAGTCTATCACGCTGATGAAGTGCGGATTTGCAGATTACATATGCGTTTGAGAATATTATGGAGAACTCTCAGACATGCAGTTTTTCACAATATTTTCCTTCACCGTTAAAGTAAGTGATATTTAATTGCTTAAAGCGCACATAACTCCTAAAACTTAGATGCGCCCGGAATAGATCTCCGGTTCCGCCGAATAGAAGGCCGACATATTCTTATACACTCGACTTATCACCATGCCAGTCCCCTTGGCTCCGCGTCGCGAGCAGAGGCCCATTGAAAAAGGACCCTGGACAGTTTAACGAAACTAGATGAGCATACTCCGACAAATTCGTGATTTCAACCGTTATACATTTATAATATTTGTAGGCTATTAACATAATCATTATCAACCCATTACCAGCTCACTACTGAGCACGGGTGTCCTCTCAGGTGTGGAAAGTCAGCCAATCCTCACTTAACACAGTATGGCCAAACCCTTCTCATTCTGAGAGAAGGTCAAAATAATATACACATACAATAGGAATAAAGGTTGGTGTACCAAAAATTGAAGAATTCTGCTCACCTTCCAACCTGTAAATAATATATCCGATGGGTGAAGTACCTAGCAAGTGAAGCAGTCATCGAGCCGTCTTGAATTATTTAGCTGTTTACAATGTCCAAACTTTATAGCTTGACCCAAGTTTGTTTTTAATCTTACAATTCGCTTTCACGGCACGGCGATGCATTATAAGTTTAAACATTAGCCTTTCACCAGAACCTGCGTTGAGCCTCGTAGCTATTTCTATTAACGTATGAGTAAGCCCGTGTGTGCGCCAGATGTGGTATAATTAGTACAATATACGGATAAAACAAAACAAACCAGCGTTAATATCAATATCAAACTAAGATCGAAATATGAAGTAGATAACAATAAATACACTGAGTTTTAAATTAAGTAGGGATGGTAGAGAATAGAAATACCTACTCGTAGTTTTTTAGTCATATATTACTTATAATTTTATCTATTATTATGTTTCTATCATACATGTATTATGGAATTCTGACAGATGAAGTATTTTGTGGCTCGACGTAAATTTAAGGAAGCATTAAAGCCCTACGACGTAAAGGATGTTATAGAACAATATTCCGCGGGCCACGTCGATCTCCTGGGCAGAGTGAAAAACGTCCAGACTAGGTAGTATATACATCCTAGGGTTAACAGTATTTTTGATCTGTACGTATTTAACCGTTTGGCAAATCAATAGTACATACATTCAAACGTCTACAAAATTATTAAATAAGTATACCTACTGAAAGGATATCATGGGTTTATTTTATGTACCTAAGACTTAAAAATTTTATATTATAATAAGTTATTCTGTCAAAAAATATCGTACTATTGATTCGACATTGAAATATTTCGTTTATCTGTATAAGATTTAGCGCTCCTTCTTAACACTGCCCAGTGAAATCCTATACTTTTGCACTTTTTACTTGTTACCTATACCTACCCTATATTTTACATTTTCGCTCGTCTGGACTATACACATACTGTTTTGTTACCTTTGTAGAAATATTTGCTTTAAATTCTGAAACAACCTACAACAATATTATCTGTCTATCTTAGTAGCTAAATTGTAGTGTGTGAGATGCTAACAATAATTCAAAAATCGTAACTGTTTAGGTACAATGAACATAACTAACTCTTTCAAAATATACACTGCTGAAACTTTTCTGCTTTAACGAGATAACTCGGGTCAGAAAAAATTGATAATGCTTTTAAAATGTGGAAGAATAAATGTGGAAGTTACAGATTTAATGAAAAATTTCTGCGGTGTATATGAATAGTAAATCGTGTTTGTATGGAAATATTTTTAAAACATTTATCACAAGTACCTACTTAGACGACATAATATATTCGTACATGACATCGTGTGTACTTTACCTTCGTATCTAATTACCTACCCACACGCATGACTATTATATTTCGCTAGGGTTAAAAATAAATTAGACACTTCTTTTTTCACAACACAAACATTAGATATCTACCCTTTGATCAGCTTGTAAGTAGGCACAAACATTCAATGTCGCTCAAATTCTGACACTGTAAGCCAGAAATAGCGGTAGCTCAAAGAACAATATTATGACCGACTTCTATTATAATAAAACAACGAGGCGCGAAAGATATTAAACCTTAAAATTGTTAAAATAATAATATGAATCTTTAAAAAGTTTGGGAATTCGAAAAATATGAAAATTAAATACTTAGTAGGTATTTATTACTTTTAAAATGTTACTGGGTTTCGATGACTAAATTCGACTTGAGGAATTTTTTATTTCCGTATAGCTCAAGTATTTTGTCGCACGCAAGAGGTTTAGAGAAGCCTTGAAACCTTACGACGTGAAAGACGTCATAGAACAGTACTCGTCGGGACACGCTGATCTCCTAAACCGAACAAAGAACCTGCAATACAGGTAAGATTAATTGGACATGTTATGCAGGTACGGTAAAGCGCGTGTAGAAAAGCACCGGCGAGTCAACGCCCCATAAAAAAATCGAATTCTTTGTCACATATTTTTTAATCTTTGGTAAAAATTACTCAAGTATGCAATAAAAGTAAGCAGTCATTTATTCATAGATTGTATAGTATTCAGCTGAAATATTTTAAATAAATATAGGTAAATTAAGAATAATTATTATTCTTGTAAACAAATAAATCTAGAACCGATAAACATTAATAACCTAAATACATTTATTTTCCGAATTAAACAATTCAAAAATTTGTTTGTTCCTACTTCTCATAGAACGTACATACTTATTATATCGATATAGAAACTGTAGCGTCGCTTTGCCATGCTTATATATATCATCTATTACCTAGAAACTTTTCCACCCAACGTTAATAATATTGTAACTAGTATTATTAAAGCTCTTCTCTGATTGATTTATCGGTGTGACGAACTGGATTCTTTATTTCCTTTCCTTGTCTACTCACCATAATTATTGCTTTTTCTTTTCAACATTGCTTTATTCAATTACTAACACGTATTTCTATTCAGCTGTGATTTTTGTTTGCATGAATTAAATTTTTACATCATACTGAATCGTTTCATGATGATATTTTCAATGTTCCTTAATCGGTAATATAAGTACACTAAAGTTTAAAACTTCTGTAAACAGCTTTTTACGAAAATTATTTTTTAAATATTTGTAACAACATAGTTAAGTAGGTATAATTGTTATCTTTCATCCAAACTCGAATCTATTACGGAACACTTAAAATACATCATTATAAACGAAAAAATTAGATATTTTAAAATTACGAATTTGAGTAAATGTGATAACTGATATTGAAATCATATTATTATACTTTAAATATCTTACTATAGAGATAAGTTAAATATTTATATTATTGGGAATTACTTGTATTATACTCTCAGAAATTGTCTTAAATTGTCTCTACAAATTAAATAAATTGAGCTCATATACGAGTAAGAGGGACATTTTCATTCATGCATAATATATTTTCCTATGGTTAAAATATAGTACCGTAGTATCGTTTTCAGTTTTGGCGCCCATATCGAAAACTGTTTAAATCCTACAATTCTATTTCGTGTCTTGAAACTTTTGTTATTGTTTTCATCGTCAGAATGAAATCCGCTTTTCTAGGAGCTCTTGTTTTGTGGCTAGTTTTGGCATAGAAAAGTAAACAAAATGTTATTATTGCCCATGTTTTCACATCTACTCAATCATGTACTAGATTGATTTTTCATAATTACCTGTTTTTGTGTCATGTTTTAAAGCAATGTAGTTTTTCTACTTATTTTTAAATTTTGTGATATTAAAATTCACAGGTTAGACCAAATTCTTGGTAAGCAAGGTTCCAAGGCAAAAGACGTCTATGCATCAAAAATCAGCCTAGCTTCCAGAGTAGTAAAAATTGAAAGACAAGTAAGCAAAATATATTTCTAAAGATTAAAATATGTCGTTCAATGGATTCCAGAAGAGAATCATTCCTCGTTAACTTTATATTAAATAATTCTGTTTAACAGAAATCAAAGCCTTATACCTACTTACAAAATTACTTTGTTGGAGTAAATTAACAGCTATTGGTTTATATGTGTATGTGAATATAAAATAGTTATATTATGCGATTGATTTTCAGGTAGACGATATAGAAAGTAAGTTGGATCATTTATTAGAAATGTACGAAGAAGATAGACGCTCTATGCGAAGGCTAGGTAAAGAATTAAATGGAGGAGCAGATAGCGGGGCATCTGGTGATATGCAGCATAGGATGCGGCCAGCCCTGACTGAGAAGCAGAGTTCAGAACCCAACTCGCCTATTTCCCGCAGCTTTGAGCCGCCCGCCCAAGCATCAGCCCCAGTGCCGCACAAACGACCGATGAATAGAGGTTACTCCGACCTAGGAACCAGATTTATGCGGAAGAAAGTTATTGTCAAGTAAGTATAACATAAAAAAATATTTTTTGCACTTTTGCCAGTAGGTAAATAGCATTTTATTTTTCTGCGTATAAATGCCTGCCTATAAATGCGTAAAAATGAATAAAATTTGTTTTTTTTTGTTAATTAATTGGTTTGTTGGCTTGTCATTCAATCGCGTTGCAAAGAAGCAATGGATCAACGCGATTTTTTGCATGGATGTAGTTTTGAGTGACAAGTATTTTTATCGCGGAAAATCAAAGAGTTCCCACGGGATTTGTAAAAACCTAAAACGACGCGGACGAAGTCGCAGACATCAGTTAGTAATAATATAAATTGTAGGTATGTTTGTTATTATTATTTTATCTTATTTAACTTAATTATATGCCCATCCTTGTATACCTACAGTTTACTGTACCATTTCATTAATTCACAAGTGTAAATTAAAAACATAACACCCCCGACAAGTGAAGGTCACACACAGTAACTAGAAAAGAGCTGATAACTTTCAAACGGTTGAACCGATTTTCTTTGACTATAGCTAAGAACACTCTTGATCAAGCCACCTTCCAAACAAAAAAAAAACTAAATTAAAATCGGTTTATTAGTTTAGGAGCTACGATGCCACAGACAGATACACAGATACAAACGTCAAACTTATAACACCCCTCATTTTGTGTCGGGTGTTAAAATACGACTAATGTACCTATATTTTTTATCCAGAACATCTTCTAGTCGTTTCAACGAATCGCCAAGGGACGATGAAGTAGTTATAGTGGTACCAACAGACCGTGAAGACACACCACCGCGGCTCGTGACGGATAGTTCAGGTAATTAAGTTAAGATATGTGACATAGGTTCATTTTACTACGTGTTAATAGGAAGTATTAATGTACTTAATATATCGGATATTCGCCAATATTTCTATCTAATAAAACATAACACAAAACAGATTCTTGAAAATGATTATATTTCTTAAACCTAATTATGTATATTTCTTTAATAGAGTAACTATGTTCACTTCAAACTAATCCTCTAAACTATTGACAATAATATGACTGGAGCCTTGTTTGTTAGTAAACTATAATTCTGGAAGATTTCATAGAATATTCTATGAACTGGTAACACTATCTCCTTGTTCCATAAGGTCATATTAAAATTCATGAAGCAGAGCAGCCCAGACTATTCATTACGAAATGTATTTCAAACATCCGCAATCCGCATAGAGGCATAGTATAGAGGCGATAAATTGGCATAAGTAATATTCATGAAAAAATGTATTTCTGCTTCGTATGCACACTTATTATCACAAAATACTAAAGTATATCCGTCTGTCGGTCTGTTAACTTTTTACGGCCCACCCTTTTAACCAATTTAGAAGTTTTGCACAGAGATAGTTTGTATTCCGGAAACGGACATGCGTTTTAAAGCTACGTTTTATTCCGGAAAATCTGAGTTCCCAAGGATTTCAAAAAAAAACTAAAATCCACGCGGACTCAAGTCGTGGGCATAATCTAGTTTATATAATAATTCGTTAATATTTAAATATCTCTGATCTGATTAGATTTAATGATGCTTAGTCTTAACACGCTTATTTAGGTTGCTTCTAGGAAATATGCTTATTTAACCAATTAAAACGTCGTTGCCATAGGTATAAATATGCGAATATTACAAAATTGCAGCATCTTATGAAGACTATTCGTCGTCGACCTCTCTCTGACCGACATCCTGGGACAGCCCCATTCTTATCGGCCCCCGCCGGCTGCGTGAGTCCTGAACCATTCCCTTTTGATGTGTGGAATGTATACTCGTATTATAGTATCTCTGTGTCCTTCTCCTGTGTCCTCCCAATCGCTCCTGCCCCATGAATGCTCTTAATGATGGTGTTGTATTTAGATTTACCATTTTTCTCATTTTATCTTCTTATATTTTCGTATGACATTTTAAAAATAATTTACCCATTCTTCCCATTCAAACCAAATTGAGTTAAAATTTTATTTCGGAATATTTGTGATCTCGCATCGAACAAAAAAATAAATTAATGTTTCCGTGGAGCGCATTGATGTTAGTCCGTAGCAAGTTCGTAGAGGTACTACTACGAATTGTGAAACTCGTAGTACCTAGCTACATATTTCATTAATGATTCTTTTATTTTATTATCCATTCTTTTACGAAGTTCTTTTACTATAAGCATGTTTTGTAATATGATTAAGTAGATATTAAGATCTATAAACATGGTATATTGGGAGAGTTTAGTTACTGTTCTAAATTATTTGATTCATGCAGTTGTTTATGGACTGGTTAGAGTTTAGACTAGACTTCCTACTATCGGCAAATCATTATACTTTTCTCTTAATTATATGCCTAATAAGGCAAGTAAACCACGCACACGAAGACGAATTGCATTAAATAATGTACATGTATCTTATAAATGGTATATATTGCAGAGGTTTGTCCGAGCTGTTCAGTAGAGGTAGAGACAGAGGCAGAAGTGGGCGGCACGAGATCGGACAGCTCCGGCTCTCCGTCGTGGTGCGAAGGCGAGGCCGCGGATGAGCGCGGCTACGCTTCGGGCGACTCGCTGGCGGAGGACGCCGCGTTGCTAGGCGACGCTGTGCAGCCAGACCACCAGCCCCGCATCATGCGACCTCAGAGACGAGACGTCGCCGTCGATCTACATCTGTTACGCCCAGACGTATGAGCCCCGCCAATGTTTTCAAGAACGTTGACGTTCCGAACGCTGGTAAGATAGTGTGTGCTCCGACTTGCATTCGCACAAAATTCGCATAAAGTTTGCTGTCATGTCACAAATTTCTCAAAACTGTTGTAAAAAGCATAAAAGGTTTAGTGCAGTGTGACTTTATACCTAAATTAAATTATACAACGATATGAATAATGTGAAATTTAAGTTTCAATTCCACTTGTACCTAATTTTAGTATTAATCGTTTAAGGTATTGTGTAAAGACCAAAGACTCGATGTAGACACTAGACATGGTAGTTAAGTAACTAAGTACTAATTTTTCAATACATTTGCTTACAAAGTCCTTAAAAGTGCCTAAAATATCCCTCTAGTTCCCATGAAGTTCATAGAATGAACAACACCCAACATGTTCTGATGTGAATAAAATACCTACCTACTTACCTAACTATAAAAACGGTAAGCAAAATAAATAATCAATAATATAATTTATTTAACAATTAGTAGGTACCCTTTATTTTTTAATCACAAATGTATTGAAAAATATGCGAGTCATGGTAATTACCTTCTCGGCACTAGCCCTTATCGGTGGGTTCTTCGCTTCAACTGTAGGTAATTACCAACTTCGCACATATTTGTATTATAGTATTAAATTAAGATAAAATAGTTATTAGGTACGCTTCTGGTCCTGTTGCTTATAAAAACTCATATGATAAACGCTTCTAATTTATTTAAGTTTTATATATAAGGTAAAAAGTGATTGATTTCTGCATTGATTAGATGTAAGTGAAAATCCTAGATTCAGCAATGTTAGGTAAGACAGCCATACAAGTGTGTACAATAAACCTCTGGGATTATCTGTGAGAGTTACGTATAATGCGCATGTTAATCGGACCGAGAAATTATGAAAACCTGAAAAGTTGTGCAGTATGCGCGTTCCATTTTACCTTTACAGTTTAACTGTATCTAAAGGATCGTATGAGCCAAACTCTGTATGGCGACCATTGTAATCATTGGTGAAATAAGCTTGCTTCAAAAGTTAGAATTTTAATTAGTTAATTATTTCCTAATCATAATGCAATATGGTTATGTGCCTACCTAGTAGGTACCTAGGTGCAATAGACACTTTGTTGTAAAACTTAAATGATTAAAATTGATCAATTTATAATACAATCTTATTTTATTTTATTTATTTATTATTTTACGGTACGCCCACAGCATGTTCACAAAACACTTAAAAAATACAATAGTATAGTCTTATTCAGTGTGACACACCACTTACGGGCACACACAACTCATGCAGGTAACACAATGTAATATACATGACCGATCGCATAATATTAGTACATAATAAATTTGGAAAAGTTATATAGCTCCGAAGGATAATAAAACAAAAATAAGATGATATTAACAAATATTACCTAAAAATAATGACTGAATTTACTATTTCTAAATATTTGTTATAAGTTTTTAATTATTAACTACGCAATTAAATGTGATTGAAATAACTACAAAACTAGGAACTGGCCGATTAATTTCTCAAAACAGAGACAGCCGCCGCAATACGTTTTTTAAAAGTAATCAAACCCTGCCGAAAAATGTCGACTTCCTCTTGAGCGCTGGTAAGCTCATTGTAGATACGGCTTAAGCGATTTAAGGCAGAGTTGCTACCCAAGTTAGTTTTATACACGCTAATCCTAAAAGTTTTCCTAGAAGGTGTTCTTTTAGACTTATTTGGAATAATGAAGTAAAGAATTTGTAGAAGGTCGGGAGCATCTATTGTACCATTTACAAGTTTATGCAAGAAGGACATGTCGGCAATACAGCGACGATCACTGAGAGAGAACATGTGGAAGTGCTCAAGCCTAGCTTCATATCCAGAACGATAAGGACAGGTGCGATCTCGGTAGGCTAAAAATTTTGTAAAATTTCGCTGCACTTTCTCGATTCTTGCGACGTGAACTTTATACATAGGGTTCCATATTGACGATGCGTACTCGAGCTGACTACGTACCAATGTGTTGAAAAGTAATTTCATAGTGCTAATATTATTGAAAGTACTACATTGTCGCTTAATAAAGCCGCATGTCTTGGATGATTTTTTAACTATGCTATCTACATGCTCCCTAAAGCTGAGTTTTGAGTCAATTAGAACACCAAGATCTTTTATAAGATTTACCTCTTTTAAAGTTATATTCTGGCCGAGGGAGTAGAAAGACCGAATGATATGCTTATTCCTGGTAAACTTGATGTGTAGGCATTTGGAGGCATTTAAGAGCATATTATTATCTTGGCACCATTTCGCTAAGGCATAAAGATCCGTTTGAAGCTTAGAAGAATCCTCCAGTGACCGTATTTCCATATAAATTTTTAAATCGTCAGCAAAAAGAGAGAATTTACAATACCTAAAGATATTAGTTATATCGTTAATGAAGATTAAGAATAAAACTGGGCCCAGGTGAGAACCCTGGGGCACGCCAGACGTAGGTATAACTATATCAGACTCGTAGCCTGCGACAACTACCCTTAATACCCGATTACTAAGGTACGACTTAAACCATTTCCATAATGTTCCATGTACGCCATAATGTTTTAGTTTTCTTAATAGTACGTTGTGGTCCACTTTGTCAAACGCACTGCTGAAATCGGTATATAAAGCATCTACCTGGGTTCGTGAGTCAACAGATTTCGAAATATCAGAGATAAATGACATTAAATTAGAAACTGTTGACTTATTTTTACGGAATCCGTGTTGAGCGTTGGATAAGAAATTTTTAGAGTGCCAATTGATGATTGGACAAATAATGGATTCAAATAATTTGGCAAAGGCAGATAATATCGAGACCGGACGATAGTTTCTGACGTCGGATTTATCACCTTTCTTATAGATAGGTACCACATTCGCTGATTTCCACATATTGGGAAATACACCAGAAGATAGAGATCTGTTAAAAATTAATTTTAACGGGAAGGTTAGAGCGGAAGCTGTCTTTTTTATAAAAATAGGCGGGATTCCATCTGGTCCCGCTCCTTTACAGGGATTAATAGATTTAAGGGATTTTAATATATCTTTTTCTTCGACTGCAATGGAGCTTATACTATTGAACCAGCAATTTTCATGGACAGAGTCAGGAAGGGGCTGTAAGGAAGAATCGTGACTGCTATCCGTAAAGACTGATGAAAAGTGATAAGCAAACAAGTTTGCAACTTCCTTACCACTGTCTACCCTTTTATCTAATAACGTCATTTCAGAAGGAAAATTGGAACGGCCACCCTGTTGTGCCTTCATATAGGACCAAAATTTCTTAGGATTCTTAGAAATGGAGAGTTCCGCGTTTCTTTTGTAAGAAGAGTAACATAAACCTATCAGGTTGTCTGCTCGCTCACTCAACATATCATATTCCAATTTATCGCGTGGATTCTTGTAAGTTTTAAACCGTTTCCTAATTTTTTCTTTTTCATTCAATACTTTTATTAGGGCTCGGGAAAACCATATCGGATAATTATTTAACCGTTTTTTCCGTAATGGAATTAGTAAACTAATTAACTTATCTAATTCGCGGTAAAATAATTTAACCATGTCATTAACATTTACGCATGCATCAAATAGTTCCGTCCACCTGATTTTCTTTAAACTGTCGTTTATTGCAAGATAATCCGCTTGTTTAAAATTGCGAGTGCAATATTCTTGAGCTCTTAACATCGTCATGGAATTAAATTTACAGTCTACTTCAAGAGGGGGATGATGGTCGTCAATTCTGCTCAGTCTGTCTAAGCTTTGAGTAACAATCGGGCCAGTAAAATTACTAAATACAAGATCAAGAACTTTGTTGTTTTTATTGCGAGTGTTATTCAATTGCATTAAGTTGTTACATGACATAAAATCTACTAAGATATAACCAAGGTTGCAATGGTAATTGTTTGGTTCGTAATGCCGATAAGTATCATCAGCACTAGGAGACCATTCAATAAAACTTAGATTAAAGTCACCGAACACCAGTGTATCAGCTTTGGTGCTGTCTATTGCGTCAGTTACAGAATTAATATAGTTCAATAGGTAGTTACCAGATACTGGAGGCTGCACATATACGGCGCAGATGACCAATGATCTAAGTTTGGTTCCGTCCTTAACCTTTAGAGAAACCCACAAATCTTCACATGAGCTATTCCATTTATGTAAACTAATTGAGTCGTGAGACTTTAACACAGCAATCATAACTCCACCAGCTTCATGGCCAGCAAGGGAGGTTTCACTACGATCTCTACGGTAGATAGTATAATTTGAGTTAAATATTTCAGAATCTCTTATAGTGTCATTTAACCAGGTCTCAGTAAAGACTATAACATCATAAGGATTACACAAGCAGGCCCGGTTAATATCGCTTAATTTAGTCCGCATACCGCGGACATTCTGATAATAAATTCTAAAGATAAATGCTGAAATATACGGTCTAATATCGGTGGTTCTTCAATAAATTAAGATATCGATTTTAGTGACTCCTTGTCCCTTATTTGTTTAGCTGGCGATGTGTCGTTCTTGCGGATGAAGATACGACCGTTCCTTATCCAGATATACCTATAACCTTTGTCGCGAGCTAGTCTCCTAGTTTCAGCGTGAAGAGCCTTGAAGTATGGTGATAAGTGCTCGGTCACAAAAACGGGGGATTTAGTGGTGCCATAGCCAAGGTGCTTGGAACTTAGTTTATCGTTTGGATTATTTTTGTTAAACTTTGCAACTGCTGCCAAAATGCTGTCCCGGGTTTTCGTGTTAGGTAGCTTCACAATAACTGAACGTGGCCTGTCTGTTGAAGGGTCAAGCTTACGGACCCGAGTGCACGAGAGTATTACGTTCTCCTGAATTGGATGGGATATTATATTCCCCATTTGTTGGAGCGTATTCACCAAATTTTCAGATTTATTTTCAGGAATCCCGTTAATTTCCAAGTTATTTTCTCTTGAATGTTGCTCTAAAATGCAAAGGCGTGTGTTGAGATCATTCACCGTAACTTTTAAATCCTCGTTCACTTTAATCAGTTTCGCATTCTCATCTTTTAGCAAAGTAAAACTCTTTTTAATATCATCGAGTTCATTAGAAACATAGCTAATTGAATGTTGGATGTCCTTTAGCAGTGCCATGTCACTCTTAATTGGTTTTAGTTCCCTGGATAAGACGTCCAGTATTATAGACCCCATTGTCGAGCTTATGATCTTATTAACAGATTCTGCAATGTAAGCGTCTAAATCTGGTTGCGTTACCGAGGAAGTGGACTTGCTGGTTGATCTAATCGGAGTGTCGCTGTTGTCACCGCCAGAACGAAGTCGCGCTTGACAAGTGGGGCATTTCCAGGTAGTTTTAGTGGCTGCGTTTAGCTTCTTGTATTGCATATCTGAAAGCCCACAACAAGACAAATCATAGTACTTTTCGCATAGAAAACATCTCATGGAACGTCTGTCTGATGTGATATCTTTTAGGCAGCCGGCGCATTTGTTTGTGTCACGCTCAACGTCCGACATATCGAAACGATCGACGCGGACGCAACAATAGTTCAAAACTTCTATGCTAAAATAATCGAGCGAGAACGTAGCGCGTAGAAATATCGTAGCGCTCGTAGTCTGCGATGCTCCGCCCCCTCGTAGCGATACGGAACTGGGCTACGTGCGGTCGACGTGGACAGCGCAGCGCGGCGAAACCGGTTGCAAAACAGGTACCAGGCACTGGTACACGTATAACGAATCACCGCGGCATATTATATCGCGGCGGTAGCAAGTAGATAACTCATGAGGCGTGGATTATTCTTTTTGAAAAGTTATTTTGACTTCAACACTGTGTACACCAGCTCACTACAATTTTGAATCACATAACAGAACTAAGTGATTATTGCACTGACCAAGGGAACCACTTCGCAGTTAAAGAAATAACTTGTATACTTAAATATAAATGAAAAATGAACGCGGAGCAAAATAAGACGTGTTGATCGGTCGGGCGCTCGCGCGCAAGGTGTTTCTTCTCATCTTTAAGTAAGTATAGTATAATTATTAAAATTTAAATGTTTAGTAGGTATGTTACTTGTCTAACTCCGTGAACCTGAAAATTGTTTATTTATTTATATTAACAAGCAATTGAACTGTGATAAAATTTTCAGTTATAGCTTGCTATTAAAATATTAGTTGTAATCACCGCTTAGTAATAATAATTCGTAGGGAACTTTAGTTTAAATGTGGTTTGCGTTACTTAAAGCAAACACGGGCTTGAGAGGAAAACCTATGCGAATGACATTGACGATTTCCCCTTCAAACTAGCAATTTTGACATGTCATGACCCTCTATTGACAATTAATCAAGCAGACATTTCAATCTGCGAAATTTACGCGGACTTTTAGTATTTTGACGTAGGAGGGTAAAAGATCCAGTAAATGAACGAATAAGGACTACCCTGACTTTGACCTAAAATTAAGATTTATGAGAATCGTTCTATATATAATTTTTATATTTTTTTTTATCTGTGTCTATACACAGTAGGTATACACTCTTAAATTATTTAAATATCAAAAACGCAAAAAAATGCGTGGTATTAATTATTATAAATTATTTTATTTAACAAAAGGATAAATTGCCAGTAAATGAACTGGGAATTTCAGTGAATGAACGAACTCTATCTAGTGCATAAACTCTCGATTCCTATTAATAAATTCTTAAGTATATTTTCGGCTTGGAATTTTAAAAAAAATGTCAGATTTTCAGTTTTTGACTTATTGTATATTTTTTTCTACATTTTGCGCGATAAATCAAAAACTATTTTACATAATAATAATAAATAAAACCTGTTTTAGAATGTATAATACAGCCCTTTCATATGATATTATCCCCTTTGGTATAGTTATCTTAGTTTGAAAGTCACCTAAATTTTCTGGAAAACAGTCCAAATGACTACAGAGAAAATGAAACTTAACGCCCTTGTTGCATCCAAGTCGCTGGAAGTGCAACATCAGCTACTGAATGTGTTAAGAGTAGAATGGTAGATTAGAGGTACTGGGTTGGGGCTGAGGTACAGATTTATCACCAGAAGTCAGAATCGTTCAAATTGCAGACTGCAAGTTACAATAGAGCCGCTTGGAACAATTTTTTTTGCTGTTTCTTCTGGTAATATTCACAACGCAGAAATAATAATCATCATGGTGTTTAGATGGTTTGCGCCAAATTATAAATTTTTTTTAGTAGTTAACTATTCTTATTTGCTCATAAACGCAACGAGGAAATACAGCTTCCACATATAAAAATTGGAGTCCAGGCCTTGCTGTTAGCTGCTAATGGGTTCTCAAAGTAGCCCGAGTATGCTTGTTTTACTGGGCACAAAAGGAAAGAATGAAAGGAGCTTACCCAGTACATCTTAAAAGATCCGTTATAGATACATGCATCCTGCCATGCCTTACCTATGCCAGCCAAACATGGGTCCAGACAAAGAATATAAAAAGAAATAGTGACTTGCTAAAGGGCGATGGCAAGGTGCATAAATTAAGCAAAAAATATTCAAAGTGAGAATTGAAGACATAAGAAAAAAGACAAAGCCTACAGACACCTTGAGACATGCCCTAAAACTGAAATGCAAATGGTCATATTGTATCGATTTTTACAGATGAAAGAAGGACAGGTAGGTAGACCGAAGACGCGTTGGTCTAATGCTATTGTGCAAATCGCGAGAGAAAATTAGCTTGATAGTACCAAAGACAGAGAGAAATGGGGATACCCAAGAGGGATCCATATACAAGAAAGAAGAATACCAGAATAAATATAAAAAAAATTCAAAAGAAAAATAAAACCGACTTCAAAATCACAAACACTAAAAAGTAAAAAATAATTTAAGTTATTGTGGTTTTTGAAGTCGGTTTTATTTTTATTTTGAAAATTTTTTATTTCAAAATTTTTAGTGGCCCCACTGTACTATAATAATATGCCATGCCCAGCTAAAACCCTACTGTTTACTAAGCAATTACACTGATCGCGAGCAATTTGCTCTTATCCATTGAGGAGTTCTGTTCTCCATCTCAGAAGATATTCATCAGAACTTCATCAAATTTATATGGGACCACCTGCAAAGTATACCTAGCTTTTCAAAAAAAAAAATATTCCAAATCGGTCCAGGCGTCTTTGAGCAATCGGTGAACATACATTAAAAAAAAATTGAATTTGCTCTTATCCATTGAGGAGTTCTGTTCTCCATCTTCAAAGATATTCATCAGATCTTTACCAAATTTATATGGGACCACTTGCAAAGTATACCCTATCAAACAAAAAAAAAATCCAAATCGGTCCAGGCGTCTTTGAGTAATCGGGGAACATACATAAAAAAAAAGATACCAACGAATTCAGAACCTCTTCCTTTTTTTAAAGTCGGTTAAAAATATACTAAGATTTACTAACATGGTGTTATACCATAGAGTAGCAAACAGAGGCAAAGCTTCTAAGAAGCGAGCAAAATTTATAACTATTTTGGTAGGGCTGGCACTGGAGGATACAATTTAATTAACAATAGTTATTTGTTCAACAAGATGGTAAAGTTTGTTTTTGTTGTGATTGCCTAGTTTAAATATCGATCTTTAAATATCGATCGATAGATCTAAATATCGATTTTGAACGAAATCAGTCAATTTAGAAAGAATTATAAATGGTGCCAACTTTTTTAAATTTTGGTTACAGGTTCCTATTTTGTGATCCCAGGGAGCTCTAAATATCGATTTTGAACAAAATCGGTCAATTACCAAGAATTTCAAAATGGCGTCAACTTTTTTAAATTTTGGTAACAGTTTCTTATTTTGTGATCCCAGGGAGCTCTAAATATCGATTTTGAACGATATCAGTCAATTAACAAAGAATTTCAAAATGGCGTTGACTTTTTTAAATTTTGGTTACAGGTTCCTATTTTGTGATCCCAGGGAGCTCTAAATATCGATTTTGAACAAAATCGGTCAATTAACAAAGAATTTCAAAATGGCGTCGACTTTTTTAAATTTTGGTAACAGTTTCTTATTTTGTGATCGCAGGGAGCTCTAAATATCAATTTTGAACGAAATCGGTCAATTAACAAAGAATTTCAAAATGGCGTCGACTTTTTTAAATTTTGGTAACAGTTTCTTATTTTGTGATCGCAGGGAGCTCTAAATATCGATTTTGAACGAAATCGGTCAATTAACAAAGAATTTCAAAATGGCGTCGACTTTTTTAAATTTTGGTAACAGTTTCTTATTTTGTGATCCCAGGGAGCTCTAAATATCGATTTTGAACGAAATCGGTCCATTAACAAAGAATTTCAAAATGGCGTTGACTTTTTTAAATTTTGGTAACAGTTTCTTATTTCGTGATCGCAGGGAGCTCTAAATATCGATTTTGAACGAAATCGGTCAATTAACAAAGAATTTCAAAATGGCGTCGACTTTTTTAAATTTTGGTAACAGTTTCTTATTTTGTGATCGCAGGGAGCTCTAAATATCGATTTTGAACGAAATCGGTCAATTAACAAAGAATTTCAAAATGGCGTCGACTTTTTTAAATTTTGGTAACAGTTTCTTATTTTGTGATCGCAGGGAGCTCTAAATATCGATTTTGAACGAAATCGGTCAATTAACAAAGAATTTCAAAATGGCGTCGACTTTTTTAAATTTTGGTAACAGTTTCTTATTTTGTGATCCCAGGGAGCTCTAAATATCGATTTTGAACGAAATCGGTCCATTAACAAAGAATTTCAAAATGGCGTTGACTTTTTTAAATTTTGGTAACAGTTTCTTATTTCGTGATCCCAGGGAGCTCTAAATATCGATTTTGAACGAAATCGGTCAATTTACAAAGAATTTCAAAATGGCGTCGACTTTTTTAAATTTTGGTAACAGTTTCTTATTTCGTGATCCCAGGGAGCTCTAAATATCGATTTTGAACGAAATCGGTCAATTAACAAAGAATTTCAAAAT
Organism: Maniola jurtina; assembly: GCF_905333055.1. NCBI lineage: Eukaryota > Metazoa > Arthropoda > Insecta > Lepidoptera > Nymphalidae > Maniola > Maniola jurtina. The sequence continues at coordinate 8,665,631 of NC_060030.1, forward strand.
GGCGTCGATTTTTTTAAATTTGGTAACAATATCCTATTTTGTGATCCTAGGGATCCTCAAATATTGATTTTGAACAAAATCTATGACAGTTCAAGAAAATAGATTTTAAACACTATTTAAATTATTATCATTAACATTAAATTAAATGAAAACACGACGCGCGACGTGTACTGCAGCCCCTGAGCTTGAGCACAGGCCGAGCCGGTATAAACCGATTTCTCTCCGTACGCGACGTAGCGCCTGTGCTCACGCACACACGCGCCTCAAGCTTGTAGTAGTGTACCTATCGTAGCGCGCTTGTATGAAGCTTTGACTCTGTTCGCTACTCATGTGGTTATACAACGCAATACCACACTAACAAACACTCGTACAAACATACAGACAAGTATATACTCACACACACTCACACACACACATGGACGCACGCACACACACTTTTGAACGGTTTGAACGGAACACGGTTTTGAAATTGAAATTGAAAAAAGTGTAAGAATTTGTAAGAAAATATTTAAAAAAGGTATATCAGCCGGTTTTTTATTCCAGCTCTTAATACATGTAAAAACGTCCAATCTGTTCATTTACTTGAGCCTTTACCCTAGTACCTAATTATATCGACCGCCCCATATCAAAACAAAGTAAATGTCATTTTTCCGAAAATCGTTTTATGTCATAAGCCTAACTTTCATAGTATGTCCCGTTGTATTGTAAGGACACCCACATTAAAGTAAAATTAAAAGCTAGTAAGTCGCTTTGACCATTTTAAAACATAGTAAGTCTATGAACTGGCTAGGTTTTTTATAGATTAATGCGCCTTACTAAGTTTTTCAAAGGAATTAGATTAAATAAAATAAATATCACCCATTATCTAAATACCATGTCAAAACAGTAAATACTTAATGATGCATTAAAACTTAAAAGTAAGATAGGAAAAGTCAATGACCTCTACATGTCAACTGTTAAATATGGCTTGCAAGGGAAATACTTTGCATACTTACATAATGTTTTTAGGGTTCCATATCTCAAAAGGAAACACGGGACCCTTATAGGATCACTTTGTTGTCTGTCTTTCTGTCCGTCTGTCCGTCTGTCGTGTCTGTCAAGAAAACCGATAGGGTATTTCCCGTTAACCTAGAATTATGGGCAGGTAGATAGGTCTCAACTCTCATAGCCCAAGTAAAGGAATAAATCCGAGAACAAATTTCGTGATTCTAGATCAACGGGAAGTACTGTATAGGTTTTCTTGACGGACGGACGGACAAATGGACAGACAACAAAGTGATCCTTTAAGAGCTCCGTTTTTCATTTTGAGGTACGGAACCCTAAAAAAGAAAGTGATGCACATCTAATGAATAAATGTGTAGGCCAGTCTTCACACTAAAATATTTAAACCCCTTTAATTTAAAAACTGTCATAGCCTAGTGGTTAGAACGTCCGCCTCCTAATCGAAAGTCGGGGGTTCGATCCTGGAATCACGCACTACTAACTTTTCAGTTATGTGCGTTTTAAGCAATTTAATATTGTACATCAAATCTTTGAAAAGAGCAACCGCCGAGTTTCTTGTTGAAGACTACGGCCTAAACTTCTCTTGAATTTAAACCACTTACTAGGTTTTGATCTGAGAAAGAAATTTGACATTAATTGACAAAATTGAGAGACCTAAGCTTGTATAAGAACACAGAAGTGTCATAATTCGTGTTCACTTTGCCTAACGTCTCTCAGAGAGAGATTTAAACTGTTTCTTATAATCACTGGCCATATTTCAAATGCGAAAGTGTGTTTGTTGGTTTAATATTCAATCACGCTGCAACGGAGCAACCAGTCGACGTGGTTTTTTGCATGGATACATTTAAAGACCTTGAGAGTGACATCTCTCTCCGCATCGTATTCTTTATTGCTGAGGGTTGTGACCTCTTTCCATTATTCCTACATCTAATGGTAGGTTTTCTTGGGATAATAATGCGGTGGGTTCAAAGAGCCTACGGAACTCGACTAGAAAAACGAGATTTTGACTCTTAGTTTTAACGGTTATGAATTAGTTATTATTATCAGTGATAAAATTGATTAGGGCTGCCAGGTAAAATTACATTTATCTCGGAAAATCAAAGAGTTTCCACGAGATTTTTTCCAAGTTTGCGCTACTAAGTACATATATTATGAAGAGGAAAGGTTTGTTTGTTTGTTATCGATAAACTCTGAAACTACTGAACTACTTGCACTAAAGACATAATCATCAACATCAACCGACAGACGTCCACAGTGAACATAGGTCTTTAATAGGGTCTTCCACATGCTACGGGTTTGCGCCGCCTGAATCTTTGCGCTTGCGCTTGACGACAATCATGCTTTAAAGAAAGCAATGATGAGGTCCAAGTTGGAGCACGCTTACCTGGAAGATGCCTATTCACTCTTGGCTTGCAGGTATCTATGGTATATATGGCAGGAAACACGGCCGCCGAAATGGCGTTCCAACCTTTAGGCTCTCCCCATTGCCCGCAGCATGAATCTGAGCTTCCTTATGATGGTTATATTATGTACATATAATATCTCATAAGAAATCTCTAACACACAATCCAGCTAAGTAGGTCCAATTTCAAAAAAAGCTAGCTAGCCGACAAATCTAACTCAGTTAGGCAGCCTTCGGGAACCTTCGAGATGTCTCTCGTCCAAAATTCCTCAATGCTTGAAGACCAGTCTTTGAATAGTGCATGATGTCAGTGATGAAAAATGGATCCGAAATATAGGTCTTTTTTTGTACACAGGAAATGCCTGACGCATACCCCTCCGTCATGTGGGGCTTGCACCAAACTTGCACTACTACGAAATCCATTTCGGAACACGGCGCCCGAAACGAGGCGCGCTATCTCCTAAAAAACATAGGTATAATACCTATTTAGAACACTTACTATCTGTCATCATAATCTATGACAACCTCCGAGTATTTACCTGGTAAAACCGTAACTTTCGAATAAATTTTAGTATATAAGCAGGCTTCATTTAGAAATGAAAAAATCCCTATTTTATTTTTCAACGATTATAAACACAACTTTCATTCAAAAATAATAAGCTTAAATTCATTTTAAATAATATTTTGCGACGAAATGACGCGCACAGTCCTTCCGCCATGACAGTCCAGTGGACACTGAATTCCATAGAGCGCCTGCAAGAAAATAAATAGCACAGGAAGTTTTTTGGTTAGTTATAGATTATTTAAGAAATGAAAAACATTTAGTATAAAACTAACAGTTCAAATTGATTGCTAAACCTAAACATATCATTTTCTGGAGGTTGGCTTCAAAGTATCAAGATGTTAAAGAAAACTTTTACAGAACAAGTTGCGAACAGCAATGTTTTCAACTTGTTTTTTTTTATTATTGGGATAATGTATACTAAATTAAAAAAGGCCCTTATAATCTTCACAAACTGAAGTTTTTAATTGCATGTATTTAATAGATGTTAATGCTTTAGAAAAATAAACAATTTACTTCAAAGTACAGCATTTTTGCGATTTGTCAAATAGCAATTACCTTAAGTATAACTGCCACTGAAAGTCTTGTTATAGTAAATAAATAGGCCGGAATTACGTTGGTCCTAGACCTTATTCAGTTAACCGAATAACTTACCTATCCGAATTCGAGTTCGAGGTAGTACTTGTCCAAAGACGGCTTCGTTCATTTGCACTTGTTCGGCAGCCCGTATTCCTATGCGTTCGATTTCCGAATGCAGGTAAATATCCCAATGTAATTCGGCAATATATTTTATTTTCAGAAATGTGTATTCATCAAGCATACTTGTTTTATTATCATCATATAGGTACAACCACCTTACATCAACTGTTGCACATACGCCTCTTTTAGGTAGCGCCAAATACTTGTATAGCCTGACCTACTCGTAAGTTCATTTCAATAGGGGAGAGTCTCAAATCGATAAATGCTCTAGATGTAAACAAGCAATTGACTAGATGATATACTCGCAATTCCTAGGTGGTTTGATTCTTTTTAAATTCCACTTTGATCGCCCGGTTAATTAAGGAGGAGTATATCTATCTCCATGATGTTTAGTAGACACAGAAGACGTTTGCAAAACATAGCAATAGACCAAATGTGACGTATCTCTCCTATAAATCAAGTTAATAATTGCAGTGCGCTAAAGTGTTTTTTTTCTTAGATTAAATGTCACAGACATTATTTTTTTAAACAAAGCGCACTAATTTAAAAAAGTATTCAAATATTTTTTTAATTAGTAAAAGGATAAAGTTACTCTCTAACCTTCTTGTAGGTACATCAAAGTTAATGTTTGTTTGTCCGTCTGTTCGTTGGCTATGCGTTTGTGCATAAAGCGCACCAGGCATTTATATCGATGCAGGCATTAGTTAGTTTGAAATAAAATTTAACATCCAGCTAAACCTAAATTGTTAATTTTGTAAGCACATAATATGTATCCATCAGTGAATAAGTACAACGTTAGAGATACCTAAACAAAGAAGGTAGTGCTGCTTACCAATATTAAACAATATTTTATCTAGATATCTATATTATATCTAATAGTTTAATTTTCTTTAAAGCAATATACAAGCCTAGTACTACTTTCTACTGTGTGGTTTTATAAACTATACAATTACCTGTTTATTTTAAACATAGTCTAGAGTTTTGATACTTCTCTTTGTGATAAAACTGCATCATAGGTTGTTACAAGTAGGTAGTGTACAGTAATAACTTCAATATTCCTACTTATTACTAAAAACCCTAAATCATTTATAATAATTCTGTAATACTATGAAGTTACCAGCCTTAATTTAGCTAAGGCAGTTCTTAAACGAATTCTGTTTTAGAGACTTTCACTTTAGATCGATGTCTAATTTTCCTTAAACCACAGAAGCTTTCATATAAATCGATAGAGCTTTATTCGAGAGCGTTTCAAGGTCAGGCATGATCTATCATCTCGTTGTTGGTTTACTCATTTTATTAATAAACACAACGTGTCTACTAGTATAGTATATAGATAGTGCCTAAGATGTATACTTATAACGATACTCATGCGTAGATTGTTTTATTCTTGAATTTTTTAAAACAATAGGATTTGACTTGTCGACTTCACAAAGTAAAGTGAAGATTTTTCTGTAGCCAAGATACGAGTTTAGGAGATAATTACCTATGTGTGAGTGTACACCAAGGTGTACACTTGTAATATCACAAACCTATATTTCCTACAGCAGCAGGGGCTATAAATAAAGTCAATTTCCTTGCTGTAGCCTTCTTTATTCCTCGATACCATGATAACAAGTATGCCCATTCTAGTGTGGATCGTGTGAATATTGTACATATAGTACCTACAATATTCAGGTAAACACTTGTTATAAAATCTTCAAGTAGGTACTTATAATAATCCCTATGTAACTCGACGGCGGCAGTCCCGACTCGCTGAGTAGGGATCTTGAGTCGTATTGCGCTAAGCATATGTGTCCATACTCCATATACGAGTAAATTTAACCCATGCTCCTTCAAAATATAAAATCTGAATTATTTTGGACAATCATCTTATGATGCAGATTTATTACAAACGAGCTTAACTTATTTCCTGGAAAATTCTAAACATGAACCAATTTTAAAAGTTTTGGACACATTTCTTAAAAAACGCAGGGTAAAGATTTGCCTGACAATCAAAATAATAATGTAAGTATCTATTTAATATTGTAACTAAGTAAATACACAATACAACCACCAGGTTTACACTGGTCTTCTCTTGAAGTTTAGGGCTTTTGCCTAGTTCAGCGTTCATACTCAAACAGCTATTGTGGGACCTAGTTCTGCCTATATAATTAATAGCATATTGTATTTAATTATTCTAATAATAATTATTATCTATTAATTATCAATGTAAGATGTGCGATTGAATTTGTATAATATACCTAATATATTATGCTATCGGCAATGTTTATAATCCAGTATTCTAACTTTCAGACAATTTGTGAAATAAACTCTATTTTGATTCAGCCCGAGGTAAGACTTCTTTAAAGTCTTATATTCCTCGTTGCTGAGGGTCGTAACTACATTCCATTAATCGTCAAATAGTAGAGGTTTTCTTGGGCTATAAATGCGATGGGTGCCCAGATTCTTCCGCAAGAGTATGACATTAAGATTCTTAGGTTTATTTGACGGTTATTATCAGATGTTAATAATAATCGGGACTGGTGGTTTAACGTGTTCACCAGGCACAGAGGGAACAAAAAGGTCATCACATCATCACAACATCCAAAGTCGGTCACCCATCCATTTACCGACTTGAGTCCACGTTGCTTAAAAATCGCGATCGATCAATGCAATCAAATTGATATGCATTTATAGTCGCAATAATAGGCCTCACGTCCCTCCTGGGTATGACAAGGATACATACAATATAGGATGATACTTCCCTATTAAAGGCAATAGTCATCGTAAATTATAGTCCACATCAAAGTAAACTAATCAATGGCTGAATGAAGATGGAGTAGGTGAGGGCCTATATTTTTGAAAATCATGAAATTAGATCTAGGCAGCGTAAATAGTTCAAAATATCAAAACTCAAAAACAGCCCATAATAATTTTGTGAGTATTAAAGTAAATGTAGTACCTATACCCAACGTCAAGAAACAATGTGTTGAAGTGTGTTTGAATTATAAATATTGCCTTTAACATAAGATACCTAATTAGAAAATACCGTTGAAACATCGACTTGTGTAATGGTCCAATGGTCCAATATTATATAAATTATAAAATAAACTATTGTAACTTTTCTGTATCCTAAGGAAAGACTTTGCAATATTTACTTACCTGTAGATATACCTACTTACCTAACAATAATTTTCTCAGTAAAAGTTACCTACCCTAAACTGGAATAGGTAGGTAGGTAGGTACGTAGAGTAATATAGTATGATAAGCAGTACCTAAGCACTATTCTTCGAAAATATATGAGAACCTAGTCACAATTTCCTATCTACACAGTTGTTTTTTTTGATAATTTACTTACTAATAAATAAACAATACATCGATACCGATTATTTTAGGTAATAAACAAAGAAATCCTAAATAATAACTAAGTATACCTTTAAAGTTCTGGCTTCTAATCAGATTAATTATTTGGGCCATGAGAGGAATTGATGTGTAGTAGGTATAGGCATTTAAATATGTATTGTTTATGATTTTTCAAAATTAATTTAAATATTTATTTTACGAATTCAATTCTAAAAACCAGCTAGGAAGGAAATCAAGATTCAAGAGTGTAGGTAGGTATGCGACGTTCTTGATCTCCTTTTGATTTTTCAAGTTGTTTCCTGTTTTTGAAGTTACCTGTAACTAGTAAATAAATATTTTTTAAGTAGCTACCTATAGTATACTGCCCAATGCTTGCAATTTTAAAATAAATGCTGTTTTAGCTATTATTTCATATCAGTCTAATTCTAAACCAGCCTAAGAATGTTTTTGAACTAGTTCCTGTAAAGAATAGGTAATAATTTATAGTTACTTATAAATAAACAAAGTAGGTACAATAAGTTTCAATCACTACCTACCCTTATGTTGCCCTCAATTAGGTACCCTAATGTAAAATATTGGAAAATGAAATGGTTTGTGTGATTTTCAAATTGTTACGTAATTTTAACGATTCCTAAAGCATTTACGATATATTTTATTAAAGTTAGCAGTTTTTGAGTTTATTAATATTTTATGATTTCTTTATTCTGTTTTTGATATATTTTCTAAAACCTATTTACCGTTATCTTAGATATTTCAAAGTATTTATATTTTAGAGGTAGTTAAATTCTTTATTTTAAATAATAATTATGTATCAAAACACAGCAAGTATGATTAAAAATTGTACCGCCCACAATTGCCTTTTCTACTTATCTACCTTAAAATCCTTAAAATGATAATATAACTAAATTCAACTTATTATATTTTGTTTATTGCTTAAAACTACTAATTATAAATTATTCCGTAAAAATGTTGTCAATAGGGTTAGTTGCCCGTGGGCCAAAGGTGCCCATAAAGCTGGATTCATTGCGACGCGGAATGGCGATGGACAACCTTTGGACCAGGTAGGCCCCAGAGCGTGGATCGCAGCCTCTTTCCTTGAGGCTTAAACACAACTCGAGACTGCAAGTAACTTAGTATACAGTTTAGGGGATATAACATCTCCCTGTTGTAAAACAGGGAGAGTTATATCCCCTAAACGGAGAGGGAGTTGAAGGGGAGTAATCCCCTTCAAATAGGAATCGGCTGTGTTTGGTGGTGTTGGATTTAACGGTCATCGTGGCGGTATCGTACAGGGATCTCAATTCGTAATACAATAGGTAATCCTTGAAAAACTCTTATGACTCAGAAGTGAAATAGGTCTATAAGTTTTAGGGTTCCGTACCTAAGGGTGAAAACGGACGAGCATAATAAAAGAAACTAGAAATCAAAGAGAATGGTAGGTAGATGCTTTTGACCATAGACATACGAATTTTCGATGTCTATGCTTTTGACCATAGACATACGAATTTTCGCTACGTGCTTTTGACGATTCAAAAGAACTTGTAAAAGTCAGAGACGTGCTACCTAAACATGATTGTGCACTTCAGCTTTAATTCCCTGCAAAAATAAATTCTGTTGCATTGGCATAAAGTCCAATTTCTAATACAATTATGCTAAGCGGAAAAACGAGCCGAGCGAGAGGTCTATAAATTGGAGTGTGTCACTGTCTAATGGATTGCAAGCATAAAAAAATATTTTCTATGGTACGAATTATGATGTAGCTCACAAAGTTCTTATTCATTGTTTATTTAATTTCAAACAACAAGATTACTTTCTTTTGTTTTCGCAGTAATTTTCATACTGTTATCTTTATTTTATAATGTCATTAAAATATCATTTAGTTTAAAAAGTATTATAAATATTTTTTTAAATTAATAGGATGACAACACTGGGTGTCAAGCAAAACAATATGGCGAACATTCTGTACTATACTATACAGAAGTAGTAAGGTAACCATAATTTGATTGTTTAATGGAAGTGTTTTTTTCTGTTTATCGATAGATTTCTCAAAAATGAAGACTTAAGGCAAAAATGGATCGCTGTCGTTCCAGGAAATATCACCAAATATTCGGCAGTTTGCGGAATGCATTTTAAAGCGGAAGATTTTGCTACGGCTTCGTGTGCACTGAATTTTTTTTAAAAAGAAACGCTGTACCATCAATTTTCCCAAAAGTATGCCTTGCTTACGAACTTCCTAAAACTGTTTAGGACCTAAACACATGCACCAGATTATACAAAATAATTTTACTTACCTATATTATAGGTACCCATACTTAACATGACTGGTACTTTTTCGCAGAACAAAAAAAAATTGAATTTCTCTACTTTTATAACTACAGCGCGGCAGACTATGGCCTAAACCTTTATCATTCTGAGAAGAGACCCGTGCTCAGTAGTGAGCGGCGATGGGTTATCATGATGATTCATCCTCTCCTATTCTCATATAATCCGTCAAATGTCTTACATTATCAAATCGTGTTGTCACCCTAATAGAAAGGGACACACTCCAATTTAGCGCTATCTCAATAGGCTTGTTTTTGGTGTCTCAGTGCACAATCTTGTTTAGGTAGCATGTCTCTGGTAAAAGTCTAATTGAATAAAAATATTTTGAATTTGAATTTAAATTTAGAGAAGCCCGACTTCATAATTTACAAGTGTAGAAACAAAAATTACTTTTTACTTTGTAGTGGTTTTGGAAGTCGGATTTTTTAATATTTTTTTAGGAAGGTGCTGTTATTTTAAGCGCCGCGCTGATAGCTAGCCAAAGAGTATGCTGATAGCAACAGCGTCAGTGAGCGTAGTCGGAAATCGGAATTAAAATACCTATGTTAGTGATGATGATGAGTCATCTATCAACATAGTGTCAACACCATAGGGCAACACGAATTTCCAGTCCGGTGTGGCGCTTAAAATTCAGTACAAAAAATATTTTTTTTTACGACACAATTTATCTAGCATACCTAGGTATTGTGTCATAATATGCTTGTCATATGCCCATATCTGTGGTTGTCTTGCTCTGTGCGCGTGTCGGGTCGAAACTTTCGTCTAAATCAATTTTATGGACCTTGCTATTTTTCTCGATACTAAAAAATATCGATTTGGCTAGGGCGCATCACTTTATCTGTCAACTAACTTTGATGTCTTTGAACTGTCAGCTGTCAGTTGTCAATGATTGTCACAAATAATCAAACGTAGCATGTCCGCGATACTCTTTGATAATGAAAATATAGTGCATAATTAGTTTGGAACTTTATTTTTTTATATAATTATGATCTAAAAAAGACCGTAGTTTGTAGTTTACACTTTACAATGGATCAGAACAATCGGTCTAGACCAATTGATTTAGATGTAGATAGTTTTCGAAGTGATGAACCAGAGTATGACAGAGCTCGTATGCGGAGACAATCTGGTGGTTTTGTCGATTTGGGAAATGAATCACAATACGGAACGGGTGGGCATCAAGCATCTGGTGCGAACGAAATTTTTGCTGATGTACAGGTAAATAACTCTAGTCCGAGTACGTAATTTACAAATTGGAAATGACCCTTATTTGTGAATAATTATTTTGTTTTGCGGATTTAAATTTTAGGGTGACGTGCCTTGGTGGAAATCCAATTTTTTCATATCGCAACCAGTTCTTTTTGGTACCTGGGATGGAGTGTTTACATCATGTCTTATAAATATTTTTGGAGTTATTGTATTCTTGCGGTCTGGTTGGATGGTTGGACAAGCTGGCTTAGTGAATGCAGTGTTAATAGTCATTTTTACAGGTAAGTAGGTACTTTAATTACAACTGAAATTTTAAATTAAAGCTTTAACTGTAAGCAAATCATATTTTTGTTTTTGGTTAATATGTTTATGCTTTGATTGTAGTAGCCTAGTGACTAACAGCTATAAAGACGTTTGTCTCCTCGTAGGGGGGGGGGGGGGGGGGGGGGTACGATCCCTGGCACTTGAGTTATGTGCACTTTAAGCTTGCTTTAAAGGTGAAAGAAAACATTGTAGGAAAACCTGCACATCAGAGAGTTCTCCACAATGTTCTCAAAAGTATGTGTGGCAAAAATTTGGGTTGTATTTTTGTATGACAATCTAACACATTTCTATTTGCAAAACTATAATAAAATAATTTCTCTTTGCCAGAGATTTATTTGGGTTTGGGTCAAACTACGCCATGCACATGTGTTTCGTCCACGCTGATAAGTACTTGACTTACACAGACTTCTTGTGACTAACACAGAAAATACTGAGAGTAGAAGAGATAGCAATTCATTAATAAGACTGAAATGCATTACTTTTAATTCTTCACTTTAGACTTTCGTATAACATATTATCTATATTTTCAAATAATATATTTTATTTTCCAGTATTTGTAGCTTTGATCTCAGTGTTGTCAGCAGTGGGGATATGTGAAAGATGCAGGATAGAAAGTGGAGGAGTTTACTTTATCCTGGCGCACACATTGGGCTCCAGACTGGGAGGAGCATTAGGAATGATTTACTGTTTTGGTCAGGTATGTATTTCAATGCTCATATATTTGAGATACTATGAAATAAGTACTTGAGTTGAGAATATTGATGGCATAGAACACAGATGTGGTAAGAAATAGTTGCTGTAGTAGATTATGAATCTTTATCATTCTCTGCCTTCAAGTATGAGCTATAAGGAAAGGGGATTCTGTATCTAAAACGGTAAAAGGAACCATTATAGATACACTTTGTTGTCTGCCTGTCTGTCTGTTGTGTCTGTCAAGAAACCTATAGGGTACTTCCCGTTGACCTAGAATCATGAAATTTTGCAGATAGCAATGGCTCTGATTCTGAAATAATTATTTTACTAAATCACATCAAGATGGTGCTGTATGGCATTAACTTACAAATTTTTACTATAACTAGTTTGTTTATTGTACGATAGTGCAGAACCCTTTGTGTGCGAGTCCGACTCGCACTTGAAGATATACTCGTACCTACCTGTTCATTAAATAGTGATAGTAGTATTGTAGTATCTTAATCTCATCTGTAAATCAAAAATATTGTACTTGCAATTTAGTCTATCTAACTTATAACTTTTACAGGCTGTAGGATGCGCCTTAAATGTGTTTGGATTTGGAGAATCCATGGCAGATCTAATAGGAACTAATGACTATTCACCGTGGGCTGCCCGTGGGTTTTCTATAGCTGCTGTATTGTTACTGGGAACTATAAATGTTGCAGGAGTAAAATGGGTTATCAAGTTACAGTTTGCTCTTCTTCTGATCATATTGGTGGCTGCTCTGGATTTCTTTGTTGGTTCATTTACTGCTACACCTGGTAAATAAATACTACTCTTTGTTACAACTTCTTTTTACTGTCCAAAGCAAAATCAGTACTTATAATTAGTAATTTTCAAAATATATATTTTACTATACAGAAATCATCTAATTTCAGTTTTGTTGTATACATGGTTATAGATTTAACCTATCTAGGTTTTTACTGTCTTTGCTTGCATTTGTGTTGTAAAACTTTGTATGATACATGTGTGCATTGAAATTAGCGCCTTGACTGTAATTTTCACCATGTCACAATTACTGTAGCTTAAATTACTATTAAAAAATCATAACTCTTCCTTTCGGCTTTTCCGTAGTTGGGTAAAAATAAACGAATTTAATTTTAGATGCTGAATTTAAAGGTTGGCTCAGTGGAACAATGGCCAACAATACTTGGGCTGACTATCAAGAGAACTATACATGGTTTAAATGTTTTGGTGTGTTCTTTCCAACCATTACTGGAATCCTGGCTGGCATTAATATGAGTGGCGATTTAAAAAATCCTTCTAACAATATACCCAATGGTTCTTTGGCTGCCATAGGGACAGGGTAAGATATTTATTTATTTAGAAAATAGAATACTGACTGTTGGTCACGACTGTGTTGAATTTCTGTTTTCCTTAGTATTGTTTATCATATTGAATGTAAAATATCAATGATCTTTTCTTCTGTCATTCTAGGACTGCCCCCTATTGCACCAAAAAGGAAAATATGTTTTTTTTTGTCCTTTCATCTATCTGCATACCAAAATATATCCCACTACTAGCCGATGCCCGCGACTTCGCCCGCGTGGAATCAGGTTTTTGAAATCCCGTGGGAATTCTTTGATTTTCTGGGATAAAAAGTAGCCTATGTGCTAATCCAGGATATTATCTATCTCCATTCTAAATTTCAGCCAAATCCGTCCAGTAGTTTTTGCGTGAAGGAGTAACAAACATACACACACACACACACACATACACATACAAACTTTCGCCTTTATAATATTAGTGTGATTTTTGAGTGATTCATGATGTATGTACTCGTACTTCTTATGTGTTTTGCTTACTTTGAGCAATTTAATATCACTTGATTTAATGTGTGAATTTGACGTGAGGGAAAACATTGTGAAGAAACCTGCATGCCTGAGAGTTCTTTGTAATGTTCTTAGTGTAAAGTTTGTTAATCTGCATTTTAGTCAACATGGTGCACTGTTCCCTTCAGTTGTGGGCTTGCGGTGGGTTGAAATGTTGATGATGGCTGTTTTCTCTAGGGATAAAAACATTTTTTCAAAGAAAAAATATAAGCACGTGCCCATCTTCAGGGTGTGAGATTTATCTATGAATGTCAAGATCAGTTCAGAGGTTAAATCGTAAAAAGATAATTATTAGACAGGCAGTTTAGCAGCTATCCATCTTTAATCAATATTATAAATGCGAAAGTTTGGTTGTCTGTCTGTCACTTTTTCGCGGCTCAGCAGCTGAACCGATTTTGACGAAATTATGCCCAGTGATAGCTTAAATCCTGGATTTGGGCAACAGTTTATAATCCAAATCAGTATCCAAGTAGACAAAGCTGCAGACATCAGTTAGTCATATATTATAACAACTATCATCTATGCTGCTTTCCATACCTTGTCAGATATTTTTGTATCTAATGTATCTGCATTTCTTACTTTTTAGAACTTTTTGTGTCTGAAGTATCTACATTTCATACTTATCAGAACTTTTCAATATCTAATGGATGTACATTTTGTACCTTTTCAGAACTTTTCTTTATCTAATGTTCATAATAACACTAGCAGCGACAGTCAGTCGAGATGCGTTATTGAAAAACTTTTCCATAACAGCTGATATCTCAGCAGTTACAGTTTTACTCCTCGCTGGATTGTACGTGAGTTCTATGAGCTCCTGTCTCGGAGCCATGTACGGAACTCCGAGGGTTTTACAGAGTATTGCTAATGAGAGAGTTATACCTGGTTTAGAGATTCTTGGCCATGGTGTAAGTATGCTTGACTTATTAATTACAATATGCATGATTTTTTTGTGAGGATTTTTAACTAATTATTTTGATTTGATTTCCTTTGACAGCACCACCATTGTTATAACTATTAAGATATTATGAGAATAATAATTAGATTTTAGATATGATTTAATGGACAGGTGGCATTGCGATGCAGTGCATAAAGTAAGGTGTAATATTAGATCGCTCTAGATAAACTCATCGCACCACTGCACCATCTATGGTAATAATAGTCGTTTTTTACGTGAACTATTGAAATACTGGCAGATTATAAGGCACTACAATAATAGAGAGAATCAGTCGACATTAAAGATAAGTTGCCGCACTCGAGACAAGTTTTTACTGTTCAAGACATTATACACATTATTGCTTGTTCTTAGCCGATTCGAATACGAGAAAATACATTCCGATATAGCTGATCGGTACTTACTATTAGTAGTTATTACTATTTTTAGGAGGACCTAGTGTAATGTTTTAAGTTAATGCTGTCATTTAAAATAGACGGGAAAGACAGGCACAGAAAACTTTTCCGTTAATACGTGAAACGTCAGAATAAACGATGTTTGTTTAAAAGTAATTTTGCTATTAGTACCGATTTTTGTTTTGAGATGTACCCATTTGGGGCGCTGGCGGTGTACCTATTACCTATGTACAGAGGAATTTGAACCTTAAAACTGTTAAATCCAGTTTTCTATGACGTTATCGCCAACGAAATGTATCTATGTCGTCAAAATGTGCAAAGTTGTACAAGTTGTACAAACTGTTTGCTCAAATTCGGATAGGACTAATGCACCAGCGTTGTTCTTTATTGAGAGTTCTTTCTTATTAAAATTATTATTTCACAGAGGGGTCCTAACAAAGTGCCCATACATTCAATGATAGTAGTAGCAGTAGTGACAGTAACATTCATCATCATTGGAGATATTAACAAGCTCGCACCAATAGTCACTATGCCTTTTCTGATCACCTATGCTAGCATTGACTACTCTTATTTTGCTCTCGCCCAAACTTTTGATTTGCAACATAAAAGAGAAATGAGGTATGATTTTATTTTGTTATCTCGCCTACACTACGTTAATCTTTTGAGTTATCTACTTTTATTATTCATAATATCTTGACATCATAATTATTTTAATATTGAAACATGATAAATTGTAATCAACGCAACGAAAGTATTTATAAAAACACTTGAGCAAACGAAGCCATTCTTAAAAATTTTGATGGTCTACCTCAAATTACGTTTACATGTGCTCATAAAATTTGTTTGCTAAACAAAAAAAAGGAATTTGTTGAAACCATAATGAGATTAATTTACTTTGTAGCTAATATATTTTTATTACATGAAAAATTTCAATTTTGTTTGAATTTAATCTTATGAGCACCAAACCAAGAAAAAAAATCCTTTATCCAATACACAAACTATAATAATTTATCGTTTACATTCTGTTGATGGCTATTAGGATGGATAGTTGACGGTGACTAGATTCCAAAAATATATTTAGTATGGTTCCAGATTTCAAGGGCAGTCTCAAAGAGATATGCACGTGTATGGCGCCACAGGCAGTGACTTAGATCTGTTGTTTCCGGAAAGGATACGACACAAAACTGTGGGAGTAAGTTTAAGACATGTATTAGCCGTCTATCGAGGAACTAATATGAATAGTTATATTGGTTTGGTTGTACACAAATCTCTAAATTAAATTGATAGACATAAAAGTGGAAAAAAAACGTAAACTAATGACACGTTTAGATTAATTCTATTTAACGGCATCTAATGGGGGCACAGTAGTACCCACGCCAAGTCGAGCAAAAGACGAGTAAATACGGGCACGGCTGTTTCACGGGCACTACCTATTCAGTTTGGAGAGTGCTTACTAATTCTTTATCCCTAAATTACAAGTTTGTACCTAATTTAATTTAGTTATGAATATTCCTCAGTATTTTTGCTACATTTTAATGTTTTTGATGGTAATATAATCTTTTCACCTCTTTTTATTACTATTATAAAACTGTAAATGTAAGTCAATTATTCGCTTGTGCGCTCAACACGTCATTAAGCACCAATGTTTAGACAGGCCATTGCAGTTTTGGATTAGGTTTACATATCGCGATATGTTTCACTAAAATTATTTTTATATTGTAGGATTTCACTCCTTCCCCAACGGATTCCGCGATAATGAATGGGCGAGTGGCAAACGGCGACGCGCGGAGACAGGAAGTCAGTGTACACTCAAAAAATAAAAATTGGTACTCACACCTCTGCAATAGATGGCTCTCGCTGATTGGAGTAAGGATAATAAACTCTATACTATGCTACAAAACTTAGAAATTGAGCTGGTTTTATTTCCTGTCTGTTTTCATTATTTAAGCTCCGTTTTTCGTAAAATTCATGCAATGTTCACTTCGCTCGCGATATTATACTGGACTGGAGTCTGGTACAGACATAAAAAGTATCATGAATTTAGTAATGACACCCCGGACCTCTTAACGATCTTGCCCCTGCGTATTTGGATTTCGCTTTCAACCCATTTTATATCTGAAGTCCACAGTGTATGTTAATTATAAAATAAAAATTGTGATATTTCAGGTGGCAATCAAACTGCTGCTGATGGTTTTAGTTAACTGGATATACGCCATCGGTTGTTTATCCATCCTGTGGCTCCTGTGGCTATACATCGGCGCTGCCAACCCAGCCGTGAAGCCCGGCCGAGCTTCAGAGTTTAGATTCTTCCACTGGCTGAAAATAGCTTTCCTTCAAGCTATAGGGTAAGGGAAACTGATCTCGACCTGTTTTGATATAACTTTATTTTCGCCATTTTGGCGCGGATAGCAGCAGTGAGCGTCATGTGAGCGTACTCGGAACTAAATGTTAGTGTTGTGATATCTGTCAACATAGTTTCAACAACGACACTATTGAACAAAGTGTCCATTTTAAGTCGCACTAATGCGAAAATATTCTCGCTACTCTTTTAGGCTAATAACTGTGCAGTAAAATTATATTTTTATATTATTACTCAAGGTTTATACTTAGTTTTAATAGCAGTGAAGTAAGAGCCACACTTACAAGCAAATACGTAACCTGTATGAGTTACGACGTTCTTCGTTGCAAGTGTCAACATTACTAATACCGTAGCAAACTAGAGATTTTATTTTGTTCATTAAAAATCGGAACCATAGTGTCGATTTTTATTTAACGAAAGAAAACTGCACTATCAATATTTATTATCCTGTATAATAATAATTAATTAGTGGAATAAAATATTAAAATAGAATATTTAATAAAATATAAGCAGTTACTCATTTCTAATATAGAAGAATTTTTGTATCAAAATTATATACCTAGTTATTAGTTAAGGACGTATTTGCACACTTGTATAGATTTTCGGTACGCTTTGTGGCTAAAATATACTAAGTAAATTGGAACTACAGATTGCTAAAAATAGATTGGTCCTTTATCTCCAGAGATCGAGTAATTTTTTGATAAAATCATTAATTTTGATACTATAAGAACGATTTTCCTTCACCTCTTCCACGCAGAATTAACGATTTAGGGTCAAGTTTAGGTACATTTTTCTCAGTTTACGTACGGATTTTATTCTTCTAATAAATATTTTCCGTTAGCACATAATGTGTACCTCAAAATGTGAGATTATTATATTAATAGTATTATAAAATAAATAAAAACATCGTGTATAAATTTTTCACGTATTTTGCTTCAACCGCAAACCTTAATACAGTGCACTAAGGGTTATTTTGATATTGGGCAGGCAATGGTATGATTTCAAAATTATATCAGTCAGCGGCCAGCCGCCTTCGTGGGTGGTCTCTGCGTCGGTTGCTATAATTTTTTGATGTGGAAAAGATCGCTGTACGAACACAAAATAGTTCGACAAAACCCTAACTGATATTTATAGGTACTTATTCCGTGATTGTGCTGATATTTTGGCAAGGTAAGATAATAATGATAATATTATGTACCTATTATCACATTTTATCGTTAGCTGGATTTTTTTCTTGAGCATGATAGTGATCTGATAGTGAACTTCGAAGGCTGCGACAGGAACTTGAAGACTAGAAGAACTAGATGTGTCCAGTTTGGGCTCGTTTTCTTAGTCATGACGAGATCTTACCTCCGGATTTGTGGAGTGACCTGATGGTATACCTCGAAAGTCACTATTGGAACTCGGAGACGAATAGAGCTAGGTGTTTCGAGTTTGGGCTCATTTTCTTAGTCATGATGAGATCTTACCTCCGGATTTGTGGAGTGACCTGATGGTATACCTCGGAAGTCACTATTGGAACTCGGAGACGAATAGAGCTAGGTGTTTCGAGTTTGGGCTCATTTTCTTAGACATGATGAGATCTTACCTCCGGATTTGTGGAGTGACCTGATGGTATACCTCGGAAGTCACTATTGGAACTCGGAGACGAATAGAGCTAGGTGTTTCGAGTTTGGGCTCATTTTCTTAGTCATGATGAGATCTTACCTCCGGATTTGTGGAGTGACCTGATGGTATACCTCGGAAGTCACTATTGGAACTCGGAGACGAATAGAGCTAGGTGTTTCGAGTTTGGGCTCATTTTCTTAGTAATGATGAGATCTTACCTCCGGATTTGTGGAGTGACCTGATGGTATACCTCGGAAGTCACTATTGGAACTCGGAGACGAATAGAGCTAGGTGTTTCGAGTTTGGGCTCATTTTCTTAGTCATGATGAGATCTTACCTCCGGAGTTGTGGAGTGACCTGATGGTATACCTCGGAAGTCACTATTAGAACTCGGAGACGAATAGAGCTAGGTGTTTCGAGTTTGGGCTCATTTTCTTAGTAATGATGAGATCTTACCTCCGGATTTGTGGACTGACCTGATGGTATACCTCGGAAGTCACTATTGGAACTCGGAGACAAATAGAGCTAGGTGTTTCGAGTTTGGGCTCATTTTCTTAGTAATGATGAGATCTTACCTCCGGATTTGTGGAGTGACCTGATGGTATACCTCGGAAGTCACTATTGGAACTCGGAGACGAATAGAGCTAGGTGTTTCGAGTTTGGGCTCATTTTCTTAGTAATGATGAGATCTTACCTCCGGATTTGTGGAGTGACCTGATGGTATACCTCGGAAGTCACTATTGGAACTCGGAGACGAATAGAGCTAGGTGTTTCGAGTTTGGGCTCATTTTCTTAGTCATGATGAGATCTTACCTCCGGATTTGTGGAGTGACCTGATGGTATACCTCGGAAGTCACTATTGGAACTCGGAGACGAATAGAGCTAGGTGTTTCGAGTTTGGGCTCATTTTCTTAGTCATGATGAGATCTTACCTCCGGATTTGTGGAGTGACCTGATGGTATACCTCGGAAGTCACTATTGGAACTCGGAGACGAATAGAGCTAGATGTTTCGAGTTTGGGCTCATTTTCTTAGTCATGATGAGATCTTACCTCCGGATTTGTGGAGTGACCTGATGGTATACCTCGGAAGTCACTATTGGAACTCGGAGACGAATAGAGCTAGGTGTTTCGAGTTTGGGCTCATTTTCTTAGACATGATGAGATCTTACCTCCGGATTTGTGGAGTGACCTGATGGTATACCTCGGAAGTCACTATTGGAACTCGGAGACGAATAGAGCTAGGTGTTTCGAGTTTGGGCTCATTTTCTTAGTCATGATGAGATCTTACCTCCGGATTTGTGGAGTGACCTGATGGTATACCTCGGAAGTCACTATTGGAACTCGGAGACGAATAGAGCTAGGTGTTTCGAGTTTGGGCTCATTTTCTTAGTAATGATGAGATCTTACCTCCGGATTTGTGGAGTGACCTGATGGTATACCTCGGAAGTCACTATTGGAACTCGGAGACGAATAGAGCTAGGTGTTTCGAGTTTGGGCTCATTTTCTTAGTCATGATGAGATCTTACCTCCGGATTTGTGGAGTGACCTGATGGTATAACTCGGAAGTCACTATTGGAACTCGGAGACGAATAGAGCTAGGTGTTTCGAGTTTGGGCTCATTTTCTTAGTCATGATGAGATCTTACCTCCGGATTTGTGGAGTGACCTGATGGTATACCTCGGAAGTCACTATTGGAACTCGGAGACGAATAGAGCTAGGTATTTCGAGTTTGGGCTCATTTTCTTAGTAATGATGAGATCTTACCTCCGGATTTGTGGAGTGACCTGATGGTATACCTCGGAAGTCACTATTGGAACTCGGAGACGAATAGAGCTAGGTGTTTCGAGTTTGGGCTCATTTTCTTAGTAATGATGAGATCTTACCTCCGGATTTGTGGAGTGACCTGATGGTATACCTCGGAAGTCACTATTGGAACTCGGAGACGAATAGAGCTAGGTGTTTCGAGTTTGGGCTCATTTTCTTAGTCATGATGAGATCTTACCTCCGGATTTGTGGAGTGACCTGATGGTATACCTCGGAAGTCACTATTGGAACTCGGAGACGAATAGAGCTAGGTGTTTCGAATTTGGGCTCATTTTCTTAGTAATGATGAGATCTTACCTCCGGATTTGTGGAGTGACCTGATGGTATACCTCGGAAGTCACTATTGGAACTCGGAGACGAATAGAGCTAGATGTTTCGAGTTTGGGCTCATTTTCTTAGTCATGATGAGATCTTACCTCCGGATTTGTGGAGTGACCTGATGGTATACCTCGGAAGTCACTATTGGAACTCGGAGACGAATAGAGCTAGGTGTTTCGAGTTTGGGCTCATTTTCTTAGTAATGATGAGATCTTACCTCCGGATTTGTGGAGTGACCTGATGGTATACCTCGGAAGTCACTATTGGAACTCGGAGACGAATAGAGCTAGGTGTTTCGAGTTTGGGCTCATTTTCTTAGTCATGATGAGATCTTACCTCCGGATTTGTGGAGTGACCTGATGGTATACCTCGGAAGTCACTATTGGAACTCGGAGACGAATAGAGCTCGGTGTTTCGAGTTTGGGCTCATTTTCTTAGTAATGATGAGATCTTACCTCCGGATTTGTGGAGTGACCTGATGGTATACCTCGGAAGTCACTATTGGAACTCGGAGACGAATAGAGCTAGGTGTTTCGAGTTTGGGCTCATTTTCTTAGTCATGATGAGATCTTACCTCCGGATTTGTGGAGTGACCTGATGGTATACCTCGGAAGTCACTATTGGAACTCGTAGACGAATAGAGCTAGGTGTTTCGAGTTTGGGCTCATTTTCTTAGTAATGATGAGATCTTACCTCCGGATTTGTGGAGTGACCTGATGGTATACCTCGGAAGTCACTATTGGAACTCGGAGACGAATAGAGCTAGGTGTTTCGAGTTTGGGCTCATTTTCTTAGTAATGATGAGATCTTACCTCCGGATTTGTGGAGTGACCTGATGGTATACCTCGGAAGTCACTTTTGGAACTCGGAGACGAATAGAGCTAGATGTTTCGAGTTTGGGCTCATTTTCTTAGTCATGATGAGATCTTACCTCCGGATTTGTGGAGTGACCTGATGGTATACCTCGGAAGTCACTATTGGAACTCGGAGACGAATAGAGCTAGGTGTTTCGAGTTTGGGCTCATTTTCTTAGTCATGATGAGATCTTACCTCCGGATTTGTGGAGTGACCTGATGGTATACCTCGGAAGTCACTATTGGAACTCGGAGACGAATAGAGCTAGGTGTTTCGAGTTTGGGCTCATTTTCTTAGTCATGATGAGATGTTACCTCCGGATTCGTGAAGTGACCTGATGGTATACCTCGGATGTCACTATTGGAACTCGGAGACGAATAAAGCTAGCTGTTTCGAGTTCGGGCTCATTTTCTTAGTCATGATGAGATCTTACCTCCGGATTTGTGGAGTGACCTGATGGTATACCTCGGAAGTCACTATTGGAACTTACAGAACGAGCTCAAACTCATAACATCTAACTCTACTCGACTCGAAAGTCCAATAGTGGCTTTTGAAGTATACCTTCAGAGCACTCCAACAAGTTTCAAGGTATAATCTCGTCATAACTAACAAAACGAGCCCAAACTCGAAACACCTAGCTCTATTCGTCTCCGAGTTCCAATAGTGACTTTCGAGGTATACCATCAGGTCACTCCACAAATCCGGAGGTAAGATCTCATCATGACTAAGAAAATGAGCCCAAACTCGAAACACCTAGCTCTATTCGTCTCCGAGTTCCAATAGTGACTTCCGAGGTATACCATCAGGTCACTCCACAAATCCGGAGGTAAGATCTCATCATGACTAAGAAAATGAGCCCAAACTCGAAACACCTAGCTCTATTCGTCTCCGAGTTCCAATAGTGACTTCCGAGGTATACCATCAGGTCACTCCACAAATCCGGAGGTAAGATCTCTTCATGACTAAGAAAATGAGCCCAAACTCGAAACACCTAGCTCTATTCGTCTCCGAGTTCCAATAGTGACTTTCGATGATACCATCAGGTCACTCCACAAATCCGGAGGTAAGATCTCATCATGACTAACAAAACGAGTCCAAACTCGAAACACCTAGCTCTATTCGTCTTCGAGTTCCAATAGTGACTTCCAAAGTATACCATCAGGTCACTCCACAAATCCGGAGGTAAGATCTCATCATGACTAAGAAAATGAGCCCAAACTCGAAACACCTAGCTCTATTCGTCTCCGAGTTCCAATAGTGACTTCCGAGGTATACCATCAGGTCACTCCACAAATCCGGAGGTAAGATCTCATCATGACTAAGAAAATGAGCCCAAACTCGAAACACCTAGCTCTATTCGTCTCCGAGTTCCAATAGTGACTTCCGAGGTATACCATCAGGTCACTCCACAAATCCGGAGGTAAGATCTCATCATTACTAAGAAAATGAGCCCAAACTCGAAACACCTAGCTCTATTCGTCTCCGAGTTCCAATAGTGACTTCCGAGGTATACCATCAGGTCACTCCACAAATCCGGAGGTAAGATCTCATCATGACTAAGAAAATGAGCCCAAACTCGAAACACCTAGCTCTATTCGTCTCCGAGTTCCAATAGTGACTTCCGAGGTGTACCATCAGGTCACTCCACAAATCCGGAGGTAAGATCTCTTCATGACTAAGAAAATGAGCCCAAACTCGAAACACCTAGCTCTATTCGTCTCCGAGTTCCAATAGTGACTTCCGAGGATACCATCAGGTCACTCCACAAATCCGGAGGTAAGATCTCATCATGACTAAGAAAATGAGCCCAAACTCGAAACACCTAGCTCTATTCGTCTCCGAGTTCCAATAGTGACTTCCGAGGTATACCATCAGGTCACTCCACAAATCCGGAGGTAAGATCTCATCATGACTAAGAAAATGAGCCCAAACTCGAAACACCTAGCTCTATTCGTCTCCGAGTTCCAATAGTGACTTCCGAGGTATACCATCAGGTCACTCCACAAATCCGGAGGTAAGATCTCATCATTACTAAGAAAATGAGCCCAAACTCGAAACACCTAGCTCTATTCGTCTCCGAGTTCCAATAGTGACTTCCGAGGTATACCATCAGGTCACTCCACAAATCCGGAGGTAAGATCTCATCATGACTAAGAAAATGAGCCCAAACTCGAAACACCTAGCTCTATTCGTCTCCGAGTTCCAATAGTGACTTCCGAGGTGTACCATCAGGTCACTCCACAAATCCGGAGGTAAGATCTCTTCATGACTAAGAAAATGAGCCCAAACTCGAAACACCTAGCTCTATTCGTCTCCGAGTTCCAATAGTGACTTCCGAGGATACCATCAGGTCACTCCACAAATCCGGAGGTAAGATCTCATCATGACTAAGAAAATGAGTCCAAACTCGAAACACCTAGCTCTATTCGTCTCCGAGTTCCAATAGTGACTTCCAAAGTATACCATCAGGTCACTCCACAAATCCGGAGGTAAGATCTCATCATGACTAAGAAAATGAGCCCAAACTCGAAACACCTAGCTCTATTCGTCTCCGAGTTCCAATAGTGACTTCCGAGGTATACCATCAGGTCACTCCACAAATCCGGAGGTAAGATCTCATCATGACTAAGAAAATGAGCCCAAACTCGAAACACCTAGCTCTATTCGTCTCCGAGTTCCAATAGTGACTTTCGAGGTATACCATCAGGTCACTCCACAAATCCGGAGGTAAGATCTCATCATGACTAAGAAAATGAGCCCAAACTCGAAACACCTAGCTCTATTCGTCTCCGAGTTCCAATAGTGACTTCCGAGGTATACCATCAGGTCACTCCACAAATCCGGAGGTAAGATCTCATCATGACTAAGAAAATGAGCCCAAACTCGAAACACCTAGCTCTATTCGTCTCCGAGTTCCAATAGTGACTTCCGAGGTATACCATCAGGTCACTCCACAAATCCGGAGGTAAGATCTCATCATGACTAAGAAAATGAGCCCAAACTCGAAACACCTAGCTCTATTCGTCTCTGAGTTCCAGTAGTAGGTTCCAAAGTATGCAATTTCATCAAGTCGGGAGGTAATGTAATGCTATCCTTCTCAGATTATTTTAGTCATAGTAGGAGCTCATAATTTCATAAGCATGGAAATGTTGTTCATTGCCAAGAAGTCATGGTGAAATATTTCATCATCAGACCCTTAGTCTGTAGGCACTGTTCTACTTACTGTATTATTGTCAAGATACATATTTAAAAAAAAAAAACTGTTAAAAAAAAATAGATGACCAAATATAAAATAAAATAAAAATATAAAAGTATCAAAATCAAGTCGATTCACTCATTTTGACGCAGCTGTGTGCGTGTGGGCAGTGTACTTATGTAGTAGTGCAATTTTGATACCTATTCATTTTGCAAAGACGTCCTTAACTAGCTTATGCCCGCGACTTCGACCGCGTGGACTACACGAAATCCCTATGGTTAGTATAGGTTGAAGTTGCAATTATAGGATGTCTACGTCATAAGAGCTATCTGCATGCCAAATTTTAGCCCGATCCGTCCAGTAGATTGAGCTGTGCGTTGATAGATCAGTCCATCAGGCAGTCACCTTTTCGTTTTATACATTTAGAAGATAAACAGAAATGTTTCATGTTGACCGTGCTAATTACAGAAAGCGGCCGTTAGAATACGAACAATTGGTTGTGACACCGATGCATTCGGACATTGCCGTAGAGCAAGAGAGGCTCAACGATGACAACGAAGACTTCGCCTCGCGCCGGCGCTACCACCAGTCCACAGCTCTGCAGAGTCATCTTGTCAGTGTTTAATGTTTCCATTTTTAGGGTTCCGTACCCGAAGGGTGCCCACGGGACCCTATTACTAACACTCCGCTGTCCGTCTGCCTGTCTGTCAACGGGCTGTATCTTGTGAACCGTAATTGGTAGAGAGTTAGTATTTTCACAAAATGTGTATTTCTTTTGCCTCTATAACAACAAATACTAAGAATTTCAAAATGGCCGCCATGAAAATAAGAAAGTGTTATTTTGCAAGATGGTACGGAACTCTTCGTGTGCGAGTCCGATTCGCACTTAACCGATTTTCACTATTGTTATTAATATAATTAACTATTTCAACTCTAAATATATTTAAGTAATCATAGGAATATTTTGATTCAATAATAATTTATACATTAATTGTGATTTATGACTATGAAAATCGTATTTATTGATAGCATGTAATGTAGTAAATAATATAATAGATGAACTCTAGAGCTTCGATGATATTGACTGACTTTTAGATGATATTTGCTTGGTTCTTTGTGATAATTTTACTATATTAATTACTGCTAATGAGTGACATTTTTTTTAGCAATTTACAATAACTTTAATAGTGAAATATTAAATATGTAAGTACTAAGTATATAAGATGAATGCAAGAGGTTTACTATCAGTAAGCTTAATATGTAGAGCCTCTTCATGCTAGCGTTTCTCCAGGGGGCGTATGCGCAGCGCAGACGTTGTGACAACGCAACGCACGTGCGCGTTAACACTAAACGCTGTGCTGAAAAAAAAAGTTTTTTTTTTAAACTATTTCAAATTTGTATTTACTATTTTTGTTATATAGTTTTCGATTGTATTGACGCTGCGCTGTCTTCGCGCATACGCCACACTAGCGCAGTGTTCAGGTGTGAATGCGTCGTCGCGTTGTCGCGGCATTTGCGCTGCGCATATTATGTTCGACGAACGACGCTTGAGAAACGCTAGTGTGCAATGGCTCTAATATAAAAAAGTTGAAACTTGGCACCTACTGATACTAGCTACTTTTCTGTAAAAAGCTGGTTTGGACTGCATTAGTACCTATTTTAGTGTGATAGCAAATACATTAACAGTTTCATTGCAAACTAACTGAAAACTTAGCAGGTGTATCTATCAATTGGGTTCACTGATTTGGTTTTCGTGAGTAGTTGTTACCTTACAACTGTGACCAGGTTCTGATAATGGGGCAGGAAGGTGACCACAGGAACTCGGCTCTACTAAATGCTAAGCAAAGTCCAGCAAGTGGACTCGTTGGATTTGTCTCGACAAATAGTGATCAAGGTCTGATGTTGGAACAGAAAGGTAAATCGATAACAGGTTTATTAACCGTATAACCATACATTTCATTAGTTGGGGTGAATTAAAATAATTTTTAATTTAATTTATGGTTTTGTTCACCATAACATAATATGTAGGTACTCAATTAAAATATAGTCCAGAGTCCAGACAAGCTTTTTATTTATGATCTTGGACTATATAAAATAAGCTAGTATTACTAGTTATCTAATGAATTATTATAATATTATGTAAGATTAGCTTTTACAGGTAGGTACCTACTAGTTCATTTTGCATATTTGTCAACTAAATCAATTGAGATTAGAAAGGATTATTTTTGTAATAAATTTTGTAATACTTAAAAATTGTGTTTCATTTGCTCAAAACTATAAAAATCTAGGGTACCTACAGATTTCGTTTATGAAGAAAAACCAGTCAAATGCGCGTCGTACTCGCACTCGATGGGTTCCGTACTATTGCACAAAAATATTGCTTAATACTATGACAATAAAATACAGGATAGACTTAAAAACAAAGGGCGACCTTATCGCTACAGTAATCTCTTTCAGATACACACTAATCTATCTATGCAGACAACCAATTATTTATTTTTAAAATAAGTTACGTCATACCTACGATTATTATTCCCGACACCGGTCCTTTCAGTTTCTTTTCTATCGATCCAAGCACATAATATTCGCTTGTATTGGATATCGATTTAAAAAATTAGAGTATAGCAACGTTGTATCGATACTGCAAGAATGAAGAATCGTATTATATCGTACGGATCGACTGCATACTGCACGATATGATGCATCCCTATTCGCAATGACAAGCTGTAATCTGTGATTGATCATAGTCTATGTAAAAAGTACTCTGTGATCATCAAAGTACTCTGTGGACTTCGTCTGTGATGGCGTTTGCTGGCGCGCGTGCTGTGCTTGTTTGGAGTGTTTTTTTTGTTAAGAGTGGCTGGTTTTTGTGTTAGTTGGTGTTTTTTGGTGGTGGAACTGACTGGGAAGCGCTCTAAGGGGGCGCCGCGCGTATGTCGGCGGGCGCTGGTGCAGACGGAGTCCATACTTGTATAAATTCAATAACTTGAAAATATCACAAACTTGACATTGGCTAATCAGAGTAAAGCCAGATTTAAAGGAAAAAAAAAAAGTACTCTGTGTCTGTGATGACAACTAACTGACGCATAATTGACGTTTTCTTTTGTGATATAAATTTTTTCCAAAATTAGTGTATTTTAGATTTTAGAAAACAATAATTCGTTTCAATACATGCCTAATTGTAAATGTGATAAATCATAGAACAATACAAACAAACTACTTAGTAATATGGCCGATGATTTAAGGAATTATAAACTTCAATTACAGCAGGTTAGAATTTTATCCATAATTTTGCACCACAGCTGTGTACAATGTTGTTTTCTAAAATAAATTTTAATTTAAGGTGGAAGCAGCATTACTAACGGATCCACAAAATGAAGAACTATTAAAGCTGAAAACGGATTTAGAAGAAGTAATTGAGTTGACACGCGATCTTATAAAAACTCAGGAGGGTGAATCCAAAGTTCATAATATTCATAGTTCTAGTAATGATGATGATGTTGCAGCTTCCCTGTTGGCAGCGGAGGAAGGCGATGTCGGAGAGTCGGAGCCAAAGTGGAGGATTGGCGAGAAATGCTTGGCCAAGTGGAAGGCAGATAACATGTAAGTAGTTTATCAAACTGCATTGCTCTTGTAAACTTATATGTGCAGTTGTGCTTGTGCACTCAATAAGTAGAAATTATTTAATACGTATACAGTATGAGTATGGATTTTAAGTGTACAACCACACTTAAAATCCATACTCATATTATAAATGCAAAAGTAATTGTCTTTTTGTTAAATTTTCACAGATCAATTGCAGAACCGATCTTGACAAAATTTGACACAAAGAATTAAAATTCAGAAATGTGGTGGCAGGACTAGAATTTTTAATAGACTGGATGATATTCTCAATTCGGCACTCATTTTTTTCATTTTTTTTTCATTTTACTTGTGGAAATTCAGGAATGTTGGTAGTGAGTTGATACTGTAGGTACCAAGTGTAGAGTCATCATTGAACTCTAATTTCCATCTCCTCTATCCTGGTGTTATAGTTGTAAAACATTATTAAGCAGTGGGACTGTTGATAGGAACTGTTGATGGTAAATTAATATTGTTTGTACCAAGGAAGATTTCATCATTGAACCCCCAACTCCTACATCTAGTCTCCATTTTTGAATTAATTGTATACTTTCTTTGAATACATGTTTAATATTTATGCTACTTACTGTATTTGTACTGTCTTATTACAGGTTTTACGAGGCTACTATAGAAGATATAGGGGAAAGTAGTCTCAAAGTAAAATTTGAAGGTTATACAACATTCGAAACAGTCTCTATTTTAGATGTTAAGTCTTTGGGAACAGGCACAAAACGACCACTAGCTGGTGATGAAAGCAAGTAAGTAAAAAATTCTATGAGACTCATGTTTTATATATGCACCATAATATAATAAAAATATTTAATTTAAACCTTGAGATCACACAAAGGTTCTGTCAGGAACAAGTTCTAGTAAATCTTACTGTCTGCAACCAATATACCTCAAGCAGTTTTATTCTCAATGTATAAACAGGAATAAAAGTAATGTATAAATAATATTTATTCGTCATGATTTTTACTAGGATTTCTTTTGCAGGCATGGCAAAGGTTACAACAGAGAGTATTTAAAAAAGAAAAAGCAAAAAAAGCAACAAAGGTTCAAACAAATTGAAGAGGAAAGAGAGAGTGAGAAAAATAAATGGCTCTCATTTCATACCAAAGCTTCAAAGAAACCTGGAGTGCGAACAAAAAGTATATTTGCATCACCTGACAATTTGACTGGCCGCGTTGGAATTGGAACTTGTGGTATATCAGGGAAACCAATGACTGAGTATACACCAGGAGAAAAGTGGAAGAAGGGTGGATAATGTGCAAAAGTTCTAGTGTAATTTTAGGTTAACTTAGTTTAATAAACTATTACTGAATGTAATGACTTAATAAATTTTTTTTTATTAAAGAAGTGCTTTTTGCTTTTAATGTAGGATCACTTCGTTGTCTCTTTCGTGCCTGTCAAGAAAAAGGAATCAAAACCTTCCCGTTGGCCTAGAATCCTGAAATTTGGCAGGTAGGTAGGTCTTATAGCGTAAGTAAAAATCGGAAAACCGTGAATTTGTAGTTACCTCACAAAAACCCAGTCAAATGCGAGTCGGACTCGCACACGAAGGGTGACGTACCATCATATAAGGTATACGGTCTAACACTATGTAGAACCCTGTAAGTTAATAATGGACTACGCCATCTATATGTGATTTAGTAAATTAAATTTTTCGTAAACATTTTAATTTTTTTGTGTGATTGACAATTCACACACACATTCACATTTGTGAACCACAAATTGACCGTTTTCGGATTTTTTCCTTTACTTGTGCTATGAGATCTACTTACCTGTCAAATTTCATGATTCTAGGTCAACTGGAAGTAAATAGGTTTTCTTGACAGACACGATAGATAGACAGACAGACACCAAAGGTTATACGAGTAGGATATAAGGGTCCCTTTTTTCCTTTTAAGGTACGGAACCCTAAAAGTTAAAATGTTGCGGTGTCTTCTCGACAACTGAAGTCGGTCAGGGTACGGGCCTCGAGGCCAAGCCTCCTTGCCCGGGCGTTTCCTCACAGGTAGTTTGGCTACCTGTACAATTCATTTCAGCCCTTTTCCTCACAATGGGCTGAGGCTGCGCTTGGTTTTAATAAAACTGCCACACCTCTTGGAAGTTAACCCGCTACCATCTTAAGCTGCGCCATCACTTACCACCAAGTGAGAGGAGTGAAGGTAACTTGGAACGAAATAAGAAAAAATTTCGCTCTACAGACATTTCATGCGACACGTTATATTAAATAAAAATAAATAACAAAGGCTGGATGAACACTTATTTAATGAGACTTAAATAATATGTCTGACCAATGACCATAATAAGTAGGATAAAATATTTGGTTTTTACAGTAGGTAGGTACCTACTGTAAAAAGATAAACATGGTATGACGTCTGACACCCTTATATTATAATATGATAGATAGAGATACCTATTAACTTGAGAGGTACGAGTTAGGCGTAGGTAGCCAATCGTAGCGTATTATACAGAAATGATAAGTGTGGTAAAATGAACCGTGGCGTTTATTTTTACAGAAAAGTGAAACAATTATAGACTAAAACTTAAGCTATCCATGTAATCAATTTTAGTGTAATAATAAAATCGGAGGAGATAAAAATGTCTGGTCTGATTTCAACTTTATCTAGTAAAAATTACAAGATAAAGTTAAAATCTTAGTAAAAAATAATTAGAGTATTAGAGTAAAATTGTTTTTCTGACGCTTGGTATTTTTTAATGTTTTAGTACGTTTATATTCATGAGCTTAGAATTTTTTTCTCCTCTTTCATTCGACATCCCACTCGATACAATAGCAAAAGCAATAGACCTCCACTTTTTCTGATGTAACATCCGTTAGGTCAACCTTTTTCGTATAAAATGTAGCCTATGTCACCCGGACCTTTACAACCAATCAATTGACACCTCATGCATTAAAATCGGCCCAGTAGTTTAAGCACTTCGATGGAACACACAGAATCTGGATACAAACATACATACCTTACATACATAGACTGCTAAAATCATAACCTTTTGGCTTTGCCGCAGTCGGGTAAAAAATGATTAAAGCCTTCAAGGGTGGCGAGTGGACTCTAGGCGCGGGGAGTTTAGAGACCAGAGAGACGTAACGCGGCGAATGGCGGTGAGTAGAGGCGCAGCGAGTAGAGGCGACACTAGCGACTCGATGCTCGGTTAGAATGACACTAGGCGAGAATCTGTTGGATTTTCCCTATATTTTAAACAGTTTTCTAACCCCTTTTAATACCAGGTAAGATTAGTTATTTTCAAATAGTAGGTACATCTATTCAATAAGTAAGTACACCTATTTTATACCTACAAACATTAGCAGCTCTCCCCGGCTTCGCGCGGTAGCCATAGTAGATATTCTTAGATTTCGCTTGTAGTATTGTCCAATAGTATTTTTTGTTAATATGATTTTAGAAGACTTGCAACTGCGTTGTGAGCTTTTTAGACTGTCTAGGTACTAGCGCTACATGTACCTAAAGGCCATTTCCGAGAAATCGTGCTAGCCAGGTATTTTTTTCGACATTTTGCATGATAAATCAAAAACTATTATGCCTAAAAAATAATGAAAATCTGTTTTAGAATGTACAGGTGAATGTACACTCGATACGAATATCTTACTTTGAAAATTCAAAGCCCGATTTTCCCCCTTTTTTTTAATTAAATTCAAAATCATTTTCAATTCTTACTTGATTGCAATGATGTTGCACCACTACCTATCATATGTCATGTCCGATGTCTTACTGAAATCTGACTGTGACAGACGGACGGAGAAAGTCGCACCATAAGGGTTCAACTTTTATCATTTTGTTGCAGAACCCTAAAAAACCCTTCTGAAAAAATGGGTTGTATTTTTAAAGAATCAGTTGACGGTACCAGTACTGAAATAAATGAAAATTGAAATAAAATCTGGTTTGTGATTTTGAAGGGAATCCATGTTCATAAGTAATGGAGCAGTTGGCCAAGCAAAATTCTTTTTCTTGAAGGGTAGGTAAACGGAATCATGAAAACTTGCTAGTCGAACGTATTCTCTTTGTCGATAGCGCAGCTTCTATCAAATCCACGCGGGCGAAGTCGCGGGCATCGGCTAGTTTTTGATCTATTCAAAAAAATATAGTATTTTTTTTTGAATCGGTATTATAAGTACCCAGAAAACTTATATTAGCTTCTACAATATCACCAGTGGCGTGCAGCTCATAGAGACATCAAAGCACAGCTTTCCTTGGAAATATGTATTACCCTAGTTGAAATATCTCAATGCTCGGTTTTCTTTATGACTCGCCAGTAAACAGGTACCTACCTTACTAATGCCTACCCTGGATTTAAACTCTTTGCACGCCATTGAATATCACGAATCTTAGTAGCTAACGTAGTACCTATATCTAAACATTTGCTCAAAAAAAAAACCCTATCAGTTCGAAGAATTTTGGAAGCTAGTTAAAAATAACGATTTTTGGTTTTAAGCCACATAATTCTCTATATCTCTAGAAATAAGCAAGTAGGTATTATTGTTCATCTATTCTTGTATTGTTCATCTGTGCGACTGCGGGCGATAGGCCATCGCAACTTGGTGTAACGCGACGCACGGGACGCATTCGGCACCAAGGACCCGGCACTATGCTGCCAATTCAATTTCTTGCTGACCATATTGCTAGTATCGCTTGCTGTATCATAAAATTCTTATTACCATTCCATTCCACACATATTTTGCATTTATTCGTTCCTTGCTTTGAATGTTTTTTTTTATTTGACTGAAACTAGCTAGACAAAATTCGTTCATCAATAACTTAATTTCACTTTATACTTTTTTACACAAAGATTAGGTTGGCGAAAGGGCATTAAAGAGGGTTGCCATGTACATGAAAAAACTTGGTTCAAGGTTCTCGCACAAAGTAGCGTAAGGAGACATACTCGTACCACCGGGTCTCTGGACTGTGCTGCTAATAGCTGTTCCATCTGCGGCCCTAAGTATCAAGCTTCTATCGGCTTAATATGCAGTTTAAACAGATGGCAGTGTCGACTAGTCTTCGCATAAATTGACTGTTATTAAATAATAATTGCAATTCTTGACAAATACCTATAGCTTACAAATAGATAGATATCGTAAGAATTTTTACAAATATGAGTAGATATTGTTCGCGGTCGACATGCCAATCGGGGTTTGAGGTGAGTTGTGAAGGGCCAAAAAAATTAACGATATCGATTACCCGGCATGTGATGTAATCTCACTAGAGAATTGCCATCTCTACCTGTCGCGAATAATAGGATACCTATATATTATTATTTTAGTGTAGGTATAAACTATCGTGAGTAATATCCACTATAATATTTTTTTAGTAAATTAGTAGTTGCCGTATACGGATTCGTAGCTTTCAAGTAGAGAGATCTACGCCAACTCCAACCATCCTATTTTTTAAAAAGTCATTTAGTAGTTGTCCTCTACGAATTCGTAGCTTTTCGTAGTACTTAGAGAGCTACGACAAGTCCTACCATCCTATTTTCTTATAGTAAAACTTTTCTAATTGTCCTCTACGGATCGTAGCTTTTACGTAGAGAGATCTACGAAAACTCCGACCATCCTATTTTCTTTTGTCACCCGATTGCGGCAAAGCAAAAAGGAAAGATTTTAGCAGTCTATTTATTAATATAGTAGTAGTCCTCTACGCATCCGTAGCTTTTACGTAGAGAGATCTACGACAACTCTTCCACATTTGTCTAATACGTTCACGTATCATTCATCCGATAGGTTCGAAACTTTGTACAGTTGGTGTTGGCACTTATACCATCGACGTACAAACTACAAAGTGCGCTAGTCGTATTGCAACGCATGTCGGGCATAAGCTAATGCAAAAATATGTTATATAATATGGATCAACTTTCAAAAATGCCCTTAATATTTAAATTTAAGATTCAAAAAGTTTACGCAAAGTTTGAATAGGGCTGGAGTTTTCCAAATTAGTGCGAAGGGACGTAAAGAAGAACGCAGAAAAGGTTTTGAGCGTTATCTTAATCGTTAAGCTTTTAAAACATATTTATCTAGCTAGCAATAACTTATCAGACGCCTAATTACAGCCGCGAAACCACCTGTCCGCTAACATCACTGTACATAGGCCTTCGCATATACTTCGGTGCGTCTTACGCGCGGGCCCTCCCCCGCGGCGCCATTGGCCACAGAGGCCGCTGCGCGCGCAGTGGCCCTCCTCACGCTCGGGTGTGAGACGATGGGACTCCGCAGGAGCCGGTCGTGGCCGCAATGTGGACCCGCGGACAGTGCTGTCGCGACCACGCTGCCACATCGTCGTCACTCGGTGCACATTCCACACGCTCGACGCGCTCGAACTATAAAACTGCAACCGTAAACAGACAACCCTAAACTTTTTTAAGTTGTAGCGATAGTTTAAAATTAGTATAATTCGCCTATTTTTTACTTTGCGAATATGAATCTGTAATTAAATACCTTTTAAATATTAATATAATTATAGATTAGTGTTTTATTTTAAAAGTTTGACTGGAGTTAGATTTGGTGATGTGCGATGGCTAAGCGTCAGGCGTTAAAAGGCTGGGGAGTTTTGCACTGCGCGCGTCTGGTGCTTCCGCTGTGCGCATGCGCGTGCGCACTGGTGGCCGTCGCCGCGGACGCGCACGCCGACGTTGACACCTCTACCGGCAACGGAGACAATACACTTACCAATTCAGGTAGGTTACTTATTAAATAATTATTTTTTGATTCATCTCAGTAGAATCTGCTTTCCGAACTGATCGGTGGTAGAGTCTTTACATATCATGAATTGTACAGGCAGGTCCTACATGAAATAAATAAATTCATTTCATTGTTAACTTAATAGAAATAAAAAGTTTTTTGATAGGTACCTACAAATAAACTTTTACGAGAGCTTTTGCATGTCAAAAGAATCTCTACCACTAGTTCGGAGTGTTCTTCCTACCGAGAAGAACCAGCCAGAAACTCAGCGGTGGCTCTTTTCAAAGATTTTTATACTTAAGTTGAAGAATGCGTATAAAAAAACGAATTAAGTATTCCATTGAATTATCTCCTATGGCATAAGCACGTAAAACGATTGATCTTCTTGCTGGCTTAACAATGTGACTTCTAGAAAGAGAGCTGGTGGAAGGAAGTACTACTTGGTAAAACCTAAAATGTTTGGATTCAGGAGTTCTCCACTGAGCAGCAAGCAGTTATTTAGTTTTAGGGTTACCTGATGTATTTCGTACTGCCTTATTAGTAGGTATGCCATTGTAGAAGCTATACATTAAGTTGAAAATC
Organism: Maniola jurtina; assembly: GCF_905333055.1. NCBI lineage: Eukaryota > Metazoa > Arthropoda > Insecta > Lepidoptera > Nymphalidae > Maniola > Maniola jurtina. The sequence goes on from NC_060030.1 coordinate 8,701,471, forward strand.
ATCGTGAAATAGATTTATTTACGTGCCACTATTAAGGATAAAAATAATAAAAATAGTGATAAAAATGTTTGTTAATTGTCAGCTAAATATTTTTATCAATGTTTTAAGTGAAAAAAAAAAAAACATAAATAAGTACGTAATTAGTACAAGAGGCCAATATTAAAAGATAAATATTATAAATCCCAAACGTTACAATATATTGATGGAAGGCAAGGCTTTTAAGAGGGCTCTCTCCGTCACTCGTTTCATACAATCGTAGTTCCAATTTCATTTGAATATTAAGCAACCAAAGTCCATGAAATTTTGCAGACATATTCTAGAAACTAATATCTGTGTCTGTGGTGTTTTAGATTTTTCTAAAAATATGTAGTTTTAAAATTACAGGAGCTCAAAGATTTGTATGTAAATTTTTAAGACCGCGTAACTTTGAAACCGAATATTTTAACTGAAATCTGGAAAACCACAGACATAGATATTAGTTTCTAGAATATGTCTGCAAAATTTCATGGACTTTGGTTGCTTAATATTCAAATGAAATTGGAACTACGATTGTATGAAACGACTGACGGAGAGAGCCCTGTTAAGTAAAAATATAGCGAGTTCTAGCGGCGGTGGTTTGAATACATAAATAATATAATCTTTAAAAGATTTTATTGCTTTCGAATCTACCATAAACTGCCAGGTCTAGTTTTTTTATTTAAAAAAGTTAGTAAAATATAAAATATCAATCCCTTTCTATATTAGTGATCCATCCTCTGAATAAAATTAACAAAAATATCCTCTTTTTCTAGAAAAATGCAACAAGATAGGTATTATCAACATTATACCTAGATATTTACGTTTTACATTAAATCCAGAGATGTAAGCTAACTTTGTACCTTTTATCAAAATCGGTTTAAGGGATGGACCATAAAAACCTAGCAGACAAACAGATACATTTTCGCATTTAGGTATAGTATGGATTTATTAAACTTACTTACATATTATAATATAATATAGGTATGTTTTTATTATTTTAAAACAATTATACTTTAAAATTTGTTTAATTTTGCGAATATAATTCATACACGTTTGGGATTGCCTTATATAGGATAGGTATATTTGCCTGCAGAGGCCTTCTCTAGCTCCCGTCACTGTGGTGCGCTAACTACGCCAATTTGGTCGAACTGCGGTCTTCCCATCGTTCGTACGGTCTGCTTCTATTCCTTTTTCCATCTCGTGGATAGGTACCAGTTCGTAACACTTTTGCCCCACTTGTCTTGTCCGTCTCTTGGGGGTAGACTTGACTATGCCCATTTTTGTGTATCTATCTTATTTAAAATGTCTTTTACTTTTGTTTTGTTTCTAATAAACTGGTAATGTATACATCAGTCTTTGATCCTCACTCCAATCGTTTGCATTGCTCTCTGATATTTTAGTAACTTCTTTCTGTGATTTACATCAGAGCTGACAATCTTGGCTTTACTGTTGTCGTTTATTTTCCTTGGGTTATCCGTGTAGGTCTCATCATCTAGGTACCATTTTATTACTGCTGATATTGATTTATACTTTCTTTGTAGTGTTAGTTCATTTTACTGAATTTTGTAAGTGGACTAACCTGGAAAGTAGTTTTTAGTAAACCCTAGTGGGTGTTTACCAGAAAAAACCCAATCCTAATGTTTTGCGGAACTAAATGACCATCTAAGCGTGTTTTGTATCGCTTTTCATCCAATTAGGTACGTTATGAATAGAAGCGGGTTATCTTACCACATAACATTGTTGATATTAACCATAGACATACGAATTTTCGCTTCGCTCAAAGACTGACAAAGCGTTGGAGCGAGAGGTAGTCAGATAAGACCCACTGCCGCGAGCGAAAGCGAGATAGCGAAACAAGATGCCAATAAGTCATTGTTTACGTGAGTAACGGGCCGTAAGAGTTCGGCCTGTTCCAAGTCGAGGTGATTTTTTGCATTTACTAAATAATTTTACGATTAAAACGTAAAATCTATGTCTTGCCACCATGGTGTCTTGTTCAGTGAGCGAATGTGACGTTACAAGACGTTATAATCCGCGTAAATACACGTTTCACAGGTAATTACTGATTATTTATACTAATTGTTTATAATCATTATTTCATCATTTGTTGTTTGAAAATTAGGCAAAATAGCTATTGGAAGCTTAGATGGTAGGTTTCCCTTAAGACTTATCATCAAATTACATTGCCAAATGAAGAATTTTTGGATATTTTGTGTAAAATTTAAAAACGTTTGTTAACGATAGGGATTGACAAAGTAATGACGTCACAAGTATCGATAGTCGATAATCGTGTCTACCGGTAGGTTTGATGTGATAGGTTTCATGTGATGTATGTAAAATACAATATAAAACACTAGGTACTTTCCAATAAAAGAAAAGAACGAAATAAATATTTTCACTAATTTTTATTTTATTTAGCGTGACTTAGATTTCATATACAGGGTTAAGGGTAACCCGTACATTACTGTATTTAAGTGCTTATCGGGAGGTCATTAGCTATGAATTGAGCGCCATATATACTATTTATTTTTATTAACTTGTCACTTAGGCATTATATCAGAGTGTTATTGTAATAATCAAATTGAATTTACTTGCACCCTTTAAAAAAATAAAGTTGGAAAACCAACAAATTCCGGTAATTTATATGAAAATCCCAAAAATTGCTCTATTTCTCAAAAAAAGATTTTTTTAAAGCGTCTTTTAATAGTTTTCTATCGAAATATCAATAAAAAATGTTATAAGGGGTTAAAATAACTATAAGTATCTCAGAATTCATTAATAAATTATTTATATAAAATATTAAAGTCATTTCATTAATAAATAATAATCTGTTACCTAGCTTTAGCTTTGTTACTATTTGTGTATTTGAAATGTATTTGATTTTTTAAGATTATAAGATGCTTTTTACTTCACTTCGTTAAACTAACTCATTAGTGTCCTATGATTTCGCCAGTAAGACTATCGATAATACAAATGCTAAAGTCAGGACAACTCTATTTCACGCACACATTAACGTTTCATTTTTTGTAACACCGTTAAGCTGTCACTGTTAGTCTTGTGTATGTCTATGATATTAACTGACATAGGGTACCTTTGATAAAAGCGTATGAAGTTAATTTTTGTTATCACTGTTTTTCTGATCATGACTAATAGGGAAAAAATAAGCAACCTAACGTTTGCATATTCTATGGGCTTCATACTCGTACCTTCGATTGGCATGGTCTATTAACCAAACCGGTGAAATGTTATTTTTTTTTTAAATTATTAATTAGTCATATTCTGGACTGAAATGTTTTAGGCAACTCATATGCGATGTATTTATTGACATGTTAAATTGAATATAAAATATTTTTCTACCATTAGCCAGCTCGGTGAATGTCGTTGTATAGCTGGATCCTATACTACGTTCTCAGGTCGAGCCAAAAATTGTTAGTCATTGGATTTTTCTATTATGAAATTACTACTGAACATTACTATTATTATGAATTATTACTGAACAGTACTAGCCCGGAGTTAGGAAGTTAGCGGTGTTTCACCCCCGTGCCTCGGGAAGCACGTATAGCCGGTGTCGGTCCTGCACCTGATATCTCTCTGGTCGTGTCATATATTTGTCCCATCGGGCTATGCCAGTGAGGGAATAGAGAGTAGGTACACCTGCGTTTGCGCACTCACTCGTGCACTATATCTCCCGCGCAGTTGGCCAAAATTCGATCTGGAGAGCAGAAGCCGACACATACCTACCTAGTCAATTATCAGGTATTTTGCGATCCAATGCAATTGATCAAACTGTTTTTTACTGTTGTATGATGGATTATGATCTTAGAATTTTGATCGTGGAATTGGCACCTAATATTGGGAATCAGTGAGAAAACAGGTCCAGGAAAAAAGGAAAGCAGAAATAAACGGGCTGGCATTTTACCAATCATTAGGAGAGCCTGGATCCCCGTACATAAACATTATTATGGTTATGTAACTGAAAAATACGAATAAAACTTGCATAAACCCGCTGGCCGTTCTCCAATAAATTCGTTCAAAAGTACCTGGTGCTATACCTACGTGCATATCTATAACGGTATAACCTATATTCGGTATGCATTTACATTCGAAGGATTATTAGGAAATTGAATTTTGGATGGTCATTCCCCGGCGTAGAGTAATAACCTTATGGCGTAGAGAAGTTATGGTTATTTTACTTTTGGTATTTTAGTAGTCATTCATTTCATAATAAATATGATGTTAGTTTTTGAATCATCGTTCGTCAACATCTATGTTGTTTTTTAAGGACTCTTTGATTTTCAGAGAAAAAAGTATCCCATCCCATCCCTGGGATGCAAGCTATCTTTGTACTCGTCAAAAACATTTAAGCAGATGGGCCGTGAAAGGCTAGACTAGAAGATAGAAGACAGATTCGCTTTTGCATTGCTGTTTATTATTTACGTTTGCATTCACGATTATTAGTAGTAGGTAGGTATAAATTATGTATCTTATTGTAAAAATATGTAAAGTTGTAAAAAAATATTATTTTAGTCTTAAATATAAATCTGAACCTAAATATAACAACATATCTTTGAACTAAAATAGTACAACCTTATTTTTTCCAGCATGTAAGCTTCTCCATTCATAATACCTTTCCTATTGTTTTTGTTGGATTATTGGTTAAAAATAATGATATTGTAGGAACATTATCATTTTAGAATGATGTACATTCTAATATTGTGATATTAATTGATTTGTAGATATTTTATTAGGTAGGTAAGTAAAAATAACTTAAATATTTTGTAAGTACTTCAAAATAACAATAGGTAATGACAAGTGTAAATTAAAAATTTATAACACCCCCGACAAGTGAAGGTTACAGTAACTGGAAAAGAGCTGATAACTTTCAAACTAGTAAACCGATTTTTTTGGATTATAGCTAAGAACACTCGATCAAGCCACCTTTCAAACAAAAAAAAACTAAATTAAAATCGGTTCTTTAGTTTAGGAGCTATGATGCCACAGACAGATACACAGATACACACGTCAAACCTATAACACCCCTCTTTTTGGGTCGGGGGTTAAAAATATTACAACAATGGCAGGTGTAGGTATAGCGGGTGTGCGATTCCATTTTATAAAATCAGTAAGTGCTGTTCTGTTTGGTGGCCATTCTAAATATTACCATACTAATTGTGTGATAACACCGCGCATGAGTATTCGCGCAGTTTTGTATTTGCTTTGAACAGTAATAATGACTGTGTGGTAATATTTTTGTCGCCCGAGTGTGAACAAAATGTTTTTTAAAAATAGTTTTAGTAGCGGTGTAATAAAAACCATTTTATGAGCTAATACTGTATTGAAATTCAATTATAAAAATGATATTAGGTACCTACCTAAATCCACAAGGTAAATAATAAGCTGTCACACAGTTTTATATAAGCGCTGTTCAGAATATTTCAAGAAACAGTGACGGTTGAAGGATATCACAGTATTCCTCCATTATTTCATTAATTTGGCTGGTGGGCGGTGACGAAATTGAACAACTCCTACCGAATTTCCACGTTCGCGTTGTAAGAAACAAATTATTTTGTAAGTAAGTATGTAAGTAACCAGATACACAACATATTTACTTTTTAGGGTTTCGTACCCGAGGCTACCAACGGGACCCTTTTACTGAGCCTCCGCTATCCGTCTGTCTGTCTGGCACGCTTCATGAAATAGATACAGCGCGTATCTATTTCATGAAACGTAATAGGTAGAGATTTGAAATATTCACAGAGTGTGCATTTCTTTTGCCGCTATAACAAATAAAAAAAAACCAAGATGATGAATTTCAAAATGCAATGCCACCATTCAATTTTTTTTTACAACTTTTTATATCTATTTCTGACCGCAATTTAATGGTACTTAATCATCCAAAATTTTATTCTACTACTTTTATCCAACTTTTATACAACTACTACTGTACTGGCTTCGCGAGATGCGTTTTACTTTATATTCGTTCACGAATTCTGTCCTCTAATACGAAAATCTTGATCAGGACTTAAGAGGGGTTTCTCCGTCACTCGCTTCATACAAACGTAGTTCCAATTTCGAAGAAATTTTGCAGACATATTCAAGAAACTAATATCTATGGTTTTCCAGATTTCTGTTAAAATATTCGGTTTCAAAGTTACGCGATCTTAAAAATTTACATATTCATCTTTGAGCCCCTGTAATTTTTAAACTACATATTTTTAGAAAAATCTAAAACACCACAGGGACAGATATTAGTTTCTAAAATATGTCTGCAAATTTCATGGACATTGGTTGCTTAATATTCAAATGAAATTAGAACTACGATTGTATGGAGTAAGTGACGGAGAGAGCCCTGTTAACGAAAATTAAACAGAACCAAGAACCACGCTAGTCAATCAATAATTAAAAAATATTAAGTATTTGTTTGTGTTGTCTTGTAAAGGATTTCTTTGTGTTGGTTGAAGGTTGTTTAATCATAAAGTCGTCTACTTGTCATTATTACACGATCTACTCACGAGAGTAGACTTTCTCTGTAGGAACATTACATTCCACCATAATATTATATTTTGTTAGGTTGGTACTTTCATGGTAACCTAAAAAAAGAACCGAATTTATCAACGTAGTAATATATTCCGCTTCCTTTTGGATAAAATAAGAGTCTAAATTACATACTTAGTAGGTATTTGGACAGTATTGGTAAGCTGGATATCAGAGCATACACGGTCATGTCAGTAATTCGGCTAGTCATAAATTACGCGTTTAACTGAATTACGCGCGCTAAAAGCATTCCACGAGTGCCGACTGCGAACCATTTTCATTCCCTAGGACCTCTCGCGTCCGATATATTATAGGCATTCGACGCACTTCCCAAATGAGCTTTGAATCAATGAAATTTAATTAACGACTCGCTTGCCATCAACTTGTCACTTTGCTGTTGCATTATCCCATGATCATATTCTCAAAATCACAATAATACAAGAGCTATGTCATAATAATTAATAATATACTAAAGATACCGCCAAACTCTTGCGTTGAAAAGTGTCATCTAAATAATCTTTAATGGACTAACAGCCCGCGAGGGTCAGACCTTCATTGTTGTATAAAAGCTAAAAGTTTGTCTGCGTGTTGTTCCTAAAACGGTGAGGAACGATCAGCGACTTCATAGTCGCTGATCGTGTGTAGTGGGAGATAAAGTCATGTAAAAAAGGTGTAAAAATCTATATATTCATAAAATTCAAGAAATAAAAATATATTCTGCTAGACACCCTTAAAAATTTAAAGTGTCTGGCAGGGGGTCGCCACGACTCTAAGTGTCTGGCATGAAGTGATTTCTAATACATAAAATTCAATATATAAAATAACTCATTTAAAAACCCCCGACACAAAAACCTCTATAAGAAAACTAGAAAAGAGCTGATAACTTTCAAACGGCTGAACCGATTTTCTACGATTATAGCTAAGAACCACTTTCGATAAAGCCACCTTTCAAACAAAAAAAATTAAATTAAAATCGGTTCATTCGTTTCGGAGCTACGATGCCACAGACAGATACACAGATACACACGTCAATCTTATAACACCCCTCTTTTTGGGTCGGGGGTTAAAAATAGTTTTAGTACTAGTAGTAGTAGTAGCTTTGTAGTCCTTGTTAGACAACGCTATCGACCACCTAGAATTTGCTCTCCAACCTTTCATTACAATATTTATGCATTATCACTATAATATTGGCATACGATATTATAGCAGAAAATGGAGTTGCAAAGTTAAAATAATTCAACAAGCCAAAGTTGACTTCTACAAGGAACTTTCTCAATGCAATTATTCTATAGGTAACGGCTTTCCATACAAGTTCTTCGGCGGAACCGATAACAACGTAATTAATTAATCAAGATTTCACCTCGCCTAATATGAACTATGATTGTAGCCGCCGAACAATGGGGGCGAAGGCATAGTGGAATCAAAGTTGTTGAAGTTAAATCACGACGTGCCTACATTTGTAGAGTTCCTTTGTTACGGAGCCAAGTAATGAAAGCGCTAGCTGATAATAATTTACGAACAGCAGAAGTGTCGCTGTTTAATGGCGAAAATGGGGTTCGAGGAGCATTCCAGCGCGCGAGCGGGCGTCGAGTGACAACCGCGTCGACAGCAAACTAAAATAATTATCATCATTGTCCTGGCCACTGCGAACGCTTTAATTGTTCATTTACATTTGCAGCGATGATACCAGTTCCGAACTATTTCGCCCGGCTTTCATTTTACACCGTCCGCGTCCGCTTCGTTCCCGTGTTATAGTCGACGCTTAATGGTCTGAAAAATGGAAATGAATTGCTACATCTACAATGTCAATGTTGCGTGGCTCGTGATATAGGCGGCTTAGTCCTCATACGGGCGCTAGAACTGATTTATCGTCTCTCATTAATAAAACGAAAGTATTTTTTATTAGATGACAAGTTGTCATGTCATGACTGCTATTTCAGCTGATGAAAGTGGTGATGCTGATGAGTGTGGAGAGTGTTGATGAATTCAGGTTACAATTTTGTGTGCGATAGGTCAATATATTATGATAAATAGGTTTTGTTTATTGTGTTGAATTTGCCAACAAAAGGCTCTCAAAGAGTTGGTATATGAAGTGTAACCTTATCTTTTTTTTAATATAGATATTAAAATGGTTTATTAATAAGGCTAAAAATCAGATGACACGAGAAGTGGTATTTACTAGCTACGAGAGTCCTCTAAGTTCAATCATATACCTATACCTACTATGAGTATGGTAGCTACGACTGTGCGGAATGTGGGACGAGGAAATCTGAAAATTTGGACGTGTACGTGCATCTGCCAAGCCGCAGTGATGCAGTGTGGTAAGTTAGGTTTGAGACTTTGTCATTCACTTAACAGAGCTCTCTCCGTCACTTACTCCATACAATCGTAGTTCCCATTTCATTTGAATATTAAGCAACCAAAGTCCATGAAATTTTGCAGACATAGTCTAGAAACTAATATCTGTGTCTGTGGTGTTTTAGATTTTTCTAAAAATATGTAGTTTTAAAATTACAGGGGCTCAAAGATTTGTATTTTTCTTTAAAAAAAGGCCCAACTTTGTGCTCGTTTTTCTAGACAACGAAGCAATTTAATGAAATTTGGAAAAACTACAGACCTAGAAAATTTAATGAATATTATGTAGTAAAAAAATTATCGTTATATATTTTATATTGTTATAATTATGTGGGAACTACGAAAACCAGAAATTACACCCAGAAATCTTGAAAATTTCGTGCTGTCTCGATTTGTGCAAGCGGGGTGGTGAAGTGCGGGGGACGACACGTGAAACTGACAGAAACGGACAGTCTAAACACACGGGCCACATTTAGACTGCACCCGACTCCAAACTTGTCGATAGGTCTAACTAAATACATTTCAACTTGCGTTAGACGTATGCGTTACCTACTCAGACGTTGCCTGTAGATAAAAATATGTCTCATGTTTGCTGGCAATAGCGTATGCATCAAACCCTGCAAGTTGCAACTCTCTTGCAACCTATTCCTCACGCAATACGCACAGCTTTAATATTATAATTTTTGACAATGTATACTATATGTAATGCCATATCACAGGTCACTCTCTGATTTATTGCTAACAATTTACTTCAAAATGCAAAGAAATCTAAGTGTGTTGAATTCACACTGCCCAATACCAGGACCTTAAATGACATAAATTCATTGATAAATAATCATATGTTGAAAATAAAGGAGAACCCCGTGTTTCTCGGTATAATGTTAGATGCAAAGCTTCTATGGAACACCCACATATCAACACTTGATGGTAAACTCAGCTCTGCTGCTTACACTGTTAGAAAAATTCGACAGGTACTGACGTGGAAACTGCAAAAATTGTATATTTTGCCTATTTTCACTGTATTATGTCTTACGGACTCTTGCTATGAGATAAAGCGGTAGATATTGAGAAAAAAATGTATTACAGAAAAGGACAGGACGTGCAATTTATAATTTAAAACCGCGCGCTGCCATACAATAAAAATATAAGGAAATAAGTACCTTATCTATTATCTTATAGTAGCTTCTAAATATATTTACAACTAGCTAATGCCCGCAGCTTCGCTCGCGTGGATTTAGGTTTTTAAAAATCCCGATCCTTTCATTTCCCAGAACAAAAGTTGCCTCTCCGTAATAGCCCGTCCCCGGGATGCAACTTGTTTCTGTATCACGTAAGAATATTTAAACGGATTATCCTTTTCAAATCCCGAGGGATCACCAGGATTTAGGAATGCAATTTCTTACAGCATCAGGGTTGAGGTCAACGACAAAGTGTTTACTTGGTATAGATACCTTCAATATCAATTAATAATCGACACTTTTTAAATCCCATTAGCTTTAGTAGTCAGGTCCCCTGCAACATCAGGATTGAGGAGTTGGAATCCAAATTTTTTATTGAACAATGTCGCAAACTTTCTTTATCGATTAAAAAAACTACCCAAAATTACGCAGTTAGGTTACCTGCCAAATTTCATGGTTTTGAGTCAACGGGAAGTACCCTAGAGGTTTTCTTGACACACACGACAGACAGAGAGATAGACAACAAAGTGATCCTATAAGAGTTCCGTTTTTCATTTTGAGGTACGAAACCCTAGAAAACGTAGGAACGGCATTCCGAACCAGTGGTAAATTTTTCTGACCATCCAAAAACACTTTGAAGTTTACCTAAAAGTTTACAGGAATAAAAATTTATCATTGTATTCCATTCCATTTCATTCTATTCCATTCTGTTCAAAGATAAATAGATAATAAAAATATTTGTCACCGAAACAATAATTTACGATACATCGACCAATATCAATTTTACTGATGACAATCTGACTATTACCAAAGTGAACGACTACTATAATATCTATTATATACGACTAACATAATATGTATTATAAATTGTGTGCCGTTTGCATTCTCACTAGGTTCTCATTAAGTTTGTTTTATTTGGTTAAACTTTCTGGCATTTATATTGTTATGACGTTTAATTGGCAAACAGTCTGTTTATTGGCTGAAACTCAAAAATTCAGCCAATCACAACAAAGAAAATATTGTAATAATGATTGATGCAGCTTTCTGTAATTGAAAACAAAATATTTGACATTAACTTGAATGTGACAGTGTTTTCCGAATAGGGTTGCCAGAGGCCCCGTATTTTACTGGTTACCCCGTATGTCAGGATAGAGAAACCGGTAATTATGAAAATAAAATACGGGGCAAATAAAACTAAATATTTTTAGGGTTCCGTAACTCAAAAGCAAAAAGAACTCTTATAGGATCACTTCGTTGTCTATCAGTCTGTCTGTCTTTCCGTCTGTCCGTCTGTCCATCTGTCCTTCTATCCGTCTGTCATGTGTTCATGAACAAATATTAGTATTTTCAATTTTCAAAGTAAGATAACTACATATATCAAGTGGGTTATCATATGAAAGGGCTTTACCTGTTCATTCTAAAACAGATTTTTATTTATTTTTATGCATATTTTTTTTAATGCATAACAGTTTTTGATTTCTCGTGTAAAATGTCGAAAAAAATACCCGAATCGGAACCCTCGGTGCGTGAGTCTGACTCGCACTTGGCTGGCGAAACCGAACACTGACGTTATGTCCAGTAGAAAGAATATTTTCCTTTTGCGGCAATGCGTAGCCGAAACCCACTCGATATTGATCATGGTCGTAGCCAAGGCGGCGGGGCTTGGTTTGACATCCTCAAACCAAGCCCCGCCGCCTTGGCTAGCCTTTTTTTATACAAGTTAGCCCGTGACTTTAATCTTTTCTAGTGGTAAGTGATGATGCAGTCTAATTTCTTGGCCGTTAGGGCCATACTAACCATATAACTAGCCATGACCGAAGCCTCCCACCAGACCAGAAATTTAGAAATGGCGACTGCGCCTGGGAAGCCGTCAAAAACCTAAGCCTAAAATAATACTTACACTATTTCTTGCATTTGCTTACCAATTTTTTTTTGGAAATATATCAAACATTTCGCGCTCACTTCACTCGCGCTTTGAATTTGTATTACTTGGTGTAAGCCCCGCAATTTCGTTTGCATGAATTTAGAGTTTTAAAAATTCCGTGGGGGATTTTCCGGGCTAAAAAGTTTATGTCTGGGATGCAAGTTACCTCTGAATAGTAAGTACCAAAATTTTGGTAAAGAAGATGGGCCGTGAAAGGGTAACAAATAGATAGGCAAATAGATATACTGTCGTATTTGTAATATTAGTATGGATAGGGAGCTTTAAAAATAAAATCTTGCTATGGCTAAACTCGTTTCCCTTTCACTTTAATTCTTTCTGTAATTGAACCAAAAACACTTACGCTCACTGCGCTCGCGCTTTTTTATTGTTGTATTTTATCTCACTGTCAAATTGAAAGGCGAAATTCCACTAACCAGGTAATTAGCCCATAAAGTTGAGCGAATGTTATTTTCCTCATGACAGGATTCAGTTCCGGCCCTGATAAAACCTCTCCCGAAATCGATTCCTGGCTACGGCCATAGTATTGATACTGTGAAGGTGGAATTACAAGTTAAATGTAAATTTAAGTTAAAATGCAAAGATTGTATGCATGAAATGTATAACATTTTGCTTTACAAAACTAGAGTTTTTAAAAGCTATTTAAATAAATAAATCTTTTATTTAAAATCACATTGCAAACACAGTTCACCAATCAAGACACGGCAACATACAGAGAAAAAATACAAAACTTACAAATAAACTGAAATATCTAAATAGGCTTTCCATGCATTTCAGAGAGAACCACCGCCTATTTCTTCAAATACTTCAAATTTTTAAATTTCTTCAAATCTAAACCCCGTATTTTTGATGGTGGTAGCCTGTAAATCAAAAAGAGGCAGGTGGCAACCCTACTTGCCACATGACATTACAGAATGAAAAATTGTTTTCATTACTCGGTAAGCCTACTGCCATAGTTTCACAGAAAGTGTGACGGTAGTTGTGACCTCTGATTGGTCGACTCTCTTTCACTATTTGCTAAAATTGATGATTGCAACAACAATTTTTTCTTTTTTGTAATCAAAAACAGAACACGGACGTCATACAGGTTGACTAATTGCAATCATTTCTGACCGGCTAACATTGTTCCGCTAGTGGCTCAAACTCACTGTCGCAGCAAGAACATGGTAAATTCAGCCAATCACAGCAATTAGAATTGGTTATCACAAATGCACCGATCTAGGAACCGAGAATACACGAACCAGGGCAGATAGAGATGAGAACAATAATATCATACGTAGGAAATCGACGGGGGATCGTTGACAATGATCCTCTGCTTGCGAGCAAAACCTGCCACATAAAGATGTAGTCGTTTCTGGATGTTCGTACTGTGGGAACTTAGCGTAACTAATAAAGGGCAAGTGGTATTACAAAACGAAATAACAGAAACTCGCGGAGTTCTCCCGCGGCATTAATTTGTATCAAGAATTTGTAGAGATTTAGCTTGAGCCGAGAGTGTTCATCGCAGCCGGCGAGCGTTAACACTTATTAAGGGGGTGCATCCCTGCGACAGATGTAGGGGAGGACCCGCCATTTGCGTAATGTCAGGAATGGTTACACTCGATTTAATAAAACTCCGACAACATTTCATTCTGAAGAATTTTAGAGTCAATTCGTTTTAAAGGCCACCGTAGCATAACGAAAAAAAACCGTAAGCCGAAACGTGACTGGAATACATTGCCACGGCTTGGATTTCTTATCGATGGCAATTGAGACGAGTAGGTACTTATGGCTTTTCGAGTGGCTCGGCTTCGTTTAATTTGTTGTTTCAGCGTGGAATTTTTATTAACGTTTCCCCTCACTTTACATTTTTGGGACGATTTGTCGTTGAAAGTCAAAGTGCGGAAGGAGTCTCTATTTCGTTTCTGTTACTTTTCACATTGAATTTGTTATGAATCATTATTATGATTGTTCTGTACATGTGTTTGATATACTTAATATGTATACATATGTACATACTCGCACGTAGGTACTCCTATCGTAAGCAATGGCCAACTGGTTTGAATTCTGCGGTCAACATGTATTTCAATCGAGTTGGATGGAATGCTAGCGTATAAGTGAACAAATTATATTATAATATTATGCATATGATAATAGTATATAATAGTTGATATGGATTTAAATGCTTCAACATTTTATTCGAAATGCGTTTTCTCGATGAAAATTTTAGAAAGTTTGAAAATGTATCCGAGAATGTAAAGTTTTTCGCGTCGCAGCGTTTTGAGTCTCGTATAGAAAATAAGATAGATATCAGAAATAAATATATCGTAAAAGAATCATAAATTTTCTTTAATGGTGGCTTGAAAACGGTCGGTCTTCACCGGAAAACCTACGTACCTTTCTAAAAATATGTTTAAGTATAAAGTATGTTTGTGTTTCAAAACTCATTTAATTATCTAGCTCATTGCAAAGCTGAGCCTAAATAAACACTTTGATCATAATCACGTACACTACTCGCAAGTCTATCCCCTGAACCCATCACTTGCTATTCCAACGACACTAGTTACTTATCTACCGATATGTATGCAACTACATTTTCCTGGAATGTCATTTATCTGCGTGGAATTATATCTTTATCCAAATTTTACTTGCAAATATAATCACATTATGTCCAAGCTCCTGTATTAGCTTTGTGACAGGGTTCAGAAATTAATAGCAACGCAGAGCGTGCGTCGATCGGAAAACACAAGGGGACCACTCAGCAGATGCTTATCTACACTCGCACTCGCACTCGCTCGCTACAATTCTGCCTCTCGTTGGGAGTGTGTGATTGCAGGAAATTATTGTTGGCTTGCAGGTTTATCGTCTACTAGTTATCACACATATTGTAGATAAGATAAGAACGTTATGGAATATGGGTGTTCTGTGACGCTGATTCTTGACTTTTCCTAAGTTTTAGGATTCCGTACCTCAAAAGGTAAAATGGAATCCTTGTAGAATCACTTTTCTGTCTGCCTGTCAGTCTGTCTGTCTGGTCGTCCGTCCGTCCATTGTGTCTGTCAAGGAACCCTCGTCGCGCAAGTTCCACTCACACATGGCCGGTTTTTTTAACTAGGTTTTGCTTGCGACTTCGCGAAAATTTTGTCTTTAAAAATCCCGTGAAAATCTTTAATTCTCCTGAGATAAGAAGTAGCCTATGCCTCACTTTCTTTTAAAATATCCAATAGCCATGCAAAATCAAGTCGGTTCTTTTCTCCGTTGCTGAGTGGAAGAAGGACAAACCAACCTACACACTTTCGTCTTATTATTAAAATAAAAAAAGGAACTCAGCAAAGGCATGAACTGTAAATCTATTATAGCCATAGCAAAATTTAGTTCAAAAAAACTTTAAAGGAAAACGTGTAAAGACAAGCTTAACGGAATATTAGATTAAGCGCCATTTTGGCAAACTGAGATAACGATTTTCAAAAATTTCAAATTTATAGGTTAAAAGTACTAGGTTAAAATGGACTTAAAACATAGTTTATCATCCCAGAATCGATCTGCATTCAAATTTTTTTTTCAATTTTGTCGCTTAATTCGGTATTCCATAAATAGTCCAATTGTTTTTAATAATAAAGTGATAAAGAGGCAATACTTAAGTTACAAATAGGGCAGAAATAGCGTGAAATGTAATTTCAAATGTCTACTTAATAAGTAAAAGGGCATTGTCATAAAATCGGCAAAGGCAACATGTGGCATAAATATTAGATGCTAAATATAATTAATGATCGATTGCAGCGTGTCAGGAGTAGGGATCTGATAGAACCCTCCGCAAATCTTTACCGACACAAAATAGAAGTCCCTAGGGCACACCGTGCCTTTTAATTTGCAAGTATTAGGGGTGCGTTATTGTACTGCCGTTTTTATAGAAATACATAGCGAGCATGTTCTTCATTAAAAAAAATCGAATTCTTTTTGCAATGATTTGGAGGAGCACTCCAACAAGAATTTACACATTATGCACTACCTATTTATAATGTATATCATGATATTCCAATTAAATAATATTTTAAGTTATATGCATATAATAAAGATTTACGTCTACTTTATAAAAATCTTACATTTTAAAAGTAGGTAGGTAGGTACGTATCTACCAACTTACTCTGCATTTACTAAGTTTCCTTTTTCTAAATCTCCATTTCAGGGCTTCTGGTAGAAATCTTATAAAGGGTTCAGTTGTCCACGTGTTACCACTGTGTTTTTTTTTATTTTTTTATTTATATGGAGACGCACAGTATTAACAATAAATAAAAGGTAACACAAATACAAAGCACACACACCACAACAGTCTCCAACGAAAAGTTATCACAAAGTTACTGTTTTAAATTATGTTAGTTTTAAATTTTTGGTACAAGAGGTATAAAATTATCCGGATCCTTTATATATTATTTATAATGGAAATCTCTCACGATAGTTTAAACACAAATATTAAATCAAATAAATAAAATCTTATTTTTTTAAAGAAATTCGATCGAAATTATTAGAAGTAGTTATGGGCGTGGCACATATTGCAAAAACCCAATAGATGTTAGGGCTCCAAGGTACTAGAATAGCGACCTCGCACCGGAAAGCACAGCGTTGGCAGACTCTTCACTAGGTGGACAGTGACAACTAAAGCATCGCAGGGGGGAAAAGGGAGCCGCTGGATTCAGGAAGCGCAAACCCGTGACGCGGCGCAGTCCCTACAAGAGATCTATGTCCAACTGTAGACGTTTATCGGTTGACGATCATTTTTTTAAATAAAAATTAGCGAGCAGACGGGCAGGCGGGTCACGTGATGTTAAGTGATTACCGCCGCCGATGAACATTTGCAGCACCAGAGGTAATGCCGGCCTTTAATGTTTAATGATGATGATATTTTTCATGTTACTTTAATTATAAATTATGCTTGTCATTGAACTCACAATATTCCCCCGCTGGCCGCGATATGCCGCTATCCAAGACACGTGCGACATTATTCCAACCCTTGTCGAATACCTAATCGCGAAAGTTGATGTTCGTGCATTGAAGATGCTTCGGGCATAATACCCTACGGCTGCATCTACGATGAGAGCTCTGGGGCTTTCTGTTTTAAAACTATATTGTGGTCAATTCCGTTGTATATAATCTCTAAACTAAACTAAAATGACTAGTCTAGATGTCTAAGTAGGTACCTATCTCTTTCGTAATGTTCTCTGCGGAAAAGCGTAGAACTAAAAATACTTAGTTTAGCTTAGGGATTGTGCACAACAGAATTAGCCACGTTGCATTGTTTCAAACAGTGGTACTGATTCCGAGCGCTACTAAATTTTAGAGTAGGTATTCGTCTCTTTTTCTTACCAATGTAATAAGAAAAGGACAGACGTACCGAATTTAATTTTGGACTGTCAAACCTCGACTTTAGCTGCCAGTTGCGAGCCTTAATGGTTTGTAGAGTGCACTAAAATTTAGTCTTCTAAAATTCTTGTTTCGTCTTTTAATAGCAATATTAAAAAGAAAAAATGCAGATACTCTAAATTTAGTTTAGAGAAAAACGCCACTATCTGTATGCGTTAAGAATGACTTAGGTCCGGTTGCATAATAGACGGTTAAGCTGACGCCACGGTTATTATTAAACTTTGACCGTCCAAAAAAGTAAAAATAAATCACCCTCTGGCCACGATATGAGATGCTAGACGTGAGAGATGTTCGAATACGCCTGAAGCATGAGTACGAGTGTAGGTACTAATCACAGACGTTGATGTCGTTTGTGCAACGAAGACGACGCGCCACCAGGGCCCAGGGGCACTCTCGTCTCTCCGTGACTGCATCTAACGTGGCGGTCGATGTTCCCGACATCGCATCAATTTATATTCGCGCAATGTCTTTTAAAATAGATTTTTTATGATTTTATTCTAAGTATACCTAGTATTTGCTTTTTGACGTGCATTTTCCACGAAACGATGAAATCTGAACATGGAGATTTGTGTAGGTGAGACTAAAGCCCGGTTGAGATCTGTTTTGTGCAATGCGCAGTCGTACACTTCATGTTCAGATTGGATTGCTTGTTTTGGGCGCACTACAATAGTGTTGAAGGTTTCGTGAATAAGTAGCTGATCTTTCTAATCTGGTCATGTTTTCGAATATTTGATGAAAATTACTCCTAAAGTAAATACGGTCGACTCAGACTCATATCTGTTCCAATATTATAAATGAGAAATTGTGTCTACTTGTGACTTACTTTTTCGCAAGCCTCCTGTATAAACAATTTTGACTTTGGTAAAGAGATTGCATCTTGGAGACGAATAGGCTAGTTTTTGTCCTGGAAAATCAAAGAGTTCAAAACCTAAATCCACGCAATAAAGTCATGGCCATCATATCTACTTTAGAAGATTTTTAACCTAAATATTTACTATCGCAGAGGACAAGAAGAACACACGATAATATTTATTAATAAACCACGCGTTAACCCACGGAATAATAAAAAGGCATTCGGATTAATGTTTTTTTGATACATGTAATCGCAACATGATGTATGGGAGCGATCGGCCGTCGCCGCTCGCCACTCGCCACCCGCGACGGTTTATGATGATTATTCCTTCTAAATGATGATTTATTAGGGGATTAGGCTGGCACATGGTCCATTCTAGCGGAAGATTGGCTTTATTTATTACAATCATTGCATAAACAAAAAAATTGCTGGGTGATTAGGGTAAAGCCGCTCATAACCACGATACAATGATAAAATACAGAAACTGGATGCTGCGACACGAGATATCTATTATAGCACGCATGACCCTTCAATTCTGCTAAGGTATCGTCATCATCATGGTCAACCCATCGCCAGCCCACTACTGAGGACCAGTCTTGTCTCAGAATGAGAAGGCTTTGGTCATAGTCCACCACGCTGGCCAAGTGCGGATGGCAGACTTCACACACACTTCACACACTCTCAAAGATGCAAGATTCCTCCCGATGTTTATCTTCACTGTCAAAGCAAGTGATATTTTATTGTTTAAAATGCACATAACTTTACATAGTATAATAACTAGCGACCCGCCCCGACTTCGCATGGGTAGCTTATTACGATCTTCGTGGGGATATCTAATTTTTTTATATAAAATATAGCCTATGTCACTCAGGAATAATGTAACTTTGTGCTGATGAAAGAATTTTTCAAATTGGTTCAGTAGTTCCAGAGATTACCACCTACAAACAAACTTACAAAGTTTGCCTCTTTATAAAATTAGTATAGATAAGAAAAGTTTGAGATGCATGCCCGGAATTGAACCTCCGTCCCCCAACAAGAGCCAGACGTCAGACTATCACCGCTCTTGGTGATACATGAAATGAAATCGAGTCGTTTATATCAACTTCAATTTATACATGAAATATTTTTGCATAAGTTTTTCTGTAAATAGTCAGTCTGGTATTTTTGAAATTCAAAAGCAAAAGAGCTTCAACCGCTACCTCGGAAATGCAAAGCAAAAAATAAGTTCATAACAATTCACTTTGAATTCTTCTCAACTGATTGTGGTTAACAATTCAATCCGAGCATCTTACATTTATTTATTAAAGAACGTCTTTTTATTTATGGAATAAAAAAGCTTTTTTGTGGCTATTTTTATTAAAAATGTTACAACATAGCAGAACTAAGCATTATCTAAGTAATTTCTGCATGCCCGTGTGGAATGGTGCCAAAATACTGGCTGCATTTCCGCGTTGCGCTGCCAGGCCTTTTATATAAAGCATATTATTATAGATAAAGCAATAAATACCTAAACGCCGGTGAAATGTCTCATACTTTTTTTTAAATAAGACTCCATGGCCTCAGGGTTAAATAACATAAATAGTCTATAACTCAAGTTCAAAAACGTATAAACCAGTCTTGAAAAGCTCCTAAAAGGCAAGTGACGCACGCTAATACAACACGGGCTACAGCGGCCATTGATTCAAAAGAGAGACAAGTATAAAGTTTCCCGAAGACATGAAATCATAGAGCGATTTCTTTTACGACTTCGGTTCGGTTTCAACTTCATAGCGATGAATTATGCAGAAAGGAGAGGGATTTCCTGTGATAAAAGTCGTAACACCCCAAGAGTGCTTTAAAAAGAGCTTTTACTATACTTGCGTGGAAGGAAAAGCCGTTCTTTTGATTCGTCTACATATTTAGCGCAAGTTAACTCGACGAAAACTAGCCAAGTGAAATGAGTATAAAAGTACCGCATGTTATATTATTTTATACTGATTCTCACTTGATCTTCACTAAAATTATAAAAAGTTAAATTTGTTAGTTTATATATAGGGGGTAATCTCCGGAACTAATAATTCTATTTTGAAAATTCTTTCACTGATACTCGTAGAATAGCTACATTAGCCCCATTAGCCCCAAGTGCTATAAAGCTATAAATTACTCGAATGAACTTGTGGGAAATAGCCAGTTATTGAATTATTACTATTATAATGAATCTTAGATAGCCTGTCGTAGAGGCGATGGCCGTTGGAGCCGGAAAGTCTTTGAGTGGAGACCGCGTATAAGCAAGCGCAGTGTGGGACGCCCTCCAGCACGATGGACTGACGATATAAAGCGGCTGGCGAGAAATGGCTGGACGAGGAAAGCAGAGGACCGGGTGTGGTGGCGCTCTTTAGGGAAGGCCTATGTCCAACAGTGGATGTCCACAGGCTGATGATGATGATGATGAATCATAGATATACTATTAATATGAATCATCCATAAACAGTTGTAGTTTTAATGTAGGTACACTATGTGTGTATCGAAGGTACAAAGTGCTGTCATCTTTCTAAATTGATAATGTAATACAATCATCCACAACATACGAGGGATGAAATTAATAGTTAGAAGCTCAATATCGTACCTACGGCCCGCGGCATTACAGGACACAGTAGAGGCAGAAGCGAGTGTAGGCCGGAGTCGCTAGACGCAGAGCGGGGTGTGCGACGCGCGTCCTGAATACCTAATTGACTAATATTAGTTGCTGTGGGGGAGCTCCCTTAGAGGTGAGCACAAAACTTGAGACAAAGAACACGTACAAGCTGCAAAGGCGCCTTTTTAAGTTTTAATACAGAAACTTCCACGATTCGAGCTACCTTTACCGTTCTTTTAAGCTTTCTTTAATTGACCGTTAAAATTTTATCACATTTGGCAAATTCTCAGTTTTTGTTAATCTGATAAGATTTTTCTTTACCTACCTTTTTTGCATTAGCCTTATTTGCTGTGGTAAGTACTTATCTGTAGCTAGAGCTATATTAAATCTAATTTTTTTGATTTTTTTATCTAACCATAGATAAATATCGTTAAAATACCTACTAATAATAAATATAATTAATGTGAAAACTCATTTGTCTAAATATCTATCGATAAGAAAAGATCTTTGCTGGACGAACTACTTATTTATGTCAATGGGTGAAATTAAAAAAAGTTGCATTGTGCAAGTGCTTACTTATACGAGTAAGTACCTAAAAGTTTCGAAAGTGTAGCAAATAGCGACGTATTTAACCGAAGGAGTATTTGAAAGGAAATAAAGTTCCATTACAGTAATTGGTAGTGAAGGAAGTGACCGAGCTTGAGTTCGTAGTTAGTAGTACTCGTACATTGGCTTGCATTGTGCACACGCCCTTTTGTACTACGACTACTTCAAGGATCCATGTTTCAGGATTATAACATGTCCAAGCATGATTACTTCGAACCAATTTGCCAAGGTTATTAAATTTTACAGGAAGCCACTTGACGATGGTATGGCCTAATTGCGACTGCGCAATACATCAGTCAAATACGAAACTTTCACTCAAGTCGGTAGGTAAAAGAGTGACTATGGAAGTGTAGGACTTCTCAAAATCTTTATCAATAAGTTCTTCCTTTATAGTTGTGTTCCCCATTGCTGAGGGTCCTGCCCTCTTTCCATTGACTGCATAGTGGTAGGAGTTCTATTGGGATAATAATGCGATGGGTACCCAGATCCTTCCGCATACAACTTTACTAAGAGAATTAATTTTTAGATTTACAATAAAATTATCAGACATTATTAATAACCACGTTAACGTGCTCTCCGAGACATGGAGGAAATGAAAAGGCCAAATTCGAATCTCAAAAGTCGGTCACCTATTCAGTTACCGACTTGAGTCAACGTTGCTTAACAATAGCGATCGATTAAAATGTACTATCACTACTAAGCCTGGAACCTAAGACGAAACAATATTCTAAACCCTAGCACCGTTATACAGGGTGTAACCAGAAGTCAGAAGCTAGCAAAAACTTTAGTTATATTATTATACTACCTTAACACAATCCAATGCCAATAACCATTTGCCTTATATTGTAGTTTTAGTGATTTAGTATTTATCCAACCCGCATTGTATATCATGCAAAACTCGGGTCAATCATACCCCACCTACGACGCGGCATTGACTTCGAGTGACCTATTTACGACTTTACTTGACCTCTAGCGTCAGTTTGATGTTTTATTTGCAACTAGCTGATGCCCGCAGCTTCGCCCGCGTGGATTGGTCAGATCCCCTGCAGCATCAGGATTGAGGAGTTGGACTCCAAATTTTTTATGAAACAATGTCGCAAAGTTTCTCTATCGATTAAAAAAGAAATGACGCAAATCGGTTCAGAAATCTCGGAGATTTCGGTGTACATAGGTAGAAAAACACAACTCCCTTTTTGAAAGTCGGTTAAAAAAGTAGCCTATGTTACTCCCTGATCAATTCTCTACTTGTCTGTGAAAATCCCGTCAAAATCGGTTCAGCCGTTCCCAAGATTAGCCTTTTCAAACAGACAGACAGACAGACAGACAGACAGACAGACAGACAGACAAAAATTTTAAAAACGTGTGATTCAGTTATAGTATCGTTCAAATAACCATATGACCTTAATATGCGGTAGTTATTTCGAAATTACAGACAGACACTCCAATTTTATTTATTAGTATAGATATATTGTGAACTTTTAAAAAATACGGGAAAAAAGAAATCGTAGTTTTTTATGGCATCTTATTCGTAATCATCAGAAGTATCACCTGTTCTCGTTTTTGCTAGTGTTCTGGTTACATCCTGTATGTAAGTATTATTTTATAAACAAAAGTTTTGTTTACCTCGACGTTTCTTGCCTTGTTCTTACACTTAAATTAAAGGTTGGTACACGATCGGTGAGTTGGGAAAGGCGGCGCATTCCCTGTACACAGTTCCAGCTTACTTTGTTATGCTAATCTTCATAATTCTTTAGGCGAGCAAACTTTGGCCAACTGGCTTTTTTGGAAATAACTTTTAACTTTATTGTAATTTGTCGTAGCGTGTCATGAATGTAAGATTTAATGAATAAAAGTAGGTATGCCATTAGAAAATTTCATCTTTATCCATACAATATACACTAAGTACTTTATTTTAAGTACATAAAAATAAAGCCAGTTGCTGTCCATGCTACCATATTGTTTGCATGAACAATGATGTTATTAGAAGTTTCTATGTAGTCTCTTGCATGGATTTCACCAGAATACGGTATAATTGGGTCAACTAGGTACTTAAATAATATTTAAGATATTTGCGTATCGAACGATATAAATTGCAATTGATCTAAAGTAGGGTATGAAATATTAGTATTTTCATAAGACCTTTGGTAAATTATTTCCTACAATACAGCTAAACGTAATTTTAATGTGATAATTAAAATCGACGTCTCGGTAAATCGTTCCGTAAATTCCACTGACAGGTTTGTGAATCTCCCAACTTGTACAAATTAACGAAGAAAACTTCACGATCAAGTCCGTCTACCTGAAAACACAAAGTAAACTCCGTGCCTTCGTAACTTATCCATTAACTTAAGTAGAATCTGTAGACAGCACAGAAGAGAATAGTGCCTCTACTTACTTCCCAGTCGCGTTAGGTACTTTGAACGAAATTTATGATATAAGGTCAGTGACTTTTAAACGAATAAATGTATTCATAAAGAGATTAAATTTTATAAAGTTTGACTATAAAATAAGTAAAGTAAAAATTGAAGATACCTAGGTGTAATTTTCATTTAGTTGTAACTTGTAACCATATTTCCGATATTATCATGGCAAAAAAAAATTGAAGACATAATATGGCACAGTGGTAAGCGCCTTGGTCTTACAAGCGAAAGGTTCTGGGTTCAATTCTGGGTAGGACAAATTGGAAATTCTATAATTTGTAATTCTATGTTATTTCTGGTTCGATCTGGTGGGAGCATTCTATTAGCAAAACCATACCAAGCGATTTAGGTTTACTGTATGATTGGTATGATGCCATGTAGGCATGGGTTGAATAAAAGTTCCGTATTTTTAACAACAAACAGTATTTTTAGCTATCTAGGTAGATATTCGTAGTATACTTACAATACTGAAACAGGAATACTAGCAGGTTTCATAACTTTTTGCAGAATATGATTAGTCACGAAGTTTGTATGGAATGCGGTATGAAGGCGGCAAAGTGAAGCGACGAGTCACCCTTCTAGATACTTTATGACAACTAACAAACGACTTGATCATGCGGGACATGTTTCCAGCTTCCTGTACGTACAATATCATAATATTATATTTATTCATGACAGAAATCGGCGACTTATGGATGTTTTACAGTGTTGCTGTTCAAGATATTTTTGGCAATCGTAATAATTATTTATCTTTAAGGTGATAAGTAAGTAAAGTTAGAAAGATCACGGTGTATGCGGTAATGTCGTTACAATTTGTGTCTGATAAGTATTTAAAACATTTTTTCAATTTATATTTATAAACTGTAGGTACCTACCTACATTCATTTTCAGCCGGACCCTTAAACGGATACGGATTTTGGAGTTAAATAATTTATCAATAGTCGGCTCAACATGACGTCATGACATCCCCTATATTTTATTCGTAATAAAATATAATTTCTTAATTAAAAATCTACACTAACTTATTATTTTTTAAGCAAAATGATATTCGACATCTTACATTATTATTGTCTGTCATGCTATAAAGAAATCTCGATATTCCTTCACTTAAAGTCTCCATCAAGTTTTGAAACTTCCCTTTGACTCGGAAGTCGGAACCCAAAAGTGAAAAATTATTTCTTGAATTTTTACTTCACTTAAAATCTGCACAACGTTGTAGTCGACGACCGCTTTATTATTTATGACAAGGAACACGAAACTCATCTCGAGTTATAAACTTCTTGGAATTTCTCCTGAAGTAATACAGAGCTATTATTATGTCCCCACAAAAAATATTCGCCGTAGCGGGGTTAGGGTCGGGCACAGGGGTGACGCAAATGTAGTCGGGCAGCGGAGTTCACGAAGGACAGACGTCTTGGACAGGTTTCCAAGCTAATTCGTCGTTCATAACAAAATGCTTACAATATTGCAGGATTTCATGTCTATTATTTCTTTTCATTTTTACCCAAAAGATTATTAAGTATATGAAGGCAATGAATATGTAATCACCTTTACAACGGTGTGGTACTATGAAAGCATAAGAACATCATTCCTAGAAGCGAAATAACCATAATTATTTTCTTACAAAGCATTTTCGTTTTTGAAGCCGATATGAAACTTTTATAGACAAATACGAATAATGACATAAACGTTAATTTTAACGAGTAAATTTTTCCTGTGAACTTAGAGCTACAGAATTGCATATAAAAATAATTACTTAACGCAGAATTAACAGAAGAATAGAGAACATAAACAAAGAGAAAGTCGGAAGAAACAATTCGTTTATAATGTATGAAGAGTGACGGGAAACTCGCTTTGAGGTACACTCAAAAACTTGTGAAGTTTACTTGAAGAAATTACAAAGGTTATTATTACGAAGTCTGTTCCACAAAAACTGCGGGCGAGGGATGTTTTGCTAACTTCCTGAGGGGCGGTACCGGACGCTTCGTGGCTGTTTCTTAACTTATTATATCTTTACAGAACAGAGAACATTACAATATTCAGCTTTCTTTAGTTAGTTTTCTCCCGAGTAGACTTTATACAACCGCTTATCCAGTCCATTCTATCATTTGTACTGCCGATTTGTAGGTAACTTATTCTTTGTAGGAATGAACTTTTTCTTGTCTAGAACTCATTTCCAAATGATTTTATTTATCTTATTATTTTTCGTTTTCTGTGGATATTCTATTTTGAGCTGTTCCTGCCTGTTCTCAGCTTTCTTTTTTCAGCCACTTTACGACTTTATTAATTGCATAATATTCAGCTTTCTTTAGTATGTTTTTCTCAAGAAGCCTTATTCAATCGCTTATCAAGTCCGTTTCCTTTATTATTCGCGAAATCTATTTATGTAAGCGTACATATGGCTAGAACGGGCTACGACAATAAGAAAAGTTTTTCTGATGTTTTTCTTCCAAACCACTTAACAAGCTTGGCGCACGGAGACATGTTTGTGCCGTGCTTGCATTATGACACCGTGTTGCTATAAGATTTAGAGGGGACAGAAGTGAGGAGACTTTTTGGCGCCAGCGTTTGCTACTTTCTTTGTTGTAACAACTACCACACAAGCGCGGCACATAACGGGCGACAAAACATTTTCTCATCGATTACGTTTATGAATGTTGTTTTTTCCACCTCACACCTTCTGAGATAAACTAAGAGATGTTTTATGAATTAAATTAAAGAAGTCTTATCTAAGAAACGAATCTTTAATAATAAAATTACGTATTTTAGCAATCCATTTGTAATGGATTTCTAGTTTTACGGGAATGGAATCATCATCATTACGATCACCCCATCGCCGGCCTACTACTGATCACGCGTCCCCTCTAAAAATGAAAAGAATTTAGGCCATAGTTCACCACGCTGGCCCAGTGTGAATAGGCAGACTTCGCACGCTTTATGGAGATCAGATTTTTTCATGATGTTCATATTTAATTGATTAAAACGCACAAATAAAAGTAATCCACGCTAACCAAAATTGTAATCTTGCAGTATTTACATATTTACTTTTAAAAGTAGCTATAACTTAATGTACGTGGACGAAGCAGCTCAGCGGGCGATGTCTCTCCGCGCGTATAATATACGCTAACATGCAGGGACAAGACGAATGTGTTTTGCTGCATCTTCTTGTAAACACAGCGCCTCTTGGGCCTCGTTTTTGACTACGAATTGAATCTTGATAGTTAATAATATAATCTATACACAATTAGACATAAAAAAAACATATCTACCCTTATTGATGAACTGACTGGATGATCTATCATCACACGTCGAACACACTAGGGTTAGAAACTTGAAATTTTGACAGTGGATTATTCAGAAATTCTAAGGAAAGGTCTGCTTATATTATTTCAAGTTTAAGACTGAGAGATTTTTTCGTATTTAAAAGTATCGCATACACACAATGTTCTCAACGCAGAAGTCGAATAGTAGCTAGTAGTGCAAACACGCGTTTAGCGTATGCAGCGAATGTGCGTTGCGTTACAAAAAAGAAAACCCTTGCTTTAACAAATAGGCTATCAGATTTTGGTGTAAAGCTTTTCGTATAATAAGTAACTAAAGCTTTTAAGCAACGCCATCGAAAACTTTCCGCCATAATGAAGAAGAACGTACAATACTTTAATGTAGGAGGAACGAAGTTAAGAAGCGCAGCGGGCGATGTCTCCGCGCGCCTAATATACGCTAACGGGCCGGGACAAGACAAATGTGTTTTCTCCCGGCTGCTGGTAGACACAACGCCTCTCGAGCCTCATTTTTAGGGTCTCGTAGTAAAACAAGGAGCCCTGGTTTTTTCAACCGATCATCTGTGTGTCACAGTCATTTTAAAAACAAACTAAAATAAAAAAAAGATTCCAATGAATTGAGAACCTCTTCCTTTATTAACGTCGGTTAAAAAGCTGTAAAGTTAAAATTAAGCATGGGTTTAATTTCAACTTTCTAAACTGGTCTAGAGACCTAATACTGCCACAAAGAGGCATAATAAAATGGTTCACTATCACAGGAACCTATTCGGTTATGCGCTCTAACTATAGCGGACGCCCGCTATAGGTAAACCTACGAAATCCTAGTATCTACCTGCGTGTCCGTGTTCTTGGTGTTCTGACACACACTAGACAGTAGACTGTTATTGTATACTTGCTTGCATATTATCATTCTTCTCTACAATTGACAAAAATAATACAGCTTCTCTAACACAATAATAAAATCCACTATTAATGAGTGTAGCCAGGAATTTATTTTTGGGGTTGAACTCTGAAAAACAAGAAAAGAAATCTCGGAATATCACACACACGCACACACACACACACACACACACACACACACACACACACACACACACACACACACACACACTAACACACGCTTAGTTCTGTTATAATTTATAATCACTTTTATGTTAACTGTAATCATACTCGTATATTGTAAACCCATTTGGCCTTATTTTTATATAGTTTAAAATGTAAAATTAATATAATTGTACCGCTCTTGTTTACAAATAAAGGAATAAAATAAAATATCTATCTGCTATATTGTCACATCTACACCGATTTTCCGAGTTATGGACGTCTTGTAGAGTATTTGAAGACGAGAGTGCCATTTACGTCGTAGCTTGTTAGAAGCGGAAACTGGCTCGTGGTAGACTCTCGTTCAAATTCAATTTATTAAATTCTCTGCTCGTCAGCTTGCATTGCTTACCTGCGATAGGTAATACCTACCAATAGGAGCGGTGCGGTGTCGCCACAGTTTTAGATCGTAAAACTGTGGTACCGCCACGTTTGCTCTACCTGGGTCAAAAGATGCACTTCTCGCGCGCCAAGCTCCGTTATACTGGTCACGCTGCCACACAAATCAATTCCTTGTGAGGCTGATACGTTTGGTAGGACCTTGCTTATATTTACCCACCATCGCGCCTCATGTTCATTGTTGCAGGATATCCTATACCCAAATACAATTTAATGTATGCAGCCTCTGATTGGTTGTTAATAAAATTACTTGGTTTTTTGTAAACTGGTAAACTAGTTGATACCCTTGAGTTCCGCGAGTAGTTAAATTTTTAAAATTCGTGAGGGAACCCTTTAATTTTCCAGGAAAAAGTATGCTATGTTCGTCCCCAGGATCAAATGAATATTATCTGTGTCTTCCATCAAGATCGGTTCTGTTACAGAGCTGTAGCTAACAGATAGACACATTTATAATATTTTAACCTTATCTATTGATTTATTGGAATATAAATATTAAGAATCTCTTATTTGATAACGACACCTAAAGTCAGGCTGACCAAAACCGATGAAACTCTACGTTTTATACATCATTTAAGCCATGAATTAGTATTACAGTAGATCTTTGGAGCTACTGAAGCTTATAAACTTCAATTGATAAGTAGAACTTGGACTACCTAATTTTTCATCGTATTTACATAGTTTGAATCAAACACGGCACCTTAATTGGTAATGGAGAAAATAGATATACCCACTTAGTTATATCAACCAGCTTAATAAGAAGGCCACCTAATCGATATGCGGATCTGGCTAAGCGAAACTTGGCACGGCGCCGAACATGCACTAAGCGCACCTCCATTTAATCAGCGTATTTCAAAATTTGTTTAATAATGTGTGATGATTTCACAAAGTTGGGAAAATCGTGTATTACATTACATGGTGACTTGCGTTTTATCGTGTGTTAAGGTACGTTTCGAAACAGCAACCTCGACGTACGCTGCAGGTTTTTTCGAAAACCCGATCTCATAGAAAGTGATAAGAAACTATCTATATTACTAACTATAATAATTAAGTATATAAAACAAGTTCATGCACGTAAGTTCTTTCGCGTGGATTTAGTTTTATCAAATATTCTTTGATTGAAGTAAGTATTAAGTAAGTAGTCCTATTCCGCCTTCAGGATAAAACTAATGTTGTGCCTTTCGTCAAGATTGGTTTAGCGGTTGAGCCGTAAAAAGGTAACAGACAGCCACAGTTTCACATTTGTAGTAATAAATATGGAAAGTAGTCAGGATTATTTAATACTAGATGATGCTCACGACTTCATCTGCATGGGTTTAGATTTTTTAAATCTCGTACGATCTCTTACATTTTGCGGGGTAAAAAGTAGGCTATGTCGGTTTTCGGGATGCAAGCTATTTGGTACAAATTCCAAAAAATTTTGTTTCTTGATTTGTTCTTTTGTTAGAACGTTTGCTGGCGAGATGGGAAAAGGAAGATGTAGCGATAAAACGTTGAATTTATTAATTTTAGAAAATTGTTGGGTGTATTGAAATTCGAATGAAATGTTTGGAATTCATTTTTCGAAGATTTTTTAGACATTATAAGAAACTGACCACAATCACATTGGTGTATAATTTGACGTGGTCAAAACAATGTCCAGGGTCAAGTCAGGTGCTCACACGTAACAGTCGCTGGCTAAATGGCCTTCGAAAGGGAAAATTGACAGCACAAACATATATAATTGCAAACGGTCTTTAAAAAGAGGACAAGTAAACCTACAGAAAGACAAACGATAAGACAAATATTGGCAAAGTAAGGTTGCACATAATTATAATAAATTATTTACTCTACATATTAGTTTATACAAAGATTTTTTATTCTATCAACTTTATATAGGTAGTCTTCGGTCTCAAAAATGCGCTCTCGAAACAGACCTTTAGCGAGATTAATGGGGACTCGTCGGCAGCAATTACACGCGCAATGTAGCGGCATCACGGTTTTGTTGCGACCGAACTCGTGTTTAGCGAATGACATGCGGGAACCCGCTCCTGCTCGTATGCTTGTTATGTGATGGACGTTGATTCAATTATAGAATACCGGCAAGGATCTACGCCTTGAAATGGAACTAAGATCATTGGTTGTTCTGATGCTAAATGTCCACTTGCAATAAAATTAGCAGGATTCAGCTGACATTGCTTCTGCACTAACGGATCCTTTGCTCTAGGACCCGTATTCACAATCATTTCTAAGAGGTCGCACAGTGCGCTTGGACGCACAGTGTAAGTTCCACCAATCAGATTACTACATCACGTCAATTTTCAATAATCTAATTCGTGGAATCCACACTATGCATTCGAGTGCACTGTGAGACCTCATAGTGATGACAGAACCTTACTGTTTACATAATATAGGTATATTAGATAATATATAGATGTCGTAAGCTTTAAAGTTTGAAAAACAATTTTTTTAGGAGACTCATTATAAAAATCGAACTAGATAATATCATTGCTAATATTAAATTGTATCTGTTTGTGGGTTTTTCCTGCAATCATGCAAAAAAAAAACTACTAATCGATGTAATTTTTTGCATAGATATAGTTAAAACCTGGAGAGTGACATAGGCTACTTCTAATCTCTCAAAATCAGAGTTCCCACAGGATTTTTAAAAAACTAAATCCATCTCGACGAAATCGCGGATATCATCTGTATCTGTGTGTCTGTGTATCTGTGTATCTGTGTATCTGTCTGTGGCATCGTAGCGCCTAAACGAATGAACCGATTTTAATTTACTTTTTTTTAATAATAAAGTCGCTGTTGTTCTCGGTGAAATGTTTTTGAAATCAACCAGCCATTCATATCGCATTACATAAAAGATATTCCTCTTTTTTCCAAAAATACAAGTCATATTACAAACACATTCATTAGGGATGTTAATTTACATAATATTCATCAAGTAGCCATGTCCTCATACATATTAAATATTCAAAACGGTTTCACGCTTCTTAATTATCCATGTTTGTACGTCGACTGAAAGTTTCATACGTTGTTAGAAATTTGTTTTTAGATCAGCATAACCTGCATTCTAAGCAGCGTACCAAATTAACCCTCGAAGGGAATTATTAGCTTCTTGAATCTTTTATTTATTTATTTCGAAATTCCTTCTTAAACATTTTATTTATTTTATTTAAACACTCGGCTTTTTAAGACTCGTAGGTTGGCAACTAAAAGACGTGAGAATAAATGACTTAAAATAAGCCACAACATAGATTTTATTAAGTTTTCCTAGCGCGGCTGCAATTTTCCGCAAATAGAAGTATCTAACGAATGTTTGCAGAAGTTCCAACGGTAATGCAACTTTTGTAGTGTGCGTGTCACTTGTACCTACACGAAGCTTTTATTTTAACGATTTTGTCCTTTGACATCGGAATGGAATGGCTTAAAATTGTGGTTTAACCTAATTGGTGTTATAAAGTTATAAGTTTGTTATATTATAAAAGATTTGTATTTACCGGAAATTTTATCTTGGGTGACATAAAATGATTAATTAATGATGCACGTGACTTTATGTCATAAAAAATCCGTGAGAACTCTCTAATTTCCTGGGATGTAAAGAAGCTTGTATTCCACAAGGTATTTTTGTAATATTTATATATTTTATAATAGTAGTATGAATTATTTTGTATCAAATAAAGATACAGTTATCTGTAAATTTCTTAGTTATATTCTGTACATAAATGTTTTTAGGGTTCTGTACTTCGAAAGGAAAAAAGGAACCATTATAAGATCACTTTGTTGTCTGTCTGTCCGTCTACCCGTCGTGTCTGTCAAGAAAACTTATAGGGTACTTTCCGGTTACCTAGAAGCATGAAAGTAGCACAAGTAAAGGAAAAAATTTGAAAACCGGAAAGTGGTTACATCACAAAAAAAATTTAAATATATTTATGAAAAAAATAATTTACTAAATGACATAAATAGTTGCGCAACCCGTCATTAAGTACATAAAAGTGTTAGGTATAGGTATCTTGTGCGATGGCACGGAACCCTTCTTGTGCGAGTCTGACTCGCACTTGACTGGTTTTTTAATTTTTTACATAATAACGATTATTATGTTTAAATAAGTGATTATATCAAATAGAAAAATAAGTAGTTTTGGAATTTTACTGCAGTTGGGAGCGTTGATTAAATTAAGCATCCTGATTAAGAATCAATATTGTACTGTTGTTAATATTTCCTTAAAAACAGAAGAATATCAAATCTAGCTTATAATAATAGCAGTCAAAACAATGCAGAACGCGTTGATGAAAAGCAAAAAAATGATTGAAAATATGATTTCATAAAGTCAGATATGGCGGACATTCAATAAGTCAAGTGACCAGTTCTGTTAGTGATATTGGCACAATATGGCCCATTGGGTGCATCTATAGACAAAATCTATAGTTTCAAATTTGTTTAGTATTACGTGTTGCGACAGAGAGTGTGTGAGCGGGTTAAAATAAATTTAAAAGAAAAAATCTTTTTAAAAATTATTTTTAATTACATTATTAAAAGCTAAGGTTTTAATATCATTCATTTATTTTATAGGTACTTTTTAAAATTCGTCTCACCAGGAACCTACAGATTGGTACGTCAGTCGCATGATTTATATTTACTACCTCTTATATAAATGTGAAAGTGTGATTGTTTTTTTTTTTGGTATGATATAACAACAATGGTTTTTGGATTTTTTTCCTTTACTTGTGTTATAAGACATTATACCTGCGAAATTTCATGATTCTGGGTCAACGGGATAGGTTTTCTTGACAGACACGCCAGAGGGTCCCTTTTTTCTTTTTGATTTACGGAACCCTAAAAATCAAAATATTCTCACGGGATTCTTAAAAAACTAAATCCACGTAAATTAAGTCACGAGCATCAGGCAGCGGGTAGATAAAACAACATATTTATTTATATTTGTGGAAGTGTAATTTTACTAATTGAATAGTTTGCAAGACAAATATAAATATCCTTTCATCAAAATATGTAGTTGCAGTGTACAAATCCTTTGGGTGAACTAGCCATTCAAAAATGATGTTGTACCCATCTCTCTAACTATGCAGCCGGCGCTGCCGACGCGTCAGCTGCGCTTTGTAATTACACGCCAAATGACGTACCCTAGTAATTTAGCTTGTCTACACATTTTAGGGTATGGGAACGTCCTGATATTTTGTCCAGTACATTGTTACCTCATCTTTTACCATAGGTAATATTATGATACAAAAGACAATATATTTTTAGATAGCTGAACTAAAGGGCGTTTTCTAATTGTTATTTTATATAACCCAAAGGTCAGATCGCAGTCAAGGTACTTTGACACGAAGTAAGAATTTTTAAAAAACATGAGGTATCGTGGGGCACCCGTCAGAACCTAAGGTGTAGGTACTCTCTGTTTCGCTTACAAAAACAATACGCAACCCTAAAGTGAGGTGCTGTGTTTGTTTGTTTCCAATATTCTAGATTTTGTCAATTCAGCTATTTTTCGCTACGTAATTTTCGTGGTGTTTCTATATTATTTCAATATTATTTGAGGCCCGTGATTTCATTCGCATGGATTTAGATTTTAAAAACTCCGTGGGAACTCTATGATTTTTCGGGGAAAAAAGGAGCCTTTATCCTTCCCTGGGATGCGAGGTTGTATCAAATTTGGTCAAAATTGCCTAAATGGATGGATAAAAAGCTAGCAGACAGACAGACTCATTTTTGCATATTAGTACAGTCGTAAGTCTGATATTAGTATGGATATGGATTGATATTACCTACTTCCGACAAAAAATATTTTTATGGAACGCGGTCTTCGCTTTGGCTACGCCGTAGTACATGTAAGCTTCTATAAATGGAAGCATATTATTAAGTAAACAAGAGTACTAGACCATTAATATTAATGAGTCATCAGTGATGTTATCAACATAATAATATGTGCTGGGCAGTATATTAGACGAAAAATATTTGCTTGTGGTAGGTATGGTCTAGTGCGTGTTTGGAACCCCACGAAAAAGTTTTAAGTTTACGTAATTAACTATCACCGTTACTACATCATTTGTCTTAAATTCAACAATTGACAATCAAAAAGTGTACAAGCGGGTACCTATTTGAATAAATATAAGTCATAGTATGATATATAGCTACAATATTTATTGACATTAGGTTCAAAGGTTTTAATCATACTTAGTAGCTACGCCGTAGCACGTTCAAGCATAACAACAATATTATAATTTCCTTCAGTCTTTTATTCCGTCCATCCATAGATCAAGTACTAGAAAGTCCAAGTAACTAGTAGGAATCATTCAACAGTTTGTGACTTTTGTCAATTATCACGATTAGAAAGTACCTACTAATGCGCGACGAATAGAATTAAATAAATGAAATATTTTTATACATGTAATCTTTTTTGCAGATCGTGCTCATACAGCGTGGTAGAATTGGGTTTCTTGATAAGGTAAAAATGGGGTTTCCGAACGAGTTAGTTAAGTTTTATGTATCCTTATTCAATCCCTTTCAATAAATAGAATAAATAGCCAATCCTATACACACGCTACCAAATCTGCTAAGAGGCCCATCTCGGTACTACGTGACAAAATCTAAAGGAATTTGTCCCACTAAAACCGCGGCTTTTTCTCACATTCGATGGACCAGATAGAGATAGTGGTCCTTGGAAACGAATGGGCGGCTAAATCCTTAACACCCAACGAAAGTTGTAAGTTTTTCTCGTCCCTATTTTATTCACTGACTTATCGAACAAGTTACTGATAAAAACTCCGAATTCATTCTTTACATACTAAGTACCAAGTGCTTAATTTCTTATTAGAAATTAAATATATCAGTTAATAGTATCTAAATATACTTATTTTACAAATAATTTTCTATTAGTTCTGCAATTTCTAGCTGGATTATATTCTGAATGAATACTATTCCACCTGCAATATATTTTATGACATATTCCATGATTAAATCAGGAAAAATACAGAATGAAGCGACAAGAAAGAAGGAGCAAACGCGACTCGCGAACCTCCAGACAGGTGCAGAAATATTTCATGATTTAATTTGGGACTTAGGGACTGCTCTATCGCATCTATTGAATCTTTTCACCCCACTCGTATCGCAATTTTCGCTACAATACAAGTATTTACGCAAAATGTCATTAACATTGTTGTGTCGATTCATCAAACAAGCCAACATCGGCACACAGGCGAACGCCGCGGTACAAACAATTACATAAAATATGTGCGGTACTGTTTTCGTACTACAAATTGCTGATCAAATATCAGGAAACTGTTTTATTTCACGACAAATGGTTTTCGAAATAACAAAATAACCACAGTAAAGCGTCCAGACACTGAACAAACGCACAAAAACAAAATCACGCATGGATGAGCGCGCCGCGAACCGGCGGAAAAATGAATGGGTATTTTGCAATAATAATTGCGAGTCCCAGTCAGATATTGCATATAAATGTGTACAATTGTTATAGAATATATCCTCAGTAGACGTTTACTTGACAATAATACCTAGGCACATCACTGCCCAGGCCGGAAATAAACCAATTTATGGCCGAGTAATATTGAAAGGACGAAGCGAAGCCGAATACCGCCGAAGTAATATTGGATACCGAAGGTGTGAAACGAGTCCTTTTTGAATAAACGAGGCCGTTAATTACTATTTTGGTCAAAACTTGTTTAGTGCTTTTCCCTCATAATATATTGGAGGAAACAATAAACAAATGACTAAAAATTTACATTGCGGTCAGTTAGACAACGATAATAATTGAACACTTTTGTCAAGTTAAATCTAACACTAATTTTCATTCGCGACAGTTCGACCGCGCCTGAATT
Source organism: Maniola jurtina (assembly GCF_905333055.1). NCBI lineage: Eukaryota > Metazoa > Arthropoda > Insecta > Lepidoptera > Nymphalidae > Maniola > Maniola jurtina. Next base: position 8,738,013 of record NC_060030.1, read on the forward strand.
AAAAAAAATGGATTTTTTATTTTTGAAAAGAAATATCAGCCTTTGTAAATATCACGTACGTACCCTAAAATATGTAATTTATGTTAGTGTACATTTATTACATTTATTTACATACAAAACCTCATAACAGTCCAGCAATCTCTATTCTTTTTGAGTTGAAAATTGCTGGCTTGCTATTTTTAACTTTTTTTATAATGAAGCAATTTCCAGCAGGTGGGAGAAAAGTAATTTAGCAGACGAGCAAAAATAATATATAGACAGAAGGTGTAAAGTGTGCGTCTATGTTATGGGTAATGTTGGTAGGTGGGAGTCGCGAGGGTATCGTGGAGCGGCCGGCGATGCTGCGAGGCGAATACCAAGCAGGGCTGTCGGCTTCGCCAATATTGCGCTGAGTCACACACCTCCGGCTAATGTGCCCTTTATCGTTTTACTTCCTATACCTACCGCTCGATACTTTTAAATTAAACTCCTCTATTGTTATCATCTATTAGGTTATACTTTAAAGGGGAAAGATTTGTTTGTTTATCTAAAATCAATAAACTCTGAAACTACTGAACCGGTTTTAATATATATTTTGCCATTAAAATTAATGTATTCAGAAGTAACACAGGAGTACATATATGTTATGTATATATCGGTATATCAAATTTCACCCAAGCGAAGTTGAGCGGAGCAATGGAACTATGAATCAGATTAGCTTAAAACGGTCTTATTATTAGATTTTCTTTTTATTATTATCATCATGCTTAAAATATAATTATTGTTTTAACTTATATGAAATTACTAGCGACTGCTTGCAGCTTAGTTCCTCCTTTGGGAATTTCGAAAAATCTGCCCATGTTTTTTGTCTATATTACAAAAGGAACCTCTATGCACAGTTTTTTATAGTTCCAAGGGCTTGGAGTGGTTATTGATGAGCCAGCCAGTGAGGCAGAACTTTTCTTTTTTATATTAAGATTTCTTTATTGCTTAGTTTTAGATTATTACCAATTACTGATGTAGAATATGTTAAATTAAGTACCTAATATGAACATGTTGTGAATGAAATTATATTATTCCAATTTATTCACATAATAACAGAAACAGGTCGGGCTTAATGTTTATTGTAATAATTCGAATTGCATTCGAGTAAGATGTGATTTGTGATTGAGTAATTTGTTTTGATATTCAAATTATGTGATCATAGATACGCTGCATGCATTTGCACATTCAGTATGATAATATAAATGATAATATCTGATCATGAGGTCGATATACCTAATTATAATATAATAATACTTAGTAAATACAGCGAGCCAGCAAGTGTGAATTAGAAACGTGGATATTTAGATGTAAAAAAATTATAAAATAGAGTGTATAAAACGGGCAACTTTAATTAATTATTTATTGTTTAGTTTAAAAAAAAATGAGATTCAATCTCTTACCATACGGTTTTCACTTTACTTATTACAGAGACATAATTGAATACCTACCACTTGATTGACATAATGCAGTCAATCTCATTTCTCGTAGGAACATCTGAGCTCAACCACGTCCATTTTCAGGTGTGGCCGTTTCTTGAAAAATTAATTAAACAGTTAATCTAACTAAATATACCTAAATGCAAAATTATGAAATGCACATTGTACGAGTGTATAGAAAAGATATCGCCTGTATAGGCCCGGTGGCCATCTGTGCAAAGCTGGAACAATTTTGCTAGTCATAAATACAAAAATATTATTAAAACTCACGGACCGGTGATAAATTAAATAAATACACTGCGAATAAAGCGAAAAAGTTTAACCGTGCGTCAATCCCTAAGAGAATACCCAGCGTTACTTCTCGCTTCTTTATCGTACCGTTGAAATCGTACTTCTCTGTGAGTAATCCCTCCACGTTCCGAGCATGTCGCCGACGAAGATAGAGCACGATCTTCACAAATAATGTCACATGCGATTCGTTTCAGACGACGTGACTCGCATCACCGCAGCGGCTGCCGTGCCGTGCATAATGGGATAAATATGCTGCGGTTATGCCCACACATGGCCCTCAAATTAAGTGAACGCTATTTGCTACACGCGGCGAAACTTTCTTACCCGCGTCTTGATTAATAAAACATGTTTGCCTAACTTATATTACCTACTATAATAATGAGTATAATATTTTGTGATGCCTGTATCCAACGGCTCCCTGCGACTCTTTTGATATCATAGGCGCAAGACCGTGCCGTGTGGAGATATATACAAGAGATCTTTGTTCAGCAAACGTCTATCAGTTGATAATGATGATTATAATATTTTATGGATATTAGCATCACATATTAATAAACTTTGCTAAGCAAAACACGGAAACCTTATCAAATCATTCAATAGTTAGGTTACTTAATGTTAAGTTATGCGCATTGCATACGACACACAAAGAGGAAAACCTATGCGAATGACATTGACGATTTCCCCTTCAAACTAGCAATTTTGACATGTCATGACCCTCTATTGACAATTAATCAAGCAGACATTTCAATCTGCGAAATTTACGCGGACTTTTAGTATTTTGACGTAGGAGGGTAAAAGATCCAGTAAATGAACGAATAAGGACTACCCTGACTTTGACCTAAAATTAAGATATATGAGAATCGTTCTATATATAATTTTTATATTTTTTTTATCTGTGTCTATACACAGTAGGTATACACTCTTAAATTATTTAAATATCAAAAACGCAAAAAAATGCGTGGTATTAATTATTATAAATTATTTTATTTAACAAAAGAATAAATTGCCAGTAAATGAACTGGGAATTTCAGTGAATGAACGAACTCTATCTAGTGCATAAACTCTCGATTCCTATTAATAAATTCTTAAGTATATTTTCGGCTTGGAATTTTAAAAAAAATGACAGATTTTCAGTTTTTGACTTATTGTATATTTTTTTCTACATTTTGCGCGATAAATCAAAAACTATTTTACATAATAATAATAAATAAAACCTGTTTTAGAATGTATAATAGAGCCCTTTCATATGATATTATCCCCTTTGGTATAGTTATCTTAGTTTGAAAGTCACCTAAATTTTCTGGAAAACAGTCCAAATGACTACAGAGAAAATGAAACTTAACGCCCTTGTTGCATCCAAGTTGCTGGAAGTGCAACATCAGCTACTGAATGTGTTAAGAGTAGTGAGAATAATATACCGTAACACAAGTGTCTGATGTTATCAGATTTGTTCCTTTGAGCCGAGAAGCCACATGTTCTGATGCTTTTTAGACAATCTAAGATCTCTCATTAAGTGATCCAAATAATTTTGATTGAATGGTCTAAGTTGAGATGTAAAAAAGTCACTACATCGTCACTACCTTCTGAAAGTTCTTGAAATGGTAGATTAGAGGTACTGGGTTGGGGCTGAGGTACAGATTTATCACCAGAAGTCAGAATCGTTCAAATTGCAGACTGCAAGTTACAATAGAGCCGTTTGGAACAATTTTTTTTGCTGTTTCTTTTGGTAATATTCACAACGCAGAAATAATAATCATCATGGTGTTTAGATGGTTTGCGCCAAATTATAATTTTTTTTTTTAGTAAAAGTAGTTAACTATTCTTATTTGCTCATAAACGCAACGAGGAAATACAGCTTCCACATATAAAAATTGGAGTCCAGGCCTTGCTGTTAGCTGCTAATGGGTTCTCAAAGTAGCCCGATTATGCTTGTTTTACTGGGCACAAAAGGAAAGAATGAAAGGAGCTTACCCAGTACATCTTAAAAGATCCGTTATAGATACATGCATCCTGCCATGCCTTACCTATGCCAGCCAAACATGGGTCCAGACAAAGAATATAAAAAGAAATAGTGACTTGCTAAAGGGCGATGGCAAGGTGCATAAATTAAGCAAAAAATATTCAAAGTGAGAATTGAAGACATAAGAAAAAAGACAAAGCCTACAGACACCTTGAGACATGCCCTAAAACTGAAATGCAAATGGTCATATTGTATCGATTTTTACAGATGAAAGAAGGACAGGTAGGTAGACCGAAGACGCGTTGGTCTAATGCTATTGTGCAAATCGCGAGAGAAAATTAGCTTGATAGTACCAAAGACAGAGAGAAATGGGGATACCCAAGAGGGATCCATATCCAAGAAAGAAGAATACCAGAATAAATATACAAAAATTCAAAAGAAAAATAAAACCGACTTCAAAATCACAAACACTAAAAAGTAAAAAATAATTTAAGTTATTGTGGTTTTTGAAGTCGGTTTTATTTTTATTTTGAAAATTTTTTATTTCAAAATTTTTAGTGGCCCCACTGTACTATAATAATATGCCATGCCCAGCTAAAACCCTACTGTTTACTAAGCAATTACACTGATCGCGAGCAATTTGCTCTTATCCATTGAGGAGTTCTGTTCTCCATCTCAGAAGATATTCATCAGAACTTCATCAAATTTATATGGGACCACCTGCAAAGTATACCTAGCTTTTCAAAAAAAAAAAAAATCCAAATCGGTCCAGGCGTCTTTGAGCAATCGGTGAACATACATTAAAAAAAAAGATACCAACGAATTCAGAACCTCTTCCTTTTTTTAAAGTCGGTTAAAAATATACTAAGATTTACTAACATGGTGTTATACCATAGAGTAGCAAACAGAGGCAAAGCTTCTAAGAAGCGAGCAAAATTTATAACTATTTTGGTAGGGCTGGCACTGGAGGATACAATTTAATTAACAATAGTTATTTGTTCAACAAGATGGTAAAGTTTGTTTTTGTTGTGATTGCCTAGTTTAAATATCGATCTTTAAATATCGATCGATAGATCTAAATATCGATTTTGAACGAAATCAGTCAATTTAGAAAGAATTATAAATGGTGCCAACTTTTTTAAATTTTGGTTACAGGTTCCTATTTTGTGATCCCAGGGAGCTCTAAATATCGATTTTGAACAAAATCGGTCAATTAACAAAGAATTTCAAAATGGCGTCGACTTTTTTAAATTTTGGTAACAGTTTCTTATTTTGTGATCCCAGGGAGCTCTAAATATCGATTTTGAACGAAATCGGTCAATTAACAAAGAATTTCAAAATGGCGTCGACTTTTTTAAATTTTGGTAACAGTTTCTTATTTTGTGATCGCAGGGAGCTCTAAATATCGATTTTGAACGAAATCGGTCAATTAACAAAGAATTTCAAAATGGCGTCGACTTTTTTAAATTTTGGCAACAGTTTCTTATTTTGTGATCGCAGGGAGCTCTAAATATCGATTTTGAACGAAATCGGTCAATTAACAAAGAATTTCAAAATGGCGTCGACTTTTTTAAATTTTGGTAACAGTTTCTTATTTCGTGATCCCAGGGAGCTCTAAGGGTGGAGTTCACCGACTTTTAAAACGGCTGATTTTTAGAAAACCGGCTGATTAAGTGATTTTTACTGTTCACCAGCACCTAACCGAGGTTTGCAGCCCTAAAACGGCCGTTTTACCTAACCGAGCTCGGAAGGGTCGTTTAACCGGGGTTTCCACATTTTTACATCTGTTGTGCCTTTGTGTACAGATCAATTTAGATTATTTCGATTTGTCTTTGCGTCGTTCATTTCAGTAGCGTGCAACAAGTGATTAATGTAATGGTTGGAAATAATTACTTATCTTACTTTCCACTATATTTTGATATTTTAAAACCAACTCTGAACTGATGCGCTTGTCGTCACTTGAAAAATCACTTGTACACATTTTTGGCCCTCCATTTTAATATTGAAATTATTTTAAACACTAGAATCTCTTAAAATCATCTTTAAATGCACGCACAAATAATTACGGCAACACGACAGCAAAAAATCAACAGTCCCACACGTGCAGGACACATGATCACGACTGTGACGTCGGGGCCCCGAAGTTGTAAATTTGGGACGGTTACTACCTGGCAAAATTTAGAACAATAGTCTTACCCATAGCGTCTTTGTACTTTTCCAGTTGAAAGTATTTTATTTTATGCTCCTAAATATAGGCGTCACAGTTTGTTGTGTTGAATAGTAATGACAATGTGTCTACGCTAACGCATTGCGTTTTAGCGTTCGTTCGTAGCAGCAGCGTAGCTGAGAACAGATGGTGTTCCGCCGATTTAGTAACCATGCTACACTTTTTCGTGATGAACAGTAAATATTAAAACGGTTGTTTAAACGACGGTTTCGAAATAACCAGCTGATTTAGCAACCGTTGTTTATGTAGCTTTCGGCGAACTCCAGTCTAAATATCGATTTTGAACGAAATCGGTCAATTAACAAAGAATTTCAAAATGGCGTCGACTTTTTTAAATTTTGGTAACAGTTTCTTATTTCGTAATCCCAGGGAGCTCTAAATATCGATTTTGAACGAAATCGGTCAATTAACAAAGAATTTCAAAATGGCGTCGACTTTTTTAAATTTTGGTTGGTATTTGGTAGATAGGGTATTTCCCGTTAACCTAGAATTATGGGCAGGTAGATAGGTCTCAACTCTCATAGCCCAAATAAAGGAATAAATCCGAGAACAAATTTCGTGATTCTAGATCAACGGGAAGTACTGTATAGGTTTTCTTGACGGACGGACGGACAAATGGACAGACAACAAAGTGATCCTTTAAGAGCTCCGTTTTTCATTTTGAGGTACGGAACCCTAAAAAAGAAAGTGATGCACATCTAATGAATAAATGTGTAGGCCAGTCTTCACACTAAAATATTTAAACCCCTTTAATTTAAAAACTGTCATAGCCTAGTGGTTAGAACGTCCGCCTCCTAATCGAAGGTCGGGGGTTCGATCCTGGAATCACGCACTACTAACTTTTCAGTTATGTGCGTTTTAAGCAATTTAATATTGTATATCAAATCTTTGAAAAGAGCAACCGCCGAGTTTCTTGTTGAAGACTACGGCCTAAACTTCTCTTGAATTTAAACCACTTACTAGGTTTTGATCTGAGAAAGAAATTTGACATTAATTGACAAAATTGAGAGACCTAAGCTTGTATAAGAACACAGAAGTGTCATAATTCGTGTTCACTTTGCCTAACGTCTCTCGGAGAGCAGAGAGAGATTTAAACTGTTTCTTATAATCACTGGCCATATTTCAAATGCGAAAGTGTGTATGTTGGTTTAATATTCAATCACGCTGCAACGGAGCAACCAGTCGACGTGGTTTTTTGCATGGATACATTTAAAGACCTTGAGAGTGACATCTCTCTCCGCATCGTATTCTTTATTGCTGAGGGTTGTGACCTCTTTCCATTATTCCTACATCTAATGGTAGGTTTTCTTGGGATAATAATGCGGTGGGTTCAAAGAGCCTACGGAACTCGACTAGAAAAACGAGATTTTGACTCTTAGTTTTAACGGTTATGAATTAGTTATTATTATCAGTGATAAAATTGATTAGGGCTGCCAGGTAAAATGACATTTATCTCGGAAAATCAAAGAGTTTCCACGAGATTTTTTCCAAGTTTGCGCTACTAAGTACATATATTATGAAGAGGAAAGGTTTGTTTGTTTGTTATCGATAAACTCTGAAACTACTGAACTACTTGCACTAAAGACATAATCATCAACATCAACCGACAGACGTCCACAGTGAACATAGGTCTTTAATAGGGTCTTCCACATGCTACGGGTTTGCGCCGCCTGAATCTTTGCGCTTGCGCTTGACGACAATCATGCTTTAAAGAAAGCAATGATGAGGTCCAAGTTGGAGCACGCTTACCTGGAAGATGCCTATTCACTCTTGGCTTGCAGGTATCTATGGTATATATGGCAGGAAACACGGCCGCCGAAATGGCGTTCCAACCTTTAGGCTCTCCCCATTGCCCGCAGCATGAATCTGAGCTTCCTTATGATGGTTATATTATGTACATATAATATCTCATAAGAAATCTCTAACACACAATCCAGCTAAGTAGGTCCAATTTCAAAAAAAGCTAGCTAGCCGACAAATCTAACTCAGTTAGGCAGCCTTCGGGAACCTTCGAGATGTCTCTCGTCCAAAATTCCTCAATGCTTGAAGACCAGTCTTTGAATAGTGCATGATGTCAGTGATGAAAAATGGATCCGAAATATAGGTCTTTTTTTGTACACAGGAAATGCCTGACGCATACCCCTCCGTCATGTGGGTCTTGCACCAAACTTGCACTACTACGAAATCCATTTCGGAACACGGCGCCCGAAACGAGGCGCGCTATCTCCTAAAAAACATAGGTATAATACCTATTTAGAACACTTACTATCTGTCATCATAATCTATGACAACCTCCGAGTATTTACCTGGTAAAACCGTAACTTTCGAATAAATTTTAGTATATAAGCAGGCTTCATTTAGAAATGAAAAAATCCCTATTTTATTTTTCAACGATTATAAACACAACTTTCATTCAAAAATAATAAGCTTAAATTCATTTTAAATAATATTTTGCGACGAAATGACGCGCACAGTCCTTCCGCCATGACAGTCCAGTGGACACTGAATTCCATAGAGCGCCTGCAAGAAAATAAATAGCACAGGAAGTTTTTTGGTTAGTTTTAGATTATTTAAGAAATGAAAAACATTTAGTATAAAACTAACAGTTCAAATTGATTGCTAAACCTAAACATATCATTTTCTGGAGGTTGGCTTCAAAGTATCAAGATGTAAAAGAAAATTTTTACAGAACAAGTTGCGAACAGCAATGTTTTCAACTTGTTTTTTTTTATTATTGGGATAATGTATACTAAATTAAAAAAGGCCCTTATAATCTTCACAAACTGAAGTTTTTAATTGCATGTATTTAATAGCTGTTAATGCTTTAGAAAAATAAACAATTTACTTCAAAGTACAGCATTTTTGCGATTTGTCAAATAGCAATTACCTTAAAGTCTCAAGCTACGTCTAACGTAGGTATATTTCTTTTCAAAAATACATAACTCGCGAGTGACTACACGGGCGATCTCGACAGATATCAATTTATGAAGTAAGTATATTCCGATTCTATATAAACGACGTTCGCGCCTTTCTCGTGAACACGTACAAATTTTAATCACAGATGTTTTCTCCGAAAAAGCTCTTACAAATACGTAAAAGACAGTGATTCAAGAGCGATTTAAGTAATGTATGTAATTTGAGATAAAGCGGCATCCCATTCCAGATAAGACGCAGCACAACCCACGTCGAGAGCCATCCAACTCGTTACGAGCGCCCGAAGCGAGGTGTGATACAAAATCATCAATCTTACCCGAGATTGTACTATTAAATGCCTCTTCGCTCTTTTCCCTCGAACTCAAGACCAGAAACAAATGTAAAAAGTTGTGTGATAAGTTCAATTTGAATTTGTAAAGCCCCTTTCAGCGCTCCTCGCCTGTTTATCTCGGCGGGGAAAGAACGGAAAATACAAAAGTAAGAGATAGGAAATGAAGAGCCGGAAAAAAGTGTCGGGCGCGGAACAAACGCGGAAAGTTGGCGTTATCCGAGAGACAAGTTAAATCGCAATTTATTAGGGCGCACCAGCGGGCTTAGAGCTGACGCGCCAGGACATTGCGCGTCGCCGCGCCGGACTGCGACCCAGCCTCGCACCCTCGCACCTACCACGCAGTGACGTCACCGAGCTCCGGAACCTTAGGTTAACAGTGCCTCGGTCTCGCCTCGGCCATTTTTATTATTATTCATGTAAGCTTTCAACACATTAAGTTTTGAATAATTAAAAGAGTTTTAATAAATAAATGCTCATGTTAATCTCATGCAATTGTTTGACTATATTATTGAAATTGAATACAATTTCAATAATATAGTCAAACAATTTTTAAATAGTTAAAACCAATGGTATGTATATTTATTTACTTGCTTCACTTATCTCCAGCTGCAAATGTAAGTTTGTAAGCGCAAAAAAATATTTTTAATGTCATATACTCGTAACTATCAACTAACGATTTTCGCATTTTTGCTTTACTTGTGCTATGGCATCTTGATTCTTGCTAAACTGCATGGTTCTGGATCAAAGGAAAGCACCCTACAGGTTTTGATTTACTTGCGAGTGTCAAAATATGCGGCATAAGTGGCCGTATTTTTTGATAGAATTGACAGAAGCTTGATTTTTTTAGAGCTCCAAGGGAGCGTAGATAATTTCAACTTGACACCTCCACGTGCTTCTGATAAAAAACATCTTGACAGACGGACGGACAACTGAGTGATCCTATAAGGGTACCTGTTTCTTTTGAGGTAAGAAACCCCAATAAATTAAAAACTCTTTATTATGATTTTTTGATTGTCAATTAAGAAAGTTAGCTACTTACGTGAGTAAAATTTACAGACGTAGTCGCGGGCTAATACGGCACCATACGGTACATGTGAAATATAACTGAAAAAAGTAATAAACAATTTGGACTCTTTCGATGTCATATACATAATGTACGGGTTAAAGACACACGAATCGTTATAAATAGGGAGATAATGAATTAAAATCATAAGTTTGAGACTCACATAAGATTGGCCAAGTTTCCCAAGGTTTATTTAAGGATTGAGAGGCACTTCAACAGCGATATAAATGTTCCACTAGATGCGGCGCTTCATAGTAACAACAATTATTCCAACGAACATCGGTATCCGCAATCCTGTTAATCGTAATCTGCTTTAGACGCAGTCTGTTTCTACGAGTGGTACTTACTAACTATATCTATACGTACTCAAATACGATAAATAAAGAAATAAATAAAAATAAAAAGTTGCATAGTAGATTAGTTTTGTTAGTTAATACATTTTCCTTATTTTCTTCAGTTAGTATGGTTAGATCACTTGTTATTTTGGAACATGAGCCCCTTTGCAGGCAAAGAACCTCCCCCAATCTCTTCCACTTCTTCCTGTCCTTGCCCAGACACAACCAGTTCTTCCCTGCAGTTTGTATAATCTTATCATCCCCCCGTTTGTGTGGCCTTCTAACATCCCTTTTGTTTATTGCAAAAGACCAAATATTATGTATATAATTTTAGAGTTACCTTTTATGTAAGATTAATTATTACAAACGGCCTATGGTTGATAGGAGTGCGGACACCGTTGGAACAATATGTTGTTGCTATGAAGTGTCCCATCTAGTAGAATATTTTATATCGCTGATAAGGACGGAGAGGCACTTTGATCGCGCGGAGTGCCGCCAGCCGGCGACCGCACTACGCACACTTTGTTGTCGCGCCTCGCCCGTCTGCCAACTGTGCAAACAACTTCTATAATTTACCTAATTACTTGACGATATATCGTTTAATTAAGAAATTGACTTCCGAGGAAACTTCTAACTTATGTTGCACGGAAAAATTTGTTGTTTGCGTTTAAAATCAAGCGTCTAAGAGCGATAATTTTCTTAATGGATTTTCTGATAATATATTGCGAAAACATGTAAGCAACGCTGAACGCACGTAAGGGTCAGTGCAGACAATGGACTATTATGCACGAAAGACAAAATTCCGTCATCTTTTACTATGGTTTTTCACCGAACTATCTAGTGCAGTTCTCAAGTGCTCAATTTTTGTCCTCCGTGGACAAAAAATTCGTCCGTCGTCAATACAGGCTCTATAGCAAAAACTTATCTGGTGCTACTCATCTACTCTCAGCTTTTTGGTCCTTGACTCGTAAAAGAAAAAAGCGAATTCTTGCACACAAAACCCCAGTTTACGCATTTCAGTAACTAGTTGTATTTCAAATTTTAATTCAAAAGATTACTAGTAACATTCAGATGTGAGAACTTGGGGGGATTTATTAACTGGCGCACACTATAGCATTTATTTATCTGTTTGGTTATGCTAATAAGATGCTAAATATTTAGGTTACAAAGCAAGTTGCACTTGCAACTTTAAATGTGATTAAAGTACGTGCTCATGAGAGGGTTATACTATCGCACATTTTCAGCCACCAGCCTTTACATTCACAAATCCTTATCCGTACCTCATGTGTGTCTATTATGTTTACGTAACCATATCGTAAAATAAGGGTGGCTACCTATAAACAACAATGTCTTCGTGCTTATAAATTAAATAAATTATAACTTTTCACAAAATTACACTTCGAATTAGCTACTTAATAGAACCAATAGCGGTTAAAGTCGGTAAGTAAGTAAATCTTTTTAAATAGTTCACCATTTTATGTATCATGGAAATAAATTATTCAAAATACCTTGCAGGTATATCGTCAACATTCATCATCCAATACAAAGTCAAAAAGAGGGGTGTTATAAGTTTGACGTGTGTATCTGTGTATCTGTCTGTGGCATCGTAGCTCCTAAACTAATAAACCGATTTTAATTTAGGTTTTTTTGTTTGAAAGGTGGCTTGATCGAGAGTGTTCTTAGCTATAGTGCAAGAAAATTGGTTCAGCCGTTTGAAAGTTATTAGCTCTTTTCTAGTTACTGTAACCTTCACTTGTCGGGAGTGATATAAATTTTTAATTTACACTTGTTTTTTTATGCTATACTTTATGCTACAAATATATATATTTAAAAATTAATGTTTTTTTGATTATCGCTTCTGTCTGTCTACCTGTATCTGTTCGTTTACCTATCTATTTGTCCGTTACCTATATTTGCGCGCACCATTCATCCCCTTGAGTAAATTTTTTGCGTAGTTGTTGTTTGAATTTGCGGGAAAGTTTCTGATATATTTCAAGAAATAAGCAGCGCGCGTTTCAAAATTGATAAGTACCTTAAAATCCAAGCGGTGCATACCGGACATAAGCTATTTTTTTTAAATAAATTGGCACGAAATAACTAACCACGTTAACAATTCACTTTACGCCTAAATGAATGTACTGATTTTACAACTTTTCCTCATACAGTATCCGCTAATTGTGCCAGCAAACTAATCGGATCTACTACCGTCTGCATATTCCATTATCTGTAGGATCGTGCCAACCGGCCCATAAATATTCATATGAGGTTCAGCCACTCATACCTTTGCTACATCACTATATTAAAGGCTTTGCAAATATTTTTTGGTACAATATTGAATGAGATATTTCATACATGATATTTTATCGAGTTGGTTAAACTACTATGGCCCTATAAGAGTTAACTTTATGGGTGGATAATTTGATTATAACTGCTTTTTAGTATTTTTTTGATACGTTAAATAGCTACTAACGAAGTAACTAAGCTATTTCCGTATTAGGTCTAAGAAATTTATTTATTCCTTTAGAAATTCATGGAAACTCTACTCTGGCGCCACTTGTATACTCAGAACTTGTCGAAACAAACTTTTTAATTAGTCTGCGAGGACAAACAAGTTGTCTCCTTAGTCGGTACATATGTATTTGTATAACTTCAAATAATATAATTAATTAAATTTTAGTGCTACAAAACAAAATTACAAAAAAAAACAATTTTAAGGTAAAGGCAACTCTAATACGGCTCTCTAATAACATCGAAAATGGCAATTTAATTAATACAACATTATACAATAAAATATTACCTACCTACTTTATTGTGAACTTACTCTAGCCAAACTTAGTTTTGGTTGAAAAAAACCAGAGGAATTGTGACTCATTTTATATGATATAATAGTTTTCATGTAATTTTACGGGTTAAAAAAAATCTAATACAAGCCTTTTGACTGCAATCTCAACTGGCGGTAAGTGATGGTTATAGTCTAAGATGGTAGCGGGCAAACCTGGAAGGGGTATGATAGTTTTTACTAAACCCATACCCTCTTTGGGTTCTACACAGCATTCCACCGGAACGCTAAACAGCTTGGCGGCACGTCTTTACCGGTTAGTTGGTAACTAGCTACGGTCGTAGCCTCGCACCAGACGAGACCAGAGGAAATTAAGAAATTATAAAATTCCAAACCTGTTATAAACGTGTATTTTATGTAAAAAAAAAATGTATAACGTCCGAGTGAATTGCAGTGACGTGAGCTTAGGTAACATAGGTAGGTACAGATCACGGAATAGCTTCCACTATGGGGGAATCTAATAACATAACACAGGATTGTTTGTCTTATGGCGAGATGTTATAATGAATAGTCAACATGCCGGCAACGTCGCGTTGTTTCCACGTCCTGAACTTGATTATCATGTTTTATTACCGCTATCGTCGTCTATTTTCGCTATGCTCAACTTACACAACACAAGGGGAACATTTAGAATAACCTTTCTATAATTAATTGCTAAGCGAAAATTAATTGTTCATTAACGAAAGCGCTTTTAAGGATGTTTGCACACATGCTGTTTGGATAGTCTACTTTTACAAAGTGGATTATTAATATAGTGCAAAATTTATCATCACCACCTCTATCTAAAAAATTCAAATTGATTGCTTATTGAGTAAGACTTTAAAGCTCTCATACTTTAAATTCTTAAACTTCTTACACTTACCTTCTACTTATGGAACTGGATATACTTATTACCTACGACTTGTAGTTTTATATGGTCGCAAGCACATGCGGCATGAGACTGGATGTTTTAGATGTAAAGGTCCTGTAGTACCTAGGTACTATTTCCATCCATACTATATTTTTAGTCTATGTTTTCATAATTTCACCGATAGATCCACCACATCAACTGATGTTATACTTAAGACTTAGAGTTTTCACGAAATCCAGAGCCTCGCCTGAGATCATCTATCCGCTTGGTGAGGGTTTTCACAGCGCTATGTTTTCAGGTCGCCACTTGTCTTTGGTCTTGGAGTCTTGGGACTTCAATGTATGTCGTTATGCACGCCACTCAATTCCCGTTTAGCTTCACATTTTGGTGACTTATGTCGAAATATGATTCTTATGCAATAATCACCTAGGCTATGATATTTTTTGAAACACATCTTTCTTATTTACTATAGAGAAGGTGTTAAAACGCATGTCACTTCGCGCCATATGAACTACGAAGCCGCGCGTCAGCCAGGCGCCACAATTACCGACCTCCGTAAATCATAAACATCAACCCCCCCATTTAATCCAAATAGTCCGTCGTTAGTCGAGCAGCCTGCGTCTAATTTGTCTGCTGAACGCGAGATTAATTTATTAACATTAACAATAACATTAATTACATGACAATATTACAAATTATTTATGCGTGTTCGTGACATTAAGGCACACTTTATTATTTTAAAACAACGATTTAAAGCTGAATACGCATTGATTTCAATTGTTTTGAACAGAGAGATGTTAGAAGCGGTTATGCCATGCAAATCAGCCTTAACTAGATGTTGAACAAGCGGACCAGGCTACATTTTTGAAAAGAAAAAGCTTTTGTAATGTACTTTCATAAAAAGCGAAAATCAAAAAAGGAAAAACAGAAGGTCTATTTAACAAGTCTTCGAAAATAGTGATCGTTTATTAAAAATCAGCTCTATAGTTGTTGACTTACGCAAATCATGCGATCTTTGTGTACACTTTTGAAAAAATCCAAAAATTCTAGTTTCGGAATGAAATTAAAACGACTGTTTGTCTACTTTGCATGAGTAATAATAAATAATCGAAAAAAACAAACTGAACCAAGCTTGCTAAAATCTTTGATTTTGGTTTATCTCTAGTAACTACAGTAAGGAGATTTTTTATTTATTAAGGAACGCTGTGCAAAAACTACCTTCTCTTCAAGTACGGTTTTTATTATTACTCCTATCCTATACCTCGTATTAGATACGTATGTACCTGTTAAAAATCTCTTCTACAGCTGAACTATTGTGCTGAATCAATTATACGACAGCAAATTATACAAATCAGTTCGTAACTACGAATTCGTGACATTATACATACCACATTTGTTATTTTTAAATTACCAATACAAAACGACTTCATTATATAAATTGGAAAATGGACATCGATGGAAAATGGTCACTATTTTGTAATTCAAATTATTTACTATACCAAATATATGTACTTACATATAGGTAGGTATGTAATAAAGATATATTTTAGAGGAATATTACAAATGACTATGGAGCTCTATTAAATGTTTAAAGAATAAAACAATGATGTCATACTTATATCATTAAATATAGGTATACTGGGTAAAATCGCCATACTGTATAGTTGTCTTACTTAATCTGACTTATAAAATAAATGTGAAGTTTCGTTGTTTATTACTACACAATAATACTTGAATCGACTTAACGGAAATTTAGAATAGGGATAACTTATACCCTGGATTAACATTTAGGCTTTTATCCCGGGAATTCATAGAGTTCCTGCAGGACTTTTCAAATACCAATATGCATGCGGATGAAGTCGTGGGCATCATCTAGTCAAATAGTATTAATTTTAATAAAGCATAGCCTGTTCTACGTATTTCATTTTATTAATTTTCTTGGGTAATATGATGCACCGGTTTCCAAAACTATAGGTGCCTTCCCTGTAACTAAATGGAGCATAACTTTTTATGGAGGCTACGCTTCCAAGTTTAGTTTTACTTGTAATATAAATTCGCCCTTTTGTATAAATAGCAATAATATGTAGATTTAGTTTCAAGGGAAATGAAAGTAAATAATATTTTTTATTAGAATTTCCATTCATTTATTGTCTTTTAAATTATTACTCTCTCATTTGAATCTTGAAATTTTATAGTTATGTGAGGTATGTTGGTTTAATCAAATGCCATCTTTGTAAGAAGGGACCATTACCAATGCCATCCAGGTCTACAAGAACGACTTTTTATTGTCGCATTAAGTGCTGAAAACCGTATGAACGACCTCCTGTGAATATTTTGATTAAAATCTATTAAGGACTCCACCACTAAACGGGATCATGCAAAATACCAGTCTAGCACAGAACAGGATATTACTGCTGAAAAGGGCATTTGAAATGATTTCTTGATGACAGTGACGTTCTAATATAAGGGCGAGGCTTAGAGGGCGGTCAAAGTTAGTGATGATGCAGCCTAAGGTAGTGTGTCTGCTTAGGAGGTGCCTGTTCACACTTCTTTTGAACTCACTTTACCTTGAGAAGTTCTTTAGTGAAATCCTAGATAGGTATGTTTAGAAAATAAGAGCTAGTTTTGAGCTGGAGGCCCCATAAAAAAAAACAAAGGGTATAAAAGAATTAAGATTACCATATTATATATAGGATGGTTTCTATAGGATTAAAGAAAATGTACGCGCTGGCTTCGCAGCGTTTCTATTTCATGATGAAGTCTTTAATTTATATTTGCTATCGAACCTAAAATCTAAGCATAATAATTATAATATAAGAAATCAGTGTGAATCAATAAGAGTAAACAATTTGAGCATTTATTTCCAATTTTAAGAGGGCTCTCTCCGTCACTCGTTTCATACAATCGTAGTTCCAATTTAATTTGAATATTAAGCAACCAAAGTCCATGAAATTTTGCAGACATATTCTAGAAACTAATATCTATGTCTGTGGTTTTCCAGATTTCTGTTAAAATATTCGGTTTCAAAGTTACGCGGTCTTAAATAATTTCATACAAATCTTTGAGCCCCTGTAATTTTAAAACTACATATTTTTAGAAAAATCTAAAACACCACAGACACAGATATTAATTTCTAGAATATGTCTGCAAAATTTCATAGACTTTGGTTGCTTAATATTCAAATGAAATTGGAACTACGATTGTATGAAACGAGTGACAGAGAGAGCCCTGTTAAGTTTTCCAGTTTCATTAGTTACCTAGGTCTCTGTGAATTATTAAAAAAATTTATTTCAGAATATGCTAACCACTTCACAATACGTTATTTAAATAATTAAAACACTGTGATTGAATAAAGTATTGTTTGCAATTCGTGTTTATAAAACGAACATAATATTTTACTTTGTCGCCGAAAATATTTTTCAACTGCTATCAGTACCAATATATTTCGATCAATTTGCATTAATTTTAGCTCGTTTCAGAGTGCTTCAACTTTCACTCACTTTTATTGCTATTAGCTGCGGTTTTATTTATATTCGGTATAAATACTTCATGATGTATTCTGATATTATAGCTAAATACCTATAAAATTGAGTAATAACACCCAATCTTGGACGCCTTTATAAATTACTGATTAAATCGTTTTTACAACTTCTAAAGGTGAGGATCACTATCACGATCAACAAAACATAAACTAACATGTAACTCAAATTCGACTACATTTCTTAAAACTACTATCCCAGACAGGCGGTTTAATATATTTAAATTATACACATAAAAATATCTCGTGCCATATTTTTTTGTCATATCCATCGCACTGAATTTTTCATAACATCGTATACCTACTTAGCTAACAGCACATAGAACGTTAAAACGTAGCTAACATTATGCCTCATTTAATTATTATTTATCAAAATCGAATGAGTAGTTTGGCAATTGTAAGGGAACCGATTAACACAACATAACTGCCCAAAATTACACCCTCCCAGAGTGGGGTGAAAGAGGGTTCTACAGCATTTTTCATAATAGGACATAAAATCAACACGCATAACAATCAAATACATTATGATGCGTACAAATGTCCCGTCGTTATGAATGTTCGCATTAAAAAAAGCATCAGTGCAGGGAGGAGAGGGCCGTTGTTCGGAAAATTACGGAAAATAGCCTGTGGAAAAATTACGGAGAGAAGCGCCGGCCACATGGCGCACGGCGATACGCTCTACATAACTGATGACTTTCCGATGGCTATTCATTCGCCGGAACCTCGCTGCCTACTGCCCGCCTGACCTTAAACGCGTTACAGCTTGACTTTTATTTTATGTATTGTGCCATATCACATCCATATTCCATACTGATATTATAAATGCGAAAGTGTGTCTGCCCGTTACCTTTTCACGGAACATCCATTTAACCGATTTTGATGAAATTTGATACAGGGATAGGTTGTATCCCGGAGACGGACTTAGGCTACTTTCATCGCAGAATATCAAAGAGTTACTAAAAGATTTTTAAATACCTAAATCCACGCACAAAATCGCGAGTATCATCTATTTTGATACTACGCTATGTTTGCGCCTACTTCTAGAGTAATTAATTATACATATCAATCATTGCTATAACTACGAAATAATAATAGGATTAAAAACTATTAAAACTTGTAACAAAATCGATCTCAAGAATCTATTGAAATAAAGGGCCCGATTTAAAACGATAATTCTCTTTAAAAAGACGGCCGTCTATTATTGTTGTTAAACTAATTAAAAAGTTCAGGGCCGATAGCTGAATAGACGAGCAGTTCGCGACATTCGATACATGAAGTTACGAAGGAACTTTGATACTTCATTATTAGTCGAACTTTGTAATAATATAAATAAAGCTTATAATCTACTGTCATTTCAATTTATTATAAAAATAATCCTTATTGAGTCTAGATCATAAAATATGCCAATAATACGTGTATGATCTAGCTATAGACTTGCTATAGATCAAAGAAATTCATGACATGACAGCTAAATAATATGATTTCTACGTGGCCTTACATAGCACAAAGTTTGGCATGACAGAGAAAAAAATTTAAGCAAACGTGTTTGATGTACCCACATAATAAACTATTAGTGACACAAAACGTCTTTTATATTTTTAGTTTCGCGACGATTCTCGCAACATTAATGATACTTTTACAAGTTGCCTTGATATATCGCTACTTTGCTGTGCTCAAACTTTAACAACAAGAGCGATATCCAAAGATAGCAATTTATTCTTAGCAGAGGAATCGAAGAGGACAGATGAACGCTGAGCGAGTACTCAGCAACAAACTTGATCGTCGAAACATCGCAATAACTCTCATTTGCAGTTTATTCCTGACAACTTTGCATTTCTTGCTGGAATTGGAGATTATTGCATTTTGTGGTTCATACCTAACTAGAATCAGATTTAAAATATTTCAACATACAAATTTAAAATCGAATAGGTATTTGGGTTGTTTTTTCAATATACAAATCTCAGTCGAAAAAACTAGTAGCCTAGTCTGGTGACAGAAGGGCTGGGTCATTAATGCGTAAAGGATCAGCCTGGCTGTGCAGCCAGTATTCTCGGCGTCATTCCTTGCAGGCATGATTATTGATTTGTACAGTAATAAGATAAGGCTAGCTTTAAGTTAAATTGTAAAACTTTCAATAAAAAAAGATGAAAATAGAATAAAATATTATTTCAGAAATAATAATTTATTGTACATGCTTGAAGTGAAATGAGACCGAGCACCGTGCCCGGCGGCTCACTCAACAGACAGTATCAGGCACAAAGCAACAGCGATGGTCATTCAGTCGCTCCGCTGCACCAGGTTTCCGCCTCTCAACCTTTAAATTAAAACAAAAGGTACGCACAATAGGTACGGACACGTTTACTAACAAGAATTCTCTAGTCTACAGAGATAGAGAAGAAAATTGGATAAATAGATAGGTTGTGCAGAGGTACTCACAAATTGCAAACACAAAACTAACATTGAGGGGTAGCACCCAGATGAGTGGACGAACAAACAACAACAGACTTTTATATAATTTCAAATGCATTAATCTTCTTTTTAGGTTAAGTCGAGTAAAATAGTCCGAGCATTTTCTATTCAAGAACGTGTCAAAAAGCAAAACCGGATCCCACACCTAGTTCTTAGTAAATAGGTGCTTCCTGCGAAGTAGGTGACAAAGTTAAATAAAAAAAATCGACTAGGAATAGAAAACAAAATCTTGTATTAAAACTTACAAGTATAATATAGTTTTTTGAACCAGGAGTCTTAAAGTGTTGTCTTTTCCAATTTTAAAAGAAAAATATGCTGAAGTTGATACAATCTCAACGAAAATCGTCAGTGAGGTGTTAAGAAGTTAGGAGCAGTCGTAGTGTCCCTCGGGAACGAAGCGCATTCGGGAATCTTTTGTTAAATATTTTATGAGCCTTGCAACCCTGCGACAAGTAATGAGGCAGTTACTGCGGATATACCACGATATATCTACGCTTTTCTAAATATGTGAGTAGGTAGGTGAGTACTCCACCTAGAGGATGACACGTGAGTAGTTGTGACTTTGATCTTGATAATAATGTCACTTTGAAAGTCATGTGCATTGAATATTTATTCTTTTGCTACTTTAATGTTCAAAGCTTCGTTTGAAATTTTCCCATACTAAGGCTTCCATTCCTTTAAAACTCTAGACGCGTAGGACAAACAATCCTGATTTTTTCTAAAACCTGATATCAAATATTGGCTCAAGAAGAAGACTTTCTTAAATTAGTGTATCGTTTGTATATGTTGGACAACTGGTGTCTCTATGACTCTACAACCAGTTTGGAAAGCAGTTCTACTGAGAAAAGCTAGCGAGAAATTCAGCAGTTGCTCTTTGCTATCCTGCATTAGATAGTATATTATTAGTAGTAGATATCCTATATTAGATATCCTGCTCCTTCAGTAAATCAAATTTCATTCAAGCTGTATAATCCTTAAAAGAAAATGTAATGGGATGTTAACGTACCTAATATAGTTACTGTTTTGTAACCGGCTGATCCGGGTTCACCAAGTCCTTTAATTTTTGTAAAGTTTTTTTTTTTGGTTTGGAAAGGCGATTACAAAAACGAGAGGGTCAGGTTGAAAGCAAGTTCGCCGAAGAAAGATTGGCAGGAATTTTGCGGAGAGCGGTTTAGTATTTCCTTCTAACAGAAATTAAAATTAACTTATACTTAAAAACTGTAGATCTCCCCTGAAATAGAAATTTCTTAGCCAAATTGAACTACATGACTATCATATGTATTCCAGCAGCTTTTATTACACTAATATTAAATGGGCGTAAGTTTGTATGCGTGTGTGACTATCGGATGGATTTGGCTGGGAGTGCAGATAGATTATACCGTGGATTAATACAGGAATTACTTTTTATTCCGGAAAATTAAAGATTTCCCACGGGATTTTCAAAAAACCCTTTATTCACGCGAACAAAGTCGCAGGCATCAAGTTATCATATATTTTATGTTCAATGTTCGTTTCAGGCAAAATGAATATTTTTAAACAAATAAGAAATAATCAGGTGTATTATTTTACGCAGATAACTATCCTGTTAAGCTCTTTTCGCACTGCATCCTATCCAAACCAACTCAAATCCGAAAAAGTTCAGATCTAGAAAACTCGGATCGAATCCGAATATCGATTTTCCGTTTCGACAAATGTTTCTTGAGTATCTTGAGACTGTCCACCACCACCACCTGCATTGATCATATTAGTAATTATTGTAGTTATTTCATTCCATGAAAATTGGCTCTGGAAAACGAAATTTGGATCTAGTGCGCAACATCACATACACCTAGTAATACGGCTACTAGGGAGATTTCATTCTCGGATTTAGATCAGATGCAGTGCGAAAAGAGCCTAAAGCTATCCGCAGACGGATAGGGTGGGTAAGAAATTAATATTGTATGCCTATACCGCATTTAAAAGTTGGTCGATTCATTTCATCACGGGTCGTTCTTTGAGTATTTATTTGACCAAAATATTTGCAGACTCTTTCAATTAATTCTTTTGAATTTTATTCGCGAAATTTAAATGAAATTGTACTTCAACTCCGTAAGCATCTTTTGAAGAAGAAGTAATAAAGCAATGTTGCTTTTCGGTAAACTTTGTAATAATATTTCTAAACATTATTTACATGATTTCAACCGAGTTATCTGTGTTGTATGTTATTTGCTGAGTATATTACAGTGATACAGGCTGTAATAAGGACGCTAGCAAAACTTAGCGCCATGATTATACTGCCTAAATACAATCCAATACCAATAACCATTTGCCTTATACTTGTAGTTTTACTGATTTAGTATAGAGTGCAAACTCAGGGTCAATGTTCCACCCACCTACGACGTGGCGTTGACCTCAGGCATCAGTCAGATGTTGTCAATACTTAGCGAACTTTTGAAAATGCAATTTTTTTCTGGCGTATTTGTTTTTTCTAGTCTTCGTTTTTGCTAGCATTCTAATTAGTCCCGGTATATCTCTACAAGTTATTATGGCATATACGTAATATAATATAACTTTTGTTATGTTTATACGGGAAAAAGAACGAGTCAGTTGTAGCAACTTTTAATATCTATTCCGATTAGATTCAGTGTCAGGAAGGAACGCAGATAGCGTTGGCGGAGTTGGAAGGAAATATTAGATGGATCTGGCTTCGAATACAAATATGGGAAGATAGGGAAATCGGATTTACCAGTAGTCCCAGACGTGTCGTATTATTATCGGACTCTTTTTGTGATACATATCATATTTTAATAAAACATGTATCAGTCTCTGTAAGAGTATTCAGTTTCAAGGTTATTACGTGCACCTGTCTCTAACGTCTTTTATAAATTAGTTAATATTTTAATTTTATATCCCTAATTTCATATGCCTATATCTTAGATGATATAATGTAATACAAAAATAAATCTAAGACTAACAAAGACATTTTGATATTTTAGAATGGAATAAAATATGTTTTTATTTGAATTATCAAAATAATTTACCACTGGTTCGGAATGCCATTCCTATCGAGAAGAATATTATACTTTAGACTACGATGAAAATGCACACGAGTAACCTGTATTATAAGCTTAATTCTTCTATATTGTACAATTATTACATATATTGTCTTCTTTGATACTAATAAGCAATGTGAAAACATAATCTATGACTTATTAAGTAACTTTTTAGAGTTTATCTCATGAATGCAAACCGTGCCTACCATTGTCCATATACACGTATGTAATATGCCTGTAATTAAATTCTCTCGGCTTTCCCACATCTGTTCCGTTTGAATGGTAGGTGCATGTGTGGAATCCAACAAGTATCTACAGTCACTATACTCGTGGGCAATATAGGTACATGCATTTATGATCTAAAAAGTTTAGATTGTTAATAGAACATGATTAAAGTGTAAAATTGGTTAATAAATCTTAGAACCCGATATACGCCGGTCAAAGTTCGCACCAACCCAGAATCTATACCTATATGTGATTTACAATTTACGTGATTCTTATTATTCGTTAGTAATTGTTCGAAAAGAGAGAGTCATTAAGTATAGTGTTGTTTCTTTTAACCACGCCACTGATGACTTCGCCCCCAGCACAATATTTAGTCATCCTTACTATGTATATTCTACGCAGTCTTGTCTTTCCTGCCCCTAGAATGTACTTTTGTAAATTGTGAAGCCAGAAGCTCGCAAATGTGGTCCTATATGAAACCAACCAAGCCAACTGAGTGGTGTGAAATTAGAGGTAGAGACCGAAGAAAACGATGACATGCGTAGCGAAATGATCGAGTAGCTGAAGCTGAATGAAAGCGATTAAGCGGGTCTTTATTTAAAAACCTTGATATCATTAGGTCTCCCGCTAACCAAGTGAGTCAGTCAGTTGTTCGTTATTCAAGACTGGATTTCTTCTCATCATCATAATATGAAGCAAAATGCGCTATTTTGAGACAAAACCAGTTTCATTAGGTAGGATACTTACTCATTAAGGTACCTATGTGTCTGTGAATTATTAAAAATTATTTTTTCGGACCAAACATTTAAATAAAATTAAAATATTGTGATTGAATAAAATATTGTTTGCAATTTGTGTTTATAAATCGAACATATTTTACTTTGTCGCCGAAAATATTTTTAAACTGCTATCAGCACCAATATATTTCGATCAATTTGCATTAATTTTAGCTCGTTTCAGAGTGCTTCAACTCTCACTCACTTTTATTGCTATTAGCTGTGGTTTTATTTATATTCGGCATGGATGTTATTGCCAAAAAAGCAGGTGACTCAAATACATAAGTGAATTTTATTTATAGAGTTCATAGATTTCTAGAGGTAGGCTATTTTTTATCTTGCACAAACAAACAGCTCTCGCAGATTTTTAAAAAACCTAAACCACCTCAATGAAGTTGCGGGTATAAATATAAAGTAATAATAATATTGTAAGTGAAGTTTTTGTTTTATTCTGGTGAAGTTAGAGGGAAGTGTCAAATCGTGCCTGTTAGCATTTGAAAAAACTGCTAAACTCACAACCATTGATGTTTCTAGGAGGAATTTTGCTCACACTCCTCCCATAGCTGGGTAAAAAAACGTTGACGTCACGAGTGATCTCAAGAGAAGAGGAGTTTGTCGTCGGACATCCTGTAGGATTGTCCTTTCACTAATTAAATCTCGGCGCGGGACAATGCGGTTTCAAAACGACCGCCTCTTAATTATTGTTGCCGCTTTTAACATCCGGCTTGAACTTACTTTCATTTTAACTCCGAAATTCCTTTACATTATTACAAGCAGGGTGCTGGGTGATAGCTTAAGAGACAAAATAATGTCAAGTAATTTTTATTATTAAGAACTTTTGAAACAATTAATGCATTTGCGAAAATAATATTCGAATTGGAGCTCTGACTTATCTTTATATAGTTAGCCAAGTCCTAATAAAAAATCTTTCGAGCAGGACTCAGTTAACGATTTTGAGCATTACTGATCGAAGGAGGATTTATTTTTATAACACTCACTACAGAAAAATCATTCGTTACAAAGTCCGCAATGTAATCGCAGTTTTACGTATCTACTCACCGATGCCGATGTAACGATGGAATCCGAGTTGTTACATTACAAGCGAATGGTCAGTACGCACCTACGATACGGCATCTTCTCGTACAACAAGTCGTCACCTGGAACTTTGCAGGAAGTGCTATTGTCGCGGGGCGGCCGTGGGGTTGTTCTCTCTCTAATTAAATCTCAGCGGGACAGTGTGGTTTCAAAACGACCGCCTCTTAATTATTGTAACGGCTTTTAACATCCGACTTGAACTTACTTTCACGTTACTTCAGGGTTCTTTAACACCATTACATGGCATACTTGAGAGGGCTTTTTTCAAATATTTAGGGTAGATTTATCTTCCGTGCCTAGTAATTGAAGAGTGATTAAAATTGTGTAAAGGATTGTAGAGTGACATACATAGTATATTAAATAATTTACTGTTTTATACAAACAAACTTTTCGAATGTAATGAAATTTTGAACATACGTTCTAGAAACATATATCTGTCTGTAAATATTAGAAATGTGGCAAACTACAGACACATTATATTAGTTTCTAGAAAGTATTTACAAAATTTCATTGAGTTTGATTGGTATCGTATGTAAGATTGTATTCGAATGTATGGAAAGCGCTGGAGAGTACTCTAAAAAACGATCTCTGCAACCTGGAAATAATAATGTAATGTAAAACCATTTTTCATAATTATTTTATATCGGGTGTGAAGTGATTGCAGGCTTGAGCAAGTCTGTTAAAAAAATAAAAAGAAAGCCAGGCACGCCAGGCAGTGGAAGATTGTACAGCGTGAACGTACTGCATTAAAGGTGAGCTGAATTTTCATTCTAATAAACGAATTGTTTTTAGACGTTTAAAGCGTAGCGGGCTGTTTAGCTGCAGCCTGGCTGGAGCTGAATACAAAGCAGCCGACTGGTTTTTACTCACTCGTAATGAAGGAAGAAAGTTTTTTTACGATGGCAAAGACAAAAGAAAGGGTAATGATTTTAGCAGTCTTGGCTGTGGTCTAGGTATGTATTTAAATAAGCGGTGGCAGCCTAGTGGTTAAGATATCGGTCTCGATTGGGGGGATTAGAGGTTCGATCCCGGGTACGCATCTATAACTTTTCAGAGTTATAAGCAGAAAAAGCATTTAGGATGCTAAGTTACATATTTAAGTTTGAGCTATAGCTCCGAATAAAAGAATATTTATTAATTTAATTATATGTTTCAGTATTCAGTCGTTAGTACCTTATCAATATCTGAATTTCATATAACTTTTTGTTTTAACAATCGTATATTATGAAAAAAAATTGTAATTAGTCTTCGGGGAGGGCGGGTGGAGGCGGTCTTCGAATGCCTTTTTTCAATTTATTTATGCGCTGCAAGTTGAAACCCTCTCTAGCCGACTTCGCCAAAACTAAAGATAGAAAAGGTAAAAGATACCTGCATTAAAGTATAATGTAGAAGAAAACTAAATAAAACTACAGATTCCATCGATTTTATTGAAAAGTACTAATTAAAGATATTAAACAAATCTATCGGCCCACATCTAAACGTATAAAAAGATAAGTCCTGACTGACTGTTCTATCAATGCGCAGTTTAAACCACGCAGTAGGTTTCTTTTATTACGTATCACCTACTAAGAAAGGATTTTCGAAAATTCCATCCCCAAGGGGTCAAACAGGGCATAAAATTTTCTATGAAAGGCCTTATTTTTCAAGTTATACATATGTAGGTAAATTGGTATTTTGGTTTTGATTAAAATGAAGAATTAGATGTTTCGGGGTTTTTAGAACTTCTACCTCCAATGTGGTTAAATAGGGGAAGTGAGTATCAGAGTCATTTTTCAAGTTATATCTATTAGAATTGGTATTTGGGCTTTCGGGAAAAATAAAGAAGTACGTTTTCAGTTTCAGGGTTTTTGGGGATTCCACTCAAGCGAAGCCGGGTCGGGTCAACTAGTACGATACAATTTTGCTGTTGATTATATTTTCTGCTAAAGGCAAGCCTTATACGAAGCAGGTGTTCAGGCACGCTAATCGTCAATTTGTGATCCAATCGGTCCAATCTTACATGTGATACAGGTTCTATTATCTACGTACACCGTCATTAGCTATATCATGTCCATGATTAATACTGAAACAAATTTTCTTTCAATATTAATCATTATTGGTTTCATTATTTGATTCAAATTAGTTTCCTGTGGGTTTAAAAAGATGCAAACAGATGAACCGGGAGGGCACGGACCGCGGGGTGGCGGTCTCCAGTTAGCACAAAGGACGGCGCGGGGCGGGCGGAAAGTTTTAATATCCCTCCGATTAGATTCAGCCACAGGGACGAAGGTACAGAGGGATTGAAAGGAAATATTTTACCATTGAACACGAATACGAATTTCCAAAGATAAGGTTAAGACGCACTGGATTACCGAGTGCTACGTTTACGTTTTACGCCGCTCCGCCGGGTCTAAGGGTATAAACTGCGTTAAGCGTGCCTCTCGCGTGTCCATACAAAAACGACCCGCGCGTGCCCATGCGCGTGCACACGCTCGTGAGCCCGTCGCGTGATACTTCCGTGCAATGGGGCACGCATGCACGCGACGTGATCACGCATCACGTTGGACGGGTCCACGCGCGAAGCCCGCTAGCGGGTGCACGCGCGTGCTTGTTCAGTTGACAGCGCTATCTCGAACCGACCGCACGCGCGTGCCCGGCCCATAACAAAAAATGACAAATTTTGATACAGAAAGGGTAATTGTTGAAGTTCAGTGTCGTCCTGCCATATGGGACCAATCAAGCGAAATATTTAAAGACCGGGACGCTAAATCAAAAGCATGGCTAGACATTTGTAAAGTACTGTTTGAAAATTTTGATGACTGGAGTGAAGCAGAAAAAAACATACAAGGTAAGTACCTACACTCTTTTTTTATTTTATAATAACGTAGGTTAGGTAAACTATTCTTTGCGCCTAATTTTTATTTTTAATAATCTATGCAATTAGTTATATATAATTAGTTATTTCAATTGTATTTGTGTCAATTAAATGTTTTCAACAATTAATCCAACTATAAAATTAAAACTCGGAATATTTACAATAATTTACCTATGTAAATATAAAATCATGCTTATATTCAAAACTAGTGCAGAGATACTGCGTATTTCTGAACATTGTGAAATTCGTGTGAACAATGTCCCATAATATTGGTATGGTTTTATATAATTATTGCTCGATAAATTCCAAAGTTCTTTCTTTCGGCCACGCGGTCGCCGCCATTTTGCGCGTCACGAGACAACCAGTATGTTCACGACTGCGAGCTTCACACTACTTCACACTATCGGTGTATTTAGGGTTCAAAATCATTTTAGGGCAGAAACAGTGGATCGGTAGGTAAATAAATAAAACAATTATCAACTAAAATATTTATTATATTGGTTTTAGAATTGGGCTAGTAACTTTGTAAAATAAGCGTGCGTTTTGTAGTTTTGTAGGTTTTTCTTTGACATCTCTCAACTTTAGTTTACAACAATCTAAGTTATTTGGTTACATCCTATGATTTTATATAACTAGATTAGTTATACGCCCGCTTTCAAAGGCAAGAGCAATGGAAGGTAATTGCCTACCATGCAGTTAGTCACGCTCCAATCGGTGTCGCGTCTACATGTGTTTGAGTACCAATAATATTTTAGTAAAAAAGATGCCTACTTGTGTTTTTAGACACTGTACAAACTACACATCACTGGATGTGTAATGAAAGAAAAAAAGTTTCATTTTATGCGTAATTACATAACATTTTACCTATTTAATGTAAGAATACTGAATTTCTTATAATTTTCGACTGTCATGGCGGCGCAACTGGTTACATCCGATGAATTTAACAAATAAAATCATTAGGTATAAAATGTCTGCTATGCTGCTGTCAAAATATGCCTGCTATGTTAATAAAAAATGTGTGGTAAAAAACCGTGAAAATTCAATTATTGAATGTACATAAATTATAAAAAAGCCTTCAATAAATACTGCGATCTTGCCATGACAGCTGTCCGTCTGCAACGAAATAATCTGCGAAGCTATCGCGTAATGTATACGAATCTCTGTGGGTATTTCCAATTAACCCCCGAACTGAACGTATATGGTCTGGTATAATGACAATATCATGAAAGTCATTAATTTGACTTCTTGATCTTATAAAATTATGCAAAATACAAATTGTTTTAAGAAAACAAATTGCTTTGTCTTTTCCAACGTTCAATGGACGATGGAGTATGCGAAATTTATTAGCCATGATACCAAATGTACACTCAATATAACGTCGCGCTCTCGTTAACCTATAATTGAATATTTTTTTTTTGTAGTTTAAATCGAGAGCTCGAGCATATGGCCGCATGACATGGCTAGATAACCCAAATGCTTCATCTCCTACAATAATATAGGGCAAAGCTGCGGTTGCAGCAATGTTGGTTGGTTTATCATTGTGTATTACGGGCAATGCTTTGGCAGGAGGAATATCTATTAAGTCATTGTTGATTTGTTCGTACAATCGGCTTTGTGTGAAAATTGCGGAGTCAGATTCTTTACCCTGCACTCCCACGTTTATATAGGTAAACTCATAGTTGGCGTTACACATTGCAAGCAGTACAATAGAATAGTAATGCTTATAGTTGTAATAGAGGGAACCACTATGTGGAGGTCTTATAATGCGTATATGTTTTCCGTCTATTGCACCTATGCAGTTAGGAAACTGGGCTTGCGTTAAAAAACCTTTTTCAGTCTCTACCCATAGCGCACGGGAAAATTTTGGTATACATTCTTCCTTTAACCTTTCAATTATAATTTGACAAACTTCTGTTACTATTTTTCTGACCGTGGTTAGTCCTGTCTGATACGCCAGATGAATATCGACGAAGGTATGTCCACTAACTAAATATCTGTAATAAAATAAAATACCTGTGTTATTGTTTCAGTGAAAAAGCTGCAGCAAAGATGGAAAACTGCAAGAGACACTTATATAAGAGTGAGGTCTACTAAAAAAAAACTTAAATCAGGCTCCGGTTCCAGGGCAAATAAAACATACGTTTACTATAACATGCTGTCATTTTTAGATTCAAACTCGAATACTCAAGGAGAAGAATCGGCAGACAATTTTAATCAGTCAGTAGAGCAAAACGCGTCACCGAGAACTTCACAAAATAATACGATTATTGAAGAAGATTTGATTAATGTACCTAGCACCAGCTCCAGCGTTACCAAAGAAACACGATCTTCCAAGAAACGTAAGTGCGAATCGCCAACTGATTTCGAATTAGAGTTGTTAAATTACGTGAAGAATAACACTGCAGATAATATGGACGAAGACTTGAATTTTTTTAAGTCATTATTACCAACTGTAAAAAAATTGAGTTGCTTTAAAAAATTATTATTTCGTACGAAAGTATTACAAGCTTTAATTGATATTGAAAAAGAAATGATTATTACCATTGATGACCTTTCATTAACGCAAAATACGGTAACGAATGATTTAGAATCCTTAAATGTAAGATCAGATACGAACAATGAATAAATAGGTAACAAGAAAGACTTTGAAGATTTGATTAAGACTGTTTAATTATTAAGAACAAAAGAAAGAGAAGAACATGAAGAACTATTTAAGTTAGTAAAAAGCGCAATTTTATATTTATATTTTTCTGGTCTCATGTGCAATTATTATGATATACAAGGGCATTCGCCAAAAGTTTACAAGCCTTGAGGTGTCATGTTCATAAGGAAAGAAACGGGGTCGATTCGGACACTTTTATCTTAAACCCTATTTTGGGGTCAAATAAAAAAGTGTATCAATAGACCCCTTTTTTACTTAATGGACCTTTTTTTTGAACCTACTCATAACATTGCTCCTTCATATGTCCTCTTCTTAAATTTAATCTTTTATGTAGTAAACTGTGATTATGATTGTGATGATAAATAAGAATTTAAAATAATATTAGTACCCGATCTAGTAATAGAAGGGAATAATTAATAAGGGAAATATTCATATGTAAAAACTTGCAATCAATATGCGTCATTATAATTAATACTTTGTAAGGTAGGTATATTATTATAATTAAGACATTTAGACTTATTGTACTGTTTTAACTGTTATTGTGTTTTTTTATTTTAAACTTGAACCTGTGATTTTATTAGTGTATTTCAAATGAATAATCAATGACTAATTGTAACGTAGCGTTTATGCAAGACACTGTGATGACTGTTGTGATTAAGTATATAAAAAAATAAGTGAATAAGTAGGTATAGATAAAAAAAAACGAAAAAGATAAAACTGTGTAATTTAGAAATAACAAAATATAATTAATAAATATAAGAAACTGTGATTAATATGATGATTAATAAGTGTGCGGTTATGTGTTTCGGTCCGTGAACCACATCAAGAAAAACATTTTAAGCCATATTCAGGTGTCACTGCCGAAACAATAAGAACTTCTTCTTCTTTCTTGCTTGATGTGGCTAAACAGTAATGTGACTTACATAAATTGGCAAAAAATATGAGTGTTCTAAACTTTTGTTAAATAATGACTGTTTTTTTACATGAATAAAGATGATTATTAATATCGAAATGTCTTTACTTACCGCAATGTCATTGCAAATCGTTCCATTGGTGATACGATTGACGTAGATTTCAATCGTAGATTGTTAGTCTTCAAATAGGGCTCCAGTTTTGAATATAATTCATCATAGACTTGTAATGAAACTTTAAAATATTTGAAAAAAAACCTTTCATTTTTTCTTAATATACCAAACTTCACCACGAATTCCCCGCACAGTAACCTAGATTCAACGAACGGGCTTACTGGCTGGCGTCTTTTTTTGGCAATTCGTCGTCGCCGTCGTCTTGATAAATAATACAACATTAATTTATCCATTATTACTTATTCGACTGTACACCTCCAACGTCAAAATTGTACTGAGAAAACTGCGTACGCGGATGCACGCGCCGATGCCCGCGCATAAGCACGCGAACGTGCTCACGTGCGTGCACCAGAAGCGTGGCCCGCGACGTGCTCACGTGCGTGCACACGCTTAACGCAGTTTATGCCCTAAGAGTTTTACTAAATCCTGAAAAACTACCGCAGATTTACTCCTGGCACTTACGAGTTTATGGGGCTTAATCCTATTTCAAGGAAAATAGCTTACAAAGAGAAGCTTTTTTCTGACGAACTGCTAAAAATAATTTTGATATCATGTACCCCTATTAGTTTCGAATGTACTTACTAATTGTATTTAATTATAGTTTAGAAATAGTACTTATATTTTAAAAGTTAGATTAAAGTAAAGTATATTAAAAGAAAAAATGCTAAAAATAATCGTGTGGTATGCCTGCATGTAGAAATAATTTTATGAAAAATAATCTAAGGTAAAATTAACATAAAATTTTCTAATAAAAATTCCTGTTCTGAAATTGCCCTCCGTAAAGATTATTTTTCGGCTGTCCGACCGCGTCTATAGAGTACGAGGGTGAGTCCCGGCCGTACGAAATGGGGAAGATTCTAAATCCATATTCGATTGACAGAATCTGCTCTGAGCCGAACTGACAAGCTGCCGAACTGTTTTGCATTTATATAAACATCTCCCACCTTTAATATACGTGGTATCGCCGGTGACAGTCACTTTTTCATTCGAAAAGGCTCTGCGTTCAGAATTACTTAACTTCGTGAGTACAAGTAGGAACCGACCTGTATTATATTGATTTTAGTTGATCAAACTTGATTTACAACAAGAAAGCTTATGTTTATTGACAACCAATACGTGTGGATTTAGATTTGTTAAAAATCCCGTAACGCTTAGATTTTTCCTTTAAATTCTGTTAGGTTCCCTACTGTCTTTCTTCTTACTCTCTTAGATTCTAAACTAATAGAATTAATTAAAATGAAAAAGTAAACCTATGAAGCTGAGAGCGAAGCGAATCGCTGACATCCGTAGCGAAACGTAGGTCAAGACGGTGAACAAAATAAATGGCTATTTTTGTACTTATTTGTTATAATTTTTGGTGTTTAGTATTATTTTGGGGTCCCAAAGTTTATTTTGGTGGTCACTATAAGCATATCTTACAAATAATCGCATGTAACTTTATTGGCATACTTCCTTTAGGGCATGTAAAAATCAGTTGCAAAATGAATTTTGTATATATCGCGCTATCCACAAGAGTCGCTCTAGTAGCTAGGCTATTTAAACGGTGATGCAGAGAGCATAGGAGCAGGGGGAGTGAACCTTCATCAAGTGGTTGACTGGTATTAGAGCGTGCGATTGTTCCTCCGCGCTACATTCCACTACACACAATATATTTCACTCGCTGATATCTCAAACTTACTATCCCATTAAGATTGGATTCCAGCTTTTTTTATTCGACTATGTCGAACCAAAAATAGTGTATCTAACAGCTGTCTATCTAAACAGCTATATTCTTCTTTCTGTTCAGGGTTTCTTTTGGGCAGCTAGACGTCGCTGCCGTCTGCTGAAACACTGCTGGTGCACAAGATCACTCCAACAATTCGACCTGACTCTAGAATCCATGTAGGTCAACCGAATTCAGATGCATAAAAGATCTAAACGTAGACACTTTGTGTGACTTACATAATACCTAATTACTTTCTAGTCCTTGTTACAAAGAAGATGTGGTATTAATTTCATCCATTGTATTATTTGTCACGCGATTACTAGCCTGTTATATTGTTATACTAGAAGGGATGAAAGCGTGAGGGCGAACAGACCTTCATCAAGTGGTTGACTGGTATTACAGTGTCCGATTGTTTCTCTACGTCGCATTCCTCGGCTAACGCAATGCATATTATTTTACTCACAGATTTTTTTTAAACTTTAAACAATTCTATTGTTTAATTTATACTGTATTTATAGAAATAGAAATAGAAAGATTTTTACTATTGATTAACTTTTGGAAGTGCTTTTGAATCGTCACTGATTCTACCACTGGTTCAGAATGCCTAACCAAGAGAACCAGCAAGAAACTCGGTACTATTACATTCTGATCAAATTATTACATGAGATCTTCTTGGAGTTTTGTTTTATAGTGCTTATATACAGGCATATACAAATGACGAACGAATATAATGTTATTATATTGATAGTAGCTGTTTTGTATCAAATTCACTACTAGCTGATTTACGCAACTTCTATTGCGTTGATTTACGTTTTTCTAAGGATATCTACTACTAGAATTACCCAAAATCCTTTCATAGTGCGTTCACAGTATAGAACAAAGAATCTTTAAAATTTAAGAATTTGAAAAAAATTTAGTTTTTGTTTTACCAGTTTAAATCAAAATAAAAATTTATTTATTTCATTCTTGTACTATACAACTATGACTCTAGTAACAGTTCGGAATAAAGACCCTATTGGAGCAATTATACTGGGATTCTAAAGGGGATTCTAATTTAGGCTGTGCGTTATTTGTCAGTCAGCCACGGTACTGATTTTTATGAATAGACGCTATAGAATAGATACGATAGAGACAAAAGGCAGCTTTGACATCACTAGACACAGTAGCACTTTACACAGTAGATTGAAACTAATGATAAGTATTTTAAAGATGCGACACGTTGCCCCAAAATGTGCATATTCATTGTTGCCTTTCATTTAAAAAGAAGCTCAACAAAATATTACTTTATCTCATACAGTGAAAATAAGTCTTGACTCATTCACAGATTAACTCATCAACGCCCAGATCAAACTCTTGGATCTAGAAAGCTGAAATTTTGTACAGAGGTTCTTTTATAATGTAAATAGATAAGGAAAAAGGCTGGATTTTTCGGATTTCCCGCGGGCGATCGCCAGCTTGGGATATAACATTCTGTTCTGTACTTTTTACTAAAATACCTAAACATTGCAATCTGTAAACAATAATTCCGCTTGCCAACATCAAGGAATGAAAAAAACTGTTTGTTTAAGAGGTGTAATTACAAAATCCCTCGTATACCAAATTTTCCAATGTTTTCGAGCGGCGCGAACGTACGTGCCGTAAAAATAATTCGACGCTCTTCTGGGATCGTTTGTTAAACGTCACGCGTAAAACATATTATAAAGCCAATAAAACGTGTTTACAAGGGTGAGTAGAGCTCGCCCGCGCTCGTCCTCGCTTTGCGTTCCCGCTTGATATCCGCGTAAACATTTTAGCGCTGCAATAAATTTAACTTCATCTGTCTCACGAGATTTTTTTTGTCTAAATTCGAGACAATCGATGAGACTCTTAATGTTAAGTAGAAATTGTTTTTCGTAGCAAATATATATCCATACTCCCATATTAATATCATAAATGCTAAGGTGTGCAGTTTCACCGATTTTGACGTTTGGCACAGAGATAGCTTGCAGTACGCGGAAGGACGTAGGCTACAACGTAGCCTACGTCCTTCCGCGGAAAAACCTACGTCCTACGTCCTAACGGACGTAGGACGTAGGTTTTTACTGGAAAATTAAAGGGTTCCCATGGGATTTTTTAAAGCATTAATCCACACCGAAGAAGTCACGGGCATCATCTTTTTTTGGTATAGAGATAGTTTGCATCCTAGAGACTGCATATAAGCTACTTTTTATCCCAGAAAATTAAAGAGTTCCCACAGGATTTTTTAAAATCCGAAACTTACGTGGACAAAGTTGCGGGCATCATCTAATCTGCTTGCCTGGGAGTTCGTCATAATCCTCTCAAAGGTGTGTGATGTCTGCCAATCCGCACTTGGCCAGCGTAGTGGACTATGGCCTAAGCCCTTCTAATTCTGAGAGGAGACCCGTACTCAGCAGTGAGTCGATAATGGATTGATCATGATGGTGATGATGTTTGTTACAATTATTTGTTAAAAAAAACAAAGGTTGTAGAATTTCGTAGTTGCCGGGGGACACGATATTCGTAAATGTTTAAGCGTTGCAATAAATTTACCACTATCCTACTCACGAGCCATTCCGTTTTCTTCCGGCCGGGGATCAGTTGGTTCGCGGCTGTAATCTCGGTTGACTCGGATTTTCTCTTCTCTTGTAACAGGAATTATACAATTATGTGCTTTCGCATATTTCTTCCGCTGAGCGTTATTTATGACGAATTTTATTCACCAACCTCTGTTTTATATAAATCAGACTCAGATTTGTTCAGTGCACTGGGCATAAGTGACATGCTAAAGTGCTACTGAAAATAAGGTAAAAAGAGGTGTAAGCAGTCATGGTACTCTCTTTAATTTGTGTAAATTAAGTGTCAGTAAGAGAGCTTTTTAATAATTATGGTTACAGAGGAGTGGCACTTGCAATTTTCGACTTTGCCGGCATCGCTTGTCGGCAGTTACCCTTGTTTCTGGTTTTCAGTGGTCGACGTGCTGCGGTGGTTGCCGCCGACACGCAACAAAAGTCGACTAAAAGCCACACGTCAGTAAAAAAACACATCTTACGAAAAATTGGAAACATAGCATCGGTCAATGAGGTAAGTATCAGGTACAGAAAAGCAAGTTGTGCCAATTTATTCAAATATTTTAAATCATATAGTATTTACTTCGTCAAGGGCTCATGGTGTCTGTTATTTTTTTTTAAATACTGAAATATTTGTAGGAATACAAAATTGATATACCTACCTCTACTTAGTGTGTGGGCCGAGATATTGTGCTA
The DNA here is from genome assembly GCF_905333055.1 of Maniola jurtina. NCBI lineage: Eukaryota > Metazoa > Arthropoda > Insecta > Lepidoptera > Nymphalidae > Maniola > Maniola jurtina. The sequence goes on from NC_060030.1 coordinate 8,775,007, forward strand.
TCATACAATTATAATAATACCACGGTTCAGTACAATTTTCTCAAGAAACAAACCATTACGTAACGTCGCAAAATAGCCTGTTTGTCGGTCGGGCTGACAGGGGTGAACGGTGAATACACTTGAGAACTGTTGTAGTCTATTAGCTCTTGTCAAGGCGGTTCAGACTCCCAAGTCCCTTCAGTTTTTATTCTCCCTAAAGATTTTCCGGACTAATCTTAGTAATTAATAAAATCAGAAATATTTTTATAGGATGCTTTCAGTATTATAGAAATTAAAAAGCATTCGGTTTCACAAAATCATTCAGGATTAAAACGATTTATGTAAAGTTTGCAAGGGAAAGTGCAAGTTGATTTCATTAATAATTCAGAATCTCTAAAATAGTAAACTTTGCCTCAAATATTTCGTTACTGAACAAAAAAAATTGTTTTCACCCCTATCTACCTAATCGATACACGACATTTTAAAGCGAATTAAAAATCTGTTCAAGTAGGTTATAAGGCAGGACAAATGCAGTGAATTCTATACCTACTTACACAATACATTAATCAGAACGAGTCTACACTGCAGTGCCCTTTTGCAACGCTGATCCACTTTTCTACGGTTGCGAGATTAAAGGGGAGTAACAAAATGAGAAATGGAACGATTTCAGGACGCATTGTTGGCCGGCCGGCCGTTGTCGGATTTATGACAAAGAACAGCCGGATGATTCAATCAGGCCAGTTCTTTAGTTTGCTATATTCATGTTACAGTCGGCATCTATAAGTCTTATTGTTACAAGCTTGTTGTCTTTTTGTATGATTTATTCATCTCGCAGGACCTGTATAGCGTACGTACAATATAAAAATGCGCCTGTTAGGAAATGAATACGGCGATTTCCTGGGGCGAGCATGTAATAGACAATAGCTGCTCGTATATTTTCGTTGCTATTCGACTGATGAAATAATTGTAGGCTCTTTTATACAGACAATATAAACGTAATTTTTACAACTGTATTAAAATTACATGGTAACAGATATCAATTGTAAAAATGCGGATGAAATCACTACCCATATTATAAATGGCGAAGTGTGTTTCTTTGTTGGGTTGTCCTTCAATCACATCGCAACGGATCGGCGTGATTTTTTACACGGGTATAAGTGCGCAAAGACCTGGACAGTGACAAAGGCTACTTTTATCCCAGAAAGAGATCCCACGAGATTTTCAAAACCTAAATCCACGCGGATCGAGTTACGGGTTATAAATACTGTTCAGAACGCGAATGCAATTTACAATTTAAATATTCTTAATGTGGACGCGGTGTCGCTCCGGGCAATAGAGGACGTGGCGCGGAGAGCGGCTTCCACTACATCAATCACTCGCGGACACTGCGCTTGAATATTTCTAATTATTCGCCCATTTGGTCTAACAGTTAACACTACTAGTGGTAAAGAATACTAACTTAGAGATATGCGACATGTAATCTGCCAAAGCAATGTATGCAATACAATAGCGCGCGCGTCTACGCATCTTATTGCACTGGATTACAAGATGGGGTGGTTCAAAGCGTGGACCAACAATTTAGTGAAAGGCCGGTAACGCATCGGCGGTACTTCTGGTGCTACACGTGTTCATGGGCGGCGGATTACTTCCATCTCCAAGTGTGCGTTGCGCTTTAGATTTCTTGTCTCACGTATGCTCAGATAGCAAAGTAGTATGTATTTTAAATTCTTTGCGAATTTGGCGTGCCGCAACTTATTTATATCAAATGTTTACGTCGTAATGTGGATTTGTTCAAAGGATTTTACGAATTCCGTTTCGGGGGCGCCTTGAACACGCCGCTTAATTTGCATACGTATAAGACGCTCACAAGGAATGTAATATTAAAATACGTATGCCTGTACTGTCGCAGCCAACGAAGTTCATTACATGACAAGTTGCGGGATAATAAAGTCGCTTTTTGCAGGTAGCTCTTCTGTATTTTATCAAATACGCGATTTTTGTGACAAGGAGTTTTGTGTGTTCATCTATTAAGGTTAATTTGAAGCCGTTGTTCTGCATATTTCGCCAGGGTTATGTTTGTTCACAAACGTTCCTCCGGGAAGAAGAGGCTCGTCTCAAGAGGCACTTCGGCTGAAGAGAGCCCCTTCGTAAGGTGACAAGCCCCGTCTAATCTCCGTAGCTTAATGCCTTTTACGTCAATGTGTTTATGTTGTAGTACGCTTTTATCAATGAAAGCTCGTTAATTGCCTCGGTTTTTTTAAAAATTGTTGTTTTACATCGCAGTTTAGTTTACATTTCTTACCTGTTTTGTTTTATGTAAAACGTATATAAATATAACAAATACTTAAATTCGAGAAAATACATGAGTCATTATGATCATCATCGCCGACCGATAAACGTTCACCAGTTGTTTCTTGTAGGGACTTCCACATGCTAAGTTCTTGAACCATCAGCGCTCCTGCGACTTGTTTGATTTCGTCTAGTAAATATAAATTATATTATTATAATATAAATTTATTATTGAAAACAAGTGGACTTATTTATTTATTTAGTAGAGTTATTTTCTTTAAAAACACTTAAAAATATACCTTAATAGTGGGCTTTGTCGCTCGATCATAATACCTAGTTACGTAGAAGCTCGTTCATTTGGAAATGTAATAAACATTTTATGCGTAACATTTTCTTATATTAAAGGAATAAGCGCTGCCAACACGTCTGGGACACAATGTACGTGTTTACAAGGAATCACAGAATGTTCCCCGCCCGTCTTGGCCACGTCATTTACTGAATTTGTTCTTTTATCAGATAATTTCATTATTTTGCTTATTGAGATTGCCTTATTATATAGTATGAAGATAATTTTCGAAGTATCTCATAAAATCTTTCAAAACATTGTGGCTCAGGCAGACACAATACTTTTAACATTAACTATAGCGTTGATCACTTTTTCTTGGTCTGGTATTAGTATGAGCTAACTATAATCTACGCGTCGATTTCTTGTTTCATTCCGCATGCAATCAAACGCTGATCACAGTAGTTTGGCGACGTTCTCGCATCTCGATAGTCAAATTCAATAAAATTAGGTATAGTATTTGAAAAAGTCACTTATACGTGCGATTTCGATACCGCAAGCGATCTCAGTTGTGCGCTAAATTGCAATAAAGTATGGATATAGTCGCGAAACCGCTCATCACCGATTTGTATTATACTTTCACTAAGAGCGACTTCAGATCACCTTACTTTGCGCATATACGCTCGCATTGTACGCGCGTATGCACGCGCTTTTTGTAATACGCGCATCTTGTACCTACAAGCGTAGCCACGCTTTTAAGCTCAAGCCGTTTTTTAGTCTAAATCTATTCCACATTGCTACTGACAAACCGACTGGCACCGGTGATACTCGCCGGAATAAGTGCGTGCACACGTGTTTGGTTTATTAAAGCGCGTATAGAAAAACGAGCGAAAACGCGCAGAAAAAACGCCAATCTGTAACGGCTCTATAACTTCAGTTTAAATTAATATATTGATCTGACACAAACATGTACATCTGTATTCGCGTAGTGCGGTGCGAGCAGGCGTTATGAATACCTATGACATGTCGCGGGCATTATCTGCGAGTTGGTAATATATTCAAATACGTTTCGTGCGCCATACGCAACTGTGTAGCTGTTGCTATTTTATTTTGTACACGTGACACTACATATAGATATAATTATTGTGAATCTACGTATTACTAGCTTGTAAATAATAAACATTAGGATTTATTGCGAAAAACGTTTATCTCAAAAGAAAATATTTTTATTAAAAAAACAATATAAATATCCCAGTTTCTAGGGATGTCTACATAACTAGTCAATCAAGTAACTAGTAAAAAATCGATCAAGTGTGAGTTGGACCCACATATCTCGATACTACGAGACAAATGCAAGATGAAGAAATAGGTACAATTAAATTTTTTTCGGTTGCGTTCCGAATTAGCACCATATTATTATAATATTTGTATTAATAAACTAAAATATATTACCTATTTAATAAAACTGAAATGAGTTCTTCATTGTTTTTAATTATTCAATGGTAAAAAAATATAAAGTGTAGCAACAGATCACGTATATATACGTAATTTTAGAGACTGTAAGGACAAACCACATTTCATTACGTTTTGATAGAAAAAAAAACCATAAAGCCCCTAAGTAAGCGTTGTTGCACTGACTTTCTAAAATTGGATGATAATAATTAGTGTTAGATTAATGTAGTTTACCAAAAAATTAAAAGTTATTGTTGATCCGCGTATTATAGCAGTGTCTGTATTCACGCGGCAGCACGAGTGGGCGTTATGAATACCTATGACATGTCGCTAGCATTATCAGCGAGTTGGTAATGTATTCAAATATGTATCATGCATGGGCCATGATACATATTTGAATAGATTATAGAGGCGTTGCTATTTTATTTCATACGCATGACAAAACACGTAGACCACAGACTCCATTTTTTGTGGTACTTCAATATTATGGTTAACCTACATTTGTTATTAGTTTATCGTAGTGAATATTGAAAATTCAAAAATTAGTAGCCTGTAGTGCAAATGATGATAGTTACGATTTCGTCTTAGAAATGAACCTCATCATCATCATCACCATCATTGACACTACAGTCAATTTTTCAATTTGGAAATGTTTTTGTCAAATTTTTCCATCTACCTCTTTCCTATGAATAAAATTATTATTTTTTTATTTTAGGTTTTTATTTTAGATTTTTATTGACATAAAAAATCTACAGAGAATTTTTGTTACATTTCACACAGCTTCTTAGGTTGAAATCTATAGGGCGCACTTTGACTTTGTTTAGACTTAAGTTTCAGTTAAAACGAGACAGATTTATGCCAGCGGTATAACGCTGCCTCGTTTTGACAGTGTCTTAAGTCTGGGCAAGTCAAAGTGCCCTCTATAGGTCTTAGAGTCTGAGCCTGTGTCTGATAGCTTCTGCATCCCAGATATCTCTATCCAGCTCAAATTTAGTTTATCAATAGATGTTCGTCCATCGATAATAATCGACTTCATCTTTCTGGGTGGTAAATGGCTCATAATTCACACTAACAAAATCATCTAAATTAAAGCCACGGACCTATTTTCAAGCACACTAGAACAATATATAAAACTTTACCTTAAAAAATATAAGGTATTCCAAACCATCCAAATCTCGAAAATAAAGCAATTCTATAAATAGAGTCTCCTTTGAATAAAGTTTTATAGACTTTTATTTCCATGTCATTATAAAGTACGTGAACTGCGCTGGCGCACGTACACTAGAAAAATGACCCCGCCTGGAAGTCACCCTGTCCGCGCTCCAGCGTTCGAAGGGATATTGATTACTTGTCTGTGAGGAATACAAATGTATCAGGAAACCGTATTCCACCGCTTCTCCAAGCCCATCCTTCGTACTGACACTAGCATTAAACTTCATATACCTAGAGCAATTTTGCATCTGAATCCCAATCTTTCGTCTCAGACTTGGCTAATTATATGCATTTGTCAATTAGATACATCTACTTATGTATATTGTATTTCATTTATATTTAAATTAATGTAAGTAATTAACCAGGTTAAGAAGCAACTTACGAGTAAAATGTATTGGTATCAATTATTTAACTTTTTTTTCGCTGTTTCCATTGCTCGCATCAGATCTGTATATGATAGCGTTTGCTAATTTTTATTTTAAAACGAATGAAATGCGAAATATGCCGTATAACTTCTTTATAGAAGTCCAGTTAACATTGCACGAGCAATGAGAGAGCCCGCGGCAGCTAACTAGCAGGTGCACGTTGGCAAAGAAAAATGAAATAACGCAAAAAGGAAAAGTCGCCGTGGGGGGTGGGGTGCAAACCGTTGGGGTGGTTCTTTCGTGGAAAAGCCAGTTTCCTTTAGTGGAAACAGATAACGATCCGCTCCCGACGACAGACGTATACGTAATACGTAACTGCACTCACTAAGCATCGATCTACATACTCGGCAGTCGCCTATCAAAGGTATCTAATACAACAGATTTTCTTACAAAGAATGAAAGCGCTTCGTCAGTGTTATCATTGTGTAGGGGGTACATTCTTATTTGCAAAAGTGCATAGGAAAATTTATCCCTCAATTTTATTTTAGATATGAAATTTGTTTGGGGAAAGCAGACGTAATATTATTGCAACTTTAAATGGAAGAATTATTACAAACAGTAGGTATATTTTATAGATATCAACACTTTTTAACTAAGTATAATATTTAAATCAGTAAATTAATGTTTATAAAATTACACGAAATCCTTTTGAGAACGTGCAAAATAATTGCAATGAAATGAAATGAAAATTTATTTTTGTTAAAAATACACGAAGTATTCTGAACTGACTTATTTAGTTTATACAGAGAGTAGTCTTCGATTATAGCTAAGAACACTCTCGATCAAGCCGCCTTTCAAACAAAAAATAAAATAAAATCGGTTCATTTGTTTAGGAGCTACGATGCCACAGACAGATACACAGGTACGCACGTCAAACTTATAACACCCCTCTTCTTGGGTCGGGGGTTAAACAAAACATCGCAGATCAATAAGGCAGCCTATGAGTACGACGCACTATACCTAGTAACCATGAAATAACGATTATAAGAGTTTTTAATAATTTCTAAACTGTCGCTGGTCTGGTCTGGTTACCGGCAAAGCCGTGCCGCCAAGCGATTTACCGTTTAGGTATGATGCCGACTAGAAACCGATCAGGGGTCTTGATATAATGAAACTGCCATATTCAATGTCCCTTCTAAGTTAGTCCGCTTCCATCTAAGACTGCATCATTAATTACCACCACGTGAGATCGTAGTTAAGGATTAACTTGTATATTGTACACGAATAAAACAAAAATAGCCAAATCACATATTTTAATGTCTAACATATGAAACTTTAGCATTTTCCATTAAATCCTACACTGTGTCACGTACACCCTCAATAACCTCAGGTACGCATGCCACCCTCAGTGCACAATCGTTACGAGTCAGGTACAAATATTGACAGCGGCTTGCTGCCGCTACCACATAATTACTGCGAGGGTAAGTTTGTTGACTGGAAGCCACTTAAACTGACGCCCTAATGGCTCGTTATTTTGTTAGTTTTCAGACCTAATTATTTTTTATTGAATGGTTACTGCTGTAACAATATTTTGCTTGACTAATTTTAAAGATTATTACCTATCTTCTTGAATATATATTTGTACAAAAGCATACAAGTAAAATATATTTATGTAACTGTTTTATCGATATAAGTAGGTATGGAAATAATATGGTTAAACCCTTAGTTATTCAAAGTTTTAATAAATAATAATTTTATTTTAGGTATTATAGGGCGTAAAAATAATAAGTAATGACGCATCAGTTAGGGTATTTTCAAAGAAAATCACATAATTTATTAATGCTTGGAGAACAACCGATAAAAATCAAAAAAAATGCTCGTCTATCCCGAACTAACAGTCAGATACTATTAAATCAAGTTTTAAAAAGTGTCAAACGAGTGACGTCTTCTAAGCCATAAATAATATTTTTCATTAAATAGCGCCATAACTCTACAAAGCTACAACTTGCTTATTTGTATACCTATAGTAGAAATGCTGTTATGTCTGCACTGTGGGAACAACCCACATGTCACACTCGTGACCTGCATCTATTTCTATGTGGAATTTGTTCAACTAGCATGCTCCTACAAAATATGTTTTACATATTTGACATCGTCGATTCAGGATCAAATCGAGAGGTCCCTCACTCTACTTCACTCAGCTAATAGGCCACATTACGATTCCAAGTCTGTAGGTAGGTGGCAACCCGCCGACAACGCACCGGCGGTGAATATGCAAAGTGGGCATGTTAAATATCGGGCTATCGTGTTGTTGGTACAAATTTGCGCTCACTTGGCAATCTTTGTGTGTAAATTTACATTAATGAAACCATCGATGTAAAATAAAGTAGGTATGAGAGACCCCTACCTGCTAAGTTACGGTATCCTACCATGTAAATTTACTAACGACTGCCCGCGGTTTTGCTCAGTGATGATACAAATTCTCTTTTTTCCCTACCTATCCCGTGTAAATTTAGGAAAATTCGGCCCCATTCCTTATTTACACTATCAAAAATCCTCTCAGAACGAGAAAGGCTTACGCCATAGTCCACCACACTGGTCAAGCACGAATTGGCAGACTTCACACTCCTTTGAGAGAATTAAGGAGAACTTTCAGGAATGTAGGTTTCCTCACGATGTTTCCATCACCATCAAAGCAAGGTATATTTAATTGCTTACCCGCACATAATTCTAAAAGTTAGAGGTGCGTGCCTGGTATCAAGCTCCAGACCCCCGAACGGAACAGGAGGCCGTAGTCTTAACAACGAGGCTACCTAAACAATTAATAAGTACCCAGTGTAAAAATGTTCTATAAGTTCGACGACGCGGTGCACAGGTAATAATGGGTGACAGTACGATTCCAAGTCGCTGGAAAATGTGGTAGCCCGCCTCGCCGCAAACTGCCTGTCAGTATGCAAAGTAGCTGGTTAAATATTGGACAAGAGTGTCGTAGCTAAATGTGCGTTTAAAAAGTTTTATTTTACACTCAGAAATTAGGTATCTAATATTATTGTGTTTAGTACCTACGAGCACATTATTGGAAAGACTTATTTTATGTAAATAATAGCTGACCAGATCTGGCTTTCACTCTGAAAGAAAATTAATCAGGCAGTCAAGCCAAGATTTTTTATAAGTAAGTAAAGGATAGATAATAATAGTTAGTTAATTTATATCAAGCCCAATTCAAAACAATGCTGCAGTGGTATTCTTATTGGTCAAATAATGTGCTTTATTTAATGCATACTTTTATATTTCTTTCACTAGATACATGATTACAGCTAGATGCTGAAATAAATTGTTAATTTTGGCAATGTTCTTCATTCATCAATATTTGTAAAAAAAAGAGCTACGGCGTGTCGCAGTAAAAAATTGTAAGGCGCCCGTCCCTCGCTATGCGGCATTGTGCCCGAAATGACACGTGAAAGGCGTCGAGAGCGCCGCGTTACTGACTTCACAAAAGGCTTACAGATGCGCGCACCAGAAGATTTTAATGAGGCAACGACTGTGTGTGATTTTATCGCGTGTGCCTTAATGAGAAATAACCAAGCGCATCCTCTTTGACTGCACTCACACGCAATCGCTATCAAAAATGCTACAACATCTCTCACTCATACATACTCGTATAAAGCGAGAACACCACCCATAATATCAGCGCACGTAGGTACATTATTAACCTCTTATATTTTTACGTTTCATAAATTCCACATTTCTATATGGCTCTGAAAACAGCGCCACAAAACATTGTGTGCAATGTACAACGTAATTGTACCGCGTTGGTATTTTTATGGTGTCGTAAGCGTGTTTTTAGTGCAGTGTTTTGATTCAGCGACTCTCTTTCAGTATTATTGTTATATTATTAGCGTTCATTCAGGGTGGTGTCAGCGGTGAAATCGTTCCAGCTTTATAAATGCAATGAAACAAATTATAAGGGGCTAGAAAGTTAGGGGATCCGGATATACCGGCCAATTCTCATCAATGCAAATCACGTTGTCGACTCGTCAACCCAATTACCAAGAAGTGAATTTAAATAAAGATAAGTATCGCCCTCGAGGAGACAATGCTAATAGGAGGTGGAGGCGTGATAATAGGCTCCGACTGGGGCTCTGAGGCGCACCGCAGTAGATGCTTTAATTAGATCTCTCGACTTACGCGCCCGTGAGCCTCAAAACACTTGTTCAATTAGTGATCAGACTTAACAAACTGTATTATGCTAAGCAGCTCTTCCTTCTAATAGGAGTGTTTGAGATGTTGTTGGTTCATATTTTTATTTAATAGCCTTTTTTTTTCCTCGACATTCCTGATAGTATCATCACGTACCTAATAGTAGTATGGTTTTCTCCATCTAGTCTTAGCAATTAAACCTATGCCCTCAGTTATAATCTCCGCCCCACTACTGAGTACGGGTCTCCTCTCAGAATGAAAAGGGTTTAGGCCATAGTCTGCCACACTGGCCCAATGTGGATTGGCAGACTTCACACATCTTTGAGAACATGGAGAACTCTCAGGCATGCAGGTTTCCTCACGATGTTTAACTTCAACGTTAAAGCAAGTGATATTTAATACTGAAAAGTTCCCGGGAATGCGGGATCGAACCTCCGACCTCGGAATAGGAGGCTGACTTCTAACCACTAGGCTACCACAGCTTACAATCTTAGTTTTAAACTTAGTTATAATCTAATTACCTAGTATTGATATGTAAATTTTATCTGTGTACATTTATTTGTCTATGCCCTATGCTCTCTTGTGTCTCTTGTCACGAACTGTCAAAGTGCTGAAATATAGTTGCTCGTATTTAATTAGAATTCTCGTTTTAATTCAAGTACCGAAACCTGCGACTCTGCCTGTTACAACAGGTTATGGGCCCAGGTCCGCGAAAAACGAAGAGCAAAAACAATTTTGTGAAGTTTATTTTCAAACGAGTGTGTCGCAACTTGAACTTGGCACGGTGGTACGCGGCCGGCCGCCATTACCAATTCAGTATTATCGAAAGCACGATGAACGACAAAAATATAATGATGGTCGAGAGGTTCAATGGAGAAAATTTTCGTCAATGGAAATTTCAAATTAAGTGCGCACTAAAGGCCAAAGGAATCGACATACAGAAGAAAATGCCCTCGGGGGCAGGGGCCTCGGCCGATAGTCAAAGTCAATGGATGAAAAATGATGGCATGGCAATGTATATTATAACCTCCTCGATGGAGTTAAGCCAAATAACACTAATAGAAAACTGTGAAACTGCATTGGAAATTATGGAAAAGTTAGAAGCTATTTTTGAACAAAAAAGTGAAATTAATAAGATGATGTGTCATGAACGTTTTTATCAGTACAAAATGTCACCAGGTGACACAATGGCGCAGCATATATCGAAAGTTGAAAACTTAGCAAAGCAGTTAAGAGAAGGTGGAGAAAACATTAGTGAAAATGCTGTCATGACAAAAATATTGAGTAATTTGCCTGCAAAATACCGGTCACTTCGACAGGCGTGGCTATCGTTAGATCCCAAGTTACAAACTATACATAACCTAACAGCACGGTTGTTAGATGAGGAAGCTAGTTTAACAAATGAAGATGAAGTTGAGACAGCCTTAATAGCTGACAAAAGGAATTCTAACCAAACAAGTAAGGTTAAGAAAAATAGTGTTTCCAATCAGAGAGATTCATCGGATGCTGCGAGTACTAGTTCCAAGCACAGATTCATCTGCTATAACTGTAATAAACGGGGCCATTTTGCTAGATTTTGTAAGGCCCCCAAGAAGTCTGGGAAGAAATCCCAAGAGCAGAATATGTTAGCATTTAATGCTGAATGTTTACAGTCAAACACAGATGCAGATGTGTGGATTCTTGACAGTGGAGCCTCTGTGCATATGTCATACAGGCGAGACCTCTTCTGTGAGTTACAAGAATACAACGAGAACAGCAGTGGCAATGATAGAAGAGTAAAATTGGGAGACAAGAAGGAGTTAGAAGTCCGTGGCCAGGGTAAAGTGTTGATAAACAGGTGTGTTAACGGTCAGTGGGAGCAAAGTGTTCTGACTGGTGTATTGTATGTACCTGAGCTACGTAGAAACCTATTCTCCGAGGGAGCAGCTACTAGGAAAGGCTATGTTATTGTTAAGAGGGACTGTCGAGCTATGATATTAAAGGATGATACAGTTGTGATGTCGGCCACATTAAAGGAGAACAATCTTTATGAACTTAATATTAAAGCAATAGTGCAACAGAGCTGTAACTTAGTGCAAACAAGTTTAAAAGTATGGCATGAACGCTTAGGACATTTAAATATTAAAGAAGTGCAAAATATGTGTAAAAATGGTGTTTTACCAGTTAAATTAACTGAAGAAGATAAAAACTTTGTCTGTGAAGCATGCCAATATGGTAAACAAAGTCGCTTGCCTTTTCAGAAATCTAACAGAGGTCAAAGTAAACCCGGCGACTTAGTGTACAGTGATGTTTGTGGACCCATAGAGTGAGCTTCAGTGTCAGGAGCAAGGTACTTTGTATTGTTTAAGGATGCTGCAACTAGCTATAGACATGTGTATATAATCAAGCATAAAAGTGATGTCCTAAGCTGCTTTAAAAAGTATAATGAAATTGTTAAGACTAACTTTCAACGTAGTGTCAAAATATTACACACAGACAATGGTCGAGAGTATGTGAACCAGGAGTTTCGAGCTTATCTTGATGCAGAGGGTATAATTCATGAGTGCACAGCCCCGTATACACCAGAACAGAACGGTCGAGCAGAGAGAGAAATACGAACCATTATGGAGAGTGCAAGGTCTATGTTGTATGCTCGTGATACTCCTCTAAAGTTGTGGGCAGAAGCAGTGAATTGTGCTGTTTACTTATTGAATAGAAGCTCATCTAGTCAAACAAAAGATATAACTCCATATGAATTATGGACGGGGAACAAACCATGTTTAACACATGTGAGGGTGTTTGGCTCAGAAGGTTATGTTCACATACCCGACGAGAAAAGAAAGAAGTTAGATAAGAAGAGTAAGTGTATGTTGTTAGTGGGCTATGACAACCAAAACTATAAGATGTATGATCCTCAGACAAATAAGATAACAATTTCTAGAAATGTGTACTTTAATGAGAATAATGTGCCTTCAATAAGGAAAAATATCAATAAAATTAGTATAGATTTGGAAGAGAATGAGAGTGCCTGTGAGCCGGATACAAGTGCATCCCCGAGTAGACCCACAAACTTAGATTATTATGCTAGCGATGAGAGCCCCACAAGTTCTAAGAGCGGTGATGAGTCATATCAACCATCAGGAATAATAGATAGCGATGAAGATGAATTCAGAAATATCACACTGAGGCCAAGGCGCCATAGAAATGAGCATGAAGTAAATATCACCGAGTTTGATATACCATTAAGTTTTGAAGAAGCTATTCAAGGTAAAGATAGTCAAAAGTGGAAAGAAGCTATATCCGAGGAATTGCAGTCACATTCAGAAAATAAGACCTGGAAAATAGTTGAAAGAAAGAATAAGAAGACAATTTCATGTAAATGGGTATTTTCCATAAAGAGAAAGAGTAATGGTGAGATTGACAGGTATAAGGCTCGTCTTTGTGCCCGTGGATTTACACAGATCAAGGGGATTGATTACGAGGAAACTTTCTCGCCTACTGTAAGGTATGATTCCATTAGGATTTTATTAAGTATTGCAGCTAGAGAGAAGTTTGAGATACAACAGTTCGATGTTAAAACTGCTTTCTTATATGGTGAACTTGTAGAGGACATTTATATGGAGCTACCTGAAGGAGTCCAAGCTGACCCAGGCATGATATGTAAGTTAAATAAATCTTTGTATGGCCTGAAACAGGCATCTCGATGTTGGAATAAAAAGTTTACTTCATTTTTGTTAACGTATGGTTTTAAAGCCTGTGAGTCTGATAATTGTATATTTGTTGGGTGTTTTAATAATTATCAAGTTATACTTTTGCTCTATGTAGATGATGCCTTATTATTTTCAAAAAGTAAAGAAGTTTTGTCTGTGGTTATAAAAGATCTTATGTTGAGTTTTAAGATAAAAGTATTAAGTTTACACTCATTTGTTGGCATAGAAATTATAAAGTCTAGTAATTCAATCATAATACATCAAAACCAGTATACTGAACAGTTAATTAAAAGATTTAATATGTCAAATGCAAGCCCATGTAGTACACCTGCAGATAATAATGTGATTTTAACTAAAAATTCAAGTAATTGTGAGATTAATTTTCCATATAGGGAGGCTGTAGGAGCTTTGTTGTTTTTGGCATCAGTGTCTAGACCTGATATAGCATTTGCTGTGAATATTGTTAGTAGATATGTAAATAACCCCAATCAAAGTCATGTAAATGCTATAAAAAGAATTATTAGATATTTGATTAGTACTAAGAATCTGTGTATAGAATATAGTTGTATAAGCCAGATAGTTGGATTTTCTGATGCCGACTTTGCCTCAGACCTGGACTCAAGGAAGTCGAATTCGGGATATATTTTCATGATGAATGGTGGTCCAGTAACGTGGGCTAGTAGAAAACAAACCACAGTTGCTTTGTCCACTACTGAGTCCGAGTTTATGGCAGCAGCAGAAGCTGCAAAGGAATTGTTGTGGCTTAGACAACTTTTTATTGATATTAGAGTGCCACAAAAGTTAATATCTCTTTGTATTGATAACCAGAGTACTATTAAATTAATACACAACCCTGTGTATCACAAGAGATCAAAACATATTGATGTAAAATATATGTTTATAAGAGAAAAAGTTGAAGCTGGTATAATGTCTATTAATTATGTAAGTACGGTGAATCAAATAGCAGATTTTCTTACTAAAGCATTACCAGTAACTAAATTTGTCAAAAATAGAGACCAAGTGTTAAGTTGTTTTGAGTAATAGTTGATTGATTGTTGGTTTGTTTAAGATTAAGCATAGGGTTGTCAAGTTTGTTAATTTTTTTTAAGCATAGGGACATAAAATTTAAGTGGGAGTATTGATATGTAAATTTTATCTGTGTACATTTATTTGTCTATGCCCTATGCTCTCTTGTGTCTCTTGTCACGAACTGTCAAAGTGCTGAAATATAGTTGCTCGTATTTAATTAGAATTCTCGTTTTAATTCAAGTACCGAAACCTGCGACTCTGCCTGTTACAACACCTAGGTTTATCAGAAAGTCAATTAATTTGCATTATCGTCGGGTATGACTACAGTAATGACTGGTGTGAATAAGTGCAAATAGTAGCTTATATGTATTTTCTGAGGTAATAAAATCGCACAATAACACGAGAAAATAATGAGAAAGGAATTCAGTCACCGTTCTTTTTTAATTAAGTAGGTAGGTACGTATAAAGATTTATAATATGCTATAATAAGCAATGTAATTGGCCGGTTAATTAACCATATCAATACAGCCGCACTTATGATGCAAAATTACTCGTGGTTTTATTTTTTTTATTGTCCAAATAATTCTGATGACAATATGTAAAAAACGTGCATGCACGTAGTTGTGAATTGATGAGGGCGACTCGACGCGGTAAATTCACGCACTGGAAACATTATTCGGGAAGCGGTCATGTAGAGCATGCTGCAAATACTTTCCCGGCTTTTTAGTTTTTGGATATTTCTGGTATTACCTACCAATACTTTTACATTTAAATATAGCCTTATTGGGTGGGGCAAATATCTGTAATTTGAAGGTACTTTTTTACTCGGCTGTAAGCTACATGACTCTAAGCTTTTTGATAGGGCTCATAAAGACAAATCAAATGAGTCCAAATTCAACTATCCTTCCATATCTATCAGAGAATGCCAGTGTCCACCTCCCACGTCCATATTAGAGAAGAAAGAGGAAGTTCAGTTTTTATCATCTAATATCATCCAAAACACGGTACACTTTTTCGGACAGATGGAAATAGCCGAAAAATCAGTTGCCAATTGCGACAGAATGACAACATACGAACAAAAAAAAACCTGACACCGCAGTTACTATGAGCGCGAAGTGTAACATTTCAAGTTGGTTGCATTAACTAAGTATGCGTAAAACTATGGAGTTGTTAAATATATCAGGACGTTCTCGTTTCATTACGCATCCTTACTAAATGACTGATTTAGCCTCTGCCTTTGGCCTCTACCATTTATGAAGTTGTCAAATCATTATATTTACCCGTTCATACTAAAGGTTTTACGGCAAAGAACATAATAACATTAGACAACTTGAAAAGTTAGGTAGGTACACCAGAGCCTCTGATGTAACAAATTATGTTGTAAATTAATGTAAAGAGTTCATTATACACCATGCCAGTTTCAATTTCTAAAAATCACATCTTTGTAAGTAAAGCAGATGTGTAAGTTTATTCGTCCCTTGTCACAGATGTTGCTTGTAATATTCTCATATACGATCAAATTCTTTTAAGAGATCCGCAGATAAAGAACATGGCGTGGGGTGTTTGGATGGTTTCGGACTTTCACTTATTTGTATGCCTTACCCTTCGCGGGACGCGACGTGACTATTCGAGATACATAAACCTTGAGTGAATACAGAAAATAGAAATAAAGTAACATATTATTCTCCACTGGACGGATTGGGGAGATATAACTATTTGTTTTTATTATGACCCTTGACTGGTTTTAAGCTTTATTAGGATTGAATTGTTTGTTTTGGATTTATTGAGTTATGGAGCTTGCTCGTTTTCTTTGAGTGTTAGTTATACCTACTTTTTGTATAATCTTCAAATACAAAAAGAAGTTGCAAACCGGAAAGCATGACTGAGTATTCGCCTAATTATATCTTTATTACATCATGGATATTGATGCGATGTTCACTACGATGTAGAAGATTTCAAATGGAAGGTTTGAATAACACATTCACATTTTACTTACTAAGTAATAAAAAATTGAACACATAGGTACATAATGCACTAGGTAGGTATACATATTTCGAGCATTAACCATGACTGTAGGTAATCCTAGGTTTATTTCACGGTAACAATATAATAACGATTTAGGCCTTAACATACTATATTACCAGTGTGCAAATTTACACTAGTAAAGACTGTAAGACTGAAAGACAAGCACACCTGAGTCAGCTATTTTCATAAATGTTTCTGTAACATGGTATATCTCCGCCATTTCCAGATATTATATTGCTGAATAAACCTGATATAGATACACATAGTTTTATTGATAGTGTACACCTTGCCTTATTCAAAGTTATGGAATACTTGTCAACTATCTTCCCTTACTATTTTTCTTACACGAAATAAAAGTACAGAGCTTGTAAAGGAATATCGCTCGGTAGAGGGTCATGTCATGGTCAGTTAGGCGGAAGCTCGGAAGCAGATGTTGACAGTCGTAGCCGCCGCCCCTATCACCGTCCTATCAAGGCCGCTTTTAGAAACGCCCTTTCGATATCCGCTACAATTCGAAAGAAATATTCTGTTATGGTATCTACATTCATTGGACTTTCTGCTGCTTGGCTACTGACGATGGAACAATATGACTTACGTATTTTGTTAGGTCATGATTTTTTTTTTGTATTTTGGATGATTGCACACTATTGATAAGGAAATGTTGAAAGTGTTATAAACAATCAAAATTCGACAGCAGTGAATCTGATTACTTGAAGTTGAACTAGGTATCATTTGTTTATAGGAAAGATTTGTTTGTTTTAATTGATAAATTCTGAAACAATTGAACCGATTTTTATCATTATTTTACCATTAGAAAGCTACTTTATTCAGCAGTGCCAAATGGATCAGTTAATCTAGTATGTCCATGACAAAGTACCTACTGTAATAAAATATATAGATATCATACCTAAACTGTAAAAATAACAAGTGTAAATTAAAAATTTATAACACCCCCGACGATCCAAAGTATTTGAGTTTTCCAAAACATCATTTTCAAATAAATAATTATGTATTTAGGCAACGTCCATCTTGACAGCTTGACATTTGTCTATTGACATAATATTATGAAACTAACGGTTTCCTATACCTTACGGATAACGGATAACCTTCTTTTCTACAAGAAAACTAGAAAAGAGCTCATAACTCTTAAACGGCTGAACCAATTTTTTTAGATTATAGCTAAGAACACTCTCGATCAAGCCACCTTTCAAACAAAAAAAACTAAATTAAAATCGGTTCATTCGTTTAGGCGCTACGATGCCACAGACAGATACACAGATACACAGATACACAGATACACAGATACACAGATACACAGACACACAGATACACAGATACACACGTCAAACTTATAACACCCCTCTTTTTGGGTCGGGGGTTAATAAAGGAAATAAGCATAACACGAAATTTTGAAAATCATGGTAATATTTCGCTAAACTTTAAAGCGGTGATAGCTAAGGGGTTAAGACGACGGCCTTCTATTCAGAAGGTCGGAAGTTCGATTCCGGACACGCACCTCTAGCTTTTCGAAGATATTACTTGTTTTAACCGCAAAGAAAAACATCGTTAGGAAATCTACGAGCCTGAGAGTTCTCTATAATGCTCTCAAAGGTGTGTGAATTTGCACTGGGTCAGCGTGGCAGACTATGGTATAAACGGCCTAAACACGTCTTATTTTGAGGGTAGACCCGTTCTCAGTAATAAGCCGGAGATGGGTTGATCATGATGATGATGATGAAATTTTATGCTAAAAAGCTTGCAGTTTAAAAATATGTAGTAAAAAGCTTATCATTTAAAAACAAGGTACGAAAATACACAGAACGCATGAAATTGCATATAATATTACTTAGGTACGAAGCATTTGGACAATTTCCAATGGTCGTTCTTATAAATGGAAAACTCTAATAAAATAAAAAAAATTATAAAACAGATTTATAAAAAATACCCTTAAAAGTTTTAAGGTAGGTACCCATTTATTTTATTCAGGGACATCAGCAAATTCTCTAACAGACCTTTGACCCACCGACTTTGATTTGCATGAAAAGCCAACTTTAATGTCAAATTATGTCAGAATTTGGAGCGGACACTGTGAACTCGTCCATTATTAGTTTAGAAATTTGTAGTTCTGGTTCCTAGTATTCGGGTGGTGGTAGGAGGGTTATTTATGGGGAGGTTTGTGCATTATTGCCGTCCAATATCTAGAAAAACGGGTAGTTGCAACCAAATATAGTTTAAAACGTATCGCAAAAAACATGGGAATTGAGGAAAACTAATGTTCTACGTACATTTTTCTTTAGGAACATCCGTTTTTGATAATTCACACATTTTTGGCGAGACGTAATTAAAAAACCACTTTTTGTAATTAATAGCTTTTTAGACATCGGTAAGCAGTTAGGGAACTTACCTATCACTTGGGTTTAAAATATTCTTCTTTAGGTATATGTCTACAGCTTTATTCTTTCCTAGCCAGGTAGGCAATAATGGGCAAGTAAGTATAATCAACCCAATGGTTTCTATTTATTATGCTCGTCCTCTGGTAAAATAGGTACACAAATATCTATTTGAGCAAACCATACTAATGTATAAATGTTTTAAATGCGAAAGTGTATCTGTTCGTATGCTAGATTTTCACGCACATCCGTACGATCGAATATGAAATTTGATACCTACTACCTACAGAGATAGCTTGTATCACAAGGACGGACATTATCTACTTTTTGTCCAAGAGTTCCCACATGATTGTTAAAAACCAAAATCCACGCGAATCACGGTCATCGTCTACCTATTTGGAACAGCCATAGCTTGAAGCTTGTAGAGACGGCCATAGGTTACTTTTTATCCCGGAAATCAAAGAGTTCCCATTTTTAAAAACCTAAATCCACGCGGGCAAAGTCGCGGGCATTATCTAGCTAGAAATTTAGTTTACACCAACAACTGCCATACAATTACTATGGTGATAAAATATTCAAATTCTCTGTAGTATAGTTGCCCATTACAAATCTAGTTATGAGAGAAAATATCCTAACGTGCAGTAACTTAAATATAAAGTTTTTTCTAACAACAACAGAAAGCACAAGATAATAGTATAGTATATTTACACCTTCAGCATTATGATATTTGCAAAAGTTGCCATCAAAAGCTGATCGCTTACAGAGCTTAATTTTTAGATGTAATATTGAATTTTATTGTGATTGCTCAAACGAATCATCCGTGGTCTGATTGCAGCAGTCCCCTGCCGCACGTAAAAAGAAACATATTTGTCACCGTCACAGGAATTATAACGAGGCGCGTATCCACAATCAATTTGGTGGTCGGGGAGATGTCAATTTGCGGCCAGTTTGTCCCGCACCGGCTCCCGTGATGACTTCCGAGTGACTGCCTCGGATTTGCATAAGGGCCACCTAATATGAGATTGTACCAGATCGAGGAGCTAGCTTGAATCCCTCAAATTCAAATTTGTATTACATGTCCTAGAATATTTTTAAATGCGTGAACGAATAAGAATAAGAATAAGAATAAGAAGTGTTTATTTGCTAGAAATCTAAATCAATACTGTTTTTCAAGGTGCCATACCCAAAGGATGCCCACAGAACCCTCTAAGCCTACTAATAAGCCTCCGCTGTCCGTCTTCGGTCTGTATGTCCGTCCGTTCGTCCGTCCGTCTGCCTGTCAGAGGGTTGTATCATGTGCACCGTAATAAGCAGAGAGTTGAAATTTTCACAGAATGTGTATTTCTAGTGCCGCTATATAACAACAAATTTCAAAATGGCCACTATGAAAATTAAAAAGTTTTGTTTTGACGTGACAACGTCTTATAATTCAATAGAGCCGGCTGCACGCACGAAAAAACATGACTCATGCGGCGTTACCTCGCTATGAGGCGTTCCATGTAAGGCTTGAAGTGCAAGCGAGAGCGCGGAACGAGCGACAAAGAAGCACAATCGGCCTTTGTTGTCACGTTCAACTATCGTCAGTAAACCGACTTTACAGACAACCAATTTTTTTTTTACGCTGGTACGGTCCCTTCGCATGTGAGTCCAACTTGCACTTGATCGAATTTCTAAAGATCTTTTCGATATATCATGACTTTTGGTTTTAAAGTGTGCACATATTTGTTTGAGCTTCTTTAACATAGTCAGTAAATTACCTTCTGTTTAGGGTTTTCATATTATACATAACTCTACTCTACCTTATTAACTATATAATTTATATGTGTATATCCTACCAATAAACTAAAATAATGATAAAAATATAATGAACCTGGAATAACAAATAAACATTCAAAGATGAACTTTTGAAAATTCCAAAAAAAAAACCATAATCATAATAAGGTAATTTACTACGTAGGCTACATCGGATTTCACGCTGGTTAAATTTCCACGAAATAGAACGATAGAATATTACAATTATCATCTCACAAATGCAATTAGAATTCTTAGGCGCAATGCACATCGACAGAGTCGCAGCGTGGCATTTATCTTGATGACAAGTCAAACTTAGCTTTATTTTCTTTAGCATAACAGTGGCAATTCACTCTGTGTTTCATCAACCAGCTTACTATACTAACCACGGAGCTCCTCTCAGAATGAGAATTGTTTGGCCACATTTGAATGTTTAAACTATTGCGTTTGGCCATAGTCTACCACGCTGGCCAAGTGCGGATTGGCAGACTTCACACACCGTCTAGAAAATTATCTGAAATTCTCAGACACGCAAGTATCCTCACGATGTTTTCCTTCTCCGAAGTAAATATTTACCTGCTTAAAACGCATATAAGTCCGAGAAGATAGTGGCGTGTGCCGGAGCTCGAACACCTGACCTTCCGAATAGGAGGCAGACGACGTCTTAGCTCTTAACCTATCTGGTATACAAGGCTATCACGGCTGGGTTTAGTAGTTATCAATGAGACTGCGGTCCGTCTATAAGCGACGGCCCTTACGGAATGATATTGGAGTTACAATGATAGATACGTGCTTGAAGTGAGCGGCAGCGTCTTGGCCTCCGTGACAACGGGATTACCTCCCTTCGCGCCGCTGTCTGCGGTTTCTTAATTAACCCCTAAATACCCCCGTATGTGCCGACGTGCGGTGTGTAAGATTATTGCCAACGTTACCCCTGTTTAATTTTAATGCAAGGTATTATTGAAACAAACAGAACTTCTTGTCTCGCCGCGCTCATTAACTTAAATGTACGCTGTACGTGTAATTAGGATGATTACGGAGATACTGTAAATACGGTAATATCTTCATTTTACTTTACGCTGTTTTGAATGAACAAAAATACAATAAAGAGAAATATTATGCTATTTGAGGAGATATCTTCTCGATAAACTATTAATATATAGCGTTACTAGAACCAGAATCATTTATAATTTCTAGATGGGTTTATATACAATTTACCTAACACCACTGACCTGTACCTATGAAGTACTACGCACTAGACACGTCATCCCGAACAAATATTTTTGCGGACTGCAACTCGTTTTTATAAGTAAAAAATTCATACAGTTGTAAGTAACTTGAAATCCAAATTCCAGTGTAATAATATTAAAATCCCAAATCGCTTGAAATCGCTAGAATGAAGCTTGCGAACCACGAATAACAATCTTGCGAAGCATAAAATTAATTTTGAATTACCTATCTATCAACATAGAACAGATTTTTGTATGGAATAGCCGTTCTTATGTTCTTATACAACAAAAAAATGCATTTTCTTTCTTTCTTTCTTTCTTTCTTATGCATAAATAAAATTAATATAGTTACACCACGGAAATAGGAATTGCATATTTCGTAAGTACAACTAGTACTTTCAAATTCTTTGAGCAACACTGACTTTACTTTGACGACATGTACCTACTTATCATGCACATTTATTGTTTCGCGACATAAAATGAGAGCTGTAAAATAATAAGTACGAATCATCCAAGTGATTTTGAAAGACAGTATAAAATTTTAAGAAACGCTCTCGAACGTTATTCGGATTCACCAGTGTGCATGCGAAGCAGATACCTGACTGAAGATGAAAGCCTCATAGCGTTTGCTCACCTGATCGTATTAGCTAAGCACAGTGCTTCATTTTCTGCCCCGCTGCCCTCTCTCAACTGATGTTAACCGCGCATTTCCTACCAGAACGCACCCTCTAAGCCGCATACTTGAAGGAATTAATGTACCAATTGATAATAAATACTAATATGGAAATTAATAGTAGGTACCCACTTAAGGTAAACCCATTATTATAATACATATTAATAAATTTGAAAGTGTGTCTGTACACAGATAACTTACATCCTACAAATGGGCACCACTACCCACTTACCCACTACTTAATTATTAATTAATTTTAGGGGGGAGGGGATTGGAATTTACCTTATAAACGTTTGATCTATTAGGTGCTATTGATACGATATCTATCTATAAGATATGAGGGTAAAGTGAAGCGATCTAATCTAATAAATAGCAGGAGAGAGAACCTTTCGTCGACGTCTGAGGAAAAGTAAAGATGACAGGAATCGCATCTCGAAGACTGGCTTACATTCATGTTCAATCACATCTCAACGGCATGACACTGATTTCTTGTTATAGGTATCTGATGATTTTGTATTAATATATTATATGTAATAAGTTAATATAAAATAGAGGATTTATTCCAACAATTGGTTATTTCTGTAATTAATAGTTTGATGCAATGTGGAAACAACTCTACTATAATAGTCTCTACAATCTTGTGGCCTTATAAGTCCCGGGTTCAATTCTCGACAGTGGCAATTTGGGACTAATATAATTTCTAATTTGTCTCTGGTCTGGTGGAAAACTTCGGCCATGGCGAGTTACCACTCTACGGGTAAAGCCGTGCCGCCAAGCGATTTAACGTACCGGACGTTGCTGTGTATAAACCAATAAAAAGTATCTTCCAAGTTGTTAACCCGCTTCCATCTAAGACTGCATCATCACTTACTACTAGTTGAGATAGCAGTCAAGGGCTAACATGCAATGGAATAAAAAATTCAAATTTTGTCTATTTAAACTACTAAATATACTAATAGTTTCAATACATCTTGTTCTTTTTCGGAACGAGAAATAAAAAACCTGATTTGAAAAATCAAACCTAATTAGGTCAAATGGTTTGCACAAATGTAAGATAAATAATATGAAGCTAGAGTTGCGAGTTGGAACGAGACTGTGATACGTAAACAAGCGGTAACTATCGTTGCTGCGCTAGTTTATTCTTCAAACAGTGCGATGCAGTTCTACGTGCGGATTTTGGACCGCAAGTAGGTACGAGTATATGTCGTAGACTCGACGCGAGTCGCGACTCCCTTTCAACCCTCTCCGCTCAAAGAATGACAAATGTTTATCCAGTCAACCACTCGACAAGTCACCCACAAAATTTATTGCTACATCCGTTATATGACGTCGCGTATACAGGCATACCATAAAGTCATTACCGCAAAAGTTAACGTGCGAATTTGCAAAAATAACAAAGAGAGCCAATTTGGCAAGTCGAAGACAAACGCGTTTAAAATGGGTAGAGTAGAACAGCAGCCATCTATCTCACAGCTTGATAAACGACGACATTATTCCTTATCGCCCGCTCAATTTGTTTAAAAGCATTCTGCTTTGATAATTTGAAAATTACAAATCGTATCTTTTGACACAAAAATGTCCTAATAACTGCGACGTCTTACCAGTCTGATAAGCCTAAGGGGAGGACTGATTGGAGTCATTTATCTGAATGTAACGTTTTGAGAGGCTTCATGAGTCGTCAATATTAATTATTATTCTCATAAGAACTCTTATCCTAATATATTTTTTTCTTTATTTTCTACAACTGAAAATAAAGAATTTATTTTGATTGGATTCATTTATTTTAATGTAACGTTTTGAGAGGTTTTATGACTCATTAATCTCAATTATCATCATTATCTCATTATAAGAAATCTTATCCTAATATAATATTTTCTTTATTTTCAGTTGTCGAAGAGCCGGAATTCACCGATGTAATACAAAACGTCACGGTACCGGCAGGCCGCAGTGTTCGTCTTGCGTGCTCCGTAAAAAATCTTGGTTCTTTCAAGGTATAATAAATTTCATAAATGCTTGTTCTTTATTTGCTAGAAGCCTACTAGAAGCTTATAATCTTATCTCTTTGCTTAACGTTTTGATTTAATGCAGACATAAAGTAAGAAATGTCTAAAAATCACAATATTTTATAGATAATACCTAATACAAAAATTGTGATTGCGAAATCGTAGTGACGTTTAACGTTACATACACCATTTCCGTTATCAAAAATAGATAAAATATTTTATGTAAGAGCCTGAATAAATAAATACTAAGTCATGTTTAGCACTTAACTCGGTGCCTGACAAAAGTATACAAAATCACAAGATGCGAGCAAAGCACTTAGGTAGCAGACGCCACAAGCAGTCAGGAAGGCGACAATACGCGTCGAGCAGCGAAAGGAAACATAAAATAAGAAGCATTTTATCATTTGATTTAGAACGCGCCGTCGTAATAAAGTGTCCATATAAATGGAGGGAAATATGATTTACAGCCCGTACGCTGATTTTGCACCTCGCGCTTCTAACACGAAAGATTTTAAAAACCAATGTATTTTATCGAGTGTTTTTACTAACTTTTTAACCCCCGACCCAAAAAGTGGGGTGTTATAAGTTTGACGTATCTGTGTATCTGTCTGTTCTGTGGTCTCGTAGCTCCTAAACTACTGAACCGATTTTAATTTAGTTTTTTTTTCGTTTGAAAGGTGGCTTGATCAAGAGTGTTCTTAGCTATAATCTAAAGAAAATCGGTTCAGCCGTTTCTAGTTACTGTAACCTTCACTTGTCGGAGGGTGTATATAATAATATATAATTTTTTAATTTACACGTGTTTCTTCGTATTATCGCTATTAAAGTACTAAGATCCAAAGATAAAGCAATAGGTATTGTAAATTAATGTAGCAGAAAATAACATATAGCACAATAATTTACATCTATCCATTCATGCATAGGTTCCTAATCTCCAGTCGCACATTTGCACATAGAGCACTAAGCTTTAAGCACGTACGAGCAAATTAAGCGTCCGCTAGGTGCTTTATCTAATTTTGGATTTCTTGCTTTTGTAACGTCCTTTTCTTTTATCAACTTCAACGTGCATTTTGGTTTTTCAATTTTCCCAATGCAAAATATTCAAAATCCTTTTAAAAATTGTGTTTAGCCAGAAACCAACAGGCGAAGCCTTTAGTAATCTCGGAACTTTAGTTTTAATTCGACGAACATAATCCATCATCCACCATCACTCCAAACAATATATTTTATGCGATGCAAACATTGTTTAAACAACACATGTTTAATTTTTTTTTAACTCAGATTTTGGTTTTGAAACAAAAATTTGAATGAAAATTAACTATTACGAAAACAAATATTAAGTACAATAATTAGTAATTAATAAAGAAAAATAAATTGAAGTAATTATGCTCCAAATATTGTCTTAAGTAGATAAGTAAATCAAATGTAAATCAAGTTTAATAGGTAACCACCATACCCACTGACCCATAAACCGCAAGTCGATGTTACCTAGGGTTGCTATCACTTCCTCTTTTCCGTCATGAAAATTTAATTATTAGGTGAATTTTGCGACAAATCCATTTACCTACCTACGGAATATTATTAGGTCCATATATTATTATAACATTCCATATTATAAATGAGAAAGTGTCTTTGATTGTTGGTTTGTACTTCAATTACTACGGGTTGACCGTGACGTGATTTTTGCATGGATTAGAAAATGACAAAGGCTAGTTTTTATCTCGAAAAATTAAAAAAAAGGGGATTTCACACGCATGAATTTGCGGGTAGCAGTATCACATCACATCACACTAATATTGTAAAGGCGGAAGTTTGTATGTGTGTGTGTGTGTGTGTGTGTGTGTATGTTTGTTACTCCTTCACGCAAAAACTGCTGGACGGATTTGGCTGAAATTTGAAATGGAGATAGATAATATCCTGGATTAGCACATAAGCTACTTTTTATTCCGGAAAATCAAAGAGTTCCCACGGGATTTCAAAAAACCTAAATCCACGCAGACGAAGTCGCGGGCATCATCTAGTCTAGTAATATAATGAACCGCATGATCCCATTAATTTTTCAATGCGTGTGACTGATGCGGGCTAGCTGATATCCACGAATTTGTCCGTGTCTATTTATTTCTAAATTATGGTTTCTGTTGCAATTTCTCGTAATCCTTTCTTAGTGTGGGTATGCGTTATAGACAACCTTCATCCACCAGCTTAGTACTTTATTATATGCATAGATTATAATATTATTATGTATCCTACAAATCTTTTCCTAATACTCGGGGGGGTTAACTGAAAATACAAATTGACATCCCTGAACACCCGAAGAGCTCCCCGGAAAATGACGATCCTGTACGGATCGTTCGGCCTTCATAAACTAAAGTACATAGAGATTCTTGATCTTCATTATACCTATATTTATAAATTATACTATTATATAAAAACAATTTATGTTATTCCATATTAAGTATACTAAGTTAGCAAAAGTCTTACTAATCACAAGCCACATTATAAATGCGAAAGTGTGTTTGTAGCAACGATGCAACAGATTGACGTGATTTTTTTCACGAATAGTTAAAGTTTAGAAAGTGTTATAAGCTATTTTTTAGTCTACAAAATCTGAGTTTAAAAATCTTTTTAATCTACCCGGGCAAAGGCTGGGTATCATCCAATATTGATGTATATGATTAATAAGCCGATTCCCAATTCCTGGATGCTTTATAGTCAGCTAGTTATCTTCATTACAAAATATAATATAAGGATTAACTCACTAACTGCAAAGTTTAGAAACTGATTTTGCATGAAGGTTTTCAACGTAGACCCTCACCAGGAGAAGATTTCCAGAAATTACACTTGACCGGATCAACCAGGGTGCATCAATTAGTATTTTATAAAGAAAGAGTTTTCCATACCATATCATATCATAACTAAGGTTAATTATGTTTCTCTTACTAAAAAACTTTAGATTAACGTCGTAGAAGAAACTTAGTATACTAACACTACTAACCTACTCCAATCAGTGTATTCATAACTAGAATAAAAGTAGCCTAAGTTACTCCTTATAACATCAGCCATCTGCCATTGAGTCCCGGTTTTTGGTTAAATATGTATATACCTACCGTACATACTTTCATATGCCTTTAGTAAAAAAGCTGAGGGATAAAAGCTGGTAAACACTGTTATTTTAACATTAAATTGACATTAAAATTTTATTTATTTGTACCTATAATACATTGAGTGGGTACCAACTACCAACCGATTCAATGTATTCATGCATTTATTTGCGTCGCCTAAAGCAATAATGCAATAAAATACTATAAAAGACAAAATAATGTACTTTTGAAATAAAGGCTTAAGCGAGGGAAC
Organism: Maniola jurtina; assembly: GCF_905333055.1. Classification (NCBI taxonomy): domain Eukaryota; kingdom Metazoa; phylum Arthropoda; class Insecta; order Lepidoptera; family Nymphalidae; genus Maniola; species Maniola jurtina. Next base: position 8,802,970 of record NC_060030.1, read on the forward strand.
CATCACAGTTGCCCTGTATTGACAACAAGGAGCGGATTTTCACGAAAGCCTCGCCTCTGCCATTAGTTTTCCGCATCGGTTAAAAAGATTTGCCTCTTCGTCTGACTTTTTAGAATTATTGAAAGGACAAAATTCTCTATTCCCATTTACCTGATATTTTCTAAGATTTTCTGTGAGTCTTACTGTTTTCGTTTATTTACTCAGGTACCTTTAAAAACTTTACAAACGTCATTTTTATCAGTGTATATTTACTTTTTAATATTTGTTCTGAAAGGAAAATGCGATATTATACTTACTTACTAATCGTATAAACCAATTATGAATTTAATAATTTTTTTAAATTATACGCAACATTCAGTGAACTGTTGTTTAAAATTTTCGTACATAACAAAGACGCTCGGAGTATTAAAACAATGTTCATACCAAAATAGTAAGTAGCACATTTCCTTTTACAAGAGAATGCTACACAATATGCGCACGTTGCTTATTCATCGGCATGAAATGTCAGATAGCCGCCACTGCACGTATGTTGTATGTATTCGCAATAACATGCCGCTCCGAGTCGCAGCTATGTTAAACGCATACCACATATGCCGTTTAAATTGTGGGATATTTGTTGTGCTGGAGCTTTATCTAACTTTCATAGTGCACTACCTTCATCGCACTTTCTTGAAAGTGTTTTGTTTTAATTATTATGTTCAAGTTGAGAACTTTGATCACAGGCATTGGAGTGAACAATGATTGTCGAGCCATACGTTTTTCAACATTTGTATAGCAACTTCACGCGCTTTTGTGCAGCGTTACCAAACATATTGAGTGACAAACGTTGCACTCGAATTGTTGCTTATTGATATCAATACATCATCTAAGGTAGACAAAGCTCACCACATAACTTATCTATGAAAAAAAAAACGCTGTTCTTAAAAATGCTTAACGGAATTCCATTTAAATTCCACCGATAGATTTATTAAATGAGCCCCCGTGTCAGAAATCTACCTTAGAGTCACGCGGTTGGTCGCGCGTTGGTTTTTCAGTTGATGAATATAATTGTCACCTTGTAAACATTAAAAGTTAAATTTTATCTATATGTAGCATTTAAAAAAGATTGTTTTGTTCTTGGCTTTTTACAAGCTTTTTCATTGCTACTTAGAGGTAAATTATTTTTCGAAACTAAAGTGACAATAATTACATTCATCAACTGAAAAACTAAGGTCTAGTACCTGAGACATGGCGAAATCCGCGCAGACGACAATGACGCGACCAACCACGCGTATCCTTCGTTGGCCGCACTTGTTTGTTACAGGTGCGGCCAACGGTGCCAGGGCTCATTTTTGTAGTGTTTAGTATTGTCGCAGTTCATGATATTAAGGATACTTGTAACAAAACGTCGAGGCTTCGACGTCACTGGCAGGAGTCAAATGTTACCAACATTTGACGCTATAGGTAGGCTGTGAAACGACTATTTTTCTTTTCTTTGATTTCACATCACCCATAGCCTAATATTTGACATATCATCGATTCAGAATCAAACTGAGAGTTCCCTCGCTTTAGTTCCCTCTGGTATTGTTTTTTCAGCCGCGGTGCGTCCGTCACGCGTGTGACGTCCTAAAACCATACGGCTTCCGCTACTCGACCGCCGTATGTACCCGTCTAGTAGAAACTGTTTAATATTTTACGCTAAACGCGTATCTTGGACATGCGATGAAGTGTAAATCACCTCGCCGCTCACCTGTACCTATATTTTCATGCTCACCACGCCTTGGTACATTTTTCTTGTACGTGAAAAAGCGCATAACAGCCCGCTTCCATCTTAGACTGCATCATCACTTACCTCCAGGTAATATTGCAGTCAAGGACTGACTTGTGTCTGAATAAAAAAATCAACCGCGTACCTTTTCATTTGTTTTTACATATAACAATATCAGATTGTCACTTAAATCACATGAGACATGATAAACATAACAATAACTTCAACAGATTTTAAGAGAATACTCTGAAGTATCAGCACAGAACTTATTCACTGGCATGAAAATAAATGTCAGATAGTCGGCATGCACGTATGTGGTTTGCAATAACATGCCGCACCGAGTCGCAGCTATGCTACATTCGGGCGCAAACGAGCGCCGCCTGTTCAATTTCTGACATATTTCCCCTTCTTTAATATAGAGCAAACAACAGCCACAAAGAGATACACCTACTTACTTTGGTGTAAATTGGGATATCAGTGTATTATTGTACACGATGTAGTTTGTTCTGTATTTATTCAGATGCACAATAGCATTTTTTTATAAATTATAATATATGGTAGAAGTATTTTAACCGACTGCGGCAAAGCCAAAAGGAAGGGTTATGATTTTAGCAGTCTATGTTTGTATCCAGATTCTGTGTTTTCCACCATAGCGCCTAAACTTCATTTTGATGAATGAGGTGTCAATCGATTCGTCGTAAAGGTCCGTGTGATATAGGCTACTTTCTATACGAAAAAAATTGAACGGTTAAATGTAAAAAAGTGGGGGTCTCCAAAACTTTTTTTTGCTATTGTATCGAGTGTCAAATCGGATGTCAAATAAAAAAAAATCTGAGTTCTTAAATATAAATGTACTACAACATTAAAATATACCAAGCGACAGAAAAACAATTTTACTATAATATTTCAGCGTTTATTATGGTGATCGCACTCGGGTTTTAGTTTTCAACTTTATCTTGTTTAGAGTAACAATCCTTCCACATCCAAAACTTAGTCTGCATAGCCTTCAGCATTCAGTCTCAGTAAACTTTCATCCTAAAGATTGATTTGAAATTTTTTGAAACAAATATGAAATATTTAAAAATGTCCAGGAAAGGACATGATAAAATCAATGTAACTTAAATGATAAACATAATGTCCACGCCACAGAATTTATCCTGATAAACCGACGTCCCTACTTACATCGACTCCAAAAATAGCTTATTGGTTGAAGATCGGCGCAAAGTTGGAGGACCCTCGACACAAATCCGTAGTCGAAGAGATCTCTAAGTGGGCTTTTAGTAGAAGTAAGCTAAGCCGTCTCTCGCAAGATGTTCACTTATTTCTGTGTGCGCGATTGCATTACTTAGTGGGCCGTCGCTTTGCCACACTCGCTTTTCTACAGATACACGTGTCTTTTAAGAAAATGTTATCCTGTATTGCTTTGATTTTTCTGCTAGAACAATAATGGCATAAAGTAGAGTAGGCTTTCATGAAATTTCGGTATGTTTATTGGATATACCAAAATGGCTTGGGCTGTTTGATACCCACTTCTTTGCGAATCTTCATCTTTCAACCTACTCTATATTATTTAAAGGACCTGCAGTAAAATCTCTATTAGGAGATATGAAAACACCTTGAAGCAGGGCAAGGAGAGATAATAGCTTAAGATGAAACTTCTTAAACGCTTCATAATTAAATCTGTCGTAATATTATTAAACACGTCTACGAATCATCTCCTCCGGCGATGGGGTCCGTCGTTACGGAGGCTCGGTGCGGTGCGGCAGAATGGCTAAAGTTCGCAACGAGTCCATTATAAATCAAACGACGCCTTCCAGGCACGCGCGTCTTGAGGGACGCAGGCGTCTCCCACAGCTCACAACTTCAACTTTGCCACTTTAATGCCTCTACAATTAAGATAAAAAGAACGAAAGGTCTAAATTAAAGGTGGTTAAAGATAACGAATTAATAGGCCACCCTAAAGTTTTGCACTAAAACTTGAAGCAGGTGATTTTGGCGAATGAGAATACTTACTTAATACGTTCTTTGATATAATAATAAGAGATGATTCTGAGAGTTCTTAGCTGAGAATATGTATATTAAAAATAAATACTTTACGTAATTGTTGAAATTGAGTTTCGATTCATTTATTTTTAAAGTATTCTATACTCAGTATTAAAACATTAATCAATTAGAGACAAACGATAATTGGCAAACAAATATTTTGTAGAAACGGAAAATTAGTTATTTACTATACAAATTGTTTAGCAGAATTTCTAACGAGAATGTCAATTTGCACATAAACTGCGTTTTGTATAACCGACAAGCATCCTCTCGCAAAGTGTCGCCGAGCTTGCCTCTAACTCGTTTAGGATCCAGGCAAATGAAATTAGTTAGCCGCCATTTCAAATATCAAATTTGCATCTGCCATCTTCATTAGATACTTGCGCATTTAACGCTGCCTAGATTGAATTTTTTTAACTTACTACTGATGAGTTAATAGTAAAATAACTTGGTGATTTTTATAGGGGAAAGTAAGTTTTATATTTACTTTGATGGCCCGAAAAGGCACATAAACATAACAAAAGTTAATAGACATCTTCTTGGTATGTTCCAAAAATCAGCAGGTCTGATTAAAGGCAAGCGCTAGTCCATAAATTAAAAAAATACAAATCAAACACGCGTTTGTATGAAGTCCTGCAGTCTAAGCACGATATTGTGCTCTACTGCTGCTGCTCAGGACTTTTTGCGGCATAATAGCCGCCAAAAAACTGCAGTGTTGTAATGATTTCAAAAACTGCTTTCCAAACCTTTGCAAAAGACGCAAGAGAGATGTGTCAAACTGATTGTGTTCTGATTATTGCTATACCTGTCTTGATTGGTGTCTGTCCATGCCCCCAACTCTCGTTATTTTATAATAAGTAATTGCTATTATTTTAACAACATTGCAAATAAACGTACAATATGCATAATGTACCTATATTGTATTAACTGTATTATATTGAGCAATCAATCACTTATACTGCAGAAATACAAATTGTTGATTTAACAATCAGTGTTTACATGGAATTACAATGCTACAACGAACAACTGCCTCCGTGTTACGTAGGTACAGTGCAATATAATTATGTGTTTGTGAAGTTTAAAGTTACGAAGCTGAGCGATTTTATCGCACTTTTCTAGTAGATGTATCGATAGTACATAACATCTAGTAGTAACGCTTGTACATAGAATAAATTCAATCCTTAAATTAACCGCTGAGGTTCTTAGCGGTATTTCCTCAGCAAATTCCGCTTTTCGAACTGTAGCCCGAACATGATCAGTGAGACAACGCTTTCTCACGGCTTTTATCGTCAAAACAATGCGAAAACCAAGAGAGAGATGAAACATACTGATTGTGCTTGGGCTTTTGTCGTGGCCTTGAGCTATCATAACAGTGCCTTTAAAAAAGCATGCATGATATACATGATTTTGGATTTAGGTTAAAAGTTGGTCAAATCATCATGATATTACATCACTCATTACCGGCCAACTACTAAGGCCGGATCTCCTCTCAGAATGAAAATGATTTAGGCCATATTCCACCACGCTGGCCCAGTGCGGATTGACATACTTTACACTAAGAATATTACAGAGAATTCTTAGGCATGCAGGTTTCCTCACGATGTTTTCCTTCACGGTTAAAGCAAATAATATTTAAGCAAATGCTTAAAACGCACATAACTCCGAAAAGTTAGAGGTGCGTGCCCGGGACCGAACCCCCAACCTGCCGAATAGGAAGGAGGTGGGGGTCTGAACCGCTAGGCTGCCAAGACTTTTTGGTTAAATAACTCAATCTAAATAATTACGAATTACAAAATCCAATTACGATTCAGAATTCTCAGAAGTTACACTATTTTATCATCGTGCTACGGAATTAACTTGGGGTGGTTGTTGGTTGCGAAATATTTCCAGCCGACCCGACCGCCCGATGAAACATTAAGTTCAACACTTAACGCTTATCTCTTAACCGCTTGTAAAATTTTGATTTCTCCTTAAATTTATCTTAATTACTTGAACAATTAAATGGAACTTTGGAAGTTTTATAGTTGTTCCAACTTACATAATATTTGACATGAATGAATTCACCGGTTCGTCTTTAAAACTTTTACATTGGTCTAGATTCAGCTGCTTTTTGAGTACTGAACATACATGTGACGTTAGCAGAAGCCAGTGTGACGTGATGCACAATGCTGCTGACGAAACTTACATTTTCAGTAAGTACTGAGTATGTGCTTTTTGTGCTCTTGTGTTTTCTCCTAGCCTTGCATCTTGCAACCAACAACCGTGTTCGATCGATCTGCTTCAGTATTGTCCTCTTCAGCATAGTTGTGAATATTAAAAGACTGATATTGTATATTTTATGTATTGTACCTATATTCTATGCGCGTGTTTGAGAGCATATTTGATAAAACATAATAGTATGAATAGGTACACATCGATATTAATAATTCCTCGCGCGCTCTTTGTAGAGGAAAAAATCGTGAGGAAATCTGCATATCTCGAGAGATGTTATGGAATACGTGTTACCTGTGCATTGGAACAACAAGTGTGGTTATGGCAAGACTTACCCCTATGCAGAAAAGACCATACTGCGTTTATATGTAGGGCTTTCGTTAAGATCTTACGGTCATCAAAATATTGATGTACCGATAAGACGGAAACAGGTTAGCGGTACCGAGTAGCGGCTCCTAATTTAATCAGCGCCTCGCAGACGGACATACCGCGGCTATTAGATTAGACGCCGGCCACAATTACGCAGATCTGATTTACATCCGCCGGCGCGCGCCCCACTTCCGACCACGAGTTTAATAAACACTATCGCCTCTCCTCTAAACCGTAACTCTTGGTGTAAAATGTATCACAGTATAATAGGTTTTTGGCTGTTAGAATATAATATGTTTTAGTGAGTTTGTTTTAAAACGGGCACTTTTAAAACTACTTTTGTTTTCTTCTGCGTTTAAATAGTCTCATCCGTTTCAGGATTTTTAATAATGGGATTTACCATGGGAGTTAAGTAGGATAAAGTAAATTTTTATGAAAGTCTGTTATACTTGGTATGGTTTAGTATTTGGACTGTCGATTTAAAATAATAGTGTGTGTTTTAAGATTTTTGGACATTCCACACCCTCACTAATTTTCAAAAATTTCATTCGAGCAAAGCCAGGACGGGTCAAGTCAAGTATAACTATACTATAGGTGCTGCTGTTTGATTAACATCCTTTGCGCTGAGGCTCCCTAATTATTCCCACGTAAATTTTATTCGTAATATTACGCCCTGTTTAATAACCCGGAATCTCCAGGTTACTGAGAGTCAGGCCGCCGTCATTAGAGGGGTTACCATACCATTGCATAATAAAATGGGCAAAGTTTCCTCAAGTCCATTATAAATTAGACAGCGGCTGAGAGCCGTATCACTTAAGATAGGTAAGATGTGACCCGGCACGAGTTTGAGCTAACAAACTTCCCCCTATATTGCCTCCGCAATCTTGATAAAAAGAACTATCCATGAATCAAACTTAAAGCCGGATTAAGAGATGAGAGGTTTGCGGGCAACTTTTAAAATTCAAACTTGAGCGTGGAACGAGTATTGCTGTCTATGATTGCTTTTTAACTCATCGACATTCAACGAGAGCTAATTTAATTTAACTACTTTACTTCTTAGGTATGTTATAATTTTCATCCTATTCATTATCAAAGAGCCTAATAATTTAGCATCTTTAGGTGCTTATCTAATATCACCGTTTTATGAAGTTGGTAATTCATGTTCCAAAGTACCTAGTACACGGCACGACGCGTGTGCGATGTTAAATAAATCGACTGAAAAGCAATGACGTAAGGTGAAAAGCTTAGGTACAGGAAGTTTTTTATTCTCGGGCACGTGGTCCAAAAATACAACCAGACAAATTGGTAGGTACATGCAAATGTACACACTTTTTTTTATTAAAGAAAACCCTTACTGTTCATTACGCAAAATTGCTTCAGACTGAAAATTAAAAGTGGCTGGATTGTTTCCAGTATAACAATCTCAGTGAAATGCATTTTAAGCGGTTAATGCCGTGGAAATTGGTGTGAAGCGGGGACGGCATGGCAGCTCATGCAATTACACAGATGTCGCGAGAGGCGCCCGCACAGCGTCTAATGGCAACCCGTAAATGTTCAATTTTGCCCGCTATTAATGTTGTTTCATTTGTTCCACGAAGCCACGAAGGCTAGCTTTGCTACTGTTAACCTTTCTTTGTTGTATTCTTAAGCTAGGTAATTTGCAAAGGGTTGTCACGTAGCTCTGAGAATTAAAATACCTACTTCAAACAGATACATATTTATTACCATGTGGTATCTTAGGTAAGTATTTAGTCTATATTTTATTACGCTCCTTTCAAAGCCAAAAATCATTTATGTGAATAATTAAAAAATACCCAATATTTTTCATTGACATAATATTGAGATGACAATAAAACTAAGTATTTTCGTCAACTTAAAATTAATTATTGCTATTTAAGTACAAGGGCATCTAATTAGAGTTAATATCATTGACAAAGGTTTTCAATAAAATACATGATTATTTAAAAGTGTAGTTCTTGCCTAATCTATCGTTCTTATTTAAAAATTAAAGTGAATTGAAAAGTGCAACAAAACAATTTTATTAATATCTGTGACAATTGATCGTAATTACTAAGATATCTCTAAATTACTTTTGATTTCAAAATAAAACTGTCGTCAGAAGAAACGATTCCTTAATTTCCGTTATGTCAGTCGTCAAATTTAGACTCGATTGGAAATCGTTGAAGCAATGCTCTACGTTTTCATTCCCCACCTCTTGTCTCATTTTCCTTTACTTAATATCTAAGTACCTATACCTTTTGATACGCTCATAACTTGTCTGGTCGACCTTTTTTCTTATTTCAATAGAAAGATAAATTAAGTTGCTGTTCCTAAAATAAAATTAATTTATGGTGTTCATCTGCAAGTGACATCTTACAATAACAAAACTACACATAATTTAGAGCAAAATTTTTGAATTACTTATTAACAAATGGAGATATTGTACAGCGTAGCATGGCAGGTATAGGAACGATTCTATGCGCCTACTTCAATAATTTTGTTTTTTGGGTAAGGTGTGTGTAACCCAGAATACTTACCTAGATACCTACTTTTTGCAATTTTGAAACCCAAAAACCTTCAAATCAAATCATTTATTTATTTCTTGTAGATTTACAGCTAGTCTCTTATGCTACATTTGTGCATCTACCATCGGTTTGGAAAAGAGATTCTACTGAGAAGACCTCGGCAAGAAACTCAGCAGTTGCTCTTTTCAAATTATACAAAGTTATTTATTTATTTATTTAAATATTGCTCAATACTATAACAAAGAATAAAAAATACAGGATAGACTTAAAAACAAAGGGTTTAAAAGTTATATCTAAGTGATATTAGCTGATTTACCTAATGAAAATATGCTACTACCGAATGCAATACGTGAATTTTGTTATAAAATATTTTATTTATTTCATACACAGGTAGCATGGATGCATTTCGAGCAGTCTGCCATTTTGACGGTTCACAACCACGTGATAACGCGCAACCCGCGTGTCAGTGTGACCCACGACAAGCATCGAACCTGGTTCCTGCACATATCGGACGTACGCGAAGAGGACCGCGGTCGCTACATGTGCCAGATCAACACCGTCACTGCGAAGACTCAGTTCGGTTACCTGCATGTAGTCGGTAAGCTAATTATTGTATCGACCGACAAGCATCAGGCAAGGTCAAAAATATCACAATACTTGTTATGTACAAAGTTATCCTGCATTGTGGAGACGGGCATAGACTACTTTTTACCCCGAAAAATAAAAAGGTACCCATGTTATTTAAAAAAAAATTGGTTGTCTGTAAAGTCGGTTTACTGACGATAGTTGAACGTGACAACAAAGGCCGATTGTGCTTCTTTGTCGCTCGTTCCGCGCTCTCGCTTGCACTTCAAGCCTTACATGGAACGCCTCAGAGCGAGGTAACGCCGCATGAGTCATGTTTTTTCGTGCGTGCAGCCGGCTTTATCGAATTATAAGACGTTGTCACGTCAAAAAAAAAAAAAAAACGAAATCCACGCGTACATAATATTTGCGGTCATCGTCTAGTTTAGATATAAGTACCTATAACCAATTAAAACGGGGGTGTCTTATATTTTCTCTAATAGTCTATATTTTAAAGTTAATGAGGTTTCAAAGAAGATTTACAGTACTTAACATAAAAGTTATGAGATTTTTACGTGGATTTTCTAAAAACATCTTAAGCAAAATTAACCTTGACCTTTTGTTTTGTATGAGAAAGTTATGTATTACTTATGTGTAAGTTTTGTGTTATGTCAAGTTATCTCGATCAAAATAATAATTTACAGATATGAACTACTTTGGCACAGATAGAAAGTAAATAACTTACCCAAATTACATAACATCTGAAAGTTTCGTAACTGATTTCAACCTCATTTTACTTCGACTTTACTGCCGAAAAAGTCTATCAAAGACAATATTATTTACATTTTGTAATAACTTTCGTAAGTTGCTCTACTTTTCTACGAGAACTTAGGGATAACATCCCCAATGCGGCAACTTTGTCCAAAACAATATGTCCGTGTTAGTAAGATAGTTTTAGTTTCTTATACGGCCATGAATAGTACAGTAAACATAGATAGCTATTAGTTGTGGAACCTTCTTTCCAAGTAAGGTAGGTACGAGTATGTCTCAAAAAATTAGAGAGCTTTGACTAAGATTCCTTTTTACTTAATTTTCTCTCTGAATATGCAAAGGATTCTATATTGATGACAATAGATGCCTTTTTATTATAGGTCAATTTCGTCAATACCAATTCTAGGAACCGTACAACGTAGAGTAACATAAATTATCTTACAGTAAGTTTTTTTTAAACGTGATAAGCGGTGATGGCCTAGTGGTTAAGACTTCAGCCTCCTATTTATGGTGATCTGGGTTTCAATCTCTCTTCCTTTCTGGTGTTTAATGTGCGCTTTAAGCAATTAAGTACCTGTCAAAGGAAAACATCGTTAGGAAACCTACATGTTTAAGAGTTCTCAAAGGTGTGTGAAGACTGCCACACTTGGCCAATGTGAAGGATTACGGTAAACCCTTTTAATTCTGAGAGTAAACCCATGCTCAGATGTGAACCGGCGATAGTTAGAGATGATGCATTTGTAAACATAGTGAAAAATTTAAATGAAACTTTGTTTTCTAGTTATTAATGTTTACAGTGCCCCCGTCAATTGACGACTCGTTGAGTTCGAGCGATGTTATCGTCCGAGAGGGCGCCAACGTCACTCTGACGTGTCGCGCTAATGGCTCTCCTAAGCCTACCATCAAGTGGAAACGGGATGACAATTCAAAAATCTCCATCAGTAAAGGACATTCAGGTTAGTTATTGATTTACAAAGAAATCTTTGCTCATTTGGCTGTTGACAATAGGGATTTTGCAAACTAAAATCAATCAGCAACCACAATTATCAAACGTCAATACGCGAGTTTAGTATGGGAGCTTTGAGATAGTGAAAAAATGTGATGTCATAAACATAAAGTATTTTTTAGTGTAATCGATAACTTATAAATATAACAGTTATTAAACTTTAAAGTAATAGAATACGTGGACTTTATATATTTTTGAATAACCGATTATATACACATACATATTTAATAACAAATAAGTCGCATTTGAATGTAGAAAGGTAAATGAAGAGGTGTGAAAAATGACGACACAAAAAAATGCTTATAAAATTTCAATATCGCAGATAAGTTATCCTGATCTTGATATTTTTTTAGTTTCGGAATGGGAAGGCGAAGTACTGGATATGGCCAGAATTTCACGGCTGGACATGGGAGCTTATTTATGTATAGCAAGTAACGGAGTGCCGCCGACAGTGTCTAAGAGAGTCAAAGTTAGCGTCGACTGTAAGTATGATTGATAAGTTTTCAAACAATGTATACTCTCCCCAACATAGTACGAGCTACTATAACGTGCATGAAGTGTTTTTAGGGTTCCGTACCTCAAAAGGAAAAACGGAACCCTTATAGGACCACTTTGTTGTCTGTCTGTCTGTCCGTCCGTCCGTAGTGTCTGTCAAAAAAACCTATAGGGTACTTTCCCGTTGACCTAGAATCATGAAATTTGGCAGGTAGATAAGTCTTATAGCACAAGTACGGGAATAAATCTGAAAACCATGAATTTGTGGTTACATAATTTAAAAAAAAATTGTTTCAATTTTCAAAGTAAGATAACTATACCTACCAAGTGGGGTATCATATGAAAGGGCTTTACCTGTACATTCTAAAACAAATTTTTATTTATTTTTACGTCTAATAGTTTTTGATTTATCATGCAAAATGCTGGAAAAATACCCGAGTACGGAACCCTCAGTGCGCGAGTCTGACTCGCCCTTGGCCGATTTTTTATTAAATACAATCTGTCAAATATTTTTTTACAGTTCCACCTATGTTATGGATACCCCATCAACTGGTTGGTGCTCCTCTATATTACAATGTTACATTAGAATGTTTTACGGAAGCCTATCCCACTTCTCTGAACTACTGGACCCGTGAAGACGGTCATATGATACACGAAAGCTCTAAATACCACATGGAGAACACTGTGGGTTCACCACAATACAAAACTCACATGAAGCTACTCATCAGGCATATTATCACTGAAGACTACGGGATGTACAAATGCGTGGCAAAAAATCCAAGAGGAGAATCCGATGGAACTATACGACTATACAGTAAGCGTGGTTAATACGTTTCAATGAATTTTGATTAATTTTAAGTATGATTTACTCAATATAAGGTGTTTTTTAGCGTCATCACCGCCCACAACTACTCCAGACCCTAGAACAATAACCATTCCTCCGCCGTCAAGACCCCCACGTCGAGATACGCCACTTGTAGATAAAGGTAATAATCCATACTACTTAATATTACAAATGCGAAAGTGTATCTGTTTATTTGTTACCTTTTCACCACTCATCTGCTTAACCGATTTTGACATGCTTGCATTCTTGTGAACAGCAATGGCTACTTTTTATCTCTGAAAAATTGATGAGTTTGCACGGAATTTTCAAAAACCCAAATTAACGCGGATGAAATCGCGAACAACATTTTAATAATAAAATAAATCATTCAGGTTACATATTATTATCTGCATGTATATAAAAGGAAAGGCTGACTGACTGACTGATCTATCAACGCACAGCTCAAACTACTGGACTGGTCGGGCTGAAATTTTGCATGCAGATCTGCATGATACTAAGATTGATGACGAAGACATCCGCTAAGAAAGGATTTTTGAAAATTCAAGCCCTAAAGGGTTAAACAGGGGTTTGAAATTTGTGGACGAAGTCGTGGGCTTAGCTAGTTAGGTAAATAAAGCTTTACCATTTTTATTTCATATTCTCACAGCATGTTATGGTAATATCATATTATACTCGCGCCTCGTCCTCGAGATTAGCAGGTCTTGATGTTATAACACAGGTAGTTACGCCTAGATGTCACCACTCTGCACTTAGTTGAGAAAAAAGTATTAATTAAATTTTTATTTTTCTTGTTGTGGGTAGGTATCGTCCATTTGGATTCTCGGTAGATTGTCGTCCATCATTCGCGTTCTAGTGCTCAACCACTCAACATCTTTTAAGCGTTTTCGCACTGGTCGGTATAAAAATGTCCAAATGTAAAGGATCTAGGACCATTATTATAAGAATAAAATACGAAAGTTAGAACTTAAAATTCGTAAACGGAAGATAAGTGTTTCGGAGAGTGTATTGCTGTGTAATGTGTATAAATGTGTATCGTGTAACTTGTAAGCTGTTGCTGTAGTAGAAGACGAATTTGGAGCAGGTATTTACATATTTTTGTTTTAAAGTGATATATAATATCATCTCTTTTGCTCGCACGTGTTTACGTACTGAATATTTAAATGCAACCTGAACAGTCATTGGGGCTGCTTCGACGCATTGAATTATGATCTCTCGGGCCTGTACGTATTTACGTACTAAATATTTAAATGCAACCTAAACAGTCATTGAGGCTGCTTCGACGCATTATAATATGATCTCTCTGGCCTGTACGTGTTTACGTACTGAATATTTAAATGCAACCTGAACAGTCATTGGGGCTGCTTCGACGCATTAAAACATGATTTCTCTGGCCTTTACGTGTTTACGTACTGAATATTTAAATGCAACCTGAACAGTCATTGGGGCTGTTTCGACGCATTAAAACATGATTTCTCTGGCCTTTACGTGTTTACGTACTAAATATTTAAATGCACTTGAACAGTCATTGGGGCTGCTTCGACGCATTGAAATATGATCTCTCTGGCCTATACGTATTTACGTACTGAATAATTAAATGCAACCTGAACAGTCATTGGGGCTGTTTCAACGCATTAGAATACGAATGGCATTCCTTCCGCTGGGGATTTTAACCTTACCTAATAAAACTGACAAATTTATAGGGTACCCTGACCTATTAATAATAATTAATATACTATAAACGTATATTTTCTGTTTAAAGAATAATAAATTGCGAAAATTTGTCAGGGACTTCTTAAGGTCCACATTATAAATAAGCTATTTAGCTTATAAACTTTGAAATGATTAATATCATATCTATGATAAATTTCTTATACGCTCGCAATGCGACCAGATGACTTGCTGATTCTTTGTTTAAAGAATAATAAATTATGAAAATTTGTCAGGGGCCTCTTGAGGGTCCACCTTATAGGTAAATTATTTAGCTTACAAACCTTGAAAATATCATATCTATGATAAATTTCTTATACGCCCGCAATGCAATCATATGACTTGCTAATTCTTTGTTTAAAGAATAATAAATTACGAAAATTTGTCAGGGGCCTCTTGAGGGTCCACCTTATAGTTAAATTATTTAGCTTACAGATGACTTGCTAATTCTTTGTTTAAAGAATAATAAATTACGAAAATTTCTCAGGGGCCTCCTAAGGGTCCACCTTATAAGTAAATTATTTAGCTTACAAATTTTTAAAATATATCTATGATAAATTTCGGATACGCTCGCAATGTGAATAGAAGATTTGCTACTAGAATGACAAACTGAAGACAACACAGCTCAGATTTTTAACAACAACTTTGTGCCTCCACCAGGCCCTAGCAATGACACAGATCTTCCCCCGAAGACCCTTTTGCTCATGATACAAATGTCTTGATCTGGACATGAAGATTTTAGAGATATTATTAAGTACATATTGTCCAGTAGAAATGTTTCACCTTACATAATCAGGCATGTAAAATTTGTACAAAGTCATTCATATTTAAGTTACAAAGTCATTCATATTAAAGATTAATATTTAAACTATTCTTTGAATTTCAAAAATTTATCCATTGTGTAGAAACACCTTTCTATTAGCCACCGTTTAAACCTTAATTGAAATAAGTTTAATGTAAGTTTTCTAAACGCCTTTAGTATTTGATTGAAAACTATGATTGATTTTACTGCGCAGTGATGATCCTACCTGTAACTAATAATAAATACGGGCCAGAAATACGCAACGAATTTGCAAATCGTTTATTACATGTTGTAAGAGACGGTCCTAATAAGGAAGACCGTAAAAACTTAATTAAACTAAAATGGGTATTTCGTACCTATTGCCAAATTGTACTCAACTAGACGAATTATGAAGGACTGACATCGAGAAATTTAAAATGCAAGGCCCATAGGCCGCCAGCGGGGCCACCATGGAACCGTGAGCTTGCCGCGCCGCGCGCTTCATACCACCCCGCCGCCGCGGCGGCGGCCGCCGCCGCGCCGCCCGGCGAACTACCCACCGCCGCACAGTGGGACGGATCGTGCGCCGCCGCCGCGCCGCACACGCACTCATCAAAGACGTCGTCGCGGGGCTACCAGGCAACGGATTCCCGTCGCCACTATTACATGCAGCTAAGTATGCAAGACTTTTATCTAAATTTTATCAACTGTGGGCTCGCTACAACGATAATAGTACTATACTGACTATTGGTACTATCCTGGTTAAAAAGTTATAAAATGCCATTTATATCACCTGTTGTACAACAGATACTTCCTGCTAGCGACTAGCCCAACTTACTCGGCTATTGAAAGACCTCATTACTAGCTACTCAATTTTGGAGCGTATCAAAATGTTTCTTCATTTTAGAGTGTTTCTCAATTTGTCTCCATGGACTTAAGTATAATATGTTTGTCAAATGGCGTCAATTTACTTAAAAGACGAGTATTTTTTAGTTAAAATACACGAAGAATCACGAAAATATTTAAGATTCTTTTTTGAGAGTAAATTATTCGAAGTTAAGGTTTTGCTATTTGGGCTAAGCACGGCCGCATACGTATTTACTAAAATATGTAAACCTAAAGCTGAATTATTGCGCTCCGCGGGTCTTCTTTCTACCGTCTATTTAGACGATTGACTGACAGTATTGTTGGGTTCTTCCCGTTCAGAATGTTTAACTAACTATTCACACATTAATGATGATGGTTTCATTACCAATGAAGTAAAGAGTCTTTCTTTTTGACCAAATGTAAATTTTTAGATATGATCATAGATTCAGACAGTTTTCAAATTGGCTTACCAACAGAATAAAAGATTGCGAATAAAAGCGCATCTTTAAATTTTCTAAAAATTTAAGTGTTGCAAAATTAGAACTTTTGCTCAGCTATTAGGCTTATTAGTTTCTCCTTGTCCGACCATCGAATACGGATGGTTGCACACTAAGGAAATGGAAAAATATAAACTTCTCAACTTGAAAGGTCATGATGATTACAACAATTTAATGAATTTACCCTTCAACATGTTTTCGACTGGAAAAAAAAAAAAAAAAAAAAAAAAAGAAAAAAAAAAAAAAGGAAACGAAAGTTCTGTTCATCGAATTAGTATTGATGTCTACCTACCAAGTTGAGATATTTTCTGACGCCTCAACGATGGGGTGGAGGGCCGCATGTGAAGGTAGGTCTGAAAGTGGATCGTGGTCGAATAATGAACGACAACAACATAAGAATTATTTAGAGCTGCTTGCTGCAATTATTGCTTTAATTATTTTTGCAAAAAACCTTTTTTAACTGCCAAATATTGCTACATGTTGACAATTCAAGGGCAGAGAATACATAAATAAAATGAGTGGTATACGGTACCCTCATCTCACAATAATTACTCGTGATGGATGGGAGTAGTGCCTTCTCGTTTTCGCATCTTACATTAAATCTAATGACAATACACTTGCAGACTATGAATCACGTAGAACTCACCCAGTCATAGAATGGGAGCTGTCTGATTGGGAGTTTTGACGCAGACATTCGCTATAGACTCATTTACAGTTTCATGGTCAGATTATAAGTTATACGCGTTTCCGCTTATGTCAGTGATACTTAAGACGCTTAGAAAAATAATTACAGACAAAGCACGCGGTATCATGTTTGTACTCCTTTTGGCCTACACAGCCATGGTACCCCTTGTTAAGATACCTCTTATTTCGGATACTGTGACTTTTTTCCCTAAAAGCCATGCCTTATAATTCTCTCATTGTAGCTCCTGCCGAATGCACGGCTCTATTATCCTGGTGGCATTATCCGGGTATTATCCGAGATGCATTTTCAAGAAAAAACATATCAGAATTATCTCTTGAAATAATGTTGACATCATTAGCATCTTCGTGAAACATTACCATGTTTACTTGGAGAAATTGTGGTATTTCTGTCAAACTAACTTGGTATATATTTATGATGCATCTATACCCACGGTAATCTGTTTTTTAACCCAACTTTTTAATGATTGTTACCAATACGGCACACTCAATTCGTTTCGCGGATACTAAGCCAAGAAATAGTTAATAATGATAGCATTAAAAAAAAAAAAAAAAAAAATGATGTAACCTGAGATGCCAACCTAGTATTAAATAAACTGAGCTCATGGCACCCCAATGTGCAATTAACCGTAGATAATCTTACAAATAAAACCATTACCTTACTAGCTCTGTCGACCGCACAAAGAGTCCAAACTCTCTCGAAGATAAAAGATAGTAATATTCAAAACTTCTCTCATCGTATCACAATTAAAATTCCCGACATAATAAAGACTTCTAGACTTGGCTTTCAACAACCCATTATTCGTTTACCCTTCTTTATACAGAGAACAGCCATAATATGTCCAGCCACTACAGTGTTATGTTATACATATAGAACGCACCTCATCGTTAAGAACATCCCCATAAACCAGTAGCGGTATTGTTAATAATGATGATACTACATTAGCAGAATCAATCACTAATCAATCTTTATCATATTTTTGATCAGTCAATTATATCTAGTGTAATCACTCACAACTTGCAAAATCATAATACGGTACTTACATTGTACCTAATACATATAATTGTTTACAACTAGTTAGGATAGCTAGTATAAGGATAATAGTTAATTAAAACAAAAAAAAAAAAAAAACTTATGTTTATTGATTGTACTAAAGGATATAATAATAATAATTATACTCTATTTAGATACAATCTTTTATTTTTCATTGATGATATTTCCGCAATACTCTCAAAGTCTACCTGTGTTATAACATCAAGACCTGCTAATCTCGAGGACGAGGCGCGAGTATAATTAATGATTAAACGAACTTACCTGTACGTGAAGTTCTATCATAATTATACGAGCGCCGAGTCCGAAGAGATTAGCAATCCCGCCCGCCCAGTGCGCACACCCCAATTATTGTCTCGGAAATACATCAATGAATATCAGAATCTCTTGCTCTAAACTAAATGATGGACGACAATCTACCGAGAATCCAAATGGACGATACCTACCCACAACAAGAAAAATAAAAATTTAATTAATACTTTTTTCTCAACTAAGTGCAGAGTGGTGACATCTAGGCGTAACTACCTGTGTTATAACATCAAGACCTGCTAATCTCTTCGGACTCGGCGCTCGTATAATTATGATAGAACTTCACGTACAGGTAAGTTCGTTTAATCATTAATTTCTACTGACAGGCGTGTATAGAGGATTTGTTATAAGTTTTCATTTTCAAACGAACAAGCTAGTAGCGTGGTGTTTTATGTTTCCTTTGATATTATAAAACGGACAAAATAATGGAAAATAAAACAACGTAACGAACGTAACTATATACCTTCCAATCAATAAAATTCGCGGTTAAATGAGTCCATTAATATCTGATATCGTTGCCGATAAAATGCATCCAAACAAGATTTTTATGCCAGTGATTTCGTTTATTAAGAGATAATAATACCTTTATGAGTTGTAGCCCCGGTGATCGTTCGGTTTATTTTCATTGTTTGCTGCTGTTTCAGTTATTATTAGCAGTCGTATATATGTTTATAGATCATAAACTATTACGATGCTTTGCTTGTCGTGAAGCTGTTAACAGACTTCAAATATTATGGTCCTCGTAAAATACAAACAAATCATTTATAAGCTGAGGCTCTAGGGAAGGAGTGTGGACGGGTTTATGACTGTTCTATGCGATACATCGCTCGGCTGGCCTGCCTATTTTTGAACACTTGTACAGTTACATACAGTTTTCACAATTTACAACATGCTACCGACAGGACGACAATTATTGTGAATTGAATCGGAAAAAAAGCGTCGCCCGAGTTAAACCACGGCGGATCACTAGTTAATTAATAAAAATAACATTAAGTATGTGAGGTAACATTAAAAATTATAAAGTACGTACTAAAACTATTTTGAATACTCCCTTGAAATAAAAATTTCAAAACAGGCAATAAAAAGTTACTACCCATTGATGGGTTATTATAACTAGCCATGAGCTTAACTTGTGTCGATATAACCGGTCGTATCTAATACCATTATGCCGATCTCATAATACCAGGGAGTCATAAGTTCGTGCGCGTCATTACTCCACCGTTATTGGGAAGTTGGACATTTTCCCGGACATGCTGTCGCGCCGGACAACGACATCTTGCGCCACAACCTATTACAGCCCAGTGTCAACTTCTGCTTCCCCTTTTACAATAACAATTTTCTTTATAGTTTTCATGATTAGTTTGTTATATTAATAACATGGTTTTGGTTTTTTGGGGTTCCGTACCTTAAAAGGAAAAATGGAACCCTTAGATCACTTTGTTTCGGTCTATCTGTCTGTCTGTCTAGGTTTTCACGGCGTATCCATTTAACCGATTTTGACGAAAGGTACAGAGATAGCCTACATCCCGGGGAAGGGCATCGGCTACTTTTTATCCCGGATAATCAAAAATTTCCCACGGGATTATTAAGAACCAGAATTTAGGCGAACGAAGTCGCGGGCATCACCTAGTAACTTATATTTCACAAGTAACATAATGTAATTGTGCATACCTAGTTGGAAAAAAGTTTCCTGTGCATATGAACTTGAAAAATCCATTTAGACGACGACGGATCGTAAGTTTAGCGGCGGGTTGTTTTTGTACGGGGCGGCGACGCGGCGCGGTTAGGACATCGACCGCCGTTTCGGTTTTATTTTTTGCTTCCATTACGAATTTACGGCTAGGCCAGCCACTCGACAATATTGCGCAACTTTTCAATATCTGCCGGCCGCCACCGACCGCCGCCGTCCGCCCTTGCCATATTGAATCTTTTCCTTTCCCTAATGAGTGTTGTATCTACTTGTCGTTTCGTTTAAATATCGCATCTTTTTCCGCTTAAAAGTATTTTCAGACGGGAATAATATTATGCTATTACGATCTTTACGTAATATTCTTAATTTAAGTAGGTAGAGATTCTTTTGATTTTTAATATTCAGTGGGTATTTGTTTTCTGATTGGTTTCTATTTATCTTTCGTTGAAAGATACTTGAATATTGACATTACGAATACTGTAGAACGAGTAATCACTACATTTTGAAATACTTAACTTATAATATTTTGGCACCAAAGATTTTAAAAAGGGACATGCATTATACTTTATCTCTGCAACCTAACTAGATATTAACTATCTATCATTTAAAGCAACATTTACACATTCATTACGGCACAGCGCGGGCGCGCGTCTCGATGTTGCGCAAAATCTCGGTACTACGCCGCGTTGTAACGAATAATATGTGAACAAGTCATGTCTGCTGCGTTTCCGTGTTTGCACATTTCGTATGTTTATTTTACTCGTTTTCCACGAAATATAATTTTATAAACGATTTTAACCTAAACCGGAACCATGAGGACCACAATATTTTTTAACCCCCAACCCAAAAAGAGGGGTGTTATAAGTTTGACGTGTGTATCTGTGTATCTGTCTGTGGCATCGTAGGTCCTAAACTAATGAACCGATTTTAATTTAGTATTTTTTGTTTGAAAGGTAGGTTGATCGAGAGTGTTCTTAGCTATAATCCAAGAAAATCGGTTCAGCCGTTTGAAAGTTATCACCTCTTTTCTAGTTACTGTAACCTGCACTTGTCAGGGGTGTAACAAATTTTTAATTTACACTTGTGTTTACATTACCTGGTATCATTATTTCTAAGTTTGACATTTCTAGTTGTCATTTTGGTCTCTGGGATTAAAAAATAGACTATATTTAAAAACAAATCCCTCCAGTACAAACCAACGACAACGACGAATGCACTGAGCTACAATTGAAATAAAGCCACATTCAATCACGTGTCTCTCCACTCGCAGGAACGAAGTATCAATCGAACTTGAACGAGATCGATAAGGGGAAGCAAAAGTCTGACGAGGGTGGCGGGAAGACGCATCTCAACTGGGTGGGCGGTGCATCGCACGTTACAGGTAATTACAGGGGCTTTTATTAACGTTCCTCGCTTCATTGTATTACCACCTATAGATATATAACAATACTATATACATAGTATGAATGAATATTGTGTGACATACAAAATGGCAGTTTTTTTTTTGCGGCGATTCAAAGCGCCTCATCGGGCGTAAAGCGGAATTCATATTACGAAATTAGTTTCACGACATTAATTTCACTGTCAATTGCACCTGTAAATGTCTAATTTCATGATGCATGCAAATACGAAATTAGATGTTTACACGTGCAATCGATAGTGAAATTAATGTCGTGAAACTAATTTCGTAATGTGAATTCCGCTTAACGTAAAATTAAAATTGATACTTTGTGTCAAATGGTTCATTGCATCTAATCAAGTTGCTTAAAAAACGTCGTCAATCGCAGCTCCAGCGCACCTACACTTTGTAAATATTCTTATTGTATTTAGTTCTACCATAGAGCCATAAACCAACCAGGTAACCAGATTGCTAGCAAAAACTTAGGGTTATTATTATACTACCTAAACACAATCCACAGTCCAAAACTCGGGTCAATGTTCCACTTACGACGCGGCATTGACTCCGAGTGGCATATTTACGTAACGTTCTAGCGTCAGTCAAATGTTTTATATTTTGCAATATTGATCTTTTACAAAATATAGGATTATTTGGGGTTTTTTGTGGCACCTTATCAGTAATCATCAGTTCTATCACCTGTCTTTATTTTTGCTAGCGTTCTGGTTCTTGTATTGTAGTAACGGGTACATACTAGGATTAATTGGACGGTTTTTTATTTATATAATTTCAACCTAGTAGCACGGGTCGTGGTCCCGTCGTGATGAAAAACCATCAAATTAATCGTGGTATCTATCACCTATGGTGTCGTTATACCACGAAATAATATAATGAAGCAAGTTATTAATTAGGTCATGCTTTTAATATCTATGCTGTTTTCAGATAACGCCGTATGGAGTAGAAGCCATCCAAGGGTTTTAGTTCTAATCTACGCACTATTGAATTTATTAGAATTATTTTAAATGCACATACACTATGATGGTACATATAAACGTAAAATCACTGTCCATAATAAGTATTTATGATCAGCTTAATATTCTATTTGTATCTACCGAATATTCTATAGATGATACTGATAACTCTAAATTAACGGATGATTTTTGAGGAAAATGACACTTTTACAAATATACATTTATATGCACTTAAAATTATACTAAGTAAAGTTCTGTCGTAGAACATTTTATTTTGCACACAATTAGCTTAGCTGTTAAACTATATCAGGGAGTATATTTTAGAATATAACGTCGCTTACACAGTACGCTCATATATCTAATTTCTAATAGATAGCGGTGCTGTCACATAGCGGCTGCTAAATAGCCTCGAATTACGTCACTGAAATGTTGCCTATAAAACAATATAGTTTGGTTTCCCAGTGAGACTTGTTTGACACTACTGCCCTATTCGTAGAAACCAGAGCTTTAGAGTTTTGCTCTAAATTGAGCTTAAATTGGGAGACTTATTTAATAAATCAGAAAAATAAAATTAGTGGGAAGAAATCATTATTTAATTTCGAAAATTTCTTCGGAAACAGGTAAAGTAGTTTTAATGAATTAGGCGCATGTTTAACTCTCATACACGAGAATACTGGAGTTATAAGCAGACGATATTCATATATTATATTGTGTATAAATGTTGTTGTTAATTATAAAATACTACGATATATACAATATTATGTAAAAAAGTTCCTTTAAAGCGAACTCACGATATAGCAGATAAAAATTCCAGGTTTTTAGTCTATATCTCTATATATATTATATTTTTAAATAAGAATAACATGTATTTCACATCAGAGATACTTAAAATGTAAATCGCATCTAACACCATTTATCAAGATTCGAAACAATCTGCTAAATCGTGAAACTTATCAAATAAATAATAATTAAAGCACGTGTAATGATATAATAAAAGTGCACTATTGTCGTAATGATTATTTTATTAAATAGAGTAAGACTGAAAAATATTTTGTATTCTTTTTTAATGTTTGGCTTACATTTTGATCTTTAAGTTCGCTTTTTTTGAAATTTGATAAAATAAACGGTAACAAATTAAAAAATAACACAGTGATAAGAAGAAAATTAAACTGTCTTGCTCATAATTTTCAATTACTGATTTTTTCAAGTATTTTCTACAAGTACGATTTATTTTAGAAAAGTACGAATCGCAAAATATGTAAGAAGCAGAAACAACACAAGTGAAAAATGAAAAATTATTATATGTTTGATGTTTATTTTAGTTCTGTAAAATGTGACATTTCATCTAGAACTGTAATTTATTTTACAACTTTTGAGTTAAACGAAACAGAACTTGTATAACGTGTGTAAGAGCGAACATGGAAAATAGGATATTTTGCCAACAAAATGCCAAAGTCTGGAATTAAATTGCAACTTTAGTAACTTAGAAGTCTAGTCAGTATGTGACTTAGAGCACAATGTTCGCATTTTATTTTTGAAATCAGTATTTTTATTTGTTTATTTTATTTCATAAAATTCAAATTTCTTCTGTCAATTAACGTTTATAAATATAAGGTATGAAAATGTAAATGTTAATGTTAAAATGTTGCCAAAATGCTAATTTGTAAGAAAATGCTACATAGAATAAAATGATATTGTTGTAAATATAATTTAAGCCAAAGCAAAGGAGTGTTTTAATGACAGAGTGTATCGATTGTTCACAATGTGCATTGTACGAGATATAATACGTGTCCACACGTACCTAATGATACTATTAACGAGTAGAGAATAAAGAATAAAGCTTGTTTTAAGTTGGTGTTTTTTTTTACAAAAGTCCTTTTATTTATACTTGCCTAGGTAGAATTAGATCAAAATCTATATTTAAACGTTTTGTACACAGATTATGTAGGATCTTAAGATTGCCAATTACTTTGATGTAACAAAAGTTGTTTACATCCAGAGATTTGCGTTAATCAAAATTTATGTAAAGAAAAGTTTCCATCCATCATACTTTGATGGACCGAAATGCTTAGAAACAATCTGCGGCGGGTCTTCAGAGATTAGGGCTGGCTTTGGGGCGCCGAAAAGGCTCCAACTACGTATGGCCACCCGCCAACTCCAAAGCCAATCTAACTTCTTTTAAATGTGTTTTTGATGTAAAGAACACATTACGGCACGCATCGCTTTCCGCCCCCAAATCTTCGACTAAATTAGCTTTTGATTTATTCAAGTTAAAGTTTAGCTCAAACTCAATCGACTTTATTGTACCTATAATTTGAAAATTATACAATAAAGTACTTTGAAACGTCCGGTAATAGTTTAATTTCCGTATGAATGAAAACGATACTTTCTAGATTGGCTTAGGTCTAAGTGCTCTAGTGGAAGAATTTGTCTAGAACTAATAAACTCTACCAGTAGAACCATCCATGCCACAGCCAATATACATGTGCTTAAGGCGGATATAAAACTTGAAAGTATTATTTGTGCCAGTCAACTTTAAAAAGGCTGCCTTGTTCATAGCGCCTGGCACTGTGCTACGAATACGACTGAAAATCCATGTAATAAGTCACGGGTGACAACAAATTACATTACGTTATAACGCACTTGTCCAACCGCCGATGATTAGCGAGAAACGAGTTGAGCTAAAAACTAGAAACGACTGGGCGAGCAAAGAAAAGCGAGTGTGTAGTAGGTATAGCTTTTTCATGGGCTGGGCATTGAGTGCACAAACTTTATAAGTGCGCCGCTAAGAGAGCGTTACTGAGTGATTACTGAGTTTCTCTTTGATAACACACAAGTGTTACAACACTACGACAAACCAGTGATGAGAGAGTTTTCGTAATTAAGCATAGTAAGCGATCAACTACTGGTATTATTATCTCTTTTATTGACATGAAATCGTACATCGATTGTATGATTCTTGAACGAGAAAATAGGTCGCTTCCTCATCGATGGCGGCATGGTGGGTACAATTAACTAAAACAGGGAAAGTAGTCTCACTTGTTCGTAATTTATAAAATGATATTCCTTTCATCACTGCTATACATTTCTAATCGTATATCAATTACAAATTAAATATTGGTCAGCGTACTTTCTGTAATCGATCTGTTGCAGACCATTTTAACCAATTCTGTGCCTTGTGTAGTTAACCTTAAAGCTGAAAATGGAACTGAATGTAGATATTACTTAACACATTTTTGTCGATGACGGTAATATTTGTAACAGTGGGCTCATTACTTAGTGAACGATGCGGTAGGCGTGTTCGGGTTTCCGTCGCAACCGGATACCACGGGACGGCCAAATAAAATTAACGCTTTTTCCGATTAGCTACTGAATGCCAATGGTAAATGAATGTAGACTTTTCGTTTATTGTTTGTTCCTAAAAAAGGATTATTAAAATGTTTTACTGTTACGAATAAACAAATAGCTGTTTCTTTAAAACAAAGTTAACAAGGTTGTAGGACCGTAAAATGTTTATAAGTAGTTTTTGAATATTTTCTTGCTTTTCATACATTTTTATGTTCTTACTTAGGTATTTTTTAGGTCCATGGATATTTTTTTAGTTTAAACTATGTTTAAACTATACAGTCCTGTAAGCTAAAGCTGAAGATTCTTGAATGATTGGGGTTCGAACACGTGGCCATTTCTTATAGATAATGGTTCATTCTATTATGTTGGAGGTATGTTTGTAAACAGACACTTGTGCATGAAAACAACAGCTGTAACAACTCAAAATGCGGCTAAAACTACGAAAAGAATTCCTAAAATTTTCTCTTTAAAGTCAGCGTTCGGATTTAAAATTAGGGTCCTTTTATCTAAAGAAAATCACTGAACTCAGTCCACGTTTTACAAAGTTGCGATATCAAAGCCGGGGGCGGTCTGTTAGTCCTCTTTTTAACTTTAGTGGCTTATTTTACACAACTTTAATAGAGTAGGACTTAATTTAAAGCATATTTTTGATCATATATTTTTTACATTTTAATAAAGGGCTGTATTTTGTTTTACTGAACCAATGTTTTTTAAATGCATAAGAAAATTCAGCTAATTTACTAATAATAATTGTAATCGATACTAATATTATAAATGCGAAAGTGTGTCTGTCTGCTACCTTTTCACGGCTCATACGTTTAACCGGTTTTGACAAATGCCACAAAGATAGCTTGCATCCCAGGGACTGATATAGGCTTTTTGTCCTAAAAAAATCAAAGTTTTGCCAGGGGCTTTTAGTAAACGTAAATCCACTTGAACGAAGTTACAGGCATAATCTATTTAGTATAGAGATCGCTTGTATACTGAAGACGGATATAGGTTACTTTTTATCCCGGAAAATCTAAAACTCCCACGGAATTTTTCGAAAACCCAAATCCACGCGGATGAAGCCGCGGGCATCATCTAGCTTAGAATAATTAAAGTACTAAAGTAGACCTGTTGAAAACAGAAACTCTTTTTCAAACAACGAACTAAGTTATGGAAAATTGTAGAGCGAAGGCAATGGCACTTCGACAAATTGACAGACTGGCTAACAAAATTATAAATCGATCTATTGCTGTACCCAAAACTTTGAGGCCTATACTTTACTCTTGATAGTTCGTGATACATAGTTTTGGAATTATATTTTGACAATATAGGTTCTAAATTATAATATTAGATTTATCGTATCTATCTCGATATATAGATGGATAAAAAATGTATCTATATAAAAGATGTATCTATCCTGTGATTTATACTACTAAGCTCAAACGTTATCAAAACCCGAATGTACATTTTTATACTTTTTGTCTGTCCGTTAGTCCGGGCGATTTGGTAAAATAGATTTTTTCTACGAGATGAATAAAAAAGTGGGCAAAAGTTGTGGGTTTTACATGACCATTGCCACTGAACTAAAAACGTCATAATTTCTTCTTATTTGTAAAACAAACTTCAGCCCAACGCTCAATTTGCTAAAACCACAAAGTGAAAACAAAGCAATGTAATAGGGTTTGGGAGTCTCGTTTCGCTCCACATTGAAGCAGCCATAATTTCCAGAAGGCAAATTAATCCGGCACGGGCGGCCTGATCGGCGCCGGTCAGTGCGTCCTCGCATACTAATGCTATTGTTTATCGAAGGGGCTAATCTGTGCGTACCAGCCGTTACTGTCCACTCTGGAAATTATAACGGATCACTTTCAGCCGTCTCTAATCCGACTACCTCGCTCAAGCAGAGGCGCCGATCTTATTTATTGTTCGCGGTTTAAATAAAACACTAAGGCGCAAGGCATACCGACTGAATGGAGCGAGGTGACGCTACTGTGTAATTATCAATGTAAAACTAGGTTTCTTTACTTCAATAGGTATATACGGTTGAAAATTGTGACATCTACTGAAAATGATCGCGCTTAAGCGGCCTAACTCGCTGCCCTCGGTCTACGCAGGACCTTATAATCCCCTTTCTTCTGTATTAAAAGCTTGGGTTACACGATTGAGGCAACTAGTTGGGCTCCACCGCTAATAAGCTAAGTTGATTCATAGCTCCATGCTCCTCCACTCTTTCATACAGTCTCTTCTATTATATTTACTTCTAGAATAAGACGTTGCTGTTGCGCCCGTCGTCGATATAGAATTAGTTCTTCCGTTACGCCTCACCGACATGCTCCTTGTGAGTGTGTTCAATCATTAATTCAAGTTTCTTAGTACCTTCTCTGACATATTTAAGGATCTCTCAAGGTTTCATCGACCCAGGCGATACAGATCCCGCTAGTTCTTCTAGTTAATCAAAAACGAAGTCTGTGTAATGGCAATCTAGCACCATGCATAATGAAAAGCAATCTTGCAATACGAATACCATAAAAATAAAACACAAAACATTTACGTCCACCATAACATGTGTTAAGTTGTAAAAAGTCCCTTACTGAGTGATAATAAAGGTAACCCTCAGCGGCACCTTTATTGTTATCGAATAAAAATAATCCCAGGATTTTTCGGGATGATCGTAAATTATGGGCGAATCCGAGGTTGCCTCCCCGGCTTCGTCCCGCTGCAAATCCGTAAGTGTTGGCTTTCTCGACACGCCGTTAAGTCTTGTGAAGATATAAATGTTAGGTACAGCTTGTTTTATTTTCCTTACATTCACATTAAAAGACATCCAGATTAGTCTGACGAGTTTCAGGCTCGTACATAAGAGTTTAAATATCTATCTACCTTATAAATGTAGATGCTCCCGGCTGTGCCCACAAGGTTAGCCGACGTAAGTCCGACTTATTTCGAACCCATCCAGGATGCTTTTTCACAGGAACTCAGCTCAGTTTGATTATTATAAAGAAAATCACTAGTTAAAACGCTAAATCTATCTACGTATATGAAATCTATTAGGTAAATAAAGAAAACCAATTAATTCTTGATTTGATCGCAAAATACTGATTCATTACCTTTTATCTTAATTTTAGAACTAGCTCTGAATTAACGTAATTACATCAAATTTATGTTAACTATAGCAACGATAAAATTATATTAAAATAGATAATTTACGTGTAATTTGAATGGCAATAAAAATTCAAACAACATCACCTAATATTAATAAAATATTAATATTTACCGTAACAGCAAACATAATTATCCAGAGCGCGGCGAAACAGTACCAAATGAATAAATAAACACTCTTTGTTTAATAGTAATTTCGTTAGCGGTCACATTACGGTAATGTTTATTTGCGACATGAAGCTTATCTAGTCTCCTCAAACGGCAGAAAATTGGTGGTTGCAAGGCAGTTAACCCTTGCGGGAGGAGTAGCCGCAGAGCGAGGGGTGCGCGCCGCGAGCCCCACAATAGATAAAACCGTGATAGAACATGCACCGCACCGTTGCCATGAATTATTCATCAGTTTCAGTTGCCACTTTGTTGGTATCGGTGGCTTTTCAGCGTTTCACACCGCCAAAAATGTGCGTCGCGCCACATTATTATCGGATCATGCGTATTCTTTTTGTCATTAAGTTAATTCGATGTTGCTTTGAATTTGTTTGTGGAAGTAGCATTCGCCTGATATCACGTGCTTCTCGTAAATTTTTATCGAAGTTATCATTCTTTAAGGTTACACTTCTTACTCGCTCAATACAAACGTATTACGCTGATGATTTTACTTTTTGTTGTTTCACATATAAACTAATCCAGATATCGATTTATCTCTCCATTTTATTTAAGCACAAAAACAATAATTAAAGTAAAAATTATATTATTTATTTTAAAAGCAATGACCTTAAATTAATAAACCTTGTCAAAACTACAAAATCAAAAAATTAACCGTTTTAAGGCAAACTTTACTTAATAATAATTTAAAATGAGTTCAGTTTGTTTTAAAATAATTATTTTTCTACATAATAATGTAATATCTACCAAACATTGATTTACATTGTTAAAACATCGACCATCTCACTCTTGAGTGTGGCCAGTCCATAAATGTTGATTGCAACAGCATGCTCTCCCACTCGACTTGAAGCGACCGTGAGGAGCACTCTTAAGGCAAGGATACAAAGTATAAAGTTTTACCTGCTGAGGAGTCGTACCACTCCACCACTGAGCATTTCTTCTTGCTAATTGCATTGATTTATAATACGAAATGGCTACATTGAAGGTTACGTAATGCACAAATTTAAATCCAAAGTAGCTGCTTTGCTATAAAGTGTCTCATAAAATCCTTCCAACGTGAACAGTTATCTCAACAATAATAAAAAACTACTATTTCGAAAGTTTTTTAATAATAAGTTAAACTGTTGTCTCTTTGACACGGTGAGAGTTAGCCTGCAAACTGTCTTGGAGCAACCAGCACTTGTTTGGACGTATCATACGAGTTACTCGCACTGGCGAGTTGGATAGTAATTCGCATTAATTAACTTTAACATTTTTGGTTTTCACTCGCCTTCTTACCTTCCCCTACATCTCACGTGGTAACAGCTCGTACGTCACTCGTATCGTTCTGACGTGTTCGCTAGTAGCTCACCAGTGGCGAGAGGATCCTATGAGTTGGCGTTGTGTATGTACACTCGCGAGCAAAAGTATGGAGTCCCCTACTTGTGATACGATACAAGCAGTCTTAAGAATTAAATAACTAATGAAGATTAATGAAAATGGAACCATTCTAAAGGCTATATTGTAAAGTTTAACTTCACTCGGTATTGCATTACTATATACTCCAGCATGAAACATCTTGCAAGAGACTAGGCAGCTACTCTCCCCGTGAAAACTGCTAAGCTAAGGCGAGCTACCGACACACGAGTTTACAATTCGAACAGCTGTCTACTGTCCAGCCGGCTTGCACTGTGTAAACTACTCTTATTTCGCAGTAGGTTGAGGCTATATATCTGTGACAGCACCTCATTGCAGGCGGAGACGTCGGGACGCGACATCGAGCTTCCGTAAACAAGACAAAGCTGCAGCTCACCTTGTCACGATATATTAATCAGAGTAGGTTTCCTTGTGTGATGTTAAGCTGATCGCACATTACAGAATGAAAAGCATTTTTAGAACTGGAAATGTGTGTAGATGCATGTAAATATCGTGTTTATCTGTTTGTCACCTATGCGCTCGCGCATTCCTATTCCGATTGAGTTGAATCATTGTACAGTTGTTGTCTGCGGTTACGTAAAGGTATCTCAATGCATAACTTACTATAAGTGGCACCCGAGTCATGCATCATCAACCAATCGCCAGCTCAGTATTGAGCAGGGTTTTCTCTTTAAATATGTCAGGTCACAGTCTACCACACAGGCCAAGTGCAGATTGGCAGAATTCACACATTCTTGAGAGCAATAGCGTGGACTTTCAATCATGTAGGTTTCCTCATGATATTTTTCTTCACCGTTACTGCAAGTGATACTTAATTGCTTAAAATGCACATAGCTTCGAAAAGTTATAAGTGCATGACCGAAATCGAACCCCAGACCACTGTTGTATACGTATGTAAGTAACTACTTAAAATATTGTATCCAAGGTAGGTAGATAGAAAACTTTATGAATAAAGCAGTCACTATTGAGCAGCTGGTCGTTTCACTACATGGTGACAGCGGTGCTCTGTTATTCACTACAACCACCCGACTAGGTGGCTATGGTCTAAGGGCTGTGCAAGGAGTGATTGACAGGCTACTATTTAACACGGAATTATAAAAAATCTAAATCCACTTGATCGAAATCGCAGGCAATAGCTAGTCTAAGCTAACAAGCTAGAAACAATACATCTATAGATTCTATGGATTCTGTATGGGTAGTATCTGCAAAGACACTTCATTGCAGCCAGAGACGTCGCGACGCCGCGAGTCCGTAAACAAGATAAAGCCGCACACCTCGCAGAAAGAACATAACACACCACATATATTTTAGTAGCAGCAGATTTTGTGGTACCACAGAGTAACGAGGGTGTATTACATACAGAGGTGCGACGAAGCCGTTTAGATATACATATATAGCAATCGTGCGAGAAGTGCGAAGCGAAGAAATAACCTGAACTGGTCTACGTAATTAAGGCTCTATTGTTGAAGGGTCGTCACTGTACAGTTACTTAACGAGAGATATACCAACTTAACTTCACAGATGAAACACCATTTCTAGGTCAGTCTAGCTCTAGGTTATTCTCAGTAAAATGCTTAGTCAAAGCTCAAACTGTTGTTCAAATTGATGATCAATCGTAAAAGTACCGTTAGTTAAAATTGAATTTTGCGAAATCCACTTTTGTCCGGACATAACTTACCTGAATAGAGACGATTATTGTGTTCTAAACACATCCATATTCTTATTATTCTGCGGTTTAGAGTCAAACCGTCTTTTTAGACTAATACACAGATTACTAAAAAATACTTCGTCATCCTTTCGTTTGGTAGATAAAGTTAGAAGGTTTACCCGTTTGACTAAGACCTCTCGGCATTTCTGATAATAATCGACTAGGTAAACCTAGAAGTGGCGATGTTTTGGATTTTGAGAATAACATCCGAAAACGCACCATCTATCAGTTAAAACCTATTTTTTTTTTTTTAGTTTATATACTAAGTACCGCTTGGCTGCAATCAAGCCCGCTAGCAAGTGATGATGCAGCCTAAGATGGGGCGGCCTTACCGAGAAGATGCCTATTTACTCTTCTGAAAGGTATCTACTTGAAAAAATTCAACATTTTCAAGTGATTACTTGATATCATCGAGTGACAATGAAGTTGTAAAAGACGGAAACTAAACAGGTGTAATTTAAAAATGTATAACACCCCCGACATGTGAAGGTTACGTTAACTAGAAAAGAGCTGATAACTTTCAAACGGCTGAACCGATTTTCTTTGATTATAGCTAAGAACACTCTCGATCAAGCCACCTTTCAAACAAAAAACTAAATTAAAATCGGTTCATTAGTTTAGGAGCTATGATGCCACAGACAGATACACAAACACACAGATACACAGATATACACGTAAAACTTATAACACCGCTCGTTTTGGGTTGAAGGTTAAAAAACATAACAAAATCTATATATATATATATTTTCGTCAACCTCTTTTAGCGTCACAGACACAGTGCCGCCATCGCCAGGTCGTCTGCAAAGTCGTAAACAAGATAAAAATTCTAGACTCGACAGGAAAACAGGTTGTGCGAAATATTAGAACTAAAAACTAAATGAAAATAGTTATTTGCAAAATAGCAACAAGAGAGCAAAGTACATTTTTATTTCAACTGCAGAGTTTGCCTCCTAAATTCCAAGTTAGACTCTTGAGTATAATTGTGAGGGACTCAAAGGCATAAAAAAATTACTTTGCTCTCGAGTGACATGTACAACTTACAGGTCATATTGGGAAATGGTCATCACGAACCGAAAGAACCTTTTGACCTCAAAATTTAAGAAAAATAATCGAAAATACTCTACAATGTAGTGAGCATAGTCGGTTCCTTATTTAAGATAATTCAATGAAGCATGATAGCATCACAATCTCCGAACATGTCTTTGTGTCCTCAGCAAGTCTCCAATCATTAAGTAATTTGAATAATCCATTTTCTTCAAATAAATAATAAGCTATTAATTTGAAAAAATGCTGATATTTATGAAGATAACGATACATACGTCGCGATTGAGATCGGACGATGACGAGAAAATTGTGTTTATGTAGCTAGAGTTAGGAAGATTTTTTTGTAACATCTCTACTGTTTGCTATATAAACAATAAAGAAAATTGAATTGAATTGATCACGCAGATGATAGTCGTGGAGCCGCGTACCTACAGTAATTTGGTAATCAAACTTTTAGTCTCTCTATTTTGAAAATATACAAATTATGTTTTGGTTTATCTACGCAGCTTTTACTGTAAAGTACCTAGTACATTGTTAAAATCTTTGTAAAATTAAAGTTATGGAAACGATAAAATGGATAGTCTATGACTACCAGTAATCACAATGGTTGGGACATAAACACTTTTTGGCATGAAAAAAAATCGGAAATAAAAAGTTTTAATTAATCTCTTTCTGATGCAGCAGTTTTCTTTTTAAGCACAAACTTTTTCATGTTATTGTTAAAGTTTCAAAGCATATTACAAATTTTATGTCTATTACCAAAATATGCTTCGTAAAACCACAAAGTTCTTTATATAAAAACGTCGGATTTAATACACAATTATTACACATTGATATAAGTTGCCAACAATACCTTTAACTAGGGGAAAAGGAAGCAGTTACAAACAGATAACATAGATATTTGGTTCTCTTAAAAAAATGTGTTACGGCTATACTCACGTATTTAGTCGTAAGCCATACTAGTTTCGAATCCATCCGGGGTCCTTTTTCATAAGGACACAGCTCGCAGCGCGTAGCGAGCGCACGCGCCGCGGCCCGTAAAAAATCACTCACAATAATTTAAACGTTAAAAAAGAGGTTTATTTGGTTAATATATAAAATCAGATGTAATATTCCATGTCTTTCTTGTCATAATATTTATAATTTATTTTGTGTATTAAAATATTTATTTTTATAAATGCTTCTTCTGGTGATGCAAGACCATGGCTGAAGGCGAGTGTTAAGTTTCGAGGTATGTACGCACCTACAACTTTTCGAAATAATGGGCGTTTTAAGGAATTAAATATCACTTAATTTAATGGTGAAGGAAAACATCTCAAGGAAAATACATACCTGAGAGTTCTCCATAATGTTCTCTTTGTGTGAAGTCTGTCAATCCGCGCATGGCTAGCGCGTCGGACTATGACTGGCCTCCTATTTCGAAGGTCCAAAGTTCGATTCTAGATACACACTTCTAACTTTAAGGAGTTATTGGTGTTTTAAGCAATTAAATATCACTTGAATTAACAGTAAAAGAAAAATTTGAGAAAACCTGCATGCCTGAGAGTTTTCCATAATGTTCTCAAAGGTCTACGGAGTCTGCTAATGCACATTTGGCTAGCGTAGTGGACAATTTAGCCCACACACTTCACATACTGAGAGTAGACCCGTGTTCAGTAGTGGGCGTGGGAAAACTATGGTTTTTCGTGATCTGGAGGATGATAATAAATATACAGGGACTCTCAAAGGTCTACGGAGTCTGCTGATTCGCATTTGGCTAGCGTAGTGGACAATTTGGCCCACACACTTCTCATTCTGAGAGTAGAACCGTGCTCAGTAGTGGGCCTGTGGATAACTATGGTTTCATCGTGATCTGGAGGATGATAATAAACATACAGGGACAGCAAAATTATTACTTCTTAGAAACAAAAACTAACAAATAGCTAAAATTAAATTCGTTTACACATAATGTCAGAAGTATTATAAACTAGCTGACGCCCGCGACTTCGTCCGCGTGGATTTAGGTTTTTCGAAATCCACTCCATCCACAATGGGAACTCTTTGGTTTTCATGGATAAAAAGTAGCCTATGTGCTAATCCAGGATATTATCTATCTCCATTCCGAATTTCAGCCAAATCCGTCCAGTAGTTTTTGCGTGAAGGAGTAACAAACATACACACACACACACACACACACACATACAAACTTTCGCCTTTATAATATTAGTGTGTATTATAAATAAACCAGGTCGACAGAATGGATGGCACGACCGTGACCATCAGGCAGGGCGTCCATACTCATAAATCTCCCGGCTATATGAGACCACTACATCACAATAACCCCTTCCCGCTGCGATGTGATAGTGCCATCGCTTCATTTTGTACAACGATTTATTAAAATTATAACTATAATTCACTGGCAAGCTGTTGTTAGAAAATATATTCAATCTAAAATGTAATGGACCACGCCTCACTTACGTTATCGTAAATGATATAGGTACGAGTATGTCATTACTTGAAAATCGGAAAGAATTTTCTACATTACTAGTTGTGAGTTATACAAATCAGAGATATATTGTGGTACTTGTTTGGCAAAACTGATACAATGGTATTTTAAAAAGTGAAGCCAAATTCGTTCGCTTGTGTGTGTGACTCGTACACGTAGTAACACACGCTACATAGATATTGGCGCTGAAATCACGCACCTTTTGACACCACCACCTTCGTGCTTAAAAACCAGGGTTACTATAGGCTTACAAAATATTATACAAATAAAAAATTATTGTATTTCTCCTAGAACGATGTTGCTACGAGCATAAATGCGTCCAATTTGATCTTAGTACAGCTAACACCATGAATGGAAGTAATTTTTTTAATAACTAAGAAGAGGTTCTTGTTTCATAAATAGAAGCCCTTTAATAACATTGTGATCATATTAAGGTGACCCATTCATCCGCTAATAGTTCGAATGGTAATGGCTGTGTTATACATCTGAGTGAACTCCACAGATTTGATGACAGATGCTGGTTATAGTTATATGTATGAGCTGAGCAGGGACGGGGTGGAACACGTTCTCATTATTCAAATGCATCGAAGCAAATTATGGTAATCTGGGAAACCTGTTCTGTTTCAGTAATATTAATACACAAACTTTGATAACCCGGCTCATAATGCGTACAGTTTTATTCATTCAACATTGCTACGCTATGCGTTAATGTTGAGAATTTTTCGCGTGTGCACTTGGGCATTCTTGGCAATGCAGATGGAGAAAAATACATTCAAGATGCTATCGATATGATAATTTTGAATCAAAATTCTATATATTTGAAATGAAAATAGTATCAGGACAATAAAGATAAGAGGAAACATTACCAAATTACCAATGCAAGATCAGTTTTTACCCGACTACGGCAAAGCCAAAAGGAAGGGTTATGATTTTAGCAGTCTATGTATGTATGTATTGTATGTGTATATGTTTGCATCCAAATTCTGTGTGTTCGTTCCACCGTAGTGCCTAAACTACTGGGCTGATTTTGATGAATGAGGCTTCAATCTATTCGTTGCAAAGGTCCGGGTGACATAGGCCACAAATAGTGGGGCTATCCAATTTTTTTTTTGCTATTGTATCGAGTGTGGTGTCAAATGAATCAGGAAATAATTCCGAGTTCATAAATATGAATGTCCTACAACATTAAAATATACCAAGCGACAGAAAAACAATTTTAATATAATATTTATTAGCGTTTATTAAGACAATCGCAGTCGGGTTTTAGTTTTCAACTTTATCTTGTGTAGCACATGATATTACTACTAGGTACAGATGTCTAGATGCGTAAGTATAAAGAAAAATTTAAAACCAATACTGCTGTTGCAAGTTTACATTTAACATAATGACATCTGAAACGACAGGCAATTTTATAAATTTAAATGAATTTACGCAAAGTGTGCAGCAGCTGCCGAAATTAAATGTAGGAAAACTAT
Organism: Maniola jurtina; assembly: GCF_905333055.1. Lineage (NCBI taxonomy): Eukaryota > Metazoa > Arthropoda > Insecta > Lepidoptera > Nymphalidae > Maniola > Maniola jurtina. The sequence goes on from NC_060030.1 coordinate 8,840,301, forward strand.
TTCCTCGCGTCACGTCAGGCGGTCATGGAGACGTAGGTACTCGTATTTATCGACATGGTGTGAACACGCTCCACTTGGATCGGCTGACTGAGTCTCGATACAAAGGATTTGAAATTTTGAAAAATTGCTTGTATTTTAAGCAATGTTTTTATTTACCTTGTATTTTAAAACAAATTCCTACTATAAATATTTTTCATTTTGGTTTCTTTTTAACCCCCGACCCAAAAAGACGGGTGTTATAAGTTTAACGTGTGTGTGTCTGTGTATCTGTCTGTGGCATCGTAGCTCCTAAAAGAATGAACCGATTTTATTTAGTTTTTTTTGTTGAAAGATGGTTTCATCGAGTGTTCTTAGCTATAATCGAAGAAAATCGGTTCAGCCGTTTGAAAGTTATTAGCTCTTTTCTAGTTTTCTTATAGAGGTTTTTGTTTCGGGGGTTTTTAAAATTTTGAATTATTTATTTTGAAAATGCGTGACGATTTTATTTCCTAAAATTATGCTTCTAGATTGAAATCCTCAGAAATAGAATTTTAAATAAGATTTCTTCATGAAGTACTTTTCCTTCATAATAACTCATATTATAACTGTGAAAGTGTGTTTGTTTGTATATTGGTTTGTCTTTACATTCTGCCAAAATGGAGCCACAGATCAACGTGATTCTTTACATGGATATAGATAAAGATCTGGAGAGTAATATAGGCTATCATTTATTCCAGAAAATTAAAGCATTTCCAGGGGATTTTAAAAACTAAATCCACACTGATTAAGTCGCGGGTATCAGCTAGTTTTTAGTAAACTTTCTTCATCAAGTAAGTACGTTTAATTTTTATATAGTTACAAATATAATAAATACCCTGTTATACAATTTTACTTCACAGTAGGTGTAATATACGATCGGAAATTTAACGTGGCTAAAGTAATTTTCCGCGAGCACACAGCGGAAATTACCACATAGTGAAGTGACGTGTTTGACAAACGTCACGTAGCCGGAACCGAGAGCTCAAATCCTTACATCCAATTTCCGTAGCTTTTTGTGGGAAATCAGTATTAGCTGATGTGCAAATCGGAAAACTAAGCCATTGGCTATGATAACAATATTATATCACTAGCCAAATATTCCTTTATTACCGTCTACGACTTAGCTACGAATGAGCTACAAGCTACGTGATACAACTATAAAATCTTAACAGTGATGATGTAGATACAAATTACAATATATTTTAATGTATAAGATAGACTACTTAAATTGTGGAATCACTGAATAGATTGGTTTCGTTTACGAAGATATTTGTTTTTATTTTTAGTATAACCCTTTTAAACTTTTTATAGACATACTAGCTTACCTACTACAGTTTTGCTCGAGGGGAATTTTGGAAATCGGTAAATTCCCAAAACACCCTTGGGGTGGAATTTCTAGATATATCCTTTCTTATTGGGTGCCTACTCATGAAAGGAGCAGAACTCACCTACTTTCAAAATTTTAAGTTTTAACCCAGTGGTTTAGGCTGTGTAATTGATAAGTAGATGTGATGTCAGTCAGTCAGTTCATATTGTATAATATATGTTACAGAAATCGTATAGAAATCTAATTCAGACTTCGCGTCAAAAATTATTTCAACTCGAACACTTTACTATTATTATATTGCTCGAGCACTCTGTAGAAAATTCTTAAAAAAAACCATCTCGTTACTTTTCAAACGACAAACCTTATAATATTTGATTTGATAGCAACTATATTATAATGATATTCAACCCACTTGAACTCGTTGAGAAAGTTGGAGGAGGTGTTTTTTATTTAATACATTTTACGAGTGAGATTTGGTCGTCGAGTGCTTCGCCGGTGTCACTCGCGGAGTCAGCGGTGCGGACGTAACGAACTCCCCGCCAGCGCTTCGCTCACGAGGGTCGCTCTTCGCTCACGAATATTTTATATTATTTATAAGTATTACTAGTGATCATAACTGCCTATACTGCATTATGTTTAAAAATGTCCTGTAGAAAAAAAAGTCTTGAGTATCTTTCAAGTCCATTTTTGAACGTATCAAACTGCTGCTGCTGTTGGGAACAAAATTTAATATGTAAGTAGATAAGTAACAGATACTCGACTTTAATTAATGGTTATTTAAGACGGATATTAGGGTCAAACAGGACAATTGTAAATATATTATATTCCAAAAATAAACTGAATTGGAAAAGCTTGAGCGGTTTAAAATATATCGCGATTTGTGTTATAACGAGGCAGTCGCCAGCGCATCTGGGATGAGTCACCGTGGCCTACGTGACCGGACGCTCGTAGGCATCAGCGAAACTTCGCGAACATTCTACGAGGACGGCCAATCGACGCGGCCTGCGACGCTTCGCCCCACTCCGACCGCCTCCTGCCGTTCGCTAATAAATACGCCGCGCCGGCCACCGAGCCGGCAGTTCGACTGGGAGCTAGTCCTGTGTCAATCGTTCATTTTCTGCGATTCGGTCGTTCAAGTACTGATTACAGCAACGACTGAGATCTTTTCGGTCGTTCATCAGTCATCAGTCATTTTTTCAGTACTTCGGTACTTCGGTCCAATCAGTCTCTTCGTTCCTCACGAATGTATCGGTATTCGGTACTCAGTCTCAGTCGTCAGTCTCAGTCGTGAATCGGACGATGAGACTCCAAGATGTCTCGATTGCGCACGCTCGTTTCGTATAGTTTCACGTTTCATTATAGGTCGTCCGACGACGCGGGTTCTAAATCGCTGCATTATTGTAATATTTTTCCCGATTGTATGCACTGTTATGATGTAATTACCTATCTTTTTAATTGAGCTTTTATTTTTAAACGTGTTTAATCATTATGTTAAGATTTATAGATACTAAAACCTTATGCATCTCATATACCTACACGTGTTGCCTAAATGAAATATTGGGAAAATATACCTACCTTGTCCATATCTATATATTACTAGCTGATGCCCGCAGCTTCGCCCGCGTGGATTGGTCAGATCCCCTGCAGCATCAGGATTGAGGAGTTGGACTCCAAATTTTTTATGAAACAATGTCGCAAAGTTCCTCTATCGATTAAAAAAGAAATGACGCAAATCGGTTCAGAAATCTCGGAGATTTCGGTGTACATAGGTAGAAAAACACAACTCCCTTTTTGAAAGTCGGTTAAAAAAGTAGCCTATGTTACTCCCTGGTCAATTCTCTACTTGTCTGTGAAAATCGGTTCAGCCGTTCCCAAGATTAGCCTTTTCAAACAGACAGACAGACAGACAGACAGAAAGACAGACAGACAGACAGACAAAAATTTTAAAAACGTGTGATTCAGTTATAGTATCGTTCAAATAACCATATGACCTTAATATACGGTAGTTATTTCGAAATTACAGACAGACACTCCAATTTTATTTATTAGTAATATAGATTATTTATTAGTAATATAGATTAGTATAGATTACTTACTATTACTATTTTACTATGATCTGTAGACCAATCATTTCTTTCAATATTTTTTAGTTTCATTCTTCGTTCTCGGTGGTTCTCGGTTCGTGGCGACTGGTTGAACCGGATCGGTCAAAAACGACTGATTCGTTCATCAGTACTTTTGCGCGACCTCAGTCAAATGACCGAATCGGTCGTGACTGACACAGGACTACTGGGAGCACCGCTCGCCACCAAAGTCGGAACGTGGTCAGACGCTTACGACTGGTGGGTGGTGATACCAGCGAACGAGACAGGAGGTGTTGACGAGACCTCTCGTCAGCTCCGCCGATATCCCCGCTCCCCCCTCGCGTTTCCCTCCGTAGTGCGTAGTCTGCCGGCCGCCGGCGGCCGAGTGTTGTTAGAATAATTAGAACCCGTGTAGGATAGGTACCTAGGTTTAAGATTTAAGACTGTAAGAATCCAATAAACGCCGAAGGGCGTTAGTGTATACCGTTCGTGTTTAATTTACCTTCCCTCAACCCAGTTAGGGACAACTGACAGGAGGTAGGTTCGACCCCTGCTCCTCCATGTACGTAGCGAGGCAAGGCAGGACTCCCCTGAGCTAGCCCGCTACGTTACAGTGTGACAGGGTATAATATAATACTGAGGGAAAACACTTTGGTGAAACTAATTGGCAAGTAACGTGAGTGAAATAGCAGTCTTTTTAATACTATCATTAGAAAACCTGCAAAATTATGACGTTCGAGTGTTTGTAATAAATAAGGAGACCTACGTTCAGCAATAGAGACTCCTGGCAACGAAGACAAATTAGAATCGTGGCAAAATCAAAGTGAGTACTCCACATGTCTTTTCTAAAATGTTGGCATGAAAGAAAGTGAAAAAAGAAGTACCAGTACATTATCCAATAGATTTTATTATAAATATATAATTATAAAAAGTTAGTTTACTATGCCATGGTTTAGGAAAGCTCGCATCTAATGGACTCCTCCAAAAATATTCCTTGAGCCTTAAAAATAATAATTATGCTAATGAAGCTAAATTTCGATTCCAGATTAAAACTTAAACGTGACGAAAAATCAAAAAACGACCAGGCAGTCGTATATTACCTCTGAGCCGCAACTCCCAGTCATGGGACCTTCTGAAGATGAAAATATAATAATAGAGGCACATCAAACGTGACGTTATTAAGCAGTTCCGTGACCGGGGTGGAGATCGCGCGGCGCGCACGCACACGCGTGTCGAGAATACCGGTCCATTCAGATGCTAACCAGGCTGCTTAGCGGATGCTGCAACACCGCAAAAAACGCCAGAATTTATTTTTTGCTTATATTAACTAAAAACCAATTTTATTTTAAAGATTACATCCATCCATACTAATATTATAAATGCGAAAGTGTGTCTGTCTGTCTGTCTGCTAGCTTTTCATGGACATAGTTTAACCGATTTTGATGAAAGGTAGAGCGTTAGCTTACATCCTGGGGAAGGACATGTGCTACTTTTAATCCCGGAAAATCAAAGAGTACGCACGGGATTCTAAAAAGCCCGTCTGTTTAACCGTTTTATATGAAAGGTACCTCGGTAGCCTTGCATACCGGAAATTGATATAGGCAACTTTTTACTCCAGAAAATCAAAGAGTTCCCACGAGATTCAAAAAAAATCTAGTTAAATATAAAAATATTAAAAAACATGTTTAGAATAGTTTTTTAATCTCTAATATGTTCAAAATACTTTGGACGCTGGCTTGAGTTACAGAACATTTTAGTTTTACCGTGGCTACATTTATTGTTAAGTTACAAACTGAGCTTTCCAATGCCACAGACCTATTTACATAGAATACTGATCGGATTTTAGTTGAAATTATACATTCGTCGAAGTTGCCAACCGTACTGTAGCATGTTGCTGGGAAGTAGCTCAGTTTCAAATTTCGATACTAATTTTTGTTTCGCTTCAACAAGTTCGTACATTGGGTAAATATAGCTCCAACCAATGCAATAATAATATTTGCATTTTTTAAAGTTCCAACCGAACTCCGACTTGCGGTTTACATATTGAGATTTTAAATCTTGTTTAACAGTTTCTAAAACTTTACCGCTACGATTTCAAAACATAGGTAACAATATTTATTCATAGATACACAATACTATTTAAATTAAAAACTAGTCTATATATACATTTAATTGTTATAGGAGGGAATAAAGAGAGATAAATATTATTCATTTCTGTAATTAATTCTCCTAAAAGCTCTAATAGTCGGTAATTTAGTATAATTTTAATATTGGAGCTTGGCGCCTGACTAAAATTGTAAATAGGGCACCTATTTACTATTTTAGTCAGTATTTGTAGTCATTGGGTAGGTACATATCTATTAATAAACGAGTGGAGTTCGTAACGTATAACTTCAAATGTTAGCTGTATATTGTAGTCAAACGTACAAACATACATTTTACAAAAGTAGGAATTTCCTTTCTTCCTTCATACTCTCTATAGGAAATACATGTCTGTCTCTGAGTTGTGTTTTTCATCGTTGAGGTTTGTGAACCTTTTACAAAAATAATAATCACATAATTATAGGGGTTTTCTTGGGATAATAATGCGGTGAGCTCCAAGATTTTTCCACTACTACCTACTCTATCTACTAGTAAGGAGGTTTTCGATTGTTAGGTTTTCATTATATTATTATAATTAAATTGAATAATGTAATATTATGTAATTTCATTATATTATTATAATTAATTGATAAATGTAATAAAAATACATTGAATACATAAATATATTTTTAGCTAATACGTCATAACATTACGCAAACTTTTTCCCTTTATTAGTTCAAAAGCATTATAACTGATGTTAGCGATGATAAAAATTGAACTAGTCTGGTACATATGGAAGAAATTATTAGGTCAAATTCGGAGGTCCAAAGTCATCCATCAAGATACTAACTTGTTTGACTATGTAGCATAATCAACTGATATAACATACGGTCGCAACTAGGCCAAATGTTATTTAAATGTTTATAATTTTAAGTATTAAGGGGCCAATCGGATTAATGTGGCTGAAATAAAAATTCCCAGCACTAAACGGAAATTACATATAGTGATATTACGTTTATTCGACACACGTCACGTATAACCAGATGCAAACCATAGATTCTTATATCCAATGTGTTCAATTTCCGCATGTTTTTGTTTGAAATGGGAATTACTGACATGAAACGCTGAATGCTAGACCTCTACGGACTACGTTAATTCTATCACTAAACATCTGATAATAATCGCACTAATATTATAAAGGCGAAAGTTTGTATGTGTGTGTGTGTGTGTGTGTGTGTGTGCGTGTGCGTGTGTGTGTGTGTATGTTTGTTACTCCTTCACGCAAAAACTACTGGACGGATTTGGCTGAAATTTGGAATGGAGATAGATAATATCCTGGATTAGCACATAGGCTACTTTTTATCCCGGAAAATCAAAGACTTCCCACGGGATTTCGAAAAACCTAAATCCACGCGGGCGAAGTCGCGGGCATCGGCTAGTAATCTATATTGCTTGGAGACTCTAGATAAGACGATTATCTACCTAATAGGTAATAGAGTAGTAAATATGATAATTATATAAGTAAGTGGATAGAAATCTATGAACAACAGGATTGTATCTAATAAGTAAAAAATCAAAACTATACCTAGTTAAATTTCATCATTCGCTTTTTACTTTTATTACTACTACTACTACACTTCAGACACTTCGTACAAGCGAACTGATAACCAAATAATTGAGCGGGATAAGGACAACGCTTTACATAATATTATAACAAGGCGTACGCTTACGTTGCGGGCGCAAGGGGAGTCAGTGTCGCTTCTTTACGTACTTGATAGAATTTTTTGCTAGTACTGATAACTAGGTACTAGTGCTTATACACATGTCTGTCATATAATTATAAGTACTAAATTGCTATTAGTAAGGGTACTACAGTAAACAGAACACGTAGAGCATATTATTATGTAACTGTTTGTTAAAAAGTGTAACTAAAGTCATATTTGATATTACACATTGTGTGAATTTGAAGCGTGTTGTTAAACTCAGCATTGGCTCCGTTAATGCGCTAAGGAGAAGGAAAAGTTTAAGGTAAGCGTCTTCTTTCGTGGGACGTGAGCAGCCTACTTATTAGAGTATCCATTTCCTTCATTCCACTGAAGCTTGGTTAGTTAGCTCACACTGCAGATAAACATAACTGGGAAAGAAAGGATACGTATTCATAAGTTCATAGCACAGTGATAATGTAATTTGTGTTGAGCACTATACATTATTAGATGATACTAATGACTTCTTTTGCATAGATTTAGATTTCTTTTCCTAGGAAGACTTTGATTTTCCGGAATCAAAAAAGCCTGTGTCCGTCCCTGGGTCGCAAGCTATCTGTACCAAATTTCATCAAAATTGGTAAAACGGGTGGTCATGTAAATATGGGATTGGCAGATATACAGACAGACACTTTCGGATTTATAATATTAGTGTGGATTATTATTAATTCTTTACGCAGTGAACATCAATATATTTCGACCCAACAATTTTCACCTACTTGGTTTTTACCGGTATATCGTGTGATACTTCCATTTGTGCCATATTTCTCGTTGCTAAGGTCTCATTGGTCAGGGTACTGACTCCTTAAAATAATGGTTTAATTATTTTAGAATAATAATGCGGCGCACTGCCAAATTCTTTGCCACACTATACTGTAGATGTTTCATTAGGTTCCGTCAAACCATCAGTCCAATTGACAACGCGACACGAAATAGACTAGAAATCTAAAACTTGATCCTTCATACATTAGTGTCATGACTCTGAACCAAGGCCCCTTTTGAATACGTAAAAATAATAATAAAGGCACATCAAACGTGACATTATTAGGCAGTTTCGTGACCGGGTGTTGAGATCGTACGGCGCGCACGCACACGCGTGGCCTGAATACCAACCCTTTCGTATGTTAAACCAACTTTGTGACTCCTTCTCGTCACACTGTAGTCATGCGTTTATTATACACAGTGACTAATGCTGAGGTATTTATTCTTCCAACAAAATCACTCAAACTAGCTGACTAGTTGACTAGCTGATGCCTGCGACCTCGTCCACGCAGGTTTAGGTTTTTAAAATCCCTAGGAACACTTTGATTTTCTGGGATAAAAAGTATCTGTGTGTTGCTTATAAATTTTCCTTATTCTGTACTGAAGAATCTCTAGAATTATTTATTTACTTTATCTAGATAGTCTGACGGTTAAACATTAGAACTAAACTGAACACATAAACTTCCTTAGAACCAGTTTAATCCATCATGATCTTAAGTCGGTCGTAAAGCGAGAAACACTTTTATTTGTTGTAAAGAAGAAGCAACGCCCGTAGCGCCTAATCAAGGAGTTGGCCGGAGCTCGCGCCGCTAACGAACAGGTGTACCTATAAATACTTTCCGGGGCGATTGCTTCAGGCTTTAATCAGCGCCGCGGCACCACTTTACCGCTTTTCATTGACTCCCGACTGACCTGTCAGCATCGAGTTAAAGTGACCAAGAATAGCAAGCCCTCAAGCCTCACACGTCACTGCTCTGAGTTAGTTTTCATGTATTCGAGTTAGGCTAATTAGCGTTTCAAACATCACATTCCTAAGCCTCACACACCAGTGGCAGAATTGAGTGTAGGTTTTTAAATCGTGACCATATTATGTGAGTTAAAACTTTATAATGGAGATGTCAAATCACATTTATATGTCCATATTAAAATACAGAATTACCAAGCCATAGACTTATCCTGATGCTCATGTTACGTTAGTTAACCTAGAGTTACACCACAAAATAGTTAATAGTATCTTACAGATCACTGACCTTTAGTAATACGTGTAAACTGGACCTACGATTGCTGAGCTGAAGCAACTTGTGTTTCGCCATTTTGGCACTGAAAGCACGAGTGATCCACTTGTTTTGTTGCTCAGAATTCACTGTCACTGTACGTGGCAGTAAATTGTAAACGAGTTTGACCCCATACATTAAATTTGGCAACCAAATTTGATTGGGTTTGATTTGTTTACCAGTCAGGTCGAGGGAGCACCGCTACCTCTAGTATATGACAACTCTCTGAGCTGCCAGCGTCGATTGGAAACCTACACTCGGGGGAAATGCTGCCAAAGAAAAATCTACGTGTATTTTCGAATCTTTCGCGACTTTGTGTAACTAGAAAATTGTATTAAAATTTATTAATCCCTTGTGGCTCTTGACGATCTATTGAAACAAAATTCATCTAAGAGATTTAAATAAAAAACTTATAATAACTAATACCAGAGATTTTTTTATAAAGATTATTCAAATGAATAGAGAATGTGAAATAATAATACATCATGATTTCGTTGTATCAAACCCGTGTATCTACGACCTTCTATGCCGTAGCACGGTAAGCTGTTTTCAGATTATATTGAATAACATCTACGCACAATGTGTCTTTATGTGAATTTATGAGGTGCGTGTGACATAATCCTTAATAGTGTGTTAAATAAACAGTCAACATAATTTGCCATGCGCTGTTTTATTTGCTGTAACAAGTACTTCGTCTACGGACCTTCTACGACATGTCATACAGTGTCAGATACAGTGTCTTCAAATCGGAGCATATCGTACACGCGTATTATTTGTATTTATGTGGTGCGTAATGCGTATGGCATTAGCACATTATAATTATCTTAAGTAGTGCGTTAAATAATGAACACAATTTACCATAAGCTGATTGTATTGTATTTACTGTACCAAGTCCGTCTGTCTACGACTTTCTACGACGTAGCAGGTTGTAGACAGGCAGTCGTAGGTAGGCAGTTGTAGATAAGCTGCCTTCAAATTAAGGCGCATCCTACTCGCACATTTGTGTCTTCATGACGTTGGAATAGAATATATTTATATTCAAGTAAAATTTTCCAAGTGCTTTTGAATCGTCAAAATAATTTAGATACCACTGGTTCAGAATGCTTTTAGCGCAATAATAGTGCAATAGATGATATCTGCAACTTCATCCACGTAGATTTAGGCGTTTAAAAACCCGTGGGAACTCAAGAATCATTTGGAACCAAACTTTGATTTCTGTGAAGCAAACGTATGCCTATTCCAGTTCCGCGATGCAAGCTATCTCTACGCCAAATCTTTTCGTCAAAATCAACTTAACGGGTAGGCCGTGAAAAGATTACACATAGACACACACTTTTGTATCACTACACATATCATAAATGTGTATGTGTGTTTGTTTGTTGGATTGTCTTTCAATCACATCACAATGGAGCAACGAATTGACGTGATTTTTTTTTTGCATGGGTACAGTTAAAGACCTGGAAAGTGACAAAATCGAAGAGTTCCTACGGGATTTTAAAAACCTAGATCAACGTGGACGAAGTCGCGGGCATTTGCTCGTTTATAATATTATGTATTAAGTATACAGCATTGATTGGAATCTAATTTTTAATAGTGTTTAAATAATTTTGACATTTTAAAATCTATTGTACAAAATCTGTGTTAATAATTTCACTATTCATTAAACTGCATAATATACCTATACCTACATATATGCAGCTAGTTGCTCAGTAAGACACGAGTTGCTAAATTAGGAACGAATGCGACTATTCCCAGCACGTCGTAGGCGCACGCGCTTTGTGCCAAACTTTGACTGGATAGAATTAAAAATGAATGCGGTGGTAGCAAACACTGCTAGGGTTGCTATCCTTAATTACCAAAAACATTAAATTATAATTACTGTTTTGACAAGTACGATCTATTACGCTTTTTAAGTCGTACGAGTCAATGTGTGATTTAAGATACGATGCCAATGTCCCACTCAGTTTTATAAATTGATAGATAGTGTGGTAGATTAACTTTACGATTCAAAAGCAATTTGTAGTAAAGGTTTGTTTGAATAAAACTTTTCAATTTCCATAATATTATGTATAACTTCCCCATTCAGGTTAGCTCGTCATTTTACCTATGAAATCAAAAAAACAAAATCATTACAAACGCTAAGCTTTAAACCAAAGTTTAAATGTTGTAGGTCTTCATGATGTCTATATAATCTTTAATCAAACTAGCCAATTAAGTATAATCTGAACTCCATTAATTCTGTAGGTAGAGTACAGGCATACCAGTGGTTATTAAAAATGCTGATCAGTAAACTCTAACCTTTTCTCCTATTAGGCAAGAACTTCATCTTTCAATTTTATTTTTAGCTTCCCGGAAAATGGCAGCCCTAAGTACATATGCCGCTAGTGTGCCACGAGCAAAATGCACTTCGCCGACTTTTCAATACGTAGTAGACTCCGTAGCTTTTAATTGGGTTCGCGCCACTCCTCACGATTTGTCTCGTGAATTCGCCACAAAAATGAACAACCTCAATGACACTATTGCGGCTAATTAAAATTTCCGATTGCAACCTCACTGCTGGGTCATTACTTGATAAAAAAGGCAGTTTTTTTATAAATTTCATGGAAAAATTAGCAAATCCTTTAGGAAAGTATATACCGCAGTGTACAAATTTGTAACAATTATAATATATGTTTTCATATTATGTTTTCATATCATAATCATCTCAACACATCACTGTTCCACTACGCACGGGCACGGGCCTCCTCTATGAATGAGAAGTGTTTGGGCCAAATAGTCCACCACGCTGGCCGAATATGCATTGGCAGACTCCGTACACCTTTGAGAATATTATTGAAAACTCTCAGGCATGCAGGTTTCCTCAACTTTTTCCTTCACTGTTAATGCAAGTGATATTTAATTGCTTAAAATAGTAATAACTCTGTAAAGTTAGAGGTGCATATTCGGAATCGAACCTTGAATCTCCGAAATAGGAGACCAAATCTTAAACACTGCACTGCAGATGTTGTCGCTTTTATCACAGCTTTTTTCCAAGACGCATGCAGGTCCAACTCGCACTTGGCTGGTCTTTTATCTTCTGTCTTACTCATCACCACGCATGAATTAGACTAATATATATACGCTACGTGTTACATATTATGTGCGTCGTTTGTAAAACGCCATTGCTTTAACTCATACTGAACATCAAACCTGTAATTGAATCAGAGTATCGTACAGATAAATAGAAATTTTTGTTCTATTTCATAAAATTCCTAATTTAAGTATAAGACGTATATCACACTATATATACATTTAAGTAATGCGATGTTTTTGCCTTAATACGTAAAATATGTTGTATAAAACTTCTATGTGGCACAGCTTTTCTTTGCCATATTTTTTAACAGATGTATGTCTCACAACATTAATATACAAAACTCCTCATGCGTTCAAGTTTATCGCATCAAGCAAAAAAGGGTTGCTCGAGCAGTTTTTGTAGAGATAGTAAATCATGTATATTTATGCAATGCTGTTGTCAGGGAAAAATCTATCTATATGGAAAGTGGGTCCCCTATCGGCTGACCGCAACCTTCACGCTAATAACACAGCGTATCTCGTAATGAATACTAATAAATCAGAAGCAATACTAAAGTTTTGAAGTGAATTAATACAAAGTTGTGCAATCTTACGTGCATTGGTATTCAGAGACTACGTTCATATAACGGGGCAACGAAAGATTTTAATGAAAGCCTGCCATCTTATGCTTTACTTGGAGTGGCTAGAACCGGTTGACATAATTTGTATAGCTCTCTTTATGTGTCGAATTTTTCATTACAGAGGATGACGGGATTTTTTAAACTTTTATCTGAAAAGAAATGTTTTATTGATGATTATGGAGGAGTTTTTAGGCTTGTGTTCTATCAAAAGAATGTTTTCAATCTTATTACGTATATATTGTAGATAACGGGTACATGCCACGATTACAATATAATACGTTGTTAAACCACGAAATATGCTTCAAATCGTTAAGCTTCAATAAGTTTTCAATATTGTATATATATTTCATAAAAATAAAAAAAATTATTTGTCTTCATAGTTTTAGAGCAAGTTTCCGGAACCGCCGCGGAACTTATTTTCTGAGAAACAAAATGTGTGTGATGCTGATAGAGTAGTGTTACTATGTACTTACCAATAAGGAAGATTTTTTTCTGTGTACCTACACATAATATTCCCTTTTCCTCTTTTCTCTCCAATTTGGTGGTTGCATCAACTCCATGAGATATCAATCGACGAAAATCATATCCTCGCTTGCAGCAGTCGCAACAGCTGGCTGTTCCTTTAAGTGCTTCTTCTCCCTGCGGCTGACCGCCTCGCGCACCCAGCTCCGCCTAATTATTTGCTCTGCTCATATTTCATTACGAATTGGCTCTCATCTTCGACTAACTAAATTGGATTTCAAATAAATTAATAGGAGTATCTCTTTATGAATATTTAATTCACAAAGAGATACCCGATAATTTTAAAATTGTATTCGCACAGAGATAACTAATAGTTTTTTTTTTTAAATTTTAAAATAGGTTGCTAAAATAGTTGCCGATATTTATTATAAGCTTTATTTACGCCAGAGCAATTTAATTTAATTTTAGTCGTGCAATCAAATAGTTTTGCATGTTCATAAGAGTGAAAGCCAATTAGTAGGACCGATGATAGAGTCACTGACGTGGCTTAAGTGAGAGACACTAATTTTCCCACATGACAAAGAGTTTGGTTGCATTATTTACTTAAGTTGCTACTATTTTTTTATACTGTTATATAATTTTGAATTCAATTGTGAATGTAAATTATGTAATCAGCCCAAGCCACACAATAGATGACGTCATGAGTCTTAAATACTCATGACGTCATCAATTCGATCGACGTGTATTGATGATGTCATACCCATTTTCAAAGCTGTAAAATGTTAGTGGTTGGCGCATGCCGTAAATGCAGCGCAGGCGGCTTGCCTTATGCTATCAGCTAATTTAGCTACGTCATGTAGGTACATTATGCTTACACGGCAGCGATGAAAAATTTTACCGGGCATTAAACTGTATTGGGTAGGAATGAAGGTTCTGTCTACTTAAAACAAAAACGATACCATAATATCCTTCAGAAATGCAACTGGTTAGCGTTTCCGCTCAAGCCTCATTAAATCCGGCTATTTGTTTAGGATCACAATTCAAACATACCTTCACGCCGTCGCTATAACAAATTTTACGCTTTAAATATTTGAGGAGTTCTGGCTTGCCGCTTTTATGATAACAAACAATTTTATTATTAACTCGCTTTGTCAAGCAATTTCAGGCATTCAAAATCTATGAGTACGTAAATAACGCAACTCACTGTTTTAGTGATTAGACTATATATCGTGAGTGATATCCATAATAAGTATTAAATCTGACGGCTGAGCCCACGTTTTAGTCAGGTACCTATACCGGACTAGTTTCGAACCCGTCTGGGGTCCTTTTTCAATGCTCGTGACGTGGCATCAAAAAAACTGTAACCTTTACGGGCTGTAAAACGTAAGGCAAGCTGTAAGGGGAGCTGAGGTGCGGAGGAGGTGGCTTCAGATCATCTCCCGACGGTTTCTGCAAATCTTCATCGCTGACATCGTCAGCGTGCGAAATTAACGGTGTCCTGTTCCAAAGATGTTGACGTTAAACATCGGTTTCACGAGCAGCATCCATCCATTGTTATGACTGAAACAAGTGAGTTCAGCCGTCAGACAATAAAACACAAGGTTTCTTAAAAATTATGCACCAATAATAAATCATTGCCAATGTTTCATTTATGAGAAAGAAATATACAGGAGATTATGTGAAATTATAAATGGTATTGATTTTGCCACCGCGGCGGTACGTATTCGTTAATATTAACCAATCAAAAGTCAGATGTCTGTTCACAGTTGCAGTGCACGTTGAGGAAGGAAATTT
Source organism: Maniola jurtina (assembly GCF_905333055.1). Classification (NCBI taxonomy): domain Eukaryota; kingdom Metazoa; phylum Arthropoda; class Insecta; order Lepidoptera; family Nymphalidae; genus Maniola; species Maniola jurtina. The sequence goes on from NC_060030.1 coordinate 8,855,559, forward strand.
TCATTGCAAATTCTGTCATCGTGCCACATACCGAGGAGCTGCTACACAAACACTCGCGTTATGGATGTCAAACTTAAACGAACCGAAATCGACCCCCGTGTTTTCGAATAGAAGCCACTTTTGATAAAGCAGGGCTGTCAATCGCTTAAAAATAAGCGCTACAGTAGTCAAATACTCAGCATTATGCTGAGGCAGAGCCCTTTTAGCTCACACACATTATTCTTTGTATTTTTAACCCCCGACCCAAAAAGAGGGGTGTTATAAGTTTGACGTGTGTATCTGTGTATCTGTGTGTCTGTGTATCTGTGTATCTGTGTATCTGTGTATCTGTGAATCTGTGTATCTGTCTGTGGCATCGTAGCGCCTAAACGAATGAACCGATTTTAATTTAGTTTTTTTTGTTTGAAAGGTGGCTTGATCGAGAGTGTTCTTAGCTATAATCTAAAAAAATTGGTTCAGCCGTTTAAGAGTTATCAGCTCTTTTCTAGTTTTCTTGTAGAAAAGAAGGTTAGATAACCGTTAGGTTCATAATATTATTATGTCAATAGACAAATGTCAAGCTGTCAAGATGGACGTTGCCTAAATACATAATTATTTATTTGAAAATGATGTTTTGGAAAACTCAGATACTTTGGATCGTCGGGGGTGTTATAAATTTTTAATTTACACTTGTCTAGTTTCAAGTTTAGTTTTTATTTGGCCTTAATATCAATTATATTTTCTTTTATTCTTTTGTTGAGCTAAATAAACTTTTACTTATTTATTTAAAAAGATCGTCATCCTTCAGATGAAATACAAAGGTAGAGGGAAAGAGGAGTGGAGGTTTTTAGTCTAGTCCACGTTGGGCAGCAACTCCAATGGAGTCAGACATGCAAGAAACACCGAGGTATCCTTGAGGATGTTCAGCCTTCCAAAATGAAAAAAGGGTCGTTATTCGCCTGAATATAAAATTACAAAACCATAAGTTATCTACACTTGCAATAGTTGTGAAATTCCTTCAACCTTATGTATACTTTTTAATAAAATAATGTATATGAAAAAATAGCGAGCAGCAAACGAGCAGACGGGTCACTTGATGTTAAGTGATAACCGCCGCCCAAGAACATACTATAATATCACACTAATATTATAAAGCCGAAAGTTTGTATGTGTGTGTGTGTGTGTGTGTGTGTGTGTGTATGTTTGTTACTCCTTCACGCAAAAACTACCAGAGGGATTTGGCTGAAATTTGGAATGGAAATATATAATATCCTGGATTAGCACATAGGCTACTTTTTATCCCGGAAAATCAAAGAGTTTCCACGGGATTTCGAAAAACCTAAATCCACGCGGGCGAAGCCGCGAGCATCGGCTAGTACTATAATAAAAGAAAAAAACTTCTTAGTAAAAGAATTCTTCGTAAAATATTAAATTGTTTGTTTGTAATCGATAAACTTTGAAACTGCTGAACCGATATTAATAAATATTTCACCATTAGAAAGCTATTTTATTCAGAAACTAGCCGATGCCCGCGACTTCGCCCGCGTGGATTTAGGTTTTTTGAAATCCCGTGGGAACTCTTTAATTTTCCGGGATAAAAAGTAGCCTATGTGCTAATCCAAGATATTATCTATCTCCATTCCAAATTTCAGCCAAATCTGTCCAGTAGTTTTTGCGTGAAGGAGTAACAAACATACACACAGACACACACACACACAGACACACACACACACACACATACAAACTTTCGCCTTTATAATATTAGTGTGATAACATAAGCTATAAATTACATATGATCCACGAAAGAAGTCGCGGAAAAAAAACTCATTTTTTGTACTATACACTATTCTTTTTTACTATATACTTTTTTTACTACATATGTACTATAAATTTTTCAAACTCGTCGATTAGATAAGAAATTCCTAAAGCATAATGATTGAGGGGGCAAAATATAGTTTTTTTAAACTAAATTTGTGTATTAAGTTAAATAAGAACAGGCTTAGTAGAAGCAACTGGAAGAGATTAGAATTAAAAACGAAAGTAAAATACTAAACTAAATATCACACTAATATTATAAAGGAGAAAGTTTGTATGTGTGTGTGTGTGTGTGTGTGCGTGCGTGTGCGTGTGTGTGTATGTTTGTTACTCCTTCACGCAAAAACTACTGGACGGATTGGGCTGAAATTTAGAATGGAGATAGATTATACCCTGGATTAGCACATAGGCTACTTTTTATCCCGGAAAATCAAAGAGTTCCCACGGGAATTCAAAAAAACCTACATCCACGCGAACGAAGTCGCGGGCATCAGCTAGTAACTAAATAAAACTGTTTAAATACTTACGGTAAAAGTTACAACCCTAAAAACACATCTCGGGCTCGCCGTAACGAACCACACGGAACACGTGTTCTAAGAGCAAGGAACTAGTGATCCATGCGGTTGCGAAATACGTAAACGCCACACTTCCGATAAAATAATTTTGAAGCATTAAGAAAACCACATAACTTATTAATCGTAGTCCGTCATTGTTAAATCCATACTTCCACACTAATATTATAAATGCGAAAATTTATCTGTCTGTCTGTCGCCTTTTTAGAGCCCATTCGCTTACCCAATTTTGTCAGTTTGCTACATAGATATCCTGAATCCCAGAAACGGATATATGGTACATCCTCTAATTCCTAAGAGAGTTCCCAAAAAGTGATTTTTAAATACCTTATATAAAGTTGCGTATATTATCTAGTTTAAACGAAATTTCTTGTTCAAATCTAAAAACTATAAACTTTTGAGCAGTTTAACAATGCAAATAAATGAAATTGAAATTAACGTTAGCTCTGATAAATAAAAATAAAAGCTTTTGTTCATTTAATAGATAATATCAAATACAAAAGAAACAGAAAAAAACATTCAAGAAGTATCTAAACATAAAGGCTGTAGTCGTGGAAGATAGGAAGGACATATTGAACGAGTCATCGATGCGACAACAATTTGCCGGTCTGGTCGGTACCAGTGCCGCTATGCAAATGTCCGCGCTCCATTTTGCTCTGGGCCGAAGGCTGGGAAGAGCGTCGCGGCTCGAGGGGGAAGGGAGTCCTGCATACCGGATGTTCCGCTGTCGTCGCAGGAAATTGAGAGCGCTGCATAAATCCTCATCCTACAAACCAAATTTGATTCGCCCTAATCCGGATATTGATACGAAACAAACACCGCAGGCGGATATTTTAATCACGCTGTCCCAGAATCCTTTACCTTTTTTAAGATTCGAAAACGTCAGTAACTTTCCCTTCGTAAGTAAATATGTTTTCACAAAATTCTTGCGGAGACCACGTAAAGCGCGTCGAATGCCAGTAGGGTGAAATATTGTTGGGAAAATTGAATACGTGCAGGTATTCGCAGTCACTTCAGTATCCTTTAGATGTTTCACTACAAACACTTTCTCCTCTCCTTGGTGACGGATATTGCCTACGAAAAACACCTACGTAAAATACGTTTAGTTACAATTTCACAGAGTATTTAAATAGATAAACATAAGCATTTGCAATTACGATTTCTGTTTACTTTTGTAATAAACTGTATTTGATCAGAAATTCCAATATGAAAATTGCTTAGCGGCTTTCTCCACCTGTTCACTGTGATTAAACAGCTTTCCCCGCAAACAGTCGGAAGGCGGTGCGACGCGTCGTCAAATGTAAATGTTTTCAAAGAAAACCTTTTGCGGCAGACCCAAAGAAAAATTTGGACGTTAGAGATGTTCAATGTTTACATCTACACGTCTTCAGTTGATAACGAATAAACATCGATGCTTCTGAATAAATGATTTATTTACAAGCAAGACGGATTTAAAGTTTGCTGTAACGAATGGTAGAATGATAGAGGTAGTTATCAAAAGAAACTTTATGTGCCTATTTCCGTAATGGTTTTGCAACTTTTTTATAAAAGTTCATTAGTTTCTTGTAGTTACTTTAGCAACTATAAAGTTTGCTTTGCGTTCATTGAAAATTAATGTAATTGGATATTATACTACTCTACACTCTTTTTCCCATTTAATAATTCAAAAACTTACAAATTCATTCCCTCGAAATTTAAATGTGCCTGTCAACATATTAAAATCGTTAGCATATTTTAACTCAAAACTTTCAGTGTGCTTATCGTAGTATTTATAGAATTAGCCCCAAGAGGATATCCAAGTACCTATTATTACTAATGCATTAGGGTTTATTAGGTATAGTTGTATATACATAACCTACCAAACCCAGCAAATTCTAACTGCTCCAAGTGATTTTATCGGCACGGAATAGAACTAGCTACGAGCTAGGGGGTACATTAAATTCAATAACACGAGTTAGAGAGTTCGACGCTCGCACCGACCGTCCTCAAATAAGTAAAGAAGAAAAACTTTCGAAAAACTCCGCTCAACTTGTACTGTTGTATGTATAAATTTTTGCGAAGCAAACTAATATAAGTATGTATTGTATCAATGGAAAGACATACCTTTTTATTTCCTTAACTTTTACGATGTCTGTTGATATTATAGTAATCCAAATCTTTCACACAAGCAAAACATTGCTTTTTGTGATTTGTTTATTAAGACCTTTATATATATACTCGTAATATGTCTACTATTACTTTTTTTAATATTTAACAATAACAAAGTTGTCTCTTAACATATTACTTACCCAGTAAAAAGCAAACAGTAATATAAATCCAGTCATTTTGAATATTTTAAACCCATCGTAATGCGAATACGAAGTCTTCAAAAACATCAGAGCAAGTTCCAAGCTACTACACTAAAACACAATATGCCTAATTTCATGATTCGCAGTCAACGGGAAGTATTCTATAGGTTTTCTTGACAGACACGACGAACGGACAGACAGACAGATATAGATACAGACAACAAAGTGATCCTATAAGGGTTCCATTTTTCCTTTTGAGGTACGGAACCCTAAAAATACAAAAAAAAAATACAAAATATTTATTTCGGTAAAATAATTTCACATAGAACCTAGAAATTCAAAGGAATAAATAAACAATTCACAGGAATTTGTAAAAGTGTATTTGAAAAAAGGAGACTATGACTTTATAAGCGGTTAGTTATCTAAAATGTCCAATAGTAATTAATATATTATTAAGATGTATGCACACGAGCAATCCCGGTGACTCTCATACAAAGGCTTAATCGTAATTTGGAAGAAGAAATTGTTGCATATAACGATTGCTTGTATGTGCAAGCCCTTAAGCGCCTTGGGTTCCAACAGTTTACTTGTTAGGACATTGGCAACTCTTCTCACTCAAGTGCCTAGAACTAAACTTGTATTTCCTAGTTTACCCTCTAATTTGCGCTCACACGCGTTGTTAGATATCTACTTTCTACTAAGTTTATAATTTCTAGTTAAGTAAAACCTTAGCTTATTGGTATCGATGAGTTTAAACTTTTTAAACAAAACTGGTCCGTTATTTCTTTGAATATACATATAATGACCGACACCATTATACTAACATTTTATAACGTTAAATCGATCCGGCATGTTGGCCTTTCAACAATATTTGCTCAGTTTAGCTATTCAATAAATCATTATCAAAAATGAGCAAATATTGTTTTAAGTTTTTAACAATTGGCAAAAATTCTCTTGGCAAAAGTTTTTAAATTGCGTGGAACAGCCATGCGTCTTTAATAAAAAACAAAACGAAATAAGGTCAGTTATTATAATGTATATGGCAAACATCTAGGCTGAATTCTTTTATTGTAATACGGTGTAAACAACCAACTTTAAATTCGTAGCATCACAGACGCGTAGTACCTACTCAAAGACACCCGAGGACGAGCAAGTTCCGAGTGTCGTTATGATTCACAGTGAAGAGTGAGGGAGGTCGCCGCGTTTTGTCCATTATTATGCACCGCGAGTCCGACAGTTCACTTGTTAGGACTTTCCTAACTCCACCAGTTCCAGACTAGACTTCTAGCACTTATGACTGAACTGGGAAGTATTGCTTAGTTTATTCTCTAATTATATCTCACATACGAACACTTGTAGTTATAAAATACAAAATGTATATAACATAATCAAATAGTTTTTGAAGATTCATAGTCAGGGATCGGAGAGAAATCCGAAAGGTTGATTCAAACCCTACGCATCGCACTATGATGTTATGAACTAGAACAGCTGGCCTACGAGATCGACCACATGAGAATTTATAGACTAAGATTATAATTGTGCCTTTTTGATGTACTAAGCCCAAAGCAAAAAATTATGATTAATACATTGCTACATTGGTAATTGTTGGCTGAATTATTACATATGCATATAGTAAGACACAAGTGGTAAGCCGCGGCACAAGTGTGCCTCTCTTATCAAGAGTTACATTTTTGTTTCATTTACCATAGGGTCATGAAGTCTCTAGTGCAAAAAAAATTACGAGATATTTCTCCGCGGTCAATAGCCTCATCTGGTGAGAGAAGTGTCCAGTGCAGAAATACACCATTTCATGTGAGCATGATTTGTATAGTAATTTGATAAGGCTACCTTTAAGTTTTCTTGTAACATTTTCAATTTTAAAAAACGCAGTCATAAAACATGGTATTTGTTAAACGAAAGATATCGGAAACAAGGCTGGTTGGCTGGCTGGCAGGCTGTTTTGGAGTTTTGTGCGTTATTATGCGGCACGTGTCCGTTAGTTTACTTTGTGGAATATTCACAACTCGTCCCTGTAGTGCCTATGTCTAACTGGTAAGTATTCCTTAGTTTGTCCTTTAATTTTCTCTAAAATGCCACGGCCAACTTCATAGTGTCGAGTGAGGAGACTACACGTTTATCTACCATAAATTAAGTGGATTAGAGTTTAATAGTGTTAAACTTCTTTGTCTTTTGCTTTGTGATCTGTTTTGATCACTATTTCGTATATTAAAATCTGTAAAAGTATTACTTTATGCTAAACAAAACTGTAGGTAAGTACATTTTATGACGACATAAATAAGTTGTTACCATATTATCGCCATAAAAGAAGAACAAATAATTATTCAATTAATTATTTTCTTTCCAAACTCGTAGCTACTATATGCTAGATTGTATAATGGGAAGTGGTTCAGGGCAGTGCAGCATGACGCTCATCAAGCAATCATTATGGAGGCGCCATGTTTTTAAAACTGCTTTCCATAGCGCATGATCCGCGATCCAAATTAATCCCCTACTACAATATTGTTTCATAAAATTAGAATAATCTATTTCGAAAAAATTTGCCCCGTTTTATAAAACGGAATCTCTGAGAGTTTCCGAGGCAACATTAATTATTTCGCCCTCGCTCCTGTGGTATGCCGTGACTACCGGCGTGATTTTGCATATAATTTTCTACTCAATAAACGCTACGTTTACTGTGCCGCTAAAGCAATAAATGAAGTCGAAAAGACCGTTTCGGTAACATTCAGGGATATTATAATTTGTAACGTGTTTTTTTTTATTAGCACAAGTTAAGCAAGCTTGCGCTTGACGACATTCATTAGGAAAGCAACGATGAGGTCTAAATTGGAGCACGCTTGTCTAGAAGATGCATATTCACTCGTGTCTTGAAGGTAATTAGGCTTAGGTAATTACGTGGCAGAAAGTACTTTCTTATCTACTTTTACTAATATTTTGAAGAGAAAAGATTGGATTGCTTGTAATTGGTAAACACTAAAACTACTGAACCGGTGAATCCATTGTCTAATAAATTTTAACGCTAAGGTAATGCCATCATCCTTTGAACAGGACCATTAGCTCCACATGCCTGGAAGCTGGATTACATTGACGGTGCTAGCGACGATCATCTGCTGAAACCCTAGGCAAATAATCTGGGGGGGCACCTCCCCCTAACTTTAGCCACTCTCACAGTGCGCCTTGCGTGTCACAGCACGCACTGACCCGCAGTCTCCTGGCTGCCACGTCACGGCAGAGGCCACTCCGGATGGGTTCAAAACTAATCGGGCATAATCCGACAAACAAATTAGGTAAGCCGGTCATACATAGATTTTAAATCCTGTAGGTTTCCCTTTCATCACGCATCACGTTTAAAATGTTTGCATCAGCGTAACTACACTCAGCCTCGTGACATTCATTGCACTATGGCTGACAGGGCCGCGCGTCATGGATGCCCCTATGGAAATAGCCACGCCATAGCTGACATTAGTACGTCGTGATGGCACATAATATAATTAGTCACTCTGCACTGACCTTTTAGGGGAGGTTTATCGGTGGTAGGCGGAAGATTTTACATAATAAAAACTAAACCAAAAATGTAAAATTAAAGTTTTATGAAAATACTTTTTCAAATCATACACAGTGTGACAAAGTTAATCAAGTGACTCAAATAATTTTATAACTGCGCTGGCATAGTTAGGTACTCAAGCAATGGATAGGTAATTAGGAAAAAATATAAGTAAGTAGTCCTTATCCATTTCAAATAAAGTTGAATATAGTTTAACTTTATTCTAACCACCTAATTTGTTCCATTCTTGCATTATCATGTTGCATACAAAGCTCTACAATAAAATGGAATATGGAATATCGTGTACTAATGATATTAACTATCCACGAAGAAGTTCATGCTTTTGCAGTGCCACTTGACTTTTACTGAACTAAATTCAAGAAACAGCTAACCTATATTTCTACTATCTAAAATTATGAAATGTTTTAAATTAAAGTTTTGATTGGATTATCCAACAGAAGCATAACAATGCGGCAATACGAGTGATTCAAGATGAAATCTTATTAAAAGTGCATGTAGCCAAGCCAACGATTTGCCTGCATCTCCACCCCGCCCTGGGGTCGCAAGCGGTAATATAACGGACGATTCAGTTGCAAGTCACGGACTAGATTACCGCGCGACGTCGCGCCTCACGATCGGTCCAGAAAACAGATGCTCAATTACTTATCTCCTTTTCATATCCAACGCAAAATTAAAACCCAACTTTATCACTATTTATCCCATACCATACCCTACATTTTTCTTTATCAGACAAGTTATCAGTTTAAGTAGCACAAGTAGAAGTATCTACATAATAATATCATCTTTGTGAAGTAAATAAATCATCAAGCAAACTTTATTATTTTATGCACTTCTATGCATAAAAACATACTCGTTATATTTTGATCATTAAAGCTGTGCCATAAGTGCTAGATACGGTACGGTTTTAATAACAAAATATTTTATCTAAAAGATAAAAATACTTCACTTAGCAAAAATACTGTAGGAAATTCAGCGGGAAACTTACGTAAATTAAAAGGAGGAAGAAAAGCAGGTTCCATCAATAAGTGGCGGTGGAGTTAGCAAATTGAATTGAATAAAACACACAAGTCCGCTAACGAGCCGGTGTTTACCCAAGTGGACACTAATTGGCTTAGCCAGCGGTCGCCATCGCACTCAAAACAAAACAATCTAAGGTCTCAGCTCGAATGGATATGGTAGGTATTTTCGCTATTTTTTCGCACTTCCGTTTGAAATATTTGCACTCCTGTTTGATCACCTTTATTGTACGGATTCGTTGTCGGTCCGGTACATGTCCAATTTGTCAGGTTTCAAACTCTATTAACGCACATTTTTGCGAATATACTTGATCGGATCTTTTTTTGTAAAGAATGGTCTTTTTTGAAATTGCAAAGAATATGCTACCCGGGCCCTATTGCTTACACCATAAATAAACAAGAAGTTTGTTTAAAAAAAATATTTTTGTATATTTGATTTTTAAATATGTTGCTTGTTAATTCGAAACAACATCTTTTTTTTTTTTTTCATCAAACGCAATTTTGAGTTAGGTGCTATTTACAACAGCTAACATTAGGTATAAATTGACGAGCGTAATAATCGATCCATAAAGTCGACATTAATATATTTAGATCACCTTCAGATATTATGATCCTACAAATTGCCACATCCATTTTGTATACCATAAAAGTGCTGTTGAGAAATACAATTTAGTGTGACTCTTGAATGAAAATACAATCACTAACAAGACGCGTGACTTATATAAGACAACTTTATTGAGCACGTCTTCTACGGAACAGCAGCAATTATAAAAAGCGAAGATACCCTAGTGTTTAAGACTTCAGCCTGATTTTCGGGGCGTCTTAGGTTCCAATCCGGGCACACGACCCTAAATTTTCGGAGTTAAGAGGGCTCTCTCCGTCACTCGTTTCATACAATCGTAGTTCCAATTTCATTTGAATATTAAGCAACCAAAGTCAATGAAATTTTGCGGACATATTCTAGAAAATAATATCTATGTCTGTGTTTTTCCAGATTTCTGTTAAAATATTCGGTTTCAAAGTTACGCGGTCTTAAAAAATTTCATACAAATCTTTGAGCACCTGTTATTTTAAAAGTACATATTTTAAAAAAAATCTAAAACACCACAGACACAGATATAGTTTCTAGAATACGTCTGCAAAATTTCATGGACTTTGGTTGCTTAATATTCAAATGAATTTGGAACTACGATTGTATGAAACGAGTGACGGAGAGAGCCCTGTTAAGGTCCAAACGCACTTACGTTGTTCTGCGCAACGCGACGCGGCACGTCAAATATTGTAGTTTATATAGAATAGAATGTATTTTTGTTGAAGTAGTCTTGTCTTTGTAAGTGGTCTTGAATCGTCAAAATAATTTACCATTGGTTCGGAATGCCGTTCCTACCGAGAAGAACCAGCAAGAAACTCGGAGGTTGCTTTTTTACTCAAAGGTACAATTATACAATATTTTGTGAAGCCTGCAAATCAACACTTGGCTACCATCGTGGACTAGAGCCAAAACCCTTTTTATTCTGAGAGGAAACTCGTACTCACTATACTCAGTACTGGGCCAGCGATGGTTTGGGATGATTATGGTTAATTAATAGCTAAAAGTAATCTTAGAGCCCAAACATTTGCTAAAACCACAAATTCTTCGTATTAAAAAAGCAGAAGATCCTGTTTCTCTCTGTCTGTCTGATAATTTTTCACGATTAATAATCCCCTGAACCAATATCGACTATAGGTAGGTGTATTTAAAACACATACTGGAACTTTGTTTTTTGTACGAAGCTGATAAGCTTTATGTAAAGCAATTTTTGACGTAATTGGTAATTACTTTCTAAGCAAAATATATTTAACCTCGTGGTGATGCAGAAAAAACTTGTTTAATAAGAGCCAGGTAATTTCGGAGATGCCCGCGAGGCAGCCTCTAACCTAGGTATAGCTACATACACCTAAAGGAAAATTTAAATAAACACACTTAAGTTTACTGCGACAAAATGAGCTCGAAATAAAAGTAAACATTCCTTGTCGTATTTGTTTCTACACGAAAGTAATATTAATTATGTGGAGCTTGTTTTATTCTCACAAAATTATCTCTGTTATAGCTGAACCTGTTTAGTATATTGTTTTATCTAATTAAACTAGTTCAGAGTAAGACCTGGAATATATGCTTTTGCTGGCAGAGCAAAGGCAAATAGTATTCAGATCGCGAAAGTAATTTTAGAAGTGTTAATGCAAGGTGCGTCCTGCGCATACTCTCCGACGGCACCCGACGCGGCAGCGTATCACTGACTTTGTATCTTGTGTTCAATTTGCATATAAATTGTGTCTTCCGGTCAGACAGCCACCAAGATGACACACGTCCGTAATATGTCCCCAAGCAAAAGTTTATCACATCACTATAATTGCATATACGCCAGCATAATTTCGTTCCGTGATCCCTCGTTTTATCATGACTAAAGAAACATAATTATCTACTCTGATCATGTTTATTCTAGGTAATAGGTAATGCTAGTTGTGTACGGCTGCTTCTTCTGTAGACCTATTTGTTTCAAATCCTATTCTACGGCAAACATCATACTCCATTCGATGAGCTGTGAGCGACTTTGCGTTCATAAGTTGCACGCACATACAAACTGTGGGACTAACTCCCTTCGGCGATGTTCCCACTAGATTTCAACATGAGGCGGATCAATAAATTCCTTAAAAACCGGCATTGGTAATTCCTCTGGTGTTGCAAATATTCGTGGGCGGCAGTAATCATTTTACATCAGATGAGCCACTTGCTCGTTTTTTTAAAGTTATAAAAATTCAAAAACACGCGAAACATACCGATTACTTTGGTCAAATACATTACATTAATTGCACCGGCTTAGCGCAAACACAAGCTAATGACGGTCATAAATCCATCTTTTATCGTTACTAAGTTAAATTAACGCCTATATTAGTCTTCATCACTCTCGCCTTTAGCGGCAGCAATAAAACGATGAAAAGAACCTAATTTTTCAGCAAATCATCTCCGGCCCACATAGAGTCATCAATATTAATTTTGCGGCGCGCCTCCGAAACAAACACCTTTCCAAAGTAGCATGAGCGCTTCCTTTGTGGCAACTATGACGGTGACTCGCCGCCGATGCCGCAGGGGGCTAACTCAATTTATTTGGATAATTGGCTTGTTTCACGGGCGTGCTCTACACCTATAAATTGTTTCACGCCGCGCTGTATGGATTACAGAAACGTCATAATTACCTTAATTTACATTGTTACATCAATCCACGTTTATATTTTGATGAGCGCGACATGCTAGATACAAATGTTTGTTAACAAATCAATTATATACACAGATAGCTTCTATTTCTGTTATAAAAGACTGTTTGACAGTTTTAGGGACTTTGAAAGCTTAAAAAAATAATTGTTTTAGGCTTCAGAGAATGAAGAGTCGATAGTGGGTGAAGTTATTATAATTTTATATTCTTGTGTCAGTGCCAATTTTTTTGGCAACTCCTCTTTTGGTATCATAAAAATAACATTAAAAGCACAAAGTCATTTCAATATTTTCAGATTCATCATAATAAAAATTTCTACTATTCAACTAGGTAAGCCAAATTGATATTATTGATCTAAAGGATTAAATTCCAATCCCCCGAATCTATCTTCCATAAATTGAATCGGGGAATACCTAATGCCTAGTGTATAATTTAAAGGAAGGTCCAGTGAGGCAATTTCTTCAAAGTGCTCTCCGTGGTTTGTAGTGTGTAGCACCCCTTATATTTACATATAAATTATTTTGTAGATACGTGTAGAAACAAACAACTTCAGAAGTATTCTTTGGGTTTAATAAATGTGATTGTTATTTAATCCGATGCAAACGTGTAGTTTTATGTGACTCTCTTTTTTGTGTGACTGTGGAAACGTAGACGGACGAGTGGATCGATTTTATGCGGTTTGTTTTGTTTGAAAGAGAGTGCTTGCGAGTTGGTCCTTAGACACGTTTGATTGAAATCAGTTCAGATTTTATAAGTGTTTTAAAGGGATCTTTTTTAATGGTGCTAGGTTGTGCTTGACTATACAGTTTGATTGTATAATATTTATATTTCTTAGCGGAATGCGATGGCAGTTGGAAAGTCTCGGGCCTCAGGTCTAGGAGACGTCCAAATTCTTAGAAGTCCTTATGTGAAATCTCAATATGTTCAGTAAATAAGCGCCAGTTCGGAATTGAATGCCACCGGAAAAAGTAGAGTGAATTATTTTCTATCCATTGGACGATTTCTGTAGAGTATTATAAAAAAAATTGCGCTTGCTGCGTGCATGATGCTATTCTTTAACTCGATTGATACTGAATTGAATATGCCTCGTTTCTGTAAAGTTAAAGAAAAACATTGACAACTGTCCCGAGATTAAAAATATTCTTTCGACTGCAAAATTTTTTGTTAGTTTTACTAAAGAACTATGAAATGACTATCGTTTTTGTAAAATGAAAGCTTAATCCTCGCTCTTGCTTCACTCGCGCTTATTTGAAACTCACATACGATACATGAATCCTGAAAACATTACACACCTTTTTTACGTTTTATTGGACAATCGTGTAAAATCGTGCAGGCTATGCTAAACAAAGCTACTCGCGAATACTCAACAATTTCAGAAATATAGAATAGTCTCTTTCTTAAAACAAGAAATAAATAAACGGAAGCAGACGGGCTCCAGCACGGCAATGGCTCTATTGATAAAATGATTATTGAAACGAAGGCATTGGATTAGTTTACCCGGTGCACGTACGGCCGCGGCGTCCAGCCGTCATTACGGCGGCTCCGCGCCAAATTGCGACATCCGCAGCCTTTGCTCGCTGCACTACCTCTGCACTGGAACTAACTGACCAATTCAGCCCATTTCGTCGTTATAATAAACGCTTTTCTACAAGTAGGTAAGTACGCCAATATTGATCAGGTACACAATTCGACACATCTACGTAGATATCTTCCGACATCTATCGACACAACTCACCATTCAAATTATATCTGCGCTATGATAAAATTTGATAATATTCGACCACAGCACTGCTTTCGCGCAGCATACATAATTGCAGCCGTTGGTATGAGTTTTCAAAACAGAAAGTCCACAGCGCTGAAGCTACACTTTCGCGTAGCTCCATGCGGCTGATTTGAGTGTGCCCGTCATATTGCAGGGATTAAATTATTTTCAAAATGTATGAAATCTATTAAAAGGTTATTAAATATGAAAGAACTCAATCCAACTTTTATTCGGAAAAAATACCCTATTTCGTAATTACTTCCATAGTCTTCAATTAGATTGTGGATTGAATTCGGGGCTTCAGTCACAGCGTCAACGTTTCGTAGCACGCCGCTGTACATTACTCGATCCTCAGTACCAAGCCACTGCTGTTTATTTTACCGCAATGAATTTTCTAGAAATATTTTCTTCGTTTTTTAATTTTGAATACATTTGAGTACAATTCTCTGTAGCGGTAGCGCGCCCCCGGCAATCTCCAAATTGCCTCTTTATGTGCAGATAGATGTTCCGACCCTCGGTTTTCCGTCTTTTGAATGTCGTTTTGCTGTTAAATAACTGTACTCTATTATTGTAATTTTGATCTTGTAAAGTTTATTATCCATATTTCGTACTTATGCATCTATCTTATTCTTATACTCCTTCAGTGTTACGATAAGATAAATATCAATAAGTCTGGCAAAAAGTTATTATGAACTAAAGCTAACAAAAAGGCCATATTTTCCGAGCTCTACAGTCACCCACCTACTTTTAGTAACTAATAATAAAAACATAATAAGGATAAGAGCACAATTGAAATAAAAATAAATTAAGTCAGCACTTATTTTTTCCCCTGAGTTATACCCGCTTTAAATACGTTTGCTTATGACTTTATAAGTACTTTTTATTAAGAAAAATCTCTGTTTTTTAAATTAGTTCTTAACGAGAAAATTCTTTTGAATATCAGACCACTAAAGATCACAATTACACGTTTTACAAGATTCGAACTCATTTATTTTTCTTTTAAGAAATTATTTCTCGTGAAGGAAATTAATTCCTTGGCATTATACTTCTTTCAGAATTTGAATAAACTTGGAAAAGATTTCATAAAAAATAGACGAACCGAGGGCCTGCGGCTAATGCCAAATTACGTCGTTATTTACAAGTACGAACAGGTACCTACTTCTTGTACCGGGGAATACAGATCAGATAATATTTGATACACGATATCTTCCTGAGATTTTTAACAAGATTGGTAAGCGACAACTGCTATTTGTTAACATTTAAATTGGTTTAAATGTTAACAAATAGCAGTTGTCGCTTGATACTATAAAATAAACATAATATTAATTTCATAACAAGGCAAGGTATAAATTTCGTGCTCGATGATAAGTAAGGTACTTGTCCGACCACCTACGATTAGCGAGAAACGAGTTAAGCTAAAAACTAGTAGCGAGTTGGTGGGCAAAAAGAACGAGTGTTGAGCTTTAATGTCGCCGAGACATACCTACTAGGGATTGCAATGCTGGATCCGCAATCCAGCAATCCAGCTGGATCCAGCACGTTTTTGGTGCTTGCTGGATCCAGCGTCAGACGCTGGATCCAGCGGTGCGGATCCGCAATAAGCTAAAAACACGTAACTTTCTTTCTTTTCGCGCAAAACCAACAGAATATCTTTCAGAAAAGTAAAAAAAAACCTGTAACATATTTGATTGGCTTCTCAAGTCTGAAATTCAACTTCTATTAAGATTTTATGAGTGGGAATTGGAATAGGCTAGACAATTCTATTTCGAAAATTAGTGAGACTGAGAAACTGAGAGCCCTACAAAGTTAGTAACATAGTACCTAAATGAATAGCTATTTTAGATAAATGATGTGTATAAGAGAAGATACTGTAAAATATAGCACGGTACGTTTTTGGGTCCAAGGTTTTCGTTCTGAAAATTATTTTGACCAACAGAACAAACCCCGTGGACGGCCGGAGATCCTAGTTGACAGTGAGAAATTAAAAATGAGTGTTTGGTGGACCAGTGCTGTTAACATACACTACAGCTTCCTAAGATCTGGCCAGACGAATACGACTGATCTTTATTGTTAGCAATTACAAACCACTACCGAAAAGCTAGCCCAATAGGCCACTGCTGCTTCAGAATAACGTTTAGACCTCATATTTCACGACAGACAGTCGCTAAATTAAGGAGCTGTGGATTGGAAACACAGACCATACTCCCCGAACCTTGCTCCAACAAACACTTTTTTCGGAATTCAGGCAATTTCTTGCAATGAAAAAATTTCAATTTCGGTTTTTCGATTCAGCCCAAAGATTCTATTGGCATCAAAGATTTTATTGATTCTCGCTCCCATAATTTTTTTAGCAATGGAATCAATGAATTAGGTATCAAATGGTGAAAGTATGTAGATAATGAATAGTACATACTTCGATTGATTAAATAGTTACATACTTAATTTCATTTAAAAAAAGGTTTTTCTTTTTCCATATAAATGCCATTTCCATAAAAAAATATAGGTAAGGACCTCATATTATAACTACAAACAAATATAGGCGGATAGTTATTAAACTTTCAACAGTTAAAACGTAAAAAATGCTGTATTTCTTTAAAAACTCGATAAATGCTGGATCCGCGCTGGATCCAGCTGGATTTGCTTCGATCCAGCAAAAATCCAGCTGGATTGAAAATGCCGCTGGATTGCAATCCCTAATACCTACCTACCTAAATTCAATTCCTGCGCCTACGCTACGCGAGTGTTTTGAGTGCTAAGAGAGCGTCATAAGAAACAAAATGCACTGGAGTAGAAGAGATAGTGCTCTACTACTGCTCTAAATGTGGTCCAATAACGCAGTTTAAAATCTTCACTTTAGATACGTTATATTTATATTTTAACACTTTATTTATTAAACCCATACTCCTTTGGTTTCTTCACGGTATCGTACCGGAACGCTAAATTGCTTGACAGCACGGTAATGCCTAAACTACTACTACTAAATGCGGAAACCACGGCGGATGCCTCCCACCAGACCAGACCAGAAATTTAGAAATTATAAAATTCCAAACCCTGCCGGGAATCGAACCCGGCACCTCCCACTAATAAGACAGCGCTTACCACTGCGCCAGGGAAGCCGTCAAACGTTCCTAACGTATCGAACGTATCTATTTCTTTTTTACACACCTTTAATAATAATAATTATTTTATTGACTCTTAAGGTCTAAACCATACTAATATTACGTAAATTGCTCTTGACAACGACAAAATACATATTGCATTCCAATAAAACACAAAAAAATGATTGCAACAATAATTTATTTTAAATGATATTTATATTTTAATGATAGAATTACAGACTTCTCCCAAAGTCAGCTAGCATCTGCAGTCGGTACTAAAATAAAAAGTAAAACTGGAAAGAAAAAAATCATTTATTTTTTACATGAAAATCAATATTAAACTGAAACCAAGGCTACAAAATTTTATAAATAATTAATTTACTAATGAAAAATGGTGTGAAATATTATGTATTAGCACTCATGATTTTTGTGATCAGTTCAATAACAAAAACCCGACTATATCTTTAAAATACCACCACGTATAACGAACGATATTAACAGGGCTCTCTCCGTCACTCGTTTCCACTCGTTTCATACAATCGTAGTTCCAATTTCATTTGAATGTTAAGCAACCAAAGTCCCTGAAATTTTGCAGACATATTCTAGAGACTAATATCTGTGTCTGTGGTGTTTTAGATTTTTCTAAAAATATGTAGTTTTAAAATTACAGGGGCTCAAAGATTTGTATGAAAATTTTAAGACCGCGTAACTTTGAAACCGAATATTTTAACAGAAATCTGGAAAACCACAGACATAGATATTAGTTTCTAGAATATATGTGCAAAATTTCATGGACTTTGGTTACTTAATATTCAAATGAAATTGGAACTACGATTGTATGAAACGAGTGGAAACGAGTGACGGAGAGAGCCCTCTCGGTCAATGACGGCCGATTTCCTATCAATAAGATTCGACCTTGTAAATCGGACCTTACAACTTCAAAAGGTAACATAATTTATGTTTTAAATCTAATATTTACACGGCGATTTGAAGCTCATCGGAAGTAGCAATGATTTTCTTCTTCTCTGCCTTCCAACATTTTTTTTAATTTCACATAAGCATAATTAAAACCACCATCAACTAAGTGCAACCAGGGATAAAGCATTAGGTATACCCTTCCAATGTCTATTGAAAAATGGTTGGAAATTAATAATTTTAACTTACGTTTGGATCTGCCGCGTATGAGCATTTGTGAACATCAAATGCTCGTTGGCAATTGTCTTTGCCCGGCGTATCTAATTGATAAAATGGAATGTTTCGTTGTTTATTCAGAATATATATTAATAATTTTACTGTCTATATCTATCTATAAAAGGAAAAGCTGACTGACTGACTGACAGATCTATCAACGCACAGCTAAAACTCCTAGATGGATAGGGCTGGGCATGCAGTAACTATTATGACGTAACCAGCTGCTAAGAAAGGATTTTTGAAAGTTCGACCCCTATAGGGGCAAAATAGGGGTTTGAAATTTATGTAGTCCACGCTGACGAAGTCGTGGGCATAAAGCTACTTAACAATATTAATCCAGTGACCCGAAGAGCTTAAAATCGATTAAAATATCAATAATAATATTATAAAGAGTATAAGTATAATATACCTATAACATCAACAAAGAGACAAATGAAAGAGATAAAGATCTCACCATGATGTTTACAAGCATTAATCATTTTCCTGACGCGATCGGTGTATTTCTCGGGGATCAAGCTGATCATCAAGTCGTAATCGACATTGCCATCCTCATCCACCTGTAAAGACAAAACGAAAACCAACTTCAAACCAATAATAGTAATAAGTCATTCTCTTAGAATCTTAGATGATATGCTATAAGTATGTACCGGTAGGAAGAAGCTAAATTTTAATTGATTTTCAAATTACAAAGAGCATGCACGTGATAGATTATTATTTTAAAATAAGAAATTTATTCTGTGATTTATGAGGAATAGTTAATTATTGAAGTATGTAAACACTGTTTACTATTAAATTAGGTAGCAATAATTGTAAAAAGGGGTGGCAACACTTGTTTATCTTGTATTCGTACTTATTATGATGGTAATAGGCTGATTATCAAGATTAGCTATACTCTTTTATTTTTGTTACTAAAATATGTATAATTGAAAAACAGAGAAAAGTGTAGACATTATTAGAATAAATAATTATTAATTTTGTGATGTAATGTGTAGTTAATTTATGTTTCAAGAAAATAATGTGATTCAAGAATAGAACAGTTGACTATTATAGAGTTCCGACAGAAACTTTCAAGTTACACGTCATTGCTACTTGATTAAATTATAATAATGTTTTAAATAGAGAAAACTATTTGTTAATTATTAGAATAATATCTTATGATCTTTAAGAATAATTTTGTGTAATGCTGTACTATAATTGTGAATTAAAATACCTCAATTGACTTATGACTTGTGTGTACTTTTGATAAATAACTTTAAACTAAATATTGTATTAACTTGATAATGGTTTCAATTATTAATATTAATGTTAACTAGTGCCTGGAAACATATAATTGTTAGTAATTCAGCCTAATTGTTTACTATGAACAGAATATTGTGTTATGTTGTCAGCTTGGTATAAGGAAAATGTAGAGGGAACAAAGAAAGATAGTAACCTATATAAACCACTGTTGGGGTGAGAGTAGTTAGTTTTTGTGCAACGAGCCTCCTCGAATAAAGATAAGTATTCTTACTGTATCTCTCTGTATTTGATTGTTATAAATTGTGTTATGTATACCTAATAATGTACCTAATAATTTCCGTGGAAACTCATCTTAACTGTGTAATTGTTGTGTACCCATTTTAACTCGTTGATAAACCAATCCAATGAATCATTGAAAAATATAAAGAGTGTTAATTTTGTACATCGTTTCATTCCTTCTCTTTGCTAGTTTTGCCTAAAATAATTAAATTATTTACTCTCAAATAGCATCTAATTAAAGTTAGTACACTAGGGTTTTATTTCTTTGCTTTAATACTTGTGATTTCTAAATATAGAAATGTAGTTCTTTATCTGCCTAAGTAAATAAAAGTTCGTAGCTTATTCATCGTCATGATCAACCATTTGTCGGCTCACTACTGAGCACGGGTCACTTCTCAGAGTGAGAAGGTTTAGGCCCTAGTCTGCCACGCTGGCCCAATGTGGATTGGTAGACTAAAATAAATTACATAATAACTATTAAAGTACCTTATAAATTGTAGCTCTACCTGAAATTATTTAATATCAGAAGTGGGATACGAATTATTTATGGCAATGGAAACCTAATAGCATTTTTGTTACACAGGTCTTGAAAAAAACGAGGGACAATGAATCTCAACCACGAGCAGCTGCAAGAAATCTTGAAGAGTATACGTGACTCGTTAACATCCAATCAACGCAGCGATGACATCGCGCTGCCTATTTTTGATCCTGAGAAAAGCGACAACGGGGCTGAGACCTGGTGCAAAAGCATCGAGTTACTCGGCACCGAGCTTGGATGGAGCAGTATTCAAAAAGCAGCTAAAGCAGGTAAGGCCCTCCGAGGGTCTGCTTTATCTTGGTTTGAGTCATGGGAGCCCGAACAAGGTAGAAATTGGGAGAATTTTAGCAAAGATATTATTGCATTATATCCTGAAAAGAAAAATCTTTCGGAAAAATTATCAAAGGCTGTATTGTATTCGTCGGATTCAAGTGATTCGTATTGTGATTATGCAAGAGAAAAGTTAAGACTTTTACAGAGTTGTAAGATTAATTTTTCTGAAAATCAATTAATTGAGCTTGTGTGTGGGGGAATTCGGGAACCAAATATTAAAATAACTTGCCATAATACTTCCGTTACTAACACGTCGGAATTAATAACTTTGTTTTCTACATTTTCGAAACAAACAAGAAAACGCCCATTAGAAAATAATGCCGATAATAGTGCCGGGCCTAGTATTCCAAAGCGAGTTAAAACTGATAAGGACCGTACTTGTTTTTCTTGTGGAAAATTAGGCCATATTTCCTCTCAATGTTTACAAGGAAATAAAAATCTTTCTTCTTCTTCAGACGGTAAAGAAGTTGTAAAAAAGACTAAAAATCTTTACTGTGTATTTTGTAGCAAGGAGGGTCATTCCATTGATTTTTGCTTTCACAAAAAACGGATCGATAAGGAAACTGCTGCTAAACAACTATGACAATTAACTGAGATTACGATCAATAATTACACGATTAACTGTTTACTTGACACGGGGGCTAGTTGTAGTATCATTAAATATTCAATTGCCAAGTGCCTTGATTGTAATATATCGCCTTGTTTTTTTACTATTGATGGTATAGGTAACGGAAAAATAAACGTAGAGGGGAAAATAACAGTTCCTGTTAAATTTGAGGAAATTTGTCTCGAGTTAGATATTTACGTCGTAAAAAATAATGATTTCAAATATGATTGTATAATAGGGCGCAATGCGGTGTTACATCCGGACGTAGCCATTGTTACAGATTCAAATGGAAGTAGATTAATTCGAAATACAGAGATTCGTGTAATTCAACAAGAAGTTAATTTACTAGAATATCAATGCGGTAATAACAGTTTATCCCAATTATCTGATAGGATCCAACATCTTGATTCTAATCTAAGGGAAAGTATTTTAAAAAATTTTACGAAATATCCGTCCATTATACCGTCTAACGGTAATTTGAGTACCGTCAGAACGGGAGAATTAAAAATTAGATAAAAAAAAGATGAAGTAATCAATTACCGCCCGTATCGGTTAGCTGCAGTGGAACGAGAAAAGGTTAAAGAAATAATAAAGGATTTGTTAAATAACAATATAATTCAGGAGAGTACATCGGACTATGCGAGTCCCATATTATTAGTGAAAAAAAAGGACGGAAATGATAGAATGTGCGTAGATTATAGAGCCCTAAATAAAATAATTTCCTTTGCCCCTTATCGAGGATCAGATAGATAAGCTAGGTAAATCAAAATATTTTATTTCAATCGATATGAAAAACGGGTTCTACCAAATACCTATTGCACCAGACTCTGTTAAGTATACTGGATTTGTCACGCCAGATGGGCATTTCGAATTTGTGAAAATGCCTTTTGGAATTTGCAATGGCCCATCTGTCTTTCAAAGAGCCATAACTAAAGCTGTACGACATCTTAAATTTTTACTTGTTTATGTAGATAATTTAGGTTCTTTTTTCGTAGTAATTGGTACGATAGGATCAGATAAGGTTACGGGGTTCCGACCTAAATTATCTACATCAACAACTGAGATTTTCAATCCAGAATCTAAGGAGATCATTGATGTATTAATACCAACTAACTCATGGTTAGAAATCGCACAACAAAAGGATGATGAAACTCAGTCATTGATTGAAAAAGTACAGGCGGGCGAATTGGATACTAACCAATACTTAGTTAAAAATAATTTATTATACTACAAAACTAACTCCGATGCTAGGGCAAGGTTGTATGTTCCCAAAGGCAGCAGATTAAGCATTTTACGTTTATTTCACGATGAAAATTGTCATGTAGGTTATGATAAAACCTTTCAAAAACTTTCTGAGTCTTTTTGGTTTCCAGGACTAACAAGTTTTATTAAAAAGTATCTTTCTCATTGTTTAGTTTGCACAGAGCGTAAATCACATACAGGGCCCAAACAAGGCATGTTATACCCAATAGAAAAAACTCCTATACCTTTCCATACGGTACATTTAGATTGTACGGGTCCTTTTCAACAATCTAGTGCCGGCTATAAATACATTCTTATGATTATAGATGGTTTCACAAAGTATTGTATTTTAAAACCATTGAAGTCAATGGGTGGTGATGAAATGGTCAATAATGTGCGAGAATCGTTAACTCTATTTAGCACCCCTTCACTAGTCATTACAGATCGCGGTACAAACTTTTCATGTAAACTATTACAAACATTGTTTAGAAGTTGGCAAGTTGAACATCATATGATAACTACTGGCACTCCACGTGCTAACGGTCAAATAGAGAGGTATGTCAAAACTATAATAGATATGTTAACTACGTCATGTAATACGTCAGATTGGCCAAACGGTTTATGGAAAGTTCAATTATCACTCAATTCAACTATACAAAAATCTACTGGTTTTGCTCCTATTCGTTTATTGGTTGGGCTTAATGGTAATATACCTTGCATACAGGCTCGATTGAATGATGTGACTGATAATGGTAATGATGTACAAAAAGAATTAGTAGATGTTCGTGCTGAGCGTTTACTAGCTCACCAACGACTAGTCAATGTAGCTAGTGATTTTAAAAAGCGTTTTGATTTATCCAGGCGAGATAATATAGTATATAACATTGGGGACGTAGTCTATGTAAATCAGGATCACAGACGGCATGATAAATTAAGAGCCAAATTCAAAGGTCCATATGAAATTATCAATATTTTGGAAAATGATCGATTTTCTTTAAAAGGGAAAGGAAGTTTAAAGGATATTATAATTGCCAAGGAAAAGTTAAGACGTTGGCCTGGTGAATGGATAGATCAAAATGTCTTGGTTGAAGATTATATTGAAAGCAGTGAATAAAAAAGTATGTCGATGACCAGTGATAGATTGTAATTTTTAGTAAAAAAATAAATGCTATGGCTTTAAAACCACTCGTGTTAAAAGGATATTATAAAATGTTGCTATAAAACGAATGGTGTTAAAGGATATTTTATTATTTAGTGGTGCTTCAAAAACCAATGGTATTCATGGCTATTTTCTGGTGCTGCTTGAAAACCAATGGTGTTTAAGGCCATGGAGTATCACATATGTACTGTGGTAAGAAATAAAAACTTGTCAATTTTTTTTTATTGGAATTAATGGTGGAGTGATTTTGGATTTCACACACATTGAAAGTAAGGAGTAAATGGTAGCCACAGACATGTTGATTTTTCACTGTGTCATGAGTTATTATTGTCCTTATGTGAAAAGTTGTTTTTTTTTTGTCGTTATGCTTCGAGAGCGAAGCACGGTCAGTTTGGCCGTGATAGATTATTATTTTAAAATAAGAAATTTATTCTGTGATTTATGAGGAATAGTTAATTATTGAAGTATGTAAACACTGTTTACTATTAAATTAGGTAGCAATAATTGTAAAAAGGGGTGGCAACACTTGTTTATCTTGTATTCGTACTTATTATGATGGTAATAGGCTGATTATCAAGATTAGCTATACTCTTTTATTTTTGTTACTAAAATATGTATAATTGAAAAACAGAGAAAAGTGTAGACATTATTAGAATAAATAATTATTAATTTTGTGATGTAATGTGTAGTTAATTTATGTTTCAAGAAAATAATGTGATTCAAGAATAGAACAGTTGACTATTATAGAGTTCCGACAGAAACTTTCAAGTTACACGTCATTGCTACTTAATTAAATTATAATAATGTTTTAAATAGAGAAAACTATTTGTTAATTATTAGAATAATATCTTATGATCTTTAAGAATAATTTTGTGTAATGCTGTACTATAATTGTGAATTAAAATACCTCAATTGACTTATGACTTGTGTGTACTTTTGATAAATAACTTTAAACTAAATATTGTATTAACTTGATAATGGTTTCAATTATTAATATTAATGTTAACTAGTGCCTGGAAACATATAATTGTTAGTAATTCAGCCTAATTGTTTACTATGAACAGAATATTGTGTTATGTTGTCAGCTTGGTATAAGGAAAATGTAGAGGGAACAAAGAAAGATAGTAACCTATATAAACCACTGTTGGGGTGAGAGTAGTTAGTTTTTGTGCAACGAGCCTCCTCGAATAAAGATAAGTATTCTTACTGTATCTCTCTGTATTTGATTGTTATAAATTGTGTTATGTATACCTAATAATGTACCTAATAATTTCCGTGGAAACTCATCTTAACTGTGTAATTGTTGTGTACCCATTTTAACTCGTTGATAAACCAATCCAATGAATCATTGAAAAATATAAAGAGTGTTAATTTTGTACATCGTTTCATTCCTTCTCTTTGCTAGTTTTGCCTAAAATAATTAAATTATTTACTCTCAAATAGCATCTAATTAAAGTTAGTACACTAGGGTTTTATTTCTTTGCTTTAATACTTGTGATTTCTAAATATAGAAATGTAGTTCTTTATCTGCCTAAGTAAATAAAAGTTCGTAGCTTATTCATCGTCATGATCAACCATTTGTCGGCTCACTACTGAGCACGGGTCACTTCTCAGAGTGAGAAGGTTTAGGCCCTAGTCTGCCACGCTGGCCCAATGTGGATTGGTAGACTAAAATAAATTACATAATAACTATTAAAGTACCTTATAAATTGTAGCTCTACCTGAAATTATTTAATACACGCATGCATGCATTACTCGTAACTCATCTTTAATCAAATCAATTGCGGAGTTGTGGATGTTTAACTAAGTTCAAGTTCGTTCAAACTAAAAATTATTTAATTTATATAACTAAAATTTATTTAATTTGTATCCTGTTGTAAATAAATATAAAATGAGTAGAATAAGTAAGTCTGAGATCCAAACATAATAATATCTTCTATCCAAAGATCAGAGAGAGCATTAAATTAAGTAACTGTACATATGTATAAATCACTAAACAATTCCTGTATTATTTAAAACTAGATAATGCCCGCGGCTTTGTCGTCTATAGGTCGTCGGATTTACGTTAAGGATTTTTAAAAAATCATGTGGGAACTCTTATTTTCTGGCATAAAAAGGAGCCTAAGGCCATTTCCTGGATAGAGAAGCTTGATTAGGTTGATCTAGATTTTTGAAAACCTGTGGGAACTCTTTGATTTTCCAGGACAAAAAGTAGCCTTTGTCAGTTTCCGGGATATAACCTAAATCAGTACCAAACGTATGCTATGTATAGCTAGCAGACAGACAGACAGACACACTTTCGCATGTATAATATTAGTATTGGATTAAGGTAAGTGATCTTAGGAACTGGATGGGAATAACAAATTTAAAAAGAAAAGATACGAAAGCAATTTATAATAAAAAACGGATAGCCAACTCACAAGACTCCCTTCTTCCAATAAACAAAACATGTAGCACTTCAATTTGTTGTCCTCCTTAAATATGCCGTTTTCACAATTCACAATGTCCTCTGGGAACAAGCAAGGATAAAGACTGTTAACGAAAACAAATGGAGTGTCAAGATTATTTCCTTAAAATTGTTTATATTGTAACTAGTTTGTAAGTTAGATACTCTTTTTTTATAGGAATCACCTACAGAATCTAAGATTGGTTAGTTTTCTTTTTTTACTGTAAACTGGCTTGCATTGCATGAGAAGATCAAAACAAAAACGACTTACTTATATTTTAAATGATAAAACAACGTACGAGTATATTTTGATTGATAAAATTTTATATCTGAACTAGATGATGCACGCAACTTCGTTATGGTTATGTTTTTGAAAATCCCGCGGGAACTCTTTAATTTTCCGGAATAAAAAGTAGTTTTGATGTCAATCTTTATTCTAAAGTACAATTATTGGACTTCGTCTGTGTTGGTGTTAGCTGGCGGGCGTGCTCTGCCTCTTTGGAGTGTTTTTTTTTTGTTAAAACTGACTGGAAAGTGCTCTAAGGCCGTCGTGCGTATGTCGGCGAGCGCCGGCACAGACGGTGTCCATACTTGTATAGTTTAACAAACTTGTGTTAAAAATAACTACAAACTTGACATTGGCTAATCTTTGCAAAGCCAGACGAGAGAGAGAAAAAAAAAGATAATAATTATTGTGTAGTAAAATAACAAACATTCCAACATTCACATTTTTTATTACTTACTCACTACTTCTCATTCTGAGCTCATTCTGACCCGTGCTCTGTAGTAAGCCGGCGATGGGTTGATCATGATGATGATGATGAGGTGCCTACTTGCTGCTACTGCCTCATAAACAATTCTTTTGTAACTAAGGTACTCTCACTGCTTATGAACACAGGTTCTAACGATGTTTATGTGATGTAAAATGCGATTTTTAATTTATTTACTTGGACGTACTAAATATAATAAACAAATAGCTGTTTCTAAAAGTAAACATAACTTTGACAGAGGCTTAGCCGTAGCGATATCGCAAGTGAATAAAGAACAAAGGTAACGGAAATAAAATTTTCTTTTGCGAACTCACCCTCAGCCGTGCCCGTGAACTTAGCAGAGCATATGCCAGCAGATCAAAAATAAAAAGGAGTTCCCTTCGCATGCAGAAGAGTTCTATAGTTCCTGATACTTTTTGAAGATAGTTCTGGCGTTTTTGCTAAAAAAATCGCAGTTGAAATAATGCTCTGCTAACTTCCGGTAGCAGATCATTTTCGAGCAAAGCGAAAAAAAAAGAGTTCTCTGTACGCACGTATCTCAGTTCTATAGTTCCTCATACTTTATAATGATAGTTCTGGCATATAAACCTAAAAAAAGTCAAATGAAAAAATCAATAAATTTTCAAATTTAGTCATCATAAGTAATTTAAAAAAATTCTAGCAGCTAGAACTCAAATCTCAGAACCTAGAACTCTACGATTTCTTATAGCTCATTAACTAAGCTATAAAATAAAGCTATTAATTAGCCCAGAACTCACAAAGAAGTCCCAGCAGAGCATAGAAGAATAGTTATAAACAATAAATTTTCAAACTTCACACCAAAAGTTGTTAAAAAAATTCCAGCTGCTAGAACTCTCATCTCAGGGGCTAGAACTCCTCGATTTATTATAGATTATTAACATAACTATAAAATAAAGCTATAAACTAGCCCAGAACTCTCAAAAACGTGCCAGCAGAGCATACCAGAACAGTCATGATACACTAATTTTCAAACTTATTATCATAAGCCATGAAAAAAAATCCAGCTGATAGAACTCTGATCTCAGAGGCTAGAACTCCTCGATTTCATTAATATTATTGATAAAACTATAAAAGAAAGCCATTAACTTGCCCAGAACTCTCAAAAAAGTGCCAGCAGAGCATACAAGAAGAGTCATAAACGATAAATTTTCAAACTTAAAAATCACAAGTTACTAAAAAAATTCCAGCTGCTAGAACTCTCATCTCAGGGGCTAGAACTCCTTGATTTCTTTAAGATTATTAACATACCTATTAAACAAAGCCATTAACTAGACAAGAACTCTCAAAAAAGTGCCAGCAGAGCATACAAGAAGAGTCATGATGCACTAATTTTCAAACTTATTATCATACGCCATGAAAAAAATTCCAGCTGCTAGAACTCTGATGTCAGAGGCTAGAACTCCTCGATTTCTTAAATATTATTGACAAAGCTATGAAACAAAGCCATTAACTAGACCAGAACTCTCAAAAAGGTGCCAGCAGAGCATACAAGAAGAGTCATAAACGATAAATTTTCAAACTTAAAAATCACAAGTTACTAAAAAATTTCCAGCTGCTAGAACTCTCATCTCAGGGGCTAGAACTCCTCGATTTCTTTAAGATTATTAACATACCTATTAAACAAAGCTATTAACTAGACCAGAACTCTCAAAAAAGTGCCAGCAGAGCATACAAGAAGAGTCATGATGCACTAATTTTCAAACTTATTATCATACGCCATGAAAAAAATTCCAGCTGCTAGAACTCTGATGTCAGAGGCTAGAACTCCTCGATTTCTTAAATATTATTGACAAAGCTATAAAACGAAGCCATTAACTAAACCAGAACTCTCAAAAAAGTGCCAGCAGAGCATACAAGAAGAGTCATAAACGATAAATTTTCAAACTTAAAAATCATAAGTTACTAAAAAATTTCCAGCTGCTAGAACTCTTATCTCAGGGGCTAGAACTCCTCGATTTCTTAAAGATTATTAACATACCTATTGAACAAAGCCATTAACTAGACAAGAACTCTCAAAAAAGTGCCAGCAGAGCATACAAGAAGAGTCATGATGCACTAATTTTCAAACTTATTATCATACGCCATGAAAAAAATTCCAGCTGCTAGAACTCTGATGTCAGAGGCTAGAACTCCTCGATTTCTTAAATGTTATTGACAAAGCTATAAAACGAAGCCATCAACTAAACCAGAACTCTCAAAAAAGTGCCAGCAGAGCATACAAGAAGAGTCATAAACGATAAATTTTCAAACTTAAAAATCACAAGTTACTAAAAAAATTCCAGCTGCTAGAACTCTCATCTCAGGGGCTAGAACTCCTCGATTTCTTAAAGATTATTAACATACCTATTGAACAAAGCCATTAACTAGACCAGAACTCTCAAAAAAGTGCCAGCAGAGCATACAAGAAGAGTCATGATGCACTAATTTTCAAACTTATTATCATACGCCATGAAAAAAATTCCAGCTGCTAGAACTCTGATGTCAGAGGCTAGAACTCCTCGATTTCTTAAATATTATTGACAAAGCTGTAAAACGAAGCCATCAACTAAACCAGAACTCTCAAAAAAGTGCCAGCAGAGCATACAAGAACTGTCATAAACGATAAATTTTCAAACTTAAAAATCACAAGTTACTAAAAAATTTCCAGCTGCTAGAACTCTCATCTCAGGGGCTAGAACTCCTCGATTTCTTAAAGATTATTAACATACCTATTGAACAAAGCCATTAACTAGACAAGAACTCTCAAAAAAGTGCCAGCAGAGCATACAAGAAGAGTCATGATGCACTAATTTTCAAACTTATTATCATACGCCATGAAAAAAATTCCAGCTGCTAGAACTCTGATGTCAGAGGCTAGAACTCCTCGATTTCTTAAATATTATTGACAAAGCTATAAAACGAAGCCATCCACTAAACCAGAACTCTCAAAAAAGTGTCAGCAGAGCATACAAGAAGAGTCATAAACGATAAATTTTCAAACTTAAAAATCACAAGTTACTAAAAAATTTCCAGCTGCTAGAACTCTCATCTCAAGGGCTAGAACTCCTCGATTTCTTAAAGATTATTAACATACCTATTGAACAAAGCCATTAACTAGACCAGAACTCTCAAAAAAGTGCCAGCAGAGCATACAAGAAGAGTCATGATGCACTAATTTTCAAACTTATTATCATACGTCATGAAAAAAATTCCAGCTGCTAGAACTCTGATGTCAGAGGCTAGAACTCCTCGATTTCTTAAATATTATTGACAAAGCTATAAAACGAAGCCATTTACTAAACCAGAACTCTCAAAAAAGTGCCAGCAGAGCATACAAGAAGAGTCATAAACGATAAATTTTCAAACTTAAAAATCACAAGTTACTAAAAAATTTCCAGCTGCTAGAACTCTCATCTCAGGGGCTAGAACTCCTCGATTTCTTTAAGATTATTAACATACCTATTGAACAAAGCCATTAACTAGACAAGAACTCTCAAAAAAGTGCCAGCAGAGCATACAAGAAGAGTCATGATGCACTAATTTTCAAACTTATTATCATACGCCATGAAAAAAATTCCAGCTGCTAGAACTCTGATGTCAGAGGCTAGAACTCCTCGATTTCTTAAATATTATTGACAAAGCTATAAAACGAAGCCATTTACTAAACCAGAACTCTCAAAAAAGTGCCAGCAGAGCATACAAGAAGAGTCATAAACGATAAATTTTCAAACTTAAAAATCACAAGTTACTAAAAAATTTCCAGCTGCTAGAACTCTCATCTCAGGGGCTAGAACTCCTCAATTTCTTAAAGATTATTAACATACCTATTGAACAAAGCCATTAACTAGACAAGAACTCTCAAAAAAGTGCCAGCAGAGCATACAAGAAGAGTCATGATGCACTAATTTTCAAACTTATTATCATACGCCATGAAAAAAATTCCAGCTGCTAGAACTCTGATGTCAGAGGCTAGAACTCCTCGATTTCTTAAATGTTATTGACAAAGCTATAAAACGAAGCCATCAACTAAACCAGAACTCTCAAAAAAGTGCCAGCAGAGCATACAAGAAGAGTCATAAACGATAAATTTTCAAACTTAAAAATCACAAGTTACTAAAAAATTTCCAGCTGCTAGAACTCTCATCTCAGGGGCTAGAACTCCTCGATTTCTTAAAGATTATTAACATACCTATTGAACAAAGCCATTAACTAGACCAGAACTCTCAAAAAAGTGCCAGCAGAGCATACAAGAAGAGTCATGATGCACTAATTTTCAAACTTATTATCATACGCCATGAAAAAAATTCCAGCTGCTAGAACTCTGATGTCAGAGGCTAGAACTCCTCGATTTCTTAAATATTATTGACAAAGCTATAAAACGAAGCCATCAACTAAACCAGAACTCTCAAAAAAGTGCCAGCAGAGCATACAAGAACTGTCATAAACGATAAATTTTCAAACTTAAAAATCACAAGTTACTAAAAAATTTCCAGCTGCTAGAACTCTCATCTCAGGGGCTAGAACTCCTCGATTTCTTAAAGATTATTAACATACCTATTAAACAAAGCCATTAACTAGACAAGAACTCTCAAAAAAGTGCCAGCAGAGCATACAAGAAGAGTCATGATGCACTAATTTTCAAACTTATTATCATACGTCATGAAAAAAATTCCAGCTGCTAGAACTCTGATGTCAGAGGCTAGAACTCCTCGATTTCTTAAATATTATTGACAAAGCTATAAAACGAAGCCATTTACTAAACCAGAACTCTAAAAAAAGTGCCAGCAGAGCATACAAGAAGAGTCATAAACGATAAATTTTCAAACTTAAAAATCACAAGTTACTAAAAAATTTCCAGCTGCTAGAACTCTCATCTCAGGGGCTAGAACTCCTCGATTTCTTTAAGATTATTAACATACCTATTAAACAAAGCTATTAACTAGACAAGAACTCTCAAAAAAGTGCCAGCAGAGCATACAAGAAGAGTCATGATGCACTAATTTTCAAACTTATTATCATACGCCATGAAAAAAATTCCAGCTGCTAGAACTCTGATGTCAGAGGCTAGAACTCCTCGATTTCTTAAATATTATTGACAAAGCTATAAAACGAAGCCATCAACTAAACCAGAACTCTCAAAAAAGTGCCAGCAGAGCATACAAGAAGAGTCATAAACGATAAATTTTCAAACTTAAAAATCACAAGTTACTAAAAAATTTCCAGCTGCTAGAACTCTCATCTCAGGGGCTAGAACTCCTCGATTTCTTTAAGATTATTAACATACCTATTGAACAAAGCCATTAACTAGACCAGAACTCTCAAAAAAGTGCCAGCAGAGCATACAAGAAGAGTCATGATGCACTAATTTTCAAACTTATTATCATACGCCATGAAAAAAATTCCAGCTGCTAGAACTCTGATGTCAGAGGCTAGAACTCCTCGATTTCTTAAATATTATTGACAAAGCTATAAAACGAAGCCATCAACTAAACCAGAACTCTCAAAAAAGTGCCAGCAGAGCATACAAGAAGAGTCATAAACGATAAATTTTCAAACTTAAAAATCACAAGTTACTAAAAAATTTCCAGCTGCTAGAACTCTCATCTCAGGGGCTAGAACTCCTCGATTTCTTAAAGATTATTAACATACCTATTGAACAAAGCCATTAACTAGACCAGAACTCTCAAAAAAGTGCCAGCAGAGCATACAAGAAGAGTCATAAACGATAAATTTTCAAACTTAAAAATCACAAGTTACTAAAAAATTTCCAGCTGCTAGAACTCTCATCTCAGGGGCTAGAACTCCACATTTCTTAAAGATTATTAACATACCTATTGAACAAAGCCATTAACTAGACCAGAACTCTCAAAAAAGTGCCAGCAGAGCATACAAGAAGAGTCATGAACGATAAATTTTCAAACTTAAAAATCACAAGTTACTAAAAAATTTCCAGCTGCTAGAACTCTCATCTCAGGGGCTAGAACTCCTCGATTTCTTAAAGATTATTAACATACCTATTAAACAAAGCCATTAACTAGACCAGAACTCTCAAAAAAGTGCCAGCAGAGCATACAAGAAGAGTCATGAACGATAAATTTTCAAACTTAAAAATCACAAGTTACTAAAAAATTTCCAGCTGCTAGAACTCTCATCTCAGGGGCTAGAACTCCTCAATTTCTTAAAGATTATTAACATACCTATTAAACAAAGCCATTAACTAGACAAGAACTCTCAAAAAAGTGCCAGCAGAGCATACAAGAAGAGTCATAAACGATAAATTTTCAAACTTAAAAATCACAAGTTACTAAAAAAATTCCAGCTGCTAGAACTCTCATCTCAGGGGCTAGAACTCCTCGATTTCTTAAAGATTATTAACATACCTATTGAACAAAGCCATTAACTAGACCAGAACTCTCAAAAAAGTGCCAGCAGAGCATACAAGAATAGTCATAAACGATAAATTTTCAAACTTAAAAATCACAAGTTACTAAAAAATTTCCAGCTGCTAGAACTCTCATCTCAGGGGCTAGAACTCCACATTTCTTAAAGATTATTAACATACCTATTGAACAAAGCCATTAACTAGACCAGAACTCTCAAAAAAGTGCCAGCAGAGCATACAAGAAGAGTCATGATGCACTAATTTTCAAACTTATTATCATACGCGATGAAAAAAATTCCAGCTGCTAGAACTCTGATGTCAGAGGCTAGAACTCCTCGATTTCTTAAATGTTATTGACAAAGCTATAAAACGAAGCCATCAACTAAACCAGAACTCTCAAAAAAGTGCCAGCAGAGCATACAAGAAGAGTCTAACAGCTGGAATTTTTTTAGTAACTTGTGATTTTTAAGTTTGAAAATTTATCGTTTATGACTCTTCTTGTATGCTCTGCTGGCACTTTTTTGAGAGTTCTGGTTTAGTTGATGGCTTCGTTTTATAGCTTTGTCAATAATATTTAAGAAATCGAGGAGTTCTAGCCTCTGACATCAGAGTTCTAGCAGCTGGAATTTTTTTCATCGCGTATGATAATAAGTTTGAAAATTAGTGCATCATGACTCTTCTTGTATGCTCTGCTGGCACTTTTTTGAGAGTTCTTGTCTAGTTAATGGCTTTGTTTCATAGGTATGTTAATAATCTTTAAGAAATCGAGGAGTTCTAGCCCCTGAGATGAGAGTTCTAGCAGCTGGAAATTTTTTAGTAACTTGTGATTTTTAAGTTTGAAAATTTATCGTTTATGAAAGTGCTTGTATGCTCTGCTGGCACTTTTTTGAGAGTTCTGGTCTAGTTAATGGCTTTGTTCAATAGGTATGTTAATAATCTAAAAGAAATCGAGGAGTTCTAGCCCCTGATATGAGAGTTCTAGCAGCTGGAAATTTTTTAGTAACTTGTGATTTTCAAGTTTGAAAATTTATCGTTTATGACTCTTCTTGTATGCTCTGCTGGCACTTTTTTGAGAGTTCTGGTTTAGTTGATGGCTTCGTTTTATAGCTTTGTCAATAATATTTAAGAAATCGAGGAGTTTTAGCCTCTGACATCAGATTTCTAGCAGCTGGAATTTTTTTCATGGCGTATGATAATAAGTTTGAAAATTAGTGCATCATGACTCTTCTTGTATGCTCTGCTGGCACTTTTTTGAGAGTTCTGGTCTAGTTAATGGCTTTGTTCAATAGGTATGTTAATAATCTTTAAGAAATCGAGGAGTTCTAGCCCCTGAGATGAGAGTTCTAGCAGCTGGAAATTTTTTAGTAACTTGTGATTTTTAAGTTTGAAAATTTATCGTTTATGAAAGTGCTTGTATGCTCTGCTGGCACTTTTTTGAGAGTTCTGGTCTAGTTAATGGCTTTTTTTTTTATAGGTATGTTAATAATCTTAAAGAAATCGAGGAGTTCTAGCCCCTGAGATGAGAGTTCTAGCAGCTGGATTTTTTTTAGTAACTTGTGATTTTTAAGTTTGAAAATTTATCGTTTATGACAGTTCTTGTATGCTCTGCTGGCGCTTTTTTGAGAGTTCTGGTCTAGTTAGTGGCTTTGTTTTATAGGTATTTAATAATCTTAAAGAAATCGAGGAGTTCTAGCCCCTGAGATGAGAGTTCTAGCAGCTGGAAATTTTTTAGTAACTTGTGATTTTTAAGTTTGAAAATTTATCGTTTATGACTCTTCTTGTATGCTCTGCTGGCACTTTTTTGAGAGTTCTGGTTTAGTTGATGGATTCGTTTTATAGCTTTGTCAATAATATTTAAGAAATCGAGGAGTTCTTGCCTCTGACATCAGAGTTCTAGCAGCTGGAATTTTTTTCATCGCGTATGATAATAAGTTTGAAAATTAGTGCATCATGACTCTTCTTGTATGCTCTGCTGGCACTTTTTTGAGAGTTCTTGTCTAGTTAATGGCTTTGTTCAATAGGTATGTTAATAATCTTTAAGAAATCGAGGAGTTCTAGCCCCTGAGATGAGAGTTCTAGCAGCTGGAAATTTTTTAGTAACTTGTGATTTTTAAGTTTGAAAATTTATCGTTTATGACAGTTCTTGTATGCTCTGCTGGCACTTTTTTGAGAGTTCTGGTCTAGTTAATGGCTTTGTTCAATAGGTATGTTAATAATCTTAAAGAAATCGAGGAGGTCTAGCCCCTGAGATGAGAGTTCTAGCAGCTGGAAATTTTTTAGTAACTTGTGATTTTTAAGTTTGAAAATTTATCGTTTATGACTCTTCTTGTATGCTCTGCTGGCACTTTTTTGAGAGTTCTGGTTTAGTTGATGGCTTCGTTTTATAGCTTTGTCAATAATATTTAAGAAATCGAGGAGTTCTAGCCTCTGACATCAGAGTTCTAGCAGCTGGAATTTTTTTCATCGCGTATGATAATAAGTTTGAAAATTAGTGCATCATGACTCTTCTTGTATGCTCTGCTGGCACTTTTTTGAGAGTTCTTGTCTAGTTAATGGCTTTGTTTAATAGGTATGTTAATAATCTTTAAGAAATCGAGGAGTTCTAGCCCCTGAGATGAGAGTTCTGGCAGCTGGAAATTTTTTAGTAACTTGTGATTTTTAAGTTTGAAAATTTATCGTTCATGACTCTTCTTGTATGCTCTGCTGGCACTTTTTTGAGAGTTCTGGTTTAGTTGATGGCTTCGTTTTATAGCTTTGTCAATAATATTTAAGAAATCGAGGAGTTCTAGCCTCTGACATCAGAGTTCTAGCAGATGGAATTTTTTTCATCGCGTATGATAATAAGTTTGAAAATTAGTGCATCATGACTCTTCTTGTATGCTCTGCTGGCACTTTTTTGAGAGTTCTTGTCTAGTTAATGGCTTTGTTTAATAGGTATGTTAATAATCTTTAAGAAATCGAGGAGTTCTAGCCCCTGAGATGAGAGTTCTAGCAGCTGGAATTTTTTTAGTAACTTGTGATTTTTAAGTTTGAAAATTTATCGTTCATGACTCTTCTTGTATGCTCTGCTGGCACTTTTTTGAGAGTTCTGGTTTAGTTGATGGCTTCGTTTTATAGCTTTGTCAATAATATTTAAGAAATCGAGGAGTTCTAGCCTCTGACATCAGAGTTCTAGCAGATGGAATTTTTTTCATCGCGTATGATAATAAGTTTGAAAATTAGTGCATCATGACTCTTCTTGTATGCTCTGCTGGCACTTTTTTGAGAGTTCTTGTCTAGTTAATGGCTTTGTTTAATAGGTATGTTAATAATCTTTAAGAAATCGAGGAGTTCTAGCCCCTGAGATGAGAGTTCTAGCAGCTGGAATTTTTTTAGTAACTTGTGATTTTTAAGTTTGAAAATTTATCGTTCATGACTCTTCTTGTATGCTCTGCTGGCACTTTTTTGAGAGTTCTGGTCTAGTTAATGGCT
The DNA here is from genome assembly GCF_905333055.1 of Maniola jurtina. Taxonomy (NCBI): domain Eukaryota; kingdom Metazoa; phylum Arthropoda; class Insecta; order Lepidoptera; family Nymphalidae; genus Maniola; species Maniola jurtina. The sequence goes on from NC_060030.1 coordinate 8,892,580, forward strand.
TTGTTCAATAGGTATGTTAATAATCTTAAAGAAATCGAGGAGTTCTAGCCCCTGAGATGAGAGTTCTAGCAGCTGGAAATTTTTTAGTAACTTGTGATTTTTAAGTTTGAAAATTTATCGTTTATGACAGTTCTTGTATGCTCTGCTGGCACTTTTTTGAGAGTTCTGGTCTAGTTAATGGCTTTGTTCAATAGGTATGTTAATAATCTTTAAGAAATCGAGGAGTTCTAGCCCCTGAGATGAGAGTTCTAGCAGCTGGAATTTTTTTAGTAACTTGTGATTTTTAAGTTTGAAAATTTATCGTTTATGACAGTTCTTGTATGCTCTGCTGGCACTTTTTTGAGAGTTCTGGTCTAGTTAATGGCTTTGTTCAATAGGTATGTTAATAATCTTAAAGAAATCGAGGAGTTCTAGCCCCTGAGATGAGAGTTCTAGCAGCTGGAAATTTTTTAGTAACTTGTGATTTTTAAGTTTGAAAATTTATCGTTTATGACTCTTCTTTTATGCTCTGCTGGCACTTTTTTGAGAGTTCTGGTTTAGTTGATGGCTTCGTTTTATAGCTTTGTCAATAATATTTAAGAAATCGAGGAGTTCTAGCCTCTGACATCAGAGTTCTAGCAGCTGGAATTTTTTTCATGGCGTATGATAATAAGTTTGAAAATTAGTGCATCATGACTCTTCTTGTATGCTCTGCTGGCACTTTTTTGAGAGTTCTTGTCTAGTTAATGGCTTTGTTTAATAGGTATGTTAATAATCTTTAAGAAATCGAGGAGTTCTAGCCCCTGAGATGAGAGTTCTAGCAGCTGGAAATTTTTTAGTAACTTGTGATTTTTAAGTTTGAAAATTTATCGTTCATGACTCTTCTTGTATGCTCTGCTGGCACTTTTTTGAGAGTTCTGGTCTAGTTAATGGCTTTGTTCAATAGATATGTTAATAATCTTAAAGAAATCGAGGAGTTCTAGCCCCTGATATGAGAGTTCTAGCAGCTGGAAATTTTTTAGTAACTTGTGATTTTCAAGTTTGAAAATTTATCGTTTATGACTCTTCTTGTATGCTCTGCTGGCACTTCTTTTAGAGTTCTGGTTTAGTTGATGGCTTCGTTTTATAGCTTTGTCAATAATATTTAAGAAATCGAGGAGTTCTAGCCTCTGAGATCAGAGTTCTAGCAGCTGGAATTTTTTTCATGGCGTATGATAATAAGTTTGAAAATTAGTGCATCATGACTCTTCTTGTATGCTCTGCTGGCACTTTTTTGAGAGTTCTGGTCTAGTTAATGGCTTTGTTTTATAGGTATGTTAATAATCTTAAAGAAATCGAGGAGTTCTAGCCCCTGAGATGAGAGTTCTAGCAGCTGGAATTTTTTTAGTAACTTGTGATTTTTAAGTTTGAAAATTTATCGTTTATGACAGTTCTTGTATGCTCTGCTGGCACTTTTTTGAGAGTTCTGATCTAGTTAATGGCTTTGTTTTATAGGTATGTTAATAATCTTAAAGAAATCGAGGAGTTCCAGCCCCTGAGATGAGAGTTCTAGCAGCTGGAAATTTTTTAGTAACTTGTGATTTTTAAGTTTGAAAATTTATCGTTTATGACTCTTCTTGTATGCTCTGCTGGCACTTTTTTGAGAGTTCTGGTTTAGTTGATGGCTTCGTTTAATAGCTTTGTCAATAACATTTAAGAAATCGAGGAGTTCTAGCCTCTGACATCAGAGTTCTAGCAGCTGGAATTTTTTTCATGGCGTATGATAATAAGTTTGAAAATTAGTGCATCATGACTCTTCTTGTATGCTCTGCTGGCACTTTTTTGAGAGTTCTGGTCTAGTTAATGGCTTTGTTCAATAGGTATGTTAATAATCTTTAAGAAATCGAGGAGTTCTAGCCCCTGAGATGAGAGTTCTAGCAGCTGGAAATTTTTTAGTAACTTGTGATTTTTAAGTTTGAAAATTTATCGTTTATGACAGTTCTTGTATGCTCTGCTGGCACTTTTTTGAGAGTTCTGGTCTAGTTAATGGCTTTGTTCAATAGGTATTTTAATAATCTTAAAGAAATCGAGGAGTTCTAGCCCCTGAGATGAGAGTTCTAGCAGCTGGAATTTTTTTAGTAACTTGTGATTTTTAAGTTTGAAAATTTATCGTTTATGACTCTTCTTGTATGCTCTGCTGGCACTTTTTTGAGAGTTCTGGTCTAGTTAATGGCTTTGTTTTATAGCTTTGTCAATAATATTTAAGAAATCGAGGAGTTCTAGCCTCTGACATCAGAGTTCTAGCAGCTGGAATTTTTTTCATGGCGTATGATAATAAGTTTGAAAATTAGTGCATCATGACTCTTCTTGTATGCTCTGCTGGCACTTTTTTGAGAGTTCTTGTCTAGTTAATGGCTTTGTTTAATAGGTATGTTAATAATCTTAAAGATATCAAGGAGTTCTAGCCCCTGAGATGAGAGTTCTAGCAGCTGAAATTTTTTTAGTAACTTGTGATTTTTAAGTTTGAAAATTTATCGTTTATGACTCTTCTTGTATGCTCTGCTGGCACTTTTTTGAGAGTTCTGGGCAAGTTAATGGCTTTCTTTTATAGTTTTATCAATAATATTAATGAAATCGAGGAGTTCTAGCCTCTGAGATCAGAGTTCTATCAGCTGGATTTTTTTTCATGGCGTATGATAATAAGTTTGAAAATTAGTGTATCATGACTCTTCTGGTATGCTCTGCTGGCACGTTTTTGAGAGTTCTGGGCTAGTTTATAGCTTTATTTTATAGTTATGTTAATAATCTATAATAAATCGAGGAGTTCTAGCCCCTGAGATGAGAGTTCTAGCAGCTGGAAATTTTTTAACAACTTTTGGTGTGAAGTTTGAAAATTTATTGTTTATAACTATTCTTCTATGCTCTGCTGGGACTTCTTTGTGAGTTCTGGGCTAATTAATAGCTTTATTTTATAGCTTAGTTAATGAGCTATAAGAAATCGTAGAGTTCTAGGTTCTGAGATTTGAGTTCTAGCTGCTAGAATTTTTTTAAATTACTTATGATGACTAAATTTGAAAATTTATTGATTTTTTCATTTGACTTTTTTTAGGTTTATATGCCAGAACTATCATTATAAAGTATGAGGAACTATAGAACTGAGATACGTGCGTACAGAGAACTCTTTTTTTTTCGCCTTGCTCGAAAATGATCTGCTACCGGAAGTTAGCAGAGCATTATTTCAACTGCGATTTTTTTAGCAAAAACGCCAGAACTATCTTCAAAAAGTATCAGGAACTATAGAACTCTTCTGCATGCGAAGGGAACTCCTTTTTATTTTTGATCTGCTGGCATATGCTCTGCTAAGTTCACGGGCACCCCTCAGCCACCCCGGTTTTACCGACACACTCGTTGTGAACATGTTCTATTATTTCTTTGATTTCCTCGCCAAGTTCCTGAAAATACAATTTGGTAACGTGAAATCAATTTTCAGCAGCCTTTTTCGGTTGGATACAAAAATAATATTTCAAGGGATGACCTTTTACCTACGGCCAGAAACAGTTTAAGTTCCGAGTTAGGTCTGGCGCGAAATTAATCTACCTAACATATTATATCATCTGAGATCATCCCGGGATTCATTTCACAAGTATATTAACAAATTTAATAATAAAATCTATTAATTTATAACAGAGTGTACGTAGAGAAACTAAGTTTTTGCATTTTTTTTTATACAAAAAGGAGAGCAATTTTCCTATCGAAGAAATATTTTGGTCGTACCTAATACACGAAATGATAATTTTGCATTACTACTTATGGATATCTATTTCCACAGTATAATATAAAAGCGAAGGTGTGTCGTTCTGTCTACTAACTTTTCACGGCCCATCAGTTTAAACCATTTTGACAAAATTTGATACTGGGTTAGCATCCCAGGGACGGGCATAGACTTTTTATCCCAGAAAATCGAAAAGTTTTCCAAGGGATGAAAAAAATTTTTGACAAAATTTGATACTGGTTTAGCTTACAAGATCCCGGGGACGGGCATAGATTTTTTATCCTAGAAAATCGAAAAGTTTTCAAAAGATGAAAAAAAATCTATACCTACTCACCCGGTTGAAGTCGCGAGTATTATCTATAGTAGAGTATACTTAAATTAGTAATAGATAGCTACATGCGCAACTATAAGTACTTTTATGTTCAAAGAAATGTATTGTTTTGGATACATATTACTTTCGTACGTTTGAAGGCTTCCAAAGTGCTCTATTTGTAAAAAGATACACAAACAAGCTTATGTTTACGCATTACTAATGTAGTTTCATTACACAGTCCCTTAGACTTTTCTGATCTTCATACGTTCCCTTTGTGAACACAGCGACGCAAAGAAGTCGCTTCAATATTAAAAATGACATAACATTCTCAAAGAAAATTATAAGACGAGATTCCACCGGGACTAACCCAATGCACATCAAGTTGTGCCGTGACGTTAAATATTAATTTTTGCAGGTCGGCATCGTTTCCTTTTACCTTCACTTTGATTTTATTTTATGGGTACTAAGTAGCTGATGTCTGCGATTTCATCCACATGGATTTAGGTTTGGAAAAATCCCGTGGGAACTCGTCGATTTTTCAGGGTAAAAAGTAGCATACTCATTTCCGGGTTGCAATCTACCTCTGCGATCAAACTATGCCCGTGAATTCGTACACGTGGATTTAGGTCCTCCTAATAATCCTATGGGAACTCTTTGATGACGAGTATATTCATGAGAACTTCGAACTAAAACTTTCTTACATTACCATCAATTCATAGCTCATTTGAATCGATAATTTTTACAACCAATACAACACAGACTCAGTTTTTCAGTCGAATATAAAAACTGCTAATTAATTAATGTAGGACTAGGTACATTTGATTTTTTTAATTTGGAAAATAAGTATACCTAGAGCCTAACAAAGTATCATATAATCATTACCCTCCTATAGTAAAATAGTAACCCTACCATGACTCTACAAAAGGGCAATGAAACCTATACGTCTCCCGCATTACGTATTCGGAGACGACATTGAGCAATAGTGTCGCCTGCATTCTTGCACCGTCACTCATCTATCAACGGAGCAGAAACGTTTCATAAACTACACCGAACACGACGCCTTCACGATCATGAAAAATTGACTTCGCGAAAGCATCTCAGAATGCTTGGGGGACATTCTACGTGGGCTCAGCCCATCATCGTAACAATGTTATTTTAGACTTTTCTATTTTATTTTTTACCCACGGTCACGGAAATGGATATGCGTTAATAGTAACATATTGTGTGTTTGTTTGTTTGTTAATAAGTCAACATGCTGATGCCCGCAACTTTTTTGCATAATTTAAGGTTTTTGAAAAGCCAGTGGGAACTATAGAATTTTTCGGGACAAAAAATAGCCTATGTCACTCTCCAGATCTAGTCTATAACCATCCAAAAAATCATATCGATCCGGTGTGCTGTTTGCAAAGTGATTGAAGGATAAACCAGCAAATCAATAAGCCAATAAACTAACAATCACACTTTCGCATTTATAATATAGATAGTGATTACCGTACCTCAAAGAACAATTTTGATGCGAGTTATTATTTTATCACAAAATATAACCGTACCTAGTATAGATAATAAATCACCTCAACAGATTTGCTATACGCGGCCAGAAGAAATTTTTATAAAATTGTAAGCTACAGGTCTAAGGGCTATACTTGTGATAGCCATACGTACAGGTAATTTTTTTTTTTTTTAATTAACAACTCACCGGTTTTTCTTTCGCCCCATGACCAAAAGAAACTAGGACCAAAAAAACAAGCAGCGCCGCAGATGTCATAGCGGACCTTTGTTTCACTAGTCTCATTCTGAAACCAGCTATTTTATACCACTTTATCACTTCTAAGTGGCAAAGCGCTAATCTATACTTATCTAGCAGGGCTAATTAACACATCAGCGGCATAGAATTCCGTTGCAAAGGTGCAATCAAGAGGCGAAAACTTCCCGCTGCATGAATGAATAAGCAGCTAACCGTCGTTAAGCGTGCAACTGGTAATTAACTAGTTAGTCTATTGTGCGGTTAAGGACTCTACTTATTCATGTTTATGATTTTGTACTATTGCAGTTGTGTTATGAATTTTAGTACCTAGAAGTTCGTAGCAAAAGTTGTTGTAGTCTAATCCTGCCTGCCTGAGAGTTCCATGCCATAATGTTTTCAAAGATGTGTGAAGTCTGTCAATTCACAGTTGGCCAACGTGGTAGACATTGGTAAATTCTGAGAGGAGACCCGTGAATGATTATGGTGATTATTTTAAGCTACGTAGGTACATAGCGGTTATAAATTATATGAAAGGAATCTCTACCCAAACTAAAAACAGTTATTAATTGTTCCACTGACGTAAATCCAGAAGGAACTAACGTGTTTTTGTAAGCCAGGTCCCTATTGTGTTCCACAATAATTATAAAATTAACGTCAAAATATGCGGCGCTCACCCCGCACCCGTCGACCACAATAAGCCAAAGGATATCAGTCCTAATGATTATTAATGGTCTGAAGACGACTTGTAAAATCACGCTGCGCTTACATCGAATCCCACCCGCTTTAGGTACAAGTTATAAAGCGTTTGCAAATTACTTTCATGTTTTAGCAGGTATCTATACGTGGAATCTAGGTATATTTTTTATTCAATGATCAGTTAGGCTTTGAGTGCACATCATACTTTTTCGGTATGTACTGAAGCTGAATGTCGACGCACTCTTTCGTAAGTTCTAGAATTTTAAGCTCCGGCTCTTCTTCGTCACTCGCTCATACAACCGAGATTTATTTTCAAATCAACGAAATTTTATACACACGTTTTTAAAACTAAATGTGTCTGTGTTTTACCAGATTTCCGTAAAAATGGTAATTTTAGTTTCTCGAGTAGATTTCTATTGTGTTGATGTGGTACTACTAAAAGCCAATGAACAAAATAAGAAAAAGAAGAAGATATCTATTGAAAACCAGGCAGTGTAACTTTAAAACAAAATATTTTAACGGGAATCTGCTGGAAAACCACAGACACATTTAATTTCTTGAATGTAATATGTAATATTTCATTGAGTTTGATTGGTTGGTATTCAAATGAAAGCCAAACAATGTTTGTTAGAAACGCACCACCTCAAGAGAGGCAAAGTCGCGGCAACATGTTTTATTTCATAAGATTAAAAAATATCTCTCCGAGCCTTCCTATAATCTCGCACGCACACTTATGCAAAGTGCAATCGACATGAAAAATCCATTACGGCTCTATGCCGGCAGCGGATCGGCACAGGCGGCGCCAGTGACCGTGCTGAGCGGATTTGTTGCATCCCTATCGACTGCATCCGCATCCGCATTTATTCTCTTAGCACATTTGCACACATGAATAACTGGATACTGTAGGCCTTGTCAGCACACGGAGCTTGTCTACTATAACTTGGGTCGATTGTCATTTTTAAAGGTTTTTATTATGAGTATTTTAACTTGTTCTGTACTAGTACGTTGTAACTAAGTAGTAGATATGTGTCCATTTCGGTGAAATTGGTAATTAATTGTTCGGCTACTTAGTTCTAATTTAAATTAGCTACCAATAAGTTCGCTTAAGTTTAAATGCAGACACTTGTGGTATTGATGATTATAGATGACTATGGTACCTAGCACAGGTACGTCTAACATTGAACGTCAGTAGACATTAGAATTCTCTGATGGCATGGCAATTTTGACTTTCATTAGTACTAAAAAGGGTTTTAGACTTTAGTTCAAAAAAGAGATTAATTTATTGAGACTCATTACGATTATGGGATTATGCGTTTCGCGAATTCTGTTAGATCTGAGAGTTAAAAAAATCGTCATCGTACACCAACCGTCAGATGAGATTGCAGTCCAGCGGGATGATTCACTAATTCAGTGATCAACACTAAAATATGATAGCCACTGAGCTTGTCATAGAATAAAAAAAGATAAAAAGTAGCCTTATTTTAATTACTAATTCTTCAGTAGGTAGGTAAATACAAGATTACTTATTAGATTTTTTAGTACTTAATCGTACAAACTGCGAAGATATTAAACTTAGGTACTAATCTTTTTGGCATCTGCCCTTAAATAACAACCTAGAAGAATCCTTCCTAATATAATATGTTTGTGACCAATGAATAAAATATATTTTTATTTTATCTACCTAGGTACCTACATGAAATCGTAAACGGAAAATAAGATTCACTCAAACTCTACGAGGGTCTACGCCAGTCTATGCGAACTGTTTTTTCATTTATCCTTTATGCTAGTCCGTGTACATTTATGTTTTTTAGAAAGTCTCTTAGGAACTCTGTTTTAGTAGACTATATCACTTCTTATAGGTTTTACCTTTCAGTCAATGTTATTATTATGTTATCGACGCACTTGACTAAATAATTAAATACCTATACCTACTTTACCTACGTCTATAATATTCGGGTGCAAAAGTTGTAAAGATCAAAAATATTATAATAGGTGGTGGTATCAAATGGTTGTAATTGATACGTCGTTATTTTTTTTAACTAAAAAAATACTTACCTTTATTATAAATGCGAAAGTGTGTCTAACTGTCTGCAAGCTTTTCACGGCCTTACAGTTTAACCGATTTTGATGTAAGGTACCGAGTTAGCTTACATCTCGGAGACGGACATAGACTACTTTTTATTCCGGAAAATCAAAGAGTTCCCATGGGATTCTTAAAGGTCCATCCGTTTAACCGATTTACCTATAAGTATGAGGTATAGAGGTAGCTTGCGTCTCGGAAATTGGCATAGGCAACTTTTTATCCCGGAAAAGCAAGGAGTTTCCACGGGATTTTAAAAAAAAACCTAAATCCACGCCGACGAAGTCGCGGGCGTCATCTAGTATTCTATAAGTGTTAAGTACACCAAATATACTATCTGCGTATCAAAATGTGCATAGCAAAGTACGTCGAACTCAGCATCCATTTATTGCTTCAAGCAATACTATTATAAAATGTAATGCATACCTATCTAATTTATTATGTGAATGCATAAGTACTTAATTATTGTTTGCGCACCACAAAAATTTATTAAGTATCATTAATAAGTTTTTCAGCTTTTTTTTTGTGAATTCTGTGATAACAATATTGCTATCCAGTTTTTTCAAATGTGGGAATTTTAAGACCAGTGTAAATAAATTAAACATAAACCTAAGCTAAATAAATGTTGGAGGTAAGAACTCGTCTTGAATAATTAATTCGCGACACGCTGCGACTGTAGTCTGTAGGTACGTGTACAAACTCCCATTCAGCAAGTATGAAAAGAGTGTCGCAATCTTGTTATTAGACGGTGGGAAACGAGCGGTCGCCAGTGCCATATGTTAGCAGGAACTTTATGTCATAAGTTTTCATGGACATAAAGTCACTTAATTAAAAAGATGTATCAATTTGTAAAGAAATAATTTGAAGATAGTGAAGAGACGAGTGGAGGACGCGGCTCGGCAGCGACGTCATTACCGCAATCAAAGCATGGAGTCGCAGCAAGCGTTCCGCGCCCGCTCGCTCGCTAACGACGAGTGCTCTCGATAAAAATTAAAAACACGTGCAAGCCCAGCCTGAGGAAAGTTTTAATGAGACTACACGGTTTGCGCTCCACCGATAGATATTAAACACAACGTATGAGTTTACTTTTTTATATTATTTAACATTTTATAGGAATATAAATTATACCTACCTGCCTAACCCCATTTTTTAACCCCCGACCCAAAAAGAGGGGTGTTATAAGTTTGACGTGTGTATCAGTGTATGTCTGTGGCATCGTAGCTCCTAAACTAATGAACAGAATTTATAAATATATAAAAATTTAACACACTTGTCGGTGGTTACAGTAATTAGAAAAGAGCTGATAACTTTCAAACGGCTGAACCGATTTTCTTGGATTATAACTAAGAACACTCTCGATCAAGCCACCTTTCAAACAAAAAAAAACTTAATTAAAATCGGTCATTAGTTTAGGAGCTACGTTGCCACAGACAGACACGTCAAACTTATAACACGTCTTTTTGAGTCGGGGGTTAAAAATAGACAAAAATGTTAGTAAGAACTTACTTATTAGAAAATAATTAGTTACTTATAAATCCATGTTCTTTTTTGCTTGAAAAAGCTTTGCCTTACTGGATACGGCACCTTAATGAAATATGTTTTATGAGCTCCCATACATAGAGCATCACTTCAGTTTAGTCAAACTTAAGTGATACTTCACGTGTTTCGAAAAAGTTAACATTGATCATTATTTTTATTCACCTACTCGTATGTACGTATATTATTTTTAGGGTTCTGTGCCCCAAAAGGAAAAATGGAACCCTAACGGATCACTTTGTTGTCTGTCTGTCCGCCCGTCCGTCCGTCGTGCCTGTCAAGAAAACCTATAGGGTGCTTCCCGTTGACCTAGAATCATGAAATTTGGCAGGTTGGTAGGTCTTATAGCACAAGTAAAGGAATCAATCCGAAAACCGTGAATTTGTTACATTAAAAAAAAATGTGTTTCAATTTTCAAAATTAGATAATTATACCAAGTGGAGTATCGTATAAAAGGGCTTTACCTGTACATTCTAAAACAGATTTTAATTTATTTTTATGCATAATAGTTTTTGATTTATCGTGCAAAATGTCGGAAAAATTACACGAAGACGGAACCCTCGGTGCGCGAGTCTGACTCGCACTTGGCCGATTTGATCGGCATGATCTTCAAATTAAGAGTAACCTACATAGATTTTTAACAAGCCTTATCCTTACTCCTTAGCCGTATGCCGCTTGTGTCCAGCTAATACTTATAACTCGTTTGAACATTTTGATGTAGTCTACCCACCTAATGAGAGGTCTAAAAACATTAGGCGTTTCGGTACTGGTGCATCATTCCAGCACCTTGGGATTTGGGTTTTTGGAACTCAATGTCCAGTCGTGATCCGAGTTATATGCCATGGCTAAATTGCCAATTTGCGATTTCAATTATCACTCATTGAGCTATAATTGAAATATATCGTCGTAACTCTACATATACCTACGAGTAAGTACCTATAAAAGATGGCTGCAACAAATCAAACTTTTATTTCATTTTCATTTTCACTCCTATAAAAGTGAGTCGTCATAACTCCGCCAAATATCTAATTACACTGAACAAATAACGCTAATTCGTCTAGAGAACAAAAGCTTTTCATTTCAACGTAACCGAAAAGATGCTTTATTGTTCTCAATGGCTTTCTCCGCCGCGATGCAGTCTGATAAAAATAGGAATAAATTGTGAGGATCTTGGCAAAACAATAGTTGGAAATGGTCTACGCGAGAAAAAGCCGGATGCAAATTCCATTCATATTAATTAGCAAAGCGAGACGGGGCTTTTACGAAATTAGTCCGTGATTTCAGCGAAGATTTATTGTTGTGCTTGAAATGGTTTTCGGAGCAAAGGTAGCCATTTAGACGTCGGCAAATTGATACCGTCGGACTGACTTTAAATCGAATTGACGGTTCGTGTTTGCAAGTGACGTGCATTCTACACAGGCAAGACATTTTTTTTAAAGAATATTTAGCCATTTGAATCATGACTAACATTCCCCTTTCCCCTCCAACTAAGCGTAAAGCTTGTGCTAGGAGTGGGTACGACAATAGTGCAACAGTGGGGTTTGAACCGCCGACCTTTCGGATTTCAGTCCGCTCCTGTAAACCGTTGAGCTATTGAGGCTTTTAATTTTTTAATTTTAATTGCCGCCTTATACCTATTTAGTAAGCAGGTACCTCTACAATAATAATAATGCAATAGTAATTTCCTGCAGTCTAATCTAGAGTGCTCTCCATGGTAGCTCCAAGTCGAAAGTGAGAGTAGGTATGCTTTTTCGATCAACATTTTCGGACGGGACGAACTCAAGAACGGATGCGCGCAGATTGAAAAACTCGAAATTAATGTTTCGTGTGACCTTATTTTTTGTTAGCTATCAACATTACTAAATGACTATATTCTAATTCGAAACAGAAAAGAATTGGGGTCATATTCCTTACGGGCTCTCTTAGAGGTAAAAATCCCCAAAAAAATCATGATAGAGTCAAGCTCAGTCCGCCGAGGGAACTCTCGGTTTGATGTCAAATATTAGGATATGGGTGATATGAAATCAAAGAAAATAGGCGATTCGTAGGCTACCTAGCGTTCAGGTTCAAAGGTAGGAAACCTTTGACGCCTGCCAGTGACGTCGTAGGTCGTAGCCTCAATGTTTTGTTAGAAGTTCCCTAACTGTCGTGAACTGTGAGATCGCAAAATTTTGGGATACTAACCCTGATTTACATTCACACTGACAAAAATAATATACCTACTTATAGCTAAAATTCAATACAAAGTAAAACAACAATCAACTCACCTACATCGATATAAGACACTTCCTATAATGTTTCCACTTAGATCAATTTGCCCCAAAAAATCGCATGTTGCAGTAAGACTTGACCCATTCAGAGAACGATCACGTGATCGATTTCGTATTTCATAAAGAAATCATATTCTTCTGTAAAATAATGACTGACCAGTGCTGCTATGTCGATGCCAGGTTGAAAAAAACTAAACACAAAAGGTACGGAAAAAATTGTATATTCGTCAATATTGTTATACTTATTTCATGGCCCAAAATTACATCTACCTACTTAACCTAATAAAATGATAATTCGATCTATTTTCAATTGTATGTTGAACATTGTAGTAGGTACCTAATGGCAAGTTCTTGAGAAAGAATTAAGTATCCACATAAATGCAAAACAGTTTTACCACATAAATTAATCAGAATTTGATTTTAAAATATAAATTTCTCGCAAAAAGTGCGAATAATCAATTAATCATCAAGAATAGAAAAAAAGACATCATAATAGGTACTATGTTACAATATTGGGAATAGGTAAGCATTAAGATATATAGTTCTTACTAATCTCTTACTATCGGAGGATTAGATTAAGTATACATATATACTCACTATTGAGTAGATACGAAAAGTTTTACCACAGGTTAGTTAATCATATAAATTTGTACAGTTAATTAAATTATACTTATCTATAAAGTTACAAGATAATGTCCCGAGTTTGGACTAGCTGCCTAAACACAACATTTCATCGCATAAAAACCCGCAAAAATTACATCAGATGAAAAAATCATGACAGTAAAAACACCGATTTCCTTGCGTATTAACAATTTTAGTATAAAATATATTATTTTTTAGATATTATCTCTTCATAGTATAAAACAAAATCGCTTCCCACATGCCCTTCTGTACGTTTAGATTTTTTTTAGAAAACGGATTTTAATGCGGTTTTTAACAATAGATAGAGTGATTTAAGAGGAAGGTTTATATTCGTACATGTACTAAGTTTAAGATTTTTCTGTGTTAATTTGTTGAAATATGACGATAATGGTTCAAGATGTTGGAAGAAATCAGCTGCCTGAGAGCTTTCTTCAAAAATGCTGACTTATTTTATTGAAGTAGGTATAACACGCAAAAATCACTCCAAGTCCACACCAATCCACACTGTAATACACTGCATATTTTTTACATTAGTATCTACATTGCACCCGTGCGAAGCCGAGGCGGCTCGCTAGTATAGAAAATATGAAGATGTGGAAAATTTTTAGCTTTATCTATTGTTGGCTTGTTTTCATTTGGTAGATGCCTACTGGCACGCGCTGGCTCTCTCTCTATACATTTTCAATTCAGACAGCCTATACGAAGTTGAGGACATATTATGAAACTAAGATTTTATAGAAACAATATTATGCAATTTGAACCAAAGTTCACAACCAAAACTAATCATATTTGATAAAAATAATTGTGTTTTATTCAATATTTTTAAAACTTATACCTATCTAGAAAAGAATATAAAATTTTCTTACAATATATTTTTTAAATAATGTAATAATACCTATTAAAAAGTTTAAATTACACTTCAATTTGTACAATTTGGATGAATTCGCCACGGCAGCGATACACATTGACAGGTAAACAACCATACAAAAAATAAGATCGAATCGAATAATAAATCCATACTAATATTATAAATGCGAAAGTGTGTCTGTCTGTCTGTCTATCTGTCTGTCTGTCTGTCTGTCTGTCTGTCTGTCTGCTACCTTGTCACGGCCCAACAGTGTAACCTATTCTGACGAAGTTTGGTACAGGGTTAGCTTTTATCCCGGGGACGGACATAAGCGACTTTTTATCCCGGAAAATTAAAGAGTTCCCACGGGATTCCTAAAGTCCCATCCACTTAACCGATTTGTATGAAATTTGGTACCGAAGTATGTTGCGTCCCTCTTACTTTTTCAACATTAATAAATAAAAATATATTTATATTTAGTTCATGAAAATAAATATATTATAATAAAAGAATAAATTAAAATATTTTGAAAAATCAAAGACTCAAAGTACTAAATTCAATCGCTTGCCTCATATGAAATAGCCAATAGGATTCACCCTCAAAATAAATGCCATAAACACAACCAAAGTTTTGGTTTAAAAATCTAAAAACAATTTTCATAAACATTTTCTACTTTAATATATTATTATCTAATTCCACAAAACGTTTAAATAACGACACAATATAAGCCGAATGGTCGACGTACAGTACTAAAGTCGCATTGGTAAAATTCGTTTGCGCAGAAAAGCGCAACCTAACGCCAACTAAAACCAAATGTACCCGGAGGAAATAACTATAGACTTTATTGTTTGACGTTAAGATTTTAAACACAAGAAGACGACTCGTGAGTTCGCTAATAATAATAATTTGCGCGTAAAAACATGGCACGTATGCAACAACCAATAGCGAACGGATGCGCGCTATGATTGGCTGAGATAGTTTCTCACCATTAAAAAATAAGATTTCTGCGCAGGTACATCGGCGTAACTTACGAAAGCGGTAGTACTGTACTCTAACTTTAATATAATAAATAATTTTAAAAAATTCCTCATCTGTATATCATAACGTAACATATTTTGATTACATAATACTTTATCATTTCAAGGAACCAATTTTAGGTAAATTATAACCCCCATCATTCATCACATGATGAGTATATAGTATAGTAGTTTCTACCAATTTAGACATCATTATGCAAAATACGTAAATCCTAGTTTTTATCATATATGCTTTTTTATAGAACACTTTGGATACCATTTTTCTATAAACTATCAGTTAATCACTGTGTGCGTGATTCTTATAATTGATTTTAAAACATACCTCACGCATAGGAAAATGCAGTGGAACAATAATAATTTGTACATAGTAAAATCCAAGGTAAACTTACCGATAAGTTATCTGCATAGTTATATATACTTATACATTTTTACAAGTCGCAACAATTGCTTAACGCAACAGTTAATATGTGAGTATATAGGATTTTAATTAAAAAATACACAATTGATTTGCACCATCCACAAAGCAGAAACTTGACTGAATGAATTTGTACAGAATCACTGTACACTGATCTTTGATACATTGATTATATTATAATACTTAAAACCTTATTTTCTTAATATTGTGACATTATAAATGTATGATTCTTTACTCCTAAGAAGCCATTTGTAAAAGATTCCAAAACGAAATTTGATTGAAAAAGACTCAAAAATAAACTTACTAACTTATATTTGTGACAAATATCTGAGCAAAAGTTTCTATTAAGTTTTCTTTAAGTTTGAAGATAAATCCACTCACAGCAGTTTACATTCTAAAAAGTTTATGTAAGTTCCTACATCTATCCCGATTTGTACAGCAAAATATGTTTAACTCTTTCTCTGTGCATCATTGACTGTCACAAACACGGTGGCGGTAAAGGCATATCAATCAATTTGCAAATCTCCAAATGGAAGTTCTTCAAAATCGCAGCCTGATTATCTTTTGAGCCATTGATTGTTATTGTTGGAATAAATGATGGTTTTATAATATTTGTGTCATCACCATGTTGTTTGAGTAAAGCGGATCCGTGAGCGTGTACAGCACAGTTATTGATAGGTTCGGGAGCAATGCCCATTTCTTTCGTACACTGAAAAGAAAATAGCAGGTTCAAATCCAAAATTGTGCCTCTTTACGCCACAAGTTTTTAACCAATTTCAACAACACTTTACATAATAATTACTATTACTTGACATAATTTTATTTGTGCAAGGGAACAAAGGATTCCTACAAAATTAGAAAAAATGAATCGTATCGGTAGAGTGTAGATAGTCACAAACAAAATTTAATGACACATGACATAGACACATGCAGCCTCCAAGGTTTCCATACCGTGGAATGAAACATAAGTAAACAGTAATTGGTTGAAGTAATCTACCATGTGACAAAATCATCATGTGATTTCAATCATCAAATAACTGCTATCTGAGGAATAAAGAAGTTTGTAATGAAAGTGAAAATAATTGTTGTCTAAGAAATCTTTCAAAACATTGAACCTATTAATCAGTTAAAGTTTATCTAGTGATTGAAAACTCATCCCTTAGTCAAAAAATTACAAAATCAGTTACCCGAGAAAGAGCTTGATCAGCATCTAAATTATCAGTTATCATGCACTTGGTGATCTGGACAGCAGCAGTCATGTTGCCCAGTGAATCAATCGCACAAGCATGAACTTTGTTTGCATAACACTCTTCCTCACCATGTTGACATGAAAAATAATAGTGTCCATTTTCTTCTTTGGTCTGAAATATAAAGTATTTTATGTTTTAAAAATAAGTTATACTTAACATTTTAAAATATTGTAATAACCTCATTGTAGTAATAATAAGTGAATAATGTTTAGATAAGTATATGATAATAGTTAATTAATTACATAAAACAACAAACATAAGAGAGATCTTTCTGTTGCTCACGCTGTCACAAACAATATTTATGGTGGGACAAACTCAAGAGCGAGATACACAATGGTTTGACACAGCAAATCATGTTTGTTATTATGTTATTATTTTGCAAAAAATCATAAAAATGAAAAATATGCCTTCAAACTGTTTTGCAATTTTGCAGCATATTACATGGATTATTTATGCATAATGTAACCTCAAAATTTGGCCTAAAACAAAGATATCGCAACACTTTAAAAATTAACATAATTTTACTATATTTATTGGTGTTGGCCAAAGATAATGGAGACATAAAACACTAAAAATTAATTTCATTTATTACCGAATATAATTATGTGTACAAGAGTCAATGTAGGTAATTCTATTATAATATTCTTTGGGGCTGGTGCCAATTAGCAGCACAAATTGTCTACTTTTCATATTGTTTTGTGACTCTACATTGGCACCTCTTTGGCACCAACTCCAACAAAATAATATTATTGAACTATATTAGCTCCTGTATACATAATATATTGGGTAATAAGTTACATTCTTTTTTATTTTGTAGTGTTTGTGATTATTGAAGTTGGTTTTTTTATTTATTAAAAACCTACTGTTTACTAAGCTACTACACTGATCGCAAGCAATTTACTCTTATCCATTAAGTTCTCCATCTCTGAAGATATTCATCAGATCTTCACCTACCATAAAAAAGTAACAAACATAATATAAAAACAGCCAAATTGAGAATTCTAATCCTTTTTTTGAAGTTGGTTAAAAATAGCGTACCTAGTAGGTAACTTAATATGACTTCACACAATTTTCACTCTTTATGAAATAATTCAAAAATTAATTTATAAAGTTGTACTTACACTAGCTTTGCCATAAGGGACTAAAGTCACATCTATAAAGTCTTGCAACTTTTCAGTCACTGGCCATAAATGTTTGATGAAGAAATGCTTGGAGTCAGGACAGAGGGCTTCATAGTACACTCTTACTTTTACTTTATCTAGTTTATGCTTGTTGTACTTATCATCTTCTAACTGCAGTATAGTTTGCTAAAAAATAAATTACCCATTCATAAATCCATACTAATATTATATCAGTCTATCTGTTACCTTCTGACTGTCCATCCCCTTACCTGATTTTGACGAAAGTGGTTATAGCTAGCATCCCAGAGACAGACATAGGGACATAGGCTACTTTTAACTAACAAATAAAGGATGATTATGGAAGGACGGCTGAGCGTATCCGCAGCCGATCAGTTAATACATAAATAATTCAATTGAAATAGTAAAAAGGTGGTCCAGTAACTTACGTCGGAAAATATACTTCTAGGTTTTTCTGGTAATAAAAATCGGAAGCATTGCCATATAATCAATGCTAGCAAAATAAAAACAATCAATCTATAACGATTGCATGAATAAAAAGCCATTTTGTACTTTTAACTCACAAATAAAGGATGATTATTGAAGGATGGCTGAGCGTATCCGCGGCCGATCAGTTAATACATAAATAATTGAATTGAAATAGTAAAAAAGGTGGTCTAGTAACTTACCTCGGAAAATAGACTTCTAGGTTTTTCTGGTAATAATAATCGGAAGCATTGCCATATAATCAATGCTAGCATAATAAAAACAATCAATCTATAACGACTGCATGAATAAAAAGCCATTTTGCAAGCAATTCCAATATTAATCAAGTAATAACATTGGTTCTTTATATTTTTTTTCTAAAAGTGACTTCGATATTGGAAGTTTAACATTACATTATCTACCAGTACTTGTTACGCATGTATAATTTCTTACACCAATTAGAACAATTAAATTCAAGAAAATATTAATTTCTGAGATTTGCAATCACCGATAACAAAATCCACAAAATCTCTCTTGACAGCACATCACTTGACATTGACAAATGACGTGACAAAAGACGATGGGGAATAACCCATTGCAAACATCGATGTTAACGTCGATGTTTGCAATGGGTTATTGACGAATAAATACATCGACAGCAAGTGTCAAACATCGACATCGTTCGGTTTTGCTTTGATTATTTATTATAGATTATCTTTTTTTTTTCTCTCTCTCGTCTGGCTTTACAAAGATTAGCCAATGTCAAGTTTGTAGTTATTTGTAACAAGTAAGGGAAACTATACAAGTATGGACCCCGTCTGTGCCGGCGCACGCCGACACACGCACGGCACCCCCTTATAGCGCTTTCCAATCAGTTTTAACAAAAAAAAAAACACACCACCTTACACCAACACAGACGAAGTCATTGATTATTATCTTATATACTAGGTCTGTGTTGATTATTGGGTACTTGTTCTGCCGATTCTCCGCTGAGAGCGATTCCGCGCGCCATTCGTTTCAAATTGCAAAAATTACCCACAACATTTTGCTCTCACCTGTAAAATTGAATTTTTATATTCTTTTTTTTAATTTACAGACTAGCGCTTGGCTGCAATCAGACCTGCTCTGCTAGCGAGTAATGATGGCAGCCTACGATGGAACGCGCTTGCCTAGAAGTTGCCTATTCACATTAAAAGTGGAAGGGAAAACTGATGCTAGAAACGAGGAAGCAAATCACTTCGTACGTGTATGAAAAGTTTTAACTATGTAAAGATGCAGGCCTTGACGATGCCTTGCAGTACGATGGTAGAAAGGTGAAGGAGGAACCAGGTCAAAGAGCTCTTGTGCACACTCTCCGTAGAAAACTGATAGACTGGCAACTTTGCGCCGATGTTCTAAACTTTGAAGATTAGAATCTGAAATTCCGCCTTTGCATTAGCAGCTAGAATTGCAGGGGTTTTTGTTGAATAACTTAGTTGTGAACACCTTTTCAAGTGAAAGTTAAGGACTCATCCTGTTTAATTTATTAACAACTTTTTCTTTAGTTTTTACCGAAATACGCTGGATTTTTAAACGTTATGATGGCGCCAGACGCTTGCGGCAAACAACATACAGCAAGCATCGCCATACACCACAGAGTACTTTTTATCACAGTAACTTTATTGCATTGACGTATTATTTGTTAAACACAGTTTAGCTATGGTTTGATGCTTGCAGCCAATCAGACCGAACGACAAGCGTTAACAAATGGTTGGCAAGCATCACGCAAGCATACGCAATCACCCGTCCACACGCTTGCCTGTGCTTGTCGTTTGCTGTTTGTCGTAAGCATGTCCTAAGCGTCTGGCGGCACAATTACGTTTTAGGCAAAGTATGTATAAAAATTGAAATGCAGTCAGTCTGTAGTAAAATAAATAGAATATTTACTAAGTACAAAGTTTTTTTAATTCGATTGATCCCAAGAAAACTACAATTGTGTGATTAAAGGAAGAGGTCACATAGTAAAAAAACTGCAACAGCCATTCATTAAAACATTTCATTTATTCAGTCAGCTGTAGGGAGCTAAACTTTTCTACGTCGTAAAAGCCTGCTTTGACTTGTCTACCGCCAAAAAATCTGCCGTTTAAATCTACTACCGCTTTTATAGCACTTTCAATCCGTTTGAACTCAACAAATATTCTGACAGCTTCATCGTGTGGAACATTTGGTAATTCAAATATCAAGACCTTTATAACATCACCATATTTTGTGTTGCATTCATCTTTTACTTCAGGTTCAAGTTCTTCATCAACATCGCCTGGACCCACCATGTTCTGTGATTCAAAATGAATAAATAATATAAATCAGCCAAGTACGAGTCAGACTAACACAGGAAGGGTTCCATACAATCATATAAGAGAACACATTTTTTAATGGCAATTTTAAGTTTTTTTTTATTTGTTGTTAAAGCAGCAATAGAAATACACATTCTGGGAAAATTTCAGGTCTCTCCCTATTATGGTTCACGAGATACAGCCCGCTGACAGACAGACAAATGGACAGTCGAGTCTTAGTATATATCAGGGGGCACGGCAGTGCTCCCGCCAAGACTATTTACTGTCTTGTTGGTACCCTTCAAATACAGAACCCAATAAATTATTGATGTAGTACATTGAGAGTTACAGACTGATCAAGCTCCCTTGAAGTGTGCAGTGCAGACTAGGGTTGCTAGGCCATTATTTGATTTGAGAGAGAATGTAATAATTTCATTGGTCATTATATTTAACACTTACCCTCAATAAAACTACTTTGCTGGGCGATTTCATTATTTCGGTAATTGAAGGTTCTTGCTTAGAAGCTTGAGGTGAATTTGATGCATTTGGTGAATCTGTAGAAGAAGACAGTTAATTTTTTAAACAGAATCAAATGATACAACAAACGATAATAAAAGAAACTATAGGAAGAAAATCATACCTGATCCAGGAAGCACAGGCATAGCAAACCCTGGTGGTGGCATTACAGTACTATCCTTTTCGTGTATGATGCGCCCACCACGCTTTGAAGTTTTCTCCACTTGCAGTGCTACTGACATTCCCTGTTCCTTTTTACCCAAGCCTTGACCTTCCTGGAACATTTAAGTGTTTCAATTTATCAAAAAGATTTTTAATTTTATGAGACAATGATGTAATGTACACAATCTTGCAACTAAATAGTTGTACACAACTATCTCTTTTTACGAAATTAGAAACTGAATGAAATTAATCCATGTTTATTAATATCCAAATTTAGTTTACGGTTTTTGTTATGTGGGTTCTTGTTTTCTTATTAATTAAAGATATAAGTTTTTTATTGACTTATTTTTCTAGATAAAGTCTGATGGTATGTGGTAGGGGGACTCTCCTACCACACGCCAAACTTAAGCACAGTGGGGAAAACACAGCCATGCGGATTCACTTGAGTGCGCTTATTTTCTTCGTAAAAATTTCAATCATAATATGTCAAAAGCAGAGTTTAATTTGATAAATACACATAAGGTGCCAACACTCCACTCCTGTGATGTGCCTTAAGTCTAAGAGTTTACATGATAGAAAAAGGGGCATTTATTAAATTCTGCTACTGTGCTTATGCATGCTGAATTACACTTTATTACAATTTGCATCATAATAAGGGTCGCTATTTATCGAACCATCTTTGTAGAATGATCTTTCTGTATCTGCCAGACAGTACTATTAAGTGGTTTGTGGTATTGGTTACAATAAGTTATGAGGAAGTACATTGTAATTTGTAACCAATATTAACCAATAGTTTATTAAAAAGGCTAATGTAAGTGAAAAATAATAACCTTAAAACCATATTTTGCCATAATCTTTGCAGCTACAGAACTGGCCCCATATCCACCAATAGAGAAGCCTGGACTAGGGCTTGCTGCCGGCACAGCTGGTGGAGGTGGTGATAATGACTCCATGGTTAATGATGGAGGGGGTGCTATAGCAACACCAGTTGCACGTTTTGATATCTCTTCTGCTTCTTCTTCCTCTGGTTGCTAAAAAAAAAAAAATTATAAGTTATGATAATTTATTACACTAATTTATCACAACTCATTCTTACTTAATCATATAATTACTCACATTATTACAATTTTTGGCCAGTACTATATGGTGGGTTATTTCTAAGATTAAATAGGTCGAGAACAATAATAAATACCAAGAATAATGTTGGTAGAAATGAAAACAATGGAAAAATGAATATTGCTAATACCATTGGTACAAGAGTTTTTTCTGGAGTTACATCTTCTTCATCACCAAATCTGGATTTACGTTTTCTATCTGCCCTGTCATTTCTCTCATTGCCATCAAGGTTTAGTCTTTTAGCTTGCATTTCTGGAAATATATCAGTTAAATAATAAGTTTGATTGCAATAATACAAAATGCAAAATTAAGATGCAGCATAGGTAAGTATTGAATGTGATAGGAAGGATGTATATGAATCATGAAATCTACTCTTTAGATAGAAAATGGCTAGTGATACAGTTTCGATAGAGCCCTGCACAACCATTACTTGCAAGAAAATGATGATGCATGAAAAAAAAAACAAAAAATAACATATATAATAACTAGGCAGTTGGGGATCAATTGCCATAATTGACAATCTCTCTGGACCAGTAGTAAGTGCTGTGGTTTTATAAGAGGGAAGTGCCGGGTTTGATGCTCAGGGTAACTTTGGAAATTTATAATTTCCAAACTGTATCTGGTTTGGGCAGCTGGGAAGCTTAGGCTGTGACTAGCTAACACTCTACTGACAAAGCCATGCAGCCTAGCAATTTAGCATTCTTATATGTTACTGCATAGACAGAGCAGCTGTATGGGTTTAATACAACTGCCATACTCCCTCAAGGTTAGCACACTTCTATCTTCAACTGCATCATCAGGTGAGATAGCAGCCTATTTGTACCATAGTAAAATAAAAAAACTTAATAACTACAGTGCGGCCATCACAATCACCTCTAATAGGCTCACTTTCACTATTGTCCAAAATGCATTATCACAGTAATAACGCTTAAAATTCATCTACCTTATCAATACCTTCAATTCACAAGAATTGAGACTGTGGTGTTGTGAGAATCACAACTTTTGCAATCAGTAATAATTTTAGTGATACATACCTTTGGCAACTTTTTCATAATCATTAGGCCACATAGGATCATATTCATTAGCAACATTCCAATCGAAGTCACGTACGTTCAATGAAGCTGTCAGTGTATTTGGTTGTATTTTTGGACTATCCGAATTAGGTTCATCTTCATCTTTTTGCTTACTTTTTAAATCTATTACAGGCGTCAACACCTATACAACAATTTCATTTTTTTATTCAGTATGAAGTTACATAAGAATTGTATAGATATATAATTTAAAGAGATGAATGCATACCTGGTTAGATCTTCGCAGTGCTTCCCTTTTAGGTTGAGTTACAGCCGCTTTCTTCAGTTGCAACTGTGACTGTAAAAGTTTGATTCCTGAAGACCATCCTGCTACTTTCTCTGTTGTGCGAGCCTTTATCGTATCAAGATCGTCGTACAAAGACATTTCACCACGTTATATTTCCATTAAACATTGATTTACAGCTAAATTAATAGTCAAAGAAAAAATACATATGTACACGACTAACCGTATGTAACTAAATTTTACACTATTCAATAATAATTTTTAAATGTAAAAAATGAATAAAACCATTGAAATACGAATTTTTATCTTTAATCGAAAATACAGTAATATTATGGAAAAATAAAATCATTAATCAATTTGACACTTGACAGGCTTGACGGGAATCTGCACAGACCACGAATCCGGAGATTGATTGACGGATTCCTGGTCTATGGTTGACGCAAGGATTGACGTTTCTTGGGTTGCCAGTTTTATCCACAAAAATCTTATATCTCAGCAAAAAATTCTACATCTGAGCAAAAAATAGTGTTGTACCAAAAAAGACGTGTACGACGTGTAGTGCTCGTGTTCAGTCAAGACAAGAATATTATCTGACTCGCTTTTTAAATGCAAATGAAATGCTCGATTGCGGAAGAATAATATCTACTTAGTTACCATAAATTCAACAAATCATAACAATTGCGATTGTGATAATGATTGATGCAGGTTTTCGGGAATCAAACTGCAGAGTACTCTTACATGGCGCCTGCAGCTATCGGCACCAAAATAGCGATAATAATTAAGTTACTTCAAAAACAAGTCGGCATTATCGAGTAACTACTTGTATTAGTAGAGGTCAGTTCACAATATGTGGCTGTAGAGTGTAGAGAGGTTGGGAAATTTCCCTATTGGTACGGTCGAGCACGCAGCCACAGCTCCCGTACAAGGTGTTGCTGAATGGAGGTAGCGGGTAGCCGCAGCCGCTAAACTCAGCCGCTAATAGTGGCCTCTACTGTCAGCTGGAACAAACTATAAAAACAAACGCGAAAGTTTGTATGGATGTTTGTTACTTTTTCACGCCAAAACTACTTAAGGGATTTGGCTATTTGGAATGGAGATAGATTATAGTAACTGTACCCTGGATTAACACGTGGGCTACTTTTTATTCCGGAAAATTTATGAGTTCCCACGGGATTTTTAAAAATGTATATCCACGGGTACGAACTACAAAGTCGCAACCAACAGCTCGTAATTTGATACAACATGAACTTGATTTGATTTGATTTAAACTTATTAAGGCAATGGACTTTTTGCTGTATTGCAAGCTGAGAGAATGATGCATAGATAATACACTAATATATAATGTGTCTATAATATTGTCAAAATCACAGTTAAAATAATCACAGTCCACTCTAAATAATAACTAGGTAACTAGGTACCTAGCACATCCCTAGTACCTGTTGTAAAATAGTTATCCATCATCCATGACCGTCAAATAAATTAAAAAAAAAAATTTTGTAAAAAAAAGATCTATTATTTTATTTCTTGACAAATTGATTTTTTATAAGATGATTTCACCTGTTTTTAATTATTATTATAATTGCATGAAGTTCTTAAATTTTGAATCATAAAATTAAACCAATTTTTTATTTTGGAATAAGCACAAAATTTTGCATAGAATGGGTATTATAACCAGCAAAAATACAAGACGTATAAGTTTCGATAATACATTTACCATGACTCCAGTTCTAATTCAAAAACCTATTGAAGATATTGATCATAAAATAGCAATTGATAATTTTGAGAAGGTATTAATTTATATCTAAATTTTTATTTATTTTTAAATATGCTTAAAATATTATTATAGGTATGTAGATTGTCGGTACCTACTACCTACTATTTTAGTATTTAAAACTTCGTGACTCGTGAATGGTACCTTCCTACTGATTATCAATACTTCGGCCGTTATTTGCAAGTTGCAACTGATTTTTGCCGATGTAAAATATAAATTACAAACTGTCTGACTTGTTGTTTTCTCCAGAACATTCCGTCAGAAATAAACTATAAAGACACTAGCAATGGGTTAATTGAATTGCGAGATGAGGACTATGATTATTGGGCTCACAGAATAGAATCTCTTAAGAATAACCATCAAGAAATAAGTCAGATTATAGAAGAAGAGTTTCAAAAAACAATCGATAATACTCACAAATTATTCCATCCCCCAAAAATAACGCAAGAAAAAATACAAAAAATTAAACCTTGTTTTGACTGGCAAACAAAGGTACTATGCTTTAACTAATGAACAAAAAACTAATAAATAAAATTGACATCAGTGTGGACTAACTACTAGTAACTATGAAATAAGTAGCAGTGTATTTATACAGCAAAATGTGTCTGGGTATGTACCTACCTGTATTACCACACGAGCATAATCATACACCTAATACGTCACACACAGCTACAAATAATATAGGTACCTAACCTACTATTAACACAGTAAAAAATGTGATAGTACACTACATATTCTTTGGACAGTGTAAATGAATAATTGTAAAATTTTGCAGATTTTGCAATGCTATGAAGATAATCCTCGACAAACGTTAAAGTGCTCAGCTTTAGTGCAAGCATTCAGCAACTGTGTATCATCGTGCCAACTTGAAGATTAAGTTCTATACTTACCTTTATTACCCATCTATAATATTATTGTTATTTTCAACAAAATCTGCAAAAAATAAAATTATAACGTGCCTTTCACTCTGGTCTATTCAGTGCCTAACTAACTATTGACTTAGAATATAAAAAAATTATAGCAAAAATCTTTAGATAAAATAGGTAGGTAGGTAGTTGAGAATAATTTCATGGTTTCGATGAATGGTAGACAGAGCAAACGTTTTTTTTTATAATGAATTAATATTATAAAAATGACAGTAATTACATAAAACAAGATATAAAATCATTAAATTTTAAATATTTATGATGCAACTTTTTCATTTGTTGTAGGCTTTATACTATGGCGGCACTTCAGAATATATAAGGAAAAACAGAACCCTTATAGGATCACTTTGTTGTCTATCTGTCTCTTTGTCCGTCTGTCGTATCTGTCAATAGTTGATGAATGGTTCATGAATGGTTCATGAACAAATACCTTGATATAGTTATCTTACTTTTAAAATTGAAAATACCTAATAGTATTTTCAATTTTAAAAGTAAGATAACTATATCAAGTGGGATATCATATGAAAGGGCTTTACCTGTAAGATCTAAAACAGATTTTTATTTATTTTTAGGCATACTTAAGGGGCAAGCAACGGATTTGCCCGCGAAATTCTTTAATTTGGTTTTTCGCAATTTGTAAACTAATACGACAACGTAGGCCTGGCATTTTAATTATAGAAATTAGATCTAGTATCGACTAGTTTGTAGGTTATAGTCGATACTAGAGCTAATTTCTTAAACTGGACCCTTTCAAGTAAAGATTTTTATAGGATGATACTACCATTGGCGCAATTAAAGTGCCATAAGCCTACTTTGTCGTATTAGTTTACAAATTGCGAAAAACCAAATTAAATTAGAATTTCGCGAGCAGGCCCGTCGCATCCACCTTAATAGTTTTTGATTTATCGTGCAAAATGTCAAAAAACCTGAGTACGGAACTTTTTGTAGTTACGCAAATCTGATTCGCACTTGGCTGGTTTCGTAGGTAAGTCGGATGGCGCAGCAGCATCGTACCTATTTTTTATTTTTTTTAATGTATGTTCACCGATTACTCAAAGACCCCTGAACCGATTTGGATTTTTTTTTTGTTTGAAAGGGTATAATTAGTCTATGCAGGTGGTCCCATATAAATTTGGTAAAGATCTGATGAATATCTTCGGAGATGGAGAACAGAACTCCTCAATGGATAAGAGTCAATTGCTCGCGATCAGTGTAATAGCTTAGTAAACAGTAGGATTTTAACTGGGCATAGCATATTATAGTACAGTGGGGCCACTAAAAATTGTGAAATAAAAAATTTTCAAAAGAAAAGTAAAACCGACGAAATAAAAATGAAGTCGGGCGAGCTTCACATTTGGATTTCTAATTATGTTTTATTATACTCGCTCGACTCCATAACTAGGTACATTACACGTGTAACTAAAAAAAAATTATTTATTACTTTTTAGTGCTTGTGGTTTTTGAAGTCGGTTATATTTTTCTTTTGAAAATTTTTATAGCTCCTCGTACCTTTGTAGGGGTATTATTTTACAGGGGCACGTTATCTCTATATTCCATTCATTGATTCCATTATATTCACATTCTAACCCCCCGTCCACACACTGCTTCCAATCACACTCCCAATTAATCGCGACGCCGCCCGCCGCACTAGGTCACTTGCCTTTGCAACACGCGTCGAAACTCGAAACTGTAGCAGCGTGCGCGCTATTGCATACTTACCGACAAAATAGGTAGCGATGGGCGTGAACGAGGAACACGTGAGAAACGCGGCCACACTACTTCTCCACACGGGCATAGTGTGGACGGGGGGATAGGATTGGCCGCACTGGGCCGCACATCATCTGGCAACTCTGCAACTATACTCCGGATTACTGGTCTGTGTTTTACTCTATGGTCCTTTTTTTTTGGTTGGTGCTGTATGATTTGGTGCAACTGTTTAAAATTTAAATTTTGTTTTTAATTATTATCTTACGAGGGGGATTAATTCAACATTTATTTATGTACCTAATGCTTTAAATAATATCTGTATTCTGTATACATTAACAAGTACCTATCAAGATGATCACAGCTCGGTAAAGTGCTGATAAGCTAAGGCCAAGGAATAGTGTTTCGGTCAAGTTTCCGTGTTTATATTTTGTGATTCAAATAAATATTATTTATTTGGAGTCAATATTAAAGTAGAGACAAGAGACATACCTAAAGCATCCTAAGTTAAAATTACCACGTAAAAGAAGTCTTCGAATACTTCATCATGGCTTCAAATGATTCAGTTCTAGATGATAAAATATCTAGCCACACAATTTTACAAAAGATAAATGCTAATTGTCAAGATTCAATCTCAAACAAGGTAAAGCATTTAAGCCAAGAATGTAGTAAAATTCTGTTTAACAATGTTTTGTCAAAAATAAACTATTTGTCTTAATTTCAGGCCCCAGACATTAATGATTTCACCATTGTTAAACCCATTAGTCGGGGTGCTTTCGGAAAAGTTTTTCTTGCCCATAAGAAGAATAATAAAGACCAGATGTATGCAATTAAAGTGATGAAGAAGTCTGACATGATAAATAAAAACATGGTTGCACAAGTTGTTACAGAGAGAAATGCACTGGCATTATCAAGAAGTCCCTTTTGTGTTCATTTGTTTTACTCATTGCAGTCAGCATCATCGGTCTATTTGGTAGGTATGTTATAGATAAATACAGTATAACAATATTTTGGTGTTAATTTAGCGATACCTAGTAAAAGTTTAAGTAGTTGTATGAAATTAATAATTAAAGTTGGCATGCCAAAACCACAAAATTCCAAGACATAAAACGCACGCAGAATGGCAAATATGCATTGTGCCATTTATGCAAAATGCTGAATTGTGTGACATCAATGCATTATATATGGACAATGCCAAATCGCTATGATAGTAAAAAAAAACAAAAAACAAAACAAGTATATTTAAACTAAACTAGTTATAAAATATGATAAAGAACTCTTAAAATTTAAGTGTAGATAGGTACAGACCTTTAAAATTTGAGACCCTTTTTAGATAGCTTTTCACAGTCCATCCATTTAACTGATTTTGATGAGGTATATATTTAGATTAAATTGAATTTGGTTCTGTATAAAATTTGAGTATCAAAGTCTAAATGTTAAATTAGATTAAAATATAAATATTCTTGTGCCCGGCCATAGTTATTTTAACATTTCTTGTTAGTTAGCCATATCACTAAGGGAGTTGGCTAACTAATGGCTTATGCCATTTCAATGCGGCATATTGATAAATACTAGGGACAGACATAGGCTACTTTCTGTCTGCTAGCTTTTCAAGGCCCATCCATTAAATCAATTCTTAAAAAGAATCTGCACAAAGATGGCTTGCATTTAGAAACATAATTTAACATTTGTCTTAGAAAATTAAAGAGTTCACATGTGATTTTTAATAAGCCTAAATCCACGTGGATGAAGTCGTGGGCATCATCTATAGTCTGTGACGAGTTGAGATGGCAATTGGGGTATGAAGTGGGCGATGCTCCTACAGGTGTGCGGTGCGCCCCCCCACCTGCGCTTGCCCTTGCGGGTGTGCGGTGTGATCCCTGATTGCCATTTCAAACTTTCGCATGCTATAGTTATTTACTTTCTTGACCAGGTTGTATAGTATATTTATTTATTTGACCATGTTTTTAACATTGCAGGTTATGGAATTCATGGTTGGTGGTGATTTGAAATCATTGTTAGGGACTTATGGATTTATGGAAGAGCCTATGGCTGTGTTTTATGCAGCGGAAGTAACTTTAGCTCTGGACTATTTGCACAAACATAACATTATCCACAGAGACCTGAAGCCGGATAATATGTTGATATCAAAAACTGGCCATGTTAAACTAACTGATTTTGGCTTATCTAGAATTGAAGTACATAGAGGTTTGTGGTCATTTGCAATTTTAGATCAGAAGTTTTCGATTAAGGTTCCGTTTAGTAACTTTATATCCTAACATGTATGTAATCTCAAGTTAAGGTAAAGGATTTCCACACTGCTCAATACTTTGCTGATTCTGTCCAGTGGATCCCACCCTCATTCAATATAGTCAGTCCATCTAATGTAGAGTCTACCAATAATGCCCTTCCCTATTCTATTAGAAATTGCCATTCTAGCGCCTAACATGTTGCCAGTTGCAATACTAGGCCCTAGATTATTAAAAATTGCTTGTCAGAAAAAACCTAATAGGTACACACCAGAAGCCATTCTGCTCATACACACTAGACCCTTAAGATATGCTGTCAGAATTGTATCAGATCAGACATACTCTTCTTATGTTCCTAGTGTGAATGCAACAAATACTTTCTGATAAACAAATTATGAAAATGTGCTGCTGACCTTATACTGGTATTTTTATAGTGTACTACTTTTTACAGAGACCTAAAATGGTCTGGATCATTATTATTCTAAGAGAACTCCTACCATTACGTGATTTATGGGAGAGGCCACGACCCCAGCGGCATGCAGGTTATAGAGTCATGAAAGCGCTGCTTACCCTGATTTAAATAGTTCAATGATCATTTTTTATCATGACTGCTAGTTAATAGGCAACTAACTAACTTATGCCTACCCTGGCTATAGATCCTGTGCACGCCATTGCACGACTCTCAGCAATGAGGAATACAGCTCGAGAGTGTTAATGAGAGAGAGTTAATATTAATCTTCTTGAATGATACTTTGCAGATTTAGAAATATCAGATTTTGTCAACTGCACGCCAAGTCTTACTATGCGAACACCAGGACAGTTGTTGTCGTTGACGTCACATCTATCGTTTGGCTCTGGAGGCAAAGACGGCGCGCGGCACTCGGTCGCCGATACTTGTGAGAATCTCCTTGATCAACTTATTGATACTTGTATGGAATTATTATAAAATCAGGGTGATAACGCCAATAAGACATTATGACTCGAAAAATAAAACTGGCCAAGTGCAAGTCAGACTCGCGCACCGAGGGTTCCATAAAAACAAACCTCTTTTAATATAGATAGAAATTTTTTTACTCAAAAAAACTTTCGAAGTGGTATTGAATCATCATGTGAAGCAACTGGTTCAGAACACCCTTCATAATGGAAAGAAAACAAGAAACTCTGCTCTTAAAAAATTCAATCTAAATATCAATGCACAGCTCAAACTGCTGGAGGGATTGGCTATTTATAACATAGACAACCGCTAAGGTAGGAATTTTGTGAAATTTCACGCCTAAGGGCGTAAAATAGGGGTTTCGAATGTGGGTAGTCCACACATTCGCTCATATAAGATAGTTAACAATATCGGGGCCATATAATGCGCAACTAAGAATATGAGCTGTAATAGTGGGCAAAATAAAATGCAAATGTATGGCTGTAGACAAACATCTTGGCTTAAGAACCTTCACCAGTGGTTCAACATGAGTACAAAGTCACTGTTTAGGACAGTAGTGAACAGAATTCAGTTAGCCTTAATGATTGCCAACCTCCAGTAGGAGATGTTGTCACTAGAAGAAGAATAATTCTTTTCACTGAATTATTCTTGGTGCATAATAAGTTATGATTTGGACTTGCAAATGACCAGTCT
Organism: Maniola jurtina; assembly: GCF_905333055.1. NCBI lineage: Eukaryota > Metazoa > Arthropoda > Insecta > Lepidoptera > Nymphalidae > Maniola > Maniola jurtina. The sequence goes on from NC_060030.1 coordinate 8,924,441, forward strand.
TTATTTTGTTTATGTATAATAAATAATCATAATGTCAAACTGTATAATTAATGTCATATTGTCGTTGCCACTAAAAATATAGGTATTTTATAAAGGTTTCCTGACTCTAAATTTCTATTTTGTTTCAGCTAAAAAAAGCGACTCCCCTCTGTTAGATTACTCTCAACTGTCAGGGATACATCCTTTTTTGAGCGCGGAGAGCATAATTTTGGGTGAACTGTCTGCAAGTATTTAATAACAATATTCATCATACATCTTAAAATCAATGTTGTATTGTATTCATTTATGTATTTCCTTTATTGATTTTATTATTCAAGTCTGTAAGAGGAGAGCACTGGCCACTGATGGGCACACAGGCTTAACCTAATTTAGGATAGGTATAACTTTATTGAAACAATGAAATGATTATTTTTTTTAAAACAGCTTCAAAAAAAACATACTTACTGATATTTCAATAGTAATTGTTTTTCTGTACAAGTGTAAATGACTTATTTATTTCATTCTTAGAGTCAAGGTTCAGGATCCGGATCATTAAGCTCGTACCACACTTGCGAGAGTTCTAAAAACAGCACCAATAATACGAAGAGCAGCAACAAATCAACTGACATCAGCAGCACTTACAGCTCATCTGTGGAGTCCAATGTATTCACTGAGTCGCAACATGACCAGTCCACTTCCCCACTGTGTAGAGGGCAGTCTTTGAAAAGGATACCTAGGTATGAAATAATGATTTTTGCACTGTTTCAGTGTGTTCATTTATGTCTTTAATCTGCTCAAGTGGAATTTTTAAAAATCTGTGAAAAAATTAGTTTTTACCAAAAGTCTAAGTACAAAATTTTCATGGATTTGTATCTATGAAACGCCTTTCAACCAAACTTGCTTCCCCGATGTACTATCTTAGGCGTGGAATTTCTAAAAATCGTGAAATTCGTATTTTTTATTAATTTTTCATATTTATATTATATAATAGGATGATTATATAATAGGATTATATAATTATATAATAGGATGATTCCTATTAGCATAAAGCATTTGTATGGAATAGATATGAACTCTCAAAATATTTTATAATGTCACTAGTTTCCGTGCCAAGAAGAGAAAGAGAATACTAGACTGTGATGGCGACACGCCAACAGGAGTAACGAGTCTTATGGAGTCTAAAGAAAACCACAGTGGCCTTACTCAAGAAATCATGGCTTTAGAATTGGAAGTCAGTCAAAACACGCCCAAAAGGATGGCCATACATCCCACTCCCGACAGACGTAAAAATCCCCTTAAAGGAGTATTAAAGAAAAGGTATGTTTTCATTCATATATTCCCTCAGGGAAATGATGAAACCCGGGATTTGATCAAATTACAACTCAATTTGATTAGATGTTAAAATTACAACTCAATTTGTTCATTTCACTAAACAAACCCAGTGAAATGATTGCGTATTTTGTGATACTGCTTTAAGCCCTTTTTTATATAAAAACAAATACTTAATTTGTTTTTATATAAAAAAGGCTTTGAAATCATGGTTAAAATTTCTTGTTCATTCATTCTCGCTCGTTTACTTCAGATTTTGCCCGACTCCAAGAAGTTCCTATGAGTTTCTGTATTCTGCAAGAAACGAGTAGTTGTAATACCTTTTATGGTACTACTAGTGAATAATGATTTGTTGACTTAGAATGCGTTTTACGAGCCTTGGATAGGGTTTCCAAATAGAATTTGTTGGTTTTAGATGGGCATCACAGAACGATAGTCATCATTTTAATGTCGGTGTTATATTCTCTACGCCAGTGTCAAATAAGTCGCCAGACACAAAGAAGAAAGCGACGAGATTCAATTTACCTCTCGACGATACGGTTTTGAGTAGCAAAGACAAGTCAGCTACTTTTGGGAAGCACATATCTACGAGTTTAGAGATTTTTCCTACAAGGAGGTTGAGTAAGGTAAAATTCTGATAAGAACAGCTTATTAATATCAAAATTCGGGAGGTGTACCTAGTAAATTGGGATGATGCCTATGTCAAAAATAAATTATTTCTTAGGAATTATTAAATAGAGGGTCTTCCAAAATTCGTAAGATCTACGTCCGCTGTTAGTTTTAAGTTTGCTAACCATTTTAAATTATCGATTAAACTAAAAAAGTACGTCAACTTATGTCAAATGTCTATGACGTCACTTCTGTGAATTTCATACAAGCTCCCTTACTAAGCGAGCGTTTTGACGTTTGATAACTAGTAGTCATCATCCCTATTGTTACATTGATATAACTTTTATGATTTCAAAAGAACTAACTACTGAGTTTCTTACCGGCTCCTCTGTTAGAATATTCTTACCGAGACGGTGCAGGTGGTAGTCCTAGACGCAGCATAAAAGATACTAGCTGTTGTCGTACCTAAAATAAATAAATTGTGAATCTGGTTATGCCTAAAATTAATTTCTTTATAGGACGAAGGCAGTAAATCCCCGACAGAATGCAAAACACCGCTCGCAGCCGCACAGACACCGTATCGGACGCCGAAGAGCGTGCGGCGCGGGAACCAAATGTCCGACCAACCTATCCTCGGCACGCCCGACTATCTTGCTCCAGAACTATTATTGCAGTAAGTGTGAAATTGACCTTGTTCACTGAGTCAAGCTAATATAAGGCGCTCTCGCACAATTACCAAAGTGAAAAGGACGCCTATGTCTATGACTTTGATTTGTCATTCCCTGAAATGTAAGGGTTCGTTTATATTGCTCACTATAAAACACATTAAAGATTGCTAGGTTTTACTCGTGTAAATATTAAATTAATGAGATATTTTATATAATCTTATCTTTCATTTATTATTACTAATCTATACTTATAATAATAGTAAATATGTTAGTTATTACTAATATTACTTATAACAAATAAAACATAAATTGACTTTCACTTGAGGACGCATGTCGCGCCAACCTCTCTCACTGTATTATACAAATTTATTCCTACTGCAGTGGTCACAAGTTAGGTCACGATTACTGCACTTTCGCCTTTTCATTTAATAGCATGTATATTTTCAGACAAAGTCACGGCCCAGCCGTGGACTGGTGGGCGCTGGGCGTATGTCTGTACGAGTTTATGACGGGAGTGCCTCCTTTCAATGATGAATCGGTGCAAGCTGTCTTCAAGAACATACTGTCTAGAAGTAAGCATTGCATAACCCTTTAACCTTAGTTTTTGACATACTAACATGCATGTTTTTGCAACATGTTTTTGACATGCGTCTTATATAGTGGCTTTTGCCCGCGACTTCATCTTGGATTTAGGTTTTTTAAATCCTGCATAAATCTTTTTGAATTGTAACTTCTAAACAGACTAAATGGCAAAAGTAAACGGACAAACGCGCCACTTTATTAGCTGAGCAGAGCCCGTTGTTTTTCTGTAGGAGTGGGCGACAGGTTATTTAACGTCGCTTAACTGTTGGATGTGAAGTTAAAAGTACGTAAACAACTTTTAAAGTTCAAGCTTATTTTAATTTCGATTCGATCATACAGTTGAAAGCAGCCAAAAAATTTGCTACCAATTCCGATAGAATGGGAACATATTGAACAAATTAAACTACTAAAAAGCTTTAAATAACACCCTTAAAGCTTAATTTCCTATGATTTTGTTTTAGATATAGAATGGCCTGAAGAGGACGAGGCGCTGTCAGTAGAAGCGGTGAGTGCTATCGAAGCGCTGCTGACGATGGAGCCCGCCAACCGGCCCGGCGCCGCGGCCGTCAAGGCCATGCCAGTGTTCCGGCATGTAGACTGGCAGAATCAACTCCAAGCTGAACCACCTTTCGTGCCAACCCTAGACGACATCTATGATACTGGATACTTTCAAGGTAGGTAACTTTAACTTTTACGACCGAAACTTATTGCAAAAACTGGCCTGGTGCCACTGTAGTCACAAAGCTGCGCCAGCGTTTTGACACATGGACTGGCAGATCCAACTCCAAGCTGAACCGCCCTTCGTACCAACCCTAGACAACATCTACGATACTTGATACTTTCAAGGTAATTATAACTTTAGACTTTACTATCGAAACTTATTGCGAGAACTTATTGGCATTGGCTTTTTATAATGTACAGGTAAATCCCTTCCATATGATACCTCACTTGTTATAGTTATTTTACTTTGAAAATTGAAAATACTATCTATTATTTGTTCATGAACACGTTTAATTTTTTTTTGTGATGTATCCACAAATTCACGGTTTTCGAATTTTTTATGCTATAAGACCTACCTACCTGCCAAATTTCATGATTCTCTGTCTGTGTGAAGTACTCTATAGGTTTTCTTGACAGACACGACAGACAGACAACAAAGTGATCCTATAAGTATAAAGGTTCCGTTTTTCCTCTTGAGGTACGGAACCCTACGCGAAAGCTTAGCGAAAAAATCTGGTACGAAATTTTAAATATGTATTTTTTACAGCACGGAATATCCTGCAGCATCTCCATGTATCAAACTTTGACATGTGAAGTTACATCGGGCGGTACAATTTTATTCATTAGCTAATTTTAATTTGTGCGATATGATCGTAATAGTACCAAATAATACGAATTTATATTCTTTATTTTAAAAGTGGGTACTGTTTTTGTGGTGTACCATAAAGTTTATGAATTATGAATTAATTATTATTATCAATTTTCACATTGTTTGGCTTTAATCACATTATTACGACAGAGTCCACGCGAATATATACATTACATAATATTAGATATAAAATTTAGCTTACTTTAAATCTGTACAGTACATAATATTAAAGATAAAATTTAGTTCACTTTAAAAAATTAACGCGCGAACTAACTTAGAAGCATTTACATATTGTAATGTAACTAATTGGAATTCGATTTTGAGCATTACTTACAATAATGCAGTACTAACCGGAGGAAAATTTGCTTTCACTCACTACAACAATGTTTGAAGTTGTCTAAAATTATTAAAAAAAACTCGGGTCCTGTTAAACGGATGGGCTGTGCAAATGGATCGCGTTTATAGTATTAAGTACTATAGATTAATTATACGATTAGTTGTATTTTGTATGTGTTGAGGTGACTTATTGTTTTCCTTTATATTTCGTTGTGTCCTACCCAAGTGTGAATGAGCTTAGTTATGTATTATCATTATATTATATATCTGCACATTTAATTAAAAAATAAACAACATGTCAAGGTATTCGTTTATTTATTCACAGTACTTATTCCTATATTGGCACAATTTTATGGCATCAAAATCGTAATAGAATTGTTAAAAGGCTATCAATTAATTAAGAAACACAAGAATTAGAGTTGTCTTTCTCAAAATAATTGATTTACAAAGAACATTTTTTTTTACATAGAAACGGAATCCTTGAACGTTTCTGTTAAATACTAAAAGTCGGGAGGGTAACTTATCGACAGATTACAGATAAGATTGATTATTATTATTAATTTCAGTCGTAAAACGCTATTTTGGTTGAAGACCAATTAACTCTACCATACAGTGACTTGATGGTTATGATGTCATCTCGATATGTTATCGAAGTTAGCCAATAACAAATTACTAGTTTGATTTTTATTTTTAGGATACTTTCTATAGTGTACGAATAAGTTTACATAGCAACTGAAAATAGCCTTTTCATTATAGCGGCCGCAACAAGAGATGTTTGTGACGCCAATGTGATACAATGATAGCGTCTAAAGACGATCTCCAGTGTATCCACACTGCAATTATTTTTTGTAGCCTACTAATTCTATATCAATGCTAAGAACCAAATACAAAAAGTTCCTAGAGTTTAAAAGTTAGGTATATCTTGTGCTATTACTCCACAAAAAGTAACCATGGAGTGTGGTCTGAACTCTGAATGCACCTTACATTGAAAAACCCCCACTACTTATTTGACCAATCCCATTTAATGTAACCCTATAAGTATTAAGTGAAAAGCTCCCTTCCGACTTAATAACATGATTTCCGAAAGCTATTCTATTTAGAGTTCTTCTGTATCCAGGGCAGGAATGCAGTGACGCGCGTGTAGACTCCCGGGTACTGCCCCTTTCCACAACCGATGCCCCAGGACACTATGCCCACTTGAGTCCAGCGACCGCCTTCGTTGACCATGAGTGGACCGCCGCTGTCACCCTAAAGAACAGAGACACATTTATTAAAAAACTAATGACCCCAGTAGAAAGCTGAATGCCGCTTGTCTTTCATGCCTTTTGAAAACATAAACAGTTGGTTCTCATAGAATTTTGATCAGTTTGTAGGAGCCATTTACATTCTTATTACTGGTACCTATAAATAAGAAATCTGTCAAGTCCGAGTTGGACTCGCACAGCAAGGTTTCCATACCATCGTACAAGATTATGTAGGTACTTTTTAATGTTTGTAAAGTTTGAAATTTTTATTATTTGTCATAGCGGCAGTAGAAATACTGTGAAAATTTCAACTCTAGGTACCTATTATGGTTCATGAGATAGGTACAGCCCGCTGACAGACAGACGGACAGCGGAGACTTAGTAATAGGGTCCCGTTGGTACCCTTCGGGTACGGGACCATAACAACTTGCTGTTGCTTGCGACTTCGTCCGAGTGGGTTTAATTTATTTTTAATACCGTGGGAACTCTTTTAATTTTCCGGTATAAAAAGTAGCCTTATAATATGTCGCTTTCCAAGTCTTTAACTATACCCGTGCAAAAAAGTAATCTATTCGTCCTTTGCAACATGATTGAAGAAAGTGTTTATTGGTTTGTTAATAACAATTTTAATTCTTAGCAGCTACATATTTCGGTTCCATCCATATTTATTAACACACTTCACATTGGTAGACAAACATTGATTAGCTTGGCATTGTTGGCCTAAGGTTCCAAAGGGGAGAGTGGAAACTATTCCCACTATCTTCATGGAGATTCGCAACGAGGATAGTGGGGCTTACTGAAAATTGCACTTACACTGCAAGAGTCCATGCTAGCTCGGCCCGCGCAGAGCATGTGGTCGACGATGCCGCCCGGCGCCGCCGCGCCGTACTTCAGCCGACACTCGCTGTTGGTCCAGATCGGAATCGACACCTTCTGCAGCACCGACGGCTGAGGGCCACCTTGAAGTAACAGGAACTATCATCATCACCATCATCCATTGACTTTTTAATACTAAAATATTATAGTTACTACTAAGGACAGGCTCAAGCCTCAAGAGCTACGGTAACTTTGGTTCTCTTCTTATACTTATTTTCTCGTTTGGAATTTAGGAATTACAAAATTGACTGATCTGGTCTAGTGGCAGTTGAGATGCTTTGGCCATGGCTGGTTACCATCCTACCGCTTTAAGGTACCAATGCACTTAAGCTGCGCTGCGCAAATACGTTTGGACCATTAGTGTTCCAGTTTAATGCCGCGCAGAAACCGATTAAAGGGAATCGATGTAATAAGAACTGGCTTTCACTTCTACAATAGCTCGCTTCCATTGAAACACTGCATCGTCACCTACCACTTAATTAGATCACAGACGGGGGTGAACTTGTAAAAGATTTAAAAAAAACATACTCTCCCGTAAACTTCCCCATCCAATAACAGTCGCTGTGAGACCCGAATAGGCTCTTCCGCCGCCGGGCAGACAGATGGGACGAATGTTCTTCGTATATGTCACAGGTTGATCCAGTGTTAGGATTGATACGTCGTTGTACTGAAAATAAATTTCAACGTGAGATACCTACTCTATTTAAACTTTATATCAACAGAATCCGCAATACAGGTCCAATCCCTTAGTACAAGTTTACATCATACACATCTCGATAAAGTTGACAGATTCCGAGTATCGTTAACTTACTGTATGCCTGAGAGTTCTCCATAATGTTCACAAAGGTGTGTGAAGTTTACCAACCCGCTTTTGAGCAGCGTGCTAGACTATGGCCAAACCCTTCTTCTCATTCTGAGAGGACACCTGTACTCAATAGTGAACCGGCGATGTGTTGAAGATAATGACGATGAAACTTACAAGAGTGCGCATGTCAAATCCACGATGCCTGACCACTCTCTTGATCTTCCTTTCCATATGCTGTGTTTCCGTGCTTATGCGGATGTTGTGGTCGCCCAGCCTTGCCGTGAGACGAGCTACATCCCAAGATGTCATACTGAAAACAATAAATTCGTTGATAATGTCATATTCAACTATATTTGCATATAAAGTTTTCTAAACTTTCTCTATTCTTCTTTCCGGGAAAGCTATCCTTCCTAAATCGGCAATACCTTCGGGCAGCTCGAGTCGGTAATTATTAATTATTATTATTAATCGTTCAACAACGCGAGGAGTTGACAATGGCATTCGGTAAACTAAGCGTTATAACGTGGATCCTAAAGTCAATTTACTAAACTAAAAGCGCAATAGACTGGCTGGACCCGCCACAAAACTTTGTTGAACAACATCCTATCCAGGGTTATAAACTCAGCACGGCTCATGCTCGCCAATTATATTCTCCTCAGTCCTCATAATATACAAGGTACTTACTGTGCGACACAATGAGCAGCAGACAGCACATGGCTGTTGTCGATGAGCGACCCGCCACAGAACTGGCGGCCGCCGTTGAACAACGCCACGATCCAGGGAAATTCGTTGGGCTCTGCATTGGTCCCACCCACTATACGCTCCTCGTCCTGTGACTCGTATGTGCTGCCATATGTCTGGAAAGATACAAAATAAATATTATAAAAGTTAGAAAAAAGAAATATGAAATGGGTATGAATAAATAGGAGAAACATCAATGATTTTATCTACGTAGTCTACGTATAAATAGGAAATACCAAAGATTTTGTATAACAGACTGAAATTACGAGTCCGCGAATTCTGACTTCATATACAGCTACCTAACTACTATGGTTTTGATTTTGGACTGCTATGACATTGTGCGTTGTTGGTAACATCAATAATATTTTCGTAAAGAAGCTACTCATTACTTTTCGGTAAGTCGGTACCTGCTAGGCGATGGTGGTTTGGTCTGGCGTTCCGCAAGTCCAGTACACGGTGTCATTAACTTTATGGCGTCATGAGTCACGACTTCTTACAAATCTAACATATCGAACGTGGCAGACAAATATACGCAATGAGAATGTCTCGAGTTTGGTGTCAAATGAAAGTCATAACCCATAGTGTTTAAGCTATTCCAAAACATCTACCCTTTATCTACCTAATTGATTCACTCGTGGTGGTATTTTTAATACCAGCAGTGGGGTTTTAGTTTTTGAATTAATCTTCTTTTTGATACTTATAATCTAATATGAACGTACATAGTGCAAGAGAAGCAGAAAAGTTATGATCTACCTGTGGTCCGTTCTTAATGCCGCATGAAGAATCTGCACCAACGGGAGCAGTGGGTCTAGTTGGCAGTGTAGGATTCGTCGGAGACCAAGTCTAAATACAAAAAATACACGTAAGTATAAGTGAGTTAAAACTAGACACTTAAAATATATATCGGGATTCTCGAATGTGAATTTGGTGGTTTTTGGAGTGGTTTATTTAAAAAGGTTTGTTTGATACATAGGGTCCTCGTCGTCATGATCTTGGCTGAAACGAAGGTCTTATGGAAAGATCTCCACCGAACGCAGGGTTTTGCCGCGCGTGTTTATTAATACCCAGCAAGGTACCCAGGTAGGTAGGTAGGTAGGTACATATAGGTGGGTACCTACTCGTTTGATCCATGTCGTGGAGGATCGTCCATCATCCTAGGACATAGGAAGTCTTTCGAAGCTGGGGTTTCCGGTGCGATAAATGTTTTCACAGAGATGTTTCAAAGAGTTATTTATGAACATTTTATGTAAGTAGATACTGGTATGATTATTATGAATTGAGCCTAAAAATCGTCGCCCATGCGAGGTCGTGATGAGTCGCTAGTATTTAGTAATTACTAGAGGATGCCCGCGGCTTGGCCCACGTGGATTTCGGTTTTTTTAAATCCCGTAGGAACTCTTTGATTTTCCGGGATAAAAAGTAGCCTATGTCGTTCCCCGGGATGTATCCCAAGTCTGTAACAACTTTCATTAAAATTGGTTCAGCGGTTGGGCCGTGAAAACGTAGCAGACATACAGACACACTTTCGCATTTATAATATTAGTAGGTATGGATGGATATGGTAGTTTAATATGATAAAATATTAATGTAAAGATTTACCTGTTTCGTAGTGCTAGGAGGCTTAGTACCCCAGGTCGTAGTGGGGGGAGTGCTACCAGGGCTTGCAGGTGGCTGTGTGACGCCAGCAACTAAACAAATAAAAGTACCTAGCTTATCAGAATGTATCGATAGTTAAAAGAATTAGGTACCTACTGAGCCTCTAATCGAAGTTCACTTGACGGTTCACTTGCACAACCAAAATTGCCGAACATAAGTGAGAACACCTACATACACCTCGAACACGTAGTATAACCATCAACTTTTTTAAGATAAGTACCTATGTACTTATCTTAAATGTAGGTACTTGATGTGATCTGTAATATTCTTTGACCGAATTTCGGCCATGGGAGTCAACCTTATCGGAGACTAGCTAGTTATAGTGTGTGAGCTTAGATACTTAGAAAACCACTGTGTGATGGGACGGCAATCCGACACGACCGGTGGAATATTAGACGCAAGTCCATTGTCGGCTTTCCGTGCTCTCCGAGACACGGGGGTGTAACACCGCAAACTTCCAACTCCAAACTGCTACTGAGAGTTTCTAGCCCAATTAGACGTTTTTTTACCCGATACGGGGCTCGAATCTAGGATTTCATGATTTAAACAAGTTTCATGATCTAAACCAATGTACTTTTTTAACGGCTGCAAAGTCTAAACAGATAACTGGCAAGTGATGATGCCGGCTACCGGAAAATTTATGTTGTCCATACCTACTCAAAATCAAAATCATTTATTCAAAATAGGTACTATTGTACACCTTTTGTTTGCCCGTTTTTTATATTTGAAAGATGGTATAGTGGTGATAATTAATTACGTAAGCTTAAAACTAAAGCTACGAGGGTTCCAAACGCGCCCAAGTCAGTGAAGAGCCCACAACAAACTTACCGAATGAAGGTGGATGTGTGGGTGCGGCGTGGTTTGGCGGATGAGTGGGCAGGGGTGGTAGAGCCGGCGGCCACACGGAGGGGATCTGACGACCAAGCTGGTTGTTGAACGCGAACTGCGATGACAGGGCTGACGGCACCAGACTGGGATAGCTGTGCAATGATGAGACTTTTAGAATAGGTTTTTTCCTAGACCGATTCAAATGTGAACATGGCTACCAAAATCGCTATAATATTGAGCAGCTGGTTTGAGAGACATAGAACAAATTCTTTTTTCCTTGTGGAGAAAGAAAGTCTTTATAGATATCCCTGTCATGTCTGCAAACTCCATTGGGAAAGCTGGCTAAAAGTCATGGAATAAAAACCTCGTCCGGTCCTCCGCTCTAACTTTTAGCTAACACCTTTGCATTCTAGGTAGGTATTTGAAAAAGGATCGTCTTTATTAAGCGCTAGGTATCTTGTTTTCCGTTTCGTGATAGCTCGCAAAAATTCCGCGCATAGACACATGAATGCCACTATGGTTTAAACAAAAAGTGATAGCTGCAAAAAAATCTCGTTGATTTCTAGGATTTTAATACAACCATCTCCAGGTAGATTTTTGTACTTTATCTCTAGGTAGATTTTAAAAAAAAAATTGTTAAACGATACTTGGACATACTTGGATAATGATATCGGAAAAGATGGTTGCAGCACACCAAAGCGTTGGGCATCGGGTTCCTGCTGCGGTGGAGTGCCTACAGGCTGCGTGCAGCACACTCCAAACACCTGCAAAATTAATAGGTACCTACTTATAACGAAACGGATTTAGCAATAACGTGAGAAGTACAGATAGGTAAATATTCACTGTCGGTCGTATGCTGAGATTATAATGGTAATGAACTAGGTTCAACAACATTTTCATGAGGTTTTTGGAAACTGTTAAAAAGCAAATAGTATTTATAGATGAAAATAAAAAAAGATTTTTTCCTCTTATTTCATAGTGATTTTATCATTCTGTATTGTTGTATACTATACTTTTATATTATTTGTCTGTGTTCTGCGAAGCCGTGGTGGGTCAACTAATATTAGTTAAGTACGTTTATTATACACTAGCTGATGCCCGCAGCTTCGCCCGCGTGGATTGGTTAGATCCCCTGCAGCATCAGGATTGAGGAGTTGGACTCCGAATTTTTTATGAAACTATGTCGCAAAGTTCTTCTATCGATTAAAAAAGAAATGACGCAAATCGGTTCAGAAATCTCGGAGATTTCGGTGTACATAGGTAAAAAAACACAACTCCCTTTTTGAAAGTCGGTTAAAAAAGTAGCCTATGTTACTCCCTGGTCAATTCTCTACTTGTGAGTGAAAATCCCGTCAAAATCGGTTCAGCCGTTCCCAAGATTAGCCTTTTCAAACAGACAGACAGACAGACAGACAAAAATTTTAAAAACTTGTGATTCAGTTATAGTATCGTTCAAATAACCATATGACCTTAAAATGCGGTAGTTATTTCGAAATTACAGATAGACACTCCAATTTTATTTATTAGTATAGATTTTCATGACGTTATTGTTAGACTATAATAATTATACTTTATAATACGCGACATCATTCGTGTGGATTAAAAAATTCCATGAGAACTCTTTGATTTTCCGTGAAAAAGTAGCTTGTCCTTCCAAACGATGTAAGCTAACTCTGTGCCTACCAAATTTCGTCAAAATTGGTTAAACGGATATGGGCTGTAAAAAGCTAACAGATAGACAGCCAGACACACTTTCGCGTTTATGAAAGCATTTATATTAGTATGGATTTTATAGATAAACCTAGACATAGCTATAGGTACCTTTACATAACATTTAAAAGGATCTGAAGGAAATTAGATTAGACTCCAACTAATGAATGATAATAATTGATAACCCTATCAATTCATCGGTATGTAGGTAGGTTCTACTACTTCCTAGATATGGGCGGTTCAGCATCCTCACAAGGCAAACAAGTTGCAAGTTTACAAACAAAATAAAACATTAATCGGCTCATGTTTTGTCGCGAGTCCCCAAGAATTTGTATCAGAATGATTCGGTTTGTAATAATTTAAGTACTTATGTATTTAATAAATCTTTGTAAATACCTACATATTCATGTTATGTTTTGAATATTGCGGACTTGTGTCATCCAAACTTCCATACTAGGCTTACTTACTATTTTTGGAAAAACGAAAGAGCACTGTCTGTATGCTAGTTTTTCACGGCCCATCCGTTTAATAGATTTCAACTTTTTAAGATACAGAGGTAACTTGCATCCCCGGGAAGAGCATTTATAGGCTGCTTTTTATCCCAGAATTTCAAAGATTTTCCACGGGATTTAAAAAAAAATCATCTAGTAAAAATATGACACACCTTAATTATAATTATTTATTTATACGTACCTCCGTATTCTCGTTGTTTATATAACTACACGTATCGTAGTGGCCCATGACCCATCCGTCGTAACCAGAGAGATTTACCACTTTGAAAAGCGGGTAGCAGTCGCGAAAGTTCTTACATGTCCCCTTCTTACCGAGCGTTGTTTGGCAATCCACACCAAACGCACCCTCGTCATTAGCCTGAAGCAACGTTATTATTACGATTTTTATAAGCGGTGACCAAGTAGCACTAAAGTACCGTGTTATGCTGTGACATAGCACGCACAGGACTCCGATCGGTTCGGATACAGAAATTGTTTTCTATCATCAACACATAAAAAGAAAAGTCCTGACTCACTATCTAACTGACCAACGCCCAGCCCAACCCTTTGTATCTAGGAAGCTGAAATTTCGCACAGAGGTTCCCTTTACAATGTAGACAAGGAATAAGGCTGGGTTTTTCGAATTTCCCTCGCGACAGAGAATAAAGAAGATTTATATTTTCGCCAAGCAAAATCGTGGGAGGTCACTAATCCATGTACTTACTAATATTATAATTGCGAAAGTGTCTGTCTGTTCTATATATTTATAACCCTATTTGTTATCTATACTAATAAATAAAATTGGAGTGTCTGTCTGTAATTTCGAAATAACTAACTCATATTAAGCTCATATGGTTATTTGAACGATACCAACACTGAATCACACGTTTTTAAAATTTTTGTCTGTCTGTCTGTCTGTCTGTCTGTCTGTCTGTCTGTCTGTCTGTCTGTCTGTCTGTCTGTTTGAAAAGGCTAATCTTTGGAACGGCTGAACCGATTTTGACGGGATTTTCACAGACAAGTAGAGGATTGACCAGGGCGTAAAATAGGCTACTTTTTTAACCGACTTTCGAAAAGGGAGTTGTGTTTTTCTACCTATGTACACCGAAATCTCCGAGATTTCTGAACCGATTTGCGTAATTTTTTTTTTAATCGATAGAGGAACTTTGTGACATTGTTTCATAAAAAAATTGGATTCCAACTCCTCAATCCTGATGCTGCAGGGGATCTGGCCAATCCACGCGGGCGAAGCTGCGGGCATCAGCTAGTTGATACAATATATTACTTTGGTATAATCCTGCTAGAATAACTTGACATTTTATGGACGATATTTATTACAATGCAAACCTTTGAATGTCTTTATAATCTAGTTGACTACCTACCAATTATATTAAATACCAAATAAAGACTGTACCTACTATGTTTGTTGAAAAACATTTGTCTGGTAGGTAGTCACACTTGCTTCTTTTTTTATCTCACACATTGATAGGTATAATAAGTACCTCCATATAATGGTATAAAATCATACATTTCATATCATAAGGTAAAGATAAAAAGTTTAAAATCTACTCGTAAGATAGGTATATTATCAAAATCGGTTCAGTATAAAACCAGCTCTTCCAGCTGATCAGTCGATTAGAGCGATAAGCCGAGCTTCAAGCCTTCGACAACCACTACGCTTGGAGCAGCCCCGACATGAACTCAAATGGCAATTCGGCCATGGAGCCGAATTGTCAATTGCCGGTAGTGTAGTAACCATTTTAGTATGTACTAGATCAACAATGACAGATTACCGGTGTTACAAAAAATGAAACGTAAATGTGTGTGTGTGAAATAGAGTTGTCTTGACTGTAGCATTGTATTATCGATAGTCTTACTGGCGAAATCATAGGACACTAATGAGTTAGTTTAACGACGTGAAGTAAACAGTATCTTATAATCTTAAAAAATCAAATAAGTACATTTCAAATACACAAATAGCAACAAAGCTAAAGCTGGGTAACAAATTATTATTTATTAATGAAATGACTTGGTGCAGCTACTACAAATAAGCAATTTATAATAATCTATATGTATATCACGTTGTCAAGAATAAAAATGCGTAAGTATGGATGTTTCTGCGTGTTTTGGGATTTTCATAAAAATTACCGGAATTTGTTAGTTTTCCACCTCTATTTTTTTAAAGGGTGCAAGTCAATATAATTTGATTAAATACAATAACACTGGTATAATGTCTAAGTGACAAGTCAATAAAAATAAATAATATACATATATGGCGCTCAATTCATAGCTAATGACCTCCCCGATAAGCACTTAAATACAGTAATGTACGGATTACCCATAACCCTGTATATGAAATCTAAGTCACACCAAATAAAAAGGAAAACCGGCCAAGTGTGAGTCAGACTCGCGCACTGAGGGTTCCGTACTCGGGTATTTTTTTAAACATTTTGCACGAGGATAAATCAAAAACTATTATGCATAAAAATAAATAAAAATCTGTTTTAGAATATACAGGTAAAGCCCTTTCATAATATGATGCCCCACTCGGTATAGTTATCTTACTTTGAAAATTGAAACATATTTTAATTTTTTTTTAAATGGTGTAAACACAAATTCACAGTTTTCAGATTTATTCCAGTATTTGTGCTATAAGATCTACCTGCCTGCCTTTCATGATTATAGGTCAACGGGAAGTACCCTATAGGTTTCTTGACAGACAGACAGACAGACAGCTTAAGCCTATCACATCAAACCTACCGGCAGACACGATTATCGACTATCGATACTTGTGACGTCATCACTTTGTCAATCCCTATCGTAACCAAACGTTTTTAAATTTTACACAAAATATCCAAAAATTCTTCATTTAGCAATGTAATTTGATGATAAGTCTTAAGGGAAACCTATCATCTAAGCTTCCAATAGTTATTTTGCCTAATTTTCAAACAACAAATGACGAAATAATGATTATAAACAATTAGTATAAATAATCAGTAATTACCTGTGAAACGTGTATTTACGCGGATTATAACGTCTTGTAACGTCACATTCGCTCACTGAACAAGACACCATGGTGGCAGGACATAGATAAAATTATTTTGTAAATGCAAAAAATCACCTCGACTTGGAACAGGCCGAACTCATAAGGACCGATACTCACGTAAACAATGACTTATCGGCATCTTGTTTCGCTATCTCGCTTTCGCTCGCGGCAGTGTGTCTTATCTAACTACTCTCGCTCCCTCACTTTGTCAGTCTTTGAGCGAAGCGAAAAATCATAGGTCTATGGTAGTAACACTACCGGCAAAGTCTAGCTGTCAAGCAATTATCTTTCCGATAAGATACCTCTACCGTATGGAAAGCGATACGAGGTGTACATAGATTTGATGAAACAGCCATATATCCTATCAAGTTAACACTCCTAGGTATCTTAGGCTGCAAAAGTGATAAACAATCACTTATCACATGAGATCGCAGTCAAAGGCTAACTTGTAATTGAATAAAAAAGGACGAAGCTACAGGCATCGATTACTTCGTTATATTGATCACTAAATTCGATTAGCGGAGAATAATTACTCTTGAAATATAGACGGTCGCTATAAAAAATGTTATTGCCTTCGAGGACAAAAATAAAACTTACTTGTCTGGGGCGTAATAACAATAGCTGTTTTCCATCTCGTGTGGTATTTGATTCACGCTTCACTCGTTGCACAGGGACTGAAATAAGGTTTCGATTTTAATAAAAATGTTATTATACCTTTATGAATTATATCGATGGAAAACCAAAGCAACGACACCGCTTAGTTCCAACAGGTCTTGTCTGGCATGTGAAACAGAAATAATATCGCCTGTTATATTATATATACATTATATACATACATACATTCCTCAATGCATTTAGCTTTTCTTATGTGATTTTAGTGATGTCTTGGAGATGTGTTGGAGGCTTGAATAGGTAGAGGCATTGCCGTGGAAAAGAGATAGATGAATAGAAGATACAAAGTCAAATGTCTACATAAAAAATTATTACAATATGCTTGATTAAATCAGGCAGTTTCACATATATTACCCCTATAGTTATATACCTCATAGGATTTCAGTAGTTTGGCGCTGGAAGTGCGCTAGGTGTGTCGTAGGTAACGATATCCTACATTCAATGGTATCAATGATGAAAATTAATCAAATGATAGCACCTAATAAGAAGTTTGGCATTGAGTCATAGACCATAAAGACTTCACACTTTAGAAGTCATTTCATATTTTTGATAACATTAAAATATTACATAATTCACTTTTCCTTCTATATAGCCTTGTGGGAGCCCTCTGCGGTTCTCTTCCTTCACTTCCTAGAGATGACAACTTTGCTTACCTATATTTATCCTAATAACCTAAACCAAACACATCCCTCAAACAAAACTGCCCTATGCACTCAATAATAATACTTAATAATCATTCTTTGTTGACTAGACTCGGTATGTCTCTCGGTTACTACTCAGAGAGAAAAACGTAAAGATAGTGACTAGTTAACTGGCCATAAGATTTTATGTATAACCATCTGAACATCAAATTAAATAAAGAGTATGCATAACAGTAATAATAAATTAAACTTAATTGCAAATGGAAGAAATTCTGGTTCCCGCCTACGATCGCTTCATATAATTTTACATCACGGTTTGGATCAAATTGTACACCGGAGGCAATTTGCATACATTGATCGTGCCTCTGTGTGTGTGCTCCAATCATAAAATGATTTTGTTTTGATATAAAGATACAATAATGGCAAGGATATCCTTAAACAATAACAATTTGCTGATGAAGAAGTTTTGTCCCATAAAAAGTATTAGCCCTAATTCACACGAGCGTTAAAAAAGCGTTGAGTTAAAACCCGGCGTTGCGCTGAAATACAACAGTGCGCGATAAAAAAGCGTTGACGTGTGAACAGATACTTGGCAATGCATTTGTTCTAATTTTAACGCGTCTAAAAATATTATGTACTAGAGGATGCCCGCTACTTCGTCCGCGTGGATTTAGGTTTATAAAGATCCCGTGAGAACTCTTTGATTTTCCGGGATAAAAAATAGCCTATGTCCGGAATATAAGCTGACCTTGTACCAAACCTCAGAATCGGTTAAACTGTTAGGCCGTGAAAAGGTAGCAGACAGACAGACAGACACAGTTTCGCATTTATAATATTAGTATGGATATGGATGGATATTTTCAAATTTAGCCAGGATAAGAAGCCAAAGGTTGATAGGCCGTAAAATAAATGCACTGCAAAATCTCTTGATTCGCTCTCGTATTTGCGTTAAACATGCAAACCAGAGTAACAAGTAAATAATAGGAAGGGATACATAATATGTTTTTTTTTAAAGTTTCATGTTCATTATGCATGCCTTATAAGAGCAGGGCCATTAAAATAAAATCAAATTCCAATACGTGGGTACTAATCGAACACCGTTATGAATCGATACAAAATAACATGTTTGCACGTTGGGTGTGTTCGATCAATGCTTTTTGGACGTTCGCAGAATAATAAATTAACAACGCTTATAATATATTTTTGCTCACGATACTTACTTACCCAACATTAAAATGAGCTGAAGATTAAATTATAAAATAAAAATCCTCCTTAAAATTTTATCGATGGCCATATTCAGTGTTTATGTTTATCATCAGAGCCAGTTTTATTTACAAAAGAAAAAATAATAAAATGGTTTTAACAATTTTCTTAATTTTTTGGTGATGAGTCGAGCCTTGAACGCGTTGAAGTCTAAACAACTACACTTAGGAAATTCAAGACTGTTTTAATTAACTCCCGACCCAAAAAGAGTTATAAGTTTGACGTGTGTGTCTGTGGCATCGTAGCTCCTAAACAAATGGACTAATTTTAATTTAGTTATTTTTTTGTTTGAAAGGTGGCTTAATCGAGAGTGTTCTTAGCTATAATCCAAGAAAATCAGTTCAGCCGTTTGAAAGTTATAAGCTCTTTTCTAGTTTTCTTATTGGGCCGATTATTATTACTATCCGACCAATACAAATCAGTGTCCAGCCAAATTCTAATAAAAATGTTTCGGGGGTTTTATAATTTTTTATTTAATTTTACCTTGTTTGTTTATAATATTAGCATGTTGATTAAATTCATTATTTTAAAATTATTTATATTGTGGCTAAATTACAGTTAATGCTCACATGTTACGCTGTTTTATTTAACAACAAAAAAAGTAGAATACAATAATGGATAATAACGTAACGAATACAGAAGGGAATTTTAAGTTCCCACTGTTTTGAGCAAAAGTATTATACTCGTACCTTGTGACACACTCCTTGCACTTTAAAAAAGAATTAAAATCAATTGTTTTGACTCAGTGTTGTTTCTGTATTTTAAATATTTTGTTTTTTATTTATTTCTAACTATTTAAGTATGTAAGTTATTATCAGTCGTATTTCCAGTATCAGCCATTGCTTATCTATAAAAAAACTAAAAAGCGCACAATCCATACTAATATTATAAATAAAAATCCTAATTTACAAGCTTTTTCCAGAGACTGCATCCATATAATTTTATTTATAGCCTATAAGTATATACACTCGGGCAATGTAGGTGTCCAGCAGTAGAAGAATTTTCAGAACCGGGTTGTTAGTTTCGGATATTTCATAGATATAATCAGTAATATTAAAAATGTAAATAAGCTTTATTCATAATTCCGTAGAAATTTCGTCATCGTTCCTTGTTTGTTTGAGTTATAATGGAGACATCTGTGCAAAATTTCAGCTTTCTAGGTCCAAGAGTTTGGGCTGGACGTTAAAATGACTTAATCAGTAGGTGAGTCAAGACTTTTTTCATGTGTTTGACTACGGACATAAAAAATCTATCAGAAGTGTCTAAGAATTCAAAGCGTTTAATTACGTAGATATACTTATTTATGGTATTCACGTAGAGTGAGATTATAATATTGCTGCAGAGACATGCAGCTGGGTTAAGGAACTAATAATTATTCTATCTGCACTATACAGGTAAATACAAGAATGTTACTCAAAGAAAACCCTCCGTGTAAATAACCGCCCTTGAAGATGTCAGTCGGCCTATAATAAGAATACTTTGAACCAAAACATCCCAGTGATTAAGCTGGATTTTCTACGACATTAATGAATATGTACCAGCTTAAATTATTGCTCGATACAGTAACTATTTAAATAACAGTACGACAAGTAGGTACACTTGATGTACTTTTTTTTATTACATATTGAAAACAGCTAGTTTTTGCTTGAATACTTAGCTTATAGTGTCTCAATTAAGCCTCAATAGCTCAACGGTTATAGAAGTGGACTGAATTCCGAAAGGTCGGCGGTTCAAACCCCACCCGTTGCACTATTGTCATACCCACTCCTAGCACAAGCTTTACGCTTAGTTGTAGGGAAAGGGGAATGTTAGTTATGATTAAAATAGGTAATATTCTTTTAAAAAAATTAAAAAAAATAAAAATTTGTCGCTTTTAAGACTTTAATCGTGCATGAAATTTTTACTTCAAGTAGCCAGTTATGTTAATGCAGTCATAGCGCACTACGGTAGCTGCTTCAATTGGCCTTTCATGTTACATTTTAAAAATAAATACCACTGTGATGCATTTGACAATCTCTAGCAACATTATCTTTGGCTTAGCATTTACAGTGTGATAATGTCGGGATTCCGGGTTCGGCGGACCAGTGATAGAAAATGTCAATGGCGTAGCAATGTACTTTGATAGATCCAATTAACGCCATGATCGTAAGCCGCAAAAAAACGACGTACCAAGCGAGCAACGGGTTATGGACAATGAGTGATTGATGTGATCTCAGTGAGTGTGGGCGAGTAAGGATTTGCATTGAATTGATATCGCGACATCTTCCGAATAATGACCCACGTATTTCGCGAATTAACGTTTGAAATTACTTTTTTTGTCGATGACTGGGTTGCGGTTGAGTACGGTCTTATGATGTTGTAAGCAAAGAAAATGAGCTGAGAGATAAAAGAATATGCCCTAATTGACATTTGATATCATAATTTATTCATGTACCTACAAGTTGCTTGGTATAAGCTAGTACTGACTTGTAAATAAACTCTAGTCAGCCTTTGTGAGGAGGTAATATTTTGTATATTATAGAAAAATATAAATAGTAGATTAAGTAGATATATTTTATAATTTATGATATCTAATAAATATTAAGTATTGATATTATAAATTAAATACAAAGAAGACAAGTGTAAATTAAATGTTTATAACACCCCCGACAAGTATAAAGGTTACAGTAACTAGAAAAGAGCTGATAACTTTCAAACGGCTGAAAACCGATTTTCTTGGATTATAGCTAAGAACACTCTCGATCAAGTCACCTTTCAAACGAAAAACTAAATTAAAATCGGTTCATTAGTTTAGGAGCTACGATGCCACAGACACAGATACACAAGTTAAACTTATAACACCCTTCTTTTTGGGTCGGGGGTTAAAAATAAGTTAGTATAAAAGATTAAGAAATAATGAAACCCTACTTATGAAAATTAAATGCAATCTTCTCTGTTTATATTTCAATTTATTTGAGGAAATCTATACTCCATGGTCTAAATTAAATTTGTATTTAGATATAGTGCGTTTTTGAGAAAAGTCTTGCTCTATATATCAACTGTTATGACAAACTTAGACGATTTTAGTCCTTATTTTAAGGATAACCTGCCGAGCGATTCAGAACACTCGATTCGGTAAATTATCGTTCGATAAGATGTATTTTCAATGAAAAATATATCTTATCGTACGATAAATAACTTACCGAATCGAGTGTTCTGAATCACCCGGCTTTACTTTTGATGTGACAGAAGTGCGATAGAGCAAAAATGGCGAATGTGTTCTCGAAATATATGTATTAACTAGCGTAAATTTAGTTTGCCTGAGAATGTGGATAAATCGGTCTAATATTTATCTTTATCCTTATCCGCGCACTGTCTCTGCCGGACATATTTAGTGAGTGCAAATTTTTACTTTCTCTAGCCTCAAAACCTCATAATGTATGTCGTATATTGTTTTGAGACCTCGCTATAGAATACATGATGCCTCTTCACTTTTCTCTTCAATATTAACATTCCAAAATTATAAGAAAGTTATGATACTAATATTACTACTATAAATATTGGCTTTTCTGCTTAATATGTCTATTTTTGGGTTGATCAATAGATTTACTAAATAAAATTTGTTTACATCGATAAATTAAAATATGTATATGCTGAAAATATCTTGTCAAAATAAAATTCTAACCTAAGTAGTAGTAGGTACCCTCTTAATAAGTATTCAAAATTTATTTATTTTCTGTAGGACAACTCTAGTGTCTCTTAGGCTACATAATATACAGAACTCCACCACTGGTTTGGAAAGCAGGTTCTACTGAGAAGAGCTGGCAAGAAACTCAGCAGTTACTCTTGTAGTAATAAAGAAGGTAGCCTCACCATTAAGAATTACTGCATCTTCCGTGTAAAAAGCACCATTTTTTGCTGAAAATCCATTTTGATCATTGTCGATAGAGTCACTCCTAGTTACGGTAGCTATTAAACTCAGAAGGAAAATTAAACATTGAAATCTTAACGACATTTTAAATTAAAAAAGTAATGCATTCACGATGGTGTTGAAAAAGGTTCAACGCGTAAATAAGTGCGATTCGCGGTGCGATCCGCAAGGAGTCACTTTGCAAAATGCTGCGTCCACTTGACTTCGCGCCTTTATAATATTTTTACGAAGTCGCTCTACATTAGGTTCGATAAGTAACAGAGCTTTTTCTTCTTTTGTTTTGAATTTGCCTCTACAAAGAGCTTTTAAAAGATGATGTACTGCGGTTTAGTACCTATCTAAATCTTCGACTTATGCAAATTAGTGCATGCGCGTCGAATATTATGTTTGCGTTAAATTTTAGGAGATCGTTGAACCGACATTTTATCATTCGGTTCGAGATATTTGTATTATTGATATTTAAACTCAGGATTATAAAATGAGGGTCTGAAGATTATATACATTACTAGTTGAACCGCCTGGCTTCACATGGGCGAAATTTGATACGCCTAGTATAAAGTAAAGCAGCTTAGTAATTGTAAAAGTATTATTAAAATCGGTTCAGTAGTTTCAGAGTCTATGGATTACAAATAAACTATTTCCTCTTTATAATATGAATATAGAAATATATAAGTACATAGATAAAATAAAGTAACGTTTCCAGTAAAAACCCAAACGACCCAAAAAGAGGGGTGTTATAAGTTTGTCGTGTGTATCCGTGTATCTGTCTATGGCATCGTAGGTCCTAAACTAATGAACCGATTTTAATTTAGTTTTTTTTTTGTTTGAAAGGTGGCTTGATCGAGAGTGTTCTTAGCTATAATCCAAGAAAATCGGTTCAACCGTATGAAAGTTATCAGCTCTTTTCTAGTTACTGTAACCTTCACTTGTCGGGGGTTATAAATTTTTAATTTACACTTGTTTAATAAAGTAAGGAAAGCTTCCTACTTTTCAATTCAATCTGTTCAATACAATCTATATATAAGCTTTAAACCTGAGAAAAAACAGATTTAGAATAAGAACTAATTAAAAAACTTGTTATAATTTAGACAATTTAAAGTTCTGTTGTACAAGGTAAGGTAGGCAAACTAAGTAATTTGGCATATAAAGGTCTCTTGTTGCTTTTAATTAATCTAACTGTCAGTATCGAAAATAGATAGGGCATTGATGGCAAGATTTTTATAATATTATCATTTGCCTACAATACTCTATTACCTATAACTCTATTACTAAATGAAAATCCAATGCGAAAGTGTGTCAGCCTGGCCGTCTGTTTGCTAGATTCCGATTTTGACAAAGCTTGGATCCCGGGGATATAGGCTACTTTTTAACCCCCGACCCAAAAAGAGGGGTGTTATAAGTTTGACGTGTGTATCTGTGTATCTGTGTGTCTGTGTATCTGTGTATCTGTGTATCTGTGTATCTGTGTATCTGTGTATCTGTCTGTGGCATCGTAGCGCCTAAACGAATGAACCGATTTTAATTTAGTTTTTTTTGTTTGAAAGGTGGCTTGATCGAGAGTGTTCTTAGCTATAATCTAAAAAAATTGGTTCAGCCGTTTAAGAGTTATCAGCTCTTTTCTAGTTTTCTTGTAGAAAAGAAGGTTAGATATCCGTTAGGTTCATAATATTATGTCAATTGACAAATGTCAAGCTGTCAAGATGGACGTTGCCTAAATACATAATTACTTATTTGAAAATGATGTTTTGGAAAACTCAGATACTTTGGATCGTCGGGGGTGTTATAAATTTTTAATTTACACTTGTATTTATTATCCCAGAAAATTAAAGAGTTCCCACGGGAATTTAAAAGACCTTAATCCACGCGGGAGAAACCGCGGGCATCGTCTAGTACTTAATAGGTATCACAGAATGTAGTTTCCTGCAGTAGTGTATAATATTACTAGCTGATGCCCGCAACTTCGTTCGCGTGGATGTAGGTTTTTTAAAATTCCCGTGGGAACTCTTTGATTTTCCGGGATAAAAAGTAGCCTATGTGCTAATCTAGGGTATAATCTATCTCCATTCTAAATTTCAGCCCAATCCGTTCAGTAGTTTTTGCGTGAAGGAGTAACAAACATACACACACACACACACACATACATACATACAAACTTTCTTCTTTATAATATTAGTGTGATGAACAACACTCGAATGCCAATGTTTATAGGAAATATTTGCTATAAGGATTCCTAAAACTACAGCACGATCCTTATTTCCCTTTACGTTTTATTAGATTCACGGAATTGCCTTTTATCTGACTTTATACTTTGATATCAATCAATCCTAAATCGATTGATTTAGGATTATGGACGGTTGGATTCAAATTCATTGCTAAAAGGTTTTTCCATCCCCTTAATTTTATTGTCGATTGATGTCGATTTTAATTATTCTTGTAATATAAAACAAAGTCTTAACTCGCGTTTGTCTGTGTATCAGCTTATACTTAACTCCTTAGTGAATTTTTCTTTGCTCACCATCATGAATTAGTCCACTCTGTTTGTACTATGTTGTTTCAATTAGGTATGAATTTAGCAGTTAGATACATAATTTCATACAAGGACCTACTTTTAGGCTAGAATCTGTGTTAATAATATACTTATGGTGTGTTCAGTAAATTCTTTTTGGTCTATTTAACATAAATGGTTATAAAGTACCGTAACGATAGTCTCTAAATATGTTAGCGAACTACAAAAGGCATCCAATATAATGTCGATGACCCGTTAGACATAAACACACTCATTAATTTCTTGTACTTGGTTGACATGTGATTGATAAACATAAATTGGCAAACATTTGTCACATGAATAATGTTCGAGGTCATATTTAATTTGTTAATATTTGGATGTACCTACCTACTAATTCTGTCGTTCACTACAAGCTTAGATCTCATTAGTTATTGGTTAAATGAATTCTATTTTGAGACGCAATAATCACGTGATGAAAAATCTAGTAATAGACCCAAGATCATCCAAAAACGGGCTACAACCGCGCCTGTCCATACATGGCCCATCATTGATTGTTACAACTTTCAACTTTTAAGTTTTCTAGATAAAGTTTAAAGAATTACTATACACAAAGTTTGTTTTTCAAGTCATTGTGCTGTCACTGTTATGTAGTAGTGTGTGGCCTGAGAACCAGTCTGAGAAGTATTTAGCGAGCTGCCTGCGTGCTAGAAAAGTACTCCGAATAATTCGTTCTGACCAATGACTTTCTAAGCAAGGACATCGCACTGGCGCGCATAACAAGGGACCAAGTAAGTGTGCTTATACTCGGTGTAAGCACACTTTCTTCATTAGTCGCATGTTGACTGCAAAGCTGTCAAGACGCCTAAATGCGCGATCAAAAAGTGCCGAAATAATACGTTAACGACGCAGAAAAGAGATGGTGTGACTTACCACCGGTAAGTTAATTTTATTTACGTAAGATAACATGCGAAAAAGTGTAAAATACTTAGTAAAACACTAGAAATATCTAAAATTATTTACAATGTTCCCATTCCTTTCTCTCACGCACATCGGAAAGAGACAGATGGAAGGGCGCGTCACGAATGTCGGAAAAACAAAACTGTGGAGTAGCTTTTTTTTGTTCAATGTAAAATCTATTGGCCATTATTGTATCACATTTATTTTATTACTAGCTGTGCCCGCGACTTCGTTCGCGTGGAATAGCTCTCAGCGCGCTTTATATAGCCACGGACGCTCAGGCGCGAGGCGTGTATCTGTACGTTAAAAATGTTCGCCGTGATTCTTTAAATTGACATAACTTTTTTATTTATGAACCGATTGACATGAAATAAACACTAAATGTTAAGTGAAGCTTACTACAATATATTAGTGATAACCGTATCTAAATCGAATAAGCCGTTTCTGATGTTAGCGTGCACAAACACACAGACAAACAGACAAAAAAAAATTAATTACAATTTCGGGTTCGGCATCGATATAATAACAACCCCTGCTACTTTTTTTTATATATTTCCATTGTACAGACACCACTTTTCTACAATTTTATTATATGTATAGATAGATCTTTTGACGACCTCCGGTGCGCAGTGGTAGCGCGGTGGATTTGTATGACGAGGGTCCCGGGTTCGATTCCCGGCTGGGCCGATTGAGATTTTCTTAATTTGGTTTAGGTCGGCTGGTGGGAGGCCTTTGGCCATCTTGATTCAAGGCCCATCTTGAATCCGCCATTTTGGTTTTATTTTTCAGCTCCCTGTCAATTGGATGAAGTTCTGAGTGACATTTGTTCGAGCACCCCCCACCTATCTTCAATACCCTGGCCGTGCTCCTCGCCGAAATCCTCAATCACCAGCTCTATCCATATTTTTCCTCCGAATCATTTTTTGTCCTCTATACGAAACCATCGGTAAAAAAAAAAACATACAAAATTTTACAGAAGAGGTGATCAAATGAGTCAGTCAGTCAGTCAGTCAGTCAGTGAATCAGCACGAGCAGAATAGTATAATAGTTATATAGTATAGATATAGTATAATAGTTTCATATTTACAAAAACGAAAAATCTCTCAAAGAAATAACAAAAATTAATAGTGCTACACTACTCCATTCCATTTTTTGTTCAAGTTTGCTTCTAAAATCACCTTATTCAGCTTCGAGTGCAATAATCAATTTACATTGCGGCTTAATCACTGAGGTTAGTTTACAGGACTTGAATGTTAGCGGGAATGTATAAATGGAGCAGTTGAAGCTACATAGGGTGAATTTAGAAACGTGTGCCATGTTTGGGCTCTTGTGTTGTATGCCACGATGTGTCCATGCTTAGAAAGTCATTGGTTCTGACCCTTATAAATCGGCTCGGCAAAAGCTTTACAGAAAACGCCTGTGCAAATATTTTACGCAAGTGTTTAAAAAACGACTATGCTGTTACTTATTATAAGGTATAAGACATTAGACTTTTTATATTAAGTAGGTACGCTGGACATGTTTGGATACTAGTCGTTGTGGGACTGGACGTAACAGGGCACTGGGCACTTTGCATTCCAGACATTTTAGGAGACTAGACATTGTGGACACTAGTCATCATGAAACACTGGACATTGTGGGACTGGACGTAACAGAAACACTAAGCACTTCATACTAGACATTTTAGGAGACTAGACCTTTTCAGCCGGAGCAGAATGGAATTTGATTACTTAATCCCCATCTATAGTCATGGTAATGAATGCCGTATTTTTCGTCAAGAACCCACTCTAACAGAATAAGTCTAATAGAATAGAATAGAAGAAGAAATATTCTATAGTAACATTTTTTGGAGTCGGTGGCAATTATCTGCACTGAAGTCTACTCTTCATATTGTTTATGACTCCACATTGGCACCGACTCCAAAAAATGGTTAGCATCAAACTACATTAACTTTGGTATACCTACATAATAAATTATATTACATTTTACTTTTTAGTGTTTTTGGTTATTGATAAAAAATTGAAGGAACAAGCAGGCCTCACTCCTAGCCTCCAATTAATTATATTATTAACCGACTTCATTTTATATGCTAAGTACTTGGTAATTACTTAGTTCATATCTCATCAAACTATCTTGGTTACTAAGTACCTATACTTACAGTAAATCATGAACTTTAAAGTAAATAAACTGCCTTAACTAATGGCCAAGGTTTTCAAGTCTGCTGTTTAAAATTACATCTCTATAAAAGTTCATGTTTGTGTTTAGCTACTTTAAAACGTAAAATTGGTAGAAGCTACGTAGAATTTCGATATGTAAAGAATTGTCACGGAACACTTTTAAGGCGCATTGCACACCGGCCGAATGATGTGGAGACGAGGTACGGTGTTTTTAATGATAACAATTCAAACAAAGCTTTGTAAATTTTGGCATATAGACGCAAGCGCGCGACTATAACCAAGGCGCGCCCAACGTCCTTGTATTTTGTATTTAAGTACCAATTTCAACCTCAAGTCGACGTATCTACCTAGGTAAACCTGAGTTTACGATGTTATCAAAAAGACTCAACTCTACTTCACTCTGTAGAGTCGTCTAGATTTATTTTTACCTATTTACCAACAGACTGCCAAGGATATAATTTTATTAAATAGTACATAATGCCTGCGACTACGTCCGCGTAGAGTTTTAACTTTTAATTCCATGCAACAATGATTTTCTGGGATAAAAAGTACCTGACATAATACGTCCGTCTCCACTCTCCTGGGTACAAGCTATCCCTGTAACCTGTTACTCTGGTACTCTGTACCCTTAAAAATAGAGTAGAGGACGGGACGTGAAAAAATAAGAGACAGACACACTTTTAGTTTTCACATTTATATTATAAGTAATGGGTAGTTATCTGTCTATTTATGGAGTAGTAAAAACTATAAGGTAGGTACGTTACGGTACGGATTTTGATTTTAATCAGCGCTTAAATAGAATAAGTTGTGATTCTTTTTCCTATATATAATATTCCACCAACTAGTAATGACTAATGACATTGAGCGAAGTTTAAGTATATTGATGCAATCTCAGCAGCCGAAGAACGAAATACATAACCAGTTGTTTTCTGCCGCAAAGCGTACTAAACGTTCTGACGGATAACTCGTCTTATACTGGTCAGATTTTATATTATGATTGAAATAAAAATGGTCTTACGGTCGCTTAGTTTGTTGATAGCTATAGTTTTGAATTGTGGTGGTGCTGTAGACATAGGTAAGTTAACTTTAAATAAAAATTTGGAAGGAACTTCGAACAGACATTACAGACATATTTTAATCATATTTCGAAGCTTTATATTTTGATAAAGTAAATCGATCTGTAAACTCTGCATAAATATTATGATGTTCTATAAAGTTATGCAAACATCACCTCTTAAAATAGTAAGTATAGATAGGCATTATAAACCAATCAGATAGTTGAAAGTTGTAACCTACACCCAGCATATACTAGGTATCTCATACAAACAAATCTAGATTCCCACAAAAGTAAGATAGATTAGGTACCTCTTTATATCCATACTACTTAATATTATAAATGTAAAAATGTGTCTATCTGTCTATCTATTACCTCTTCACAGTGTGATTTTGATGAAATTTTGTATTTCCATCCCGAAACCGGATATAGGCTTCTTGTTATTCCGGAAAATTAAAGGATTCCTATGGGATTTGAAAAAAAACTTAAAACCACGCTCGCGACAATACGTATGTGAACTATAGACGAATACATACTATTGTAGCCACATAGTTAGTACGATTTTCACAAAACTTACCTTTTCGACGCTGGCATTATACGCTGAATTCTGAATGTTTTATATTCCTACGAGCTATAAAATTCTTAAGATTAAAATACGAAAAATATTTTGTAATACTCTGTGAGATCGTGCGGAGTTGCAGACCTTGCTTTTAGGCGACCAAAGTCGAGGGCAACTGCTAGTGTTATAATAAATGGTTAATGTAATTACTCGTATATTATGTAAACAAAGGTCAGCAGTGAGTTTAATTTTATTTTACCTCATACCTACATAGGTAGCTTAAAAGACAATAATATTTATGAAGTTTTTGATTTTATTTGAAAATTCTGTACCTAACTATGGTAATTAACATAATAAATACCTAAACGAGTGAATAGATACGTATACCAAGTGGAATCGACCGAGATAAATGAGTAGCCCATACAAATATATATATCTGTTTTCAACTAAAATTAAATAAGACTGGAGTATCACAAGGTAGGATATTAGGACCCTTCCTTTTCCTAACTTACATAATAAATGATATGAAAATATTAATAAAATATACAGACATACGAAAAGGAAAAGACAAGGATATAATAATTTGGTACTGGCCTCTACGATACGGGCTTTCCTAGTTTAGGGGAGTATTTCAATTTAATATTGTGGTGTACTGAGTTTCACAAGTCTGTTAGATATTGAAACAAGCTGAGTATTTCAAAATACTGTACGTAGTAGGATAGATACATGAAAAGTGCTCATGCACTTAATAAATTCCTATTAGAAAAAATTCTATGAGGACATTAAAGAATATTCCTTGTAATAATAATAATATTTACCTACTTAGATTAGTAAATTAAAATATCGTCATTTTTTAATTTTAATTAATTATATTGTCTTGTATCTCTTAATCTTTTAAGATATTTAGATCCTATCCTACATATTTGGTAGACTATTTTTTCAGTGTATTGTAATAATAATAATAATAATAATTTTCTTTATTTAGGGTAAAAACCCAAAAAAATATACAAAAATGAAATAATAATTTATAATAATATTAACATTATTTAGATTAAATTCAAAATAGCACACTGGAGGTGAGCAATTTTGAGCTATTTTCTGTTTGAATCTCGATGCATCAACCTCCAATGTGCTATCATTGGACTGCGTAGGTCCTGGCCTACCACCTGGAGGATGCTGTTATCAGAGCCACGCAATCTTTCCCAGAAGGAAGATATCCGCGTCCTGATAACAGCAAAGAAATCGG
This sequence comes from Maniola jurtina, assembly GCF_905333055.1. Taxonomy (NCBI): domain Eukaryota; kingdom Metazoa; phylum Arthropoda; class Insecta; order Lepidoptera; family Nymphalidae; genus Maniola; species Maniola jurtina. The sequence continues at coordinate 8,955,695 of NC_060030.1, forward strand.
GCATTCCCGCCTCGGCGAACATGCTCGATGCGCTGCAGTATCTTGGAAGCTTCATAAGGATGCGGTATGCATCATTATATTGCACCCTTATGGTGCTAAAGGACGCCCTCTTGTACCGGTACCATAACTGACAGGTATAAAAACACTGACAGTAAGCCCTGAAGAGGGTGCCCTTTACTTCTATACTGCATTTAGAAAATCTGCGCGCGAGCATGTTGCACCGAACCGACAATGCCCGCCTTTCTCGCTCCATGTCAAGATCGTCCTTACGATCGTCAGTGACGATGTGGCCAAGATATTTGAACTGCCTAACGACCCGAACTGCTGTCCCGTCCAAAAACACTTCAGGAATCCTCTCCGGACCCTTCCCTGCTTTAAAAATCAACATTTCTGTCTTCAAGACATTGTACTTCAGTCCGTGAGATTTAGCATAATTCTCACAGACTGACAGTAACTTTCTGAGACCTTTGACCGACGGGCTAAGGAGCACCATGTCGTCCGCATAGCTCAGGTTGTTAAAGCAAACACAAAATTATTACAAAAGTATTGTGACTTTCGTAAGTGCTTTTATAAGTCTGAAACGAAGAATAAATAAATACAAATACAAATACAGATATTTGTTTATTTGAAGTTGTATAACTTAAATGCTAATAATTATATATAATTACAACATTTAAATTTTGATCTCTCTCTTAATAAATTTGCACACTATTAAATTAGCCTAAAGCGACCATGGTTAGTGCAATTCAATACGGGTTTCATTGTATTCAGATCATTTCAAGAGGAATAGTAGGTAGATTCTAATAGGTCCTAACACATTCATACCCATATATTTTTTCTATGGAATAGGTAGGCGAAGCCGGGGCGGATCAACTAGGTTATTAAATTGAACTTATCTTGCGGTTGAAAATCTAACATTGTCAATCAAGGTTTTTGTGGTATTTTTATCATTATTGTGGTAACGTATCTATAGGTACTATACCTACTTGTGTCTAGATTATAAATTATTATGACTTATTTTATTAAACAAGTAAATACATCTCATAGTTATGCTATAGATCTTTGCTACTTATAGGAAGGAAGGATCCATACTAATATTATAAATGCGAAAGTGTGTTTGTCTGTTTGCTAGCTTTTCACGGTTCATCTGTTTGACTGTTTGATGGGTAAAGATATAGCATACATCCCAGGCTACTTTTTGTCCGGAAAATCAACTCGGGATTTAAATAACTGCCTAAATTCACTCAAAGTCGCGACTATCATCGAGTAACTAATCTCTAAGATCGTCAATTCTGTTTTATTTTCAGAAAAATATATGAAAGTATGTGCCAGAAACTCGCCCGATGTGAACGATTGTCTCATAGATGCCGTACAATACGGAATATCCGTGATGGCAAACGGCATAAAAGATTTGGAAGTACCCCCTGTGGATCCTTACGTCCAAAAGAAACTGCTATTGGAATATAAGAATAATCAGGTAAGATATCATCCACATTAATAATACCTATCATATGTGTAAAAGTGTGTCTGTTTGTCTATCAGTTACCTAACTCAGTTCCAAACATGTAAATAGCGGGTACAAACCTACCTATAATGACGTGACCACGACCCATGCAATTGGGTTCAAATATTGATATTTTATATTTCTACCTACCCGTTATTTAATAACATTACACCGAACCGTTATTTAAGTTTAATTGATAGCAGTCATTATGAGTCTCTTGTAAGCAATCATTTCCAGTAGGTATGTAGCTACTTATTTCAAGCGTAATACCGGAATGACTCTCTATTTCAACCAGCAATTTTCTTAGATGAGATTGCTTGATAGCTTCTACTAAAATGCTCATTATTTATGTATTTATAGTAGAATGTAATAGATAGAAAAGAAGTGATAAATTTAGCTACAATTAGCTCGAAAATGTCATTGCAAAAAAGTTTTCGCAACAAATTATAATGTTTTTCTAAGTTCCTTCCGGTTTCTATTCAAATCAAATCTTCTGTGTTTATAACAAAGTAGGCATGATTGGTCCTTGTAGATTATGACCTTTTTCTTTTCCTTAATTTAATTATTATTCTCTATAAAGATTCTCTAATTTCCCCATTGCTTCAAAATTGATTTCTATTAGGATTATAAATATTTCATTAGTAATAATAATAACCCATCCTTAACCTACCAAGTAATATGTAGATACTACCACCTATTCATATTTTTTCACCGGTATCTAAACTGGCGACCACGCACCGGAGACCCCAACCACTAGGTGGACAGACAACATCAAACTAGTGGCAGGGAGCCGCTGGATTCAGGCGGCGCAAGACCGTGGTGTGTGGAAGTCCCTACAAAAGACATGCGCAGCAATGGACGTCTATCTGTTGATAATGATGATGATGGTGATCTAATAGCTCGTTCACACAGGCTGCGTAAGCGTAGACGTAGCGCGTACCATTGCGTTGTAATATATGGAACTGTATGAAACATGGCACACCGCTTGCGTAAGGCGTGGACGTATGCGTAACCCGGGGGCCTATCGGCTAAAAATATATCAATCATTAAAGGACAGCATCAATGTCAAAACATGGTTTTTGGCCAATCCCATTGGCTAAATACCATGTTTTGACATTGATGCTGTCCTTTAATGATTGATACATTTTTAGCCGATCGCCCTGCCGGTGTATTAGGGGTTTACGCGCGTCTCTATGCACGTGTCACGTGTACGTGCTGCATACGCAATTGGTGTTAATCGGCCTTTAACTGGGATAGGCATTTTGGATGACCCAAATACTTAGTCCATTAATATCCCTCAAATCAGATTTGATAAAAGATTAGCTAGAAGATTCATCAAGAGCGAGTTTATCCCTATTTATAAATATTATTTCGGGTCTTCAGTGTAGACTGTCGTCTGTGTAATAATTGTAGGTGTTGTGTTATTTCATCCGATATGTATTTCAAATATAATTTCACAGGTACAAGTCAAAATGAACAATAGAGATATTCATGTGATTGGATTAAAATCTTCGACAGTCCGCGATGCCAGGTGAATATGTAATTTTGTTTTGCACTTCGCATGTTTCATTTTTTTAATATGCTCTTATATATAGGTACACAGTGGCAAGGACAATAATAATTATTACCTGCCGTGGAATATTACAGACTAAAATGTTGTACCTAAGTATGTCCATTAACATCTGTTGGTTAAAATCTATTGTGATAAAAATATTCTAATATTTACTTACTAATTATAGTTTAGTATAACTAATTATGCTAATACCTAAGTTCAATTTTATATTATACCGTCTACCATTCACCACTAACCGATATACCATCTACCACTAACCGACTTCAAAGAAAGAGGTTATCATATCGATCATATTACCACACGAGTAGATATTACCGTATAACAACAGCAAATCATTTATGATAAATTATAATTACTAATCAGTCACAGCTGACTATCTAAAAGTAATAACAATTACCTAGCATCTAATTAAAAGCTTTTTTAATTTTTAACCATTAAGTAGGTACTTGCCTACCTATCTAAAACATTAAAATTGATTTAGTTTTTAAATCAACCCTATTATTTAATTGGTTAAAGATTGCGTGCCGATGAAGATAGTTTTCATCTTGAAGTGGATATGTACACCCCCGCGGTGTCTATGACTGGAAAATACGAAGGCGGTGGTAGCTACAATGCATTGAACATCACTGCACGCGGCACTTATCAAGCCGACATGAGTACGTATGTCTTGCAATTATGCCACCTTACCTCACACTTCAGGATAACAACTTTTCCTTCATAATGACTAACCCATCGCCCAACACTTGGCACGGGTCAAACTCGCGCACCAAGGGTTCCGTACTCGGGTAATATTTCCGACATTTTGCACGATAAATCAAAAACTATTATGCATAAAAATAAATAAAAATCTGTTTTAGAATATACAGGTAAAGCCCTTTCATATGATATCCCACTTGATATAGTTATCTTACTTTGAAAATTGAAACACATTTTTTTTAAGGAAGTGATCACAAATTCACGGTTTTCGGATTTATTCCTTTACTTGTGCTTTTGACCTACCATCCAAATTTCATAGTTCTAGGTCAATAGGGATGTAGATCATATTCGTGAAGTAGATAGTATGTACAATGCACATACTCAAAATCGTCTTTTTATTTCAGCTGATCTCGTTTATACTTGGAAACTGGACGGTAAACCTGAGACTATTAATAATGACGTTTATGTGCGAATCAAGTCCTTTTACATGCGACCCGATGTCTCAAGTATGAAGGTTCACTTAACTAATGATGCTCCTGAGAGTAAAGAATTAAGTAAGTAATATTGATTGACTAGTTTATGCACGCGACTTGCGTGCAAACTCCTATTTTACCTATTTCAAAAATCCTTAGCTACGTTATATAACAGCCCAATTCTTCCAGCAGTTTTAGCTGTACGTTTATCAGTTAGTTTTTCCTTTTATACATAAGTGTATTAGATCACGTAAAGAAATTCCAAAGCATAGCCGCAGAGTAGAGCTTGCTGAATGGCTCTGAACTTTCTTATGAGGCCTATTAATGACTTATTCCAATTATTCCACTTAAATAAAAGGTATAATTGCATAATTTGATAGAAACACAAAGTTCTACGTTCTACCACTAGTGAGTGGTGACTCGACTCCCAAATATGGTCATGTATGTTCGACTCACAAAAACTGTCTTAGAAGCACAGTTTTTGTAATAACGTGTAATAATTATTATTACCAAGCAAGGTCAAGGCTTTTTGTACAAAACCTTATATTTATACCTACGTTTATGATATGTTACTGCCGGCAAAGTTCGTAGCATTATTATTAGGTACGTTTTTAGGTAGACGTAGGTATTTACTTTATACGTAGGTACATAATATAGGTACCTATCTACTCACATCACACTAATATCCTCCATACTAATATTATAAATGCGAAAGTGTGTCTGTCTGTCTGTCTGTCTGTCTGTCTGTCTGCTACGTTTTCACGGCCCAACCGCTGAACCGATTTTAATGAAATTTGGTACAGACTTGGGATACATCCCGGGGAAGGACATAGGCTACTTTTTATCCCGGAAAATCAAAGAGTTCCTACGGGATAAAAACCCGATATCCACGCGGGCGAAGCCGCGGGCATTCTCTAGTTATAAATAAAGGAGAAAGTTTGTATGTGTGTGTGTATGTTTGTTACTCCTTCACGCAAAAACTACTGGACGGATTTGGCTTAAATTTGGAATGGAGATAGATAATATCCTGGATTAGCACATATGCTACTTTTATCCCGGAAAATCAAAGAGTTCCCACGGGATTTCAAAAAACCTAAATCCACGCGGGCGAAGTCGCAAGCATCGGCTAGTAGTCAAATAAGTAGCCAAATAAAAGGCTCTACCGTGTATCTACTTGCATAGTCTTTAAGAGCATTTTCAGTTAGTTAAGTACCTACTTAATCGATTTTTTTTCTTTCAGCTGAGCTGGGCGTGAGGCTCGTAAACGAAAACTGGAAAGTGCTGTACAGGGAGTTGCTGCCCTTTGCAATGAACAATTGGGATAAGATAGGTACAAAAGTAGCGAACAAACTTTTTCTAAAGGTACCTTACAATCAGTTGTTTCCCAATAACTAAATAGTTTTTCTATTGTTTTCTACTATAAGATAACTACCGTAAGTTAGTAAGTAGTACTATTTTACTTTTGTGTGCAATAAAGTTTTTATTCATATTTAATTTTGTTAATAACTTTAGATACCTACATTCGAACAGTTAAATACTTACAAGTTCCTACACATAATGCGATTTGTAGAGTACCTACATACGTAGGACTAACCAACCTAGAGTAGAGTGATAATGATGCTGTAGGGTAGAAACATGATTAGTTATAAAGGCTCTAAATTACCGAGATTATGCTAAAAGGCTAAATAACAGGAAATTGGTGTCAAGTGGCAAAGTTCATAACAATTTATGTAAAATAAGTCCTTAGTTAGGTATGTACAGGTATTAAGTAAGTACCTACTTACTTTTAGTTACCAGTGAACGACAAAGCACAGAAGGCGCGTTTCTAAAAATTGACATTCGGTCGTTGCATTTTAATGGAAGGTATGGAATATTTCTATGTTTTTTTTGTTCACTGCTGGTTAACTACGAAGTTTGACTGTACGTGCCTACGTCTTGTTCTACAAAATGTTTTCTATTCATATTTTTCCAATGAACTAAGGTACCTAGAAATGATTAGGTACCTATACTGGAGAAACGGTTGGTCAGTTTAATGTGATCACATTTTGTAGTTTTCTAATGTGATACTTATTTACCTAAGATAAATAAATAGATACTATAGCTTAGGTATTTTTATTATGGTTTCATAATGTGTAGTTAGGTAATAAAATGTTTAATTTACTTGTTCTGCTGTTTTATTTTTCACGCTTTTTTTAATAACTACCCCGGAAACGTAAATTAAAATTCTCTCGAATATGAGTTTTTAAGATATTATTCACAAATTACTTTATAAGAATAATTATAAATTAAATTAGATCTCAAGTGCATGTCGGGCCACGCGCACTGTAGGCTTCCAAATTCCAAAGTTGCCCGTCAACACCACCTTAGTCTGTGCACCTGCCTTACTAGGCTGTTGTAAAAAATAACAACTTCATCAATTTTCAATGAAACTCTATCGACTCCAAGTAGTTAGGTACATGTTGTTGGTCGGCTAAGTACCTAATTACTAGGCAACTACTTGATATATCATTGTATGTAATGTGATTTTTTTCTAATAATTCGGTACTACCTAGCAAAGCTGTATATATCGTAAATCTGTGGTAGTAGGGCATGGGTACTAAGGTAAAGTTTCATCTAAATCGATAGTTCAAGATTTTTTTGTGTGGAAATCGGAATCGTAGGTAGTTACCTACCTGTACCTACAAACAAATCAATATGTCCCCTGTCCCGCTAGTCACGTTCGGTCTGTACCTACCCGCACCTACTGCGTGATTTTTTTCTGCTTTTAGCAGCGGTAGTTTTAACGACTCCATGCCATAGAAACTTCTGCGAGAATATTGCGTGAAGAAGGTTTGCTTAGGAAACTCAGTTATTGGCTTCTTTTCTGTGCATAAGCAAAACGTTACGCGTGTGTAAAGCCAACATTACTCTTTTTTGTTTGTCTTTGGTCTGTTTTGACAGATGACAGATGACAGTTTTGATTTTGAAGTTTGTAGATTTTTGGTTGTTATTGAAATTCTGAGTTTAAATTGAACAAAATGTTGATAAGATTTTGATTTGAATCTGAGAAGCTGGATTTTTATGTGATTGTTATTACAATATAGTTTTTATCCAATGGCTCTAATTCTGAAATATTTGATAGCCGGCTTAGTAAGATATTGGCTCATTCACACGGACTATTGGCAAACAATAGCAAATAGAGTTGAAATAGCGACGCCGCTGAACTCGTGGAAAAGGTTAATTGAGGGTGTTTACTTGTATGACCATGGCATAAATCCTTACGAAGGGGACTCGTTTCACGAGTCGCCAGTGATGCTCATCTTATTCCACTTTCTATTGAAAAAAGTACCATATTTATTACCAGTTATTTTTGTTGTATTGGACGCACTAACTGCTCACATTCTGTACATGACGTCGAAAGCATTCATACGAATATTTAAAGAATCGCAAGAAAGGGAGAAAGGAGATGTTGCAGAGGATTCAAAGACAATGCTTTTGAAAGATTCTCAGTTGAATGAAGTCCCTAACTATGTTCTTTCTGTGTATTTGTTCAATCCGTATTCTGTGCTGAACTGTGTGGGGATGACTACTACGGTTATACAGAACTTGCTTCTTGCTGTATCACTGTGGGGAGCCTCCAGTGGTCAAAGGATTTTGGCTTGTGTGTTCATTGCTCTGGCCACTCACCAAGCCCTGTACCCAATTCTGCTAGTTGTGCCAATATCTATTTTACTTGCAAATGTCAACCAAGGATGCAACAAGTGTTCCTACATAAGAACACTTCTAGTATTTGTGTTGTGCTGGGGATTCTGTATATTTATATCTGCCTTCATAATGGATGGATCATATGATTACTTCTATAATACATATGGATTTATGTAAGTGTAAATAATAATATTAAAATTATTTAGAATATTAGGTATTGATTTGCATTACTTGTGTAGTTCATCACATTTCTGGCAACCTAGAACTGCTGGTATTTCTAAGCTGATTTGACAGTCTCTAAGCTTTTACTTGTGTCTGGTATCTAACATCTGCAATTGGCTAAGAATGGATCTGAGCTACTTAAGTTTGTAATAAGTAATTCGTCATCTTTATTTTGCATTTTTTATGTACTTAAAAATATGACATAAAATACGTAGGTAAAATGACCTTTTAAAAAATGAGAATTATATTATATTACTAGCTGATGCCCGCAGCTTCGCCCGCGTGGATTGGTCAGATCCCCTGCAGCATCAGGATTGAGGAGTTGGAATCCAAATTTTGTATGAAACAATGTCGCAAAGTTCCTCTATTGATTAAAAAAGAAATGACGCAAATCGGTTCAGAAATTTCGGAGATTTCGGTGTACATAGGTAGAAAAACACAACTCCCTTCTTGAAAGTCGGTTAAAAAAGTAGCCTATGTTACACCCTTATCAATCCTCTACTTGTATGTGAAAATCCTGTTAAAATCGGTTCAGCCGTTCCGAAGATTAGCCTTTTCAAACAGACAGACAGACAGACAGACAGATAGACAGACAGACAGACAAAAATTTTAAAAATGTGTGATTCAGTTATGGTATCGTTCAAATAACCATATGACCTTAATATGTGGTAGTTATTTCGAAATTACAGACAGACACTCCAATTTTATTTATTAGTATAGATAATGTCATAAAAATATAAGATTAAATGAGCAAAGGTTATTTCTCAGTTGCTAATATTGTATTGTCATTATTTACAAATATTGTAGTTAATAATGATTAACATTATTTAGTACTTTCTAACTACAGTCAGATAATACCATGCCAGTGAAACTTATCACATTTCCTTTTTTTCATTTACAGACTGACGGTGCCAGATTTGAAACCAAATATTGGGCTCTTCTGGTATTTCTTTACGGAGATGTTTGAGCACTTTAGATTACTCTTTGTGTGTTCTTTTCAAATCAACGCATTGGCCCTCTACCTGGTGCCGCTTACACTTAGATTTTACAAGGAACCTGTGCTGCTAGCTACAGTTCTCATTGCACTGTCTACTATATTCCGGTCATATCCATGTGTTGGAGATGTTGGATTTTACTTGGCGCTATTACCTTTGTGGAGACATTTGTTTGTTTGTAAGTATTTTTAGTATACTTACATTTTTCAGTTAAAAAAATTCAAATTTTGTAACGAAACATTTTCTATAACTTGCTATTGACAAATTACAAGTAAAACTTAATCCAGGAATACTATATTCTCTGAATAATTTGATACTTGACATTAGTTGAGGAGAAAAGAGAGGGGGGAGGGGTACTAAGAGGTAAATTTTTTACCAAAACATTTCGAAAAATAATTTGGACTTGACAGGGTCCCTGGTTATAAATTGACACTGAGATAGAATACAATCATACTTCACAGGAATGCGAGAGCAGCAAGTGCGAAAATTTTGTTTTAGTACAGAAATGGGTTTTAAATTATAAACGGGAATAAGCACAGCCATCGCAAAATTTTAAATCTATAAAAACCTTTCAAATGAGTGTACAATAGTGAGATATAGGTTTTTTTAATGTGTGGGTAATACAACTCAATCACACAAAAACTACTGGACGGATTTGGCTGAAATTTGGAATGGAGATAAATTATACCCTGGATTAACATGTAGGCTACTTTTTATCCCGGAAAATCAAAGAGTTCCCGCGGGATTTTGAAAAACGTAAATCCACGCGGACGAAGTCGCGGACATTAGCTAGTAAAAAATAAATGCATGTATTAAACATCTGAAAAACTTATTTTTCAGTTATGCAGCAGAAATTCATTGTGGGCTGCGCTTTCCTAATAACATCAGCACTTGGGCCAACAGTGTGGCACCTGTGGATATACTCAGGATCGGCAAATGCGAACTTCTTCTTTGGTGTAACTCTGTCATTTGCGACTGCACAAATATTCCTCATCACAGACTTATTATTTGCACATATCAAGAGAGAATTTACGCTCAAAAATGGATCATCGCGGCAGGTTGATGGAAAACTAGCCAGACTGGTACTACGATAACTCCTTCGTTTTCTGTTAGTGAAGGTATAAAATAACTTTAACTAAATAGCATTTAATATAATTACTGAACAAACACAAAATATTTAAGAATTCCAATATGGTTATAGAGATTTAATTAATATCAAATTAATTATTATTATTATAATAACTTGGCTGGATCCCAAATCAGAATACAATACATTAATTCATAAAAACTATTTAGTGTAATATGAAAAACTAGCTGGCCCGCCCTGGTTTTGCTCAGGTGGAATTCCCGAAAACACTTTCTTAGTGAGGGCTTGTTATAGCAATGTTGACCCAAGTTGGTAAATGGATGGGGGGATTGATTTTGGAGTGGTCTGTGATTTTGGAGGTTCGAAGAGAATTTGGTGTCTGTTGGTTCTGGCTACTATCAATATAAACACCAAAGTCATTTGAATAACATTCTTTATATTTGCATTTAATACAATATTTAGTTTATAGTTTGAGTTTTAGCTAAAAATATGCCACATTATATTTTTTGTTCATTTCTGAACTGAACTGAACAAAAAAGATGTGCAAACAGATAAGCAGACAGAGAAAAAATTCTGTTTTGGGTTCTATATCAATAAATAATAATTGTATAGCTTCTTCCGATTATTCCAAAGTATTTTTAAAGTGCACGAGTTGTCCATTTACCTACAGTTTTATTATAAGTAAACATCTATACTTAGTTATACATAATACTTAGTTATAGTTTTATCCAAGAGTGACTAACTATAACCAAGTCATACTGTTCTAATTGTTTGTAAATATCAACAATGGCTGGCTGCTAATAAAATAGAATGTTTCTGTATTATTATTTTGTGTGAGTATTTGTTTTTCAAATTCATATTTGATTTTGTATGGACATTATTTTATATTGTTATAATTACAGAATCACAAACACGTATCACGAAATTTGCTATTACTTTTTTTGTATTAGTAACACTGGCATGCATTCCAAAGAGGGAAAAAGATTGCCTACACTTATTTTATAAAGGTCTACTTAGAACTGTTCATACAAAATTAGCATAATAATTATTATGTTTATTTTCAGTCAAATACTAATAGAAGCGTAAGTATATCTTAAGTTATTCTTTCGATGAATATTACAGTGATGTTTAATTAAAAATACATACATATATACTTATCACTGAAATTTCTATTGAATTATTATTATTATCTAGGGCCGAGCATGACTGTTATCCTGTAACACATTACTAGATCAAACTTTGACTCGATCTCTATAACCACTTGCATTACTTTATTTGGGTTACCATAATGTTTTTATAAAATAGTTATGAGAGGTTGTAATATGAAGAGAGTACGTGATTGTGAAATCTAATTTTAATTGAAGTAAAATGAACTTGCTTTAATTTATTGATGTCAATAAAATGTTTAATTTTTAAGTATGCTCTTTCATTTCTAATAGTTTTTCTAAAGAAAATTATTTCATTATACTGAGTACTGAATGTGATTTGTATCATATATCCGATTGAGTTGAAACTTTGTACAGTTTCTACTGATACTTCCGTGAAGGTTTTAACTAGCGAAGTTCGAACCTGCAAACTTTTGAATTACAGTTTGCTCTTTTATAAGGGATGGGATGAAAATCGAAATGTCGTATGTACCGAGTATAATAAGTCGCTCAGTGAAATGAGAAATTAATTAATTTATGAAATGTATTTATTATAAACAGCTTGTTCAACATATGATGTCGAGACTTCGACCACCTCAAGTTAATGGGGAAAGTGGAATACATTAATGTTTCCAACGGGTATATTCTTTAAAAAATCATTTTTTAACTCATTTTTTACATAGTTAAGTACCTTAGTATTGATTTAATGATTCATTCCTGAATGACTACGCCCCACTTGCACAATGAACCATTATCTTATCAGAAACAATCTGTTTGTATCGCGCACACTTTTCTTGCCGCGAAATAAGCAGTGTAATAAACTGATTATAATAGGCACATGTACCATTATGTTATTGTGATAATTCGTTAACTATGAAGGAACTGTTATTTTTTGTGTTAGTGTGTGCTTTGGGCAGTCGTGAGTATTAACTTTGTGTATGGGCGCGTTATTTAATGGGGGCATTTCGTAGGTAATTTTGAGGTATCTTAGTGTGCATAACAAGTATGTTGAACTTGATAACCTTTTCTATATCTATCCATACTAAGGTTGAAATCTATAGAGCGCACTTTGACTTTGCATAGACTTAAGTTTCAGTTAAAACGAGACATATTTATGCCAGCGGTATAACGCTGTCTCGTTTTAACAGTGTCTTAAGACAAAGTCAAAGTGCCCTCTATAGATCTCAGCCTGTGAAAGTGTGTGTCTGACTATCCGTTTAACCGATTTTGACGGAATTAGGTTTAGAGATAGTTTGCATCCCGGGGACGGCTATAGGCTACTTTTTGCCCCGGAAAATTAAAGAGTTCCCACTGGACTTTATAAGACCTAAATCCATCCATGATTCAAATAAGGAGAACGCCAGCAAGGTACAACGTATAGTCACTAGGCAGGTAGATACCTACCTAAGGAAATTACCTATACTTTTAATCTAGGTATTACAACTGGGTATCCACTAAGACCTAATAAATGAGTATTTAGAATTTGAACGGGTTTGCATGGATTTTTGCAAAATAAGATAGTTTAAGTACAATCTAGCTTTTCTACTAAAGCCAGCAAAATAAGCAGAATCTGGTCAGAAGATGGTCACTTGATACCCATAATATTATAATTTTAAAAGTGTCGCAACCGCGGCGCGATGTGATTTTTGCGTTGGTACCTATCTAGATTTTATAGACCTGAAGACTGACATAGGTACGCTATTTGTACCTATCCCGGAAAATCCGGGAAAACCCGGAAGTTCCGACGGGACTTTTAAAAACCTAAATCCCCGCGGACGAAGTCGCGGGCATCAGCTAGTATACAATAAGTACCTACCTAATATAAGAGACTGAAAAAGACCTATACCTACTAGTAAGTATTTTTTTATATCAGCTTCAGAAGAAGCAATATTATCAAGTGTGCCACCACATCTGTTGGACTGCTACCGAAGGGGAGGGCCGGATCTAGGGGCTCCTCGCAGGCTTGATGTCTTCCTATCGCTTTTGCGACGACTTGAGCTAAGCTCACGACTTGACATGAGGATGTTCAGCTCTGCTTTGCTTAGAAGGTAAATTATTTAAAGAGCTTATACTCGGATTAAAACGATAAAAAAACTTTTTCTCTTTGAGCTTCTACGTAATGATTCAAACATCGGGCTCCTACATATTATCCTCACACAACACTTAAAATAAGTAATTTAACGGAAAAGGAAAATCATGAGCAAACCTGCATGGTTGAGAGTTATCAAAAATGTTCTCGGCGGCGGTGTGAAGTCTGCATATCCGCACTTGACCAGCGTGGTAGACTATGACCTAAACCCTTCTCATTTAGAGAGGAAATCCATGTGTTGTGATAGTGTGTGCCAGCGATGGGTTGAAACTTGAGATGATTCTAATTCGAATGTACCTATGACCTAACCTTAAACCCTTCTCATTTATAGAGGAAATCAATGGTAGTGAGTGCCGGAGATGACTTGAGATGATTGTAATACGAGAGGTTTTATATTAAGCTTATTAGTGAAGTCCACAATATTGCTATGTTACTTGTCACAGACGTCCACCATAAGAAGTCAAAATTACCTAAATAAATTAATATTGAAGATGGTTAAAAAATTATTAAAACAAAATTAATTAAATTTATCGAATCCCAGAATTTTCTATGCCGAAGGAACCTTCTTTGAAGTCTTGTTCCTCTTTTAATTTAAAGAGCCTCCTTTGATTTTTTTTTAAATTTTATGTTCCACAGTCTTCGGCTAGATGGCATAGAAGAATCTCCCAACACAATAGAGTCAGATTACGTTTTACCGTTCAGAGCTTCTGCATTCCAATTCCATAAGTACAAACTGCTCATGGAACTGTTTCTGCCGAGTCAACCGGAACTGTTGGACGTTGACGACAGTCTAACGCTAGTCGAGAAATGCTTGCTTCATAAAATGTTAAGCTCTTCGGTGCAACCGTGGGAGAGAGGCGATGAAAATGTTGTGTGCCCTTTGTCAGCACAACGTCGACAAACTATGACGCGACAAAGTGCTAACAGGTAAATTATAAGACCCAAGGCATATGTGCATATGTATAGAGCCAATAGGCACATTTAGGACATAACTGCACTTATCAGCTTCAAGCGTGCAGTCCGTCTCATGGAGCACTTACTACAGCAGAGCAGAAGCGAATAAAATAATAAGTACATATTATTAACTTATATAATACTAAAATATTACAGAAGAGGTTAGCGTTAAACTACCTCTCCACTACGAAGTTAATGCTAATGAACTATAAAATGTGTGTAGTAAAATGTAGGTATAAATAGATGCGCTAATGCGCGCGTCGATAAATTTTTTTTAAATTGATGTTGTGACCTGTGTCCTTCGCGCATGTTTTGGGAAGAAATTTTAATTATTTGCTAAAAATAATTAAGTAAATAAACTTAAACTTTCCACAATTAGCTACGTCTATGTTATTAACCTACATATCCTCGTCATAAATCGTAGATACTCGTAGGGGCAAAGAGTTTGCCTGCAACTTTAATTAATTACAAATTATGCTTTAATGATATTTCAGAATTATCAGCAGATGTCCCACAGAAGGCGGGGTTATCAAAACAGAATGGGGCACCATATCGCCTGGCACTCTTGTAGCTGCACTCGCTTCATCGTTACAACCCCAACAAGTGACAATAAGCGATATTCTAAAAACGGATATCTTCAAAGAGGAGATTTCACAGGCTCTAGTGGACTCTGCGATGGAGGATTGGTACACGGAGCAATCGGTGTTCGATATAGATCTGCAAAGTAGTGATACTAATAATAATAATATTAGCAATTTGTGGGCTGCTACACTGGCAGGTGGGCATGCTGATTAGAATCTTATGCATTTGTATTGCTAGTTTGTAAGTAAGTAGGTATACCTAGATCTTGGTGCCTACTGCCTATCTTCATTAATTTTTCTATATACTTACATACATAGACATGTTATGTTAGTATGCCTAACATTAATTTTATTATTATCGTGATTCATGAATGATGCAAAACTACTAAAATAAGTAACCTAAACAAATGCAAAGCCAGTGGCTTGTAAACCATGGAACTACATATTTGGCATGGCAATGTATGTCAAACAAATATGTATTTTTATTCTTTGAGCTTTGCCTATTTGGAGTTTAATTTTTATAATAACTATGTTCATCCATAGTTATTCAATTTGTTTGTAGATAGGTACATATTTAAAAAAAAATATTGCTTATTCTTATTTAAAAAAAAACCTAAAAAGAGGATTGCATCGGCCGGGAATCGAACCCGGGCCGCCCGCGTGGCAGGCGAGCATTCTACCACTGAACCACCGATGCTGTTACTTACCTTGAGAAAATTTTAGATTGCTTTATTAGATAGGATTATATTTCCTGTTATATTTCAAATTTTTTTTTATCCTGTTCCGATGCTACAAAATATATTTTATTTTGAAGGTGACTTAGCGGAAGTAGTTGTGAACCAAGGCCCGAGAGTGGGGGCCTCTGAACATCGTATGTTGGTAGGCAGCAACAATAGATGGAATGACACACTTCTGCCACGAGATTATTACCTATTCCCACCAAACGGGACCGTACCAAACTGGCACTTTACTGATGCAGAGATTTTAGCTGGTATAGATGGTAAGTTAGATTTATCGTATGAGCCTAAAGGGAGGTAGGGAGAAATGTGAATATTTACCAAAAGTAATTGATCGGCATCTAGGCAGACTCGCAATCATCAATTTAAAAAAAATATAAAAAAATAATCATCAAACTAGTCAATTAGAATTATCTAGATTCTAGACTATTATTCTTTCAAAGTGACCTTTACATTACAGGTCTGATCCTAGCAAGTCACTTACCAACCTGGATGACACAAAGGCGGTCTTTACGCTTATCACAAGTATTGGATATGTACTACTCTAATGAAGGGGTATCATTCGATGCTACAGTGCGGGCTTGTAACAGACACGCGTTGTACTCCAAAATAGTCAATGGCTCCCATTTGATGAGGGAAACATCTCGATTCGCGCATATGCTATCGCTACAACAGATAACTGTGTATATTCCAAGGGAAGAGATGGAAAGGATGAGTGACGCAGCCGCCACGGCCTTTATGAATTATGTTCGTAAGTATGTACCAACTAATTAGGTGCTTACTTATCTACATTCGAAATAATACAACCTTAATTTATATGTAAATTAACATAACTTTGTGAACCATACTAATTATAAATGCGAAAATCGCTCTGTTACCTTTTCACAGACCAACCGTTTAGCCGATTTTGACGAAAGATAAAGAGATGCCTTGAGGTAGGTATATTCACGGGTTTTTTGAAGTCCCGTCATAATATTAGTTATCGCCTATCTACTTAGTTACGAGTAGGTATGTCTTTGATTGGGACAAAATTGGTACCGAGATAATTTGCATCCTAAAGACTGCCATAGACTAGCTAGATACCTACTTTATCCCTAAAACGGTCATAGGCTAGGTAGGTACTTCATCTTAGAAACCCTAGCATTTTTTTTTTAAAAGAATATTAGCCATGTTAAATGACTATAATATTCCCCTTTCCTCTCCAACTAAGCGTCAGACTTGTGCTAGGAGTAGGTACGACAATAGGTAGGTCGACCTGTCGGTTTTCAGTCCACTCCTTTACCGGTTGAGCTATTGAGGCTCTGAGGCTCATTTTTAGAAACCTAAATCCACGCTGACGCTGAAGTTGTGGGCATCATCTAGCAAGTCATAAACTAAAATTCAATCCAGTTTAGCAATGGTTAGATAAGTATTTACATATTATTAATACGTTACAGCAACGATCCTAAGAGATAACCACCAGGAATGCCGGAAGATGTTCTCAGACGTCCCTTCAATGGACTTGATAGTGGCCACCGATGGTTCTTGGAAGGGCTATGAGATTGAGCAGTTTATGTCGTAAGTATAGGTAGTTAATTACCTATCTATATCTACTTAGCTATTCTTCGCACTTACATACTATGAATAGATTAGCTGTCGCCCGCGACTTCCTCCGCGTGGATTTAAGTTATTCAAAATCTGTTAGATTTTCCGGAATTAAAGTAGTCTATGTGTTAATCCAGGGTATAATCTGTCTCCATTCCGAATTTCAGCCAAATCCGTTCAGTACTTAGAATAAAAACTTTAGTAATTTTTGCGTGAAAAAGTAATAAACACACACACATTTAAACACACGCCTCCAATACTACCCTTAATGTGAAATACCTATCACACTAATCACACTAATATTATAAAGGAGAAAGTTTGTATGTGTGTGTGTGTGTGTGTGTGTGTGTGTGTGTGTATGTTTGTTGCTCCTTCACGCAAAAACTACTGGACGGATTGGGCTGAAATTTGGAATGGAGATAGATTATACCCTGGATTAGCACATAGGCTACTTTTTATCCCGGAAAATCAAAGAGTTCCCACGGGAATTTTAAAAAACCTACATCCACGCGAACGAAGTCGCGGGTATCAGCTAGTTGATGATAAAATAAGATAAAGATATTCAAACTGTTCAAAGCACATAATAACTGTAAGAGTTAGAAGTCAACAATTTCTTTGCACGTCCACGTCGAGTATTTTATGAAAATCGTGGGTATTATTTGGTTCTTCCGTTCCTATAGATGGGTGGCAAACGCTCTAGCAGTGGAAGCCCACAGAAGTACCATCGCGTTAGTACACGGAAACAATGGACAGTGGATCGTGCCGCCTACTACTAACCTTACTTCTTTCTATTTCACCATTAGTAACTCCACCACGGAATGTACGTAATTGTCTCTTCTCTCTTTTATTATGTTTTCATCAGAAAGTAGTCATTAGTACTTACTATTCGCGAAATGGTGACTCAATCTGATTGGGTCCAGTATTCAGTCGCCATCTCAATCCAAGCTTTGATAGTTCTAATAAATATAACTGAGTTGTAAAGTGGTGATAATAAAAAAAAAGAATGAGTTTGTTGTGGGCTCTTCTCAGACTCAGTCATGTTTCTTGTCAATTAGTAAATTGGTGTTAGATTTTTGCTCAACAGTAATATTAGTAAAAGAGGTGATGATGATTGTGATCCTAAATTCTCCCGTGGAACATTGGCAGTAGGTTTTCATGTCGTCCTGTCTTTGGTTACTGCCTTGGCATGGTTAGACCAGAATCCCTCTCTTAAGGTCACCTCAATGGTGTGTTAATTCGTCCACGCAGACCTTCGAATAAAAATCGTCATTCGGAAAGGGGATCCCAATTCCCAACTCCCAACCTAAAAGTGGATCAACTTCAACTATGAAAGTTTTGGGACCAATCTAAATCGTGAAAAAAATGTTCCATACAAAACTGTCAATAAAACAAGGATATGTTTGAAACCTTTCTTTCACAATTTCTTTGTTTTGATCCCATGAAGTATTAAAGTAATTATTTAGGATGATTAGTGAACCCCCTTTTCCAACTGACGCTATTTTGGCAGGGCCAGTCCGCCTCAACCTCCCTAACGTCATATCTCGGATCATTCAACACAGTCGCAATAGAAGTCTGGAAGAAATCGAGTCAATGGCAAGTGCAAGCCACAGCACAGTTGTGCTCATCATCAGCCCCACAGACCGTCTCTCGTCTGATGAGCTGGAGCAGTCGAGGGTTCTGATGCAGTCCTTACGAAGGAGTTTCTTTGACGTCTACTTCGCTTACGTGGCACAGGATACGACTGACTTTCAGAACGTTAACAACGAGTATCTGGATTATTCGGAGCTGTTTATAACCGTTAGTACCTTCCTATTGACCATTTGCTCATCCGATTTAGTTAGAGTAGCCCCTTGTGTAGCCCATTATCCGATTATTTTTAACCGATTTTTTTTTAATCAATTTGCGGCTATCTATAACTGTCTAGAGCTATTTGCTTTTTTAATTTTTTTATCATCGACTCCTGTTATTATCGACCTACTCTTAGTTGTTAAAACTATTTTAAAACAACAAAATATTGTACAATTTTTTTGTGTTTGTAGGTAAATTCAAAAGTCATGACTGATATCACGGATGCTATTTATACAAACCTAGTGAAAACAGAAATTCCATCAAGAATATTCGGCTCTCAATGTGAGGTCAATAGCAGAGAATTTGTGCAAGCACAGTACGAGGATTTCGTACTGCCAGGCCGCAAACAAACTTATCGAATCCATCCATTTTATTTGAAGCAACAACCTATCGTTCAAGTGCAGGTGCATTATACTACTTTACTTATCTATAGAAATATAATTCAAAAAAACGTATTTAATAAAAATAAAAAACGTACTTTGGGCCTAGCTCTAGGCCAACCCTATTAATTAAATAATAATTAGGTTTTTTGGACTAACTACTACCGCCATCTACCGCAGAATTACAATAAAAAAGTTGAGCTTATTTACTCTTAGAGATGGCGCTGTTATTGTGGTTTGTATTTAATTAATAATACGACACTAGATGCCACTGCAAGTTTTTAAAATAAAAAATCTCATCAAGAATTAGAATGATAAAAATATTGTGTTTTGTAATAATTTATAAAATAATTAAAACTCTTCTTGGTAAGAGGTGAAGATATAAACTAAATGTGAAAGGACGATTGAAATACCTATTTTGCTCTTAGAAAAGAAAAATATCACCAATGACTTAATATTTTTGCACCTACTTAATAATTTTGTTTTTAGTTCCGCAATGATGGTCAAGGACAGATTCTAGTGTGCATGTGGCGTGGTGCAGATGTGTCTCGCAGCTGTCAAACGATCGTCGAACGAGAGATCTACATCTTCAACCTGACAGACCCGTGTCCTTCGCCAGACTTTTGCCCGCCAGCTCACTTCGTTGCGACTGCGATAACAACAACTAATTTATGTGCACGTAAGTTGATAAAAATATTATAAAAAAATAAAAAAAACGTAAATTCCACTAAGGCCCCGGGGGGATTCGAACCCCCGATCTCCTGTTTACTAGACAGGCGCTTTAACCAACTAAGCCACGGCGCCGATGAATGCTGAGGCGAAAATTAAAATCAGCTTCATAGTACGTAAAAGTTTATGGAATTAAGGATGTTGCATTGAATATTGAAACAACTGTTGCGGATATAGATAAATGAAGAACCAATTTTAAAATGCTGGCCATTCAAGTACGAGTTGGACTCGCACGCGAAGGATTCCGTACCATCATACAAGATAATATAAACACTATGTATATTTTTTCAGTTAATAAATATACATTATACATACATACATACATGTATTTTTGATTTGCAGCGCCAGCGGCCATTTTGAAATTCACCATCGTGTTTTTTTATAATTTGTTGTTTTAACAGCAATACACATTACATTACACACTGAAAATTTTAACTCTCTAATTCAGGTATGATGATTTATGAGATAGATAATATAGACCGCCGATAGACAGACGGATAGCAGAGGCTTAGTGATAAGGTCCCGTTGGCACGAAACCCTAAAAAGGATAAACCATCTTCATGTTTTTAGGGTTCCGTACCTGAACAGTGCCAACGGAAGTAATCCTTCGCCGTCCGTCCTTTCATCCGAATGTCTGTTAGCGGGATGTACATATCTCGTGAACCGGAATAGGTGGTAGAGTTGACACAGAATGTGAATTTCTATTAGCGCTTTTACAACAAATAAGAAGAAGTACAAAATGGCCGCCATGAAAATTAACAAAAATTAAAAATTGTTATATCTTTAACGATGATACGGAACCCTCCGTGTGCGAGTCTCCCTCGCACTTGACCGGTGTTTTTTTTTATTTTTAACCCCCGACCCAAAAAGAGGGGTGTTATAAGTTTGACGTGTGTATCTGTGTGTCTGTGTATCTGTGTATCTGTGTATCTGTGTATCTGTGTATCTGTGTATCTGTGTATCTGTGTATCTGTCTGTGGCATCGTAGCGCCTAAACGAATGAACCGATTTTAATTTAGTTTTTTTTGTTTGAAAGGTGGCTTGATCGAGAGTGTTCTTAGCTATAATCCAAAAAAA
Source organism: Maniola jurtina (assembly GCF_905333055.1). Taxonomy (NCBI): domain Eukaryota; kingdom Metazoa; phylum Arthropoda; class Insecta; order Lepidoptera; family Nymphalidae; genus Maniola; species Maniola jurtina. The sequence goes on from NC_060030.1 coordinate 8,977,053, forward strand.
TCGGTGCAGCCGTTTAAGAGTTATCAGCTCTTTTCTAGTTTTCTTGTAAAAAGGAGGTTACATAACCGTTAGGTTCATAATATTATGTCAATTGACAAAATATGTCAAGCTGTCAAGATGGACGTTGCCTTGATACATAATTATTTATTTGAAAATGATGTTTTGGAAAACTCAGATACTTTGTCGGGGGTGTTATAAATTTTTAATTTACACTTGTCACTGATTTTTATTTGTATCGCAGATGACGACTGTCGCCTTCCTAACCAAGTAGGTTACTACATACATCATTCTGGTTTGCGCTGTCTGCCGCTCTTGGGCTCCACAGCTGCAGTGACGCCTTTTTGGAAAGTGCATGTGGCACTTTCTCTTGTAGTCTCATTAATATATTATTGTTATTATAATAAAACACTTTAAAATTTTAGTTGTATGGTTTTTTTTCTACGAAATCCTACTTAAAAAACTTTACCATGACATTGAAAATAATTAACCTGTGATTTATATATGTATTCAATTTACAATCAAGAAAAATAAGCTAAAACAAAAAACTTGGTTTCGTTTACCCCTGGTGGGACTCGAACCCACAATCCCCGGCTTAGGAGGCCGATGCCTTATCCATTAGGCCACAGGGGCTGTTGCAACACTGATCGAATTTTCTATACACTATTATTCTAATTTTATCAAACTCTTTTATAATATTATGTAATTTATTTTTTTCAACATAAATTGGTTGATGATACAACGAATAATAAGCATTTATAAAAAAGAAGATTTCTAGGCTATTTATTGTATTGTTTTATAGAATTAGAATGATCACTAAAAAAATTAAATAACTTAATTAAAATAAAAGTGTAAATGGCAACCCGAAGTAGGTACCTAACCTACTAGATAGCAAAAAGGGTTTTATCGTTATAATTTTTGGTGCGTTGCAGTTGGTTAATTTGTTTTCTCCAGGGCTGAATAAGTAGTTAGCTAATATTAGTACCTAATGTAATTATTTTTGCATGAATGGTAATTAATTAAAATACACAGTATAAACATATAATAGTAGAAAATATGTCAATATTGTTGTTATTTTCAGTATAGTAGCATTATTTCAATAATGTTCTCACCGACTCCGTGGCGCAACGGTAGCGCGTCTGACTCCAGATCAGAAGGTTGCGTGTTCAAATCACGTCGGGGTCAAACCATGTCATCTTTTTTATTTTTCTCTACTTAAAAACTAAGTTAAATAAGTAATGATTTCAGTACTTAGCTATCCACGAATTAAGACTTGAATATTTTGAAAAACTAAATTTTATGTTTTACATCTGCCAGATAAACTTTATCTTATGGATAAAGTCATTTTGACGGATTTCCAATAAAAAAATTGTCATTTTACTGTAAACTGTATTCGTTAGACAAAGTTTATCTGGAAGTTGTGAAACAGAATTCATCTTTGAGCCATCAGGACCAACCCTGCCTAGTGAATAATTTGTTCCCGAAACAAATATAATAATCTATAAGTATATCTAATAATCTATAGGCACCTATCGATCGTTTCAATAAAATAATGAGTCTATTACATATTACTTATTACCATTTGTAGAGAAAAATAAATGTTTGAATGCCGTTATTTTTATTTTTTAAAACAAAAGTATCCATGCCTCCTTTGGGGTGGATGATTTTTTCAATATTTAGATAATGTTCTGATACACTATCCTACTTTCCAAAGATATTTACCTAATAGGTACTCGTATTATGATGATTTTTTCCATTTCCCGTTCGTTTTCTCCATCCTGTATAATAAGTGTATACCTATTGCCTATAACAATAACTAAACGAATGAGTACAAAGTGGTAAGCACGACTACCTATTCCTACCAGATTGCTCCGCTACCTTCGACGCATAGCGAAGACCATCCCTAATCTAACATTATATGAAGTTTCTGATTTCTATGCCCACATTCCATACCATCAACGTACGAGTAGGTACGTACCATAGGTGGCGTGCGAGTCGTTCAAAGAAAAGAAGCACTGCAATAGATGCTGGGTATTTTAAATAGATAGACAAAGTAACTTGGTACCTATCACCTGTCTAACCTACTACTAATTTGCTGTTTACAAGAAAGGTGGTAAAAATAGGAGCCCGCGCGATTGAGCGACGTTTTATTTTTATCCATTTTTATACTATGCCCGTCTGGCTTTTTATAGTCTAAGTCTAATTATGCGTAGGTACGAGTACCTACTGAATAATGTAATGAGAAGGACATACCATTACAAATCCTAACTGGAAAATCATCATTCCTAACCAAGATTCAGTGGACTACTACCAGAAAGTTGTTGGATTCGATCGTCAGTGTTATTACTGTGGCATAAAGTACATTCTTGTCTGAAAAGTTTTTCAGAGGTGACGTTTTAGTTCTAGGGATTCTGTAACCGAGACAGTCAGGTGACCGGCGTACGTGGCTTCTGGCGCCTTTGCAAACGAAACGCATTCTTCAAACAGCATACATGCGCAAACGCCACTGTGTTTTTCCCTGTAGCACAATCAATCGCGTGTACGTATGCGAACACGCCTACCATCTTTGAATGTGTGGAACGAAATGCTTTGCTTGTGTTTATCTTGGAGGTCGTCAGTGATCGTTAAATGCACACGTAAAAAACATTTGATTGTAGCGACATTCGACTCGACTTTACATGGTCATTGTATTTAACACGTCTTATTAAAATGGTTGTTACCTACATTTGAAAACACGCGATTGTTTTATTCTCAACGATTGGGTCACATCAATTCGCAATTTGAGAGAGAGATTTTTTTATTGGAACTTATGTGGAGGAAAATTTATTTACTTACCTAATTAATTTCTTTATTTAAGGATTGATGTGTACAAATCTAAAGTAAATTATTATGTAAGCCTTCATCGAAATATTAGTACTTAGTAGGACTATTTCATATTATTGTCCAGTAAGTAAAGGTTACTTACTTACTATTAATTGAAACGTCCAATTTTTATGAAATAAGTATAAAGAAGCAAGTTGTTGTGAATCCAATAAACAGGAAATTAAATGGTGGCCATAAAAAGTAGGTAGCTATAAAAGGCCAAAATACGCACAATAAGAAAAGTTACATGTACCTACCTAACTTTTTGGCGGCCATACTCGCATGGGAGAGCAATAAACTAGCCTATTGGATCTTGAGAACATATGTAAATCTAATCATTTTTAGCCTTGGTAACTTATACAACATCAATAAACGCTAAATCAATGACGTCAAAACTGTTGACGCAGGTCATCTCATGTTCAATATTAATTCTTTATTATTGTCCATCAAGATTTTGTGAACTTTTCGGACCAATTGACCCCTATTGCAAGTGGCGCACGTGAGCAGAGTCACACCCAACATGCATTGCGAACAAAAACAATTCAATTTGGTCGACTCGACTGAAATACGGTCCAATCCTGAAGAATTATTAATTCATCGTTTGGGGTCGGGTGGCGCCAATTCACGCCAGAATATGAAATAAAAATTAATTTAATAATAACATTTTTTTTCACGTCACATAAAGATAGTGCTAAAAACATTCACGCCAAAATACAATATACGACATAAAAGTTATTAATAATAATTACACGATGCACACTGCTATGCAAGACCAATTTGGAAACATCTCGACCAAAAGAAACTCGTCCGAATGACCGAGTGTGATCATTCCAGGTACATATTATATCTAATTCATATATTTCTATGCATGACTTTTCACTTTACCCTCTGGTTTATTTGCTGTATCTTTTGTCAGAACTCTGGGTCCTAAAGTAATCTTTGGTTCACGAAACGTTGTAAAAAGTGTCTTCCCTATTTATTATATCGAAATATTTACGGATGGGAATGATCCATAGGAACGGGGTATCTATCGATTGCTTTAATAAAATAGTGAGTCTATTACATATTTGCATTTTTAAAGAAAAAGCACTGTTTGAATGCCGTTATTTTTAACCCCCGACCGAAAAAGAGGGGTGTTATAAGTTTGACGTGTGTATCTGTGTATCTGTGTGTCTGTGTATCTGTGTATCTGTGTATCTGTGTGTCTGTGTATCTGTGTATCTGTGTATCTGTGTATCTGTGTATCTGTCTGTGGCATCGTAGCGCCTAAACGAATGAACCGATTTTAATTTAGTTTTTTTTGTTTGAAAGGTGGCTTGATCGAGAGTGTTCTTAGCTATAATCCGAAAAAATTGGTTCAGCCGTTTAAGAGTTATCAGCTCTTTTCTAGTTTTCTTGTAGAAAAGAAGGTTAGATAACCGTTAGGTTCATAATATTATGTCAATTGACAAATGTCAAGCTGTCAAGATGGACGTTGCCTTGATACATAATTATTTATTTGAAACTTGATTTGAAAATGATGTTTTGGAAAACTCTGATACTTTGGATCGTAGGCGCGGAATAGTCCAAGAAAATCGGTTCAGCCGTTTGAAAGTTATCAGGTCTTTTCTAGTTACTGTAACCTTCACTTGTCGGGGGTGTTATAAATTTTTAATTTACACTTGTTATTTTTAAAAACAAAAGTAGGTACCCATGTCTCCTTTGAGTGGATGATCTCTTTAATAGGTATTTAGATAGTAATGTACAGAGCTACTTTCCAAGAGGAAAGTTAGGTACCTAGATACTTATAAACATATTAGGTACCTAGTAATACTATACATATTATACCTAGATTGGATTAACATGAAAATTAAGTAGGTAAGTAGGTATGTACTTAGTACTTCGTACTTAGCTGATGTTAGTTTTGCTGAAGTAGTGAAACTCGATAGTGTGTGGCTTTGAGCACTTTGAGCACGCATATAGGTATCTACTTATATGTCGTGATGCAATCTTTCCGCGATGTGATTTTACGTTCAATTAACTCAGTAATTAACTTATTAAAGATAGCAAACAATACATTTACTTCGGTATTTTAATTTTTAGCCAGCATATTTATTGAGGTAGGTAATCATATTAAATCAAGTTATGATTTTATACGTCTTAGGACCTGTTTCACAACCTCCAGATAACCTTTATCTATCGGATAAGTTTGACATTTTGACAGATTCCCAATACACAAACTGTCATAACGTCTTTATTCGTTATTCGAAAATAAAACGCTAAATTGCACAAGTGCGAAGCCGGGACGAGTCGCTACTACTAATCTACATATAAGCTAAGCTGATTCCTAGTTTCATTTTTTACCCAATAAGAATTTAAGTCAAGTCGTACATTATATTGATAACTCAAAATTTAAAGAACCCTCGACACAAAAACCTCTATAAGAAAACTAGAAAAGAGCTAATAACTGTCAAACGGCTGAACCGATTTTCTGGGATTATAGCTAAGAACCCTCTCGATCAAGCCACCTTTCAAACAAAAAAAAAAACTAAATTGAAATTGGTTCATTCGTTTAGGAGCTACGATGCCACAGACAGATACACAGATTACACACGTCAAACTTATAACACCCCTCTTTTTGGGTCGGGGGCTTAAATAGGATTGTTTTAAAAATAATTTCAAGGATATCTGACGCCTGATATAAAAACGTGTTCAGTTCCTTTGTGTTTAATTTATAATTCATGTAATTAACTACATGATTATGTAGGTATACTTAAGTGGTAGGTAGGTAACTACATAATTTATCAACAACACATTTTTTTATTTATTTCGCAGACTTTAAATTTTGCACACCTTCCTAAAATTTCCCCTATAAGGTAGTCACTTACTAACCGTGTTAAGGTACATAAATGTTTTGTACTAGGTAGGTACCTATTGTATAATCTTGAGGTAGGTAGGTACACTATTGTAGAAACGTGATGTAAATATGACGTGAGAGGGCTTGGTATATCAGACCAATCAGCGGACGCCAGAGCAGTTTGAGTCACAAACGGATAATAGTCGTAAGTAATTCGTATACAGCAAAACGTGCCAAATAACAACATTTTAATATAAACTACATACTTAATATATAACTGGGAATGCCAAAGAGGATGTTTTGCACGGGACTTCTATGTGGTTTTGTGATAAGCACGTACAGGATAGAATATAGGCATCTGCTCACGCACTAGTTACTCGTACCTACGCAAAACGAGACGTGAGTGATATGAGGAAAATAAGATAAAGTTCAAGACTAAACCCGACTACGTCTTGAAATACAATAATCCTATTTTTCTGTCGCTTGATATATTTTTAACCCCCGACCCAAAAAGAGGGGTGTTATAAGTTTGACGTGTGTATCTGTGTATCTGTGTATCTGTCTGTGGCACCGTAGCGCCTAAACTAATGAACCGATTTTAATTTAGTTTTTTTTGTTTGAAAGGTGGCTTGATCGAGAGTGTTCTTAGTTATAATCCAAGAAAATCGGTTCAGCCGTTAGAAAGTTATCAGCTCTTTTCTAGTTACTGTAACCTTCACTTGTCGGGGGTGTTTTAAATTTTTAATTTACACTTGTAATATTTCATAGATGTAGGTGTTTATATTAATGAAACTCAGAATTTTTTCCTCTTTCATTTGATATCACACTCGTGTGACGTGTCCCTACCTACCTAACATTTGCTATTTTGATTTTGTTTGTATAAAAAAACGTGCCGAAAAGAGAATATCCTTGTTTTTGAAAGTCCGCTAAAAATGTAGCCTGTGTCACCCGGACCACAATAGTGAATCGATTGACACTTCATCAAAATTAGTTCAGTAGTTTAGGCACTACTGCGGAACATATACATATAAGTAAACAAACATACGTATACATCATAGACTGTTAAAATCTCTACCGTATTCTTCTGGTAATAACAAAGCTTTCTAACCGATTAAAGAAAAGATCAAAATAATATTCTAAGAACACCAGGCAGGTATCGCTGAAAATGAACGGCTCTAAAATTAAATTGCATCACTCTTACATAAGCTTTCGAAATTCTTTCTTTAGATGAAACTGAACCTGGATTAGAGACAAATCTATCCACGCGACTCTATGGCTCTACCATCGATAATTCTGTGTTACCTTTTATAACGGTTAGAGAATTTGTTTATCAATTTGCTAAATTAAGATACCGTGACTACGTCCCACAAACATTTCTGATGCAATGTTTACCATCGATGTCTATAAGGGTGTTTGAGAGTGTGTGATATGGGCTTATCAGTACCTATCGGGGTACGAGTACATGTATCGGTCCGTTGCCAATTGCATCGTCGTCGCGTTGGCCGTTGCGTTGTTATCGAATGTACGTGCCCGGCCACACCTCCATGAGTCGCGCCACATAGACATCTGTTATTGCGAAATACTTTCTAACATTGACGTCATCGAACTCAGCACATCTGCAGACCATATTTTTCCTTACCTGTCGATATCAGAGCCAACGTCTTTATGAGCCAATGTCTTTATGAACAGGTTTTCCATACAAATATTATAATACCTTCCTACGATGGTGTGCTTCTCTGGCTGTTGAAAGAATGGTGTTGGAGGATTGGAGTTTGAGATTTTCTTCCTCCAACTCCACAATTCTTACTTAAGTTTAGTAATTCTTAAGTTTATGGTGGTGTTAAATTCAAAATAGCATGTAGATGCTAGGGAGATGCTATTTTGAATTTACAGCTGACTCATCATCATCCAGCTTGTGAATCTTGTTAGATAATATACCTACCTACTTCCTCATCCCTCCATGCCCCGCTGACGTCTTTAGGTATTGAATAAGTACCTAGTTATCTACAATGTAGGTATATCGTTGCGTCGCGTCGTGGTCGAATACATTTCCATTGAATTATCTCTACCTATATTCCATTATCTTTGAGGAATTGGATATTAGGTAAAGGTACCAATATTATTATTTACTAAAACTTCGGACTTTATTTTGACTTTTATAATAGCTTTTTAAAGGTTAACAGGTTTTTAGTCTCACATTTTAGTTTCTTACTCACATTAATTACAAAGCACAAAATAGATAGGTATAAAAATTTATTTAGTGCTATGCGCGACATAGTGACAGGCACCAGTGACCACTATATGCACAATAAGTCAAGGAAAAAATAATACCTACTGTATAAATGTTACCGGGCGGCTATCTGTATAGTCTGGTATTGCATAGAATACCTACTAGGTATCTAGGTACCTATTCTATAGAATAACCAAAATATAAAATATTTTTTATTTCATTCGTTCGCGTTGCGTAGGCGTTTTATACAATTCCTAAAGAGTGTTTTTGTAAATCCTGAAGCTGATCTGTCAGCCAACGCGAAAATTTGCAGAAAAATTGCAAAAGGGCGCAACAATGACTTTTTTCACTATATCTCCTAAGCGCTAGAAAAATCGCGAAAGGCTATCCAAACGCCCTTAATGAGGGTTATAAAATTGCAAGAATTCTTTTTTGTAGAGAATATAATTTTATACATACTTTTATTACTTAATATTAAATACTAATAAAAATATGTATAAAATTATATTTTCTACAAAAAAGAATTCTTGCAATTTTTTAACCCTCATTAAGGGCATTAGGAGTTGTAAGACAGTTGTCTCCAAGCAATTTTGCATGTCAAATGAAGATGATAAATCAAGAGACAGTCCATGCTATACAAGTAGATGGAACTAATTGTCTTCGATTCCAAGCGGAATTTTCCGACTGTTTTTAAAGTGGAACGAATTAGGGCCACCGTATATTACCAGACCAATAAAATACGATTATGTTTCGCATCATGTTTTATTATTATCAGTGACTTGATAAGGGCCTAAATTTTAGGGCACCGTACCAAAAGGTAAAACGGTGCCCTATTAATGTAACTGCTTTATTTGTCCGCGAGTCACGGGTCTCTAGCTCGCAAACGAAATGAGGCACAAACCTGATATTTAGATATTTGGTGTAAAAATTTAGTTAAATTATTTTTAGTGGAGCTCCTATTATAGTAGGTATGTGAGGTGTACGCAGGGTGTACGTAATTGTCTAGACTTGATTGAGTAGAGTATGAATCAAAGATTTCTCTATATACATAGAAGTCATTGGTACGAATATGTTTTTTATTATTTGGTCGTGGTCAACAAAATTGACAGTTTTAGACCATTTTTGTGATGGGTCTATCTCAAAAACTAAATTTGTTGGGAATATGATATTTTGGCATATTATTATGTACCATAACCTACCGTATTTAAAGTTTAAACAACAAACACTGAAGAGACAAACAACGATCCATGAAGTTGTTTGTAAGCCGTGCGGTGACCAAAATATAACCCTATCCTTACGGTACGGACGGAACCCTAAAAGAGTGAGGTACTCGCACTGGTTTTTATACAAATAAGATAGAGCTGAGAGATAGAGCAATAAGTTTCCTCATGCTTATGTAAAAGTTATCTAATTTTTTTGTAGAGATCGTGTTAGTGTAAGAATTATTGATGTAATAATTATTTAGTAACTAGCTAAACGAGTGAATTTCAGTGTTGTGGCAAGTTTCTTTCATTATTCGGAGAAACATCTCAAGTACAGTTACCAGTACCCAAAGTCTAGAGTCTAGACGTTAGACAATAAGCTTTTACTCTGCTAGTGTTGCAACTTGCACCAATAATACAAGACTTCGGAGTTACACACGACCTTATACCTATACCAAGTTAGAATGTAAATTCGGTCCGAAATCGGTTAGTAGTTGTTCGTGGCAATATTTTCTTTCAAAATAGTTTATTTTTTATAAATAAGTAACATTTATAAATTTATAATAAATTTTTTATTTAGTTTTTGAGCAAGGTAAGATTTTTTTACAATAAAAACTCACAGTGAAAAATTCTACCCATGATCAAAACACTATAATGTGCACAACGTCTTAATGTTATGCATATTCAATGCACTACTATAGGTAGATCAATATTATGAATATTCTGATTGTTTATATCAAATGTTAAATAGATGCCATATTGATTGGATGGTTATTAGGTCGTCAATATAAGTAGGCAGTAGGTATCAAACAAACAGACTAATCAAATTACTTACAAACACATAAAACTTTTGTAGTTGGTAGTTTAATAAAATTATGGTATTTACTTATTAAAGACCCTTGCAAATTCTATGTGGGTAGAGAAGAGACTACCGTATACGTACTTTAGTGACTTACCTACTTATTTGGCTAGATATGTAAAGAAATAACCGGCCAAGTGCGAGTCGCGCACGGACGGTTCCGTAGCTTGGTACCACGTGTCCTACGTGCAATTATTTTATTAGGTAGGTACCTATCTCCAACTGCAAATATAAGTGTTATTGCAAACTCTCATGTGATATTAACTACAGTTTTCAGATTTTTCCCTTTTGTTGTGCTATAGGCTATTGCTTTTTGCCTTTCAGCCTAGAGTTATCTAGGTCAACGGAATTACCCTAATAAAGTTCTAATTCCTTGGGAATGTCAAAATATGCTGTGTAAACGGCCATACCTTTTGATTGGGTTGACTTGATTTTTCACAGCTAGCAGAGTATTTCATATTAATTTCAACTTGATACCTCCAAGCGTTCTTGACAGACGTACAACGAAGTGATCCTATAATAGTTCCTTTTATTCTTTTAAGGATATTCAAAAACTGGTGTTTATTTAATGACAGGAAAAATTTCCGCCACTCAGTCCTGCGTTCTTGTAAACATTAAATCGTTTTCTATTTCCACTGCGAATGTTCGAGAGCTGGATTCACATTGCAAGCATTCATCGTATGAGAATTCCAAGTACTTTGGCGTATGGTTTCATAAACATTATTGTTACCTATGCGGTAGCTACATGGAAAATTTCTAAGGATAATAAGTATCAAGAAACTTATTTTATTAATGTCTTCATAGCAATTCCCAAAAGATTAAAAGGAATTAAAGAAATTGAATCACCTACTTGGTACGTATTTTTACTACAAGAATCTAAATATGTGCAGTAACTGCAGTAATGCCCCAGAAATATTCCACTCCGCGTCACATTGGGTACCTACCTACGGGATAGGTACCCAATGCTATCAATGTCAGTTCCCCTAACTGCATATGAGCTCGATGGCACCATAATTATAATATGTATGAACAAGTTAAGTTATACTTACCTACCTGAAATCAATAAATTATGTGAAATTTTTGCAAAAATCGTCATGATACAAAGACCGTGTACCTACCTACCTTGCAATAACGCATACTTTGCATTAATGCAATGATTGTTTGTACCTATCCAAGGCTGACCAAAGTCTAAAGTATTGAAAGTCTGATTACAGGCCGCGGTGGAGGCTTCTGATTGGTCGGCGCAGGAGGCCTGGCCGGGTGTGGCGAAACAAGTCGCCGTTCTCGTTCGTATCGCTAAAATACCGCTCGTGTTTCAAGGTAAATGAGGATACAAAAAATATGATAATACCTACCAGGAAACAAGTTTAAAATGTCATACGTCTCCGCAGTCAGGTATCATAAAAAACAATAATGCAAGCGGTCGGTCGATGCAACTTTTGTGTCCGCAACACGGATATGGCTTGACCTACGTAAAAAAATCTGGAGGATAGATTTTATTAATATTTGTAACACACAAATTGATCATGTCAATTGTGTATGTCGCATAATAATAAAAACAATGAAATAAAATTTACCGCAAAAATTATCATTCTTTAACAAACTTCGGAGGACGTTTAAACTCAGTTCGTCACACGATCAGATCTAGCTAAATTGCCGTTAGGTACTCTTTCTAGGTCAAAAATGACGTAGTAATACACTCATGTTGTATGCAACCATGGCTAGTAGTCAAACTCTAGAGTTCATATTTTATTATTAATAGGTCTGGCGCCAATGGTTTGCCAATGGTGGCCTCGATATTTTAGATTCATTGTCTATTTACACAGACCTAGTTTTGATCTAGGTCACTTATCAGACTGTACTGTTCGTTACGGAAACACAAATCTTCAAAAGCATATATTAGGTAGATTGTAATAGTCCCTATCAGCGACCATGTAGTCGCTGGTTCCTATTGAAATACGTTTCTCTCCTCGTCCATGGTGTCACTCCTCGTCCATGGTGTCACTCCTCGTCCATGGCGTCACTCCTCGTCAATGGTGTCATTCCCTTGAAAAACGCCGATCAATAATTGTGACCGGAAACTTATTGTAGCTTCAGTTTTAAGTTTACCTAATTAATTATTATATTACAAATTCAACAAGTGCCAGTCAAAAAGTGTACAATGTTACCTTTTTGTAATTTATCGAATATGATCAATATATTGATCAAGACTGTGCGCTATTGACCTAAGAATTTAGATACTCAAGGTGGCGGAATTCATAGGTATAACTATTGCGTTGATAAAAATTTTTTTTTTTTAATGATTTTTATTGCTACGCTGCTAAGCATAGAAGAGACCCGCCCGCCCTTCAAATTTTAGCGCCCTAAGCGGTTGCTTATGGACGGGGTCGGTTCTGATTGAATTTAGATAATAATTAACATCCATTTTGCCCATTAGGATATAAATACCTATCAGAATGTGTTATTTTCACAAGTCTACGCAAATAATTATCTGAATACACCAGTTATCACTGAAAACAGTGTATGGCGTCACCTTTGCGTTAGCACTTCGTAAACCATGTAATTACCGAGTCTGCGTGAACTCAATTAGCCCGTGTTAGACTATTTTGTCTAAGTACCTGTTTAAGTGTCTGTTTGTTTGTACACATATGACGCTGAAACTACTCATCAGATTTACATGCAATTTAGCATACTTAGTTCATGTATGCTGACGTGGACACTATGAAAAGATAGACATAGACAAAAGCTAACCAATTAGGTCTTTTTGTAGTAAAAAATGTGAGTTTTTCTAGGGCGAAACAAATAAAAACCTTAAATAATTACATACTACTCAGAATTATTATATAATACTACAGGGCTATTAGATTCCAGTTACTTTATAACTAACATAAGAATGCAAAATATAAATTACTTATAATATCTACTTGCATTGTTATAGATATCTACATACCAGTAAATAATTACACTAACTCTTATGTAATGAATATACTTATCTTAACTGATACCAGCATAAAATGCGTAGTAGTAATCACTAACCATATTTATTATTATTTATTATAAAATATGCGAAAGTGTTTGTTTGTTGATTTAAATCAAAATTGATCGTATTTCTTGTTGGACAACTATACTACGACTTAGAATTTATCAGTGGTTCGGAATGTAGATTCTACTGGGAAGAACCGGCAAGAAACTCGTCAGTAATTTTGATCTTTTCAAATCATAAAAAGTTACAATATTAGCAATGCAACAATATACACTACACTACACCGTCTTGTGGGCAACTGAAAGTTCAGCCGGATGCTTCTACGCAGCTGGAAGGAATTTGTCAATTGTAGGTAGGTAAAATATAACAGCCTCGACTTACTGAATTATTAAATCTAAAAATTCTATCACAACATATTTTAAAAGCAAAAACTCAGCCTCACACAGGAGTTTGGCGGCCAGTTTATTGCGGTTTCTAGAAGGTTTCAAGTAGGAAAGTTGATTATGTTAGTATAGATATATGCTCTCCTTCATTCACAACGCAACGGAGCACAGAATCGACGTGATTTTTTTGCATTGATATACTTAAAAACCTGTAGAGTGACATAGCCTTTTATACCGGAAACTCAGAGTCTTCACGAGATTTTAAAACGGACGGTTTGTTTATCCGATTTTGACGGGTAAAGTGATAGCTTGCATCCCGTAGAAGAACATGATTTATTATCTACTTACTTTTAATCTCGGAAAATCAACGGGATTTTTAATCAACCTAAATCCACGCGAACGAAGTCCGGGCATTAGCTAGTGCCTATTAATTTAAAACAGAGTAGGTGTGTACAAATAAGGCTTCAACAATATTTATTATAGGATAATAATAATTATTATGCACGAACATATGCATAATTGCATACTCTATGAAGCTTCTGCTTGCGCGGGTGACAGGTTATAAGATTAGCATTTAAATTCGACGCATTTTTCTCGCATATTGTATGAATAATCAGGGTACTTAGGTACCCTGATTACACAATATACACTGCAATTTTAAAGAACTCTATTCTGATTTCTGTGATCTAGTAGGCAAGGAAGTAATTCTAGTTTTAAAACTAGAAGTTAGTTTTGACTCTTTTGATAATTTTAATGGATGGGTACTTTGACGAACTTAGTACCTACAGGTTATGGTTATTAACCCAGTAGTAGTAGTATATAGGCCTTATGTCGTACCGTCATCTAATTTCGGCAAGCCGTAAATAAATAGGGGTATGTACTAAGGCCCTATTTGTTTACTATATATCAATTTCAAATAAAGATGGTGATACATGTTTTTAGGTCTATCCTGTATTTTATAATGTTTAAATAAATAAATACATGCGATTGTCGATATGGGTTACCGTTGAACTAAAAGCCATCCATCCATTTTATGTATATGTAAAGTTAGATGCGGTTGACTGTACACCAAGTACCAGACAAAATTAATGCATCCACATTCCAAAGCTCGGTTAGCTATAAAAAGCTTTTACTTATTCGTCGCTGTTTCTAGTTTCTACTCAGGAGCTTTTAGTTGGAATATCAGTTCTCTGTATGCATCCATCTATTTATTCAATCCGTAGAGGACGTCCTGCCCTAGCAGCATGCAAATTCAACGAAGGACCTACCTTCTCAACTTTTTCAGTGGAAGAGGAACAACTGGCCGTCATCATCATGATCATCACCATCATCATTTCCACTCGATAGACGTTCACTGCTGGACAAAGGTCTCTTGTAGAGATTTCCACACGTTACTGTCTTGCGTCACCCAAATTCAGCGGCTCATTGCCTTTCGTTTTGATGTCGTCTGTCCACCTAGTGGTAGGGTCTGCCAAAACACCTTAGGACCCCAAGATCTATCGATTTTTCGAACTATATAATCTGCCCATTAAATAAATATTAAATGAGGTGTCCATGTAATAATATCTAAGCTAAATAAATTTATGTGTACACTATTGCACGCTGAAACCTCGCAGCAACAGTTCACGTAACAGCAGTCGAGTCTGCTGGCCATGATGCTCACGACTCAGCGCACCAGGAATGCGCATCTTTTGCGCATAGCTGCAAACAGGCCATGCTGGCGTCAGGGAACATCCCTGATGTGCTACAGAAACAGGGCAGCACCATCAAAGTCCTAAAAGCATTGCTACTTGCAGAGGGTTTTTGCCAGCTTCACAACCTGTTGGCTTGTTGGTTGCTCTGGGTCTCTACGGATCTCCTCACTCCTGATATAAGCATGTAGTAAAACTCCATGCATATCTGTATACATTGACCGCTGATTTATAATAATAGGATGTTATTATAAACAAGTGTAAATTAAAAATTTATAACACCCCCGACAAGTGAAGGTTACAGTTATAACTAGAAAAGAGCTGATAACTTTCAAATGGCTGAACCGATTTTCTTGGATTATAGCTAAGAACACTCTCGATCAAGCCACCTTTCAAACAAAAAAAAAACTATATTAAAATCGGTTCATTAGTTTAGGAGCTACGATGCCACAGACAGATACACAGACACACACGTCAAACTTATAACACCCCTCTTTTTGGGTCGGAGGTTAAAAATACTCTAACGTGAGCACGTGACATGACATGACTTTCTAGCATTATTGATAGCATTGTTGGTTCATTGCAGTGAAAACAGTCAACAAGTTTGCTATGCAGTCAATTATATTATGAGAACAAACACTAGAGACACGAAGTGGTATTTTGCATGATATATGAGCGTTTATACATCCGTGATTAATTATATCATTTTATCAGTCATTTTGCAGATCAGTTTTAATCTTATCTCTTATCTATATAATATCTAATAAAACAACAACTTTAAATAAAAGCCTTTATTTACGAATACAGCATACATTAATTAATTATATACACAGTACCAACCAACTTAACTTCTAGGAGGTTATGTGATCCAAATATTGCTAGATGGAAACTGGCGAAATACTTCTACTTGCCCATACGTTGTATCGACCACTCTTGTTGGCACAGAGGACACCGATTGTTCTGCTTCACCCAGAGAGACATACAGCAGAAGTGGAAGCTGTGGTTACACTCGCCCCATACTACCACGCAGTCTTGTTTGCCGTACGAGTCCTTCTTGCTTTCGCCCTGGCATCTCAGGCAGGCATCTGTGAACAATATTTTCATTTATTCATAACAATCTAATGCACGACTAGATAAACTCTTATTTGAAGCCCTTTTAACAGGTCTCTCTCCGTCACTCGCTTCATACAATCGTAGTTCCAATTTCATTTGAATATTAAGCAACCAAAGTCCATGAAATTTTGCAGACATATTCTAGACTAACTGTAACTAATATCTGTGTCTGTGGTGTTTTAGATTTTTCTAAAAATATGTAGTTTTAAAATTACAGGGGCTCAAAGATTTGTATGTAAATTTTTAAGACCGCGTAACTTTGAAATTGAATATTTTAACTGAAATCTGGAAAACCACAAACATAGATATTAGTTTCTAGAATAGGTATGTCAGCAAAATTTCATGGACTTTAGTTGCTTGATGTTCAAATGAAATTGGAACTACGTTTGTATGAAGCGAGTGACGGAGAGACCCCTCTTAATAATAGTAAAATAATGCTTCCTCCGATCAAAATTTTTGAAATATTTTTTATTATATACCGTTTAGAAATAGTCCAGTTACAGTTATAGTAAAAGTAGGGTAAAAAAGTGAAATTCCCAACTATTTGGTTATTTCATGTGATCAGATCAGACGCGATCACTTGTGAGTTACATAATACCTTGATACAATTAGTACATAATGTTACACGATAACACGTTATTTCACCGAGGAAGTGGAAACTTTACCAGCGGAAATGTTTTCGATTGGCTACATTTTTATTTCTACTTTATCATTTTTTATTAACGAAATATTACCTATACTGCATTAAAAATGAACAAAATTTTCTTTTTAAAATAAATAATGTAAGTATAAATGAGAGAATCTCCTTTCAGTTGTCTATTTTTAGAGATCCGTATCCCAAAAGGATAGGATCCTTATAGGATCACTTTGTTGTCTGTCTGTCAGTCCGTCCGTCTGTCGTAGCTCAAAAAAACCTACAGAGTACTTCCCGTTGACTTAGAATCATGAAAAGCAGGTAGTTAGGTTAAAGTAACAGCACGAGTAAAGGAAAAATCCAAAAACCGTGAATTTGAACCGTGGTTAAGTTAGGCACACCACATCACATACATATGAAATTAAAATGTGTTCACGAAAAAATTAGTTTATTGTTAACATTAACTTGCAATGTTCTACATAAAAGTGTTAGGTATGTAAGTATATCTTGTACAGTGGTACGGAACCCGTCGCGTGCAAGTCGCCTCATAACCATAACTTGGAAGCGCAATAAGCTCGGTAAACAATTACAATGCAAGAATGCTCTGACAAAGCTGATTCTAATAGGATAATATTGTCAATAATATCATAACAATCGTAAAAACAATATTTAATAAACACTGTTAAATGTTAGTTATCATTTTATAAACGTTTTTACTAAACAATGTAATAATTGAGCCAATTGAGCTCTCCATAAATTGTAGGTAGACATATTTTATTCATAACGGACACTTTACTGGGTAGTCATTTGAAGACGCAAAAAGATTCGCAAACAATAATTGCGGATGCAAGAATGCAACAATAAAGATAATTTATTCCATTATTAGCATTCATTATACTATAATGTTAAATGGATAGCTTCTATTATGTATTCCTTGCATAAAATATAGTAATGAATCAAATAGGGTAAAATAGGGCGCTAAATAATAGTAGTTTATGAAACTGGTACATAATACTGGTAAAACACGAGTGCAAGTTTATAAACCGAGCTGTAGCAGGAACTTAATAGTATCACATGAGTATTTTACTAGTAATGTGTAATTTCATATACTAATTTATGTTAACTCTCATACACTAATCGAATCTATTAAATTTTGGTAGCCTCCGTGCCTTGGTAACATATTATTTTGTCATAAGCTCTTACGTGCTAATTTTTTGATCGTAAGCATTTACACTCCCGTACAATAGGTCTATTATGACCTCATTTTTTATATTAGAGATGTTACATGCATCTCTAATATAAAATAAAAAGTTTAAAATTATAAATAAAATAATAATATGTCATTATTGATTATTTACTTTTTGATTGAATTGAATCGGAATTATAAGATGAGAGTTTGAGAGTAGATAATAAAAATTAACAAAGAACATAATTTATACAGTACGTCCTACACGTCCAAGAAGTTGATAGCAGACATCAGAATTTAAAAAGAATTTAAACTAAGATCTTAGAATAAAACACGCAGACTAAGATGTAGATTGTAGATTCAGGCAGCAGGCTTGTAAATTACTAAAAATTGTTTGGTAATGATTGGATTTTTTTCGATTTAGCGCTGTCCCACCTAGGTGGGATACGCTTTCCTACATTTTGCCACTTTGAGCATCCGATTTTTTGGATTTATTGGCTCTCAGGGCAGCGTTTGTGATGACCAGCCAGCGCTTTCTCGAGCAGCCTCGGAATGTAACTCCAGGGACCGCAATGTTGAGACATCTATTACCGACGTAACTTTGTCATTATTAATGATTAGATTATTTTACTTATGGATGAAAACATCCGTTACCCAGACGTAGTGTATCGCATGAGGGAAACAACCTTCAAGAATCACGTATACTCTATAATCATCGCCAGCATTCAATTATGCCTACATAGAAAATAATGAATATGGGTGGCGAACAAAAATAGAACGAAGTTAAAAATACCTCTTATATTTATAACCAAGACCGTAGACTGCAATTTTTATTCAATGCCCAAGATCAATAATACTCGTATCTATACTAATAAATAAAATTGGAGTGTCTGTCTGTAATTTCGAAATAACTACCTCATATTAAGCTCATATGGTTATTTGAACGATACCATAACTCGCGGTGTAAGAACCAGATGAACGTAACTACAAAAAAATCAAAAATCGTTTTTTTTCATAAATCGGGTCACAATGTGGTCCTTTATGAACTGCCAAAACGACGTAACGATAGTCAATATTTCACAAATTCCAAAAAAACGTATTAGCATTTCAACAAATTTCAATAGAACCAAAAAAACATATCATGAGTTCCGCTAAAATAGTTTTAAAAATCTTGCAACCAGTTAGGGCTATAGGAACGTATTTGCAAAGACAATATTTTTAACCGTAGAAATATTGTTTGTTTCACAATATCATAGAACCATATCAACGCAAAAGCTTTTACGTTGTTTTGGGTGTTACAAAATTGTGTTTGACGCTAAGTTTAAAAAGCCAAAACAACGTTTATCTATTTACGTTCTATTGGCCCAAACATTTTTGTAAAATAAATAATTTAAGTTAATGACCAAAGCGACGTAATACGATACACGTTACTCTGGCGGTACTATTTTCTTTGATAATTATTATAGTCCATTGAAAAATAAAAACTTACGTTAGTATGGCAGCTAAAAATTGATGATATTTTTTGAAAAAAAAAAAAGGGAGCAACAGAAAGAGAAAATGTATGTCAAAAATTATTTTTAGCAACTTTGAGTATCTCAGAAACATTCGTAAGATTTTGTTTCAAAAAACTGACTGAAACTAATGTTGTTCAAATCGATAAACGGGGCAAACATGAACCTCACAATAAAAAATCGGCAGATACTAAGCAATTCATACGAGATCATATAAAATCTTTTCCCCGAATGCCTGCCCACTATGCGCGAAAAGATACAAAAAAAGAGTTTTTAGATCAAGATCTGAATGTAACCAAGATGTATGAGCTTTATAAAATTAAATGTTCTGAAGAACAAAGAGAACCCGTTGACATAGCTTACTATCGTATAATTTTTAATATAGGTTTAAACAACGGAAAGATATATGTGACAAATGTTTTACTTTTCAACATTTGAACGCAGAAGAAAAAGAGATGCAAAAAGAAGAGTATGAAAGGCATTTAGAAAGAAAAATTACCGCACGACGACATCGTGATGAAGCAAAAATGTCAGCCCAATCTGGTGATATACATTTCGTTGAATATGACTAAGAAGCCATTTGTAATTGCCCTTCATCATCCTCTAAGCTAATTTATTATATATATATTATTAACTTATTTAAATGTTTGAAAACCAAAGCTGATGGTAAACCGATTACATTTATGTCCGATACTTGTGCGAGTCAATGTCGTAATGTATATATTTCAGCTCTATTACTGTACTGTGTTGAAGCTTTCAATATACCAGAGATTAACCAAAAGTATTTTGAACCTGGGCATAGTCAAATGGAAGCAGATAACATCCACGCGACTATTGAACTGGCTAAGAAGAATATACCGATATTTCATCCATCTGGATTCTATACAATTATCAGAAAAGCTTCCCGAAAAAATCCATATGACGTCTATGAAATTGATACAAAGGATTTTATAGATATTAAACACCTTAAAACCGCACTAATTAAGAATGCTAAGGTGGATTGTGATGGCAATGCTGTCAATTGGCTCAAAATAAGATGGCTACAGTACCGCAAAGAAGACAATAAACATATATATTTTAAATATGACCTGGATGATAAAGATTTTAAAATGATTAAGATTATTAGACGAGGCAAAAGACCACCTGTGCAACAAATTGTGTTAAAAATGCATATAATAAACTTTTACCCATTTTTGCTGAAAAATATGAAGATTTGCAGGACTTATGCAGACTAGAAATCATCCCGTCACAATATCACAGTTTTTATGAAGGATTTTCAGTTGGAACAACAGATGATGACGAAGATAATTAAGATTTTTCTATGCGGATGGCTTTAACATGTAAACTGAACTATGTTTATTATTAAAATTGCACGTTTTCAGCAGTAAATAAAGATTAAGTTGTGATTGATTGATTATTGTCATTGAATGATTTATTTAATTTTTTTTTATTCATTTCATCACTAATACAAAATTAAAATTAGCTTCACAAAAATGACGTATTTCAGTACGATAACCTTACAATAACAAGAGAAGTTTAAAAAATTAAGGGCCACAGTAACGTATGTCTACCGAATTAAAAAAAATATTATATCTATGACGTAAGCATACATATTAAATAAATAATTCTTAACTTTTACAAATCTCAAATAGTATGCCAATATATCAGTATATATTTTTTTTTCGTCAATTGTATAGTTTCTCTTTAAATAGCTGGTAAAGTCTGAAGAGGCAATTTTAGATAGTTTTTTCGCTCTCCTGTAAAGTTTACGAAAACGTAGTTACGTTCACCTGGTTCTTACACCGCGAACTGAATCACACGTTTTTAAAATTTTTGTCTGTCTGTCTGTCTGTCTGTCTGTCTGTCTGTTTGAAAAGGCTAATCTTTGGAACGGCTGAACCGATTTTGACGGGACTTTCACAGGCAAGTAGAGGATTGACCAGGGCGTAAAATAGGCTACTTTTTTAACCGACTTTTAAAAAGGGAGTTGTGTTTTTCTACCTATGTACACCGAAATCTCCGAGATTTCTGAACCGATTTGCGTCATTTCTTTTTTAATCGATAGAGGAACTTTGCGACATTGTTTCATAAAAAATTTGGAGTCCAACTCCTCAATTCTGATGCTGCAGGGGATCTGACCAATCCACGCGGGCGAAGCTGCGGGCATCAGCTAGTTATAAAATAATAAGGAAAACTTTCAATTAGGTAATAGGTATCTACATCATATTTTTAGTTGCATATTTTAAAATTACGACTTGGTTTAATTATTTAGATAGGCAGGCGATAACTTATGCCTAGGTATTTGTGAGCAATCAAGAATTTTTCTAGAAAGCTCATGTAGGTAATACAAATTAAGCGGTAGATATTGAACCCCATATTCGAGAATTTGAAATGATGATTTGATACAAAAACAAAATGGTGATGAATCTTTGCCATTTTAGTGAATTGGATTTCATGGAATGAGGCATGTTGTGTGCCTTGTATGGGGTACCCAAATCAACGAACCTTTTTTTGATAAATTCCATAACAATTCTGAGAAGAATTTAAAAATATTAGCATTACAACAAACAAGCTCTTTATACGGTTACTTTTAACTGTTTTGCATCGATGGTTTTAGCAGATTATAGCAAACTAGCTTATGCCCGCGACTTCGTACGCGTTGACTACACAAATTTCAAACCTCTGTTCTGCCAGCTATCTGCATGCCTAACCCGATCAGTCCAGTAGTTTAAGTTAGGCGTTGATAGATCGATCAGTCAGTCAGTCAGTCAGTCAGTCAGTCAGTCAGTCAGCTTTTCCTTTATGGATTTCCGCCAAGTAACGCTTGCGTCTTTACACATACAAAATATTCCAGAGTTTTCGTCCGCTGAACATGACACGCCTGAATACTCGACCATTCACGA
This sequence comes from Maniola jurtina, assembly GCF_905333055.1. Classification (NCBI taxonomy): domain Eukaryota; kingdom Metazoa; phylum Arthropoda; class Insecta; order Lepidoptera; family Nymphalidae; genus Maniola; species Maniola jurtina. The sequence goes on from NC_060030.1 coordinate 8,999,443, forward strand.
AGACGCATGTTATGAGGTGATTGATCTGAGTCAGATATATTTAGATTTTCGACCAAATCTCACTGGAGATCACTTTAGTAAGTACAGAGATAGCTTACATTCCGAAGAAAGATTTATGCTACTTTTGGCCTCTGAAAATCAAATAGTTCCCACTATGGCCACGCTGATTTTAAAAACGAAATCTACATCTATGAAGTTGCGGGCATTGCCTATATAACAATTTTCGCTTCATACTAAGCTTTTTAGGGCTAAGAAGACCACTTAGGGACATTTTATTATCAGCCGTATACCTAGTGTTTGAAGATCCTGCGTTCTTATTTTACATACCTAATTAGGAGAAGGAATTTCGATTTAGAAATATACGAGTACTAATTAGTTGCAGTAATTATAACACATAATATCTGTTCTGTAAAAAATGTTCAGTATCCGGTATACCTACTCGTATGGCATTCACACTTACAAATAAACAAGAATGTGAGGGTAAATTAAATATCGAAGGCGCCTCTACTTATTCTTTCACACATAAACACGGACCTTAATGTATACACTTATTGTCAAAGTGTGTGTTGTGTAGATATTATAAATTGTGCAAGTGTGCTGGTTGTGTGTTGGTGTATTGCTGACATATTCAGGTTCATCAGTGGTGCTAAACCTTACTGAAAACAACGAGAAGGTTATTTATCACATCTAATCTAAACAGTCAGTTCTTTTGTAAAAAAATGAACATAACCTACTATGATGTTATGAACAAGGTCGACAGTATAGACACATCAGTTTTGGTAATATTATACGAATGTCTCTGGTTTAAAGATTTCATCTTGAAATCCGGCTCAATTTAGGTAAATGTAAAGTCTCCGTTTTATTTGACTCATTTGCTATAGTAAATAGATGGGTATGTTAAATCAAATTAGATAAAATTAAATCAAAGTAGAACAATGTATAACATAATAATATACTACGACTTAGACACGTAATTCAAACGCACAAAAATATGTAACATACAAATTAGAATTTCTTCTAACTTTGCACGACGCGTCGCACCAGACCAATGTGAACGTAAAAATGTTTAAGACCGCTGGAAGATACACCAAGGAATGGATCATTCGCGCGCTTTTCTTCCAGTACTTTTCCAATAAAACCTCGGAGCATCCATAATTCGAAGCTTAAGAATGTATGTTTGCCTTTCGCATTCACACCTCGATCAACGTTGACCAGTAGGTATTGCATACAAGCAAAGAGTTAAATAAAACACTTTAGAAGATGATAATAAAAAGAACGCCAGCTACCAATTAGATAAACACGATTATTAAATATTTTTAAAAAGGTTGACATCACCTTTCTTTTTATTTATGTATAGCATTAACTGATTATAAGTTTAAATTAATGGAAAATGCAAAATAATGTGCGTACATTAAGATATCATAAAATGTTACAGGGTTTTCTGTCTGTGTATGAATATGAAAATATTTTGAAAACGGAAGTTCCTGTAAAGGAGTTTTTCTAAACGAAATGACGTAATTAACAGGTATGCTATCTCTGTCGTAAATCGTCTTGAGGAAAAGGATAGCACTAGATTTAGACTTGTCAATGACTTCAAATATTGTGTCGCCACAGTGTTTAACTACCACCTTTTAACTACTTACCATACAATTTACCAATATCTACTAAAAAGGGATTAGCCTAGACGTAGATGATGAGTCGTAAAGACGAACCGACAATGGTGTGATTGTAAGTAATTGCGCCGTTGTTATTCAATTAACAAATGCAATTAGGTATACTTACCTACCTAATAATAATGCATATATATGCAACCCTTACTGCGCACGATTTTGAGGCACGTTTACTCAATGTGAACGCAACAGAAATTCTTAATAAGCATTCTTGTAATGGCGCCACGGTGAGACCATTTAATAATTCTTATATCATGATCAATGCGCTAGAATCTAGATGATTAACAGAGCTCTCTCCGTCACTTACTCCATACAATCGTAGTTCCCATTTCATTTGAATATTAAGCAACCAAAGTCCATGAAATTTTGCAGACATAGTCTAGAAACTAATATCTGTGTCTGTGGTGTTTTAGATTTTTCTAAAAATATGTAGTTTTAAAATTACAGGGGCTCAAAGATTTGTATTTTTCTTTAAAAAAAGGCCCAACTTTGTGCTCGTTTTTCTAGACAACGAAGCAATTTAATGAAATTTGGAAAAACCACAGACCTAGAAAATTTAATGAATATTATGTAGTAAAAAAATTATCGTTATATATTTTATATTGTTATAATTATGTGGGAACTACGAAAACCAGAAATTACACCCAGAAATCTTGAAAATTTCGTGCTGTCTCGATTTGTGCAAGCGGGGTGGTGAAGTGCGGGGGACGACACGTGAAACTGACAGAAACGGACAGTCTAAACACACGGGCCACATTTAGACTGCACCCAACTCCAAACTTGTCGATAGGTCTAACTAAATACACTGGTACATTTCAACTTTCGTTAGACGTATGCGTTACCTACTCAGACGTTGCCTGTAGATAAAAATATGTCTCATGTTTGCTGGCAATAGCGCATGCATCAAACCCTGCAAGTTGCAACTCTCTTGCAACCTATTCCTCACGCAATACGCACAGCTTTAATATTATAATTTTTGACAATGTATACTATTATGTAATGCCATATCACAGGTCACTCTCTGATTTATTGCTAACAATTTACTTCCAAATGCAAAGAAATCTAAGTGTGTTGAATTCACACTGCCCAATACCAGGACCTTAAATGACATAAATTCATTGATAAATAATCATATGTTGAAAATAAAGGAGAACCCCGTGTTTCTCGGTATAATGTTAGATGCAAAGCTTCTATGGAACACCCACATATCAACACTTGATGGTAAACTCAGCTCTGCTGCTTACACTGTTAGAAAAATTCGACAGGTACTGACGTGGAAACTGCAAAAATTGTATATTTTGCTTATTTTCACTGTATTATGTCTTACGGACTCTTGCTATGAGATAAAGCGGTAGATATTGAGAAAAAAATGTATTACAGAAAAGGACAGGACGTGCAATTTATAATTTAAAACCGCGCGCTGCCATACAATAAAAATATAAGGAAATAAGTACCTTATCTATTATCTTATAGTAGCTTCTAAATATATTTACAACTAGCTAATGCCCGCAGCTTCGCTCGCGTGGATTTAGGTTTTTAAAAATCCCGATCCTTTCATTTCCCAGAACAAAAGTTGCCTCTCCGTAATAGCCCGTCCCCGGGATGCAACTTGTTTCTGTATCACGTAAGAATATTTAAACGGATGATCCTTTTCAAATCCCGAGGGATCACCAGGATTTAGGAATGCAATTTCTTACAGCATCAGGGTTGAGGAGTTGGAATCTAAATTTTTTATTGAACAATGTCGCAAACTTTCTTTATCGATTAAAAAAACTACCCAAAATTACGCAGTTAGGTTACCTGCCAAATTTCATGGTTTTGAGTCAACGGGAAGTACCCTAGAGGTTTTCTTGACACACACGACAGACAGAGAGATAGACAACAAAGTGATCCTATAAGAGTTCCGTTTTTCATTTTGAGGTACGAAACCCTAGAAAACGTAGGATCGGCATTCCGAACCAGTGGTAAATTTTTCTGACCATCCAAAAACACTTTGAAGTTTACCTAAAAGTTTACAGGAATAAAAATTTATCATTGTATTCCATTCCATTTCATTCTATTCCATTCTGTTCAAAGATAAATAGATAATAAAAATATTTGTCACCGAAACAATAATTTACGATACATCAACCAATATCAATTTAACTGATGACAATCTGACTATTACCAAAGTGAACGACTACTATAATATCTATTATATACGACTAACATAATATGTATTATAAATTGTGTGCCGTTTGCATTCTCACTAGGTTCTCATTAAGTTTGTTTTATTTGGTTAAACTTTCTGGCATTTATATTGTTATGACGTTTAGTTGGCAAATAGTCTCTTTATTGGCTGAAACTCTAAAATTCAGCCAATCACAACAAAGAAAATATTGTAATAATGATTGATGCAGCTTTCTGTAATTGAAAACAAAATATTTGACATTAACTTGAATGTGACAGTGTTTTCCGAATAGGGTTGCCAGAGGCCCCGTATTTTACTGGTTACCCCGTATTTCAGGATACAGAAACCTGTAATTATGAAAATAAAATACGGGGCAAATAAAACTAAATATTTTAGGGTTCCGTAACTCAAAAGCAAAAAAGAACTCTTATAGGATCACTTCGTTGTCTGTCAGTCTGTCAGTCTTTCCGTCTGTCCGTCTGTCCATTTGTCCTTCTATCCGTCTGTCATGTGTTCATGAACAAATATTAGTATTTTCAATTTTCAAAGTAAGATAACTACTTATATCAAGTGGGTTATCATATGAAAGGGCTTTACCTGTTCATTCTAAAACAGATTTTTATTTATTTTTATGCATATTTTTTTAATGCATATCAGTTTTTGATTTCTCGAGTAAAATGTCGGAAAAAATACCCGAATACGGAACCCTCGGTGCGTGGGTCTGACTCGCACTTGGCCGGTTTTTTACAAATTCAGCAGGAGCTGGCTGGCGAAATCCAACACTGACGTTACGTCCAGTAGAAAGAATATTTTCCTTTTGCGGCAATGCGTAGCCGAAACCCACTCGATATTGATCATGGTCGTAGCCAAGGCGGCGGGGCTTGGTTTGAGGATGTAAGCCTTTTTTTATACAAGTTAGCCCGTGACTTTAATCTTTTCTAGTGGTAAGTGATGATGCAGTCTAATTTCTTGGCCGTTAGGGCCATACTAACCATATAACTAGCCATGACCGAAGCCTCCCACCAGACCAGAAATTTCGAAATGGCGACTGCGCCTGGGAAGCCGTCAAAAACCTAAGCCTAAAATAATACTATTTCTTGCATTTGCTTACCAATTTTTTTTTGGAAATATATCAAACATTTCGCGCTCACTTCACTCGCGCTTTGAATTTCTATTACTTGGTGTAAACCCCGCAATTTCGTTTGCATGAATTTAGATTTTTAAAAATTCCGTGGGGGATTTTCCGGGCTAAAAAGCCGCCTAAAAAAAATGTCTGGGATGCAAGTTACCTCTGAATAGTAAGTACCAAAATTTTGGTAAAGAAGATGGGCCGTGAAAGGGTAACAAATAGATAGGCAAATAGATATACTGTCGTATTCGTAATATTAGTATGGATAGGAAGCTTTAAAAATAAAATCTTGCTATGGCTACACTCGTTTCCCTTTCACTTTAATTTTTTCTGTATTGAACCAAAAACACTTACGCTCACTGCGCTCGCGCTTTTTTTATTGTTGTATTTTATCTCACTGTCAAATTGAAAGGCGAAATTCCACTAACCAGGTAATTAGCCCATAAAGTTGAGCGAATGTTTTTTTCCTCATGACAGGATTCAGTTCCGGCCCTAATAAAACCTCTCCCGCAATCGATTCCTGGCTACGGCCATAGTATTGATACTGTGAAGGTGGAATTACAAATTAAATGTAATTTTAAGTTGAAATGAGAAGATTGTATGCATGAAATGTATAACATTTTGCTTTACAACACTAAGAGTTTTTAAAAGCTATTTAAATAAATAAATCTTTTATTTAAAACCACATTGCAAACACAGTTCACCAATCAAGATACGGCAACATACAGAGAAAAAATACAAAACTTATAAATAAACTGAAATATCTAAATAGGCTTTCCATGCATTTCAGAGAGAACCACCGCCTATATATATATTCTTCAAATACTTCAAAATTTCAAATTTCTTCAAATCTAAACCCCGTATTTTTGATGGTGGTAGCCTGTAAATCAAAAAGAGCCAGGTGGCAACCCTACTTCGACCTAGACAGAATGAAAAATTGTTTTCATTACTCGGTATGCCTACTGCCATAGTGTGACAGAAAGTGTGACGGTAGTTGTGACCTCTGATTGGCCGACTCTCTTTCACTATTTGCTAAAATTGATGATTGCAACAACAATTTTTTCTTTTTTGTAATCGAAAACAGAACACGGACGTCAAACAGGTTGACTAATTGCAATCATTTCTGACCGGCTAACATTGTTCCGCTAGTGGCTCAAACTCACTGTCGCAGCAAGAACATGGTAAATTCAGCCAATCACAGCAATTTGAAATTTGGTTATCACAAATGTACCGATCTAGGAACCGAGAATGCACGAACCAGGGCAGATAGAGATGAGAACAATAATATCATACGTAGGAAATCGACGGGGGATCGTTGGCAAGGATAGCCTTAATGCGCTAGATGATCGCACGCGAAAAATAGTTTTTTTAATCAACTGTCTTAGACAATTTAGATTTATTATTCGCTGTAATAATAACAATTATTATTCGTGCTATTCAGCGAAGGTAAGCATCGCGAGGAATGAAACCTTCAATTAATATTTATTTTAAGCAGTTATGAGTGGGTTTCTTTGAAGGAGCATGGCATACCAATCTCAACAATTATGAAACTATGTGTTGGATAAGCTATAATGGATAACGTATTTATGGTTGACTAGAATTTTATAAGCTCCATGATTTTATGGTCCAAGAACAAGAGCGCAATTTCAAATAGATTCATTATGGTCGACTAGTTCTAGCAAAAACGGACAGAATCTATTTCAAAAGTTAATCTAAATGTATCTATATCTACAAGATCGCAAAAACAATAACTACATAATAAGTCAGTCTCGGAATGCTATTATATAAAAAAGCATTATTCAATGCAAGTCTAGGGCCTAAGCTATTACAACACAGCGAGGCAGCTAAAAATAACATACTAGGGAATGCACCACAAATAGCATCACCACATTTGTGTCAAACGAGGAGGTACTGTGTATAGAACGATGCGTATTGCGTATACTGGCTGCGTTAACCATCAGATTATATATAATATGAACTCTGGCAAATCCTCAAGCATAACAATTTAAAAGATTGCGTATTATTTAATTAGGATTTAGAATACGATCAGTTTGCTATAGCCAAATACTTTTTCTGAAAATTTAAAAACCCCCGACACAAAAACCTCTATAAGAAAACTAGAAAAGAGCTGATAACTTTCAAACGGCTGAACCAATTTTCTTCGATTATAGCTAAGAACACTCTCGATCAAGCCACCTTTCAAACAAAAAAAAACCAAATTAAAATCGGTTCATTCGTTTATGAGCTACGATGCCACAGATAAATACACAGATACACACGTCAAACTTATAACACCCCTCTTTTTGGGTCGGGGGTTAAAAATAAACAAACTAATAGAGTGAGCCCTTTCATGTACTTAAGATTCTAGATCTCACAGTTGGGTAAATTTTGGGAATCAAGGCAAATAATAAACAGTATGACCTCGAATACTTTAGCGTCATGTTTATACCGGGCAGCAGTAAACGGATTATTCATGTGTAAACGTTTGAATGTAACTACTTTTGACGCCATCTCTACCCACTAGAAGACTTTTATACTTAGTTAAAACTGAATTCATTACAGAAATATTTTAACTATGCAGGATATCCGAGTTATGCCGACTCAGGGTTGCGGGTAACTTTTTTGCGAAGTCTATGAAACATTTTTTTTTACTAAGCTAAAAATCAAATGTAAGGAAAAAAATAGAACCCTTTGGTGTTAGGGAATTCAATTTTTTTTCTATCTTCCTGGATAACGATGGCTATTAGCTTAACAGTTGATCACGGCAAACATTTAGATATTTTTTACATTCCACCTGCCCGGTGGAACCATCACCTGAAGACGGTGGCAGGGAGCGGGTGGATGAGGAAGGCGGATGACCGTGTTTGATGGCAAGCTGGATGGAAAAGCCTATGTTCAGCAGTGGACACATACAGGCTTATGGGATGGAATTGAAAACCTCAAACGTCGCTGCAACAATGAGAAATAATACGAAACAGGACAAATAATCCATTTATTCCTAGGCTACAAGTATTCTGTAACCGACACTACAAGTTGACAAGAACGAGCCTGTGAGAAGCGAGGTTTTTGTTATTATCGCCGCCAGCCGAGCGGCTCGCAGACAATTCCTTAATGATTACTAAATAACGATGGTCGTCGGTTGCAATGTAAATATTTTGACGACCTCCCGGGCGCAGTGGTTAGCACTGTGGTTATAAGTGGGAGGTCTCGGCTTCAAATCCCGGTAGGAGGGATTTATATTTTTTTAATTGTCTCTGGTCTGGTCCGGTGGGAGGCTTCGGTCGTGGCTGTATTCGTACTGCGTAGCTACCTTTGATGGTAGCAACTCACTATGTAAATACAAGTTTTAATGAGAAGCTTTATCTGACCTTCAGATTGCATAACTGTGTAGGTACCAGACGTAAGGACGGGCATTGCCACTCGTAACACTATCAATTCAACCTGTACAGGTACTGCTTTCAACCTTGTCTGTGAATAATTATTATCAAACAAGTTTTGTTAAAAAGTTTCAAAATATTCGATTCGATTCTTGGTTTATGCTTTATGACTCTTAGGTATTGCCAGTTGGAAGAGAACAAAATCGCAGCTGTTAGAGATGGAGTACATAGGGATCCAACCCAATCCATCAGCCTGTATGGGTCCACAGTTGAATATAGGCATTACAAACACGACTTCAACAACAAGCCTTCCACGTCCATTCGCTTCCTGCCACCTTCTTCAGATCATCGGTCCAACGGGCCTACGCTGTGCTTACCGGTAGGCGGTCTTCAACTCTTCACTCCAGAACATGTCTGCCCCAACAGCCGTCGATTCTGCGACAGACATGTTCTGTCTACTGCCATTTAGCTTGCTTATCATTTGAGCTATGAGAGATTGACATAGAGAGCGTTGGTTGGAAACATGAAAACTGAATTTAATTTCTATATTAATATTTATCTGGCATGATCTAGGCATGACCCACCCTTGACAATTATAATCACTAAAAGGTATTTCTTGCTCTTTGTACTGTAATTAACAGTAATAAAAAATAGCCTTGGCATACTTGGCAAAGTGATCATCTGCGTTGATTTTAAACATTGATTTAGGTTTACACCAGCATTTGCCCGTTATTTCGTCGTTATGTGAATGTGTTCCATTCCATGCATGTACACCTTTCTCGAAGATAAATGATATTGTGGAAATAACGATCTTGGATATAGTAACTTACCTACTAAAATGATGAAATTTTTATCGATATGCAGAATTTATACAACGTTTTTAAAATTATAATAATATTGATTATTTTATTTTTAAACATGACTAAAAGTCCTTATTTCTTCACACCTTATTTCTATAAATAATACTGTAGACAGTTAGATTTTCATCCTGAACAGGCTTTGAATAATCGTTCATTGAAGCTCAAGACGCAAAGATGCGTGAAATATTGACATAATAAATACCTACGATAAGCGTTTGAAATGCCAGATTTTATTAGTTTATCTCGTTTATCTATGAAATCATTGAAGCCACCAAATAATACGACTTAAGAGGGGTCTCTCCTTCACTCGCTCCATACAAGTGCAGTTCCAATTTCATTTGAATATTAAGCAACCAAAGTCCATGAAATTTTGCAGACATATTCTAGAAACTAATATCAGTCTTAATTTTAACTGGTTAACACGAATACTTCCGAATACAACTGCACCTGTTCCAATAGATCCTACAGTTACTGTTATGTCGTAACTTTTCCCATTCAATCACCAAGTGGAAACTTTTGATGCAGGTAGTTTATCTACTTTTCGATAAGATAAGACACTTCTGTGCAAGCAAGACGCGTGAGACATAAGCATTTGCATAAGTTAGTATCTTTTATCAGTCTCGGAAATAAACCAAAAATGTAACAATAAGGTCATGCGGGGCTATTCCGCCTAAAAAAAGTGACGTGTATAATTCAAATCTTTGCTATTTCACTAAAGAAAGCAATAACAACAAATGAGTAAGTGCATCATAAAAATCATTTATCTGTTAATGATTACACTGTATTACTTTTGTAGAAAATCAATGCCTATATGTAACAACCAGGAATTTTTGTTTGAATTCTGGAAAACGGCGGAATAGCCCCGCTGCGGGGCTTTTCCGACTTTTGATTGTATCTCTGCCATCTATGATTCTATTTAGGTAATACTTAGTGGTACATAAGAATCACAGCGGAATACATACTATTCTAAGTTTTAAAATAAGGTAGGAGGTTTCAAATTCCTTTAAAATCTTTTTTTGTAAATTATGGGGCTATTACGCCGCGCCTCCATACATGCTAGTGATGTGCCGAATAACTCGATAAATTTTAATCAGTTTCAAATTATTGAATTAAAGTTTTATCTTACTTTAACGGCTGATAGTAGGAGTTTTAACACCAAGTACTCTTGTAGCAATAGTCAGTGTATTAAAAAAGCGGTGTTAATTGTTTGTAGGATAGTAAAAAAAAAACAAAATTAGATAGGTTACGTAAAAATAATATATTTATTATTAAATATCTAATGAGGCAAATCAAGTAGTCTTCAGTTGTGCAACATTCATAGTGACAGCGATAAACGTTCCACTCTGCTAGTAAAAGTTAAAATGATTATTTTTATTTCGCTAATACATTACAGTGCTCCCCAAATAAGTAAAAAAAAATACATTATATTTTATAAATTTTAGAAAATGCAATATTTGATAACTGTAAATCAGATTGTATGAGCCCCATATAAACATTCATCATTATTTTATCGACACTAGCACATCACTGACTTTTTTTAATACCGTACTAAAATGGTGGGGCTATTATGTCATATCATTTTTGTTGGAATAGCCCCCATCTTAGAATTTGAGGGGTTATTATGTCGCATCAAATATCTCCGTAAAAACAAAGCGCAAAATAAAACTGAATAGCACAAAATAATTTCCTGTTTCTTAAATTGTCCCTTAACCATAGAAACCATAGAAAATGATAAATTTTACTCACTTTTGATACCAAATCCGTGGAGCTTAATTTTCACTACACTTGTCAAAAATGGCGTCCTAAACAAACATGACTGTCGGTCAAACAGTTAACGCTTTAGCAGCACCATCTAAATGTCAATTTTAGAAAAAGAGTTTTCGCTATCCGTTCATAGATGCCGCTAGTGATAAATCATTAAAGTATAAAAGTTACAGGCAAAAGTTGGAATAACCCCGCCGACGGAATAGCCCCGCATCACCTTAATATATTTTATTTTCGTAACTTGTATGGAAAAGAACTATGAATAGAAATGCATGTTCCTATGCTCGAACTGCAATGCAATGATAGATAACAAAAATTTTCATTATCATCATCAACCTATCGCCGGCTCACTACAGAGCACAGGTCTCCTCTCAGAGTAAGAAGGGCTTTGGTCATAGTCTACCACGCTGGCTAAGTGCAGATTAGTAGAACTCTCAGGCATGCAGGTTTCCTCATGATGTTTCTACGTTAAAGCAAGTGATATTCGATTACTTAAAACGCACATAACTCCGAAAAGTTAGAGATGCGTGCCCGGGATCTAACTCCTGACCTTCGATTAGGAGGCGGACTCCCAACCACCAGGCTATCACAGCTTGCCCATAAAGATTTTATTAATAAGATATTATTCTACCTTATACATGAAATTAATTAAGAAAACAAACATGAAAGGCCATTTAGCTGTTAGCAGATGGACAACGAATAAACGAGGCTTAACAAATGATATAAGATGTAGTTAATCATTTATCATGCGGAGTGCAGCTTTCTTCAGCAGCGTGGAAGCGCGCGCATTCCATCGACGAACGTTCGAGAACGGGCCCTCTGGTCGCCAGTAATATTCCGCTGGCTTTTTGAACTGATGCTTGTATGTGCATGTGTGTGTTTGTGAATGTAAGCTTTGTTGCTGTCTGCGTGGTGCACTGCTGACTTCGACGGCCGACGGCTGGCAATCACCGGTCACTCAATGACAATATGTATGGGATACTTAAACAAAAAATATGCTTTACAGCGTACATTGTACACGTATGAATGAATTACGGAATAGCGACTATTTGATCGAATAATTGATTGATCTTCGCTGCGTCGGAGCGCAGGGAAGACCAATTCTTAGTCTAAGAATTTGGTAAGTAGCTTGGTAAGTATGTAACAATATAAAAATATAATATAATATAATATATATAATATGTTTAATGAATTGTAATAATGACTAGAATTTTATACATTCATAATGAAGTGATCTGTGATACTTAAAAAGGATAATTTTTTGCATGCCAGAAATGGCCGATTACATTGATTTTAAAGGGACTTTCCCTTTAAAATTATTTACACCCACGTTTTCTGGCAAAATAAAGGATTTAATTACTTATTTATCGAATTCTTATGAAGAGTGGACACCGTAGTAGTCACGTTGGTCACGCGCTCGTTTTATTTTAAGGCCGTAGGCGTAGGAGCATATCTATATTCTATAATAACGCATCAATGTGCGAGTCATGACGAAAGCTCATTTGTGTGTGTGCGTACGAGGGCGCGGCAGCCTACGCAACTTTCGGCACGGGGGCACGTACTCATCCCAATGACAGGGTGACGTGACGTTTTACACGCAGGCCAACACATCGAGCAGACATCGAGATTTGCGAACTTACAAACGGGATCAATTCCCGGCTGTTACCGAATAGGTATAGGAATTGCCAACTTGTTCGGTCTGGTCTTTTTTTGACGTGACAACGTCTTATAATTCGATAGAGCCGGCTGCACGCACGAAAAAACATGACTCATGCGGCGTTACCTCGCTCTGAGGCGTTCCATGTAAGGCTTGAAGTGCAAGCGAGAGCGCGCAACGAGCGACAAAGAAACACAATCGGCCTTTATTGTCACGTTCAACTATCGTCAGTAAACCGACTTTACAGACAACCGATTTTTTTTTAGCGTACAAGTTAGCCCTACACTGCAGTTTCATCTGATGGAAAGTGATTATGCAGTCTAAGATGGAGGTGGGCTAACCTGGAAGAGATATGGCAGCTTTTATTAACCCATACCCCTGTTGTTTCTATACAAACCAAAGTTTTGGTTTAATCAAGGTAATGAAATGTCTAATTCTGCCCTCACAAAAATTCCTGTTCTGATAAATGAAAGCTCTACTTAATTAGGTTAGGTAAGGTTGTATGTAGCTATTAGATTTTTCTATACAGATAAATTGGAATGACACTGAAATAAGCAATTCTGCAATTTCCGTATTGCAATTCACGTCATGATATCAGACTTGTAAGTATGTAGGAAGACAGCCGCAAGCATTTAACAGGGCTCTCTCCGTCACTCGCTTCATACAATCGTAGTTCCAATTTCATTTGAATATTAAGCAACCAAAGTCCATGAAATTTTGCAGACATATTCTAGAAACGAATATCTGTGTCTGTGGCGTTATAGATTTTTCTAAAAATATGTAGTTTTAAAATTACAGGGGCTCAAAGATTTGTATGTAAATTTTTAAGACCGCGTAACTTTGAAACCGAATATTTTAACAGAAATCTGGAAAACCACAGACATAGATATTAGTTTCTAGAATATGTCTGCACAATTTCATGGACTAATGAAATTGGAAGTACGTTTGTATATGAAGCGAGTGACGGAGATACCCCTCTTAAGACGTTTATTACGTTAAAGAATTGCATTTAATTACCAACAACTGTCATCGTTTTTTAACCCCCGACCCAAAAAGAGGGGTGTTATAAGTTTGACGTGTGTATCTGTGTATCTGTGTATCTGTGTGTCTGTGTATCTGTGTATCTGTGTATCTGTGTATCTGTGTATCTGTGTATCTGTGTATCTGTCTGTGGCATCGTAGCGCCTAAACGAATGAACCGATTTTAATTTAGTTTTTTTTGTTTGAAAGGTGGCTTGATCGAGAGTGTTCTTAGCTATAATCCAAAAAAATTGGTGCAGCCGTTTAAGAGTTATCAGCTCTTTTCTAGTTTTCTTGTAGAAAAAAAGGTTACATAACCGTTAGGTTCATAATATTATGTCAATTGACAAGTGTCAAGCTGTCAAGATGGACGTTGCCTTGATACATAATTATTTATTTGAAAATGATGTTTTGGAAAACTCTGATACTTTGGATCGTAGGCGCGGAATAGTCCAAGAAAATCGGTTCAGCCGTTTGAAAGTTATCAGGTATTTTCGGTCTTTTCTAGTTACTGTAACTTTACTTGTCGGGGGTGTTATAAATTTTTAATTTACACTTGTTTCCGGACAATTTGATTTCAAATTAACTAAGATTACTTATCTGATTGCAATGCAGATGATTTTACGCCACTTATTTCTCAGAGGAGCCACAAACGAATTGCGGAGACCAAGTCATTTAAATATGACAGGACGATATGCGCAATTGCGTAGGGTTGTTAACTTTCAAATGATAAAAACAATTTTTTCATCAATTTCATCCATTAGAATTTTGAACAATCACCCCATTTCAAATCCCAATTATTTCCATAGTCAAATCTGGAATGTGGTGTCCATTTTAGATAACTATAACTCCAAAATAAAATAACATTAGCGTCGATTCCGATGTTTTTCTGCATCTTTCTCTTTTTCTCATCTTGCACGAAAAGGACGGAAATTGAATTTTAAATTTAAATACTCTAAATAGTGCACTTTACAAATTAAAATAATAATCTCACGACTGGCATCTAAAGTCATGCGGTTTGACAGTTTTAAATTAAATTAGGTTTATCTATCCTCTTTTTTTTCAAGATGCAAATACTCCTCTCTACAATAAAATCTCAGAATCAGAACTCTTTAAACCACTTAAATATTATTATTCAACCAATTAACTCTGGTGATGGAAATGTTCATGGGCGGCGGTGATCACTTACCATCAGGTGACCCGCCTGCTCGTTATTTTTTATAAAGAAAAAAAATATTATTGGATTTTAATGATACCAAGCTAGAGCGGCGAGAAATTAAAACAGAACATTGTTTATTGTGTGCTAAATCACCAATGTGATCAGCAATATTCAACGTATGGATGTAGCCTTTGATTAAGAATTGGTCTCCGGCAACCCTAGCAGGAGGCTAAGTTCATATGGCCGAATACTCATAAGGAGTGCACGCGGATTGTTTGCAGGCTTGGCGGACGTCATTGTGACGTCACGACCCGCCTACATTTTACATTATCTTTCACACTGCAAGCCGCTCGAGGACTATAATAATTGTCATAATAATAAAAATTATCGTACCGATGTATTTTATTAACGACGAATTATCGATAACGTGATTTTGAGTATCTTTTACAATATTTGATATCTAGGTATACCTTATCTACTTAGATATTTCGTGTAAATTCTGATTAAACCTGAAAGAGGTGTGTTCGTGTCGATTCAGAAAAGAATAATAAAAAATGTATCATAAATTAGTACTGCAATATTGTTAGTAATAAAGTAACTTATAAGCGTAATTATACGAGGTTACTAAATGACTATAGCATGAGAATAACAAATAATTTTATGTTTCATGACACTATTTTACAAAGATCGTTCACGACTTAAGGTAGATTTTCCAGTTCAATTGATAAAGTTTAATACATGAACATAGCTATTTAATCACCCTTTCCTTCTGAAAAGGCGCGAAATGCTTTTTTTGGGAATCGATAGGTATGATAGCTGTATTAACAAGAATTAAATGACGAGTTTGTCGCACATGACTCAGGTCTTGTATAATGCAAAGACCAAAGTTCCCTAGTTGGCTTTCAGGACTGAAAACATTAGTTAATTTTCCAGGAAACGTTGCAACAGTTGCGGAACTTTCACAAGTATTACGTCATCATGAAAATTCTATTTGTAGGTGATGTTTATTGGTGGGTGTGTCTGT
Source organism: Maniola jurtina (assembly GCF_905333055.1). NCBI lineage: Eukaryota > Metazoa > Arthropoda > Insecta > Lepidoptera > Nymphalidae > Maniola > Maniola jurtina. The sequence goes on from NC_060030.1 coordinate 9,015,273, forward strand.
ATAAATATATACCTATACAGAGCGAGTTAGAGGTAAAGATTTAGAGGTACACACATATTTATATGAGTAATTATTATGTATAATAAGATGATGCAGCAACTTCATCTCCGTAACTACAGTACGCGACAGATCGAGATGGCAATCGGGATACGAGGCGAGGGAACGCCCCGCACACCCGCGCTATCCCGCACCGGGTTAGCGCGGAGGCTGTGCGGGTGTGCGGGACGTCTCCAACCCGATTGCCATCTCAACCTTTCGCGCATTATGCTATGTCACTAATTAGATTATTTGTCCTATTTATATTAATAACGTTTATTTTCAGTTTGTTTTCCTTGTTTCATTGTAACTACCTTGTTCATTTAATTATGAAATAGTATAAAATCCTTAGTTATGGATATTTAACATAACATAGAGGAATTTAGATGCAGTTCTAACTAACTATCCGTCGCTCGGGTTCTTAGCAAAATTAAACAATTCTAACTAACGCTCTCACACATCCATATTTCAGGTGCAGACTTGGTGAAGGTTTCGTATGCGTTAACACACACTGAAAAAGTTCCGCACACATAGAAAAGCTGTAACGCCACGATGAGGGGGGAGCCTGCGGGGGACGCGACGGGGGCAGGGTTGGCGGCGATCAGCGGTGAGCGCTGCAAACCTTCTATAAAATACTGCGCTGCCATCTGCAAGTTTCAATAGATAACTTGAACTCTGAAGAAAGCGGTACATGCTGCCAACATTTTCGTACGTTGCCTCGCGTTTAAAACTGAATGTTGTGCACCCTTACAAATTACAAGACAACAGCGCGCGAAACAGAAATATAAATGGAAACAAGCAATTTTATTGCATTGAAATAAATATTATAAAAAACTCTCACGTTTTTGAACGTCCGTAGTGTGTCCAGTTGGACTGTATTTTAGTAGGCTCGTAGAGCCACTGTGCGTTTAGGCTGGCCTATATGCAAATAAATGATTTTTTAAGTGATGTGTGACTTTTATAAGTGAATTTGAAGACCTTGGAATACGCAAACGAATAAAAAAAAACTTTTGAAGTGATATTTATTAGGTAAAGACAATTTTCTGACACGGAAGAGGAAGAAGTGAAGTTTTCAAGATGAGCTTCAATAAGAACAACCCCAACGCCATGGGGAAGATTATGGGATATCTCAAACAGCTCTCCACCGAAATGGTAAGTTTATAAATTATGAATTTAAACATTTTAAATAAATCTCATCCAAGTTATTAGCACTATAATTGATGGTATAATAAGGGATAGTCTTGAATAATGATAATATAGTAAATAAGTGCCTTAGTGATCTTTAGGATAGAAAATTATTTATTGATATGTAAATCAATAGATTCGCTTAAAAGCTCTACATCTTAGTGGAAAGCTCTAGAAGAAAAAGCACGACGCGGCAGTCGTATCAGGGGGTTGCCTGGCAACCGCTGCCAAAGAGTACACAATCACTATGACGAACTGAAAAACTTTGAACAACTTAAATAAAAGATGCAAATGAACAAAAATATACTTAGTTAGGTACAATTTTCAAACGATAGTCAATTTAAAGAGGAGAAAAAATAGAACGAAGAAGTAAAAAAAAAAATCAAGCTACATAAGTACCTAGGTATTAACAAACAATATTTATTACAAAACTTTACTTAATTAACAGTTTAAATACGTACCTACTTAAGTAAATACAAATTAAAATACTTATTAATTATTTTGACATTACAACAAAAGTATATAAACCAAGAGAAATGGATGGCCTTGCAAGGTCGGCATTCTTAATAAGTAGCCTTTTACGATACTAAAAAAATTAAAGCTTTAAATATTATTTTCATTTTTAACCCCCGACCTAAAAAGAGGGGTGTTATAAGTTTGACGTATGTATCTGTGTATCTGTCTGTGGCATCGTAGCTCCTAAACTAATGAACCGAGTTTAATTTAGTTTTTTTTTGTTTGAAAGGTGGCTTGATCGAGAGTGTTCTTAGCTTTAATCCATGAAAATCGGTTCAGCCGTTTGAAAGTTGTCAGCTCTTTTCTAGTTACTGTAACCTTCACTTGTCGGGGGTGTTATGAATTTTTCATTTACACTTGTTACAATAGTTTTATTTGATAAACTAATTCTTCAGTGATTGATTTCGCCCATAAGCAACAACTTGTATATAGTAGGCACTAATTATTAAGTTCAATATTGGACTACTTCCTACGAATGAATGAGAAGGAGTTCTTATTCTGAGAGGAGAGCCGAGTTCAGTAATGAGCCGGCGATGGGCGGATGATGATGAAACTCGATATTGCAAATTATTTTAGTTTTAGTATGCCCAATATTGCGATAGTGGCGCCCTCGTACTGTAGACGACTAGCTTTAAGTGGTTCGAAGTGCGAAACAACTGAGCGATATTATGCAGCTCTATGCACTAGCTGTGAACGCCGATCCCCAGATTTCCGATAGGTGGCACCTTCCAATTTTTTTTTATAACAGCTATATGATTTGTTCAAATAGTAAATATGCAGCAACATGGCAGCAACTTACAGATAAATTTTCAGAAAAATATATAGAGCTTTTAAGCTTACCTATTGATATTTATGTATTTAAAAAAATAACAAACATACCGGACACAAAAATTTAAATCTTACCACTCCACTATCATCCAATTTAACAATTTAAAAATGATACAATATTAAATGCCAATTTCATTTTTGGTTCGCGCGCCAATATATTTGCGCAAACGCTCGCGATCTTGTTTTGTTTTTAAACTTTTTCATATTGCATTCAGAAATTAAAATAATAAATCGTATACGTATGTACCTGAAAACACCTAATGTGTGCAATGTGCATGTAAAGAACCTCGTTACCAGTAAGACTTATCCAGCAATTTCTGTTAGTGTCTTTCTGAAATTGCCTTTTAATCCTAAGCAATTTCCGAGCAAGTGGGAGAAAAATAATGTAATTGAATTTCTAATTTAATATTCAGTTTTACGGAACCATAATAGAGCGAGGCCCGACTTGCACTTGGCCGATTTTATTTAATTGCTCACGAACGAGAATAAATAGTTCATAGAGAATTAAGTGAAACTTATCTTAACTCTTCTCTTTATAGTCTATAGTTCAGTAACTTTGCATAAACAAATTACTTACGTCAGAATAAATTCTCAGTAAATTATGTTATATTATTATTATCTTCCAACTACATAATAAAAGTCTAACTTTGACTGACTGTCAGACAAAGCACAGCCGAAGCCGGTGGGTCTAGAAGCATGAAGCTTTGCACAGTGATTTCATAGCTTAGGTGAATATTAAAGAGGTGTCTGAGAATTCTAACAGTATCCTTAAAACCCAAAATCCATGCGGACGAAGTCGCGAGCATCAGCTAGTCTAAATAGATAAAAGGAAAAACTGACTGACTGACTGATCTATCAACGCACAGTTCAAACTAGGTGAATCGGGCTGAAATTCAGCTTGCAGATAGCTATTATGACGAGACTCGTTAACATTGAAAATTAAGCCCCTAAGGGGGTAAAATAGAGGTTTGAAATTTGTGTAGTCTACGCGGATGAAATCGCGGGAATAAGCTAGTAAAGAATAAAATAAAACTATCTTATCATTTAACGTTAAATTAACTCAAATAAAAATATGTATCAAAGAAGACCCAAATAAAGCCAACGAATAAGCGAAACAAGTTTTAGGGTTCCGTACCTTCAAAAAAAAAAGGAACACTATTATAGGATTACTTCGTTGTCTGTCTGTAGTGTCTATCAAGACCCGTCAAGGGAATCAAAACCTAGGGTATCTGCTTCCCGTTGACCTAGAATCATGAAATTTGGAATCTGCATATCTTATAGCACTTATATTTTAAAGGGAAAGGGAAAAACTGTGAATTTGTGTTCAAATCACAACAAAACTTGTGTTATTTTTTGTACGATGGTACGTAAACTTTGTCTGCGAGTCCTACTCGCACTTGACCGGTTTTTTACTTTATAGGCCTTCGTTCGATAAAAAATTATCGAAGTTATTAAGCACACAAATTAGGTACAACAATAACAATGACCTCCTTTTACACAATGTAACACAGAGTCTTTATGTCAGATAAATAATTTTCAAAAATCATTTGTGGACATCAGAACCAGCAGACTGCAGAACGAATCTTAATAGATATAAATAATGAAAAATTATACTACTTTTTGGGATGTTTTTGAGGTAATAAAATCAATTTTTTTAAACATTGGTATTGATAACATAGACACTAATTCTATATCGATAGATATAATAGTTATTTTGAATTGCATATAAACTTGAGATCATTGTAGTAAGGTACAATTTGTGCGACAGTGAATTTTTTCAATAAATAATAGTATCAACATAGGTGCAAAAGGATGTCTCATTTGTAGTGCGACAGTCAAAGAACTTGTTTATGGTATATAAATATATTTTAGACAAACATCATTATGCCCACAACGAAGACTACCGATAACATCAACAATCGATTGGAACAGTATTACAGTAGTCGTCGCGAACAGTGAAAAGTATTATTGTAGTAGCTGCTAATGGGCTGTTGGTGTGAAGTCTGGAAGTAGATTGGATTGATTCATCTTAATCTCGAATTATTCGTATGTCTCAGACTTAAGCCGAGGTGTCAATAAGGTCAGATGGTCTTCATGCATATCCGCAGGTTATCATGAACATGCATACCCTTATGCACACTTCAAGACGTAGTCATGAGCAATGTTTTCTCTATAATGTGACCCTAAGTTATCAATATGTATTATTATTGTCTTACGTACATAAGATAGTGGATACAATAAATGGACCTCGTTTGCGGATGTCTGCTCCAGTATTGCACGTAGTGAACTTATTTGACCACTCCTCACTGTCTAATTTATTTAAAATGTGCTGATAACTTTGTGGGTAATTTGCTTGAAATTACTGTAAGTAAATGCGTAAAATGAGCGAATACAATGATTATTAAATAAAACCTAATTATTCCAGGGTGGAAGCGAACAAAGTCGGCGCGTGCAACCCGACGAGGAACGGTTGTACCGTTCGTCGCGTGGTCCTAAATACGCTCGAGTTCCATCACGGCCAACGCTTTCCGCATCTACGACCTGCACGTCCCTCGCAACATCCTGTGGTTCTCAAGGGACCCTTGCGCCCAACTACGCCACTATCCCTGAGATCGTGTCTACTGAAAGCAGCAGCGAGGACGAACAAGATTCTTTCGAAAAAACTCGCCGGCATTTCCAACAACTACGACAAATCAGTCTAGGGAACGAATTTAAATATAAAATGGAGATGGAGATCAAGAGTGCCAAGGAAGAAAATATACGCAATTCCGTGCCATTTGTAAAACAACTAAGCACGGAAAGTAATAAAGTTAAAACAGATGCTAATCTAGCAATCAACGGAGATGCTCTACCATACGGACCCACCACTCAGCGACTCTATCTGTGGACTCAGGTTAGTTTAGTTAGTTGTATTATTACGTAAGTTTGCATTAATATACAAAAAATGATATCCTATGTATGGTATGGATTCCACCAGTTTACATATTGAAAAAAAAAACAAAACTTAAAAAGCTACCGGATATGTTAAAATAGAACTTTATGGAAAACGTAGATACTAAGTAAACTATGGGGTAATAATCTTCGTTTACTTAAAGGTACAGCTACAGGCATAAAGGCACTAAATACATACGTTGTATAACAACATAAAAGTCCGAATCGCTCACTGAACTTCAGATATTTCTAGCTTCGGTTAACATGAAAACGTGTAGCAATTTCCTTCATAGAACACAAAATTGAAAGTTTTGTAATAAAATATGTCGAAGACAAAAATTCGTCAGGTGTGTTCTTATTATGAATTAAAGTATTTACGAGGTGACTTAAAATTATTTATGTTAATTTTTTTTACAGGTTTTTGCAGCTTTTGCTGTGTCAATGGGATCGCTTATTGTTGGATTCACGTCAGGCTACACATCTCCTGCACTCCTTAGCATGAATGAAACGTTGTCTATAACAAAAGATGAGGTAAATTGATTATTTTAATAATGTTTTTAATAATGTGTAATTAATTTTGAGATTCCGAATAAAGATGATAATATATCTTTACTTTTTATCAGCCATTGCATTTGAGAATACTCGGTACTTACGCGCCTCTCACACCTTCCTAGGGCAGATTCCCGGGCCTTTTGTTCGCCTTTTATACTTATATCTCTTTTGTTATGCAATAAAGGTTTAAAAAAAGATAGCCCAGTGGTTCGATACTGCATACACCATCGACACACAAAACCGTCATTTTTTATCGTTTGCGTAAGGTGCAGAAATCCTTTGTGGGATCGAGTATACGCTATTATAACATGATTCCGAAAGAGTTCTCAGATTTGCCACTGCATACATTTAAGCACTGTGTTCAAAAACATTTTTGTTAAGTCGACTTATGAGGTTGACGATGCAATTGACAATTTCGTAGTGACAAAGTTGCATGGAAGCAATTGGCTTTGCATTCACCATATCACAATTCAACCCCGAATGGGGTGAAATAGGGGTTTGCAATATGTGTAGTCCACGCAGACGAAGTCGGGGGTTTAAGCTAGTGAAACATTTAGTTAACATATTGTGTTTTCTATCGTTTACAGGGTAGCTGGGTCGGAGGGCTGATGCCCTTGGCTGCTCTGGTGGGTGGCATCGTTGGTGGTCCTTTAATAGAATACGTCGGACGAAAATTAACGATTATGTGCATATCAATACCGTTTTTCATCGGCTGGATGCTGATTGCAAATGCAGCTACCGTCACATTGGTGTTTGCTGGAAGAGCTCTCTGTGGTATTTGCGTTGGAGTTGGAAGCCTCGCTTTTCCAGTTTATGTTGGAGAAACAATACAACCTGAAGTACGTGGCGCATTAGGACTTTTACCAACAGCGTTCGGTAATATTGGAATTCTGCTCGCATTTTTTGCTGGAAATTTTCTGAACTGGTCAAATTTAGCTTTTCTCGGCGCAGCATTGCCAGTTCCAGTATTTTTGTTAATGATTATCGCCCCCGAGACACCAAGATGGTATGTTTCAAAAGGCCGTGCTGATGACGCTCGAAAATCTCTACAATGGTTACGAGGAAAGAATGTGGATACTGAAAAGGAGATGAGAGACCTCATGCGGTCGCAAACTGAATCGGATCTCACAAAAGGAAGCAATACGCTTGGTCAGTTATTTTCAAAGAAATACCTACCAGCAGTATTGATATCGCTAGGTCTTATGTTATTCCAACAGTTGAGTGGTATTAACGCCGTAATTTTTTATGCATCTGAACTTTTCATAATGGCCGGCAGTTCTTTAGACAAGGACATGTGTAGTATCATAATTGGTGTAGTAAACTTTGTGTCAACATTTATTGCAACTGCCATTATTGACCGTTTAGGAAGAAAAATGCTACTTTACATTTCATCCATTTCAATGATTACAACTTTAACTGTGCTAGGATCTTATCTGTATATTAGAGATATGAAGGTCGATGTTAGTAGCTACGGATGGTTGCCACTGGCCTGCCTGATGATATATGTACTGGGTTTCTCTATCGGGTTTGGTCCCATTCCGTGGTTGATGTTGGGTGAAATCTTACCGTCCAGAATTCGAGGGACAGCTGCATCACTGGCTACCGGCCTAAACTTTGCATGCACATTCATAATTACTACTTCATTCCACAAAATTGTACAATTGATTAACATGTCCGGAGCGATGTGGTTATATTCTGTAGTATGTATAGTTGGACTACTGTTCGTGATATTTTTCGTGCCTGAGACTAAGGGCAAGAGCTTAGAGGAAATTGAAAAGAAATTGACGGGTGGTTCGCGGAGAGTTCGTAGCATCAGCAGCAATAAGCCAACTATCAATAGCTGTTAGATACAAAATTACAGCGCATTAAATGCGTTGCGCAATACATTCCAGGATGCAGTGGTTGCATGTCCTACCCTACTCGCGGAAACGTATAGATAGGCAATTAGGAAGGCTTTGTGGGATTTGTGTGGCACGCTGATTATTCACCGTGCACTTTGAAGACTGATTTGGATTGTATTCATAGAATAAAAGTTTGTAAATATAGAAAGTCAATAGAATAATATCTAAGTGATAAATAGTTCCTTCCTATTGTAATATTATATATTCTTAGTAAAATAAATATTGTTTAAACTTTTGAAGTATAGTCAAATGTCGTGAACATTTAGATAACTTATCGGCCCAGTACTTTTTGGCAGGCGCACATTAAGAAAAATAAATTATTTACTTATTTTGATAATTTCATTTGTATAGCTAGTTTCCAATAATATATTTAAAAAGGTGATCTGTGTAAGTAGTATACAACTAAATATATTCATATTTGAATATACTTAATATCATGACAAATATATTTATTCCAATTATTATATTTTGTGATTTAGTCATTAGTTTAGCTTAGTAGCAAAATCGTTAGGCTAAGAACTTAATGAAAAATGACTTCGTATATTACGGACGTCATTCTTATTTAATTTGTTATATTATTTCAATATAAAATATAAAAGTAACATGAAGTTTTTTTTTTGTCACCTGATCCCGTTAGTCAGACATTCGAGTCTACGTGTAAATCGCTATAACAAATCTAATTTTAACCCTGTAAATGTATCTTTTACATCCGGCGTCACCAGAAAGTAGAAAATTCCGATGTAAGTAAGTACTTATCCATATTAATATTATAAATAAAAGTGTTTTTTTTTTTTTTAATTCAGATACAGGTTAGCCCTTGACTGCAATCTCACCTGGTGTGAAGTGATGAATGATGATGCAGTCTAAGATGGAAGCGGGCTTACCTGGAAGAGGTATGGCAGTTTTCATTGAAACCATAATCCTTTTGGTTTCTACACGGCATCGTACCGGAACGCTAAATCGCTTGGCGGCACGGCTTTGCCGGTAGGATGGTAACTAGCTACGGCCGAAGCTTCCTACCAGGTTGTGGCTTATAGAGATAGGCTTGCGCTTGACGACAATCATGCCTAATAAAATGCAATTATGAATTTTAGGTTAGAGGTGCTTGCCTAGAACATGCCTATATACTCGCCTTGACAGTAGGTATGTTTAGCTTATGCGTAGCAGGAAACACTGACGGAGCAACAGGTCTAAAGATTTTAATAAATGTCTTTGGTTTTAGTCTTGTTGAGGGAGTAAAACTGAATTGGTAACGTCACAAAAAACCTCTCTTGAAATAAAAAAAAATATACTTAAGGGGCATGAGACCGGCTTGCCCGCGAAATTCAAATTTAATTTGGTTTTTCGCAATTTGTAAACTAATACGACAACGTAGGCTTATGGCATTCTGATTCAATTCAATGAATATTGAATTGAAGATTTTTATATAAACCTGTGAGGATGATACTGTCATTGTCGGAATCAGAATGCCATAAGCCTACGTTGTCGTATTAGTTTACAAATTGCGAAAAACCAAATTAAATTTGAATTTCGCGGGCAGGCCGGTCGCTTCGCCCTTAAGCCTTAAACTTAGAGGAGGCTCGTCCAACACCGGGAGGAATGGCGCGCGCATGAAGAGGCCTATGTACAAGAACGGATAAAAATATATACATTATACATAAGTACTTAAAAGCTAACAAAATTAATAAGAAGATGAATACAAGTGAACATTAGCTTTATTCATTTATTTATTAGCATAATGTGTACTACTGATAAATTTAAAATATATGTCGTACCTACTCAGTTAGATGTATGACTGTTTACTCAGCATACGCTTAATTACATTAAATGGGATTAACAGGGCTCTCTCCGTCACTCGCTTCATACAATCGTAGTTCCAATTTCATTTGAATATTAAGCAACCAAAGTCCATGAAATTTTGCAGACATATTCTAGAAACTAATGTCTGTGGTGTTTTAGATTTTTCTAAAAATATGTGGTTTTAAAATTACAGGGGCTCAAAGATTTGTATGTAAATTTTTAAGACCGCGTAACTTTGAATCCGAATATTTTAACAGAAATCTGGAAAACCACAGACATAGATATTAGTTTCTAGAATATGTCTGCAAAATTTCATGGACTTTGGTTGCTTAATATTCAAATTAAATTGGAACTATGTTTGTATGAAGCGAGTGACGGAGAGACCCCTCTTAAGCGTGATTTGATGGTTACCAAACAATTTAAATGCGCCACTATACGGACTGTTCGATATGTAGAGTTCTAAACATAGAAATCAGGTAAGATCAGAAAAAATTAATAGAAGACTAAAGACAATAGATGATGAATAGCTGAAATATTTTTTTTTAATTGGTGGCTTTTATGATTTGGTAAAAGATCCTGGTTACGTAGAAATATCAAAGATACTAAACACTCTTTGAAAGGGAACTTTGGCACCGTTAAATACGTACTACGATGGCAATGTAAGTACAAAAGATAAAACTATGTTTAAAAACGATTACTGCAAAATCAATGTCGTTTTCCAGTTAAAATATATTGAAATCGGTTCAAAAGTGATTCAATTAAAAGAAACGTTCAACACAGACATACGGGAAACTGGGTATATCATGAACAACAATAACCGTACAATCCTACTCATGGAATAACTAAAGTTGATTTATAAATTGATTTAATTCATAATAAAATAATTGCAACACATTGTTGTGCTGTTTGCATCCAATCAGATGTTCCGGTTATTGTTTATGCTCACGTTAGGCGAATTGATTACATCCATAAATTTTGTTTACAAGGAGTTCCTAGATTCACAAACAACATGTGCCACGCTTTATAGAGAATCTTAGCCTATTTCTTTAAACACATGATATACCTAACATAAAATGAAAAGGCAGTTAGTATTTACATAGGTTTTGTTTTTGTATTGAAGTTGAAGTTTATTGAAATAAACATACGAGTAGCTACGAGTAGATAATCTAACTAAATCTAAGCCTACAAAAGATTAGGGCACCAGCTTGAAGCTCTTTTACGATATTAGCAGAGACTATTTAATTTGAAGATAAATATGTAACTGATATTTATATTACCTACTTGCATTTGTCTAATCAACTCAATAAATTTTATCCTCTTAGTAATCCCAACACGCTGCAACAGCGGTACTGTTGCAGCGTGTTGAAGTAGGTGCCGTGTGGAAACCAAAGTAATATGGGTTTAATGAAAACCCAGATCCAGATTAGCCCGCTTCCATCTTAGACCACGTCATCACTTACCATCAGATAAGATCGCAGCCAAGGGCTAACTTGTATCTGAATAAAAATAAAAAAGACATGATGCTGCAACCAAAAAACCAGCCTAACTCTCTGAAGTTTTATAGCAGAACTATCGTGGTCGTGTTCAATGATGCTGGGCGGGCGTGAAATTCAAAATACTTAAACAGTGCATGAACACATCGGAAAACAAGTCAGTTTTGTAAATCAATTTGAGTGCTCCTATAAATCGCTAAGACTGCGCAGGGACATATTCATTTCTTGAATGCACCATGTACGTTCAACATTGATATCACAGTGCTCGGCTAAATTCAGTAATTCACTTGTGAATTGTGGTTGAATTTTTGTATGGTGAACGTATTACATATAAACAAAAATGAAGATATTAATGAGAGCTGATACGCATTATAGCATTGTTGTAAGTGGCAGTGAATATGAAAAGCCGAAATATACATTTTCACAGGTAGGTGATTATTTTAGTTCTTTTTAAAATTTAAATTTAAAAATCATAACCCTTCCTTTCGGCTTTGCCGTAGTCGGGTAAAAATACAATATAAAATTAAAGGAATTGTTCAAACCTTTTTGTAAAAATATGTCTGTACAATTTAAAGGTACTTACTTCGGTACAACTTACGTATCGAAGCTACGACTCAAACTGTTAGGTCTAGAAATTTATAATTTTGCGTGCAACACAAACGCCCAAGCAGAAACGTGGCAAGTTAGCTATTTAAATATTACAAAAAAAAAATTAAGGGTTCCGTAGTAAAACTAGGAACAAACATTGTTTCGCCCAGCCCATCTATCCGCCTATCTGTCATAGTCATTAACCCCCGACCCAAAAAGAGGGGTGTTATAAGTTTGACGTGTGTATCTGTGTATCTGTGTGTCTGTGTATCTGTGTATCTGTCTGTGGCACCGTAGCGCCTAAACTAATGAACCGATTTTAATTTAGTTTTTTTTTGTTTGAAAGGTGGCTTGATCGAGTGTTCTTAGCTATAATCCACGAAAATCAGTTCAGCCGTTTGAAAGTTATCAGCTCTTTTCTAGTTACTGTTACCTTAACTTGTCGGGGGTGTTATAAATTTTTAATTTACACTTGTTTTAAAAAGAATCTGTTGCAGATGTAGACCCGTTGGCAGTTATAAAAACCTTTTACCGTAGTTTTACGGAATCGACCTACAGATTTATTTTATTGATATTTAACTTGATGCAACAAACATTATTAATCAACACGCATACCTAATTTCATTGGTCATTATAAATTACCTAAATAATACATTACATTAATTGTTGTATAATATGGTTGAATAAAATTAATCAATTCAGCGATGAAGCCAGTGTTGCTAAAATGAGGAAAAGTAAGATGTACCTAGGAATTATATTCCTATTACTGACATTAACAAAATAAGAAATTCTTTTTGAATCTTGATAACATGATTTAAATATTTTGCGGTATAAATACCTTTTGACTACGTTAACGTACCATGAATGATTTAGTCTACGCTTTATAACCTTATCAATTAATTAAACCCAAAACATTATGACTGAACATTCTTCAAAAATGACCGATTAAAGTAATATTAAAATCTCTTCGCAAATTGTAAAACAAGGTAATGCGCCCTCTTAACAAAAAAACTGGACTCCATGATAAAATACGAGTATATTTATATTAATATAGCATTAAGTTTTAATTTCAAAACAGCGACGTAACTGATTATTATTATTATTTTTTCAAAAATTTGGATTTTTTCTTTCGGACTAACTAGATGTATCTTTTTTACATTGGTAGATCTTTGCACATTATAAATGTGGCAAATATGCATTGACAATGATATCGATTACATGAAGTGATTTAGTGGTCGTGTATGTAAGTGGAAACAATGATTGTTGATGATTGCTTAAATTGTTTGTATGCAGTCCGCACACACCTCCCGACCATGCCGTCATATCCAATTCACTCAATAGACGTCATTAAGAAAGTTCATTGTACACTTGCGAACAAATCTGTTAATTATTAACAATGTCTAACAAATATACATAACAAAAGTTTAACATTATGTACTTAGATATCAAATGCCGAATATTTTTTCCGATCAATTACATTGCAGACGAATCCTATATCTACAAATATGTGCAGTTATAGCACATTTTACATTTATTCTGTAGAATACTAGTTGATGCTCGCGACATCATCTTACGTAGATTTAGGTTTTTGAATAATTGAAACAATATTAAACCATACGTATAAACCACTCTTTTGAATCACTCTATCTATTTAAAAGATCTAAGTGTTCAAACAGACAGCGGAAAGCAACTTTATACAAGCTGACGCCCGCGACTTCGTCTGCGTGGATTTAGGTTTTTCAAAATCCCGTGGGAACTCTTTGGTTTTCCCGGGTAAAAAGTAGCCTATGTGCTAATCCAGGATATTATCTATCTCCATTCCGAATTTCAGCCAAATCCGTCCGGTAGTTTTTGCGTGAAGGAGTAACAAACATACACACACACACACACACACACACACATACACACACATACAAACTTTCGCCTTTATAATATTATAGTGTGACTGTGTAGAGATTATGTAGGCAGGGCGTCTCAGTGGGCTCAGCAAGTAAGTATTATAAACAGTACTTTATTTATTTCACAGATATTAGCTGCAATTGCCGTATCGATGGGATCGATGATTGTGGGATATTCTTCTGCATATACATCGCCTGCGCTGGTGACAATGCAAAATAGCACGAGCATATCCGTTTCAGAGGAAGAAGTATGTTTTTAAAATAGCTAAATCAAAAAATACGTATAAAAAACCAATAAAGTGCGAGTCGGACTCGGCCACGAAGGGTTCCGTACCATCGCACGAGAAATCCTAAAACAGTAAAATTAAAATATCTAAAAAACACCAATTAAATCAACAACATTATATTCTATCTATATGTTGTTGATATTGTTCTTATACGTATTTATTCAAAAATGTTATACATAAGTACATACATAAGCTGTACATAAGCTCGTGATAGCCCAGTTGTTAAAACGTCCGCCTCCTAATCTGAGGTCGGGGATTCGATCCCGGGCACGCACCGCTAACTTTTCAGTTATGTGCGTTTTAAGTAATTAAATATCACTTGATTTAACGGTAAAGGAAAACGTGAGGAATGCCTGAGAGTTCTCCTTATTCTCAAACGTGTGTGAAGTCTGCCAATCCGCACTAGGCCAGCGTGGCAGACTATGGCCTAAACCCTTTCCATTCTGAGAGGAGAGCCGTACTCAGTAGTGGGGCGGAAATGGGTTGATCAGGTACATACATAACCACTTATAAATAATATCATAATTTACTTCACAGGCAAGCTGGGTTGGTGGTCTTATGCCGTTAGCTGCATTAGCAGGAGGAGTGCTAGGAGGCCCTTTGGTGGACTATATCGGCCGACGAAGAACTATTCTTTTCACAGCAGTTCCGTTCTTTGTTGGCTGGATGTTAATAGCTACTGCCAAAATTGTTCACTTGGTGCTTGCCGGACGGGCAATATGCGGCCTATGTGTAGGTATCGGTTCCTTAGCTTTTCCCGTGTATCTTGGAGAAACGATTCAACCAGAAGTTCGCGGCACTTTAGGATTGTTCCCCACCGCCATTGGAAATATTGGTATTCTAATTTGTTACGTTGCTGGAAAATATCTTGATTGGTCTCAACTGGCGTACCTTGGTGCGGCTCTGCCTGTTCCATTCTTAGTACTCATGTTTATGATCCCTGAAACGCCTCGTTGGTATATTTCTCGCGGACGAAACGAAGAAGCTCGTAAAGCTTTGCAGTGGCTTCGCGGTTATAATACTAAAATTGATAACGAGATGCGCGACATAGCTCTTTCAGACGCTGAGATAGAAAACGGATCGAGCGTTAGAGAAATACTTAACATGAAATATATGAAATCGATATTAATTTGCTTAGGCCTTATGGCTTTTCAACAGATGTCTGGAATAAACGCTGTTATATTTTACACGGTTAAGATATTTAAAATGTCTGGAAGTTCTGTTGATGAAAATCTATCTACAATCATTGTAGGTCTTGTTAATTTTATATCAACATTTTTTGCCACAGCTCTCATCGATAGAGCCGGACGTAAAAGGTTGCTTTATATTTCATCTGTGACTATGACTATTACACTTGTTGTTTTAGGTTCATTTTTTTACACACGTGACAATTTAAATTTAGATGTATCGAAATTGGGATGGCTTCCCCTTACAAGTATTATGATTTATTTGCTTGGGTTTTCATTAGCATTTGGTCCGATACCGTGGCTAATGATGGGTGAAATATTGCCTGCTAAAGTCAGAGGAGGTGCTGCATCGATCTGTACTGCTTTTAACTGGCTCTGCACATTCACAGTAACAAAAACTTTCCATAATATTTTAGTAGGTATAGGACCCGCAGGTACGTTTTGGTTATTTGGTTGTATTTGTTTTATTGGTTTATTTTTTGTTGTCATATGTGTCCCAGAAACGAGAGGCAAAAGTCTTGAACAAATTGAAAATAAAATGACCGGCAGAATTATACCAAGGAGTCGCAGAATGAGTTCGATTGCAAATATAAAGCCACTTCCTAGTGGTTGCTAAGTTGTAGTAATTAATGTAATGAAAGCAAAAGGTATATAGGTATTTATTATTACTTATTAGTTGTTGTCATCTAGTAAAATCTGAATTGTGTAAATATAGAGTAGTCCTTTCTGACAAGATTCACAAGACCCAAAAACAGGGGTGTTATAAGTTTGACGTGTGTATCTGTGTTTCTGTGTATCTGTGTATCTGTCTGTGGCATCGTAGCTCCTAAACTAATGAACCGATATTAATTTAGTTTTTTTTGTTTGAAAGGTGGCTTGATCGAGTGTGTTCTTAGCTATAATCCAAGAAAATCGGTTCAGCCGTTTGAGAGTTATCAGCTCTTTTCAAGTTACTGTAACCTTCACTTGTCGGGGGTGTTATAAATTTTTAATTTACACTTGTTATATATACGTAGGTATAGAAGATAAAAATAGTAGTAGAAGCTAGGTCATAGAAAAATATGATTATTGTATATTTAAATTTTCCAATTGATGTAAACCATATTGTACCTATTTAGAATAGTCGCTAACAACTATATTTAGCTATGTTTTATAAGTGTAACTATAGTGAGAGGTTTCGGATCTTAACCAACCCTAGATGGTTTCGAAACTAGTCGGGCTTGTTTCGAATACACATGTGAGTAAAGCCATATTCTTTATACATTTAGGTTTTGTACCTACTTAGATTAAATTATAATACATAATAATATATCTACTTAATTAAATAATTTTTTGTATAAACTACTTGTTAGTTGAAACTGACTGGTTTTCTATTACAATTTGAGTGTGTATCAGTATGTGTATGTAGTGGTTTGTATGTACTGAAACTTTCCCTTATAATTTTCAAAATAATAACTTTTGGTAGATGTGGTGTGGTGTGGCAACTTCACCCTAGCATTCCACATGTCATAGGCTATGTGATGATAATAATATGACAAATCCAATATAGAGAATATTAAGAACAGTTATTGTAAGAAACAAAAACCAAGAAATATTTTGGTAAGAAATACTTAGTTAATTTAATTGTATATACGTATGACATATTATGTCGCAGAAAAATGATGATACTGGAATTTGATGAAATCCTGGCAGATTACATTGGAACTATGATTGAATTGAAGATAACAATTGAATTTGATCATTATATTTAATTTTATAAATTTTACAAATCCCAGTTTTTATCATTTCCCTGCGACTATAGGTTTCTTAAATATGAACCTATTCTTGTGTAGTTTCATGGTACATTAAAAGAGGTATTAAATATGTAATTTTCATTCCTAATTAATGTGTTTTATTCAAATAAATTTAGGACACCTATAAGTGTAAAGTACTATTGATTTTACTTTTTTGTTATGTGATCTATTATAATTAGTGAAATGATTAATTAGTAGTACAATATTTTATTTTTTACAATGAAGATTACTATCTAATACTTACTTTACACATCTAAAATACTGTTAGTGTTTAAAACGATGAAAAAAACAAGGTGAGGAAACCTGCATGCATGAGTATTCTCTATATTTAATGTTCTCAAAGGTTAGTGAAGTCAGTTTATCCGCAATGGGCCAGCGGGCAGGCTATAGCTTAAACTTAAACCCTACTCATTCTAAGAGGAGACTCGTATTCAGTAGTGTGCCAGCAATGAGTTGATTCTGATGATGATGAATAAAAGAAAATAGTGCCCTCAGTGTAACTGTAGGTACCACAATAGTTTGCCATATTGAAGAAGCACAATACTGCAACTCTCAGCTTTTATCACACCTCCAAAGTTTCCTATGGGCTCTCAGGCCATAGATAGCCTGATACAATGAACAAAACTAACTTACCCATGACTTGAACGCGGCAAATAGCACAGGTATCACATTCAACATCCCAGCTCCACATCGCCACTGCATTCCATTTCTTCAATGTAAACATTTTGTCCGGCTTTTGTCCATCACTATCGCCTTTATCAAGCGATTCACAGTCTTCCCCGGACATTTTTAATATCTAAAAATCTTAAATCTTGATAAAGTTTGAAATGCAATGTTGTTTATTATTTGATTTTTGATTTCATTGACGTTTGCATAAATTGACAAAATATTACCAGTGCTGCCAGCGCGTTTGTAAAAAAATGCACCAAGTCATTCTAAAAATTGCTCTAGATTGTCCTAAACACTAAAAAAAGCATTGAATCGTTGAACTTGAGAATAAACTTATATTCCGTTTTTAAGTTTATTTTAGAAGGTATTGAAACTTACTTAAATTAAGTCCCCGAATTAACTAGGAGGCACGGGACTCTAAAAAGGTAAGAAAGGTACTAGGGTACTAGATTTCGCATTAGACACTACCTATTTAAAGTCATATACAGTTGAATTTAAAAATGCATTAGTTTAGTACCTAAAGTACTAAGTTGACAACATTGCAAATGCCAGTTTTTGACGTTTTGGTTATAGTGACAGCTGACATTGACGTGACAAAAAACCATCAAAAAACCTAAGATTTATGGGTAACATTGGTATAGTGAGGTTTTTAAAATGCCACCATACCATGGCATGCCATTCTTTTGAATGGAATTTAAATACATAGAGATACACGCGACCCCCGACCACCACCCCTGTGGTGTTATTAACCAAACAATAGACTTACGTTTTATGTAAATAAGGTATCTAGGCATATTAAAATATTTTTAGGCAAGTAAAGTCTAAAAGCCATAAAATAGAATATCTAGGTATGGGGTAGTAATTATTATGAAAAACTCGTCGTCGCCCCTCGACGTCGTCTGCCACTCAGGGGCCATGGCTCTATTGCTCCTAGGGTAAATACACCCATACCTGAACCATCATCAAAGCCTAAGTCGTTTGTATTTAAGAACTGTTAATTTATAATATTAATTGTCAAATCAACATCAACAGTTGGTGATGATAAGGTGATGATTTGATTTAAAGATTTTTGTACTCCTAGAAACTTGCTATGTAGGTACGTAAGTACTTACCTACCTATAATTCGTTTCCACATGCAAATAAAAATCATTTCGCAAAGTAAAATTTTATTTAAAAAAACTCATCCAAATATCGTTTCAGCTACACTTCTTCATTTAATGCCAAATAAATAACATACTTTAAAAAAACAGCTGGGACTTTTCTTGTAAACGTATGATTTGAATCAGGTTTATGCTAATTTCTAACTTACGTTAATACCTCCTATCAAAACAAAAATAATTCAAAAATACTTATCTACTCAATCTACTCTACACAAGTTGTATCTTCACAAGTTAATAATATGACAAATGATATTTCATTTCTAGTTATAATTATAATTATTATATGTTACAGCTGTAGGTAGTTGGTTTATTGTAGGGTACGTAGGTACGAAAATACGTACCCTACAATAAACCAACTAGGTACTTACATAAACTTCTTATTTACAATACAAGATAATTTAGTTTACCCTGCATGTAAAAGTTTAGTCTACAGCTGCTGGACACACTAGATTTAGGCAAGGCAAAGTAGGTAGGTAGGTAGGTTCGTAGATGTTAGTATAGTATACATAGTTCAATTTCTTCTTAGACAGGATGTAAATTATGTACAAATGTAGATAGGTAGGTACTTCGTAACGTATTGTGTGGACTAGCGGAGAAGTATTTATTAATAAAAATAAAAATAAGTATAACATCGTCAAAAATGTGTACCTAATACCTACTCGTACTTATAACGTTACAGCTTAAAACAAAATATCCTAACTAACGGTAAATCTATTTGGTGGTTCAAAATTAGTATCGGTTATCATTGTGTAGTACGTATGTAGTTCCCATACGGAATGCAGTATGATTAGCAGATTTTTGAAGGGCACATACTTGTCCAACTTGATTATATTTTAAAACCCTATATGCAAATCAATGATCTTAATTTTTAATCGAAATATAAAACATATTATGAAAATTACTAGCAATTAAGGTATGTAACCTGGGGTTACTCTGGCAAGTAGCAGTATATGCAGTCATTAAAAAAAAGCTATTTAAAAACCTATATTAAGATTTCAAAGAAGGTTATAGAGAAATACGAAAAGTAATAGAGTCAGGCTGACTGTCGTGCTTCCACATCCGCTGAAGCACCCGAAGTCTTCTATTTGCACTTGGTACCTGATGTCGTATGGAAATCTGCAGACCCTTTCTGTAAAGAAGTAAAATTCATTCGTGAGCGCATGATTTATGGAATAGCCATATCGTGTGATATATTCTAGATATATTATGTATCGATACTGGTCGTGCTCCCTTTGAATGCTTTTTCGTACAAAATTCGGAAGAAAAGATCTCATTGATTTTCCAGAATAAAAGTTGCAAACTCCGGGCGCAACCCATCTCCCCAAACTAAACTGGTACCTAGCCACCAAACATTAAAATCGGTTAATCGGATCGTCGTGACAGGATAACAAACAGACAGATATACTTTCGCATTTTTAAGTAAATACGGAGTTTAATAAAAACTTATATGGTACCTACTGCCGATAATTAAAAGATATTATAAGGAAAAGTCTTCTTACCTGTGCAAACTGCAGTCAAAGCAGTAGTAGTGGTGGGTAAGACCGACTGCACAGAAATGTGGAAGAATGGACAAGAATTAATTGTCATATGTCCATTACAGGCACCTCGCAAGCTGATCTCTACATCGCGAGTACCAGAAGTTGCTATTGTCTGACAAACTACGTCGCTTTCTTCTGCGCCAACGCTTGTATTTGTTTGCCTGCAATTAATAATATTTCTGAATAGGTGTATCGTAGTACCCAATACCTAACTTAAACTTTGAATAGATAAATAGGTTGTCACGTTGCATTCTCGACTGATGCTCTGCCATTGGTGGAGATTTCCACTAACCGTGGTCAAGTTACATCTATGTTCAATGGCTGTCTGCCACTTAATTTCATTAGCCACCACAAGTTTGCCCACCCCTGAGGCTACCTGGTAAGGGGCCGAAGGTCCCCCAATCTCGTTGCTCTCCGCATTGTGTATCTCACCTGGTACTTAAATTTACAGCTTCGCGACATATTGAGCTTTATCGGTAACTGTGATTTTCCTAATCTCCTCATTTCCTAAGAAAGTTTTATGTCTAACGTCGTAGCTTATTTCTGTTTTTGATTGGAAGAGATAAGTGCACCAAGCATCGCTTCTATGTCACCAGCTGTCATAAAATAGATTAGGTACTAAGGGCCTCGCATGGATGAATGTTTATACTACCTCTTTGGGGACTCAGATCAAAATTTCCGGATTACAACAACGACAGAACATCTCATTTGGAAATTGAAAAATCAGCTTTTATGAGACTATGCTTACCTAGGTTGGCTCCATGATCTTGATTGACAAACCACGAGATTACCCACACCAGCAGTAGATCGTGTGATGCGAACTTTACTGTTGTCATTATAATTGTAAAAATAATTAGGGCTAATAGAGTAGTAATTGATATAGCCAGGCTCGACATGATCTAAAAAATGAACTTGGCCGGATTTTGCGCTAGATGGGAAATCTGATCCACAAGTAGGGTTTATAATTCTTCTTCCAGCTGAAATAGCAACGTAAAAGTTATGAAAGTATATCGGTATCATTATACAAATTCTTTGAATTCCTTGTACCTACTGTTGATATTAATTTCTGTTAGATCAGAAGACCTTCAGATAAATATAAAACAACAGGTAGTTTATACACAAGAAACTTACTAAGTTCAACTCTTGAAAGTACAGAATTCATGTTACGTTCAACATTAGTACCATCGGAACTTAATGCTATTGTTAAAATATCCTTATGCATATCACGGACTAATTGCCACAAAGCGTCAAATTGATTCGTTGAACTAGCATACAAAACCCTTAGATCTGCAAAAATAAAATATAAAATCAAATTAGTTTCTTAGACCTTCGCGCTTCAAATTAAATCTGAAGAATATTATTTATAGCTTTATATTACCTGGTACAGTTTCGTTCAATATTCTAGCTTGTTCCATAGCCGCGAGATTGCTTTGAACGCCAGAATTTAGTAGAAAGAGAAGTACTGTAGAGTTTCCGCCAACGTAATTGGCTGTTCTTTCATTGTCTAGTTCACTACTCATCATTAGGCGGATATTTGTTAATGTAGTTTCTAGATTAACTCCGCCAAGCACTGAAATTATCAGAAATATTAATATATTATGATTCACGAATATTTTCCTTACCTATTTTTGATAAGATAAAAACTAGGGCTCTAAACTTACTGGATTGATGCCTTGATAATGTATATTCAGCATGAAAATCTGCTAGAGAGAAGATTTTATTGATTACAATACTTCCATCGAAGGCAGTTAGTAAAGTTACACTTGATCCGTACTTTCCAACCTCTATTTTATCAAGAAGATAAGAGATTGCCGGATATATGGTTTGGTACGGCCACGATACATCAACAACGAGGTAGAGATTAGTTCTTAGGCGAAAGTCAACCGTATTACTTTCTGTGAATTCACAGTTAAGGTCGTTCATATTGTTTCCTGAAAATTCATAACAAATATGTTAGTAAATATTACCTATATGGTGATTAATATTACAATAACTAAATCATATTTCGGCCCGTATAATTTAATCAAAGGTCCGTATAATTTAATAAACTTAGGCACTACTTACTTGCATAAGATTGGAAATTTGAAACAGCACTATTGACAGGCTGTTCTAATCCCCCTATGATTGTACCACGCAAAGGCATATTCGTATCTAATACCGCAGTGAATGCTAATGTCTCTGCTACTAAATTAGCGGTTGGAATAACTTCTTGACTGAGAGTTTGACGATTGCAAGCTCTTCGTGTTGGATCCAATACACCATTCTAAATAAAATATTGAAAATAATTACTTATTCTGTTGAACGACTTATTTTTTGTTGGCTGTATTCAATTTCGATCAACTTAATTATGGTTCAGAATAACTGATAAGTTAATCACACATAATACTCTTCGATAATAATTCTTACCCTAGCAGTATAGTACATATCGAGAACTTGAGAAAGCCTTATTTGACTAGCACTCTGTAAAAGTGTAGTTATAGAACTGCCTAAAACAAAGCCGTCGATATCACCGCGCATTTCAGGGTCTGTCATTTCAATATTGTTAAGCCCGTTCGGTGCATGTATCATGAAATATCTAGGCGCTTGTGTCGAATTCCAACTACCAGCAGTGCCTACTGATATTGATTGGCTACCTCTTTCTGAGTTTTGTATAAGCACCGCTTCAGCTAAGTCTCCTGCAAAAATTCGTATTCATTAAATTCTCTACATTAACAGTGATCAATTACTAAAACATTACTAAAACACGAGATTATATTAATTATATCTACTGGTTATTTGGACCTTTACCTGCTAATGTAGCCGGGTATAATGCTGTCACAAATGATTGAATATTGGGTTGGTTAATGATGGAACCCCTTGCTAACTCTGAGATCGGTATAGTCTGAGGTTGTGCTCCGGCTGCTATGCCTGCGATGACATTTCCCGCTGAAACTGCCCCCCATCGAGTACTAACCACACCATCCAAAATCGGGCATTGACTTAGTAGCAATGTTTGACGCTCAGATAAATCGAAATGATTAAGATTTGAAACTTCAACTTCATCGTTTGGATTGTATTGCCTCATTTGACCGGTTTTCTTTGCTGAATTTCTGTAACAAATTTTGAAAGAATAGTTTCTCAAGGGCGGACTAACCTATTCTATTTTTTCTACCTAGTTTACAGAATTAAAGTGAACATAAATAAACCTTTCTTGTGAAATCTTTAATAAGACACGGGCAATAGCTGACAATCTTTAAGGTATTTTGTAGTTGGCAATATTCTTACATTTTAGGGCGATGATCACACGCACTGACCAATCAAGGTGTCCTTTTCACTTCTATAGCAATTGTGCAAAAGCGAACGCCCTATGTGATCTCGATTCAGTAAACAAGGTATATTTATTTAGAGATAAAATACTAACAGTGTAGCTACGTCCAACATTTCAAAATCATCTTTAAGTAAATGTTCTCTCAAACCACGAGCAGTTCTTAAAGCTCGATACTGCGACAGTTGGTTGCATCTGTTCTCATCGCCACGAACGCGAGCATCCACTGTAGTTGAAAGCATTCGATGAAGTGCACACTGGAACATAACATGGAGATTATGATTCATTCAGCTAAACTATATTCAAAAATAATATCACAGGTCACGTTGCACAACAATAACAAACCTTTAGAGGAGAATTGACAGTGTTATTGGACAAATTTTGCAAATTCCTTGGCAGAATTCTGCTTAACAGCAATTTGTTACGGTAGAAAGAATGGAATGTCGGTGCAAAGGGCAGCACATTAGTTGTAGTGGCGATGGAACTGTCTGGCTGATGGTATTCTATACCGTCTTGTCTAAATCTGTGAACAAATGTGAATTTAGGAATTATTTTCACGTTCTTTGCTTGGTTACCATAGGCTAGCAGGTCTGGTTGCGGCCAAGCGGTAGTCTATAAATACAATTTACTCTAAATTAAACAGTTCATAAGTAAGTAACTAAGTAAGAATCTATCTGATTTACTTACGCCTGCAAAATCAACACGCTCAGTTGGCGCAAATCGAAATTACTAGCATTGGGATTATCTTCAATGCTTTGTATGATACTTATAAGGACGGGCATTGTTGCTGGTGGTAGATTGTTCCTGTCCAACAGTCTTGGGTCTGTGTAACATTCTCTTAGATCTGGAGCTACGTTAGTTTGAGCGGTGGCTTGAGCACGCACATAGCTGGGTGCGGCTAAAATTATTATAGCCAACCAAAGCATGCTGGCAGTTTCTGTAAGAAAATAATTGAATTATTATAGTTCCCTAATAAAAGATAAGGACACCGAATTTCAATTTTTAGACATTATGATTAATGATAAAATAATTACTAAGCGCAATGGCGTAAGTCAGTGGCATATTTAGTCAGAGATTTTGATTCGATTTCGAAAAATTCAATACCAGGGAGTGCCTACTTTTCACAGGGAGTGAAAAGTAGGCACTTTTCACTCCCTGTGAAAAGTGCCTACTAAAATACTACTTTTTCACAAGTAGTACTTGCTATTTCTCTGTCTACATCTACTAGAGGCCAAACTCGACTTCGCGCGGCGAAACTATACTTTAATCCTCTTTATTTCCTATCCCGTAGGAATTCCGAAAAATCTTATTGCTACGCTACATTACGCAAGAATCTTTCTGTCCAAAATTTCAGCTTTCTAGATCCAAGGGTTTGGGCTGGACGTTAATGAGTCAATCAGTGTGTGAGTCAGGACTTACTTATCTTTATATTACAGTAGGTAGATAATAGGTACCTATTGATTAATTTATTCGGTATGCTAGGTGTCAATAAAAGATGGCTTGAGAATTTAGGTATAGCTTACAGTTGATGACTTAGATACTCAGGCTCTATAAGTTTTGCTTCTATTTGCCATATATCTACTCAGGCTCTATAAGTTTTGCATCTATTTGCCGTATATCTATTTCATGCTAGATTAACTTATTGTAGACTGCATGATAAATTATAAACAAAGAATTTCTGTGAATCACTAAAGTCTAAAATGTTAAGCTTAGCCTGAAAAGAAGGAAATGCTCATTGAAGTGATAGTGGATTTATCGATGACGAACTTGTTATGATATTTTTAGTCATCAGTCAACCATATCAATAGTGTAAGTATATTATAAAGTATAAAATCTAATAAATACACAACGCAATTTTATCAGTGAAAACCCGGCCAAGTGCGAGTCAGACTCGCGCACCGAGGGTTCCGTACTTTATTTATTTTCTTTATTTTCTTCGACATTTTGCACGATAAATCAAAAGCTATTATGCAATAAAATAAATAAAAATCTGTTTTAGAATGTATGGGTAAAGCCCTTTTATATGATACCCCACTTGGTATAGTTATCTTACTTTGACAATTGAAATATTTATTTGTGATGTAAACACAAATTCACGGTTTTTGGATTTTTCTTCCAACTAACTAGCTGCCAAATTTCTTGATTCTAGGTCAACGGGAAGTACCTACCTTATAGGTTTTCTTGACAGACACGACAGACTGACAGACAGACAGACAACAAAGTGATCCTATAAGGATTCCGTTTTTCCTTTTGAGGTACGGAACTCTAAAAATTATATTAATAAACTATCCACTTTAGACAGTTATAGAGTTAGTAGATTAGCTTTAGACGGCTGGCTTTAGAAAGGACGTTTCATTGCGTAGTCTAGGTGCCCCTTAGAACATTAGGTGCCCCATTAGGTGTAATGGGGCACCTAATCTCCATTTCGATCTCCTCTGCATATCGGTGGATATGCAGAGGAGATCGAAAAAGTCGTAAGGCTGGACTCTGCTGCTGGACTGGCAACGCAAGACCGTGGCATGTGGGAGTCTCTAAAAGAGACCTATGTATCGGGTGATGAGATGAAGACCACTCAAGACAAAAGAGCAGAACTCATCAACGGAATAACGAGTAACTAAATCAGCCAAAACGGCCACAACGATGTAAATAAAATCTCTTGGTTGTATTGCCCTTGGATATTTGGACTCAAATTAATGAATGCAGCAAATGCGCTGCTTTTGTGCTGGTGTCGACGATGAAGATGACGAGACGAGACGAGATATGAATGTGTAAATTTTGTAAACAATAATATAATTAATTAGTTAGTCCACTATTATAGTAACTAAGGGCTATTTAGACTCAAATGAATGAATGCAGCAAATGGGCTGGTGTTGACGATGAAGATGACGATGAGCAAAGGTTGCCTGGTAGAGATTGCTCCAAGCAATAAGGCCGCCTTTGCACACAATTGTTTTTTTCTGTTTTCTTCTTACTGTGTTGTTATCCTTATATGTGTTTTTGTGTGCAATAAAGAGTTTCTATCTATCTATCTATCTATCTATGACGAGACAATAATATGCATGTATTATAGTAACTAGTTTAGTTTCTTATCTTCGTTGGCATAGTAGGTAAGGTGAGTACTAGGTACCTACCTCTAAAGCGCATTTAAACAAGAATCCACAATATCCTTGAAAAATCCAGATACCTAGGTAAGTTTAGTAAATAATATAGGGCACTGAAAAACTGTAACAATCACTTTTCACTACACATAATTTTCATTAACATAAATTTCATGGTCTCTGTTCTAAATAATATAAATTTATCAAAAAATGACACAATGAATATATTTTATCCGTCTACTTTGTTCCTCGGGGCGCACCCAATGCATACCTCGCAAAGACTTGTAAAATAAAGGGCAGTAATGCCTGATAAGATAATGAAAGCAGGTCTAGATAAATTCGTAACTAATGATAGCCGTACTGGGCTGGCTGTTATCTACCTAGGTACCTATATCTATTTTTCGTTGGCGATTACGGCGATAACATTGATTGTGGCGAAACCTGCTACCCTGTTAGTTTTCTGAATAGAAAAACATGCATACCTAACCGTACAAATAGGATAGGTATAACTATTATCTAAGCAGGTATCTATGCCTATTATGTGACCCAATTACATCTATCTATATTCTAAAGACATACATAAAGTATATAGTCAGTCGGTAGGTACTTACCTATACCTACTTACGTTCCGAATTAACAAGTCTGTCCTAAATAAATAGGCAGTGTCGGTCTATGAAAGTTAGGTAGGTAATGTTATAGGTCCGATTTGCTTTTCGTATTAATACTTATTAATTATAATTAATTTATTAATTTTTAATTCTCTCATTTATTTATTTTTCACATTTTATCCAATTTTTAAACAATTAAACAACAAACAATAAAATAACAAAAACAACAGAAAAAATAACAGAAACACAGAAAGAACAAAAAATAAAATAACATCAACAACAAAATCAATAAATAACAGAAACAAAAGAGAAATAAAATAACATAAACAACAAAAAACTAAAGTAACGGAAAAAAAAAAAAACATTGAATAAAAATATGATAAAATGGCTCCCACTAGCAGCGGGGTGGGTTGGACCCAAGCCGCCAGTGGTCAGGGCTCCAGAGTGAGGAACCTCCTCACAATGCGTGCCGTCTCAAGAACCACTGCCTTCTGTATCTTACCCTTGATCCAACAGTTAAGCGACAGTTTCTTAAGATGTTGGTCGAAACTGTTCGCAATTTATTTTATTATTAGTAGTTTCTGTACGCGACTTCAACCGCGTGGATTTAAAGTTTATAGAATTCCTGTGGGAACTCTTTAGTCTTCCGCAATAAGAAGTAGGTATATAGATCCACCTAATGACGTAAAACATTAAGTTTCATATGAGAGTCATGACAGTTTGGAAAAATTATGATAAGTTGAATTCCGATTAATCATTCATGTATTGGTCCGGCTACCAGGTAGTCTTTGTCCATCTCTGATGGAACTTGGAAGCTATCTCTGTACCTTTCGTCAAAATCGGTTAAACGGATGGGTCGTGAAAGTTAACAGACAGACACACTTTCTCATATTAGTACGGTTATAGGTGTAGCTATATTTAATTAGTGTCACAGAATAATAATAATAAATTAATAATAATGAGGGAAACTTTTCAAAACATCACTACCATAGACAAAATAATAAACAAGATTTCGGTTCAGTCGGCAAAAGTGGTGACCTTTTACGTCAGGTTACAGGTAGTACATTCCATACCGATCTTGTATCAAAATAAATACCAGTTACTAATAAATTACAAAGTGGACCTATGCTGTTAACAAAAATATCGACGAGGATGGGATTCGAACCCACGCGTGCAGAGCACATTGGATTAGCAGTCCAACGCCTTAACCACTCGGCCACCTCGTCATATGTTACACGGGTGAAATTTTAACAACACATTAAATATATTTTAAAGATGCTTTATTTATGTTATTTTTCAGCAAAATTTAATTCTTTATGCAATTTTAATTAATACTTGTTATAAAAACTTAGACAAAAACAATCTAAACAGTGCATGCTAGAAAGAGATCTTTGTTTTTAATTGTTTAAGATTTTTAGAAGTTGATCGTGCAAATCGATGTCTTAATTTTTCTTATTAAATAATTTTACACAATAAATGCATTCGATAATAAAAATAAAAATTAATTTTAAGTGACATCTATATGAATATCCAGTAAGTAACGCGCTAGTTCAACAATCGTTGGTTAGATGTCGCTGTATGACATTCACTTAGTACTCAAGTTTGCCGCAGGCGGCGCGACAAGCGGATGGAAAAATTATGGAAAAAGATTTTCAATGTACGTATAATTTATAAAACGGAATAGATTTTTGAAATACGAACGAGTAGGTAATTAATTATAAATATTATAAATTAATACCTAATATAAGGTAATAATAAATTATAAATATTATACTTGAATGCGAAAGTGTGTCTGTCTGTCTGTCTGCTAGCTTTTCACGGCCCACCCATTTAACAGATTCTGACATTTGATACAGTAACAGCCTGCATCCCAGGGACGGATATCATCCCACGGGATTTAAAAAAAAACCTTAATCCACGCGGACGAAGTCGAGGGCATCATCTAGATTTCAATGGATTTTTACCTTTGTTTCTTAGGGATTGGTGTCAGTAGAGCACGATTTTACGGCCTATTTACGATTTTAAGATTTTGGAACCGTTCTATAGATAGGAAGGTAATTCGTAATTCAATACCAAGCCTAAGTACATTATAATAATTAATTTAGGTGCAAAAGGGTATCTAATATTTTTTATTGATTTCATAAGGGCTAAGGATAACCTATTTAAGGGTATCAGTAAGTACCACTAATTATGTGCACTTAATCACTATATAAAAAGTCAAAAAGGAGCGTGAAGACGAAGAGCTAGGTAGCTAGCTATACCTACCGTATACATAATTGCAATCCGCCTGATTATATTAGTTAAAAACTGTCAGAATTGAAGCTGATTCGTGTCTAGACGAGCCTTGCGTTGCCATGCCTTGCATTTATTGCATCGATTTGCAAGACAGACTGTTTCAAAAGCTCAGATACGAGTACGTACAGTCAGCAACAAAGCTAGGCTTGCGCCCGCCACGCCAATACAAGCGACTCTGGACGGGTGCAAACTGCAAACCTAGCTTTGTAGCTGACTGTATGGTGGGCAATAAACAGCTTGCATGCCTAGTAGCATTATGTGCCTAGTAGGCATGCAAGCTGTTTACGTAAAGGCATATAAATACTAGCGTTATACGCCCACACATACGAATTCTCTTGAATGAACTGGAGAAAATCCGCATGAAAATCGAGCCATCTTTTTGAGCGATAATTTTTTATATGACAACAGTCAAACTTCTAAAACTCCTCTCTTTGGGTCGGTGGCGGCCGAAACGTGCATGTATCTAGGTAGATTATAGCTAGGTAAGCCTCTGGAAATTGGAAACCTATAAATAATTAGGTCCGTGATATTAACAATATCTGACGTTGCATTTGTGGCGGCCTGTTTAAAACAAGATGGATACGAACCAAATGTTACTTACACCTCTCTGATAAAGGATTGAGGAGTATAGGTAATTCTTCTGATCGTTTACGTAATTAATTATCACCATTTTATCATCTTTCAAATCTAACAAATCGGACAAACAAAAGATGTTACAATAAATACTACCTATTTTGAATAAATGATTTTGACTTTGACTTTGATCTATTCTGCGAGTTTAAATGCTTATGATGTGATCCAACTTTCACAAACATGAACGAATGAGAGGCATTGATAGAATTACTTTGAAATAGCGCGTTAATTAAATTGTAAAGGTTTCTATGGAAGGTAGATATAAAGCAATGCTTAATTGCAATTTGCAATCCATCTGATTATATTAATTAAGCCGCTAACAGCCTTTGCCTGGCGGGAGTATACAGTCTAGACTCTAGACCTAACCTTCTCACTCGTGTCGTTCTCGTTTCGCAGGATTAGGTCTGAAACGCGCGACGGAAAATGTTGGCAACACCACACAATATACAGGGTGTAACCAGAATGCTACCAAATATACTAGACACAATCCAATGCCAATACCTATGTGCCTTACCTTGTAGTTTTAGTGTTTTAGTATTTTTCAAACCGGGCATTGTATAGCTTGCAAAACTCGGGTCAATGCCCCACCTACGACGTGGCATTGATTTCGAGTGACCTATTTACGGAACGTTCGTTAACCTCCAGCGTCAGTTAGACGTTTTATTTGCAATATATTGTATTGAACTTTTAAAAAAAACATAATTTTTTTCGTAGTTTTTTTATGGCATCTTATCAGTAATCATCAGTATCCACCTGTCTTTGTTTGTATTAGCGTTGTGGTTACACCATGTATTTACCTACTTATTTATCATTCATTGAATAGGTAAGCTTAAACCTACGGCTAAAACCTTTACCTTTCGTTTGTTTCATACCTACCAACATACTAATTTCACTCTTTTCGCATTTTTCTGCTTAGTTTATCATTATACGTCCTGTGTCAAGGCCCAATAAGTCCACCAGCATTCAATTTACTTCTATCAACTACTAGCCTGCACACAACACCAAATATGAAATAACAAATCACGTCTATCCGTTACTCCGTTGCGGCGTGATTAAAGGAAAAACCAACAAACAAAACAAAACAAACACACTTTCGCATTTATAACTTGGATAATGATTGACTTAGTAATGTTTTTCCTTTACAACAGCTTTTAAATTTTACTATCAAGGACATTTTCACGGATATTTTCCGATGTATTTTATGTTACTGGTCCTAGTCTAGACGAACGTTTTTCATTTGGATCGCTTTGCAGCATTACATTGATTTGTGCGACCGGCCGCCTCCAACACTGCATCACGCGAGAACAAAGGAGTTATAAACGTACCTACTGTACCTACCTACTGTAAAGCTCTGACTATACCACTGTCGTCTACTTGATCTACTATCATCGCTCTGGTATGAAAGGTAGGAAAAACTCATACAGAAAAGTGATCTAATATGGAATACGGTTGTACTCGTAATAGAAGAGGGCACCATGTCTACTTGATCTACTATCATCGCTCTAGGTATGAAAGGTAGGAAAAACTCATACAGAAACGTGATCTAATATGGAATACGGTTGTACTCGTAATAGAAGATTGCACCATTGTCTACTTGATCTACTATCATGGTATCAAAGGTAGGAAAAAACTCGTATAGAAACGTGATCTACTATGGAATATAATTGTACTCGTAATAAAAGATTGCACCACTGTCTACTTGATCTACTATCATCGCTCTGGTATGAAAGGTAGGAAAAACTCATACAGAAACGTGATATAATATGGAATACGGTTGTACTCGTAATAGAAGATTGCACCACTGTCTACTTGATCTACTATCATGGCTATCGTATCAAAGAAACTCATAAAGAAACGTGATCTAATATGGAATATAATTGTACTCGTAATAAAAGATTGCACCACTGCCTACTTGATCTACTATCATCGCTCTAGTATCAAAGGTAGGAAAAAACTCATACAGAAACGTGATATAATATGGAATACGGTTGTACTCGTAATAGAAGATTGCACCACTGTCTACTTGATCTACTATCATCGCTATAGTAGGTATAAAAGGTAGGCAAAAACTCGTAAAGAAACGTGATTTAATATGGAATACGGTTGAACTCGTAATAGAAGATTGCACCACTGTCTACTTGATCTACTATCATCGCTATAGTAGGTATAAAAGGTAGGCAAAAACTCGTAAAGAAACGTGATCTACTATGGAATACGGTTGTACTCGTAATAGAAGAGGGCACCATTGTCTACTTGATCTACTATCATCGCTCTGGTATGAAAGGTAGGAAAAACTCATATAGAAACGTGATCTAATATGGAATAGGGTTGTATTCGTAATAGAAGAGGGCACCATGTCTACTTGATCTACTATCATCGCTCTGGTATGAAAGGTAGGAAAAACTCATATAGAAACGTGATCTAATATGGAATAGGGTTGTACTCGTAATAGAAGATTGCACCATTGTCTACTTGATCTACTATCATGGTATCAAAGGTAGGAAAAAACTCGTATAGAAACGTGATCTACTATGGAATACGGTTGTACTCGTAATAGTAGATTGCACCACTGTCTACTTGATCTACTATTATGGCTATAGTATAAAAGCTAGGAAAAACTCATAAAGAAACGTAATCTATTATAGAATAGGGTTGATTCAGACTTCTACTCGTAATAGAAGATTGCAACGGGGTGAAGTCCTTGGTATTTAAAAAAGCATTTCTAGCTACTGACTAAGTACACAACTGACACTAATGATCTACTAGCATCGCTATAGTATCAGAGGCATCGATGATCAGAGGTAGGAAAAACTGTAACTGCTTGAAGTCTTTGCTAAATTAATAAAAATGTAATTTAGTACCTAAACTTACCCTTTGAAATACTACAAGTAAAAAATATCTTTATCCACATTCGCTAACTTGATGTAGATCTAATAGGTATCTATACGTACTTTTCTCGTGGCATCAATTCAAATTACATCTAAGCTGACGAACTAATTTCCGATTATTTTTCCGAATTTATTTAGAAGTAGAGAAGTAGGTACTTTAATTTTTATTGCTAGATACTTTAATTTTATTACTTGATTTGCTAGTCTAGACTCATTCAGCATTCCATAGTTACAACTCAGGGCATTAGAAAATATAAGCATGTGAACCACTTGCTTGATGATATTTCCAACTTCAAGGCATGACGATATCTGTGTTAGAGCGAAGTCGCAAGAGTGCTCGTACTTAACAGGGCTCTCTCCGTCACTCGTTTCCACTCGTTTCATACAATCGTAGTTCCGATTTTATTTGAATATTAAGCAACCAAAGTCTATGAAATTTTGCAGACATATTCTAGAAACTAATATCTGTGTCTGTGGTGTTTTAGATTTTTCTAAAAATATGTAGTTTTAAAATTACAGGGGATCAAAGATTTGTATGTAAATTTTAAAGACCGCGTAACTTTGAAACCGAATATTTTAACAGAAATCTGGAAAACCACAGACATAGATATTAGTTTCTAGAATATGTCTGCAAAATTTCATGGACTTTGGTTGCTTAATATTCAAATGAAATCGGAACTACGATTGTATGAAACGAGTGACGGAGAGAGCCCTCTTAACTTGCAAATGCCGGGATTGGCGGGCAAAACATCGGAAGGTCTTCAGACTCGGTAAATTTTACAGGATTAGGACGGCATATCTTATTTCAGGCGATTTACGGTTTCTTTAAATGACGTTTGCCCGAATTTCATGCTTATTCAGTGAATAGGTGTCTACACATAAAATGAAGTCTTGTCCCTAAATGCTTGTGCCTATTGAATATACTTAGATATTAAAAAAATATGAAAGCGGGTAAAATAATCAGCTAAAATTTTATTTAAATTTCATCCTACTAAAATTATAAATGTGAAAGTGTGGATGTTTGGATATTTGTTACTCAATCATGCTAAAACGGCGGAACGGATTTGGATGCAATTTGGAATGGAGATAGATTATACCCTGGATTAACACATAGTGACTCGACAAGTGAAGGTTACAGTAACTAGAAAAGAGCTGA
This sequence comes from Maniola jurtina, assembly GCF_905333055.1. NCBI lineage: Eukaryota > Metazoa > Arthropoda > Insecta > Lepidoptera > Nymphalidae > Maniola > Maniola jurtina. Next base: position 9,049,617 of record NC_060030.1, read on the forward strand.
TAACTTTCAAACGGCTGAACCGATTTTCTTGGATTATAGCTAAGAACACTCTCGAACAAGCCACCTTTCAAACAAAAAAACTAAATTAAAATCGGTTCATTAGTCTAGGAGCTACGATGCCACAGACAGATACACAGATACACACGTCAAACTTATAACACCCCTCTTTTTGGGTCGGGGGTTAAAAATGAAGATATTAAAAAAACATTACAATTTACATGACATTATAATATTATGCTAAGTAGACGTATTGGGTAAGTAAGTAAATAAAAATAGTCGTGCTCTATTTCCATCTATTATTATAATCCGAACATATTTAATACGTCCTCGAGAAATCCTTCCCGGAAAGAATTCCGTTATAAGAGGAACCACATTTCATAATATCCTTTGGAATATCGATGAGGAAGTCTGCCTAAGAGATTATCCTCTCACGAGATTGAGCCTTCAGACGCGGAATATAATCGCCTACAAGATCGATCATAGATATTCATATAAGATACGAGTAGGTATCTCTCTACGACTATGAGCATTGAATAAGTGTCCTTTTGTAATACTTAGCATAAGTTACAAACTTAACTTACCTACTTAGAGGCAACAATTCCTGGAAAATGCCATCAACTTGACTGCTGTATAAGGGATTGTGCTTTATGGGATAAAGGAAAAAAATAGATACTGATAGTTACTTTGCTGACTGTAGCTTGGAGGTGTTTGAAAACTAAATAAGTACTTACCTATATCTCCTATAACTAATGACCTCATTTTAGCATTTAGGTTATCGGCTTGAAATCTATTCTCATATACCTATTAAACTTGTAGTAAGTGCCTAACTAAATTAATTTCAGGTCAGTGCAAGTGGTTCAATACTGAACATGGATGTGAAATTCAACAATGTAGTCGCGACATGTTGACATGGCCATCGAGGTGGGGATGGGCCCGGCTCAGCCCCCGCGCAAACCCGGCGCGGGTGACGTGCGGGTGTGCGAGACGTCCCCCCCGCCTCATACCCCGATTGCCATGTCAACCTGTCGCGTACTGTACAATGTTACAGAGGTTTATATATTCTTATTTGCAACACATCCATCTATCTCTTCATCTACGACTATCTAGTCCCTATCAAGATTTCAATTCTTGTGAAAAAACAACATGCTCCGTTCGTTCCTCTTCATCTCGTCTATCTCGTACATTTGCCCAACGAGGCGACTATGAAACCGACGACGTAGGTTTTCCAGATGTATTTTATGTGCTCGCAACGTAAATTAATTGGAGTGCAGACCGAACTCAATTACCGCTCACGGACGGAGCTGTGGATTTATTTCCGCTTGAACTACGCGAGATCTACCACTCTTTTGCCAATTACTCACTTTGTGACCGGTTTGCTTCCTTCTTCTGCAGTTTCGTTGAACTCCTGACAGGAGTTAAGAAATCTCTTTGTAAAGTCTGTCTAACTTTAAGTGGTTTCGACTAACAGGCTCTTTTGTTCACGCGAGTTCCTTGACTACTACTTCACTATCGGTGTCGATGTTGGAGGCGAAAATATTATATCGACTATAAGGAAGCCATCTCGAGCGTTCACCGGTGAACTTTCAGCAAAAATTGGCAAGATTTTTCATTCAAATTCAAATTCAAATTCAAATTCAAATTCAAATTCAAATTCAAAATGTTTTTATTCAATTAGACTTTTACAAGTTCTTTCGAATCGTCAAAAGCATCTACCACTGGTTCGGAATGCCTTTCCTACCGAGAAGAACCAGCAAGAAACTCGGCGGTTGCTCTTTTCAAAGATTTGATATACAATATTATGCCATGTATAAAAGCAATTGAAGTCCTGCGCATTGCTGGAGCGAATCGAAGTTCAAATCCACGCTTTTTTATCATTTACATAATCTTCGATAGTATAATATGCTTTTCTCAAGAGCATATTTTTAATAGATTTTTTGAACCTGTGTAAAGGCAAGTCCAAAATTGACTGAGGAATTTTGTTATAGAAGATTATACCCATTCCCACAAATGACTTTTGGACCTTCCTGAGACGGAGTGTAGGAGTCGCAAGCCTGTTACGGTGTCTAGTCAGCCTGTTGTGTAGATCGCCAACCCTCTTGTAACTAAGAATATTTTGTCTTACAAAAATTATGTTGTTGTAAATATATTGAGAGGCTACGGTAAGGATACCTATTTCCTTAAATTTTTCTCGAAGTGAATCGCGTGGTTTTAAGTTATAAATTGCGCGTATTGCCCTTTTTTGTAATACAAAAATTCTCCCAATATCTGCCGCTCTACCCCATATTAAGATTCCATAAGACATAATACTATGAAAATAAGCAAAATATACTATCTTTGCGGTCTCCACGTCAGTTAATTGTCGAATCTTTCTAACCGCGTAAGCAGCAGAGCTTTGAAGAGCATTGAAGTTTTTTATAACAGACAGATCTTAAGAGGGCTCTCTCCGTCACTCGTTTCCACTCGTTTCATACAATCGTAGTTCCAATTTCATTTGAATATTAAGCAACCAAAGTCCATGAAATTTTGCAGACATATTCTAGAAACTAATATCTATGTCTGTGGTTTTCCAGATTTCTGTTAAAATATTCGGTTTCAAATTTACGCGGTCTTAAAATTTTCATACAAATCTTGGAGCCCCTGTAATTTTAAAACTACATATTTTTAGAAAAATCTAAAACACTACAGACACAGATATTAGTTTCTAGAATATGTCTGCAAAATTTCATGGACTTTGGTTGCTTAATATTCAAATGAAATTGGAACTACGATTGTATGAAACGAGTGGAAACGAGTGACGGAGAGAGCCCTGTTAATGATTGAATTAATAAATAAATAACTTCAAACACTCGATAAAGTATATAATACATGGGGCATTATAAACTTGATTGTGCATAATTATTTTCTCCCTCGACCCTCTCGCAAATCTCTGCAACCGTTTAATCTGCAGTAAAGAGTGATCTCGGACTCGTCATAATGGCGGTTTTTAGAGATCCGTACCCGCAGGGTGTCGTCGGTGACCGGAACCCTATTACTTAGGTATACTATCCGTCCGTTGTCCATTCGTTCGTCTATTTGTTTGAAAAAGTAATAGGTACTTGTACGTGTAGTTGAAATGTTCATAGAATGTGTATTTTTGTGGCCACTATAACAACAAATAATAAAAATTTCAAAATGGCCACCATCAAAATTTGAAAAAATGACATTCATTATTACGATTGGACCATCTGTGTGCGAGTCCGACTGGCACTTGGCAACTTAAGGTCTGTTTTCTTATAAAAAAAAAAATAGGTACATACATACTAACTTAAATCGAAATTAGTCTAGCAAAAAACACAATAATGAAAGATAGACCGTCGTGACGTTTTAGCGTATCTTCACAATTGCACTCTCCGAAGGGTAATCAACTATTTTATGTTATAAATATACATATTTAATGAATTCATTAAATAGAATAACTGAACACAGTTTATATACTATGAACTATGAATGGAAAATAAAAGCGTTAGTTGCGTGCCTCACGCACTCGACGCAAGTAGGTACCTACCCTGCGGCTTGTATATTTATTTAGTCGACTATTTAAATTATTCAAGCTTAAATACTTTACCACGCTTCGTATTGTAACGTTAATAATGTAACATAAAACCATTTATTTGAATAAAGGCGAAATTTTATTATGTGTTTATATCACGGAATATGTTCATACATCATTTTCATGGATTATTTTCTACAAGTAAATACGAAGGTAGTTTGAATCCCTTATTTTATAAATATACAGTATGAAATAATGAAGCTTTTGAATGGCTTTCGAATATTATTTACGCGTAGATTTCATTCACTACCCATATTATAAATGCGAAAGTGTGTTTATTTGTGTGTTTGTCCTTCAATCACGTCGCGACGGAGCTACGGATCGGCATAATTTTTTGCATGTATATCGTTAAAGACCTGTAATGTGACATGAATACTTTTTATCCTGGAAAATTAAAGAGTTCCCAAGGGATTTTAAAAACCCAAAAACACCCGGATGAAGTCGCGGACATCAGCTAGTGCTTAAACTGTAAATAATAATGGGTGGATCACTCTAGCTGGAAAATATAGCTGCGATCCTCGATATTCACTGAAATCTCTATTCCCATGAAGACAGACCCCTCTTTGATTGGTCAGACGATATCAGACCAGTCACAAAAGAAATTGCTGGGGACACCGTGGCATAAGAGCGTGAAATATCAAAATTCAATCGAGGGATATTATTGCAGGTAACTTTCCCTGCATACTTTTACGTAAAATACAAGTAGTACCTATTATAGTGGCCATTACCATGGTGTTCCATACTGGTAATATCTAGTATTCTAGTAATATTTAGTATTCTGTCTATACTCTATCTATTACGAATCAGGGAGATCCCGCTGTCGTTTTAATAGAAGGGAGGATAGGAAGTAAATAAAGCTATGTAAATCAAGCCATTAAGGCGGTTCTGGTTTCCGGTATCTATCTATCAGAGCCGGATTAATTGAAATTACGTTTGATTACTCAGTATTGCCTGTAAGCTGCTAAACATTATATTACATCTTCTTAAATCTATAGCTTAACTTTAGGAATTTAATATAGTGGACACAGACAAAATATAATAGGCTGGCGTCCCATCTTAAACCACATCATCACTTTCCATCAGGTGTGATTGTGGTCAAGCATCATGGTGTCAAATCTGTGGGTCTAGTACCATACTTTCAACAATAGAACTAGACGGTAGATATTGAAGATAGCTATTGAACCTCGGCTAGAAAATGTATAAAGGAACTCCTCAAGCACGCATGATCGTTTCGCCGTGTTTGGGCTCATTGGATTTTCTTGCGAGATGAGCATTCGTACCGCTGCAATAGAGAGATCTTTAAAACTATTTGGAATGGGAAATTGAAATCAATATTCGATAACTAAATTAGTCAACTATCACATTTGTGATCAGTTGAAAGTAAATAACACCAATCAAAAACAAAACAAAGTAAATAACACCAATCAAAAACAAAACAAAATAAATAACAACACCAGTTAATTTAACGTTAGTGGAAATGATAACCTCTTCTATTAGCTGTAACGTGGTGACATTATGGTATACCGTTTATGTAGAGATCCTATGTATATTATCGGTGGTAAAGCAAATAGTGCGAGCTGGCTGGCTCGCCGCAAATTTCCGTCACATATAGGTACAAATTTCCTCCATAGTACATAATATTGAACTGCTGATACGTAATAATTATATTCAGAATTAGAATAGTTCAATAACTAGTATATTTTGAATACCTATTCTATTCATTTAAAAGAAGAAACTGATCGATATATCACTGTACATTTCTAGGAACTTAAAATTTTGCGTGTTTTCTAGGGATTTTAGGTTTTCTTTATGATAGTAAGGTAAGCTAGGAAAGTATTTTCAGAAATCCCACCTACCTATGTGAACCTTGCCGAATATTTTTTTGATATCTAATAACATAATAGCATTATTTAGAAAAGTTGATGTCGATAAAAACACTGTTTTTACGAATAACTTCACGCATGCTATTTTCAGGAGTTACGTACCTACATAATTTTAATTTCCCTATTGAAAATAATTCCTTTAAGTATTTTTTTTATATTAGTCCACAAAATTAACTACAAATGTTTAAAAATAAGCTTTAATCTGTTTTGATGAAAATATCTGCTATACCATTGATTTTATAAGAGATCCACTTAGTTTGTTTATTTTGAGTGCTATATAATAGTCTACTATAGATATGGACATGACATGAGTGTTGAAAAGGTACCATTACTACAGAGTAACATTATTAAAAGCTAAAAAAAAGGTAAACAGATTAATCTTAACTTATGTGTACCTACTTAATTTTTTTTAAAAGACTAACCTACGAGTATTTAGACGAGATGTGTCTTTATTTACATACCTGCAAAACATGGTATTTGCACATTAAATAGATTTGCATTGGTAAAGAATGTTTCGTTAAACAAATGGAGGTAAGGGAAATGTATTTCGTATGGGTAAAGAAAGGCGGGCGGGCGGACGCGTAGCTCCATACTTCTGTAGCTCGCGGGAGGTTGCAATAGTGTTGACTACGAATGAAATTACAGTACAATAATGGAGTAACTTCTAAGCAGCGTGAACTAAGTCTGCACCAGCACTTGCCCACCGGTAAAATTGCAGATAAGTGTAAGCATAGAAAACTATTTAGCCATTAATAAACCCTTATAGTGTAGTGTGCCTGGGAAAACTATTGTTATATCGCCTAGTACATAATATGTACATACTACTAATTCGCTGTTGTAAAATGTCTATGCTTAGAAACGGGTGTCTCATGGGTGTATATGTCTAAACCTAACTTATAATAAAAATAGAAACGTAACTTTAATCAACTAACTCAAACATTTTCCAAATCGGTCCAGGGGTCTTTGAGTAATCGGGAACATACATAAAAAAAAAAGATTCCGACGAACCTCCAACTTTTTTGGAAGTCGGTTAAAAATGAGGTGCCTCTTATACCTAACACTAGGCATTTTTAGGGTTCCGTACCTCAAAAGGAAAAATGGAACCCTTATAGGATCATTTTAACTGGTTTTACGGCTCTGAGTACAACACTAGGCAGCGCAGGTTGCAATACGGCTACCCGCAACGTCTGATCTGCACAATAGCGTTCCCGCTCGCTATCATCCTTTGTTACACCCACCTCACATATTACTTTTCTCAACTGCAAAGAAAATTTAGTTATTGCGTTGCAGTTCGCCCTCGGATAGGTACAGACGTCGTCTCCCTTTACGATAAATAACGTTTTCCAGAAAATATTACAAGTGATAATATTACGGTCACAAGTCAAAAGTAAGCAAAATAAACAAAGCGGTTTACTTTTTCAGACAAGCTCAATGAACTAAGTATATCTACTTACCTTTATAGGTGCAATACAATTTTTGTATGCAGATTACATAATACACTTTGGCCGATTAGCTTAGCCTACATTATACTGCTTTTCAATTTGAAGGCTGTTTTTTGTTGTCTTTATGTTAGTTATTTGGGATCATCAACAGGGTAGCAAGCTGAAATGGCAATAGGGAGACCGTTTCTGTCCCCATTGGGCGGATGTGTTCTGAAATGAAGACGGCGTACAGGCAAGCGTAGCATGGGACGACATTTAGCCCGCTGCACGCTGGACTGATGACCTTAGAAAGTAACGGGAAATGGGTGGATGAGGAACATGGCATCTCTCGTAAAGGTTTTTTTTTTATATTTTATTTATGTACCAAAAATTATAAGGTCTATACATCCAGAAGACGTAAAACAGGCTGAATAATTGGCATTATTTTCATGGTAAATTAAATTGTGTACTCAATCTTCGTTTTAGCCTTGAAGGTACTATTTTTTGGTTAGTATTATTTTTGTATCATTTCCTTATAGCAGGTGTTAGCTCTGAATCCTGTTAAATATTAATCTGATATCGGTCTACTCACTCTAATTCAGACTTTAATAAGCAGTATGTTTTACCGTTTACGGGCTTGATATCGAATATTAAATACTTATGTATATGGATATGTTATGTTGTTGTTATGTATGTGGATATGTTCGACGCGTACTATATCTCGTTATTAATTATTTCGGTAATCAGTTTTTTTAGTTTAGCTCCAATTGTATGTAGGACCTACACATTTGATGACAATTACTTAATTTGTATGCTTCTAATGCGTGCGTTTTCCAAAATTCGATAACTCTACACTTTTACTAAAAGTATGTAATATAGAATGTATAGAACTAACTGGTGTTCAACAAACATCCATACACCCATCAATACATACAAACTTTCGCGTTTATAATATTAATAGGTAATGAACTTTAAATTTCAGAGCCCATCAGTGAGATTAGTTATTAAAATCAGAGCATTATATTCAATGCTCAAAATATTATCATCATCTGATTATATCGAAGCTATCGCTTTGTTCATTGAGGCTTCATTTATGATCTTTATCTATTGTACGCTGGACTGAATACAACTGTGATACGAACCTGCCCATTGTTTCAAAACACTATATCAAATTAACCTAGTAGCTTAAAATTGTACTGGTATTTTTGTGAAAGCACATTGGATTTACCTACAGTCCAGTTATTGTGATTCATACAAAATCCGCTTTCAGCATTTTTATCGGATAAAAATATAGAGACAGAAGCTTATGAACTATTTGTGATTGTGTTATTTAATAAAAACGTGTTTTTATAGATTGTAAAGTACGGACTGTCATGCAATTTGTATACTACGTAATAACTAGGTACTAACTATGGCACTGTACAAAACCTCGGTAAAAGATGGTGGCTTTAAAACAGTTGTACTGTTTGGCGTCCATTTTAATCATCAAGTACTGCTTAGATCGGAAACCACCTCTAGTGGATATAAGTACGAAGCTTTAGCTAAAATATGCAGTTTCATAGTGATTTAGGACGTGGTAGTGCCATAATAAATTATTATTAATTATGGCACTATCACGTTGCCAGTTTGTGATGTAGGCGGTAAGGTACCTATGTATGTCGCTAATACTGCAGAAGCGTGTGTTAGTGAGCACTTTTGTAGTTTGTAACATCATTATTTTTCCGAATAGCCGTTATTTCACATACCATAATCAAATCATATCGCAGTCATTGGATACATAACTTATTTAGAAATCTACAGTCACTGAGTCAGCACGCAACTCTTGGTACAGTACATTAAGGCTCCATTTACCTAAATTATACTCAATAATATATAGTTAGCACGCGAAAGAAATATTAATATATATGGCTCCGAAGGCTTAGCTCCTCATAATATATGTAGTGTACCTACTGAAACTGTCTATAAAAGAGATAAATATATTAATAGTTGATGGCTGATTGTGTACACTATTGACGAGAACTCTCCCACCGCTAGTTTGTCGCAGCGACTACAGCTATCAAAGTAAAAAACTCCTTCAGCGCTCTTGTCGGCCAAAACACTCACGCAGTTTTGCGCGGAATCAAATGTATGTCCCGGTCTCGGCGACTGGTGCGAGTAATCACCCGTCAAACTCAATATACCTACTCATTCATAGCCCAGCGGCAAAACTATCCCAACTATACAATCGCTTCTCGTGGCTTATCAACTCGTTTCTAGTTTTTAGCTCAATTCTTTTCTCGCTAAACGTTGGCGGTCGGACAAGTGTCTACAACAGTTTGGATCCCCCTACACTGCCCTACAGCTATATAATTCTTGATATTCGGCATTTTCTTATATTCCTAGATAATCTCAGAAGTATTTAATTAAAGAATAGCTGAGTATTATTTACTCGCTAGGTACTGGGCATTGCTGTTCTTTGTGAATAGAGCTACATTTTTTTTTCATTAACACTGGCAAGCCCTTTGAAATGGTGGTAATTATTTCTTAAGTTCAAACCACGTCTTGTACACCAAAGCGTTTGTATTACCACAACATAAGTATAAACTTTACCACGTTAAGTATAAGAACTATTTTGCAACGCATATGCACCGGAAACCTATCGCACAAAGTTGCACAGCGTAAGAATTATATGCAAGTACAGCCACTACATTTTCACATTAAGAGAGATTAATCGCTTTGGCGAGATTTACCCTCGGGGTAAAAATATGCATTACTACCGGTTAAGATTGCATTTTTCAGAAAATTGCAGTTATTACAGTTACATATTTAGTTTGCATTGCGCTTGTGGATAGGTATAATATTAAATAATTGTGTTGCTTTCTACGCTACTTTTCTATATATTTGATTATGGTTGCACCAAAAGCTATCATTTTTTCCTGTGTGTAACTAAACCTATCGTTACGTGAATGATGTTGCCAAAAGATAGAAATAGCAAGAATAACAGTCCCAATCCTACTTTTCCTAATAAATATGAAATTAGTTATAAATATGAAAGTATGGTCAGTCTGTCTGTCTGTTAGCTTTCATGACACAACAACTTTCATGGCCACTTTTTCTCCCGTAAAATCGCAGAGTTCCCACGGGATTTAAAAAAAACCTAAATCCACGTGGATGAAGTCGCGGGCATCATCAATGTGATACGGGATAACTAACTTCCCGGATGTGACTATAAGATACTTCTACCCCGGAAAATCAAAGAGTTTCCACGGGATTTTCGAAAACCTAAGCCCACGTGGATTAAGTCATGGGCATCGTCTTCATTTCTATATTTAAGTAGAAATAAATAAAGTTCTGTAAGCAGAACGTCTATAACTTACATATTCACTAGCCTGGAATAAATTCCATCAACTGCGACTATTCTATTCGAAAATTCATACAACAAATGCTTTTACTCGAAGTCGTAACGATACAGTTTTCCGCCAGACACAGAAAATTGCTTGCACTCACTCTGTAATGCACTTGCATTACATTTCACAACCGGGATATTGGTACAGAAGATTGTTCATACATTTCACATCAACATTTTATATCAAAACAGACTGCAATATTGTCGAGAAACTCGCTTATACAAGTACTAAAGCCTGTTAGTCGGAAGTCGGAACCACTTTGACTGGCTTGTTTCTGTTTAAGCTCAAGTAATAGAAGAAAACGAGGCAAATTGAGCTTGCGAAAATATTGTTAGGTATGTAAATAAGTAATAACTAACAAACAACAATCATATTATACCACATTGGCATAAGTTGTGTACAAGGCTGTGTATCAAACTTTGATTTGATCTGTATATAAATTGAATTTGAACTAAATAAGTATACTTATGTAACTATAGTTAGAAGGACAGGTGCCTCCATGGTTCTTCGTTAATCAGTAGAGAGTGTCATTCAATTCGAGTTACGAGTACGTACATACGTACGTACGTACGTAAGCCAACACTTGTTTGTTGTATATAAAAAAAATATCATGTACTTAGATAGATTTTTTAGCCTGGCAAGAGGCGACAACACAGGCGATTTTTTCACGCCATACAATTCGTATGTAAGACACAATAATAATAGTCAATTGCCCATATAATTAATTCTAGCTCAATGATCTGTGACCTCTACCTATGAACTGTGCCTCAGAGGTGCAAGTTTATGGAAATAAACGCAGTTGTGGGGAAAAATCAGGTCACGGGGAACAGATATATAGTATGATAAATCATGGTTAAACAAGACCAATCAGAAAACAATGGAGAAACAGAGGGCAATGCTAGAAAGTTAGAAAACTCTCGAATACCTACAGTTCCCTCGCTACTAGACTGAGCCTGTTAGCTGGAACCGCTTTGAGACTTATCTCGACTTAAAGTTCAACTTGTTACTCGAACTATCCGTCTTTGTTGAGACGGGAGAAATTGAGGTAAAGTGAACTGGCGGAAGAGTGGTGAATCTTGTGTAGGAAATAATACCTACTACAAAGTCCGTCGTCTATTCGTGAGCTCTAATTGGGTTCTGTCTAAGAGACTAACTACTTACTCTCTTATTAATGCGTGATGAGAAAAAGAAATAAAAAGCATTCAGAATTTCAGACAACAATTTTAATTTTTAACGAACATCGCAGACATTTTTCTAAAAATGGCTTCCGAGACAGTCAAGTGGCTTCACGTCCAGCACGTGGATTTTTGCATAGGTCGAGCATTTTGACCATTTACAAACTTTGCTTGATGCTCGAGTCAAGCATTTACTTTCTTGAGAGTGATTGTTGCGATTTTATATTTTTGCTTGACGCGACGTTCGGACAGTGTTCGAGAAATGAGAAAAATGCCGTTTGCTGGCTCAAGTGCTGAACGGGCGCATCAAGCTGATTGATCAAGCAAAACGAAACTACGTGCTTGACGTCAAGCCGCTTGACCGTCTCGGAAGCCTATAAATATGGAAGAGGTATCAGTTACTCTTACTTCATCCGAAACAATCACATAGTATGCCTAGGAATACCTCACACTCATTCAATTTTATTGCCATGGCGTGAACAGTCAGTTTGAAGTCAGGGTAGGCATTTATTCCGGGCAAATCCGAGGTGTGTCATTGCTGTGCGAACGAGTGGTAAATTATTCTGACGATTCAAAAGCACCTGTAAAAGTTTACTTGAATAAAAACTTATTCTATTCTATTCTATTCAATGAAGTACAAACCTAAAACATATACCAAGTAAATTGTACAATTTTACAAGTATAAGCTGTTTACAGATAGACAAGAGTTTAAAGGCAACTCAAAGCACGGTGATTATAGAACTAATCCTCCTTTCGTGTCGCAGAGTAAGCTTGATTAAACGACTGACGCTTCAAGCATTTTTTATTCTGATGTGTATGAATGTGCCTTATTATACAGATTAACTTGTCTATTACCTGTTGGAAATATCTGCGCCCTGCAGCTCCACTTAAGGAAAAATCTTTTCTAACTTCTATTATAACATATTTCACTGCACTTTGTATCGTTTTATCCAAGTGGGTAACTTTTTTCCACGCTAGGCACGATTTTTTGACGAATAATCTGCGTATCAATCCTACTTATTAATAAATTTATTTATTTTTTAATTCAAATTTGAATTCAAAATCTGATATCTTCCAGCACAGTTAAAGCAAATAATATTTAATTGTTTAAAACGCACATAGCTCCGAAAGTTAGAGGTGCGTGCCGAGGATGAAACCCTGGACCACCCGAATTCCGACTAGGCCTTAACCACTAGGCTATGAAAGATTAGTAAATACTAACGACCCGCCCAAGCTTCGCACGGGCTTAAGCTTTCGCAAGCTTAGTACAATTTTGTAGGGACCTCTAATTTTTTTGAAATAAAATATAGCCTATATCACTCAGGAGTAATGTAGCTTTCTACTTATTTGTGAAACAATTTGCAGAATCGGTTCAGTAGTCCCAGAGATTACCTCCTATAAACAAACTTACAAACTTTACCTCTTTATATAATAGTGTAGAAGAATGGAAGAATAGATATGTTGGGTCTTCACAAAAGGATATTTTTCCGTCAAAGGGTAAAGTTGGAAGTGTAAATCCTTTTTGCAATTAATTGAAAGTTTACAGCGCCAGGTGAGGCGGGCGGACTTCCGGACAGCACATAGTGACTTTATTTGATGAACGCCGCCCGGCCGGACGTTGTTTTTGTGCATGTATAAGGGAATTTTCATCTCGTGAAGCTGAAATTCAATTTTTTATGCTAACTAGTAATTGAGAGGGGTTTATTTATAGTGCGCTCTAAAGAAATGTAAATAGTTTGGCTTTCATTTCTCATTGAAATTTTCTTAGCTATTCAGACAAAAGATTATGTCTCTGAAACTAATATTTAGTACGATATCGTGATCATTAGATTTAGATAATGTATTTTCCCTATTTAAAAATTACATTTTTAATAAAGATTGACAAGCCACCTTTATATAGGTTTTTATATAGCTCATACCCGCGACTTTGTCCGCATGGGTTTAGGTTTTTTAAGTCCCGTGGGAACTCTTTGATTTGATGATTTTGGGATAGGCGTTTTAGCTGGATAGGTGTGAGTTCCCTCCTTGAAGAATTCGAAAGACGACGAGTACAACTCGGTCCCAGAAACCGAATAAATCAGTAAGCAACTAAAAATCAACTCGGAAATTTGGCATTCGGTAGGTAACTAACTACATGGAGTCCTAAATCCTAACTTGCTTAACTATTAACTAACCTAGACGGTAGCTCTCAACTCTGTTGACTTAACTGTGTTAAACTTTATTACCTACCAAATCTGTAATATAAAGGACGGGATATTACCAGAATATTATTTAAAGTTACGTACCTAAGGTTGTCTGGAAGAGATCGCTGTTTTAGTGATAAGGGTGCCTGTAAACTTACACTTTTTGTACTTAATTACTTTATTTAAGTGATACGGTTTATAATAAACTTACCTTTACTTTAATTTTATTTAAAAAAATATTTCACTATTATATGTATAATGCAACAGCGCATAGGTATCATTGTGATAGTAATTTGAATTTGCATTTTGTAATTATTTCCTGAACTGATCAATTCTGGAGGCTAAGACTTAGAATATTAGGCAGGCCTTGGTCAAAATACCCGGTTCGCGATAAGACGTCTACATGCCTCTCTCTATTGAGGGCTATATCATTCGTATTTATTTTTTGAACATGTATATTGTAAAGTGTAGAGTATTGAATGTAAGTTTAAATAACAAAATGGTCCTGATTATTCTAGATTCAAACTTCAAACTCTTCACTTAAATAGTAGGTACTTATCGATTTTAAATTGAAGATATATAAGTCTAAAAGATTTTTCAGTGGTGTATAAAAACATTTTTCCATTCGAATTGAAGTATTAATAAAAACGTTAAAAGAGTAAAGCTCGTCAGTCAGGTGGTCTGCGTGCAGAACGATGCCAGGCTTTCATTTGTCCGTAACGAAATGAAAAATTGAACTCAGTTCTGTTGCACTGATTCAATTTTTTTGTAACTACTTAAACGTATTTTTCTGCTACTCTTATTTTTGGGTATTTCGGAAAAAAGAGATATTTCATAGAGGATTCATAGAGAATTTACGGTAGGTATTAAATTAAGTATTATTTAAATAGAAAGGATTTAAAAAATGCTATATCCGATAAGGATAAAGAATACAAATTGTAGATTGTGATTATGTGGAATGTGAAACAAGATACACATAACTTTATGCTATAAAGAACATTTAAAAAAAAATTGGTACATTGATATCGATAAAAATCGTTTTATTTTATTTTAATGCTCTCAACGTTGATTTCTTTATTCATATCAACATTAACTCATAGAAACTTCGCTTTTCTTTCCTGATTGTAAGAAAATATATACGAAATGTAAAAAATGTTGGCAATCAGGCGGATCATTGCCCTGACAACTAGCAGAAGATTCTCTGTTATCTGTATCCCTTATTACAGTAACAAAACCGGGTAGTATTGAGCCCTTATCTATTGATAAGGGTTGTAACTCGTAAATAGAGCTCGATGGAAGCTGAACAGAGCCATGTTTAATCTGAATCAGGAAAACCAATTGTAACTCTGTTAGTTGATTTAAATTGGAGTTACGATTCGATGTCT
Organism: Maniola jurtina; assembly: GCF_905333055.1. NCBI lineage: Eukaryota > Metazoa > Arthropoda > Insecta > Lepidoptera > Nymphalidae > Maniola > Maniola jurtina. Next base: position 9,064,639 of record NC_060030.1, read on the forward strand.
CGATGTCCCCAATACGCTTTCACAATATTATCTTAGTAATTTTGTAGTAATTTACCGATGTGTAAAAATATTTTGCTATTGAACTATTTGTAATTTATTAAAGTTGTAAGATATCTTGATAAAAATCTAAACCGTAGAATACACATTCCTAAAAAGCATTAAAAAAGTAACTGAGCTGATAATCGATCCTGACAGGAATTAGGATCGACAAAAAAACTTTATCATGGTTACCCATCGAAATCACCTTTGACGTATAAATTATGTAGTGGATATGCGGACTAGTAGTGTTCCCGTCTTTTTTTGCCTACTATCTAGTCTCGCAGCTCAACTCAAACTCCTTTTTTTCTCCTATTTCTCCTTTCATCATTACCTGATATAGTTGCAGATCAGAAGTTTAGAATCCACTTCTCTTTCCCTCCCAAAATTGAGCTACAAGGATGTCCACCCGTTTGCCATGCCGCAACTCTCCCAAGCTCTTCCCTAAACTCTGTCTCTGAAGGCCGAAAAAATACTTCAAGTTAGGTGAATACCTATCCTGGGATAAGGCTACAAGAAAAACAAAACAACCTACCTTTGCTCTCTGAGGACAAAAAATGCAGGTTTATTTTTGTGATATATCGCGAGAAACTTTACGGCGCCTTGTAAATATATAAATGAAGTGTTTATGTAGGTTCATGAAATATGTATTGCCTTATTCAACGCGAGGGATCACTAGCGCTTTCCGTCAATTTACCTTATGTACCAGAGATATGGAAGGCAATATATTTTTGTGCTATCTATGGAAATAATAGTGAAAGCTTTTATAAGCTTTTATATATGGTAAAAATGAAATATAGTGAATCTTTCTCATTAAATTGTAGCGTCTTGTTGGGCTATGCTTCACAATAAAACCCTTGCATACACATCCGTTGTTTTTATTTGTTTGAATAAGAGATATTTTTATTCACTTCCTAATAACTTTTCAACCCCGACCCAAAAAGAGGGGTGTTATAAGTTTGACGTGTGTATCAGCTGTGTAAGTATCTTTACTGTGGCATCGTAGCGCCTAAACGAATGGACCGATTTTAATTTAGTTTTTTTTTTGTTCGAAAGGTGGCTTAATCGAGAGTGTTCTTAGCTCTAATCGAAGAAAATCAGTTCAACCGTTTGAAAGTTATCAGCTCTTTTCTAGTTTTCTTATAGAGGTTCTTGTGTCGGGGGTTTTTTATATTTTAAGTTATTAGTACTTACACAGTCACGATGAACTGATTTTATTTAGCGTTTATTTCAAAGAGAGAACTTTTCCTTTCCCGATTTCTGTGAGAATTTTGAAGTTTTTTCATATCGTAGGTTAGGTAATCGACATCGGTAAAGTACAAGTTCTTCATTTTGAAAAGAAACGCTTTTGGAGGAGAAAATTTAGCTGATGTCCACAATTTGTCTGCGTAGATTTAAAGTTAAAATCTCAGGGGAACTTGTTGATTTACAGTATTATGTCCGTCTTCAGAATTCAAGCTATTCAATTTTGTCAAGATCTTTTCAGCGGTAGACCGGTGAAAAGGTAAATGTATAGCACAGAGAGACAGATAGACCGATATGTTTTCACATTACTACATAGATTATGCCCGTAGAAACTCTTGGATTATTCGGAATACAAGGCATCCTATTTCTATCTGTAAGATGCAAGATATATTTGTACCAAATTTCGTCAAAATCAGTTAAACTGACGAGTTTTTAAGAATCTTGTGGAAACTGTTTAATTTTCCGGGATCAAAAGCAGCCTATGTTCTATCCCGGGATGCACCCCATCTCTACACCAATTTCGTCAAAATTGGTTAAACGGATGGGCCACTGAAAAGCTAGCAGACAGACAGACACTCTTTCGCATATAATTACCTAATATTAATATAGATTAGTATAGATAGTATGGAAGTGGATATGGAAATCGCAGTATGAATTTATATTACTCTAGTTAAATTTTAAATAATTTAAAAAGCTCTTTGGTTTCCCATGTTCCTCGTCGCCTTTGTTCCACCGACGCACTCGTGCAACTACGGTAAAACTGGCGACGTGAGTTTTCCGGATGTTTCCTGTATCGCAACGTAAATTAATAAGAGTGCAGACTGAACTCAATTACTGCTCACGGATGAGTGGATGTAGGTTTGTTTCCGCTTGAACTGCGCGAGATGTACGGATCTCTTGCCATTCACACAACTTTAACTCTAAGAACTGTAATACCTAAGTACTCTATTTTTTTAAACTATGTAGTTCTACAGGTATGGGCGTTCTAGGATACGGCTGCCCTTAGTATCCTTTTTTTTCGAGGAGGACATTCCAATAATTCGTTCAAAATATTTAAATAATACCTGCCTTTTCTGAGTGACGCTTATAATTCAGAAGTGGGATATGACTTAAGTTGCCTTAATTTCGCTTTGGTATGTTTTTGAAAACAACCCACATTTAATTAAAAATTTTAGTGAGTTCGGTAATTTTGGTGATTAACGGTACGGGTGGATTGGTACGGTTTCTTACATAATATGTATAATATAACGTCAGAGTAGAACGATCAATATTTTATATTTTTTGTAATAACAAACCGATACGTATAAAATGTTATTGAAGATAACCCGAAAACCATTACAAAAACTAAATGGCAAATGAAATAAAGCAAAGCGAAAATAATTCGCCGTGCAATGAAAATTGAAATTACGAGAGATCTTGTACGTTCGTTATGCGGCTGCATTTAGCGGAAAATGAAATGCTGAAAGATAGTAATGTGGAATGCACACGGCGCGTGCAAGATGCGCTAAAGACGCTAGAGCCGCAAACTAGCCGCAAAAGACTCTTTTCCAGCGTACCGTTATAAAATAAGGAACCTTAAGTTTCGTCCACTACATCTGTCGCCATGTTACGCCACAGTTGAGAGGAGGAACGATGCATCGTGTTCACGTCACGCAGAATCCGTTGCGGGCTTGAGGCATTCGTTGCCAGTGGCGAATGGTGACGACATGCTGGCGGAATTATCGTTGTACTTACTGTGGAGATTATAGTTAGTAGGACGGTCTCGTTGCGATTCTCTCGTCCGTGGAGATGGCGTCAGGATGGTATGTTAGACTATAGACAGCTCAGTTCAGTCTACTGAACGTCGTGAGTTGTGACCAAGCTGCGTGATACACGTTTCACGATTGAAAAATCTGTGTGTGCTTTTATTGCGTCTCTTACAGCTTCGATCACCTTTATGTGGAGACAGCGTGTATAGTAGGTACAGGATGCAGCGTTGTAGACTGTGGAAGGCTTGGGGCAGTAAGGTAGACCGTACTGCTCCAGATACTGACTCAGTAGTACTGACTGTACTGATTCAATAGACTGAATGCTGCGATTTGTGATCGAGCTGCGTCACACACGATGCAGAATTGAAAAATCGTTGAGTGCGCTTATTGCGTCTCTACAGCTTCTGCGGGTATACGATCACCTTTACACGGAGACGGTAGGTGTAGTACTAGGAGTGTAGACTGTAGACTGTAGACGGCTTGGCGCAGTTCGGTCTGCTGAACGCTGTGACCGAGCTGCTAGGCGCTACACTGTCTACAGGATTAAGGTACGCTCACGTTGGTACGTAGCTTACGTAACAATACATTTTAAGTTCCATGTTATACCTAGTCTTTCGGGAAAACGTATTTATTTTTATTTATTAATATTCTATTTGACAGCGGTGAAAGCGTCGGCCCCCTAGTCGGGGGTCTGGGTTTCGATCCCGGGCTCTCGCTTTTAGGAGTTATGTGCGTTTTAAGCAATTACGAGTAAGTAAGTAACTATCACTTGCTTTGCATAAGTATACATAAGAATCTGTAACTTATTATTAGTATATTAGAACAAGGCATGCTCTTTGCTTTTCATACTTCTTTCATTTTATTTCAGAAGAACTAAAAAAATTGTACTCATATAAATGTCGCAATAATAAATGCTTTACAAGTGGGTAGAACTAACCATTTGCAAACTGACTGCCTCACAAACGACACAGACGATGCATAAAAATTTAAAAAGCAACGACGCTACTTGACCTCATATACCTTGGTAAGTACTACAAGCTTACAGTGCAAAATATTAACGAGGTAGAGTTTACGACTTTTACTTTACAATAATCATCTCCACCCACGAACGGCTGACATTTTCACATATATCCCTATATCCGCGACTTCGTCATCGTCATTCGTCGAAGGTTTCAGGTTTTTTAAATCTCGTTTTTATCCGGAAAATATAACTCATATTTAAATAGACTCATATTTAAATTAGATTAGATGAAATGTAGACTATATATGCCTGTGTGGGATCCATGCTATCTTGAGATTTTTAACCTAAATACACGCGGATGAAGTCGCGGGCACCATCTAGCATAATTTTTAATCTATCGGGGAATACGACGAAACCAACGACTAACACTGTTGTCATGATATTTTGAGATAACTGGTGAAGTGACTAACAAACCCACTTTCATAGACTGCTATATCTACTCATAATCATCTCGCGGTTGGTTAAAAAGCAACCACGCTACTTGACATTTGCTTCCTATGTGGAAAAAGCTTACAGAGCAAAATATTAAAAATAGAAGTTTAGAGTGCACAAGAAATGTGGGAGCTAAATATCTTGATAGCTCAGCGTTTGCCAGCCATGCATTAATAACTAGAGTCGACCCTGCTTGACCTCGGCTTAATGTAAGCGGCTCTTCAGTAACACGTCATTATTTTTATTAAAATACTAAGTTTCAAACCTTACATTACGAAAAAGGTTTACAAAATAAGCAAACTCAAATATTACTTGTAGAAATATGAAGAAAAATTTGTCGTTCTTATAGGAAACAAGAGGATGCCCGTGACGTCGTCCGCGTGGATTTAAACTTTTAAAGATACCGTGGGAACTGTTTGATTTTCCGAAGTAAAAAGTTGCCTATGTCAATTACAGGGACGCAAGCTACCTCGGTACTTTTCATATAAATTTTTTAAGCGGATGGGTCTTTAGGAATCCCGTGGGAACTCTTTGATTTTCCGGGATAAAAAGTAGCCACGTCCGTCCCCGGGATATAAGCTAACTCTGTACCAAATTTCGTCAGAATCAGTTAAACTGTTGGGCCGTGAAAAGGTAGCAGACAGACAGACACACACTTTTGCATTTGTAATATTATAAAATATATATATAAAGTATAGAGGATGTTGTTTCACTTTTCCTTTTTGATGAAAAAGTTTCTGAAATGCCGTTGAGGTATTCATTTTTTCTGTTCAGACATTATATCTATAATATTATATTTTTCTCAACAAAAATCGGACAAGAAGCCTTTTTGATTGACTTCAGAAAATTCAGCTAGCATTAAGTGGATGATAATAAAATATAATTTTGTTCAGACGCTTCTTTACATTGCGTTGACAAAATTGCAATCAAGAAAAGCAATATCAAATTTTCTGAATGACAAAAAGTGTAAGTAACCCTTAATATAATAAGTGCCTGATCTAAAACGTATTTGCCTTAGGGTATCTAATATTTCAGTCTCTAGGAATAAAGAAAATCCTTCAGGAATTTCAAACAAACTAGTTAATAACAATATGGCTTCAGTTTCAAACTGTTCAAGCTGGATATAATCACACTTTTTTATTTACTTCGTTTAAAACATATTACAAATAATAATATAATTAGTCAGATTTCAGCACGAAAAAGATAAAATTAGAGACGTTTAATTTTCAGCAAGAAGCAATACCAGTGTCTTGGGCACTTGCCCACTGCCCATGGATGGAATCTTGGATAGCATATATTTTTTTGAATTTTTATAGGTTATTATTAAAAACAACTGTAGATAATACTATAATATTGTAGTGACACAGCCCTATGCCCTAGAGAAGAGATGAGAGAAACGCTCCAGACTGCAGAAAGGTCAGATCCAAAGGTAGTCGACCTCCAGTAATCTCCGGTGTGAACTCGTGACACTGTCTGGTGCGAACCGGGGTAACCCTTTGTGCAATTTGTATTAATTTTGATGTTTAATCAGAAGAGTTCAATACCAGACACTTCTTAACAAGTGTAAATTAAAAATTTATAACACCCCCGACAAGTGAAGGTTGCAGTAACTACATAGAAAAGAGCTGATAACTTTAAAAACGGCTGAACCGATTTTCTTGGATTATAGCTAAGAACACTCTCGATCAAGCCACCTTTCAAACAAAAAAAAACTAAATTAAAATCGGTTTATTATTATATCATCATAATTATATCGGGGGTTAAAATATACATTTACGTTATACGTGGTACCTACTCATACTAACCTAAACAGAAAGCTTTGATGAATGATAATACTTACGTAATATTTTATTTTATTTGGGTTGTAAACTAATTAGAAGTGGAAGAACAATTTTTTTGCCAGATTTTGTATGGACTACGTTTTACATGTTAGACTTGGTGGTTCCTTGTGAATATTAATTTATAAGGAGTGTTTATGCGAAGAGTTATAAAATATGTATTCCCTTATTCTTTCTATTCTATTCTATTCTATTTTCGTGCATGCCAACTCCACATCCAGCAGACACAATTGCGTACCTGTATTTTTGTTCATATATCATCTTGTTTTGTTTTTACAATTGTAGTCAGTTTTGTGAACTGAATTTAAAAAAAATTCACTGCGAGAGATCACCAATTTGTTCGTCAATTTACCGAGCGTACAAAGATATAATAATAATATTATGAAGATGATAATTTTGCGCTAGAGATCCATAAATTTTCTGAGATTGCAGAAACCCATCTTTCTAAATCAGTTTGATTTATAAAGGTATTAACAGATGCCTGCGACTTCATCTACGTGGATTTAAGTACTAAAAGCCCCATGGGAGTTCCTTGATTATTCGAGATAAAAAGTAACCTGTCGCTATCTCCAGATCTTCAACTTTAGCCACGCAAAAAATCACATCGATCCGTTGCTCCATTACAGCATTATTGAAAGACAAAGCAACAAACAAAAGCACTTTCCCATTTATAATGATCAGGAGCTTCGGCGGCCGCCTACGAAATGAGTGCTACGTAACCAGTTTCGTGCAAAGAATATTTTGTCTTACTACGAAGCCCTTAGAAAATCCTTAATCCGCAAGGCTTTGACAGCAGCAAGCAATATGCACATGCACCATTCAATATAAAAAGTACGAGTAGAGAATATAGAAGTATTCCATAAATATTATGTTAATTTGTTTATGATTTTTTCAATAGTTGATATATACAATTAAAAACGTATCATTTCTTTGATTTGAACCTGATTTATTCGAGAGCTATAACGAATCACGAACGGCATGCATAATACATAGAGGGTGTCGGCTGTCGCGGTTTTTACTTTTCGAATCTCTCTATATTTTTCTCTCGATCTGCAATAAACTGCGGATACTGCCTGTAAGATACTTTGAACATCGCTGGAGTACCTGAATTTTTCATGCAGCGTCAAAGGTCTGGGACGCTCCTTTCATTAGAGAATATAGAGGCGCCTGGAAGCGAAAATTGTCTTTTGTATTTTTCACGATAAAAAGGACACGTTATGTTCTACCTACTCTACCAACGCTACCTCTCATCTCATCTAAGCCCATCATAAGGGCACTACGAGTCTAGGCGATAGTCCACCACGCTAGCAAAGTTTGGATCGGAAGACTTTATACACCTTTGTGAACATAATGGAGAACTCTCTGGAAAATCAAAAGTTCCCATGGGATTTTTTAAACCTAAATCCACGCGGGCGAAGCTGCATCCATCATCTAGTGTGATAATATAATATTATGCTGAATCTTAACACATTATACTTATACCTATAAAAAAAGAAAGTACGAAGATAGGTTCCTTAGATGTAATTAGAATGTAAAATATCGACTCGCTGAAGTCGTCACTAAGCAAGGTTACCATGCTGGATATCGTATTCATATTTAACTAGAATCGAGAAACCCTCACTACAAGGAAGGAATACTTGAATGACGTGAGAGCTCGCACCTGTTAGAGAAACATATGTTACAAACGAAACACTCGCTGTTCAAAAGTATATGTGTGTTGCTAATTTTACACAGCACAAATCGATCACTGTTAGTTATATTCTTCAAAACAATAATATATTGTATGCAAAGTAAAGCAACTAAAAGTAATTCGAACTTTCCTTAATATGCCGGGAAAAATCCTAAAAATAACTAGGTAGGTACAATTTTCCGATACGCGACAGCGATCAAACCTGGAGATAGATCACGTTTCGAATTGCATTTTCAGTCGCGCTTGTCTGTTAAACAACCACAAACTAAACAACTCTCGTCTGCTTTGGACTTCTACTTGCTTTGTCCCAGTGCCGTTCAATATATTTCTTTTAGTAAATCTGAAAGCTTCGGAATAAGAGTTATCAATGCCGGATGCCCGAGGCTTTACAATAGACGTTGGATCCAGTGGGAGAATAGCTTATTGCAAGGAAAGATTATATAAAGATTAAACTTCACGAAGTGGGTAGTCATATTTTTACCCCCGACCCAAAAAGAGGAGTGTTATAAGTTTGACGTGTGTATCTGTCTGTGGCATCATAGCTCCTAAACTAATGAACCGATTTTAATTTAGTTTTTTTTGTTTGAAAGGTGGCTTGATCGAAAGTGTTCTTAGCTATAATCCAAGAAAATCCGTTCAGCCGTTTGAAAGTTATCAGCTCCTTTCTAATTACTGTAACCTTCACTTGTCGGGGGTGTTATAAATTTTTAATTTACACTTCTCGATTTGAGAGTAGAGCGGTTAAATTGCGGTAATGTAATATGAATGAAGACATTGTATTGCGTTAAAAGGCTACAACGACTCAAATCGTTTTTAGAAGAGTAGGTAAGTATAAGTACTAAGTATATTAAATTGTCAGTCCTAGTCTTGTTATTATTAATGCCGTGGTGATGGTTGGTGAAGGCATTGATGTGTTTTGAGTCTGAGATGTTAAAAAGTCATGCCTGAAGCATGTTTCTATACAATTTTCTTTCTAAGTAGACAATGTGTCTTTTGTATGTACACAGTCTATCCCAGGTTGGTGTCGGATTCATCGTCCACATAACCCTCGTCAACAAATATTATACCAGCAGTGTGTCCAGCAGGGTCTTCCGTGTATTCGGTTATAATTATTATAAACTTAACAAATCGTTATACGAGTACCTCAACCATTTGTTTAGCCCAAAAGCAAACTAATCAGTAAAGTCATTAACCTATGGCCACAACTGTCTCAGCTTTTTCTACCAGTTTTGTTTTTAATTGTTTAATACTTGCCTGTTCACAGTTCAATAATCGTTTGTTTACTTAATACTCCATACGCTACTTACTGTAGACATTATATTATGTGGAGCATTTATTTAATGACGCATATATTAGCTTAATACAGTCTTGTAGTAAAATTATAAACGCACGGTCGCTTCAATGTTTTACCTCAGGAGTTTTATTACATTTGCTCTCTTCAGCGTTCTAAGCACTGCTGAGGACCAATCACAATATGGTGCCTAAATAATAACTTATTAGAAGATATACATAGTTAATTAATTGAACTTACCATATGTATTAAATTTTGTTTTGAATTATTTACAGAGATTATTTTACTATCAAAGTTTCTCGATGAGAACGGTATACCAGTACAGATTTCAGACAGTGATACATATTGGATGAATAACCAGGTAAGTGAGCATTTAATTTGTATTTTTAACAATTATTTTTGCTCACAATTTTGTAAATATCTATAAATATTAAATACATTATACGGTAATAGCCAGTGGTTATGATTTAGGTCTCCTATTCATGAGGTCCACAGTTCAATCTCGTGCACACGAGACGTGTAATATTATATAGTATATGTATGTCAATATGTGCGTTTTAAGAAAAATCAATATTACGGCGAAGGAAAACATCGCATCGTTAGGAAACCTGCTTGCCTGTGAGTTCTCCATAATGTTATCAATAGTTTGTGAAGTCTGCCAAACCGTATTGAGATATCGTGGTAGACTATGGCCTAAACCTTTGACATTCTGAGCGGAGACTCGTGGTCAGTAGTGGGCTGATGATGGCTTCTAATGATGATGATGATTGGTGACCTAATATCTATTATATCTACTATTCGGTAATTTTATAAAAATACATGATTATCATACTTACTTTTCTGCTCATTGCTATTTCATGTATCAGAATTCAGAATCAGGTAATTATTAGCACAGAATACTAACTATAGATACCAGTGTGTGGTGACAGACAGCCATTTCTCATGTGTGGTCAATGTTCGACCCTGATAATAATGGGACTGGCATATAGGTCACTTATAAAAGCCCCTTAAAATATCTGATTAAAAAAAACTATGAATAAGTAAGATTTGAAAACAAAAATCAAATAGAGACTGGTTTTTAAAGTAATTATTTATTATTTATTAATTATTTTCAGATTACTGCCACTAATGGTGACAAAGTCGACGTGAAGCTTTATTACGAATCTCTATGTCCAGATTGTATAAAGTTCGATACAGAACAATTCAGCACTACTGTTCAAAAATTAAATCAATACGTGAATTTCCATACGTACCCTTACGGCAATGCAAAAGTAAGTTTATCTACCTATTTAATTAGTTATGTCCAAACCACAGGAAATCACTATAATATAATAATAATAATAATAATAATAATAATAGTTTATTTTCAGGCAATTTTTTTTTTTTTACACCCATTTCTTAAATATAAAATAAAATAAAATAGAATAGAATACAAGAGTAAAATAAAAATTATTTACGGTTGTTGCCACGATGCACGGCAAGCCAGTACTTCGGTATGCGATTTTCAGGACACTCAGAGCATACCCTGAGGATCTCGTTCTGAGAATTGCGGATGCGGAACCAGAAAGCCGCAACCCGAGATCTAATAATCGCGAAATAATCGGGCACTTTGGCGTCAGCAAACATGCCCGACGCGCTGCAGTATTTAGGCAGTTTCATCAGAATACGGTATGCGTTATTATACTGCACTCTGATGCTGCTACGTGCACTTGCGGTGCAGTTGACCCAAAGCTGACACGTGTAAAAGCATTGACAATATGCTCTAAACAGTGTCAGCTTCGCCTCAGAACTACACCGCGCAAATCTGCGTGCGAGCATGTTGCACCGAACAGACAAAGCCCTTCTTTCTCGTTCCATGTCTTGGTTATCACGTAGATCCTCAGTTAAAATATGCCCCAGATACCTGAATTGCGCCACCCTTTCTACAGGAACTCCATCTAAGAAAACCGACGGGATCCTCTCCGGGCCCTTGCCTGCACGGAAAACCATCATCTGCGTCTTTTTAACATTATATTTAAGGCCGTGATCTCTAGCATATTGTTCACAGATGTTGAGTAGTCGTCTAAGACCCCTGATTGAGGGACTTAGAAGTACCATATCGTCAGCATAGCTGATATTGTTAATGCACGTTGTACCTATGTGGCAACCTACTCTAGTATTTCTAAGTCCCTCAATCAGATCATTAACATAAATGCTGAAGAGGTCCGGAGAGGTCAATCCTCCTTGACGCACGCCGCATTCTAATCTATAATCATTAGAGCCGGCGTCGCCCCATTTCACAAAATTAGTTTGGTTCTCGTACCAGTATCTCAACAGATCTACCGTCTTACGCGATACATTAGACTCAATAAGTTTTTGCCATAGTAACTGATAGTTTACCAGGTCAAAAGCTCTACTGAGATCCAGAAAGCATGCGTATACGGATGTGTTTCTATTCGTATAATAGTTAACTATCGATTTGAGACTAAAGATAGCCGAATCTGTTGAGAGCCCAGGACGAAAACCAAACTGCGCGTCATCAATCCTAATGTTCTGATTTACATCAGAATAAATTATTCTTTCCAGTATTTTGCCTATAATGGTACCTAAAGAAATCGGCCTGTAGTTTTTGAGGCTGGAAAGATCACCGGTCCTATTCTTTGGGACAGGAACTACCACAGTTCTCATAAGGTTTTTAGGCAAATAACCTGAGTTTATACATAAGGTAAACAGTTCCGCCAATAAGCAAAAAATTTTTTCGCCTGCATACAAAATGTGCTCCAGGCTCAGTCCGTCATATCCTGGGGCCTTACCTCTTTTCATTGTCAATACTACTTTAGCCACATCGTCAGGTGAGTAACGATGCGATTGTCCATCGTTTAAAATCATTTTTCCACTGGGCATAGATGCACATTTTGTACTTAGAGCAGGTAATGGATCCAGTTTGAAATGATGCGAAAATAAGTCAGCAATCAGCTTTGGGTCTTGGACACCGTCAACACTCAATGGTAGATTTGATTTATAGTTGAGGCGTTTTGTGTCTTTCCAAAATTTAACAAAGTTTTTGTCTCGCTGATGTAAGGCCAACATATCCATTCTGATTTGATCCTCGTTATTTTGGCACCATTTCAATTTATTTTTAAAAACTTTACGGCTCTGTACCATGTTATTATAAACCTCACCAGTTTGAGGTTTACCGTACCATAACCAAAGTTGGAAGTAATACCTCGCTCTTTGGTGACTCTCTCGAACGTGGTAGTTCCACCCTAGTACTTTTTTATGCTTCACCGGAACATCGCGACAAACGCTTCTTTTGGCACCTTCTTGTAAAATCTTAACAATAACGTCATAATAATCATCTAATTTAAACAAATGAGCATCACATATATTGAAATTACTAAAATTACAGTCTATACAGTTTAAAAAATGACTAGATATACTAATATCACTTAAATTATCACAACAGTACGTATTAAATAGACTAGTTTGGTTTACATCCCTATTACCCCAATACACACCAGATAGTAACTTATTTTCTGTAGATATGGCAATTTTCTTTGGAAGTACATTCATTTTACATGTAATCAAAAGAGGAAAATGATCTGACCAGTACACTCCAAGATCCACACACGCGGATATCACTGTCGCACGCGCAGCAGCTGTCACAATGCAGTGGTCTAACCAACGCTTAGACCCACTACCATCATTAACATGTGTAAACGAACCCGGAGCCAGAATTTCAGTGTCGACACACACGAGTGAATGGTCTGTGCAGAAGGCGAATAGCTCGTTCCCGAATCTGGTGCCACTATGTGCATTGTAATCACCCAGCACGTAGACAGCTTCAACATCATGGTCACTGATCACGGCTTCAATGCTTCCCAAACAACTTATAAAGTCTGTGAGACTGTCTTCGCTACCATCATCATATGGTAAATAGACGCTCATCACAAGGATATGGCGTCCGCCCAAATCAATTTGTACTGCCGCCAATCTGTCACTGATACAGTCTATTATAGAAACACTGGGAAAGAGTGACTTACGCCACATCAACGCGAGTCCCCCGTATGGTCGGCCTTTTAGTATTCCTGCCGAGGTATCCACCGCAGACTTTGCGAAACAACTGAACTGCTGACTGAGCTCGTTCACAAATCCCAAGTCATGGGGGAGGAGCCAAGTCTCCTGCAAGGCTAAAATGTCAACATTCAAACACAATTTCTTAATCTGTTCGGCAGATCTTTTAATAGAACGGCAGTTAAAAGTAGCTAATGTAATATTTGTTGTGGTCGTACTTCCCATATTGTGTTATTTTAAAACGTCTCGAAATTGCCGTTCCTTGTACCGCCGGTATACCAAACCTTTAGGCCAAAAATTGGCATCTAAAAATGTATTCAAATTACTTGCGTGTATCCTAACCTTGAAGGAGTTAAACGAAGTTTCTCTATGCTGTGCCAGACGCTCAACACTGAGGCACTTCTGGCCCATGTCGCGGATATGTTCCTCAATGTTGGCCTCTGTTACAGTTTTCAAGGCGCGAGAGATATAAATGGAGCATTCCGGGTCAGCAACTTGTATTTTACATTGATCTGAATAAGTCCCTCTCATATTCGTCAGTTTTCGTTTTCGTTTTTTGTTCTCAACCATTATAAACTCATCGTCAATATAATTCTTCGATATACCTACAGATTCAGGCGGTAAGTCGCGTGCAACCGAGCGATTCGCAGTCATGCGAACATCACCCGAATTGGTACTTGGCATACGGGCGCCTTTCGTTTGATGCGAGCTATTCCTAATGTGTACAATATCCCGATATGTCGGTGTATGCAAACTTAATGCAACTTCGTCATGTCCAAGTGTAGGGCGTGGTGTATTCACAAGCGGCAGCGGCGTGTTTTTGGGTGGTGAGGTGGAATTTGTTCTCTCCAGTAAGTCCGATGTCCGGGGAATACTTTTATTATTTTCTGTGCGCTCTTGACATGACATGCGGATTTCCTTGAGCTCGGTAATAAACTGCGCCTTAAGCTCCATGAGCTCGGTTTTCATAAGTGCCATATCCTTTAGTAATCGAGTGACGTCTACGTGATCAAAGGATACCGGAGGAAGCCGACTCAGATCCCGTGCCACAAAATTCGGTAAACTGTTCGGATCCACTTCCTTCAACAGCTTGATTACGTCTTTGATGCATTTCTTCTTCTTGTCGTCACCTTTACGATGAATGTTTCTCAAGTCGTGGGTGCATACACTGTATAGGGTACTTTTGCCAGTTTCTACTTCCACATCGGTATAGTTAGTAGCACAGATTTGTATGATACTAAGCTCATCTAAAAAATCTATTTTGTTTTGTACGAAACATAAAAACTCGTCCACAATGATCTGGCCCGCCATCGCTTATGGATTGGACCATACGTCAGAAATTCATTTTTATCTGTGATCACTATGCGTATGCGCTGAACTACGACAGAACTACGAACACGACCGATCGTCACCACGCAACACGCCGTGTGCGTATAAGTACGCGTATAAGTTTTTCTAATGAACCAGCAACAGCATCAGTGGAAATTTTGTAATTAAGAGGGCTCTCTCCGTCACTCGTTTCATACAATCGTAGTTCCAATTTCATTTGAATATTAAGCAACCAAAGTCCATGAGATTTTGCAGACATATTCTAGAAACTAATATCTATGTCTGTGGTTTTCCAGATTTCTGTTAAAATATTCGGTTTCAAAGTTACGCGGTCTTAAAAATTTTCATACAAATCTTTGAGCCCCTGTAATTTTAAAACTACATATTTTTAGAAAAATCTAAAACACCACAGACACAGATATTAGTTTCTAGAATATGTCTGCAAAATTTCATGGACTTTGGTTGCTTAATATTCAAATGAAATTGGAACTACGATTGTATGAAACGAGTGACGGAGAGAGCCCTGTTAATAAAACAATAAGCTAGGCAGGACTTAATAAAAACAAATTATGTAAAGTTAAAGTACTAAGTTAACCTTATCCATTGATAAATAATTTAAGGAACAGCAAAAATCTCCAACCACTTACCCTATTCATTCTACGCACAACGATTCAGTTAAAGGTATTCATTGATTTTCTATTCCCCAGACTATTTACAAAAACGGAGAGATCATATTTGAATGTCAACACGGCCCACCAGAATGCTACGGGAATAAGCTACACGCGTGTGCTATCGACCATCTGCAGAATATCACCGCAGCTATCGTGTTCAATTCCTGCATGATGGGTGGAGAAGGTGGTGGCTCTAATGATGCAGCTGCTGACAGGGTTAGTAGAAACTTCTTAATAGTTTTTTTTTAATCGATGATATCTTTTTATCCTCAACAGCAATACTACTAGTAGTACCGATGCAGTTAACGAATCTAAAAGGAGATAGAGCTGTTACTTTGAAGAATATTTCTTACGTTTTTTAATCCATTGCTGAACGCTTAATTCAGGAGTAATAGTCCAAAGTCAAAACTCTGTAGTCTAAAGTCAAAAAGAGTGCTTAACTTCTTAATCCAGCTTTGGATTAGGTCTAGATTGGCCTGGAAACTCGTCACGCAATATTTTTCTTTGGACTAAGGGCATACCTGAGGATTGCCTAAGCCAATCACGCAGTGCTGGCATGGCATTTCAGCTTTGGACTACATAACACATGTCATACTCACTTCACTTAGACTTTTACTGGTTATTAGCTACATGGATCTATATTCCGTCATAATATATTTAATATCATATTTTTGTCACGCAAGTGTCCGATATATCACAATGTTAAAACTTGTACTCTTTTTATTTTAGTGTGCGGCTGAATTTGGTATTGATTCAATGCCAATAAAAGCCTGTGCTAAAGGCGACAGAGGGACACAACTTCTAGAATATTATGGAGAAGAGAGTAAGAAGGCGAATTTCTCATATGTCCCATACATCCTTATAAATGGCAAAGTGAATGACGGCAGTAACTTTATGAATGATGTTTGCGCAGCGTTTGCCGTTCCACCACCGCCTTGCGTGCAGTATACTGTTTTGTAAGGAGTCTAACACAAGATAATTATTATTTTCATTTCTTAATTAAATTAAAATAAAATATTTTTGAAGTTTTTTTACTAAGCCTTTGCCGGATAGAAAACGAATCTTATCGCAAATTGGGGTCATCGACTTTTGTTATTTACAGGCCACAACTTATCATTATTTGTATACTAACTATTAAGTACTTATAGCCATCAGAATATTATGCTCAAGAGCTTTGGTCCCGTAGTCATTATGGAAAAAAAACTTATTCCATCTTCTTCCAATTCGCTACAAAGGTAAAGAAAAAGTGATAAATAAAGCTAATATAATTTCTAATAATTATAATAAATCAAAACATAATATTTAAAAAGCAATAGTCGAATAATTGTTGAAAATTACTGATCGTCTCTTCTCATAATCTTTTTCAATTCTTTTCACCACTGAAACATGTACCTATAGAATATTGTTTATTTCCACCGAAATATTACCTTTTTTGTCCATACTAATATAAGAAAATGTCTCTGACTATTTGATGGCTAGCTTTTCACGGCCTATTTTCACTAAAATTTGATGCAGAAATAGGTTGCTTCCCGGGAAAGAACATACTACTTTTTATTCTGCAAAATCAAAGAGCCCAAAGGAATTTTTAAAAACCTAAATTTACGCGGACGAGGTTGCGGGCATTATCTAGTCTAGAATAATGAAAATATAATATAAGATAATACCGAGAACCCTAAAAAAATGTTATAAGGAAGCACCTATCCAAGATAATAAGGTCAAAATGTTAAGGTAACATAAATAATATTCGTATCTTTTTAATTAAATTACATTTCAGTCACTTACCTAACTATCGTTTAAAAGAAAAACAAAACCGCGAAGACTCCAGGGTCGACTTCAACACAGCTTTAAACTGGGTAAGTATGCCAAACATGGTAACTTTTAGAAATGTATTAATTAATCTTATTTTGAGAAAATTATAAAAGGGTCTTATATGGTCTTATAGTATGAAATAAGTAGTAAGTAGATAGTAATAGTAATAGTAGTATTATATAGAGTCCTTATCTCATACTAGTAGTAATAGCACGTAATAGTATGAGATAAGGACTCTTGTAATACCTGACCGTGTACGACCAATTAGAGACGGGTTTCAGAATGTTTTAAGGTGAAAGCGACGGGTCTGCCCGCGAAATTCAAATTTTACTTGGTTTTTCGCAATTTTGTAAACTTATACGACAACGTAGGCTTATGGCATTTTAATTGCGGCAATGGCAGAATCATCCTCAGAGGTTTATATAAAAATCTTTACTTGAAAGGATCCAGTTTAAGAAGTTAGTTCTAGTATCGACTAGTTTGTGAGTTATAGTCGATACTAGAACTAACTTCTTAAACTGGGCCCTTTCAAGTAAAGATTTTTATATAAACCTGTGAGGTGTGCGAAAAGCCCAGTAAAATTTGAACTTCGAACCACATAATGATAACAGCAGAAGATGAAACATCAAATTAATTCCGTAACTTCAAACTAACTTCCTTGAAATAGCTCATAAATAATACAAAACGAGATATACGCAGAAAGTTAATATTATTATTGTTAATAACAACTTTCCGTGGAGTTATCGGCGGAACGAAACTATGTTCTAAACTTTGTGCTATTCTTATGAGTTTTGCAGCGATATTTTCCAGCCGGGCGATATCCGGACTCCGGACAGTTGACACTGACGCAAATTCTGCTGTACACAAAACTTTTACAAAAGGAAGCTTTCACAATTTTCTTGGTTGTGACCACTGACCTTTACTAAAACAAGTACGCTGGACCTGTTTTTGAAGCAATTTGATTTGCGCCATTAGCAGCAGTTGATAGCGGCAGTAGCTATGTGAGTGTATCTTGGATGAATTAAACACGTTCATCCAAGGAGCGTATTCGGATCTTTTAGTGATGACTGATTAGGTATCTTACAAAGACCGTTTAACATAAAGTGTCAATTTTAATTCCCGCTAAGCTCGGTGGGGCGCGCATCGAATCTGCACAAAAATAACTGTTATTTTGTATTCAGACACACCTTTTCTTCCAGTGTACTTGATGTCGATTTCAGTAGTTGAGAGCCTTGAATTTTTGTCCCATCATTTTATTTTTAACAACCTTCAGCAAAATCTTGTGGAGAGTTTGGCAAACGTTTGAAATTCTATTTTATTTCAGTGTGGATATAAATATAAGGTGCCAATTCGACGAGTTTGGAACTGTGCTCATAGCAGGCGTGGCACTTTGGTGAAGAAACGCTCAAGATGGATATTAAATACGTCCCGTACGTGATGCTGGCCGGCTCATCAGATATGCAGGACCAGGCGACAGTGTACTTGATGGCCACGATATGTCAGATGTTAGAATATCCACCACCCGTCTGTGAAGCTTATACATACAGACGATGACCTTATAGAATTTTTACTTAGTACGGATCCATAGATTTAGCTATAAAAATATGCATGTATATTTTTAAAAAAAAAATTTCAAAAGAAAAATAAAACCGACTTCAAAAACGACAAACACTAAAAAGTAAAAAATAACTTTTGTTTAGCTACACGTGTAATGTACCTAGGTATGAAGTCGAGCGAGCATATTAAAACAAAATTAGAAATCCAAGAGTGAAGCTCGCCCGACTTCATACCTAGGTACATTACACGTGTAGCTAAACAAAAGTTATTTTTTACTTTTTAGTGTTTGTCGTTTTTGAAGTCGGTTTTATTTTTCTTTTGAAAATTTTTTATTTCACAATTTTTAGTGGCCCCACTGTACTATAATATGCTGTGCCCAGTTAAAACCCTACTGTTTACTAAGCTATTACACTGATCGCGAGCAATTTGCTCCTATCCATTGAGGAGTTCTGTTCTCCATCTCCGAAGATATTCATCAGATCTTCACCAAATTTATATGGGACCACCTGCACAGTATATCCTTTCAAACAAAAAAAAAATTTCCAAATCGGTCCAGGGGTTTTTGAGTAATCGGGGAACATACATAAAAAATATAAAAAAAAAATTAAAAAAAAAAAAAAAAAGATTCCGACGAATTGAGAACCTCCTCCTTTTTTGGAAGTCGGTTAAAAAACAATGTAAGTATAGGTTTGCATGAAATGTTATTTTTAACCTTTGATTTTTTAAGTCTTAAAATAAATTAATCTTTTATCTTTTATCTACGAAACGGATTTGGCTGAGAATGGAGATCGATCATACCTTGGATTAACATATAGGCTACTTTTTATCCCAGACAATCAATGAGTCCCCACGGGATTTTAAAAACCTACTTCTACGGGAACGAATTCGCGGGCATCAGCTAGTATGATAATATGGGCAGGTAAAGTCTTGGCTCTATAAAGTAATGAGGAAAGATTGAGGGAGACGAGAATATCATCTATAAGTAATATGAAATATCCCAGATTTCCCCGCCTTCTTTTATACTTACTTCTTGTTGACATTTGATTCAAGTTAGAAAAAGATCTAGGTTTTAAATTTCGAATTGCTGGTATTGAAAAAATATAAGTTTATAGTAATTATTTTCCTAGGTCTGATACAAGTGATATTTAATTGCTTTAAACGCACATAGCTCAGATAAGTTCGAAGTGCTTGTCCGGAATCGAATCCTGGATCGCCCGAATAGAAGGCCGACGTGCAGATGTTCAAATACATTGTAGTTATAACATATTTAACTTCATTTAAATAATTCAAATATATTTATTCAATAAATAGCTTACACGAAAAAGTTTGCTGGTATGCAATCGTGTAAAAACAAATAAAAGATAACAAAAAATCTTAGCTATCTAATCTAATAAATATATTCATAAGTGTAATACAAAATTCCATACGAAATGCGTCATTTAGTGCAATTAAAATATTTTGCGTTTCAGTGGAAATGCTCGTAGTCGATTGCCAGCTCATTTGCATTCCATAAGAGATTCCGTCGACCCCTATAGCGGAAACAGGGGTTATTATACTAGAAGAGGGAATATTATGGAGAAAATTATGTAGCTAACTATTTACTTACTAGTAGATCTAGGACTACAGTATTTATTTAGATCAGTATCTAACCAATTTTAATGGAGATGCGACATCACTACCTATACTTAGCTTATTATAAATGCGAAACTGTATTTGTTTGCTGGGTTTTTCATCAATCACACCACAACGGTGCAATGGATCGATGTAATTTTTTCCAAGGTTCAGAAATAAACTGTATGCACGGTGTACGTAGCTAATTTCTACATAAAAAATCGAAAATCGATCAATTAATTCCTTTCTTGTTTTTTAATCAAAACAATTAAATACATACATTTTATGCAAAACAACTAAATGTAATCCAAACAAATACCTACAGCGAACTTCTCATATGTTCCATACATCCTTATAAAATATGGTAAAGTGAACGACAGCGATCACTTCTAGACTCTAGAGGGATGTTTGCGTAGCGTTCGCCGTTCCACCACCACCTTGCGTGGGGTATGCTGCTAATAAGACGTCTAAAAACAAAAGGTTGACGTTATTTTTCTTAATAAAATGAATACAAATAATTTGGAAGTATTTTACTCAACCTATTAAAAAAGCCATTTAGAAAACACGTCTTAAATCTCAAATTTTGAATTTGACTTAGGTTTATTATATTGTAGACTAGAGGATGCCCGCGACTTCGTCCTTCGCTTGCGGATTTTGGTTTTTGAAGATCCCATGGGAACTGTTTAATTTTCCGGGATAAAAAGTTGCCTATGTCAATTACAGGGCCGCAAGCTACTCGGTACCCACACAAATCGGTTAAGCGGATGGGTTTTTAGGAATCCCGTGGGAACTCTTTGATTTTCCGGGATAAAAAGTAGCCTATGTCCGTCCCCGGGATATAAGCTAACCCTGTACCTAATTTCGTCAGAATCGGTTAAACTGTTGGGCCGTGAAAAGGTAGCAGACAGACAGACAGACACACTTTCGCATTTATAATATAAAATTAGTAAAAAATTAGTAAAATTAGTAAATTAGTAATTAGTATGGATAACGCGGTACATATTATGTACCTACCACCAGTTACCCCGTCCCGTCCCGTGTCGTGACCACGACCGCATCCGGGTCGAAATATTGACCAATAAAGTCAGCAAATTAATCATGGTATGTATGTACCCGTTATCTAAAATATCGTCGTTAAACCACGACATAAGCTTAAAATAACTTGGGTTTTTTGCAAATAATCATTACTTGTGTACGTTTGACCACAATATCATAACCGTTTACCAGATTTGGTTCCGTAGTAATTTGAGAAGAACTTATTTCACATTCTTCCTATTTGCTACGAGTCAGAATCCAGAAGGGGATAAGTGAAGCTCATAGTTTCTGGTTAGCAATGATAAATCGAAAACACAATTTTATATGAAAGCATAATATTTAAAAAATAATATTTATAAAATCTGCCAAATTTTATAATTTCATGACTCTAGGTCAACAGGAAACTGTATAACCCTATACGTTTGAATCCCTTTTCTTGACAGACATGCCAGACAGGCGGACAGACAATGAAGGACATAAACGATTCCTTTTTCCCTTTGATGTACGGAACCCTAAAAATGGACAGTTAAACTAGTGGCAGGAAAACCCAAAAAAATTGTTATATTAAAGCGCATATCCAAGATAATAAGGTCAAAATGTTATGTACGAGTAATGAGTATTATAATAATCATATGAGTTCTTTTTGATTCAGTTACATTTCAATCGTCTACCTACTAATTACGGTCTATCGTTTTACTATCGGTGCATTGATCGTGTGCTGTAAATATGTCTAATAAATATACACTCATTTCATTCTTTGTGATAATATTATTATTTATTTGTTTTGCTATTATCTGTTTGGCACTAAATACAAATGCTTTATCCAAAAGTAAGTTCGTTAAATTGTGAATTGTAATCCAATGCAAGTATGTTAAAAATTAATTGAATACGGTGTATTTTAGGTATCGAACTGCAAGGAATGAAGGATAGCGACAATTTTAATGTAAGTACTTTAACTGTATGTTTTATTGGAAAATCCTACATTTCCTTTATCTTCACTACTTGTAATTTTTAAAATAATTTTAAAAATATATTTCAGAATTTTGGTGAAAAATATGAAGTAGTATTGAAAGTATATTATGAATCGCTTTGTCCGGCAAGTGTGGAGTTCTACACGACGCAGTTGCTACCAACAGTAGAGGTTTTAGGATCTCTTGATAATATGAAAGTGATAACGATTCCTTACGGGAATGCATGGGTAAACTGAACAGCATAAAATATTTTTATTTATTTATTTATTGCGGAAGGGCTTTTATACAATATTATGTATGATTGTGCTAGCTATTATACATATATATGAACTATATATGAACTAGGTTAAACTAATTGGCAATTAATGAAATCAACTTTTCTTCAACCATAAATATTCTACCTTAACTTAAGACCTAAATAGTAGCTAACTTAAATATTTGATATACTAACTAGTCTATTTTTAACACTTTTCATGCAAAAGTTAGATAGAATTTTATTGCTGCACGCCTTTCGCGCTTCGATAGGTGTACGCGAATAAAGATCGGGTTGAAATGCAATAAACATTGGACTACTTATCAATTATTATCATAGCCCCTCCGTTTAACCGTATTTGACGGAATTAAGTACTTACCTGAGAGATAGCTTGCATCTCAAGGTTACTTTCTGATGCGGAAAATCAAAGCGTTTCCACGGGATTTTTAACGAAGCCTTATTGCACGTGAAATAAATCGTGGGCAACATTTATTATACCTTCCATATACAGATATATATTATATATCTATATATTATATATATATATATATATATTATAGGCTAATTTTTATCCCCGAAAATGGAATAGTTCTCTAGGATCTCAATTCACACGCACAAAGTCTCGGGCCTCTTTCGTCTTAGAACCTCAACCGTTAATATTTAACAATCAGAAAAAAATCTCCATTCACTTACCCCATTAATTATATGCACATCGATTTTCTCTACCTAGACGACCCATAAAGACGGTGTGGTCGAATTTGAATGTCAACACGGTCCATCAGAATGCTACGGGAATAAGCTACACGCGTGTGCTATCGACCACCTGAAGAATATCACCGCAGCTGTCGTGGTCACTTCCTGCATGATGGGTGGAGGATATGATGAGTCTCTTAATGCAGCTGCTGACAGGGTTAACAAAACTTGTTATTATACCTTTTTATCAGTGACAATTTTATCCTTTACAACGACATCAATAGCAGTGTCGATGCAGTCTTAAAAATTCAAAACTCAAAAGAGGTGTGTTATAATCTTCTCAAAGGCCACCCATCTCGGTAGTGAGCCAGCAATTGATTGATGATGATGATGATGATATCCAAAGCCGAAGTCACCCAGTTGCTTAATTCAAGGATTGCCTAGTCCAAAGTTGAAACTCCATTTTATCCTTAGATTTTATCATCTAGCTTCGAACTAGGAATTTAGGCACTTCTGGACTGTCCTGAAAAATCGTTAGACAGAAGCCGATATCTGAGGATTGCCTAAACCAATCAGATGTGCTGGCATTTCTGGTGTGGACTATAATATAATATACGAGTATGTAGATATATTCACTTCATTTTGGCTTTTACTGGCTATTAATCTTGTGAGATAGATGTACCTATGTATAGTCTATACCTACGTTTTATGATGATGGCTACTGAAACGAATAGGTAAATGGCGCCTTTGAACAAGCCTTTGACCTTTGATGTCGGAATCTCGTTTTTTAATTATGTAACCTGTATCTGTACACCATCTTAATCAGTCTTTTTATTTTAGTGTGCGGTTGAATTTGGTATTGATTCAACGCCAATAAAAGCCTGTGCCAAAGGCGACAGAGGAACAGACCTTCTAGAATATTATGGAGAGGAGAGTAAGAAGGCGGATTTCTCATACGTGCCATACATCCTTATAAACGGCAAAAGATCAAACAGGAGTAACTTTACGAGGAATATTTGTGCAGAGTTCGCCGTTGCACCACCACCTTGCGAGGGTCCTGATTTTTTAGACGGCTAAATTTTAACAAAAGAATGATTACTTTCTTTTCATTTTTTTACCAAGCCGTGCCTGGTGACAAAGCCAGCTAGAAAACGCATCTCATCACTAATTGAGGGCATCGACTTCTGTTTTTTACAACTTATCATTATTATTTTTGCATATGTTTGACTAAAATTCCTAGTCATCGTAGTACTAGAAATAGAATAGTAGTAATAAAAGTAACGAAGACCCTTATTTCCCCTTATTCATATCAAAATGAGACAATAATGAAGCTAATGGTTATTGGTTGATAATGCTAAAACCTTAAATACATTTTTACATTTTACTAGATGGCGCCCGCGGCACGGAAAATCCCGTGGGAACTTTTGGTTTTCCCGGACAAAAAGGAGCCTATACGTAGTAGCCCGTCCCCGGGATGCAAGGTATCTCTCTCTGTAGGTAAAAAAATTTAGACGGATGATTTTTAAAAATCCCGTGGGATCACTACGATTTGGAATGCAATTCCATACAGCATCAGGTTTGAGGAGTTGGGTCCTCGAGTTCAACGACAAAGTATTTACTTGGTATGTACTATGTACCTCCAATATCATGTTGTTTGTTGTCTAACACCTATGTTTGGTTTATTACTGTTAGATTATTTACAGTTAGATACAATCACAATATCTTTATTAAAAACTCCGTCTACTTGTGAAAGTAAATACGGGTGTATTTTCAAACAAAGTCTATTCCTATGAGAGACTGTGTAAGGTGAATTTTTTTGCATAATATGGGGCGAAATAAACAAGCAATAAAAACAACCTTAGGGAAATCTGGAAATTGCGTAGAGAATATTCCGTTGGAAACAGCTTACTTCCACCAACATACTTAATAGGTATACCTACTTAATACGTAATAAGTAGGTAAACATACTTATAATAATATTTAAAATATTATTATAAGTAAGTTATAATAATATTTAAAATCTATACATATTACATATAATAAAATTGTAGAAAAGTGGTGTCTGTACAATGGAAATATATAAAAAAAAAGTAGCAGGGGTTGTTATTATATCGATGCCGAACCCGAAATTGTAATTAATTTTTTTTTTGTCTGTTTGTCTGTTTGTCTGTGTGTTTGTGCACGCTAATCTCAGAAACGGCTTATTCGATTTAGATACGGTTTTCACTAATATATTGTAGTAAGCTTCACTTAGGATTTAGTGTTTATTTCATGTCAATCGGTTCATAAATAAAAAAGTTATGTCAGTTTAAAGGATCACGGCGCCTCGCGCCTGAGCGTCCGTGGCCATATAAAGCGCGAAAAGTCACTATTCCACGCGAACGAAGTCGCGGGCACAGCTAGTATTATTATAAGTATGTCTTTAAAATAACCGGAATATGGATTATAATTATTATTTTGTACCTTTGACTTTATATTCCAGAATAAGTAGGTAGGTTAACACTCTGATAACCTAAGTTAGGGTTGCCATCCGTAAAATCAATTTAGGACAAAAGCTTGAAAACGCCGGATTTTCGGTAAAACCTGACATAGTTGTCTATCTTTTTCCTCTCAAAAACTAAATATACGTCATTCTAATTTATTTATTTGCAAAGCAATATACCTACCTACCTAACTAGTAACTACCTACCGTAATAGTTGGTAAAAACTAAACAACCTCATATTTAAAAAATTAAACCGTCTTCAAAAACCGTACCGAATGGATGGGGCGGCAAAATTTGAAACTTAGACCGTTTGTATTTAACCCTGCCTGGAAGTTCCTCGGACCCTCTCCAAACTAGGACAAATCCGTGGACACCCGGAAGGATGGCAACCCTAAGCTAAGTTAACATTAAGATAAGTTGCAGCAATCAATTAGGTCTGTTTTTACTTTCTCGCCAAGATCTTTAATACTGGTTCTATTCTACAAAATACAAATCTTAATATTTTGTTTACGATCATATTTCGGCTCCCCTGCGGATTTGGCATCCCTAAAATAAATCTAAATCTATCGTTAAAATTTCCTAAAACCGGCAATTCCTGTTTAACGTCCCACGTTATTGAGGCAAGTGTAAAATTAATTTAACTATGCCACCGCGGTGCAGTGCACCGGTTCTTCCGCCCTCATTTTATAAACGTCAAATCAGAGTTTTGTAATAATTGCCGGTGTAATATTTGTAGGCGTTTAATTCTTTCCATAAAACGCACCAAACCGATGCAAGTATGTAATTACTCGTTTTTTATAGATCCTTACTAACTATAATAACAATAATATATTCGTTTTGAATCTTCAGAGTGAGTGAAAAAGGATGAAATGTATTTGAAAAAGCTTAAATATTTTAATACTGATAAAGACCTGATTTAAGGAAAATAAAATATTTGAACAAAATTGTAAATTGTAATGTCTCATATTGTGAAATGTAGACTTTGTCGATCTGAATTGTTCAAATAACTTTGTAGGGCCAATGTCCAGCTGTGTAGTGTGTACCGATGAATCACGAGACAATCATTTAAAATATGTATCAGGTTGGTATCTTTTCAATTATTCATTCCTTGTTCATTGGCAACTATCGTTATAATTGTGTTACTGTGTTAGTGAGATACAGATTGTTATAAGTAAGTAATTAGTAACTTACCTACTTGAATAACACTATGAAGACCGTTGAAATAATATTGTCTCAGTGTTATCACAGGATATTGGTACCACATGATTAGTACCTACCTACATATATATATTGCTTCATCTCGTAAATACCAAAGGTGGATACAACATGTAGAGGATGTCAAATAATAGATAGGTTCAATAAGAATGGCGACACTAGTCCACGATAAAGAAGGTTTAAAGGAAGACCCAAAAAAATCTTGATAGATTTAGGGAGAGGTAAGTGGAAAAATGACATCGTGTAAGATCAGTAAAGGAAAGAACTAAATGGAGGAAAATCGTAGAGAAGGCCAAGACTCACAAAGGATTGTAGATACTCTCGTTTCTATCTAGTTAAATTCTCAAAATACAAGTGTAAATTAAAAATTGATAACTCCCCCGACAAGTGAAGGTTACAGTAACTAGAAAAGAGCTCATAACTTTCAAACGGCTGAACCGATTTTCTTGGATTATAGCTAAGAACCCCTCTTTTTGTAGGTACCTAAATACTTTTCTACACTGGGAGGGTTAGCTTGTAAGTTTAGCTATGCATGTTTGTCAATTCAGTTAGATACCTAGTGTTCTCTCATTATGTTCAAATAGTACTCATTAAATGATGAGAAATCACTTGGAGTCATTTTTAACAAATCTGACATTCTTTTTAAAAATATCCTTTAAAAAATGTTAAGTTCACTAACATAAAAACAAGAAGCAGTATTGTAATCTTTCTAGACAGTTACTTATAGTTATCTTCAATGTCGAGCACCCCAAGGTCCAATTATTTCAGCGGGCGCAGACACGCGAGTGTATTGCATAATGTACAACCTCCAGAGCTCAGAAGGTTCAGGAGAAAGTTTGTAAGCTTAATTGTTACTTAATGAATTGCTACGATCTGCTTAAAAGGTTCATTAACATTTCATTTTAATGAGAAAAGTTTTACATTTTTAGGGTTCCGTACCTCAGAAGGAAAAACGGAACCCTTATAGGATCACTTTGTCATCTGTCTGTCTGTCCGTCTGTCATGTCTGTCAAGTAATAGGGTACTTCCCGTGGACCTAGAGTCATGAAATATGGCAGGTAGGTAGGTCTTATAGCACAAGTAAAGGGAAAAATCCGAAAACCCTAAATTTGAGGTTATATCATACAAAAAAAATTAAAATGTGTATGGTGTCTTCTCGATAAACTAACGTTTATCGGGGTACGGGCCTCGAGGCCGAGCCTCCTTGCCCGGGCGTGTCCTCACAGGTTCTTTGCTACCTGGATTATTAATTTCAGCCCTTTCTAAAGGGCTGAGGTCGCGCCTGAATTCGGCGTCGGCCTTGAGGCATCTGAATTCTCTCTATCGGCTCTCTCTCTTGGTAGTGCCATATCCGGTGGGTGGGTTATCATGTCCGGTGGTTGGGGTGTCGTGTCCGATGCGTCTTCGTCTTCGTCGCCACCGATGCCTACGTTGGGAGGCACCATTGATACGGGACGTAGAAGCTCACGGGGCAGTGGACGCCCGCCCGGTGGTCTTGTTTGTAGTGGGGCTATTCCGTGGAGGTGTTGGCATGCACTTGTATCCGCGCGAGCGAACATAGCGGTTGCGAGATGGTGGACATACTCCTCCACGGTCGGTGTCCGGGTGTCTGGACATACTCACACATCTGGAAATTAAAATGTGTTCACGAGAAATTTATTCACTAAAGCACATATAGATGGCGCAGACCGCATAAAGGTGTAAAGTATATCTTGTACCCTAATGGACGTGCGGAACCCTTCGTGTGCGAGTCCGACTCGCACTTCACCAGTTTTTTCACAATTTCTCTAGTTAGGACTGCAGGCGTAGATGTTATTTTTTTTTTGTTCTATTACATATAGGCTGCAGGGTTGCAGTTACAACTAATCTCGCAAGTGGAATGTACAAGGAAGTTATCGTTTTTCGACTGTCTCTTGTTTACCACCGGAAAAGGTGGTCTACCTTACGCCAAGGAAAACGATGGAATTTCATGGCAATAGTAGACCATTTACGTAAATCTAATACCTGACTAAATGCCACTTTTTTAAATAACGTCATTCCTTTACCTAGTTGCGTGCGTAATTCCCCTTGAAAGTACCTACAAGTACAACCAGTAAACCCGACAGTGAATCAAATGTTTTATTCCTACGTTTTATTTTTTATAACAAGCCGTGTTGCTGTCATTATGTTATTTTCCGAATGGTGCACTGTACACTTAGATATTTGATACCACCATATGCATTTCCGCAACGTATGCTATGTCATGCGGATGCATTCACAATTTTAGTATGGGCTTTGACGGCTCTTGCGTATTAATTAAAACGATAACATGGAAAAAAACTGTTTGTAAATATGAAACGCGAATAAAATAAAAAATTTTAGTGCACGAAAAAAGATTCAAAATATTTTTCATTTGCGGAATTAGTCCAATTGCTGGCAAAAATTGGTAGAGAACTCTGTTTTGAATTATGTAGTAAATAGTGTAGTTTTTTGTTTAGTAATGTGGAGGGTCACAAGAGATTATCTATAGAAGCTAAAAGTACCTAATTTTGAAGCCTTGCTTGCTTTGAAGCTTGTACCTACTTTGGGCTCTTCTCAGACTGGGGCGCGTTAGGAACCCTCGTAGCTTTAGTTTTAAGTTACGTTATTAATTATCACCACTATATCGTACAAATTTAACGATTCCGATCATTAAAAGGAGTACAATTTTACCTACTTTGAATAAATGATTTTGACTTTGAAGGAGTCAGATGCACACAGATGCCAATTATGTATCATGTGAGTAATCATGTTTCATGTGATTTCACAAGTTGCAAAAGAAGTAGGAATAATTGTTTGTGAATAGTAGACAGACATAGTAAAAGTGAAAATTGGTAGATAAGCATTGATGCCCTGGTAGGTACTTTGCGTAATGTGTGTGAAATAAGTAGGTAAGTAAAGTACATAGGTACTTGTTATTCATACATGAATGACAGTACCTACTTATCTAATAAAATCAGCGCGTATTGTTCCATGAAACGATACGATAGTATCTCATTCAGTGGCTAGTTCACAGCATAATAGCATTACGTGGAAACCTTGGCAAGGTAGACCTACTAGTACACAGCTAGGACTATAAACATTCAACACCGCTACTGTGAAACTCTGCAAGTGACTTGTACTGAACGCCGTCACAATATATAGATATTAAGTAGGTATAAGTTTCTTGCGCCTTTTTCCGCGTGGCATTTCTGTTTTCCCGAGGGACTTTTTCCTGCGGTAAAAAGTGGCCCATGTCCTCCAGGTTGCAATTTATCTCAGTGTGCTAACTTGAACTATTTAACTCTGAAAATGAAAAAATACAAGGACTTATTTACAGACTAGACAGACTTTCGCCCATTTAAGAGTGGGTAAGTTTTGATAGAAACATAGATCTACAAAAAACATTCCAAACAGATGTTGGATTTACTTATAAAGAGGAGAAATATCCTATATATTATACCAGTATTACATAATACAAGCTAAAAGTTGACACGTGACATCAGTAATTATCCAGTAATTATTATCTACACATCGTAACAATACAGTTGGCAATGAAATTATGGATATAATGAATATATAATATATGGATACCTATAGAACTCGAGGTAATGACTGACTCTTTAGACAAATAACGCCGTTATTAGTCTAAGGCTGATTCATATATAATGTATTATGCTCATTCAAACTTCAAAGACGTAGAAGAATCTATAATGTGAATGCATTTCAAACGAATACGTTTACGAGTACTTATATGACAATAAACAATAATAGTCTCTACCTAGTCTCTACTCTCTACACAAGTAGGTAATACCTACTACATACTATATCTATGATTGTATTTTGACGTAAGGTTTTATCACTAATAGGAATAGAAGACGGATCTCTATAAATGTATGTAATTTGCACACTATTTATACATCGATGACCATTACACGTATGGCATTAAATCACATGAAAACATGTATGGCCTGAAGAGTGCACAGGATGTTCAATGCTTTGTTTTTGACATGAAAATATTATTCTTAGTAGAGAGTTGGTCATACTTACTCCGATTATTATTGAAGGACCACCAAACCGTTCGTCTGCGGGGATGCTATGTCACCGTGTCATATTTTCTCACCAATTTTTGTCGAACCAAATATATCGGTCGACCGTGAATATAGGCTAAAGTGTTTAATTGCGCAGCGTAATCAATACCTAATCATATTTGCCACTTCAGTGGCGATTGTAAATGCGACTTCATTAAACCATTAATCCCAGTAATGCGTGTATGGTGGTAGTAAATGCATAGTTCCTTTATTTATTTTTGTTTTGTTACAATATCAACATTTCAAAGCTTGTTTTCAGGAATGCATTTTTTATGTGTCATATAACGTGAATCACCAATATAGTAGAAGCAAAAAACCGAGTATCCTTTTAGGGATTTCCAGTTTTATAATAATAGCAGATTATTAACACAACCTATCCTGTAGAACTGGTAGAATTTCACATAAGTACAATGTTTCAAGAAATACCAAATACATTTAGATCAGCATCTTAGATCTCCTTAATTAACCGAGTCTATCAAGCCAAGAAATTTTATCGAGAAGCATAACTTGTTTATTGCAATCTGTAGTAGGATACACCTAGCACGAAAGTTGAACAGCTACAATGTCGCATACGCCGTTGATTGACTGATAGTTGCCACTTTCTGGTCTCTCATATTGGCTTAAATACATTTGCAGCAAGAATACCAATGATTGCTCATCTCTAAGAAATATGACTGCTTTCCATTATTCATAACATAGGAGTATTCTTTGGACAATCATGCCATAGACATCACAATGTGATAATCGGGGTTTTCGTGCTAGCCCTCAGATTTAAAGATCGCACATACACGCGGTGCCATGACCAAGTACCTACCTACAAACTGCTACAAGGCCAAGGTCCCTGCGCTATTATGTATAATGAAGCCCGAGTCCAGCTCTGGTACGGTCAGCGCTAATCGGACCGCTAATGTGACAATAATCCGAGGTCACACAAACTAACACAATAGCCTGAGAGCCTGCGGCTAAAATTCCTTGCAACAATAATAATAAAACAAAAACATCAGAACTGAATTTATCTATGTTAATTAAAAGTAATATTAATTACTAGTGAACTGATAACATCGTTTGTATTTTTTTAATTTGTTCGCTAAAGAATCCTGGAGTGACAACTAATATAATACCGTAAAGGGAAATACCTAACCAAACCATTCGATTATTCTTATAAAAATGTTCAAAAGGGTGGGCTATTTTAGTCAAGGACTCCCAGAGTTAAACAAAGTACGCGCGACGACTCTCTATGACGCTAATATCCGTCGCATTTCTAGCACAAATGTTTATGAACGTGGGTGGCACAAATTAACGTACGACCAACTATTACAACACAAATCCGCCAAGTATGACATGGGTTCTTGCATCTTACTTTTAACACGTAATATGAAACAAGAGCTTGCATTTATAGCAATTTGGGTATTCAGTCATAATATCTGACATCACTTGCGTAATATTGTGATCACAGAACTCCTAAGAAGGCACTCCTAAATCTGTGTTTGTGATACACCTCCTGTTTCTTTGTTGCCAGAACGCTAATGTTATTATTTTAAAAAGTAGTCTATAGTTGTATACATACCTACTGTATATACATATTGCCTAGCAACTAATTAATGTTCCTAACGTTCTATTCCTGGAAAGTGTTGGTTTTCCGCATCATTTCGTGTTTTGATAGCTGTTGAGGTTAGCCGTATTTATAATCAATTGCTAACTTAATAACAGTAGGTACAGTATAAAATTACATAACAAGCCTCAAGTTAACGGGTCTAAAAACAATTTTGAAATAATCACTGCAGCAGTGCATGCTCTATTTTTGTTGATCGTTTTCCAAATAGGCATCCGCTTTGAAGCTCTAATAGAATCAAAATATTTTTATTCTGTGTGAGTGTGTGTCTACGTATGTTAGATTACAGGTAAAGCACATTCTATTGAGAAGAGCTGAACAAAAACTGCATATAATATGAAGTTTCTGCAGTTCTGCTACTATACTGCAACTATGTACAATGTACATAATCTCGGAATTGAGAGTTTGTAATCAAACTATCTCTTCGATATTTCAGGAATTTGCAACGAAGAAGTTACTTTTGCATTGAGTATTTTTAAGAAAAACATGTAGGTTGAAACAAATAGGGAATTCGTTATTGGTAGTAGTTAAATAAAGCAGTCCTCGCAGTTGATGGTAAAATACTTGCATACTTCCAATGAAACCATCAACGAAAACGGAAAGCTATTTTTGCCTCCCTATATTCAGCATCGAGCTATCGGTAAAACTAAATACGTTTCGTAAAGCAGACGAGTACCTAGTTCCCAATTAAATGCAAGAGATTTCGCTGTGATCTTGCATATCTACTTATGTAGTTGAAATTCCTCGGACACGTACGAAGCGATTTGCTTCCTCGTTTCTAATCCGAACCGCTAGGATATGGAACGCCGATTCGGCATCAGTTTTCTCTTCGACTTTTAATATAGGTACCTTCAAGTCAAGACTGAATAGGCAACTTTTAGGCAAGTGCGTTCCATTTTAGTCTACACACTACATCATCACTTGCTAGCAGGTCTGATTGAAGCCAAGCGCTAGTCTATGAATTAAAAAAAACAATACGGATACAAGTAAAATAAAGATTGAAGTAAAAACTCTTACTCTCTTTTGTGCGCCACGGGGGGTGAGCTCGATGCGGGGGACGAGCGACCCATTCCCGGTCAGTCGATGCGACGCCATTCACCCGAGGGATTACCAACACACGACCACGGGGACATAAACATCACCCATCCTTGTCTATCCATTTCAATATGAAAGGGACGAAGTTGTCGACATTGAACGAAAACAAATCAGTCGCTCGAGTATGTGTAGTGGCGTTCTCGTCTCCCGTTGACTTGGCAAGTCGCCCAATGACGCGTGCCAGCCAACAACCACGTGCAGCCAGACAAATAACCAGACCGATTACCAGTCGACTGGAAATATTAAATTATTCCATGCTTCTGAAATATCGATCACTATCCAAACAAGGCGTTAACCCTACCCATGCGGATGTATGAGGTTAATTGAATTCGTAAAATGCAAGTGACTCAATGACATTTACGTAGAAATTAATCAATTCAATAAGTGTAATTTTATTTACATGGTCCTGTATTTTTACTAAGAAATTTGAATCTTTTCAATGCAAACTGATAGTGGGACTCCTATCTATTTCGGTGTTTTCATTTTGACAAAACGGATATACATAATATTATCTCAACGTAGGTAAATAAACTGGCCTTCCCTGATTTCTGAAACCTTAAAGACCCAAAAATCGAATGAATGACAGAGCCTTAGACTAGGGATTGGTCTCCGCTATCCAATGAGACAAAGCCAAACCATTCCAACAAAAAGACTAAGTTAACATTGAAGAAGAAGAATAGATGTTCTCGAAACCCAGCCGTAATAGGTTAAAAAATCTTTTTCTCCTGATTCTGGTATCGGAATCCTACGATCATGGAAATTTATTCGTGTTTGTAATATGTAGGTTTAGTACAAACCTACGCATTAGTTTCAACTTTCTTAACAGAAACAGCAGACAGGTTACAACTAACCTGTAAATCCTGTCTCGTCAGAATTGCAGGGAGCGAACGAGAATTATAGAGCGAAAATAGTATTAATTATTTTAAAAGCCTTCAAGAAGAACTCGTTTATTCGATAGTTGCATTTGGCTTACACGTTTTCTCAAATTGCTGTTATTTAAAACGCAGTAGGTACCTGTAGCAATTTTTCAAATAACATGGCAAGCAGTTCTCATGATATTTATTTCCCCTTTTTTCAAATTATTTCGTACTATTTATTTTTATTTTATTAAGGGTTTGCTAAGATTACGGCGATTTTGAAGACTAGTGCTTAGCTTAGAACAATCGATTTTGATAGTTATGCTTACCTACATCTAACAAGCGCGGCCCAAACTATTCAATCAAAAAGAATATTAATTGATGTGATGATATATTTTATCAAAGATTGGATCATCTTCTAAAGAAATTCAGCTTTTTAAGCTGCAGTGCTGCTATATTATATAAGTACATTGTGTGTTTTTCATATACCACGCTCTCGATGCTTAGCATTTCTAAGTTATAAAAATCTTACATGTTCAAAACATTAAGGAAAACCATGTAATTAATATCTAGGTCGGATGTAGAGAGGTCGATTCTCATTAACGCTGTTATCGTTCCTATGATTTCAATTCAAGGCTTTTAGGAAATCTCGCCGTAGTTCCGACTACTTAGCATTTCATCATTCATCGCTGACCATAAAACGTGACTAAATACTTTCATTAGAATTGATTTCTGACGTGTCTTGTCTTTGTGGACGAAAAAAATACATAACAAATAGGTGATTTCTGTTACAACGTGATTACAACGGACAGTCATTTGCTTGTCATCTATTAAATAAGTGAATAATACATGCACATTGTTAATAAGATGTTGGGATACTGTGTAAGGAGAGGCGGACGCGCCTTTTCGATGACGTCACAGTCTGAATCATTCGATCGTCCGCGCCCGCAGACCGATGCGCCTGCGCATATAACGCTCTCCACTGTACCACCACATAAGTCGTAAACCTCAAAATTATCGCTTTTATTACGCTAAGAATGTAATCTTTGTATCCTCATTCCTATATTGATTGAGCTTTACCAAGTCTAAGCGTGAACATAGTCGGCCTTCAGAAGCAATAATATTGGAGTTGGCAAGTCTCACATCGGCATTACGAATAATAAGTAATAATATGATCAAATTAATAAAGCAATGCACGTCTGTGAAGGCGCGCGGAGTGGTGGCGGTGTGACTACCCGGC
Organism: Maniola jurtina; assembly: GCF_905333055.1. Lineage (NCBI taxonomy): Eukaryota > Metazoa > Arthropoda > Insecta > Lepidoptera > Nymphalidae > Maniola > Maniola jurtina. The sequence continues at coordinate 9,100,512 of NC_060030.1, forward strand.
GCGCATATTTCACGAATTGTTGCTATTGGCTCATACTGGCTCCTGGAGACCAGACTAAAAGCATTTAGTGTGCATTTACGCATGATAGTTAAAGACGCAATTTTTTCCTATATAATAATATAGGAATATGTCGATACTAACTTGATAATTTCATTATGAATGGATTTTGCAGTTATACTTTTGCAGTAACCCATCATAATAATTATACATGTCAGCAAAGCTCCGGCATATCTATGTGTACCAAAAATGTTAATAAGTATGCCCCTATTCTGTAGAGCGTAGATCATAAAAGAAAAACACTGTTTCTTCGTCGTTTTTGGTTGCAGCTGTTCGGAGCGACGTTGATGAATCACCACGGATGCGTCTCTTTGTATGTGCATAGGCAAGTTTTTATCTCGAAGCAATCCACCGACCAGCAGCAAGCACATTAATTTATAATTTAAATATGTAATTTGATGCCTTGCGCAGGATTTTGGATAGGTTTTATTTATACTTGATTACCTGGACATAGAGCTAGGTAAAGTACTCTTCCGTCTTCTCCTCTATAAACAGTAAAACTGTTTAATTATGCATATAATTACCTTACTGTGCCACTTGTCGCTGTACCTAGCGTTGCATGTTTACTTATATTTATGTACTTTGTTTTCTCCAGCTTATCATTATTGAGGCAAGGTAATTCAAATGACTTTCTGGTAGACTTAAATAAACAAATAAATAGCGATTCCTAATGAATGTCCTACCTAATTTCTTGTCCTATTTCATAAAAAAGAAAGGTAGGTACATAATGAATGAAGCATAGAAGTCATCAATGCAATAATGTGAACGTATTTATTCGTATTGGTACCTCGGTATACGCAAAAGCGATATCATTACTATCGTGGAAACATTAATCAAAGCATGATAAGCGCTTCAATGGTGCAAATGTTACTTACGTAAATCACTCTTTTGTTGTCATCGCGATTGTGGGCCATATATCAATCAGGAGTTGGGTTTATGTGGCAACAATAAACAAATCATCACAATAATTAAAGCAGTAAGTCATTTACGACATTTAGTGCCTGTGTCACCTTTGACCCGACTGCGGTTCCACCTACGCTACTAATTTATTTTTCTCATAAGGAATATTGGTATTCATTCAATTCAAGGTACCTACTTAATCATTGATTTATATATTGTGTTTAAACACACAATGAAGAATAAATTGCGTCTTTCTTTTTAATTTTAGTTCGAGGCTCGAGCCCACAAATACTATAGGTACTTATATCAGTTTAGACAATAATGCATTATAATGGAGTGACTTTAACAAATAAAAAATTAAATATAGACTATGGGTTGATCAACATCTTTTAAATACCCCAGATTATATTATGTATTTTGCTTACTCTGATTGAAGGATAACAAGAAAAAATAAAAAGCTCCATCCGAAAACTTTGAGCACGGAACTTTAGACATATTTTGTGAGAATGAGTAACGCATTTGGAATTGCATTCTTTGGGTCTCGGGATTGGAAACAATAAGCGGTTACGGGACACCGGACACGTGTTGGGTACTAAAGCAGGGGTGAAGAAACTACGGGTCGGCCGATAAGCCGCCGCCATGTTTACTCGATCATTATAAATCATAGAACATAAACGCTGCAGCCTTTGACCCTTCGATAGAGTCATGTGATGCTCCTGTCTCACTCGTACCTACTGGTTCCATTAAACCAAAATAGAATGGTTTTACTGGTACGAATTTAGCTGGGAAATTTAATACCAAAGTTTCACAATTGTATAATCAGGTCAGTAGATCAGCATCACGAATAACTGAAAACGCCACGAATAAATGATACTCGTACCTACCTTCTAAATAATGCTGCCCGCGAATTTGTTCGAGTAAACATGCCAAAAAAACGAGCTTTGATCACGATCTCAATTGAGGGTAGGTTAATTGAGGATTTAATTCATGAGGCAAGTTTTACCAACTGAAAATGTTATTTCTCTATCTACACCGCCGTAGCAATTCATAGCTCAGTATACTAAATGCAAGGGTCATCTTCTGGATGTTCTTAGCTGGATTCACGTTACCTATAGGCTGAAATCTAGAGAGCTTACTTATTTATTTATTTTTGGTGACGAGGGAAATTTTGCTTGGGTAAGAAATCGAGTTAAGGCGAGCGCCTTCAGCGCATATGAAGTATTGAGAAACTCAGAGATATCATGAAGTCATCGGTGCATTCTGCGCGACTCCTGCGTTACCAACGGGTAACGCAAAAAACTGGGGCGTTTCCTCTAGGACGACCAACGGGTCCTTTCAGAGGAAACGATCCAGTTTTTTCACTATAGGTTGGGGAAAATGGGTAGATGTGAGATGTGAAATACATACTTAGCAGTTGTATCTCAAGTGGTAAGTAGGCCAATATAAGGCATAAGATTGAGAGAAGCTAGTTGCTGATAGATTGGGAAAGGGTGAATGATAACGCCTGGTTCGATGTTTTAGCACGTAGAAGAGCAGAGAGGCGGGTCAGCACCACGAATCGCGATTTATCTAGTAACTACATAATGACAGGCCATTGAAGTAAGTATAGTTATTTTATATATACGCTGTAGTTTTTTGCTGGAGTGTGGAATTACCACTCAAAGATTGGTCTCTAAAATCTTTGGAGAAAAGTGCCTTCGAGACAACGCTAATTTTCTTGAATAATTGTCAAGACCTGAATCATCAGGTAAGTAGTGTATGCAATACGATACCAATCAAAATATCCAGAAACTATTTGAGTGCGATTCTAAAACATGATATTCCACCATTTTCCTGAAAATGAATTGCTAAAATGTTATCATCAGTTTTCTACAGTCACTGTTCGCAACAAACTGTACAAACAATGATTTATGGTTCAATAACAATAACAGAGTTATCACAAACTGGCTGTTAATATGTATAATAGCTGCGGGCAGTGGCTTGACCACTATTTCCTGTGATACCAGAGTTCTCGATAACCGAGTAGCCAGACTTCCGTCACGCCGACCCATCTCCATCTAGCTATCGGCACAGAGCTATCGGGTATTTATGTTAACTCATCTGAAATATGTGATGCTGTTCTAAACTTACTCATCGGTAACCTCGTGTCATATTTTAATTACTACTAGACTAGATAATACCTACCTGTGGTAATACCTTGTATGCGTTGCAATGTGACTTGCTTGTCATCTATTGAGGGCACTAGCACTAGGTATGCTAGATTTTTCCCCCAAGTCCTAAGCACTTATTTGTCAAGTATTAAATACTAGATGATTGCCAGATTGCCACTAGTTCGTCCGCGTGTATGTAGATTTTTAAAAATCCCGTATGAAATCTTTGATTTCCAGGATAAAAGATAACCTATATTTGTCTCCAGGATGTAAACTATCTCTGTACCAATAGATGATGCCCGCGCCTTTATTTAGGTTTTAAAAATCTGTGGGTTTCTGTGGTTGGTCTTTGTTTTTCCGGGATAAAAAGCAACCTATGGCTTTCGCCAGGATGTTATCTACCTTTCATCAAAATTGGTTTAATGGAGGGGCCGTGAAAAGCTACCAGACAGACATACTTTCAACTTTGACTTTACCTTACCTGGTCAAATCATAAATGAAGAAATCCGTAGAAGAACTACAGTCACCGAAATAGCTGACTGACTTGAGAAGCAAGGTGGCAATAGTAGTGCAGATAAGTCAGCCTGCATGTATTAAAAATAATTAGGTCTACTAAACACAACATAGTGCAAATTATGAGGACTTCAAGAGAAAAACTGAAAACATAATATAATAACTTTCTAGGTCCAAGAATTTGGACTGGGCGTTGATGAATCAGTCAATGAGTGAGTCAGGACTTTAATTTTTATATTATTCATTGATCAGATGCAACATTTGTTTTCAAACAAATCAAAATTGAGGACCTAGTTTATAAGTTGAGTCTCCAAAAGTGTATGTTTTCCCTAGAAATAACTGAGAGATTATTTGGATAATAATGTGGTGAGACCTATGGGTGCGACAGTCGATAAGCCACCTAATTTGACGTAGGTTATCATATTGGGGGCAATTGCCTTGTCCACAAATTCCAACATGGGTTAGTCTGTGATAACACCGTTGAAACGACATTGCTACTGTCGCCAGAAGTAAACATAGGTACCCCAAATACCATTTTAGGGTTCCGTATCCAAAGCGCTAATGGAGCCCTACTAACGTCACTCTGCTGTGTGTTTATCCATCCTCTAGCTCGTAGACCAGAAAGTTACACCCTGTTTTATATTTTGGTGTAATGTTGTCCCAAAACCGAATAGGTCAAAATTCATAAAATCAGATCTCGAGATATAGAGGTCTAAAATTCAATTGAACATGATTTTCAGAGTTGGTGGGTATATAAACGTGTTTTCTCTACGGGATCACCAACGATAAAAGCATCGAGACATGAGCAATGATGCGGTACCTATACCATACTCATGAATATATTAAAAGGTCTACCATCCCAGAAAGAAACAATGCAAGTCTATAACAAGTTTGATGTAATGGCATTTACAATAGGCATAAAGTCATCGGTCCCATAACTTAACCTACATTTCAAAGGTTCATACCTATCTACTCTAACGGAACCTCCATCTATCTAATGATGTGTAGGCAGTTAACCATAACATCGTGGCCGAGGTAAAATACACCCGTACACACTCGGTTTGTTCTTGATCACGGTGCACTTCCTGCTCGAAACTAACAAATCAAGGTGTCGGTTGCACGCAACATAAGAAATTGGGATATGAGCCGCATTTATTGATACTTTCTCTTTTTATCGGCTCTTTTATTCTTCTCTCTAGTAATACTGAGTGAATGTGAACCTTACGTATATCTTCTGCTGTACTATGTAAAGTGTTCTAAACACAGAAATCATGAAAACTTATTACGATTTCTGAGGCCCTGATTCGATCTTTAGAATGAAATCTCTCTGCTACGCATATTGCAGGAAATGTCCCAACTCCCAGTGTCAGTTTTCATGGTCATAACTCACGATTTAGTAAAATTCTTACTATCATCATCATCTACCCATCGCCGGCTCACTACCGAGCATGGGTCAGAAAACCGTTCGAAGCTTGAGAACAGGTTGGCTTACAGTCTACGACGCTGGCCCTTAGGAGCTTTATTCAACTTATGTACTTATCACCAATCATTAATTATTTTGAGAGACACTTTACAAACAGGTAAATCGATATGAGCACGATGATTTATACCTAGAAGCTATTTAAAATTAGTACCTACTATTTAGGTATGGATCTTTAGAGTTAACAACCATGACTCTATAGCGCATTGGCGTATTCCATTTTAGGTTTAGATTGCATCATCACTTACAATCAGGTGATCGTAACGTAGTCAAGCACAAAGCTAACAAAAAACACGTTTGACGAACATAGTGAATGCATATAACTACCAAAAGGTAATTATAGTTAACATATTAAATTCTTATGTGTATGCTAATGCGCAGATTATTATGAATGTATTGAAATAGAAAGGATTATGAGCGAATTTATCAAAGGTGTCGCGGATATGGCGCCTATTCGAGCAGTATAGGACTGATGTCATGGCCAGGCGTTACGTCACAGCTCATCATGGTCACCGGTCACCGGCCTCTTTGGTGAGCACAAGGCTGTAACAAGTAGAACGCGTGGCAGCAAGACGTGGCTCCTAGAAGTTGTAGTGAAGGTTTGCATAGTGCGAAGTGCAAGTTGAAGTCGCCCCATCCGCGTCGTCGCGTGCTGCAGTAACGATGGCTGGAAGCAGAGTACTGTGTGACGTGCTACTCACGTATTCCAACGGTATCATCATTAAAACTTTGCCCTATCAGAGGAATTACGTACATTTACGTATTTCATGGGGAATTCGCCGACGCAGCAGAATTACTACCTTGCATAATCTACGCAAACAGCCAGAGAGAATCTCTGCACAACTCTATCTGTACGTGCTTCCGCCTTAAAACCCAAATCATTGTAGCAAGGAATAAGGTACCTATAGAATAAATAAGAGTCATAAGATTGATATTTCTGTGAACAAACATTGTTACAGTAGATAAGCTAGTTTAAGGAAGCTTGGAATGAAAGTACTTAGTAAGTAAAAATTATTATTAGTCTCTTTCAAGTCATCTTCTACGCAGCCGCTTACGCAATTTGCTTAATACTGTTCTATATGTATATGTATTTAAAATTGTACACGGTATGCATGCGTTGAGTGCGACTTTCTGCCATGCAATTGTTGTCGCGCGGCGCTGCCGCTGGTGCATGTGTTTGACTCAAGCTTTACCACGGCGGCCGCTGCTTGTACCGTAACAGTTTGACAGATAGCCACTGCTCCATCGCTAATGTAGGTTAATAGTTTATTCACATCTTTATACTTACTCAAGTGTTTGAACCTTCTATTACTTTTATTAAATTGTAAGAAGTGTTCCTATTCATACAAAAATTAGCCAATTAGGATAAAGGGGTCATAACACTGTTAATTCTTAAGTACTGCAAACATAGTTTGTCTTGTTTAGACTTCAGGTTAGATACCTGAAGTTACCTACTGAAGTCTTGTCGTTTGAAAGTTTTATTAAAAACAGAGATGTTAGAAACATATATTTTTGAATAGATCCAGAAAACAAACTTCACAGCAGATTGATTGATTTTATTAACCAGTATTTTTTTATAGAAACTTACAAAAATATACTTACGTATTGTACTTTACTAGAGGCAGTTAAATAAAATATAATGATTCCAACTTACCTACACGTATTTATTTTTGATTGGATAAATCACGAAAAGGCACGTATTGTTAACTTTTTGTATAGGTGCCTATAAAAATAAATTGTTCGCGTTATAATTATATTAACTTACTAGCTGATGCCCGCAGCTTCGCCCGCGTGGATTGGTCAGATCCCCTGCAGCATCAGGATTGAGGAGTTGGAATCCAAATTTTTTATGAAACAATGTCGCAAAGTTTCTCCATCGATTAAAAAAAAAATTACGCAAATCGGTTCAGAAATCTCAGAGATTTCGGTGTGCATAGGAAGAAAAACACAACTCCCTTTTTGAAAGTCGGTTAAAAAAGTAGCCTATGTTATACCCTGGTCAATCCTCTACTTGTCTGTGAAAATCCCGTCAAAATCGGTTCAGCCGTTCCAAAGATTAGCCTTTTCAAACAGACAGACAAAAATTTTAAAAACGTGTGATTCAGTTAAGGTATCGTTCAAATAACCCTATGAGCTTAATATGAGGTAGTTATTTCGAAATTACAGACAGACACTCCAATTTTATTTATTAGTATAGATAATACTTAAGTCTTTTTTACCAGGCACAGGTCGTTAAGGTAATTGCTATTTGACAAATCGCAAAAATGCTGTACTTTGAAGTAAATTGTTTATTTTTCTAAAGCATTAACAGCTATTAAATACATGCAATTAAAAACTTCAGTTTGTGAAGATTATAAGGGCCTTTTTTAATTTAGTATACATTATCCCAATAATAAAAAAAAACCAAGTTGAAAACATTGCTGTTCGCAACTTGTTCTGTAAAAGTTTTCTTTAACATCTTGATACTTTGAAGCCAACCTCCAGAAAATGATATGTTTAGGTTTAGCAATCAATTTTAACTGTTAGTTTTATACTAAATGTTTTTCGTTTCTTAAATAATCTAAAACTAACCAAAAAACTTCCTGTGCTATTTATTTTCTTGCAGGCGCTCTATGGAATTCAGTGTCCACTGGACTGTCATGGCGGAAGGACTGTGCGCGTCATTTCGTCGCAAAATATTATTTAAAATGAATATAAGCTTATTATTTTTGAATGAAAGTTGTGTTTATAATCGTTGAAAAATAAAATAGGGATTTTTTCATTTCTAAATGAAGCCTGCTTATATACTAAATTTTATTCTAAAGTTACGGTTTTACCAGGTAAATACTCGGAGGTTGTCATAGATTATGATGACAGATAGTAAGTGTTCTAAATAGGTATTATACCTATGTTAGGAGATAGCGCGCCTCGTTCCGGGTGCCGTGTTCCGAAATGGATTTCGTAGTAGTGCAAGTTTGGTGCAAGCCCCACATGACGGAGGGGTATGCGTCAGGCATTTCCTGTGTACAAAAAAAAGACCTATATTTCGGATCCATATTTCATCACTGACAATATGCACTATTCAAAGACTGTTCTTCAAGCATTGAGGAATTTTGGACAGAGACATCTCGAAGGTTCCCGAAGGCTGCCTGAGTTAGATTTGTCGGCTAGCTAGCTTTTTTCGAAATTGGACTTACTTAGCTGGATTGTGTGTTAGAGATTTCTTATGAGATATTATATGTACATAATATAACCATCATAAGGAAGCTCAGATTCATGCTGCGGGCAATGGGGAGAGCCTAAAGGTTGGAACGCCATTTCGGCGGCCGTGTTTCCTGCCATATATACCATAGATACCTGCAAGCCAAGAGTGAATAGGCATCTTCCAGGTAAGCGTGCTCCAACTTGGACCTCATCATTGCTTTCTTTAAAGCATGATTGTCGTCAAGCGCAAGCGCAAAGATTCAGGCGGCGCAAACCCGTAGCATGTGGAAGACCCTATTAAAGACCTATGTTCACTGTGGACGTCTGTCGGTTGATGTTGATGATTATGTCTTTAGTGCAAGTAGTTCAGTAGTTTCAGAGTTTATCGATAACAAACAAACAAACCTTTCCTCTTCATAATATATGTACTTAGTAGCGCAAACTTGGAAAAAATCTCGTGGAAACTCTTTGATTTTCCGAGATAAATGTCATTTTACCTGGCAGCCCTAATCAATTTTATCACTGATAATAATAACTAATTCATAACCGTTAAAACTAAGAGTCAAAATCTCGTTTTTCTAGTCGAGTTCCGTAGGCTCTTTGAACCCACCGCATTATTATCCCAAGAAAACCTACCATTAGATGTAGGAATAATGGAAAGAGGTCACAACCCTCAGCAATAAAGAATACGATGCGGAGAGAGATGTCACTCTCAAGGTCTTTAAATGTATCCATGCAAAAAACCACGTCGACTGGTTGCTCCGTTGCAGCGTGATTGAATATTAAACCAACAAACACACTTTCGCATTTGAAATATGGCCAGTGATTATAAGAAACAGTTTAAATCTCTCTCTGCTCTCCGAGAGACGTTAGGCAAAGTGAACACGAATTATGACACTTCTGTGTTCTTATACAAGCTTAGGTCTCTCAATTTTGTCAATTAATGTCAAATTTCTTTCTCAGATCAAAACCTAGTAAGTGGTTTAAATTCAAGAGAAGTTTAGGCCGTAGTCTTCAACAAGAAACTCGGCGGTTGCTCTTTTCAAAGATTTGATATACAATATTAAATTGCTTAAAACGCACATAACTGAAAAGTTAGTAGTGCGTGATTCCAGGATCGAACCCCCGACCTTCGATTAGGAGGCGGACGTTCTAACCACTAGGCTATGACAGTTTTTAAATTAAAGGGGTTTAAATATTTTAGTGTGAAGACTGGCCTACACATTTATTCATTAGATGTGCATCACTTTCTTTTTTAGGGTTCCGTACCTCAAAATGAAAAACGGAGCTCTTAAAGGATCACTTCGTTGTCTGTCCATTTGTCCGTCCGTCCGTCAAGAAAACCTATACAGTACTTCCCGTTGATCTAGAATCACGAAATTTGTTCTCGGATTTATTCCTTTACTTGGGCTATGAGAGTTGAGACCTATCTACCTGCCCATAATTCTAGGTTAACGGGAAATACCCTATCGGTTTTCTTGACAGACACGACAGACGGACAGACGGACAGAAAGACAGACAACAAAGTGATCCTATAAGGGTCCCGTGTTTCCTTTTGAGATATGGAACCTTAAAAACATTATGTAAGTATGCAAAGTATTTCCCTTGCAAGCCATATTTAACAGTTGACATGTAGAGGTCATTGACTTTTCCTATCTTACTTTTAAGTTTTAATGCATCATTAAGTATTTACTGTTTTGACATGGTATTAAGTTAATGGGTGATATTTATTTTATTTTATCTAATTCCTTTGAAAAACTTAGTAAGGCGCATTAATCTATAAAAAACCTAGCCAGTTCATAGACTTACTATGTTTTAAAATGGTCAAAGCGACTTACTAGCTTTTAATTTTACTTTAATGTGGGTGTCCTTACAATACAACGGGACATACTATGAAAGTTAGGCTTATGACATAAAACGATTTTCGGAAAAATGACATTTACTTTGTTTTGATATGGGGCGGTCGATATAATTAGGTACTAGGGTAAAGGCTCAAGTAAATGAACAGATTGGACGTTTTTACATGTATTAAGAGCTGGAATAAAAAACCGGCTGATATACCTTTTTTAAATATTTTCTTACAAATTCTTACACTTTTTTCAATTTCAATTTCAAAACCGTGTTCCGTTCAAACCGTTCAAAAGTGCGTGTGCGTGCGTCCATGTGTGTGTGTGAGTGTGTGTGAGTATATACTTGTCTGTATGTTTGTACGAGTGTTTGTTAGTGTGGTATTGCGTTGTATAACCACATGAGTAGCGAACAGAGTCAAAGCTTCATACAAGCGCGCTACGATAGGTACACTACTACAAGCTTGAGGCGCGTGTGTGCGTGAGCACAGGCGCTACGTCGCGTACGGAGAGAAATCGGTTTATACCGGCTCGGCCTGTGCTCAAGCTCAGGGGCTGCAGTACACGTCGCGCGTCGTGTTTTCATTTAATTTAATGTTAATGATAATAATTTAAATAGTGTTTAAAATCTATTTTCTTGAACTGTCATAGATTTTGTTCAAAATCAATATCTGAGGATCCCTAGGAACACAAAACAGGATATTGTTACCAAATTTAAAAAAGTCGACGCCATTTTGAAATTCTTTGTTAATTGACCGATTTCGTTCAAAATCGATATTTAGAGCTCCCTGGGATCACGAAATAAGAAACTGTTACCAAAATTTAAAAAAGTCGACGCCATTTTGAAATTCTTTGTAAATTGACCGATTTCGTTCAAAATCGATATTTAGAGCTCCCTGGGATCACGAAATAAGAAACTGTTACCAAAATTTAAAAAAGTCGATGCCATTTTGAAATTCTTTGTTAATTGACCGATTTCGTTCAAAATCGATATTTAGAGCTCCCTGGGATCACGAAATAAGAAACTGTTACCAAAATTTAAAAAAGTCGACGCCATTTTGAAATTCTTTGTTAATTGACCGATTTCGTTCAAAATCGATATTTAGAGCTCCCTGGGATCACGAAATAAGAAACTGTTACCAAAATTTAAAAAAGTCGACGCCATTTTGAAATTCTTTGTTAATTGACCGATTTCGTTCAAAATCGATATTTAGAGCTCCCTGCGATCACAAAATAAGAAACTGTTACCAAAATTTAAAAAAGTCGACGCCATTTTGAAATTCTTTGTTAATTGACCGATTTCGTTCAAAATCGATATTTAGAGCTCCCTGGGATCACAAAATAAGAAACTGTTATCAAAATTTAAAAAAGTCGACGCCATTTTGAAATTCTTTGTTAATTGACCGATTTCGTTCAAAATCGATATTTAGAGCTCCCTGCGATCACAAAATAAGAAACTGTTACCAAAATTTAAAAAAGTCGACGCCATTTTGAAATTCTTTGTTAATTGACCGATTTCGTTCAAAATCGATATTTAGAGCTCCCTGGGATCACAAAACAAGAAACTGTTACCAAAATTTAAAAAAGTCGACGCCATTTTGAAATTCTTTGTTAATTGACCGATTTTGTTCAAAATCGATATTTAGAGCTCCCTGGGATCACAAAATAGGAACCTGTAACCAAAATTTAAAAAAGTTGGCACCATTTATAATTCTTTCTAAATTGACTGATTTCGTTCAAAATCGATATTTAGATCTATCGATCAATATTTAAAGATCGATATTTAAACTAGGCAATCACAACAAAAACAAACTTTACCATCTTGTTGAACAAATAACTATTGTTAATTAAATTGTATCCTCCAGTGCCAGCCCTACCAAAATAGTTATAAATTTTGCTCGCTTCTTAGAAGCTTTGCCTCTGTTTGCTACTCTATGGTATAACACCATGTTAGTAAATCTTAGTATATTTTTAACCGACTTTAAAAAAAGGAAGAGGTTCTGAATTCGTTGGTATCTTTTTTTTTTATGTATGTTCCCCGATTACTCAAAGACGCCTGGACCGATTTGGATTTTTTTTTTGTTTGATAGGGTATACTTTGCAAGTGGTCCCATATAAATTTGGTAAAGATCTGATGAATATCTTTGAAGATGGAGAACAGAACTCCTCAATGGATAAGAGCAAATTCAATTTTTTTTTTTAATGTATGTTCACCGATTGCTCAAAGACGCCTGGACCGATCTGGATTTTTTTTTTTTTGAAAAGCTAGGTATACTTTGCAGGTGGTCCCATATAAATTTGATGAAGTTCTGATGAATATCTTCTGAGATGGAGAACAGAACTCCTCAATGGATAAGAGCAAATTGCTCGCGATCAGTGTAATTGCTTAGTAAACAGTAGGGTTTTAGCTGGGCATGGCATATTATTATAGTACAGTGGGGCCACTAAAAATTTTGAAATAAAAAATTTTCAAAATAAAAATAAAACCGACTTCAAAAACCACAATAACTTAAATTATTTTTTACTTTTTAGTGTTTGTGATTTTGAAGTCGGTTTTATTTTTCTTTTGAATTTTTTTTATATTTATTCTGGTATTCTGCTTTCTTGGATATGGATCCCTCTTGGGTATCCCCATTTCTCTCTGTCTTTGGTACTATCAAGCTAATTTTCTCTCGCGATTTGCACAATAGCATTAGACCAACGCGTCTTCGGTCTACCTACCTGTCTTTCTTTCATCTGTAAAAATCGATACAATATGACCATTTGCATTTCAGTTTTAGGGCATGTCTCAAGGTGTCTGTAGGCTTTGTCTTTTTTCTTATGTCTTCAATTCTCACTTTGAATATTTTTTGCTTAATTTATGCACCTTGCCATCGCCCTTTAGCAAGTCACTATTTCTTTTTATATTCTTTGTCTGGACCCATGTTTGGCTGGCATAGGTAAGGCATGGCAGGATGCATGTATCTATAACGGATCTTTTAAGATGTACTGGGTAAGCTCCTTTCATTCTTTCCTTTTGTGCCCAGTAAAACAAGCATACTCGGGCTACTTTGAGAACCCATTAGCAGCTAACAGCAAGGCCTGGACTCAAATTTTTATATGTGGAAGCTGTATTTCTTCGTTGCGTTTATGAGCAAATAAGAATAGTTAACTACTTTTACTAAAAAATTTTTTTATAATTTGGCGCAAACCATCTAAACACCATGATGATTATTATTTCTGCATTGTGAATATTACCAGAAGAAACAGCAAAAAAAATTGTTCCAAGCGGCTCTATTGTAACTTGCAGTCTTCTAAAACAGGTTTTATTTATTATTATTATGTAAAATAGTTTTTGATTTATCGCGCAAAATGTAGAAAAAAATATACAATAAGTCAAAAACTGAAAATCTGACATTTTTTTTAAAATTCCAAGGCGAAAATATACTTAAGAATTTATTAATAGGAATCGAGAGTTTATGCACTAGATAGAGTTCGTTCATTCACTGAAATTCCCAGTTCATTTACTGGCAATTTATCCTTTTGTTAAATAAAATAATTTATAATAATTAATACCACGCATTTTTTTGCGTTTTTGATATTTAAATAATTTAAGAGTGTATACCTACTGTGTATAGACACAGATAAAAAAAATATAAAAATTATATATAGAACGATTCTCATATATCTTAATTTTAGGTCAAAGTCAGGGTAGTCCTTATTCGTTCATGTACTGGATCTTTTACCCTCCTACGTCAAAATACTAAAAGTCCGCGTAAATTTCGCAGATTGAAATGTCTGCTTGATTAATTGTCAATAGAGGGTCATGACATGTCAAAATTGCTAGTTTGAAGGTGAAATCGTCTATGTCATTCGCATTGGCTTTCCTCTTAACGTTAAACGCATGGTCACTGATCCATTGCTAATATAGGTCGTGTGCAGATAGAAAGGATTGGAATGTATGTGCGTATCTTTGATACTTGCCGTCTACACGCCCGAGCGCCTTTGTTCCCCTGTTTAGTGCCCACTAGGCAGGAAGATTGGCAAAGCCTTTCGTCTCTTCATGGTTCCCTAACAACCATTAATTTATTTTTCTAGAAAATGTTATTGTCATCCACTTTTAAGAAAACAAATACATTCACACCTGGATGTACGAGAATGCGTAGTAAAGGATGTACATATGTGTATAGAGTAACCCAATCCATCGCTTTAGATTCTTTAGGTTAGCTATGGTGGAAAAGAATAAACTAAACTAAAAAAACTAATAACACATTTCTCACAAATCGCAACACAACCTAACACTTTCAGCCGTTTCAGCCATCTCATACTTACATCTTCATCTTACTCAGCAACCTTGTAGTTAAGGCAGCGTATTCAGGATATTTGGCTTATATTTGGCTTGTGCTCATTCATAACCCACTCCACCTTTCATAGCAGATGCCGTATTCATACAATTTAGTTACGTAAGTGCAACCTGGCCATCGGCCACTGACTGTACTAGTGAGCACGACCTCACCTCGCTCGGCATGTGCCTGACGAATGCTCGAATGGCCTATAACTATATTAAGTATACATATAATATATTTAGTACTGTACAGTTCAGTGAATTTGTGGTTAAACATATTCTAGTAACTGCCTAATCAAGCGTTATTATCAGTCTAGTCAGAAGCAGTTTATTTATATACTTATCATATACATTATACACGAATAAACTAACTGCCTAAAGCTCATAATTACAATTTTTACTGTTAAAATTTACACAACTCAACTTACATTAGTTAGATCTAATCAATCCCAATATATCGGAACACTCGACTTCACAATCTTCCTCAATTCTAAGGAAGTGCTCATGCAAACGCGCTTCTTCTTTCATATATGTCTTGTCAATAATTGCGATATTGTCTTTCCTAACAAATATCTTTTACCATATATCGGTTCCCTATCTTTTCTTAAAATTGGAATGGCTAAGTATGTCCCAGGTTTTTTATATCTTTTCTATAGACGTTGAGTAGATACTTGTTTCCGTACTGTGGAAAAATTGGTCTTTTACTTATTTTTAACGGGTCTTTATCTTTATTGTGTACAGAGATAATAGTGGATTGCACTGTGCGCAACGATGGCACGAATAATAGATATAAGTTTTTACCGTAACAAAAGTTCAACATCGTCGTCCTTTTGGATGGATTGGTCCCGTTAGGGCACTGTCTGTTTCGCGCCCGTCAAAAGTTCTTGATGGATGGCCGGTGATCCAGTGTTTAAGTAGGTTAATAGTTTATTCACTGTAGTAACGTGGATTATGTAGACAAAACTACACTATAAACATAATTATAACATACATAATTATATTATTTATGTATCTCTTAGGTATTTCTACTCCAATCAAAAAACTAATTTAGACAGACACACGATTATCTTTATAAAATGGAAATACTTTCATGGCAGTCAAAACTAACAGTAGTTCCTTTAACAACCACTTCTTCCGATACCTACTAAATTCCATATCATGTAACAACACTTTTGCAACAAGTCAGACTTTACATATTTTGATCTTCTAATATTCAGAAGAGTAATAACTGGGTTTTTATTCTAAGAGTAATAATTATATGTATAAGATTCATTTCACGTTGAGTAATGTGGATAAAGATTATTATTATCAGGTGGCTGTGTTTTACAACTGTCTAAACTGTCTACATAATTAATTTTATTGGTCTATACTTAACTGTGTTTTACTACTGGCATACCTACTCGTAAATCTTAATAATTTAATTTTTTAATTTACCTACCAACTGTTACTAATGAACAAAACAAATAAACCGGAAACGGATAAAATAAATGGTCCGTCACCGAGTTTGTATTTGTTTCAAATACAATTTGATGTCATATGATTAATAACGCTACCTCCATTATTCTGTTCACTAGGGCGTTTTCCACGGACCACCGCACGACACGACACTACCATAACGACACCGACCGCCATACACCGCAAAACATAATCAAAAAAAAATTTTATGTAGGACAAATAATGTTACTTAGATTATACCTATAAGTACAATATTATTAATGTAACAATACACAACAGCATCTTGTGAGCAACTGAAAGCTCAGCCTGTTGCTTTCACGCTACTTCAATTAAGTATATAACAGCCTTGACTTAATAAGAGTGTTTTGACACAATGTTATGTGTAATGGAAAATCTAAGAATTCTTTCGGGACCATATTATAATACTCAGCCCACAAACGATTTCTGTACTCTATTTGACGCAATTTGTATATTCTACCTGACGACATAGCGCTGCTATAGTTTACTATGAACTCTTTATTCACAATACAAAGCGTGACGCACGTTTTTCGAGTAGAACAATTTTTGCAGTGACGATAAATTATGTCTAACCACTGCACGAAACAAGTTGATGAAGACGCACTGCACGTGTCGTACGTATCGTGACTGCAAAACATGTCGTGTGTGGTCTGTGAAAAAACGCCCTTACTCTGTCCATTATTCGGCCGGATATACGTCATTTTACATTAGCAGGTGAACAGAGACGAGGCTCAGGCGCCTTAACTTCGAGACCTATTATTTAAATCCCGTTGGACGCGGGCTCCATTATCGTGCACTAGTGCTGGCCTCCATGTAAGTGAATCCGACTCGCCTCTAAATGCTATTAACGTCACACAGGAGACATTCACATCAATGAAAATTTTAATGGTCTTTCGAAACTTTCAACTATTGCGAAAGGATCCAAAATCCCATTGTCTCTGATGTTGACGAGTTTAAAACAATTATTGTCTTTACATTGAATTAAAACTAATTTTGAAATGAGAAGGTGTTTCAATTTATTATGCCTTAAAATACCTACCTTATAATAATTTAAAGCTTGTTTTCGATAAAAGCATACGAGTATGATATCTATCTTATCTACCTGCAGTTCAAAAAGAGCAGAACATTATGAAACATATTAGAATTTTATAAGAATTTAGTAAAATATAAGTAGGTGAAATAAGCCAAAAATAACTAAAACTCAAAAGTTACGTATTCATAATTGTAGGTCCAGAAAAACCAAGTTATTTCATGATTGACCTAAGAAACAGCGAGAAAAATATTCTCCTCCTTATATAAGACTCTTTGGCCTACAGATTTGATCTATATATTTTTGGCTATACCTACCTATGATGGCCTATTAGGAGACTTGAAGCTCTCGTAACAACTTCTACAAGTACCTATTTGAATATTAAAAATTTACGACAATTTTCGTATTTTATAATTGGACCATTTAAATTTTACGAACAAATGTTTCCCACTTAGCCTAATGATAGCAAAATAAAAATTTAAGTATTATAGTGGAAGAGGAACTACCAAAGGCAGGAGGAACTCACAAAAGCAGAAGTTAAAAGGTACCCAATCTAAAATAGAGATCTAAATTGAAGTTTATTAAGCTTATCTCTGAGTTTAGGAACAATTTGGTCCAATTTGTCGCTTATTTTCAAGGGTTTTTGTTTGATGAGGCAATAGTAATTAGTCAATTCACGGAGCGCGCAGGACAGAGCACCATTCTCCTGATTTATAACTTCCGATCTAGAATTAAATTTTAAATTTATACCTACCATTGGCTTTTACTTTGTTCAGCTTACCGGGAGTACTTATTCCTTTCTGGATATCTTTAGACTTTTTGAACCGGTTATTTTAGTTTATTTGAATAATAACTTACCCACTTCAATTGAAAGCCCTTTGATTTTTAATCCAACGAAACACAAATTTAAGCAAAAAGTAATAAGTAAAGCAATAAAATATATTACTACATTTCTTGACTTTTTGCGTTAAACAACATTTACCTGATTTACAGGTCCCTATTTGTTTTTATTGAGCATATCTATTAAGACTAAATAAATAGAATATAAGATAGATAAAGATACACATCATATATCAATGATACATAATATACCTAGTGCATACCAACCTACCGAGTTAAGAGTATACTGGCTTCGTAAGAGCTTACGCTTAGCTGGTACAATGAACTCCTTAGGGAAGTTTCGCAAACTTTTTACCCGAAAGGACCAAAGGTAAGTATAGAGCACTATCCGTATTGAATGGCACTGTAACATCATATATTCACCCCACGAATCCTCCGACATATCCACAAACACTACCCACGGGTCACTTCCATAAATATTTTAGCTCGGCCATGAAAAGGATAGAAGGCAGAATTGCCAGTTAATACATCATTAATCTTTGAGTAGCTGCAGTGGCCAACTTTGGAAAAATAAATGAAAGTACTTTCACTTTGACACCAAACAGTCAGTGTTTAAGATATGATGATTCAAAGGGAAGAGGAAGAGAAGCAATTCGGCAAAAAAATATTAAATAGTATACAGTTACATAAATATTTACAGTTCAACCCTTTAACTTTCTCTTCCTCTAGGTAAAAAAAGAGTTAAAAAAAGGATTGTCCGGAGGAGATTATTTTTACTGATAAGATCGCTTTTGCGCACTATAATATCTTTATATTATTATAATTTACTATTGTAGCTACCACCTATGTAATGTTTTTGTGGGAATAAAGAACCTCTCGCGAAGTCTCTACCAGCCAAACGACTAAATTCCCATGTCCCAAAGAAAGATTTATAAAGGTTGCATCAAGTGAAAAATGGAGTAAAAAGAAACTTTGTTCTTATTTTTATTTTTGTTGTACCAAAACTTAAAATTAAGTATTATATTATAGCACATAAACATTGAAAGGACATGCACAAGGACAACGTATCCCTTACCAGAAGCTCTAGAGTCTTAGAACGTGAAAACAAAAAATTTAGAAAAAGCAGTTCGTTAGTTAAATTTCCAAGCGAAACTTTTTAAGAGAATATTAAAATTGAAGTGATTAGTGTAATAGGTTTACGGGAGGCAGCTGGTTGGTCGGAGGGCAGGCGTCAGGCGCGAGGCGAGGCGTAGGTAGATGTCGCTGGGACAGTAATTATCGCCTGTGTCGACGACTCCGGGCCGATCGTTCACCCCGAGCCCCGAGGGTCGGGCACAAATGCACAATACGCAACTGTCAGGATCACAACCAGGCTATCACAAATCTGAGACGCATGCACTGCACTCCCGCTGTGGACAGCTCGCGCATTTACGACTACCTACAGGCTACATTGTAATCAATCTTCGGCAGCTTCTGTGAGCAAATCTAAATATTCTATTTATCTTAACTTTTTTTTATTCAGATACAAGTTAGTATAGATACTCTTTACTGCAATCTCACCTGGTGGTAAGTGATGATGCAGTCTAAGATGAAAGCGGGCTAACCTGGCAGGTTTGATTGTTATACATAGGTATATTTAAATTAACCTATACGTATATATTTATAAACTTTCCCAAAATAAATCACCTCTAACAGAATTAGACATAATCCTTCTTATTGTAATTTATTTAAAGAGATACCCAGAGAAGGTTCAAGTTGTTAAACAGGAACAGTTATTTTTCTAACATACGACCTAGATACATAGGTACCTACGTATCTACAGTTATTTTAATCTCTCAGGCATATTGTTTTCCTCATTACTGCAGCGTTTGTAAGATAATATGCAAAAACAGGTACCTCGTTATAAACCGATATCATATCACTCCAAGCTTTTATGGCTCCAAGACGAGCGACGGCCAACGTCTTCATTCTCTTTGCACCGGCCACAGTAACTACTGCGCTATGCACTGATGGCGCAAATATCCTACCATCTGGAACGATATATTACGATTACTCTTCAAGTTTAATGTGAAAATTATAATAGCTAATTATTTAGATGGTGTCGCAATGAGTGGGGCGAGGCCTAGCCAATCGTGCAAGTCGACGGCTCATGGTCGTCCGCCACCCACTCGCTGCTTAAGCCCATATAGAGTATATTATGGGCGCTCCAGTGCTCAATAATATCCATATTTTTATATAACTAATATTCAGTGAGGTAATATAGCAAGTATTTCGTTTTTGCAAAGAAATAATATGTGAAATAGATTTTCTATGACGCAGTAAGTAAGGGATCTTTACTCGTGTGTTACAAGTATGAATACCCAAGCGAGTTGGCATCAGAAAATAAGTCCTAACTTTCTTCCGTTTATATACTTTCGTATCCTATTTGAGAAAATCAATAAAAATATGTACAATAAATGTTATGTTTCAAATGAAAATTTTATCTCCTGTAGCCTAATCTGCATTCCATAAATTTCGGCGTACCTATAGATATGTAGATCTAATTAGGTACTTAGGATTAATCTCTTATCGTACTGCCGAAAAAAAAAAACACTTCTATTTATCATCGAATTTATAATATTGAAGGTATTGCAGCAGACATTCTTTCTAAGATACAAGTGTAAATTAAAAATTTATAACACTCCCGACAAGTGAAGGTTAAAGTAACTAGAAAAGAACTGATAACTTTTAAACGGCTGAACCGATTTTCTTGGATTATAGCTAAGAACACTCTCGATCAAGCCACCTTTCAAACAAAAAAAAACTAAATTAAAATCGGTTCATTCGTTTAGGCGCTACGATGCCATAGACAGATACACAGATACACAGACACACAGATACACAGATACACACGTCAAACTTATAACACCCCTCTTTTTGGGTCGGGGGTTAAAAAGACGTTTTTAATAATGGAACAATGGAAGCGGCGTCTCTTGTCTTCAAGCTCTATCGAGTGTGCACTTTGACACCCTGCAAAGCTGCATTTTGAAAGCGCCAAAGGATTATTGACACTTGTTAGCAAATAATGAGCATCATATTCTGTGATAAATCCATTGCCGGCCCACTACTAAGTACAGTATCCTCCTTGTACCAAGTTCATGTTCGATCGTACGTGGATTACTGCAGTCATTTATGGAATGGCTCTGCCAAGTATCAGCTTGATGCATTGAATTCTGTGGACCGTCGCGCCAGGAGACTCATTAGTGACGAAGCGCTGGTCAATTCCAAACTTCAATTTCAATTCATTCCTTATTCAAGTAATACCTATATAGGATGTTGGTATGTGTATTAGTGCCTCTAGCCTCTACAAGGATCCGGAAATGATTCTACTTGCAAGCTTACATTGCGTCTCAATTTAGTATCTAATCAAACATAACATCTAGTTAGTAAATTACTTATGTTACGAGTATATTACATGGCGTATAAAATTCGTGATCAGTGATGAGTAAGACAGAAGACAATTCACAAGAGTAGACGAGATAGGCGCTGTACAATTAATGTGAACCAAGTGTCGCAGTTTTAAGTCTTCACATTAGATACGTATAACGTATTTACTTCTTTTCTACATATATATGTCATTAAATACAGGTATAAAGATATTTAGATGACTTGAGATGTCTGGCAGCATTAATTTATACCCCTCGTATTGAAGCAATGCAACCCCTGTAACAAGTGTATGTAAGTACCCTGCAAATTGTAGTAACCAGACGATGTAACGGATTTAACTATATAGCCACATACTACTTAAAAGGGATTTAACCGTACCCCAGACACCTAAGGGGTTTCTTACATAGATATACCTACACACGTACTTTGATACGCGTATTTATTACGTATTTATCTGCAATTTTGGGAATATCGATAGTTTTGACAAAATTGTTAGGTGCCAAAAACAATAAACCAGAGTACATAATTTGTTACCTATATAACTATCATAATAATATGTCCGCGACTTTATCAAAAAAAATTCAAACCCCTATTTTTCTCCTTAGAGTTTAAGTTTTCAGATTGAAATCCAGATTTTGCTAGCAAGGCAGATTTATTTTTCTAGATTTTTTCATTTATTTTTTACATACTTAATTTTTAATTTAAAAATATTTTTATGAATATTTAGACGACGCGATGCCCGCGATTACTAGACTAGCTAACGATGGGAACTCTTTCATTTTCCGAGATAAAAAATAACTTTTGGATATCCGTCGCAAATAGATGATGATCAGTGATATACATGTTGCACATGTCTGTGACGATGATAATAGTAAGCCTTAAATTTAAGAATTCTTAATATAATATATATTTAAGCACACCTTGCTAAAACTGCGAAATATTTCCAAACATTTCAATCGCGTTCAAGTCACAGACGCGGTGAGTCTAAAACCATTTAATATTCTATAATATCATCTTAATTTGCAGGTAGGTATTCCATAATTACATAAGTCAACCATAGCTGTGACCCCTTGACCCTTGACCGATTTTCTTTCAACCCCAACCCCACTTCTAATTGCTTGGCTTCCTGCTTTCGATTGGTATTGAACCTGCCAGGTTTACATATGATTTATATGATACTAAAATAACCTTTCTACCACAACTTTTATTAAGGGTACCCTTGAGCTAATTTCTTTAGGCAACTCATTCGCAGTATGTTATTTACCTTTTTTTTGTCATTACTTTTCAGTTGGCTTACGGCGCTCCCATGATCAATGGTTTACTCATATAACTAAACTCAACAAAGGTGATCATGACGTCTAATGCGATAGACAACGGGACGGTCAAGTGGCAGCGGCGAAGGCGGACAGCAACTCATTAAAACACGGATTGTGTCGAACAACAATGCGCCATTATCATTACCTTCCCGAGTCTAGCGGATTCCCGCGGTCTCAGATAGTCTCTACAACTTTGTATAACTCATTACCTATGCTAGTGAAAGCTTCCTAGTACCACCTAGTACTTTGTATCTTAATATGTTCTAATATTTTAGTTTGCATCTTTTTTTTGTAGGTATCAAGTATCAACTATCATATTCGTTGTTTATCTACTTGTCAGGCAATATTATTATCACTTAGCAGATAAGTAGGAACCTTTATAATTTGTTCAGGTATTCCCTATCAAAGTGTCTCGTCTGTCTGCGTAGGTACTTACCTATTATACTTTCTTTGTTTTGATGGTCGTTGACCTTGTTATCTATGGGTGCTCTAATAAACTACATGAGTGATAAAACATTGTTCAACTTTTAAGTAGATAGGTACGTAGGTATAAGATGAAGTTCATCATCACTATCTAATCTACTGTTCTATTTTCAGCTCTTACATAATTATTAATAATATGACTTAAAAGAGTTCTACTTTGATGTAATTAACTAAAACAATATTACACACTGACCTTGTACCTATTCCCTCAACTCATCACACGGTCTACTTCTAGATGAATGATAATAATAATAAAAATAATAATAAAAATATTTTATTTCAGACAGTATAAATTGTCCATAATTTTATACAAATTAAATTAAATTACGTAAATTAAAATTAAAATAAAATAAAATAATGTAAAATTAAAATAATTGAAGTAATTAAAATAATAATATTATAGTCAAAGTTTTGTATATTGTGTATTGTGCCAAAAAAATAAAATGAAATGAAACAAAATAAAATTAATAAAATAAAATAAAAACATCAGACGTGGAAAAATTTTGGTTCATTATGATGATAATACTTCAGAGTTCCTAATATTAGGTTTTGACTGTAATTCAGTCGGGATAAGAACCTCGCCCTGGCCTTACGCATTATAGCGTAGAAATCGTCAACCCTGTGCATCGCAAACATACCTGACGCGCTACACCTCCATGGCAGCCCCAGCAGAGCTCGGAATGCATTATTGTATTGCACTCGAAGTGCGTCAAAAGTTGCTTTGGAGTAAGTGTACCAGAGCTGGGAGGTGTAGAGCGCCTGGCAGTAGGCTTTGAACAGGGTGACTTTTACCTGTCGGGAACAGCGGGTGAAACGTCTAGCCAGCATATTGCTTTTTGCCGCCAGAGACCGTCTTTGTCTCTCTAGATCCTCATTGTCTTTCATCGTGTCACTTAATACATGTCCTAGATATTTAAATTTAGTAACATATCGCAGTTCGGAGCCGCATAGTTTTATTGGCAGTACATTTTCTGGGCCTTTCTTGTATTTAAATATCATCACTTCAGTTTTTGCCACATTATATAATAAACCGTGATTTTCTGCATATTTTTCACAGATGTTAATTAGGCTACGCAGGCCGCAGACCGAGGGACTGAGCAGGGCCATGTCGTCGGCGTAGCTAAGATTGTTTACGCTGACGCCTCCAATCTGGCAGCCTACCCTAGCACTGCTCAGTTCCTCGATCAGTTCGTTTACATAGAGGTTGAACAGAATTGGTGACGTCAGACGATATATACTACGACGACGATAAAGTTGACACATCTTATTTTACGTTATAACTACTTATCTATAATATCTATATGTTGTTATATGAAACAAGTAAGTACCGGTAGTATATTAGGTGCTCTAATTAATGAAAAAGTAATTTAATATCCCGAAAATTGTATGCCTAATAGGTTTATAAGTTTATAATGTTCCTCCTGTTCAAGAGATCGGGGGTTTAACCCCGGGAGTCTAGCTTTTCGGAGTTATGTGGGTAGGTACCTACGTTTTAAGTACATACATATATTATCTCTTGCTTTAACAGTGAAGGAAATCATTGTGAGGAAACCTGCATGCCTGAAAGTTCTCCATAGTGTTCTCAAAGGTGTGTGACGTCTGCCAATCCGTACTGGGCAAGCGTGGTGGACTAAGTATAGTCAAAATCTTTCTCATTCTGTTCTGACAGGAGATCCGTGCTCAACGACGACGGGTAAATCATCATGGTAATGAAGTTATTTCGCGTTAGTTGGGATTCCATAACAATGCGACGCTAGCTATGCTTACAGCGCTGACAGCTAACAAATATCTAGGCGCGACCGACATGAGCGTACTGGTCTGGCACTACAAACAGCCACCAAAAAAGAAGACATCAGCATGCGTACCCAGGACGAATTCAAATCTAGCCTGCTCGGTCGTTCGACGCGCTAATAACAACGCCGTAGTAAATGAAATAATTAATCCTAGTTAACTATCCCCTTACACAAAGTATAGCGACGTAGCAATTCAACGCAATAAATTAGATAGATTAATTATTTGGGCCACATGCTATTAAAGTTTGTTTGGAAAGTATTACTAGAGCAATAACCATTTAGTAGGAGTGATATTTGTTCACTATATTTTTTTTTCGAAATTCATGGAATCTTAGAATCATACCTTCTTACTTCTAAATCCTAATGTCACTCCTGACTTGAAAGTTTTCAATATTAGACATAAGAATAAAAACCTACGATTAGGTAGTGATAATGATTAGGATTCGATCCATAGTAATATTGTGTGTCTGTCTATCTGTCTGTCCGTCTGCTTGCTTTTCATCCATTTAACAGATTTTGATGTTTGGCACAGAGCCTACATTCTGGGGAAAGACATGTTGGGCTAATTATCCCGTAAAATAAAAGAGTTCCCACGGGATTTTAAAAACCTAAATCCACTAGACGAAGTAGCGGGGATCATCTAGTAACTTTAGTAAGACATACCTATTCCGAAGCTTTTTGGACAATTAAATTGATGCAGCGGGAACAGCGGAACACCCACTCCATTAGTACAAAGTGGATTATTTTGACAAAGCAACAGATGTAGTCATAAAACCGCAACAGTTCCTTGAAGACTTTACACATATCAACAGATGTAACCAAAATTAGTCGGTCTCGGGTAGTTGAACAGGGGAGGGTGGGCGCGGGCGGCTCTCTGAACGCAAATAGCGTCGTGACCCGGCCATTGACTCGGTTTATCCTAAACCGTCCCACTACTCCAGTTAAGCCTAGGGTTGCCAGTATATCTCAATTTATGGGACCCACATGGGTGCTATGGGCCTTAATCATGTCTCAACACAGCTATTTGAATCATAACTTCATAGGCAATTTTTTTTAAACCTAGTGGTGATAGCCTGGGTGGTTAAGACGTCGGCCTCATCGTTGGAGATCCAAGTTACGAGATCGGGCGCGCACCTCTAACTTTCACTCATCACTTGCTTTACCATAAAGGAAAACATCGTGAGGAGATCTGCATGCCTGAGAGTTCTCCATAATGTTGTCAACGGTGTGTGATATCTGTCAATCTGCACTTGGCCCACGTAGTAGACTACGGCTAATTCTTCTCAATTTTGAGAGGAGATCTGTGCTCAATAGTGGGCCGGCGATGGGTTGATCATGATGATGATGACGTAATAAGTTTCACGAAGATAGGTATTACAGGACATAATATAATAAACTTGAAACTTGAAGAAAACACCTATGTCTTACCTGCTATACTAAATTAACATGTTATAGTTGATTTTCAGAAAAAGGAACATACCAACAACTCGCTTAGTCGAAGAAAAAGAATATATACCATCGCACTTCAATCATGTACCTACTAATCATCCGAGTCTAGTACAAGTTACCATTACCGAAACAAAACACTGTTTTGCTTACTTTTTCCTTGCATATGTGATTGGAGAACAAATCGTAAGACAATCCCGGGAATCTCCAAAACCTGGTGACCTTATAAAGTCAAGTCCCGAAGCTGGCCCAATCTGCGAGCTTACTATCGACGAGTGTTCCACACATTTCGGTTATCGGCATGACCTACATTCCAGTTAAACATAAATATTTATATTATAAAGTAATTAGTTTCGATCGTAACAGGAAAATCTATTTTTGTAAGTACTCGTAAATAGGCAGATACACAACCATAACAAAATCTTGTTCTAGGTAACTTACATGTATTATTCATAAAATTCTAACTGATAACAACTAATTCTAACTGACTTTAGGTCTAAATTCTAGACCTAAAATTTCATGCTAGAATCTAGAAGCAAGGAATTTTGCGTAGATGTTCCATATAAGTACATATCAAAATGGTTTGTCGACATCACAGGAGATCGAAGAGCTGGCAGCTACCTCGGACAAAGAATTAGTCTAGCTGTTCAAAGGGGGAACACTGCCAGTATCTTCGGAACCTTTTCTAAAGGCACTCCTTTTAATATTATATTTTAGTTATTATATTATATTTTTAAGGTTTTAGTTTTAGGTTCGTTTTAAGTTTATGTACTTACAAATTAAAAGTACATAAATGAATATAATGTGGGTAAGCATCAAAACGCGATGTTAAAAAAATCAGCTCCTACTCTCAATATCATTAAAAGCGAATCGAAGCAAATTTTTAAAATTTTACACAGGATATAAATTGCCAGCATTGCTCTACCTATAACCAGCCAGCAGTACCTATGACGTAAAGCAAAAAAAATATTATAAACTTAAATCAACGCAATAACTGCGTTTTTAATTAAAACTAAACCTCCTACTGACGAATTCACCGTAAATCACCACCATCATTGAAAAGGCATTATTGCTATAGAAATTATATTTACCTTTTGTGCAAATGATGTCAAAATAAATGGTCTCCCAAAAGATCAAAAGCTAATCAATACCTTTACAAAGTTTGAAACAAGCAAAGCGAAAATAATGAATCAAGCTTGATAACAAACAGCATGAAAGGAACCATAATGCGAGTTTCCCCACCGTCAGAAACAGATGTGAAAACATGCTCCCCGTGGCAGTAGCCGCATGAAAATAAATATCTCGTCATGGTCTAAGCAAACAACTCTTCCAACCTACTTTTTTACATTTACGAATAAATTTTTAATAGCAACACTGTTGCTATTTGGTTCTTCTCTTGAAGCGCTTAGTTGAGATAGATAGATGACCATCATAAAGAAAAAATGTATACTCTTGTTTTCTACGGATACAACGGATCGTTCTTATTAAAGGCACGGGTGGACTTATAACCTAAATAATACATAGTTACCATTTTCAATCACACTAATATTATAAAGGCGAAAGTTTGTATGTGTGTGTGTGAGTGTGTGTGTGTGTGTGTGTGTGTGTGTATGTTTGTTACTCCTTCACGCAAAAACTACTGGATGGATTTGCCTGAAATTTGGAATGAAGATAGATAATATCCTGGATTAGCACATAGGCTACTTTTTATCCCGGAAAATCAAAGAGTTCCCACGGGAATTTTTAAAAACCTACATCCACGCGGGCGAAGTCGCGGGCATCGGCTAGTCTAATAATATTATATATTTTCCAACAATCACATCACAATGTTTACTAATATTATACTCGCCTCATTGAGTAAACTCAAACTCAAATCATTTATTCAAATTGGGTACCTACCTAACATTGTGTACTTTTTGATTGCCAAGTATAAAAACAAATATCAATTTAACATAACGAAGATGATAACACGTAAGAAATCGGTTGACGATAACGATGTTAGTCATATATTAGTCAAGATACGTAATAAACCCAGCTTAATTAGACTCATCCTTTTTACAAGTCTTTCCTCATTAGTCAGTACAAAAGGGAAGGAAGGAACTACATAATAAGGCATGGCTCACGCGTGCAATCCTTTTCAATACTGCCTCGAGCCATAACTCCTGATTATGCTGATGTCCCCATAATTCTGCCAGTATCTACCATAAATGAAGAAGCTTGCGGTGCCATTAAAACTGGATTATGTACATTTATCCTTCTTAGGAAATTCTAATGATTCATGCCATGTTTGATTAATAAAACCTATAACATTATCTATCAATCTATGTATAGATTTGATGAGATCATTTCGTGCGTTTCATTAAAGCTTAAGAATAATGATTTCTTAGTCGTCGTTCATATTTTCCAACACGATTGTTGAATTACTTCTTTATTTAGTAGCATTTAAGTAGTATGGTTCCCTTTTATAATGCTTCTCCCTACTTCTACATATTCGACTCAACATTTATAAATTTAATTTATTTTGTGTACAACAACGATAGGAGCCGTCTAGGTCATCTATAAATTGCGCTAACATACCGTTATTAATGGTGTGATGATTAACAGATTTATTTTGTTTTTAGGTTTCCGTACCTCAAAAGGAAAAACCGAACATATGAAAGGGCTTTACCAGTACATTCTAAAACAGATTTTAATTTATTTTTATGCTTTTTTTATTAATAGTTTTTGATTTATAGTGCAAAATGTCGAAAAAAAATCCCGAGTACGAATCCCTCAGTGCGCGAGTCCGACTCGCACTTGGCCGGTTTTTTATATAGCCTAGAGTCTAGACTCTAGAGGAATATTTCGGGTTATGGCCAATGATATTTAAATATGATTAATGATTCTACGAATTGGATTAGACGTAGATAGGTACAGCCACATTATAATATTTGTAGAATAAAATGTAGAATATAATATTTGTAGCATTGAGTGAATAGTTATTTGGAAAACATAGATGCCTAAAAGTATAATAATGAGGATAAAATATAAATAAATTATAATATATATAAATTATAATAAATAAAAATAAATAAACAGGATGAGCTGCGTAACAGGTAAAATAATTATATTTTTGTTCCTTTACACGGACTAATATCTGCATTCCCACATAATGTTTTGAGTATTGTCCCCGTCTTGTCCCCATGCAGTAGTAAACCGCAAAAGATGTAGTAGGAATACCTACTTATACCGTTGCAGAATCTACGTTGTAACTGCTAGTGTTGACAAAGAGCTTCCACTGGACAATGGGTGATAGACAACATCATAATTCATTTGCTATAATCCATAATATTATTGTTCACAGAGCTGCCGTGTTTCCATTATTTGTCTACTATAATAATATTATCCCTATAATCCACAGCATAATGTAATAATATTAGCACTTTTGGATAAAATATGGTTTCCCTTAATTTTAATTAATTTCAACTACTAAATATGAAACTAAATACTACTAATAATACTAAATATGAAACTAATTAGGTTTTTGACGACCTGCCTGGTGCAGCGGTGAGCACTGTGGTCTTATAAGTGTGAGGTTCTGGTCGGAGGATCGATTCAACCCGGCAAGGTCAAGTTTTGGGAATTCATAACTTCTAAATAACTGTCTCTAGTCTGGTTTATTGGGAGGCTTCTGCCGTGCCTATTGTTACCATCCTAGACTCAATCTTAGACTGCATCATCACTTATCACCAGTAGAGATCGCAGTCAAGAGCTAACTTGTAATGGAATTAAAAAGTTTCTAGTTATATTAAGTTTTTGTCATAGTCATGTCATGCTAGGTACTTATGTAAATCGTTAGTTTGAGTACGATATGCCCGTGGTTTACATAAGCCTGGTTTAGTTTATTTATATTGCTCGTTAACCTATCTCTGAGTATAGACTCCGAGATAGGTTGACAGAAATTATCAAGTAGGCATAGCTTATAAACTCACATTTCGTGTACCTACTGTGAACTTTAGCACAGCATACTCAGGTCGAAGTCCTCCACTATAAAAACTTTGGAAGAGTTTCCAACCAGAAACTCAGTCCAGAATCTGGGAAACGAAACGGAAGACGAACATTAGCACTAAAGCCACGAAGAAGTCGTCGCAGTTTGCATGATTCTGTTCGCGTTAGACCTAGAGTTCATTTTATCCCGACGCACGACGCACACTTTCAACTCCGGGGTTCACATGCTTTGTTCAATTACAATGACTCTCTACGTTCTTTTTGTTTTCATTCAGACGACCTTTGTTGATAATAAACAATATCGCCACTTTAATGAAAGAAATCATGTAGCGTGAGATTTTTATAACATTTATTTTGCAAGACGCATTCCTGTTCGTTTGTACTCGTGGCACTCGTTTCGCATCCCAGCTTCTGTTTAGTTCAAGGCGTTCAGCGACGGTTACGATTCACTCAGTTCAGGTGACTTTGAATTTATTTTAATTGGCTTTGAAATTGTGTAATAGCCCCTTAATGCACCGTAAAACTATTCGCCGACTAACACAAGGATTTAGCAGCGCTTCCCACGTCCGTTGAATTGGTTTACGTCAATGCGGCCATTACGCCCGAAATATCCATCCAACACGCGAGCTTGAAGCGCTTAAAAAGCACGTCAATCAATTTACATTAGGTCGGTGTGTAGTTGTGTACCATGGATATACCGGAACTCTAATCATCTCTACTTTATAGAGAGAGTATGTAATAGAGATGTAAGAACTATATTAAACAAGTACAATTATAAGCAAGTTATTTAGCACTATAATCAACAGGTTAAGGCGTGGCTTGTCGACAAGCACCATTTATTACGGCATATTGACAAAATGTTCCCATTTTCCTTTATAACATTCAAAATGAGGCTATTTATTACTTTATTGTTGCGCCAATATTATGTAATTTAGCTGTATGGACATTGCGCGTGACATTTACGGTCGGGGAGCGAATCGCGCGCAGCCTCCGACTTCGTCCCAAATTGCCTTCTGGCCTTCGCCCCGCCGAAGTGGGACATCACTTCCACACTACACATAGACTTTCGAGTAACGTATAGCTTGCAGTTTATCTAAATATACAAATGCTGACCTATAAAGCAAATTTCATTGTGCACCCGTCCTGCATCAATCACGACTGCCGAGCAAACGTTGCACAGTTGATTAGTATCAACAATTGGTTGTTCAAATACAAACCTGTCCAAATAAGTACTGTACATTCAACTATGGTTACGCGATCATAGCACAAATCTTATTAATATTAAACACGTACGAGCTGTCTTTGCAGACAAACCGCTTAGCAATACGGGCTATCATCATGTTATGAAAACGAAGACCGGTTTCAAAAATAAGTATATCAATCGAAAGCACTCACCGGCGCACATGTTTAATATTATTGTACAGCTCACAGCGTCGCCGCAGACGCTTGCGACACCGTCTGACGAGCTCGCTACTGGAAAGACTATCTATCCAATCTGACAGACTGTGTAATTTTCCAAAATGCGAGTTCGCCAGAAGTCATGGATATTAATTACAGTCCACTCTGGCTTCAAACACACTTTGCGGGCTTCGTTACGACAACATACCTACCGGTAATCTGTATCAGACGCTTGCGTTTGTTGAGCAACGTTGGCCTAACCCGTAAACTGGATGGATGACCTGCCTTATTGCGATGGTAGATAACTATTACTTTGAAATACAAATGAATAACATAAGAACGGACATACATAGCCACATATACGGGTAACACACAACACTCCTTTTGGCCTTCGCCGCAGTCGGGTATAAAGTACCTATCTACACTGTTTTGTACAAAATTCAAACAGTACCTACTTAAGCAGAGTCATCAGAGGTTTTTCTTATAAATATTTTCAGCTCGTGCGTAAAGTCTGAGTAAAAATTGAATTACCGTTAGACATGACGTGTCATCTTGTCCTCGTTACGGCAATACTTCGGCGCAACCAAAACTTGTTTTTATTCGTAAGTAGGTATACCCTTTGCAACTAAGGTCAACTTAACAGATGCCCTAAATAAGTAAGACGCCAATGAAACTGTGTCACTCATTGGTGTCGTCCTTATACCGAATCGTAGAGCAGAGGTTTTTGTTGTCAAAAGTTTTCATTTTTAACGGACTTCAAGAAAAGGAACAGGTTCTAAGACTGCATGTTTTTTTTATGTATGTTTGTTATGCGATTACTCCGCCAATCATATGCCATCAATATGAACCAATTTCGATAATTCTTTTATTGATTGTTGGGTCATACTTCTGGTAAGAGATGGTCCCACTTTAGTTTGGTGAACCAGGGAGTAACATAAGCTACTTTTTTAACTGACATTCAAAAAGGGAGTTGTGTTTTTCTACCTATGTACACCGAAATCTCCGCGATTTCTGAACCGATTTGCGTCATTTCTTTTTTAATCGATAGAGGAACTTTGCGACATTGTTTCATAAAAAAATTTGGAGTCCAACTCCTCAATCCTGATGCTGCAGGGGATCTGACCAATCCACGCGGGCGAAGCTGCGGGCATCAGCTAGTGCATAATAAGCAAATGAAGTCAACTGCGAGTCATCTTAAAATACCCGCGACCGATATTTAACACATGTCCTGGTGAGGAATAGTCGGATAGAAAGCAGATGTATCTAGTCAGTGCCAACTGAATTGGATGCTATAAGGCTATTTATTATCACAAAACTCGGGCGTGTGAATTAGTTTGTCGTTACTTGTTACACCATAACTAGGCAACTGTTTATTTACAGCATTGCACATTTGCAGATATTTCTATGTAATCTGTTTATGCAAGTAATTCTTCTATTTGAATTCCGTAATCATTGCAAGGTCACCATGAAAAAATGCCACTGAGCTCTATTCATATTTAATTACACATCGATGTAATAGACGCTGTACCTGCGATTGCCGATCTGCTCGGAAGCAATTTTGTTTTCGCTATTTTAGCGCTGATAACTGCAGTGAACGTCATTTTTCTCCGATTACATGTTTTTAACCCACGACCCAAAAAGAGAGGTGTTATAAGTTTGACGTGTGTATCTGTGTATCTGTCCGTGGAATCGTGGCTCCTAAACTAATGAACCGATTTTAATTTAATTTTTTTTTTGTTTGAAAGGTGGCTTGATCGAGAGTGTTCTTAGCCATAATCCAAGAAAATCGGTTCAGCCGTTTGCGAGTTATCAGCTCTTTTCTAGTCACTGTAACCTTTACTTGTTGGGGGTGTTATAAATTTTTAATTTACACTTGTACCTAAGATGTTCGAACATGCAATGAGAATTTGAAACAGCATCTTTACTACGCAGACATTATACTGATCTCTAAGTAGCTCGTTTTGTGGTTCCAATGAGGACAATGCATCTCCCGTGATATTTGAAAATCTTCGTTCAGGTTGGAAAACAATTGAATTCAGAGTCTCCTGCATATGGATTTACTAACTTTACTTTGTCGTGTAGAGCAAGGCCCTAGATATTATGTTCGTCAACAACGTATCTAAAAGACATTCATGAATTTTTCACCTGTTTAGGAAACGCCTTATGGTCATAAAGAGGTCGCCTCAAAGGGTTTATGAACCCTTATGTGTAAGTACCTAACTACTTTTGTAATGCAGATGTCGGCGCAACGTGCTTCAAAAGTCAATGGCATAAAAACGCCCTGATATCTTTTTGTTTGTAACTTTCTTATACCTCTAATGTCCAAACATCATTATCATAATCATGTTCTAGAAAAGTATATCTCTACCTATCAGCTCGTTATCAACTAATATACTTACAAGTAAAACGATAAGTTCTATTTCCATAATAACCCGGAAAAATAGCTCTCTTCAATTAGTTTATATTTTATAGTTTATAGCATTACATTTCACAAATCAATTCAACTTTGCCTATCTATCGCCTGTGTGGGTATCAGACCGTCTGGACATAAAAAATACTCGAATACTGCTACAAATAAAAACATATTTGACTTCTAACCAACCGTGGAATAAAAAACCAAAGTTTTTGCAACCGGCCGATCGCTTGATTGCTTAGGGACATTATGAGAAACTAATTTAACAAACGAGGTCACTGTTAAGTCGCAAAGCCCACAATTTCCGTTAGAATTGCAGTGAATCCTAAATATTTTACTCAGTGGTCAGTATCCATTTCTTAGAAGAAAATAATGTCTGTTACAACAAGAATGCGGTGCATAAGTTATCGACGAGACGTGACGTTCGAACCTGTCGATGATTCAGCGTTAATGACGTTAGATATTGCTTTCAAGGTGGTTAAACAGTCATCACTAAACTGTCTACTAGGCGTACAATCGATAGGCTTTGCTGTCAGTTTTGCCACTGACGGATAACCTTCCGTTTGTGATGATGATGACCACTGAAACGGACTATCTTGGACGTTTATACAAGTACGCTGGAAGAGGTGTGCCATACATAATGACAGTTATTGTTTTGTGCCGATTCGAATCTCTCTACCGAGCGTAGGCACCAGGAATCAGAATTAACACTTTATGTTAAATGGTCATCATGATGACACTATGATGAATATAATATGTATCATCACAAATATTTAATTCCAAGTACGCTCAATTGACATTCACTGCTGCTATCAGCGCGAAAATGGCGAAAATCAAATTGCTTCAAAAACAGGTCGGCAATCGCAGCTCCAGCATTCTTGTATTAGGTAATTAGAGGCCCGTAGCGATGACTGTTGTATGACACATAATATCTGGGTTATTATGTGCTCCATCGATCATCATCAGTCGGGATTAACGGAATTGATGGATACAGTCAGAACTCAGAACCTATCATCTGATTCTAATAGACGCCTTAGAAGAATAAAGTAAATAAACTCAAATTCTTCACCAAGGATTTTAGACATGCTTTTTCAAAAATGTATTTTGCATTGTTCTGCAGAAGATTGTATACTTAGTCATAATTTATAGCTAAAAGTTATTCTCACCTACAATCCACTTCTTTGACTTGAACCTACTTACTTAGCTACTTATTTAGCATAAGAAAAATTTCGTACCTAGTAGGTACGAAATTTATCTTATGCTAATTAAGGTATTACATAAATCATGTTCGCGTGGATTGGTATCAAGAATGCTTACTGCATTTCCGCTCTGAATAACTCCAGCCGATTTTTTCTTGCATTTTTTTTGTTTTCTTCCCTAATGAAAAGACAACACTTGATTGCTAAATAAATAAGTATGCAGATATGCGAACTTCCTTAAATCCTTATATGTATATTATCCAGATCAATTCATCCTAGATGCCCGCAATTTCATCCGCGTGGAGTTGCAAATATCAATATCGTCATATCGTTTTTTATACATTGTAGTGGCGTTTGCTCAGCTCAGGCTGGATACAAGAGTTTCAACATGGAGTTCAATGATGAAGTTCAAGAGGTTCCAAAGAAGCCAAACATTTACGCATGTTTTGTCGACCGCTTCGCAATCACGCCCACGTTTCCTTTTTAATTTATAGACTACAATATATACAATATAGGTTGCAATCAGATCTGCTAAGACGTATTACATAACGCCACTAAATTACGTAATTACGATATTATACTTAATGAAGAACCAAGAACGATGAGATACCTTGAGCCTCTCAGGACCTCATCATCAAACTCTAGTTGCCATGAGTTATAAATAATTTCCAAATCGAAAGAGCCCAAACATGACATCTCTACTACCCAGGTTGTGATGATGGACTGCTTATTCTCTTCTCAATCGCTTCATAGACGACTTGAAAAATTCCAAACACTGTGTTATAGCTATTATCTACCTAAAGAATATCACAATTTTCCTTATTTTTAAAAATGGACACTATTTTGAATTTTTTAGTTTTGGAAATTTTGGACCATCTTAACATACATGTTTATTTTAATTTAATGAGTCTCGGGATTAAGGGTGCAATCTGCAGAGACGGCAAAATGGATGTTTTTTGGCAAAAAAGTTTGAACTCCTTTTTGGACCTCTTGGGCTGAAAATTTTTCAAAATCCATCCTTAGTGCACGTTTTCACACCTCCAAATATTATCAGGTCTCTACATCAAACGGTTTGAGCTGTACGTTGTCTGTTGTCAGTCACTCAGGACAAAGTATGTTTATATTGATTTCAAAATGAATAAAATACCATAGCATGATTTTGAACTAATCTTTAGTGCCAACTAACTGCTCCTATTGTATTTTTAAACCTTGACAACGCTTGATATTTAAATAGAGATGGACTTAGCAGAATCAATAAATATGTATGTTTCCATTTGTACCTTCGTGTGCAAATCGCTTAGAAAAGCAGACCTTATACGCAGAGATATATCACATATTTTTGTCAAGCAAGCCATGCGTATGTGTGGTTGTGTAACACATGATTTGTGTGTTGTGATGTACGTTGTGTGAAGCGCTTATCGCTCGGCAGGAAGTGGCTTGGTTTATTATTCGTGTCGTGCATCATACGGCTGCGTGCGCGGGCGCAGGAGTTCGCTCTACGAGAATTTCTACGCGCTGCTCCCGCGCCGGCCAGATATGACACTAGCGGGACACTGATATTATCTCTAATTAACACCAGGACACCTTTACATAACGAAACTAACCTCCTCATTTATATTGTCAAGGTATGCTTTAATGAGCCGACGGTCTGCGAGGCTAATCGTTTAACTCTTTGAAGCTAACATGTACCTATTATGTTAAAAACGCGTTAATAGCTGTTGTATAACTGTATCTGCTTTCATATGAAGTATTAACGTAATACCATTCTATTATTATTCCTAGCTTGCCTTAATTTTTTTTGCCACTAATTGCATTATTATCAAACTATGCAATAAATATTCGTATAATCAAACAGGTTTTCTATTTCAAGTCGGGAAACGTTGGCGTAATTTGACATACCAATTTGCTCCCCTCGGTCTACTTTCATCAAACATGCAATAAAACTGGTTGATGGGTATTCAAGGGGTATTCCCATAGACGACAAGTCCATTCATAGGCCCATTGTCATGAATACCTAACTGAAAGTTCAAAGCTATTACTGAGCATTGTTTTGTTTCATAATAAGTTTTATCATTGACAGTAAAATCATTACTAATTACTATCCATTGCTAATGATTTCGTCATCAAAGTTATGATAGCCAGCAGTTTACGTATTTAAACAGCTTATCTTCAGAAAGATTTCCTGAAAATAATCGTTAGTGATAAAAATGGCGATAACGATGAGGAATAATACCATTATTTACTCTTTGCTATTGGTCTACTGCACAATGATGTCATGACCATTATTAACTACATGACCTTTAAAATATTTGTTGTGGTTTTGGTTTAATAAAGTTAAGAGTTAGGTCGTTATAGCTAACACACCTACGTGTGGCAGTAGTTGACCGATCCTGATAAGCAAGTAGGTAAAAGGTAGGTAGGTAGAGGTACGTGGGTACAAAATGTACCTTAGCCCCTCTTGTCCATTTAATTTAAAAGAATTTCTAGTGGATAATCGATTTCCAAAAAAAGTCTCCTTTTCAATTTGACGGACTCCAATCCTGTATAATACAAAAATTGTTATAGCGTCTTTACTCGTTAGATAAAGTTTATCTGGCAGTTGATAAGTAAGTATATATACCTAATTATTGCAAAAACCATCATCTCCTTTGTTCAATAATAAAGTTCACACGTTGCGTTTTCGCCAAAATTGTTTTAATTTTCTGTTTGAAACTAAGTAGCAACTTTGTATACATAAATAGTATTATATAGATACGTATTTACTACAAAGTAAGATATCGCATTTAGTATTCACTTATTAGGGCGACAGGGCCTTTCGCCCCGGCTAGAACAAGTTTGCCAGTTCGAGTAACAGGTCATCAGCTCACTTCACAAGGCTGGGCCAAGCACCCGCTGATCCGTGAAAATCCAACGCCTACTCACATAACTCTTTGATTTTTAGGGTTCCGTAGCCAAATGGCAAAAAACGGAACCCTTATGGATTCGTTATGTCTGTCTGTCTGTCCGACCGTATGTCTCAGCCACTTTTTTCCGAAACTACAAGAACTATACTGTTGAAACTTGATAAGTAGATTTGTTTTGTGAACCGCATTGCCGCAACCGCAAAAATTGAAAAAAAAAACAGTAAATATTGGGGGTTCCCCATACTTAGAACTGATACTCAAATATTTTTTTTTTTCATCAAACCCATACGTGCGGGGTTATGGATAGGTCTTCAAAAATTATATTGAGGTTTCTAAACTGAATAGTTTGCGCGAGAGACACTTCCAAAGTGGTAAAATGTGTGATATAACTAAAAAAATATATGATGAACATTAATTACCATGCAAACTTCCACCTTGGTTTGAACGAGATCTCGTAAGTAGTTTTATTTTAATTAAAAAAATACCCGAATACGGAACCCTCAGTGCGCGAGTCTGACTCGCACTTGGCCGGTTTTTTATCTGCAGCACGCTCGCTACCTGAAGTTATGATTATGCCTCGCTGTTCTCGCATGTAAGTAATAATGCATACTGCCCACAGTGCATGTATTATACGGTATACATACCTGCCTACTCTCACGAACATCTGTTGTTTTTAATGAAGTAACTTTGTCCTGCAGCTCTACCTACGTTTTATGTACTTACTTATCATTTTATCTAGACCGTCTTATATAATTTTGTAAAGCAAATGTGTGACGAAGATTTCATTGTGTAAAGAATTTAGTACTTACACAAATAAACACTGTAATAATATGTACAATATTATGTATTATTTATGTAATGTGTACCTATGTAGGTTTATTTATTTTTTGTATGTAAGTAGTAAATATATTATATTTCTTTTGATTTTTGTATGTATTTATTTTGTACACGGGCGTGAGAGTAATTAGTAGCTTATAATATGTAGGTACCTACATGACTTGTTATTTTGCCCGAAAGTAATTCAAATCTTAGGCAAAATAATTCGTTTTTGTGTGAATGTTGAGTTGATAGCATAATTTACCGCATCAGTTGATGCGTAGTCGTATAATTTCTACATTCCATACTCCTAAACTTTTACTAGCGTTTATTTCTATAATAAAATTGCTTACTTTGTATCTAAAACGTTAAACTTAATGACTCAACATGGCGTGGCGTTATTTCATATTCGATAGTTGTCTTAATTCTCCACATGGATATCAATGGCAAATACCTCAATAAAAAACCAGCCCAGTGTATAAAAGCATCTTTGTAAACGAGACTAAACACATTTGCATTTGCACTTAGCGGGAATGCGAAAGGCATAAAACCACGACCTCTACTAATACAAGTAGGTTCACTGGAACTGCGATTGCCGATCTGTTTTTGACGAAATTTGATGTTTGACGAAAACTATTTAAACGCAAAGTGTCAATTTTATTTCCCGGTACGCTTCGAATTAGTTCAAAAAATAACTGTAATTTCTATGGCATAACGTAGTTACCTCTCCTTCTCCATAATTGTGATACACGTGCGAAACAATCTGTGCCCAATCGGCACACCTAAAAGTCATTGGGAAGAATTGAATTAAATGGCATTCCTCTTCCAGCGTACTTGTATTCCTTTGTTCATTTCAGGGCATCAAACGTAAAAATAAATAAAAAGCAGTTAGTCTGAACGTAACCCGAGATGGGGCGGCGCATGCTCTTAACCATGTTTTAATAATAAATACACTGTATACAAATCATTTTAAAATGAATATATTCTCATAAACTCAAAAGGTTTGCTAAAACTAACTAGTTAACTACACCTACTAATGCAACTGCGGTAATTAACATCTCAAAAATAATTTATTACTTCCAGTTAAAGTCGACGTAGTTAAATAATTTGAAAAAAGTTAAATCAGAGCCAAGGTTGTTAATAAAACCGATATTACTATTTGCCTTGATTTTTTTTCTTGAATGAAGAGTTAGTGGATAAGAGAGCTAGATAATTATCTGATTATAATCATCATCGATTGGTGTTATGATTGAATGTGTGTTCACCTAATAAATACCTACTTATTTACTTAATAATTTCCAATAATAGGTGAGTTTAGTTTGCTATGATGAAGGATAGCACTTGCGAGAGAATTCGGGGGATCTCTTCTTTTATTGACCTCAGTGGGTAATAATAAGTATGCACTTCCAAATTACCAATTTAAATGATTCTATCCTTCCTTAAGGTTGTCCCAACTAGGGTCCGCTTTCATGAAAAGCAGCTGGTACTTACTTAAATTTCAATACAATTGTAATTATCCAATAGCAATTTCAATAAAGTTAATTTCCAGAGCTAGTTGAAATGTCCACAAGAAAGCCGGATGATCCAATCAGCGCAGTGTGAGTGACTCACGCGCAGGACCACGCACACGCGTTGTCTAAGGGTTTGGACACATACAACGAGGGACGGCAGCGACGCGGGACGACAGCAGCTAGGCAAAACGTGGTACTGGATATGTGCGTAATTTATCTGTGTATATAAATATTACATAAAAAGAAAATCTTGACTGATTCATCGACGCTAGTCAGTCACTAGCCCGTGGACTTAGAGAACTGTAACTCTATGTTTACATGAACAGACAGTTCAAAAACCATGTTAAATTGAAACTTGTACTGTTATTTCAGACATATTTCCTTTTTTTTTCATTTCATTTATTTTGCATTATATTATTTTCATTTATTAAGGATTTATTAAGTATCCATCTTAATGTTAATAAATAAAATTAGCTTACAAGTATTTTAGAAGACAAAATCAAAATCATTTAAGTATTCAAAGTGGGCAAGTAGCACTGTATACTTTTTATAGTAATTTATTGAATTTAACAACTAAATTGACGTAATGGTGATAGTTAATTACGTTAACTTAACTTGCCAAGGGTTCAAAACGCACCCAGGTTTGAGAAGAAGCCCACTAACAACTCTGCCGGATATTCTTTTTTATCACATCACAATATAACTTAAAACTAATTAATATTACCAGCTGTTATAGAAATTCATTCCTAAGTTTTGTATTCAATTAATACTGTCACAACTTGTTTTCGGTGTGAACAAAAACAGCAACAATACCTACTATAAAGAATACCTGTTTTAAACCTCGCGTAATTGCATTGTATGAAGTACGTTACACTGCGTAGTGAACTCATAATAGGTACAGAGTTTGTTTTGTGTTCAGAGTACAGACCACTAGTGGTTCAGAGATAGTATGATGCCATGGGTGTGCGACGTGACTGTTACGCACTCTCTGCAGTGTAAACGCTTCATAAACTTCGTACTTACTTTTGTATAAATAGTACGTTTGCAGCACCCTCATAATATTTTGTACAGTTTCATTATTATTAGTTTCAACTTCTAAGATACTCTTTGGTCACGTAGCGCACGTACGTTGCTCCGTCGGAATTTTTGTTTATCCAAGGCCTTAATTGAGCCCCTATTCTTGAATGTGGATGTTTATCCATAATGGACGTTCCGATCTCTCATTCGCACTTGAGAACGGATGCACACTGAAGTGGCGACAGACTGAGATCAACGTTATAAGGAATACAAGTGATGCCATGTCATCGATATCTTGCATCGTTGGATGCAGTTCATTTAGTAGTAGTTATTAAGTACTTATTATTAATACTTAATCAATAGCAAACAATCAATAAATACTTAACAGTGCTAGAAAAGTGTATATTGAATGGAATGGTATGAGTTTAGTAGAGCCAAGTAAATTTTAGTTCTCCTTGATAAGAATAAAATCTCCTGAAAATATTTTTATGTAGAAAAGTAAGTATTAAACTAACTAACCAAAGTAAGTATACTTAGTAGATATTTAAAATAATAAATAATAGTAATAAAATAAAAAAAGTAGTAATAAAAAAATAAATAGTAGTATAATCTACGGCAAAATGTTGGTAGCAAAAGTAGGTACATTACCACCAAATTGGTACCAAAGTAGGTACCAGTGGGAAATGCAATTGAGGAGCACACAATGCTTTCGGTTTAAATTCAGAAATCTCGATAATCTGAAGTATCGTACCTACGTAAACATTATGAAGCACCTACTTACGTAATAATGTTGTCTTTTCAATTTACGTAGGTGTTATTATACCTATTTACTTAATTTTATTTATTCGTGACTGGACCAGCTGAGTCACGAATAAATTACCCAATGTAAAAAACACATATTTCTCATATCTGTAAAATGTCACTCAACGCTTATTCATAAACGTTTTGTATTGATGTCAAACTGAATTACTACGAAAATTTCATTGAGTAATAAAATAGACTACCAACCTATATGTATAGATATTATGCAGACATCATCAGAAAAGCGTCTCGCCGTCTAAATATAGTAGATACCTACTATAAGTAAGTTCTTATAAATATTGTAAAGTATAAAGAATAATGAGTTCCTATACCTAGGATTGTCTGTTGTAAGTTGTAACACTTTTGAATACCTTTTGCATCTTATAATAGAAATAGCGATTAAATGATTTAATATTATACCAAGCTCATTCATTCGCTGAATTCAGTGAATGAAAGCGTTCATTTACTGAAGCTGAGGTCTTCTAGTAGATAAGTAATAAGTATATAAGAATACCAGTAGCAGAAGGCCTAGCCGTTCCAGATTATACAGTTCTTGGAGTATTATAACATCCCATCGTAATCTTCATAACTCGTGTAGGTAGGTAATATAAAAATGAATCCCTATTTCCCTTGGTCACGCTATAACTCGAGAAGGACTCGACCAAATAGTTTTTTTTTGTTGCGTTCTAGGTCTATATGAAAGATTTTTTTTTGGATAACGACGGGAAAAGACAGTTCCCGCGAGACGCGGACAAAATCGCGTGCAACAGCTATTATTATATTATTGGCAAACAGAACGTAACAAAAACCGATACGGCGTCAATTGAATTGAAATTGACAAAAAAACAAGTCCTAAGGTCTCTTATCCAGTGATTGAGGCTACTTTGCGCCACATGTCCACATCTATTTATGTATGGCACCTCCTTGAAAAAATTGCATTCAAATAACTATGACGTTTGTACTAATTACACACTAGGTACTTATGTAATTAATTAAACCTTCAAGTACACTCAGTGTCTCGGTTGCTTCAATTTTCTTTCAATTAGAATAAATTAATTGCAACGCGTGCGAATAATCAAGTTTTTAAGATAAATACTAATGATTTGGCAATGCGCTGCGTTGCATCATTAAGCTTTTATGTATCGCTGGGTTTTATTAATGTAATATTGTATACGATTGCAATACACAAATTTACGGTATTATTTTTAATAAAGAACTGCAATAACCGAGCGTGTGTTAAATTTTGTTAATAGTATGCAACTGCCTCCTCGAAGTGAAGTTGCGCAAATCGTTCTTTGAATCGCTTTCTACGTTGGCGTCACGTCCCTGCCTTGATAAGCTAGGGTTGCCAATCATCTTTTTCCCCCCTGGACAAGTGCTGAGTTTTATTAGATTTTACCCTTACCTTGCATTCATGTCTCTTTACGAACCGACGACGTTCAAGGGCGTACATCATAGACAAGGAAGAAGAGGAAGGCAATGCGTTGTTGGCTTTTAAAGAGTCAGTTTAGGTCTGCCCCTCGAATAACCTCATACTTATGGTACTACATACTAGTTATACAATTTGCTTAGAAGTAATGATCCGTATGACCTTTATATTTTATTTACTTAAAATTAAAAAAAATCTTTATGGTTTACCATAGAAATATTACAAAGAATAAAAATACAGGAGACAAAACAAAGGACGGACTTATCACTACAGTCAGTAAACTCTTCCAGGCAACCCATAGACACTCAAGTACTTATAGAACTGTAGTGTTAAGAACGATACAATGTTGATAGGGCCCATTGGATTGATAAAAAATGTAAGTTCCCACAAACAAATATCGGTCCAGCATACAAAAATGCATTTGGTTAACTTATGATAAGCTGCCTTATCTTACGTAAATGCCTCACTGCACCCACCTACTGCGTACTTTTGACCCAGCTTTATTTACAGTAACCAGTTAGGTAGGTAGGTACACAGTTTAAATCAATTTTTAGGGTTCCGTACCTCAAAAGGAAAAACGGAACCCTTATGGGATCACTTTGCAGTCTGTCTGTCCGTCTATCGTGTCCGTCGTGTCTGTCAAGAAAACCTATAGGGTACTTCCCGTTGACTTAGAATCATGAAATTTGGTAGGTGCCAGCAGGCAGGACTTATTGCAAAAGTGAAGGTAAATATCCAAAACCCGTGAATTTGTGATTACATCACACAAAAATATTAAAATGTTTTCATGAACAAATAGTAATTAGTGTTTTCAATTTACAAAGTAACTATACTAAGTGGGGTGTTATATGAAAGAGGTTTACCTGTATATTCTAAAACAGATATTTATTTATTTTTATGCATATTAGTTACTGACATTTGACTTATCGTGCAAAATGACGGAAAAATATTCGAGTACGGAACCCTCGGTGCGCGAATCTGATTCGGACTTGGCTGGATAAATTACACGAAGGCAATAACTAAAGCTATTCTTACCCAAATAAGTACCAGCCTAAAGTTAGGCACCCACCTAATTGTTTCCCTCATTTTAAAATCGCGGTCATTGGTTAGAACTTAAAACCTAATATAGTATTACCATTTCATTTCACATTGTACGTATAAAAAGTATATAAAATTAAAACGATTCCGTATACTTATTGGCCTTTTCACCCAATTAATTCCGACCTTCCATAACACCGTTCC
The DNA here is from genome assembly GCF_905333055.1 of Maniola jurtina. Taxonomy (NCBI): domain Eukaryota; kingdom Metazoa; phylum Arthropoda; class Insecta; order Lepidoptera; family Nymphalidae; genus Maniola; species Maniola jurtina. The sequence continues at coordinate 9,145,489 of NC_060030.1, forward strand.
ACATACATTATCAAGAATTTTCATTGAATAGGACCTACTACGAATTCGTGACTTGACCTAGAACCCTCAACCTCATTAGTTATCAGGGCACAAAAACTGACGTACCTAAATTATTTATTGACCGATAACTTCGTTACTTAGAAAATTATGCTCACTCAAATGATGAGGATTGACACTTTATTAAATTGACTTGATTAATCGATAAGGAGAGCCATTGTAAAGCTCCTTTATCTAATCTTTATCTATTAAGGTAAGCCGCATTATGCATTTAGCAAGCCATAATCAAGGAAAGGGAAACATAAAGGTACACATTCCAGACAAACTCTCCTAACAGTCCAGTAAAAATTACTGAGTTTGAGGCTGCTTTCCTTATTAGAGAGTAACTATAGAGTAAAAACATTTAACAGATAAGTAAAATAATTATCTTCTGACACAAGCGTGGCCCGTGTATGATCATTCTCCTTTAATTCATACAAAAACATTAAGTCCTCAATATTTTAACTGTTTAATTATTTATTAAATACCTATATAATAAGTGACTTATAATAATATTTAGGTATGTAGGTACATTGTACAATTATTAGTTATTCTAAAAGTACGCCAATACAATTTTAAATTCTCTTAAAAAATATTTGTAAGAAGATGGACAGTAAAAAACTTAAATAAGGATAGATAGGTTCATTAATGCTTTAACATTACTTTTATTTTATTTAAAACTTTTGTAAGCCATGATTCTTTATTCAGTTAGGCACATGGTAGAGCCACAGAGCTCAAAGCTAAAGCTATTTATATGTTTACCTGCAGCGATAGATGGCAGCACATGTATACTTTGTCGCGCTGTAGTACCGTAGGCTTGGAACATATAAAGTGTTTGTTTGATCATTTAATTTCGAACCGATTTTGATGAAATTTGGAGTTTTTGGACAATCATACTTCTTTATAAGAAGGAAATGATTAATAATGTTTGAAAATACTGCCTTCATAATTAATGAGTGTAGTCTTCAGTAGAAATCTGACGCTATGTCAGCAGAAATAATTATAGAAAGACTAACTTTTATACCTGTGACTTCGTCCACGTGGACTACACTTTCAAGCCCCTATTGTGCTCTAGTAGCGGTTGGATTAAGGATTTGCAAACATCCTTTATTAGCGGATGTCTACGTCATAATAGTTATCTGCGTGCCCAGCGCGATTCGTCCAGTAGTTTGAGCTGTACGTTGATAGATCAGTCAGTCAGTCAGTTACCTTTTCCAGTTATATATTTGAAAATCAATGTTGTTTTTAAGACAAGGCATTAGGAAAGGGAGTGCCTTATGCAGAAAAAATAACTGGATTCATTTCTATTTTAGAAATAATATCAAAAAGTGAAAAGAGATGTCCAGTTTACTTAATGACGTCAGGGCCCCAGTAAAGCCTTTACAAGATCCCACGTTCACTTTCTATGGGCGATCTCCGAGCACGTAATCTGTAATACAAAATTATTCTACGGTAGGTACTCGCTTTTATATCTAAGTAGGTATTTGAGAGCGTAATATATTCTATAGGTGTTTACTTTTTGCAGATAAATAATATACTAGCAATGACTTTCTAAGCAAGGACATCGCACTGGCGCGCATAACAAGGGACCAAGTAAGTGTGCTTATACTCGGTGTAAGCACACTTTCTTCATTAGTCGCATGTTGACTGCAAAGCTGTCAAGACGCCTAAATGCGCGATCAAAAAGTGCCAAAATAATACGTTAACGACGCAGAAAAGAGATGGTGTGACTTACCACCGGTAAGTTAATTTTATTTACGTAAGATAACATGCGAAAAAGTGTAAAATATTTAGTAAAACCATTGAAAACACTAGAAATATCTAAAATTATTTACCATTTATTTACAATGTTCCCATTCCTTTCTCTCACGCACATCGGAAAGAGACAGATGGAAGGGCGCGTCACGAATGTCGGAAAAACAAAACTGTGGAGTAGCTTTTTTTTGTTCAATGTAAAATCTATTGGCCATTATTGTATCTCATTTATTTTATTACTAGCTGTGCCCGCGACTTCGTTCGCGTGGAATAGCTCTCAGCGCGCTTTATATAGCCACGGACGCTCAGGCGCGAGGCGTGTATCTGTACGTTAAAAATGTTCGCCGTAATTCTTTAAATTGATATAACTTTTTTATTTATGAACCGATTGACATGAAATAAACACTAAATGTTAAGTGAAGCTTACTACAATATATTAGTGACAACCGTATCTAAATCGAATAAGCCGTTTCTGATATTAGCGTGCACAAACACACAGACAAACAGACAAAAAAAAAATTAATTACAATTTCGGGTTCGGCATCGATAAAAAAAAAGTAGCAGGGGTTGTTATTATTAACAACCCCTGCTACTTTTTTATATATATTTCCATTGTACAGACACCACTTTTCTACAATTTTATTATATGTATAGATAGATCTTTTGACGACCTCCAGTGCGCAGTGGTAACGCGGTGGATTTGTATGACGAGGGTCCCGGGTTCGATTCCCGGCTGGGCCGATTGAGATTTTCTTAATTGGTTTAGGTCGGCTGGTGGGAGGCATTTGGCCATCTTGATTCAAGGCCTATCTTGAATCCGCCATTTTGGTTTTATTTTTCAGCTCCCTGTCAATTGGATGAAGTTCTGAGTGACATTTGTTCGAGCACCCCCCACCTATCTTCAATACCCTGGCCGTGCTCCTCACCGAAATCCTCAATCATCATATCATCATCATCATCATCTATCCATATTTTTCCTCCGAATCATTTTTTGTCCTCTATACGAAACCATCGGTAAAAAAAAAACATACAAAATTTTACAGAAGAGGTGATCAAATGAGTCAGTCAGTCAGTCAGTCAATCAGCACGAGCAGAATAGTATATAGTATAGATATAGTATAATAGTTTCATATTTACAAAAACGAAAAATCTCTCAAAGAAATAACAAAAATTAATAGTGCTATACTACTCCATTCCATTTTTTGTTCAAGTTTGCTTCTAAAATCACCTTATTCAGCTTCGAGTGCAATAATCGATTTACATTGCGGCTTAATCACTGAGGTTAGTTTACAGGACTTGAATGTTAGCGGGAATGTATAAATGGAGCAGTTGAAGCTACATAGGGTGAATTTAGAAACGTGTGCCATGTTTGGGCTCTTGTGTTGTATGCCACGATGTGTCCATGCTTAGAAAGTCATTGTATACTAGTGACGAAATGAGGAATATCATTTTATCAGACCCGAAATTCCATATATTAGCGAAACAAGTATGGATGCCAATTCATTTGATAGAACTAATACAAAATAATTAGCCAATAATATACATTCTTATGTGGAAGAAACCACTAAGCTGGAATCTTCTGTGGGTAGTACATTGTCCTAACTGAAAAGATGCTCTCAAATCTTCATCCATGAAAAAGTTCGACCTCAAAATTACGACCTCAATTAATTATTTTCGTAATAAATAGAACAAGTAAGTACATGTAGCAGTTATAACGTGCCTCCCTCAAATAAAACATATTTATAATGTACCTACCACATAACACGTGTGATAAAGTGCCGATCTTGGGTCTTCCACTTCCTTATGATGGTTAAACTTAGAAAATTTTGACATTAATAAACGTGAAGTTGTTTTGATGCATGACGTAAACGCCGCGCAATGCCGACAAGGTCTTCCAGATTGAGGTATCATTTAGTAACCTAGGCTCAGTGCCGAACCTGACTACCTGCCGTCGCTGAATCTATACCTAAGTCTATATTCATATTATAAGGCATGTAGGAGGTAATCTCCGTTACTAATGATCCGATTCTGAAAATTCTTTCACTGATATATAGCTACATTATCTCTAAGTGCTATAGGCTATAAATTACTTTCTTTTTCTTATTATATTCAAATACAAGTTATCCCTGACTGCAATCTCACCTGATGGTAAGTGACGATGCAGTCTAAGATGGAAGCGGGCTAACCTGGAAGGGGTATGACAGTATGTTCCAAGCAAAAGCTAGCAATTCATAATTATGTAGTCTTTTACTCATACAATACAACATAATATTTGTCCGCCTAAATAAGCACTCTAAAGTCTAAAGTCTAAGCATCTTGAGAGGAGATAGGAGCAAGGAGAGCCAATAGATGAAAATTAAACCCATGGGATGTGCAAACCAGGGAGGAGAAAAACATTAAAATATGCTGGAAATTATAGACCCCAGGCCCATGTGGGGACAACGCTAAATCTGAAAGAACTTAGAATTCTGGGACAATATTTCCAATGTAAGTTTTGGGACTTTTTGTGGGGATGGTGACTAATCCCACCACTACGTCAAAACAAATGCACTAACGAGTCAATAGTAAGGAGGTATGTATATGTATTTAATGAAAGGAAATATTGCATTGTATGATCGAAAAAAACAGAAGCAATTACTAGTAGTTACGACGTACAGTATAATTTTTCGACCTGATTTATTTTCCTGTAATTGATTGTACATTATTTATTATTGTTTCATGAATCTGTTAGTCATTTATACTCGGCGTTAGAAATATTGGCCGGTTGCCATCACGGTTGCCGGCAAGCGTGAGGTGGAGTGAGTCAGGCTCGTGAACGCGATGTTTGCTCGACTCCAACCGCCTAGCTTGTAGTGCACACATTTCAACCTGTACAATAATTAGCAACTTGTAGCAGAATATCGCTAGTTTTTGTTTGCCGCCTGTGAACACGCGATTTCACCGGGAAACAAGACTGTACGATGATACCTTTCGCTTGATTCAACACCGGATAAAGAACAGAAAAAGTTGCTCCACTTCCCAATGACATTTGTTTCGACGCTAGTCCTAGAAAACGTTTCTTGCAAGAATTAGTTCTCGTTATTACGTTGGAATGAATATATTTTTATTAGATAATATCTTGTCTCATAACTTAAATGATTTCTTTCTATGTAATATTTTCTAAGTCAAAATAATTGTCGTATGTAAGGCTAACGCTGAGTTGTTCGGAACAAATTCAAACATTTGAGTGAAGAACAAGAATTCTATAGAGTTTCGTGAATTGTGGTTATTTTGAGACTGTAGAATTCTTGTTTACTGAAAACTTTATTGTATAGGTTGTTAATATAAGCGTGTTTTAAATTACCACAACTGCACAAATGACACGTAGGTATTTCCTTGAATTAACTAAAAAAACATTATGGGATCAATTTTAGTGACGGTGGCGAGGCGAGACTTACACTTGACAATTTTTTCAAAGAGTGAACTGGGTCAACGACTCTTCAGGGCCATTTTATAAAGTTCACAAACATTGTCCGATTTCTTAACAATAACCTCAGAATCACTTTCTCAAACTCAATTAAGCTAAAAAACCAAACACCCAAGCAGCGAAATAAATGCAAACTGCAAACATTTCTATACGCGGCTTCTATTTCTCAAAACACATTCACATCGGCATTGAACTTTAGGCTAAACACTAAAGGGACGAGATGACAGGCTTTTGGCAGCGCCCCAACTGCTGAAGTCAACAAACAGCTTCAAGCTCATATTTAGACGTCTAAAATCTAAGCTCCTTGTGTGAATGCTATGTAAACCTGCGGCACGCTATTATACCACCCATTAATAAATTTAAATTAGATCTACTTGCCTTTACCTATAATAAAACACACGGTCGGTATCGGTGACCTTATAAAAATATTATAAACGATACTATTATGGTAAAAGACAAAAATCTTTACTAACTAATGTAGTTGCAGATGATCTTTAAAAATACCAAATTATCCATATTCTAAAATAGATTATAACAGCGAAACAAGGCATTGGTAAATGGTAAAGGTAAGTCAAATGCTAATAAGCATGATGGCTTATCTAATGTGAATATATGACTCAACACAATTGTATTGAAAGAACAATAGATTATCTTGTAATACTACAATTCGACGTGCTGAGTAGGTTAGCTGCTCATAACCACTCATAACGCTGAATACCAGACATTTGACAGACTTATAATGTTTTTGCATATTGCTATTTATACAAAAATTGTAGGAGGCAGCTATGTGTAGCTCTAGCTTCAAGTCTTTCATTTATTTATTAGCCTCAAGCCTACGTCACCATAATTACTAATATTCTATTACTACGTACCTACCCTATTATTTTTTGCAATCCTAGTTTAAAACCTCAGAATCGACTCTTTACAAGTTTCACTTTAGTCTCAGTGTAGAGATGATAATTACACACTGGATTCAACTCCCGGTTATATGAACTTTGACGTAATGTGATAATCATCGTCTTCAAAAATATTAGATAGTCATCCTTCACATAGCGAATGCTAAAATCGCAGCGACAGAATTTTTAAGATCTATCACTTACTAGGATAATAGCCTAAACTCGTCACGAAACGCACATTTTTGTGTTTCAAAATTCAAATTCAAGCCAACTAGTACCTACTAGAAGACCTATCAAGGCCTTGCTTCTGACCTCTCCAACAAAAGTTTTTTAGACGAACATTAAAAGGCCATTACTTATTTATACCTACGAGTAGCTGGTCTTGCAATAAACGTATCACAAAGGTTTACGCAACACAAGAAGCTAATAGGTAAGGATCTAACTGAATCTGAGAGAAAATCTGAAAATCATTTCAGTCGCATTCTTAATTTCACTTTTACATGATTAAGTACGTGGTTATTACTACTATTGGTACAAACTTCGACGTCGCATGCCGCAAGTACATGGCACACGCACGCAAAATTCATAAAATACAAAACGCGAACATAAAGACCGCTTTCGTGATGAGCGATTCGATATAGTTTCACTTCTGATGATGTATTTTTGTTAGCGATAGTTAACATTACGTGTACCTACGTGTTATGGATCGATGGATCGTGGTATTTATCTCAATTTCAAACTTATTTTGTAATCTTTACATTATCCGGCGATACCTGCATGAGTAGGCATTCTATAGGTAAATCTATATAAAGATGTTGCAACGTGTTTCAGGCAATGGTTTCAATATAACAATTAACTTCGTTCCTCACTTTTTTACATAGCATAATACTAATGTAAATCGAATCTTTAAAAAGAGCAATCGCTAAGTTTCTTGCTGGTATCATTCGTGGTCATTTCGATTTTCGATTTTTGATGATTCAAAAGTCATTAAATTTATTTGAATAAAAAAAATTATTTCTAATTCTACTCTTACATGATATATTTTTATGTATAGTTTGGTAGTCAGGCCTTTTCACTTCTGCAATAATAATAATCGATGATCAGGGCTGTATATTTTTATACTTACTACTTACTGCCGGTTTTGCTCGGGCGGAATTTGAAAAATGCGAACGGGATCTCTACCTAAATCCACGCGACGAAGTCGCAGGATAAAGCTAACTTATTATTAACATCTAATAACATTTTTTGATTTTTATAAGCTTGCTTTTTAGAAGCCTTCGCTGTCCTTTCATCCGTTTGTCTGTCAGCGGACTGTATCTGGTGAACTGTAATAGGTAGAGTTGAAATTCTCACAGCATGACTATTTCTATTGCCGCTAAACAAGAAATAATAATTTCAATAGCCGCCATGAAATTTAAAATGTGTTCTTTCTTGTACGATGGTAGGTAGGTAACTACCTACGGAACCTTTTGCGTGCGAGTCTGACTCGCACTTGGCCGGTTTTTTTTCGCAGAGCGCAAACGAACACAATGCTCGTCTGATGTCCCTCATGTTATTATTGTGTCGACTGCTAGGAAGTTGAGCACGTGTTCAATTGCTCATCCCACCCGCTTGCTTGAGAGGAATCACTCAAAATTATAACCTAACTACAAGCAATACAACACATTATATTTAATTTTTATCTCACGTTGACAATAATTGACAAACCCATTTCCACAGAACAGGAAACTATAAACTATATAACAAAGAACGACCCTTTTTATAGTGATTGTAGCGCTAATGAAGTAGTGTGTAGGTACTTTGTTGAGGAAGATGCCATACCAGGAATTACCATAGCGAATTCCATACAATTGTTTGATTTACAGTTACGTACTTACATGCTACAAGGAAAAAGCATCGATCAAATTGTTTTCATTACGTGCGTATTGGGTGTGTGATCAAGTGAAATTAACAATTAAGTAAATAATAACTGGGTATTTCGTACAAAGGCTTTACAAACCAATCTGATTGTTTCTGTTGTTAGTAGCAGTTTAGTTTACACTTTGGTCTATTTGCAGGTACTAGTATCATCATAATCAAACCATTCGCCGCGCCGCGCTGGCTCACACAGCACGGGTCTCCTCTCAGAATGAAAAGAGTTTGGCCATACTCCACCACACGATGGCCAAGGGCGGATTGGCAGACTTCAAATGCCTATACCTACCAGTAGGTATAAGTACTACCTACTTGAAAATTTAGGACAAGAGTAAAGAGGTTTTCGGTTCAATAAACTGCCAGCCTTCCATGTTATCCCGCTTCCATCTTTACACTGCATTGTCACTTACTACGAGTTATAATTGCCATCAGGTGAGACCGCAGTCAAGCACTAAGTAGGAACTCGGGTATTATAATTTATTATAACTATGTAGTTAGTTAATTGTGCTAAAGGTAAACAGTCTGTAGCCATTGAGTTAGACCATAGAGCAACAGATTTATCCATAAGACGCCAAAAAAAGCGTCCCATGTACCTAATGATGCGAAGAAATACTTAGAACTAATAAACATTAAAGTAATGCATAACTATAACACGATATATTCTCGTAAGATACGCACTTAATAGGTATATGATAAAGAAAGCTAAGTAGGTATATTATTAACAGACTAGAATCTAGACAATAACCGAGACTTCGTCCATTTGGATTTAGAAAATCCCATGGGAACTCTTTAATTTTCCGAAATAAAATGTACCTAATCTATGTCTTTCTCCAAGTTGCAATATAAATAACCAACTATCAAGTAGATGATGTCAGCAAAAATTACTATATTAATTAAAATTGCAGGTCTAGCGTCAATTTACTTCATAACAGATACATACTTACATGACTGGTGTACTTGTACACTTATTTTACATTCCAATCCAATCACCAGCTTGCAAGCGTCGACTAGTAGACATAGGATTTTCTCGCCACCAAACACGGTCCTCCATCTTCATCCTCTACCGGCTTCCTGCCACATTCTTCAGGTCAATAGTCCAGCGGGCTGGAAGTCGTCCTTCACTGCGCTTATAGGTACAGGACATTGTTGCTCTAGTATTATATTTATGACAACTCTTTGGATAGGTACTAATAGGTAATCAGCTCAATTAAAACACTTGATATCTTAGTAAGCAGAACGTGTCATCCCAGTGGATAAGGCAGCATGACACGCGTCAGTGAGCTAGCCATGTTAGGTTACAAGTAATGCGAGTCAAGGTAGGCGTACTTGTGCGCAACTCGCCAAGGATTGCAGGACAATCCACAACTAATCGCTTGACAACTAGACTCGCTCTATAACTCGGCACGGGCTACGGATTGTACAGAATACAGATGTGTCGGTGTGAGACGTGGCGCGGACACAATCATGTCTTCTCCATAAAGCAATGACGCGCTACGGAAACAGCACGGCAGGATGAAATAGAAAATACCATTTATTCAAATAAGCTTTGACGAGTTTTTTGAATCGTCAAGTGAATCTACTACTGCTTCGAAATCCCCTTGACGTCGCGAATTCGAGGTACCCTTTGTACCTACTACCTAGTATACCTACTAGTACTACCTAGTACTACCTTGTAACCTTCATAATTTGTATTTCTTGAGTTTCTCCCTTATTTAATACAACTTCTTAGGACACCATTAGAGACCATCATTCCTTCCATCAGGTGTTCTTGGGTATAAGCGCTATGGGTGCGCGATGGAGACGCTATTGCTTAGACTGTATGGCGCTCTATGAAACGAAATACAACAAGCGCCCGCGGCGGGCTCGATTCTTTCCATAGAAAGTCATACGTCTTTTGTCCTCACAGTGTTCAATCTGCGCGCCCAGGGCGCTTGCCATAGTATCAGCGGCTTATTGATATATAGACCAAACGACATGAAGTGATAAGTATACACATCCGATTTATCGTGGCCATCACCACGGCCCACGCTTACCTACTCTCATCATACAAGTAAACGGAGTCTACGCCGCATCTCCGCATCTGTATTCCAATTCAAACAGGGTACGTAAAATCGTGTCGCAATACATATTTACAAAGGCAAACACAATGTTATCGTTTTGCACTAATTTCCTTTATCTCCTTAACTAAGTACTTTGTATAAAATTATTATAATATCAATTGTGGACATACAATTCTTATCTGAGACCTAGATTTTAGGTGCGCACCATTTTGCTACATACATATACCTACTTACTTACCAATCCAAAATTTACTGAAATAGGTATTCTACTTATACTAGGTATAAATAATTTTTTAATCAGATTTCCAATCTAATCTTCAACTAATAATAATGATAACTAAATCAAACATGCTTATCGAAATAAATAAATTGCTAGATGATGATTTTACGGAAAATAAAGAAGCCATGTCCGTTTCAAACTATCTCTGTGTCTGTACCTACCTCTCGTCAAAATCGGTTAAATGGATGGACTATTAGATATATACTGTAGGAACCTAGTCTTGTCAGAATCGGCTAAATGGCTTAGATATATATATGTAATACTTATAGGATATTTAGAATAGTATAAAAATACTGAGGTTATTAGTTTATTCTTATTACATTCACAGAAATAGTTCTAAGTTCCGACAGTGGATCCAAACTTCATAGTCGCTGATCGTTCCTCCCTGTATCGGGGACAACACGCAGAGAAACTTTCAGCTTTTATAAAATAACGAAGATCTGGCACGCACTGGCTCTAGTGCATTATTATTAATTACCTCTTCCAAATTAGCACGATTCTATTTAATACTGCATCATGTTAACTACCACAAATAAGATCGCAGCCAAGGGCTAACGTGTAATCGAAAAAAATGAGGGCTACCTTTTATTCCCAAGAAAGTTTTCGAAAATCAACGAGCATCAAACCATTCAGTTGAATGCCTGAGCACATTCAATAAACATAGAGCTACTGAGTAGGTACTTACTGTGTCCGAGTATTTTATTTATTTATTGTAATGAAACTCCCTACAAAAAAAATTGTGAATAGATTTTACAAGTGCTTTCTTTGATGTGTATTACGAATTCAATCGATTGTTTCTTTTGAACTCTGTTGAAGAGTATAGCACAGCCCAGAGGTGTTTAAAGTCCGTTGTACTGGAAGCGTGTATTTTCATTGTTTACGTGGGTTTTAAGATTATATTACCTAACTGATACATAGGTAAAGTATGGTTAGCAGCGTGAACGTTTAAGAGCCAAAGCACACGCGCTACTTTTAGCATCAACGATTAGCGGTTTTACGACTGCATCTATTTTATCATCGCGATAACCTAATCGCGCGTCTGCTTTGAGATTCCTGATAACTTTGATACTGCATCGCTCTAAGGTGATCAGTCGTATTAGTTGGTGAATACTATTACAAGTGTAAATTAAAAATTATAACACCCCCGACCAGTGAAGGTTACAGTTACAGTAACTTGAAAAGAGCTGATAACTTTCAAACGGCTGAACCGATTTTCTTGGATTAAAGAACTTGGACCTAAGAACACTCTCGATCAAGCCACCTTTCAAAGAAAAAAACTAAATTAAAATCGGTTTATTAGTTTAGGAGCTACAATGCCACAGACAGATACACACGTCAAACTTAAAATATCCCTCTTTTTGGGTTGGGGGTAAAAAATACTGACACTGTGACTGGAGTTCGTATGTGTTCTTATGATAGCTTCGGAGACGATGCAAGTGCAGACTGCAGAGTAACTTAGAGCATTTCAATAGTAGCTTCAAGATTTCCAAAAGTGGTTAAATTGCTCTGCCGTCCTTTAACTAAAACTGGAAAAAAATTTAGGTTATTGCCAAAAGTGTTTCAATTTTCAAAGTAGGATAGGTACCAAGGGTGAAAGGGTTTTACCTGTACATTCTAAAACAGATTTTTAACCCCCGACCCAAGAAGAGGGATGGTTATAAGTTTGACGTGTGTATCTGTCTGTGGCATCATAGCTCCTAAGTTAATGAACCGATTTTAATTTTGTTTTTTTTTGTTTTAACAGTGGCTTGATTGAGTGTTCTTAGCTATAATCCGAGAAAATCTGTTCAGCCGTTTGAAAGTTATCAGCTCTTTTCTAGTTACTGTACCTTCACTTGTCGGAGGTGTTACACATTTTTAATTTACACTTATTATTTATTTTTATGCATAATGGTTTTTGATTTATCGTACAAAATGTCGGAAAAAATACCCGAGTACGGAACCCTCGGCGCGCGAGTCTGACTCGCACTTGGCCCGTTTTTTTTGCAATCAACGGCTGTTTAGTTAAAGGAAGGCAGCGATGCTAATACTATCGTGTGTACGGTAGCCCTATAATAGGTACAGTACACTGTGGTACGCAGATCGTACATTTTATGTTTATTTATAGCCGTCCGCGCCCCACACGCAGTAGTGTGTGCGCGAGTTGCGCGGGAGACGATGCCGACGCGTCCGCTATTCCAAGCGGGACCTTGCACTTTCGATCAACATCAACGCTTCACAGATATCTAAGTAACACCTAGGTACTCATCCTAAATCTAATATTAAGGTTAATGCACACTTGATTTATAAATAAAAGTTGCTTCCACAACGTATAATGTCCGCTTTTCGAAGTTATCCCTTAGAATAACCACCAGTTATCCTAATATACTAATATTATAAATACGAAAGTGTCTGCCTGTCTGCTAGCTTCACACGACCCAACAGTTTAACCGATTTTAATTTTTGGTACAGAGTTAGCTTACATTCCGGGGAGGGGCATGGGCTACTTTTTATCCCGGAAACTCAAAAAATTCCCACGGGATTCTTAATGGTCCATCCCGTTTAATCCACTTATATGAAATTTGGTTCAGAGGTAGCTTGCGTCCCGCAAATTGACATAGGCAACTCCCCGGTAAAACAGAGTGCCCGCGGGATTTAAAAAAAAAAAATAACCCACGCAGACGAAGTCGCGGGCATCATCTAGTCTAGTGGTTTATAAATTTTGCTTCCACAACGTACATAGCCGCAAATTTTCGGAGTTGTAATACATATACAATACATAGTATGTATATATAACTAGGTAATTAGGACTTCTCATCCTAGCAGTGCACATGTTTATGATGACTCGCCAGAACTCAAGAAGATTTGCGACTAATGTATCAAGGTCAATTACCTATATTCTGCACAACCCCAGCCCCACACAGCAAGAATTTATATATTTCACACTGAATTCGCCAAAGAAATGCGGCTGACGAAATCAGAATGAATTTTCAGTAAGCACCGACTGAAAAATGCATGGCAAGAGGCTTGTCTTGATTGTGCGGATTAGAAACTGCCATTTTCAATTAAAGCAGTCGTACCCTGTCCGTCTCTGTATCTACGAGTACCTAAGTACTTACCTTATTTACTTACTTACCAAATCATTATTATAACCCATATTATATAGATCGCAATTCGAAATCTTATGATTAGCCGCACCCAAATAGCCGACTCCATCCAACCACGTCAACCTTGGACTATAATTAAATATAGAAAATAATGAAAATCAGCTCTAGCTCTAACCTAAAGCCATAGACAGTAGAATCTATCTTACTATAAGCAGATTCTACTGTCTATGGCTCTAACTGAATCCTTATCTTATCGTTCAGGGTCAGCCAGGCCAGCGTGGCATGGCGAATAGCCGCAGCTCAGCGAGTAGCTGTGAGTATGCACAGCTATATCCAGGGCGAGTAGGCTGGCTCCTCGCGCTTCTGCGACCCGCTCGCTACGTTTCTGCGATACGCTTGCTACGCTTCTGCGACACACTTGCTGCGCTTCTGCGAGCCGCTCACCGCGACGCTGCAACCGACGTCGCAAGAAGAGCCGGTTGAGTGCGTTCATTTCATTATAACAATTTCAACGGTATCTCAAAGTAAACAAGCTGAATTTATGTTGATACTAAAATAGAAGCTTCACCTCGCAACTATTTTACTCCGTCTATTTGCCTCGCGTCTTAGGTCCGATTTCCACCTAAACGGAGCAGAGTAAATACGTGTTCAGTCGACTCAATTAGTTTGTAGATTCTCAATAGACGTGAAAAATTATCACGTCATCTTTTAATTTGACTGGTCGACCGGAACACATCTCTCCACTCCGCTTACGCGGAAACCGGGCCTTAGGCGCGCATTCAGACGAACGCTGCACCCCAAAATCAAGAAGCAATAAGAGGATCAGAAAAGATTGCGTGTATCTGTTGTGGAAGAAACAATAAGAGGATCAAAAATGATTGCGTGTATCTGTTGTGGTATAATTATGTGATATAAACTTCTTTGGATTATATTCAAAAGCAAAAAGAAACCGTCTAAATCGGCGTGATTTCATATCCGTCACAAAATATTTTTCACAAAATCAACTAACTCCATTCAGTATTCAATCTTACCTATTACGGATAATGAAGTTTCACTTCAACAAAGATATTTTATATAGCAATAATTTTCGCAGTTATAAGTAGCTTTATTTACTTTTTGGTTATTTGAATGATGTTATTCCATTATAGTTTTGGCAAGAAGCAATAGATTGCGGTAAGGTCGATAGCAGATTGAATATCTGCATTATGATTGTACAATGAATTGACGTTTTTGTGAGCCATGCGCCATTTAAAATCTTTTTTAAACTGTACCTACTTACTTATTTAAATTGCAAAATAATTTGTAGATTAGTTAATATTTCGTGGCAATAGCGCGACGTAGTAGTACCTATGTATTTGTTGTTATACCTACCTATACTCACAACTTGATTGGTTGATTGCTTAAAAGGTAGGTACTTAATCTTCTTTAACTGCATGTACCTATATGAATAAGTATATAATAAAAAAAAAAAAAAAAAAACATTTTATACACATTATTGTTTTTCCTTTCACTTTCTTTCGAAGCAAGTAACTAATAGGTATTTAACTAATTGATAACGCCTAATATGATAATTGATAATTGAATGAAATTGATAATGTCCAATTTTCAACATGAAAAGTTATTCACACTAATTGACTGAGACAGCTTTATGACTGAGACCGATGGTCCTTGCACGTGTTGAAGTTTAAAATTCGGAGTTTTCATTTTTCCAACTACGTTTTTTTTATCCAAGTTTTACGTAAGTTTAAATTCCAAATTTGACTTTTCATAAATCACTGAGTTACCTACACCTACAATTCGTACTCGACCTCTCGGCTACTGAGTTCTCACGAATTCCTATGATTACAATCCTCCTATTCCTATTATTCTTGATGAAGGTACGAGTATGTCGGGTTAAAAGATTTTTCTAGATGGACTCATGGTTTATTAGATGCATGCTAGAAGCCTCAGAATTTATCACGATACACGACCAGCCCCGGCTTATCAAAACAATATTAAATAAACTATACGTATAAACTATGAACCTTCCTCTTAAATCACTCTATCTATTAGCGAAAACCGCATTAAAATCCGTTGCGTAGTTTAAAAGATGTAAGCGTACATACAACCAGTGGGAAGCGACTTTATTTTATGCTTTTGTACAGATTTGGACCGCGATCCTATCCTGGATCGTGATTTATATTTATCTCTCAGTACGTTGCAAGATCACGATAGAATCATATTTAAATATCACGATTTGGATAGCGGTAAAACTTGAACCTCTAGTTAGATGTAGTTATTAAGTCTTGTAAGCTTTTTCAATATTATGATTTATGATGACGGCAAGAGAATCTGCACAGTTAAATTATTTCCAATCTACTCGTATCAGTACTGTAACAGCACTAAGCAGCTCTCGGTAAAGGCGATGTTAACGCCACGTAAAATCAATAAATCGGAACAAACGAATGTTTCGTTTTAGGAGAAATAAATACATAGAATTGAAGTGATTTCAAAATCTATGACTTTATTTTTGTTAATCTCTTATTGTTAGCGCGATGGTACATACTCGTATTATATCCATTCAAATATTATAAATGTGAAAATAGGTCTGTCTGTCTGCTGCTTCTGTCGTTTAAGCGATTTTGACGTTTGGTACACAGTTACATTCCGGGGACAAACACAGACAGTTCTCACGGGACTTTAAACACCTAAATCCACGTAGACGAAGTCGTGAAGACAAACCTACTAAGTACATTTTATCTCAGAAAATCATAGAGTTCCTATGGGATTAAAAAAAAACCTATACGTATCCACGCGGATGAAGTCGCCGGCATCATCTAATTTTTACATGTTAATATTTTACATGTATCAAACGCAACACCAGTTTTCTATGTAAGTTTATTGTTGGTCTGGGCTTCTGCGAAACGGCTGAACCGATTCTGATGGAACATTCAAATACAGATAAGACTTCACAAAAAGTGATGAAGGCTACTTTTTACCAAACTAAAAAGTGTAGTGCAATGTAGGCCACTTAAGGAATTAAACCAACAAAAACACAATGTAATGCGGCGAAAAGACATTTAAGTATCTACATAAGTATATATTTACTTTTATACGAAGATTTGCTTTTATCTTCTGAAAGCGTCGTAGAGGTCGAAAGGACAAGCAGCGGAATACAAAATGTAAAGGCACAATGAGACTCGATTACATCCGAATATATAACAAGTTACGAAGCTCAAGTGCATCGTATTATTATGCATATGACTTGAGCTGTTTGCGCGTCTGAGCGCTATGTTATAATATTTCAGGACAACATTATATGACTAAAATAGAATTTTGAAGCCGATAGTCTTCCGTTCCGACGCGTCCGCCTTGGGAAAGAGCTAATCTAAGATTTTAATGATACCGAGTAGGTACTGAAACTTCAGAGTTCAGGCTACCGACGTATCTAATGATATTAATTATAAAACTAACTATATAACTTAGGTAGGTATAAATTTCTGCTTTGCATCGATTTATTATTCTACATAAAAATCCGGAACAAAATCTTAAACTTTCAGGCCTAAAAAATAGCCTTTAGTGTTTAGAGTTTAGATCACTACTTTCATAGTGCTCTGCCTGCGAAATTGTAATATCGGTTTAGCCGTACGGAGCATCTAGGCAAATATTTATAGTATCTATAGCTGATGTAATCTATAACAAACCATAGGTGTGACCCGTATTTGGCAATCAAGTATTTCGAAAACACAAACAGGTTACCTATTTATTAACAATTTGTTTGTTACTAAGTAGATGATGCCCGCGATTTCATCCGCGTGGATTTAGGTTTTTTAAAAATCTGGCTAATGCTAATGACTCCTAATTAGAATTATTGTGTTTGTCCTCCAATCACGCCGCAACGGAGCAACTGATCAGCGTGATTTTTTGCATAGATAACTATAGTTAAAGACAAGCTACTTTTATCCCTATAAAATCAAAGTTTCCACGAAATTTAAAAAAATCTAAACCCACGCAGACGAAATCGCGGGCATCATGTAGTTATTATACAAATAAAAATCGTAGTTAAATTGGCACTTTATGTGAAATAAATATGGTAACTCAGCGTTAGTAAATTGGCCTTATCTGGGCCGGTAACGGCACCTAAACAGTGGTAGCGCACAAAACGACTAGTCACTAGAGTAACAAAACCATGACCTTAACTCTTGTCTCTATGTTACTGCTATAATGTGCTATACTGATATTATATGTACTGCTTTCCCACAGATTATATCTACGTTGATTCCCACTTATGGTTTTTGAAAAATAGTTATTAAGAACAACCCGGCTGAGTTTGTTGTGAGTTTCAACCAAAAACTACCATAAATCTATCACGCCTTTACAAAGTTGCTAATTTAAAAAGATTTTTCCCTATACTTTTCTACCTAAGGTACCTATTCGTACACCAAATTAGTCATCATAATCCAGCTTAACTATACAACCAGACCCAAAACTGTTTTTAAGTCTAATAGAAAAGTACATCGGACGTTACCATACTAGAAGGGAAAATCAAATCAGACTTTGTAATGATTGACTATTAATTTACAGCAATGATGCGCGTGCTAAGTACTGTATGACGAATGGTTGCGCACACCGCCACGGTCCAACAAATTCCTCACGCTACCGCTTACCTATTTTTCTCTGGCTTTTTAGAAATTGCCAACGAGTAAACAAATATGGCTGTATGGCATATCGATTCTTTAGTTACTTTAACAGGCACTAGATGATGCCAGCGACTTCGTCCGTCCGCGTGGATTTAGGTTTCTTAAAATTCCCTTCGGAGTTGGGGACTTTTCGATTATCTGGGATAAAAGTTAGCCTATATCTGTGTCCGAGATGCTAGACTAGATCTGTACAAAATGAATAGTAATTATAATGCCCACGATTTTGTAAACGTGGATTTAGGTTTTTAAAAAATCCCGTGGGAACTGATTTTCCGGGACAAAAAGTGATCGGTAACCGCTGCTGATCCGTTGCCACGTTATTGAAGGACAAACCAATAAACAAATACTTTCGCACTAATTATAATATGGGTAGTGATACCTAATTAACCCTAGCACTTCACAGGATGTCCATTCAATGTCAAACTGAGAGCTGACACACTCTAGTTCACTCACATCTATCTACATATTTATGTGTAAGTATTACGTAAGTGTAAGTAGTACGCATTTTTTACTTGAACTTACTTCATACATTTACAGAAAAAGTATAGAAGAGATTTGTTTACATAATGGTATTTTCTATAATACCAAAGTTTACATGCACTTCAAGGTTGCAATCAAAGTGGTACACTGGCTATTACTTTATACGGAAAGAATGCCGTTATTTTCACGAAAAGTATTGAGTACAGACGTGATTTAAATACAAAGGAGATTTTAGATAAGGATACGTTAATTTTTATATGGTTCCGTACCCAATATTTCAAAATTCCGTATGGTGCCCAACGGAACCCTATTATTAGGCCTCCGCTGTCCATCCGTCTGTCTATCTTTCAGCTGTATTTCATGAACTGTTATAATAGAAGAGTTAAAATTTTCAGTTTTTTGTTCTCATTTCTATTACCACTAGATATAATTAACAACAGACGATATTTTTTCCTTTTGAGGTACTAGTTGAGCTGCCCTGATTTCCTTACCTATTCCATAGGTAAATATGAAATACATAAATTATACTTAAAACAATTTACAATACATATACATACATCTATACTAATAAATAAAATTGGAGTGTCTGTCTGTAATTTCGAAATAACTACCTCATATTAAGCTCATATGGTTATTTGAACGATACCATAACTGAATCACACGTTTTTACAATTTTTGTCTGTCTGTCTGTCTGTCTGTTTGAAAAGGCTAATCTCTGGAACGGCTGAACCGATTTTGACAGGACTTTCACAGGCAAGTAGAGGATTGACCAGGGCGTAAAATAGGCTACTTTTTTAACCGACTTTCAAAAAGGGAGTTGTGTTTTTCTACCTATGTACACCGAAATCTCCGAGATTTCTGAACCGATTTGCGTCATTTCTTTTTTAATCGATAGAGGAACTTTGCGACATTGTTTCATAAAAAATTTGGAGTCCAACTCCTCAATCCTGATGCTGCAGGGGATCTGACCAATCCACGCGGGCGAAGCTGCGGGCATCAGCTAGTATTATATAAAACCTCTCTCATGAAATCTGAATGATAATAATTAATTAATGAAACCCCTATGAAATTTTACTTGTACCCATGTACAATTTTTTTACTGAACCTGTTACAGTAGTTAAAGAATAAAATTTTTTTTTGAGTGTGGGTAAAACACTATCATAAAAATTATAAATAGGAATAAAAATGTCTGTACATATTATATTATATTTATATAGGTATTATTGTTAATTTATTGATTGAGCTATGGTTCTTTGATTCTTGGTTCTCCTTTATAATACGGAATTCTGGTTACCAAAACCAGAAACTATTTTTTTAAAGAGAAAATCATATAATATTATTAATCAACTAGCTTAATTTGCCTGCAACTGTGTTCTCGTTTATCATTTATAATAGCCTAAATAACTCTACAATAATGCTCTATCTATCAGTGAAAAAATTTTCAGAATTGGATTATAAGTTCTGGACATTGGTTCTGGATTTTAAACTCACAGAAGACTATCATTCTCTTCTTATTTTTTTTATCAAATTCAAAATATTTTTATTCAATTAAACTTTTACAAGTGCTTTTGAATCGTCAAAATAATCTAACACTGGTTCGGAATGCCGTTCCTACCGAGAACAACCAGCAAGAAACTCGGCGGTTGCTCTTTTCAAGTATTCAATTTACAATAATATGCCTTATATTATCATATCAGTATTGCCTATGGGTGTTTATTTAAATTAATGTAGTAAATATGTAAATTGAACAAATTGTTGATGAATCACAATTTTTTTTATGAATGAATTCTGTTGATGTTAAGTAATATCTAGCAAGTAGGTAAATATTTTGAAATCATGGGTAGGCATGTAAGAAGATGGAAAGTAATATGACTTATACTGATTACTCAATGACTCAAGGTTTTCCCTATTGGAATGAATTGTTAATGGAATTTCCGTCACATAAAAGTGTTGTGTTTACTTAAAATTAAGTTTCAGTCAAAATGAGATGGATTTATGCCAGCGATATAACACCCTCTCTTTTTATCAGTATTTTATGTCTAAGCAAAGTCAAAGTCCATTCGGTAAATGTCAGCTTAGATATAGCTGTCTGCTGTACAGGGGTAATAATTTGATAAATGTGTCAGTCAGTCAGTTTCTCCTTTTATTATAATACTAGGATGATTCCCATGTGGATTTTGTTATAATTTTTCAAAATCTTTTCTTAGTGCATGTCATTATCAGGATCATTTTGCCTGTCTGTCTGTAATGTCTGTCAAGAAAACCTATAGGGTATTTCCCATTGACCTAGAAACTTAAAATTTGGCAGGTAGGTAGGTCTTATAGCACAAGTAAAGGAATAAATCCGAATACCGTGAATTTGTGGTTGCATCACAAAAAAATAATTAAAATGTGTTTCAATTTTCAAAATACCAAGTGGGGTATCATATAGAAGGGCTTTACCTGTACATTCTAAAACAGATTTTTATTTATTTTTATGCATAATAGTTTTTGATTTATCCAGCAATATGTCGGAAAAAATACCTGAGTATGGAACCCTTCAGTGCGATCCTTCCATACTACAACATTTTGCTGGATAAATTAAAAACTATTACGCTAAAAATTAATAAAAATTTGTTTTAGAATGTACAGGCCTTTTCACATGACATCCCACTGGGTATAGTTAATAGTTTTCTTAATATGAAAATTGAAAATACTAATAATATTTATTTATTTGTCAAATCATGAACACATTTTAATTTTTTTTTTTTGTGATGTAACCACAAATTCACTGTTGTTTTCTTTACTTGTGTTAAAAGACCTACCTACCTGCTAAATGTCTTGATTCTAAATCAACAAGTACCCTATAGGTTTCCTTGATGGACACGACCAACAGACAGACACATAGACGACAAGACAGATGACAACAAAGTGATCCTATAAGGGTTCCAATCTTCCCATTTGAGGTATGGAACCCTAAAAATTGCATTTGATTGAGAAACTCTCACTTTTTTTAAAAAAGTAAACAAAATTAACTCTAAAATTTCAAAACTACAAGGTGGCTGATATGCGCAAAGGTACTGATTCTGATCACAATTTAAAGTATTTGCACCTTTTTCTTACTTATGTAATATGAAAAGGACAACCACAGTTTGACAGTTTTAAATATAATTTTTAATTTATAAAATTCAGAAGTTAAATCATGAAGTTTAACAGTTTTTAATTTAATTTAAAACTGTCAAATTTTGTGGGTCCAATCTTCATCATAGTGTGCACTAAAAAGTGTCTTCAATTTTAAAATTCATGTTCTGTCCTTTTATACCAATATTAAAAAGAAAAAGATGCAGATTTAGAGTAAACTTGGTATAGAGAAAACATGAGAATCAACACCAATCTCTTAACTAAAATGACAGGTCTAAATCACTCAAAATAATATCACTTTTATGAGGCAGAAAGGGATAACATTAGATTCAGATCTGTAAATTTACTATAGGGATTGAGCAGCAGTGTACCATGTAGGTACAACAGAATTAGGCACAATATCCCACACTACAAAATATAAGCAAAGCCAATATTTTCAAGTACTCTAGAAAAACTTAAAATGTCTTATAAATAAAAATTGTTTATTTTGTACCAGCATTATAATCATAAGTCATTTTGTATGCAATTTTCAATTTAGGCTAAGAATGGTTGTGGTACAAAGTGAAACAAGTTTTATTTATGACACTGCAAGTGAGTAATGTAATGTAAATATGTGGTTACCTTGGTTTCTGATGAATAAAACTTCCTGTTAATCTCCCACTTAAAACTTTTATTATAGATACTTTGTTATATGTATTATCACAAATCCTGGTAGACTTTAAAACACAATCACGCAACTGACAATTCTTTGTCTGTATTTCCTTGATTACTGATTCTCATATATAAACATAATTTACACAATAAAACACAATCTGCATGACTTAGGTGTAAACTCTTACTCATCGCACTTCACTCTACACAATCATATAAGATTATTGCATATTTGGATGGCTTCTTATTCTCTAAAACCGTCCTTGTCCTTCCACAACATTAATCTCATGAAATTATATACAAAGTTTACTAATATTACTTTACATTATATATGTTACTGTCGTCGATATAAAACTTGATACAACTTTCGACTCATCGTCGACTTCTGAGACTGAAGTTAACTTAATCACGATCTTTACACAAAGCTAAAGATAACATGTTCTGATCTGAAATGATGTTCCTTTATTCTGTAATAACTGTTACTGCGGGAGTATCTACCAGTACTAAAGTATGAAAATATAAGATAAAGCACCTCGATTGGACAATGGTATGTATCAAAGATATTAACAACGTGATATGACGCGCATGCGACCGCCGAGGGTCCGGCGTCGCGGCCGGCGCCCGGCCCGCCGGAGCGGCGGCCTCGGCCGAGCGGGGCACTCCCGCCTGGCCCTTGCAGTCTTACGAGAAATAAATGCCACATTACACACTAAACATTAAAGCACTGTACAACAACAATAAGTTTTCTTTTCCTTCTCAGGACTAACGTTCATTTCGCGCACGATTTCCGCGAACATTTCGTTGACGTTGGTGCGGCTCTTGGCCGACACCTCCACGAAGGGGCAGCCCCACATCTGCGCGAGCGCCGAGCCCTCGGCCTGCGACACCTCGCGCTGGTGCTCCAGGTCGGCCTTGTTGCCCACCAGCAGGATGGGCACGCGCTCCGACCCCTTCACGCGCGTTATCAATTCCTTCATGGGCTTGATGTCTTGGAACGTTTGATGGTTCGTTAATGAATATACAACTACGAAGCCTTGGCCATTCTTTATATACAAATCCCGCATAGACGCAAATTGTTCTGTGCCGGCAGTATCCAATATTTCTAATACGCATGGGGAATTATCCACTTCTATTTCTTTCCTATAGAAATCTTCTATGGTGGGGTCATATTTTTCCATAAAACATCCGGACACAAACTGCACTGTCAGAGCACTCTTCCCGACCCCACCCGAGCCCAGCACCACCACTTTGAATTCGCGCATTATTGTGCTGTTGAAATCACACTTGCCAGTCTTCTATAAACGTTTCGGAAACGTATTCTCACTTTGTGCTATAAAAATGTCATTGCTATGTTGGTTTATGACTCACTCGGATGCGATCACTGAGGGACGTCCACATAAAGAAAAGATAACTAAATGGTAAACAGCGACGCCATTTTAGTTAGATGAGTGGCAAAACAACTTTGATTGCATCGCGGGGCTCTACTATTCACTTTACACTCGATAGTTCAAACGCGGAAGCAACATCTATTCAACTGACTCGCTCTTTGCTGGAGACTGGAATTGGCACCACCAGCAGCAGGTTGGTCAATGCACTCGATTGCAATAATTTGATTGGAGAATGGGAGTTTCGTTCACCGGATGCTAGTGTTGCAAACGTAAAACTATCTAATACCTCAAATAACAAAAATATAAAGAAGCACAAACTCCTTACGTTGATATACACAATATTAAATTATTGTGATGCGTGCAGGTTCAGTGGAAAAATTGGCTCGAATTTCATGCACTAGGTGCCATATAAAAAAAGTGTGATATATACATATGCGAGTCAAACTTGCGCACCCTGGGTACCATACTACAGAAGAAGCGAAACAATAAAAATCACTTAACTAATGTCAACGAAACGCCAAACTAACTTTGATTGTAAGGTTTGTTGTTAGTATAAGAAACTATGATAACTGTTAGAGCATTGGTTTTATCCTGATTATACATAAACTTCTTTTGGCCATAATATTTTTTTCAGATTTTTCGATTGGTAAACTTCAGAGATTCAGAGATTCCAAATTTCAGCCAAATCAGTTCAGTAATTATTGTGGCAAGAAATACCTAGCTACAAACATCCAAATTTTCACATTTATAATTTTATTAAATTTTTCAGATTTCATCCGGATTTTGACAAAATAGGTTAAACAGAATAGGGTTAGCTCATTCCTCAAAAGTTTTTTTAAGTAAAACGAAAGCTGCAGATTACAGCAACTTTAATTTTAAATTAGAGACAATTTCATTCCTATTTTATTACTTTAAAAAAGTAGGTATAAGTACAAACATTTTAACAGTATTTGAATAAAAAAGAAAAATAATATATAAATTGAGAACAAACTCACCATTAAAAACTTATATTTACAAAAAGACCAAATGGTCAATATAATGGCTATTGTGCCCAATAAACTGGCACTATTATCCCGTTTTAAGGGCTAAATAAATGTCAGCTCTTCGATCAAATTAAATTAAAGACAATAACTATAGCATTATTTTATTAAAAATAAAAATCAAAAGAAAAACCGACTTCAAACTTAACTTCGATCTGAAGTCGGTTTTTTTTCTTGAATTTTTGACGTGACAACGTCTTATAATTTTTTTTTTTTCGAGTGGCCTCACTGTACCTAAATTGTTTACTAAGGGCCCACCTGCAAAATATACTCTTTCAAACAAAAAAATCCAAATCGGTCCAGGTGTCTTTAACTTTGTCGGGGATCATACATAAAAAATAAAAAAAATAAAAAGAGATTCCGACGAATTGAGAATCTCCTCCTTTTTTGAAGTCGGTTAAAAATTAAACTATTCAAAAGATCCTAAATAAAGGGTAAATATAAAGAATGGTAACATTGTACCGGAAAGAACTTAACTTTCTAGGTTGTCTACATTGAAATCCGTTCAGAAAATTAATAAATCTTATGTGCTAAACATGAAGTTAGATACCTATTGTGAATCTCGGTATCACTAGTTAATGTTTTGAACACGTAAAAAGTGTTTCTGTTACTATTTATTATCTAATTACATTTTAAATAAAATTCAATAGTTAAAAATTTACTTTTACAAAAAATCTAAAATTTCTAGAACAATCAATTCTAGACGAAAACTTTTCTTTTTTTATTTATGGAAGTTTTTTGGCTCTGGATTCTAATAGTTTTGTCTCTTAACAATCCCATTATTCCGATGTACATATTTATAAAATCGACACGGTCTGCAAGGAAGAACAACATCGAACATAACTATTTTTATTGGTGATTTTAAATTACGATCGGAGTAAGTATAAATACCACAATAATAAATTATTGTCACTGATATTTTGTACTCAAAGGCCTATAGGCCAGACTGGTGCCAGAATTTTTTTTTTTTTTTTAAATTGCGGCTGATTTCTGATCAAATTCAATTCTTTGCTTTGTAGGGTTCCGTAGTAAACAAACCGCTTGATTGCATTGTTGTGGGAAATGAAATTGATGAAATTCGGTGATGTACTATGTTACGAAAAAGCACGAATGATCCCGATTCTTCAATAGCAAAGTATTCCTTTGGGAGTTCTCTACTTTTTAACCGACGCGGACGCGACGTCCAAAAAGGGAGTGGTTTTCAATTTGGCCCGTTTTTATAATGTTTTTTCAAAGTTCCTGGACTAATTTTTAAGTTTTTCTTAATTGACACAGGAATTGTCATAATAAAGCTTATCGTGAATTATTATTCAAGTAGGCACACTGATGATGCATGGATACAGCACTTCCAAACTATTCAGGATCTGCTAATGGTGCAATATTATTTGAGAACCAAGCGAATTTCTTAGACATTTCTTTTATATAAAACTACCATTTAAAAAATAATGACCGCCAAAATTTTTAACAACTGAATTAGCTACGGAACCCTACCTAGCGTGTTCAGGCACACACCTGACCGGTTTTTTTTTACATTTTATTTTATTTACGTCATCTGGTCGATCGTGGACGGACAAGACGTTTTTAGAATTTTAAGTTTCTCTAGCACAATTAGGTCTTATTCACAATCACTAAAGTTACTAGAATCTCTAAAGTTAACAATCGGGTTCTAATCTTTGAAATCAGTGCTGGTTAGGTACATACGAGATTTCATAGCAGTTGTGTAAAGACACTTTCTATAGGTACTTACTTACCGGCGAAATAGTATAACTATCCTTCACCTTCAGTATATTTTTAGTGGTAAGTGTTACTATGATTATATTAATAAATCTTTTGATGTGGTGACAAAATTGAAAAAGATTTGTATCCAAAATCTTATTACACGTAAGTTAGAGGATGCCATAACTAGTGGGGCGTTGTATTCAAGTAAACTTACCGGAAAATTGTGTAAAATAATTCAGTACATAGTTATTTAGGTATTAATTGCGTCCCATAACTTGAGCAGCAAGTAATTTTATTAAATGAAGCAACAAAGCATGTGTACAAACTTAGGAGGTGATATGGGGATATGAAAGTGGCATGATTTTGAACCATGGAACATTTCCTCAAGAAAAAAGTTCTACAAGAACCAAGTTACCACTTTTCAAGCCATGATCCTAATAATATTAAGCTTAAATGTAAAACTCTGCATGTTTGTTACTCCTTCATGCCACAATGACTAAACCAACTTGGCCGAAAGGAATTGCTTGAACCTACCCTGAATTAAAACATGGCTTTATTTATCCTAGTATAAATCAAAGAGTTTCCATGAGATTTTTGGAAAACCTATATGCACACAGACGTCTAGTAGTCATGATCATCATGATTAACCCATCGCCGGCTCACTACAGAGCATGGGTTTCGGCTCAGATTGAGGAGGGTTTTGGCCATAGTCTAACACACTGGCGGAGTGTGAATTGGCAGACTTCACACCTTCGAGAATATTATGGAGAACTCGTAGCTATGCAGGTTTCTTCGCAATGTTGTCCTTTACCTCCAACCTCCGATTAGGAGGTAGACATCCTAACCACTAGGCTATCAAAGCTATTTCAATCATCTAGTTATTCAAAATTATTTTTTTAGTCACTTTCAGTACCTATTTAATTTATTTAAAGGGGCTTATACTTACAACAAAAATATTGATCTACTATTTTTGCCCATGACTTCTTCAGTGAGATATAATTTCTAGTCTAAAGCCCTCTGGGGTAGCTATCTAGCAGTGAAATAATTTTAAAAAAGTCAAATTCAAAAGTCAGAGATTATCTCTGAATACAAACTCAAAAGCTAACAAATACCTCTTTAAATGTCAAAGTATAGTTAGAAAATACTTATAATTATTTTTACTTTCAAGCTTCTAGCTGATAACAATACTAAAAGTTTATTACAATGTTTTTTCAATATTCATTTTGAACTATTGTGAGGTTTTCTGTGAGATCTTCGAGAATCATTGCTTTCTATAGTAAGCTGCTCTAGTGAGTTGCAATAATACAAAATAAACAGGGGTGTCCCTTCTTCTTGATTTCTCTAAATTATATTTAGAGTATCTGCATCTTTTTCTTTCTACTTAATATTTCTAAAAAAGGACAGAACGTGAATTTTACATTTAAAGACAACTAGTGCTCTCTACAAATTTAAACAGGCTCGTGACTGGCAGCTAAAGTCACAAGGTTTGACAGTTCTCAATTAAATTAGGTTTGTCAGTCATTTTCTTATTATATTGGTAAGAAGGAGATGCAAATACTCTAAATTTTAGTTGCATTCAGAATCTGTACCAGTAACTTATTAGCAGGAAATTAATAAATTCTGTACAAGTTCTTTGCATTTAGCTCAATATACCTGTTGAATTTGTCTTCAGTGTCTTTTCTGTGAAAATCGCCAACAAATCAATATGTCATATTGTAAGTGTAATGGAATTTGTGATTAGCTGTTTTATTTTGTCATCTGGGACTAGTGCTAGGTATGTTCTTAATATAAATTGTATTTACTTTTCAGAAAAATGTCGCACAAACCTACACCATATAGCCCGAACTTCCCAGCAAGTCAAGGTTATGGCCCTCCAGAGGAAGAAGCCAAAAAGAATGAAAGTTATCCAATGCATGCGCAAGGAGGCTACCCAGGTCCACCCGGTCCAATGCTACCGCCAGGAGCTCAGCCATTACCTGGCATGCACTCTGGATTCCAGCCAGGATTCCAGCCTGGATTCCAACCTGGATTTGCTCCTGGCTACCCACAACCTCAATCTGGCTACCCACATCCCCAGCCTGGTTACCCTGCACCAGTTGTCCAACAACCAGGCCCGCAAGGTCCAGGTAAGATAAACATTTACACTGGAATTCATAATCAAGATACAAGCTTCTTTAGAGGATGATTCAAATAACATATGGCATATTCAACTGACACATGTTGTTTGAATTGACCTGTGAAGAAGCCCCTATCTTGACTATGAATTCCAGTGTTAATCTGTCACATGTACTGCAAAAACATTTCAACTGTCATGGTAAGAAAAACATTAAAATGTCTTCATAATAATATTATTATGCTTGCAATTTCATCCTGACTTTTTACTAAGTAATAGGTGTACAATGTCAGGTAACAAAATTAGCCACATTATCTGATTTTCATACATTTTCACTGCATTCTTCTTCCTTCTTCTTTGAGGCTGTACAGGCAGTTGAATGCCGTATATCACTTAGACCAGCTCCAAAACTAAGTGATCTCCGGATTTAGAGTTCCATGGTTTTTGCATGCAGCACTTTCCTGACTAGAATTGTAGGTAGGTAGGTCTTATAGCAAAAATAAAGAAAAAAATCCGAAAACCGTGAATTTGTGGTTAAATCACAAAATAAAATAAAATGAGTTCATGAACAAATAATTAATTAGTATTTTTAATTTTCAATGTAAGATAACTATGCCAAGTGGGGTATCATATGAAAGGGCTTTACTTGTACATTCTAAAACAGCTAAACTATACTTCATAGGAATATGTATAGCAGCAGCAGTTGTAATAAATGACAGATGGATAATGATAAGTGACGATGTGGAAGTGACAGTCTAACATGGAAGAGTGTTGACCTGGAAAAAGGAATTTAATAAATTGGCTTCTCCCTATAATAATCCCTATTCTTCTTCATCAGTTTTTCTTTATCATTTCTTAATCAGTCTTTACGCAGCATCGTGCTGAATTTCTTGGCAGTACGAATACGTTTTTGCTTTTAGGGTGGTAATAGTAAATAGCTGCAGAATCAAAACACAAAACGCGTAGGTCGAATAAAAATACTTAAAAAACACGGCAAGCCTCATAATATTCGATTGTGTTAAGTGGGCAGCCGACGGCTTAGTTACGAGGTGAAGGTCAAATCCTCTAATTGTTTCAGCCTAATTGGCTGGCCAGCCTATTCCAATTTAGACCTATTTAAATAGATCCGAACTGCTATGGTTCACATAAATGTGTTACTCTATTAGATTGCATTGTATAGTAACATTATTTCATAATTTTTAAGGAATTTCTATGTATTATAATCATCACCATTATTGTCAACTTATAGACACCCACTGCTAAACATACATAGGTCTCTTGTAGGTACTTCTACACACCACGGTCTTGCGCCGCCTGAATCCAGCGGCGCCCTGGGACTTGTTTAGTGTTGTCTGTCCACATAGAGGGAGGTTTCCAACGCTGCGCTTTCCGTTGTGAGGTTGCCATGTGCGTTAGGGTCTACACCTTGGGACCCCAACGTCTATCGGGTTTTCGTATTATATGCGGTGCCCATTGCCACTTTTGCTTCGCAACCCGTAATAATTGAGCTATGTTGGTTAGTCTGGTTCTCTTACTAATCTCCTCATTGATCTCCACTAGATAACAGGTGATGATAGGTATTAATATAAGATGCTGTTTCAATATCGTTTGAGCTTGCTTAATCGCTGAATAAGGACATGTCGCCTTAGTATTACATTTTAGATTATTATATAAATACTTAAGTGGGTAAGTAAATAAGATGGTCTGGTAATTGTATTGCGTATGCTCTTAGTTGTATCATTGAGTGTTAATGACTCTATGTACTCAGATAAAGATGTTTACTTAGGGTACATTTTAAAAGACCTATTTCTGATAAGTAATGTTAGTGATTGCATTACATAGCTTGTGTGAATCCATCACTGCCCTGTTTACTACAGTTGAAGAGATATTGAATTCTGTTATTTCATTATTAAAAGTGGTGTTGTTTCATTAAAAGTGCATTTGAATAAAATATGAAAATCCTCAAAGATGGAACGAATAATCAATTTGGTACTTTGCATGAGGATATAATATTACATCATGCTAATACAAATGCTATGGAGAGCTCTAAATTAAGGAAGTATTTTAATAATGAATGCACAAAGGTTGTATGTTTAAAAAACAAACGCGTTTATTTGGATACTTTGACAGTAGCGAGCATAAAGAGAACTATTCAGCGATTTTACAGAAAGTTGTTTAGTAATAGTCGAAGTGGATACGAGAGTTTATTATCAGATGAAGAGAGGAGGTTAACTGACATTGTAGACTATAAACGTGTGGTGGAGGGAATATACTAAAACATATTTGTTTTGTGATGGTAACTTTATATGTTGTATGAGTCACTATAAAAATGTAATAGTATTTTTATTTTTGCGTAACTTGGCGTACGTTTTAAATCGTCTAATCATAAATGTTAAACTTTGTGCGAGTCAGACTCGCGCACTGAGGGTTCCGTACTCGGGTATTTCTTCCAAAAATTTGCACGATAAATCAAAAACTATTATACATAAAAATAAATAAAAATCTGTTTTAGAATGTACAAGTAAAGCCCTTTCATATGATACCCCACTTGGCATTGTTATCTTACTTTGAAAATTGAAACACATTTAATTTTTTTTTTTAATGATGGAACCAGATTCGCGTTTTCAGATTTATTCCTGTACTTGTGCTATAAGAGCTACCTACCTGCCAAATGTCATGATTCTAGGACAACGGGAAGTACCCTATAGGTTTTCTTGACATACACGACGGACGGACGGATATACGGACGGACGGACGGACAGACAGACAGACAACAAAGTGAGGGTTCAACAAATAATAAGGGTTCCGTTTTTCCTTTTGAGGTACGGAACCCTAAAAAATAATTTCATTAGGCAAATTGTTACTCTAGGTAAGTAGAGGGAGGAGGTGGAGGGAGTAAAGCCGAAGCGACACAAAGCGATTTTTCATGCTTCACATTCAAGTGAATTGAACTTATCTCTACTATGTACCTAAATAATATAAAAAGTGTGATGCAAAATGAAAAAGAGTAAAGGCGTAGTAAATGTGCGCGTCGAATTGTTATTGTTTTGAGTTTGCTCTTCACAATGTGTATCTAAGTAGATTACGTAGTAAAGATAAAATTCAATTTACTCAGCATTTTTTGAATTAACGGCTTAAGTCATTTCGACTCTACCGCAGTACGCCTTAGTCTAACTGCAACAGCAACTACTAAAACTGACCTGACCAAAACTGTAGCATTGTATTTTGCTTTTTCAATTCAATTTATCAAATAACTAATCAGCCATTTGTAGCATCGCCACATTGAAATTACGATGACGCCACGGACCTTATCCATATCCATATTAGATGTTCATATTATGTTCATATATATGGATAAGTTCATATTAATATCCATATCCATATTGGATATGGATAAGTTAGCCTTTCATGTGAATAGCTACTTAAAAGTTTTTGTTGTTTATCTTGTTCCAGGTGGCTGGATGACTATTCCGCAAGCTCCCACCAATTGTCCTCCAGGTTTGGAATACCTATCTATGATTGACCAGCTGCTCGTGAAGCAGAAAGTGGAGCTACTGGAAGCGTTTGTGGGATTCGAGACCAACAACAAGTACACAGTGAAGAATGCTCTCGGCCAGAAGGTGTACTACGCTGTTGAGGACAACGATTGTTGCACTCGGAATTGTTGCGGCCCCATGCGTCCGTTCGACATGAAAATTATGGATAACTTTAGGAATGAGGTAATGCCAATTTTTATTTTAAGGGCAAACGCAGTGAGGGAATGTGAACCTCCTCCTTTTTTTGTAGTCGGTTAAAAAGAGCACAGAATTGCCATAATATAGTATACTCAACTAATAGTACAACTAAAGGAAAGCGCAAACTAAGCGCGCTAAGAGGCAGCTAGCTTTTGGTACAGAGAAGCTTGCATTTTAAGGAAGAGCATACACTACTGTTGGTCCAGAAAATCAGAGTTCCCACGGGTTTTACAAAAACCTAAATCCATGCGGATGAAGTCGCGGGCATCATTTTATAAATCACAGGGTAAATAATCTAGTATCAAAACTACCTGCGGAAAAACTGCATCAATCTCAATAGTGATTGCCTTTTGTGGCAGTCTTGTTACAACAATGCGTTGTAGCCAATAGTGAGTGAGCTTGAACCAATCAGAGGTGATTGCGACGTGCGTCTTAGCTGTCATTTTACCGTAATCAGTCGATCTACAGCTTCCCGATTGCGTTAGAATGACAGCTACAATGTCACGATCGCAATCACTTCTGATTGGTTGACGCTCGTTTACTATTGGCTACAATGCATTGTTGCAACAAAAATAGCATAAATTTAGCCAATAACAACAATTGCGATTATAACAATGATTGATGCAGGTTTTACGGAATCGAGCTACCGGTAAGGTTATAAAAATAGGAAGTGACATTTTCCGTAGTTTAACAGTTTTTCTAAAAACTCAAAAAAATCATTCTCGGCTTTCGTTAGACAGATTCTAGATGTAGTGCACGCGTCTGATGGCAGGTGATCCACTTGCACCGGCCGCTGGCGTGCGACTCGTGCTGGTGCCCGTGCTGGCTGCAGAGCATGGAGGTGACGGCGCCGCCCGGCACCGTGGTGGGCAGCATCGAGCAGGAGTGGTCGATCTGCAAGCCCTGCTACGTCATCAAGAACGCGGCCGGCGACGTGGTGCTGCGCATCAAGGGCCCCATCTGCACGTATTCCATCTGCGGCGATGTTGAGTTCAATGTAAGTGTTGACTCGTGCTGGTGCCCGTGCTGGCTGCAGAGCATGGAGGTGACGGCGCCGCCCGGCACCGTGGTGGGCAGCATCGAGCAGGAGTGGTCGATCTGCAAGCCCTGCTACGTCATCAAGAACGCGGCCGGCGACGTGGTGCTGCGCATCAAGGGCCCCATCTGCACGTATTCCATCTGCGGCGATGTTGAGTTCAATGTAAGTGTTGACTCGTGCTGGTGCCCGTGCTGGCTGCAGAGCATGGAGGTGACGGCGCCGCCCGGCACCGTGGTGGGCAGCATCGAGCAGGAGTGGTCGATCTGCAAGCCCTGCTACGTCATCAAGAACGCGGCCGGCGACGTGGTGCTGCGCATCAAGGGCCCCATCTGCACGTATTCCATCTGCGGCGATGTTGAGTTCAATGTAAGTGTTGACTCGTGCTGGTGCCCGTGCTGGCTGCAGAGCATGGAGGTGACGGCGCCGCCCGGCACCGTGGTGGGCAGCATCGAGCAGGAGTGGTCGATCTGCAAGCCCTGCTACGTCATCAAGAACGCGGCCGGCGACGTGGTGCTGCGCATCAAGGGCCCCATCTGCACGTATTCCATCTGCGGCGATGTTGAGTTCAATGTAAGTGTTGACTCGTGCTGGTGCCCGTGCTGGCTGCAGAGCATGGAGGTGACGGCGCCGCCCGGCACCGTGGTGGGCAGCATCGAGCAGGAGTGGTCGATCTGCAAGCCCTGCTACGTCATCAAGAACGCGGCCGGCGACGTGGTGCTGCGCATCAAGGGCCCCATCTGCACGTATTCCATCTGCGGCGATGTTGAGTTCAATGTAAGTGTTGACTCGTGCTGGTGCCCGTGCTGGCTGCAGAGCATGGAGGTGACGGCGCCGCCCGGCACCGTGGTGGGCAGCATCGAGCAGGAGTGGTCGATCTGCAAGCCCTGCTACGTCATCAAGAACGCGGCCGGCGACGTGGTGCTGCGCATCAAGGGCCCCATCTGCACGTATTCCATCTGCGGCGATGTTGAGTTCAATGTAAGTGTTGACTCGTGCTGGTGCCCGTGCTGGCTGCAGAGCATGGAGGTGACGGCGCCGCCCGGCACCGTGGTGGGCAGCATCGAGCAGGAGTGGTCGATCTGCAAGCCCTGCTACGTCATCAAGAACGCGGCCGGCGACGTGGTGCTGCGCATCAAGGGCCCCATCTGCACGTATTCCATCTGCGGCGATGTTGAGTTCAATGTAAGTGTTGACTCGTGCTGGTGCCCGTGCTGGCTGCAGAGCATGGAGGTGACGGCGCCGCCCGGCACCGTGGTGGGCAGCATCGAGCAGGAGTGGTCGATCTGCAAGCCCTGCTACGTCATCAAGAACGCGGCCGGCGACGTGGTGCTGCGCATCAAGGGCCCCATCTGCACGTATTCCATCTGCGGCGATGTTGAGTTCAATGTAAGTGTTGACTCGTGCTGGTGCCCGTGCTGGCTGCAGAGCATGGAGGTGACATATGTGTTGGGCATACGATCATCATCTGCTTGACGACGTATCATCAAGAACGTAGGCAGTTTTGTAAGTATTAGTAAAAAATATAAAATTATTATTATCGACATTTATTTTATTAATTAGTAACGGTAACAGATTTAATAATGATACTTGTTTTCTACTAGGTATTGCTTTTTTTTCAAATGGCAACTCTGGTGATACGAAATACTTTTTAGACACAGATACATGAGAATTAATCAAATGATAGTCTATTAATTGTTAAATTATCTAACGAGGGCAAGAGATGTAAAACTAATTTCATATAAAAAACTAACTAATTTAATTGCTATGTTTTGCATAAATCATATTCGTAGACGCCGCTTATAACATTCAGGTAGAATCTTGCCATTGTTCTTTATTGTGATAAATGAATTTTTTTTTTTTGGCAGAACTGCCAAAAAAAATAATTTTCAAATCAGTTCAGAAATTTCAGAGAAATAGTACTAGAAGCACGCGCCGAATTGAGAACTCCTTTTTGGAAGTCTGTTACAAAGATACAGTTCTGAATTCAATTATTATCGAAGCCAGTTAAACTTAAAAAGTGAATAATATAATTAATGTTTAAAGGTATACTCCAGAGATGGCGAGACGAAAGTGGGCAAGATAACTAAGCAGTGGTCGGGGCTCGCCCGCGAGATGTTCACGGACTCCGACTACTTCGGGATAACATTCCCGATGGACTTGGATGTCAGGATAAAGGCAGTTCTGCTTGGAGCGTGCTTCTTGATTGTAAGTATTCACCCTAGCTATTTACTATTACAAGTTTTATCTTTTCTTATAGGCCTGATATTTTACATTACAGAGATAAAAATAATCTGTGCCAGTCTATATTGGTATTTACTTTTAATTAAATGTACATAAAATTATGAAAAATTAACAGCTTATTTTTCGGTGGTTTTTAAAAAAAAATAGATTAGTAGAGAGAGTTTTTATGTTTTATATTTATTTTTATCACATATATATACTATTAATGTGCTCCTATGGTCAATATAATATTATTATACATCAAGGGTTGCTAACGAATATTTTATAGTTTTATTACTCTCCTGTAAGACTTTGACTTACAAACTGTTGAAGTTTTATTGACGTAAATCTAAACAGATATTTTGTTGAGATTTTTTGGAGAAATAATACAGGTCATGTTTGGCTGAAATACTTGCTTGGGTACCAAGAACTTTAGCTAGCCACTGTTTTTTTTTAATCATTTTGTATAACTACCTGTCTTTATGAATTACCTTTCAAAGGTAAGGCTAATATAATATTTTATCAAAAGTGTATCAAAAAATAGGCAATAATGCAAATATTTTTCTCTTACAGGATTTTATGTTCTTCGAGAAATCTGGCAACCAAGAAAGCGACGGTCCTGGAATGCTTTAAAACCATACGCACAGATTATGTTAACACAAAAATGTTACTTATTATACATTAGCATAGTTTGTAAACGAAACAATGTAATTTCTAATAATGGTTGTTCTTTAAGGGTTGCAATCAACATTTACTGTAGTTTTTCTAAACTTTGATAACAGAAAATTTATATTTTGAGCTCTAAAATACCTACTCGTCCAGTAAAATTAGGTCTAAAAACAATTTTCACTGTTTACGTTTGGTATTGGTGCTAATTTGTTTGTCTTTGTACACACATCTCTTTACAGGCCTAAAAAGTAGTGTTAGTCATTTTACCACATTCGCTGTGGAACAGGAAAGCACTACTTTTAGACCTGCCAGTTAGGCATAGAGTTCGACATTTTTATACAAGGTGTAAACAGAACGCTAGTAAAAACTTAGCGTCATTATTACATAATATACTACTTTAACACAATCCAATGCCAATAACCATTTGCCTTATCTTGTAGTTTTAGTGATTTTAGTATTTTTCAAACCCGCATTGTTATAGCGTACAAATCTTTGGTCAATGCTCCTTCTACGACCCGGCATTGACTTCGAGTGGCCTATTTACGGAACGTTTATTAACTCTAGCGTCAGTCAGATGTTTTATTTGCAATATATTGCGAACTTTAAAAAAATACAGGATTGTTATTTTATTTTTCCGTGATTTTCTTGGTGTATCTTATCACTTATCAGTAATCATTAGTACTATTACTTGTCTCAGTTTTTGCTAGCGTCATGGTTACACCCTGTATACACAAATCAACACCATTATTAGGTAAATATGTAATAATATTAATGACAACCTATTCATAATGTTCTGACAAAATTGTTATAAGTTACAACCCTATACGTAGAATTAGAAATCTCATAAACGATATATTATTACCATTTTAGAATTTAGATATTTAACAATAAGTCTTATATAGGAATGTTATGATATACAATATGATATTTACACTTTTTATATAATAAAATTGATTTTTGCAAATTTTTGGATTATATAACCAGCTTTAAACTTACACAGCCTTATATATATTTTTTTGCATTTTGATAGATATAATGATGATATATAGTTATTAATCCTGTTATTAATATATAATATAATCCTGTTTACAGCTTATGAATATTTGTTCTATGATTTACTTTGCGAAAATACTTTATACTCAGATATGATACTTGATTTGGTATTTTTCATTTTTATAAATGTTTTCCCGATGTACTCTAGAATGCGTTCTCATTATGAATTTAAAGTAATTTTAAGTATCTCCTATATTTCTATGATGCTTGAATAGTTTAATAAAGTACACACTAATCTATAAAAGTTTTCTATGACTTAGACTTGCGTTTGTTACTTAAGTTTCTGTTGGGATTTCTTAAAGGAAATCACAATTGTAAGTAAGTAATACTGTATTTTCTTACATTGAAAGAAATGTGTAGAACGATTCTTATGATGTTTAAGTCTTCTATATATCTAATAATAATGTAATTGACCATACTATAATAACATTTCGTTCAAAAATGCACAAAAACTGAATGTGTAATTTTTTTTATGATTCTATTATTATGTAAAGGTATTTCTATATAGAACATAAACCTGCAAAATCAATTTTTTTATGGCCTCCTATATTGGTCATGGCGGGACGTGGTTCCACGAAAGAATCGCTTTATCAGATTGGCCTCGATTGCCACGAGAATCTCCTTCATCCAGAAGATTGCATTTACGTCACTTGCTGCTTCCTACTTGTACGTTTAATTTCGAGTGCATTTTACGTTGCAGACTCAGAATAAGATTATTTTTAACAGTTGATTAATTAATACGTTTGGAAAAAGATGAACACGCTGCGCCGAAAGGCATCTACTCATACATTTTGTACCAGACCCCTCACATTGTCAAAATTTAGTAGGCTTCTTGTTTGCAGATTGAGTGTAACAGAAAGTTTTCTGTCAGACAATTTCTGATATGCGTCCGGCCTTATAATTTTATTATGTATTTTAAAGTTAAACATAATTAAAATTTTAAACAGAGGCCTTAGTGTAGCTTTTCATTGTCTATTTGGAGCACGCTTAACAGAGCTCTCTCCGTCACTTACTCCATACAATCGTAGTTCCCATTTCATTTGAATATTAAGCAACCAAAGTCCATGAAATTTTGCAGACATAGTCTAGAAACTAATATCTGTGTCTGTGGTGTTTTAGATTTTTCTAAAAATATGTAGTTTTAAAATTACAGGGGCTCAAAGATTTGTATTTTTCTTTAAAAAAAGGCCCAACTTTGTGCTCGTTTTTCTAGACAACGAAGCAATTTAATGAAATTTGGAAAAACCACAGACCTAGAAAATTTAATGAATATTATGTAGTAAAAAAATTATCGTTATATATTTTATATTGTTATAATTATGTGGGAACTACGAAAACCAGAAATTACACCCAGAAATCTTGAAAATTTCGTGCTGTCTCGATTTGTGCAAGCGGGGAGGTGAAGTGCGGGGGACGACACGTGAAACTGACAGAAACGGACAGTCTAAACACACGGGCCACATTTAGACTGCACCCGACTCCAAACTTGTCGATAGGTCTAACTAAATACATTTCAACTTGCGTTAGACGTATGCGTTACCTACTCAGACGTTGCCTGTAGATAAAAATAAGTCTCATGTTTGCTGGCAATAGCGCATGCATCAAACCCTGCAAGTTGCAACTCTCTTGCAACCTATTCCTCACGCAATACGCACAGCTTTAATATTATAATTTTTGACAATGTAATGCCATATCACAGGTCACTCTCTGATTTATTGCTAACAATTTACTTCCAAATGCAAAGAAATCTAAGTGTGTTGAATTCACACTGCCCAATACCAGGACCTTAAATGACATAAATTCATTGATAAATAATCATATGTTGAAAATAAAGGAGAACCCCGTGTTTCTCGGTATAATGTTAGATGCAAAGCTTCTATGGAACACCCACATATCAACACTTGATGGTAAACTCAGCTCTGCTGCTTACACTGTTAGAAAAATTCGACAGGTACTGACGTGGAAACTGCAAAAATTGTATATTTTGACTATTTTCACTGTATTATGTCTTACAGACTCTTGCTATGAGATAAAGCGGTAGATATTGAGAAAAAAATGTATTACAGAAAAGGACAGGACGTGCAATTTATAATTTAAAACCGCGCGCTGCCATACATTAAAAATATAAGGAAATAAGTACCTTATCTATTATCTTATAGTAGCTTCTAAACATATTTACAACTAGCTAATGCCCGCAGCTTCGCTCGCGTGGATTTAGGTTTTTAAAAATCCCGATCCTTTCATTTCCCAGAACAAAAGTTGCCTCTCCGTAATAGCCCGTCCCCGGGATGCAACTTGTTTCTGTATCACGTAAGAATATTTAAACGGATTATCCTTTTCAAATCCCGAGGGATCACCAGGATTTAGGAATGCAATTTCTTACAGCATCAGGGTTGAGGTCAACGACAAAGTGTTTACTTGGTATAGATACCTTCAATATCAATTAATAATCGACACTTTTTAACATTCCGGCATTCCGAACCAGTGGTAAATTTTTCTGACCATCCAAAAACACTTTGAAGTTTACCTAAAAGTTTACAGGAATAAAAATTTATCATTGTATTCCATTCCATTTCATTCTATTCCATTCTGTTCAAAGATAAATAGATAATAAAAATATTTGTCACCGAAACAATAATTTACGATACATCGACCAATATCAATTTTACTGATGACAATCTGACTATTACCAAAGTGAACGACTACTATAATATCTATTATATACGACTAACATAATATGTATTATAAATTGTGTGCCGTTTGCATTCTCACTAGGTTCTCATTAAGTTTGTTTTATTTGGTTAAACTTTCTGGCATTTATATTGTTATGACGTTTAATTGGCAAACAGTCTGTTTATTGGCTGAAACTCAAAAATTCAGCCAATCACAACAAAGAAAATATTGTAATAATGATTGATGCAGCTTTCTGTAATTGAAAACAAAATATTTGACATTAACTTGAATGTGACAGTGTTTTCCGAATAGGGTTGCCAGAGGCCCCGTATTTTACTGGTTACCCCGTATGTCAGGATAGAGAAACCGGTAATTATGAAAATAAAATACGGGGCAAATAAAACTAAATATTTTTAGGGTTCCGTAACTCAAAAGCAAAAAAAACTCTTATAGGATCACTTCGTTGTCTATCAGTCTGTCTGTCTTTCCGTCTGTCCGTCTGTCCATCTGTCCTTCTATCCGTCTGTCATGTGTTCATGAACAAATATTAGTATTTTCAATTTTCAAAGTAAGATAACTACATATATCAAGTGGGTTATCATATGAAAGGGCTTTACCTGTTCATTCTAAAACAGATTTTTATTTATTTTTATGCATATTTTTTTTAATGCATAACAGTTTTTGATTTCTCGTGTAAAATGTCGAAAAAAATACCCGAATCGGAACCCTCGGTGCGTGAGTCTGACTCGCACTTGGCTGGCGAAACCGAACACTGACGTTATGTCCAGTAGAAAGAATATTTTCCTTTTGCGGCAATGCGTAGCCGAAACCCACTCGATATTGATCATGGTCGTAGCCAAGGCGGCGGGGCTTGGTTTGAGGATGTTAGCCTTTTTTTATACAAGTTAGCCCGTGACTTTAATCTTTTCTAGTGGTAAGTGATGATGCAGTCTAATTTCTTGGCCGTTAGGGCCATACTAACCATATAACTAGCCATGACCGAAGCCTCCCACCAGACCAGAAATTTAGAAATGGCGACTGCGCCTGGGAAGCCGTCAAAAACCTAAGCCTAAAATAATACTTACACTATTTCTTGCATTTGCTTACCAATTTTTTTTTGGAAATATATCAAACATTTTGCGCTCACTTCACTCGCGCTTTGAATTTGTATTACTTGGTGTAAGCCCCGCAATTTCGTTTGCATGAATTTAGAGTTTTAAAAATTCCGTGGGGGATTTTCCGGGCTAAAAAGTTTATGTCTGGGATGCAAGTTACCTCTGAATAGTAAGTACCAAAATTTTGGTAAAGAAGATGGGCCGTGAAAGGGTAACAAATAGACAGGCAAATAGATATACTGTCGTATTTGTAATATTAGTATGGATAGGGAGCTTTAAAAATAAAATCTTGCTATGGCTAAACTCGTTTCCCTTTCACTTTAATTCTTTCTGTAATTGAACCAAAAACACTTACGCTCACTGCGCTCGCGCTTTTTTATTGTTGTATTTTATCTCACTGTCAAATTGAAAGGCGAAATTCCACTAACCAGGTAATTAGCCCATAAAGTTGAGCGAATGTTTTTTTCCTCATGACAGGATTCAGTTCCGGCCCTGATAAAACCTCTCCCGAAATCGATTCCTGGCTACGGCCATAGTATTGAT
Organism: Maniola jurtina; assembly: GCF_905333055.1. Taxonomy (NCBI): domain Eukaryota; kingdom Metazoa; phylum Arthropoda; class Insecta; order Lepidoptera; family Nymphalidae; genus Maniola; species Maniola jurtina. Next base: position 9,187,218 of record NC_060030.1, read on the forward strand.
ACTGTGAAGGTGGAATTACAAGTTAAATGTAAATTTAAGTTAAAATGCAAAGATTGTATGCATGAAATGTATAACATTTTGCTTTACAAAACTAGAGTTTTTAAAAGCTATTTAAATAAATAAATCTTTTATTTAAAATCACATTGCAAACACAGTTCACCAATCAAGACACGGCAACATACAGAGAAAAAATACAAAACTTACAAATAAACTGAAATATCTAAATAGGCTTTCCATGCATTTCAGAGAGAACCACCGCCTATTTCTTCAAATACTTCAAATTTTTAAATTTCTTCAAATCTAAACCCCGTATTTTTGATGGTGGTAGCCTGTAAATCAAAAAGAGGCAGGTGGCAACCCTACTTGCCACATGACATTACAGAATGAAAAATTGTTTTCATTACTCGGTAAGCCTACTGCCATAGTTTCACAGAAAGTGTGACGGTAGTTGTGACCTCTGATTGGTCGACTCTCTTTCACTATTTGCTAAAATTGATGATTGCAACAACAATTTTTTCTTTTTTGTAATCAAAAACAGAACACGGACGTCATACAGGTTGACTAATTGCAATCATTTCTGACCGGCTAACATTGTTCCGCTAGTGGCTCAAACTCACTGTCGCAGCAAGAACATGGTAAATTCAGCCAATCACAGCAATTAGAATTGGTTATCACAAATGCACCGATCTAGGAACCGAGAATACACGAACCAGGGCAGATAGAGATGAGAACAATAATATCATACGTAGGAAATCGACGGGGGATCGTTGACAATGATCCTCTTAACTTGCTACAACTGTATAAAAATGTTGATGTTGCCAAAGGCCTTAATTTTAATGGTGCGCTTATATCGGCAATTTTTTAAGCAAAATCGGCAATGGATCAATCTGGAGCAATTATTTTGCATGATATTGCTGAAATTTTCAGCTACTTATTGCATTAAATTGCTTCATGTGGTTGTGAAGTCATAATGAACTAAATTGCCTGGAATTGAGGAGTTTCAGTTAGTCAGGTTTGTAAGCGTACCTTATGCCCCAATGTAGCGACAACTCGTTGATAGGTATACCGTTTCCACAGATGAAGGAAATAACGTTATCTGTGCGTGTCATCCATTCCCTACCGCACCTTACCGCGAGAGAGGCTGGGTGAATGAATTTTGCTTGATAAACAAGATTACTTAGTCATAAACGGCAAAGGGAGATTTCAAATCGACGCTACGTTTGGAATTACGCCTATCAAAAGAAAACATTTTATTACACAAACTAAAGACATTTGAAATTATTAATTACTATAAAGTTTGACATGAGTTTGTTAATTTTTCAATTTTCTTATATTATAGTTTGCACGAAGTTGCCTCAAAATTTGCCCTAAAATGGAGATTTTTTAGGGTCATAACTTTCAAAATAAATATAATTTGACTAAAATTATTTTAGGGCATAGAGAATGGAGAAGAGATAAATCGATATGTGGCTTAGTTATAGATCTAGAATAATAGGCGTAATACGTTTGTATGGAGAAGTGCTGAAGGGCCACCTTAACATTCGGCCTCGCCTCTGCTAGTCTCACTGATCTTATTGCATAGCTTTTTGTATTGACATAAAATGTTAAATATTCGCGTTCCTAACAATATACCTACTATTATAGCACTCAATGCATTTAAAATAATATGAATGTAAGTACCTAGTGACTTTAAACTAATTTTTATAAATATTTACAGATGGTGCCTGTTATAGTCTGTAAGGGCCAACTTATCTATAAGTATTTTGAAAGCTTTTTATGAATATTTATTTAGAATGCCAGTGGTTTTTTTATTTCAGTGATTTGCTATTTACAGATAAATCTTCAATTCTTTGAAAGACCGTAAAGTTTTATTTGGGCAAAGTATATTTTGTGTAGAATAAAGCTGTAACATTTGTAATTTTTTCTTTCTGATCATAAAATAAATCTCTTGCCCATATGATGCGCATTTTAACAAAACAATATTTTAAATATTATGTACTTTGTGTTATTACTTATTTTTAAGATTTAAATTGTATCTTTGTTTGCTTTATGTTAAATCTTTCTTATCAAACAATGTTTTATTATGAACCTATTTTATTACAATAAATATTTTATAATTTAGTACTATCCAGCATGTGTTTTATTTTCGGGTTTCCTTTATTCTATTCCTATGTTTTATAGCACACCGACGATTCATCATGATCATCCCATCGTCGGGGGCCCACTACTGAGCACAAGTCTCCGAATGAGGGTTTGGAGAACACGTTGCCCACTAGGCTTGTTGTACCTAAGTAATGTTAGTAATGTTACACAAATGAATAATGATAGACGCAAAAACGCAAAAATCTCAACGGGCGCTAACTATATCACTCACAAACGAAACTATGTTTCTATTTGAATTTGAAAACATTTTCGAAATGAATTTCGAATGTTTTTTGAGAACACGTTTGTGATTGGTTGGCTATTTAATATGGTTTTTATATGACCTGAGATTTTGTGGCCTCTATCATTTGTATGGAATTACGTAACAGTAAGAGCGCTATAGGTACAGTAGATAGCTTTCTGGGGATAGAGTAGAGGCACTCAAAAATGTAACAGCTGCGGTGTAAAGAATAAAAACTAGTTAAGTACAAGCAAAAATACATCACTTTATTTTTTTAATAACTCTGCCGCTTCTTTATTAGCTCGATGATCATCATTTGATTTTGCAGGATAGCTTGCAGCAAGTTTCAAATAATACTTTGCTTGGTCTCCTTTGTCAAGCTTTAAATAACAACATCCAATCCTAAGCAAATTAATACTGTAGAACCTGGGTTGTGCTGCCTCAGCTCTTAAAAAATATTCAAGTGCATCTTCATAAGTGGAATATGGCAAGCTTGCAAATAAAGTCTCAATGGTTTTACGCTGATGCCATGGTAATTCTGTAACTTGAAAACACCATTCTCCTAGCATATGCAACAGACTGGCATCATTTGGATTTAATGTAACTGCCAACTGAAATAAAAACAATTCACTTTATTAATAATCACACTAAACTAGCGGCACGCTATGATGGCCGGTTTGACGTTTGTCCGCTCATGAAGTTCCGTATTAATTGATAACGACTTTGAAGGAAATAATTGTATTACTTTATTGACGATAGTGATGTGCAGAGATTCATAAATTTTATCGAATGTAGTTTTAGGTTTAGGACTCAAAATTTATTTATTAAATTGATTTCTTAAATGTATACAAGTGTAGAAAAATCAGTTTGCACCATTTAAGGGGTGAATGTACTTGTGAATATGAACAATTTTCACTATGTGGACAAACCTCTGAAATCGCAAAAAAATATCAATAAATTTTTAAAAATGGAATCTAATACGATCGTCACATAGGATCGCTGGCTAGCACAACTACTACCTCCGGCAAACTCGCGTCAATGCTCAATGCAAAACAAAGCAGTTTCGAATTGACGTTGCTTCGAAAAGTATAAACTGTCAGTGCAATGCGATTGTGATATAGTTTTGACCTGGCTTTGGATTTCAAATATTGATACTGCATTACTGTTGACCCTTGCTCGTTAATTTGGACTCTGTTCAAGCCCTTTGTTGTGGATTTCGTCGATATGACCGAACGTACGCAGAGAACTGTTCTAAATAGTCAGACACGTGAGTTCGTAATACGCCTTCGTAACTATTTCGATCGTGAAGCTCAAAATGGAGGGCCAATTTTACCTATAACGTCAGTGGTTGAACGCGTAGCTGATGCGCTTAATATTGGACAACGAACTGTTAGACGGATAACTAAAAAAAAATATGGCGAGACTGGCACAGAAGAAAATAAACTTCACACACCAAAAAAGAGAAAACGAGCAAAACCAGTCGTAGGCATCGATAGCTTTGATGCCGATGCTATCCGAAGACATGTTTACGGCTACTATTTACAGAAGGAGTATCCAACAAGAAAAAAGTTGGTGCATTCACTGAAGGAAGCTGGATTATTCTTCGGTGGGGAAAGTTCTTTAACGAAGATTTTGAAGACCATTGGATTTCGATACAAAAAATGTAACAAACGCAAAATATTGATGGAAAGATTTGATATAGCGATGGCAAGGTATACTTTTTTACGGCAAGTGAAAGAAATCAAAAATTGGCAAAATGTTGTGTTCTTGGATGAAACATGGCTTAATGCTAACCATACTGTAGGCCGTTCTTGGAACGATGACACAGCAGCATCTACTTCCAAAGTTCCTGTAGGAAAAGGATCGCGACTTATAATTTGTCACGCCGGAACCATCAACGGGTTTGTCGAAGGTTCTCTCATGGCTTTTGCGTCAAAAACCACTGGAGACTATCATGAAGACATGAATGGAGAAAAGTTTACTGAATGGTTTACCTCAATGTTGTGTAGCCTCCCTGAACCATCTATTATAATTATGGACAACGCCCCATACCACTCGATGCAAATTGACAAGCCACCTGCCCAATCCCAAAAGAAAGCTGATATCGTCGCATGGCTTCGTAAAAATGGCGTAGATGCAAACATGAATATGTTAAAAGCGGAATTAGTACGTCTTTTAAAAGAAAACAAACCAACCAAGATCCGATACGTCATTGACGAAATAGCATTAGAACATGGGCACAGAGTTATACGGTTACCGCCTTACCATTGTGAGTATAATGCGATTGAGTTGGTGTGGGCTCAAATTAAGGGATATGCTGCAAGACACAATACAGAACCCCCATTTACCACAAAAAAATGCTAAAATTATTAGAAGAAGCTTGTGAACATGTGACTAAAGGAGACTGGGAAAAGGTTGTGAATAGAACTGTTAAATTAATAAGGGAAGATTATGAAAGAGATGTGAAAATAGATAATATTATAGAAAACGAACATATAATTATTAATGTATGTGATGATAGCAGTGACGACAGTGAAAATAGTAGTATGGACGAATCTGATTAATTATGGCCTTTTGTGGCACCTTTTTTGGTATCTTTTGTATTCATATGTTTCTTGTGTGCATATAAAGTATGTATATTCATTTTCGTTCAAATATTCAGTTCGTTCAAATAAATTAAATAAACATATACATTTTTGTTTTATTAAACCTATTTAATCAGGTACAAAAACAAAACTTAATTGTTTTTTGTTCGAGAATAAATTGACATTCCACATCACTATTGTAATGTGTCAAACCGGCCATCATAGCGTGCCGCTAGTGTAATATTATAAAGGCGAAAGTTTGTATGTGTGTGTGTGTATGTTTGTTACTCCTTCACGCAAAAACTACTGGATGGATTTGGCTGAAATTCGGAATGGAGATAGATAATATCCTGGATTAGCACATAGGCTACTTTTTATCCCGGAAAACCAAAGAGTTCCCACGGGATTTCGAAAAACCTAAATCCACGCGGACGAAGTCGCGGGCGTCAGATAGTAATTCAATAAGTACAATAATAATTCATTGGTTAAGATTTGAGGTTTTCATCTTTCGTCACTCATTACATGCAATCTGGCTATCTGAAAAATTACAAGGATAATTAGGCATCTTTTAGGCAAACATTTCATTTTATTCCCATCTTTATTTTTCATCAGGAATGATAACTGTTTATTTTTATGTTCAGTAAAATCAAAGTTATGAATGATGCCTGTGACTTTGTCCATCTAGGTTTAGATTTTTCAAAATTGTCATGGGAGCTCTGATTTTCTGGGATAAAAAGTAGCCTATATCCATCTCTGGTATAAAAGCTAGCTCTCTACCAAATAGATGATGCTCACGACTACATCTGCATGAATTTAGATTTTTTGAATATCCTGTGGAAACTCTTTGATTTTGAGAGACAAAATGTAGGCTATTTTAGCCCTGGGATGTAAGCTACTCGTATTTCTGTACCAAGTGTTGTCAAAATTAGTTAAACAGATGGGCTGTGAAAAGCTAGCAGATAGATAGATATTAGATTTATGTAAAAACCTCACATCCATATGCTTCTTCACATTTTCAAGTTGTTTTATTTTCTCTTTTACACCTCCAATAGAACTTTTGGCGTCTAAAGTCAAAGCATACCATTTGTGTACTGCAAAATTATCCCAATTTCTTTCCAGTTCAGAAGTAATTATTTCATGCGCTTGAGATATTATGGCCCTTTTATATTGTTCATCATATTTTGCATCTTTTGCCATATTATACAAAACACGACAGAGACGCCATTTCACTTCTATATCCTCTGGATCCTATAACAGTAGGAAGATTTTTACCAAATTACAGAGCTCTATAGTAATACATATTATAAACAAAAATGTTAATAGATTCAATTCACATACATTTTGAATAACAGTAGCATTAATAGTCTTTTTACAATAACTTTTTATGCAGTTTCAACTGATATTAAACTTGTGCAATGTAGGATAGAGGAGTTAAAAATGTATGTTATAATTTATCCACACCTAAAGCTTTTGCAACAAGACTTTTATTACAATTCCAAAGATATTTTTGAATATTAAAAAAACACCTTGCAGTTGATAAGAATGTTATAACATTCTTCATATCTCCCCATATCAAATACTCCATCAGCAGTATCTAATATGGTGGGTGCAACAGTTGGCCGCTTATCTGAATTTATGTTGTTATGTTTGATTATTGTAGGCCACGAGAATATCAACCCAGCTCTCCAAAGTTTAACTCCTTTTTTTGTTGTATATGTACTTGTCTGAAATATAAAATGAATTAAGTAATATAAACAGCTACTTTTTTAGAAAGCAAATCAAACATGACTTTCATTGTAGTGATCAAAAAACATGTAGTCCAAACTTTAGAGTTTCTGCAGGTCATAGAGTAAATAAGGATAGGCCCAGCTAAAAGTAATGCATAAGCCTCGTGTTCAGATTGGACTACTTGATTTGTGTGCTCTTTAAAGACCATCGCCAAGGTAGGTACACCTAACTTATTTACAAGAGTTATGATTATGAAGTAGGTAGGTACGAGGTACCTACCTAACATAGGTCACCTAAGATAGGTACCTACCTATTTTTTCATAACTCTTGTAACTAGGTAAGTATCAATATTTTAACACTTCTAATAAATTATTTTGCTTGGTTTGTGCTATTTTTTTTTTGAAACAAACTAAGTCCTTAGGTATATAAATTTATATTATGCAAACTAATAAAGAAATCTCAATCTCATATTATATCTCAAAGAAATATAAATTTGAATTTAAATTATACAGATCAAGAAACTTAACTCTTGCGGATGATCCTTAGCAAGTTAGTACATATTTTTATATTAGGTATTAATTCAATCTCAAGATATTTTTAACTTAAAAAGATACTTCCCTGGAACAGAATTGTTTTATATACTTTTCCAACATAATACAAATTAAATAAATATCGTCCTATAAGAACTTTATGAATATTCATAATAATTTACATTAGTATTAAATTTTAACATTTATTTATTTAATTGTAGGTCTCTTTTTTTTTTTTTTTTCTTTAAATCTGGCTTTACTCTGATAAGCCAATGTCAAGTTTGTAGTTATTTTCAAGTTATTGAATCTATACAAGTATGGACTCCGTCTGCGCCGGCGCCCGCCGACATACGCGCGGCGCCCCTTTAGAGCGCTTTTCAGTCAGTTCCACCACCAAAAAACACCAACTAACACAAAAACCATCCACTCTTAACAAAAAAAAACACTCCAAACAAGCACAGCACGCGCGCCAGCAAACGCCATCACAGACGAAGTCCTTGTAGGTCTCCGTCTTACAGAAAATGTAAGTAGGTACCTACCATGTAAGTGATGTAAATAATCATAGATAGTCATACTCTTTGGATAGAGCAAAGTCAACGGTATTTAATAGACTATAGACCTCTATGGTATACAGTGAACACGGGTAACATTGTTATATTAGGCAAAAAAATAAAGTCATATAAAAACAATTAATCAAAGTACGGTCCACATAGTTGAGATGAATATTTTAATTTCTAATCAATTTCTTGTTTAAAACTTAATAATTACTCTATGATATCGTCGACAATAATAAGGTAATTATTATTAACAATTAATTATTAAAATATTATTAGCAATGTTTGAATTTCAAAGTTACCCGTTTCCACTGTACCTATATATTTAACCTGAATTTACTATTTTTGTAGTTGGCAATAACCATTTCAAAAAATCAATTTTTGGTCCAAGGGCGGGTATTGCATTTGACAGTTTTGTGTAGTGGAGTGTCGTTGAAACTGCCGATTTAGTCATGTTTTTGATCTAAACTAATTTTAAGACGTTGTTATCATAATGCAGAGATCAGGTAATAATGTGAATTTATATCTAAATCATATTTAGCATTAATTTCCTTACGCTTATTGATCTTCGCGCCAACGATTTTAACATTTTGAGTTCTCGGCTGTTTTTTACGTTACAAAACATCTTTAGCTTTCAGCGAAGTAAAAGTAAGAAAAACTATTTTCTTTCTAGGTTATTTACATGAGGATGATACAATATTATCAGTAAGGATTTCCATAAAATTGCTAGATTTCTATAAGTTAAATCGATTACAAATCAATCATAAGTAATCTGTGGATCAACCATCTAATCAACTATTTCTTATTATCTCTCAGTAGGTTTAATTAATTACAAGCTGTTTTCGCAGGATTTTTTTAAAAGTTATTACAATGCGTATCTGTTTCTATGAGTAGGCATGCAATATGCAAAAAGTGGCTTAAATCCTACATCCTAATCTTACATCTTTCTTTCAAGAAAATCATGCTGGTAGAAAAAAATGAAAAGTGTGAAACATGATAAAATTACTGGTGGTAGTTATACTTAATTTTTATTATTATTGGAGATGGCCCATAGTTTTGCTTCCATGGAAACTTAAAAAGTCTGACCTTATGCCTTTTCGGCTTCATATTAATATTTCAGCTCTTGTTCATTGGACCTAGACTCCCAGACTGACTCGGCAAAGCCCAGTCCAAATGCAGTGATTTTGCCATGTCAGTGAGTGAGTGAGCCAAGAGTTTTCTTTTTTTATGTTAGCTTTGTCTTGGTGTCCTAATCATCAGTATCATAATTATTTTCAAAAAAATAAATAAAAACCAACTTCAAAAACCACAAAGACTAAAAAGTAAAAAGTAATTTTTGTTTCTACACATGTATGTATGTATGAAGTTGGAAGAACTTCATGTTTTGATTTCTAATTTCTTTTATTATACTCGCCCGACTTCATACATACATACCTACATTTAGTGTTTGTGGTTTTTAAGTCGGTTTTGTTTTTTTGAAATTTTTTATTTTACAACTTTTAGTGGCCCCACTGTACTAAAATATGCTATACCTGTTTAAAAACCTACTGTTTACTAAGTCATTGCACTGATCGAGAGCGATTTACTCTTATCTGTTGAGGAGTTCTGTTCTCTATCTCCGAAGATAGTCATCAGATCTTCAGCAAACTAAAATGGGACCATCTTGGAAGTATCACCTACCAGACAAAAAAAAAATTAAAATTGGTTCATATTTGGCGGCGTAATCGTGTGACAAACATACAAAAAAAACATAAATTGAGAACCTCCTCCTTTTTTGAAGTCTGTTAAAAATACATGACACCATAAATAATCCAATATGGCAAATATGAAAAACAGTAAGATATTGTGACAAGAAAAAAATTGAGATAAACAAGTGTAAATTAAAAATTTATAACACCCAGACAAGTGAAGTTTACAGTAACTAGAAAAGAGCTGATAACTTTCAAACGGCTGAACCGATTTTCTTGGACTATAGCTAAGAACACTCGATAAAGCCAGCTTTCAAACAAAAAAAAACTAAGTCAAAATCACACTTCAAACTTATGACACCCCTCTTTTTGGGTCAGGGGTTAATGAATCGAGTTTGATGTTAAATTAAAAGACTTATTTTGTTTATTCCGAAATATATAAAATATACATATATAAATACATGATTTAAAATATTCACTGACCATTTGTGATTAGGCTCATAGAGATTTTTCGCTACGCTCATTCTAAACCTATGGTTAGGCTACTAAAGGTAACAGTTTTACAGTTCATTTGTTCCCTTACAATAAATACCAATTACCAAACTACTTTTCCTATTTTGATAAATGAGGTGTCAGCGGTCATCTGAGTACAGACTGTTGTAATGCAGTTATATCAACTGCATCCCAATTCAGATTTTCCAGTCTGCTTGCAGTATAAATCTAGTCTGTCTATCTTGACCCCTAGTTTTGCCATGGCCATGATTTCACTGACTTAGGAGTTAGAATCATAGAAATTTACTTTCCCAAAACAAAAGTGATTCGCGCCTACTAATTTTATTATTATAGTTTGCATTAACAAGAATTTCAACTGGACTATCCTTCCTTTTATGTTTGTATAACGTTTTATTGTTTAGCGCTCATAGAGCGTAGCGTAGTTCTTTACAACTAAGGCGGGGGCTCTCTTGCGGAACCTGACCGTCATGACACACCGCAAAGAACGTCCTGTCACGTAATCGACACCAATCCTTAGGCGCAACGTACACCTACATAGTTTAGTGGAGCTGAGCCGCAGCGTTTGTTTTTGAGGAGAAAACTTCTTTAGGCAATTTTGGGATGGGTAGAAACTGCAGGATCGCGTCACCGACATGCTAATGTTAAAAGTTTTTCTCTTATCCTATCTTAAATAAATAAAAAACCTAAGAACTGTAAGTATGACGTGTTGCGCGTACGATGTATTATTATGCGTTCGATAATAATTATGTATATGCCTTCATATAATAATAATATACATATACTTTTTGATACTACAATTAGTTTGAAAGTTCATTTAAAACAAACACCGTTATTTCGTAGTTTCAAGTTTTCACTTCTTTCGGCAGTCTCCACTGACTGCCAGTTTTTTTGAATACCTCTCCAACTAAGCTTTATTTATTTTGGCATAGTTAATACTAGCTTATTGCGGCTTTTTTATTCTCCTTCGTGTTTTGTTTTAACTATTTTAATTTTAACCCTATAAAGCTGAGTTGTAAGTTGTTCTGAAAAAAACTGCTCCTCTCCATTCCGTGAGTATGCGTCGGACCTTACAGTAAGCCTTCGTTAACACTTGACACAGACTGCTTTTAACTAGGTATTTTTGCGCAAGTTAAAAAAACGCAAATGAAACAAAATCGCTTTAAGTACCTACTATTAAGTAGATAAAATAATATGTATTAGACTCCTGCAAGAAGGCTCTTACCATTGTATTTAAGTTTTTGATGATTTTGAGTTCCTATACTAGTTGATGCCCGCGACTTGGCCTGTCTATATTTAGGTTTTTAAGTATCGGTAGCGTTTGTTTCAATAAAAACGTTTAGACATTTATCTGAAATTCTTTGCAATTCAATACGGTTTTATTATCATTCAGAAAATTTTACGAGGAAGATTTATAGGACGTATCTATATATTCAAATACAACACATTCGTATATTTTGTCTATGGAATAACTAAGCTCCCTATGCGATGCTGGGGCGGGTCGACTAGTGTATCAATATAATTGATGCCTTGCCTACATACGTACTCGTATTTTGCAAAATATGTTTACTGTCTCGAATTCATTGTCCATAAAGAGTGGGATCGAAGTCCGCATTAAATTATTTAGTAATACATGCATCAATTTACGTTTATGCTATCAATTACATATTATTATTTATTGGTCATAAAGATTTCCAACATCCAATATGCCTCCAATATTCATTAATTGGACTAGGTACGTAGCATTTCTATTTAATTGATATATAAAATAAATAAAAAAAACTTACAGGGTTAATTCTACGCTTTTAGCATTTGATGGCTTTTAGTATTATCCTCTACAATTTAACCCCCCCAAACCCCAAAAAAAAAACAGTGAGTTTATTTTTTTTTTAAGTGCTAGGTTCTTCAAGCAGGATGCTCTTCTCCGTCCCATGCCCTTTCTAGCCTGTTGGATAGTAAGTTCAATAGAAGTACCTACTTAACTGAAAAAAAAACCATTGCAAGGTTTTTAACAAATCTAAAGAATAAATGGTAAAGTAAATAAAACATGCAATAACTGTACTTAATGTTATTGTGTTCACACAAGAAATTGACCTCAGGCAGATTGCAGCAGAGCCCGGCGCTCTTACCCCTGACGTGGAATTTGCCATGTTGCGAATTCTTTACGCGTATTGAAATAGCTTGAAGTGCATGCGAATTGCGGTACGGCCGGCGCGCTCAGCGCTTAGTTCCCGCGAACTTGTGCGCATGCCACTGGTCTCCGCACGAACCGTATTTATCTCACACAAGTAAACATCTAGTGATGCGATGACTATGTGGATAATTCTGTTGCACACGCTCGTCGTACTATAGTCAATATTTACCGGTAATTGGGACGACGGACTATTTGCTCACTGATTGGTACTCAAACGTTAGACGGGCTGAGATCAGTGTTATTGTTTTGAAGTTGTATCAAATGTTTTATGTTAAAAAAGGCTTTACTTAGTTCCACTTATAATAATGGAATCCTTAGACACTCCGCTTGCTTCATGTAAGAAAACATGCTTATTTTCATTTTTCCTTAACACGTTAGAAGTGTTCACGTTGAGTGATTTTTTTGCTCTTAACTATAACTGTGCTTTGCTTCGTAAATTTTTTATCTTGACAATAATAATTATTCTGGTACGAAATAGGAATTATATTCACCTGCAATTTTGTCTCACAAATCGTCTTTATCACTGTCATTAGTGAGATATATTAAATTTTGTGAAAAGGTTGATCGATATTGTTATTGATTGAGCGTTATGAGGTCACATTATTTATTTTATTTGCATGATCGTACCGCATAACCAACATTGAAAACAATCTGAATTTAAAAACAATAGTAGCACAGTACAACGTCTATTGACTCACAGAATCGTGAGTGGACTTTTTGTGCGGACTGCTTACCCGCTCATAGCTCCACTTTATTATTTTGCTATGTCAACGAACGTTGTGTTTAATAAATGTCATACGATTTGCGATATATTAGTTCAGAAAGTCTCGAACAAGTGGGCACTTGTTGCCTCCCTTGCTTAGGTACGTTTCACAGCATTTCAGTAATCTCACATGAAATTACTAAAATAGGTAATGTTTATGCTAATATACTTTAATTATCCTTGTTTCATGTGCTGTCCGCAATCATCAACTTTAGCGGTAAGTGTTTCAACTTCAATTTCAACTAGAACTATAATGAGGTGCGCGATGATATTATATAGTTCTACAGTGCAGAGTTCTGCGTTCTGCGTTCCGCTGTCGATCTTATCAGATAAATGACAAGTTTTATTGTAATTTGTAACTACTGTTTGAGAAGGTATAATTTCAAGCCATCGCTTAAAGTTAACGTCAGATGCAGAACTCAGTACCTATTCAGTACTAGGTACTCAAAAATTCTAAAGCCGACAAAAGTCGGGTAAGTAACAGTATCGGGGCTAAAGAAATCAATATAGAAGTAGTTATAATAACACATACATGGATATCATTTATGTATGCAGTGAAGTGATATCGAAAACCGAATTATTAGGTCACCAGGACCGTTTGTTCATAGTGCACGTACTGTGCATGCCTCGTTTGAATTACGAGTTGGAATTTGCGACCGCTATTTGGCCCCCGAGTGTGTGCGTCAGGCGTCAACACCATCAGGCGCCGTGACACAAATATTGGCGTCCCCAATGGTCAACCTTTGGCTTGAGGTTCGATGATGCACGTACAATGTACTTACAAAACCAATAGTAACGACGAGTGCGCTTGTAATCCACGACGTGCCATTGTTCCAGTGCGCAAAATCGTAATCGCGGAGTGGTCGTTGTTTTATACTGGACCTCGTTTTAAAATAACTCAATTTTTTTTCTAATTTTGTCGCTAAACGTCGCGTGTAACGCTAAGTAACGTTGTATTTTCGCTTCCAAACTCATTCCAATCCAATGAAACAGTCCTATTTTCGCTTCTCGTAAAAGGGGTAGTACTTAGACGTTAAAACGTGCGGAATGTTTTATTCGTATTGAATACCTATTTAAGGAGTAAAATTAGATCGTTCGCCGCGATATGTATGAACTGTAGTACGGTCTGTACTGTTAATGAGTCAGATAGATTCGTTGTTTGTGGTAAAAACACCATTAAATTGTTATCAGTGGTTGCCTTAAGCCAAGTGGTGTTTTGGCGTTGATTCACTCGACTTCATTCGACTCTCCTCCGGATGTGATTTGTCGACGGAAAAATGTGGTATCATGTTTGTTAGTGGTACACTGCTGTAATCGTGACAGTATGCTTCCTTCGCATGCAGTTGGCGGATGGGCAACGTAAATTATTTAGCATTCCGCAGCTAAACTTAGGTTTTTAGTGCGAGTGATTAAGCGAGACTAGTGCTAAGTGATTAAACATGAATTCAGTATCAGAATCGCCTTTGAATAGATCTCGGAATAGGCCCGTTTTATCCCGGTACAAGCCTCTCAATGGTAGTACAGAACAGGTAAGCAGTTTATTTCTAATTTAACTCAGGATTATCTTAATACTATAATTTTTTGGTTTTAAAGCCTCGTGTCATGTTGAGTGAAATAACTATTATTATTTTTTATCTTATCACTTATTATCAGTCAACCAATCCGTAAATGGGCCGGAATACTTCATACCGATTACTAATAGCTAATACTCATTAGGTGTGTCCATAGTCCAGTACATCATAATGTTCTGAACTCATTTAATGAGTAGGTACACATTGAGATCTAGTGATAAAACTTGCTTATGACGATTTTAGAAACTTGCGGAATTCTTCGATTTTCCGGAATAAAAAGTATCCTATACGTTAAAAATTAATTTAGGATATAAGCTCAAACATCCAAACTATTACATTTGTAACATTATTAGAATTTTAGGACTAGGGCAGACTAAACATATGAATATCAAAATTAGATTTATGAAAGTGAATATTTTGTCCAAATGTTATTTTAGTTAATTTTCAACAATAACATAGGTAAGTACAGGAATTTCTGGTAATCATTCTGCCCTATGGGACTACAATAGGTACATAATAATATTTCAAGGTTTTAATATCTTTAAAAGCCCCGTGCCTATTTGTAAGGTTAGCGTTAGTAAAGTTACGCGTATGTATTGTGGTTTGTTTTAGAAACATACAACGGCTTGCGGATAGCACGTGCCTTTTGACTAAACATTATACTCGCACTGCAACACGATTATAGATCATAATTTATTTATGACTATTAGTGATGAATCACGAAGCTAACCTGAATAGGTTAGGTTAGATATGGAGCCATTTATTAAAAAAATACGCCCTAATCATAACAAAGTATTCTGCAAAGAAATTAAAATTGGTTCACATACCCGTACATAGCGATTAATAGAAATAATGAATGAACGAATATATTATGTACTTTTATAATAGCATCACATAAATCAGTACAGACACAGAGAAGAGAAATATGAAAGTATAACAGTCAACGGTAGACGTTCAAGCTGGACAGAGATCTCTTGTAGGGACTTCCACACTGTAAGGTATTGCACCGCCTGAATCCAGCGGCTCCCTGTAACTCGTTTGATGAAGTTGTCCACCTTCTGGGAGGTCTGCCAACGTTGCACTTCCCGGTGCGAGATCGATATTCTAGCACCTTGGGACCCCAAATTCTATAGTTACTCGAAGTATGTACTCTGCAGTCTGCTTATTACCACCATGTATGTAGGTACCCATTATGTACCATAATTTTTAGTTCAAAAAATTAGTGGCAAGTCGTCAACGTCAGTGCCTGATGCCTTCCGTCGGACTAAAAGTTAAATCTCGTTATTGTAGAAATCGAAATAATAGGCACTTTCAACATTTCACGATTCTAATCATGACAATGGCATGACAACATTGATATGACCCGAACTGAAGGATAGCCTTTTGAAGAATAGCGATCGCGGAAAAAGCGTTAAGTTTTTGCTATTCTTTGTGCACTGTGAGTTGACTTCAAGTTTCTTTTGTTTTCCTCTCTTTTCATTGCCAACCGCACGTAATACACATAATGTTCCTTTAAAGATACTCGCATGTATAGTTTTCGCTTGCAAACAACAAGTTTCGTTTACAACAAGGGAAAAAAAAATTGGTCCAAATATGGTTTGCTTATGTACCATCTAATGACTTGGTTCTAGTGTGTGGTCTCCTTTAAATTATAATTATTATTTTGTTGGAACATGTAATATTGTATCCTTTATTTTCCTCGTAGATATGACGTAAATGGTAATATGAGCAGACATAAATAGGTACCTATTTTAATTAGGATTATACAAAACTATTATATTATAATAGTAAAGTATATCATATTTGTTGTTATCCTCCTTATAACTTGTAACTTTATAATGCACAAGAGTCTATGTTTATTTGATAAAAAGCTTTGTTCAGTTATTAATTTTTTTTTAGATAGCAATATTATTTTTATCACGACCTTATTAAAATTTAACTACCAGTGCACGAATATAATATACATATTATATGGTATTGCTAACGGACATTATTAGCCTTAAGCTATGTAAAACAATTTGGGCAAATGGATATTGAAAAGATAAAAATTTCACGTGGACGACATCGCGGGCAATCTTTTGTAAGCCAGAGTCATAAAGGTGTTGTCAAGATAATAAAGGCAGTCATTAGTCATGTTTAAATTATAATGTATTTTTCTCGTTAGGCACTTAAAAGTGGAAAAATGTAGGCTGAATCCCTGAAAGAATTAAATTTTTTCCTGTAGGTCTCCCCTTATAAACAATTATTGTGTTGTGAGTAATCAGCGCACATTCATTTATAAATTGTTGTTGGATATCCTTTTTACGTGGCAACGCGACGCGACAGTTATAGCATTCGTAAAGTGGAAAATAATATTAAATAGATAGTAAAATAACTAAAATGCAAACGTGTAAATAAACTTATCATAAAGCCCACGAAAGTTAAGTTTCTTATAAGATTAGGTTATTAAAATAGAAAATTGTTCACACAAACTGTAATTTACTACCACTATTTTGTGAAATCCTGATTAGCATAGCAATATAGCACGTAGCATGCTGAGAGATGAAAGTTCGCATACTAATGAAATTGATGACTTCTGACAACAATTAACATTGTTTATATCAAACTACAAAACACTGGAGGTATTTTTATCGAAAATACGACCCTTGGAATCATATTTTGTGTAGATATTAGTACATGCATTTGCATTGGCAATTCGCGCGGAAAATTTTCCTACGGTGCGATTTATTTTCAGACAGATTTCGTAGCTCGTAGGCTTATTCTAAAACAAGGTGATGCCCGAGACTTCGGCCGCTTGAATACAGGGTTTTTTTAAGAATTCCGCGGGAACTTTTCAGGTTTGCAAGATGCAAATATCCTATGTGTTAAGTCAGGGTATAAGCTATTTCCATTCCGAATTTCAGCCAAATTGGTTTTGACTTCAGTTATTGTGGCGTGAAGAAGTAACGACTAAGATTTACAAACTTTCACATTCATAATAAGTATTATTATACATTATTATTATACTAGGATTAGGATTCTTTGTCAAAACCAATGTGAGGGGGTCCACCCTGTAATCGAAATCAGAGCCTGATAACACTTCTTCATAGAATAGATGGACTTCTTGTTCTATTACAATTATTATGCTCCGTACAAGCGAGTCTAAAAATTATGGTCCATGGTCAATCTGCAGGTCAGCGTCAATTGAATGATGTTCACTCAGAGTTGAAATGACATAACTGTCCTACTTTGTGTTGATTATGGACTGAGAATTGAGATCCTGTAGGGCGTAGGTAGTTGTAAGGAGGTTGCAAAAGCTAGTATACCGTAGACCGTATGGTAGTTCTTCTGTGTTGCCGTGGGTTCCACCTAAAATTAAAAAAAAAAATGTCAACCCACTCAAGGTTGACAATTTTTTAAAATTTAACTAAACTTCTAGATATTTCGGATCGCCTTAATATAATTGACACATTATACATGAAATTGAACAGTTCTTGTTTGTTTCTTTTTATAAAGTAACTTTCCTGGCATTTTCCCAAAATCAACATTAAACTTCCCGTTATCTATTAGGTCCTGGTAGAGGTAGAATCGTCTGCCTCTTTGTTTTCATATTGACTAAGATCAGACAAAGACACTTCCTCATACCTAAGTAGATACACGTATCTAAAAAAATAAAATAAATTATTAATTTAATTTACCTATTTAAAGATATGTTTACAGCCGTTGCATGATGTAATTTGCGTGTTTTTAAAGCTTATCAAAAAATGAACCGTTATAAATTCATACAAGTGTAATAAAGCTGGAATATCTAGATACCGCTCGCGTGTTGTTATTTTAAGTATGCGCTTAGAGAAATTCCTTAGTTCAAGTTCAAATTAAGTGCCTGAGACGTTGAGCACTTCCCGCTTTACTACTGCACAACGTGACTTCTTGCTGTGTGGGTAAATATTATAATTATTATAAAGCGAACAATTACAAATGAACTTCTATGACAATACACTACGCAAATATCTTTTTGCTGTACCTATTTAGGGCACGTTGCGTGATTAGTATTGCGTTGTGTCCTTTCGGGTGGTGTTCCCTCTAGATTTCAACATGGGGTTAGGTATATTCAAGGCTCGGATCACGGTAATATTATGTATGTATAAATTGTATATAATATTACCGTGCCCGGATCGACATATTTCTGAAAGTCGGTATAATATAGTGCTTAATTCATCAAAGAGTGCTCATCAATTAGTTATGTAAGTATAAAAAAATGAAACTATCATTTTTCATCATCTTTTATTTTTCATTCGAATAAAAAGCCAGTGGCCAAAACGGCGTGCGCCATCCCTTAGTAGGTAATGTACGTGTCCCATAATGTTTCTGTTTGTGCTTCACAGAAAATGCACCATAGTTTTGTTTAGTTTAACACACCATTACTATCTACTAGGCACGTGCAGGTCCACATCTTCATACCATCTTTCAACTTGTTTACAGTTCAACAAACCTTCAAAGGTGTTTAAGTCTTACTTGATGTAACTATTTAAAGTAACCTTTTTAAACACGCCTGCTACGTCCGGCCTTGCCTGGCCGTGTTAGTTTAGCCGAGCCGCGCTTGCTGAATGCTGAAATACCACTAATTTTATAAATATTAATCTGTACTGAAATAATCCAAAATAAAAAAACCAATTTGAGTAGTTATTTATGGTACGAACCTAACATATATCCATTCATTCATACATCCAACATATGCATCCATGCATGAGTATCCGTACATCCCCATATATTCATACAACCTAAGAAAGACGATCTCGAAACTGTTTTGTGTGGCGGCCATTATATTACCGCACTTGTGCGTTAATAATAATTTATTACCGCACTGCTTTATAGGCCAATGAATGTGTGGTGATATTTTTTTCGCCCCAGGGTAGTCAAAGTCTATAGTTTTCATAGCGCTGAAGTAAGTGCCACTCGTAGTAAAATACTCGTATTTAATGACTTAACGGATCGATGCGCGTACAAGCAGACAATAACTAAAACATGTAACTTTGATCCACAAGTAACTCAACGTTACCTCAAAACATTTTAACGCCAACCTTTTTATTGACTGCTAACACGCCATTTTTACAGTAAATATGGTACGTATGCTTGGTCACTTCGCAATTCATTGGAAAAACAATATACGTGTAATATTATGTAATTCCCGCTCACAAAATCCCTCTGTAAAAATCTGTGTCATTGTCAAACATCAAGAAGCTTATGTACAGTGCCACCAACTTATCTATTCAGCTAGGTGATTCGCTAACTCAGTGTCTAACACTGTATGATAGCCACCGAGGTTGGTTGATTCTACATTGCTGCTTCACTGGGTGATATTAAAATATTTTTTATAGAAAACCTTCAATGGATTATAAAATGAGCTGTGTTGGCTATCATGTTAGACACTGAGTTAGCGAATCACCCTGCAGATGGACGAAATTGGACGTAGAGCCGCGTCAGCCGCCATTCCAAAATCCACGCGGATGAATTCGCAAGCATCAGTATTGCATCATAGTATTGCAATATAATAAAGCTATATTGAATCTTTTACAAAGAATTTATTTCAACATAGCGATATGAAATCCATTGGGGACTCTTGAATTTAAGGGGACTCAAAAGTCTGTATTCCTCCACGGGATGCAAGGTCTCATCAAAATCGGCCAAACAGATTGGTCGTAAAAATCTAGCAGACAGACAGATAGACACACTTCGCATTTATAATATTAGATATGGAAGTCTGTTCTTTTAAACTTTGTTCGTTCTTATTTCTAAAGTCACTTCAGTGCGAGTTTTACAAGGGGAAGCAAGCATCTTGAAACTGTGTCACGAATCAGCCAGAGTGTATCATCGCGTTTATAGCACTATGTTCCCACGGCCTACCCCGCACTAGAGCATGCTTAGCGATAGGGTTGGAACTGTGGGTTGGAATGAGTTTAAATATTCCCTTTGTGCTAACTATCTCTTTATGAGTAACTTGAGTGTACCCTTTTAACTTCTGAACGTGAATTGAGTGGTAAAAACTGTTGAAAAACTGTTCACTCGAAAAACATGCTTGCCTACCTTTGTGTAATCAGCTGTTTTTAAATGTTATGTCAGATATTATATTATATCAAGTTCATATCTACTAAGTTGATGATTATTACGAGTTTATTATTTTATTTCATCTACACAACAAAGTGTTATCGTTTATTATGGAAGCTATTTTTATAATAGGGAAAAGTTTTTTTTAGTAATTTGATAACAAATGTGTTTTTACTATTTATGGAGTAACGAGTGTAATATCATATTTTGTCTTGTAAAGCCATAGTGACAGAGGTCAAGATGCATTCCTTATGTATGTTATTTAAATGACTGTCCAGCATACAATACCTACCAATTAATTATAATACTTACCGTGGTCCGTGTGTGTTATGTTACGAAATGAAAAAAAAACTTAAAAGCTATTTAGAAATCGGTACTGAAACCATGATACGATTGTCCCAGGTACATACATATCAATAGAACAAAAGACTTATTAGCTTGAATATTTCTCATAATTATTTAATCAATGTGTTATACCTACCTAGTGACTTTTAAACGCGATATGGCTATGTAGGTTATCATGTAGGTATGTTAAATGAAAGCGACGTGGATAGGTAGAACTTTCCTAAAAATAATAAGTTGCACACAAAATATTTATCTCTTCTAATTAGGATAAACTAGGAAAGTTAAAGGTCCTTTCTAGTAAATGTTCCTTTCTCATACTAGAAAAGTAAATGCTAAAGAAAAGTAAAATTTTCCGCTTACCAATCTAGTATATCTATTATTATTTATTGATAGGTAGACCGTATATTTCCAAACGACACACATGTAAAACTTCGTGGTTTTTCGCTGTTCACAAAGCAGATTTGTTGAACATTCCTTATGATGACAATAATCAACAAGTGTAAATTAAAAATTTATAACACCCCCGACAAGTGAAGGTTACAGTAACTAGTAAAGAGCTGATAACTTTCAAACGGCTGAACCGATTTTCTTGGATAGCTAAGAACACTCTCGATCAAGCCACCTTTCAAACAAAAAAAACCATGAAAATCGGTTCATTAGTGTAGGAGCTACGATGCCACAGACAGATACACACGTCAAACTTATAACACCCCGCTTTTTGGGCGTCGGGGGTTAAAAAACTAGATAATTCATTTGATTTAAAACCAGCTGTTCATCATTCTGACTTCACCCGCATGGTACCCTATGAGATAAAGATATTTTTCAGGGCAAACCCCGTTTCCAGAATGCATAAGATATCCTACGTGGACCATGTGTTGAGGCAAAGTTAATTCAGGTGTTTAGCCGTCAAAAGCTTACAGAAACGCAAAAACTTTTGGATTTATAATATTAGTAAGCGCACCTAGTATGGATAAGTTTGATTAATTATTATAGATAGAGTTGTAAATATTGTGGTAAGTAAAGATAATATGAAACAAGAACAAAATACTTACCTACGAGAATATCTCACTTTCAGTCTTTGCTTTCATTAGTTGTAAATCGATAGCTTTGTTAATAAGATACCTTTGTACAAGCTCTAATTCCACACAGATTACTGTGCAGCTATCAGATGCAAATATAGCACTTGGGTGGGCCAAGTTCATATTTTACTTAGTAAAATTTTACCATGGTAGCTTTGTGATACTAAATATTCGCTACTTGTATTAAATTTGGAGGATCCTAAGAGGGTAAGAAATATATGTATTTTAAGCTAAAACAAGTAGGTGTGTCGAGCGAGGATAGGTAAAATAAGTATTTAATTATTTTAGGAAGTTACTTGTCTCTAAATAATCGTATTACGGGCACGTGGATTTTGTTTATTCAGAGAATAGCTTTTATCCGCGACTTTCTCCACGTGATGTAGTTTGTAGCCTTTAGCACTCGGGGATAAGGTAGCTGTCAACCAGTTAACGAATTTCTGAATCCCATCAGATTACTGCCTACATTCAAATATTACCTACCTCCTTGTAATTTTAATTAAGTATTGAAATTTAATTTATTAATGTTCAACCGTTCTAACGATGCAGTCCTAGCGAACCAACCTGGAACTTAAAAGGGGTATAGGAGTTAATTTTACCTTAACTCGTCTTCATTAGTTTTAATAGAGTACGAAATATCTGTAATGATGAACAGTCGGTCATGGACAATGTGTTGACTAAACCAGGTCGGAAATCCAGGATGCAGGACTGTACTGACTGACTTGTCTAGAACCAGAACCAAATGGCAATTATGATCAAATTGTGTCACAGGATAGGTAGGATAGCTATTAGCTAGAATATACTGTACTCGTGTAGATTTTACTAACGCCATCTAACGCAAGCTGTTGAATAAGTATAATATTTGAACCAGAGCGCGGCGGCTAACTAGGTATTTATATACTCGCGAAGGGAGGGAATGAGCTTGCAGCGTATGTTGTCAATGCATCGCCTTAATTTGGAAACAGATGGCGTTGTGTGTAATAAAACCTAAATAAATAAAAGGAAAAGGTGACTGACTGGCTGACTGACTGATCTATCAACGAGCAACTCAAACTACTGGACGGATCGGGCTGAAATTGGCATGCAGTATGACACAGATATCCGCTAAGAAAGGATTTTTGAAAATTCAACCCCTAAGGGTGCAAAATAGCTACAGGTTAAAATTTTTGTAGTCAACGCCTACGAAGTCGCGGTCATAATCTTATATGAATATTATTCATGTAACGATACATAATTTGAAAATTATTTAAGTAAATAACGACAATGAGAAGAAACGATATTGATTCCTTTGTGTTTTTTGACCAGAAACACAATTATTACTTTCGACATAATATAACCGTCTCGACACTCCACCATCAAAGTGCTGTAGGATATACTCGTACCTATAGTACAGAATTCAGGTCATTGAAAGACGAGAGTCCTACAGCTCATTCGAGGGAGTAATACACAAGGGTAAAATAATTAAGATTTTTTGAAGTGGTCCCACTTGTTGTGTTGGCATCTAAATTATTCGCAATAATTGGCATCTTTGTCGTTTCGAAGATAAGATGTTATGATTTTACCTCAGAATACAGAACATCCAATTTACAATGTTTTGGTGATTTACGTGCCATTTTATTTATTTAGAATTCCACCAATCCTAAACTAGATTCTGTACAGAATCCCGTTATTGCATATGTATCAAAGCTAGCAATATGTATGCACCACGCAACACCACACCCCAAGCACCCCAAACCATACCTACTCTACCTACACGCACGCTTTACTCTGACACTGGAGCCATCCTCGGCAGATGTACCCTCTACAATGCATAATTGATAAGATAGCAAATTAAGCTTCTTGTTCCTTGTGTATCATGAACTACATAACAACGACTGCTTCTATCCAACGATTGCTAAACTGACATTAATGGACTTTGTATACTGGCCTTATATTGATCGTTATCGTCAATAAGTAAGTTTGGGAAGTTAAGAAACACTGTCTCAGCTTTCATTGAACTTTTTTTTGAGTTGACATTGCAACCACCGAAAGCTACATGGCTACCAAGATATGAATTTACCAGTGTGAATATAACGCAAGTCCGATTTCGGTCCAAGATAATTATTAATAGGTAACTTGAAAGTAAGTCATTGGCATCAAAGTTATTAGAGCAGGTGGAAATAAAAAATACACACATCTCTTAATACGGGAATGCCGGAGGGTTGTGCGGGTGAAATATAGGCCCGAGGGGCTGTTTGACGCGCATGCGCTGTGATCTCCGGTCGATTGGCATGACCGTGACCACATCGTAACACGCGACTACCACGTGCTCTGTGCACTGCTTGCATCGTCTAGACTAGGATTTTATCGCACTCAGAGAGTCACATTATCCTAGTCTTCAGTCACGTAAAAAAGTTGCTGAGTCTCACGATGGATTATCAAGTCTGCATTATTCGTTGATGAAGTCCCTCCTGCCATACAAAAAATGCCTGAGATGAGAAAAGAATTATTATCATCATGATCAGCCACTAGTCAGTTCTCTATTGGGCATCGGTCTCCTCTCAGAATGAGAAGGGAGGAAGCGAAATCATTATTATAACTACACAGAATTGTACTCGTACCTGATTCGTTATACTCATAAATTAATTTATTGTGTTTTGAGCGTAAATAAAGAACGTTAGTAGGTGTATTTAGATGAAAATCATGTTCATGTCATAAATGGAGGTAGCAAAAACTGTGTCCTAATTACCGCATGTACGAACAATTGCACGCTCTCTTCGTCTTATTTCCCTTAATTGCCACTTTCAATACCAATAATACCGTAGACCACTCACGTCTTGACTCAATCGGGCCATTGAACTGGACAACGTCATTTCCTTCTTTCACTAGTTGAAAACCATTCATGAAACGATATTGTTTCGTTAGGGATTGGATACAGCTGATACTGATAGATGATAGTCTTTTCACCTTTGCTACAAGAACTGCTTCCTTACTTAGCTGGTCTATCTGCAAAGATTTTTGATCAAAACTTATTAGAATCTTATTAAATAACGAATAGGTAGATGTCCGTTCCTAAAACAGTTTGTGCAATGGAAACAATGAAAATAACAATTATTATTACTATTCATCTTGAATAAAATAAGGAGAAAATACTTTTACCTTGAAAACACATTCCATTAAAATTTGTGCATGTTGAATGTGGTCTGCATGAAGTCCGGCATAATATGAGCCCTATTTGGATATCTTTGTACCTATAAGAAAACAATATATTGTTGTAAGCGCAATCGAATTTAAAGTTCCACGAAGGCATCGCAACCAAACCATATTAAGGAAAAGAAATAATATGTTGAATTCGCTGAGAATCCATGAGTTGACCTTGACAGAGATGCAACAATGCATTTTCAACCCTCTAGTCGGGCAGTCGTGTGGCAATAATCCTGGGATTCATTGGGGTCGGCGGCGGTGGCGAATGGCGACGACGTCGAGCGCGGGGCGCTGGGACTCCGCCCGCGCGCCTCGTCTGCACCGCGCGAGCTGTCAAACCGCCTCCGTCAGGCAACCGGCTCGAACGCTCCTACATATCGCATCATATCTCGATCGTTTGTTTATTCACGGCTTTAGTGATAGTGTCATTGGTTCAATCGCATGACGGACAGTAGTTGAAGGAGATGAACGGCAGTACGACGACGGTGAATGGCGGCGCCGTCAATGGTACCAATGGACCCTTGAATGGTATCGGAGCAGCTCCGAGAACAGCTACTCTTGGAACTCCGAACAGTTACGCATATACGTCCAGTGGTTCTTTACTCGGTCGAGGAGGTTCCGCTAGACCGGTTCCTCCTCCGACACTTCCAAAATATAGTGGATCGTTCAGTGCAGGGAGCACTCTCAGTGCAACAGGACTCAGAGAACGCGAAAGAGAAGGAACAGGTGGATCTCATCGACTGGCTAGCCTTGAAAGATTGGCACTCCGACAGCGTATTATTGAACAGAGCTCTAACAACCAGGTGGGGAGCGTGACATCTAACAGTACCGCCGGGACGAACAGTGGACCAACCTTTGCTACCGTCACCCTTACCGAAACGGCAACGGTAAGCCCCCTTGCCGTATATCTTGTGCACCCTCAAACATTTCCCCTAATCGAAATAAACGCACCCCAAAAAAGGGAGGTAATATATTCTACGTTATTTTAGTCGCACTAACCCTTGTGTACCTACTTGATGCTTTATCGTTTTAATTGTTCACTTGAATTTTATTCCAATAACATTTGGATTGCATAGCTGGTTGTTTTGTTAATTAATATTTTATATTATTGTATGAGAGTAATTATTATTAATATTGACTCAGGTATCAGATGATTTTACTATCTTTTCATTTCGTTGACTTTGGCGCTCATTGATTTCTAGCTAAGTTATGTTTTCACCTTGCAATAGGTACCTACTTTTGTTTTGAATATATCTATGAAAAAGAACAATTCATTTCAGGAATTTCTATCGTATATGTATATATGGTATATTTGTGTCATGATGATTGTAATACTATTAGTATAACAATTGATATTTTTATGGAACAGATCCGACGTTCACACTGAAAACACTCAATTATTTACAATCGGCAGTTCCTCAGGCCTCATAACTCATACCTTTAGTGTTCAACGATGATTTGGTTGGAAGTCCCGGAATCTCCACGGTTTAGAGTGCTTTTATCGTGCAGCATCAAGATTGAAGATTTGGAACCAAATTTTGTATCGGACCTCTGGCAAACTTTCTCTATTGAGGATTAAAAAATTGCGAAAGTCGATCCACAAATTAAAAAACCGGTCAAGTCCGAGTCGGACTCGCACACGAAGAGTTCCGTACCATCGTTCAAGTTATACCTACCTAACACTTTTATGTAGAACACTGCAAGTTAATGACGGACTGCGTGATTTAGTACCTAAAGTAATTTTTTCGTGAGCACTTTTTTTTGTCATGTCGCTACAATTTGTGGTTTTCGGATTTTTCCTTTACTTGTGCTATAAGACCTTTTTACCTGCCAAATTTCATGATTTTGGGTCAACGGAAAGTACCCTTTAGGTTTTCTTGACAGACACGACAGATAGACGAACAGACAGCCAACAAAGTGATCCTTTATGGGCCCTAATTTCCTTTTGAGGTATGGAACCCTAAAAAAAAGCGGAATTAAGCTTTCTTTTCCTTTTGGGAGTCGCGAAAAATCCTATGAAAAATCTTTGGTTTTCCGGAAGAAAAAGTATCCCTGCACATAGGACTATATTAGCAAATTCATTCTGCCAAAAATATAAAACAATTTTTCAGTATAGCCCATAAAAATACATATGTGTAGACAATAATGAATAAGTAGATAAATGTAATGAAACGATTCGTTACAAGAGGCTCTTTTGAGTTCTGATTGATGTAGTCATTATGTGGTGCAATCATTCAACCATAGAGATCCATTGTTATATACCCTTTTACTTGAGTTTAAAATTAATTTTACTTTTTCTTACAGTAATGCTTTAGGTATACTAATATAATATGTAAATCGTTTCTCATTGTTTGTCACAGTTGTGAGATATTTTTACAGTCGCCGGGAACATCTGGGTCGCTTTCTTTTATTCTTTCCACAAGGATATATTATAGCTGGCATATTCCCACGCAAGTTCCTCATGTGATAGGACTGGTCCGTGCCTCCGTGCCGCTGGAGGATAAGCGGGTGACTGACCCCATGTCTACACTGGGTTAAAAATAACCATGTAGCGTCGGCCATTCTGCTCGCATGTGTCGAATTCACTAAACAGTCATAAACTGTTTCACGGCCATACCCTGACCTGAAAATTCGAGGAAGGTTTATATATGGGGTAACTCTTTAACGAATGTAACCATGCCATGATATCATCCATATTCAGCAAAAAAACAGTTGGAAATATATTTCAATGCGTGTGTGCAATATCACTTGCATGCTCACAGCTGACCTCTTTAAGAAAAGTTGCCAATGACTTGTTTGTATACAAATGAATAACGCATTTGTTAGGGTAATCGTATGGACTGATCAATGTACTGTATTCCATATTCTAAGAATTTTCCTTATCTGTTGTATGATATAAGCGGACAGAAAGCCGGGTTGATAAGACAGGAGTGAGTTTAACTTAAATTACTTGATATACATCTGAACAGGCTTTTAAAACGTATACCTAAATTCTTTAAAATACTCAAGGCACAAATAAATCGTCTTCAATAAAGTTTTACGCAAACTGAATTGGTTTAAGTTTAATTTTTTTCACAAACCAGCAAAAGCGGTTAGGGCACGTTCTCCTCTTGCGTTGTCTCGGTAGAAACGTAAGAACAAACATGATGATGGCGATCAATTTTCAACTTTCATGTGGTCATATAAGAGTTAAGTTGCTCTTAAGGAGATGTTTAACTTATATTGTTATGATCAAACTGTCCTTGCTTTTGTGTGTCTGGTGGGTATAGTGTGACGGTCTCGGGATCCTTTGACTATACTCGTAGGTATAGCCATAGTTTACTCGTACCTGACTGGGTTAGCGCGGGTTTTTAAACACGTAGCGACTTTTGTAGTACAAAATCCGAATAAACAATCTTTTAATATCTTGTAATAAATTAATGCACTTTCTCGCGTATTTTTTTTGTAAACCAGGTGAAGTTAATTTAAAGTTCAGTTCCCCTTTGCTCTAAATTTTATAATCCATGTTTTGTATGAGTGAAAACTTTTGTTTTGTTAATGCGAAAGTAGTTTAAAAGGTGCATAAAACAAATGTACGTTAACATCTGTTAGGCTTTTTTTTTCACCTTGTGTGAAGGGACCTCGATGGGGAGCTTGCGTACCCTGCTCGGCCGACAGCCGGTAGTGCCGGTAACTTAACCTCAAACTGATACAGACGTGAGTGTGCTTCAGGTTAAAACGGTCTATTTGATTTACGCTATTGATCATTTATCACTAAAATAATAAGTTTTGCTATTAAATCTGTTTTGATCCAAATACAATATTATCAATAAATCACATGACATACAGATAGTGTGATACTGTCACGTATTTTTAATGTTCAGTGTGATTAAATAAAAAAAACACGATTACATACATATGAATAGTGTAAGAAATGTCTTTTAAGTCAAGAATTCTACCTGTTTATCATTCAGGATGTCGCTAAAGTTGTGTATGTGAAAGACTTAAGAGTGATTTGTTGTAGTGTTTTTTTTTTCATTATTGCATGTGTTCAGAATGGCAAATCGAGCAGTAACTAACGGTACGTCCCACCCAACAAAACTATATAGGTGTGCCAGCAGTGTTGGTGATAGTGGAATTGATAAAACAAAAGTGGGATGGACAAGTCCAAGAGATATATGGAGGAACTTGTCGTTGCGCAGGAAAGCCGAGGTAATTATAGTCGTAAGAAACAGATACGAGACTGAAATATAGATGATATTGTTGTGGTAGAAGAAGGGCATATTGATTTACCGTCAGCTATCAGCGGGGTGACGCGACACGTGAACGACGAGCGTCAGTAAGTCCGACTTCATTGGCGCCTAGATTCTGTGTAGATAACGATGTGGCAGTTATAATTAAACGATCCCTTTAAATACTATAAAATCATCTAAAGGAATGTGCAGTTGCCTGATTGCATCGGTTAATGACGTCAATGATATATTTCTCAGCAATAATAAAGAAAGCAAAGTTTCCTGATCACAAATGATTATCCCAAACATATTTTGTCTAGTTTGTCTTGTTGCTCAAATCAGACGCGAGTGTTTGAATCACTTTCCCTTATGTTCGTCGTATAATAATATAATAAAATCGGTGCGTATCCATTTTCTATCCTTGGTGACCGGGTCGTTGACTCGGTTCTTGTAATAAGTCACAAACGCATTGGCGTCTCAGTTTGCCGTTTTATCTGCAAGTGAATGTATCTCACAAACTCATTTGATAGAATCATACACTTATATGGAATGAACAATAGGTAGTCTGTATTTTCTATCACAAATGTTTCTCTCGACACTTTCATAAGAAAGTTTGTAGTCGTAGAAATATCAAGCTATTTTTGTGCTTTTAAATACGTAATCTGATTGGGAATTCGGTAGGTGGTTCAAACTTAAATTTTATGCAGCGTTGAAACTTTTAAATAGCTCCTGTTAGAAATATCGAGGCGTCGACTTGTCTGTAATATTTTCGACGTTTTCATCTGCTCCACTAATAGTTCCTTTGATTTCTTTTTAAACACATTTGGGGTTATGTAACAAACTGTTGAAGTTTTAACTATTCCTATTTTATTCTTCATGTTGTAATACTCCTGGCTAATTCCTGTTACGAGTCCGCACTATTAATGTGTTGTAATTAATTTAACCTCAATTAAAAGTTCAGGGTCTCATCATCATTGTAATAAGCCAGTAAATTATGCAAACAAGTTAATTATCTGTGCTATACTTTACCGCTATGATTAAAAAGATAGAAAATGGCTGAGATGAGTAGAAATGTTAATAAAACATTGTTCACCTTTGTTTGAAGAGGTTTACGTAACGTGTAAATATATAGCTATTTAAAAATCTCTGCATGTTCAATCTTAGTTTCACACATTATGCGATGAAATGAATAATGCAATAGAGACTGTACAATGTACATGCACATCAGTGCGATCTGATTAACGGGCTTGTTTACTGTGACATTATCAATAGTTAAATAGGAATTACACTTTTACTAGTTTAACGTTCTTCTGTACTATTTGGTGTGGTTGGCTGCTATGGTAAGAGAAAATAGTTAAGTTTTGTTGCTGACCATTAAATTTTAAATACAAGCACCTACTCCTTGTTCTACTCTGACAACAATGGCTACTACTGAAAGCCTTATTGTTTCGAAAAATATGGAATAGACCGTTAAGGTTTGTATTATTAACAATAGTTGATTTTGTAAACCAGTAGAGATTTCAGTGTACCTATGTACAAAAAAGTTCAATGCTCCACAAGATCAATATTTGAGTGCACAGGAGTACTACGGCGGTAGTTTTATTGCAATTGTCATTTTTTGTCGTCAAAACCATAGCTCGAATGATTAAAATAATCATATTTCAGCTTCTTTAGGCTACATAATATTTATTATCTAATCTACTTTAAGTTAAATAATAAATAATTGTTAATCTACTAAGTTAAATGATGAAATTGAATATATCCCGAAAGGTTACCTTTATTTTACTATATCTTATATCTTTAGATCTTTCGTATTTTATTTTTAAGTATTTTATTTACAAAATAAACTATAAAATAAAGCTATCAAAGTAAATTTTGTGATTAATTTTCAAATTACCTTTAAGCGTTTTACTAACTTACATAGATACTAATAATTATAATGTTTCATATTCTCCTGTGCCATCTCAATCAACCCGTTGAGTTCTCTTCAACTCAGGTTTGCCTACGCTTGGGCATCTTACACCCACTCTTGTAAGTGCGTTCATTAGTTATTCTGAAGGAAGGCCAAATCATATTGTTATCATAATGTATTCGAATAACATAATACTTACTAACTAGTTTTGTGTCCCAAACTAAGACCTCGCGTTCTATGGGTTCGGAGTTCCGCATCTTCCATAGATCACGTAACATTATTTGCAGGGGAACAAAAAAGTTTATTTTCTAACCGACTTCCAAAAAAGGAGGAGCTTCTAAATGCGTTTTTTACGTATGTTCCTACTACTAAAATATTTTTACGTGCCTCAGGTTTTCAAAATATTTACGGCTTACGAAAAAAAAACCAAAATGAAAAAACTTTGAATCAGTTATCAGAAGTTTTTACTTTTTGTCTCTAGCTGAGTTGCCAATGAGGTGCCAATGTGGAGTCACAAACAAGATGAAGAGTACCTAAACGGTTCATGTGGCTAATTGGCACCGGCTCCAAAAAATGTTATTATAGAACTACATTAACTCTTGTATACATATATTCGGTAATAAATTAAATTATTTTTTACTTTTTAGTGTTTGTGATTATTGAAGTCGGTTTTTATGTTTTTCTTAAAAAATTTAAAACTGTGAAAAAGAATATATGGGAACACTGAACAGTTAGCAAGAATCGCGTGGAGAAAGTATTGCAAAATGAACCGACGTCGACCCAAATTACAGTTATCGTCTTTGGATCGACAGTGAAATCGTTGCAGTATTAATTGTCTGCATATCCTTTTAAATTTTATTCAAGAGATCATTGACAAAATTAAAATTAGTAGCATCAGGTTGTTTAGCTGTACTTACTACTATTATTATCATAAGTAATTATAAATTCATGGTCGTATATTTATAATGATTCATCGTTAATATTATTAAAAGTTAAACTAGTTAAGGAATAACCTGACTAAATGAGTACCTAGTCATTATCTGTTCTCCTTTATCTTTGTTAGCGAAATAGACTACATTAAGTATAGCCTGTTGACTCAGACTGTTTGTCAGAGTTATCTGTTTGTTCGCCCATAAACCTTAATTTTTAAATCCGTTTCAATGTACGAATATTAATGAGTGATGTACCTTTTGGTGTCTTTTTTTACAACTAGTGGCATGGCATTACCATCACCTGCGTACTGAATTGAACACTGCGGTCTTGTATTAGAAATTGTAATATATTTCTAACGAAAGAATCTCAAGCAATAACCTAGATTTCAGTAACGAACGTCAGGTTCCAATATTCAACATACCATCTGTAGTCTGTCGATAAGTTACACAGTTTATTTTTCAAAAAAAATTGTAGTGTAGGATTCTTTTTGACTTTGCTAAGTTACTTATCGACAGATTACAGATACCTAGGTTCAATATAGAATTTGAAACTCGACGTAATAGCGCAAAGCATATGATATGAACTTGGGCAGCCCGTATGAAACTATAACACACTTCCCGTGGGATAATGGTTTTGTTTTGAGAACAGTAATATTATCTGAAGCTACAATATTTTACATTCTAGTTTAGGCTTAGAATATACTACAGGGTTTAGTGAAGAAAAAATATAGAGCTCTACCAGTTGCCACAAGAAGCCTAAGAAATAAGCTAGATTAAAAGTACAAGACACTTGAACTGCTAAACGTTCAAGCGTAGACGTTAACGCACGTGCACATACTCATTAAGGCTTACTTCCCGTTGAACGGTAGTTTTGTTTTGGAAACAAATATCGTTATCCGACAGCTAAGGGTGTGTTCATATTTATTTATGATGAGGATTTATAGGTACAAAACCGCATTAGTTAATTTTTATTCGAGGAAAAAAATGTTAAATGTGTCTTTCAACCTGCGGTGAAAACGATAAGGAAGAAGCAGAAGTTTTCAAGTTTTAACTTACAGATGAAAATGTCTTAAACAAAATGAGGCCAGCACTCTTTGTGATGATGTTTTTAGTGTCCAGATTGCGAAATATATTCACAGTAATAACATTATGTTTTATGTCTCCGACATGGTTTTTTTTTCTGAACAATTTAGATTTTTCATCCGTCCCGACATTCTCAGCCTATACGAAGCTTTAGCACATGAGTAGATATGTGTCGCGTCCGTGCATGAAGCCAAAATAATTGTCTCCAAAAACATGATTGCGTGATCATCGATACATGTGAAAATAAAAGTCCTGACTCACTGATTGACTTTTCAACGCCGAACTCAAAACCCTTGATCCTAAATATCCGTTCAAAATTTTGCACAGAGGTTCTTTTTTTATATGACTGGATTCTACAGTTAAAGGAAATAAATAAAAACCTAAATCAAAATATTTTTTATTCAATATTATTTTTACAAGTACGTACCTACTTTTGAATCGTCGTCGGTACTTTTGGTACGGAAACGCAGAAGGCTGATGATTCATATCGAGATGGCCAGTCCTAGCTTACTCGATACTTTCCGCGCACTGTGATCAATTCTATTTTTTGCCTGCCCATGTTGACTAGTTACTGTATAAAGTAACTATAGTGTTGCCAAGTGGTGCTTCTGCTCCATTACTTATTAGGCATGAGGATTCCCGTCAGTACCTTTTTTGTTCTAATGAGTTACAAAAATGCTATTTGACGACATATTCGCGATATATTTTTCTTATTTGGAAGTTCCAAGTATCTTCGATAATATTCATCAAATCGTCACCAGATTTTACCTGGTACGACCTGGCCAATGAAAAAATAAAAGTCCAAATCAGTTCAAATTTGACGGGGTTATGGAATAAGATCGACAATTTTTTTAATCCCCCTATTCCAAAAGAACCTATTGCTATTCAGGATGATAAATATCGTATATCATACCTATAATATGCTAAATTCAAGTTGCAAGTCCGTCGAAAACATTTAAATCGGTGTGTTAGACAAGAATGAAAAAACAACTGTTATTGGTTCTGAGGATAGTCAAATTGCCTCCGATTATAAAAATATAATAAGAGTATAATATTATGTGCGGTATTCGTCAAGTTATAGTTTTTCTATTAGTAGAGGCTTATTTCTAGGTGACCTAAATTAACTTAATAGATATTATCTTTTAGATTAATACATAGTTCCTTTTTTAATATCCTTTAGAAGTAAAGATTTTCTTTTATTTTGTATTGTCTAGCACTATTTTCACTGATAAAATATGTAAGCGTTACGAATTGATTTCAAATAGTCCTTTGCGAAATCGGCTATCGACATGCTGTAAATTACTATGCAATCGAACCCAATCATTCGTATAATGATCGCAACGATTATTTCTAATGTTAGACATTCATATCGTAGGTTCATCCAGTCATAGAGTCTACGGAGGGCCGTCAGACGGCCGGAAACTCGTGAATTGCTTCTTCATTCACTATCACATGTACAGAATATAAGCTATACATAAATAGTTACGAGCGGATATGTAACCCATATTCCTCTTTTGTATTCCATATACAAGCCTTGTCTTTTCCTTTTTTTTTGCAAATTAATATTTTCTTTATTTTACAAAGGACATTCGTTATTTGATATTGGAAAAGATCGAGCCATAAGAGTTTATGTTTTAAGCCCAAGAATATGGTCGACAAGTGATTAGCATTCAGGTTTTAGGGCGTCTTCAAATTACAAGGCCCCGCAGAGCTGCGGCTGCGCTGCCTTCTAAATCCTTAGCGGCAAATCTGAAGACATCCTTAGTTTGCAGTTTAGAATTGTTCAACCAAATAAATCACAATCGGGCTAAAGTCACCTAAAGGTAATGTTGTTCTTTACCAGCACGTATTTGATACCCGCTGTTGCAACTAGGCCACACTATATCTACTTACTTAATTAGATATATGTGTGTATACTATTCGTTGGTTTCTATTAACCTACTCGTAACTATACCTGAGAAGTACTAACCGTATACTGAGGAGTTGAGGTTGTTATACAATGAATGATTCATACACTAGTTGCGTAAGTTGCTGTAGTGAGCCGTTAATTGACAGGTGCACTGACACACTAAGGTTCGGTGTAATCACAGCTTTGACCCCAATGACCCGAAGAAATTGGCCCAGCACTTTTCTCGATACGTCATCGCTAAATAAACTCGTTTTATGTATTTTAAATAAAATTTATGTGGAGTCGAAAGATGTATGACTAATTGACCACAGAATGTAGGTATGTAGATTTGATATTTAAAAAAATTGTATGATGAAGGACACTAGATAGATGTTCTCAAGCGAGTTCCTCGAAGCTACTGAACGCAAGCGATATGGGCGTTGTTTGTGGAAATGCTTACATAGAGACTTACTCCTACGATTGTCTAACAGTACGGTTAAGGCGACAACGATGAAATTATATGTTTGTTGTATTGATTTACATACTTAAGTTTTCAACTATTCTTGTAACACGTCTTGAAAGATATGTAGGTATCTTCGCCGCGAAGCTAATGCAATACTTACAGTCTACAGAAAACGAGTTTTCTTCGCTGTCAAAATAGTGGGGTCTTTATATTTCTAGTTTATGAAATCGCACAATTGCTCGAGTAATTTGAACTCTTATCTGAATATTGTGCTCTTTAGACATGCATTTTCATAGAAGTGCAGTGTCCCCTGCATAGTGTCTACTCGTCCATGACGGAAGCTGATGTTGCGTGTCGTTCGTTTCTATGCTTCATCACATTTTGTCACTTGTGTCAGTTAATATAGATACTTACCAGGTTTCATTAAATAAACTTATAAAGCGTTAAGGCGTTACAGTTAGGTATAACTTAATTAAGCAGACGGAGCCACCGGTACATGCTTTTATAGATTATAAAAGCATGTACCGGTGCCATTTACTACTAAAGAGATTCATTGAGTTCACTCTTTGTTAACTTAGAACCATCTGCATTGAGTCATTCTAGATCTATAGTTGAAAGTAGGTTGTTTATGCGCGCCCCTAAAAACAAACAAATGCCTTTGCGATGTTGGATGCCGTTGATTTTATTTACGTTACACCAGCACAATGTCCGAGCTCTGGTAAACACCGGATGACGATGTCAAGCGCCAATAAACCGATCAGTTGCCAATAAGAACTTGCTTTGTTATTTACGAAAACCAAAGGCTTCAGTTACTGACCTTATCTAAACAATTTGAGTAAGTACCTACCTACCTATTTAATAAAAGAAAAAAGTTTGTACAAGTCGGAGAAAGGCAAACTGATCTGCCAGCTGGCCCGTACTGGATTTCAAAATTTTGAATTTCAGACAACGCAATGTAAAAACAACTCAGCTGGTGCTGTGAGTAATCTGCATCATAAAGTATTTCTGGTTTTACCGAAAAGAAATTTAATCACGCCTAGCGCCTAGGTAGGTATAAGGTTCAGAGTCCTGACAGAATCACCTGCATTTTGTTTATATTTACAAAGATTTGTGTGCTGCTCCATCTTGCATTTTCATCGCGAGTAGCACGGTATCGGAGCAAAATTTCCTTCTGAGTTCAGATGTCTTGCTTGGCACATTTACAAAACATTATCGTTTGCATTAAATTTTTTTTAGTCTACTGAACATGTTAACTTCTTGCTGATTTCACAAACGAATAGTATTTGCCTAGAGTCTTGGATGAATTAGTGTTTAAATCATCTAGACCATTTTGCTTCAAAGCGTATTTGATCGACTTCACAAAGTTTAAAGTTTAAGTCGATCAAATATGACGATTAATAAAATAATTTATACATAACGGTATATTTGTGAAGGAGGTGCCTACTTGCCAAATTATAACCTCACATAAAACGTTTACTCTGAACTGGATCGTCGTTCGGCACATTAGCACAACACGTTTGGATGTGATTCACATTTCACGTGTGCAAGCTACGTACCTATACCTACCATACGAGTTATAATGTTGGCGTTGACTCGGGTGAATCATCCCCTATTGAAATCCCCTCTTGTATTAGAAGTGTTGTATGATACAGAATTTCTAGGCTTAAAAGTATCTTAGTTTTCTAAGTGTTAGACATAGGTAAATACCTGCATTTATTTGCTGTGGTTAAATTCTTTTGATTAACATTGACTAAAGAGACCCTGAGAAGTCGACGGAGCAGCGTCCCTCCGAGCATATAATATGCTGGAGCGTACGGCTCGGCACGGCTCGGCTTTCAAACGCTTGCATGCATTTTTTTTTTGCAATGGATAAGGTAAGGCGAATGCAGATCGCCGGCTTTGGTGTGTGTTAGGTATCCATGGCAGTCAAAAGATTTAGGTACAGATATGGGCGTGCTAGTGAAAATATTTTTCACAAAATTACCTACTTGTTCGATTATACAAGAATGAGGTCAACATGTTTTACGCTCAAGATGTCCCCGTTTGATTATTAAAAATTACAAAGAATTACAAAGAGCCAAGTATACATAAGTTACAAGGAGCTCCTTAAGTGTGGTATAGCTACGTATTCGTAAGTAGGTATTGTTACATACTTGCTTTGATATCGGTGAGTCATCAGGCGCCGTGGTTGGAGCCGGCTGTGCATAGTGCACTTAACATTACAGATGTATAAGACAAGTCGACAAGCGGCGCATATACCACGCGTTTCCACGGATTTATACCGTTTTATAGACGCTCAAGCTCATTTATTTATTCATGTACGAAAAATTCTTAAAATGACTAAAACATATATGTAGGAATATTCGATTTTCTTTTGATAGTTTGTGAACGGGATGTTGAAAGTAGAATCAATAGTTAATAGTAGGAAGGTAAATAAATATATATTATACATATATCGTCATTGCTCTGGGGCAGAATTTGCTCTATATTTATAGATATTTACTTGACTAGAATTCTCAAAAGTTAATTATCATCAGTGAGTGTAATTAACATGCTTAACGCTGATAGAATAAGTTAGCTCAGGCACTTTATCTGGGTAATGGGGCTTGATTTACGTAAGAATATTATATCCCTGTTTGTTTTAAATTCTTAATCAACTTAAGTACAAGGAACAGTGAAATCTTAGCTTTAAAAAAAAATTAAAGTAGCGAGCAAACGAGCAGGTGGTGGCAGTGATTACCGCCGCTCGTGAACATTTGCAGCACCAGAGGAACCGCCAATGCGTTGCTGACCTATCAGGAATTTGTTAGCCCCTAGAATAACCTCATGTTGACTTTAAGACCAAAGCGTACTATAGGGCACAATAACCGTAAAAATATATATTTTGGTACGACAACAGTGGAATGGTACCAAGACTTTACTCTGCAATCCCCACCGGTCTCATAAAAAAATATTGCGCCTTTGCATTAGCATAAATTCAGACCTGCCCTTAGATAAAAGTTAACTATATTATGCATTATACGAATTGCGTTTTGTTTTGAGAGTTTGGTACAAATATCCAAGGGTACTATCTCACTAGGACTGCTAGGACACCAGTGGCGGCGAAACCAGTCGCGCCACCGTGTCTTTGAGCTACCAAACGAGAAACACCAAAGCAGACAACTAAGATCGTCAGTCTTAAAATTGACGTCGAATACTTAAAATTACTGTTGCTAAAAACGTATGAAGTAAAATAAAGTTTTAAAGCAATAAACTATACCTACTACTCTCCGCCCTAGCACCTAATGAGATTTGCCTAAATCCCTGATAGCTAGTATAGAATAGAATAGAATACAATATAATAGAATAGATTTTTATACAAATAAACTTTTTACAAGTGCTTTTGAGTCGTCAAAATAAACTACCACTGGTTCGGAATGCCGTTCCTACCGAGAAGAACCAGCAAGAAACTCGGCGGTTGCTCTTTTCAACTGTTCAATTTACAACGCTGTTTCTAGTTATAAGGAGCTTTCTGATATTGAAGTAAAATGATTCAATTTTTTTTGCAGTTGCAGAGTAAGCGCGAGCTGTTCTTCAAATCGGATACCGTGAGCGGCGGCGGAGTCAGCGCAACAGGACTGCCGACCGCCGCTCCGCCTGCACCTCCGGTGGCCCCATCCGCCCTTAAAGATGCCCTCGCGAAGCGCTCCGCGACTCTGCCAGATTCCCAAGAGAACAGCCACCACGAACCGAACGGCACTGCACCGGCTGCTAAACTCAGTAACAGTGTGTCAGTCGACGCGGGGAAAACGTCAGCGATGCCTCCACAGATGCCCGCGCCGCCCGTGCCCACGACAGCACCACCCGGAACAGCTCCGCTTAGGAGTACAGAGAATATTATGAAGGTAATTATTTCATCTAAGTATTTAGCCGCACTGTCAACTAAAACTTGCCGCTTACAGCTTAAAATATAAGTGAACAATAATTAGTCGACAGTAGAGCCGTACATATAGTAAACACTCATTTAAACATACATTTGCAAATCACCTTTTGGATTTTTAAATATTATTATTCCCTAATAGTATGTGATACCCATTTGAAGATGCTATGTGCTGAAGGAAGATAAGATATTTACTTAATTCACTATTTTGCCATTGCCATCTTGGTGGCATTAAACTAAACTTTAAATTAGTCTAAATTGAAAAAGTGATATAGTTGTCACTCCCTGTGGGAAACGATTTAAGCATATGACTATTATTTTTTAGGATGAGAATTTGAGATCTGATAGACTGAACTTTGACTTTGCTCAGACTATTTAAAAAATATAAATCTGTCTCATTTTAACTGTGTCTTAAACCTAAGTCAAATACAAAATAGGTACGCTCTATAGATCACAGGCTAAGGCTGCTTTCAATGCTTTAATTTTTCATTACTCGTATAAACTTGCACCATTAACAGATTTGAAAATTTTCAGAAACCTGATCACCCACCAGTTGCGCCAAAACCTGAATTACCTAAGATAGAAAAACCCAAGACCAAAGAATTAGATGGATACGTTGGATTTGCGAATCTACCAAATCAGGTGTACAGGAAAGCAGTCAAAAAAGGCTTCGAATTCACATTAATGGTTGTAGGTAAGCACCTAGAGAGTTAGTTTATTTTCTCGACAAAATAATTAATGCTGCACATTCGATCGTTAGCCACGTTTGCTACAACTTCGGCTCGTTTACCGGCTGAATGATAATGGTTCCTGCGGAACAATGGGCTTTGAGGTATAACTATAGGTAGTGGTATCTAATATCGAACGTACAATTTCTGCCAGTTCTGTTGGACAATTGTAGCGTATTATTTCTGTCATGGGTCACGATAAAATAGAATAATAAATATGTAGATTAAAAAAGTTATATCGAGCCATGTTATTGATAAGGACTGTCGACCAAACATGATTTGCAACGCCGAATTTGTTGACAGTGGAGATCGATGATTGGATGTACGAAACCAATCATCATGATTATCCCACCGCCGGCTCACTACTGAGCACGGGTTTCCTCTCAGAATGAGAAGGGTTTGGACATATTCCACCATGCTGGCCAAGTGTGGATTGACAGACTTCACATACCTTTGAGAACATTATGGAGAACACTCAGGTATGCAGGTTTCCTCATGATGTTTTCCTTCTCCGCGCAAGGAATATTTAATTTCTTAAAACGCACATAACTTCGAAAAACTGTGGTGCGTGCCCGGGATTGTACCCCCAACCTCCCGAAGAATGAAAAAGTGTGAAAATAAGCAAGCCTAGTTATGTAGTAGGTACTGCAGTTATGTGCTGGAAATTGCAAGCTTGTTTACATACCGTAGTTCTGATGTCATAGATTCCTATTATCTGGTTTCAGGTGAGACGGGATTGGGCAAATCAACTTTAATAAATTCGTTGTTCCTTACGGAAGTGTACGATAAAGATAAGCATCCGGGCCCCTCCCTGCGCGTCAAGAAAACCGTGGGCGTAGAAACTAGTGTTGTACTTCTCAAGGAGAATGGCGTCAATCTCACTCTCACGATCGTCGATACACCTGGCTTCGGAGACGCAGTGGACAATAGTAATTGGTATGTATTTTATAAATATTTTCTACTAGCTGATGCCCGCGACTTCGTTCCCGTGGATGCAGGTTTTAAAAATCCCGTGAGAACTCATTGATTTTCCGGAATGAAAAGTAGCTTCTGTGTTAATCCAGTATATATAATCTATCTTCATTCCAAATTTCAGCCAAATCTGTCCAGTAGTTTTTGCGTGAAAGAGTAACAAAGATCCATTAATACATACATACTCGTACAAATTTTCGCGTTTATAATATTAGTAAGATTACGATTGAATGTTCAATTTGTTCTATTTTTATAGCTATAAATATGTATATAGCTAGAGCTACTAACTATACATGTGATTTTTATTCAGACATCAAAATGCCTAACTGTAATTTATCAGTAACTTAAATCTTGCTTTGAAATTCCTTGACACGTTAAATAAATAAAAGCACTTATTTGCTGCTACTAATAAAACGAGTTTGCACAATTGCCCTAATTTGTTTTAAGATGTACAAAACCAGTTATTTTTTGCGGCAATTTGATTCAATGACTACCATAAAGATTCGCTTTTTATACTTACCTGTACCTAAAAACTACCATTTCCTAAACAGGCTTAATTTTCATCGTGTTGATAAAATTGCACAAATAAAAAATAAATAATAATAAATAATTAGTGTGATAGTTTTTGCATATGCTCATCTGAGATTTCATTAAATATGGTAAATATTGCATGTTTTAACTATAACATTTATTATAATTTATAACAGACAAAAGACAAATAATTTTAAACCAGAAAAAGCACAAAAAAAATAATTAAAATGAAACTATCGAATATGATATCGAATGTCTCATTCACATTTTGTTAACGTTCCGAAAACGCATTAACCGTTCTGCTATGGGATTCTTAACATGGTGATAACAGTCTGATTTTTTCCGCAGAATTCTTGAATATGGATTGTTCACGGGTATTTGTTTTCGAGTGCGTGCGGCTCTATACAATTTCCATATGTCACAGAATTCTGCGAGATTAAACTTCGCAGTGCGGCCTAACCGTTTATGGGCATATCTGATATTATAGCTGGCAACCCATCATCGATTTCGTGGAATCGAAGTATGAGGAGTTCTTGAACGCGGAGTCGCGGGTGACGCGGAAGGCCGCGCCGCCCGACACGCGCGTCCATTGCTGCCTGTACTTCATCGCGCCCAGCGGCCACGGCCTCAAGCCGCTCGATGTAGAGTTCATGCAGCGGCTGGGCGATAAAGTTAACATTATACCCGTTATCGCCAAGGCCGATACCATGACGCCCGAGGAATGCAAGGATTTCAAAGAACAGGTATGTAGGTTTAATTTTGTTTTAATAGGCCCAATTAGTAGTAGCAGTATATTTAAGTAGGAATGCTTCATACTTATCTACAAATCACAGGATGCTCGATCATTTATTTAATTGGTTGCGACTTATAGTTTCGTCGTCTTAATTGTGCTATTCCTACGGTTTTGTGACCAAACGCTAGCGCGATCTAACATAATTATTGATGCCCAATAAGGTTCTAGTTAAATTCACGCGATGTGACTGGCCTAATGGTCCGCAATAGCTCAAAAATGATTGCACCGCTTATTTGCGTGATGGTCGTTGTCACTTAACATCAGGTGACCTGGCTGCTCGTTTGCTCGCTATTTTATTATTTAAAAAAAATAGAAGGATGCTACAAAATACAATATTACTATACTAATCAATATGAGCAAAGTAAATGCGTGAATTATAAATGACTTGCTTATGTAAAACGGGAAACGCTTGCCAGCGGTTACTATTCAGTACTTTAACAGTATCTAATAACATCCATTGTTCAAACATTACTTTGTTTTCCATCCATACTATAAATGCGAAAGTGTATCTGTATGTCTGTGTGCTACGTTTTTACGGCCCAAACTGATTTTAAAGAAAAGTACAAAGTTAGCTTACATCCTGAGGATAGACAGGCTACACCCGAAAAATCTAAGAGTTCCCGCGGCATTTTTAAACATCCCACGCGAACAAAGTCGCGGGGATCATAGGGTCAGGGTCATCAAAGTAATAGGTTAAGCTAATCTGAAATTATTATCTACTCATTGGCCTTTTCGTTAAAACATTTGAGTTCCAATAATTCAAATGAAAAGACAATCTATACCACTCAATCCATCTAGTATAGATATATCAATATTCCTTACTATCAAAGGGGTATAATATGCTATGAATAAATTATGATTATGATTATATTTCCAGATCTTAAAAGAAATAGCACAGCACAAGATCAAAATTTACGACTTTCCCGAGAGTACGGGAGAAGAAGGCGATGGCGCGGAGACCACTAGAGCCTTAAGAGGACGCGTGCCCTTTGCCGTAGTAGGCGCTAACACGGTCATCGAGCAAGATGGCCGCCGAATCCGGGGCCGCAAGTATCCCTGGGGAATCGCTGAAGGTAGGATTTCAATACACATTACACAGCTAAAGATATACAATACAAGGAACCAAAAACTTAATTTGCTATAATACGCTGAAAAATCCAAATCTGTATGGTACATCATGCAGCATGCGATATGCACCGCCCGCCCCTTACTACTAACATGCAGGAACAGCCAGCCACCAAGCAAGCAACGTGCACCGCCCACACAAATCCACGGGTTTTGGTGGATTTGTGTGGTGTTTCCTACCAATGTTTTCATTCACTGTTAAAGCAAGTGATATTTTATTGCTTAAATTGCACATATGCGTGCCTGAAATCGAACCCTGGACTCTACGAATATGTTAACATCACAGTTACCCATTTATAAAAAAAATGTTGCTCCTTTCAAAAACAAAACAAAACCAACGGGAATATAAAATCAAGCCACATACAATTTTACCTGTTATGTGCATACTTTAACTGACAATTATTTATGCAGATTGAATTTGGATCAATTTGCTTCGTTCCAGTTGTGTAGGTACTTCATGCATTTTTGTTACTTAATTTGAATAATTTAGTTCAGTTATGAGCCAACTGGTTTTTTTACATAAGATTTTGCGAGTTGAATTTATGTGGCGGTGCTTCATAATAATACTTTCTTTGAACGTTATCCAATATACCAGTTTCACCACCAGTTTTCAACCAGTTAAAATAAAACAGTAAAAACTTGCCTGCTGGATTTTTTTTCCACACAAACACATTAAGTTTTTAAGTAAAATGGATCTTAACTGCATTGTTTTATAATTCAAGTCCATCCTTACAAGCGCTCCAAGCGGAACCCTTGCGAAAATAAAATCGATGGTACTGTGTTTTTTTACCTTAACTCAAAGGATTTGAGATCCATTTTACTTTGAGGTAATTGAGTTTTAATGCTCGAATTCTATCAACGTTTGTGAGATGTTAAATCTCGTACTAAGCACACTGTTTATGTTTAATATTTTGATTATACATTTGTGTGTGTAGAGATTAAGGCCATCATTATTGATGCATTACATTGAA
This sequence comes from Maniola jurtina, assembly GCF_905333055.1. Classification (NCBI taxonomy): domain Eukaryota; kingdom Metazoa; phylum Arthropoda; class Insecta; order Lepidoptera; family Nymphalidae; genus Maniola; species Maniola jurtina. The sequence goes on from NC_060030.1 coordinate 9,231,940, forward strand.
CGCCAAACGACTTGAATTCAAAGAGAAAATTTAACGTCATGTTTATTAATTCCAGTTGAGAACTTAGAACATTGCGATTTCTTGGCACTCCGCAACATGGTTATCAGAACACACCTTCAGGACCTTAAGGACGTGACCAGCTCCGTGCATTACGAAAACTACCGATGCCGCAAGCTCGCAGGACTCTCGCATGACGGAAAACCACACAGAATTAACTCTAACAAGTATGTCATCATATTTACCTATTGTTTTAGTTTTTCCTTCTAGATGATTAGGATATTTGACCATAAGTAGTTTTCCTGGATATGTAGGATAATAAATTGTAAATCTTTTTTAAAGAAGTGTACAGTACGCGGCAAGAAATATTGTACATCGACCTTTGGAAAGAGATCGGTTTCGTAGAGCGTTGTCTCTGTCGTTGAGACCGATAAAACGTCACATAGGTATGAGACAACGCTCTACGGAGCCGAAATCTCTTTCCAAAGGTTGATGTAAAATACTTGCTGCCAGCTACTGTAAGTTCATTCCGTTTTCCAATCCTTCCAAATAAATAACATACCAGGAATGTGATTTATAGATTTATTTGCTAAAAAGGTCAAATATTCTATAATATCCTTTTTTCCTTTCAACTTTGTTATTGTTCCTTAAAGTTAATGTTAAACAAATTTTAATACTATATTCTGCCAGTTCGCTATCAAATAGATGTTTGATTTTGACATTAAAGGCATGGACTAACAACCTAAGTAGACGGGGTTGGTATGAATATAAAATAATAACTTTGATGTATTTATAAGACTGCCGTCACCGAATCGAGGTGACCAGACTTCTTATTTATATATTAAAAATTATTACCTTCCTAACGATCTAACTTTATTAACGAAGCTAACTAATATTAGAGTTGAATTGATACTAAAAATGTTTTAATATTCATTGCTGCATGTCTGGTCACCTTTAACTCGATGGAATAAGTTTTCGAACTCTCGCAACAATAGGTTAACGAAGTTTAATTTTGTTTATCTACTTTAGCGCTATAGTTGCATATTACATTCTCTATTACTCGAATGTTCTGTGCTTGGGCATGCAGAAATGAATCTATGTCTGTCGTGGATAATTTTAAATATTCACCAGTGATAATACCTACTCCTGAATAATAAATAATTACTTCCTTCCTAAAAGATATGAAAATGGAATGCGAGAATCTTAAACACGCAATACCACTTGGCACAGAGTTTGAATTTTTAAAATATCCATGACTAAACGTCATTAATCATAATAACTTTGCGTTTCATGCGCTTGTGCAGTGGCATTAATAACAATTTATCGCACATTATTTACATTTTACGTTTGCGAAGATGTTAATTTGCGTGTGTCACAATCATGCACTGATGTTATTGTTCGTGCAATACAATCGATTCAAACGGCGTCGAAATCATTTTCATTACACGACGTTAAGTCGCATATAAAATCGATTACACTTGCAAAAAACATGAACCTTATTTTCCGGTGTAATTATATTCACATTTGCATATATAATTTTGTTCGTCTTTGTTAAATCCATACTAATATTATAAATGGGGAAGTGTCGGTTAGCTAGTTTTCATGCTCATCCTTTTAACCGATTTTAACGAAAGTTACAAAAGATAGCTTGCATCCCGGGGACGGATATAGGCTACTTATTATTCCGGAAAATCAAAGAGTTTCTACAGGATTTTAAATAAACTTAAATCTTTGTGGATAAAACGCGGGCATCATTTATTTTGCACGTAGATGGCATTTTGGACACAGATTTAGTCTACTTTTTATCCCGGAAAATCAGAGTTCTCACGGGATTTTTAAAATCTATATCCATGCGGACGAAGTCGCGGGCATCAGCTAATGTTTTAATATGTCGGACATGTCCTTAGGCGAGGGAATCGCAACCAGTCCGACCTACTATCGTCAGGTTGAAATCTATAGACCACACTTTGACTTTGCTTAGACTCAAGTTTCAGTTAAAACGGGACGGATTTATGCCAGCGGTATAACGCTGTCTCGTTTTAAATCGTGCCTTAAGTCCGAGAAAAGTCAAAGTGCACTCTATAGATCTCACCATAAGAGTTGTACCGAATTTGTGGCACGGCGAACCTATCGCCGCGATTCTCTCGTCCGTGGAGGTGGCGCCTTATTTGACATCTCTTACGTGCCGGTTGCTAATGCCACTGTAGCGTGTGGTCGCGGCCACGTGTTGCGCTAACAACAGTTGTGTTGGTGTTCAGTTTCTGCCCGCAAGGACTGATGAACAGTTTCATGACCGTGTGGTAAGTTCCATTGCACGCAGACACGTCGATGTGTGCGTTTATTCATTTGCTACATTATTCATTACAGCACGGGTTTCGAATCGCAATTAGAAAGTAGTGCAACTTATCTCACTAGTTTAAAGTACTGTTGCATTTTACATACTGTTTATCTGTTAGTGCATTGGAGTAGTGTATTGACTTTCACCGCTTTATTTATTGCTTGTACACTACTTGCATCTTGTTGTTTTAGTAGATAGGGGTAAAATGTAACTGTGACACTGTAATAACTCGTAAAATTGTAATAACTATAGTGTCTACAAAGTTTATAACGCACAAAAAAGATTTATTTCTACATGAACAGTTTAATTTTATTTTCATAAACTTTGTTTTACTGTTGGCAAAATATTTTTCTTGGTTTATGGTGGTAATAATTAATTATTATGAGTGATTCTTTCAAACTACCAGTTATAATAAACTTTTTCAACATTCAAAATACTAGAACACTACATAGCTTGTAAACCATATTTTCATGTTTGTGAATATGTTTGGTAGATTTTATCTATCCGCCAGTCAAACCATTTTTAACCCTCTCAAATTAAGATAATCTATATTTCGAACCATTGCTGCATGAGAATGTTGGATGTTTTATCCTGGGTATGGAACCTAAAACCTATCTGATTTTTACTTAAAAATTTTAGTACAGTAATCGTAAAACAAGTAGCCCAATCTGAACACTAGGCATATGATACGGTGTACAAAAACATTACAATGTTTGTGTAATGGGCAGACTTAGATACTGATTTGTTACAAGCTAGGTAAAATATTTACTTAGCTATACCTGCGCAGATCATCATGTTGCAACTTTAAATTGGACTACTTGTTTTGTGATCACTGTATGATAAGAAAATCTTTTAAGAAAAAAAAAATTTGGTCTTCGAGTTACTCATATTGATAAGTTATTATGTTGTTCTCAGGAATCCATTGGCACAAATGGAGGAAGAGAAGAGAGAACACGACTCTAAAATGAAAAAGATGGAAATCGAAATGGAACAGGTATGTCGTTTAGGTTATAGTCCTACCAACTCCATCTCTAAAGCCGCGTCGACACCAAACCATGTCGTGTCGTGTTCTGCGAAAATAATTGTGTGTGTTTTCGTCAGTATAGACGTCTTTGTAAAATGATTCAATATTTTTACGTGATATGCAGCTTCCTCCACACGTCTCAAATTTTGCTGGTGTGAACGCGGTTTAAAAGTAATGTGTAAGCGACACAGAATTCTAAATAAGGTAATAGAAATGGTATCTGCTGAGATAACGAGCTGGTCGATTTTTAGCAACTCGCACAGAAAGAAATTAGCATAGTAACAAAAACTTGCCCCTTTTTCTAATTTTGACAAGTTTCTTTTTTTATGATCACAGGGAACTCTACATATCAGTTTTGAAAGAAATCGGTCCAATAATAAAAAAAAAAAATGAAGACCAGAAGGCTAGACCAGCGAAGTGAAGGGGGTATTATGAAAGTGAGCGAATAGAGAGCACTCAACCATTAGTGGCATCTGGAAATCTGTGTATGTCTATATGTGAAGGGAACTATGAGAGTGAGAGAATATCTCACCGGGCGACGGTGACTGTGACGATGACGAATTTTTGTCATTGTACTCGAAATCCTAATGCATAATGTCCGAAAGCAAGCTTGGTTTTAAAAATGTTTGCGTGTACGGTTGCGTACATGCGGGAGAAGTGAAACTTCTTGTTTTATGTTCATGACATCCTTATTATGAATACTTTCATATGCCTTGTTTTCCATCACCAGAACCTTGATATCGATTTGAAAGAATTAGGTCTTCGCCTTCATGCGGATAACTTTTGTAGCCATATAGAGAAGTTTCACTTTAATAATTAGATATTTCTAGTGCTTAGCATCCACCGCGCTGTTCTAATGTGGGTTGGCAGGCTTTACCACTTCTATATGTCTTGTTCTGAATTCTGTGGTAGGTGGTAAAGCTAATCGACGGCCACATAACGCTCAACAGACGCATGACGTATGGTTGCAGGTGTTCGACATGAAGGTGCGCGAGAAGCGCGCCAAACTGAAGGAGTCGGAGGCGGAGCTGGCGCGGCGGCACGAGGCCACGCGGCGCGCGCTCGAGGCGCAGGCGCGCGAGCTGGAGGAGCGCCAGCGCGCGCTGCTCGCCGAGCAGGCCGCCTGGGAGCGCGAGACCGGCCTGTCGCTCGACGACCTGCGCCGGCGCTCGCTCGAGGCCAACAGCAAGGAGTGAGTACACTGCACAGTTACAGGTGGTCCACATGAAGGACGAGTGAAAGAGTGGCAGGCGGAGCTGGCACGGTGGCACGAGGCCACGCGGCGCGCGCTCGAGGCGCAGGTGCGCTATGTGGAGAAACGCCAGAGTGCATTGCTTGCCGAGCAGACCGCCTGGGAGCGCGAGACCGTCCTGTAGCCAGCCGTACACCTGGCGTTCGCTCGAGGCCAACAGCAAGGAGTGAGTACACGGCATTATTGCAGGTGTTTTACAAGGACGAGCTAAAGGAGTCAGATCTGCAAACACAGATATTCAGCGAAACCTGGCACTGCAGTACAAATCTTATGTATAGCGAGGTCTGGTCTATTGATAATTATGTTTAAACTGGTTAAAATCTAATTTATCTTATTATTACGACTTCAATCATATGGGGTCCTAACAATTTTATTCGCTTTCAGGACGGTCGATGGCAAGGAAAAGAAGGATAAGAAAAAGAAAGGTTTGTTCTAAACTCGCGTTTATTCGCGTCGGCTTCGCACCCACCGTTACTGTTGCGTGACTAACATCGAGTTGACTGTCTACATGCTTCTCTCAGGACACGTTCGGGAGAACCTTCTTACTAACTATATTTAGGCCCTGTATAAACCATCCACAAGGGTTACTTCTTGACACGAGAAAAAAAAACACCAAAAAATATGTAATGAATGAATGTATTGAAGTTTTTAAGCGAAAATCTTTATTTATAAAAAAAAACGTCTTTGATCATTGAAATTATATTTCTCGCGTTGTAATTCAAATTTAACTCTTTTGATAAGGAATATTTATGCGGGCCTAAGTTTTTGACTCAATTCTGTAGCAATTTCAAATTGTACCAGTGAAACCACTGAAGCGGAGCATGTATTGTGCTTCCACATAAAATGGCTATAACCATCTTTCTGTATAATTTTATACAGATTTTAATGAGATTTTATTTACATTTTCAAGGTATGTACCCGATATATCGTAATTTTATGAAGAAACGTACCTTATAAATTAAAATAAGCAATACCATGGCCATACTGTTGAGATTACACGAGATTGGTGTTTTTTATATAACTTATTTAAATTAAATGTAGTGCCATTTCAATCCTTGATGTCGCTATTTTTCTGGTGTGTAATAAGTTAATAACTAATGAAGGTGTCCTTTGTTTAACTTTCCTATGTTTTGTACATTAAAATGGGTTTCAGTCTGTGTTACTTTCTGTAATATATAGACTTCTATTGTTATTATTTTTAATTTTATTCTAAAATTTCCTGTAACTGGCTAATTAAAAACATTCTTATGCATTTGTTGTACATAATTTATGTCTCGAATTGTGAAATCATTTTGAGGGGAACCTTAGTATAAGTAATATTTTCGACCATAAGCATAACTAGGATTAATTAATCGATTATTCGGAAAATCTGTTAATGAAGCACTTTTCAGGGCGTCCTCTTTTAAGGCCTCAATTATGGCGCTGTTCATGCCCTTGACATGAAAGTCGTAGATTCTTTCTTAAATCAGACTTTTATGCTTGAGTCGGTTTACTGAAAGCTGAGAGTAATTTATTTAGCGTTTTTATAAACCTATAACACTGGAAAATATCACTTGTTTTTATGACCTCGCCTGCCTTTGATACTAGATTTATTTATTACGTAGGTATACTAGAAGATGCCTGCGACTTCGTTCGCTTGGATTTAAGTTTTTAAAATTTCTAGAGTTCCGTGAAACTCTTTAATATTTCGGGATAAAAGTAGCATCCTTTTCCTATCACTGGGAACGAAGGAGCGCTACTCGCTTCGGCAGTACATATGCTAAAATTAGAACGGTACAAAAAGAAGATTTATTGACCGTTCACTGACGCCTGATGTTATGTTGGCAGCATTGTAAATCACACAACAATAAACCCTAAATTCTAAGGAATAAAGAAAAGAAAGAATGGTGCCAACAAATCAGGCGTCAAGTTATAGTGAACGAACATTGAGGCTTTTAAGGAGCACGACCTGGAAACTTCCTCATTAGCATTCGTTCTCAAGTAATTTGGCATAAAGATTACTGCATTTGCTGCTATTTGCCAATATTAATTTTGCTTGTGACATTAACGGTCAAATAATAAATGAATTTAGGGACAGCCATCCCCCTAAACTAGTTGCGTCTATGGTTGTGATCAGTGGCATTCATAGGGCATATAAAATAAATTAAATTCGAGACAACTGTGCTGAATGGCTTTCATGCAGTGCAATGCACGCCACTGGCCTTCAAACCTTAATCAGTCTAAACAACTCTGCTGTACTGTAAATTTTAATTTTTTATTCCTAAAGCTAAGAGTTCACTAACAATGATTCAAGCCGTCGTAGTCAGTTCGATTACTGCAAGTTTTAGCCACTAAAACTTGAAGAAAAGGACTTTACACAATGCAAGTGACGGGCAATTGACTTGCCAGGACTGACTTCTGCAAGTTGTATTGCTAGTGGACACTTGGTCTAAAAATATTTTTTTTTGTATATCGTTTATTCGTCTTTTCGTAAGATCTTATATTGTGTTGAATGTTTGCATTGTTACAAATTTCAGATTGGTCATTTAAGAATGTCACATCGGGAATAAGTATATAAACGTAAGTGAAACATAAAATAATAATAATATATTTATCTAATTTGATATTGTAGACCAATGGTGGTAATCACACTGGAACAACGATAACAAAAGACTAAAAAGTGTTATTTTTAAATTATAACAAACATTCGACGGAACAGAATTCATTGTACAGCTTCACACGCGTAAAGTCAGTATTTTGTATTACTTATTTATTATTTGTATTAGCATTGGCGTTGTTTCAAAAAATAAAACAATTATTAATGTTTAAAACAAGTGTTTTAAACATATTAATAAAGATATATTATCAAACATTTTAAATGTTTTTAAATTCCGTTTTGAAATTACTGTTTTGTTCTTTTGCAAAAAAAAAAAATGCCCAACCCTGATTACAAATCTTTCTGGGACGTGCTACTACCATCGCACGTTGTGAGTGGAGGATTGAATTGGTAAACTGCAACGTTTTAGTAACGCGTATGGAGTTGTACAGTGCACGGTATATATATTATTATGTTATTTTGATTGTATATTTATGTATAAGAATTTTTCCATGACAAAGCATTTATTTGATAAGTGAGGCCTAATTTTGTATGTTTTTCAAAGGAATCTTTACATGCATTTTGTAAAATTGTCTCTACTATTGAAATATATAGAAATTAGTGGCTATGAATAAAGCACAATAATTTTCTTATGGCGTCGCCACATACATCGCGATGAGTAGAATATTCGATTCATTGCGTAGATTTCCTGACGGAATCCTGGTGATAACATCATTGCGATGTATGTGGCCACGCTTTTACAGCTTTAGACTTTTCATAACGTCCAGGAAGTTGCCAAAGTAGCATGTAAAACAAACTGCAACGGTCGCCTAATTACAAAGATGAAGCAGACATGCTCCTTTTTGTCGCGAAATTTGGCGATTTTTCCGTTAAAACTTAGTAAAATGTGTGATTGCATTAATACCATCCGGAAAATGCATACAATATGCTATGATATTGAGACTGAGACCTCATTGATTGGTATTGTTTGATAAGCAACGTTCACATATAGGTAGGTAACATAACATTTGAATTACGGATTTTATCTAGAATTCGCTCTGTACTCTTTGTACGAAGATCCTGAAAACTATAAAGCTATTTGTATTATAGTGTTTGTCCTAATAAACTCTTATAACTTTTTTGAATAAACAAACTAGAACAAAAAGTAGCACGTGTGCTTCAAGGTTTCGATATTATTATAACAATGTAAAAACTCGCTAATGCCGAGGTTTTTGCAAAAGTAATGATTGAATTCGGCTGTGGAAGTGATGGAATTCAGCTCAAAATGTGTGAAGTATGTATTTGGTAGGCACTTTTCGTCTTTATCGTTAATGTGGTATTGGTAGCATTTTATTAATAATGCTAGGCGTCATGAGTTTCCGTTGAAATTTTAATGATACTAGATGTTTGCGCATTGTAGTTGTACGAGGTAATAGGTACACCGTTTTAAAATTATGCAGAGTTGTCTTGATGGCTACATTATACAAATTATAAATTGTACAAAAGTAAATTGTCGAAAGGAATTACTGGTTGCGAAAATTGTGATTGTAACTCGCTATCAGTAAGTAATATGAATTTTAGCGTTTAGTATTGTGAGTGATATTCATTATAACAGACAGACAGACAGACAACAAGGTGATCCTATAAGGGTTCCGTTTTTCCTTTTGAGGTACGGAACTCTAAAAATAAATGTATGACGGCTAAACTCACCTCAGATCCCCTCAAAGCGTGCCTTGCCTGTTGCAGCCCGCGCTGCTCGCAATCTCCTGGGCGCCGCGTTGCTAGCAGAGGCCTCTTGAATAAGAACCTCGTACGGGTTCGAAACTAGTCGGACATACCCCGACAAACATGTGCCGTCATTATATTTATATAAAGTAATACAGTATGTATAAAGGTGGTGATAGAAAGGACATTTAGGAAGAATTCTGGCAGTGCTGGTTGTAACTTAAAAGTCTGATCCTGCCCATTCTATACGATATGAGCCTGACCTGAATTTGTATGAAGTAACGATCGTGACGACTCTGGTCAAACGAGGATTAGATATTTTTTACTTCTTTATAAAATCATGGTGTTTTAAAAGTTCAGCTTATTCGGTGCAATCGGATTCCTGACCGAGGTGTGGCACGGCGTTCGATAATACTTCGGTATATTGTGCTTAGTGATATTAATATGCTCATAGTTCAGGTGTGAGATAGGCCTTAGCTCTAGCTAGGTGTTAGTTCTTTATAATATCGTAAGGGAGTGAGGGAGCGGCACTGCTCAACAGATCACGACGACGGTTTTTCTATTCATTGTTTATTCGTAGATTGTAAATTGGACTTCTATCCTGTTATAAATAAATAAACTTTATTATGTTACTCTGTATAACTCACGTAAAATAGCGTATCCTATTATATTGCCTAGATGTACTACGACTTTCTGTAAATATTTTTTTTAGTCACTACCCTTAATACAAATATACGATTATGTATTATCAAGTTCAAGTTAGAACTGATAACTACTCGTATTTTATAATGAAATGCATAATCTTTATTTAATCGATATGCCATGGTTATTTGTATTATTTCCCTACACTACAGTATTGACTTCCGTGTTAAAGTTAGGTATTTTTAGTGATAAGTATATTGCTTAATTTTGTATTTTGTGTAGGGTAGGACCCAATTTACCATAACGATCTTTTGCTTAGTCACTAAGGATGTGATTGTTTGTTGGAGGGCAAAGTTGAGACGATGTAATATATTGTACCTTTAAATAAAAATATAAATAAATACGTAATATATAGGAAATTTACGCATTTTTACTTCTTACTTACCTGTTTAGAATAGTACCTAGGTAGCTGTTACTATACAAATAGTAAAAACAAGAGAAAAAACTCCTGTGGAACTAATTGCATCAAAAATGATTCTTGTTATAAATGGTAGGTATTAAGCATACTAGTAATATACCTATAGTATACGACAAGTCGAGATGGCAATCGGGATTGAGGCGGGGGGACGCCCTGCACACCCGCACGTCACCGGGCTGTGCGGGTGTCCCCACCCCAATTGCCACCTGGACCCGTCGCGTACTATGCATCCGTTCTTTCGGCCTTACCTACGAAACACTATTTAAAATAAGAATTATTTTCAAGCGATGTTTCTTATCACACGTTATGGGCTCGAATGTTGGGTGAGACCCACTGTCTCACTTTCAACAGTTCACCTCTGTTTATCATTGCGTAGTATGTTCTGGCCGGGGCTGTTCGTATAGATAGACTTCGAGTTCCAATTCCCAACCATTAGGTGAGTACGCTCTATTCCCTCGATCAAAACCGTGAACATTTCTAGTCTCGTAAAGGGCATAATTTTCACGCTGAGTTCACGCGAAGTGAAAGTGAATCAGCGAAGTTCTAACAGTGCGTAACTGTGCGTAACAAATATATATTTTATACAGTTTTATTACTCTCCTGTAAAGTAGACTTTTTTGACTTACCTACGCACTGTTCGAATTTCATTGACGAGATGTAATGTCAACACAGGAATAAGAAAACTACAAGTATTTCGTACGAATTTATTTGGTAATGAACTTATTCGATCATGTACATTCCATATACTACAAGTAGGTACCATCATTCTCAATAAACATCTTTCATACTTTTTATCCAAATATCGTAATTCCATCCATTCATGATCCTACCTATACCTATTACATTTATTCGTCACATCGATATACAATCCAAAACCCACTTACAACCTCAAAATATATCGTTACAACATGACTACTTCTATTTTATCATAGTAAATCTTTGGCAGCACTATGGAAAATATATTTCTAATTTATTTTAATGAAAATGCAACTTCGAATATATTTATAACAATCACAACAGTTTCTTGACGATGCATATTATTTTATTTATTCGATCTTAACAAATTAACTAATATACTTAATTAATTATTAAGTACCTAATATTATTGATTCGATACGCGAGAACTAAGATCGGTGACTTAAATTCTATAACGATTTATTATTAAGAGGGCTCTCTCCGTCACTCGCTTCATACAAACGTAGTTCCAATTTAATTTGAATATTAAGCAACTAAAGTCCATGAAATTTTGCAGACATATTCTAGAAACTAATATCTATGTCTGTGGTTTTCCAGATTTCTGTTAAAATATTCGGTTTCAAAGTTACGCGGTCTTAAAAATTTACATACAAATATTTGCGCCCCTGTAATTTTAAAACTACATATTTTTAGAAAAATCTAAAACACCACAGACACAGATATTAGTTTCTAGAATATGTCTGCAAAATTTCATGGACTTTGGTTGCTTAATATTCAAATGAAATTGGAACTACGATTGTATGAAACCAGTGACGGAGAGAGCCCTGTTAACTATTTACATTAAATTTCGGGGTTTTACTCTTTCAGGCTTAACGTACATAGTAAGGCACCCCTTAGACTCTGCTCCAAACTCTACCTTTTAGTTAATGACTCTACAAGCAATAGCTGTGTTTTTTAGTCAAGGTAGGTACAGGTACCTCTTTGCGCGCAATATATTTTACAAGCCAATAAAATTATCTATTTAATAATTTATCTAGCGCTTTTGGAACTATTTAGGTAGGTACTTACGTAATATGACTACCTGTATCTACGTAATATGTTGGTAAACTTTGTCTATAATTTTTGCTATGACTTATTCATCGATCCATCTTATAGTTATACCTGATAAGGTAATACACAAGCCTAATCACCGAAATCAGAATAGATAGAGCCAATCAATATTTTGCGTAGGTAGTAGTAGAGTAGGTACCGATTAATATACCTATTATTTTTATACGTTGCAGTATTCAGTCAATTTATCTTTCGAGTTTCGAATCGCTATGCACGAAATTGCGCATTCTTTGTCCAATCTATATTAGGTATATCTTGTTTTTTCTGGTTTTCAATTCCAAAAATACTGAATAATTTAGCAGTTTTATCGTCTAGGAGGTGCCTAAATGAAGAATAAAAATTTGTATATTACAATTTCCCTTACCATTGATAATAAATAGTTAAGGCGAACATCACTTGGTTCGTTCTATCTGTTCATTCCGCTTTTGCCTTAGAAACGAGAAAAAATATTACCGATATGACTTGGGCAATGAAAATTAAAAAAAAAAAATAAGGTAAGATAGATGAGTTTTAATGGAGTACCAGATGTAGGTCTAGGTAGGTACTCGTTGCAATAATATACTGAAATCGTTAAACCAATGGATATTCAATTTGATGTGGTCATAACTCATAAGGTGTCATACTCATACCTACAACTTACCTAAGTAGGTACCAAACCTAACTAGGTATGTACCTAGGTAGGTAGGCTTCTCTCACAATAATAACTGGCGTCACAAAATTGCTTGCGTCAAATACGCCCCAAAAAAAGTTTGGTTTAACGCAACCACATGTTTGTTTATTCTTTACTGCCAACGCTGTCCTGAACTAAGGCTGAAACCTATAGAGTAGAGAGTACTCTGACTTCGCTTAGACTTAAGACATACCCTACTTAAGTTATGTCTCTCAAATGGTCTCTCACATAAATCTCTTACTTTAACTCTAAGTAAAGTCAGAGCAAAGTCAAAGTAGATAGGTACCTTATAGATCACAGCTTTGCCTCCTCTATTAATATAAAATCTATGTATTAATATTAATAGTCACTATTATATTGGTGTTCTCTTTTACCTACTAAGGTCTCTACATTAAAAAACTCATAAATCATAAGAAGTACGTTGTACTAACTTTAAAAAAAATATTCTTTAATATCACAAATCTCTGTATCTCTAGTTACTATACTATATCAGTAAAACAATGATAATCTTTGACGTGATGTGTCCTATTTGAAAAAGTTTTTTCGTATGAACAATTATATTATCTATCTAATCGATTAGAATAGAATAATTTTATAGAAGAAAAGTTAAAGATTTTTAAATCTTAGGAAGAATAGTAGGTAGGTATATGTAGGTAGATTCATTTATCGAGCGCTGTATTACGTAAGAGCAGCTAAAAATCCTGAAATAATAAGAGAAGCTAAAAGAGCTGATATTTGGGTTCTTGAATAGTCATCGAAACAATACTTAGGAATTACGTAGGTAAGTATGCCAAAATAAATTAGATACCTAGGTACTCAAAAATTATTATTCAAAGCAGTATTCATTTTGGGCACGGATAGGTACGATTAGGTTTCTGAGACGGATCTGGTAGCAGCCAGCCTAGCGATGGGGCCCGTCCGCTTGGCGGCGGGTCGAGACCTGGCGGGAGTGCGGTGAATAACTACCTAAGTCGGGTATAATACCCGCGCAACCGCCAGTCCGTTGAGGAACAAACACAGGTTTTAGTGGGTGCAAGCCCCACATAACCTCTCCGTTTCCCCTGACCTACAGGTACTCGTAGTTTATTTAAGCACAAAGTAGGTACCTACTTAGTCCAAAATTTTCCCTAAAATAGAGATGTTTCAAGACTCGACATTCAAAATAAGACAATATTCTATTGTCTATGTATTTAGGTAAGGTAGGCATAATTGGTTGGTTAATAATAAATAATTGATATTGATAAATTGTGCAGTATGCAGTATGTATGGAGTATGATACTATACTTACTCGATCAAACTTTTTGATTGTTTGCATTTTTAAGCTCTCTTTTCAGCATTTTTAGCACCCTCAATGTCCCAAAACATAAGTAAGTAGATATCTACCAGAGGAGTGCTTCATTAAAATGAATCACTTACCTTCCTACGTGAAGACGGTAAAATGTACCATCTATGCCTGATAAGCAAGATACCTTAACTGGAATCGTATTATAGTCATAATGTGCGATTTATTGCCTTCAGCGATTACTAGGTAACAGTTTTTGTAAACTACATTAGGAGGCACGACGGCTGATATTGCATACAATGATACATGATGAGGTTTTACCTCGTTATTACTAATACTGTAGAGGTGAGGTTAAACGGCACGATATAGCAGTTTCCTTCTAAAAATCTATCATTTTACTGGATGATTAATTATCACTTAGATTTTTTAGTAGGTAGTTATTCAGGGCTAGCCCAGGGGTGGTGCTAGCCCCTCCGATACGGCACAGCACACACTGGCGGAATGCACAGCCTGAGCGTCGCAGAGGCATCCATTGTCGTTCATCTTGGGCAGCGATCTATCGCTCCCAAGCGTGATAAACGCGATGATCGCAAATGAGACTTGTTGGACGGCAATGGTGTCCTTCTGTGAGGAAGTGATCGCATTGAAGGAGGCGGCTGAAAGGGAAAGAGAGCTGGATCTCAACGCTCATCCCATACGCCGTAAACGCCAGGGGCAAAGGAGGCGCCAATATGCGCGCTACCTCGTGCCCTAAATGAGGACATAACCAAACACAAGGCGTCGGCATCCCATAGGGATGTCCAGTAATGTGGCGGTATCGTTGAGACGGCACAGTGGTATGCAAACTGCGTTCCTGTGTCGTCTCGTCATGACGCAGACGGCCCCGCTGGGTTTTAGTGGGTATTCTGGTTGCCAGCGAGTCCCACATACCCCCCCGGAAGCAGCGTGGTATTTGCTCTGCTTCCGGGAGTGAAGCGTAAAAGCATTTCCCAGCGATAAAAAAAGGGGTGGTGCTAGCGGTTCGTCCGCATCTAGAGGCGCTGACATGGAATCTTGCAGTCGGAAAAACTGATCCGGGCCGGCCCTGATAACTACCTTTAACTGCGTAACTCGTAATTGCTTGAGAGATCAAAAAACTTTTATATACCTACATAATATACATACAAAAACTCATGATATTTGGATTAGATATGAAGGATATATTATAATAAAAGTTGAACAATAAATAGAATTACCTGTTATTGATTAATTACGTGTTAGTTCGTTGAAATAGGTAGGTTCATGTGTAGGTTAAGTTAATTTTAGTTAGATTAGTTGCCAATAGTGACACATACCTAAGAATTTAGTTGTTCGAGTACCTATGTAAAAACAGGCATTTTTGTAATGATTTTTTATAGCTAACTACAAAATTATCCAGCTTGATGATGGTCATTTACCTTATGTAATGATATACGTTTATTTTTCACTTTCTATTATTATAACTTAGATGTTTACGCAATCCTTATAATAATTCTTCATTTAGAAAGCGGTTTATACTCGTACTTACTAATTAAGTACTGTTTGAGTCTATATACGTGGCCACAAGTTTTGATTCACAACTCTTATAATAAAGCTTTATCAAGCTCATTAAATTAATCGAATATTGATGAATAGTAATTTAAGCCTTAATCACATTTATTATATCGTAACAAATTATACGGACCGATTTATTATTAGTTATTAAATAAACATTATAAATAACATTAGAGCTCATCTATTTCAAGTAAAAAACAAACATCTTAATAAATAAAAATTTACATTTTTCTCTTAATTAAGTAATGTATTTTAACAATTTACAATAATTATAATATTATCATAAGAAGTTCTACAAATTAGTATGTATATTAAACCTATGTTTAAAATCTAAATCTAAGCGCTCACGTGACCGACGCTACTATCCAGTTGCAATCCAATAGGTACTAAATATTTTATAACTATGATTTAATAAAATCATTTTGTGAGCGTTTAGAATAAATAATAAGTCATGATTTAAGCAAAAGTGTGAAACAGAAAGTGTTATATAGACCATAGATGCAAGGGCACGTCGAATCAAAACCACAGACGAAATTAAAACGCATTGGAAATAACGACAAACATAAAATGAGTGAAACATTCTGCAGATTAATTATCCGATTATATTAACGCTTACCTAATCAGTTGCAAGAGGTAGTTAAAAATCTGCATTCCGCACGCACACAGGTGCTTTGAATATTTATAGTGCCAGATCCATATTATACAACTTTTATATAAGTGCCTATTGGTGCTTATTCGATTGTACACAAATCCTAAAGTCAAAGATTAGATAATTGCATCGTAAATTGAGAATAGCGCGCTATGGAGCGAGCTATGTTGGGTATTACTCTCAGGGATAAAATCCGGAACGAGGAAATTCGCAGGAGAACAAAAGCGACCGACATAGCTCAAAGGATTAGCAAGCTAAAGTGGCAATGGGCAGGCCATGTCTGTCGCAGAACCGACGGCCGTTGGGGCAGACGTGTTCTGGAGTGGAGACCGCGTACCGGTAAGCGCAGTGTAGGACGACCTCCAGCCCGCTGGACCGATGACCTGAAGAAGGTGGCGGGGAGCGGGTGGATGAGGAAGGCGGAGGACCGTGTTTGGTGGCGCGCTCTTGGAAAGGCCTATGTCCAGCAGTGGACGCTTACAGGCTGATGGATGGATGGATGATGGATGAAATTGAGAAATCTAAAATTAGTACCATCTTTACTGTCGTAATAATCATTTTGAAATGAATAATAATACACTTTTAGAGATGTCAAATTAGTTTATTATTAAGAAGAGTTTGTGTCCAATTGAATTAGCACAATGGCTATGCTTATAATGCCTAAGGCGCCATCTCCACGGGCGAGAGTATCGTGGCGATAGTCTCGCCGTGTCACCAAATCCGAACTCTATGGGCCTATCTCCACAGGGCGATACGACGAGTGACTTTGGACGAGTATAACGTCGCGGAGACGTCGCGTCGCGCGACGATATCGTCGGGTCTCGCAGCGATGCCGCCACGTTACGCTATAGTTGAGAGGCCCAACGAGGCGTTGCGGTCACGACACGCGGCGGTGTCGTTGCGAGTTGCGACGACTCGCTGGCGGAATTATCGTCGTACAGTGGAGATTATCCGACGATAGTAGGACGGACTCGTCGCGATACTCTCACCCGTGGAATGGCGCCTAACTTGAAAACTGTATGACACATTATTTAAAGTAGGTAACCTCAATAAACGATTCTATTACCGCTAATTCAACCCTTGACTAAACTCTATATTTTGATAAGTAGGTACTCTGCGGAATCAACTAGCATATTTTATCACCAACTTTGGAAAATATCTACGAATCTATTGAGTTTCTTGCCAAGATGTAACGTAATTTTATTTATTTATTTTTATTTAGTGTTTATGCGATTCGAATAGGCACAATCGTTAGTAATCTAATGTTATTTCAATAAACAATAAATACTTAAACACTAAATAACGATTCGTCGCTTCAATAGTAGCGGCTTATTTACATTGATTGATATGTTTATTATTGCCATGGTGGTTATTTTGCTAACACTGCAGCTATTGGTGGGCGACATGCCTAGCGATGTTTGCGTAGCACTCGTAGCAGTTCGTAGCAGCCGCAAGACACACAGTAGCATGCAAAGACGTGTGCAAAAGTTTGTCAATGGCATGTGGCCCTATCACAGGGCTTCGTTTACATAAATTAAAGTCTAATGCCAAATAAATGGCTATCTGTAAATCAATGCAAGTTTTACATTATATTTTTTAAAATCCTAAGTTCAGGAATTTGTGATAGCGCCATTGTGAAAAGCTTTGAATTTCGATCGTATTTGTTCAAATAAATGCTCTTGTTTTTTTTTTTCAATACGGTCACAGAACTTATTTATTTGACCTTTGACAAATAAAGGAGGCCGCTTGCGATAGTGTCACTGGTCTGTGCTTCGATGCCGTGGGGTCTATATAACACTGAACGTTTCCGGGCGACGTGGGTGCTGCAGGCAGCCACCAGAGTCAAGTTCCCCCATCTTAATACCAAACATCCTCCCGTCGGAAAGATGAAGTACGACATCCATTTCGATTAACACGTACACACATGCAACACACATCTATATCTTCGTTCACATGTTCATGCAATGACTGATCTTTCCGTCACTGACAATTCGAGCAGAGGATAACAAAGATGTCCCCAAAAGTGTTATATTTACATATTTTATTTTTGAAAGAGAACGTCTAAGTAGTTATGCAAAACACTGAATGCACGAGTAGAATGTGTATTTATGAAAGTAGGATGTTTGGACGCAGCATGTAGAGTTATGCTAAACATCAATGCGAAAATAAAACAAGGAAGCCAACGTGCAACAGATAACGTAAGACGGTGTGCAAACAGGACATGGAAAGTGCAAGGTGCATAATAGATCGCTTAAAGATAAAATAATTATACATCTGGGAGGATTTATTAGCCTATAGGTACATACTAATTCAAATTACATAATTATGTAGGTGTGATATTATACAGGCTTGGGATAACATAAAAAATAGGTTTCTTTGTGTTGTTGCTTACGTATTTTTTGTAACGATGTGTAACATTATTAAAGTGTAACAAGTTTTCGTATTTATTATTGTACGATTTCACTCTTTCTTTACTTAGTCATCACAATATTAATGTCTATAACAAGAGTAACGTGAGTGTATCAACGGTTAGCATTATTTAATTTCTAGCTAGCCAAAATACTGATTACGATTATGAGAAAAGTATCTATCGTGACGTACCTACAGTAACATTTATTACAAAATTTATTTTGTATATTATCATTATATTACCTCATTTTCTATATCTATTCAGTAGGTATTTCTATATTAGTATTTTAGAGCCACAGCCAAACGCGTTGTGTTCACTCATTGCGATATAATCATCAATCAATAAGTATTATATAAAAACAAAGTTCGTTTTTTGTGTGTCGCAAGTGGTCTGCTGAAACTTACTTTAATATCGTACTAACCATCTTAAATTAAGAGAAGTTGCAATCCATCCAACAGTCGCAAATTGTTTACGAATAACTGGACACATTGGCAACCATGAGTCGGAAAGGGCGCCACATAAATAAGTATACAGTTAAAATGTTGAACCTTGGCGATGCGCTTCTTAGCAATACTATTACTTTAATTATGTTATCGATATTTGTATTGCATACCTGTTTACTTTTTCAAGAATATAAATATTAATGATTTACTTTTAAAGATCGATTAGGTATTGTCAAAACATTTGTGGCGCCCAGGACAAACGGTGAAAAGGCCACTCGTGTATCAGTAAATAAAATAATTTGGAATGGAGTTTTAAATATTATCCTCTGTTATTTAGGTACATTAATATATAGTGTGTGAAAGAAATTAACTTTGAAAAGTGAGGATAAAAAAAAATTAGAGGAACTTTTTTCCCCATATAATTAAACGAGTAGCTCCTACTCCACCGTTTTGCCCAGCCGACGGCGGCGACGAGTTGTTCTAAGACGTTTTTCTTAAAACAAGAGGAAGCTGACCCTGGTCCGGCGCGCGTCGCCTTTGCCGCGCCGGCCCATGCCGTACTGTCACATGGCCGTGTCGGACGAGCTGCCCCCGGGCTTGGCGTCGCCGCTCGCGCCGCCCGCCGCCTCCTCGTCGCGCGAGCTCCCGCGCCCGGCGCCCGCCGCCGATAGCCCCGTGAAGTCCAATTTGTACTGTACGACAACAATCATGTTAATAACACACCACTGAAATCCATACACTGGAGGCTTTGCGGCTCGAAAATAAAACGCAATGCTTTTACCAACATTTGAACTGAAATCTTGAGTTTTTACTTTAAAATGAAATCGCCTGAAAATATTAATCGAGCTATCTTTTATTAATTAAATCAACATGTAGAGCTTAATCTCGTATTGTACTTTGAATTACCGCGTTTTATAATAGAGACCGAAGCCCACTCTCGATGCCTACGACACCGCTACGGCACCCATTGAAATGACAATAAACACCATGCACGCTGATCGATTCTGTTTATGAACAACTAATATAACCAATCCAATAATTCTGACTTGAACGAATTTTTCAATGGTAGCGCCAGTTAAGGGGCTGATATCATTACTAGCGGTTAACTCCGTAAAAGAGATAGCGAATGGCTTAAAGTTATAAAATGATCGATAGGCACTTTATAAACTTTAAGATTAATGGTTAGTCACACAGATTCTAAACTAAGAATAATAAATCATTAATTGCAACATCACATAAACAACATCCAGATATTAACTATCAGATACTCCATCAAACATTTCTACACTAAACTCCAATAAATACCACGACGTCAAATTTTCATGATAAGTACATAATTGTACTATCAAATGTTTGTTATACGCCAAAGCCAACAACTGAAATCCACACAAATACCTACTTTATCCATTTAATACACTATTTTCACTCTTAAATGTGGATGCTTTTCGTAAATTTGGCTTCCAATGCATAGGAACTCTCTCGGGCATACAGAGGGAGTACTGAAATTAGGAAAATAAAAAGGAACTTAAAAGGGACCAAAAATAAAACCTTCAGGATATCGTCCGTAGACTCCGTAGAGCCCGTCTCGTCGAGGATAAGGGATTTTTTTTCTCTTGGGAAGTTTGCTTTAAAAATTTGTTCAAATTTTATTTAATGATAATGTTCTTTCGTTAATCTAGCACTCTAGCTTACTTCGCTTGTGTATATAATCAGAAAAATTACAAAGTATTATTCTCTAACAAAAAATCTGATCAACTATACAAAATTCTCAAGAAGAATTACACAATGCATGCTTAAGTGACTACATACACAGGTACACACAGTTACATGAATATTGATGTTTTTGATAGAGCAAGACTGAGACAGACCGAATCGCCCCCTGTATTTGTTGAGGATTTGTTAATCGCTTTGTCCAACAGTATAAGACCCTGAGAGTTGAAAACCACCCAGAGTTAGGCGACAGGAAAACAGAAATAAAAATCAATATAACATACAGTTAAAATAAAATGGGACTTTGATTAAATTCAAGTATTCTATGTCTATACCAATCTAACATCTAATTACTAGGAAGATCTATTCTTGTTTTTTATGAATGCATAATATTATACTTATTTTATTTTAAACAAATTACTTATCTTATTTAACAAATTAACAAGAATAAATCTTTGGTCGAAAATAGTACATTTGACCCCCGAAAGTCTAACAGTCACGAACGAAATATAATCTTTAAAGTACTTAACGGGTGCAACACTCTGGTGCCTTTTTATCACTCCCACACTCGTCTCCCACGCCAAAGGTACCTAAGGAACATTACGTTCCAATGCACTAAAATTTTAATATTTCCTAGAAAATTGTCTATACTTTCAAAAATGTGCCATGTGTTGCTTGTAAAAGGTTGAAAATTTTATTCACACAACAATAAAGGGTAGAATAGGTCACCTTGTTCGCGCAGTCAAAGCAAGTCGTGACAACTTTACTGATGACGTTCATGAGGTGCTTGGTCTCTTGGATTACATTGTCAACTTTGCTGAAGGTCGCTGCCCTTCCCACAGTCGGCTCCTTCACGGTAAATTGAAGCTGCTGAACATACGTAGGAACTTTGTCTAAATGTTCCAACAGCTCCTTCTTTATCGTTCCGGCAGGGACCTTTACACAGAAAGTTAAATACAAATAAAACAAAATATTTTAGTGACTAAAAAAGCAAAAAAAATTTCAAACTGCTGAAATCAAAATTAAAGGAACCGTTGTCAAATATCTCTTTGAATCTATTTGATAAAAGTAATCACCTGCACATATTTATTAAAATTAAGTAAGTAAATAGTTTACGCTAAATTACAATTTTTTTACCTGATAGGAAAATTGTCGAACAATTTTATATAGTCTATTAGCTTCTTCTGCAAAGTATTCCGCTTGTGTGAAGAGGTCTTGTGTAGTGTTAAGACGGCCTTCACCCTTTGTGAACTGGTACATAGCGAAGGCCATGGAAGACATATTTTTCGCCCTGAAATTTTAAGTTTAGCATTATAATTTAGGTAGTAATAATAGTCTATTATATTATTTCTTTTGACATTACTAGCTTTGCTCTCAAAAATATAAATATCCATTAAAGTTGAAAAGATTTTGATTGAAATGTATCCAACAAGCTGATCCGCCCGGCTTCGATTTTCTAAAAATTAAATTTTCTTGACCATTTAGTTTTAAATTGTACGTTGATCAGTCAGACCGTTTATTGCTTTAGCTTGTAGTAAATTAATTGGCTGAAACAATTCGTCTAGTGCTAATAAGTAGTGTGCATATATATTTGAAAAATCATGTAAAATATACAAGTTATAATTAGAAATACTAACCTCTTCACAATATCGTTGTTTTCATCAGCACCCTGCCACTTTTCAGTCTCCGCGTCCATCTCAGAGGACATCATTTTCATTTCCAATCCTGACTTCGCAATTTTCGCTTGCTCGTCAGAATCTAATCGGACAGCTTTTAATGGCTTACTTGTCGTTCCATGTTTCTATGTAAATACAATAGTAAAGCACAATGGTACTGTAAACTTAACGATATGTTTAAATTTTGTACAAAAAATTCATAATATTTATATCTTATTCACACTGGCTCAATTAGCGGAACATTTAAAAGAAAACTTACAGTTTATTAGATATGTACTTTTGATGGATGATGCCCGCAACTTTATCCGCTTGGATTTAGGTTTTTGAAAATCCTGTGGTCAACTCTTGGATTTTCCGAGGTAAAGCGTAGTCTATGTTCGTCTCCGCGATTTTGACGAAATTTGGTACTTTCGTCAAAATCGATTAAAGAGATGGGCCGTGAAATGCAAGCAGTAAGAAAGACACACTTTCGTATTTATAATATTAGAATGGATTGAATATATTAGATGTACTTAGGTGTTTAATTTTCGATGCTCCGCTAAATTTGTTAGTGTGTGTGTTTATACTTACTCCGGGTCTAGGCAAACTACTATATTGTTGTTTGTCAGGTCTTTCGTCCGTTAAATCTAACAGTTCCTTCGCGAGTCGCGCAGCATCGGCGAGCAGCCACGCCCACATGTCGACGAACACATCGAGGTTCTCCCTGGCCGCCGCGCTGCTGGGGTGCGCCGCCAGCGTGCGCGCGGCGGTCACCACTTGCGGGCCGTATATCCGCAAGTTGATTTCCGCAAACTTCGCACTCACTTGTAACGTCTCCGACAACGCGATATGCCTGAGCAATTTGCAAACCTGTTGATGACCTCACAATTAGAACCTAAAGAAATCTGAGTGAACATCAATTAAAAAGTAACCTGCCTCAATTATATGATCTAATTGCTCGTGTAGTAGGCTCGCTATACTATGCAGTCTCTCTGATTCTCTCTCACCGCAGGAACTAGCTGAAATTCAAATGTAAACTGGATGTATCGTGAAAAATATAACCTGGTTAAAAACAAGCGAACACTTTTGTATTACTGTTTCATTTTGATGAATAATTTGCAATCGGCTTTTGTATTACGAAACTTGTGATTCGTAAATTGCGATCACCACAATTGTTGTATTTTTAATTATAAGTAGGTAATTACTTTTATCATTGTTGAAAGTATCAGTGCAATTTAAGAATGTTAGTATTGTGAGAAACGTATAGAATACTCCAAAGTTTCGTGACACAAGAGGCATCAGGCTAAAGTGGTTAATTCTGTAATTGTTAGTTAATCAATTGGATTGAATACATGTAAGTGTTCGCATTTCATACAAGTACGACTATACCTATTTTGCGTTGACGATTACCTATGTGCGCAAGGTCTGAAGCGAGTTTCCTCGCTTCTTCAGCGAGATGCGCCAGGTCTTTGGCCTGGTCTCTCGCTGCCACCACCAGGGCTCGCTCAAGCTCTGAGGCCGCACTGGTGGCTCCTGTACATGCACTCTCTAGTGCTGCCCCACTGCTGTTCCCATTTTGTTCTTCCTAAAATGTCAAATTTTATATAACCATTTTACCCATTATCCTACGTAATATTTACAGGTTACAAAAGAAGGAAAATTATCCCCTGACTGAAATTAGAATTTATTTAAAATTCCTAGGTATAATATTATGTATAGTATTATGTCTCCTATAGTAATAAAGCGTTTACTAAGCGTTTACTTTCGAGGTATTCACTCGATGTCCCAGGCTTCGCCAGATTGGCGGTTGTAACGGAGCCCTATCCCAACCTCTGTCGGATGGGCTAGGACTCTGTTACGGCTGCACAAGAAGGCCTTACGCAAGTAAGTGGTTAGATAATGTGACCTTACGGAGTGACTTATTCCAAACGGAAAAAACTCCTTAAAATGAAGAGTATAAAAAAATATTTAGATGACTCTCACTAATGACACAGCAACCGCTACTAGTCTCTCCAGTTCGTATGCTATTCTCTCGGCCAGGGCCAGTATCCTTTGCCTGTGCTCGTGCGACGTGTAGGCTGAGTCTGTGAAGTCGTGTGTCCTCTCCACGAGGGCTCGCAACGTAGCGGCCAGAGCTCTTCTTCTGGCCGCGTCTGCGCCGCCTCTCGCCCGCGCCGCTCGCACCTGCGTCGACAGACCGCGCAGCGCGCCTAGCGCGGTCCCTGCCTCCCATTGCGCAGCCTAACAATTTAAGCTAAACTTTAATCTTCTTCTTCTTAAATTCTTGGTCACACACTTATTTTGTTAGAAGTACTTAAAACATAAAATCCAAGATGTACACCCCACATTGAAGATAAGAGTTCAAAATAATCAGCTTAACAAATATCAAACGATAGGATTGAGCTAGCACCATAGATGGTGTTTTGCGTACAACATTTTTGGTGATTACTTTATGATTACATCTCTTATCTATTGTGTGTCTTGAATTTTATATCAATTTTTGTTAAGATTAGTAGACTCAGTATAAATTATAGCAAGACAGTAATTATGAAGGTACGACAGGTAATCGAGGACTGTCCACACCACTCTATAAACTCTCAAATACTCTTAAATCTAAAATTTTTCATATTAATCACGATTAATATGAAAAATATACCTACACCTATCGTGCCTTGATATAAATTAAAGCCGTGTCTGTGAAAAAAAATAACTTCTAAGTATATTAAGTAAATAATATAATTCAATGTGAAAACTGTAATCAATGTTGCTTGGCTTTTTTGAGATAAGTTGGCATGGCTCATGGGACGGCACGAAATTACTTACGGACTAAAAGAAGAAAAATGTGGCGATACGTTGATATAAAAAAGCCTATACTGATTACAATAGCGTGGTACATTAATAGCTGCCAAAGAAGCTGCTGCTGTATGCTGGCCCTTTTAGACGGGATTTTTATTTATATAGAACTATTTCTTAAGCAGAACTACATCTTCTTAGGCGGGTTTCAGCGTGAATAGCAGCGTTGTTACGTAGTGTTGAAAATATTTACTTATCTAATAAGTTAAGATTTAATAATTCATTAATATAAAAATAAAAAGCTTGACTTTATAATTAGTGCTCAGTACATAAATTAATGTATCCATTCTCAAACTAAATGATAGCTTGATTTCATTAAGGAAAAATATATAAGCACTTAAGAATTTTCTATTTTAGGAAGGAGCTATTAACCAATAAATATACATTTCAAAGTATGAAAATTTGTTATCATTATTTTAAAATAGAAAATCCTTCATATAATATTGTAATTTGTATAATATATTCAAAACTATATATTATTATATTTGTTTTTCATTTGATAATGCCACAATATTAATAGAATGACAAAGTAAAGAGCTCCTAATCTAATGAGGCATTCAAAGTTATCTCAATGAAGCATACGTTAGAACGACTAAAATGCATTGCAAGTAATGTGTAAAATATCATTACAAAGGAAAAAGGCACTCGTCTACCTACATGTATCATTTGTACCTGATCGTGACTATCCGAGTAAGGTTGCAACTACAAGAGAAATAAAAAACCTCGTTTATGTTCACGTTAGTAGGTAATGGGAAAGCGCAGGGGTGGCAAAACTTTGGGGATACAAAGAGTTTCTCATAAGAGATGAGACTCTAATGGCATAACTTACGAGTATGTTAAAGCATTGGGTTCTGTCTATTGTATTTGAAAATAATTTGGGATCCTCGTTCATGAAATGATACTTTAGGCAATGGAATAAGTAATGAAGGTAGCGTCATCTTATCTATCCTTATTTTTATTAAGACTTGTACCTAATATTTACAAATCCCATCAAAATACACGCATACGCACGCGTTTAGTGTGACGTATTATCATACAGTGTTTGTCACACTGCGCTGCTCTCACGCCTTGCGTGTGTTTCAAACTTTATAGGTAACTAGTGCTACAATGGTAACGGCCTAAGAGCGCTTGAATTTGGTGAAGGCATGGTATTGATACAAAACAGACATAGTTGAATAGCGTGAGCGGTTAGTCGCGCGTCTCTGCTATGTTTAGCAGTTATAGCTGTAGAAAATTATTAAAAAATACTTTTTATGTGTAATATCCGCCGCCCTGAGTAGCTAAGAATTGTAGAAAATCTTCATGTGTGTGCACAAGTGTGCTCGCTTAAGATATTATTCAGCATTTGGCTGGAGCTGATTTCTTGTTTGCTTTCATTGTAAATAAGTATCGCTTCTCTAAATTTCAAGAATAATTTCATGCTCGCATTGAAATTAAACAAATGCCATATCGATGTGCAAACGTCAAACGAACCGCTCTAAAATTTAACGTCGCCTAAACAAAACTATTATTTGTCTTGGTTTGTAAGTGAATTATTAGAATGGTCATTTATTTATTTTATTGCAAAATTTTTGTTTCAAGAGGCGCGAGTCCAGTAATTTGCCTAGGGCGCCGAGTTTACTTAGGCCGGCGATGGCCGTCACGCCCAAGGCTGAACATCGCGATAGCGTGACGACGACTAAAATTTACCCGTCCGAAAAAGGAAACGACTAAATGATTTACAAACACAATCTAGATAGAGAGGTTACATAAATTTTTCGCGGGAAATTGCTACTATGACGTAAATGCGATAATCCGTGTAGGATTCGATAGCAAAAATAAAGCCCTCTGTTGCTAAAAATGTACAGTTATAATTTTAGGTTAGTAATTAGATAAATATATGCACTTATACGTGTACCTACCTATGAAATTTTGTATTAGATACCTTTAATCTATACTAATATTATAAAGAGGAAACCTTTGTATTTTTGTATTTTTGTATTGAATAGGCTCAAAAACTACTGGACCGATTTCAAAATTTCTTTTACCATTACTTAGAGGGATTCTTCCGAATCCGTATAGGCTATATTTTATCCCGGAAAATAGATAGGATTTTTCGTGGTAGTGAAAATTGTAGAGTAAGGCGTCGAAAAAACTGCCGTACGTTAACGATTCTCGCGAACGCTGCCGGATTGGGCTGTTTAGAATGGCAATAGATTATACCCTGGATTAGCACATAGGTGACATAGGCTACTTTTTATCCCGGAAAATCAAAGAGTTCCCACGGGAATTTTAAAAAACCTACATCCACGCGAACGAAGTCGCGGGTATCAGCTAGTTTGTAATAAAAGGGTTCTGTATCTAAAGCATTATAGCCTTTGATCGATATAACTTTGATCAAAATCGGACGCTCGAACTCGTGACAGGAAAGATCGATCTCAATTTAGACGTAAGTAAAAATGTATAGCTAATCTACTAACTAATAGAATCCTATACTTAAAGAGAATATAATCACTACGTTTTCCTATACTAATATTATAAACGCGAAAGTTTGTTTGAATGGATGGCTGTATGGATGTTAGTATGGATGTTTGTTACTCTTTCACGCAAAAACTACTGGACGG
Organism: Maniola jurtina; assembly: GCF_905333055.1. Lineage (NCBI taxonomy): Eukaryota > Metazoa > Arthropoda > Insecta > Lepidoptera > Nymphalidae > Maniola > Maniola jurtina. The sequence continues at coordinate 9,259,624 of NC_060030.1, forward strand.
ATTTGGCTACAATTTGGAACGGAGATAGATTTTACCGTGGATTAACCATAGGGCTCACTTTTCCCGGTAAATCATTGAGTTTCCACGGGATTTTAAAAAATCGGCGGGGACGAAGTCGCGGGCATCAGATAGTATAGTATTATTGTATTGATTTGACAAAAAATATTGGTCGACTTGAAACCTTTGAAACTTATTATTGACGATTTGTGATACCCATATTATTATAAATGCGAAAATGTGTTTGTTAATTGGTTAGTTTATTGGTCTGTTGAGAGAACATGCATTTAACTGTATATTTTAACTATTTACATTAGAGAAGAGTTTTTGTTAAAACGAAATGGGTAGATAATTAAATTATAACGCTTTTAACGCTTGCCGTGGTATTATAATATGCCATAATTAAGGTGGCGTGCTCATAATCTTCATTCTCTCATTAGTGGAAGCCGCTGAACTTTATCGCTACAGGGGAATCGAGTTAACCGATACTTGTTGGAGCGTGTACCTAGGGTATCTAGGTACCACGCGATAATACTTACTTTCGTGTACAGCAAACGGAACTAACTACTGTAACCTAATGATATCTTGAGATATATTTTACTCATAAATAATTAATATAATATCATGGTAATGTTGAAAAATTTTCATGGGGTATAAAATTTCCTCTTTCAATTTGACCGTAATATTCAATATCACACAGAAATGTGAGCGCGAAATATTATGTTTTAGTAAACAAAAACGGAAATGAACAGGGCCATTACTTTTTTAATATTTTAACATAGAAATATTTTATTCTGATAAAAAATTTAGGAAATTTAAGAATGAGTATAATTAGTACATTTTAAAACATCTTTCGCTTCATGTTTAGTTATTATCATGTGAGTTATTTGAAATAAACTATTTGTTTCTCACTGTCTTAGATATCGGAGGTTGAACCTCCAAATCTCTCTAACCCCGTGCCTATGACCCTCGTGTATAGAAATGGGGTTAGGGAACCACCTGGACACAAGCGGCACAACATATCCCGCGGAAATCCTTACAAGAAATATTAGGTATATCTCGCACGTTCGTCGAAGTTCCCGGAGCTTCTCAATATGTGCTGAGGAGGGCCACCGAGGGGGTTTTAGTGGGTAGAAAGGGTTCTCGGGTTACGTGGAATTTCTACCATATCTTCAGAAGATTTCCCCCTCGAAAAAAAGGTAAGTATATCCCGTAATAGACGTCTCGGTTGAGCAGAAATAAGAATAAGAATAAGAATAAGAAGTGTTTCCAAGCGCGGATCCCGCCCTCAAAAACGGTTGTGGTCAAGCCACCCGAAAATAGGCAAAGTGAGAGTTGGTGTATGTACTCGTTCAAGATCGATATAGTGCGCTCCTACAAAGGAGATGTTAACAAAACGCCCTAACCAAGATTTTGTACAGTTCCACGGGCAAAGCTACGGCTTTGCCCGTGGAACACATGCACATTAACTTTTATAATTTTGCACTACGGTGCAAAATTATAAAAGTTAATGTGTGTTTGTTTGCACATCACAGTGCCACATTTAGACTATTAAGTAATAAACTGATTTTGATATTATTTTACAATATGAAGGATAGCAAATTAATGTGACGTCACAAGTCTTTTGGGGTTGTGGGCATGCCCATTGTGCCCACAACGGTGGTTCCGCGCTTGCGGTTGAGACAAAACCCAAAATACGCTGCTCTGCTTAGACACCTGGCTCAATTTGGTTTAAATTGTACAATAAATTCCAGTAGGCGATATATTATGTTGTTTGATTTATTCGTACATTAATAACATAAATGCTTTGTCAATGCTTCTAACCGCATAAATTAGAGCTTCAAATCATTGTGGCGTGATATCTACACGATTCATCTGCAATTGGCACGACCGTAACAATACAGTTAGGCGTCTGTGGTCTAGACAATTCCAACTGATTGGACTCACACTTTAGTCACCCGAAAAATGTGGTATTTTGGAACGTTGGAACGATACTATAATACTAAAAACAAAAATAACCGTCAAAATAATGTTTTCGTACAAGACCACATTAATTTCATCATACCTACCAGAATATATTTTCAACAATCAATTTATTTAAGTAAGTACTTATGATAAATTAAATTCATGATACATTACTTAAAATATGGGAATTTATATTAAAATTATCTTGGCGAATAGCCAATATTTACCGGAGCAGCGGTTAAGGTAAGCGAGTATGAAATCAACGTCATTTCGTAGAGCCGTCTGTATTTAATGTGTAGCTATTGAGAGTAATGGTTATTACACAGTCATGAAAAAATTACCGTATATACCTACTTACGTACGCAAATTAATGTTCTGGTTTTTATTACGAAAAAGTGTCAAACACAATATTGATTGTCTTTAGAACTGAATTCGACAGGACTTCGTGAGGAGTGATCTTTTAAATTCTAATCTACTTTTTATTCCGTAATCCTAATCCCACGGGATTAAGTATTTCGTGTGGACGAAGTCGCCGCGCGCCAGCCAGAATATTGTTTAGCATAAAGTGAAATGAATAATTCTGTGTAAGTATTGTTAGAGAAAGGTTAAATGTAATGAGTGTGATGCACTTTCTGTTTCTCGTACGACGAACAGAGAAACGCAGGACAGAAGAAGAAGAGCAGTTTATTAAATTTAGAGATGTATGAAAAAGTGCAAGAGAGCGAAATTGCTTTGAAAAACCGCTTTGCGTTTCATGTGCGGTATTTTGAAAGAGTGGTGCATAAATACTATAAAACTTAATGCGTAATTTCATAAGTGATTGTGTTTTTTTACCTTCCAACAAATAAAGTCCCATTGAAATCCGCATCCAAGTCACGTAAATATAATATTTTACACTGTGTCACCACTGATTCTAAATTGCCTTATGTTAGATTTTTCTCCAGTGTTCTTCATTTTGGCCTATCTACCTGAATCAATTCGTCAGTCCGTTTGTATGAATAATATCAGTATGATGTGATTTTTATTTGTTTTTAGGGTTTGGAAAGCACGAAAAGTTAATTGCCACCTCGATTTATCATACAAAATTGTACGCCAAAATTTCACCACACACAGGCACTCATATACACTGCCGTATGATAAATGGAGGTGGCTATTAGACCACTGTGCATACCACTCGTGGGTTCCTACCCTGAAACGGAGTTATGTAATGATTTTGCGAGATAAGATTGCGTTTGACGACAAACATTATTAATAAAAAGCAATGATGAGTTCTAGGTTGGAGTGCGCTTGCCTAGCTTTCACTCTCTCCTTGAAGGTATTTAGGTTATATGTGGCAAGAAATATGAACGCTGGAAGGGCGGTTCCCTCCATACTTAGCGGCTCGTGTGAGAAAAGTTGAGGGTACCAACGCCGTATATACCTATACGGCGTTGGTACCCTCGACCTACATTTTCATATGAAGAATGGAGGTGGCTATTTAATTGCTGGTCACACCACCTGTGGGTTACTACCCTTAGACGGAATTATGTAATAACAAAGTACAAAAGACCGTCAATCTATTTGATCCACATGAGGCGATTAATGAGGCTAAGATTTTTTGAATGCACTCATACAATTTCGAAATTACAGTAACGTTAAACCCGACCTCGTGTGAAGTTTCTTCGTGGCCAGGGAGACCGTCCCGCACCACGTAGTGTATGAGGTCCATAGCGCGTCGCATCTGGCAGAATACCGTGTCTCGGTTCTCCCGCGCGGACGCGCTGCCTGGATGCCGCATACACGTCTGGAACAAATCAACTAATTTTATGGCCAGAGTCATAACTTTTAAACTTTAAACGTGTCTGGCAGGGCACTAAGGGTCTGGCAATGCATGACGTGATTTCTAATACTATTTCGAAAAAATATTAAAAAAAACATGACTTTATACCTTGACGTAAGATACCTTTTAACCTGTTATCTCCCAAAGCCACCATGATCTAAACTTCATAGTCACTGATCGTTCCTACCTGTGTTGGGGACAATTTGCAGAGTAACTTTCAACGACGCAGTTTGGCGAGATAATATATTGTATAAGGTTTTTTTTAAGTATTTAAATTAATAAATTAAAAAAAAAACGAATTTTTGGCACGCGCTGGCTCTCTCTAATAGTCAAATAATGCAGTAGGTAAGCACAGCAATCAATAACACAGTTAGTACGACGATTTCCAGCGAATGCAATACCTTTCAAGTCATATTAAATATTCAAGATTCAATAGTTCCAGAAAAGAAACGTTTTGTTGAAAGTAGCTCTAGTTTTCTTTGTGCTACTATTGAAAGTGCAAGGTTTAATATTCTTGGAAGAAAATTAACGATAACAATAATTTAATACCTTAAGAACGTGTTGCATAAAATGACTGAAATTGTTAAAGAAAACTTCGTCAGTTAACTCTATCTACGAAGTTGGCCAAATATTGTTATGGTTTTGATTTAAAGTAATATACGTTCACCAATAAATAAAATTAAGCTCGTTAATATTTAAGTTTAAGGTACAAAGTTATCTACATTCTAATCTCTTTCATCAAAAAATTCTAATATCTAAGTGAAGAAAGGATTGCAAGCAATAACCGTAAAATTGGTCTAATTTCACAACGACCTACGTACCGTAAATCGATTTGCGCAAGTTACATTTAGATTTGTTGCCGCAACGAAAGCCAATTTTGACTGTTAAATCAAAGAGTAGGTATAAACGGTCAATAAAATTTGGTATACGTAACCGAGTGGCGTGCAAAGTTTTAATGAAGGTGGCACCAAGAACGTGAAAATTCTTTTCAAAGGTCGTGTTTTAGGACACCAAGTTTATAACAACCAAACTATTGCTTTGGTGGGCATTGATCCCAATCAGTAAGTAAATGATAGATTTTTTTGATAATACAACACGTGGAAAATAAGTAATAAAGCTATAAATTCAATGATTGAATTATTATTATTTACTAATTTAGTAATAGCTGATGCCCACACCTTCATTCGCGTGGATTTAGGTGTTTAAAATCCCGAGGGAACTCTTTGATTTTCCAGGATAAAAGGAGCCTATGTCACTCTCCTCGTATTTTTTTGATTTGCCCCTAAGTTTGAAATTGAGCAACGGATTGATGTAATTTTTTGTATGATTACCTATAGTTTTTTATCACGGGAAAACAAACAGTTGCGGGAAGGCAAGCCATTTTCACGTCTTTGTCTTTCAACCACGCAGCAATAAATCAACGAATTCACCTGATTATTCGCATAGATAAAGACCTGGAGAGTGACATGACATGACGTGATAAAAACCTAAATCCACGTGGACGAAGTTGTGAATACCTATTAGATATGCAGTCATATTAGTTAGACACGTTAGCAGTATCTGCTACTAATAAACTAGATACTAATTTTACAAGCAAATGGCATATGCAACGGCATGGGATGGATACATCGAATTCCGAAAGTTAAGAAGAAGTGTTTGAAGAAGCTTACATGAAATGCAATCACGAAAGAATTGCGAAAAGAAGGCGGTATGCATAGAAGCATGGCTAAGTACTAAATGCATGATATTATGTTTATAACACAAGACAACCCGTCTACCCGTCTGTCTAGTAAAGTTATAATAAATAGTCCCCCGACACAAAGCTACATAATAGATGGGGCAAGGCCTCCTTAAGACAGACAAATTATTTTCGAGACACGTCGCAAAGGACACTAAATCTCTGATGATCCTTTTCACTCAATAACGCTTCCTAAGATTAATAATAAATTGAAAGTCAGGCTGCAAATGAAAGCAATTTCTCTACTGAATAATTGTTTTAGGAAGAAAACAGCTTGAGACTAGAGTAGCCTAATGGTATCGAAAGAAGGAGGCTTGGTCAATAATTATAACATTTATCGTTGAAGTCTAAAAATACAAGTAGGTACGTAGTTACAAACGACTAAGTTAAGTCTTTTTTGTTTAACTGAGCACAAATAATTGATCTTTATACCTAGTAATATTTAGGTTGAAACCGATGAAAAATGTGCCACCGCACTATCATATTACGAATATATCCATCAAAAATGTACCTTCACTTTATTAAAATTGACTATTTTACCGTTATTTAAAAATAATTTCGGTACCTTTGATGAGGTAAGAAGCATAAGCGTTGAACGTTCAAGAACATTCCTCGCTGCGGCTACTTGTGCTCTTCTCCTTTCATCTCGAAGGTCCGCCCGCCGCTCCGCCGTCAGTCTTGCAAGTTCCACCATTCCTCCCCCAAATTCCGTGAAAGCGCGGACGAACTCCGCAAAGTTAGATACGGATTCTAAGCGATCTAACGACCGCGCCACCTGCATAGAAAATAAGTTAAAAGCCAGGGACAAGTTCGTCACAGGGCGGCAATTCTTTTCAATAATTTGCCCGCGCGCAGTTTGTTACGCGCAATCAACAATGTCGGATCGGCACAGGAGCATTGTGAAAATATTAGTATTATTACACTAATTTCAAATTTCATGATATGGACACTTAATATGATATTTTTAAGGATTTTTTAAACTTTAAAGTTTAAACTGTCCGTCTGTAAAGTTGTTGATCAGACACTATTGCGTGTGCGTGGCAAGTGCGCTCTCCTAACATTTCCATACGACACAATTTTTACGTTTCAGGTCATATCATGAGCTCCGCTAGAATTCCACTAAGACCACTGTTAAGAGTTACATGCTCAACTATTGAAAGGAAGTGACGGCTCAGGTAACTGGTAGATAGGTACCATAAACGTTATATGTTATACATATTATTAGTAAGTACCTACTATTGTAGGATATCTAAGTAACGAGCACATTACGCATGTCAGCGAAATAGGATTTTGACTGGTTAGATTACCGAAGTTCTTCTATAAGTTTGAACAGGACCTGATTACCTTGTCCTTGGCGAGCAACAGCTGCCGGACCACCACCATGTCAGCCAGCAGCAGCACCCTGGTGACGGAGGCGAGCAGCGCGCGCGCCGCCGACACCATGCCAGCCCCCGCGCCTTCCGCACCCGCGCACACACGCTCTATTGCACGACCTGCCCAACAACAAAACGAACCTGAATAAATCGATTACCTTTATCAACACTTTTATTTATCCTATGATAGGCTATGTCTTATTATGGAATACCGCGAGGTCTTTGTTCGGGGCGAACCACTAGTCATATTATGAAACCAAAAAAACCAGTTTCAAAATATCCTACTATGAGCTGTGGATATAATGATGAATGTCTTAGCTTATTCAAAAGCTTGCCCAATGGACCCCAAAGGCAAAGGCGTCCTTTAAAACTGGAAATGTTCCAACATTTTAAACACAAATCCTCTACCCCGTAAATGATAAATTAATTGTGAAGCTAAATTAATATACATTTGCCCCGAGGATCGGTTCACCAATTTAATTAACGTAATAATACCCTTGTAATTTATTGCACCGTCTTGGAAACAAAGACGAGATACATTTTCGTTATTAAATTCCTCCAGCGAGCATCACGCGTGCTTCTAAATTAGGGTCGCCTTTATAACTGTGGACTGATTTACAATCGTACCCACTACCAGTTTGTTTGAAACTAATAAATGGAAATGATAAAAGTAACAAAGATCTATGGCACTCACGAGTATTCTGAACCACCTATTCTGAATCTTCTAAACTAGATGAAACCCGCAGCTTCGCCCGCGTGGATTTGGGTTTTTAAAATTCCGTGTGAACTTTCGATTTTCCAGGACAAAATTAATCGGTCCCCGGGATGCAAGGTGTCTCTGTACCAAACGTAGAAACATTAAAACGGATTGATTCTTTAAAAATCCTGTGGGATCACCAGGATTTAGGAATGCAATTTCTTACAGCATCAGGGTTGAGGAGTTGGGTCTCCGAGGTCAACGACTTGTACTTGGCATAGGTACCTTCAATATCAATTGTTGTAGTTTGATATATTTACCTATTTTTATGCAAGGCAACACGAAATAACGAAAATAAAAACGAAAAAGCAAATTAAAATAATAACATCGAATAAAGTTTTCGTAGAAGCCAGCGATTTCATTGTTTTCTCGGCATTAATCTCGATTTCAATAGCTTTGCGAAAGCTTACTCTTTAAAACAGAAGATTGATAAAAAATCTTAGAATAATACATTTCTTTGCAATTCGTTCCACTTGCATTTGAAAAATGGCAAGGTAATTGCAGTTATGAAGAGAAACTTCAGATTTTCTTTTGTTATATTTTTATTAAGATCCAGTAAGTAGGTGCCACAACAGATATACATATTTTTTACTTTAAAGTATCTGCTAAATAGGCTTGGTACTTTTGATATCTAAATACCAAGTTTTCTATTTTTTTTTTGTGTGTGTTCGTTTTTATTTTGCAAATTAATATCTACAGTGTTGTGATATTGTACATCCTGAGCTTTTTATTATTCTCAAATTCACCAGATAGGTACGTCTTATTAAACGAGTTTTTGGCTGGGCAAGTCGAGGCCATAAAAAAAAAAGATTCCAACGAATTGAGAACCTCCTCTTTTTTTAAGTCGGTTAATGATAAAGAAATACACAAAGAAGGTTCCGTATCGGTTCACTTTAAAAAGCTGGAGGATTTTAAGACTTTTGTTTTAATTTTCTATAAAAAGATATACTGTTGGACTGACATATTAACGTAAGTATAGCTCAAAGTTCTGGATCTAGAAAAGTTAGATTTTGCATGGAATGAAAGAGTTTTTCGAAATCGCGAGAGTATCTCCAAAGCTTTTGAAAAAGGCCACGCAGACTGAGTCACCGGAAAATACGTAAAAGTAAGTACACTTAAAAGATAAAAGTAAACATTGTAGATTCAACTAAAACTAATACAAATGATATTATTATACACGTACATACGGGTACCTATGTTACCAACACACGCATACCGCAGTTCAATAATAAATATTCGATGTGACTGAAGAGCGTTATCAACGTGGGTATAAACGTACGTATCAGCTGAAGCCTTGAAGTGTTTGTTTCGGACTAGCAATGGCGCAATCTAACCTATAATGTATTCGTTCAATGATTCTATGACATAAGCCCGATTGAATGGATAATAATGGATGCACCGTTCTTTTTAGGGGTTGTTAAATAATTGTAAAATTCTACAAAGTGACACCTTTAATTTAATATTATCATACTCGATGTATTTAGTTTGAGTTTTTCAAATGAAAGTTACAATAATTATTATTTAAATAATAATTTCCAACATTTTTGTTTTTATGCAATCATTATACGTACTTACCTACTTTCTGGATAAAGAAAAATAAGTATTAATTCAACTTTAATCCACAGTTTGAATTTTGTTTCACGCTCTCTCAGAAAATAACTCTCAAACAGTCAAAATGACTATCAGCATGTTCTTTTACACTAGACTCATTAACTTCCCCGATAAAAGTTACATTGCTGACGATAACCATTTAGAAGTTGTAGTAAAAACCGCTCGGTTGTCGCAAAACTGGTTAAATCGTTTCCACTTGATTGGAACGGCAATCGCGCTTAAACGAGATTAATAAAGAGTGAAAATCCGGTGATATAAAAACTTAAGAACATACAAATCCTGGAAAATATAATTCACAAAAATGATACATGTTTTGAGCCTGCAGGGTTTTCTCTTACATCACTTACTGGCGTTAAGAGGAAAACCTATGCGAATGACATTGACGATTTCCCCTTCAAACTAGCAATTTTGACATGTCATGACCCTCTATTGACAATTAATCAAGCAGACATTTCAATCTGCGAAATTTACGCGGACTTTTAGTATTTTGACGTAGGAGGGTAAAAGATCCAGTACATGAACGAATAAGGATTACCCTGACTTTGACCTAAAATTAAGATATATGAGAATCGTTCTATATATAATTTTTATATTTTTTTTTTATCTGTGTCTATACACAGTAGGTATACACTCTTAAATTATTTAAATATCAAAAACGCAAAAAAATGCGTGGTATTAATTATTATAAATTATTTTATTTAACAAAAGAATAAATTGCCAGTAAATGAACTGGGAATTTCAGTGAATGAACGAACTCTATCTAGTGCATAAACTCTCGATTCCTATTAATAAATTCTTAAGTATATTTTCGGCTTGGAATTTTAAAAAAAATGTCAGATTTTCAGTTTTTGACTTATTGTATATTTTTTTCTACATTTTGCGCGATAAATCAAAAACTATTTTACATAATAATAATAAATAAAACCTGTTTTAGAATGTATAATAGAGCCCTTTCATATGATATTATCCCCTTTGGTATAGTTATCTTAGTTTGAAAGTCACCTAAATTTTCTGGAAAACAGTCCAAATGACTACAGAGAAAATGAAACTTAACGCCCTTGTTGCATCCAAGTCGCTGGAAGTGCAACATCAGCTACTGAATGTGTTAAGAGTAGTGAGAATAATATACCGTAACACAAGTGTCTGATGTTATCAGATTTGTTCCTTTGAGCCGAGAAGCCACATGTTCTGATGCTTTTTAGACAATCTAAGATCTCTCATTAAGTGATCCAAATAATTTTGATTGAATGGTCTAAGTTGAGATGTAAAAAAGTCACTACATCGTCACTACCTTCTGAAAGTTCTTGAAATGGTAGATTAGAGGTACTGGGTTGGGGCTGAGGTACAGATTTATCACCAGAAGTCAGAATCGTTCAAATTGCAGACTGCAAGTTACAATAGAGCCGCTTGGAACAATTTTTTTTGCTGTTTCTTCTGGTAATATTCACAACGCAGAAATAATAATCATCATGGTGTTTAGATGGTTTGCGCCAAATTATATTTTTTTTTTTTTAGTAAAAGTAGTTAACTATTCTTATTTGCTCATAAACGCAACGAGGAAATACAGCTTCCACATAGGATCCTATAAAAATTGATCCTATAAAAATTGGAGTCCAGGCCTTGCTGTTAGCTGCTAATGGGTTCTCAAAGTAGCCCGAGTATGCTTGTTTTACTGGGCACAAAAGGAAAGAATGAAAGGAGCTTACCCAGTACATCTTAAAAGATCCGTTATAGATACATGCATCCTGCCATGCCTTACCTATGCCAGCCAAACATGGGTCCAGACAAAGAATATAAAAAGAAATAGTGACTTGCTAAAGGGCGATGGCAAGGTGCATAAATTAAGCAAAAAATATTCAAAGTGAGAATTGAAGACATAAGAAAAAAGACAAAGCCTACAGACACCTTGAGACCTAATGTCTATGTCCTAAAACTGAAATGCAAATGGTCATATTGTATCGATTTTTACAGATGAAAGAAGAACAGGTAGGTAGACCGAAGACGCGTTGGTCTAATGCTATTGTGCAAATCGCGAGAGAAAATTAGCTTGATAGTACCAAAGACAGAGAGAAATGGGGATACCCAAGAGGGATCCATATCCAAGAAAGAAGAATACCAGAATAAATATAAAAAAAATTCAAAAGAAAAATAAAACCGACTTCAAAATCACAAACACTAAAAAGTAAACAATAATTTAAGTTATTGTGGTTTTTGAAGTCGGTTTTATTTTTCTTTTGAAAATTTTTTATTTCAAAATTTTTAGTGGCCCCACTGTACTATAATAATGTGCCATGCCCAGCTAAAACCCTACTGTTTACTAAGCAATTACACTGATCGCGAGCAATTTGCTCTTATCCATTGAGGAGTTCTGTTCTCCATGTCAGAAGATATTCATCAGAACTTCATCAAATTTATATGGGACCACCTGCAAAGTATACCTAGCTTTTCAAACAAAAAAAAATCCAAATCGGTCCAGGCGTCTTTGAGTAATCGGGGAACATACATAAAAAAAAAGATACCGACGAATTCAGAACCTCTTCCTTTTTTTAAAGTCGGTTAAAAATATACTAAGATTTACTAACATGGTGTTATACCACAGAGTAGCAAACAGAGGCAAAATTTATAACTATTTTGGTAGGGTTGGCACTGGAGGATACAATTTAATTAACAATAGTTATTTGTTCAACAAGATGGTAAAGTTTGTTTTTGTTGTGATTGCCTAGTTTAAATATCGATCTTTAAATATCGATCGATAGATCTAAATATCGATTTTGAACGAAATCAGTCAATTTAGAAAGAATTATAAATGGTGCCAACTTTTTTAAATTTTGGTTACAGTTTCCTATTTTGTGATCCCAGGGAGCTCTAAATATCGATTTTGAACGAAATCGGTCAATTAACAAAGAATTTCAAAATGGCGTCGACTTTTTTAAGTTTTGGTAACAGTTTCTTATTTCGTGATCCCAGGGAGCTCTAAATATCGATTTTGAACGAAATCGGTCAATTAACAAAGAATTTCAAAATGGCGTCGACTTTTTTAAATTTTGGTAACAGTTTCTTATTTCGTGATCCCAGGGAGCTCTAAATATCGATTTTGAACGAAATCGGTCAATTAACAAAGAATTTCAAAATGGCGTCGACTTTTTTAAATTTTGGTAACAGTTTCTTATTTCGTGATCCCAGGGAGCTCTAAATATCGATTTTGAACGAAATCGGTCAATTAACAAAGAATTTCAAAATGGCGTCGACTTTTTTAAATTTTGGTAACAGTTTCTTATTTTGTGATCGCAGGGAGCTCTAAATATCGATTTTGAACGAAATCGGTCAATTTACAAAGAATTTCAAAATGGCGTCGACTTTTTTAAATTTTGGTAACAGTTTCTTATTTCGTGATCCCAGGGAGCTCTAAATATCGATTTTGAACGAAATCGGTCAATTAACAAAGAATTTCAAAATGGCGTCGACTTTTTTAAATTTTGGTAACAGTTTCTTATTTCGTGATCCCAGGGAGCTCTAAATATCGATTTTGAACGAAATCGGTCAATTTACAAAGAATTTCAAAATGGCGTCGGCTTTTTTAAATTTTGGTAACAGTTTCTTATTTTGTGATCCCAGGGAGCTCTAAATATCGATTTTGAACGAAATCGGTCAATTAACAAAGAATTTCAAAATGGTGTCGATTTTTTTAAATTTGGTAACAATATCCTGTTTTGTGATCCTAGGGATCCTCAGATATTGATTTTGAACAAAATCTATGACAGTTCAAGAAAATAGATTTTAAACACTATTTAAATTATTATCATTAACATTAAATTAAATGAAAACACGACGCGCGACGTGTACTGCAGCCCCTGAGCTTGAGCACAGGCCGAGCCGGTATAAACCGATTTCTCTCCGTACGCGACGTAGCGCCTGTGCTCACGCACACACGCGCCTCAAGCTTGTAGTAGTGTACCTATCGTAGCGCGCTTGTATGAAGCTTTGACTCTGTTCGCTACTCATGTGGTTATACAACGCAATACCACACTAACAAACACTCGTACAAACATACAGACAAGTATATACTCACACACACTCACACACACACATGGACGCACGCACACGCACTTTTGAACGGTTTGAACGGAACACGGTTTTGAAATTGAAATTGAAAAAAGTGTAAGAATTTATAAGAAAATATTTAAAAAAGGTATATCAGCCGGTTTTTTATTCCAGCTCTTAATACATGTAAAAACGTCCAATCTGTTCATTTACTTGAGCCTTTACCCTAGTACCTAATTATATCGACCGCCCCATATCAAAACAAAGTAAATGTCATTTTTCCGAAAATCGTTTTATGTCATAAGCCTAACTTTCATAGTATGTCCCGTTGTATTGTAAGGACACCCACATTAAAGTAAAATTAAAAGCTAGTAAGTCGCTTTGACCATTTTAAAACATAGTAAGTCTATGAACTGGCTAGGTTTTTTATAGATTAATGCGCCTTACTAAGTTTTTCAAAGGAATTAGATTAAATAAAATAAATATCACCCATTATCTAAATACCATGTCAAAACAGTAAATACTTAATGATGCATTAAAACTTAAAAGTAAGATAGGAAAAGTCAATGACCTCTACATGTCAACTGTTAAATATGGCTTGCAAGGGAAATACTTTGCATACTTACATAATGTTTTTAGGGTTCCATATCTCAAAAGGAAACACGGGACCCTTATAGGATCACTTTGTTGTCTGTCTTTCTGTCCGTCTGTCCGTCTGTCGTGTCTGTCAAGAAAACCGATAGGGTATTTCCCGTTAACCTAGAATTATGGGCAGCTAGATAGGTCTCAACTCTCATAGCCCAAGTAAAGGAATAAATCCGAGAACAAATTTCGTGATTCTAGATCAACGGGAAGTACTGTATAGGTTTTCTTGACGGACGGACGGACAAATGGACAGACAACAAAGTGATCCTTTAAGAGCTCCGTTTTTTATTTTGAGGTACGGAACCCTAAAAAAGAAAGTGATGCACATCTAATGAATAAATGTGTAGGCCAGTCTTCACACTAAAATATTTAAACCCCTTTAATTTAAAAACTGTCATAGCCTAGTGGTTAGAACGTCCGCCTCCTAATCGAAGGTCGGGGGTTCGATCCTGGAATCACGCACTACTAACTTTTCAGTTATGTGCGTTTTAAGCAATTTAATATTGTATATCAAATCTTTGAAAAGAGCAACCGCTGAGTTTCTTGTTGAAGACTACGGCCTAAACTTCTCTTGAATTTAAACCACTTACTAGGTTTTGATCTGAGAAAGAAATTTGACATTAATTGACAAAATTGAGAGACCTAAGCTTGTATAAGAACACAGAAGTGTCATAATTCGTGTTCACTTTGCCTAACGTCTCTCGGAGAGCAGAGAGAGATTTAAACTGTTTCTTATAATCACTGGCCATATTTCAAATGCGAAAGTGTGTTTGTTGGTTTAATATTCAATCACGCTGCAACGGAGCAACCAGTCGACGTGGTTTTTTGCATGGATACATTTAAAGACCTTGAGAGTGACATCTCTCTCCGCATCGTATTCTTTATTGCTGAGGGTTGTGACCTCTTTCCATTATTCCTACATCTAATGGTAGGTTTTCTTGGGATAATAATGCGGTGGGTTCAAAGAGCCTACGGAACTCGACTAGAAAAACGAGATTTTGACTCTTAGTTTTAACGGTTATGAATTAGTTATTATTATCAGTGATAAAATTGATTAGGGCTGCCAGGTAAAATGACATTTATCTCGGAAAATCAAAGAGTTTCCACGAGATTTTTTCCAAGTTTGCGCTACTAAGTACATATATTATGAAGAGGAAAGGTTTGTTTGTTTGTTATCGATAAACTCTGAAACTACTGAACTACTTGCACTAAAGACATAATCATCAACATCAACCGACAGACGTCCACAGTGAACATAGGTCTTTAATAGGGTCTTCCACATGCTACGGGTTTGCGCCGCCTGAATCTTTGCGCTTGCGCTTGACGACAATCATGCTTTAAAGAAAGCAATGATGAGGTCCAAGTTGGAGCACGCTTACCTGGAAGATGCCTATTCACTCTTGGCTTGCAGGTATCTATGGTATATATGGCAGGAAACACGGCCGCCGAAATGGCGTTCCAACCTTTAGGCTCTCCCCATTGCCCGCAGCATGAATCTGAGCTTCCTTATGATGGTTATATTATGTACATATAATATCTCATAAGAAATCTCTAACACACAATCCAGCTAAGTAGGTTTAATTTCAAAAAAAGCTAGCTAGCCGACAAATCTAACTCAGTTAGGCAGCCTTCGGGAACCTTCGAGATGTCTCTCGTCCAAAATTCCTCAATGCTTGAAGACCAGTCTTTGAATAGTGCATGATGTCAGTGATGAAAAATGGATCCGAAATATAGGTCTTTTTTTGTACACAGGAAATGCCTGACGCATACCCCTCCGTCATGTGGGGCTTGCACCAAACTTGCACTACTACGAAATCCATTTCGGAACACGGCGCCCGAAACGAGGCGCGCTATCTCCTAAGAAACATAGGTATAATACCTATTTAGAACACTTCCTATCTGTCATCATAATCTATGACAACCTCCGAGTATTTACCTGGTAAAACCGTAACTTTCGAATAAATTTTAGTATATAAGCAGGCTTCATTTAGAAATGAAAAAATCCCTATTTTATTTTTCAACGATTATAAACACAACTTTCATTCAAAAATAATAAGCTTAAATTCATTTTAAATAATATTTTGCGACGAAATGACGCGCGCAGTCCGTCCGCCATTAGAGTCCAGTGGACACTGAATTCCATAGAGCGCCTGCAAGAAAATAAATAGCACAGGAAGTTTTTTGGTTAGTTTTAGATTATTTAAGAAACGAAAAACATTTAGTATAAAACTAACAGTTAAAATTGATTGCTAAACCTAAACATATCATTTTCTGGAGGTTGGCTTCAAAGTATCAAGATGTTAAAGAAAACTTTTACAGAACAAGTTGCGAACAGCAATGTTTTCAACTTGGTTTTTTTTTTTATTGGGATAATGTATACTAAATAAAAAGAGGCCCTTATAATCTTCACAAACTGAAGTTTTTAATTGCATGTATTTAATAGCTGTTAATGCTTTAGAAAAATAAACAATTTACTTCAAAGTACAGCATTTTTGCGATTTGTCAAATAGCAATTACCTTAAGTGATCATTAACGTAAGATGACAGATGCCATGCTTTATCGTAGCCTCGTAGCAGAGTTAAACTAGATTGAGGGGACTCTCGGTTATTCAGAATCGACGCGACGATATGTCAAAGCTGACGTAATACCAAAGAAAAATAGGGCTAGCTTAGGGCTACCCATGGACGTATTATACTATCTCTATGGGGCTACCTGCTTCAAATTTACTAACAATTTCGACGCCTGTCAGTGATTTTGTTAGAAGCTCGTAGGGTTTTTGGGTCTAAATGAGATCTGCTTGCAGTTCAAGTGTAATCAGTGCAACGACGCTTTCTTTTGGTTTGTTTATCGACCAAGCGTTAAAAACCCGCAATAACTGGGAGATATTGAGATTTGTCAGTGGGTTAGTTCTAATATTTTTTGAATACTTTTACACATGGCTGTAGCTATCTTTGTTTTTAAAACAATAACTGGAAGATATTGCGTTGTTAGATTTGTCAGTGGGTTAGTTCTAATATTTTTTGAATACTTTTACACATGGCTGTAGCTATCTTTGTTTCTGGATATCATTGTGAAGGGTACAAAGTGGTGGTTTCGGAAGCTTTACCTGGCGGCTGGCCCCTCCTGTAAAATGGAGATGTCGACACTTACCTACATCATCCCGATCCGTGCTCGAAAAAACCATTTAGCGATAATTACCATTTCGTTTGTATAAATCGAATATAAAGTTAAATCTTTATAAGATTTACTTATATATGATAGCATGCATGTCATGCTGTCGTGTGGATTTCAAAACGTTTTTTACTCGTTAAATTTTTTACCAGTGGTGACAAGACAGTGGCAACATAAATGCTCTTTTATGAACGAAAAGTTGGACAATATTTTTTAAACTACTATCACTCTGCTACTATCGTAATACTACTAGGCTATCAAATGGTCTAGCGCAGAATACTGGACTCTGCGGTTATAAAGTGTAATGTCACATTGTTCCTCTTCACAATGACTTCGCAGCTTTCAGGACTGCCGGCTTTGAAACCGACGCGTCATGATTAAATGCCTCTTTGCTAGATTTACCAGCTCAATAGAGACCATTTCTCCCCGTACAAAGTATCTAAATGTTTTTATTACATTAGCCACTATAGCTGCACTTTTTCGTCTGCATTAATATTTCAAAGGGATAAAGTTTGTAGGTTTGGCTTGGGGTGTAATTTTTGCAACTAATATTTCGATTCTGAAATTTGGTTCTCTCATATATTATAGCTACATAATTCTCGAGTGCAGGCTATAAATTATATCACGCGGATGAAGTTGTGGGAAAAGGATTGTTCTAAATAAAACTTCTATGAGGTGGACCAAAATTTTGTCAGTTCGTCTTTTTGAACGTAATGCTAAATTAAGCTTTGTTTACTTAACTAGGGTAAATGTTTGTCATATTTATATTTGATTGTCTGATGATGATGCAATTAAACGGATAGTAAATAATAATCTGCATAATATTGCAAAATATTTACTCTGCAAATATTTGCAATCAAAGTAAGAATTCAGAGGAGAAAATATCTGAATGTTGTGTAAAGAAATGTCGTAGAATTCCTGTTTGGATTTTACCCAGTCTGTATTGTATTGCTACGTCGCTATTTCAGCTTACTCAGCTCAAAAAGTTTGAAAGCATATGTGAGGAATGAGGATACCCGCAAACTTGAAAGAACAAAACAAAATTGTTTCATGGAGAGACTTTTTCATCAAGATCTCATGATGAAGCACTTCTTTATTGTTTTTACCGGAATAATTACTAATTTCTCCCAGTGGAATGTACATATTTGTTTAACTCTTACTTAGCTACATTATACAGTCAAGTGTATCTTCATGTGGCTTTTCAAACAGATAATAATGTTTATCTAAAGTTCTATTAGTAAGTTGGTATGTCGAAGTTTGTGAGTAGTATTAATTCAAAATTAATTTGTATTGATTTACTAACTTAATAATGAACATCCTGGCAAATAATTATTATTATAAGGACAGTTAGTAACTTTAAAAGTCTGAGTTGGATTCTGAGTTGGTTACATCTTATGCATAAAAGCTGCTAAAAATGAAAATAAATCAAAAATAAGTTCAAAAGACATAAGATAATATCTACGGGATATTTTTTTTAATTAGTTACACAGTCAAATAGTTAAGGAACATCGAACTAAAGATTGGTAAATTAGTAAGCTGTAAAGTGTTACAGCAGCTCAATCAAAATGGCGACTTGACCTTATTTTATTTCAAGCCTTCACGCTCTTTAAATTAAGTTTTGCTAAGTTCATGAACTTTTAAAATATTAACGACGCTGAAGTACTTCAGTAAAGATGAGATAAGTGCTGAGCAGATCTTATCGGAAGGTTAAAACAGTTTTAAAACGAGCTATTAAATAGTGTCGTTTGAATCCCTATGATAAGTATTTATTTTGCTAAGATCGCTTAACTTCCTCATAGCATATTTTTTTTGGATTGTCAAAGACAAAGCTATTTATTTATTTGTAATAGGTGCCACTATACAATTCTTGACAGTCAATTTTTAACCCCCGACCCAAAAAGAGGGGTGTTATAAGTTTGACGTGTGTATCTGTGTTTCTGTGTATCTGTGTATCTGTCTGTGGCATCGTAGCTCCTAAACTAATGAACCGATTTTAATTTAGTTTTTTTTGTTTGAAAGGTGGCTTGATCGAGAGTGTTCTTAGCTATAATTCAAGAAAATCGGTTCAGCCGTTTGAAAGTTATCAGCTCTTTTCTAGTAATTACTTGTAACCTTCACTTGTCAGGGGTGTTATAAATTTTTGATTTACACTTGTTGAATTTGTAACATAATATGACATAAACTTACAAGCGTAAATTAAAATTTATAACACCCCCGACAAGTGAAGGTTACATAAATAGAAAAGATCTGATAACTTTCAAACGGCCGAATTTCTTGGATTATAGCTAAAAACACTAGATCAAGCCACCTTTCAAACAAAAAATCTAAATTAAAATCGATTCATTAATTTAGGAGCTACGATACCACAGACAGATACACAGATATTCAGATACACAGATACACACGTCAAACTTATAACACCCCTCTTTTTGAGTCGGGGGTTAAAAACTAAAGCTATAACAAACTTAGCCGGGTATTCTTTTCATTATCATATTACCATAATACTAAACTCATCAGAACTCTCGAGGCTCTTAAAGCAACTCATTCCCAAGTTTCCTTAGTATTTAAATAATCCTTTACAATTTGATGTAATCTTAAAGAAATCTGCTAAAAGCTACTAAGTAGTACCTACCGTTGTAAAGTAAAGTAAATCATGTAAAGTGACATCTGTATTGTGATAATGCACTACGTGGTCATGCCTGCATACTGCAGTGACGTACGTACTGCGGAACTGTCACACCTCTACTAAACGACGAACGATCAGATGCGAACCGCAGCTTCGATTAAACCCTGATTTATGCTGACATTCGAAGTGCTGTGACTGGATATACACCGACTATTTTATACTAACAGGCTATGACTGCATTCAAAACAGCGAAGGCATATGAAATGATATTAACTGACAGTTATTGTGAAATAGCTAGCAGATAGATTGATAGACAGACAGACTTTCGCATTTATAATAAATAATAAATAAATTCAAAAATTTGGAGCTGAGGGAGGAATGGTATATGGAATAAATAATTAGTCCTATTTGTAATATGTCTCTAAGAGCAAGTGAATACCAGACGTTAACATAAGATTTTTACACTTTGTTACCTCCCTAAACCACCACGTTCCAAACTTTATAATTATTGATGGTTCCTCCCTGTGATGGGGAGAGTACGCAGATAACTTTTAGCTTTTATAAAATAACGAATGTCTGGCACTCGCTGGCTCTTTTCTATTAGCAACGTTATTGTTTATCAAATAAGTATTTTTATAAAAATATAATACTAAATAACTCATTGATAGATTACAAATAGATTAATTTTAGGTATTATTTTGGCTCTAAATCATTGTACGGTTTAACAGCAATTAGGTGCGACCATTTAGCGACTGACGCGAAAAATTTCTATGACATGAAATATTTTTATGATTGAATAGGGGCTAGAGTTAATATTAGTTAGCGTGACTACAAACTATCTACAAAACCGCTTTGAAGCTAAATAGTCTGTGACCTGGATATCAAAATGGTGATAAGCTTGTCTACATTAATTAAGTATATCTATTATTTTAATCATACTCCGTGTGTTATCCAAAAAACGCTATGGGTCTATTAGGCTAGTCTTCGTTTTTCTCAAGACAATATAGGTATCTTAAAGGTTAATAAATGTTTTTCAAGTAAAATTCTTTAGTTGGCTTAAAGTCTCACCGAGGGTTCTGTAGCTTGAAAAGATATCAATTTCAAGACAATGACAAGTATTTAAATTCTTTATCTTTTTAATATTATATTGGTATTTTATGTTTTTGTTTAAAATATATTATAGTAACAATGACTTTCTAAGCAAGGACATCGCACTGGCGCGCATAACAAGGGACCAAGTAAGTGTGCTTATACGCGGTGTAAGCACACTTTCTTCATTAGTCGCATGTTGACTGCAAAGCTGTCAAGACGCCTAAATGCGCGATCAAAAAGTGCCGAAATAATACGTTAACGACGCAGAAAAGAGATGGTGTGACTTACCACCGGTAAGTTAATTTTATTTACGTAAGATAACATGCGAAAAAGTGTAAAATACTTAGTAAAACCATTGAAAACACTAGAAATATCTAAAATTATTTACAATGTTCCCATTCCTTTCTCTCACGCACATCGGAAAGAGACAGATGGAAGGGCGCGTCACGAATGTCGGAAAAACAAAACTGTGGAGTAGCTTTTTTTTGTTCAATGTAAAATCTATTGGCCATTATTGTATCACATTTATTTTATTACTAGCTGTGCCCGCGACTTCGTTCGCGTGGAATAGCTCTCAGCGCGCTTTATATAGCCACGGACGCTCAGGCGCGAGGCGTGTAGTACGTACTCTGTACGTTAAACATGTTCGCCGTGATTCTTTAAATTGACATAACTTTTTTATTTATGAACCGATTGACATGAAATAAACACTAAATGTTAAGTGAAGCTTACTACAATATATTAGTGACAACCGTATCTAAATCGTATAAGCCGTTTCTGATATTAGCGTGCACAAACACACAGACAAACAGACCAAAAAAAAATTAATTATAATTTCGGGTTTGGCATCGATATAATAACAAACCCTGCTACTTTTTTTATATATTTCCATTGTACAGACACCACTTTTCTACAATTTTATTATATGTATAGATCTTTTGACGACCTCCGGTGCGCAGTGGTAGCGCGGTGGATTTGTATGACGAGGGTCCCGGGTTCGATTCCCGGCTGGGCCGATTGAGATTTTTTTAATTGGTTTAGGTCGGCTGGTGGGAGGCCTTTGGCCATCTTGATTCAAGGCCCATCTTGAATCCGCCATTTTGGTTTTATTTTTCAGCTCCCTGTCAATTGGATGAAGTTCTGAGTGACATTTGTTCGAGCACCCCCCACCTATCTTCAATACCCTGGCCGTGCTCCTCACCGAAATCCTCAATCATCAGCTCTATCCATATTTTTACTCCGAATCATTTTTTGTCCTCTATACGAAACCATCGGTAAAAAAAACATACAAAATTTTACAGAAGAGGTGATCAAATGAGTCAGTCAGTCAGTCAGTGAATCAGCACGAGCAGAATAGTATATAGTATAGATATAGTATAATAGTTTCATATTTACAAAATCGAAAAATCTCTCAAAGAAATAACAAAAATTAATAGTGCTACACTACTCCATTCCATTTTTTGTTCAAGTTTGCTTCTAAAATCACCTTATTCAGCTTCGAGTGCAATAATCGATTTACATTGCGGCTTAATCACTGAGGTTAGTTTACAGGACTTGAATGTTAGCGGGAATGTATAAATGGAGCAGTTGAAGCTACATAGGGTGAATTTAGAAACGTGTGCCATGTTTGGGCTCTTGTGTTGTATGCCACGATGTGTCCATGCTTAGAAAGTCATTGTATAGTAAGTACTTATTAGAGTGTGTTTATGTATACCTACCTTACCTACTGCATTGCGACTGCGGGTCTTACAGTTCTTTATGTTCGTAAGTATGGGTTGCCTGGAAGAGATCAATTTAGTGATAAGGTCGCCCTTTGTTTGTAAATCTTTCCTGTATTTTATTTTTTGTCATAGTTTTAAGCAATAAAGTTGTTTAAATAAATAAACACAATAATTACAATCATTGTTATAATAATTACCTAATATTTAGGTAATTGGTGGTTCAAAAATATGAAAATAATGGATCAAAGTTAAACCACAAATTGAGATTGTTTCTAAAACTAAGTAGCAAATGATACCATTAGGATGTTCGGATGGAAAACTTTATCCATTGTGACATATTATGAGTTCGTGACTAGAAATTTTATGAGTAGGTACCTATCTACCCTCAATTTAAAATAAGCTTCATTTTATATGCATAGAGTTTGCCTTGAATGGAAGTAGATATACCTCCTATATAATTATCTAATCTTATCAAAGAGATTACCTACCTAATATAGATTCAATTTTATGTTTAAGTACGTTTAACTTAATTATAAAATACAGTGTAAAATTCTAAAATTGATATTAATCAACTTTTTTGAATCCTTATTAGGTAGAAATTATTATTGTAAGCATATAATTGAAGTCTACGCTACGAAAAAACCACAAAAAAAAACATTTTTTGTGTGTTTTTTTTGTAAATGTTGAGGGTACTGGCTTAGTTGCTACCCTTGATTTTGGAAGCGCCACCCATATTAGCCGTTTTTGCAGGTTCAGCAACGTCAGATCGGCAACTGGATGGGTGCCCTACTTCGAAAGGCCAAATTCGGGAATAAGTAATTTTTTGGGACATTTTTAACCTGCTAAAACGTCAGTAAATCGCCAAAAAAATTAACGTCATCATAAAATTATCCCACTGTTAAATCCAATTGCCCCGCCTCGTGATATTTGTCTGACTGACATAGAAGTCGTAAACACTCGCAAGCCATCACTCCGACTCTCAACAACTGCAGACATAAACGGGACGATAAACCAAAGTCAACTACCGAATGCTTCTCATAATAAAATAACATTTAACTCAAAACTACTCATACTCAGGCTTTTTTTAAACAGAGGTAATACGATAAGCGACGATATCCTAATGAGTAAAGCGACTGCATCCTATTCTTGAAGCTCGGGGGTTCAGTCCCGGGCACACACCTCTAACTTTTTGGAGATATATCACTTGCTTTAACGATGAAAGAAAACATTGTGAGGAACCCTGCATACCTGAGAGATCCCCATAATGTCCTCAGAGGCTGCCATAACTGTAGCCAAAACCCTTCTCAATCTGTCACCTACCCATGTACTGCAGTGAGCCGGCGATTGGTTGATCATGATGGATATGAAGAAATACGAGGTAATTGTTTAAGTTCAAAACCTATTGTTGAATATCTTTATTATTAAATAATAAAGATATGATAATAAAAGATAAATTTTATGCAAAGTATTGCAGGCAAAGAGCAACGGAAGCGACGGAAAAGTACCTAGAAATAATAAAATATTTATATTTTAGCGAATAATTTTAAAGAGTAAAAAGTTTCTAGACACAGAACTCTATATCAATATTCGAAATTACAAACCCTAGGCATCTAATAAGTGTATACCGAAACCGTTGATCATTATTAGGTATACCTATTCGGATCAAAATGTTATTCTCCGCCTCTACTGAAGTCTAGGCCAGCCTACCTTAATCTGGCGCCAGTGTGTCTAAAAATAGCAAGGCTAAAGATATTCACCCCTCAAGGACCGCCGTTTTATATCTCGAGACTATTCTCAATTTCGACATGTTACATAAAGGTGTGTCTACATTATGAATGAGATCCGTAATTTTCCATTTTATTTAGGGTTAATTTTACGCCTGTGCTAAATACGCGGATTAGGTGGATTAGACAATAGAGAAGATAAAAATATGAGTTCCCTCGCGCAGAGGTGAACGCAGTGGCACAGTTCACGATATAGTTAGGGAACTTCTAACAAAACGTCGAGGCTTGGACGTCACTAGCAGGCGTCAAATGCTAATACATTTGACGCAGGAAGCTCTAATCTAGCCCTATTTTTGTATGATTTTACGTCACCATAGCCTAATATTTGAGAGTTCCCTTACATAGTTCACTCTGGCAGTGGTCTTATGAGTGGGAGGTCCCAGGTTCAATTTCCTGGCAGGGGCAGTGTCAGGGGCAATTTGGGGATTTATAATTTCTAAATTGTAATTAGTCTGCTCTGATGGGAAATTTCGACCGTGGCTACCACACTACCGGCAAAGCCGTGCCGCCGCATTCCGGTACGATGCCGTGTAGAGATCGATAAGTAAGGGGTATGGGTTTTAGAAAACTGCCATACCCCTTCCAAGTTAGTCGGCTTCTATCTTAAACTGATTTACCTATCACTTACCACCAGGCGAGATTTCAAGCTAACTTCTAATGGAATATAAAAAGATATTTTGTATTTTCTCTCGCATATTATAATGTGATATATCTATTCATATTCTAGTGAAAATAAATTGAAACAGTTACTATCAAAAACATAAATCCTTCTTACTGACAGCAGCAGTTAGCAGTAGGAATTATTCACATTTAAATTACCAGTTTCCCAAATACCTTTCCTAAATTTTCCACTGTGAATGCAAATCCATGCCTAAGACGCAGATGGCCCAATTTCTCGTTCAGAATACGAATGAAATAAATCCTATACAACTCTAACCGAACAGGCAAAATACTGAATACTTTCAAAGCAAGCGATCGTTTCCAGAAAGATTTTACTTTGAGCCTTTAAAATGTTTTGAAATATTATAAAAATGTTTCCAAAATAGCAAACCTTCTATTTTGAAATATCTTTTTATCTCAGCTACATAACATGTACTTCTGTGAGTTTATACCAAAACACATTAACTGGTTGAAGTTGGTTTAATTTTTTTTAAATGCGATTATTTTATAGCCTATGGTTTATGGTAATGCATGTACCCCGGTGGCGTTTCCGAATTATTTATTATTATTATAGAATGTAACTGTTTTAAAAAAGTGTCCCTGCTATGTTCAGTAAAGATTTATATTATGTTTCACTAGTCACAAATTAGGTTCGCAGGTGCGATGTGAATGTTATGGAACATTAACCAAATGTTAAATGAAGCGGTTCAAACGAGCCGTTTGGTGACGTTGACAAATCATTTTTGGAATATACTTGTCTATATTTTAATAACAAATATTGAAAAAGTTCCTACAATCTACAAACGCTACGGTAGAGAATCTTTTTTTTTTAATCTGATTTTCAGGGTATTTCATATCCTATATTTGCTAGCCTCAACGTTACAAACTAAATTAAAAACATACTATAGTTAAATCTAAAACTATAACTTTAAGAGAATCACTAATAAATTCATTCATTCATTTCGGCATGAAAGTGTTCATTGCCGAAATGCTCAAAGGTTTGCTTAAAATACAGTTGAAAATACCAATTTAATAACAATAAGATTTAAATTTAATTCACACGTTAGTGTTCCTCTCAGATTGTGATTGCGAACATTTGCCAACAGCATACACATAGCAGGAGACATAATCTACTTTACCATCATATCTCACATTTGGGCGAATCCCTTTTCCTCATTAAATGTGCCAACTTGCCCAATGGCACATGTCCGGATCTAGTCTAAATGCTAAAACTAACTTGCAGAATCTTATGTTAAAATTATGACTACCACTCATAATATTAATTGTTATAGAAAACAAGCTGCAACTCTGTAATAAATTGATTTAATTAAGAATCACAAACAGGTTAATAAGGAGTAATAAGTATATGGAGTTAATAAGTAAGTTAGTTAACCATATGTATTTTTTATTAATGGCGGGATTTTTAACACAACGTAGAGTCACCTTTTTTATATATTTTATATATTTTCAGTAGCTATATTTCAATTCTATTTAATAATACTATTTATTTAGTTTACTGTATCTCAAAACTCAACGACCAGTATGTATAACAAAATTAGAAGAGATTAATGGCCCGTGAACGAATTTACGATTAGAGTTTTTCCGGTCTGTCCTCGGAGTGAGGCCCAAGCTAACTGTGTGTTTAATTTGGTGCACACTTAGATATTCTTGTATGATCGTATCTGGTTAGTATACCATTACAAAAACAACAAGTCGCAACTAAAAAAAAAAAAAATAGCGAATCGTTATCTTTACGTTACTCTTCAATCTAGATTCCTACAAATCCATATTTAGGTACGTATTTACGTCATAATAATTTAATCGTAGTAAAAATCATGGTCTCAACTCAACAGTGGTAATAATGCCGAGTGGTAATAATATAATGCTGAGTCGCTAAATATTTGTATATGGGACAATTAAAACCGAGTTGTTAACGTAACAACTCGGTTTTTAAATTGGTTTAAAATAAATTGGAATGTCTCCCTCTGTCTGAACATTCACAGTAGGTATATACAAATGCAACTAATACTTTGCACGAAACTTTCAGTGCGGTCACGTAATATTTCCCCTTGGAAAACGATCAAATTAAAAGATTTTTTTATGTTTTTGAAATGTACTTTAAAGTTCAAAGGCCGGAGGGGAAAGTAAAAGCTTTTAGCAGTTTTTCAAAGAGATTGCTCGTTTTAAAAGCAAAATGTACTTTTTATATTTTGTATTTTGTTTGTTTAGCTATGTTACTGTCCAGAATTCATTGTGTTCTAGTTCTGTAGGTGCGGGAAATTGGGCCAACTACTCCTTAGGCACGAATATGGACCGATAATAAAAAATTCATTTAAGACTTTGGAGAATATATTAGGGTTTAGTCTGTTTATTACTTTACTTTTTATTTCCAAACACGAACTGCAATATATTTTGAAAATAATATAGAAAATTGCCAATCCTATTACTAATGCCTGAACGGTAAAAGAAATTGAAAAACCGTATTTTATTTAATGCCACTAAAGTACGTAGTTGTTTACGTATGTGTTGTGTATATTATGATTATAATTATTTTTTTTTATATTGGTGACGAGGCCGTACCTTTTTAATGAATTTTCGCAATTTACCAGAAAAGAGGTCGATCAAACTATTAGGCCAGGGAAATTACGCATTCGGCCTCGAAAAAACTTCAGGTAAGCGACATTTTGGTAGGAACTTAGATAGATATTATTGTTTGAAGCAAAATGTTTCACAAAAACTATTTATAGTGACCTTTGACCGTGTAAAAAGCAGCACATCAAAAAATCTATAGACGTTTTATTTAGAACAACAATGAATCTAGGTTCAAACCAAAATTCAGCTTTCTGGATTTTTTCCGAATTTAAGGCTGGTTTGAATTCCCTGGGCTATGTAAGTATTAGGTATCATAAATTAGTGGTTTTACAAAGCCTGCCTTTCATTACCTCATTTCAAGGCTTTGATAAGGATTTCAAATGTGCAGCAACTGAAATGTTGTATAATGACTAATGAGAAATAATTAGCTTATCTATACCACGTCTAGACGCGGCGTCGGCATGGACACGCGATATCAAAGCGGTTTACCTACAGGCAGTAGTTTATTTGTGTTGTCGAAAAGCCTAATTAGTGGTAAGCATACCTTAATTTGATTCTACATAGCACTAAGTGGCTTGCACAGGTTGCTTCATGGCATGCTGTCTGGTATTGTTATAACTTTTAACCACCTCCTTGAAGCAGTTTGAGAACACCCATTATCATCATCATGATCAATCTATCGCTGGCCCACTACTGAGCACGGGTCTCGCCTCAGAATTAGAAGGGTTTGGCCATAGTGGCCAAACCCTATGGATAGTGGTGGAGTTTGAATGATTGATGCTTTTGACGGTTCAAAAGAACTTGTAAAAGTCTAATTGAATAAAAATATTTTGAATTTGAATTTGAATTTGAATTTGAGTCTACCACGCTAACCAAGTGCGGATTCGCAGAGAACATCCATATAGAGACTGAATTATCGTATTAACTTACTATCATGTTTTGCTAAAGGGGGTTAGGCTAGTTTGAACATTGTATAATCTAATTTTTAGGGCTGGTTAAGAAACGTTAAATTGGTAACTAATACAGTCTGACTTCAGATGACCGATTTTGTCCTCTATCTTTCTTTATATGTGATAATAAAAAACTTTTTAGTCGAAACGTACTACTACGAACTACTACACGTATTAGTCAATTTAAATGCGGAACTCATAAAAAAATTTGATTTTTTTAAAATTTATAGACAAGCAGTTGGCTGGAATCAGACCTGCAAGAAAGTGATGATGTAGCCTAAGATGGAGTTGTTATTTTAATTAATTGTAGCTGAAAGAAACTCACTAAATATAATATGATTTTATACTCGTACACTGCACAATGTGGTCAGTTAAATCTAAATGAAAAAATGTATAGGCTGGCAATTGATAGATCCAAACTCACTTTCACTCAAATTAGGTATATCATGTTTTGGAAGGTGATCAAAACTCAATTGACCCCATTGTACCGTGGCAACGTGCCCAAAAACACAGGCAGTGGCCTTTCTCCCCCTCCTTGTACCTATTGCTAGATTAATGGAACAAAGCAGCTGGGTTTTAAAAATGGCTTGAGTTTTTACACGACTGTCTAAAAAAGAGTGTAATGTTTTTAGGGTGCATATAGGTAAGTAGGTATGTGTGTCAGTTCTTTGTTCCACCATAACTCCTAATGCCCGAACTGATCCGGATAGTATGGTTATATAGGGTATTGTAGAATCTTTATATCATCCTGAGTGACACACGCCTATAAATTAAAAAAAATATATACATATAATATGGCGGCTGTATGTCGTCATTTTCAAATGATAAATTTTTTACTTTTTATTTCGGTTTTTGGCAGACAGTCGTGTTTTTTATTTGTTTTTATTACGACTTGTTGATGCTAGTAGTTAGGAGCCTACTCCTAGCGAAACAAATTTCTAATTGTAATACTAATAAGTAAAAAAAAAAATCTTATTAGTTTTTCAAGTTTTAAAAGCCTTTTTGACTTTTTACTTTTATTTTATTTTCAAAACAAATTGTAGTATAATTCAGTGTAAAGAGAAGCGAGAAGCGAAAATCTAATAATCGCAAGTGTAATTGGCGAGCCAATTGTTCTCTGCTCATTTCTAAAAGTTTTCAACGCGGCTCATTCGACTCGGTGGGTCCGTGAGCTCCCTTTAATTTTCTACTTTGCCCTTTCATCAAGCCTAAGTGGTCCTTTCTACCGATATTACGTTATATTCATCCTTTTGCGTTGTAACAGAGCAGCGAGTGCCATAACAAGCACTCTTATCTACAATCTACATACCTGAAAATATTTTACAGCAGAATTTTTCTGTACATATTTTTCTTTCCTAGCTACCTTCTGGATGGAGCAAAATTACGAAAGAAAAACAAAAGTACATAAAAATGTCATACTTAAATAAGCTAACCTAAATAGATTGGGTAAGAAATATAATATATCCATAGTCCATAATAGAATTAATTATTTATTATGAATAAGAAAATATATGTCTGTGTTACCTTTTCGCGACCCTAGACTTTTTATTCTGGAATAGCAGAGTTCTCACAGAATATTTAAAAACCTAAATCCACGCGGACGAAGTGGCGGGCATGATCTAGTTTACTAGAAACGCGTTAGAATTCCGACGTCGACGTTCACTTTAGCATTTTATGTGTATGTAAGAGAAACATTTGAAGCGTTTTCCGATACAGTAACATCTGAAACGACTTAAAGATACGGAACACGACTCCTCCGAAATACAAAGGCGTTTAGTTTTAAATAGCAACATTGATAACATCCCGCGAAGCAGGGCAAGCTAAAAATAGATGACCGCCAGTGGGCCAAGGCCGCGCGCCGCCTAACCCTGCAGGTGGAGCTGTTATCCTTACGACTGTGATTAATCTCTACGCATTCGTAACTCCAGTCGGCTTAGGGACCCTCGGGAGTCGAGTGCCTCTTGTGATTTACGTTCGAAATGATTTCTCAGCGTTGCGAGATTACACTTAAGAGGTGTTACGTAAAATATACGTAATTGGCAAATAACAAGCTTCATCATCAACCCATTACCAGCCCACTACTAAGAATGAGTCGCTCCTTGAGAATGAGAACGGTTTATGCTATTATGTTATATTATGAGAACGGTTAGGTCTACCATGCTGGCCAAGTGCGGGTTAGCACTTTTGATAACTCTAAGGCACGTAGGTTTCCCCGTGATTTTCTACTTCACCGTCAAAGCAACTGATGAGCAAGAAAAGTTAAAAGTATGAGCTCGGTAACAAGCCACCGACCACCCGAATAGGAAGTCAATCATAACCTATTATATTCAACTAAACTTGTACAAATATTGGACCCCCCGTAAATTTAAAAACAAGCTAAAATTTAACGAATAAGTTTTCAGGCGCGCGTGCTTTTTCCAATCGAAAGTAAAAATACGGACCTATATCTCAACGTTTTATATTTCTGCGCTGAACGGGGCGAGATTTATGAGCGAGATTTTGCCTCCCTTTTACATAACACATATTGATGATTAAACAGATAAACAATAAAGTCAGACCACAGCATCTGTTTGTCTAAAGCACTGTTCAGACAAGTATATTTCGTACAACTATATTAGGTATAGGTGTAATAATGAAATATTGGACAAACCCTAGCACGATTATTATAATCTTATCCTCTCCATCCATATTCCATTCCATATAATAAATGTGAGTGTCTCGGTTGGTTGGTTTGTACTTCAATTATGCTGCAACGGAGCAACGGATCGACTTGATTTTTGAGACCCGGAAAATGACATGGGCTATTTTTTATTCCGAAAAATCAATGAGTTCCCACGGGATTTTTAAAAACCTAAATCACGCGGAGGAAGTCATGGGCATGAGTTAATAATAAACGAAAATTTATAGCTCATCAGCTGAATGTCATAACAGTGAAACTCGTAAATGAATTTGTTCGCAAGTGATGAATGATCGACGAGTGGTCACGTAGCCTCATTTTACTCTCGCACCAAGATTAATTTGAAGCTCAACCCTTTTTTAATTATGCAGGCTTTCCTCGGGTATCACAGTTTTAATTTCGCTCTCTAATTTTAGAATACCGGTATCATTGATTTTCCAAGGTGAAAAGTAGCTAGTAGTATAACATGCTAATTTCATAGATTTATTATCATAATTTAGAAAATAAGCTATCTCAACTCCCAGCCAAATCGGTTCAGTCATTGTGACGTGAAGGAGTAACTAACATCCTAATATCCAAACTTTCACATTTATAAAGGCTTCAAGATAATCCACGTCAAGAATTCTATATTCTATCGCATTATTCAATTCTTGACGTGGGTTAAGTTGAAGATACGCCTCAAATTTTGAAAAGTTTTATCCCTTTTCTAAAGGCGCATTTACTTTGCCAGCATATCCTAGACCTCTAAGGTGCTACGTATTTTATTTGCTTTTCATCCTTTGTCTCCACGAGGGTGGTCGAGTGCATACGAGTGACGCTATCCTCTTCGTATAAACTTATAAAGTCACGTGGAATTGTGAGTACCTTGCTGAATAATGTAACAGAAGCGCTTCGTAGAGCGTAAATTGAGTTTCTTCTTTACATATCTTTAAAGCGTAGTAAAATGTTTTGTTACTATTTTTCATCACATAACTTTTAGTAAACGATTCTGGGCTCATTCAGTTTTACCAGTTGGTAAAACCACAGTTCTCTCTGGCACAACTGTCTAATAACTTGGAAAAATATATAATAAATAATTGTTTATATTTAATATACAAGAGCGTGTGCGTTTTTGTGTGGCATGTGTATGTGTTAAAGTCGTAGGTATAATAGGGAAGAAGAGTAAATGGTTAACCAGTAGTCGCTGCTGATCTGAGTCCCTGATAGGCATCCGCTTATAACCGCCATTAAAGAGCCGAGGACTGCAAAGAGTGGATCGACTACAATAAACGAGGCCACAAAAGCACTGCACGGCCTTCAGTCATGAAGAGGGCGACAAAGAAAAGTATATGCGTTCACTTGGATATACTGAAATGTTTTATGGCTAGACCACACATGTCATTGATGTAGGGATACCAAAACATCGTCATATATATACCGAAGATATAAACCAAAACATATAACGTATTATTTGGTGAATTGTACCCGTTCCAGCATCAAAATTCAATCAATTTTTTAAAATATTCTTAGAAGAGTCGACCTAAATAGAGCGAATAATAAGCGAAATAAAAGCTTTTAACAACAAAAGCTTATAATGATCCCGTAGCCGAAACACCTTGAGTTTGAATGCATCATAAATTTTTACGGGTTCCAGGGCGTTCTAGGTTTATGTGCGTAATTTTCAGAGCACATTTAAGCCGCGGGTGGCAGGAAAGCCTACGGCTGTAAATTTATGACTTACTCTCTCTCGAATGGTTATGTAATCAGAGCCGTATTCAACGTTTATGTAAATGGAGCACGTTAAATTTAATACCAGCTATTTCGTTATAGGTTTTAGCACCTGGAAACCTTGTTACCATTCTATATAAGGCGACGGTAAAGCTGGAAGCTCAAGCGCAATCAGTGTGACACATCTCTCTCATAGTTTTTGTCTTTGAAAAGCTACAAGAAAATATTGTCGCAGTGAATGTACGTAGTTACTATTTTGACTAGCTCAGAGTGCACTGTAGAGGCCAAATAACTAGTTACCTTAATGTTTCACCAGCTACTTTATTCCAGTACAAAGCAAAGAAGAAAAGACCGGCTGATCATATTAATTGTTATCAGTGTAGAGGTTATTATAAAAAAATGCGTACGTTTAACGATTTACAAGTTCTTGTAGTCTTTGTAATTGTACCTACTTATCAGTTACCTACATGAATACAAAGCAAAGAACAGAGGACCGGCAAATTATTATTTCCTATCAGTGTAAATGTTATGTAACAAAGTGCCTACGTTTAACGACCTACAAGTTCTCGTAGTCTCGCTTCGTAGCAAGCTCGTAGCGCATAAAATACTCGTATAATATGCATATTTTAGAGATAAGCATCGAACCATTTTCAGTTCATTACACTGACTTAACAAAAATTCTTACAAGATATTCAGGTTCAGCACGGGCAATTGCATTATAGAGAAGAAGTACAAAAAATAGTTCAACATAAATGTAACCGAGGTATTTTTCATATATTTAGCAACTTGCTAGACTTAAAATTTTAAGTGAGTTATATTTCCTTGTGTTCTAAAAGCCACAAATCCGTAGCATGAATTAAAAAAAACTAGCTGGATTTGCATTTTTTTAAGTGCTACTTGTGGTTCGCTGTGTGTACGTCATAACAGCAAACTTATCCGTTTATACTCTACATGCGGAATATGTTAATAAGGCCTAGAGACTTACAACAGCAGCACGATAGAACACCACAGTGGACGCGCGCGTACTGGTGTGTGATTTGTAACTCAGGGACCTGAATGAAGCAGGTCGTAACACAGAACGCGATGGTTATGGTAGGTATATGGATGCAGTAGAGTGATGTCTACGCGCTTTGCAGTGTGGACGCTCTTATACAATTCCTTGTATTACATTTTCTAGGAGCCTACACTCGTCGATCACGGTTTCTTTCGCTTACGTAGCGCTTTGTCTCTGAGCTTACAGAACAATGTACATTTCACAGTTAAAATTGATTTCACAATTGATATCCTTCCAAGAGGTATATTTGAAATCATTAGCAACTCAAACTGTACCTTTTATTTCGTGTTCATCTTTCGCGAGTTATCTACTCCTTGTAAAAATTAAAAAAGAAAATTTAATTTGAGTAAAGTTATAAAGTAGGACACGGTATACGGATATTATTTTCTTCCTCGGTTTGAATTGCTTCCTGAATTGTGTAGACAGCGTTACGACCCTTTTTTGAATGTTTAAGTAAGGGAGGCAAAAAGGTTTTCGTAATATAAATATCAGTTTTATACAGCTTAGAAATAAATGCTTTAGCTGTGGTAAATATAAGCAAGACTTATTTTCCTTACAGAATTTTCAACAAGAAATAAGGTGAGCACTTTTTTTCCAGAAACAAGATGTATTTTTACAAATTGACTAGGTATTTGGATATTGGATAGAATCACTAACTGTTAACTAACTGTTTTAACTGTTTCTTGACTAGGTATTTGTAAATAGATTCATCACACTATCACACTAATATTATAAAGGAGAAAGTTTAAAATAAGTTAAAATTTTAAGTTTAAAGTAAGTTTATTTAAAAAAATAAATGTTAAAAAATATTCAAATGAATCCACCATTGGTTCGGATTGTTAGTAAGATCATCGTGGTTGAAATACAGATTTAGCTTCGGTTACATACAGAAATACAGATTTAGCTTCGGTTTACATTTTACGCCTGTGTACTTTAATATGATCTAAACACTAAAACCTAGTAAAAATTAGCATTTTGCAGTAGTTAGGGAGCTAAGTTGAGCTATTCCAAGTCATTGTTTGTAACGGTGCCGCCGTTATGTCGTGGCAGAATGCCAACGAGTCATCTTACCTACATTTCATAGGCTCAGATACAAAGTTCCAATAGGCATTGTACAGTGTACACATAGCTATTTTAAGATAGACTCGATATCTAGATAAGATAGTTAGGGTTCCGTGCTTCAAAAGGAAAAAAGGAATCCTTACCTATAGGAAAACTTTGTTGTCTGTCTGACTGTTTGTCTGTCCATCTGTCTGTTGTGTCTGTTAAAAAAATCTATAGGGTAGGTACTTCCCGTTGACGTAGAATCATGAAACTTGCCAGGCAGGTAGTTCTTGTAGCACAAGTAAAGGTCTGAAAACCGTGAATTTGTGGTATCATCAAAAAAAAAAATAGAAAATGTATTTTAAGAAGCTTGAGAATTTAGGATTAGTGTGAATGTACCCTTTCGAAAGCGAAGTCATAAACTTGCGATCTTTGTTACGCAACGTGAATTTTTTTTGTATCTTTGTGAGGTCAGGGATAACATACCTAAGGGTAGATCCACAGAGGAACAGACTTTCATAGATTTTCGTTAATCTTAGAGCTTTTTATAGTAAGTATCTAATCAATGAGTAGCCGTATATTATATCTTAAATAAGTACCTTTGGCACCTAAAGAAAGAAAATATTATTAAAAAGTCAAAAGATCCATCGAAATGGCGTGAATTAAAAATATGGGTAATGAAGATCTACAGCAATTAATATGAAAGATGGCTGATTTATAAATAAAAAATATTATATTATTTAACATTAAATTAAACAAAAATAAAAAATTATTTATTTCATGCCGATAGTAATTCTACCACACAGATACATCTGTAACTCTACCACCAACCGGTTCAGAAAACAGATTCTACACAGAAAAGACGGGAAGAAACTTCGGATTTATATTCGAAATTGTGACTTTGAGATTAGTCTAGAAAATCGCATAAACAACAAAGACTGCGAGAGCCAGTTGGCCTCAGAAGTAACTTTCGAAAACTTATTTAACTTTATGCGCCACGTACATCCCTCCCACTTCCCTTGCGGTAGATACGTCTTGGCAGTGCAAACTTAAGTCTGTTTCATAACAAATGAACAACTGTTGATGTGACATTTAAACAACCTTTGGTTATGATATGAGTTATGACTAAAATTATGACGGTATCGCGTATTTGGTATACGTGACAGCATAATAGAGACGAATATTAAATTTCCTGCACATGTAATAACAGCAACGTAAACCTACCTGTAAGTGACTTTAGGAGTAGATACTGTGGAAAGCAAATTAAAGTGCCGAATACTCTATAAACAGTCTATATTATCAAAAAGTAATTAATTACAATAAAGTATAAACGAGTTCAATGGCAGACATTTTGACAGAGAGCAAACGCTTGCAACAGAGGCGCCACAGACATAAACGGGGTTGCCAGTTAACTCTTCAGGTTGAGCCTAACTTTTCTACATCCCCCCTTAGGCTCAACCCCATTTTCCGGGTACAGAAATCTAGCTTTTGTTGTGAAGTGGCTTTGGTGAGGGCATCTGCAACCATCGAGTCTGTCGGGATGTATTGCACGTCGATTGATCCCCCCAGCACTTTGTCTCGTATGAAGTGATGTCTCACATCGATATGCTTGGTACGGGAATGATAACCATCGGACCCTGAAAGTTTAATACAACTTTGATTATCACAGTATATCACCATAGGGATAGCTTCTTTCTTCAACTGTGGCCAAATATCCTCCTGAAATTGCTTTAGCCATAAAGCTTCTTGTACACATGATGATAGCGACATGTACTCTGCCTCCGTTGTTGACAGAGCCACTGTAGGTTGACGTTTAGAGTTCCAACTGATTGCTCCACCCTGAAATAAGAACGTGTAACCTGTGCATGACCTCCTGTCATCTTCAGAACTGGCCCAATCCGAGTCGCAGTACCCATGTGTCATATTTTCATTGGGACTTCGCTTATAACTCAGTCTATAGTCTTGAGTACCCTTTAAATATCTCATGACCCGTTTCAGTGCAACCCAGTGTTGCATCTCAGGCTTGTTATTAAACTTACTTAGGGTGTTTATTACATAGCTTATATCCGGTCTAGTGATTTGTGATATATATAACAAACAACCTACTATTTCTTGATATGGAATATCAAGTAGGATTTTATTTTCATCTGAATTCTTATGTAATTTGGTATTCATGTCCATCGGGGTTTTGACAGGTTTACAGTCAGACATGCCATATTTGTTTAAAACTTCCAAAATATATTTTTTCTGATCTAAATAAATTATTCCTTTCTCTCTGTTTCTCTCAACACGAATTCCAATGCAATAACTTAGGTCTCCAAGATCTTTCATTTTAAATTTACTATTCAATTCTTCTTGAATAAACTTCTTTGAACTTACATTATTTGTAAAAATCAGCAAGTCATCTACATATATAGCTACAAATAAATAGTTATTTACTTCAATTTTATGATAAATACATGGATCTAGTTTTGACTGCATGAGACCCATACTTTTCAATGTATTACTTAATTTCTTATTCCATTGGCGGCTGGCCTGTTTGAGACCATACAATGATTTAAGCAATAGACAGACCTTGTTCTTGTCTTTCTCATATAGAGGTGGCTGAACCATATAGATTTCCTCATCAATATCACCCTGAAGAAATGCTGAGACAGCGTCCATTAAGATCATGTCTAAATC
Organism: Maniola jurtina; assembly: GCF_905333055.1. Lineage (NCBI taxonomy): Eukaryota > Metazoa > Arthropoda > Insecta > Lepidoptera > Nymphalidae > Maniola > Maniola jurtina. The sequence continues at coordinate 9,297,330 of NC_060030.1, forward strand.
AAACTTAGCTGCTATGGCAAACAGATAGCGTAGAGATGAATAACGTACTACCGGAGAAAAAACTTCATTGTAGTCTATACCTTTTCTCTGTGAACATCCTTTGACGACTAGTCGAGCTTTATATTTCACAATTTCTCCTTCTTCATTTGTCTTTGTCTTAAAGACCCACTTACATGAAATAGCACGCTTGTTTTGAGGTAGAGTAGTTATTTCCCATGTATTATTCTCCATTAAGGACTTGTACTCCTCATCCATTGCGTTTTTCCAGTGTTGGGCTTCACTACTGGACAAAGCTTGCTCGACAGTCAAGGGATCTGAAATCTGTGATATACAAAGAAAATTTTTACCACTTCTGTCAACATTTTGTCTGTTTCGTGGACGTAAACTGATTTTCTTTACATAGATCTCATCATTACTATCTTCACTAATATTAGGATGGTATGTCTTATCATTAACATCTATAGATGTCTCACAACTATCAAAAGAAGTACTTGGTGATGATGGGCTTTGTGGGCTATCATGAACCGATGAAGAAGTTTGTGGGCGCTCTTGAACCTCTTCCCCCTCTTGAGATCCACTGTTGGAATCTGAGGTTTCTACATTGGATCTCAGAGGAATTGAAATAAGCTGTGGTACTGATTTCTGTTCATTAGTAATTGCAGTCTTACTGTTTTCTATGAATATCACATCTCTACTAATTATAGTTTTTTTAGTTTTAGGGTCATAGAGTCTATACCCTTTTGTGTTGTCACAGTAACCCAAGAACAATAACTCCTGTGATTTACGATCCCATTTCAATCTTTTTTGTTTTGGAATGTGAACCATAGCCTTTGATCCAAAAACTTTTAAATGTGAGATATTTGGTTTCTTACCAGTCCATTTTTCATAAGGAGTTACCTCAGCTAGAACTCGAGATGGTGATCTGTTCACAATGTAAGCCGCAGTCGCCACAGCTTCAGCCCAATATCCTTTATGTAGATTTGCATCAAAGAGCATACACTTAGCACGCTCCACCAGTGTCCTGTTCATGCGCTCCGCTAGCCCGTTTTGTTCTGGCGTGTACGGAGTTGAAGTTTGGTGCTTGATGCCGGAATCTGCTAGAAAATCACACAATTCTTTATTACAGTATTCTTTTCCGTTGTCTGTCCTTAATATTTTAATTTGCTTTTCTAATTCATTCTCTACTTCAATCTTAAATTTTTCAAATGTAGACTTTATATCCAACTTGTTCTTCAAAAAATATACATACACTTTGCGCGAGTAATCATCTATGAAAGTTATGAAGTATTTAGCACCACCCAAGGACGGGGTCTCCATCGGACCACATAGATCGGAGTGTACTGTTTCCAGCAAAGTGTTAGCTCTAGAACCGGAGTATGGAAACGGAAATCTCATTTGTTTTCCTTCACAACAAGGTATACATATAGGATTTTCATTATTTTTAGTAATAGTCATCCCATCAGCACATAATTGTAATTTTTTAACATCAGCCATGTTAAGGTGCCCCATTCTTCGGTGCCAAGTATGAGAGTCAGCCTGGCTCTCATTGCAAAAAGTAGCACATACATTGCCATTTAAAATGTTGAGCTTATACATGTTATTTATCAGAGATGCTGTTGCTATAATTTTATTATTAGGATTGAAAATGTTACAGCCATTGTCAGTGAATTCTACTTTACAGCCGTTTTTGGTCAGCTGGCTAACTGATAACAAGTTAGCGGCAAGTTCAGGAATAAATAAAACATTCCTCACCTGGATTAGATGCTCATCATTGCATATACGTGTTTGAATATTTACATTACCCATCATTTGCACGGAGACAGCATCACTGTTTGCTACTAATATCTTCTGAATTGAAGGTGGTTGCAAATCATACATCCAGTCCTTGCGCCTTGACATGTGCATCGTTGCACCGGAGTCAATATACCAGTTGTTTTCATCTATGGAAGTATAGGCTGAAAAAATAGCTGAAAAAACGGTGTTATTAGTATTCTGTTTCTTGACCTTACACTGACTCTTATAATGGTTGTAGCCATTGCAGTTATAGCAGCGGGGCCCTTTTCCTTTTGGCTTTTTGTTTTTAGACTGATTATTATTATGTGCGTTTTGTTTATTCTTTGTGAAAAATACAGAAGACTCGGAAACTTTCACTTCTTGTAAGAGTTTTGTCTTAATAAAATCCGACGATATTTTAACGCCGGAGCTCTCTATGCCCATGATCATTGGCTTATAGTTTTCTGGTAAACCGGCTAGCATGAGTGTACCTAGCCATTCGTCGTCAACTTTGAACGAGATATTTCGTAATTTGTGGGCTGTAGTCATTATTTTATTGACGTATTCTTCAACGCTAGCACAACTATCCAAGGAAGTATTTATGAGGTCTTTTAACAGTCCTACTTTTCTTGACAGCCCGGAGTCCTCGAATACATTTTGAAGGTTTTTCCACACTTCGCGAGCTGTTTTTGCATTTTCTATGTGTACATAGTTCATCGGTTCCACCAACAAAATGATTTTGGACTTAGCTTTGATGTCTTTCTTGGGGTCGACTTCCGTTGTTTCGGGATCCACACATTGCCAAAGATCTTCATGCTCCAAGTATGTCCTTACTGCGAACTTCCACGTGTTGTAATTTTCTCTTCCAGACAATTTTTCTAATTGTAAGTTGTTCATGCCGGAGTTTGCCATACTTGCATGAACCTATGAAATTACCACGCACGCGGTTTTTTATACTGTCGATACTTTTCGATAAATAACGCGAATAGACTGTAAAACTTTATAGGTATATGGTTGCCCATAACCTGTGGAAAGCAAATTAAAGTGCCGAATACTCTATAAACAGTCTATATTATCAAAAAGTAATTAATTACAATAAAGTATAAACGAGTTCAATGGCAGACATTTTGACAGAGAGCAAACGCTTGCAACAGAGGCGCCACAGACATAAACGGGGTTGCCAGTTAACTCTTCAGGTTGAGCCTAACTTTTCTACAGATACATACTACATTGCTTGCATAGGTCCGACCGACGACAGTTGAGCGTGTGGTTGAGCTAAAAACTAGAAACGATTTGGCAAGCATGGAGAACCGAATGTGTGTAGTTGATTTTTTTTGTCACTGGGCTACGAGCGAGTGTGCGAGTACATTGGGCGATTTTTTATTCACGCCGATTGCTCGGATACGAGCAAAACATACATTTAATTTTTGCACTAACTGAGTGTTTTGATTGGAAGGAGAACGTCACGGAGCAAGTTCTTTTCTCTTTTATAGCACTTGCCGCTGCGACAAAGTAATGAAAATAGTTCTCGTTCGACAGTGTGCACAATTGGCGATCAACTATATTAATATATTCATTTATTTTATTGATACGGAATATTACATCAATTGTACATTTCTTGAGCGAGAAAATAGTCGATAGCTAGTCGCTTTCTTGTCCACGTTGAGATAATTGCCTTAATTACATATAAAGGTCTCATTACATTCGCTCCACATTATTTGTAACTTCATATTTATTTCTCGTTTAGGTACTTACCCATGTAAAGTTTTTAAATTAAACATTTTGTTATTACGAAGTTGAGTGAAGTGAATATTATGTCTTTGTCTTATGGAGTGAGAGTTGGAAGTATGATTCTACATGTTTACTTTAGCTTCGTTTTTGTTTATTTTCTGAAATATGGGTGTGATAGCCTGGCAGCTGAGAGGGCGTTGTATTATGGAGGAGTGAAAGTTGACGTAGAATCTTAATAAGTAGAGCTAGCTCGAACTCCATTAGCATATTTCAGGTATTTAACCTGTGCTTGCCTGTATTCTAAATTCTTTTAACTGATAGTAATTAATATGCATAATATGTATTTGTATAACAAATGTACTAGAAACGTTCTGTTAAGGTTATCTGACGATTGAAAAGAACATTTTGAATTGATGAACTTCCAGCTAAAATTTCTGAACGAAAATAAAACTCAATTAAAAATAAACGACCCCTTAAAATCTTTTGTGAAATTTGGTAAAGTCGAAATGGAAGTTATTCGTTTAATTAGAATGTTCCACTGGGACACATCTGTTCGGAACATCGGAAATTTCCAGGGTGAAGTTAAACCAAAAATAAAATGATAATATTTTAAAGTTGCATTTGTGACCTACTCGTAGATATGCCTCAGGTGAACTGGAGGAAAGCTATTTTCTATTCCGGTAAACCGGCAGGTAAAGCTTTCTGCTGTAGTAGAACCCTCGTAGCTTTAGTTTTAAGTTTACGTAATTAATTATTATCACCACTACGAGTATATCATCTTCCAAATCTAAAAAATCGGACAAACAAAAGGCGTACAATATTACCTACCTGTTTTGACTTTTGAATATAAAATGTATTTATAATTTTATTTTTTTATTTTACAAAATATTCGTACATAATTACACAGTCTGCATTATAAAGAGACCCTTTAAATTCAAAAGAGACAAACCAATAGATTCACGATACTTGGCACTAATTACACACATTAATAGGTAGACTGTTATTCTAATATTTTCTATTCAGTGTCCAACAAACTGAGAAGCAGCACCTTGTTGGTGATAGAACAACAATTTTTCAATTGCTTTTCCTGAACACCAATACCTACTTAAGAGGGGTCTCTCCGTCACTCGCTTCATACAAACGTAGTTCCAATTTCATTTGAATATTAAGCAACCGAAGTCCATGAAATTTTGCAGACATATTCTAGAAACTAATGTCTATGTCTGTGGTTTTCCAGATTTCTGTTAAAATATTCGGTTTCAAAGTTACGCGGTCTTAAAAAATTTCAGACAAATCTTTGAGCCCCTGTAATTTTGAAACTACATATTTTTAGAAAAATCAAAAAAACCACAGACACAGATATTAATTTCCAGAATATGTCTGCAAAATTTCATGGACTTTGGTTGCTTCAAAGTATTCAAATGAAATTGGAACTACGATTGTATGAAGCGAGTGACGGAGAGAGCCCTGTTAATGTCACGTCAGGAATTTGCTGTACGATTCTAGCTATGGAAATACATACCCTTACCTACTACAGTTTTCGCAAATTAATTTAAACTTTAGATTCACATTTTGATATTTTTATGTATATAGACGTATTGTCAGGATATCGTTTGCTTAATTGTCAGGATGCAACGTTTAAAAAAGCTCTTTTGTGATCATGATTTATATAATAACCAGATCACATTTTTTTTAATAAACTAGTAGGTACGCTACTTTTCTCCCGTGGGTATTTCAAAAAATCCGGCCCTTGTCTACATTATAGACCTCTTTGCTAAATTTTAGCATTCTAGGTTCACAGCTTTGGGCTGGGCATTGATGAGTTAGTCGGGACTTTAAAAAATATATGTTTAGATAAAATTCCACTACGAGCTTGTTTTTTTTTTATTGTGAGAACGACACCCGTACGTGGGAGCGCCACGAGCGTTGATTTACGATGTGTTCTCTCTAATGGCTACAAAATACACGCCCGTATCCAGTGTTAATGTTTATTGAGCGCCCATAAATCTAACATTGGCTACTATATTGCTTAGTTTATCCTTGATAACCTCTCTATTGGCCACTGTTCTCTTGTTAGAGACCAGTTCAGGTTGGTTTAGGTTAACTGGTGAGCCTTTGGCCCTAGTATACAAGTCGACAATAAAATCTAGATGGTTATTTTGTAATTTATTTTTAATTCAATAAATGGCTTCATGCTACAGTTTTTACAACAAAGTTACTTAATTAATTTGAATCGTATCAATATATCTGTTGTGTAGCATATAGACCATGAATGGTTGACGCACTCTTGAATAGGTCCAGTGGTAAAGGCAATCAGGCTGATGGACCGGATGGAGCGAATTGATAAATTATATTGTTGAGTTTCATTAACGTATCATAGTAAAGTAGACACAGTTTCTTTATCATGGTTTTTATTTTTAAGTAAATCGAAGTATCTTAGACTACTACGCAATTTCGATTTACGCGGATATTTATTTGGATCTCTTCATAAAAAAAAATTCATCACACTTTTGTCTACCAATATATATAGATAGATTCGGGATGAACATTATCCTAAATGTTAATCCATGGTATGACCATACATTTCATCCATTGCATTCAAATCCGTTCAGTAGTTTCAGTATCACACAGACTTATCTACGAAAATATATAAAGTACTGTTTATGATCTGCGAAAAGAGCAGCTGCTGAGTTTCTTGCCGGCTGTTCACAGTAGAGCCTGCTTCTCGAACCGGTGCGGTGGAAGAATCTTGACATATCATAAGTGGCACAAGTTGTCCTACATAAAATAAATAAATCCATTTCATTACATTATAATAGGTGCTTCCTCTTATTGCCATATTTTTCAAAACATAATAGTTTTACTAAAAAAAGTAATAAATTATGCTTATCAAAATATTTTCTATAGGTACGGGTAACATAGACGCGGGTAAATGGTACTTAGGTAGGTACTTTGTAACTAAATCCTATAGCAATAACTCGCTACGAAACGACTGAGCAAACACATAAAACCGGGATATTTTACCGTAATGGCTTTAGTTTAAAGTTCTAGAGCTCTAACATTTGATATAGGTACTTACTACTTATTGATTGTAGATCTTTACGTTGTAAGTGACCAAATGACCATTAATTATGCTTGAGTCTTGAGTAAGTACTTAGAGAGCGGTAAGTTTTTTGATGTCCAAAAATCTTTTAGTAAGAAGTTTACTAATAAATAATAATTTGTTAAAACCGGTAACCGCCGCAAGGCATCATTACCTGAGTTGGATGTAGTTCGTTAGCGTAGGTGTCCAAAATGATTTTAAGTTACCAAGTAAAACTATTTTATTTAACTTTATATACGCACAGAAATATTATAAACTTAAAATTTACCTGACTCCTGCACAAGTCAATTGTTTAAAAAAATTATTATTGTACATAAAATATTATATATTGTTATTCAGGTACAAGTTAAACCTTGACTGTAATCTCTTCTGGTGGTAAGAGATGATGCAGTCTCAGATTTTGTTGTAGTTTTAATAAACCCACAACTCTAATCGCTTGGAGGTCGTTTAAACTCTGCATATAGAAATAATGACGTATATTTTACCATCATACATAATACAACGTAGAAGAAAGAATGGGTCATTCTATAATATAATAAGTAAGCAATAAGCAATTAGGTTGGCATCGTCTTAACTAAAAGATCAAGGACTTAATACCTACTTCAATAACAACAACAGTAGTTTAAAAGCTAAGTAAGTAGAGCTACATTTATCTATTTTCCGGATTTGTCTGTAACGCTGTCGCCGATATGGCGTGGCATATTGCCAATGAGTCATCTCACCTATATTTCGAAGAAATGTACGAAATTCTCTGAAAATTGCAAGTCATCTTTCACAATTATTATAATATGTTCATTATCTTACGGTGGTTTGATGTCAATTAAACTACATATTGTTTTTACAATTTTGCTATCTTTGGTCAAACTGAAAAGGTGTTATGTAACGTTTTCTATAAGGTTCGTTACTAAAAATATTGTAGCTTCTGACTAACATTAGTTATAAATTAAACCTAGGTTTTAAAATGATATTAAAGTATTAATTTACCGCATCAGTCTAATAATCATTGATGATTTCTAATTTTGGTTTCTAAAAGCTTGAATAAGTAATAATAACTTTCGCTATTATGACATTGGTATGGATTAACTTACAATCATATTATATTAATATCTGATGCATTAAAAGGTGGAAAGAGAGTCAAGGTTGCGTTTTCTTTGTTTCGGCATAGCGCTGCGCTTCGCATTTAATGTCTTTTGAACTAGCTTCTGAGTGAGCTAGCCAGTTTCTCTTTGCTAAATACTTTTCCATTTCACTTGAAATTAACCTACTTGGAAATTCTGTGTGGTAGTTTTGCTACCTACGTTAGGCTATTGAGTAAAGCAGTTTCTTTGTTAGCATGTAGGTACATCTGTCTGTTCCGTCGTAACTCGAAAACAGTAAAGGCATTTAAGGCACATTTTAGGTAATTGCAAAATAATCTTCGCAAACTAACTGCAGAGCTATAGTAATTAAACCAACTGTCTGACTGACGAAGGTACTCGTACAAACAGATCTACTTAGCTATATAATATGGAATATTGAAATAGAACCTGGTCTTCTGACCTAGTCACAATGTATACTGAAACGTGTTATTTGCTTTGGCCCTAATTTGCACGAGCGTTAAAAAAGCGTTGCGTTAAAACCTTATATAACCTTATATAATATTATGTCCCACGTATATTGACTACATGCATCTACAATTCTACTTGTACTAGCAAAAGCTCGTCATTTGCCTACACCGCTAAAAAACTAATTGATGCCTGCGACTTCACCCCCTTGGATTTAGTTTAAAAAATCCCTTGAGCCTATATCCCAGTATCCCAGTGTCCCAGTAGCCTATATCCATCCAGATATTTATCTGTTCTGTCTCCGGGATGGATCGCGCATCCCGGAGACAGAACAGATAAATATCTGTTCCAAATTTCGTCGAAATTGATTAAACGGATAGACCGTGAAAAGGTAAAGGACAGGTTGACACACTTTCGGATGTTTTAATATTAAACACTTTCGGATTAAAAATATTAGCATGGATTTTGTGTGATCTTAACTATCAGCTAATGGCAACAGATTGGTTTAACCGATATTAGTTTACATAATAACTTTATGTTATATTGTTGATCGTTTTACATAATATGATCTTTCTATGTTCACGTAAACGTAACTTAGGTACGCTTAGGTAAATCATACATCTGGATTGATTGTGTTGTAAGGTAACTGTTCCTCGTGCTAGCGATTAATTAAACTGGGTGGATGTCGATTCAAGATGACTGCCACGATTAATTGCCAGATCAATCGTTTAAAGTTTCGATGAAAGCACATAATTATGTAAGTAGTATACAGAGATATTTTTTTATTTCTCTTTAGGTATTTAGTGAGCTTTTCAGCTAAACGCTTTGTTTACAAAAGCCTACAAAGTATAGTCCTTTTACAGCTTGGTCATTTGCTAAAGAAGGTACGGTACGGTACACCTTCCTATAAAAAGGATTTAAAAACCGACACAATTTTAATAGTAATTTGCCTAAAAAAATTTTTCTTTCAATAATAGTATAGTATGTAGGTCTAGTCATGTAGAATTTTAATATTTTATTGCGTAGGGCTGCTTCAAGGATTTGAAATAATTTTAAGTGAATGGATGGATGGATGATCTAAGGATGGTAATATGTTATATAAACAGATGTTGGTTTTATAAAAAGGTATAGGAGATAACATTATGAGGTCATCGCCATTTATCGCTTGCAAGATGTTCACATTATACTTCCACTAGATATTCCATAGTACACCTCTCAATTCAAATAATAATTAACTACTATCTCATTTGTACAGCCAAATATGGGTTTTTTTCAGTCACAAAAAGGTTTCTTTTTATTTGCATTTGTTTTATTATGGTGTGTTTTCATTAGGTCAGTGGCTGAATGTGTTGACCGTATATTTTGGTTTAATGGAATTTGTGAACCGATGATGTTAGTTTGGTTACATTAGATTGGTGGCCGAATACTGTAACCACATTCGGCTTAACCGAATTCGTCAACCGAATAATTATGTTTACACTAGGCGGTGATTAACTGGTTTTGAGCGCTGACATTAGGCGAATGCATCGACCGCGAATTCGTTTATGTTCGTTTCCAACGAATTAGTGATCGAGAACGGGGTATTAACCGAATACGGCCAACCGAATACTTAAATCAATATTTACACTTTACGTGAAAAAGTCAATCAAACAAATACATCTACCCTATTTGTTTTATCGTATTTCGACTGTCTATCAGATGATCCTTAAAGCGGAAAATGTGTCGTATACCAAAACAACATCTACTTCAGTATGATAACCCTGAACTAGCTACGTGTTGTGAAAATTCCTTCGGGAGAGTAAACGAAATGAATGTGAAATGAAAAGTACTGCGCAGCTTGATTAAAATTTATACATTGGAACTTTTTTCTTTTCAAAATTTTTACACATGAAAACAATTTTATCATGTAGGTAAAAACATTTTTCCCAACAGTAGTAGTATTGTACGGGTAGGTACCTATATGTTTCAACATTAATATGATTCCTGTTAAGATACAAGCAAATTAAAACATAAAAACAATATTTCCTTTGCCTTCACGTTTATATGGATATAACCCCTGCAGCATCAGAATTGACAGTCTGTAGTTTAATGGGTAAAATTGATACTTAACAGGGCTCTCTCCGTCACTCGTTTCATACAATCGTAGTTCCAATTTCATTTGAATATTAAGCAACCAAAGTCCATGAAATTTTGCAGATATATTCTAGAAACTAATATCTGTGTCTGTGGTGTTTTAGATTTTTCTTAAAATATGCAGTTTTAAAATTACAGGGGCTCCAAGATTTGTATGAAAATTTTAAGACCGCGTAACTTTGAAACCGAATATTTTAACAGAAATCTGGAAAACCACAGACATAGATATTAGTTTCTAGAATATGTCTGCAAAATTTCATGGACTTTGGTTGCTTAATATTCAAATGAAATTGGAACTACGATTGTATGAAAAGAGTGACGGAGAGAGCCCTCTTAATATTCGCATTATTAACTGCTAGACAAGAGCAATATAGCTTTTACAGAGATACAGGCCCAAAGTTCCATATCTGAATTAGCTAAGTAATAAACAAATGTTATAATTACGAGTGAAGCTAAATAAAACAGTTTAAAATATAAGGGAACGATATACTAATGGTTATATACATAACATTAAAAATTTAAAAAACCCCCGACACAAAACTTCTAAAAATTAAATAACCTGTTTGATAAGTAAACAAGAAAAGAGCCGATAACTTTCAAATGGATGAACCGATTTTCTTGGATTATAGCTAAGAACACTCTCGATTAAGCCACCTTTCAAACAAAAAAAATTAAAATCGGTTCATTAGTTTAGGAGCTACGGTGCTACAGACAGATACACGGATACACACGTCAAACTTATAACACCCCTCTTTTTGGGTCGGGGGTTAATAATATAAGGGACCGATATACTAATGGTTATACACAAAATATAGGGTAGTCGGACAGCAAAATATCTGTGTGTGAGATTAGAGAAGATTTCAGTTTACGAGCGGGCTCTAAGCCGCGACACCACATCAATATAAGCCGATACCGCAATACGATTCCCTTTGTGCCGATGCTTTGTCACCAAAATCCAGACTCAGCTGTAGTACACCGCAACGATATTTTACTTATTAGGATTAGGTACGAAACAAATCAGACGAAAAGTGCTTTTTTTCAATTGGTATAAAAACCTAGGACGCTACGTCGCCAAATATCTCTTCTACTGGTCTGTTGCTGTTATTTTAACCGATTTAAAACTTAACTCATGACCAGTTGGTTAAAGGTGGTTAAACTATGATTACAATTAAGTTGAAGTATTTGACCACTAAAAAGCTAAGTAATCAGGGGTCGTTTGCTTTTGACCGAAATACTTACAAAGAAACAATTAATGCTGATTTGTGCAACTCACTATGATTTGTTTAGGAGCTGTCTAATGTAATTTTAACAGCGATTTTATTTTAACCACCTGATATGCAACTGGCTCTTGGTCTTTATCTATACACAAGTTTCTAGAACTGTGTTTTAGTTTTTGTCTATCGAAATGGAGTTATCTGCCCACTGCACTATTCTAAATTAACTTTTTGTCTAATTTAGATATGCGAATAATGTAATGTTTTTGTTGGTCAGTAGCTTCAGTTCTAGGTCAATGGCGTTAAACGTGCTGGCAAATATTGATCTACTTTGTAGTGGTAAATTCCTATTCTCAACAGATTCGGGCGCGCGATGTTGAGACTAGATTGAAAGTAGGTATAACCACAATGTAAATCTAAATACGAATCTATACCTATATATTTCGTGCTATAATTAGGGAGCTGAGGGCAGAAAATTTTTCTCGCGTGCTACTAGTTTAAAAAAAGTTAAGGTTTTCATCACAAAAAAATCTAAAAAAGTTACGCTGCTTTATGGAATAAGTAACTAAAAGCTAAATTATACTTTTTTCACTAATATAAACTTCCACACACGCCAGGTTTCAGTGACTAGGTACCTACATGGTGACTACTGACTTGAATGAGTAATAAGAGTGATATAAACCAGGTATATACAAAGTATCTACATAAATATCTATGAGTAATTGAGTGATATAAACAGGATAAACTTACAAAGGCTCTATTTTCTTTTCTAGATATTTCTATCTACAACAAAAGTAGGGCAGACTTCAACTGAGGTGAAGATAAGCTACATAAAGGACAAATAGGAAATGAAGAAAAAGTATTACGATCAATACTGAATATAAGTGGAGGAAAACTCAAGTAAATATTGTTCACATTCTAAAATATTGCATAATTGTACAAATTTTACTATATTTTTAATTTGAATCTGTAAAAGCAACAAATTTTTAGAGGTATCTATCGCGCTTTGTTGCTAACTAGGTAGGTAATTAATAACAAAATAAGAACTTTTTATGTAATTACTTAATGTAAAAATTACGAATTACTTTATATTGTAGTTTTTTGAATTCTTATTTAAGTTAAACAAAAAATATCTACCTTGTTTTTTAAAAATAAAGCATCAAAATATTCACGTTTTAAATTTTATTCCGATGCTTAAAAATCCTTTGTAGCCTATGCCAGTAGCGCGCTGCAATAGCATTGCGACAATTTTGTTGTGACTATTCTCATTTGCGATATTGATCGAGTGTGAATGAAGTAAATTGGACTTCATTGTTCGATTGAAACTCTCTTTAGATAACTTTGTCATGTTTATTTATAGATACAGATTTAACAACCTGGAATGAATTATAATAACATTTTTTGTAAATGGAAGCATATCATGCATTACTTCGTAAACGGCAGTTTTTCTTTGAAAAACTGTTGAAGTTGTTGAAAAAGTTGTAACACATTAGTTGTTTTCACGATATTACAGGTTTCAAGCCGGTCATGACTCATACAAATCGAGCTGATGCTAGTCCATCTTTTGTGTGCTGTTCGCTTTGACACCAATACCCAGACAAAGATTAATGTATTTAGGTATATTGTGTCCGACGTGTCCAAACGTTATATGACAATTACTAAACTGACATAGAAAATGTTCGTCATTGTATCTCGTAAATCATTCGCGTACTACTTGAACTCTTAACTTAAATTCTTCTTCTCAGCTTAAATTTTTTCTCACAATCTTTTTATGGACTGGTACATGCTTCAAATAATAATTTGTAATGCAGTAGCTAGAGAATAGTTCATAAACGTTCAAAATTTAGATAGCATGGTTCAAAGAGACAGTTAGTCTATCTTGTAAACGGTGTTAGGAACTTATGTAGTTAAACTTTATATTATCACGTAGCCACAACGTTGCTATACAGCATATACCTACTCCAGACGTCCAAGTTCTTGAACTATTGTATTATACAGGGTGTTTGGTAATTAGTATAATACAATGACGACACGTACCCATGCTACTTTGATCTGATAAACACAATGCTGAAGTATAATGACGAAATAAAATTATAATAATTTCCATACAAATTAAAAAAAAATATGTCAAAGTTTTCATGACCCTAACGTCTCACTGAGATGGTTGGCCATCTTTAGATAGGCCAAGGCTAACGATCTCAGTGAGTTAGGGCACGTTAAAGCCATGAAAACTTGGTCATAAAAAAAATTAAAATTTTGTATGGAAATTTTTATAATTTTATTTCGTAATTTTACTTCAGCATTGTATTTATCAGATCAAAGTAGCTTAGGTACGTGTCGTCATTATATACTAATTACCAAACACCCTGTATATACCTTGATCCATAATAAAATAGACGAGATACAAGCTGGCATTTAACGTCACGACGCGAAATGCCGGCGGCAGTTATCATATGTTCATTAATTACCTACTACTTGACCTTTACTTCGCAATAAGGAACACAAAACTGTTTAGAAAGTCTAAGAAGATTCTTATGGAGAACTTCTTTCACGTGTTTTTGTTACTTTTGGCGATCTGGTAGGCGTTGTCAAGTAATTACTTGGCAACATAAATAATTTTCTTACCTAACGTAATCTAGTAAACATTTATTTCAATGGACATGGCCATTTGGACAGTGTATATTTTTTGTAAATATTAATTTTAAGTGACAAGTTTTGATTTATTAATTTAATTACCTATCTAGTTACATTTTTCATTTTTATCTTAAGTATTCTTAAATTTATGTTAAAACTGTATTAAATAAATTGCATGTTCAGGGATTGTAAAACAAAAAAAAGTAGTCAGTCTAATATCGTCTACATAATTTTATAACACTAAGCAAAGGCACATTATCAAAATATAGGCTTCTCACGGCCGTAACTGTCTTACCGTGATCTATTCCGAGAGAGCTTGCTTACTTAGAAATGGATTTACTTATTAGTTGTGATCTAATGGATATCTTTATCTGTAATAAAGAAAATATCTAATGAATAATTATGCAGATAAAATAAGGTACACGCTATGGGCATTACGGACAGATTTAATTATTGTGCTAAGAAACGTCGCGCGTTTTGTCTTTCATATTAAAATACTAATGCTTAGCTGTAGCTATCATATGAATGAATATTATTAGAGATTGAATGCACATTTATTGTAGGGATACCACTTAAATCAATTTAAAGACCAGAAAAAAAGCATTACAGAGAATATAATTTGGTGTTTTTATCGCTATCAAAGTAGGTATATTGATTTCATCCAGTATCAGCTACATTAGTCGATAAAATAAAGTTGATAGATATTCTCATTCTAAAAATTTAAAACAAAATCATTTTCTGAGATAAAAATAAAAACAAAATGCCAGAGTTAACAAGCATGCAAAAGCGGCCCCTAGATGCTAAAAATTCGCCTAGATTTACACAGTCCACTCTTTTTCAAAGTTCTTTTCAATTTCATTATGTATGTAGATACCTTTATTTGCTATTCCAGCACCAAATTATTTGCTGACCTCAATATCAGTGGCGACAGGAAACGAGTTTAAAAGATTTATGAACGTATTTGGCTCCGGAGTTCACTACTCAATTGTGCGTAAATTATATTTTTATACTAAATAATGCGCATGACTTCATCCGCGTAAATATAGCTTTTTTAAAAATCCCACGAGAACTCTATGATTTTCCTAGATACATATTTGTAAGTATGTGTTAATTCAGGGTATAAACTATCTCCATTCCCCGCAAATCGGGTTTGAAAAAAAATTGAGTTTTTTAAAACTCGTAGAAATTCTTTGATTTTTCGAGATAAAAAGTAGGCTATGTCCGTTCCTGGGAATCTAACTATCTCTGCACTAAGTTCCATCAAAATCGGTTTGACTGATGGACTGTGTAAAGCTAGCAGACAGATAGACACACTTTGGCATTTAACTAAGATTATTAAGATTAAGGTCAATGGCGACATTGTGACCTTTGTGAAGTCGCCACGCGCACAGTCTACGTTGCGTTTTCACGAATTATACCTACTTACTCGTACCTTAAGTTAACCGCCAGCTAAGTTTAACACGAAAGGTTATTTATCAAGTTTACCCTACTTAGTAACAACCGCTAAATTGTTTGCAGCACGAAATTTGAGGAGCTAAAGCTATAAACTTGCCGTCATTTGACAGTTTACACAAAGTCAGTTCTCCCGGCTATGTATGCTTAATGAAAGATTTAATAGCAGTAGACAGGCATCACCCGGTACAATAAATAATTGTGAAAGTGTGCCTATTTTTATTTCTATTTCACACAGAGGTCTACTGGAGAAGGACATAGGATAGTTATTCTTTATCCCGGAAAATCAAAGTCCCGTGGGAAATCCACGAGGACGAAGTCGCGGGCTTCAGTTAATAAAATGTAAAATGCAAATTACAATATTTTATCCGCATCATGAAAACCATTAAATTATTACCTACGATACTAGTAATGCTTTAAAATTGCTATAATTTTCACATTAACTATATTTCCCATGCGTCATCGAAACGCTCGCTACGTAATAATTTAGAGCGGAAATAAGGCTCCCTATCTCGTGGAAGATCAAATTTCATAGTGCTGAAATTGTGCTTGTGGTTTACCTATTATTAGTATAGTAAATAAACGATAATACATTCTACTAGACGACCCGCCCCGGCTTCGTTCTGAGTTTATAAATATAAATATAGAACAATGTTAAAATACACCGAGTGACAGAAAAATAATTTTACTATATCTATCGCTATTCATCGGCCGTTCGCGGGTAGTAGTGCTGTTCGGGTTTTAGTGCTGTTTAACTTTATCTTGTTATAGACATATTACTACAAGCATTAGCTCGTGACATCGTCTGCGTGGATAAACCTTGAGACATTACTTTTCATGATAAAATGTATGCTTATGTCCGTCTCTTGGTTGCAAATTTTATTAATATGGAGAAATAATTATAATGTATCTACTTAACTGAAATTCTACACATTTTTCACATTAGACCGCGGGCAATATGTATATTTCCCGCATTCTAATGTAAAAAAATATATAAATATGTGTATAAAACGTAAATTGCGTTTAATGTCGGCTCGCTACAGTTCAGCTAACGCTTTCAGGGTATATCCCTTATCCACCAATCATCTGTGCTTTGATGCTTATTTACCTACATACTTGTATGTATCCACCAAGTGAATATATACGCCTACAGAATATAATGTTCTATTCATTTTGCTGGCCAGCTAAGCTAGTCATCTTTGCTTAGAGGCAAAGCCCACACGGGTGGAGTGGCGCCGAGGCTCGGTTTTTTCTTTTTATCTGATTTGACCTCCACCTCTCTGGTGTAGAGGTGAATGGTCTTATAAGCGGAAGACCCTGGAGTTGATTCCTGGCAGGGGCAATTTAATATTATAAATTATACTGAAATACGTAATTTTATTATGCTCAGTCTTATTCTAGAACTAAGCGGAATGCCTAAGTGGAAAATAAGTCAAAACTGTTCCTATTATTTTATACAAGTGTAAATTAAAAATTTATAACACCCCCGACAAGTGAAGGTTACAAAAGAGCTGATAACTTTCAAACGGCTGAACCGATTTTCTTAGATTATACCTAAAAACACTCTCGATCAAGCCATCTTTCAAACAAGAAAAACTAAATTAAAATCGATTCATTAGTTTAGGAGAACTACGATGCCACAGACAGATACACAGCGTCAAACTTATAACACCCCTCTTTTTGGGTCGGGGGTTAAAATCCAGCCAGCACTTGAAAGGCTTTAAGTTTTAAAGTAAACAGATGCCCTTTTACGTAAGTTATATCGTACCAAAGCTGACAAAAACCATTACTAATCCTTGTATAGGTACGGATATTGTAACCCGATAGTCCAGATAATCCGACCTGACTGGATTACTGTGAAACAGGGACAACTGTGAAATCTCAAGTGAGTCGAGAACATGGCAATTTTTAGTGTAGGTATACCGATATTTTAGTATTCTATTATTCTACTCGTCACACGAGCAGAATGCTAAAGCTCCAAAGATTTAAATGCATGAAATACCTACCTCCCTTCTCATATACATTCTGGAATCATTTTGGCACCCTAAGGTTATAATTATAGGATAGCATAAATGCTACCAATCTATAATTTTGTTTTCACAATTGTTATTATCGTTGACTTCATGTCAACAGAGGACTCTTCGTCGTTCGTACAACAACACAAAAATCTTGTAGGGGTTTTCAAGGTGTTTCGTGAGTACACAAGGTACCTACTGAAGTGGTAGTGTTGCAACGTAAAACGCAGTGTTATGGAAACGTCTATTAGAAACATGAAACAAACGTCAAGTCGAAAAATCACTGGGCAATTAGTTGCACAATCACAAGGACTGTGGAAGTCTCTATATTGTATATTTTATGTGTGAGAGGTTTCTGGTGTAGTAGGGAAAATACGGCTCACCTCGAAAGCAAGTTTTAGGATGGTTTT
This sequence comes from Maniola jurtina, assembly GCF_905333055.1. Classification (NCBI taxonomy): domain Eukaryota; kingdom Metazoa; phylum Arthropoda; class Insecta; order Lepidoptera; family Nymphalidae; genus Maniola; species Maniola jurtina. The sequence continues at coordinate 9,315,339 of NC_060030.1, forward strand.
AGGTTACATTTCTGGCCGTAGGTATTGAACAATCAGATTACATTGTTGACGTAAACGTGCTTAAAATAAGAAATACCTAAACGGATAACAATAATATAATAAAAAATTAGAATACTAGAAATAATAAGAAGGCCAGTGTGTAACTAGGAGTATGAAAAGCGGGACGCAACAGGCTTAACTTCGGGATTACGCCCTCAGGGGCTTCGCGCTACAAATTAAATGAGCGCAAACACTTCTCACTAGGTGATATAGGCCGAAATACAAGTAATATCTTGTACTGGTCTTATATATATTACACTTCTTTTTAACGTAAATCAATTTATTTTAGCTACTTCATTAGCATAGAGTTCTTCATACTGAATAGCAAACGAAAAGTGCCTTTTTTACTTTTGATAATAAATTAATACGTCTTCAAACTTTTCAGAACTGTTAAACATATTATTTGTATACTGCTGGAAATACGTTATACCGTACCGTGATAGGTACTCAGCTATAGTACCTATTATATGTGGAGTTCTGTGGTACCTATGTATAGTCTGGTATTCATGATATGCCTGAACGATTCATAGATGTGGTGAAGTTGTTTGTGCCTTGCTGATTGAGTCAAGCAAGCCTCGTAGATCACTGTCACTTAAAGATGAACCGAATAATAATAAAAGTCACCTGAAGACACATTTATGTGAAGTCACGCCCGCCTCAGAAAGGTATGAGAGTTTCATCAAGTTATGTTGAAGCACGTTCTAAAATATTTCGGTTAAGATAGTCACAACAAACAGACCTTAGAATATAGTATGGGAAGTTACCTTTTGTAGAAGAGGATGCGAGATAGCAAGTAAAGCTGGATTCTTATATATTTATATATAAGAACTACTGTTGACTACTGAAATTAGTAGGTAGGTATGTCATAAACAATTCGATACACAGTATGTGGAAATACCCCATTGGCGTAACGACCAATATAATATATTATAGTAGGCATTAGAGACAGCGTTTTAAAAATGATCTCGGATACCTTTTCTCGCCTCGCGTGGTATGTAGGTATGTATGTATGTCTATTATTGCACCATAAAATACAGATACAGAAGATGTGGGTTGTTTTATTGTATTGACTGTAGTTGGACCTAAATTAGAAATTAATATTTAGCTGTAACACTTTAAGCGCTCTATCATTTTGCGGAAATAGGGAGCTGGTTGCAGGAAATTTACCGGGGAAGCTCTCAATTCGTTGGCTCGCTTGAAAATTTACCGGAAACAGGCCGATTCTGGATCGATGTTATAACTTGTCACGGCGAACGATTGCGTTTCGTCCAAAAGCCAGACATTTTGAAGAGAAATGCCGTAAAAGTTAGCCTGTACTGTACTATGCTAAGTATAATTTTTGTAGGTCAGTCGTAACATTTTGTATGACTGGCTTTTAACCGGTTTTTTATTGCAGAGTAGTTGCATTGACTATAAGTAGTAGGTGACGTTTGTTAATTTTAACTATAAAATGTAAACCACCAAGAACATGTCATGTAAACTTGGTTGCAAAGACTCACAAGTTCATAATCTTTCACTGTTAAAAAGTTATGAGATCTCTAATAGAGCCAAGCCACTAGCTGAGCTTCTTTTCTTATATATTAGTTGATGTAAGTATTCTGTAACTTTTATTTTATTACTTTTAATTTATTTATTATTCAGTTCATCGGGAAATGGAGATTGGTGGTGCGTGTCGACAAAAAAGGCAGAATAGCAAAAAGTTAGTTATTTTTAAACACAAATGTCCTAATGTTCTTTCCCAAAAAAGTTTTTTACTGGCTTCACCTATATTCCAAATGGTAAAACACAAATCAGGGCCTAGAATTTAGTGACAAAGCCGGTGGCACACAAAGGAACAGTTGCGTGGTGTCCGCTTAAATTGATGCGGTGATTTCGTGTCGTGCCAGCTGGTAAACTGAAAGCCTATTCTAATCACGCACGTTTGTTGAGAGTTTCACTTGCTATTAGGATATAAAAATTTGTACTAAAATTAGAATACATCGTCTACTTTAAATAATTTCTCTCAATGAAGGTTAAAATATTAACCATATAATAAAATAATAATGGCTAGAAGATGCCCACGACTTTGTACTCGTGGATTTCTCGTGGAATCTGTTTGATTTGTCAAAATTAGAGTAGGTAGCCTATATCCGGCACCGGAATGCAAACTATCTCGCTTAAATTAACTTATCAAAATTGATTCTACGGATGAAATCACGGATCACGGTTCTACGCCGTGAAACTTTACTACTTTTTCGCAATAATGTGAAAGTATAGATATAATCTAATTATCTTAATATTACAATGATCTGTTAAAATACCAACGTCTTGAGCCTACATTTTGTAGTAATTATTACCAACGTAGATTCTCTTAGGTTATGAATTTCCATAGCATTAAACAACTCTACGCTTATAAATTGTATCTATAGCGCTCCTAAGGTAGGTACGGCTGTAAAATATAAAATTCAAAATGATGAACTTTTAAAATCATATTCCTATAAAGTACCTATAATATTCTGTAAAATGGAGTAAATGTATCTCGAAAATGTATATATGTTGAAATAAATATTTTGAAAACACGCATTTAGTTTTTGTTTGCTTTCAAAATAAAACAGGAAACGTCCATTATTCGTCTGACGGCCATAAATACGATGAATGCAATGCAACGTTTAAAAATTCCAATTTATCAACGCTGCTGAGCACAAAAATATGTGGACAAATGAAGGTTTCATTTTATTAAAGTTTTCCAAGCAATTCGGAAATTATAATTGTTACTCATAAACTCATTTCTCATCACAGAATGTTAAAACATTTTTAAGATCCCGAACTCTTACGTAATTTTTATTATCTTGATTTTACCAGGTGGTAAGTGCCACAACAAAAATATTATTGAATACCTAATATTAAAAATCGGAAGCTTGAAGAGGATCATTTAAAATTTTATAGCTGATACTAAAAGTTTGATTTTGAGGCACTGACTGTTATTAATGTTGGGGTCAACGTAGCCACAAGTAATTATTCTTCGACCCACCCTTAAGTAGGGTGGGGCTAGAATTTATTACGGCTGTTAGCAATTTCTTGCAGGTCAGTAACATTGTCTTATCTAACTCTCTTAATTAAGCGCATTACACCGTAATAGTGAGTGGTATATTATTGTTGTTTAGAAATATTATTCTCTAGAAATATTTTTGTAATTCTCCGGGATGCAGGCTATGTACTTTCCGTCAAAATCAGTTAAACGACTGTAAAAAGCTGGAAGACAGACAGACAGGCACACCTTCGCTTCGCCTTTATAATATTAGTATGGATTGTCACAAATTCACTTGTTTTTCCCCTCTGCATTTGTGTTATTGAAACTAAATATCCATGATTTTTATTTTGTCTGAGATTATAATATGGGTTATTTATCTTTCAAAATATACCTAAGTACCTATTTTTAACCCCCGACCCAAAAAGAGAGGTGTTATAAGTTTGACGTGTGTATGTGTGTATCTGTGTATCTGTCTGTGGCATCGTAGCGCCTAAACGAGTGAACCGATTTTAGTTTAGTTTTTTTTTGTTTGAAAGGTAAGGGCTTGATCGAGGGTGTTCTTAGCTATAATCCAAGAAAATCGGTTCAGCCGTTTGAAAGTTATCAGCTCTTTTCTAGTTACTCCAACCTTCACTTGTCGGGGGTGTTATAAATTTTTAATTTACACTTGTTCATTCAAATTTTCACACAATAGGCGTGACATAATATAAGAAACAGAAAAAGTGGCCTAAAAACTTTAAATAAACCAAAGAGTTGAATGAATGGAGTATTTTGCATTGTTAGGCCCAACCATGTCCTGGTTCTGAAGTGCATAGTAAACATTCCTCGAGAACAAGTAAACGGAATTCACATACGTATTGTAACTGGCCTCGTTTAGGTTTATTCCCATTTGCCATCGCATGCTTGCCCCCGTAACATATTCTGCCCCGCGACATTGTTTCACCTTATTACCAACTGCCTCCAATCGAAAGCTTTGCGCTTCGAGACCCGAATGGTTGAAAAATTATTATAAATGTAGTGACAGATAGAAAAAGTTAGTGAATTAATTTAACGGGATATGACTGAAATTATGCATACGTTAGATCACAAGACAAAATTGGTCTAAAAATAACGACTTTGACCAGCCAAAAATTTGAATTAAAAAAAAATATATACTTTTGTATTTTGTTAAAAAAGTTATTTTCAATGATACTCTACAAATTCAAAATATATTCGATACTCTCGCCCGTGGAGATGGCGCCTTAGGTAAACTAAAGAAAACTAAAAAAAAGCAGATTTTTATTTATGTTTATTTGTTTTTGATTTATCGTGCAAAATGTTGGAAAAAATACCCGAGTACGGAACCCCCAGTGCGCGTGTCTGACTCGCACATGGCCAGTTTTTTTTGTTTCGTAGTGTAGTATGTTAGCGGAAAAAATTGTACCTAAGTATATTGTTTTATTTTTAAATTACTTAAATCCTATTGTAACAAAGTAAACGTTTTAAGAAAGTAATTTTAGTAAAGTGTTCCCAAAACAGACAGTGAGGGTCGGGAATAAGCGCTTATTTGGGAGTGGAGCCTTCGGCCATAATCCGCAGGGCTTGACTTTAGTCCCCCACTCAAAGAACACATAATCACGGTATTATACCGGTACGTGTTGAAAATCTCTAGAGATGACGTCATATTTATATTTTATATTATACTAGCTGCTCCGCCCGGATTCGCTCGGGTCAAATGGGATAAACCTATATACCTACACATGATATTACTTAAGAGGGGTCTCTCCGACACTCGCTTCATACAAACGTAGTTCCAATTTCATTTGAATATTAAGCAACCAAAGTCCATGAAATTTTGCAGACATATTCTAGAAACTATCTATGTCTGTGGTTTTCCAGATTTCTGTTAAAATATTCGGTTTCAAATTTACGCGGTCTTAAAAATTTACATACTTTGAGCCCCTGTAATTTTAAAACTGCATATTTTTAGAAAAATCTAAAGCACCACAGACACAGATATTAGTTTCTAGAATATGTCTGCAAAATTTCATCGACTTTGGTTGCTTAATATTCAAATGAAATTGGAACTACGATTGTATGAAGCGAGTGACGGAGAGAGCCCTGTTAATCTATGTTACTTCTGGATAAAGTAGCTTTCTAATCGTAAAATTTATCGATTTCAAACAATCAAACAAATCCTTGCTCTTTATAATATGTATTAGCACACCAGATAACCAGATTAGATAACCTATGTTACGCACCGCGTCAAAATAGTGAAAACAGGTAGGTACTTTGTCATATAATATTATATTTCAGTCACTGCAGGCAGCGGTAGCCCAAGCATAATCAATGTGACAACACTTTCCCCTGCTTTTGCAGCGCTTTGTCTGTGCAAAACCTACGAAAAGATTTCTCGATTAGATAAGAAGACGAATGAAGTGTGAATAATATCATCATCATCAACCCATCGCCCGGTTTACTACTGAACACGGGTTTTTTCCTAGAATGAGAAGGGTTTGATATAATCTACCACGCTTGCCAAGTGCGGATTGGCTGACTACTTCAGTGTGCAGGTTTCCTCGCGGTATTTTTCTTTCTTTCACCTTTACCACACACACCTTTAGCACACGATACCTACTTAAAGTTTCATAAAAGGCATATTACTCCGTAAAGTTAGAGGTGCGGGTCCGGGATCGAACCTCCGACTTCCAACTTAGAGGCTGACGTTTTAACCACTACGCTATAACCGCTTTATAAGATCAGGTCAAATTAAAAGGTGATCAAGTAACGTAAACTTATACGACTGTTAGAAAATCAGTGTGACAAATAACACAAAATGTAGCGAGTTTTATGAAACCTTACTGTAGTTCTATACTTGCTTTTTATTTCCTGTAATAAAACACAAGTGCAGTTTCAGCGCTGTGAAATTTGATCTTCACGGAGATAAGAAGACTCATTTCCGCTCTAAATTGTACGGCTTACATTTTAAAAATATGTAGAAATATAATGCAATTATTTCGTGTTAACATTTAAGCATTCAGTGTTATGTGACCTAGTAGTACCTATCGCGTAAGGAATTCTGCTTATTTTTTAAATATTAGTATGATATGTAGGTACTTTATACAAATCTAAATGTATATCATGTCCACGTGGAATGGTGCCAAGATTGCTGGCTGCATTTCCGCGCTGAACAGTCGGGTTGATCCTTTGCATAAATAACGATCCAGCCTTTCTATCACCAGAAGAGATAATTAACCGCGGCAAAATACTTAGCGTTTATATAATAGTGACAAAATAGGTGTGTAGGTAAATGCCTACCATAGGTAGATGCAAGAAATCAACGGATAAGCAATATTTTGGGTCGTAAAGTTAAGTTTTGACAAAAGGACAAGCCTTGTAATAAGAGCATAATAACTCAAGCGAGTTATGAGGGTGATATTTTGAATAGGGTTTCCAATAACTATAGGGTAGGGTGGAAATAAGTGACCTTATTTTGTGAGTGGACCTTTCGCGTGACTTCGCGTAAAGCGCAGGGCTATCTAGATTTTGGTACTTACTTACATCGATGTAAGGAGGATAATAACTAATTATCACGATATTATGCTGATACGTGCAGAAGATCATAGTATTCAGAAATACACGGCTTATTGATTGAGAAACTTTTACATGCCGTAATATTGTTTATTAAATGAAACGTTTTGTTGCATAGATTCCAAAAATATGATAAATATGATTGAGATAAAACAAATGAATCGAATACCTGTGGTTTTACTTTTTAAACATTAGCAGGTTCGGTTTCTAACGTTTTAAGAACTGCTTATTTGGCGTAATTAAAAACATTTTGAACACTTATTTGAAGTTTTTCCTATTTAGGCTTATAACGTAGGTATCGAAATACTAAAATTAAAAATATATATATATATATAAAACTATCTAAAATTTACTTGATAGGTATAGATCTATCGGGTATATAATTTACACGCCGATGACTGAGATACAAAACATTTCGCTTGAACAAAGGAAATGCTTAAATTGTTCCCGACAATTAAGCTTTTGCTCACGGATTAAATCTATCGAGCGGCACCGCTGAAATGTGACCATAAAACGAAATGGCCACGCAAATATTAATATTCTATCTATCAAACAAAAGGTTGTTAAAACATCCCAGCTTTTTCTAAGTTTATTAGGTAAGTCAGGAAAAGCAAAAGAAACAAAAGAAGAAACCATGTTCGCCAAGAGGCTTTGTTGATCAGCTAATTTTGCCTGTATAATAAAACTGATTTTCTTCTCACGTTGATTTATTATCGGTGCTGGCGATCTAGTTTATCTGCGTTTTTCAGGAACGTTTCATAGTAATACATACTTAAATGGGTATGGCCATGCACAGCTCAGCGCTGATCGATCAGCGTTATTCAGTGTACAGTAAATTGGTGTACTGGTTTATATGCACCGTATTCTCTTCCAAGGTTATACAAAAAATTGATAAATTTCGACTTTTACTCTAATACAAGTGATACGAGTAGACATTGTGTCAGCGGCAGTTACAGGGCAACTAACGCAGCTCGCTTCAACAAAAAGCAAAGTCGGTAAAACTGCTGACGTTAGTGACCGTTAAAATGCTTCATAATATTTATCTGTCATCACCGACGAACAACGTGTGAAAAAAAACTAGCACATTTCTTTGCTTAGCCCCGTTCTTATAAACAAGAGTAAATATTATCTAAACACGGTTAGGTATGTATAAAATTACAAAGTCTAAACTATTGATTGCAGTTGAGTTCATGTACTTACAGTAAACTGAAGAGCACGTACTTGAACGTCAGGTAAGGTAAACGCGCGATGTATTTGATATTCACTGAAAAGCACCCTGCATTTTGATGCTCTATTATGTATAAGCTCTCGTAACTGTTCAACGATTTACCAACACTCGGTAATGAAAACTTGGTTTGCATAGTAATCAAATCAAATCATTACATTTATTCAAAGTATGTAGTACAGTTTTTTATACAACAATTACTGTCAAAGCCTAAAATTTATTCCTTAGATAAAAGTTATTTGACGATTGAAAAATCGGCCCTTAGTAGGATAAAAACTTTACTACCATGAAATGTATAATCCATATCAGGGCGCATCGTTGCTCACGTCTGTATAGTCTCCATATATTAATCATGAGCAAGTCTACTGCAGACTCGGCTTACTAATAAAAGCCAAAGGTTAAAGGTCAATACAGTCAAATCTCTCAAAATACATACCTTCAGCCAATGTACGGCAAATGTTGTAATTTCAAAAGATATTATGGCAGTTCTAATACCGTTTCCTAATTATAATTATTACTCGTTGCAGCAAATATAAGATCAATATCTTTTCACGGTACCGAAAAATATATTTTTCTACTAGCCGATACCCGCGACTTTGCCCGTCGCGACTTCGATTTAGGTTTTTCGAAATCCCGTGGGAACTCTTTGATTTTCCGGGATAAAAAGTAGCCTATGTGCTAATCCAGGATATTATCTATCTCCATTCCAATTTCAGCCAAATCCGTCCAGTGGTTTTTGCAGGTTTTTTAAGGAGTAACAAACATACACAGTACACACACACACACACCTACAAACTTTCGCCTTTATAATATTAGTATGATATATATATGAGTGTGATCGGCTCGATACCGATACTCTATACTCGGGCAAGATTGATTCAGTAGCGATTAAAAATTTTTGGTATCGCTTATAACAAACAACCATATTGATACTACTTCTCTGCCGCATCGAAGATTTTTTATTCGGCGATTTTTCAGTTTCAGCATAAAAAGCTTACGTAATCTGATGATACTCGTTTGAATCCAAAAACAAACAATGCATCTATAGATATTTCGACGTACGTAGGTTGCACTACGTAGGATTTGTTTTCAGATAAAAATTGCGCAACGGGATTACTTCGAAAATGTACGTTTTAATAAAATTAAACATTAAATAATAGCTATCTTTTCTTTCTGCACTCCTCTCTGTTGCTGAGTCGTTTTTGAATTTGTCGTGCAAAGGTAAGATTTTTTGAGATAATAATCCATACTAATGCGAACTGCCTCGTTGGTCTAGTGGTTAGCACGTTCGACTCCGAAGGTTGGGCTCCCAGGTCAGGCTATGAGAGCGAGAGAATAGAGAATCTGTGTTTGTGAACACACTTGAGCACTATAATATCTCTCGCGCAGTTAGCTAATCTCTAATGGAGATTGGCCGAAATTTGGTCGGAAGGTCAATGCGAAAGTACATTTTGTCTGCTTGTTTGTTTGCTAGCTTTTCACTAAAAATTTGGTGCTTGCATCCCGGAGAAGGACATAGGCTACATTTGGTCCCGGAAAATCAAAGAGTACCACGGGATTTTAAAACCAAGACCAAGTCGCGGGTATCATCTTGTATGAAAATAAAGCTTTTATGTGGTTCTCGTGGAAAGGAAAGCGGTAAAGTTGATCTACCACATGTTCCGCCACGGAGGTGTTTTGACGGAAGTCGGAATTTGCGCCCCGCCAGGGTTGAGGTTGAGACATAGATATATTATATAACACAGCACTACGGCAAGAAGTGATATAAATTATTAAAAAAACCGTCAAAGGAAATGAAATCCGTTTGGCGGTAAATACACGCATAAACACGCAATGCGTTTTGGTGGCATTGAATTTGACTAAGTTGGCGTCGCTGCAGTCTATAAAGCTCTTAGAAAAATAAGTATGCCACGTTTAAAACTAAATAGCGCGTTGTTTTTTTAAGTAGAAATCTCGCTTTTCGAACATTTTCATAACAACGTAGATATGTTTTGAAAGATATAATAATATTTATGCTGTTAGATTTATCCAATCGATGGGCCGCCCGCAATTTGTTTTCCAAAATAAATCACTCAACGTAAAAAAGAAAAAGTGGAACTTATCCATTACTTAATATGGGAGTGGTCGCGGCTCACGAAGGTCGATATAGACTGTAAACACCTGTAATTCATTATATTTTCTTTAAAGGTGAACAATCTGTTTACGTACCTACTACACACGCCCAGACTACCACTAACGATCATAGTCGAAGCTCAATCTATACTTCCATAGTCCATAGTCCATACTATAACATTAAAATTTGCTAAAGTCTATTTGTCTGTCTGATAGCTTTTCACGGCCTATCTGCTTAGCCGATTTTGAAGAAATATGGTAGAGATAGCTTGCATCCAAGGATTCCGTACCATCGTACAAGAAAGAACATTTTTGATTTTTTTTAATTTTTATATTGGCAATTTTGAAATTTTAGGAGGTATTTGCTGAAATTACTTTAATAAACATTAAGTTACTTCTAAACACACATTAAGAATAATTAAACTAAATTAAGTGGGTATTTGTTGTTATAACGGCAGAAGGAATACACATTCTGTGAAAATGGCAGGTCTCTACTTATTTATGGTTCTGGAGATATGCAGCCCGCTGACAGACAGACGAACGGACGGACGGCGGAGTCATAGAATACCCTTCGGGTGCGGAACCCAAAAAATGAACACGACTGAATTGGTACAAAGATTGTTATCGTAATTGCGTGTGTTTTGTGGAACTTAGAATCTAGATCCAGACGGAAGATAACATTCACTGTTACCTAGTTTCAATATTTTGAACTGGAACATTTTTACAAACTAATACCTAGATATTTATTTAACTATTACCTCCTCACCTCACCTTACTCAGTTTCTTCTTCAGTTCTCAACCTCAACTTAATCAGTTTACTCTGTTAAACTTTGACAAAGTAGACCTAAGGTTTTCCGAATATCGTAATGATTCAAGTCACTATAAAATAAGGTACCTATTGTTTATTTGTTAACATTTCAATGGCCAGTATTGATTAATTCCTAAGCGCTGATATCGAGACAAGTAAGGGCAGCTTTTGTTTGTGCCTTTTGTTTAACCGCCACCGCGCGGTTGTGCGGTTCTGGTGATACGGACGAGCCTTTTTAAATCAAGCCGGGTAACAGAATGAGTTATGGCCAGTGTTCCGAGCCCGTAGCTTCTTATCCGCAGATCTGGGCTTAAATGATGAAAGGTATAGGGGTACTTCGATTCAATCTTTTTGCATATACCGGTCTCCCAGTGGAGTTTCGAAAGAGAGTACTTACTTATACAAAATATGCAGATCGAATTTTGACTTTTGATTTATAAAAGAAACTAGCAAGATTTTTATTCAAATAAACCTTAACAGGGTTACATATCTACAATAAACTTTATAAAGAGCATAATCTTTTTATAGAATTTTAATTTTCTGTAATAAGTCTAAAAATGACTGAAATTTCATTATAAAATGCTACACTTATTTCCACAAATGACTTTTCTACTTTTCTGATTGTAGTTAAATCCCTCACAACTACCTTATAACGTCATAAGTATTTTTGGAAGGATTCGGATTGGTCCATGGCGCATGTAGCACCTACTTGTAGAAAACAAATTCAAATGAATTTAACAGAGATTTTTTTTTTAATTTAACAGAGATAATAATATTATAAACTTGCAATATATACCTACCTACTGCACATTACCAAAGAAAATCAAAGAGTGTCTACAAGACTTATTAAAACCTAATTCCACCCAGATGAAAATAAAGAATTTGTATTCAACACTTGGGATAAAATAATAGTTAGCCTAATAGGTATGTTATTGACTTTTGCATGTCAAGTTTAAATCTGTGAATTCAATAGTCCACTCGGCCAGTCGGAGGGCTCAAGAGGTGACGACCGTGGTTTACAGAATACAGCCGTTTTCTCCGAGTGCTTCAAGGGCGTCTTTTTAAATCTCTGTATTTCCCTTTTTTCACCTCACAGAATCGGGTCAGGTGGTTTTCTTAAAATCTACATATTGAATGAGGATAGGTACGTAACGTAAAAGTGAGTTTGGAAGTGAGTTTTTTATTTGTTTTACTTTGAGAAGTTAATCCATGTAAGTCCATAATCCACTTTGAGTTAACACGTAAAAGATTAATAGAAGTGCTTACATTAAAATAATTAATATACTAATTTTCTTTATTTGTAAGTATTTGCATGAACAACTAATCAGTATTGGGTGAAATTTTGCAAGAATAAAAACGCTTAGTCCGGATCCAAATACCTAAATCGAGTAAAGTAACCAACGTAAGTTAAGGAATACCTTCATACCACCCATTTGCATGCAAATATATGTATATTAGAACGTCAATCATATAATGTAGTAATCACCCTCCTACGTTTGTATGAAGAAAGCACCGGTTTCCTGCCCTCTTAAAATGCAAACTACGTACGAGGTAAAGATAGGTAATAGGTATAGATTTAATTAATCTAATATTTATACTACCTCCATATTTTTTAAAGGTTTATCTTGCCATAAAACGAAAGAAGGAAGGTTTAGAATTGGGATCACGTACCAAAAGCAATATCGTGCGATCTCTATCTCGTACACGATTTTACGGTACAAAAAACGCTTACTGCGCTTATTTCGGAGATTCATAACGAGGTATTTGCGAGAAGCGGATTTAGTGCCGCGGGCATATTAAAATATTTGCGCCACCGACTTCACAAACGGACTCAATTAAGTTTAAACGACACCATTGAGGGTAGAGTTTACTTTTTTGCTGACAGTAAGGCGTTGTGCAGCGGCTTTTCTGCTTTTACAGATTATTGAAGTGATTTTTTTTTTGTGAAATGTAAAAAAGATATAGAAGAAGTCAGTATCATTATCATCAACCCATTGCCCGCCACGCTATCCCAATGTGGATTGGCAGCATACTTCACTTACCTTTGAACACATTATGGAGAACTCTCTGGCATGCAGGTTTCCTCACGATGTTTTCCTTCACCGTTAAAGCAAGTGATATTTAACTGCTTAAAACGAACCTTACTCAGAAATACATGCCCGGGATCGAGCCGCCAACATCCCTCACGTATTAATCACTAAGTTACTATCGCTCATTGATATTTAGCGTTCCTTTGTTAAAGATATGTTAGTTTTTGTAGTTTTTTTAAACGTTTTCAGTACCTGCAGCTCTGGCTTCTTTGCAGGCGAGTACCATGCTGTGCCGCACGTCAGGATTGTCGTCAGCGATGGTCTCGCCGACGGCCACGAAGCGCTCCACGGCGCAGCAGACGGCGGCGCCCACCCGCTGCACCGCCGCGCCGCCCGCCGCCGCCTCGCCCCGCGTCGCCACCAGGCTGCTGATCTACCCAACAATAACATCGTTTAATGAACCATCGCCATCATCATCATCATCATAATCACTATAAATCGATATAATGCCCACAGCTGGACTTAGCGATCGACACACCTACTTGTATCCGCGAAGCTATTCACGCAGCTTCAAACAAAATTTCACGTAGGACAGCTTGTGCCACTTACTCTTACTACACACTTACACTATAGACTCTACCACCGGTTTGGAAAGAAGCTTCTACCGAGAAGAGCCGGCAAGAGACTTCGTTAGAAGAGTGTTATCAAAGGAGACTAACGAATCTAAAAGTTGAGGGAATGACGCAAGAAGAGTGGATATTCTTTACGCTCGTCAAGCATCGTCGGAGCATTATCAGGAGATGTAGACTCCGCAATGCTTAGTAATTGTAAAGTGTCTAATCACTTTATATTATACATTATAGACTGTGCAAATCGTATCCTGCATGTTGTACCCAGGTCAGATCGTACCATACGGATTTGTCTGTTTTGGCGGATTACAACGAATTAAGCTAGTGGTTGCTTGTAGATATTTATGCAGTAGATAATTGCCAGTAAACAAGCAGACGTCAGAAATGGAATTAGTCTGGGTAAGGAACTTTACAACATAACGAGACAAGCTTTCGACTGGAACAGATATCTCTAATACACAGGCTGAGGTCTTTAAAGCGTAGGTACTTAGACTTTGCTCAGACTTAAGTTTTGTTAAAACGAGATAGATTTATGCCAGCGATATAACGTTGTCTCGATTTATCAACCTTCGACCGACATCACCCTAGATGTCGGTCAATCGTACCTACTTGCTATGAGTTGTGCGATGCTGATAACTAGTCTTTCACTTCTCCTAAACTACCTACAGCCCGACTAGCATGGGCAGTAGATAAAAATTATATCCCCGATTATATCCACTGATTTCTATTCATCTGACATCTGTGGATATAATCGGGGGATATAATTTTTATCTACTGCCCATGCTAGCCGGGCAGGTACAAATTATAAGCACTCGCCTTCACACTCAGTTCACACCACTGAAAATCAAATGATATCTGCTAACTTTTAACTTTTCGTTTTCGAAGAAACGTCCTTTCATTTTTTGAGTCCTTGAGCCATTTTAGAAATCTGTACACCAGCTAAAATTTTGTAATAAATAAAAGTAAGCCAGAATAAACAAGTAAAGACTTTTCCGATAGTTTTATTATTTACGAGTATGGTTGTTCAGACAGACGCTAGAACAAAGGCAGTTTTACGAAGTTATACCGAGTTCGATGGCTAGCGGAATTATTTGTAGTATTCATGCGGGAGTCGGGAGTAGGTACAGTGAGAGAGAGAACTTCGAACCATTTTACTTGTAGAAGTTTTCACATTTAATTCCATTGTGCAATTTGGTTCAAGCACCTGGCTACATATTACATAGAAATATTAACTTATATGGATTAGTACAATACGTTGTTAGTAAGGATAAGGTATTAGCAGGGATAGCCTAGTGGTTGAGACATCGGCATTCTATTTGCAGAGTCCGGGGTTCCATTACGGGCACTCTCCTCTTACTTTATGGCGTTACATGCATTTTAAGCAATTACATATCCTTGCTTTAACCTTGAAGGAATACATCGTAAGGAAATCTGCATACCTGACAGTTCTCCATAGTGATCTCAAATCTTTGTGACCAGTTCCATACTGATCTCAAAGATTTGAGAACTGGAACTCTCAAGGTAGTGTGAAGTCTGCCACTACGCTCTTGGCCAGTGCGGTAGAATAGTCCAGTCCAAAATTCTTCTCATTCTGAGAGAAGACCCGTGCTAAGTTGTGGGCCGACGATGATGATGATATTTAGTAACTAGGTGAACGAAGAAGCTACAGCTACAGCTATGTCTACTTTACTGTACTGAAAGATTCTCTAATCTATGAGGGATGATTTGCTGAGTCTACAATAGAACAATCTAAACTATATATATCAATATCTACCTACCTACTGTAGAGATGATTGGAGAATATAGAGAAAAATAGATTCTACATTGTATATAAATTATGTTCGTATCAAGTACAAGTTATTTGTCATATTTATTGAGTGCAAAGCACAGAACCGGAAGGAACGTCTTAGCTCTAAGTAGAGGGCTCACGGTCTAAAGCAAAAAACCTTGCAATATCAGTGTGATCAAGGTCGTTTTTGCACGCCAACTTATTTTGCCACTACTTGTTGCTTTGATTATTTGCTTTTGGGATCACGGTATGGATTGATATAATATTGATGACCACATAAAAATATTCCGGGATAATAATAGGCTATAGTTCTGCGCCCCAATCACGAGACACATACCTGGGGCTCGCGGCACAGGTATTCGTCGTCATCGGAGAGCGCATCCATGTCGGCGTGCGCGTGTAGGGGTGGCGCGCGCTCGGCGGCGCGCTGTCGCGGGCGCGCAGCGCACGTGCTCCGTGGCGCTGGAGTGTGTGTGCGGCACCGCGCCGCTCAGCCCGAGTCTGCCGCGGCACTGACGGACCGGGAGCATCGATCCGCCGCCGCCGCCACCCGCACGCACCCGCCCTCTACGAGCCCACGTGGCCGCCCGCCCCGAGCTCCTGACTAAAACTCACCGAGCCTACCAGCATTTTCCGATCATAACTTTATATTTTCCGCTTTTGTGCAAAGGATAAGAAAAGGATGCATTTCGACAGATTGACGTTGGCTTTTGTATCATCGATAAACTCGGGCCTTTAAAACTGGCGCTATTCTATCGCATCTGAACTGCGTCGGCGCGAAACGGCATGCAACAGATGTCGTCTCGGCGGGAAAATCGGGCATCTGACGTAAAGGCGCCGCAGTCAGCAGCGTCGCGCACTGACGATAATACGCTCCGAAAATAGAGTTACGGCTGTAGACAGTGCGTAAAATCTGGGAAAATCGTCAGCGCAACGAGGCTACGTCAGAGGGTTACTCCAGTCCAGCTGTTATGCGGACACACGTCATGAACAAAGTAGATTTGAAGATTACGTTCCGGTGATTCTAGAAATGCATGCATTGTGGCGTACCTGCTTGATGAGTGGGAGTAGCGTTTTCTCGATGGAGCGCGTTTTGATTTGAGAGAATATATCGACATCGGGCAGGCCGGCGGCCGCCATGGTAGGCGCGGGCGCGACTGCGCGGGCGCTGGGGAGCCATTGGCCGCCCTCGTCACGTGGCACCGCTCGCCGCGCCGCCGCCCGCCGTAAACGTAACGTTGCATGTTTACGTGTGCTCTTGCGGGAATATAAAAACTAGTACTCGTTTACGTGTTTTATTTTGTTTTGATTGCGAATGCCAATTATAAGCGTATGTACACATGAAAGCTTTTAAATCGTTTCTACTGTGTATTATTTATTTTATGATTTGCCCTATTTTCATATTCGTTAAGTTGAATTTTTTTCGTAGTTACATAAGCCTATTAGGAACAATTTGCTGCAGGATCAGGTGACAAAAATAAATAAAACAACATAATCATAAACTTGTTTAAAATTTATTCATATATATTTCTTTAAATTTTAACGAAAACGTACTTACATGATTAAACTTAATAATAATCATTGGCACATTATCACACAAATTGTCAATGATTTATGTTTCCTTTTTGAATGCAAGTTAGTAAATACGATAACAATAATAATTATTATGTAATGAAAAATGTGAATTACTTTTTAATATAAAAATGCAATTAACAACAATTATATTTTGGGACGGTGTCGATACAAATCATAATAGATACCTAAGTACTTATTTAATTTTAGCAGACAAGGTAAATCATATTACAAAAAATCATTCGCTTATTTGTAGTTTTTAAAACAAATACGACACGCAAATACTTATATTAATAAAATAATGATTATAAACTATCAAATTATGACTTTGGTTATCGCTTATATACATTATATGTAAATGAAAGCATAAGATCCATATATTAACAATGTTAGGTGGAAATCAATTAAGTTGTTTTTGAATGAAAACCAGCTTATGCCCACGACTTCGTCAGCGTTGATTTAAATATTAAAAATCCTCTGGGAACTGTTTGATTTTCTGGGATAAAAAGTAGCCTATTATCACTTTCTAAATCTTAAACTATCTGAGGTATCCCGATGAAAATAAGATCGATGAAAAAAATCACACGGATCTGTTGCTCCTTTACGGCGTGATTGAAGAACAAACCAATAAACAACACACTTTCGCATTAATAATATGAGTAAGTGATATTTTATTTAACATATGATTATATGAAAATTTGATAAATCCATCCAAACTAAGACTGGACTAGGTTAACGACGCTTTGTATGAAATTATTATCATTAATAATAATAATTCAATACTCGTATTAAAGTGCAACTAGTAGAGATCAACTGGCCAATGACGAATCTCAATGGACATGTAGTCAATTATTGTACTATACGTAAAGTATCCAACGAATTACAGCATCAAACCTTTTTGTTGTTTATTGGGTAACTTAAGTGAACGACTAAGCATAAGAAACACGTTTCTGACAATAATTTAATATTATCTTTTGAAAATAGGGACCTTAATCTCACGTCCGCGTCTGTTTAACGTAAACTAATTAAATTCGTGTAAATTGGGTCATGTTTAGTTCGTACTGTGTGTCATTTTGTAACAAAGGTATCAAAATGACAGTTACGGAAGTACAATCGAATTGAAGAGGTGTGCGGTAGAGAAGGTAGGTATAATATGCACCACCTTCAACGGTAGAGATTTCGTTACCTATAATGGAACGTACGGGATACTTCTATGCTTTGTCGTTCACTGGGTAAATAGTGACAAACCAAGATGAAATCTTGTATTGAATCTGAGGGCAACGAATCTGAATAGGCAACGTTAGTGATACCATGGACACTGTAACGTAGTTATTTGAACCGCCTAAAAAATAAACACTTCGTAATAGTTCCGTGTAAGTTAATTACTTGTCCATTGAGATATGCAATGGGCAGGGCGTGCTTGGTGACAAAGTGGAACTAGGTGCCTCATAGATACCTAGTAGTTCTCGGGATTTCCGTAACATGCATCAAAGTATAAATTCTTTTTAAGGACAAGAAAACCTTCAAAACCTTAAACTAGTATTCATTACTCAAAACTAATTATAGTAAACACCCATACTGATTTGTGGCCGACGTTTGTTATAAAGAGCTTTGGAACTGTTGCTGTCTTGCGAGCTGTCTGACATCCAGGGACTTTGGTGTGAAGAATTGCGTACTTTTCTCTTGCGAAGACTTTCTGTGGGTCCTAACGTCGGCCTCAAAAGCTGTTTGAACCGGAAAGGCCCATCGGTGTAATCGTCGTCGGAACTAAAGACCGGAGTGGCGAGCATTTCTGGCGAGTTCCGCAGAATTTTGCGAAGGTCTGACTCGGGGTCGTATGCTGGACTGTAGACTGGTCGTGGCGGAAGTTCATTTTTTTGTGTTTGCTGCACTAGTTGTATTATTTTATTACTGAAATGAGATAAAACATTCATGTAGTAAGCTACTTATTATGTCAAATATTTTTGTGCTAACTAAGACTACCAGTGTACCAAACATAGGTTATAAGTAGCACTGATAACTACATTTTGATAAAGGCTGTGTCACCTCATGATGATCGTGTAAAATAATGTGTGATTTTATGGATTAAGAAATATTGTTATTTATTGTAGTATGTTGTTGTGTTATTAATATACTAGTGATATGGTGGTCAATGGAAAGGATTAAAAGTTATGTTTATTAGCTTACTTATGGTTGTGTAAATTAGCAGTAACAAATACAAACAAATTGCACGTAAAATAATATGATAATATGATAGTAAATTAGCGTCAAAGGTAAGTATGGAAACATAAACCGGGCAAGAAATACGTGATAAAAATATTTTTACTGTCTGAGGATATAAAAACAACTGATTAAAGTTATTCATGGTAGAAGTTAAAAATCTAGCGAAATAAAAGAAAATTTCACACTGCAACCACGATCTTCAATATAGAGACTTGGTAATTGGTATGATAGCAAAGAAACCATTGGCAGGTATGATAAAACCAAAAAGTTGGGATAAAGATCGAGGTAGTATGATTTTATACTAAGTGTTATTCATATAAATACTATTAGATATAATGGATATATGTGACGGCTTAACTCATCAGTTTGTCGAAGTGTGTCCGACTAGTTTCGAACTCGTCCAGGGACCTTATATTACCGCCCAGGAGACTACTCCGAAAAACGAGTGAGTTAATCCGTCATACTAGAGATATCGACATACATATCATTATTTATTTTATGCTGAGTGATGAAAATTGCATAAAACACGGATTTATTTAAAAATCATACCCTTGTTTTTGTTGTCCACTTCGTAAAGCATGCGAGATTATTAGAAAGCTATTAATCATTCAAGGCCAATAAGGCATAACGTTATTCTCTATATCATACCTGACTAGGCCACCACACTGCCTACTGCAAGGTAGGTTTTGCCAATTTTGGTTAGATTGGAGCGGTTTCTCGTCGTTGTATCCCTTATCGTGTTGATTTTGTTGATGTCTGAAATAATTGAACAACAACATTAGTGTTTTGTCTTGTTTTATATTGAAATTATGAATTTCCCGTGAAATTGGGTTCTTCCCGTTGACCTAGAATCATGAAATTTGGCAGGTAGGTAGGTCTGATAGCACAAGTAAAGGAAAAAAATGAAAACCGTGAATTTGTGGTTATATCACGCGAAAAATTTAATTTACTAAATCATACGAGTGTAGATGGCGCAGACCATTATTAACTTGCAGAGTTCTACATAAAAGTGTTCGCTCTTGACCGCTTGTTCATTATTATTATTTATGTAGACGTAGATTCGAATGCTATATCTTAAGGAAATGTACTTATCAAATAGGTACATTTTCCCATCGTAAAAACATATTTTTTAATTTAACTTTGATAGCCTTATTTTAACAAGAAATGTTAGAAAGATTCCTTGGTGTACTCAGATATTATACCTACGAGAATATTACCTTTGTATAGAAATATCCTTCATTTGAAAAATTTGATCCCAAGGCAGTGTATCACATTCGTAAAACTCTGGTGATGGGCTGATCCATAGGAATGCATGATTTTATTACAAAAAGAATAATAGTTTTAATGATAGGTATAGCATAATGTTAAAAAATAGATTTATTACTTTCAGATTAACCTTGCTGAATAAGAATAAGAAGTGGCTTTAGATCAATTTGTTGCGTTAGCACATAGTTACTGATTTATAGGTAGGTACGTTGTTTTAGCAACGTTTATCTAAGTGAGTAACTGGATTGCTGAACAAATTTAAATTACCTAGGTTCGGATTTGGCATTTAACCTTCCTCCATGACTCGAACGCGTCTAAGTGTCGAAATGATTATTCTAAACTTGAGCTTGTATGCGGAGTTTACATGGCAGTCTCTTTTGTAAGTAGGCAGGTACCAGAAGCCTGTCAAATCGGGTTTGAATTACCCTGTCCAAAGTAGCATACCCTGGCCAAAAATACTTTAACAGGGCTCACCTTGAAAGTCTGCTGGCATCTTCTTCTACTTTCGATGGTTGCCCTCTTATAATGGCAGGAACCAAACTAAATCCTGGCGGAGGCTGGTATTCCTCTGGTGGTTTCTTGATATCTTTAACCCGAATGCCTGGTTTGTTTCGGCGTAAATTCTTGTGTACATCTTGGTTTTTCATGTGGACCTGAAAGTTATGAATGAAAATTATTACTCAAGAGTCACATTTAATTTATTTTTTGTAATAGCTTTAAAATAAACTTTCAAGCCATTTATTCAAATATGTACCATTGTAAGCGTTTTTGACTGTCAATTGTTGAATATGAGACGTAATTTAGGTAATGCTGACAATTAATTAAGTCCGTGAACTTATAACTAAAGCAACGAGGGTTGCAAAGTGCAAACGTGCCCAGCGACGTGATTCGCTAATTCAGTGTCCAACACTGAATAACAGCCACCGAGCTCAGGTTTTGATTCATGGAAGGTTTTCTACGAAAAAATATTTTATTATCAATCAGTGAAGCAGCAATGTAGAACCAACGAAACCCGGTGACTTTCATTCATTGTTGATGAAGTGTGAACGCATAGTACCTACTCTGTGACAATGTCATTGTATAAAATATGTTCTGTTGCTGTCTGTCATAAAGTGTTATTTTATTTAAATAATCTAATAATATCTTAATTCACAAAATAGTTCCTTTAGGTTATGGGCCCCGGACGGCCACTGCGCGTAATAAATTAAAATCAAATAAATACAGTTTATTTCGGCGGATTAAGACAGATTTCGGACGAACGCGTGTCGCGTAGGGCCTTTACTTTTCAGGACATCATGGCGTCAATCAATCCACTTGCCTTTATTGAGAAGCTCACTGGTCGAGACAACTACAATACATGGAAATTCGCCGTGAAATCATATCTCGAGCACGAGGATTTGTGGGAATGTATTGATCCGGGCGCTAAAGATGCTCAAAAAGATGTGAAGGCAAAGTCAAAAATCATATTGCTTATTGACCCGGTAAATTATATACACGTTCAAGAAGCACGGACAGCACGCGAGGTATGGCTAAACTTACAGCGCGCATTCGACGACTCCGGCCTGTCACGTAAGGTAGGACTTTTGAAAGATTTAATTACAAAAAGCCTAGATAGTTGCTCAAATGTTGAGGAATACGTGAACAAGGTGATGTCCACTGCACACAAACTCAGAAATATAGGTTTTGCTGTAGATGATGAGTGGTTAGGCACTTTGCTTCTGGCAGGTTTGCCGGACACCTACAAACCTATGATCATGGCAATAGAGAGTTCGGGTGTGTCTATTAGTGCAGATTTTGTAAAAACTAAAATTTTACAAGATGTAAAGTCCTCTGACTCAGCTGCATTTTATACTAATTATAATAAAAGGAATGTACACAAGATTAGTCGGAACAAGGGTCACGGAAAGGGACCCAGGTGCTACACCTGTAACGAATATGGTCACAAGAGCACAAATTGTACTTCTAGTAAGAAGAAGGAGAGTAAATCTAAAAGTAATAATAGCAATTCTGGATTTGTAGCTGCTTTTTCTGCTTTTTCAGTTAGCGTTGACAATTGCTGGGTCATCGACTCCGGTGCGAGTGTGCATATGACCAACCGAGAAGATTGGTTATATGATCGCAAGACAGCAACAGTGGCAACGATAAAAATGGCAGACAGTAAAAGCTTACAAGTGAAAGGATGTGGCAATTTAAATCTACAAATACCAGGATCCGGCAACAACACTCAAGTCATTCAGGTTAGAGATGTTTTATACGTGCCAGGACTAGCAACCAACTTGCTGTCAGTCAGTCAAATGACTCGGAATGGGTGTCAGTTAAAATTTACAGAAAATGAATGCAGCGTCGATCAAAATCAGAAATTAATTTTGACAGCTAAATGTATAAATAATATGTATGTGGTGAATGATGCAGCATATGCACTTTTTACTTCTACTTATTTATGGCATCAAAGATTAGGTCACCTAAACTTTACTGACCTTGCAAAAATTAAAGAATTTACTACTGGTACCGATTTACCACAGTCCATAAATACAAATAATGTACTTTGCACTACTTGTATTGAAGGAAAGCAGACGAGACAGTCGTTTAAGCATGAGGGCACGAGAGCTTCTGAAATCCTCGGTTTAGTTCACTCCGATATATGTGGACCCATGGAAAAGCTATCTCTGGGAGGTGCCAGATATTTTATTACATTTATTGATGACTGTTCTAGGAAAGTATATGTTTATTTTTTAAAATCTAAGTCAGATTCCTTAGAAAAATTTAAAGAGTTCAAAAATCTTGTTGAAAATCAGTTAAATAGAAAGATTAAGATATTAAGAACAGATAATGGCAAAGAATATGTAAATAATGAGTTTGATAACTTCTTAAAAAAATCAGGTATCCAACATCAAACAACCAATCCTTACACGCCTGAGCAAAATGGGTTAGCCGAGCGAATGAACCGAACTTTGGTCGAGAGAGCTAAATGTATGATTTTAAATTCCAGTTTATCTAAACAATTTTGGGCTGAGGCAGTGTCAACGGCAGCATATGTCATCAACAGAGCTCCTACGAAGTCGCTACAATACAAGACTCCTGAGGAAGTATGGAGTGGAAAGAAACCAGACATAAGTAATTTGAGAATATTTGGTTGTAAAGCTATGGTGCATATTCCCAAAGAGAAAAGACAAAAATGGGATAGTAAATCTCAAAAATTAATATTCGTTGGATATTGTAGTGACACAAAAGGATATAGGTTATATGATGAGTCAAAGAAACAAGTTTTAAGAAGTAGAAATGTCATATTTTTAGAAAATGATATTAAAAAGGATTATGCACTTATTCCATTGACTGAAAAGAATACTGACAGCTTACAAGAGACCTCAAAAGAGTCCTGCAGCACAACTGCTGATGCAGCAGATCTGAGTACAAGCTCTCTTATAGATAGCTCTGACACAACTTATGGTGCTGATGAGACCTATGTACCAGAGGAGCCAATAAAGGAAGTTACCCCAAGGCAGATATCTTTGAGACCTAGACAAAACATCAAGAAGACTTTTTTATGTCAGGCGGTAACCAGCTCTGTTACACCGATAGAAGAGGATCCAGAGACACCAGAGGCAGCTTTGTCAAGCGTTAACTGTCTTCAGTGGCAAAAAGCTATGGAATCTGAGTATAATTCACTAATAGAGAATAACACGTGGACACTCACCGATCTTCCATCAGGTCGTCGAGCCATACCTTGCAAATGGGTTTATAAAACGAAGCTGGATGCAGAAGGCAACATAAGCAAATATAAAGCAAGATTAGTTATCAAAGGCTATGCACAACGGCGAGGTATTGACTATGAAGAAGTGTATGCGCCTGTTGTCCGTCATACCTCAGTTAGATACTTGATCGGCTTGGCTGTTAAATACAAAATGAAAATAGAGCAGATGGATGCTGTGACTGCCTTCCTTCAAGGTGAAATTGACGTGGAATTGTACATGGAGCAGCCACCATTATATAAACAAAATGAACAAGTATGTAAACTTAATAAATCAATCTATGGCTTAAAACAAGCAAGCAGAAGATGGAATATGAAATTAAATGATGTCCTACAAAATATTGGTTTGAAAAGGTCAAAGGTCGAACCTTGTATCTATTACAATATTTCTAAGAAAAATATATTAATAATTGCAGTATATGTGGATGACTTACTTTTGTTTTATACTGATGAAAATGAAGCTAAAAATTTAAAACAACAATTAAAGGATAATTTTAAAATGCAAGACATAGGAAGAGCTAACTACTGCATTGGGTTCAGAATTACATACTTAGAAGATGCTATATGCATTGATCAAACAAGATATATTGATCAGATCTTAGAACGTTTCCATATGGGTGAATGTAAGCCTGCGAGTACACCCATGGAACCAGGAATGATACTTACAAGCTTGGTAAAGATATCTTGACAGACGTACCCTATCAAGAAGCTATTGGATGTTTACTGTACCTATGCCAAGGAACTAGGCCCGACATAACCTATGCAGTTAACACTTTGAGTAAATTTAATAATAAACCTGAAATTAATCACTGGCAAGCAGTCAAGAGATTAATGCGTTACCTGAAGGGTACAAGAAATATGAAACTAATGTACAAGCCAAATAACGAATCAATCATTGGATACTGTGATGCTGATTGGGCTTCAAACTCTGAAGATTGTCGTTCTTGTACTGGTTACATTTTTATGTTTCAGGGCTCTGCCATATCATGGAACTCAAGAAGGCAACCAACAGTAGCCTTATCCACCACTGAGGCAGAGTATATGTCTCTGTCTGCCGCAGTTCAAGAAGCCTTATGGTTAAGGCAGCTGCACACTGAACTTTGGCCGCAAGAAAAACTTTTTCCTTTGAAATTGTACTGTGATAACCAAAGTGCAATCAAGCTAACGTGTAATGAAAGTTTTCAAGCTCGCAGCAAACACATCGACGTGCGGCATCACTTTGTAAGAGACAAGGTAGCCAATGGAGAGATTTGTGTCGAGTACGTTGAAACCAGCTCGATGACTGCAGACTCGCTGACCAAAGCCCTGCCAAAGCCAAAGCATCAACACTTCCTTGGAGCTATGGGTTTGCGTTCAAGGGAGGATGATGAAGTGTGAACGCATAGTACCTACTCTGTGACAATGTCATTGTATAAAATATGTTCTGTGGCAACTGTCATCCTTTCTCTTGTTGGCCGCGTCCGAATAAATTGCTGTCTGTCATAAAGTGTTATTTTATTTAAATAATCTAATAATATCTTAATTCACAAAATAGTTCCTTTAATTGTTAAACACTGTGTTAGCGAATGACCTGGCTGGTCTGAAAACTAGAATTTGAATCTGAGGTTTTGCATATTTTTCTTTAAAGTCGGCCGGCCACTTAAGGAATTCTTCGTAATTATTATTTTTATTAATAGGATTTTCTACCTGGTCAGCAAACGTCTGCAGCTGAGCTGCTCGTTCTTGCACGGAGTGTTGCTGCATGAGCTGTTGTTGAGATGGCGGCGCGGGAGGGGAGTGTTGCGGGGGTGGAGGTGCTGCACGGTTCTTCAGTTTACGTCGTGCTGTAACACCACGGAAGTATCTCGTTACCAGAAAAAGTTAAATATCTGTCTGATCACAGTTTTTTCTAAGACCTTTAGTAAAGAGTAGCCGTTGATCTTATTTTCTTTTACTGTTTTCAATAGTGATTAACCATTGATATAATATTATGACGTATTTAATATGTGATCTTTTGGGTTTACTAGTCCAACAAAGTTTTAGGGTAATTGACTTGATACATATTGTTATACATACAGATTATTTAGTTATTTTACTTATTTTTAAAGGTGAAATAATTTTCAGAAGTTGTGACTTGCAATTAAAATACTCACGACTCTGGTTTACTGGAGCTGCTTTTTCAGAATTCTCGTTCTCTTTGTTGCTCGAATTTGTACATACACTCTCATTGTCGTCCGTATTCATTCGTCTGAGTACTTTAGCCATTATAACATTGTTTTTATTTGGAACGCCTGTAATTAAAAATTAATGAAAATTTACGATGCCTCATAAATTAAAATTTTATTACCATGCTAAAGAAAACGCCATTGTATTGGTCAACAAAGGTTGAAAATACTATAACTACCAATATACTGGGCACAGTTATCTCGTTGCAGTGTTTTGATGATGATGCAAAGAAATAACTATCAAAAACAACAATATTTTTACAGTACCTGCTCTTTGTTGCTTCCTTTGGTTTTCTTGTTCAATCTGACTCTTCTTGAATTCTCTTGCCAATTGCTTTTGTCGTTCCTGAAGTCTTTTCCTCGTCAGCCAGCCTCGCACATGTCGTTGTAACGTTAGGACCGATATTGCCATCTGTGCCTTTAATCTAAGGAAATTTTTCCGTGCCAGCCAGGCCCGGGCACACGCTTGTACTAATATAATTTTTCTTATCTGCGGGAATGAAACATAATCCGAGATCTAATAGTTAATACGAAATATTTGAATATCTAAGAATGTGAAATTGTTAAATACTGAAATGGCTGAACTACTGAAATCATCTCCATCCACAAAATCGGAAAGAGTTGTGTAAACTTAAGGAACTTGTTCAAAGAATTTATTCATTTAAACATATTGTAATAGTTCATTACTCATTACAGCTATTACCTGTTCTTCGTATATTCTTGCAAGTACTTCCACGTGGTAATACTTCAAAAATACTTTAGATTTGCCAAGTGCCCATCCGTCCATTTTCAGTCGCAGTAGCAGAAGTCGACAGGAGTCACGATTAGGCTTCATTTCTTCCTCGTAACTGAATGCTAAGAAACCGTATCTAATAAAAAAAATTATCAAAACGTTAGTCATGGGGGAGGATAACCAAAGTACTAAAATGTAGTATTCAACCTTCACACCTTTTTAAAAATTCATCATACGCAAGGCGATGAGAAAATCCATTTTGCCTTATCCGTATTGTTTCTAATACTCCGGTATATCTTAACTGTTTCAGTATTTTCGTTGAATCAAAATGTTTCGGTGATCGAGAGTCATTTGGTTTTAGACATCTAACAAATTGTGGCGTTCCACTGACCATCTTTTGAAGCAATTCCATTAGAGAATAACGGAAATATGTGGATACAGTTTGCTGAGCTCGTGACTGAGATGCAAGACCGCGACTGTTAAATCGATCCTGTGTAATAAAATGAATTATAGTGTTAAAAAAATAACCGTTTGCAGCAATTATCTTATTGATATTACGAAAAAACTTTACCCGAACATCGTTAGACACTGGACTCTCTAATGTTCTAGAATCAATGTCTCCATGTAAAGCTGAGAATAAATTGCCGGTCTTCGTAATAGGACATTGGAATAAAAATCTAATTGTATCGTATTGACTCTGTCTCATGAGCTGGATCACTTCTGGAGGTAAGAAGTTGCGATTCTTTTCTAAGAAACCATCGGCTTGGTAAACCACCCGACCAGCAAAATGATGAATGGCGAAACATACTGCATCTGACTTAGGACGCACATAATATTTGCTCTTAATATTTCGGTGAAATTTTTCTGCAATGGAAACATAACAATTTAGTAACAAATTTTTTCAATTTCAATATTAGTTGAATGTTACAAAAAAGTGTTTAGTTCTTACCAATGAGACTTCTATCTGAAGAACGTGGGAACCGACTTTCCTCATCAAGCAGGGCCAATAAACCCATAGGCCTAGATAGAAGCATGTCTAAAACCGGTCTGTTGTCTGAAAATTCTACAAGATCAACTGGTACGCCTTCAGCCATATATTCTTGTTGCTCCCATGTGAAAATATGTTGATTAAAGTAGTATTGAATTTGCTCATTTGCGATGTTTATGCAAAGTTGCTCAAATGAGTTTCTCGTGAAGTTTTCGAAGCCGAAGATATCAAGAATCCCAATGGATAACTGGTCACTGTAAAAAACAAAAAAAAACAAAAACAATATATATTAGGACCAGTATTTTTTTTATTTTTTTCTATTAATAGTTTGAATTCATTACAAAAAAAAAAAACAAACCTCTGGGGTCTATTTTGGCTCAACAGCGCATTAATTCTCTCCACAATTCTATCAAAAGCTCTAGCGTATATCCCCCTTGCAGTAGCATCTCTTGCTACAGCAGCTTCTGTGGGTGAACTGTAGCGTGCGATTGTTTCACCCTTAGTTACAACACTGCTACTTGTGAGGCATTCTCGAAGATCACTCGTTTCAACTCCTAATAAACACGATGCTGCAAAACATAAATTGCTTTATGTGTTTATCTTAATTCAATTCAACTTACTTAAAACATTAATTTTAACCTAACGTTAGGTATTTGTTTTATGTATAGTTTTATTAGAAATATTTAATTTACCTCTATGTAATGGCGCTGTATCAATTATAGTAGCTCTGTTATCAGCGTTATAGTCGCCGGCAGTTTCGGCAAACTCTATATCCCCAAGATGTAAAATGGCCGCTAGCATTCGGTATATAATCTGTACCTCATCTTCATGAAATCCCACTACCTGAAATTAGTATTCCATAACTAAATTTTGACCCTGTAATTGTTAAAAAATATTTTAAAAATATAAACCGTCGAATAACCTTAAATGCTTGATTCAGTTGACGCCATCGGTGCACATTATGTTCACGATGAGCTACTGAAAGGGGCTGTAAATACCGATGTCTAGATTTTAGCTGCTCATCAAGATAAAATTTCCTCCAACGACCTTCACTTTCTAGGCCATCATAAAGATAATAGAAGACATGAAAATTACTCTCACCCCTATAAAAATAAAAAAATTACAGCAAAAATGTTTTTGTTATCTTCATCTCATTTTCATTCAAGTACTACTTACAGTGCCTGATGAACTACTCGTGATTGTTCTAAAAGATAAACCGATATTCGAGCTCCTGAAATTTTTCCCACTCTCATTATAGATAAATCCAAATATTTTCCAAAACGAGAGCTATTAGCATTTATTCCTGTACGTGCATTTCCAAAAGCTTCCATTATTGGATTTACTTGTAGTATTTTATCTTCTAAATTTCCGTACTGTGTCTAAACAGAATAGTAAATTTTAATCTTGAATTGTTTTTAAATTATTTATTTATTTAAATAAAATTCTGTATACGCACTTTCGATAAATATGCTAGTTGTTTCAAAAGGAGGTTAGCAGATTCAGTTTTTCCGGCTCCACTTTCACCTGATATTACGATAGCTTGATTTTGTTTTTGATGCAACAACGCTTGATGGGCTGCGTCAGCTACTGCATAGATGTGAGGAGGATTGTCTGAGCGACAACGGCCTTGGTATAGTTGTTGAGTCTATCAAAACAAGAAGATGAATTTTTACATTACAAGATAAGCATAGGTAAACGAGTAAAATTATACTTTTGGCATTCATTTTACATTAAAGTTTAGTTACTACATACTACGTATATACTTACGTACTATCCATACTAATATTATAAATACGAAAGTGTTTCTGTCTGTTTATCTGTTTGTTATTGAGAGATTAATGGGTTTATATCTTTTAATAATCTCAAAAAGTAAAAGAGTTCCCTTGGGATTTTCAAAAAGCACACATTACTACGAAGTCACAGGTGTCAATAAGTTTAGTATAATTTATTATTATTTCACCTTCGTCGTGTATATTCCTATATCTGTAAAAGGGTTGACTGCAACTAGTATATCTCCAATATAGGTGTATATTTGATTTTGAGTGTATCGTTTTTGTAATTGGTCTACAATGGCATCTTCTGTTAATGTTTCGAGAGTGGCTAAATCATCCGTATACATTTTTTCTGGCTTTGCTTTTCGGTGAGATTTTAACTTCCCTCTTTTTGTAGTAGCTTCTGGTGCACGAGAAGTTCGCCCATCTGCTCTTTGTCTTTTTATTTCTGCGTGAAGTTCTTTCCGAATCTGTAATATTTATAAAATTACATAAACTTGTGCATTATACAGATCCAGGATTTTATATGATGTTTCTATTATCAGTCAATGGTGATAAAGAAAGCACTTCTTTATCACTACTGCGTGTTAGTAAGTGTAGTCTTTAATGGTTCGTATTTTTTAATCAAGCTTATTGCTAAAAATTAAATTTCGAATAAATATGACTGTACGGTTAACTTGCTGTATAGTAGCTGCACTATTAAATACTGTCTGAGGGAAAATTGTATTCAAAGCGATCTTATAGGTGGGTACTTAAAATAGTAACAGTTAAAACACGCAAGTCTCTCAAGAATTTTAAAGACTGTTAAGTAAGTCGTTTAATTTCCACAGATCAGTCATTATTTTCGGAGCTGCTTAAACACAGACCATTGCCGTAACTCGTTTATTTTTTCTGCTCGGTTTAATAGTACCTGTTTTTGATAATTACCTTATCTTCAAAATTATTCACAGCTAGTAGTAATGGATGTTCTAAAAGTTCTCGGGCAAACGGTCTTTGATTCATATCTTTGACCAAACATTCCGAGATAAAATCTGTTAATTGTGAAGAAAAAACTTCTGGATGAGACAAAGTTGGCGGTGGATTTCGAGGGATTTGAAACAGGGCTCGCATTGGATGCAAGCCAGATAACGGTGGTTCTCCTTCTGCTAATTCAATGGCTGTGATACCCACTGACCACACATCACATCTACAATCATAAGATTGATCTAATTGTTGCTCGCATGCAATTACCTGAAATAAAATATCTTCATTTATGTTCGTTCTAATTGCTTTGAGAGATTTTTACAAATTGTTTATTGTATCCTTTACCTCTGGTGCCATCCAATAAGGAGTGCCGACAGACGTATTTCTCCTAGCAACTGTTGCAGCTAAATGCGATGATACGCCAAAATCTACAAGTTTTACTTCAGCGTGTTCAGTCAATAAAATATTATGTCCTTTTACATCTCGGTGCATACATCGATGCGCGTGAAGATGTGTCAGGGCTCGCACTGTACCACGAAGAACATAAGCAAGCTGAGGCTCTGTTAATCTACTTCCATGAGCTCGCATTCCTGCACTTAAATCAGTCACTGAGCCGCCTGTGCAAAGCTGAAAGGTAAATGAGAGGTATTGCATTAGAAGGTCAATGAGATAACGATCGACATGACTCTCGAGTTATGTAATAATGCTTACCTCCATAACAAACCATATTTGATCATCTTCTGACGATATTCCTCGTTTTAAGAATAATCCGAAGAATTCTGGAATATTGGGATGGCTAGATAAATCTCTGAATACGAGAAACTCTTCTTCTATTTCTTCAATATTTTCAGCAATGTTTTCTAAAATCTGTTTATAAATAAATTAAATCAACATTAGTGATAAATTTGCTGAAGACTAAATAGGTAGAGCAAGTGTGTCATATAACAAGTACGTGATTTATTAGATGACTAGGACTTTGTCTACGTAGATTTTATAGATAGGTTTTTAAAAATTCCGTGGGACTCTTTTGGGATAAAAATTAGATAATGCCTGTTTCCGAGATGCAAGCAATATCTGTATTAATCTTGAAATCAAATCTAGGTAAAAGACATACTTTCGCATTTATATAAGTATGGATTGTATTACAAACAACATGATTGTTAAAATTTTTGTTGGGAGTCGTGACTGTAATGGTTATTCAGACATAAATTATCATAAACATTACAACTTCCATCTACTGCTATGAACATTGACATAAAAGGCTGCATTCATCATGGTGCAAATAATGCTGTGGCCTTGACATCAATGTAAACTTTTGAGATATATCTACGCAATCCTATTACAAGCTAAATGCTAACAATACCTTTCATAAAATATTGCTCTTTGTGTAGTGACTCAGCTGTAACCTTTATAGTTCGCAAAACACAACTGTACTGTCAGTAAAAATACCTTCGAAACTATAGCTTTCTTTTAGATCACATTTGAAAATCATAAAAAATATTATTGTGAGTAAACCTTTAAAATATAGGTATGGTATTGCGGACTTTTTTGGGTCTTTTTGATAGAAACAATTTCACCATAGGTACATTGTTTTTGTGCAACTTTATTTACGCAGCGCACGCCATGGGAGCTCTCAGATGAGATGATTTTCCCCGACTTAATTCACATTATTACAATTTTTGTAGGGATCTCTAATTTTTTGAAAATAAAAGCCTATGTTACTCTCTTATAATGTAGCTTTCTTTAAGTGAAAGAATTTTTAAATTCGGGTCAATAGTTTGGAAGAGGAAAGTAAAAAGTAGTTTCGAAGAGGAGAGGAAAGGAAAGTAAAGAGCTCTTTAAAATAATTGTTAAGATGTAGGATAACTAGTGTCCTTTATACGCCTGCGACTACCACCCAGTTTGGAATGCAGATTCTATTAAGAAGAGCCGGCAAGAAACTCAGCAGTTGCTCTATGCGAAAGTATGTCCGTCTGTCTGTTACCTTTTCACGGCGTATCCGCTTTTTATGCCGGAAAAATCAAAGGCGTTTCAAAAACCTAAATCCATCGAACGAAATTGCGAGCATCATCACCCAGTGCCTACGAGTAGAAGTTAATAATTTTTCCCTTCGGTTTCAAGTATCGAAATTTCACCATCATCATCATTATAATCAATCCATCACCTCATTATATAAATAACTCTCAGACATGCAGGTTTCATCGCGATGTTTTCCTTCAAGTGATACTTAAATTGCTTAAAACTCCAAAAAGATAAAGATGCATGCCCGGAATCGAATCTCGAACCCCCGACCAATAGGCCGAGCGAAGTGTGCACACAAATTGTATATCCGCAGTTCGATAGTTTGAACTTAAAAATTCGAGCGTTGTACGCACATAGAGTTACCATTACCTTAACAGCAACTCGTCGCCCAGTCTTTTTGTCTTTAGCACAATACACTTCGCCATAGGTGCCTTCACCTATCAGCTCCTGTAACGTGAACCGGTCCTGTGGGTCGGCCGCGCGGTCCAACTCCACATGCTGGGAAAGACCCCGGTACGCCATGTCACTGCGCATTGTTCTACGCTTCACATTGATTACATCTGAAAATAAAAGAAAACATAATTTTAATATTTTCAATCTCTACGCGACGAAATTTTGTTTTACTGGTGATCGTATATAAGTATCTACTTTTTATAAGATAGCCTGTAAGTTTCATTTAAGTGGTAATTCCTTTATGGAACGATAAATGTATTAAACCAGGAATCGTACGTGGAGTAGGTACGGTACTCAGAGTAGGTACCAGAGTAGGTAAGTAGGAGTAACTACGATAGAAATGTAAATGCTGACGGGCTAGTTCACGTTGAATCCAATAGGTAATTCAAACTATTTCTAAGGTTTTTCTGTTGTATGTGTGTTCTCTCTGTCTGCTTGATTTTCACGGCCTATCTGTTTAACCGTTTTTAACAGGTGCAGAGATAGCTTTTAAATCCCAGGCACAAGGCCACAAGGAAGGACTAAGGCTACTTTTTGTTTTGGAAAATTAAAGAGTTCCTACGGGATTCTTAAGAAACCTAAATCCACGTGGATGAAGTCGCGATTATCTATTTGGCACAGATATGACTTGCATCCTGGAGACGTCATACGAGCATAGGCTACTTTTAGTCCCGGAAAATCAAAGAGTTCCCACGGGATTAAAAAAAACTAAATTTAAACTATTTAACATTAATACCCCAGTTCTAACTTATTCCTGTTATTTTATTCATGAAGCTTACAGGATGAGGTAAATCATAATATAACAACTGTATGCTAATAACATATTGTGTACAAATATTATTATTTTTCCTTATGCATGACACACTTATTGAATGCAAGCATTAAGTATTATTATTGTGCAAAATAATATACAAATACGTGTAGATATGCCTACCTATAAATATTAGCGTAATGTGTTGTGCAAATGTTCCAGATTCAAATAAAATATAAAAATATTATGCTCAGCCGATAAAACACGAACGATCATCAATTTAAAACAATCGGCCAAGAGTGAGTCGGACTTGCACAAGAAGGGTTCCGTAACATCGTACTAGAAATAACACTTTTTAATTATTTTTATTATTTGTTGTTCTAGGGTCATTCTGTGAAAACTAAAAATCTCTACCTATTGCGGTTCACGAGATACACTGACAGACAGATGGACATATGGACGGACAGCAGAAGGCTTAGTAATAGGGTCTCGTTGGCACCCTTCAGGTATGGAACCCTGAAAACAGCTTAATCCTTAATCAGACTCGCGTAGCGGGTTGCGTACATTCTTCCAAATAAATAATTTATAAGGGAGTAAGGCAATGGGACAATAATCTCGAATTGTTTTCGGATGAATTTAAAATAAACAGATTAGGTTCGGACTTACTTCCCATATTCCCATAATATTTATATACTACCTACTTGGAATTTAAGACCATAAAACAATTAGGTACCTTTGATTCTGAATAGGTTTGCAAAATTTTACAATTTTTTTATTAAATTAAACTAGAAACTTGAGTTAGGAGCGATTGACTCAAGCTGTTTTTCAGAGAAAGATTTGACGCACGGACAAACATATATCTACAAAGTGATCCTACACGGGTTCTATATTTCCGTTATGAGATAGGTAGGTACGGAACCCTAAAAAATAAAGCTTAATTATCAATGATATGTAAAAACAGACCACTGCATAGTGCATATAAATCGTTTCTAATTATTAAATCATGCATGTTGATGTATAAAAACACTCATTAGCATGTGATTCCGTTCGACGCGTCCGGAAACTATGAAAATGTACCGTGCGGGGTCTGTTAATTTAAACGAATCGCTTACTAAGTGGATTTTTGCTTTCAGTTTTTTATTTATTTTAATATGTTTATTTTTTATTTACCGGATGATGCCCGCGACTTGAAAACTTTGACTGGACTCTCCGTTTTTATAAGGTATATATCCGTTTTATTCAGAGATTTTGTACCAAATTGATGATGCTCGCTACTTCCTCGGTGCGGATTTAGGTTTATTGAAAATGCCGTGGTAACTCTTTAATTTTCCATGACATAGAGTAATATCCGCTAGTAAATAATAAAGTAACAAAGTATTCGGTCAATTTATACATAAGTATAGCTCATGAGCTTGTTTGTATGTTGCACGGTTGCATGACGGTGTTAGCTCGCGTGACGTGCTGTTAACGTAAACATAAGTGACACCTTATTGACAGTAGAGATTCCTGTGACTTCGTCTGCATTACGGAAGGGGGTTTTATAAGGCATAATTTCAATATTTTAATACAGGACCTGGCCTACCTACATGTTGCTTTTCTTTTTTTCCAAACATCTTTTTTCAAATATTAATCAATAGCCTGGCATTCATGGTTTTATGCGTAGCCGCTATTTTAGATACAAAAAATAGCAGACAACTAGATAGGCCAAAATCTTCAAAGCCCTTTAACTGATGATCATGATGGCGATTCATCCTATACCTCCTGGGGGGTAAAAGCGTTAACAATTTCCACTATTTTCTGTCAGTGGATTTATCTTTTTCGACTTGCCATTTCAGACCAACTGACATAAAGGAGTTAAAGAGACGTGTTATAGTAGTGGGATCACTTTAGAAAATAATATCACTATCATCATCGTCAACAATGTGGAAGTTCCAACAACAGACATACATAATAATGTATGTCTGTTGTTGGGACTTCCACATGCCACGGTCTTACGCCACCTGAATCGAGCGGCTCCCTGCGACTCTTACTTTCTTCCGATAAAATATAATATAAATGAATTTAATTTTAGAAATCTTCATTTATATAATTCAGCTTAAGTTGATAATTTAATTGTATGCAGAAAATAAAAATGACAAACTATGCATAACATACCCGTTATTCGTTACACAGACTGTTGTAATTCTTATACGCTTGAGTTCTGTAGAGGATTAAAATATTATTTGTCTTGTAAAATTATATTAATATTAATAATCCACACTCAAAATATAAATGCAAAAGTGTGTCCGTACGTCTGTTACGTTTTTACAGGTCAATCGTTAAAAAGATTTTAACGAAATTAGGTAAGCACAAAGATAGATAAATTGCATCTCCAAGATGAATTTA
Source organism: Maniola jurtina (assembly GCF_905333055.1). NCBI lineage: Eukaryota > Metazoa > Arthropoda > Insecta > Lepidoptera > Nymphalidae > Maniola > Maniola jurtina. Next base: position 9,351,631 of record NC_060030.1, read on the forward strand.
CGCTACTTTTTACCCCAGCAAATCAGAGTTTCTATGGGATTTTTAAAAACCTTAATCCTCGTACACGTAGACGAAGTCGTGGGCATTGTTTACTATAAACTAAACGTTGTAATGTAATAATTTTAATGATTAAATGTTTATGATTTTTGTTTTGTTGGTAATTTCAAAATGAACATGGGCGCTAGTGTCTTGAACCTAGGTGTATACTATGATATAACAGTAACTAATGACAAAACTATTAAAATTACATTTAACGTTCCTTTTGGAGGCACATTAATATTATATTTGCAATTGGAACACAATAATTATTACGAGTACCTATATCGAATTTTCACCGCAAAATCTGATATGTATTACGAACTCAATTGGGAACAAGTGAACGCTTGCCTCATGTGAACATATTGAACATTGCATTGGTTAATGTTAATGCTTCCAAATGACGTAATGTTTGTACTTGTATTCAATTTTTACCCAAGTGTCATATTGGTGTCACCTTTGTAGATATATGTGGCGAGGCCACTGACTTCTACTCATAGAAGTACGCTAGACTTGCTATTGCCAATCCGTTTTTGAAGCAATTTGTTTATCGCCATTTTTTCGCTGATAACAGCAGTAACCGTTATTTAAGCGTACCTACTCGGAACTTAATGCTAGTGATGTATCATTTTTCAACACTGTGTCAATACGAAGACCATTTAATTGACACAAAGTATTACTTTTTTCCCCGGTAGGTAAGCTCGGTCGGGCGCTTTGAATCGGCATAAAAATAACTGTCATTTTGAATGGCACACGTCTTCCAGCGTACTTGTATATGTCTATTTCATTGCCTTTGTAATATGTGGCGCGTGTCGTAATAGTGACATGAATCGCAGTATTTGTATATGCGTGTATTAAATCGTTACATGTGACAATATTTGTCTATTATGATTTGAATTAAATGTAAGTATGTATTCGCGACAGTGTACCAATTTGAAATGTCATTTTTAGTTGTACGAGCAAAAGCAAGTGTGTTCCGGCGTGTGACATATTGTATGTGTCATCAATATTTATGTGGGTTAACGTATTACTGTAGTTCTATTAATTTTACTATCTATTGTTGTGCAATGTATACGTGCAATGTTTAAGTTACCATAAAATTATAACAATAGATTTTTACAATAATTGAAAACGATTTACCTTAGAAAGAATATTTTCAATGAACAAAATGGCAATTTCAATATTTTTGGGACCTACGACACCTACCACCGTTGTAGGCGTAATTAAGGAAGACAGGTTGGTTAGCTTCAAGGTTGTTTTCACATTTAAAAATAAAGTCATTTACTTATAGTAACTAATTGGCGCTACACAAGGCATTAAAATATTTTCATGCGAAAAGACACCTCGACGGATTACCGAGGCGACACTTTCACTGCCGTTTTTATCACGAAACTATAACAACACAACAGAACACCGACAAATTGGTCAGATTGCTTCTTAACATGACATGCGCCAATTTTTTTTACTTTCTTTTTTTACAGTAGGTGCATTTTAACACCTTTTTGTTTTCTTTATAATATTGTGACAGGTTTTACGCTTAATTGAAATCCCACGTGTGAGTCTAAGATAGCTACCTAGGTCTCAGAATACATAATAGTAAATCGTTTGGCTGATTTTTTTTTTGTCTACATGTTGGTAATAAACCAAAGCCTAATTACAGGTTTCAAAGGATAAGGTAATACTTAAAGGGTAAAAGATTAAATAACTTGGGCAGGGCCATAATTTTATGTGCAAGGTGAATATTTAAAATTAACTAGTAAGTTGAATAATTAAGGAAGACTTTGCGCAACTGCGACGCGCGACAGTCACACATCTAAATATAAAAAGGAAAAACTGACTGACCTATTAAGAGGGCTCTCTCCGTCACTCGTTTCCACTCGTTTCATACAATCGTAGTTCCAATTTCATTTGAATATTAAGCAACCAAAGTCCATGAAATTTTGCAGACATATTCTAGAAACTAAAATCTGTGTCTGTGGTGTTTTAGATTTTTCTAAAAATATGTAGTTTTAAAATTACAGGGGCTCAAAGATTTGTATGTAAATTTTTAAGGCCGCGTAACTTTGAAACCGAATATTTTAACAGAAATCTGGAAAACCACAGACATAGATATTAGTTTCTAGAATATGTCTGCAAAATTTCATGGACTTTGGTTGCTTAATATTCAAATGAAATTGGAACTACGATTGTATGAAACGAGTGGAAACGAGTGACGGAGAGAGCCCTGTTAACGCACGGCCCAAACTACTGGACGGATAGGGTTGAAATTCGGCATGCAGATAGCTATTATTATGTAGACATTCACTAAGAAAGGATTTTTGAAAATTCATCTTCTAAGGGGATAAAATAGCGGTTTGAAATTTGTGTAGCCCATGCGGACGAATACGCGGGCAGAAGCTAGTCTTTTTATAAAAATGTAGGTAGGTACATGAGGAGTACTTGAGGGGAGCGATTGTGACGCGTGACACAGTAGTAGACATCATCATGGTCACGATGCTCAAAGGTTACTTTTTTCAAGCAAAAAATTTTGAACCTGACCTTGTACCAAGCCAACGCGACGGTGAAGTGGATAACCTAAGTTATACCAATGCCATTAAAATAGGTCAACCAAATCGAACATTTTGAATACCGTACCTACTTGATAATGTGATACCACTTGTTTTGTAGCCGCCCTTTACTACTTTTTACAAAATAATAACAATCTTCTTTGACCTAGCCAGGTTCATGCATCTATACTTATTTCATGAGATGCTGAAATTCAACCTTTTATCGGAGATGGATTAAAATACGACAGGCTGCTAGCTTATCTCGTACCTACTCTCAGTACAAGATTCACGCTTAAATGGCAGGTAAAGACGATATTAGATAGTAATTATGTGAAACACTAGATTACAACGTGGAGCTATTCAAGGGGCGGACCAACAAATTCCTTAAAGGCCGGCAACGCATCGGCGGTATCTCTGGTGCTGCAAATGTTCATGGGCCGCGGTAATCACATAGCATCAGGTGACCTGCCTGCTCGTTTGCACACTATTTAATTATAAAAAAAAAATAGCTAAAATTACTTATCTAGCCAAATGAAATATGCTTACGATGGAGAGTTTCTAATATCTTGCTAAAAGATAATAATATGTATAGTTACAAGAGTTATGAAGTACCTTGTCTTCGCAATTGAAATGCATGGTATTATAATAGTCCATTAAGAATTCCAAAAGAGTTCAAACTATTATTTAATCTAATTATGAGTTCAAAGAACTTAGCTTTTCTGTTTTTTTTTTAAATATTTAAATGCTTAATTTGTATTCAACATGCTTGGCAAAAGAATGTCTTGAAGAAATCTACATATAATATATTTAAAGTACTTATGTGTATATTTTGCTTTGGATAGTGGAAAGTCTTTTTATGGGTTTTCTTTTTGCGCTTTTTTATTTCAATTAGGTACCTGCTTAGGATATTTTTACTTTTGTAACCATAAATTGCCTTTCGTAGCCATATAAAAGAGCAAGAGTAACATTTACACAAGAATTATGCAAACCAGGACAGCATCGTACGATATCCAAAGTTAATAATTACGTTGTGAGTTTATTACCCGACTTCAAAAAAAGTAGGAGGTTCTTAATTCGTCGGAATCTTTTTTTATGTATTATCCCCGATTACTCAAAGACCCCTGCAACTAAGTCGATATATCAGCAGTTAAAATCACCAAATTAATCGTGGCATGTACCCGTTATCTACATATAATATTAAAAGAGTAACATGTTTTACACTACAATTATCTACACTTCAGTTTACAAAGTAAAAACTGTTTCATAATCGCTAAAGGTAGCAGGACGGCCACTTTAATTCAATGTTATAAACTAAGGAACTGATTCCATCAACTCGTGCGTGAACGTTGTACATTCGTTTCCTAGATATTAATGACAACAATAGGTAAACTAATGCACTTATATGGCACGAATTGTTTCATGAATTCAACATGTTTTACACAGTCGGTTAAATATTAAAACTAAACTAACTAAGTATATCAAAAAAAATTGACTATTGATTAAGCAAATAAATCAATATTCAGTTAATTATCTTGATATACAGAGCTGATATTTCGATAGGTTAACCTTAAACATTGTTTGTTCGGTGAAAACTCAGAGGCGTTATAAGATACCGCCGTGCAGGCCATAAAAATATCTATTGCTATACCATTGCTATACCTAATTATTGTTATTGAATAACTACGCTAAGTACAGTAACTGTAGTTCTAATCATAAGATTCGTGCAAGAGACTTTTCTTTCAAAAGTTTTCTGTACATAGTAATAGTACCCGTGTTAAATATTTAAAGAATATAGTCTACAGTTTCTTTTAGGTTAGATCCGGATGGATATTGCCCATGTCCGTATTGGATCCGTGTAAAGCTCCGGTGAAAGTTCGATCCTTATCCTCCAGTATCCTACCCACACACTATGTTTAAAACATGAGAATTCTCGCAAATCTCGGCTAAACTTAGAAAGGACATGTTTAGAATAATATAATATTTTGCAACTTATAATGTAAATGTAGGTACATTTACATTATCAGGGGACCATTATCGAACTGATGCGATTTATTCATTCTTTGTAGCGTACAAGTTTATGTATTTTAACACCTATACCCATAGATGAATGGTTGTCAATGAGTTCACAGGAAAGACGATTCACTCCTTGATTTCTTTGAATGATTTCGAAAATCGATTATCAAAAGGTCACTTATTTCCTTTTCAGCAAAAGCTTTTACTAGTTGATGACAACATGATCCATTAATTCCTTGAAAAGGTAGACCATGACCTTACCATATTTATCTCTAACATTTGTGGTATTTTTTGTTCGTTTCTATTTCTATTTTCTAGATCTAATTCTCTAACCACAAATTTAAGCCACAGCATATATTAATACGAAATAAGCGACATTATATACGTTATTTGTGGTATTTCATTACGTGCTGGCAAACACGTCCAACTGACAACCTGACTCTATTGTTCGCACACATAATAACAACACAATATACTCAATCTCAGTGTATCTAGATCGCACCTTCTCATTATGAATGGTACATATAATTAATTTGAAGGAATTCAGAATGCCTTTCAAAGATACCTATCATGTCTTATGGGGTCAATGTATTTTCGCAAGCACGTAAGTTTATGCTAATGACAATCTCACGCCCCGATGCATTTTTTTAACTATTGTTTGTCTAGGTAATGTTTTATACGTTAGTGATTAGTGATATAGGAAATCCTATATAGGTTTATTGATGTTCCCACGAACAGCAGTGTAAATTGTGTATAATCGTCTTCTTTGAACATGGCTTGGTTGAAATTTGCAACATTTAGACGAGGAAAACCTGTAAGATCCGAGTATAAAATACGTGCACTTACTGATAAAAAATATGCACTCCATATAGTGTCATCACGGAGATCATGTTTTGACACAAAGTGTCAATTTACGCACAGTGGGGTACTTTGAATCGGCACAAAAAAATAACTGACACCACTTCCAGCGTACTTATTTAATATCCATTTCAATGGCTTAAGCAGCGTTCAAAAATTTATTGGTAGGGTAGGGGCAATATAATATGTAGTGATAAATAAGTTCAGATCCATAAATTGCGCAAGAACCAGCGACGATTTGCGGCAATACCTAGCTATGTACTCGTAGTTTGGAAAGCAAACATTTGTCAAACGTACACCAACCAGACCGAAACAAGTATTTGCTTTCCGCATAAAGGAGTCAAATAACACTCCGTGTAAAAGGCGATTTTCGTCAACATGCACAAAACCGCGTTCCGTTCTTTTTGTGTCCAACAGAGCTGCAACATTTTGAATTCAAATTGTACACAAGGAATAAAAAGCTAACATTCTTACAATGTGCAAAAATAATAATGAAAAGGAAAAATCGTCCAATTTTCATCTTCATTGCTTTCAGTAAATACATGGGCACTCAGATGTTGTAGTAAGATCAGAATTTCATAACTCAGTGTGTGCGTGCTGTACTGCTTTTTAGAGACCCGTATCTGAAGGATGCCAACGTATGTCTGTCCGTCCGTCTTCCCCACAGCGGGCTGTACCTCATGTGCCGTTATAGATAGAGACTTGAATTTTAAAAAAGGCATTCTGTGTCAAATTTTTTTAAAAGTACATCCTTCCCTTGATCGCTTTCACCAGTCTTTAGTGCCATCTAAATAGTGATGGCCTGGTGATTTTTATTCGTGTTTCAAGACCTCCTCTTATTTTGGGAGTTCGGGGTTCGATTTCAGGCTCGCATCGCTAACTTTTCAAAGTATGAATATCACATGCTTATAACAGTGAAGGGAAACATCATGAGGAAACCTGCATACCCGAGAGTTCTCCATAATCTTCTCAAAGGTGTGTTAAGTCTGCCAATGGCTTGAGATGATAATGATGATTTCTCACTGAAATCCTATAGGACTGCATGACCACGGTTTATTGAAAGACAATATGCCTACTTATTTGTACGGAACACCATTAGTTGAATCCGAACAAATTCGTTTCTAGAAAACGTCAGTTTCCGATACAACGATAAAGCTATTATATAAACTGACTGACTGGGAAAATGGACGCAGTAAATAGTATTATCATTTAGCCAGTTGAAGTTGTAAAACTAAATGCAGACAATTATCACTACTGAACATTACTATTAGTACGAGTATGTGACTACTTTCATTGGGATATGTAAGTAGTAGGTTATTGTAAGTAATAATATATCTACGTAGATATCTAAATCAATGTCTATTGAGGAGCTGAAATAGTTCTTGAACTTTATCGTGTAATATAAAATTGTTTAGTATCTACCTATTTGGAACTTTAATTTTCGTATAAACTTGAAAATTCAAAGTAACCTATTTACTTACTATTAAATCATGATGAGTAGGTAAATCACCATTTTACACCTTATTTTTCAAGCCAAAAAACATTTTATGTAAATAATTAATCAAGTTAGTTAAGGAAGTGGCTGGATGAGGAAGGCTGAGGACCGGGTGTGGTGGCGCTCTTTAGGGAAGGCCTATGTCTAACAGTGGACGTCCACAGGCTGACGATGATGATGATGATGAATTAATCAAGATTTTTATCATAATCAACATTCTACATCCTACAAACCTAACTACAAAACATCGTTTAAGAACCAATATCTTCTTATTCAAAATTATTTAACTGTTATAATTCTATCAGAGAGAGTAAATCTTGATAACTTCTTAAACCAAAAACAAGGAAAAGATAATCTTTTCCTTGTTTTTGGTTTAAGAAGTTATCAAGATTAACGGAATAACGGTTTTAACGGATCTTGATAAAGCATTAGGTTCAATGAAGCCTCAAAAGAGTAAGTAATCCCTTCGGCCAGTACGCCATAATGCACGATCAGGGTCAACGTACGGTATACAACGTGACCATACGTCCCGCCTTCGGTGAGACCGTCTCACTTTCTGCAGTAACGTTCCGCCTTGAGACTGTATCTGCCTAGACTTTTTGTCACAACACAAAGTTCTCTTTAAAAAAACTGCTACTTGTTAATTTCCAGGCTCGGCGAATATAAATCCTCTTTAAGTATATCTTTAAAGTTTTAAATATCTAGCCTTATTATTTGTTTACAATATAATTAATACAAATCTGTGCATAATTTCAACTTTGTAGGTCAAAAAGTTTGGGCTAAGCATTTTACAGAGTAGATTCCGGTAAAATATCAAAGTCACTAAGTACACTTATGATAATATTGCTGATAATATGCTTTTAAAATATTTTTAAGCATGAAAATCTTATAACTCGCTCCTTCTTTTAATTCGGGGATGAATCAATAACATTATGTAACATACGACCACAACCTGCCCTAATTTTTTTTTCTCTAAACTAGCACGCTCGTAGTCTTAAAAGGTGCTCCCTTTTAAGACTACGAGCGTGCTCAAAAAATGACGGCCCGTTACCAATGTTGACTAACATGAATCACAATTTTCTGGTGGGAGACTTCGGCCGTGACTAGTTACCACCGTACCAACAAAGCCGTGCCGCCAAGCGATTTAGCGTTCCGGTACGTTTCTGTGTAGAAACCAATCAGGGGTATGGGTTTAAGGAACTGCCATACCCCTTCTAAGTTTGCCCGCTTTTATCTTAGACGGTATCATCACTTACCATCAGTTGAGATCGCAGTCAAGGGCTAACTTGTATCAGAAATAACACAATCATCACCTGAAGTGGCGTTGTCGGGTGTAGCGAAGCGATTTTCCCACTTTTAACCGGAAAATATGGTCACTGTAGATATGTCTGGACTGAATGCCTGGTTTAACTGGCCTTTAGCCATAAAAATAAACGTTCGCTTCAAACGCGAGAGTGATTTATCCATTTAAAAAGCCGGACAAGTGCACTTCGAGTATCTCTTATAGCGTTGGGTGGTAGCTATTACAATAAACGAGAATTTATTGAGTAAGTAACCACAGCTCCTCGCAATAACCGCATCTTAAGTACCTATCTACCTTCCTACCTACCTAACCTATGTAGTACTTACCAAAGAGATAAAGTTTTTAAACGATTTAAAATGCTTAATAATTTCATCAATACAACGCAACTAGCGTACGGTACTATGCCAGAAATCTTTACGCAAGTCCCAACAAAAACTGTAAAAAGTTTCAACACAGATTCATAATTAAAGTGAGAACGGGTAACAGAGACACGTAGACATAATTTAATGGGTCTGTTTGTTTGTCTGCCCGGAGCAAATCGTGTACCTACCTACTTAATTGATTTTAAACTAACTGTCCGGTGAGCTTAGAACACATGAATTAGGTATCTCTAATTTTAAACATAGGTGGGAACTCGATAATAAATGACAATTTAACAGCTTGCTTTTATATACCTTCCTAATAAGATGAGAGACACCTACTTGTTTATAATGTAATTACTTAATCTCTACTAAGTCAGCTAGGGCAACAACATTTTAAATTATTTATAGGTCATAGTAAATATAATACCTAGTATTCAAGAATATTTCTGTTTGCCCTAATTTTACCTCTAGGTTATGTCAATAGTAAGTAAAAAGCAGTGAGTAATGTAGGTTATAACTAATCAAATAGACGTGATAATGAAATAAAAATTAAATTAAAAATTTAAAAAACCCCCGACACATAAACCTCTAAAAAGTAAAAAAATAATAGGTAAGTATGTATGGGCCCTTTAAGAATAGTATAAATAGTAAAGTTTTTATCCAAGCGCTCGTTGCGCCAGGGGACCGCTACCTATCGTAAACTATGAAAGTCATCTGTTGTAGAAAGAATAGTCTTTAGCGGTCCCCCGACGCAACGAACGCTTGGATAAAAACTTTACTATTTATACTATTCTTAAAGGGCCCATACATACTTACCTATTATTTTTTTACTTTTTAGAGGTTTATGTGTCGGGGGTTTTTTAAATTTTTAATTTAATTTTTATTTCACGCTTTTTAAACTTTTATTCATAAATTACCGTTTATTTGTGCCATTCTAAAACCCAATTTCTATAATAATATAAATCCAATGAGGCAGCTAATATCTCTTCAAAAGTAACATCAATGTTATGTTAATTATACGTTCCATGAAATATTTTTGACCGAACATCACTAAATCAAGAATTATCTGAATGACTCACATAGTTTAACACGACCAAAACGAAATATCTGTTTCTAACATGCCGTTGCTTTAAAAATGTACCCATTTTACGTAGTCGTATAATAGTTCGCTTTTCAAGATATACCTACGATTAAATTGAAATCGACTTTCACCCGATGAAATAAGGAATAAAGTGGCTTGTATTTCATTTTGTTTGTTATTGCATGTCAAATTTTTATTTGACATAACTTTCAAAAACCGGTCAAGTGCGAGTCTGCCTCACACATGAAGAGTTCCGTACAAGTTTTTTTTTATGTAATGACAATTCAGTTGTCGGATTTTTCACTTTACTTGGGCCACAGGAGTAGAGTGCTTGGGCTATAAGATATTGCTACCTGCCTTTCATGATTCTACGTAAACGGGAAGTACCCAATTTATAAGTTTTGATTCTCTTGAAAGATGACACACAGACAGACAACGAAGTGGTGAAGGAAAACACCGTCAGGAAACCTGCATGCTTAAGAGTTGGCCATAATGCTCCCTCAAAGGTGCGTGAGGTGTGCTAATACGTGCTTGGCCAGTGTGGTAGCTTCTCATTCTGAGAGGAGACTTGTGCTCAGTAGTGAGCCGGCGATGGGTTGATCCTGATGATGATGAATTTTAAACGTATTTTGTCAAAGTAAATAAGCTGAGTTCAAGCAGATAAAATGAAAAGAAGGTGCGCCTAATGCATCATCCAAACCTGCGCGACAAAGCGACTATGATGCGGGAACCTCAGCCGCGCGGAGAGTCATCGCCTCCTACGATATTTAATGGTGCCATGCACACCTACGCGACTACAACAGTCGAGGCTACTTTGTTTTTCTACAGATACCTACTGAACCCTAAAAATTGTTTGACTATGGTTTGGGTTTGGGTTGATTGTTCGTGGCCTTTGGTTGACTGTTGCATATTATAATTGAATTGATGTTTTCTCGCTTTAACTGTGATTATAATATTTTATAAATTAGAAACTCCGCGCCTACGATCCAAAGTATCGGAGTTTTCCAAAACATTATTTTCAAATAAATAATTATGTATCTAGGCAACGTCCATCTTGACAGCTTGACATTTGCCAATTGACATAATATTATGAACCTCTGTTACAATAGTGAAAGATCCCAGGGCCACCAGCGTCACGTATTTTCTGACGAACGAAATGTGGACGATTGAGTAGTGTTAGTATGTACTAAGAACGCATGCCTACAGACCTGCTAGCTTGCTTAGACGGCCAATTTTCAGGTATCAGGTAATCAAGGTACATAAAAACATTACTTACCTCACGTAAATTCTCCAATTTTTTTAATTTTTAGCAGTTTTTTTTTTAATATTAATAATTAATTGACATAAGTAAACTATAAGAGAGTGAGAGAGAAGTCAATATATCCTAATACATGTCTTACTCAGTCTCATGCGCGTAGATAATGATGCCCTCGCGCTCAAACCCACAGAGGTATTAAAATTGAATTTAGGGGATGATTGGCCCTCTGGATCTGTCTGTCTTCTTGTAAAAGGTTTTAAAATAGTTGTCTGGTGGACATATATAAAAATGGAGCATCAGAATTTACGTGCAGTTAAGTAATTACTTATTTTGGGAGCTTTAAAGCGTCTGCAAAGCAATACGGCCGACGCGGGAAGTGTCTGGGAGTATTGGCGACATATTTTTAAGGATATTGCCTAAAATATACGTAAAAATCAGCTTGGAGAATTTACGTGAGGTAAGTAATGGTTTTATGTACCTTGATTATCAGATACCTGAAAATTGGCTGTCTAAGCAAGCTAGCACGTAGGCTAGGCATGCTTTCTTAGTACTTACTAACACTACTCAATTGTTCATATTTCCTGTGTCAGAAAATACGTAACCTCTGGTGGTCCTGGGATAAAAGTAATAAGAAAACCAGAAAAGAGCTGATAACTTCCAAACGGCTGAACCAATTTTTTTGGATTATAGCTAAGAACACTCTCGATCAAGCCACCTTTCAAACAAAAAAAACTAAATTAAAATCGGTTCATTCGTTTAGGCGCTACGAGGCCACAGACAGATACACAGATACACAGATACACAGATACACAGATACACAGATACACAGATACACAGATACACAGATACACAGATACACACGTCAAACTTATAACACCCCTCTTTTTGGGTCGGGGGTTAAAAATATCCGCGTCAGTATTCAAATGATGAGTAGATAGTCATACATAAAATGATAAACGTGATTATAGATTTAAACACGCTTATTTTGCAATTACAGCCACAGCTAGCAACCTTGAAAGCATGAATTCATACGGCTTAATGTGCCATAGTGTCGTTCACTATTTTGCAGTGTAGTGAAAAACTGGTTTTGGTAAATATAAACCCACCAAAAACATTTCATGTAAAATGTTGCCAAGACTCACAAGTTCATAATGCTTTCACTGTTAAAAAGTTATGAGATCTCTAGTAGAGCCAAGCCCCTAGCTGAGCTTAGAATTGCGCTGCCCATGGGACCTATCCCAAGTCCAAAGTATATAGCTCTTAAATGCTCTTGAGTATATCACATTTATAACAATAAAGAACAAATAACTCTACTTACAAGCTCTGATTTTACAAACCCTAAATCTTGGTTAAAAAAGGACGGCTTGGCCGTTTAATGTTCGTGGTACTTTTATCTGATATGACATTTAAGCCCGGAATAGCTTGTGCGACAATCATGAAGAATAATATAAATTAGTAATTGTCGAACAAACTATTCCTTATGACCTTAATATTATAATATGTTATGACATGTAATAGTTTCACGAACATTAAACGGCCAAGCCGTACTTTTTTAACCAAGATTTAGGGTTTGTAAAATCAGAGCTTGTAAGTAGAGTTATTTGTTCTTTATTGTTATAAATGTGATATACTCAAGAGCATTTAAGAGCTATATACTTTGGACTTGGGATAGGTCCCATGGGCAGCGCAATTCTAAGCTCAGCTAGGGGCTTGGCTCTACTAGAGATCTCATAACTTTTTAACAGTGAAAGCATTATGAACTTGTGAGTCTTGGCAACATTTTACATGAAATGTTTTTGGTGGGATTTCATTTCTTTTTGGCAGGTGCCCTAGATTTTTTTTTTGGATCTATTTTTTGTAGGTACCTACATCATTTTCATGGCCCGCTCTCTATCGTTACCTCTTTTTTTAAAAGCTTTTATTCCACTTGCAATGTATGTAACTATGTTTGTTTGGGTGGAATCTTGCAACTCAATTTTAAAGCAGATATATCAAATTTCAGTCTTTTAGGACTTCAGGAAACACATTTTTTAAATGTACAGACTGGGAAAAGTTTATTTTCCTGTTGTTTGAATGAAATCCCTAGCCTACATACCAAATTTCAGTCTTCTAGGACTTAGGGAAGTACTTTAGAACTTTTGACTAGAGGGGTTGTGAATGGCAATAAATCTGAAACCATAACAGGTAGAGAATTGATACTTGGTACGTTTGATAAGTCTGTCAAGGACATATTATCCTGAAAATATCAGCATTCTAGCGATAGACTTTACAAATAATTTGCTTCCCCCATACGTGGGAGTGGAGGGGGAAAATTTTGAATTTCTTAATTTTCCTGTAGTTTGTATGCGATTTCTAGTGTACACACCAAATTTCAGTCTTCTAGGACTTCGGGAAGTACCCTAGAATTACAGACTAGAAGTTTTGACTGTCAATAAATCTGAAACTATAAAAGCTAGACAATTGATACTCAATGCGTTTAATAAATCTGCCAAGGACATCTTATCCTGAAAATATCAGCATTCTAGCGACAGAATTTACAAATTTGCTTCACCCATAAGAGGCGTAGAGGGGGGGCATTTCCAATTTCTTAATTTTCCTGTAGTTTGTTGTCAATTTTTAGTCTACATACCAAATTTCAGTCTTCTAGGACTTCGGGAAGTACCTTAGAGGTTTTGAGTAGAGGTTTTGATGATCATCAGTGAGGGACGAAATCGGCGTATTTTAGGTATCAATAAATCTGTAACCATAAAAGCTAGATATTTGATACTTGGTATATTTGATAAATTTGCTGAGGACACCCTATACTGCAAATTTCAGCTTTCTAGCGTCATCCAGACCGAAGTTATGACGAGTCGAAAATACGGCGAAACACTTCGAGAAAAAGGTACGTAGCGCCCCGGCCGCCGTTTGGCTCGTCTTGGCGGGGGCACTGCCGTGCCCCCTGATCCACATTCTTTAATATGCAAAAGGTCAATGGTAAAAAGGCTCACTGTTTTTTTCCTGATTCTATCCTTAACAGAATATACCTACCTACCTCATGACTAATTATTGAGCTGCAACTCTCTGTATAAAATACAACTTATATGCACAGAATGATTAAAGATTTAATACATATACACAATCAATGTACTTATTACTAATACAGACATTTTGCAAAAATACACTTCTAGTCAAATGGGCAAAAATCCAATTTCTACACAAAATTCTTTAAAAAAATTATACGTTTGCGGTTTCATTTGGCAATAACTAGATCTCTCGATATTGCAATATCGATTAAAATCAGTTTCTTGTAAGCCTACCGAAAGTTAAATTAGAGCTTATTACCTCGCAAACAGAGCTTAGAAACAGGCGGCAATCAAATAATCTAAGTTTAACTTTAAGATACCTTTCGAATATCGCACGAGGACGGATATAAAATACATAAATACCTATATTGGTTGGTGTTCAACTTTTGGATAACGGACGTAGTAACGGTGGTAATTCCATAAATATAAACACTTTGGTTAAATAGTTATTGACAACATGAAAATACCATTTCTTTCAATTTCAATTTTATGGCGCTATTAGCTTATTCCCGCGACTTTGTCCGCGTGGACTACAAAAATTTCAAACTTCTATTTTACCCCCTAAGGGGTTGAATTTTCTAAAATCCTTTCTTAGCGGATGTCATAAATCATAATAGCCATCTGCATGCCTTTCAGCCCGATCCGTTCAATGGTTTGACCTAATACGTTGATAGATCAGTCTGAAGGCAGCTTTTCGTTTTATATACATACTAGAGGATGCCCGCGGCTTCGCCCGCGTGGATTTCGTTTTTTTTTAATCCCGTAGGAACTTTTTGGTTTTCCGTGATAAAAGTAGCCTATGTTCTTCCTCGGGATGTATCCCAAGTCTGTACCTTTCATTAAAATCGGTACGGTTTAAAATAAACACACAACTAATTAATTATCATCCATAATAAAATGTGAGCCGTCTTTTGCAACAGAATATTAATTTAAATATTTCAAATATTTAAGTATTCGGGTCTTTTCTGTATTAAATTACCTGCTGCGGAAGTTAAAATTTTCATAATTATTACACAATCGTCATTCTAATAAGCATAAATATGATTTTTAAATTTTATGTGATTCCATAGATAGTTTATCACTATTACAAGTGTAAATTAAAAATTTTCAACACCCCCGACAAATCATTTTCAAATAAATAATTATGTAGGTATATCTAGGCAACGTCCATCTTGACAGCTTGACATTTGTCAATTGACACTTGAATATTATGAACCTAACGGTTATCTAACCTTCTTTTATACAAGAAAACTAGAAAAGAGCTGATAACTCTTAAACGGCTTAACCAATTTTTTTGGATTATAGCTAAGAACACTCTCGATCAAGCCACCTTTCAAACAAAAAAAAACTAAATTAAAATCGGTTCATTCGTTTAGGCGCTACGGTGCCACAGACAGATACACAGATACACAGACACACAGATACACAGATACACAGACACACAGATACACAGATACACAGATACACAGGTCAAACTTATAACACCCCTCTTTTTGGGTCGGGGGTTAAAAATGAGTTTTAAGAACAAAAGCAATCGAAATTTGCATTGAAAAATCATAGTACTTAACCGCTATAATATATTATGGTTCTGTAAACCTCCAAATTACTTTTCAATACTTAAAAACATAAATTATTTAAGCAAAAACAAAAACGGGAAAGTGATCGTATAATATAAGACCAGCTTGAAGGCCAGAGATAATATAATTACTATTTTAAAGAAATACTTAATATAAATTCTAACCATTACCTATAGTTAGGTCCATTCAAAATAATGTATTTTAAGTACTTTTTAATTGGCTACTTTTTCGTTTTAAAAACTAAAAACTTTTCCGGCAACCACGAAATTGTATTGCTCTTTAAATAGGAACTAATCAGAACGGGTCCAACTGAGCTGACTCGGCACATCTTTCAGTTTGATTGGGATAACATCCCTGAATTGAAAACTTATAAAAAAATAAAATATTATCGAAATAGAAAATTTCATTCAAATCGAGATGTCATCCACGCTTCCGAGACACAATTACTTATTACGTACGAGCAAAGAAGGTAGGTATATAACTAAAAGACTATTTTATTTAATTGAAGATTGTTCATCCAAAAATTAAAGCGCCAGGAACCGAAACCTTGCCGTTATAGCGAGACCACTTTCTTTTTCACAATCAAGGGTAAATAATACCATTCAATTACTGATAACTTCGGTGTTGCAGAAATAATTGATTTGTTTTACTTTTATGATCTTCGTTAGTCACGAAACCCTGTTTTGTTATTACATCACAGAGAAATTACCTTTCGTAGAGTGGTGTAAATGTTCACATGTCACATTAGTAAGGGCCCCTAAGAATTAATATTTTGCGACTTTTGAAAGCTTTTTTTAAATCGTAGCCTATACCTTCCTATGTCAATACATTGATCTTGCAATATATTGTGTTTTTGAGTCTTTAATTTAATGTTACGTTATGAAATAGAGACCCTATTGGAAACAATTTCTTCCATACCTATAAAAAAAATTTGAAAACTGTTTAAAATTAGATAGTTTTTTTATATTTTAATCGGAAACGCTCGCTAGGTAGTTAACTTTTGTTTTTTTTTTTTTTTTTTTGTGCGGATAGTTACAATTTGTAAAAATGTATCCTTAAAACAAGGGTGAACAGGCATCTTTTATGTAAACGCGTTCCATCCTAGGCGATTGTGTGTTTATGGTCAAGCGCTTGCCTATAATAAATTAAAAAAAAAAACGTTGACAGCTTTTAGGTAACGTTTAGGTAATCCTTATCTAGATTAGCGCATGTGATTGCAAACATTAAAAATTCCATGCTTTTCTAAGTGTGCTGGCGCATAAATGTTATAATGGTTAAAGAAATAACAAATAACGTCAGTATATTGTGAGGTTACATACTTATCTATAGTTGTATCTACCCACTTTCTGTTTGCTAATGCCAAAGATCAATAATTATTAATACCGATTAGTGCAATAGTGGTTTTTCTGACGATACATTATTCTGTCAACTGATAAAGTTCTTATCAATTTCCTCGCAAAATTGCGAATCGATTACAACTTGTAAAATGTTCGAACGGAATAGTACGAGTCTCTGTGTTATAAAAACTTCTTAGTTATAGTAAATTGCACTTTATACATATATTATACTAGCTGACCAGCCCGAATTCAGTGTACTCGGAGTGGAGTTTTTGAAAATCAGTGAGGGGGTTGAAAGTCTAAATACCATAAAGCTGGAGACTAAAATCCAACTGCGATCGTCATAATAAACGCTGAAATATAATAGTAAAATTGTTTTTCTGTCGCTTGGTATATTTTAATGTTGTAGTACATTTATATTAATGAACTCAGAATTTTCTCCTCTTTCATTTGACATCCCACTCGATACAATAGCAAAAAAAAATTTGGGAGACCCTCCTCTTTTTTGATGTAACATCCGTTAGATCAATTGTTTTCGTATAAATGTAGCCTATGTCACCCGGACCTTTACGACGAATCAATTGACACCTCATTCATCAAAATCGGCCCAGTAGTTTAGGCGCTACGGTGGAACACACAGAATCTGGGTACAAACATACATACATATATTATATATACATAGACTGCTAAAATTGCGCTTTGCCGCAGTCAGGTAAAAAATGATAGACGTTAATGCAAACTTTCAACTCATATTATTCCCTTAGTGGTAAAATTTCCAGAAATCGTGTAATACAATTTCTTCATTTTTAAATGACCACCTAAATACCAATTTTCATTAATTTAACTTGAAAAATGAAATCAAACGTTCGAGAAGTGAAAATCAGTTCATACAAACTTTCATCCCTTTTTCATTCCAAATTTCCAAAAAGTGCTAAGGTACTTACATCATAAAAGAAACCTACTCTGAAAATTTCAAATTTGTAACCCCACTGGTTTAGGCTGTGCGTTAATAGATCAATCAGTCAGTCGTTGAGTCAGTCAATCAACCAGTTAGGGCAAGCATTTTTATACATATATAACCAACCATTGATTTTGAAAGAGCCACCCCTACAGTACCAACCTATGCTATAAATGCAAATTTTTAATGGAAGTAGGTATATAAATGCGACTTGCGAGAGTATTTAAGCCAGTACAGTTAGCCTTAGGTCTATTATAAGTAAAATGACTTTTATTATTGTGCGGAAGAACCTATCAAAAACATTTACCGATATGCAATCATAGAAACTAATCTAGGCATTTAAATATGAATAAAACTGTATGTTGTCAAATTAAATAAAAGCCGTAATAATTATTATTGGGCGCATCAAGCTAACAGCAATTTCAATCTCAGCTTGGCTTAGTCGGTGTTTTTCAATTCGATAAACCTATTGATACACGTAACTTGATTGTGCAATACCTGTTAGCCTCAAAATAATAAAATATCGATGAAGTGGTGAGCGCTGTGTGTCTTATTAGGTATAAGTAGGTGGTCGTGGGTTCGATTCCCAGGCGCGACAATTTGGAAATGATGATTGTTTAATGGGATGCTTCGGCCGTAGCTTACCATCTTACAGCCGTGCCGCCAAGCGAATACAAAGTCGCGTAGAAACCGATTAGGGTAAGTATAGGTGTAATGAAACTGCCATACACCTATATGTCATGCTCCCAGGTACCTAATTCTGCTCTCATCTTAGACTGCATCATCACTTGCTACCAGATGAGATCGCAGTCACCATTGAATGTGATCTCACCTGGTAATTGAAAGAAGTTAACATTTAGATTTTAGATCATCGTTCAAAAATAATCTCACATCTTTTAAGTTCTGTATTTTCAACTTAAAATAAAATAAATGTCGGCCTAAGGGACGATATTTGTTACTACTTGTTTTTCGAACCCTATAGCTCACCAACTTAGACAACCCTTCTTTCTAGGCCAGTAGTAAGTAACTACATAATATAACATTATTACATATTCCGGAAAAAAATATAATGGTTTATTTTTTATTACGGTTAGCACATTGTCTTTTTAATGCGCTATGACACAATAAAACCATTAAATTTAAATTGTCAAGTTATTTAAGTTTTTACCTTACCATGTACACACCATACACATACCTAGTCAATTAGGTGATACTAAAATTGTAACATTTAATGTAGATATGCATAAACTGGGTCGTGTTCATAATTTTAGATGTATGTCATATACCTACTTAGAATAGGCCAAGTTGTTCAAATCCTATTCTTTGACCTATTAGGTATGTTAGGAAAAAATACTTCATATAAGTTAAATACGGCTAAGCGCATTTCCATTTTTTCACATCCAATGTTGGACACAGGCCAGAAGCCTTCCCTAATGAGCACCACCGTCTACTATACCTAGTCTTCAAACTTCCTCATCAAGCTATTTCCTGCTATATAGTAGGTCACTGTGCTATAGGACATCGGATGATCGGACACTATGTATACATACTAACTTCTACGTGGTCTCCACTCTAGGACTTTCGGCTCCAATTGCCATATTTGAGACAAACAAATGGTCGACCTCAGACATGGTTGGATAACGCGGGTGTCAAATGGCCTTACTTTCGTTCCGCTAGCGAATGCAAACTTACCTACTGATATCTTTGTTTAAACAATTAATATTTGGCTCTATTACGTCGTGTGCTAGCCGAGTCTAACAAAACACTAGCTTGAGAAATGATATGTCTAGGTACCTAAATGCGTTAATTTTTTATTTACTCCATTCCATTACCTATACCTATATAGGTATTGAGGCTATACCTGACTCAAAAGATATGACAAGGTATTGTATAACATTAGGGTAAGAAAGTCGGAATGAGTGATTAATTATTTTATTATTATTTCTTAATGAGTCTCTACCGTTTGGATGGATAGACAACCTCAAATTGAGTCGTAGCAGGCCAAGATGCTTTGGTCAGACTTTACGCAGAAGGTTTATGCCTCTCACATAACTTTGTCCCTTTTTCAGTCGAAATAAAGTCTTAGTAAATAAATTCTTTCTCTTCTTTTGCCTGTCACTATTGGAGTTTGGCTGTCATCTCGGTACACTGGCTATGCTGATCCATTCTTTGATGTTCTTAAGCCACGATTTTCTTCCTCTGCTGACGTTTCTCTTTCCCTCAATTTATGATAATAGGTATAGCTATGTATAATATTATAGCTATTCCATAAATATACATTTCGTATAAAACCGTGGCAAACAAAGTTGCTAGAGTTCACTAGTTCGTAAAATGTCAGAGCAATTAATGCACGTTTTATTGCGATAGCTAATGCCCGGCGTTTTGTTGGCCGGAATCATTGTGTAACATTGTGGAACTGCGCTTCAATGAAACCGCTTTATCCATACAATAGCGTCCACTATTGACGGAAAACCGTCTATGAAACGCGTCATTAATTAAATTTGTTACTCGGAGTGACACGCAAACGTTTTGTTGGAAAATTGTTTCGGAGGAACAATGGTCACAAACAATCATCCTCTTTGACGGACGCAGCGGTGCGCTCTCAAAATAGTCATATAAGTAGAATCGACTTGGAATCAAATTGCAATTGACCGGTTGCTTGGCTTTTTTGTGCCTCGGAAAGCACATGAATTCATCGATCCGGGTTATTTTATTATTAACAATATTATTATCTCTGCCACATCCTTCTCAGTGCTCAGTAGAGATCCAGTGTACAATAATAAACATCTAACTTACCACAGCTATCACGTCAGAAACCTTCCCGTAAATCTCGACAACAATAATTGTAGGTAATTTTCAACTCAATATGAATGAGGTGCGAGCGTATACATTATGAAAAAGTAGACGAACAGATAAGCAAATATTATTTTTTAATATTTATAATAAATTAATTACGACGATGTTAACTGAATCATGATGGCATAATTATTATATAAGTAAGTTAGTAAAGCAGGTAATATAATACGTTAATTTCCCAAATCATGATTGATAAATAGACTGTATAAATAGAGAAACAAGTTTTTGATGAAAGTTATGTAACATTTATTTAAGCTAGAGAGGATTTCATCAGGCCATTAATTAATTAAGTTCTGCTTAAAAGTTTAATGGACAGTTAACAACTTTTTAAAATTAAGTAAGTAGGTTACGTTCGTATAGATCTCGTGGGTTACATAATTGAGTAGCTTTTTCGATAGTTTTCTTGTTAGTATGAAACTGATATCAATTAATAAAAGATTGTGTGATTCTTCTTTTCCAACGAGGGAAGGTTGATAGTCAATTTCATATACTTCTATTTGTTCTTCACAAGGCGAAATAGATAATTGAAAAATATCAAGTGTAAAGATTTTTCATCATCATTATTAGTGTCAATCGATGGGCTGATGGAGACCATTGAGGGACATAGGTACTCGGACCTTTCACACGCCACGGTCTTGCGTTGCATGAATCCAGCGGCTCCTTTAATTCAACTACGTTTTTTATACAACTATGTATGTAGTAACTCAATCGTTCACGTGCAACAGTTAAATGGTTTCTTTACTACGCACATTGGAAATGCTCACGTGTGTAGGTATACCTATACATACATGGACATCACGTATGTATAAAACGTGCTGCTTTAATCCCTGGCCGTCACCTTCTCACATAAGACTCATGAAGGCTAGACCTTGACTTGAGTATCGTTTTAATGAGATCATATTTCGACCACACCGCAATCTCGTTACTCACAAAGGATCAACTTCGTACTTTTAAGCAAAATACTTATAAGGTGTTATATTAAACCAGTGTAGCGTTGCTTGTTTAACAGCTTTTTACCGGATAATAATATAAATATGTCGTAATACTACCTTATCAAGCGATGGAGCGCAGCGTTCCGGTGCAATGTTGCGTATAGAAACCTTGATATTGGCCTTTTGATATAATATTAATGATTGCACAGTACAGGACGAGTTACAAGCTACGCATACAAGGCTATTTTTAACTATGCGAATCATATAAACAATGGATTAAAAAAACTGGGCAAGTGCGAGTCAGACTCGCGCACCAAGGGCTCCGTGCTAGGGTATTTTTTCCGACATTTTGCATTATAAATTAAAAAATATTAATGCATAAAAATAAATAAAAATCTGTTTTAGAGTGTACCGATAAACCACTTTTATATGATAATTGATATCCCACTTGGTAGGTATAGTTATCTTACTTTGAAAATTGAATTTATCAAACTTTACTGAGACTCGTCACATATACCTACTGTGAAATGTCTGTCAAACATTTACATGTTATGTTTTGGATGCAAACTCATAACAAAATAGATCTACGCGAAAATAGCATAGGACTGCTTGCAGTTTGTTACTACATTTTCGCAGCTTGATAGTAGGTATCAAGTATCAACTAAAATACATTGCATTCGATACGAGCGGCATATCCGCTGATTTGCGAAGCGCATAGGACTAGACCTCATTTTAGGCAAGGAGCGTGATCAAAAGCTTGTCATCTTGAAAAATATTAGACAGTATAAGTATGGAAACTAACCACTCTGTCAATCATGATTCGTGACTCCTATGTTAAACGCAACTAAGAAGTACATTTTTTATGATATTCACTTGTTACCCCGAAGCGTGTTATGCTGTATTAAACATACTGTAATTAATAAAACCGAATACGAATCGCATTGAAATAAATATTAAAAGTTAGCAAACTGTTGCAAGAAAATGTCAACACTTCCTGTGTTATTCATTGTTATTAATCAATTTAGTATTTCAATAGCATTTCAACGCGTAATGTTATCACTGATAACATATTTGAGGTGAATTATGCTGCATAATTTACATGATTTGGTGCATAATTTATGAACCAACAGAAATTCGCTCGTATTTTCGAATTGGGACTGTTTAGTTTTCCATAGTTTCCTATAATTTCGAATATACTAACGAGGTGTGTTACGTCCTCGTGAAATTAAAATAATTGATGTGACTAAAAAACGTATTAGACGCGCATAAATGCTCATAAATAATTCAACAGTTTGGCACCAATAAGTATAGGATCTTGTAACACGTTAGTGTCTTTCACTTCACCGTATCTTGTTATCCAAATGTTTGTACGGTTTTAATAGCTTTTTTATAATAAGCTAATTAAAATCCAAATGGCGTTTTAAAATTACCATTTAGCTAACATAAAATTTAAAAAAAATGTTGCATTGCATTGCTATTTATTTATTAGGTACTTCTTGGACAGGTAGATAACTTCACGTTTATTTTTCAATGGTTCTAAAAAGTCTATACCTATATAAAAGGAAAAGGTGACTGACTGACTGGTCTGCCACGCACAGCTCAAACTACTGGACGACGGATCCAGCTGGGTAAGCATCCTTTCTTGGGCTCATAATAGCTATCTATTATGAGTTATGACGTAGACATCCGCTAAGAAAGGATTTTTGAAAATTAAATCTGCTTAGGGTAAAATAGGGGGTCGAAATATGTGTAGTCCACGCGGATGAATCGTAGGCATAAGCTACCTAGTTTCCTTCCTATATGAATGCAATTTCAGCAAATACGTAGTATATCTTTATCTTGCTAGATTGAATTTAGGTGAAAAAGTTATCAATTTCTAGTTTTCTCCTGACTCATAAATCTATTACTTAATAACCAACTTTGGTTACATAATAACTTTTATAACTAACAAAATCTTGATTACTAAGATTATTGTGGATGCAAGCGCTAATAAATATTACGTTTAGAGTCCATTTAGCGGCTTTCTATTTGGGGAAAACACTAGGTATTGGTCATTATATTATAGCTAACAATACCGACTGCATGCCGTCGGGATATAAAAGTAATCAATGGGCGGCATTGAACACTTTCACTGCATTATTAATCCTGTAGGGCCCAATCATACTTTCACTATTTTACTTGCAAATCGAATTGGCAATAACACTCACAGTATTATTTACATCGATATTTAAACTTCATCAATAGGAAGGTGGCGCATTAACACCCTTAGTTCGTAGCGTAATTATTATTATATATACCTATATAACCCACTATTCAAGTAGACTATCGGATAAAATCGTATCGGATGCTGTAAAATAGGTACCTACATAGGTAATTTTATATTAGACGTATTATAGTGCATCTATTTTTTATAGTTATAGTACATATTTTTAGTTTTTAAGCTTTATATTTTAAGTTTTACATTTTTTATTTTAAGTGCGTCATTATTTGTAATATTATGTTTATTGTATTTATATTATGTGTTGGTTCAACAAATAAATTTCATTCTATTCTATTCTATTCTATCCATACTAATATTATAAATGCGATAGTGTGTCTGTCTGTCTGTCTGTCTGTCTGTCTGTCTGTCTGTCTGTCTGTCTGTCTGTCTGTCTGTCTGTCTGCTACGTTTTTACGGCCCAACCGCTGAACCGATTTTAATGAAATTTGGTACAGACTTTGCATACATCCCGGGGAAGGACATAGGCTACTTATTATCCCGGAAAATTAAAGAGTTCCTACGGGATTTCAAAAACCGAACTCCACGCGGGCGAAGCCACGGGCATCCTCTAGTTTTAAATAATTTAGGAAGAAAGTTTCAAATCTAAAGTCATTTTTTCTTATCTACGTATTAATAGGTAAGTACACCTTTTCTCTTACTCAACCTTGCGATGCCCGCTTTAGGCCCTCTTTCCCTAGGTACCTACTTACCTATTTAATGAAGCTACTTGAGTCTCAATATCCTGCCCCTTTTATGGGTTAATTTGCTCGTAGAGCTTCAGCAATTGAGTATAAGTAGTGCTTTATTAGATGTCTATCTGTCTACCATGTCAAACATTTGTATCTAATATGATGCTGATGATTGATACAGTTCTATTAAACATCTAAACAAAAAAAAATTAAAGACTGTTTTTGATTCCGACGCGATCAAAAGTCGAAACTCAAGCAACCAATTTAAAATTACCTGTCTGTTTGTCAGAGTTAATTGACGGTCTACTTTTTATCCCGGGAAAAATAAGGGGAAAAACATAACTACGCGAACAAAATCTGTGTAAAAGCTAGTCACTATAAAAATAAAATTATCTAAATTGAGTAAAATGATGATGTAAGTATTCAACATAGGTATTTATTATATTCAATATATGTATTGTGAAATTTGCCACCTGTGTGGAAATATCAAAATTAAATATACAGTCGTTCAGTTTAAGATGCAGGCTGTTAGAAACTAATACGCACTATACAACGATGCAAATCTCGAAGCAAAATCACTTATACAATTGAATAAAACTCCATTGTTAGCACAGGTTCACACAGCCTCAGGGAAAATGCGTCAATGACAATCACATTCGTTTGTACTGGGCCCATACTTCTATGTACCCACATACTCATTGTTCTTTACAGTATTTGGTGCATGTATACCACTCAACCGTCCAGTGATAAAGCTATACAATTCGTACGCTCATTATACTATTTATCAAACCATATACCTAGTACGAGTTTGCACATCTCATCAACTTAATGGCTTTCGAGTATCCAAGTACCTACTATAACATCAGAATAAAATTGATCTACCTACCTATATTATGCATAAATCTACAAGCGTCGCTAAGGAAAACATTGTTGTGTACACCTATTATTATGTTAAGACTATTTAGAGTCACACCCTGTTGTGTATGCCTTTTTTCAATAAAATAAAATAAAAAATAAAATTTGTAATAAAAAGCGGTAATACAGAATATAGGTACGACTTGAAAAAAAGAAGCTTGACGTCTATTTTACTCTGACGCATTTCAATAGGTAGGTACTCACAATCCATTATCGTTATCAAGATACGTTAATTCATACTAAGGGACCTATTTTTGCAAATTTTGAGTTCATTATTGTTATGGGTCGGCGGGCACGAAGGTTATAGAATCATCTGAACCGGTGCGGTGGAAGCGTTGGTTAGTATTTGGTAATTCTATTGGTATTTCTAACTCGACACAACCCATTTCACCATATCATATTTTATCAATTTCTGTTTCAAGTCAATTAATTCGGTTTGGTAATTTCAAATTGCAAAAATTACCGATAAGAATTTTATTACTATTACCTTCAGAAGGAGTCATTGATTGAAATTTAAAATGTCGACCAAATTCCAGTATTAAGTATTTATTACTATTGTTTTATTGTTTAATCGTATAATATACGTCGTTATTAATACCATCGTTAATATACACCGGTATTTATACATCGTTCAATAAAAAAAAAACAATTATGTTCAAATATTTAGGTGACCTACCGAAGAGGTCAGAGTGCTTCAAGAAAAGTGATTTATGTGGTTCATTCCCATCCCATTGAGTACAATAGATTATTATTATTGCACTACTTTAAAGCACAGTTAAGTAGTACTTTATTGTATCTAATTAATGGGCAATGGCCAAATATATCAATTTTAGCCCCTTCACTTCCCTTTTTTTAAGGAATTATTTTACTCGAGTACGCATTTTAAATAGTACATATTTCGAATATATAGCGATTAATATATTCTTTCATAGATGTACCTGAGATAGTTAATATTTTTTAAATATTTGCAAAATTTGATCCTAGACGCTCTTTCTAGAAAAGTTCAAATTTCTGGCAATAGATTTTATCTGCAAGAAAGCTTCTAAGATCTCGTAAACGATCTGAACTATCAGTAAAATATCGGTGTCAACTCGCAGAAAAGCCATTAGGGTCCGAGTCGATTGCCTGAACTAGTTTCCAACAAAAGGGGCTATAGGTCGTTTCCGTGAATTAGAAACCATGACGGAACTGCAGCGTTTACGTCTCATCGATCTACTAATGCCATCCGATTCTTTGTGAAAGCGATAAATAAAAGATTTTTATAGATAATAATATATCTATAACATGGGCATTGACTCTGTGCCGTTTCTTATTCACCTAGAATGCAAAAAACTGAAGATGAATAGAAGAAAACTCTAGTGTTACTTAACCACTTATAATAAATACTGTACAGTAAAACTATAGGTGCCTACTCGCACAACAAATATTGAAAATAAATCTTATTATAACAAGCAAAAATTAGATTTTTACTAAATCCTCATAAATAGTAAAGTCCGATATCGTACATAAAGGTAGATCCTCTCAGGATTGAGGTAATGCAAAATAATATATTGAATGAAAGATTTATCATTTAGTAAAACAAATCCCATGAGTAAAATAAATTTCAAGATTTAATTAAATTATATTAATGAATATTAATTGAAATAGAGTTGATTTCAATAAAATAAATGTGACATTATTTTGTACGAATATTTGGTGTGTAAAACGATTAGTCAACAGGTATTAAATATCATAATTACTAACCTTCGTTTTCAAATTAGTTTCACACATTTTAATAATGTTTAATACCTAAACTTGTATGGAATTTAATAATATGTGGGTAACTAAATACTATAATCTCCATAAAAGCTAGATCATTATCTGTGTATCAGTTTCACATCTTCACATGTAGAACATGTCATATTGTAAGAACTAACATTAACCTTAATTTCAATAGAATACATTGTAGTTATGACTGATGGTGTGCATGTCCGTTATGGTGACACGTACTATAAGTCGTTATCTTCGAAGGTTACGTTTAATACCACAGTAGAAAATTTTGATTGATTGGATTGATTTACTCATTAATTTTTATATTAGTATTCCTTGTATTAGTATTCTATACTTATGTGTAACAATAGAGATATTGCATTAAATAATAAATAAAGTGTTAAATTAATTTTCATAAGAACCAGAGGGAGTAAAAACAATACATTCCACTTCTGACAACATCATTTGTAAGTTGTAAGTAAGTACTTATTTGTCATGCTTGTCGCGAATTTTCACATGACTTTATTATTTCACCGTCAGTAACGTTCTATTCTTTCGTGACGTATAAAATTCGTGCTCGCTGATGAGACAAAAGATACAAAATGCATAAGAGTAGCAGAGATAATGCTCCATAAATGTGACCCAAATGCCGAATGCAGGAGTTTAGTCTTCACTTTAGTCGCAATAACGTACCTATCTGCTTAACAAAATACCTATCATTATTTAAAATTATTTTCGAAACATAAATATAAAATATCTTTTGACCGCACAACAAAATGTAAGCGATGGCGTTTCCTAATACACTCATATTCACTATTCAGCAAATAGTTACTTAGGTACACTTAACCGTAATGTTAGTACTGTAGATACAAGTCAGCTAATAAAACATCAACGTCATATTTTGACTTCATTAAGTCAGCGTTAATTGTTGGTTATTTAGTATTCAAATTATCACATTACACATCATTATCGGACAATGTACCTTGTTGCGTTACGTTATAGTTTATATTCGTAACATTTGGTGTAAGTATGTTATTTCGTAATTTTGGTTCTACTTCCAAAGGAAGATTATGCAAATCTAAACGATTGTCTCGCTGTAGTGAAATCTGTGAGTCTTTCTGAATATCGAGGTCGATTATCGATATCATGCTATTGTATAGGCGCATCAGTGTGCTTAGTACGAGATTTTACGTCTCGCTAACGTTGATCGAATCTGCGTCGAACCATTCTAGCGTTAAAGAAAAATAAGACTAAACGCTTATATTTAAAGTAAAAAATTAGTATCACCGATATTAATTTCGCAACGTCTCCACTTGGAGCGCTGGCCGTAAATATGTGGACTAACTTCAACTTTAAAATAAGGCGATTAAAGTCTATTTTACTTTAATGCTCAAGTATTTTGATGCTCGAATTCTATCAACATTGGTGAGATGTAAAATCTTATACTAAGCACACAGTCTTTCGCTCTGATTGACAACTGCCGTGGAGTGTCGATGGCGGACGAAGATGGCGGATCAGCCATGTCGATGTCACTCCACGCGACCGCATCCAATGCGAATTAAAAGCACCGCAAGGAATACGAAACTAGTTGAAATAAAACGTTTTCTATAAAAAGGCCTGCGTACACTGCAGATAAAAATGTGCTTGAACTAACCGATATGTACCTTATTACTTAAAACCTTGGTAGATATGTTGATATAGCATATACATATAGCCATGCTATGTTGGCGCTACCGTAACGATATGAGCGTAATGTAATGTATGTGTAATTTGGCGAAAAAATATTAAATAAATTTTCTAGTGTTTTTTTTTGTTATTTATCAAAAGTACATTATTTGAACGACTGGTAGATATGTCTCGTCTATAAGTATTACCAAATTGTAAATTTATTTCATAACACACATATCAATATCATGAGTTTTTACCACCGATTCCGAAAATAGATCCTACTGAGACGAACTGGCGTGAAACTCAACAGACACTGCATAATGAGTTCCAAAATTTTTAACCCCGACCCAAAAAGAGGGGTGTTAGAAGTTTGATGTGTGTATCTGTGTATCTGTCTGTGGCATCGTAGCTCCTAAACGAATAGACCGATTTTAATTTAGTTTTTTTGTTTTAAAGGTGGTTGATCGAGAGTGTTCTTAGCTATAATCGAAGAAAATCGGTTCAGCCGTTTGAAAGTTATCAGCTCTTTTCTAGTTTTCTTATAGAGATTTTTGTGTCGGGGGTTTTTAAATTTTAAGTTATATGAAGGTAACAATTTATTGCTACTTACCTTGTGGGCAGCTGCCGGTTGCTTCCACGCAACTTTGCCATTATGGAATTCATCAATTTGTATTAGCCTCGACTTAATATTTAGTGTGTTTTTACACACTGTATAAATGTATTATACCTATTGACAAATTATTTTGGAACAATATTAAAAGAGCCAATACTCAGCCCCACAAAGTATTTTGTACTTTGCCGTGTTCACCATACACAGCGATCATCTGGAAAT
This sequence comes from Maniola jurtina, assembly GCF_905333055.1. Classification (NCBI taxonomy): domain Eukaryota; kingdom Metazoa; phylum Arthropoda; class Insecta; order Lepidoptera; family Nymphalidae; genus Maniola; species Maniola jurtina. The sequence continues at coordinate 9,381,421 of NC_060030.1, forward strand.
AGATGTTACTTAAAAAGTTACAACTCACTGTCTTTACGTGTATTGTTATTATGGTCACATATCGTGACCACATAGTGCACTACGATTGTATATTAAGAGACGGCTGTACTTTATCGCAAAGTTTGAATTCTTGTAAAAGTTGTATTGCTATTAGAAATTCAGAAATATCTCAAATGTACTTTTTCTAATAAATAAATTCTTTAGTACTTATATAATGCACAGTAAGTAAAATTGATGAACCAGACTCATAATGTGCCGCTATCCATCCATACTAATATTTTAAATCCGAAAGTGTGTCTCTCTGTCTGTCACGTTTTCATGTCCTGAGCGTTTAAACGATTTTGAGGTTTGGTACAGATATAGCTTGCTACTGATTTCTATGACATCAGTGGATATAATCGGAGGATATAATTTTTATCTACTGCCCATGCTAGCGGGCAGGGATGGACATGAGGTCCTTTTATCCTGGAAAATATAAAAGTTCTTACAGGAAAAAAAAACTAAATCCATCCAATGAAGTCGCGGTCTAGATGATGCCCAAAGATAATTTTAAGCCAAAAATTTTATTTTGCTCTCTATTACATCAATTTCCTTATGCTGATGGCTGACATCATTTAAATAATAATTAAAAATTATACAGTAATGTCTACTGATTCGACTGGGCTGCTTAGTATTAAATATTTTAATGTATTCGAAACGTAATAAAACATCCGTCTGTCTCTGCGTCTTTGACAATGCAATTAGATCCGGAAGAGACATTGTGCGCGTCACCCGCGAACCGATTATCTTTATTAGTCGCATTCATGTAAACAAACTTTTACATTGGAACAATGCATTTTAGTACGGTTGAGTTAGAAATTGGTTTACCGTAAACATTATACAAACACTAGCTTTTTTTCGCGACGTCTAAATGGATTTTTGAGATTTATCTGAGTTTTCGTTGGAATTTCTGAAAATCCGTTCTATTACAGAGGGAAACATGCGAAATTTTAGGTTGAAAGACCCAATTGTTTGAGCTGTATGTCAGTTAGTCAAGTTGTACGTTAACTAAAATATTATAGGTAGACATAGCTAGTTCGTGTATTCTAAAAATGTATGTAAAAATTCCTCATTTGCTCCAATAAAGTATAAACATTATCATAATGGATACATACATTATATAAAACTAATGAATGGTTATTAAATACTCGTATAGTCAATTAATATTTCGATAGATAAGTACTTATCAACTCCCACTGGCTCCCACTAGATATGTAGATCAATATTTATACATCGATATGAACAATACTGAGTAGGTATATACTATTGCTAGAAAATTGTTGTGTGAAAACTTTAACAATGCTAGATGCTAGTGCAAAACATACCCTTGTGCAATGAGAACTAGTATGAACTATGAAATACGGATTGTATGAAAATTGGATGATCATTGAATTGTAACGGCTTCGAGACTAATGGTGTTACACGCGGGCACTGCGCGTGCGCCGATACGAGAGCAATGGATTATTACATGGGCGTATAATTGAAGCAGCAGTATCAGTAGGATGGCCATCTGTTTGAAAGCCAAACAAGGACGTGAAAAGTTGCAAGAATAGAAATAGAAAGGTCTTTTATTCAAATACACTTTTTTACAAGTGCTTTTGAACCGTCCAGAATCTACAATATTAAGGCAGTAAGGTAATTAGGTTCAGAATGCCATTCCTACCGAGAAAAACCAGCAAGAAACTAGACGGTTGCTTTTTTAAATGTTCTTCCTACAATAACACTATGCCAAGTATACATAATTGCACATTGGTGGAGCAAGTCAAATCCTCGCAGTAAAGCGGTACAATCATTAAACATAACGTAAAAAGCACTATGGGGTGAAACAAAAATTATAAAACACAATATTAATGAAGTGAACACCCTAATATTTTTCTGTGTGATAAAAATATTGATATACCTACGGTTTGGTGTTGATAACGATCCCACACCTCATGACGTGATAACATACATTGATAATCAAGATTACTATTATTATTACTATTAGATATATTATTATAGTACAAGAAATGAAGAAAAATCTGCATTCTTCGTCTGTATGAGAGCTCTAATCTCGAAATTATCAAATGAACTTTAATTAGATTTTCAGCAACAGCTAGAAGATTTCTCTCCTTGATTTATACATTGACATGTCAGTCAGTCAATTAGCTCTTCCTTTAATATTTATAAGTTAAAAAATAACTAAATTATTAAAATTGGTGCTAATCTTCGTAATACGAAGCCCGGGAGACTCAAACTGAAGTTTGAAATGTGACAAATGTAACAAGTGTAAATTAAAAATTTATAACACCCCCGACGATCCAAAGTATTTGAGTTTTCCAAAACATCATTTTCAAATAAATAATTATCTATTTAGGCAACATCCATCTTGACAGCTTGACATTTGTCAATTGACATAATATTATGAACCTAACGGTTATCTAACCTTCTTTTCTACAAGAAAACTAGAAAAGAGCTGATAACTCTTAAACGGCTGAATCAATTTTTTTAGATTATAGCTAAGAACACTCTCGATCAAGCCACCTTTCAAAAAAAAAAATCGGTTCATTCGTTTAGGCGCTACGATGCCACAGACAGATACACAGATACATAGATACACAGACACACAGATACACCGATACACACGTCAAACTTATAACACCCCTCTTTTTGGGTCGGGGGTTAAAAAGATCGTTTCTGAAAACCATCTAGGTAGCTCTCTAATCAGCAATATTTTATAGAAGTCTAGATTTAGACATCAAAAGGAGGATTTTTCGGGACTGTTCCTTAAAATTATGGTTATTTGGTCACCATAAATACACTTTATTGGCAAGTCATTTGGGCATCGTGTATCTTTGAATGGTATTTACAGTTGATTGAAAATTTTGAATTGAAGCCTTTTTGATATCGGTACCTACCTATACGTTTACAATACCAATCTATAACTTTCACAATCTGTACCAATATTAGTAGGTGACTTTTATATTTATTTCGAATATACTAGATGAGGGCCGCGACTTTGCCCGCGTGGATTTAGTTCTTTGGAAATACTGTAGGGACTTTTCGAGATAAAATGTATCCGATGTCCCAAACCGATTAAACGGTAGGTCGTGAAAAGCTAACACACAGGGGTACAGAGATAGCTTGCAGCTCGGGGACGGACATAGGCCACTTTTAGTACCTACCCGGAAAATCAAAAAGTTCCCACGGGATTTTCGATAAATGTAAATACACGTGGACGAAGTTCGTGTGGATCATTTTATCAGTACAGAGATAGCTTGCATCCCGGAGACCAATAAAGGCTTCTTTTTATCTCGAAAAAATCAAACGTTTCCATGGATTTTTTTAAATCTAATTTCACACAGACGAAGTCGCAGACATCATTTAGTTTACTAAATACCTCAAAACCTACTAAGTAGGTTTGTATGTGCTTTATAAAAAAATATAAAATGTGGTTTGTTAGGTTATAGGTAGGTCCTACTTATGTGGATACACTCAGGTGCAGCTTTCAATGATGGCAATTAATATATGTATGCAATGATTAGATTAAGTAAGTGAGTAGCTATAATCCGTAAAAAGTACACTTTATCTAGGCTCATTACCAACCTACCTATTCAAAATTTTACAACTGTACTTACCGCTGCTTTCAAGGTCATTATTGCATTGCCTTCATTAAAAATTGCATTGTACAAGTGGTTAGACTGGTTTTGATAAGAATAAAACCTACGTCACAATTGCTGAAGCGATTTGCAATTTTCCAAATGACCGAACGCGCTCGATTTTTGTTTTGTAATATAAGTACCTATAATATACCTGCCTACCTTCCCATTTAGCTTGCTTTAGTACGAGCTGGTCCTAATGCCATTTTTTCACTCATCCATATTAACCATCAATTGCCCATGAAAATATCCATTCCAATGATTTCACAGTAAGTAGGCAATAAAGTACTTAACTTGAAAAGCATTTGGTAAGCTAATGAAATATTTAATTCATATAATTTACGCCCTAACTTATCAGAAGGAAGAGTCTTCCCAAAAATACGTGTCAATTATACCCAAACCATTAGCTACCACTAACTAAAAACACAATGTTTTTTATACAAACCCGAATTTTACCAAAAAAAAAAAAACAGATATTCAAAACAACACTTACCGACCGAGAAGGGGACACCTTTTTTCAACTTCCAATAGATTAAATTGATAATTAATTACTGAACGTCACGAAAAATAAATACACCCATTCACTGTTCAAAACTCAAGTATCGTATTTACGAAGCCGGCATTTCTAGCGTAGCACTGAGAGAGCGCACGACAGAACGAACGCAGAATTCACGGACATGTGAAATCAGCTGTGGAGTGTGGCTGCGGCTGGCTAACGGAACGTCACACCCCCTTTCCCCTCCACTGTCTGCCGCATAGCAGATAAGATTATGCTGTTTATTTACTCACGGATAAACCAGCTAAACTCCTAAATTGCTAACTGTGGGAAAGGACTAGGTACGTTTCAGACGCTAACTTATTACGCTACACATCTATCACTCGACTCAAGTGTTTCATAAACAAGCATGACTTCAATTTCTGAACGGTGACAGTTCAAAAGATAAATGTTCATTCAATATTGATTACTTTATCATCCAGTAATAGTGAATAGATATTTCTGATAAATAAACTATGAATTCGTCATTTGTTATCAGTCAAACCCTACTGATTTTTTTCTCAATACCAATCCTATTCCTTCTTTTTAACCCCCGACCCAAAAAGAAGGGTGTTATAAGTTTGACGTGTGTATCTGTGTATCTGTGTGTCTGTGTATCTGTGTATCTGTGTGTCTGTGTATCTGTGTATCTGTGTATCTGTCTGTGGCATCGTAGCGCCTAAACGAATGAACCGATTTTAATGTACTTTTTTTTGTTTGAAAGGTGGCTTGATCGAGAGTGTTCTTAGCTATAATCCAAAAAAATTGGTTCAGCCATTTAAAAGTTATGAGCTCTTTTCTAGTTTTCTTGTAGAAAAGAAGGTTACATAACCGTTAGGTTCATAATATTATGTCAATTGACAAATGTCAAGCTGTCGAGATGGACGTTGCCTAGATACATAATTATTTATTTGAAAACGATGTTTTGGAAAACTCAGATACTTTGGATAGCTATAATCCTAGAAAATCAGTTCAGCCCTTCAGCCCATGTTCAGCCGTTTGAAAGTTAGCAGCTCTTTTCTAGTTACTGTAACCTTCACTTGTCGGGGGTGTTATAAATTTTTAATTTACACTTGTCAATATATTACGTAGTGATTTAATTACAGGGATGAACCTAGTGTAGTGATATGATAGTGACAAGATGTTCCTTTTGTAGCTATTAGTATAGAGAGAATAATTCGCCAAGCGAATAAATTCATACTATATACATAAACAGCTGTACATAAAGATTAAAAAATAAAAATAAATCCGTGAAGTATTTTCATTTGGGAGGAGTAAACTACTCAAAAGTGCTTGCATGCCAGACTCCATAGGCATGAATTGTGAGTTGTGACTCAACGGCCTAGGGCTATGATGTAAATACTTCAATTTATCCGCTCGATGTGTCAGGCACTTATATTATCATATAACACTTAAAATGAATTATATTGTAAGTATAGAAGTTATAATTTGACTGAACTTAAAATCAAGGCATAATTTTTCTATAGCTATAATAATGTAGTTAGTGTATCATGCATCAGTTAAAAGCATGGCACTTCCTTTAATCTACTGCAGAATCAGCACCATGTGAAAAACAAGTAAGTACTCGTAGGTAAACTTGCACTCAAGAACACTTTTTTCACAAAATTAGATATAGTTACAAAATGTTCTTAGATCTAAAAATTGATTATGAGCTAAAACAATGGTATGATATTTCAAAAAACTAATTATCTATTTAAGTTTTCCTTTAATTAACATTAATTATATCTGCAAATAACATTGCGATTGGCACACTGTTTTAAACTTCATTATAGGCGAGTCAAATCCTTTATGCTAATTTACGATTTCTTGACCTTTTATAGGATTTATACATACAGTAAAATAAATGTGCGAGATCATTTAAAACCTGTCTGGCTATAACTTAGGGAAAAGTTGTCATGTCGTATATGGTCAGCTTTTATGGATCTTAAATAAAATATGTAAGCAACATGAGTCACTCGCAGAGTGACCGCCTTGGAAGTTCGGTCTGAGGCAAATCGAATTTCTGACGTCATTCCTGGTACTGTTGTGTGCAATGCACTGTTAAGTAGGAGTTGTCGGGTTCGATTCCCGGCAAAAGAAATTTTTCTCATTTCATCTCTGGTCTAGTCTGATGGAAGGCTTTGACCGTGGCCAGTTATCACCGTACCACACATTGCAATCTTGTTGTAAACCTTGTTATCGAATAAACAAAACAAAATAAAGCAACGAAATGAATGTAACTTCGTCCATGAGGAACAAACTTCTTGAATTAAGATATGTATTTTTTTATTTTATCATAATATCATGTACCTGTACTAGTCGTATCTGTAGTTGGATGATTAAGTATAATTAAATAAAATGAAAAATAATAGTCTATTATTCTCAGAATTTAGCCTATTATTCTCAGAATGCCCTTTCTCATATAAAAATTTAACCTTTGGATAATTATAAGCGGATGAAACCATACATCAGGCACAATAAGGCGGCTAACACATACGAAGCCTTGAAAATACATTGAATTAGCCGGAGCTGACGTGCATTCGCGAAGTTTATGTTTCCAATCGATCCCACAAATTAATTAGATAATTGAATCAATTATTTTATTGTTAGCTTTTAGTCACGGCCAACAATAAACACATCGTAATTCGAACGTCTTTGAAATAAATAAAACATCGACAGTGGGGACTGTTTTGACTATGAATAGATACTTTATTGCACACACATAATATATGTATACCTACATAAATATAGAGAGAAACATACAAAAGGATAACTAAACTCGTACATTAGAGTGCAAAGGCAAAACCGTGCAGGAGGAGTAAGACTGCCGGAACAGACTCGTGTAAGATCAGGAGAATATATTTTGAGTACAACCGCAGAAATACCGTCTTGGTCTGGCCCACTCGCTTTATTGACGTCAAGAGAGAAAAGTGCCTTAGCTATAACATCCCTCTGGGTGAAGCGCATGTCGTGCAGCGAGCTTTGACACTGGAAATGGTGGGCAGTGTTCTCCCACATCATCAAGTGTTGAATTGGCGGTAAAGAGTGTGCTAAGAACTTCTGCTTTCTTATCGGCAGTGTGGGCCAGGGACCAGAGTATCATCTGGTTTGCGCAAAGGCGGAAACGTAGAACGACAGAAGTTGTATGTCTAGAGATGTCCAGAGGGACCAGAATGCGAGGGAACCAGAAAGCATTGCGACTAGTCTTTGTCCACTATATTAATTCGTAACATTTGAATTACGTGACCTAAATTATAAATCAATTTATGTGCCTACCTAGTTCCAAGTAATTATACAACAAGCATAGATGAGTAGGTACAAATTAGTTAAAAATACAATATTTTTCAAATACCATTTCACTCAACACACACAGAGCACATACCTACTTAGTGTTATTATAGAAAATTGTTCAGTACGAAATACGCTCACAGGTTGGCTATTTCATTTCAGGCCATTAATTTTCTACATTTTATAACTATACAACTTTCATACTTAATTTTGCGCATTTCAATTTTATTCTTAGTATTACAGAATACATTCAGCACATCGTTACAAATAAGGATCGTAAGAGCATTCATTACCTACAGACCGTAACGACATATTTTTTTATTAAGTAATATTTATACTTATCTGTTTCTTAATTTACTACTTACTCACTTTATTATTTTAGTTATGTGAAATTAATTATGTTTCCCTATCGTGATTATGGTTCAAAGATCAATGATATGAATGAATGAAGTTAAAAGCATTATTATCCAAACAATCTACTTGTTCACCTTGATCTTTACATGCTACGGACGTCGGTTGGCCTTAGGCCGTCAATTTACGGATACTTTATTTAAGTAAAAATAATAATGTTGGTACACAATAACAGCATTGTCGTCGATAGGCGTCCACTGCTGAACATAGGTTCTTATAAGTTCCGCTTGAATCCAGCGGCTTCCTGCAACTGTTTTGATATCTTCTGCCCACTTAATGGAAGGTAATATGCCATTATTGCGCTTTCCGGTGTAAGAGAGTCATTTCAGCATCTTGGGACCTCAACGTCTAACGGTTCTTCGAACTATGTGCTCTGCCCAGTGCCAATTCACACAATAACGCCATCCTCCACTAAATAATTTTAAAGCGAGCAGGGTTCAAATAGTCGCGGGCATAAAATAGTAATGGAGGTATCCTGTATTCTAATGAGCAAAATCTACAAATGACATGCTATGGTTTGGGATACTCATCCGAGATCTGTGTTTCTCTGCAACAATGATAATCCGGGTAACTTTCAAACAAGAGTGAATTTAAGCGTCTTTTGGCAAACGCCTCCCATCAGGCCACATTACTTTCCATCAAGCGTGTGCCCTGGATAGTGTTTTTTTTTTTAAATGGCAAAAAATGATTTAATATAACTATTTAGGTTTATCCCGAACTTAAAAACCTAGGTACGTCTACATTCATAAATTGTCTACTAGAAATACCTGCCTGATAAAATACAGGGACAGGTTTCACTATTGACCGTTTACTTGATACTTCGACTGGTACAACCTGTTGTTATAGGTGATTTGAGTAAAAGTAAAGTACTTGTTCTGTTAACTTGTAGAAATTTTACAATAACTGGGTATGCACTATAAATTACAGCCTATCAATATGAACTATTCCGGAACAAGAATCTACAGGGATCGACAATGCTTTGTTATCTACAGGGATCGTCAATGCTCTGTTATATGCTCTATGCAATATCTACTTACCTAATTTTGTTTATTGGAGAAAGACTCAAGTCCCGTGCGAAATTATTGTTTTGGCGCCATGCGGAGATTTGCTGGGAGAAAGAAAATTTTATGTGGACTATCCACAATTAATGTAGAGGTGAAGTCTCAATAACGCAAGGCTGAGAGCTCCGAATGAAAGCTGAAAGGTTGATTCAAACTCCACCCGTTGCACCTAGTCGTACCATTTTTTCGTGGCGAAATCCTCATGAATACCACCGCGCCCTGCATGAAGGTTACGTTGGATTCTTACAGATTAAAACCCTACCTACGGTGTTCCACTCATCGCTTGGTGACTGGGTTACGGCACCAAAACCCGTTCGCGCAACCCAACCAGTGACGCCTGCTAAGGACCCTCATACGAGTTCCAAGACCAATAAAGTCTACGCACCATCTGAGACGCAACAGGATAGCACAAGTTCAAAACTAGTTGGAAAATATTTAAGAACGGTAAGCACATAATGGTCTATAATATTTATATGTAGGCAGATAACAATTTACCTATCTATTGACGTTTGACAAATTTCGCTTCCTACCTTCTTTGCTACTCCTTGGAATCGCTCGTGTTTCCCAACCATAAAACCATTGATATAATTCAAATTAGATAGATAATATGTTACTGTGTATTCTACACATTAAATTATATTTCGTAATTAGAGCTTTATTAACATAATTATAGACTTGGTATCAATAAATAATGTTAACGGCTCTAATCAAGAGTGATCGTGAATAATTAAATTGTTAAGGTGCGTCTCCGTGGCGTGTTCATTGACGCAGCTCGCTTCGAGTGCGGCAATCTTGTATTAGCAACAAAAAAATAGTCAATGACCGCAGAATGCTATGTTTTGGACTCAATCCGTGGTTTTCAAAGGCCTTTTCCACGTGATAGGAACACTAGGCAAGAAAAGATTAGTATGCGCGTGTCTGATCGGACATAGGAAAAAATATCTTGTAATATGTATAGTCTCATATATATTACGACATAGATACGACGAAATAGATTCAATGTGACTGAATTTCTCATAAGATACAAGAAATTTTCTTATACCTAATGTACAAAAGTTATTTTTAACAGTGGCATTTTTAAGTTCTAATCGATATGCAAACTAGAAATCGTCATAGGCTCACGACTACTACGCCACGGTAATATTATGTATAATATTACCGTGACTACGCTCTGTCTCAGGAAAGTCTGTAAGTCATTCGTGGGAATGAATGTAATAGTTTATAATACACAGTGCCTTTTAACACACAAGATTAAATATCTATTAAGTATATTAAAACAGTGCCCCTAAAAAGTATACGTACTTATTATACAATCGAAATTTATGTAAATTAAAAACAGCAGATTTAATTTATTCTAGCAATATGCAACAATAACTGCAATTACTTATACAATATATGGTGTAATAATATTACCTAAATTGCATATTTGAAAAGAGCAACTGCCGAGTTTTTTATGCTAGGAAAGGTATTCCGAACCAATGGTAGCAAAAGCACTTCGAAAAGATTATTTGAATAAAAATCTTTCCATTTGTATTTCTAATCCGTTTGGTGATATAATATTTTATTCCTACAATAATATATCTACAATCTACATAATACATATAGTAAAACTACTATTTGGCTATATAGAAGTTGAGTGATACTTGTATATGCAGATAATCTCATAAATGACTATCGCTCAAAGAACGTACCATTAAAAAGGTGCAATGGCATTGCGTGTTCTGAATGTTTTCTTTCGGAGTCAATAGAGCACGAAGCTTAACATTCAATGCTCATTTCTCTCTTTGGCAGAAAGTGTGTTCCCTATAAAGATGGGAAAATAACTTGACACACAAAGATTCTGTTCAGTTCATTTATTTTTTGTAGTATCACTAGCTATCGTACCTACCTACTTTTATTTTTGTCATTTTATCCCAAAACATGTGGTTTGAATAAAGTAAAGTACCAATTAACTAATAAAAACAACTTTTTTATTGCTTAAAAGGTAGGTAGCTATAATATGTAGAGATATAGAAAGGAGATAAGCCACAGTACTGCAATACCTATATAACGTGGTAGCACCAGTTCCCTGATCCCTCCGGCCTTCGGCCGTGGCTAGTTACCACTCTGCTGGCGAAGTGATTTAGCGTTGGAATACGATGCCGTGTAGATTAGTACCGGGATTGAAACTTGAAATTTTGGCAGTAGGTTTATAAGTTGACTGCTTTATACTTCATTGGTCTAGTGAAGAGGTTGGCGGCAAGTGACTGGATGAGGAAGGCTGAGAGCCAGGTGTGGTGGCGCTCTTTAGGAAAGGCCTATGTCCAACTGTGGACGTCCACGGGCTGATGATGATGATGGTGATATTGGTGTTGATGATGATGTTGATGATGATGATGATCCAGTTTTAACATATTTAGCTTTATGTCCGGGGTTCCAGACTAATCTTTAAAACAGCTACACCGATTTTAAAGACACTCTTTAAAAAAAGTTGGTACACTCAACAAGACTTTTCTGAAAACTCAAGAAAATATAATCTCCGTTACTTTTTACTCCGAGAATACAAAGGGATTTGAATAAACTTTAATTCACACGGACAAAGTCGCAGTTCAAAACTAGTAAGAGTTCTTCATAAAATGTAGTGCAACACGAAGGCCTTCAATTTACGTATTATAGCTTGTGATTTGCATCCAAATAGAATCACTATGATTTGTCATGCACGCCTGCTGTAAATCGCGATCAATATAGAGACAGTCAATTTCCCAATGATTGCTATACCTAAAACTAACGGGTGCTCCATAAAATAAATCTGGAGTAGGTATCTTGCTAACTGCTATTTCTATCCAAAGGGCATTGAACCTCAATGGCATACCTACATACCCGCCATTTTGAAAAAACTTCGTTTCGTTCAAAAAACCAGCCAAGTGCAAGTCGGAATCACGCGCCGAGGGTTCCGTACTTGGGTATTTTTCCGACATTTTGGACGATAAATAAAAAACTATTATGTATAAAAATAAATAAAAATCTGTTTTAGAATGTACAGGTAAAGCCTTTTCATATGATTCCCCACTTGGTATAGTTATCTTACTTTAAAATTGAAAATACTAATTAACTTATTTGTTCATGAATATGTTTTTTTTGCGATGTAGCCACAAATTCACGGTTTACGGATTTTTCCTTTTACTTGTGCTATAAGACCTAACTACCTGCGAAATTTGGTGATTTAGGTCAACGGGAAGTACCCTATAGATTTTTTGTATAGACACGACATCGGCCAGACAGGCAGACGGACCGACAGACAACAAAGTGATCCTATACGGGTTTCGTTTTTCCTTTTGAGGTATGGAACCCTAAAAACTAAGTGATCACAATCAAAAAGTGTTCAGTGATAAAATGTTGTAAGAAATATACTTTCTGAGATATTTGAGTTCAAAATCGTATACCAATGTGTACTTGGTCAGTGTCTCTCTCTAGTCCTCCCTTCATTTCTGAAGATCGTGGTCCTGGTGTTCCTGCAACCTCGTACGGAATAATAAGGTACTTCCATCGGCTTCTATCGGAGGCGAATCTTACAATTGTGTGAAATCAGCTCAGTGTCATAGAGTATCACCAAAATCTTTTCATTTTGAGAGAGTAGAGTAGAGAGTCGGCTGCGGTGGGTTGAAGATGACGATGATGACCTAATTTAAATAATTTTAAGAACCTAAAGAACCGAAAAAAGAATGAATGAAAGACGTTCACCATCAGGTAAGTATATGCTTTATAAACTAGGTACCAAATACTTATAAATTTTTTACTGAAACAACAATTTGTCATACAATTATAATAGAATCATAGGTGTTACTTTTTTCTTCCAGTTTTTGGTGAAGGGTTGCGATAACATCTTAGTAGCATGTGCATATCGTAAAAGCTCATGTGGTGAAATGAAAAATATTCCGGATTTTTATAACAGCCGCATTTATTGGCTCCTAGGCCTAGAACCTGTAAATAAAACATTAGATGGGTACGTAAATCCAGAAAAATGCAATAATAAGACTACTACCCGCGAACTTCCGCTAGATAGCGATATATATTGTAAAATTATTTTTTGTCATCCGGTGTATTTTAACATTACACTATATTTATATTTATGAACTCAGTTTTTTACTCTTTCATTTGATATCCCACTCGATACGATAGTAAAAAAATATATTTTGGAAACCCCCACTTTTTTGGATGTAACATTCGTCAGGTCGATTTTTCTTATAAAATGTAGCCTACGAGTAGGTATGTCACCCGGAACATAATAACGAATCGATTGATCACATTCATCAAAATCGGCTCACACATAAATACATATAAACCTACGTATATAGACTGCTACAATCATAACCCTTCCTTGCGGCTTTGCCGTAGTTGGATTAAAGGTCCGACTGACAAACCCATCAGCACCAAACTCTGGAACCTCCTGAAAAGCTCTAATTTTGCACGCAGGTTTTAGTCGGTAGGAGTCCGTCGTAACTACTGTGCTCCCCCGAAGCCAGTGGTACATATACCTATATGATTTGATTTGACGACCCAGTGGACAGTGAGACTGTAATATTAATACCTACATACCTCTCCAGCTGTACAGCGGAATATTCCAGTTGGGAAATAAGGTAAGGTCTCGAAGTAGGGCATAACGCTGTCACATGGTAAATTATGTCCATATTTTCGACACTGAAAAAATCACACTGCATATTATATCTAGCTAAAATTATTGCAATTATCTCTATGGGCAAAAAACATGGGCATTCCCACAGAAAATTAAATAATAAACTTATTAGGTAGTAGTTATTTTATGCCTGGACTGTAATGCACTATTAGGTATTGATTGACGATATGTAAATAGATATGTGGGGGAATACAAAGGAATCACACAGAAACCAAGGCGGGTGGAGGTGGTTTAGGGCTTTTGCGTACGCGGGCATATTCTGGACTGCATCTAAGTTACATAGAAAATCCAACTATATACACTCAATATAAATTATTCCCGGCCCACCTTCCCGGGCCTAATTTCTGTGAGTGCTACGAGAATAGCAATTGTATGTAATATACATCATAAATAGTGGGAGCAGAGGGGTTGCAGTCAGAGCATGGGTGCGGGGGTGGTTTGTCGCTGTCCCCGTCACTATGATCGCCATCGCAGTCTCCTTTTTGCCGTGATCCACTGCCGCAGACTCCGATCCCGTAGAGGAGAGTTTTATTTGCACGGCAAGCAACAATACGCGGCGATTTAATCGCGAACATGACACTTGAAATTTTAACCTACAGTAATTTTATTTTATTGAAACCTCTCAACATTGAGTGACATCTGATTTTTTTAAGGAAGAAGAAAAAAAACTTTTATTTTTGAAGATATTACACTAAACTCTACTAATACAAATTACGCTAGACCTGCGATTGTCGACCTCTGTTTGAAGCAACTTAATTTTCACCATTCTGTTGCTGATAGCAGTAGTGCGTGCTATGTGCGTGTTATGTGGTGGAGTATTTGAAACTATGTTAGTGATGATACATCTGTCAAAAATTTGATACAAAGCGTCAAATAATTCCTAGTTCGCTCGGTGGGGCGCTTCGAATCGGCTAACAAAATTGCTCTTCTTTTTGTACGGCATGTCTCTTCCAGCGTAGGTACGGAAATACACATTATATGTATATTTCTACCAGAGAATGCGCGAGCACGCGCGGGACTGCGCGCGGATGCGCGAGTATCCGCACGGATGCACAATTGATTTTTTTCCATCCTTTTTCTCCATCTCTTTTTTATTTGCTTCTTATCTTTAACACAAAGGTACGGCCCGTTCACACATGGGAGTCCGTTTTACTGGTACGTTTTTAACGGATACGTTATAAATTTATGCTCTGTTCACACATAGGCACCGTATAACGTTCAACGGATCCGTCATTACTGGATGCGACGTGTGAACACAAAACTCGCAGTATACCGCCGCTATACTACAAAGATGGATCTATCCGTTAAAATTCTACGTATCCGTATATTTTTACTGTTCCGTCGTCCAGTATTCGATGACAAAACGGAATGTCATTTTTTTACGGAACGATATTGTTTACTGTATACAGAATACTGTGCCATGTGTGAAGTCGCTCACGGCCGGTTCACACATGTCTCCGTTTTACTGTTCCGTTTTATCGTATACGTTTTTTTTTTTCGTCAATGGCGTACGTAGTTGTATGAGCGACTTCACACATGGCACAGTATTCTGTATACAGTAAAAAATATCGTTCCGTAAAAAAATTACATTCCGTTTTGTCATCGAATACTGGATGGACGGAACGGAAATATACGGATACGTAGAATTTTAACGGATAGGATACTGTGTGCGTACAATACAACACGACAGAGTCCATCCTTGTAGAATAGCGACGGTATACTGCGAGTTTTCTGTTCACACATCGCATCCAGTAATGACTGATCCGTTGAACGTTATGCGGTGCCTATGTGTGAACAGAGCATAAATTTATGAAGTATCCGTTAAAAACGTACCAGTAAAACGGACTCCCATGTGTGAACGGGCCGTCATACAACTACATACGCCATCGACGAAAAAAAAACGTACACGATAAAACGGAACAGTAAAACGGAGACATGTGTGAACCGGCCGGTAGTTGTAATAAGCAATAGCAAGCAGTGACACAGCAGCAGCAGAAATCACGTCGTCGTCGCCCATAGTCACGAACAAGACAGTGAAGATTTGCGAGTCTGGAGGGACACAGTTCACGCGTGGATCGCGGCATACATTCACGGCGTGAAATATCGGCGCGACTTCATGTGCGAGTGTAGAGCCGGCTGGAGAATGCGCGAACACGCGCGGGCCTGCGCGCGGATGCGCGAGTATCCGCACGGATGCACAAGATTTTAGATATTATTTCAATGAGGATAATGTCGATAATACTTTGACTGAAAAATGTTCTGCGCTGCGCTCCGACCCTTATAGTGGGATCCGAAATAAAATTGCAGCGGGTCATTCTCTTTTCATGGGCAAATATGTTTGTTCTGTTTTTAAGAGCATTAAGAAAGCATATTCTGAAATATATCATGCAAAGAGAAAGGCAGCTTGACCATCTCTGAAGCCCTAGGTTATCATGGAAAACAGATGAAAGAAAATAAAATGAGAAAGATCTTTTTAACTTTTATTCACAAAATCTATTGACATAAACATTATGCTAAGACACTATGGAAGCCACCACAGATTGCCATGCCATCCCTTCCAGCGGCGATGTTAGCAAATCTTCGTACAGCAAGTATATATGGTGATGTTAGGGCAGCACGGCCCGCAGCTCGGTCCACAGCAGCCACCGCAGGGTCCACACCTGGTATAAAAGAAAAATCACATTTAATAAGAAACGGTAATAGAAAATCATATTCAATATGGAATTGAAATATGAGAGAAACAGCCATAATTGAAAAATCTGGACAGTGGCTCCCCAGCAACTTCCTGAAGTCCTCGCCGATCTTGGTGGCCTGCTTGGATTATAGAGCGAGCTCAGCTGTCTGGAGCGATCTAACGGGGATTTGCACCAGCGGTTGAGTGTGGAGAATAAACCCACCAAGACACAATAAGAAGAAGGACTAAAAGATTTTCTAGTAGTCTACTTCTAGTAACTATAAAAGTTGTAAAGTACTTACATTTTGGACTGTGAGTATACTTATGTAGTATCAAAGATTGATAATGACGATTATATTCAACGGTAATCTTACGGTCTATTGCAAAATAAGCCTGCTAGATTTTTTTGAATTTTTTATATAATATGTGAATCACTTGGAGGATTTGATTGTACTGAATGTATCTGCAAATTGTGTTCTACAAATCGACTTTCTAAGGTTTAAATCAAGAACATATGAATTCCAATTTTGTAATTTACTTTTTTGGTCAGCCAGTGTGACAGAAATAGCTGTTGACACAACAGCTCAACATGAGGTGCGTTCACAGCGAGTTTCAATTAAGAAGAAAGAAACCACTTTACGAATAGCATACCTGTGAAATGATTTCTTTATACCCGTATACTATGGGCTTATAACCATTCAGTAAATTACCAGAATTTGTTCGCGTGGATTTAGTATTTTAAAATCCTGTGGAAACTCTTTGATTTTCCAAGATAAAAAGTAGCCTATGCCACACTTTAGGTCTTTAACTAAAACTATGCAAAAATCAAGTTGATCCATTGCCACTTTGCGACCATATTGAAGGACAAACCAACAAACAAACACAGTTTTGCATTTATGGATAGTGATGGGTATTGATTCACTGCTCGACTATCGTCTGTCAGTATCGACTATCGACCATAATGTACTATCAGCAATCTCACAAAATAAAAACTGTTTAATATACCTACCTAGATTACCAATGGATTTTTTTTATAAAACGAATTAAATATGTGCCTTGGCATGACCTACCTAAATTACTAAATTATATTTCACTCAAGATTTGTTTGTTCACATATCAAAATTTTTGTGGAATTACTACTTACCTAAATTTCAGTGCAAATAATTTTTTGGACTACATTATAGGTTAAAAGGAAACATTTTCATTTCCAATATGAAATACTGTAAGCCTTGCACCCCTTTGAAAACTTGCAAAAGTCGTGAGCTGAGAGGCAGTATTCTCTACACAGATTGTTACTGCCTGCGTCGTAATGGATTGCAGTATGACTGTCGTAGAAGTGGCTGCCAAAGTTCTCGTCTATGTCAGGTGCTACCTGCCCCAATGTGTGGACCAGCCCACGTGGCATGTGTGAAGCATTGCGCGAATCCACACGCGGAACCTCTATGTAATATATGCAACATGAGGCGATAGCTGAAGAAATTGAGAATCACACTAACCTGCACTGAAATAATAAACAGAAAAAAGCTGATATTATGAGCCAATGGACGATGTATAACTATATTATATCGATTATATCATCGTCAGCTAACTGACGACTAATCAGCTCTCATAGAATAATCCAATGATATAATATGTTATTTTTAAGCTCACTGGGATTTACATTACGAAGAAGCTATACTACAATTTACAATTGTATATAACATTTTATGGAACAGACTCCTGCAAAAATGAGAAAAAGCAGATACTTGATAAGATAATATGAACTCCGGCTAAGAATGAAATGAAACTTTTTGCATAATCTTTTTAAATCTGGCATGCAAGAATTATGAAAAATATGAGAAACAAATTTTTTAAATTAAATTGAGAACAAAATGGCCAGAAGAATTTTTGATCACATCACGTACACATGGCCTTTGAGTGATAAAAATTGAAAAATTTCTTATGAAATTCAAAATTTTCAAGTGATACTTCACAGCTATTTATAAATTATATTAACAAAATCGATAAAAAGTAGAAAAATATAAAACCTCTCTCTTCTTTTCGTTTAAAATTTACTAAATTGAAAGAACAATGTATGTGTAATTTTGTATGTTTGTATTTGTAATTTTATATACCGAACTTAAACTCCAAATAAATACCCGATGATATTTACAGGTGCTCCCCGTGTGGACCTATGGTTTGCTACAAATATGAGGATTGCGGGCCTCCAGTAAGTTCATATTCCGGTGTTTGTAAGCTTTGTAAGAAGGGCAAGGATTTACAGGCGTATTAATGTTCAGTTGCAGTGTCTTCCACGCTCTGCATTTAAGCGAAACGGCCTGCAGGACTGCCAATACTTCCAGCAGGGGTCGATCCGATATTTGTGTCGGGCGGGCCCATGCTGCACTAAGCCGTGCCCGCCACCATGTCCGCCGTGCGTGCGACGACCGCCACCTGGGAAGACCTACGTTTCGCGTTTTAGTGATTTCGACCTCATGTCACAGTGGTAGTTGAAACTGTGTCGTTCACCATCACGTAGCTATACGGGTAATATATCAATCACGTATTCACGGCGGACAGGGATTTAAAAAAGTACATGATAACGTTTTGATTTTCGTTACAGAAAGAAAGATCTGCCGATACAGATCCTAGAGTGGAAGAGAGTGGTACAGAAAAAAAGGGATCAAAAGAGAATCAACTCAAGAGGACAAAGAGC
This sequence comes from Maniola jurtina, assembly GCF_905333055.1. Classification (NCBI taxonomy): domain Eukaryota; kingdom Metazoa; phylum Arthropoda; class Insecta; order Lepidoptera; family Nymphalidae; genus Maniola; species Maniola jurtina. The sequence continues at coordinate 9,400,434 of NC_060030.1, forward strand.
CGTGAGCTACGTGGTGGAATTATGTATTATAGTTGTCATTGTATAAAGCGTAATGGTCTTCAACATGATTGTCGGCGCACTGGTTGTGGCGGAGAGCCATCGTGTCTAGTTATGCCGGACCCCTTGTGCGCACCGAGTCAACTAGCGCGAGCTCGCGGGCTCGCAGACCCAACACCACTAGCAGCACATTACAGAGCTCAAGGAGGTGGTTCAGGTGGATCAACGGGTTCCAGCACTGAATCCGGCACTGGCAAAAGATTCATAGTGTGTGAACTTAAAGGCATCGTTCCAGACTCTTCAACAAACAACAAGAATAAGCAGTGCTGTAAGTGCCCAATGCTATTAAGTAACACTGTCGAACGTTCTGCATACAAAGAGCGTATTTGCATGCCAAAGGCTGCAACAACCACAGAAACGACCACTACACAGTGTAAGTGTTCGTGTAGTTACAAACAATCACCCGATAGTGTAAATCCAATGTTGATGTTGGACGAGGAAACCTATAATACGATTCTTCGTAGATTCGAAACTAAAGAATTAGCTCCAAGCGATGTAGTTATTGGGCCAGGTGGTCGACCAAGAAAGGTAAAACAAACTGAAGTTAAGGATGAATCGTGTACTAGACCGGGTTGCGTACACTGGAAACCGCCGCCGCCTTGTTTATGGGATGCTCCTTGCAAAGCTGACTGTTTTGAAGCTCCGCCTGGTATCCAGCCTGGCCGAAATCCATTAACTGGCAGCGGCGGCTCCAGAATACCCAGCGCATCACCCGGTGAAAACTCTGGTAAAAAGTTTATAATGCTTACTCCACTTTGAATGCCTACATTCTGTTCAGGTTGTTCAACAAATGCAGAGTCGGCCAACACCAATGTAGCGGCGGCGGCAGCAGGATTACCGGTTCTAGTGATGAAACTTTGTTAATGATCTGACTGCTGAGCTAAGAAAAGGTGCCATGCTATATAATTTTGTTAAATAAAATAGTTTATCCTTAACCCATTGCTTTTATTGCTACAGGCATAGGTACCTACCATATTATTATGCATCCGAAATAATAAAAAAGGGAAATGTTTTCGCCGTGTTGTGACATTGAGCTAGAAGTAGGTATATTTTGATTTATATATTTTCAAATCTATTGAAAGTATATTAACAAGTGTAAATTAAAAATTTATAACACCCCCGACAAGTGAAAGTTACAGTAACTAGAAAAGAGAGCTAACTTTCAAACGGCTGAACCGATTTCTCTCCGAATACTCTCGATCAAGCTACCTTTCAAACAAAAAAAACTAAATTAAAATCGGTTCATTAGTTTAGGAGCTACGATGCCACAGACAGATACACAGATACACACACACACAGTTACACACGTCAAACTTATAACACCCATCTTTTTGGGTCGGGGGTTAAAAATATTATGTTGAATCATAGGTATGTCTAGTTTAGACGTACCTATTTTCCATTTATTAGTTCGGACGCATCACTACCTACCCTTATTATAAGTTAGATTTATAACCGATATTTTCTAAATGCCATCAATTTTGGTGATCAAGTCCCCTGCAACATCAGGACTGAAGATTTTGAATCCAAATTTCGTATGGGACATTTTCGCAAAGTTTCTCTATCAATAGAAAAAAATAGGCAAATCGGTTTAGAAATCTCGAAGATTTCTGGATAAATAAGTAGAAAAACAACTCCTCCTTTTTTGAAAGTCGGTAAAAAAGGAGCCTATATTGCTCTTATATACATAATCAAAGGTTAATCTTGCAGGGTCTTTTATCCACACGCCTTTTTGTTATGAAACTCTCGATATAATACTATAATTACACCCATCTGTGGTGGTATTTTCAAGAAGAGTAGTTGGATTTAAGTATTAGAACTTTATCTTGTTCCACTTTAATTTTTTAAATATACCTAAGCATAATAAATTATGTTATAATATTATTCTGCATGAGGACTTACTTATCTTAATCATTGTGATAAAAATAAGCTCACACGTCTAGGTGAAAATATCTACATGGCTCATATATATATGTAAAACCAGATTAATTAGAAGTCAGATGTAAATCAACGTGAGACCATGAAGACAATAGTTGTTCTATTGGCGATTTGCCTTACTAGGGCTGCTTGTAAGTTTCTGATATTTTTATTAAAACAAAAAACCGGTCAAGTGCGAGTTGACCTCGCATATGAAGGGTTCCGTACAAGATATTTTAACATTTTTTTATGTGCAGCACTGCTAGTTAATGACAACAGCGCCATCTATAATCATAATTTTTTCGTGAACGCATTTTAATTTTTTTTCGTGTGATGGAACCACAAATTTACTGTTTTCAGATTTATTCCTTTATTTGGGCTATAAGACCTACTACTACCACATTTCATGATTCTAGATCAACGGGAAGTACCCTATACTTACAGTACGGATAAGTACAGACACGACGGACAGACGGACAGATAAACAGACAACGAAGTGATATAAGGGTTCCTTTTTTCCTTTTAAGGCACAGAACCCTAAAAAGTCAGTAGATAAACCATTGATGTAAAAGAGTCTTAGTTTTAATAGTTCTTAGAAATAATGATTAATCTCTAATAAATGCTGATTTTAAAAAAAATGTGTATTCATGTTATTTCAGCGCTCCCGCGACAGCAGGACAGGATTATTGGTGGATCGGTGACCAATATTAATACCTATCCGTTCGCTGCAGCTCTACTTTACTCGCAAAGTAATAATTTCCGTCAAGTTTGCGGCGGCACAATTATAAACAATAGATCTATCCTATCGGCTACTCATTGTTGGATGTAAGTCAATATTTACGATTGAATGGATGATGCCTGCGACTTCATCGTGGATGTAGGTTGTTCAAAATCCCGCAGAAACTCTTGGATTAGAAAAAACAGCAACTGCTACTGAATTCCTTGTTTAGGCAGAATCTGTTTTCCGAACCGGGCGGTGGCAGGATCTTGATATATCATAAGTGGTATAAGTAACTGTCCGATAAATTGAACTAAATAAATTGATTTCGTAAGTTTATTTTTTACGAATAAAATTCATAAAAATAAAATAACGATTTTCGAAAAAACGCGTACGTGAAAAATATTCAGGGTAGTTATAAGCTATCTTCATTCCTTTCAGCCAAATTAGTTCTGTCATTAGTGAAGGAATAAACATCTAAACTTTCACATTTGTAATGTTATAAAGATTCTTACAAAATATGTCTTTGCTATAATCATTTATAATGTGTATGCCTAATTCGTTCCTTTAATAAATATACCTACTCGATATTGGTAACTAACCCCCGACACAAAAAGAGTGGTGTGTTATAAGTTTGACGTGTGTATCTGTCTGTGGCATCGTAGCTCCTAAACTAATGAACCGATTTAAATTTAGTTTTTTTTTTGTTTGAAAGGTGACTTAATCCAAAGTGTTCTTAGCTATAATCCAAGAAAATCGGTTCAGCCGTTTGAAAGTTATCAGCTCTTTTCTAGTTCCTGTAACCTTCACTTCTCGGGGGTGTTATAAATTTTTAATTTACTCTTGTTTTATGTTTACAGACGTCAGCTAGCCGCAAATCGTCACCGTATCCGCGTTGGTTCTACCAGAGCCAACAGCGGTGGCACGGTACATAACGTCGCTCAACTCATCAGCCATCCGCACTATAATACTTGGAACCACGACAATGACGTTGGCTTGGTCAGAGTAACAAGTGCTTTCCGATTTGGGACCAGCGTGCGGGCTGGGGCTCTCATTGGAGCCAATGTTAATATCCATGACAATACAAACGTTATGGCAATCGGATGGGGAAACACAACTGTGAGTAAATTTAAAATATGATAGAAGTATCTTAATAAGATCTTAAAAATCCGAATAAACATTGGTAGTCACTCTCATATAAAAATTAATAGGTTTAACATAACTCAAAATTTAAAAACCCCCGACACAAAAACCTCTATAAGAAAACTAGAAAAGAGCTGATAACTTTCAAACGGCTGAACCGATTTTCGTCGATCATACCGAAGAACACTCTCGATCAAGCCACCTTTCAAACAAAAAAACAAAATTAAAATCGGTTCATTCGTTTAGGAGCTACGATACCACAGACAGATACACAGATACAAATACACACGTCAAACTTATAACACCCCTCTTTTTGGGTCGGGGGTTAAAAATTATTCATACCTACATTTACAGTCTTATTTTAATGCAATATTTCATTATTAACATAATTATTATATACCTGTTACTGTTATTTATGTAACTTAACAAATATCTCTGCACTTTTTTATCTATTTTTTAGCCGTTTGGAAGCCCATCAGAACAACTTCGTCACGTTCAAATTCGGACAGTTAATCAAGTTACTTGCCAAAATGCCTATGGTGGAGGCACCATCACTGCTAACATGTTATGTGCTGGCATGAGTGGTCGGGGCTCATGCTTTGGTGACTCTGGCACCGGTCTGGTCCACGGTAGCGTGGTTGTGGGTGTTACCAGTTTTGGTCGCGAATGTGCTTCTGCGCGCTGGCCTGCCGTCTACGCAAGAGTTTCTCGGTTTATTCCCTGGATTCAAGCGAATGCTTAGGAACAATTATTGTCTTCATTAATTTGCAATTGATTAATTATCCTGCAGATATTAGCGATTGGACTACTGTACAACTACCTTTTGTACCTATTGTGTAAAATAATTATTTGTCATTTGATGTAAAATAAAGAATGTTTTTTATTTTTCAATGTGTTTTAATTACTTTATCAGTTTTATCAGATGGTTGTTTATCTGCTTGGTTCGAATTTTGCAGTCTAAGAAAAGGAGACTGACTGATCTATAAGCTCAAAATGCTGGATAGGAATTTGAAATTTGTGTAGTATAAGCGGACGAAGCTAGCAAAAGCTAGTTGATCTATAAACACAGGTTTGTAGATTGGAATGGCCATACAATATATCTTGACAAAGACAAGTCAAAGTCAAGACAAAAGACAAATGCAAGTCAAAGACAAGACAAAGACAAGACACTGACAAGACCAAGACCCGACCAAGACAAGACCAATGTAAGACCAAAACAAAACTAAGACACAACCACGACAAGACCAAGATGTGACCTAGAAAATACCAGGACAAGATCAAGGCATAACCTAGACACGACTAAGACAAGATAAGGCAAGAACAAAACAAGATTAAGTAGACCAAGACAAGACCAACATATCATCCGCATAGCAATGTCTCATGCAACATGACATTGAGATAATATGCAAGGTGAAGAGTGTAGACGATAACATTGAGCCCTGTGAGACGCCAGCATTGATGGGCTTAATTTCTGTGCAAAAACTGTCGACAGCGCCTTCGATGCTCCGTCCATCAAGGAAGCTGGGGACTCAATTACACCTGTTAATGGGTACTCCGTAGGTAGTTTCGCTTTCGATGGTAGTAAGTAGTGGGTAGATGATGCCACCATTGCCACTTAAAGATATTAACACGTTTTTTTTACATTAAGTACACATAATTTTACATTAAATTTTATTAGATTAAATACTTAATTCTTGCATCGAAGATCGCTAGGTTTACGTATCTAATCTTTGTTATTAAGTATCCATTACGCTCATATTATATAAATAAACAAATTAAGTTGTCCCGTAACACAAATAAAATACGAAACAATGAAGACACTCTTTTTCTTATTAGAAATTTGCATTACAGCAGCTTTTGCATGTAAGTCTCTTGGTTTTTAATTTGGTAGAAAATTGTAGATAGTAATTCAAGCCCAGCATATTATAACGACAAAGACGCGGGCATAAACTAGTTAAATTACAATACAATAAAGTACAATATGAGATAACATTAAATGCTTTTAACATTACTAAAATAAATTTATCAGTTTATAGGTAGGCAGCTACTGTATTTCATTTTAATATTATTGTAGCGCTTGTCCAGCAGCAGGAAAGGATAATTGGTGGCTCAACAACCACTATAAATACGTATCCGTTTGCTGCAGTTCTACTTGCCACACAAAATAATATAAATTTTCGCCAAAGCTGCGGTGGTACAATCATAAACAACAGATCTATGCTGTCGGCTGCTCATTGTTGGTTGTAAGATAATAACTTATACTTATTATGATAATATTTCTTTCTAATGTGATAAAAGCCTGCAGAATCTCGTATTGTGAACTACCTTCCAAGTACCTTCCTTCAAAGCAAAATTGAAATGGATCTTTTAGACAAGCGCGCTCCAACCTAAACCTAGGTTGGACCTCATAAGCATGATTGTCATCAAGCGCAAGCCTATCTGTCATGCAATAAAAAGTAGAACATACTTCTATACTTATTATCTATACGTAGATTAACGTAAATATATTTATATCCACATGAAGCATACTTTAAACTACCGGTCTACGTCACAGTAGACTAGAAAGGTATCGTGTGTTTTCCCTATGCACCGAAAGAACGTGATGTGATCTTAAATATGATGTAAATTTTTAAAGCAACTAGGTAATTTAGTACCAAAGTAACCACGATTTTTTTCTGCTTGGTGGCATGAATATAATTTCTCTTCTTTTACAGTCGACTGCCTGTCGCAAATAGTTATCGTATTCGCGTCGGATCAACTAACGCTAACAGCGGAGGCTACGTGCATAATGCAGCTCGAGTAATTGGCCATCTTCTATACTAATAAATAAAATTGGAGTGTCTGTCTGTAATTTCGAAATAACTACCTTATATTAAGCTCATATGGTTATTTGAACGATACCATAACTGAATCACACGTTTTTAAAATTTTTGTCTGTCTGTCTGTCTGTCTGTCTGTCTGTCTGTCTGTCTGTCTGTTTGTTTGAAAAGGCTAATCTTTGGAACGGCTGAACCGATTTTGACGGGACTTTCACAGGCAAGTAGAGGATTGACCAGGGCGTAAAATAGGCTACTTTTTTAACCGACTTTCAAAAAGGGAGTTGTGTTTTTTACCTATGTACACCGAAATCTCCGAGATTTCTGAACCGATTTGCGTCATTTCTTTTTTAATCGATAGAGGAACTTTGCGACATTGTTTCATAAAAAATTTGGAGTCCAACTCCTCAATCCTGATGCTGCAGGGGATCTGACCAATCCACGCGGGCGAAGCTGCGGGCATCAGCTAGTCCACAATATAATACTAGAAATCACAATAATGATGTTGGAGTGGTCAGAGTGGCTACAGCCTTTGAGTTTGGTAATACTGTGCGAGCTGGAGCGCTTTCAGGAGCTAATATAAATATACCTGATAATGCAAATGTTATAGCTCTTGGGTGGGGTGCTACTACTGTAAGTCTATTTGTAACTTGTTGCATGAAAATGTACATACATTCATTTAAACTTGAATAGAAATAGTTTTATTTGTTGATTTAACACATATTAAACACATCATACAGAAAGTATATCTTCTTAAGATCTAAGTCGGCTCACCTAAATGTTATAGATACAACGCTGTTATTCTGTTAGTGTCCAAACGAGGAAAACGAAGATCTAGGCCTCAATGGCTCTTATTCCATTATAGGATGTTATTATTTATTTTATTATCTTAAATTATTACAATCACACATAACTGCCATAAAAGCCCTATGGCAGATTGAGCCGAAGCAGGCCTCTTAATAAATCAAAACTATTGCCTATAAAATTAGTCAATATAATTATTACTTAGATTGATGAAATTATTTTTAGCCAGCTGGAAGCCCATCGGAACAACTTCGTCACGTTCAAATTCGTACAGTAAATCAAGAAAGATGTCAAACTCTCTATGGCGGAGGTACAAGTACTATCACTGCAAACATGTTGTGTGCTGGCTGGGATGCCGGGGGTCGCGGTTCATGCTTTGGTGACTCTGGCACAGGCCTCATCTACAAAAATGTTATCGTGGGAGTAACTAGTTTTGGTCGTGAATGCGCTTCTCCGCGATGGCCTGGAGTTTATGCTAGAGTTTCACGATTTATAACCTGGATCGAAAACAATGCTTAAGAACAAATGGCCAATAACCCTTGATGATAACATTAGTGACCATAAAACAAGCTTAATATCTTAAATATCTTTAAGAACCTCGTAGGTATATACCTTTTTCAATCATTTGATACATCTCTACGTCAGTTATTAAAGGTCTAATTTTACGTTCGTATGTAAAAGGATTGCATCCCAACTTGAGGAAGGGGAAGATATAGCACGGATCTAAGCTACAGATTGCTAAGTTAATTTTCCTGAATTTTTCAAAACTATCTGCTAGTACTACTTCACATTTTAAATATAAAGTATATTTATTTGTAAGTATAGTAATACAATTATTTACAGTAAATATATTTGAGCAGAATATTAAAATAATAAACCAAATTACTATTACTAAACTTGTTTGTGTTACCCTCTGATTACACTAATATTATAAAAGCGAAAGTGTGTATGTGTGTGTGTGTGTGTGTGTGTGTGTATGTTTGTTACTCCTTCACGCAAAAAATACTGGACGGATTCGGCTGAAATTTGGAATGCAGATAGATAATATCCTGGATTAGCTTACATGACATAGGCTACTTTTTATCCGGGAAAATCAAAGAGTTCCCACGGGATTAGGAAAAACCTAAATTCACGCAGACGTAGTTGCGGGCATCGGCTAGTTTTATTATAATTTGACCTGCCATGCCAGCTTGATCGCGATTCGACAGCAGGTAATTGATTGTTTAAATTTACAATTTATTCATGTGAAAAAATGTTTCAAATAAAAGCTAGCATTACACAAAATCTTTCTAGTTTTCCATACAAGAAGACAAGTATTACAGGTATTACAATAATTTATCACATAACTCTCGGGGGATATTATCTCGGTGATATACAACCGAGATCAAGTTTTCAGGAACGATATCAAAAATTGCTAACACTAATCATACTTATATCTAATGCCATATTGAAGTCAAATTGTAAATTAATTTTTATCATAATCTTAATGACGTGCTTAATTTTAATCATCTATGAAAAATGACCTTTGAAGTAATCCAAAACAGTAAATTATTTTATTTAAGGCAATATAAAAACAATATTACATGTTGCTTCTGATCCAAATCATTTCCTGCAGTGAGTAGCAGCCATCCGATTTTGTCACGATGAAGAAAGTTGCAATTTTACTAGTTTACCTCACGTTTGCTTCTGGTAAGTTACGATCATAATTATTATTTATTAACACTGTAGTACAATGTCTGAACCTTGTTTCACTGACTCCTTGTTAGTTGTTACCAATAAAGCAAAGGTTTTGTAAGATCAAAGTAATGATCTCGAATCTAAATAGATTATTAATAAAGTTATACTGTTTTAAGATTTGATTTTTACGTGCAAATTAAGCTTGCGCGCTTGACAAAGTTATAAGGTTCATAACTGGTAGAAAGCAATAATATTAATAATTAATAAGTTGCCTAGAAGATACCTCCTTCTTGTTTTGAAATACATGATAGGAAACAAGGACGCTGAAAGGGCGTTAGTGACTCGTATCAGAAACGTTTCCAGAACAAAACAGATTCATAATAAATTATGACCGCTTATTTGTCTTCATTTCAGCATTTCCACAACAAGAGAGAATAATTGGTGGATCAATAACCAATATCAATACATACCCATTCTCCGCAGCTCTCTTATTCTCAAGAAACAATATAGGATTCCGCCAAAACTGCGGTGGTACCATTATAAACAACAGATCTGTTCTCACAGCTGCTCACTGTATTAAGTAAGACAATAAAATATACCGACCTAAACTTATATAGTTATAAGTACCCTAAAGGTTCTCTTGACAGACACGACAGACGGTCAGACTGACAGATAAACAGACAACAAAGTGATCCTATAAGGGTTTCGTTTTTCCTTTTGAGGTACGGAACCCAAAAAGTCGTAAGAGTCGTCATAATCATCAATACATCGCCAGCTCAGTACTGATCACGGGTCTTCTCTTGAAATGAGACGGTTTAGGCCATAGTCCAACTCGCATGCAGGATTCCTTACGATGTTTCCCTTCAGCAAAAAATATGACTTTTTTGTTAGCTACAGTTTTCTGAATACCTATTCAATTTTAGCATTTAAACTATCATTTATTGATAGTGATATTCATTATAAATATATAGGTATATGTATAAATATATAACATCATGATCAACCCAGCGCCCGCGCCGGTTCACTACTGAGCAAGTCTCCTGTCAGAATAAGAAGGCTTTAGTCAAAGTCCAGCATGCTGACCAAGTGCGGAATGCGGATCGGCAGATTTCATACACCTTTGAGAATGTTATGGAAAATTCTTAGGCATACCTACAGGTTTCATCACGATGTTTTCCTTCACCACTAAGCAAGTGATATTTAATTACTTAAAACGTACATAGCCCTGAAAAGTTAGAGGAGCGTGCCCGGAATCGAACCCCCGACCTCCCGAATAGGAGGCCGACGTCTTAACAACTATATAGACTAACATAGCTTTTAAATAAATTACAATTATATAAATTATGCATATAAATAGGTAATTATGGACCTTTTTGAGTTTCTTACTGGCTCTATCTTCTCAGTAGCATCTGTTGGTGGTGACTATTTTATATTAACTTGTTTTTAACCCCCGACCCAAGAAGAGGGGTGTTATAAGTTTGACGTGTGTCTGTGTATCTGTGTATCTGTCTGTGGCATCGTAGCTCCTAAACTACTGAACCGATTTTAATTTAGTTTTTTTTGTTTGAAACGTGGCTTGATCGAGAGTGTTTTTAGCTATAATCCAAGAAAATCGGTTCAGCCGTTTGAAAGTTATCAGCTCTTTTCTAGTTATTGTAACCTTTACTTGTCGGGGGTGATATAAATTTTTAATTTACACTTGTTTTATGATCGATTTCTACATCGAACTCTGACGTGGTAATCAAAGTCTTTGGTAAAGCATTTTGATTTGTATTAAATAAAACAAAATTGAAAATTTTCTTTTATTTATTTACTATATTTTTATTTATTTTACTTGTTATTCTTTTTTTACTATCTTTTTATTATATCGTCGTGATGGTTTTTTCGCGTTCATTAACTTCTTATAAGCGCCATAAGTTATCCTTTTTATTTCTTTTATTTACAGTGGTTCCAGTGGCAATCACCGTGTTCGAGTCGGGTCAACCAATGCCAGTAGCGGCGGCAGGGTTCACAATGGTGGTCAACGTCTCATACACCCTCAATATAACCAAGGAACGATGGACAACGACATCGGTTTGATGAGAGTGACATCGGCGTTCCAGTTTGGAACCACTGTACGAGCTGCAGCCATTATTGGACAAAATGGGCATGTCCCAGACAACGTACTTGTTTGGGCTATCGGATGGGGATGGACAACAGTGAGTTTGATTTTCATAGATAAACTAGCTGGTGCACTTAGGATGGCTGATGGAATTAGGTTTTTAATAATCTTGTGAGAACTTTTTGAATTTCCGGGATATAAAGTAGCCTATGTCACTTTCCTGGTCTTAAACTATAACCATACAAAAAACACGTCGATCCGTTGCTCCGTTGCGATGTGATTGAAAGATAAGCCAACACACCAATAAACCAAATGATTCGACATTGATGTCTTGCTGAATGGTACTGGGCGAAATGGTATTGGTAGTAGGTAGTTAGGTACCTAATTAGCTATCGCAAATTCATGTCTTATTTTAGAATATCACTGTCACTACCTATATTATAAACACAAAAGTGTGTTTGTTTGTTCTTCAGTCATGTCGCAACAGAGGAACAGATTGACGTGATTTTTTGCATGGATTTAGTTCAAAACCTGCAGAGCGACATGGGCTACTTTTTATTCCAGAAAGTCAAAGTGTGTCCGTAATATTTAAAAAAAAATCTAAATCCACGCGGACGAATTCGCGTTCATCGACTAGTTTGAAATAGATTCACCCTGAAATCTCATACATGCCATACGTTTTTTTTTGCTTTTTTTATACACAGGAAATGCCTAACTCATACACCTCTCTGCCAGGTGAAATGGAGGGGTTATGTGGGGCTTGCATCCACTTATAGAAAATTACTGTACGAACAGTCTTGAAAGTCAACAGGAATGAAATTTTTATAATTTTTATGATAGTGTTTTTACCTACACTTCCTTCTTCTTCTTTCTTTCTTAGCCTCTACACGTGCACGCCATTCCTTTCGGTGTTGTGCGAGCCTCCTCCAGGTTTTTCCCACTTCCTTACCTTATTTAAAAAATTTATGAGTAAAATTCTGGATTTTTTTTTTCAGGCTGGTGGACACAATCCGTCAGAGCAACTACGCCATGTACAAATCCGAACAGTACCCATACCTAGATGTCAGACTGCTTATCCCGCATTCCGTATTACTGCAGGGATGATATGCGCCGCCTGGGACTCACCAGGGCGCGGCTCATGCCAGGGCGACTCCGGCTCGCCTATTATCTACAATAATGTTGTCATAGGCGCCACTAGTTTTGGTTTACATTGTGCTAATCCACAGTTCCCTACAGTATACGCCAGGGTTTCTCACTTTACCAACTGGATAAGAAGCAATGCTTAAGAATTACAATTGAATCCTTTACTGTTATATTTTACCCTTAGCTTCCAATGTCAAGTTTTTTAATTTGAAAGCAGCAATTTTGTATAGTTATTGCACTGATGTTTTCTATTCATTTTAAGTAGTCGCAGTCTATAACATTTTTATGAAAAAACATTTATATAATAAGTAATAATAATTTATTTATTATTCACTCATGGGCCTATGAATAAATACACGTTGTAAAAAGTTTTTATTTTAATTTTCATAACCTCTTCTGCAATATAAAATAATTACAATAATAAAAATAATAATTAATATAATTGGTGGTTACATTCAAAATGTGTTTCAATTTTCAAAGTAAGATAACTATACCAAGTGGGATACCATATGAAGGACTTTACCTGTACATTCTGAAACGGAATTTTATTTATTTTTATGCATAATAGTTTTTGATTTATCGTACAAAATGTCGAAAAAATACTCGAGTACGGAACCCTCGCGAGTCTGCCTCGCACTTGACCGGTTTTTTCCTTAACTTGTGCTATGAGAACTACCACGGGAAGTACCCTATAGGTTTTCTTGACAGACACGACAGACAGACAGACAGATAGACGGACAGACAGACCAAACAGGCATTTGAAGGTGTGAGAAGCTAGTGCAATCATCATGATCAACCCATTATGGAGAACTCTCAGGCATGCAGGTTTCTACTCGATGTTTTCCTTTATAATAATTACATATAATGCACATAACGTTAAAAGTCAGAGGTGTGAAACCGGAATCGAACCCCGGACCTCCCGAAAAAGGACGATGCGACGTCTATCATCGCCTATGGACCGCAAGTGCGATATGGACGTTTAAAAAAAACACGTAGGTAGGTACCTACATCATATAAATACTTTATTTTAGGCATTAGATGAAATCCAGCTGGTAAATCTAGAAACTTTAGTATAGATGCTGGGGTATCCTGATCCTCCGCATCCAGTACCAAAAGACGTTATACCGACGACTATGTCGTTATGCAGGAGAGGTGAGCCGTGGTCGCCCCAGCATGATCCACGCCCACCACCTTCCCACCCTGCGCACAACATATTTGGGGAAATATAACGTGAGACGTGATAGCTTCGGCATACACTTTGGCTTACTTTCCTGATCTGAACCTGGCGGAGTTGTTCCGATAACTGTTCACCTTCCTGAAAAACAGTTAAATTAATACATTGGCGCTGTATCATGTAGGTACAGACCTCCGTGGCGGCCGGAGCGGCAGCCACTAAAGACGGAAGGGGCCAAGAAGCGTAAATATGAAAATATAGAGAATAATTTCATATTTTTGCCTTTTGGGGTGGAGACCATGGATTCGTGGGGTGAGGATGCCAGATCCTTTTTTTAAGGATCTGTCATCCCGTCTCGTGGAGTCCATGGGTGACCGGAAGAGATCTGGCAGTTACCTCGGTCAGCGTATTAGTCTGGCAGTTCAACGAGGTAACGCAGCCAGCGTTCTGGGCACCCTGCCTCGTTACAGTGGCTTGGATGACATTTTCGTTTTGTAATTTATATATTAAAGTACTTACATATCTGTAGTAATGATTTAAAATAAACTATGCTACTACATAACTTTATTATATGAAAAATAGGTATTTAAATTAATTAATTTTTGTATCAATCTTGTTTATTCAGACAACCGGCTGACCTTTCAGTTGCCCACTTGAAGATAATGTAGTGTATTGTTATTTGTTTCATATTGTTACTTTTTATGATTTGAAAAGAGCAACTGCTGAGTTTCTTGCTGGGTTCTTCTCAGACACTACATTCTATTCTGTAGAGTCACGGACGTAGCGTAAGAGACACTAAGTAAAGCCTGTAAAGTCTGTTAACTAAAACAAGTTTGAATTCGGCGTTTATCTGTGTACGCCTTACCGAATATTCGCAAGGTAATGTCAAATGATGCGTTATTTATGAACAAGTCTGTCATGTCTTCTAGCGTATTAACTCATTAAAAAATGAGCTATCTACACCACAAGACTCTCGTCTCTTCATTCAACTTCACCTACTCGACTATACGTCCTTATTGATGTCATGCTATGATGAGGTATTTCTAAATGATTAATATTAAAATAAACTTACACCTTTCTGACCCCATCCGATAGCCCACACAGCTTGATTTTCCAAAACAATATAATTAGATCCCGCAATTAATCCAGCTCGCACATTATTCCCAAAGGAAAAAGCAGTCGCTACTCTCACTATCCCAATATTGCTATCCTCAGTCCTGTCGTCCAAGTTTGGATGTTCGATGAGTTGCCGGACTCCGTGGATGCTGCCACCGCTGTTTGCGTAAGAAGAGCCGACCCGAATGCGAATCTGATGTGCAGGTCTAAAACTACAAATGAACAAGCAAATGCCGTGTAATTAAAAAGGTTTAACAATTAAGTAATCAATCATTATAAATAAAATGTCTAACGGCTAAACTTAAGTGCCAGCGACGACTGCAGGATCTGCAGGAACCGTCGGGGAATGATATGGAGCCTATAGGTTTCTTGACAGACACGACGAACAGACAGACAACGAAGTGATCCTATAAGGGTTCCGTTTTTCCTTTTGAGGTACGAAACCCTAAAAAAGACTCCACATTGGTTCGAAACTAATCGGACATACTCCAAATAACAAATAACTTCAGAGAAAATGCTTCTGATAGTTTATGTTTTGGTCTTACCCCCAACAAAGAGCAGCTGTGAGAACAGATCGGTTATTAATAATGGTACCACCACATTCATATAGATAGTTAACATTATCCCGTGCATATAAAAAGACTGCTGCATACGGATGTTGGGCAACAGTGGCTAGTGATCCACCGGCGATCCTCTGCTGTGGAAGAGCTAAAACAAAAGCTAATATACAGCTAAGTACATTATACATTCCTATTTAACATTAACTTTGATGATCTCCGCGGTTAGCAGTTAGCACTATGTTATGTATTAAGTGAGACTTCCCGGGCACAATTCCTGCGAGAGCAATTTGGGAATGTACAATAATAGCGAGTAAGTATGATTTCTCTGCGTCATCAAATCAGAAATGAGGGGATCCATAGAAACCAGAGTAACGACATAACTCAGCGGGTTGCGAAGCTGAAGGTGTCACTTCAGTGATAGTTCGAAGAACCGATACACGTTCCAAGATGCTTGAGTGGCGACCTTACACCGCCTGAAAATAGGCAGGCCTGTGACTAGGGAGACAGATAACATCAAATGACTCGTTGGGACCTGCTGAATTCAGGCAGCCGAAGAGAAAGACCGTGTTGCCAGTAGTGGATATCTGTTGGTTGATGATGACTACAATAGTAAAATAAAAAATCAAGTATCACTACTTACCCACAGCACTTGTAAGGCAAATTGCCAATAAAAAGGCAATTTTATGCATTGTATCTAAATATTAATAAAATGATTTAAAAGATTTAGGTGCTTGATGTTCTTTTTATAGGTTCTCTTCAATATGAAAACTGATAAGATAAATGCCTCACCAACTGCTATATCATGTGTGTATCTACATATAATGCAAATACTAATAAATTATTGTAATTCCGAGCGCTGGACCATGAATGCAACGGAAAAACTGGACTGATTTGCTGCATCGACCAGACGCGTAAAAATAAAATATGCACTTCTAATCACTACAGAAAGCCATCAAACAGGAAAAAAAGAAGAATAATATCAATTTCTCAACCTGTACTGTAGCTCTGAAACCCGGCTGTCTGGTCTCCCCAACCGGCACAGAGTAAGGATAAGGTAGTTACATACAGAGATTTGACGAAGACAGCAATCTTGCGGTAAGTGCGGGACAAAGGCACGACCCGAATTACTGCCCTGTACTTAGAGCCCTATGTTGAAGGGTCGTCGTGGTCATCATTCAGCACTAGGCCAAAGTCGTTGGACTATATTATTGTCTCTCGTTTACTACGTGCTACCGGAGTGTTCCTCCGCCGGCCGCCCGTTACAAATACGGGCGTGAGAGTAAAAATTGTTAAAAAAATAAGTATTAATTCTGCGATACAGCGCCAAAATTAACAATAATTGTAATAAGCTTACGAAACATTGTAACGAGCTTTTAGCATAGCATAGTATCCAAAGGAGGGTTATTTGTTTAATAACCTACCTACTCTTGTCCGATTATAAATAAAGTTGGTCTACAACATATTATAGACATATAGGACTATAGTTAGCGACAGATCGAGATGGCAAGCGGGATATGAGGCGCACACCCTCACAGCGCCCACACTCGCCTCACCGGGTTAGCGTGGGGGCTGCGCGGGTGTGCGGGGTGTCCCCACCCCGATTGGCATCTCGACCTGTCGCGCACTATTATACCAATTTTCAAATAGATAAGTAAACTTACTCACTATGTGATATAATATCGCACAGTAAGCTTTAAAATCCTCACTTGTGAAGGACAATAAAAAAATTATAATTGGGTGATTAAATGTAGACTTTAGATTACATAAGGAAAGAATCGATGCCATAAATAAAAACAGATATGTAGATACTAATTAAACGTTCAGGCATGTACCTATACTTATTTGGCTTTCAGGATACCTGCGACTTCGTCCGCGTGGAGTTAGGTTTTTAATCCCGTGGGAACTTTAAAAATTTCAATTACAGGGACGCAAGCCACCTCAGTTCCAAATTTCATACAAATCGGTTAATCGGATGGGTTTTTAGGAATCCCGTGGGAACTCTTTGATTTTCCGGGATAAAAAGTTGCCTATGTCCGTCCCCGGTATATAAGCTAACCCTGTACCTTTTGTCTGAATCGGTTAAACTGTTGGGCCGTGAAAAGGTAGCAGACAGACTGACAGACAGACACACTTTCGCATTTATAATATTAGTATGGAAGTATGGATAGTATGGATAATATCAAACGTATGAAATCATGATCAACCTATCGCCGGCTCTCTACTGCGCGTGGGTCTCCTGTCAGAATGTGAAGGGTTTCGCCGTAGTCCACCACGTTGGCCAAGTGCGGATTAACAGACTTCACACACCTCTCAGGAAGGCTGGTTTCATGCTTTCCTTCAACGTCAAAACAACTTCTTTTTTCCTACCATAAAATGGCAGCTTTAATTTCAAGATTCTTTAAAAAAATTAAGATGTCCTTTTTTATAGTTCTCTTTAAATTTTCAAATTGGTTGGGAAAGCGGTGGTTTAACCCGCCATTTGTTAGTAGGTAAGTTGACTACATCTATACTAATCTATACTAATAAATAAAATTGGAGTGTCTGTCTGTAATTTCGAAATAACTACCTCATATTAAGCTCATATGGTTATTTGAACGATACCATAACTGAATCACACGTTTTTAAAATTTTTGTCTGTCTGTCTGTCTGTCTGTCTGTCTGTCTGTTTGAAAAGGCTAATCTTCGGAACGGCTGGACCGATTTTGACGGGGTTTTCACAGACAAGTAGAGAATTGACCAGGGAGTAAAATAGGCTACTTTTTTAACCGACTTTCAAAAAGGGAGTTGTGTTTTTCTACCTATGTACACCGAAATCTCCGAGATTTCTGAACCGATTTGCGTCATTTCTTTTTTAATCGATAGAGGAATTTTGCGACATTGTTTCATAAAAAATTTGGAGTCCAACTCCTCAATCCTGATGCTGCAGGGGATCTGACCAATCCACGCGGGCGAAGCTGCGGGCATCAGCTATTCAGATATAAGTTAGCCCTTGACTACAATCTCACATGGTTTTAAGTGATGATGCAGTCTAAAATGGAAGCGGGCGGGCTTTTCGGATATAAACAATCCTATTACGTAAACCCAGCGTATTAGCAGCATATAAGTAAGCAAGTTGCATTCAAATATGTTCAGTAGTTTCAACAGTTTAGCGACAAACAGAAAAAAAATACTGTTTTAGACTTAGTCTATATTAATGAAACCTTTTATTTGTAGTTTTAATGTTCCAGTCTTTGTCAAGTTATAAAATAAAACAACATGTTATATATTGAAACAGCATAATATAGTATAATATCATTTCCTAAGCATTAGCTTGAATCCAGGCAGTGTATCTGGAAACTCTGGAGTAGATAGCTGGGTAGTTCGCGTCTCCACAGCCTATAGTGAAAGATGTGACGCCAACTGCTACTCTGTTATGAAGAAGAGGCGATCCGGTATCGGCGACACATGAACCACGGCCTCCAGTCGGCCAGCCAGCGCACAGCATGTTAGGCGTCACGAAACTGACGCCGTAGATATCTTGACATCTGCCTTGGTTTACTGTCATGATCTCGACCTGGCGGAGTTGCTCAGAAGTTACTGAAGTCGCCTAAAAATAAAGAAGAACCCATAACATCAATTAGGTCAGCTTCACTGCGATTCGTGTCGATACTAATTAGACTTTTGGCCGTCTCTGTGTGTGTGTGTGCGTGTGTGTATGTGTTTGCGTGTGTGTGTGTGTGTCGTGTATCTATGCCGTGTGTTTTGTCGGTCGGTTTCGTTACCTCAGAAAGAAAAGAACCAAACTAAATTCCATAAAACCATTGATTAAACTAAATGGAGTGTAGTTAACGTCGTTTTAAGTGTTCTGCGTGTACAATTATATGACGAATAAAACAGATAGAAATACTTGTAATAAAAGAAAAAAAATAACAATTGGTAAAAATAATAACAAATAGCGGGATGCGACTCAAGGTGAATTCCGAAAAATATACAAGTTAATTTAAAATAGTTACTTAGGCATCTATAATAGAAAAAGCAAATCAGTCAGTTTTCTAGTCCTTAGTTGGATTTTAGTTCTTGTCTTGAACAACTGCGCTTATCGAAAAGAGTAAACGGGTTTTATTCAAGTTTTCGTTAGTAAACGCTCTCGTGGAAGGTTCATACGTTTATCTCATCCATGTTGTAGTCAGGATCATCATATCTTCTTCTTCTTTTTAGCCCTTATTTATCTATTGTTGGACATAGGCTTCCTCACTTGCACGCCATTCTTCGCGGTGTTGGCTGAGCCTCTTCCAGACCAACAGGATGGTTGTCTATCAACATAAAATTGGACAAAACAGATAGTTATTGCTAGAATACTTACAGTTGTGCGGCCCCATCCGATAGCCCAAACATGTTGGTAGTCAGCCAGGTTGTAATTAGGTCCGGCGATAGCCAGAGGTCGTACGTTGGCTCCTAATGTAATTATTGTGGATAATCTTAGTATGCCGATGTTGTTGTCCTGGTTCCATGAATTATAATTCGGATGGGCTATCATTTGAGCCACATTGTGGAGGACGCCAGTAGAGTTTGCGTTTATTGAGCCAACTCGAACACGGAAGTTATTTGGAAAAATATTATTGCCACTGTAACAAAATCGATAGCGTAATATTATCAAGATCGAGCTGGGCCACACCGAACGCGTATGCAGCACGTACACGTGACCACGCGCGTAGTGACGCGCGTGAATCCATAGACATGACAGCACGCATTACGTCTACGCGAACGTTCACGTCACGCAAGCGGTATGCCATATCTCATACAGTTCCATACATTACAACGTCATGGTACGCGCTACGTCTACGCTTACGTGCTGCATACGCGCTTGGTGTGTCCCAGCGTTGTTTGTGATTTTTGGAATTCTTTATATTAAATCTTTCGAAAACATTTTTTTTATACTTATATAATATTAAGTAAGTACAGTAAGTGTATGACTGAAATGACTAGTTATGTACCTAATTTCAGTTGTTGCGTAATACGAAATCTTCAAATTAAACGTAATCTAAATGTCGTTATATAAAATACACAATTACAATTTTTCCGAATCAATCGTCAATCGAAGAGTCTGCCCCTGGTTGCCATTCTTTTATGTTTTTGAACTTAAGTATAAAATGTCATAATATTTACATGAAACAATAAGTAGCTGAAAGGATGGATCGGTTGTTTATAATGGCTCCTCCACAGGTTTGCCGGAAATTCACATTGTTTTGTGCGTACAGAACAGCAGCTGTATACGGGTGCTGAGCGAGGGTGGCGAGTGATCCGCCAGCTATCCTTCCCTGCTCTGGAAACGCTGAAACACGAGAAAATAATGTATTTTTTATTCCATTACAAGCCCTTGACTTATCCCTTGACTGCACCGACTGATCTTACCGTGTTAAGTAATGATGCAGTGCTAAGATGGAAGCGGACTAACTCAGAAGAGGAATGTATGGCAATTGTTATTAAACTCATCCTACCCCTTATCGGTTTCTACTGGGTATCATATCGGAACGCTAAATTGTTGTGCAGCACGGCTTTGCCGATAAGATGGTAACTAGCCGCGGTCGAAGCCTGCCACCAGACCACACCAGAAACAATTTAGAAATTATAAAATCCTAAATTGTTAAAAAATCGCTTGCCGCATCGCAATCGCATTTAAAATAAACATTTGAGAAATTTTCATAATATAGACTTGCTAGACAATTCCCAATAGACTTTCTAGACAAAGTGGTCAAGACGTCTACTACTCAAGGGGTCGGGGGTTCGATCGCGAGCACACACCTTTCCGGAACCATGCGCGTTTTAAGCATTTTAATATCACTTGCTTCAATGGTGAAGGACAACATCGTGAGGAAACTTGCATGCCTGACAGTTCTCAATAATGTTCTCAAAGCTGTATGAAGTATAATACGCGCTTGGCCAGCGTGGTGGACTATGGCCTAAACCCTTCTTATTCTGAGAGGAGGCCCGTGCTCAGTAGTGGGCTGACGATAGATCAGTCATGATTATGATGGTGATATACCTACTTACTTATCTCTGACCTTTATTCAAACCCGATAAGTTTGGCGAAATATGTAAAAAAAACCGGCCAAGTGCGATTTCCGACATTTGGCTCGATAAATCAAAAACTATGCATAAAAATAAATAAAAATCTGTTTTAGAATATACAGGTAAAGCCCTTTCATATGATAACCCCCTTCGTATAGTTATTTTACTTTGAAAAAAAAAAAAATATTGATGTAACCACAAATTTACGGTTTTCGGATTAATTACTTTACTTGTACTAAGACCTACCTACCTGCCTAATAATTTCATGATTCTAGGTCAACGGGAAGTATCCTATAGGTTTTCTTGACAGACACGACGGACGGACAGACGGATGGACGGACAGACAGACAGACAACAAAGTGATCCTATAAGGGTTCCGTTTTTCTTTCTGAGGTACGGAACCCTAATAAGTATCAAGATGGCAAGAATAGCTCACCCGCAACGCTTGCCACTAATAACACAAACACAATTTTACACATTGTCTATCTAACATAAACACAATGTTAATGGCTAGCTTCATTTTGCTCAGTTTATATATTGCCTAGAATATCATTTTTTTGATTAGATAATGATTAAAATAATAAAAAGCTTAAGAGATACTTCATATTAATAATTCAATAAAATTCATAAAAAAAGGAAGTTTTCAATTTCGTTGATATTTCTATGCAATTATCCTTAAGTGTCCTAATCAATATATTGCATCTATCATAGCTAGTTTTAAGTTTACATTATTAATTGTCACCATCATTATCTTATAAATTTATAAGTATCAAAATCTTTAAAATTCAAAAAGTGTACAATGGTACCCAATTTGATTTTGACTTTTGACTTGTCTGCACAGTTGAACCTATTATAGTAAAATCAGTTGAACTTATGTTGAACTAGTGGGAACGAGCGCAAATCTCTATATTATCTATGGCTTTACAAGGGAAGAACCGTTATCGGTTGTACCTACAAATAGCTCATAAAATACTTGATAAGTAAATAGGTGTTTATACAGTTTCAGCGATCATAATAAACAGGTCGATCCCTCCACAGAGCTGAAACCTTACCTACTTAACTGGATAGGGATTTGATGGATCATTTGGATGAATTTATATTTGGTAGGCTGGGCTACGAAGGCAGGGAAGTCAGTTAAGATTTAACGTTTCGATAATATGGTAGTTACATCGGTATAGGGTATGCCGAGAAGAAACCTTCACAACCTAACAATCTTCCAGATAAGTAGGGTTTCATGTTAATCTGTAGGTATGTATGTATCATAAATCAACACGAATCGCCTGGTTTGGATTCTGTGAAAGGGCATAGGTGCCCTTTCACATAAATACTTAAATTGCCATAAACAAAAAAATACTTAACTCAAAATATACCTAATATAATTATTATGATTCAAAAAGTTTTATTCACAGTAATTTTTATTTGCGTAATACACAGACAGTACTTAATGTTAAAAAACAAAATTATCATTATGCATTGGTTTGTATCCAGGCAGTATATCTGTTAACTCTCGTGTAGATGGCTGGAAAATGTGTATCTCCACAACCAGTAATAAAAGATGTAACGCCCACAGTGACATTTCTATGAACGAGGGGTGACCCCATATCACCAGAGCATGCACCCCGTGGAGTTTCGGTCCAGCCAGCGCACATCATAGTTACAGTTAAGAAATTTAAACCGTAGACATTTTGACAATGAGCTTGGTTAATCGTCCTGATGTCGACCCGGTGGAGTTTACCGTATTGTGGTCCATTTTCCTAAAAATAATTTGACTAAATTATATATAAAAAATATATTAATCTTTTATTATATTTATTGTATATTAATATCTAAATCAAGGCGGCTTAGAAAATAGCCTTAAATAATGCTAGAGCATTAATTAACTAACATTAATTAGCATGAAAATATAGAAAGTGCCTATATTTTAATGAGGTAGACCTTATAGGCACTCCCTACATTTTCTTCTATTATTGTGACTGTTATTGCTGTACAATCTTCTTCGAAAAAAGGATCTTTTTTTCATAGGATCTCAAACATACTTACAGTTGTCTGGCCCCATCCCATCGTCCAGACGTATTGGTTATCACCCACAGCATAATTTGTTCCAGCGATCATAATAGGTCGCACATTGTTCCCAAGTGGAAAAGCGGAACTTGCTCTTATGATACCAATATTATTGTTCCGGTTCCATGCATTATACGTTGGATGGGATAAAATAGTAGCAACATTATGAACGGTGCCACCGGATTTTGGATCAATCGAGCCAACCCGAATGCGAAACTGATTTGGAAAATTATCACTGTAAATTAAAAAGTTATGGTTCGAAAATAATATAGTCCACAATTAAATAAATATGTAGCAAAATATCCACCGAAATAACTGGTGACACGAAATATAAGTCTAACAGTCTTTCCCTTACAAAAAAATTAGATGTTCAAAATTTCATTTCATTTCAAAGCTCAAGTTTAAAAGTCAATAGTAATATTGATCAACCTTGTTACTGTGTACTTAATACCTACATCCAACAAGAAGAAGCTGAGAGGACACTTCGATTGTTCAAAATGGCACCCCCGCATATTAGGTGGAAATTAGTAGTATCTCGGGCGAAGAAAATAGCGGCTGCGTAGGGGTGTTGCCCAGGAGTAGCCAACACTCCACCGGCGATCCTCTGCTGCTGTGGTAGGGCTTAAATAACAACCAAATAAGTAGAATATAAATTAACTAAGTGCATAAGATTCTAGTATCTTAGTTTTAAAACTGTCATACATCTTCCAGAGTAGCTCGTTTCCATCTTGGACTGCATCATTACTTAACACTAGGTAAGATCACAGTCAAAGGCTTGTAAAAAAAAAACCGTGGCAACATGTTAGACACAATAAGTATATTTTGCACAAATCTCATCCATCCATAAACCTATATGCTAGACATAGTAGAGGTGCGCTCACCGTTTGGAGAGCGCACCTCTACATACAGTCCTCCACCTTCTTAATCCACCTATTTCCTGCCATCTTCATAAAGCTTGTCAATCCCATGGCCGGGAATCCCATGCTGCATAGTGCTACACGGTCTATACTCTATACAAACATAATATTAGGGATTTTTATAATATGGTCGCAAAAAAGATCACACAATATGATACATATTCTAGTAAGAATTTTTATTAAGATTCCTTAGTCCCGTTATAAAACAGTTATTGTTATTATCTGGTATCGTACCATTATAGCAACTTACCCTTAGCAATAATAAAGCAAGTTGCCAAAAAGAAGACTAATTTACACATTGTAACAAAGTTATGAAAGGCGGCAATAGCTATCTGCAATAGCTGGCACTTACACAATAATTATTAATATTGCGAAATAGCAAGATCTATAATAATTGCTTAATTTAATTAATTTTCTTTATATACTTTCTCAAATATCACATTTGATTAGATAATAAGTAATTAAAATATTATAAGAGCTTTAGGTATGATCCATTTTATCGTGTCTAATGCATAACATATATTTTTTGGCTTGGTTTATACAAGGTTGCCTTCTTAGGTTCTTATATTTCTATGCTAGGAAATACCTCGGCCAAGCCACAGCGCAATTTTTATCCAGCTTGGATAAAATGACCAATTAGATAATATCTGATTATAATATATATATTTATGGATCATAATTAAATCTGTCTCGGACAAGGACTATATTAAGCATAATATTCTGTGCTACTAATATAAAAAAAACCGGCAAAGTGCGAGTCACACTCACGCACCGAGAGTACCGTATATTTATATCGGTACCGCAAATACCTGATATTTTTTTCCTCATTTTGCACGTTAACTCAAAAACTATTATGCATAAAAACAAATAAAATCTGTTTCACAATGTACCATAATATGCTACACTGTACTATACAAGCAATTGCAATTCTAAGATCATGATCCATGTCATGGCCCAAATTTTAAAACGTTGATAAGTGATAAAGTGAAAAATAATTTAGAACGCTTTATTTGTTTCAATCACAAAAATATAAGTACAATCCAATCCAATCAAAGAAGTCCATTTTTTTTACGAAAACTTTGTGTCTGAATCACCAAACGGGCATGCATGGGCCACAGCAGCCACCGCACACGGCGACTCCAGGATAGCTGCACCGTTTTGCTGAACACACTCCAGGCTCCGTGCAGCAGTAGCATGGACAGGGCTTACATCTGTTAGGCCTGCAGCATGGAATGGCTACAGATTCACAGATACGGCCGGGTGGGGGAATTGGATTTCCAGGCTGCAATCATAAAAATATATATCAATGCTGGTGGGTTTGTTGGATTATTGGACTGTCCTTCAACCACGACGTAATGGAGTAACGGATCGATGTGATTTATTATAAATGCAAAAGTGTTTGTTCGTTGGTTTGTCCTTCAATCACGACAACGGATTAACGGATCGACGTGATTTTTTGCATGGGTGGGTATACTTAAAAACCTGAAGAATAATATAGGCCACTTCAAATTCCGAAAAATCACAGTTCCCACGGAATTTTGAAAACCTTATCATCAGCTGGTATGAAATAAAGTTAAAACAAAGATATCCATTAGATCATCTTCCGTTTTTGATTCTGTTTTAAAAAGGGATTACATTACTATCATTATTATTTCCGATTTAATAATTCCTTTCTTATCCATTAGGTGTTTTAGTGCAGGTATTAATAACATCCTGAATAACAATCATGCTTAAATCCGTAATATAAAAATAATCTGAAAAAATATTTTAGATAAGCTAGATCTCAGAAGCCATATTACCTGATAACTGTTTATGAGCTATTAAATATCACTTTAGCGATGAAGGAAACCATCGTGCGGA
This sequence comes from Maniola jurtina, assembly GCF_905333055.1. Taxonomy (NCBI): domain Eukaryota; kingdom Metazoa; phylum Arthropoda; class Insecta; order Lepidoptera; family Nymphalidae; genus Maniola; species Maniola jurtina. Next base: position 9,426,543 of record NC_060030.1, read on the forward strand.
TAACTGAATGCCTGAGAGTTCTCCATAGAGTTGTTCTCAAAAAGGTGTGTGAAGTAGCGTGGTAGAATATGGCCTACACCTTTCTCATTCTGAACAGATACCCGTTCTTAGTACTGGACCTGTGATGGGTGATGATGATAATTTTATAATGAAATTTGGATATGACAAACCTTATCACATGGTGGACATGGAGGCAAGCAAGGCAGGACGGGTGGTGCCGGACAAGGAGCTGGACAGGGTCGCACGGGCGCTGGACATGGCGAGCACCCTCCGCCTGGGCACACTGAGCATGGTCCCAAATCGTTCCTTGATGCTACACACGGCTTTGTTGAATATGGGTAGCAAGCTCCACACGGCATGCCTGTGCATACGCAGGGGTCGTAACTGTAAAATGTGGCACTCATTTTAACTTTTACAATTTTTAAATTTAATATTTTAATAAAAAAACTAAAGATTTAAAAGATTATGGTTATAATATAATATGGTTTTTAATAATGAACAAATAAAATACTACTCAACAAGTGTAAATTAAAAATTTATAACACCCCCGACGATCCAAAGTATTTGAGTTTTCCAAAACATCATTTTCAAATAAATAATTATGTATGTAGGCAACGTCCATCTTGACAGCTTGACATTTGTCTATTGACATAATATTATGAACCTAACGGTTATCTAACCTTCTTTTGTACAAGAAAACTAGAAAAGAGCTGATAACTCTTAAACGGCTGAACCAATTTTTTTAGATTATAGCTAAGAACACTCTCGATCAAGCCACCTTTCAAACAAAAAAAACTAAATTAAAATCGATTCATTCGTTTAGGCGCTACGATGCCACAGACAGATACACAGATACACAGATACACAGACACACAGATACACAGATACACTCGTCAAACTTATAACACCCCTATTTTTGGGTCGGGGGTTAAAAAGAAGAATGTGATATGACTTTGATATGCTTTGATGAATTGATGACACACTATTTCTTTCTTCATGTCTTTGACATCAATAAAAGAGGTTTGTTCAGCACTTGTAGCGAAGAGAATTTACATTGCTTCGAAATAGGTTATAAGATCTGTTTTCTTCTTAAAATGCTAGAGATTATGGATATAGTTTTTTTTTTACGATATTTGACAAACACTTAAAAATATTAAAAAATTCATAAAATATATATTTGGATAACTAAATCGTTATAAAAATTGAAATTAAATGTAATTTGTGCAAAATATTTACTTATTTTATATAAATCTTTCTATAAATTAATCGTAAAAATGTGTGCGTGTAGTTTCTGTCCGACATGTCCCGCGATTCTCCCATGTGGCATGGGGCCATGCAGGTATACGTGCCCTCCACCGCTGCCCTGCTGGCAACCCTGCTGCCCACCTCCTGTACCGTGCACGCCGTGTCCACCTTGCAATTGCAAACCAGTGTTCAGACCTTGTCCAGCACCTATAATTCCTGATATCGTACCTCCAATAGTGCCCGTATTGCCTCCTTGTAGAAGTAGAAGACAACTACCGTGTGAACCTACCCCGTACCCACCACCAAAACCAGTATTTTGTCCACCAGTACTGCCTTGCTGCCCGCCGCCAGAACCTTGTGATCCCCCTCCGGTAAGCTACTTTTATCTACCTGTGCCTAGGCACAAATAAATAACTAAATGTCTGTGATTTCGAAATAGCTGCGTTTTATTGATCTCAATAATTTTAACAATTTTTTAACTGAACCGATTTTGACGGGACTTTCGCAGGCACTGGCAAATATATATTTTGCTCACAGGCTATTTTCATCCAGGAAAGTAAAAGCTTCCTAATCCTACGTCTAATTCACAAACCTAGATCCAGTATAAGGGCAAGAGCGGCAAGAGTTAGTTTTATAAATAAATCATACACATTACATTGACCTACATTTAAAATTAAGAAAACTATTATTTCTTTTTCAATTACGTACTGCACTTGTTGATCTAATAATTGAAAATTCCTTGGTCTTATTTAAACGGAAGCTCTCAGGTTGGATTCCCGGCAGAGGCAAATATTTGAGGAATTTATAATTTAATTTGAAAGTGTCTCTTTTGTGATCTGGAGAGAGGTTGTGGCTATTTACCGATATACAGCCTATAGTGATTTAGCTTTTCGACACGATCCTTTGTAGAAACCGATTAGGGGTTTGGGTTAAATTGACTGTCATATCCCTTCCAAGTTATTCTGCTTCCATCTTGGACAATACAAAGAAAAAAAATACTTCTTAAAATATTTTATTCTTAGTAAATCAATAAATAAAATAAATAATAACTCAAAATTTAAAAATCTTCCGACACAAGAACCTCTACTATAAGAAAACTAGAAAAGAGCTTATAACTTTCAAACGGCTGAACCGATTTTCTTCGCTAAGAATAATCTCGATCAAGCCACCTTTCAAACAAAAAAAAACTAAATTAAAATGGGTTCATTCGTTTAGGAGCTACGAGGCCACAGACAGATACACACATCAAACTTATAACACCCCTCTTTTTAGGTCGGGGGTTAATAAAACACTCTCTGATGTTTCTATTTTCTATTATTTGTTCCACAGGTCTGTCCTTGTCCAGAACCAACTCCCTGCTATCAACCGGTATTGCCTTGCTGCAACCCTCAGTGCCCAACTCCGATACTTCCCAAGCAGCGCCCTATATGCCCGAGAGCACCACCTCCTCCATATCCTTGCCTACCAGTCTGTCGCAGTTGCTGTTCGTACTGCGAGCTGGACCCAGTGACCCGACGAAGGCCTTTGATAGTGCACAATAGTGTCTTCGACACACGACCGACAAGTCTTCCTGCAGATTGTAACACAAGAAAAAATCCCGGTGTCCGATACGCTTTGTCTAGTACTAATTACTTCAAACAAGTAAGTAAGAAATTACATATTGTCTACCTAATCCTTACTAATATTACAAATGCAAAAGTATGTCTATCTGTACCTATGTTATTTCTGCTAGCTTTTCGTGGCCCAGCTGTTTGAAAAAAAAGCAGGATTTTTAAAAACTTAAATCCACATCGAAGATATCGCGGTTATCATCTATTTCGTACAGAGATAGCTTGCATCACAGAGACGGATATAGGCTACTTTTGATCCCAAAAAATGAAAGGGCTTCCACAGGATTTTTAACCCCCGACCCAAAAAGAGGGGTGTTATAAGTTTGACGTGTGTATCTGTGTGTCTGTGTATCTGTGTATCTGTGTATCTGTGTATCTGTGTATCTGTGTATCTGTCTGTGGCATCGTAGCGCCTAAACGAATGAGCCGATTTTAATTTAGTTTTTTTTGTTTGAAAGGTGGCTTGATCGAGGGTGTTCTTAGCTATAATCTAAAAAAATTGGTTCAGCCGTTTAAGAGTTATCAGCTCTTTTCTAGTTTTCTTGTAGAAAAGAAGGTTAGATAACCGTTAGGTTCATAATATTATGTCAATAGACAAATGTCAAGCTGTCAAGATGGACGTTGCCTAAATACATAATTATTTATTTGAAAATGATGTTTTGGAAAACTCAAATACTTTGGATCGTCGGGGGTGTTATAAATTTTTAATTTACACTTGTCACTATTATTAACAAACTGAACTAAGTAGTAATAACATAATAAGGAGGAATTTATGCCTCTACTAATGTTGAATTGTTTCGAAATTTGCCAACCAAAATTTTAAATAATAGCAACGCTTCCATATTCACAATACCAAGTTTTTATAATAAGCACTCTATAAATTATATAGAAAAAAAATATAAAAATAATGATTAGTACTTTATTCAATACTAGTTTACGCCCGCGACTTCATCCGCGTGGACTACACAACTTTTAACCCCCTATTTTACCCCTTTAAGAGTTTAATTTAAAAGCTATCGGAATGCTGAATCTGTCCAGTAGTTTGAGCTGGGCGTTGATAGATTGACAGCCAGTCAGTCGCCTTTTCCTTTTATATTTTAAGAAAACCTGTTACTTACTCAAATTTAACAAATGTTTAAAGTTTAAAATCTATCACAATCTTTTTGTGCAAATTAATGTTTGTCTGTTTGTCTGACTGATATAGTTAACTAAGTATGACTTTGTGCTCCATCCATCCGACTGAGTTGAAACTTTATACAATTTGCTGGTCAGACTTGCGGAAGGTTTTCCTTACGTATGGTGCTGGCATTATTACAGAAGGTAGGTTGCGCGTATTTTCATAAAAATTAATACAAATTTTCTTTTTCAGGGTCCACAATCTAGCAGCTATTATCCCGTTAATGTTCCTCTTCGGTAACAAAATTATATTAGTAGATTTGTGCAATTTTTTATTCGTAGTTTTACATACCTACCTTTATTATCTTTTACAATTTATAGTTTTTTTTTTAATGTATAGTCGATACAGAGTAAATGGCATTTTTGCACATACACTAATGTTTTTATTTCTATAAACAATAGGTGAATGACTTGAAAACTACTGTTTTATACTTTAATTTTACATACTAATTATTGTTACACAACAAAATTTACTGACGAAATCACTGACGATGTTAGTCCAGCATACACTTGATTTTCTTGATTATTGCATACAATCCGGTTTACATTATTTGAGTGTGACAGCTATAAATATTGATGCAAGGATTCACAGGATAGCACCTCTGTGTTGGTGGCACGTTGCTCTGGCACATGTAGGATCCAGGTCCACATGAGTTGTTGGTTGGCACACATACTGGTTGGCATGGCGGCGTATACATAGGCATCGGCGAGGCACAAACTGTAGGTGCACAATTAGGCATTTTGGTACTTTGAACTATTTATTTTTTCCACTTATATAAAATTTTGAATCTGTGTTATGGTAGCCGAACAAATGAGCCATCATGCCTAGATGCGGTATATTTATAGCCACAATACCTAGGCTACGAGATTTACCAGTTTCATCTAGATGGCTAATGGAATACTAAGTTCGGTAATTAAATAACATATTATTATGACATCGTGTTGGCTACGACTCTACGAAACGCTACGAAGTTTGTTGCTACGACAGAAATAACTATTGATCATCCGAAATAATATTATGTTTTCTAATAATATGGTCCAAATCAAATCCATTGGCTTATATTTGGATGTTGGAAACTATACCTAGTTTCCAACTGGAGTTACTGATACCCCCAGATTTAGATTCAAAAATTTTCTTATTCTGTTTATCCACCCCATAGATAAATCAATCCTAAAACCCCAATCATTTGAGTCGTGTATGAAACGAGTGTCCGGACATCTACCCTGGACTAAAAACTAATATGCTAATTGCCGTCCAGGGTACACGGACACGCATACGATGTTTCCGAGTACCCTAAGGTGGCTGTTGGTGGAGAAACGGAATAAGTTCCAAAATCAGACCATAGCTCGTTGTCCTAGCATAGATTTGTTACACAGACAGTGAAATTTTTATTCGTTAGAAATCTGCTTTGTTCCGAGCAGAAATTGATTTATCGGCTTTGAAGTTGTCCTTGTCCGCACAAAAAATATTTTTATAACTAGCAATGATATATACCACCTACATGCATGCCACTTACGTAGGATTTTTACTCTACCTGTATACCTATTTTTGAAAGCTTAACTATGTCAGAAATTTAAAAAAAGGAGAAAAATCTAACAAAATTATAATTTAAAATTAAAAAGTAACGTTTAATGAATATTTATTTTATTTATTAAGTAATTAAAGATTTTTACTCCAAATAAAATTTGTAGCCCAGGACTTGATTTGCCAAGCTTTATGGAACCTTCAAACTGTATACCCTGCTATCCAGTTCAGGTACCTTCTACGCTTCTATATTTTAGTAGAGTAGTTTGTAAAGAAGTTGTGATTATCCAAGAAGTGATAGCGGATACTTGTATTTTACGTAGACTTTCGACGTTGCGATGCCTACGTTACTCGTAATGTCGTGCTTTTTGTATGGAGCAGACAATTATTATCTACTCCATACAACAAGCAGCACCAAGTAGTGGCAATAGTTATTGTGTCCGTACCTTTGTAAAACCGTACCTGATCATTTTTTACACAACTGCCTAAAAAAAGAAGTGTAATGTTTTCATGGTTCACGTATGTAATAAAAAATAACCTCAACTCATAAGAACTAACAACTAACATAGCTATACAATGCATGATAAACTTTAACTTTAATTCTAACCTACTAACTTCTTGAAAACATATTAATAAATTTCAATCTTTTCTGCTTCGAATCAATAACTATCACTTTTCTTGGCGCTATTTTTCCATCTCCCTCCAATTGTCTTTTCTTTTTTTCAAATTCAACTCTAGGCAAAGGCAATGTCGCTAACATAATTATGTATGTGAGTTTCTTTGTACCATCTATTTTCTAAACGACTGAACAGATTTGGATATGACTTAGAGTATCGTTAGAATCCTTACATCATCCCGATTGACATTGGCTATAATTAAAAAAAAAATTCAATCTAGCAGAGCAGTTGTGTTTTTTAATTTTTTAAATTACTACTTTCTTGTGAATTATAAACTATAGGGTTTAAAATGCTTACCGTGTGGAATGGACCCTGTGACAGTACGGAGACCACTGATTGTCCACGACAGCACCTTCGACTACCGCCCCACCAGCTGGCCGGGTATGCTTCTCAATAGCCAGGACAAGAAAGTCAGATACCAGCTTATAAATTACGAGCGGCCGGTAAGTGTACATACAACTCGACATATAATTCCAGTGCAAAGTCGCCATTCCAGCATCACCTTCACTGTTTCATTGTTCGAGCTGGAGTCTACCCTGATCATCTCGTTTAACTGTTTGGTAACTCTGCTTCTTCAACGGAGATCCTAATTTTTTCATTATGCAAGTAGATAGTATCATGGATCTCTTCATCGCCTGCTGCGTGCGTTGGAAGAATTTCACCCTAAAGCTGGATAGGTTCTCAATTCTCATGCGAGTCTTTCAATACTTTCCGATGATTGCCATTCTAGCACTATGGGACCCCAAGATGAGCATAATCTAAAATCAACTGGTCACCTCGGCTATCACACCAAGAGTGAATCATAAAATAGCTATAACAATTAGTTAGCATATTTTGAATCACATTAAAATATTATTTGATTACAGGTCCAGTCTCATTACCCGTCGTGTTCTCCATCGTATAACTAAATAACAGTCACATTTAATGTAAGTTTTTCTTCTTGTTCGTCATCGTAACACTCAGGCAAAGCGGTCGTAGTGATCACGAAGTTTGCACAGTTGTTGTTGGGATTTGTGAGAATGTTTCTGAGATAAAATATCATAATTTACAATAAGTAGCAGTGAGTCGCATAATGATAACATCGTACCAACAAGGGCTTCTTTGAACACCTCCATTGATGATCAACTCTACTTATTTTCAAAATCAGAACTAAGTAATTGAAACAAAACTTTGAGATTGGCATGTTGTCAAATTGACAGTCATCATTAAATCATTTTGGCAAAATTTTCACAAGTGTGATAAATAAAATCAATTAGCTTTAAACACAATAAGAATTCGAATTTGAAGGGAAAAATTGCAAAATGTGTAACCGAATGGGAGTCATAAATCAGTTGCAATCTATTATGTCCGCAATCCAGTAAGTTGTAGATACTCGTACCTTCAACCCTCCCAATGCCCTCCCAGTATATTAAAGCCATCTATTCTAAATTCTAGGTCCATGCCTTAAACTCATTTTTGAGACGGATAAAGTAGTTTTAACGGTGTCTTAAGTATGAGCGAAATCAAAATTCGCTCTTTAAGATCTCAACCTTAGTCTACCTCACGTCCTTTATTCAACGTTCTTTTTTCAGATCTGGCAGTAGTGGTTGTCCTCATGCTTGCTGTTCGCCCAGCAGTCCACCGTCATGTTGCGGCAGGGGCGGATCCCTCGTCACAGTTTACAGTCAAGTAGCTCATATCCAGTGATGCACCTACCAGACGACTCGCTCTCTTCATATTTCAAAGTCATTTTCTGATGGAAATTCTTGTTATAGAACTAGTTATACCGACTAGTTATAGACATTACAACGTTGTACATCCATACTAATATTATAAATGCGAAAGTGTGTCTATCTGTCTGCTACCTTTTCACGGCCCAACAGTTTAACCGATTCTGATGAAGTTTGGTACAGGGTTAGCTTATATCCCGGGATATTTAGCGAGTTCCCATGGGATTCCCAAAAACATACATTTGATACATTGATAATAATATGGTAAAGTTTATGATTTTAAAAAAGTACTTACCTAATAACTTGTTCGTTCTACTTATGATCTGTTTTCCGAACTGCTAGTAGGTAAATTAAATAAATTTTGAAATTTAAACCTTAATTAATCAATTATTTATTTTTAATTTTTAATAATTAAGGAATTATTGTCGTCGTTCCAACTGATGGAAGTCACATGGACTGGACATTATTATTTATGTATCACTCTCTTTTATTCCCTGCGACTCGTTTGACGTCATCAGTCCGTCTAGTTTGGGTGCACCTATCAACACTGCGCTTTCCCGAGGGTAGCTGCTCCACCGGCCGTAGGGACCTTGTCATACTTATTACTTTTCCACAGATATTAAAATAAATTTGTCAATTACAGATGCCATACTTGCCGTGGGTCAGCCGCCGCAACCAATCGCAGCATTCGATAAAGCAACGATTGCAATCGGTCATCATGGTCCTAATTGCATCACGTCTTATTGATATCATAATTTTTCGGTGTTGTTTAAATTTTGTTTTGTCATGTGAATGAATTTATATATTCCTACTGTGAAATTATTATAATTAAATCTTTTTTTTATTTTAACGTTTATTCGTTGTTGTTTTCTGTTATTTTAAAAACTAGATTATTTAACTCTATGAATATCAGTTTTTTTTTTGTTTTTGAATCCTCTGAAGGTTTGTTCGGTTAGTGCGACTGCGAATTATATACCTAGGTACCTTGCCGAATTTGTGTGCATTATACTGCACACAAATTCGGCAAGTATGTGGCAAGCATGTGGCAAGCAAGGCTGAAAGTCTGGCAAGTTGCCAAATGCCAATCATGAAAAAAATAAGGAAAATGACATTAGTCATTAGTAAAAATTTAGTAATAAGCTCGTTTATAAAATTTCTATAAAAAATTTAAAATATCCAAATTGAATAAAAATTGAAAAATAATATAAGACGTAAAGAGCACCTTTTGATGGTTAAGACAAGAATATTTAAATCTTTACGGAGAAGATTTCCTTAAATTCCTGATTTACTGGTTTAGCTACAGGTACCTGTAAAACCAACCTAATATTAATTATCTTTGCTTTATTAAATACCTTCCAGTTGATGTGCTCTCGAAAAGTCGAAAGTTTATTTCATCTATAGATAAATTAAACATAATTTTTCCTTTTCCTCTAAAGGCTTAAAAATCAGAAAAACAATTATGTCAGTGTTGCCACGAGGAATTGAATGTTCAAGAGCCGAACCGAGGTATGGGTGTGTGAAAGGCGAATACAGCATCTACTATAAGAGGCCTTGTTACGGCCAGCCCCGTCCTAAGCCGTATCAAAAGGAAGTAGCACCATACTACGGAGGACCAAGCAATGCACCTCGGGAAAGGTAATTTTAAAAAGTCGCAGTAAAATTCCTTTGATTTTTCGAAAAACTACATTTTCAAACATCATCATCAATAACTCATCGCCGGCTCACTACTGAGAACGTCTCTTCTCAGAATGTTGACCAGAGTCCACCTCACTGACCACATTGGCAGAATTCACACATGCGAGAACTCTCAGGCATGTAGGTTTCCTCACAATGTCTTCCTTGCCGTTATGGCAAATTACTCCGAAAGTCAGAATTGCATGCCTGGTATCGAACCCCGGACTCCCCGACTAGGAGACCGAACGTCTTGACCGCTAGGCTATAAGTACTACTGACTGATATTTTCAACTCAATAGTTCCTTAATATATTACATTATATGTAGAAAGCAGTTAATCTAGTTCCTACTTATTAACAAAACTTACTTTGGTTTTTAAAACTATGTGTATTCCTTACCTCCAAAATTTATATTTTAACCGAAATATTCAATCCTAGTTTTTTCCAGGCCTTGCTGCTACGATTTCCCATGCAAAGCAGACTGCTTCAACCACGGCGCAGCCACGAGACCTAGCGGAAGGTATGCGAGAACGAACTGGTACCCTGGCGAGTGTTGTCCTGCGGTGCCTCCGTGCCAAGCTTTTACGTACCCCAACCCACCTTATCATCCCTGCTGTGTCTTCACTGTAAACAAATACGTTTAACAATAAGTGTTAGGCTAGGCGCACGAGCTACCTAGGTTATTTAACCTACAGTAGGTTTTTACGCAAGTTTTGTCTTCCACATCAAAAAGAGAATTTGTATATGAGTAGGTATGTTGCAAGGCAGCACCTGCTGCATAGATGTGATGTAAATAAGACAAATCTGTTGTGAAGAGAACATTTTACCTATGTAAAAGTTTATTTAACTTCTTTCAAGTTGAGTTTAGAATTTTTATTAAAAGTCTTTTCTTTAAATGTGTTTTCTTTATTAACTGTGATGGATATTTCATGGAGATACGATATACCTACGTAGTTATAGGAATAGAAAAGAATGTTAACACGGCTAAAAGACGAATTTACTACAACAACGGGTACAACTAGGTAGGTGAGGCAGGAGGCAATAGGTATACATTATTTATTCAGCCTAAAATCATGTGTAGCCAGTTACAATATTTTGACTAAAAAGCATTCGACTTCTATTAGGCATATAGACTAGACCCAGAATGAAATCTGATCGCCTGACTCCCTCACTCTTGTCTGACCTACCTACCCCTAGAGTGTGTTTAGAAAGCTCGAAGCTAGGAGGCTCACAAATGAAGGAACGATGAAGCAAGTCTAAGCCATTTTAGTCGAAAGCATACACTTAAGTCTAACCAATTTCTATTAGTCACAGCTAGTTGCAGCCGGCTACTAGGCGCAACCGCACTTCAGCTTACAGCCGTAACATACAGATATCTAATCTAATCCTTACATATGAGTAATCGCTCCCTCCCATAATAGAGTTGGTATAATACAATCCGTTTATTATATATTGTGTCGTAATCATAAAATATATGATACAGAAGGTACTTTTTCTGTATCTTTGTCCTTTGCCAATAAAAATGTTCATCGTAAACTGATTAACGATAATTTTTTGTTTGATTGATGGCTTTTGTGACAAGGTCCTATTCATTTATACGTTTGGTGTAAATGGGTCGCGTAAATTGAGCTATCTTAAGCACTTACGTAAGTAAAATCATTGACCAAGACTGCGATTGAATGGACCCAACAGCTGGACGTGGACCACGGAGCGCTAGAATAAGACCACAAGGTAAAAATCTCAACTTTAATCGAACTGAGGCTGATAGTAATAAGTACCTAGATATTGTAACTTACATACCTAAAACTGTAACTACTGTAGATTAGTGTGGGGGAAGAGCAGCGTACCCTGATAACATGGTTAACAATTTCTCTTCATGGGATATTGTTAGCCATGACTAATTGACTTGGCAGGGAGGGGAGATGTTGAGGATAGGGAACGTGGAGGGGAATTGCCCTCCCCGCGAGCCCAGGCCTTCGGGATGAGCCGTGAATGATGGACACGGGGTGGTGGGTCACTCACAGTGTGGTCCTCGGGTTGGTTGGCGTGCTGTGGTACCCGCATGCCTCTAACGGTGTCGGAGGCACGTAGTGCCCCAGTGTTGGGTTTGCTGCGGCGGGCATCCAGTGGCGGAGTAACGAGGCGGCCCTTGTGCTCCGTCGAAATCGGTGGGATGGAACTTCGTGAGGTTTTTAGTCGGTAGGAGTCCGACATAACTACTGTGCTTCCCCGTGGCTGATGGCATCCATGATAGATTTTCCTCAAGAAAAGAAAAAGGAAAGGGTCATTATCGACGTAAACATCGAGGCTGTCAACGTCGCTGCAGCCTGTTTCCTCTCGCAACCCGTTCCCAGCACCTTGAGCAGTGATCTACATTAAACCATCTCAGTTAACCGTTACCTACTTATGCACCTATAGTTACGCAATAATTTAATTGTAATCCTACTATTTCACTTATAACTTCATCACATCGTCACATTTATTAACATAATGTCATTTCTAAGACCCATAGAGGCTATATAAACAGTATTTAAATACCATTCTGGCAACAGTACTACGCGCCGCCCACGTTGAATCTCCCAAGTAGTTGTGAGATCGCGCTTTTTGAAATCAGTTGGCTTTGTCCATTTTGGCCGGGATCACCTTGGTGCAATAACGAGCAGTGTATTTCAAAATAAACGAATCTTAGTTCGCGAAAATATAGTTCGCGAAAATCTTTTGCGTACCAACTACATACAGATCTACATACGTAGTGGAAAACATCGACACACAATACTACGAATGTTGATCGCTACATAATGTTTTGTTATGTTGTTTTATTAATATTATTTTTCGCTGGTAAGTGTTTTTATTATACTTACTTTTATTAATTGTTTTCAATGTTATTTTATCCTGTCCTATCTAACTTAAAAACTCAATCTCATTTTAACTCTAACGCATTTTGCCAACTCGAAATCTTTTGTTTTTTTCCTTGAAGATAATGAATTCGTGTAAAACACACTAGGTAGGCATTTTGAACCAATTTCAAAAAAGGGGGAGGTACTTTTTTTTGAAATAATTCTAGATTATCAAAGTTCGTTATCTGACCTTGCACGAGGCTTCATTATGTTTACCTATACCTAGGTATGCATATTATTTCAAAATTATTGCATGACATCAGTATCATCATGATAATATTGATAGTGCAACAAATCTCTAAGGAATGCACCTGAGACTTTTAATTGTGTTGTCTGTACAATTATATTATCCTCATATTATACTGTTATTGTACCTACCATCTTGGAAGAAATTCTATGAGCTGCAATGGACAATGGTCAAGTAGATATAAAAAAATACCTGTTTATTTGTGTTCTTTTGTATTCGGTACAATATCATACCTACTATCTAATCATTTTATGTTAGAATGATCCCAAACGGTTATATCACCGCTATTATAATAGCAGTGATATCATAATATTGTTATGCATTTCAACATGTGCATCAATATTAGTCACAAATCACAATCATTATTATTATTAGAAACTACTTTGATTTACATTAGGCTAACTTATGTCGCAGTACCTAAACGACATTCACGCATTCTTCTAGTATACCTAATACTATTATATTATTCTTTGGTATAGTAAGGCAGGTAGGTACCTAAATATTAATTCTATATTTTAAATAATTAATACGTACCTAAGTAATTTAAAAAAAAACCATTAAAACATAAGTAAATTTAATTACAACTCAGAGCTTTGATTTAACTTATCACACACACATTGAAAACAATATGCCTACTAGCTAATTATAATTATTTTATTAACAGTAGGTGTGCAAAAAGGTGTCCTCAACTCTTCACTATTATGCTATAATTTAGATATGTACTTTGGCTTATTCCGTTCAACCACCCTCAGCCATCGTAGTCTAGGGTGTAAATACACGGAAACGTGTGTCCGTCTATTCTATTACATATTATTATTTAGCCTTTGGTGGACGCACGTTTCCGAGTCTACACGCTGTGGCTGTTTTAGGGTGGATAACTGGAATAAACCGATAATAAGAATCAACAATCATATTGAGTAAACTGTATGATTAATTTACGTTTGCAAATACCTACTTATGAAGAAAATTTTAAAATAAAATAGTGTAAGTGACCTTTAAAATTCAACATTATTTAAAAATTGTTACAGGAAGTTTCGGAGCACGCAAAACTGAAACACTCAATACACACATCATCAGGTTCGTTGTGACGCACGACATTTGGAATGCATTTTTTGACCGATTATACATCGGAATGGGAACATTGCCATAATAATTTAGACACAAAACATCTCGATTTCATTACTATTTCTAATCCACTAGCCTAGATTTTGTATTCAGCTCAGAATATCATCATGATCATCATTATCAACTGATAGACTACTGCTGGACATACTAGGTCTCTCGTAGGGACTTCCATGGTCCATAGACCACGGTCTTGCGCCGCCTGAATCCTCTCTGCGACTCGCTTGATGTTGTCTGTCCGCCTATTGGGGGCTGGGGGTCTTCCAACGCTGCGCTTTCTGGTGCAAGATCGCCATTCTAGCATCTTGGGACTTATCGGTTTTTCGAACAATCTTCCCTACCCTTTGCCGCTTTGTCACAGCTTCGCAATACATATAAGTAGGTAAGTAGGTGTAAAAGAAGTTCCGTAGATTCAGATTAATATAAACTTACTACACTGTTAGGTACATAATACATTATATGATTTGTATGGTAGGTAATTAATAAACCAGATGCTTAGATATAGGTAGGCGATAAACAGAATCGTTGTGGTATGAATTCCACAAGGGAATAATCTTCCCCAAAATAGCTTTGACGTCATTGCATATTGCAAACCACTTCTGCATGCAACGTTTAGAAATTCAAAATATTTACGGGAAAATTGAAAACTTCGTTGTTTTTGCAGTTGTGTTTGTAGTGAGATGCCTTATTGTTCTAAAAAACATGCACTAACTTATTTAGGTGCTATATAAGTAGATCCAAACTAAAAACGGGATGTACTTTCTGCCATGTTGTGATTAGCTTGCAATAGGTATATTTTCAATGGATTTTTAAGTAGCTACCAGACTAATTGAAAAAATACTACTTATTTTGTACGTATGTATTATAAATATTTACGTTTTGTAGATGCAGTGATTATTTTTCAGGCCCTTTCAAGCACCCCTGGAGTCGCATAGTCCGTCAAATCTAAACCATCTATCTCTGGGCAATCAGATTACCAGAACTAATGATTACGATGATAGTAGCAGCAGGCTCGCAAGGCTACGCGCGCCGATGCACATTGTACATGCACCCAAGACGACGTCCTCTAACCACGTGGAAGACGTATTCAAAACCTACCAGCCAAGAGAGGACCCGAAGCTCTACTACCAGTCTGAAGCATATCTTAAAGAAATTAATGGCCAAAGTATTAACAAAGAAGTAACGTATATTTATCCTGGATGGGAAGTCATCCGTGCTGGCGAAAAATACCGAATACCGAAGCATTTATTGAGAAGCATAGAAGATCATAGAAGTTAGTTAAGTTAATAAAAAATGATCCGAAACGCTAACCCTGATTTTCACAATTACAGGACACTGTAACAGAACTCTTTGGGTCATATTTCCATTGCAGAAGTTCGTTCGGACTTCAGATCCCTTTCACTTATATTTTTGAGATATTAATCCGATGCGTTGCCAGATCCTTCCCCATTGAGAATGAGATTTCTACTTTTAGATTTTTACGGTCAACAGAAGATAATGAATCATTGACATATTCATGATAACAAGAGACAATTATGAAAAAAGACATTGCAAAGCTCTTAAACTACACTTAGGTGCCTATAACTTACCTAGAACGAGACCTTATCGATCTATCACGGTAGATGAACATCTGCTGAATATGTTTCTCGTTTGGACTTCCACATTTCACGGTCTTATCGTTAACATATGTACCTAGCCTTTCCACCAAGTAGCATCAGCCAACACTGCGTTTTCACTCCAATCCAGCACCTTGGGACCCTTATGACAACAATATAGACGACCCTTATTAGGTAGAGAAAAGAAATGCAGGTCGATGTCGGGCAGGAGGCGCACCGGTGCAATACCGCGATAACCAAGCCGCGCGTTTTGCGTGGTCATTATTTAGGCAAACCCTTAGCTTCAAATTCATTATTCAATGCTGACTTCAAATTCAATTCGCCTGACTGATTGCCTCCCATAATATTTATATTTTGAAGCTTAGAGTTAGCTAGCTGACAGCTAGTTTCCAGTTTGCATCATATTAGCAGCTCAAATTCAGTTCAAAGTAGCTGAAAATTAGCCACAAGTTATTTGGCTAATCGGTCCGAAAACTTACGTGGAACAAGTGTAAATTAAAAATTTATAACACCCCCGACAAGTGAAGGTTAGGTACAGTAACGAGAAAAGAGCTGATAACTTTCAAACGGCTGAACCGATTTTTTTTTGATTATAGCTAAGAACACTCCATCAAGCCACCTTTCAAACAAAAAAAACTAAATTAAAATCGGTTCATTAGTTTAGGAGCTACGATGCCACAGACAGATACACACGTCAAACTTATAACACCCTCTTTTTGGGTCGGGGGTTAAAAAGAGAGAAACACGAGCAAATCACCAAGTCCTCGGCTATTCCTGACTATTGTTATATTATCAGGAGGCTTTTGTTTGGTGGGAGGCTCCGGCCGTGGCTAATTACCACCCTACCGGCAAAGCCAAGCGATTTAGCGTTCTGGTACGATGCCACGTACAAACCAAAGCTGCCATATCAATTCCAGGTTAGCCCGCTTCCATCTTAGACTACCACTACACCATCACTTACCACCAGGTGAGATTGCAATCAAGGGCTAATTTGTATCTAAAAAAAATAAAAATAAAAAAGGTATCAACACTCTCAACTTATTAGACTTTATTATTTCAGAACCTAAAGTTTGCGTGAGGTGTCCACATAATAGAACGCTAATTGCAAAAATTGGTGCAGAAAAAGTAATTTTCCAAAGTCCAGTATTAACCACGTGCTCCGGACGGAAAGTTCCCAGAAGCATTCGGCTAGTCCACATGTATGGACCTAAATTCGGTACATTACTTCCACAAGGTTCCTATGTTTTAGTTGGGCGTTTAATGCACAAGAATGAAGTGAGTTTATTTTAAGATTCGTGTTTCACACATTGGATTCACGTCATCTGCACTCTGCAAACAATCAAAATAGGTACCCACTTACCACCATCGAATTATTTATTTTCCAGACTCTCCGATTGTGTAAATTACATGTGCATGTGGTTACTCAAAGCTGTTCAACGCCAAAACATTTGCTATCACATTGTTTAGATAGAAATAAACCTTGTAATTTTACATGTCGAGATGAAACTTTAAAGTTACAAGGAAAATCAGCATTAGTTTGTGGTGAAGATATGAAATGGGAGGGACATCTTCCTGTATGCAGAGGTATGTATTAACATCGTTATAGAACTTATTCTTCATCGAAGAATAAAAAAGACTGATTCACATTCTATCTACTTATTCTTAAAAACTTCTCGAGTAGGTAAGCATGTAGCAGATATTAGATAAGTCCTACTCCTTCCTGTCCATAGTTATGGATAGATAGATACGTCTACTTTTTATCACGGAAATTCAAAGAATTCCCACGGAATTTTTAAAAACTTAAAATATATCTAAGTATATATCTTTGTACTGAACCTAAAAAGTACGAAAAACGACAACAAACGATATTATAGAGCTCTAACATTGAGCTTGCTAAGGTAGGTACCTAGATACTATCTACATACTTGTATTTTATTTTTATCGAACTAAATATTTGGTGGTATAGGCGAGGATGGATTTGATGGCTATCAAACGCATGCGATTGGTTCGCCAATCAATCCCGCACCGTAAATATGAAAATATTAAGTTGGTATAACTGCTTTATAACAAACTAGCTGACGCCCGCGACTTCGTCCGCGTGGATTTAGGTTTTTCGAAATCCCGTGGGAACTCTTTGGTTTTCCGGGATAAAAAGTAGCCTATGTGCTAATCCAGGATATTATCTATCTCCATTCCGAATTTCAGCCAAACCGTCCAGTAGTTTTTGCGTGAAGGAGTAACAAACATACACACACACACACACACACACACACACACACACACACACATACAAACTTTCGCCTTTATAATATTAGTGTGAAGTGTGAAGTGTGATAGTGTGAAGTGTGATTACTAATTAGGTATTATTGTTTGTTTAATTGATATTTCAGCTCGAAACTCCTGCAAGCCCTTATCGCTGCCTAGTGTTGGTGAAGTCAGCTGTAGAAGCGCAACCACTGACTACAGCTTAGAAATAAGCGAGGGTACAAGATGTCGAATTCGATGCCCCCTAGGCTGGCGATGGTCCCCTAAAGCTGTTACCGTATGTCGTCGTGGGAGCTGGACAAACGTGTTACAGTGTCTGCCTAAGAAAAATATGCTAAGATAGGATAGGATACCTTCGAGTAAATCCTACTGGCTTTTTTTAGAAACATTTAACAGTAAACTATGTATAAAAATATGAAAAATAGATATAAATATTATTAACTAGAGGATGCCCGCGACTTCGTCCGCGTGGATTTAGGTTTTTAAAGATCCCGTGGGAACGTTTGATTTTCCGGGATAAAATGCCTATGTCAATTACAGGGGACGCAGGCTACCTCGGTACCAAATTTCAAACAAATCGGTTAAGTGGATGGGTTTTTAAGAATCCTGTGAGAACTCTTTGATTTTCCGGGATAAAAAGGGATGTCCCCGGGATATAAGCTGTATAACCCTGTACCAAATTTCGTCAGAATCGGTTAAACTGTTGTGCCGTGAAAAGGTAGCAGGCAGACAGACAGACACACTTTCGCATTTATAATATTAGTATGGATAAAATTAAATAATACATGGGACTTCGTCTGTGTTGGTGTTAGCTGGCGGGCGTGCTCTGCCTTTCTACAGTGTTTTTTTGTTAGAACTGACTGGAAAGCGCTCTAAAGGGGTGCCGTGCGTATGTCGGCGAGTGCCGGCACAGACGGGGTCCATACTTGTATAGTTTAACTAACTTGTTACAAATAACTACAAACTTGACATTGGCTAATCTTTGTAAAGCCAGACGAAAGAGAAAGTAAAAAATAAATTTCGAAAAATACATTTCGCCGCCATATTCACTTTGCCGCGCTTTTTGCCTCTGAAAATGTTGCTTCAGTCTGTGGTTCGAGAAAATTCCACCAATCAGGTGCAAGTTGGAACCCGACAAGTTGTCACGTCTGAAGGTCTGTAGATGCTTCATTGAAATAAAACAAAATTCTTGTCTATGGCACAATTTTTTTTAGCCGCCTTTTTAAAATTGGAAATGAATTTTGACAGATTCAGCCGTTAGTTGTTTTGGGTTGTGCTGCAAAAAAATTAAAATCTCTTGAAAACAGTTAGTTTTAATTTAATGTATATTTACTAGGATTTCTTAAAGAAAATGTTTAATTGACCTGTGTTCACATGATTTGAATAGTAATACAAAATAAATAAAGTAGCTATGGGGAGTAATACGAGTAAATCAAGTACAGAGACAGCTGCAGTTTTCCAAAACAACGAATTGGACAAGGACGTAAGCAGCAATCCGGATCCTCGTTCTCCTACGCCTGAAATAGCTCGGACTCCACTGCAGGTTCGTATTATAGGCAATAAGGAAACGCTATAAATAGGTAGTCTTAGACTTCTTACTTTGGGAATTACTTGTTCTTACCAATTTAGAATCTGGGTATATTGATTTCAGATAGGTCTCTAAATAATAACTAGTACTTCTGAATACATATTTCATAACTAAGTACTAAAATATGGTGTAACTTTTGAACCCCTCAAGAACGATACTTTTCATACAACAGCTAATACTTAGTTTGTGTTTAATTGAGCTAAAATATAGGATGAGAATGAAGTTCAAGACAGTGGCATATATGCCAGTTTTATATTAGAGAATGCATCATACACCAATATAGGTTAACACCTGTTGTTCTGGTGCATTCAACTAAAATAGCATGACCAGAGTCAATTTAGATTTTCAAGTTGTATCAAACTAGGACTTAACTTAGTAATTTATATGTAATAAATTATGTTTTATCTTCTAATCCTCTAGCTAGAACAAAATTTTAAATTATGGCCCTACGAGTATACTATAGAGATTTATAAATATAAATAATTTTTATCTTCATTTCAGAATAAAAATGGTGCAAAGCATAATATAACTAAGAATGTTGACCTGAGAAAGACATTTGAAAGTGATAAAGCAGAAGGAAAACTTATTCATAACAATCCGATTCTATCTGCAGTTATAAAAAATCATTTGCAGTCATATGACCCTCGGTCGCCAACACAGGATTTTGAAAGAACTCCTATAGTTATAACATCTGATATTGATGAAGATACACATAAAAGACTCCATAAACTAGAGGGCAATAATTGTGGAAGTCCTTGTCTAAATAATGATAGTATTGACAATAACAACTATGATTCTTCTTTTGAAGTAGAACAAGAAAGTCCAGATTTAGTACTTCCTAAAAAATTATATGATAAATTCATTGACTTGGCTCTTAATGACACACTGAAGGAAACAGATGAGCCATTAGGATCTTCAACTGCTTCCAATGAAGTCATTGAAAATGAATTGTCATTACCATGCTCTAAGCCTACCACACTGTTAGAAACGAATTTTGATTATGTGGAAACTGATAAAGGACAGTCCCAGGAAAATAATGAGGAAATAGAAACTGTTGACGAATGTATACAGATACCAGAGAATGTTAAAAATATCCCCTTGTTTAAAATTCTCACAGAGGACCCTAGGTCTCCATCTATAGGTATTGAGAGAACTCCCATTGTTGTTGCCAAAAACGAAGACACACTTGGTGATGGAAATGTTGAGGAAATGTCAGATGATTCATTGATTAAAGCATTGCAAAATACAAATACTGAACTCCGTCAAAGCAATGTTCCAGACAAGTACTCTGATGGTATCCTTATTTATGAGGATGAGTCTGATTCTCTCAATGATACACCTAAAAAATCAAAATCAGCAAGCAGCAGTGGTTCTAGAACTCCACTGTCATGTATGAAGAATAAAACAGATGCAGCTCACAGATCAAAATCAACAAATACTTTGTACGATACCAAAAATAAGGCAAAGTTACAAAAAAGAGTTTCTCATATTCCAAGATTGAAGTCTTTGATCAAGCAACCTAAGTATGGCCACACAGGAAGCAGTGTATCATTGAAGAATGCAACTAAGTCAGCTATTAGTGGCGATTGCGAGAACACTCCACCGCACACTCACCGGGACAAATGGGACAAAGATAATAGTATTGTTCTGTAAAATATGTTTTTGATAGGTCAATATACTTTTTGAAAAATCTTAAAAAACCAATTTAATGTTGTATTTTCTAAGTAAATTGTAATCAATTGTCTTTTGGAAGAAATCTCTTTTCCAGTCAGTAATAATTAATAGATCTAATTAATATAGCATCACTAAAACACTAAAATGAGAACCTCCTTTGTGGAAGTCTAAAAGAAGTTAAAAACTTAAAAATGAGTTTGTTAAAAAAATTCAGTGTATAGGAGGTATTATTGATTTTTAACAATAACACATTATCCATTTACATACTACAATCTTAAATAATTAATTATTGTAAAGGTCATGGCAATAGTACAAATACATGTAACATCAATTTAGACTAATTTAATTATTATAGCAGTAATGATTAATTAATTTTGTGAAAGCACTAAAATTATTAACTGATGTATTTTAGTTGTAATGGTATCCACAATAAATATTTAGAATTACATGCTTATTTTTTTCTTTTTATTTACCTACCCTTCATAAGGTATAGGACGGTAAAATCAGTCCTACACTTGGTCCTACAATTATTATATGTACATATTATGAAAATGTCTAATTCTGATGTACTTGTGTAAATCAGAATTAGACATTAGATTTAGACGTCAATTTAGTTCAGCGATTGTTCGCTGAACTAAATTGACGTCTAAATCTAATGTCATCCTTTTCCACATGGAGCATTACGAAAGGGATAGCACTAGATCTAGATCAGTCAATAGTATTTCAGCAAGCTAATTCTCTGAGTTAATTAATAGGTCAGTGCTAATTCTGTTGTACTCAAAGACCTAAGAATTATAACTTCCTAAGTAATAGTAGTCATGGACTAATGATATTACTGGCAGTAATGAAGTAGTCATTACTAATGAGTATGTCAGGTACTGTCTATGGTAAATTCATGCATACAACTTTTTTTAAATAATTAAATAAAAATTTGGGACAAAATAAAACAAGATTTTTCTACAACATTTAATTCACACAGATAATGGTTAATTACATAGATTTAATTTTTAATGCCTTTTTACATAAACTTAAGGTGCGGTTAATAAACCGTTTGGTTTATACAATGCATGTGTTTAAAATAATTAATTAACGTCATTGTAAACCGCATCTAAAGTTTTTGTGGTATGACATACATATTTACTATTCATAATAGTTTAAATATTACAATAACTAAATAACTTCTTTTAAAACTTAGTATTACTTCTTTATAGACAATCAATTTAAATTGACTGTTGAATTTTAAAAAAAGCGTAAATAAAAATATAGCAAGTGATCACAAAACAATTTACGGAATGGTTTAGAATAATTTAGAAATCTGAAATTTAACATAATTATTATTTCAAAAATAACAATATTAGATAATTGTATTTTGGTACCCATTACACACAAAAATACTTTTATTAGGAGATTAGATTTGTATTTATTAGAAAAGTTATGTACCTAGGTATATATACACATACCTTTTAAATAAATTGTAAAAGCTATTTTCATTGATACTGTTTACTGGGCAGCACAGACTTGTAATCTTATTCATCAACTCCTTACAGACCACGAAGGGCTAAAACACAAAATAGTTGTTTTAATAATAATCTATAAATAGTCACTAATATTATAATTTGAGTTTATGTGTAGCTAAGTGTAATATATATTGTCAATGGTGTTTGTCAATAATTATATCAGGCTTTGGTTTCGACGGTTCGACGTGTCTTCGAATAAAATGGCATATCGAAATGACCATGGTTATTTACTTCTTGTAGTATATTTCACTTAATATGTATATGTGGTACTTGAAAAATTCTGTCACATTTAACAGGTACATTCAGGCTATATAACTCGGGCGAAGTTGGGGCGGTTCGCTAGTATGTAACTAATAAAGCTATTTAACAGTAGCAGACCCACCCTGGTTCCGCTCAAGTTGAGTTTTTCGAAATCGTAAAACTCAAGCATTTCTTTATTTTTAACGAAACACCCAATTATCAATTTTTATGGACAGTTGAAGTTAAGCTTAAGTATTACAACAATATAAGGTGTCCGCCATAAAACCCTAAACTGCAACCCTAAATGAGCAAGGAGATTTAATAAACGAGTAACCAATACGATCGAATAACATTTCTATACACTTGCATGAAAGGCGAATTTAGTTCTACAATTAATGTTCTTTGCTAGTCTAAGCTATACACTATTCAGTTATTAAATTGAGCTAAACCGCGTTAGAATGTGAATATAGCATAGACTAGCGTAGAATATTAATCATAGAATTTAGTTCCTGCTTCGATTACTTAATAATTTTAATATTACATTTTATTATCTAGGTGTAATAATAGGTATATTATGTGCACTAATTATTACATCTAAGATGATCGTGTTAGGGTTAAAAACTCACTAACATTAAATATGTATGAAACAAAAACTACTTTTGTGACATTTCATACCACAGTAAGTACTAATTAATTTAAATATAATTTGGCACTTCAATCATCAAGTAAAAATCAGCAATTAAATTTGGGCCTGGCCATTTTGGCGTTCCGTACCCAATGGGTAAAAACGGAGCCCTATTAATGTCTCTTTGCTGTTTGTCTGTCTGTTTTTCCGTCTGTCTGTCCGCCGGTCACAGCTCTCTAGCTCGTAGATAAAATAAGTTCTTTCATTTTGGTATTTGATGTAGAATGTTGATCCAAAATCAAATATTATTAGAATTAAAAATTCAATTAAATTAAATTTGGGGACAGCTCTAATAAAGAAATAGGAGCCGGAAAACAATTTTTTCTTACCCTAGCATGTGGGGTATCATTGTTTAGAGCTCAGTGAGTAGAGAACGAATACATTTTTTATTTTATTTTGATCTTAAAAAATAAGGACATGAGGGCCTTCAAAGTTGTCAGTTTAGAGCATTTTTGTATGGGGGGCTATCTCAAAAACTAAACTAGTCAAGAATATGAAATTTCGGTATACTATGTACCTACTATATACTGTATTTAAAAAACAAATACTGAAAACAACGATTTATGAAATAGTTTGTAAGCTGTGACCAAAACAAAGGAACATTTTTTGGGTTTTCTTTCACGGTTTGTTGGTCTGTTATAACAAAAATCAAAAGCTTAAAATAATAATATAACTATACTTAAATATTTAATCTTAACTGGGTTTAACCGCGATAAAATCTTAAACAGCTACTTAATGTGCAAAGGAGATTAAAACGAGTAACATGATAAACATTTCTACTTAAAACATTTCTACACTTACATGAAAGATTTTTTAAGCCCGAGTGTGCACTCCCACAGTATCTAAATTCCTATACATATTATGTACGTATATAAATGCGATACAATGTGAAAAGTAAAATAAAGATAATTATTAAGTATTAATGTTAGTAAAAATAATATACCATCTCTGAACAGTGCACGTTTAAAAAAATAACCTAGAGATTGCGTTAGTATTTAATTTATAAAGATGTGTAAGGCATCTGATAGTTTTGTACTCAATAATACTTATTGTTTTAATATAGAAATTGGGGCTTTTATAAATAGGAACCCTTGTATATTTACTACTTCTTAATCATGTATTTCATCCTAATATTATAGAAAGAGAAAATTCGAGGGAAAACGTCAATGGTGTGTATTCTGTTGTACACAAATATCAACACTGAACCGAGACCTGTTAATTTATTTCACACCAGAGATTTGGGTACAAACTACAAACGAACAGGCATCAACGACAGTATTTTACTAGAGTTGGATACAGGCAGAGCGAACGAGAGCAACCGCCGCGCGTCGGTACATCAGATTCGCTGATGTTCATTCTATGGGGGAAACAAGCGAAGGCGAGCAAGCGGTATTCATAGGCGAAACTGACTATTAACTAATCACCCTCGGTCTTAGTTTACCCTTGTTCATTCTACCTGTACCAGCCTTAATATGAGCAGTCTTTGGTAAAAGATTTTGAATGCTGTCTTTAATTGTTTAATAGGTACATGGCTTAAATACAACATTCATATTTCATTGCCCTTACTAACAAAAATATTTAGCCACTGCTTAAACAATGGCTAACACACATTTCTGTCATAGACAACATGTACAAGCCACTTATAAGCAGTGTGTAAAATTTTATTAGTCTATGTCTCTAAACAAAATTTTAAACACATTTTGCCAAAGTATTTTTCAAGATAGGAGTTGCATTTTTTAGCTGTAATAATATTAATTAATAAATTAATGGCTTAAGTATTAGTGGAATGGTAATATTATTTTATAACTTAAAAGCAAGTCATGATTTACAATTATGTACTTGAACCTAATTATTATTACCCATGTGAGATTATATTTTTAATAAAAATAAAATAATTATTTCACTAAATGAGAAAAAAAACATTTTATGTATGATGTGTCTATTTAAATTCAAAATTGCAAACAAAAATTACTGAATTCTTTTAATAAAATTTAAAAAATGTAAATGCAGTACTGAAAGCTAGTTATAAATATTTACCAATCAAAGAATAAGACACAAAATAAATAATAACAAATGCTAGACTCAAGGCATATTGGCGCGGCTTATAAGCGATACGTTTATCTCAAAGTAAACTTAGCTTTACCTTCACTATGCGTGTATCTAGTGTGCAGCAAAATTTAAGAATCACAGACATGAACGTCGACAAAACTATTCGCGTCAATATGTATTACATAGTAGCCTTCAGTTTACTTAAAATTTTATAAAAGACAGAATGCTGCACTTAGCAACTGCTCTGCCGCAATATGCATTGAGTCTTGGAGCTTTTGTGCACTCATTCGTATTTCTTTTCGTAAAATACGATTTGAAGTGGCCGTCATAAAAAAAAAAGATTCTGACAAATTGAGAACCTCCTCCTTTTTTGGAAGTCGGTTAAAAACACATGCTTGTGCACTTATTTGTTTCGTATTTTGACGGGATCCGTATAAATACGAACCAAATTAGTGCACAATTAGTGTACTTATATTTTCTGGCTGATGCCTGCGACTTTGTTTGCGTGGATTAAGGGGTTTTAAAAGTCGTGTAGGATCTTTTTGATTTTCCGGGATAAAAGGTTGCCACTGTCAATTTCTAGGACGTAAGCTACTTCTGTACCAAATTTCATATATTGGTTAAACGAATAGACCTTTAAGAATCCCGTAGGAACCCTTTGATTTTCCGGAATGGAAAGTAGCCTGTCCGTACCCGGGATGCAGATGTAATCTAACTATGTACCAATCATAGACGAATACAAATGAGTGCACAAACGCCCTTACAATATTTGGAGTTTTGCAAGGTAAACAAGCGTTTTTATTAATTAGTATCAATTGGCACGCATGCTCTTCACTCCTGTGCCTGTGTTGCATCTGGTTCTGAAATAAATTACCAATGCACAATGTTATACAAATCCAAGCATATTAATCACAAGTAAAACAAATAACATGTTCTAATATCATTTAGATAATAGGCCTGCAGTGGCCACATTCTAATTGTTAAGTTAAAAAAATAGTCACTACAGTCACAGAATAAAAAAAACCAGCCAAGTGTGAGTCAGATTCGCGCACCGAGGGTTCAATACTCGGGTATTTTCCCCGACATTTTGCACGATAAATCAAAAACTATTATGCATAAAAATAAACAAAAATCTGTTTTAGAATGTACAACAGGTAAAGCACTTTAATATGATACCCCACTTGGTATCTACCACTTGCCACTTGTAAGATACTCATATGTACTTGGTACGAGTATCTTACTATGAGTATCTTACTTTGAAAATTGAAAATACCAATTTCTGTTCATGAACATATTATTAAGTTATATGTGAATGCAAACGCATTTCGATACAGTAAGAGAAAACAGAGTTTTTAACATTTTTTACGTAAAGGTTTCGTCAGTACAAACTCATGGTTATACTATTATTTTGTATGTTAGCTGTTGTAAGTTGTAACTAAATAATAATGACACGTAAATTACGAGTATACTTGACTTTTACATTAAAGGTACATTCGAAGTATTTATTTAATCTGGAGTGCCACTCAACATATTATCTTATCTGCAAAATCAAGTGACAAATTGTTGTCGAGACAAAACAGCACAAGTCAATCAATTCTACACTTACTGGTTAATTGAGGAAAAACTGTATCAATTATTGTTCCTAAACTAGCGGCACGCTATGATGGCCGGTTTGACGTTTGTCCGCTCATGAAGTTCCGTATTAATTGATAACGACTTTGAAGGAAATAATTGTATTACTTTATTGACGATAGTGATGTGCAGAGATTCATAAATTTTATCGAATGTAGTTTTAGGTTTAGGACTCAAAATTTATTTATTAAATTGATTTCTTAAATGTATACAAGTGTAGAAAAATCAGTTTGCACCATTTAAGGGGTGAATGTACTTGTGAATATGAACAATTTTCACTATGTGGACAAACCTCTGAAATCGCAAAAAAATATCAATAAATTTTTAAAAATGGAATCTAATACGATCGTCACATAGGATCGCTGGCTAGCACAACTACTACCTCCGGCAAACTCGCGTCAATGCTCAATGCAAAACAAAGCAGTTTCAAATTGACGTTGCTTCGAAAAGTATAAACTGTCAGTGCAATGCGATTGTGATATAGTTTTGACCTGGCTTTGGATTTCAAATATTGATACTGCATTACTGTTGACCCTTGCTCGTTAATTTGGACTCTGTTCAAGCCCTTTGTTGTGGATTTCGTCGATATGACCGAACGTACGCAGAGAACTGTTCTAAATAGTCAGACACGTGAGTTCGTAATACGCCTTCGTAACTATTTCGATCGTGAAGCTCAAAATGGAGGGCCAATTTTACCTATAACGTCAGTGGTTGAACGCGTAGCTGATGCGCTTAATATTGGACAACGAACTGTTAGACGGATAACTAAAAAAAAATATGGCGAGACTGGCACAGAAGAAAATAAACTTCACACACCAAAAAAGAGAAAACGAGCAAAACCAGTCGTAGGCATCGATAGCTTTGATGCCGATGCTATCCGAAGACATGTTTACGGCTACTATTTACAGAAGGAGTATCCAACAAGAAAAAAGTTGGTGCATTCACTGAAGGAAGCTGGATTATTCTTCGGTGGGGAAAGTTCTTTAACGAAGATTTTGAAGACCATTGGATTTCGATACAAAAAATGTAACAAACGCAAAATATTGATGGAAAGATTTGATATAGCGATGGCAAGGTATACTTTTTTACGGCAAGTGAAAGAAATCAAAAA
This sequence comes from Maniola jurtina, assembly GCF_905333055.1. Classification (NCBI taxonomy): domain Eukaryota; kingdom Metazoa; phylum Arthropoda; class Insecta; order Lepidoptera; family Nymphalidae; genus Maniola; species Maniola jurtina. The sequence goes on from NC_060030.1 coordinate 9,454,800, forward strand.
TTGGCAAAATGTTGTGTTCTTGGATGAAACATGGCTTAATGCTAACCATACTGTAGGCCGTTCTTGGAACGATGACACAGCAGCATCTACTTCCAAAGTTCCTGTAGGAAAAGGATCGCGACTTATAATTTGTCACGCCGGAACCATCAACGGGTTTGTCGAAGGTTCTCTCATGGCTTTTGCGTCAAAAACCACTGGAGACTATCATGAAGACATGAATGGAGAAAAGTTTACTGAATGGTTTACCTCAATGTTGTGTAGCCTCCCTGAACCATCTATTATAATTATGGACAACGCCCCATACCACTCGATGCAAATTGACAAACCACCTGCCCAATCCCAAAAGAAAGCTGATATCGTCGCATGGCTTCGTAAAAATGGCGTAGATGCAAACATGAATATGTTAAAAGCGGAATTAGTACGTCTTTTAAAAGAAAACAAACCAACCAAGATCCGATACGTCATTGACGAAATAGCATTAGAACATGGGCACAGAGTTATACGGTTACCGCCTTACCATTGTGAGTATAATGCGATTGAGTTGGTGTGGGCTCAAATTAAGGGATATGCTGCAAGACACAATACAGAACCCCCATTTACCACAAAAAAAAATGCTAAAATTATTAGAAGAAGCTTGTGAACATGTGACTAAAGGAGACTGGGAAAAGGTTGTGAATAGAACTGTTAAATTAATAAGGGAAGATTATGAAAGAGATGTGAAAATAGATAATATTATAGAAAACGAACATATAATTATTAATGTATGTGATGATAGCAGTGACGACAGTGAAAATAGTAGTATGGACGAATCTGATTAATTATGGCCTTTTGTGGCACCTTTTTTGGTATCTTTTGTATTCATATGTTTCTTGTGTGCATATAAAGTATGTATATTCATTTTCGTTCAAATATTCAGTTCGTTCAAATAAATTAAATAAACATATACATTTTTGTTTTATTAAACCTATTTAATCAGGTACAAAAACAAAACTTAATTGTTTTTTGTTCGAGAATAAATTGACATTCCACATCACTATTGTAATGTGTCAAACCGGCCATCATAGCGTGCCGCTAGTGTAGGTATAGGTAGGTATCTCAATTGTTGTGATTCGTTTAAATTTATGGTACTCTTGTTGCAACAATGCATTGTAGCTAATAGTGAGCGAGCGTCAACCAATCAGAAATAAATGCACATTTGCCGCAAAAAAAGTTAAACATAAAAAGACCCGGACACCATCAAATCCTAACCTTATTTTAACTGATTATAGGATATGTAATGTTTATCATTCGTTTTTGATAAAATACAAGTTACAGGTTTCGTATTTTGTATTATATATCAAATTATATTAGCAATCTTAACTCACAAGTAGTATCGTTAAAATTAATTAAATAACACCTACCTACTTTTCTGAGCAACACTTAAATTATTATCATATTAAGAAAAAAAGGTTTAGCATGCTGAACAAAATAACACAATTTTTTTAATCAAATGCATCAACATACCTGATTCTTTCTCCACTATATTCTGGAAAATGAAGTCACGTAACTCAGAATAAGCTTTAGACAACTTGGCATTCACAATGATAATGTGAAAGTTTCCAGGCTCCCTACCTGAAATAATATACAATGAACATTATTTCATTTATTTCTTATCTCTATTGTTAAGAGATCTCCTGATCCATAATAATTTTGTCGTGGGAAAATGTCTCTCTGTCACCTTTTCAGGGCTCATTTGCTTTACCAATTTTGACGAAATTTGAAACAGAGATAGCTTGCATCCTGGAGACATCCATAGGTTAGGTGCTTTTCATTCCAGAGAACGAAAAAGTTTCCACAAGATTTTCAAAGATGTATCCGCTTTACCGATTTTGCTGTTTAGGTACATCATCAAGTTAATATAATTTCTAAAATTTTGGAAAATTAGTCTTATTAGTTTAACGATTATTATAGACTATTTCATTTTAACAATAAAGATACAGACATGAAGCAATATTGATTATTTGCAATGATTAAAATATTTCTCTATTTATATTTTTTTTTAATCATGGACTCATGCAATTTTGAATTTTATTTCGTGTTTTGTGCTCCTCTGGTTTTTATAAGTGGGAGATCTGGGTTCAATTTCTGGCTGTTTTGACTTGGAAATAAATGTTTTAGAACTTTAAATCTAATATGTAAGGAGACTTTGGCTGTAGCTAGTTATCACAAAGTGAAATTAGTTGTCGATTTAGGTTAAAATCTCTTAAAAATCGCAATCAATAAATAATTGATATGCATTGTTACAAATATGCCACACACCCCTCTTCAGATAGAATAGATCTTACCATACACAATTTCTTGACGGGCTGTTTCAAGCCTCTTTTTTAATGCATCTTCATCCTCTGTGTTACGGCCTCGCAAACGTCTTTCCAACTCTTCGATAGATGGTGGCATCACAAATACAAGCAGTGGATCTAAGTCGGTACGCTTGATCTGTTTCACACCTTCAATCTCAATGTCAAGAATGCAGACCTTGCCTGTACGACGGACATCTTCTACTGCACGTTTACTGAAATTGATAATTATTTTTGACATGTATAGCCCGGTCTATACTTACGTGCGAATTATGGCGCGAAAAACTGTGTGGATGGCTATTTTGCGTCGTTCACTAGGCTCATAGATTCTGGCAAGCTACTTTCTAATATTAGACTAAGAGCCAGCGAGGGCCAGACATGACATTTGTTATCTTATAAAAGTAGAAAGTTTATCTGCGTATTGTCCCCAACACAGGGAAGAATGATCAGCGACTATGAAGTTTGGATTGGAAATTTTACATCAAAGTAAAAAGTCCAATTTTTTGATATTTTTTAGATGAATAGTATGAGAAATCACACACCCCTACCAGACACCCTTAAACTCGAACAATTTATTAAGCTTTAAGGGCTTTGACTGAAGGAAACTGACTTTATGCCCACTCAGACTGAAGAACAAAGATAGAGAATTCTGATTGTACAAACTTAATTAAAAACATAATAAGTAATAGAATAAGTCTAGTTCCATAAAAATTAACTAGCTGATGCCCATGACTGACAGAGTTTAGGTTTACAAAAGTTCAAGTAGTGGAAGCACTGCGATAACTAACTCTTAGATAAATCTATACTTATAATAAAACTGGAAGATTTCTGTACATTAAATATATTTTGAAAATTTTAACCAAAACATTGATCAATATAGACCACAAAACAATTTTTTTTTTGGAATTTTTGTCCCTCTGTATGCGCATCATGCGATAACAACTCAATGGATTTAAATGAAATTTAGTAGTAGCTGATACTCCCGGTTAACATATAGGGTAGCTTTAATCCTGAAAAAGATTAGGAATTTTTCAGGATACAGGATTAAATGTTTTATCTACTCCATAACTCCATCAAATATGAACCGATTTTAATACATAATTCTTTGTTTCTGGTTGGCAGACTTCACACACCTTTGGAACAATATAGGGAACTTTCAGGTGTGCAGGTTTCCTAGGGTTTTTCTTCAAAGTTATAGCAAGTGATCTTAATCATTTAAATTGCAAATAACTCTTAAAAATTAGAGGTGTCTGCCCGGGATCAAACCCCAGATACCTCCAAAGAGGAAGCTGAAATCTGAACCACTAGGCTATCACTGCTTAGATGATTACAATCAACTAATAAACAATGACTTGTTCAAGCGTGAACAACATGTTGCCTGTTGGCACTAGGCCAAAAGTTGACAAGCACATGGCCATTTGTCCGTACAAAACAATCTATTTACCTGGTTCCATACATGTTTCCACTGAATGTAGCAGTTTCTATGAATTCACCTCTTTCAATGGCCGCTACCATCTCATCTTTGGTAGTAAAGTGATAATGAACACCATCTTTTTCCCCGGGCCGAGGACCGCGGGTTGTGTGTGACACACTGAACCCGAATTTATCCGGGAACTCTTTCAGAAGACGCTTTAGTAAAGTGCTTTTCCCTGAACCCGAAGGTCCGCACAATACCAAAGGACGAGGACCTTTTTGCACCATTGTAGCAAAGGCTGAGGAAAAATACTTTCATTAGCCGGAAGCCGCATAACGCACCAATCCATATTAATTCATAAAACATGTATAACATTAAATCATCTAACCTTTGAAGAAATTCGTGGTTGGATTATAATAGCTTTAACACTATATTATTTGAATTTAATGTCGCGTTTTCCTCGATGTCGATTTTTTGTCGCACCAAATTAGATTATAGAAAACAACAATATTTGTAAAGAAAATGGCAAATATTACAAATTATTATTTAATATGATGTAAACATTTGATGACTGCAGAATTTCCAATTTCAATTTTCTTTTCACTTTTTAGTTTTCAGCATCCCATCAACAAAATGAAATGGAATGGAATCAGAAATCAAAGAGTCATGTTATTGGTCTGTGATCAAAGAGTATGTAATCAGTAATCACTACGTTATACTTCACACTCACTGCTTTTTTTTTTGCTCTATCGTCTGGCTTTACAAAGATAAGCCAATGTCAAGTTTGTAGTTATTTGTAACAAGTTAGGGAAACTATACAAGTGTGGACCCCGTCTGTTCCGGCGCTCGCCGACATACGCACGGCACACCCTTAGAGCGCTTTCCAGTTTTAACAACAAAAAAAAAAACACTCCAATAAGGCAGAGCACGCCCACCAGCTAACACCAACACAGACGAAGCCCCTATACAGAAGTGTGACAGAAATTCTGAAATCCGACCGAACCGAATCCACAATCCACAGATTACTTTTTACATTCACAAATCACAATCTCACAATCCAAGATCCAAATCCATCAAAAAACATTGACTTCACTGTTCACTCTTTCCATCTTTTTTTACTCTCGAGTCTAGTGTTGCCAACTGCTTTCCAGAACGCAAAGCAAAAATATTATGATTAGGATTTGATGTGGACTTTGTCTGTGTTGGTGTTAGCTGGCAGGCGTGCTCTGCCTTTTTGGAGTGTTTTTCTGTTAAAACTGACTGGAAAGCGCTATAAGGGGGTGTCGTGCGTATGTCGGCGAGCGCTGGCACGGATGGGGTCCACACTTGTATAGTTTAACTAACTTGTTACAAATAACTACAAACTTGACATTGGCCAATCTTTGTAAAGCCAGGCGAGAGAGAAAAAAAAAAAAAGGATTTGATGTAAGGAGTAGATGAACTTTAACTAAGTCAAATCCAATATATCATTTTCTATATACTATCTAATCAAGGTATTAAACACATAAAAAATTAAGAAACGGTGTTTTGTCGTTTGGTTTGGTTTGTGTGTGGTTGTGGCGGTTTGGTCTTAGAAAGTACTCCGTGGTGTTTGCCGATGCTTGAAGTTGTTTGCCACAAGATGGCCACAAGCATGAAGCGGCTCCATTAGACGTCAATGAACCACAGATTCACGATTCTCGGTTAAGTCTTACTGTCCAACCAACCATGTCCAACTGCCAACAGAATCAGAAGGTCTGGCGAGCGTTATAAAAAAAGTAGATGTTCATTATGGATCACAGCTGTTTACAGGAAAAGACTGTTGAGCGATTTCTTTTTAGTTTTAATGTTTTTTTTATACCATAAAAGATAAATTAATTATAAATAAATAAAAAAATATTTATTAAGATTTATAACAAATATGATCTCTTAAATAAATCATGTCATTTTGATGATAAATTTTATTAAGTGGTTAAACTATATCCGTTTCATAAAATATTGACCAATCGCAACGAGTGCATCAAGAATGAAAACTCGTTGGACGTGCCGAAAACGTATTTCAGTCGTTATTTTCAATCTGGGCAAGTTGGAGTTAACTTCGGCCATCAAGCTGTGATTGCATTTTGTATACTTTTTATCAAGTAAGCAGTAGAAACAAAATTGTTCTTCTTTTTAATGCCAACTTTAACTAACTTTTCTTGATATTATTAATCGTTTCTTGTGATTTAGCTGTTGACACGTCGGACAGGAAAGGAGAAATGGAGATGCACGTCAGGAGGAATCAAAATGTAAGTTTCTTTTGTACAGAAAATAAAGATGTATGATAGTTAATCTTGTGCATATGTATCAATGTATCAGTAATTCAAGATTGAATTTCATAATAATTTCTTTATACAGGTTTACGATCAGGAAAACATGTATGCTACCAAAAAAGTTGGCGCTACAATACCGACAAAACACTCTGAGCTTAGCATGCGAGGGGCACTTGGAGAAATAAACACCAACACAAATGTTCAATCTCAACCTGTTAGTAATGTAGCCAAGGGTACAATTTCTTGCGAGATTGAAAATAAGTGCGCAGATCGTCGAATCGCTAGAAGGTAACTAATACCCTCATCTCTCGTTATAAATAATTCCGCCATTTCGATTACATTGTAACTTTTTGATGATTTCAAAACTAACTACGAATTTGCCTTTTGTATTACTTGAAAAAAATTGATGGTTTGTTATATTTGGGATTTTCTGAAAATACTTTACTTGTAATTTTAGCTCATTCCAAGAACCTTTATAAAGAAAAAACCATAAAATGTGATTAATTTAGTTTAACTAAGGCGTCAATTTCACAGCAAAGTTCCTTATTTACTTACTTTAAAGATATAACTTGTTTACTTGACCATCTTACCCAACTACTTCTGTGCTGGTAGATATACCCAAGCCATCGTATAATATACTGATTACAGTGTATATCTTTATTTTCAGCTATAAACATGTCCAATCCAAAATAGACACCGGATTATCTGTTAAGGGTGTTCAGCCTGCTTCGAGACCACCTCTTAGAAGAGAAGAGAGCACTGGCAGACTTGCAGCTCGGGCTCTAGTAACCAGGGTAAAGTATTACTACTATCTAATAACTATACTGTTCTCCGTACTGGTTTTTTTTTTAATTGTGAATTAAGCTTGCACTTGACAATAATCATGCCTAATAAAAAGCAATGATGAGGTCTAAGTTGGAGCGCCTCTTGCCTAGAAGAAGCTGTTTCACTTTTGCCCTCTTGCCTTAAAGGTATTTAAGTTATACTTGACAGGAAATACAGATGTCAGAAGATCTTAGCAGTTTGTATCAGAAAGTTTAAGCAAAAATGTTTCGTACAAGATATTTGGATATTGACCACAATGTTGCTAATGTTCACAGTATCTTGCTGTTCTGTATGCGAGGTAGGTACTTTTGGAGAACTCAAGATTTCAGTTTTAGCACAACTCGCTTTCTTATATTTTATGTACAGATATTTAGCTTACAATAATATTATGTCGGTGTTGGAAGTTAGTCACAAAGTAAGTAATAATATCTGTTGTGTAAAATTTCAGGCTGCACCAAATGCACAGAATAAGCTAAATGAAATAAAAGAATCAGTGAATATATTTGTACAGTCAAAGAAAATTGTCCAGGCGAAGAAAAAACTGGCTCCTGTTAAAGAGAACGCTGTAGAAACCAAAAGCTTGATTAAACCAACTATCAAAGAACCTACAGAATCACTTGGCAAGCTTAAATTGGGTGATAATGTTTCAAAAAAATCTATTACCAAAGTAAAGGATTCACCTACGCCAGTACTCCCTAATGACATAGAAGACATAGACGCAAAAGACAACAACGCTCCATTTCTTATGACTGATTACATTAAGGATATATACAGATATTTGACCAAGCTTGAGGAAAAGTATGCAATTGAAAAAAACTTCTTGTCAAAACAGGTTAGTTATTCTTGAATTTTTACCATTTTAACATTGAGTCAAATAATTAGACTTGATATTATACTATTTACAAATTACCATTCTGTGTGTAAGAAATATTTTGTAGATGTAATCAATGGAAAAAATAGTTTGAAGGTAATATATGAAATCAGGATCATTTCACTGTAACATTCATCATTATTATGATCAATTATCTCTGAGAGTTCTCAAAGTTGGTTTCCTCACAATTTGCTAAATGAATAAATTGAAGGTCTTTGAGTAGATTCAGAAAATATATAATTTATAAAAATTGTATAAAAATATAATATCTTGTTAATTTGCAGCCTGATATCAATGGAAAAATGAGGGCCACACTGATAGACTGGTTGGTTGAAGTTCAGAAACAATTCTCTCTACAGTTAGAGACTTTCCATTTAACTGTTGGAATAATTGACCGCTATTTACAGGTAAATTATATAATCATTTCAAAACTGCATATTGATTATTGATACAGCCTGTTAAAAACAGTATGGCAGTTTACAGTTTGAATATAAATAGGTAATTAAATAATCAATAAAATAAAGAAAATTGACATATTATCTCTTACCCACTTATGGGTGTTTATATATAAAAAAGTTATATATTTCCCTGTAATTTGGAACAATTTGTCTTCTAGAACCAGTAATATTATAAGGTCCTTATAAAGGCTTATTTTACTAACCAGACTGCTTAACAGCAAAAGAGCGCCTTCCTCAAAGCTGCATTCAGTACGCGCGCGTGAATCGTACCTTAATAACATTTGGATCTTTTACAGGCAGCGAAAAACGTTGGAAAGACTCGGCTTCAACTGGTCGGCATAACGGCGATGTTCATCGCCAGCAAATACGAAGAGGTGTATTCGCCTCAGGCGGCGGACTTCACCTTCATCACCGACAACGCGTACAGCGTCGCCGACGTGCTGCGCTGCGAGCTCGACGTGCTGGCCAAGCTGGGCTACAGCCTCGCCAGGCCGGTACCTTTGAGCTTCCTCAGAAGGTCAGTTCGAAGGGATGACTTCACCTTCATCACCGACAACGCGTACAGCGTCGCCGACGTGCTGCGCTGCGAGCTCGACGTGCTGGCCAAGCTGGGCTACAGCCTCGCCAGGCCGGTACCTTTGAGCTTCCTCAGAAGGTCAGTTCGAAGGGATGACTTCACCTTCATCACCGACAACGCGTACAGCGTCGCCGACGTGCTGCGCTGCGAGCTCGACGTGCTGGCCAAGCTGGGCTACAGCCTCGCCAGGCCGGTACCTTTGAGCTTCCTCAGAAGGTCAGTTCGAAGGGATGACTTCACCTTCATCACCGACAACGCGTACAGCGTCGCCGACGTGCTGCGCTGCGAGCTCGACGTGCTGGCCAAGCTGGGCTACAGCCTCGCCAGGCCGGTACCTTTGAGCTTCCTCAGAAGGTCAGTTCGAAGGGATGACTTCACCTTCATCACCGACAACGCGTACAGCGTCGCCGACGTGCTGCGCTGCGAGCTCGACGTGCTGGCCAAGCTGGGCTACAGCCTCGCCAGGCCGGTACCTTTGAGCTTCCTCAGAAGGTCAGTTCGAAGGGATGACTTCACCTTCATCACCAACAACGCCTGCTGGTCAAACTGGGCTACTGGCCTTGCCAATTTTCAATAGTAGCTCAGAGCAAGAAAGTTTGCGGCATAACAACTTTTTTTAAAAAATTTAAACATCTTTATTATTAACAAATTTTAAGAGTAAGAATACAGAATACACTTAAAAACAAAGGATGACCTTATCACTAAAGTTGTCTCTTCCAGGCAACGCAAAAGCGTTGGTCCTGCTTTTTATCTCTCTCCAGATATGTTTGATGGCCTTCCATCGAATTATGAGAGTGAAGAAATACTTTTTGCACACATAATATTATTGTGCACAATAATATCTGCTGCATATAAATTTTATCAAAATTAATATCTAATAGTTTTATTTCCTTCCAGATTTGTGAAAGCCGCGCACGGGAACTCCAAAAATCATCACCTAGCAAAATATTTCGTGGACTTGTGCCTAGTGGAATACTCGATGGCGCACTACAGACCTTCAGAGTTGGCCGCTGCAGCCATTTGCCTGTCCCTGTACCTGCTATCGAATCAAAAACTAACGGAGGTGTGGACCCCCACGCTCGTGTACTACTCGGAGTACACTCTAGAACACATTACACCCATTATGCGTGAGATGGCGAAGATCGTTATAAATGTAGAAAAATCCAAATACCAAGCAGTGTATAATAAATATTTGGATATAACATTGGCCAGGGTGTCAAGTCTACCTCAGCTTAAAGATGAAGTTATTTATCAGTTAGCTGGCATTGAAAAGCCTAAGCCCGTACCGATCTCTCCCATTTTGAATGACGTAACCAATTGATATACTTGGTAGATTTTGATACTTATGTGTAATGACTAATATAATAATAATTGTCTCAGATTGTTTGGTCGCTGATTTTTTTTTTTGTGTGAATGTAAAAATAAAATGTCAATTTTTGATTAAGGTTTCTTTTAGATGTACCTGTTATTTAAGATTATAATTTTTAGATGTAATTGTACTATTGTTAGATATAATATAGTGATAACTATAATATTGACGATTGAGTTATAGTATCAATCAGATTGATATAATGACTTCGAATAATTTATTAGTTTACCAAGTTTATCGTATCACTAGGTACATGTATCGACTAGCAACACTGAGTTATGTACCGTTATTTTCACGAACTGTTTGTGCATTTAGTAAACGCGTACACCCGCATCTTGCTTGTGGCTATTCGTATAGATGCATAATTCCTAAGTATATTTAGCAAATAACGCGGAGTTGTATATTTGCCAAATTGTTTGCTTGCTACGTGTATAAATTGCCTATTTGGCAAATGTAGCAATCAAATACGCCTTAACACAATTCTTATCAATTTTATAGTTACATCAAAGAAATCGTACAGGAAAATTCGTAACTAAAGTGTATGCGGCTTTTATTATATCCATGTCACAGACCACGAATGTATCGTGTATTTGTTCGTAGGTAAGTAAAATATTTTGGCAATAACTGCAAATATGCAATCGCCAATATGAATAGCCATGTATGCTCCTATTAATTATTGACCTATATTTATTTTTAGTTTAATTTTTTAGCAAATTGCGTTTAAATTGTTTCCTGTTGTATTTTCTGAGCTAAAATATATATTTTCGAAGCATGATTAAAAAATGTTTCACCATGCTGTGCATATTGTTTGATACTATTTTCTTAATAACATTTTTGCAAATTATTATGATCACGACTTCTGTTTGGCTTAATTTCAAAATACGTGTTCAGTTTGTTCAGTTATTATTTGTTCGTAGATCACAGTCATAATTTTTTTAATGAAAATATTGGCTCTCGTAATAGTAATAAAGAACTACGTTAACGGCACATTAAAATAATTTATCACGCCATAATATAGTAGAATAAAATCGCATACAAATTAGAACAGAAAGCTGCGTATCCACGATGAAACTTGTAAAATCACGTTCATACGGGAGGAATACTGCACGTTTTTTTGCATGATATATATATCTTATCCAATGCGAATAGCGGCGCAAACAGAAAATGAAAACACGAATAAAAATAAGTTTTTTTGCAATACAAACATCGTGTGGCGTGAATTATTGTTCTATGTGTGGCACTACTAAAAGCCATAAAGCAAAATAAGAATTATTCTATACTCAATATAACGCGCCATTAGGTATCCTGCAAAAAACGTGCGGTGCAAAAGTGTGAACGGGGTCTACCCTCCGCGTGGCTCCCGCTACACGTTTGTAATGTTTAAATGAAGACGTTTTTGCCGTTACTGTCAGCCGTCAGTCGTTCCTTCTGCTAAGACTTAGGTTTCCTTATTGAGTGTGGGAAAATATTTACAAATTCAGGATAAGAACGCAGAGCGCTATAGGAGCGCGTACCTAGATCATAATATGCATGGACATCGCGCGGCACTAAATGCGTTGACTGAACTGATATAGAAGGGACACTAATATTAATAATATATTTTTAATGATTGTATAATTTTTTTGAAATAAAATGTATTAAATAAATGATTTGTTTTTGTTTTACTACAACAATTTTTCATTTCCTTCCCATCACATTATTAAACTGTCAGTTTATTGTTAAAAATTGATCTGATTTGGAGCTTGCGATGCAACGCTCACAAATAAAATGTCTACCTAAGTTTTACAATGGTTTTAAAATGCAAGTTATATTTTGAAAAGTAGAAGTGCGTAGCGTAGTTTGGCGATCGTAACATTCGTAACTATCCACAATTGCAGTAACGCTAGACCGCCGGATTCCCGCAGCGATTTCCATGGCTTTCCCAGGCCACAAATTCGAAGAATTTATTAACGCTTGGCGGTCGCCCGAACAGTTTTTGTTCCTCTTTTGCTATCGACTGGTCATTTACGGTTAGAATAGAATAGAACGAATTGCCTAAACTTTTTAAAGCTTTTAGTGACAAAGGTATCTATATCAATACAGAAATATAATGTAAGCTAACTAACTACAAAGCTGCCTTTAAAGTTCAAATTGATGTGCATTCTTAAATATCATCAGCATCATGATCGTCATCAATCGATACCCTAGACTAGACCTATGCACTACATAGGTCTCTTGTAGAACTTCCACACGCTATGGCCTTGCGCCGCGCCGCCTTAATCCAGCGACTACCTGCGATTCTCCTGATGTCGTCCGTCCACCTTTATAGTGGTGGGTCTTCACTATTTCAGCACCTTGGGACCTCAACGTCTATCGGTCCTAAAATAATAACCACATAACGTGCAAATACCTAGAAGAAAATTCCTTCTATTTTCTTAGCTAATCTTACGAGTACCTATCACTTAATTTATTTCGAACTGAAGAAAATTAGTTTCCGACTAGACTAGGTAGGTACGTACATATTGTAGTAGATAAAGATGGGTCTTAAATATCACCAAGTTAGTTTTGTGTGGTGACAAAATGTTCCAAATTATTGTCGTGTTACACTCTTGTACTTAACGTCTGGAGTCGCAAGTGTCTCCAAGCAACGATGCTTCCGTTGTTTCGCCAACTTTTAACGAGTTTGTCGGACACGAGTCTGAGTATGGCGCGAACTGCGAAGTGCCGACGACCGACGTATTTTGCTGCACACATGTTACATCCACTCGTAAACATGTTTGTAAGAAAATATATGAAACTATCCTCATTTATTGGGCAGGGGGTAGGTTAGAACTGTTTTGTACAAACTTTTTTTTAAAGTTTTCAGAGATGAAAAATTAGTAGGTATATTAATGGCTTTTGGTTTAGATAAAAAAAAACATAAAAAGCTGTACCTAGATATCGCTCAATTATTACCATGACATACCTACCTTAGTTAGATTTTTAATCCGATTAGATTTTGTATCGATTTATGAGTAATCGTATAAAGGGCGTGTTACATTACATAATATAGTAGATAGGTGCTTGCTTAGGTAAAATGGCGTCTCTCTAAATACCTATTTAATGCTTGATCAGCGTCGATTTAGGTCTGTAAAAGTCCGTGGGAACTCTATGATTGTCGTAATAAAATGAATCCTATGTCACTTCCCAAGTCTATCAATTTCTATGCAAAAAATCACGCCGAAGCCTCCCACCAAACAAAATTGTCTCTATACCTACCTAGTTGGTCCTAGGCTTTGTTTTGTAGTAGGTACCTAAGACTAGGCTTATACATACCTATTACTTATGTATAGAATTTCTAGTTTTTAATCTTCTTAGGTCATAGAATAAATAGCCTTTACAATTTAAACCATGAAAGGCACGGGTTGCGGTTTGCTATCCCTATCGTATAGGGCAGCACTTAAAAGCGCTGTTAAAAGCGGCACCGTTTCAAAAGCGCCGTATAAATAACGCGACTACGACGGCATTTACCGTTGCGACAGAATTTTACGATATTCCTTTCGTTTCCATTTGCTGACTAACGGTGTTATACGTCTGCCAATTTTTGTAGAAAAAACAAGAGTCACTCAGTTTTAGCAAATGAGATCGAAACAATTGTTTCTTCTTTCTAGTTTCTACACATTGGCGTTCTGAGAGCACCTACGAGTTACTGAACAGCAAACTGGAATGTCAATGAGGTCAAGAAACAGATATTTCTTGGCCTCTTCGATATTGCAGATTAGACGTCTGGGTTTTGGAGGTTTGGAGTTTGGAGTTTGAAGAACTGGTTTTAATGAAGAAATTCGCTTGACCAAATTGGATTGTAGAATTCTGATGAAGATAAGGTGCGCGCTTCATACATGTGAAAAAACACTGTCTACCCTAAAAGTTTGCTGCCGTTGATTTTATTTTTAACCCCCGACCCAAAAAGAGGGCTGTTATAAGTTTGACGTGTGTAGGTATCTGTGTATCTGTCTGTGGCATCGTAGCTCCTAAACGAATGAACCGATTTTAAATTAGTTTTTTTTTGTTTGATTAGTGGCTAGATCGAGAGTGTTCTTAGCAGAGCTATGATCGAAGAAGATCGGTTCAGCCGTTTGAAAGTTATCAGCTCTTTTCTAGTTTTCTTGTAGAGGTTTTTGTGTCGGGGGTTTTTAAATTTTGAGTTATATCTAAAGAAGAATTAGTCTGCTTGATGTTTACAGCCTAATTTTGAGTAAGCCACTGTCCTTTTAATAAGGTGCTGAATACGTAGGTATAGTGCGCGACAGGCTGAGATGGCAATCGGGGTGGGGACGCCTCGCTAACCCGCTGCGGGCGAGCGCGGGTTTGCGATTGCCATCTCAACTTGTCGCATACTATGGTCGACAAGGTATCTACTTCTAACATGCGGTATAGACACTGAAATTATATTTCTACTACAGTCCCAACTGGCACAAATTGTAACTTGCAAACAAAGGCAAACTCTGCACATGGTGCACAATGCTGATAAGCAAACTAAACTCTAGCTATAATCATGTTAAAGAGATAGTTGTGTCCAACACATTCCGTCATTATAATGTGCATCAAGTATATTTTTCCAAAATCGATTGTTTCAAGTTCCCTTTTGTATAGTATAACTATTATATTATTCTGTGTTAGTGGCTGAAGCCTTCCATAGGATCAGACCTCAAGCTTTCAAAAAAGGTCATTAGACAAACGGGAATCAACTCGAAGCCTTTACTTGTTATTGGCTTGATCAAATGTGTAGGTAGGTACTAGGTACCTATTGCATTTGGTAGAAACATCTTTAAAAAATCTAAAACTGAAGGATAAATCTAACAGAATATTACTTACCTGAAAATAGATTCGAAGGTCAGAAAACTGAATACAATAGAATAGGTACGAAGCAAGTGGGAATAAGGGAAAACCTCCCCACAATATCCCAGAACAAAGTGAGAAAATAGATTGGCATGACGGATGTTTAAACAAGGCCGAAAATCGTTGCGGAGTGCGGACCGCTAACGCAAGTGAGCATGATTGAGCCAGCCTAATGTTTGTTGTCGTTGAGGGGCCGAATGAGTGGATCCCGTAAAAACTCACCCCAAACGGGGTGAAAACTGTCGACGCGTTTGATATCGGGTAACTGAGCTAGCGATGGGAGTACCTACTACAAGTTATTATCGATAAAGGACCAGCTTTGTTAAACGTACCTAATTTGACCGTAGTTTCTCAAAAAATCAATTAGGCTCGTATGACGCATTATCACTAACTTTAATTTGCCAGGTACAAAGTAGGCAAGGCCCCCTTCTCAGGGATGCAAGTTATCTAATACAAATTTTATCAAAATTGGATAAGCGGAAAGGCCGACACACTTTCGCATTTATACCTAGTATGATTAATGCAATTAACTGACTAAACAATGAACAATGCATTAACAAGTAGGTATCTAATCTAATTATTCTCTTATTTTGTATCGATTTTCAGTTATCAAATTAAGTTTGTTTGTGTAGACCGCGTGGACTATCCAAATTTTTAACAGGGGTTTAATCGCTTAGGGGTTGAATTTACAAAAATCCTTTCTTAGCGCATGTCTACTTCATAAGCTATCTGAATGCCAATTTGTAGCCCGATCCGACCAGTAGTTTGAGCTGTGCTTTAATAGATCAGATCACTCAGTCAGTCAGCTTTTCCTTTTATAAGTACTTATATTGAGATTATACTTACTTACTCAAAACGCATACTCAAAGTAATTTATCTAAATACGAGTAGGTATCATTGTACACTTTTGATTTTATCACTAATGTTGAATTTGTGAGATAATGAGTAATTAAATAAATGATAATGAAATAGTTAATTGAGAAACAAAAAGATTGTAAAACCCAGATATTGTTCGCTTAAACAGGTAGGTACATAATATTTTCTCGAAAGTAATTTCATCCTTAGGAACCTTATTCAAGAAAAAGAAAAGCTCTTAATACAACAACCTAACAGTATTACGAAGTAGATTAGTCCTAAGGTATTTTCACTCCTGTCGCAAAGGACCAAAACTTTGATAACTTTGTGATTGTTTTTGGTCCTTCTGATTATTTGGTAGACTTCGTTTAGAATACTTAATACCTAATAATATTAGGTATATTTTCTTTCGAAATTCTTTGTTCTATTTCATTAATATTAAGTTACTCACAAGTTACGCAACGAATAGAGACAATTCAATTTAGAAAAAATATTCCCTTTATCATCAAACTCATCCAGTGTAAAAATAAGTCAACAGACATTACCTACCGTAAAACATTATCCTTGCGATATCCCACACATTCAAATCTGTACATGCATTTAGAAGTTATGGTGGGGTAAAGAAACTGGCATAGATACAATATGAACCCTGAAATTATTAAGAGCTCGTTCACACAGGCTGCGTAAGCGTAGACGTAGCGCGTACCATTGCGTTGTACTGTATGGTACTGTATGAAAAATGGCATACCGCTTGCGTGGCGTGAAAGTTCACGTAGACGTAATGCGTGCAGTTACGTCTATGGGTTCACGCGCGTCACAACGCACGTGTCACGTGTACGTGCTGCATATGCAATTGGTGTGAATCGGCCATTATGCTTACTCCTTTTTTGGGTAGTCGTGTAGATAGTTATCGACATTTTCCATCACTTTTTCGGAACGTCCCACTACCTACCAACTCTTATTGTGCAGCTTATTTTATTAGTGCGACTTTAAATCAGCGTCACGGAGACAGGTGAAAGCAATCATCATCAATTTCACATTCTGTGGTAATTTTCCTTTCATTTACTTACTTTTTTCTATTATTATTATAAGTACAAAATGGCTTGCTTTATGAAGGCTATGTTTCGTAAACACAGCTAGTAGATTTACAGCGTGTGATCCATAAATTGTCTTGGAAGGGACTCTGCAAATTCTACGTCAGCATAGGCCCCGACAGGGTTCCGACTGATTGCTCCATCTATCTGCAGGGTTGAGGGGTCGTGCGTATAATAACAGGCTATAATCGCTATGGATTATCTTGTAAAAGGTGTGAGGACACGGCTATTTAAATTACTTTGGCGGATTAAATTTTTGAAAAGATCTTAATTAAATTATGTACTTATAAACCTACCTAAGATATAATATTATCATAGGTATTTTTCATCCCTTTATGAGTGACTAGACTCTACTAGAGTAGACGAAGTCGCGGGCATCCTCTAGTCACTAGAGGATGCCCGCGACTTCGTCTGCGTAGATTTAGGTTTTTAAAGATCCCGTGGGAACTGTTGAATTTTTTTTGAATGTTGAATGTTCCCGGGATATAAGCTAACCCTGTACCTTTCGTCAGAATCGGTTGAACTGTTGAGACGTGAAAAGGCAGCAGATAGACAGACAGACAGACACACTTTATAATACTACTAGTATGGATTTGAAACCAATTGGAATTCTACAACACCAAATCATATAGGTACCTACTTAAACTTATGAAAACCTTACTACTGGCGACTCGCCCTCGCTGCGCACTGATACTTATAATTTTCTTAGGGTTCTCTAATTGTTTGTAAATAAAATATAGCCTATGCCCCTAAGGAATAATGCAGCTATCTACAGGTGAAAGAATTTTAAAATCGGTTTAGTAGTTCCAGATATCACTTCCTTCAAACAAACTCACAAAACTGTTTATAGTATAGTATAAATATTAGTGTAGTATTGTGAATCTTCTACAAACCGGCTAGCAGGTCAAGTTTCATAAAAATCAGGAAAGAAGAGGAACCTTTCCTTACTAGCACCTCTTTAGCACCTCCTGAATCTTTCATGCCAAATACCAATGGATTTTAATGGAACTCAATTTTTAATTATTGCGATCTTCGATGTAAATATTTACACTACATTACTGATTTTGCATATTAACCAAAAATGAATTAAGTAGTAATATACGAAATCATATTCATATAAGTATTCAGATATTATTATTATATTCCAAATCTGTGATTCCAGCTTCTTGCCGTGCTAACGCTATTTCACTAAGTTTGCTTGAATGAGAATCTATTTGAGTTAGCACAACATTCTGCTTAGTTTAACATTCAATTAAGTAGGTATAATGCAGTCAGTATTGAAGTCTATAGCCTATACGTACCTAAGTGCTAGTAATTTCCAATTTACTTAAGTAATATTCTTCGAACTTCAGTGTTTCCATCAATTTATAAACAAGGGGTTGTTTAGTTTTGGATATACGTACCTAAATCGTTAGTTACAGTTTTATTTCAAGTAGATATACATACCTACCTGAATAGATTAAACGGAGGATTTTAATAAGTTAAGGTGGATTTAGAAAATGCTCAAATTTGAATTTTGAAAAGCATATTAAAGTCTAGAAACAGACACTCAAAGAGGCTCTCGAGCACCAAGAGACCTAGCAGCATTCGGCCTCCAGGAATAGTTTATCAAGGTTTGCATGGTCAAGAACTTTTTATTATAGTGTTCAATTTTTAGACGCTTTTATGGCACTGAATAAAAAATATCAATCCATCTTTGATACCACAATGCGGCTGCACGCCGATCCATAAAATTGCCCATTGTCGATGCACTCGCACGTAAAGCAGACATTAAACTGAAAGCGATTTTCAAAAGCCTCCCAACTTAAGTAGGTATCGCAATAGGAAACCTGCCTTACTCCCTCCGTTCGGATTTCTGCTTTCTTTTATGCCCGTCTATAAATACCATCGTATTTTCAAACCGCGTCTGGCACTTAGGAAATCTAAACTTACTGAGTTGTTGCAAATCTACACTAATACCACAGTAGGTATAAGCAGAGTATACTAACATAATAATATTATCATCCTTACTCTGAGCTAACACTTACTAAGTACATTATTATTAAAGCGAAAGTGTATCATTCTGTCTGTCTGCTAGCTTTTCACGGCTCATCCGTTTAACTGATTTTATGTTGGATGGATTTTATGGATCATATGCTGGATGCAAGCTAACTCATAGGTAGGTATTTTTTATCCCAGAAAAATTTAAGAGTTCCCATGGGATTATTAACGAACTTAAGTGCACTTAGACGAAGTCGTAAGCATCATCTATGTATTTTGTACATAGATAGCTTGTACCCCGGACACAGATATAGGGTACCTTTAATCCACCAAAATCGAAGAGCTACCACAGGATTTTTAAAAACATAAATCCATACGGACGAAGTTGCGGGTAATAGTATTGAATTATATTCGGTATTTAACAAAATAATATCTAATGCAACGAAACATATAGCAAACCTATGTCTTAGGAATCATCCCTCGAACATAAAACAGCAGGCGTCACGGAGTGAGTTCTCAGCTTTTCGGGATTGTCAGGACATCCGCCGACTATTGCCGACTCCTTTCCGTTTCCGTTTGTCTTCTATCTGCCGTTGCTATGAAAGCACCAAATGGGTTCTTAGTATCGTGGAGTTAAAAAATAATGCCATCAAATTATTAACAGGTTTCTTATTAATATCAGCACTAGCTGTTAATCATCAATATCTGATGATGTCATTATTAGTTAATCATCATTATCTGCTGATATCATCATTAGGATTCCGTACCTAATAAGGAAAACGGAACCCTTATAGGATCACTTTGTTGTCTGTCTGTTTGTCTGTCCGTCCGTCCGTCGTGTCTGTCAAGAAACCTATAGGGTACTTCCCTTTGACCTAGAATCATGAAATTTGGCGGGTAGGTAGGTCTTATAGCACAAGTACAGGAATTTTGAAAACCGCGAATTTGTGGTTACATCATTTAAAAAAAAATTAAAATGTGTTTCAATTTTCAAAGTAAGATAGTAGTAAGAATTATACCAAGTGGGGTATCATATGAAAGGGTTTTACTACACTCTAAAACAGATTTTTTATTTATTTTTATGTATAATAGTTTTTGATTTATCGTGCAAAATGTCGAAAAAAATACCCGAGTACGGAACCCTCAGTGCGCGAGCCTGACTCGCAGTTAGTCGGTTTTTAGTTCATTATCATTATCTGATGCTCACCCTATTATCTGATAAAAAATCATCCCATCTGAGAGCTTCCGTGGTTTGCGCTGCGTAAATAGAAACAAAGTACCTATAGAACCATAGTTAACCTGGATGGGTCGCTAGTAAATAATAATAATGTAAGCGTACATATTACTCAGGTAAGTAATTCCAGTGAAACTTTGTACTCAATCATAGGATTGAATAGTAAGTTTTACTTAGTAGGCAGATTCCCGCACTTCCCGAGGTAGCCTGATCCTCGAAGTCACTTCTAAGCCATTACTTACTCGCTTGTTTCCGATTTGTTTTTTCAGTAAGAAAAACCCAGCGTAAAAAACAAGTCAGGCCAACTTTCGGGCAATCAGCATGCCTAACTTCAGGGAGGGTTAAATCAAAGGACTCCGGTTTTATGAAGACTTATTTCAGACTTACCTACAAGTTGAAATTAGATTTAATCTGCTCGAAGCTATAGGATTGAATTTTGTAAACAATTTCGAATACCTCTACAACTTTTGAGCTTTGTTGAAATACCAATGGGATCTCGGGATAGCAAGTTTAGAATTTCCGCCGAAATGAATTCGTAAGTACTTGTATGAGGTGAGTTATGCGTGTTGGCTGGTTCGTTCAACGGTCGATGAGTATTTCAATTTCGATTATTTTGTTTGGATTCGCTTTCAAAACTCTCAAACTCGATTACCGGCAAGTCTTCTTTAAAAATTTATTCTTATTTTACATCCGTTTTGTTTTATTGTTAAGTCAAGAAATCTATTGATTCAACTGCACACAATATTTTATTCTAAATATTAATTAAAATAAAATATTTCTAGAGATAGCGAATGGGAAACGGCAAATTAGATTTCCGGTATAGTTGCGAGCGGGGATGCGGAAAGTATACAAATGTACTTCCTACATAATAATATCTACTTTATGATTCTTTGAAAAAATTTAACAGGTTTATAATGAATTTATATTGTATACTTTGCTTATAATATGTTGTTGAGAATTTAATTGCATTAAAGTTTTCTGATCGTTAAAAAAATACATTTTTACCGTGAAGATACTGAGTGATTGTTACAGGCTAGTCTGCTTTGCATTTAAAAGTTTCGTTTTCAGCTTTGGCAAGCATAATTCGGCTTCCACTAAAATACAGTTTTTGTTCATCTTTAATGTTATCCAGTGTTGAAATGTGAGCGGTATTGCATGTAATGAAAAATTTTCCATCGAGATTTGTTAGGCGACCCTATAATTACCTACCTAAGCGAAACTTTCATTTTCACAGACACAATTATTTACGAACAAAGTATCCGACTTAATGTTGCCCTTAATCGTAACCGCTTTAAAGTACTCGACTGGTGAATATTCCATTTACACATCGCACCACTTGCATAACTCAATTCAGTATCATGATCTATATCCCAAGTTTCTTGACTCAAATTACGTCGTAGTAATTTAATCCACGTCGACTGCGGTAATTTTATTTTCCCTTTGAATTATTTGAATTCATTTAAAAATTCCTACCAAGATCCGGGCAATTTTCAAACTCGAGAGGTCGTAAACTTTAGTGCCGTAATGATATTAGCGGCGAGATTTCTAGGATTTGTGACAAGTGGGCCTCCGCCTTTTGAGAATGATTACCAAAGAAACATTAGATGTATCTACATAATTATTATAATGAAAGATAAGCTCTTCCTAACAAAATTCAGTGTCACTTTGCAGTGGGCGAGGAGAGAGCTATGCATGGAGTTTCTCTATGTGATCAAATTAGAAAATGAGGAGACCCGTAAGAGAATCATAGTAACTGACGATGATGATGGGGATGATAATGTTATATGATCAAGCGTTGACCTATACTTTTTCATTCCATGCCATTCCATTAGCCTGTATGCGTCGACAGCTGGACATAGGCCTTTCCAAGAGAAAGAAGAAAGAAGAAAGAAAACTTTTTTTATTAGGTCACTGTAACACTACATTGCATCTTAAAAACTAATCGAGTTATACTACATAATATTATACTTATGAGCTAAAATGTACTAAAATGAATGTGTCACATGTGACCAAACATAGGTCTCCCACTCAGCATAATGCTGCAGCAAGCTGCAGCGCTGGTTTTCAGTGGGAGCCTAAAAAAGTGAGGTCACGGACCATGAGTTACTTAAATACAAATAATTTAGTTTCGACAATATGTAAAATAAAGCAAGGATTAAACAAAACACTTAAAACAAAACAAAAAGACTAGCAATATGAAAATTATTAAATAATTATTAAAAAATTAAAACACGAGAAGAGGCAGGTATACAGGTATTATCCGGGCAAGTAAGAAAAATAATGAAAGTAATCTAATAACAATTTATAATTAATGTGCGGCTTATGTGCTGTAACGATGCTATGCCGATCCAAATAGTAAAGCAAATATTTAATATAATAATTAATTTTAAGTTGTAATTTTTTGTTGCAAAAGAAGATATGTTTTTAGTTTAGTTTTAAAAATTCCAAGGGACATAGGCAATTTTAATGGTGGTGGTAAATCGTTCCAGCACTTAGTGGCCGCAAATTTAAAACTTCCCTTAAATGCTGCTGTTTTATGCTTTGGTGTAGACAGTAGGAGATAGGAATTACGTGTAATACGTGCTGACTTATCACCAAACCACATTAGTTTTTTACGCAGGTATTCTGGAATTCCGTGCTTAAGTACCCCAAACAGTAGAGTAGCAAGGTGTAACTTCCTACGTGCTTCCATCTTCAGGAGATTTGCCTCGTTAATGTAGGAAGTGACATGCGTGCGTGGTGGGATGTTAAGGCAAAACCTAGCACAGGCGTTTTGGACGCGTTGAATAACCTTTTTAGTCCTACTTAATAGACGAGGCCCATATACTGTGTCAGCATAATTTAGTCTTGACAGAACGAGTGATTCGCATAACCGTATTCTTAGCTTTAAACTAATATAGGGCCTCATTTTATAAAGCAGCTTAAGGCGATATAAGCTATTGCGGACGGCGTTAAGGATGTGAGTCTCAAAGTGCAGTGCGGTGTCAAAGACCACTCCCAAATTTCGTGCTTCCTCTATCTTTTCAATGATATTATTATTGATTTTTATTGTGGGATTAAGCACGTTTAATTTAGCAACAACACTTTTGGAGCCCAACATCATACATTGTGATTTACTAGGATTTAGTACCAAGCAGTTCCTTTTTGACCATAAATGTATTTGCTCTAGATCAGAGTTAATTTTTGATTCAGCTGCCGCTGTGTCCAGGGGATCAAAAGAGATGTACAGTTGTGTATCATCAGCATAAAGATGGTATAGGCAATGTTTAATGCAACTTTTAATGTCAGCAGTATAAATTGCAAACAGCAGTGGTCCAAGAATAGATCCTTGAGGAACTCCTCTGATCACAGGAGATGGGTCTGAGGTTGAGACTGTGCTGCCGTTGTTCGTGACTTCAACAAACTGCGCTCTATCACTTAGGTAGCTATCAAACCATTTCACCGTTAAGATGTCAAACCCATAGTACGACAGCTTGGACAGAAGAAGAGTTGTATTTAGGGAATCAAAAGCTCTTGAGAAGTCTAAAAGAACAAGCAAAGTACCCTTACCCTGATCCTGTGCCGTCAAGATATCATCTACCACGGTTGCAAGAGCGGTAGTTGTGCTATGTCCTTTTCTAAAACCTGACTGAAAAGTTGGTAGTATCTTATTTTCTTCCACGTAATTTGTTACCTGATGAGCCACAACCTTTTCTAAAATTTTTGAGATGCAAGGCAGAATACTGATGGGTCTCAAGTCTTTAAAATTGAGGGGATTATTACATTTTGGCAATGGTTTTATTTTAGCAACTTTCCACGCATCAGGAAATGTAGACGTAGATATAGATTTATTAACTATCGCGGTGATAACTGGTAATGTTTGAGGCAAAGTCAGTAATAGCATTTGAAGAGATATGTCGTCTACACCCTGTGCATTTGACTTTAGATTCTGTATAATCTTGGCAATGATAATTTCATCCACTGGATGCAGCGTAAACTGGCCATCTCTATACCGGTGATATTCATAATAAGACAGATCCGACAAAGCTACTGCTTTTTCGCCTGGTACGTCAAGAAAATGTTTGTTAATTATGTTGGGGTCATTTAACATCGCTGGCAATTCTTTCGATTTTTTCTTGTCCGTTATCAAAGATGATTTTTTTAGATTTCGCCACAATATAGTTGGAGAATTGATGTAGGCATTGATGTATGTTTCATAAAACGCTTTTTTTTCAGATTCCAAAGCATGTTTAACCAGAATTTTCATGTCTTTGTAATATTTTTTATGCGATTCAATCCCAGTGGTCTTAGCCCGATGATGACTTTGATTTCTGAGTTTTATCATAAATTTTACAACATCAGTAATCCATGGATGTTGCTCTTTCAACATCACTTTTTTTAAAGGCGCATGCAAATTAAATAAATCTAAAATTATTCTATTAAATTCTAATACTATATCATTTACATTATTAGTGCTATTTACAAAATTCCACGAGATGTTATTTAAATCTCTGTTAAAATTTTCAATATTTATATTTTTTAAGGGTCTAATACTAATCCAGCGCGGTGGGAGGTTGTCTTTTTTTAAATTAAGAGTGGATGAAACTATCGCATGGTTTCCAAGTTCTGGTATGTGAGTAACTTTAACGTCATGTATACGTGAGTCAGTACAGATCACATCAATAAGTGTGCTGCTTTGATCTGTGAAGTGTGTTGGCTCAGTAACTAGCTGTGTAAGATTTGTGTAGTGTAGGAATTCATGAAACAGTTTTGTCTTACTGTCTTCTATTTTTAGTAAATTAATATTGAAGTCGCCTAATAGAATCACACAATCAGCGTAACCAAACGAGGTAACTGATTGCGTGATTGCGTCAAAGAATTCATTAACGTCAAGCCACGGTGGCCTATAGGCAGTTCCAATAATTATACGACGTTTATTGACGGTTGTTCCTAGCCACATCTGTTCAACGTTGTCTGAAAGTGGATGCTGATAAGTTCGCACACTCACACCTTGTCTGATATAAAAGCCCACTCCCCCGCCTCGACCTCCGCGCACACTTTCAGGTCGTGGTATATGCCGTAATCTATAATTAGGTACAACAGGTGCCCGGTCGTCCTGCCGTTGCCGAAGCCATGTTTCATTTATTGCTAAAATATCTAAATCTAGACTATCCAGAGCCGCTACAAACTCGTCATGTCGTGTTCCTAACGATCCAGCATTAAAAAGTCCAACCTTAAAGTATTTTTTATTGTTTTTGCCTGTGCCGGTATAGAGTTATCTCTTCATTAAACTTCAATAAAATATAATCTTTTACCCTCAACATTATATAGGCTGCATCTGCTGGAACACCACAAAATCTAACAGAAGAATGATTATTATAACGGCTCGGTACGAAAATTGTTACACGGCAACATAATTCTATATTCGGTATTTTTCTAAAACATGGAACTAATGAGCAACATGGCATGGCATATAATAAGTATATCAAAATTAGACACTCTGTAGAAAACAACCGTATCGGAGTTAACAAACTAAATTGCAAGTATAATATATTTTTAAATGCTCCATATTGTAGAGTACTATATAGAGCAGATGAGCAACATGGCATGGCATATACTAAGTAAATCAAGATTAAGCACTCTCTAGAAAACAACTGTATCGGAGTTAACAAACTAAATTGCAAGTATAATATATTTTTAAATGCTCCATATTGTAGAGTACTAAAAATTATTAGCTGTCCTCTTAACCTTACAGAAAGCATTATTACTAAACTAGACCAAACACAATAACTAAACCTCATTTGATGTCTGCGAGAAGCTGCGATGCACTTAAACTCTATGCTCGTTAACATTTCCAACGATGCTAGAGCCAAAAACACGTGCTAGATCATCGTCAGATCTGATGGTATGAACTGGTTTACCTTCTCCTTGTCGAGTATATATTCGGCCTCTTTTTGTCCAGGTAAATTTCCATTGTAAGCTTCTTGCTGCTTCACGCGCCGAATAGAAGAGTTTCCTGTTTGTAGAGGTTAGGCGTTCGTTGACATAGAATCGTCGTGGCGGGGCGTCCACGCCCAGGTCGGCTGATGTAGCCCCACGCCGAACTCTAGCGCTCTGTATAAACTCGTCCCGCAGCTGACGTCTAGATAATCGTACTACAAGACGACGACTCTTTTTGGTCTCGCCTTTGTTTAGATCAAAATTTTTGCCAACTCTTTCAGCGAATACGACATCTTCCTGTTTAAGTGACATGCCTAACTTTGTCGCCAACACCATGACAGTCTGTGTTGGATTTTCACCTGTCACCTCTGGCAGATTGGATATCTCTATATCCGACTGTAGAATGTCCTGTTCCCGGTCATTAATATCTAGTTTTAGCTGAGCGATAGTCTGCTCCAACATGCTTATTTTAGGAGAAGAGTCCGATTCCTTTAGACCTTCGAGCGCACTTATTCTTTTTTCTAGGCCGTCGATCCGTTCATTCGATCCGGAAAGTAGACTGCGCAGCTCGGAAATTTCTTGACGAAGGTCTTTAAATTCCTGTCTGACTTCACGGAGTTCGTCTCGAAATAAACGAATTTCTAGTCCCAATTCCACACTGAATGATTGGGTAGTATCGTGGGCCGTGTCGTTTAAATTCTGATTATTATCTGGGCTCATGGAGCCCGTAGGTTCAGGATTTTGGCTAGCAACATTACCCACAGATATACAGGGCGTCTCTGACTGAGGTGGCATACTATAACTGGTGGCTATGCCCTTCACAGGTGTTGCCGCATTGCCCGTTTTTGGCAACTTGCATTTACACTCTGGACACATCCAATCTGATGGTATTTGTGCATCTTCTGAAATAGCGACGCATGCTTTATGATAGATCGCAGAGCACCCGCAAGCAACGGCACCTACCGGCGAAAGGAATTTTCCACAAGCCCGGCACTTAGCCATGTTGAACCAAGTATTGATTAGGACAACGTATCTTGAACCGACTTGTACGTAGTTTAGACAATCGACAATAGATGGCGTTTACTTAGTAGTTTACTGTAATTCCAGTAGATGGGGCTAAAAGCTAGATTGTTTAACTTGGACAGCAACGATCTACTTGGGCAGGTCGATTTAACTAAAGTACGCACCTACCCTCTTCTTGTCTTTATATACCTGGTGAACAGTTTTAATTGAAGATTTACGCCACTTAGAAGCGAAGAGCGCGCCACCAAACACGTTCCTCCGCCTTGCTCATCCACCCGCTCCTCGCCACCTTCTTTAGGTCATCGGTCCAGCGGGCTGGAGGTGGTCCCACACTGCGCTTACCGGTACGCGGTCTCCACTTCAGAATACGTCTGCCCCATCGGCCGTCGGTTCTACGACAGACATGACCTACCCATTGCCACTTCAGCTTGATAATCCTTTGAGCTACATAATATGTCGGTCGCTTTTGTTCTTCTGCGAATATCGACGATCTTATCCCTGACAGTGATACCCAACATAACTCGTTCCATAGCACGCCGAGCGACTTTTAGTTTGTGGACGAGGCCAACATGAGGCCAACTGTCAGTGTCCACGTTTCTACTCCATACGTCATCATAGGTAGGACACACTATCTATGATGAAGGTACTTGCTAGACGCTAAACGATATTAAAAAAGAATAGATCATCTTTCTTACTTTCACGGTTAAAAAAAAAACAGATCTTAAAACAAACCAACTTTAAACCAATCTTTTATACAAGAATGCATAAATTGTTTGACATTCACCGCGCGTTCGTGTAATTTTTATACTTTCGTGCTTTTGACGATAGTTACAGACATCAATATAGTCAAATATGTTTTGTGTAGTTGAAAGTGTAGTTCGGTACTCGGTAGCAAATCGTGGACGTGTCGCGGAAACGGGAGACTGGAAGACGGTTTTAGGACGAGAGACGTGCTGCAAAGTTTTTATTTCCCAAAGGACACACCGATCGCCTGCCACCCAGGTGCTCCCCGTACGATGGGAACCTATAGGTATTATTTGTAGGGAAACTTTTTGGTCTCGTGTAACATAAGTAAATTATATTCGAGATTGGAACAACACCATTGTCGACGTATTCTCGCTACCTACTTACACATAGTTGCAAGTTAAGGACTCATGCCTACGACCGCTTTTTGTATGAGAATGATTTTATTCAACAATAGTTATATTGTTATATACGAGTATTTAATCCAATTTTTGTCTTCTACTTTTGGTGACTTTTGTCGGACCATTATTTTAATTACTATTTACTACATACTTTATATTAATTTATGAGCTTTGTCAAAAGCATTAAATTGATGAACATTTTACCCTCCAGTGAGATATATTTGCCATATATCACACTGATATTCATAGGAACACCTTTTATTTGATGTCTCACAACATAGTTGCAAGCATTGGTTGCAAGTTAAAATGTAGCGTAGGTACCTACAAGGTATGTTACGTATCTTTTGTTGCAACATTTTATAATACTAGTAAGTTTTATAACACTTTTAATTTGATGAATATTATACCTTTTTTTAATATTTATTAAGTCCCGATTACCCGAGTACGGAACCCTCGGTGCGCGAGTCTGAGTCGCACTTGGCCGGTTTTTTAAAATCACGTGCGAACTTTCTGATTTTTTTCGACTGAAATCAGGGCGAGTCAACTAGTAAATAGATACTAAATATGCAGAGAGATAGTCAATTGTTCCACTATGTACCTATTATTAGCTTCCACTATTTTAGTTAGAAATTTTTCAGTTATCAAGTCACTAGCTGCTTAATTAGTTAAAATAGTCGAAGTGAGAAATGGGGAGAATTCGTCAAAGATAATTCATTGTTATTTAGTTTTAGTGTAAGTTACTTCCGAGTCTGATAAATGTCCTTTCAAAGCGAACCGTCAGTCAAACCGCGGGGGCTGTCTGCAAGATATATAGTGGACCCAATACTTGCCCTTGCGAGACCCACGGCAGAAATAACTTTGAAATTAACCTATTAATGGCCCAATTATGTTTGAGCTCCATCATGTTAATAGGTCTACTCTAATATATCTTAATAGCACCTTAATATTATAAACAACCTGTGTATTTATTTGTAACTTCTGAACTTCATAGTGAATTTCAATGCGACTTTCATTCCAAATGCTATTCCCATGAAATCTTCATGAAGGCTATTGCAGAAAATATAAACGGCGCATTGTTTTATTTTTCCACTAGATGGCGTATCTTATAGAATACTAACTTCTACCTATAATCATCTATAAATCTTCTGCATCCTTACATAATAATATTATGTAGAGTTACTTTACGTTTTCTCAGTATAAGTCGTTTCATTGGAGGTTAAAATATTTTTTTCACATAATAATATAGTAGCTGCGACACTTCTTGTTGAATGTAAACCACTTATGAAAATGAATATAAAGCGGTGGATAAACCAAACGTATTTTCCGCGCGAAGTAAAACGGGGTGCTACAAATTGCTTTGGGCATAGCGTAAATTTTAATTTTATCTCTAATACCCAAATGAGCACCGTGACTCGACATAATAAATGTACTTTCCCCTCTGTAGTGTTCCAATCCACGCAGAAACTCCGCGATGTGTAACAGTTTCGTTATTTAAGTAGGTGAGTATCCATATTATTGCTTTCTTTTCCAATTTACCCTTAACCTACCTTACCGAAGCCCTTACCTTAAGCCGGTACCTTAAGCGAAAAAATCAAGCTTTTATTGCCGGGCAGTTTTTTGTCTATTATACAATAGGTACCTGCCATTATTAATTTTTGAAAATCGGTGAGGGGGTAAAATTTCCAAAAATCCTAAAACACTTCTTCATTGTGGCCTGAAAACCCAATTACCAAATATCGTAGATATAAGTGATATAGTAACTGGGAAAATGACGAACTTTCATGCAAACTTTCATCCCCTATTTAGCCCCCTTTGGAGGAATTTTTAAAAATCCTGAAATACGTAGTCCTTAGTTGTAGCTAAAAGCTCAAATACTAATTTTCATAAATATAACTTAAAAAATTACCGACTTTCATACAAACTTTTATCTCCTAAAAACTCCTTTTGGGGTCGTATTTCCAAATATCCGTTCTTAGTGGGTGCCTACGTTATAAAAGGAACCTACTGTCAAAATTTCGTGGCAAACTCCCGCGGTTTTGTCAATCAGTCAAGACTTTGAATTTTACATATACAGATAATAAGAGAAATTGGCAAAATAATTATTATATATAGCTACGTACTTAGCCATGAAAGTTACTACTACTAAGTACCTTCCTAATGTAAGTAATGATTGATTGCAAAAAACCATTAATTACACTTTACAACAATAGAACCTGAGTTCTGTATAACATACCTAAATTACGACTTGACGATTAATAGAACTATAACTACGTATTCGTCGGAATTTTGTTGTAAAGTTTACAATTTAGTTAGTTTACAAATAAGTAATTTTTTACAATTATTATTAATTTCTTACAATAAGCCGACGAAACATGAAAGATGAAAGATTCGAAAATTATTCGATTGACGTAATTACAATTTTTTTTTAATTTGTGAAGACATAATGTAAGATAATTATATACCTAACTATTAAACACTCTACCTACCATCTAAAGATGGCGGTTTATGTCGGCATAATTTTGCAATCTACACAGCAATTTTCATGAAACGCTAGAACTTGAAATAGCTAAAACGCTATATTAACTAGGTTGCAAATACCTCTGGACTTCTTTTGTAAGTTAATAGTTTCGAAACAATTTAAACCTACAAGAGGTCAATACTGTTGCATAGGTTTTAACTTTTATAGTCTATTATATTCCCAAGACTTTTTTATAGTAGGCATTAACATAACTCCAGATGCAGGTACTTTAATTAGAAATATAATAAAATTAATAATAATAATTATCATTATCATAGACATAAAAGTGAACGGGGCCACAACTAGGGCTGTATGTACAATAATAGGTACGTTTGCAAGTGATCGTCAGACTCTTTCCTAAATCTAGCTTGTCATCCATAGGGAAAATGGAAGTTGACTGGTTTGTCTTTTTCATGTTGAAAAATTTCGTTATTCTTCTCCCAATTTGACTGCAGAGGCTTTTACTCCAACTGGACAGGCTTTGATTATTTCGTTCCAGTCTAGAACTATTCGCTCAGTTTGACGTGGGTTAAATTTAATGAAATACTAGCAGTTTTGGAAGCGTTTTCGACTTACAACAACCGCAACAAGCATTAGCTCGAACAAGAACAAACAAAGTAATTAAACACATCAAACGGGGCAAAATTGAAGCCTCGATTCAAAAGCATCAGAACCATTTGAGTATGGCAAGCTTATGCCACGCTGCGCCGCTCGCTCCCGCGCCATGCCGTTGATATTTACACCTAATAGCTTACATTTTGAAACTATCAATCAATATTTATATTTAATCAATAATTTTGCTTTCCATGTAAAATGTAATCGCAGTTGTATTACCGATTTTTCAAGTACAAAATATAAATACCCCGGTCGAGCCCACCGCTGACAAAGCCCGCTCCTGACTAATGCCTAGCATTAATAACCCTTGTAATTAATCGTTTGCATGTCCGCGAGAGATCCGCCGTCGGAAATATTCCACTTTAAAATGAATTAACGAACCAACAGAACATTCCACGCGTTTTACCAGGAATGTGTTACCAGCGTTCGGTTTTCAGGAATTCTTTGTTGCTAGTTTTGTGAATATACGTTCAATCCCATCTGAACTGTTCAAACTTTCTAGTATCACCATTTGATTGTTTTTTTTATTAGATGACTTTAATATTTTCCCTAATAAATCTGCCTACGTACCGCCTGCCAGTTAGGCTACCTACTTTTTTATCTTTGTTTTTCGTCCATTTTATTTCTCGCAGGTTGAAAGGTAATATTGTCATCAGCGTTTTTAACCCCCGACCCAAAAAGAGGGGTGTTATAAGTTTGACGTGTGTATCTGTGTGTCTGTGTATCTGTCTGTGGCATCGTAGCTCCTAAACTGATGAACCGATTTTAATATAGTTTTTTTTTGTTTGAAAGGTGTCTTGATCGAGAGTGTTCTTAGCTATAATCCAAGAAAATCGGTTCAGCCTTTTGAAAGTTATCATCGCTTTTCTAGTTACTGTAACCTTCACTTGTCGGGGGTGTTATAAATTTTTAATTTAGACTTGTTTGTAAAATGTTTTGTAGAACATTGATTTTATAATGTACTAAGCATTTGATTGTTTTTTAGTTATTCATTATAAGTAATTTAAATATTTTCCGCTCATGAACCTGCCTGTAAAGAGTAGGTACTCGTAGGTACTACGTTCAGCTTAGTATAGGTTATCAACTTTTAATAAAAATTTGTCATTGATTTAATTTCTGGCAGCTTGATTCCAAAATAGGTTTTCATTGAGTGAAAGATCATAATTTTATTATTATCATGAGCATGAGAGTAAAAAGTGCATGAAAGTTATACTCAGATATATTTTAATTAGATATTTAAGTCGAGCATTAATGTTAAAACCAAATATAGGTATTTAGTAGATCCCCACTTTAAAAGGTTAAAAAATGTGATTTCTAAAGCAAAATTTATGAAAGGTTTCCAAACATAATAACCCATTATGTAAAACATGAGGAAGGTTATTTTGTCCACTCGATGTGGATGCTTGACTTCTGGAAGTGCTCTTGAACGGGATGGATCGTTGATTTTCAGGTATGGTTATGGATAAAAGCCACTAATGTCCTCTTCGAAAAAATATTGGCTTAATTCAAGGTACATTAGTCAATTCCTGTAGGTATTTTTTGGGCTCTATGAAAGTTGAATGCCTTGCAAGTTATAAATATTTGATAAAAAGCAATCATATTCGTACCACTTTTAATGATTTAGGACCATTGACTTACCATCAGGCGGCGCGATTGTGCGAAAATCGTTAAATAAAACCGGCCAAGTGCGAGTCGGACTCGCACACAAAGGTTCCGTACCATCGTACAAGATAAATATGCTTAACACTATGCAGTTTTTGAATTTGTAGGAGGGCCATTTTCATTTGTCGCTATAGTTTCAACTCTCTACCTATTACGGTTTATGAAATGCAGCCTGCTAACATACAGACAGACGGACGGACATGTGGACCGAGAGCAGAGGCTTAGTAATAGCAGGTAATGGATAGGGCCTCGTCGGCACCCTTCGGCCACGGAATCTTGACAACGGTGGTGAAGTAGCCGGTGAAACACAAAAACTCGATGGAGCCTTCAAAGTAAAACTCTTCTAAATATTGCTGCAAAACTAAAATTATAGAACAGTTTGACGTACCAAGCAATATCTTTGAGGCTAACTAAAAGTTTTATATTATAACTCTTTGAAAAGTGAAAAGCTGATCTTATACGATCAGCCTAGCAGTAGGTAACTAGGTAGTAGGTACCTACATCCATACTAATATTATGAATGCGAAAGTGTGTCTGTCTGTCCGTCTGTCTGTCTGTCATGTGTCTGCTACGTTTTCACGGCCCAACCGCTGAACGGCCGGCCGGCGGATTTTAATGAATTTGGTACAGACTTGGGGTACATCCCGGGGAAGGACATAGGCTACTTTTATCCCGGAAAATCGAAGAGTCCCTACAGGATTTAAAAAAAAACCGAAATCCACGCGGGCGAAGCCGCGCTTGACGCTTATCATAATCAGTTTTAATAACTTCATCATATTTCGATTACACTATTA
Source organism: Maniola jurtina (assembly GCF_905333055.1). Taxonomy (NCBI): domain Eukaryota; kingdom Metazoa; phylum Arthropoda; class Insecta; order Lepidoptera; family Nymphalidae; genus Maniola; species Maniola jurtina. The sequence continues at coordinate 9,488,634 of NC_060030.1, forward strand.
TCAAGAAACTTGCTGGCAAATGTACCTACTGCTATAGATTTTCACAACCAGTCCTTTTCTTTTCTTTGATACGTACTTTAACAGGATTTTAGGATAAAAGTTTAAACAACTTGAGGGTAAAGATTTCGCACTAGTTTTCGATTTCTAGGGGCAGAAAAAATGTAAATGCTTCTTGTTGTTTATTCAATCGTTTTGTACTTTTGATACCAAAAAACTCGCGTGAATAAAGTGAAAAAGATTTAACTGTCCGCTTTTAAAATGTACCTTTATTACTTAGTTATTTTATATTGATGTTGAAGAAAACGATGTCTTATACCTATATTTTTTTTTTATTACTTAAGTCTACGATACTTAAATCTAACTTACATTTTCGTTTCATAAACGAAAGGTGTCGTACAGTTTGAACAAGGTTTCTACTTCGAACTGATCACTGTACCATGTTGATCTCACTGGTATATATTTTTGAACAGTCTTAGCGTTACTCTGGCAAAGAGAGGTATCAAGTACTTAATAAGAACTGTTAACTGTCTTGAAGTCAGCTGAACCATAATAAAAAAATTATCAATCATTTTCTGTTTGGAAATATTCATGGAATGCCACAAATATTGAATAGAAGGTAGTCTTTGGGACGCAAATACATATAATTTACTTATCTCACACGAAACCGGAAAGTTTCGATAAAACAAATAATATAGGTTTCCATCTTGTAGGGAGCACCTGGGAGACAGGCGATCGGTATGCCCCTTGGGAAATAAAAACTTTGTTACACGTCGCTTGTCCTAAAGCCTTCTTTCAGTCTCATACTATATAGATAGTTCATGTACTTTCCTGTTGACTTACATACATTTTGAAACCAAAATTCTCCGATACTAAAATTATGTAGCTTTCAGATTCTTTAAGAAATATGAAAAGATAGGCCAAGTGCAAAAGCGTTTTTAGAGTTCCGTACCCAAAGCGCAATTAAAAAAAAACTATAGTTTAAGAAATATTAACCGACAAAGATTTTAGCAATGAAGTACGAATATGGTACCCAACTCTATTCGTGTTCGGAGACTTGACAGTTTTTTATTTCATAGTAAAGTCTATGATATTTTATTTATCTTCTATGATATTTATGAAATGCTTAGCGCGGGCGTTCGCATAGTTAAATTAGGTATTTGAGAAAATAAAAAGCCTTATGCTTTTGAAAGTTGAGAACTTTGTCTTCGCTAATATTAATACTTGGTACAGGAAGTTCTTGACATCTCGAGTTCGATAACTGCCCTCGCTAGAGCAAGGAATTTTTAATTCAAATGCAAAATAGAATTATCGGAGTTGGTGAGAATTAAATTGCTACGAAGTAATTTGTGTCAAGCAACTTGAAATATGGATCATGATAAGACGCTGACTTTTGCGAAATACGAAATATGTAAATGTGATATTTGCGAATAAAACAAAATCCTAGTGTCGTTTAAACTATGAGAAAACTAATTTAATCTTGTCAGAATATTTACTTTATTTATTTTTTCCATTTATAAATAGTGGTGAATTTTTAAATATACCTTTCTATGTTGGGTTTAACAACACAACCGACACAACGGTATAATTTATATTTTCTATATCGATTAGGTATTGTTCGTGAAATAATGTTCGCCACGTATCGTAAAAGGTTATGCGCGACCCATTCGTAGTTCCTATTTTTCTAAAACAGGCAGCCCTTTGTGTAGAACTTTAGGTTCGCACTTTTTTCTCCCATTGTCCAGATTGCTCGCTCGGATAGGAAAGTGATGACGTGTGTAGAATGCACACGGTACTGGCAATCTATTAGATAGCCAACAGCTACCTAAAAACCAAAGAGCTTTTTAAAACTTGACTTCGTATTCCGTTTCGCACATGTGATTTCGGGGAAATGTGACGAGTTCTAGTCCCAATTTTTCTTTTTCAAGCTCTAGTCTGACCATTAAGCGTTAAGGTTGAATCTTTTAAGTGGGCTCTACACTCGCGGCGCGAACGGCCGCGAAGGCCCGCGGCAACTGCGAATCACGAGTGTAGATGTTGTTCACGCCTTCGCGTTCGCGCTTCGCGCCTTTCTCTGATCAGTGTCGGTTTTTGGTCCGCGACAAAGGGTCGTCCATAGTCAAGAACAAGACTGGGAAGATTTACGAGTGTGGAAGGGACATAGTTCATTCGTGGATCGCGGCATACATTCACGGCGTGAATAATGGCGCGACTTCACGTGCGAGTGTAGAGCCGGCTTTAAATGTTATTAAATTGAACTGAATACACTTGTCTTTTTCTTATCAACTCTGGGATAAACTTGACAAAAGTGACAGTATTCAAAATTGATCTATGGTATACTAAGTGGGCCTAGACTGCAAATGTGTATCGTTGATAGCAATTGCATGTTGTCTTTTTTGTGAATAGAATAATGCATTTCAATACAACTTCTCGCCCGGCGACATTTTAGCCATTGTGATATACTTGTCTAGCGTGTTTGGAAGGTCCCTAACGAGAGTATCATGCCGCGCTATCATTGCAATGTTAAATATAAATCACTTGTCTTGACAAAACCACTTGAGTGTAGTAAAAACGAGTGCAAAGCGCGGATAAACCAGAGCCTATTTTCCGCGTGAAGTAAAACGGGCGGATGCAAATTGCTTTGGGCATAGCGTAAATTTTAATTTTATCTCTAATACCCAAATGAGCACCGTGACTCGACATAATAAATGTGCTCTTTCATGTTATCATTTCGCCGTGTTTAGTAATTCACGAAAAAGTGTAAACAGCCTTACAACATTCGATTTTTCAATATACTTACTTGTTCGTAAAGTGACTACGCGGTCTTTTGGCAAAAACCGTTAAGTAACTCTTACCAATTCTAGACAATTCCTGAAAAATCTAGACAATTTCTTGACTTTTCAGGAAGTATTTAAATATTAGGTGTATAATTTTCACCACGAGCACTTCGCTTGTTCCGTAAACGAAAATTAGATTTATTAGCTTCGAAGGCACATTTATTCGAAGAATTTCCATATGTAACAATTGAATTCTGAAATAAGGGTGTACGAAATGTGACTCTACATCGTTTTACTTTCTTAATGTGCCAATTTATTCACTTAACATACATTATTATCTTTTATCTACGGTTATAATTAGGGCAAAGCTGCAGCTGGAAGCTGGAGCTCGAGTAGGGCTTAGTGGCTGCTAATTTCTCCATCTTTTAGTATGCGACCCTGGGAAACGAGCAGCTTGCTTGCACAAGCTGTTGTGACTATATGTAAGGAACATGGCGCCAAGGGGGTAGGTGCTTCCTTCAGGATGAGCTCAATGGGCGTCGCGCGAGAAAGGCGCATATATTCTTTAGAGCTTCTCAATTTACGCTGAGGGCACCATTGAAGGTTTGTAGTGGGCAGAAATCCCACATTTCCCGATCTCTCCCTAAATGGATCAGGTATCTTAACATTTCTTCCTCGTTAACAAAAAATAAAAGGCAAAGTTGCAGACTTTTACTAGTTTGAGGCTTAAGCTTTTTTGAAGAAGAAGGAGTAGACAGTAATAAGACTATTACAAGTTTTTTTCTATTTAAAAGTTCTTGACGTCTTGAGTTCAACTACTTGATCTCTTTGGGATTAAATTAAGAGAAAATAAATTATTTAAGTTGGTATCGGATTAAATAGCATGATTTTTGCACAAAGAGAAGAGTATGATAACAAATTGAGTTTGGCAAGGCGTGAAATATGTGAATAGAATATTCGGAAGGAAGTAATTATGTAAAGAGGTTTCGATAAGGGTGATTGTAAGTCGTACATAAAAAGGTACAAGACTTATCAAACAATAAAGTTTACCTTTAGTAACTCAAGATCTCTGTGGTGGAAATTGATGTGATATAAATTGTAGCAAAGCACATAAAAATCTAAGGGAATGTGAAATTTGGAAAAAGTTAAAGTCGAATATTAAAAGAAATAAAAGTCTCTTGAATACCAAGAAAATCATCGAAAGAAAATACATGACGTCAATTCAAATAAGCCAAATTTTATGGCTGTCCTGACTCGGCAAGTTCGTTGAAACGTTATAAAGGTTTACATAAACAACGTCGATATACCGACCACCGTAAAAGATCAGCTTTTCACTTTTCAAAGGGCCCGAACTTAAAGTTGGCCTCGAGGAATTTATTAGAATTTCAAGCCGTTTTCCAATTTTAACTTTTCTAGGTTACCGTAATGTTTACTTTTCGTTTGACGGGATAAGCTTTTGTTGCTCTTCAAGATACCTTTTGAATTTGTTAACGAGGGACTTTCAAAATGTCACATTTAAAATAATGAGAATGAAGTGCCTAGTCGACCAAACGAATTAAAATTAGGGTTGTAAAGCCCCTATTTGTTACAAAAGTACTAGTCCTCCTTTGCAAGATCTTCAAAAACTCTAGATCCAAACTTTTATTACTAAGTTAATATCAATGAAGGTACGCATTGACGATAATAGAAGAAACTAGCTCGTCGTGTGAATATAAGGTATAGTATTTTCTTATTATTGAGGGTTATGACCTCTACCATACATAATGGTGACGTTTTTCGTGGGGCGATAATGCGCTGGGCTCCCAAATCCATCGGTATACTACTCAAAGAAGAGTCAGGTATTATTTTGATAGGAATATTTTTATTTTATCAGAATAAAACTGGGCCGACAACTTCACGCGCTCCCCAAAACACTAAGGAGAAGTCAGTCATACATCCAAATACCGACTGTAAGTAGCATAATCGTGTAACATTATTATTATATTAACATACTATTATAAAATTAAAGAAAAAAATAGGTCGTTCTAGATTCTAGATGATCGAGCTAGTGAAATTATAAATGAAATAAATCTATCACAAATATGCCCAATACAAAATAGATATGCGTAAGTAGAAATGAAGACGTAGAGGCCCTTTGACCACTATTAATAACGGACGGTCATTTTATGAATAAGTTGCTGAGTATTTTCGATAACGTCGCATGAATCGTTCGCTTATATTTATGAGGATCTAAGGGATAACGACGTGTTGAATTAAGCCAGCATTTTTTCTAAGTGGGCATAAACGGGCTGCTTTCACCCATATATATTGGAGTGTCGTATATTTTACGATCCATCCCGCTCGAGGGCACTTCCAGAGGGCGAGGATCCTCGTCGAGTGGGTAAAATTACCTCGCTCGTGTTTTACAAACTGGATTTGCCTTGTCATAATTATCTAGGTACGTTGAATCCAAAGAGGATAAATGATGATTGTGCTTATACAGCGGGATGTAAGCGCAGATTCCAGGTCTTGCCTGATTTGGTTCGTAGCAGGAATAGGTACGTGGCGTGGTAAGTGGAATTTGTATATTATCTTACAACGTGGTGCCCGCGACTTCATCCGCGTGGATTTAGGTTGTTAAAAATCGCGTGAGTTTCTTGTTTTCCAGGATATTTAATTAGTAGTCTGTGACCACTCTCCAGGTCTTTAACTGTATCTATGCGAAAAATCACGTGAATCCGTTGATCTGTTGCTGCGTGATTGAAGAACAAATAGGTGAAAAACAGCATGCCATTCCGGAGGAAACGTTTGTTTTCCTGAGATAAAAAGTAGTATTGTCACTTTTCAGATCTTTAACTCATGCAAAGAGTCACGCCAATTCGTTTCTCCGTTGCGGCGTGATTGAAGGAAAAACCAACAAACAAACACTTTTCCACATTAATCACACTTATCACACTAATAATATTATAATGGCGAAAGTTTGTATGCGTGTGTGTGTATGTTTGTTACTCCTTCACGCAAAAACCACTGGACGGATTTGGCTGAAATTCAGAATGGAGATAGATAATATCCTGGATTAGCACATAGGCTACTTTTTATCCCGGAAAATCAAAGAGTTCCCACGGGATTTCAAAAAACCTAAATGCACGCGGGCGAAGTTGCGGGCATCGGCTAGTTTATAATATGAGTAATTGTGTAGTGATTATCATTAACTAGCTGATGCCCGCGACTTCGTTCGCATGGATGTAGGTTTTTTAAAAATCCCGTGGGAACTCTTAGATTTTCCGGGATAAAAAGTAGCCTATGTGCTAATCCAGTGTATAATCTATCTCCATTCTAAATTTCAGCCCAATCCGTCCAGTACTTTTTGCGTGAAGGAGTAACAAACATACACACACACACACACACACACACACACACACACACACACACACACACACACACATACAAACTTTCGCCTTTATAATATTAGTGTGATGTGATGTGATATAGTAGTTTCCGGTAGTTATGTGATAACACATAAATTATTATTAAACTTTGTTTGATTTATATCAATCAACTAGCTGATACCCGCGACTTCGTTCGCGTGGATGTAGGTTTTTAAAATTCCCGTGGGAACTCTTTGATTTTCCGGGATAAAAAGTAGCCTATGTGCTAATCCAGGGTATAATCTATCTCCATTCTAAATTTCAGCCCAATCCGTCCAGTAGTTTTTGCGTGAAGGAGTAACAAACATACACACACACACACACACACACACACACACACACACACACACACACACACACACACACACATACAAACTTTCGCCTTTATAATATTAGTGTGATTGTATTTTTCGGTTTAGAAATTTATTTCATTTCAACTGTCCTGGATAAAATTTAGATTTCATTTTCACTGCAACAATCTTCTTTAATTTTTTAAAAAATTAATCCTCGATATTGAATTAAAAAAGCGACCGAAATAGTGATGTTTAAATAAATCATTTAAAAGTTTGAATAGCTAACACAATGTGATGATACGGGTATTCACAAAACTGGCAACAAAAGAATTCCTGAAAACCGAATAACTGGTAACACATTCCTGGTAAAACGCGTGGAATGTTCTGTTGGTTCGTTAATTCATTTTAAAGTGGAATATTTCCGACGGCGGATCTCTCGCGGACATGCAAACGATTAATTACGAGGGATATTAATGCTAGGCATTAGTCAGGAGCGGGCTGTGTCAGCGGTGGCCCGGACCGCTCGGGGTGTTTACATTTTGTACTTGAAATATCGATAATCCAATAGTGATGACAGCATTTTGCTGTGGAACGGTTAATAAGCCCTAAAAGGTAGGCTATTTATTGAGTTAAAAGCTTTGCCGAAGGTTCACAACGAACACTACAAAAATACTTCAATTATTTTATTTTAGCTTAGCTGTAATAGGTATTGGATTATTTTATGGAATAATGAATATAATAATACTTACTTATCTATCTTATCTATAGATCTTGCAAAACATACCTAGTGCTGCCCAGAAAATCTTCGAAATACCTACTCCATGAGTACTTAGGTATATTTTCCCTTTCGAAAACTAAATACTTGTGCTTGAGACAGTTTAGGATTCCCACACATCCCAGATTAGCAGGATTTTACCAAGTTTGTTATATAATATTATTTGAGAAATTAAAACAATTATTGAAAACACAATAAAATATCTAATACTTTTGGTAGCAATATTATAAAAATATTAGCATACAAAACACCAGTAAGCACATAGGTACCTATCTTTACCCTAATTTTCTAGTATAGAGATTAGTATTAGAAATCAAAGGATTTTGATGACAAGATGTTTTTTTGGCATACGCATGATTGTTCCTCGCACGTTTCTAGTATTTATAAGTAGAGTGTCCCGGTTTATTTATAAAAGTTATGGAAACCCTACACTAATAGGGCTGGGTGTTTAGGATGAAACTATTTAGTGAGGTTTATGTCAGTAGTTAATTAGCCATCGAGAAGCCATATTATAGCAAGTGCGAACGATGCGTGCGTTCGGTAAGCGTTGATAACGCGTGTAATCCTATGAAATGTAGGTATTGTGCTGCTCTAGACGAGGCCGCTGTGCCTTAATTGCGTCTGTGTATAAGTAACAAATGGGTTGGCCAAGCTAAATAACCCCAATTTTGTAACTAATTTGCCGTCACGTTCGCATCTTTCGTCGTGTCGCCAAACGATGGACGTCCACCGCTGGACAGGTAAATGCCACTTATAGGGACTTCCTGACGCCACAGTCTCACAACACCAGGTTACCTACATCTTTACACCGTTGTTATTGTCGACTAACCGGTGACTTTGTTCGCATGGAATAGATATTTTTTTTCAAATTTTGATGATACTTGGCTGATAATATTTCTTTAGGATGAAATAAGCCTCTTTGCCTGTGTTCGGAGTGCTATTTTTATACCGAATTTTTTCAAGATTGGTATGTTGATAAAGTTAACAGACGTACATAATATTCCGACACATTTCCCCATTTATAATTTAGACTAAGTTTGAATAGCTGCTATGACATTTTTATGCTCTCAAGTAGCGTTATAATAGGTATTTGAGTAAATTAAATATCAGAGCTATCTCTGAATTTTTTCTCGACTAGGCTAGGTGGGCCGTGACTAATTGTGTTACAGGTACGCAATCTCTAAACTAAATAATTGAAAATTCTAAATGTAAGGCTATCTGTTTCCACACGGAGCATTATGAAAGGGATAGCAGTAGGTAGTTTTAGGTATTCATTAGCTGTTTTTAGTAAAAAACATGCAAAATTTTAGTAAAAAACATGCAGACACTTTTCATATAAAGGGCAAAACCATAGCAGCTGAAAAATGGACACGATAAAATGTGTTCTCTTGTACGACTGGACCCATGTGACCGCTACTCATATAAACCTCACGTAAAATTGTCGTTCCGGTCTAAGATATGTGACAGTGTAAGGGCCACTGAGATATTTTATATTGGAGGCAAATAAAATGGAGTTAAGTGTTAGCGACCTCTGCTTCACATTTATTTTATGGCAAAGAAAATGTCTCACGATGTAACTACCTTGCAAGTTGGTGTATAAGCAATACATAATAATTGAAATGAAATTAGAAAAGCTTATTTTTTATTTTCTTAACTGCAGCTTCATATATTTTATTTAAATTCTTATCTCCTTTTGTTATTGTTTTTGAACACCAGTGAGTAGTAAATGTAGAAGAAAAACTCATCATCAGCAGTCGTTTATAAGAAAACGTTCAGTGGTGCATTAGCAATGCATCCTTATAACTACGTTTAGGTTTCGTGAGGAAACCTGTAGGTATATCTGAGAGTTCTCCATATACTCACTATACGCATGAAACCCCATATGAGTGAATTTATGTAAAAAACGGCATTGTGGTATGGTTTGGTATGAACTGTAATTCAAAACTTGAAAGTTGCCCGGCCTCGGCATCCCTATATTGGCTACCCGTGCATATCCATGACTTAACTATGCTGCAATGAAATATGAAAACAGTGGCTACACGCTTGCACCGGATACAGAGTATAGAAACTGGCTTGAATTTTGCGGTAGATACTAGTACAACCGATTACTTCAACCTTTGAACAAGGTAAACTTTTTCCCAGTAGTTCAACTGTATCCAATTTTAAAACCTTTAAAGAATTAAATTGCTGGGACAAAATAGTTGAACTCAGGTAGTGCGGGAATTCAAGGGAACTGATTTAATTAAATCTTAAAATTGAAGAAAAAGCAATACCAAGTACCTGGGTTTAACTACTTTGTCCCAGCAGTTCAACTCATGCGATTGAACTACTGAGATAAAAAGTCTCAGTGGTTCAACGGTTTAACTAAACGGTTGTATTAGTGGGAATGAACAGAATATTGCGCTGTTTGATATGTTTAATTATTTTGTTTCCCATTTCAGCTAGGTCTTGTTGCGGTCGCTCCAAGTTGAAAGCTCTCACAAACCGGTCTAGTTGGTATTACATTAAACGTAACCCAAGCTAAGCAAATAGTTAAATACCTAGACTGCCAAGAACGAAACAATTAATATTGTATCGAGGAGATTAAACCATCGTAGTAACAGCGAGATTGTACTCTGTTCTAATTACTTTGAAAATATAACTAGTTTTATAGGTAGGTATATTATATTCTTTGTCTCTGTTTTATTTTTTAATTTATTAGAATCATGGTTTCTAATAAATTGAAAAATTAAATTGAAGAATACATACATATACAATAAATAGTGCCTATTAATAAAACTGGACCCATTCCCAAATAAAAATATTAAAACGCTCCTTAAAATATAAAAGGGTTTTATGGTTTATTTAATCGTAAGATATTTATTTTGTAGTCGTGAAGTCTTCAAAAATCAACTAGATACTTCATTATTTAGGACGGGACTAGCATTTCATTGAATTATCAGTCTAATTCAACCGAACAAAAATTATTATAGTCTTATTATCCATAGCTTTCAAAAGGTCACAGAAAACATCTTTGAATCTATTTACTATCTAGGTCTAGGACCCTTACTTTGAGCGTATAAAGTGAAAGTGCAACCTCGGCCTTACACTGATAATCTCGTAGACTCTTGTCCTATTGTGTAGCACAAGCTACAGGCGTAGACCCTGTTGCTTCTGCAGTTATTATGAACAGTATCGTTGTTATAAGCTTCCTCTTGCCAGCCATCAATAAAAATACTGTTTCATTTACATCTTTCAATTACAGTGAATAAAATTAAAAAGGTAGGCACATTATGGCTTTACTTGAATTTCTCATTCAATTCGATCCACATATATTATTTTGCGTTACGAAACAACTATAATCGCAACTAATTTACAATAAATGGGATTACATTTAAGACTCATAATTTTAAGAAAACTCATAGTCTTATAGTGTGCGTAGGGTACCTACGCAAGACTTACAGAATACGTAGAAGACGTACAGAATTTTTGTTTTTCCACTATGTTTTCACAATTCTTATTATATTTTGGCTTAACTTGCTCTTTTTATATATTATGATAGAAATAGATACATATCGAAAGTTAATTTTAAACCAATCTATTTCGCGAGTTCCACAAGGAGTCGAGGTACGGGTCCACTATATATCTTGCGGGAACCAACCGCGATTTGACTGACGGCGCACTCTGAAAGGTCATTTATCAGACTCACTAGCGGGTTGTATTAAACCAAACAGCAATGAATCCTAATAGACAAATTATCCTTCTAATGCGTTCCAAATATTATCGCATTAAATTAACAAACATAAAACTGAAACAGCATACTTAATTATAAGGTTACTGGGTATGCTGTAATATGCTGTACATTGCCAGTGAGTCCCATATACCCGCTTTTGTGTGGGATGCGTAAATACATTTTCGCCAGCGAAAAAAAAGGTCAGGAACATACAAAGACACTATACAATAACTACACATTTGTTCATATAAACATGGTGTGTAAAATTCGTAGTCGTTGATCAATAAGACAGAAAATGCAAAACGCACTTAGTAGTGTTGAAGTGATAGCGCTCCACAAAGTGACCCAAATTTCGCAAAAGTAAGTCTTCACTTTAGATACGTAGTATGTAACATATCTGCTACTTTTTACAAAATTATTCCTATCAACAGAACAGGGAACAGATGTTATTCTATATTGATTGCCACGCACTGGAGCTCCTACTTTTATACTTGATCTGATATCATACTTGGTAATAATTATGCGGGATTTACTCAAAAATATTATTTTTATAATAATTATATACATGTTTAAATCAGTAAGGAGGCGATCCATAGAAGAACCATAGTAACTACCATAGCTAAATGGGTTGCGATACTGAAGTGGCAATGGGTGGGGCACGTAGTTTGAAGAATCATCATACTTTGGGGTCGCAAGGTGCTGGGATGGCAATCGTCTCATTGGACACATGCTGCGTAAGGTCGTTGTTTATGGAAGTTTAAAAGAGACCATGTCCAGCAGTAAACCTCTATTCGTTGACGATGACAACGACAATGACGACTTCTTAAAACCACATACATGTGATAAGTATAACGCAGACCCCTCACTATAACATCGTTAATTCTGTAGTAATAATGTAGCATCCGTTTGTTACACGCGAATGTTAGATATCCACCCATGTAAACCACACATTTCAGTTCACCTAGTGCATCATCAGTGTGCAAGTCACGAAAAGACATTTTGTTTAACTTCTCAACTCCTTTGTTCACGTTCGAATGGGATATAATTTTCATAAAGAACACGAAGTTTGCCTGTAATAAAAATTAGATTTAGCAGAATTCCAAGTTTTCCAGTAGATAGGTAGGTACGAAAATAAAACTACGATGTTTATACCGTCTCTCTGACTTCAGACAAAGCAAATGTTTATAATTCATCACGCGCTCTTCCGTTAAAGCAAATATTGTGAGCTTAACGTGCTTATCTCTGAAGAAATTCTGGGTTCAAATTCAAACATATAAGTAATTAGATAGTAACATGGAACTAAAATAAAAGCAATGATAATTTTATAGTGCCAATCATTTTGTTTGGGAATCATCAATTTGAGAAATTAAAACAATTATTGAAAACACAATAAAATATCTAATACTTTTGGTAGCAATATTATAAAAATATTAGCATACAAAACACCAGTAAGCACATAGGTACCTATCTTTACCCTAATTTTCTAGTATAGAGATTAGTATTAGAAATCAAAGGATTTTGATGACAAGATGTTTTTTTGGCATACGCATGATTGTTCCTCGCACGTTTCTAGTATTTATAAGTAGAGTGTCCCGGTTTATTTATAAAAGTTATGGAAACCCTACACTAATAGGGCTGGGTGTTTAGGATGAAACTATTTAGTGAGGTTTATGTCAGTAGTTAATTAGCCATCGAGAAGCCATATTATAGCAAGTGCGAACGATGCGTGCGTTCGGTAAGCGTTGATAACGCGTGTAATCCTATGAAATGTAGGTATTGTGCTGCTCTAGACGAGGCCGCTGTGCCTTAATTGCGTCTGTGTATAAGTAACAAATGGGTTGGCCAAGCTAAATAACCCCAATTTTGTAACTAATTTGCCGTCACGTTCGCATCTTTCGTCGTGTCGCCAAACGATGGACGTCCACCGCTGGACAGGTAAATGCCACTTATAGGGACTTCCTGACGCCACAGTCTCACAACACCAGGTTACCTACATCTTTACACCGTTGTTATTGTCGACTAACCGGTGACTTTGTTCGCATGGAATAGATATTTTTTTTCAAATTTTGATGATACTTGGCTGATAATATTTCTTTAGGATGAAATAAGCCTCTTTGCCTGTGTTCGGAGTGCTATTTTTATACCGAATTTTTTCAAGATTGGTATGTTGATAAAGTTAACAGACGTACATAATATTCCGACACATTTCCCCATTTATAATTTAGACTAAGTTTGAATAGCTGCTATGACATTTTTATGCTCTCAAGTAGCGTTATAATAGGTATTTGAGTAAATTAAATATCAGAGCTATCTCTGAATTTTTTCTCGACTAGGCTAGGTGGGCCGTGACTAATTGTGTTACAGGTACGCAATCTCTAAACTAAATAATTGAAAATTCTAAATGTAAGGCTATCTGTTTCCACACGGAGCATTATGAAAGGGATAGCAGTAGGTAGTTTTAGGTATTCATTAGCTGTTTTTAGTAAAAAACATGCAAAATTTTAGTAAAAAACATGCAGACACTTTTCATATAAAGGGCAAAACCATAGCAGCTGAAAAATGGACACGATAAAATGTGTTCTCTTGTACGACTGGACCCATGTGACCGCTACTCATATAAACCTCACGTAAAATTGTCGTTCCGGTCTAAGATATGTGACAGTGTAAGGGCCACTGAGATATTTTATATTGGAGGCAAATAAAATGGAGTTAAGTGTTAGCGACCTCTGCTTCACATTTATTTTATGGCAAAGAAAATGTCTCACGATGTAACTACCTTGCAAGTTGGTGTATAAGCAATACATAATAATTGAAATGAAATTAGAAAAGCTTATTTTTTATTTTCTTAACTGCAGCTTCATATATTTTATTTAAATTCTTATCTCCTTTTGTTATTGTTTTTGAACACCAGTGAGTAGTAAATGTAGAAGAAAAACTCATCATCAGCAGTCGTTTATAAGAAAACGTTCAGTGGTGCATTAGCAATGCATCCTTATAACTACGTTTAGGTTTCGTGAGGAAACCTGTAGGTATATCTGAGAGTTCTCCATATACTCACTATACGCATGAAACCCCATATGAGTGAATTTATGTAAAAAACGGCATTGTGGTATGGTTTGGTATGAACTGTAATTCAAAACTTGAAAGTTGCCCGGCCTCGGCATCCCTATATTGGCTACCCGTGCATATCCATGACTTAACTATGCTGCAATGAAATATGAAAACAGTGGCTACACGCTTGCACCGGATACAGAGTATAGAAACTGGCTTGAATTTTGCGGTAGATACTAGTACAACCGATTACTTCAACCTTTGAACAAGGTAAACTTTTTCCCAGTAGTTCAACTGTATCCAATTTTAAAACCTTTAAAGAATTAAATTGCTGGGACAAAATAGTTGAACTCAGGTAGTGCGGGAATTCAAGGGAACTGATTTAATTAAATCTTAAAATTGAAGAAAAAGCAATACCAAGTACCTGGGTTTAACTACTTTGTCCCAGCAGTTCAACTCATGCGATTGAACTACTGAGATAAAAAGTCTCAGTGGTTCAACGGTTTAACTAAACGGTTGTATTAGTGGGAATGAACAGAATATTGCGCTGTTTGATATGTTTAATTATTTTGTTTCCCATTTCAGCTAGGTCTTGTTGCGGTCGCTCCAAGTTGAAAGCTCTCACAAACCGGTCTAGTTGGTATTACATTAAACGTAACCCAAGCTAAGCAAATAGTTAAATACCTAGACTGCCAAGAACGAAACAATTAATATTGTATCGAGGAGATTAAACCATCGTAGTAACAGCGAGATTGTACTCTGTTCTAATTACTTTGAAAATATAACTAGTTTTATAGGTAGGTATATTATATTCTTTGTCTCTGTTTTATTTTTTAATTTATTAGAATCATGGTTTCTAATAAATTGAAAAATTAAATTGAAGAATACATACATATACAATAAATAGTGCCTATTAATAAAACTGGACCCATTCCCAAATAAAAATATTAAAACGCTCCTTAAAATATAAAAGGGTTTTATGGTTTATTTAATCGTAAGATATTTATTTTGTAGTCGTGAAGTCTTCAAAAATCAACTAGATACTTCATTATTTAGGACGGGACTAGCATTTCATTGAATTATCAGTCTAATTCAACCGAACAAAAATTATTATAGTCTTATTATCCATAGCTTTCAAAAGGTCACAGAAAACATCTTTGAATCTATTTACTATCTAGGTCTAGGACCCTTACTTTGAGCGTATAAAGTGAAAGTGCAACCTCGGCCTTACACTGATAATCTCGTAGACTCTTGTCCTATTGTGTAGCACAAGCTACAGGCGTAGACCCTGTTGCTTCTGCAGTTATTATGAACAGTATCGTTGTTATAAGCTTCCTCTTGCCAGCCATCAATAAAAATACTGTTTCATTTACATCTTTCAATTACAGTGAATAAAATTAAAAAGGTAGGCACATTATGGCTTTACTTGAATTTCTCATTCAATTCGATCCACATATATTATTTTGCGTTACGAAACAACTATAATCGCAACTAATTTACAATAAATGGGATTACATTTAAGACTCATAATTTTAAGAAAACTCATAGTCTTATAGTGTGCGTAGGGTACCTACGCAAGACTTACAGAATACGTAGAAGACGTACAGAATTTTTGTTTTTCCACTATGTTTTCACAATTCTTATTATATTTTGGCTTAACTTGCTCTTTTTATATATTATGATAGAAATAGATACATATCGAAAGTTAATTTTAAACCAATCTATTTCGCGAGTTCCACAAGGAGTCGAGGTACGGGTCCACTATATATCTTGCGGGAACCAACCGCGATTTGACTGACGGCGCACTCTGAAAGGTCATTTATCAGACTCACTAGCGGGTTGTATTAAACCAAACAGCAATGAATCCTAATAGACAAATTATCCTTCTAATGCGTTCCAAATATTATCGCATTAAATTAACAAACATAAAACTGAAACAGCATACTTAATTATAAGGTTACTGGGTATGCTGTAATATGCTGTACATTGCCAGTGAGTCCCATATACCCGCTTTTGTGTGGGATGCGTAAATACATTTTCGCCAGCGAAAAAAAAGGTCAGGAACATACAAAGACACTATACAATAACTACACATTTGTTCATATAAACATGGTGTGTAAAATTCGTAGTCGTTGATCAATAAGACAGAAAATGCAAAACGCACTTAGTAGTGTTGAAGTGATAGCGCTCCACAAAGTGACCCAAATTTCGCAAAAGTAAGTCTTCACTTTAGATACGTAGTATGTAACATATCTGCTACTTTTTACAAAATTATTCCTATCAACAGAACAGGGAACAGATGTTATTCTATATTGATTGCCACGCACTGGAGCTCCTACTTTTATACTTGATCTGATATCATACTTGGTAATAATTATGCGGGATTTACTCAAAAATATTATTTTTATAATAATTATATACATGTTTAAATCAGTAAGGAGGCGATCCATAGAAGAACCATACTAACTACCATAGCTAAATGGGTTGCGATACTGAAGTGGCAATGGGTGGGGCACGTAGTTTGAAGAATCATCATACTTTGGGGTCGCAAGGTGCTGGGATGGCAATCGTCTCATTGGACACATGCTGCGTAAGGTCGTTGTTTATGGAAGTTTAAAAGAGACCATGTCCAGCAGTAAACCTCTATTCGTTGACGATGACAACGACAATGACGACTTCTTAAAACCACATACATGTGATAAGTATAACGCAGACCCCTCACTATAACATCGTTAATTCTGTAGTAATAATGTAGCATCCGTTTGTTACACGCGAATGTTAGATATCCACCCATGTAAACCACACATTTCAGTTCACCTAGTGCATCATCAGTGTGCAAGTCACGAAAAGACATTTTGTTTAACTTCTCAACTCCTTTGTTCACGTTCGAATGGGATATAATTTTCATAAAGAACACGAAGTTTGCCTGTAATAAAAATTAGATTTAGCAGAATTCCAAGTTTTCCAGTAGATAGGTAGGTACGAAAATAAAACTACGATGTTTATACCGTCTCTCTGACTTCAGACAAAGCAAATGTTTATAATTCATCACGCGCTCTTCCGTTAAAGCAAATATTGTGAGCTTAACGTGCTTATCTCTGAAGAAATTCTGGGTTCAAATTCAAACATATAAGTAATTAGATAGTAACATGGAACTAAAATAAAAGCAATGATAATTTTATAGTGCCAATCATTTTGTTACTTTTCATTTTATCGCTTTAAAAATAAAGTATTTAGAACTCTATAAAACTATTATATTCCTTGGAAGATAAATACGAAATAACTTTCGTATACAGCTTTAATTTCACGAAACGACTTCTCTGAAATTAATTCTGTGGTGCAATTCGAGTTTAAAAACTGTCCAAGTAAGGAATTTTCATATTAGTTCAGAAGAATAGTACTAAACTAGTGTCTATAAAATTACTACGAGTATGATATGAATTATTTGTTTTAACAACATGTCTAATATGGATCGTAGATTTAAATTTGATTTAAAAAGTTTAGTTGAAAGAGTTTTGCGAGGAGTTTATGGTCGTTTTGCATTCAAACGAACTAAGTATGCACATCATATATGTATAATTCTACAAAAAAAAAATAAGGCTACGCGTACACTGGCTTCTATTACCCGAGCGTCAACCATTTTCAGCTATAGAATGTGAAGATGTACCTACTCGAGCTTCTCTGCGGTAGCTTTGAAATCTTCTAATTCTTCTACTCGGATATTAATTGAGCCACTCCTAAGTGTTTCTCTGGAAACCTAAGCTACTAAAAATATTTTAGACGCTCAAATGCTGAAAAAAAACGAATGCTCAGGGAATAGTAACCATTTGGCATCCAACCAGTCATACTTCTTTGATGTTCATCCACTTATCAGTAAGTGAACTGAAAAGTATAAAGGAAACTGCCTGACGTGAAGAAATCTTTAAAGCCTTTGAATAAACATTTACTTATTTCAGACCCTTTACCAGCCGTGAAGGGGATCGGCAACTTTTCCTAAACTTATTTAAGCTTTTATCTCAGAAATCTTTAGAGGAATCAAAGAACACATAAAACTAAATAGAATCAAATAAGCTGAAGTTGCAAGAGATTTTGCAATACTTTTTCTAAAATATGTTTTTGCAATACCTTTTAGAATGATAACAATAATTATTGAAACGGGTTTGTTATAGTGTAGCCAGCTTTTCTAATTTGTAAACTTTGAACTGTTAGTTTACAATTTAAAAATACTGTGAAACGTTGTATATGCAACGTTCGGGCATCTATCCTATGACCAGCAGCTTACAGTCTAAAGTTTTGAGTTGCGTTTTGCTTTTAAAGCCTGAAACATACCGGTTGATTTCGCGTAGATGTGCACGAACTGTATGAGACATGGCACACCACTTGCATGACGTACACGTGCACGTAGATGTAATGCGTAAAACAAACAGGCTGCGTACCCTACGCAGAACGAAACGGCAACGTCGCATAACGTGTGCAGTGATGACGTTGTATTCAATTTCATTTCCTATTGGACATCACGCCAAACATGCTCGAACACATCATGGTCAACCCATCGCCGGGCCACTACTGAGAACAGGTCCCCTTTCAGTATTAGTTAGGGCTTGAGCCATAGGCTACCATGCTGGCCCAGTGCGAATTGGCAGGCTTCATTCACTTTTGAAAACATTATGGAAAACTCTCAGGCATGCAGGTTTTCTCAGGATGTTTTCTTTCACCGTTAAAACAAGTGATTTTTAATTGCTTAAAACGCACATAGCTCCGAAAAGTTAGAGGAGCGTGCCCAAGTTTGCACTCCTGACCTCCCAAATAGGAGACAGACGTTTTATTAACCACTAGGCTATCATGGCTATACCCAACCTAGCAGGCAATCACCTTTGTGTACAAAAAGAACCAAGCCATCGCATAGTTCACTCTGGCATACCTCTCCTAAAACGCGCAGCTTTGCAATGATGGCTTTATGATGGACAACACAACACACACTTAACGTGAAAATGTGAAAAAATAAAAATAGAAGTAAGGATCAATTCGGCAACGCCGAGCTATGCAAGGGAATCTAAATTTGGTGCAAGGAGATCATGTCTGTGTGTCATTGTTTAGAGTTCTGGAGAACGTCGCCGGAGTCAATATGCGGAACATTTCCTATTATACGCCCACTTCTTCCCGTGCACTGATGGATTCACCTAGAGATGTTGTTTTAGTAAAAGTTTCATATAACAGATGATTAATTCTAATTTTTATCCGACTCTACAGGTTTTGATAAAAAGACTCAGCACGATTGTACCACATTTCATTTAGTCCATCCGTCGCGTCTTCTGTTTTTATGACACAATAATTTAATTCAGAAACTAATAAGTAAAATGGGATAGTTGAAATTTGCATTGTTATAGAAGCTTGTTACCGCAACATAGGTACTTAAGTTAATAATTTGAAAAAAAAAATGGTATACCTACCTACCATGTATTTTTTGCGTGTCGAATCCGCTCAAAAATATTCTCAAGCTTCGATGTCAGCGGAGGGGTGTTAAACTTTGACTTCTTTGGCTTTTTGTGTGCCTGTGACAAAGTAGCGCTCAAACGGATGGAACAATTCGCCATTTGAAAACTTAAAAATAAATAGACATACCAAACTTTGTCTCATTTCATCTAAGATATAAAGTTATACGAGTTGCAAAGTGTGGCAATTTTGCAAAAATATTACGAGATTAGTTCATCCTCCCTTGTTAAACAAAGTCTATTAAAAATTCAAAGTTTCCAGAAGAGCGCGGACCGACTTAATAAATCTGCATTAGCAGCTCCATGGAGTTCTGAGCATATTTTTATTCCAACACAATTTGTAATGGAAGCGACACGCGGAGACAAGAGCGCAAGGCTAGGGGAGGTCGGAGGCGGCAAAATTACTTGCAAATTCCATTTACGGAGTCGGCTAGGCGACGTCAAAAGAAACTGGTGAGGTGGCTACTCTATTTATTTTATGATTTTAGTTAATTCACACCGACTTCTTTGTTTTTAATTATTATTAATTAAGTAAAACTTGTTTATAGCAAATTTTGAAACGGCAATATTTTTAATAGGTCCATCTTACTTATCACTCAGTATAAAAGCGATTATTTCTCATACTTTTGTATTACGATGTGTCTTTGTGAGACGTGATTGTGTTGAAAGAGTGATTTAATAATAATATTTATTTGTCTTTATAAATTTTCATATTAAATCTGAAAATACTGTGTAAGATCTGTTCGCATTTTGCAAGTAAGTAGGTACTTATTTAAGTATTAAGTAGTTATTGAACCTAACTACAAATTATTAATTTTAAAATATCAATAAGTACAAAACGTTCAGCCACTTTATTAATATTGAAAGCTTACACTACAAAACGAACGAGCTTGCAGCGAGCAGAATATAATGTGAAAATAACAAACCGCTTTCCAGACTTGCTTCTACACGTCCGACACCTAATAAGTGTAGACGGGAATGAAGTAAAAATTTGTTCCATTGTCATTCCGCGGGCGTAGCGGTGGTAATGAGCTAAGTTCGCCGTTACGTCTCGTAACTTACATACCAATCGGACCTTGCGCCGTCCGCGCCCGTATTGGTAATCATTCCACAAACATTGAAAACAGAAAAGTTCTAATTATGTTTGTCTGGGAATGATGCAACTGTTATTTTCTTTTGTGATTTCGCCGCCTTGAGAATTTATACTAAGTATATTACCTTTTTTTGACATTATATTTGAATTATTCTTAGAGTAACATTTTTTTTCCGTTTGGCTTATATTAGTGCTAAAAAATTCTTACCGAGATTACTTGTCTCCTTTAGCACATTGACGTACACGCACTTGGTGCGCGGTGCCTACGCGGTATCACACTACAGCTATATTAGACGCTTGATTAGACGTTATTCGTTTCGCTTCCGCGTGTGAAATGATTTCGCTTCGACATGACAGCTCAAGCCCTGCATCACACTGTAAACCCATACTTCAGTTAACTGGCGTTCGAGAAAATTGCCTCAATCACTAACAATTTTATTAAAATGACAACGCCGATGAAGTTGTAAGTCACTTCGTTCATAAAAATTAAAATAGTCTAATAAAATGCAAGGTTTCTAATTAAAACATTTATAATTCCAGTAAAAGAACAATAACAATGTTAAGAGTAAAATTGTTTTATAAACCGCAATCGAGCGAACTTTATGAGTCGCATAAACGTCGCTAGAAGAAAGGGCGACATTGCGACTTTGAA
Source organism: Maniola jurtina (assembly GCF_905333055.1). NCBI lineage: Eukaryota > Metazoa > Arthropoda > Insecta > Lepidoptera > Nymphalidae > Maniola > Maniola jurtina. Next base: position 9,509,883 of record NC_060030.1, read on the forward strand.
TAAAATATTTGCTATGAATATTACATTATATGGGGCCGCAAAGTGTTTATTGTGATAGTACGTCTCACTTCACAACACCACCGCAACCTCATGTGAAATAAAACACCTAGATTTTTCTTCTCAATCTCACAGAGTACATCAACGCAACCAATTTAAATTCAAACATTGCAATTGGCTATCCTAGTTCATCTAAATTGAATCGTACTATGTTGTCACTGGTTTCATATTGTGTAGTTGACTTGAAAGTTACTTACGTCCACCGCATTGAATACGCCCGAGGATGTAAGGAGTTATAAGAGTAAAGTAGGATCAACGATTTAGAGTCAAACGGCTCAAGAAATACGGTTCATAATTAATTGTACGGCCGGACTTTTTGCTAGTGAGAGTCGGAATTGAGGGAAGGTGGTAGTAAATAACAAGCGAGATCGGATTATTTCGATAAGATCGTAAAATGAAACAAGGCGTGCCTCCACGGGACGTTTTCTTGAACGCGTTACAAGTTTTCCTCATTACCCGATCCGACATAAAGTCGAACGTCAATTATTGAACAAGGTAAATTGATTCAAAATTGACCGTATAACAGGTACATCCTATTTAAATTATACTGGAGGTAGGTAAGCCTAGGTAAATAGGTAATTACATCAGGTGTTAAAAAGTCCTTCAACTTAATGATATCATGGAGCTTGAAATGTGCTATGTGTGTGTGTGTATGTGTGTGTGTGTGTGTGTGTGTGTGTGTGTGTGTGAGTGTGTATGTGTGTGTGTATGTTTGTTACTCCTTCACACAAAAACCACTGGACGTATTTGGCTGAAATTCAGAATGGAGATAGATAATATCCTGGATTAGCACATAGGCTACTTTTTATCCCGAAAAAATCAAAGAGTTCCCACGGGATTTTGAAAAACCTAAATCCACGCGGACAAAGCCGCGGGCGTCAGCTAGTACTTAATATGGAGCAGTCCAAAGCTAATTTAATGAATGATTAAAAACAGTTAACCAGTACACCAGTCATTTTGGAGGAATCATTGCACTACCACAAATAAAATAACTTTACTCTGGATATATTTTATTCCAGATCATTTTTTCATAGCTCTCTGCCTGTAGAGGACAAGCGCCTCATACTGATATCGGATCGAAAAATGTAGAGACGCTCTTACAAGGAGCGCGTTAACCACGTACACATGAAAAAGCAATATTTGACTGAATATTTTATTTTGTGTTGGCTCTTTAAATTTTGTCGCTTTCAAAGTCCTCAGTCTTTTAGCTCGTGGGTATAAACTACAAAGGCAGACAGAATAGTAAAAAATTATGGATAGGTATTATATTCTAATCTTATCGATTATAACGATTTTGGAGCTTAAAAATTTTCTATGAATAGTGTAGTAGAATTCAGACCTAAACGTGTAGTATCATTACTCTAATCACATCACACTGATATTATAAACGCGAAAGTTTGTTTGTGTGTATGTTTCTTACTATTTCATGCAACAACTACTGGACGGATTTGGCTAAAATGGAATGGAGATAGCTTATATCCTGAGCTATTTTTATCCCGGAACATCAAAAAATTCCTGTGGGATTTTAAAACCTCCTCGCGGTTGAAGTCACAGATATCATCTAGTTAATAACATTTAATATAGTTTTCTTTTCTAGTACAAGTTACCGTGTGCCGGATAATGTGTGGAGGATGTAGAATTGGGAGGCGATGGAAATGACTAACTTTTATCTTTTCATAGTTAGTTTCGAGTATTTTTTAAGTAAAAAGATTTAATAGCTCATAATATAGGCATATCATCAATAGTGATTGGGTCCACTGGCTATGTGGAAGCACGCGCGGGTCAAATTCCAAGTGCAATCTTATTTTTCCGGGCGGCGCTGGCTCTCTGCCGGCGGCTTATTGCCTACGTGCCGGCCGGTCGCGCGCCCGTCATATTATTCTATCGAGGGCAAAGATATTCAAACGTTACAATGTTAATAAATGGAATAAAAATTAAAATCATAAAAAGAAGGAGGAACTATTCATAAGAAATGGCGAGCTTCTTCTTGTACCGATATAATTGACAACCTGAAAGGTTAATAGATAACTTTACCCTAGATTTTTTTGACTCCTTGCAGCAGAACTGCGAATCTAGTGATTGAAGACGATTTAACGTTCTTTTAAAAATATTACTTAATTTGATGGTTTTGGTTTTTTAATGTTATCGAGATTATACGGTTATTTGTCGTTATGTTTAGAGGCCAGTAGTAAACATGAGATTTTGTATGTTATGTATTTGTTGCCAATGGCCGATCTTCAATTCATTCAAACTCTTTGCTCGAGCGGCTATCGCCTGCGCCCACACGACTGATATTAGTATACCCGGCGCTGCCTTCTTCAGATATTGGCCCGGGTCGTAAATAAAACTGCCGCGCGGTAAACTGGCAGAACGCTGGAGCTCATTCCGCTTATCACCTTTAAGTAGTCCCGTAAACGAAATATTGCGGTCCTTGGAAACGGTTATATGGGTTGGTGCTACTTCTTTCCTCGTTGTCAATACTTTTGTGGTAAGGAAAATGTAATTTATAAATTCCAGTAACTGAAATTATTGAATGCCAAATGATGAAAGCATAGTAGGACGTCAGCCTTATTTTTCGGAATCATCACTAATATCTGATTAAAACTGTAAATCCCAAGTATCGAAATCTCGTTCTGTTAGTCGAGTTGTATCTTTCTACCATAACGTTCTACCATAATATACGGAAAGGGGTTATGACTCACGACCCTCAGCAATGAGAAATGCGAAGCGAAGAGATTCAACTTGAATCATCGCGTAAAAGCAACTTTATTTTATTAAATCATATAACAAAGGACAGGTACTTGTACAAAGTTTTATTAAATTAAACTTGTCGCCTCGCACGAAAACAATAATGTAATAAGCGACCGCAGCAATAATTACTGTGGCAAATGTCACCGCGGAGAGTTGAAGGAGTGAAAGTTTTTATCTGTACAGTGTAGATACAGTCCCTAACCGAACGTTCACGTTTCCACGGCGGCGTATAGTTCTTGATCGTGATCGTAGGGTTGAACCACAGAGACCCTAGTGCAGCTTTTTAAATACTAGCTTATGTCCGGGACTTCGTCCGCGTGGCCTACACAAATTTAGAACCTCTATTTTAGCACCTTAGAGGTTGAATTTTTAAAAATCCTTTCTTTGCGGATGTCTACGTCTTAATAGCTATCTGCGTGCCAAACAGCCCAATCCGTCCAGTAGTTTGAACTGTACGTTAATAGATCAATCAGTCAGTCAGTCACTTAGCTTTTCCTTTTAAGTTAGGTATGTCTAATTAGAAAAAGACAAAGTCAAAGTTTGAATAAATTATTTGCTGCTACTAATACACTTTTGGATTGTCAGTTGTTAGATTTGTAAGATGTTGGTGATAATTAATTACGTAAACTTAAAATTTAAAGCTACGAGGGTTCTAAACGCGCCCAGATTTAAGAAGAGATACTTAATATCGTGCGTTGCTGAGCAAACTGCTGGATTTTTTGTCGGCTCTTCTCAGTAGCTTTACAATCCGGTGGTACCTACTTACCTTACATCGGATACTTCGGGTCAATCATGACATTTCGTAAGCAAGGTCTCACAGCACAAGATCCTAAAACTATAATAGCATAAGAGACAATAATCGAGGTTATGTGTATTTTAAAATTTTACAACCCTTAGTACCTACATACTAAGAAGTGGAAAGCAAAGAAAAATATTTACTCCAGGGTGTAATGGCTCTAAAAATTATGTGATTCACGCAGCTCCTGCGAGAATTTAACAATAATTCCTTGTCTTTGTTTTAATTAAACTTTTAGTAATGAATAAAAACTATTGTGGGTGTAAAAGATTTTAACATAAATGATAAAAATTAAACTGTTTAAAACAAAATTGACCAATTTTATTATAAGAATGTGATGATAATTTTCTTATCGTACCTACCTACTATTTTAAGAATTTAATACCATTTCGAATGCGACAGTGCGTGGGATCTATGACTTTAAATGACCCTGATTTTTTTCTATAAACATTGGGATTTTTTCTATTAGATATACTACACAATAAGACCAGACAAAAGCAAAGATAAAGTGTTTGTTTTAACGCCAACGAGACCAAAGATAGGGCACGCAAGCCCAACCGGTCCCGGTTGTTTACATAAGCTAACCTCAAAACTCATAACTCGAAACGCTTTAGTACAATTTCAGTAAGCTCTACCTACTATTCCCATAAAAATATTATGATTAAAACTTCTGAGCTTCGTATAAGTTTTAAATAGCATAAGTATCCGGAGACTATTTTTATACTTTTTTGAGAAATAAGTAAGGCTCCGTCCGTCTCCAGGATGTACCAAGTAGGTGATGCCATTGCCCGCTACTGCATCCATGTGGATGAAGGTACGTTAACAGTCCCGTGGGAACTCTTTGATTTTCCGCGACAAAAACTGTCCCTGTCCATTTCCTTTAGCGGAATGCAAGCTATCTTATACCAAATCTCGTCAAAATTGGTTAAACGGATGGGCCATGAAATACTAGCAAACCGACATGTACACACTTTTGCATTTATAATATTCAGTATGAATATGGATGTGATATTCTAGGTAAAATAAAACTGCTTAGTTTTCTTTCGTGTTAATTTAACTGACGTGGTTAGTCTGAAATATAAATCACGCGTGAAAAACATTTGTTAAAAAATCAACAGAAATATTGGTAAGCAAAACGCTTCACTAATAAAACTGTCGATAAACGTTCGGCGTGTTGATTTACGATTTCATTACTTGCTTACAACTGAAAAAAGCAAAAACATCAACATATGCAAAATTCATTGTATGTGATAGTTTGGTTTATCCTAGCATGTTCCAGTCTGGTTTTTTTCTTAACCATTTTCGGTTACTAATCTTGGAAATATAATTTGAGATCAAAAATATAAACAATGGTGTAGCTAATTCAAAATAGTAACCTTGTCTGTGTAGTTTGTCAAAAATTACCTTAGGTACACAAAACTAAATCTTACACACAGTTTTTTAAAATTAAAATACGATCCAATAATTAAAAGTAGCTGTTTTAAATACAATTGTGCATTTTTTTTAAGTAGGTACCTACTGGCAATAAGGTGGGAGCTCCAAACATTTGGCTCTTCTAAGCAAAAAAATCAAGTGGGCTGTGTTCGGTTCTAAAAAAAAAACTTTAATAACCAATTAATTCAACATTCTTCACAAATCACACAGCCTTTTTTTCAGAATGGCGAATAAATAGAGATGTTTCCATTGTTTTACTTTTACTACTAATTATAATTTTAAGTTCAATGTCCTGAATATAATCCTAGACGCCTAGACTAGTTAACCTGCCCTGGCTTCTCTGGGGTGGAATTTTGTAAAACCCTTTTTTAGGTCGGTCAGTCTACCTACGTTAAAGACAAAACCTACATGTTAGTCAACCAGTTTATCCTTTTATATGTATACGTATACATACGGCTGATGATACCATGTTGCAACCAAGCCAATTTGATACACTTTATGACGTACCTACATAATGTACTACTTTGTGACGATATTAGAAATATACGAGCAATGAAACTTCGAGATAGAAATATTAACTTCGCAAGAGTAAAAGCTTCTCATTAGTGCTGGCGATGGTAACTAGAATCGACTATTCCAAGTTCCCTGCGGGTTTGAAACTTAGTGAACTAAGAAGAAGACGAGTGTGACAGCCGGTAATTACTTACCCTGACGATCCTGTAGAATTTTATCTAGAAAATAAGCATTACTAGTCAATTTGTTTTAGAAGACGAGACAGGAGCTCTATACTTTAAAGACTTGTTGATAGGTGTTAATATCTTTACCTACCTCTTTTAAGTTAGCCCGCTTTCATCTTAGACTGCCAAAGACATGGATTTACATGTATATCGCTGTAGACTGCATAGTCACATTCTTTATCGATCACATATCGTCAACGAATATAAAAAACTCGCGCATACAAAATACCATAATATGTAGCTTAGGTATATTTACATGTACCTATATACCTAGATAGTCCAGTCATATTAACACCATTAAGAAAAATGACCCACGTGCTATAGAGCTTTCCATACAAACGTAGTTAGGTTCTCATTTCAACCAAACTACGTTCACCAATCAAACTCAATGAAATTATGTAGGGCGTTCTAGAAACACATATCTGTATTATCTTTGTCTGTGGTTTGTCCCATAACCATAAAAGAGTTTACAATATTTCATTGATTCTGATTGGTTAGTATTCAAATGAGAACCTAACTACGTTTGTTTGGAAAGTGCGCGCTAGGATTACTTCTCTTAATCATCCATATCCATACTAATATTATAAATGCGAAAGTGTGTCTGTCTGTCTGTCTGCTAGCTTTTCACGGCCCGGCAGTTTGACAGATTATGATGAAATTTGGTACAGCGTTAGCTTACATCCCGGGGAAGGACATAGGCAACTTTTTATCCCGGAAAATCAAAGAGTTCCCATGGGATTCTTAAAGGCCCATCTGTTAAAGCGATTTACTTATATTAAATTTGGGACAAAGCTTGCATCCCGGAAATTGACATAGGCAACTTTTTATCCCGGAAAATCAGAGTTCCCAAAGGATTTTCAAAAAATCTAAATCAACGCGGGTAAAATCGCGGGAATGATCTAGTTATAAATAAATTCAACAGCGGTCCCCACAAAGTCATACACTATAACTTTTCTCACTTAGTTTCCAATGGCAGAAGAGGTGAAAATGTGACCCATAATAATTTGTTGAGTGTTTTACCTTCTTGTAAAAACAAAGGAAAATTGAGGGTCAGATATGCCATTATATATTAATGTAATGGTAGCGACGCCATTCTCCTGCTAGTTTTGGCAAAGATGCAATTTCATTTGAATATTGTGCAAGTCGACTATCCCGCGTTATCGTTACTGAAGCACTTTAAATACAAAGTGCTCATAAAAGTACTATCTTTAACGGCATTAGTATGTGAATAGCGCTAATTGATATTGGGAAATACAAACAAAACAGTAACAAGTAACAATATTAGCTAATTCCATATAAAACGAACGCGTTGTATTTTCAGGGTACAAGAAAGGAAAAATAGAATTCACAAAAGTAGTACGTAAGTATCTTTGAAATCCATACTAATATTATAAATGCGAAAGTGTGTCGGTCTGTCTGTCTGTCTGTCTGCTACCTTTTCACGGCCCAACAGTTTAACCGATTTTGGTGTTTGGTACAGAGTTAGCTTACATCCCGGGGAAGGACATAGACCTTTTTTCGGGAAAATCAAAGAGTTCCCACGGGATTCTTAAAGGCCCATCCGTGTAACCGATTTGTATGAAATTTGGTACCGAGGTAGGTCCATGCAATTGACATAGGCAACTTTTTATCCCGGAAAATTAAACAGTTCCCAATCTTCGTTCGATCTTTAAATCCACGCGGACGAAGTCGCGGGCATACTCTAGTACATAATATTTATGTATTTGTTCGTATGGATAGCGGTACCTAGTTAATATTCAGATATAACAATTTAAGGGGGAAAATACGAAGAGCTCATAAAAGTGTCTTTAACGACATTAACATAACAGCTATTATGATAATTATATTATGATAGCGTTAATTGATATTTGGAAATACGAACAAAACGTAACAATATTAGGTAATACCACGTAATACGAACGCGTCGTATATTCCGAGGAACAATTAAAGGGAGTTTAGCAGGCAGAGGCGCACGTTGAGATATCTCTCATTTTGTGTAAGCGCCGCTCCTCGTCACCGTGTCTCTGCGATTTATATCCGAGTATTACACGTCATTCGACACGTAACGGTGTCGCTTACAACGATGTAGGAAAGGGTGGATTTCTTATTCGCCTTAAGTAGGGCATTTGACTTTCATGAGGTATTCATTCTGTTTTATTATGTTTTAGGGAATTGTTTTCTTTTATTATTAAAATGCCTAGCGTTTCTATCGGAAGTTTTCATAAAGACATCACAACCCATATAAAATGCGAAAGTGTGTGTTTGTTGTTTTGTCCTTCAACCACGCTGCAACGGAGCAACAGATTGACGTGACTTTTTGCACGTAGGTGCTAATAATAATAATTAATTAAAGAGGTGACATAGTGTGACAGTGACTTAAGCTACTTTTATCCTGAAAAATTAAAGAGTTCCCACGGGGTTTTTAACGGGAACCAGCTAGTTTTATATAAATTATACACATGATATATTAATAATAGAATATAATCATTTTCAGAGTTGACAGTTAATAAACGATTTGATACCTGTTGTGGTGGTCTAGTTTATCAGATTTGGACAATAGCCATTAGCATACCTACTATTTTTATTTACCGAAATTGTTCAGCTGAGTTTCTAAGTTAATAGAGTTTACTCAATTGGTGCCTTCGCATATTATTATATTATACCTAAGGTAAAATACATCTTTGTCTCCTAAATATATAAGAGGAAAAGGTGATTGACTGACTGATAGATCAACGCCACCAACGCACAGCACAAATTACCTACTCCTCGGATCGGCCGGGATGGCTATTACGACGTAGACATCCGCTGAAAAATATTTTGAAAATTCAACTCCTGAGGGGGTAAAATAGGGATTTGAAAGTGTAGTACACGCGGACTAAGTCGCGATCATAAGCTATCAAATAAAATGATATTGTTAATCGTAGCTTTCTGTCAGTACATTTTTTCTAACCTTTTCTAAAATTGTTAAAACATAAATTGCCATATCCCTTCGTAAAGTTTATTCTAACATTCAACTGTAACTCTATGACTGCTCTCGTGTCTAATTGTTTCTTGCAACGCGGGTATATTAAACAGTGAGACGCCCCAACTTTATGACTTCTTGAATGAGTCGTTAAGTTGTCGTATCGATTCCTCTTGAGCCCCAAAATTACTCGAATGAAACCCTGATAGGGAAGAGAGCGACGCATAACAAACAAAGGAATAATTTAATTCTAATTGACAGATAAAGGAAACCTATAAATAGGAATATCTTTGTTGGAATCGAACTGTAGGTAAAAAATGTGTAGAAAAGGCAGCTAATAGATAAAACTTAAAATGCTTAAAATAAAACAAACTTTAAAAGCAAAACTTTACAAAAATAAATAAACTTAAATAAAAATAATAGCTAAAACGATTTTTTTACGTGCCAAGAACCCTATTTTATCAAATTTAATATGTCTTACTTTACCAAAAAATATAATATAATCCACCAAATTAATAATTCCGTTGTGTTTATTTAAATAATACCACTCTACGAGTATCATAATAAAATTAAGAAAAATTCCATCATCAACGAAAAATTTTGTGAATTTTTTGGATGTAGTATTTTATATCAAGCTATTGTTGTATGCTTTGAAAGTGCCTTCGTTACTTTAAGAAATTGCTTTTCATACCAGCGACATAAAATTATTTTGCCTTTTGGGAAAAGTAGGTTTACAAGGTAAAAAAGGAGTCTTTCTCTTTTTTTTATACTTTTTTCGTAAACAAATTTTCTTAGGTATATTGAAATGTAATAATGTGAAAATAATGCAGTTTACAAATTAACATAATCGAAAGAGAACATAGACATAACTTCTTTGGAAAGCAAGCTCTCCCTGAAAATTGAACTAACAAATAAAACATAAAGAAATACTATCACTAACTTCTAAATAACATAAAATGAGCCACATGTACCTAGTAAAAATAAAATAGATTTTCATAAAAAAAACACTTTATATTTTGACTAACTTATTTTGAGTTGAATCCGGCTAACATAATAATATTTGTCCTTAACGTCATGATTTTAGGCTTATTTCATGGTTTAACGACACATTAAGTATCATAATGTAGATAATGTATAATATTATCATTGTATTAATCGTGGAACATACCTATCGGTTCTTTACATTATATTAATTATGTCCTTAAAGTCATTCAAAATGGGTAAACATACTTTGCCTATTCGCTTTCATTTCGGCGGAAAAAGAAATTAATAAAACAGGGCGACAAAGTTCATAAAGAAAAATGTCACTGCAAAGTAAAGTAATGCTTCCTTGTTCTGAAAACGGGTCACCACGCCGAAACCGCAAGTTTTTATAAACTAATTTTAAATCTAAAATTGTATGACATGGAAAGTAAGTTGAATGTTCTTAACTTAACTCTTAAGGGGGTGTTATAAGTTTGACGTATACCTATCTGTCTGTGGCATCGTAGCTCCTAAACGAATGAACCGATTGTAATTTAGTTTTTTATTTGTTTGAAAGGTGGCTTGATCGAGTGTGTTCTTAGCTATAATTGAAGAAAATCGGTTCAGCCGTTTGAAAGTTATCAGCTCTTTTCTAGTTTTCTTATAGAGGTTTTTGTGTCGGGGTTTTTTAAACTTTAAAACAATGTAAGCTGCTTTAGAAATTATTTTGCTAATATAGACTTTCGTACAAAATTAACTACGTTAATATAATATTTTGGAATAAAGAGCATATTTTCTTATAATTCACTGAACTAGATAGGTACATGTTTATGGTAGGTATGAGGTGCAGTCTGTAATAATACTATGTTCCCGCACGTGCAGGAAAAGCATGCAAGCAAACAGCAATACGCACACTACCAAACAACATATAAAATTATATGCACTCTACTTACATTACAATCATCCTCGAGAGAATAATAATACGTTGACTCTATACGATAAGCAATTGCAAAACTGTGATAACACAAACATGTTATGCAGTGCGTAGGTTATTATGCTGCACAAACACAGATTAACCACAACAAAGTTATAGCACCCCTTCTTTTTCGTTGACGGTTAAATAAACTGCATTGCACAATAACAGTCTGCAGCTTAATGTCAGATTCCTGTTAATATATGAATGCATAATAATGAGTTCGAGGAAACAGTTTCGCGCTAAATTAAAATCTCTCACGAGCGAATTAAAACCGGGAAGTTTTAAAGCGTACTTTAGGCGCAGCCGCTTAATGATATTACACTGTTGATTTATGCGCGGAAAGGCTTCGTTAAATTCGTGTTAGTTTTTACGATATTTATGTATGTAATAGGCGAATGAAAAACAACTTTTTCCGTTTTACTCATTCTATATTCTTTGACCCACTTTTACACGACCACAGACTGGCTTTTTAGGATTTTCTCTTTTATTACCTATATTAAAAGGCTTAGAAGAAAACCTAAGTAGGTGCTAGTTTTTGTATAAGTTTAGTTCTCAAAACTAGATTTATAAAATTAGCTGAGATTGTATCAGTAATATATAGTTATTTTCGTTATCAATTAAAACAAAATCAACAAGTTTCCTTACTGTCGTTAACTGTGGTGTAACTCTTTGATCACTATATGAAGTCCATGATTATTATAGGCACGAGTGACATAAGCTCGCATATATGTCAATCGCGACACTGTGGGTAAAGATTTCATAAAAACTCTAGTGCGTTTCATTTCTCAATGTTCTAAGTACCTAAATTAATTCTCACAAAAAATAAACTAAACTTAATAAAAATTGTGTCTACAAACACCTGAGCTATTTATACAAGTTTAATTAAGTATATATTTTCTAGTACTGTTAGTTACGATGCTAGTTAAGCGGGGCAGGTAGCTAGCGTGCTCTATCTGTCATCTCGGCGAGCGTCAGTGCAAACACGGCCTCACCTCGGCTCATTTTACCAGGAACCCATCTCTTTTGAACCCAAATCACTAAAGTGATGTACTAATGGCAAGAAATACAAAGATTATTACTATCGCTTTTTTCACTACGGTATCAACTGATGCAACTCTGGTAATATAACGGATTGCCATTTTTTGAAGCACTCTCGTAAGTTTCACAGTTTGGCGCGTAAATCCTGCGCCAATATCTGTGTCGTCTGTATCGCTGTGTGTGTCAGACATACAAGTGTAAGAGTTTGTCTTCACTTTTAAAATACAATGCATGAGCTTTAGCTATTCTGAGTTTTAAAATATCTTTGAAACTGATGTGTGACTGACTCATATCAATATGACTTGATGGTGTTGTTCCAAATCCGCATAGCAAAATATACTCATACAAATTATTCACGCACACCTGATGTCTTTGCTTCTTTTCGCAAAATCAGTGTGTAGGCGTACCAACATTTAAAAGTCTCACACTTAGTTGCAAAAATTTATAATTTATTCAAATAAATAAATAAACAAACTAAACTGCAGTTGTATAGTAATCAGTAGTGCAAAAAGAAGTGAATACATTACACTAAAGATCTAAAATTACCTGGGTTGTGTACCGCCGCCGGAGCCAAACCTTGGGCAAACGTGCTCTATCTGTCATCTTGAAGCACCATGACAAATATAGTTCCGAGTTGGATTATTGGAACCTGTTGAATTTATTTATATGTCCTAATATATGATAGCTGTTTCCGTATCCATACCTACTAATATTATAAATGCGAAAGTGTGTTGTGTGCTACGTTTTCACGACGATTTTAATGAAATTTGGTACAGACTTGGGATACATCCCGGGGAAGGACATAGGCTACTTTTTATCCCGGAAAATCAAAAGAGTTCCTATGGGATTTAAAAAACCGAAAACCGCGAAGTCGCGGGCATCAGCTAGTAGAAAATATTACAAACAAGAGAAAGTCCATATTTGACCCCACAACATATTTTCGTAAACTTTCTCAGTAATATAATACCTGTTTACATAAATATGTTGTGATATCAAAAATAAATTCGGTACGATTTTAATACTAACGGTAACTGACTGATGTTAAAAATAGTCGCTTCATTTTTCTGCGTGACTTGATATATGAGAAAATACTTTACTATATGAATTCGAATTTAGTTACCTGATAGATTTTTAAATTCTTACAGTATGAAAATAATTTCGAGCTATGAGTTTTGGGGCTAGTTTATGTATACAAGCGAGGGCAAGCGGGCAACCGTGCCCTATCTGGCATCTCCGCATTGTCCCGGCAAACACAACGTTACCTCGCCCATTTTATACCGTTGCATACTCAAAACAATATGTTATATTGTTAATATGTTAATGAAAATAAAATTCAAGGTTTCTTAGCGAGCTATTAAATTATATCTTAAACTGAGAAAAAATATAAAACTTACTCTTATTTAAACAGCAGCGGGTTGCGAAATTTATAACGTAACAATAAATTCTCCCAACTTTCAATTTATTTGCAAATAGTAACAGCGTTTCCAGTTAAATGGTAAGTATTAAAGCATTTCGTATTAAAAGTTCTAAGGGTAGCTTATGTAAACAAGTGGTGCGGCGCAGGCAACCGTGTCCTATCTTGTATCTATAGGATCCGTCAAAGCTGCACATCACCTCAAGCCAACTCTTTGGACAGAACGCTGAAAATCTTGTAGGGACTCCCACACGCCACGGTCTTCTGCCCCCTGTATCCGACGGCTTCCCGCGACTCGTTTGTTGTCATCTGTTCACCTCGTGGGGGGTTTGCCAATGCTGCGCTTTCCGGTGCGAGGTCGCCATTTGATCATTTAGGGACCCCACCTTATATTTAAATTATATTATAATAAAAATATCTATACCCAAAATAATAGTATTGGAAATACACCTAAGTATGATATTTTATATAAGATTTATCTCAATTTGATGAACGATTTAATTTGCACCGTTTTGAAGCGAACCAGGTGCATGAGTATTGCACCTTTCCATTTTTTTTAAATAGCGAGCAAACGAGCAGGTGCAGGTCACCTGATGTTAAGTGATTACCGCCGCCGCCAATTTTCATGAACATTTGCAGTAACAGAAGAATCGGCGATGCATTACCGACCTTTCAGGAATTTGTTGACCCGCCCTTTGAATAACCCCATGTTGTAATCTAGTGGGAACACCGCCGAGTTGATTCCACAGTTTGCATTTGCGTGGAAAAAATAACTGCAATAAGTACAAAGGTAAGCTTATCTCTTTAATAGTTTCCCTCAAAAGTGACCTTAGTCACAAAATCATAAAGTGGTCTTAGGTACAAAAAAAAAAAACAACAATTCTATAATAATTAAATATAAATTCTATCATCTTATAAAATATCCCTCACTAAGGATTACTACAGCTGACCATGCAGTGCACTAATGCAGGCATTCGTCGGATCTGGCTTTCACTAAAGCGGGCTACAGTAGAGTGAACTATAGGCCGGTATCAATAGTCAACGCAATTAGCTGGAGTGCACCGTTTTGAAGTATCGCTGAATCCCGATAGAGGCTTAATATTATAAGCTTATTATGCAAGCCGATAGGAATAAAAAAAAATGTTATAGTATATTGTAAATTTGTAAAAGGCATACATTTAAATTTTTTCAATATGCATTATGCAAAACATTTACACAATGCATTTTATTACATTAATTGAGAAAATATCCATCACACTATCATGTAAAATCCATTAGATAAACTAAAATGAAGCCCATGCAGCCAGCAAATGAAAACGTTTTGAAAACAACCTAAAACTCTTAATACGCTAATAATTTACTAATGCAGGCATTCGTCGGATCCGGCTTTCACTGCAGCCGGCTATAGGCCGGTATCAATAGTAAACGCAATTAGCTGGAGTGCACCGTTTTTGACGTATAGCCGAGTACCAACCGAGGCTCAGTTCATGCGAATCAGGGATATATTTACAGGGATTTCATGTATTAAACATAATATTATCATGCATAATAGTTTATAATAAATCTAGTGTATATTTATTATAATGTAACTAGATGATATCTCCGACTTCACGCGGGCTTATGTTTTTAAAATTCCGGGGACTCTTTGATTTTTAGGGATAAAAAGGAGCCTATACCCATTTCTGGAATGCAAGCTATATCTAAGTGCCGAATAGATGATGCTCGTGGTTTCAAGGTTTCTTAAATAATGCAGGAACTCTTTGATTTTCCGGACCAAAAATTAATTAGCATGTGTCTGTCCCCGGACTGCAAGTTATCTCTGTACTAAATTTCGTCAAAAACAGGTAAAAAGATGGGTCCTGAAAACCTAGCAGACAGACAGACACATTTTCGTATTTAAATAGGGACACCGTTTATATTATTCCGCGCAGAGAATATCTCACGGTCAGACTGCTTCTATACATAAGTATTCAATTCTGTGATCCTATTGTACCTAAGATAAACGAGACCAGTCGAAGCACGTCCATGCCAACCGACCGTGATGCTGCGTAAAACGTAGTTTCTATCCTATAATCCAATCCTACCGTTTTTTCATGAGTTCATCTTCATGACCCAGAAATTATGTATTAGTAAACATAGTAATATTATGTACCTAACTGTAGTCTGGAGCTAGTGCAAACTTATCCAATTATTATTATAATCTCTATTACTATTATACTTACTTGTATTCTGTTACGTACTTATTCTGCATATACAAAAAGAAAAGGAAATTCTAATCTTCTTACTTCAGCCCAAGCACTTTTTATCGCTAGTTGGGGAGCTGTTATGTCCAAGGCAGAGTAAATGGGTGCTTACTTCAAATAGCACGATTCATAAGGAGCAACGTTACTCCCAGTTAAGAAGTAGGGTTTGGTGATAAATGGGTTAAGGAGGTAATATTATGGAACAGGAAAACGCGAGACAACGCTTTTACTGTTTAAACACTCCTTCCGTGGTCTCGACAAAACAAATACTGAATAATTAGAGGAGAATTTTTAATGAGTAACTCTCATATAAAAATTTGCGTGACAATAAGTTATGTTAACAATTATTATTTATTTTCATGGACCAAGATATTTGTTATTATTTCGACGAAGATTTCAACTAATTTTTCTTTAGGTACCTGCTCGATGAAGCTCGCGACTTCGTTCGAGTTGATTAAAGTTTCCGTGGAAATCAAAGACGTCTCCGGGATGCAAGCTAACTCTGTAAGTTATTTCGTCAAAATCGGTTCAGCGGATGGACCGTGACAGTTACACACTTTCGTTTTTATGGCAAGGTACTTCTTTGTAATTGCGGCGTATTGTTATTGACGTCTGTGGTGGATGCAGTTCTGCATCTGATATTTTAGCGAGATAACAATATATCGAGTGAGATTTCATTTAAAACAAAAGCACTTTAATTTGAAGTACATAAAATGAAATTTCACTTAAGTCAATAGGTGTAATTTCATCATCCGTCATACTATTTGTCACGGCCGTCATCGTCAGGCGCCGCCGACCGTCGCGCGTCGAGTGCGAGCGACGCGCTGCGTATCCAATTACGCATTCGCAATATTTTCTATGCTATGACACTGGAAAGCAATCAATCTGTTTGAATGCCAAACTACATGACCTGGTTGCTTTTTTAGGGTTCCGTACCTCAAAAGGAAAAACGGAACTGTGTCTGTCCATCTGTCGTGTTAACCTAGAAGCATGACATTAGGTAGTAGTAGGTAAGTAGGTCTTATAGCAAAAGTAAAGGAAAAATCCGAAATCCGTGAATTAAAATACATATTAAATTAAATATTTACAAACTACAACCACATAAAAACCACGTATTTATCTACTAAGTTATCTAAGTCTTATCGAGCGAAATTTTAGATTGTAATAAATTAGCATGTACACGTTTTGGATTAGTCTGTAAGTGTATAATATAATATATAATTGTTTAAACTGAAAATAAAGTAAATACAGAATGAATACGAAAACAGCTTCAGTAAAAGTTCACAAAAGTCTAACCTTCGTCCGCTGAGCTCATACTTTTTATCGCTAGTTGGGGAGTCGTTATATCCGAGGAAGAAGGTGGAGTAAATAGGTGCTTACTTGAAATGGTGCGATTCATAAGGAAAGGTGTAGTTCCGACTTAAGAGGACGGTATCGTGATAAGTGAGTTACCTAAGTTGGGAATTATAGACTTCAAAACGTGTAATTTCTTTAAAGATCTCTCTGCAGACGAGAGAATACTGGCTGTCGATAGCTCAATTTTTGTATTATTTAAAATAGTACTTTGTAGTTACACACCTATTACTAAAACCCCGCTGTCCGTCCGTCCGTCTATCTATCAGTGGGCTGAATCTCGTGAACCGTAACAAGTAGAGAGTTAACACGGAATGTGTATTTCTATTGTCGCTATAAAAACAAATAATTATGATTTCAAAATGACCGTCTTGAAAATTTAAAAATAAAATATAAAGAGTTATTTCATGTAGGTTGATACGGAACCCTTCATGTGGAAGTCCGACTCGCATTTGACCGATTTTTCTAAAAAGTTTTCTCTATCTATTGATCTACCTTCCCAATGTCTAGATTTACGTTAGCTTATATCTTCTGGGCATCTAACCAATCTAGCATCCATAGAACAGAAGCAGCTCAAACATTTCTAGCAGTTAAGTAATTTTTAAACACTTCGAATGTTGCGGTTACATTAAGGTTAACGTCAATGCCCAACAACGCCATAATTATAGCGATTATCAACGCGTTAAAACTGAGTGGCCACACTTGAACGTCTAATGCCAATTGAATTGCGTTTAAATTCGTCTAACGCCAAACGGCTTGTGAATTGTGAATGCTACGTTGATCGTGACTACATATACGTTTAACGCGAAACGCCGTTGAACATTGCGTTGATGGCCGTTAATGTGGCCAGGACATAAAAAGAGCCCCTTGCTCAATAGAGGGCCGGCACGGCACGCGATGAGTTGGAACGATGCTGAACAATCCTGGAACCTGAAACGCTTACCTACCTACCTATTAAATTGACAATAATTTGGTGGTGTGGGCACTCAGTCCGGCTTTCACTGCAGCCGGCCATAGGCGGGAATCAATAATAAATGCAATTAGCTTGAGTGCACTGTTTTTGATGTAGAGGGCAATCATACATGACCAAATTCCTATTATTATCACTGGTATAATTATTAATAGTTTTAAAAAGGTTTTGCGAAATAATTATATGTCTCATTATAATTAAATGATTCAATTATTATTATAATTTTGTTACCAACGATAAAACTTTTCGTACCCTTCTTTTTTTTTGTTATTTTATTGCGTGACATGTGAAAATAGTTTTAATAATAAATAAAAATTTAATATTTTCATTTCTGTTAGTGCCTTTTCACACCCTTGATTGCCGGTAGTCGGTGCTAAAGCACCTCTTTGGATAAGTATGATAGCTTTCACATACGTATTTAGTGGCTAAATTTGACGACGCGCGACATCGAAACGAATTCCTGAGTTTCACTGTCGATTAGGAGTAGGTATGGTAGGTAGTAAAATAATCGACTCCTCCGATCCTCCTTACCATCGTATAAGATAAAAAACTACTTTTCAATTTTTGTAACTTGCATGGCAGTCATTTTGGAATTCACAATCTTGTTTTTTTTTTATTTTTTGTAATAGAAACACCCACTTTATGAAAATTGTAACTCTCTACCTATTCCGGTTCATGAGATAGGTACAGCCTGCTGACATTTAGCAGAGACTTAGAACTAGGATTCCGTTGGCACCCTTGGGGAAAGGAACCCTAAAAACTGCCATATTATACGTTAACTCGCTACCACTGACTTATTCTATATCATAATTTGTCACGAGAAGACAAAACAAATTGAAGATATCACGTCTTGAAACTACCCGGGTCCTGGAATGACCATACAATTCACCACCGAGTTACTAGTTACTACCAGGCACCGACTACCTAGCAACCGGAGCGTGTAAACAGGCATTAACTATGTCAACATAATCGCATAGCTTAAATTGTATTGGAAAGGTACTGTGCAAAAAAGTTCTACGATTACTTGTGTTTTCTTTGATTAAAGGGAACTTAACTAAGCCTTGTCCGTTCCCGTATGTCGTCTTACCCTGATGACTTGATGCTCTTCTGCCAAAAGTTTTCCTCCCAAGTTTAATCTTGGAAGGGGTGGATTTCTGACCGTAGCTTTATTTATTTTCTAATGAATAGTTATAAATATTCATAAAATAAGTATAAACTTTTCATTTTTGAATGTTTTTATCTTTAGTCTCTTTTACATTATTTAGTCTGTAGACGTCTGAAAAACCATCATCCTTCAGGTGAACTTCTTACATTCTATAGCTTGTTGAGATACTCTAGTTTCAGTTAGCGTATGGTTAGTAGACTGAAGACTGAAACATTGAAGACTTTCTTCACTTTACTTTGATCTTCAGCCATTGAGATTATGACGATAATATCTACTGCAATTAGTTTCTAGAATCTGCTCCCAGACAACCTTTAATTTTACCTTTTAGATACCTTGATAAAGTAACTTTTAAAAATTCCTCCTATTTGCTATTGCACTCTACATTTCTTACGTTCGCTTCTCTTTACTGTTACGTGAAAATAGTTATGACGAAGTTTTACGTCGTAGTAGCTTTTATATTGCTTCTCTAACACAACGTTGCTTATTATGCGGTACCCATTATCATTTAAAATTGAACGGATATGCAACAACATTTTCCAATGTTGCATTCTGGCAAGCAACGCAAAAGGTGGTGATGATCACAAGAATCTAGTTATTAACGAGTTTCTGTAACAGTAACAGAGTAGCAATGTCTGTTGGCCTTATTCTGTTTTGAACTTTGGACATAAACGTATGAACGAAAGATGTTGCCTGTGTTTTACTGTCTTGGAATTTTAGATTCAATGTCCATTTTAATAACGAAATTCCTGAAAGGCCGGCAACGCAGTGGCGGTTCTTCTGGTATTGCAAATGTTCATGGGCGGCGGTAATCACTTAACATCAGATGACCCACCTCCTCGTCTATTTAAAAAAAAAAGAATGCCCATTGAAAATTTCCATTTTTCATGTTGATGATACCTACCTACATAGGTACTAGTTAGTCCTGTAGTTTTTACAAACATTATCTTGTTCCCGATGTTAAAGTAGGTTTGAGTAGGTACCTACCTAGTAGGTAAAACAGGATTTCCACATTCCTTATAGCGATCTATTTCTACAGACTTTAAATTTATGTTCATCATCAGCCTTGCCATTTGTCAAGGGCCGTCAGCATCAGACGCTATTCACGCGTAGTGTGCGTGACATCTCGCGTAGAGACGTTTCGGGCCTTGTAGAATGGTGATCCAATGTGTAAAGTGATAGGTAAGTAGGTACAGTTATTTTAAAGTTTATAATAGTGACTGACGATAAAGCGGAATTTACAATACGTCGTTAGTGGCACGAAATTAGTGTCACGACATTAATTTCACTGTCAATTGCATGTGTCACTAATTTCACATCACACATTTACGACATTAATTTCATAGTGAATAAATAAATGTCGTGACAGTAATTTCGTGCCACTAACGTCGTAATGTAAATTCCACTTAAGTAGTAGTTTTAGGGTAGGTACTACGTCCGAACACTAAAACGCAAACGCATACGTGACGATACCTCTCCGAAATAATTTTACAAGGTGCATTCATAGTCAAAAACAAAGTAATTTTAATAAATAGGTAGGTACATCCGAAATCTCATATTCCTAAATTATTACCTACTATAACCCTCAGATTTTATTATTCGAATATTAGTAATCTTAAAAGAAAAACCAGATACAGGATTTCGCTACGTTGAAAAGATGATTTCAATCATGAAAACATAGTTATTTTTCTGTTAAACTAAGGTCTAACCACTATTGCTAAGACCTTGTAACCTTGGATCAATAATAATGGGTATAAGCCTAGTCTTTTATTCCTTGATAGCCGGTCTATAACGGTCTACCAGTGTGTCCCTGAGGTCCGATAACAGAAACAGTCTTCCCGCATTTAAAATAAGGTGAGTGCAATTGAATCGACGTGGTTTTCACTTTATCTTCTTACTATGTACAGGTAATTTTCTAAAGTTATCTTAATTTTTCAAAGCTCAGAGTCACTCAGCGGGCGATAGAGACAGCAATACTTTGAGTTTATCTACGTGGTCAAATTAGAAATGAGGAAATCGGTAGGAGAAATTGTGAGTATCCGACGTAGCTCAATGAAACTGAAGTGGTAATGGGCAGGGCACATAGTTCAAAAAACCAATAGAAAACATAGTAAGGAAACCTGTATGCCTGAGAATTCTTCATAGAGTTTTCAAAAGTTGTGTGAAGTCTTATAGCAATTCACACTTAGCCAGCCCGTGCTCAGTAGTGAGCCGGCGATAGTTGATGATGATGATGAATCTAAGCGTTATAACCACAGGTTATAACCACATTATATGTGGTAGCCGCTGCACGGCTCTATAATGTGGCTGATTTGAATGTGCTCTGTAGGAAGGCAAGTGAGCAAGGCTGTATGAAATATAAACTTCTAATCGAAATTCCTTGAACTGCTCAATGAGTGAAGGAATTTAGATACCTACCAATGCCTTCTGAAGACTCCCTGTCTAACGACATTTCCCGCAAACAAATTACTTGAAGCCATCTAACTACGAATAGTGTAATGACGTTAGGTTCATTAGAACATCTTATATTGAACTACACGCCGAACTGAAATTGAGGAAATGGGTCGCTGTATCTTCGGATTCACACGCGAGTGAGCCACCTTGCAGATTGTTACGAAATGTGGCGTCACTAATGTACCTAATGTTGTATGAAAGGGGCCGACTTATCGACATCGCGACTTTTCATGTCCGCGATGAATTTAACTTCTGCGTAGCTAGTGGAAGCGTTTTTTCTTACCTCCTGTATCTAGTAGCTACTGAGACCCTACTAATATTTTCAAGTTAAAAATTGTATGATGTCGAATCATAGGTACAAAAAATTTACTAGTATTTACGAATCTAGCTCAAAACACCTGTCACGTTGGGTAGCTTGAAAAGTTACCTGCACCAAGAATCATTAAATGTACATTCCTGGTTACACTAAGGTACAGCCAAGAAATTTTATTAATAGCAATTTATTTAATTTGTTTGATTATAGCCTACAAATTTTAATTGCTTTGGCGGGTTTTTTCCAAAAGTAACAAGTTATCACCCGAGGGAGTTAACTAAATTGTATTTTTTTCTGCAAGAGCAGAAGGAACCAAACTTTTTCTTTCAGAGGGAACCCTGAAAATTTTACAAACATCATTAGACTTCCAACAAACTCAATGGAAAAATGCGTAAAAAAAATAATTTAAATGCGTGATTAATAACAAATATGATAATACTTGCTTTCATCTTTGGCTTCGGGCGAGAATATATCAATCAGCCCGTTGTCGTAACGCGGCGAGGCTCGCAAGCAAATAAAAAAAAATAAGCACTTTAACAACAAATAATAAAAAAACCAAGATGGTGAATTTCAAATAGCCACCATGCAAATTAAAAAAATCGAAAAGTACATCTTGTACGATGGCACGGGACCCTTTGTGTGTGAGTCGGACTTGCACTTGACCGGTTTTATAATAATAATATAATAATAAATTTTTATTGAGTAAAATTATATTTATGCTATTTTTATGTGTTTAATTAGTATGTAGATTTTAAAATTCAATCCCAAATTGTATCAAACCTAAGAAATAGTGTAAAAAAGTGAGATTCATGCACCGAGTATTCCGTGCTCGGGTATTTTTTTGACATTTCGCACGATAAGTCAAAACAAAAAGAAATAAAAATCTGTTTTAAAATCTACAGGTAAACCTTTCATAATATGATACCCCACTTGGTATACCTACTCATCTTACTTTGAAAATTGAAAATACTAATTATATTTTGTTCATGAACATATTTTAATTTTTTTTTTGTGATATAACCACTTAGATTCGCGGTTTTCGGATTTCTTCCTTTACTTGTGCTATAAGACTACCTACCTGCCAAATTTCATGATTCTAGGTCAACGAGAAGTGCCCTAGAGTCGTGTCAGACATGACAGACGGACAGATCGACAGACAGACAGACAACAAAGAGATCCATTAAGGGTTCATCTCGTTTCCATCAGATAAGGGTTCCATTTTTCCTGTTGAGGTATGGTACCCTAAAAATAGTGTAGAAAGATAAGTTAATTCAAATAACGACCATGAATCATGATAATATTTGCGTACATTAATTGCTTTCATCTTTGGCTACGGACGGCAATACATCAATCAGCCCGTTGTCGTGACGCGGACGAGGCTCGCAATCAAATAAAATTTAACTCGAAAGCGGCCGGCGACGCCAGGCGCCCGCGTAAGCTGTTTAATGCAGGTGCTTCCATCCAGTTTTAATGTGCATCATGATTACTGTAACAATATCAAAGTGGTTTTTTGGTAAATAAAATGAAAATCTATTTTCATTTGGAAACCAGATGATGCCATCGCCCGCGTGGATTTGGGTTTTTAAAATCCCAGGGGAACTCTTTCATTTTCCGGAATAAAAAGTAGCCTATGTCCGTCTCCGGGAACTATCTCTGAGCTCTGTACCTTTCGTCAAATTCGGTTAAACGGGTGCGTGAAAAACTAGGAGACAGACACACTTTCGCATTTATAATATTAGTAAGTGGATATTGGATATGGATGGATTGGTACATCTAAGGTTCATTTTGTAAGTAGAATGCTCATTGATACTTAAAACTAATGTTAGTAGTAAAAACTTGGGCAAAAGAGTTTATGGATCTAAATCACTCAGCATCACGATCAGCCCAATGCGGCCCAGCTACTGAGCATGGATCTCTTCTCTGAATGAGGAGGGTTAATATTATAAAAAGAAAAGAAAAGAAAGAGATTTATATTATAAAAAAAGTCCTGTCTCATTGAGTAACTCATCAACGCCCAAACTTTTATATCTAGAAAGCTGAAATTTTGCACAGAACAAGGCCGGATTTTTCTTTCTTATCCTGTGGGATAGGGACTAAAGTAGTAGTCACTAGTTTTTTATGCATTCGCAACATTAATGAACATTTCAAAATTGAGTGTTGTAATAAAAATTTCACATAGGTAATAAATGTTTATTGCAAAGGAATGACAATAAATCTGCATCTCGATTCTGATCACACACGTTTCAATATTCAAATAGGTATGTACAGACACCTGAGACATCGCGCTCCGCTTGAAAAATGCTTATTATATTGCTTGCCCGTAAATGAAAACGCATTTTTATTTCACGTATAAATAAACGTAATGACTCCTCCATAGAAAAGAAACGTGTTATTATTCTACGAGTGATAATAGGTACCCATTGAAACTAAAAATACCTATAATACGCGACAGGTCGAGATGGCAATCGGCAAAGCGGATGTCTTTCACGGCTCCGGCTCTTAAATTATACAAAGAACTAATTTTTATTTTAAGATTTATAACTTTCAATATCAATATAAGAGTTTTTTAAATAAATATACATAAATCTAAATTAAAACAAAAAAAAAAAATTAATGAAAATTAATTCAAAAACTAATATTAATTAAATTAAATCTAAAACCTCAACCAGACATTTGAAAATAATGAAAAGCATTTTTATTTTAGGAATATTTAATAATATTATTTGTTTTGTGTTTAAAAAAAATGCTAAATAACATTATTATAAAATTATAATTTGAACACACATTAAAAAAGGATAACGTGGTCAGTGTTACGTAAAATGCAGATGATCTACGCATCCTCTATACTGCGCGTCGAATATTATTTCGAGATCATTTTTAACCCCGGACCCAAAAAGAGGGGTGTTATAAGTTTGACGTGTGTATCTGTATATCTGTGTATATGTGTATCTGTGTATGTGTGTGTCTGTGTATCTGTCTGTGGCATCGTAGCTCCTAAACTAATGAAACGATCTTAATTTAGTTTTTTTGTTTGAAAGTTGGCTTGATCGAGAGTGTTCTTAGCTATTATCCAAGAAAATCAGTTCAGCCGTTTGAAAGTTATTAGCTCTTTTCTAGTTATTACTGTAACCTTTACTTGTCGGGGGTGTTATAAATTTTTAATTTGCACTTGTACACTACTTTTTGTCTTATATAACGTTTGTTTTACACGTGTATATCTTTTCTAAGCGCTTCAAATAAGCTTTAAGGCATATAACAAGAAATAATTGACTACTTACTGCAAATTAAATAATCTAAACCTAAATTATCAAGTAAACTGTTAGGCGTTAACGTCTGAAAATAATCGTATTTAAAAGTTTGAAGCACGTACTTGATCTCCGTCGGATTAAATTACACTTATTTTGTGTAAAACTAATCAGACCGTTAACTCTTAACTAAGTTTGAGACTGAGTAGGGTGCTGAAAGTCTTTCTACAAAATATAAATAGGTTCCTACAGCACAGTATCTATTAGCCGAAAGAAGTGGTCTTATCAAAATTTGGACTATTTATAGTAAATAAGTGGTCCTCTTTTAATTATGAGTACGGACTCCAAAAGTTTTCATTTAAGCGTATAGAAATTATTAACCCTGAGGTAGATCTTTTTGATATGAATTTCGACATTGACATTGCATCCAAACTATATACCTAGACACGACATAATCAAAAACATGGTTTTATAACATGTTTGAATAGTCGCATGTTAAAATATCATCTGGACGCACATATTTTATTGGGGTTCCGTACCTCTAAAGGAAAAACGGAACCCTTATAGGATCACTTTGTTGCCTGTCTGTCTGTCCGTCCGTCCGTCTGTCCGTCCGTCCGTCGTGTCTGTCAAGAAAACCTATGGGGTATTTCCCGTTGACCTAGAATCATGAAATTTGGCAGGTAGGTAGGAGGAATAAATCTGAAAACCGTGAATTTGTAGATGCATCATTAAAAAAGAATTAAAATGTATTTATATTTTCAAAGCAAGATAACTTTACCAAGTGGGGTATCATTTGAAAGGGTTTTACTTGTATATTCTAAAGGAGATTTTTATTTATTTTTATGCATAATAGTTTTTGATTTATCGTGCAAAATGTCGGAAAAATTACCCGTGTACGGAACCCTCGGTGCGCGATTCTGACTCGCACTTGGCCGGTTTTATTATACACATCCCACTTTACGCAGCTTAGTTACATCTCTTATCATCTTTAGTGAAAAGGTAGCCTTAAAACTTAAAGGCAAAGTCTGAGCTGCAGTAGTTTATAAAATAAACAGAGACGGATGAAAATAGCATTGTCTTCGAGCTTAGGAGAATATAAATAGTTCTAAATTTCTTAAAAGTCACACGTGAAGATCGATAAGCGAATCGTGCACTTAAAGTAATGGTTTCCAAAACCGGAAATACTTTGCTCCATTTTTTGGCGTTTGGAGCGTTAAAAATTCATGTGACCAAGTGTCCGGGACGAGTTCCGTATGCCATCCGACGCGAAACCCAATATTAATGTTATTCTTGAACAGCGTCGCAGTCAATTTCAATTTGTTTCAAGCACATAACAAGTGTAAATTAAAAATTTATAACACCCCCGACGATCCAAAGTATTTGAGTTTTCCAAAACATCATTTTCAAATAAATAATTATGTATTTAGGCAACGTCCATCTTGACAGCTTGACATTTGTCTATTGACATAATATTATGAACCTAACGGTTATCTAACCTTCTTTTCTACAAGAAAACTAGAAAAGAGCTGATAACTCTTAAACGGCTGAACCAATTTTTTTAGATTATAGCTAAGAACACTCTCGATCAAGCCACCTTTCAAACAAAAAAAACTAAATTAAAATCGGTTCATTCGTTTAGGCGCTACGATGCCACAGACAGATACACAGATACACAGATACACAGACACACAGATACACAGATACACACGTCAAACTTATAACACCCCTCTTTTTGGGTCGGGGGTTAAAAAGACTGAGAGACACGTCTGAGCATGACAATGTTTTTACAATAAGCAAGCAAGCGAAGTGAAACGGAGACTATAAAATATTGTAATTCTGATTGTTCTATATCGGACAGAGCAGCAGGAATTAAGAGGAAAACCTATGCGAATGACATTGACGATTTCCCCTTCAAACTAGCAATTTTGACATGTCATGACCCTCTATTGACAATTAATCAAGCAGACATTTCAATCTGCGAAATTTACGCGGACTTTTAGTATTTTGACGTAGGAGGGTAAAAGATCCAGTACATGAACGAATAAGGACTACCCTGACTTTGACCTAAAATTAAGATATATGAGAATCGTTCTATATATAATTTTTATATATTTTTTTATCTGTGTCTATACACAGTAGGTATACACTCTTAAATTATTTAAATATCAAAAACGCAAAAAAATGCGTGGTATTAATTATTATAAATTATTTTATTGCCAGTAAATGAACTGGGAATTTCAGTGAATGAACGAACTCTATCTAGTGCATAAACTCTCGATTCCTATTAATAAATTCTTAAGTATATTTTCGCCTTGGAATTTTAAAAAAAATGTCAGATTTTCAGTTTTTGACTTATTGTATATTTTTTTCTACATTTTGCGCGATAAATCAAAAACTATTTTACATAATAATAATAAATAAAACCTGTTTTAGAAGACTGCAAGTTACAATAGAGCCGCTTGGAACAATTTTTTTTGCTGTTTCTTCTGGTAATATTCACAATGCAGAAATAATAATCATCATGGTGTTAAGATGGTTTGCGCCAAATTATAAAATTTTTTTTTAGTAAAAGTAGTTAACTATTCTTATTTGCTCATAAACGCAACGAGGAAATACAGCTTCCACATATAAAAATTTGAGTCCAGGCCTTGCTGTTAGCTGCTAATGGGTTCTCAAAGTAGCCCGAGTATGCTTGTTTTACTGGGCACAAAAGGAAAGAATGAAAGGAGCTTACCCAGTACATCTTAAAAGATCCGTTATAGATACATGCATCCTGCCATGCCTTACCTATGCCAGCCAAACATGGGTCCAGACAAAGAATATAAAAAGAAATAGTGCTTGCTAAAGGGCGATGGCAAGGTGCATAAATTAAGCAAAAAATATTCAAAGTGAGAATTGAAGACATAAGAAAAAAGACAAAGCCTACAGACACCTTGAGACATGCCCTAAAACTGAAATGCAAATGGTCATATTGTATCGATTTTTACAGATGAAAGAAAGACAGGTAGGTAGACCGAAGACGCGTTGGTCTAATGCTATTGTGCAAATCGCGAGAGAAAATTAGCTTGATAGTACCAAAGACAGAGAGAAATGGGGATACCCAAGAGGGATCCATATCCAAGAAAGCAGAATACCAGAATAAATATAAAAAAAATTCAAAAGAAAAATAAAACCGACTTCAAAATCACAAACACTAAAAAGTAAAAAATAATTTAAGTTATTGTGGTTTTTGAAGTCGGTTTTATTTTTATTTTGAAAATTTTTTATTTCAAAATTTTTAGTGGCCCCACTGTACTATAATAATATGCCATGCCCAGCTAAAACCCTACTGTTTACTAAGCAATTACACTGATCGCGAGCAATTTGCTCTTATCCATTGAGGAGTTCTGTTCTCCATCTCAGAAGATATTCATCAGAACTTCATCAAATTTATATGGGACCACCTGCAAAGTATACCTAGCTTTTCAAAAAAAAAAAAAATCCAGATCGGTCCAGGCGTCTTTGAGCAATCGGTGAACATACATTAAAAAAAAAATTGAATTTGCTCTTATCCATTGAGGAGTTCTGTTCTCCATCTTCAAAGATATTCATCAGATCTTTACCAAATTTATATGGGACCACTTGCAAAGTATACCCTATCAAACAAAAAAAAAATCCAAATCGGTCCAGGCGTCTTTGAGTAATCGGGGAACATACATAAAAAAAAAGATACCAACGAATTCAGAACCTCTTCCTTTTTTTAAAGTCGGTTAAAAATATACTAAGATTTACTAACATGGTGTTATACCATAGAGTAGCAAACAGAGGCAAAGCTTCTAAGAAGCGAGCAAAATTTATAACTATTTTGGTAGGGCTGGCACTGGAGGATACAATTTAATTAACAATAGTTATTTGTTCAACAAGATGGTAAAGTTTGTTTTTGTTGTGATTGCCTAGTTTAAATATCGATCTTTAAATATCGATCGATAGATCTAAATATCGATTTTGAACGAAATCAGTCAATTTAGAAAGAATTATAAATGGTGCCAACTTTTTTAAATTTTGGTTACAGGTTCCTATTTTGTGATCCCAGGGAGCTCTAAATATCGATTTTGAACAAAATCGGTCAATTAACAAAGAATTTCAAAATGGCGTCGACTTTTTTAAATTTTGGTAACAGTTTCTTATTTTGTGATCCCAGGGAGCTCTAAATATCGATTTTGAACGAAATCGGTCAATTAACAAAGAATTTCAAAATGGCGTCGACTTTTTTAAATTTTGGTAACAGTTTCTTATTTTGTGATCGCAGGGAGCTCTAAATATCGATTTTGAACGAAATCGGTCAATTAACAAAGAATTTCAAAATGGCGTCGACTTTTTTAAATTTTGATAACAGTTTCTTATTTTGTGATCCCAGGGAGCTCTAAATATCGATTTTGAACGAAATCGGTCAATTAACAAAGAATTTCAAAATGGCGTCGACTTTTTTAAATTTTGGTAACAGTTTCTTATTTTGTGATCGCAGGGAGCTCTAAATATCGATTTTGAACGAAATCGGTCAATTAACAAAGAATTTCAAAATGGCGTCGACTTTTTTAAATTTTGGTAACAGTTTCTTATTTCGTGATCCCAGGGAGCTCTAAATATCGATTTTGAACGAAATCGGTCAATTAACAAAGAATTTCAAAATGGCGTCGACTTTTTTAAATTTTGGTAACAGTTTCTTATTTCGTGATCCCAGGGAGCTCTAAATATCGATTTTGAACGAAATCGGTCAATTAACAAAGAATTTCAAAATGGCGTCGACTTTTTTAAATTTTGGTAACAGTTTCTTATTTCGTGATCCCAGGGAGCTCTAAATATCGATTTTGAACGAAATCGGTCAATTAACAAAGAATTTCAAAATGGCGTCGACTTTTTTAAATTTTGATAACAGTTTCTTATTTTGTGATCCCAGGGAGCTCTAAATATCGATTTTGAACGAAATCGGTCAATTAACAAAGAATTTCAAAATGGCGTCGACTTTTTTAAATTTTGGTAACAGTTTCTTATTTTGTGATCGCAGGGAGCTCTAAATATCGATTTTGAACGAAATCGGTCAATTAACAAAGAATTTCAAAATGGCGTCGACTTTTTTAAATTTTGGTAACAGTTTCTTATTTCGTGATCCCAGGGAGCTCTAAATATCGATTTTGAACAAAATCGGTCAATTAACAAAGAATTTCAAAATGGCGTCGACTTTTTTAAATTTTGGTAACAGTTTCTTATTTCGTGATCCCAGGGAGCTCTAAATATCGATTTTGAACGAAATCGGTCAATTTACAAAGAATTTCAAAATGGCGTCGACTTTTTTAAATTTTGGTAACAGTTTCTTATTTCGTGATCCCAGGGAGCTCTAAATATCGATTTTGAACGAAATCGGTCAATTAACAAAGAATTTCAAAATGGCGTCGACTTTTTTAAATTTTGGTAACAGTTTCTTATTTCGTGATCCCAGGGAGCTCTAAATATCGATTTTGAACGAAATCGGTCAATTTACAAAGAATTTCAAAATGGCGTCGACTTTTTTAAATTTTGGTAACAGTTTCTTATTTTGTGATCCCAGGGAGCTCTAAATATCGATTTTGAACGAAATCGGTCAATTAACAAAGAATTTCAAAATGGCGTCGATTTTTTTAAATTTGGTAACAATATCCTGTTTTGTGATCCTAGGGATCCTCAGATATTGATTTTGAACAAAATCTATGACAGTTCAAGAAAATAGATTTTAAACACTATTTAAATTATTATCATTAACATTAAATTAAATGAAAACACGACGCGCGACGTGTACTGCAGCCCCTGAGCTTGAGCACAGGCCGAGCCGGTATAAACCGATTTCTCTCCGTACGCGACGTAGCGCCTGTGCTCACGCACACACGCGCCTCAAGCTTGTAGTAGTGTACCTATCGTAGCGCGCTTGTATGAAGCTTTGACTCTGTTCGCTACTCATGTGGTTATACAACGCAATACCACACTAACAAACACTCGTACAAACATACAGACAAGTATATACTCACACACACTCACACACACACATGGACGCACGCACACGCACTTTTGAACGGTTTGAACGGAACACGGTTTTGAAATTGAAATTGAAAAAAGTGTAAGAATTTGTAAGAAAATATTTAAAAAAGGTATATTAGCCGGTTTTTTATTCCAGCTCTTAATACATGTAAAAACGTCCAATCTGTTCATTTACTTGAGCCTTTACCCTAGTACCTAATTATATCGACCGCCCCATATCAAAACAAAGTAAATGTAATTTTTCCGAAAATCGTTTTATGTCATAAGCCTAACTTTCATAGTATGTCCCGTTGTATTGTAAGGACACCCACATTAAAGTAAAATTAAAAGCTAGTAAGTCGCTTTGACCATTTTAAAACATAGTAAGTCTATGAACTGGCTAGGTTTTTTATACATTAATGCGCCTTACTAAGTTTTTCAAAGGAATTAGATAAAATAAAATAAATATCACCCATTATCTAAATACCATGTCAAAACAGTAAATACTTAATGATGCATTAAAACTTAAAAGTAAGATAGGAAAAGTCAATGACCTCTACATGTCAACTGTTAAATATGGCTTGCAAGGGAAATACTTTGCATACTTACATAATGTTTTTAAGGTTCCATATCTCAAAAGGAAACACGGGACCCTTATAGGATCACTTTGTTGTCTGTCTTTCTGTCCGTCTGTCCGTCTGTCGTGTCTGTCAAGAAAACCGATAGGGTATTTCCCGTTAACCTAGAATTATGGGCAGGTAGATAGGTCTCAACTCTCATAGCCCAAGTAAAGGAATAAATCCGAGAACAAATTTCGTGATTCTAGATCAACGGGAAGTACTGTATAGGTTTTCTTGACGGACGGACGGACAAATGGACAGACAACGAAGTGATCCTTTAAGAGCTCCGTTTTTCATTTTGAGGTACGGAACGCTAAAAAAGAAAGTGATGCACATCTAATGAATAAATGTGTAGGCCAGTCTTCACACTAAAATATTTAAACCCCTTTAATTTAAAAACTGTCATAGCCTAGTGGTTAGAACGTCCGCCTCCTAATCGAAGGTCGGGGGTTCGATCCTGGAATCACGCACTACTAACTTTTCAGTTATGTGCGTTTTAAGCAATTTAATATTGTATATCAAATCTTTGAAAAGAGCAACCGCCGAGTTTCTTGTTGAAGACTACGGCCTAAACTTCTCTTGAATTTAAACCACTTACTAGGTTTTGATCTGAGAAAGAAATTTGACATTAATTGACAAAATTGAGAGACCTAAGCTTGTATAAGAACACAGAAGTGTCATAATTCGTGTTCACTTTGCCTAACGTCTCTCGGAGAGCAGAGAGAGATTTAAACTGTTTCTTATAATCACTGGCCATATTTCAAATGCGAAAGTGTGTTTGTTGGTTTAATATTCAATCACGCTGCAACGGAGCAACCAGTCGACGTGGTTTTTTGCATGGATACATTTAAAGACCTTGAGAGTGACATCTCTCTCCGCATCGTATTCTTTATTGCTGAGGGTTGTGACCTCTTTCCATTATTCCTACATCTAATGGTAGGTTTTCTTGGGATAATAATGCGGTGGGTTCAAAGAGCCTACGGAACTCGACTAGAAAAACGAGATTTTGACTCTTAGTTTTAACGGTTATGAATTAGTTATTATTATCAGTGATAAAATTGATTAGGGCTGCCAGGTAAAATGACATTTATCTCGGAAAATCAAAGAGTTTCCACGAGATTTTTTCCAAGTTTGCGCTACTAAGTACATATATTATGAAGAGGAAAGGTTTGTTTGTTTGTTATCGATAAACTCTGAAACTACTGAACTACTTGCACTAAAGACATAATCATCAACATCAACCGACAGACGTCCACAGTGAACATAGGTCTTTAATAGGGTCTTCCACATGCTACGGGTTTGCGCCGCCTGAATCTTTGCGCTTGCGCTTGACGACAATCATGCTTTAAAGAAAGCAATGATGAGGTCCAAGTTGGAGCACGCTTACCTGGAAGATGCCTATTCACTCTTGGCTTGCAGGTATCTATGGTATATATGGCAGGAAACACGGCCGCCGAAATGGCGTTCCAACCTTTAGGCTCTCCCCATTGCCCGCAGCATGAATCTGAGCTTCCTTATGATGGTTATATTATGTACATATAATATCTCATAAGAAATCTCTAACACACAATCCAGCTAAGTAAGTCCAATTTCGAAAAAAGCTAGCTAGCCGACAAATCTAACTCAGGCAGCCTTCGGGAACCTTCGAGATGTCTCTGTCCAAAATTCCTCAATGCTTGAAGAACAGTCTTTGAATAGTGCATATTGTCAGTGATGAAATATGGATCCGAAATATAGGTCTTTTTTTTGTACACAGGAAATGCCTGACGCATACCCCTCCGTCATGTGGGGCTTGCACCAAACTTGCACTACTACGAAATCCATTTCGGAACACGGCACCCGGAACGAGGCGCGCTATCTCCTAACATAGGTATAATACCTATTTAGAACACTTACTATCTGTCATCATAATCTATGACAACCTCCGAGTATTTACCTGGTAAAACCGTAACTTTAGAATAAAATTTAGTATATAAGCAGGCTTCATTTAGAAATGAAAAAATCCCTATTTTATTTTTCAACGATTATAAACACAACTTTCATTCAAAAATAATAAGCTTATATTCATTTTAAATAATATTTTGCGACGAAATGACGCGCACAGTCCTTCCGCCATGACAGTCCAGTGGACACTGAATTCCATAGAGCGCCTGCAAGAAAATAAATAGCACAGGAAGTTTTTTGGTTAGTTTTAGATTATTTAAGAAACGAAAAACATTTAGTATAAAACTAACAGTTAAAATTGATTGCTAAACCTAAACATATCATTTTCTGGAGGTTGGCTTCAAAGTATCAAGATGTTAAAGAAAACTTTTACAGAACAAGTTGCGAACAGCAATGTTTTCAACTTGGTTTTTTTTTATTATTGGGATAATGTATACTAAATTAAAAAAGGCCCTTATAATCTTCACAAACTGAAGTTTTTAATTGCATGTATTTAATAGCTGTTAATGCTTTAGAAAAATAAACAATTTACTTCAAAGTACAGCATTTTTGCGATTTGTCAAATAGCAATTACCTTAAATTTAGTTAAAAAAGTTAAAAAGCTTTAAGTTTTATTGTAATATTTTCATTAAAAAAAAGAAAGTTCGAAAATAAAATTGGCAAGTTTATGTCATTTTTAAAATCATGCGAATTATCTTATTGCAAAGTTAAAATAATTACATTCATTAGAATATAAAAGAATATAGTCCTAAAATTTATTTTATAAGTCAAAATACACCAATACACCATTTCATTTCGATGTTAAGGCAGTAGCAAGATCCCATTTTAATGTGGAAACTATTAGCAAGTTGAAGTGGCAAGGGCAGGCAATGTGTGGGTGCAATGGCCTAGTTCAGCCTAGAGTGGAGACCGCGTGCAAGTAAGCGTAGCGTAGTGAGCTTTCTAGCACGTTGGACTGGTGATATGTCATGTAAAGAGAATGACGGGAAGAGGCTGGATGAATGATGACGCTCCACCTGGGGAAAGTCCAAAAGGCATTCCGAACCAGTGGTAGATGCTTTTGACGATTCAAAAGTATTTGTAAAGGTTTAATTGAATAAAAAATACTTATTTTTATTTTTAAGAATAAGGCTAAAAACACTATGGAGGAGTCTGTGTCACAGTAAACTCCTTTGGCTGGACTAATTAATATGATTATGACGAAAAATTTGAGCCTTGTTGATAATAATCTTCATGCTTCTATAGTATGAACCAGTTTTGATGTGAAAAAAGATGATTCCAGCAAGTCCACAAAAAGTCGGCTTAAGAGGAAATGTTATTGACAATTTGTTGTAGTTTTTAATCTCCTTCTTATTATGCATTCCGCACACGCCCGCTCCTTGTAAGGCTCGGGGTTGCGTTCCACTCCACTCGGGCCGCGTAAGCTGAAAGCCAAGCAAAACTTTCCACGCAAAACTAAGTTTTAGATTTTTATTGCTTTTGGAGAACGTGAGACGCAATAATATTAAAAATTTATTGCGCATAATGTATGCTTAAAATAATAATCTTGCCGCTAACTCGGTAAACAAAAGAATAAATAGAAATTTTATAACAGAATTAATTATTATGCTAGGTGATGCCTGCTACTTCCTGCAGATTTTTTAAGATTTTTAAAATGAGTTAGTGAGAGTTCTTTAATTTTCCGGCATAAAAAGAATATCATGCTTCTTTTTATGGCCGTTTCCAGCATGTTATCTCTAGGTTATCTCTGACCCAAATATATTAGAAGATGATGTCCACGACTTCACTCACGGGGATTTAGGTTTTGGGATAAAAATAAAATATGTGCAGCCCTGAGCTTCAAGCTACCTCTGTACCTTGTCAAAATCAATTAAACTGATGAGCTGTGAAGAGCTAGCAGACGGACACGCATTTTTGCATTTATAAATATATAATGTATTTATAAGTATATAATGTACGTGGATAGGTAGGTATTCTCGATTTTGTAACTTTAAATAAAACAGCTTTTAATAATTGTTTTTTTTTAATACTTTGTATTTAGAGGAACTTTCGATGGGTTTTGTGTGAACACTGCTACTCTATTTGCATTCGTATATTTAATTATGGACGATTGACGCCCGTAACGCGTGGATTTAGGTTTCAAACACACCATGCGAAAACTTTGATTTTCCGGGATGAAAAGTAGCATAAGTCACACTCTAGGTCTATCAATCCGTTGCGATGTGATGGAAGGACAAACTAATACAAAACAACACAAACGGCAATAGGCATGGGTAATGGTTTATGTATGTTATCGCTATTTATAGCTAGTCAATGTGCCCTTACTATGTAAAAGTTCGCAAATTATTTGTAATATAAACCCTTAATCAGGCCTTGTCGAAGTTTGTGAAATTATTTGTCTCGCATAGTGTGCTCATGACGCTCGTTTTCGTACTTTCACTAAAATGCAAATTTCCCAAACTGACACGCCTTCAGTCGATACGAAGTCACACCAGGAGTTAAGTACAGGGAGGGTTGCTTTTCACCAAAGCAAGCTTGAAACTTTCCTTTAGAATTCTTATGCACTGTTTGAATATTTTTAGATGCTACTGAAGTGCAGTTGAACAGAGCAAAGCGAAAACGTGCAGGTCAATAAGATTTGGAATAATTTGATAATCTTTCCGCGCAGTTCTCGTCTCAGCTTCAGAGAGAACGCACCTGTCTTAGGACCAGTTTTACCATAGGCGATTACTGCTAGTGTTTTTGACCACAAAAAAGCCCACATGTGGAACTCAGAGTTTTTAACTCTTACATACTTACCCTTAATGAAGATACGATTACTAAGTTTTGCTAGAGAACCACTACAACCACTTCGCTAGTCACCGTTGGTGTAATATTATTGTTATCAATAAATCAATAATTGTTATCTTCAATGAATTTTTCCGTGGGCCAAATGGCCTTTTCGTTCGTTCGTGTGTCTAAATCCACTCAAATGTATTTGCACCCTTTTTCCGATAGGCATCAGTTTTTAATTTAGACCTACCTCGTATTAGAAATTGATTCCTTAGAAGTTACAAGTATGTTTTTAATGCAGCTGCTCCCACCTGGAATATAGACCTACAAGTGCTGCTCTTAAGGCTTAAATCTTGCACAGGTTCTGTATACTTTCAACAGAATATACTACCCAAATTAATACGAAGCGTTTACTATCCAAGCTCTACGAAACCCAATATACCAAGAACCGAGCAAAATTATGCAACGTAAATCACAGCGGATCGTTTAACCAAAAACATCGGGGGCTAAAGGTCGTAGATGTTCACGAGCATCATTCGTCTCGAGCACAATCTGTCTGCGAGAGACGTGCGTCTTTGTACTCTCGCTAAAAATGCAAATCACCGAACTGTCACGCCCTCAGACGATACGAAGTTACGCCAAGACTTGAGGATGGGAGGGAATAATTTTTTACCGAAGCAAAATGAACTGTGGCACGCCTCTGAAACTCTTGTACGGTTCTTTATTAAATTGATTTAATATTTAATCCATGCTTATAAAAGGCCCTGGCGGACTGACTGCCTGATCATGTACCGCCTATGGGTAGGTAATTGCTGCGGGGTTAGAAACTTGAAATTTTGGCAGTAGGTAGGTCCTTTTATAACGTAGGTTTAATAAAGGATTTTTTGGTCATGCCACCTATTTATAAGGCGATTAAATAGGGAACGCAATTTTGAATGAAAGTCAAGTTAAATACATTTTTCAAGTTAAATTCATGGAAATTGGTATAAATTGGGCTTTTGGTTGAAAGTAAAGTGTTTGAGGATTTCTGGAAATTCTATAACTTCATCGATTTTCAAAAATTCCACTCGAGCAAAGCGGGGTTAAGTCAGCTGTACCTATTTAATATCTACTTTTTTAACGTAACATAACGTACCGCAGCAGACCAAACCTGAGCCAATTCAGCAATTATGATCCATAACGCCAATGCACCAGGGAGCTCTTCATCAATCTACTCAAGCAATTTTGATCAAACTTGAAACACATAATACCATTTTTAAATGCGAGTCCTATAGTATTACGTACCTACTTAGGCACAGACAAATAAATCAACAATCTTTATTACAGTAGAGATTATTGTACACAACGGACTAACTACAAACGAGTTAATGTTCTTACAAGCAATTTTCAATCCCTTTAAATTTTACATGGTCCATTGTTTTATTATTCCAAACTTAGTAATTATCAAAGCTATTAACACATTAGGAGTGTACGGTATCGTAAATCAAGAGTGCAAACAGTGTATTAATTACAAATGCAAACAGCGAGTGTGGTCCGCCGCAGTCTCTATCCAGCTAATGATTTGCAGTGCAGCTATACAAACCTGCGGACGGAAATATCCTAAACTAAGCTGGTTTATACTCGGAACGCCATTCAAAGAATACGTGGCATTGGTTTCCCGATATGTGTCTTTACAACTAAATCTATCCTACATTTTTTTTTAATAAATTCTAGTGTCCGACCAACCAAAATGCCGAAGCCTAAGCCTAAGGTTTAATAACTATACCCAGCTGAGTTTGTTATGAGACGCGCGTTTAGATCCCTCGTAACTTTAGTTTTAAGCTTACGTAATTGATTTCATCATCATGTCATTAACAGGGCTCTCTCCGTCACTCGTTTCATACAATCATAGTTCCAATTTCATTTGAATATTAAGCAACCAAAGTCCATGAAATTTTGCAGACATATTCTAGAAACTAATATCTGTGTCTGTGGTGTTTTAGATTTTTCTAAAAATATGTAGTTTTAAAATTACAGGGGCTCAAAGATTTGTATGAAAATTTTTAAGACCGCGTAACTTTGAAACCGAATATTTTAACAGAAATCTGGAAAACCACAGACATAAATATTAGTTTCTAGAATATGTCTGCAAAATTTCATGGACTTTGGTTGCTTAATATTCAAATGAAATTGGAACTACGATTGTACGAAACGAGTGACGGAGAGAGCCCTCTTAAATTAACTTACAATACTCAACAATTGACAATCAAAAATTATACAGTGGCACTAACCTATTTCGACTTTACTTAAGAATTTCAGTTCAAGATATAAAGATTCAGTTCAGGATAAAAACTTGCTAAAAGTGAATAAAATAATGTTTAATCTATTCTTTCAAGATTATGTTGATTAGAGTCTTGTTGAACTTGTCGTAAAATATAATGACACTTCAAAATAATATCAATAGGCTTTAATAATTAATCATAAAAAATCAATAACCTGTTGCCTCCTCCGTTGCGCTCACCCATTCGTAATAGTTCGTTCAATTTCGGCCCTAGCTAAAAAACTTCGGCTTCGGCCAAAAGTTCGGCACATTTTGGCCGAAGCCGATGGTTTGACCGAAGGTGGGTTTTTGGCTAAAGGTGGCCTTGGCTAAAATATACATTTAGAGTGAAAATAAGACCAAGTCACGCTTATTTAACAAGAATTTAATTACTCTCCAAAAATACTATTTTGAGAAACAGTATTTTGCGTGAATTAGTACTACTCTTAAGTGTTTACCCGGGTACGAGTCACCGCGAAAACAATACGACCGACTAAAAGCGGTTTTAATTTCATTTCCATTACTGAAGCGTGCAAAGATACGGTTTTGCATGGAAGCCGGGATAAAAAGGAATACGTATAGCGTCGTGGAAACAATAATGTGCGATTGTAGTTGCTTATACAATAGGAGGCAGCGTCGAGTGATGCGGGCCGGATCGCGGGGGTTGAGGTAAAGTAAAATCGGTCCTTTCAAAACATTTTAGTGGGAGCTTTAAAAATAAAAGGATCACTCATAATAGTCAGACCTCGTCGTTCCATTGTGCCTTCGACCCGCAACGCAACTAATTCGAGGAACTGTAAATTTGAGTACAGGTTGCATAAAGTCTATTGACTCTATTGTTGTTCTTAGTTTCACATCTTATTTATTCTTCATCTTATTAGTGTTATATAGAGTTTCGATTACTCTGTGGACTTCGCTCCACCTAGAGAGTAGTGAGAGAACTAGAACATAGAGCTAGTTGGAAAAAAAAGTAGGGAGTAGTCTATGTTGGGATATAATTCTTTGGCATGTAATAACATGGCGTTGTTGTAAATTATCTAAAAAGTTTATAAAAAGTGCATTGAAGTACACATTTATCCTAGTTTTACCTCTATTATTAACGTGAACAGTTGAGAATTGGCAGTTCGATTAGGCTGCCTTGTCTGATCTACGGGGGACGGGAGCTATCTAATTGACTGACATACATGATGATTAGTA
Source organism: Maniola jurtina (assembly GCF_905333055.1). Lineage (NCBI taxonomy): Eukaryota > Metazoa > Arthropoda > Insecta > Lepidoptera > Nymphalidae > Maniola > Maniola jurtina. The sequence continues at coordinate 9,549,613 of NC_060030.1, forward strand.
GCACATAATTATATACCTACATATTATTACATATCTACATACGAAGGGGAAAAATCGGTGCATGGGGATTTCCTACTATCAAATATGAATTTTTAATAATCCAGACTATCTACCATATGATTTGTTATTTCGCATGTACACCTACTTACGTATAATATATGTTTTGATAGTGTATTTAATTATTTGCAATGAATAAGCTATTGTGTAAACAAACAAAGGTACACTTCAAAACGATTAATGTCGATTCAGTGAATCGACTTACAATATTATTATTGCAAAGTGCATTAACAGTCAGGCGATGCTTTATGCTAATTAATATTTCTGCGAACCTATACACGCAGTGATGTGACTATTCATCACACCCCCAGGGGTTAGTGATCTAGGTAAGTACCTATGAATATACATATGTATAATATATTATAATTTAAATGGAGTTGTGGAGTCACAGACAACAATTTCCAATAGAAGAATCCAAATAAATAGGTACAGTTTAAAAAACCGGCCAAGTGCGAGTCGGACTCCGTACTATAGAAGAATTAGTAAAACGGTAAAATTAACGGTAAAATTTACATTTGTTAAAGAACCGCAAAAAACCTTTTTTTGTAAAGGTTTATTGTTGATATATCAAAAAAACTATGATAGTTAGAGCCCTAGTTCTATTTTTTCTGTAAAATGTATAAACTTCTATTGACTATAATTATTTCAGTCTTGTCGACTCGTTAGTTTTGGAGATAAGGGGGGAGGAATGGTATTTATTTTCACATTTTGCACGATAAAGTAAAAACTACTACGTATAAAAGTAAATAAAAATCTGTTTTAGGATTTACAGAGAAAACCCTTTCATATGACACCCCATTAAATATAGTTTAAACTTAGTTAGTACTTTGGAAACTGAAAATACTAATATAAGACCTACCTAGATCTGCAAAATTTCATGATTCTAGGTTAACGGGATAACCTACCTACCTATAGGTTTTCTTGACAGATACGACAGACAGACGGACAGACGAGCGGACAGACATACAGAGAGACAGACAGACAACAAAGTGATCCTATAAGGGTTCCTTTTTCCTTTTGAGATACGAAACCATAAAAACGGTCCAGTCTCGAGGCCCATCTGACAGACCAGGGCAGAGTAGATGAAACAGCTGCCTGAGAAAATAATTCTTTTTAGGATTTTAATTTACCAGACCCCTTTTAGTATTAATACGATTCTTGCTTTGAAAACATAATATATCTATTTGCTGATCCTAAGAGGTATATTTTAATACATACGTGTAGGTAATGTGTAGCCAAATAAATTTACTGTAGAGGAACTTAGAATTTCTGCGTGTATTGTAAATTTTGGACACGTTATAGACGTGATTTGTTAGAAACAATTTTCGACAGTTGCCGCGAGCGAGGATAGCGGACATCCTTCTAATCATGGACTACCTTGTTCCGAACTAACTTAATTGTTCAAGTTCATACGTTAACTTTTCGAGTAATTGTTGAGCTTTGATATTATAATTTCAGACGAACATCAAGAGCCTGAGTTCCTAACTATAGGGAGTTCGGTTAAAAACTCTTTAAACGCTTCAAGAAATTTTCGATTCGATTTCAAGTTGTTAAGTTATTATTATAGAACTAAGTGGTTAAAGATTAGATGTTTTATAAACTAAAGGATATTTAATAAACCGGATGGTTTATATTATTATTGTAAGTAGGTACTTATTTAATAAAGCAATAAAAAGTACAATTGTATATTCAATAACTTGAACTATGATTTTTGAAGAATAACTAAGCAGCTAAAAAACTAATTTGGTTTAGGTTTGTGGAAATAAAAATTATTACATGCGTTTAATTTACGGTCACAGACGAACAAGTCACAATTCATTGAGTAGCACGCATCACTGACTTTAAATGCATTATTTTGCACAATAATGTTAAACATCAGATGCCTGTCGGTTGCATAGGGATACTAGCGATAAATGCGATGAGAGGTCATGACATGACGTGGCACCACTCTAGAACTAATTTCGGTTGTCACGTGGTTGTCACTCAGTTATCAAATCAAACCATATTAGAGACTAGCTGTGCCCGCGACTTCGTTCGCGTGGAATAGTGACTTTTCGCGCTTTATATAGCCACGGACGCTCAGGCGCGAGGCGCCGTGATTCTTTAAATTGACATAACTTTTTTATTTATGAACCGATTGACATGAAATAAACACTAAATCCTAAGTGAAGCTTACTACAATATATTAGTGAAAACCGTATCTAAATCGAATAAGCCGTTTCTGAGATTAGCGTGCACAAACACACAGACAAACAGACAAACAGACAAAAAAAAATTAATTACAATTTCGGGTTCGGCATCGATATAATAACAACCCCTGCTACTTTTTTTTATATATTTCCATTGTACAGACACCACTTTCCTACAATTTTATTATATGTATAGATATACTCTATCCACTGAAAAAAGTTAGTATAGGGCTCTCTCTGTTACGTAAGCCCATACAAATGAAAGAGACGAAAATATCAGTGGTTATAACCATTTTGAGTCACAAACCATTCACAAACATGTTTTCAAAAAATATTCGAAATTCAATTGGAAAACATAATTTCGTTTGTGATTGGTTGGTGCCTTCTTTTTTTGGATAGATAATTATAAAAGAGTATAATTTTTATTTTATTTTTGATCTTAAATAAGTCAAACATAACTATTCCGTATTCGAAGTTAAATTTGTGTTCAGAATTCTTTCACACAAGAACATAGCAGGTCGGTCACAGAACGTTATGAGAAGAAAACCAGTTCTAGAAATAGCTCCACATCGTTTTAACTTCTTGTGCTTCAAATTCTCTTGCATAGGAGTCCATGATGCGTAGCCTGCTTCATCTAAAGTTTGACCTGCACAGCAGAATAAATATAGGTAGGTAGTTATGTAGGTAGTTGTTGTGAAGAATTTAGACTGCAAAAATTCTGATTAACCAATTATTTTCTCCAAAGGTTGTTTGCAAGAGATTATTTCTAGCAATGAATTGCCAGCTACAGCTTTGGTGCATAATTTATTTATTTTTTCCTAGGGTCAACGCCCACGTCGCTGGCTCGTGTACGAATGCAAATACTAAGTAGGTATTACGAGCCTACTAACAAAATGTATCAATACAGCGTTCAGGATACGCGCGGCTGTATCGGTACAAAAATTTCCGTGTGCGATGTCCCTTGTGTATTTTGCTAGATCACAATTCAAAAGATTCTTACAAAATATTTTTCCCTGTTACTACTAAAATCAGAAGAAAGAATGAGCCAGAATTTACTTTATTAAATTTAATTCTTACCATCAATAGTTCTATATTGATATGGGAACATCAGATCACTGAATCCGAGGTACAAAATGTTGGGGTCGGGGGTATTGCTGTTCAAATTATCTCCGAGAAACCCAACGACGATGCTAGCTTCTTTAGCGGAATTGATAATAGCTAAACGTCCTTCCTCCAGCTTGCAGGCCAAATAGGCATCATGCCAAGATAACGGTTCAGAGTGAAACTTGTAACATTTACCACTTATTGCCTGATGTCGGGCGTAATCTGTGGAGATTTAAAAAACGAACAACCTGATAGAAGTAATAGAGTGAAATACAAATATATTGAAATTAAATTATCACTTTATATAATGACTTTAATATACGACGATGAGGCATCATTATCTTAATCCACAGAGATGGACATAAACTAACTTTTTATACGGGAAAAATAGCTCATTCCCACAAGAAATATTGAAAAAAAAACTCAAATTATATTATATCAAATTGTATTGGACGCAAACAAAATCACCTGCCTAACGACACCTAGTAAATAAGCTATGAGGATGATATTGTATACCTATTTTATCAGTAATCTGTCATCATCATCAACCTTCACAGTCTTGGTCACAATCCAACACACTGGCCAAGTGCGGATTGACAGACTTCATAATTATACCTTTAAGAACATTATAGAAAACTCTCAGGTATCGTACCTACCTTTATCATAAGTTCACAAACCTGAATCAAAATTGTCGCAATCATCATTGTATTTCGTGTCATTTCCCAAAATCTTACAAACAAACGGGTAAATGTTTGAACATGGTCGATCATCAAAAAGTCCCTCTCTGGTCATTACCACGCAATGTTCTGAACCATTCAGATTGTCTGGTCGACCTTCGGCCCACAGAAGTTCTAGGGTTGTGCCAGCTATGGGTTCCCCTGAGAATACAGTATAATAAGATAAATAATAATGAATACATCAGTATTTAACGACCTGATATCACTACTGGGCCAAGTCATTAACTTGGCGAACGCCATGCAATCAGAATATTCTCATTTCTCGATTGGGGCAATTTATGAAACGACGTTTATTAGATTGGCTCATCCCTTCCTGTATGCCTGAAATATGTAAAAATGCCTGTTGAAATATGTCTTATGACAACAATTAATGTAGATTTGCTACAGCGTGGAATGTAGGTGGTCTTCGCCTTCTATAGGAGTCATCGTCATCACGATCAACCCGTAGCTGGCTCACTACTGAGCATGGTTCTCCTCTCAGAATGAGAGGAGTTTGGCCATAGTCCTCCACGCTGGCCAAGTGTGGAGTGAGACTGGTAAACTTCACACACCTTCAAGAACATTATGGAGAACTCTAAGGTTTTCACGCGATGCTTTTCTCCACCGTTAAAGCAGCGATATTTAATTGCTTGAAGTGCACATAACTTAGAAAAGTTAATAATGCCCGGCATCGAACCCCTGACCACTCAAATAGAAGGTCAACGTCTTAACCGCTGGGCTATCATTGCAATAGGAGTCAAAAGACATAAAAGGTGTAAAATGCTTATAGAATTTCAAACTACTTTTTTAAACCCACCCCTCACGGTAACAAAGTTGCCGACGGCAAACGAGTCGTGTATTCCAACAAATATTGCAGTGTAATGAGCCTTCATGTTGCTCATGAGCAGCTTTAAGTTTTCCACTTCATCCAGCGTGTCTGGAATGAGAAGCGTCGTGCCTTCCGATTCGCACATTTGTCGCGCTTGTTGCCAATTGGTGGCCAAGTCGTGGAGTCTGTAGAACGTCTTGTAGGAATGTGCCCACATGTAGTCCATACGAAATTTCTGCGCTAATGGACGACGATTTTTCTATTATGTATACGTCTGACTTTTATAACTCATAATAAGTATGCTTAGGAGATTTAGATACAGAGGTTAATTTTTGTCTTACCATTTGAAAAATGCACTGTATTTATCTGCAAAAGTAATATCCATACGATTATAGGCATGACGAATTTCGAAGTAAAATTAATTACAGTTTGACGAATAATATGCTCGTATAATATTTAAATAACTAGCTTCTAGCTTGCTGATAAAACAAAAATTTGTATCCCTCCGTTTACGTTTGTTCTTTTTCACACACCACAGAATCGAGGTGATTTTTTATAAAAGTAAAGAGTAAGAGAACGACCGTTTAAACTTTTTATTCCTGAAATAAAAGATTAAACGAGATTAAAAAAAATGTTGCACTCGTATTTACTCCCACCAAATATTTACTTTAATTAATTTAATAAGCTTTATTTTGAATAATAGTCATAAACTCTATAAAATAAATTTAACAAAGATAAAGCCTGGTTTTCCCTAGCAAGTTGAGAGTGTATAACTGCAACTATTACATGTTACTGGTACGAAAAATCATAGTATGTACTCGTAGGTATGTCTTTCCCAAGCATGCTGCATGTGAAACGCGTTGCACCTCGGAGCAAGCCGATCTATGTCGCTCGATTCGCTGTAACTGCGAACCAAGGTGCATTCGTAGTTCGTCGTTGGTTCAATCGTGGACATCGCCTGCACGAATATCTATGGTTTAGCATTACAATCCAATGGTAGATGCATTTGACGATTCAAAAGTACTCAAGCAAAAGTTTAAGTTAGATTGAATATAGCGTATTTTAATTTTGATTTCGATTAATATGAGTACTCATTCAGCTTAAATTTTTTAATCAACAGTATTTCGTAAAACTTGCACAATATCTTAACTTAACGACATAACAAAGTACCTAACTAGCTTGCGCTTTATTCAATCCGATCCCTCCTGTATCTGGTTCCAATTGCAGTCTAAAGATATCGACATTATCAGTTATTTTTCCCGTGATAAAGGCCGCGCGGGCCACTCGCCCGACTTGCTCCTTCGACCACGCTTATTTGAATCTCGTTTCTAAGAGACTTCCTTTTCTGTGAGTGTCAGGTAATTATCTGTGTGGCATTCCAATTTTCCGATCGAACGGTTAATTCAGTTTAAATCTCTTCGTGTAATACGTAGTCGGCTGTAGGAATTACCTAATCCTAGTCTCTCGGAGTCACTTCGAGAGCGATGTGAATTGTCAACGTTATATGGAGTCGCATTTTTATTTGGCAGTTAAAATTGAAATACGTTTAAATCAATACCAATTAATTGCTTGTCATCTTTCTTATTTTTAACCCCCGACCCAAAAATAGGGGTGTTATAAGTTTAACGTGTGTGTCTGTGTGTCTGTGTATCTGTGTATCTGTCTGTGGCATCGTAGCGCCTAAACGAATGAACCGATTTTAATTTAGTTTTTTTTTGTTTTAAAGGTGGCTTGATCGAGAGTGTTCTTAGCTATAATCCAAAAAAATTGGTTCAGCCATTTAAAAGTTATCAGCTCTTTTCTAGTTTTCTTGTAGAAAAGAAGGTTAACTAACCGTTAGGTTCATAATATTATGTCAATTGACAAATGTCAAGCTGTCGAGATGGACGTTGCCTAGATACATAATTATTTATTTGAAAATGATGTTTTGGAAAACTCAGATACTTTGGATAGCTATAATCCTAGAAAATCAGTTCAGCCGTTTGAAAGTTATCATCTCTTTTCTAGTTACGGTAACCTTCACTTGTCGGGGGTGTTATAAATTTTTAATTTACACTTGTTCTAGTCAGGTTTAAAATGGAATTATATGCTTATTAAATCTTTGATTAGATTTGTTGTTGACACCGACCGCTCTGTGGTTAATTTGAATGAAATACCTACTAAAAATATTTTTATAAAGTTGTTTGTGTAGCGAGACATTTGATTTACGCAGCGACGGTTATTAATAAAAAGTAATTAGATAAAAAAGAGATTCGCAGAAGAACTTAACCAAGACGTTTAGTTTTTACGGTTTCATACTGAAGGAAAGTAATCAGACACCTTCCGTTTAATCAAATCAATAAAATCAACTTTATGAGCAGCTATTTAATTAAAATACTCTGAAACGTAGGCGGAGTTCACTCTACTATTTAAAATTAGAATAAATTTTGTTTTAAAAATATGTTCTATTTTCAAATATTATCTACCTATTTACTCATGTTTGATTAAAATGGTGGTTCCTTATTAGGTTAACCGCTCTTTGTATGTGTGGAGTTGTATCGCACGTAAACGTATGAATACTGGTCGTACGAATTGAGTACGCACTCTGTGTACTTACGTTTTTTTTCGTTAGATAGGGAGTGTCTCGGTGACTCTGGTTTCCTGAACTGCTCTTTGGTACGTGATGAACAATCTAATATCTTCTAGATATTTTTTTTCTTTCATCCCATTCGATTCCATAAACATTTGTACAAGGTTAAAACAATTTTCTAGATCTATTTTTCACGTTCAACGCACGAAAGTGTATTTAAAAATTCCAACAAGTTCGGATTCTTTTCGGACTTGGAACTAGACGCGCGTATAAGTTGCTTCACACAGACAAGCAGATATTATTGAAATATTTTTAACAACTACTTAATTATAATGTCCTCCCAAAACATACGAAAGGCACACAGGTTACAAGGTGTAGATGTTTGTCAAGTTTTAATCTAAAGAACTAATGACATAACAAATAATTTAAGTAGAGCACAATTGCTATCGCAATATCTGAATATCCAGTTCCCCTTGCACCCAGTCATCGCACGCTCATTGTATTTGGATGTCAAATTCGTACGAAAACACATCCAAAGTGCCGTCGAATTAATAAAAATATGTTACTGAAATGATAAATACTCGTAGGTAATAATATCAATTCTGTCTCCATGAAATCAGATCACCGCTTAGGGATGGTAAATAAAGTTTAGTACAACTCATCAGGCGCTAAGGGCGGGATCTGATAAAAGTTGTCGGGAACTTTCTTTTGCGATATCGCCACCTTCGTCATGTAAATTGGACAAGTTGTGGCCCCACTGATGCTTGTTTCATTGGCAAATATAGATTAGCTCTTAATCTCACCACATTTCCCACCAAATTGTTTTGAGATGAGGGAAAGTTTCAATCACTTGGGAATTGGAAGGTACGGTTTAATCTGCTTTTGGTAAACCCCAACACATATCGATGTTTAATGATTGTTTTCGATTTTCGTGATCAATTTATCTAAAGAACGTGAATTAGAAACGCAGTTCGCTCCAACAGTGCGCGGGACTGAAATTCCTTTTATATGCATGGCGTACCAACCCACCTACTTATTTAATTTTATTGTACATCTTATCGAATCTTTGAAAACAGCAACCGACGAGTTTTTTTGCTGGTTTTTCTCGTTATTTCCTACCGAGAAAAACCAGCGTTCCAAACCAGTGGTAGATGTTAAAGTATTTGAATAAAAAATACATTACTATTTCTATGAAATAATGTTGAAATAATAGGTACCATTTTTATCGTATGATTTTATCCAAAGATTGAATGAATCACAAATGAATGTGCTAAAATAACGAAGAAATTATAAATAAATGTATTTTACTCTTTGATTTTATAGCCTGATTCTGAAACTTGCCCCAAAATATAATTTAAAGTTTTAAATCGAATGATCTTTTAATATTCAACTGTCTGTAGAAAAAGTTTATTCATCTCGGTGTCTAATGGCGCGAGTGTCTTCAAAGGATTCAAAGTTTATATTGGAACGATCCAAAAAGTAAATAACTGCTGATACTTTCAACCTTTTCAGCCGGGTTAACCCGTAAACCATCTCAGTTTAAGGAGGCATTAAATCGCAACTCAAACAAGAACCGTTTCAGTGAAGTTAACTCACATATTGCTTTGTGTCACGAATGTTGGAGTGAACAAAGCAGAGTTAGTTTTATGCCCGGCGCGAGCGAGACAGCGAATGTTGATGGGAGAATGGGTGTGGAGGGTGTAAAAGGAGAAAAACTACATCGCTAAAAGTGAATGCGGTCGAAAGCCGCGCTTATTTCAGCACTAAGTGCATGGATTTTTTTCAAGTGATGCTGTGAGTGCGCCCGACGCGACACGGCGCGGGACGATACGTGAGGCGTTCAACAAAAGAACCACATTCGCTATTAACCATAAAGCGACTTCTCTTTAATCCTATGTAAAAACTGAAATACCAAAATTTTATATCTAGTATTTTTGCAGAACAATGCTATTGTGACGCAAAGATATTAAACCTTTAAATAGATAGGCAAACCTCATACAATTAAATTTTAAAAAGTAAAAACAAATTCTTACGCTTGTGTTTTTGATACATTATTCTATATTCACGTAGCGACACAGATTAGATACATACATAGATATTGACATGGGATTTAAGCACCTTCTGACACCTTCTGATGGCTCGTTGCTAGGGTCGTTGTGATGATGCTTTTATTACTTATTCAAGTAGTCAGTTCCTAATATGTTGTGTTGATTTGATCTCTGGTCTGGTATTGTCTCTGGTCCCGTCTGTTGGGAGGCTACGGCCGTGGCTAGTTGCCACCCTACCGGCACATCCGTGCCGTCAAGGGATTTAGCATTCCGGCACGATGCCGTGTAGAAATCGATAAGGGGTTAGACTGTATCTTCACTTACCATCAAATAAGATCGTAGACAAGGACTAACTAGTAGTGGAATAAAAAATATAATAAAAGAATCTTTGTTAAATTGACAATAAAATGACTTTGATTTTGATTAAGTCTTCACCATTACGTGAAGGAAAACATCGAGGTAATCTGCATGTTCGAGAGATCTCAATTCTCAAAGGTGTGTGTGCCACACTCTTCTAATCCTGAGAAGTGCTCCGACCGTGCTCAGTAGTGGGTCGGCCGCGGCGATAGGTTGAAGATGATGAATCCATACGAAACCGGAGCAGAAAGATACGCACTATTAAATATTCTGTGGAGGAAGCTTGTTATGAATATAAAATTCATATTAACATAGACAAAGAATACGTTTGTCCAATATAAACATAATTAAAATATAGATGGCTGTGGCGAAACGACCGTGCTGTCGGTAATTATGCTTTTAAAATGGGATCAGATAGTTAATTGGTCAATCATCAAAATACGCGGCCTGTATGCACGCACATGAGAGTGCAACTCAATTATACCGGGACATTTATACTCGTAACATCGATTTGTTTATCTCGATTCTCGACCAATCAGACGATTAATCGAGTGTTAATTCGCGCATGTACCTACCTAGATCATGGCAAGTTTATACTTAACTCGTTTTATTTAAGAATATTGAGGGTCAATTGATCTATTTACGGATTTGTGTTATTTTTCTTTTTTTTTTCTTTAACATATTTTTAAAATTAAAATAGATGAAATATTCTATTACTAGCGACAGTAGTAATTCGGTAAAAATGTAAGGATTTCTATTTCCCATCCTGTGGGAAACTCAAAAAATCTAGCCTTATCCATTGTCTTCGTCATAAAAGAAAACTCAATATCTGTGCAAAATTTCAGCCTTATAGGTTCGTTGTTGTGTCAATCCCACTGATTGCTTACCAGTCAGGACTTTTTTTAGAATGTGTTGTTTCCTAAATTGGTTAGTATAGCTCCATATAAATTAAAATGGAGCCCTTTTTGACCACACTTACATCATAATTTAAAACCATATCAAAATCCAGTTCCATTCATTTTGAAAGTGTACAACATCGCTATCAAAATTTAATAGCGAAACTAAGGTAATAAAATTTAAAATGAAAAGTTGTAAAACAAAATGGCTTGACATGACGTGAAAAACACTAAATCAGTGTGAATAAATCATGCAAATAGTATTAAACATTTTTAAATATTCATATCCCTGTTATTGAGATGCAAATTTTACATATTTTTCTCTAAAATGCTCGTTTTTAAAAATGTTACACTAGGACCCATCAAAATATTTTTTAAGTTTGATACCTTCTATTGTTATTTAAATGAAAACATTTTAGATGCCATTAAAATTGAGTTTGGGTAGTAAAATAATTAATATTTAACCAGATAGTGATCTGAATTATTGCCGTGTTGATAGCTACATTAAATTATTACGCAATGCGGGGTAAAGTTGGATTTAGATTTTTTAAATATCCAGTAAAAAACTTTTGCTTTACCAAGACAAATTAAAATCCAATGTCTTTCTCCAGGATTCTGTAAGCTAACTTTGTAGCGTAGAAATCGGTTAACTAGTTGAAATATAAAGAAGTTAAAACAAATAATCATATATTATACAACTATCTGATGCTTGCGATTTGATTTGCAAAATCCCATACGAACTTCTTGATTTTCCGCGTTAAAAAATAGCGTACATGTCGCTCTAAAAATCTTTAGCTATAAGGTAACTATGCAAAACATTACGTCGCATACGTTGTCCGTAATAATGCAGACTGAACAGCTAGTTTACCCTTCATAAGTTGGTTGGCTTTACTTTATTTAAAACTCAATTAATATTACCCGAGTTAAACGCATTCGCGATAACCCTATTGTTATTCGTTGTTTTTAACGGCACTTCACTTTTCACAGCAAATACTTTTTAAAAAGAGTTCTGCGCTTTTAAACAAAATATACAGTGAATTTTAAGGTTTGTGAGGCAATGGTGCTTAATCGGAATTTCTAAACTAAACTAAAATTATATTACATAAACTAAACAAAATATAATATTCTATCCTTTTTAGAATGTTCAATCATCATGATCATCACAGGTCTCCTCTCAGAATGAAAACGGTTAAGGCGTCTGCCAGCTAGCGCCTGACCTAGTGCGGATTGGCAGACTTCGGGTACGTACCTTTAAGAATATCATAAAGAACTGTCATAGGTGGGCATGTTTATGCAAGTAGAGGAAAACATCGTGAAGAAAAGCAATTGCCTATCATCGCTCAATGCACCACAATGTTCTATCAATCAACTTTTTTGTCTTGGCGTGTCACACACTTGTCTTGTGCACAGTAAACCGGTGTTTGTACGATATAATACGGTTCCTAAAATAGAAAGGGCCTAGCTATACAAAATCAACCAAAATAAGTTCAAAATTAGGTAGGTACTTACCTGATTTGTACTCACTATGTGCGTACATAAAAGCAGCGTATTTTAGTGGCTGATCAATTAGGTATCAGATTCAACTTTAAAAGCTTAATTACCGGTGGTCACGAGCGATTCGCTGCAGCGAGCGTTGTAAGTACGCAATTTACCCGACATTGGATAAACATTATCTAAAATATACGATATGGTCGTTCCACAAACTGTTTAGTCTGTGGTGCTCTTACCCTAGATGATCAACAAAAATCCAACAGTAATTTTATAAAAAAAATGATCTTAAAATGCCTAATGTCAAATGATGCCCACGATCTCATCCCCTAGGTTAAGGTTTTTAATAATCCCGGGGAACTCTTTGATTTTCCATGTCAAAAAGTAGTCCAGAATACAAGCTACATCTCTGTAGTCTGTACGAAGTAAGTAGATGATAAACTCTTTGGTTTCCGAAACCAGAAGGAGCCTAACTATGTCCTTCCCTAGAATGCAAGTGTATGGGACGTGAAAAGCTAGCAGACAGACATACAGAATGTACAGACACTTTCGCATTTATACTATGAGTATTGAGTATGGATTACATTTAAGCCGCATGTCGTAGATAATTAATAAATTAATAATATATATTATCTAACATCTCTACATGTTAATTAAAGGCTTATGGAACCTAAACGGAAAAAAGTGAAAAAATAGGTAAACGAACGTGGCAATGAAACCACCCATGACTGAGTGAGATAGAGTAAGTATACCGCTTCATTCCTGCAGGCGGCTTTTTGGTTTGCTCACATTTTTCCAAACAAAAATACCATGAAAACAGGTAAATAAAGTTAAGTAATTTTGACATTCATAGGGTTATTTTAGGTGAATGGATAAGGGCAACACCTGGGCCCGGGCACAATGCCTCCACACAATATGCCTGCGAAGTGCGCTGAATAACTTTGTTTAAGAACACAATAAACCACTTTTCCTTTTCAAAACTGAATTTGCAGCTGAAAATAACGCATAACAATAGCGCTGCCATGAATACGATTAACTGTGCAAATAATATTTCACTTCATTCACCATCAACCCATCGCCGGCTCACTACAGAGCACAGGACTCCTCTCAGAATTAGACTGGTTTTGCCATAGTCCAACACACTGGCAAAGTGTGGATTGGCAAACTTCATTCACGTTTGAGAACAGTATGTATATTACAGTATTTATAATTTGCGTAGTCATGCGTAGCAATGGGTAGTGAATATCTGCTAAGCTATTGGCGCGTGATTATATTATGCAATGGTCATCTCACTTCATTAAGACATGAATTATGATTAGAGCCAATTACCATCCATCTGCAGCACAAACTGCGGGCAGCATTGTTATGCAGATTGTGACCGGACGTCCAGCACGGCGGCGGGCACTCCCGGGACGGTACGTCGTAAACAGATATACATCAATAACCGACTTGCGCGCTTTGCATATTGTAAATAATTACTATACTTACTCACTTATTTAATACTAACTGATGCCCGCGCCATTTTTTTTAAATCCTGTGGGAACTCTTTGATTTTCCAGGATAAAAAGTAGCCTATGTGTTAGTCCAGAGTATAATCTATCTCCATTTCAAATTTCAGCTCAATCCATCCAGTAGTTTTTGCGTGAAAGCCTTAAAGGGTAACAAACAGACCCACACACACACACACACACACACACACACACACACACACACACACACACACACGCACACAGAGAAACTTCCATGTTTATAATATTATTAGTATTATAGTGTGATCATCAAGTTATATATTTTTAATTGCAATTACAATGTGCTTCAATTTGAAGGCAGCCTAAGCGGCCGATATGTGACGGGGCTGTAAACATTTTGTCCCAAAGTTCGCCAACACAACATACAAGGAAAGCCACGGGCAGCCGCGTTGTACAGATCTAAAACATGTCCTCTCATCTCTGACTGAGGTAAGTATTCCCAAGACAACGCGCTTGTAAACAGTATACATCAATTGTTAGAGAGTAGCGAGATTACTAGAGCAGCAAATATGTGTTTCCCGGAAAATGAACTCAGTCTGATTCACCTGCGTCACTTGAGTACTAAGTATTTCACTAGCCTTTTAACTTTCTCCTTTCATGTAAATTACAAAACTTTTACGGTAATGCAACAATAGTAATGGAGATAGAGATAGGCCTACTTAAAAATACCTATTAATTTCAAACTTACATCTTTGTAATCCTTAGGTGGAGACACTTTTCCGATATCTGTTAAATGAGGTATGCTCTTCCATGATCAACTTACATACACACAATCTCAGTAGTATGCCTCCTTTGCGTGTATTGTACGTGTAAGAACTTATTGCAATAAAGTCATAGCAATATTACTACAAGCGCAATCAACGGGCAACACTGTTGTGTATATTGTGACCGGAAATCGGGTTATTCCCCGGACAGCGTGTTTGTAAACGGATATACTTACATCAATGTTGACGGGTGCATTTTGCATTTTTCACGTAGACCAATAAAATCGAAACCTACCGAGAGGTACCTTAAATAGCCAGCGAATAAAACTTAGGGAATTATTTCAAGCGTGAAAGTGCATATTATTTCGGTATCCTACCTGTAGATATAATTGCAAGGCGTCTATACGCTTTGAGAAGTTTACCTTCCGTCTAATTTACAGTCCTACAATTTCCTTTGAGTATTTGTACAGTAGAGTGAACAGAGATACAAACTCTGGCAGTCAAGCTGCAATTCTATTGGGACGCCTATATTCGGTTATCGTAGCTCTATTCCCGGCGATGCCTCAATAATCTACTTACGTCTGTGACAACCATATATTGTCTTACAACGTCTTGAGCAGTGTACACCAGTGACCAGCCCAAGTGCAATCAGTGCGACAACACTTTCCCGTTGCTTTAGCAATCATTTTGTCAATCCATAACGGAAATAGCGTAGTCGTTGTGCAATTGCAGAACCAACGATATATTTAAGTAGCGGATGAAACGAGAATTTTTTTGTTTACAAATTATTGTACTCAAATCCATTCTCGCTTCTTACCAACATAACAATCCGCAAAGAATAATTATATCTTCTCAAACTTTTTTACTTACTTAGCTTACTTTTTAAATGACTTCAAGCCTTTAAAATTGTAGAGTTGGATCTAGAAATATATTATGCAGATTGCAGATATAAATGATCAGTCAGTGCTCTTTGAAAACTTATCTTCTGCTAAATTCACAGTCCTACGATTTTGTTTAATATTTGTACAGTACAGTGAGCAGAGATGCAAGCTCTGTAGTTACGCTGCAATTCTACTGGGACGTTCGGAAATGTACAATGGCCTTAATCGCTTGTTCTCATAGATGCCTCAATAGCTTGTAAGTTACTCCTTTCACAGACATATTATTATGGAAGTGTCTACTGAGCCATAAACGGTCCTTTGATTAAAACAATTGTACGGCCACAAGTGAAGTTATTCATTGAAAATTGAACCTTAATTAATTCAAGATTTTTATAAGCTAATAAAAATCTTGGGGCTGGATATTAAAATATTCTCTTTAATGCAAATTAATGTGGTTCAAATTTTAAGTAAAGAAATATTACCCTGCTGTGTTAACTTTGAACTGATCGAAAAATTTTTAGGGTTCCGTGTTTTAATGGGCTACGCCAAAAGACTCGCTTCGTCACCCCTTATTTAGCTCACCTTCTCGACCTTTGTTTCGCTGGGCACGCTCGCTTCGCTCATCACCTCTCCCCTTCACTCCACTCGCTTGAGCTCGGCTTGGCCTAATGCTTTGAAGAAACACTAGACCGACTGAGGTAGGACCGACAAGATAGCGTGGAGTCGGGATGATTAGATTTCGTTCTGGGCTACTTGTTTGCGATAATTAACAAATTTAAAAAGCTATTAAAAAGTTGTGTCTGGATATTTCCTATTATTATTACATTGTCTCATTGCATATCTATTTTACTTAATTTGAATCCTAAATGATGCTGACGCCTGCTTCACTCTTTCTACTCGTTTAATCTCGTCGTACACATTGGGTACAGTGGGTTGTCTACTGCTGAACCGTAGATACGTATTCTAGAGTTTAACTTGGGTAAGCCATAATGATAGTTTTACTTATACAATAAAAACTATTTTTCCGAAAGAATCTAGAATAGTCTATTCCAAGAAAACCTCAGCTATGATATGATAATAACGGGGAAAGAGGCAAAAAGACATTATCGATGGAATAAGTAAGGTTTTGATTTCATTCTTAAAATATAAACCACTATTATTGACTTATTAGTAGCCATAATAGAGGTCCTGTATTGGAAGCTGGAACCTACATCATACTTAGCTAGTAGGTAGGTAACTAGATAGACAAGGAGATGCAAACTCTAGCATTCAAGTTGACCCTTGAGACGTTCAGCAGTGCACAAGTTATAGAGTTAGCTAGTATGCTTCAATGAGCTAGAAATCTGTTTGATCTCTTTGTTTTATCGTAAAATATAAAGACAACTTTGTTCTTTTCTATATTATGTTAACCCTTGACTATTCACTGGATGTTAAAAGCGATGAAGTTTATAATTAAAATGGCCAGCGGGCTAACCTAGTCTTTTTTGAATCCCAAAGAATTCTTGCCCAACACTGAACTGGAATGCTAAATGGTTAGGTGATCGCTGGTATGGCATTCGTAGACTTTTCTGGTATAGTGGTGACTAACACTGTTGAAGCCTTTCTATCTTATTATTTGTCTTTACTAAATTTTTGGGCTACCAGTTCTATAAAAACCGGGGCTACTATACGCATTTATATTTTATCTAAATACATAAAAGGAAAAGGTAACTACTGACTGACTGACTGAACTATCAACGCTCAGCTCAAACTATTTTACGGAACGGTCTGGCCATTCAGATAGCTATTATTACATGGACAAACGCTAAGAAAGGATTTTTGAAAATTCAACCCCTAAACGGGTAAAATAGGAGCTTGAAGTTTGTGTAGTCCACGTGAGCAAAGTCGTAAGGCATAAGCTAGTATAATCATATTCGCAGTTTCAGAAATTCTCACACCCTTTACCATCCTCAGACTCAGCTAGGGTTGTCGCAATGAAAATAATAAAGCCGCAGGTAATTTTGCTAATGCACGCGGTTACACCCTATCTAGATCACACTTCTCGGCCCGAATGAACCAATTAAGAGGGTTCCCTACATAATATACAGCATATTTTATTGAATATATTCCTTAATTGATATAGATGCTTGAGAAAATATACCTACCTACCTAACTGTATAATTCAAAAGTTATGTACCTATACTTACCTATTTTTAACTTCTATTTGTACTTAACTAAAATTTATTTGCGTAATAGTCTGTTTCGTTCGTGAGTTAAAGGTTTGGATCATATTCTAAACCAGCTGATGCCCGCAGCTTCGCCCGCGTGGATTGGTCAGATCCCCTGCGGTTTTTGTTCTTAACTAAACCAAGAACTCCTTTAAATTAAGGTCCAATCGCATGAGAGTCGGTTATAGTTACGATGAAATATAACAAACAATTATAAAAGCAAAATGGGTTGCATAAGTTAGGTTTTGTTAACTTTATACCGTATCTTTAAACTTAATCTCAGAGGTATGAGTACTGACTTGAGCAATCCACTTTTTTCTTCTTATTTTACTTTATGACTTCTAGTAGTGCCACATGCAATTCACTTTATTGGTGGTCAATTCTTAACAATAAATGTATGGTGACTTTGACCGCTTGTTGTATAATAATGCGGAAATAGATACTTACTTAGGAAGGGTTCCGCATATTAGAGGGATTTTATTCAATTATGTAGACATGAATATTAATGTACAAGTTGGTGGTATTGTGGTATTGATTATGTTATTATTGATTTACAAGGGGATGTCTTACTAACGTGCGGTAGTAAATTTATTATTGAACATGTCATACACTTTCGTTACAATTTAGGGTCGGAATAATATTAATGGCTTCGTAAAGCAAGTTTTATAAGAATTGAGATCCAAGGAACTACAAGCTTAATGTCCTATAATCCGTCAAAACAGACAAATATTATTTATGGTGCAACGTGCAGCATGTGATATGTACCGCCTTCCCTACTACTAAAGAAGCAGGAAAAGCAAGCTATACAGCGCCAGCACTTGACATCACACTAATTCAAATTCAAATTGTTTTCATTCAATTAAACTTTTAAAAGTGCTTTTGAATCGTCAAAAAAATCTTCTAGAACACATTCAAGGGACGTTTTACTTCGACTACGGACATCCTTAGGAGATGTAGACTCCACAATGGAATAACATGTCCTACAATGGACAATTGCAAATACTTTACGAATTGTGGATTCTGCTTGCTATTCCTTATGTATATTGTACTTCTACAAAGTATCTAACTAATGTCTGCTTCTATCCAATAATTGTGATACTTATCTCATCAACGATCTTATTCATACAAGATTTTTTTTATAACGACTGTTTTTCTAGGGTTTTATACTTCCAAATGATTTTGGTCGGTTGCAAATAAGATTTCCTTTTTGATCTTTCTTTGTTTCCGTAATCGACACACTTTTTATCAATATTTTTTAACCCCCGACCCAAAAAGAGGGGTGTTATAAGTTTGACGTGTGTATCTGTGTATCTGTGTGTCTGTGTATCTGTGTGTCTGTGTATCTGTGTATCTGTCTGTGGCATCGTAGCGCCTAAACGAATGAACCGATTTTAATTTAGTTTTTTTTGTTTGAAAGGTGGCTTGATCGAGAGTGTTCTTAGCTATAATCCAAAAAAATTGGTGCAGCCGTTTAAGAGTTATCAGCTCTTTTCTAGTTTTCTTGTAGAAAAGAAGGTTACATAACCGTTAGGTTCATAATATTATGTCAATTGACAAATGTCAAGCTGTCAAGATGGACGTTGCCTTGATACATAATTATTTATTTGAAAATGATGTTTTGGAAAACTCTGATACTTTGGATCGTAGGCGCGGAATAGTCCAAGAAAATCGGTTCAGCCGTTTGAAAGTTATCAGGGCTTTTCGGTCTTTTCTAGTTACTGTAACTTCACTTGTCGGGGGTGTTATAAATTTTTAATTTACACTTGTGTAACATAACTTTTCTTGAATAACCCCCTTATCCTAAATTTTCATCGAATATATCTATGAAGAATCTACAAAATATGGATTAGGAAGGGATGTCTTAAATTAAAACTACTAATAAAACAAATATCTGTATAATATTGTATTGTTTATAATTGTTTGCAATATCATACATATTTATTACGACTGTATGTAGACACTGGTAGCAGAAATTATTTTACAATAACTAAAGTAACGTTTTTTTGCTTGGTTGAAAATACAAACAAAACTACAGCTTATTATTTACTTTTACATATTGTTAACTTTGCAGTAGCGGATATCGGCGACTTGGTAGTTGGTACCAAGAGTACCTATACATACAATTTTTTAATGTTACTTAAATTTTTTTGTTACCCCTTAAAATTGACCAACATTTTTCCAAATAATACTCGAAGCGCTACTTAAAAATTAACGGTTATTTTTTCGCTCCTGTCCTATTTATTAAAATACTACTTGGTCAACCTTTAAATAAATTAAGTCATCAGTAAAATTGTAACAGTAGAAATCGGCTAGTGGTTGTGTTTCAGAATGAATTCTTTTTATTTAATAACTTTACGCTACTTGTTGGATCTAAATAGAAATTAATTGAGTGTATGCCTACTGTAAAGTTTACAATTAATAATGCGGCAATATACAGACACGCCAGTTCTTCCCTTTTTATATTATTATCTAGATTACAAATGACGGTTTATAAATTCAACAATATTATATTTAACAATTATTATATCATAACCTATATTATAATATACATCACCTAGTTTTATTGATATATGTTCCAATACAGCTATGTATCTATTATATTTAAACGCTTTATTGACACGTTTTACAAAAATAAATAACCATAACAAATTCCAGACAAGCTAGGTCACTATAAATATTTACATACAAATGCATTTTCATTGCACATAGATTATAAAGTCATAAATTACTGAACCTCTATAGAATTGGGTAGACATAATTTTACAAACAAAAAAATTATCTATGAAACAACGGACAAGAATAAATATACAAACAAATATTTCTTTTGGGAATGAAAAACCTTTGAATTTTATATGATAATTGAAAGATTCAATTTGGAATAAATAATGCTCATGAAATATATATTTTCTCAATAAAAATGGTAGGCATAAAATTATGTAAAACAGTAAAGACTAGAATATTGTGCTGAGTTTAACTTTATTTCTCTTTGCATTAACCGGCAATGGGGCACATTAGGCTTTTACTATAACGACTAGGTAGGTAGGTACTCCTAAAGGCGGCATTTCTACTACATAGAAGAATTTCGTCGTCACTCCAATCACTATGATAAATCAGTTCGCTTATGTATTTGGATAGTAATCATGGAGTAAGGTAATAAAGCCTGATCGTAGAATTTACCCATTTCATGAATCGCCTGACTATTTTATGAAATGTTGGAATTTCATGACATGGCCAACTAATATTATACTGGGCATATTGTTAACACGTCTCGATTTGATCACCAAGGTTTGGCCGTATCAAAATCGTAAGGTGCAAATGATTTTAAAAATAATGCCCTATTTTTTTTTTGCTAGATCGATGGGGTCTTTTCACATTTCATTTACAGTCGTACAAATTTTCAGCTCCTTGTAACCTTGAATGTCTATTTTGACTGAGCTATTTGATATATTATCATAAATTGGTCCTGCATTTACTTGGCCATGACATGGAATAATAGGTTTGCGTTTAGTGGCCATATCGATAAACGTTTTCGTATTATTATTATTATTGATCGGATCAAGGTACATCATGATGTACCTAGACATCGTGTAATTATTTCGTGAAATGCCATCATTTCATGAAATGGTCGAGTACCTATTATGATTATACGATCTGATATAAAACATTTTAAATAGTTTAAATTTAAACACGTAAAATAATATTGTTATGAAATTAAGAAAGAGACACTGAACTATAAAAAAATACATTAAAATAAGTGTTGTTTTAAATATAAAATACGTTTTATAACATCACAACAGATAAGTATAACAATGTTTGAAGTTGTATATACCTAAAGAGTACGGCCAAAATATTTTTACAAAGTAGTATGTACCTATATAGTATGTCTAACAATATAATATTTTCATTAGTTTACATTAGCTGGGTAATTAATTTTATTATAATAGCTTGTCATCATCACTTTATATAATTTTATCTAAGCATTTACAATAATAATATTATGCTTTTATTCTTTTATTATACAATCAAACTTTCACATTGTGTTTTGGTCTATATACCTAAGGCCAGGCGCACACTGGCTGGCATGACTGGTTTTCTTCGTACCTGTATTGGCGCCTTCCGCCCGAAAATTCGCGTAACATTGTCAACAGATTCATTTTTGTTAGTTAAAAGGGCAGATTTTACAAGACTGTGGGTAAAACTGATTCTTGTAAAAGTCAATTATACAAAATTATTTTAACATTTCATCGGGCGTTTTTATATAAGAATATAGTATTTAAATATTATTTGTGGTATTTTATCAATAGCTATAGAATCCAAGATTTGTTGTTAAGTTATAAAAAGAGGAGAATTATTTCAAATATCGTGGTTTTTTTCATTACGATGATCAAATATATTTATGTTTGTACACTAGTCTATTTTTACGTACTATTTTATGGGAACTTTTTTGATAACTGTACCGCTGCGAAAGGACAGATTTTCAAATATTGAAAGCAACGTTAAGGGTAACTTCACTAAACCGAAATAGAAAAGTCTTGGTAATTGAAAAACATGTATTAAACTTGGAAGAACAATGGATACGTGATATACCATACACTCTCGAGAACTTGCATATGGCTTTAAGGGAAAAGTTTAGGACGCGGCGTAGAGTAAGGCTGATATTAAAAAGATCGCGTAGGGGGTTACTCGGGTAGCTGAGCCAAGGGGTGCTCCCCCACCACCGAGGAAGCCCGCATCTTCTGCCCTGTGCCCACCTTCTCGAAGAGAGCCTTGGAGGCTAGATCGCACATCGTTAGTCTCTTCTACATCTGTATCGCTGTCGTCATCCACACGGTTTTTTCGGTGTGGCAACTCCATTTCTGGGACAAGAAAAATAATTAATTAAGAAGCTGGCCAACAAAACGGTGTACCTACTACCTATGTCAAAAACAAATTATTCCGTGTTTGTTTTAAGTTAGCTAACCATTTTAAACTATCAATTTAACTAAGAAAGTACGTCAAATTACGCCAAATGTGTATGACGTCACATCTGTGAATTTCATATAATAAGCTCCCTTACTAAGCGAGCGTTTTGACGTTTGATAAAAAGTAGCCTTATTGCACGAAATAAACTTTGCAGGAGGAGCAAAAAACTGAACAAAATCTACTGAAACATTATTGCAATTGTATCCTTTTGAGCAAAATCACGAACTCAATTTTAGCAAAGTTTTAGGCCATTTTGCTTGGAAATGAGTTCAAGTTTGTATTCAGTAATCAAAATCATGGTTGGACTCACTTTCAGCACAGTTTTAGGGCATCATGTTTGAAAAAGAGTCCAGATTTATATTCAGTGGCTCAAAAACGTTTGGATTAAAGAAAAAAACTTTTTAATCACAAGTGTTATTAACTACGCGTTATGTTCGCCGGCTTCTTGAATTTTTTAATTTTTTAAACTAGGCTAACGTGTCAATGTGTAAAAAATACTCACCATATAATCGTATGTTGCCTTCGGCGTCCCCAATGGAGTTTTTGGAGATACACCTGTACCCGGTGAAGTCACCAGTCTGTATGTTTCGCACGACAAGACGCATCTGCACGCTGTACGCCGAACTGTTGATCTCGCTCATGTAGTACTTGTCGTTGGAAATTATCATTTCCCCTGCGACACAATAAATTGGTCTGATTAGAAACATAATATTTAACGACTTCCCTGACACAGTGGTGTGGTTTTATAATTGGGAACGCTCGGGTTCGATTCTTGGCGGGAGCTATTTGGGATTTTTAAATTTCTAAATTGCCTTTGCTGTCTAGTTTTATAAAGAGCCGGTATCGTCAAGTTATTGAGTGTTCCTGTATGAGGCTACAAAATGCTACCTTTGGTTTAAATTACACCCTTTCCAGGTTAACCTGCTTCCGCCTTAAACTGTATCGCTACTGACCATCGATGTAATAACTGACTGAGATCTCAGTCGAGGCTAAACAGTAAATAAAAAATATAGTTGTGTACTTTACTTTTTCATTATATTAATTTAAACTATTCTTATATTTTGAACTATTTACATTTGTAATTAATTTTTTTTTCACTGTTTCATCGGCATTTTCACCGATCACATCGGTTCACTTAGATTTTTTAATTTAAGGGCGAAGCGACCGGCCTGCCCGCGAAATTATTTAAGATATATTAATTAAAGTATCGACTATTCTCACAAAGTCGATACTTTAATTAATTTCTTAAACTGGACCTTTTCAAGTAAAAATTTTCATATAAACCTGTGAGGATGATACTGCCACTGTCGGAATCAGAATGCCATAAGCCTACGTTGTCGTATTAGTTTACAAATTGCGAAAAACCAAATTAAATTTGAATTTCGCGGGCAAGCCGGTCTCAAGCCCCTTAAAAGAGATCGCACTCAGCCACCAAATCATAGGCACCATTAAATCCACCAAAACATAGGCATTCTGGCGTAGGCATAGGTAGGTACGAGGAGTATTTTTGAGAAATAAGATTTATTTTTGGAAAATATTACATATCATTTGATAAAGATATTATTACCATGGACGCATGCCGATGGTTATTATATTAAGCTCTCTAAATATTACAAATAAATAAACGGGGTGGGGGGAAAAGGTAATAGCATCAATAGTGCTATTACCTTCCCCTTTATTCGATAGGCACATGCCTTTCCGATCATTTATATTCGGGTGCTTCCGACCATTGTCCGCTCGATATCGTAGTGAAATATGTTGTTTCGACATGCCCTTTGAATAGTGTTGCATTCGTAGATAGTACAGAGGTATCTACTGCGTGTAGAGAGTTTCACCCAGATCAAGATTTGGCTGAGGCTAATTTTTTAAATCGCATTGTTCAATAGTACCTACCTACTTCTCTATATTTAATAGATAAAGAAATGAATTTATATAAAACTTGTAAAGGTATTTATAATGTTATTTCTTGAAACTCTGCATTTTCCAAAACATAAACTTAAATATTTGTACCCTAACACCCTAAATGGGCAAAATTAAATGGTAATATATTTAATCGGGTCTCACAAATCTTCACCAACATAATAAAAACGTGCCCAAAAATGTGTTTGTCTTCGTTTGTCTACTTGTTTTTTTTCAACAGCTATATTCGATCGTGATGAAATTTGGCACAGAAGATAGCTTGTATGCTCGAGACGGCAATACGGTTCTTTTCCTAGTATTAAAATCAACGCAGATGAAGTCGCGGCCAACTTTAAATACCTTAACATTATGTAAAAGTCAGCTTTTAAGCGCACCAGTAAAGTAAATTAAGTTATTCCAATTAAAAACGTTTAAACTACAAGATAATAAAGTAAACAAGTGTAAATTAAAAATTTATAACACCCCCGACGATCCAAAGTATTTGAGTTTTCCAAAACATCATTTTCAAATAAATAATTATGTATATAGGCAATGTCCATCTTGACAGCTTGACATTTGTCTATTGACATAATATTATGAACCTAACGGTTATCTAACCTTTTTTATCACAAGAAAACTAGAAAAGAGCTGATAACTCTTAAACGGCTGAACCAATTTTTTTAGATTATAGCTAAGAACACTCTCGATCAAGCCACCTTTCAAACAAAAAAAACTAAATTAAAATCGGTTCATTCGTTTAGGCGCTACAATGCCACAGACAGATACACAGATACACAGATACACAGATACACAGATACACAGATACACAGACACACAGATACACAGATACACAGATACACACGTCAAACTTATAACACCCCTCTTTTTGGGTCGGGGGTTAAAAAGAAGTCCAGTTATACCCTACTATACCTTAACCTTCTACCTACTATAACTTTTCCAATGTACACAGTGTAGTAAGAACCTCATTACTTTATTTTTTGAAGAAGAACGTTTAAAATGTGTAAAGAGCCGGTTCGCGGATTTCGCCGGATTTTCGTTGTTAGCTACATTATTACTAAGGGTGGGGGTCACGGTGCTTTCCACTCGTTGTACATTAAAAATTGCTTGCATTCTTCTTGTCTCGTTTATTTTTGCGGGTGGATTTTTATTTTTAGGGTTCCTTGCCTCAAACGAAAAAAAGAAACCCTTATAAGATCACGTTGTCCGTTTGTCTGTCTGTCTGTCCAGACCCTTTTTCTCAAGAACGAGTAGAGGTATCAAGTTGAAATATTAATCAGTTAAAGCTGTAACTCAACTAACTATTACTCAACGCAATCAAAAGATACCGCCGGCAATCAAAATATGCGGCATAAATATTTTGACACTCGCGAGGAATTCAAAACCTATAGAATAGGTACCTACTTTCCGTTGACCCAGAGCCATGAAATTTGTGAAGAAGCAATGTTAGCACAAGTAAAGGGGAAAATCTGAAAACTATAAATTTGTAGTTATGTCACATTAAATTTGCAATCATCACAAACTTATATTTGCCTTTGGAGATAATTTAAGCAACAAAATAATTACACGTTGGTATGTTTCCAAGAAACGGAACCCTCGGTGCGCGATTTCGACTCGCACTTGACCGTTTTTTTATTTTTCATTTCCATCCAACCGCTACTGTATCACAAAGATATTTAATTGGTTTTATCTTTAAGCAATAAGCATTCCACTGCGGAAATTTCTGTAACTTTTGTTAAGGTATTGTGGCAAGTTTGTGGGGAATAAAACAAAGGTATTTCGCATTACCAATCAAGAAGTTAAAATATCCCATTTAACTTTATAATTCTGACTTCATAATATTAATATTAAGTAGGTAGGTATTTGAAATATATGCTATTATTAATAAACGCTATATTATTCTTTGTTAACTTCATGTTTAATAAAACGAGAGAAGAGAGATAAATCTAACATAATATCATGGTAGAATGATACCTTCGAGATTTTAGCTTTAGTTAGTATGTTAATATATGCCATGAAGTACGATACCAGAAATGTTCGAAAAGAAAAATAATTTAGACAACTGTCTATAATATAGGTATCTTTACAACTATACACAAAAAATAAGACAACTCCTGATTGATTCGCTGATTTATCAATGCACAGCCTAAACCACTGGAGTTTCAGGTACTCACTATGAAAGGATTTTGGAAGTTCCATCCTTAAGCCCCGTTAACAGGGAATGAAAAGTATGAAAGTCCGTCATTTTTCAAGTTATGCCTACCTATCCATGAAAGCTAATAATAATTGGGCTTTCGTTTCAAAATAAAGAAGAAGATTTTATTAAATTCTACCCTATCAATCTTCAAAGGTTACATTTGAGCGGAATCCGGGCTGATCAGCTAGAGTAGGTATTTGCGTACAGTATTTTGAATTGAAACCTCATTAATTAGGCAAGTACATTGACCCGTATAACCGGGCGGCTCTGGGCTTGAGTCCGGCTGAATTGACCACAAATCTGCGGCCCGCTCGGTGCAGTTGACACCTTGACGGTGCCCGCGTGCGATGGACACGCCCTCTTCTGTTTATCACCAAACAACTTAATTAATGATTCGTAGATGTCGATAAACTATTCATTATTTTGGTTCTCCCTGTCTGTCCCTTCCGGCTTCCGTATTTCCAGCCACGTACAACGTAAATACCTTAAAGGCAAGAGTGAATAGGCATCTTCTAGGCAAGCGCGCTCCAACCTAGAGCTCATTGCGTTTTAGGGTTTCGTACCTCAAAAGAAAAAACGGAAACCTTATAGGATCACTTTGTTGTCCGTCTGTCAGCCTGTCGTGTCTGACAAAAAAAGCTACAGGATCATTATATAGTCTATGTATGGATACTTTCCGTTGAACTAGAATCATGAAATTTGGCAGGTAAAGGAAAAATCAGAAAACCGTGACTTTGTGGTTACATTACAAAAAAAAATCAATTTTCAAAGTAAGTTAACTACCAAATGGTCGTGGGGTATCATACCTATGAAAGGGCTTTACTTGTAAATTCTAAAACATTTTATTTATTTTTATGCATAATAGTTTTTGATTTATCGTGCAAAATGTCGAAAAAAATACCCGAGTACGGAACCCTCAGTGCGCGAATCAGACTCGCACTTGGCCGTTTTTTTACTAAGCATGATAATCGTCAAGCAGAAACCTATCTTCCAATAAAACTTTCTAAACAAAATACGAATCACAGTCCAAAGAGAATTGCAAACTCATTTCGAGTCCCAGAGTTTACGAAGCAGTGTCGAAATAGAGTAAATAATTTCAGGTTCCTAGCTTTCCTACAGCGATAGTGCTTTTAACATATTGGAATTTCGATCCTGTTGCATGAATCGTAGTTGCAGAGAACCTGCGGTTACAATACACATGTGTAACTATAAGCCTATATTCGGGCATCTGATTTATCTGATGGCATACCTACACCATATTTGCAGGTGGCATAGATCATAATAATAAGAATTACGCGTTTTTACACGTTTTTAGATTTTAGTCATATTGAAATTACTAAGAATGCTCAATAAAAAACAATTAGTATTGCTTTCAGCTGATTACAATAATATGTCGACCCCTGAAAGGAAAAACTTCGTATCTAATTTTTCGTAACTTTCACTATGGATATATAATATATGATTGTATCTCAAAATCGCTAAAAAGTGAGGTAGGATGTTTTGCCTTGCCAGTCTCGATGTGATATTATTTATCGACTACTAACCAACAGCGGCTTCGCTCAGCAAATATATGAATCTTCTTTATTCACTATGCCGTGGAAATTTCAAAAAATCTGGCATTATTTCTTGTGTACTACGACGTATTAGTTGACGAGGCGGCCAGTGGGTCAGGGCTTTTTTTTCATTTTAGATAATTCAAATTAAAAATAATTACCTTGGTAATCCAATATTTATAACGTAAGTAATTTATTTGTCTGTAACAATGAGATCGCCATAATTAAATCAATTTAATTAATTAAGGTAATGCTGGTTGTCAAAACAATGTACCGGTAAATCGAGGATTATAACGAGATTTGACAAAAAAGATGACCCAGCATTTTAATGAGATGAGACCACCGAAATGGACATGTTACTTTTTACAGTTATTTTTTTTTTGCCGATTCGAAGCGCCCACCGAACATATATACCGGGGATTAAAATTGACATTTTGTATCAAATGGTCTTCGTATTGACACTATGTTGATAATAATATGTCTGTCTCATTACAAACATTTAGTTCCGAGTACGCTCACATGACGCTTATTGCTACTATCAGCGCCAAAATGGTGGAAATCAAGTTGCTTAAAAATAGGTCGGCAATCGCAGGTCCAGCGTACTTGTACCTATTAGTACAGGTCAGTGAATGTGACCAAAGTAAAAACAAAACCTTGGCGGTGTTTTCGTCGGTCGGGCGCAATACCGGACGACAGACACTCCCTATCCATGTCACTTGCGGCTACCCTATCGCTTGTCCCTGCTCGTCACGCCTTTGTATTACCTAATTTAATTTGTATGTCACTCAATTCATCTGTATACCTAATTACCTAATATTATATATAAAAGGGAGACTTTCAACCGCCTCGTGGTTTTAGTGGCATGTTGGACTGCGGATGATGAGATCTAGAGTTCGACTCCTGGGCCGGACCAAACACAATGGGATATAAGGTTTTTCTGTCATTCGTAGTTACATTAAGTACATATTTTGTATTGTTATCTCTATATTGTAACTTAAAAAAAGGAGCAACTGCTGAATTTGTTGCTGGCTCTTCTCAGTAGAATCTGATTTTCGAACCTGATAAGTGGCACAAGCAGTCTTACATGAAACAAATAAATTCATTTCAAGATTACTCATTTTATTTCAATAAATTCCCAGTACTACCCCGGAGTTAGGAAGTTGGCGGTGTTTTACCCCCGTGTACATATACTCGTGTTTCACCCCTTTTTCGGTTCTGCACCTGGTCTCTCTCCAGTCGTGTCGTATTGCCGTCCCATCTTACTATGAGAGTAAGGGAATGTAGAATGTCCAGCAGTGGACTTCCATGGGTTGATGATGATTATGGTGATTGTTAGTCAAAAATATTTTTATAATCTTATAAAGATTCACATAAGAATTTAATTTAATTTACAAGTTGTTCAAGTTATTCCTGCTATGACTTTGCTAAAATACTTTAAGTGAGAGGGAGAAATTATTATAAGTACAAAATTGTGAAAAGCTTGAGAGACGTTTACTAGTTAAAGTATGACACATCGATGTATAAGATAACATTAAAGTTTGACAATATTTTCTCACTTACCGATGGTTATTGCTCGTCTGACAAGTATATAAATTTTTTTGTGGTAAAAAGAAGCCTAGATCACTTCTAAAACCTATCGAAGTCTTTGAAAGTTTCATCTAAATCAATTTAGCCATTTCGAAGACTAGCCCGATCAAAATGTCTTCGTGTTGTTTTCATCACTAACATTTAGTTCCTAGTACACTCGTTGCTGCTTTCACCACTAAAATGGCGATTTAGAAAACAGGTTGGCAATCGCAGGTCCACCGTACCCCCTTGTGTTTGTAGAGGTCAGTGATCACACACATGCCAGTGACAACTGTGCCGATTGTCCATGCTCATCACGCCTGTTTATTACGTAATTTAATTTGCACTACTCGCAATTTATGTTACAAAGCTGTAAAACAATCCATCACCCATGTTTGTGACTTTTGTAAGCTGAATTTAAACACAACTACGTAGGTGATCTTTATCAACACACTATATGAAGAGCTATTACACATATTAATACGCTTAGTATTAAGAATTCGACAGTTTCTTTTAAACCCCCGACCCAAAAAGAGGGGTGTTATAAGTATGACGTGTGTATCTGTGTATCTGTGTGTCTGTGTATCTGTGTATCTGTGTATCTGTGTATCTGTCTGTGGCATCGTAGCGCCTAAACGAATGAACCGATTTTGATTTAGTTTTTTTTGTTTGAAAGGTGGCTTGATCGAGAGTGTTCTTAGCTATAATCTAAAAAAATTGGTTCAGCCGTTTAAGAGTTATCTGCTCTTTTCTAGTTTTCTTGTAGAAAAGAAGGTTAGATAACCGTTAGGTTCATAATATTATGTCAATAGACAAATGTCAAGCTGTCAAGATGGACGTTGCCTGA
Source organism: Maniola jurtina (assembly GCF_905333055.1). NCBI lineage: Eukaryota > Metazoa > Arthropoda > Insecta > Lepidoptera > Nymphalidae > Maniola > Maniola jurtina. Next base: position 9,580,229 of record NC_060030.1, read on the forward strand.
ATACGTAATTATTTGAAAATGATGTTTTGGAAAACTCAAATACTTTTAGATCGTCGGGGGTGTTATAAATTTTTAATTTACACTTGTTAGGCACTGATGTCATAGTTGTAATGAAATTATTAAGTTAATATTTTTAATATGGGTGATTAAATTGTCGGATGCACGTTCATGTTTTCATTAGATGCTTGCGGTCATTATTTTACACAAGCTCATAGATTTATTAGGCTTTTAGAAAATTTTATTGAGTATTTACGCGACCGTATAGCAGCCCATACCTGGTTCTAGCAGGTCCATGAATTAAAAATGAATGAGAGAGTTAATACATTAAAAATTGTTTAATAACGATACATTTGTTTTGATGGCTCAACCACGTCATGGTTCTTTATAAAAATACTTTAAAACTTATAATCAAGTATACACTCAATAAGTCCAAACTTTATTATAATACCCTGTCAAAATCCGGCAGTTGATGTTGACGGAATGTGCGACGGAATCTTAATTTGATGTGACATTAAAATGAAAAAGTCGCCGGAGTCTGGACGGCCGGTCGCGACACCGGACACTCCCATTTCATGTCACTTGCGGCCCCCGTCGCTTATCCCAGCTCGTCACGCCTGTGTATTACCTAATTTGTAATGTATTGAACGATATTGGTATCTTTCAGGGCTCAGCCACATCTCTGACACCGCATTATTATATATGTAAATAGACTTTAAAACTTGTGATAAAGTATATGTCCAATATTTCAAAACTTTATGGTAATACCCTATCAAAACCCGGCAGTTGATGTAGACGGAATGTGCGACGGAATCTTAATTTGATGTGACATTAAAATGAAAAAGTCGCCGGAGTCTGGACGGCCGGTCGCGACACCGGACACTCCCATTTCATGTCACTTGCGGCCGCCCCGTCGCTTATCCCGACTCGTCACGCCTGTGTATTACCTAATTTAATTTGTACTCCTAGCAATATATTGCCTAAAGCCGTCTGCTCATGTGTCACCTCTATTTGCGACTATTCCAAACTAGATGTATTCATCTGATTTATGTGGAAAATTATCTTAACTTATTGGTCTGATAAGCAGGTAGGTTATTTAACAATTAAATTGCGTAACCATTACAATAACTGTATTCTGTTGTACACCATCTCTAAACTAAACTTAAGTAGGTATCCTATTCTTTTCCACAAGGAGCATTATGAATATGATTGCTATACTTACATTTAGACGTGTCATTTTAGTTTAGTTTAGATAGATTGTGTTATTGTGTTATTAGTTCCAAAATATAATACTATAATAATACTATAAGTTCAATACTCTGGCAGATGATTAAGATGAAGCTAAATATAGACGAAATAAATTTTAAATGAAGCAATAATCGGGAATCGGGTTAAAATCAATTTGCATTTATTTACTACCCGGAGGCAATCGGGCGTACATAAGTAAAGTTGGTAATGAACAGACGAAAACAAAACAGTAAACACGCGCAGCCCGTCAAAAGGTTCCACATATTGAAAAGTGGATATAAAATTGAATTTTATGTGAGAGTAAATATCGCGACTGTAGCCTAAAGCAATTTGAAGCGGGTGGCCAGCGGTCTTTGTTGCATATCGGGCGGTAATAGAATTTGGTCCGCTTTTTGCGCGGTCGCTCCGGCCGCGTAATGGCGGGCTCAGTTGCCTTTGTAACTGCATCTAAATCTGCCCCTACTATATCTGTCTGGTTATGGTATATGATTAAAGTTTGTTTATATGGTATGAATATCCATTGAACTGCGTGTTTTGTTTTGTTTTATTGTAAAAAAGCTCACGGATTCTACTTCTCTACTGTCTACAAAAGCTAAAATATTCCAGCACAAACACAAAGGTTATTTCTGTGAAAATCTCAAGAATCGGGCACAATTGATTCGATCAGCCAACATTGCACTGCTGTAGACATTTGACTGAGTTACCTAAATGTGTGTCTACAGTTTTCACCGCCTTACATACATTTTAGTACATATTTGCGGAACTTTCTATTCAAAATAAATATCTTAATGTTCACGCCATAAAACTGTTTTTAAATCTGGCACAAAGTGCAGTACGAGCGTTAAAAAAAATATATGACCATAGTATACATTAAACGTAAAAGTAATCAGACAAAAATAAAACAAATCTTGGCGCGTACTTATGCTAACGGCTCGAAACTCATCGGTTTAAAAACAATTTAAGGACCGCATTGCGAAAAAGTTTTGTACGTTTTGTCGGTTCGGGGCAGCTGCTTTTCGCCCACACATGTCGTGGGTGCACTAAATCCATTCCTAACTCGACTTTAGTGGCCAGGCGTTGTCGCGCGCTCGAAAACGCACTATCCGGGGATATTGGCGCCTCTGGAATGTTACCCTGTTTGCATTAGCCGTGTTTGAAAATTGTTTCACTTTCGAATTCGGAACCCTCGCATCTCTTTGTTCAATGGGCATGAAGCTGTGGAATTATATCCGCGATTGTACTTGTATGCTACGGGGTTTTGGTTTTGCGTTTGCATTGGATACATTGTGTAACTTTATATACTACACAGGGTTTTAAAGTTTAAATTTTTAAACAATGGCGGTTACAGACGCTTCTTTGTTACAACTATGCAGGAGCGAATTTTTCTTATCTATTTTACACTTTTCCGATACTATCGCATCTTATAGTAATTATTCGAAGTAATAATTTTTTCATAAGAATGTCTAGTACAAAATAGTAGGTACACCAAAATCAACAACCCTTAATGTACCTACCTAGTTTATTTTATCAAGCCACAAGTATTTTTTGTTCATCTGTCACCTGGGCACTAAATAAACAACTTTCATCCTTAGGGTGTCATTATAATGAGAAGTAATGAAGTTTGCGACCCCTCTACGTTTTCTTAGGCTAAGAGCGTTATTTGTATTAGTTAGCACGTGTTTTTGTAGAATTTTCTTACTTTCACCTTTAAATTCTCCGTAGATTACAAAAAATTACCTCGTATATTATATTTTTTGTAATAAAAGAAAATGTTTTCTTGGTGTAGATACCTAGCGCTTATGTAGAATTATTATAAAAAAGCTCACAAAACTTTTGAAATTAACTTTTTCAAAGTTTATCAAGTTGAGTTAGCTGTTTTTGATTTGAAAACGTGACAGACGTTTAGTATTATGAGAAAAATTTCATTTTACACTTTTAAGATCTGCATAATAGAATTGTAGCCCAACAAATAAACAAAATCAGTCAAGTGCGAGTTGGAGTCGCACTCAAGAGGTTCCTTACCACTGTACAATAAACAACACTTTTCCATTATTATTTTTTAATTTTTATAGCCGCTATTTTGAAAATTTTACTATTCATTGTTATATAGCGGTGAAAAATTTAACTTTCTGTTTATCCACGAGATACCAGCCCGCTGACAGTCACACGGACGGACGGAGGAGGCTTAGTCATAGGGACCGGTTGGTACGCTTTGGGTTCGGAACTTTACAAATTTGTATTTTTTTACAAGAAAGAAGTTTAAAATTTCAATTTGTTCTTTTACCGCTTAGCAATTGAGTTTTTATGTTCTTCAACCATTAATTTTATATTAGAAAATGTGGTTCCCGTTTATGAATTTTTCCCGCCTCAGCAATATTTCACGTTGTCATCCCCGCGTATAATTACAGCCGTTAATAAGCCGTAGCATTGACGCCGTGTAATCAAAGTCAAAATAAATCGCCACTAAATGAAAACCCGACATGAAAATAGCGCATTTTTTCAACACAGCCATAAAAACGTTAAGGCGAGGGACTCAACGGGTCTTATATTGTAGGATTCAAAACAGCCTTAAATCTTTTTAGGTTTCTGTAGGTACGCGAAGGGTGCCAAGCCGAGTCCCGTTGGCTTGGCACCCTTCGCGTACCTATTACTACTAATTAAAAAAAAATTAAATACATAATTTTGTGCGATGGTGCGGAAACTTTCGTGTGCGAGTCCAACTTACACTTATTTTTTTTTTTTAAATTTTGAGTTAATATCGCTTAGTCAGATTCATTTTTTATTACATTTATAAATATAGGTAGTGTCAAATTTTATGATTCTAGATCAATATAATTGGGAGGTATTCTAATGGTAATGGTATGGTATGGTTTGATTCCTTTGACGGGCCTTGACAGACACGACACACAGACAAACAGGCAACGAAGTAATCCTTTCCTAAAGGGTTCCTTTTTACTCTGGAGATCGGAACTCTACAAACAAATAAAAAAAATGTTAATAAATGCGTGATATTTTGACTGTGCGTGCTAAGCCTCACTTGTAAGCAAGCACTAGCCCCCGTGGCTTGTCAAGAAAGATAGTAGAAATATGAATAACGGCCTCTTTAATGACTACTTTAACGCTTTCAATGTGCTTTATGAATAATGAAATTAGTTGCTTATTCCGTTCTTGAGTTTCGTGCCCGGGACTTAATAAGCCTTATAAATTACGGCTTGCTCGTTATACCTATACTTGACTAGCCTTTATGCTTAGCGTAATCAAAGGTTGTAAAATGCTTTTTTCTACGTGTTCTTCATTAATTCTTTGCATTTTTATATAAGGTTTAGGGTGTGCTACAACGCCGTTATAAAGAGTTATAGTGCTTACTGTACTCATATGGCTTTTTGCATCTTAAATAAGAGTTCATGAATTTGTTTGACAGGTACAATGTACCTTTTAAATTTTGTTTCTCACGTAAGTATGTAATATATTTAATTAATTTTTAATTATATTAATTTATTTTTTTCTTTCTTCTCGGTAGGAAAGGCATTCTGAACCAGTGTAGTTGCTCTTGACGATTCAAAAGTACTTGTAAAAATCCAATTGAATAAAAATATTTTGAATTTTGAAATTTCTCACAGAAATAATACTATTTTTCCAGCAGTTTCCAGAATGCAAACTCTGTCTTCTACTTTCATCGAGATTGTTTAACAACGGTGAAGCTATGAAATTGTAACAAATAGACCGACTGATACACAGATAGGTGAATTTTGCATTATGGCTGCCTTTGCAATGGAGACGAACGGGATTGCGTAGCCAAGGATTTTATTATGTTTGAATTATGAAACCTACCAATAGGATAGCTGAATTTCATAGCTTAGCTGATTTTATTTGTGGTGAAAAATAAATTAAGCTATGAAAAAGAAGCGATTTGCGGGTGGGTTTTACAAACATCTTTCGCTATGCATCTTTGCACATCCTTAGTCAATCGGTATAATACTTTAACATACCTTTAAGGCAAGAGTGAATCTTTTAGACAAGCGCGCACTAACCAGTCTTTTTACTAAGCGTGATTGTTTTTGAGCGCAAGCTTATCATGCGATAAAAAAATAGGTAAAGCTTTCTCACCGTTGTCTCTCGTCCAATAGTTAATGGCTCTAGGCGAAGCTTCAACATGGCACTGCAAGGTGACGTCCGTGCCAGTCGGCGCTCCAACCAGTTGATTTGGGACTTGCACTAAAGGATGAACTGAAAACAAAACATTTCATTACAATAAGAACATGGCTTTTTTTTACTCTTTAGTTTTTTTGGGGGTTTAGTCAAAGAAAGAACATGGCTTCATAAGAAACCTTTAGCTTATTCTTCTTGGTTACAATTTTAAGTAGCCATAACATTTGAATATTTTTGTGCTAATGCGCAATCGCTTACACACTAGATATGTTACAACGAAAAATACGCATCTAGATATTGTCTTGAACTGAAAACTGGTGGTCATTACGTCTTTAAATTCAAATATCTTTCTTTCATATTATAGGCGCAATGTGGAATGAATTGGTAAGTCAAGACGCTACCACCGCTGCGTCGGTTCGGAAAACAGATTCTACTGGGAAGGACTTCAATGGCTCTGGTGTTATTATATTATGGTATATTGGCATTTCAAGTAAAAAAAACAGTACAGATACTACGTCAAAGTAACAAGCTGGTTAAATATACGAATATATTTTTATAATGAATACTCGAAAGAGATCTAAAAAATTTTTACAACTAGAAATACTCAGTGCATGAAATAACCGACCGCTTATAGTAGCTAGCGGTTAGCAATGATGTACGAATATGTACATGTGGTGAGCACCACAACGCGTATTCAGCGTTGAGCATGGCCACTCAATTTTCATATTTAAAAGGCGTATAATAAGGTTTATTGTGTGTTGCCCCTTATTGACATAGTGCTGGAAAGTAAATGCGTACACATACATATATTGCGGTTAAAGCCCCATTTTTTTGTTTACACAACTTCCCATTTGTATTTATTTGCAGCGATGTTTGCGTTGCTGGCTACTCTTAGACGCTATAAGGCTGCGTTCATACTTTTTTTATTCAGATAAGTACAAGTTAGCGCACCTGGTGGTAAGTGATGATGCAGTCTTAGATGTAAGCGAGCTAACCAGGAAGGGGTATGGCAGTTTTTATTAAACCTTTGCACTTTGGTTTCTACACTCCTTTGGTATCTACATTCTACACGGTTTCTAACCTGGGGTATGGCATGAGTGTGGGTAACTTTTAGGCAAACGCGCTCCAACTCACACCTCATAAGTGCTTGACATAAAATCATTATTGTCGCCAAGCACAAGCTTATCTTATAATTTAAGAAAATCCGAGTAATGATAATAACTTGAAGGTATACTACTTATTGCAACTTCAAGCTAGTGATTAATGATAATTTCTTTATATTATTGTATGTAATTTTATATCATTATCCTATTTAACTAATAATAAAATCAAGACTGATGGATAAACGTGCTCTCCGAAGCATGGAGAGGTTTAGCTACACTGTCAATGTGAACACGGCTGCAAGGCTTTCGTATTTCGCACAGTCAGTCGCATCTACGCTCTACCACAGACATTTTAATGTTATTTAGCTTTGGCATGCGATACTTTACATTAAACGATGCCTTTACCGGGGTCATAATTAAGTACTAATTGCTTTCTAGGCCGGCTTTTGAACAACGGAATCTCCGAGCAAATTATCCGGATTGTTCAAATATAAAACGTAATACTCACAATTTTCCTCGTTTTTAACGTTAAGCGTTTATAATATTTAAGCCAAGACCTTTAATTAAAAACGTTACGAGCCAAGTGAGTAAAAAATAAATTATAAACACTTAAGTAAAAAGTGCTTTTTAAAGATCAGTCAACCTTAGAAAAATATTTTTTTTAACGATTTTAATGCAAATTCCTGAAAGGCCGGCAACGCATCGGCGGTACCTCTGGTGCTGCAAATGTTCATGGGCGGCGGTAATCACTTAACATCAGGTGACCCGCCTACTCGTTTGCTCGCTATTTTATTATTTAAAAAAAAATGTGGAAAATCTCTACCATATAATATGCTTGTGTCTATAAAGTTCATTGAGTTTGATTAGTTAACATCCAAATGAGCACTAAACTATATTTGAAGGGCAAGCGCTAAAAAACGTTCTAGGGAAACTTCTATGTTTTTTTGTGAATAGTCACACTAATATTATAAAGGCGAAAGTTTGTGTGTATGTGTGTGTGTATGTTTGTTACTCCTTTACGCAAAAGCCACTGGACGGATTTGGCTGTGGAATGGAGATAGATAATATCCTGGGTTAGCACATAGGCTACCTTTTATTCCGGAAAATCAAAGGGTTCCCACGGGATTTCCAAAAAACTAAATCCACGCGGACGAAGCCGCGGGCGTCAGCTAGCAATACAAAAATTCTTGTTGTATTGCTTAAACTTCATATAAAATCGTGTTAGCAAACGCAGTAAAGTGCGGCGATATCGCATTCCCGCACACGGGTGTTTGCAGAGACGCTTCGCTTCGCCACTTTGCAGCGAATTCTTCTGCAGTTGTCAGCTGTTTACTTGCATTGCGGCACCGAGTTGGGATTTTGTTTTTATTGTGTTAACTTTATGCAAAGTTGTTTTTAATTTCTTTGTTTCACACACGATTATGTTACGTTGCATACTTTTGCGTCCAGAGTTTTATTAATGTGTTTTCCTTTTTAACGACTTCCTGATTTAATTTTATGGACAACAAGGTTATCCCGCGACTTCGTCCGCGTGAACTACACAAATTTCAAATCCCTATTTTACCCTCTTAACGGACTTCTACATTGTACTGTACGTAGCTGTATGTTGATAAATCTGTCAGTCACCTTTTCCTTTTACTATATTTAGACTAGTAGGGAACAGTTTGATTTTCCGGCTTAAAAAGTAGCATTTGTGTCCTTCCCCGGGATGCTATCTTTGGTCAAAATCAGTTGAACGGATGGTCTGTGAAAAACTAGAAGACAGACAAAGTTTTGCAATAATCATATTAGTATGAATTTAAATTAATGTCCTTTGCTAAAACCCATGTACCTAAGTAAAATATAGTAGGTACTTAGGTATGGGCAAAGCTAAAATTAGTAGTTTCCAAATTTCGATACTAAATTGTTTTTGTTGGTGTCTCCTTTTTTCACGTAGTAACAGAGGTAAGGATTAACGGTTTATGTTCGAATAAAAAAATAGTGAAATAATTAAAAAGTTAGTTTAAGAAGTTAAAAGTTAGCTAATAAGATTTTACCAATCGCTTTTGTGAAGTCGCAGGAAAAGTTAGTTAGCCCTTTCTGCTTGATTGTCTTTAAGTTAATATAGGTGATGCCCACGACTTCATCCGCTTGGATTTTGGTTTTCATACCCTGGTATTGAATGTAAGAAAAATATATTTAAATCACTCCTAACTAATCCCATAAATGCGAAAGCGTACCTATTGTCTGTTCGTTGGTTAGCAACGGAGCGACATGATTTTTTGCATAGTTTTAGTTAAAGACCTGGAGAGTGACGTACCTAGGCTACCTTGTTGTTCTGGAAAATCAAAAATTTCCCGCAGGATATTTAAAAACCTAAATCCACGTGGACGAAGTCGTATAGACATTTTCCTTTTTGGGAAAGAGATCGGAGATGGGCATACGCTACTTTTTATTCCATAAAATAAAAGCTCATACAGAATTTTTAAAACCTAAACCCATACGGACGAAGTCGGGGGCATCACCTAGTAATATAGGTAAGTGATTTAATTATCTAAGTATATTAAACGCGCACAGTGTTTGCTAGCAGTCGCTTCGCTTCGCTACTCGGTGGTAAAATTCCAGGTTTGTTTGGTGTTTACTTTGAAAATCATTCCAGAATTGGCTGCTCCACTACCTACTTGTATTTGTATTTCGTTAGGTACCTTAATAGCTTGTTTAAAAATTACATTCTAGGTGTTAGGCAGTTTATATTGATTATCTACGTAAAGGTAGTAGGTACAGGTACTATATGGCCTCGGATATAATGTTATTATGTACTTACAATCAAGCAAGTATCATTAGCATTACTCCTCCATAAGTTCTAGTTAATTAAAAATAAATAAGGATCTTGTCTACAAAATTACCAATTTTATAATAAATAAATAACACAGACGTAAAAAGTCATAACGTCGTAACCAAAAGCCTATTTCTAATGAATTAATAAGGAAAGAATTTCCTCCATCGAACGCTGATCGCGGGTTTATTTGCGGTTATTCTCTTTGACCGCCGTTAAGATCCTTTTGACGGCTTTCACGACTTCAAGTGGCCAATTTAGCGAACGAAATCTGAGCGATCGGGAATTTTTGTTCTAATTAATAACTCGGAGGTCCAATAAGGGTGCCCTTATTATATGAACCGCTTTTTGCGTTTTAAATAAACCAGAATAATGAGCAGATTTTTATGTAATTATGAAAGAGACTGGTGTTAAGTTTCTCCAATTATAACGATTAACGAAATGTCCGGAGTAAGGCCTAACATTGGTAGAGCGAAACAAATTAATGTATAAAATAAGTAACAGTTACATTCTGTGGAGATCTTTGTATTTGATCATTAACCACTCATGATAATTCATCATCTCGTCTCACTGAGCCCACTACTGAAGCTATGAAAAATCAGAGGAACCCCGACCTCTGCGAATGTCTTGACCATTTATGTATGAATAGATGATACCCGCGACTTCGCTTGGGTGGATTTAGGTTTTGAAAATCGCTTGGGAACTTTTTGATTTGCCCGTTCGCGATATGTAAGCAGCCTCAGTATCGAATTTCAGATTTTTAATCAAAATCGATTAAACTGTTCGACCGTAAAAAGCTAGCAGACAGACAGATACACTTTCGCATTTATAATATTAGCACGCGATGTTAGTATGAATATGGAGTATTACTTCCAAGTTATTCCGCAGTTTCGTCTTTATAGCTTAGACGGATGATCACATAGTAGTAGGTAAGTAGGTACACATACATTTATTTGCTTTTAAATATATAATGTAAAGATGAGTGTATCTTTGTTTGTTTGTCCCTTATGCATTCCTATACCATTCGGCCGATTGCGGTATAACTTTGAAGAGTTGTTGTTGGGACTTGCGGGAACGTTTCTAACAAGGTGAAATAATAGGTAGTGATGTGAGCATTTACTAGCATGATATTAAGAAGCATTTTAATAATAGGTTAAAAAACTAGTTCTCAGGACTTGATTAAGAAATTTCCAAACGTATAAGTAGATTGGAATTCTCTGCAGCAATCAAAAGTTACGGGAGTTTTCTCGAGAAGGATTCCGCGCGGAATTCTTGAAGTGACAGTTTGATTAACCGAGTGGCGCACACGCTACGCCGTTTTCGGATTTCTCGGTGTTTTGTAGTCGGCACTACCTTGAGATTTTATCGAGATTTCAAGCCGGCTTCTTAGCGAAACCGGATTTGTTGCTTTAAGCACATTTCCTTACTGCAATTTATTGTTACATACGAATGCAGTATGTAACTTACTACTTACTTACTTTTTAAAAAGTTAAATGAAATTACGTAAAAAATGTTATACCTACCTGTAAAATGTACCTGAGTAATCACGATCATGTGGCTTAGTTTCTATTATATAGGTATTATAGTACTAATAAATATTAACCATTAAGATTAAAGACTTGTAGAGTATCATTGGCTGCTTTTTATCCCGAAAAATTCCACGGAATTTCAAACCTAAATCCACGCAAATGTCGTGTAGTCATCATCTACTTAGTCATCTATGGAGTTATAAATCAAACAATTGATGTAAGATTTAAATAAAAGTTTTTAATTTACTCGAAAACGCTTGTCATTACACCAAGAAACTCAAGATTGTCATTACACAGAGACTGGTAATTGATTACGATTAGCTCGTGGAAAAGGGAAAGGGAACGTTTTCTTTTCTCAAAACTCATTTGCCTACAGTCGCACAAAATCTACTATAAAAGAAATTCACCTTGTTACGAGGCATTTATTGTTATAAATGAACTGAACTTCTGACATGAAAAGTATTTTTATTAAGCTAGGTCTGTTTTACGTTAAATTATTTAAGTAATAAATGGAGTAGCAAAAAATGAAAGCGTTAAAAATTCTCTGTTGTAACCTTTAATCCAAATAACATAATAGTAGATATTTGTTGTATGGTTTAACTTGATTCTAATAGCATCATATTGCTTCATAGATGTGGCCAGGGAAATAAAATAATGTAAACCAGGCTGTAAGTGGTTTTTGCTTGTTTTTGTAAATAGATGACATCTAGTCTATCGCTGGTCCAAGCGAACACGCTGGAGTGAGCGCTTGCACACGTTGCAAGCGCGAAATATTATAGCGAGCGTGTAAGCACGTTAACGAACGTAAAACGCGCAGAAAAAACGACAGTCTGAAACCACCCTTAAAACGGCCGCAAGTCCGCGCGATAAGGCTGTTATCATTCGTTTTCGGGGGAAGAAATTTAAATTAAATATTTGTGGGTGTTAATTTTGTCTCCTCATCGAGCGAACGCGACGCATTCTTTGCAAAGTAATTAAACTGAGTGGAAGGGTTCCAGGCAGTAGTTTGTTTGTTCGCCTGAAATTGCGTTTCCTATGAAGTAAATTTCCCTCAGTTGTCACTAAGAGCATCGCGCTTTTACTGTTTGTTTTATACAGGTACCTATGTTGTGAACCACTAAGCGGCAGGTACTACTTCTGTTTGACTAACTGAATTTGTGCACCAGCGTTTGTGTTCAGTTTGATAACGTTATTTCACTTCACCTACCTATATATTATTATCTACCACCACATGTGTTACATTAATGTGTTTTTGTTGGGCGGTAATTTACAAAGATTTTTTAAAATCAAACATAATTAGGTAGGTAGTACACCTAGATGAAAATAGGTCAATTTAGGTATAGAGACACAACGCCAAAACACAAAATTCAAAAATTAAAACTGTGCCATTTTGCAAAAGGTGAAAAATTACTTACCTAAAACGCAAAATGCCAAGAGGGCTTCTTAAATTTTAAGTCATGCGATATAAATGACCCCTATTATATTTTATATTATTTTAGTTTAGTTTATAGATATTGCTTAATTTTGAAGTGATTTGGAATTTTCCTTATTTATGGCATCGGCAAACTTGGCATTTTGCATATACTATTGCATTGCATGTATTATTGAAATTTTTTATATTTAATTTGGCACTATAAAACCGTTATATAGTTTTTTTTTTCCAAAAAAATTATAGCGACTATTACTTGGAACGATGTAAGGACTCTAACGATACTCCATTAGGTATATCCAAACAAGTTCAGGCATTTGAAGTTATGGTAGAATAAAAAAAACTTACATGAACTCTGAAAATTTTACACGATTGCCCAAAAAAGGATTTTTGGGCAATCGTATAAAAGTAAAGTCTCGAAAATTCCTCTTTTAATCCCTTTTGATATTATGTAGGTTAATATAAAGTATACAAAGCGTAGTCCAATCAGTCGAGTGTTTACATCGGTGCTCCCAATAACTGAATGCAAATACCTAGCGGACAACACGTCCGAATAGTGGTCAAAGCCTCGAAAAACTTTACACATATTGAACTAACAGCAATCCATGAATTTAGAACTGTTAATTAAAGGATGAACAGCTCGACAGCATTCAACTGAATCGTGAATTACTTTGAAAGGAAATGCAGGATTTGTAAAATTATAATATTCACTAAGTCCAAACAATTATTAAAGTAATTACAATTTACGATGAATTTAGATTCATATCATTCCTATCCCATATTTTATCAAGCTACTATACTAGTTAATGAGACATGATCGCTTACTATGGGCTTCATAAGACTAGAATAGACTATCTACTAGGTGCATAGACAAGATGGAACCGTTGGATTCAGGTGGCGCAAGACCGTTGCGTGTGGAAGTCCCTACAAGAGACCTATGTCGAGCAGAGGATGATAGTGGTTGATGATGGTATGACGATGATTGATATACTATATTTTAGGTTTATATACTATATTTTAGATTAGGTATGTCATCATAGGGACCTCTGAATCCTTTTGTTTTTTGTTACTTGGGAACCTAAAAAAATAGCCCAGGAAAAAATATCATCACCACACTGAAACCATTTGAATATGAGAGTTATAAACAGAATATATTCTATCTACCTATGATTGAAAGCTTTGTAAAAATTAATATAAAAATGAGTTTCCTAAACATTGATGGATCGTCTCGCTGGATGGTGTCGATAAAACATTTTGGGTGTATTTTGTTTTTTATATTATGGTTTAAATCTCATCACGACCGAAATGCTTTTTCTAAAAAGATAGGAACATCCAAATGCGTTTAGTCATAGGTAGACCGGGAATGCAGTTTCACAATAAAATTTTGATTCTGGTATTTACGGGACTGAGGATTTTTACTCCCGCGGGATCCTGATATTTGCTGAACCTCACAATACGCTGAAAATCTAAGGAGCAAAGACATTTTAAGTATAATATAATGTTAAACTAGTACATTATTTAAATATTATACGATTAAGTATAATATAATATCAATAATAATAATAATTTCAATAATATTTTAATATCAATAAAAAAAATATTTTTTATTGATATTAAATTGAGATACGAAAATTAAAAATAATAGCATAGCTTCATGATCCATGATCAGTTCAGCGATTGAAAAGGTAAGAAAAGGATAAGCAAACTGAGTTATTTTCGTATTTATAACCGGCTAGCTAACGCCCTGAAGCTGTGATAGCCTAGTGGTTAGAACGTCCGCCTCCTAATCGGAGGTCGGGGGTTCGATCCCGGGCACGCACCACTAACTTTTCAGTTATGTGCGTTTTAAGCACTTAAATATCACTTGCTTTAACGGTGAAGGAAAACATCGTGAGGAAACCTGCATGCCTGAGAGTTCTCCATGTTCTCAAAGGTGTGTGAAGTCTGCCAATCCGCATTGGGTCAGCGTGGCAGACTATGGCATAAACCCTTCTGATTCTGAGAGGAGACCCGTACTCAGTAGTGAGGCAGAAATGGGTTGATCATGAGAGCTAACGCCCGCGACTTCGTCCGTCAAAATAATATCGTAAAACAGTATGAAAATCCGTACACTATGATTAGCTCGAATAAATACGACCTCAGCGCGGTGCAGCGGCGGACTTTTTTCTATAATAATATGCAGTAATTATTGTAATTTTTTTTAAACTTACTTGAAAAAGTTTCGTTAAAATAAAGATTTTACGGTATGTACGTAACTTCTTGTAAAGGCAAAATTTAACATTTGATTCCAGTTACCGCGTAGGTAAATGGAAATGCGTGCTCCAGTGCATTATTCAGATTTCACCAACGACCGCTGAATGAGAATCGATGCAGAGATAAAAGATTAATTTATTTTAGTGCAGTCTGAAAAGAATTTATTCATCATTTGTTCGGATTGTAATGAAAAGCTTTGTTTATTTGCGAAAGGTTGCTAACGTTTGTATCGCTTTACATAAAATAAAATAGAGTTTCTCATAATTAAATTGCTTTGTCTTTGTGGCATACTATATTGAGGTGTCTATGGTTTTAGGTCAGGCTTTTAGGCTTTCTGAGTCTGACATCACTTAATAGACAAAATCTTAGGTATTTCACAGAGTGAAAATTAATCTAGGTAAGTACCAATGTCACGTTGAAAATTAAATATTAATAAAAAAGTTAAATAACGAAATACTACTAAATAATATTTTTATCAAAATTAGACTTTACGAGCGACTACCCGTGGCTTTGCTCAGCAAAAATGAAATTCTCTATTTTAAAAATCCGCCCTTTTTCCTTGACTACATTATAAGGGGAACCTCTGTGCATAGCTATCTAGATTGTAGGGTTTGGAATGGGTGTATATGGCTAGTGAATATTCGTATGGTAATATGGTAAGAAGAACAAAAGCGACCGACATAGCTCAAAGGTTTAGCAAGCTGAAGTATCAATGGGCAGGTCATGTCTGTCGTAGAACCGATGGCCGATGGAGCAGACGTGTTCGTGAGTGGAGACCGCGTGCCGGTAAGCGCAGTGTGGGACGACCTCCAGCCCGCAGGATCGAACCTGAAGAAGTTGGCGGGGAGCGGGTGGATGAGGAAGGCGGAGGATCGTGTTTGGTGGCGCGCTCTTGGAAAGGACTATGCCCAGCAGTGGACGCATGGCCTATATTCCCTTCTCCTCTCTCACTTTTACTAATAATGCGTATTGCGTACTATACAATCATTAAGAACGTAATTCAGTCCACCCTCGTATCGCTACGATATCTCTCGAGGTTGGTATAATGTAGAGCTACAGAGAGAATTTCAATAACATTTGGTACATTTGGTATAACTACCAAAAGCTCTCGACAAACTGATAGTCAACAGGGCACTAAACACGGCGACTACAAACGGCTCAGGCCTGATTGAGATGCAAGTCACGCGTTGAAGATGATACGTGATAACACGAAAATCTTCCAATTGCTTACGTGTTAGAGATTCCATGTTTTTAGCTCTTTTTAGGATAATTCTTTCTTCAAATGAATTGATAAGTTAAAGGTGACTATTGTATAACTTTTTCATACTTATTTTTTGACCCCCGACCCAAAAAGATGGGTGTAAGTTTGACGTGTGTGTCTGTGTATCTGTGTATTTGTCTGTGGCATCGTAGCTCCTAAACTAATGAACCGATTTTAATTTAGTTTTTTTATTTGAAATGTGGCTTGATCGAGAATGTTCTTAGCTTATAATCCAAGAAAATCGGTTCAGCCGTTTGAAAGTTATCGGCTTGTTTCTAGTTACTGTAACCTTCACTTGTCGGGGGTGTTACAAATTTTTAATTTACACTTGTTTAATTTAGTATCTGGGTAGATTTGGTGTACAATAATAAAATTATAGTATATTAATCTTATTTCAATATCTTTAAAATTTACATATCATAGAAACGTACCTAGTTAGAAACAAAAAATTTGCCCAAAATTGTAATAGTCATAACTTCTGTGATATGCCATGTGTTGAAGTGAAATAACGTTTTTATAGTGCATTTAAATTGTAAGTATTGATATCAGACATAATAAATAATTAAATGCAACATTTAATACAACGGGGTTCTCCATTGCATTATATTTTAAGACTAATTGTAATTGGGCTGTCAATAAAAGTTAATGTAATAAAATTTATTTGAAATAAATTTTTAAACAAATATCTATAATATTAAGTATCTTTAATAATTTGCCTTTTATTTTTATGTATTTTTTTAATTAAATTTTCTAATACTAATTTTCACAAAGAACTCTTATAACTAGACAGGAACCAGATTTTTGTTAATCTTAAAATCTAACACGTTACGATTAGGTATAAAGCTTGGTATGGTATCCCTACATATTTCAACTGTCGGACCCCGAGATCTCGAGCAACCGAGCATTGAATAACTTGGTTATAAATTAGCCTTCGAGATCTCCCGATAAGTGAGTTCGCGACGTTTTTGCTCATTGGTACTACACGCAGGTGAGTAGATTTTATCGCCGGATGAATTGATTCATGTCCTGAATTCGTAATGATCCGATTCGCTTCATCTTCCAAGGCGAGTCCTGAAAGTTGTCCCGAGAGCCCGTGTCAAATTACGAGAAGGTGCTTAATAAAACCTGTAAGTTTGTAAAACGCTTCTGAATCTCAGTGACAAGTCTCGTCAACGAATACTTAAAAACAGGGTGCAGAATGCATGGACGGGGGACAAACACTAAGGCTAAGATCTGTAGAATGCACTTTGACTTTGACACTTGTTCAGAATAAAGACACTGTCAAAACGAGACAGCGTTATACCGCTGGCATAAATCTGTCTCGTTTTAACTGAAACTTAAGTCTGAGCAAAGACAAAGTGCTCTATAGTTTTCAACCTAAAAGTCGCCAACCTTAGGAGATGAATCAAGCTTTGTTGCATGTGTCAGTTACGTTTAAAATTTAGAAGTTGTGGAACGACTACGGATGTATCTACTAGTAGGTGGTACATATTCAGGCAATGTTTTTTTGCATTCCTCCCCATGACAACTTTAGCTTTTATCAATCATCTTAACATAATTTACTACGGGCTCTCAGACAAGCGTAGCGTTCGACGTGACGAATGAAAAGCAATATTTAAATCAAAGTTCTACTGCCAATAAAAGTTGTTTTGAGTCAACAGAGCTTGGATTTAAATTAGTAATATATTTTGTATACTTAATTGATTTAATATTATAATTATGTAATTATATATTTTATGTATAAATAGTTTAATCACAAATTAAAAACAAAATACATAGGTATGCAATGCGATGGGCTGAGTTTAGAGATTTTATAATGTGAATTATTATTTATTATAGAATTAGTTAATAATTACAGCGTGCTAGCCCAGAGTACCTACTATCATATTATTCTGTGGCACAGATCAGACTATGCTACAATATATAAAAAACTGGTCAATGCCCGCGACTTTGTCCGAGTAGATTTAGATTCAAAAAAATCCTGTGGGTACTCTTTGATATTCTATGACCAAAAGTAGCCTATGACCACGTATTAGCATAATATCGATATGGAAGAATTATAAAGCATTTTGGTAAAATTTTAAAACAATAGGTAAGTACAAGAATTCATAACGATTATGTGGCTTTGTAGAAGTTGCAAAACTATAGATGCAATATAGTATTTTAAATGAAATGTTGTTAAAATATAAGTATTCAACCTGCTGCCCTACTTTGAAAGAACCTAAGCGATGGTTTACTGTCTTAAAATGCAACAATGTTAATAGATAACAGGTATCCAGTGTACCCTCTCTAATGAGGTGCATAGTATGCAACGATTTTGCATTATTAAGAGCCAAAATGCACGCGCAACATTTCGCCTAGCGCTTTCGAAACTTTGCCAAAAGCAGCGAAGCTCGCTAATAGCTTAAGTCCAAGTTGAAGAGTTCTGGTACTAGGTGTAATGGAAATATAATACTTTTTAAAATAACTTAAAAATAGATGATTAGGACAGCTCCATCTATTGACCATTCACTGCCGAAATCCAAGTCCGTTTTATATGGTAACTCTTTAAGGGCAGATCCATATCCACTAAACGAAGAAACATATATTTTTTTTAAACTATTCATGCTAGACCTCGTATCTGTCCTGAATCTTAATTATTATTAAGTCACGGCACGTACCCAGCTCGTGCACGGTGTAGCGGGAATCATCCTTTTTTCAAGTTGATAATAATATTTTTTTAATCATGTTCTATGAGTACTGAAATGAGACTCTTATGACACTGCCTTACAGGATATAATTATTAAATATCATGTAGGTACTTACAATGCACTTGAAGCATTATTCTTTTACTGACGGAAGGCGGCACACCGTTGGCTGCGATGCACAGGTACGCTCCCATCTCTGATCGGGTCACTTTTGTGAGATTTACAATCTCACCTTCTAGTGACGTCACTGTTGGCAAAATAATATAGTAAGTATAACATTAATTAGCTAATAACTGAAGTGAGGGTTAAGTTAGGCTCTTTTTGTCTCATATAACAATAATGTCTCGTTGAGGGCAATTCATGCTGTACACAATCTCCGAACTAAATTAAATGACAGGTATAAATTTCCATTTCATAATGCTTCTTGTGAAGTAGATTGAGTACTAGATGTAGACTTGTCAATTTAGTTTAGAGATTGTGTACAACAGATATAAAAAAACTGGATCCTAGATTAAGCCCTAAAACATAAAGGATTATTTTAGTAGGCAGATAGTTCCCAACAACGTCTTTAACAGACACAATAATTCCATATTATGATAGCTTCACAAATTCCCCGACTCAAAGTAAACATTTGCACGCCATCGTCTGTAGTGCTTACATTACATTTCACCAAGAAGTCTTGGAAAATACTTAGAAACGCGAAAGTAGACAGGGTTTGATAAACAAGTGCGGTTAGTGGTTCGAACTCGAACTGTTTTCCTGACACCTTGCTCAAATGGCACCGAAGTAGGTACGTTTACAGCCATTATTCAAACAAGCGGATAAAAAGGAGGGGCAATATTTTTCGAAGGAGCTGAAGGGTGATGGTTTAAAGTGTAGAGCTCTCGGTCGACCGGCGTGCCACGCTTCGTTAGCAAACAATGCGAGACTAACACGTCGATAGAGCAGCATTCATATAATTCGTATAACTTCTTAAGATTTGCTACATGAATCATAGGGTGCATGACATCGGTCTTCTAATTTTATGGAAACGCTGTGAAATAGAAGCATATATAATTCCGGCATTGAAAGGGCGGCAATGCATCGGCGCGGTACCTCTGGTGCTGCAAATGGTTCATGGGCGGCGGTAATCACTTAACATCAGATGACCCGCCTGCTCGTTCGCTCGCAATTTTATTATGAAAAAAAATATTGATTAGTAACTTTAGATTGAATGATTAACACTAATAAAATTACTGCTTACTTAAAATAATTTTGCGCCACACGCCATAATACACGCCAGAAAGGATACAAAAGGATAATATAATTATGTAAGTTTTTTTTTTTCAAATTGTAAGACAGGCTTGCACTTGACTAAAATTATGCCTAAGAAAGCGGTGGTGAGGTCTAGATTGGAGGAATTCCCTAAAAATTCACTTTGACCTTGAAGCGTGTCTTGCCATCGCTCTTGCCATAACGTGGCAAGAAATACGGACACCTTAGCAGTTCGTTTCAGAAACTTTGAATAGTTAAGTTTATTACCAAACATTGAAGGAAAACCGGTATATCGAATTCAAGTTATGTGCAATAATAGTTCATAAAACATCCAATGCAAAGATTAAATATGATTATTGAAACGCAATACAAATTCCACTGGCGTGCGGGAAATATAGTTTTACTTTTTCCAAGACATTATTTAAAAATTATAGCTTTGCAGTCAACGTTCATTGCTATTTTAATTAAAACGCTACGCTCTCGGTAGCAGGTAACTATTCTCTTAAAGACATCACGTTTTGAATCTTTTGAGATATTAAATTAATTATAAAATTCCGCGATTCCACGGAGTTTCTGCGCTGTCTCCGAGTCGGGCCATTGAATAAACTTGGCCTGTCGATGTGTCATAAGTCAAGTGACGTTCAAACCTCTCGGACTCGGGGTGTCGCTGCAGACTACAGAATATTGAGGAAGCTTTTTCAACTTTACATTTTTTCTACATAATAAAGATAAAGATTGAATTCTCTTCACATGTAAACTTATTTTCTAAATTGAAATAAAAAGGATACAATTTGAATAATATACAATAGAAAGAAAAACTAACTGACTGACATATCAACGTGCCTACAGCTGAAACAGCTGAGCTTCAAAATTTGCGGTTTTGTGGATAGGTTATCTCTATACACAAACCTATAACGTATAGAACTATAGGTATACCCTACGAAGGAAGAATTTTCTAAAATTCCGATTGAAGCGGGAGCGGGCCAGCTATTCAATTTTTTTCAGTCATTTAGTATATTTATAGATATAAGCATATTTGCGTTTTGAGATAGATAAAAAGCGTGAGTCGAAAAAAAAAACTAATTTGTCCCTTAGCGATACATTCTTTACTTTGAAATAATTATGAGAATTCTAGATAGTTTAAAAAAATAGCTTTTAAGATGTGAACCGAATGAAATCATCACCAAACATTTTGCAACTGGCGTAGCTACGGAACTTCACAATTTTTTCATAATATTAGATATTTATTGAGAAGATTCTTTTTATTTACACAGAGTATTTATTCATCCAAGTTTACACAAAAGAAAAATAGTTAGAGAGTGGCATAGTGCGTACTGAGTACCTACACAAGGGTCAACTAGGTACTTAGTCACCTAACAGTTAATGTTTCGTGCAATGTTCAGCTCAATTAAAGTTGTACCCAGTCTGAAAATTGCTAAGTCTACGTTGTCGGTTGGATAAAACATTAAAAGTAGCCGGGAGCAAAATGAAAAAGCAACATTTACCCATTGATCCGTCCTTCGAAGTTAAATTTTAATTACAAGTTGAATTATGCTGTGCTCTGTCACTAATTATTATTTTCTAGGTTACCATCTTATAAAAGCAATTGAATTAAACGAAGAAAACAGATAACGTTTAATGAGTTCATGATTTAACTTAATTTAAATTATTATCTGTGAAGAAAATGTTTATGTGTATCTATTTTAATAGAAAAATTAATTTACGAAATCCTTCACATGAATAAATAAATGTTTTAAAAGTGAGTTGTAAGTATGTATATATTATAGTTGTATGTATGTAGTGTAGTTGTATATAGTTGTATGTATGTATTATATTAATTTTATTGATAAATGGTACTGAGCGTCTTATACATATAAAAAAATAAAGATACCTCAGTGTTTAGTTGCAATCCATTACAACCACACAGCACAAGACAGTAAAAGACGTTTAATTTTAAATTCAGAAACATTTTAATAGGAATAAAAACGCGAAATATCCTATTATATTATTGTATCGTCAGTAAAAGTACAAAACTATTGTAACAAAACATAGAACATAAAGTAATCATACATACCAACAAGAAGGAAGACAATAATTGTGCTAAGATGTAAACGCAGCTTTATCACTAAAATGATCTTCTAAATCCCGCGGGAAATCGGAGATAAGACCTATCTAGCTCTACATTTGGAAAATAAAACAGTATCTAAATGCCAAATTTCATTCAAATCGTTTGATCCACTTCTGAAAAGCCATCTCATCTCTGAATTCACCCGGACCTCAGGGATGACACTACTTACAAAAACTTAGAAAGTAGTCTCTAAATATATAAAAATCATCCAAATCGATTGAGCCATTTCTGAGAAACCAACTGTTATACATACGCCTAAATATACAAGAATTGCTAGTTGAAAATATAGAATTCAATAGCTAGTGAAGTCAAATGATTCAACTCTAGATAGAGTAGAGCATTCATAATATCTGTTGGAAACTTTGAGCGGTAGATGAAAAGCGTCTAATAGAAGGATGGAGGAGTTAATTTTCATCAGTCTCAGACTAAGTTTCATCCATTCATTCGCTTATCTACATAATTTTGTAGAACATGAAACAAATAGGCGAGCGACACGCCGTTGCCGGGAGAATATGTTTTATGTGAAACAATAAGGGACAAATACACCATTGTTATACACCGAAGTCATTGTCATTACAATTATTATCTACTCTTATGTTTGTGTATTTAAATTAAGGGGCTTAATTTAACCGACTCTTCATATTATAGTCCTTGTATATTTTACTCGCGTGTCTTTATATAAATTATATCTTTCGGTTTACACTGCTTCTCTATCAGTTAAGCAAGTTTCGTGTTTACATGTAAATGTGTTGATTTACTGAATGTTTAGTTTAGTAAGTCGAATTATTATTTATTGATAGAGTGAGTTTAGTTAGACTAATTACGATTTTGTAATAGATAGTACCTGGGTGTAAATTCAAAGAAAATAAAATCAGACGGGTATATAGGTACATATAACTATAGGTACTTAGGTCCAAGTATGTTTAATAATATTGATAGGGATGAAAATAAAATCACAAATCTATTGTAATTTCGAACATTAATGGAGCAAGTGTTATGAATAATACTAATGAATATGAAAATACTAATTTACATTACTTAGATAAGTACAAAAGGTAGCTCTTCAACGTTCTGGTTGTTTTAAACTCATAAAAACTTGTGTAAGTCTTTATTAGTTTACAAGCAAGTGGGCCGTGTATCATAACTTTGAAGCCCAAATAATGTATTTTAAATCTACTCGAAGTTGTAAGTGATTTATGCCATACTTCCCAGGAACTTGGGCATAACAAATTTGAAAGTGCCGCTTGGCTGCGCTGAAAAACTATATTTGTCGTGTCGGACACCCCTCGAACTTCCCTCATTGGAATATTCTGGAACTGTGGCCTGTAATGGATAGCCTGTATTGTTTCCTGTTCAGATTTATGGAGGTAACTTGTAACGGCTTCTTTAATTAGACTTCTTCATTTAAATTGATTGTTGCTGACTCGCTTGCTGTAATTTGAAACTGGTGCTCGAGAAAGTTTAGAATGTATCTTCAATTATGAAGTATCTGTCTAGTTTGATCACTGGTAAACCATTATTCAAACTTTGTACTAACTACAATAATATATTGGTAGTAGTTACCTATTAATTATCTGTGCAACGCTTGGATGTATTAACGGGTTCTTTGGTAATGAATTAGAATCCTCTAATCTTGGTTGTATAGCCGTGTTCGCTTCTCTATGGAAGTCATTACCGGTGGTACTTTGTTAGCTTAATGAATTGACTGATGGCAGAAGTCGGGCAGAGTGCTGGTGGGGTTAAGTAGGACCTGCCGATTAATCACCCTGTCAGTACAGTTTCCAATTGCTACTCGTCACGAATCCCCTTTAGTGGTAGCTATAATTAGGGTTCTTTGTATCAATAATAATTAAATTCCGTGTAATGGGGAAAAGAAGGTAATTGAGTGCAAATAAGATTAAGATTTATACAATAAGGAGAATGAATGTTTTAAAAAGAACGGAAACAATGTTATGTGATTTTTAGGAATCCGTACCTCAAAAGGAAAAATCCCTTATTACTTCGTTGTCTGTCTATCTGTCTGATAATCCAAGGGAATCAAAACCTATAGGGTACTTCCCGTTGATACTCGTAGCACAAGTAAAGGAAAACGTCTGAAAAACGTCACGACCAAATAAAATGTTTACTAAATCACATCATAAGTAGATAGCACTGATAACAGCTGTTGGTGCGATAAATTTTTATCATACTGGTTGAGATTTCTTGTATGCTGGTACGCAACCCTTCGTGTGCGAGTCCAACTCGCTCTTGACTGTTTTTTTTTTTGTTTTTGTCTAGCCCTATTCTTATTCGGGTCCTAATCTAGATAAGTACAGACTACAGAGAGACAAGAGACGCTGTTATAACAAAACGGTGTTTAGTGTTATATAGAAATCTGTAACTGTCACTCTTTATAATATGAAAGCAAAAGTGACAACAACAGATTTAAACACTGTGTAACGTAAAACACTGTTTTGTGGTAACACCACCAATGTCTCCAGATGAAAAAGGCTTAATTAAGCACCGATTATTTTGGCAAGACTCGGCCTAACTTTACTAAGCATTTTATCTGACCAAGCGTAGATGAGTAGGTGAGTAATTATTCCCGAGCGGTCTAGAGGTTGTAATCCCGCGGGATCAGAAAGGGTGGTGTGAATGGTAATAGGAGCTCCCCGAGGTGCTGCGGTCTGATTTACGGCTAAGATTCAATAATGAATATTTTAAGCGTTGATTTATTCACTGTTCATTTCTTGAAGTTCTTTGGTTTGTATTTCATTTAGGATTAAAAGTTTTGGTGATTAAGTATATAGATTTTGAACAATTTTAGAGTGTCTTTTAAAATATCTCATCTATATTTCACACTGTAGCTGAATTCATTTATTTTCTTCTGTGCTTTCTCCGAATGAGGCAACTTGCCTATTTGGTACGTCTAGTAATTATAGATTTATTGTAATAGCAATAGCAAGTAGGTGAGTTATTCCCTGGCGGTCTAGAGATTGTAATCTCGCGGGATCCGAAAGGGCGGTGTGAATGGTAATAGGAGCTCCCCGAGGTGCTGCGGTCTGATTTACGGCTAAGATTCAATAATGAATATTTTAAGCGTTGATTTATTCACTGTTCATTTCTTAAAGTTCTTTGGTTTGTACTTCATTTAGGATTCATAGTTTTTTTGGCGTGGTGGGTAATAGTCTAGTGTTAAAGATGTCGGCCTCCCAATCGACAGGACCGAGGTACAATCCCTTTAACTTTTCGAAGTTATTCACCTTTTAAGCAATAAAGTATCACATGCTTTATTAGTGAGGGAATATAGCTAGAGCTGATTGACATGAAGCAGCGAAGAACAGGCATAAGTAGTGGCTTCTAGTATTAAAGACCAAGATCTTCTTCAGATCTCCCAGAGAAGTAAGTAAGTATACCAATTCAACCAGCCAGAACGATCACGCTTATATCTCCTCCGTAAAAATAAAAATCGTTTTAACTGAAAATCATTTAAAATTTAAAGCCAATGTCATGATCAGCATTCAGCAGCGCTTTATTTAGCTGTTTATTTGACCGAGTGCCAATGAAATCGTGGGCAATTATTCCGAAGTGGTCCAGAGATTGTAATCCTGCGGGATTGAAAAGGGTGGAGTGAATGGCAGTAGCAACTTTCCGAGATGTTGTGTTTTGATTTACAGCTTATTTATTACTGACTAGGTGATGCCCGCTACATAATCCGCGTGGATTTAGATTTAATGAAAATCCCGAACTCTTGGATTTTCTGAAATGAAAAGTATTCTATGCTTCTCTCCAAGACGCGAGCTAACTCTGTACCAAACATTATGATGCTGCGACCTCATTCACGTGGATTTGAGGTTTTCAAGCATCCCGTGGGATATTTTTGATTTCCCGACACAATAAATACCCTAAGTCCGTCTGGTATGCAAGCTATCTTTGTGCCTCGTCAAAATCGGTTAAACGAATGAGCCGTAAAGAGCGAGCAGACAGATAGACAATACAACTTTCGCAATTATAATATTAGTATGGCTGGGTTGCTTTTTTTAAACTTCTTTTAATAGGTATTTTTAAAGATCTATAGGTAAATTAAAGCGTTTTTCTACATAAGTATTATTAATGGTTAAGTACCAACATAATTTCAATTGTTCCAAAATTCAGAAGCTTAAAGAACAACCAGTGTAAGGCATCGAGTACCTCGTATAAAATAAAGCAATTAATAATTCTGAATATTTTACATGGCGATTTTTTAATTAGTTCAATTAAGTACGTTGAATTTTTGCAGCTCAAAATGAATCCAACATATTGGTAAAATAATTAAGTATACGTTGCTGCTGTGTTTATGGATCCTTACACTAAACATCGGATCGGTGAGCTTTTTAAATACTCTGACAAGTTACAAATTGGAACAAGAAAAATGTCGTTTAAAATCACTTTACTTTCATGTACTAAGTTTTTTTATTTTCAAGGGTATAAATTACACATTATATGAAAACGAACTTTGTTGGAAAATTGAAAACGAGAGCGTACCAGTGACAGCTATAAAATTGATGCAACGATTTTAGCGGGTTTAGATTTTTCTCTAATAAATAATTTTAATCTAATAATTTTTTTTTTAAATAAGGAAAGTTAAGGGCTGGCATTTAAGGGTGCATTTCCACTGAATTGGAGCGGAGATTTGTATTTTCGATCAATCAGCTTATTAAGACATTACGAGGTAAATATCACGTTATCGAAAAATAATCTAATTGGTAATTTATTGAATACGTCTCCGCTCTGCTCCACTTTAGTGAAATCGCACCCTAACATATGCATAGCATAGCTCGTTGAGGGGTCAGGCTCTCTCGTACAACTTGTATGAGATTGCATACTCTACACGTTTTCAAGTTTTAATTAAACAATCGCTATTGATTGGGAATGTTAATTTAAGAATATGCTATAGATTTCACATATTATATAGCTTCCGTTTAAAAGTTTGGCATTCGATATTATTATAATCGAAGTTGAATTTACATGTTTTATTAAATTGTTCCTTATAAGTTGGGAATACAAAGATGTATATTCAAAGCTATCTCCTACTTATCTCCTGAAAAACACCTTAATATTTTTTCAAAAAAAAATAATTCTTTAGCGATTTTGAGATGGGTAATCACCGACATGCTAATGTTAATATTGGAGTGTCGATAGATGTAAAAACTAAACCTAATCTAATTTTTGACACTACGACTAATGTGAAAGTCCAAAAATAGAAACAGGTATTTCATCCTATTTATTTAAGTTTTCACTTATTTCGGTGCCACTGACTTTTTTTATTTTATTTTGAAGATGTTTTAATAACATTCAGAAATTGTTGTTATAACAACGAACACAACCGCTTAACTAATGATAACGATCTTCATAAACATATATTTCCTTAGGTACCTTATTAATAATGGGGAGGCACGCGAACGCTTACTCATAAAATTTGCATGATATTCTAGACCTATAAATTTCTGGTTATTTCATGATTTATTTTAAAAGGGACGTTATAGTTTTCTTCCGTATTCAAATTATTTATAGTAGAGTTTGAACAACCATTTTTTCTCGTGAAAGGTTTCGTCAGTGAATGATTATTAAGTACTAACTGATGCCCGCGACTTCGGCCGCGTGGATTTAGGTTTTTAAAAATCCCGTGAGAACTTTTTGATTTTCCGGGATGAAAAGAAGCCTATGCCATTCTTCAGATCATATACCCATGCGAGAAATCACGTCCATCCGTTACTCTGTTGCGGCGTGATTGAAGAACAAACCAATAAATCAACAAATCAACAAACAAACACACTTTCGCATTTATAATAATATGGGCAGTGATGCATAATAGTTACAAAATGTTTACCTTTAGTTTTTCCTTGTGGTCCACCTCTAGATATAATATCGCCCCCATCTTCTCTTCTCCACACTATTTTGGGTGGGGGGTATCCGCGCGCTTTGCATACAAGTTTGGCGGATCCCCCCTCTGGTACCATCATGTCCCCTGACGTTTCTTCGTAGATTATGTCAGGAGGTATTACAACTTCTAGAAATGCTGTCTGCAACAAACACAACACAATACAGAAAAACTGATATATTATACTTAATTATTGAGAGTTTTTGGATCCCTCACAATGTGGCTAATTCACAACACAACACAATCTCAAAACTAAAGTAACTATATTGAACATCATGATCAACCCATCGCCGGCTCACTACTGAGTACGGGTCTCCTCTCAGAATGAGAAGGGCTTGGCCATAGACTTGAGACCGCAATAGAGAACTCACAGGCATGTAGGTTTTCCCTTGGCGTTAAAAATTAAGTGATATTTAGGTAATAATAATATGGTATTTGCCTGTGTCAAAAATAAAATATTTCTAAGGAATTATTAACTAGAGGGTCTTCTGAAATACCTAAAAACCACGTACTTTGTTAGCTTTAAGTGTATAATAACCATTTAAAATTTATCGATAAACTAAAAAAAGCACGTCAAGTCATTGTGACGTCACATGCCAGTATTTCGAAGAAGCTCTTAAAACTAACAAAGGACGTAGGTTTTATGTACTTTGGAAGACCCTCTATTTAATTAATCAATGAGAAATGATTTATTTTTGACATAGGAAAATACCGTATTACATGACTTTTTCAGTAGCTAGCTATATTATCTTGGAATATAAAATTAACTCTTACCGAGAGGAAAATAATCGTTAAAAGGAAAAACATTGGATTAACCTCGCAACTATAATCGGCTTACACTGTTTGTCCGTTTAACAACAATGGATAAAAAGGTAAAAGTTTTTAATAAGCTTTAAGCAAAGTACCTGCATTTTCATCGGATCTGTATTAACTTGGCACATGTACTGTCCTCGGTCCTCCCTCTTCACCCCTCGTATGTTGAGGGTCCACGTGTTGAAGTCGCTGTGCGTAACACTCAGCCTCGCGTTGTTCGTTATCACGTGTTCGTGTATCGCCAGAATAGCCTTCGTGTCCGCTTTGATCCATGCTACCTGTCTCAGGGAATATAACCGACCATTCTTCAGTACAATAAAACAAAAGAAGAGTAAGCTGACGTCGAAATCACAAAATCGGGGACAGCGAAAGAGCACAATAAAAGTCCGATTATCTCTGATGGAAGAACGTTAGCGGTTGTAAAAAACGTAAGCGATGAAGACTTTTAGAGCGAACAAGTCTAATTACAAGCGAATACTTCCCAAGAGGCAGTCATGACAACGATCCTCGAGCGCCGGCAACACTATCTTGTTGCGAGCGACTCGCAAAATACTCTCGGAATTTTTAATTACATTTTCGTCTGGTCGCAGCTATGAGGCGAACTGCGGGCGTACACTGAAAACGCCCTCGTTTTGCCCGCTTTACCAAAAGCGTCGACATCGCAATAGAAGCTAATTTCCTGCATAGCGCGTAACAAAAAAGGAATAAACGTCCACAAAATATGGCGTTGTAGATAGATTTTAGTGGACGCTTTGAACTAGATATTTTTTATGAAGTATTTCTGCTCTTACAAAAAATATCAATCAATACCTACGAGTATTTCTTTTTTGTAGAGCTACGATATAACTGATAAGAGTTCTTTTTTTCTTAAATTAAATAGGGGAATACAAAAACATGGAATATTGTCAATATAGTTAGGTGCAAGAAAGTGTGTGCTACAGAAAGTTTGGTGCTATCAGAAAGGACTACACAATCCTAATTTCGTATAGTGCGTGTGCATTAAACACTAATTTGTGCACTTTACGTGACTAAAGTAAACACATCTACACTAAGCCTACGCGTGCACGTACCAAATTAATCGTGAACAATGATGATGTATGGGAATGCTCACGCAAGATTGGGAAATCAACGGAAAATTTTATAATCCAAACTTTAATTTATAATTCCGAAGTGTCGACTGGTCAATCATTAAATTATGACGTGTGCGCCTAGACTTAGGTATTAAATTAAAATCACTAGTGAAAATAATAATATAGTAATATAAATAAATAAAGTAACTATAATAATTACTTTTCAAACCTGTGAGTATAAAATGTTTTTATAAATTCAATGTCATAGAAATTCCTGATATTATCAGCTATGACATTGAATTTATAAAAAAAAATTCAAACTATGTGTAACGTTATAATAGCCAAGCGTACGCGGCAAATGTTGAGAATCGTAGGATATTTTTTCTCAATTTAACTATACTATAATATAATATATTATTATAATGTTTGTATTAGTCAATGCAACGATTTTCGTAAACTATTCCGTCCGAGAGTCTTTTTCCAAGTTTTACTGCCAATTTTTTTTTTGCAATCGTGGAAAAATAATAAACTATAAAATAATCCCACATTATTACTAGTAATAATATTTAATAGTGGTTCTGAAAGATGCCCATTTCCAGTAGTTCGCTCGTGGTTTTGTTACAGGTTTGAAAAGTAAACAAACTGACGTTTCAATTTTTTTTTAAATTACGTTAAACTCTTTAAAAATGAAAGAAAAATATATAAAATTGTGTATTGATAAAATAACTTTAATAGTTACCATTTTTCAAACTCATCCATACCAGCGGTGCATATCGACGTAATGTAATTTATTATGTTTTTGTATCATGATCAGTGTTTATTGTTGTTAAAAAAATCTCAACAAAAATAATCACACATAAATTAGGTACTATTGTATGTATGCGAGTTATCAATTCTAAAATGGTTATTTATTGTATGGATAAATTTATTTTAGCTCACTCGTATACTTTATTATCATATTCATCCAATGAATTCCATTTAGCAAAATCACAAACATATCAGACAGTGGATTGTGCTTGTAATAAATAGTTTACAATTACCAATGATAAGAGGTGTAATTAGTCAGTAATATATTTTTAAAATAGCTACATAGATAGGTAGGTGGAGACACGAAAGACCCTATTAGAGAAGAAATACCAAATGTGGTTATGTAACATATTATTATTACACACGGAATATCGGATATCTATTCACATTAATGCTTTATTATCAGTTTTAGACTCTTGGGACTTAAAGATATTACCGTGGCTGTAATTACTGTGTGTGATCGGTACGGAAAGCAAACACGGATGATATTTATTCGAGGACCGTAACGGTTAGGAAATCGAGTGACCTATTCCTTGGAAGACTGTTCGGTCTCGGTTATCCACTGGGGAGTGGGGTATAAATGATTGTATCGGAAAAAGAGAAATTGTAGGATTGTGCAATTTCGTCCCCAGTTGAGTTGGCATAGTCGTTTGAAATAAGATCGCTTGCAAATAAAATTTTAATAAAACCATCACGACGAGTGGGAATTTATTAAATTGAAATATGCCATTTGTGAAAATATCGGAAGCTTTTTTTTGTTAGTATTATTATTTGATATTTAACAGGGCTCTCTCCGTCACTTACTCCATACAATCGTAGTTCCCATTTCATTTGAATATTAAGCAACCAAAGTCCATGAAATTTTGCAGACATAGTCTAGAAACTAATATCTGTGTCTGTGGTGTTTTAGATTTTTCTAAAAATATGTAGTTTTAAAATTACAGGGGCTCAAAGATTTGTATTTTTCTTTAAAAAAAGGCCCAACTTTGTGCTCGTTTTTCTAGACAACGAAGCAATTTAATGAAATTTGGAAAAACCACAGACCTAGAAAATTTAATGAATATTATGTAGTAAAAAAATTATCGTTATATATTTTATATTGTTATAATTATGTGGGAACTACGAAAACCAGAAATTACACCCAGAAATCTTGAAAATTTCGTGCTGTCTCGATTTGTGCAAGCGGGGTGGTGAAGTGCGGGGGACGACACGTGAAACTGACAGAAACTGACAGTCTAAACACACGGGCCACATTTAGACTGTACCCAACTCCAAACTTGTCGATAGGTCTAACTAAATACACTGGTACATTTCAACTTGCGTTAGACGTATGCATTACCTACTCAGACGTTGCCTGTAGATAAAAATATGTCTCATGCTTGCTGGCAATAGCGCATGCATCAAACCCTGCAAGTTGCAACTCTCTTGCAACCTATTCCTCACGCAATATGCACAGCTTTAATATTATAATTTTTGACAATGTATACTATATGTAATGCCATATCACAGGTCACTCTCTGATTTATTGCTAACAATTTACTTCCAAATGCAAAGAAATCTAAGTGTGTTGAATTCACACTCCCCAATACCAGGACCTTAAATGACATAAATTCATTGATAAATAATCATATGTTGAAAATAAAGGAGAACCCCGTGTTTCTCGGTATAATGTTAGATGCAAAGCTTCTATGGAACACCCACATATCAACACTTGATGGTAAACTCAGCTCTGCTGCTTACACTGTTAGAAAAATTCGACAGGTACTGAGGTGGAAACTGCAAAAATTGTATATTTTGCCTATTTTAGAATAGAATAGAATAGAATAGAATCTTGATAAAATACGGCCAAGCCGTCCTTTTTTTACCAAGATGTAGGGTTTGTAGAATCAGAGCTTGTAAGTAGAGTGATTTGTTATTTATTGTTATAAATTTGATACAGTCAAGAACATTTAAGAGCTATATTACTTTGGACTTGGGATAGGTCCCATGGCCAGCACAAATCTAAGCTCAGCTAGGGGCTTGGCTCTACTAGAGATCTCATAACTTTTTAACAGTGAAAACATTATGAACTTGTGAGTCTTGGCTACCTTTTTACATGAAATGTTTTTGGTGGGATCTATCAGTCTATGGTTAAAAATAGATTTTTTTAAAGAATTTTCTTAAGTAACGTATCAACAAATTACTTCGGCCTGTTTAATTAAGCGAGTTTTGACGGATTTTTACTAAAATTTGTCAGAGCTTGTAGTTCGCAAAAATTGCAATCCCAATAAAAGTAAAATTGTAATTCGCATGCGACATAAAATCGAATATTTCACCGATATTAAACCTGATGTAGATTAACTGTGGGGACAACCGAGAGCAGTGCCTCTCGAAATGATTGAACGGGGACTAAGGGGGTTTGTCCTGGCTTTATTTTAATTTCGTAAAGTGACCGTTTCGCAAGTTCTTGCCTAAATGGAATAGCCTCGTAGTGGATTAGCGGTTTCGCTTTGCAAATTAATTATTGATATCCGAATGCACACAACATTCCCGCCTGCTTCATGGCTTTGCGAGGGCATTAAATCGAATGTGTGTTGATGCTATCTATTTACGAAATGTGTTTCGACTGAGTTTACGTAACCAACTTTCGGTGTTTTTGGTAAGTTTGCAACTGATTTTAGATTCACTGGGAATCAGCTACTAAATTATATGTTTCTTTATATTGCCTTCACCGCTTAGGTTACCTACCTAGGCATACAGAGCCTAGGATAAACATTTTTCTATTTCTATTCTATAAGTAATAATTGTTGATTCGACTAATTTAATAAAGAACAGCCAAAATAGTACGATTTCTTCCAATGAATTTATAACTCTTTCCTCATTCCTTAACATTTTTTGTTTTTGTTTTATTTTGAGTCAGACTACCAGTAAACATTATGTTTATACTATTTATTATATTGAATTAAGCTCATGAATGTTGAAAATCATAGAAAATTAACACAACATAATTAGAATTAGTTTTCAGGGTGGAATAGTGCAGTGCAATTTGGTACATGCTCCAAAACTTACATTTTATTGACATAGCAAGTGTGATTGTGCATCATTACCGTAAAACCCAAGAACAGTTTAGAATTTCGCCGAGCTTTTGAACCCGTTTCATTCTTGAGTCTTCCTTCTATGTGCAGGTGTATGTGTAAGTGCAGGTTGTGCTTCGTATATCTAGCTATATGCTACAGTGAACAAACTTACGGACTGTGCAAATTTATTTATGGTGTTATACTCTATGCTAGATAGAGATAGTTTCTATAGGGTGTTGAAAAGGTGCACTGGAAGATTGTGTGCTAAAGAAGTGTGAAAGTTAAGTGCAGAAGACTAATCCTTTGAGATCTATAATTGCATATTGTACTTAGCAACTACCTATCGAATAAAATTAATATATAATCCATCAATAATTTTTTATCAAGGATTTTTCAAAAACATCTAAATACAGACACACAGGTTTGTTAATACATAATATATATTGTAGATAGCAACCACCACTAGAATAAAATAGATATCACATCACGTCGAACTCTACATTTTAGTTATTTACTTATTTAATTAAGGACTTTATTTTAAGTGGTTCACAGAAGTTCACATTCACATAGCAGAAATATTGAATTTGTTCTATTTTGTTTAGTTCAGCGTTTCCTATTACGAGTTCGACAGTTTCTAGTCAGGGAGTTGTTTTGGTACTTAATTATATAGGTACATAAAGAATATGATGATAACAGATAATTGATTAACTTTTATTCAATAGTTTTAAGGATTTAATTTTGAGGATGGATTTCACTAAGATTCTGTCGGTATATTTAAGAATAAAAATAATGAATCAAAGTCGAATACTGGCTCGTAGTGAAAAAGTACAAAGGTATATTTTGCATTTATCGTACAAACTGATTTTTGTAAAACAAAACAATACAAACAGTTAGTTATCTAGAATTTAAAAGATCTTTAAGATTCTTGTTAAGGAAGTTCCCTCATTACTATTCCTCTCACTCTATTGCAATCGGAATCGCTGAAAATCAATTTGGGTATCTGAATAAATCATGCCCCCGGATATCCAGACGTACAATTATAGATCTCAAAATCAGGTGCTGAGTGGAGGTGCTCGTCTATTCGGTATAGCTGTAGTGAAATGTTTTGATACACACCCTGGCGGTGGCGGAGTCGCCACTCACCCTATAACCACCAAGGTTATTCACCACGCACGTGAAGGTTGCGTCCCTCCCCTGGGCTATGGTGACGTTCTCCAGCGGGTAGAGAAAGTCCGGTTCCAGACCTAGGGCTAGAAAAGAAAGATTATTGTTAATTGTTAATCAATTCAATTTATCAATAACCTATTGAGTAGTTTTTCGCAAATAATAAGTGTATTATTAATTCATAATCATTCTTATGATATTATAAATGCGAAAGTATGTTTATTTGTAGGTTTGTATGTTTATCTTTCAATCACGTTGCAACGGAGAAACGGATCGACGTGATTTTTTTGCATGAGTATAGCGAAAAACCTGGAGAGTGGCAAAGGCTACTTTTATCCAGGAAAATAAAAGAGTTCCCACGGGGTTTTTAAAAACCTAAACCATGATCATCATCTGGAATTTCATAAAATTGTTACAAAATATTATAACCACCTCCTTATGGGTAAGAGCTTGGAGTTAACAATACTGTTATGGGAATAATGAATGTTTCATTAAATAAAATATAATATTTTTATTGGGCCCTAGTAATGGAAAAAGTTTTATATTTAATTTTATTGTATGTATTTACATGTACTGTGTAATGTCGATAAAACTCGATAAAACAACAATAAATTAACAGATCGCCTGCACGATACGGAAAGCGATTGCGCTCATTTCGATTTACCTTAATGTGAAGATACTCCTATTAAAATACAGACACGTACTGATTACGACGATTAAAAGCATTGTATCCCGTTTATCCGTCGTTAAAAATGTATCAAACTCATTTTATACTAATAATATCCTATTAACTCTTTCAGCACATATAACTTTACTATTTTGATATACATTAGAACAGATGAGCAGCGATGAGACGTAACACTAAAAAGTGTTAAAAATATCTTATGCATTTTTATTCGTCGTTGTGTTACGAGTACCTACCATGCTAACTAATCTATTAAATTATACTAAATTATTATCAGATGCGACTCTCTTCTCTATTTCTGTTCCTGAAAAGTTTAACGTTTTCCAGTCGTCGATTCAGGTTCAAATCGAAAGTTTCCTCACTCAAGTTCACTCTGGTAATGCAACTTAGAGTATTATATTGAAGCAGAGTCAATGTAGATCCAATCTTCCACTAGATGTGTCTACAAATAATTCAACCATGGCTATTCTATGAGCAAATAGATAGTCCTCACTTCCGACACATGTTTCCTTGGACACGACACGAGGCACTGGTCACGTAGAATATTGACGCCCTCAGCTATCTATTCGAGAAAATACACTATCCCAACTGTAGAACGAGTTTATTATGAAGATTTTCAAAAAGATTTTCGCGGTTTGTGTTGTTATTTCATAGATGATTAAAAATACGTTTACATTTTGACATAAAAGAGGGGGCTATAAAGTTCAGAAAATTCTGAAAAATATCCTGTAATATCTTATCAACAGATCTTTTTAAAAACTTTCTCTTTACGTGTCCATATCTTTTTTTTTTGTGATAAAATCAGTGTGCCTACTCAATCTTTACAGATAAACCTACATTAAAACAAATTATTTCTAAAGCAACAACCATCGATTTTGGAAGCGCCACGCAAAAACCTACTCATGAATCACACTAATATTATAAAGGAGAAAGTTTGTATGTGTGTGTGTGTGTATGTTTGTCACTCCTTCACGCAAAAACTACTGGACGGATTGGGCTGAAATTTAGAATGGAGATAGATTATACCCTAGATTAGCACATAGGCTACTTTTTATCCCGGAAAATCAAAGAGTTCCCACGGGAATTTTAAAAAACCTACATCCACGCGAACGAAGTCGCGGGTATCAGCTAGTTGTGTTTATAAAACTAAGTGATATTCTATAGGTACCACACCTGTAAAAACTATTCGATCCGAATTAAATATTTCCATCATTCGAAAATATCAAAAGGCAAACTTGAAAGTGAAAAGTGTGCTAAAAATACAAACACATACGCGAATAAATAAATAAAAAACCGATTAAAATAGAGTTTGGCGGATATCATGGCATTTCATCGAAAAATTGTTATTGCATGTGATTTTTTTCTTGCAATATTCATCCTATCCTACTGAACCGATCATTTACAGAAGTGAAAACATCTTTAGATGTTTCTACGTTGGGAAATTTTGGGATGAGTAATTTTTGCGTCACTGACATGCTTAATTGCAATTAATTTGGAAATCTAAAAAAACTGTATTGTCAGACTTTTAATAAATTTATCCGTTCCGTATGATTATGGGTTCCGTACCCAAAGAGTAAAAGCGGAACCCTATTAATGTCACTCTACTGTCTGTCTATCGGTCTGTCCGTCCGTCCGTCCGACTATCTGTACGGATTATGTCACAGGTCTCTAGCTCATAGACGAAATGAGTTACAAACCTCAAATTTTGATGCTTGGTGTAAAACATTGACATGAACCCAAATATTGATTTAGAAATCAAATTAAATTAATTTTCAGGGTGGCTCTACATGAAAATGGAGTCGGAAACATACTTGACCTGTTTTTCCAATATTCAGCACTTTCTAGGCTACTTTTACCACGGAGAAAAAAACCTACAAAATTTTTAAAAACCTGACACTACGTGGATGAATCGTAGGTGAATACTTGTTGGTATTTCAATATATTGTGAGTGTAAAAGAGGAAAATAGAAAGGTTCGATACACGTTTGTTGGAAGCGACAGCCGTGGTGACCCCAAACGGGTCAATTGAAACACCAGAGCAAATGTCGCCACGTCGAAATGTCGGCACACATGCCTATACACCTAGGTATAAACATTGTATATATTCAGGGTTGGACAAATTAATTGTTTTGTGTCCCTTATGACTGGTGAATTGGTATTGTTAAAATAACTGAGTATTACGCATTTAAGGTAGAATTCATAGAATTTAAAATAGGTATAAAAGTGGTAAAGAAGCATGCCTTGGCGTCATACAGATCTGTGCCACGCTATCCCAGTTTACAAATAGTAGATAAGTACCATATTTTCTATTAATGTCTACAAGTAGTCAGAATTCTGTAGGTGGTATACTAATTAAAGTTTTCATAGTATAAAAAGAGGAATTTTCCTCGGGATAACGCCCACGAGATCTCAGTATGTGACTGGATAAACAAGACTTCTAAGAAAATAATAATTAATGACTCATTTGAACGGATACATGAATCGATAAGAATAACTTCTTTCAGAGTTCCGTATTAAAATGGTAAAAGGCACCTTTGTAGTGCGACTATATTCGTAAGTTTATCTGTTCGTCTGTCTATTTGCTATGACTATTTTAAAAATAAACTTTAAAAATTGTAAATTTTAAATTTAGCACATTTACAGAAACCTGTTACCGCTACTCAAAGGAACACAAAAATAGAAGCGGAAAAAATGTTTGTTTACCCTTCGAGTGGTACCTCGTAAGATAGATATCCTAAAATCATTATGATTATGTAGACGTTTTTCGAAATAAATTACCGGTTACAAAATAATGACCATTAAAGTTTTTAGCGACTAGCTTGCCTACGGAACTTTATATGTGTACTGACTCGCCACTGATCAGTTTTTATATGAACAGCGAATAAACCAGCAGATAGGTCAAAAAAACTTTTTTTTGCTTTGCTAATATTATATTATTTTGGTTTTAAACTGGGAACTGGAAGAGCTTTTATTGTAGCGCTACCCACTAAAGTATTCAGTATTGATTTAGTATCAACGAAACCTTTAGTGTCCAGACATAGGTAATCCAATTTCCAAATTCGTACTGTCGTCTTCGAAACATTTGTTTAGCTAAAAGTCTAAAAATAGTCAAAGGAGCTTTTGCTGTGCAAATTCAAAATCTTGCCACTGGCAATTTGGCAATACATATAGTGATATTGCATATATTGCGGCTAGTTAAAGTGATCATTAATAGTGCTCACCTACTCACATTAAGTAGGTATTATAATTGATACTTACTATTATTAAGCTAACCATCGTAAATATGCTTTAGAAGTCTTCTCAAGGCACCGTAATTCATAGTTTTGAAATGAATTGGTAATAAAGTGTGAGTTTTTGTCTCTCAAATATTTGATTCAGAGTCACTTGCTAGGTTTTGATTTTTCATAGCCCGGCCTGATCGATATGGCACTTTGCTTATTCACTATGCACGATTCCAGTGACATGACTGCGCACTATTGGATGTGAGGATGAATAACAAGTGTCCAAGCTGCAGATTCGCTTTTATCAATGGAAGAATCGCTATCAAAATGGAGATCGGAATTGAAATGCACTCGTAAACCAATATTTCAAATTTGGTGTAACAGATGTGTGACAAAAGATCTATGATGTTCATACCCGATTTCACAATACTCTGTTTGTTAATTTAACATCACATCAAATGGTTTAACAGAGTGTTAATGGAAATGATTGTTCTATCACATACTAACAAGCGTTTAACTCCCATAACAAGGCATTACATTTAATCACTGGTTAAAGTCTAAAGCCAAACTTTAAGAGAATTTTCGCGCTCCCTAGCGTATATAAATGTAGTTCGGTTCTCATTTTGATATTAACCAATCAAACTCAATTGAATTTTGTGGACAGGTTCTAAAACTAATCTGTGTCTGTGGTTTACCAGATTACTGTAACATATTAGATTAGTTTACTGTAAAAATAAGTCATAAATTTAATTGTTATATCAGTCAAAATCCGATTCTATTAATAAAAGTTAGTATTGCATTTATAGAGCGCAAGATGACTTCATGTACTAAACACTTGTCTGAAAGTCCCTTTCTCTTTATGAGTGTTGTTAGAGATTCTCCGTGCAGAGTTGCTGTAAGCGGAATACTCCGTAGCTGTGAATTGCAGGGTGAATACCAAGTGTCCGAGTCCCAACACTCCCGTGTCAATACAAGTGGATTTGTATACAGACAGTGATTGAAATTGCAACTTTCAATATTATTTCAAGTGCCCAATGCAATCAAAATCTTGTTAAAATTCATTTGAAATACCTACAACTAAAATTTATCGCTTCCATTGATATTCTAGCGACGAACTCACTAGCACTTCAAGTTTATAGCCAAAATAAAATATGGCAAAGTACTAGATAGCGCAGAAATAAATAAGGTAAGTATGTAGGTTTTTCTTTTACTTTTTCACAAGTTCTTTATAAGGGTTCCTTTTTCCCTTTTAGGTACGGAACCCTAAAAAAATACAGAAAATGGTTCTTTGCTTAATCATTAAAGGAAAACTTATAGGAAGTCTTAGTCTTAAAATAACATGGTAAATCTCTTTATACACACTTCTGACTGACATATTCACCGTAAGGAACTTTCTCTACACGAGTTCAACTCGAACTTGTCTGGTTTTTAACCCCCGACCCAAAAAGAGGGGTGTTATAAGTTTGACGTGTGTATCTGTGTATCTGTCTGTGGCATTGTAGCTCCTAAACTAATGAATCGATTTTAATTTAGTTTTTTTGTTTGAAAGGTGGCTTGATCGAGAGTGTTCTTAGCTATAATTCAAGAAAATCGGTTTAGCCGTTTGAAAGTTGTCAGCTCTTTTCTAGTTACTGTAACCTTCACTTGTCGGGGGTGTTATAAATTTTTAATTTACACTTGTTTTTTTTTTATTGTTTCTGACAGCACAACATAGCAATAACTTATCTGGCCCGCAATACGACTGCGCTTCTACGAGGCACTTCTATGTTATTGACTATGCAGTGAGCGATATGTTTTAGCACTACTTTGATAAAAGTACGATAAAAGCAAATCAAACTTTAACGAACTGCAAATGACTTAAAACTAACACCGTAGCAAAAAATGTGCTTAATTAAATAGTGAGTTGAACATCTTATGAATCCATGAATCAACTGTTTCATTTGCAATTTGGTTCAGTGATTTCGTTCAGCTTCTGGACTGGGCGGGAGCGGTGCACAGTGAATTATGCCCTATTGTTGTTCCTAGTAAACGATGGCCCACTGTACATCATTAAAGTCCGGCTTGGGAAACGGTTTACTGGGGAAAAATATTATGTACAGTTTAAAATATGGGCTGTTCTATGAGGTTGTTTTATCAGCTGATTTTTGCAAATGTTTGAAAGTTTTTTATTCAAAATATTAAATAAGTTGCTGGCTAGCCAACTAGCTAGCGATAAATACTAGCCAAGTGTGCTGTACTAGTCGCTACTCTACAGTCTAAACTGTAGAGTCTAGACTAGAGCATCGAGGGTTCCGTAGGTATTTATTTGGTTAAACTATTCGAGTTCCTCAGAAACAAAATTATCTTAATAGCGCTGCAAATTAGCAGTTACTTTAAAAAAGCTTTTTATTTGTAATTTTTTTTTAAACCTGAACTTAAAAACTTTGAGAATTAAAAATCATTATTACTCGTGTGTTGGCTTAATTTCAGGGTTTCAAAAGTATCTTATGTCAAGCTATCTTTAGGTGCAGCGGTTGAGCCGTGAAAAGGGACAAGTGTAAATTAAAAAAATTACAACGCCCCCGACAAGTGAATGTTACAGCAACTAGAAAAGAGCTGATAACTTCCAAACGGCTGAACCGATTTTCTTGGATTATAGCTAAGAACACTCTCGATTAAGCCACCCTTCAAACAAAAACAAACTAAATTAAAAACGGTTCATTAGTTTAGGAGCTACTATGCCACAGACAGATACACAGATACACACGTCAGACTTATAACACCCCTCTTTTTGGGTCGGGGGTTAAAAAGACCAACAAAGTTATTTACGTATTTGAAATATTAAGTAACTAGGTATGGATTTAAAAAAAACATGCACTAATTTTGATAGTTACACTGCCTTGATTACATTTGTGCAGTGATTCTCAAATGTACGATCTTCTAATTAAGTCACACCAAACTACTCGTATGTACCGACACCAAAACACGACGTAATACCTATTAGTGATAATATGCCTACTTAGCTTCACATGGTCAAATATTACAATAACTAATTGGTGGTCCCGACTTCGTCAGCGTGGATTTGGTTTTTTTAATCTCGAAAAATCAGAGTTCCCAATCTGGGTTTTTCGGGATAAAAATTAGCATGAATCGGTCAACGAGATGCAAGCTATCTTTGTAAGGGTTGACTAAAAACC
Organism: Maniola jurtina; assembly: GCF_905333055.1. Lineage (NCBI taxonomy): Eukaryota > Metazoa > Arthropoda > Insecta > Lepidoptera > Nymphalidae > Maniola > Maniola jurtina. The sequence goes on from NC_060030.1 coordinate 9,621,972, forward strand.
GTGGCCGTGGAAATTTACTTAACCGACAGATAGACTGACATACTTTCGGATTTAGAATTAGCACGTAGCACGGATTATACAAGTTGGCCAAAAATAATACGTAGCAAACGGAAGTAAAAGAAAAAGGACCTAAAGATATTTATGATGATATAATTAAATTAAGCTTTAAAAATTTTACAAATTATTTCCGAGAGTTTAAAATGTAGTTTAAGATCTCTATTTCTGACATACTCGTAAAGCCGACAAAGTTTTTTCAGAGCTATGTGGATACCAACTTTTGACGACATGAATTTCTTAAAACTTTTTGAAGTTGTTACGCTGTTTGAAGCAGGGCAAGGCTGCACTTCGGACCACTAGACTCACACTTGGATTTGTTTGCCACAACTAGTTAAATGTTAGTCCGAACTTTATTTCGGACGTCGAACTATAAGAGTTGTCGTAGTCTTGTTATTGTTGTGCAAGTCCGTTTTAAGAGGTTTCGAAGAGAAGTTTGCTCGCCTGATAATGTAAATTGTAAGGCCACTCTCTAGTGTCTATTCAATGCATTGGATATTTATGGGTTTGAACGTTTATTTAAGGGCCTTGAATATTTCCATCGATTCTATTCCTTACTTTCAAGTAGGTACTGATCCAAGTATGTTATATAAACAAGCGAGTGAACAAAATGTGCTTGTTCTTTAAATACGTCTGCTGAATTCGTAAGTACCAAAACATCCCAGTTTCGTATATTTACAGAAAAAGCAAACCACATTCGAGTTTGCAAACATGATCGCGTTAAAGACTCCCGTGAGGGAACGCTGCGCAAAAATAAATTGTAAGATCAGAAGCCAAGCAATAAACCTAAAACAATGTTGTACAAAACCAAGAATTTTGGTTCGCAGAGCTCGGTCGAAGTAGGGAAATTCTTCAACAACATTGTTTCTAAATTAAAACAATCTCATAATTGCACATTCTCCAACTTCTTTGATGCAGCGTATTGTCCGAGGGGGTGCAGGGTGCTAACAGAGGAAGAGGGTCGAGGGGCGCGAGATGGCTTGGGTAAGTTTTGAGGCAAAGTTAAGCCGATTAAGTGTCATTTCCGCCTCGGAACTAGCACTGTTCATTAAATATTTCGAGTGACTTAATTGCTGAGGTCGTCGCCTACTCAGCTCCGAAATGTAAATAATTTTTTTTGATGCCACAGCCATTTTTCTTTCATATATTTAAAAAAATTACAATTTCTCATAATTTTATAAATCTGGAAGTTTATCTATTTATTAATTTATCCATTTTTGTTCGTTTAATATTATTTACCTCTCAGCTTTCAAAATTTGGAAGAAAGGAAAAGGTAACCTGGCAATGGCAGAAAGAAAACTTCTCTTTATTTCAAGAAAATAAAAAAAAGTTAGTTTATAATATACAAGATAATGCCCGTGACTTCATTCCATAGATTTAGGTACCTATTTTTAAAATTCGTTGGAATTCTTTGGTTTTCCGGGAGCCCGTGGCCGGCTCTGGAATGCAAGCTAACTTTGAACCCATTAAATTCAATTAAACGGATGGACTAAGAAAAGGTTACAGACAGACACGTCGATATTTATAGTAGGTAATAGTCTGGATTGATTATAAAAGCAAATTATTATCGACGTTAACCGTGAAAGAATGATAACGGATTTACAAAATCTATTAAAACAAGTTTTGCTATCCCAGTAATAAAATGGACGAAGATAGTTCTGAAACAAAAATCTAATAATAATTAATAATAATCAGTCGATTATTGGCCACTAACTTCCTTTCGTGAATAAATCGTTCAAGTCCAGAAAGTCCATTACAGTCAATTGGTCTAGACAAGGCACGTGTTGAAATTATTCTCACGGGAAAACGAATTACTTGTGTAAGCTAAATAAGAGCGCGCGTGGATCAGCCGAATAACAATTAAAAGGTTGCGTGGTTTGGCTTCGTAAGGGTTATTTATTTAAAGTACCTAGGTACCTAAGGAAGTATGAAGCAAAGTTTTTTCAAGCGTAATCTTATTCTTGAGCCAGAGACTACTTTCATAACTTTGTTTCTACGTCTATTCCGGTTTTTGGCATCTTAAATTTTTGTGTTTATTGTTGTATTATCTACGCTTACTTTCTCTTGGTTATAAAATCTCTATAATATTTTATACAAAATTTTCACTAAGGTTCTCTCTCTCTCTCTCTCTCTCTCTCTCTCTCTCTCTCTCTGCATCGTTTTCCTTATTACTAAAGATGGTGACCTCTTTATGTTAATTACATAATGGTTCCACCATTATTAGGTGTTTTATTGTGATATTAATGCAGTGAGTTCCACATACAGCTTAACTAACAGCCAAAATTAATGCTCAATCTATCTTTAACTTGTCGATAAGTTACTTAGCAACGTTATATTATGTCAAAAAGACTTTTGACGAATAAAAATATTGCTAAGTAACTTCTCGACGGATTACAGATAGATTGACTTTAATTTTGGCCGTAAGATAACGTTTCAACATAACTACGAAAATGTCTTATCAGACCTCCATCTAGTTACCGCCTTAAATCAATGTTATTGACTAAAATCGCAATCGATTGATATGCGTTATCACAACTAGGCTACACGTCGCGCTCAAGAATCTCAAGCAATACCTAATATTCAGCGATGTTATTTTATCTTTATTTCTTACTCGCAAAATAAAGAACCTTACAAGATTTCTCGAAAAGCGTGATAGCATATCACTTTTTCAATATCCCCGAACCCTAGCTAATGGCCGACAGATGGCAAGTTAGGAAAGTGGTGCTATCAAAAAGCGATAGGCCGCGGCTTCGGTGGTTATCGAAGCACTTTGCGCTTCGTCTGACGTGGGTCAACTTACACTTACAACATGTTACACATCCATTACTAAATCGGGAACAATGTACACTTTACAGGTATTGTTAATTTTTGTTTTCTAGTATAAATAACTTCGTTAAGAGAGGTTCAATCGTAGTACCTACTCTCCAAGCAAACGTACTTTGAATGCTATCCAATCAGTATTAAAGTAAGCACTGTATCAAACTCAATAAAATTTTATAGATACGACGTTCTAAGAACTAATAAATAGGTCTATGGTTCTCTACATACAAGTCTTTAACCCCGTGTTACTTTAAAACTGGTTATTTTTGCGAAAATTTTGGCAAACTACCGACGTAAGTTATTACTTTTTAGAACGTGTCTATAACTAGAATGATTGATTGACTTATATTCATATGATACTACTTTCGTATGGAGCGAGTAACAGAAAATCCGCCGTTGAGTAAATATTAAGAACTGTTTTTAAAAAATTTCTTTATTAATTTTACTGCAAACTGAAAATGTTATTCGCAAGAAATCGTGAAGCACACTTTATATATTCCTTTTATTCCAGGGATTTTAAACAAATAGCCTCAACTTCAGAAAAATTCTCGGAGCAGAATGCTTAATATCGGAGTTTTTCTGAAGCAGAAAGCTTTGCTCAAGCTATTTTCCATAGTATTAATTGCAAAAGAAGGGTTTACACCATAAGCTTTCCGTTACGCGGGGATGTGTGGATTGGCAGACTTTGCAAACCCTAGGAGAACTTTACGGAGTACCTACTCTCAAGGTTTCTTCACTATGTGAATGATAAGAAAGCTTGGGAATGAGTTGCTTAACAGCTTTGATAGTTCTATTAAGTGATTTTGTAAAGTGGTGATAGTAAAAAGCATACCCGGCTAAGTTAGTTGTGGGCTCTTCTCAGACCTGGGCGCGTTTGGGACCCTCGTAGCTTTAGTTTTAAGTTTATGTAATTAATTATCACAACTATATCATTACAAATCTAACAATTCTGACTATCAAAAGATGTACAACTTTAGGTACCTACTTTAAATTGATTTTGAGTTTGGGTATGTTTTTTTACAAACGGTAAAAGGAAACCTACAACCCACAAGCAGGTGATATTTAATTGCTTAAAACGCACATGACCTCTGATAGAGTTAAAGGTGCATCCCGGGATCGAACACCCGACCTCCCGAGTAGAAGGTGGACGTCAGCCACTAGGCTTTCATGGCCATTCTCATTATTTTCTTGTTCTCTTCTTCTTCGTCATGTTATTACACATCACATTGTTATTAATTTTTAGGGTTCCGTACCTCAAAAGGAAAAACGGAACCCTTATCATTTTGTTGTGTCTGGTTGTCTGTCTGTCTGTCCGTCTGCCCGTCCGTCCTATCGTCCGTCGTGTCTGTCAAGAAACCTACAGGGTACTTCCCGTAGACCTAGAATCATGAAATTTGGTAGGTAGGTATAGCACAAGTACAGGAATAAATCTGAAAACCGCTAATTTGTGGTTACATCATTAAAAAAAATTAAAATGTGTTTCAATTTTCAAAATAAGATAACTATACCAAGTGGGGTATCATATGAAAGGGCTTTACATGTGCATCCTAAAACAGATTTTTATTTGTTTTTATTATAATAGTTTTTGATTTATCGTGCAAAATGTTGGAAAAAATACCCGAGTGCGGAACCCTCAGTGCGCGAGTCTGACTCGCACTTAGCCGGTTTTTAGGTCTTACTTTGATTTACTTAATGAATATTATATACTTAATACTTATTTTATTACCAATTATAGTATATTAGTCAAATACGTGTAAAGTTTCTGCGTTCCTGTTACGGGCGATAGAACTGCGACGTAGTGTTTCTACACTAATACAGCTCTATCGTTTATTATTTTGTTTTGGTTTGCACATGGCTGTCTCGCTGATATTTAATTATTGTTTTTGTAATTGTGTTCATAAAGTACTATGTAAATAAATACAATTAAATTCCTATTTCAATTCTGAGAAGAGACTCGTACTAAGGGTCAGCGATGAATTAATTAATCATGATTATAATTCATAATGATCAATTCCAAAAAAATTAACTGAATTGAAACAATCAAAAACTGATAGAAACTAGATTTTACTACTTACTTTTCAAACATAATATTATTATCACAGTTTTCCAGAAATGTAAGGATCCGAGAAGCGTGCTTACGTTCACTTTTTCAATATCACGAACCCAAGATATTGGCCGCCATATGGCAAGTTAGGGAAGTGATGTTATCAAAAAGTGATAGGCCGTAGTTTGTGCGGTTGTAAAAGCACTTTGTACCTTGTTTAATGCGGATCTTCTTCCTCGATAAGTATATCAAATAAGTATAGACTTAAAAAACCAGTCAAGTGCGAGTTAGTCGAAAACGATGGGTTCCGTACCATCGTACATGTTTAGAACACTATTTACTTTTAAAAAAAATTGCATAGCTGCCATTTTGAAACTCGCCATCTTGGTTTTTATTGTTTGTGTTGTTATAGCGGCAATAGAAATACACACTCTGTGAAAATTTCGACTCTTTATCTATTACGGTTCATAAGATACAGCCTGCTGACGGACAGACGGACGGACAGCGCAGGCTTAGTAATAGGGTCTCGCTGACACTCTTCTGGTTCAGAAACCTGAAAATAAACGTCTGAATTAAAAAAGAATACTACGACAAACGTTTATATTGAATTTAGTACTTTGGAGTCAAATTGAATAATGCTTTAAATTAAAACATGACATTTCTTTCTTGAACGTGCATCGTCGACTTGAATAAAATATTTCTTTTACATCTTAAAAGAGTTGACAATAAAAGTCTACGATGGATTAGGGAGCAAATTACATTTGCAGCATCTCAGCTTAAGCTTAAGCTTGTCTTTTCCGCTATATTTTCTCCTCGGTTAGGTACGAGCAACTTTTTTCTTTTGAATTCTTTAACGTTATTTCATTAGGTGTCAAGCTTGCGTCATACAACGGAAAGAGTGATAAAGTTTACTGCATAAAATGTTGTGATAGAATACAAAATTATGTAATAATGTGTATAATTTCTTAAATAAAAGCAATGTTTTAGGTAGGTACCCGTATGCATTGTTATTCAGTCGACGGAGTCTAAGGCGCTCACGCCCCCTTAGCTTATCGTCGAGGCCCAGCCGGTAGTAAATTAAATAAATATACTTCTAATGAGGAGAAATATAATGCATGACTGAGCTAAATAATAAAATTGCTTCATCGTTTACTATACAAAATGTTTGTAAGTAGTCCTTTTTTCTACTACTCGCCCGTGCAGTTCGTAGACATTCATAAGGATGTCATGCTTTTTGCATTTTATTTCTGTAATAATGGAAACTTTGCAAAGCGGAAGAATGTAAATATATACAGGTCCTGGTACATTTCAGTATGAGCTAGTTTAAGTTATTTACGTTTTTCTTCTCGTTGTCATAATAAAAAAAGTTAAATTTAGCTCTGCGGGATTTGAACCATGAATTTCAAGTGGATTATATTCGTAGATACTACTCGTAACTTGAATAATCAACATTAATATTAAAAAAAAACTAGTCGAGATTCATGTTTAAAACGTTTCGTAGTTTATAACAAGTAACTTTTGAATTGTTGACGGTTAATAAAATATTGATGGACGCTAAAATCCCTCGTCCGATTTCGAGTCGAGATGTTTGACAAAGACTAATCTATAAATTATTTTGAATGATGAACGAACGATATTGGTTTTGAAACTTGAACATAAAATAGAAAAACAGTTCGGTATAAAGTTTGGCTTTAGGTATAGAATTTATTCGTAATAGTGGACGTTAGAACCACGTAGAGCCACAGATCTTTTGCAAAACAGTTGGTGAGAATCTGTAAAGCATTTACGCGCACCTAGGTAAATCTTTTTGATATCCTTTGTCGCCATTGCGGTTTTAACATACATGAATAAGACTAGATGAGTTTCACCGAGGAGTTCACGATAGAACACGACGGCATTGATCTGGGAACGAACGGCTTGTTCCGTCTAAAAACGCTCTTTGAAGAGGTCGAGCGGCCTTTGAGTGTAGTACAGCCGTATTTTGATAGTGCTATCGATTTCAGCTACACTGAATAGATTTTTACTTTATTCCTCTCTCCTTTTGTGGTACACTGAGTGTATGATATCCACTCTTTAGTTTGTGATAAAATGTAGAGCTATATTTCTTTTATGTTGGTTCCTATTAGGTATTAGCTTCTTACATGAGTTGCCTGGCTGGCTAGGTAAAAGGATTTCACAATTCTCAATGGGATGCCACAATTGCCAGTTTATCACTATAAATGATTTAATAACTTCAGTGACCAGAAAATATTCCAGGAAATTTTGAAAACAATTCTGAAATACTTTGACATTACATATTATAATATTTTATAGATGTACAAAGGTTGAAAGTCAAAGGAAAGTCATATCACTTATCAACGCTTATTGCTTGAACAAAAATAGATCTTTCTTAGAATTTTCTGGATCATGGCAGAAGTTTCTATTAATTAATACGGTTTCCAATATAAATACACATTTCTCGTTAAGCAGTAGGTAAAAGATAAAGAAAGATAAGAGAATAAAATAATATCAAGGCAGTAAAATATTTATTATTTATTACTGTTTATCGGTTCATAGAAGACCAGTTATCGATAAAAAGTTATAATAATCCTTTTTTTGTTATATCAGAATTACTTTGCACTAAGTTCTAGACTGATTGCCGCTATGAAATTGTAGGTAGTAGTACCTACTTATACTCGTAGCATTATAACCAAATAATCATAGACCTACAATCAAAATATTATTTTACAAGCGATTTAAAAAATTCAAAACAAGACTGCCCTGACATATTGATTTTTTTTTTTCGAAAAATTACAGCGAGTGTCACTTGGAATGATGTAAGGATTCTAATGACATCCCATAAATCCTTTGTTCAGTCATTTAAAAGTTATGGTGAAATAAACAAACTCATATGTACACACATACCTACGAGTACATACAGAGTACATACATGAACTCTGAAAACATTGCTCTAATGTTTTGGGTAGTCGTATAAAAATTGTACAGCGAGATCTTTAATCTAACATTATGTCTTAATACCCTTTATTTTTTTGCTGAAGAAAATATAATATTTGATCGCATTAATCGAACATTCTATTTGTCTTTTGGCTCATGACCCCGTCCCGTTTACGAAGGCAGAGCGTTCGAGAATTTCAATTTAGGAGAAGAATGTGCCGACATAACGTGTGGCCCGAGATATTTTGATAGGACATGTTCTCCGTGAATAAATCTCTTTTAACATATTAAAACTTTTAAACGGTTTTGTTTAATACGAGTTAAGAATGAATGAACTGACAATAGTGCCCGTGGGACGAGTTAGTCAGGAGTATTAAACATTTTGTGCTTCCAGTAAAAGGGTTATGTGGTCTTATTATATCAATCGAGCCATATACTAGTAGTAATATCACATATAACTAACCCCCGACCCAAAAAGAAGGGTGTTATAAGTTTGACGTGTGTATATGTGTGTGTCTGTCTGTGGCATCGTAGCTCCTAAACTAATGAACCGATTTCATTTTTTTTTTGTTTGAAAGGTTGTTTGACCGAGAGTGTTCTTGCTATAATACAAGAAAATCGGTGTTGCCGTTTGAAAGTTATCAGCTCTTTTCTAGTTACTGTAACCTTCACTTGTCGGGGGTGTTATAAATTTTTAATTTACACTTGTCAAAGATTTGTTTTAACTTATGTCTATGTATGAGTTAGTTTTTTTATTTACGAAGATTCTACCAAAGTTTGTTCAAGATTCACCAGATCTTAGTCTTAGAACTTTATAAATCGAAACTGTATATGGAACTAGACTTTTATTCTCTGGCATATCATACATCTATGAGGTAGAAATGATAGGTATTCAAAAAAAAATCATTATAAAAGGCTCCAGTGAAAAAATCTAATTATTGTTGACAATAAAGTGAGCGTTATTCGATTTTAATATTGACTTGGCTACGAGTACGTAAAGTTATGTCTTTAAAGGGTAGTCCCGAGGAATTTTCAATTTGATCACGGTATGCGACCACATGGAAGGAAAGGCTGAGATCTGCATTTGGGCACAAGCCGCAAAATGGGTAAGAATTCAATTTGGAACGGCTATTTTGTATGGGATCAAGTTTAATCATTAAGATTTTGGGAAACTCTTATAAGGCTGTCTTTACACTGAAGCGGAGTGGAGCGGTAATAATTTTATGACGTCCTTTTCCTTAATCAATCAATCTTTAAAAAAATAATTTCTCAACAAAACTCACGTCTCTGCTCATTGGAAACTCATTTTAAATCTGTGCTGTGTATTTGAATCCAAGTCTATGTATGTTTTTCACAAGTGCGAAAATATGTCTGTCTGTTACTTCATCACGGAACAACAGCTAAACCAATTTAGACAAAAAATTGGTACAGAGATAGCTTGTAGCTCGGTGACGGACATAGGCTAATTATTTTATCCACAATAAAAAGGTTTCTTTACTATAATTGGAAAACAACGCTTTTAAATTTTTAAATTAATATTTTTACTCTTAAGAGAGGTGCCCATAATAATATGTTTGCCTTTATAAGGCCATTTTATCAGTCAACTTTTCAATACGATCGATTTGGATGCTTCTACTGAAAACAAAGTTTTAACCATTATCATTTTTTCATATCATTTTACTAAGAAATAGTTTTACACTTTTATTAAAATACACGCAAGCACGAACGGGTGCTTATAGAAAACGAAGAGCGTTCATAAATGTTTATTCAAGCTTTGTCTAAGTTGCCACCGCTATTTCACGCATCAAACTTTCCGTTGACGAAATTTATTCATGAAGTGATCCCTTGTAAATACATTTGGGAGTTTATTGTCGTAATGAATTTGATATGGCTTATGAAAACAAGCTTATCTTTACATTTTCCTAGTTCATTTTTACTTGCTTTACGGGTTTTCTTATATTAATGGATTTTATATAATGTACTTTGGAAAGATTAACTTTTATTTATTGCACAATTAAAAACATAATAAACTAGCTAAGGCTCTTTTTGATTTTCTTTGAAGGTCTTTAAAGTATATATAGTATAGTGCCTAAAATCTGACATAAAGATACATATACACCCCAATTTGTTCAGGCATTTAGAAATTACAGTGGAATAAAGGAACTCACATAGACATGAACCCTGAAAACTTTACACTCTTTTTTTGGGCTATCGGATATTTTCGGCTTTATAATCTGCAGTCACAACTTATTCCATTAGGTACCTATTTTATTTTATTATTGTGTACTACATATAAACATAATATACACAGTTAAAGCAATGAATTACTTACGATACACAGAGAGAAAGTCGTCAATCAATTTAATTTAATTTAATTTTATTGTGCTCAAAATGATATTTTTCACAGTTGATAAGTTACTGATAACCCTTTTTTATATTCTATTTCTAAAAGTCACAGATATTATCATAACATACTTAAACCAATTATATTGTAAAATTGTGTGTTCAACATAGAAATTATGTAAATAATAGTAGAAGAGGGGTTATGGGAGACAAAAGGAATAGAATACTAAAAAAAACCTGCCTAAGTGCGAGTCAGACTCGCGCACCGGGGGTTCCGTACTCGGGTATTTTTTTAGACATTCTACGCGATAAATCAAAAACTATTATGCATAAAAATAAATAAAAATCTATTTTAGAATGTATAGGTGTACCTTTTTTATGATACCCCACTTGGTATAGTTATCTCACTTTGAAAATTGAAAATACTAATTTATTTCTTCATGAACACATTTTAATTTTTTTGGTAATGTTACCACAAATTCACGATTTTCAGATTTTTTTCTTTACTTATTTATTCACAGGTCCCTGGCAAAATATTCAGATCCATAACTCGAGCAGCAAGCGAAAAACTTAACAATTTGGGCAGTAAACTTGTAGGATTATAATTTTAAAAATTGTTATCTACTTTTTATATGAATGTTTATTAATGTGTACCTAATTATTACTAGTAAGTTTAATTAAATAAAAGTGTTGAAGTAAAGTAAGATGCTTTTCCTGTTTCCTAATCTGATATAAATTCGAAAATTGTATTCTATTGAACATCATCAGACAAGACGAATCCCACCAAAAACATTTCATGTAAAAAGGTTGCCAAAACTCACAAGTTCATAATGCTTTCACTGTTATAAAGTTATGAGATCTCTAGTAGAGCCTCACCTACCTGCCAAATTTCATGATTCTAGGTCAACGGGAAGTACCTATTAGGTTTTCTTGACAGACACGACAGACGGGCAGACAGACAGATAGACAGACAGACGACAAAGAGATCCTTATAAGAGTTCCGTTTTTCCTTTTGAGGTACGTTACCCTAAAAAACTTGTCGTTGGTGGACAAGTGACGAAGGTCGCCTTTGTAATTACCTCACCTTCATTCGTGACGTTTCATTAGTAGAGTTTGGCTGTACGGAAGTGATCTAAGGTGGTTTAGATTCGCCACCTACCTATTTAATATTTGTTTTTAATTCACCAAAAATACTGCTATATTTAAGAAATTATTAGGTAGTTTTTCATTGCATATCCTTTAAACCAATTTTCACGAAATTTGGTACTGAGATAGCTTACATTATAGAGACGGATACAGTTTCGACGGGATTAAAAAATATCCAAAACTTATATGGACGAAATCGTGGGCATTATCTAGTCCATATCCATACTAATATTATAAATGCGAAAGCGTGTCTGTCTGTCTATCTGTCTGTATGTCTGTTCGCTAGCTTTTCACGGCCCAACAGTTTAACCGATTTTGATGAAATTTCGTACAGCGTTAGCTTACATCCTGGTGAAGGACATGGGCTAGTTTTTATCCCGGAAAAACAAATAGTTCCCTCGGAATTCTTAAAGGCCCATCCGTTTAACCAATTTATATGAATTTTGGTACAGAAGTGGCTTGAATCCCGGAAATTGATATAGGCAATTTTGTATCCCGGAAAATCAAAGAGTTCCCACGGGATTTAAAAAAACTTTAATTCACGTGGACGATGTCGCTGGCATTATGATCTACTAGATTATATGTTAAAACAAATGTGTTATTATTTCACATGTACCCGTCTTTTTAAACTTGAAAGTTTGTTTGAAATAAACAGCTCATTGAAACGCGTGTGGGTGAAGATAAAACTCACTCCAAGTTGACAAGTGATGACGGTCACGTTTTTAATTAGTTTGCCTTTTCGTCTCACTAGTAGATTTAACTTTGACAGCACGCGTATCGACTATAGGGTGAAGACTGATTGAAAGCTGAATTCACAAGTAAAACTATAGTATCTATTATTAATAAATAAGCATTTAAATGTTACTTACTTAAGAAACAGTAATAATTAAATTAATTTATAAAATAAACTTATTAGACTATAATTAATTAAAAATAAAAATAAAAGTTAAATACCTTATCGAAACCAACGCAGTGAAGCATAACAACCGAGATGCTGACAGCATTTTGGATGGTCAAACTAATACTTTGTCCAAGGTAGCTGCCAGCTTTTTGGTACCTGTTTGACGCGATAACCTTTTTCAAAATTTCTTCAAAAAGAGCTCGTGAAAAGGCACAAAATATGAAGCTCCCATCGAGGTTTTCATATTTGCGGGTATTGGTCCATTCAGCGCTGGTGGCTGATGCACCCGCCATAAAGGTCGGCTTAGTCAATTACTATTACTATATTGTTCACTTCTATAAAGCTGCTGTGTTTAGAGTAACGAGTTATTCAATTCGGATTCTAACACAATTTATTGGATTTAAATAGGTAGGTCTATGTGAATAATGAATACCTACCATCAACGCGGATGAATTCACAACGGACAGGTAGTTAAGTTTAGTTAATGAAACTTTGTTATATAGACTAATGGGATGCGATGGGTTATATAATTATGCAATGTTGACAGAAAATGCAATTAGCAAAAGTAAACATTCACTTCAATTGCTTTAACGAGTAAAGTGTTTACTCTTTATTATCCTTAAACGCTATTGTTCTACTAACCGCTATTCCTGTATTAAAGTAGCTTATAGCTGGAGGGAAGAGTCTTAAATAGACTTCTCACTTTACAGGGGAAACTTTACAAGGGAATAAAGCATTAAAAGCAACAGACTGACGCAAAATATGTTGTTATGAGGCGTTGGGGCGTAAAACTATTTTCAAGATTATTTGTGTAACTCCTAGGCTTTTCCTCGAAGTTGTTAAGAAAGAAGTTATCGCGCTTGAAATTTTAAAAGCTTTTCATTTTCCGGTAGATAAAGTAGGAGCGGAGCGTCTTAAGTATTTTTTTGCTACTTTGCGATCCACAATCTTTGTATTTGTTTTTTAAAAAGGAAAATTATCTTATAACTTCTTGAACTGCCACTTTCATATTGTTTGCTATCATACTTTTATGATATTACTGGCACAGTTTATTACACGCAGTTTTGTTCGGGTAGTTGCCCGCGACATCGTCCGCGTGGATTTAGGTTTCTTAAAATTCCGTGGAAACTCTTTGATCTTTCGGGATAAAAAGTAGTATATGTTCTTCCCCAGGATGCAAACTATTTCTGTACCAATTTTGGTGAAAATCGGTCTAACGGATATGCCGTGAAAGCTAGCAGATAGAAATAGACACACTTTAGCATTTATTAGCATGGATTCATTCATCTTCCCTCACAGTCTTACATACGCAAGGATCAGTATTTAATTCCAACTTAGTGTTAACCTTATTTTCTAAATAAGACAGACAACATAATAATAAGGGTCTTATCAAATGGGTAACCTATCAAGCCTATGAGTTGGGACAAAAGATATTAGGTCACAGGACAGCATCCAAAAATGATGTCTAAAGAATTAAAATGTCAAATCTACTTTAGTTTTTTACCCTAATCGCCTCGTTGGGCAGGCACTCATATTCTGTGAAAATCCTAGCAAGAGACAAGTCCAGCTGTGGACATCAATTGAAACGGCGATGATCGTATTATAACAAAATGTTTAGTGTAGAAAGTCCCAGGACATTACTAGCAATAAATATCAGCATTTATGTCTCCCGCAGCCAGTGACTTATATCCTTTGTTTTCTAAATGAATCACGAACTGGAAAACAAGATTCTTATTTTATTTGCTTCGTCCACAGTAATCAAAGTTGTGGATTCGTTCTTCAATTACATCCAACGGCGTGGAAATTTTTACATTAATTTAATAACTGACAAGTAGGTACTTAGTGACAAAAATACGTGCTTTTACTAAACACTAGGTGGTGCCCACGACTTCTTCTGTCTCTCTCGAATCTCGTGGATTAGGTAAGTTTTTTAAATTCTTGTGAGAACTCTTGAATTTTCTGGGATAAAAAGTAGCATATGTCACTCTCCAGATCTTTAACTATATTCATGCAAAAATGGCTCCAATCCGTTGCTCCGTTGCGGTGTGATCGAAAGACAAACCAATAAACCAACAAACAAACACACTTTTGCATTTTACTCATATCCACTTTGAGTATTAATAGATTTTTTACATTTGATGAATAAAATGGAGGCAATAAATTATTCAATTAATCCACGGTGTAGGGTTAGTACTACTTCATTTAACTTGTGTTGTGTACACATTCTCTGTTATAAGAAGATTATACAAAGAGCTTTAATCCCGAAATGCAGTTGAGGCAATCTCTCATTCCGACACCCCACCAAGTCAAGAGGGCAATAAATAAAATAGCTCCCCTTTCCCTTTTTTACATAAAAACGCGTCCCACCCGCAATCTGCATGTTTATGAGTAAATATTCTATAAACAAGTCGGGAGGCAGTAGGTACGACTCATGGTGTATGTTGGGGGCAGTAATATTTTGAATTGCATGCAAATAAGATAACGACAATAAATACTAGCATTGTTTCTGCATTTTTCCTTCTTCTAGTTTCCTCTTACACTATTTCACAAGTTCACTGAACTCACTTGGTTTCGGATATTGCTTCCTATGTTATTTGATAGTAAGGGCAGTTTTTGTAAAATAGTTATGATGCAAAAATGAAATTCTCAGTTCTTCGTTGCTTTTATTTACTAAAAGTATCTATTAGAAAGTAGATTTCGTAGAGCCTAAGGCTACGTCGTAGCACATTAATGTTTGGAAAAAACATAAGGTTCAGTATTCAGTAGAGATATTATGTAGATGGTAAGCAGACGAAATTGTTAAGTAGTCTTTTTTTAATTCTTGACCAAGAAATTCGATGTTTTAGACAACCCATTACTGCTAACAACCTGTAAATTTATTAAATTTTGCACTTTTGTGGGACCCGGCTTTGGCTATCTGCCGGGACATTAGCAGTAGCCAAAGACAGGGGGCATGGAAAACTACTGCTTCAGCCTTTTCGTTTTTATAGAAGAGTAAAGTGACTCGATTAACATAGACTTTCAATTCAAGTTGTACAGATAAAGGTTGCATCCATCTCGAATAAAATTATGATTATATTAATACCTACTGCTCGTATACCGCTTACATAACTCAGAAATATTAAATAGTAGGTAATTCAAACTCAACCTCCAACTCAATTTTACGCTATGCTCTGGTATTACTCGCTGGGGAAGGATTGCTCGTTCAGATATGTCCAAACAAAACGGCTCATTGACTTTCTGATTAATTGCGAGAAAAGCCGCGGTGACATTCTGACGAAGAAAAATATTCAGGACGCTTGTTAATAGGCTCCGACAAGGGAAAATTAATTTTTGGCATTTCGAAACTCTGATTATTATGAAACAAAGTTTAATAATAATGTACAGTTGAGAATAAACATTTTCCGCGGCAAAATGGAACTACAAAAACATAAGTCACTATAACTAATTTTTATATTTTAGAGTTAACTGCTTGGTAAAGTTATTTTCACCAGATCATTATTAGATTTAAGTATTTAGATTTTATACCCTACTAACTGCTTCTGCTTCGTAAAGCAAAATAATAATAATATTTAAATCTAAATACATAAAAAGATAAGTTTAAGTTACCAACGCCTAGCCCAGCATCATCAGCTAAGTAATTTGAAAAAAAAAAAATGTCTAGGGAGAAAAATATGAGTGTATTTTCTGTATTATGGAAATTAAATCTACACCCTTCATTATAACTGTGGTTATCAGCGACATCACGTAGGACACACATTCGGTTATTTATTTAAATTACCCGTGCGTCGTGTTTCACATAGTCGTAAGTAGGGATTTCGTGAAAAGGTGGTAATAAGGTATGCAAGCCCTTTTTCCTTTGTCGGCCACTTGCTCACAACGTGAGAGGAATCTTAGCGCGGACGCGTGAGATTTGTCAACTCGTACAATATTATAAGGCTACGTTCAGACAGCCATGTTGTTAAGTAATGGTTTTAAGCTTATTTCGTGGTTTAACGACTAATATTATAATGTAGATAACATTAGACATATTATAATGTAGATAACAAAGTTACGAGTAATAGTGGCGTTGTGAGTGTGTTTTGTTGAACAAGAAAGCAGGTAATTGGGCTCAGCTTGAATTTCATCTCTCGTAGCAATGCAGTCCTGTCGTGACCATGACTCATGCAGCTGAGTCGTGGTATGTACCCTTTATGTTTTCGTACCTATACGAGATTTTATCGAATAGAGAGGTGACAGTAGAAAGGTTATCTCGTATACCGTCCGAAGTTGTCGCCGAGGAAGCTACGTCTCAAAACGATTTTAGCGAATACGACACGTAGTGGCGCTTATATTCGTGTTGTGTTCACGCGAAAAACTTGTCTGTCGTATTCTATGGTCGTATGTCGTATGTCTAGATGGTCGTCGTGTGAACGATTGTCTCGTATACGGTAAAACCTTATGCGTGGAAAACCAGAATCGAATAGGCGTCGTGTGAACGTAACCTTAGAAATTTTTGAGGTGTAGGTATATTATTATTCAAGTGAAAACTTCTTCGGGCGAAAAAAAAAAACATCAAGGTCGCGTCACCGACATGCTAATTTTATTTGGTTTTAAAATTTGTTACTTTGCGTTATGCTTTCGGTAGTTGGAGTATTTTGGTATGATTTTTCTTCAGAGTTTTCTGTTTTCACTTTTGTTGGCGGTCCCAACTGACGCGCAGCTATTTTTAACGCTACCTAATATTCTTAAGTGCACTTTTTTTTGTAGAGCTTGGGGTTATTAATAAAAACCAATTTTTGGTATTATTACTTTTTTAATCCTTAAAGGCCAGTAACAAATGTAGCCAATAAAGTCACAGACCAAACATCAACATTAATTAGTTCAGTGATAGAACCGTAAAAAGTTGATAGACAGACAGACTGGCCAACATGCTATTGCATCTATAATATTAGTATTGATCATAATATTAGTACAGGGATGTTGTAAGCTAATAGGACTTTAGTCACAAAAAACACACCATGAGTAGAACGCACAGTGTCTGTATTTTAGAACATCTCTACGCAATTCAATCCTAACGAAGTCATGATATTAGCTTACGAAATAAAGGGTGATATAATATGCATACTCGAAATTATGCGAGGGCCCGCTTATTATGGAGAGTCAAATTTTGTATCATAGCATAAAGGTAAGGGCGGGAGTACACGGGCGGGGTCGAATGGTGATCATTGTGCGGGCCAGCCGCGGCGCGATTACAATGCCGGCGCTGTGACATTTTCACTAATGGTTTCAGGGGTAGGCACAATAAAACGACAATACGACGCGAGATAAGGTGGCAAGTGAAAATTTTACAACGAGATTAATTAAATTTCGCCAGCCGCGTACATAGATACGCTCTGCTGAGCTAAGCAGCTTTTCAACGACTTCATCCTATTTATCGGCCTCAGTGTTTTTGAACTTTACCTAAAAATATTCTTAGTTTCACTGGAACACTTGAACATTGTGTTTCATTGTAAGATTTCATGAAAAGAAAAAACTAAAGAGTAAAGTAAATCTGCCAACATTTTAGATAAAGAGACGACTAATCAAGGCGTTTCTCCCCCCATGCTAATAGACTTAATACCAACTCACATGTCACGTTACCTATAGGTATATAACTCCGTTGCAGATACAATCGAAGTTCTAATGTGCACGGCAAAAACCAACAACAGCAGAAACGCCGCGAGTGTGGTGTTCCAGCGAACTTTATAGTCATTAATTACTGTAATAATTTTTAAATAGTATGTAACATGCATCGAGTACATAATAGACCTGGGGATTAAGTGTGCGTGAAACTAGTAGACCAATCTAAAAAAAGGAGGCGTACCTATGTCTGAGCATTGTATAAGTAGAAACAGATCTCAGCCGGGCGTATGTGTTAATTATATTTAATATAATTAATAGATATTGTTGTCCGTTAAATAAATGAATTGAATTGAATTGATTAATCCTTAGTCTATGACCTGCGCGGACCACCTTTTTGCAACTTCAGATTGGACTATTTGTTTTGCGATCACAGTATCCACGATATAGAGAGCAAAATATAACATGCAAAGTGCGAAACGATACGTTTTTCTGTGAATTTTTCATGCGAATTTCAGGCGTTTCAAAGCTCTGAAAGACTCCCTCCGTGTTAAACTTTTATTTATCTACGATCGTCGAATGAAATGCATCAAAATTGGCCGAAATTTTCATTTTTAAATGTCCCGTTGAATGGATTGTAGTTATTACCCATATCTCCCTATAGTCCTATGTTATATATGAATTGAACGGGATTATTAACCTTCGTGAGTTATTTTGGCATATTTTTTAGCTTTAAATATTATGTCAAAGTATAAATTTTAAAACTATATGATTGAAGAGTTATCGATTACTATATACATTATGTAGTTAACAAAGCTTATGATATATCCTTGAGTGATGAAGCTGCAGTCTAAATTGGCTCTGGTTTGGTTTTGTTTTACTTTCGAACGTTGCTAGTTTCCACAAAGACGTATACTTAACTGTCAAGCGATTTAGCGTACAATGTCGCATAGAAACAGATTAGTAGAATGGTAGTATGGGCACAGAATGGGTTTAATTAAACTGTTATATACCTTCCAAGTACCTAAGCCCGTTTCCATCTTAGACTGCATTGTTACTTACCGCAATGTGCGATTGCAGTTAAGGGCAAAGTCAATGAATAATAAAAATCCGGCTATGTGCGAGTCAGACTAGTGCGCCGAGGGTTCCGCACTTTACACGATAAATCAAAAACTATTTATGCACAAAATAAATAAAATCTGTTTTAGAATGTACAGACCTTTCATATGATGACGTATTTTGAAAATTGAAACACATTTTAATATTTTTTTTATGATGTAACCACAAAATCACGGTTTTCAGATTTATTCCTTTACATGTGCTAAAAGACCTACGGACCTACCTGCCAAATTTCATGATTCTATAGGTCAACGGGAAGTACTCTATAGGTTTCCTTGACAGACACGACGGACGGACGGACGACCAGACGGACAGATAGACAGACAGATAACAAAGTGATCCCAAAAGGGTTCCGTTTTTCCTTTTTAGGTACGGAACCCTAAAAAGGTGACTTTGCAATTTTTGAGAAATTTACGCACGTAGGTAATCATTGTGAGTCAATGATTGTATAATTAAACTCATAATATTTAGTTAAAGTCATTTCATGTGATATCAAGATGATATAAGAATATAAGAAGAGCTATACAGAATATGAAACATGAATTTATATATCTAACAACAAAAAAAACTTTTTAATCACACATGACACAGGTAGGTCTGTGAAGGTAAAACTACATGACGGCAACCGTTGATGCTATAATCTTTTGTGAAAATGTTTTTATAACCGTGCAAACGCGCCGTGTATTGTCATAAAGTAGAAATTCACGCAAACGCTGTGAAAGCTTGCACTTTGTTAGATGAAAACTGCAAAACTCAGGACGTACCACACAAATGTCGTAAATGTACGGTACAGTATTATTTGGCAATCTCGCTGTAGCATTTACACTGAGTCAGTGTGAAGCTTTCTAAACTAATGTCCCACTTAATTTTTATGTTTAATTGCTCGCATTAAATCTAAAAAATAGTACTTATGTACTTTAGCGTATTGTATAGCTGTGCCCTCATTATATTTTTCGTGAAAACGTCAAAAAAGGTACATGCCTTTTGGAAAGGACTGTTAAGTGTCCCATTAGAACTAAGTCAAGGGTCTAAACATTGATTCACCTTATAGGAACCTGCATGCCTTAGAGTTCTCCATAATGTTCTCAAAAATGGGTAAAACTGGGTCAGCGTGGCAGTCTACGGCCTAAACTTATCAATCTGAGAAAAGACCCGTGCTCGGTAGTGGGCCGTTGACAAGTTATACGATTGTGCTATGGCGTTTTGACGGCATGTGCTTAAGTAACCACTGTCAAAAACTTACACCAGAAGAAACACCTGACTCTGAACGAATTTATAAAGATCGTTTCCTAATTCCATCCAACCGTTAAGTAAAACGTACTTACTTTTAAAATTTTCAAACCCACGTAAGCGGAACGGCTTATTTGAAAGTTAAGGCAACACGAACTTTTAATTCCACCTTTGGGGCGGTTAAAAATGAAAAGAGATTAGCTAGAAACTTATAAAATATTCGAATTTGACTAGAAGTTGGCACTCGTCCATCTATCTTGGCAGATGGACAGACAGATGGCTACAGTGAATGAATTTATACCAATATAGCGGAATGCTCACCCGTTGAATACTAAAAAGATTTAAGCCAGACAATTTATAGTAATGATGGATATAAAAAACTAAGTGTGGTCGCTAAAACCTACCTTTTCCGTGTTAAGCTAATAGAAGATAACAGCAGAACGCACGAACCGAATGTGAATGACGTGATAAGTTAATGTCTAATCTTTCTTGAACCGTGTCGACTGGGGATTTGATGCTTCAGATGCAGTCGACAACTCGGCAAAACACTTTCAGTGTTCTCAGTACTGAAAAATAAAATTTACGTGCGGTTCTTGCAGCGTGCAGTGCATTGTGGCTGTAATCTACAACTATCCTTACACGCTCTATATAAAAAAAGTTTGGTTCCCATTTTTTTGAGCAGTAACCAACCAAGGTCAATAAAATTTTGTCTACGCGCTCTAGAAACTAATATTTTTCTGTGGTTTATTAAGTTTCCATAAAAATGTGTGGTTGTGACACCGGCTCAAAGATTTATACGCTTTTTGAACGTTTTCGGTCGTAATCTGCATGGAGTGCACGCAGCAGCGTTTGAAGGAGACTCCTATAAAGTTATGGTTGTAGATTAAATTAATGTCCAGTTATGATTAATGCTAAATTCCAGTATACATAAATATCAAGTAACCTGAAGTCTCTAAAACCAAGGTGTTCAAAGATAATTTTTCTTCAATTCAATTCTAGTTCAAAAAAGTGTTCTAAGGGGCATGAGACGGACCTGCCCGCGAAATTCAAATTTAATTTCGTTTTTCGCAATTTGTTAACTAATACGACAACGTAGGCTTATGGTATTTTAATAGCGACAATGGCAGTATCATCCTCACAGGTTTATATAAAAATCGTTACTTGAAAGGGTCCAGTTTAAGACATTAATTCTAGTATCGACTATTCTCACAAATTAGTCGATACTAGAATTAATTTCTTTTTTTATCTAAAAAGACAAAAATATTTACCTATAAAATTGACTTGCAAGACAGCTAGAACCAGGAGACGCGCAAGTGGCCCTCCACCCGCCTGCGCACCCGCAGCCATCTTGACTCAGCGCGTTACTGCCCTGCGCTGCCGTCTGTCACTCTTCAGCTTTCTTCTGGACTTTTCCATCCTACTGTGTGAAGGTAAATCCTTAGGTAAACCCATTGATTACTGCTGAGACCTGCAAAAACGAAACAATGGTTAACTCAGTTTTTATGACATATTTTATTGCAGAATGTTCGACGTTTACAATTGTAGCGTTGACAATAGAAAAGATGATGATCAGAGAATGTTTTGGATAACATTATTACAAGTTTCTTCCCTGCTTGCTAGCATTTTTATAGTTTTTAAATTCTGTGTTACACAGTTCAGCAATTTTTTTGTTTATCCCTAACAGTGTTAATTTGAAAGAAAAACTATTTATAAGAATAATTATCACTCTGCAAGTAAATATGCAATGAATAATGCGAAGTGTTAGCACAATACAGCATGGTAATGTATTTGCGCTTTTATTCAAACACCGACTGCGGGCAACAGTTGGACGTTATCACTGAAATATGAGTGAATGTGGTATGGGGGTATACCTACGTGCGGTCTGTAAAAGGAATTTGATATCAAAGATTCTTTTGCAGTTCCCCTGATGTAGCTTTTAAAATAAGCAGGTAAAAATATTTTTGCATTATTCGATGTCAATCTTATACAACATATAAAAGAATAAACTAACTGACTGACATTGGACATACAGCTTGTTAAATTGCTGAGTCTAGAAACTGGAGGCTTTACATGTAGGTAGTGATGATTACTTTCATTTGGAATGATACATTTTAAATGCTGACTGAGTTAGATTTGAACTACTTTACATTATTATGTGTTATGATTACTATATGTTGGATCAACTTATATAAGAAATCCTATTCTATGCTATTCAGAACACCCCCTGTAGATATCATACCTCCAAAGACCCTCCTACGGTACCGGCATTCCTCTAAGTAGGTCCTGTTAAATAACTAATACATTTTTTTCAAAATTTATAGACTAGCGCTTGGCTGCAATCAGACCTGCTAGCAAGTGATGATGCAGCCTAAGATGGAGCGTGCTTGCCTAGAAGTTGCCTATTCACTCTTGACTTAAAGGTACCCATATAAAAACTGGAAGGGAAAACTGTTATATAATAGACACTGACTTTCCTTTAACTACTAAATTCTCAACATCCACTAAGAAAAATTTTCAGAAAAATAAGAGCAAAGCCGGGGTGAGTAACCTAGTACTCAATTCACGTAGGTTTGTATACAGTCACTGATTAAAAATGTAAACTTTCAATATTATATCAAGCACCCAATCAAATCCTTGTTAATATTCATTGGAAATACATAAGCTAAAATCCATTTGCTGAATAATTCAAATGTAATATTCTAGTGTCGAGCACTTTATACTTCTAACTTCTTACAAAATAAAATACATCCTTAACATACTTTAATGTATGACCTGCGCTTATCGCATGTTGGAACTCCAGATTGGACTACTTATTTTGCAATCACTGTACAACTTTTTCTAGCACCTTTAAGCAAAGTAAGTGGATTATGATAATATTTTACATTAAGCGAATTGTAAGCACAATAAATAGCATGATAATATTGTGTTTATGCCTTTATTCACGCACCCACTGCGGGCGACTGATAAACGTTATCGAAATATGAGTGAATGTGGTATAGGGGTCCGCAGGGTCTGTATCTGTACTAAAGGTATTTGATGTTATGAGTACGTTCGCGGCCTTTGAATTTAACTTCTATGTAAGTATTGTAAGGTTATTTTTAAAAAGTTGATTTGAGTTGTCAAAAATAATATAAAATTATTAATTTAGCTGATGAAGGTAGTTTGGTAAAATCGATATTTGGCTCATTCGATGTCATACAATCTGTTACTAGGAGGCCAACAAGATTGAACTTGCATAAATACGGGTGTTTTGAAGGTTTTAGTTCAGTCTCCTTCCGAGATTCGGGGCGATATCGCATATTTTCGGTATTTGGGTTGTGAACTGGATAATTAGATGTTGTGATAGCAATCACGCTCTAATTAAATTATTTATTTTAGCATTAGTTTGTTTAGATTAAAACTCTCGGATAACCTTGCACATTAAACTTGTGTTTTTTTTGTGTTGGTTTCGGAGAGGACATTCCAATAATTCGATAAAAATATTTAAATAATACCTGCTTTTCTGAGTGACGCCAATAATTCAGAAGCGGGATGTGTCTCACGTTGTCTTAATTTCGCTTTGGTATCTTTTTGTAAACAACCCACATTTGATTAAAATTTTTATTGAGTTTGATTTGGTGATTAAAATTTTTAGTTTTTTTTTAATAATTTAGTCTTTTGTGAATTGGAAAGTAATTTGCAATGAGTGGTTCAGATTTTGTATACATCGAATGAGAAGTTAGTCGTTTGGATGTATTGTTGACTTGATATTAAAACTGAGAGTTCGGCAGTTCAGGGGGAGGTTTTAATGATTTGACGGAGGGCAGGATAGCCCATGATTTGGATTTGACTTAGGGCAAGGAAGCCCGCGACTGACATGACAAAATTATTTAGAAACACGAGGGCGTGTTAAATTCAGGACGGCCGAACTGTAAGGTTATTTTTAAAAAGTTGATTTGAGTTGTCAAAAATAATATAAAATTATTAATTTAGCTGATGAAGGTAGTTTGGTAAAATCGATATTTGGCTCATTCGATGTCATACAATCTGTTACTAGGAGGCCAACAAGATTGAACTTGCATAAATACGGGTGTTTTGAAGGTTTTAGTTCAGTCTCCTTCCGAGATTCGGGGCGATATCGCATATTTTCGGTATTTGGGTTGTGAACTGGATAATTAGATGTTGTGATAGCAATCACGCTCTAATTAAATTATTTATTTTAGCATTAGTTTGTTTAGATTAAAACTCTCGGATAACCTTGCACATTAAACTTGTGTTTTTTTTGTGTTGGTTTCGGAGAGGACATTCCAATAATTCGATAAAAATATTTAAATAATACCTGCTTTTCTGAGTGACGCCAATAGTATTTTTATCCGAATGTTGTTATTGATAGTACGAAGTTCAATGTACAGTCAGCAACAAAGCTATAGGTTTGCACCGACTATGGACGGGTGCAAACCTAGCTGTTGTTGCTGTTGCTGACTGTACGTATAATCTGCGATAGTAATATTTGTTATTTTTACAAACTTTTGATATTAAAATGAAAAATTCATTAAACGCATATTCCTATTGGTTTCTACACGGCATCGTACCGGAGCGCTAAATCGCTTGGCGGCACGGTTTGTCAGTAGGCTGGTTACTAGCCACGGCCGAAGCCTCCTACCAGACAGACCAGAAATTTAGAAATTACAAAATTTCAAACCCCTGCCGGGAATCTAATCCGGGACCTCCCACTAATAAGATTACAGTGTTTACCACTGCGCTGTGGAAGCCGTCGAATACAATGTTTTTTATTCATACACTGTCTGGGAGTAATAACCGAACCGTAACTGAAAGATGAGTGAATGTGGTACCTATACGTGCAAGCCGTACTTATTACAGGAATTTGAATTCAAAGATTCTCTCGCAATCTGGCAAAGGCTGAGGATTATTCCTAAATATATTATTTGAAATGCTGGTATTTTTGTCCGACTTCACCAGAAGGGGGGGGGGGGGGGGGGTGTTTATGGTGTACCTTGTAGCTATGTATTGTGTAGGTAAAAATTTTTGCAGCTTGCTTGTTAGACTGATACTGGGTGAGTGACGTCACAAAAAAACAATAGGTATGGCGGACACTAGCCACCAATTTTTTTTTTGCGTCAGCCTATAACCTCAACCAGTTGTTCCCCTATTTTAATTCTTTATTAAGAATACCTACTTACTTTATCATATTTGGCTTTACTAATAAACGGGCACTAATCTCGTAGACGTTCGCAAAACGGCCTTAAAATAGTTCCTGCGAGTATGATTGTGGTATCTTAACGTGAGTACTCAACTTTATACTGTAATTATCGCACTGTGTAAAGCCTCCTTGCGCCCGTTCATAAGTTACTTTGGAGTTATGCGCTCGGACAGGGTGAATTATTTCAATTTGCGAGGAATAGTTTCCAAGTAATAAAGTTTTTAGGGTTGTTCCGCGTGGTTTGTTTTTGTTGGAGTATAAAGAAGATTAAGATTTTCAGCGCTTATCTTAGCTTCGGCTGATGTACAAACTTCCCGGAGGTATTGAAGTATTTTGCTTAATTAATTTTGTATTAAGTACCTAACTTTTACTAAAGATTCACTAAGTTAAACTTGACCTGTTATAGTTGAGAGTCCTTAAATTCTTTGTTTCAAGTAAAAAGATAATCATTTCTATCTTAAAAATCTCTTCTCTTCTATCTCTGTACTACCAAATTTCGTCAAGTAAAAAGCTCAGGCAGGGAGACCGAGACATTTTCACATCGTTAAGTACTAAAATTATAAATGCGAACGTGTGTTTGTTTGTCCTTCAATCACGACGCAACGAGGCAACGGGTCGACGTAATTTTTTGCTCGAGTAGAGTTAAAGACCTGGAGAGTGACATAGGCTACTTTTTACTCTGGAAACTAAAAGGGTTGATTTATTTCACTTAACCCCTTAACATCCTCTAAAAAAGAAATACTTATAATCTTATACATAGAAATAGTTTTTTATACATGACTATCTAAACTTTTTGATGTTATTTACATTATCAGAGATCCAAAAAAAGTTAAATTGATTATCAAAACCAACGTAGTCTTTCATAGACCACTAATTAAGTATAGAAAAAATAAAAATGTATATCAAAAACTAACATGATTTTTCAACACGGAATATCAAAGAGATCACATAAACCTTCCGAACCAACGGGTTCCCACGGGATTTTTAAAAAACCCACATCCACGCGAACAAAGTCGCGGGCATCAGCTAGTTTTATAATATTAGTAGGTATAGATATGGATTTCAATGGCTTTATATGACTCCACTATGATATGTAGGATAATTATTGTATCAACAAAATCTACAATAGCAGATATCTCATAAAAGCTGGATAAGTAAATATTGTAGGTAGGTAATTAAAATAAACAAGCAAACTAGTTAAATCCCATCCATCAAATGAATATTATTATCAGCAATTCGATACATTATTTTACATCTAAATAAATATACACGACAATGAATTGATAAACAATACAGACCGCTTTTAAATCCAAACATCAAAAGTAATGTTCTAACTATACTATGAAATCAGTAACAAAGCCAGTATTAATCAGGTAAATGTACAAATTGACACAATACACACAAATTAATGAACGATCAACCGAAAACATTTCGGCGTTCGCGTAGGCAATTTCAACTCATTTGTAAGAGCAGCAATTATATACCAACGTAATCAGTCCATCGCATGTAGCCGTGGTCTACACGCGGTGGGATTGTGATTTGCTAATCGAAATCGCTCCAATACTACATATCCGATGCATTAAATTCAAAGTCAATAAATAAATTACTATAGTTGTCTCTCTTTTACGTATAGAATCCAAAACGAAGAATTTCATAGAAGAATCTAAGGGTGCCTGTCCACTGAAGTTGAGCGGAGTGGAGATGTGTATATAGTTGACCAATCAGTAATTTTCAGATGACGGAACAAAACATCACAACAGGTATTAATAAAAAGTCTAGATGCTCAACAAATCTCTGCTCCCCTTGGCTTGGAAAGGCACCCTTATAGATTGACACAGCTGAAAGGTCCGACAAGCTGGAGTGGCAGTGTGCCGGTCATATTGCATGTTGCAGACTTGACAACCTGGAACGGAGACAGCGTGAGACAATTTTCAGCGTGATGGATCAAAGCGGCTTGATGAGGAAACCGAAATATCCCGTATAGATACCTAGTGGTGTGCCACTAAAATGAATAAAATATATTCAACCCATTTCATGTCCTTATTTCATCTGTTTGTTGAATATACATATTTCACATACATATTATGTGTACAAATGAATAAATAAATCGTTTGTTCTTGTTCGTATTAGGTACATATGTATTTCATTATTGCCTCCGAAGATCCATATAAGATTTTCTGTCGCTAATACCAATAATCTCTTAAAGGGCTTAAATTTAAATCCCAATTAATACAGGTATTAGACAATGTTGACAAGCTTTCTGTTGTTTGATAAGCCAATATTATGTGTGATTCAAAAGTTACAAAATGGAGGTGAAACATAAGGAACACTTTTACGCTTGTTCATAGCTTGTTTATAAGAACTAGTGCAATTTTAGGGTTTCTATCTTAGATGCACTTGCTTTAACGGTGAAGGAAAACATCATAAGGAAACCCGCAGGCCTGAAAGTTCTCTACGTACTCAAAGGTGTGTGAAGTCTGCCAATCCGCATAGGGCCAGCGTGGCAGACTATGGCCTAAACCATTCTCACTCGGAGAAGAGACCCATTCTCAGTAGTGGGCCGGCAATGGGTTGATTATGATGAAGGGATGACGATAATGGAGTAAAGTAAAATTAAGATCAGGCCACCATGCTTGTTGAAAACTCCTCTGTTTTGACGATCACTCAAATATATTTTTGCAGTTATAGAGGTATTACAAATGGTTTTTTAAGACGACAGCATTCTATGTATAAGTGCATCTGTTATCGTGGCTCGTATTAAGCAGGCATTCTGTAACCTCTCTATCTTGTGGTTTAATACAGAAGGTTTATTCAACAGTATTACCTTCAACTCTAATTAGTACGGTCAGAGTATCTCCGCTTTAGCTGCAGCTACTGTACTAATGAGCTAAGTCTTTGCTGGCTTATCTAGCAATGAGATAAATGAACTGTGTCAGTAATTCTGCTTTATATTAAAAAAAAACTGATTTTCTGACTGACTGACTGACTTAGTACTTTCTTTTTACGTAGTTATGAATATAGCTACCCAAAATAAGATTTTACACTCAAGGACATTGAAATATAAATATCAGGGGGTTTGCTGGAAAAAACCTAAAATAACTTTACAATGGGTGAAGTTCTGAAATCTGCTACTTACGTAAAATTTTGCACTTTAATTTTTACCTATCGAACCTGTTAATGTCACCATTATGTGGTTAATGCCGATATCAACAATTTCCGCACTCTACATATACAATATAAAAGTTGTTTTGACTGTGTTGGCGCATATAAAGTATCTACGCACGGCCAAGCGTCGAGGATACCCTGTAATTAATATCATGGACAGCGAGGCCTAATGAATGGGGGGTGTTATGTATCGCGCAAAAACTGGCCCGTCATGCAAGTACGAATATACATATATTCACTGATAACTTCACAATTCTTTGAGTAAGAGACGGTTGCAAGATGTCCCTATGGAAAATTACGTAGGTAATGCGTATGTAAACGGATTATTCCAAAGTCGTCATTTTTTCATCCACATACGCTAATCCGCATTCTATTGCTAGACCTAGGTATCTTGCAAGGATTTTTACAGGGTAGCCTGATTTTCTGCGTTGCAACACTTACTAAGCATGTGACGAGTCGGCCAATTTCATTCTATATTTCGTCGTTTATCAGGATCGATGGCGAAAGATTCCATTGGAAAACTTAGTCAAACGGTCTACTTTTTGACTAGGTTGATAAAGCTAATAGTTTCATAGACAAGGTGTGGATTTCAAATCGAATAATGAGCAACATAATTTGGCTATTTGGCTGTTTTTATTTGGAACTACATAATATTTAAAATTACGAAACGATTTGCTTCCTCTTTTCTAATTCGAACCGCTAGGAACGCCCTTCCGGCGTCAGTTTTCTCTTCCACCTATACTATGGGTACCTTCAAGTCAAGAGTGAATAGGCAACTTCTAAGCAAGCGCGCTCCGTCTTAGGCTGCATCATCACTTGCTAGCAGGTCTGATTGCAGCCAAGCTATATAATTAAAAAAAAAAAACTATTTTTAGTATGATCCTAAAAATAGGATAGTAACTATGTGATTCAAAACTATTATGTGTAATCTTTCATTAAGAAATCTAGTGGCCGTCTCTAGGACTTTTTGCTATAAACTGCATACGAAATTCTAGATGTCAAAATGATAGGCACATATTGGCCAGCTATATTGATTTTCGTTGGATGCTGACTGACGTTGTGATTTTATTTTCGTTCTGTCCCATTTCACTGCTGACGAATAATAGAGAATTTTCCTGCTGGTGTTCCTATGAATGAAATGTGGACACGCCAATCTTTTTAGATGCAGGTATAGATTCTAAGCTTAACTAAAAATGCCTAAATATTTAACTCATCTTAGAATCCAGAGTTTTTCCTGAATTATTAATTACAGGTTAAACTCCATTTAAATAGTGTTATTTTACAAATTATGAAAACTTATGAAAATACTATTAGGTTTGGTAGGTATTATGAACTTCCGGTATATTTTATTTTAATGTTTTAATGTCATCAATTGTATGACTATGCAGTATGCGCAGAGACGAAAATTACATTTAAAGAAATGGTCTGTATCAACAAAATTATTATGTCTACCAAAACTTACCCTACTAATGCCTTAGCATTTAAAGATAAGTGCTTTTGGCGGAAGTTTTAATTTGTCATCCCATATGACACGATCACAGAGAAAATTCTTAGCTAAAAGTACAATAGTTGGGAAATGCAACTTTAAACAATTTTATAAAAGTTCACCGAAGCTCGAGGTAATTGCAAAAAGTGTTATGAAAGTTAATTGTATTTCACTTTACTTTTCCATGTGAGTGTGGGGAAAATTGGCACTATTCCAGAAAAAATATTAACCTTTTAGGGTGTGCGCACAATGTATTTTTTAGAGATGCGACATTTTGTTTTAGCACAAGCTCTTTTTATTCATAATTTAATATTATTATTCTGGTTTGCATAATATTTGCAAAACCTGAGCAAGTTAGAGGTACTTGTTTTAAAAACTTATAATTTTTTGCAGAAACAAAACGAAAATTTCCACTAATGAGCATGGGTGAAAAGCCCAATCCGACTTAGAATAAAAAGGGCTTAGATCATAATCGACCACGCTAACCAAATGCGGATTGGCTTCAAACACTTTTTGAGAACATTATCGAGAACTTTCAGGCATGTAGGTTTCCTCACGATTATTTTATTCACCATTAAAGCTAGTAATATTCAATTGTTAAAGGGTACTTAACATCTAACAGTTAGAGGTGCGTGCCCGGTATCGAACCCCCGACCTAGCAAATAGGAAGTTGACATCTTAACCAATATCAATGAGGATTAAAAAGTCAATAATCTTCGTAAATTACCTGATGATGACATCGTGTCTTCCGAAAAAGTGAACTACCTGCACAGACCTTTAGCAAGGATACACTCAGAGCAGGTTATCTAATTTGAGCAGATTACTACAAAAATAGACATTGCCAGACTCGGGTTGGAATGGCCAGTACAAAATTAAAGCGAGAGAAAACTGAATTTCTTAATAACTTAATGGGTTTTAGAGAATATTTGAAAGGAGCGCTTTAAAATTATGTCTCAATTAACCCTCAACAGTCTGAGTGCGGCCGCGATGGCCGATTCAATCTTGGGTTATATTAAAGTACAATTATATACCTATTTAAGTGAAGTGTATTCGGAACGCGCTGCATGGAAACGGAGTTGGATTACTATTGGAACCAGACTCATGATTAAAATCTTTACTCTTCGGGGTAGATTTTTGTAAAATTCTTTCTCGGGTTCCGTACCCGAAAGGGGCCAACGGGACCCGAGAAATTTAAAAAAGAAACCTACTTTCCAAATTTTAATTTTGTAGGCTTTCTAGTTCCTAAAATTTTGTGATTAAGTAATCAGTGAGTAACTGAGTGAGTGATTATTATATAATTAACTAGTTTATATCCACGACTTCAGCCGCGTGGAATACACAAATTTTAAGCCCCGATATGGATTTTCAAAAATCCTTTCTTAGCGGATGCCTATTACACGTCGCAATAGCTATCTGCATGCCTTTCAGCCCTATTAGTCCATTAATTTGAGCTGTACGTTCATAGATCAGTCAATCAGTCCATCAGTCATCTTTTCCTTTTATATATTTAGATAACACAGAAAAAAGAAGATAACTAATTTGCATTCGTACATTTTAGTTACCTTATAAAAGGAAACACCAATCATATTATGGATGTTTATGTTAAGAGAATAAAGGCGCACTAACGCTCTCAACTCTGAAGTATAAATCAACGAATGAGTGTAGTTTGAAGCTCGTTATTTATAGCACACCTCTACGTTTGTCTTTACAATACAATGTTCGTGAATGGATGTATCCTCAGATACCAGACTGCTGTGTCAGATTTACAGTAAGTCTTTAAATCACCGCACAGGAAGCATGGACTCCACTCGTGACTACAGAACCACTATGTCTCACACTATTGAAATTCATGTGGCGTCATACGCTAGTCTTTCTTTTTAACCCCCGACCCAAAAAGAGGGGTTTTATAAGTTTGACGTGTGTATCTGTCTGTGGCATTGTTGCTCCTAAACTAATGAACCGATTTTAATTTAGTTTTTTTTGTTTGAAAGGTGGCTTGATCGAGAGTTTTCTTGGCTATTAATCCAAGAAAATCAGTTCAGCCGTTTGAAAGTTATCAGCTCTTTTCTAGTTACTGTAACCTTCACTTGTCGGGGGTGTTATAATTTTTTATGAAATGAAATGAAATGATTCTTTATTTTGCATTTAATTTACATTTGTATTTTAAAAATAGTAAAGAGTGAGCATCAAAAATAGTAATATTATGTTCATTATAAAATGCACGTCATAATACCTATTGCTATTGCTTGGGTACTTGACTTTTTTAAATTCCCACTTTTTAAGTGCCTACAATTTAGCATAATCCATCCATACTAATATAATAAATGCGAAAGTGTGTCTATCTGTCCGTCTGTCTGTCTATTTGTTTGATAGCTTGTCACGGCCCAACAGATTCACCGATTTTGATGTTTGGTACAGAGTTAGCTTACATCCCGGAAATTGACACAGGTAACTTTTCATTCCGGAAAAGCAAAGAGTTCCTACGGGATTTTTAAAAATCAAAATCCACGCGGGTGAAGTCGCGGCCATCATCTAGTATATTATAATATTTAAAATATTACGTTCCCTCAAAACTCCCTAAGGTAAATCCCTAGAATCTATGTACACACATACTATGTACATAATAATTACATGATCCGGATAAAGTAAAGAATATAATACTATTTACATTTTATTATACTGTTAAATTTCGTTCCACTGTTTTAGCAAATTTCTCCTCAGTTGCTTCGATATACTAAAAATCGCTACGCCAACTGCTACACAAGATAGCGTCATGCCAGTGTCATGCACAGAACTATTTTTCCGCTAGCAAAATCTCTCAATAAAATGAAGCCTGGACCGTTTACAATAGGTACATTTTGACTCGCTCACAAATAATGTTTTCTATATATAAGTTAGACTGTGAACAATCCTTTGTTTTTCCTGGTTTTCATGAAAAAATCTGCTCTTTAAACAATAACTGTATCGAGCTATAACAATGTGAAGAATGTACGTGGCAGTAGCGTTACAGTGGTCTGGAGTAGAGTCCACCAATTTGCATGGCGTTGCAACTTCAAGCGGCCAGTGTGCTTCCAGCACCTCATACAGTATTACGAAAGTGTTGAGTAAGAGAATCAGGATGACAAAAATTGTAAGGAACCCTCGGTGCGGGATTCTAACTCGCACTTGGCCGGTTTTATTTAAATGTCAGCTGTTATCTTGTTATACTTGACATAAATAATAACGCTTTGAAATAAGGTCCATTACAATAATTATTTATTTACTTGAAAGTGATTTAACATTCACAATGATTTCAGTTTAGGCGCTTGCCATATAAGAAACCCTCCGCTTTGACAACGGCCCGTTTTAGCCAAAGAAAAGGTTTGGTTAGTCGAAGGAAGCCGAAGCCGAAACAGAAGGTTCGGTCACTAAACCAGAGTTATGCCAGAGCCATGTTGAAATTGCGTAACTTACACATTGGGTCGCTTAGATGGGGTTCGCTTGGCCTCATAGTGAATAAGGACTCTGGATTGCGGCTCTTCATAGTCAGCATATAAATCAACAAATAAGTATAGCTCCTAATAATTTATGGCACACCTCTACCCCGTTGTTCGTGTAATGGATGTGCCCTCAGATATCAGTGGCTGCCGTCTTTAAATTACTCACCGTCCCGGAAACGTGGCCTCACTCGTGACTGCAAATCCACTTAGCTGTATTTCACACACTATTAAGATAAGGAATAAAAATTACTTTTACCGCCGCGTTAGTGTAATGGACTTTTATTACATCCTGATTGTGTTTAAGATTATGGCAATAAACAAATTCCTCCCCACATATTAAAAGAAAATAATGGTCATAGGACTTAGAAATACGTTTACAATACAATATTTGGTAGTCGTTGTTGCTGGCGACTTACCACAGAATTTCTGTTTTTCAGTATATAATAAAAGTATCTAGATAGTAAATACATAGGCGCTCGTCCCAGGAAAGTGAATGAATAAATCACGTAGACTATGTTTGGAGCAGTATGAATAACAATAATAAATATGATTAATTATTAATTTTTATCACTGCCTCACTGTTTGTTTATCATCTACGCCCACTAGCTGCAGGAATGACGACTGACGATATATTTTTGTTATTATTGAAACCTTAGCAAGTGCTAGGTAATACAATTTAGTCGGAATAAAATCAATTTATAAATGGAACGTTCTCTCCCGGACCTAATAGATGCCTAGTAATAATTCTTTATACCAAAATAATGTCAATTATATCGGATTTAACAGGACTCTCTCCGTCACTTACTCCATACAATCGTAGTTCCAATATCATTTGAATATTAAGCAACCAAAGTCCATGAAATTTTGCAGACATACTCTAGAAACTAATATCTGTGCCTGTGGTGTTTTAGATTTTTCTAAAAATATATAATTTTAAAATTACAAGGGCTCAAAGATTTGTATGTGAATTTTTAAGACTACAAGTAAGCGTAGTTTAGGACTGTCGATGTAAAAAGGGTGGAGGGAAGTAGCTGGATGAAAAAAGCTGCGGACCGGGTGTGGTGGTGCTCACTAAGGTAGACATCTGTCCAAGAATGAGTACGTACAGGCTGACGATTATGAAAGATAAATAAAGAACGCAAGATCCTCTTAAAAATTAAAACTAGCAAAGTTCAAATAAAAAAGTACGTACATAAATTAAAAGTAAGTATATACCATTTTTACTTATTTTGAGTCGAGTACTAGTATTTCCGAGTTGTACATTTTCATTAACACTACCCTTCATTTGGGTACTCAGAATAATTGCAAGCCAAAAATTAAAGTCGTTTGAAAATTACTTTTGCGCTGCGTTTTCATCAAAATATATTTAAAAACTTGCTCTCCGTCGAAAAGAACTGGGCGTTTTGAGTATCCAATTATAAAAGACATTTGACAAAGATAAAAATAGATATGTCAAAGTAAAGTTAGTGTATATTATAGGGAAAACCAAATTTTGACCTTTATTAATATATACCTGACCTGCGTGTATTTCTTATTATAGCGATAATAGACAAAATACACATTCTGTGAAAATTTCAACTCTTCCTATTCATTCATGAGATTCAGCCCGCTGACAGGCAGACAGACGGACGGACGGACAGCGGAGGCTTCATAGGGTCCCGTTGGATCCCTTCGAATACGGAACTCTAAAAACTAAATCATTGAAGTGGAATCTGGATGAAGCTATTAGCTAACAAGTAATAATTTAGGAAGTAAAGAAAACTTAATTATTTCAAATTAGTATATAAGTAACCCAGCAAAAGCAAGAGGTGCTACCGGATAATAAAGGCCACAGAACTAAGTACCTACTTAACTTTTATTGAACTTGTTCTCGCTCATTTCTAAATACTGTCTTCTTCAATAGCTGGTGCTACCACACAACCGGAAGTACTTAGGTACGTAACTATTATTTACATCGTAAAAAATGGTAATTTTTGGGGTCCCCTACCTTAAAAGGAAAATCAGAACCCTTTATAGGAACACTTTGTTGTCTGTCTGTCCGTCTGTCCGTTTGTCCATCTGTCGTGTTTGTCAAGAAAATCTATAGGCTACTTCCCGTTGACCTTGAATCATGAAATTTTGCAGGTAGGTAGGTCTTATAGCACAAGTAAGGGAAAAATCCGAAAACCGTGAATTTGTGGTTTAATCATTTAAAAAAAAAATGCCTTCAATTTTCAAAGATAACTATACAAAGTGGGGTATCATATGAAAGGGCTTTACGTTTTCATTCTAAAACAGATTTTCATTTACTTTTACGTGTAATAGTTTTTGACATATCGTGCAAAATGTCGAAAAAAATATCCGAGTATGGAATCCTCCATGCAAAAGTCTGTCTCGCACTTGGCCGGTATTTTCGTTATAAGGTTAGGTATACCGTATACTGCAATATTAATGGCTAAAGTTTTATTTTGTTTTTATTATTACGGCAAAACGCTAAAATTCTTGATAGTTTTATCTCTTTGGAGTTAAAGAACCGAATTTTTCCTAAAGCTCTTAAAATTTTCCGTATACAGAAATTCATACAGAAAATGAATGGAATATTAAATTATGTTGGTCCTCATTCTGTATAAAACAGACGAAGCGTCTTGTTGGGCTTTCAAGATGCTTTTAAGTTAATGAATAAGTTAAAAAAAATCTATTGACTCAGTGATATAAACAGATGTTTATGTCTTTGTGAATTATGCTGAATAGATTAAGGTCTTAAAGAAAATCTAAGCATGTTTTTATTTCGTTTTTCGTATGATGCTGAATTTAGATTAAATATCTATATAAATAAGTTTTGTAAAGAAGCTTTTGACTTAAAATTAACTGCCAATTCAAATAATTTATAATTACTTATTTAAAATCAGTTTTAGATCTTATTTTGTGATATATATATAATATAGCGC
Organism: Maniola jurtina; assembly: GCF_905333055.1. Classification (NCBI taxonomy): domain Eukaryota; kingdom Metazoa; phylum Arthropoda; class Insecta; order Lepidoptera; family Nymphalidae; genus Maniola; species Maniola jurtina. Next base: position 9,658,421 of record NC_060030.1, read on the forward strand.
GGCTAGAAATTTTTAGTGCTTCTTAGGTTGAAATCTATAGAGTGCACTTTGGCTTTGCTTAGACTTAAGTTTCAGTTAAAACGAGACAGATTTATGCCAGCGGTATAACGTTGTCTCGTTTTAACAGTGTCTTAAGTCTGAGCAAAGTTAAAGTGCGCTCTATAGATCTCAGCCTTAGGATGCACACACACCAGCATCTTATGTGTCCGCGACGCAGCGGTTTCATTGACAACAATTGTCACACTTAACATTATAAAGGCAAAAGTTTGTGTGTATATGTGTAGGTGTGTGTGTGTGTGTGTGTGTATGTTTGTTACTCCTTCACGCAAAAACTACTAGAAGGATTTGGCTGAAATTTGGAATGGAGATGGATAATATCCTGGATTAGCACATAAGCTACTTTTTATCACGGAAAATCAAAGAGTTCCCACGGGATTTCGAAAAAACTAAATCCACGCGGGCAAAGTCGCGGGCATCGGCTAGTAATTCTATAAAACTTCTGTGCGAATCGCATATCACTTGACATTGCAAAGAAATCGAGGTGACAAAAGTTGCTCCTATGTGCGCGTCCTTAGATCTATTGAACAAAAGGTGATCGCACACGACCAGACTTGTATGATACAGATTTGCACTGTGTCGCTTTCTGTAGGTACTTAAAATTAGTGCAAGTACCTTGCAGCATCGGAATTGAGGAGTTGGAACCAAAAATTATTATGCAAACTGCGTCTATCTATTGTTAAAAAGTCCAAAAACCTCGGAGAAATCAGTGTACTTAAGTACCTTCTCCCATTTTGGCAAATACACAAATGTGGCTAATAATAATTTTGCACACAATCCTAGTAATATTATAAACGCGAAAGTTTGTATGTATGGATGGATGTATGGACGTTTGTTACTCATTCACGCAAAAATTTCTTGACGGATTTATGATATTTGAGAGATAGATTAACCTCTGGATTAACACATAGACTACTTTTATCCCGGCAAATCAATGAGTTCCCATGGAATTTTTAAAAACCTATATCCACGGGAACGATGTCACGGGCATCAGCTAGTCTTCTATAGTAACAATAACTGACAGGTCTAAATTTAATACTATCCTGTTTCGATACAATCTAAACGAGCACTATAAAGGGGATATCAATAAATTAAGAGCTGTCATTTTAGTTTTAAGTTAGAATGGCAGGTCTTTTATTGATATCATCATTGCACACACTGAAACATAGGGCATGTTTTTGCTCTTAGGTAAACTAAGTACATAGATATGACTTAAATATTAAATAGTACTTACTACATCATTATTATTTTGAAATATCACATTTTCAAAATAACTCTTCTCCAAATATTTTTTAATTCAAATTATACACCTCGTAGGTACGTCCTTTTCAAAGCACACATAACCGGTTTCACTTAAATATTTTTCGTTTTCCAGTTTCATTCACTCATCTATAAGTTGCGTTAGCACACACTTTATAATGTCTTACGTTTAGCACTGAAAGTTGCGCGTACACAAATTGCAACTCGAAGTTGGACTGGAAAGTTGCGTGCGGATCCAATACAGGCCCAACCTGGATCTCAACACGTACTGGCTGGTACGTACATCAAGCGAGCGGCTCGCCAGCGATGCAGCCGCGATCCATGCGCGGATGACTATGGAGGAGGAGTCTTTGACTAAACCACGCCTACTAAGGAGCTACACATTTCTTTTTCAATATGTGTAATTCAATTTCGCTTATGTCTTCGCTGGGAAAGTTGATGCCCCGTTGTCGTTCAACACAATGTTTTTTATGTAAACTGTAATGTAGTTCGCGAACCGAGTCGGCCCGCGTTACTACACCGTCTGATTTTCTCTTCCCTTTTTTTTGCCAATTTCACGTGCGGTTGCTCATATCTAGCTGTATGGTAATATGAATTTGGCAATGCTTTGGTACTCGGAATAAATGGATTTGACTACCGAATTCGTATGAACTTTCGAATTGAATTTATTGAATTCGTTTAACAACAAATAAAAACAGATTCGCTTTTATTTTGATATTAATTGAATGGCGTTTTTATGTTGTTTATAAATACTCTATGAATACTCTACATGACTAAAAATCTTCAAAAAGTTTTTTTCTGAAACATATGTGTGGAAAATATAAATCTTTCTGGGCATATTGCCCGTTTAAAGGTCGAAGAATTGTACATAGGTAACTCATCAATATCTACTTATGAAAAAAAAACAATTTTAAACGCTACCATACTAAATACTAAAAGTAAATAAATAAAATATAAAAAATAAATTATTTTGAACAAAGTCATTGGAACTTGATACATTATCTATTAAAAAAATTAAGAGTAAGTAGTCTAACGAGTCAATGAAATAAGTAAAAAAAATTCTAACTTTCGAGACAACTTTAGAGTTTATGGAAACAAAATCCTACTGCATTGATAGATTACATTTACGTTAGTTTTTAAATTAGTCACATAATATAATACACATACCTACTTAACTAATATTATTTTTTATTGTAACTTGGTGCTTGCTTAAAAAGATTGACTTAGGTACTTACTAAGAAGTAAAGTACCTACAGACAGTACAGTACCTACAGTAGGTATAGATATTTTTAATTTTTACTTGTAATTGTTTTACTCTGAAAAACAAAACAAAAAGGACTTACGATTTTATTTTAAAGAGGTGTCGAAATGCGAGGTGCTGGAGGAATATCTAAAGATGCTGGCTATTCGTTATTTAACAGTTAATTTATCAAAGAGAAACTCAGTACAGAAACGAGAGCATAACATTGTAGAAGATTAGTAATACAATTGCAATGCATTATTTATGACCTAATCGCTTACCTATTTCACTATACAGGTCATATTTAATGTATTGCGTACATTACGTAGTACCAATAAATCCTACCCAAAAACCCGCAACCCGTAACCGCAGTGTACCGCGCACACGGCGAGCCTTGTAAAGGAATTCACTAAATTATAACAGTAAATTAAACGCTAGTTTCATTTGCGTTACAAAGTGAATTATGTGTCGGTGTCTCAGTTCTGTCACCGCCAAAGTTACTACGGTTCAAAATTAATACAGTGCCATAAGCCAGCGTAATACCCTTACGTCCTCAAGACACCTATTTCACCGTATCAAATTTTCTTACACAGTTCACGGAATTTGCTACTCTATTGTCTACTTACAAAGAATAATTGTTCTTTGTAGAGTTTTTGGCGTGTAAGTCACTATGCAGTTTTTTAATGATTATTATTAAATGTGCACCTATTTGTTTAGTGTCGCATTTAACAAGGCCCTAATGAGAGTCGACGCCTACAAATTATATTACGTAAGTTCATGTTAACACTTAGCTGTACCATCATGAATGTTACCGAGAGTATCAAATTTAAGGAATAACTCATCAAAGCTCTAAGCTGAATAATTTGAACTTTGGTAACTCTATTGTCTAAGTATCAGGGTATTTGAACTCTCCATTCATGTATGTCTTGGTGCTTAGATAATATTGAAGTTGTTAAATTTTGGTTAGCAGGAAGTTAAAATAATATTTTTATAGTAAAAAGGAAAATATGCTTTTTCTCTACCAATCGCCAACTTTTTTATATGTGACTAGCGACTACCTCCGGCTTCGCACGGCGAAAATATAAATCCTCTTTATTCACTATCCCATGGGAATTTCGAGAATTCTAGCCTTATTTCCGGTTTACATTATAAAGGTAACCTGTGCAAAATTTCAGCTTTCTAGGGGTAAGGACTTAAGGGTTTGTGCTGGCCCTTTATGAGTCTGTCAGTGAGTCAGGACTTTAGTATTTTATGTTTAGAATGATAGATGGAGTTCCTAATATACTTAGTTCACATTAAGTAACTCTTTACTGCTTTCCATTTAAGTACCTGATGCACATGTGGAAACACTGGATCGTATCTTTCTAATGTAGTTTTCTAAGCCAAAAGAGTTTCAAAAGTAAGTAAGTAGTTAGCCTCTTTACGCTAACGTTTAAACAACAAAAAAGGCAGCACTTTAAAAGGTAAAAGTTTTTCCTAAGGCTATAAGATCGTAAGTCCACTGTAATCCGTGTAAGTTTGCAACAGTGGATCGACTGCGAGTTAAAGAAAGCAAAAGTAGGCCGATCGCGAGAACTCCCTAGGGGCTCGTTTCGTTCCGAGCGATTTTCGCGTCTCGTTCTTATGATTAAGTCAACTCTTGCGGGATTCGAAACTGAGGCAGTGGTGGCTTGCTTGCAATTTTAGCACAATCCGAAAGAATTGATTGCCTACAATAAAAGGATCAAATTCTCACTATCTCAGTTATAGTCTGAAATAGAAATACTTCAGTGTCTATCAAAAAAGCGCAAAATCTGCTAAAGTTATATAAACATTAATTTTAAAGTAACATGTTATTAATACTGTGTAAATTCAGGTCAAACCGTCAATCCCTACCCTATACATACTAAGAGAATATGTGTTATGGAAGACAGTCTCTCCCAAAATAAATGACACTACAGAATAGAGTTCTTGGACTAAGGATAGATTTTTATTCAAAGTGCCTTTGAATCGACATAAGAAATTACCACTGGTTCGGAATGCCATCGCCATGCCTACCTGGTTTGCTAGTTAGCAAGAAACTCAGTGGTTACAGACAGATGCATCTGTATCAGTTTCTTTTAAAAAATATTCTTCTGAGGAACAGATTTATAGTTGGCATGATCTTCTAACGTGGTCAGTGAACTCAGAGTACCTGAAACGTCAGATAATTATACTATAATAATTTCCCTCACACAAACTCCTCCAGACCTCAGTATCTTTCAGTATGGTATTCAAAACAACATGAGTGAACTAGTAAAATTAAAGTAGGTAAGTATTTAAGTAAGTAAGTATGGTATGAACTTTTAAACATTAGGTAGGTATACTTATTAAATATGTTATGTTATAATTTCAGTTTAATTACTTCTTTAATTGATGACGCAGCGTAACACAATGTAATTATTTATCAAAAAATCGATACTCCTTTGGGGTAATTATTCTACCTATAAGTAAATTACTAGATGATACCCACGACTTTGACTGCGTAGATTTAAGGTTTGAAAATCCCATGGGAATTCTTTCATTTCCAGAGACCAAAAGTAGCTTATGTCCTTCCCCAGTATGCCAGCTATCCGTGTACCAAATATCTTTTAAATCAGCTAACAGGTGCCGTAAAATCTAGCAGACGGACAGAGAGGCAGACTCACTTTCGCATTTATAATAATAATTAATAGTAATAAGGATGATATTCGGAAAACATATGAAAATCGATTAGGTATATTAAAATATTATTTCTAAGCTATTGAATTCTTATGAATTCCCGTTGCGGCTCAATTTCAGCTGTCGTATTATGCTGAGTATTTATTCGTCCAAGATTATGCTATAATATTATTTTATACGTCATGACCACAGAGAGTCTTTTTCCTAAATCTGTGATCATGACTCATGGTGTCCTAATACTACCAGGGTTAGCTAATAAGCTTAAAAACAAGTGTAAATTAAAAATTTTCAACATCCCCGACAAGTGAAGGTTACAAGTAACTAGAAAAGAACTGATAACAGCTTTCAAACGGCTGAACCGATTTTCTTGGACTATTCCGCGCCTACGATCTAAAGTATCTAAGTTTTCCAAAACATCATTTTCAAATAAATAATTATGTATATCTAGGCAACGTCCATCTTGACAGCTTGACATTTGTCAATTGACACTTGAATATTATGAACCTAAGGGTTATCTAACCTACTTTTCTACAAGAAAACTAGAAAAGAGCTGATAACTTTTAAACGGCTAAACGAATTTTTTTGGATTATAGCTAAGAACACTCTCGATCAAGCCACCTTTCAAACAAAAAAAAAAGTAAATTAGAATCGGTTCATTCGTTTAGGCGCTACGATGCCACAGACAGATACACAGATACACAGATACACAGATTCACAGATTCACAGATAAACAGATACACAGATACACTGATACACAGATACACAGGTCAAACTTTTAACACCACTCTTTTTGGGTCGGGGGTTAAAAAAGAGAAAGCAAGAACGAAAACTGATTTATTGCATCTTGTACATAAAGTATAAACACATCAAAAATTATTAGTAGTTAGTAGTAGTTAGTAATTAAATACTTAAAATGAGTTAGGTACTTTAGGTACAAACGCGATCATTGGTTTCAATAATTCTTTGCTAACGTAGCTACCCTCTTTAGGATGTCTTAGTGTCCATAAAAATCAGTTCTGTGGCTGAGCCGTAAAACTACTAGAAAGACATACTTTAGCATTTGTTGTATTGATATGGATGAATAAAGTTTGATATGATATTACGTTTTTACGTAAAGCCTTGTCTGGTTTAACTCCTCATCTTACTCGTAGTATGACTCATTGCCAACAACATCACTGTTTTCACCTACGTACCTACCTACGTAAAATGGAAAAACTATGAAAATATCGTTTGTATTCAGTTTTACATAAAAGTTGCATACCTACTAGTTGAAACTGTGAGCACATAATAATTATGTGAGCGTACAGGGGCATTTGGATAATAACGACAAAAGTTTTTGACTCCGCGCATTTTAGCTTTATTCTCGAATTCGTTCAAACTCTTTTACATAAACGCTCGACTTTCGCGTGCTTACGTACCTATTGAAAGAATTGAATAGAATAATATTATTATAATAGCGAGAATTTCATACTCTTCAGCATTATTTTAAGTTAGGATGTGTCTATACAAGTAATTAGAGCACCAGCAAAAACGAACACTACCCCTTAGTACTAAGGTGAAAAATACCCTCTCCCCTCTGAAGTCTGAAACAATTTGAGTTGGTTGAAGATTATGTAAACTTTACAGAATTTTTTTTTTACGGATTAGTAATAAATCTTTAAAAACAAACTTAGTTTTGCGTTCTCATATAAAAGAGATATTTTTGAAGCAGTAGATTACCTAATTTAAACAAATTAATATTTACATGTTTCATTCCAATCTACCGAACTCCCGGTGGGCGACTCTCGACTAAACACGTGGCAATTAAATATTATCATCAAAGCTGCACTTGGATGGTTTATTTTCGTTAGTTACATTCTCAACAGTCTTGTGTATTGAAGTCCAGAGAAAAAAATCTAGACTCACGTCTGACAGCAACTGTAGACATTCATCATCATCATCAACGACCGATAGACGTTCACGGCTGGACATAGGTCTCTGGTAGGGATTTCCACATGGCACGGTCTTACGCCGACTGAATACAGCGGCTCCATGCGACTCGCCTGATGTCGTCCGTCCACCTAGTGGGGGTCTATCAACGCTGCGCTTTGCGGTGCGAGCTCGCCATTTGAGCATCATGGGGCCCCAATGTCTATAGATTTTTCAAACTATGTACGCGGCCCATTGCCATTTCAGCTTCACTACCCGCTTAGCTAGATCTTGTCCACTTCAAACTAAAAAGTAGGTATCGGATCTAAGTATGTTAACGTTTTTGGTAAATATTTTTACCAGTTAATTTATTCACAAAATTAAGAGCATTATCACTTTTACACTTTTATTCAGTGAAAGTTGTTTCTAGTTGGAACTGTGAGGATAATTTCGTAAACGTGCTGGGGCATGTGGATAATAACGACAAAAGTTTACCTTGACTCCAGGCGTTTGAGCTTTATTCTCGAATTCGTTCAAACTGTTTTACATAAACGCCCTACTTTCGTGTGCTTTTCAAATAATTGTTTCACAATAGGTTTTTGACAGAATAATTGAATTTTAAAAAGTTAATTATATCAATCAGCCTGTTTGTCTCCACTGTCGGACATAGACCTTCCTGAGAAGGCGCCACCACACACGGTCCTCTGCCTTCCTCATCCGACACTGCGCTTGCTGGTACAGGGTCTCTAGTCTAGAACACGTTTGCCCCAGCGGCCATCGGTTCTGCGGCAGACGTTGGCACTTCAGCTTGTTTGTTCGTTGAGCTATGTCGGTTACTTTCGTTCTGCTACGGTACGCTAATATCAAGGTACCTTAAAGGTACCTTGAAATAAATTATTTTTTGTTTGTGTTTTTGTGAACTATTTTTTACCACAAATCACAAAATAATAATATTTATCATTTCCTTATGAGGCACTACCTTAAAGCACGTTAAAATTAGCAGTTGGTACAATTGCTAAAAAGCTTAATTTGGTGATTTGTGACTTGTGTATTTATTATAATTGATAGAATTTTAATGTGGTGATGTCAATTTACTTACTCCTACCTAGCTATCAAGATAATAATAAAATTAGTTAGGTAAAGATTTCAGTATTGGTAATACTTTTAGTATTACATACTTATTATTATTGCCAAGTATTTTTATTACAACAAACCAATATAATGGTTAGATTTTTATAGACTAACTTAAAGCACGTAGGAAAATGTAAAATTCGGGAATCAATTTGAAAAATAAATAATTTTGTGCATTATATTTATTGGATATTATGGTATAAAATAAACTTTCACAGTAAGTATAATAATAGCTTAATTTGGTGGTTTGCGTGCCGATGAGTAATTAAACGATTGTTTGCCATTTTGCAAATTAATGTTGGAGAGGTTAAGCGTTAATTTCCAACTTACATGTTTCAATGTAAGCTCAATTCTAATGCTCCTGTTGATTATATTAGGTATTTCTAAATTATTCCAATAAATATAGATGCGCGTAACACTATGAAATTGATTTTATCAATATCATGTTGCTTTTTACAAGACTGCGCAAAGCGAAGAGTGATGTGTTCATAAGTCTATAATATTTTTGTTTGTTCCTTTGTGGCGCTTTATAGGCTAAACGCGTAGATAAAATAATAATTAGAGAATTAAGATAATAATTATTTTATCAGTAATTTTTCTCAATCTTCTAAGAGCTACTAAAGACATTAAAATCATTTATTTTGAAGTAAAATTGATGTAAAAATTATAATTAAATAGGTACCTACTTAATATTGCCTCACCTAAAATTAGCCTTTCTTTTTAACCAACTTCTTATTAAAATACTAGATACTAGCGATCCACCGCGACTTCGCACGGGTAGTTTATTTCGATTTATATAGGATCACAAATTTTTTGAAAATAAAATATAGTCTATGTTACTCAGGAACGAATTTATGAAATCGGTTCAGTAGTTCCAGAGATTACTCCCAACAAACAAACTGGTAAATTTTACCTCTTCATAATATTACGGTAAGATTAAGTTTACGTGAACTATTCAACATATAGAAACAGATCATAGGATTTATTATTATTATGTATATTCTATAATATTTAAGCTAAAATAATTTTGAATGTGTACAAAATAAACAGTCTCGTTGCAGCCGCTTAATTTGGCGGTTTCCATGCCAGTGAGTAATTAAACGATTGTTTGCCATTTTGCGATAATTAATGTTGGCGAGTTTGATTTGCGCTAATTATCGGCGTGCATTAAAATATTAATTCCGTGTATTGCTTTGGACAGTTATAATTTGATTTTTCAAACAAGTGATTTGCTATTTGCTCGGCAAAATTAGTTTGAACTCAAATAATTTGAGTGCCTCCTTATTTACTCTCAATAATTAGGTACATAAATTAAAAAAAAAAAGTGGTGATTTTAAAAACGGAGCTGATTCACGCCAGCTATACTTATTTCGGCCTAAATTACAATCTTACTTAGATAATGGAATCCAATCAATACAACTGAACAAATATTTCTGACTATGCAGAAACGCTTCAGTAGTCGATTTGAGTAACTTTTTGCTTATAGTAGAATGAGAAGGCTCGTAAAACCATTTTTAATAGATACTTATTTGAAATCGGGGAACGTCAGTTAGTTCTTTATTTATAACTAGCTGACGCCCGCGACTTCGTTCGCGTGGATTTAGGTTTTTCGAAATCCCGTGGGAACTCTTTGATTTTCCGGGATAAAAAGTAGCCTATGTGCTAATCCAGGATATTATCTATCTCCATTCCGAATTTCAGCCAAATCCGTCCAGTAGTTTTTGCGTGAAAGAGTAACAAACATACACACACACACACACACACACACACACACACACACACACACATACAAACTTTCGCCTTTATAATATTAGTGTGATATAGTACTATACGTAGAAAAGTATATACATTTTTGTGTCTATATATTGTCTCCGAAAATATTGCTATTATAATTAAAATAAAACCAGAAGCAAAAGTCTAATAAGGTCGTCGAAGAATGAAGAAGAAAAGTTCTAACAAGTTAAGTTCGCAAAGAAAAGTAGGTATTAAAATTCTCAGTTCATTTGACCAAATGAACCAAGTTTTTACAAAACGTCGACTATGGGATGGAGAAAGAGGTGTGATTCAATATTAGATTCTTTTCAGGTAATATAATATGGGTACTAATTGATATAGCAAGCACGCGGAGTGCGCGACGCTGTGAAGACAAAATGTATGGCGCTCTATGGGAACAGATGGATGCACATCGCGTGCTTAGGTTTAAATCTATAGAGGGCACTTTAACTTTGCTTAGACTTAAGTTTCAGTTAAAACGAGACATATCTATGCCAGAGGTATAACGCTGTCTCGTTTTAACTGTGTCTTAAGTCTGAGCAAAGTGCGATCTCAGCCTTTGTGTTTTTCGTTCCATAGAGCGCCATACATTGTTGTCTTCACAGCATCCTGTTCATGCGCTCGGGACGCTTGCGGTATCAAGTCTATTGTAGATAAAATTTAAGTCTTACAAAATATAGTCATCATCATGATCAAACCTTTGCCAGCTCACTACAGAGCACGGGTCTACTTTTGAAATGAGAAGGGTTTCGGCCATAGTCTAACACACTGGCCAAGTGGAGATTGACAGACTTCACACACCTTTGAAAAAATTATGGAGAAGGCATGCAGGTTTCCTCGCAATGTTTTCCTTCATCTGGACTAAGAGTCCGGGAGGGTCAAACCCTCGTTCAAAAGTCAAAGTCATTTATTCAAATTGAGTAGGTACTATTGTACACTTTCTGATTGTCAAGCAATAACGCAGTGGTGATTAAGCTCCGAGGATTCCGAAGTTACTATTAGAGGGTTATTTTGTAAAAGCTGCTCATCAAATCTTGCGTGAAAGTATAAAGTCATTTTTTTTTAATTTTCTTCGGTATACCTATTATTAGAAATCACGTCATGCGTTGCCAGACAGTATCGTGGCAACCCCCTGCCAGATATCCATAATATTTAATAAATTCTTAAAGATTTAGGGTGTCTAAACAGGGGTATCCACGATACTAAGTATAAACTGTATTAACATGTACAAACAAGTAATAATCAAGCACAGAAATTCTGTAGTTTAACTAGTGCTTCTAAAGTTATCAACCTTACTTCATTACTAGGAGCCAACTACAAGAAATCCACTTGCAAGTATACGAATCAAAGCGATATTAAACCTCTTCGCTGAATTCAGCGCTTTCATCAAAGTACCTGCCTAGAAGATGCCTATTTACTCTTCTTACCTTATAGGCAGTTGATGGGCGGACTTAGAAAATGAAAACACACCCTAGTTTTTGGAACCTCTCTTCGCTCTGTCAAATTATCAAATTTAGAGATTATGACTGGAAAGAAAGATATGCGATGGAATCTCTAATACACAAATCTTGATTCAATAGCTATATGGAGCACGGAGAGCATGCTATGGCGCAGAAAAAGACTTTCACAAAGTCGCAAAGCTAAATATAAATTGTATACAAGTTGCGAGAAATGTGTTCAAGTTCGAGAGGGGATAGCAGTTTTTGTTCTCAGCTCCGCAGTAGGTAGCTAGAGTAGTTACATTATTAGTTTTCAACTTCACAAATTTAGGATTTTCGGTCCAGTTTAGTACTTCGTCTAAATTAGATTTTGCGCCGTCATCTAACTACTTTTTGTTTCTTATAAATATAAATAGATTATATGTATAAATAACTGGATTGTGGCTCAAGAAAACCAACTGGTTTTTTTTATATGTGTTGGACAAATAAATGTCGTAAAAAGGAGTAGGTAGGTATTATTTACACAAAGGGTTTAACTGCGTACTGGCAAATTATTTTTTATTTAGAGTAAATATTTTCCCAAATTTCGTTATTCTCTTTGTAGGGTACAGTTGTGAAACATATAACACCTATATTTTCGTCCAGTCCGTTTGTCCATCTGTTTGTTTGCCTCAGCCAGTTAAAAAATAAACTTTAAGAGCTGTAAAGTTGAAAAGCACAGTTACATACTTATTATTAAAATGATTTTTTTTTCTATTTATAATCATTTCTACATCTATAAGAAATACCTCTACTATTCTCTCCTCTAAATTAATTGAAAACCCTCTTTCCTGGAAATTAATATTCAACAATGATATTCACTTCGTTTCGTCCTTTGGAATCTCTTCGTTGACAAGAAAATACGTTAGAATTTCTCATGATCAATCTATCAGTAGATCGGTTCAGGAAGGGTATAGTAAATGTAGTCTATCGAAAATTGTACTAGAAGGCTGCTGGTTCATACGAGGAGGTGCTTCGACGCAATTAACTTGATTTATACCAGACATTTACTTATTCAGCTGCACAGTTACTACGCTGAGAACACGCAACGGCTTCGCTCCTTAAAAATATTCATTGTAGCTTTTAAATTGCTATTTAACAACTTTGAACCATACAACGTACATTTTAGGGTAGACATCTATTCGTAACATGAGTGTTTTTCTCAACGAGCTAGCTATTTCGATAGATAGCCTACAGGGCATCTTTTACACTCACCGTACGGTACATTTCGTTTAAATTTAGTTTCGCCCGTAACGAAGTTGCTTTACTTTACGAACTGACTTCAAAATTACACTGGAGTATGAATATGGTAATGCCTTGTATTGGTCTCGAGTCCCGACTGCTATCAAGATTGATTTACATTCAGAACCACTCGCTATACTCCACTGTAATAAAGCAATTAAGTTTCGCAGCGTATTTCCTATCCAGAAAACTACATATTTCCTTATTAAACAAAAGCTTTAAAAATACTTCGGTGCCACTATGAAAAATATAAATCAAACGTGGATGAAACACGATACATATATTTTACACTAGGGATTCTGTTTATTGCCACGATATTTTTGCGCTACTAAAACTGTATTGTTACTGCGCTCCCAAATAATTTAAATTCAATGCAACGGTGTAGAATTTTAAAGGAAATATAGAATACACATGCGAGCACAATATTGAGCTATCAATCATTTATTTTCTCTTGAGGTTCAAATTTACTAGAAAATAATATCACGCTCTTCAAAAACAAAAAATCTAACTAAAACTTACTCGAATTTATGAGTCTTTTTGTTAAAGTAATTTTTTATTTAATGTTTATTTTTCAATTTGGTACTTTTATTGTTGATACAAATGTTTGATATATTGTTGTCTCTCGTAGCAATTTTATTTTTATGAATTAGTTTGTGTTATTTAAGCCTGTGTTTGAAAACGTGTGATAAATCATAAGAATTTATTACTTTTAAAAGTTTGTATTTTCCCATCAATATAATACAAGAATGTGAGCACAATATGCTCAATATGCAAATTTACTCGTATAAAAACTCAAAATATTTCCTAATTTTTACGTTCAGCACCACACAATACATATTAGTCGGATACGACGGCAACTTTCCTTTTTTTTTTCTTGACTGATAGTGATATGTAACAAAACGCAATTTTGCCTCTCACTAACAGAATTATGAAACGAATGAGCACAATATAGGAGTTGAACGTATTACAAAATGCACGCGAGAATGACGTAGTAGATACGAAAATATTTTCGTTGTAAGATTGTATTTTATGCTATGTTACATACATACATTCTTTCATTATTAGACGTAAGTTTTGTAAGGTATATGTACCTATTCTGCTCTCATCACATCAGTACTTGTAGATTAAAGTCAGTCAGCTGGGTGTAGGTATATTTCCAGATTTTATTCAAGCTCTAGCTGATTCTCAAAGAACCGGTAGGTAAAGTCTATGATCCACTAGCTGATTCGTGCGGCTTAGCTTCGTTCAAAGGCAGGAACTGCTTGGCAGAACGTTACACTAAGAGTGAACGCTCAATTTCCTTCTATTCAGCAGCTAAACAACATTTTTAGGAACGAAACTTGGACTTTCATCGAAATACTCGGGGGTATTGGGGGGAAGCCCAAGCGCCTGCATTTTATAGCTGCTGTAGTAGAGAAGCTTGAACTTTTTCCTTAGATGCTATGACTGCTAGAGCCACTAGGCTCTCAGGCATAGCCAATGTGAGCCTTTTCTCGTGAGGAAATCGTGAGGAAAGTGTGTCATGGATACCTTTGGCCACTCGGGAGCACAGTGGTTATGTTGGACTCCTACCGACTAAAAACCTCATGAAGTTTGATCCTACCGCTGATGACGGAGCACAAGAGACTGACAACGGCTCGTTACTCCGCCAGCGGATTTCCCGCCGCAGCAAACCCATTACTGGGACTATGTGCCCCCAAACACTGTTAGAGACATGCTGTGAAACCACAACATGCCAACGAACCCGAGAACCACACACAAACCACCCCGTGTCCATCATCCACAGGTGCTCCCGAGGGCTAGAGTTCGCGAGAAGGGCAATTCCCTCTCCAGGTTACACATCCTCAACATCTCCCTCGCCCGTTACCAAACTGGACAGGGTGCCTAGTTTAGGTCAAGTGTTCAGTTTGTGTTTTGGTGAAAACTACAAGCCCGTTTCGACCCCTGATTAGAGTGCACTGATGTAATAATAGCAAAGCGTATTGTGAAGCCGGCGGGCGGGCCGGATTTAAAATGCGTTTGTTGACTGTTGCCACGTATACAAAATGTTTGTGTTGTTATTTATTGCTGCGTATGACAACGTTTGATATATCGGGCCAATTTATTTGTTTTACACATTGTTGATGGTTTCGGATTTTACAATTGAAAACGTTGAAATATATTTTGACAATGCTATTGCAATGCGCGATTTAGTTTCATTAATATAAACCATAGGTACGTTTTACTGATACTCTTTTGCTTACTCAGTAGTACATAATAATATTATACTGTCATAGTTAGATATTGGGGTTTTTAGAGGCAAAAACTTTATTCTTACTTAACCTTACCTACTTGCCTACTTCAAAGGAAAATTAAGTAATTCATGCGTCCTCAATTATTGCTCTTAGAATAAAGTGTTAGCTTTCTCGTAGACTGAAGAATTCGTGCGTTACTTTAGCCTAGATATCAAAAAAGTTGTGACTCTAAAAGGTTTATTTTATCTATCATATAATTTTATTGTAAAGTATTATAATAACTCGTGCTCCATGTTTCGAAACCTATTATATAGCTATTCTACTTACCTATGCATATATAGATTTATCGAGCCCATTCATTTATGTCGCTGACTTACTGTTAAGAAATTACAAATGTGATTTCATACTTCATGAATTTATTGTAAAGTTAGGTGTATGTGATATGTCACAATTGGTCTGGTGGAGTTTCAGTCCATTTCAACCACTGCTGGACAAAAGTCCACCGACACGGTCCTTCACCTTTTTTATCCACCGAGTTCCTGTCACCTTCTTGAGGGTAAATCCAAAGGGCTGTAGGTCGTCCCACGCCGCGCTTGTCGCTTCGCGATTTTCACTCCAGATCACGACTGCCCTGAGGCCAATAGTTTTGCGACATACAAGCACAATGTAAAAACTTGTACCTAATCAATTTAATCCGTTTCCAAAGCAGTTCCAGGTTAAATACCGAGAATAAACTACATGCTAAGTGAGGTAAATTATTATTATAAACATCCATAATAATGTTATAAATGCGAAAGTGTGTCTGTCTGTGTGTTTGCTAGCTATTCATGGCCCATCCGTTTAACAGATTTTGATGAAAAGTGCTGAATTAGCTTAGATACATCCCGAGGATGGATATAGGCTACTTTTTATGACGGAAAACTAGAGTTGCCGCGGGATTCCTAAAAGTCCACCCGTTTAACAGATTTTTATGCAAGGTACAGAGATAGCTTGCCGGAAAAAACATGTGGATTACTTTTCATCCCGGATAGTTAAAGATTTTTCTCGGAATTTTGGAAAACGTAAATAAACGCGGAAGAAATTGCATCATGTAAGTACCTAGTAATATAATTAAATACATATAATATCGTTTCAAAATAGATGCCTAGATGAAGTTTGAGATCTAATTGCTTTATTACAGGAGTTAGAGCACGTAACTCTGAATGTAAAGCAATCTCCAAGACAAGTAAGTCCGATACAAGGAATTAGCATATTCATGTTCTTGTGACGGCACATAAACTAAAACTGTATTGCAATAACTGGAAGATACACTTCAATATTTTAACAAAATACAACATCTACCTACTATAAGTACTTACCTATTATACTTGAGATTGGTCATAGGTTAAGTCGATAATCATATGTAGGTATAGTACATTATACCGAGACACCTATTAATACTAAGTTAAAGTTTTACTTATTTCCCATGCAAATGTTCTGTCTGCGATATAATTTCTCGTTTCTTTCATGAATCATGTACCTAGGTACGCAAAGCGCAATTTTATTCCGTGGAAATGGGATTATGAGACGAATGAGTACGGAATGAAACGTGAACCGCTATAAAATGCACATAATAAGTAATATACCTACCTAAGAGAATCACAAATTGGTAGATGCTAAAATAAACTACTTATTACTATATTGAAATAGGAAGCTAGTACCTATTTTTGTAAATGATTAGTACCTGTTTTTCTATTAGTAAGTAGTTGAATGCCTACCTGAATGCATTTTGGTGCCATTTGGGATGATTAGTAAAGACTCAAAAGAAATATTATGTAGATATAGCCCAAAGTCACCCAGTCATAGTCACCTTTAAAAAAACGACTAATATAATTTGTCTTTGCATATCAGGTAGGTGTTTTATTTCTACTTAGGTGTTTTATTTTTATTTAGGTACCATGTGAAATACTGTCGAAAATTTTAACTTTTAAGACTTAAAAATGAGTCCTTTCCTTCTTCATATTATTCAAAAACGCAAATTAATCCTAACACCTAACAAGTGTTTTATAACACCTCCAACAAGTGAAGGTTACATTAATAACTAGTAAAGAGCTGATAACTTTCAAACAGCTGAACCGATTATCTTGGATTATAGCTAAAAACACTCTCAATTAAGTCACCTTTCAAACGAAATAAACTAAATTAAAATCGGTTCATTAATTTAGGAGCTACGATGCCACAGACAGATATACAGATACACAGAAACACACGTGAAACTTATAACACTCCTCTTTTTGGGTCGGGGGTTAAAAAAGAAAAAAAAAAAGAATACTTAGCTGCAACCTCAAGTCTACTCGAGACCATATATTATCAAGACCAACGAGGTGCTCCACAATCCAATTTTAAATATTAAACCTCCTTGCTAACCAATTGACAGCGCCATCGCTAAAATATAGCTGGCACTACGTAGAAAAATTTCATGTAAAGTGCAAAACACTTTAGCTATTGTTTCTTTTTGTATAGAAGTATTAAGGGATTACGCTAGATGACGTTGTTACAAATCTTTTAGCGAAGTACTGAAAGAATGAACTAGATGGCGTTTGAATAAAGGAGGTTTCAACACGGAGGTTTTCTTGATTTTCATGCTCTGTTTTTAATGATAACGTTCGGTAAACCCGACGGGGTTGGTATCGAAGAATTGCTGTACCTGAAGAATGAAACCGGCTCTCGTCGGACTTTCTAAGTACGATAACTAGTGAAAGAGATGGCGTTAATAACTATAACATGAAATAAAATTGAATCCAGAGATTTTGACTGTATCATGATTTAATATTTTGGCATAAACCAGATAAAAGAGTAGGCATCTACTATTCTTACTGAATACGTTTTTAGCAGGTAAATAGTTTGAATACCACCTTTTTCTCTTTCTGATATCAGTATTTTGACATGCAAAAGAAGAAGAAAAAGCATTGTTTAACTAAACAGCTGCTAAATTCATGATATCTATTTTTTTAAGTAATTGTTTTTTTTTTTAGTTTTTGGAATTGTTGGTATCCATGTTGGTATTCATAAAAGGCTAGTAAGTAGCCTCTTAGGTACGTTGAAGTTAATTATTTTAATAATAATACTAAGGTACAATACAATTTATAAATCAATGCGCGTTTTATATACGAGTACGTCGAACGTCGCGTCGTAGCTGTGGTTGAACTCGTAGACCGTAGCACACCGTAGGCTCGAACACGTAGACCGCGGCACATCGTAGGCTCGAACTCGTAGACCGTAGCACACCGTAATTATTACATAGTTCAAACACATTAGCCGTATCGGCGTACAAATATTTTGAATGTTAATTATAAATGAAGTGATATAATCATTATTTCATAAATGTAGATTTGCATGCAGTTTATATGACATGCATTAATTTATTATTATTAGATACACTTGGATACAAATTGAACTAGATTTTAACAAAAAAAAATAAAACAAATCAGATCAGATATTAAAGTTAAAACAGATAAGTAAACACATAATGAAGATAGTGTCAAATAATTAAAATGTCCGATTAAAAAATGAAAAAGCCAGTCATGAACATGGATCAATGTCATGAACTCATTAATAAATAAAATGTCGTAAAGATGTCAATCAAATCAAAATTGTTTTTTATCATGTTGGAAATATTCCTCTAAAGAATAGAAATTTTTTCCTTGCAGCCATTTTTTCAACTTTTGCGTAAATTGTTTTATTGGAAGTGATTTTATGTTTGATGGCAATTTATTAAAGATTTTAACTGCCATGGCGTAGCAGTTTTTGTTAAATAATATTGTCTTTGGTGCTCTTGTAAGAATTAGTTTATTAGGATATCTTAAAGATCGAGTTTGAGTTGTTTCGCACATGGTCTTGAAAATATGTTTGTTCAATTTGACAAATTTTGAAATTTCTAAAATGTACAAGCATGGCAGTGGCAATACTTTGAGCTTTAAAAATACCGGTTTGCATGAATCGTAGGGTGCCATGCTTAGAATTGCTCTAAGGCATTTTTTTTGGACAATGAATACCTTATTAACGTTTGGTGAATTTCCCCAAATAATAAGTCCATAGCGGAGTACAGAAGAAACATATCCATGGTACGCTGTAAGAGCTGTTTGAATACTAGCTGTAAGACTTAATCTGCGTAGTACATACACGAATCTGTTTAATCTATTACATATGTTACTGACATGGCTTTTCCAAGAGCAATGTTGGTCAATTTGTATACCTAGAAATTTGCATTCTTCTACTTCATTGATCTTTTCCCCTTTGTAGTTAATATTAAGATTAGCACGTTTTTTATTATAATTCCTAAATTGAATGAAGTTTGTTTTATTAATATTGATATGTAAATTATTGCTTTCTAACCATTCTATTATTAATTTTATAGTATTGTTAATGTCAGATTCAAATGTACAAATGTCATTATTATTGCATGTCAAAATTATAGATATATCGTCAGCGAAAAGTGTCATATTATGATTGGTAATGTCAGGTAAATCGTTAATATAAAACAGGAAGAGTAAAGGCCCTAGTACCGTACCTTGTGGTACTCCGTATTTATTAGTTTCGAAAGTCGATTTAATATTAACTAAGTCATTATTTTCATTTATATTTTCAATTGCAACACATTGTTTCCTGTCTGTTAAGAATGATTCAATCCATTTTAATGCTGGCCCTCTGATTCCAAAATTATCAAGTTTGTGTAATAGGATTTTGTGTGAGACGAAATCGAAAGCCTTAGTCATATCAATAAAAATGGCAACCGTAAGTTTCTTTGCGTCTATATTTTTAATTATTTGGTCAACTAAGTTAAAGCATGCTTGAGTTGTCGATTTTTTAGATTGAAAGCCGTATTGTTCTGTTCTAAAAATTTCTAATTTATTTGCAAACTCTGTTACGCGTTTGTACATGGCTTTTTCAAATATTTTAGACATAACTGACACCAGTGTTATGGGGCGATAGTTGCATATTTGGTCTCTATCACCTTTTTTATACAGTGGTTTAACAATAGATAGTTTTAACAAATTTGGAAAAGACCCTTGATAAAATGATTGATTTATTAGGTGTGTAAGTATTGGTGCTAGTTCCTGTTTGCAATATTTCAGTATTTTTGTTTTTATATCATCTGGCCCTACGGCATTAGTATTGTTTAGTGACGCTATGATTTGTTCAACTTCTTTCACCGCATAAGGCTTTAGAAATATGGTGCTGAGTATAGTTTTTTTGTTAGTATTGTTACATTTCGGATTTTCCTTGTTCGTAAGGTTTATATAGTAAGTATTGAAAATTTGAGCCATGTCGCGTGGATTAGTTATATTTTGCCCGTTAATAGTTATCTCTTTAATGTGATCTTTGGTTATATTTTTATTGGCACACTCTGCAATGATGTCCCATGATGCTTTACACTTGTTTTTAGCATTTGTTATATGTTTATAGTTATTATTTTTTTCAGCCAATCTAAAACATCGTCTTAACATTTGTGAGTAATGTGAGTAACCGTCCCTAGTAGTCTTGGTTTTATTTTTGTAATATTTGTTCTGTAATATCCTTTTTGTTTTGCAGCTAATTTTAAGTCCTTTGGTTATCCATTTTGGACCAGATGATTCATTTGATATTTTTATTCGTATCACTGGGAAACATAAATAATATAGTAATGTAAACATACTATAGAAGTCATCAAAACCCGCGTTAAAGTTATCGTTGCTATATACTTCTGAAAAGGATATGCTTTGCAAATATTTGCGGAATTTTTCAATGTTATCCTTACTGTAATCCCTATTATATAAAAAGTAATGTTTTATAGAGTTTTCTTTATTATTTACTGGTACAGTAAGCATCTGTGCAGTGTCGTGATCAGATAGCCCTAAATGTAATAGTTCACCAAAGGCATTAGGTAAATTGCTTATTATGTTATCGATGCATGTATTTTTTCGCGTAGGTTTGTCAATGTGGACTGTTAGATTATAATTTTTTGTTATGTCGAGTAAGCGACTCGTATCCTTATTATTATTTAAGATATTTATGTTCAGGTCACCTGTAAGAATTATTTTCTTGTTCTTAATTTTTGTTACTAAAGTATGCAAGGCATTATCTAGAATATCTAAGAATGAGAAGACATTAGAGTTAGGTGTTCTGTACAAACAAATAATAGTCACGTTATAGCTAGGGAGATCGATACCGCAACATTCAAAAATTCCATCCGAAATATAATCTTTCAATATGTTTAATGGCTTAAAATGTATGCCTTTTTTTGTCAAAATGCAGACACCGCCACGTTTTTGTTTTTTTGCTCTACAATATATAGACGCTAGGTTGTATTCACTTATACTTATGTTTAATTCGCTTCCTACCTCAACAAAAGTTTCGCTCAAACAAATTATATCAGGTTGTTTACTATCTTCCCGTAATTGAGTAATCGCAACTTCTAGAGCATTTTTTTTGCTACAAATACTTGCAATATTTTGATGAAAAACTCTAAAGTATTTGTTTTTTTTAGTCTCGAAAAAATTTTTTACCATTACCTGCAGTGAGCTTTGAACTTGAAGGAGTGGAAGAAATATGTTTGTGTTGAATTTTAGGTTTATTTGTTTTGGCATCATTGCTCACAGTATTTTTTTTAACTATGGGGAAGTAATATGGTATTGTGCCAATTTTAGGGCCTAACTCCCGTTTTGACTGCGTTTCATAATTATTATTGCCATTAATTTTTTTTTTTGTCTAATCGTATGTGGGGATTGTTTCATGAAACTTAAGTATTTTGAGTCATAGTAGATCTGATCAAGAACAGAACTGACTTTTTTACATAATTGGTATACATTATTCTGAAACTGTTCATTGTAATCCACAAAATAACAATTTTTGTCAGAATTTCTACATACTATTTTCAACATGTTATTCAATTTCCACTCGTTTAAATAAATATTACTATATACACTTAGAATTATAATAGGACACTTAAATTGAGCAGATTTGAGAAAAGCAGACAACTCCGTCATTATTTTTATAGGGTTAGAATCATGTTGCCCGACACATAAGATTATTTTATCCTCCTGTGTAACTGGAAAAAGATTCAATGTTTTTATGATTTCTTCAGTGCTCGCACCTGGCTTAATAAATGAATTGATTTGAATTTGTTCATAGGTGTTATTTACTCTAATTTTCCTGAGTGCCTCCGACATACCTATGCATTGACTGCCACCCACAATATATGCAGTTTTTTTGGAGGGTACATTATAGTTCTCCTGATGAATAGTTGGCTCAATTTTGTCAATATTTGGGGTTTCTAACGGGTTTTGCAACTGTATATTCTCACATGCATTAGATTGGTAACTTTCTGCTTGTGCTTCCCTCTCCATAAAGCTAGATTTTTTATTTGATGAGTGCTGAGTACAAGATTTCACCTTCTTATGCTTCTTACCGCTAAGAGGAGTTTTTAGTTGCGGGGAAATTGGACTCTTACATAATGATTTTAGGCAGTTTACTTGTAGACATAAGTCAGAAATTTGTTTTTTTAAGTCCCCGTTTTCCAAAATTACAGTTTCTAGTTCAGTTTGCGTACTTTCTAGCAATGATGATAAGTTAATAACTTTTTCCGTCATTTCTTGAATTTTGTTTGATTCCATAGTCGATAGCTCCAGACTTTTATGTCCATAATCAGACAGGAGTGAACAGTAAGATATATTAGTAGTTTCGCTGTCTAAAGATTCACATGATCGTGACTTAAAAAGTTTTTTTGGTCTCATAGTAACGTTATTTATCTCATCCATGGTTGAACACAATAAAATTACAAAATATATTCAAAACAAACAAAAACGAAAAGTCATTCAGATCAGGTACGGCATTGCCATCTCTTGCAGAATTCCTGAACTACTTCGTGTAGTATATGTATCAGGGATAATAATATAATATTATGTATTTTATATGAAAAAATTACTGGCGATATTTCAATATTCAATGCAGGTCACTTCTTTTAAGAGAAAATTTCGATCTGAGTACGATTTATTTACTTCAGTACTGACGAAACTATTATGATCAATAGTACAATAGCGCCATCTCTTGTAGATGTATAGCTTTATTGACATCCAAGTAGGCTCCGGTCAAGCTACATTGTAACTAATCGCTACAAAAATTAATACCTAATAATATTAAACAAGCACTTTGCAACAAGTTAAGGACTATCTAATTAATTTAATGAATGATACCTACATATTATTATATAATATATATTATGTACGAGTGCCTGAACATAGGTATTATAAATATAACATCAACTAGAATGAACGTACGTTTAATTGTACTATAATAAACAGCATCTTGTAATTAAAACCGTAACTTCGCAAAACCAATTCAAGTTCAAGTAAGATCTAAGCTAAGCGATATTTTAGACTAGAACATTTAAATTGAACGGAGTACTTGCAAAGACACAATGATCACACGACGCAGACATATTTCGTGGATTTTCGTGGATTTTGTATGATGCAGCTTGTCTGTGAATTTGCATCTTCTTAACTTCTGAGTGAATATAAAATTAAATAGGTATACCCGTTAACGCAGGGTCTTCAGGCATGGCCATCTTATTACTTCAAGTTTAACAAAGTTGCAGCCCAACCTTGTCTGTGTATATGCATCTTCTAAACTTCTAAGTGAATATAAATAATAATTTATATTCACCAGATTCTAAATAGAACTAAATACAGATTTTTGTTTATTCAAATAAACTTATACAAATGCTTCTGAATCGTCTAAAACTCTACCAATGCAGTTCAAAATGCCTGTACCACCAAGATGAACTAGCAAGAAACTCGGCGGTTACCTACTCTTTTCACAATATTTGCCGTATTGTGCGTGGTATTGTGTACGAGTGCAGCAGTTCCGCGCTTTGCTGGACCTTACTAATACTAAAAATACTGATAAACACATAGTTTTTTTTAATGTGTTCCTTACTTTTTTCCGTCGGAAAAAAGGAAGGAACACATTAATAAAAAGTTAAAGTACTTTTTTTTTACATGGCGGTCAGAGACTGTTGTAGGAACTTTGTACCTATAAACACATAGTTTATAGGTACACATTTCTGTCATATATTCATGTGTATAGGTCACAGGTAGGTAAGCCATGTATATTGTATGAGTAATAAGGTAGTGTGAAGGTATTTTTGTTAATAGATATAGTTAGGTAAACCAAATACGAAGCCGATGCGAGTAGAGTTTTAACAATCCACCGCACTTGGCCAGCGTGGTGGACCGTAAAGTATCTGGCCAGGGTTTGGGGCCTACATCTTTCTCTTTCTAAGGAGAGACACTCCTATGCTCGGTGATGGGCCTACAATGGACTGAGATGACGATGATGATGAAGATTGTCCTAATTAAATTACTCACATCGAAAGACAAACAGACGTACACACATAGAAATTATTATCACAGACCTGTTTTTTTGACAGGGGATAAAATATTGTAGATTTAGCAAACCGCCCGGCCCCAACCAATCCAAGTGCTCGTAAATATTGTAGAACTGGAGGCTCTGTGGAAAAGTTTTGAAAAAAAAAACCTGGCAAACGTGAAATTTACAGCTCTGAATTCAGACGTGTTTTAATTAACCAAAACGTGGAGCCGGAGCGCTGGCAAAGTAGGTACAGACTATAATTGCATTAGTGCGACGAATTAGTTTGCTCAAAATGTCGATAAGGACCCATCCACATAAGATTCGTTACAACAAACTTTTTCTTCACTTTTCCTTCCAAAACTAGTGCAGTCCAAATCTAATGCTAAACCAACTTTGTTTTAAACCTAAAAATCGTAGAGAAAAAATGTTTCAATGATAATATTATTCAAATTATCATTTCATTGATATTTCTTACGAGACGTTTCACCGCTGTTAATAATTGCGTCATGAAGGGAATTCAAAGCATCAGACTATTAACGCGGAAATACTGCCCGTAATTTTGTAGAACTATTGGTCTTAGTTTAGTTTTTACAAGAAGTTTATTGTTCTGCTAAAAATACCACCTTAATAAATAAAAGTGCTTCCACAGGATCTTATCAAGTATGGAACTATTTACTAGGTAATTACTGTGGTTCTACTGAGAAATACCAGTTTTTTTGCTTGTAAATAGAAATTTGAGTTCTATAAAATAAAATTTTATATAATTAAAATACAATAAAGATAATAGTTAATAAAAAAGGAGGTATTTTTTAAACTACAGCTTTTCAATGTGAATAATGTAGACGAAAATTTTGCGCAACGCGACGATGTAAAATTGTGTAAATTGATAAAGTTAGGAAAATGTGGTTGCAGTTTTCATCGCCGTATAAAATATTGTCAAGCGCCACAGACTTGGGATGGATGTGCTCGCTTTGGCTTTTTGTCACGTTCTCAATAACAGGCGCCGATTGAGTTCCAGAATCGATTCTATTAGGTAGGTATTTGCTGCTATATAACGTCAAAGTGTCCTGAATAAAATTAAACTTTCTTCATTTCTTCTGAAAAATGCGTTTGTCGAAGTGTAGAGTTGGACAACAAAGCCGCAAACCAAAAAAAAATCAATCTGTTAAAATAAAAATGATTTGACGATGACGTGGTTCTTTGTAAATATTGGCACATTGGTTTGCTATAATATCACTTGCATTAACAGGGCTCTCTCCGTCACTTACTCCATACAATCGTAGTCTCAATTTCATTTGAATATTAAGCAACCAAAGTCCATGAAATTTTGCAGACATATTCTAGAAACTAATATCTGTGCCTGTGGAGTTTTAGATTTTTTTTTTAATGTAAGTAGTTTTAAAATTACAGGGGCTCAAAGATTTATACGTGAATTTTTAAGACCGCGTAACTTTGAAACCGAATATTTTAACGTAAATCTGGAATTACTTTTCTAAATTTATAGAAGAACTTGGCCTCAACATCTCTCATAAAAAAACAAAACTGTGTATTTTTAGCAAGGGCAAACGAAGATCTGAACTTAATGTAAATTTAGTCAGTCATGATCATGATATTCAACAAGTTGACAGTGTCAAATATCTGGGAATGTGGCTTGACAGGAGTTTAAAATGGGGTAGACATATAAACGAGACAAGAGATAAAACGCTCAAATTCTTAAATATTTTCAAAGTTTTAGCTGGCAGTAAATGGGGGGTTCATCCGAAACACCTTAGGCGGCTGTTTATATCAGTTATACGAAGTAGACTTGATTATGGAAGTTTTTTATACGATAATAGTATTAATAGTCATTTGAGCAAACTAGAAAAAGTACAGAATCAGGCTATGCGAGTCATTGGAGGCTTCATCAAGTCCACACCAATCCATGTCATGCAGAGTGAATTATGTCTTCAGCCTTTACCTATCCGCCGAAAATATTTGGCGGGTAAGTTCTGGCTGAAGTCTAGATCTTTTGAAGATAACATCACTATAGAAGTTTTAAAGTCACTTAATGACATGTGTAATAATGTATATTGGAGAAACAAAAAACTACCGTTGCTAATCATAGTCCATGAAAAGTTAAAACAACATTCTATCAAATCCACAAAAAAACTTCAAATTCATTGTCTCCCTACATGGATTGGTAGTTTCGATTTGTCAAAGACTATCACTACGACTATAGAGGGATTAAATAGGCCCAAAAGAAAATTTAATAGATTGAACATGATCAATTATTGTGAAAAACTTCTTTACGATAGATATAATTCATTTTATAAATTGTATACTGATGGCTCTAAAGATGTGGCAGGTTCAGGAGCGGCGATCTTTGACCCTCAGGCAGAAATTAGCATGAAATTCAAAATTGAATCGAATATCAATATTATGCACACTGAGCTGATTGCAATATCTGAATGCCTGTCTTATATATTGTCACTTGAGGGTGATAAGTTTGTGATTTTATCAGACTCAAAGAGCGCCCTTCTACATTTGGCTCGGCTAACCTCGAATATTCGAGGATACCCGATAGCCTATGACATCTTAGACTCCATATGCAAAATTAACAACAATAATAAAACTGTCATAATTCAATGGTTACCCTCCCACGTAGGAATCATGGGCAACGAGGAAGCAGACACGGCAGCCAAACGCGCCATCAGCGATGGTATACCCTATGACTGTATACCACTACCAAATGAAATTTTGATAAAATTTAAACAGGAATGTGTAGTAGAATGGCAAGAATATTTTGACGAAAGGTCTCGGGTTAAAGGCATATGGTATAAAACAATAGTGTGTCAGCTCCCTCGATGTCCATGGTTCGCAGAGTCCAAGTTTAAAAGGGCAGAGATTATAACTCTGTTAAGACTTCGGTCCGGGCACATCCCATCAAATAAATTCAAATTTATGGTGAAAAGGTCGTCCACACAAAATTGTATTGAATGTGGAAACACACAAGTGGACGACGTTTTTCACCTTTTGATGGAATGTGCACGGAACGGGTCGGAGCGGCCGCGCGTCCTTAAAAACAACTACAGCGTGGGTATGTGCAATACCATATTAGCTGCCCCGCTGGCCAGGGACGTGCGGTCGCTTCTTAAAATGTGTTAATATTGTTGTAATATATATATGATTTGTGTTTTTTTTTTTGATTGTTATGTTTTATGTACGCACTATAATTGTTAATTGTAGAACCTACGGGGGTGACATAGTCTTCTTAGACTAAAACCCCACAAAAAAAAAAAAAAAAAAAAAAAAAAAAAAAAAATCTGGAAAACGACAGGCATAGATATTAGTTCCCGGAACGTTTCTACAAAATTTCATTGAGTTGAGTTGATTGGTTAGCATTCCAATGAGAGACGAACTACGTTTGTATGGAGCGAGTGACGGAGAGACCCCTCTTAACGGTGAAGGAAAACATCGTGAGGACACCTGCAGGACTGAGAGTTTCCCATTATATTATAATTCCCATTATAGTGGCTAACTATGGCTTAAAGCCGTCTTGTTCTGAGAAAAATTCCATGCTCAGTAGTGGCCTGGTAATGAGTTGATCATGATGATGATTATAAAAGTCCTAATCATAAAAATATTTTAATTTCCGTAAAATGAATCCCCATACAAAACAATTCCGTATGTAAATGATTGAACTAAAGCAGATTTTAGGTAGAGGAGAGGCTTACGGCCCATTTGTAGGATTGTGCCGGAGTATTTAGATCGTTTCGAATTAGGCATGGTGACCAGGTTTAGGCAAACGGTCGTAGTGCTCGTTGGAAACTAAACCCGCTCCGTTTCTCACATTAACTACTCCGGTCTCAATGAATAAGTGCACAAGCCTTGAGAACGTTCTGCACTTGTATTCCGTTCAACACAAACGTATAGAAACTTCCTCGGTTATTGTTTGTAACTTGCAAGGCAATTTTAGAAATTTGAATCCGGGTAGTAGTTTAATTGGTATTTCGTTCTATTGTACTCCATCAATAAGTTTCTAGTAAAGTGAACTGTTAATTCAGTGTATCTGTGTAAGTTAGAACTCTGGTGGCTACGAATTTAATTATTTCAAAAAGCTATATTATTTTAATAAATTATTATGCTCTAGCTTGATTACTTACCAGAAAATTGAAGAAAATGTTCCATGAATTTAAAAAAAACGAAAACGTTTTAAGTAGACGCACCTTCCCAATTACTATTGAGGTACATAAAAGCGCCTAGCAAATTATTAACGGCACAAAATAAAATGAATCATTCACATAATACACGATAAGAATTATCTCCATCCATCCCTTACATTCAGATAATAAATAATAAATGTTCAGCAAAAATTCCTGCACAAGGACTCGTAAAAATGGCGAGAACAAATTGCCTAATTTCTCGTAACGCACACGAAATTAGCTTCAAGTTGTTCAAATTTTCCCTTACATAGTAAAACGATTTGTTACGTGAACCTTATTTAATAAAGAGGGGAAGAAGTGAATATGGCTTCGTCGACTCTACATAACTTTTTTAAACACCAATTAGGTAAAAAATATTTCATACCCAAGAAGTAGGAAGATGAATGAATATTAATTTAATACTTTATTATGATGCCCGCGACTTCGTCCGCGTGGATTCAGCGATTTTAAAATCCCATGGGAACTCTCTGTTTTTCTGGGATAAAAGTTTGTTATTTCCGGGACGCAAGCTACCTCTGTACCCATATACATCGGTTTAAATGGATTGGCCTTTAAGAATCCCGTGGGAACTCTTTGATTTTCCCGGATAAAAATTAGCCTATGTCCGTCCCCGGGATGTAAGCTAACTCTGTACTGTAAAATCGGTTTAGCCGTTGGGCTGTGAAAAGCTAGCAGACAGACAGAATGACACACAGGCATTTATAATACAAAAAAGAGGTACTACAGTAATAATATACCAATACTTAGTTCGACAAAATAGAGATTTATTGGTATGCAGTTAAATATCACTCCCTTTTTGAGTAATTACACATTTCCGTGTTAATTTTATTTCATAGGTTGAACCTTCCTTTGAGTTTGATGACACTTTTAGCAGGTAATTGTGTTAGTAATTTAGTAATAGGTCCCGGAGTACGACACCTACGAAATTAGATAACCTCACACCCATGTCAAGTGAAATCATGAAGTTCGTAGTACCATTATCCGCTTTAGTTCCACACTGTTATAATGACTACTTATATTTTACTGAGTATAGGTCCCATAGGATGAGAAAGAGCAAGACGTCAGGCGAGTTTCCATCCTTATTGTCGTCGACATTCCATCTACACGCACGAAAGGTTTTGCGTCATCATTCCTCATTCGCATGGCTAAGGTTTGGAATACTCTTCCGCGATCTGTTTTTCCTACCAATAACAATCCGGGTATCTTTAAAACGAGTGAATAGGCGCCTTCTAGGTAAACGCGTCCCATCTTAAGCCACATCATCACTTTCCATCAGGTGTGATTGTGGTCAAGCGCTTGCCTATAGTGAATAAAAAAAATAAAGACAAAAAAGAGATTTGCCCACTACGATGGTCAAATACGGTTTGGTAGACTTCACACATCTTTGAGAACATTATGGAGAACTCTAAGGTATATAGGTTCCCTTACGATGTTTT
This sequence comes from Maniola jurtina, assembly GCF_905333055.1. Taxonomy (NCBI): domain Eukaryota; kingdom Metazoa; phylum Arthropoda; class Insecta; order Lepidoptera; family Nymphalidae; genus Maniola; species Maniola jurtina. Next base: position 9,688,448 of record NC_060030.1, read on the forward strand.
GCTCCATCGTTAATGCAGTGGTATTTAATTGCTTAATTTAATTGCATAACACTGAAAAGTTCAAGCTGCGTGCCCGGAATTGAGTCCCCAATCTTTCGAATAGTTGACCTTTTAACCACTTGGCTATTATAGCTTTCTTTTTTTATGGAAATGTACAGCTTTTACCTGCTTACATCTAACAGTTATGATTTTGAGATTTTGAAAACATTTGAAATAATTTTAATTTTAACCAAATTAGGTAGGTAGTCTTGTTTCTTCTTTTATTGGGTTGATGATTTCATGGATTCAATTTTTAGTCCTATCAAGCTGAAATTTGGCATGTAAATAGATAGCTTTTATGATGTAGACATCCCCCAAGAAAGGATTTTTGAAAATTCATTCCCTAAAAGGGTAAAATGGGGGTTGGTAATTTGTGTAGTCCACGCAGACGAAGTCGCGCGCATAAGCTACTTTAGCATAGAACAGAATAGAATAGAATTTAGGTTTTTTATTCAATAAATTTTTACAATAAGCTTTTGAATCGTCAAAATAATTTACCACTGGTTCGGAATGCCGTTAAGTTTCGTAACGTACCTATTTATCAAATTGTACCAGTATCGATACAGTCCAATCTTTATCCAACTATGACATGACCATCCGCTTCGTTCTGTTGTATGTATGCCTGTAGGCCTGCACCAGCCATTTTCATTTTCGATTACTGTCCCTAAGAGATAGCACATTGGCTAGTAATTGAACCGCAGACGTCTTTGATATATCGCTCTTTTATCGGATTGGACGGACGCAATAACAGACCGTTGATTGCTTCCAAGTGGACTTGGGAGATTGATTATTTTCTCGTTACTGCTCTTAGTCTCCTCTGTTGTATTTCTACATTATCACTTAGTGTAACCTGTGATTAACGTTTACTAATAAAACACACATTAGTTGGCTCTTTGCATTTATTTTCAAGCATTGTATCTGTAAGTGCCGTATCCAATAACTTACATATATCCAAGATATGGTATGTTCATATTACATAGCATATGAAATCCATTCTCGCTTTTAAATCATAGAAATACTATGTATAAATACAATAGAAATTAAATTGCATGCATTCGCGTGTTAAAAAGCCTGCGGGGACTCTTTGAATTTCCGGAATAAAATTTAGCCTATATTCCGTCTCCAAGATGATTGCTATCTATGTGCCAAATAGACGATGCCCACGACTTTGTCCACATGGATTTAGGTTTTTGAATATCCCTCGGGATCTTTTGAATTCCCTGATTCAATTTATTTCTGTACTTTTTGTGTAAATAGATTAAACAGTGGGCCATGAAAAGCTAGCAGACAGATTGATAGACAGACACTTTCAAATTTTTAATATTAGTATGAAATATGGATATATTATCATATTGTATCACAATTCGCAACTCATTTGAATTTTTGGTTAGCATAGTTTTTCTGACACACACAATTGATTTTCGCGATTTATTAACTTACTCTCACTCGTTCTGTGAAAATGTTATTGGTCAAGCGGCGTCCGTCCTAGCAAACGCTCGTAAATAAACACAACTGGAAACGCTGTCGAAAAGTTTCGGAAAAAAGCGGGAATGTAGAATTTACGGCACCAAATTCAGACGTGTTTTAATTAACCGAAACGTGGACCGATCGCGCTGCGAAATGTTCCAGCAATAATTGCATTAGTATGATTAATTTATAAGGACAGATAAATATAGGCGATAATTCTCTTTAATTTTAATTAAAATTACTAAACTTTCAGTCAGGAGAACATTGTGTTAACTGATCCCAGCACCGAGTAGAACTACTCGGTGCTTGTGGCCACTGGCCAAATTATTGGAACTTATAACAGTGCATATCAATCAATTTGTTGTGACTGTTGAGCAACGTTGACCTAAGTCAGTAACTGGGTGGGTGACTGAATTTTGAGGTCTAAATTTGGCTTTATCATGACCTTCAAGACTCGGTGAGTACCTTACATCATCGGGCCTAGTACCCACTAGTAACAATCGATAGAGTAGAAATAATACTCTTAGTCAAGTCACATGCAGAGGATCCGGGCAGTGGGCACCCATCACATTATTATTATTATTATCCTAAGAAAACGACTACTATTATCTTATTAATGGAAAGTGGTTACAGCCCTCAGCAACGAGGAATACGACGCACAAAATTTAATAATTAATTAATATTTTTATAATTCCGTAGCTTTTAATATACGTAAGTGAACACAGATTTATCTAAAAATTCTCTTTAGTCTAGAGTTAAAAGGTGATATTTTTTGGAAGCGAAAGGCGTTCTTGTGCAAAGTTTTATGGTTTAGCGTATTCATGTACAGTTCGGGTTTCACAAAGGCTTGTTTTTTCGTCGCATGTCTGTGAATTTTACATTGCTTTGTCTAACAACGGAGAAATGTATTCAGCTCAGTGTTACCTTTATTCTGGCATTTTTACTTTACACTTAGATGATTACACGTACCTATCTATGCACCTACAGCAAAGTGTTTTTATTTATTCTTGTTATTTTGTCAGATGAAATCACACGTGTATATTTTTTCTAGAAAATCTGTACTTGTTTTATTGTATGTTTCTTATTTATACTTTATTGTACTAGCTGATGCCCGCGACTTTGTCCACGTGTATTAAGGTTTTTAAAATTTTTTGTTTGTCGGGATAAATGTAGCTTAATATGTCACTCTCTAGTTTACTAAGTTTACCTATCCTTTCGAAAAATCACGGTAATTCGTTGCTCCGTTGTGGCAGGATTGAAGGACAAACAAACTAACACACTTTTTCATTTGTAATATGGGTAATTGGGTAGTGATTATTAAACATCATCTAACATAGTTGCAACTTGAAGATAATGTGCCTTGTGCCGGTATCTCGGTATAAAGTATTTTTAAGTGAAATGTTTATGTGCTTAGCTATAATTTATTATGGTAGATCCCGTTCGCAGTGTTTACCAACTCGAAAAATCCTTTCAAAACAAGAATTACGAAATACAATATACGAAAATTAGCATTATTTGGAAGCTTAACGCGGATTTGCATACGTAGCAGCCGCACGTGTTTGGTAGGCTGAGGTGAAAATGGCAAAGTTGTTCGTATAATGAAAGGCGGGAGAAGTTTGCCACATTTGCAAAACTTGAAACAAACCACAGCCAAGAGCTAGCTTGGAAACTTACTGACTTATTCTTCTACTTTGTCCCACTTTTCTTCCCTTTTACAGATTTTTAATTTAAGTAGTTGGATACCTACCATGAAATTCCTACTACCATTTCCTTTAAAGGAAACTTTATTATAACTGAAAAACGTCTAGGTATATTAGGAAGGTATATCGATAAATAGAGCCACTCAGCAGGCGATGGATAGAGCTATGCTTGGAGTTTCTCTTCGTGATCAAATCAGAAATTTGATCTGTAGAAGAACCGTCGTCTTCTTAGCGTCAGTGTGACGTAATCGCCACACTGACGCTAATGGTAGGTATGGTATGTGAACTGTACTGACGCGGCTAGACGACCGCGAGGGAGGTGAGCGGGGAAGCGGGAGAGGCGCCGCATTCAAGCAAGGTGGAAACTTAGCTTGAACGAGTTATATAGTTCAAAAAACCAAAAGACATTCCCCAAGGAGTCGGAATGCCGATCTCGCACCGGAAAGCTCAGCGCTGGAAGATGGACAGACGACATCAGATGAGTCACAGGGAGCCGCTGGATCCAGGCGGCGCAAGATCCACCGTGTGGAAGTCACTATAAATGATCCTTATGTCCAGCTGTAGACATCCATCGGTTGATGACGATGATCGATAACTAATGGCCTAATAGATGCAAAGATACTAATCTTAATAGTATCGTGTTTTGTAACAGCTTCATTTCTAATTATATAATTTCTGTTAACTTTTCTACCTTCCATGGATTTAACTTTTATTTAATAGCATCTTCTATAACATTTGAAAAGGTTTTCCAATAAAACAAAATCCTAAAGTAACTCTGAAGAGAAAATAAAACAACTAAGTATCTTTTTAATATTAGATATATTGTTTTAAAGTATAAACATTAGTTAACATTTTTTGATAACAGCTTTAATACCTTTATTGTTTGAGTGGAATATAATATTATTATTAGGTAGGTATGTATTGTCTTCTTTTAGATATTTTCTAGATTCTTTACGAACAAAAATAATAGTGGTTTCATTTAATCATAATGAAGTTAAAACAATATACTGAAAATATTTAAAATGTAGATATTATGTATAGGTAATAAAATAAAGTAATTATTTTACTAAGAAAAAGAAGACCTAAGAAAAAATAGATACTTACAAAAGCTATTATAAAATATTAAATAAATATCCATCATCTTAAACAAAACAATGAAGCTTATACTGACTAAAATGGTAAAAAAATAATTAAAGCTTTCTTTCTAAATTATTTCAAAATTATCACTTTACAATATCTACATGAATACATACATTTCTACTTGAACTAACAAGATTTGTACTTATATTTTTAAAACATTATTTCATTTTTTTAAATTATATTATCATCTATTGATGTTAAACGTTATGTTTATTTATTATATAGATTATAAAATTGTGGCGTAAATAAGGGTTTCACGTCCGTAAATATGGTGTTATTTCATAATAAACATCGCTGATAGCTGAAATATTAAAACACCGGAACATTCCCATCAATATCAATTTTCGAGCACTTCAAAATGTTCAATTAATTAAGTTTACGGGCTACAGAGGAAGAGCTCGTAATTATCAAGATTGCTTCACCCGAGCAAGCACTTTTCAAACGCTATTTTTGGGATATATTAAGATTTCTATCTACATAAAATTATGGCGTCATTGTTTTTCGTGGATATTATTTTTTGTTACAATTACCTACTCTTATAACAGATTTTAAATATAAACTAACTTATAACGTACTTTAATATAAAAAGATCAACATCTTACTTTTGTCCTTTGTATTTAAGAATAATGTGATGTAAATTTTGATATTAACAACTCTTTTAATATCTAGATTCTTCATGTTCAGGTTTTATGAATATTGAATATTTTTTACATTGAATATTTATATTATTTTCATTATATTAATATTAGGTAGGAGATTATGATGGGTATGCCGCTATACGATATCTTGATAATCATAATTTAAGAGTCCTAAAATAAATAATTTTCGGAACAATAGAGTTTATGCGATATGTTATTAATACAATTGGTTCAAAGTTTAATTCTCATATAAGAAATAAATGATTATACAGAAAGATGGGATTATTTTATATTTGGTGGAATATTTTGTACCTATATTATTGATAGCGTCTCTAGCTTCAGATTCCAATTTATTAATAATCTTTCGTACTTTGTTACTTAGATTTTGTTTTATTAAATTTGTGGTATTCAGTAGGTGAGTTTTATTTTTGTGGGTATTATTATCGTTGGCTAATGGAAATTTATGTATTCTTGTAACTAAATCGCTGTCAGTATCTTTGTCGTCTTCATCATCAGAGCTTTCTGCTGAACCGAATTGGTTGTCTGGTCCTTCGATTGGAGTGGAATATTTAAAATCTTCATTCTTCGTAGCTGGACTTGTGTTTCTAATAGACGGTCCCGGTATTTCTGTAAAAGGAGAAGAAAAACGTTTAAGATTATATACAGGGTGTTTGGTAATTAGTAAATAAAGACGACACGTACCCTACCCATGCTACTTTGATCTAATAAATACAATGCTGAAGTATAATTTTATTTCGTCACTATAGTGACGAAATAAAATTATAAAAAATTCCATACAAAATTAAAAAAAAATTATGTCAAAGTTTTCATGACTCTAAGTTAGGGCACGTTAGGGCCATGAAAACTTGGACATCAAAAAAAATTAAAATTTTGTATGGAAATTTTTATTTTATTTCGTCATTTTACTTCAGCATTGTATTTATCAGATCAAAGTAGCATGGGTACGTGTCGTCATTATATGTATACTTATTACCAAACACGCTGTATAATCTTAGTTCAATTTATTTTAAATTTAAAAGTATTACTACGAAAATATATAATTTTCTCTTAAAACCTACGAATAATAAAATTGTTCGTAGCTTAAAACCCAAACTTTGATGTCTATAATATTACGCCTACGTCTATATAAAGAGTATTTATTGTCCTGTGCTTCATTTTAGATAGATCTTAAGCCGGGATTATTTATGCTCCAATGCACAGTTAGGTCGCATTGCATATATACATTAGCAATAAGCTGCTAACACCCAAATCTATTGAGATGCATATAACTACTATCAATAGAAATTGAAAATAAGATTGTTCCTTATGCAAAAACCAGCACGCAATCAGTTACTAATTGTTTATATTTTGTAACTACCTCTTGGCACAGAGATATGGGCTGTAGATAATGGACCATAAAATAATAAAATATATTATATGGCAGATTAAGAGTTTCATTTCCAGTTAGATCTAGCTAATTTATGCCGAACTCACAAACCACCTTACAAAGCCACCTCCAAGCTATTTAAAATCTTATTATTAAATATCTAAAGATACCATTATTTTAAGAAAAATAATGAGATTTTATATTTATATTTTAATTATGTATTACCCACCAATCTACTCAGGACCAACGCTTGGGTTTAAAGCTTTATTTTATCTACTTGAGCAGCCCCAGACTAAGCAAATTCTTTTTTTAATTTTGAGGCAAACTGAGGCAGCTAGAATAGGTATGTCTACTTGCTCATCTTTATTAATCGTACGGTCTGGACTGAGACTTAAATTGCCTCAAAGTGCGGTGCTTTGGGGTTGGCCTAGCATCTCCACTTGAAATTGCCTCTAATAAGCACAAAAGTTAGACCAATAGATTATTGTGTTCCATTAGGCTAATTTTACTTGCAAGAATTTCTAAAAGACGATTGAATTGGTGAATTTGAAAGAAGGCTGTACCATAAAGTCTTATAACACTGTCGACTTCCCCAAGAGAATTTTTCGCAACACATCTGTAGCCTCCGACATCGTCTGAAGACAGCTTACGAACGGTGAGCGCCATACGACTTTCGAATGAGCTAATGATCGTGTTCACCACCTCGTACTTGTTCGATGATATCACCATTTCGTCTGTAAACAAAACTTGATAAGTTATTTTGTCTTACTTTCAAAAGTTTTTTATTAGGTTGCTTTATTCGTATGTGTCATTCAATTTCGATTCAATTTTTTTGGCTACTTTCACTGTCCGCTTGAATTGAAATTTTACAAACACGTTTAGCTTGGATGTTCTGATGATGGAGTTGAGAAATGGACATTGGAACTTTCTGGTGGCATATGGCATGACAGTTAAATTTGGACTCCTGCCTTAGTTTTAATGAGCACTTTTCAAAAACACAATGATAATAATGATGGTAGGCACGAAAACTCTATTAACATACAAGACAGGCTAGTCGAGTTTGGACTTATGTTTTCATAACAACAAATTCCAATAGGTAGGTAATAGGTATACTTGGTAATTAAATTGGCTTTTTAAAGTCAAAACTTTTTACTAATGTACATTAGTAAAAAGTTTTGACGTAAAAAAGGTTCTTTTAATTTTTAAAAACTTTTTACTTATTATCAGCTGATCGCTTATTATAAACTAACCATTGATGAAACTAAATGTTCTGCTCAGATTTTGCTCGGGTGCACAAAATCCTTTCTTAGTGGAAGTTTAATTATATATAGAGGAGCCCAGCCCCAAGCAAAATCTAAAGTCTCATCTAAAAGACAAGTCAGAATAATCGAACGCGAAATAACGAGTTGTGGATGTACTTGACCGGTGAAGCCTCAAAGCGAAACATTTCATTCGTTTTCCACACCAACCCCCAAATTGTCACTATAATGCCCCCGTATCCCAACGCCTGTACAACAAATTGCCACCGAGTCCAGGTAAGCTCTACTGTATTGTTCGCGGACGATAAAGTCCACAGTTTTCTTTTGCAGAACATTCTTTTTTGAAGTTTATAATAATGTTATCTGGAAGAAAACTGTAAATTTAAAGTCATAATAAAACCCTTGTTACTATTTAATTTTAAATTATTTGTATTTGGTAAGATAATGAAAATACCATAATAAGTATCAAGTTTTTCTTTATACTTATTACGTTATTAACGTACCTAATTAACTACATATTTATGCCTCCTTGTTAATGAACCATAAAAAACAACTGAATCTATTTATTCTAAATTAAATTTCCTAAAGTCAACTAACTAAGAAATACATAATGTGAAAATGTATAAGCATCCGAACTGAAACTTATTTGAAAAGGAACCGATAAGAACAAGAATGTCTTGTCTAATCTTAATTTCGATCGAAACTTGGGTTTGTTTACCCAACTGTTCGCTTTTACGACGTGCAAGTTGGCCTTCGAGGAAAATAGCTTAGCAAACCCGTGCCTCTGTTTCGTTATAACAAGAAATTTCATCTCAATTAATGTCTAAAATAACATTGTAACACTCTTAATTACGCTCGAGTGAGGGCTGCTTAATTAACACTTACATGTCAGCGACCCTAACATAGATTGATGACAAACGAAAATGACAACCCTGTATCGCTCGCCTTTTGCACGCTTCTTGGTGTGAGTGAGCGGAGTGAGCAAAAGCGCCAGTCACTCGAAGCGAGTTCGCGAGCAAACAAAGGATTGATCGACGTCATAGTATTATAAACCCGAACATCACCACCGCAAACATAATGCTTTAATGCGCTTTCGTGATTAACATAACTTCGTAGCAATAATTCTTTTTTACTCGACTGCGGCAAAGCCAAAAGGAAGTGTTGTGATTTTAGCAGTCTATGTATGTATGTATGTGTGTATGTATGTTTGTATCCAAATTCTGTATGTTCCACCGTAGTGCCTAAACTATTAGGCCGATTTCAATTATTGAGGTGTCAATTGATTTGTTGTAAAGATCTAGGTGGCATAGGCTATATTTTATACGAAAAAAATTGACGTAACGGATGTTACATCAAAAAAATGAAGGTCTCCAAAAAAGTTTTTTTGGTGGGTCGAGTGGGATGTCAAATGAAATAGGAGAAAATTCTGAGCTCATGAGTATAAATGTAGAAAAAATATATCAAGCGACAGAAAAACAATTAGAAAAACAATTTTACTCTAATATTTATTTCAGCGTTCATTATAAGACGATCGCAGTCGGGTTTTAGTTTTAACTTTATCTTGTTTATTTTGTAGAAGTTTTGAAGAACTAACAACATTTTATTTTCTAAATTACCATATCACAGCAGCGAGGAAATCGGAAAAATAACTTGTGTAAAATATTGAGGGTAAAATACATTAGGTAGCAAGTAGGCATGTAGGTGGGAGGGCGTGAGGTAAGTACCGGCCATTGAGGTGGTTATGACTCTAACGAGCGACAATGTTTTGCAGGGAGTGCGACAAAGTGTAGGCTTTGTACATTTTAAAGCATCCGTAAAAATGCCTTGATGAGTTTTGTTACTTTTAAGTTTGTAGTAACATCACGCAAACATTTTGAAAGTACATAAATTGGTAGTTAAATATCATGCATGAAAGTTGTAAATAATGATAAAAAACATGATGCAAAATATAAGCTTAATGTATGGACTATGGACTGACAATGTTCTATGTACAGAGATGAATCTAAGTAATAAAATCATTTAAATTAAAAACAGGCGTTGAATTAAGATAGGTACGTAATTTTTTAAGTCGTACTGAAAAGTAAAAAAATACATTCCACTAAAACACTTGTCAGTATAAAACAAAACGTATTTTGACTGAATCATTTTTTTCTTTATCTACGACTGATATACGTAGAATAATATGTTTATATTACACGACTAGCTGATGCCCGCAGCTTCGCCCGCGTGGATTTAGGGTCTGAAACCCCGTGGGAAAGTTGTCACAAAGTTCCTCTATCGATTAAAAAAAAAATTACGCAAATCGGTTCAGAAATCTCGGAGATTTCGGTGTACATAGGAAGAAAAACACAACTCCTTTTTTGAAAGTCGGTTAAAAAAGTAGCCTATGTTACTCCCTGATCAATCCTCTACTTGTCTGTGAAAACCCCGTCAAAATCGGTCCAGCCGTTTCGAAGATTAGCCTTTTCAAACAGACAGACAGACAGACAGACAGACAGACAGACAGACAAAAATTTTAAAAACGTGTGATTCAGTGTTGGTATCGTTCAAATAACCATATGAGCTTAATATGAGGTAGTTATTTCGAAATTACAGACAGACACTCCAATTTTATTTATTAGTATAGATAATACCTATGACGACGTTGAACACTAAAAAATTCTATTGATAAAATGAAAACGAATATTGATATATAATAAATTAAGCGGATATAAGCTTGAAAGCTTTAATATATTATTTATTAGGTATACTTAATTGTGTTTTCTGTGTGATAAAAAATGCCTGACTAAATAATGTCTATTTCCTCTTTATCATTGAGCAACATAACATAATAAACAAAAAATCTATTTAAATAGATCCAAAAAAACTTTTCTTAGAACTCTATCACTCTAGTTTTAAGGGTGAACATAGATTGATTATTTTTAACGCCTAAGTAAATTGTTTGTCGTTAAAATAACGCGTCACACTTGACCGGCGACCAGCCCAAAGGACACTGATTCAGCTTTGACCTTTTGAGTACTGGCATTTTACATTGTCATCAAAATAAAAGCAAAGGTTCTGTTTTAACTACCCCTCTGGCGCAAGAGTGCCTAATTCAACAGTTAGAGATTCTAGATTCAATTTATTTAGTAAAAATCTGTATTGCTTCAGTTCTGGAAATATCCAAAAACAGCTTGGGGTAATTTTTATTTACTTATTACTATTTAAGTATAGTCTATTCACTAATATAGTATCGCAACACCCGCAGGCACACTTACAGACAAACACAACAAGCTAAATAATTTAGCTTTTGCTTTATCAGTTTTTACTGTGTTTGTTAAATAAATGTTTTCTATTCTAAGAATAAAATAGAATACTATATGGTTATTGTAATAAAGTACGAATAAAACGGAAGAGGAAGTAAGAAAACATAAGTTGGATAGCAACACTAGGTATGTTATTGAACAGACTTTAGACACTAATATTTTTGATTAAACAGGTTTTTATAAAACATAATAATGATGGTTAATCTAAACAAGAGACTTATAATATCCATAAAAATATCATCAATGTAATGGTTAACTTAAAATAATACAGACGCTAAATCTAAGCTCGTTCTACATTGAAAATTAACCCGTAAATTTCAGGCGACAACTGCTGAGTAGAGAACTTTCCAAAACCGCCGACGGCTATAGGGGGAAGAAATACGAAGTAACAGCTCGAATCCCTCTAGCTCATTACAGCTGGTTTACCCGCTAAGTGAATTGAGCACTTTCTATTGAGAACAAGTGATTTATTATTTAAAACTGGCTTTTGACGCGATAAACTAAAAGGCTGCCTTATCAGGAAGCCATTCTAGAGTTTTTGCGAACGGGAATGAAATTGTTATTACTCACCTAAATTATTTTTTTGCGTTATGCAAGATCCAGTGAGTAAAACCACATGAGCAAGTGTTGGGAATCAGTAATATGCTTTGAATTCTTTTAACAAATGCAATAAAACACAGTCGGTGGTTTTGTCATATTTCTTGAATACGTAATACCTACTATACTGCGACTCAGAGCGGCAACGTTATGTGCACACATTTTCTTGACATATTATTCGTTGTTATAACACTAGTGTATGAACATTTTTTTTAATTCTGATACAAATCAGGCCTTGACTTCGATCTCATCTGATGGTTTTCGCCGAGTTTCTTGCTGGTTCTTCTCGGTAGGAACAGCATTCCGAACCAGTGGTAGATTATTTTGACGATTCAAAAGCACTTGTAAAAGTTTAATTGAATAAAAATAATTTGAATTTGAATTTGGTAAGTGATGATGCCGTCCAAGGTGAAAGCGGACTAACTTGGGAGGGTTATGCCATTTTCATTAAACCCATACCTCTTGATTGGAATCGCTTGGCGGCATGGCTTTGCCTGAAGAGTGGTAACTAGCCACGGCCGAAGCCTCCCATCAGGCATAAGTGAATAGAAGTGTTTAATACATAAAAGTGATTTAGGGTTCCGTAAGTTCGAATTAAAAAACTGAACTCTTATAGGATCACTCGGTCCAGGTATGTCTATTACAGCTAATTCACTACCTAATAGGTAAAGGAGTAAGCACGTATAATTTTCTAGCCATTTAATTTGGTGTTAAACTCGTAAACTGTGCTCTATAGCATCGGAACACGAGCAGAAAATGTATTATTTTATTACGTAACTTCAGCTGGTTTATTTTATGCCCGAATAGTTGCTAATGGATTTTTCAGTGGATATCACGCGCGGTTTTATTATGATTCCTTAGTGGTAAACCTCGGTTACTCATGTTATTGAAAGATTTTCCGTTATGCATTTTAGGATTATGGACTGAAGGATCCGTGACTGTGGTTTTAAAAGAACTGTCAATTTTTAACCCCCGACCCAAAAAGATAGGTGTTATAAGTTTGCCGTGTGTATCTGTGTATCTGTCTGTGGCATCGTAGCTCCTAAACTAATGAACCGATTTTAATTTAGTTTTTTTTGTTTGAAAGGTGGCTTGATCGAGAGTGTTCTTAACTATAATCCAAGAAAATCGGTTTAGCCGTTTTAAAGTTATCAACTTTTTTCTAGTTACTGTAACCTTCACTTGTTGGGGGTTTATAAATTTTTTTATTTACACTTGTTGAAATTACACGTAAGTCTATTGTCTGATGTATCTTTTCAATATAAGGTATCTACATGACCATTAAGATTAATTAATGATTAACTAATTGGTCTTGTTGTCTTCTTAATGGCTCTTCTTCCAATTTACCTAATTGAATTGTATTATGATAATGCATCGCGTATAAAATAATCGTGGAAATATATCGTGGGCATACAATTTTGTATGAAAATTTCTTGCGAGTGTTAGGGAAAACCTCCGCCATACGAGTATATGCAGTGGTATGAATAAAATATGAACTCATCAGCCGACAAAGAGTATTTGCTATCTTTGAAATTCATACCTTCATATTTTAAATAGTTTGCGAATTTTAAAAATTACGATTTAGTATATGGAAAATATTACGGGTACTACATTTATAAATTTTAAACTTTTTAGACGAAAACTGTTTGTTTGTTTTGTTTTACACTGTTTTGACTGACGCTTACATAAGTCTTATGTATGTAGGAACTTATCTTCTCCTTATTAATGCACATTACCTACTAGAAAATCAATTCCCATTCAGCATACACCTTGACTTAGCTAATGTGGCGTGATCAGTACAGATAATCTGCAATTCAAACACATCGACTCTTGAATGTTAAGTAAGACAGGCGGAACGCAAGCAAAGTTTAGTTGGCAGATCAAACATTGCGCACAAGTTGAGACTCGAGTCAGGCTTTTGATTTGCCAAGTTTCCGCCTAAGTAACCGGACCGACCAACACTATCGCGCCTCCATCGGCGTCGTTTAAACAGTTTACTTACTGTTTGCTACTAGCGTTTGTACATAAGGCACTCTCTCACTCTCTCCCACCGCTGACGATTAACGAGAAACGAGTAGAAATAAACAGCAAGAAGTGAGTTATGGATAGTTTTGTCTCTGGGCTATAAGCGAGTGTGCAAATGCGACGAGCGCTTACTCGCGTCGGTCGCTCGGTTAGGTTGATGAAACATGTACCTGCATAACTATTTTAATCCCTACGCAAACTGTGCGTCTTGATAATTTTTTCTTTGTCGCTGCTAATGGAAAGAGTTCTCACTGACATAGACTGTGTGCACAGTTAGCGATCAACTGTTAGTATACTTATCTCTTTTATTGACAATCAAACATCGATTATACATTTTTTAAGCGAGAAAATAGCCGATAGCTAGTCGCTTCCTCGTTGGCGGAGGGACAAGTGCCTAAAGTATCTGTAGGTTTATTTGAAACGTTGCTAGAAATTATTGTAGTGCCCATATTATTAGGTATTTGGTACCTGTGGTAGGTACCAATTTCTAGTAACTAATGTTGCCTAAAGCTGAAGCGGTAGGAACTGAAGCTGAAAGGTAGATATTTCCATATGTTTCAAAACATTTCAAAACTGCGAGAATTTTGCCTGAATCGGGATAAATAGGACACACATCGGTACGTACTAGATAATAATAAATAATAGTTAGAAAAAGAGAAGAGTAGTGAATAAATGATTAGAATACTCAACTTAGCAAAGAAACAAACTCAATAGCCATAATAATTACATCAATTTATCGCTTCTATTCTGATGGGGTTCATAATAATAGGACGGTGCTATATAGTACAGTCGAGATATACTCGTAAATTACAAAAGCTTTGTTAGTCTGCTCCAAGAGAAGTCGTAAACGCCGTGTCCACTCAACTGGCACTAACGAGCATTGTCTTATTTTACCACAATAGGTCAATTTTCTTAAGACTTAAACCTTCGTACTCGTAAATTAAATCTTAATATCTCATTACTTGCAAGAGCCCCGCCTATTTGACGCTTGCCAAAAAACTAAAACAATTTTGGACAAGACGCTGTTTAAAAAGAATTATATTATACCTAACTGTACCTAACTGAATGTGTACCTAATTTTGTTCTGCTACTTCTTAGGTTGTCTGTCTAGTGATATAACTATAATAAATAAATTAGAGTACTGTTTAGTGACAGTAATTACAATTTATATTTTATTTATCTTTAAACTAGCCACCCGCCCCGATCTTGCACGGGTGTATTGAGATTTCCAAACAAAAATATATATTATAATAAGTAATATATAAGTATGGTAATAATATAATATAAGTGTGGTACTCCCACACAGAAAATAAGATTCAATATAGGTAGGTTAAGTAAATATAAGGCAGTGTAAATACGTGATATTAAAGACATAACATGAATACTGTTTGTTAGTACGACTCTGAACGGAAATTAACTGGTAAGTATATTTGATCTTATAGGGTTATCAAAGAAATAAACATGAGATAAGCTAGATATTATAATATTTTGCTTCTACTTTTAAAATAAAAGGCAGACATACAGAGACTCGTATTTGTATCCAAAGGTCTGTATCATATGTTTTCATTTTATATAGGTACCAAAGTGGTGTAGAAAACCTAACGAGAATTTATATTATCGTGTATTTACGGTTGGCGACTGCTACTAAAGAATATTTGAAGCGACAAAAATGTTTGATTAGGTCTCTCGTAATACACCTATAAAAATGGACGGTGGAAGCACCAAGGCATATTTTATACAAGAGCGTGTTGCTTTCATGATATTAAATGTTATTGAAGAACAAGATCTAACTAAGAATAAACCACAAAAAAGTAGGTATGCCAATATCACCGAATATTTTGCTTTAGATCAATAATTGATTATTTACGCCAAATTATGGATGAGTGATTATATTTTGTGAAAATAAATTTAAATAAGTACGATACTACTTGGTAGAGCCTTAAACAAATTATCAAGACGCACGGCAGTGTGACCGCCAAGTTCGAATTGTAGCTTATTCAGATAGGCATCTGGAGTAACTTATAATAGTATTTTAATATTTCTAATACTTACTAGAATCTCTAACCCAGTAGTTGATAGATTTAGGCGACGACTCCACGTAGCACTCCAGCGTGACGTCAGTGCCGAGCGGTGCTCCCACTAATTGATTAGGCACCTGGATCACCGGGTGAACTGACAACATAGAAAAAGGTTATTTTTATTGAATTTATGAGATAATTAGGAAAAAAAAACTCATATGAACAAACTAATTGTATTGTTAGATTGTAAGGACGTTTAACGTTCATGTCTACTATGTTCAGTAAATGTGGTATTTTCAGATCCAGACGATTTGCTACTATCTCATACAGCGCTCATATCTATTAAATGACTATAGTTCTTTTAATTCTAGGCTATTAATTGGTACTAGAGTATTTCAAATTACGACATTTTAAGATCCAAATGTTTTGCTTCTAGAGCATTTAGCGCCCATGTCTATTTAGTAACTATGGCGTTCTAATATCAAGACGTTATGGCGATATCGTAATATTGCAACGTGGATACTCTGAAAGAATCAGTATAATAAAAAAGGAACTGTTTTATAAAACCTCTGTATATACAAAATCAATTCGAAAAATGTAAATCACTAGAACTTTTATTTGAGGTGAAACGCAAAAACAAAAAAATAATTAAAAGACACTGCAGACTGACAATAGATAGCACCATTAATAAAAAAGAATCCTACGAAAGTTTCCGAAATAAACAACAATTAGAACGAATTTCCTGTCAGCCAGTTTTGTCTTATTGGGTTTTCTCAAATTCTGTTCTGTTTAAATGAAAAAGAAGAAAATTTGTCTAAAATTTTCCATACGAAACGTCATACCTACTTGTTGTTCTACTATAAACTGGCGTTTTAACATATTTTCTGTGATAGTTTTTCAGTGATAGTTAGTCTGACGACATGTTGAGAAATCAGTTACAAAGTTGGCCTCGAACACGAATGAACTTGAGATCCTTTGACCCGGGTACAAATATATTATGTGACAGACAGAACAGAAGGCATGCAAAGCAAACGCGACGAGTCCTCTTAGGCAGCTTTTTTCTTCTCAGACAACTTTGCTTGAAATGTAGTGAGCGCTTTAGGTACAATACAGACGACTTACAGTGCACTTTGATCATGATCCTTTTGCTGATGGTAGGGGGCACACCATTGCTTGCAATGCATAAGTATGCACCCATATCCGACCGAGAAATCTTGGTTAGCGTCAGCACTTCATCTTCGTAGACAGTCACTTGAAAATTACATTATTTAAAATAACAATTCCATTTTATACATGCTTTTACATTATTTTAATTTTAGTATATGAATTCATTGTATGGGCTTTACAGAAACATTATTTTTTTTATAGCAAAAGTTATTAAGTTTACGCTTGATGGCAATCACGTTTAATGAAAAGGTCTAGGTTGGAACGCGTTTGTCTAGAAAATACGTATTCACTCTTGCCTTGAAGGTATTTCTTATAGCAGAAGAAAAATATTATATAAGAATTATATTATTTCTTATACAATATTTTTAAATCAGTAAATTGTGTAAGTATAACAAGGCAACGCTTATAATCAGGCTAGTTTATTTTTGGGATTATTATAGCCAATTTTGAGCAATTACTCGTAAGATGCTAGGCTGGGCTATAGAAGATTTACCGACAGCAAATTTTTGCAATTTTTACAAAGGTGATCTTCGTTTTCAAACACTTTTCATACCTTTATTTTTTACACCATTAGAATCTCTAACAACAATATCGGATCCATCTTCCCTTCTCCACATGACTCGCGGTATGGGCTGCCCGTGAGCGCGACAGGAAACCTTTGCGGTTCCTCCTTCTGGAACCATGACGTCCCCAGACGTCTCGTCTGCCACAAAGTCTGGTGGAATCACGACGTCTAAAAATCCCATCTAAAAACGTTTTATCGTTTAATCTATGGGTATCTTATGAAAAAAATAAGGTTGGTCTGTTTGTTCTGGCTGTTCGTTATGTTAATCCGATTGAGTTGAAACTTGTACGGTTATTGTTGGGACCTGCGGGAAAATTTCTAACTTAGTACCTACCATCTTCATACAATAAGTAGAGTTGAGAGTTGCATTGCAAAGCGAGTCAGTATATTATATAAAAAATCTGACTAACATAATATCTTACAGCTCAAACCGCCGCGCTGGGTTTAGAAACTTCTGTAGGATTTTTAGGAATTCCACCAGAACTAAACTGGGCGGGTGAGTTCGCGTGCATCAGCTAGTTTTTTATAAATTTAGTTTTCTTATGGAAAAAAGACAAAAGCTTCCCAGAATAATTATTATCTTTAGAGATGCTATCAAAAAAAAAAAATTAATCAGCAAACCAGTCTCGTACCATGGAATAATTTTTGTAACATATTACGTCAAGAGGCGTCATGCCGCGTCGACGTCGTCGAAGCCTGCAGCTGCACTGTCGCCTGGGGATTTATGCCGTTATCAGGCCCGGGTATAAATTACAGCGTACAGCAATAATTTAGGGGGACCATACACGAATCATTACCCGCTGCGCCGCTCGCTCGCTACCCGCTAGCGTAGTTTAATTCACTTTATCTCTCCGACATTTATTGTAATCGCAATTTAATTTTCGTTCATTCTCATTTTAACTGACGTACGAAGTTTTCCGGTCAAATTACCATGCATATATAACAATTATTACAAGTGTAAATTAAAAATTTATAACACCCCCGACAAGTGAAGGTTACAGTAATAACTAGAAAAAAGCTAATAGCTTTCTTGGATTATAGCTACACTCTCGATCAAGCCACCTTTCAAACAAAAAAAAAACTAAATTAAATTGGTTCATTAGTTTAGGAGCTACGATGCCATAGACAGATATACAAATACATAGATACACACGTCAAACTTATAACACCCCTCTTTTTGGGTCGGGGGTTAAAAACTGTGTATTTTTCAAGAGCTTTTAAAAGGTGTAAGTAGTTTTGTCGCAATATTTTCATAACGCTAATAGTTAATAAACTTATAGTGAAAGAATAGACTTCAAATTGTTTTGCAGCATAAACTGGATGGCCTTGCTTTCGTGCATTTGTCACGATCAAAATGAAGTAAAATTTCATGTCTAACAATTTTATTTATTGTACAATGGGCGCTAATGCTAAATATTGTCCAGAAATTAAATGTCGATGGAATAGTTACAACACCTACAGATTTGTTATGTGGGCTTGGATGATGAACGAAATATCTGTTGCATCTGCTCCCGTGAATATGTCACACATTGCATTTTACATACACTCAGTCTTGTATATTTTTTCCGCAATTTTTGTCGGAATTCCGCTGGTTTATTCGGAGATCTGTGTTTCACAATACACGAACGGCAATGTGATATCCGTGTGGAATTTTTGTCCAATTTTTCGTGGAGTTGGATACGGCACAGTTTATTTAGTAATATTAAAACTAATTTTGTTGATGGTGCTAAGCACGTGGTACCTGGAATACACATTTTATTCAGCCTTGGATCCGCCACCGTGGTTTACCTGTGATGATTACAACAACACAAAATGTATGGTCAAACGAGTCAACGTGTCAATCTTTCAACACTGTTTAGAAGCGCAGAACTTATTTGGTACAGATTGTGGAATGAAAACAGCCAGCGGCTATTTTTTCGAAAAAGAAATCGGTAACAATAACACTAAAAATAAAAACTGCACTCATTTGTGGAGGGCAATATTAGCCAGCGCTATATCAAGTGCCATGTTGTTTATTGTCTTAGTAAAAAAGGAGAAGTTCTTTAAAATAAATGTGAGAGTTGTGGCGTCGTATTTGTGTATCGTGTTGTTCTTGTTATTCTGTGTGGCGTTGTCGACCAGCGGGACATGGTATGCGACGAAAATTGGGATTAATTGGTTCGACATCCACTATAATAGTTGTTTTTATACTTCGACCCAAGGTATTCTAGCGTGTGGAGTTGGATGCGGTATTATTGGTTACTTGTCAAGAGATGTTCCTTTCCGCAGCCCGGCAACAATGACTGCTGTCACAGCGCCACTTTTCTCTACGTTTATAACACTAATGTTAGCACTCATTATATTCAGCGGAATTAAAACTGTATCTTACTATCACGGGGAAGAAGAGAAGGTTTTAGAACTAGGCGATAGCATATATTTCAATTTATTTGCGTCTGTATCAGAAATACTTGGTTATTTTGATGGCATGGCGATATGGAGTTTTGCTTGGTTTTCAGCGGTATTTATTTGTTTACTCGTTAATATGTCGATAGTATGTTTATTTCTTCTTGAACACCTGTCCAGTACTTGGCAAGCTGTTAAAAAGTACAAATATTTTAGTTGTTTTTGTCTAATGTTCTCAATTTTTGTTTTTACATTTCCCTTCTATTGTTCCGATCTTACTGTGGTTCTGTCAGATGTTACCGAAATTATTCAACTCACGAGCGCATTCTTCTTTTCTGTCGCAACATATTGGATATACGGTTTCCGAAAACATAACGTAGATATTATGTTTATGATTGGTGTTAAAGCTAGTTACTTTTGGAAGATCACTTGGCTTACGAATCCCATATGGATGCTAGTAGTCATTTACATGAGGTGCACGAAACTTTTAGTAAAACAACATGAGAATTCCCATTTCTTTGAACTTTTATCTATGAACGTGAATGAATTAATGGTTTATGCTTTCTTAGGAATTTACATTCTAATTGTATTACTGGGAGTATTGATACAGGTCAAAAGATTTTATTGCCATGACAGCTTAAAAAACTTATTTCGTCCCGTTCGTAACTGGGGACCTCAAGATAAAATTTTATTTAGAAGCAGAAACATTTTTGTTCCCGAGATCATGACTAGAGAATTTTTGTATAGACAAGTCAGAATTCATGGTTACAGCCGCAAAACCGAAGCTAACGAAAACAGGAGAAATTATTCTAATGTAATGCAAGATATTATGTTACCTGAAAATACCGAATGGAGTGCTCTGACATCGAACTAATATAGGTAAATACATAAATAATGCTTACGTTACTATGCCTGCTGAATTTCAAACTGAATATATTTATTTAAATCATATTATTACATTTCATTTATATTCCACCCTCTCTTACAATGTTATAATTTCTATCTAGGCTCTATGATAGCAATTAAATAAAATATACTTATTATGTCTCCTGAGTATGCGTGTATGAGACTCATCCTTCAAAATACTATGTAATTCAAAAGTAGGGAGGTAGGTACTTACCTATTAGAATAGGTGTTATGATACAAATTATGTCCATTCAATATAGTAAATCCGAAAATGTATGTATCTGTTACCTTTTTACAGTCCATACGTTTAAATGATTTTGAGGACTTCGTCTGTGTTGGTGTTGGCTGGCGGGCGTGCTCTGCCTTTTTGGAGTGTTTTTTTTGTCGAAACTGACTGGAAAGCGCTCTAAGGGGGTGCCGTGCGTATGTCGGCGAGCGCCGGCACAGACGGGGTCCAGAATTGTATATAGTTTAACTAACTTGTTACAAATAACTACAAACTTGACATATACTTAGAGATAACTTCTGATGTCCGGGGACAGGCTATTATCATCCCAAAAAAATTAAAGAGTGCCCACGGGATTTTTAAAAAACCTTAATTCACATGGACAGAATCGCGAACATTATAAACAGATGATCAATAAGTAGGCAAAATTAATTAATAACCAACTCTGTTCTTTAAAATCGTAGCGGCCATAGAGATTCTGGTTTACAAACTGACTCTATGCGTAATATTTAAATGTAAAACATAATTGAACACGTAAATACCTGGCTTTTCATTGGGTCAGTATTGATTTGACACATGTACTGTCCACGGTCCTCCTCTTGCACGTTCCTAATGTGCAAATTCCAAACAGTCTGTCCGTTATGAGACACGCCCACTCTGTGGTTATTAGTTATCACGTGAACGTGGATTGCTTGTATTGCCTTAGTGTCGGCCTTTACCCAACCGACCTGAAAATTAGTTTAGCCTCAATACAAACTTGTTAATATCCTCCCTTAATTAAACTGTTATGAGTTCCGTTAAATTTAAAGGTCAACTAAATGTTTATGTAGATAATTAAATATTATAAGTTAAGTAAGTATAAGTTTTGGTCTGTAGCTTTTTCTCTGTGTTTTACTTAATAACAAGATATTAAGTATGCTTGTCAGTCAAGATGCTGGAATACTTAGCGACTTAGAAATGGCAATATTCCCTGACGTCAGACGACTCCCCACTTGGTGGACAGACGATATCTAACGAGTTGTAGGAAACCCTTCGAGAAATCCTTGTGTTTGATAACAATCATGCTTAATAAAAAAAGCGCGCTTGCCCATTTTTCTGTGGATTGATCCAAATCAGAGTTGCCAGCATAACTAGCAGTTGCTAGCACTGTAACTGGTGAAATAAACGATAGTAAAATACTCACCCTATATCCACCTAAGTTGTGTACCAGGCATCTGAATGTGGCATCTCGACCAATTGGTACGGTCAGATTTGTAATAGGCTCAGCAAACTCTGGTTGAAACGCTTGACCTGCAATATAAGTTATAAACTAATGACGCCATTTCTCAAAAGATGATGCCTACTAAAATTAAATTTTCTATACTTAACTACAAGCTTAATTCGCTATAACCCGCCAATACAGACAAATCTAAATAATCCTGCGTTCGATATGCACTGTGCGGTCTCCCCACTGCTTCATTGGATATAAACCTTACTCAGCTGGTGTGGTCGTAAAGCTGATAAGCTCTAGACTATATAAAACTTACCCACGAGCTTAGAATCGAGACCCAGCATGAAAACTCCAAGTAAATATAAGGACCACCAAGGCTCCTGCATATTTCCCGCCAATCCTGCTGTCAGATATTTAAGCCCGGCGAATCCATGTGATACTGAAAATGATCGTCATTTTAAAATTTGCAATAACTTTGTATCCATAAAATAGAATAGAATGGAATGGAACCGATTTTCTTGGATTATACTCGCAGCTAAGAACACTCTCGATCAAGCCACCTTTCAAACAAAAAAACTAAATTAAAATCGGTTTATTAGTTTAGGAGCTACAATGCCACAGACAGATACACATATACACACGTCAAACTTATAACACCCCGCTTTTTGGGTCGGGAGTTAAAAAAAGTCTAAATTGACTGTCTAAAAGATCTAGAAAAACAATTTATCTGCCTTTGACTTGACGTAAATCTTAATTTTATTTGTACTTACTAAAGTCAACAACTATGCAAGGTACAATTATTCAAGATAGACAATGTTTGCACCGTTTGTACCATTATTATTATTGCTAATGGCTCCGAATTTAATTACATTGCACGTATCATTAACCGCAAGAATAGGCGCTATCATGCGCATTTCGTGCAATGACTTGCGATTCAATCAGTCAAATGATTCAGTGTTACGAATCTATCAACCAAGCATGTAAGCAGATCGGGTGTGAGCGAACATGAGTGTCGATTCAAAATGTGAGAGGAGGCGATCACAAACCGGTAACTACTTTTCCGCAAAAGCGAGATAAAGCTGGAGAAAAATTCGAGGCACACTTCAGTTATCAATACAGTGTCGCCGAGATATTGGAACTACTAGATCGGTGGGTACTTTTGTACACAAAAAGGTTTACTGAATGTGTAATCTCATGGAGATAAGTCTGGTTATGGTTTTGCTCGGATACGTCCACTTATAAGTAACGAGTTTCCAGTTTAACGTTTCGTGTATGAAAGCATCTTTCAGCTATATCAGAGGCTATGAATTTTAATACTTTTCTGATAAAACTCGAATATTAAAATGAGTTCAATAAATCAGTCGATACTAACTTATTATAAATGAAAAAGTTGTCGGTCTGCCTGTCGTTTTCACTGCAGATCTGATTCTGTTTAACTGATTTTTAGTACAAACTGGAAATAGTACAGTTACATACTTAGCTTGCACCCTGGAGACAGACATAAGCTACTTTTATTTCGAAAAGTCAAAAAATTCTGATGGGATTTTTGAGAAACCTGAATAGACGCGATGAAGTCTAATCTATACTTAGTCTGTTTTTAACCCCCGACCCAAAAAGAGGGGTGTTATAAGTTTGACGTGTATATCTGTCTGTGGCATCGTAGCGCCTAAACGAATTAACCGATTTTAATTTAGTTTTTTTTTTGTTTGAAAGGTGGCTTGATCAAGAGTGTTCTTAGATCAAAGAATATCGGTTCAGCCGTTTGAAAGTTATCAGCTCTTTTCTAGTTTTCTTATAGAGGTTTTTGTGTCGAAGATTTTTTAAATTGTAAGTTATTATCTAGTCCGTTTATATCTAAGCTATCTCTTTACCACATAGATGATGCTGAGGACTTCATTTACCTACGTCAATTTAGAGTTTTCAAGAATCCCGCGGGAACTCTTTGATTTTCCGGGACAAAAATACTATGAAAATGTATGGCTGTAATGCAAGCTTTCTCTGTACTGTTTGTCAAAATCGGTTGACAGTATGGGCCTTGAAAAGCTAGAAAATAGACAGACACACTTTCGTATTTATAATATTAGTGTGGAAGTATGGATATGGGTTAATTATTATTATTGTAACGGCTTTTAGTAATATCATTACACGTGTGAACGAGCAATATTGTGCCATTGCGTCAATTTAAACCACCGCCATACATCACAAGTAGATTCTCTATGATATAGGTTATACTTAGGTCACATTATTCAGATATAATACTTAGGTCATAACACTGTAAAATAATATAATTATTAAAGTCTCTATTTCAACCAGATACGAGACAAGTGTAAATTAAAAATTTATAACACCCCGACAAGTGAAGGTTACAGTTATAACTAGAAAAGAGCTGATAACTTTCAAACGGCTGAACTGATTTTCTTGAATTAAGGCTAAGAACACTCTCGATTTAGCCAACTTTCAAACAAAAAAAAACTAAATTAAAATCGGTCCATTAGTTTAGGAGCTACGATGCCACAGACAGATACACAGATACACTGATACACACGTCAAACTTATAAAACCCCTCCTTTTTGGTCGGGGGTTAAAAATAGTACGCCTTTCAGCCATCTGATAACCACTTGAAAGGAGTTCTGTATAAATCATCTGTACTAATCTAAAGTAATATTATAAATACCCAAGTGTGCCTGTTTGTATACTATATTTTTACGCCCCATCCGCTTATCCATTTTTACGAAATTTCCCCAGAATTGTCCCGATAGGTCATAAAGTTCCCATACGATTAAAAAAAAACTAAATCCACGCAAAGTCGCAGGTATAATCTAGGCTAACCAAACGAATTCCATAACAATCTAAACCATGGCTCATAAGAAAAATATAGGGTTACTAAAGGAAACCCGTTCACTGGTTAGGGGTTGCCGAAGTTTAAACTATCCAAATTGAAACAATGTTTTACTAACCCACACGAACTTGATACCAATCGAGAGCAGGAAGCTTTAAAAATAAGAAAATGTAGGGTTGCCTAAGAAAAACCGTGGTAAGGGCTGCAGTACTTTAAAGTTTAGAACGAGTAACCTGTACTTACACTCATCTGATAACCAAAAAACTCTCTCAATCAAGAGCAGGAAGAAAAAACAGTAAGGAAAGGTAAGGTTGCTTAAGGAAATTCACTCTAGAGAGTCAGGGTTGTCGCGTTTTAAGGCTTCAAGATTAGAGCAACTTATTTGTAATATTACATTGATAATAACCGAATGAATTCGATACCTACCAATCAAAAGCAAGAAGTATAAGAAATAAGAAAATTTAAAAGAAGAGACGCATGGTTCGGTTCAGTTTACATTGAGTACCCACTAATGATAATATTTGAACAATTAGTTCACGATAGCTGCCTGCAAGTGAAACAATAACCACCAAAGTTCATTGCTCATGTTTTAGCCAATTAGCATCGGAGGTGTTAAATTTCATTTAACTTTCTTAAGCCAATATTTACCAAAAAGCGGTAAGCACCATTACAAAATGAGTAAAAGTTGCATGTCGATCGATCATTATATGGAAGTAGTTTTTTTTTTTTTATGAAACCATAATGAAGCCAAATGCTAAGATGTTAACTAAGAATTTTGCTATACCTAGTCAGGTAGACACATAAAATTATCCCTTTTTTAAGTTGTGTATTACGTAAGGCGTTCTTAGATTTTAGATCCATTACGCACGGCCGACTAGTCGCCCGGCAACTCGGTCGACGGCGACCGACTGACCGTTAGAATCTGTGAATTGTATGGAAGTTGCCGAGTCTATACGCATGGAGTTGCGGCGACTCCGTGCGCATAGGCACGGCGACTTCCATATACACAGATTCTGCCGGTCGCCGTCGACGGAGTTGCCGGGCGACGGCGACTGTCCTAGCACTACCTATAATAGCAACTTATGATATTGTGTCCGGACCGTCTCTATGTTTATAAATATATAAATAGTTCCTATGTAATTGTAAACAGGAAAAAGTTTTTTCAATACGTTAGTGCCCGAATAAGTTGCAAAGTTATTTTTTTTATTTATTTTTTGATGAAAAATGTCAGTTTTAAAATCCATGATTTTTTTTTTATATTAAAGAGAAGAGGTTGGCCACATTTGTTTTAAAAAGTAATAAAATAACAGACTTGCACAATAAAATGAGAAACCACACAAGTGTTGAAGTAGAAAACTAAAGTTTTCATAAGCAACCAGCCACAAACTTTGCAGAGCTAATAAATCTACCTTTGGTCTAGAGAAAATAGAAACTCTCGGATAAAGTTGTTGTTATAGCTTCGTCTAAATTGACTACGCAGAATATGTATCTTGTGCTCCCTTGGGAAAAAAATGACGTTGATTCTGATGTCTTTCTTTAGAGTTAGTTTCAGCATCTTTGCATTTAAATACTAGTTGACCCGCCCCGGCTTTGTACAAGTAGCCTACCTATTCCATAGATAATAATATATTGATATTAATGTATTTTAAATATCTATAGGAACTGCCTACTTATAAAGTATAAGTCGTTCCTCGTGAAATGTTCTGAATACGATGAAACTCGTATATTGAATTGCACTGAGAAATTTAGGCACGTATTATTATTTTTTTACGGAAGAAATGAGCATGTATTGTATGTTACAAGTTCTTTTGATAGAGTCTACTTTTTAATAAGCCATAATAATGATCGCGATGGATTTGCGACCATTATTATCAACCCATTGTGGAGTTCCGTCCTCGATTTCCAAAACTGTTCATCAAATCTTTACCAAACTCACAGTACAATCTTTGTAAAAAAAGAAATTGTGAGAAACGTTTCGACGGAGTTATGGAGTAATAAAAAATTTGATCCCGTATCCCGAAAAATCCCCAATTTTTTCGGGATAAAAACTACCCTTTAAGTTAACTTGGAGTATCCGTGCCAAATTTTATTTAAATCTGTTATGTAGTTTTCGTGTGATGCACACACAGACAGACAGACAGACAGACAAAAATTCAAAAAAAAAATATTTGGGGTCTATATCGATAATGTTGTTTCTCCGATAAAAAATTTCAAAATATATTTAATGTACAGAAATTGTTCAGTAACAGTTTTATTATGAGAAAGTGTATATTGTTAAAGAAGGACGGATAGTGAATATTAAATTAACAACTTAAAATTTTGACCGTAACAATTTTGACGGTAAAAAATTTATGTGGTTAAAACCCACGCGCAAGACTGTCACCAAAAGTTACAAGGTTTGACAGTAATTCTGAACCTTGGTTCTGAACTAAATTAAATTTTTATGTTCTTCTCTTACATTACATTGATCGGGAAAAGATGGGAATAATCAAAATTTTAGCTAGCATCCGAATCAGCACCACTTGGCCGCTTTTTTTTTTTGAATACTGTCGTACCTAGCTCTGCTATTATTTTGGTTTCCATTCTGAAAACCGTCAATGCTGATTATTGTGATTCTTTGAGTACATAGTAAACTCGGCTGAAATATTTTATGCTTTGTTTTATATTTCCTAATAATAAAATACATAAAATGTCTAGATGAGGTAGCCTTAAGGAATATTTATAAAACAATGTTAACTTGTGCTAGAAATAAGTAAAGATTAATATTTTCTTCCCATAATCGCATACCTACATAGTCTAGGCAAATTCCTGGGTGTTAGTATAATTTTCTATATAAGAATATAATACTATTTTATTATGATATATTTTGTTCTATTATTGATATTAATTTAAATATGCGATCGAATTATGAGATAAAAATATACATTTTAAGTAAAAATACTAAATGCAAAATAATTAAAATATTATACTTAAATGTCTTTGGTTTAAATGTTTTATTAACCCCCGACCCCAAAAACGGCGTGTTATAAGTTTCACGTGTATCTGTATATCTGTCTGTGGCATCGTAGCTCCTAAACTAATGAACCGATTTTAATTTAGATTTTCTTGTTTGAACTCCTATTTTCCGATTTTCTTGGATTATATAGCTAACTCTATAATCCAAGAAAATCGGTTCAGCCGTTTGAAAGTTATCAGCTCTTTTCATGTTACGGTAACCTTCACTTGTCGGGGGTGTTATAAATTTTTAATTTACACTTGTATTAATGTCGTACCCGCTTTAGAAATATGAGAATTCCAGTATTTTCTAAACTTCAAACTTTTCGAAATGTACGACATTATTCTGAAATCAAGATTAATACCTACTATTAAGAGTGATATTAATAAAAAAATACTTCAGGAACAGAAGACGTAATAATAATTATGTATTTTGAAATCAAATGTACGAAACTAGGTACCTACTTACTCAATTTGTAAAACATTAACAAAACTAACAAATAACTCCGATCAACTCAAATACTTTTGAAAACTTAAATAAAATGAACACAAGAAACTAAAACAAGAATTCCGAACAATGCGGCAGGAAACAAATTCATAACTTTAAAAAGTTTGACGGCTTGAAAAATAAACGTACGTATTCCAACAAACGGGGCGCAAGCGTTCAGGAACTTACCTTTAATTCCGGTCAATGTTGTTGATTGCGTTGGTATTTATTGTTTTGACAGGCGAAACGAGGATCACTTCGCGCGTAAAGTTTTAAAGTATTTCGCGTAGTTAAGTTGTCTGTCGGTCTGGTAGCGTGCGAACGCCGCTGTCGGGGGCGCGCCACACACTGGCGGTTTCCCTATTCAAACCCCAACTCACCCGTTATTCTTACGCAGATGTCCGTGTGATTGAAGATATGAACCGATAGATTCCAACTTGCCTTTAAGATATTGGCGACTTCGCCACTTTGAACGGATGAAAACGTCGCCGTCATTTTTCATATCTTCAACAGCTTGTAAAAATGTATTGCTTTATTGCGCGAACCTTCTCTGATTTTTATTTTGAGAAATTTTAATATGCACCGAATACTTATTGAAATATTCTTTGTGCTTTTTTTTCAAATGAAAATTTCTTTAGGCGCGTTGGGCGATTTTCGGAATGGGTAAAAGCTTTAAGGTCACGTCACCGACATGCTAAAGTTAATAGTATGTAGGTATATCTATAGCTACAAGTGTGACGTATTGCGCGTAAGGTATGCGCGTTTGGTACTTCATACTCGTAGTTATAAGTTTTTTTTTCTGTCGGCAGTCTTCACGGACTGTCAATTTTTTCAATAATTTTTCAAAAATAATTAAAAAAATCTTACTTAAAACCATTTTATTCAACCCTTCACATTTTGCTAAGTAATTATAATTATTATCAAATATTATCAACACGTGATATTTCGGGTCTCTACCATTAAACGCATTTGTTCTTATCTAGGAAGGTACCTTCTCGTTTTGAATTGGTATTATTATTATAGTAAATTTTGATTTTTAATTTTAAATAATAAAATACTAATTTGTTAAAATTTACTCACCCTTAACCCGAGTTCGATTTACTTTAAAAGCATCCATTTCGAATTGAAGATAGAATAATTAGCACTTCTCGCTAATTTCTAAAGTTATTAATTGAGAGACGTTTGAAAGGAGCGTCATCTGGTCGGCCATGTTGAAAATGAAGGTTATCTAATTGTATGTGTAATACGAAGCCTTTCAGAAGATTTTGGCTTTTGCTTACGCTCTTTAGAATTATTATGATAAGGATTTAACATAACACATCATTGAATATTATACTTAATAAATCCCTACTAAAATTAATATTATCACACTAATATTATAAAGGCGAAAGTTTGTATGTGTGTGTGTGTGTGTGTGTGTGTGTGTGTGTGTGTGTATATTTGTTACTCCTTCACGCAAAAACTACTGGACGGATTTGGCTGAAATTAGGAATGGAGATAGATAATATCCAGGATTAGCACATAGGCTACTTTTTATCCCAGAAAATCAAAGAGTTCCCACGGGATTTCAAAAACCTAAATCCACGCGGACGAAGCACACATATAGTATAGACTATAGCCAGTTTCTGGAAACAGGCTATACTTTTCTCCGGAACATCAAAAAGTTTCCATACGATTTATAAAAAACCCAAATCCACTCAGCAGCCACATCTAGTGCATAGTAATACTTTAAATGCAATTTTGTGTTTGTCTATGTGTCGATCCATCCGAACTGGAAAAGGGACAGATATGAAAGACTTGACGAAACTATAAGAGTTCATTTTTGGCCACTATATCCTAAACCTAAATCCATGCGATCGATGTCACAGAGACCATTGAGCAAAATATAGTAAAAATTCTGTGGAAAATTAAATTATGAAATAACTCATATATTTTATTTTCCTGAACTTTTTGTGTGGTTTTTATGAACAATTTAACCCAAAATACCGTATGCTAATCAAATAAAATTCAACGAAAAATTGGAAAAGTTCACGGTAAAACGGAACATTGGTAACTTCACGTACGAATACGCATGAGATTTGCCAGTATTATAAACAAGTACTTTGCGCCAAACCAAAAACAAAAACACGCGGGGCTTTGTTTTGGCACGCATAAGTGAAATGTTCACCAAATCTGCTGTTTGTACAAAAGCTAATGAATGAGATTAAAGCCGTTTTCAAAACTGACGAGTGACATGATTACCTAATCATGTAAAATTATATTTACTTTGCACAGGATTTACAGTATAATAGAAGATCGTAAAGAAATCTTCAATCGTGTCATTCAATCGCAAATCGCAAGAACCCTACCAAATAAATACTTTCTTTTTATTCTGTCTACATGGCGTATAATAAGTGATTCCAGTTTTGTGGACTTTTGGATATCAAAAAGGATTTTTAACACTTAGGCACAAAGTACACCGGAATAGAGCATCACCTGCTGAAAAGCCAAGACGCAGCATCTTTTTATGGTTCCGTACCTCAATCAAAAGATCACTCGAAGTCAATGCCACGTTGTAGTTGGGGCATTGATCCGAGTTTTGCACGCTATACAATAAGTGTTTAAAAATACTAAATCACTAAAACTAATACATAGATAAGGAAAACTGTCATTGCATTGTGTTAAGGTAGTATAATAATAACGTTAAATTTTTGCTAGCGTTCTTGATACGCTCTGTGTAATATGGGTAGTAATACCTTGTACAAAAATAGAAACAAGTTTTCACGGGATTTTTAAAGACCAAAATCCATGCGGTTATTTTATCTAAGTCGCGAGCATCATCTAGTAAATAAGTAAATATTTCACCAAATTCAATGATAGTTGAAAACAAACCTTAGAACAGGTTGCAAGGAACAAGCCTTTACGCTTTGTTGGGGAGGAGTTTGCGGGAGAAAGTTTCGACATGTGCACAACAAGACTAGTGCTTCGCATAGAATTGTTGCCGCGAATATTTTGGTTTAGAGAAATTTTATAACTCTCACGGCCGTATACTGAAATGTATTTTAATGCAAGTGAACATCATTTGCCTGATTTTTGATATTTTGTTCATCATACTATCACACTAATATTATAAACGCGAAATTTTGTGCGTATGTGTGTATTCTTTTCTCTTTCGCGCAAAACTACAGGACGGATTTGGCTAAAATTTAGAATCGAGATAGATCTTACCGTGGATTAACACATACCTAGGCTACTTTTATCGCGGAAAATTAAAGAGTTCCTACAGGATTTTTAAAAATCTAAATCCACGCGAACGAAGACGTGGTGGGCATCAGCTAGTTTATCAATAAAAAAATATATTTATTTTTACATGAATTACTAGCTGACCCACACTGGCTTCGTTCGAGTGGAATTTTTGAAAATCGTTAAGGAGGTGGAATTCCCAAAAATCCTGAAACAAGTACCTACGAGTAATTACCTACTTTTTCCCGGATACCCGGATTGTAATTGATAGGCTGTGCGTAGATAGATTAGTCAGTCAGGACAAGTTGACTTACATGTTTAGATTTTAAAATAGTCACTATAGATAGCGCTTTGAGCGCTGTTTATCCATTTCAATTATATTCTGTCATCTTTGGGTTTAAAACAGAATTAAAAGTATATAGGTATATAATCTAATTCAAACAAAAAAAAAATTGACGCTCAATATCTAAGGATCTAAGATACTTTTTTTTTAACCCCCGACCCAAAAAGAGGGGTGTTATAAGTTTGACGTGTGTATCTGTGTATCTGTGTGTCTGTGTATCTGTGTATCTGTGTATCTGTGTATCTGTCTGTGGCATCGTAGCGCCTAAACGAATGAACCGATTTTAATTTACTTTTTTTGTTTGAAAGGTGGCTTGATCGAGAGTGTTCTTAGCTATAATCCAAAAAAATTGGTTCAGCCGTTTAAAAGTTATCAGCTATTTTCTAGTTTTCTTGTAGAAAAGAAGGTTAGATAACCCTTAGGTTCATAATATTCAAGTGTCAATTGACAAATGTCAAGCTGTCAAGATGGACGTTGAATAGATATACATAATTATTTATTTGAAAATGATTTGTCGGGGGTGTTGAAAATTTTTAATTTACACTTGTTATTAAATTCGCCCTTGTTACAAGTTAGCCCTTGCCTGCAATCTCACCTGGTGGTAAGTGATGATGCAATCTAAATTGGAAGCGGGCTAACTTGGAAGGCACTTTTCCTTAAACCATGCTCCTTTGGTTTCTACATGGCATCGAACCGGGACGCTTAATCGCTTGGCAGCACGGCTTTGCCGGTAGGGTGGTAACTCACCAGACCAGAAATTCAGAACTTATGAAATTCCAAACCCCTCCCGGGAATTGAACCCGGGACCTACCACTAACGCCTACACTGTGCCAGGGAGGCCGTCAATCATTTGATGTTTAATGTAAATAACAAGTGTAAATTAAAAATTTATAACACCTCCGACAAATGAAGGTTACAGTAACTAGAAAAGAGCTGATAACTTTCTAACGTCTAAACTGATTTTCTTGGATTATAACTAAGAACACTCATGATCAAGCCACCTTTCAAACAAAAAAACTCAATTAAAATCGGTTCATTAGTTTAGGAGCTACGATGCCACAGACAGATACACAGATACACACGTCAAACTTATAACACCCCTCTTTTTAGGAAGGGGGTTAACTAAATGATCGTAGATATCATATCTTATTTATATAATGTAACAGTTAGATGGAAAGTTCAGAGCAGGTTGCAGCTACAAGGGAGCTCTTCGTTCGAGTTTCGTGGAGAAAGTTTCGACATGTGCGCCACAAGACTAGTGATTCACATACACACGTTGCCGACTATGTTTTGGTTAAACGAAATTTTGTACAGTTTCAGTATGGAAATTAATATTCTTTTTCTGGTTTAGTTTCGTCGCCGTCGTAGACCGATAGATAAAGTGGAAGATTGGTTTGTTTGTTTGTAATCGATAAACTCTGTATAAAAATGACTGAACTAATTTTAAAATTTCCTTTACCATTACAAAGCTACACTCCAAGTATAACATCCATACTTAATATTATAAATGCGAAAGTGTGTCTGTCTGTCTGTCTGTCGTAGCACGTTTTCACGGCCCAACCGCTGAACCGATTTGAATGAAATTTGGTACATGGGATACATGGGATACATCCCGGGGAAGGACATAGGCTACTTTTTATCCCGGAAAATCAAAGAGTTCCCACGGGATTTTAAAAAACTGAAATCCACGCGGGCGAAGCCGCAAGCATCCTCTAGTAGACTATAAAATAAAATTATGTACTGGCAACAACAGCTAGTAGTTTATTAAATAGAACCCAATTTCACGAAATATTTAATATGGTGCGGAAACAGCGAAACTGTTTAAATTCAACAAACCGTCACCCATAATTTTTTAAACGAAGCACGCATTCCTTAGTCCTTTAAAACGCTACATTCCACTAACACATACATTAAGGATAAGCTCTGGCAACCGCAACCGCTGGCTAGTGAACGAAACGCACCCATTTATCTTTTACAATGCCGTACATAAAACAGTGAGGCAGCCTGAACTTGATTCACTGTTTCCCGCTGGCCGACTCCAGATTGCGCTTCACCGCAACTTCCGGCTTCCGGCGCCGGTGCGCTTGCGCCCGCTGCCGGATCTGACGTCATGTTGCGTCATTTACGCCTCACTCGACTACATTCATTTGCAACTGAATTCTATTCATCTATCTATTTATATAAAAGGCCAAAACTACAGCGCACAGGCATCTTTTTTATAGGCTTGTTGTTTGCTGCAAGCAAACCTGCTAAACTGTCGAAGGTTTAATCCTAAAAAATTCAAATCAAGATTAGCTAAAAGTGAATAAAATAAATACAATACCTAATTCATGGTTTGAGCCTGAGTGGACTTGTTCTAATTAATTCTCATTGTAAGAGGAGATCCGTTCTCAGTAGTGGACTGGCGAGGGTAGATTATATTGGCGTCACTCAGAAAAGCAGGTATTATTTAAATATTTTTATCGAATTATTGGAATGTCCTCTCCAAAACCAACACAAAAAAAACACAAGTTTAATGTGCACGGTTATCCGAGAGTTTTAATCTAAACAAACTAATGCCAAAATAAATAATTTAATTAGAGCGTGATTGCTATCACAACATCTAATTATTCAGTTCACAATCCAAATACCGAAAATATGCGATATCGCCCCGAATCTCGGAAGGAGACTAAACTAAAACCTTCCAAACACCCGTATTTATGCAAGTTCAATCTTGTTGGCCTCCTAGCAACAGATTGTATGACATCGAATGAGCCAAATATCGATTTTATCAAACTACCTGCATTAGGTAAATTAATAATTTTATATTATTTTTGACAACTCAAATCAATTTTTAAAAATAACCTTACAGTTCGGCCGTCCTGAATTTAACACGTCCTCGTGTTTCTAATCAATCTTGTCATGTCAGTCGCGGGCTTCCTTGCCCTAAGTCAAATCCAAATCATGGGCTATCCTGCCCTCCGTCAAATCATTAAAACCTACCCTTGAACTGCCGAACTCTCAGTTTTAATATCAAGTCAACAATAAATCCTAACGACTAACCTCTCATTCGATGTATACGAAATCTGAACAACTTACTGCAAGTTACTTTCCACTTCACAAAAGACTAAATTCTTAAAAAAAACTAAAAATTTTAATCACCAAATCAAACTCAATTAAAATTTTAATCAAATGTGGGTTGTTTACAAAAAGATACCAAAGCGAAATTAAGACAACGTGAGGCACATCCCACTTCTGAATTATTGGCGTCACTCAGAAAAGCAGGTATTATTTAAATATTTTTATCGAATTATTGGAATGTCCTCTCCAAAACCAACACAAAAAAAACACAAGTTTAATGTGCACGGTTATCCGAGAGTTTTAATCTAAACAAACTAATGCCAAAATAAATAATTTAATTAGAGCGTGATTGCTATCACAACATCTAATTATTCAGTTCACAATCCAAATACCGAAAATATGCGATATCGCCCCGAATCTCGGAAGGAGACTAAACTAAAACCTTCCAAACACCCGTATTTATGCAAGTTCAATCTTGTTGGCCTCCTAGCAACAGATTGTATGACATCGAATGAGCCAAATATCGATTTTATCAAACTACCTGCATTAGGTAAATTAATAATTTTATATTATTTTTGACAACTCAAATCAATTTTTAAAAATAACCTTACAGTTATAATGAACCTAAAGAACTGACAAATGAATAAATTGTAAGGAAATGCAACATAAAAATGAAAACTATTTATTTATCGTAAATAGATACCGACAAAGATTTTACAGATTCCCTTGCAGAAAGTAACAATAAACGACGACGGATGGAAAGTTTTAGTTTGTTTAATTAAAATCGTTGTAGTCGTTTCAAAGCAATATCGTAGAACGGAACGGGTTGTGATAAATAAACGGAGACGTGAATATGTAACTAATGCATTCGACTGCAGCGAGTTACATTAAGAAGCTGTACCTATAATTAACTAGCTAGTGCCCGCGTAGATTTAGGTTTTTAAAAATCCTGTGGGAACTCTTTGATTTTCCGGTGTCACTTTTCAGGTCTTTACCTGTATCCACGCAAAAAACACCTTGATCCATTGCAACGTGATTGAAGTATTAAGCAACAAAGAAACACACTCTCTCAATAATATTATAATAATATGAGTAGCGTATTGCAATCAAGTCTAAAACGGGTAATAAAAAGTATAAAAAATGTTATCGTCAAACCATCAAAATGAAACTATGTAGGAACTTTAGGAAAACTTGTTATGAGCCATTTTGAAATAAATCGAAAATTTTGGTCTGATCTACCTAGTGCAGTTGCATTTTGCGTTGATGAACTTCCGATAACCTGTTAACGAACAGGTTCAATATTCGATACAGTTAGTAATTTAAATCGCAGTGAAATGATGGATTAACAACACGTTTCTGTTGGTACTGCAAAATTACGAAGTGGTAGGTAGGTAATTATTTCAAGTTCAAATTCAAATTCGAAATATTTTTATTCAATTTTAAACTTTTACAAGTGCTTTTGAATCGTCAAAATAATCTACCACTGGTTCGGAATACCGTTTCTACCGAGAAGAACCAGCAAGAAACTCGGCGGTTGCTCTTTTCAAGTATTCAATCTATACTAATAAATAAAATTGGAGTGTCAGTCTGTAATTTCGAAATAACTACCTCATATTAAGCTCATATGGTTATTTGAACGATACCAACACTGAATCACACGTTTTTAAAATTTTTGTCTGTCTGTCTGTCTGTCTGTCTGTTTGAAAAGGCTAATCTTTGGAACGGCTGAACCGATTTTGACGGGGTTTTCACAGACAAGTAGAGGATTGACCAGGGCGTAACATAGGCTACTTTTTTAACCGACTTTCAAAAAGGGAGTTGTGTTTTTCCACCTATGTACACCGAAATCTCCGAGATTTCTGAACCGATTTGCGTAATTTTTTTTAATCGATAGAGGACCTTTGTGACATTGTTTCAAAAAAAAAATTGGATTCCAACTCCTCAATCCTGATGCTGCAGGGGACCTCACCATCACTACTGATAGGATTTAGAAACTGTCGGTTATAAATTGATTGATATTGAGGGTATCTGTACCAAGTAAAGACTTTGTCGTTGACCTCGACGACCCAACTCCTCAACCCTGATGCTGTAAGGAATTGCATTCCTAACCCTCGGGATTTTTAAAGGATCATCCGTTTAAATGTTTTTACGTGGTACAGAACCACGTTGCAACCCGGGGAAATCAAAAATTCCCACGGGATTTCAGACCCTAAATCCACGCGGGCGAAGCTGCGGGCATCAGCTAGTTTACAATAATATGCCATAAAGTGTCACAGAAAGCCACTGGCTTCTAGCGGCGCAAGACCGTGGCGCTTGGAAGTCCCCACATGAGATCTATGCCCAGCAGTATCGATTGATAATGATGATGAAATATTTAAAAATTAATATAATATTACGTACTTACCTACCAACAGACATTTTATAAACCGTTTTTGTATATTTTGGATATAGGTACTAGCCCTATCTAAGTTATCATGGTGTGTAGTTTAATAAGCTGTATTTTTAACATTTTTAACCGACTTCAAAAAAGGAGAAGGTTCTCAATTAGTCATAATCTTTTTTTTAGATTTAGATTTATTTATTTTTTGTGAACGCATCCAGTCATTTATAAACATGTATGAAAGATAGCAATAATATTATTTTCAGCAGAACTCTACCTTTTTCCAAACCTTTTTCCTTTCAGCGAACCCAACATTATACAGATGCCAGTCTGTTTTACTAGATGGCGCTGGAAAATAAAATGGAGATTAGAGCTGACAAAATAAAACTATAATATTATTGCTGTAGTTAAATATGTTGTAAACATACAAGAAAAAATAAACATTATACTAAAATTGTGACATTTTTCCTTGGTTACTATTATACCTGTGCGAATGTTTTAAATATTATAATATGGCTATGTTACTCGGATAAAAAAAATCTATACCTATAGCGTAGGTACCTAAATTGCAAACATAAATTGATTATAAAATATGTATAATTTGTATACAATGCTGTAAATGGTTTAGCAAAATCTTCAAATATCTTTACACTGGCAAAGAAACATTCATATTCTTTGAAAAAAAAAAACTAAGCCCCAGAAGTATTAAAATTCTTACGAATTTTGATGCTATAATTAAAAAATAATTCTTTAATTAAACTAATACTTACAATAATTTTACAAAAATAGAGTAAAGTTTAGGTTGCTGAAGTTGGTTAAGTAAAAAATCTCGTTAGTTGTATAAAGGAGCTGTAAAGAGGTAATTTGTTAATGGAATGGCCGCAAATCTACCGTTATCTGATGCCACAAAGACCCGCCTTTATGAAACAAGTAAACTCCCCGTGGTTTCCTTTTTTTCTAAATAACGTTCACTGCGAGCCTTGTTTAGTACCCCTTTACCGATAAGGACTCTTAAAGGATATTAAGGGCTTTTAAAGGAATTGTCTTTCACTTTATAATATATCCTGCAAATAGCATTTTAATAAAGCTATTGTGCCAATAAATTAATGTTACTGTAGGCAGGTACTTGCCTCGAAATTTAATGTAGTAGGTAAATGGCTTCGATTTTGATCAGAATCAGTACCCATAATTATTATAAGTGCCATTTTTTTTTCATATCAGTGCTTTTTTTGGATTTTCACATTAATAATAATTATCATAGTAACTATCGAAAATTATTTTGTGATTGTCGACACTACAAATTACTGTTTCATAATCATTACGTTAATGAAATTTGTAAATTAATATTTTAGTTTAGTTTTTAAATATATCGAGACACTCTACACTCTAAGCATTATTAACATTTGCATGTCTATAACGTGATCTAGTAGTTTTTACCCATCCTAAAAGCACCCAACGCACCTAAAGAAGTTTTCGCTTTAATTTTTTTGAAATATAGTCTCTAAAGGGGAAGAAAAAGATAAGAGCCTCTCTGAGAAGAAGCCTACAAAAACTCGAGTAGGTACAAACTTTTAAAGGAAATTAAAAAATATATTTAATATGGCTATTGTAAACAAAAATTACCCTTGCCCGTGGAATACACAGTCACACAGTATTCTCATAACCTGTCATCGCCAATGTAACGGGAGCACAATGTGTGTTCTAATAATAATTTGTTTACAAAATCCCCCATTCCCCCTAATTAATACAAACGCACATATTTGGTAACATTGTTTTAAGCGCAGACAATCAGCAAGACTATCTTTGAATATTTTACAATCTAGTTATTTATATTAAGTCGTCTACAATTTTATTAATGTGTACCATCTATCACCATTTTTAGGGTTCCGTACCTCAAAAGGAAAAACGGAACCGTTATAGGATCACTTTGTTGTCTGTCCGTCTGTCGTGTCTGTTATGAAAACTTATCTAGGGTACTTCCCGTTGACCTAGAACTGTGAACTTTGGTTATATCATACAAAAAAAAACTTTTTGAAATTTGTGTAGTGCACACGGACAAAGTTGCAAGCATAAGCTAGTTTACAATATATATAAATATAATAATATACCAGGACTTAAACCAGTTTGGTTCCTGAATAAAATCTGTTGAAACACTTTGTCTCTAGTCTGCAGCGCTCATATCAAAGCGGGTGTTTGTTTATTATAACTGAGCCACTTGTTGAACGGTAACGAAATAGGATAGAAAATAAACATTACGGTTTTTCGATTGTTGGTTTTTACTAACTAATGATAAATGAGGATGTCTGGTATATTTTTATACATGCAGCATAATATTGTATATCAAATCTTTGAAAAGAGCAACCACCAAGTTTCTTGCTGGTTCTTCTCGGTACAAAAGACATTTCGAACCAATAGTAGATGCTCTTGACGATTCAAAAGCACTTGTAATAGTCTAATTAAATAAATACATTTTGACTTTGAATTTAATTTCGCATCTCAATATTAATTTGAAATGAATAATAATAAATAATTATGCCGCCGGCCGGAACATTATAGCTAGCACTCTCAGGCATGCGGTTTTATCACGATATTTTTCACCATTAAAACAACTCCCTAAAGTTAGAGGACTGAACCCCCAATCCCCGACCAAGAGTCTTTACAACTAGACTATCACCGCTTCTAGACCGCTTTTTATCATAGCCATATATAAAGGCGATTCCAAAAACATTCAAAGGCGCTCGTAAAGGCCTATTCGTCCATATTGAGAATTTGAATTTTTATGTAAGATTCAAAGTGGCCACTTTTCGCCACGAACGAGGCGAAAGCTTCCGTCGATCCTTTTACTCGCACAATTGAGGCAAAATGCCTTTTCTTGAACCGTCTTTTAAACGAAATTGCTGTGTTACATACAAAAAACATCAAAAAGGATGACTTAGGTAATAAGTAGTACCACGTTTCAAAAAATATTTATGCTATCGACAAGCACTGTAAGCATTTATTTTTTATAAGAATTTATTTTATTTTTTATGACATGTTATATTTGTGCTAACATTAGAATTTTTTAAAGGTAGGTGCGCGCGCCGATAAAGCTCGTATGCGATTTTGATTTGTGTTTAAATTCAATTCAATTTCAATTTAAATGTTTTATTCAAAGTAGATACAAATGTACACTTTTTGAACGTCATAAATGAAATAAAATAATTCAATCAGTAAACATAAAATAAAAATTAATTGTACAATTTTAAGCTAGGTAAATAAAGTAAAAATAATAATTTTAAACAATAATTAATGAATTTCAGTATGAATACAATGTCAATAGCAATAAAATTAACAATACATATAATTAACAATATTATTATCAATAATATTAGGTACTTCATTGTGTTAGAGGAGCTGTCCAAGCATCCTTATCCGATATATAATCGTTTAAATTGTAATATCCTTTCTTGCACAGGTTTTTTTTAATGTACCGTTTAAACCTCCCTTCTAGTAAACTTTGAACTTCGACCGGAATTTTATTTTTTTTTTTTTTTTTTTTTTTTTTTTTTTTTTTTTTTTTTAAAAAGAATATTAGCCATGTTAAATGACTAATATTCCCCTTTCCTCTCCAACTAAGCGTCAGGCTTGTGCTAGGAGTAGGTACGACAATAGTGCAACGGGCGGGGTTTGAACCGTCGACCTTTCGGTTTTCAGTCCACTCCTTTACCGGTTGAGCTATTGAGGCTTTTTTTTATTGTAATAGCGAACACCGCTGCCCAAAAACGACTCGCTTACTTTTTTTAGTCGAAACCTCTGGGTTTCCAATTTATTTTTATATCGTGTGTTAATATTATGCCGTTCATAATTAGTTCTAAGATTTCCTATATTTTTACGAACATACATAATATTTTCATATATATATTGACTCGCTACTGTCAATATATTGCTCTCTTTAAATATTTCTCTTAGCGATTCACGTGGACTTAAGTTGTAAATGGCGCGAACTGCTCGTTTTTGTAATAGGAATATGGTTTTAATATCAGCAGCTCGGCCCCACAACAAGATACTTACAGTCCGGCGCGGCGCCGCGGCGGCTCTAACTTCAAGTACCTACAGATGCTTCCTGTACATGAAGACCTGCACCCGAGACCTCATAATTGCTTTTTATTAGGCGTGATCATCGTCAGCCTATACCGTTCTCAAAATCAGGAGTCACACGACAGGATTCCGTATCATCTTACAAGAAATAACACTTTTTAAACTTTCATGGTGGCTATTCAGAATGTTTTAGATAAGTATTTGTTGTTATAGGGATAATAGAAATACAAATTCTGTGAAAGTTTCAACTCCCTATCTATTACGGTTCACGAGACACAACCCGCTGACAGACAGACGAACGTATGGACAGCAGAAGCTCAGTAATCCCTAGAGTCCTGTTGGAATCCTTTGGGATACGGAACGGAACCCTAAAAAAAGCTTCATTCAATCTAATCAACTCACTTAACTCACTTTAAAGGAATGCGGCTTCTGCATTTAATTTCGCCGCTATAAAGGCGAGTGTATATTTCATAGCCGGCCCTAGTGGGCGTTGAGTGGGGTATTTTATTGGCTTATTATACAATATTCTCAGCTAAAAGTCCTGGAAAGAGTAGGTTTTTAATTGGGCAGTGAGCTCGCGTGGCGCTGACGGCAGGATTATTCATGGCTACTTCACAGCGATCCAACGCGTTCATTTTCTCGCCTTTTTTTCTATTAATTTTCACATACATTGATTAATAGATAAAGTTTTTTGAACTAAATAATTTAATTCAGAGGCATTTCAATTTTATTGTGATATACTTAGGTATATTTTTTA
Organism: Maniola jurtina; assembly: GCF_905333055.1. Taxonomy (NCBI): domain Eukaryota; kingdom Metazoa; phylum Arthropoda; class Insecta; order Lepidoptera; family Nymphalidae; genus Maniola; species Maniola jurtina. The sequence continues at coordinate 9,730,638 of NC_060030.1, forward strand.
TTTATTCTGATATTAAGTTAGTGCTTGACTGCGACCTCATCTAGTGGTAAGTGATGATGCAATATAATATAAGATGGAAGCGGGCTAACTTGGAAGAGGTATGGTAGTTTCACCCCTGATTGATTTCTACACCGGAACACTAAATCGCTTGGCGGCACGGTCTTGCTAATAGGGTGGTAACTAGCCAAGACCAAAGCCTCTCACCAGACCAGAGATAAAAAAGTTATAAATTTCCAAATTACCCCTGCCGGGAATCGAACCAAGGACCCTCCCACTTATAAGACACCAGCGTTCACCACTGGACACTGTACCTACCTACCAGGGAGGACGCCCATATTTTATACCTCAAATAACAATAAACTAAATATTAGTACAATAGTACAAAAAAAATTATATACTTATAATATGAAATAATCGCTCGATCTGGATTTAGTTTTTCTTCTCAAAGGATTTCTCAATTCTCATCTCAAAATGGAGTTGTTTTTCTAATAATGTTCACGATTTATAAGACGTGTTAAAAATAACATGGCGAAACAAAAATCCTTTGTTGAGACAAAATAACTTAATATTAATATCTCAGTATGTTTTTAGGGTTCCATGCCTCAAAAGGAAAAACGGAACCCTTTTCTGTCTGTCTGTACGTCCGTCCGTCCGTCCGTCATTATTTGCTGTTTAGTTGCAAGTCTGTGAAAATTTCAACCATATTTCAACTGTCTACCTATTACCTACTTACTACCTATTAGCACGCCCACAGAAATACTGTTCGTTGCTCGTAGGACACACACCTATCACTTGAGAACGGGTGGAACGATTTGGCTTTCTTTTTTGAAGATGTTTTGTTTGAAGATGTTTGTATCAAATTATGTTTATATGGAAAGCTAAAATTTCCCGGAACTTCCTCGTATTTCCACGGACAGTATACGCCTAAAAGCTCATCTTGTAATTTTTCATCAGACTAAATAAATAAAGAGCTTCTTTTAACTCTACGGCACGACTGTCTCGAGAAATATAGGTAAAACGTATATACGACAGTTGAGACTAATAGGGAAGTTATGGGTATCATATTTTATTGCCAGTAATCTCAAAAATTAAGGCAATTTGTTAAAATCTTCTCATTGTTACCGCAAAGCCTGTTATAGGTTCTGACCCTCTCACTATTACTAGTATTTTATCACTTGTGATAATAATAATGAGATAGTGTGACTTATTATAATTCACTTTTACACAATCTCTAAACTAAATTGACTGGCCTAAATCTAATACTATCCTTTTCCGCAAGAAGTATTTGAAAAAGATAGTCTTAATATATAAAAAGAAAAGCTGACAGACTGACTGACTGACTGATCAATCAACGCACAGGCTCTAACTACTGGATGGATCGGGCTAAAATTCGGCACGCAGATAGCTATTAAGACATAGACATCCGCTAAGAAAGTATTTTTTTTTAATTTAACCCCTAAAGGGGTACAGTAAGTACCGTAATACAGTGAAATTTGTGTAGACTACGCGGACGAAGTCGCAGGAATAAGTTTGTTAGGTATAGGTATATTTAGATTTTAGACCTGTCACAATGTTGTACACAATCTCTAAACTAAACAGAATCAGCAACATTAGAGGTGTATTGCGATCGTCACATCACATTGTAGACACAGAATACGAATTTGTGAATACTCGTATCAAACTTTGGCAAAAAAAAAAACAAAATCTTATCGTAATCGTCACGCCCGTTAAGGCGGAAGTTAATTTAATGTTCAAGTCGGGCGACGGCGGCGAATTCGCACATTTCTTCTAGAAGAGGGCGCGCTTTGAATCTATTTCACGCACATTACGCACCCGGTTTATGAATTATTGCAGCTGTAAAACTCAGTACATATCACTCCATTTACCCCATTTTTAATAATTTAGCGCCGGCATTTCGGAATTAATGGCGTTATTTTTTATATTTATTGCAATATTATTATCACTACTCAAATTATATATGCGAAAGTGTGTCTATTTATTGGTTTGTTGGTTTGTCCTTCAATCACGTCACATTGGAGCAACAGATCGACGTAAATTTGTACATGAGTAGATAAACATTATACCTACCTATTAGGTTAAATACCTGGAGAGAGACTAGGATATTCAATCCCGGAAAATCAAACAGTACCTAAGTGCCTACGTGCGTATGGTAGTTTAAAATATTTTCAAGTGATATGGCAAAAATTAGGTGTGATCTAGTTGAGACAGCGCATTATAGTCTATTGTGCTGGTTTAACAGGGCTCCTCCGTCACTTACTCCATACAATCGTAGTCCCAATTCCATTTGAATATTAAGCAACCAAAGTCCATTAAATTTTGCAGACATATTCTAGAAACTAATATCTGTGCCTGTGGTGTTTTAGATTTTTCTAAAAATATGTAGTTTTAAAATTACAGGGGCTCAAAGATTTGTATATAAATTTTTAAGACCGCGTAACATTGAAACCGAACATTTTAACGGAAATCTGGAAAACCACAGGCATAGATATTAGTTCCCGGAACGTTTCTACAAAATTCCATTGAGTATGATTGGTTAGTATTCAAATGAGAGACGAACTACGTTTGTATGGAGCGAGTGACGGAGAGACCCCTCTTAAGCAACGTTGAGTCACCAGTCATTACCCAAGTGCGTATCTAAAATGGATGATGAACTTCTAATGTGAGAATTTGGCGTTTACCTCTCCTTCGCGATTCGGATTTTGGTAATGTAACTTAATTTATGTTAACTTATGGATAAATTGCTACATTATAATGTATTGTTAAAGTCGAGACCCGATGGCGCCGAACAGAGGAATGACCAGCCAATGGTGCTAGCAACCGAACCGTTTTGACGGCATTCAGTCTACACGGGTTGGTTTTATCGCAACTATTTAATATTTATTATTGTATTCTTTATATTAGCTTAATAAACGAGTAGTTATTTATGATAATAATAATTCGTTCAAGCTTTAAACTATTCTTCCTATTCAAACTTTAGCCAAACTTAATGAAAAAAATTCATGGTTGCAACTTCGTTATCTGTAATTAGCTACTTTTTAAACGTTTATTTTATTAACTAACAAAGTTTATTTTAAAAAATTATTTCTATTTTATAGGGCATAAAACAGGCATTCTGAAAAATTCTTCAGTAATTATCACAGTAAAATAATAATCTTTCCATAATTTCCTAGTAGGATCAGTAGGGTCAATCAGGCATCAGAAAGTCATAATTCGCCATTGATTGTACGCGAAGTTCTATAAGAAGCGGTGCAGTAGATGTATATAATTGAAAAATCCACTGATTCCAAAATATTTTAGAAATTACTTACGAAAATTAAGCTAAATAAAAATTACTCAACAGTAGGTTTCTCTAAACTGCAAAATAAATACTTAAGGCATTCTTAAGACGTATTTAGTGTACAAATTCACTAATTAAAGAGAGTGCACGAGAACCGACGTGTGTGTTCAAACTTGAACTTAGTATCTATTGAACCCTAACCATCGCAAAGAGGAAGTAGGTACTACACTTCGCTAGACGAGAATATCGAATACTCCATCCGAAAATACAAAATGACAGTGACTAATTTGATCTCATCAAAGTACTGAAAGTCTGATCTTCTTTTAGCGTTTCTATTAGGGAAAAATTAATAGCTAATGCTTTGGTAGGTATTTGTTAAAACCTTTGTTAAAAGTGATACACGTTTACTGACGCGTAATTTAATTATTTTTTCGTTTTCTTGTACCAATTCCTTAAAATTTCAATTTTTTTACTAAACAATTAAGTATGTAGTAAACTTCTCTAAGACAAAATAATAGTTATAATCTCTTGATTGAAATGATCCACCCTTTCAAGATGGATTACTGTATATTATAAGGCTTCTATAATATAATATCTAGTAGGTACTCCATTATAACTAGTATCTCATATCAGCCTGAGTGTTCATACTCAATGTCCCAATAAAGTTTTGTCAGGGGATCTTTGCCGGCACATAATAAAGTATTACAAAAGCCAAAGACCGTCATTGTTGCGGGTACTTCAATCCCAAGATCCACTTGAAGCTGCGCTTAGTGTGGCAAGCGCACTCGACTAATATCTGTGAAGATTTGATTTTTGACCTTTCTATATAATCACTTGCCATAATGCGACATCGCAGTCAAGGGCTGACTTCTAATGGAATTAAAAAAAAAAATGGTAGAACAAGATACTATTTAGTACATACTCGTATAGTTACAATGCATTTTTTAATTTGGAGAATCATTCAAATATCCTCAAAATCAAATCTTTACTTAACAAATTTTTATCCTACAAAATGGTCTGTTATTAAAAAAATATGTAGTAAAATTAAAATTTAATTATAAAATAATAACGGTATCAATAAATAGGTACCTCATAATATATTAGTAGTTTATGAAACGGTTGCATAGTAGAGGCTATTAAAACACGAATGTGGGTTTAAGAATCAAGCCGTTAGGCGAGTTTTTTTAATATTATCACACAAGTGTTTTAATATTTAATTATGAAAAGTTTCATACACTACTTCTCTTAAAATCCAAATCATAAAATCTTGGTAATATTTGTCGTTTTTTGGACGTTGTCGTTGTTATTTCCAAAATCACAACGACAACGGACCGACAAACGTTAAACGTCTTACAGCAGTGATACATTCATTTAACCCCAATTACCTTTATTTGAATATTGTAAGTAATTAATTTTTGTAAAAAATCGTTTAATTTTTTTAATACAATAGAAAGATAGTTGTGGCAAAGTTTTACCAGTCAATCATGCTGTAATCTATTCTACTATCATAAATACAGATATCTGCAGATTCAAACGGCCGGATCTTAGACTAATTTCCTTTGATGCGGGTCAAATTGTCGCCTCAACGCGAATGTTTAGCAAATGTTTTTCGAATGCCAAATTATACGTTGACGCCGGCCACATCTACGAATCTTTGCCGAAGATTTGCCGAATGTTTGCCAGTGGAGCTACACCATAACAGAGAAGTAATTCGCGCTAGTAACTCAAAATATTCAAACGCTCCTTGTAGGAGAAAGATAAGGTTTTATGAGTTCACCGCGTCGTTTCTGTTCGACGAACAGTGAATGTGCATTGCATAGGTTTGTAAGGAAAACCAATTACGTTTAGGTTTATATGTATTTACTTTCTATAAAAGCTCTAACACTGAAATTACATAATATAATTTTCTGCTTATTTGCTGTACCCACGTAATATAGTTTTTTAAATGTACTCGTATTATATTATTGTATTTGTGATTCACTATTACTTTTTAATTATTATACATAGTAATTTTATTATTGCAGCCCAAGCTACGTATAGGTATCATATGCTATGTAAATCTTAACCAAAGGATCCGAGATTTTTTCTTGAGTCAATCACTACAACATGCGATGAACGAATATTTTATCCTGATCAATATCACTAAGTTCTAATCAATTTTTTATTTACAGTATTTTAAATAATAAATTACGTAACGTATTTTAAGCATATTATTACAGTAGAAGTAGGAACATGTCGATCCAAAAACAGTAATGGAATTCTCATGCTCGCCCGCTGACAATTCTCGGCGTTAGTTACACTTTAAATTTGCACCTCTACCTAAAGCCTCCGAGCGTTACAGTGAAAAACTTTCGCGAGCAGCCAAGGGATTTAAATGAGAATACATTTTATACTTATAGACTTGTCTTGACTGACTGACTGATCTATCAATCCTACAGCCTAAATCACTGGGATTAGAAGCTTGAAATTTTGACAATAGTTCCCTTTTGTAAGGCATTCACTCTTACTCACGCACTCACTCACTCACTCTCACTCACTCACTCACTCTCACTATTCTCTCTCACTCACTCATTCACTCTCACTAACCTCTCACTAACCTCTCACTAACCTCTCACTCTCACGCTCTCACTAAACACTCTCACTAACTCACTCTCTCTCTCTCTACTCTCACTAACAAACTGACTCTTACTAAGATACCATTTTTCTACTCCTAGGCGGTTTAGTTGGGGTTTTGGGTGAAATTTTAAACGAAAGTCCTTTATTATTAAAATCATGTCCATGAAAACTGGTATGTGGACTTTAGATCAAAAAATATGAGTGTTTCAGGATTTTATGAAATTCCATCTCTTCATCGATTTTCAAAAATTCCACTCGTGCGAAGCTGGGGTGGGTCAATTCGTTTTCTTATATAAAAGCAGGGAAGTTTTAATTTTATACAACTCAATCTTTTAATTAACACGACAAAGCTACCTAAACGATAAACCTAAAACCTTTAAATCTTAAAAGTAAGTATTTCACTATTTAAAATAATTTGTCTACATAATACATGTTAAAAACATTTATCTCAAACAAAATGAAACACGTAACGCCTCTCTTACTTGCCCGGGGTTAATAAGAGCCCATTTACATGCTTAAACCTCCCTTTGTATCAAGGTTATTTCACTTAAACACAAAAGAACAAGTAACATTAGAAAAAAGAGAACAACTTTCTTGAGCTCGTTTAAAAAGACTTTCGAGATTATTGCGCGTTTGACCTTCCATCTGCGTATTCAAGGCGGATTACTGAGAGTATTTTACATAGAATTTCTTTTTAACCCCCGACCCAAAAAGAGGGGTGTTATAAGTTTTGACGAGTGTATCTGTGTATCTGTCTGTGGCATCGTAGCTCCTAAACTAATGAACCGATTTTAATTTAGTTTTTTTTTTTTGTTTGAAAGGTGGCTTGATCGAGTGTTCTTAGCTATAATCCAAGAAAATCGGTTCAGCCGTTTGAAAGTTATCAGCTCTTTTCTAGTTACGGTAACCTTCACTTGTCGGGGGTGTTATAAATTTTTAATTTACACTTGTTTGACAGGTACGAAGAATAAAAAAATGTTTGAGTTATTTTCATGTTTACGTTTTTCTATTCTGTAAACTTTATGACGTGGCCACATAGCGATGAGATAGATATATGCGTGACATCGCGACATGAGTTTGACAATGATCCTACTAATAAACGCGAAAGTTTGAAAGTATGTATGCATTGATGTTTGTTATTCTTTCACGCAAAAACTACTGGACGGATTTGGGTTGAAATTGAGAATGGACATAGGCTACTTTTTATCTCGGAAAATCAATGAGTTCCCAAGGGACTTTTGAAAAACCCTGCTTATATCTACGCGAATAAAATCTCGGGCATCGGCTAGTATTAAATAAAATCATTACAATTTTGTTCAGATCATTGCGTAGATTTCACGAGAATTCCTCGCGATATTATCGTCATGGTATTATCTATGTTACCACACCAATATAATCAATTTAACTATTTAGCAGACTGTGCCTTTAAGGTTATTGTGGTTTTAGTGTAATAACCAAATAGAAACTGACCCCATTAGTCTTATACCTAAGTTATAACACAAGCAATCGTACCATTGTTTAATATTTTTCATGTCTAGGTTTGTTACTAAGTTAGAAATTTATCTTTAAAAGAAAATATAACAGCACGTGAAAGGTTGATCCATTTCGAGTGAACTCAATAAATATCGACAAGACAAATGGGATAAGTGAAAAATGACGCGGTGACAGCAGATAACAGGATAAGAAATATTGGTAACTTTACATTAGGTATAGGTACGATTCATAATAAGTATTTGTCTCTCCATATAAAATATTGAAAATCAAAAAATTTAATAAACATTAAAATTAATAATTTCGTTTAGTCCTGACACTTCCCTCTTCTTTACAAATCAAACAAATCTCGATGCCATCTTGTGGTCGATGTGTTCTTTGTCGACAATACTACTGCTGTAGCCACGGGCCGGTAGCTGCCATCAGCGGCGCGGTGTCGATGGTAGCCTGTTGTTGATTGTGGACCACAGACCCCTTGACGGATATTTATGTAAGAGTGAAGCCACACGATGCGTTGCGTTGGTGGTGCGGCACCTCAGCGGTGTCATACATACTACATAGAAATCGCAAACTGAGAAATTACAAATCTGACCTCTTTCAGCTCATTATTCAGGAGAAAATAGCCGCCAGAAGACCCTCTGGCTGGAGAAGAACATCGTGGTTTAAGAATTTATGTATGTAATAATGGTATGGGAAGAGTACCCGATCTTTTTTCCGGGCAGCAGCGTCCAAGGTGCAGATAGCCCTAATGGATGCCAACCTTCGGTAGGAGACGGCACTTCAAGAAGCGAAGAAGACAGAAATCGCTGTACCAACTATCATGCCACGCGATACGGCGGCGTCGCGTCCGTCGTGCGACGCGGAACCGCACGTGCAACGGACTTGGGACCAGGCGGGCAGAGACGAGGCGTGGAGGGGGATGTTGTGCAACGTGATACCACAGGAGTAGATATGTCATACTTTCTGTCGAAACGGCAACGCAGTGCGCGTGTAGCACCCAATACTGAAATCGTGCGCCGTCGCAACGCACAGGAAACGCATCGTGTGGCCTTAGCCTAAATCAGTAAATCCGGAAGAACTTCAACATCAAGTCAAAATAAAGAATAATGTATTCGCCTTCGTTAATGATAAAATTGTAAGAAAAGTCCACTTGGTACCTTTTTGTACCTACTTTGAAATCGATAGTGTATTCCATTTTTTGTAATTAAAAATCATAGCGAAACAATAAAGAATAATTGTATTGCAGCTTTGAGCAATCTAAAGTATCACAGAACGCAGTTCATTTGGCTTTTTCCTGTTATTTGTTTCGTCCCTAGCGATTCATTTATTGAAGACTGCGTCGAATTGCAGCTCTCTTTTTTTGTCAAAGTAATTATTACTTTTTCTTTCTTCGGTTCGTCATTCATTGCTTTTAAAGTAGATAAATATGAAATAATATTTCGAAAAGATACATATTTGTTAACATTTGTCGTTTATTCAAAGACTTTTAAAGATAGTATTAATTCTGTATAAATTTTTAACCCCCGACCCAAAAAGAGGGGTGTTTATTCTAATATCTACACTACAGAAAACTTTCCTATAATTTGGTCTATCTAATAATCAAAAAAAAAAGGCTCCTTAGAGGAATTTCTTTACACAAAGTAAGGTATTAAGAAACCATATTATTATATGGCTTTAATCAGCAAAAAGTCTTCAAAACATTATTTAGTTTACATTTTGCGCGATGAAAGGAAAATCGCTTTTAAGCGACTTTTTTTTTTATACGAGTCTCAAAATTGTAACTTTTAATTACCTGTACCCTGATGTTTTGGCTAATACGTTTAAAATTGAAACATATAAGAGTTGATAATATTTTGATTATAAGTTACTATACGAAAAGACGTAGGTACAACACAAATACATAATTATTTCTTAGATTAATAAATTAATAGCAATTATTATTTTGTATTGTAATATCCATATATCAAACGCTCATTACATTTTTATCTAGAGGGCAAAGTGCACGAGTGTACTTAACCCAGTTAAAAAACCTAGAAGTACCTACCATTATTTATTTCTTCGCTATCGCGACTGATGTTCAGGGATTGTAGCAATACTGCTAGCAAATTGCTTTTAAGATGTATTTAATAAACCAGAATTAAGTAATGGGTAGGTTAAAATACAAATCTTTCAATTATGAAATTGGACTAAGAACCAGCGAGGGCCAGAACTTTGTTATTTTAAAAAGCTGAAAGTTTCTGTGCGTATTGTCCCCGACTCAGGGAAGAACGATCAGCAACTATAAAGTTTGGATCACGTTGGCTTTGGGTGATAACGGGTAAAAAAAGTGTAAAAATCTTGCATCAACGTACCTATAAATCGTTTTTTTTTTTTTTAATATTTTCTTCGAAATCATGCCATGCATTGACAGACACTTGGTATCATAGCAACCCTCTGCCAGACACCCTGAACCTTTTTTAAAATTACAATTACAATGAATTACAAAAAAAAATACAATTTATACTCTGAAGGATTTATTTTCCACCTTTTGTACCTGTTATTTCCCAAAACCACCATGATCCAAACTTTATAGTCGCTGATCGTTCTTCTCTGTGTCAGGGACAATATGCAGAGAAAATTTCAGCTTTTAGGTATACGTATAAAATAACGAAGGTCTGGCCCTCGCTGACTCTCCCTCTCTATAACGGTTGACCCTTATCCGTATTAAAATTTCCGTTCTTAAAAAATACATAATGCAAGTAGGTATTGTAATAATATGTAAATGATCACAGCTGATGATGTACTCAAAAAATATTCATTAATTTTTTACAAAAAAAATAATCCAAAACTACGGTTGGGGTCAAAGCTCTTGCCTTTCACAGTTCTCAAATAAGTAATTTAATTGACTGTTGCAGCCGCCATTAGACCAAATTAACAATAACAGAGTACTGCAGACTTTAAAATGAAGAAAACAAGTACAAAATCTAATTAAATTCAACAAAATTACCTCTATAATTCTATTTCACTGAGATACCTTTTAAACCAGTAATGGATGAAACAGTGAAGTTATAAAAAGAAAATACGACATTTTCTCGTCTGTGTTTATTACTGTACATTAGTTATACTGCTTCCGTAGTGTCGTTTCGGCATGAAATGGGAACTAATGAGATTTTGATGTTTTTTTGACTGAGGTTTTATTTTTCCTTGCTAACATAACGATGCAGCTACGGACCTTATAGCGTAAAAGCGAGGTGTGATTTTTCTGTATTCTATCTTTTTTATTGCCTAAAGAATTTTTGTATATGTAGTTTACACTTTAGTTTTCTAAGAAACTTAGACTTCCATCGTAGATTGCCATGTTGATTGAATAAATCTTAAATATACACATAGAGCTTAGGTATAGACCTACTTCTACGATGGCACGGAAACTTTTGGGTGCGAATCTGACTTGAACGGCCCGGTTTATCTTGTGATATAAATAGATACAGACAATACAGACAGATATAATTATATAAACATAAATGGAAAAGAGACTTTATGGTAATACACTGTAAAAAGGATAAATTATTCTAGGTACACACACTTTTCTTACACACATTTGTTTTGGTACTAAGTTAGGCAACTACTCACAAACATTATTAGCCGACACGGAGACCAACTGTGGCGACACACGTTAAGTAATTAATTTTGAGAAAACAGTTGCATTTAATATTGCAATTTGTATTCCACTGCACTCACTGTCCCGCCGAGTGCCGGAATGGGTTTAGTTTATGCTTGAGCTACACTATCGTCTTAAAACCGAATTTATTAGAAAAATGCTATATTTTGCAAAAATATTTTACACATAAGATGATATAGAGCAGCAGAAAAATTAAGTATTTAAACAAACATGGTCAGAAAATGCCAAATAAACCAAAATTTTTACATTAAAAATATAGTGCGAAAAAGTAAAACTGCCTTATACCTATATTAGGTATACGAAAAACTGTTTGCAAAATTTATTACAAAATATATCGTCAAAGAGAAGATAAGAACTAAATTAGAAAATAGTCATTGGCGAAATTTTGTAAGTTATTGATTTAATTAAAAATATTGTTATTATTTAAATCTATTATGAAGAAAATCTACAAAAATATTTTGCCGGACTTTTACACGGAAGTGTGTTGCTAGCTTTAAGTTGTCTCGTTGACTAGTAAACATTATGTGCAAGTTTATAAATTATTTTGCGCTCTATGAAAATTTCAGCAGCTTTTGCACTTTTTTAAGAATAAAATCTCAAAAGTTTTATGAGTTTGTCATAATTTTGTTTGATATTATTATGTAATATAGAAAATTCACGTTATTTTGGTTCGTTGAGTATGCAAACTGTGTTCAATGCCTAATTTAAATAAATACCTTTTGCACCCAGTGCGCTGAAATAAAATTCTACTATTTTGTAAGCTCACAAACACATTTGACACTTTCAGCGACAGATATAGGAATTAATATTTGTTAGACTGGGCTAGAAACTTAAAATTTTGCAGTTAGGTTTTCTTTTTAACGTAGACTCTATAACTAAGCCGGGACGGTTCACCTAGTAATATGTCATAATAGTGTCAATAATTTTGATTTAATTTTGATTTTATAAAACACTTATCAAGTCAACAACAATATATTTAAGTACATATCACATCAATTGATAAGAAAGGGAATTTTCATCGTCAAATTATTTAGCTCTTCGAATTAAGTGCATTAGTGTTTTTAGATTGCTAGAATAACATCGTCACTTTTCATATTATTATTATGATAAGTATTGAAGATAAGCAACGATCTAAATCCACTTCAAGTTGCCAGCTTCTATATTTTTTACTATTGTTTTTTATTCTTATAATATTACCAGTAGGTAGTTGAAATGACTTCGTCATCTCTCTCCTTTGAAATAAATTTCCAAGATTCAAAATCATATAACCCAATACAATATTGCAGTTCCCGTAACGTAACTTTCCTGCCAAATAAGTTAACAGTTCCTGAAACTAGTAATTTACTTTGTTTGTACCTATTTAGAAGTTGATATTTGGTTTTTTTTAATTAAAAATAAACTATAGGAGCACAATCAGCAATTTTGTTGGTTTTCGTAATTCCAACTTTAAAGAAAAACTCGACTCATTCCAGCTTTTGTGCTTATTCGTTGCAACTAGCACCTAAGCCAGACTGTAGTGGACCCTGATACGCATACATATTCCCTTATTTTCGAAATTTACATAAAACGATTACAGTTTCCTCACGCCTATAGAAATTTTACAATTTTCACTCGAGATTGTAGTTACAGCACAGTTTCGATAAACGGTAAATTGTATTTCGGATAATATATTAAGAACTTGGCGGACACGGTGACGCGTGTCTTGATAAAATTAATTAATTTTTATACTACATCTACTCAATAAAACTCTAAAACACTGTCTGACTGACATACAATATGGGTTTAGAAGCATAAAATTTTGCACAGCACTTTTTAAATAACATAGTAAGCACAGAAAAAGAATAGTGTCTACAGAAAATAATTAGGACGTGTTGATTAAATAGTAAAAGAGACTGACCAAATTAGTAATTTATATTATTACTTGTATGGTTCAAAAACGCTGTAAAATCTCCAAAGTTTGTTTTTAAACGAACGTCCTAATTACTGGGTAGTAATAAAGAAAAAAAAAAAAAATATTCTCTTATACAATGGCTCGGTCCACAATATTTCTAGATGACAAAGAGCAAAATACACAAAATCTGCGAGTGGTGAGCAACCTACTAGCCTTGCCATGGAAAAATAATAAAAAGGACTCTAGTTTTACGCGCCGTATTGAACTTAACGCGGACGAAAATAATTATTATAAATCATTATACGCCTTTAAATTATGTTTATAGGTCATATTTATTAACTATTGATATTCTCCATTGCTAAACCACTCTAGGTAAGAGACGGCTACTTATAGTTATTTCGTCCTAAGATAATGAAAGCTAATAATATTAGAAGATTTTGTCGTAATACATTATGTATTTTTCAAGATAACTCTACGAAATTTTTCCATTTAAGTATTTATTAAATCATAAGGACATAAACAGTAGGTATCCATCACTTTATAAAATTAAAAGTTTGATACTTTCATTTGATGTGTTCATGACTTTTCTTTAATTTAATTTATAACACTTAACTATGCGTAGGAACAATACGAGATTGCTGGAGCGAGTCAAATCCACGCTTTCTTGTCATTTACATAATCTTCGATTGTATAATATGCTTTTTTCAGGAGCATATTTTTAATAGATTTTTACAAATATTTCAATGCCTCTAGGTACATAAACGTGACATATAGACTACCTATGTTTTATTTATTCTGTGGTTAAGGTATACAGCACCTACATCCGTATGCTAGACCTCGGCTGTCTGCCGGCGACGTTCGGTGCGTTCAGCTTTCAGGCGTCTACGCCTGAATTAAACATGAGATTTCTGAACTGATCGTTCAGTCGGTAATCTCCTATAAACTGTAATACGATGCTCTTATTTTTATGAGAACACACGATTCTGTGGAACAGATTTTTAGAATGCAGACCCCGGCTTAGTTTACCGATGTTATTCTAAATAGGTATTAGAACTGGATACAAATTTACATGATTCTCCTGCGAGAGTTTTCCAAGTATTTGTCTATTCTAGTCTTCTTATTTCAAAAGACTTACTATTAAACAAGAATGTATGAAATGTTGAATCCTATACCTAACAACGTGACCGAAAAATCATTTTGTGATTTGCACAGGCATAGGAAATAAAAAAAAAACACTTAAATTGATTACTTTATTAGACTAGAGATTATAAATCGCACTAAAGAAATAAATACTTAAATAATAACTTTAATTTACAACACAGCTTCCGCCAATCTACATTCGTTTTATAAATGCTTAACTGGTGTGATTATCTGAACCAAACAAAACGCTCACCTAACCATATTTACATTTACACTCAAAATCTCACAGCCAATAAGCCTAGACTTTAACTTATTATACAATTTCATTATGGTACATATCACAGGCAAATCTGTGTGGGAATATACCCCAGTACATTATTGGGATTTTAAATAAATAGTTATTTATTTCTAGTTCCGCTTGGATCCCTCCAAATAAACAACTATACTTCACGATTACGCTATCGCTTGTTCGATGTATTTTTTTTTCTTCGTTTTCTCTTTGTAATATAAAAATATCATGTCTGGGATCCACATTGCTAAGAACACTACCAGAAGTAAGTTCTGTGCTGTAATGCAGACGATGTAACTGTCAGTATAATCTCTGATCCACCCCAGGAAGTATCCTGCTGGGGGTACGATAATACCCATGCTCAACATGCCCAAACCAACGGCTGAAGGCACTTGATCCATTCTACACTCGTCTGCAATAGCAAGATTTCTGGCAACTATCACCATACTTCTTCCAAATCCATAAAGAGCTGACATAGTCAAAAGCACATATAAGCCGGTTTGATATGCCAAAACTGAAATTAAAATAAGAAAAAGAATTAATAAATTATATCATTAAATATTGAAAACTGCTAAAGTAATTGGTAACTAAATAAATATATAACTATAACAGTTTTTTCAACAAAGAAAAAACAAGCATTATAATATTAATTGCTTCGAATAAATTATAATATTCTTAATCAGAATTCTTGAACAAATAACAGCCATCAAAAATTTGATATCGCTGCTTTAAACCAATAAAATAATGAGTACTCACTTTGTCTCACGACAATCAACCATATGCTAGTCATGATCAGCATAAATCTGGCTTTAATATGGTACTTATCCTGCAAGGACGGCAGCGTCAGTCTGCCTACAATATCAGCCAAAGCAACAGCTGACATACAGAGAGCAGTCTGTTTTTTGTCCATCGAAGCTTTTTTCTGTAAAACACAATAATTTTTAATGATGAGAAAAATTAACAAGAAAAGTCTGAATGAACAAATGTTGTATTGTATTCGATAGTTTTGTGAAAATCTCAGTTTAACCATTCTATCATAAACAAAGTATAATAATAATAAATTTTTATTGAGCAAATAAGTAAATAATAAGTAAATAATACTTTGTTTACTATTATTACTATGAAAAATTCAATAAGCATTTACTTTAAGAACTGCGCAAAAATTAAGGTCTTTAATAATAATTAATTTAATAATGCTATGCACCTGAAGGAAAAATGGATACAACATGCTGAAGTTTTGAATAGACACCACTGTGAGTGCAGTTCCAATGATCACGTTTAAGAAACGAGGACTCGACAGAAGAGATATGTCGAATAGGTCGTATATTTTTCTCAATAATGTTTTCTTTGGTTTTGGTGTTTCGTATTTTCCTAAAAAAAAAAGAAACTTATTAAGCACTTAGCTTAGGGTATTCGAATAATGCGAAAAAATAAATAAAGTCAATTTTGTCAAAGTCGGTAAGGGCATGTGTAACGTTGTAACTTGTTCCCTAAAAATTAAATAAATATTTAACGCGGAACCCGCAAGTGCAGTGCGCGGACGGCTACCGAACCTACTCCTAGAAACTGGTTTTGCACACGGGCCGCGACGCGCGGCTGCCGGCGCGGCGCGCGCGCGCTCACTCACTACACGGACTCGGCACCGACGGTTCGTTTTTCGATACAGAAACTGAAATAACCGCACTACGCGTCCTTTAATTAACCTAACCTATTTAAAATTCAAGTGTGCTAGTGCTCCATAAGGACCCGCTGGGGTCCGCTGCATAGGCACTGAACTCAACGGCCCTCCTTCTACCTGGTGCAACGCTCTAACGCCGAGGAGCTGCCTCTGGAGCACGTCGTTAACCTGCCTGACGGAACCCCAGAAGGCCACGGACTTCCTCCTGGAGCAGGCCAGTCTCGTTTGTCCTAACTCATCTGCAGGGTGCGTGCGGTGGTAAAGACGATTAAAGGCAGGATCGACCCACACCCGGGACTTTTATTTAACTATTCCTGTGACGGTCTACCCCGTCACAGTGATAGTTAAATAAAAGTCCTGGGTGTGGGTAGCTAGAAAAAAATATGTTAATTTTAGTTAACCAATCCTTCCACTCTTGTTCGTTATAGTTTTTATGTTTACGAGTAGGTAAGGCGCTCGAATTGCAGCAATCTTGCACAGCTAGTTTTTTGACTTATTTTTAGAATTAGATTTCCCTATAGCTAGGCAATCAGTGCAGTCAGGAAACTTAACTCCCTGCTTTCCACATTTAAAACAAATGGGAAACCGTTCCATCTTACACTGGCTTAGGGTGTGGTCATTAGTTCGACACCTAGGACATGATAAACGTGTAGGTTTAGAGACCTCTGCAACGGCATTAACGGACTTTGGTTGCATATTATTTTCATTTTTAGTTGTGTAGTATTTTTTTGTGTAGTTGTGATTGAATTTAGAGCCAAAAGGTTTGTGTGTGTTAAAATGTTTATTTGAGTTTTGGTTAGATTTAGGTTCAAAAGCTAGGTCAGGAGCTAGTGTATTAGGAGTTACACGCGGTGGATCCCTATATTGAGCTGTCATTCCATGTACGCTTTCGTAGTTTAAGCACAAAGTACGTAACTTTTCGACCGAATTTAAACTGTCTGGGTTAGCTGCTAAAACGTTGGCGTAACACGGCCGTATGTTATGTAGTAAGATTTCAAGTTTGTCCTGTTCTGACAAAGGCTTTATAAGTCTAGAAAAATAGTCAGCCATTATGGAGAAGTATATAACTATATCTTCCGTTTCGCCCTGCGTTCGGCTACGGATTTCAGCTAATAGTCGGTAGTCATAGTCTTTCTTAGTAAAATCTCTAAGTAATAGTTTAGCTAACTCGTCCCAAGTTTTGACTGTATCGCGTATGCTCCGGTGCCAATGCTTGGCATTGCCCGTGAAAAATAATGGCGCTTGAGCTAATAGGCGATCCGCTGTTATATTCTTTACAGATGCGTATTCTTTTACATCCGTAAGGAATGCACGGACGCAAGTTGCACCATTAAATTTAGGTCTAATTCGATCTAACTGGTGGTCACAATTTATTATTGTCGTAGCTGGCGAGGTAGTGTTCTCGAAAAAAGGTTGGCCTGCACTAGATGTACTCGGCGTGGGGGTACTAGGACGTTGTATAGTAGCTAAGCGATTGTACAAGTCGTTGAAGTCTTTATTTACTCCCTTGGCCGTGGCGCTAGGCGTCGAGTCGTCAATGCGTTTCAACCTATGGTAGATATGATAGCATAAAGCGCGCGATCGTTCGTGAAGACTATAATCATATTTTTCCTCTAGCTGTTTTACACGCGTTGCAAGCTCTTTTAAAGAAATAGCGGCTCCCGAAAGATCGTCGGCCGGGTCTAGACCTGACTCCAAAATATCAGTGCTTGGTAGCGAAGGCGTTAGTTTAGCGATTTGCTTTTTAAGTTCGATCACCGTAGAAGCTGGTTCTGCACCTCTTATTAAGACCTCGTAAGACAGTTCATTTTTGTTTAAAAGAAAATATTTGATAGGGTGAGTTCCCATTTTTACAAAAAAAAAATATACAGCAAAAGCGCAACAAAAATTTAAAAAATCAACAGTAGGTACATATAAATAAAAGCTAACTACAATTTTTAATACGTAAATGACATTAATGAGTGATGATATAAGCAAACAAGAATAATAAAACTAGTCTAATAAAATATTCTGACAAATAATAATACTGTAAACTGTTTTTTACAAAATTACTACGTACGACTCGGTGGCAATAGGCAATAATTAGCGCAGCGCGGGTAACAGCAGTAATTTTATTTTATTATGGCGGGTGGTCAGCGCGTGAGGTCGAATGCATAAGAAAAAGAAGGTAAAACTATCACAATCAATTAGGTAGGTAAGTTACGAACTGTTACGTAGTTATTGCAGTTAAATTACTATACGGTGCATAACTGAGACAATTTAACAATTTATAAGACTTATTTTGTAAGTTTAACACTAGTAACTAGGTATAGGTATGCACGTAACAGTTTATAATCGAAAATAGGCAAAACACAAAATAGCTTAAGCGTAATACGTTAGAGAGTACGTACCAGTTCGTTGTTGCAACACCTCGTCGTTTACACTGTTGAGAATGACGGTGCGGAATCTGTAGTGTTGTGTGAGAAGACTACAGGGTGGATTGGTGGATAAAGAACCACGGGAAGGGCGCCACTGTGACGGGGTAGACCGTCACAGGAATAGTTAAATAAAAGTCCCGGGTGTGGGTCGATCCTGCCTTTAATCGTCTTTACCACCGCACGCACCCTGCAGATGAGTTAGGACAAACGAGACTGGCCTGCTCCAGGAGGAAGTCCGTGGCCTTCTGGGGTTCCGTCAGGCAGGTTAACGACGTGCTCCAGAGGCAGCTCCTCGGCGTTAGAGCGTTGCACCAGGTAGAAGGAGGGCCGTTGAGTTCAGTGCCTATGCAGCGGACCCCAGCGGGTCCTTATGGAGCACTAGCACACTTGAATTTTAAATAGGTTAGGTTAATTTAAGGACGCGTAGTGCGGTTATTTCAGTTTCTGTATCGAAAAACGAACCGTCGGTGCCGAGTCCGTGTAGTGAGTGAGCGCGCGCGCGCCGCGCCGGCAGCCGCGCGTCGCGGCCCGTGTGCAAAACCAGTTTCTAGGAGTAGGTTCGGTAGCCGTCCGCGCACTGCACTTGCGGGTTCCGCGTTAAATATTTATTTAATTTTTAGGGAACAAGTTACAACGTTACACATGGGCCGTAAAAAGTTAATAGATTGACAGACATACACTTTTGCATTTATAATATTAGTAGGGATATTAGTACAGGAATTATAAAGAATAATATTAGAATTACCATTCAATAGATCAACTGATTTCCCGTTTGTGTTCACTTGCAATTCTTTGTAACTTTGTGATAAGGCTTTATTATTATTTGGCTTCTCAGCTACAATCTCCGAAATAAGTGAAGGTTCTGTAGCACGTCTAGTTTTTTTGAATATTACATTACCGTTAGCATTATAATCTTTATTTTTAATAGGATCTTTGTTATTTTCTTCTAGTAGGTGCATCTTTTCATCTACTTCAATTTCTACTTCAATTTTTTTCATGTGCCATTCCACAGGTTGAATCAACAATGTTCCGCATATCTACAGATAAAATATTTCAAATCAAATACATCAAATTTAATTTTCAAAAAAAAAAACGAATATCTTAAATAACGGGGTAGGTGTAAAATATATGTTTAATATCAGTTATAACCTTCCTTTTATCTACTGTAGTGTAGAGCAACTCATATTTGTTCAATTATATACCTTGTGTATAATATAATTTTCAAATAAACAATTTCATAGTAAACATCCGCTTGGACACTATAATATTACTATAGAAGCTTCCTTTTATGTACAGTAGAGTAACTTCATTCAAAGTCATTTATATTAATTAAATTATATACCCCACGTATAATATAATTTTTAATAAACAATTTCATTATAAAAATCCGTTTAGATTCTATAACATTATAGCGGCAGCTTTTTTTATGTACAGTAGAGTAAGTTATTTTAATTAAATTGTTAACCTGCAATTGTGTTTGTTAACCTGCATTTAGAGCAAATAAATAAACGATTGATTGAAATTACAAACCCCGTGTAAACTTAAAGACGCCAACAGTAGACAAGCCCCTCTAAATCCAAATTCATCCAGAAGGTATTGCACGACATGAGGCATGAGAGTCTGTCCCACGCCGGTGCCAACCATGGCAAGCCCAACAGCTAGGCTTCTTCTGACTTTGAAATAGCTGTTAATAGCCACAAATGAAGCGTTCTGTATAAATCCTAGGCCAAAACCTAGAAAATGCTAAGAAAGTTAAAAATATATTTATCTATAAACATTGCAGAAAATTAAGCCAACATTGTATTGTAAGTATTAAGTATACATAATACTCTACCTAATAAAACACCATAGGTCAATATCAAATGCCAAATATTTGTGGAGAATCCACTTAACAATAAACCAGCTGTACACGAAACTGCGCCTGTTACAGATACAAATCTTGGACTCGTTAACTTTACTATAGCCCCAGCTATTGGTCCTCCGAAATTTGTGACAAATAACATTGTACTTAAAACAATAGCTGCTCCTTGTGTGTTATGCCCCATTGCTTCCAATGCATCTCCGTATAACAAACTAAATAATGATAACATCGACTGATTAAAAATCTAAAACAAAAGTAAAATCGTTTAGTACACTTTATTCGAAACGTAATAGTAATATCATGAGAACTGTTATTATCAAATAAAATGTGCAAAAGTACCTATAGTCAGAGGAATAATATTATAGTTAATATTAAAAGGGGTCTCTCCGTCACTCGCTCCATACAAACGTAGTTCCAATTTCATTTGTATATTAAGCAACCAAAGTCCATGAAATTTTGCAGACATATTCTAGAAACTAATATCTGTGCCTTATTTCATGGACTTTGGTTGCTTAATATTCAAATGAAATTGGAACTACGACTGTATGGAGTAAGTAACGGAGAGAGCCCTGTTAAGCAACATTTAATATCTGTCATACGATGATACGACGTCATAACTGCGTAGACAATCAATATCTAATAAGGAAGATAATGTACAAGGCATAATATTACATGAATGATAAACATCCTATTTATTGCTACTTACATTTGAAAGGGCCGTTCCTAATAATACCATCCATCCCCATCCCCCATCAGGTGGCACCAATTTTATTCTTTTCTCTATTTTCTTGGCCGTCTGCGGTATTAACGCAAAAGAGTTTCTTTTTGACATCTTTATTGTATTGGATACTTGATCACGTCATTAATTTGTTCTTGTATTTTATATCTGCAACCAAACCTTTATATCAGTTTATATTTACCTATTTTATTTATAATAACGTTGTAATACAAAACTATTGATATTATCATGACTACAGTTTTATCTATTTTAACTCCTGACCCAATAAGAGGGGTGTTATAAGTTTGACATGTGTATCTGTGTATCTGCCTGTGTCATCGTAGCTCCTAAACTAATGAAGCGATTATAATTTTTTTTTTGTTTGAAAGGTGCCTTGCCTTGCCTTGATCGAGAGTGTTCTTAGGTATAATCTAAGAAAATCGGTTCAGCCGTTTGAAAGTTATCAGCTCTTTTTAGTTACTGTAACCTTCACTTGTCGGGGTGTTCTAAATTTTTAATTTACACTTGTTTATTAAGTGTATTGTATAATTAAGTGCAAAACCGTATAATAAATTCACATGTTATGAAAATACGTTATGACTTATTTTACAATTTGAACTTCCGTAATAAGTCCGTCGTAGCAACCGATTACTGATAAATAGTAATAATTATATTATAGAAAGAGGTCATTCAAGGATGTTATTAATACTATTATTGTACTTATAGATTAGCAATATCAGCTTTTTACAAAATATAAGTACGATGATGCTCAAAAAGTATTTGGAATTTATATACCTATGTTATATTTACTTAGTTATTATATTTTTGGTCAGTGCTAAATTGGCTGCTTTTACGAACCAAATATCCTGACCTTTAACTTACTTCAAAATTACACTAATACCTAAATAGTGAAGTAAAGATCGGACATTACCTACTGTCACCTTTTAAGGTCTACCAATACTTAGACCACATCGTGAGTAAAGTTGTTACAAAACTTCTGCAATAACAACTTTGTTTTAGATTTCAGTTGATTTGGTCTAACATAACTTTAGATGTCGTTCATGGTACACAGGTTTTATCTAAGTGCTAGGCACGTACCGAATACTAGTTGCGGAAGAACAACTAGCACCAGTTAAGTTCTTTTATAGATAAGAGATTACATATTATGAGATACTAGCCGATGCCCGCGACTTCGCCCGCGTGGATTTAGGTTTTTCGAAATCTCGTGGGAACTCTTTGATTTTCCGGGACAAAAAGTAGCCTATGTGCTAATCCAGGATATTATCTATCTCCATTCTTTTAAGCCAAATCCGTCGAGTAGTTTTTGCGTTTTTGAAGGAGTAACAAACATACACACACATACACACACACACATACAAACTTTCGCCTTTATAATATTAGTGTGATACGACAATAACAATAACATACAACGTATCAAACTACTTAGCACATACAAATCTTTCCCATTATTCACGAAATATGACTAAGAGCCAACGCATGCCTGACCTTCTTTATTTTTTAAAAGCTGAAAATTTCTATGCGTATTGTCTTCAACTCAGGGAGGGACGATCAGCGATTATGAAATTGGATTACATGGCTCTGGGAAATAACAGGCAATAAAGGTGTAAAAAATCATACGTCGAAGTGTAAAGACTAGTTTTTTAAATTTTTTATTAAAAACTTGGACTTTATACGTTGACTTTTAATACAAGAAACTTCCAGCTTTTATAAATTAACGAAGGTCTGGCACGCGCTGACTCTCTCTATACAGGTATTTTTCCTAATTTCTGAGAACCTTCATTGCGTAACGAAGAACGGAGTTTCTGTACATCACTGATTAGCACTTATTTCTATGAAATCATAGTTAAGTATTCACAGAACCAAAAAAAATGCAGAAAAAATCTCTTACAAAAATAAACTTGTCTAAAATACTGTCCCGCAGAATTTTTTGTCTATATTCTATTTAGGAATCATAGGAATTTGATATTTTCGTGTTTTTTGATTTACTAACTTTTATACTTAGTCACTTATCCAGAAACTAGCCCAACTCTAGTATTTAATAAATAAAAGATGTATGTATTATATTAAGTATTCTTTTTAATTTACACAAAAATCTTTCATAACAATGATAATTTTTATCGTACGTAACCTATATTGATAAATTAAAGTAATAAATAACTAAGCAAGGTCAGTCGCTATGACACTAAAATAAATAATAGCGATAAGAAAGTTCAATAAAGAAATGATACACTCCATCAAAATAAAATATAAAAGCATAATATGTAAATAATTCGTCACTGAATAGTGACGAAACAAAATCATAAACGAAACCATAATAGAACTGAACCTCAAACTTTGACTTTATTGCATAAAAACAAGAGTATTAACAGGGCTCTCTCCGTCACTTCTCCATATAATCGTAGTTCAAATTTCAATTGAATATTAAGCAACCAAAGTCCATGATATTTATGCACACATATTCTAGAAACTAATATCTGTGCCTGTGGTGTTTTAGATTTTTTCTAAAAATATGTAGTTTTAAAATTACGTGGGCTCAAAGATTTGTATGTAAATTTTTAAGACCGCGTAACTTTGAAACCGAATATTTTAACAGAAATCTGGAAAACCACAGGCATATATATTAGTTCCTAGAATATGTCTGCAAAATTTCATGGACTTTGGTTGCTTAATATTAAAATGAAATTGGAACTACGTTTGTATGGAGCGAGTGACGGAGAGACCCCTCTTAACCGTTGGGTCCAGAAACATAAGATGGTTCATAACGTATACACTAAGAAAGGATTTTGAGAAATTCTAATTCTTCAAAAACCTACATCCACGCAGATGAAGTCACAGAAAAAGTAATTTATCTCTATTTTATTTGATTCCAACTCAGAAACTGCCTAGCTGGACCATCAAATATTAACCTAAAACTGCGTCGTTTTTCTATGAAAGAGAAACATTTTCATTCTAAAAAGTGGTGTTCATTTATTCAGTGGCGTCGTGAATGACGACATGCAAGGTCATAAATGAATGAAACTTTTAAATAACTTCTTCATTGTAAATATTACAACGAAACTTTTAGTTTGAGGAATGATGTTCATTACTGAAATAATTCTAATCATTACGCAAAGCACTCTTGACAAAATGACTAAAACAAAATATCGACTTTTAATGATTATATTATTGTCATGAGCCACTCTGTTTTTTTAACAACATTGATAAATAATTTACGATAATTCTTTTTAGGGATCCGTACCTCAAAAGGAAAAACAGAACCTTTACAGGATCACTTTGTTGTCTGTCTGTCTGTCTGTCCGTCTGTCCATCTGTTCCGTTGCTCTTGGCCGTGTTTTTATTCAGAATATCATATACATACCTACGCATATTTTAAAATAAACATTTTAACAACAAGGTAGAGCAAATAATAATATTATAATGCAACGATTGTAGGTAAGTACGTTAAATAATTTTGATTGCTACTGAGCAATAAGTTTATAATTTGTACAATATATTATGTCATAAAACGAAACAAAATTGTTATTGATAATGTATTAGTAAAAATATTAAAATTGTATAAAAATTGAGTATTATCAATATCTTATAATTATCTTTATTTAAGTATTTACTCACTCGTATAAGTGTAAATAATTGTCAACCGTTTTATTATTTTAGCATTTAAAGTAATCCATTTAGAGATTATGACTGACAGACTGTTGAGACAGGCAGGTACTTACAGATATTTATTCAAATGATTATATATTATTATTATTGCTTAAGTCCATAACAGGTGGTTAAAGTTAGGTTACAGTTAAGGTTCAAGTTTGATGACCAATAATAAGAGTACTGTGCCCAAGTTAGTATTCATGCGTCCATGGTTAAATTATTATAGGTAAAACTCTGGTCGAAATTCGACAAACCCTGACTTATCCAACACATCTTCATCACTATCAAATAAGGTACAGGGTAAAATTTAATATGATTTTCATCACTTGAGTGAATAATGTTTTTTATCAATAAATATTTAACTGACACTACCTACTACAAATATTTAACTGAAACTAACTGACATACAAATGGGTCTATTGAATTGAGGTTTCAGTAAATAGATTTTTTCTATAATGTGAGCCCCTACTAAGAAAGGAAATTGATGAAAAACGGTTTTTGAAAAACCTAAATTCTCGAGAATGAAGTCGCGGAAAAACTAGTAAATACATATTCACTATATTAATAAAAACATTCACAACGTATTGTAAGGTAGTTGAATATTTTTCAATAATTGTGAGTTGCATAAGTGAGTTGCGTAGAAATCGCGGTTTGCAATTTGATATCATTAAATTATTATGTTTCATATTTGTATTTATATTTTTGCGGTTTAGGATGTCACACAAGTAACAGGTCCTTCGCTGCTTCTGCATGAACTTTCTGAATCCATACTTTCATTATAATCCATACCTATTTCGACACTATTTAACCGGATTACCAAAGAGAGGAGTTGAAATCGCGGGCATCAAATAGTAATGCTATTAATACAAAAGTATCTGAAGACATCTGTCTTTCTGTCTGTCAATTATCTTTTCATCGGTTAACCATTAATCCTGTTTGATAGGTAGACAGCTATCTTGATCATGGAGACGGAAGTAGAATACTTTTATAAAGCTCTATTTTTGCAAAAGTTTTTAAATATATGTATAAGTAGTGTGAATTCTAGTAAAATACATAAATACTAAAACAATTGTTACAATATTTTCTTCATAATAATTACTATGTAGATCAAAAGATTGTGATGTTAATGTTAGAGTAATTAAAACGCACGTGTAGATAATATTTTAGATAACGCGTGAAGTAGAGTATAATATTAATTAACAGATTAAAATGATAGCGATAGTATTAAAATTCCTATCAATATCCGTTAACGACGAAGGAAAACATCATGACGAAATCTGCATATCTGAAATTTCTCCATAAAGCTGATGCTTGTGATGTGTGTGAATAAAAAAGCCAGTTTGGGTTTATATAAATAATAATATTATATAAATGTGAATGTTTGTATGTTTGTTACTGATTACGCCACAATGACTGAACCGATTCGGCTGTTTGGAAGAATTAACAAATACACTAGGTACTTTTTATCTCGGAAAATTAAAGATTTTTTTTAGAAGTATTTAATAAAACCGTACCGTAACTATCCGCCTGAACGAAATCGCGCGAATTATCTTATTTTGTAATCATTTATGAGCATGATTTATTGTATAATATTATTGTCTTATTTTTGAAACCGTAAAATTAAGTCACATGGCAAAAAATACTACTTACCTACTTCAATCAAGCAAAATATAAATTAATTGGTAGGCAGCGCTGATACATATCTACTATTTATATAATCTAAGACATGGTTCATTGACTTATTATAACCCAACAAAAAATTGCTGATAATATCAAACTTCTTACTCACTTTAGGAAAATTTACACACATGGCGGTTATATGGCGGCGCTCTCCAAGACAGCAACCTAATTTGATTCACGAGTAGGTACCTACTTATAATGCGCGAATTTGGTCAGTCACACATTACTTTTTTCCTTGTAAACGACCGCCCACTACTATTACAGTAACATCAATGAATTGACACTATCAGAGTGATCGGACCGGACCAGCGATAACATCACATGTTTTTCAGTACACACACTCTTGGTAGGTGTTTACCTACATAATTGAATGGGTACGACGACACTCGAATTTGATACTAAATTTCAAATATCTACAGAAACGTTTAATAGAAATTTTTGCTCCTTTATACTGTTAACCAATTCCGCTAACCCGCTAAGTTAACCCTCTTACATATTGACTGCATCATCACTTACCACCAGGTGAGATCGCAATCAAGCTCAATTCTATCGGAAATGTAGTTGTAAAATAAATAAAAATATTACGCCAAAACATGATTAAGTACAAATGTAAATAAGTAATTGAAAAAATTGCTTGAGTTGCCTCCTTATTTATTAATCGTTTACATTATAGGAAATTTCCATAAAATGGCGATTGTCCAATGTAATATTTAACGTATTTGATAATAACGTAATTATCACTTATTTTGTTTACCGGACTGATGAAATAAATTCGTTTAAAACAGTGCCTCACTGACGCAGTCGCGACTGGAGGTGAAGAGTTTACTTAGTGACTGATATAAGAATAATAAGTTCACTCAAGAAACCGGTTCATAACACCGTCTGACATAATAACAATAAAAAATCTTGAGAAAGCGTCGTAAACGACCTTTTTGGCAGAGTGCTGGGAATCTGTTGAGCAAAAAGATCGATATAGATAAAGAAAATAAGTTTAAGATTCCTATTGACTTAATTCAAGTCATAATATTAACAGCTGGTGTGATGTTATTTAGCACATTTTGGATTTGGATTCATTTAAATATCAGTGTAAGTAAATTAATAGCTCAATGCTCTTTAGAAAATAATGTCAGTCAGTCATTGGTGTGATATTTTTCCGGCTGGAATTTTATTTTTTATAAAGTGAGTGAGCGAGTCTACTGCCTATTTTAGAGTGACTTTCTCACTTTGTGATGGTACGCTGTGATCGTCTATACTAGTGGTTAAGATTAGGCATTATGAAGAGATAAAATAAGAAATAAACTCAGCTGAATTATAGAAACACCTAGGTATTTAAGTCATGAGTTATTTACAAGTAATTAATTGGTACAGTACGTTGGGTGAACACGTAGACTTCTCGACCAGCTAACAGGTTTACACGGATTGAATTATAAAAAATTAATGTAAAATTTCAACTCCTCAAAATAAATATAATGAGTGGAGAGATTTGTTAATTTAGAACGTCCTGTTAGTGTGGAAAATCAGTTGATACGTGTATTTGCCTTATTTAGGCCATCGGTTTGAGACCAACCGGCATTCCTCAAGCACGGGGGGAGCCCTACACTGAAATCTCAGTCTTTTAGCATTGTTATCGGGGCACAGCACTTGGACTCTCCTATTTCGCTGCGAAGCGTTTTCAATTTGCCT
Organism: Maniola jurtina; assembly: GCF_905333055.1. Lineage (NCBI taxonomy): Eukaryota > Metazoa > Arthropoda > Insecta > Lepidoptera > Nymphalidae > Maniola > Maniola jurtina. Next base: position 9,758,724 of record NC_060030.1, read on the forward strand.
AGGTACGGAAACCTAGGTTCCTTTCAATGAGCTCTGGGCTCGCCCCAAAACCATGGTATTTTTGTATATTTATATATTTGTTTGATTGATTGTCAATAAATTGGCCAATTTATTAGTTCGGAGAGTCCAGCTGTATAAAGACATGACGTGTTTGCTTTGTGCCGGAATCTCGCTGCTGGTACGTCACCAATCAACCATGTACCATATAATATCAAGCAAAGGAATTACAAAGTACAGCAAAACTAGTATTTTTATCTATTCAAAAACTCGGTGATTCACAAATTCAGCTGGCGTCGGTTTTAACAGATAATGTTACCTAAAATGCTGTTTGGGAAAGATCGGTACACAATAAAAAAAAGGTACCTACCTGCCTCGCCATCTGCCCTCTGGAGGCAGCGTGTACTCCATTGTCTCGTTCAGGGTAAGTAGATGAAATTTAGCTATGACTCGAAAGTAAAAGGTCCCTTTGTCTTTAGCCTGAGATTCGAACCCAGCCAATATTATCTTTAGTAGTGGAGAGCATTCTTGGTAAATTAGGTACTAATCGTTTTGTTGAAAATAAAAGTATAAGGAAAAACCATCGTGAGAATTTCACATCCCTAGAGTTCTCTCAAATGTTCTAGTTCATTCATAACCATATAAAAGATTGATCATGATGATGATAATGATGCTTCGTCCTAACTTTTGTGATCAACTTCCACTAAATGACGTTATTTTATTTACTCAATTTCAATACTAATTTCAATGTAAGATGGAAGAAATTTGTATTTCTTAGTTCCATAGTAAGTACTTTTATTTAGGTATGTATTAGAGAGAGAAAGTCAATATTGAAGGTTATCAAATTAAATATGCACACATGTGACTTAAGTTTGAGGTATATCAAAAAATCAAATGAACCATAACTAATAAATCTTTAACTTGAATCTCCTTCCAATATTCACTACTTCATATAGGTATAATTAAATATAGCAATAAAAGAGGAAAATAATATTCATATAATTTATTACTGGTGAATAGATTTTCTACTACTCACTCAGTTTAAAACCAAATAAAGAAGAGAAACTGAATTTATTATTTAGACTGGGAATTAAGTAACTTTATTACATTAATTAATTCCTGGCCGAATATTTGCTTCCTAAGCCATACTAATTATTGAAAGGGGAAAAGCAATATTCAAACGAAAAAACCCTTTCGGCTTTATGTACATCATTTTATCTAAAATACACACATGCCCACATAATTAATAGAGATATTATCTACAATTCTTACTTCTATAATAAAGTAAATTTTAAGGACACACAATTATGCACAGTTTTATACAATCAATCTAGATATATCCAGATCCCAGCTCCACAGTTAGTTATTTTGTCTCATTTAAACACTTTGTTTTAAGTAGTTTAATTTTACGTTCAAACGTGGAGTTAACTCATTGTGCGGTCTAGAGTATAGACACGATTTTTATAGCCTCGTATTCATAATTTAAGGATAATGTAAATCTTTATAGCACCAAACAAAATATCCGGGACCACCTCTGTTGATGTCCGGTTGTGGATCTCCGATTTACGTCATATAAAATACAAAGTGTGTAATGCATTATCTGGATTCATTTCTAATTAAATCAATCAATTAATTTAATTAACTAGGATTGTGGAGCTGATTTCAAAATAATCTAGTCAAAATAATGCAAAATATAATACGTCACCCAATATCAGCTTCTGTCGGCTTAAAACACACACTGATTAATTAAGATTTTACACTATCAAATTTTACTAGTTACTAATTTTAACAATACTAAAATTATTATTTCAATTTTACAATTTTTCTTTTCTCAAAACTTTAATTTTGAATATCGAAATTAATGTCGAAATAATCTCGAATAGAGTGATGAGTCTCGAAGGCTGAGGGCCCGAATGAATCCTTCTCGACGACTGTCCTTTTGCTAATATCGTCTCCCTTCTCTACCTTTCGACTTTCTCCCTCTTCCTGTAACAGAAAAACACACGAGAGCATCTGATTCGTCTTTTGATCGTCTCCTGCGCACCCCTGAATTTTTATTGGTGGACAGAAGAAATGGTGTTTCAAAGTCCCGCCTTTTGACACACCTCGGTGTTCCTGAATGGTCCGATTTTGGCTTCACAATTATTTCTCATGTTCCCATGGTGTTTTTTTACTTTCGCGCAATCTGGTTGCAATATATGGCATTGTTTATTACACTTACAAAGATTTCTAAGTTAAAATTGACGACTTTATCAAATTTATGACCGACCCTAACGCAATTTTAAAAACTTAAGCTAATTTATTGTTTGTTTATGGATAGGCTCAAAGAAATTTTGTTTTAAGACGTATTTCTCAGTATTTAATTTATTTCATTTTTTTATTTTTTGTTCTACCATTCTTTTAACATTTAGAGTGATTTATCTCTCAAGCCGTTTGCTTTCTAAAAGCAAAACTTAAAGTAACGGCCATAAAAAAAATCTATGATGAATAGGTATGACTATCTCAACTTGTCATGCTTTAAATATTATGTTATGATATGACATGGTATAATATTTATCTACGCTCATATCTCAAAATTCTGGTTATCAATTTAAAAAGAGTGGCTCAAAAAATTACAGTAAAGTCTCCATTTAAATACTTACTCGTAATAAAAATATTGAAATAAATAATAGGTATATTCTTTCTTGTACGATTTCAAACTGCAAATGACTATTCGCACGTTATTATAACAATCATACAGAAAAACTAAAAAATGTGTATTTTCAGCATTCATTTCATTCAAGCCATATTTTGCAAATGCTTTTGAAATTCACGTCGTAAATTGTAAAGCGTTTAATCAACAGTGACGCTGCCAAAAATAGATGGAGTTGAAAATGAATTTTATACGTATAATGTTTTAGGTTTGTATTTTTTTGTTTTTGTTAAACTGGAGCGTGCTCGAAATTGCATAATTCTATGATCAGCCGACATTTCGGCTTTCGGAAACTGATTTTTCGGAAACCGCTTTGCCGTTGATTGCGATAGGAAAACTCAAAAATTTACCTACTTACAGATTTTTTATAACTTTTGAAACACTAGCTATACTATACGATATAGTTTCGTTATAAAAAGTAGCCTATAGGTATGTTAATCCAGGGTCCATCCAATATCCAATCCCAGTCAATGTGCACTGTGCAGTAGTTTTGCGTGAAAGAGTAACTAACAAACATTCATATATCCATCCATGCATACAAACTCTCGCGTTTATAATATTAGTAGGAATGTCCTTAGATTAAAGAACTACATTACTTGTTGGCTCGCTAAGTAAAACAAATAACATGCTCCTTGTGTGTGCTTAGTTAAATTTTTAAAAAATATGACGAATTTCGTAGGAGCATTAACTACTAAAAAAAGATTCTATGTTTGTAAGTATAAGGTCTTAAATATATGTTTTTACAGATTATCTTGTTATTATCTGATCCTTTCTAGCACCTGATACGACTGTGAATTAAGATAACGCCCTGACGAAAGTCACTAAGTTGGTATTCGATTTTTTTTTGTTGAGTTATTTTTATAAAGAAAACAGCCAAATTGTGATTACCTTAAAAAATATTAATTATTATGATTACCTACTTTATTAGAACCTTGGCATCTCATTAATGTGGACCAAGGACAAAATTTAATAGCCGATCCGTACTAATTTGTCTTTTGTTCTTTTACATAATATTAAGAATCACATTAAAATTACATTAGATACCTACTTGTTAACTATGACCTAGACACTAAAGCAAAACGCTCACAGACGCTGTAGAGAATTTTTTTTTTTAATTAACAATGTGTTGTTTTTGAGGTTTCCCTTTCCTCAATTAATATAACAAAACAATATAAGTATGTCTATGAATCATTTTTTAATAGCAGTTTTAGATGCGGTGCAAGAAGAGTAGTACAAAGAAAACGACGTAAAGCAGGAAGTGAATTCAATTTACTTTTACTGAAAGGCAAATGTGATTTACTCAGTTAAAATAAAGTAAATTCGATTTCGATTTCATCCCACTAAGGACTTGGATAGATAGCGCGAAGAGAGAAACACTGAGCTTTTGATTGGTAAAAACTAGAAGTAATAAATATGAATTACGTCATATTGAAGTGCAACCTCAGTCGGTGGCACGCGATGCTAGTAGCGTGGTTTTTGAACATCTCGACGCTGCATATGACATTGATGTCTCATTCAAAATGCCAAGTGCCTGGGCGCATATTGATAAAACTCGCCTGTGTCAAGCCACTTAAGCAGCTTATAAAGAAGAAGCTCAAGCCATAAAGTAAATAAATAAACTTTTATTTCAGGCCGTAACTCATAACTATTATGTGTTAGTATCAATAATCACTTAACCTATGTTAGTCACTACAATGCCCGAGGGAGTCTCCTGACGCCTATGTGCGCGCCACCCCCCAGCACTGCCAGAGAGGACTATCCAGTTTCATGGCCAATGAAACTGGATAGTCATCTCAAAGCTGAGAAGAGTGTTATAACTGCTCAAATTATTCCAATTGGACGCCACGGCCACCTCTGAGCATCTTCATGAGAGCCGGCTGCTTAGAAATTACGCGCAAACGCTGAAAAGGTGTATTTGCTTGGGGTTTAGTAGCCTAAATTCACTCGTTCGGCTGATAATTTCGTGTGAGCCATCCGAGTACTCTGACAAAAAGCTGAATCCAAATTTCAGATAACACATAGCTCTGCAGAGCACTTAGAACGCAATTTGATTCAACTAATGCTACGTAATCCTGATCGGTAGCACACAAATGGCGGGCGTGCACTGTAAAAGGCCTTGCGTAAATTGCAGTTGGTGATTGATGATAATCCCTGCACATCTGCACGGGCGCAAAACAATGCACTTGCAACATTCGCTTGTACAATGCACAACCATACGAATTTTCTCAGTGCATTAATTGTTCATATCAGGTTTTTGTCATGGGTCTATTGTTAGAAACGTACCTACCTAGGTGTCGGGAAAAAGTGTTGCGATTGCGATGGTGCGAAGTTTTTCGTACTAATTCTATACAATAGTCTATATGTTATCTTCGTATGTATTATAAATACATACAGAAAACTTACTGATCTGACTCGCTGACTAACTCATCAACTCCCAGGCCAAACCCTTGGATCTAGAATGCTATACATAGGAATTACCCTTATAATGTAGAAAAGCCGAATTTTTCTAAATTCTAAAGAGGAGACAGGGAAAAAGGAGGATGTATATTTTCAACGAGTGAAGCCATGGACCAGACTGATAAATATGGGTGATGACAATACTAGTCAAATCAGCGACTTTTTATCAAACTTAAACCGCTCGCTTGTAGTACGGGAGCTTGTATGAAATACACAGGTGTGAGGTCATACATACACTATTGACGTATTTGTTTAGTTAAAACGATAATTTTAAAAAGGTTAGCAAACTTAAAACTAGCAGCGAATGTGGATTGCCCGAATTCAGAAGACCCTCTATTTAATAATAACTAACCCCCGAGCCAAAAAGAGGGGTGTTAAAAGTTTGACGTGTGTATCTGTGTATCTGTCTGTGGCATCGTAGCTCCTAAACTAATGAACCGATTTTAATTTAGTTTTTTTTTGTTTGATAGGTGGCTTGATCGAGAGTGATCTTAGCTATTATCCAAGGAAATATTTTCAATTTTTTAACATCCCCCACTTGTGATTGAAAATTTTTGATTGTTAATAAGAAATAATTTATTTTTGACCTAGGCATCGTCCCCATTAAGCTTGTTGTTTCTTGTAGACATCTATATTATGGACTTCCTCAACGTAACGTCTGCTTCTATCACAGAATTCCTAAATCTGTGGCTTCTATCCTATATGGGTTGAGATTATCCATTCACCGGACAATCAGACAAACCCAAAGTTGTGTTATCCGGTGCGGAATGTCCATTCAAGCACCTTGGAATTCCAAAGTCTACCTATATTTAAATAGTCACGTTACAGAAACGTATTCATCCAAAAAGAATCCAACCCACGTAATAAAGTTAATTTTAGATATCATTATCAAAAACTAACTCTACGTGGGTTGGATCTCTTTTCGGTAAATATATCCACAGTTGATAATAATTAATTAATTGAAGACAGTAAAGATAAATCTGATTTTTAAAATAAAAATGTCTTATCCACACTAATTTGATCATTAACCTAGAGATATTTTAACAGTCATTAGCTTCATTAGCATTTTGAATTATTTATGCGACTTCATTGTCATTTAAATAAACAAGGGTTATTTATACTTCAGAAATAGAGGGTGGCTATCCCGAATCTGCTAATTGAATACTTGGTAACAGATAAGTCAGAAATTAAATGAATCTGTATGTTCGTATTTGTCTGTGGTTCGTATCAAAGTGAGGTAAACGAAGGCAGTAACAATGGACTTGCAAGGTGTTGTATATGTACCTAGTATGTCATCGGATTGTCAGCCCATGTAACACTCGCACTACTTTAAAATTTATTAAAGCAAAGTAGTCCCCTTTTTATAATTAATCATTTACTTGTTACGATTTCTTATCGCATTCAAGGATCCATAAATTTAACTGATATGGCACTATCTCTTGAGATACCTGACTACATAAATCTGAGATAAGCTCGTATTGACAAGATCACCCAAAAATGTATCTAGATACATATTATTATAGGTAGAGCCCGCGAGGTACCTGATTACGATTTCTAAGGGTTATAATTATTTCACCATGCGCATGGCATTGTTTTTAGATCTACACTGTAATATTACAAGTAATAATTAAAAAGATTAAAAAACACGACTGTCCTGCCAATGATACAATATTAATATTGTAAAATTTTTTATTTTTTTCTGTCTACAATATTAATATTATAGACAGTGTCACTCGAGACAATGTAAGAATTTTAATGATACCCCATACATTTTCTGTTCTGTTTAAGAATTTAGAAGTTATGGTTGACTAGAGATACATATATAATGTATATACATACATGAACCCTGAAAACATTACACTCATTTTTGGGCAGTCTTGTAATAAAAATATAAATTCTGTAAGTTGAGATGTAGGGGCTAATCTTCGTAACTAATAAATCGATTTTGAAAATTCTTACACCAATAAATTGCTACATTATCCTCGAGTGCTATAAGCAATAAACACCTCAATAATATTACGCGGCTGAAGTTGCGGGCAAAACTAGTCTCATACAAAAGTGCACTTGGTGGTGCGAATGCTTGGCTGTGAAAGGGCTGAACCGCCAAGTGCTTACTGCTTATTTATAGGTATTCGTAAGAACAATTAGGCTATTCCTAAATCTAGACAATCGATATACCTATTAATTGAGGAAATCAAAGGTGAAAGCAAAAGAAAAATACGACAAACTGGTAAGAGTTCTGAAGAACATTAACAGAGCTCTCTCCGTCCCTTACTCCATACAATCGTAGTTCCCATTTCATTTGAATATTAAGCAACCAAAGTCCATGAAATTTTGCAGACATAGTCTAGAAACTAATATCTGTGTCTGTGGTGTTTTAGATTTTTCTAAAAATATGTAGTTTTAAAATTACAGGGGCTCAAAGATTTGTATTTTTCTTTAAAAAAAGGCCCAACTTTGTGCTCGTTTTTCTAGACAACGAAGCAATTTAATGAAATTTGGAAAAACCACAGACCTAGAAAATTTAATGAATATTATGTAGTAAAAAAATTATCGTTATATATTTTATATTGTTATAATTATGTGGGAACTACGAAAACCAGAAATTACACCCAGAAATCTTGAAAATTTCGTGCTGTCTCGATTTGTGCAAGCGGGGTGGTGAAGTGCGGGGGACGACACGTGAAACTGACAGAAACTGACAGTCTAAACACACGGGCCACATTTAGACTGCACCCAACTCCAAACTTGTCGATAGGTCTAACTAAATACACTGGTACATTTCAACTTGCGTTAGACGTATGCGTTACCTACTCAGACGTTGCCTGTAGATAAAAATATGTCTCATGTTTGCTGGCAATAGCGCATGCATCAAACCCTGCAAGTTGCAACTCTCTTGCAACCTATTCCTCACGCAATACGCACAGCTTTAATATTATAATTTTTGACAATGTATACTATATGTAATGCCATATCACAGGTCACTCTCTGATTTATTGCTAACAATTTACTTCCAAATGCAAAGAAATCTAAGTGTGTTGAATTCACACTGCCCAATACCAGGACCTTAAATGACATAAATTCATTGATAAATAATCATATGTTGAAAATAAAGGAGAACCCTGTGTTTCTCGGTATAATGTTAGATGCAAAGCTTCTATGGAACACCCACATATCAACACTTGATGGTAAACTCAGCTCTGCTGCTTACACTGTTAGAAAAATTCGACAGGTACTGACGTGGAAACTGCAAAAATTGTATATTTTGCTTATTTTCACTGTATTATGTCTTACGGACTCTTGCTATGAGATAAAGCGGTAGATATTGAGAAAAAAATGTATTACAGAAAAGGACAGGACGTGCAATTTATAATTTAAAACCGCGCGCTGCCATACAATAAAAATATAAGGAAATAAGTACCTTATCTATTATCTTATAGTAGCTTCTAAATATATTTACAACTAGCTAATGCCCGCAGCTTCGCTCGCGTGGATTTAGGTTTTTAAAAATCCCGATCCTTTCATTTCCCAGAACAAAAGTTGCCTCTCCGTAATAGCCCGTCCCCGGGATGCAACTTGTTTCTGTATCACGTAAGAATATTTAAACGGATGATCCTTTTCAAATCCCAAGGGATCACCAGGATTTAGGAATGCAATTTCTTACAGCATCAGGGTTGAGGTCAACGACAAAGTGTTTACTTGGTATAGATACCTTCAATATCAATTAATAATCGACACTTTTTAAATCCCATTAGCTTTAGTAGTCAGGTCCCCTGCAACATCAGGGTTGAGGAGTTGGAATCCAAATTTTTTATTGAACAATGTCGCAAACTTTCTTTATCGATTAAAAAAACTACCCAAAATTACGCAGTTAGGTTACCTGCCAAATTTCATGGTTTTGAGTCAACGGGAAGTACCCTAGAGGTTTTCTTGACACACACGACAGACAGAGAGATAGACAACAAAGTGATCCTATAAGAGTTCCGTTTTTCATTTTGAGGTACGAAACCCTAGAAAACGTAGGATCGGCATTCCGAACCAGTGGTAAATTTTTCTGACCATCCAAAAACACTTTGAAGTTTACCTAAAAGTTTACAGGAATAAAAATTTATCATTGTATTCCATTCCATTTCATTCTATTCCATTCTGTTCAAAGATAAATAGATAATAAAAATATTTGTCACCGAAACAATAATTTACGATACATCAACCAATATCAATTTAACTGATGACAATCTGACTATTACCAAAGTGAACGACTACTATAATATCTATTATATACGACTAACATAATATGTATTATAAATTGTGTGCCGTTTGCATTCTCACTAGGTTCTCATTAAGTTTGTTTTATTTGGTTAAACTTTCTGGCATTTATATTGTTATGACGTTTAGTTGGCAAATAGACTCTTTATTGGCTGAAACTCTAAAATTCAGCCAATCACAACAAAGAAAATATTGTAATAATGATTGATGCAGCTTTCTGTAATTGAAAACAAAATATTTGACATTAACTTGAATGTGACAGTGTTTTCCGAATAGGGTTGCCAGAGGCCCCGTATTTTACTGGTTACCCCGTATTTCAGGATACAGAAACCTGTAATTATGAATATGAAATACGGGGCAAATAAAACTAAATATTTTTAGGGTTCCGTAACTCAAAAGCAAAAAAGAACTCTTATAGGATCACTTCGTTGTCTGTCAGTCTGCAAGTCTTTCCGTCTGTCCGTCTGTCCATTTGTCCTTCTATCCGTCTGTCATGTGTTCATGAACAAATATTAGTATTTTCAATTTTCAAAGTAAGATAACTACATATATCAAGTGGGTTATCATATGAAAGGACTTTACCTGTTCATTCTAAGACAGATTTTTATTTATTTTTATGCATATTTTTTTAATGCATAACAGTTTTTGATTTCTCGAGTAAAATGTCGGAAAAAATACCCGAATACGGAACCCTCGGTGCGTGGGTCTGACTCGCACTTGGCCGGTTTTTTACAAATTCAGCAGGAGCTGGCTGGCGAAATCCAACACTGACGTTATGTCCAGTAGAAAGAATATTTTCCTTTTGCGGCAATGCGTAGCCGAAACCCACTCGATATTGATCATGGTCGTAGCCAAGGCGGCGGGGCTTGGTTTGAGGATGTAAGCCTTTTTTTATACAAGTTAGCCCGTGACTTTAATCTTTTCTAGTGGTAAGTGATGATGCAGTCTAATTTCTTGGCCGTTAGGGCCATACTAACCATATAACTAGCCATGACCGAAGCCTCCCACCAGACCAGAAATTTCGAAATGGCGACTGCGCCTGGGAAGCCGTCAAAAACCTAAGCCTAAAATAATACTTACACTATTTCTTGCATTTGCTTGCCAATTTTTTTTTGGAAATATATCAAACATTTCGCGCTCACTTCACTCGCGCTTTGAATTTCTATTACTTGGTGTAAACCCCGCAATTTCGTTTGCATGAATTTAGATTTTTAAAAATTCCGTGGGGGATTTTCCGGGCTAAAAAGCCGCCTAAAAAAATGTCTGGGATGCAAGTTACCTCTGAATAGTAAGTACCAAAATTTTGGTAAAGAAGATGGGCCGTGAAAGGGTAACAAATAGATAGGCAAATAGATATACTGTCGTATTCGTAATATTAGTATGGATAGGAAGCTTTAAAAATAAAATCTTGCTATGGCTACACTCGTTTCCCTTTCACTTTAATTTTTTCTGTATTGAACCAAAAACACTTACGCTCACTGCGCTCGCGCTTTTTTATTGTTGTACTTTATCTCACTGTCAAATTGAAAGGCGAAATTCCACTAACCAGGTAATTAGCCCATAAAGTTGAGCGAATGTTTTTTTCCTCATGACAGGATTCAGTTCCGGCCCTAATAAAACCTCTCCCGCAATCGATTCCTGGCTACGGCCATAGTATTGATACTGTGAAGGTGGAATTACAAATTAAATGTAATTTTAAGTTGAAATGAGAAGATTTTATGCATGAAATGTATAACATTTTGCTTTACAACACTAAGAGTTTTTAAAAGCTATTTAAATAAATAAATCTTTTATTTAAAACCACATTGCAAACACAGTTCACCAATCAAGATACGGCAACATACAGAGAAAAAATACAAAACTTATAAATAAACTGAAATATCTACATAGGCTTTCCATGCATTTCAGAGAGAACCACCGCCTATATATATATGCTTCAAATACTTCAAAATTTCAAATTTCTTCAAATCTAAACCCCGTATTTTTGATGGTGGTAGCCTGTAAATCAAAAAGAGCCAGGTGGCAACCCTACTTCGACCTAGACAGAATGAAAAATTGTTTTCATTACTCGGTATGCCTACTGCCATAGTGTGACAGAAAGTGTGACGGTAGTTGTGACCTCTGATTGGCCGACTCTCTTTCACTATTTGCTAAAATTGATGATTGCAACAACAATTTTTTCTTTTTTGTAATCGAAAACAGAACACGGACGTCAAACAGGTTGACTAATTGCAATCATTTCTGACCGGCTAACATTGTTCCGCTAGTGGCTCAAACTCACTGTCGCAGCAAAAACATGGTAAATTCAGCCAATCACAGCAATTTGAAATTTGGTTATCACAAATGTACCGATCTAGGAACCGAGAATGCACGAACCAGGGCAGATAGAGATGAGAACAATAATATCATACGTAGGAAATCGACGGGAGATCGTTGGCAAGGATAGCCTTAAGTAAATATCTTCAGAGCTAGGTACCAATTTAGTTCAACCAAATTGTTTCTTCAAATAGGTATTCGTAGAATCGCTACGCATCGCCTACATAAAGAATCAACTATTGTACAATATTAGAAATATCTATACTAATATTATAAAGAGGTAAAGTTGTAAGTTTGTTTGTAGAGAGTAATCTCTGGAACTACTGAATCGATTTTGAAAATTCTTTCACCAGTAGATTCATCGATGAGTAGAAAACTACATTATTCCTGAGTGACCTAAGCTATATTTTGTTTCAAAAAATTAAAGATCCTTAAGAAAGTTGTAATAAGCTAATCGTGTAAAGCCTGGGCGGGTCGCTAGTCGCTAAATAAGTCTAGTCTGCAGCACAGTCAAAGTGCACTTTGACTGTTCTGCAGACTAGACTTATTACCTGCAGACTAGATCCTCGAGTACTTTGTTCACATCGCAAGGAAGAACGCCAGCAATATTGACGAAAACTGATGGTCACGGGCAAGATCGAAGAAAAGAGACCCCACGGATACGTAGCCTGAGACCGTTGGTCAGACCAAATGAAAGAAGCGGTCGATACACGTCCTATCTGCGATGTTATCCATGCGGCAAGAAATAGGGAGCAATGGAGGAACATCGTAGCAAAGATTCCATCTAAGGGAAGCCACGATCCTCAAAATAGAGGAAACAACGCAGAAAGAAGAATACTCAGTACTTACACAGTATGGATATGCTTACACCAGCATTAGCTTGGTCTTGTATCTGGGTTATGTACTTAAAAAATTTGGTCTGCATTTTTACTTATTTTACTCTACAAATAGGGCCGGCGCGGCGCACATATTATGGCGGAGCGCAGCGCAGAGCATGCCCGCGAAGTTTTCTAATCGCGTGACTCATTGCGGGAATTTCTACCAGAGAATGCGCGAGCACGCGCCGGACTGCGCGCGGATGTGCAAGTATCCGCATGGATGCACAATTGATTTTAGATATTATTTCAATGAGGACAATGTCGATAATATTTTGACTTAGAAAAATGCTCTGCGCTGCGCTTCGCCATATGTGTGCTGGCCCTTAGTCTCTATTAGAAGGCTTAACAATAACTATCAAAGGGTGTTGAATGAAAAAATAAAAGCCTTATAGTCAAAACAAACCTCTGTCAGTATCGGTATGTAGAGCGGCCGCGCGGAAAGGCAAGCGGAAGGAACGCCTTCGGAAACCGGATGGTGTAAGATAAAGAGAACATTTCCTGTAGCAAATCTTGGGAGATTTAGCAACATTACAGAAAGGGTCTTGTTCTTTTAATGTGCCTTGGGCTGTAAATAATTCGCTGCTTATTTTTTTATTGGTTACTTTCCAACAATATTGCGAAAATTTAGCAAAAAATCAAACGTCGTTGTATAGTTGATTTTGTATTTAAGAACGATGAATTTTATTCGTTTTATGATAGGCTATGTACTTCAATTTAAAATCAGCTAATCAAAACATAGAAGGTTCTTAATATTCTAGTTATAATTTTCATTTTGGAATAGGTATCTAGTAAACAAACAATTTTATAAATTCTGCTTTTATAAGTGAGAATAATAATAAAAACAAAATTTTACATTTCTCAGAAAATGTTGAGTTTTTAGTATGAAACTTGTACTTTTAGTTAACAATGAACAAAAGAGCCAGTAATAACTTTCGACGAAACTCAGCGGAGGCTGCAAAAACAACTGTATGAACCAGAACTTTTCAAGAAAGCTAAAGTCTATTGATGCCTAAAATAGTATTTTTGAAGGAACATTCATTCACTGACGTTAAAAATTAAGTTCGCTTCAGATACTTACATATTCAGAACGTTTTCATCTTACTAGTGCAGTCATCCGTCAATCCTTAAATCAGGTGGTACCTATGCCGGCTATTTCAAGAGCCCGTTACCACAGATTATGTAGAGTCCTCCATCCTCTCACACAGTTCTCCACTTTCCTCTTCCCCTAACATCCTGTCACCTTTTCGAGGTCTTCAACGGTCTGGTCTTGGACGGTCTTTTTTTATTTAATCCAATCCAATCCAAATTTCTGTAACTTGATCAGTATGGGTTATAAAAGTTATGGATAGGAGAACGTAGTCTCTGTTAAATACCAAGAACATGCAACGGTGATGGAAATAAATGTATGCAAAGCTTTGAGCGATACACGATGCGAACGCCAGGATAAGACAGCATTTAGTTGAATTGAAATGTATGGTAAGCGCTTTGCAGTGCTGTTACTTTGAAATACGATTTCAGCCTCCTCTAAAAGCATTCGAATCATTAAATAGGTAGATACTGCGCAAATAAATAAATTAGTTAACCGTTTAAGTTCGAGACGCAATCGAAAATAGCTTGATTTTAATTTAAGTTTGCCAATTTACGTTTTCTCTTAAACTTGTTTACGGTATTCTCGGTATCTGTTTAAAGATAAATTTAGCTCGTGCCATCTTTTCTTCGATATCTGTCGTCACAGATTCTCGCAGAAGATTTCTATTTTTTTTTCTATACATATACAACAACAATTAATTTATATGTATCTATTTATGTTAATAGTAAAATAACTAAAGTATCCCATATTGCTATGGAATAGATTAAATCAACGCTCAGAATGATTAAGGTACGGCCACATCTGCGCGTCATGAACGTGGGATGCGGTGCGCGACACGGGAGTATCCACGCCACGGTGCGAATCTATACGTGCAAGTGTCGCGTAAGTGTGCATGTCACCATTGAAATATCGGGCAAGGCGACCGTCGCAACGTATGGAGTTCCCAATTCCCACTTCGCAGTCACTTTGTTCGCGCAGGTTTGGATGGTGCATTATATAGTTCCACCTAATTCCCACTAGGATTCGTTCAAGCCTTCTTCAAGCACTGTTCCTTTTATATGTAGGTATTGAATAACTATGGAAGCAAGAAAGCGTGTCCAAGAATCTGTAACCCATTCAAGACAGTAAATTTTGTCTTACATAGTTACTATCTAAAACGTTTAACAGGACAGCGCGCTCATTAATTCAGTACTTGTCACGTGGGACATTCCTTTCTTAGTAACTCGCTTGCCGTTAAGTTGCTTTCATTTGTTTAGCAAAATCCCCAATTTGCAGAGTTTCCGCTTGTATTTGCAAGAAATTTTTCAAATTTTTTGTGCTCAAAAGGATTAAGAATGTAAATCCGTCTTCTTTGCTTTTTTGTGTAGGTATTTGGATTTGTATTATTATACTTTTTTATTCTATGTATTTTGAAACTTACAACTGTAGCTAGCAGCTCTGGGATCCCGTTAAAATCTTTTATAAAGTTAAAACATTAGAATTATTGTCACTTAAAAACAAGTATTTAATCAAATATAACTTCATTGTATTGTTTCTTATATTAAATCAAGTTAAACATTTAACAACTGTCAGAAACAGTCAAACTGATTGTCGCTGCAGTGAATTTCAAGGAGATCATTATGCAAAATAGGAATGACTACGTGTCCGCATCTGGACTGACTATTCGAGATAGTTAATCGTATCTTACTAACTGTTAGTATTTACTAATCTGTATGTATATCAATGTACGAACATAAGTGGCTTGACAATTTTATATAAATACAGTTGGTTCTTATCGATAGGACACTAGGACTAGTGACGAAGTAGGTATCTTAATATTTATATCTTTAGTTTTGCACCTGAACAAATAACAATGCTACAGAGTTATGACATTACTATTAAATGTGTGTCAAAGCCATGTAATGATATAAATTACTCTAAACGCAGATCCGTATAATTATTTTTTTTGTTTGTATTTATTTTTGTATATATTTATTTATTTATTTAAATACTTTATTGCTTATAAACTATGACACAAAGTAAAGTACAGTAAAGATTTGCAAGCAAAGGGCGGCCTTATCACTATAGTGATCTCTTCCAGGCAAC
The DNA here is from genome assembly GCF_905333055.1 of Maniola jurtina. NCBI lineage: Eukaryota > Metazoa > Arthropoda > Insecta > Lepidoptera > Nymphalidae > Maniola > Maniola jurtina. The sequence continues at coordinate 9,774,505 of NC_060030.1, forward strand.
CACTATATACCTAATAATAACCACTATATTATATTTTAATATTTATTTATTTTATTTCGTAATAATAGAGTACAGATTATATACAAATTAAAAACTTAATTACTTACTCAATTTATTGAATGTTTTGATTTTTCTATTTTAAATACCCTGTTATTGTTTCCTTTTTCGCTTTGTTTTTGTCTATAAATTAGGTGTAAAATAAAGTATGATTTCATTTCATTTTCATAACTGAAAACATTTGTTCTATATTATAAGTCGTTCAACAAAGTTAACGATTGTTTTAAACATAAACTCAATTTCATTTCGGCTGCAGTGAATTTCAACCAGAGTTCATTCAAGCCGTATTCAATTAGTGTTCCCAAGGAGGAATAGCAACAGACTTGTTTCAAACTAGATAAACCACTCAGTACTCATGGCACTAAAATGTGGAAAATTACTCCAGTAAAAATTTATTACCACACACCTTACTCTACCGGTGAAGCCGTGCCCGCCAAGCGATGTAGCGTCCCGGTACGATACTGTGTAGTAACCAAAGGTGTATGGGTTTAATGAAAACTGTCATACCCCTTCCAGGTTAGCCCGCTTCCACTCAGACTGCATCATCACTTACCACCAGGTGAGATTGCAGTGAAGAACTAACTTGTATCTGAATGAAACAAAATATATAACTAGAATCCATACAGATGAAGTTACCACTTCATATGCATGGATTTTTGAAATCCCGTGGGAATTCGTGGATTTTGCGGAATAAAAATGATCCTATGTCCATCTCCAGAATGCAAGCTATGAGTATCTCTGTACCAAATGCCAGCGACGTCATCTTCACGACGGGTTCGTGATTTTTTTTAAGAATCCTATCCGTATTATTAGTCCAGTGATTTGGTAATATGAGATGGAAAGTTTTCAGAAGGTTATGCAAATTGGTGGTTTTATAGATTTCGATGTGCTCTTTCCGAATTTTTATTTTGCCACCTCGTACCTTTGCCGCTCGCGCCGCCATCTTTGAAAAATGGCGCCCAAAAACAGTTTTTTCACGATAACTTCTTTCCCACTCATTTTACGATAAAAATGGTTATGTAACAATTAAACTAGAGACAATTTCCTACAATTTGTGTAGTCACTTTTTTTTGTAGACTCAATAGTTTCAGCGTACGAGCGCCACAAATCCCACTCCAACACTCTTTTTGGCTAAATAACTCATTTCCACACCACCATGTGGTAGAGTGAGTGGCGTGATTTTTTTTTATGGTATCTCCAAGAGACGGTAGTCACCTTCAATTTAAGCCATCAGTTCGTCCAGAGAATACTAACACTTTTCAGAATTCTGCTCGCGATAAGAGTAAATATACTGCATCGAAGTTTCGATCTCACGTGCATATAAGCCTTTTTTTTGGGTTTTAAACCCAAAAAATACCCATGGGACCTTATTACTAAGCCTCCGCTGTCATCCGTTTGCTTGTCCGTCCGTCCGTCTGTCTGTCAGCGCGCTCTATCTCATGAACCGTAATAGGTAGAAAGTTGAAATTTTCACAGAATGTGTATTTTTATTGCCGTTATAATAGCAAATAATAAAAATTTCAAAATGGCCGTCATGAAAAAAGAACTACCTATTAAAATTTCAGTTCAGTAGTTTCAGAGTTTATAACAAACAAGCAAATCTTCCACCGTTATAATATTAGCATATATTATGAGTACCTACTTAATGTAATGAGCGTGGTTAACTATTCAAGATGTATATTTTTGTCAAAGAATAGTTATTGTATATCTTAGCTGACACTTTTATTTACTCGTACCTACGTACTTATGGACCGCAACATGTAATACTGCATAGATTGTCGTTAATTTGGTTATTGTCACAAGCATTGCTTTCTTAAACTTGAACAAAGACTTTCCCGACATGAATAACTATGCAAGATAGTAAGTCTCTAACTATATTATTTATTATCTCTTCCAACGTGCATAGATTGTTATGTTAATTAAACGGGAACGTAAGGGAAATTCATTTAGGTAGTTTCACATAGGACTTCCTCATAGTAATGAATCGTTACCAAAATTCCTCTATATTCGATTGACAAGCAATTATTTAACAAATACTGAAATACTCAGTCTTCCCTATTATAGTTTGTCAGTTTATTTGATATTCACGTATCCATGCATAAACCGTCGGATAGTGAATCTATTGTGGAGAAATTTTCACATCTCGAAAGCATGCTGACAATTTATAATACCTACGTCCACTTTGATAAACTTTGTTTCAGTAGGAACCAACATTTCCACTCCTTTTGATTTACCTGCACATGAGCAAAACTGAAGGAAAAGCTAGTAATCCCAAAATCCTAATCGTACTCACAATCTTACTTAAATTAATAGGTTTGTGGAAGTTTGGATGTTTGTTATTTCTTCACGCCACAATGATCGAACTGATTTTGCTGAAAATCATGGAGATTACTTATACCCTGAATTATTAATAGATAGGCTACTTTTTAACACGGAGACAAAGAGTTCCCGCAGGATTTTTAATATAACCTACTTAAGTTTATCCACGCGCACGAAGTTGTGAGCATCATTTAGTATAAATATAGACAGAAAAGCTATACCTTGTTGATTCCACTATACAGGAACCTATTATTATTGAATCATTTTAACGATAACCTAAAATTGAATATCTCTAATTGATTTCAGCATCTCTGAATTACAAAGAGGGTTTATTCTAGCTGTCTTCAGTAAATGTTCTTCATGCGGAATACGAACGAAGGCGTGGCCTAGACTCGACAAACTATTCAAGACAGTAATTTATACCTATAGTAGACACACATTTCCCAAAAGCTACGCCACGCGACGCGTGTTGAGTCAAACCAAATCGATTACCAGAAACACACTAGCAATACCCGACTCAAACACTATGCGTTGCAACGCATCAATGTGATTTAGAGTGGTTTAGACTAAAATTTTTATTTGCGTTTTCCGTTTGTTTATCTATAGATACGCGCTCATGCGCGCTACATTTCGCTCTTCAAGAAACTGAACGCGCATACACGCGTTCATTCCGGCGTGTTCGAACCATGCAGGGGTTCAGTCGATAGCAAAATGGATTTTCGTCTTTCACAGCTTGTGATATTCGTATATCTATATCTATACATATAATAAAATTGTAGAAAAGTGGTGTCTGTACAATGGAAATATATAAAAAAAAAGTAGCAGGGGTTGTTATTATATCGATGCCGAACCCGAAATTGTAATTAATTTTTTTTTTGTTTGTTTGTCTGTGTGTTTGTGCACGCTAATATCAGAAACGGCTTATTCGATTTAGATACGGTTTTCACTAATATATTGTAGTAAGCTTCACTTAACATTTAGTGTTTATTTCATGTCAATCGGTTCATAAATAAAAAAGTTATGTCAATTTAAAGAATCACGGCGAACATTTTTAACGTACAGAGTACGTACTACACGCCTCGCGCCTGAGCGTCCGTGGCTATATAAAGCGCGCTGATTCCACGCGAACGAAGTCGCGGGCACAGCTAGTAAATTATAAGCATGTATATGCTCGTATGAGTTGCAACAATAGGTGTGCGTCTACAAAAAAAATTATACGCGCAAAAAAAAACATCTGAAACAGCTCTTTTGACAACTGTCGCCATGCATCGGTCGTTTATAAATTGATGTTGCATGGTGTATTAAGAGCCGCACATGTAGGTAGGTACACGTAGGATACCCAAGCGTTACTGGAGTAGCGTGTTGAAAATGTGCTTCTACCATCTTGTCTGACTATAGAACCTACTATCTGAAACTCAACATGCATAGACTGTCACGTAAATTTCAGCAGGACGGCCCACTCATTAATTTGGTCCTTGTCACATGAGATATCCCTTTCTGAAACCATTTAACTGATTCGTAAAATTCATATTCATAATGGATTTTGTCCAGTCCATTTATTGTAAAGTGTTTAAGATTTTAAATTTCATATTCGTTGTAGGCACGAGTAAAGTTTAAAGAACTACTACTTTGTTTCCTGCCGTTGATACCTACTTAGAGAACAATGTATATTTTTAATTACTAGATGACAGGGAATTACTTTACATAGATAATAGTATTTTCCTATTTTATCTAATGAACTAATAAAAGATAGGTATTAAACAATGTATGACTATGTTTACTCAGTCTAGAAACTAATCAGTAATTTTACAAAAGCGGTGATAGCCTTGTGGTTAGTAGCCTAGTAAGACTTCAGCCTTCTGTTCGAGGTTCGATCTCGGACACGCACCTCTAACTTTTAAGGCAATTAAAATATGCCACAAAATACAAAACGTAAAGCGCTGTAAATCTTGAAACTTTTTGCGGAGATATAATTTGCTATCGATATTGTATCTAACGCCTCAGTGGCTCAGTCTAATATAAATTAGTGAAGCAAATATTTCCCGTTCCAGTGAGAACTTCGAGATGAAAATCATATCAAAACAAACAAAAAAAACACTCAGCAACACAGAAACAACAGCAAACAGCTTGATGTCACTGGCAAGTTAGTCTTTATATAATGACTAACTTATGCCCGCGACTTCGTATGCGAGGAATACACTTTCAACCTCTTCTTAGGGTTGAACTTTCAAAAATACTTTCTTAGCGGATATCTACGACATAATATAAAAATTTTAAAAATAAAAATATCTGTAAAACTTCCTTGTCAATAAAGTTTTTTTTTGAAATAGCTATCTGCATGTCAAATCGATCCAGTAGTTTGAGTCAGTCAGTTTTTCCTTTTATATATTTAAATAACTATCGATCTAAAACAAAAGCCGTTTTAAAAAGAAGCAAACAAAAAAAAAAGTTACTTGTAAAAAAACATCTAAAATGAGAAATATATTTGAAAACAGCAAGCGGTGATAAGTATGGATACGGAGCGGTACCCGTCCGTCTGCTAAGTTTCCTTTGAAAAAGTTTAACCAACAGCGCACCTGTCTGCACATCAATAGAGTGAAACGCTCAAAAGAGCCGTCTTTTATACCGCTTCAGATCCGACATGGAAGCAATTTCAATGAAGACTCTATTGTTCTTACCAGTGACAAACTTCCTCAACGCAGCTTCGTCTTTTTTATAAAAGAGTCAGAAATTTTGTCGTTTTATTCAAAACTGAACATAAAATTAACATTGTCTTTATTGGGTTTAACTTTTAGTTTTCAAACTATGTAAGTAGGTAAATGTTAGATAGAAATAGGTGTTATTTTGCGGAAGTCTAACGGAAGTCCATGATATTATAATGCGCGCAAAACAAGTACTCCAATCTGAAGTTTTAACATGACGGTTTTCACAGGTCCACTAAGAAATAAATGCAAAAGTCCGACTGAGATCTGTTTTTATACAAGGTGCATACCTACACTTTTTCAGATTGAAGTATTTGTTTCGCACACACTTTATACAAGGGAAAATGTTTTTATTTTTATTTTAAACATATTACTTTTCGTGTTTTGAACTTGAACGTATAACAATGAGTGAATGAATTATAATTATATGATTATATATGTCCTAAATTTAATAACTCTCTATCGTATCTCTGTTCTATATTTTTTAGGAAACAATAAGAATTTTTTGTTTCTTTATATTTTTTGTTTTGTATTTTTTATTGACCAAAAAAAATGTGGGGCTCCGATTTAAGCAACAGCACTACAGCTACGGAAGTGATTGTGCACTGTGGACCACTTTGCGCTTATCATGGGTGCTAGATAAGACCCACAGAATTTCAAAGGTTTGCTTTTCTGAGTATGGGTTTTTCCTGATTAATTGGTCTTAATTATGTTACCGCTAGAAATCTACCCATAGGTATTATTTTTTACACAGTTTAAAGTGAATTTATTCTTAGCCTACCTATCTATCTAAAGTAGGTACCCTAAAATTTAAATCGCCTAAAACCATCAATGACCTAAAATTACTTCATATCAGTCAATACTACATATAAAACAGGTAAAATAACTCTCTTGCAGGTCCTTTGTGTTATTTTACAACATATTACTATTATTCTGGTACCAAAATATGTTCATCTAAAATTTATAGCGGAGAAAATCCTTCGTTCCGTTGATAAAGTTTACGAGTACGATTTGACACTAACTTGTGTATGGAGTGTTTATGTGCGGCGAGCCTTATCTACCCTCCACAACTTTGTCTCAAGCTACCCCTTGCAAGATATTAAGTAACTTTTCATTGATGGTGTTTATAGGCGAGTAATATAGATCTTAACTTCTGAATATTTTTGATAATTAATCATTTTATATGAAAAGGTCCTGATTTCAATTCACCCTTCTTAAAAAGGTATTTGCTTTTGTAGTTGGCAGCCAGAACCGCTGATCTTCCTACTGCCAAAGCTATCAGGCTTAACGTACTTTAGCTACAAGTACCTACAAACATTCATATCGAAAAATTATTATATGTAAAAAAGAATTAAATTTTTCACGTGAAAACTTAAAACTAAGCCACTTAGCTTACATTTGTAGAGCTCTATCTCTTCTCCTCCCATTCAATTTGTATCTTCTGTGTTAACTCATCTTCTTCTTCTCGAGTCTTGTAATATCAACGTATCATGTCTATGATCATGTCTATAACGCAATGATATATGTATATATGAATAAAAATATATAAAGTTATTAGAAGTCTAAGTTAATCTTCCATAGATTAGGACGTGCCTTTGTTTGTATTAAAAACAAAAGCATTACTTTAATAAAACACACCTAACTGAAATGCTACGAGTTGGTACATTTTAGGTAAATAGCTATTATTCTAACAATATTATTATGATCAACATCCAAATACGTATTCGTATTTACCTATCCAACTAAAATAATAGACTAATGCTGAATTGCAGTAATAATACTTATTAAGCAGGTTATTATCTACTCAATATTAGACGCAAAATGGTATGTATGGTTACTACTTTTTATTGACAGTACGAGATTTTCTGCCTTTCTTATAACAGTCTGAAAGGACTTTATGAAGCATTTTTTCAATAATATTTTTATTTTTATGACTTACTAGATGATTTTCACGACTTCGTCCTCGTAGATTAAGGTTTTTTTAAATCCCACGGGATCTCTGATCTTCTGATATAAAAGTAGCCTCTGTTCATCTCCAGGATGCAAGCTATCTGTATGCCAAACACATTAAGCCCACGACTTCACCTACGTGAATTGAACCCTTGATTTTAAACTCTGATTTTTCGGGACAAAAATTAGTCCATCCCCGGGAAGTAAGGTATCTCTGTTCGCGATTATATTGTTGTGATTGAGTACCTAGTTTAAAAGCTCACAGTAAACTTAGCCGAATATTCTTTTATAAAGGAATCAATAATTTTTCTGCACTCTGAAAAAACCACACAAGTCTTACTTATCTTGAACTTACATATTTATTGTCTGTGCTCCATGACTCAGTTGTTGCGACTATTGTAAAAGTTTCCGCAGCAAGGGGTAATATCGTGTTGGAGACGTCGGTTATTACGTTATATAAAACTATAAGAGTCTTAGGGAAAAGTGCACTTGAAGTTCTTTGTAACTTGCGAGCTATCCACAAATGTGAATCGGTTACATAACCACTGCTTTTGATCTTTGGACTATTGATTGATTATTTTTACTCCAAACCTCTTATGATCTAAATAATTGTACTAGTTACTTCATTTTTTCAGAACGATAAGTATAAATGTGAAATCTGCAACTAAAATAAAACTGAATTACGCACCGATTTCTTTCATTTAGAAATCTTATTAATTTAGCGTCGATATTTTGTTAATAATTTGGTTATTGTGTAAATTTATCAAATGGTAATTTGTAAGAAATACCAGAGGTAACATAAGATTAAAATGATACTATTTAGTACTTCCAGTTACGAGTAGTTGCCAGAAAAGGATAACATCGGAATTCAAAGTTGTGTTTAAAGTTTACAGAGCTGTGTCTTTGATTAGGGACGTAGTACCTTTCATTTTCTAGGAAGAGCCTTCCTTAGACTTGCAAATACAAACCGGGAGTTGAAATGTTTGTTGTTAGATAATTAGCTCGTATTTGTATTAGGTTCTTCTTTGACCTTGCCTCTGAACAAAACTTTGTTTTTTATTCTAACGAGCTCAAGTATCTTTAAAGCACCTTAAATAAAACTAATTGTAGTGTTCATCATAGAATAATTAATATCAACTCTACATCCCCCAGCTACCGACTTGTATCAATAATGCTTAACAGGGCTCTCTCTGTCACTTACTCCATACAATCGTAGTTCCAATTTCATTTGAATATTAAGCAACCAAAGTCCAAGAAATTTTGCTGACATATTCTAGAAACTAATATCTGTGCCTGTGGTATTTTAGATTTTTCTAAAAATATGTAGTTTTAAAATTACAGGAGCTCAAATATTTGTAAGTATGTGAATTTCTAAGACCACGTAACTTTGAAACCGAATATTTTAACAGAAATCTGGAAAACCACAGGCATAGATATTAGTTTCTAGAATATGTCTGCAAAATTTCATGGACTTTGGTTGCTTAATATTCAAATGAAATTGGAACTACGTTTGTATGGAGCGAGTGACGGAGAGACCCCTCTTAACCAACACAACAACCTGATTTAAACTTACTAAGCCATGTCACTATAAACTTAAGCAATACCTACTCGTATACATTTTGTTTATGCCTACATACTAAAGCCTGTGTTAATAGTCAATTGTATTCTAAGCTTATACAAATCCTTACCGAATCCTATAAGACCATGGAGTATATTATGAGGTTATTAGCAGATGTATTGGCTTATATAGCTGTTTATCATCCAGTTAGGAGCAACCTGAGCCTCGCGTTATATTAAACGGAGTAATTAGTAGGATTACGTATCGTATAATAAACATTGTATTAATTTGCCGAGCATATTTTGTTTGTGGATTTGCAGGTGCGTATTAGGTAGAATAGGTATAATATTAATAACGTTTATTATAAATCATTTTAATAAGGAAATGATTAGTTGAGATTTTGCATTTTCTAATTGGTAGGTATTACAGAAATCATAGTAACAAGGCATTATATTATTCCTAATTCTATGGTAAGTATACAAGGTACCCATTACCTTTCTAATAAGATGTTTCTGCTGCAGAAAACGTCTCATAAATTCAATCAAATATTCAGATTTTAGTTTTACGTGTTCATTGGTACAAAATTTGAACATTACAAATTCACATTAGCGAATTGAATGAGGCTCTCATTTAAAATGAACCATTTGAATCTTTGCAATCGACAATGTAGTCTCGAAGTTTCAAACTGTCTCACTGGAACAATCAAATTCTCCATTTTAATTACTTTAGAGCTGGTTTGAAGTTGCGTGAAAGATTCGCGGCTCTTTTCGGCAGACCCGTTGATGTGTGTCGCTGTAGTTTAAAGTTTTCCATGAAACTTTGAAACAGATGATAAGCGGTAAGTAATGTAGAATTTTTGAAAATTGTCGTTTTTTTTAAAAAACCGACCAAGTACGAGTCAGGCTCGCGCAACTAGGGTTCCGCACTCGGGTATTTTTGCCGACATTTTGCACGATAAATCAAAAACTATTATGCAAAAAAAAAGAAATCTGTTTTAGAATATACAGGTAAAGAAAGCCCTTTCATATGATACCCCACTTGGTATAGTTATCTTACTTTGAAAATTGAAACACATTTTAATTTTTTTAAATGATGTAACCACAAATTCACGGTTTTCAGATTTATTCCTTTACTTGTGCTATTAGAGCTACCTACCAGCCAAATTTCATGATTCTAGGTCAACGAGAAGTAGGTACCCTATAGGTTTTCTTGATAGACACGACGGACGGACGGGCAGACATATAGACAGACAAACAGACAACAAAGTGATCCTATAAGGGTTCCGTTTTTCCTTTTAGGGTACGGAACCCTAAAAAGAATGTAATTTAAGGAAAAATAAAACTCGGTACCTACTGATGATTTTGTATATAAGTCAGAACAAAACTTGAATTAACTAAACGACCTTTAGTTAGTTAAGTTACCTCGGTATTTCTAGGTAAATAAAATCCAGACTCTTAAGTTTAAGCTTTTAGACCACAGCTTCCGGTCCGGTCCTTCCGGAGCACGGTCTTCCGTCTGGTCAAAAAAAATCTTAATAGAAGAAAGATTTCCTCTGATTATGTTATACTAGCTTATGTCCACGACTTCGTCCGGGTGGACTACACTAATTTCAACCCCCTGTTCTACCCCTTCAGGGATTGAATTTTCAAAATTCCTTTCTTAGCACCATAATTTAGCTATCTGCATGCCTTTCAGCCCGATCAGTCCAGTAAGTAGTTTGAGCTGTGCGTTTAGATCAGTCAGTCAGTTAATTAATTAGTCAGTCAGTCGATCAGTCAGCTTTTCCTTTTATATGTACACTGATATGTATGTATGATATGTACACAGATTTATGAAAGCAGAATTCCTAGTAGTGTCTATATTACAGACGGGACGGCTCGTTTACCAAGATTCAATTTTAAAAATTTGTTCCTCTCGCCGATTCGCGCCCCGAATATAAATCACCTAAGATATGACTAGTCTGCTGGTGCTGCTCGACTAAGCTTTGATTTATTCAAATCTAGTAATATTTTCTTAAACAAAACTGAAATATAAGCAGTTATCTGCTAATATAATAAATAAACAATACATATTATTATTAATGTAAGTATTATTTATTCAATATATTTATTAACAGACAAGGAACTGCTTATATTTCTATCAAATATTTCAATAAATTAAAGGAATTTTAGTATGAATTGTTTTCCAAAACTTTATTTTAACAATAATTTAAACAATTAAAGGAGCACATAGTTTTGGAATAAAAAATATGACATTACTATCAATATATATCATCGTTTTTAAGAATAATCATTTTGATGTGTAATAATATATTCATAGTAAGGATTATTAAACCATTACTTACTAAAATAATGCAATCTAGCTAGTTAATGATGTACGACTTAGGTGGGTACGTATTTTTCAATCAAAGTAAAATGCTATTTTTTATTAATAAGTACTGGTTTTTTACCCCAACGAGACTCGATTAAAAGAATTGTTTGCACATATAAAGCTATTCACGCTAGACTGCTGCGTCTGTGCCTCATCCGAGTGCAATAATTTTATTGTACACAACACGGTAGGTATACCTAGCCGTTAGTAGTAGGTACCTATCGAGGTTTTGAACAAAAATAACATTTTACTGCTGTATATGCTGAAAATATACCACAATCCTTGATCCTTTCAAGGAAATGTGATGCATAGCGTCATCGTTTACAAACATTTGCTTAAGCAAACAGAGAGCACTTCAGCTGCTAGTGCAATTCAGCACGTAATTTCTAGTCTTCTCAGCTGTATATCTGAACAGCTTATAAAATCGTAAGACGTTATATTATTATGAAGCTGAGGGATATACTTGTAAATAGGTATTACTTATAGGTTTTTTTTAATTCAAGAGAGGCGTTTGACAAAAATCACTTTTGCGGAACCTTGTTTCTTTAGAAACTGCATATTCTCTCCCTGCCTTGTTTACAGCAAGGAAAGAAATGAAAGTACATCAGGTAATTTTTTACGTAAAATTGCATTTTAAAGACCGAACCGCAAGAGGAATTTCGTTTGCAAAATACGGTTTGACATCTGTTATAAATTATATTCCCTAAGTAACAAATATTATATAGCTTTGATGTTTCCGACAAGTTTTGTGGCCCTAAACACAACATTTTTTTCTATTACTATTCCATTATTATTTTGAATTTTTTAACCTATCATATAGGGTACCAAATGAAAGGGTTCATAAATTGCTTTAAAAATGTACCTCCTTATTATATATTAATTCAATCATTATTAAAAAAAAAAAAAAACAAAAAAAAACCGTTTCAAATTTGGAAACAGTTGAATGAATTTTTGTAAAACACGCCGCATGACATGATTCTCAAATTATTCAGACAGATCCTAACAATTCATGAAATCAATTTTTTAAATATTGAAACTCAAAGAACGGCCTCAATTTTTTTTATAAAAATATAATAATAGTAAAAGCGAGTAAAAGTAAATATTTTAAAAAGGTGGAATAATTAAGTGCTAGCAAGTTTGAGAATTATGACGCGTTCCTATACAATTTAAATGTTTATCCAAAACATGTTTATGCACATTTATGACTTACCGTAAAACAACATACAGACGTTCACACAACCATAATATTCCAGTTTGCATTTCGATTACATTCAGAGTTATTACAGTATAACATTCGTTTTGATTTCACGCTGATAGACTATGTAAGACTTGCAGACCAAGTTGAATAGTTTGTTAGTTGAACCCACAGAGTTTCAACGGTAACATAGATTTTGTATAATGTTTTCCTTTTGAATTTACAGAGTTATAATATATATGTACACAAACTTTGCAGTCGCACTTTTTTATAAAATATTATTGACAGAAAACAAAGTTTTCGACGTGTTTTTATGAAGATATCTAATTGTTTCATCCGTGCAAACTCATGGTTACAAATTACAAAATCCTTTACAAAGAAGCATTGTTAGTTATGTAATATTGAACCAAAACATTAACTGAAAAAGTGACCTTATTTCAGTTGCTGAAAGAAATTTCAATCAGTATCTAACATATTAGGTTATTTAATAAACTAAAATCGTCTGATGTAGACTTGAAGTAAAAATAAGTATAAGTTGGTTATTGAAATAAAATATCCATCATGTTTATTTACTAGCGAGTTAAGTTTTCAATTCAAGTATGAATTCATAGATTACGATTTACTAGTGAGCTTCTTGTAGAACTTTTTGCAGACTTTTGATTTTGAAGTAGGGTGCATACCTACCTGCCTTTCAGCCACTAAGACGTTATGAGGTATATAGAATACATAGTATATACCTTATATGTTTGCTCTTTTCGCAAAATATAAATAGGTAGCGCTCGCTAATAGGTATAATGTAAAAGTTTCCCGTTTCCACAAAACTTGTTGGTTGCCACGTATCAAACTAGCGAAAGATTCTTAAAGCCCCCAAAAACTTCCGATAATCCCATTATGTTCATTGTAATGGACTTCATATTTTTAGTAAATTGAAATCAATACAAGATGTAAGTATTGACTTCAGGTTACTGAAAATATGACATATTCATATGAATAAATAATGGTTTGGTAACTCAATTAGGTATAATAGTAAAGTGAAATTAGTCATAAGTTTGTCAGTCTCTTGTAAATCTAATCTAATCTAAATCAAAGTTCGAAGACCACTTGCCATTTCTTCACGGTATTTTTTAAATATATCAACACACACTCTTGCGCGGTGGTTTCAATCAATGCTATGCATGTCTTACATATTAAACTTGTTTCCCTGTCTTTGTTTGCGCAAAACATAAAATCCAACTGCTCGTAAAGGAAATGCGTTATTGTTTACAAACATTGCGAACGAGCTAACAGAGCCCCACTCCCAGATGTGAGTACAATGGCAGGATTCTATGAATTTCACTAGTGCGAAAGTGTGCTTGTCTGTCTGTCTGTCTATCTGCTAGATTTTCTCGGCCGAACAGTTTAACATTTTAATGAAAGGTACAAAGTTAGCTTGAGATCCCGAAAGTAAAAAAAACACAAATCCAACGGGATTTTTAAAACACTTAATTCCACACCGAATAAGTAGTGGTATCATCTTGGTAAAATATACTTCACGTAGGTATGCCAACTTATGGCTCTTATAATAAGTCATAACTACTTACCATATCAATCCAAAAAACATTTATTTACTCTGAGAGCTTTACGATACTGACAGTTTTATAACCCCCGACCCAAAAAGAGGGGTGTTATAAGTTTGACGTGTGTATCTGTGTATCCATCTGTGGCATCGTAGCTCCTAATCTATTGAAACGATTTTAATTTAGTTTTTTGTTTGAAAGGTGGGTGGGTTGATCGAGAGTGTTCTTAGTATAATCCAAGAAAATCGGTTCCAGCCGTTTGAAAGTTATCAGCTCTTTTCTAGTTATTACTGTAACCTTCACTTGTCGGGGGTGTTATAAATTTTTTATTTACACTTGTTAATGATCAGATTAGACCAAATATTCATAACCTCTCTAATGAAAATTCGGTTCCATGCTATAATGATTCTATTGTTTAATTCAGATTTTGTCAAAATAATACTCTTTGTCAATAGACACGAAACTCCTCTGGCAATGGCAATAGTGTAAAGCAAATCCAAATCGACGGGCACATAAATATTGATATAAGCTGGTGCATGCACTAGACACTGCCAGCTGAATATCAATTTCGAAATTAAAGCTATTGGAGTTTTACAAAGCAACAGATAAACTATGTGCTACAATTTATATGTATAATAAAATCGCTCGACGAATAACATTTGTTAGGGAATTATTCTTAAAGAATGGTACAAGGGATTTCCGTGCGTAAAGTGCATGATAGAGTATCATTTTACATATTTATTTGTTATCTCTTCGTTTTAAAGCCTAATGTTATTTGACCCATTTTTTTAATCAGTTTTACATCACATGTAATTTTGGCTTATTATTATATTAACGTAGATTTATTTCAGGTAGGCACCTGTGACAATATTATTAAGTAAGTACACAGTAAACATAAATTTTAATTAAAAGAAGTTAAAATAAAAATTATAAAATTAATTAATATGAAAGATTTTTTTTTTTTGAGAAAACTGGCTTCAATTAATGTGACTTTTTGTTTTATTTCAAGTAGAATTTTTCAGTTTTAATAGTATTCTGAAGAGAAAACATAAAATAGGGGTACATTAATTATTCTACTATCAAATAAATATAATACATATAAAATAAAGATAATACATATTATTTATCCTAATACATACGTCTAAATACACCTCCAACTAATCTATCTAATAAACCTATTGCTGAGATTAATAAAATCCCACTTTTATTTTGGGTGTTACAAATAATGAAAATCGCGTTTCTTTGTCGCGTTTGTGTACTCAGTGTCGTATTCAACTCGTTCCGTAAAATTCAATTTTGGGAATTTGTTTCCTTCCGACGAATGCGGGGCGGAATACTAATGTCGCCTTACTTCTGGTAAAGGACTCGTACCACCTAGTTTTATTTTAATCTGTACACCAAAGCGTAAATTCACTTTAACATACCTGACTTTTTCCTGCAAAATATTTGAATGTTAAATTATATTTTAGTATTTTGACCTGGAATGTTACCTTTGTTTAACAAGTATAAATTAAAAACTTATAAAACCCCCGACAAGTGAAGGTTACAGTAACTAGAAAAGCTGATAACTTTCAAACGGCTGTACCGATTTTTTTGAATTATAGCTAAGGACACTCTCAATCAAGCAACCTTTCAAATAAAAACAAACTAAATTAAAATCGGTCCTATAGCTATGCCACAGACAGATACGCACGTCAAACTTTATAACACCTCTCTTTTGGGTCGGGGGTTAAAAAACTGGTCAAGTGCGAGTCGGGCCTCGCGGGTCCGTACATAATTATTATAATATCATATTTCGGGTGTATTAAATATTTCTTTTCCGAGCTAAAACATCGCAATAACTGTGAAAGAATAATTTTATTGAAACTAAAATCAATTGAAATTTGTACACAATGGAATTACAAATTGAAAATTATAAATGACAGTTGATTTAGCGAGCAATAAACTGTTCTCAGATGGTCCGCACTGGCCATCCATTACCGTAAAGCTAAGGATAACTACAATACTGCGACAGCTATAATGTACTGCAAATGACTTGTCATTAGCTTTAAAGCTCCGTTATTAATTAGTCTGTGTAATTGTCGAGGCTATAAGACGATTTGCTGGAATAGTGGAAACGATTTAACAATTACGTAATAGGATTATAATGTAGAGTAATTGTTGAACATGTTTGCAATATTGTATTAGACTAGCGACCAACCCGTGGCTTCGGTCTTATGGAAATTCCGAAAAAAATCTGACCGTTTTCCTTATCTAAATTATTATGAAATCTTTTCGCAAAATTTCAGTTTTCTTGATCCAAGAGTTTGGGCTGGGCGTTGATGACTAAGTCAGTGAGTGAGTTAGGACTTTTCTTTCTATAAAAGTATTTAGATTAGGATTAGAAAACATAAGATCTCAGCGCATCCTTTTCTACAGTTTTCGCTGAGACTTTTCTGACTATACTTTTTTATAAGTAGTTTTATAAGAAAAAAAACAACAAATGAAAATCTATTGTCTTATCGCCTTTAGCAATGGCGTCTAGTCAGCAGCTGAACGTCTGAATTTTAATTAATTTGTTTAAAAATTTAATTAGGTAGGTAGTTTAATATTTCCAATGAGGCTTTTGCAGACTAATTGGGCTCCGAACGAAAGCATTTGATATTTGTTTGCCTTTGATCTATAGATTTCGTAGAAAAGCTTGACCTGCTGCTTTAGTTGCTATGGAGTTTAGAGCGAGTAAACGCTTAAACTAAGTTGGCTTGTTTCGCACGGAGAGAGAGCTTAATATATTTAGTACTGTTAAAATTAATTCCATCCTAATTCTTTCAATTTCTAAGAAACCAATAAAGGTCAAAGGATGCTTTACATGTATATAATATTATAATGATGATATTGAACATAAGTTGAAAAGAAATTAATTATCCTCCCAAAAATATTACGTTTAGGAAAACGTTTTGTCGGTCGAAATAAAAGGTTTGTATAAGGATTTAAAAGTCATAATTCTGTTAAAAGTTCTCATTTAAAATTAAGGTCAGACACTGAGTACGAAATCTGAATCCTACGTCTTTATCTCTGTCTCGTTAAGGAGTGTTAAGTTCTTGTCTTTGAGCAATTTACTACAGCCGGTACGGATATTTTTCTTGAACACTCTTTATTATTTCATTTGAAAATGCATTTTTTTGGTTCTAATTAAACTTTACATTATAGTATGAAATAAATCGACTTCGCGACTTCATCCGCGTGAATTACACAAATTTAATATCCCTATTTCACCCCTTTAGGGGTTCTATTTTGAAAACCCCTTTCTTGGCGGATGGCTACGTTATAATAGCTATCTGCATGTCAAACAGCACAATTATTAGGCATCAGATCAGTCAGTCAGTCAGTCACCTTTTCCTTTGATATATTTAAGAAGATGTCGTCTGTCTGTCACGGCTTTACGGCCCATTTGTTTAACCGTTTATGACGAGATTTGGTACAGAAATATCTTGCATACCAGGAAATGATATAGGCTATTTTTTATCCCGGAAAATCAAAAAGTTTCCACGGGATTCCTAGAATCCCTAATCATAACGGGCAAAGTCGCAGGCATCATCTATTTGGTAAAGAGATGGCACTCAAACGGCCTACAACAGCGGACTCAAAGAAGCTGATGACGGTGGTGATAATATAAATGGATTCAAAGTTAGCACCCTCGAAATGCAGTATTTTAATTTTAAGTGGAAAATTCATATCATAAACCAGCCAGTAAACAAAATTATACCGCGACCTTTATACCTATAACGTACTTAATACTTTTAATCTTAAAATACCATCAAATTTATTTTCGTACCAAGCAATATTGTTACACTTTCATCAGCTATGAAAATAAATTAATTTCCCTTATAGCGAGCCTAATTACATTGTTATTTATGGTCGTAATATTTTTTGCTATATGAAACATTTAGTGCCTCCCTTGATGAGTTACCGGTAAAATGCGTTTCTACTCTACTTCAAGAATCAGGAATCTGTTGACTTCTGGATTTTTTTATGGGCGTTTATCAATAGTCACATCTGAACGTAGATGGCGACAACAATTTTTGTCAGCGCTTAGTGGTCAACTTGAATTTTAATTGATCAGTGATCAATTAAAATTTAAGTTGGAAGGAAATCTACACATCAATCTAATGGAATAAACAAAAAGTTTCAAGAACTCAAGAGGGCGGGCAGACTTAAGTCTGATAGGTTCCATTCTAAATAGTTTGACAAAATTAGACTTTACCCTTGCAGAAGCATAAACTTATTTGAAATGCAAGAAAAGAACGGAAAATAAGTCGCATCAATGATAAGTCATGATAGAATAATATCGTAACTAATATTCTTTACTAGCTGATGCCCGCGATTTCGCTCGTGTGGATATAGCTTTTTAAAAATCCCGTGCGAACTCTTTGATTTTCCGCAACAAAAATAGCCTATGTGTTAATCCATGGTATAATCTACCTCTTCTCTAAATTTCAGCTAAATCCGTCCAGAAGTTTTTACGTGAAAAAGCAACAAACATACACACATACATACCTACACACAAAGTTTTGCCTTTATAATATTAGAGTGATAATAATATTACTAATAGATATCACAAATGTCTCCTTGTGCTCATTTGATCTCAAGCACGGTGATCTTGTCTTATATGTTAATATTTGGATTAAAGAAATAATTGTCATACAATATAATACTGGCTTTCCCAACACGAGATGTTAATTTTATAGGTGAGGATCTCATAATAAAATTACTGTCACACGACGGGAGTAATTTACAAAATGACTTTATGTAAGGCTTATGAACCTAAAAGTTATAAGAGCACTTAATCATGTCAAGATTTCAACAGCCTCTTTAATTTTAATACTCCTTGTAAAGTTAATTAAGACGTTAAATTGTCTAACTGAGGACATTATATAAAATAATAATGGCCGGTGAGTCTTATGTTTATTATTTTAATCTTTTCCCCCAAAATTTACGATTTAATCATATTATTATTCATTTATATCTCGATATTATATAATATATTTCACATTATTTAACATTTAATTTGAATACAGGCGTGTTTAGACGAGTAAAAGAAAATTGTCAATGTGAGTGCAGTATTTTCATATTTTGTGTGTCTTCAACTGTTGGATGTCATTGCTGGACGTATAGGGATTTTCACGGTCTTGTGTTGTTTGGCTTCTTATACTTTGCTGCTTCGTTTGTTCACCACTGCTGCTAAGCCATGTTGTAATAGCTCTAACAGTTAGTCTGTAATGAATTATGATTGAATGTGGATAATGCCCGTGATTTCATTAACATGGATAGAAAAAACAAACCCGTGCGAACACATGTCTTCTATAACTTTATTCATCTTCCTTTGTCCTTCATGTCTTTTACTATGTATATCCATGCAAAATACCAGTGAAGTACGAGTCAAAATCGTACACGAAGGATCTCATACCATCGTAGGTACAAGAAATAAAACTTTTTAACTTTTTGTGATGTAACCACAAATTCATTATTTTCGGATATGGGTCAGTCAACGCCAAATATCCTATAGGTATTCCCTTGACCACTCCTGATAGACATGACAAACAGACAGACAGATAGGCAACGAAGTGATCCTATAAGGGTTCCTTTTTCTCTGGAGCTACGGAACTAAAAAGCTAAAAATCACGTTCGTTGCTTCGTTGCTATACTTAATTAAAAGACAAACCAACAAATAAACATAAATTCCAATTTATTATAATATGGGTAGTGATATTACATTAAGTAATTACTATAAGTAAAGCGACCTAAATTAAAACATTTGAAACAAAAATATGTATTACAACTTTCAAAGTAACCACGGATCTAAAAAGTAGGTACCTACACAACCAGTCTACCTACCTATTTTATCAGCTTATCTTGTCAGTCAACGACCTGCTTTAGTGGTTATGAGATAAGTAATTAATACAAAATCGATTAATTATTATTTACTATTAACGCTATTTGCTAGTAATTAACGCATATTTCAAGCGACTTAAGAAGTTAGGATGTTCGCCGCTGATTTTCTTTTTAATAATTTTATTGTTGATGTTTGATCAAGCTTTGAGGCTTTGAATTAATTAATTCGGGGCATTTTTTACCACAAAATATAATTTAAGAAGACGATTATTAAGTTGGTAGAAGTTCGTATGACTACGTATCTCGATGGCTGCTAAATAAATATAGTGATGTTAGGATTATTAATTGTGATATTGCTGGAACTGTTTACAATTATTCACAGCAGAATGTCCACGTTATTACCAACTGTCAAGACCATACAGATGACTGACGGCTCAGAGAAGTGTAAGATCGCAGCCAAATTAAATATTCCACAGCTTTGCTTGCAACACTTAACAACTAACATATAATGTAGTAACATATAATGTAATAATAGTTTTTTGTTCTCTATTATGCTTTGTTGTTACAACAACAAAGCATAATAGAGAACAAAAAACTGGCCAAATGCGAGTCAGACTCGCGTACTGAGGGTCTCGGGTATTTTTCCCATCATTTTGCACGATAAATCAAAAACTATTATACATAAAAATAAATAAAATCTGTTTTAGAATGTACAGGTAAAGCCCTTTCATATGACACCTCTCTTGTTAGAGTTATATTACTTTGAAAATTGAAACGCATTTTAATATTTTTTAGATGACCACAAATTCGCGGTTTTCAGATTTATTCCTGTACTTGTGCTATAAGACCTACCTACCTGCCAAATTTCATGATTCTAAGTCAACGGTAAGTACCCTATAGGTTTTCTTGACAGACACGATGGACGGACTGACGGACCGACGGACGGACGGACGGACGGACGGACGGACAGACAGACAACAAAGTTATCATATAAGGGTTCCGTTTTTTCTTTTGAGGTACGGAACCTTTGACTTTAGATTATGAATTTATAGGTTAGTTTTTTGACCAGCGTGGTGGACTATGGCCAAACGCTTCTCTTACTGAGAGGAGTGCTCAATAGTGAGCAAGGGATAGGTTGTCGAAGATGTTACCTTTATATGATAAATTACCCTTCTTTAACCATCTGAAACTCCAGTGGTATAAGAGCATATTAGCTTCCACGAAGTTGTGAACTTTGCAGGGTGAATCGAGGCGTAACTCGTAAGTCGGGAGGACATCTTATAAAAAGGAAGATACGGTCCGGAACAAACAAACATATTGCACTGTCTTCCTAAGGATAAACTTCATTGTGTAGCAGGTACCTACTTACATTGAACGCTGATGTATTGTGATGTACCGAGATAGTGACAATACATTCTTACATTGGGTATAGGACGGTAGATGACATAGGTAACTCAAAATTTAAAAAAAAACCCCGACACAAAAACCTCTATACGAAAACTAGAAAAGAGCTGATAACTTTCAAACGGCTGAACCGATTTTCTTCGATTATAGCTAAGAACACTCTCGATTAAGCCACCTTTCAAAGAAAAAAACTAAATTAAAATCGGTACATTCGTTTAGGAACTACGATGCCACAGACAGATACACAGATACACACGTCAAACTTATAACACCCCTCTTTTTGGGTCGGGGGTTAAAAACAAGACAAAACATATTGGCGACATAATCATAATCATCATTTGAATGGAATATATCATCTTTCGAGTTAACTTTTACAAGTGCTTTTGAATCCTCAAAATAATTTACCACTGGTTCGGAATGACGTTCTTACCTATATTTTGTAAATAATTAATAAACTGATTTCAAATGTATCATACATCATCATCAGCAGTAGTAGCACTAGCCTGTCGAAGTTCACTGTTGGATAATTCCCTAATTCCTCATCCAGCCACTTCCCGTCAGCCCCTTTATTATCATAGCGCTAGAAGGCGTCCCACACTACGCTTACTAATACGCGGTCTCCACTCTAGAACTTTTCGGCTCCAACAACTATATCGCTCCTATGACAAGCATAGCCTGACCATGCCACTTTATCCTTCTAATGGTTAATCGGTGCCGGCCTTAAAATAACCACCCGATGCCGGCCCGCCGAGACTACGTGTTGATTGAACACGTTTATTTTATCCACGTTTATGCCGTATCAGGTGAGATTGCAGTCAAGGGCTAACTTGTACCTAAATTAAAGGAAAAAAAAGTTTATCCTAAGACGTCTGGAAGAGCAGTTTAGGCTACTTAGAATCTCCTCGAAATCTTGCAGAATTTCTGCTTAAATAATTTAATTTACTATTCGCAATTGATATTCCTTGTATTATAATGCAATACTTACCTAAGTACCCAAATCACTTTAGAGCAAAAACAAATTTTGATAAAACTTAATATTATTTTTAAACAAAATAACATGTCTATTGTTACTTTTATATATTTTGCGGTAAAGCATAACAAATTTCCGGAAAAAGTTCAGTTATTCTAAACTACGTTTACCTACCCACAGTATTTTAGTGTTAAGCGAAACGAAGCGTTAACTTTTTTGTGAAAGCCATTTCAGTAAATGGTATTGTCCGTAGTTCGAAAGGTTTAATAGTAGTTATGTTTGCGCTAGTGGTCAAACAATGTGGAGTGTATACCGACGACAGCAAACATCGGAACAATGACAGAAATAATGGGTAGATAGGTAGTGTTACTTATAGGTATAGGTACCTACCTACCTAATGATTTTAGTGCTTTATTAAAATATATAGTGTTTCCATACTTATGGGTTGCCTGGAAGAGATCACTATAGTGATAAGGTCGCCCTTTGTTTGTAAATCTTTCCTGTCGTCTCTAGTTTTAAGTTTAGTTGATAATTTGTGGGAAGTTTTTTTAAATGTTTTTTTGTAATTTTGTTGAGCTGAATAAACTTTTATTTATTTATTTTATTTATTTATTTTATTCTTTGTCATAGTTTTAAGCAATAAAGTTGTTTAAATAAATAAAAATACTAAAGAATGAATACATAAAACCCAGATTACTTATAATTTTTTTCGAAAATCTTATTAAATTAAATGAATTATTAAAATAAATAGGAATAAAATATATAAATGTGCAATGCGCAATGTGTACAGATAATAAATTATTCTGAACGTGTTTTACACCTAAAAGCCATACTTACTGTAATGTTTTAATATCAAAATGCTTGGTTGTTGCTTGTATTTCCTTCATAGAGTTAAGGATCGCTATGAATTTTTGGATAGATATTGGTAAAGTGTGGAATTTGGCACAGACAAATTTTATCCTAGATAAAAGAGTCCTTCCTGCAGGATAACATAAATCCACTCCGTCTTCGTCTTATTTGTGTACAGACGAAGTTGTAGACAAAAGTTATACTAAATAATGATTTATTAAGAATGCAATCTCATATAAATAAATACTATCTTCTTTACCAATAATAGCTTTTTCTCCGTCCCCTTCGCTTCTGTCAAAGGGAATTGTGTCTGGGTCAATAAAAAATGCAATTATTATGCCAGCGATTGCTAACAGTGCAGTGCGGCTAACTCAACGCGGGACTACCCAGTTAGCAAGTATTAAACTCATAAATATTCATCCTGAACTTTTCCTAATTCCGTGGAATACAATTTATATAGTTAACTAGCTTTTGCCTGCAACTTCGTCCGCATGGGTTTAGGTTTTATTGAAACCCCACGGGAACCATTTCTTTCCCCGGAATAAAAAGATAAAGAATAAAAATTGAAGAAGAATCGGATCTAAGCCCTAAGGTTACACACACACACACAATTCGTGTGCAGATTTGGCTGAAATTTGGAATGGAGATAGACTATACCCTGGAATCAGACATAGGCTAGTTTTTATCCCGGAAAATCAATGAATTCCCACAGGATATTTATCTTATATCTAAGGAAGCGAAGTCGCGGGCATCAGCTAGTTTAAAATAAATATGAGTTTTGAGCTGTGGTTGTGACAACTGGATCGACTTGCACTGCAGCGTCATCTTCGCAAAAATTTTAATTTCGTTTCTTCAAAAGAAAAATGTAGCGATAAAAATTGCAATTATCAAAGCAATCGGTGTATGCAGTGGTCATAGTTCCCGGCAAGCTCGACCCGTGATTGCCCAGTTGCTAGGTATTAAACCCATAAATATTCATTAGGAAGTTTTCCTTATTTCACATACCTACAATTACCGAAGCGGACGTACCTGCTGGTTGGTCTACGGAAGGATTTATTTTACCAGCTTTCATCTTTTCCCTCGTGAACTTACCATTAGATTTTGATAAATGAAGTAAGACTCACTTCGTCTTAGCAATAGCGTGCAATTGTCAGAATAGTACTGATCTCATTATTTAAACCCAATGTACCTAACGAAATAAAAAAGTTAATTGGTTTTAATTTATTGAACGAAGATGGTATTTTTTAGCTTTCAGAAGATACTTGAAAAAAATAAGCGGAATATTTGCGAAATTACTTTAGGATCTCTCTGCATGAGAGCCTTAGGTTAACGCGGTTTAAATCTAGTGTTTTTTTATTCATATTCGCTCGTTTTGGTACACGTGCTTACACGCGTGTTATATTTCGCGCTTCAATATAACGAACGCACGTTCACGCGCTCAATTCGGAGTTTTCGCTAAGACCAATGGATCAGCAATATGGATTCCGATGGCACGAGCTTATACCTAAGTGCATCTAACTCGTATGAGATGCGTATGTGTCAAAAGGCTCGCGTACAAAAATCTAAAACTGCTCCTATACTAAAACGTTACTTCAAATCAGAGGCGTTGCTACTAAATAGCAATAAATTTTAATTATCTTTATATCATTTCTTTGTTAGAATCGGGTTTGTAAATTTTACAACCCCGATTCCAAGAAAGAAATCTTAAAATTAATCATTACAACTCACTTGATGTGAACTTTACTAATCATCTTCGTAACTCTTGAACGAATTCAAGGCCAATAAGTTGCGGTATCAGAGGCTCCGACTTAATTAATTACTTCAACATCTGACTTCAAAGTTTTGCTCAAATACCGAAGCGTTTTAAACAAATTGACTTTGAAATCCTCGATTTCTTGAGTATTTTATGATATTAATGCCAAAGAATATCTATCTTCCCTTTCTAATTCCTAAACTAATATTATTCTTAAAACTATAAACCACTAGATGACGCTCACGACTTCGTTCGCGTGGATTTAGCTTTTTCTATCCCGAGGGAACTCTTTGGTTTTTGGGAAAAAAAAGTTGGCTATGGCTGTCTCCAGGATTCAAGCTATCTCAGTACCAAATAACAACAAAGTCTGTTAAACAGATGGGCCAAGAAAACGTATCAGGCAGTTATGTCTATAGACATCAGGCATACAGACATACAGATGTTTTCCATCTGTACTCATACATAATATACAGACAGACAGATACACTTTTGCATTTACAATATTAAGTGCGAGACACGGTTCTAGGCTCGTATAAAACACTACGAATACAAAAATAATAGATAAATACTACTTTGAACTCTAGAAATAGATCTTATTTTTCTAACAAAATAACTTCCGTTAAAAGAAAATAGTGAGATTATAGGAAGTTGTTCTTAGTTTGGGATTCTTTCCCTAGTTGGTACGTGGCTTCCAAGTGAGATTTGTGCGTCTATTGGAAACTACTTCTTATTAAATGCCTATTAGAAAAAGGTCAACTCAGTGGTTCTGTATATTTGAAAAAAGCTAGCCTAATTATACGATAGTGACAGGTTGACACTAACAGGTTGGAAGTGTAAAATTCAAAAAATTCAAAATTCTAAATGTTTTTATTCAATTAAACTTTTACAAGTGCTTTTGAATCGTCAAAAAAATCTACCACTGGTTCGAAATGCCGTTCCTACCGAGAAGAACCAGCAAGAAACTCGGCGGTTGCTCTTTTCAAGTACATATTCAATTTACAATAAAATGTAGATGTACCTATTCATGCAACTGTCACGAAGTGTCAGCTACTGTACACGTGCATGTATGCATTGCGTGCACGCATTGTAGTGCGTGTATTTATTTCATCATATCATATCTGATACTCTGATAATAAATCTATTGTCATGTAATCCGAACAGATAATCGGCTGTTCTTCAAACATTAGGTAGATATATCTAATTAGAAGATAGTTTCAAGTACCACGATAGTTATAATATGTTTATCGATGTTCCACCCAGATACGATAGGTGGTGAAGAGAATAGATATAACAAGATGAAAATTAAAAAAAAAAGTTCATTATTGGTAACTTAGGTTGAAAGTTAATATTCGCTCAGTCTCATGCATGGTGAAAATAATTTTGATGTTACGAACTGTGTAACTCTGTTGAAAATCTATATTCATAAAGAAAAATATCGATATTGCGCTGTATATGTGTAGGTAATATGCACAGAAAACATAGATGTATTTCTATTGAGTTAAGATATGCCAACAGATAAAGTCAACTCTCTCGGTGCTCTGTACCTAACGCAAATTAATTAACTTGCACTAGATGCGTTCTCGACTGACAGCAAATATTGTGTCATCGGACAATGTAAACGTCCGTTCAGTCGTGAGCCATCCATACCCAATTGTCCGATAGTGAATTGTGGTGTAATTGAAACTTGTCACCGGACGTTTGAGGAACTTTACAACGCGTGAGAATCCCATCAGACTGACAATGCTGACAGCACATAAAAGGTTGATTTAGCCTCAAAAACATTTTATTTTCAACCCCCGACCCAAGAAGAGGGGTGTTATAAGTTTGACGTGTGTATCTGTGTATATGTCTGTGGCATCGTAGCTCCTAAACTAATGAATCGATTTTAATTTAGTTTTTTTGTTTGAAAGATGGCTTGATCGAGACTGTTGTTAGCTATCATCCAAGAAAATCGGTTTAGCCGTTTGAAAGTTATCAGCTCTTTTCTAATCTGTAACCTTCACTTGGCGGGGGTGTTATAAATTTTCAATTTACACTTGTCATCTAAGAGAGCACTATACAGCAGCGGAGATGAGCGAATAGAAGATTCAATTTCTGTCATTAGTGTATCTCTTCATCAATCCGGTTCTTAAAGACCTTAGCTAGCCACCGACTGCATTTGTTAGAAACTGGAAGCCTCACCATCAATAGGTTGAGCTCTGTGTTATACTGTACGTAGTAATTTCTTAACGCCTAACTCACTAAAAAGCGGCCGGCCTGTGGCTCAGTGGATCTTTCTTCAAGATCTTTGCTTCCTTTGAAGATAACCTATATCTTGAGGTACATTCCAGGTGGTTTTTATTAAGTTATTTCATGCCAGTAATACATTTTATTTATTGAAAACTCTGTAGGTATAACTACTTAGTAAATTAAAGATTGCCAATCAAACAAAAAATCAAAACTACCCGTTTTTTACCAAGCTGCATAGAACAGGGTGGAGCAAACTAGTAGAGAGAAGGTAGCTAGTAGTTACAACTCTGAAATTGAGAAATTGCATTTTACAGATAGGTGATGTAATAAATTATCTGGGCCCTATACTCTCCTCCGCTCTGCAGTTATTCAATTAGTAACGAACTGTCCGATGTCCCAATAAACAAAAGTTTTGTATATTTTACCGTATCATATAGAAAACATAATACCATATAGCAAGTTGTAACAGAAAAAATTACATATAAAACCTGTGCCATTATTTTAAAAAAAAATTACTATCCGTCGTCGTTTGTAAGCCTTGCTTCGAGAAGCAATGGATGCAATCACATCCCACATCATCAACCCATTGCTGGCTCACTACTGAGCACGGGTCTCCTCTTAGTAAGAGAGGGATTTGGCTATAGTCCACCACCAAATGCAAATCAGCAGACTATTTATCCAATATATTTAATTTATTCGGTATCAGATCCAAGTGTGTGTGTAGATTTTTATTCAGATAAATGATAGGCGGTAGCGTTTATACCTTATTAAAAAATATAAAAAGAGAAAGCTAAAGTTAGAAGTAAGACAGTACAAAGTTTAGCAAAATTATGCTCTTAGAACGTTAATTTTCATCATGTAGTGTAATTTTCATACGCATATTACTCCCGTGGGTGTTAACGTAATGGACAATTAGATACATTAAAATGTACCTTCTAACTAAAATTATTATATTAATTATTATTTCGTAACTAAAAATATTCTCTAAATTAAATTAGTATTCCCATTAATTTCTTTTAAAATACAATTATTATGAGTCCTACTTTTAATAAATTGTTCATGTCAATTTTATTGAGGGTAGGAATGAGTGATTTTCTAAATGAGGTCCTCCACAGTCAAACATTGTAAACCAGTGATTTGATTTTACAAGAGAACTGGGATGATTCTAACCCAACCTATTCCTTCTGTATGCTACCACTGAAAGTTGAAGGGAGTATACTGTAATTGAAACATGTCAGCGGATGCCATGACGTCGCTAGATGGATATCTTTGTGAGCGCGACCGATAGCAGATAGTATGTCCGTCAGTAGATGTCAGTCAGGGCACAATGCACATATCCATTCTGCCATGAGCCGTCCATACCCGATACTCCGATAGTAGTTCGCATTCAATTTCCGTTAGCGACGCGTTTCACCGGAATTTATTATTGGCCGAAATGAAAATAAATGCCGAAAGCATAAACTTCGTTCAAGTTTAATGCCTGAGTTTGATATTTAAATCCAGTTAAGTTGACAACCCTGTTAAGTCTCTGAATTAATATCATTCGAAAAGATATTGATTATTATTGGCTTGGAGATTTCACATCTGAAATAAAAAAAATGGATGAACTTGGATGAAACCCACTAGGCGTTTCATCCAAGTTTATCAAGTTTTCCATCCAACATACAGAATTTAATAGTACCTATTTTACCTACTATTTACGCTATTTACCTAATAAATTAGTGCTAGCAATGCTAAGCTGGAAGATTTCAATTCCTAACAATTTAATATTACAATATTTTATTCGTGTTGGATTTATTTTGGTAGTCATTCTAAAACAAAAAGTAGTAAGATTTGCAAATCTGTAATTATTTCCAATAAATGCGAGATAATTTGGATGACTCCTACATAATATCAAATGATTTCTACCTTTTACCGAAAGAAAAATATAAGATTTATCTGGATGATTAGTATAGAATTATTGCTTGAAAGTTTATTTTTGTGATAAAGACAGCACTAGTCATAACTCCCAGCGCTATTTATATTCAGGATACGATTCTGTGAGAGGAACAAATTTTTAAAATTGAATCTTGGAATACGAGCAGTCTGTGATACAGACACTACCAAAGCAGGCACTCCTGAATAAGAATGTGGACGAACGCCCTATTTCTAAAATAAGACAGTTTTTTGCAATATGAATGAAATAAATGTTAAATTTTTTAACTAACATTTAAGTTGGAAATTCTACAAAGTGAACTTTAGAAACTTTTTAACATAAAACCAGGCTTAAAGAAATTAAAAAACTTATTTCTCGTGGCCCGTAAAAAGGATTACCTATTTTGAACAATAAAATAAATAAATGAGACAAAATAATTAATACAAGGTGTAAATTAAAAATTTGTAACACCCCCGACAAGTGAAGGTTAGCGAAACTAGAAAAGAGCTGATAACTTTCAAACGGCTGAACCGATTTTCTTGGGTTATAGCTAAGAACACTGTCAATCAAGCCACCTTTCAAACAAAAAAATTTAAATTAAAATCGGTTCATTAGTTTAGGAGCTACGATGCCACAGACAGATTCACAGTTACACAGATACACACGTGAAACTTATAACACCCCTATTTTTGGATCGGGGGTTAAAAACTGAGCGTAAAATAAAAAGCCCAAATTCTTTGTCGTGTATTTAGTTATGAATATTCTCACTAGAGAATATCTTATGTGTTAAATTTAGTTCACAAAGAGTAATTAAAGAGGCCGTTGAAAGCTTGACGTGACGAAGTGTTCTTATAACTTGTACTTAAGTTCATAACCTTACTTGCATGAATATTGACACCCGCTTTTAGAGGGAAATGTGATTAAATTCGTTGACAAAACATTTTTACTAGAATTAAGATAAAAATAAAATAAAATAATTTTGTAAAATGACTAGAGTCCGTTTAAAAGCCT
The DNA here is from genome assembly GCF_905333055.1 of Maniola jurtina. Classification (NCBI taxonomy): domain Eukaryota; kingdom Metazoa; phylum Arthropoda; class Insecta; order Lepidoptera; family Nymphalidae; genus Maniola; species Maniola jurtina. Next base: position 9,804,214 of record NC_060030.1, read on the forward strand.
CAATTATAGGTCAAAGGTCAGGAAAATATAAAAGTTCAAACCCCACCGTTTCACTATTATCGTGCTTACTTACTAGGACAAGTTTTACTCTACGATGGAGGCATCTTTAAAAAAATGTTACAAGAGTCCTTACTCGCTAAGATAAACTTATTCTAACTTAAAACCAAGTTCACCAAAAGAATAGGTAGTTTTCGGTATAGAATAATCCTATAAATTATTAAAAAATCCATTGAGATAGGCGAACTCGATTCAAACGCCAATATCACTAACCAGAATCCACTGAGCAAGCAAATCTTTGCATTCAGTGGAAGATATGGAACGTCTAGCCGAGGTTTATTGACGTCAGTTTATATAAGTAGAAGATTTCGAGTTTTTAGGTCACAAAATATTTGAGTTCCTTTGATTTTATATTGGAATCATTTATTGGGTAAGTTATTATGTCTATTTACCTAAACCAAAAACAGACAATTTGAGTTGTTTGGATAGTTGGTGAAGTGAAAGAAAATTAATTGCAAGAAATAATCTATTTTTTTAAGCAAGTAGAAGTGGCAGTGAAAAAAATTTGTGAGTCATAGAACTGATAGCTGCTGGGTCAAAAGCGTCCTGGAGTGGAGATAGCGTACCGGTAAGGCACAGCGTGGGGTGACATTACAACTTAATGGAGCTCAAGAAGGAAGCTGGAAGCGGGTGGATGAGGAAGGCGGAGGACCTAACCTAACCTATGTCGACGTAAGGGTGTAAGCTATGTCTTTGATGAACGGACCTTCCTATGAACATCATTTGATGCATAAGATGACAGCTGATGGTGGTTAAATAATATTTTTCTCCCCATTGAACTATATACCCCGACAGGCTGTACAAACTGCATTAGTGCAACAAGAGTATACTTACCTACTATGGTAGAGATGGGCATTATACTTAGCTTTAGATCATTTTCATTTCATGAATTAACTGAATTGGTTAATTGATTGTGGTGATTTTTCACTTGCTATCTGTAAAATGGTCCATCTCTAGTATATAGAATAATTAATTTAGTCGGAATGCCCTCTTCCTATTCACCTGTTACTGCTGCTTGCCCATGAATGATTAACCGGCAGTATCGTTTATATATTTTTATGGACACCGCGTATTGAAATCAATTAAAACCCAATTTCTCAAAGTAAAATGTTAGAATTTCATACAATATTTTCACTCCATTACACGTAGATACTCGTAGATTGCCTTGGCGAAACGCCTCAAACAGTAACGTGATTTCCCAAATCGGACAGCTCTTCGTGTTGAGTGCTCTTCAAACGTAGAGTCAGTTATAGGCAGGGTTACCATTTTACCTAATATATTAAATTTTACCTCAGAAGGGTGGTAGGGCTTAAATATTTTATTAAATAGAATAGGTAAGAATTGTATTTCTTTTGCTCCCACTTCCAACTAAACGTAAGAATTAAGCTTATTGTTAACTACAAAATTATTAAAATCACATTTAGTAGAACACGTGAAATTACAACCTTTCTTTTCAGAATTTTATTTGTAAGAGTGGCAGGTTTTAAATAAATATGAACCTTACTGCAAAAGAGCGAGAGGCCATTCTCCAACCAGATGATTAGAATTAATAATTGTCTGAGTCAACCCATTGTTGTAAATATAAGTTCTATAGGGTCCATTTCCAACCACATCAAAATGTAAAATATCAGGGACAATTTTACTTATTTACTCGTTGTTATCATGCTAAAAATACGATACCTGGCAATGAAACAACTCCAAAAAGAAATTTCCATAGCAAAAACATTTCAAATGGCATTATGTTGGCATAAATAACTTAGGTACTAGGTACGAAAGAGGTTAGTAAATTGTAAAACATAGGGAAAATGCTCGTAACAAGAATAAAAACACACATTTCCTCAAATAAACCGTGAATAACTGCCAAGCTGAACAACTATAAAAGGAATGCCAAGTGAATGAGTCTTCAAAATGCCTTTTTGTATAAGGCTACGAATTTCATCTTCATTACGTCAAGCGGAAGCCTTTTGCATATTTATTAATATCTTATTCAAGTAAGAAGTCTAATTTAGCACATTTTGTGACGTCAATTGCCGTTACTAAAATTACAAAATTTACCTAAGTAGGTACCTTTCTTATAGTTTATGCATAAACAGTTTTTTTCATTTTTGACTTAAATATTATTTATTTATTTATTCAAAGGTACACACAACAGGTTGTAACTAAAAATGGTCCAAACATAAAAACAAAAGATCCTAATCTAAGTGACAACCCCTAATAGGTGTACACAGCAATGCTATACCTAAATAAAATATACATTACACAAGATACACACAGAATTTTTAAACTTGTAATATTACAAGTCAATATTACAAGTTTAACTTAATTTGAAACTACCCTTTGAGTGAACATATTTGTGTTGTGCACATTAAAAAAAAGAAATCGATCTATTACAATATTTAAAGCAAAACATGATTCTTATCATTGTCGTCGTTTCAACCAATAGATGTCCACTGGTAGGACGTACAGAAATTTTCCCTCTCCACGGTCATGTTAACTTAAAGTGCTGAAATGGAAGGTTCTTATAGAAATCCCAAATGTTGATATTGCATTAAATTATCAATAGACTCATAATTTAATTTTATTCAAAAGAGGTTTCCAATAAACTGGCAAAATGCCTATGATATGACAACCCTCGTAAAAGGCATCTCTACTGCGCACTTAGCTGCCGCCCCTTGAAAGCGTGATACCCACACTTATGTATCGGAGTATGAAATCATAACTATCGAGGAAATACGGTTGGATGGATATTGGGAGCTGTTTATTTTCTCAGCAATAATAATAATAGTTTGTTTTGCTATTGGCAATATTTTATTTAAGTCGCCACAAACGGTACAATGGAATTCTAGTAGCATTGGTTACTCAAACAGCCGCCACCTTTTTCTTAACTTCCAATAAAGAATAAGGTTCTTAGATTATTACTTTTAAAATTTGTTGGCATACTTAGTTTGTGCGATTTTTTTAGATTGCAAAGGAAACCTTCTATATCGAAATATCTAAACATTGAGAACTATTGATAGTGAGTTTAAAAGTAATACTTTATCATCACAAAGATCTGAGTTAATTTTTTGACAAACATGAACAATTTTTAGTTTTATGTTTAACCCCCGACTCAAAAAGAGGGGTGTTATAAGTTTGACGTGTGTATCTGTGTATCTGTGTATCTGTCTGTGGCATCGTAGCGCCTAAAAGAATGAACCGATTTTATTTTAGTTTTTATTTTTATTTGAAAGGTGGCTTGATCGAGAGTGTTCTTAGCTATAATCCAAGAAAATTGGTTCAGCCGTTTAAAAGTTATCAGCTCTTTTCTAGTTTTCTTGTAACTTTGTAACAGACCGTTAGGTTCATAATATTATGTCAATTGACAAATGACTAGCTGTGAAGATGGACGTTGCCTAGATACATAATTATTTATTTGAAAATGATGTTTTGGAAAACTCAAATACTTTGTCGGGGGTGTTATAAATTTTTAATTTACACTTGTGTTTTATAAGCAAATCGCTTCCTGTGTTTTAAAATAGCTTATTTTACGTAGCCTTGCCTATACAGGCATTACTTTACACAGGGAATATTAAGCAGGTACTTTGCGTAGAGTGCACTACCGTAAAGATGTATGATACAGCGTATACTCGTGACATAATGATACAAGTCACTATAACTCTATCGTAACACTCATTTACCACGGAGGGTTAAAATAGAGGCAAGAAAAAGACTTCTGAGAGTATATTTACTGTACCACAACCAAGAGAAAAGCTGATTTATGTTTGGAATAAGAGGAAAAAGGCTACAAAATAAAGTTTTAATAAACCTGTTCAGGGACGAGACGTAGGTACCTACTACTTTAGGGCATTCAGACGGCTCTGCAATTATAATAATTATCATAATCTCAACTAAAATTAGTGCTATGTTCTGGAGATTGCGAATCTAAAGATTTTGCAGACACCGCATAGCTAAATCAAATCTAGAAAGGATTAATAAAATAAAACTACTATGGTTCTGAACCAATAGTATAAAGTTATGTTAGTATTAAGTTATGTGGGAGATAAATAAATAATCAATCACTATTTGCCATCTACGCGAAAGAAATCGCGGGATTGTAAATAATGTCTGTAAGAATTGCTTGCACGCTGTCAATTTAGAAAAATAAACTTCAAATAACTGCAGCAGGATGGCGTTATATTTAATATACATATAGAAATATTAATTAGACTTGGGCGCGTTTGGAACCCTCATAGCTTCTGTTAAGTTAATGTAAACTACATCACTGTTTGACAATCAGAAAGTGTACCCAATTTGAATAAATGACTTTGACTTTGTCACAAAAATATTTACTCACTAGATCATGCCCGCGTATCAGTAGCTGTCCGCTTGGGATTGAGTTTTTTGAAAATCTTGGGGGAACTCTGATTATCTGGGATGAAAAGTGACCTATATCCATGTCTAAAAGCTATAAAAATAAGATATACCAAATAGATAATGCCCACGAATTCATCCTCATAGATTTAAGTTTTTAGAAACTCCATGGGAACTCTGTAATTTTTCGGGGCAAACAGAAGCGTCCGTCCGTCCTCGAGATGCAAACTGTACGAAATTTCAAACAAATAGGCCGTGCAAAGCTTTTGTATGACTAATATTTGTATGGATTTACATACTAACATTAAAAAAGTCTTAGAGCAAATAACACTCTACAATAATATAGAATTTCTCGAAAAGACGCTAAACCACAATAAAGTATTGCGAAAAGTGGCAAGAAAATTCGTGTAAAGGAAGATAGCAAATCGTATGCCGCGGAAGTCCCGCTTGTCTGGAAAGCCCGATTAGATTGAAAGAGCCTTTTTCAGGTGCCCGTATTTCTACGTGTTGTAATATATCAAATTGTTATTCCTAGTACGATTTCACACAAAGCTGATTATTTTTTTCTGAACTAGCTTTTCAAAATTTGGTGAGGAAAAAGTACCTTACCTTAATTCAGTTTAGTAAGTAAAGTACCTAAACTATTTAGTGCAGTTAACATGACTGACAGTCAACGTGCAGTGACTGGACACCTGTTATGTCAAACTGCACTAAAACCAAAACCACACCTAAACGTACTCAAAGTACTTTTTAGGTCGGCTTGTACCTAGTTCTAGTTCTGCCCGTTTGTACCTATAGATGGACCTTTAAGTGTAAGTTTAGTGTAAGTTTTTACAAAAAATTTACACAATGACCAATCACGTGTCTGTAGTAAATATCGACACAGTCAAGATAATGTGGTGGTGCACCAACTATGGAAGAGGTATGGCAGTGGTCAGTTTCTCCGCGGATTTGTGCCTAAACACTTAATTGCTTGGCTACTGCCTTGCCTATCGACAATCAGCTGCAAAGTGCAAACAACTGGGAATCAAACCTTGAAATCAAAATCCTAAATAAAAAGACACTCACACCAAATATGCCATGAAAGCCAATAATTTCTTGTATTATTCAAAAACGTTAACAAGGATATCTTAATTTAAAAATCTCAAATAAAAGAGACGAAACTAAAAGCTTTACTAACTTTATAGATTGAAAAGTTTAAAAAGTAAAATATATATATCTTCTTTTTATAACATAGTAGCTGCTAATTAACACGTTCACTGCGTCAAAAATAACAATGACTTTCAGCTGGTGCGGTGGCAGTCCAAAAAAGCCCCCACTTGACTTTCTTAATGTGCGTGGCAGGTCCTTTCGACCCGACAGCTCTTAGAGGTATTAAAGCTCTATTATCTTAGCCAACCCAGAAAGTATATATATTTTTTTAATAGTTTTGAAATCGTGATGAATCACTTGACTTTACATTGACCTGGTGCCTGGATTCTCTAAACAGAAAATGAGAAATTAGCAATCGAAAATGTCAGGTCGACAAGGCCTGATCCCGCACCCAACTGTAATTTTTATAGTGATGGGATAGTGAAAAAAAATAAAATATCGAGTCATTAATTATATTTAATCTTATAAGCACTAAGCCAAACATAGTAGATAATAAAAACAAAACAAAATTCTTTTTATATTACGTATTTAACGGGTTCTTACCACGATATTATTCGTAACCAAGTTATCATGGTGCTTGTAACAGGACCAAAACCATGAATATCTCTGTGAAAACCCGCTAAATAATAACAGTTACTTAATTGTAAAAATAATTGGAAAGTAACAAAACAAGTACAATAGTTATTTGTTCAACAAGATAGCAAAATTCATTTTTGCTTCGGGTACCTAGATTGAACCCCGAGCGGGCGAAGGATTCTATAATAGAATCACGAGCGTAGCAAGTGATTCTAAGTTAGAATCCTGAGTGTAGCGAGGGGTTCAAAGGCACAAGAAACAAAAAATTTGCTATCGTGTGATACATACAACTTTTCACTTCAATAGCGAAAAAATACAAGATGTAAGGAAAATAATTATTTATTGAAACACTAAGAAATTTTTACATTCTTGTTAGTATATTACGTGTTTATATGATAAAACCAGTTTCTGAGTACGTATTCACACCTTTAGCAAATTTCCAATCGTTAAATAATTCAAAGGCTTTCAAGTATTTTTCACGTAACTTTTCCGGAAGAAAGTTTAATTCAGCGTTAGACACTGATTCCTTTAATAACTGATGGTGTTAAATTATCACTAGAATCACTCATATTATTATTATTTCTAAAATCAGGGTAATCATATTTTTTTTCTTTTGGGGAAAATTTTTTCATCACTTTCACTTTCGTCGTCGATAGTATTTTGACGTTTATAATTTGCTCGGATAATTTTATTTTCCAAAATTGTTTTGCTGGTGGATGGCTTCTTGGTTTGTTCTTGTTTTTGGAATATTTTTCTGTATTTAATTTTAGGCTCTTTATAATCGTCTATATTGGTATCACTATTGCTGATTTCTAGCGATATTTTTTTTCACTATGCGCCATTTTAATAATCTGAACTTGACGAGCGTGGATCCTCCTCCCGTGACTGCACAACACTAGTGGCGGCTCAACGCGTACGCATCTGCACAGTGCGGCAACAGGTCGCTACCGGTCACCCACCGAAACAGGCCCGCCCCCGCACTGAGGTAACTTTTTTAAAGTCCTGTGCGGCGGAGGTCGAAAAGGACCTGCCGCGTAAATAAACTGCCTATATTACTACATTTCTTGTCACAATTCGAAAACTATATTTGTCTCTGTCGTGCTCGTAAAAATGCCCATAAAACGTGTCCCGCACAGGCGAGAAAGACCTGTTTTTTCCGTCCGCACAGTGATTTGGCACAGCACCAGGCCGATTGTGGGTGATCCGCAGTGAACGTGAAAAATAATAAATACGTTTAAAATTTATTTTTCATACAAAATTCACATAGCCAAGGCTGGTGGTCCCAATCAGCGTGAATTCTTGGCCACGATTCACCCTATTCATTATAACATTTTTCTCTTCAATTAAGTGCTTCATTATCGGCCTGTAACTAAGTGGCGCTCTCTATAAAAGGCTAATTTGGCGCTCGTCGGTAATTTCCTTGATGACATTGGTCTCTCTGATGAGCCGGTGATCCCAGTGTCACGACAAATAGCCGGTAATACACTTAGAGGGAGGACGAGGACGCCTAATAGCGCGGGGCGTAACGTGATTCGCTAGTGCTCTATTACCTTAATGCTCCACAAGAGTTCGCCCAACAAAGGAAGGATCTTAATATAATATCGGCGAGAAGCACGTACGTATGTGTAGCGATGTGTAGAGAATTGGAATTTGAATTCGGCAAACCGTTGGGTACTTTGTATATTTATCAAAGCTTTTAAGGTAACCAACGTGAATAGCTATTAAAAAAGTAAACTACCTTTCAGGTGAGATGATAGTGAGAGATTATCTTTAATGTGCCATACACGAGAGTGATGTTTAATAGCTAACGTGATAAATGGAGTATCTAGTAAATAAAGTAGATACTAATCTATACTAGCACATAACTTAAAAGTGTCCTATTACGTTCCATTATAATTTTATTTGTAAAAACATTTTCTTTTTAAAATCATGAAAGATTAGTCTTTATAGAATAGAATATATTTTATTCAAGTAAACTTTTACAAGTGCTTTTGAATCGTCAAAATAATTTACCACTGGTCCGGAATGCCGTTCCTACCGAAAAAAACAAGCAAGAAACTCGGCGGTTGCTCTCTTCAGTTGTTTAATTTACAATAAAATGCCATATAATTGGAAAAAGAGATCGGAACCCCTTATTCGTTATTTTTTGATTTTATTTAATACTACTAATTAATCAAAATATCTATCAAGGATCAAGATTTGATTTTGATTTGAGATCGCAGAACGCAGTAAATAGCCTAGCATTATTCAAATTCAGAACATCATTTCCATATCTTCTGTTCAAGTGCACTCCACAGGGCCGTCAATCAACAGTATAGTATGCCTGATATTGACAGGAACATTGTACTATGAATATAATACTATGTAACAGCTTATGGACTAACATATCTCATGACTTGCCAGCATTTACGAGTACATTCGTGTCAAAATTCCCTCATAGTATTTTTATAATTACTTCTTCCAAACAATCTATTTGTACTTTCGTTTTTTCTTATGATTGTACATCGCGGTGGTCATTTCGGGGATGTTTTAATTTTTTTATCTAACCTAAGGCGCAACATACACCTGCAGTGTGGAATGAAACCAAGGCGAACATTTTTTTTGATGACAACTTTAGCTTCACTTTATTTACTTTTACAAAGGTATAAGCGATCCAATCGAAGACTTCGCTATGCTATAGTTACTAAAGTGGAGTTTAACTTTGTATCAAATGTACTTCTAAATATATAACAAGTGTAAATTAAAAATTTATAACACCTCCGTCAAGTGAAGGTTACAGTAACTAGAAAAGAGCTGATAACTTCCAAACGGCTGAACCGATTTTCTTGGATTATAGCTAAAAACACTCTCAATCAAGCCACCTTTCAAAGAATAAAAAACTGAATTAAAATCGGTTCATTAGTTTAGGAGCTATGATGCCACAGACAGATACACAAATACACACGTCAAACTTATAACACCTCTCTTTTTGAGTCGGGGGTTAAAAAGGAAAAGCTGACGGGCTTACTGATTGACTGATCTGTCAACGCACAGCTCAAACTAGTGGAAGGATCGGGCTGTTTGGCATGCAGATAGCTATTGTGACGTAGACATCCGCTAAGAAAAATTGTTTGCAATCCCTAAGGGGGACGGGGGACCCACGCGAAGTCGCGGGCATAAGATAGTTTTCTAATAAGAATAAAATGCCTTTATGATGAATGAAGCCATAGACACAAGATAGATGCTTATAATAATGAAAGATAAGAATTAGTAATCTCGTCCAAGCGAACAACGAGTATTGTGCTCAGGAACTATTTATGCTGTAATGCGCCAAGCAAATGGGTTAATGAAGAACAAAATGACGTCATCCATCTTAGTTGGATTCCTCTTAACTCCACGCCGTGCCTTCCCGCCCTTTATTCCCTTCATTATTATTTTTTTTTCATTTCGTGTGAGAAAACCACCGTGATTTACTGTATTGTTGGGTCTACTTAACCTCACTGTCATAACTCAAACGCTTTCTTCATTTTATGTTAAGTTTATACATTCATTGTTATAACAAAATTATGCAGCTCAGACTAGAATATTCGTCGAACGCTGACATTTTTCTTGATACAAGTGAAAAATATTATTTTATAAAATAAATTGAAAAAGAAAAACATGAATAACTGAAGAACAGAGAGAATTACTTGAATCCACAGTCTGCTGCACTATACTATCGATGATAAGAGGTTTATGTAAAAATTGTTCGTACAATACTTATTCTTTCATGTCATGTGAATACACTTATGCTTTGTAAGTATGAATGCAAAAGATAGGGTCCGTCTATTATTATTATTGGTTATAAAATCTCATCATAAAATTTAATACGCATAAATTAATAAATATAAATGTAAGATAGAAAAATTCTTTCATTCCAGATATAAAATAATAGCCGATGCCCGCGACTTCGCCCGCGTGGATTTAGCTTTTTCGAAATCCCGTGGGAACTCTTTGATTTTCCGGGATAAAAAGTAGCCTATGTGCTAATCCAGGATATTATCTATCTTCATTCCAAATTTCAGCCAAATCCGTCCAGTAGTTTTTGCGTGAAGGAGTAACAAACATACACACACACACACACACACACACACACACACATACAAACTTTCGCCTTTATAATATTAGTGTGATGTGATAAAACAACAGCACAGTAACAGATATTTAAATTGAACAAAAGCCTAAATAATGGACCGCCAAATTATGTTCAACAATTTATATCTTAATTACAAGACGGGATCCTGAGGCCGGGTTGCAATGTTTAAGAAATCTTATACCTTAAGGGGCTAAAATATTACTATTAATTTGCTACTAAAAATAAAGAAAGTCGACAAAAGTGTTACATATTTCTCTCCTTCATATCCCCTACCCCTTTTCATAAATCTCGTAATGGTAGGAGTTCAAAATAAAAATCAAAATTATTTATTCAAAATAGGTACTATTTTACACCTTTTGCTTGTCCAATTTTTATATTTGAAATATGATATAGTGGTGATAATTAATTACGTAAACTTAAAACAACAGCTACGAGGGTTCCAAACGCGCCCAAGTCTGAGAAGAGCCCACAAAAAACTCAGCCGGGTAAAATTGGAAACACATTATTGTGTGAAAATTTTCCAATCTCTACCTATTACAGCCCGCTGACAGACGGAACGGGTGGACGGACGAACAAACGGACCGGCAGTAGAGTTTTAATAACAGGGTCTCGTTGGCCCCTTTACCAAGTACGGACCCGTTAATACGGACCCCTAAAAAGTGATAATAGACTTCACGCCTCAGACTACTTACTTACATTTTCTTAGCTCCAAGGGCGTATTGTTTGACATAGAGAATATTAAGCAGGCACTTTACCTAGAGTGCACTGCCGTGACGATGTAAAATATTGCTTAGACCTATGTATGATACAGTATAACACCACCGACTGTCAATTATTAAAATCAAAGTGAATTGTCAAAATTAGTACAACATTGGGTATCAATTAGTGGTATTGGTAGCAAAAACTAATTGCAGCCTGCAAATTATTTATTCAAAATGACCCGTTGAGTCCGTAACTGCGTAGTACCTAGTATCGTTAAAAACATTGTAACTATAATAATATTATGAGTTATGACATAATAATATTTAACAATAATAAACCTATTTTTCTTACTTTCGCACTATACTTAATGCGCGGGCGCATTTGGAACCCTTGTAGCTTTAGTTTTAAGTTTACCTAATTAATTATCATCATAACATTTTACAAATTTAACAACTGACCAACAAAATGTACCTACCCAATATGAATGAGTGATTTGACTTTTACTTTATACATAGTTTAATATTGTACAGTCAGCACCGTCCACAGTCGCCTGTACCTACTAGCGGGTACAAGCCTAGCTTTGTTGCTGACTGTACTTCATCTATAGTTGGTAGGTACATTACGGCTTAGATTATAGATGATTTTGTTCCTTTAATTTAGTCTTGAATTAATGAAACTTTTCTATTGGTTTACTCGTTAGTTAGTAGATTGTAATTTTACTAGCGTACCTACTGCGTCCAGTACGTTAAGATGATAATAAAATATTAGTACAATATAAGTTTTTGGTAGCTGCACAGTATCTGTAGACTAGCTGACGCCCGCGACTTCGTCCGCGTGGATTTAGGGTTTTCGAAATCCCGTGGGAACTCTTTGATTTTCCGGGATAAAAAGTAGCCTATGTGCTAATCCAGGATATTATCTATCTCCATTCCGAATTTCAGCCAAATCCGTCCAGTAGTTTTTGCGTGAAGGAGTAACAAACATACACACACACACACACACACACACACACACATACAAACTTTCGGCTTTATAATATTAGTGTGATATAATAAACTTACTCAAATGGTACTATGGATAAGGTATAATCTCATAGAGATTCAAAGATCCTATTAAAAATTCTGACTAAAAAGACCCTAATAGAATCAGTGACCCAAAATATGTGATTGTGATTATTATGACTACTTCTCAGCTTAAATTCTACTGTATATCTTGCTAATTAAAAACCATTAATTTTACATCTAAATAAGAAAGAATCACAATTGAGAGTTAAAAAACAAATATTCCTCTCACGATCCTAACTAAACAGATTTGAAGTCATGCTGTCGCGTCGCTCCGTCCATGCGGATATTCCTACAAAGAACTTCCATTAACCGGCTAAAATGAAATATTTTACCCTTAACACCTTTCATTTGAATGCTAAACCTCACCTTTTAGCCGGTTATTTATTGCTCTCTGCCATAATATCTACATCGGATATTATTTTCGTGGGCATACGATACAAAATAGGCAGACGTTTTTGAAATTTATATATATTTTTATTACTTAAGCTTTTCGGCATAGTTTAACAAGATAAGGTGTTTCATGATCACTTTACCATATTATTATATTGTTAACCACTATACCTTATTCATTCAATTTGTCAAACATGCTAACTTTCTTCCTCTTGATTCATGCAGGATTATCTTGCCTAATCGCTGTTTTGACAGTTTTCCTCGGTTAAATCTAATCTGGGAATTAAAAAATTTGCCTTATTGTTATGAATATCAGGCTAACTAAGTATATAACTAATTTATTGGCTAAAATACCTACCTTGGCTTACGTTGATTTCAAATTAATTCGCGAAAAATTATTACTCCCATAAATCCTTGAATATCATTAAAATACCAACTACCAATACAAATATTTGCAAACAGAAAGGTATAAAGGGCTTACAACTGAGGCTTAGCATTGAAATGAAAGGTGCTAAAGTGAAATATGTCCGTTTTTCCGGTTAATGGAAGTTTTTTTTGGTACGACTGACCGCATGACTTAAAATCATTGTACTTAATGGCTACCAACCGATATCGGTAACTATCTCCTTTGAAAATATTACAATAAGTGTGAATATGAATATTCCCGCATGGATTCGTTGGTTGAAAAATACGGTAATATTTTTACAGCCCAAGGGTGCTAAAAGTCTACAAATTTTTAGTCTTAATAACGTTCAAATAAGTGTTTTGTATTTTGTTTGTGTTACGAGCAAATGAATTGTAAAACATTTTTACTTAGTATTTATAGCTCAATCAAATACTTGGGATCAAGAAAGTCATTTAACGAAACTGATGGGCGAAATTGCGAAAATCTTTCTACCCACCAAAGATTTTTTTTAATAAAGCAGTGCAATAAAAACTGGAAGAAACGGAAACATTCGCGAAGTAATTATTTGATAATAAAGTTAGGGAACAAAAAGTTGATTCATATTAAGTAGGTATTGAAATTTATAGTGGTTTTCAGATTTCACTGCTATATTTTCTGAATCTTCTTGCTATGACGTGTAGATATTATAAATTGTAGCTGTTGAGAAGGCCTATAACGTATGTATTGAACTACTGTGGTTGATTTTGATGACTAGTTGACGTTAGTCATGGAAATAGTCAAAACAATACCAATTATAAAGATTATACCAATATGGGGGATGTGAGCAACCTTAGGTAGTTCTTATTCTAAGAGCCAGACACAACAAGAAAATAATATAAGTCTAGAAAAAGATCCGCAGACTTTGCATCGTTTGGTTTTCTTTAGTATATGGTTCATGAAAATATCATTAGAAGAGTTGATTCTCGTCTGATACGTTAAAACAAACTATAAAATTTTCAAATCGAATGCACTTTAAAATGTCCTCATAACAACTTGTAAAAGTAAAAGGATGAAGTCCGCAAACTTCGATCATGAGAAGCAATATCGAACTCCCAAGTACCGATTCACAATATCTACTTATTATATTCCTTTTTATTCTTGTCTTTGGATCTGAACATTTATTACTGTCTTATTGCTTGTGGAGTGCCGGGGGCGGTGCGGGGGCGGTGCGGGGGCGGTGCGGGGGCAGTGTCAACAAGGGGTTATTATGTTGAGACTGGCGAAAATTGAACGAGAAAAGACTGCGCAATGGTGCCAAAAGCTAACGTTTACTTTGTAAACAAATTTCGCAAATTGTTGTTTAGCGCTATTGATGTTATTATTTTAGTCACAAGTAACTTCATTTATCCGAGTTTATTCCACTTTACTCGAGTTATTGGCACCTTTACAGGTGTTTATGAAAGTTAAACTCCAAGGTCCATGTCTGAAAGTGTAAACTGTAAGGCACCAAGGTGAGCGTACTCGGAATTAAATATTAGTGATGACTGATGAGACATCTGTTAACATATCGTCAACACGAAGTCCATTTGACACAATGTGTCAATTTTAATTTCCGGGACGCTCCGTTGGGCGCTTCGAATTTACTCAAAAAATAACTGTTATTTTGTATGGCATACCTCTTCCAGTGTACTTATTTATGTCCATTTAAGTTTTTTTTTTCATATTTACATACTTACTAGCGCTTGGCTGCAATCAGACCTGCTAGCAAGTAATAATACTGCTTAAGATGGAGCGTGCTTGCCTAGAAGTTGCCTTAGATCATTCTTGACTCGAAGGTACCCATATTAAAAGTGGAAGGGAAAACTGATGCACGAAGGGCGTTCCATATTCTAGCGGTACGGATTAGAAACGTGAGTGATGTGGGCTGACTGGATATTTTTGTGTATCACAAGCGCATGTTACCTTCAGGCGGGTTGAGCTACCACATTTTCACTTTAAGTTTGCCAGAAGTAAAATATTGAAATAATATAGCGCTGTAATAATATGATAAGCAAGCAACAATAAACGGATAGAGATACGACTTATTTGTTGGGTTTAAAAGCGTCGGAGCAAAAAAGTATTTCCGATGTTATGGCATAATGCGTATAAAGGTACATTTGGAGGGGATTTATGAAGCAGGCCTCGGTTGGTTTATGATGACAATGCCGCCGCGCTGAGCGCCGGGAGCGCCACCTCATTTCCTCACCGAAAGTTATAAAAACATATTGAAAATGAGATTCTCGCGGAGAAGGACCTAGCGAATGTTATCTTGTTTGTGATTTGCCTGTTTTTATGCATGCTCGCGGAGAGTAATCGTATTTCAGAGGAAAAAGCTTTGGAACAAAAATTGGTACGCGAATTACGAATCCTTTCATATTTTTCCATTTTCATTCCTTGACTATGAAGTGTCCTTAGTAATTCGATGACTTTTGAGTTAATATATAAAAAATATTTATAGCATTATAGCAATCGGGGTATGAGGCGGGGGGACGCCCCGCACACCTGCACGTCACCCGCGCTCACAGCAGCGGGTAGCCATCTCAACCTGTCGCGCACTATAAGTTAGTGTTAGTACTTGAAACGAGGAGACGAGCTTTAATTAACATACTTACCCACTTAGGCCGCAATTACACTTGTAAGTTTTACTCACGCAAGTAACTTACGTAATTAATTGACAACAATTGATTTACTAAGGTAAATGATCTACAAGTGTTTTACGTTAGTAAAATCCTAAGTTTATTTAGGTAATCTACTTACGCGATTAAAACTTACAGGTGTATCCGCGGCCTTAACTTAATTATAATTCACACTAAAAGTAATAATATTTAAATTAAACTTCAATTCACGTAAAATTGTGCACGGTTTTATGCAATCAGCACCCTGTCAGAAAATTGCTTTAAAACTTAATATTGGTAAAATTAATGAAAAGGGCTTCACAATTATTGAAAACAATTTAAAAAAAAAGCAAAACTTCCTAATAAGTATTGAAAGAGTCACGAACCCTTATGTGTGGCCTAAACCCTTCTATTTCTGAGAGGAGACCCATGCTCAGTAGTAGGCCGGCGATGAGTTGAGATGGCGATGGTTATGATTGAAGAAATTTAACTATTTTAGACATGAATGAGATAACAGCTTAAAAAAAATATGTAGATGATGAATGCTACATTTATTTGGTTTGTAGAAATTAAAATACATTTTTTTTCCATTCCATTAGCCTGCATGCGTCCATTTTTGGGCATAGGCCTTCACAAGAATGCCCTGCCAACCACGGTCCTCCGTCTTCCTCATCCAACCGCTTTCCGCCATCTTCTTCAGGTCATCGGGCTATGCACCGCCGTGTTCGTGGTAACTTTTCGTAATTAAAGTTGATCTTATGCTTATAATAAAACATAAAACAATGTGAGTACTTTACAAACACATTTTAGCTACTTTAAAATACACTTGCGTAATTCATATAGGGCGAGAGCTGTTGCAGCCAGTTGTAAAGCATCCGGAAAACAAAGGTCCCGTAACGCGAGCGTCACTCGTGAGAGCTCACAAGTTGCTGTTATCTGTTGAGGGCCCTGTGTACAGGGAAAGATTGTCTTGTCAAGAGCTCAGTGCGACGCGCCCCGCGGATCCGGGCGGACGCTACGACGTAGCACATCACCCGTACCTCGTAGCACTCGTAGCACGCGTAGCGGTCGCGAAAAGTTTTGAGGCTACATGCTTTTCACCTATGAGATGAATAATTACGATATTTGAATCCTGATTAGGTTCGATAAAGTTTTAACTGACAAGATAATTAAGTGCATGCATTGGAAATGCTTATTATGTGGACTTTTTGAGTGAAAAATTTGTAAGTAGTTTTTTTAAAGTTTATTTGTATATCAACTTTCTATTATTTTAAGTTTCTATAATTTGTTTATTATTTTCTTTCTGTCGTATTTAATTAAGTATAATTAATATAAATTTTATATACACCCTGATAATTTGGTAAGGTTTATGAGTATGAAATTACAATGCTTATCCAGATAGTCTGTTTAATATACATAAATAAATTTTTTTTCCATAATATACTCGTAGTAACAAAATTTCAAAAATAGTGACCTAGTATTTGATATGCTTGTACTCTCAATATGTATTCTCAAAACATTATCCTATTCGGCCATTTTATTTCTATCCATAATGATCATTTGGTAAGTCTTGGCCATAGTTTTTCATTTTTTTAGGATTTTGAAAACAGTAAACGATAGTGGATGAAATAAAATGAAAAAAAGTATTTCATTAATTTATTTTCCTACTTTTGCTTTCTTTTTACTTGAGTTCTGCATAAAGTAACCGCACTTAGCCAACAAGGCCTAAGCCCTTCTCAATACTTCTCATTCTTCTCGAGCCGTTCTCGATAGTGAGCCAGCAATGGTTTGAGATAAATGTCATTCTTAGGATAGTAAGATTGTTGCGGTGAACTCCCAGGATCTTCCTTCATACAACTCGACTAAGAAGACAACTTCAATCACCATATTGAACGTTCTCTCTGAAACACGGTAGAACCGTAAAGAATAAATTCACAAACCTCCAAAGTCACAAATCCTACTGATTAACGTTGCTTACCCAGCGCAATTCATTTGTAATATTATATTATGTTATTTATTGCAACTTGGTCTCAGTCCTAAAACAACATGCCCTGTTTCAGTAGTTTTTTGAGTATTGAGTTAGATTTTGGCTCGCGTAAAGCCCATTTCCCTTTTTTTTTCAAACAAAATAAATACGTATCGTCGCACGGACACAATCCGAACTACAAAGAAAATTACTCCAATGACAGCTTCGCCGGGACATCCCAATTTTCTTTTGGGATGCTTTGTTTTCAGCTAATACCTACGTCTTTTGTCTATATAACTTTATGTTACCAGTTCGTCGAAGATAAAAGGAAAATAATTAGTCTTAATGGCGAGGAAGTTCTTTGTGCTTTTGGAGACGGCTTAGTAGATCAATAGTGGTGTTTTTAAGAGGTTTTGATTTTGCCGCCCATTCTCCTTATTTATTACTAAGCTCATTGCCCAGGGGCATTCCGAACCAGTAGTAGATTCACTAGATTATTATCAATAGCATTTTTGTTCAATTTTCTATTTCTATTATTTAATTCAAATAAATTTTTATTAATGTTATACCTACTTAGATGCAATACATAAAACCTTTATGTTATGTTACGAAAAAAAAATACACGTGTACATTACATAAGCATAATTTTTTTAATTACCAAAAAGATTATAAATTAAATTAAAACGAAGTTAAGTTGATATGTAAAATACGTTGAGCTTAATATAAACCTGATTAGTTTATCAAGATTTTTTGCTTTCTAAAAGTCTAAATAAAAAACACTTCTATGATTAAACCTGCGTTAAGATTGATACATGATCACTATGATAACTAATAATAATAATAAACATTTTTTTCGGAATATTTCATCCATATGTAACTAAGCATATAAATATCACTTGCTTTTACGGTTTTAGGAAACATCGTCAGGAAACCTGTATGCCTGAGAGTTCTTCATTATGTTCTCAAAGGTGCGTGAAGTCTGCCAACCCGCAATGGGCCAGCTTGGTGGTCTTTTTTTTAAATAAAAATAACAAGCAAACGAGCAAGCGGGTCACCTGATGTTAAGTGATTACCAACACTCATGAACATTGCAGTACTAGAGAAACCGCCAATGTGTTGCCAGCCTTTCAGGAATTTGCCCCTTGAATTTGGTCTATGGCCAAACCCTTCTTATTCTGAGAGGAGACCCGAGTTCAGTTATAGTGAACCGGGGTGGGATTGCTGATGATTGATGCCATGATAATTACTTTTTAATTTTTTAATTTTAAGCTAAAAAAAAAACAATAAAATATTACAATACCTACTCAGATACATAGATACAGTTGAAGTGGTTTTCACATCAATGGTTGAAACAATTAAACGTTTGCTAACGGTTCGTAAATTTTTTATACGAAAGTAAACATTTTATAACCCTCTAACGGACCTTTGAAAGTAAAATCAACATGAAATCAATATGCGCGTAAAAATATGCGAATTCCTGTTGGTTTTAACTGAACCTAGATTGAATAATTCAATTGGGATGAAATTGAAAATCAGTTGAGAATTTCGGACGGTATCGATTTCCATTGAGCTCTACTTTGAATTTAATGGAAATTACAATGGAATGGAATTTTAATTAAATAATAATATTATATTTAGCACTAGGTGTTTCCTACTACTTACAACGATTTAGGTATTTTTTAAAACCCATAGAAACTTATCAATTCCCGGAATAAGAAGCTATACCCTTCTCCAGGTAGCTTTGTGAATTTCATGCAAATCGGTCGAGTTTATATTCGTTGTATAACAGAAAATGAAATATACTTTTGGAAAAGGATATTTACCTAGTGGATGCATTATATAATATGCTCTTTAGTATAAATAAAAATATAAGCTCTATCTGTAAACAAGAGTTGGGCGATACAGGCAACATCATCACTTTCCATCAGATGTGATTATAGGTAAGAACACTCTCGATCAAGCCCCCTTTCAAACAAAAAAAAACTAAATTAAATCGGTTCATTAGATTAGGAGCTTGGATGCCACACACAGATACAACAGATACACACTCAAACTTATAACACCCCTCTTTTTGGGTCGAGGGTTAAAATCCGAATACGTTTCGCCACTAACTTCACAATAGTGACTGAAACTTTTAAGAGACAGCAATCTGTCGACGACGACAAATAAAAAAAAATCCTAGTAAAAGAAAAATAAGAACATCTTCTTTAAAATTTGTTCGAGAGAAACTCTTTAATTCTTATAACTTCACTCATTTCCTTTCATCCGGGATTAGTTACTTGTAATAAGATTTGACTTCGCAGCTCTGCTATCAAAGTTTCTGCAGAACGAAAACTCGTTAAGTAATTACTTGCTATTGGACTGTGAATATTTTTAGCACAGATTCAAAGATTTTCTGCTGAAAATCTAATGTGGTGCTTTTTTCGAGTTACTTAGGTACTTTTATGATTACAATAAATAAATCAATATGATAAGCATAATTTTTTTAATTTCAAATATTATGAGATTTAATTTTCTTACTTTTTGTGTTGCGTTTAAAAGATAAACGGGCAACACTCAGAGAATCGATTCCATTCGAGATTCGATTCGAACAGTCGATATCTGAGTCGCTGATCAAAATGTTATTTAATAATACATAGATATATAATTACTATTTACCTAATATGCCGGATATGGCGTTCCATACAAAAAGACGTTAGTTAGTTTTTGTGCTGATTAGGAATTAAAATTGACATCTTGTTGTGCTGGCAGATCTCTTATCACTTACATTTAGTTTTGAGTACGCTTACATAATCAAGTTGCTTCAAAAAGTCATGAATAGCATATCTAACATTGTAACAGAATGATTATAAAATATCTATGTAACAATTCCATTTATACGGTGTCAAAAAAATCTAAAATGTTATTAGGTACGGAAAATTGTCTGAAGTGTTATTGTTAAGTCGTACAAAATTAAAGCATCTTAGTATATTTTATACTATAAAGTTGATTAACAACAGCGTAGATGTCTTAACATCTTAGTCCCGTCACACCTAATCCTTCAACGTTTCCTCGATCTCATATACTAAGTGCACCCCCATTCCGCAGAGCAATCTAGTCATTAATGGCATCGCTGTTGTCTCAACTTATTATCGTTTAATTTATGACCACACATTCTCGCTCAAGGCCCCATAATGCTCTGTGGGGAAGCCCCAGTAATAAATAAATCCGCCAAAACTTCAAATGATGAACATCGCTGACTCATTACACCCGCGGCGCCCGCCATGTGCAGTCGTTAATTTCCCTCGTCACACAACATTAAAATGTTTATTGTTTCTATTAACTGGTTAACAAGTTATTTATTACTGGGTGTAAAATACGTTTATCTGCCTATCGCAGCTTATCAATGAATCCGGCACATTGTTATGCGCCTGGAAAGTTAATAGATTGATATTTTAGTGTAATACATAAATAAGTATGACTGTCGGTATGCTAAACTCAGAATTGACTGTAGAATCTTTCATCCGATAATAACCTCCATATTCATCAAGTACAGAAATAGCTGTTTTGTGTTTGAATGCCGATACACTAAAAGCTTTCACAGTTAAATCTCCTTAAATTAATTTTTAAATTAATTTTAGAGTTTCAGTGATTACGCAAATTTTTGCACAATAGAATGGGAATTTTAAATTCAAGCAGATGTCCCGCAGGGTCCCGCATTAAATGGAGACATGTTTGACATATTTCTATTCACTTTAACGTCCTTTGTTTTCAAATAAAAATGGACTCTAACCGCATAGTTTTAGGTTTTCTTTCAAAAACTATCGTAGTTCTATCTAAAATCACCTAGTCACGGAAAAACAAACCGTAAGGTCGGGCACCTAACATCTATTACCTGTCTGACATGACGAATCCATGCAGATAGAAACGTGAAAATAAAAGCTGAAGTAGTTTCTGCTGTATAGGGATTAAGGTTCACTTTGTTTTGTGCGGATAAGTAGAAGATTACCTAGACATGCAGACGACGATAAGCGCTGAGTCGTTATAGAGGTTGTCGTAGACCCTCAAAATATAAACATCATCCAGATGTTGCAGATAAGCGAAGAGAGCTTTTTGCCCTAATGGCAGATTACTTTAGTCGAATATGCTCCTATCTGTCCCCTGCGATCCTATAGACTACAGACTATAATAGATATAGAGTATTGAAAAGCCATTCCAGTTCACATTTCAATGATGATTACGTTATCAATGTATGTATTAAAATAAAAAACTTCATTGTCTCGAAATATTCACTGGTAGCTGATAGGCTTTAATTACTTTCATGTTGGTTTTATATGGTGCATGATCGAGTATTTACAAAACATGCTGCGAAAAATTTTAATTGCATGGTTATGCCTTTATTAATTTATCAATTTGATTTTTTTTATGAAAAATTGGTAAAATGTTTTGTTAATAACCTATGTAAAATATGTCGTAGCAAAGGCAAAACATCCACATTAAACATTTTTCTAATTTCAATAATATAGTCGATACTAATAATATTATAAATGCGAAAATACATATAAATGGGAAAGTATTGTTACCTTTTCATGCCTCATCCGTTTAGTCGATTTTAACATTTGCATCCAAGAAACATAATATATATATATGTAGCACAATTTCGAAAAAATAAACTCTTTTCTTTCTTTTAAAAGATTATTTTTGAAAGAAGTGCCAGAAAATCAAAAAGTTTCCACGAAATTTTTAGAAACCTAAATCCACACCGAAGAAATGGTATTAAGGTTATAAGTAGTTATGTTATGGTTATGGTATAGGTATGCGGGCATATTGCATTTTGTACAGAGTTTAGCTTGTGTGATAGGTACTTCTAATGTACTACTTTTATCCCGTACTTTTATCCCGTAAAAGTAAAAAATAAATAATATAATTATTATCATAACTTTTATTTCGAATTGCATAAAACATCTTTCAACAGAGTATGATTTGGGTAATTTTAAACCTTATCGGCAGGCCTTTAAGATTTCAGTCCGTCCATTTGCCATTGGGCTCCTGAGATTTGTTTATAAACACCCTGAATATCTAAACAACAGCGCCATAATAGCGAACAAGATAATGCTAATAGGTCTCGTCAAAGAGTACGCCGAGTCGCGCGAGTTTGCCTGCTAATTAGGTTTGGCCTAATGAATACAGGGCGGAGTTCATCCGTAGTTGTCTGGATAATTAACAGCTGAGATAGGAAATATTAATATTTATAAGCGCCGAGGTCGGGGAAATTTTCGTTATACGTTTTAACAAGCCCGAAATGGCGATGAATTTTACACGTTGATCATAAATAAGCAATTGAATTGTATTTTAATTGTTATTTTCTGTTTGAATTTGCGGTGTTTACTTGTTGGTCCGAAGTTCAAGTTTATTTATGGAAATTGTACGCGTAGGGAAGTTCAGTTTTTTTTTATTATATTAAGTGATGCCCCGACTTCATCCGCGTGGGTTTTAGAAAACTTCGCAAGAACGCTGTTTTTCCGAGCCTGTTCGTGGGATGCAAGTTACCTCTGTATAAAATAGCTAATACCCATAATTCATCCAGCTTTATTAAAAACCTTGTGGGAACTTTTTGATTTTCCGGGACAAAAATTAGGATATTATCACCAGTTAGGTATACTTATGGGTCTGGTTATCTCTGTAAGTACGTTTCGTCAAAAAATGATGGGTGGGAAAAGCTAACAGGCAGATAGATAGATAGACAGACATTTATAGTATGGAGTAAGTACGGATTTTGGGCCAATTTTGGTGCATTATTATATTTGCTTCTTTTTTTAACTTGACAGAATTGTACCTATCTTCATGATCCAGTTCATGATCACGCTGTAATTTATGGATGTGACAGCATAAGGTGGATCACGCCACAATCATTTGGTGTATTTTTCTTAATAATCTATATCTTACTAGCTGATACCTGCGACTTCGTTCGCGTGGATGTAGGTTTTTTAAAATTCCCGTGGGAACTCTTTGATTTTCCGGGATAAAAAGTAGCCTATGTGCTAATCCAGGGTATAATCTATCTCCATTCTAAATTTCAGCCCAATCCGTCCAGTAGTTTTTGCGTGAAGGAGTAACAAACACACATACACACACACACACACACACACACACACACACACACAAACTTTCTCCTTTATAATATTAGTGTGAAGTGTGATAGTGTGATCTTTTATCTGCGGAGATATTAAATATTTAATGTTTTTTCAATTTTTTTTTATCAAACAATCGAAACAGAACAATGTTTGTTAAAGCAATAATAAAACGTGAAATAAGGCAACATAAATTTTATAAACAAAATCGCCCCTCAGAGAAACGAAATGTAAAACGGGTTCAAAATGTTCCACGGAAAAGATCCGGACAACAAAATCCGCAATTGTGACATCCCCAGAAGGTTGTCTCATAGCGTCTGTCTAAGCGCTATCACATTATTATAATGAAATTTTGTTGAACAATTTAAATTCAACGGGAGAATTTATTTGTTGTTTTTTACTTTCAATCATTTTTTGAATAGGATTGTGTATTAAAGTTATTATTTGGATATAATTTGGATATGTTGTCAATTTTTATGCATAAAATTTATAATATATGATGAAAGAGTTTTAAGCATGCTATATAATTTGTTTGGTTTTGAGAGACAAAATAAATAGTAGGTATTGGTTTGTCTGATATAGACTAAATTTTTATTACATTCAGTTGGACTCGAATTTTTAAAATCTAATAACAATATTCAGCCCTACAGAAATGCATTATACCTACCTATGTATTGATTACTTCTATCCAAGTCAAGTAACGCCTTTTTTAAGGGTTCCGTAGTAAACCACGGAAGCCTCATTGTTTCTTTTAGTCGATCTATGAATCACAACTGATGTGGGACACAAAAAACAATAGACTTTTCAACTAGCCTAGTATTGTAAGTCGCGTAATTTTCTAACGACATCTGGTGGATATACGTGTAAAATTGCGAAATGGGATGAGATTGTTTGTTCGCAAACAGCCAGTGTCCGCTTATTAGACGAGCTCCAAGTAATAAAAACATCTTATTATACCGAGCCCGACCCCTCAGGAAAACAGAAATTTAAATTCACACATAAAAACGATTTGAATCTTGTTGAAACAATAAAAATACGGTTTAACAACGCAAAGCTTAGGCATAATAAGATCGTCACTGATAATGGTGATCTTTATATGGAACAAACACCCCTATTAAAACTCCCCTTGATCGTGATATCGAGAATTGAGATATTAGTGTTTTAGACATTATATCTATTATGTATTGTAATAATATTATATTTCTTGCTTTTTAGCAGCGCTACTTTTTAAGACAATGACTTTTAACCAAAACATACAGTTCACATGGAAATAACAGCTTAATTTGCTATAATGCGCTAAACCAGACAAATCTGTATGGTGCAACATGCGGCATGCGATATGCAACGCCCGCCCTCCCACTGCTGAACATGCAGGAAAAGTCAACACTGATGACTGATGAGTCAGTTGAGTTGAGACTTTTCTTTTTCTATAGTAATATTACAAAGAGGTATTTGTAAGTTTGTTTGTAAGTAGCAAGTAATCTCTGGAACTGCTGAACCGATTTCAAAAATTCTTTCACCAGTAGTAAGCTACATTGTTCCTGTGTCATAGGCTAAATTTTATTTTCAAAAAAAAATAGATGTCTATGAAAATTGTAATAAGTTACCCGCGAGAAGCCGGGGCGGGTTGCTAGTATATAATAAAAATAAATGTATGTGTTCGTTCTTTGCTTTAGCATTCACGCATTGTTCATTCGATAGAGTTAAAAACTTTGTAAGTACAGTTGTTGTCAACACTTTCAAAGCTTTTGAAACTCTCCAACGCACTATACAAAAATAACATTTTAGCGGAAAACAATAAAAATTCTGTGCGTTCAAATTACCTAAAAAACTGGTGGCACTCTGTTATTTCCGTGTCCATCTTGTCATGCAATTTTAAACAGAATTGCATTTAGATTGCCAACTGCCTGTTACTATTTCCAGCATATACGTATCCCCTTTTAAGCTGTGTACTTTTTGGTACAATTTAATTGGAGCTTTATATGTAAATTGGTTAAAAATTGGAAAATGTTTTAAAATTTTCATTTTGATTTCTAGTAGGTACGCAAATTCATTTATTACTATGAAGCCAAAAATAAAAGTATAAATGGTAGCTTATTTAAAGCGGGGTTTACAAAAAGATAGTTGCCATAGGTAAGTTTTAGTAAAATGATATAATTATAATGCGCAGAAAAAAATAGTGCGTGTAACATTTACGCGCGGTTGAAGTAAAACTAAACGCATCCCGGATTCCATTTATGAAAATGAGTCAACAAAAGGGTTTTAGCATAACTAAAAAAATAAAACTTTTGTTCTACAACCACTTAGTAAATTAAAATATCTCATTTAAAAACAGCTGTTCTGTTTGGCGGCATTTCCGACGGATATGTCAAACGATACTCTCGTCCAAAAAAGATCTTAATAATTAATCTCAAGTCACATCTAAAGACGTTTTTATTCAAAAAGTATAGTAAAAATGGGGTAAGTAAATATAATATCACACAGGGTAAGTAGACCGCGATGGCACGGATGCCTTGAAGGCTAGTGGGGCAGTAAATACGTGCTGTCACTAAACCAACCAACCAACACGACAATCGGCATGACTTGCGTCTTTATTTTTCCGAGCAACATAAGAATTTCTGAGGACGATGTTGAGTCTTAGTTGTATAGGCTATCAGCTTTAAATGAATGTCTTCTTTGCAAAACAAAGCTCTACTTATGGTAGGTACAGCTCTAGGGTAGGTAGGCCTTGGCTTAGTCAAGCTTTATACATGGGATGAGGTGCTGAAGGCATTTTCTTTTTTCTTCTTCCTTCTTAATTTTTAATCTTATAAAATCACGTAAAACGCCACATGAATATAGTCGCTGTTTAATTTAAATTAGATTTTGGGCTATAAATTAATGAATGAATTAGAAATAAATTAATTAGAGAGTACCCACGGGATTTTCAAAAACCTCAATCGACGTGAACGAAGTCGCGCACTTTCACACCATAATGACTGAACAAAATTGACTGAAAGAAATGGAGATAACTTATAGATACCCTGAATTAATACACAAACTAGGTACTTTTTAGATTTTTAAAAACCTTGGTAGGTCTATCCTTGCGGACGAAGCCGTTGTGTGTGTGTGTGTATGTGTGTGTGTATGTTTGTTACTCCTTCACGCAAAAACTACTGAACGGATTTGGCTGAAATTTGGAATGGAGATAGATAATATCCTGGATTAGCACATAGGCTACTTTTTATCCCGGAAAATCAAAGAGTTCCCACGGGATTTCAAAAAACCTAAATCCACGCGGGCGAAGTTGCGGGCATCGGCCAGTTTAACATAAAGATCCGCGCCAATAGAGCAATAGATGATAAAATGCAAATCTCCCCGCCAAATGCTCCCGAGTGCTTGACAGTAAAGATCCGACGAATTACCGAGCACGTATAATTAAATGCGACATTAACATTGAGCTCGGCGTATTATAACTGCATTATCCGCTTAATATTCATGAGTGAGTAACTTGTCTCAAGTGAAACTGGTGACGAATTCTGGGACTTATCTTCAGCGACGAGCTCCTCCATGAATATGTAGCCACATGAGAATGTAGACTGAGATAAGCTATCTCTCTGTGCTTGTTCGAAATTGAAATTTCATGCTTTGTATAGTAATGCATTTTCTCTTTAGCTTTTGATGATAATTGATTTTTAACCCCCGACCCAAAAAGAGGGGTATTATAATTTTGACGTGTGTATCTGTGTATCTGTCTGTGGCTTGGTAGCTCCGAAATTAATGAACCGATTTTAATTTAGTTTTTTTTTTGTTTGAAAGGTGGCTTGATTGAGAGTGTTCTTAGCTGAATCCTAGAAAATCGGTTCAGCAGTTTGAAAGTTATCAGCTCTTTTCTAGTTACTGTAACCTTCACTTGTCGGGGGTGTTATAAATTTTTAATTTACACTTGTTATTATATAACTAGCGAATAGCGATACAGTAAAAAGCAGTGACAGCCTATGGTGGTTGAGACTTTCGAGGGGTTTAAATATCACTTGCTTTAACGGTGAAAGAATGCATCGTGAGGAACCTGCATTTCTAAGCGTTCTCCATAATATTTTCAAAGATATATTATGAAGCCCGCCAATTCGCAGTTGGCCAGCGCGCTGTAAAATATGGCCAAGCCCTTCTCATTCTGAGAGAAGACCCGTACTCAGTAGTGAGCCGGTAATGAGTCAATCATAATGATGATAACCAGCAGTTGCCCGCGTCTTTGTTCTCGTTGCAAATGTATTGCTTTTTCACCCATCAAATCTCACAACATACTAGAGCAAATTGTAGAGAAGGCTAATCAAAAATAGTCATGGCATCTTAAGAGTTATTTTTATTGGAGGTAATACAATAAGAATACCGGAGTTCAATACCAACACTATCTCCTCCGGTCATACTCCACAGGGGTTTCCGTTTCAGACTACACTGAACAGTAAAATGTTGATAATTCCGGGCCATTGTTAGGCCAACATTTCTAACAGCACAATGTCAAAATGGACAGAAATCTGTACACAAAAGCAATGCGTCAATACCAAAACACTGTAATTAAATTTATCGATCCGTAAATATAACTCGACCTTTGAACTATTTAAGTGCTTTATTGTAACTGGGTATTAGGTTTTAACACAGTCAAATTAATAGTTCAAAGTGTAACAAATTATTTGTTTATTTGATGATGCTAACGACTTCATCCGCGTGGATTTTGATTTTTAAAATCTCTCTTTGATTTTCCGAGTTAAAAAAAATCTGATGAATTGAGAACCTTCTCCTTTTTTGAAGTCGGTTAAAAAATAAGCCTATATCCACCTAAGGGATACAAGCTATCTCTATACCTACCACGTTAAAATCGGCTTAGCGAATGGGCCGCGAAAAGGTCGCTGATAGGCAAACAAACTTTTGCATTTACACTATTAAGGCGTACCTATGAATAACAATATAATATAACTATATTTACTCCATAACTCCATTGTCTTAAAGCTGGCAAAGATATCGGGATTAACCCCGTCCTAAGGTCCTGTGCTATCAGCTAAATAAAAATCAATATCACAATCGCTTGCGAGTTCCTTTACAATCCATTTGGTCTAAGAACGTATAGTGCTTTCGCCAAAGGATCTCCGGGTTTCTTATTTCAAGAACCTTTAGGGCCATACTTGAGAATCTGAGCGGTGCCTTTAGGGCCCCTCTTCCGCCCCTCACAGAATGCCCGAGATAAGAGAGACGTTTTGGCGCCATTCATGTTTATAGCAGGGCAAATGGCCCTAGAATACGGCGCACTTATTATAAACAAGTACCCACACTCAGACAATACATTTAAAAGGGCTTACTTACACATAGATTGAAAAACACCATTCGTATTCACATGGATGCATGAGTTTAAACTTCGCATGTAATATGAAAACTTGTGCTATAAAAACTTTGCTTCTTTGATATTGCAAGCTTCTCACTCTGCTGGAAACTTCAAAGCATTAAAACTAATGTTTACTTGTAGAACTAATTAACTTAATTCTCAATAAAATAAAATAAAAATCTTTTTCTGAGTTTCCAAAATCCTTCAAAACACCCGTATTCACTAATTCACTCGAGGTAACCTTCTAGGTAGCAATAGATCGTATGACATCGAATGAGCAATAAGCCAAATATCGGTTTTATTAAAATATACCTACCTTCATTAGACAAAATAATATTTTTGTATCATTTTTTGACAATTCAAATAATTAATTTTTAAAAATAACTTTACAAAAGTATGCGTTTTTTATATTCTCTATCTCTATTATAAAATTATATTTTTATTTCATTAAAGTTTTACTGGGAATTTGAATATTGGTAAAAATACGGGTATCTAAACTTTGTTAGGTTAATTTGATTCAGTAGCCTAAAATTAAATATCGATGAAACCTGATCACATCAGCTACAGCTCTTTTACGCGGTCAAAATATTATTCTAAATGAAATTTAGCGATATTTGTGTTAGTTAATTAAAAATAAACTTTAAACTAAGCATCTGATCTGAACCTGAGCGTTTCAGTTATTTATCAGACTGACTGGAGCTACAGGACAGACCTACTGGAATTTTAGAATTTTCACAAATACATATAAAGATTTTAGTGAAGTTACTAATGATATCACTGGACCGTTGACCTGCAAAAGGTGGCAGGGAGCGGGTGGATGAGGAAGGCAGAAGACCGTGTTTAGTGGCACGCTCCAGCCGTGGACGCATACAGGCTGATGGAATGGAAGAAATGGAAAATTAATGAAATTCATAACTATACTTCCTAACAATAATATTTGATAAAGTATACCTAGTTAGGTTCTATTGAGACTAAATCTACTAAATGATTAGTCCTTCCCAAGTTCTAAGACATTTTTTTTTTTTTTTTTTTTTTTTTTTTTTTTTATACACAGGAAATGCCTAACGCATACCCTTCCGTCAGGGGAAACGGAGGGGTTATGTGGGGCTTGCACCCACTAAAACCTGTGTTTGTTCCTCAACGGACTGGCGGTTGCGCGGGTATCACTAATGTAGTATTCACCGCACTCCCGCCAGGACTTGACCCGCCGCCAAGCGGACGGGTCCCTTCGCTAGGCTGGCTGCTACCAGCTCCGTCTCAGAAGCGCACCCGGAACACGGCGCGCTACCTCCTGACCTGGATTATGTATCGGCTGACGAACGCCCCTTACGCCCGTCAACCGCAGGTCGGCAACTCATGGAGGCCGGAGGTCATCATTCGCCCTTCGGCGCCCGCTGCGTCTCCTGCGAGAGGGATCCACAATCAAAATTTCCCTCTCACGTTCCGCCGCCTCTTTTGCAGACATCACCTCCTCGCAAAAGGAGGCAGCGGCACTCCACGCTGTTTCACTCCGAACCATCGCTTGCACGATGTTTGGGAGCGAGAGACCACCAACACCAACTGCCGCATCGAGTGTACGGCGCTGTTCTGCCCAAGCTTGGCACTCCTCCAGGGTGTGCTGCGCCGTGTCCTCAAGGCGGTCCTCACAGTGGTGGCAATCGGGCGATTGCTCCCGACCTATGCGATGCAGATACCTACCGAAACAACCATGTCCGGTAAGTATCTGCGTCAGCCGGAAGGTTAGGACGCCATGTTGGCGCCCCAGCCAATCCTCCATGACAGGCCTTACCGCCGCTATCGTGGCATGCCCTGCGCTGGGATTATCCAACCGCTCCCTCCATTCCACTAATAAGACCCCTCGGAGCTGGGAGCGATGCCGCGCATATTCTTGGGGCATCGGTAACTCACCCCGCCCGCGCACCTCCTTATTCCACTGGTACAAGGAGGCGAGAGATTTTGCCTCAAGATCCCAGGGTGGACATCCGGCAAGGAGGCTCGCCGCCTCGAAGGAGATCGTGCGGTACCCCCTTATTACCCTGACGGCCATCGATCTTTGCGGTCTCCGCAATATTGCGACGTTGCGGTCCGTCAGAGCTTCCGCCCACACAGGAGCCCCATAAAGGGCCATTGAACGCACGATCCCAGTGTAGAGCTTCCGACAGGAGGCGTCTGGACCACCGAGATTGGGCAGCAACCGAGCAAGCGCTCCCGCAGCTCCCATCAATTTGGGTAGAAGGTGCCTGAAATGTGGCCCAAAATTCCACCGGCCGTCGAGGATGAGTCCCAGATACTTCATTGTTGACTCGACGTCGATGCGAACGCCACCCACGATGATGTGGGATCCCGAAGGTGGCGCGCGTCGAGGGCCATGAAAGAACATCGCCTCCGACTTGTTAAGCGCCACCTCGAGACCCAGGCGCCGGATCCTCCCTACGACCTGTGCAACCCCAGCGGTTGCCAACAATGTCGCCTGCCGGTGTGTCTCGCCACACGCCGTAACCAGCGTGTCGTCAGCGTAGCAAGTGACACCGACGCCGGGCAGGAGTGCCCCGCGCAGCACCCAGTCGTAACCAATGTTCCACAGGAGTGGTCCCAAGACAGACCCCTGCGGAACACCGCACAAGCACTCTCGCCGACCCCAGCCATTCCGACCCGGGTACATGACCGCCCTATCCGCCAGATAAGCCCCAACCACAAGACGGAGGTTGTTTGGTACGCGATGGTAAACAAGCGCCTCCCTGATACAGCTCCAGGGTAAGGTGTTGAAGGCGTTCGCGATGTCGAGAGAAACCGCCAACACCACCTCGCCCCGGAAAACTGCTTCCTCCGCCAAGGTTCTCACGCGCATGATTGCGTCCACTGTGGAGCGCCCCCGGCGAAAACCAAACTGATTGTCCGCCAGGTCCGGCCCCACACTCGCCAAGTGCTGGACGAGGCGATCCGCTACAATTCTCTCGAAGAGTTTTGCCATCTCGTTCAACAGCACAATGGGCCGATATGCAGACGGAGTATCTGCCGGGCGCCCCTTTTTCTTCAGCAAGACCAGCTTTCCGACCTTCCAACTAAGTGGAAACTGGCCCCGCTCCAAGCACGCGCTAAAGAGACTTAACAATCGAGGCTCAAGAGCCTTTGAGGCCAGGACCAGGGCACGGCCAGGTATGCCATCGAGTCCTGGGGCGGTGTTTTTGGCCTGAAGTCTCCGCAACACTGCTCTCAATTCTTCCGGGGTCACTTCGTGCACGTCATCGTCGTTGCCCGCGTCAGGCAATGCAAAAGGCGGAGCCATCGGTGGCGGGTTGTGTTCCTCTCTAGATGGAAACAGGGAGCAGACCACGTCCTCCAGGAGCTGCGGATCAAGACTCTGGGTCAGCGGAGGCGCCGAAGGGCGAAGTTTGCCTCTTACCATGAGGTAAGGGCGCCCCCATGGATCAGTGTCCAGAGTCTCCAGCATCTCCTCACGGGCCTTGATTTTGGCTGATTTAATAGCTGCCTGAAGGGCCCGTTTTGCCATTTTATATGCTTCATATAGCTCCGCCTCTATAGCCGGCCCAAGCTGAGTTTGGCGACGCCTCCTGCGGTGCCTTTGGTACCGGCGCCTTGCTTCAACGCATGCGGCACGCAAGTTCGCGATATCTTGCGACCACCAGTATACCTGACGTCTGGCAGGAATGTGCTTGATACGCGGCATCGCCGCATCGCAAATCTGTGACAGCGCCTCTCGGAACCACTCTGCCTCCTCGTCAACACTGACTGGCCTAACTGGTGCAGAGACCCATGCCTGTACGATAGAGGCTTCCAGGAGTACCTCTTTATTTAGGCGTTTCAATGCCCAACGCGGGCCGCCCCCTCCCGAGGCGGTGCGTACATGAACGTCCAAAGCCGAAGGGGAGATATCGAATCGAATGTATCTATGGTCCGATAGTGTCTCCACCTCCTCCATGACACGCCAACCCTGCACACGACTTGCTACAGCAGGGCTAGCAAACGAAATATCCACTATAGACCCGCCCCGCTGTCTCACGCACGTGTGAGCAGAACCTCGGTTCAGGAGAAGCAGGCCTTGCTCAACAGCCCACTCCTCTAGTACTCTTCCCCGCGCATTTGTCGTTGAGGAGCCCCAAGCCGCAGATTTGGCATTGAAGTCTCCAAGAACAAGCACAGGACTAGGACGGCTTCGACCAACGACGACGCCCAAATTCCCAAGTAAGTCCTCAAAGTTGGCGAGAGTGCTGTTGGGTGAAAAGTATACTCCTGCGACCACAAATCCACCTATCTTCGCCACTACGAAGCCCCGATCCCGAACGACACTTTCAAAGGACGGAGATTCAATGGTAGTCCGCAAAATCAAGGCCACTGTGCCCGACAAATCCTCCACCCAGTCATCCCTCTGAGGGACAAAATACGGTTCAGCGACCGCCGCGATATTGATTGACCACTGCGCCATGCTCTGGAGGAGCAAGTCCTGAGCTCTGGCACAGTGGTTGATATTCGCTTGGAGGAGGCGGAGATGTGGGCCCATTATTAAGTTTCCATACTCTCTCCCTCCTGAGCCCGGGATTGTGAAGGGTTAACCCCAGGTTTGTCTTTGCCTTTCTGTTTGGGCGCGGTACAGGTTTTTGTGCCTACCCGGTGATTCGCCGGCTTGTCTGCCGCCGCACACAACATGCAATGCGGCGTGGCCTCGCATGACCCTGCCTTGTGCCCTGGCTTGCCACAGCGGTAACAAAGGTTACTGCGGTCTATCTCCGAGGAACATTGGGCCCCGACATGCCCCTCCACGAGACATCGGTAGCACCTCATGGTCCTGGGCTGCAAGATCTTGACCTGTGCCAACACCCAGCCCACTAGGAGTCGGCCACCCTCAGCGAGTTTCTTGGCTGCCGCTACTGGACAGCTGACGACTGCTGTTCCCAGTCCATTGAAGCCCGACGAAATTGGACTTGACTTCACTTGGGCCGGAGAACAGTCTCCTACCCTGGCGATGGTAGCCTCCAACTCCTCAGTGCTTACTGAGTCATCTAGGCCCAAAATGCGTAATTCGGCGTTTTTGGTGGGCCTAGACACCTTGACTCCCATAGGCTCCAAAGACGCCTTCAACTTTTCAGCGAGAGCGTCGGCCTGTGGACCGCTGCTGGCACCCGCAACTTCCAGCATGCGGGCACCAGTCACAGTGGTTTTACACCGGACACCCGCAATGCCAAGCTCACCGAGTTCGATCTCTGCCTTCGCCTTAGCAAGGACCGTAGCGTACGTGAGGCCCTTCTCCTTGACGTCGGGCCGCAGCGTTAACACGACAGCCGCAGACCTAGGGGTGCGGAGCCGTGCCTGCTGCTTGGCGGTTTTTTGGGCCGCCTGTTTTGCCGCCTTGTTGGCCTTTGTTTTGGCCTTTTTGGCCTCCTTTTTGGCTCCCGCGGTCTGCCATTGACCACCGTTAGGCGGTGTGTTTGAGTGACTCTGATGTTCTGCATCAGAGGGGGCACTGCATCCTCCATGGGAGGTGGAGGGCTGCTCTGCATCAGGTGCTGGCGTGGCAGCAGAGGCCTTCCCCTTGCCTTTTCCCTTCCCTGAAGTGGCAGTCTCGGGTGTCTTCTGACTAGGCTGGCTGGAGGACTTCTGCGCCGCCTTCCGACTTTGTGTAGCCGACTTACTCGGCTTTGCAGCCATTTCCGCAAAAGAAGACGTCGCATTCCCTGCTACTCCTCTGTCCGCGGCCAATGGTGGGCGCAAAACCCGGCCCTCAATCACTGAGAAGCGAGCAGACAGGCTCGATACTTCTTTTAGGAGCAGGCGAAACTGCTCCGATTGGTACTCCTCTTGTGCGGGCTTAGAAGAACCCTCCTTCTCCCTCTTCCCCTGACGGATCTTTTGTAGGTCTGCCCGTAACTTCTCCTGTTCGAACCGAAGCTCCGCCATTTCCTTTGTAAGCTTAGCATTCTCAGCCTGCAGACGTTTGACTTCATCCGTTGAGGTACGCCTCAGCAGTACCTCCGCGGCTTCCTCAATCGCTGCTGCCGCATTTTGAAGGGCTTTCTGGTTCGTGCCTTTAAGGCCCTTGGAGGCTTTTGCCACTGTTTTGATAGTATTGACGGCCGAATGGACCCTGCTATTCAGTTCCATTCCCGTCAAGCCCTCGACTTCCATGCCGTCCGAAGCCGCAGAAGAGGTTTCCGACAGTTGACGTGCCCGCCCACAAAAGATTTCTGCCGTCAGTTCGGCAACCTCCTTGTTTTCGGTGGCTTCTATTTCTGCCTGCTCTGCGGCACGCTTAGCAGCCTCTAAACTCCTCTTAGCCTGTGCCAGACCTACATATTTGCCACTTGTAGGTGGCCTGCCTCGACCGCGTTTGGCAGGGCCTTCTTTGGGTGCCACCGCCACCTCTTCTCCGCTAAGCGGCCTTTTTCTTGCAGTGCTCATTGTGCTTTCCGCACCTACGCTCATAAAGCTCGCCGCCGAGTCTGAGTCAGACCCAGATATGTCCACCTCCTTCGTCTCCACTTCGTTCATCTTAGGTTTGTTTGTGTTTTTATCCATAATAAATCCCACGAGTACGACGGAATTACAACTTAACAGGGGCAGAGCCGTCATTGCCCAAGAAGGTGTAAATTTGTAACCCAACCAGAGGGTCCACGAAAACTCTGGCTGGGGGTGCGCTAAAAACTGATCCCCCTCTGAGGATAGAAGCATAATCCATCAGCCATTCATCCCCTCGCCGCGCACCAAACTTGAGATTTGGATAATTTTTTATAGAGGTTTATTCCTCGCAGTCCGGGCGGTCAAGCCAAAACCCTCGGTCCCAGTATGAGGTCGTGAGACATGACCATGACGCTCCTACGGGATTACGATTTGTGGCGAGGGCCGCACAGGACTAGTTCCCACACAGCCTTCTCAGAAGCAGGGTAAGTGCACACTGAACTCGCCTCTCCCTCCACGAGGATGTCTCCCTCAAATCCACCCTCACGTCTCGTCCACTGTGCCCTCTGCTAGTCAGAAGGACACGTGGAGAGACTTCCCCCCCTGCCAGGTCATTAGCCATAGCTAACAATATCCCCAAACAGAAAATTGTTAGCCATGTTACCGGGGCGCACCGGCCCAAATACTGCTCCTCCCCTCGGACGTATCCAAAAGGGACCAGCAGCACTCAGGCACACTGGGAGGTTACCTGGCTGGCACCCCAAGTTCTAAGACATTAGGACAAGTTTAAGAATTTACTAACGAGTCAAGTTAATACATTTCGAGCGATAAAATTTTGCCTAAATTATAATAATAAATAACGAGTAATTTCATTTAAAACAAGAACCATTTTTTAACTAAAAAATACTATTACACTTTATTTAAATAGCCATATATTTCATCTTTGAATTTGATGATGGTGGTAAAAATATTATTATTGTTGAGTATGTCCAACTAACATATTAACACTTTGTATTGAAATCATTACAATGAACAAGCAAAATTGTGTTATCTAATACCTCCCTTAATATGAACTCAACTATTATTTTAATGTATTTATTAACAGGGCTCTCTTCGTCACTGACTCCATACAATCGTAGTTCCAATTTCATTTGAATATTAAGCAACCAAAGTCCATGAAATTTTGCAGATATATTCTCGAAACTAATATCTGTGCCTGTGGTGTTTTAGATTTTTCTAAAAATATGTATGTAGTTTTAAAATTACAGGGGCTCAAAGATTTGTATGTGAATCTTAAAGACCGCGTAACTTCAAAACCGAATATTTTAACAGAAATCTGGAAAACCACAGGCATAGATATTAGTTTCTAAAATATGTCTGCAAAATTTCATGGACTTTGGTTTCTTAATATTCAAATGAAATTGGAACTACGTTTGTATGGAGCGAGTGACGGAGAGAACCCTCTAAAGAGC
This sequence comes from Maniola jurtina, assembly GCF_905333055.1. NCBI lineage: Eukaryota > Metazoa > Arthropoda > Insecta > Lepidoptera > Nymphalidae > Maniola > Maniola jurtina. The sequence continues at coordinate 9,840,973 of NC_060030.1, forward strand.
CATAGGGACAAAATACAAAACGTATTAAGTATACCTAAAAGTATATAAAATCATTTGTTATTTAGTTCTCGCTATCAAAATACTGAATCAAATTGGAATCTTATTTGGCTACAAATATTACATATATAATTTGGCTATATTACAAAAAATCAGCTATCAAATATTATATTAATTTCCTATACATCCACTGTCGACATTGTTCATCATAAAAAATAGTTGTCCATGGATCTCCTCCTTTCCGAAATCAACACACTTGAAAGCCCAATATTCCTTTTGACTTTGCGGTCAGCTTCCATGTAGAGGCGTAAACTAAACATGCTTTTGTACTTTGGTGTTACCAAACAAGCTGTGCTGAAAATGTCCCGAACAAAAACGGGCACAGTCACCGAACGATGCCTCGGTTTAGCCGGCCGGTTGCTGTACTCAGGGGACTTTCTAAAACAAACTTTTTGTTTTATCAAACTGGCAATACTCATTTTTTGTTTAATTCCGCGAAAACTCCAGAGATTTATGACCGGCCACTTTGCATTAATTTCGCATTTATTACGATCAAAGCCGTGACGTTTTTCGAATTAAGTGCGAATCGCCGATAAATTTTTAAATGTTTGTTGTTGGAGGCATGTTAATCCTACCATCGAGATTATAATTATTAATTATTTATCCGGGTAATAATGAAGGTACATTACATTTAGTATAAACGGGGTTCTAAATAAAATGTCAGTTCATATTTTAGTGATTTCTAAAAAATTGTTTATGAAATTAAAATAAGGCTTCAAAAGTATTCAGTTGATTGAAAAAATCATGCACATTTTAAAAATATACTTACCTATTTGTATTAAATATCACGCAATATAAAAATAAAAGTGACGAATACGTTTATAAATTTCTGTTTTGGAAGCTGTTAAAAATAGCCGTACAATTTAAGAACAAAGTTATTGTCAACTTAATTAAGTTTACGTACTAAATTGATATAAATTACGTTCATCGTTATGTTGGTTTTAGTATGTACAGAGAATATAATGCTATGACTTCATTAGTCGCTTATTCGCTTACCCATTGTGTACACAGCGTTTTGTCGTCAACAATTAATCTCCATTAACGTACGCGGTGTGCGGTTTACTTAGTCCAACGCTGGATGACTTCGAACACAGGGTAAACTATTTCAACACTAAGCTTGGAAACATGAAAGTTCCCAAGCACATTCTATCTATCTAATATTTAATTTAAAAGCTGTAGTTATCGTGTCTCACGAAATCCATTCCGTAAAAGTTGCAGTTGAAATTCATATTATCATTTTGTTAATATTACTTGCGTAAGTACCTATTGTAGTAAATTAATGATATAGTTAGACATTATAATGTCTAATTATTATCAAATGAAACCGCAGCACTAAACATTGCTCTCATATATGACTTTGTCCGCGTGGATTTAGGTGTTTAAAATTCTCGTGGGAACTGTGTGATTTTCCAAGTTAAAATGTAACCTATTGCCACACTTCGGGTATATCCAAGCAAAAAATTCCGTTGTTCCATGGCAGCGTGATAGATGGACAAAACAAACCAATAAAGAAACATTATTTATTATACAACACTATCCAATCAGTCCAGTCAGTCAGTTTAGTCAGTGATTTTTTCCAATCAGTCTATATTAAGTCTGGGTAATCTCTATTAGGTATTAATTCTGCAGCGACTGCTTAATACAATTACATACAGTTTCTCATTCCGGTTGGTCGTCTTATCGCGGAAACATCGAACAGTCTATATTGTACCAGTTACTGTTGGAATCGACTGCGTTCTCAGCTAATGACTCTTTGATAACAACTTTGCCTTACTTCGCTTTACAGTATATTCCCTTCTTAATATTACTAAAATCGATACTTACTAATAGTACTTATCTGTGGAAGTCTGTTTGCCTGTTGTGTGGTTGTGCCTTGTGGCGTGCTGTGGTTCCGGCATGCCTCTAACGGTGGGTCTGCCGAGGCGGGTATCCGCTGGCGGATTAACGAGGTGTTCACGGTCCCTTGTGCTCCGTCATCAGCGGTGGGATGGAACTTCGTGAGGTTTTTAGTCGGTAGGAGTCCGACGTAACCACTGTGCTCCCCCGTGGTCGGTGGTGTTCATGACGGATTTTCCTCACGAAAACAAAAAAAAAGGGAAGGATGGTTTGCATCCCAGAGATGGACTTGGGATACTATTCGTCAATCAAGCAGTTTCCACGGGATCTACGAAAACGTAAATTCACGCGGATAAAGTTGTGGACATCATCTCCTAACTAATAAATTAATTGTACATCCAATGAAACAACTATGTTTTCTGGAATCTTTACATAGCGTTTTTTTTTCAGATCTCAGGCGGTTCAATTATCAAACGAAATCATTTTTTTGAATAGCCAATTTAATACAACTTAAAAGAAAATAAGACTTGACTAAATAAACTTTTTTATTAATAAAAGCATACTCAGGACAACTTAATGTAAATAAAGTACATTTAGATTCCGTTTATTTAAACGGGACAGTCAAAGTCGTTTTTAAAAAGTTTCAAATCGTGTAGCGAGGGTTTCATCCCATTTAATGTCTAATCCACTTTAGCATCCCTCACGAGCAAACTCATTTCATTACAGCCCTTATAAACGCTGCACCCAATAAAACCTCAGGGTGTCGTTATAGAACGTTGTTGCAAACCCAACATTCGAAATCCATTGAGTTAAATAGTTCATAGAGGAGAAAATTTTATCAAGCGTTAAATAGATGCGCCCACTCAATGATTCGATGTGTATCCAGGGTTTTAATCTATCTCCATTCCAAACAGTAGTTTTTTTCACACACATACAAACTTTCGCCTTTATAATAAACTAGCTGATGCCAGCGACTTCATCCGCGTGGACTTACGTTTTTCAAAATCCCGCGGGAACTTTTTCATTTTCTGAGATAAAAAGTAGCTTATGTGTTAATCCGGGGTATAATCTATCTCCATACCAAACTTCAGCCAAATCCGTCCAGTAGTTTTTGCCTAATTAAGTAACAAACATCCAAACATCCAAAAACTTTCATATTTATAATATTATCAGGGTTAGGATTAGGATATAGTGCGAGTCAAAATAGGTCAAGCTTTTTATAGGCAAAATTTACTGACTGGCTGCGTGACATTGGCTTGCTTGTGCCTTAGTAAGGTGCCAAAATTTTGCGAAGGACTTCACTGGCTCTAGCAATTTGAAACTCTTTGCTCAAAATCACTTTTCAGCGTCGACAACTAGGACAACTGGGAATCATTTATCTAAAAGCCGCTCCCTTCCGCTATCAAAACTAAATCAAGTAGGGTGAGTCGAGCCACGCAGTACTCTGTCTAAGATCTATAAAACGTACATTGACTATGCTCAAACTTAAGGCGAAGTTTAACCGAGACAGCTTTATATAATGACACAAAAGCTTATCTCGTCTGATTAATTGTTTTAAGTCCTACAGACCTTAGTCAAAAAATATATGAGTTTTTTGGGTGAGAAACACGATTACTATTCTCGATCACAAAGTAAACAAATAGAAAAAAGAAACTTGAGAATATCAAAAACATGAGCCAAAAATAATTTTGAAAAGAAACACAATTTTTTTATCTCACTACAGCGAGGAAAAGATGCAAAAAAAAAATACAAAAAATTGCCACCATACCAATTTAAAAAGAAAATTAGAACAAAAATTATAGGTATTTAATTTGTTAGTCGTGTTTGAATGTAATAAGAAATATTACATTCAAACTAAATCCAATAATTTTGATTCAATTTCTTAAGAATAAAAATAAAAATAAAAGTAAAGTTCGCCAGTGTCACCTTCAAATTTCGAAAACCTGTTCCACGCTAGAGGGCAAAATTAATGAACTTTGCCTCACAGGTTTCGAACGGCAAAGAGAGTTTTTCCGAGCAAGTGAGATGAAAAATTTATTTGCTGTTACTGCCTTTTTTGTTTCAATGAACGTTGAAATGTTTGGATGGTTTGCTCGAATTCCACATAAAAACATGTGCTGTTTTGAAGAAACTGAAAATGTAAAATTGAAAATGAAATTCCAAATTTTTCGTTACTGAGATGAGATGAAACTACACCTTCTTATCTCAGTAACGAATCTTCATCACATCTTTACCACAATAATATGGGAATAGTGTGAAGAAACTAACTATAAATTAAAACATAATCCTTCTTGGTTCACCTAATATAATTTTTTGATTCGTGATCATCAACAAAAGTACGTATTTGTGTGTATCTAAGTAACATTTGAGAGCATAATTACATAAGTATAATAAAAATAAATAAATAAGGGGTCTAGTGGTTAGGACGCCTGCCTTTTTTCGGGAGGTCGGGGGTTCGATGCCGGGCACGCACCTCTCTTTTCGGAGTTACGAGTATGTGCATTTTAAGCAATCAAATATCACTCTTACGGAATATCACTCTTGGACCTCTTTTTTGACGTCGTCGGTTAAAAGGGCTCTCCTTCCGCTATCAAAAGCAAATCAAGTAGGGCGAGGAGCATAAATTCGACCGCCCTTGCAGTTAGAAAAAGGGCATTTAACCACCAACCACGACACGATTTGCGATCACGTCACGCAAAAGATTTTGCGTGTCGTGATGTAGTTTGCTTCTAGCGATTTCATAATATGTTAATAACAAAAGATTTATGGTTAAGTTATAAAAAAAATCAGAATAAAATACTACCGACGAGATAGTGGACAAAAAGTCGTTCGCAAAACTGTGTTGTATTGAGTGGTATCGTTGTCTACACTACAATATCTATACTAGTGTTTTGTAAAGAGGTAAATTTTAATTTTGGATATAGGACGTAATCATCTATAGTATTCATCTGATTTCAATTTTTTTTTCACTTATACATAGATAACTACATTATACCTGAGTTCTATAAATTATATCATGTGAACATTTTCTGTATATATACTCTGTAATTGCATGAGTGAAGTATGGCACTTGGAGCCTTTTTCACATTTTATCGTATCGTGCAGTGCTCTGTAAACAAACGCCCTAAATGTAAGGGAAGTTTGATTCACTTGTGTGACATCGCACGTAGCCGCGTGCCGCCCGTCAGCCCTACTAACGACGTCTTCATATTGAGCTTATCTCTATTCCACTATTTAATATTATCATATTCATAATGTCATAGTCAGCACGATAGACCGACAATATAAAGCGGCTGGCGGGAAGTGGCTGGATGAGGAAGGTAGAGGACCGGGTGTGGTGGCGCTCTTTAGGGAAGGCCTATGTCCAATAGTGGAAGTCTACAGGCTGATGATGATGAGATTCATAATGTTATATATTCATAATATTATATATGTTTTTTAAGGTTTATTTATTGGTGTTTAACCAGATTAATATTTTCACCTTGTTTAAAACGAGTAGAACAGTGTAAACGATAGACTTCGCGACACACACACAACCACAAAGCTCTATTAAAATGTAATAGGTACCTATAATAAAATAAAACCGGCCAATTGCGAGTCAGACTCGCGCACCGAGGGTTCCGTATTCGGTTATTTTTCCGACATTTTGCACGATAAATCAAAAACTATCACGCATAAAAATTAATAAAAATCTGTTTTAGAATATACAGGGATATAAAGCCCTTTCATATGATACCCCCTTTGTATAGTTATCTTATTTTGAAAATTTAAACACATTTTAATTTCTTATGACGTATTAAAAAAACTACTTACTAGATCTCGTTCAAACCAATTTTCGTTGGAATTTTGCACGGTTATGTACATCATATATATTTTTTTAGTTTTATCATTCTCTTATTTTAGAAGTTACAGGGGGGGGGGGTCACATTTTACCACTTTGGACCTCGTGTCTCTCGCGCAAACTATTCAGTTTAGAAAAAAATGATATTAGAAACCTCAATATCATTTTTGAAGACCTATCCATAGATACCCCCACACGTATGGGTTTGATGAAAAAAAATATTTTGAGTTTCAGTTCTGAGTATGGGGACCCCCAAAATTTATTGTTTTTTTTTTCTATTTTTGTGTAAAAATCTTAATGCAGTTCACAGAATACATCTACTTACCAAGTTTCAACAGAATAGTTCTTATAGTTTCGGAGAAAAGTGGCTGTGACATACGGACGGCCAGACAGACAGACAGACATGACGAATCTATAAGGGTTCCGTTTTTGCCATTCGGCTACGGAACCCTAATAAGACCGTTATTGAATTGTTTCATTCAAGAGTCTTCACGATATTGTTCACTTCTATTTACGTATAGGCATTTTCGATGAAATTAACTCATTCCAAAGACAATAACTATATTATCTGAACGAAGAAATTTGAAGTTTTTTTCAAATAAGTACCAACATTGATGTTGTCAATATATATAAATATTAACAATATTATCATAGATATTGTTCTATTCATAAATTATACACAATTTCTCTTGCAAAGCAGGTATTTGCACTACTTTTATTAATAAAAAGCTGGCAGTCAGAAAATGATGTGGAAATGCAACTTTATTTATTGCATGCCATTCCATTGTTGTTTTACTGTTATCACAAATTACAATGATTGCTTTAAAACAAATTGCAAATTACCCTTTTTAATGTGTGCATGTTATATCATGTTTATTAACTGATACAATTTTAAAAATATATTCATCGTCAGACTGATAAGCAACTCTCCCAGTGTCGATTAATTAAGCGATTAATTGCCGATTCACTTTGTGAGTGGTTTGATCGTGAATGGATTTCGCTTGTAACTTCAGTCTGAACTTTGCAGCTTATAAATTTCCTATTAGGAATGACTCAACAATATTGGTTTTATCATACCTATATGTTTTATTGCAAAGCAGTTAAAGAAAATTTAAAAACCTCTTTAACGTGAAGATGTTTGTTGATTTTCTAGTCTGAAATCCAATAACTTTAAATTCAAACTAATATTATAAATACAAAAATGTCCTTCTGTCTGTCTGCTACCTTTTCACGGTCCATCCGTTCAAACAATTTTGACTACATTTGGCATAGACAGCTTGCGTCACTATTTCGTACGAGATGGTATGCATCCCGGAGTAATTTATATAGGCTACTTTTCTTCGAAAATCAAGTTTTCACGGGATTTTTAAAAAACCTAAATCCACGCGGACGAAGGCAGGCAGTCATCAAATAATAATCAAACTGAAAAATAGTAAAAGTATAGTAAAAGTTAGTATATTAATAGTATATTTGAATAGGAAACGGCGATACGCGCAGCGTAATAACAGTTTCGGTTCGAAATATCGCCTCAAGAAGGTGCAGGTTCATCTCAAGATAAGCGAGGAGCAGAGCTAGCATCTGGTCTGGTAATTAAGCACATCTGCCTACGTTCAATTTTGAAACCCGCCGGATGAGAGTTGGCCCGTACGCCGTCGGGTCCATTTGGGAGCCTGCGAGGGTAGAGCAAATTGCTAAACTTTCAATTAAAGAGTTGTTATTCAAACCGCTCCCGGTTCCTCGACGGAATTATGTTTTATTTCGGAGCCGAGAACTCTGATGGATTCTTGTTTCCCATTCTACTTAGCACCAGTTTAATTCTCAAAGAGAACAGTCGCGGATAATTTATTTTCATAATTCTCTAGTTTGTTGGATCCAGTTTTAATTAATCCAGTTTTGTGAACTTATCTTTTAAAGATAGTATATATGGTTATAAATGTTAATAGGTATAAGTTTTTCAAACAATAATAATAAAATTGTGTTACGTTATTTAGATGCATAGTAAAAGAATAGTGTACCTATTACTTAGGTAACAAATTTTCTCAAGAACGCTTTGTATAAAATACTCATAGAACGAGTAAAACTTCTGTCTTCTTATAGTAGCTGTGCTGGCATCTGGAACACAAGTCAAATTATGAAAATATTTTTTCTTTGTTCAAAGGAGGACAAAGAAATACTTTTTTGACGTTGTCGGTATGAGAGAACACTTCCTGTAAATTTTGCAACAGTTTTTTATTTCAGGTCACGTAGTTTTTGAGATCTGACACTGTTATTTATACATATGGAGACACATGTATACAGTGCCCTGCTTTAGAATTTTCAGTCTTTGTTCGTCAATATAAAGACAGTCAGAAAATCAATACTTACTAATATTATAAAATGCAAAAATGTGTCTATTTGTCTATTTTCTAGATCTTCACAGCCCATCTGCTCGACCATTTTAGATGAAATTTGGTACAGAGATAGCTTGCATCCCAGTCATTCACAGGGTGTTTCATCGCCGCGTTCATTCGTTTCCCCTTTTGCTATTTAGGTCCCCATCCCAAACATCCGTTTAAAAGCTTCACTCCAAAAATGCTCATAAAAACTTTCAATATTTAAATAGTTCAGAAGAGTTCCCGTAATGAAAGCCCACCGGTGCCAACAAAATACGAGCATGTAAAAGTCTGCATTCATGGCAGGTGTGAAGCTATATTTGTGTTGCCGGTCATGTTCAAGTCACACTTAGATCACACGAGCGACACAAATTACACAGAAAAACATAAAGGTATCCACACATCGACAGGACACTAAAAGACAAAGCGACACTTTTTTATTTATAGACAAGCGCTTGGCTACAATCAGACCTGCAGGTATGTAATGATGCAGCCTAAGATGCCTTTTCACTCTTAACTTAAAGGTACCCATATTAAAAGTGGAGGTGCAAGGACGTTCCATATTCTGGCATGGCTAGCTACGACTGCACGTCTTGTTCCAATCAATAGTTTTTATTGACATTGTATTCATTCTGATTTACTCACTATTATCACGAGTGGTCTCAAGAGCTACTTTTTTCAGCTACTCTTTTAAGTCAGTTAAGGAAAAATAGATAAATACTTCCGCTATTAATTATTGTCATGGCTTAAAAAATATACCTAATCAGAGGACAAGACAAAAAGTTTTGAAAGTAAAGTCTATAGTTTGATCTTACTCTTAACAGCCGCAGCGACTGAATATGAGAATGCAAATAGCGACGAGATATTTCAGCTCACTGCGATATGTGAAATGTGAACGTGTTTGCTTACAACGACGGCACTTACGCCGTAGATACATCCGTGCTTTTCTTTGCGCTGCGTTCGTCGTTGTGTTCGCCGACTAAACTGATTTCATGGGCGAACTCGGTTTACGTGAAACCATTATTTCGACATTTCGTGCGCATGAAAAGCTGACCGACTGCTCTATCAACGCACAAGTCAAACTATGGGACAAGTCGAACTTTAATTTAGCGTACAGATAGCTATTACAACGTAGACATCCGCTAAGAAAGGATTTTTGAAAATTCAACCGCTAAGGGGGTAAACTAACTAATTGGCGTTCTCATACTACTTAATATTTTTATTTAGCAGTGAATTCGGTTTTTTCCAAGTTCCAATTATTGCGACGTCTCTTTTATTTCAAAAAATGCCTAATGTGAAATTGTTTTTTTTTTTAACTGAATTTGTGAAAATAAACACCTGTTTTTCACATCTTAATTAACCTTTGTGTCGTTTCTTTTATTGAAAAATACCTTTAAAATAATTTTAAGAATAACCATAACAAAAAAACATATTTTATAGAAATATTTTATAAAACATACTTTGCGGAAGTCCATGATATACGATGAGCCATTATATAAAAAAACATGAATAAATGCAGTGTTTCACATTGGTTGAAAGCACAACCAGATAGTCTATTTGCGATATTCATGTCCGAGTTCGCAGCAGCAGTAACTAAATACGAAAATGTAAATAATAGCGAAGGGTTATTTACGACGCTTACACATCTATCGCATAGTCATACATGCTCCAGGGAAGAGCTCTGTTTAAACTCTTGAAATTATTAGTAACGTTATGCAAATACTAGATGACTATATTCGTGCAACGAATTAGTTAAATCTCGGATGTGACAAAACATATAAACTCGACTCCATCCATCCATCCATCCAGCTATCCATCCATCAGCCTGTATAGGTCTACTGCTAGACATACCCACTACACACGGTGTTTCGCCTTCCTCATCCAACCACTCCCTGGCACCTTCTTGAGGTCGTCGATCCAGGGGGCTAGAGGTCGTGCCACACTGCGCTTACAAGTACCTACCACTCCAGAAAGCGTATGACCCACCAGCCATCGATACTGCGACAGACATGCCCTGCCCACTTCAGCTTGCGGATTCTCAATATAATCTTGCATCAACATTTGTACATTTGGTGCGTATTATCGTATAACTGACCTTAGTGTGGTGGTGACGGGGATAATTTTTGTTCAGTGGGTGATCACACGGATGTTCATACGTTTGGTATAACAGCGACCACGCCCGCCAGCCTTCGCTAGCGCTCCTGCAAGTTTATCTACATGAACAAACATGTGGATCTGAATCGTATTTGAGACCTAAGCTTGCATTTGAGACCCTGGGCCCATTGTCATCAGACACGAGTTTCGTTTGTTGTGTCCCAGAAATTGATCTAAGCATCAGGTGACCCAAGAACTGTAGCTTTTAATCTAATTCTTCGCGATTTAGCAATTCAGCGAGGCACAAGGCACTAGTTTTAAGCACAAAGCCTATTAAGGGTCTCTTGCACGGTAAATGATTACAAATCATAGGTATACTTTTTTGTAAAAATATTTTTTGTCGTTATTATTATAGTTGTGTGTAATCATTTTGTTCTGTTTTATGTAATCTAAATCCATAAGTAACCAATATTATTTTTACTTTTATTTTATTAACTGAAGCTAGATAGGAAATAGATTAATAAAAACAGAAGAAAATTATACTTAGCTATAATTTACAAGTTTCCACACGTAGAAATATATAAAATATTATGTAATTTACAAATAGTAGTTTACAAAGTTTTTCACCACTTTTTAGATTGAGAATCTCAAAACTTAAATAAAATCTCCACTGAGCCTAAAATTCTAAATGTTTACAATAAGTATAAGAATCCCGCATTCGCTTAAAATGAAAACGGATGCGATGCGAGCTGCATTCCACGAATATTGAATAACAATAATAATATCGATACTGCTTTGGCATAATGTTTATTTACAAGTTATTAACATACGATTACAACAGTATTCCATTTTGAAATAAAATTACAAGAATAACATTATTATTTAATTTTTCAAACAACAATCAAAGTTGACTCGCACCGACTTAGGTTTGAGAACCTATACTTTAGGCTGAAATTGGATGTGATAAACATATTAAGTAAAAAATAATTAGCTTTCGATATCGCAGTATAAAAATGTAATGATATATCATTCTTACTCTGTGCTAATATTATAATAGCGAAAGAGTGTCTTTCAGTCTGCCAACTAGCTTTATACGGCCCATCCCTTTAATCAAATGATGAAAAAAAAAATTTAAAGTGAACACTGTCAAGTAAAGATTTTTATGTAATCCTGTGAATATTACCATTGTCGGAATTAGAATGCCATAAGCCCACTCTGTCGTATTAGTTTATAAATTGCGAATAACCAAATCAGTTTTGAATTTCGCGGACAGACACGTCTCATAGTGCGTGGGCTGTGGAGAGCTGGCAGACAGACACACTTTCCCATTTATAATTTACTCGTAGTATAAAGTTATGGATTTAAAAGTATTCTCAGCAAGCTCGCAATCTATTCTCTCAGCAAGCATAACACTAACTATAGCAGAACTCGAAATTCGTTGAAAGCATAAACGGATAGTTTGCGGCGACATTCGTGTCCGAGTGAATAGTTGCAGCGAATGGATACGAGATTGTAAACAGGGACGAAGATTTTAGCGTGCAGTCATGCGAGGAATGTGAGGCGAGCCTGTTTGCTCGTGACGTTTGCCACTGAAACTTGTACGCTCTGGTGCACCATACTTACAAAACTACAGCATTTGGCCACGGCTTCAGCCGAGTGTTTCGACCGCGACTCAGATTATTTCGTGCCTTACATGAGGCTGTATCTCGATGATTTAGAGGATATCAATAAAAAATGAAGCAAACTTATTATTATAGTAGATTTATCCTAATAGTATTATAAATGTGGAATGTAGATGTTTGGATGTTTGTTACTCAATCACGCAAAAGCTACTGGACGGATTTGGCTTAAATTTGGAATGGAGATAGATTATATCTTGGATTAACGCATATACTACTTTTTATCCCGGAAAATCAAAGATTTCCCGCGGGACTTTAAAAAACGTAAATCCACGCGGACGAAGTCGCGGGCATCAGCTAGTTTTATAATAAGCGTAACAAGCAAAATAGGATACACGACCTAATAGCACAAAAAATATATAAGCAACATTGTAATTTCAAGTATACCTACTTGTTACAACATACATGTTAAGAAGCATTTGACTAAAATTCTCTTGAGTATTTTAGACACGAGAACATGAATCCGGAGCACGGTTATTTTTATGTCTCGTTTGTTTTATGACAAAGTGGAACAGTAGGTGAGCAGCATTAATTTACGCAGGACAATTTTTGTGGCCACCGGGCAACTAAGTTGCCACGGTAGGCTACTTCATTTATTTACTTTGTACTAACATAATTATATGGAATTATTGTTATTAACACTTTGTATAAGTATGGTCTGAACATACATACATGGTACATTATTTATTTATGTTTTAAGTTATTTTAAAATTGTTCAAATGGCGACTCCGTAGTGAAAACTCAGTATCAAAAGACCCCTTCAGTAGTTTGAAGGATGATTTTAAACGAGTTACGCCGCTCGCGCTGGACACAAGCAGCATAAGACCTTACTACCATGTGAAGAGATCTTTGCGACAGATTTACATCCAGCAGTGAGAAGTGTGGATTGGCAGGTTTCACACGCCTTTGAAAACATTTATGAAAGACTAGCCGATGCCCGCGACTTCGCCCGCGTGTACTTAGGTTTTTCAAAATCTCGTGGGAACTCTTCGATTTTCCGGGATAAAAAGTAGCCTATGTGCTAATCCAGGAAATTATCTATCTCTATTCCAAATTTCAGCCAAATCTGTCTAGTAGTTTCTGCGTGAAGGACTAACAAATATACACGCACACACACACACACACACACACACATACACACAAACACACAAACTTTCGCCTTAATAATATTAGTGTGATTCGCAGATGTGCAGGTTTCCTTACGATGTTTTCCTTCACCATTAAAGAATGTGATGTTTTAATTGCTTGAAACGCATAAAATTATTATGTAACCTATGACAAAACAATATTTTTATCTAAAAATCATAATAATCCTTACTGCTCCAGATTTCCCTACGTGTAAAACACTAACTAATGCAGAACTTTGCATCCGTTGGAAGTGTAAACCATATAGTTTTGTGCGACATTCGTGTCCGAGTGAACAGTTGCGGGCTGAATACGTGCATGTAAATAGGGAAGGTTTCAACTCACGTCTCGCAGTCATGTGAGAAATGCGATCATGTGTGCCCGCGACGTTTGCACATCCATCGCGTAACGCACGCTGCGTGGAAGTGAAGTCGAATACTAATGTTGATACAAACAGATTTTACGCGAGAGCTCGATGCATTGCGTAAATTATACCTTACAAATTCGATACTCAGTTTTGGTCTTGACTCATTTGAAATTCTATTAAGATTATGAAAAATTTTTAATCATTACGAGTTTTCTAAGAACTATCGTTTAGGAAAACAATGACCGTCATACTATCATAAGTCAATGCCGTTTTAACCACTAGCATGGCTACGGAACCCTACCTCATGTATATTCTGACACGCACTTGACTAGTTTAAAATTTTTATTTAGTCAAAACTCATAGCTGTAGCTGTACCATATCCGGACAGTATAACAGGCGAGCTTCAAGTGATATCACATTTTTTTACTTTCGACGTAACAGAGACTGTTTTATTGTTAGGTATTTTTATGTATATTATTATTTAAAAACTAGCTAGCAACGAGCAAGTTAAATTATTTTAATAATTATATACTTACCTATACTTATGTAGATCTGGTCTGTTTGTTTGTTACAGAAGTGCGTGTGCGGAGTAGTTGCGGCTCGATGCGCGCCCGGCGCCGCACGCGGGAGCATGCTCGTGCACCTATTGGTACTTAGCACCGCATTCGCGGCAGCCACCAGCGGCAAACACGGTATGTTTAAGCAATGAACAGGTCTAGCAGAAAATTGCGAGCGCAGTATTCCGCACTAATAATCGTAAAGAAATGGTACAAGAGCATCATATTATCTACGCGGAGGAGAAACCATCCGCACTTTTATTCCGCGCGTCTGTGACACACTTGCTGCGCTTGATGCACAGATTTGTTGCAGTTGGAGAGAAATTGCACACGCGGATATCCGCGTGACAAATAACTGCTAGATTTGACTCTTGTCCTTATTAGTCTCAATTTAAGCTGCTAATACATTCATAAATATTATAAATGCGAAAGCGTGTCTGTCTGTCTAGTAGCTACTCACAGCTGAACTGTTTGACAGATTTAAATATTTGGGACAGAGACAGTTTGCATCCCAGGGAAGGATATAGGTCATTTTTTATCACGAAAATTAAACTGTTCCCACGGGATTATGAAAAAATCTAAATCCGGTTTAGGGGCTAAGAAGATGGGCCCTGAAAAGGACTTTGGCTAATATTAATATGGTTTTTTTTTGTAAATAATATATCAAAAATTTCGCGCTCGCTTCGCTCGCGCTTTTATTGTGTATTATTTGATACCCGGAACTTAATCCACATGGTAAGTTTTTGAAAATCCCCCTAGGAACTCTTTGTCTTTCCGGGATAAAAAACATGAGAAAAGTAGAGAGAGGTGCTTTGAAACATAAAATTTTGTTATGGCTGAGCTCGTTTATATTTCTCTTTTTTATCTGTATTAAACAAAAAAGTTGCGCTCGCTACATATCTTTCAATTTTATTAAATACTAGTTGACCGGCCCCAGCTTCGCACAGGGAGCCTATCTATTCCATAGACAAAATATGGGTGGTATTATGGAACAGGTAGACTCCCCGTGCGAAGCCCGCCCGCCCAAACTACTATAGGCCAAATATAGGCTACTTTTTATCCAGGAATATCAAAGAGTTCCCACCAGATTTAAACAAAAAAAGAAACTTACTCTGATTTAGTCACGGGCATAATCTATTTTAATAATAAATAATAAAGAGTCTCCCATCCTTGCCTTTAAATGCAAAAAACTTTATTAAAATAATTGTATTTGTCAGTGATTGCTTTTCAGTTGGTTGTTATTAATTAAAATAATTACAGATTAATTACATCATAAAGGTTGCAAAAGTAAATGAATAAGATAATTATAACTCGTAATGCTGGATTTAATTTGGATTAAAATTACAATCAAAGTAAAAGATATTTTCGCACTTTGGTGTCCACTGTCAGCGAATTGTCACTATAACTAATTACTACAAACTAACTACTGCATGATAAATAATAATAACGAATAAATTTTGCCTTTAAATACAAAAAACATTATTAAAATAATTGTATTTGTCATGTGATTGTTATTAATTAAAATAATTACAGATTAACTTCATCATAAAGGTTGCAAAAGTAAATGAATAACATAATTATTACTCATCATGCTGGATTTAATTTGGATTAAAATTACAGTCAAAGTGCATTTAGACATTTCCGCACTTTGGTGTCCAGTGTCAGCGAACAATGGTTGTCACTACAATACAATTATGTAATTGGCCCGCAAATACCTATAATTTCAATGCGCTAATGATGTTGTTGGCCGAACACTAGATACTACAATGGTTTGCCAATAAGGGACCGTGCACAAAGTATGGTTTGCGGAAACTCAATTTGGTCGGTCTATAACAATTTATACTCGTGGGTGCTGAATGAAGTTTAAATCGTATCAAATCCAAAATTATACATGCAAAAGTGTGTTTGTCTGTCTGTCTGCCTGCTGGCTTTTCACGGCTCACCCGTTAATCGATTTCAATATTTGGTACAGAGATATCTTAACATCCCGGGGATGGATATTGGTCAATATAGTATTTATTCAACTATCCAACTCAGACCTCATCATAGCATGGTTGTCGCTAGGTACAAGCCTGATCTGTAATTCAAAAAAAAACCCGTGGGAATTCTTTGATTTCCTGAAACGAAATGTAGCCTGTGACTTCGGATTATCTATGCGAATAATTTAAATGCGAAAGTGTGTCCGTCTGTCTCTTTGCTGGATTTTCACAGCCCAACAATTTAACTGATTTTGATTTTTGGTACAGAGTTGGCTTACATCCCGGGGACGGACATAGGCTACTTTTATCCTGAAAATTCAAAGAGTGGCCACGGAATCGTAAAAACCTTTTAAAAAACCTAAATCTACGTGGATGAAGTCGCGGTCATCATCTAGTTAACTATAAATATATGTACATGTCAAAAATCATGTCTATCTGCTACTTCGTTGCACTGTGTTTGAAAGACAAACCAACAACACACGTTCTCATTTATAATATTATTAGTAGGATATTGCACACCATTATCAAACTAAAGCTGAAAATCCTAGCACGGAAGAATGCATAAAATAGTAAGAAAATGTGTGGAGTTTTATTCCGAATACCATCGCAGCATACGTTGGAAATTTCATTCACATTGGGTACAATATATTTTACACGGATACGTAGATTCTGTTATACAGGCGTCAAATCCCGCAAAAGCCAGGGCAAAATTGATAAGATATGAACCATTGGTCGGAGGGAATCCGACAGAGCCTTATGAGCATAATATAGATCTGCGTTTGTACTACCCCTTTGATATACCCAATTTACAGTATAAACCTTTTTTTGGGAGGCACTTTTATGTTTTTAATTACTCTAGATCACTGGTATGACCTAGTTGTGACGTTGTAAAGCTGTATGGCCCGGAAAATGCCAGAGCTAGTATTCAAACTTGGTTTCTGTAAATCCAATTCTTTTATTTTGTTACTTTTTACAATACACTTATTTTATCTCAAACTCCGCTAAGACTCCGCTATAAAAACTTAATACGATAAATTAATATACTATTATCCGAGTACTTAGTGTTTATCTATAATATTATAATTCAGTAAAGAATTATAAATTATGTGACACCACACACAAGCGTAATAATTTGTCTTCACTTTTTAAAATACAAATATGAGCTTTGCCTATCTGGAGTTTTATAATATCTTTGGTTAGATAAATAATATTTTTAAATCATTAAAATGACTTCATGAATACAAAAATCAACTTTCATTTTACAGTCAATTAAATGTTTATTAGCACCTTCACTATTAATTAGTGGAGCCATGGGTAGAAGGATGGTAGGAGCCATCAAATTCGTAATTCGTGTGGACATAAAATTTTCATTAAAAATATTCGAGTATTTTAGCTTTCATTCATTTATGAAAACTTAAAATGTCAACGTCCGTCGCGTCCGTCTAGTTTTTGATACAGGACGGACGTGTATACCAAATACTATGACCTGAAAATTAAATTTATCATTGAAATATTCATTAAAATATGTTTAAATTAGTAACAGGAACCACAGCCACACAGTTTTATAATCATGCCTGTAACTTTAATATTTTGATGAAAACATTTCCCAGTGAATTTAGTCACAAAGGAACAGATTTTCTTATAATTTTCCTCTCGACTTAACTGGTCTGGTATATACACAGACTGTATTTTGCTTTAATTAAATTGCGGTTCCAAAGACAGCGTCAGTTTCCCTTGAGACAACCTCACCCTTTGCCTGTCGTCAATGTGGTAAGATTGTATAAACTCAATATTCTAAAATCGAATATTAAATAAATCATAACGTGTTTAAAAACGTGTGTAATCAAAACGTGTTTTTTGCACGAGTGGAGGGAAACCTTTTTGCTCAAACTTGCACGTACCTTTAAGTACCAATAGCCACTTACCTCCTCTGAATCCATCCAAATTCAATGCATCAATCTGTATGCCCCCTTTGATAAACATTAGCCTTTTTGAGACCGCAACACCACAGTGGTCCTTCTCCACCTACTACGGTCCAATACACACATCAGTCTAGTGGTCTAGACCCTGGAGGTCATCTTATACGCCGTTAAGAAGTGTACATCTTAGAACTCCAGCTTCGAACTTCTTTTACATACTATATTTTCATCCAGTCCAAACTGTTCTTGCCTATCTACCTCTTACGTTTCCACAGCCTAATCGATCTTGACAAAGCGCAGAGATAGCTCGCATCCCTGAGTCGCGGATGGGAACGTAAACTACTTTTTACACTTTTTACCGGAGAATCTATACTAATAAATAAAATTGGAGTGTCTGTCTGTAATTTCGAAATAACTACCGCATATTAAGGTCATATGGTTATTTGAACGATACTATAACTGAATCACACGTTTTTAAAATTTTTGTCTGTCTGTCTGTCTGTCTGTCTGTTTGAAAAGGCTAATCTTCGGAACGGCTGAACCGATTTTGACGGGACTTTCACAGACAAGTAGAGGATTGACCAGGGAGAAACTTGGCTACTTTTTTAATCGACTTTCAAAAAGGGAGTTGTGTTTTCTACCTATGTACACCGAAATCTCCGAGATTTCTGAACCGATTTGCTTCATTTCTTTTGTAATCGATAGAGGAACTTTGCGACATTGTTTCATAAAAAATTTGGATTCCAACTCCTCAATCCTGATGCTGCAGGGGATCTGACCAATCCACGCGGGCGAAGCTGCGGGCATCAGCTAGTTAATAATATATTAGTTCCACGGGTAAACAAAGATATTTACTAACACGTTTCAAGAATAATACTGAGTATAGAATCAAATATTAAGTATTTATTCACATTTTAAAAAGCTTAGGCGAGCTCGAAGTTTTCACTTAAAGCTTAACAAAAGCATTTATTTCTCGCCTGTAATAAAGTTAGAAGTTTTAGCCCGAAATATCTTCAGCGCACAGCCTCTGTTGTTTACAAATAATAATATTAGTCTCGGCAAGTTAAAAAATTTTCGCGTTAAATTTGCATAAACCCTGCGGAGCCCTGTTCACTTTGGATACTTTTGTTTTATTTTTTTAGCTCATCCTTCAAGCGGTCCCTCACTCACAGCATTAAAAATTTCTCAGTTCCTTCGTTCGTAAAATTAATTTGATAGGTAACTCAAGTTTTGTTTACAGGCTAATTTAATTGTTATTTTGCTTATTCATTACAGTTTTACTTGTAAGAGGGCGAAAATTAAAATTTTATGATTTTATTATTTCATATTAGGTATTAAAGCAAAAGCGCAAACGCGTATTTTTATGTCATAATATCCAAAATGATTCTGATTTTGATTTATCATCAATGGTTATTTTCCCCTACATTTCTTCCAGGTAAATCGAAGCTTTATTCTTATCATTTGACCGTGTTGACCTGAAGTAAGTAGCAGGAATCTAATTCTCTCGGGTTGAGTAATCGCTACGAGTAGACAGTTCGCCCCTCTAGCGTGACATTTACATCAGTCACCCAATATCAATCTTTGAAAAATCCTGACACGAATAAGGAGGCAACCTAAAAAATAAACTAAATAAACTATGCCAATATATGTAAGCACAAAGAAAAAAGGCAAATATGTACGAGGGAACTTCCTATACAAAAAAAACACCGACCGTTGCCTTTGTGAACTTACAACTGAATCCCTCGAGGTTTATGTCTCTTTGGATCAGGCGGCTTACCGGAGGATGCGAGAAAACTCCTTCTTCTCATAAATATTTACTTTATGAAATAACGCGCCCCGAGCTCGGCTCAGTCTTACATACCGGCTGACAGCAGGTGATAACTACTAAACGGCAAAAAACAGTTATTTACTCACATATTTCTTTTTAGAAAATACTTAATATGTAATCTCTTAAGACTTCGGAAGGTTTTGCTTTCGAAGATGTCAGTGAAATATATTTTTGACACTCGAAAGACTGATGAATAGGAAGGTTCTAAAATAAAGGAAGTGGGTATCTCTCTCATTTTACCCGTTGTAAGTTATCTAACATGCATTTCACACTGTATTCACCATGTCTACACTGACTCAAACCAGTAATTCTAGTCATGTTTGAGTATAAAGTTACATCCAATTAGCAAGAATCGATGACGTTAACGCAGCGTGCACTACAGAATTTGACAGCTTCTGATGGGTCGAGTTTCAATTTAATCGATAGTAATTTCTCTGGCTCTACTCACATAAAATAAACCGTACATAACTAGTGTTTTAGATAACAGGTGTATTGTATAATTTATGGGAAGTAGGTATATGAATACCTGATAGGTTTTTCTGAAATAAAAAAATGCATTTTGTTTGACCTCCTATGAAGACATTCTGCTAAAAAATTAAGTAATTGAATTTAATCAAATCTATAAATAATATAATAAAACCGTAATGGGTGAATTTTGTAATCAAAATAGTATGTCAGCTGCACCATAAAATATCGTATCAAAGAAGCATTGCCGTCCATTGTGTCACAGATGTATCGGTATGCAGTAATGATACGTGTCCGATGCAGCGCGGCGCGGACTGATATGAACTGGCCATTCTGCAAAACCAACGCGATGCATTGCTCATGCATCTAGTATGCAAGCCTTTAAACACATAATATTTTTTCTTGGAACAATTTTAATATGTGGTGGGGTTTTCAGAAGGGTATGGAACCCTTCTAAAAACAAATCGAAGAGTTCCCCGTGGGATTTTTAAAAACCTTAATCCATGCGGATAGATCCTTATGTTGCGGAATAGCTGATGTTAATAAAGAGCCTGTACCACTTTTTTGACAGGTTGAAAATAAGGAACTTATTGCAAAAAACAATATCCGCTTAAAAGATTTCGAAGAAAACAAAACTTTCGTCACCTTGAATGATGATTGTATAAGGAAAACCGCGACGAGTCTCTAATTTGGCAAATTGTTTGGGAAGTTGTAAAAGTCGGGACTTATTAGAATAAAATTTTATCACAATATTTGGTTGGACACTTTTTTTACTTTTTTATTATTTTGAATGCTGGACAGGTAAATAGGCGTTCAACTTTTAGCACCTAACTGGTAAAATATAACCAGTGTACATACAAAAATAAAGAGAGACGTAGCCGATGGATGAATAAGGCACGCTTTTGTGTATTGGCATTGTCTAGCCGTGGCCGGTTTAGACTGGATTAGATGTTTAAATAAAATAATAAAATAGAAAATAACTGACGATTTTAATGAACAAGATCTACCGTTATGGCTAAATTATGAATATCAGCTTTCGCATAAAATAGATATTCTAAACAAGTCTAGAATTATTTATCAAAATACAAAGCTTTGAGCATAAAGTTTCGTCTAATAAGAACAACGATTAAATTATTATAATAATATCATAATAGACCGTAATAATTTGCGACTTTGACTAGCAAAGGAGCAAAAATATGACCACGACTGGAGACTTGAGCCCTCCGTCTCAATTTAATGGAAGATCCGGAGCCATTTACATTTATTACCGCTTCACCGCAGAATGTCTTGTTTAATCTTAGTGAAAATAAAATTTACGATCAGTCTGTCAAGCTGCGAACAATTACTGTTCAAATGTATGTCATCATCTTCTAACCCTTTTGTGGCTGTTGGAGGAGTTTTATTGCCTCGGTTATTGGTCAAACTTTGAAAAGTAATTTTCCGAGTTATAATTATTCATTGTACCCTGTTTTTATTGCCAATTTGTCTGCAGATATGAATCTTGAATAGTTAATGTAAATTGGGAATCCTTAAGATGGAAAACACTATAACCTATAAAATGAATTATAAGTACTACTTTATTAAATTATTTTTAAGGAACAAAATACGCCTGTAAAAAAGCAATAAATAGAAATGTAGTGCAGAGATAGCTTGCATCCCGGGGATGGACATATGCTACTTTTTGTCCCGGAACATTATATAGGCTACGGATCTAGGCTAGTTTTTATCCCGGGTAGTCAATGACTTTCAAGTCATTGCGGGTAGTCGAAGAGTTCTTTGGAATTTTATAAAACCTAAATCCTTGCGTACGAAGTTGCGAGAATCATTTAGTCACACTAATATTATAAAGGCGAAAGTTTGTATGTGTGTGTGTGCGTGTGTGTGTGTGTGTGTGTGTGTGTGTGTGTATGTTTGTTACTCCTTCACGCAAAAACTACTAAACGGATTGGGCTGAAATTTAGAATGGAGATAGATTATAGTCTGGATTAGCACATAGGCTACTTTTTATCCCGGAAAATCAAAGAGTTTCCACGGGATTTTTAAAAAACTACATCCACGCGAACGAAGTCGCGGGCATCAGCTAGTTACTAAATAAATCAGCAACAAGAATTGAGATTTGGCTGCAATGCATACAATACATATTTTTCAATATACTACTCGTACGTATGATAATAGTTCGTTTGTTTTAATTCCAAAAGCTGTGTGCAATCAAAACTATCTCTGGACAAAGCCACGTCGGAATACGAAATACGTGTTAATTTTGTATGCAAGTGGTATCTTTTGCGAACAGAGTTCTGATTATTCGTTACATATTTTAGACGTAGAATTAGTGCTGAAGCACTTTATACTACCAAGAAATTAAGCTTATGGTCAGATAAAATAAAACAATATTTGCTAATTAAGAGGAGTTTATTAGTAGCACGCTCAAAACAAACGTAGGTTCTCATTTGAATACCATCAAACTCATTGAAATTTTGTAGACATGTTTTAAAAATAAGTATTATGTGTCTGTGGATGTGAAACGGTTGGGCCATAAAAAGCTAACGGACAGACTGACATACTCTCCCATTTATAGTATTAATATGTATATGAATAGCAAATAGAGGAGACATAGCTTTGCTTCTGTACGAGTTGTACTACTCACTACGGATTTTTTATAAAACCTACTTGAGATCTGGACCTAATCTGAATTTGAAACGACTCTCTTACTATCGACGCTAGTATCGCCATCATTTTGCTAAATCATTCTCAAACGTGTCAACAAAATATGTCGCTTTTGAAAAATTGAACGTACCTTTAAGTACCTGCCTTAAATGGATTATGATATTGTTATCACTCTCCGTTTTCGGAAGCTTCATTTCGTATTATAAATTCATACTAATTTATACTAATACTAGCCGATGCCTGCGACTTCGCCCGCGCGGATTTAGGTTTTTCGAAATCCCGTGGGAACTCTTTGATTTTCCGGGATAAAAAGTAGCCTATGTGCTAATCCAGGATATTATCTATCTCCATTCCAAATTTCAGCCAAATCCGTCTAGTAGTTTTTGCATGAAGGAGTAACAAACACACACACACACACACACACACACACACACACATACAAACTTTCGCCTTTATAATATTAGTGTGATTATAAATGCGAAAGTGTGCCTATCTTTTCTCTTTGCTAATTTTTCACGACCCAACCGTGCAGCCGATTTTGACATTTGGTGCAGAGATAGCTTGCACAACTTGCTTGATTCCTTGAATTCGAGGCCATCAACTTGTAATAATTAATATATTTCATTTTGATAGGGAAATACATAAAACAAACATAGCCTTATTAAATACCAGAAGGTTTTGAAAATTATGTCAATATTTAAAGATCTCAAAACTTTTTACTTTATAATGATTCAATCAAGCAAAATCGGAATTAAAGCTCTACATTTTAAATAAAACATTAAGAGTCGACTTTAAATAACAGGTTTTTTTATGTGAGGTAACCTAAGGCTCTTGTCTCACCGCCGACGACAAATTAACTATTTTTTCCGCCAAGAAACGTGAAAACGATGTATGATTCCATGTCAATAAAGTACATTATACAAATAGTTGATCGCTTACTGTGCACACTGCCGGCGAGAACTCTTCACTAATTTGTCACAGCGACAAGAACTATCAAAGAAAAAGCTCTGTCATTGGATATAGCATATTAGATTCTAAGATTTAAATCTAGCATCTAAGATTGTATATTATCAATTTTTGGTGGTTACAAGTGTAAATTAAAAATTTTCAACACCCCCGACAAATCATTTTCAAATAAATAATTATGTATATCTAGGCAACGTCCATCTTGACAGCTTGACATTTGTCAATTGACACTTGAATATTATGAACCTAAGGGTTATCTAACCTTCTTTTCTACAAGAAAACTAGAAAAGAGCTGATAACTTTTAAACGGTTCAGCCGATTTTCTTGGATTATAGCTAAGAACACTCTCGATCAAGCTACCTTTCAAACAAAAAAAAGTAAATTAAAATCGGTTCATTCGTTTAGGCGCTACGATGCCACAGACAGATACACAGATACACAGATACACAGACACACAGACACACAGATACACAGATACACACGTCAAACTTATAACACCCCTCTTTTTGGGTCGGGGGTTAAAAACACTCGCGCAGTTTGCACAGGGATGACTTGGCCGTGTATCCGAGCGACTGGCGCGAATAATCACCGACGCACTTGCACACTAAGCTCATAACCTAGCGACGAAACTATCCCAACTACACAAGCGAGCTCTCGTAGCTTGCCAACTCGTTTCTAGTTTTTAGCTAACTCATTTCTCGCTTAGCATCGGCGGTCGGACAAGTACTTAAAAAGGCCGATTCAAATCTAAAGGGAAAAACGGAGATAAATAAAACGGGGCAGAAGGTAATAATCTTTATGAGGTACAAATCGCTCGTTATGTAAATCGAATCTCTTGCAAATTTAAATTGCTTTCATAAGCCAATTTGCTTTGAATAAAAACAATAGATTACTCTTTCGGCCCAAGCCATTAAAATATAGACGAACTGTTTCCGCTTACAAAACTTTTATGAAACTAAAAATAAAAATTCCTTATTATATCGGTCCATTGTTATATACATAAAAAGATTAATTTTGAGCTTTTTACACGACTGCCCAAAAGGAGTGTAATTTTTTCAGTGTGTGGGTATACCCTTAAATGAGTTCCTTTATTCCACAATATTCCTAAATCTCTGAACAGATTTGGACGTACAGTGGCAGTACCACAATTATTTGAAAAAAAAAATTATATGGTAAAGGTATGGCACCATTCTGAAATGTGAAAAAGACTTTTTAGTTGGTTTTTTTTTTTGGCCGGGCAGTCGTGTTTTAATTTTTTTTATTACGACTTATTTCTAGGTTCTGAAAGTTAAAAAACTCAAAACTAGTCTCGGCTATGCAAATTAAGTCTAACGGAAGGTAGCTAGTCGGTACTTACTGATTAGAGTCCTCTTTCAATATACCTACTGTAGGCAAGGGCTCTGTTCAAATAACCCTTTTATTAGATAGGTTTCAAATCATTAAATTAGTGATCTGAGAATATCGCACACAGAGCGGATTTCATTGTTCCAACAATTTCAGCATTGAACAGCATTAAATCTATTCCGAACAATTCCTGGTTGCTGACTGTGCACACAAATTGACATCGCGATTTTCCATCGTTTTGACGATAATAATGCATTGTTTGGTAAAAAAATTACAGCGGGTAAAGTTGTTCTATGAATATTTTGGAAATGTAATCCATATGACGATTTCTGTGTGTTGAAATAAATATCTTTTGTATTGTAACATATCACATTTATCTATGAAATAGTAGGCTAGCTCACCCAGCATAGCTGAGGTAGTTAATAAGTAAGTAATATTATAATATGAAGATAATACGATGATAAAAAAATTACAATCATAAATGTAATTACAGCAACAACAACTTTACTGCCCTGAGACTGGTTTCATGGGCCAACTCGTAAATATATAACTGTTTAGTGTTTATATAACGGAATGGACTACTTGAAATATTGTTACAGCAAGAATCTCCAGAGATAGGGACAGTTTAACGCCTGGATAATAAAACCATGTACAATGCGGACTGGCTTTCAAGTGACAGTAATAAAAAGGAACAAAACGGGGTCACAGTTGAGCGCCACAATGACGTTCTAGACACGGTGTCAAGCGCAGAAAATTATGTCCATTCAGCAGCGAGCGGGGGATTAAGCGAAACGAGCCATCTTCAGGCTTGACTTACGACCCCCGGGTAACGACAGACAAGTTTAAGCGTCCCACTCAAAACATAATGCATGCTCGTTAATTGAATTGAAAGTACAAGTATACTATAGTGCGTACCTACATTTTGAGATCTCACTCGGCAATTTTGCTCTATGTGTCAACTGTCATGTCAAAAAAACAGTTCATCCTTAAATTCGACTAAAATCGTACTTCGACATGACAGTGACAAAATGGCGATTGAGATCTCAAAATGTTTGCATTATAACTCTATACACACACACACTCACACACGCACACACTCACACAAATTATGGACAGTTTTTTTTTGAGCGTCGTATCTTATTGAAAGTCAAAAACATACGGTCAAATAATAATTATATTATACCTACCCATATTAATTTTGTAGTACCAAATTAAATTCAAATAGCTTCATATCCATTTGCGATAAAGTATCAAAATGTGATAATACGCATTATGTACACCAACGTATACAAGCCGCACAAATACAATATTTTCCCAATTATTCATTGAAAGTAGCGGTTAGTTCACGCGGTGGTATTGGGAAATCATGATATTACCGATGACCTCATTACGAATATTTTATAGGTCACCTAAAGAAAACAGTAAATAAATTAATAAAATTTTGGACCGCTGTTGTTCGTAGTATTCCTATTTCATCACAATTTTCATAATATTTTTAATTATAAATCATTCTGCATTTAAAAAATACTGTTCTGTAAAACGCAAGGCATTTGTAATACAAGTGTGAATTAAAAATTTATAATACCCCCGACAAGTGAAGGTTACAGTAACTAGAAAAGAGCTGATAACTTTCAAACGGCTGAACCGATTTTCTTGAATCATAGTTAAGAAAAGAACACTCTCGATCACGCCACCTTTCAAACAAAAAAAAACTAAATTAAAATCGGTTCATTAGTTTAGGAGCTATGATGCCACAGACAGATACACAAATACACACGTTAAACTTATAACACCCCTTTTTTTGGGTCGGGGGTTAACAAGGTATGAGTTCAAAAGGTAAAGTTTATCAATGCCTGCAAAGGGTATCAAACAATGCCCCATTTATTTTTAACAAGAACCTCGTGTCGACAAATGATGTAGATAATGCCAAAGTTTTCAAAAAAGGTTTGAGCCGCATTAAGAGTTAAAACGAACATTCCGAAAAAGAGATTCGAATAGCAGAGACAGAAGTAAGAAGGGGCCGGATAATGTCCTCTGGCACTAATTAAAACTTTGGAAAGAGCGAGAAAAAGGGGTTGAGAAATATGGCGTTCGACGGATAGTAATGGCGCTGCGGCCTCGCTTAATTTCCTCAGTTTTTCTTTCGGCGGATACGAATTAGAATATTAAAAGCGTCGCAACCATTAGAGGAAGAATTTTTCATTCTTTATTCATCTGTGGTGGCCACGGATGCGGCGGCCTTTTGGTGGCTCACCGCGCGAGTGAAGAATCGCTTTTATTTGCTTCCCATTCTATTCATAATAATTAGCTGAGGTACGTGAATTTATCCGAGAGGAGTTTATTTTTCCTGTGGGTAAACTCTGCAAATTGTGATTCTCCCCAAGTCATCAGCATTCAGTCTAGCTGATAAGTAGTACCTACTTAGTCCGCATTAAAATATCAGTCACATAAAGAAAACAGCTTTTAATACTTTAATATCAAAGATTACCTTTACAAAGCAACACAATGGTCACTTGATGCAATTGATAACGCACAAAGGCCAGTTCTGGGTATGAAGTCTCGTTCGTTCATTGACTTCCACGAGACCTTGCTCCATCTTGTTACTCTGAAATCTAAAAAAAACTTTATCAGACAATAAGTGCTTAGTATTGAGGATCAATTAACCCAATTATGAAACAAACGGAACACGAAAATCTATGAAAAATATTTTTAGATTACTTACTTAAAAACAACACTAACTAACGATTTTAACAACAGACGAAAGAACATCTATTGTCTTCAATATTTCAATCTTGAGGTAGCCCGCCTTGTTTTTTGAGGATCAAAAAGGAAGTAGCGTATTAATTAATCCCCTCATCAATCATTGCCACTTTCGCCCTTAATGCCGGCGTCATTCACATTGTTACAAGTCAACAGAATCTGGCGAAAAATAAAAGTTACTGTTGTTTCTCCTTTTATTAATCGTGGGATATTGCCTTTGTTCCGAATATTGCGTACGTATATTATTACTACTTCATATAAATAGCTACATACTTATACTGACCTACTGAAGAAAATTCAGCATTGTGTAATATTCGTAGGTAGAAAGTCACAATAAGAAGTCGTACTCACTCATTTCTGAGCACGAGTCTCCTCATAGGTGATAGCCTTGTGGTTAAGATGTCTGACTTCTATATTTGATGGGCCACGTCGGGGATTCGATCCCAGGACACGCGTCTCTAACTTTTTGAAGCTATTTGCGTTTAGAGAATTAAATGTCAATTGCTTTAACCGTGAAGAAAAACAACGTGAGCATGCCTAAGAGTTCTCCATAATGCTCTCAAAGGTATATAAAGTCTGCCAATCCACACTTGGCTAGCGTGGTGAACTATGGCTAAACCCTTTTTCTTTTAATAAAATTAGCCATGCTCATCATGACTAATACTACCTTTTCCCCTCCAATTAAGCGAAAGCTTCTTTTTCTGAGCGGAACCATACTTAGATACTAAGAAGTATCTTTTGAAAAAGAAGAAATTTTCGCCAAAAGAAAACAAAAAGCAGGTTAAAATAGATTACATCAGTTCTCGACATAATACGGAGGACCTGTAAATTGATCCCCGGAGTTATTGGATAATGTAGTCAGTCGCTGATCACGGAAAAGTATTTCAAAATCCAACAACGAGCAACTTAATCCAGTTAGGGAGTAATTGAGGAAAATCGATAGAATCTCAGTAAAAGTTTATTTGGTACTCTCCAGACGGACAACGGGATGAGAGGGAAACGTTTTGCTATTTGAAGGCAATCTTTTGACATCCGGTCGAGGCACCATCCAGGCAATTAACTACGGGAAGCTCACTAATGGCGTATACAGACGTAAACGTAATTTTCAAGTCTTAAGCGACCCGAAACCCATAAGGCAGGTCCATTACTTTTAATGGATCATTACGATAAATTAATTATTAAGTTTCGGAACTTTAATGTTCGAAGAAACAAATGATAGGAAATGTTCAACATGTCCTTAATAATTGATATTAAGTAGTTTTGTTTTCCGTGTGCTCCAATATCCATACTTCATTCATAACACGAACTATTTCTATTGTGTGTAATTTACGGAAAAAATACATTTGTAAATACATTAAAATTCGAAATGAAATCCTAAAAATAGGTTTAAATAAGAGTATAATAAATACTCATTATGTTAATACGCAAATATTATGATAATCCGAAAATTCAATCTTTCCGGCAAACCCAACTAAGAAAGTCTTACAAAATATTTGCTTTAAAAACAAAACAAATTTCAAAAACTTACTAGGAGTCTTAATAAATAATTAATTCCTTAATTTTACAATTTTTCAAAAGGTTATCATGTTAAGCTGTGCTATTTTGATAATTTATTATTATTGCCGATTCCGTAGTTAACTTTGCCAAATACAATAGTAAAGTATAAAAATATGATCTAAGCACGTAACTAGTTAAATCAACAAGTTTGATAAATGTACCCAGCCAAGTAGCTGCTAAGTGGAGCTCATTGAAACTTCGTACAAATGGACCGCACAAATTACTTTGCGGATTGTTTTATGTTGCCGAACCCTTTTCCATGCCTTTTCCTGTAGGCTCCCTGACACGCATTTCATCAATTGTTATCGTATGGCAACACTCACCGTCACAGCGGTTTTTACAGATATGAACATTTTAGCAAAAAAATTGACTATTTCTCCAGTCAGAATTTTAATTTTTGGTCTGTACCGTTCTTTGAAAATGAACTCAAGCTTCAATAGAAATAGAAATTTTTATTTGCGTAATGTGTGTTACAAAAGATGATCTTAATAGAGTACTCGGATAAAGTTAAAAAAACTGATCAACTGCAAGTCGGACTCGCTCAAGAAAGGTTCCGCACCATCGACCAAGATGTACCTAACACTCTATGTAGAACACTGCAAGGAAATGACGGACTGCGTCATCTATATGTGATTAATTTTTTTTTGTGATAAATTCATGGTTTTCAGATTTTTTCCTTTACTTGTGCTATAAGACTTACCTATCTGCCAAATTTCATGATGTTAGGTCCACGGGTGTACCCTATAGGTTTTCATGACAGACACGACAGACAGATAACGAAGTGATCCTATTTTGAGGCATGGAACCCTGAAAATACTGACAATATAATACGAAACCTAGACAAAAAGCTGCAAATTAAAGATAAATGATTATGATTAGTTAATTAATCAGTCTAAAAATGAATTATGGTTAATTTAAACTTAACCATTCCATACGATTTTAAGTATAGGCTAACTTTCAGAATTTAGCCAGTAATTTATAGTATGAAAAATAAACAGTGACTGATGGTTCAACTGGAGCGGTTAGTCTCGGGTAATGGAAGGTCTCAACTCTCAACACGCTAAAACTTTTTCAAGAAAAAACTCGAATTTATTCAAGCACACAATTTATTATTAAGTATAAATGAATGAATATTCTTTTATTGTACACCAAAACACCAAAATACAAAATTAATACAGAAAAAGCACAAAACAAAACAAAAACATTGGCATACGACTGAAAAACAAAAAGTTTTCCGCGAATCAAATCATCGTGACAGCCGTTGCTTTCACTGCTATGTTTATTGAAACATAATTTGAGGTTCAATTCCTTCGAGCTCCCAAACATAGGAAAGTCCCATAAGTTTATTCAAACCAAAACAAGGTATGCCCGTGTGAAATCTCATTTACGGAAATCCGCAGAAAAGTTGGGGCGGCAGTTGGAAACATTAGGCATAAATAGATACGCGTAAGATCACACTAGGGAAATTTTATTTCGAAACATTTTGTCTTGGCGCCTTTTTGAAAACTCGAGCCGACTGCAATGAAACCGACGACGACAAAAGGAAATTTTTTTTAGTTGTCATCGCGTTGGTTTTGTTTATGTTTCTATTTCTATTAATATGCCTTTTCCTGCAACTCAAACGTAATCAGTGTGATAATGCTTTTTCACATTTTTTGCATTGATAAATCGTTGGAAAAGCCGAAAAAATATTCATGCACTGGTTGCGTTTAGGCTGGTGGTGCTTACCTACGTCTTTATATTTCTTTCTGTAAAAATGATGTATTGCAATTTATTGTCGAGCAACATGTCGCTGGTGTGAAGTGTGAACCTATGAACAACACGTGGAGATGTGAATGATCTACGAAAAACGAATTCATTCGTATATTTTCAATTTCCCTTATCTCTTTGGCGAAGTTAACTATATTCAATCCAAAAACCACATAATTAGTGGATATTAAAGAAAGAAAACATAACATATAGGTCTTGATGCGTATGAAATATTAACCGTTTTATTATCTTAAGTCCTACATTACGGCTGTTCTCTCTCCTTAAGAGGGTTCTCTCCGTCACTCGCTCCATACAAACGTAGTTCGTCTCTCATTGGAATACTAACCAATCATACTCAATGGAATTTTGTAGAAACGTTCCGGGAACTAATATCTATGCCTGTGGTTTTCCAGATTTCCGTTAAAATATTCGGTTTCAAAGTTACGCTATCTTAAAAATTCACATACAAATCTTTGGGCCCCTGTAATTTTAAAACTGCATTTTTTTTCTGCAAAATTTCATGGACTTCGGTTGTTTAATATTCAAATGAAATTGGGACTACGATTGTATAGAGTAAGTGACGGAGAGAGCCCTGTTAAAGACTGGCTCAACTCGCCTCATGAATAAAAAATTATATAAAGTATATTACGTTAAATAAATTATTATTATTGCACTATTTTAGGCTGTTAAAGACTGGCTCAACTCGCCTCATGAATAAAAAATTATATAAAGTATATTACGTTAAGTAAATTATTATTATTGCACTATTTTAGGTAAGTATTTTGTTTTATTTCAACTGAGATTCATTCTTTTTGCTACCCGAAGTAATATGATAACCAGAAATAGACATTTACGTCTTCTGCTTGTTTTTTATTAATTTAATGTTTTCATTTCCCGGCGACGCTGAATTTTAAGACGTACAATTTTCATTAGCCTGTATTTGAATTATACCTCATAAAAATAACGGTCATTGTCATTATATCCCACATTAATTTTCACCTTAATTTCTATTCTTTTTAATTTGAGAAAAACGCAAAACGCCTCGAATATTTATTATTTTTACTTACCTTTAAAATGCCTATTTACTCTTGTTTTAAAGATACCCGGATTGTAAATGATACTTATTCATTATCCTCATTACAACCCACTATCGGCCCACTACTGAAAACGAGTGTCTTCTCAGAGAGAGAAGGTTTTAATATATATTCGAGTTGGCACATTTCACAAACCTTTGAAGACATAACGGAAAATTCTTAAGCATACTGGTGTTCCTTCACCGTTTAAGCAAGTGTTATTTAATTGCTTAGCACGCACATAGCTCCAAAAATTTAGAGGTGCGTACCCTGGGATCTAACCCGAAACTCTCAAAATAGATAGCCAAATACTTTAACCACCAGCCTATCACCGTTTAAGTCCATAGTGATAAAATTAAAATGCATGAAACCAGTCCGTAGTGCAACCAGTCCCTGACTAGTACGAGCCTCAACAGGACCCAGTTTTAATGCACTACTTAGTACTTAAACTAAATTACATTATGAGGCGAAGTGCGATTCTTCGTCACGCGATGTCTAACAGCGCAATAAAGTTAGCAGAAAGAAAACTTTGCACGGCGACAGTGGACGGCCCCTTTGCGTATTATTAACGTCGCCAGGATACTCAGGCCGTGCTTTATTCCTCTTTCCACTTTCGCAAGAGCGAAAATAGGTAGAGTTTTAATTTGAATTATTTTTTTATTACTTTTCTAATGTAATGAAATGAAATTATGATGTTTATTTGCTTGGCAGGAATAAGAATAACTTACTTCAATTTCAGTATCTAATAAATAAATAAAATAATGTTCTTCATAAAACTAAGATTGATCACTGAAAGAATCTAGGGTAATATAGACACGTGTAACGATTTTAGGTTTATTCCGTGGTTTCACGTCGTTAAATAAATAATAATATTTAGTAAAACAAGAAAATTTTTATATCGTGGTTAAACATTCCACTATTAATACGTACGATGAAATAATCGATATTTCGTTTGGATCGTGGTGAAGCCAGGACTGCGGGTTAGCTGAGATGTAAAATTGGAGCTGTTGCGGGTGATATTTGGCTACCCCATTTGTTGCTTTTTTCGTAACCTCTAACTGTAACTGATAAAAATACTGAAAATTTTCGCAATTTTTCTCTATGAAATACTACTATATTACAGTAAAAATATGTCTAAAATGAACGCAATTTTATTGTTTAGGACTTGGCTAAGCCACATTTGTTAAAAGTATACTGATTCATTCACAATCATTGAAAATGTTAGAATGTACGAGAGAGAATGAAACTTAGGTAACCACAGCACCTCAAGCCCTAATTCGCACGAGCGTTAAAAGAGCGTTGCGTTAAAACCCGGCGTTGCGCTGACAATATAAAGTGCACGTTAAAAAAGCGTTGATGTGAACAGATACTTGGGAATGCATTTGTTCTATTTGAACGCTTTTTTAACGGACGTTAGAAAAGCTCTTGTGCGAATGAGGCCTTAGGGGCTTTTTTTTCAAACAGCTTTGTGACTTGAGTGTTATCGGCCGTGTTGTGAAATCTGTCTGTGCTAAAGTCGTCACGTTCAGCCGCTGATGAGCCGCGGACGTGACATCACTCACTTGTACGTGAGCCTCGCTTTATTTCAAAATTCGCGCCTAAACTTTAATGCACGAGTAAAAGCACTCCCCTTAAAACTCCTTATCTAATGTTTGGTCTGGTGCCGCACTTTATTATATTGAAGGTGTAGTACTCGAATATATTTTATGAATAAATTAATCTTTCCAAATACCTTGTAGATACTTTTTATGTACAAATTAACGTACGACTTCCGTTTTATGGCTTTTCATTGTGCCAAAATCAGTCTATTTCTCATTAACAACATTATATTGTTTGTCTATTTGTCTTTTTATTACAAACAACAGCCGAAAAACTTTTTTTTACCCTAGCATATCGGGTTTAGAACTCATTGAGTAGATATAGATATACCTATATTCTTTTAATCTTAATAATAACGAAATAGGTGGGCCGTCAAAGTTTTAGACCATTTTTGTGACTGGGGCGGGGGCTATCACAAAAATATAATACTAGTCAGGAAAATGAAATTTCGGTATATTAGGTAGGTAGCATAAACAACAAATACTGAAAACAACAACCATTTTTTGGTTTTTCTCGGTTTATTACGATGTTCTAGCTCGGAAAAGAAATATTTCATACACCCAAAATATGATATTCATAATTATATGTATGGAACCCTAAAAGAGCGAGGCCCGACTCGCACTTGACCGGTCTTTTTAAATG
This sequence comes from Maniola jurtina, assembly GCF_905333055.1. Lineage (NCBI taxonomy): Eukaryota > Metazoa > Arthropoda > Insecta > Lepidoptera > Nymphalidae > Maniola > Maniola jurtina. Next base: position 9,875,446 of record NC_060030.1, read on the forward strand.
CCGCTGCATATTATAATGCAGGGCTATAACATGAAATAGTTTTCTTAAGTATCTCATTTAACCTGTCTTCATTTAGGTGTAGTAGGTAATAGGTACGAGTAGGTATAATTATGAAAACGAGAAAAATGGGAAAAGTTTGCGCTCAGTTCATAGAGCTTTGGACTAAATTTTTAATAAAGGCCAAAATGTTGGCTCTTTCCTCGTTCAAGTGGGAACAGGAAAAAATGCCTTTAATGATCCTCGGGGTAGTTATTAATAGGGCAAATTAATCTCCCCCTAAAAGAAATATTTCTTTTACTCGGGGTATTAGGGCCTTGTATTTTAAGCCTCCAATTAATTTGAGGATTGATTCAGCTTATAGTGTCAATCACATTCCACGTCTCCGAAAGTCTTTATTTTGATTATAATTTACTAGCTTTTACCGGTGGCTCTACCCGCATAATGCCATGTTTTAAGAGACTCAATAGCCAAGGGAAACCTAAATATACATAGCTAAAAGAAAATCAGTATGACAACAACGGTTTTTTGCGTCTTTTTCATCAACAAAGCGTTTCAAAAGCAGCAAGGAGGAATTTTTGCTCAGGTTGTGCTTGGGTTTAAATAAATATATTAATTTTTATAGTTTCAAAAGGAAAATGAACCGTTATAGGATCACTTTGTTGTTTGTGTGTCTGTCTGTCATTTATCATTAAAAAATAAGTAATAAACACAAATTTTCCAAGCTCTGTTTACAATATACACTTACTTACAATAAAGAGATAAAGAAGATACCCACCTAATAGCTATCTTAAAAATAAAGTATAAATATAAAGCTTTTCAAGATAAAAATAATTCTGGTCTTTCCCCATAGTTACAGCCTTGATCGGATTACAAAGGAACGTAATGGCACCCTCACGATGAGTTAAAGGACTGAAATGAAGACTGGGAAATTGACCTTTTTCCTACGATAGGACCGATGTTCTCTTTAATATAAATAAGCAGCTACGAAGAGTTGGGTTTCGATAAACGAAAACTCGTGAAGAATATTATATTTTCTCGGTATTATAGGTTTTTTTTGTTACCCTGTATGTATACTGTATATACTGTAACAAAAGTACGTATATCTCTTTAGGAAGCTCATCTTACCTAGAGTAATAGATTCAACTCATGGATCTAAAAAATCCATAGTACAACTTAATAATGTTATTACAAATACGAAAAGATTTACTAAGCAGATAGACCCTGATACTCTATTCAAGACTCAAATTCTCTAAAATGTTACTCATATCTAACTGAAATTTTTGCGGACAAATATATTTAGTTCTTCTATAAAAAGCTGTTATTTTGACACCATAAAAAATACAGTTACGAGTAAGTTGCAATTTGAATGTAATTTATTGAGCCTGTGGATCATTAGTGTAAAATATTATTAAACTAACAAAATTATACTATTTCATGTTTGATTCAATTTGTTTAAAATACTTTTAATCACCAAATTATCTAAAGTGTTTTAATTTGGCTTGATAATTTAGAAATCAGCTCTTGTAAGTACGAACCAATAATATCGCAATAATTAGAGTATGACGGAGTAACAGGCGCTTCAAATTAATAGTTTCAAAATCAGAAAAAAATAGGATAAAAAATGCCGTCCGGACTATTTATCAACAGTGTACAAAATCACAAAAGTATATAGCACCTGTAGAACCTGTAATTATAACTGAACAACTTTGAACTAATTTCTATCAGTTTGGGACGTCATAAAGGTTAATAGGTACAGTAGGTTCACTACTCCCGACCAACTTCTACGTCATCTCGAAGCGACATAGACACTACCCCATAGCTGAAACTTAATATACCTAGTGAACAGAATATTTCAACAATATTCAGAATTTGGGCAGTTAAGGGAACGCAAGCTTATTTAGCGGCAACAAAACCTATCGTCAAAATGTCATTGATATAAAAAAGATATCGAATTAGCCATAAATTGTAGGACCGTCATAAATATGGGCATGAGCATAACCAATATATTGTATCTTTACTTTCAGATTTATGCCTACAATATTATATTTTTATATAACATGCTGACATCCTATGTAACATCGAAGTTAGTGTCTACAATATTCGATAAATAAAAAGAAATATTTATAATAAGCAGGTAAGTATAAGGTTTATGCGTACCTACTCACAGGTATCTAATATTGGTCTAAGAAAAGTAATCACACTATCACACTAATATTATAAAGGCGAAAGTTTGTGTGCATGTGTGTATGTGTGAGTGTGTGTGGGTGTGTGTGTGTGTGTATGTTTGTTACTTCTTCACGCAAAAACCACTGGACGGATTTGGCAGAAATTTGAAATAGAGATAGATATATCCTGGATTAGCACATAGGCTACTTTTTATTCCGGAAAATCGAATAGTTCCCACGGGATTTTGAAAAACCTAAATCCACGCGGGCGAAGTCGCGGGCATCGGCTAGTTATTATAAGAAAATATCAGCGCTTATTTTATAACTGAGAATAGGCTATTACGTAGGTTATAGTTTGTCAAATAAAACAGGTAAGTACGTACTTAAATAAGATATTAAACACAGGTCGTGGTTTTTAATATTTTATTATCATTCAAATTTAATTTCCATCCTTTTACTATTAAGCCTACGTACTTATTATCTGAGTACTGTACCTACCTGTTTAAATTTCATGATTCAATGGTCATTATAATATTACGCGGCTATTACGGTCATAACAATGTCGAAATCAATCATGGTAGCGCCAATACAAACAGACAGTATTCAGTATCGGAAAAAGCGGAACACAAGCTGTGCAACAACCGCATTAATAATTTATCAGGCATGACGTCTGTTTGCTAATAAAGCGCAAATTTGCGATGGAAATATTAATAAAAGCAGCTTGCACCGGAACTCGACTCGGAACGCCGGCCACCCGATGACAAATGACCAGTTGCAACTTTCATTTAGTTTCCATTTAAATTAAACAAGCAAATCAGCATACATTGTTCGATTGAATAAGGCAACTTCTTTTTCTTTCGCTTTAATTAAAGGCTTGAACAGACAACGTGACGCCAGCTGCGCCAACCGGCACATAAACGCGCGCGTGTCTTCTGTATAATTTTCTTATACATACAAACAACTAAATTGAGCACTCGTCACACTGCAGCACATCACTGCACGAGCGAAGCTGTTAGTCGCACTGCGCAGCTTTTTTTTCGCTTATTAGCTCATTTTAGTACGCCCGACTTATGCGCTTATATGCTCATCTAGAAACGTGAAAGACGCCGATCTACATTGCTGCTTCGACTTACTGGTTCGAGCAAAGATACCGAAATGAGCGTGTGCACATGCATTCGGTTTATTGAAACGTGAAATGCAGCGCGCCTGTAAACACGTATGCGAAAACGCGCAGAAAAAATAATTGTCTGGTTTCACCCCTTTTGATCCTTTATACACTCAATTCCTTAACCTCCCTTTTGTTCATATTGGAAGATAAGAAAAAAATCATAATTAATTGATTAAGTATATCATCACCATCCACTTCCTCGTTTTGGTGTGACTCGTTGGGAACCCACAATAAATTACGATAAATCTTCCCAACAAGTCACACCCCGAGTAACAGTGTGACTCGTTGGGAGAAAAATTCCCAACGAGTCACACTGTTACTCGTTTTGGTGTGACTCGTTGGGAACCCATCTAAAAATGTTGCAACGAGTAACAGTGTGACTCGTTGGGAATTTTTTTCAAAACGTGTCACACTGTTACTCGTTTTGGTGTGACTCGTTGGGAACCCATCTTCTTTATGTTATAACTTCTAAAACCTGCGTTAGGCAGGATGCTGACGCTTTCAGATTTTTAGGTGCTACGCTGAAGTACCGATTCAGTTCCTATGGATAGGATTCTGTATCGCGCCGCTCGCGCTCTGCTGTCACGCATTTTTTTGTGTCAATGCCTTTAATTATTTAGAATCAAAATTAAGTATTTCATGCAGTTTGTATCGAGCTACGAGCGGTTTAGAAAACAGCACATCCACATATAAATATTTCTAGATAAAATAATAATCAATATAAGAATCATTACATCTTGTGTCTGCTATGAGTTATGACACTCGTGAAATAATGTAGTAACCGGCTTTAGTCGTAAACTCAAACTCAAATTATTATTTATTCAAATTGGCTACCTACTATATAATTGTACACATTTTAATTGTCAATTATTGTAGAGTTTGTAAGATAATTATGTAATAGTGATAATTAATTACGTAAACTTAATACTAAAGTTACGAGTATGTTTAGTAGTAGGTAGTGGTTATTACTGCGATCAATGCTAAAATCAGGATGAGAAGCAAGAATGTTGGACTATCCAGAGAGATAATAATAATAAATTGGGCTGACGAAGTGAAGCAAGCATTCATATTATAAGAAATACTAAACTCTGACGTATTTTACTAAAGTCGAGACTTTTTATTGAATTAAAAAACATCGTACGAAAAAAGGCACTGGCAAAGATGATTCAGCATTTCAAGGGCTGCCCATCCCTAATTGAATACCTACTTCTTTATTTCCATCATCATAAAATCCCTTCTGAATCAGATTGTTGGCCTAAATAAATATAACCTTCCGCTTTCCTTTGGATTAGGTCGTCTAATAATATGAGGATTAGTCTCATATCGTATGACTTTTATTCAATCTATAGGTATATGCGGAGTATAATAGGTCAAGCTACTGCAGGGTTGGGATAAAATCGATTTCTACCTACTTTTTTAATTTATCACGCAGCCGCTTAAATGTATGGATTGATATTGAAAGTTCAATAAATATATTGCAAAAATAAAAGAAATGAATTGTTTAAACCTACGTTTAAACATATTGAAATTAAGTTGTGAGTGACAAGTGCTTTTGTGGCGACCGACCACTGTAGGTTGGTTAGACCGCGTTTTGGTCGTCGTGCAACTGTTTGTTGTGTGACGACGGTAAATCGCGGCGGGCAAATTCCAAGAATGCCACCTGCATATTGCAGCTGCGAGCGCACCTGCTAAACACACCTGCGCGCAGCCGGTAAGAACCGGTATTTACTGGCTTTTGCGTAAACAAGTACGGTGGACGGGGAAAGACTATAAAAAGGCTTTCCCCAGATTCCCAGTGTTCAGTGCGTTTCATCAGTCTACTTTGACACTCGTTGCGTCCCCTTCGTGGACGACTCGCGATAATGAATAGAACGCATTCTGTTCCATGTAAATAATTAGTTAGCATTGTAAATACAACTTTAGTGTAAATTTTCTTATTGTGTATTATATAATGTGGGTAACAATAAACCAGTGTACATAACTTTGGGTGTATCATTTAACACCAGCGGAGTCATATATATATACCCCACACTTTAACCTGTAATTTTGCAAAAGAAAGCGATGTCGCCCATGCGATTGTCAACTTTTAACGAAGTAGTGTGGCTTCTAAGTATTAGTTAATAGAAATCTGATTAAGTTAAAAGTTATATGACAAGAAATAAAATATGAAATTAATTAAGTACATAAAAAGTTGAAAAAAACGCGCCGAATTGAGTACCTGTTCTTTTAAAAGTCAGTTTACAACTCTTTAAAATATAGAATAACGTTTTATTACAAGTTCACTAACTATAGTGATCTTGCCCCGAACTAACCGTATGCGTAGAAGTAAGAAAATACAATACTGCATCAATTCAATTTCATCGGGTGGGGTTTTCTTTTCTCTTCTTAACCATTGAACGATTGTGGCCCTAAAAGTACTATTATAGTAAGTAAAAATATAAAAATTTAAAATTTCATGAGTTTTGCTTCATAATACCGCCATCCTGATTTATCACTCGCGTGATGGCCGACATCGCAAGGCGCTGTAACCGGGAGATATATGGCCTCTTTGAAGCGCAGAAAGATGGGTAATTTCATTGAATTTATGAACGTATCACCGCTGAAATTGCGATGTTGAAAATTTGGACCCAAAATTGTGATAAACATTGTGTCCAATGTTGTAAAGTGAAAGTAAATTATTTCTGCCCTAAATAAAGTTGAGCGTGATAAAGTATGATACTAAAAGTTTTTTTTCGGTAGATTATGTATTGCAAATACGTTATTATGTTAGAGCTACTATCGACAAACAGCCTAAGGGCCGATTTCCGATCCGAGAGTAAATTTTGATATTTTGGCAGGTTTTTAATACAAAAAACTGTCATTACGCCCAATTCCTTGATTTAACGTTACTCGACGCTGGCAAAATCAGCACTAAGTAAAATAAGTCCGACAACGTTTACTTGTTGCATTCGCAATGCAAAATTAACATGAGAGATGTGTTGTACTTATTATAATCATTAAACCTGGTCTGCAGAATTAGATATTTATTAATTACTAGCTGTGCCCACGACTTCGTTCGCGTGGAATAGTGACTTTTCGCGCTTTATATAGCCACGGAGGCGAGGCGCCGTGATTCTTTAAATTGACATAACTTTTTTATTTGTGAACCGATTGACATGAAATAAACACTAAATCCTAAGTGAAGCTTACTACAATATATTAGTGAAAACCGTATCTAAATCGAATAAGCCGTTTCTGAGATTAGCGTGCACAAACACACAGACAAACAGACAAACAGACAAAAAAAAAAATAATTACAATTTCGGGTTCGGCATCGATATAATAACAACCCCTGCTACTTTTTTTTTATATATTTCCATTGTACAGACACCACTTTTCTACAATTTTATTATATGTATAGACAAAATCGGTTAAATTATCTAAAAGACCATTTAATTGTCTTTTAGATAATCGCGGGCATACGTACATACCTATACCTACGTACTAATAAACGGGTCGAATATATTATAACCTACATACTTTTTATAGTAAAATTAAAAATTATTAAAATAGTAATTTTCTTAACAAGAGTAGACTTACAAAACATCATCACAAAATAAGCTCCCTTTAATTTTTAAATGATTTTCTTTAACTTTAAAATTTTTAGACGACACAGTAATTAAATCGAGTAACAAAAGTGCAAAACTGTGTCAAGTCCTAACGTTACAAAGAGCGGTTCAAACTCTTGTTTTATAAAATTAAAACTCGTTTAACTTGCGCTAATCGGTTTGAAAATTCATAAAAAGCGAATCGCTAGTATCTAGATTTTGTAGATATATGTGCTCCGATCAATAAAAAGAACTAATAGTTTAAGTTCTAAGATTACCTTCTTACAATCATTGGCTACATCATACATACTTCATCATCGCGGCACTGCGCTTTATAATGTCTCTTTATGTTAATTCCACTGTTGCAAACAGGCGTTTGCTAGTATAACAATAGTAATAAGTAGGTTTTTCGTTTAAACACACTACGAGTAAATGTTCAAGTAAAACAAAACTGCAACATTTCAAAGATATCTCACATGTATCACGGGAACGTGTACCGCTGCAAGGCATTGCGCAGAACGATTCTTAATGTTGCAAAACAGCGTTTTTGGACATTAAGCTGCAAGATGTTGCTCGCCGTTTGTTACTGTGAGAAATTCTTGCAATTTTTTACAGTGAATTTTTATCATCGCTGAATACTCTCATCAACTCAAAAATTTATACAGAACATAAGGACTTCTTAATGATGACGTCATTTGTAGGTTTTGTACACAGATGTACTATCTAGCTATGCTCGTGACTTCATCCTTGTGGATTTTGGTTTTTAAAAATCTCGTGAGACTCATTATAAAGTAGCCTATGTAAGGTTATTTTTAAAAATTGATTTGAGTTGTCAAAAATAATATAAAATTATTAATTTACCTAATGCAGGTAGTTTGATAAAATCGATATTTGCCTCATTCGATGTCATACAATCTGTTGCTAGGAGGCCAACAAGATTGAACTTGCATAAATACGGGTGTTTCGAAGGTTTTAGTTCAGTCTCCTTCCGAGATTCGGAGCGATATCGCATATTTTCGGTATTTGGATTGTGAACTGAATAATTAGATGTTGTGATAGCAATCACGCTCTAATTAAATTATTTATTTTGGCATTAGTTTGTTTAGATTAAAACTCTCGGATAACCTTACACATTAAACTTGTGTTTTTTTGTGTTGGTTTTGGAGAGGACATTCCAATAATTCGATAAAAATATTTAAATAATACCTGCTTTTCTGAGTGACGCCAATACCTATGTCAATCTCTAAATGTTTAACTATAAAATATTGATGTAAAAAGTTACGTCGATCCATTGCCCTGAAACACAAACCAACAAAACAAAGACACTTTCATAATAATTTCGCTCCGTTATTATTTTACTTATTTTCATCGTCATGATGTATGCCTAAATGAGTAAGCCTTATATACTTGTGCATCGGTTTAATTATTGAAAACCGTATTGAAATTTGCAAAGAAATTTAGAGGTTATGAGTGTATAGGAAGGTGTATAGGCAAACACGAATTGCGACTATGTTTTACATAATTTAGAGAAAACAAAACGAAGGAAGTTGTAAAAAATTTTAAATATCTACCTAATTAGTAACGGGTTAAAAATGGGTGATAAAATCTCGAGACACCAGCTGAAAAATTTCACTACGAAGACACCAAGCTCGACCTAAATAGAAATAAGATATTTTGTAAACATTTTACTGCGCCCCAGCCTGTGACGATATTGTGGGAGCTGTTGTTGCAAAACGACACTTTTTACTGCCTTCGACGAGGCCATTCAGCGATGTTATGTCCTCTCCATAGATGCCGTTATACAGCATATTGAGATACCAAATGCCCAGAAAATAGCGTACCTGCAGAAAATTTTTCAAAATTTATAGCTTCCGCATCCGTAGCCTCGATACGCCTAGAAACGGTCATCATTACTTATAACGACCGAACAGGAATTTAAAAAATAGGTTTAACTGCTACGTTTCAAGGAAAAGAGGCATCTTACAGAACTAATATTATTAAGTACCATTAGTATGCAGCTAGCATGATATTTTGAAACCAATATAACCATCTATATCCCAACATGATATAAACGAAAGTGTATTGTTTGTAGGTTTGTTGGCTTGTACTTCAATCATAATCAACGAATTGATGTGATTTCTTGTATGGATAAGTTTATTACGTAGTTAAAGACCTGCAAAGTGACAGCTATTTTTTATAGCCGAGAAATTGAGTTTCATCGGGATTTTTGAAAACCTAAACCCACGTGGGTGAAGTTGCAAGCATAAGCTAGTCCAAAAATAATTTTCTGTTGGGAACGTAATTTAAAACTTTAAAATACTAATAACATGCAATGTTATTTAAGAAAATAAAACCAGTGATATACACTTCTTATATTGTAATACTAGTTGCAATACTCGTGTGTTGCATAACTACGTTAGTTGCAACTACAGTTACACAACTCGTCAAGTTGCACAACTCCGCAACTCGAAGTGTTAAGTTGATATTATTCCACTGTAGCCTTTAGTACAACTGAAACAGACAGTATCTATTGTGACGAGCTCGCAACTTTACGCTGACACGCCAGATAAGCTGAAGCAGGAACCACAAACTTGCAACTACTTTCCTATTTCATTTGCCTTGAGATGTTGAATACCAACGTCTGTTCAAGTTTAATTAAGCATGTTCAACTTTTAATAATTGCATATTCTTTGGTTCGAGTTTATTGTAAACTAACTCACCTACCCAGGTTAGGCTCAGGTAGAATTTTTGAAAATCTTTTCTTAGTGCGTGGTTTACGTTGTAGAAAATACCTACAAGAATTAAGTTTCTAATCCCAATTATTTAGCTATACGTTGATAGTAATGGCAACCATTATTTTCGAATTCTAAGTTAAAAATACATACTGTTTTTGTAAATGGAATTCTATTTAGATTTTTGATTAGTTTATATTGTAAGGGCCGAGGCACATATAGCGGAGCGCAGCGCAGAGCATTTTTCACAGTCAAAATATTATCGATGCATGTCGCACGGATGCACAATTGATTTTAGATATAATTATCGAAATAATATTTAAAATCAATTGTGCATCCGTGCGGATACTCGCGCATCCGCGCGCAGTCCCGCGCGTGCTCGCGCATTCTCTAGTACAAATTCGCGTAATGTGTCCCGCGATTAGAAAACTTCGCGGGCATGCTCTGCGCTGCGCTCCGCCATATTATGTGCTCCGGCCCTAAGGGTATTAAAAATAGCTGAATCCAATTTATATTAATTTTCTTCGCTTATAATATTCCATCTTATCAAAATGATCCTGATTAGTGATTAATTATTATAATTAATCTCTAATCAGGATCCTCTTGATAAGCTTATGGTTCCTAAGAATCTCTTCATTTCTGATCTGGCCACGTAGAGACAATGCTATTAAGTTTCCTTACATAGTTTAAAGAGCAAGCAAAGCTGTCAGGGTCAAATGCAAGAAGCCTAAAACTTTGTGGTGACATCGCAGAAGCTCAAGTAGTTACGAATACCTACTAAACTTGTAACTGCCTAGTTTCAATAGTTCTCACTGCAGACTATTCTAGTTTAACAAAACTGGTTTAAAGTAATTGCTTACTTACTTGTAATGCTTAATGATAATTATTTTTTACGAAAATATTTATCTTTTAACAGGAGCAGGAGGTAGGCTTTTCATATTGGTAAAACACTAAACTATTCCCATTACCACTAAACCATGTTCACTTTTAGATAAGTACCTTCACATTTCAGTTTAATACATATATAATCATACAAACAATAAAAAAAAGAGAATACCTTAGTTATAATAGTATTTTATTTAGACTTATTAAAAATGCTGAACAAATCAATTTATTAAATTATAATTATTATCTTAGAAAATAAAATAAAGGACAAAAAAATAAGCGCAGTTTCATCTTATTGCAATTAATACGTTATAGTAACTTTCTGTATATTATCTCCAAATTATTTCAGAACTCTGTTCGAAATTGGAAACAAAATTTTTATTCGGATACTTTCGAATTTCGAATCGATAGATTATAAATTACGATTCAGATTTAATTAATTTAAAACACTATCCATTTACAACCTCAAAACTAGTAGTTTAACAAACTGAGTTACATAACTCGCCAATTCCAAGTTCCAAGTTGACAATTGACATTGTTCAACGGTCTTAGCTAATGCAACTGAAACTGGCAGTGTCAACTGTGAGACGCTTGTAACTTGGCGACGGCAGCAACTCAGATCAAGTGCGAACTGCAAACTTCGTACTCCTTTCCTGTTTCATTAGGTCATACATTTGCACCAGCAAAGTCACGAGATATCTTATTGTACGTCTTTCTCTCTATACCTGCATTATTTTCTTTATTTATTAACACTTCCAACGGTATTTTGAGATAATAATGCGGTGAGCTACACTATGCATTCATTATGTTTTAACATGTAATCCGACTGCAAACTAGCACTGTCAACTGTGAGACGCTTGTAACTTGGCGATGGCAGCAACTCAGATCAAATGCGAACCGCAAACTTCGTACTCCTTTCCTGTATCATCCTACTTCCTACTAATATTATAAAGGCGAAAGTTTGTATGTATGTGTGTGTGTGTGTGTGTTTGTTACTCCTTCACGCAAAAACTACAGGACGGATTTGGCTGAAATTTGGAATGGAGGTAGATATTATCCTGGATTAGCACATAGGCTACTTTTTATCCCGGAAAATCAAAGAGTTCCCGCAGGATTTTGGAAAACCTAAATACACGCGGACGAAGTCGCGGGCGTTAGCTAGTTACTTCATACATTTGCAGTAGCAAAGTCACGCAGATCATATATCTCCTCATTTCTCTCTCTCTCCTCAATGTTTCCTGTTTTCGGGTGTTGACACTTCCATTTAATGTGATTTGATTGTGATTGTTCCATGTAATTTGATTTCTTGAGATAAGTATGCTCCAGATCCTTTCACAAATTATAAAATACTAGCTTTCTTCAGCGAGTTCGTTCGTCAGAGCTGGCTAAAATTCAACCGTTAGGTACTCTTTTCAGGCCAAAATAATGTTCTCGTTATGTATCCAAAATTAAATACATTAATTTTGTTGTATATCAAAATAGAAATAATATTCTTATTCGAAATTATTTTCAGGTTAACCACACGAGTCAAAGAGCATAAATCTTGCTAACTAATCTTTAAGTTTAATGTACTACGTGACATTAGAGTCGTAATTTTGTGCTCAGTCGGTAGGTACTCTAAAAGCTATTAACAAAGAATTGAATTTAACTTTAATGTATTTCAAATTATGATGTCTGTTTTATTTAACTAGCTAATGCCAGCGACTTCGTCCGTGTGGATTTAAATTGTAAAAATCCCATGGAACTTTTAAATTTTATGGGATAAAAAGCCTGTGTCACTCTCAAGTCATGCCATCCATTGCTCCGTCGCGGCGCAGTTGTCATACAAACCAACCAACAAAGAACACACACTTTCGTATAACTATAACGCTAAACTATAAAAATATATGAGTAGGGATTTTTCTGTTAGTGAGTACCTACCTACTAAAGAAACATAATTATTATGAAGTTACTTTATTGTTTATAGAAAGCAAGTTATGTTGGTATAATATGATATCTAATGCACTTTTATACCACTATTCAAATCTATAAGGTGAAATTGTTTTAACCTCGTCTTTCGTCATGAATCACTCACTGTCTCTTCATAAATCTTAACGCGCTGAAAGTTTGCAACTTAGAATGACTTTGTTGTAAAGCGATCTTGGTAACTTCAAAATGCAACTAATAATAACACATGGATTTTTAATATAATACAAAAAGAGTCGTGATAGCCTAGTAGTTAAGACGTCCGCCTCCTATTCGGGAAGCCTAGGGTTCGCACACACCTTTAGCTTTTCAAAGCTGCGTGCTTTAACGATGAAGGCAAATATCGTGAGGAAACGTCCATGCCTGACAGTTCCCATAATGTTCTCAAAGCTGTGGTAGCTATGTTAGCAGTCCGCACTTAACTGAAATGGCAATGAGCCGGCCCACTTAGTAAATTTCGAAAAACCAATGAACGTTGGGGTCCCAAGGTGCCAGAATGGCAACCTTACACCGGAAAGCGCAGCGTTGGAAGCCTACTAAGTAGACATACAACATCAAACGAGCCGTAGGGAGCAAGATTGTGGCGTGTGAAGACCCCTACAATAGACCTTTGTCCAGCAGTGGACCTCTATCGGTGGATGATGATGATGATACTTGTAAATACTAACCCCTGTATATTCCATGATTAACATCAAATAAACGCACATCTTCATTATAATAAATGCCCTACAATTATTATTATAAATTTTATATAACAACATATCAAAACGTAAGTAGGTATAGGTATGGCAATTCAAATTGAAAATTATGGTAACTAGTTGATTCATTTAAAATTCAATTCTAATTAATTTTTGGGTGATTGACATCAAATTGAAAATTAATTAAAATATCCAAAATAACACATGGTTCGAACACAATGCATGATTTCACGATTATTTATTCCGCTAAACGATTGAATTGGATTCGGATCAAGTTTTATTGTATTACCACAATCGACACCGATAATCGAAAACAAATCTATCCCGCTTCCATTTGGAAGGAAACTTTTTGCTTACTATACCTAGACTTTAACCTATTCTCCATGATGAGAATTTTTGTAACTTCTGTAATTTATTTTCAATGATTAAAATCACAAGTTCTAAATTCTATACTAAGGGCCTGATAAATTTGGCATTTTAACAGATTCCCAGTACGAAAACTGTATATACCGAATAATTTGTTATTGTACTGTTGTTGTTGTACTGTTATAAACCGAAAAATTTGTTACTATAAAGTTTACCTGGAGGTTCTGAAACAGGCTCTTAAAATTATTATGGTATATTATAATAGGATTCGTTGTTGACAGGAGGTGTGGAGGTACCAGAATTCGGAGAGCCACTGACCAATCTAACAGTTCCCATCGGTCGTGATGCAACCTTCAAGTGTATAGTCGTCAATTTAGGCGTTTACCGAGTGAGTATAAATCTAGTATTAAGTATTACCTACAATTTACAAGCTAAGGTGCAGCTTATACCTACATAAGTGTGAGTAACTGAGGAATTCTATAAAAAGTTTCAGTGTAACGATGCCAAAGGGTTACGGTCAAGTCAAAGCCGCTACGGGCATAATATATCAGTCTTTTAGTTTTTTTCTCAATTCGCAGATTGCTCCACAAAATTCTGTCGTTCAAAACTGACAACCTCGCTATTTAGCTTTGGTTTCTGTGATGGTTTCTTACAGTTGAATACAAATTTGTGTGACAACGCTTTTCCACAACTTTTGTAACGGTGCTAACCTCGCGAGAAAGATCATAATAATAAAATGTCTGATGTGATGGAACTGCCAATTTATTTATGGTATTCTCAAGTAAAGCAAACTAAACCAGGCAATCTGCTAGAGTATATTATTATGTAGCACGTAGCGTTTGATTCTTATTTTTAACCAACTGACTGACTGTTGGTGGTAACTGTAACTCAAGATGGATAGCCTCATCATAAGCTTGCAACCTGTTTAAGTGTGGAGTAGATATCAAGGGATGCTTAAATTACCACTTCCAAGTGAGGTAAGCATATTAATCTTGCATCAATTGACAGGTCATTGGTGTTTACCTAAAGCTGCTGCTATCTCACTGTAAACATTAATTGCATACTAATTTACGAGGTGGCTGTCGAGTTATTGTCGCACTAATCATCTGTGTTGACTTATGTGATGAAACATAACACCAGATATTGTTTTGCAATCGATCCAATCAATCTTAAACATCGGTATTGAGCTACGCTTGGAGTTTCCGCATGTGATGAAATCAGAAATCAGGAGATCCATAGAGTAACCGTAGAACCAGAGGAATCGATAGCTCGATGGGTTGCGAAGCTAAAGTGTGAATGGGCAAAGCTCATAATTATTCGAAAAACTGATAGATATTGGGGTCCCAAACTGCTAGAAAGGTAACCTCGCACTGGAAAGCGTAGCGTGGGATTTGTTCGCTGCCCTAAACTGTGACCCTATGCTCATGTTGAACCACTGGCAAAGGTTCTTGAGCCAGAATATTCGCCTATGTTTTCCTTTCATGTTACCATATAATATTATGATGAAGTCGTAGCTGGTCATATTTTGAATTGCGCAGATATGCGAGCTTTCTCCTTTGCACTAACACACACTAACTCATTCCATTCTCATTCATCGTCTTTTTACCTTTGAAAAATAAAAAAGCTCTTATTTCTGGTATAATATCAATTATTCGTTGGTTATTTTTAAATAACTGTACACTCCGACTCTGAGCGTAAAGCCGTATCTTACAATAAATTCAATTAACAAAAACCACGCTGCCATTCAGTTGTTCCTTTTGCAGAAAGTAAAGCGAAAAAGCTTTTCGTTGTATATTTTATTAATGCGGCTATTTAAAATAACAGTGGTGCTATAAATATTATGATCCTAGAGTATCAACGGACTGTAATGGACAATTCTAGCACCCGCATATTTATATGAGCCGCATCCCGACACAAAAACATGTAATTTTTTTATATCATACTACTTACGCTTCTATGAAATGACGAGTCAATCTGCAAAATATAGACGACACCTATGGTAGACTTTCTAAAACCCCATTATTTCTAAAATCTTGTGATTTTTATCGCCATTCACATCTTTTTGGTGTCTTGTACCACAAAACCTTACGATAGCAGTTTATAATTATTTTTGGAGTATGTATTAAAAATATGAATAGAGCTAGCTAAGAATATTGTTAAGAAATTGCAAGATTTATCGTCCTCCCTCTGAGATGGGTTATAAATCACCGCATTGTTCAGGTGGGTTTGGTCAAAGCAGACACAAAAGCGATACTTGCGATCCACGAACATGACGTGTTCACGTTAAACTATCCGCTGTCGTCTATATTTTAGTTTTGGCAAAGCTTTACTGGTACTTATTCATACTTAAAGTACTGTAAAAAGCAATATACTATAATCATAATATATTTACCGAATTTGAATCGGATTGGTTCCAAAGATTTAAATCTATGTCTTTGGTTAGTTTACATTAAAATATTATAACTTACAAACAGTAAGTACTTAAATATTTGATTTTAAAATCATTTGAATAGAATTACTTTTAACTATGATTACTATTAATTAATTTTAATATCATAGATTTAAAAAATAGATAAAATATTATTTATTATCAAGAAGGATGAACCATCTATACCCAATTGTATCAAAATAATTCCAATTCGATGTTTGCGATAGATGAAACGATTTTATACAGGTATAAGAGTATGTTTAGTCGTGTAGTGCTAGCGGTTTGTAATAATTAGTACTATTCCATGCGTGAAACTTGTTTACGAGTTTCTGCTCCCGACAGCTCTCTCAAACGACACAATGATCTTAAAACTTGTATTCAGGATAATGAATAACAATTTCGTGGAGTTCACAAATTTTTCTATAGTCTGAAATAGAAATCTGTAACAAAACACTGGGTTGTTTAGGTGGGCTGGGTGAAGGCAGATACAAAAGCCATACAAGCGATCCACGAGCACGTGATCACCCACAACCACAGGGTGTCAGTCTCGCACGCTGATCACTCCACGTGGTACCTACACATAAAGAACGTACAGGAGGAGGACCGAGGACAGTATATGTGCCAAATTAACACAGACCCAATGAAAAGCCAAGTAAGTATATACCAACCTCATGTTATTTGTTATTCAAACTCTTTTAGTCACTGTTTTCGTGTCTGGATTTGCATGTGAGTGAAAAGTGGACATAAGATAGAAACGCGTTAAATTGGAAGGGGTATGGCACTTTCATGGACCCATAAGCATAAGCCTGATCGATTTATACGCGGCATCGTGCCGGAATGAATCGCTCGGTATAGCTTTGGCAGAGCGAAAAATTGACGTTGAAATGGCAGTAAAATACAATGAACATTGCACCAACTAATTTGTTTTATTGCTGCTGCACGTTGTTTAACATGCAAAATTCGTCTATACAACTAAATATCACTGAAATTTTTTTGTGAAAAATTACGGCAATGTACCAATAATAAAGTTACAATTCACAGGCAGTGTAAAGCAAATTGCCCCTTCTGCCTATTTAACATTCGACGCTCCGCTTCAATATATCGCTGAAAAGGTTTCAATTAATTTAAAATGTGATTATTGAGCTGAAAGGCTGTACGAAATAATTCATTTTCTGAAAGCCCGACCGTAAATCAATCTGCCCCGGACACTATTTATCCAAGACTCATTATTCAATCTCAAAATGTGTACCCACCAACTATTTTGCGGTTTCTTTAGACATACTAATTATAAAATACTTCGTATAAGAAATCTGAAGTATTGATTTCAAGCAAAAGGTTTTGATGCGCATTACAATTATTTTTATAAAAATTATGATCACACTGTAAAGAATCGACTTAAGGAAGAATAATATCAATTTAAACAAATGATCCGTTAATAAATTTATAGGGCAATTGCCCTAAAATAAGCATTCATTACACCGTCGAAGATTATGTCAATGACAAAATAGCGTGGATTCGACTTGCAGCTCGCTTCATCAATTTGCAGGACTGCAATTACTTTTATAGATAGCATCATAATTATTATTGTACATGTAATTATTGAAAAGAGCAACCGCGGAGTGTTTTGCTGGTTCTTCTTGCTAGGAAAAACATTCCGAACCACTGGTAGATACATCTGATGATTCAAAGTACTTTTAAAAATTTCTATTCTATTTTAGAATATAATTAACCAACACCAAAGGAGTAAATCTTTTGAATAAAGTATTTTATATTTACATACTCATAATCATTATTTTTTGAACAGATGGGGTATCTGGAGGTAGTAATACCACCAGACTTCATAACCGAAGAAACGTCAGGAGACACAATGGTACCTGAAGGTGGCACGGCCCGAGTATCGTGTAGAGCTCGCGGCATCCCTCCCCCACGAGTAATGTGGAAACGGGAAGATGGACAGGAAATAGTTGTAAGAGACAGCACTGGAGCGAAGACAAAAGGTAAGAGATTTAAGGTGAGAGAGATAAACCAAGCGCTGAGGGCGCGGGTCTGGACCAAAGAACGAACCAAAGAAGGACCCGTCTGTACCTTATTAGTGACTTCAAGGTACAGAAGAGTCGCTTCACAAAGGCGTCTAAATAAATAGCGATTCTTTCTAGAATTTGTATTAGCCTACAAAACCTCTCTTTCTATCACGTAACTACTTATTAATTATACGAACGAGTAACTCTTTCAGAAGAGATTATGAGTGCGAGTGCCTTCGAAGGTGCATGTCGCCGTAGGTATGTTTCTGGGGTTATGTGACCAAGTAATCCCGGTTAGTCTGGGACAGTCTGGACCGCGATGTAGACAAAATAGATGCGATGCAGCCGCAGATGCCGGTATAATTCGTTACAAAAACTGTCCCGCTGTGCTGTGCTGGTAGCCTCGTACCTACCGCAATTCCCACGCGCATTTTCGTCATAGATATAACATAAAAGCTTCAGAAATTCAAGTACGGAGTTCTGAAATGAAAATCATATCACAAGTATTATATTTGCTGCCAATCTAATTATTGTTGGAGTATAATTTTTTTGAATGTTATTAGAGAGCATTCTGTGGGATAACGGTTCATAAATTACGAATATAAACCTTGCGGTATGGCAACCGCCATAGAGATTAGATCTAGCTACTATATACTATTAGATAACTATCTACTGTGTTCGTTAGTAGATATTATATAATACTGCACTATTTAATAACATTTTTTATAATTTATGATAGTAAAATATCATTATGAAAATAGCCAGTTTTTTTCCAAATGAAAACTCCAGAGAATTTCCTTGAAACTTGATTGTTCCGTTATACTGCAGAGTAATTGCACCGTTACAAACTTTCATTTAAAAAAAAAAAACAAAACTGTGTTCACATTTGTATGGAAATTGAAGTACTAATACGGATTGTTGGGTTTTATCGTACAGAATATTTTTCTTTTAACCAATATAATTATTAGCGTATGAATTTTTCTTTTTCTATTTGTACCTACCTAAAAGAATTACACTTGAAACAAATAAAATGAAATCCTGCAAATGCGTTAGGTATCTTTTACTATCGAAAATAAGTAAGTTTACAAAACGAAACCAACTACCTAGGAGGGTAATAGGTAGTTCAAATTCATGGCAGCTGCGCCTCGCAAAAAACTTGGAACTGTCAATAAAGGTTTAGAATCAACAGACGCTGAATAAAAATCTGGAATTGCTGACGAAGAAAATATTTATTAAATGCTAATAACTAGTCTAAATATAAATTTTTCCTCTCCTAAAAATAAAACCCAATAAGTAAAAAGCAAAACTCCGCAACATTACAAGCAAGAAATTCGAAAAAGAAAATGTTTTCATGTAGACAACGCCCAACGGCTACTTGCACTTTTTAATAAATCATCCAGAAGCTTTATAATTAGAAAACTGCAGCGCTGGGTGACCTCAAATTACAGCGAGCTCAGCGTTCGTGGGAAAAATATTTCATTTGTCTTAGTATATCTGAATAGCGCAAGGACGGCATTGTTTTTCTGTGCATGTACAATACCGTGCGGTCTGTGTGACCGCATTATTTTGAGGCGCGACAATGCGACGACTGCCCCGGATGAACTTCGCGTCCAGTATTGTTCAAAGTTTGTCGTAATTAGTAGAGTTCCAGCGTGAATAGACACCTAGTTCATTGTAGGAATGTTAAAACGCTTTATGGCGCTCGGTGGATTCTTTGGAATTGAGCCTACTTTTGGTTCACTTTCTTTTATAAAAAGTTCTTTTTGCCGATCGTTTAATATTTAAAAGTTAATGAACAGTACTTCAGTTTCCTGTTGGAAAGTTTCTTTTTATTTCGTTGCCATAATTACGAGTAAGTAGCTATACGCTACCTATGCAATGTTTATCTCAGGCGACTCTTCCAAGCTTCGCGGCAGGTAAAAAAATATTTACTAAAAGTGAATATTTGATTCCACAAATACACGGATAAGCACGAATTGAAAACTTTATATTTGCTTTATAATATTTAGTGAAGAAATAGTGAGATAGGTAAAATTTTATTTACTTGCTATTTACCCATTTATACCTACATGATATTATTATGTAAATAAAAACCAAATAATAGAAATAAAATAATATCTGTTATACATATTATATAACCATTTCTTTTAATAAATCTTACTGAGCTGTTTTAATTGAAAAAAATGTAGCGTATACTAACCTCAAATAACAGCAAACCCAGTGGCCGGGAACAAAATTATTGCATTTGTCTTAGTTTATTTGAATAGCACGAGGAAAGCATTGTTTTTCTGAATAATATGTATAATAACACGTACATCCGCGTGACCGCATTTTACACGCCACAATACAACTACTCGGGATGAATTTCGCGACTATTGTTTTCAGCTTGTCTTAATTAGTTGAATTCTCTTGCTCGCACTGTAAGAATATAATATAAACATTGCTAACTTATAAGATTAGTTGGACTTCTTCAGAAACAGTATTAACTTTTTACTATTCATGAATGAAGAGCTTTACCTACTTAAAAATTCAAACACTAGATCCTTCTTTAGGTGTTTCACCAACTTATAAAAAAATCTAAACAGCAGAGGATGGCATTGATCATATTATACTATTCCAAAATAGCGTGAATTTTCATACTATTCTTGCGATCGTCTGTTATCAAATAATAATAAAAAAAAAAAAATGTTTTTTGAAATTTTCCTACTTGTACTAAAATTGTATTCCGTTTTGATCACGTGCCTGTAGTCCTGTCTAAGAAAGGAGCTCAAGCCTCAGCCCTCCAATTTTTTAAGAATAACCTATTCATCGTTATCGTAATCGGTAGCAAATTCTGCCCCGTGATTGGCTGTGAAAAAATGTAAACAGCGAATCAACCAATCAAACGGCAGAATTTGCTATACGTTTACGCAGTATACGTTTCTCTTACACAATCGCGAATAAGTTTCATTTATCCCTAGTTGTTCCTTGATTTCTGAAGATCGTGGGCCTGGTGTGCAACCTCGTGCGGATTAATTGCTACCATCAGCTTCATAACGCGAATAAGTTTCATAAGGCCAATCAATTATTACAAAACTAGGTGAAAATTATTCATACCCCTAAAAATATTATGAGTTGTATATAGGAATAAAAATGTTAAATGCCCACAGACCACTTATTCGCGCTCCAATTAAACGACAACACGCTCTACGTCCACAACTTTGGAGTGGGCCAAATTCCGTTCGTCCCTTTTTCAAGTTTTTAGTTAAAACCTAGCGGCGGTATTCATAATGACCACAAAACCTCTGAAATTTTATCATCTCGCAATGAAATTTATTCGAGCGCGTATTTTAGTACGTAATTACTGTACAGAAAAAGCGTAATTTAAGATTCGGTGCGTAAATAATGCCTACGCGTTAATAATAAAGATTAACAGAATTATGTTCAGTGTTCACTCTAGGTTTTGTTAATAAAATAAATTAGGATGAATTGAGTCCCGCGACTAGTATAATGCGATTTTAAATTTTAATTTAGTTGTTTTTTTAATGAGACGCATTTGTACCAAAGTTGTTAAGTAGAGTAGTCACAAAGTCTACTTTTTATGTGTACCTATATTATGTGATATACCAATATATCATATAACAATAAATTTTGTGTAACTTAAGTCCTTAATATAGATTCCATTATCATTAATGGTGCCCGCGTATTCCTCTCCACGTGGATTTAGATACATATTTTTAAAATTCCAGGACATAAATTCCCCAGGATGTAAGCTATTTTGTATCTTTCTTCAAAATCTGTTAAAGGCATGGACCGTGACTAGGTAATAAACAAACGGTTACACTTTTGAAATAATGTCAGTATGGATATTATGCATTACAATTAATAAGACCCAATAAATGAACCCATTCGACCCTTATAATATTTATGTTACGCGATTCATTCTGGGTAAGTATATACCTAATAAGCTATAACTTATGATATGGTTTACAGTGCTAACATACCAGGGTGAAGTACTAAAGCTGACGAAGATATCGCGTTCCGAGATGGGGACGTACTTATGTATCGCCAGTAATGGCGTGCCACCCACAGTTAGCAAGAGGATCCACATAAGTGTACACTGTAAGTTGATATTTTTATATAACTGCTGTCCAAACTAAAAGTGTAATGTCAATATAAGTTAGACGTGCTCGCGCTGTAACGAAAAAAAATATCGATTTCATCGGGAAATAAGTAGGTAGGTTATTACAATGAGCTGATGTTTGTACTTATGTAAGTTCCAACCGTAGGCGAGGGTTTATCATGGTTACGAGTTTGATATGACCTTAACGCCTTTGTATCACACGACATTTTTCAAAACATTTGTAAATAAATTGTATGAAAAATATCTTGTATACTTCAACTACTTAGTACACATTGAAGTAAATAACCCGGTGCAAATTTATAAATGCCACGGTTTTGTAGGAACATTTTTTATATCTGGCTTTATGATTCTAAATTCTAGCCCTTTAACTTTGAGCCTGTAACTATGCACATGCATCATGCGAAAGGCAAAGAGATTACGTAAGATTTGATTTAATTTGATTTTTTTTTATACCATGAAAAAGACTCCAATACCTTTATGATCAGCCTAACTTATCAAGCAATCTTTGCTTTTTTTGTAAATTAATAAACATTTCTAACCTTATAAAATATGATCACAGTTTTAAAAAAAAAAAAAATATTTATTTTTTATTTCTATCATAATATCTTCGTTGAATGTGCAACAAAACTTTTATACCACATAGGTGCTAAACGAGCGTGAATAAGTGAGCGAACGTAATTAACTAAAGCTATAGAGGAAACACTCGGTTATTTTAAATCTCACTGTGAAAGCAAGCTCGCTATTTATTCGCTACCTACGAACGCTGTTTAGTTAATTATGTACGACAAAGTCTTGTGTACCTATAATATACGTATTTCAGTCCAAAATATTAGATAAGAGTAGGTAAAAAAAAATCTTAATAAGTTACAACCCTGGCAACGGTCGCCATTTTTGTAGCACGCGCGTAGCCGCAGATATGTCAAAAGATGCGTAAACGCAGATATCTACGACTATTTAGCCTGTGTTGCTACACGTAGTTGTCACACACACAAGTGTACAAATTTGTCTACTTTATAAAGTACAATTGTATGAGCTTTGTCTATGTGGAGTTTAATAATGTGACTAGTATATAATAATAAATAAATAACAAAATCATTAGGTTTACATGGACTTATATTATGTAAAAATGGGTAATTCATTTTATTGAGAGTTGCCTTCACAACACTCGTATTCAAAATAGCACTAGGTACATTTCTCTGAAAAAAGTACTACTACTAAGTAAACGTTAGGAAACAAATCGTAGCACTTTTTTCTGGATTCCATCAACGTAGATTCTGAAGACCGCACTAATTAACAAAAGACGCAATCCAGCGTAAACGGAAGGGGGAAAGCTGTCTCAGAAGATAATAGCTCAATTATTTTTCCGTCTTTGCGACCATTGTAGTCGTTAATCGCAAAATATTGTTCTATTTACTTATAAGAATATAGTTCAGAGATTGTAAACTTTGGAGTTCTTACTTCTTAGTTGCTGAACACCACTTTGATAAACAAAAGGCGTAATCGAGGATGCATAAAGAAGAAGTTGAATAGACGTTCAACAGCTGTTCTTGTCACTATAATATGCATAGGTAGAGTTTCAACAGTTCTTATCAATATATGCATACTATGATGACGTCAGATTTTAAGAACGTTAGTGTATTGTATGTGTGGGTGCGTGTGTGTGTGTATGTCCGTGTGTGTTT
Source organism: Maniola jurtina (assembly GCF_905333055.1). Taxonomy (NCBI): domain Eukaryota; kingdom Metazoa; phylum Arthropoda; class Insecta; order Lepidoptera; family Nymphalidae; genus Maniola; species Maniola jurtina. Next base: position 9,899,266 of record NC_060030.1, read on the forward strand.
TTGTGCATTAGTATGCGCGCGCTTTTGTGTGTGTGTGTGCGTGAGAGAGAGAGATGTAGTAATGAAATCCTAATGTAGTAATGAAAATAACAAGTAACTAACTATACCCATATACCTAGTAGATATAAAACATATATCGCAGATTTCTAATATTATTTACCATTTCAGTTCATCCAGTGATCCAGGTGCCTAACCAGCTAGTGGGAGCTCCGCTAGGCACCGATGTTACGCTGGAGTGCTACGTGGAATCATCGCCTAAGTCTATCAACTACTGGGTTAAAGACCCCGGTAAATATATTTTTATTTGAGTAGTTAAATTGTAGTGCTCGTACATTGGAGTTCTTTTTTATAATATTTTAATTTTTTTATAGCGCCAAACTCAGAATGAATACAACGAATTTTGTTTAAGTATACTATTCTCAAATAGCATACTACCTACTTATATAAATCTATGTACGTTAAAAAAAGAAACTGATTGGCTGACATACCAAAGTACAGTTCAAAGTGCTGGGTCTTGAAATGGGATGGGTTGTTTTGTAGGTACTCGTAATATGTAAGTATTTCTATGACTAGACCCCCAGCTAAAAAGAGACGAGTTTTTGGAAATTTCACCTATGCTGAGCAAAGCCGGGGTGAATCAGCTTGTTAATTAAAGACCACACCAACAACGCTGAAGTGTATCAACTAGAAATTATTAAATCGGAAATTAATCTTGAAAAATTCAACAAACGTACCTACCACTCAGATTTTAAAATACAGCAAGAATTCTCCAACAAGTATTTAAAAATTCATATTTAAACGCTAATAGGATTATGATGAACTTGGGTAAAGCATCAAGTTAAAAAAGAAACAAATTATAAAGCGGATATAAAACTCTAGGTGTCTGCCCGAAGTTTTTACATTTTTCATAAAACTTGGCGGAGGAAAGATGAAATTCTAATATTGGATTTGAAAGCAAATGCTCATAGTAATAAATGTTGGCACAGGTGAGCTAATAATACCATCTGAGCACCACGAGATGGCTGTAAGACAAAAATCCATGTTCGAAGCGGAAATGTCTATGACCATCAAGAACATACGGCGTGAAGACCTCGGAAGCTACATATGCGTGGCCAAAAATTCCCTAGGAGACGTGGAGAGCAAAATCAGATTATATGGTATGATATTTCCTAATCTTACTCATTTAATTTATAGTAGTAACCTTACGCCTTACTACCGAGCAACTATACCACTTCAACTGAAAGCAAGTGGTCTGAACAGCACACACAGTTTTAATCAACTGTAAGTTGCCTTATGTAGCTGTACCCAGTCAAACATTTATACACTTACCTAGTCGTATTTCTGTAGGGACTTTGGCTGGCCGCACATTGGCTACTATCACCTGAGATTTTGTGTGTTTGTATTTGTGTGCCCGAACACGAATAGGTCAGTTACATTTGGAACAGTCAAGCAGCTCATACGATAGAACCGAATGTGCGCTCAGCATTAAAGTGATACGCAAAAGTAGGAAATCGTCGTGTTATAATTGAAAATCCCTCTTTCACAGAAATACCAGGTAACGATAGACACATCTATCAATATACAGACGAGAGGACGACCTCAGACGATGAGTATGGAACAGAAGTCTATGACGACTTCGACGATCAAGAGCCAGAGAAAAGCAATCGCGTACCAGATCGAGCTAACAAATGGTACTCAAATGACGGAAAAGTTGTCTATACCACAAATAATGCATCGATTATTACCGCGACAATGATTATTTTAGCCGTTCTTAGTTTATTAGACACCATATCTTAAAGAATTATGAATAGTGGCGTTCCTTGACGTATTTGTTTATTTAAGCGATTAAATGTTTGATTTTTTACATTTTTTTATACTTAAAGTTACTTATTGTCTTAAATTCACCTTATATATTTTAATTGTGAATTAATTGTGGTATTTTGGCTTATTCTGTTGCATTTATATCATCTCTTTAATTAACTAAAATGGCAAGAGTAAAATTTATTGCTATTCCTTTCATAATACTCCCTTTGGAAAAGGATGTCACTAGTCTGCACTATGTCACATACTAGTCACTACAATGTAATATGATGTAAGATTAACATCATACATGATGTAAATACATCAACCACAATTAAATACATTTAACCAAAATGTTTTTCAAAAACCATTATCATTGCCATCGAAGTAGTGGGCCTGACCATTAATTTTAGTCAGTGTACCAAAATTATGGGTTGTGACGTCACATGACCGGGTGGCGTCGTATATCAAGCTCATAAAATCTTTATACACCCCAAAAGGAATAAATAATAAAGTATGATAGGGCATAAATAGAAGACTACAAATATGCATTTAAGTAGTTTCTCATAAATCAATAACCACCCACGAGCCCAAAGATAGGACATTGCATATTAAAATAACAGCTGTTTTTGTAGTAAAAAAGAAAAAGAAGTCCAAGAGATGTAAATACGCAGATACAGTCTGTAGCTACTCCAGCGACATCATCATCATGATCAACCTATCATGGCCCACTACTGAACACGGGTCTCCTCTCAAAATGAGAAGAACTTAGGGCATAGTCTACCGCACTGGCCAAGTGCTGATTGACAGCGTTCGTACATACTCCTTTGAAAGCACTATAAAGAACTCTCAGGCATCTCCTCAAGATGTTTTCCTTCACTGTTAAAGCAAGTTATATGAACATATTATTATTTATTACATATATACAATATACATATATTATTATATTAAATGCACAAAACTCCGAATGTTAAACACACCATTATAGATGCAAGTAATAAACATGCGAAGTAATAGTAACCCAAAACTCACAAAAGTTGATTATGTATTTTGGAGAATCTAAGTTCATATTTGTGACCTTTTTTTACACCCTTTCATAAAACCAAATAAATAATTTTTATCGACGCTGGGTTTTTTTCTATGGAATTTCGGCATTTTCTTTCTTTTTATGGCCCATTCTTTTACGTTTTTTATTAAAAATTACTGCCAATAATGAGGCTGGCATGATTAGGTATATAAACCGAAACACTGTATTTAGTTAAGTTTACAATATTTTGTAAATAATATAGAGCTGTTGTTGTAAAAATAGTATAAATCGTAATCATCAAAAATAAAAGCATCAAGAAGCTCCTCAATGATGCATAATATTGTTTTAATTATTTAATTTCAGGTAAAATAATGTTTTATTAATTGTTTATATCCACAGTATAAATTAACCGTTATTTTCAATAGTAGTAGGTAATATCACCAAAATATTATATAAACTATCCCATTAATGACTATTTGGAAAGCATAATATGAAAATATTGTTATTGTAAGCTACGTTTTGATTCATAATAATTGGTATCATATTTTTACTAAATACCTATTGGTTGATTTGCTACGAAAATAGGAAAAGAAAAACTAGAAAAAGGCACCGAGATTATTCAAAACATTCCGACGTTGACAACCCTATTAGCACCAAAATACTACATCAAATCTATTAGAGTCGAATATATCAAGCTGTCAAGCTTCAAGCAGAAAAGAATAACAAATTAGGGCGACCTTTAGAAGATACGATTTGATAAATAATAACCATGAATCTGATGTATTTCTTTTCTGTGAAATGACTGATTGATTATACTTAATTTTGTAAAACGTCGGATGGTTTTGCTGTCAGTTATTTCATTGCCTGCTAGTTATCCGTTAGTCTTAGTGCAGCAAAACATAATAACATCTAACTCTTAGGTAAACCGCACTTTGGATGCGAAATTGTATCGTACGTATGCTTTCGAATTTCGTGAGTGGTCGTGGGTTTCACATGAGACATATTCTTACGAAAATGTATCCAAAGTGCGGTCAGCCTAATGGATGGGTTACTCGAACAAAATATAGTTTAATACCCAATGTTTACTGTCAAATTTTTCTAAGTTGTACCTATACACCTACGATTTGTCGCATCGTACTCGTATATTGATAACAGAGAAAGATAATGTCGAATAAATAGGGCTGCAAAAAATCTGTCTAGATGTCTGATTTGATATACATGCAGAAAATTCTGTCTAACTGTTGAACTGCTATTCTAAGCTACGATATTTTAAATAAACACATTACTTTTTGGCCGTTTGGCTAACTAGTGTTTTGGACTGGCCTGTTTAGCTCTAAAAATATGGTGAATCATTTTGATATCTAATTATAATAATAATGTATGAATATAATGTTAATTACTATATTAAATGTTATAAATAGGTACCTAGCAAAATTATATCTTTCTTTTTTTTAGGGTTCCGTATTTTGTTCAAGCCTCAAACAGCGCGTAACGTGATAATAATTAGAAATAACTTGTATATAGTGTTTATTAATATAAGATGGAAGAATATAATCGAATTAATTTTGCATGTACTTAATAACATTTCATAGTTAAGTGTAAAAGGAATAGTAATTGTTTATATCAAAGTTACAATACTGACTACTACTTTATAATAATAATAATATTATGTTTACGTTTAAGAAGCTGTATATATTGCTAATAGAAAATATGCTATGGTGTATGTTTATATGAATTATAGATACCTACCATCAAAAATAAAATTTTGATTAAAAAGTCACAGATAATATTAATGTTAATTTATTATTACTTCAAGCTTTCTACCTAGACTCAATGTATTTCAAATAAATTATTTGAACAGAAATGGTTTTTTTTATCAATAGTGAATAATAAAAAATTTGCCTCGAGCCTAATAAGTTATTTCATATTTAATTAAATTCTTGATCTCTTAATTTTTACTTTAAATTATTATCTTAGATTTTTCCTGCATTATTTACCAGCTATGCGAAAGTTGTACTGTAATTTTTATTAATGATAATAATAGACCTAATTAAATTGTAAGATTTATATTGGAAAGTATATATAGTGACAATTCTATATATTGTAAATAAAGGGCAGTATTATTATTTTACTATGTCGTCGTCTCTTTTACATATACATTTTCTGAATTTTCACTTATCTATTTTTACTATCAAAATAATGTTAATTTATGGATTTTGTAGTTTTCAAGTGCAACTTTAAAGATATTTAAGTACATGGGTATTTTTTTTTAAACACTAAATCAAAAGATCTCGATAAACAATATGTTTGAATATGGTTAATTAAACAAGTAACGACCCTAGAACATGAAAAAACATTAAATGCTAAAAATATATCTCACAATAATTGAAGTTGCATGCGAAAAATTTATGAAAAACAAATAAATATTGTATCTAGTCAGTAAAATTTCTTCTGTACAATGTACGTTAATATCCTAATCGTTGAAAAATAAAACCAAAAGAGCATATTATAATATTTAATACTTGTTTTTTTTTTTATAAATAGCCATCTACAATATTAGGATCCAACCATTTACCAACCATCAAAATTATTCCTGTACTTAGGACCTAAGAAAGAAGTAATGCGATTTACCAAATACATAATAATATTAATTATTATTATAATATATCTATGAAAAGTGCTTCATTGTACAGTGATCGCTAACCAAGTATTCCAATCTGTGGAAGTACAGTGGAAGTCGGATTCCTACCAAGTTCCATCCCACCGCTAACGATAGAGCACAGGCACAGGGGACCGGCAAACCGCGTTACTCCGTCAGCGGATGTCCGCCACAGCAGACCCAGCACTGGAACACTACCTGCCTCCAAACACTGTTAGAGACATGCTGGAACCAGAGCACGCCAACCAACCCGAGGACCACACTGTAAACGACAGACAGCCCCATGCCCAACATACACAAGTCCTCTCGAGGGCTAAGGTCTGCAGGGAGGGCAATAGATCATAGGAGCTTGCGATATAGTGGATGCTCGTTCGGTCTGTCTTGTAACGGTGCTTCTGAACTTCCTTGAAGATTTCTGACATAGTATCATTAAGTTACAATACGTAGCGCGAGAGCACATTGCAATATATCATAATCATTACCCATTGCCGGCTCACTACGGAGCACGGGCTTCAGATCCTTTTTGAGAGGAATTAAAAAGGATTGGCCGTCTACCATCACGCTGGTCAAGTGCAGATTGAAAGACTTCACACACCTTTGAGAATATTGTGGAGAACTCTCAGGCATTTAGATTTCGTCATTTTTTCCTTTACCGTTAAAGCAAATAGATATCTTGTATACTGTTATTGTGTTATTGTGTTACTGTGTTACCCTGCTTAACAGGGCTCTCTCCGTCACTCGTTTCATACAATCGTAGTTCCAATTTCATTTGAATATTAAGCAACCACAGTCCATGAAATTTTGCAGACATATTCTAGAAACTAATGCTAACTACATGACGTGCATTAATGCTAATAAATCCATACTTCTATCATACTAAAATTAAAAAGAAGTAAAGTTTGTTTTGTTTCTAGGAAGTAATCTCTGGAACTACTAAACCAATTTTGAAAATTCTTTCACCATTTGATATCTGCATTATTCCTGAGTGACTTACGCTATATTTTATTTTTAAAATTAGATCCCTACGAAAATCGTATTAAACTACCCGTGCGGGCGAGTCACTAGTATTGAAATAAATTAATTCGTACAAACGAATATATACCTATTTAAATACTAATAATAGTCTACGCCAAAGAAATAATAAAATAAAATTACTTAGCTATAATTGGTTGATAGCAAAAGTCTATACAGTATTCAAGTAGTCAAGTACTTAAAATACCTACTAAGGTGCCCACAATCTACCCTATAAAGGTGCCCACGCACTCGAACTGCACTGCAGCGGAACTGCGCGTCGCGTCAGCGCCCCGCACGATATTCTCTCCAGCCGCGACGCGCGTACGTCACTGCCGCACCTTAATGCAACAACGCCTCTTCAACGCCTATAAAAAAAAATAAGTACCTAGGTAATAACCTAAAATTTAATGAAGAGAGGCACGTATAATAATAATTATGATTTAAGTACCAATTAATAGCAATTACCTTTGACGTTATAAGGGATTAATTAGTCCAATTTACGGATGCTCCGAAATGCATCGATATCATTATTATAGTCACTCGATTCCACGATTTCAGAATAAATTAATTAGTTTATGTTAAATGTTGGGACAATCCATATTAATTTAAGAGCTTTATATCGAAGAGTTAATATAATATTCAATGACTTGTATAAACATACTTGTATAAATTATACGATAATATTGAATCAACGACATTTTGCAGTGGTTTCAACTGAGAGATGTCACATTACAGGGTAATACATAACATCAAACTTCAAATAAAGGTCCAAATTCAGTTAACAATTGCAAATACATATTAGAATTTTTAAGGAAATGCACAATTATCATTATTCCTTCAATTTGTAAAGGTTTGCGGAGGCACGGTGGTAGAGTCAAGAGTGGTGGATTTTCAGTCAGATCCATATTAGTCCATAATACACATCAGTCCATTATAAACGCAGAAAAATCATTTGAAATTCGAACGTGACGAATTATGGTAGATTGAACTATGACTAATGACTATGGTCTATGGATGGCGTACATAACTTTTTTCACTATGCATTACTTAAAAGCAACTTGACAGCAAAAAAAAAACTATAAAAAATAGCTTTTTCATTAGTTTATCAAGTCTTAATCGAAATTCGCTTATTCATGGGCTAAGTGATTGGACGGAAAATTAGCTGATCGAAAGACGTCAATCACTTTCACCTAAGCCAAATTCAATATTCGAGATTGGAGATAATTGTCTGATTATATTATTCTTTAATAACTTCTATTTAGAACGGAAACTCATTTTAGAGTTATTTTGTAAATCTATACTAATAAATAAAATTGAAGTGACTGTCTGTTTGAACGGGCTAATCTTCGGAATGGCTGAACCTATTTTGATGGGTCTTTCCAATGATCTTACAATATCTCTAACATCATTGGGTCTTTCACAGATAAGTAGAGGATTTAGCAAGGAGTAACATATGCTACTTTTTTAACCGACTTTAAAAATGAAGGAGTTGTGTTTTTCTGCCTGTGCATTGATATCTCCGAGATTTCTGAACCGATTAGCGTAATTTTTTTTTTAATCGATAGAGGAACTTTGCGACATTGTTCGACAAAAAAATTTGGATTCCAACTCCTCAATCCTGATGCTGCAGGGGATCTGACCAATCCACGTGGGTAAAGCTGCGGGCATCATTTAGTCTAACAATACAATAAAGCGATAACTCAAACAACAAAGCCCGTATACGACGAAAAAAGTATGGAATGTAACAACATAATCTAAACGAATGTGAAAGAGAAGAGTTATCAGTGCCATTATTTTTCTCAACGAGGATCTTACACTAACGGCCTTAATTTGAGCAATCTAAACATGGCGCGGGTGATTGATGCGCCTTGTCGTCTCAGACTGCGTAACAAGTGTTTTTACGTGACTGTAATCAGAGACGGATTCGGCTACTTAGAAAATTGAATTCGGTGTGAATTCAAATTGAGGGGAATTGGAATGAGGGCACTTCACTGAAGAGAGTCTGCTCCGAGTGTATTAAGGGGAGCTATTGACAATGCTTATCACAGATGTCTGCGATTTTGTAAATGATTACTCGTTTTACGTTATAAGCATTTTTATTAATAAATCTCGTTTTATATTATGTGAAGGCTGCATATTAACTGTATTTTATCACTTAGGTACTTACTAAGATTTTTTCCTTAATTTTCATTCGAAGTTTTTCGATTCCATTCGATGACTGTTTAAAACCAAGTAAGCACAGGCTAATTTTTCAGCTAAAATTACAAATCATAAATATAAATCACAGCAATAGACAAACATACAACGAAAAGTAATAGACTAACTAGATGCTGCATGTTTATTAATGAGTATAAAAATCAACTGCGATTTTTTTCATACCTAGGATGAAAAAATCCCGCGAATTTTGAACACAACGCAATTTCGACAGTCCAGAGAGGATTTTCCGTATTTGGAAAGAGCAATGATAGAGGAATGACAGAGGAATGAAAATAAAATAGGTCTTTGGCTCAAATTAGGCTCGAGTATCGGGCACGCCAGCGGTATCATCCATGGTTGCAATAGTGTCAACTATGGTGTAATTATTCATTAAAGACTACCTACTTCATTAAGGATTACCTGCAATTAATTACCTGTAGAAATAATTCAATTAGGTAGAAATATTTCGAGGAGGCCGAGGGAGCCAACTGAAGAATTCACCTTAACAAGTCCTAACATAGCCCTCACTATAGCTCTCTAGCTGTATGTTAGGAGTTTCCCTAGGGGATACGATCCGAAATGAGGAGATCTGCAGGAGAACCAAGGTAACTAACATAGCCCAAACCATAACGATGGACCGATGTTATAAAGAGGCTGGTGGGAAGTGACTGGATGAGGAAGGCTGAGGATTGGGTGTGGTGGCGCTCTTTGGGAAGGCCTATGTCCAACAGTGGACATTCACAGGCTGATCATGCTGATGACCTATAGAAAAGTAAAATTGGAGCCTCACTGTAAGGTAAAGCAGGAATACAAATGACCAAAATAGAGATCACCGCTAAAAGTCATCTATCCAGTTAGTAGATCGGACTGGTGTTGCTTTACTTCCACGTTAATATATTTTAATCTAGACCACCCAAACATAGTCTTCCCAGGCCACCTGTGAATTATATAGCAACCAACATATTTCAACAGTTTATGAAATGCAAATTCAACTGAAACTGGCTGGTACAAACAAAACTATGTACATTAAGGGTCCCCGCTCTATCAAACAGTCATTAACTCGAAGTATAACAAACATAGAGGTAATTATTATGTACCTATATTTATAAAGAGACCCGCTGTTTGCTAATAATTCAAGTACGTACTCTACGCAGTTATGCGAAATTGTAGTCGACTTTATTATTTAACCAATTAATAGTTAAATTAGAATTACAAAATAGTTTTCACCATACCTACTTGTAAATATGTTTGTTTCAAAACTAGATCACCTGTGTGCTTAGTATGAGATATCCCATCTTACCGATGCCAACGTTGATAGGACTCGAGCATTAAAACTTAATAATGTAATAATAGAATGAACCTTAAGTCCTTGACTCTAAGTCAAAAACCAAATACCAATGATTTTAATTTCCTAAAGTTTCCGCTTTTAGCGCTGGTTGTAGACGTGTGACGAACTTGAGCTTAGAAATTAGTCAGTCAAGGTCCATTTTACTTTAACGCTGAAATGTTTTGACGATCGAATTCTATTAACGTTTCATCATCATCATCATCATCATCATCATCAGCCTGTGGACGTCCACTGCTGGACATAGGCCTTCCCTAAAGAGCGCCACCACACACATTAACGTTTGTGAGATATAAAATCTTACACTAACCCTACAAAGCTACGCTACGCTAAAGACGATGTTGCTACTTTTTATAAACATTTACAGCTCCAGAATAACAGTCAATGCATTTCCGGTTTTGATTAATTTGTTTGGTCACCCCTTGAATAAAGCCATTGTAAACATATAATAATAATAACAATTAATGTATGTTATTTTTGTCATATGTTAGCAAATACAAATGAATACAACATATACCACACATTTGAATCGATCTTTCATTCGAACAAAGAGGTGGAATAAAATAAAGTTAACAACTTTTTCGCTCTGCGAAAAGTCGTCATGTCGTAGAGGTTCTACGCCCTGTTGAATGGCTTCTTCAATGGATAAATTAGGATATCTTACCCTATTACTTACTGCTTTCGCAAATTTATCAAGTGCAATTTCACTATTAAAGGAAGGACATTATATTTTTGGAGTGAGACGAATAGACACCTTTTCTTTTGTCTCATTTTTTGTTAAAAAACTATACAATCTTTTCATATCACACAAATTACAGATTTCACACGAATATTCTGATGTTCAAATATTAGTGCCAAAAATATTGACATTATAGTATTGACATGCTACGTTCGTCGTTCATACTACATGGCGTATAAAATAGGTGCTCGATGAAGAGTAAGACAGAACATACAAACTGCACGAAAGTAGAAGAGATAGAGCTCTACGAATGCGAACCGTGTCTTGGCTTCACTTTTGACACCTATGTACCATATCTGATTCTTTTCACATTCATAGATAATAATATCATTGGCTACAACCATAAATTTGGAACGAAACTCGTTATTTGTGATTACTTGTTAAGTTCACAGCCAATAGGTATCGTGAAACTTTAAATCGAATTGCTACGAAGAAAACTATCTCGGAGACAACCAATGAAACACCTGCGCTCCGTGCTGTGAAATGAACATCACCTTACGTAATTATCTTGATACCAGACTAAAGGTGCATTTCCACTGAAGCGGAGTGGAGTGGAGACGTATTCAATAGACCTATCTGGTTATTATCAGATGTCGTGATAGTTTTATCACGTCGTCGTCATCACACTTCATCACGAAAAATCAAAAAGTTCCCACAGGATTTTTAAAAAACCTAAATCCACGTGGACGAAGTTGCGTGCAATCGCCAGTTTATAATATTAGTAGATAAGATAGTAAGACAGAAGTTTGGATTTTAAGATGTACGTAAGAGCTTTTCACGTAAAACCTACATTTAATTTTCCGTTTTTGTGAGGTTCATTTATTATCACTTTATGCATAATATTGTGTTCAATTATTTTACCACGTCGGGCGTATGTTTCCAATACACGTCGCCAACAAAAATAAAAGGCATACCTGCCTTTTGTGAGAATTTCCCAAGAGTGCATTATTCCCAAGCATGAAATGCTCCTTTATTTCTGTTTCACTATTTGATTGCCTTTTTAACCCCCGACCCAAAAAGAGGGGTGTTATAAGTTTGACGTGTGTATCTGTGTATCTGTGTATCTGTGTATCTGTGTATCTGTGTATCTGTCTGTGGCCTCGTAGCGCCTAAACGAATGAACCGATTTTAATTTAGTTTTTTTTGTTTGAAAGGTGGCTTGATCGAGAGTGTTCTTAGCTATAATCCAAAAAAATTGGTTCAGCCGTTTGGAAGTTATCAGCTCTTTTCTGGTTTCCTTATTACTTTTATCCCAGGACCACCAGAGGTTACGTATTTTCTGACACAGGAAATATGTACGATTGAGTAGTGTTAGTAAGTACTAAGAAAGCATGCCTAGCCTACGTGCTAGCTTGCTTAGATGGCCAATTTTCAGGTATCTGATAATCAAGGTACATAAAAACATTACTTACCTCACGTAAATTCTCCAAACTGATTTTTACGTATATTTTAGGCAATATCCTTAAAAATATGTCGCCAATACTCCCAGACACTTCCCGCGTCGGCCGTATTGCTTTGCAGACGCTTTAAAGCTCCCAAAATAAGTAATTACTTAACTGCACGTAAATTCTGATGCTCCATTTTTATATATGTCCACCAGACAACTATTTTAAAACCTTTTACAAGAAGACAGACCGATCCAGAGGGCCAATCATCCCCTAAATTCAATTTTAATGCCTCTGTGGGTTTGAGCGCGAGGGCATCATTATCTACGCGCATGAGACTGAGTAAGACATGTATTAGGATATATTGACTTCTCTCTCACTCTTTTATAGTTTACTTTTGTCAATTAATTATTAATATTAAAAAAAAATCAGCTAAAAATTAAAAAAATTGGAGAATTTACGTGAGGTAAGTAATGTTTTTATGTACCTTGATTACCTGGTACCTGAAAATTGGCCGTCTAAGCAAGCTAGCAGGTCTGTCAGGCATGCGTTCTTAGTACATACTAACACTACTCAATCATCCACATTTCGTTCGTCAGAAAATACGTGACGGCTGGTGGCCCTGGGATCTTTTACTATTGTAACAGAGGTTCATAATATTATGTTAATTGGCAAATGTCAAGTTGTCAAGATGGACGTTGCCTAGATACATAATTATTTATTTGAAAATAATGTTTTGGTAAACTCCGATACTTTGGATCGTAGGCGCGGAGTTTCTAATTTATAAAATATTATAATCACAGTTAAACGAGAAAACATCAATTCAATTATAATATCCAACAGTCAACCAAAGGCCACGAACACATCGATGCCACGAACAATCAACCCAAACCCAAACCATAGTCAAACTATTTTTAGGGTTCAGTAGGTATCTGTAGAAAAAAAAAAGATGTTGTAGCCTCGACTGCAGTTGTAGTCGCGTAGGTGTGCATAGCACCATTAAATATCGTAGGAGGCGATGACCCTCCGCGCGGCTGAGGTTTCCGCATCGTAGTCGCTTTGTCGCGCAGGTTTGGATGATGCATTAGGCGCACCTTCTTTTTATTTTATCTGCTTGAACTATGCTTATTTACTTTGACAAAATACGTTTAAAATTCATCATCATCAGGATCAACCCATCGCCGGCTCACTACTGAGCACAAGTCTCCTCTCAGAATGAGAAGCTACCACACTGGCCAAGCACGTATTGGCACACCTCACGCACCTTTGAGGGAGCATTATGGCCAACTCTCAAGCATGCAGGTTTCCTGACGGTGTTTTCCTTCACCACTTCGTTGTCTGTCTGACAAAACTAATAAATTGGGTACTTTCCGTTTACGTAGAATCATGAAAGGCAGGTAGCAATATCTTATAGCCCAAGCACTCTACTCCTGTGGCCCAAGTAAAGAGAAAAATCCGACAACTGAATTGTCATTACATAAAAAAAAACTTGTACGGAACTCTTCATGTGTGAGGCAGACTCGCACTTGACCGGTTTTTGAAAGTTATGTCAAATAAAAATTTGACATGCAATAACAAACAAAATGAAATACAAGCCACTTTATTCCTTATTTCATCGGGTGAAAGTCGATTTCAATTTAATCGTAGGTATATCTTGAAAAGCGAACTATTATACGACTACGTAAAATGGGTACATTTTTAAAGCAACGACATGTTAGAAACAGATATTTCGTTTTGGTCGTGTTAAACTATGTGAGTCATTCAGATAATTCTTGATTTAGTGATGTTCGGTCAAAAATATTTCATGGAACGTATAATCTGTGGTATAATTAACATAACATTGATGTTACTTTTGAAGAGATATTAGCTGCCTGATTGGATTTTTATTGGGTTTTAGAATGGCACAAATAAACGGTAATTTTTGAATAAAAGTTTAAAAAGCGTGAAATAAAAATTAAATTAAAAATTTAAAAAACCCCCGACACATAAACCTCTAAAAAGTAAAAAAATAATAGGTAAGTATGTATGGGCCCTTTAAGAATAGTATAAATAGTAAAGTTTTTATCCAAGCGTTCGTTGCGTCGGGGGACCGCTAAAGACTATTCTTTCTACAACAGATGACTTTCATAGTTTATGATAGGTAGCGGTCCCCTGGCGCAACGAGCGCTTGGATAAAAACTTTACTATTTATACTATTCTTAAAGGGCCCATACATACTTACCTATTATTTTTTTACTTTTTAGAGGTTTATGTGTCGGGGGTTTTTTAAATTTTTAATTTAATTTTTATTAAAGTACAGTCATGTTTCATTATTTTCAATTCAATTTCATTACTCTTTTACTTCTACCTCATTTGCAACAAAATATTACAAGATTTTTCATCTTAGAGATTAAGTAATATTTCTAGTAGCGTCTAAGAGCTCTAAACACCCAGACCCAGGAGTAGAAGTAAAATTTGAATACTCCGATTGTATAAAGTGAAACTTTACACAGAATACCGCTACGGTATACAGGGTGTTACCAGAACGCTAGCAAAAACAAAGCCGGTTGATAATACTGATGATTATTCATAAGATAACAAAAAAAAGCAAAAAAATCCTGTATTATTTAAAAGTTCACAATATATCTATTGTAAATAAAACATCTGACTGACGCTAGAGGTCAACGAACGTTGCGTAAGTAGGCTACTCGGAGTCAATGCCGCGTCATAGCTGGGGCATTGACTCGAATTTTACACGCTATATATTGCCGGTTTGAAAAATACTCAATCACTGAAACTAAAAAATAAGGCAATTTATTTATTACTAGCTGACGCCCGCGACTTCATCCGCGTGGATTTAGGTTTTTTGAAATCCCGTGAGAACTTTTTGATTTTCCGGCATAAAAAGTAGCCTATATGTGCTAATCCAGAATATTGTCTATCTCCATTCTGAATTTCAGCCAAATCCGGTCAGTGGCTTTTGTGTGAATGAGTAACAAACATACACACACACGCACATACACACAAACTTTCGCCTTTATATTAGTGTGAAGTTAATTGGCATTGGATTGTGTTTAGATAGTATAATAATAACGCTAAGTTTTGCTAGCGTTCGGGTTACGCCCTGTATGGTGGTGGATGTATGGTCACGCAAACATCTGATGCGTAGGGCCATCTACATGATCCTTTTCAAATAATATTACATAATATTTATAAAACAAAGCCGCAAATAAATAAAAAGAAAAAATACAGATACAAAATATCACCCATATTTTGTATCTTCAACTTTTGTATCAACAACTTCGCAGTAGATTTCAATATCTTCAGATTCCAATTATTTACTTACATAATACCTCCACAAGGTCCTACCTGAGGTGATAAATCTAATTACATAGTCCAACATACACGAAGTGCCGAAGTGCCGTACAAATATTATTAAGATTTTTTACTTTCATTTTTACAATATTTCCAATGTTACCGATTTCTCACAAATTTTCTTCTGCCAATTTTATCATTAGATATCTATTAATTTAGAAAACTTGAAGACGTGTTTTTATACTCGTACTAGCCGATGCCCGCGACTTCGCCCGCGTGGATTTAGGTTTTTTGAAATCCCGTGGGAACTCTTTGATTTTCCGCGATAAAAAGTAGCCTATGTGCTAATCCAGGATATTATCTATCTCCAGTCCAAACAGCCAAATCCGCCAAGTAGTTTTTGCGTGAAGGAGTAACAAACATACACACACACACACACACATACACACAAACTTTCGCCTTTATAATATTTGTGTGATTTATTTCATTCATATTAGGTATATAAATAAAGAACCACCACCCACCTGTGCAAAATTAAAAAGAGTTAGGTAGTTGCTTCATGAAAGAGTCTGTTTATATTCAATACATTGACTACAACTTCCTAAATATCCGGGCTAAGACCCGAGAAATTTTTCAGAACTTTGAAACAAAACACTGCAAAGTTTACAAACGCCACTGCAAGTTTCCACTGAAGCAATGGAAGATAAAACTAACGTAAATGTTGATACAGGAAACTCGCATCTCCACGATGAATTGGTAATGTTTGACTCAGTTTCACTAAATCCGCTGCTATAGTATTAAATTATAGAATGAACAGTTATAATATGAGTTGAAAGCAATCCTTTTTAACCCCCGACCCAAAAAGAGGGGCGTTATAAGTTTGACGTGTGTATCTGTGTATCTGTGTGTCTGTGTATCTGTGTATCTGTGTATCTGTGTATCGGTGTATCTGTCTGTGGCATCGTAGCGCCTAAACGAATGAACCGATTTTAATTTAGTTTTTTTTTGTTTCAAAGGTGGCTTGATCGAGAGTGTTCTTAGCTATAATCTAAAAAAATTGGTTCAGCCGTTTAAGAGTTATCAGCTCTTTTCTAGTTTTCTTGTAGAAAAGAAGGTTAGATAACCGTTAGATTCATAATATACGTATTATGTCAATTGACAAATGTCAAGCTGTCAAGATGGACGTTGCCTAAATACATAATTATTTATTTGAAAATGATGTTTTGGAAAACTCAGATACTTTGGATCGTCGGGGGTGTTATAAATTTTTAATTTACACTTGTTGACTATAAGTAGTTTGAATACTACTGTCGTAAGTTAACGACAGATATAGGTAAGACTATGCCGGTAATAGATAATGGTTTCTGGTTAAGTGCAAGTCAAACTCAGCCCAGAGGATTCCATACTTTAGATAGAAATAGAAAAAAATAAACCTGCAAATAGTTATTTGGTTAAATTAAGTAGTTTTTTAGGCAGTGTATTACTTTGTCGCCCCGTGAGGGCTTCTTATTTATATTTTGAAAAGTTAACTTTACTAAAAATGTTTTACTACTGGGGAAATATTGTTTTAAGGATCCGTACCACTGAATATTGTTTTAAGGATCTCAGTTTTCTAAATCGTGGAAATTTTCTAGAGATTCCTGTAGGCTACAGCAATAACTTAAAATAAATCCAAGTCCGTTATATATTGTAACTCCAAATGTTGAGAACCAAATATACGCGAATAAAGCAATTATTATGCAGCACGTTTCCAGCTCCACGAAAAGTTATTTTCCAGCTTATTTCCCATTCCGAGCTTGCCTTAATACCTCCTTCAAATATATAACTTAAAGTTGTTACAGATTTATGAATCGGCATATTACACTCTTACGAACGAACAAGTGCACTTTAACTTAAACATTCTTGAATTTAAGAAAATTTTAAAAGCTTTATCGAAGATTAATCGCCTCAGCAGGACACACTCTTATGATACGCTACGCACGTGATTCCAGTAAAGAACTCTTTGCCTTTAACAAATTAAACGTAAGGAGTTCCTTATAGCCATGGGAAATATAAATGGTTGCGGGCAAGGTGTTTTCTTTTATGTATGTAAGCTACAACACATAAGATAAACAAGCTATAAATTTAAAAAAAAACAAGACTGACTTGCTATATTGAATTTTATTCAAAAAAATTATAGCTAGTGTCACTCGAGATGATGGAAAGATTAGATATAACGATACCACATACATCAAAATTAGTTAGTTAGTTAGAAGTTTTTGTGGAGTAAAGAAGGTCTTAGTTAGTTAGAAGTTTTTGTGGAGTAAAGAAGGTCAGATACATGAACCATGAAAACATTATACCTACTTAGGTACCATTTAGGTACCTACTCCAACAGGTCAGTTTTGTAAAAAATCTTGATTCACTCACTGACTGATCACCTAGCCCAAAACCCTTAGATCTAGAAAGCTGAAGCTATGGATTCGATTGTAATTATGGATTTTTTTCGGAATCCCCACGGGATAGGGAATAAAGAGAACTTATATTTCACCAAGCGAAGCCGCGAGCGGTCGGTAGTAATGAACAAAGACACGGCTTATGTGCACCCCATTAGCTCCGCGCGTTTAGTAACACAAAAGCTCCTCATTGTAATGCAGAAAGGATTGCCATCGAGTCAGACTTAATTAGCCGCTCACGTCTATTGTGCCTATCAGTAATCGCTTGATTCGCTGCTCTATGAATAAAAGCTCCATTATCACTCAACCTTGAATTAATGTTAAAGAGAGCAAGCAAAAGTTGAACTCTAACTTACCTACTAAGTACTAATTCAAAGCTATCGCTGTATTTGTAACCGATCGGTTAAACCATGAAAAGATAACATGACAGTTTAGATAGCAATAAATATTAGTATAGATCAATAAATCTCACGAGCGATTACAGATGACGTAGGAGAAAAAAATATACGACATTTTTGGTGTACTTACCTGCAATAGCATCAGTGACTTTTATATCAATAACAAGTGTAAATTAAAAATTTATAACACCACCGACTAGTGAAGGTTACAGTAACTTGAAAAGAGCTGATAACTTTCAAGCGGCTGAACCGATTTTCTTGTATTATAGCTAAGAACACTCTCGATCAAGCCACCTTTCAAACAAAAAAAAACTAAATTAAAATCGGTTCATTAGTTTAGGAGCTACGATGCTACAGACAGATACACAGATACACACGTCAAACTTATAACACCCCTCTTTTTGGGTCGGGGGTTAAAAATAAAATAAAATACCACATTTACATCGAAACTGTGTTCAAACAAAAAACGTGTTGTATCGAAATTTAATAAAAGCCCGCACGGCTTGTTAACTACAAACTGGTGAAATAATCAAATCAGCTACTGCGCAAACCAACGACCATGGTTGTTACGGCTACATATTTCTGATATCCAATTTAATAGATATTTCAAAATAAAAAACGTTCAGCTTTCATTATTTAGTTGCAGTTTTAAGCCAATAAAGTTTACATACTTTTACTTATTTTATGATATTAGTGGATAGATTTACTAAGCTACCTGAAATTAAGTAGGTAACAACAAGTGTAAATTAAAAATTTATAACATCCCCGACAAGTGAAGTGATTATAGCTAAGAACACTCTCGATCTAGCCACCTTTCAAACAAAAAAAAAATTAAAATCAATTCATTAGTTTAGGAGCTACGATGCCACAGACAGATATACAGATACATAGATACACACGTCAAACTTATAACACCTCTCTTTTTGAGTCGGGGGTTAAAAATAGCACTGTCTTCTTTGATACCGGGGCAAAGTTCCGCCACTCTCACAAACACACACAAAATATCATAATCCATATTTAATATCATCAATGCGAAAGAGTATCAGCAGATAGATAGACATTTCATTTCGCATTGACTGTGAAAAGCTAGTTAGCAAAATACAAAAATAGCTGGCATCCCAGGAAAGGATATATGCTATTTTTAGTCCCGAAAAATCAAAGAGGATGGGGTTTTTATAACCTAATTACATGGAATAAGTTGCGACCATCATCTACTTGGTATAGAGATAGCTTGCATCCTGGGGTCGCACGTAGACCACATATTATTTTTATCCCGAAAAATCAAAAAGTTCGAGAAAGAGAGAGAGATTTGTAAAAACTTAAATCCACGCGGATGAAGTCTCGGGAATCATCTAGTTAGCAATCTATTATCGAAAACAACGAAAACCTATTCTGAATTTTGTAGCAACTACGTGCTCAAATTCACTACCTACATACTCGCAATCTTAGTAGAAGGTTAATTATTACAAACTTTAACCTTGTAATCTAACGGATACGATAGTATTATATTGCCGTAGTTAAGCGAAGTTGTAAGATTCAATTTACCAACCAACTTAGATTTTCTGCTGTTTCCCCTGTTCGAACACGAACAGAACCGTAGTAGGTTTACTAAGAATATACCTATAATTTTAGCGAAGGTTCAATTTACTAATAGTAACCGTATTTATCAAAGTTCTCTGAACTGTCTGATCTTTAATTTCAATCATCTTTAATCAAAAATGTGCATTTTAACAATTAAATATCACTTGCGTTGAGAAAAACCTCGTGAGAAAACCTGCACGCCTGAGAAATCTCCATAATGTTTTCAAAAGTGTGTGAAGTCTGCCAATCTGCACTGGGCCAGCGTAGCAGACTACGGCCTAAGCCCTTCTCATTCTGAGAGGATCATGGTGAATCAAAATTGAACAATCTCAAATTTTTACAAGGCTTATTATTATGGCTCTTGTAATTATAAATACTCAAGGAATAAGTAGGTATTTAAAAAGAAGAGTTTTCATGGTCATGTTACGAAAGAAGAAATAAATCATCATCAATCACAAACAAACAACTTAACGTGGCCAACGAGACATCTGCTGCATCTCTGTATAATCAGTGCGCCAACACTTTTCGTAGCCTTTTCCTCGACAAAGCTTTGCAAAAACCCTAAGATAGATGTGTCTTACTAATTGAGCGGTGATAACCTAGTAGTTAAGACGTCCGCTTTCAATTCAAGGGGTTGAGGGTTCGATTCCAGACACGCACTTTTGAAGCTATGTGTGTTATAAGCCATTAAACACTTGCTTTAACGGTAAAAGAAAACATCGCGAGGAGTTTTCCATGATGTACCTACTGATAGATGTGTGAAGTTTAAGTACCAACCCGCACCTGGACAGCGTGGTGGATTTTAGTATACTCACTACTAGGCCAAAACCCTCCTCAATCTCAAGGAGACTTGTGCTCAGTAGTGGGCCGACAATGGCTTGATGAATGATACCTAATGATGACCTTAGGATTTTATAAAAACTACTGTCATTTGTGGTTTTATCAACTAACTATCACAATAGAAGTATGTTTATTTATTCTATCTAAAATTATTTTCACCTTCGCTGCTCAGGCTCAAAATTGTAGCAACGCAAAAGTAAGATGATAAATAAGAGGACAAGTCAAATCACGGCACTTTTTCAGGTAACATACGTGAATATCTTGTGAAATCTCATAGGATGAGATATCTACAAAGATTTGTCTTACGCGTAGATATTCGAAAATATTTGGAGTAGACATTTCTATTATTATGGTTAAAATGTAATCTTTATTTAAAACCTTTTCTAGTATACGTATTAAGGATACTTGAAATTTTATCTTTCTGTTGTAATAAACGCAGTTCCACGGGGAATCTTAAGCAGCGAATCATCTGCGACTCATCCGCATGGACTACACAAAATTTAAACCTCTACTTTACCCCCTTAGGGGTTGAATTTTAAAAAATCTTTTCAGCCCGATCCGTCCAGTGATTTGAGCTGTGCGTTGGTAGATTAGTCAGTCAGTCAGTCAGCTTTGCCGTTAATAATATTTAGGTAAGTACTTAACTTACATACAAACAAAAAGTACAATAGTACCTATTTTGAATAAATGATTTTGATTGTTTTTTCATACTTTAATGACACCAAAAAAGATACAATCATTCATAGGTTACATCTTAACTACTCATATATAATCAAAACAGCGACAAATTCATCGTTTGTCTAAATATGGAGACGCAAAACACAAGTACATCATTAATAATGCACGCCGCCTTTTAGCCGAGGGCTGCGAGGTGCTAATCCTGTTCGTTCTCGCGAAGAATAATGATTACCTCTCTCAAGCGATAATCTAAACCTGGCGTGGGTACCCGGAGTGTGAGAGCTTAACGTAACTCTTGAAGTGTTTGTGTTTTCAGTGTAATGAACCTGATGCTAAATTTCCTAGCTGAATCTTCCTAAGAGCTAGCGCAGACCGAACTCGCTGAGTGACGGGGACTGAAGCGAAGCGTAGCGAGTGGCGAGTGGTGGTGAGTAGAGTTGCAGCACGGCGAGTAGTGGCGAGTGGTGATGAGTGGCGACGAGTAGACGCACAAGCGTGCCGAGTGACGGCCGTTGTGAGGCATCGGATTCATTCTCAATATACCAAAGCTTCGTAAATATATTGAATATGTGGTGCGTATTTTGCGTCCTACAAAGAATATTAGTACGGAAATATTCAGATGATAAGCTCTTACTTTGAAGATAGTTCACCACATCTTCATTATCATGACTATCAACCGACATGACGAGCTGGACATTGATATCTTATGGGGTTTTCCACATGTCACGGTCTTGCACTGCCCAGATCCAGTGGCTCCTTGCGACTCATCAGGTCATTAACATTACCAACTCAGCTTTACGACCCGTTGAGCTATGTAGGCTCCTCTGGTTCTCCTACGGATCTCCTCATTTCGGATTTGATACGAGGAAGTTCGTAGTTGACCACATTCGTAGTTGTTCTTAGCTATAATCCAAGAAAATTGGCTCACCTGTTTGAAAGCTATCAGCTCTTTTCTAGTTACTAACCTTCACTTGTCAGGGGTGTTATAAATTTTTAATTTACAATCGTACTTCATCTTACTAACTTAAAATAATGATATATACTTAAATTAATATAGACGTTAGTTAGTAACTAACTAAAAGTTCCGTCAAATTGAGTTCGCATTCGCAATGGTTTTGTTGGCTAAAATTTTTAAACGTGCTGTAGTCTGAAACTGTTGGATTAAAAAGTTGTTTATGCTTTTTACATCCAGTTTAAATTTAAACAGGGTCACCTTCACGCCTTAAATCAAGAATTTTTGGCTTCAAATTCTAGGTATAAATTAATGTTTGGAATAGCAATATACTTAATATACTTAACTAATATTTGCTTCTATTCTATTGCCGCAGAATTTAAAGTGAAAAGCAGGCTTGGAATATTAATTCTAATACAATTTAGTCTAAATGAGTTGGTTTCATCTAACTAATAAATATTTAGAAACTGTTAGTCCAAATACTCCGGAAAGTCAAGGAAAATCATTAGATATAACAATTATTATTGGAGATAGCATTACAAAATAAGTCATAATAACCCTAAAAAGCCTTCTTGTCAGTCTGTCTATTCCGTGCTAAATTACTAAACTTTGTTTTAATTTTGAAAGGGGTAACGTTAAATAATAATGGAGAAATGGGGGTCGGTAAGTGACGTCATAATCAATTCAATATGATAATTTAACATGGTCTTGAAATGCGGAGAAATCTGGTAGTTGTAAGATAAATAACTAGAACTTCGAATTCGTTATGGTGTATCTATTCAAAATAGTACACCATATTTATTTTTTGTGTATTTACTTGTATTATTTCTACTTATATTTTTATTTATTTTAAATGATTTAACATAGTTGAGCATGACAGAAAAACCAATGTATCTACAACTAAATTAGTACAAGTTAAATCGCTGGTAAACCTTTAAATAAAAATAAAAATAAATAAAAATAAAATTATATTGTGCCTGACTTAATTATTATTTAAGTTTTTATGTCTTTATAACTCATACACTCTTGTGTGTGAGTTATAAAGAAGTGTGAGTGCTATGTTTCTTTTTCTTTTTGCTTCATTCTCTCTAACTACTAACTTCTAAATCACCATGTCCCCAATAACAAAAGTTCACTTGAAGAGAATACCTCTATTTAGGTATAAATATCGCCTATGTACATTCTATTTTTTATGTGCAATAAAGAATTTAAAATAAAACAAAATTGATAGTTTTTGTTGTGCGGTAGCGGGATCGGCCGCGGCAAATCCGCAAAGATAATTGAAATGAAATTATAGTTCCATCCGAGTGAACACGGTTGTGGTCTTATATCAATTACGTCAGCGTGTATGATTATTTTTATTGCATAAATAAAACAACAAAACACAAAATAGCTGATCCACTAAGTTCCAAACCGGTTTTCGATAATTAATTTTAGTGAAGGGGCTATATAATTGTGTACTTATACAGTCCATAGACCGTACTAATATTATTACAAATTCGAAAAGTCTATCTTTCATGGCCCATTCAACTGATTTCGACGAATTTGGTAAAGAGATAGCCTTGCGTCTTGGAGATGGGCATGTCTTCTCGTAGGTTACTCTTTATCCCGGAAAATTATTTATCCTTAAAGTGAGCAATGCTAACTGTAAAGAGTTTGGGTACATAGTGTGTACCGAGTACATAGGTACCTAAACTTTGCTAAGGGATATTTATATTATTATTACCAGAATTAATTAATAATAATTTATTATGGTTAGGTAGTGTGTCGACGACATGGCAGGTAGTCGTGGATTGCGCTATCGAAGAGGCATAAACCAATAGTGGATGGAAATATGTTAATAATGATATGCACAAAAGATCACGTTGAATAGGACTAGGCTAAACTCGCATGATTTTTCGCGTAATGCAGGTATCCAAGCCTTATTGAATAAATATACATAATTCGACGTTGACACTCTTCAAAGAGCTTTGTGGTCGTCGGTGGAGTTTAATTGTGTTACGTAAATATTTTTAATAAAAAATATTTGTACGACCAAAAGGGTAAAAATAATAATTTTCAGGTTGACCTTTTTGCCCAACGAATATTCATCCTTTTTTTAGGAAAATTGGTTAACCAAAGTTAACTTAATGGAGTAGTAGGCAACTATATCTATTTTAATTCAAAACTATTTCTGTCTATTGCTTTGTCACCAATTTTAATGAGACTTTTTAGCATAGAGAAAGCTTGCATTCTTGAGACGGGCCGCTACTTTTTACCGTGAAAAACTTTCATATACTTAATTTTAAAACATAAGCAGATTTCATGTAAATAAATGAAGACGCGGCTATTATTTTTTATTTCCATTTTTTCAAAGTGGTCGAAAGTAGGTTTTTTTTGTAATACACTTATTATAATTTTCTATTACTAAATTATATTAGTTATAAGTTTATTGAAATATACTTTAGCGCTTTATACACCTACAAAACTAATAATATACTAAACTTTAGGACTATCCTTTGCACAGGGAGCATTATAAAAGGGGCAACAATAGGTAGGTACCCTACATTTAGACCTGTGAATTAAGATTAGACATTACTTAACACAGAATTACAATTATTAGATACTAGAGGATGCCCGCGACTTCGTCCGCGTGGATTTAAGTTTTTAAAGATCCCGTGAGAACTGTTTGATTTTCCAGGATAAAAAGTGACCTATGTCAATAACAGGGACGCAAGCTACCTCGGTGCCAAATTTCATACAAATCGGTTAAGCGGATAGGTCTTTAGGAATCCCGTGGGAACTCTTTGATTTTCCGGGATAAAGAGTAGCCTACGTCCGTCCCCGGGATATAAGCTAACCCTGTACCTTTCATCAGAATTGGTTAAACAGTTGGGCCGTGAAAAAATAGCAGACAGACAGACACGCTTTCGCATTTATAATATTAGTATGGATATATATCTTACCTGTACCTATCCACCTTTAAGTAAGTACGAGTAATGAGTAGTGACGTGCAGTGTGTAAATTCGTCGGACTGACTTTAACTAATCCCGTCCGTTCTGCGCTAACAATTTGCTAATTTATGTTTGCTTGCCGGATACAACTCGCATTCCGAGGAGTAGTGCTAGATTCGATGGATTTACCGACGTATCAGTTGGTTTGGAAGCTAAGTAGTTTAGTTTGATCTTACGGTTAGCGCATATTAACTATCAAATAGCAGCAATTAGTATTTCGTTAAAAAAACTGGTTCAGTGTGTACCAGAACAAACTAGTTGCTAAAGAACGTCGGCAGCCATTATTTCTGAAACATTTTTTTTTTTTTTTGCAAAAATACCTAAAATACCTTGAGTACTCGTGGGGCTAAACAAAAGTATTTTTGGACCTTAAAAAAATTCTTCAGCTCGTATATCTTAAAAATGGCTGTGACAGATAGACAAGTGAATAGACTTATGGACGGCTGAACGAAACTATAAGCATTGCTTATTTTCCTCTGAAGGCTACTAAGGAGCCCCATAAAAAAGTTCATCTGTCGGATTGTCGAAAAAGTTAGACGAGTATATAATAATTAATACAATAATATTCATGTTACAAAATGAGGATTCAACAATTTATCAAGTAGAGAAAGTATGTAGGATTCCAAAATTATTCAACATAATTAAATATACTTACAGTAAATACACCCACAAAGCTCCTTAAAGGGTATCAACAGAAAATTATGTATATTTATTCAATAAGTTCTTGGAAAAATATTCACTTGGGTTAGGTGCGTGAAAATACTGCCACTTTGCCCTTTTCGCTTATTCCGCCACCCCATATTTTTCTCTGTATATTTATATTATTTTACTTGGATTCGTGTTTTTCTTTTATTTCACCAATATTAGTACTTTGCTCTTCGTAAATTTAAAATTCGTATTTTTCCTAAAACAAACTTAAGTTGGATCAGCAGTGCAAACAGGCAAGCATTTACCTATTCTGTTGCATAAATTCGTTCTCACATCAGCCATCACTAAACGGCTCAACTAGCCGAATATGTAAACAGTGGCGTGCAGCTCATAGAGATATGCAAACCTCTGTGAGCTCCATGACTGCTTACCTCAGCTGTTGAACTAGCTCGTTTCTTTTCATCGTGATATGCTATAAAATAGTACTTGCCTAACTAATGCCTACTCTGGCTTCAAATACTACACGCCACTGTATGTGAAGTACCAGCAATCGTCGCATCTGCAAAGTCCACACAACGCTGCAGCGAGCGTAGCTGCGTCTACGCGTGGCTACGTGTTAGACACGACAGATTACCTCTGGCTTCAAACACTGTACGCCACTGGACCAGTACCACCAATCCGCAACCGCAAAGTCCACACTTTGCGGCAGTGGAGTCGCGTCTATACCTACACGGCTACGTGTCAAATAATGACCTTATCTTCTAGATGCCATGTGTGTGCCGCAAGCGGTACGCCTTTAGTTTTACGCTATAGGCATAAAGCGTTTTGCTACCGCGCACTGCGTTGGTGTAATATACTCGTAACGCGCATTTATAGATTTCATTAACCATTAATGAGTTGACACGCACCAACTATTATACACGTGGAGCAATATTATAACTGGGCCTATTCATTAGACATTGGCTTAAACAGATTATAATTATTATTTGATATCATGAAACGTTTGCATTGAAACTGATATTTCGAGTTCAAATATACGAGATTTCAGTAATCCTCAATGGATTATTAAAAATATAAGGCCAGTGCAGACTTAACATAGTGAGTGACGAGGAGTGAAGTCCACCGCAGCGAGTGGCGGAGAGTGTCTACGCCGCGCCGCCCAGCGAGTGGCGCCGAACAGCTACTAATGCGCAAAATAGCTCATTTTCACTATCAAAATTTCAAACCTATGTCAAAGTAAGAAAGCTGAGTTTAATTTGATAAAACAACCAAGCGCTTCGGCACCACATCACCTACTCCGTCGGTATGCCTGGCGCGTAAGCAAATTTTTATCCAGGAAAATCAGAGTTCCCACCGGATTATGACAAACCTAAATCCACGTGAACGAAGTCGCGGGCATCATCTAGTATTATCATATAAATTATAAAAGAGTTCTCATTTAACCGCCCTAAAATATGACATCAGAACGTTCTCATATCCACCTTCTACTCCACCAACAGAGATGGTCAATGAAACCATAGGTTTGTTTGTTTTACATAGGTACATATTTGGCATATAAACTACACGTTTCTGCACAACTCAATCGGTCAATTATTGAAAGTATCCGAAAAATCTGTTACCAATTTCGACGAAACGACAGCATAATAATATGGTACAAACAAATTAAAAAGCTTTTAAAAAGGAAACACATTTGATATTATTTTCGTAACTTAATTTTTGCTCTGTCATTTGGAAAGCGAAAATTAATTTGAAATTTCATAAATGGAGCACGGGTCTTAAAATAAAACTTCCTTGTACAAGAACAGGTTTGTGTCGGACAGATAGCAGGGTCGGCAACAACGACAAGTGACAAGTGCAGTTTGTGGTATGAAATTGTTTTATAATTATTGTATGTAGTATACCTCATTATAGCTGTAACTATCTGTCAGAACTTAAGTTAAATTAATCCTAGAAAATCATTACTACCATCCACTGAGTAAAGTATACCTAAAGAGTCAAGTATTTTAGGGTTTCGTAGGTACTTCAAAAGAAAAAACGGAACCCCGTCCGTCTGTCGTGTCTGTCAAGAAAATTACCTGTTGACCTGGAATCATGTTTGGCAGATAGGTAGGTCTTATAGCACAAGTAAAGGGAAAATCCGAAAACCGCGAATTTGTGGTTAGGTAAATGTCATCACAAAGAAAAAAAAATGTGTTCATGAACAAATAATAAATAGGTAAATAATTAGTACTTTCAATTTTCAAAGTAAGATAACTAGACCTAGTGAGATATATTATGAAGGGCTTTACCTGTACATTCTAAAACAATTTTAATTTTTTATCCATATTAGTTTTTCATTCATCGTGCAAAAAGTCGGACAAAATACCTAAGTACGGAACCCTCGGTGCGCGAGCCTGATTTGCACTTGGCCGGTTTTTTTTTTAGTGTGAGATTGGCTTTCGCTTGACGAAAATCATTCCTGAGAAACAGAGAAATTATATGAGGTTTAGGTTGGAGCGCGCTTGCCTAAAAAAGTGTTTTTACTTCTATTTAGTGGACATTCTCAAAAATGGTTAACCTCATTGTAATAAACATTAATCAATACAATATAATTAAAAAACTACAGGAAAGGGGTCAAGACCCTCAATAATGAGGAATACGACGCAGAAAGAAACGAAGGAAATAAATGTTAAGTATGTGTGTACCTACGGAAAACTTACCTCCAGGTAGGTATATAGGTAGGATCTATTCCCAGTGAGCAAGTCGCATCTGACATGCAAACACACATTAGCAAACTGTTAGCGTAGATAGAAGCGATTAGTTCAAATTAGCCCTAACGAGCTTTCACATCGCACGTTTAGATTAATTTTATCAATAGAACGTTTAAATGAGCTGTTAGCACAGAGCGCCAGAAACCAGGGCACTTTTATCACTTTCTTTATACATGTTTTACTGGCACATTTTTATACAAAACTAGCTGAAAAGCGCGACTTCGCCTGGATTTAGACTTTTGAGATTCCCGTGGGAATTCTTTGATTTCCTGCGACAGTAATTATTCTATGAACGTCTCCAAAATGAAATCTAATAGTTTATGCCAGTTATTTATTTATTTATGGCAGTGAACCCCTATTTTACCCCCTTAGGGGTTCAAAAATCCTTTCTTAGCGGACGTCTACGTCATAATAGCTACCTATCTATCTACAGCCAAATTTCAGCCCGATCCGTCCAGTAGTTTGAGTTATGTGTTGATAGATCAGTCAGTCCTTCTTTTATGTATTTATCTGTGCCGAACGTCAAGATCGATTCAGTGCTTTAACTATGAAACGGGAAAAAAATAGACAGAAAGACACATTATCGCATTCATAATATAAATATTGGTATGGATACCGATAAAATTGAAAGGTTTTAAAACTTGAGATTTGGTGTTAGTTTTCTATACAACGTAGACCCCTCACAAAAAAAAAAATTTTAGTAATTTCTCCCGAGCAAAGCCGGGTGGATCAGCTAGTTAGCTGCTGTTTAAATAACGTGCTCAGTTATACTTAAATGCTATTTCCAAAGCTTAAAAATATCGCAACATCATTAATTATTATTATTATTGTTGAACCAATATCATCATTGTTATATTAATAACATACACAATATATATTTACATATATTTTATCGTTTCACTTTTAGATGCGATTTTAAATGGCATTATTAATATAAGGTTGATTATGGCATGGGATAATAGAGAGAGAACCAGCGCGTGCCAGACCTTTATTATTTTATAAAAGCTGAAAATTTCTCTGCGTATTGTCTCCAACACAGTGAGGAATCAGAGACTATGAACTTTGGGTCATGGCGGCTTTGGGAGATAACAGGTAATAAAGCTGTAAAAAAAATCTTACGTCAAAGTATAGTCTGATTTTGTTATATTTTCTTCGAAATAGTATTATAGTAATATAGTAAATCACGTCATACATTGCCAGACACTTAGTATCAAGGCAGACACCCTTAAATTTGATGTAACATTTTTTGCACCTATCAAACTTTCAGCTTTTATAAAATAACGAAGGTCTGGCACGCGCTCGCTCTTAGTCCATCAGAACAACTAAACAGTTATAAAATTGTAATAAGCATTTTCAGGAAACGACAAAATTTAATAAGAACCAATTTTACCCAAATTACGTATTCATACCATTTGAGCAGAATACAAGTACCTTATGAGGAAAAGTTGGTAAAGTCGAACGAAATTTTTAATGAGCCACGCTTTTCATAAAAAAGTTATAATTAATATAAGTACCTATTAAATAATTACCTACTCTTATTTCCTTACAATTTATAAGTTGCCAACAAATTATATGAAATAAATTGTTAAAATAAAATATTTATTTACTTAATTGGTAATTAATTAAGTTATTTGCCACTTGTTAATTCGATGCTGAGTTTTGGATTTCTGTTTTTATTTCATTACACTATTTATTATTTGCTCACTTTGTAGTGAGCAATGACGCAGTCTAAGAGCTCGTTCACACAGGCTGCGTAAGCGTTTCGTAAGCATAGACGTAGCGCGTACCATTGCGTTGTAATGTATGGAGCTGTATGAAACATGGCATACCGCTTGCGTGGCGTGAACGTTCACGTTGACGTAATGCGTGCATTTACGTCTACGGGTTAACGCACGTCACTATGCACGTGTCACGTGAACGTGCTCTACATACGCAATTGGTGTGAATCGACCATACTTTCGGCGATTCGCACCAATTGCGTATACCATATACGAGTGCGAGTGACCATACCATATACGGAAGCGGGCGAGCTTGGAAGGATTATGGCAGTTTTATTACACCCATCCCCCTTTACCAATTCCTACGTGGCATCGTACCGCAACGCTAAATCACTTTGGGGCACAGCTGTGCCGGTAGGGTGATAACTAGCCACAACCGAAGCCAACCACCAGACCAGACCAAAGATAATTTAAAAAAAAATAACAATTACCAAACTGGCTCTACCTGAAACGAACCCAGAATCTCCCACTTATAAAACCACAGCGCTCTTCAATAAGTATGCCAGGGAAGTTGAAAATCTATTGTATTTATCTGTGCCTTTTAAAACTAATTTAATATTATAATATAGGTTTTGTGTATAGACAAGTGCTGAGGAAGTACCTTTTCCTAGAGACACTGTTTATTGGTAAAACTTGAACTATAAAATAAATGTTCTTTCACTAAGTAATATTGGGAGATCGGAGTCATTTCAGCAGGCTGATACCATTAGAATAAATTTAGCTTATCTCTATTACTACTACGAACAAAACTAAAACTATCAAATTTAACTAAAAACGTATGTACCTGCTGTATGTATCTACTCGTACTTATAATTTTGCAGTGCAGTAAAATACATCATTAAACTTTTGCTTGGTTTGTGTCAGAATTATAACCATATTAACTAACCAAAATTTTGTCTAGTTTTCGTACAATTTATCCAACTGAATTATTGTTATCATCAAGCTAAATTAATCTGGCAACAGTAGGCTGGATGAATTCAGTATTACCTACTGCAGTGGTTGAAGAATAAAATTATCCGCCCGTTTGCCTGATAGGTTATGGATTTAACACTAAACGATGCTTGCGACTTCGTTTTTGAAAATCCCGTGGGAACTCTTTGATTTTTTAAGATACAAAGTAGTCCACATCTGTCACCAGGATGTGAGCTATATCTGTACCGACTAAATGATGGCTGCAACTTCGTCTAGGTTTTTTAAAATCCCGTGAGAACTCTTTGATTTTATGGGATTAAAAGTGGCCTATGTCCTTTCTTGGGATGCAAGCTATCTGTATACCAAATTTTGTTTAAATCGGTTAGATGGACCCGTAGAAGCTAGCATACAAACAGATACACTTTCGCATTCATAATATTAGTATGGAAGTATGAATTAATATGGATGAGTTAAATTCATTACAGTTAATTTGACGTTAGAGGGTTATGTCGTAATTATCACGGGCCTAGCATTAAATGTGGGTATTTAACCATTATGAAAGTCACTAGGGACAGCTTAAATCAAGTGTGAGTTTTAATTAAATTTGAATGGGAATATTATAACAGGCACATTTAACATTATAGTGCTCAAGAAACATTACGTTCAAGTGTATGGTGAATTTATTTGGTGTTAATGCAATTAAATTGATGGTATCTTTACATTTATTTTTTTATCCAATAGGTTTTTGTGCTTGGCAACAATCATGCCCTATAGTATGCAATTGTGAGATCTAGGTTGGAAAGCGCTTGACTAGAAAATGCCCTAAATTGACCTTTGTATCGAAATCGCGCAAGTTATACGTGGCAGGAAACAGGGTTCACGGTAAAACATTTTGCAGCTATAATACGCTGAACGCGAAAACGATAGTTATACCTACCCTAATATCAAATTATTACGTTTAGTTCCAGTTTTTTACAACATCTTCTGAAACATCCAGTACATATTTTGTCTTATTGTATTTGTAGACATTCTATCACTACTGAAAATGGAGATTCTAATACGGATAAATTAATCATTAATTAGTGACAATGACCGGTATTACGGTAATAAATAAGGTATATGTGATATAGGTATAAATGATACCTGTGACTTCGTCCATTGGGTTATAAAAATCCCATGGAAACTTTTTGAGATTTTGGAATCTAGTATTAAATTTCATTAAAATTAATTTAACGGATGGGTCATGCAAAGCAAGCAGATAGACAGACTCGTAATATTAGTTTGGATAAAGCTATATGCATCTGTCTGATGAGCCTTCATATAAGTAAAAGGAACAATTAATCAATTTACAGAACAAACAAATAATACAACAAGTTCGGCGCAATGTGGTGAATATTGCAGTTGGCTGTAACACAAATATACAGTGAGGGAAGCCGGCGCAATTTATAGCAACAACAAAAGCTACTAAATTTAAACTAACTCAAATTTCTACTACTACGGAAGTTTTGTTGAATTAGTGTTTCTATTCTGTAGAGGGCCGAACAAAAAGTTACTTTTCTTGTTGTCGCTCTTCTGATAGAGTGGTCACAAGGTCAATGAAAATCCAAAGAAAACTGAAAGCACTCTAAGATGAAAAAACGGATTTTGAAGTAAGTAATAGTACTACTACGCCCATACGCATACTATACTGAGAAATCATATAACATTTGGCAACTTTTTGCAGTTGAATAGGCTACTTTTAATCCCTTACAAAATGAATGAAGTTGAAATTAAATGTTCGTTATTATGTAAGTGAAATATTGAAAGCTATGTGAATTTAGGTGCGAGCCTTTTTATGAAAACAACGATAAACGTGCATGCCGCAGCTCTCGCCACACACATGTGTCCCCGCGGAGTATTCGCGAGAATGAACGGAAAAAGTAAACAAGTAAAATAAAGTGAAAACATTGTCGTTCTCATGTGTATTACCTATATTGCCTTGTGTCAGATTATTTCAGTTGACGGCGATGTTTCGATGAACTACAACTACAAGCCTCAATCCCCTCCCAGCATCGTAAGGATTGTATCTCCTACTTGATGTGACGATATTTACCACATTTGCCTATATTCCCTCCTATTAAAAGCACTATATTATAGAAATATATACTATATTATGTAAATGATAAAAAAGCGTGGAATTCACTCGCTTCAGCAATACGTGGAACTGAAATTACTTATAGATTTTGTCATAATATTGTAAACTGAATATTTGAAAAGACCAACCGCCGAGTTTCTTGCTGGTTCTTCCCGTTAGAAAGAGTATTCCGAACCATTGCCTAGTAGATTCACTTGACAATTCAAAAGCACTTGTACTTAAAAGTTTTTGTTTACCTAATTGAAAAATATCTATTTCTGGTTGAAAATCAAGTGCTTCATTACCTGGCCTTCAACGCTTGGCCATCGAGTTGGCCAAACCCAATCTTATAGGATTGACGAAGATCTTCTTCTTCTTTGTCGTAACACTCTTGGCAGAGCGGTCGTGGTCATCATGAAGTGACGTTTTGGGGGGCAGATGTTACACGCCTCACGAGCATTCGCCACTTCTCCCTGCTGGTCGACATTCTGGTACACTCGTGCACGGCACCGTCCACAGCGGATTTGACGAAGATACGTAGATATAGTATAATAATAAGTAAGTAGCGATGGGTAACATTCCTAATTTTAAATCATTTTCATTTGATAATATTAATATCTTACTTCACACTGATTTCGAAGACGATTTTTCTCAGAAAGCGATCTTTTAAATTTTCGCACTTACAATGATAAGTTAAAATTTTCTTTTGGTGAAACGAAGGAAACAAATTGTTTGCTAAGTTAATTGAATTAGAGGTTTTTACGTATCTAACACCCAGCGATGCGTGCTCTCGTTTGCCCGCTCTTTAACTCGGGTTGAAGCTGTGGGTTGAAGAAAGTGCGCGCGCAAAATTCAAACAATAAAGTAACATTGAAATATGTAATAATAATTTTTAAATTTTTATATTTCTACTAAAGTAGCAAGTGTTTCATATGAAAATGTTTTTCATGTGATTTTGTGCATGCTATCTGTGAGATGGTCTATCTCTAGTAGTAAAACAATACTTGTTTAAGCTGAATATAATATGAGGGCCTACGCGGGAATGGTATCACACCTTGGGAGACCCTTATCAAACGCAATCGGCTTACGTCGGGATTAACCGGACAAATGGAATGTGTAATTATCTGTTCCTAACTAATCGCGTTTTGCAAACACGTATGATGTTACCGCGAAGCTTTTCTTTTGGTTGGTAGTTGGTAGGTTTGGTTCTTTGCAAAAAAAGCTTAGGTAGTTATTATTGAACAAAAATAAAAATGCTTGCTAAGTGCGATTTACAAAAAGAATATATACTTAAGTTTAAAATAACTATCATTATTATATAGACTCAGTTTTAATCACTGTGTAGGTAAAGTACTCGTAAAAGTGGAAATGAAAGTAGGTACCTATTATTGGCGTCACTCAGAAAAGCAGGTATTATTTAAATATTTTTATCGAATTATTGGAATGTCCTCTCCGAAACCAACACAAAATAAACACAAGTTTAATGTGCAAGGTTATCCGAGAGTTTTAATCTAAACAAACTAATGCCAAAATAAATAAATTAATTAGAGCGTGATTGCTATCACAACATCTAATTATCCAGTTCACAACCCAAATACCGAAAATATGCGATATCGCTCCGAATCTCGGAAGGAGACTGAACTACAACCTTCGAAACACCCGTATTTATGCAAGTTCAATCTTGTTGGCCTCCTAGCAACAGATTGTATGACATCGAATGAGCAAAATATCGATTTTACCAAACTACCTTCATCAGCTAAATTAATAATTTTATATTATTTTTGACAACTCAAATCAACTTTTTAAAAATAACCTTACAGTTCGGCCGTCCTGAATTTAACACGCCCTCGTGTTTATAAATAATCTTGTCATGTCAGTCGCGGGCTTCCTTGCCCTAAGTCAAATCCAAATCATGGGCTATCCTGCCCTCCGTCAAATCATTAAAACCTACCCCTGAACTGCCGAACTCTCAGTTTTAATATCAAGTCAACAATAAATCCAAACGACTAACTTCTCATTCGATGTATACAAAATCTGAACCACTCATTGCAAATTACTTTCCAATTCACAAAAGACTAAATTATTAAAAAAAAAACTAAAAATTTTAATCACCAAATCAAACTCAATAAAAATTTTAATCAAATGTGGGTTGTTTACAAAAAGATACCAAAGCGAAATTAAGACAACGTGAGACACGTCCCGCTTCTGAATTATTGGCGTCACTCAGAAAAGCAGGTATTATTTAAATATTTTTATCGAATTATTGGAATGTCCTCTCCGAAACCAACACAAAATAAACACAAGTTTAATGTGCAAGGTTATCCGAGAGTTTTAATCTAAACAAACTAATGCCAAAATAAATAAATTAATTAGAGCGTGATTGCTATCACAACATCTAATTATCCAGTTCACAACCCAAATACCGAAAATATGCGATATCGCTCCGAATCTCGGAAGGAGACTGAACTACAACCTTCGAAACACCCGTATTTATGCAAGTTCAATCTTGTTGGCCTCCTAGCAACAGATTGTATGACATCGAATGAGCAAAATATCGATTTTACCAAACTACCTTCATCAGCTAAATTAATAATTTTATATTATTTTTGACAACTCAAATCAACTTTTTAAAAATAACCTTACACTACTTTACAAAGAAAATAATTTTATTTGTGTAATCAACGAGTATACAGTTTACTAATAGCCTATTACTTATATATTTTACTTATGCTATCTACTGATACAGCGATATGATTATGAACTTATATAATAACATAATGTTATGTAAAATTAAACTGGTAGTGTAACATATTATAACAAATAATTATAATTATTAAGTAAAAACGATTTTATTAATATTTGCAATTTCTTAAACTCGTTATTTCCTTTTTATTTAATGAGTCTTAATTTATTTAACACGCGGAGATTTTTATCTGAAAGGCTAATTGGATATAATGCGTTCGCCGTTCTATCAATTATAAGGGAACATAAATAGTGTCTGTTAATTAATTAACTTATTGAACGTGAACGGTGAAACATCGCACTCATTAAATTGTCGCTTTTGTTAAAATGAAAGCCGATATCAAACACTTTTAATATTTAGTACGGAAACAACTTCAATTTTAATGAAAGGGGCTATGGTGTACCCACTTACTCCTTTCAACTACATAATTATTTGGGACCTACACAACAAATATTCAAATAGCCCTTTGGCTCTTAAAGTTAAATATGGACAGAAACGTTGTGATTTTGACTCTGTGTCATTTTAATTTATACACAGTTACCTAACATTTATTTGAAAAGTAATATAAGTATTATGTGAGCTTCATATTCCGCCAAAAATTCTAAATGCCTTACCGGATTTGGGTATCGTTTAGAATCCATCGTAAATGACATTGACTATAATTTTTTTGAAAAAAAAATCAATGGCGCCATTTCCAATGTGCGTAATTTTAAATTTTACTTAGTTTGTTTATTGACAGGCCGTCTTATTTTTAATATGACTTGTTTTAAGTTTTAGCATAATTTTAATAAAATGTCCAAATCTTATGAAAAGTTGTTTACATTGAGGTGTTTTCTATTCCAACTGCGTACTTACTGTAACTTTTATTTTATTTTATTAATAACTAATATAAAGTAAATATCTACTTAGTTGTTTTATTGTTTTTACACATAAATCTCTGAAAAAATGTGTGATTATGGGTATAGAAAATCAATTCTCGGCTCTATTGAAATCCTTCGCCTTCGACTCGGCTATTAGCCCTTCGACTGTAATTTTCATCATAATGCACTTGCAACATAAATAATAATTATACTTAGATAAGTAGAAGAAAAGTAATGCGGCAACATCATACATGTGTGCAAAACGCGTTCACTAAGGTACAGATAATTACACATTCCATTTGTCCGGTTGATCCCGACGTAAGCCGATTGCTTTTGATAAGGGTCTCCTTCGAGGTGCGATGCCACTCTGATGTAGGCTTTATTATTCAACTCAAACGAATAATGTTACCTATTTTTTAACTACATAATAATCCATCTATACTCGTACATATAAAAAGACTTGTTATGACTGACTGACTGATCTATAAACAAATCGCTGGAGTCAGAAACTTCCTCCAATCAGACAGACAATGGATTCCTCTTGTACTGTGTCCACTAAGACAGGATTTTCGGAAATTCCACTCAGTTTGGAATCAACTTTATACACATTTTCTATTTAAATAGGGAAATATACTGTTTTTTTTCGCGTACAAATGATCTCTGTAAACTTTAAATAACTCAGTGCTATCAGCACATCAGAGTGAAACAGTACTATTTTTACTTTAGCCGGGTAAGCCAACAGTTAAAAAAATGTAGATGACGTATTCTGCACGCAATTTCATCAAAAGGATGCAAGCGTACATCGCACTGAGACAAAATGTATGGAACGCGACAGACCGTGGTGGACGCTTACTATAAAATTCCACAGAGCATCACATATTTTGTCAGAGTGCACGTCCAACAGTGTACATTTGCTAGATATACCAAGGTCCAAAGCGCATCAAAAATCAAGTGCTTTTGTAGAAATCAGCGCAGACGAAGTAGCAAACAAAAGATAATTATTATAATAGTAGGTATGGCTGAATAGGCACAAGTTCGGCACAATGTGGTGAAAATTGAAACAGTGAGCTAAAGCGTAGCTCACAATACAGCGATAACTCCAAGTCTCAACTAACTTGAATTCCGATTGACTGAACTCTACAAACATCCGTATTGGATTAATATTGAATGTAATACCTACACATAGTAACTTTTGCCCCTGTGCTTGGGAAAGCAAGTTAACAGGGCTCTCTCAGTCACTTACTCCATACAATCGTAGTTCCAATTTCATTTGAATATTAAGCAACCAAAGTCCATGTTTTGCAGACATATTCTAGGAACTAATATCTATGCCTGTGGTTTTCCAGATTTCTGTTAAAATATTCGGTTTCAAAGTTACGCGGTCTTAAAAATTCACATACAAATCTTTGAGCCCCTGTAATTTTAAAACTACATATTTTTAGAAAAATCTAAAACAGTTACGAGGGTTCCAAACGCGCCCAGGTCTAAAGGTCAGTATTAAATATTAATCATGTATTTTATTATGACTAATGGACAGGACTATTATTACTAATCATCATCAACCCCCATATGCATCCACTATTGAACAGAGGTCTCTTTTTGATTAATTTTGTTACTAGGTAATGGAAATCAAAGTACAAAGTCTGTGTAGATATTAAGGATTTCTTATCATATCAATATGGATACTCGACCTACGCCAAAATATTAAATAAATTGCCAATACTATTTAGAGAATCAATGTTTCATTTACATAAAGCGTTCATACATTTTAGATCTTACCTAAGCCAGCTTATTTCGCAGATACACACATAACATTATGTTGGTGCCTAAATAGAGTTAAAAAAGGGCAATACCTATGGTAATTTTGTCGAAGGACCTCAATATTATTGCGGCAAAGGTATTGAAAACAAAATGTGTTGTTTCTTTTAAAACAGCTCCCAAACAAGGTAAAGGTCCCAGACGAATACATTAGTCCCCGCGGAGTATTCCCGACAACAAGCAAAAACAAGTGAAATAGAGTAAAATAAAGTGAAAACATTGTTCTGTCGATGGCACTTGGTGAAACATCACCCTGTAATATACTGTAGTCTTCTTTTGTACCAACTTCTTATACCGCTGTACATGATATCATAAAATAGCATTTTGCGAAATCTACAAAGTTCTTTACAGTGCTATTAAGTTTTAGACATCTCAAAAATCTTCGGAATATAATATTTGATTTTCTATTGATAGGCAGTAGTTTTGCGCTAGTCGGGATAAATGTAGCTGTGTACCTACGGGTGTTGTGGGAGTCTTAGGTAAGTCAAACGTCAGATTTCAATATTCAATCTGTAATCTGTCGGCCATGTTGTTATTTGTCAAAAAGGTTACAGTTTTTGAAAAATAACAAGCCGCTAAGTAACTTACCGACAAGTTAGATTGAATATTGTAACTAACACTTTTAAAGCCAACACTGCCACAAGAGCCATTCGCATTACTCAGTACTGAATATGCAAATAAGAAACAAATAACCAATCAAGATATATTTCTCCTAGATAACCGGCATTATCCTTAACCACGAATAATATTTAACTAGTTTACGTTCGTTTTAGCGTTAAAATAACGTCCGTCAATCCAATTTACAAAATGTTTCATTTATACACTCATTAAAATAATATTTCATGCATATTACATAGAGCTCGATGATTTCAGAATTCAGATGCTGAACGCGTATAGTTAGGTAAGTAAGTACAGATTGTTATTACACATTCTATTTGTCCGGTTAATACCACCATAATCCTATGGTATTTGATAAGGGTCGTCTTAGGTAAGATGCCATTCCTACAATATTTGTAAGCTATAATGATTGGCTTTAGAAAATATAAGTAGCTTTATTTATTTTTATCATGCATTGACTTTATTTTCACAAACATATCATTAAACGCGAGCGTTGCGACAGCCTCTGTGTCACATTCAGAGACAAATTAATTAACGAGCCAAATGAAATTACCTTCTACCTATAATGAATTAATAGTGTGCGAATAAA
Organism: Maniola jurtina; assembly: GCF_905333055.1. NCBI lineage: Eukaryota > Metazoa > Arthropoda > Insecta > Lepidoptera > Nymphalidae > Maniola > Maniola jurtina. Next base: position 9,939,431 of record NC_060030.1, read on the forward strand.
AGCCTCTTACAATGAATCCCTCTATTATATATATTTTATATTAGGTATATACACATCCTACCAATTTTGATCCAATTTGGTACACAGATAGCTTGCATCCGGGGGACGGAATTTTTTGTCTCGGAAAATCAAAGGGTCCTTAGGGGATTTTCATAAACTAAATCCATGTTTAGGAATTACTTAACGGACATAATCTATTTTGTAGAGAGATATCTCGTGTCCCGGATACAGATTTACCTAGGCTATTTTTCATCCCGGAAAATCAAAGTTCTTTAATAGATCCAACTGCTCGCAGAACGCGAGACGTCTAGTGGAGTCAAGATCATCCAGTATCTTAATGCTTCCGTGTGATAAAGTAATTTTCTTTTGACCTCTTTTTACTCGTCTGTAGTCGCGCTCTGCTTGTAACGTAGTTCCTGTTTTTTGTATCACAAATAGGTAGTGGTTTTTTAATATCTCGTACTCGGTTATCTTCTAACTACAAGTAGTGTCAGAGGCCTTTTTGTTTTGATCCGAATAAGTGCCATTCACAATGATGTTCAAAATATTGTCTACTAGCTGAGGCCCGTGACTTCGTCCGCGTGGATTCTGGTTTTCCCAAAATCCCGTAGGAATTCTTTGATTTTCCGGGGTAAAAAGTAGCCTATATGTTAATACAGGGTATAATCTATCTCCGTTCCGAATTTCAGCCAAATCCATTCAGTAGTTTTTGCGTGAGACAAACATACTACACATACACAACACACAAGCATACATGCACACAAACTTTCGTGAAAATATCCAGTGGGAACTCTTTTTTCCAGGATAAAAAGTCAGAAATTCAAACTATCTTAATACCAAATTTCATATTATATCGGTTAAACGGATGGGCCATAAAAAGGTAGCAGACAGACACACTTTTACATTTATAATTAAATATTGGTATGAATGGTTTCACTGTTAAAATCTACATTAATTCAGTTTAATTACAATTAGACCATAGAGGGTTATACGGTAATTACTACGACACCGACAATAATGTGGGTATTTATCCATCATGTAGGTCACAAGGGATAGGTAAAATCAAACGAGAGTTTTAATTAAATTTGAATAGCAACATCAATATTGCTACCATAACAATATTACATAGAATTTATATCATCAGAGCAATCCAACGCCACCACTAATGAGCATTGTTCTCCTTTCGGAATTGTGCCGTAGTCTACCATATTGGCCAAGTGTGGATGTTCAGACTTTATAGTTCACACACCTTTAAGAACATCGTGAAGAACTCTTAGACATGCAGGTTTCCTCACAATATTTTCCTTCACCGTTAAAGCAAGTGATATTAATTATTGCTTAAAACGCACATATAAATCAGAGGTGAATGAATCCTGAACCCCCGAATAAGAGGTCGACATCTTATAACCACTACGCTATGACAGCATAATAAGTTGAAGGAAATTATATAGGACGACCGATGTAGAACCCAAAGGAAATAGGAACCCACAGTTATGGTCCCTTTAATATACAAACGTAATATTGCATAAGATTACTCGGTCGAAAATGGCCTTTTAAATTTTATTACACCTTTACACCGTTCAAATAACCATAAAGCGATCATGACAGGTAATAACTAGATGTAATATTTTTCTGATTCATCGTAACTTTTATATCACAATAAAAAAATTGGGACGCAATATTTAAAAAACGCGGTTTTCAGATTGATCGTAACTTATTTTATAGCAGTAGGTATATTAAATTATTTTAACAGAGTGAAAAACCTCCACACACACACACACACACACACGAAATATGCATATGCACACGCACTTTTAAACTATTTATGTGTTAGGTAGGAATTGTTTCTTTCGAAGTTGCATAATGTTAAAATTTTGAATCCAACTTTCTACGGCCCTAACGATAAAATTAAATAGGTACGTATAAAGCTACGTACCCACTAGTAGAGCGGAATGACCGTGTAAATTTCACATGCAGAAAAGTCACGAGAGCTTAATGGATTCAATTAAAACTCGTCCCGAATTCCGCCAGTTACAAACTTAAAAATGTAACTGCATAAAACTACAAAAGTCTGTAGTTTGTTATTTTGTGAAACATTGCCAACTGAAAATACCCAAAATAAGGTGATACGTATGAGGACAACAGCAGTGGTTTCACTTTGTTTTGCTTGGTTTTGTTAATTCCCGCCAACACCTCGTCGGGAAGGGAACTCAATTTTTATTTGGTAATTACAAAAAGGTCTCATCCAAAATTATGACATCACTAGATGATGCTCGCAATGACTTCATCCGCGTGGGTTCTGTTTTTTTTTATAATGTTGTGGGAACCGTTTGTTTTTCCGGGATAAAAAATAGCCTATGTCCGCCACTGGGATCCAAGCTATCTCTGTATCAAATAGATGATGTCCTCGACTTCATCGACATGAGATCAAGTTTTTAAAAATCCTGTGGGAACTCTTTGATTTTCCGGGACAAAACAACACTCCTAGGATGCGGGAATGTCATTTTGTGTTCTTTATAACAACTTCATAATAATATTAGTATGGAAGTAACGAATATAAACGAAACCGTGAGTACGTATCAATATTTTTCAAAACTTGGAATAGTTTATCTGCATACCTACCTACTTCTTGTTTGGCCGCGCATTTTTCAAAATCAGTCTATGATAAGACAACAAAAATGAAAATTTTGATTGATCTATAAAATCAGCCGAAACTAAGGACAAAAGCTATACCTATTACAAAATAATATTGAAAATTCCGTGTGACTTTGTAATGTTTATTCAATAGACTCGAAAGTCGGGGTGCTTGATGTTGTTATTATACGAAGCACGTTGCCATATAACTCGCAGCTCTATATTTAAGTAACAATAACCTATGATTTTCGCCACATTGTATTGTGTCGAGCTTGTAGTACCTACCTGCTTATTTACATAAATTGATTAATGATTTCAGCATAGGTATAGGTACGTCTAGTATCGGTTTACATGACGTATAAACTTACTAGCTTTCGACCATTATTTCGTCCACGCTACCTATAGGATTTGTAATCTTTTCGCAATGGTTTATACGAGTAGCTTAGGTATAGCGCCCAAAGATAATGTAGGTACCTATGAGTGAAAGAATTTTCAGAATAGAATCATTAGATTAGCTTACATACAAACTCATAAGCTACTTAAAAATATATCTTTAAACCTGATATTACAATCGAGAATCTCAATGTAGTAGGTATACTATACACGGTCAGCCTATAGTATAGATTCCACGCATGGGACAACGGAACGGATCAGCTACTATACTACTAAATCTTTAAAAAAATCGATCAAGAGCGAGTCGGACTCGCACACAAATAGTTCCGTTCTATTGAACAAGAAATAACACTTTTTAATTTTTTCTTAGTTTGATGATTTTTTTATTATTTGTTGTTACAGCGGCATTAGAAATACATATTCTGTGAAAATTTCAACTCTCTACTTATACACCTTTGGCGTACGGAACCCTAAAACGATTACATTAGCTAGGTATAGAGAGGGGCATTGCCGCCAACCATTTGGAAACATTTTGGCAACACAAACGCTGCTTTTTAACCTCCGACCCAAAAAGAGGGGTGTTATAAGTTTGACGAGTGTATCTATGTATCTGTGTATCTGTCTGTGGCATCGTAGCTGCTAAACTAATGAATCGATTTTAATTTAGTTTTTTTGTGTAAAAGGTGGCTTGATCGAGAGTATTCTTAGCTATAATCCAAGAAAATCGGTTCAGCCTTTTGAAAGTTATCAGCTCTTTTCTAGTTACTGTAAACCTTCACTTGGGGGTGTTATAAATTTTTAATTTACACTTGTTTATTACATATTTTAATATTTTAGATAACATAGAAACTTTCAATAAAAAAATACTTAGTCTGTTAAAACAAAGCATTGTAGATAAATAAGTAACGAACCAGATTTTACGTAGCAAGTAATAACTAAGTAGGTACCACCACAGGCATAGTGCGCAGGTTCTGTTATTTTGTTCTCTTGTTTCATAATAATAAAATAGCCTCTGGGTAATTAATGCTAGACTCCTTTTCCCAAGCTACGCCCTCAGTTGAATAAGCAACACATTCTATTTATCGTTTCATTTAAACTTAATCTACGCGTATGAAATTAAGTTGTTATGCGTAAATAGGAAAGTAATAAATTACGTTAAATTAATAATAATAAATTTTTATTTCAAAGTGATTATTTCTTTCAATCGTCGATACCGCAAAGCCTTAAGACTAAGGTCTTCAATCAGTGCGTCCTACCTGTGATGACGTATGGAGCGGAAACGTGGATACTGACAGTTGACCTCGTCCACAAACTAAAGGTCCGCTCAGCGCGCTATGGAGCGAGCTATGTTGGGTATCACTTTCAGGGATAAAATCCTGAACGAGAAAATTTGCAGAAGAACAAAAGCGACCGACATAGCTCAAAGGATTAGCAAGCTGAAGTGGCAATGGGCAGGTCATGTCTGTCGTAAATAATTCGTGTCAATTCAATGCTCCGTTGTGGCATGATGTAAGGACAAACCAACAAACAAACACACTTTCCCATTTACAATATTGGCCAGTAGCGCTGATAAACGAATACAGCGATGATACGCATCTCATTGGCTGGTCAATATGCATTACACACCTATATAGGCTACAGCTTAACTTTGATGATAATGTAAAATGTACAACCTCGTAAACAGATTTATTTCTCTACTGTAATAATTTACACAGCAGGACGTCCTTATCCTGCTTCGTTAGTTTATAACCCGCCGTATTGGCGCCACTAAACAAAAGTAAATCCTTAAAGTTTTAACACAAGTCACACAACGATAGAGATTGCTTTTACAACTAAGTTATGTAACTCATGTAACTGAATCATATTATTGTTATGTTTGTATTTTTAATTATAGACTAGCGCTTTTTGACTGACTTCCTGGTAAGTGCAGCCTAAGATGAAGCGCGCTCTTGCCTAGAAGATGCATATTCACTATTGACTCGAAGGTTACTCGACATTAAAAGTGGAGAGAAAGACTGGTGCCATTCCATATCAAATTCGAAATATAATGTTAATTCCACAAAATATTCTCGACCGGCTCCGGCTTCACTCAGGTGTAACTTCTGAAAAATCTCTTAGTGGTGATTATACTCCGTACGTACCTAAATAAAACATTATAAACAAAAGTTTATAGACTCAAGCAGTGGTTTGAACTTTGAATTACCTATTGTTAATGCCAGTCAGTTAGTTTCTCATTTTGTATAAAGAAATATTTTTACCTAAAATGGTTTTACAATGCACATGCAAATGAAAATAACACAAAATTCAAGCAGAAGGTGTTTTACGAGTAAGATTTCGGTCGCCATCTATTTTATTTCCTAGGTGCCTAATGTTTTTTCGCCAAAAAAGGAATTACTATTGTCGCTGAAATATTGAAACGAAAAATTGTTGTCGCGTAATCTTTATTAAAACCTTTTATAAAAATAAGGTAAGAGTCCCACGGTACACGTTTATCCCGAGGGAGTTTTTGTAGAAATAGGCAAAAACAAGCGGGAATAAAGTGAAAACGCTGTTATTCTCGCGTGGATTACCTCGTGGCGAGTTATTCCAGCTGGTAGCAGCTTTCGCTAGATAACCAACTAGACTTCACCAGCTTTGTAAATTTTTCAAAAATTATGTTGATATTTGCGGAATTCGGGACGAGCTCTAATTATCTTTTAAGCTTCCGCGACAACAGAGAACACTTTGCCTGAAATATCTGGCCATTTCTGCTTGCATACTCCGCCGCTATTTCGTAATTTAAATTTCGTTTAACTTTACTAACACATTAGCACTTACTTGATTTTGTTTTACTTACATACAGCCCAAATCCTTGTATTTAGAAACTTAAGATTTTTCAGATAGATTCTCTGTATATTTTTTGGACAAAAAAAGGTTTTTGGTAAATTCCTACATTTAATATTATTGACCATCTTGAATTTCGTTTGTAATAAGGATTACTGAATAATAAATAGTAGGTATGAGGAAATTATACGAAAAGACTAGAAGAAGGTATCCAACCAATGTTTCCAAACTTATTAATTTACCGATTGAAAAACAAAATTACAAAGTTCGTTCCTACATGCTGGGTAGGTACGGTTATTTTAAAATTAATTATTATTTTACTATAGCGTCTAAAAATTGTTGCACACAAAATTCCAGTAGTTTAGTAACTAGAACGTTTCAAAACTTAAAAACTTTTTAACCCCCGACCCAAAAAGAGGGGTGTTATAAGTTTGACGTTTGTATCTGTGTATCTGTGTGTTTGTGTATCTGTCTTTAGCATCGTAGCTCCTAAACGAATGGACCAATTTTAATTTAGTTTTTTTTGTTTGAAAGGTGGCTTGATCGAGAGTGTTCTTAGCTATAATCCAAGAAAATCGGTTCAGCCGTTTGAAAGTTATTTACTTTTTAGAGAGTTTTGTGTCGGGGGTTTTTAAATTTAGAATTTATAGATAATCTTTGTTAAAGTTTAAAAACTATCGGCGACATAATTATTACTTGCTACAAGATATAACAGAATCTTAAAGGCTGTTTTACGCCAGAGCAACACAGTCAGACATAGAAACATTTCAGGGGTCTTCCAACGCTGCGCTTTCCGGCCCGAGGTCGCCATTCCAGCACCTTCAGGACCCCAACATTGATCGGTTTTTCATTAAACAGTAGGTAAAAGATTTTGCCATCATCATCATAAACATCATCGTCAATCGATAAGCATCCACTGCTAGTTAAAGGCCTCTTCTAGTCAAAGATTTTGTGCCGCACTGTAATTAACTTACCTTACCAGTTTCAATGTAGTAGCCCTTGCACCAAGTCCCAATGGTACATGTGTACTATTGGGACTTGGTGTGTACATGGTGTCCGTGCAAGTTGATGTACTTGACGACTCGCCTGACGTCAACGAAGTGGGGAGTCCTCCAACGCTGCGCTTTCCTTTGCGAGGTTGCTATTCCAGTACCTTTGGACCCCAACGGCTATCGGTTTTTCGAGCTATGTGCATTGCCTCATTTCAGCAGCTATAGTTACATTTAGGTCCATTTAATTTAGTTTAAAGATTGTGAACAATAAAATTAGCTGCAATATGTGGTTACTAGAGGATGCCCGCGACTTCGTCCGCGTGGATTTAGGTTTTTATAGATCCCGTGGGAACTGTTTGATTTTCTGGGATAAAAACATGCCTATGTCAATTACAGGGACGCAAGCTACCTCGGTACCAAATTTCATACAATTTGGGAATCTTGTGGGAACTCTTTGATTTTCCGGGATAAAAAGTAGCCTATGTCCGTCCCCGGAATATAATCTAACTCTGTACCTTTCGTCAGAATCGGTTAAACTGTGCGGCCGTAAAAAGGTAGCAGACAGACAGACAGACAGACAGACATCGCATTTATAATATTAGTATGGATTTACTGCAATGTTTAGATTGCGATCACAGTTTGGTCGTGTTCGGCATAACAACAAACAATAGCGTGGTCGCAGAGTGGTGTATTTGCGAGTGTAAATTGAAACATGTCGAGAGTTAATTGCGTCAGGTTCTAGAGAGCTCGTCCCACCTTCCGGCCCTTCAAAAGATGAATTTAGGCCAGTGTGAATATGGCATTTTCAGTATACTTTTTCGCATTAATTTTATTTATGGGTCTAGTCATTAACCTTCCTATAGAATATTTTTCTTATTTTTATATATTGACACGTAGTATCTACTGGCAAAAGTATAATAAATATTTACAGCAATATTTTCTAAAGCAACATCAAACAATTATACAAAACGGGGCTATAAAACAACAATGTTATGCTGGATGTTTGGGCTGTTTGAAAATATGTTTTTGTTTATTTATTAGGTACGGCCGCACGCATACATAATAGGTATAGATAATAATTTGTGTAGGTAAGCAATATACCTAATAGAGACATAACAAATATAATATTGATTTTTAACACCCGACCCAAAAAGAGGGGTGTTATAAGTTTGACGTGTGTATCTGTGTATCTGTGTATTTATGTATATGTGTATCTGTGTATCTGCTTGTGGCATCGTAGCTCCTAAACTAATTAAACGATTATAAGTTAGTTTTTTTTTGTTTGAAAGGTGGCTTGATCGAGAGTGTTCTTAGCTATAATCCAAGAAAATCGGTTCAGCCGTTCGAAAGTTATCAGCTCTTTTCTAGTTACTGTAACCTTCACTTGTCGGGGGTGTTATAAATTTTTAATTTACACATGTTGGAATAATGCTTTTCATTTATTATGTGTTACGCGAAAATGAGATTTCAATCATACAAAAGCTATGACTATAAAACTTTAGAGCGGAGTTGCATTCTCTGGATAGTTTGCCCACTTTAATAAGAACCTTGGCTATAAAGGCGGCAATCCATCATAAAATTACTCACTCTCCGCCCGTGCTATATTAGCTTAATATACAAACAACACAAGCTCAGCAAACTGCGATAGTTCACACGGTCCATTTAAAGTTTCTGCAGCATAATCGCTTAATTTTTCAAACTACGGGGAACTATGCGAACTATAGAATATTGTGTAAACTTTAATTATATATATTTTATAACATTATTGTTTTCTTAAAATATTTTTTATGTTTTTTTGTATTTATGTAGAACATCCTGTTTCTTAAGATTCCAGGAACTAAGAATAACTACTAAGATCAATTCAGTTGATGTGAAAAGGACAATGTGCCGATATGCTTTGGCAGTGGCCAGTTAATTATTCAATCGTTCACACCAGTGGCTTACACCCTTCTAGCGGACGCCGAAGTTCAATGCAGATATGTAAATGAAAACCGACCCGCAAAGGAATGGTTTCAATTATTATTTACTAGAGGATGCCCGCGACTTCGTCCGCGTGGATTTAGGTTTTTGAAGTTCCCGAGGGAACTGTTTGGTTTTCTGGGATAAAAAGTTGTCTATGTCAATAACATGGACGCAAGCTTACCTCGGTATCAAATTTCATACAAATCGGTTGAGCAGATGGGTCTTTAGGAATCCCGCGGGAACTCTTTGATTTTCCGGGATAAGAAGTAGCCTATGTCCCCAGGATGTAAGCTAACTCTGTACCAAATTTCATTAAAATCGGTTCAGCGGTTGAGCCGTGAAAACGTAGCAGACAGACAGATAGACAGACAGACAGACAGACAGACAGGCAGACAGACCGACACACTTTCGCATTAGTATGGATTTAAGCTGGCAATACTCTCTATCATGCGAAAACCTTGCGAAAACCTGCCAATCCGAATTCGGCCAGCGTGGCAGACTATGGCCGAGAGGAGACCTGTGCTCAGTATTGGGCCGGTGATTGATTATCATGACAATGACAATAATCCATCGCCTGCCGACACTTTCACGTTTAATTATCGTGATAAGTAAACGTGATAAGTACGTCACAAGTGTAAATTAAAAATTTATAACACCCCCGACAGGTGATGGTTACAGTAACTAGAAAAGAGCTTAACCGTCTGTTAAGTATAGTACTGCTAAATATAAAACTTTTTAATATCATAAAAGTGTGGCTAAAAGCGGTTTGATGTAACTGCCTAGCGTCTATTGTCATTAGCATTACCAAAGTATCTGATATATTATCATTCATTGTGTATTCGAGACTGTTAAAACTGTCCAGATATCAAAGAGCTGCAGTACCACAATGTCCAAACTTGTTATAAAATTTTACGTTACGACCATGTTGCTAAACCAAGTTGCCTCACTGCAATATCAAACTTTTATGTAGCTATAGCAGCACCTATGTAAGTTCCCTAACAAATACAATATTTCCAGAATATTATATTCAAAAGCATTGTTGCATCTTAGGTAAAAAGTCTTAAAACTAATTTTCTTTAGCCTCATTTAGAGAGATGCGGTTTGCGGAGCGTTGCGCGGAGTGTCTTGCGATATTCCAGTCAAATCAAATCGAATCCAATCATTTATTTGCTGATTAGTTGTTAAGTAGGTACAATTTTGTTGTTTCGTGCCACAATCTGCCATACTGTAGAGAAGTGGGTGGTAGCGGTTTACAAAGTTTTTTTTCTAAAAACTGCATCGGTAGATCTTTGACTTACTTCGGGTTCATGTTATAAAGGCTTTTAGAACCTTGGACAAGCGAATGTTGAATACTATAACTCTTCTCGTACAAGACAGTTTTCGGTAGGTGTGTCGATTGTGTATATCTCCTCTTACTTAAAGTTTACAAAAAATAAAAATATCCAAAGCATTATTTGATGAATATTGTACGAACAGAAGATATTACTCAAAATAAATTAAGTACTAAGTAAGATTTATAATAATAATATAATATTCTGATATTTATGACTGGAACCCGAAAAGCCATTAATATTTTTATGCCCCTACAATCTGTTGCGGTACGGTGCGGCCCGTCCACCTCACTTGCTTGGTTTTACGATTGCACATAGGTACAGGGGCATAGTGAGGTACTCTTGTATATTTTACCGTCAATCTGTATAATCAGATATTATATAGAATACCTACCCATTCAATAGAATACCAAAAATAGTCACTCAAAGCCTCAAATATTTTTTTATATCTTACTTTGCCATTATTAGTAAATTCCTATAGAATGGCGAAGAATTGTAAACAATTTATAATAACTAGCTGATGCCCGCGACTTCGTTCGCGTGGATGTAGGTTTTTTAAAATTCCCGTGGGAACTCTTTGATTTTCCGGGATGAAAAGTAGCCTATGTACTAACCCAGGGTGTAATCTATCTCCATTCTAAATTTCAGCCCAATCCATCCAGTAGTTTTTGCGTGAAGGAGTAACAAACATACACAGACACACACACACACACACACACACACACACACACACACACACAAACTTTCTCCTTTATAATATTAGTGTGATAATATTAGTGTGATATATGTAATGGTAAACGATAGATTTCATATTCTATACTTTACCAAAACAAACCCGGTATTTTATGGAACGACAAGACTATGAGTTTCAGATCAATGGGCAGGCTAGGTTGGCATTTCATCTCTTTTATTATAGACTGAAGGTTATACCTACCTTAATCTGAAACAACTCCTTTGTGGGTTCGGTGTCAAAATTTACATATCCGTGCATTTAAACTAGTCCCACTGGAAGCAAGTGGAGTGATTGAATTTATTAACTTGCAGCTGTCACGTGCACACCGGACCTTCAAGCATTGTCTGTAATTATACCTCTAAAACGGATCTAGTTATTTTTATAATAACTTCGTATTCTTTGGAAAAAGGGCAGTTGAAACAAAATCCATACTAATTAACTTAGGTTACCACAACTCCATTAGCGAAGATTTAGTTTCCAAAAATCCCGTGGGAACTTTTTGATTTTTGAGATAAAAAATAGCCTACTCTCCAGGTCTTTAACCATAACCATGCAAAAATTACGAGGATCCGTTGCTCTTTTGCGGCATGATTGAAGGAGATTTGTAATAGCATATCTATGGTTGTGATACAAAAGTGAGTCTGTCTGTGTGTCTGTATATCTGTTTGCTGATTTTTTACGGACTATCTCGGAAAATCAAAGAGTTCACACCAATTTTTTAAAGCCCCATCCGGTTAGCGGGTCTCCTTTTGACTAGTACAAAGATAGCTTGCATCTCGGGGATGGGCATAGGTTACTTACTAGTTGTAATGGAAAACTAACAAGTTAAGTAGGTTAGGTTAGTACTTAGGTAATACATAATTTTTTTAGTATTTGTGATTCACTCTTCCTTCCTAATAATCCGTACTTAACAATGCATGCAACGTATGCAACGAAATATGAAATTGGCACTATTTCGTATTTCAGTCTAACCTATCTGTTAAACCTACTGAGATTTAAAGCGTTTGAGGACTCCTAGGTATTATTTTAGCAGTAACCACAGATAGCTATCATGCCTTGTATCAGAGACAGCGGGAGGGTCGGATTATCCTTTACGAGCGGCGCGGCGGAGGGGACGAGCCCTCACGGACCTGGATGCAATTAACTCTCGACATGTTTCAATTTACACTCTCAAATACTCTGCGAATACCGCACTATTGTTCGGCTTTCTACCAGACATGTTCGATATAGGCCAATTCGGGGCAGTCACAATCTAAACGTTATCTAAGTTGCATTGTTAGTTGTTAACATTAAATTATCTTTGTGCTGCATAGTTTCCATTACACGTTCATTTTGTTAATACTCTTTATAGTTAAACAAATGCAAAACTCACTATACTATTCCACGTAACATAATATTACAAGTGTAAATTAAAAATTTATAACACCCCCGACAAGTGAAAGTTACGGCAACTAGAAATTAAAAGCTGATAACTTTTAAACGGCTGAACCGATTTTCTTGAATTACAACTAAGAACACTCTCGATCAAGCCACCTTTTAAACAAAAAAAACTAAATTAAAATCGGTTTATTAGGTTAGGAGCTACGATGCCACAGATGCCATGCTTGATACACAGATACACACGTCAAACTTATAATGCCCCTCTTTTTGGGTCGGGGGTTAAAAACTATGTAGGTAGGTACCTAGTTACTATTCGCTTAGAATAATGCTGGCGCCACACCGACGGACAAGCAAACTGACGGAGCATATCCTGTCGTGTAAGTTATTGTTGCCGTGAAATAAATTACACACGGAATGACAATGTCCTCTCAAGTAGGTACTTTGCATTATGTAGTAAGTGCTTAAGCTTTATTGCTACCTTGTATTTTCATTACCTAGGTTTCTTTAATAACTGTTTATAGTATAACTTTATTGTTCCCTTGCCGCTTCATAGATATTTTAATTACTTTGTACACCGCACAATTTTATACTACTAGTATTTTATAAGTTCGTGAGGCGTATAACATCTGCCCCCAAAAACCTGCAGGTCATAGTACATAGAATAATATTATTTTTCCGTTGTGAATCATTTATCTCCAAAAGTTGTTTACCGATTTTAAATCCATATTCACTAATAGATAGCCACAGAGGTTCTATATTATATAAAATAGGTACCTAACTCTACACAAAAATACTTAGAGGTGAAAAGCTTGGCTCAATCATCCAAATTATAATGTTATAAACTTATTATCTGTTGTGTAATCTTTAATGATCTCAAAAGCCTTTTAATACGAGTAAAATAAATCTATCTAGATAACAAATTGTTTCTCGTTTACAATTTCTCTACCATAAAATTATTATTTTTTCGAACAAAATTATTTTCTCCAAATTATTTTCAACGTTTTCACTGCGATATTTTTTACAGATAAAAGAAATCAATTCGACCAAATTGAACTAATCGAACCATTGATCTCTAAAAATACCAATTAAATGCTTTCAAAGGGTAATATTTAAAAAGTGTATAATCAGGCGGTGCCAGAAGGCATCTTGCCAGGAGGCTGTAGCGGTAAATCTCTCAGAACCTCCAATGAATAGGACGACTTGCGCGAGTTATGAACGCCCCATTAGTTCCCACCGAACGTCTTATACGTCGAATCTTTTATACGTGTTTTAACTTAATGTGAAGGGATTTCCTTTTTAGCATTTAACGGACCTTTTCCAAAATTCACTGCCTAATTATTATATTATCCATATATTATAACATCAATCAAAATAATGTACCTACCTAGATGATTTGTGAGGCAGCTATGGATATTGATAGATTTAAAACAAGGTTTCTGAGTCTTATATGTAAGTTTTAACCATAAAATTAGAGTTTACCAAAATTGTATCGAGATGACAAATAATCACGACGTATCTGGATACTAAAATACGACAGATTTCTATAAGAAGTAGGTATATACAATATTATTGTAGCCTACAGCAATATATATATTTTTTTAAGGGCCTATTATACTCGATTTGCAGTTTTAGTTCTAAATGCAATTTTTTCTGTTACGACTTCTACGAGCCGCGTTGGTGCCGTTGACAAAGCCGCTCGTTGCATGTGTTTCAAGCTTTTTGAATAGGTAGGAACCTTACATAAGTGGCAAAGGGAACTGTGGCTTACATGTATAGATAACATAGGTAGCTAGGTCATTGTGTAGGTATGTGGGTTAAAACCATAAAACAAAGTATGAGTAGCAGCATATCGGGCGGTCTATGCCGCCACAGATTGTAAGGCTGTAAAAATATTAATAGCTCGGGTGCAAGTCATAAATATCCGAACATATTAAAAAAAGTAACTCAGTCAGCCTTATTTATTTTCCATAAATCGGTTACTCTGACTTTTTCCCATTTTTAAGCTTTTGGATAAAAGGCATAGAATAAAGTGTAAATAGTGGGATGGAACAATAAAATAAGAGAAGTCACGTAGCGGGCTCCCTAGCGCTTTTATTTCAATACAAACATAGGTAGGTAACTAGGTTGCTTTTCATTTGAATATTAGGAAACCAAACTCAATGAAATTATGTAGACATGTCTAGAAAGAAATATGTCCCGTTCATACTTTATGATAGATCTTCACACAGTTATATTAATTAAAAAATTTACTCTTGACTTAATAAACAATTTAGCAATTTAAAGCATGATCATATACGATTTTTCAAAAGGAAATATAATGGAATAATTCCATTCAATACCCGCAAATCCTAAAGTACGTAAAGGTCCTTACATCAATCGCCTGTATCCTAATAACCGTTTAAATAGGACGAAGATTTATAGTTAACCCCAACAAAGGCGGCCTCGGACCGCTTGCATCGATAAATCTACACACGAAATAATACGATCCCAGGCGATTTGTTCACTGGGACAAAGAATGCGTCAGGCACAATAAAATTAAGATAGGGAACGGATTGAGGGATTTTCGCCTACATCCACTATATTGGGTTGCTGTTGCGTTTAAGATGTTATTCTAATTGTTTGGCTTTTCCGAGACAGTTATTCGCTATGTAAGGCTGTAAAGTTGTTATTTGTTGCAAATTGAATACCGAGCAAGTGAAGGATTTTAAGATTAACCAAAAATAGAATCCCGAGCATAGCGAGGAATTCAAAGGCATGAGATCTTCCACCTAGGTCCTAGATGCACATAACGTAAACTAGACTGTCGTTTAAGACTAGTACCCTTCGAGCACGCTTCATGTAAACACTCCTCTTCATCTGTAGATACATCAATATTTCAATCAGTCACTCTATTCATGTAGAAATGGATAGAGAAATATAAAACGACCCTGTTATTCGAAAAAGATTCACATGAATCAGTTTTTAGATATTTTAACCTTAATATTCAGACTTTAAAGTTGGATACCAAAAACTAGCTCTCTGTAGGATTATTTTCGCATAACAGGGTCCAACTCTCTGTCTAGATTTGATAACGCTAAACTAAATCATAAATATTATGACCAATTCATTACCTTATTCAGCAAAGGTACATAAAAGTCTCGGTTTCAGCGGAAAACAGGCCGTAATTCTGGCGGGCATTGTTAACGGGCCATTAGACCTCGTCGACGCGCCGCTCGGATCTGAGATGCTAAGCCTTGCTAACAGACAATTGCTTCTCTCATTTTGCGAGTAGAAAGCTTGAATTTTTAAAACCGGGGAGAATTTTCGACTTTAAAAGAGATACAGTTCTTTGTATTTTCTCCCATATTAAATATTATCTGAGAGATTTGATTGTTTCCTATTTAGACTTAGGGCCTGCTTATTAAAAAATAATTTTAAGCCGTTATTAAATGCAGCATGTTAATATCTTAAAATAATAAGAAGACCTTGATAAAAAATTCGGAAGTAGGTATATAGTCTTTAATTTATTACGTAAACCTAGGGGACCAGCCAGGTAACCTCCCCGTGTGCCTGAGTGTTGCGGATAACAGCAGCGCTTGGGCCGGTGCAGTGAACCCTGATAACATGGTTAACAATAATAATTTCTCTTCATGGAGGTGGAATGGAACTTCGTGAGGTTTTTAGTCGGTAGGAGTCCGATATAACCACTGTGATCTTCCGTGACCTGTGGCATCCATGACGGATTTTCCTCACGATAAAAAAAAGCATAATTGAAATATCTGAGATTTATTTTTTGGAGAATTAGTAGGTATCTATGCGGAATAGAAATCCGAGAATCAGGAGTTTCAAATTCACCTGTTGAACTAATTGCCAAACCCACTCATAGCACGAGCATCTCGCAGAGGCAAGGGGGATTATTTTAAAGATCATTGGTGAAATTATTTATGTAGCTTATAATCAAAAATCGTTGCCTCTTAGACTTTTACTTGTTATTAAAAAAAAGTAATGATACTAAGGAATAAATATTAAGGCTATCCTTGCCAACGATCCCCCGTCGATTTCCTACGTATGATATTATTGTTCTTATCTCTATCTGCCCTGGTTCGTGCATTCTCGGTTCCAGATCGGTACATTTGTGATAACCAAATTTCAAATTGCTGTGATTGGCTGAATTTACCATGTTCTTGCTGCGACAGTGAGTTTGAGCCACTAGCGGAACAATGTCAGCCGGTCAGAAATGATTGCAATTAGTCAACCTGTTTGACGTCCGTGTTCTGTTTTCGATTACAAAAAAGAAAAAAATGTTGTTGCAATCATCAATTTTAGCAAATAGTGAAAGAGAGTCGGCCAATCAGAGGTCACAACTACCGTCACACTTTCTGTCACACTATGGCAGTAGGCATACCGAGTAATGAAAACAATTTTTCATTCTGTCTAGGTCGAAGTAGGGTTGCCACCTGGCTCTTTTTGATTTACAGGCTACCACCATCAAAAATACGGGGTTTAGATTTGAAGAAATTTGAAATTTTGAAGTATTTGAAGAATATATATATAGGCGGTGTTTCTCTCTGAAATGCATGGAAAGCCTATTTAGATATTTCAGTTTATTTATAAGTTTTGTATTTTTTCTCTGTATGTTGCCGTATCTTGATTGGTGAACTGTGTTTGCAATGTGGTTTTAAATAAAAGATTTATTTATTTAAATAGCTTTTAAAAACTCTTAGTGTTGTAAAGCAAAATGTTATACATTTCATGCATACAATCTTCTCATTTCAACTTAAAATTACATTTAATTTGTAATTCCACCTTCACAGTATCAATACTATGGCCGTAGCCAGGAATCGATTGCGGGAGAGGTTTTATTAGGGCCGGAACTGAATCCTGTCATGAGGAAAAAAACATTCGCTCAACTTTATGGGCTAATTACCTGGTTAGTGGAATTTCGCCTTTCAATTTGACAGTGAGATAAAATACAACAATAAAAAAGCGCGAGCGCAGTGAGCGTAAGTGTTTTTGGTTCAATACAGAAAAAATTAAAATGAAAGGGAAACGAGTGTAGCCATAGCAAGATTTTATTTTTAAAGCTTCCTATCCATACTAATATTACGAATACGACAGTATATCTATTTGCCTATCTATTTGTTAACCTTTCACGGCCCATCTTCTTTACCAAAATTTTGGTACTTACTATTCAGAGGTAACTTGCATCCCAGACATTTTTTTTAGGCGGCTTTTTAGCCCGGAAAATCCCCCACGGAATTTTTAAAAATCTAAATTCATGCAAACGAAATTGCGGGGTTTACACCAAGTAATAGAAATTCAAAGCGCGAGTGAAGTGAGCGCGAAATGTTTGATATATTTCCAAAAAAAAATTGGTAAGCAAATGCAAGAAATAGTGTAAGTATTATTTTAGGCTTAGGTTTTTGACGGCTTCCCAGGCGCAGTCGCCATTTCGAAATTTCTGGTCTGGTGGGAGGCTTCGGTCATGGCTAGTTATATGGTTAGTATGGCCCTAACGGCCAAGAAATTAGACTGCATCATCACTTACCACTAGAAAAGATTAAAGTCACGGGCTAACTTGTATAAAAAAAGGCTTACATCCTCAAACCAAGCCCCGCCGCCTGAGCTACGACCATGATCAATATCGAGTGGGTTTCGGCTACGCATTGCCGCAAAAGGAAAATATTCTTTCTACTGGACATAACGTCAGTGTTTGATTTCGCCAGCCAGCTCCTGCTGAATTTGTAAAAAACCGGCCAAGTGCGAGTCAGACCCACGCACCGAGGGTTCCGTATTCGGGTATTTTTTCCGACATTTTACTCGAGAAATCAAAAACTGTTATGCATTAAAAAAATATGCATAAAAATAAATAAAAATCTGTTTTAGAATGAACAGGTAAAGCCCTTTCATATGATAACCCACTTGATATATGTAGTTATCTTACTTTGAAAATTGAAAATACTAATATTTGTTCATGAACACATGACAGACGGATAGAAGGACAGATGGACAGACGGACAGACGGAAAGACTGATAGACTGACAGACAACGAAGTGATCCTATAAGAGTTCTTTTTTGCTTTTGAGTTACGGAACCCTAAAAATATTTAGTTTTATTTGCCCCGTATTTTATTTTCATAATTACAGGTTTCTGTATCCTGAAATACGGGGTAACCAGTAAAATACGGGGCCTCTGGCAACCCTATTCGGAAAACACTGTCACATTCAAGTTAATGTCAAATATTTTGTTTTCAATTACAGAAAGCTGCATCAATCATTATTACAATATTTTCTTTGTTGTGATTGGCTGAATTTTTGAGTTTCAGCCAATAAACAGACTGTTTGCCAATAAAACGTCATAACAATATAAATGCCAGAAAGTTTAACCAAATAAAACAAACTTAATGAGAACCTAGTGAGAATGCAAACGGCACACAATTTATAATACATATTATGTTAGTCGTATATAATAGATATTATAGTAGTCGTTCACTTTGGTAATAGTCAGATTGTCATCAGTAAAATTGATATTGGTTGATGTATCGTAAATTATTGTTTCGGTGACAAATATTTTTATTATCTATTTATCTTTGAACAGAATGGAATAGAATGAAATGGAATGGAATACAATGATAAATTTTTATTCCTGTAAACTTTTAGGTAAACTTCAAAGTGTTTTTGGATGGTCAGAAAAATTTACCACTGGTTCGGAATGCCGATCCTACGTTTTCTAGGGTTTCGTACCTCAAAATGAAAAACGGAACTCTTATAGGATCACTTTGTTGTCTATCTCTCTGTCTGTCGTGTGTGTCAAGAAAACCTCTAGGGTACTTCCCGTTGACTCAAAACCATGAAATTTGGCAGGTAACCTAACTGCGTAATTTTGGGTAGTTTTTTTAATCGATAAAGAAAGTTTGCGACATTGTTCAATAAAAAATTTGGATTCCAACTCCTCAACCCTGATGTTGCAGGGGACCTGACTACTAAAGCTAATGGGATTTAAAAAGTGTCGATTATTAATTGATATTGAAGGTATCTATACCAAGTAAACACTTTGTCGTTGACCTCAACCCTGATGCTGTAAGAAATTGCATTCCTAAATCCTGGTGATCCCTCGGGATTTGAAAAGGATCATCCGTTTAAATATTCTTACGTGATACAGAAACAAGTTGCATCCCGGGGACGGGCTATTACGGAGAGGCAACTTTTGTTCTGGGAAATGAAAGGATCGGGATTTTTAAAAACCTAAATCCACGCGAGCGAAGCTGCGGGCATTAGCTAGTTGTAAATATATTTAGAAGCTACTATAAGATAATAGATAAGGTACTTATTTCCTTATATTTTTATTGTATGGCAGCGCGCGGTTTTAAATTATAAATTGCACGTCCTGTCCTTTTCTGTAATACATTTTTTTCTCAATATCTACCGCTTTATCTCATAGCAAGAGTCCGTAAGACATAATACAGTGAAAATAAGCAAAATATACAATTTTTGCAGTTTCCACGTCAGTACCTGTCGAATTTTTCTAACAGTGTAAGCAGCAGAGCTGAGTTTACCATCAAGTGTTGATATGTGGGTGTTCCATAGAAGCTTTGCATCTAACATTATACCGAGAAACACGGGGTTCTCCTTTATTTTCAACATATGATTATTAATCAATGAATTTATGTCATTTAAGGTCCTGGTATTGGGCAGTGTGAATTCAACACACTTAGATTTCTTTGCATTTGGAAGTAAATTGTTAGCAATAAATCAGAGAGTGACCTGTGATATGGCATTACATATAGTATACATTGTCAAAAATTATAATATTAAAGCTGTGCGTATTGCGTGAGGAATAGGTTGCAAGAGAGTTGCAACTTGCAGGGTTTGATGCATGCGCTATTGCCAGCAAACATGAGACATATTTTTATCTACAGGCAACGTCTACGCATAACGGTAGGTAACGCATACGTCTAACGCAAGTTGAAATGTACCAGTGTATTTAGTTAGACCTATCGACAAGTTTGGAGTTGGGTGCAGTCTAAATGTGGCCCGTGTGTTTAGACTGTCAGTTTCTGTCAGTTTCACGTGTCGTCCCCCGCACTTCACCACCCCGCTTGCACAAATCGAGACAGCACGAAATTTTCAAGATTTCTGGGTGTAATTTCTGGTTTTCGTAGTTCCCACATAATTATAACAATATAAAATATATAACGATAATTTTTTTACTACATAATATTCATTAAATTTTCTAGGTCTGTGGTTTTTCCAAATTTCATTAAATTGCTTCGTTGTCTAGAAAAACGAGCACAAAGTTGGGCCTTTTTTTAAAGAAAAATACAAATCTTTGAGCCCCTGTAATTTTAAAACTACATATTTTTAGAAAAATCTAAAACACCACAGACACAGATATTAGTTTCTAGACTATGTCTGCAAAATTTCATGGACTTTGGTTGCTTAATATTCAAATGAAATGGGAACTACGATTGTATGGAGTAAGTGACGGAGAGAGCTCTGTTAAATAAAAAAACTTCATTAAGTTTAAACAGTCATAAAGCTGTTCTGTTAAGGCTTTTCCTTATATTTTTATCCAAGAATTTCCAAGGAAAGTAACGTATGTACCTACTATGCTATTTCTTTTGTCTACACAAAGAAAAACATTTCGCTTAATAACTTATAGGTACCCTAAACTCTGTCAATATTAAAATGTCATTGCCCTGGGAAAAAGTCGTACGAATTCAATTCCTCGTTCACACCGCATGAAAATACAAGACTCGTTTTGGAATAAACATTTATGAGATGAGTAAGTGTTTTCGATATTGACACACCTACGACTACTTTGTTAAATCAGGCAGTTTTTTTATTCAGACAAGTTAGACCTTGACTAACACTGTTGATCTCACCTGGTGGTAAGTGTGATGCAGTCTAAGATAGAAGTGGGCTAACTTGGATGAATTAACTGGTTAGATGGTAGGTATAACTCGTGCGATTAAACAAATTCTTGGATCCAGAAAAAAACAATTATTGTACTAAACGCATCTTTGTGAAAACGCCATAACGTTTACAGTGGCATAACACTATGAAGTATGACAATCAATGATTGATTGAGGTGTCTTTGTTCAGCGCGCCGCTTAGCTGTCAATATAATCCTACTTTTCTTTTAGAAGTAGTTGCGTGAAGATTTACGTTTTTAACCCCCGACCCAAAAAGAGGGGTGTTATAAGTTTGACGTGTGTATCTGTGTATCTGTGTGTCTGTGTATCTGTGTATCTGTGTATCTGTCTGTGGCATCGTAGCGCCTAAACGAATGAACCGATTTTAATTTTGTTTTTTTTTGTTTGAAAGGTTGCTTGATCGAGAGTGTTCTTAGCTATAATCTAAAAAAAATGGTTCAGCCGTTTAAGAGTTATCAGCTCTTTTCTAGTTTTCTTGTAGAAAAGAATGTTAGATAACCGTTAGGTTCTTAAATCTTAATATTATGTCAATAGACAATTGTTATTTTGATATTATTTAGATCCTACATATTTGGTAGACTTATTTTTTCAGTGTATTGTGACTTTCGTAAGTGCTTTTATAAGTCTGAAACGAAGAATAAAAAAAAAAAAAAATATGTCAAGCTGTCAAGATGGACGTTGCCTAAATACATAATTATTTATTTGAAAATGATGTTTTGGAAAACTCAAATACTTTGGATCGTCGGGGGTGTTATAAATTTTTTGATTTACACTTGTACATCATTTTCTCGGTATATTAACCATACTAAAATCATCATCATCATCACCATAATCAACCGATAGACGTCCAGACGGACACAGGTCACTTGTAAGGACTTCCCGTGCCACGTTCTTGCAGCGCCTGAATCCAGCGGCTCCCTGCGACTCGTTTGCTGTCTCGTTATAGCTAGTAAATCGCTAGCTGGTATTTTTAATCCCCGACCCAAAAAGAGGGGTGCTATAAGTTTGACGTGTGTATCTGTGTATCTGTCTGTCTGTGGCATCGTAGCTCCTAAACTAATGAACCAATTTTAATTTTTTTTTTGTTTGAAAGGTGGCTTGATCTAGAGTGTTCTTAGCTATAATCCAAGAAAATCGGTTCAGCCGTTTGAAAGTTATCAGCTCTTTTCACTTCTTTTATCAACAGTTAAGTACTGTAACCTTCACTTGTCGGGGGTGTTCTAAATTTTTAATTTACACTTGTATTTAAGAAGTTTGAGATAAAAATAATGAAAAGCAATGATCTCCGTGAAGGCTCAGCACGTTTCCGGAGAGGCAGTCAGCAGATAAGCGCCTCTTATTTCCTCAGTGGCACTAAGTCGCGCGTCAGAACTTGCTGTAAAGATAACGAAAACAATTTAAGATATTATTTCCTCGCGTCTTGAATATCATTGGAGCCATATTTAATTTTTACCTCGTCTCATGATTTACCTTTAAACCTAATTGGATGGTGGGTATTTTTATTACTCGCGCATTATTGGATTTTTCGTTCTGGATCGATTATTATATTTAAATGCTATTTATTATATTTAAATTGATCATTTAAATTAAGACGCTTTATCGGAACTGAATGAAAAATCACTATCGCTGAAAAACACGGTGTTTACCTTGTAATAACTAACTTTGCTTTTTAATTAGTTGGACAGTTAGATATACGTGGCATAAAGTTTCTGCTTACATTGGAATTTCTACAATACTAGTGTTAAAGTCTACACGCTGTGAATGAGTTTGTTTATTGTAATGGTACGTTGAGGAGAAGTTAGGATTCCAAATGCTGTTTAAACTTCGAGCGTAACACCGACGTACGACTATGCAGAGTACACAATGCACATAGATTGTGTGAGACTAATTAACAAAAACCGGCCAAGTGCGAGTTAGACTCGCGCACCGAGGGTTCCGTACTCGGGTAATTTTTCCGACATTTGCACGATAAATCAAAAACTATTATGCATAAAAATAAACAAAAACCTGTTTCAGAATGTACAGATAAAGCCCTTTCATATGATACCCCACTTGGTTATAGGTGATTATCTTACTTTGAAAATTGAAACACATTTTTTTTTAAATGATGTAACCACAAATTTACGGTTTTCGGATTTATTCCTTTACTTGTGCTATAAGACCTACCTACCTGCCAAATTTCATGATTCTAGGTCAACGGGAATTAATCTATAGGTTCTCTTAACAGACACGACGGACGGATGGACAGACAGACAGACAACAAAGTGATCCTATAAGGGTTACGTTTTTCCTTTTGAGGTACGGAACCCTAATAATAGTTAGTTAGATGGTTAAATAAAGATATCATCCTTTCATAATACAATCAAAATTGTCTATTCATTTCTTTTTACAGAAATAATGCTACGTCTAAGAGAGAATTCAGTATTTGAAAAAAATTATGGAAATTGTCTCACTCTCGCACAAGTACCTACCCTTAATTTCCCATTATTATGTAGATATGTACACTAGCTAGCCTGTCTTGACTTTGCTCGAGTCGAATTTTTAAAAATCAGTGAGCAAGTGGAAATCCAAGAAATCCTGAAACATGCACTTCTTTTTTTAACCAAAAGCTAATTAGCTACCAATTTTCATAGATATAACTCGAAAACTGACAGTATCATTCCCTATTTAACCTCTTTAGGGGAGGAATTTCTAAATATCCCTTCTTAGTAATCTCCTTCGTCATAGTCGTCTGTAGGGATCTAACCCCAGTGGTTTAGGCTATTAAGTCAGGATAAGTCTTTTTATATGTACAGATGTTGGTACATTATACGAAAGGTACTATGTATTTACTTCAAGCAGGCAGGTATCGGATCCGGGATCAGACCATATTCGAGGTCGTCTTTGTCATCACACAGTAAAGTACCTGATAAGTCTTCTCCACGCTTTATAAAATTTCAATATTTATGATATTATATCGGCATACAAATTGTTCCTTTCATTTTTTATAATACCGTAGGGACGCATACCCAAATAAACTTTTGCAGAACTAAATTGGGTTGTCCCCTTTAGGGATTACCTTGTTATGTGATTGAACGACTATGTAATGCTATAAATGTTTCGCAAATTACTATTTTAGACAAATTAGATACTATAGTAAATATTTTATTGGTAACGTTGCTAAAAGTAAAGTAACAGCTTACCCAGGTGCAAGGGAAGATATGTATCATATACTGACGGAATGTGTCCTAAGTGAACTGCCGGACAGGACGTTGGGACATGTAAATATTATTTTGGCAAACTCGACGTCCGAGGCAGCAAAACGTCAGTATGTACAGGATGGTCCGTAGTAACATAAGTCGTAGATATAAAATTATTAAATAGTATTTAGATCTAATTTTAAGCGTTACCATAATATAAGTATAGACTTACAAGAGCCACATCGTCGCACTAGTGACTCAGCTCTTTAAATAAAAATTAAAAAAAAACGAAATAGTAATACATGTCCCACTGCCAAGTATCAACGAATTTTTAAGAATCACACGCTGCGACCAAGGTGATAAGACAAGAGGCCCATCTTGGATGGTATGGTATGGTCATGTAGCCGCAAAGTTACACCGGTAATGCATGTGTCAACATCGCCATCCCTTGCTATCCCAGTCTAAATCCTAATCTCGAGGCCGTCCAAGAAAGCGCTGACTGGACGTCGTGAGCGCAGACCTGAAACCAAAACTCAATCAATATTCAAGACAGAGCAAAGTGAACGGCAAAATGTGGGGAAGCGAATCCCACCTAGATGGGACAACGCTGAGATGAAGAAGAAGTAAGTAGCTACTAAAATATCAAAGGACTGAAGTCTCCTATTGAGCTATTATCTTTTCATTTATTTTAATTAACTTGCATAGTCTAGATATAGAATAGGCCTATCCAAGAGTGAGCTGCTAAATATAGTCCTCCGCCTTCCTCGTCCACCCGCTTCCCACCACTTTTATGTCAAGGGTTCATATCTAGTGGCCAGTCATAATTTTGACAGCTTCAACGAGTTTTGTTTAAAAGTGCACGATATGTATGTGTGTGTGTGTATGTTTGTTACTCCTTCACGCAAAAACTACTGGACGGATTTGGCTGAAATTCGGAATGGAGATAGATAATATCCTGGATTAGCACATAGGCTGCTTTTTATCCCGGAAAACCAAAGAGTTTCCACGGGATTCCGAAAAACCTAAATCCACGCGGATGAAGTCGCGGGCGTCAGCTAGTAATAAACAAAAATACCCATTAAATAGTTCAAGTAGAAACTCCAGCATATTTTGTGCAGTCTACGAATCAGCAGCCAGTTTATAATGAAATTCGATGTACTTTTACCACTAAGCCATTAAATCTTCAGTCACTTAATAATACGAAACTGCAGTAATTTCAACGTCAAACAACTCGCAAAACAAAGGGTTGTATATTCTGCTGCTTCAATAGTTTCGTTAAGCCCCACCTGCACCGTTTGTGGTGCTTAACAAAACCTACTTATATCTGACTTCCTAATTAACCATAATACATGACTAACTCTAAAGTTATATTCTAGATAATTATAATAAAAGTGCATTATTCTATGTCTACCAATTCGCATTTAGGTAACATGGCCGACAACGGCCAAACCCTTCTCGTTGAGAGAATGAAAAAGGTTTGGTGCCCGTTCTCAGTAGTGGGCCGCCAATATGTGGTTGATGATGATTCTATGAAAATTCATTAGCTAACACAATAGAAAGTGTTGACATAATCACAGACTAATCATTAGGTAAGCACTAAAAGAAGAAACAGATTATTTATTAGAAACTACCATAATGATTTCCGTCATCGGATTCTACATGATATCGCAATGAAACTGAACCAATTGATTGTGCGGCTTCGCCGGTAGATTAGTGGTCTAACTGCAACCGAATCCATTCACTAAAGCCAATCAAACATTATAAAGGCAGTCACGATTACGCATGTTTTAGCTGAAAATGTTTGCTAAGTATTCTTTGACAGTTTTCGAGTATTTTCATCTAAATAATTTTTTACTTTATTTCACCTAATTTCTGTAAAAGCTATTACAAACTAAGTAGGCACCTACATTAGTAATTATAGAAAACTGATAGAGCATATAATAATAGATAACTTTACTAAAGAAGTCAAAAACAGGGATATGATTTCCAAAGCCGACCTCGATGAGGCAAGGTAATTAATAACGCAGAGCTGTTTTTGCTACGGCCAGGAAGAAAGTGGCTGAGATTTATTATTCGCGCCACTTCACTCGGTGGATGGAAAATTACTAAGCTTTTCTTAAACTCAATCCCTTGTTTTCAGTGGACTGTAAAAACTGTAAGCTAGATTTTTCATACAACCACAAGTTAGTCCTTGACAGCGATTTAGGAGATTTAGTAACTAGTGAAAGCCTCTGAGAAGACCAAATTCCAAATTCTAAAATATATTTCCCAACCGTTGCCAACGCCTGTTACTAGGTATTATACTTAAAATTATACTAATTATATGATAAATAATAAAAGATTAAATTTATTTAAAGCTTTAAGGCCCTTAAATAATGTTATGTTGAAGTAGGTACTAGAATAAACTTTATTGTTTTTAAAGCTTATCAAATAAATAAATGAACGTCATCCGCGTGAATTGAGATTTTTATAAATTCCATCGTCCTTCGTTTTGCCAGGACAAAAAGTATACTTTGTCCATCTTCAGAATACAAGTTATCTCTATGCCAAAGAAACTTTCACATTTATAATATTAGTAAGTATCTGTTGATAGATTGATACGGAAGTATGGATTATTCAGAAAACAAAATACAGAACCCATCATCTTACCTAATATACCTAATATCTCGTAAGTAGTAGTAATCTTTCAGAAAAAAGGTCTATCTCGTAATATTTTCGTTTTTGTTTCAGCGAGATTCTTTCGACGACGGATCAGTGCCGCTACGGAAATACGAGGTGCTTATCTACCGCCCCGGAAACGTACTGAGCCTTAACGGAGATCTTCGCTTTCGACCTACAGAAAACGCATAGAATACAATACAAATATTTCCTTTGAAATTTTTGTTTTACGCGATATAGGTTTTCACTAGACGACATTGAGAGAAAGCAATAATCATACTAATACTAAAATTATAAAGATGAAAGTTTGTGTTCGCGCGTGCGTGTGTGTGTGTGTGTGTGTGTGTGTGTGTGTGTGTGTGTGTGTGTGTGTGTGTGTGTGTGTGTGTGTGTGTGTGTATGTGTGTGTGTGTGTGTGGATATGGGTGGGTGGGTGTTTTGTGTGTATGTTTGTGGGTGGATGTGTGGGAGGGTGTGGGTGGGTGTGAGTGTTTGTTTGTTACTCTCTCACGCAAAAACTACTAAACGGATTTGGCTGAAATTTCATATAGAGATACATTATCTACTTTGGATTAACACATAGGTCATATTATGTATTTGTATAGGCATTTCTATGGCATTTAAATCAATCTTTCAAATAGGAAGGTTTTTCAAAAATGGGCGGCAACAGTTATAAATATAATAACGAGATCATATTTTCTAATTCATGATTTTATAATAATTTGCTGAAGCTAAATCTCTATGGCATTACAGCGGCAATCTCGATCATATTATTACAAGGTAAACCCTTACGGGAGGAACCCAATTTAGTTGTGTACAAGTTTATTTGCCTATCCGTCCCCTGGGCATGAAGATATTAAATGAAAGAACAAAATTGTGATGTCGTCTTAGTATTGAAAATTAGTTTCAGTAATAATTTTGTCGACAGTAAAGAGGTAAATATGCAGAAGGATGTAGGAATCCGACGCCACGCATCACTATAAGTACTAAAAAACCACCTTCTATTATAATAGGAGTAGTGAAAAGAGTCAGGAACCTCAACAGTGAGTTACTATATGCTAAGAGAGAGAAAGAGGTAAATACTTATAACATACTATTTCTCTATCCACGTCTGTGTATCTACTCGTTTATAGCTTCAAATGTTCTTGATGTATTACCCATTGCTTTTCGGATGTTTTTCTAACTTTTCAACTTATTTTTTTAAGACCGAGTTATATTATACCTTACGAAGAGTAGGAGAACTTAAGCCTCCAAAGTAGGTATTAAAATAAGGTTATCGTGGAATTATTAACGAGGCATTAAGAAGTTTTCTGTTAACTCAGCTTAGCTTTCTTACGGTGTGCAAAAACAAGGGATCGAATTAAAGAAAAGCTTAGTAATTTTCCATTCAGCGAGTGAAGTGACGCGAGCAATAAATCTTGGTAACGAGTTTTCTTTTTGGCCACGCCGAAAACAGCTATTCGTAGGTAGGTATTAGTTTTAATTAAGTTAATATAATGGTATCAAAAAACCGGCCAAGTGCGAGTCAGACTCGCGCACCGAGGGTTCCGTACTCGGGTATTTTTTGCAACATTTTGCACGATAAATCAAAAACTATTATGCATATAAATAAATAAAAATCTGGTTTAGAATGTGCAGGTAAAGCCCTTTCATAAATGATACCCCACTTGGTATCTTACTTTGAAAATTACACATTTTAATTTTTTTTTTAATGATGTAACCACAAATTGACGGTTATCGGATTACTTGTGCTATATTTACTTGTGCTATAAGACCTACCTACCTGCCAAATTTCATGATTCTAGGTCAACGGGAAGTACCCTACAGGTTTACCTGACAGATACGACAGACGGACAGACATAACACACACGGACAGAAATAAAATCCACATTAATTTTTGATCATCGCTGAATTTTATTAATCAAATGCATGACTGAACAATTAATGAGTTTGATAATTAATTTCCATGAACAATCATCAGTACAAATAAGTAATACCAATCCAGCATCAAACAATTTACAGAAGAGCTCTTATGACCCCAACAGACGAACAAATATGGTGCGGTGGATTTGACCCGTCCGTCCGCGTATGACTGACTGACTGATCTAGCGTCGCACAGCTCAAACTAGTGGACGGATCGGGCAATTTGCTTGCATGACTAGACATCCACTCAGAAAGGATTTTTGAAAATTTAACCTCTAAGAGGGTAAAACAGAGGTTTTAAATTGTGCAAGCCACGCGGACGAAGTCGCGGGCATAAGCTAGCTCTACTTCTAAATAAGACAATAGAAATGGTAGGTATTATCTTTACCATAGGGATCTACGCAAATAGAAATAGTTTACTTTTACAATAACCTACATTGATGTAAGTCATCATTGTCCATCGGCAAAGCTACAATTTCGCGCTTTCTTAAAATGTCATAAGGCAAAAGATCTATCTAGATCCTCTCGGTTAATCCGACAAAAGCGATACTTTTCATTGCTCACTCATTATGGGCAGGCATGAGGGCATTCCATCAACGCGTTAGATAAGATTGCCATATCAAATAGGTACATGCATTTCGGCGTGCGGCGGATTGTCTGTTAAGGCTTTTAGTTTTTAAGTAAACAATTCTCAAAAAACAGCCCGTACTTCGTTCTGCGTAGGCTGCTAACAGCGACTGGGCATTATTAACGGTCCATTAGATCTCGACAACGCTCCTCCCAGATAGGCTTTAACAGACAATGATCTCATTCGTGAGGCTTAAACTCTTAGGCCGATAAGTTCAGTGTTGGACAGTTTTTAAGTCGGGTAAGAAATCGGTTGAGCACTCAACGGACGTGCTAACTACCTAAATAAAATACTTTATGTACGAATTTGGAAACGACATGATATCATGACCAGAAATACAGTAATTTGAATTTATGACAAGTAAGTCTGTATATTACACCTATATCAATTAGCTTGTGCCCGCGATTTCGTCCTCGTGGATTTGATTTTGATACCATTGATGTATACGATAACATGACTAGTGAAAATCATCCGCTCTCACACGACATTTATCTCTTGACTAACTGACATGTTGAGTGTATGTAACGAGTACCTATATTGTAAAATATACCTACATATTATTATACTTATTGTAGGTTTTAACAGGTTTCGTTACCGAAAATTATTTTTAAAAACCTATTTGAATATTAGCTGTTCATAAAATATAATCGTTTTAACCGTTTTGCTTGAAATACATAGGTATCATAGAATTTAATAGACTCTAAACAAGGTGCTAGAGGCAGCCATTCAAGAAATTTAAAAACCTTTTTAGGGTTCCGTACCTCAAAAGGAAAAGATGAACCCTTACAAGGTCACTTTGTTGTCTGTCTGTCCGTCTGTTGTGTCTGTCAAGAAAACATATAGAGTACTTCCCGTGCATCACAAAAAAAAATTAAATCTGTTAATGAAAGTGTTAGGTGTGTACCTATATATTGTACGATGGTATGGAACCCTTCGTGTGCGCTCCGACTCGCACTTGGCCGGTTTTTTTTGCCATAAAATGTATCGTTGTGGTTAAAATTTTTAACAAGACTGCTTAATAGTTGCAAAGTTGAAAGTATCGTATCGCAGAATCTTCTGTGTTATAAAACTTTAAATTGTTGAAACTAAAAGTTTTCAGTGGAACACTTATCGGATTAACAATTCAAACTTTTCGCAAATAGTAGCATTTTGTTCTCTGGCTCTTTGTGGTTCATTAAGAAATAGAAATAGAAACATGTTTTATTCAAAGATACGTTTACAAAACGTGCTTTTAAATCGTCAAATGAATCTAAAGGCGTAAACGCGTACCGCGTAGCGCGTCACTGCAGCGCGTCGCGGCTGGAGAGAATATCGTGCGGGGCGCTGCCGCGACGCGCAGTTCAGCTGCAGTTCAGTTCAAATGCGTGGGCACCTTTAGTATCTGCCACAGGTGCGGAATGCCTTAATTTCAATTTAGGTTTGTTACATGATATAGAGTGGCAATATGATGTAAATTGGATACACACGTAAAATTGCCATTAATTCTAGGCTCTTAGCCCTAAACTGATATTTTGAAAATACTTACTGAAAAAAAATAGAAAACTAAAATGTTTTAAATCCTGTGAGTAACATTTTGATTTTCTGTGATAAAAATATGTATCCTATGTTCGTTCTCTGGGTGATATAGATAGATAGATATATCTGAGTCAGGAGGTCAAATATCTCTATACCAAATAGATGATACGAGCGGCTTCATCCTTGTGAGGATTTTTTTTAAATCTCTTAGGAACTCTTAAATTTTGCGGGACAAAATGTAGCCTGTGTCTGGTTCCGGGACGCTATCTATCTCTGCACCTAATTTCGTTAAAATCCGTTAAAGTTAGCAGACAGACGAACAGATAGATAAAAAACTACAAATAGACTACTGTGATATCAAACTAACAAGCTATAGTCACCAAGATAATGTGTAGTTGGATATGGAAAAATTATATAATGAGAAAAAAAATTCGTTTAAAAAATACTTTATTTCTGATTATTCCTTTTTTTATTTATGGTATATAGAAATTATATGTAATAAACCAGAAAAATTGGCAAACCCCATACCATATACCCATCACAACGTGTTATCTAAATTACAATCAATTTGATGAAAAGAAAGACATTTTCAGTAAGTAAGAGGAAAAATAAAAATATTATGTTCGAAAACAGTTTCACTCATTTATTTCATAAAATCATTTTGTGTTTCACTTTGTGAAAAAAAAATTGTGCTTCAATTTTTTTTTTCAGAACTCACTAGGTAAAAATTTCAGTTCGTAGAAGTAATTATTTCAGCCGTTTAATTTATCGGCTTGGTCGTTTCATAGCCTTTCCCCACAGGTATCTACCTACTATGGAGAAATAACTTTCTTTTCTCACAACGTTCAACCAAGCGAAAAGAGAAAGATAAAAATGGCGATTTTGGCTCTTTTGTCCTTGTGTAAAATAATTGTGGAAGAGATATAATATTTCCTTTAAATCGATTTTATATAAATCATTATAATCGTAAACACAGATACACCAAGCATTTTTTAAAAAGGTAGTTCGGTCATAGAGTTCTGCGTTTCTATGCCCAGAGTGATCAGTTAAATACGTCAACTAAAATATAATATTATTTCCTTCTTTTTGAGTAATCGCACAACACTAGGCCATTGAGCGAGGGATAAACGCCGAGGTTAAAGGGAATATAAAAAATTAAATTAAATGTTCCACTATCGAGAAAGGCTGAAATGCTGCTTTAATCCGTACTATATCTTAACTTTATTGAACCTATGTCTGAAAGATCTTGTCCCAGTGAACAAATCGCCTGGGATCGTATTATTTCGTGCGTAGATTTATTGGTGCAAGCGGTCCAAAGCAGGAACCTTTTGTAAGGTTTCAACATAAATTCTTGTCCTATTTAAACGGTTATTTGGGAAAGAACGATTGATGTTTGAAGGTTATTATAACGTTAGTTAAAAGTGATATAAGTTAGTGTCACACAATCTATACCTGCTTCTCTACTAATATTATAAAATGTGAAAGTGTGCCTATCGGTGTGTGTCTGTTTGTCTATTAACTTTTCACGGTCCATCTGTTTAACCATTTTTGATGAAATTTGATACAAAGATAATGATCCTCTATCAGTCCGCATGTGTCTAAGTTTATATGAAAGTCCGTCCTTTTCAAGTTATTTCCATGAAAATTGGTATTTGGGTTTTCTGTCACAAATGAAGAAAATGTGTTTCAGGGATTTTTTGGAAATTTCATCCCCACTGTGATTTTCTAAATTCCACCCGAGCAAAGTCGGGGCAGTTCAGCAAGTAACTACTTATAATAGAATCAAATCTTTTTTGCAGTGAGTAGGTATTTATGTAGGTAATACAGGTAGTATAGGTACTTTATGTAGGTAATACAAGACGTACTATAGGTACTTTACGTAGGTATTTATATTATGAACATGTACATGTATCATTTTGCATTTTGCCTACTTCAGGTCTGCAAAGGTTGATTTTAATTTTCTTCCAAATACACGATTCCAATAATAGCTAGTTTATTGAATTGTGGATGCCTTTTTTTATATTGGACCTTTTTTGATCAATCAAATGAAAGGGATCGGTAACTTGGTATAATAGAAAAACCTAACAAAAACTTACATAGTTCATTACCTTTTAGTACCTACTTATAAATGAAAATGTGAACTATTCTTTCATGATGTACGAAAGGGTGTTTGTTTTGAATTTCACTATTTTTTCTAAGAAGGTAAACTGTATGTATGATATTATTTTACTAATTATAACCAAGTGCACAACACCTCAACAATGACTCCTTTCCAAAATCACCTTTTTCAACAGGATACGAAATATGAAGACAAATATTTTGATTAAAATTAATTAATTGGAAGCATGTAGATACACTGTACACTTACTACCCCTAATACAGAAGAACTTACTTTCACACCAAGTGCTCTTATATTAAATTTCCTGCAGTTCCCAACATTGTCACCAGTTTGGCTTGAATGAGTGCAGTATATAAATACCGCGGGTGAGGAAAAGTTTGAATTCAAAATCCTGTTTGAAACTTCGCTCGTATGACCAACTTATGGCGCACAAACAAAGTTATCATATTATGCCAGTATGAGTTACTTTCAAAGCATTTAGGTAGGTAATGTAGACGCTTTGTAATCAAAGTATATTATTATGATTTATGACAGAGGCAGATTAACGTAGGTCAATTAGGTTGTCACGTTTTTAACCCCCGGCCCAAAAAGAGGGGTGTTATAAGTTTGACGTGTGTATCTGTGTGTCTGTGTATCTGTGTATCTGTGTATCTATCTGTGGCATCGTAGCGCCTAAACGAATGAACCGATTTTTATTTAGTTTTTTTTTTGTTTGAAAGGTAGCTTAATCGAGAGTGTTCTTAGCTATAATCCAAGAAAATCGGTTCAGCCGTTTGAAAGTTATCAGCTCTTTTCTAGTTACTGTAACCTTCATTTGTCGGGGGTGTTATAAATTTTTAATTTACACTTGTCATACACTCAATTACCTGTTTAGGGCCTGTTCACTACTTTTCCGCTATGAGCTATTGGAGCAAGATCCCATTGCCGCCAGACCTTACTTATTTTCTGAGTAACAAAATGTGTGGGAAGGAATATTGCTTAGCGCGGCGCAGCGAGTGGCAGCTAAACAAAATACTCGTATGTTGGATACACGTCACGCCACCGCCCACTGCCGCTATACGCACCGACTTTGATATTTTGACGTGGGCGACTTCGTATAGCTTGTCATTTGGTTCCTGAAAACCGCCCAGTTTTCCGTCCCACTCGCCACACCATCAAGTCGTGGGAAAACGGTAAAAAAGCGCACTTACCGGGCGTTTCTGTTGAAACCAAACTTTTATGTTTAAGTATGTTGTTAGGTAATATGAGTGAATCTAATTATCATCTTATTTTATCTAACAATCTAAGTACACCATTTGTTTGAAAGTATATTATTTCTTTAGATTCCTTCTGACATCAATTCGTACATAATAAATACATGGATTTTTACAAAATTACGCAATACGTAAAAGGCAAAAATATCTTGAATTCAAAGAAAATGTTTTAAAAATGTCAACCGGTGTCTCCAAATCGGAGTCGGAGTGCGTCAGATAATGCCCGCCGGTTAAGGGTCCCTTTTTACACGAATTACGAGCTCCTTCCCGTTAAACTG
Source organism: Maniola jurtina (assembly GCF_905333055.1). Classification (NCBI taxonomy): domain Eukaryota; kingdom Metazoa; phylum Arthropoda; class Insecta; order Lepidoptera; family Nymphalidae; genus Maniola; species Maniola jurtina. The sequence continues at coordinate 9,974,146 of NC_060030.1, forward strand.
TCAATGGTTGTGCTCAGAATACTTACCGCCAGCTCACTGAGTCGGGAAAATAGCTGTTGTTTCTGGCAAACGTTCCTTAAAGTGAGATAAAGTTGGAAAATATCTACAGATATTCCAGAGTCATTAATAAGCTACTGTTCTTACAATTGTTATGAATTTATTGTAAAGAAATATCTTTAGTATTTAGGTATATCGACAGAGATGACTTTATAATGCAGCTTGACCTCTTAAAAATGTTAGACAGTTTATGTTTCAGACTTGAAATTTGCGTATGAAAATATACTATAATAAAATATAATATATTTTTGATTGCAAACTGCTGAAAGCAAGCTTCTGATTTTACTTTTGGATGAATCCTTTTTTTTTCTCTCTCATCTGGCTTTACAAAGATTAGCCAATGTCAAGTTTGTAGTTATTTGTAATAAGTTAGTTAAACTATACAAGTATGGACCTCGTCTGTGCCAGCGCTCGCCGACATACACGCACGGCACCCCCTTAGAGCGCTTTCCAGTCAGTTTTAAAAAAAAAAAAAAAAAAAAAACACTCCAAAAAGGCAGAGCACGCCCGCGCCAGCTAACACCAACACAGACGAAGTCCGGATGAATCCTTTTACATTTTAAAGAGTGATGAAAAAGATCGCTTAAGATACAGAGAGCCAATTACTAAACTTGCTCTATTAGTATATTTCTAGTTTTTCCTGTTATGTACAGTAAAATTATAGGTATATGAATGTTTAAAACTAAATAACTATATAAAACATATTACGTGTGTACTTTTATACCCATTGAAATGCTTTTCGATACAGATAGGTACCTACTCCATAATATTATGGAAATAATGTGAACAGTTGCCCAGGAAGCTCCCAACTGCTATAAGGGGTAAACACAAACTGAATCCTTATTGAAACTTAGCAACATGTTTAGCCTTAGTAAAGCGAGGTATATCTGAAACATGGCATAATAAACAACAAATATTGCTTTTCATTTTCCGAGAAGAACCTACCTATATAAAGTTAACAATGTGCAACCTATTGTATTATGGACTATGTTCCATGTTCATGTTAAATACATGTTAGCGGTGTTACCTAAATATTTCATATATTTTTTATCTTATCCAGGTTTCTAATTTTAATTTTGAATAATATTGGTGCCAAGCACGTACCTACCTTCCATTTTGGAAACTACTTTTAATACTTTATTGTTTATTAAGGGACTTAAAATTGAATCATTTTAAAAGGCACGGAAAAAAGTTGAATATTTATTTATTTACTAGCCGATGCCCGCGGCTTCGCCCGCGTGGATTTAGGTTTTTGAAATTCCGTGGGAACTCTTTGATTTTCCGGGATAAAAAGTAGCCTATGTGCTAATCCAGGATACTATCTATCTCCATTCTGAATTTCAGCAAAATCCGTCCAGTGGTTTTTGCGTGAAGGAGTAACAAACATACACACACACACACACACACACACACATACAAACTTTCGCTTTTATAATATTAGTGTGATATCCTCCATACTATCATTATAAATACGAAAGTGTGTCTGTCTGTATGTCTGTCTGTCTGCAAGCTATTCACGGCTTAACAGTTTAACCGATTTTGATGAAATTTGGTACAGACTTAGCTTACATCTCGGGGACGAATGCCCATCCTTTAAACCGATTTATATGAAAGGCACAGAGGTAGCGTATTTATGTGTAGCACGGGTAGCACCCAAAAATTGACATAGGCAAACATGGAATTTTTTAAAAAACCTAAATCCACGCGGTCAAAGTCACGGGTAATTTTAAATAAATTTTTAAATTCTATGTAAAAAAGATAAGTTAAAAGCTGTTTATAAAGTGTCGCTATAATATATTCAAGGATATTTTTAAAAATCTCAAAGACAGGAAAGTATAATTAAAGTCAACTCTTTGAAGACTGCTAATTTTCTTTGTAAATAGGTAGATACAAAAGAAATCAACGGTCTTTATAAAAGTTACTTTTAATTTTTATTAAAGCGAGTAAAACAGGAAAGCCATTGAAATTACGACCTGCGTCGGTACTTAACTACCTTTGGCCATTTTTAGATCAATCTACAGGGTGTAACCAGAAAGAACGCTACCTAGCAAAAACGTAGACAGGTGATAATACTGATAATTACTGATAAGATACCACGCGAAAAAATAAATAACAAGTACAGAAGGTTCACTCCGTAACGACGTTCAAATAAACTCTTGTTATGGTTACGTCGCAATAAAGTGCAGTTCAGCTCACAAAGCGCTGCAGCCTGAAATTTAACAAAGCCTCTCTTTCTCTTACGTTGACTATAACCTCTTAACTCTCTCTCTCTCGTAAGATAAGACTTAGGGCGTTTGTTCATTCGTATTCAATTCGTATACGTTTTCGTAAAAATACGATCAACGCACTCGAACTGAACTGAGTGGCACTGCGCGCCACGGCAGTGTGCTGCCCATGTTCTCTCTAGCCGCAACGCGCCGCTCTATTTCGATATGCAGTATGCTCCGTACAAAATTATAGAAATAATATTTTGCCGCTCTGTGCCGCGTAGTGCAGTCACGCGCAGTGCAGCTGCAGTTCAGTTCTAGTGCGTACGCACCTTTATTCTTACGTCAAAATTCCGTCAAATACGAATCGTAAAAGTGCCCAAACGCCCTTACGGTAGAACCGTCAAAGAGGTGCGCCATCGCAGGTACATTTACAATCAAGAAGCTCCATAAGCTCTAATTACATTGTTAACAATAATATGTGTACCTAACCGTAGCGACATAACCGAGGCTAACATTATTAACCGATCATCCTCTGAGGACTTCGTAACGCTACCTATTTAGATAAGCTATCTCTAATTAAACCCAGGTTTGTGAGCGTCTATCAATACAACATAACTCGTATACATATAGAACAGGGATTAAAGTTAAGGCTTAAGTACAATCTATAAATTGCAGGCTATGTTCGTATGTCATTATGAAATGGATAATACAGGCAAGTAATAATGGAGAGTAATTTGAAGCAGCTTATCATCAGTCACAATAATTTTAAAACCCCCATCATAAAACTTTCATAGTTAAAAGTTTACGAACTTGTAGAAACTGTCTTATTTGCAAATGAATAAATTAGCTTTGCGAAAGACTTAAAAGCTATCGCAGACGATCTATAAAAATATAGTCAGACCTTTAATGTCTACGAAAATACAACACAGTTTTATTATTTACTAGAGGATGCCCGCGACTTCGTCCGCGTGGATTTAGATTTTTATAGATCCCGTGGGAACTGTTTGATTCGTAGCAGACAGACAGAGAGATAGACAGACAGACAGACACACTTTCGCATTTATAATATTAGTATGGATTAAATTGTACTGTGTTTTTATTGTAATAAAGCTTTATACTACTACCAATACATAATAAAATTAATATTACTACATTTTAGCGCAAACGGCCCAAAAATATCGATTATATCAGAGAATTGTTTGGGATTGTTTGGAATAGCCCTTCTGTATATTTAATTCAATGTGTCAAAGTCAAAGCCAATTAAGTACCTACCTCTTACCTCTACCTACCTACCTCTACCTACCTCTAGGTCTGTGTTAGCTCGTGTAGTATGTGTTATTTCTTGTCATGGAGATTAATGTGCTAGTATACAAGAGCGTTAGCTATTTCAGGTAATTACGCGGAACATAAAATGAGAACATCCACGGGAGCTAAAGTTTTCTCAAGTACTACACTTAGTCACTAGAGCAATTCACTACTTTAGTTCAGTCATCGTAGTTTACCTACTTAGGTTAATTAAGGTAAATACTATGCAAACGATAAACTAACTTGGTCTAAAATCTAACAAAATACATATAATATAGGCAAACGAAAGTGATAAGCGGTGATAGCCTAGTACTCAAGACGTCGTCGGTCTCCTGGTCGGGGGTCGGAGGTTCGATCCTGGATATGGTAACCTTAAAACACACATCTAACTTTTCAAAGTTATGTATGTTTTAAGCAAATTAACAAAATATCACTTGCTTCAACGGTGCAGTAAAAAAATTGTTAGGAAACCTACAAGCAATATTATAAATGCGAAAGTGTGTCTGTCTGTTTGCCTGCTACCTTTTCACGGCCTAACAGTGTAACCAATTCTGACGAAATTTGGTACAGGGTTAGCTTATATCCCGGGGACGGACATAGGCTACTTTTTATCCCGGAAAATCAAAGAGTTCCTGCGGGATCTATAAAAACCTAAATCCACGCAGACGAAGTCGCGGATATCCTCTAGTTATCTATAATGTTCTCAAAGGTGTGTGAAGTCTGCCAATCCGCACTTGACCAACGTGGTCATACTTACCCTTCTCATCCTGAGAGGAAGAGACCCCGTGCTCAGTAGTGAGCCGGATATGGGTAATGGGTATGATAACGTAATGAGGACGACAGCTAACATCAGTTTTTGCATAGTTCCCTGCCTGTGAAAGTACTCTCAAAAGAACACAAACAGACATACAAGCAGGCAGACAAAAGTTGTTGTATCTAATTGTAAAATAATAACAGATACTTATTTCAATTTTATTTACAAGTTCAAATGACTCCATAAAATATTATAAATACTAAGGTCCTCCAGAAAAAGAGCGCATTAGAAATAGAAAGCACTTACTAGAATAACAATGTCTGGGATCTGGATCCTAGTGTTAAGATCGACTGGCACCTTTTAAATGTTTTTAAGTTAATTCAAGTTTAATTAATTTTAATTTTAATTAACTTTAAGCTAGCTTTAAGTTTTATTGTAATATTTAAAAAAATTAATGTTCTATCACTGGCCTTTTTTTACAACCCTGGAATAAACTTGCAGCATTAAACCCAAGAAGCGAAAATTGTATGTCTATGTTTAAACTAGATGACTTTGGGCAAGTGTGCATAAGTATACTATGGATATGTCCATAGTTTTTCAATGGACACTCACTTTATAGAAAATAAAGTCTAAACACTACAATATCGTATACCGCGTCCATCCACAATTTATGTTTGGCCGCGCCTTTAGCAAAAGCCGTTGAAACTTTAATCGTATCAGCGCGCTGCAGGCGTAAAATAAAATTGTAGCGCTTTGAGCGTTTAAAAAATACCGGCCATCGAGGCGTTGCTTGTTGGGAAATAGTTCATAGTAACAGACAATCCAATTATTTTGTGCCGAACGCCGACCTTGGTTGGATGGTTGATCATGATAGTTTTTTTATCATTTTGGTCGAATTGACAAATACAGGCTACTTGGTTCATGTGTTCGTTTTAAAATAGTTTAGAATGTGCATTCCTATAAGTAAATCTTGAGGTACATAAGGACGGTCAAATGTAATTTGAAATATAAATTCCATGAAACTCAGAAAACACTACACTGGATCCTACGAACCCAATTTCCTGGATTTTTTTTCGCTCCATACAAATTACCTATACTCTCTACTGATATTGTAAATATGAAAGTGTGTCTGTCTGTTAGCTTTTCTAGGCCCATTCGTAATTCTGTCGTAATTAGGCACAGAGATAGCTTGCTGCCTGCAGAAGGACATATAAAATCAAAAAAGTCCTGGAAAATCAAAGTGTCCAACTGGATTATAAAAAACCTAAGTCCAGACCGAGGTCTTGGGCATCAACTACGATTTCGGCTATTTTTTTATTCTGGAAAATCAAAAAGTCACATTGAGTTTTTAAAAGACCATAATTTACGTGGGTGAAATCGCGGGCATCATACGACTATATTATAATGACGATAACCCTAGTGAAGCTGTTTTTATGGAAATGACACATGATACTGGCCCTTCTCTGCAGACTTCCCAACTTAGTCGGTAGGTACAGCAAACATAATATCCTAAATCGGTTCGTCTGTTAGTGCTGAAATATCGGGCTGATATTTTGCTTGTTCAGAGATTCTCACGCATACGATACGAATACCAGATTGAAGTCTGCGTTCATTGTTGAGGGTAGATCGAAAACAAACAAAACAAAACCCTTCACTTTGTGTTGAGTGTTTGCAACTTTATGGAAAAGACTAACGAACCGCCCCGACTTCGCACGGTAGAGAGACTATTCCAGTATACATTGTTTTCGGGTAAAAACTATTTACGCAGCGCACGTTACGAAAACTTTCAGGTGGGATATCATCATAAAAATAGCTTATTTTCACAAAATGTTCATAAATTAAAACCTATGATCTTTTTAGATATTTCTTTCTATGGCGAAGGCTTGGCGTGCAATAAATATTGTGATCCACAGCTATTTATTCCATAGCGTCATATTTACTGAGCGAGTAGATTAGAGTATTGAATATAGTATGGTTCACAGTATTTCTTGATTTTCAAATTCCCGATTGACATTCCACGGATCTTGATGAAATTTTTAATAGAAAAAATTAAGAAACTCCATTAATGATTATAACTGACAAGATATAACAAATGACTTGTTATAATTTTTGTTTAGCTACACATGTAATGTACCTAGGTATGAAGTCGAGCGAGCATATTAAAACAAAATTAGAAATCCAAGAGTGAAGCTCGCCCGACTTCATACCTAGGTACATTACATGTGTAGCTAAACAAAAATTATTTTCTACTTTTTAGTGTTTTTGGTTTTTGAAGTCTTCGGTTTTTGGATTTTCTTTTGAAAATTTTTTATTTCACAATTTTTAGTGGCCCCACTGTGCTATAATATGCTATGCCCAGTTAAAACCCTACTGTTTACTAAGCTATTACAGTGATCGCGAGCAATTTGCTCTTATCCATTGAGGAGTTCTGTTCTCCATCTCCGAAGATATTCATCAGATCTTCACCAAATTTATATGGGACCCTTTCAAACAAAAAAAAAATTTTCCAAATCGGTCCAGGGGTCTTTGAGTAATCGGGGAACATACATAAAAAAAAAAAAAAAGATCCCGACGATTTGAGAACCTCCTCCTTTTTTGGAAGTCGGTTAAAAATAGTTAGACAACCCAAACAAATAGTATATAAATAGTACCCATATTTACAGTAGCTCAAATATATCACATATTTAACTACATACATCCTGTACAAGATAATGCATGTTACTGCCGCTGTACCAATGTATTGTTTCGGTGTAGCAAAATGTGATAATTAAAAATTAAATTGTAGCGAAGTTCGGGCATTCAAAGCGACCGGGTATCGAAGCATAACACTTTGGCCCGAAATTGTCAGGCAGCTATTTTACCGCTGTTCAGGGATTCAAACGCATATGCTACGAGTGGCGTATTGAAGTCGGAACTTCCCGTTAAACGGGAGGAAAATAAACGGAATGTTTCGATTTGTTCTGTACAATGTGCAATGTATAGGTTTTCCTCGTTTAATTTTACTAGCTGATGCCCGCGACTTCGTCTGCGTGGATTTAGGTCTTCAAAATCCCGTGGGAACTCTTCGATTTTCCGGGATAAAGGTAAATCTATCTCCATTTCAAATTCAGCCAAATATGTCTGTTTTTGCGTGAAAGAGTTACAAACATACGCACATGCACACACACACACATTATTTGTCTATTCATCGGCTCTCTGATAAAAGGCAAAGAGTAGTTTGACTATTATAGGTAAGCCTTCTAAGAGGAGTAGATAAGACTTCGTTTTAGATAAAATAACGTTTCACGTGTTATAAACGGCGACAGTCATAATATTATCACAAATCCAATAAGCTGTTTCACGTTAAAATAAGCTATTTTGATTAATCTATGTTTACATTTTATTAAATTTAGTTTTAAAGAAAATTGGTTTGATTTAAAAGTGTAATCCCTGAACGTCAAAGTAAATAGGCTGGCGCAAACAATAAATCTTGGACATTTTCTTCCTGGCCAAGGCAAAAACGTATAATTAATTACCTTGCCCACTGCGTCGAGGTTGCCTTTGTAAAATCCAATCAGAGCTTTTGATTTTTATTTAGACACTAGAGAATGCCCGCGACTTCGTCCGCGTAGATGTAGGTTTTTGAAGATCCCGTGGGAACTGTTTGGTTTTCCGGGATAAAAAGTTGTCTATGTCAATAACATGGACGCAAGCTACCTCGGTACCAAATTTCATACAAATCGGTTGAGCGGATGGGTCTTTAGAGGGAATTCTTTGATTTTCCGGGATAAAAAGTAGTCTATGTCCGTCCCCGGGATATAAGCTAACCCTGTACCAAATTTCGTCAGAATCGGTTAAACTGTTGGGCCGTGAAAAAGTAGCAGACAGACAAACAGACAGGCAGACAGGCAGACAGACACACTTTCACATTTACAATATTATAGTATAATAGTATATAGTATGGATTGAGAGTGGTGCAAACAATATATAAGCACCATCAATGGTATTTTCTAATAACATTGGCCGAACTGATTAAAAAACCGGCCAAGTGCGAGTCAGACTCGCGCACCGAGGGTTCCGTACTCGGGAATTTTTTCCGACATTTTGCACATTAAATCAAAAATTATTATGCATAAAAATAACTGGTGTTTGACCAGCAGCTGACCAGTCTTCTTAATTTTATTATTAGTATCATTATGATATATACGTACTAATTAAGAATATTATATTATAGAGTATCATTTGTTTAATTCATACACACATATCAAATAAACAGTCTATGCTCATGACAGACTCCCCTGGGGCTCGACTAATTCCTCTCGCTCCACTGGACGCTGTACAACGCAATAAACTCGACGCATTCAAGTAAAGCATTCGACTGAGAGAGTTCTGATAAAAATAAGATGCGACTGCTATTGACATATTTTTTTCTGAGAAAACAATCTCGACTCTTCCGGAATAATAATATGATTTGCATCATATTCAAATCTTGTCTCTGTAGGTATACCTTCATATTCTCACCAAAGGTAGCCTGGTGGAGATTGCTAAAGAAATAAACAATATAAGACCGCCTTGTATCTATTCTGTATCTTGTGTGCAAAAAAGTATCTATCTATCTACCTATATGAAATTAACTGGTTTGGACCTAGACTTTCGGTTAGTCTGGATAGCTCTAGTGTAAGGTAATTTCTTTTCCTTGTTTAAAAGTAGGAGGGTGACCTAATAACCCGCCAAAAGTTAAGCGAATGGTACAATGATCTGTACGTATGTTTTGCTGAATCGTGCGTAAAATTGTTGCCCAAAATATTATGTGATCGAGACAAAATACATGATTTTATATTAAGTATAGTACAACTAGGTACTTAACTGATGCCCAACGTGCACTTCAATGTGACTTGCTGACTTATACATATTGTACCTAGACACATTGGTTATACTATGGCGAATGCATAGGTAAGGCAGGACAAGACAGGCAGCTATAAGAAACTTCGCTTCTATCGAGTGTCTCACGGCTTTTTAGTAGGTATGTATAATGATAACATGATGAATGATTGGTGTGTGAATAAATATCATGTTCATTTCAAAACTTATGGTGTATGCAATATGAATACTCGATGCATCCATTCTTAATTTATATATTCAGCCCGTATGGTCAGCGACGGACTAAGCCCCGCGGAAGCCCAGGGTGGCTTTGTTTTCACGAATGAGTTTTTTGTGGATTTGATTTCGGAAAGTCCGAAAAGGAAATTCCTGGAAGCGAGTCCAAATTTTACAGAAAAGATGTTTACTTCTCATATACTTAGTCAGTTCTTAATGTTAACGTAAAATGAGCTGGAAATTAAAAAAAAATATTAGCGAATAATATATCGCGCAAATCGAATGCGAAATTAAATCAATTGTTTTCCTGTTATATTCAGAAAAACGACCCTTTGGATTCATTATTTTTAGGAACTTCTCAAGGTTTGTTAAACCCGGGGCCCAGGGTGGACCGTCCCCTCCGCGCCACCTTTAGTCCGCCACTGCGTGTGGTAGAGCTGTCGATGAAAGTTGCATCGTATCAGCGAGGTGCAGGCGCGGAACAAAATTGTAGCGGTTTGGGCTTTCAAAAATACCGCTATCCGAGCGGGGCGAGTTGTTAAACTCATGCTGATTTTATTCACACTTATTTTTGCACGGGTATCAGAGGCTCTCGCTAGACAGTGTGCACCTCCTGGTTGTAAATGTTCAGACTTTCAGGCAGAGGCCAGAGTGGTAGGAACTTTGTCAACAGATGCCGTTGAGCATCGGCGGCTGCCGTCGACGCGCGTCAAAGACAAGTAGATATAGGGGCCTGATAGACAATCACACTTCACAGTAATATTATAAAGGCGAAAGTTTGTGTGTATGTATAATATGTGTATGTTTGTTACTCTTTCATGCATAAACTACTGAATAGATTTGGCTGAAATTTGGAATGGGCATAGATTATACCCTGGATTAACACATATGCCATTTTTTATCCCGGAAAATCAAATAGTTTCCACGGGATTTGGAGAAACTTATATCCACGCGAACGAAGTCGTGGGCATCATCTAGACAATAATATCACACGAACCACTGTATCACGATCCAAATATTGATGGTATCGCGATAATATTGACAGATTTCAAAATGGTCTTGAAATCCGCAATGGCTTTTTGTGCTGGAACTGCTTTCACTCTGTCTCAATTTCAGCACAAAGTCAGTCAGTTCAGTCAAAATTTACCAACACACTATCCACTTTCTTCTCAGAACGATGACGACTCGTATAAGAATATTACTGCTCCTAGAACATAATTGATAGAATTTAACAAAATAAAGACTCAGGCTACGTAGCGCCATAGTAGAAAGTTCTCAGAAACCTAACTTGGGCATTAATTAGGCACGCGAACTCAGATACACTTTTAGGTGAGTGAAGTTTCAACAAGGTCTCAATGTATGTTTCGTAATAGCTAATGCAGTTTGGTTTCAGACTGTTTATTAGTGAATGACAACCTGTTTCATACTCAAGGTTCTTTGTATCGCTCTCGACATTTAAATTCAAATTGCTAAGGATCGTTATCTCCATAACTAAGGGTGGAGGCTTTCTTAAGATATTCATACGATAGACTCTCAGATCCTTCCGCATAATACCTCCTTATCTAAAACTACCCTAATGCCCGCCTTCGTCTGCGAAAACACACAAATTTCAAACACCTGTTACTCGTGCAGCGTCGATAATATATCAGTCAGTCAGTCAACTTTTCCTTTTATATAATTAGATACTATTTTAAACAGATTACATATTTGTTCGACTACACCTACACTAGGAATAACCCTGTAAAGTTTAGGGCAACTTTACAGGGTTATTCTTAGATGTTACTGATAAAAACGGGACCGATTAATTAACATGCTCTCCAAGATATGTATGGGGGATAAAATAAATATTTAGATCTTCAATAACAGCACCCCTCCAGTTGCCAACTTGGAGTGACGTTACTTAACTAGCACAATCGGTGCATTCACACCTCTCTGTTGTTATAAGAAAACATTTCAGCGCTCCTTTTTGATACAGAATAATAAAGTTACGCTCGATATGTGTTCTATATCCAAAATCAATGCACAGTTTAGCAATAATACAGTAGAACAAAAATCTGGCCAGGTACGAGTCAGATTGCACACGAAGAGTAATTCACCACCATCTTACAAAAAATAACACATTTTTATTTTTTATGGCGACCATTTTGAAATTTTTAGTAAGTATTTGTTGTTAAAGCGGCAATAAAAATACAAATTCTGTGAAAATGTAACTCTCTACCGTAGGTTCACGAGATACATCTCACTGACAGACTGACGGGCGGATGGACAGCGGAGCCTTAGTTATAGGGTCCCGTTGGCACCCTTCGGGTACGGAGCCCTAAATACGGGGCCTTTAGTAAAACTTTCAGCTATACGACCGCAATACGCAACACTTGTGTCGCACCTTTGACAGGCTTTATGTGTCGTGGTCATGGCGTAAGTTAGTAAGGTTTGTAGTCACAAAATTGTATGATTTTCTTTGAATGACCATCCAATGCAATGCGGACGGCAACTTAGAAAATGCAATGGCCATTGTCCGCTATCAAAAGCGTAGACTAACTGTACGCTTGCTTAACTGTGATTATAGTAAGGTAATTAGTTCCATGTTGTAAGTTTTCAGGAGCCGGGAAGGAAATGACCGTGATTTGTTATTCTCCCCACTTCAAGCAACGTTAGCAAATTGAGTCCATAGGTAAAGATTGACGTGTGACGTAGAGAGGCACTTTTGGAGATTTTGATAAAAATCGCGTAGGTAAGTTGTCTTTCATAAATAATTATCTAGGTAATGCTGTAGCCTGTAATCTGTGGCCACCTAAGATATGTTTATGTTAATGCACGCTGTGACTGCCCGTAAGTGGAGTTGCATAAGAGCAATAGAAAGTAAGGAACAAAATGTATAATTAAAATGTGTAACTCTGTGGGCGGTACTATAGTAAATAAATAAATAAATAAATAAAGATGGACATCATAAGAATAGAGGACTACACTTTCAACCACTTATTTTACAACCTTAATAGGGGTTGAATTTTCAAAAATCCTTTCTTAGCGACGTTAGTAGATATTTGACCTTAAAAATTACGTCCAAAAGGTTGATGTGACAACGTACCTATCATATTGCGTTTTATAAGTCTGTTTCTGCCATTATTTTCCATAAATAAATCTCTCTTAATTTTAGAAACAACGTTTCCTACACTGGTTCAGCATTATTATAATTTATGCTTGGTCAACATTATTTTATTTGGAGATACTGCATCGGATCGGAACATCGTAATATTTAATAACTCCTTATAAAGACCTTTAAATTCTTGTCCACTTGGAAAAATACAATACCTACATTTCAATAGCAAGAAAATAATAACAAGACGCTTAAAGTTGCCTAACGACTCTAAACTAGTGAATTGCTCTAGTGACTCGGTGAAGTGGGGAGGTACTTGTGAGAACTTAAGTTCGCGTTTTCGTTTTACGTTCTCTGTTCTCTCTAGTAATTACCAACTGAAAATGCATGTAAGTACGTTAATTGTAAGAAAACCCCACTTATTATAAAATACACTTTCTGCCTAAGTTCCTAAACCGATTTTGATGAAATTTAGTTGCACGTTCAATAAATACTCTCAATTTTCCATCATACCCTGCGTTTCCCATCGTACCGGCTGCAGTCATCCGGTAAAGTTGCATTTTCATGGGTTGACCTGGGTAAAACGACTGATAATTCGACCGTGTAAACAATATTTTTATTATTTTATTATTGATACTGCTACACTATGAAATTGTATGGCATTGCCGCACCCGACTGAAAAACTCAGATTTGGTGCTAAGTAGGTATATATTTTCACAGTGTTTAGTATTGTCGCATCAGCCGCAACGCGTCCGCAATACGCGTTAATTTGCGGCCGCGACCCAGAAAGTTATACAATCCCAGTACCTACCCACATAGGTATATTAATAAAGTTGGTACGTAGTACTATTATATTATATTCTGTGATACAGGCACCACCGTCAGTTCACTGAATGAGTGCACGGTATCTAGGACAATATGGGGAGGAAAAGTTTATATTCGGAATCCTGTTCGAAACTTTGTTCATTTGATCGAGTTATGGTTTCCAAACAAAGTTGTTTCGTCGGAGTGCATTATTTTTAAACAGTTTAGAATTTAGTTTAACAGTCTCTGTTTTACTATGTAAATAATAAATAAATAATTAATAGGTAGCGAAGATGCGATATTCCCAGATAGGATTGTTTGTTCTACGCCTATACAGTTACACGCAAGTTGAACGGCAAAGGCATTGGTAGGCGAGTCGTAGGCCTTCATACACGGCATCGTGCCAAAAAGCTAACTCGGCTGTACTATTTTGGGGTGTAATGGTAACCAGCTGCAGCTAAACCCTTCGCCTATTTATGTAGTATAGGTAGCTATACAGTTTAACACCATTGAGGATAATCTGCATGATAAAGAATCTGCATAGTGATCTTTACAACTCTTAAAAGATTCTTATCTTTACAACTCACCTACCTACATCTATACATATAATAAAATTGTAGAAAAGTGGTGTCTGTACAATGGAAATATATAAAAAAAAGTAGCAGGGGTTGTTATTATATCGATGCCGAACCCGAAATTGTAATTATTTTTTTCTTTGTCTGTTTGTCTGTGTGTTTGTGCATGCTAATATCAGAAACGGCTAATTCGATTTAGATGCGGTTTTCACTAATATATTGTAGTAAGCTTCACTTAACATTTAGTGTTTATTTCATGTCAATCGGTTCATAAATAAAAAAGTTATGTCAATTTAAAGAATCACGGCGAACATTTTTAACGTACAGAGTACGTACTACGTACTATACGCCTCGCGCCTGAGCGTCCGTGGCTATATAAAGCGCGCTGATTCCACGCGAACGAAGTCGCGGGCACAGCTAGTCATACATAAAGGTCATATTCCACATTGATATTATCTTGTAATATTCGTAGTGCAATTCGTAATCCAGAATTACTCTTAGCTTACCAACCTATTACCAACAGAATAGGATATTTGACGTACTTAAGGAAAGGATATACAGTAGGTATACTTGAATCTAGAAGATAGGTAGATTTCTTATTTGTATCAGTAATGAAAAGCGCAAACATGATCGTTTCTAATCCATGCTAATATTACTTATTCGTCATATTTGTTTATCTGATTTCGACGAGGTACAAAGGTAGCTTGCATTCCGGAGATGGACAAAGGCTAGTTTTTATCTTAGAAAACCGAAAAGTTGTCATGGGATCCTTATTTTCTAAAGTCTACGCGGATGAAGTTATGGGCATCTACGAGTAGCTTACTTATAATTTATGTGCTCTACACAAGTGGAGCAGAAATTATTCGAAAGGAGGACTCTATCTACGAATTGGTACATACTCGTAGTTTTCATTGTGCATAACGTTTGCAGTTTCATTAATTAACACATGCATCGCGTTGACTGTTTCTCGTACGAAGTTCTAAATTCGCTCAGAAAGTTAGAGCGAATTAATACGGGTGCAATGCGAAACATTTCTATTAAGAGAACTCTTATTTTAATGTCTTAGCGCTGAAGAATACCTACAACAATATATACACACTACACAAACTAGATGAGGCCCGCGACTTCGACCGCGTGGATTTAGAATGTTGAATCCCGTGGGAGAGCTATGATTTTCCGGGACAAAACGTAGCCTATGCCCATCCCAGGGTAGCGACTATCTTTTGGCCTTCAAAATTTATCTACCTGCTGTTAAGGGTATTTTTTTAGAAAATGAAGTTTAGGAGCCTACCTATTTAGATACGATCTGATCCGATTTATTTTCATTTTACAATGTTACATTGATAAGTGGTTAGGTATATATCTTAAACCCACCATGGTATGGTCTGGGTAGCTATACAAAGTATATTTAAGTAGAATTTGAGGAAAATGTGAAAATTCATCATCAAACAACATCCTTTGAATTAAAATTACGTGAGTTAGCCGTGAGTCATGTAGCGTTGCTGAAACGCTTTTCGGTTTTAGTCGATTACAGCGGTAGAATCGAATCGACCATCCAATAAAACTAATAGATATGATCGCACCGATATTCATCAGCTGTCTGCTGACAAAGCTCGCTCTCGGCCCACGCTCCGAGGCGTCTCATTCCAATTGCTTAAAGTCCTAGCTATGAAAAAAGTCTCCATAAATCTAGGCTCTACATTAATATGCCTCTAGCTATGTTAGGGTCAAAGCTAATCAACTATTCTTTTCTTAAATATTACAAAAGAAACTTCACAAGTATACCTCTACTAAATTTATAATATACATGTAAGTACTTTGTATGAACCAAAATGAAAATGAGGTTCTATCGTACGTGGGGACGCACAACTTTTTGCTTATCAGGTGCTACGGGTAAGCACGAGTAGGTCGAATGATTACATCTAAAGGATTATTATATACGTGGAACCGTTTATCCTTAATTACTCATTTGCAACATTCTACCAAAATGATGTTCCGTTGAAGAGATGAATTATTTATTGGATGCGAACGCAGTGAAACTCTGGAAAGCCCTCGCCACTTTTACATTTTAAATAACGTTTGTGGAACACCGCACGAATTCGGAGTTCCGGTCAGACCCCACAATTATTAGTATGCAAAGATTGAAGGTGAAGGTACTTAATTTTGACTTCAATTCATCATCATTGGTCGACCTGAATCAACCTTGGAGACCTCCTTTACGTAGTGAAAATAAGGTTCCTTTTCCTATTTAATATTGTAGAAAAGACACATCCCTTCACTTTGGCTCTTCTGCGATGGACATAATATGATTATTTATTATAACTTTTTATCCTGCGTCAAAATATAATAATATGCAAATAAGTAATACATATTGATTATATTTTGTAGCTAGTTCAGACGCGGTTTCGTGGCTTGTAACCACGCTAACAATTAGTTCCACCAACCTTTCAATCAATTTTGACCTCACAAATACGTACTAGACCGCGTGCTAGACGATGCGTGTATCAGACCATCCAATATTATTAACCACCACTTAAACCAAGCACCTGCAATGTAATTCTTGACAACGCTATCAAAACCTGTCTTTGTCCCATCTAACCTTCCCCTTTTACAAGATGCTCGAAACACTCAGGTAATCTAGTTACTAACTTCAAGACGTCTAACACCGGCTTCCCACGGTGCGTGAGATTGCAGACGAAGGTGGTCCAGTCCCCAATGCACCGTGGGCCTTTGTAAAAAATGTATCGTAAAACTGTGGCCTCAGTATCGAATTGTCGCAAGCGGAAGGTTTAGGTTAAGCCAACGACATCTTATTGATCCAAATCAAGGTAATAAGCATACTAGTTTGGTAAACTTCATGAGAACCCATGGACCGATAGTAATTTTATTAATCATCAATACACCATTCTGCTGAAAAATTAATCCTCCCGTAGTCAGGTAACGGCTCTATATTGAACTGCCGGTAATGGGACTCTCGATCATTCGAAACACGTCTGTCTAAAATCGAGTAAACGTCCACGGATGTAACAAACAAATTGAAGCATTTTATTTCCTTTGTTCTCATTCCGATCGGCGACGAGCCACGTCAATGTGCCATTCGTAGCGGATGCGTGTGAATCCCCGAACGCGATGAAATATCAGCAAGACCATTTCCCGACAACGCGCACTGGTTTGATACTCGTAGTTGGTATTTTTGAAGCCCGACAGCGCTGCAATTTCATTTGACGCGCAGTAAGTACTTGACTGAAGAATCATTTGACTCTTCGTAAAGGTTATTTTAAGTAGATACTTACCTACCAACTATGTATTTAATATGTACAAGACTTAATAAACACTCGTGTTCTTTAAAAGAGAAGCGCTTATTAAGTCTTGTACCCTTGTACCTATTAACAACATTCAATCCGAACTACTGGACACGGGTCTTCTCCCAGAATGTGAAGATACATTATGTTAAGATCTACCACGCTGGCCAAGTCGGTTTAGCAGATTTCAAATACCTTTCAGAACATTGCTGAGAACTCTCAGGCATGCAGATATCTTCACGATATTTTCCTTCTGCTTTCTTTAAAGGTAAAGAAGCATAACGGATACTTCCTATAAAATAATATTAAGTACCTAGGTTTAAATTCTAAAGGGTCAATGAACTAGGTAAGCATAGTGTTTTTCAATCCCAGTATCTTCTTATAGATTTTATAAGTCAAGTTTTGATGAGCACTAGAGCGTTAAGACCAAATGCTAGCAGGTTGGAAGAGCGAGCATTCACCCCAGATTCACCCCCAGATGTAACCGAAGCGAAATACGAAGCTCTGAAATCTGAATCATACACATTTTCTTTAGAAGTGAAGAGAGCTGTAGTATTTTGGTAACCAAATTATAGACTAGCTGACCCGACCCGGTTTTGCTTGGGTGGAATATCTGAAAATCCTTATATAGTGCGGGTCCCAGACAAAATCTACACGCAAAATCAAGTTTAGGTACAGACCCAGGTGTTTGGGCTTTGATTTATCGGCCAGTTAGTTTCTCCTTTTGTACACCTACTAGCGACCCGCCCCGGCTTCACACGGGTTTAATGCTAATAATGATGCCCGCAGCTTCGCCCGCGTGAATTGGTCGGATCCCCTGCAGCATCAGGATTGAGGAGTTGTAATCCTAATTTTTTATGGGACAATGTCGCAAAAAAACTGCCATACCCATTCCAGTTTAGCCCAGTGACATTGCAGTCAAGGTTAGCTTGTATCTCACTAGCTCGAAATGTCTACCTGATTAAATGACAATAGAGGGTCATGACATGTCAAATTGCTAGTTTGAAGGAGAAATCGTCTATGTCATTCGCGTTATCTTTGCCCTTAACAATTAAAAAAAAATTACGCAAATCGGTTTAGAAATCTCGGAGATATCATTGTACAGGTAGAGAAAAACACAACTGCAATTTTTAAAGTCGGTTAAAAAAGTAGCCTATGTTACTCCTTGGCTTGGTTAATCCTCTACTTGTCTATAAAAGTCACGACACTTCAATTTTATTTATTAGTACCTACCTAAGTATTGACAGACTTCACACACACCTTTGAGAACATTAAGGAGAACTTTTAGTAGAATGATATCTGCCTGCTGTAGTCACATAAAAAGGGACGATTTCAGACTAGAAAAAAACTGAAAGTTGAAACCTGGGTCTAGTTTGAAAAGTGCCTCCATTTTGCGTCTGACATGTTTCGTACGCGTCGGTGCTGAAAAAAATATTTTTTTAATTCTACCAAAGTTAAAAAAAATGGTTTTCAGTAAGGTTTGAGAGTTAAATAAATGCACACAAAAATGTGACAGTGACACAATATAGGGCAAGATTTTTCATTTAGTACAACTTGTACTGTACAAGTTAGCCCTTTACTGCAATCTCACCTGGTGGTAAGTGATGATGCAGTCTAAGATGGAAGCGGGCTAACCTGGAAGGGTATGGCAGTTTTCATTAAACTGCTTTGGTTTCTCCACGGCATCGTACCGGAATTACACTAAATCAATAAAAATCTAGAAACGCTTTTAGTCAATCTAGCAAAGTATTCAAGCATGAATAATTCAATTAACATTAAGGATCTCTAAGTAAAATTAGAGCAGAATACTCTAGCCATTCCCAAATATCTATCAAGGGCCATAATCAGCCGATAACAACACAATAATTGTTAGACTCCTCGTAGCCTATGACATTAATTTATTCAAGACGCAACTGAAAGCTGGTCCTGTTTCACGTAATAACATTTTCTGGCCCGCGAGCTTAGACAAATTGCCTTTGGCGTAAATGAGTTACGAAATAACTAGCGATTAAGTAAGGTACAAGTTTATTAAAGCTGTAATGGACTGGTTTAAATTAAGATGTTGTTTTTACAGGAAAATGTTTGGAATTGGCTGAAAACGTAAGCAAAATATTTACTTACCTACCTTATTGGTATTAAAAAGTGGAACAGTTCCACGAGTTTCCGAATTTTCAGTATTGCTTAGATAGGTACTATGTCGTTAGATAATGAGGATATTACGAGTCATTTGGCTTATATTTTACAAAAATTCTTGCAGCCGTTTCCTACCAGGAGGTGCCCAAACTTGGTAGGTAATACCTACCTATCCATTGTTTCCATAATGGTACCTATCCATTAATGTTTTGGAAATGTAAAAATCAAAGGGGTGTGGGTTTAATAAAAACTGCCATAGCCCTTCCAAGTAAGCCCGCTTCCATCTTAGACTGCATCATCACTTACCATCAGGTGAAATTGCAGTCAAGGGCTAACTTGTATCTGAATTTTAAAAAAATGTACCTAATGATGAAATATATTTTTAGAATCAGCTAGTGAAGCGCTTTTATTTGATATCCCGTTCGATGGGTTTCAATTTTTTTAAATTACATACACGAAAATGATGAAGACATTTTTTTAGAACCACATGACTTGCCGACATTATCAAAAATACATCTTTGTGACCAAGGGTAGGTACCTGTGTATCATTGTTAAACATATTCCGCTCGCGCTATCCACTCTAACTAATTGCTTCTCTAAACTCTGTCGAGTAAAATAGGAAGAGGAAGCTACTTAGTCAAATTAAGCCAAGTCGTATTTGTATACCTAGGTCCTAGGTATCCTATATAAGTAGGGAACCTATCTATTTACCTCCTTTAAATCCTGGACATTTCTGAAACTTGAAATAGTCGTATTTACATTAGTCTACCTAGGTATCTACCACAGAAGTTTTGTGTTTAATTAGGTTTTATTATTTTCATCTGAAACTATCTAATGATGATTAACATACTTGAATTCACACGATGCAGGGACGCAGGTGCCCTCCAGCATGATGCAAAGGATCGACGATACGATATTATCAAGAGTCGTAAGACCGCCTATCTAAATGGTTGGATGAGGAAGGCCGAGGCTCTTTGTGATACTCCAATAATAAACGTCGTCCACACTCCACATGATGAAAAGATAATGAATTGACGAAATAAAGATAACTTTTTTTAACCTATATTTGTTTTGAATAATTTCGTGGTTATTTGCATAAAACCACAAAATAATAAACGAAATTCTATACAAGGGTGCATTTTAACTTGAAAACTGTAAATATAACTGTAAAAATAACTCAAAAACAACCAAAAATTTCGGACATGGTGTCATTTGACGAAATTAGCTGCAAATGAGCTCTACTTTCACCCTTTGCAAGGAATGTATACGATACTCGTATTTCTAGTCACTCTTTATAGCTAAAATAAAAACGTGATTGCACTAGGCATATGAATGGCATTGGTTGTATTTACTAAGTAGGCACTTGCTTGTAACTTTTAAGTAACTGTAAAGTTGCCGACGCTCGAATACACGCTAATGATGCTCACTTAGTGCGCATAGCGTTCGAATAGGCAATTAAGGACGTATTTGCACACTTGTATAGATTTTCGGTACGCTTTGTGGCTAAAATATACTAAGTAAATTGGAACTACAGATTGCTAAAAATAGATTGGTCCTTTATCTCCAGAGATCGAGTAATTTTTTGATAAAATCATTAATTTTGATACTATAAGAACGATTTTCCTTCACCTCTTCCACGCAGAATTAACGATTTAGGGTCAAGTTTAGGTACATTTTTCTCAGTTTACGTACGGATTTTATTCTTCTAATAAATATTTTCCGTTAGCACATAATGTGTACCTCAAAATGTGAGATTATTATATTAATAGTATTATAAAAATAAATAAAACATCGTGTATAAATTTTTCACGTATTTTGCTTCAACCGCAAACCTTAATACAGTGCACTAAGGGTTATTTTGATATTGGGCAGGCAATGGTATGATTTCAAAATTATATCAGTCAGCGGCCAGCCGCCTTCGTGGGTGGTCTCTGCGTCGGTTGCTATAATTTTTTGATGTGGAAAAGATCGCTGTACGAACACAAAATAGTTCGACAAAACCCTAACTGATATTTATAGGTACTTATTCCGTGATTGTGCTGATATTTTGGCAAGGTAAGATAATAATGATAATATTATGTACCTATTATCACATTTTATCGTTAGCTGGATTTTTTTCTTGAGCATGATAGTGATCTGATAGTGAACTTCGAAGGCTGCGACAGGAACTTGAAGACTAGAAGAACTAGATGTGTCCAGTTTGGGCTCGTTTTCTTAGTCATGACGAGATCTTACCTCCGGATTTGTGGAGTGACCTGATGGTATACCTCGAAAGTCACTATTGGAACTCGGAGACGAATAGAGCTAGGTGTTTCGAGTTTGGGCTCATTTTCTTAGTCATGATGAGATCTTACCTCCGGATTTGTGGAGTGACCTGATGGTATACCTCGGAAGTCACTATTGGAACTCGGAGACGAATAGAGCTAGGTGTTTCGAGTTTGGGCTCATTTTCTTAGACATGATGAGATCTTACCTCCGGATTTGTGGAGTGACCTGATGGTATACCTCGGAAGTCACTATTGGAACTCGGAGACGAATAGAGCTAGGTGTTTCGAGTTTGGGCTCATTTTCTTAGTAATGATGAGATCTTACCTCCGGATTTGTGGAGTGACCTGATGGTATACCTCGGAAGTCACTATTGGAACTCGGAGACGAATAGAGCTAGGTGTTTCGAGTTTGGGCTCATTTTCTTAGTCATGATGAGATCTTACCTCCGGATTTGTGGAGTGACCTGATGGTATACCTCGGAAGTCACTATTGGAACTCGGAGACGAATAGAGCTAGGTGTTTCGAGTTTGGGCTCATTTTCTTAGTAATGATGAGATCTTACCTCCGGATTTGTGGAGTGACCTGATGGTATACCTCGGAAGTCACTATTGGAACTCGGAGACGAATAGAGCTAGATGTTTCGAGTTTGGGCTCATTTTCTTAGTCATGATGAGATCTTACCTCCGGATCTGTGGAGTGACCTGATGGTATACCTCGGAAGTCACTATTGGAACTCGGAGACGAATAGAGCTAGGTGTTTCGAGTTTGGGCTCATTTTCTTAGACATGATGAGATCTTACCTCCGGATTTGTGGAGTGACCTGATGGTATACCTCGGAAGTCACTATTGGAACTCGGAGACGAATAGAGCTAGGTGTTTCGAGTTTGGGCTCATTTTCTTAGTCATGATGAGATGTTACCTCCGGATTCGTGAAGTGACCTGATGGTATACCTCGGATGTCACTATTGGAACTCGGAGACGAATAAAGCTAGCTGTTTCGAGTTCGGGCTCATTTTCTTAGTCATGATGAGATCTTACCTCCGGATTTGTGGAGTGACCTGATGGTATACCTCGGAAGTCACTATTGGAACTTACAAAACGAGCTCAAACTCATAACATCTAACTCTACTCGACTCGAAAGTCCAATAGTGGCTTTTGAAGTATACCTTCAGAGCACTCCAACAAGTTTCAAGGTATAATCTCGTCATAACTAACAAAACGAGCCCAAACTCGAAACACCTAGCTCTATTCGTCTCCGAGTTCCAATAGTGACTTTCGAGATATACCATCAGGTCACTCCACAAATCCGGAGGTAAGATCTCATCATGACTAAGAAAATGAGCCCAAACTCGAAACACCTAGCTCTATTCGTCTCCGAGTTCCAATAGTGACTTCCGAGGTATACCATCAGGTCACTCCACAAATCCGGAGGTAAGATCTCATCATGACTAAGAAAATGAGCCCAAACTCGAAACACCTAGCTCTATTCGTCTCCGAGTTCCAATAGTGACTTCCGAGGTATACCATCAGGTCACTCCACAAATCCGGAGGTAAGATCTCGTCATGACTAAGAAAATGAGCCCAAACTCGAAACACCTAGCTCTATTCGTCTCCGAGTTCCAATAGTGACTTTCGATGATACCATCAGGTCACTCCACAAATCCGGAGGTAAGATCTCATCATGACTAAGAAAATGAGTCCAAACTCGAAACACCTAGCTCTATTCGTCTTCGAGTTCCAATAGTGACTTCC
The DNA here is from genome assembly GCF_905333055.1 of Maniola jurtina. Lineage (NCBI taxonomy): Eukaryota > Metazoa > Arthropoda > Insecta > Lepidoptera > Nymphalidae > Maniola > Maniola jurtina. The sequence goes on from NC_060030.1 coordinate 9,997,476, forward strand.
AAAGTATACCATCAGGTCACTCCACAAATCCGGAGGTAAGATCTCATCATGACTAAGAAAATGAGCCCAAACTCGAAACACCTAGCTCTATTCGTCTCCGAGTTCCAATAGTGACTTCCGAGGTATACCATCAGGTCACTCCACAAATCCGGAGGTAAGATCTCATCATGACTAAGAAAATGAGCCCAAACTCGAAACACCTAGCTCTATTCGTCTCCGAGTTCTAATAGTGACTTTCGAGGTATACCATCAGGTCACTCCACAAATCCGGAGGTAAGATCTCATCATGACTAAGAAAATGAGCCCAAACTCAAAACACCTAGCTCTATTCGTCTCCGAGTTCCAATAGTGACTTCCGAGGTATACCATCAGGTCACTCCACAAATCCGGAGGTAAGATCTCATCATGACTAAGAAAATGAGCCCAAACTCGAAACACCTAGCTCTATTCGTCTCCGAGTTCCAATAGTGACTTCCGAGGTGTACCATCAGGTCACTCCACAAATCCGGAGGTAAGATCTCTTCATGAGTAAGAAAATGAGCCCAAACTCGAAACACCTAGCTCTATTCGTCTCCGAGTTCCAATAGTGACTTCCGAGGATACCATCAGGTCACTCCACAAATCCGGAGGTAAGATCTCATCATGACTAAGAAAATGAGCCCAAACTCGAAACACCTAGCTCTATTCGTCTCCGAGTTCCAATAGTGACTTCCGAGGTATACCATCAGGTCACTCCACAAATCCGGAGGTAAGATCTCATCATGACTAAGAAAATGAGCCCAAACTCGAAACACCTAGCTCTATTCGTCTCCGAGTTCCAATAGTGACTTCCGAGGTATACCATCAGGTCACTCCACAAATCCGGAGGTAAGATCTTATCATGACTAAGAAAATGAGCCCAAACTCGAAACACCTAGCTCTATTCGTCTCCGAGTTCCAATAGTGACTTCCGAGGTATACCATCAGGTCACTCCACAAATCTGGAGGTAAGATCTCATCATGACTAAGAAAATGAGCCCAAACTCGAAACACCTAGCTCTATTCGTCTCCGAGTTCCAATAGTGACTTTCGAGGTATACCATCAGGTCACTCCACAAATCCGGAGGTAAGATCTCATCATGACTAAGAAAATGAGCCCAAACTCGAAACACCTAGCTCTATTCGTCTCCGAGTTCCAATAGTGACTTCCGAGGTATACCATCAGGTCACTCCACAAATCCGGAGGTAAGATCTCATCATGACTAAGAAAATGAGCCCAAACTCGAAACACCTAGCTCTATTCGTCTCCGAGTTCCAATAGTGACTTCCGAGGTATACCATCAGGTCACTCCACAAATCCGGAGGTAAGATCTCATCATGACTAAGAAAATGAGCCCAAACTCGAAACACCTAGCTCTATTCGTCTCTGAGTTCCAGTAGTAGGTTCCAAAGTATGCAATTTCATCAAGTCGGGAGGTAATGTAATGCTATCCTTCTCAGATTATTTTAGTCATAGTAGGAGCTCATAATTTCATAAGCATGGAAATGTTATTCATTGCCAAGAAGTCATGGTGAAATATTTCATCATCAGACCCTTAGTCTGTAGGCACTGTTCTACTTACTGTATTATTGTCAAGATACATATTTAAAAAAAAAACTGTTAAAAAAAAATAGATGACCAAATATAAAATAAAATAAAAATATAAAAGTATCAAAATCAAGTCGATTCACTCATTTTGACGCAGCTGTGTGCGTGTGGGCAGTGTACTTATGTAGTAGTGCAATTTTGATACCTATTCATTTTGCAAAGACGTCCTTAAGGTCAGGCCACGAAAATAAAATGAAGATAGTCGGTAGGTACCTACTCGGCATAGTGCTTTGGTAGGTAGGTGCGTATAAATCGGTTGATAAATTTTATTTAGGTACTTCAACATCAATTAATTACAAATCGGTTAAATCTTATTACTTGTCATTTTATAATCACCGAAGACGAAATTTTGGCGAATTCCATAAATTCTCAACACAAAACCTGGCAAAAAAACCGTTCAAGTGCGAGTCGGACTCGCACCCAAAGGGTTCCGTAGCCATCGCACAAGAAATAACTTTTTTTTTTTTTTTAATTTTCTTGGCAGCCATTTTGAAATTTTTATTATTTGTTGTTATCTGCAGTAGGTACCTACTGGCATAGAAATACACATTCTGTGAAAATTTCAATTCTACACGGTTGACGATATTCAGCCCGCTGACAGACGTATAGACGGACGAACGGGCGGACAGCGGAGGCTTAGTAATAGGATCCCGTTCGCATCCTTCGGGTTTGAACTCTGAAGGCACTATAACGTTTCTAAAAGAGAGAGCACACCTCATAGTACGCGACAGGTCAAAGGGCAATCGGGGTGGGGACGCCCCGCAAACCCCCCGCGCTAACCCGGTGCGGAATAGCCCTTGTTACGTGCGGGTGTGCGCGGCGTCCCTTTAGTCTCATACCCCGATGGCCGATTGCCATCTCGATCTGTCGCGTACTATAACTAGATGAGTACGGCTCTGAATATTTTCTACAAAAAAATCGTCAAAAAATTCAATTTATTCCTCAGTTAAGTAAATAGGTATTATTATTTTGGCGATAAGAAAAGCGGCCCTAAAATGAATAAAACACAAAATAAAAAATCCAATAAGGATCATAATTTATTTTATAAAATTATATATACACTATACAATTGACCAAACGACCTTTAGCGTGACGAAGTATTCAAATTATCGAAAAATTAAAATAATCTGACCACATAAAATAAAACTAGCAATTCTATATAATAAAATTGGCTACTTGTGATTATTTATATTACTAAAACCCATCTGCTAAATAATTAATACTATTATACTGATAGAGTCAGATTCTGCAATACTAGATCATACTAAAGGTCGTGACGTGACGCATTAAAGCGTCCTACACAAAATCATTTCATTGGTAGGTAATAATAATAAAATCTAATATTTACAAGTAACTATTTTATTATTTACATTTTTCACAATTCTCCAGTCAGTTTTTATGAATTAAGTTATATACAATGAAATCCTAAAACCAAGTGGCAACTAGTAATAAAACTTGCATACGTTAGCTATGAGAAATCACTTGCAAACACTTGCTGCAAGTCAACTTCTCCTTTTGTATACTATTTACTCTATCCACGGAAAGAAGTTAGCTTACAAATTGCACTAATCACAAGAAAACTAGTCGGGGCCAATGAACTATGTATATCAATCAGTACCTTATACGGAAAGGATAATACAAACAAAAATCGTACTACTACTAATTAATTATTATTCTTAGTACCTATGACATCTCAGGTTGTAAGCAAAATCTCAGTGGGCTTTAACCATTTTCACTCAACAAACAATCATCAACATGTTTTCAAAAAAACATTCGAAATTCCCTTCGAAAATATATTCAAAAACATTCAAAATTCAATTCGAAAACATAAGTTTCGTCTATGATTGGTTGGTGACTCAAGATTTTTGTCTCTGTCATTCGTATGGGATTCCGTAACAGAGAGAGTTACTAACTTCTTTCCATGGATCAAGTATAAAACGTGCAGAATTTGACACTAACATGACAATGACAGCTGACTTCCGCAAGTTTTATTGCTTGTGGACACAGCATTTAATTCATATTGCTTTAAATTATCTACGTTATAATGTGAAAATAATATTATGACAAAAACGAATATAGGCCAAGAGACACTAAGTAAATCTCAGCAATCGAATATTATACATGTTATGATAGTCAAGGTATCAACTTTAGTGTAAGTAATACCTATGCCTAAGAAATCTTGTGACTGTAACTAAAAATTCTACACCTTAATATTTCATGAAAGCTTCAGTCAAACTAAGGCAAATCCCGCAAGGGACCAGTAAGGTTCTTGAGAGTTTACATCTAGCCAAAGTTGATAGAATTCGAGCGACTAAACAAAGTCAAAGTAAATTGGACCTTAATAGCCTAGCTGTAAAGCTTAAGTTTGTTCCATACATCTACAGCCAGCGGAAACGTTGCTAATAAAATTTACTGAATACATGACTTTAAATCTAGAGCCTTTAGGTCCATTTAGCTCTAATTCTATCAACGTTGGTCAAATGTCAAATCTCCTAGTAGCTAGGGCTTGAAATTCGAACTATTTTTCAACTCCGGAGTCGGAGTTTTGAGACTGCATTAAAAAAGTTGAATGTGATTACATGATGCGATTTTTGAATATTTCTTGCGTTTCAACGAATGTTCAATTCTGTTAAGCATGAAATAAAACAAATTTCCATTGATAAAATTGGGTAAGTTTTACTCTATTTCATAATATGTACAACTCATCAAAACTTTTTTTTTAAATCTGAAAATCGAAACTCCAGTTATGTTCACGAAGACTTCGGCTTTCCACCATAACCAGAGTTCCGGAACTCAAGCCCTCTAAGGTTACTGTCCACACAAGTTTGTCGACGCAATCAGATATAGTAGTATCCCCGATCTCGTGCCGAATTGGACTCGGTTTGATCGCAGCTTTAAAAAGTCAAACTAAATAAAATTAAAGAATACAAAATACATACATCGAATGCAATCTAAATGCCTGAAAACTTGGTAACGTGCAACAGTGCCGCAGTAAAGCGATGATAACAATTAACTAAGTATAAGATCACATTACAAGACATTTCAGTGTTAACAAGACAAAAAGTTGTGGTCGCTGACAGGACTTTCTCATAATTACATTATTTTCATTCAGAGACAAGGTTGAAGACATCAAATACCCTTAGTGTGGTCTTATGCTAATTTTTAATTATAAACATTCATCACAAAAATCTCATTTATAATTTTGTCATAAATTAAAAAATTTAACAAGAATTTCATAACAATTGCATGTCAATGTTTTCAATATAAACGTGATAATAAGTTGGTATTTTTGATAAGAGCAGAAAGCTGTCAATATACTAAAAACTTTTATAAATCTATACTAAATCAATTTATTTTACTGTGTTAATTATTACAGAGCAAAAATAAAATAAACAATAAAACAATGGGAAGTATTAAGGTGCATTTACATATTTGCCCGACAGAGAACGTATGACGGCCGGCGCGCGAGCTACCTGTTCATATATTCGTTTCTAGCCGCATCTTTCAATGCACATTGACGAGATGTTGATGACATTAGGGTGGTTACAAACTTTTCTGCGCGTTTAGCACTCGTTTTTACACCCATTTACATACGCTCTTCACAAACACTACGCTCGTACGACACGCACGTGTGACAAAAGTACGTTTTGTGCGCGTACACGCGCATACAAAAACAAACTTACACGCGCAAAAAACGCTTTTCTGCAACCGTCCTAACAGCGACTAGTGCCACGAGTTACGATGGCGAATACGTACATGCACGTTTATTGTTACATTTCAATACAGACAAAAAAGATTCGACATAATAATATGTAACGGGTGATACAAAAAATATTTGTATTATAGTAAAAATATTTGTATTGTAGTTTTTATATTATATTGACATGTACCTATCTGGATATTCAAAATAAGATTTCAAACAAATTACAGATAGTTAGATCTATAATAATAGATACATAGTTATAATTCATGTAAATCACATTGGCCCAATGCGTTTGTTGCAAGTTCCTTCGAACGTGTAAACGCAGAATAGCGCCAAGATCCTTTGATGTTATATGAAAACTCACTTAAGTCGCCAAGTTGGCCAGTGTTGGCTACACGCGACAAATGCACACAAGTGGCCCTGTACAAGTATACTGTGTGCATTGGTAGAGTTGGGCCAATATTTACAAGGCTCTTAACACTGTTGACCTTCACATTTGTGCTAAAATATTTCTGAAGTAAATACTATTGCAGATTGAACAACTTGTATTACAAATACCTCACATTAGTCGCTATAATGAACACCGTTGCAGCACATAGGTGAATTTCACAGCCATGAACGAACCTGCCTTAGAGCATACATCTTGTCCAGATAGTACACAAAAATAAACCAATTTATGACAGCGAAAGGGGAATTTTATTACAATTGTAATAAAGTATAATTTTGATTGTGTAAAGAACTTCATTAATTAAAAATTAGCATGTGGGTGACGAGACCTTGAAGTTTTTACCCATCCCAAAATCGCCAAACGCGCCAAAAGAATTTTCACTTTCAAAACCAATAACAGTTTGGTCTACAAACAGATGGGTGTCCGATTTTATCGAATTTAAGGGGGCCTTCAAAGTTGCTAAGTGCCTAAGGCTGCAGCGCCAAGGCCGCACTGCTTTATAAATCCATAAAAGATAAAAATAAAATCGAAGAAATAGGGTTATATCATCGATTTTAACTTATAGTTGATCGCATAATATAGCTGAAGTCCTGTGCAAGTTGTCAGAGTGGCATAAATAAGGCCGCGGCAAATGTTGAAAATCCATTATAACAATAACGAAACGAAATTATTGCGACTAGCTGCAATTAATTTTTATTTTATGTTTTCATTGATACTATACTAGGCTAATAATTTTTAACTACATATTGAATGAAAAGAAACAAAGATTTCATGTATTTAGTTATGTAGTGGTGCATAATCCAAATCAAACTATAAACTTTGGTTACGATAAAAGTAACGTGACTATGCATGTCCAATGAAGTATGACAATTTTTGCAAACATTCTCCATACATCCATAACAAAATACTGAACTTCATAGCGTCATTTGAGTAACTTCTGTCACAGAACTCAAGCTATATTTTATCGACTATAATGTCACGCGAAGAGATCGAATCTAATGAGGAACTTTCCAGCGAACGTTCCGTAAAATTAGTCTTTCTGCTTTGCATCGAACTGCACAACTTTGGATCCCGATTACCCACCCTTGCATATGAAGATCTGGTTAGACACCCGGATGAAGAAATAAAAACGAAAACGAAAAACTGGCGAATGGCTGACGTAGGAATATGTCCATAGACAAAACAGTTACTCGTCATATTATATCATTGATTGACATGACCTAGAAAAATAATCTAAAAGGCACAGACAGTATTTTTCTGCCTTTCGCGGCGAGCTATGCATTCAGAGACATCTATAATAATTTTATGGAACGTTCGCTGGAAAGTTCCTCATTGGGATTTAATGAATCATGAAATCATTAGTAGGATTTACAACCAACAAGTTCATACGCTTCAATATTATGTAGTACTGCATTAAAAGACGCTCGGCTAAAATGTCATACGTTTAAAATAGTTTAAAATCAATGTTCAATTTCACATACGCCACTAGCTATGGTTGTTCGTATTACTGTAAAACGAATTCATCCTTGTCATACTAACTGAGGCACTGTTACCGTTCTTTTCTAGTCCCGCTAAGAAGTCCTCTAGCAACTGCGCCAGTGCTCTCCTCTTGAAGCGTAACGATTCACTAATAACATCACGTATCACTTCCTTCTTAATATCCACGGTACCTTGCAATTGTTTTAGGATTTCAAACAGTTTCGTGTAATCTGTAAGCAAGAAAAAATTCAACTGAATCGATTGTATAAACCAATAATTTTTATTTTCACCAATAAGATGATGTGAGCGTAATCTGTTATAACCAAATAGTGTAATCAATTTCAGACCATAATATATGTCTTTTACACATCTGAAAAAAAATATTATAACACAATCGTCATTATGTAAATGACAAGTGTAAATTGAAATAACACCCCCGACAAGTGAAGGTTACAGTAACTAGAAAAGAGCTGATAACTTTCAAACGGCTGAACCGATTTTCTTGGATTATAGCTAAGAACACTCTCGATCAAGCCACCTTTCAAACAAAAAAAAAACTAAATTAAAATCGGCTCATTAGTTTAGGAGCTACGATGCCACAGGCAGATACACAGATACACACGTCAAACCCATCCCAAAATAAAGAAGTTCTCAATTCAAAAAAAAAATTTTCTTACCTTTGCCCGGCCTTCGAACGGCGCGGTACACTTCAGCTCGAACAGTGAGATTGTGCTTCTTAATGTCAGTCAGTTCTTTGCGCGAAGGCTCAGGCGGCTGCAACACAGGCGGCTCTTGTCTTTCGCTCTGAAAAATAACGGATGATTTACTTTTCAAAACAACCACTTAGATAGTATTATTGACTTTCAATTGAGATTTGTCCTGCTTATTTTTTGTTTTGCCTAAACTGACATTCTGAGAGTGTCCGGCGATTGATTGATGATGATGATGGCAGACAAAGATACAACCAAACAAAATATTGGCTTTGTCCAACAATAAAATAGGAGATAGTAAGCAGATAGGTATTGATAAAATAATTTATTACATGATTATATATATATATATCTATAATACGATTATATGATATTATAATATGATCTGCAAAGGTAGACCCAAAGAGTTCATTACAAAAATGAGGATGTGTTGCATATTACAAGTGTGCAGTTTCTTTTCTTAGCTGAAGATGTAAATGAGTGTAACAATGACCCTGTCAGATATTCAAGAGGTTTTTTAAGTTCTTCCTATACCTCTGAATATTTTATCTGTGCCGGCCTTAGTATTACTACATATACTTACCTTAAATTCTGGCCACTTCATACGCGTGAAACAAGATATAATTCGTATAACTTGATCACTTTGAATAACTAACTCCTATTAAGTTGCTAAATGGACGTCAAACAACTCAATATTTAAATCTTTGAAATTGTTGTATTCATACATTTTTGTGAATGATGTTTGGAATAAGAATCGCAAAACTTAAGCATGACATCGTTTAAGTTAACTGTGGTTGGATACAGTCACGTAAAAAAAGAAAAGCGTTCCAAAACTAGCGTAGTTTGGACTCAAAAGTTGAGCACAATGGTCATATGGATGGAGTAAGAGATGACAAGGAGATGGAATGATAGTCTTGTAAAATCGTGTCTTTTGTGCAATAAATGAATTATGAATTTTCCGCTCGAGTAAGGAATCAGCCTCACGGGATAAAAGAGTGCATGGCACCGCCTTTTAAAATAAAAGACAGGATCGCTGAAACTCATAATAAATCATAAGGAGAGAAGGATGTAGACTAACACACACTCACTCAACACACAACACACAACTTTCGTTTCCTTGTTTCCACTCAAAAGAGTAAATAATTCAGCCTCAAAGAATAAAATAGTGCGTGGGATCGTCTCAAATTAAAGCACAGGACTGCTGAATCTCATCGCTGAAACTCATAATAAATCATAAGGATGGGTATTTAGACTACCACAAACTAACACAACTTTCGTTTCTTGTTTCCGCTCAAAAGCGTACGGAAGGAGCCTCAAGGAATAAAAATATAGTGCATGGGCTCGTCTCTTAAAGAAAAAGACAGGATCGCTGAAATTCATCGCTGAAACTCATAATAAATCATAAGTACAGGGGGATGTAGACTACCACATAAACTCACACAACTTTCGTTTCTTGTTTCCGCTCAAAAGCGTAAAAATCTGCCTCAAAGAATAAAAATATAGTGCATGGGATCATTGCTTAAAATAAAAGTCAGGATCGCTGAAACTCATAACAAAGTGATAAGGATAGGGGAATTCAGACTACCACATAAATTCACACTACCTTTCGTTTCCTTTTCCTTCCGCTGGAAGAGTAGTCGTTTTCAGCTGCGATGTCCTGTATGATGGCCTTGATCTGCAGCTCCTGCGAGTCTGCCGGCTGGCGGGAGGCAGGCAAGAAAATCGGACTCTCTTAAAATCGTGAAGATTTCAGAGTCTACTTAATTTTAAGGTGGGGAATACGATCATGGTAAACTGCTTAGCTAATGAAGAGAATTGAAAAGGCCAATTACCGGGTCAAAAGGATAAGAAAATCGGACTCTTAGAATTGTGAGACTGGCAGTCTACGTCATTTTTAAGGGGCGAATAAGATTGTGGTAACTGCTAAACGATTGACGAAATTTTTGGAGTAAGAGAAGCAAGGTCAAAAGGTAAGAAAATCGGACTCTTTTAAAACTGTGAAGATTTCCAAGTCTACTTAATTTTATGGAAGGGGAATAAAATTGTGGTAAACTGCTAAGACAAAGGAGGGAATCGCAGATTTTGAGGAAAAGCCAAGTCAAAAGGGTAAGAAATTCGGATTCTTAAAATCGTGAGACAGGCAGTCTAGTTCATTTTTAAGAGGAAGATAAGATCGTGACAAGAAGAAGAAAAGAGGAGAAAAGAGAAGCAAAATTAAAAGGTAAGAAATTCGGACTTTTAAACCCGTAAGATTTCAGTCTACTTAATTTTAAAAAGGATTTCACTGTCACATCTATGTAACCAGGAAAAAGATCGCGGTAATCTGCTAAACCAGGTAAGGGGCAGGGCGGGACGAGACAGACTGACAACAAAGTGATCCTATAAGGGTTCCATTTTTCCTTTTGAGGTACGGAACCCTAAAAAGAAAGAAGAAGTGGACAGGGAAGCACTTATCTCTATAAGATATCTCTACCAGTGACCCTTGGTTGTGCGATTTGTTTTGTTTCATGATAAAATTACAACTCTAAACACCCGTGCGAAGCCGGGGCGGATCGTTTGTCTTTTATTAAATGGTGGATGTTAGTCACCTTCCGCTTCTTCTTGCGTGCGCGCGCGGAGTAGTTGTTCTCGGCCGCGACGCCCTGGATGATGGCGCTGATCTGCAGCTCCTGCGAGTCGGCGGCGGGCGGCGCGGGCGCAGGCGGCGCGGGCACGGCGGCCGACTCGCCCGGCGGCGACGGCGACCGCGGCATCTTGCTGCACATCGTTGTGTACGCATCTGTCCAAATCACAACATCACGATTATTAAAATAGTCTACCGTCCAGGCCGGAAATAAAACCTTGGAAGTAATATTGGAAGGACGGGGCGAAGCCGAGTACCTCCAAATAGATTGAACAAGCGCATGGACAAAACAAAGGTAGCTGAAGATACGAACCTCCATTAAGAAATGGTTTGATGACAGGCGGGAGGTTGATGGGCGCAGCGGGCTGTGGAGACGAAACTGGTGTAGACGGTCCGCCAGTATCCACGTTTGGAGGTTCCTGGAATTGAGTAACTTCATTGAAAATTTTATCAATGAGTAGATGATGCCCGCATTTCTTTAGCGGATTTCTCGAAAAATCCCGTGGAAACACTTTGATCTCTGTACCGGTTAAAATCGGTTAAACGGATGTGTATTGAAAAGTTTCTAGCATGAATTTACAAGGTTTCAAAAATATGCAACGCGACGCGGAAACCAAAAAAGAAAGTAATGGCAGAAAGATTCTTGGTGGCACTGTTGTGTAATAGGGGTCCGCTTCTTCTTTTAAGCTTTAAGCTCCTTAATTTCTTTGCATTTCTTAATGCCGACTGTGGAGAAATCATAGCCGTGAGGCTTAAGGCTGCAGTGAATCATGTAACATTAAACAGAAAACTTACCTCAGGCGGTCTTCCCGATGGTAGATCGGAAGGTACGGGTGCGAGAGGGGACGCAGGTCTTCGTGCCATCGCGGGCGACAGAGGCGCTGTAGGCGGAGGTGACGCCACCGAAGAAGTGGAGGGCAAATGTGGTGGCGTCGGTGGCACGGGTGGCGTTGAGGGCCTCCGCGCGACTATGTGGTGGGGTAAGGGGCCCGCTTTTCTCTTGGGAGGTGCGGCTCGAGGGGTTTCCGAACCCCTCTTCCCTCCGGCGCCTGCGCCGCCGCTTCCTCGAACTGCCCCTAGCGGGTCTATATCGGCTTCGTCGACCATCATCCTCTGCAAATATATAAAGATAATACATTAGATAATATTCATGTGTAAATTATATTTGGCTAACCCTTAATGGGTTAGTCAAACATACCCTTAAAGTTTTGAGTTGCACGGTTCCTAAAATTAACAAGCTAAAGTTAGAGAAAGGAGTTCACAAAAATCTGGTATCAAATGAATTAAAAAGATTTCAGAGCTTTTGCTAGACCGTTTCAGTTTTGCAAAATGGTCTAAATCTACTGAAATTTAGTCGGGTTCAAAGTTCGCGATTTTGATTACACCCGTTTGGTTCGCCAGCTACTCCTACACAAAAGTGTTCCATGGTTGTTACCTTGTCAATCTTGAAGGGGTTGCCGAACATGTGTTGCCGCACCGGCTGGGACTCGATCTCGCGCAGCTGCGGCGTCATGCGCTTGAGGTACTCCTGGTAGTTGCCCATCTGGGCCACCGCCATGGAGTGCGCGCTGTCCTCGTCTACCAGCCGAGTGTACGCGAGGTTCGGCTGAAGGAAGTTCGAACGCATTCGAACCACCTGGAAAACCATAGTAAAATGTGTAAGCCTATATCCTACTAAGGCTGTATCTGTTAACGGAAGGTGACAAAGCTGACAAAGCTGACCTAAGAGCTTATCGTTAACATTTAATTAAAAGCATGGAACAGCTATTCCAAACAAAAATCGTCTTCTAGGAAGCTGTCAACATTCTCAAAATTTTACAAAACGCTGGAAATCGATTCGTTGTAAGAAAAAATTAATCAATTAGTTGTAAGGTCGCATAACGCAAAAATAATATTGAAATTTAATAATGTTCTGACTAGCGCGTACTCATCATAATCGTCAACCGATATGGATAATGGTTGTAAGGACTTCCACAGATGATCTTGCGCAGCCTGAATCCAGCGGCTCCCTACGACTCGTAGCATAGTCTGTCCACCTAGTGGAGAATCTTCTAAGGGTGCGCTTTCTGGTGCGGGCTCGCCATTCTAGCACCTTGGGACCCCAACGTCTATCAGTTTTTCGAACTATGTGCCCTGCCCATTGCCACTTAAGCTTCGCAACCCGCTAAACTGTCAGTAACTCTGGTTCTCTTCTGGATGCCCTCATTTTTGTGCCAATGTAGTACTACAGAGACTATTGGTGTAGTTATTTACCTGATCCAACAGATCTCTCCTCTGTACATCGAAAGGGTTCCTGTAGGTGTGCGCTTGATTCTTATGGCGTCCACGCGACAAGCCTACAACGAAGCCTCCGAACTCGTTCAACTGGTCCCGAAGAGCTGTGAACTTGTCCTGAAGACACGGATGTGTAGTCAAGTCCTTTTTGAGCGGCGAACGAGGCATCACACGAACGCTTTCTGCCACCTGAAAGGTTTAAATGAGTGATATAATAAAGTTTTTAGGGTTCCGTACTCGAAGGTTGCCAACGGGACCCTACTATCCGTCCGTATGTCTGTCTGTCTATCTGTCAGCAAGCTGTATCCCATGAACCGTAATAGGTAGAGTTGAAATTTTTAGTGTATTTTTATTGCCGCTATAACAAATAAAAAATTCAAAATGGCCACCAAGTAAATTAAAAAAATAAAAAGTGTAGAATATTGTACAATGATGATACGGCACCCTTCAGGTGCGAGTCCGACTCGCTCTTGACCGTTTTGATTTAGTTTTTTAAGAAAGGAGTACTAATACTGCATTTTCCATTTGTGTATGTAGTTACGCAAAATCCTCGCCAATCTTTATGGCAACTCTGAACAACAAACTTCCTATAAGGTGCAGAATACAAATTTCTAAAATGCCTACTACCTACTTTTTGCTGATACTGGATAAAATAAAACCACAACAAATTCAAAAAAAAAAAAATGAATGAATGTAATTACCTTTTGGCTATTCGCACTGGAAGCCTTATTGATGACATCAGCACAAAGTTTCTCGAACTCTATCTTGGCCTGGTTCTTCAGTCTTTTCAAGTAGTTCAGTACGGAGAAACTCAGAGAATTGTCCTGTGTGTCGGGAATCAAACTCTGGACAAGCGGAGCCGACGCACCCATTTTTGTTAGCGCCCGACGAAGTGGCTGAAAAAGAATCATTTTTATATACAGTTTTTTGTTTGAATTCAGTAAAATCTAAATAATTATATAAAATGAAAAGTGACTGACTGAGTGACTGGCTTTATATAAAAACATGTTAACAAAAACTTAAAATGAGTGGTTAGTATAGTTTTTAATAAAGTACTTAATAATTACTTAAAATGTGTAATTTAAAACTACTTTCAATCCTCTTACTATCAATTGGATTTCATGTACTAGTAAATCGTTGAGCTAATGAGGCGTTATGAAATGTAAATCGCATTGTGAATGCGGCTTTGGCTTATCTCTGGCGAATCAGGTACTACCACTTTTATAAGTTATGTCAAAGTACCTGCACACATATCTTATTTCTCAAAGAGACGATGCCCGCGATTTCATCCGCGTGGATTTAGGTTTTTGAAAAATCCCGTGGGAATTCACGCACATAGGCTACTTTTTTTCCCAGAAAATCAAAGAGTTCCCACGGGATTCTTAAAAGCCCATCCGTTTTACCGATTCATATGAAATTTAGTACAGAGGTAACTTGCGTCCCGGAAATTGACAAAGGTTCCTTTTTATTCCGGAAAATCAAAGTATTCCCAAATTTTTAAAACACCTAAATCCACGCGAAGTCGCGAGCATCAGCTAGTATATCCAATAATTTGTACAGGTACATGTCATTAAAAAATCAATATCTTACATCCTAGAACACTTCAAGGTTGGAACCTTCTTTTAAGAGTCGGTAAAGGTCTTACACCTGTGTCAGAAAACTCCGCTCTTCCATAGCAAAATCAACAGAAATAAACATTAAAACTTACGGTAACATAATACGACGGCATCCGATCCAAGTACGCCTGAAACGCCTGCTTCCACTCCGGCGTAGGCTTGCAGCGGTGCACTTTGAACAAGTCGTCCAGAAGCGGTAATAGCACCGGATAGTTGTACGGTAACACGAAGAGATTGACGCATGTCAGGTTCGTGGACGCTTTCAGGTAACCGAAGGGGTGACTCACTTCAGAGTTCTTGCAACCACTGTTAGCTACGAAGACCTGGGAAATAAATCTTGGTTAATTTTTAAAGCTTTTTTATTAGTACTTTTCGTATGCTGTCATTATGTCGAAATTGGTAGGTACCTGATTTTTTGGCTACTTCCAAATCTGATGGAGTTGAAATTTTGCAGAGTGTGGTTTGGACAATAAATAATCATGATACCATATGATATGTATGAAATATGTAGGTAGTCATGGAACTTATAATGTGTGTCAACTGTCACTGGGTATGTCTAATTTATTAATAAACCAGTCAGTATCGGAATCTCGTTGTTTTCATACATAACACTGGCGACGAAGTGGAAATAATTAGTATTTTGAAGTAAATTCTTTAAAATATAATAATGCCACTCGGTAAAGTGGAAAGTTTTCACGCGGGGACGGAAGATTGGGACGCGTACGTGCGTCGAGTTAAACAATTTATTGTATTGAATAATATCGAAGCTAAACTCCACGTTGCCACGTTAGTCACCTTAGTCGGCGCAGAGTGTTACGCGTTAATGTGTGATTTGTGTTCACCTGTGCAACCGGAAGAGAAAACTTTCGACGAGTTGGTGAAGTTAGTGAAAGATCATCTGGAACCCGAGAGATCCGAGATAGCTGAGAGACATAAATTTCGGCAAAGAAAGCAACAACAAGGCGAAGGGGTAAAAGGGTACCTACAAAGCTTGAAACATCTCGCTAAGACGTGCAATTTCGGAGCACAACTCGAAGTGAATCTTCGAGATCAGTTCGTTTCGGGACTTTTTAGCGAGGAGATGCGTTCGCGGCTTTTTGCCGAAAGGAATATTGACTATCGGCGCGCGGTGGAGATGGCGTTGGCTCTCGAGGCGGCGGAACGGCATGCGATGACGGCGTGCGCGACGGCTGGGACGAGCGGGCTCGCATCTGTGACCGGCGCCGGGGACGACGACGGCCTGCATCGGGTGGGCGCGGCGCGAGGCCAGCGCGCACCGGGCGGCGGCGGCCTCAGGGCCGGCAGCGGTGCGGGGGCCCGAGGCCTCTGCGGTCGGTGCGCAAAGGGGCCTCATCCAGAAGGAAGATGCAAATATAGGTTCTACAATTGTGATCTGTGTGGGGACCGAGGTCATTTGAAGGTCCGATGCCCCCAGAAGGGCAAAAGTGAAGTGAGTGTAGTGAGTGGTGGTTCGAGACAGAAACAGAAAGGTCAGATCTATTTTAATAATTCCGATTCTAATAGTGACGACGATAGAAATTTTAATAATATTATTAGCGGCGGAGACGGTGGCCCCTATCATGCGATTTTGAATATCGATAACGCGAGTCACAAATTTGAAATAGACACCGGAAGTAAAATTTCAGCCATATCTAGGCAATATTATGATAGGAATTTTTCCAAATTTCCTATACAAAACAAGAATTTAATTCTAAAGTCTTATATCGGTGACGTCATAGAAACGATCGGTTATATTTTAGTCGATGTAACTTGTGGGTCTACATCGGCAAAATTAAAATTGTATATAATCGAAAATGGGGGCCCTCCTCTCATGGGCAGAGTATGGATAAAAGAATTAAAATTAACTGTTATTCAATGTTATAACATGTCCAGTAACGAGTCTATCGCTGTTAATTTAAAAAAGGAGTTTCCCGAAGTGTTCGCGGGAGGCCTGGGCACTTTTAAGTCGCGATTGCGTTTACATTTAAAGGACGACACGCCCGTGTTCGTGAAGGCCCGCCAGCTACCGCTTGCGCTTCGAGAACCGGTGGAGCGCGAGCTCGAACGATTGCAGCGGGAAGGGGTTATTTACAAAGTTGACAGATCGGACTATGGGACGCCCATAGTGCCTGTTGTTAAATCTAACGGTTCGATTCGCATTTGTGGCGATTATAAAATCACCATAAATCCACGTCTTAAAGATTTCCACTACCCGCTGCCACGGATCGAGGATCTGTTCGCCACACTAGGTGGGGGCGAGCAATACACGAAGCTCGATTTATCTAATGCGTTTCAGCAGTGTGTTCTAGAAGAAGACTCACAGCCGATGACGGCAATCACGACTCACATAGGTACTTTTGTTTATAAGCGCGTTCCGTTTGGAATTAAATGTATTCCGGAGAACTTCCAAAAGATTATGGAAGAAACATTGAGTGGATTGCCCTCGACGGCCGTGTTCGCTGATGATATTTGTGTTACGGGTAAAGACAAAGGTACACATTTAAGAAATTTAAGGGCAGTGCTACACCGTTTGAATGAAAATGGTTTAAGAATCAATTGGTCTAAATGTCAATTTTTTAAAGACAGTGTTACATACTTAGGTTATAAAATTGATAAATTCGGTTTGCACACTGATGATAAAAAAATCGAAGCTATAGTCGCTGCACCCCCACCTACGTAACACAGTTAAGAAGCTTTATGGGCCTGGTAAATTTTTACTCAAAGTTTTGTTCGAACATGAGTGATATTTTAAAACCGATGTATAATCTTCTTAAGAAAAATGTCAAGTGGAATTGGGACAAAAAGTGCACGAACGCCTTTCATAAAATTAAAAAGGTACTGAGTAGCTCTCCGGTGCTGGCGCATTACGACGCGAGCCTTCCTCTCATACTAGCGGTGGATAGCAGTCCTTACGGCTTGGGAGCGGTGTTGTTGCAGCGGCACGCGGACGGCGTGGAGCGGCCGGTGAGCTGCGCGTCGCGGACGCTCACGAGCGCGGAGTGCAACTACTCACAAATAGACAAAGAGGCACTCGCTATTGTGTTCGGGGTGACGAAACACCACCAATACTTATACGGGCGGCATTTTATTCTCCGAAGCGATCACCGCGCTCTCAGTTACATATTTGGAAAAAAACGGGGTATTCCTTTGACCGCGGCGAGCCGTCTACAAAGATACGCGGTTAAATTAGGTGCGTATGATTTTGAAATTGAATTCGTAAGATCTATTGAAAACTGTCAGGCCGACGCACTCTCTCGGCTTCCCTTACACTCGGCCGATAGTCGAGTCACGAGTGAGAACGAAAGAGGTAGTTATCTTAATTTCATTCGAGACGATTTTCCGCTCAGTTTTAAAGAAATTAAAACGGAGATCCCGAAAGACCCACTATTGAGTAAAGTGTATGGTTACGTTATGTTCGGGTGGCCGAACAAAGCGATATCAGAACCCGAAAAACCTTATTTTAATAGAAAGGATAATATACATATAGATCAAGGTTGTTTAATTTGGGGTTATAGGATGATAATTCCTAAAATACTGCGAGAGAGAGTTTTGAAAGAAATACACGACGGGCATCCCGGTATCGTCAAAATGAAGCAGATCGCACGTAATTATGTATACTGGGAGGGTTTGGACGCAGACATCGAGCGTGTGTCGGCGCAGTGTGCAGCGTGCGTGTCGCAACGCCCCGCGCCGCCCGTCGCGCCGCTGCACTCGTGGCCCTGGCCCGCGGAGCCATGGTCGCGCTTGAACCTCGATTTCCTAGGGCCGTTCAACAACGCGTATTACTTAATTATCATAGATGCCCATACAAAATGGATAGAAGTTGAAAAATTAACATCGATCTCGGCAACCGTCGTTATAAGTCGTTTGAGACAACTATTCGCTAAATTTGGGCTCCCGAAAATGATCCATGACAATGGACCGCCTTATAACTCGGAGGAATTCGGGCTGTATCTTAAACGGAATGGTATTAAGCATACTCGCATAGCTCCATATCACCCGTCCAGCAACGGTGCTGCCGAAAACGCCGTTCGTACTATAAAACGGGTTCTAAAGAAAGCATTAATCGAAAATGTAGACGATATAACGGCGCTCAGTAGATTTCTTTTCACGTATCGCAACACAGAGCACAGCACCACCGGTCGCGAGCCGGCGGTGGCCATGTTCGGGCGGCGCCTGCGCGGGCGCCTCGACCTGCTGCGGCCCGACGCCGCCGAGCGGGTGCGCGCCGCGCAGCAGGCGGCCGAGCGCCGCGCCGCGCCGCCGCACACGCTGCGCGAGGCGCAGCCCGGCGACGCCGTGTGGATACGCGATTATGCTAAGAATAGTGCTAAATGGGCGGAGGGTGAAGTACTAGAACGAAAGAGTCCGGTGACGTATGTGGTTAAAGCTAGGGACGGTCGGGTACAGAAGCGCCACATAGATCAAATCCTAACAGACAAACGCAAGTCTCGTCATTCTTTGGCCTTAGTGTCTCCGACGTCGGACGATTCCCCTAACCCAAACGCTCGTGATTTATCGGAGAACGAAAATTCGAAAGACAGTTCGGTTAACGTTGAAGAAGGTTCAATATCCGGTCATGTTGACGATTTAAATAAAGAAGATGCTAATTCGATCGAAGTAGAACAAGAGGGCATGCGCCAGCGTCGGGCAGCTGCATTAGAATGTGTTAAAAAGATAAAACAGTATTAATAAAATGCCTTAAAATTAATTATAATAAGTACTAGATAAGTACCTACCTATTTGTTGCGATTGTATTAGATCTTCTTATATTAACTTATGTATTTGTGTTAGTTCTTATATTGTTTCTAAGTTCTATTTGACTAATGTACCTACCTACCTGTTGAACTACTTAAGAGGTCATCTATAATACCTACCTGTTTATTATAGTCTTCTATTAGAGGAGGACAATGATATGTATGAAATATGTAGGTAGTCATGGAACTTATAATGTGTGTCAACTGTCACTGGGTATGTCTAATTTATTAATAAACCAGTCAGTATCGGAATCTCGTTGTTTTCATACATAACACCATAAAGCATCTCTGATGATGGAGGAGACAGTAGCTCGATTACAATAATATGACAGCTACAGTGTGATTATACAGTCACCTCTGATTGGCCGACAATCGCACGCTGTTGGCTACAATGCATTGTTGCAACAAGAATACCGTAAATTCTGCCAATCACAACAATTGCGATTGTAATGATGCAGGTTTTTCGTACAGGTAGGTACCTACTGTCTGATGGCAGGACAGTTGAATTTGGCGTGTTTCATGACAGGTTTCAAATCAATCGGACATTTGGAACTAGCCGAAAATCAATTTCAACGGAATAACAACATACAAACACGTTGAGCTAGTAAAACCTTTTAATAGGACAAAGAAACATTAGTTATTATTTTAGGTCACTAATAGCATACCTGCCAGCAACTGGTTGGTTGTTTCCTCGCCAGTATGAACTGCGTCAGGGGACTCGGCTCCAGTTCGTATTTGTCGAAAGGTAGATTGTCGATCACCATGGGTTCTTGACTTGTGCACGTGAACTTCACTACGGGATGGGCTGAACGAGGTGGCTGCAATAAAATATGAAATGTGCTTACTGCTTATGTTTACAAACGCCATATCACAGTCAAGGCATATCACCGTAGTCGATACAGCACGATCCGTTTTGATATCGTTGCGCACGATTGCGGTTTAGTTTTTAGTAAAATTTTATGTTTTAGGATCAAAGCATACTTGACAAAACTTGTTGTTTTCTGAAATGTTAGAGAATATACTATAGGCATAATGCGAGGAGGTTCTTGCGGTATTTGAACGGTGCGTGAGGTTGTGATGACGTGACACGAGAGGTGAGTGATTAGTCAACTTGTGACGAATGTCATCCATCTACCTACTCCTATGAGTAGGATCCTACTCAGTTATGCGCTTTACCTATAACTTTGTGGCTAATTATGTCGTATAAAATTTCTAAACTTAATATGGTCTTGGAGTGTAGTAATGCAACAAGGATACCCATGATTATAATAACAACAATATAAATTGAAATGTTTTTCCTTACTCTGCCACAAAAAAGCCTTGCAGTAGATAGCTGATATGAAAAATACATGAGTGCTACAGACCTCTTTATTAACATAACAATTAAATTTATGCAAATTTATGTCAGCTCTTTTAAATGAAGTACACGAATTTAAATGGATTTCAGCAGATTTGAGAGGCGACTATTACTATTTAAATGTTTATCGTCCGTTAGTTTGTTTAAGGCTAGGGGAACTTTAGTTCACGTCAAATCCCGAGAGCGGACGCTCTAGCAAAGTACTAAGCGTATCAAATGTGTGTTCACGTGCAACTTGCGCGCGGTTCTATATGAAAATTAACCTACCCGCGCCTGCGCTTTTGTCGTGAACATAGTACATGCAGGTCACTCTCCAGGTCTTTAACTATATCTATGCAAAAAATTACGTCAATCCGTTGCTACGTCGCGATGTGATTGAAGGACAAACCAATAAACCAACGAACACACTTGCATTTATAGTATGGGTAGCGATTTTGTTTGGTTTATATTCTAAAAACTACATCAACTAGAGTTGAAACGCGTTACGATTTTTATATTCCTAACCCATAGGTTAAGGTTGTAAAATTAACTTGCAATATTAAATACTAGCGAATACATGGCGTGTGTAACTACGCTAAAAAAATGGAAAAACCATCTTAAACCATCATAAAACACACACACACACACACACACACACACACAGTACACATAGCTTTTAGTATACTAAATATATAACTATTATGTACCTGGTTCAAATTAACTTATGATAAGTGGTTGTATACAACCACTTATTGTTACAGTATATTATGGGAAGACACTGCATCCTGAAACGCAGTTTTCACTTCATCAGGAGGCAGGGCCTCACACTAAAGTTTGTAAACACTACGTTTCGTTAAGTTAATAAAGATTTATTTGCTTAATTTCATCTTCTCACTACTGCCTTTCTAATGAAACCGGTTTCTATCGACTTGGGACCCCATCGTGTTAGAATGGCGACCTAGTGTAGGACAGCACAGGATAACGTTTACAAAAATATAATAATTAACTTACCAATATTTGAGCATTAGGGTCAGGCCGAAACGACTCGGGTATAGGCCAGAAACCAACGGCAAACCCCTTCTGCGCCACCGTCCGCGGCACGTAGATAAGACGCCTACAAGAGTGCCATGCTTGCGGCGCGCTCGAGGCTTGGTTGGGCATGCTGGTCTGATAAGGGCCTCCATTCCAACGCTACAAAACCAGACAGTAAATTAGTATCAAACCTATGCAAATAAAACAAGAAAACGTCCTCTATCAAGCTTTTTTTAACCAACTTCAAAAAAGGAGGAGCTTCTCAATTCGACTGTAAGTATGTTGTTTTTTTTGTGTGTTACGCGATTTCTCCGCCAATTATATGATTTTGATGATTCTTTTTTTGTTTGGTCATACTTCAGAGGTGATCGTGTTCAGTGCAAGTAGCTTAGTATACAGTGGGTTTTAACCAGACAGCATATTTTAATACATGACCACTAAAAACTGTACAGTACAACCAAATTAATAATGCGCATGCAGATCTTCGCTAATTGTCGTATTCCGAATCATTAAATCGTAAGAGCCCTAAACAATGCACTTGCATTTCGCACCTTGTGAAAAACAAATAGGAGTCAATATCATGTGTATCATACGACCGTTGCCGAACAGTGACGAAGATTTCTATGCGCATTATTAATTTGGTTGTACTGTAAAATCATTTTTTTTAATAAATAAAAAAAACCGACTTCAGAAGGCTGCATCAATCATTAAAATAATCTCAGTCGTTATGGTTGGCTGGATTTATGATATTTTTGTTGCAACAATGCATTTTAGCGAATAGCGAGAGATTATCGCCAGTCAGGGGTGATTGCGATCGTCAAACTGTAGCTGTCAAACTACTGCGGTAGGTTCCTGATTTCATTTTCGAGACTAAAACACATAGAATCCTTAGTTCCGCAACCTCATGTTAAGTTCTCATATGGTTTAATTATTAAACTGTACCATAACTGAATCACACGTTTTTAAAAATTTTTGTCTGTCTGTCTGTCTGTTTGAACGGGCTAATAAATAATTTTTAAATACACTTTTTTTAAATTTACTAGTTTACCACCGCACGCATTATCTTGATAGAATATACCTAATTAATTAATAACTTTAAAGTTTCTTTTTAAAATGGTTATGCTATGACAGGGACAGACTGGACGAACCTATAAGGGTTCCGTCATCCTTCCTAGTTTTATTACGGAGCCCTAAAAATACCACAGCATTATATGTATGTTACAACGTACTAATAAACAATGTGAACCGCAGGTTTCATATTTTGAGCAACATATTGATAGCATCGATTGTACAATCATAACTGTGAAATCAGAAATTTTGTCGGTCGCTAAAAGTATACTAGAAGCCGGCAGATAAACATAATTAATGCATTGCCTCAATTCCGGTTAAAGAATTATTTCCAGAAAAAAAAAAATCGGCCAATAAATGTATATACCTACTCGTATAATAATTAAGAGTATTATTTAAGCTATCTATATTGAATACTAGCTGTGCCCGCGACTTCGTTCGCGTGGAATAGTGACTTTTCGGGCAGCATGTTTTGAATTACATATACCGTCCTTTGGGTAGTACGTTAAAAATGTTCGCCGTGATTATAAAACCGACGCCGACATAACTTTTTTATTTATGAACCGATTGACATGAAATAAACACTAAATGTTAAGTGAAGCTTACTACAATATATTAGTGAAAACCGTATCTAAATCGAATAAGCCGTTTCTGATATTAGCGTGCACAAACACACAGACAAACAGACAAAAAAAAATTAATTACAATTTCGGGTTCGGCATCGATATAATAACAACCCCTGCTACTTTTTTTATATATTTCCATTGTACAGACCACTTTTCTTCAATTTTATTATATGTATAGATAAGCGTTTTCAGATTGGAAATATTTTTGACGTAAGTATGTAGGAGTAATAAGCTAGTTTTGCTTACTTATTTAATGCGTGCTACAACTACATGAATAAGTACAACGATTTTTTTCGAGGTTTCTATATCGGGATCGATTCGCAATTTCTTTTTGAACAACAGCAGAAGTTCACGTGGTGGTCCCATAAAAATTTCTGGATCCAACTATTTATCCTATCCTAAATATCCTGATGTTGCAAGGTTACTGCCCGCCTAAGTTATCAAGATTCAGGAAGTGTTCATATTGAAGTAATATTGTAGGTACTAAGCAACGACTTCATGCTTGGACTCCAAGTCCCAACTCCTAACCCTGATAATGCAGGGTACAGAACTCCTAAGATATAGTGATTCAGGAACTGCGGATGGTGCAATATTATTCTAGTTACCAAACATAGACATCATTGAACTTCGGTTTCTAACTCCTCAATCCTGATGCTGCAAGGTTCTGAACTCTTATGCCGAGTGGATTCGGCAAGTTTTGGTGGTTAATTGATATTTTAGGTACTACAAATCCAAAGCCACTACAAAGTTTGTAACACTTTGTACCTAGTTTTTGTAGGCTTTGGAAGTCAGTTTTGTTCAAAATATTTTTGGTTCACTTATAAATGCGAGTTACGTTTACATGAATTTCAAGTCAATCTTGTAGGAGCGAAAACGCCACCGTGCTTGCGATTTTTTGTATGTATCAAGTCTTAAATGCGCACTTAGAGTAAGCCCGTACTGCGAAATTTCACCAAGCAATTTTTCCCCCAAAATTCCGTAACATAATATGGAAGTTGTATGAAACCGCGTAACGCGTCAACTGCCTAATATACAATTTCTCAGAACTCGCGGAAAAATTTGCGCGGTAAATTTCCACAGTGCGGGCTTACCCTTAGATCTTTAATCTAAAAGTACGTACCCCATTTCTTTCACCATCCCCATCCATGTCTTTGTCAGCGTCCAGGTTGATATCCTCTACCTGGTCACCGCCGTCCCTGTTGTTCCCACCGTCTATGGGCGGAGGGTCAGGACCTATCTTCTCAAAGTTGATCACGACACCGCTTTGTACCTTCTGTACAAGACTGTCGATGCACTGCATCAGCATCCGATGTGATGTGATGCAATAGGAACGACCTAGGGCAAAAATATAGGGCTTTCATTTCAACCCTTAATTCTTTCTTTTGTAATATTTACTCATCTATTAGGGTTCCGACTTCCGTATCGCAAAAGGAAAGGAGACCGATTTCAATAATACAAACTGCATTTCTTTATTCCACTATCGTATTGAATAGGTAGGCGTAAGCGACCTCTTACTGTTGATTGCTTGTGACAAATAAAAAACTCTAAAAATCGATCAGGTGCGAGTCGGACTTACACAGTAAGGGTTCCTTATTATCGTACAAGAAATAACACTTTTTATTTTTTCTACTTTCATAGCGCCAATTTTGAAATTTTAAGAATTTGTTGTTATGGCAATAGAAATGCACATTCTGTGAAAATTTCAGGTCCCTTCCTATTATTATGGTTTACGTGATACAGCCCGCTCGGATGGAAGGACGGATGGACGGACGGACGAACGGACGGACGGACGGACGGACGGACGGACGGACGGACGGACGGACGGACGGACGAACGGACAGACGAACGGAAAGAGCCTTATTTATAGGGTCCCGTTGGCACTCTTAGGTACGGAACCCTAAAAAGCGCAGGTGAATTCGGCAAGAAAATTTCTTGTAATTAAATATGTAATAATAGTAATATTATTACACTTAAGATTTCTCGACATTTTGTTCTAAAACGAATAGTAAAATAAGCACTTGAAGGTTAACTCGCGTTAAAATAAGAATAACATTACTGCACACATTATCAAGTATTATCGAGAATGCCACTCAAAAAAACTTGCCCAACTGGTTTCATAAGGGCCAAAATGTCACCCTTATTTACAGAAGAGTCTATTAGCATAGTAAGTATATTATCAAAATCTTATTTAACTCTTAAACTTTCAAGATTTCATCAAACTACGATTTGAAACAAAATTATTTTAATGAGTAATATTATTGTGCTGTACTATACATTGTCAGTGACGGATTAACCCTTAATCAAATTAAGCAATTGCCTAGGGCATCACGTCTGAGGGGGCACCAGAAGAAGCACAGAAAAATCTGTCCTTAGGGCATTCACGTCTCACTCTCACGTCACGTGAGAGTAGAAACTTTTCTAGGACTAATTAGAAAATTCGCGCGTTTTAAGTTGACATAGAGTCCGATTTAGAATCATTTAACCCCACTCCCGCTTGCCCACTCGCTGCCCGACAATTCGAATGTCCCCGAAAGCCGCAAGGCGCATTTCAATAAATAAATAAATAATTATGCTTTGGTTTTTATTGTTGTCGCACCTACTCCACTTCTAAAGTACGTTACATCTCATCATCTTATTTTACAAAAAACTAATGTTTTTAGGCGGTAAAGGTTTAATTAAAGACCGATTCTAGTTGACATACGGATAGGGGGGCCCACAGGCATGGATTGCTTAGGGCATCAAGTAGTCTTAATCCGTCACTGTACATTGTACAAGTTAACTACCTTGAAAAGTTGTAAGCTTTACTATAAGAAAGTTATCTGTGTTGTTATTCCAATTATGATAAAAAAATATTATGTTAGTATATATTGCTACTACTCATTCAATCAAAATATTTTTCATCACAGTTTATTGACATTTAAGGTTGGACCGCATTAAAAGCGACGCGCGGTGCTGCACAGCGCGGCATGTACTACGTCAAAATATTATTTCAATCAAAGATTTCCCACGGGAATTTTAAAAACCTACATCCACGCGAACGAAGATGCGGGTATCAGCTAGTATTATATAATGTGGTTCCATCCAGTGAATATATCATTTTGTCTTCAATATTCTGAAGTGTGAAATTCTACAGTCATTAAAATGATACCTAACCAATTTCTCGTTACTGTCGCCCATTTTTCTACTTCTTCTTCAACGTCTTTTTGTTCGCACGTGAATGGGTAAGGAAATAACGCAAGTGCTGCTTTACTGCAATCGCAATGCGATAGGTGCCAACAAGCGTCATGCAGCAACGCGCCGCGCCGCTCTAATGTGGTCCAACCTTTACTGTTTAATTAATGATAGCGGAGGAATAGGCGTTGAACTATTATAATGTATAGGTAATAGGTATGTACTAACATACAGTACACAAATATTATAAAGGAGAAAGTTTGTATGTATGTGTGTGTGTGTGTGTGAGTGTATGTTTGTTACTCCTTCACGCAAAAACTACTGGACGGATTGGGCTGAAATTTAGAATGGAGATAGATTATACGCTGGATTAGCACATAGCACATAGGCTACTTTTTATCCCGGAAAATCAAAGATTTCCCATGGAGCGGAGGAATAGGCATTGAACTATTATAATGTATAGGTAATAGGTATGTACTAACATACAGTGGGAATAGTTTCAGGAATCAGTTTGTACATAGGTAATAGGTATATAGTACTCGTACATACAAATTACAATCTTTGTTCATTAATATGGGCATATGATAACTGAAAACCAGCCATTAATATTGGATGGTTTTCAGTTATCAGATGATGTGAAATGATGTTAACATTTCACAGATGAA
The DNA here is from genome assembly GCF_905333055.1 of Maniola jurtina. Lineage (NCBI taxonomy): Eukaryota > Metazoa > Arthropoda > Insecta > Lepidoptera > Nymphalidae > Maniola > Maniola jurtina. The sequence continues at coordinate 10,024,611 of NC_060030.1, forward strand.
ATCATTGACAGTGACACTTCTAACGTTCAAGAGAAGTGTGAATAGGCATCTATTAGGCTATCGTGACATAGACCTTGTCATTGCTTGCCTTAAAGCTTGATTGTAGTCAAACGCAGACCTATAACTGGTGAAGACGCAGAATTGTCATCAAATAAAAATTAAAGTGTTGAGTTCTTTTAATTTTTTACCTCCTGTGACCTCACACATAGCATCAATAGGCGAGGAGTCGGATGGCACCAGACCAGTATCTCTCTCCACAGCTGGAGTCCCAGCTAGTCTCAACACCAATGAGAACAGCCTTTGATCCCATCGAAATGGCTCCCTGGTTAGCTCCGAACCAGGAATAGGACAGTTCATTGGAAGATTGAACTAGGAAAGAAAGAAAAAAATATTATTGAGTATATAAAAAACAGACAAAAATTTGATGATACAGGTTGTATTAATGTCAGAAATGAATTTAAATAACTCTGAAAAAATAGTTAAAATTATTACTATACAGTATACACTCATACATTATTGAACAACAGATTCAACAAATTAAATATGTACTTAATAAAATAAATTTTTTTAAAAAGAAATCAAAATCCATAAGTACTTAAAGTATAAATGCAAAAGTGTATCTGCCGGCTAGTTTTTCATAGCCTATCCATTTAACCAATTTTGATGAAAGATACAAGTTAAGAGTACATCCCGGGATGGATATAAGCTACATTTTGTCCCCCATAAATAACATGTTCCCACAGGAATACGAAAAATTTAAAAAGCATAATTCACTTAACCGATTTTGACTTTTGTTATAGAGTAGAATCCCGGAGAAAGACATAGGCTATTTTTCCTTATTTTATTTTTTTTCCTCCTTCCTATTTTATTTTTTAAACCCGTGTTGATAAAGTCGCGGGCGTCATCTGTTTGGTAAAGAGTAGACTACAGAGATAGCTTGCATCCCGGAGATGGACAAATTGACCCGGAAAATCTGAGTTCCCACGGGATTTCCAAAAACCTAAAACCACGCGGACGAAATCACGGGCATCATCCAAAATAACTATGTTGTTCATAATATTAATAGTTATGTACGGAACCCTAAAAGAGCGAAGCCCGACTCGCACTTGGCCGGTTTTTCTGAGTGATGCCTGTAGTACTAACCGAATCATGCTTTACTCTCAGTTGAAGGGGAACATTTGGTATATTTTTAAACTAATATGAAAGTTTTTACTTATTGCTCTTATTACTTACAATTTACTTAAAGTGATTCTGAGATTTGTAGTTTTCACAAAAATCCTACTTAACACATATCCAAATGTAAATGGGATGTTAGATAAGATATGACTGATGAGTGGAGTACCTACATGTTACATGTAACCAGTGTGTTTATCTAGTTAACAGTTAAAAATATGTAATTTTAAATGTCAAATAGTTTCCCATGTATGCTCTGAAGCTTGAGATAGGTTTTTAGGGTTTCGTACCCAAAAGGTAAAAACGGAGCCCTATTAATGTCACTCTGCTGTCTGTCTGTCTGTTTAGGATATAACTTTTATCTACGTAATATAAGTTTGGATATACCTAGCAGGAATCTCTGGAACTTATGATCCCATTATTATTATTTTTTACTTATAAATAGGGCAGGTACATCATCCCTAATTGATAGCATTTGGACAGTTCGCAGGAAAAGCTACACAGTTGTATAAGTATATTTCGCAAAATAAGTAAGGAAACATGATTATATAACTAACTAAAACATGAATTTAATGGAAATTTAATTTAATTCCAATGTAAGTATTTACTATTTCTATGTGATTGAACTTTGAATTCAAAGTTGCTCACCACAAATTCAAAGTTGCTCAGCGAGCTATGGAGAGGGCTATGTTAGGAGTTTCCTTGAGGGATAAGATCCGAAATGAGGAGATCCGCAGGAGAACCAAGGTCACTGACATAGCCCAAACTGTTAGCAAGCTGAAGTGGCAGTGGGCAGGCCATGCTTGTCGTAGAGGCGATGGCCGTTGGAGCCGGAAAGTCCTTGAGTGGAGACCGCGTTTAAGCAAACGTAGTGTGGGACGCCCTCCAGCACGATGGACCGATGATATTAAGCGGCTGGCGGGAAGTGGCTGGATGAGGAAGGCTGAGGACCGGGTGTGGTGGCGCTCTTTAGGGAAGGCCTATGTCCAGCAGTGGACGTCCACAGGCTGATGATGATGATGATGATGATGATGTGATTGAACAACAATTGAAAAATATATCAGTTTCATAAAATTAAAGAGTATAAGTACCCACCTTCTTAATTATAGTAGAGTAGATATTTTTATTCATTACTATTTAAATGATTTTCTTTTATGGGCATACAAACATGAAAAAATTACTAAGTAATACCTACTAGCAACAATGAATAAAAAGAAAATTGTGCATAAAATAATACATTCAACAATAAATAGAACCAGAACTTGTGCTATTTCAATCATTCCAATAGGAATTCATAAATATTCTTTCCTGTTAAAAATATTTAATACTAATATGGTACCTACCTAAGTTAATACACAAGGATCTGGGAACCCCCAGCATTATTATACCAAGAGAACTCTTACCATAATGGGAAGGGCCACAATCTCAGCAATGAGGAATATAAAGCAGAGAGAGACCTAAGTAATAGTAAGTAGTATCGGTTAAAAAAGGAGAAGGAACCAAGTGATAACTTATAAAATACTAACTTCTTCCTGGATACCAGCATTACTTGACAATTTTCCTCCATCAGTAATCACCACTATAACAGATGGTTCAAGGTAAAATGGGCATCTCCCTTGGCCATAAGTGTCTATGCCGGTTTGCATGCGATTAATATTGAGCACATCAAATGCATGCTTTAAAGCAGCACCCATTGTGGTCAATCCAAGGCACTGCAGGTTCTTCAATTCATTGATAAAAGTTGCTAAATTCTCTTTCCAACCAGCCTGCAAAAACCATAACAAATATCGTATGAATTATAAAGTATATATGCATGTTAAAATAGCTGTTCCACTAATTTATTAAATGTATTAACATTATCAAACGAAATGAAACTACAATCGCATTCCTGTGCACACTCATCCTCAATTCATATTTCCCCCCAATTCGCCATTTCATTATGTTCGTCCCTCGACCAATGAGCGCGCGACGAGAGCGCAGTCGCGACTCGCGAGCGATATCGCGAAGGCAGCGGTTCGTCCTGTTTACGTCGTGTATTATCTTTCAATGCATTTTACTTTTAACGTATGTTATGGATTACAGATTAGTGCACCTTGTAAATACTTCACAGGACTGACTTACACAGCTGCCTATCCAAATACTACAAGGATATCTCCAAAAACGTGTTCAATCTGATATACTAACCTTGATGTTCGCGGGTGGCTCTTCGAAAGTTAGAAGCATATATCTATCGCCTCTGCTTTCAGGAGATCGTTGCCGAACCTACGAAATAATATCAATAAGTTCCACACACTTAACACGCGATAAACAAATCGATCACAAACGAGGCGGTTTGAGGAGTCGATGACACTGCACGTACCTTTACGAACGTTTCCACAGCGCCCTTGGCTACATCGAGCAACGTTGGGCGTCCGCCCAAATAAGCTCTTTGGTTCATAGAAGCTGATGTATCTATTAAAAAGACTATAATAGTCATCTTGAAAAATTTCCTAAATATCCTTCTAAATACATTAAAATATGCGCACGCTATTATGAACAAGAACAAAAATGGCTGCTACATTGTACGCAGACTCGCAAGGATGCGACCGTCCGACAGCCGCTTCGACGAGCAGCTGAACAAGCTACGCCACGAAGACTCCAAAGTACCACGTGACCTAATCATATGCTCGGTTATTCTCGGCTAGTTCTCGCCGTCCAATAGAAAAACGCTCGGCAAAGATCGTAGCTAGCGTGAATGTTGCTACTTGAAGAACCCAAAGTCCCTAAAAATAATTTTACCAAAATGTAATAAAGCTGCTACTACTTTATGAAACAAAACAAAATCTTGTTTTTGTACGAACTTATTAAATAATCGAAGTACGAATTGTGTTGTATTAGTTTAAAATTCACAATATCATAATAATAATATTATTATATTTTAGACTTATGATAACTAACTAGTTAGTTATAATATGTCAATCTATAGGTACATATAATAAAATTGTAGAAAAGTGGTGTCTGTACAATGGAAATATATTAAAAAAAAAGTAGCAGGGGTTGTTATTATATCGATGCCGAACCCGAAATTGTAATTAATTTTTTTTTGTCTGTTTGTCTGTGTGTTTGTGCACGCTAATATCAGAAACGGCTTATTCGATTTAGATACGGTTTTCACTAATATATTGTAGTAAGCTTCACTTAACATTTAGTGTTTATTTCATGTCAATCGGTTCATAAATAAAAAAGTTATGTCAATTTAAAGAATCACGGCGAACATTTTTAACGTACATGCTGCCCGAAAAGTCACTATTCCACGCGAACGAAGTCGCGGGCACAGCTAGTTATGAATAAAATATGTGCATTACTAGAGAGCATATTGACAAAATGCTCTCTAGTAATGCACAGTTGATCCAATTGCTTTTCGATATCCATATCTTATAAAATATTTTATAATAGACACACCTCAAAATATCGTACTACGTACCACAGCAGACATAAGTGGGTGTACTCTGTTATGTGTTGTACCTATATATTTTACAGTAATCGATAATCATCGTTTGTCACTGCTGGGTTGATCATCAATAATTACTATCGCATTGCTTTTGGGAGAAATTATTTTATAGGAACACTAATACCTAAGTGATGACGACATGTTAAAATATTATATGAGTTTTAGAAATAATTATTCTTATTTTAACTTAATAATCAAGAATATAATTATTATTTTTATTTACTTACAAAAAAAATGATCAAACAGGTGGAGTTAAAGACTCATGCACCTAATTTGCAATAAGTAGGTACTACTACGCAATGCATGTTTGATAAACAATGCCGCAAGGCAACACGCGGGAGATTCAAAAATGACTAATCATTAGAACTCTACTACTAAGGTAGTACATCACGAGTAAGAACGACACTTATCCTGCTGAAAAATAAAAAAAGATTCGTACATTTTTAAATCGTATAAAACTTTAAAAAATCATGCATGTTGGTCCTAAAGTCATGTTTAGACTGAAATTCAATTGGGATTGTGAAAAAGATAGTTAGTTCGGTTTCTTCACGGTTTTATGTTCCGTACCTCAAAGGGAAAAGAAACCCTTATAGGATCACTTTGTCGTCTGTCAGTCTGTCGTGTCTGTCAAGACCCGTCAAGGTAATAAAAACCTATAGGGTAGATACTTACCATTGGTTGGCCTCGAATAACAGGTAGCAATGCTTTATAGCACAAGTAGGTAAAGGGAAAAATCTGTAAATCCGAAGTTGGTTATATTACAAAAAAAAAGTCAAAAAAGTTTTTTGACTTTTTTGACTGTTTGAGTTTTTGTATTTACACGATGATACGGAACCTTTCGTGGGCGAGTCGGACTCGCACTCGAAGGGTTCCAACTGAATTTTAAATGGAACTGATCGGCTTATTACTTGCAAAATTGTGATAAAAAAGGTATTGATGAAGCGTGATTTCGTCAAGCATGATTGAAATTTAACTATGAAAATATACCTAAACTCTACTTACTACTCTATTAGCTACCTAAGAGTTTGTGTTATCGCATAGCATTTCTTTTATACGTCTTGCTGAGTGAGATTCTAATCATAAAACTTTCAAAATAAACTACTTTCATATAAACTTCTAAAATATTCATACCCAATAAGTCTATCACAAATCAGGTCGGCTTATATTTTAATACATAAAATACATTAACTATATTTTCAGAATTTATACAGAAGCCCTTTTTTTGAAACCAAACTCATATATGCCTCACAAGTCCTATCGTATTTTCATATTCGCCATATTGGTTTTGTCATTACGACATCGTCATAAAATAGTCTATGATACTCGGGCTGCTAGGACAAAACCAAGCATAATTTATTTTATCAAAATCTATTGAGTAGTTTGGTAACTATAAGAGAAGCAATGAACCGATAAACACATATTAAAGATGAACTCTACACCTAGGTACCTACTCTTCTTTTAGTCGGGTAAGAGCAGCCATCGAACTGAGGATGTTTATAATCAACTATGTTTCAATCGTAGTCCAATACCTAGTTCTCCCTACATCACCGACCGCGAAATAGTCGGTGAGGAAAACTAGGGGTAGGACATCGATGGGGGTGGCTAATTTATTAGTCCAACGGCTGTTTTTTTACAGCACCAACAGTCTGGTGCTCTATTTCTCTTTATCATATCTTTAACTTTTTCCCAGTGAAGCAATACATATTGATATTAAAAATGTATGTCTGTCTATACTTTATCTGTCACCTTTTCATAACCCATCTATTAAATCGACTTTGAAAATTTTAAAAGGTATACAGAGCACAGATCATTGAATAGGCAGAGATAGCTTGCATCCCGGAGAAGGATAAAAATGTAACTTTTTATTAATCTGAGCAATGAAAGAAAATAGGTTTTTCAAAAACCTAAATCTCGCGGATAAAATCGTGGGCATCAAGTATCAACACATTGTAATTATTTTAAATGGACCTTCTGACTAGCGGAACATTCTTTGCCTATTATAATTGTACTGACAGCGCAGATTGCTATAGGCTAATTCTGGAAAATTCAATATTAATTTTATTATGTAACATAGGTATTATTAAGTACTTTAAAAAAGTAGAATATAACGTATGACAGTTAACCTCGAGTTAAGATTCGGTTTGTCAAATTAATAATTTCTTCAAAAGTTATTTTAATGATAAGTTTAATGTAATTTGTATAACTTTTGAAACATAAATTTTAAAATTCTTTGCATATTATCCACTGAAAATACCTAATCATCAATTAATGATGACCACTAAGCTTATGATCGAACGTCTCTGTTGCACACACCTTGCATTGCTGTTGCATTTACGCGCATGTCAAATCGCATGCGCTGTAGGTTGTAGGTACCTAGATAGGTACAGACCCTTATTCATTTTCAATCAGATATAAACAAAAATAGAAACAAACATAACTTATGATACGGAATTCACCTTAAAATAGTTACTAACAGTCAGGTAAACAATTGCATATCATTTTTATGGAATTATGAATAATATGTAGTTACTAATTAAATCCTATATCTACCTAGTCTTAGTTAAATTATTATTATTAAAGGTATCTTTTCGGGATATCGCAAAGTAGTCCAACCTATTTTATTCTGTTATATTTTATATTCTGTTATATGTTATATTTTTTATTCTATTTTATTCAATTATACCCACTTCATGCCAGCCAGCAATATTGAAGCTAAGGAGCAGAGTGAGCAGACTTAATCAAAGCAACCAAGGAATATACATGGTTACTACTTTAAAACGAATAGTCCCGTGATGGTGGCTCAGTCTAGAATCTGAGTCAGATAGTTTTATAGTACCTACCTACATAATGTAAAAGCTGCCTGCGATTAGATTACCTAATACCTATCCATTGATTTTGATAATCTTTTATTCGAAATGAAATTAGATAGACTTAATAATCTGTAACTACCAAAAATAATCTCGTATCGTACCGCATGGCATCATCATCAATCATGGTTCGTAGGTACCTAGTTAAAATTTTATGAATGAAGCGATTTGACTCCTCGTTTTTAATTCGAACCGCTAGGTTAAGGAACGTTCCAGCATCAGTTTCCCCGCCAATTTTAATATATGGGTATCTTCAAGTCTAGAGTGAATTTATGGCAATTCTATGCAAGCGCGCTCCATCTTTTGCTGCATCTTCACTTGCCCGCAGGTCTAATTACAGCCAAACGCTTGTCTATAAAATATATAAAAAAAAACAAATAAAGATCTTCACTTTCTTTAGGTAAATTTCGCAGCTGTTGAATAGCCATATAATAGTAATCTCAAAATTAGGTTCTTCACTAGGAACTATCAATGTGATCTCTGTTTGTTGCTTAAATTTTCTTAGTTTGTTTCGCTCTTATCCTAAATACAGAATTACTTATTAATTTTATATATTCATTTATTATTTAGTAAGTAATGAGTACCCCACCCCGTAAACAATAATTTATAACGTAACAAAGCAGTTATTAATTTTCCCTTGATTAGAGTAAGCTTTTTGGTACTGGCAATAGTAAATTATTATTTTTAAATTTAGAAAACAGTTGGTACCCAGAGCACAGATAATACATAAATCGGTACACAGAGGCGTAAAACGGAAACGCAATACCGTCGCATAGCAACTATCAAGTTGTAGGGATGTACGTGGATGTCGCAACAGCCAAAAAAGTATCGATATAATTTAAATAAATGTATCAATATCAATCTTGATACATCGAACAAAGAAATCGATATATTGAAAACTTTTAGGAACATATTGTAAGGTTATTTTTAAAAAGTTGATTTGAGCTGTTGTCAAAAATAATATAAAATTATTAATTTACCTAATGCAGGTAGTTTGATAAAATCGATATTTGGCTCATTCGATGTCATACCTACAATCTGTTGCTAGGTGGCCAACAAGATTGAACTTGCATAAATACGGGTGTTTCGAAGGTTTTAGTTCAGTCTCCTTCTGAGATTCGGAGCGATATCGCATATTTTCGGTATTTGGGTTGTGAACTGATAATTAGATGTTGTGATAGCAATCACGCTCTAATTAAATTATTTATTTTGGCATTAGTTTGTTTAGATTAAAACTCTCGGATAACCTTACACATTAAACTTGTATTTTTTTTGTGTTGGTTTTGGAGAGGACATTCCAATAATTCGATAAAAATATTTAAATAATACCTGCTTTTCTGAGTGACGCCAATAATTCAGAAGCGGGACGTGTCTCACGTTGCCTTAATTTCGCTTTGGTATCTTTTTGTAAACAACCCACATTTGATTAAATTTTTTTATTGAGTTTGATTTGGTGATTAAAATTTCTAGTTTTTTTTTTAAGAATTTAGTCTTTTGTGTAGTGGAAAGTAATTTGCAATAAGTGGTTCAGATTTCGTATACATCGAATGAGAAGTTAGTCGTTTGGATTTATTGTTGATTTGATATTAAAACTGAGAGTTCGGCAGTTCAAGGATAGGTTTTAATGATTTGACGGAGGGCAGGATAGCCCATGATTTGGATTTGACTTAGGGCAAGGAAGCCCGCGACTGACATGACAAGATTATTTAGAAACACGAGGGCGTGTTAAATTCAGGACGGCCGAACTGTAAGGTTATTTTTAAAAAGTTGATTTGAGTTGTCAAAAATAATATAAAATTATTAATTTACCTAATGCAGGTAGTTTGATAAAATCGATATTTGGCTCATTCGATGTCATACCTACAATCTGTTGCTAGGTGGCCAACAAGATTGAACTTGCATAAATACGGGTGTTTCGAAGGTTTTAGTTCAGTCTCCTTCTGAGATTCGGAGCGATATCGCATATTTTCGGTATTTGGGTTGTGAACTGATAATTAGATGTTGTGATAGCAATCACGCTCTAATTAAATTATTTATTTTGGCATTAGTTTGTTTAGATTAAAACTCTCGGATAACCTTACACATTAAACTTGTATTTTTTTTGTGTTGGTTTTGGAGAGGACATTCCAATAATTCGATAAAAATATTTAAATAATACCTGCTTTTCTGAGTGACGCCAATAATATATATGTAGTACACGTCAAGAGGAGATGGCAATCGGGGTTGTGGGGGCTGTGCAAGTATGCGAGGCGTCCCCACCCGAGTTGTCATCTCAGCCTGTCGCGCACCATGGATGAGTCTAAAATAATTTATTGGGTACCTTTTTTGCTTAATCCAGTATATTAAATAGATACAAAAAAAACAAATGGGCACAAGTGCCGTACTTTTTTACTGCTTTGAATTCTAGCGGTTTAAGTCAGTGGCGACAGCGGTATTTGTTCTTCATATAACTTAGTTTAACTATAGGAAAAATAAATGGTGTTGATTTTATTTCAATGCATTAAAATATTTTAAATTACAAAAAAATATCAATATATCGATACATTGATATTTTTTCAACATGCCTAGTTATTGTCAATGTCAACTGTCACAGTTGTGTCACACTTCATGTGACAACTGACAGTCAATGTCAGTCGTCGTCGTCAATTTTATAGGGCGCCGGTTCCGGTTTGTGATTGAAATTTTTCTGGTCGGTGATTAAAACATTGAATGTTGAAACTTAAAACAGGGGATTGGAAACAATATAGGAAAGAATTTATATAATTGGTCTTGTTTTTGGAATATATAAGCATAATAATTCTACATGAAAATGGAAGACGACTTGGAAATTTTGGAAAAAGCACTTTCAAATCTCGATGCTACAGAATCTAAGGAAGAGAAAAGTGATTTCGAAGGCCTTTATAAGAACTGGGGGAAAACAGGGAGCCAAGAAGAACGGAGAGCTCAGTTATTGGAGACCCAAAAAGGGTAATTACCTATACTTATTTAGTAAACGAGATAGATTTCCGTCACACCTAGTTCATAGCCATAGGTTTCAATTTACATTTAACATTAACTGCCCTGTGTAGATACTTACTGAAAACTAAGTACCTACCTATAACACACAACCTGGCCCAAACCTGATATTTAAACACACTCCGGACTGTTGTATTGTGGCTGTCTGTTAGATTGTGGCTGCGTATCTTGACAAACAATAAAAAAAAACTATGATTCTGCAGGTAGCTGTGAAACAAATCTCTTTTTATCTTTGCCATGTTAATTTCATATGCCACAGCCACATAAACCACATATTCTGATGTATCATTTTTGTGACCATTGCAGTAACCGAAATAACAAAATAGATAGATTCCGTGGTATTCTGGAACTTGTTAATGCTGTTGAAGACAATAGTAAACTATTCAGACCATATAAAAAGGTGAGTTCATGGTGTTATTATTCTAACTACACATACACTTGTTTAAGCCCTGTCAATTTATACTTAGAAAATAGTTATAGACAATACAACAATCTCATCATCATATGTTCAATCCATCACCTTAAAAATTGTTTAGATTCATCATTGTTCAATTTTACAGATATTTCTAAACTAATGAAAGTACAAGAGTACTTTGAATAAATCATTTTGACTTTGACTTGAATAACCAAGAATGGTCTAAGAGTAGTATTCTGTTTATTACATTATCAATTAAATAAATTGTGTAAATCTGGAGGAGTAGCTATGAATAACAATGTCAGATCTAAATCTAATGCTGCTCTTTTTCACAGGGTACATTATTGAAAGGGATAGCAATATATTATTTAGACCTATCATTTTAGTTTAGTTCAAAGATTTTGTATGACAGAATTAGCAACTATATCTTTCTATTTCTTTAACGTTTTTAGATTCCCTATAGACCAAACATATATGTGGCTGGCTTCCATAAAACCTGTCTCACATACAGCAATGTGTTGATGTTGTCAGAATGGATGATTGAGAAGCCTAGTGATTTTGCACAAAATTGGTATGTGGTGCCCTGTCCAAAGGGTGTAAGGGTTCTTGTTATTGCCAATAACGTAAGTTGATACTATGTATATTTGTAGATTGTTTATTTGTTATATTTTTCTGTGGTCTTAGATTTGAATCAGGAGCTGTGAAACAAGATGGTGTTATTGCATCAAAATAATATTAACAGGAGGAGCAAAAACTGCATAAAAGCTGTTGAAATTTTATAGTACTTGTATAGTTTGGATCAAAATTGCGCACTTTGGCTCAGTTTTAGCACAATTGTAGGCTGTTATGCTTGGAAATGTGTCTAGATTAATATGCAATGGGCTCAAGAACTTCCCGTTTACAAAATACTAGCTGATACCCGCAACGTCGTCCGTGTGGATTTAGGTTTTAAAAATCCAGTGGGAACTCTTTGATTTTCCAAAATAAAAAGTAGCCTAAATCACCCTCCAGGTATTTTACTACACCCATGCAAAAAATCACGTCAATCTGTTGCTCTGTTGCAATGTAATTGAAGGACAAACCAATAAACCAACAATGTGTATTGATGGGTAGTGATATTTTTATCAGAAGCATAAATATTGTTTTGTTTGCTAGCTCCCTAAATACTTGAATGGTGTGTACACACCAAATACATAATAATCCTGTGAACCAGCTGCTCAGTCTGTGAGAAAATGTGCTTTGGTTTGAGGCATGTTCTCATTAAGGATGCGGATGAACAAATTTCAATCTTCAGTCTTTAATCTCATATGATTTAAGAGTAAATCACTAAACAAACTCACTTTCTCTCTATAATGTAAGTTGTGATTTAAAGACACTTAATCCAATGTTTATGTTCCAGGGCACAACAAAATTCTACACAAAGTATGGCCATTTCAAATTTGAGCGCTACACAGGCTTGCCAGGAGGCAACCCTTACAATCTTTACCGTAGAAATTGCTGTGTTCTAGATTGCTTCTATCATGAGCAATCCAACACTTTGCACCTCTTGGATTTGCTTGCTTGGAACAATCAACCCATGACAGATGGTGAGGTAAGTAATTAAGTATTACATAAAATAAATTTGACAGGAACTACTGCTGTTCTATAATAAATATGAAAGAAAGAGATAGTATGAACAAACTTAAAATAGTTTACTTTTGGTTCACTTGAATTGCAAGTTATGGCTTTTGTCACATTGAGGCTAATACCGCGCGTGTTAGGGGGCACGTATAAACGTCAGTCGCTAATGTGTGTGTGCGAAGAAGAAGAAGTCCATACTTCGTTGATACAATCGTCCCGATTGAATCGGTTCTCGCGTCCCACGTAGAATAAGAGAATTTTTAGCTGCATATACAATCCAAAATTCAAAATATTTTTATTCAATTAAACTTTTACAAGTGCTTTTGAATCGTCAAAATAATCTACCACTGGTTCAGAATTCCGTTTCTACCGAGAAGAACCAGCAAGAAACGCGGCGGTTGCTCTTTTCAAGTGTTCAATTTACAATAATGTGCCATACTGTGCAATACAAGCAATCCGCATATTGCTGGAGCGAGTCTAATCCATGCTTGGTTGTCATTTATAATCTTGTGGCTAATTCTGTTAAACACAATCTCTAAACTAAAATTATTTTATTCTTTGGGGCTATGCAGGTTCTTGAGTACCCTGTTCGCCTCCACTTCACATTCCCTTGTCAAAACCTTTGGCTGCCAAAAACACTGCACTTTTTGACTGGAATAGAAGTAGCAAAATTAGATACTGATTACTGATAGATCTAAATGTATTGGTATCGCTCCTTGCAAAAAAGAATAACACTAGTTTTAGATCTGCCAATTTAGTTTAGGTATTGAATTAGCCACAATATCAACTTTAATAATAAATAATTGTAGACTGAATTTCGCCAATACTGGATGAAGACTCAATTGGAAGATTTTCCTGACACAAAAACGATCAACAAGAAAAACAAAGTTATAATTAAAATTCTCCCCATGATGCCCTGCACAACACATTATCTTAGCTAGTAAGTATTATGCATTATTAGTCAAGCTTACAATAGAAATTCCGCTTTATCCCTATGAAGTGGGATTCTTCGGAAAACTTAAATATTTTGCTGGGTGTCTCATCAGCACAGATATGGCTCTCCCCTAACGTCTAATGCCCTTAGATCTGACCCATGTCTTAAGAAAGAAAAACAAGAGCATTGAGCAGAGGAAAGTAGGTAATGCTGATCGTAAACTAGTCCTCACAGCTAGATTTTCAATATAAACTGAAAGAGACCAGAAGAGTTTTAAAACCTTTCACCAGATGAATTTGTTTGGTGCCAGTGCTAAATAAATATATTTTTTGAGTATCTTTTATTTATATCTGTGTAAAATAAACTATCTGAAAATGATTAAAAATGTTATTAGACATAAAATTGTAACAGAAAGTTAAATGTTAACATTAATTAGAAGTTTTCTGAAAAAGATTCTACAGTCAATTCAAAATAGAGATATTATAAAGAAACTGATTACGGCTGGGTGATTAAATGATATTACGTCGCATCGCAAATCCGGGATATAATCAGTATATTTTGATTGTGGTTTGAGTTTGGATGTTTTTCAGAAAATATGTCCAATTGTTGTAAACATTTTATCTTAGATATTGCATCTTGTACAGCTAAAATTTTAATCTTAAAAACTCTTACTGCTGAATCTTGGTTATATGATTGTTTTGTTCTTATTCACAGTTTGCTAAGCACATACCCACAGTTCGAGAACAATGTTCCGCCACTGGACGGATTATTGTTCTACCATAAGAGGGCGCACTACGTGGCGGGAGAGACGCCGCTAGTGGGCTGGCTGTTCCCTTACATGGTACCTGAGGTGCTTGGTGAAGGTATAGTCTATACTTTATTTTATTTATTACTAAATGACAGCTTGAGAACAATGTTCCGCTGCCGAACGGCTTACCGTTCTACCACAAGAGGGCGCATAGCGAGAGAGACGCCGCTAGTGGGCTGTCTGTTCCCTTACATGGTACCTAAGGTGCTTGGTGAAGGTATAGTCTATACTTTATTTTATTTATTACTAGATGAAAGCTTGAGAACAATATTCCGTCGCCAAACGCCTTACTGTTCAAATCAAATCAAATCAAATCAAATCATCATTTATTTGCTCAAATGTAGGTTAGCGTAGATTTTACAATTTATTTTAGTGTCACTACACTTGCCATGTAATGGCGTGCAAATATTTTACATAAACAATGTAAACTACACTAAATAGTTTAAATGTACATTGAATATGCTCAAAATACCTTACACATTACAGTCATACTTAGGTAGGTATCATTACAGTCATACTTAGGTAGGTATACATATACATAGTTCTACCACAAGAGGGCGGACTACGTGGCGGGAGAGACACCGCTAGTGGGCTGGCTGTTCCCTTACATGGTACCTGAGGTGCTTGGTGAGGAATAGTCTATACTTCATTTTATTTATTACTAAATGACATCTTGAGAACAATGATCCGCCGCCAGACGGCTTACGAAAAAGTGAACACAGAGATATTTGCATTATTTTTTTAACAGGGAAACAAAGATTTACACAGGATTAAAAAATTTGAAACTGATGAATTCGCATGCAATCTACTAGTTCTTCAATTTGAACTTATTCATTTTAATTTTTTTTTAATCCCAGTGGGTGTAAAGTCCAAACTAATACAATGCACAACAACCTCTACACACTAGACATGTCCTTACAAACAAAAATGTTTGCAGGCTGCAACTAGTTATTGCTTACAAAGTTACAACTTCATGCCCAGTGTCATACTAATAAATTTTGACTACTTCATAGAACAATTTTTTTGTTTAAAAGAGCATTCAATCTAATTTTCTTTGTTACAGATATCACAATGCATCCTGGATACAGCGCAGAGAAACCGGCTGATTATGTAAATCAAGCAGACTTTATACAGAAGTTTGAGGCCAAGTGGGCCAAGAAAAACAAACGTCGGAGCTCCAGTTCTATGGAAACGGATAGCACTAAAGGCAGCACCAAAGACTTAACGCAAAAGGAGAAGAATGTGAAGAATAAAGCTGTAGAAACAAAAGACAAAAACGCTGCGCCAAAGACAGACGAAATAAATGATAATAAGACTATGGAAACAGATAACAGTGATAGTGCTGAGAAGAAAGATGAAGAGAAGGAGAATAAAGTTATGGAACTGGATAATAAAGAAGGCGAACAGAAAAGCAGGGAAGAAAATAAAAGGGAGAGTCAGGTATGTGTAGTGTGCGATAGGTGGAGATGGCAATCGGGGCCCCGCACCCCCGCACAACCCCCGCGCTAACAAGCTGCGAGTGACGTGCGGGTGTGCAGACGCAACTACAATTACAGTACAAGTACAATTTTGATACCTCTTGGTGCCAAAATTGTATTTTACTTGTAGCTTCCATCCCATATAAAGCTGTATAGACTATTTATCCCGGAAAATCAAAAAGTTCAATTGGGTTTCTTAGATGCTAAAGTCGGGGGCATCATCTAATGATGCGTAACAATATGGAACTGATAAAATCATTCATTTTAGAATAAAAATGCAGTGTGAACTGAAGTACAAAATGAATCGAAAACTGAAACTTCGTATATGCATATTTTAGTTTCTTTGTTTACGTACGTCTTATGTTTCTTGCTTCAATGAATAATATGTTCTACTCGAGTGAATAGATAACAAGGTCATCGCGAGGTGAACGAGTTATAGCGTGCAAAAAATATTTAGACTAGATTTTGACGATTTAGTGCAGTGCACCGTCGCGTCGTTCTATAAGCCTAAGTTTTCAAACTTCAACCCCCGTTGCACTATTGTCGTACCTACTCCGCACAAGCTTTACGCTTAGTTGGAGGGGCAAGGGAAATATTAGCCATCATGATAAACTTGGCTAATATTTTTATTTAAAAAACGTCATTTTACTATGCAGCATGTTTCAAAAACTGATTATTTTAACGAGGTTGCGCGCAAGCTGTTTCCGTTGACAGACGGATGGGGTTTAAAAACAAAAAATCAAGCTGTATTTCATAATGTAGTTAAAATATAACAATAACTTTCTCTTTCACGCTCGTAAGCTTGACTGCGTGCGAGAGAGACAGAGAAATTTTCAAGATGCGTATGCAGTGCGACCATAATACCTTGCGCTGATTCATAGACAGTACATAAGCGCAATTTATGCATTTGTTGTACGTGCCAGCTCTTCTTAACACAGCTGTATGATGTATTCTAATTGCAACTCTATTTAAGTGTAAAAAGGTAGATATTAAATTTTCTGTAGCTCTAAAAATCAATATAGTCCAGGGTCGGGAGAGTAAACCAAGTGTTAAAAATTTTGAAACGTATCTTATACATTTTTTTAAATTTACAGGATACGAGTAAGAGCGAAGAGAAGGCAGCGAGGAGCGTGTCAATGGACGCCGATGAAGAAAAATCAGATACCGCTGAAGTAGTCAATAAGTAAATGTTATAACTAGATATTAATATAATGCGTACAAAGTAACAATGGGAACGTCGTATATCTAATATAGAGATATTATTATTGACAGTAATAACGTCACAATACGGCAGCCACGATTTCCCTTTCTTACTTTGTACGTGTTATACTCTTTTTTTTTGTGATAATATAAGAGCCTTTGTACACCATGAAACACATCTTTCAGCCAACGATCTAGTTCTGAGTTCATAGTTCGGTATTTACTACTCGCCTATCTTTGTTAAATAGTCGCGTTTTTGACCACCTACTCAACATTTTCATGTATGAATAATTTTACGTTCTTTGTATAATATAAGCGACATCAGATTACCGAAAAAGCGTGTCGCAGAACTCTGGATTCAGAGCTATAGACTCATTGTCGTGAGATCGACGCCTTACGACACGACACCAACTCTAAAGCTGAGATCTATAGACAGTACTTTGACGTTGCCCAGAATTTGCTAAATACAGATACACAGACAGAGTTAAAATGTGACAGATCTTACATCAACAATAACAGGTCAGCAATAGTAAGTCCTGACCTGATTGCTACTTATAGATACTTGCTGACCTGTTTTGAAGCAAGTTGTTTATCGCTATTCTGGCGCTGATAGCAGCAGTGAGCGTCATGTGAGCGTACTCGGAACTAAAATGTTAGGAATGAAAATATCTGTCAACACGAAGAGAGCGTAGGTACTTCAACTTTGCTTAGATTTAAGATAATATGGTTAAAATGAACCATATCTTTTTTTGACAAATTAATTAGCATTTTGAGATCTCGCCATTTTAACTTTGTGTCAAAAGTACTGTGAACCGTAAATTAAAATACCTTTAAATCAAGGATTTAAATGTTATGTACTTTTGATATGATAGGTTGACACAGAGTTAAAATGAGATCTCAAAATGTACGCATTAAACGTACGCACTTTAGTGATCTTGGATCGTTATTAGTGTACAATTATTGGTATTATTATAGTGCAGTGGGCTGTTAAGGTCTCTGTGCACTATACAACAGCGTGGGAGTGTTTGTATTGTACATTCCGAAATTTTTTGTAGATTGAAGTTTTTCGGTTAAGTTTACTTGTGTGCATATAATTGATATATGTATATCATATATCAAATATATGAAGTGGCAATGGGCAGGCCATGTCTGTCGCAGAACCGACGGCCGTTGGGGCAGACGTGTTCTGGAGTGGAGACCGCGTACCGGTAAGCGCAGTGTGGGACGACCTCCAGCCCGCTGGACCGATGACCTGAAGAAGGTGGCGGGGAGCGGGTGGATGAGGAAGGCGGAGGACCGTGTTTGGTGGCGCGCTCTTGGAAAGGCCTATGTCCAGCAGTGGACGCTTACAGGCTGATGGATGGATGGATGGATATCATATATCTTGAGATATAATTTTTCTGTGATTTTTGTATCGATGCAAAGGTCAACTCAAAATAGGGGGTGTTCGTTTCGAACACTCGTTTTCCACTTGTGGAAGTTATTTTTTGCATACTTACCAATTATTTTTTTTTGTTGATGTTGATTGTAAGTTAAAGTGGTTTGCAACTTGATTACCTACAACCGTAGCACGGCCCGGAGTTAGCGGAGCCCTTAATTCATAAACAATACGTACGTTTTTTGTGTAATAAAAGTTACAACTTCAAGATTTAATTATGCTTGTTTTTTATTTATCCCCGTCTCTCCCACTCCAATTTTGTAGATCATATTTTACAAAGGGCTGATTAGACACTCGTACTAAGTATGCGACAGGTTGAGATGGCAATCGGGATATGAGGTGGGGGGGATGCCCTGCACAACCGCACGTCACCCGCGCTATCCCGCACCGGGTTTGTGCGGGTGTGCGGGGGCGTCCTCACCTCGATTAACATCTCGATCTGCCACGTACTGCTGTGGCAATTAAGTACCTATCCACGATCCACCTTTATGATCTGTATACATTCATGGAACCATAGAAACATTCTCACTATAGATAAAGCAAAAGGCCGAACATAATATGAAAACGGCAATTTTCATAGGTTAATAAATAATTAGCTAGTTAATTATTTATTAACCATCATTTTTACTGCCCGTCGTCGCATCGTTTAGCTTCTAAGATAAAAATTCGGATGGTTATTTGCAGATCATAAATCAGACGGTATTTTTATGAGATATGAATAATATGGAAGAATCGTAAACCCGGCGCTCATTTATAGGTAGGTACCTATTCATAATAAGTAGGTATGTACCTAAGTATAAAGGGTAAGTACGTACAAAAACGTACTTAAGACTGTTAAATATGCAGATTGCAGATAGCTTCCTAATAATTTCCACAAGCAATAATTGGAGACATCCATAGTTTGCAAATATAGGTAATGATCTTCATATAAAACCCTAATGAAGAACCTAGGTACTTATTACCTATCTAAATATTTTTTATTGAGATATAGGCTTGCGCTTGACGTTAGTCATGTCTGAGAAACAGCAATGATGAGATCTAGGTTGGAGTGCGCTTACCTAGATGATGATGCCCTTTCACTCTTGCCTTGACGATATTTAAGTTATGTTCGACAAGAGACAGATGCCGAAAGTGTGTCCCACACCTTAGCGGTTCCTATCAGAAACGTAGAGCAAAATCGTTTCGTATGAGCAAATTGGATGTTGACCACATAAGAGTAGTGCCAACGTTCATGTTTCTCGCTGTTCTGTGGTAGAACGACCACCCGAAATGACCTCACCCAGCAAACCAGATAAGTAGTTGCAAAAATCAGTGGGTATCATGGGAGCTTAATAAAATTGTAAATTCGCAAATTGCCCCAGCCGCTAATCGAACCCGGTACCTCCCACTCATATTATAACGCTGCAACGCTCACCACTGCACCCACCGAGGGACGTTGGATCCTATACAAAAGTGAAGATAAATAAAAAGATAAGTTAAAATTTTATTAGGTAAAGTTAGGTACCTACCGACACTGTACACAAAGCTTATTGCGTAGATATGTAGAAACTAGCTGATGCGCGCGACTTCGTTCCTGTGGATATAGGTTTTCGAAAATCCTGTGGGAACTCATTGATTTTCCTGGATAAAAAGTGGCCTATGTGTTAATATGAAATATCTATCTCCATTCCTTTCAATCAAATCCGTCCTGTAGTTTTTGCGTGAAAAAGTAACAAGTATTCAACCATAGGTACATACTTACAAACATTCGCGTTTAAAATATTAGTAGGATAGCGAATATTCGAAAGCTAAAAAGTAGGTATCTAAGTAATAAGAAAAGTAAGTATCTATCTAAAACTAACCGAGTAAAAAGATCAATCTTACGATAATAACTAGGCTCTTTTAACGGCGGACGCTTTCTGAATCACTGATGAACGCCATATATTTTCCTCAATTTTTCCAATTACGGCTCATATTTGGCGCTAACTACATCGTCGCAAAGAAATCATCTATTATTAGGAAAAGAAAAAAGGCCAATGGAAAAATGAGTGAACTTTATGATCCGAATAATAAATAATTAGATAGAAATGTAGGTTCATTACCTAGATGGCTTAAAATCGGAAAAACTTCGCCGGCTGGTTTAAGACTTGAGTTTGATACTCGCGAGTAGCTGTACTTGGGTACACTTTGTGGCAATAATTAGAAGTGAGTATGTTTCTACCACTAATGTCAGTTTTTAATTGATTTGTGGATAGCAAAAAATGTTGAATTCACAATTGGAAAAAATACCATATTATTTAAAATGCTTTTTACATTGTTAACACATGGTTAAAATCTATAACCACTAGCAAAAGGTAGATAGATAGATAGATAGATAGATAGAACACTTTATTGCACACAAAAATACATGTAAAGGATCACAACACAGAAAGAAGAAAACAGAAAAAACATTTGTGTGCAAAGGCAGCCTTCTTGCTTGGAGCAATCTCTACCAGGCAACCTTAAGGTAGGTAGGTAATAAAACCGCAGCAAACATTTGTTTTCCATTTGTGTTCTTCAAACGATAAGTTTGGTACAGCCTACAGCTTATTAAATATCCCTAAAGGCCTGAACACACAAAGCGCGACGAATTACGTACCTAAGTACCTACCATTTTTTTTCTGCCGTTACAAGTTAGCCCTTGACTGTGATCTCATCTGGTACTCACTACTAAGTGACGATTGCAGACTGGAAGATGACTAATAATGACGCTCTAACTTGAAAGGAGTATGACAATTTCATTAAACCCATATCGCTTATCGGTTTCGACGTGGTATCGTACCAGAACGCTAAATCACTTGGTGGCACGGCTTTGTCGGTAGGATGGTGATGTCCATGGCTAAGGTCTCACACTAGACTAGACGAGGGACAATCGCCGCGTGCGATTTGCGTGTTGTATGTGTTGTGCCTTAAATGTGTGTTTAGTTCGTACCAAAACGCTTAGCTACTGTGCCTTAAGTTTTTCAGACGAATATCACAAATATTTGCTAAGCTCTCAATGTAACTCTCCCGAACTTCCCACTGTAGGTACTTACCTACTTACCAACCTACTTTCAGAAATCATATCTTTTCATGGCCTCTCTGGCTCAGGTGTAGTATATTATAATTATAGGTAAGTAGTTGATGCCTGCGTCTTTGTCCGCATGGATTTAAGTTTTTCGAAATCCCGCGAAAACTTTTTGATTTTCCGTAATCAAAAATACGTAGCCTACGTCACTCTCCATGCAGGGTCTTTAACTTAGGTACCTATGCAAAAAATCACGTTAATCCAACAAACCAACAAACAAACACGCTTATGGATTAAATATTAGTTTATATACCCTCCCGTTGGGAGAGGCCTTAATTAGTCCAACAGTGGACTGTTATAGTCTATTGATGATGATAGATGTCTGTGTCTGGGATCGAACCCCAGATTGGCCGATTAAGGGGCCTTAACCACTAGGCTATTTGTGCCTTAATTATTTTATAAACATATCAATTTGCCTACTAATATTATTAAGAAGTTAGTTTTTCCGGCTATGCTGCATAGATATTTTCCTTCCGTATCGGTAGCACAGCATGAGTCATTAAACAATACGATGTAATTAATTGACTTGCGAAGCACTTTCTCTAACGACCGCTGTTGCTGCAGACTTGTAGAGTTCCTGCTAAACAAAGTTAAAGTTTATTACAGGCTTAAATAAACTAAACGGCGAGTTAAACTAAAAGTGCTATTGTGTAACTTAAAGTGAGCAAATAAATACTTTCGTATTTCTATTCCTACTTAATAAGTACTTAGAGCTCTATTTTTCTAACTTTCTTGTTTTACTACGAATAAAATATTTTATTACAGTCAAAACTATTTGAAAACATCTTTGCAAAGGCTTTCCTAGCTAGTTATGAGTCGCAGTAAATTCAGTTCAGCCGTTTCGAAAACTATTCCGCCAAATATTTTAAAAACAAGTGTTTTGATTTTAATAAGCATAATGTATAAATAACTATTGATGTAGAAGAAAAATCCATTCCATTCAATCAGCCTGTATACGTCCACCGCTGGACATAGGCCTTTTCAAAAGCGCGCCACCAAACACGGTCCGCGCCTTCCTCATCCACCCGCTCCCCGCCACCTTCTTAAGGTCATCGGTTAAGTTAAGAATATTCAGGTTTATTGCTTATTTGAAAAAGTTTTATATATGTAGATAAAAGTCGATAAAGAGATAACTAGTGATTTTTATTTGACTAACGTATCTTAATTACAAAAAAATACGCAAGTCGTTGGAAAAAGCACATTAAATACCAATTAATAAAATTTTCCAGATGTAAGAGAAAAGTCGACCGATTCCATGGGGACGAGCAGATCCCTTGTTTAAAACCCAAGATTACTGCACCATTATCAACTGGGCTCTCAAGCCGACTGAAGAAAAGTTAAGGAAAATTTTTATATACCACTCTATAAAATTAAAATTGATAACGCAAATGAACCAAATTGAGCTACCTAAGTAGGTACTTATTTGAGCATCGACTTGAACACTTTTTGAATATTATATTTCCAGGTATTAAACCAGCTTCTTATACACATCCAGATTTCGTAGACTTTAGCAAAAAATAATAATTGCAATATTCAGGTTAGGTAGCTCTATTATGCAGCGCACAAAAAATTTTAATGATCCCATACTTAAACTAAAAATGCTCGCTAGAGAAATACTTGAGGTGAAAACTTAGACTACGAGTATGTTTAAAAATACCGTGAGATAGCTGGGGACTACTTTGGTAACTACAACTAGTACCTAATCAAAAGTTTAGTGCCGGATTAGAACTGAAAGGCCTGATGAAAATTAAAAAATAACTTAGTAATAATAAGTAGTTTTTCATCTCCTGAAAAATTCTGTCTGAGTTGTGGAGTTTTAGAAATCATCGATTTAATTAGGAGTCAATAAATGAATAAATAAAATGAATAATTAGGGACTTACGTAGGTAAATTAAACACCAAATAATAATAAATTAAAGACAGTAGGCGTTGTTAAGTGCCTCAGAGACATCCGGCTCCCTTGTTCAATTAGCCCACATTGCCAAAGCCCTAATGTCTCGTGAGGATTTAGCGTAGAATTACATAACATATGTCAGATGCAACTACTAAACTAAATTCACCAACTCTGTTGAATTGCAAATTAAAATACGGGGTGTTGATAGAACCCTAGAAGACAGCCGAAGTGTTAACAGGGCTCTCTCCGTCACTCGTTTCATACAATCGTAGTTCCAATTTCATTTGAATATTAAGCAACCCAAGTCCATGAAATTTTGCAGACATATTCTAGAAACTAATATCTGTGTCTGTGGTGTTTTAGATTTTTCTAAAAGTATGTAGTTGTAAAATTACAGGGGCTCAAAGATTTGTATGGAAATTTTTAAGACCGCGTAACTTTGAAACCGAATATTTTAAGAGAAATCTGGAAAACCACAGACACAGATATTAGTTTCTAGAATATGTCTGCAAAATTTCATGGACTTTGGTTGCTTAATATTCAAATGAAATTGGAACTACGATTGTATGAAACGAGTGACAGAGAGAGCCCTCTTAATACTGATGATCACTGAATAAGTTACCTACCACAAAAAAACGCATAAGAAAAAAACAGTATTTTTTGGGTTCCGTACCTCAAAAGGAAAAACGGAACCCTTATAGGATCACTTTGTTGTTCATTTATTTATCATTTTACCTTTGTTTATCATTTTAATTTTTTTAAATGATGTAACCACAAATTCGCGGTTTTCAGATTTATTCCTGTACTTGTGCTATAAGATCTACCTACCTACCAAATTTCATGATTCTAGGTCAACGGGAAGTACCCTATAGGTTTCTTGACAGACACGACGGACAGACAGATAGACAGACAACAAAGTGATCCTATAAGGGTTCCGTTTTTCCTTTTGAGGTACGGAACCCTAAAAATAGGGCTAACTGCGTCAAGTGTACAACAAGCAATATTAGTGTATAAAGTTAGCGTTTTTATAGTGGTGCAAAGTAGGTAGGTACATCTTATCAATTTAAAATTAATCTACCGGAGAGCGTTCAACTGAAGCTAAATTCATCCAAGTACCAAGTTGAAATGAGGCACTCAACTCCGAGTTCAGCAAACTTCTTGAATACTTGAGTTAAAGAAATTAGAAAGTGAAGGATTATTTGCACAGTTACTAGGTAGGAAATACAAGCAGAATTACAAAGTAATGCCTGATTTAAAAAAAAAACTAGA
Source organism: Maniola jurtina (assembly GCF_905333055.1). Lineage (NCBI taxonomy): Eukaryota > Metazoa > Arthropoda > Insecta > Lepidoptera > Nymphalidae > Maniola > Maniola jurtina. Next base: position 10,049,297 of record NC_060030.1, read on the forward strand.
CAAGCTCATTGTAATATTATTAGCCATGTTAAACATGACTATTTTTTCATTTCCCGTCCCGTGAAATATAACTTGAGTTAGGAGTGCGTGCGACTATATTTAGTGAAAAGTACAGTGATTGGATCGTCGACGGTTGATATTTCAGTCCACACCGTAGCCGTGGAGCACAAAACATCCCGTGGATCTATTCTTTCAACCCCCTTTTCACTCCTTAGCGCATGATAGCTCTATTTAGACTGCTTCGTCAAACCTCTGGTAGGTAATAACATACCGTTCTTACTCTCTTATTACGCTAACCGGAAATATTATCCTGCCTTTAGAATTAGCAAAAAACTACGACAATTTAAAGCACCCAGTACGAGTTGGTTCAACTTTTTGATACAAAAAGATTCCTATCTAAGCGTTTGGTAAAATCCGAGTTACAGTCTGAACAATGGATCTCAAGTTATAAAGCAGACGTTCTACTTTTCAGAAATATAGAGAAAAAAACAAAAAGCATTTTGGTTTATTGTCACAGTAATTTTAGTCATTTAAAACTTCGGTTTGGACTTTGGAAAGATAAATCCATTAGACACAGAATATCTTGAAAAGGGAGCTGTGTACCAGCGGCGGACTAGATAAGCCTCTCGGAGGCCCAGGATATTATCAAAAGTTAGACCGTCCATCCACCGTCCAGTTATACAGATAGGGCATCCTACCTAAGGCCCCAGTTCTCTGTTGCACCTATCAATTTTTTTCGCTGATTTGACCTCCGGCCTCCGGGCTAAAATATGATAATGATATAATAAAAACTGCTATACTCCTTTCAGGTTAGCCCGCTTCCATCTTAGACTGCATCATCACTTACCACCAGGTGAGATTGCAGTCAAGGGCTAACTTGTATAAGAATTAAAAAAAAAAAGGTTTGGAGGCCCCCTAGAACTGAGGCCTGAGGCGGACGGGCGGAAAAGGCGTCCTCCTACCCATAGGTAATTCACTGTATATAACAGTCAGCTTTATGCAGGCGATTCTGGTGAACTTATTAATTCATATCAAACTTTTTAAAATACTTTGTCATTGTCATGAAGAAATTTGAGCTCAGTTTGTTTAGTAATCCCATCACTTATAATAATTGTCGTCAATAATATGGTGGTTCAAACTTCAAACAAAAAATAGTTAAGCTCATGTTTTATTGGAAGAGTGAAATTGAGCTTTGCATAGATAGTTAATAATTTATTATAAGACTAACTTAAGAGAGTGTGAGTAGTTACCTAAAACTAGTAACTATACATCATGCAGCTCATAAAGGAGAAACAGGTTAACTGACATATCGAAGTAGGTATACTCAACTGGGTCTAGATTTTGCATGTAAGTTTTCTCTATAACGTAAATCCCCACTAAGAAAATTTCGTAAATCCCACCTTCACTCGAGTGGAATTTTCCAAAATCGGTTAGGAGGAATTTCCAAAAATCCTGCATTACGTAGAACTTACCTTCTTCATAATCATTTTTATTTGTTGTAACTTGAAAAATTACGAACTTTCATACAAACTTTCATCACCCAGGTATTTCATCATCACCCTAGCTAGGGGCTTTGAAGCAATATTGTATTTCAGTACCTACATAATACGTAATTCAACGCTTGGGGTGAAGTTTCCAAAAATATTTTCTTAGTGAGTGGCTACATCGTAAAAAGAACCTACTGTCAAGCATTTGCATTGATATATCAGTTACTATATTTTTTTTTAATAATAAGTATGTAAGTATAGCCTACCTAAACACAAAGTTGCAATTGTAAAAAGCATTAACTAGGCATAATACTTTATTTCAAATGTTGCCAACATCGAAAAGGTCGCGTACCATTATCAACCAATTACCTAGCAAAACTGGAAACGTTTGTAAAAGGTCGATGTGATAAAACGTACTCTTTACCTGAGATTATTCGACATTTACTAAATCCTTTATTCTTATGTCGTTACTCCCAACCTGACCCTTGGGATTTCGAATCCATTTTATTTTTGTTACCTTCCTATTTGTTAAATAAATACGTTGACGTACTATACATTGCTAATAAAATGCATTTAAACGTTTTAAAGTGCGCTAGTTTGTCGAAACGCAGATATTATAAGCTTTGTAGAAACATATTGTTTGCTTTATTTTTGTGCATTCGAAGTATCATACATATCTATTAGGTACGAGTCAAACTCATGTGACGAGAAAAGGATGGCCTTTTATGAAGTAGGTATGTCTTAAAAATGGATGAGGATTGCATATCATACTTAGTAAACCTTTAGCTTTCACTTATTATAATATGCTTGTATGTACTAATCTAAGCTGGTTTCTAGTTTATAGTGCTTGCAGGTTGCAAAAATTATTTGATAAACTCAAGTGAACTATTTTTCATTTTTCGTGCCGAAAAAAAATCGTTTTAAGAATACTGAACCGAGAGTAGGTACCTACTTACTGCGTGTAAGACTGAGGTACAGTATTAGAAAGAAAAACACATTAGGTTTAATTTTAATTTAAATGGAGAAACAGTTTTCTATTCCAATGAGCTTGACAGCTGGAAGTCTATGCTGTTTCATTTCGATTTCAGAGCTACGTGAAAATTCTATTGTGTTGGATGCGCTTCTATTATTATACAAAAAATATTTAGATATTAAGTAATTATATAATTAATTAAAGTATTAAAGGGGAGGAGTTTTGTTACAGTAGCATCATCTCTCATAGCGGCGATGCGGAGGCTGACACGGACTTAAATAACCGGATTAAAAAAGCATGTTTCAAAAAAAAAGCTTTGTACTTTTTGCAATTCATCTAATGTTCAAGAGGTCTGTAGCTCTTTATTTATTTATTTATTTAAACAACTTTATTGTTAGCAAGCAAAGGTAGACTTTAAATCATCGTCGATCTATCGACATGATGATTCATAAAAAACACCTTTGATCAATCAAATGGGTGAAGATCGTTCTTATCCCCTAAGTAGGTGTCTCGTACTATTTTATCTGTTCATATCTCTCGTTAATTAATACAAAAAATATCCAATACGACAAGTTCAATCGAAGAGTGGAAATAAAGAGAAATATTTTGCGCTTATTATTTTTCTGGTTCCACGTATCCAATATATTGTATTAGTGACGGGTCGCGGCACACATTGGTATCTCCTCCACACAGCTATACCTTCCTGTGTTTCCCTGTTATTACATCTAGTTCTGATAAAAATATGTTCTAGTTACACGGTTACACGTATTTTATGATTGTAATTTAGTTTATTTTGTGTGTCATAGACAGAGACTAATTTATTGTAAACAACATGTAAGTATAATCTTGTCAATTGTGCCTATTAAGGAACTTAGAAATTAGGCCGAAGTCAATAACTGGGTGGGTGACCTTCCCTCTACCGTTGATCCCAGTTATTATCACTAACACGACCTCTTTCCGATTAGGCTACCAATATGTGCTTTAGTAAATTACACTAGCCTACAATTTTTAAACCCATCTATCTTGAGACTGTTGCCATACGAGTAGGTAAATGAAAACACAGTCATGTCATCAATTTGCTACCTATTGAATAAAAAAAAAATTCAAAAGAAAAATAAAACCGACTTCAAAAACCACAAACACTAAAATGTAAAAAATAATTTTTGTTTCTACACGTGTAATGTAATAATATGTATGAAGTCGAGCGAGCATAATAAAAGAAGCCAAAAATCCAAGTGTGAAGCTCAAAAATGATAAAATTGTGGTAAAAATTGTGTGTGATAAAAATTCAAATCATTTATTCAAATTGAGTACTGTACATACTTTTTGATTGTTAACCCCCGAACCAAAAAGAGGGGTGTTATAAGTTTGACGTGTGTATCTGTGTATCCTTCTGTGGCATCGTAGCTCCTAAATGAATGAACCGATTTTAATTTGGTTTTTTTTGTTTGAAAGGTGGCTTGATCGAGAGTGTGCTTAGCTATAATCGAAGAAAATCGGTTCATCCGTTTGAAAGTTATCAGCTCTACCTATTCTAGTTTTCTTATAGAGGTTTTTGTGTCGGGGTTTCCTAAAATTTTGAGTTATCAATTTGTGGAATTTCTAAGAAAACTTAAAACTAAAGCTACGGGGGTTCCAAACGCGCATTTTTACTGCCTTCTGGTCTGGTAGGTATTTTAGAATTTTAACCTAGTAACCTCAATTATACAGGGAACTAGGACAAAGATAATGTTATGAAAACGTCCAAATTTCGCATTAAGTATACAAAAAGTAGGCACTAAATAAAAGTTAAAGAGTTTTTAATGCGTCGAGTTTGTGCGAGCGCGATAAAGTAAATCTTGATAGACGCGGAGCGAAGATCTACTCTCATCCGCCCGTGAGAAAATTGTACCATTCATCATGCCCAGATGTCTCTCCTTATAGGAATTATTCCCAGAATTATATTCCGACTAGGAAAAAAGTATCACTTAGAAGAATCCTTCGATCGTGTAAATGTCCTTACTAATTGTATTTTTTTCAAAAAATAAAATACAGGGATAATAACTCCAAATAGGCAAAACTTCATACAATTTTATTTTGTAACGCAAAGACAAATTCGTGCGCTTCTGTACCTACACATACGCCGCGCGTATGATATTTACTCATAGCAATACATACTAGTACTACATACATATACCTAGATATTACCTAATAACTATAGATATAACTACCTACCTCAAACCTGGGCGCGTTTGGAATAACAATTCTGACCATCAAAAGGAGAACAATACTTTGAATTTGAGTTTGAGTTTACCGGGTACTAGGTAGAGAGAGATCTACGTCTTATCGTCATTTTCTTTCGTAGTACGTCAGATGGTACGTAGAGACCTACGGCTTTTTGGCTTAATTGAACCTTTGAAGCTACGACGTAGCATGAGGTAGAAAGCGTAGCTACGAGTAGTTACGAGTAGGTAGTTCTTTTGAGCAGTATATTATCGTGTTCAGCCCATTATCGGCCCACTACTAAGCTGGTTTATAGAGTACGATATAATTAACTCTTTATATTTTAAATAGGTACAAAGCTAATTTTTTATCGCTACACAGTTTTTTTTTTATTTGGAGTAAAAGTAACTGTAAAGTTGTTCTAGGAGTAAAGAAGAGAAATTGAAATAAAAATGATTTTAATTTGATTTTCTCAATATTAGTTTACCGTTGTAGACTTGAGTCATTAAAAATAATTGATAGTTCCGGGGTACCCATACTATAATTAACGTTAAATTTGTCGAGGGCAAGCTGGTCCCTTGTTCATTACCCTACATGTGCACCGCCCTCTATTCGACTGGGATCTCAAGCCATCGAGATGGTAGGAAAATCTAATCCGGAACTCATTAGACCCCACAAATTGAAATAAAGCTCCAACCGTACGTAGTAGTGTGTGTTAATTGTAGATATATGGTCTACAGTATAGTATTAATGCAGTTTTTAGGGTTAAGTACCCAAAAGGTAAAAAAGTGACATATATTAATGTCATTTTGTTGTCTGTTTGTCTGTAAACATTTAAAGGGTGGTGGCTTGCAATGCATTATGCATTAGGGTATGCATATGCATTAGGGTTACCACGACACCAAGTGTCTGGCAATGCATTACTTTTGAATTATGACGTGATTTCTAATACTATTCCGAAGAAAATGTTAAAAATTAGACTTTATACTTTGACGTAAGATTTTTAACACCTTTATTACCTGTTATCTCCCAAAGCCATCATGATCCAACATAGTCGCTGATGGTCCCTCCCTGTGTTGAGGACAATACGCAGAGAAACCTTCAGCTTTTATAAAATAACGACGATTTGGCACGTGCTGGCTCTCTCAAATAGCAACAATGAGAACAGTAATGTGTCACATACGTACACTTTTTACAGCGGGATTACAAGGCGCAAACATTTCAGCGCTGAGTGCCGCTTTAAGCCTTGGGTTTTTAATCTCTCCCGAGGGAAACTGTCTCGGTATAGATGCCACATCTCGTTAAAATACGGCGCATATATTAAGTATAAACGAGTTTTTTTTTGTCCCCAAGACGGTTTAGTGTATTGTTTTACTTATATAACTTTTTGTGATTTGAAAAAAGCAACTGCTGATTTCTTGCCGGGTTTTCTCAGTAGAATCTTCATTCTGAAACGGTGGTAAAGTCACGAACGTAGCATAAGAGACACTAGTGGTCCTACATGAAGTAAATAAATTTTGATTTCAATTAGGTACGGAGCAGAAATGTAAATGTTATATCAAATTTCAAAACTTTTTTAAAAATAGTTGTTAGAGCAACTTCAAGAACGACCATTTCTTATAACAGGAGTTTTAAATCCAAATTGAATTTTAAAGATCGTTTACCTAACAACTGAACGATCTTCAATAGGCCGCACAAAATGCATGCAATATAAAATTCGTTCAATTTTCTACGAATTCATAGCTAAATTCCAGTACAATAATTCGAATAAAGGTCATGGTAAAATGTTATCTCTTAGAAACCACTAAGTTTTAGTGGAGACATCTTTTTTGATTGGTGCTTGATCACAATATTTTTCCTAAACAAAACGCTCAAAGAAAAGTTTATTGATAAACTTTAAAAGAAAAAGACTTTCAGCGGGTTAAAATAGTTGGTAGGTATCCATTTTACCAAATGCTTCAGCAGACGTCGCAGTTAAGGTTGAGATCTATTTGATAAACAATGAATAATGAGTGCCGATAAATCCTTCAAACATAATCCAATAGCTTTTACCTAGAACTGACTGTATATAAATACTTATGGATTGAGTTCTGTAATAAAAAGAAAGCACTCAATTCCGAGAGAAAAGTTGTGGACGACGACTAAGCTTAGCGGATAGAGTGACTTTCTCGCGATATAGAAATAAATGTACTTGCGCATTCGCTTTCAGGCTTTATTGCTCTATCTATACTCTATAGCCTACTCACAACATAAATTGAAATGCATTGGATACAAGCCCATGATGGAATGTAAATGTATGAGACTTTTGTACAGGAATAGAAAGGTGAGAATACATCACCATCATCAACCCATTGCCGACTCACTACTGAGCACGCGTCTCTCTGTCGGAATGTGAAGGGATACTTATACTTAGGTACTTAGTTTAAAGACTAGAAGTATCGCAAAAAAAATATACAGGATATTTAAATTATGCTGTATGACCAATACTGGTATTGATTCGTTCCGATTTTCGAGAGTCGACATAAATTATTATACTTACACGGTTTTTAGCCGCCGGTTGCCTGGCGATTGGTCGTAGCCCGTGTGGCAGATAGAAATCGGTTCTTTCGGTTTTTTTATGGAACGCTGAAAATGTTTGAGATGTAGATCTTATAGCTCCTGCAGGGTCTCATGTAGTACCCGACCATTTTTAGGGTTCCGTACCTCAAAAGGAAAAACGGAACCATAGGATCACTTTGTTGTCTGTCTGTCTGTCTGTCCGTCCATCGTGTCTGTCAAGAAAATCTATAGAGTACTTCCTGTTGACCTAGAATCATGAAATTTGGTAGGTAGGTAAGTCTTTAGCACAAGTAAAGGAATAAATCTGAAAACCGTGAATTTGTGGTTGCATCATTAAAAAAGAAATAGAAATTAAAGAAAGGTCTTTACCTGTATTTTCTGAAACAGAATTTTATTTATTTTTATGCATAACATATTTTGATTTATTGAGAAAAATGTTGAAAAAAATACCCGAGTATGGAACCCTTGGTGCGCGAGTCAGACTCGCACTTCGCCGGTTTTGAAATAATACATTAGTGTTTTACTTACAGGCCTGTCATAATAGTACAGACAGGTAGACCAAGAGACGGGCTTATGCATGGCTTATATTTTTTCCACTGAATGAATATAAATCCGTCCATGCTGTCGACGCCAGATCCCGTTGACTAAATTATTCCGACCCATAGGGAATTCGGAGTGGAAAAATATTCCTATTCTATTTTTATACGACATTGACAATACGCTGTAGCCTGTAGTTATTATTTTACCGTCCGCGACTTTGCGCGTCTACATAGACCTACTTAGGAAATAGGAATTTGTAGGTAGAAAGTTTTTTTTATTCAAATAAACTTTTAAAAGTACTTTTGAATCCTCTGCACTGCTGGTTCGGAATGATCACAATGAAGTTTTAACTAGTAAATAAAGGTTTTTATAACGTCTTTTTTATTGAAATCATTTTAGGCTTTCCTGAGTAAATTTTGTAAATAATGACTTACTTAAATTTAATTACTTGCTTTCATTGTGTGGTACATTGCGATCCGACTAAGGAAGTTTTAATTATATGTAGGTTTAAAGTTTAACAGACTGTACATATTAAGAGGTATTAAAACCCCAATTATACAAGTATCGATCTACATTTTAACATGTCTTTATTTATATATAGGTAAGTGCCTGTATATACCTATAGAAATCATGAATTAATATTATTGATGTAATTTCCAGTTCAACGGTTGAAGGGTAAGATCATAAATCAAAAGTAAGTAAATTGTCACAAGGGTTACTGAGTTTATAAAGGATCAATCGAATATATAGTTCAGTCTTGTTTTGGTTTTGACTATTGAAACATTAAATTACATATACTTAGTAATAGCACAACTGTACGGTTTTTCTTTCTTTCTGAAAATCGTACTCTTAGTAAAGTCATATGCGGAAAGATCTGTGAACCCACCGCATCCTTTGAAAACTCCTACTCTTTCATGATTAATGGAAGAGTCCTCGACCCTCAGAAATGAGGATTACGACGCAGAGTTCGATGAATAAATACAGTCAACACTACACAATGATGAATCCGGCGCCTACATAAGTATCTATGAAATGGAAACCTGGCTGTATAATTTAAAGCATGTTTTATTCAAGTAGGTACGCTCTCTTGAATATTCAAATATTAAACTGTAAATCACCTTCCATTTTAATATTAATATTTCTAACCCAACAGCCAAATCCAGACATTTACAATAGATACCTACTTTTTAAAACTATTTTGTCTAAAAGTAACCCTACGATTATTATTATCGTTATCATAAATCTATAGTATAGACTATACGAGCTCTGATAGAGGGGTTCGTATATCAAAAGTTTACCCCTGTCCGTCCGTCCGTCTGTCTGTCTGTCTCGTGAACCACAATCGATAGAGACCTGACATTTTCACAAAATGTGTATTTCTATTGGCGCTATAACAACAAGTACTAAAACAAGTATTTAAAAAAATTGTGTGTTATTTCTGTACAACGGTACGGAACCCTTCTTATGCGAGTCTGACTCGCTCTTGACCGGTTTTAGAGCTCCCTACTTTTTTTACTCTATACCTACCTACTTACTCTTCATGACTTGAACGTAAAGAAATGAAGACTCAAAGAGTATAATGCTCCATTATTACATGCATTTAAGGAATGAAAACAAAGAGTTCCACGCACGTAGATAGAACATCAACGAATTAATATAATATAATATAACTAACCGTTGCCCGCGACTTCACCCGCGTGGATTTAGGTTTTTCGAAATCCCGTGGAAACTCTTTGATTTTCCGGGATAAAAAGTAGCCTTTGTGCTAATTCAGGATAATATCTATCTCCATTCCAAGTTTCAGCCAAATCCGTCTTGTAGGTTTTGCGTGAAGGAGTAACAAACACACACACACACATATACACAAACTTTCGCCTTTATAATATTAGTGTGATGTGATGTGATAGTGATGAAACCTGCCCAGTGCCAGAGTCTTGCGATCTAAGGTAGTAAAGTGAATGAGGAGTTGGCGAGCCAAATGGCGTAATTGTATGAAATTAACTTTTACAGGAGGAGCAAAAAAGAAAGAAAGCTGTTGAAACTTTGCTGTAATTATGCCATTTTGGTCGAAATTACGAACTTTTAGACTCCGTTTCTGCATAGTTTATTAAAATGTTTCATTTGGAAATGACTTCAGAGTTGGGTTCAGTGATCAAACTCACAAACTTTGGACTTAAGTTTAGCACAGTTTTAGGCCCTTTTGTTTGAAAATAAGTACATGTTTGTTTCAGCGGGCAAACAACATCTGGACGAAAAAACTATACATACTGATCAGAGTGTGATTACACCGTTTTGTTCACCAGCTACTCAAATGAGATCGAAAAGTCCCTGAGTAAATCGTGACTCACCGAAATACATCCTATAAAACTACACTAAAAAGTTAGAGAAACAGGAACTAGTTAAAAGACAAAGGAAGATAGAATAACATTAACGACGTCAGAGCTGTTGAATTTAATAATACAAGGATTATCTCTTTCTCTATCTGTATAAAGCTACAGACAATCGTGTTTTGTCACGTGACATGCGGGCTGCGGCTGCCAGCTTAATAGGTTACCTATTGTGTCTATGTGAATTGTTAAGTACACTATTAATTCCTTTTATTTCTATACTACCAGATGTTTTCCGCGAATTCGGCCACGTGACATTGGTTTTCCAATAAGACTAGTCCTACTGAATCCTGAATATAACTTTTGAAGCGAAAACGTTATGATTTGATACCTCTAGCACATTCGCGATACTCCAAAAACTCTCCACACGCAGGTTTTCTCACGATGTTTACCTATTCACCTTTAAAACAAGAAATATTTAATTAAACGCACATAACTCTGAAAAGATACAGGTGCGTGCCCGGGATCGAACCCCCGACCTCCGATTAAGAGGTGGACGTCCTAACCACTAGGCTATCACAGTTAAAATAAAACATATACCTACCTACCTACATAAATGTTTTATAAAAATACTGAAAAGTGAAATTTTCTTTCAAGTTTCCATGAAGGTCAGATGATTAGTGCATTATTTGACATTCATTCATTGCGTTAGTTTAACATGACGTTTTTCTTTTAAATTTTTAAAGGAAACTAGGTTATTTATTAGTGAGTTCAGAACTAATTTTCATTGAAAACTATAGTTTCTAGCTTTAATTTCCCAAACGGAAAAGCATAAAAGCGAAGTGTAATACCTACATTAGAAATGTAGATCGTTACTGAAACAATTAGTCCGCTTGAGCAAAGCTAATTCCTTGCACTAACAAAATTAACTTTTCTAACGTCAAAAAATTGATAAATCAGTCCTTTCTTGGAAATGACATCTTATACTACTTTACTAAAAAGTTCCAGTTACTGTCTGTATCATGAACGTATTGTCTGTATGTTTCCCCGTTGACATTATTAATATTACAACCTTCTTTTGTGTCGTTTTTAACCCCGACTCAAAAAGAGGGGTGTTATAAGTTTGACGTGTGTATCTGTGTATCTGTCTGTGGCATCGTAGCTCCTAAACGAATGAACCGATTTTAATTTAGTTTTTTTTATTTGAAAGGTGGCTTGATCGAGAGTGTTCTTAGCTATAATCGAAGAAAATCGGTTCAGCTCTTTTCTAGTTTTCTTACAGAGGTTTTTGTGTCAGGGATTTTTTAAATTTTGAGTTATTGTCTCATTATCTCATCTGAGTTGGATAAGTAACAACTTATTTCCTGCTAGAGAAAGTGGAGAGGATTTTTACATAGCTTTTTAATTATTTATTAAAAAAAATAATGAATATCAAGTTGTAAGTAAAGGTTATGAGCAGTCGGTAGTCAGTAACCGAAGGGGATGTTTTTCCTCTTTTAGTTTAATTGTAGACATGAAAGCGCTAGGTCAATAGATCTCCCCACTATGTAGATTGTTGACGGACTGCAGTATCAAACTAGCTACATTCACCCTTAGTACAATTGACACAAGACTATGTGGAGTATGGAAATTCCTTTAAGAGATCCCATACCGAGAGAGATTCTATACCTATCCAGCAAGGAACTGAAATCTGTTAAAAAGAAAATGATGCATCAGCATCATTTTCTTTTTAACAGATTTCAGTACGTCGTATAAATGTTATATTATAATATGTTACGGTATTCGACATTTTATAGTTTACCAGATGATTAATGCTCGCGACTTGGAAGTTTTTTTAAATCCCGCGGGAACCCTTTGATTTTACGAGATAAAACGTAGCATATGTGCCAATTCGGGGTATAAAATATCTTCGTTTTAAGAGGAAAACCTATGCGAATGACATTGACGATTTCCCCTTCAAACTAGCAATTTCGACATGTCATGACCCTCTATTGACAATTAATCAAGCAGACATTTCAATCTGCGAAATTTACGCGGACTTTTAGTATTTTGACGTAGGAGGGTAAAAGATCCAGTAAATGAATGACTACCCTGACTTTGACCTAAAATTAAGATATATGAGAATCGTTCTATATATAATTTTTATATTTTTTTTTATCTGTGTCTATACCCAGTAGGTATACACTCTTAAATTATTTAAATATCAAAAACGCAAAAAAATGCGTGGTATTAATTATTATAAATTATTTTATTTAACAAAAGGATAAATTGCCAGTAAATGAACTGGGAATTTCAGTGAATGAACAAACTCTATCTAGTGCATAAACTCTCGATTCCTATTAATAAATTCTTAAGTATATTTTCGGCTTGGAATTTAAAAAAAATGTCAGATTTTCAGTTTTTGACTTATTGTATATTTTTTTCTACATTTTGCGCGATAAATCAAAAACTCTTTTACATAATAATAATAAATAAAACCTGTTTTAGAATGTATAATAGAGCCCTTTCATATGATATTATCCCCTTTGGTATAGTTATCTTAGTTTGAAAGTCACCTAAATTTTCTGGAAAACAGTCCAAATGACTACAGAGAAAATGAAACTTAACGCTCTTGTTGCATCCAAGTCGCTGGAAGTGCAACATCAGCTACTGAATGTGTTAAGAGTAGTGAGAATAATATACCGTAACACAAGTGTCTGATGGTATCAGATTTGTTCCTTTGAGCCACATGTTCTGATGCTTTTTAGACAATCTAAGATCTCTCATTAAGTGATCCAAATAATTTTGATTGAATGGTCTAAGTTGAGATGTAAAAAAGTCACTACATCGTCACTACCTTCTGAAAGTTCTTGAAATGGTAGATTAGAGGTACTGGGTTGGGGCTGAGGTACAGATTTATCACCAGAAGTCAGAATCGTTCAAATTGCAGACTGCAAGTTACAATAGAGCCGCTTGGAACAATTTTTTTTGCTGTTTCTTCTGGTAATATTCACAACGCAGAAATAATAATCATCATGGTGTTTAGATGGTTCGCGCCAAATTATAAAATTTTTTTTTTAGTAAAAGTAGTTAACTATTCTTATTTGCTCATAAACGCAACGAGGAAATACAGCTTCCACATATAAAAATTGGAGTCCAGGCCTTGCTGTTAGCTGCTAATGGGTTCTCAAAGTAGCCCGAGTATGCTTGTTTTACTGGGCACAAAAGGAAAGAATGAAAGGAGCTTACCCAGTACATCTTAAAAGATCCGTTATAGATACATGCATCCGGCCATGCCTTACCTATGCCAGCCAAACATGGGTCCAGACAAAGAATATAAAAAGAAATAGTGACTTGCTAAAGGGCGATGGCAAGGTGCATAAATTAAGCAAAAAATATTCAAAGTGAGAATTGAAGACATAAGAAAAAAGACAAAGCCTACAGACACCTTGAGACATGCCCTAAAACTGAAATGCAAATGGTCATATTATTGTATCGATTTTTACAGATGAAAGAAGAACAGGTAGGTAGACCGAAGACGCGTTGGTCTAATGCTATTGTGCAAATCGCGAGAGAAAATTAGCTTGATAGTACCAAAGACAGAGAGAAATGGGGATACCCAAGAGGGATCCATATCCAAGAAAGAAGAATACCAGAATAAATATAAAAAAAATTCAAAAGAAAAATAAAACCGACTTCAAAATCACAAACACTAAAAAGTAAAAAATAATTTAAGTTATTGTGGTTTTTGAAGTCGGTTTTATTTTTCTTTTGAAAATTTTTTATTTCAAAATTTTTAGTGGCCCCACTGTACTATAATAATGTGCCATGCCCAGCTAAAACCCTACTGTTTACTAAGCAATTACACTGATCGCGAGCAATTTGCTCTTATCCATTGAGGAGTTCTGTTCTCCATGTCAGAAGATATTCATCAGAACTTCATCAAATTTATATGGGACCACCTGCAAAGTATACCTAGCTTTTCAAAAAAAAAAAAAATCCAAATCGGTCCAGGCGTCTTTGAGCAATCGGTGAACATACATTAAAAAAAAAATTGAATTTGCTCTTATCCATTGAGGAGTTCTGTTCTCCATCTTCAAAGATATTCATCAGATCTTTACCTTTATATGGGACCACTTGCAAAGTATACCCTATCAAACAAAAAAAAATCCAAATCGGTCCAGGCGTCTTTGAGTAATCGGGGAACATACATAAAAAAAAAGATACCGACGAATTCAGAACCTCTTCCTTTTTTTAAAGTCGGTTAAAAATATGCTAAGATTTACTAACATGGTGTTATACCACAGAGTAGCAAACAGAGGCAAAATTTATAACTATTTTGGTAGGGTTGGCACTGGAGGATACAATTTAATTAACAATAGTTATTTGTTCAACAAGATGGTAAAGTTTGTTTTTGTTGTGATTGCCTAGTTTAAATATCGATCTTTAAATATCGATCGATAGATCTAAATATCGATTTTGAACGAAATCAGTCAATTTAGAAAGAATTATAAATGGTGCCAACTTTTTTAAATTTTGGTTACAGTTTCCTATTTTGTGATCCCAGGGAGCTCTAAATATCGATTTTGAACGAAATCGGTCAATTAACAAAGAATTTCAAAATGGCGTCGACTTTTTTAAATTTTGGTAACAGTTTCTTATTTCGTGATCCCAGGGAGCTCTAAATATCGATTTTGAACGAAATCGGTCAATTAACAAAGAATTTCAAAATGGCGTCAACTTTTTTAAATTTTGGTAACAGTTTCTTATTTCGTGATCCCAGGGAGCTCTAAATATCGATTTTGAACGAAATCGGTCAATTAACAAAGAATTTCAAAATGGCGTCGACTTTTTTAAATTTTGGTAACAGTTTCTTATTTCGTGATCCCAGGGAGCTCTAAATATCGATTTTGAACGAAATCGGTCAATTAACAAAGAATTTCAAAATGGCGTCGACTTTTTTAAATTTTGGTAACAGTTTCTTATTTCGTGATCCCAGGGAGCTCTAAATATCGATTTTGAACGAAATCGGTCAATTAACAAATAATTTCAAAATGGCGTCAACTTTTTTAAATTTTGGTAACAGTTTCTTATTTCGTGATCCCAGGGAGCTCTAAATATCGATTTTGAACGAAATCGGTCAATTAACAAAGAATTTCAAAATGGCGTCGACTTTTTTAAATTTTGGTAACAGTTTCTTATTTCGTGATCCCAGGGAGCTCTAAATATCGATTTTGAACGAAATCGGTCAATTAACAAAGAATTTCAAAATGGCGTCGACTTTTTTAAATTTTGGTAACAGTTTCTTATTTCGTGATCCCAGGGAGCTCTAAATATCGATTTTGAACGAAATCGGTCAATTTACAAAGAATTTCAAAATGGCGTCGACCTTTTTAAATTTTGGTAACAGTTTCTTATTTTGTGATCCCAGGGAGCTCTAAATATCGATTTTGAACGAAATCGGTCAATTAACAAATAATTTCAAAATGGCGTCAACTTTTTTAAATTTTGGTAACAGTTTCTTATTTCGTGATCCCAGGGAGCTCTAAATATCGATTTTGAACGAAATCGGTCAATTAACAAAGAATTTCAAAATGGCGTCGACTTTTTTAAATTTTGGTAACAGTTTCTTATTTCGTGATCCCAGGGAGCTCTAAATATCGATTTTGAACGAAATCGGTCAATTTACAAAGAATTTCAAAATGGCGTCGACTTTTTTAAATTTTGGTAACAGTTTCTTATTTTGTGATCCCAGGGAGCTCTAAATATCGATTTTGAACGAAATCGGTCAATTAACAAAGAATTTCAAAATGGCGTCGATTTTTTTAAATTTGGTAACAATATCCTGTTTTGTGATCCTAGGGATCCTCAGATATTGATTTTGAACAAAATCTATGACAGTTCAAGAAAATAGATTTTAAACACTATTTAAATTATTATCATTAACATTAAATTAAATGAAAACACGACGCGCGACGTGTACTGCAGCCCCTGAGCTTGAGCACAGGCCGAGCCGGTATAAACCGATTTCTCTCCGTACGCGACGTAGCGCCTGTGCTCACGCACACACGCGCCTCAAGCTTGTAGTAGTGTACCTATCGTAGCGCGCTTGTATGAAGCTTTGACTCTGTTCGCTACTCATGTGGTTATACAACGCAATACCACACTAACAAACACTCGTACAAACATACAGACAAGTATATACTCACACACACTCACACACACACATGGACGCACGCACACGCACTTTTGAACGGTTTGAACGGAACACGGTTTTGAAATTGAAATTGAAAAAAGTGTAAGAATTTGTAAGAAAATATTTAAAAAAGGTATATCAGCCGGTTTTTTATTCCAGCTCTTAATACATGTAAAAATGTCCAATCTGTTCATTTACTTGAGCCTTTACCCTAGTACCTAATTATATCGACCGCCCCATATCAAAACAAAGTAAATGTCATTTTTCCGAAAATCGTTTTATGTCATAAGCCTAACTTTCATAGTATGTCCCGTTGTATTGTAAGGACACCCACATTAAAGTAAAATTAAAAGCTAGTAAGTCGCTTTGACCATTTTAAAACATAGTAAGTCTATGAACTGGCTAGGTTTTTTATAGATTAATGCGCCTTACTAAGTTTTTCAAAGGAATTAGATTAAATAAAATAAATATCACCCATTATCTAAATACCATGTCAAAACAGTAAATACTTAATGATGCATTAAAACTTAAAAGTAAGATAGGAAAAGTCAATGACCTCTACATGTCAACTGTTAAATATGGTTTGCAAGGGAAATACTTTGCATACTTACATAATGTTTTTAGGGTTGCATATCTCAAAAGGAAACACGGGACCCTTATAGGATCACTTTGTTGTCTGTCTTTCTGTCCGTCTGTCCGTCTGTCGTGTCTGTCAAGAAAACCGATAGGGTATTTCCCGTTAACCTAGAATTATGGGCAGGTAGATAGGTCTCAACTCTCATAGCCCAAGTAAAGGAATAAATCCGAGAACAAATTTCGTGATACTAGATCAACGGGAAGTACTGTATAGGTTTTCTTGACGGACGGACGGACAAATGGACAGACAACAAAGTGATCCTTTAAGAGCTCCGTTTTTCATTTTGAGGTACGGAACCCTAAAAAAGAAAGTGATGCACATCTAATGAATAAATGTGTAGGCCAGTCTTCACACTAAAATATTTAAACCCCTTTAATTTAAAAACTGTCATAGCCTAGTGGTTAGAACGTCCGCCTCCTAATCGAAGGTCGGGGGTTCGATCCTGGAATCACGCACTACTAACTTTTCAGTTATGTGGGTTTTAAGCAATTTAATATTGTATATCAAATCTTTGAAAAGAGCAACCGCCGAGTTTCTTGTTGAAGACTACGGCCTAAACTTCTCTTGAATTTAAACCACTTACTAGGTTTTGATCTGAGAAAGAAATTTGACATTAATTGACAAAATTGAGAGACCTAAGCTTGTATAAGAACACAGAAGTGTCATAATTCGTGTTCACTTTGCCTAACGTCTCTTAGAGAGCAGAGAGAGATTTAAACTGTTTCTTATAATCACTGGCCATATTTCAAATGCGAAAGTGTGTTTGTTGGTTTCATATTCAATCACGCTGCAACGGAGCAACCAGTCGACGTGGTTTTTTGCATGGATACATTTAAAGACCTTGAGAGTGACATCTCTCTCCGCATCGTATTCTTTATTGCTGAGGGTTGTGACCTCTTTCCATTATTCCTACATCTAATGGTAGGTTTTCTTGGGATAATAATGCGGTGGGTTCAAAGAGCCTACGGAACTCGACTAGAAAAACGAGATTTTGACTCTTAGTTTTAACGGTTATGAATTAGTTATTATTATCAGTGATAAAATTGATTAGGGCTGCCAGGTAAAATGACATTTATCTCGGAAAATCAAAGAGTTTCCACGAGATTTTTTCCAAGTTTGCGCTACTAAGTACATATATTATGAAGAGGAAAGGTTTGTTTGTTTGTTATCGATAAACTCTGAAACTACTGAACTACTTGCACTAAAGACATAATCATCAACATCAACCGACAGACGTCCACAGTGAACATAGGTCTTTAATAGGGTCTTCCACATGCTACGGGTTTGCGCCGCCTGAATCTTTGCGCTTGCGCTTGACGACAATCATGCTTTAAAGAAAGCAATGATGAGGTCCAAGTTGGAGCACGCTTACCTGGAAGATGCCTATTCACTCTTGGCTTGCAGGTATCTATGGTATATATGGCAGGAAACACGGCCGCAGAAATGGCGTTCCAACCTTTAGGCTCTCCCCATTGCCCGCAGCATGAATCTGAGCTTCCTTATGATGGTTATATTATGTACATATAATATCTCATAAGAAATCTCTAACACACAATCCAGCTAAGTAGGTCCAATTTCAAAAAAAGCTAGCTAGCCGACAAATCTAACTCAGTTAGGCAGCCTTCGGGAACCTTCGAGATGTCTCTCGTCCAAAATTCCTCAATGCTTGAAGACCAGTCTTTGAATAGTGCATGATGTCAGTGATGAAAAATGGATCCGAAATATAGGTCTTTTTTTGTACACAGGAAATGCCTGACGCATACCCCTCCGTCATGTGGGACTTACACCAAACTTGCACTACTACGAAATCCATTTCGGAACACGGCGCCCGAAACGAGGCGCGCTATCTCCTAAAAAACATAGGTATAATACCTATTTAGAACACTTACTATCTGTCATCATAATCTATGACAACCTCCGAGTATTTACCTGGTAAAACCGTAACTTTCGAATAAATTTTAGTATATAAGCAGGCTTCATTTAGAAATGAAAAAATCCCTATTTTATTTTTCAACGATTATAAACACAACTTTCATTCAAAAATAATAAGCTTAAATTCATTTTAAATAATATTTTGCGACGAAATGACGCGCACAGTCCTTCCGCCATGACAGTCCAGTGGACACTGAATTCCATAGAGCGCCTGCAAGAAAATAAATAGCACAGGAAGTTTTTTGGTTAGTTTTAGATTATTTAAGAAACGAAAAACATTTAGTATAAAACTAACAGTTAAAATTGATTGCTAAACCTAAACATATCATTTTCTGGAGGTTGGCTTCAAAGTATCAAGATGTTAAAGAAAACTTTTACAGAACAAGTTGCGAACAGCAATGTTTTCAACTTGGTTTTTTTTTTTATTGGGATAATGTATACTAAATAAAAAGAGGCCCTTATAATCTTCACAAACTGAAGTTTTTAATTGCATGTATTTAATAGCTGTTAATGCTTTAGAAAAATAAACAATTTACTTCAAAGTACAGCATTTTTGCGATTTGTCAAATAGTAATTACCTTAAATTTCAGCCAAACCGGTTTTCTTGTGGCGGCGTAAAGGAGTAAAAAAGATCCAAAAATCCGAAGTTTCACATTTGTAATATTGATAGTATGAATACATCAAAGTTCTTGATAGAAAACTTAAACGTATTTTTTTCTTGTACTTATCAGTAGCCGCATCTTTAAAAAAATCTCTCCGCGTTTACTCGTTAATCACACGAAGCCTCAAAGGCGACATTTAGGACGATTTATTTTTAAAGCTACACAGCGCAAAACGGCTATATTTCATAACACGATAACAAGGGGTTTCCTCGGTTATCGAAGAAATGAAATTATTCCGCTATGACTTTGTGAAATCATTTTCCCATTTTTATACAGTCTATGTTAATAAGCTGTTAATATTGAAGACAGAAAATACTGCAATATCAAGAACTCTAGCACATGAGTATATATAATGCATATCACTGCACCTACCCTGACACAAAAAATATCTATTTATTTAATTCGAAATAGGTATCAGTAGAGCGTTGATGACGTCAGCCTCTTATTCTGGAAGTCTGGGAGGTACGTGCTTGGGATCTATTTGATAGGAGTTATGTGCGGATTAAGCAATTAAATGTGATATTTAATTAGAAGCTTTAAAGATGAAGGACACCATCATGAGGAAACCTGTTTGCCTCAGAGTTCTTCATAATGTTCTCAAAAAGGTGTAGCGTATTTCACATACGCTAATCGACACTTGGCCAGCGTGGTAGACTACGGCCTAAATTCGTTCTTAGTAGGTAGTAGGCCAGTGATGGGTAAATGATGAGGAGGTGTCAATGTTATTTCAGATGTATCAATTAAGACCTGGCATCATTAAGGCAGGTCCTAAAACTTTGCATGAAATATCCTGCGGTGGCTTCACAAATCGTTTTTTTGCATCGTTGAGCAGAGCTGAAATAAATGAACCAATTTCAAAAGTAATCCTTTAACACTTCGGTATGTTTCGGCATACTAATTTATCTTTGCGAGAGGGGTAAATAAAAATCCACGTTTATGAAAAAACTTCTAATTTTATTTTATAAAAGTGAAGTGAAAATGTAAAAATTTACCTCATTTTAGCCATTTCAGAGTTGGAAGAGTAATTAAGAATGCAAAATAATAAAGACAAAGTGACTTGCAAAATAGCAGTTGCGAAATTCACAGGAACCCCTTTTTGAAGCAACTTTAAATTACGTTACTTTCTTTTTATATACAATATAGACAGCTGTAGGTACATACAGTGAAAGATACACACACAAAATAAACGCAAGTAGGTATTTTTCTCTTAAATAAGTAAGTCTCTCAAAGAAGTACCTACGTCTTTTATTTTTACAAGTGTACCCACATGTACAACTTTCCGAAAATATCAAACTTAAAAAAATATCTATTATTTCCATAATAATATGCTAAGTATATAATTATAATTGTTTAGTAATATTATGACTTATGAGTTACAGGCCATGATTGTAACAATGCAAAAATAAATAAAAGTTTATTATCTAAGTAGTTTAATTATTGTATTCATGGAATATTAAATAACTATTTAGAAACTCATGTATCACTAGCTATAAGAGTAGCTCCAAAGTTCATTTAGTTTGTGCCTTCTTTTTATTTACTTAGAAATGTGACCAAAAATCTCTGACAAAAGACATGAAACATTGGACCAGGACTCGTTTTTAACGGCTGAGTTTATTTGGAAATGTAATTAATAAAAGACAATGCCCGCAATTTCATCAGTGTAACAGAAGATTGTTAGATATTAACCCTCAACTCACTAACTCCGCCCTTCGTTCACAGCGAACCACAGCAATATATTTCCTTTTCGTTTTATAACTTCTTCGTGTATCTCATGATTCATTATTTTGATGCTGTTTAGTAAAGACCGAAACGTCCATCTAAAAGAGACATCATCACTCATTGAGCCAGTTAAAGTACAGATTAGATAATAGTTACGAAGGGTTTTTATAGGACTACTTTGTTCAACATAAAGTCAAGCTAGGTTAAGAAGGCTGCTGCGCTCCCACCACAGCCTTAGAACCTTATGACTAGAAGGCCCTCACCACGGGACTTTACGTGCGTAAACCTGGAAATGCTAGCGTTTGGCAGGCACTATTCAGAACCCGATTAAGAATGAGGTTATTTTTGATTTTGATAACCTCCCTGGCGAAGTGGTAAGAGCTGTGGTCTTAAGTGGAAGGTCTCGGGTTCGATTGTCGGTAGGGGTTTGGAATTTTATAATTTCTAAATTTCTGGTCTCGTCTGGTGGGAGGCTGTGGCTAGTTAACACCCTAGTGGCAAAGCCGTGCCGCCAAGCGTATAGAAACCAAAGAGGTATGGGTTTAATAAAAACTGCCATACACCTGAAGCCCGATTCCATCTCAGACTGCATTATCACTTACCACCAGGTGAGATGACAGGCAAGGGCTAGCTAAAAGACTTGATTTTAGAAAAATTATTATAATAACCAAGACCCACGCGCTATGACATTTTAACAAAGATATGTCAATGACATAAAATAAGTTCATTCTTCTACCAGTTTTACATTGTTGGAGGCATATGCACGCAATGGAGCGCTCGGAGAAATGTAGTTTTAGGCTATTCATCAAAAATATAGACAGAAGCTGGCAAAACGCCAACAAAGAAATCTTTTTGCTATCAGCATTTAACCACTTGCAAAAAAGTTTTCGGGACAGAAATGATGAATTGTATTTATCTACTTACTTATGTATTATCTTCGTATTCAAGGTAATTGGAAATATCTATAGTTGCTTCGTCATAAGAAATAAACATCAGGGCACATAAATGCTAAAAATATGTAACTTATATTAGGTAACTAACATCGTCCATGTGGATTTAGGTTTTTAAGAATCCCACTCTTACCTAGAAAGAACTTTGTCCTACCCCAGGACGCAAGCTGCTTCGTACCAAAATTTGTGAAAATCGATTAAACTGATGGACTGTGAAAAGCTAGCTGACAGACACAGCATTTCGCATTATTATCATATGGATTTTTAAGTTTTATCATCGAAAAAATCTATTTTATAGCAGGATATAAATTTTCAAGCAGATTTATTCACTTTCACCATACAAGTGACCGCCACATGGGCGTCCAGACCCGGCGGTGCAACTGTACAAAAGCGTTTGCGAAAATCCACGTATGACAGGACTGCCTTCCAAACTATACTCCGCCTTTTATACCTCTCTTTTACTGTAAACATGATAAAACATATGAGCACGTAAGACTGTAGGTTGTCTAAGGATTTAGAAAGATTAAAACATGATCTTTTTCCATCCACTAATCGCCTTCCCCTCCCGCTATAATGTGGATTTGTCTGAAGAAATTTTAAGCTTGTAATACTGTAACTAATAATAATAATTAGTTACAGTACTGCTGCTATTGCTACTGATAGGCGCAAAATCTACACCTGTGATTTCGCAAGGGCGGTATACCTACTGGAAATCTTTAACAAAAAGACACTCTGGCTCATAGACGTATAATGTAATCCTCTATCTACGTTCTGGCCTGACGAAGTTATGCGGTTTCGATTCCCGTTAGCTCCTAAGTAAGCCTACAAATACAATTTTTAAAATAACTTTATCTAAATATATCAAAAACCCGACCTGCAATTTAGACAAGTAACAAAAACAAAGCACTCAATTCAGAGAAGCGGGGTCGATGGCAGCTTAGCGGGAACAGCCTAATCCCGCGATATAAGAATAAATCTACGCATCTACTCCATTCAACTTTATTGCGAGCGCCAGAAGAATTTAAATGGAAACACGTAAATTACTTTTGCAATCCTCAAGTTTTGAATAAAACATGGCCTAAGTTTTAAAAATATCAGTTAAGTACACTACAGTTAGTAAATAATGTCATATCTTTGGGCTCTATGCTGGATCCCAACGTAGAAACCTACCTATTCGATCCAAGGCTGCTGGAATGGACATGAAACTCTAGATCATAGATACCTAAATGTTTTAAGCGTCTCCACATTTGAATCAGCTTATAGACCCTTGAAACTCAAACTATGACGTGAAATGGAAACCTAACAAGCCCACCAAAAAATATATGACATGGAATTGCTATACTACCTATAATTCGATTACGCTGAAGGGCAAAGCAACTATAGAAAGCTGTATAAGTAAGTGCCTCTAGAGAGCATTGCGATAACTTGTCCTTCAAACTCTAACGCTATAATATGATTGCCAGTCTCACGGTTTGTTTTAGTTACACATTTACTATTATTTGTTGTACGTTTCTTATAAATAAACCGTATATACCCGCAGGGGGTGAAGAACCGCTCAAGGCGTATCTAAGGTATGCAACGCATAGGTTCTGAAAATGTTTGGGTCACTTTAACAGCAAGATTGGATCGCATCACATGCATTCTAAACCTCTCTTTACGAAGTTTTTAGTCATGTCAAATGCTAACTGACGTCATCGCTTGCATTTTTAGTACTGAAAGTTTTTGAGACTAGCTCCTTTTGTGAGTATATTATACTTGTCTTGTCCGTCAGTCCAAGGATAAAACAGGCAAACAAAAAAGAAAAACCGGGACTGCGAATAGGGATGATGCTTTATCAGAAATTAATTATTTCTCAATATTTATTACATACTTCTAGAGCGTCGTTCAAGATGCCTAAAATCCACGAGTCATGTTAGTTTTATAACCATTTCGATTAATCGATTAAACTAAAGACGCACCTCAAATATTTATGACGTCACATTTTAGTATTTCACACAAAGCTCCCTATCCCTAAACTATTACTAAGTGAAATAAAAAGTTGTTTTGTAGCTGATTTGACCAACACGCCGCAAGCGGAAAAACGCGCGTGACGTTCGTTCATAATAATAGTGTGTATTCAAATTCAAAATATTTTTATCCAATTAAACTTTTACAAGTGCTTTTAAATGGTCAAAATAATCTACCACTGGTTCGGAATGCCGTTCCTACCGAGAACAACCAGTAAAAAACTAAGTGTGTTCTAAGGAAATGTTAAAAAGCGCAAAATCTACGCGGACTTTCCACGCGCGATTTTCATTGAATGACATCGTGTATCGCAGTGCCCAACATGCAGCTTATTTGCAAGTCAATTTTAGTTTACAGTGCACTCGCCAGTCACTAGGGATAGATCCAGCGTTTAAATTAAGAATGTATTATGTAGGACGTGGCTGTGTTTATGATACCATGTTGGCGGTATTTTTGAAGTGAAAGCTTATTAGGCGCGTTGCGCGCTTTTGGGATATGTAAAAACTTCAAGGTCATGCCGTCACCGACATGCTAATGTTGGTAGTGCTTGGAAGTCCATAAAGGCTATAAATGTAAAACTATATTATCTTGCTTAACTAATCTTAATGATTCTAATTAACAAATTATGAAATTTTAATTTATGATATGACAATGAATAAAATAAAATAAAATAAACCACTTATTTCATAGTTTTCACTTCTACTGTCTGCAAATTTTTTGTTTTTTGTTGTTTATAATAAATATCATGTTGTTTGTGTAATGTTGTTGTACCTGCTAGGTTGGTCGAGGTTAGTTTTAATAATAATAATAATATAATATAAGCCTTTTATTACTGAAAATAAAATTTACATTTTAAAATACAATATTATGTAAGTTATACATGCTTTTTAGGTAAGTTTACATAATTCGAATTTTTAATTTTATAATTATAGTAGCAACAAATATATGTATAATATTTCTTTCCATTTTTGTTTTCTTAGTGAACACAATTTATTACTATAACAATAACTTCTTAATTTAAATTTTGATTTTTAATCACAATTTATTCTAAATAAAAACTGTTTTTTAATGGAAAAGCTCATTACACCTATATCAATCACATGGTAGGTATAGGCCTATGGGAAGGTACCTATTTATTGTTAATTGTTATCTATGATAGTTAGTACCTACTAATTTACAATTCAAATTTTATTATTTTTACTAGACAACAATATCATCTTGTTTTTATTTATAATATTTTAAAAAGCACAATAGATGTTGCTAAAATATATCCGTATACATATTACATATTCTTTGCATTACAACAGCATATTGAAGAAGCAATGATTATACATATTATATCTATCTTTATCTATCATATTGTATGTAAAATATACTTATTTAATATTACGATTCTTATAACTTATATTACAATTAAATACAAACATTTCCCTGTCTTATTTTCTTAGTGGTAATTATGTAGGTAATATAATTTATAATGCACCTAAGTTTCCACTTGCGAGTAATACTTATATAGTCACTTTATGTTATGTAAAAATAATGTTGTTTTATAGTAAATAACTGCATGTATACAGTGTGCTTGTAAGAGTAATCCTATGTAAATATTTTTAAGCTATATTATGTTCTGTTATTTTCAGTACGCCTGTTAGGCGAAGGCCTCCTCCTGTTGGTTACGTTTTTCTTAATATTTTATTTTATTACTCTTGCCATTTTCACCATCAGAAGGGTCGCGGTCAGATAGCACTCCCACGGTGACCAGCCGGCTTGGGAGGCAGAGAGGGGCAATCTTGAATTTAAAGTTACTTTTGCTTTTGATTTTTATGCAGTTTTCGTGATAACATTTTGTTATTTTTGTTGTATTTTTGAATGTTCTGATTATTATTTGTCTCCAAAGTCGACGCCATATTCATTTCATATACAGAAATTTTAGAAAGCAATTCTTTTTGGTTTTTTAAAAATACTATTTTGTCATATTTCAAAATTGCATTTCTTCCTTGCTTTCTTTCTTCTTCAAGACTTTTTCTTAATTCTTTCCTTTTTTCCAGAACATCTTTCGGAAAATCTTCCATTATGTAATAATTCGTTTCTTTAAGGCACTTTTTCTTTTTCAGCAATTCTATTTTTCTCCCCACTGAGGATAAAACTACTATTACTGGTCTCAACTTATTTTTATTTTTACCCATTCTTCCTATGTATTCAATGCAGTTTTTATCAAAATTTAAATTCATTTTGCTGTTTATTATATTTATTATGTTTTCCTCTAAATCTTGGTAGGTCTTCTCTTTTTCCTCAATGCCAAAGAAGATTAAGTTTTTTCGTCTAATATATTTTTCCAAATAATTTATATGTTGCTGCTGATTATTTATTTTTTCCTCCAGCTCATTATATTTCTCCAAGACAACTAAGAATTTTTCATCAATGTTTTTATTTATTGCGTTCATTTGTTCTTTCATATCTAGGAAGTCCTTCTTTTGAGAGTTAAATTGTTCTTTAATCTCTTCTAGCATGCGTGGAACACCTTCCATTATTAGTTTATTATTCGTGGAATAGTGCCTAATGTGCAGTGATATCTATTACTCCCGTAATTTTGTATATAGGTAGATAGTCCAATTTTTATAAGCTCAGATTAATGTAACTATGGTAAGTATGTAAAAATAGTAATTAATATCTGTTTTGGTTTGGTTATGCGGCAATAAGTATGTAGGTACGCAGTGCACAAACGAATGTTTTTGTTCGCACACCGTCTATTTCCAAATATTCATTCTTTAATTAGGTAATTATTTCCATTTCTTACTATCAAACTTGGCACAAAAGAAAAATAACTTCGTAGGATCTTCTCTTCTACTATTTATTGTTTCGGTTTACAATGGGCACTAGTTTACCTTGAAATTGGTAAGTTTTATTGTTGCACACGGAACATTGGCGCCATATTGTCACAGTCGTCACGCGTAGATAGAACGAAGATGCACTTTTTTACGTATTTATCGGTCACTTCTGATTACGATAACAATTGCACGTAATTATTGGATATAGATCTTCTGTTTATTACTAGAAATAGACTAAGTTTTGTACTTTAACTATTTGATATTCTCATAAAATTACGGAGCTAATATCACTACACTTCAACTGCAGCGCCCTTTTTTATTATTTATTATATTTTAAAATAAATTGGTCTTTTCTTGTTTGAGGGTGTAGCAAACGTAAGTTAAGATGCTTCATATAAAAGAATAATTCCTCCCAAAACGAATTGTTTGTAAGGAGAAATCCCTTCTTATGCGCCAATGAATAAAGAAACAAAGCTGAAATTCCATGCGCTAATACAATCTCAGCTTCAATTTCTCATGATCTTATCAAATTGCATTCTCAGTGACAGGAGACTACAATCTCTGTTTTCGAAGACAGCTACTCTATTAACAGAGCTCTCTCCGTCACTTACTCCATACAATCGTAGTTCCCATTTCATTTGAATATTAAGCAACCAAAGTCCATGAAATTTTGCAGACATAGTCTAGAAACTAATATCTGTGTCTGTGGTGTTTTAGATTTTTCTAAAAATATGTAGTTTTAAAATTACAGGGGCTCAAAGATTTGTATTTTTCTTTAAAAAAAGGCCCAACTTTGTGCTCGTTTTTCTAGACAACGAAGCAATTTAATGAAATTTGGAAAAACCACAGACCTAGAAAATTTAATGAATATTATGTAGTAAAAAAATTATCGTTATATATTTTATATTGTTATAATTATGTGGGAACTACGAAAACCAGAAATTACACCCAGAAATCTTGAAAATTTCGTGCTGTCTCGATTTGTGCAAGCGGGGTGGTGAAGTGCGGGGGACGACACGTGAAACTGACAGAAACTGAAAGTCTAAACACACGGGCCACATTTAGACTGCACCCAACTCCAAATTTGTCGATAGGTCTAACTAAATACACTGGTACATTTCAACTTGCGTTAGACGTATGCGTTACCTACTCAGACGTTGCCTGTAGATAAAAATATGTCTCATGTTTGCTGGCAATAGCGCATGCATCAAACCCTGCAAGTTGCAACTCTCTTGCAACCTATTCCTCACGCAATACGCACAGCTTTAATATTATAATTTTTGACAATGTATACTATAATATGTAATGCCATATCACAGGTCACTCTCTGATTTATTGCTAACAATTTACTTCCAAATGCAAAGAAATCTAAGTGTGTTGAATTCACACTGCCCAATACCAGGACCTTAAATGACATAATTTCATTGATAAATAATCATATGTTGAAAATAAAGGAGAACCCCGTGTTTCTCGGTATAATGTTAGATGCAAAGCTTCTATGGAACACCCACATCTTCTTCTTCTTCTTCTTCTCTCTGGGCTGGTTTCCGCACTTAAACGTTTCCGTCTGTTGTGCGTGTGTTGCCCCTCCCCGCCGAAGTCGGAACACCCACATATCAACACTTGATGGTAAACTCAGCTCTGCTGCTTACACTGTTAGAAAAATTCGACAGGTACTGACGTGGAAACTGCAAAATTGTATATTTTGCCTATTTTCACTGTATTATGTCTTACGGACTCTTGCTATGAAATAAAGCGGTAGATATTGAAAAAAAAATGTATTACAGAAAAGGACAGGACGTGCAATTTATAATTTAAAACCGCGCGCTGCCATACAATAAAAATATAAGGAAATAAGTACCTTATCTATTATCTTATAGTAGCTTTTAAATATATTTACAACTAGCTAATGCCCACAGCTTCGCTCGCGTGGATTTAGGTTTTTAAAAATCCCGATCCTTTCATTTCCCAGAACAAAAGTTGCCTCTCCGTAATAGCCCGTCCCCGGGATGCAACTTGTTTCTGTATCACGTAAGAATATTTAAACGGATGATCCTTTTCAAATCCCGAGGGATCACCAGGATTTAGGAATGCAATTTCTTACAGCATCCTATACCTTCAATATCAATTAATAATCGACACTTTTTAAATCCCATTAGCTTTAGTAGTCAGGTCCCCTGCAACATCAGGATTGAGGAGTTGGAATCCAAATTTTTTATTGAACAATGTCGCAAACTTTCTTTATCGATTAAAAAAACTAGCCAAAATTACGCAGTTAGGTTACCTGCCAAATTTCATGGTTTTGAGTCAACGGGTACCCTAGAGGTTTTCTTGACACACACGACAGACAGACAGATAGACAACAAAGTGATCCTATAAGAGTTCCGTTTTTCATTTTGAGGTACGAAACCCTAGAAAACGTAGGAACGGCATTCCGAACCAGTGGTAAATTTGTCTGACCATCCAAAAACACTTTGAAGTTTACCTAAAAGTTTACAGGAATAAAAATTTATCATTGTATTCCATTCCATTTCATTCTATTCCATTCTGTTCAAAGATAAATAGATAATAAAAATATTTGTCACCGAAACAATAATTTACGATACATCAACCAATATCAATTTTACTGATGACAATCTGACTATTACCAAAGTGAACGACTACTATAATATCTATTATATACGACTAACATAATATGTATTATAAATTGTGTGCCGTTTGCATTCTCACTAAGTTCTCATTAAGTTTGTTTTATTTGGTCAAACTTTCTGGCATTTATATTGTTATGACGTTTAATTGGCAAACAGTCTGTTTATTGGCTCAAACTCAAAAATTCAGCCAATCACAACAAAGAAAATATTGTAATAATGATTGATGCAGCTTTCTGTAATTGAAAACAAAATATTTGACATTAACTTGAATGTGACAGTGTTTTCCGAATAGGGTTGCCAGAGGCCCCGTATTTTACTGGTTACCCCGTATTTCGGGATACAGAAACCTGGCTGGCGAAATCAAACACTGACGTTATGTCCAGTAGAAAGAATATTTTCCTTTTGCGGCAATGCGTAGCCGAAACCCACTCGATATTGATCATGGTCGTAGCCAAGGCAGCGGGGCTTGGTTTGAGGATGTAAGCCTTTTTTTATACAAGTTAGCCCGTGACTTTAATCTTTTCTAGTAGTAAGTGATGATGCAGTCTAATTTCTTGGCCGTTAGGGCCATAGTAACCATATAACTAGCCATGACCGAAGCCTCGAATCAGACCAGAAATTTAGAAATGGCGACTGCGCCTGGGAATCCGTCAAAAACCTAAGCCTAAAATAATACTTACACTATTTCTTGCATTTGCTTACCAATTTTTTTTGGAAATATATCAAACATTTCGCGCTCACTTCACTCGCGCTTTGAATTTGTATTACTTGGTGTAAACTCCGCAATTTCGTTTGCATGAATTTAGATTTTAAAAAATTCCGTGGGGGATTTTCCGGGCTAAAAAGCCGCCTAAAAAAAAATGTCTGGGATGCAAGTTACCTCTGAATAGTAAGTACCAAAATTTTGGTAAAGAAGATGGGCCGTGAAAGGGTAGATAGGCAAATAGATATACTGTCGTATTCGTAATATTAGTATGGATAGGAAGCTTTAAAAATATAATCTTGCTATGGCTAAACTCGTTTCCCTTTCACTTTAATTTTTTCTGTATTGAACCAAAAACACTTACGCTCACTGCGCTCGCGCTTTTTTATTGTTGTATTTTATCTCACTGACAAATTGAAAGGTGAAATTTCACTAACCAGGTAATTAGCCCATAAAGTTGAGCGAATGTTTTTTTCCTCATGACAGGATTCAGTTCCGGCCCTGATAAAACCTCTCCCGCAATCGATTCCTGGCTACGGCCATAGTATTGATACTGTGGAGGTGGAATTACAAATTAAATGTAATTTTAAGTTAAAATGAAAAGATTGTATGCATGAAATGTATAACATTTTGTTTTACAAAACTTAAGAGTTTTTAAAAGCTATTTAAATAAATAAATCTTTTATTTAAAACCACATTGCAAACACAGTTCACTAATCAAGACACGGCAACATACGGAGAAAAAATACAAAACTTACAAATAAACTAAAATATCTAAATAGGCTTTCCATGCATTTCAGAGAGAACCACCGCCTATTTCTTTAAATACTTCAAATTTTCAAATTTCTTCAAATCTAAACCCCGTATTTTTGATGGTGGTAGCCTGTAAATCAAAAAGAGGCAGGTGGCAACCCTACTACTTCCTAGACAGAATTTAAAAATTGTTTTCATTACTCGGTATGCCTACTGCCATAGTGTGACAGAAAGTGTGACGGTAGTTGTGACCTCTGATTGGCCGACTCTCTTTCACTATTTGCTAAAATTGATGATTGCAACAACAATTTTTTCTTTTTTGTAATCGAAAACAGAACACGGACGTCAAACAGGTTGACTAATTGCAATCATTTCTGACCGGCTAACATTGTTCCGCTAGTGGCTAAAACTCACTGTCGCAGCAAGAACATGGTAAATTCAGCCAATCACAGCAATTTCAATTGGTTATCACAAATGTACCGATCTAGGAACCGAGAATGCACGAACCAGGGCAGATAGAGATAAGAACAATAATATCATACGTAGGAAATCGACGGGGGATCGTTGACAACGATAGCCTTAAGAGTTGCATTTGCAGCATCTAAAGTAAATGAATTGTATAAAAACCATAAGATATCGTCTTTGTCGTCCGATAGACGTCTGCTAGACATAATTTCTTATAGAAACTTCTGTACGCCGCGATTCGTAATCCGAAATAGTTATACCAATATCACCAAAGGCTCGTTTATGTTTTAGCATGAGTTAGCTACCGCAGGCGGGTGGAGTTGTTACTCGGTCCAGCATGATCTAATGTGAACCATCCCTAGATGCTCGAAATGATTATATCCATAGGTAGTTCAGAATCTAATTAAACGTACTGGCAGCGTGAAAGTCGTTCCATAGCAAATAAATAAGTTCCAATCAAGGGTGGCTCCAGTGATCCGGAGCTCTCCTTCATTAACTCTGCCTTGTTCGCGATCAGCTCAGGAAATTAAGTTGAATAAATAATCCTCAGATATTTAATGGTTTGTTTGTATGGTTTAATGTACCGTAAGTTCGTTAAATTGGCGTTGCTAATGAACGTTCATAAATAATGATTTAAAAAATAAAATAAGCAAATCATTGTTAACAGAGCTCTCTCCGCCACTTACTCCATACAATCGTAGTTCCCATTTCATTTGAATATTAAGCAACCAAAGTCCATGAAATTTTGCAGACATAGTCTAGAAACTAATATCTGTGTCTGTGGTGTTTTAGATTTTTCTAAAAATATGTAGTTTTAAAATTACAGGGGTTCAAAGATTTGTATTTTTCTTTAAAAAAAGGCCCAACTTTGTGCTCGTTTTTCTAGACAACGAAGCAATTTAATGAAATTTGGAAAAACCACAGACCTAGAAAATTTAATGAATATCATGCAGTAAAAAAAATATCGTTATATATTTTATATTGTTATAATTATGTTGGAACTACGAAAACCAGAAATTACACCCAGAAATCTTGAAAATTTCGTGCTGTCTCGATTTCTGCAAGAGGGGTGGTGAGGTGCGGGGGACGACCAACCCCCGACGGTGACGGGGGGCGGAACTGACAGTCTAAACTGGTCTAAACACACGGGCCACATTTAAACTACACCCGACTCTAAACTTGTCGATAGGTCTAACTAAATACACTGGTACATTTCAACTTGCGTTAGACGTATGCGTTACCTACTCAGACGTTGCCTGTAGATAAAAATATGTCTCATGTTTGCTGGCAATAGCGCATGCATCAAACCCTGCAAGTTGCACCTATTCCTCACGCAATACGCAATTCCTCACGCAATACGCACAGCTTTAATATTATAATTTTTGACAATGTATACTATATGTAATGCCATATCACAGGTCACTCTCTGATTTATTGCTAACAATTTACTTCCAAATCAATTCCAAATGCAAAGAAATCTAAGTGTGTTCAATTCACACTGCCCAATACCAGGACCTTAAATGACATAAATTCATTGATTAATAATCATATGTTGAAAATAAAGGAGAACCCCGTGTTTCTCGGTATAACGTTAGATGCAAAGCTTCTATGGAACACCCACATATCAACACTTGATGGTAAACTCAACTCTGCTGCTTACACTGTTAGAAAAATTCGACAGGTACTGACGTGGAAACTGCAAAAATTGTATATTTTGCCTATATTCACTGTATTATGTCTTACGGACTCTTGCTATGTGATAAAGCGATAGATATTGAGAAAAAAATGTATTACAGAACAGGACGTGCAATTTATAATTTAAAACCGCGCGCTGCCATACAATAAAAATATAAGGAAATAAGTACCTTATTTATTATCTTATAGTAGCTTTTAAATATATTTACAACTAGCTAATGCCCACAGCTTTGCTCGCGTGGATTTAGGTTTTTGAAAATCCCGATCCTTTCATTTCCCAGAACAAAAGTTGCCTCTCCGTAATAGCCCGTCCCCGGGATGCAACTTGTTTCTGTATCACGTAAGAACATTTAAACGGATGATCCTTTTCAAATCCCGAGGGATCACCAGGATTTAGGAATGCAATTTCTTACAGCATCAGGGTTGAGGTCAACGACAAAGTATTTACTTGGTATAGATACCTTCAATATCAATTAATAATCAACACTTTTTAAATCCCATTAGCTTTAGTAGTCAGGTCCCCTGCAACATCAGGATTGAAGAGTTGGAATCCAAATTTTTTATTGAACAATGTCGCAAACTTTCTTTATCGATTAAAAAAACTAGCCAAAATTACGCAGTTAGGTTACCTGCCAAATTTCATGGTTTTGAGTCAACGGGAAGTACCCTAGAGGTTTTCTTGACACACTCGACAGACAGAGAGATAGACAACAAAGTGATCCTATAAGAGTTCTGTTTTTCGTTTTGAGGTACGAAACCCTAGAAACGTAGGAACGGCATTCCGAACCAGTGGTAAATTTTTCTGACCATTCAAAAACACTTTGAAGTTTACCTAAAAGTTTACAGGAATAAAAATTAATCATTGTATTCCATTCCATTTCATTCTATTCCATTCTGTTCAAAGATAAATAGATTATAAAAATATTTGTCACCGAAACAATACCTAATTTACGATACATCAACCAATATCAATTTTACTGATGACAATCTGACTATTACCAAAGTGAACGACTACTATAATATCTATTATATACGACTAACATAATATGTATTATAAATTGTGTGCCGTTTGCATTCTCACTAAGTTCTCATTAAGTTTGTTTTATTTGGTTAAACTTTCTGGCATTTATATTGTTATGACGTTTAATTGGCAAACAGTCTGTTTATTGGCTGAAACTCAAAAATTCAGCCAATCACAACAAATAAAATATTTTAATAATGATTGATGCAGCTTTCTGTAATCGAAAACAAAATATTTGACATTAACTTGAATGTGACAGTGATTTCCGAGTAGGGTTGCCAGAGGCCCCGTATTTTACTGGTTACTGGTTGGTATTTCAGGATACAGAAACCCGTAATTATGAAAATAAAATATGAGGCAAATAAAACTAAATATTTTTAGGGTTCCGTACCTCAAAAGCAAAAAGGAAATAGGATCAATTCGCTGTCTGTCTGTCTGTCTTTCCGTCTGTCCGTCTGTCTGTCTGTCCATCTGTCCGTCTGTCCGTCTCTTCGTCTGTCATGTGTTCATGAACAAATATTAGTATTTTCAATTTTCAAAGTAACTAAATATTAAATCAAGTGGGTCAATTAAGTATGAAATTAAATATGAAAGGACTTTACCAGTACATTCTAAGACAGATTTTTATTTATTTTTATGCATATTTTTTTTAATGCATAACAGTTTTGATTTCTTGTGTAAAATGTCGAAAAAAAAATACCCGAATACGGAACCCTCGGTGCGTGAGTCTGACTCGCACTTGGCCGGTTTTTTACAAATTCAGCCGGGCTGGCTTGCGAAACCAAACGCTGACGTTATGTCCAGTAGAAAGAATACATATTTTCCTTGTGCGACAATGCGTAGAATAATACCTGCGTAGCCGAAACCCACTCGATTTTGATCATGGCCGTAGCCAAAGAGGCGGAGGTTGGTTTTAGGATCTAAGCCTTTTTTTATACAAGTTAGCCCTTGACTTTAATCTCTCCTAGTGGTAATAGTGCAGTCTCATTTCTTGGCCGGTAGGGCCATACTAACCATATAACTAGCCATGACCCAAGCCTCCCACCAGACCAGAAATTTAGAAATGGCCACTGCGTCTGGGAGACCGTCAAAAACCTAAACCTAAAATAATTCTTACACTATTTCTTGCATTTGCTTACCAATTTTTTTTGGAAATATATCAAACATTTCGCGCTCGCTTCACTCGCGTTTTGAATTTGTATTACTTGGTGTATGCCCCGCAATTTCGTCTGCATGAATTTAGGTTTTTAAAAATTCCGTGGGGGATTTTCCGGGATAAAAAGCTTATGTTCGTTTCTGGGGTGCAAGTTACCTCTGAATAGTAAGTATAAAATTTTGGTAAAGAAGTATCTTGCTATGGCTAAACTCGTTTCCCTTTCACTTATTTTTTTCTGTATTGAACCAAAAACACTTACGCTCACTGCGCTGCGCTTTTTCATTGTTGTATTTTATTCCACTATCCAATTGAAAGGCGAAATTCAACTAACCAGGTAATTAGCCCATAAAGTTGAGCGAACGTATTTTTCCTCATGACAGGATTCAGTT
Source organism: Maniola jurtina (assembly GCF_905333055.1). NCBI lineage: Eukaryota > Metazoa > Arthropoda > Insecta > Lepidoptera > Nymphalidae > Maniola > Maniola jurtina. The sequence goes on from NC_060030.1 coordinate 10,085,122, forward strand.
CCGGCCCTGATAAAACCTCTCCCGAAATCAATTCCTGGCTACGGCCATGGTATTGATACTTTGAAGGTGGAATTACAAGTTAAATGTAATTTTAAGTTAACATGCATTTTGTTTTACAAAATGAAGAGTTTTTAAAAGCTATTGAAATAAATAAATAATCTTTTATTTAAAACCACATTGCAAACACAGTTCACCGATCAAGACCCGGCAACATACAGAGAAAAAATACAAAACATACAAATAAACTGAAATATCTAAATAAGCTTTCAGAGAGAACCACCGCCTATTTCTTCAAATACAATAATAAACAATACAATAATACAACAATATATAAGAAACAATGTCTCCCGTAAACAAATCTAAACCCCGTATTTTTGATGGTGGTAGCCTGTAAATCTAAAAGAGGCAGGTGGCAACCCTACACCTACCCTACACCTAGACAGAATGAAAAATTTGTTTTCATTACTCGGCAGGCCTACTGCCAAAGTTTGACAGAAAGTGTGGCGGTAGTTGTGACCTCTGATTGGCCGACTCTCTTTCACTATTTGCTAAAATTGATGATTGCAACAACAATTTTTGCTTTTTTGTAATCGAAAACAGAACACGGACGTCAAACAGGTTGACTAATTGCAATCATTTCTGACCGGCTAACATTGTTCCGCTAGTGGCTCAAACTCACTGTCGCAGCAAGAACATGGTAAATTCAGCCAATCACAGCAATTTGAATTGGATATCACAAATGTACCGATCTAGGAACCGAGAATGCACGAACCAGGGCAGATAGAGATAAGAACAATAATATCATACGTAGGAAATCGACGGGGGCTTGTTGACAAGTATCCTCTTATTGAAAATACGTGGTATTCAATGCCTTTCAACCTTCAAAAGGTGTCACAAATTCCAAAAGTAAGTACCCGAAAAATCGAAAAATATTTAATAAAAAATATAAAATAAAAATGTTTTTCTTATGAGATTACGTGACTTGGTCCTCGAAGATCATGATTTTTAACCCCCGACCCAAAAAGAGGGGTGTTATAAGTTTGACGTGTGTATCTGTGTATCTGTGTATCTGTGTATCTGTCTGTGGCATCGTAGCGCCTAAACGAATGAACCGATTTTAATTTACTTTTTTTTTGTTTGAAAGGTGGCTCGATCGAGAGTGTTCTTAGCTATAATCCAAAAAAATTGGTTCAGCCGTTTAAGAGTTATCAGCTCTTTTCTAGTTTCTTTTAGAAAAGAAGGTTAGATAACCGTTAGGTTCTTAATATTATGTCAATTGACAAATTTATGTCAAGCTGTCAAGATGCCTTCACTTGTCGGGGGTGTTATAAATTTTTAATTTACACTTGTTATTAGAAAACTGCATTTGAATTTTTCAAAATCCTTCCTGGAATTTCTCTCTTATAGTATTAGTTCAGTCAATTTGCAAATTGCCCTCCGAAAAAAGACCTACCGTAATTTGACATAATGAATCGTTAGGGGGGCATGTCAAGAGGTCACAGGAAAAATAAAAAGGTCGCGCTGATTGCTGATTTTGAGAAATTCAAAAATGAATAAAAAAAATTGAAATGCTTTTTTCTTGGAAACTATTGGTTTTAGGAAAAAGTTTTTTAAATAAAAAATGTAGAGGGCATTGCGAACTATATTTTTTGTCATTAAAGTGACGTCATCCGACTTGAAATACAAAGAGGGCGCTAATGGATCAAAAAAATGTTTCAACGCTATTTTCGATAGGAAAAAATGATTTTTTTATAATAATGTAAATTGAAAAGTTGTTCGTCACAAAATTAGCTACAACTTTTATTTAAACAAATTTTTTATAAAACTTACCGTTTTCGAGCTGGAACTTGTCGAAGTGTACAAATTGTACATTATGTACCGTGCCGTTGCACGGTTCTCATGCCATTCAGTTTTTATCTTTTTTTAATTCAAATGAGATAGCAGTAATTGTTTTCTTACTTTTTTATTAAAAAATTTGAACTTTTTTTTAACAAAAATTTGAACTTAGGTGAATTTATCTATGTTTTGCATCACGTTTATTTCTTTCTTTTGAAACAAACACATTTATTCGACAATTTTGTTTTTTTCATTTAGTTAACTAAAAGTTTCAGTTAAATAAAATAAATTTCATATAATCTCAAGTGAAGTTTTTAGTTAAGTTATAGATCATTGGAGGATAGTTATAGATTATGGAAGCAATAAAAGTAACTGTACATTTTATTTCAGTATTTCATTTTATTATAATCATAGCAACCACGCACAACAGACGGAAACGTTTAAGTGCGGAAACCAGCCCAGAGAGAAGAAGAATCATAGCAACGTTGCTCATTATTTTGTCGTACCTCGAGAACGGTAAGTTTTATAAAAAATTTGTTAAATAAAAGTTGTAGCTAATTTTGTGACGAACAACTTTTCAATTTACATTATTATAAAAAAAATCATTTTTTCCTATCGAAAATAGCGTTGAAACACTTTTTTGATCCATTAGCGCCCTCTTTGTATTTCAAGTCGGATGACGTCACTTTAATGACAAAAAATATAGTTCGCAATGCCCTCTACATTTTTTATTTAAAAAACTTTTTCCTAAAACCAATAGTTTTTAAGAAAAAAGCATTTCAATTTTTTTTTATTCATTTTTGAATTTCTCAAAATCAGCAATCAGCACGACCTTTTTATTTTTCCTGTGACCTCTTGACATGCCCCCCTAACGATACATTATGTCAAATTACGGTAGGTCTTTTTTCGGAGGGCATCTAATTATTCCTTACATATTTACTGAACTATATAATATGTCTGTGAACTTCATTTATTTGATTCATTCTCTTTATTTCAATCAAAGGAGGAAATCGGTTCGAGCAAACGATTGCCTGTAATTGAATTGAAAAATTATGGTTGACTGGTCATGGTTTAAAATTCAAGAATATTGGTTTGTTAAATTATTATTATTGATGATGGTCAAAAAAAGCTGTTAGAGTGTACTTTCGAGTTCATTCTAAATAAAATAAAAAGAACTGCTTAAACATTGCGTTGTAAAACTTATTTTGTTCAAATAAAGTATAAATCGCCTAAACGACAAAATACTCCCAATATCGGATAAGAGGATATTTTTTGAAAGCCCGTAAGGTCTGATCTTTTAAATAATTTATTCATCAAAAACCAGACAGGTATAAAAAAATGAGTGTTTGAGTTCTAGTTACATGTAAATATCTGAGTTTAATCAAATATAGTTGTACCTATTGTATGTATATCTAAGGATTGACTTTTGCGCAGTATACCTTTTACTCGGAAAAAAGCTGACGGGAATTAGAATTAAAGCCTGATATGAAAGTTAGCATTTTTTGCCAAAAATCTAGTAAGTACCTAGGTATTACAAACACGTTCCGTGAAGCGAGCCCAAGGTCAATCGTATTTAGCTAACTACGTGACCTGAAAATTTGCGACAGATTTCAGGAGCTAGTCGAATTTGTAATTGTGCTGCTTTTAGCATGGCAGTTTCGATTCGTACGGTCTATGACCTACAAAACATATAGTTTTTTTAAATAATAGTTTTACCATCTGGGTTTATGTTCCCGCGCGGATATTTTGGAAATTAATGAGAAAAGATTTTAAGAATATTTTTAAAAATAAATTTTGTTTTGTCTACAATTTGTGTAGGTAGGTGTGTTATAGATGTAGATTTCTCGAAGTATGGAATTATATCAAGACCATGATACGCAAAGATTCGCTCGATAAAAAAAAATTGAAAAAATATGTTATAGTCAAATACCGATAGAATCATTACAGACGCAACAACTTGTTTGAACCATATTATGTAGATTGTAATGAGAAAAGTTATTCAAAATATCCATAATTTCAACGCTATTTTGTATATTACCTACTATATCTACTATTAAAGTCAGTATTTCAGTGGATAACAATAACAATAATAATTTGTCATAAAAATCTGCGTAGGCGAAAAAAAGATTACACCATAACTCATAGCCATCGATCATGTTGAGAATGATTGAACCGTATACTTAGAGACCAATCTATTACCATAAAATATTATATGACGTGTAAATCAGTTTTTTTAGTTTCGATAATAATGCGAGATAGCACGATAATGCCAAGTAATTTCGAAAATTTATTAGCAAAAACAGATTTTCATTAGGAAAATTTGTCTGGGAAAATTATGAACGCTGAGGTATCTTTTGCTTAAGAATTACAAGGAAATAAAGTAATGTACCTACAGTATACTAATACACAATTTATATTAGTACAACCGTTAAAAAAACAGGTTAAGTGCGAGTCTCTCGCACATGAAGAGTTCCGTCCGTACCATCGTGCAAGAAATAACACTTTTTTTGCGATGTGGCCACTAATCACTGTTTTCGGATTTTTCCCTTTACTTGTGCTATAAGACATTGCTACCTGCCTACATGATTCTAGGTCAACGGCAAGTACTTAGTACACTTTAGGTTTTGAATAACTTGACGGGTCTTCACAGACAGGCAAACAGGCAACGACGTGAGTGAGTCATATGAGGGTTTCTTTTTTTCTCTAGAGATACGGTACCCTAAAAATAAAAATAATTACTATTTACGGAGCAGGTTATAGTGAGTGTACCTATAATACTTTAACACACCCATCCTCACATCCTGTAGTCAGAGATTCTGTTTCGCAACCGTGGGCTGTTTTGCAAGTCAATTTTCCTTTGCTCTACACTCGTCACTATGTTTGCATTTTGATCTCTGAAACAGACAGGTAGTTGTTACTATTAAATTTTGAAAAAAGCAGCAAAGTTCAAATTTAGCACAGTTGTTTTAGTTTGATTTGTTAGAAAACCTAATTTGAAGTGATAAACAAAATTAAATGATAGATCTTACTCTTTATTTTATTGTTTATCAAAATAAAAATTACAAGTAATTATTACATAGGTACACGTAATGTTGCTGTCCCTTTTATTATGCTCCGTGCGGGAAAGAATAGCATTAGATTTAGATCTGTCAATTATTTGAGATAGTGTACCTACAACAGAATTAGCCACAAAGTGTAAAGATTTTTTAAAGATTTTTTTTTTTTGAATTAACTATCAAATATTGAATGTTTTACAATCTGATTTTAAGACAGCAAAAAACCACTAAGGTTTACTATTGTTGCGTATCATTCCGTCCATTAATCAATTTAGGGTATAGTGCTTCCATAAATAATATATACATTATTTATAGAAGCACTAGGTAATGACTAGATACATGTTACATGACTATGGAACCCTACCTTACACTCACGCACTTGGCCAGTTTTTTTTATCTCTAAAAGTTTAGATGAAAATTATGGAGCTGTAAACGAATCGTGACAAAAGCAGACACAGTTTAATGGGACGCTTTACAAAGTTAAAACGATTTTGTATACTAATTTTAATTATTTTGAGCGTGCTTAGTTATAAATATAAGCTTCAATACTATGGGCGAATAAATGCAACAATATTATTTTGTTATTAAAAAATATTGATGGTGGATTAGCAACGTTAATCCTAGTACGGACACTTTTGACCGACTTTCGAGATCCAAATTCGGTCTTTATCTTTTATCAGTGCTTCGGAGAGCACATGCCGGCTATTAATTATCACTAACATCTGATAGTAATTGTTGAACTCTACTAGATCAAAATCGATCAAATTCGAGACGTACCTACTCAAGTACTCAAGACCTATGTGAATCCCATCCCATAATAAGTTCACCATAATTGATTGTGAAGGGTTTTAGGTTCTTGAACTCTGTTTAACTAAAAATTTTGCTTTATAGTCATTATAATACATAATGTAGTGATAAAAAAAAATGAAATCGTATTTCATAAATACAAATAGGTTTTTTTAGAAAAGCCCGCGGCATACACCCATTTATTACTCGGAAAATCTGCTTAGCCGTAATCGGGACTTTGTGTGTAGAAAAATCTTTTTTGGGATAGCAGTGAGGCGTTCAAACTACGTGATCGTGTGAATTTTATCAGCTATAATATGATGCATGGGTCGGCATCCGGGTAAGTCGAGGGATCCTCAGATCTCGATAAATCATACTATTAGGTACATAAACTTGTGCGAAGGGCGTGTTCGTACATACATTGATAACATTTTGTTTGGTGTGTGAAATCCAGAGGCTTAGAGGCTTGATGGTATTATAAAGATTTTATATTCATAATTATTATTAAAAGTAATCAAGAGCACCCACAAAATAATTATAGTTGGATTTTATTCCTGTTTTCATTAATAAGCAGATACAGTTACTTTCGGAGAAGTTTGATAAACTGTGCGAAGAACTACGAAGCCGGGGTAAGGCAGCTATTATTTTACAACATAAACACTGGCCGACTTTCGATATTAGATATTAAGTTTCGATATTAGGTGAACAGAGGCAATATTAGTTGGTCAAGGAGTTACTTACCAAGAATACTGCAATGCCGAAGATGAACAGCAATGCACCTCTCGAGGCCAGTTCGGACAAAATGGGTGTAAAAGTACTGCGGTATTACTCTAAAAGGTGTGTTTTATAAAACAAAGCATACCTTTAGGGACTTCATATTTAAATTTGTACGTAACAGAACTACTGGAAAAGCTATTTTTAGCATTTGTTTCATCTGTATGTATGGTTTATTATCCATACTAATATTATAAATGCGAAAGTGTGTCTGTCTGTTTGTCTGTCTGCTACCTTTTCACGGCCCAACAGTTTAACCGATTTTGACGTTTGGTACAGAGTTAGCTTATATCACGGGAACGCGGACGGACATAGGCTAGCCTAAATCCACGCGGACGAAGTCGCGGGTATCCTCTAGTTCTAAATAGATATATAAAAGAAAAATGTGACTGACTGACTGATCTATCAACGCACAGCTCAAACTACTGGATGAATGGGCTGTTTGGCATGCAGCTGGTTATGTATGACGTAGACATCCGCTAAGAATGGATTTTTAACCCCCGACCCAAAAAGAGGGGTGTTATAAGTTTGACGTGTGTATCTGTGTGTCTGTGTATCTGTGTATCTCTCTGTGGCATCGTAGCGCCTAAACGAATGAACCGAATTTATTTTAGTTTTTCTGTTTGAAAGGTGGCTTGATCGAGAGTGTTCTTAGCTATAATCCAAAAAAATTGGTTCAGCCGTTTAAAAGTTATCAGCTCTTTTCCAAGCTCTTTTCTAGTTTTCTTGTAGAAAAGAAGGATAGATAACCGTTAGGTTCATAATATTATGTCAATTGACAAAATGTCAAGCTGTCAAGATGGACGTTGCCTAGATACATAATTATTTATTTGAAACTATTTGAAAATGATGTTTTGTAAAACTCGGACACTCGGATACTTTGCATCGTAGGCGCGGAATAGTCCAAGAAAATCGGTTCAGCCGTTTGAAAGTTATCAGCTCTTTTCTCGTTACTGTAACCTTCACCTGTCGGGAGTGTTATAAATTTTTAATTTACACTTGTTGAAAATGCATCTGCTGAGGGGGGTAAAATAGTGGTTTAAAATTTGTGTAGTCCAGGTGAACGAAGTAGCAGGCATAAGCTAGTTATTAGAAAGACATTTATTTATGCATTAAACTTTTGCTCAAGTACCTAACTATATTTTTCCGATATACAAAGTTTAACCTAGTCATGTTAAAATTCTGCAAATTATTCGTATCTACTTACGAAGAAAAAATATTGATGTTATTTCCAGTAGAAATAAAAGTTCAGGCAGCTTCTTAAGATAAGCGGTAAAATTTTAGAGGAAATACATAAAATGTGTTTTTGATCAACAGAAAAGACGGAACGACATGAGTACTTATAGGATACTGGAGTCAAAGTTAAAATAATGGGCACGTAATATGACGCATTACTTATGGCATCGAACAAAGGATCCACAAAGTGTTCCTCAAACAATCACTTCTATTTTAGCTCGTGTATGATTTCATCTAAACCTTTTTTCGTGAATGGAATAATATATTTAGTTAGTAAATACAAAAGCTAAAAGCCTATGTGAGAGCTTATGTAGCTGTGATTTTATGATGTTTATGGTAACTCTCCGACAATTCACAGTGTAGCTTTTCTGATTTTCACGTTTCCTGTGAAAAATGAACTTTTTGTTATTCTTCTGAATTGAAATTTTAAGAAATATCAAAATTACATAAGACAATAAAGACAATTTCACGTAGCTGCGTAGGTACATGCTGAAGTCAACTAGAGATTTACTTCAAACTAGCTGTGCCCGCGACTTCGTTCGCGTGGAATAGTGACCGCGCTTTATATAGCCACGGACGCTCAGGCGCGAGGCGTGTAGTACGTACTCTGTACGTTACGTTAAAAATGTTCGCCGTGATTCTTTAAATTGACATAACTTTTTTATTTATGAACCGATTGACATGAAATAAACACTAAATGTTAAGTGAAGCTTACTACAATATATTAGTGAAAACCGTATCTAAATCGAATAAGCTGTTACTGATATTAGCGTGCACAAACACACAGACAAACAGACAAACAGACAAAAAAAAATTAATTACAATTTCGGGTTCGGCATCGATATAATAACAACCCCTGCTACTTTTTTTTATATATTTCCATTGTACAGACACCACTTTTCTACAATCTTATTATATGTATATATAATAGATTGTGTTCTTGTTATCTAAAATTTGATTATTAGTAAGGGTAATAATGCCCGCGACCTCATCTGCTTGGTTTTTTAATAATACAAAGGGAGTTCTTCGATTTCCCGGGATAAAAATTATGTGCCTATGTGCATCCGCGGGATGCGAGCTGTCTCTGTACCGAATTTCGTCAAAATAGCTTAAACGGATGGGCCGTGAAAAGCTAGCTAACAAACAGACACACTTTCAAGTTTATAATATTACTTAGTACTCATGGATAAACTCAGAGAAAAATATAATTTAATCGCGTTCGCTCCCTTGTAGTTAGATAGGTAAGTATGTAATAAAAAGAGCGTGTGAAGTGGAATTAAAGTGGAAGTAGGCACTGAAGACAGCATTGTCTTTTATTTTTCCCCCGCCCATTCCACGTAATTAAACTGCCCAAGGGTGCCGTATCTTGCCTCAACCCATATACCGAAGTACCAACATCTAAGTTCTAATAGTTCTGATAAAACATAATTGACATCAACGTAGATTATACCCACATTATAGTGTAATTTTCTACATAAATTATATTAAGTTTTGTATCTTGAAACAATGTAATCATATCCAAGGTTGCATAGCATTATAAAGAAACTTAATAATGCCCGCGACTACGTTCGCCTGGATTTAGGTTTTTTATATAAAAAGTACTTACATAAGGTAAGTCCGTTTCCAGGATACGAGCTCTCTTAGTACCAAACATCAAAATCAATTAAGTGGATAGGCCGTGAAAAGATAAGAGACAGACAAACACACACTTTCACACACACTTTGTATTAATTGTAAAATTAGTATGGATAAGTTTAAGCTTTAAAAGTTCATGCTTTAAACTTGGCTTTAAATTAATAATGAAGATACGAAATAAGTTCCTATGTACAATATAGATGTGTAGTAGATTTATAACTAAGGGTTGCCCAAATTACATAATAGGTTAATAAGTAGGTACCTATCTAATCGGTAAGGGTAGTCCATGCGCTACATACGATATCGAAAAACTGTTCGGTAGTTTTAGGTATTCTGCTTATTATAAGCAGAATAATAAGTATGACATAAAGTTACCTACTTCCCCTACCTAGCATAAAAGTGCAGCGAGCGGAAATACGATGGAAATAAAAATTTATAGCTTTATGTAAATTGCGACAGTTACTTTTGATGACGTCAAGCGTAGATGGAGAGAAAAAATTGTGCTTCAAGTCTCATATAAGACAACGAGGTAGCTGGTGAAATCAAAGAAACTATAATATATAATATTATTATAGGTAGGTATTTAAAAAAATAAACTTTATGAAATTACTAGAGGATGCCTGCAACTTCATTCGTGTGGATTTCGGTTTTTAAAGATCCCATGAGAACTATTTGATTTTCCGGGATAAAAAGTTGCCTATGTCAATTGCAGGGACGCAAGCTACCTCGGCTCCAAATTTCATACAAATCAGTTAAGCGGATGGGTATTTAGGAATCCCATGGGAACTCTTTGATTTTCCGGGATAAAAAGTCTATGTCCATCCCCGGGATATAGGCTAACTCTGTACCAAATTTCGTCAAAATCGGTTAAATGACAGACAGACAGAAATACAGACAGACAGACAAACACATTTTCGCATTTATTAAATGAAATACCCGTATTGATTTGAGAGTTGAGACCTTCGAATCAAATGGTATTTTATATTCACCGAATATATGAGGACATTTCGCCGTTATATCGAGTCTGCAACATCTTGTAGGACTATTTAAATAAGAAGGCTTTTACTAAAACATTTTTAATAATCTAAATCACTATTTGTTTGTTGGTTTGTCCTTCAATCACATCGCAACGAAGCGAGTCGGATTTTTTGAATGGGTATAGTTTTATACCTCTACTTTTAGTCCCGAATAACCAAAGAGTTCCCACGGGATTTTTAAAAACCTATATCTTCTTCACAGATGAAGTCGCGGGCATTAGTTAGTAAGTAATAAAAACTGACTAACTCCAGCCAGCCTAAATCCTTGGATCAAGAGGGCCAAAATTTTAAACAGAGGTTCCCTTTATAATGTGACATGGAAAAGGCTGGATTTTTCGAAATTTCTACGGTAGAGAAAATCAATGTTCTAAAAAAATTAAATTAAAAATTTAAAAAACCCCCGACACATAAACCTCTAAAAAGTAAAAAATAATAGGTAAGTATGTATGGGCCCTTTAAGAATAGTATAAATAGTAAAGTTTTTATCCAAGCGCTCGTTGCGCCAGGGGACCGCTACCTATCGTAAACTATGAAAGTCATCTGTTGTAGAAAGAATAGTCTTTAGCGGTCCCCCGACGCAACGAACGCTTGGATAAAAACTTTACTATTTATACTATTCTTAAAGGGCCCATACATACTTACCTATTATTTTTTTACTTTTTAGAGGTTTATGTGTCGGGGGTTTTTTAAATTTTTAATTTAATTTTTATTTCACGCTTTTTAAACTTTTATTAATAAATTACCGTTTATTTGTGCCATTCTAAAACCTAATTTCTATAATAATATAAATCCAATAAGGCAACTAATATCTCTTCAAAAGTAACATCAATGTTATGTTAATTATACGTTCCATGAAATATTTTTGACCGAACATCACTAAATCAAGAATTATCTGAATGACTCACATATAGTTTAACACGACCAAAACGAAATATCTGTTTCTAACATGTCGTTGCTTTAAAAATGTACCCATTTTACGTAGTCGTATAATAGTTCGCTTTTCAAGATATACCTACGATTAAATTGAAATCGACTTTCACCCGATGAAATAAGGAATAAAGCATGTCAAATTTTTATTTGACATAACTTTCAAAAACCGGTCAAGTGCGAGTCTGCCTCACACATGAAGAGTTCCGTACAAGTTTTTTTTATGTAATGACAATTCAGTTGTCGGATTTTTCACTTTACTTGGGCCAAAGGAGTAGAGTGCTTGGGCTATAAGTTATTGCTACCTGCCTTTCATGATTCTACGTAAACGGGAAGTACCCAATTTATAAGTTTTGATTCTCTTGAAAGATGACACACAGACAGACAACGAAGTGGTGAAGGAAAACACCGTCAGGAAACCTGCATGCTTAAGAGTTGGCCATAATGTTCCCTCAAAGGTGCGTGAGGTGTGCTAATACGTGCTTGGCCAGTGTGGTAGCTTCTCATTCTGAGAGGAGACTTGTGCTCAGTAGTGAGCTGGCGACGGGTTGATCCTGATGATGATGAATTTTAAACGTATTTTGTCAAAGTAAATAAGCTGAGTTCAAGCAGATAAAATAAAAAGAAGGTGCGCCTAATGCATCATCCAAACCTGCGCGACAAAGCGACTACGATGCGGGAACCTCAGCCGCGCAGAGGGTCATCGCCTCCTACGATATTTAATGGTGCCATGCACACCTACGCGACTACAACAGTCGAGGCTACATCTTTTTTTTCTACAGATACCTACTGAACCCTAAAAATTGTTTGACTATGGTTTGGGTTTGGGTTGATTGTTCGTGGCCTTTGGTTGACTGTTGGATATTATAATTGAATTGATGTTTTCTCGCTTTAACTGTGATTATAATATTTTATAAATTAGAAACTCCGCGCCTACGATCCAAAGTATCGGAGTTTTCCAAAACATTATTTTCAAATAAATAATCTAGGCAACGTCCATCTTGACAGCTTGACATTTGCCAATTGACATAATATTATGAACCTCTGTTACAATAGTGAAAGATCCCAGGGCCACCAGCCGTCACGTATTTTCTGACGAACGAAATGTGGACGATTGAGTAGTGTTAGTATGTACTAAGAACGCATGCCTACAGACCTGCTAGCTTGCTTAGACGGCCAATTTTCAGGTATCAGGTAATCAAGGTACATAAAAACATTACTTACCTCACGTAAATTCTCCAATTTTTTTAATTTTTACCTGATTTTTTTTAAATATTAATAATTAATTGACATAAGTAAACTATAAGAGAGTGAGAGAGAAGTCAATATATATCCTAATACATGTCTTACTCAGTCTCATGCGCGTAGATAATGATGCCCTCGCGCTCAAACCCACATAGGCATTAAAATTGAATTTAGGGGATGATTGGCCCTCTGGATCAGTCTGTCTTCTTGTAAAAGGTTTTAAAATAGTTGTCTGGTGGACATATATAAAAATGGAGCATCAGAATTTACGTGCAGTTAAGTAATTACTTATTTTGGGAGCTTTAAAGCGTCTGCAAAGCAATACGGCCGACGCGGGAAGTGTCTGGGAGTATTGGCGACATATTTTTAAGGATATTGCCTAAAATATACGTAAAAATCAGTTTGGAGAATTCACGTGAGGTAAGTAATGGTTTTATGTACCTTGATTATCAAATACCTGAAAATTGGCCGTCTAAGCAAGCTAGCACGTAGGCTAGGCATGCTTTCTTAGTACTTACTAACACTACTCAATCGTACATATTTCCTGTGTCAGAAAATACGTAACCTCTGGTGGTCCTGGGATAAAAGTAATAAGAAAACCAGAAAAGAGCTGATAACTTCCAAACGGCTGAACCAATTTTTTTGGATTATAGCTAAGAACACTCTCGATCAAGCCACCTTTCAAACAAAAAAAACTAAATTAAAATCGGTACATTCGTTTAGGCGCTACGAGGCCACAGACAGATACACAGATACACAGATACACAGAAACACAGATACACAGATACACAGATACACAGATACACACGTCAAACTTATAACACCCCTCTTTTTGGGTCGGGGGTTAAAAATAATTTACCGTAAAAGTTGTTCATTATTGCTCACTGAGGTTCTTAAAACTCCTAATACCAAGATTTTGGCGAAAAGTTTCATCTAATTGAATTAATAGGATCTTTGTTAAAAGTTTGCGGAACTTTGATTAATTTTATTTGAAATCTCATTTTTTCAGGACAAAAATTAAGTACGAATTATTTATCCCTTAGGGTTCTTGGCAGGATTTGTATTCAAAATAAGGGCAAATCTATAGCGGAATTACCCGAATGATTTTTTTTATATGCAGGAGCGCATTGTTTTCAGTACCTATACTAATTTCAACCACGGCTCCCCGTCACTCCTTATCTGTGCGCTAATCTTTCTGGGGGCTATTCGAAATTGCATCATTCATAGTTATGTAGGTACATACTACATACCTATTTTTTCAAAGTGACCTTGTATTTAATTCTCAATACATTTAAATATTTATAATTTTTAGGATAATGTTTTTCCCTACATTTCAAGGCTAAATAACTTTTAAATCATACTCTGTGCCTTAGGTATTGATCAAACGTCCGTAAAAACTTGAAACCCAAAAGAAATTAAAGCAACGCCAACGGCTGCAATTTGTATTCACAAAGAAAGAACGTTTGCAGATAGAACTAATAGCCAACCGGCACTAATTGTAGATTCTGAGAGTGTTTCCTATCACCCCCAGCTGTGCGGAACTATTCACTTTCTAATCTGTTTAACTCCTATTTAACGATGTTTGAACAAGTTTGTTCAAGTCTCTTAATCCCTCGCTGGAAGTCGGAAAAAGGTTCTGTTTGTTATACTTCAGTTCATCATATTATCTATCTATAATATATCTATAATATAAAAATGAATCGCAAAATGTGTTGGTAAGCGCATAACTCAACAACGCCTGGACCAATTTGGCCAAATCTTTTTTTAAAATGTTCGTTGAAGTTCAAGGATGGTTTTTACGGCGAGAAAAATTAGAATTATTGCTGGAAAAACCCTAAAAATAGCCCTTTTCTTTTTCCCATACAAATGATTTCTAACTAAAACGTAGTCAATTTGAGCTTTATTGCTATGGTATAAAGTTCATATTAAATTATCCTGGATTAGCACATAGGCTACTTTTTATCCCGGAAAACCAAAGAGTTTCCACGGGATTTCGAAAAACCTAAATCCACGCGGACGAAGTCGCGGGCGTCAGCTAGTATTGAAATAAAGCTTTTTATTAACCCCCGACCCAAAAAGAGGGGTGTGATAAGTTTGACGTGTGTATCTGTGTAACTGTGTATCTGTCTGTGGCATCGCAGCTCCTAAACGAATGAACCGATTTTGATTTAGTTTTTTTTGTTTGAAATTTGGCTTGATCGAGAGTGTTCTTAGCTATAATCGAAGAAAATCGGTTCAGCCATTCGAAAATTATCAGCCCTTTTTTAGTTTTTTTTTTTAGTTCTAGAGGTTTTTGTGTCGGGGTTTTTAAATTTTGAGCTATTGCGTTTTTGGGATTGTAATGTCGCAAAAAGGCAGACTAAGGAACCAACACGGCAATTGAAACGCTACTAAGTGGCTGGGCAGAGTGTTTTGTCTTTGTCACTCATGGATTGATCACTCATGTGATTGAGTGAGCTACCAGAGTAAGATTTAGAAATTTTAATATTCAATGCGCAAGTTTCACTATTCTACGACACTTCTGAGGTACCTAATTTTGGTTTACTCTCTTTTAATGACTTAATACATACGATATAGAGTCCTTACCCATCCATACATCTATAAAATTATTACAATCTGTCTACCTGCTAGTTCTTCACGGCCCACCCGACCCGAGAAAGGACATAGGCTACTTTTTGTACCTGAAAATGAAAGAATTTCAACGGGCTTTTTAAAACCTAAGTACATGCGGACAAAGTCGCGGGCATGATCTATTTGGTACAGGGATAGGTTACGTCCTGGAAACAAACATAGGCTATTTTTTATCCCGGAAAATTACAGAGTTCCTATGGGAAGTCGCAGACAACATCTAGTATTTTATAAAAACCCAATTGGATTTGAGTTGGTACAAGTGTAAATTAAAAATTTATTACACCCTCGACAAGTGAAGGTTACCGCAACTAGAAAAGAGCTGATAACTTTCAAACGGCTGAACCGATTTTCTTGGATTATAGCTAAGAACACTCTTGACCTTTCAAACAAAAAAAAAACAAAATTAAAATCGGTTCATTAGTTTAGGAGCTACTCTGCCACAGACAGATACACAGATACACACGTCAAACTTATAACACCCCTCTTTTTAGGTCGGGAGTTAAAAAGGGAGCAAATTGTTACGAAATATCAGCCAATAGCATAATGCCATCATGCCACAAACATAAATATCACTATGTGAGCACCGCTAAGAACGCCATCCCTCGCCGCACCCAGTATCGACACAGCAAACAAGACCAGCGCATAAATATGCATACGCTCCCTGAACGGCAGCGATCAAGAATCTATAAAAGCATGCTACTCAACCGCAGCATAAATCGTTTGCAAATGAAACAAGTTGCTCTTTTATACTGTATTTTCAAGTTATTTACTAATTCTTGGCCTGTAATTTTTCTACGTTAAATTCAGGGGTCGGACAAGTTGGAGTAATTCCACAGTTCACGATTAATAGTTGACCGAGTACTTTGGAATTGCGAAAGTTTAAAGCCTTATAGTTTTTGAGTGAGGCACGCACACAAAATTATTTTGTAAAACATCACTACGCATCACTATCCACTAGGGTATGGGTAGTGATCATGTAGTTATAAATACGAAAGTACGTTTGTTTGTTTGTCTTTCAATAATGTCGCAACACAATTGACGTCATCTTTTGCATGTAATAGGTATAGTTGAAAACCTGGAGAGTGACAGGCTATTTTTTATCCCGGCAAATCAAAGTGTCCCCACAGGATTTTTAAAAACCTAAATCCATTCGGATGAAGTTATTTCATTGGCAATAATAATAATAGAGATAGAGATTAAATTAAAATTGCTGACCATGATATTATATTGGATTTTTAAAAAATCATTTAAAATCATAATTTAAACTGGAGGAGTTGAGAAGAGCAGTTCTTGTTGAGAAACTAATAGGTACTGTGGGGAATTTTTAACATGGATAAGATAAAATGTATTATGTGTAAAATTTAACTAAACAGTTTTTAATTGCGTCTCTAACAAACAAAAATGCCATACCCGCAATTGATACGAGTTGAAAGGAGATGAATTTGAAAACGAAACATAGAATTTAGCATATTTTTCGCAAAGAATTTTGGATCCTTTTTATTAGTCTTTAAGAACTGTTTTCTGTTGCTTGATTTGCACATCATAAAGCTACAAAATGTAAGAATTACGGCTGTAATAAAGTTTCACAGTTGAAACCGAATAGCTTATTTTGTTGGCCATGACCCATGAGTCTTGTGACTTATTCCTTGTTACATGTATGATGTTCTAATAAGGCTTGCTCAGCTAAGCTAAGATACAAATGTAAAGCCCAGGATCTAAGTACGAATTAAATTTAAAAAATTAAGGTTCCTTATGTCCGAATGATAAAACCATTATAGGGTCACTCGTGAGTCTGTCTGTCTGTCCGTTTTTCACAGGCAATTTGATCCGAATCTACTGAACCGACTAAGCTGAAATTTAGATGGTACACAATATATGAATATTTGTAACCCAAACACGGTCGTGTAAGGTAAATATTTTATGAATTTGGTATATGGGGGGGTCACTTTTGGGAGAAAAACAAACGTACGCTTCGCCTTTATGTGCAAAACCTACTGTACTATTTTTTTAAAATAAATACAGAAGACAATTCTTCAATAAGAAGTCTATGGTTTTAAAATAACATGGTAAATCTCCCAGTATTGTACGTAAAAAATTACGTATTCATCGTACCGAACCCTCCACGCACTTGTCCAGTTTTTATCTTCTATAACTTTATCGCCTTCCATTCTCGCGACGATATTTTACGTATTTTATCATCGCAACGTATGTGCGGCCACGCTATAAGAAGATAATGATATCAAGATTTCTCATAAATATACATAAGAAGATGACTTGTTAATAAACATGGAATAAGTTTAGATATACTAATTGCGCTTTACGCCCTTGTCATTTGGTATGATATTATACCAAAAGAAAATGTTTAGCATTGCTTTTTTTCTGGTAAGAAGCCTTCCTAAGCATGTGTGCAGGACATTGACGTTAAGAGGAATATCTGTGGTACAAGACATGAAGTACACGATTTGATCATTAAGTACTTAATGATGATAAGTACTTATGACCATTTTGATCTTCCATCTTATTTTTAGGATTCCAAAGGTGCACGGTTTTGCAGTTCAGTGTTTCTTAAACTCGACAAGCTCAGCCAAGTAGGTATACGATAGGAAACCTCGCTTTGTTCAGTTAACTAAGTTGAAGGATGTTTATTATATGTATATCCATCATCACAACCCATCGCCGGCCCACTACTGTGCACGAGCCTCCTCTCAGAATGAGAAGGGCTTAGGCCAGAGTCCAGAATCCTCCCTAAGTGCGGATTGGCAGACTTCACATACCCATAACCCATACATTCCCTAGTGACGTTTTCCTGCAAGAGATATTATATAATTGCTTAAAACGCACATAACTCCAAAAAGTTAAAGCTTAGAAGTGCTTAGAAGTTAGACCGAATCTCAGACTCTCCGGATAGGACGACGACGTTTTATTAGGTTAGGCTATCACCGCTTGTAGTAATATTATGTTACAATAAGAAAATAATTGCCTGCGGATACTTCTCGTCTTCATAAATGACAATTATATTGAAGCACAGTTCTGAATGGTAGATATTCAATGGCGTAGCGCGTAGCTCGTAGCCAGTCCGCGCTCGCGGTTCGAAAGCGCCGGCCGCATTTCCTTACATTCCTACTTTAAGGACTTCTTCGACTTGGAATTCTCCGGTTGAATTCCGTAAGAGTTTTCTTTAGTTTTAAGACGCTTTGTGTGGAATTCCATCACTTAGCGATTTGTGAATTTTCGAAAGGCAAGTAAGTGCTAACTCCTAAATGAATTGATAAGTTTTGTTTTCCTGTTGTTTTTACTTAGCTTTTATCAAGCTTCTTTCACAGCTCTACTTAAATACATAATAATATCTTTTATTTTTGTAAAATTTCAAAGTTTGTTTACTTAGGTTCTTTAGCTTGGTTTGCATATTCAAAGTAGGTTAGTATATACGGGCAGAATTTTGGAGCTTTTGTTAACTAAGCTCCGTGTTGTAAGTAAGTTATCCATGTTGTACTTTTACAACACGGATAGCAGTGATATTCGTGACTTCTCGTGTAGTTTTTGCAGCGAATAGAAAGTATTCAGTGCAGTCTGTTCAAACATCTACGTCTTGGGTGATTGAAGTGTTTAAAGTATAAAGAAACAAATCATGTACGAATTTTATTATCTGTTGAATTAATCTTCACACACACAGACATTGTCTGGTACACATAATATTATATGTGTAACAGACATTTCTTTCGTTTCGTTCAGGTGGTTTTTTAAATTTTAATAATTTTAAAACTTAAGAGATCCTTGAAATTTTTGAGAACACTTATTAAACCTAATTTAAGAACGCCTTAAAATTGAAACAACCCTTAAATTTAAGTTAAGAAAACCTTAAAACTTATAAGCACATTAAAACGAATTGAAACTGAAAAACAACTTACTTAAAAAAGATAGACTGGCCGCTTCAATGTTACGTTAATCTTCTTCAGATTCGTTTCTAGGTGATTTGATCCCAATTTTAATTCCACTTTTCTCACCCAGGCGATTAAAGATGGATTTTAAATAAGTTTACTGATTTGTATCTGGTATCTAGATACAAATCAGTAAAGTCACGTCTAGATATTGAAATATTTGTAGAAGTTTTTACTATAATAAATTTCTTTATTCTACATGCATTCAAAATTGTTTTTCTTTTGTGATTCTGAAGTTGGGTACGCCGTACGTTCTTGGTATATTTTGTTACGAGTATTATTGTAGTTTGAATGAAGACTTGTTTGAATATGGAAATTTTTGCCGCATATTAAATAGCTTTTGCGCTTGTCTTGCAACAATAATAATTGTATGAGTAAGTATGTTTTTACGGTAAGCTCACATAATTTTGAAATAATTACATATTTATGACTTTCCTAAAATATATTTTTCTTTTTTAAAGAAAAATAAGCTTACTTACGCTGAGTTGTTCAAAATAAATTCAAAAAAGTGGACATAGAACTAAATTTACTAATAAATCACGAGACTCCATAGAATTCCTGTGATTAAATTAGTTTTTCTTTATTATTTTATGACCATATTTTTTATTGAGTTGTTTGTCCCATTTTTTAGCACTTAGCACATGGTTCGAATGATTTTTATGAAATTTTAATTATTCAGCCTTATCAAAACATTTTAGTGATTATTTTAGTTTACTTATGTATTACACCTGTATGTATAAAAACTTTATACGAACAAAAAGCAATAATGTTTTTTAACTTGGATGTTTCCTTAGCTTAGGTTAGAAAATAAACTAAGCCCCACATCTCTACATGCAATTTCGTTCGCATGGAATTCAATTAACATTCCTGCCCTTTTTACCCTTTAGCGAAGGAATTTTTTAAAATCCTGTCTTAGCTTATTACTCACATAGTTTGAAAAGCTGTTTTATGTATATTTTTAAGTTCTTTCACATCATAATATTTACTGAGTGAAATTATTTTATCCTTGGATAAAGGGTCACTAGTTGCCCGGCAACTCGGCCGATGGCGACTGTAAGAGTCTGGAATTGTATGGAAGTTGTAGAGTCTATACGCACGGCAACTTCCATATAATTTACAGATTCTAAGAGCTTTTACGCATGGTTGATAGTTGCCCGGCAACTCAGTCGACGGGCAACTTTAGAATCTGTGATGTCTGTACTATATACGCATGGAGTTGTGGTGACTCCGTGCGTATAGACTCGGTAACTTCCATACAAAACCTAGATTTTGAAGAAGCTATCGACCGTGCGTATTGGCTCTAACGGTCGTCGTTGACCGAGTTGTCGGGTGATTAATCGACCATGCGTAATGGGTCTTAAAATCTAAGCAAAGAAAGGACTTTTAAATGCTCTGATCAAAATTTCCCTTTTATTTTTAAATTGCGAGCAAACGAGCAGGCGGATCACCTGATGTTGAGTGATTACCGCCGCCCATGAACATTTGCAGCACAAGAGGAACCGCCCGCCGATGCAATGCCGGCCTTTCAGGAATTTGTTGAATATTAAGTTACTTGAATATAAAGGAAAGAAATTGCACATTTTTGAAAAACCACACATGTTTGAACCACCAATCTGCACTATAAATCAACGTAGATTTTAGCCGTAGTTACTTCGAAGAAGGGATTGCTTTTCTTATAAAACACACCGCCATAATATTAATAAGTAGGTACTGTACTATTAATAAGATTGTTTTTTATATTGTGTGCATGCGCATAACACAAAACCTCTGTAATGATGGAGACGAATCTTTTTGGTTCGTAAGTACTTGTACATTCGTGTAGTCAGAGTGAACTTGTAAAACTCCAAACTTTAATCAAAATATGTCCACTAAAACTCCAAACAGACGTACATGTATAGCTTGACCCGAATTTCACGCTGCGAAAGCCGTGGGAAATAACGAGTGCTCGCTACAATCACTATCAACAAATATAAACAAAACTATCAACATTAATGAAGCCCACAGTCAAATAACAGACTTTAATCAGTCCTGAGGGAAATATTCGTTCGACAACGGCGATAGTCAATATTTGTCAGTAATAAAAGCGACAGGCTTCTACCTTCCTAAAAATCATATAGAATATTTTTACTGTTTACAAAAAAGAATAGTGTAGTGTGTGTTCACGCAGAACAAGCGAGCGCGGGCACTATAACTTATTAATAAAAAAAGGAAAAAAAAATGATAACCACAACAATATATACAACGATATAAGAGTTAATGTAGTTCTATAATAACATTTTTTGGAGCCGGTGCCAATTAGCCGCACGAACCGTCTACTCTTCGTATTGTTTGTGACTCCACATTGCCACCGGCCCCAAAAAATGTTATTAAACTCTAACTTCAAGAAAAAGAATTAGATTGAAACCTCCTCCTTTTTTTAAATCGGTTTAAGTTGATAAAACTGGCAGCAAAACCTGTCCTCGAATGGACGCCGTATAGGTATGGGTAACGTGCCTAGCGAAGTAGCGCCTTGAAAAACAACAGCAACAATGCATTCCTGAAAACCTTTCTTCCAAGTTTTTTTGTTTTGTTTGAAGATGCAAGATCTACAATGGGTAAAGTCTAGTTCTTTATGTCTCAGTTTTTCCAGCCGTAGCGTGCCTACAACGAATACAAATTTCTCGCGATATGCACAACTATACGTCTTAAGCGAGATCACTCTAGTACACATACCTACCTACATATATGCATTCAACGTAAATGTCTTAGTTCAAGGCCAGTGAACAATCAACTCATATCTCAAAGATGATTAAAATTCAAATCTAGATAGTGGACGGATCAAAAATTATTTTCCAATTCTTTTGAGACATAAAGATTCGATACGGAAACTATGGTATTCTAAACTCTCTTAAAAATTAAATACACTACTGTCAAGGAAGTGCGTACTACAAAGTTTTGAAGCAGTCTACCAAATCCTAGAAGCCATTCATGAAACATTCCACGAGTGACGAAATATCTACCTAATCTATCTATTCTTTCTTATCTATCATACTAGATCATTAATTTAATAGTGTTATAACTAATGTCAAAGGCAAACATTAAATATTATGTCGGCATCGCATTGGAACAATATCTTGTTCCAATAGGATGTACTTACCTATTATACCTTGATTATAAGATGAATAAATGGTTACTTCAAAATATGAATCGATTTATAAATATAGCCTCATATTAAGAGCTAAACAAATACGCAGTGCAAGACTGTGGCGTATGGAAGTCCGTGTAAGAGCCTAACGGTTGACCTATGATGATGATGATGATGACGCTGCGTAACCGATATGTTCTAGCATGGTTCTAGCCGACAACCTTAAGGAGGAGGCAGGCAGGGGTTGAGGACTGTTTAGTGGAGCTCTCTCGAAAAGCACAATGTCCAAAGTATTGAGCGCAAACTGTCCGATGGATTTATAGCTAGCTGAGTTGCGCGAACATGAAATTTCAAGAGTCACATGAAATGTATTTTACTGGCCTAATTAAGTAAGGCTCCGTAGGGAGAATCCATATGGCGAGACATTTAGTGAAGCAAACTGCGTAAGAACTATAACTTTCTCACTTAAGCTCACTAGTCGTACAATTAAGTTGATGACAAGGCGTTCCATTAATTAGATCGCTTTAGTTTCAGTACGTAATTATAACTGCTCATTTTGAGACAACTTAACTTATATACTTTCGTTTAATTAAAACTTTTATAATGTTTACTCGCATTACGGCGGCGTTTCTGGTTTGTTCTTGAACTTACGCTCTTTGCCTTTCGTGACAAACAATTTTATCAACAAATTTTCTCAAACAAAAAAGTGGATAAGTTGACAAATATTGGACAAACCTAAATAAATAAAACTCAACATTTAAAAACCCCCGACACAAAAACCTCTATAAGAAAACTGGAAAAGAGCTGATAACTTTCAAACGGCTGAACCGATTTTCATCGATTATAGGCTAAGAACACTCTCGATCAAGCCACCTTTCAAACAAATAAACTAAATTAAAATCAGTTCATTCGTTTAGGAGATACGATGCCACAGACAGATACACAGAAGCACACGTCAAACTTATAACACCCCTCTTTTTGGGTCGGGGGTTTAAAAGGAAAAAGGTGACTAACTGGCTGACTAATCTATCAGCGCACAGCTCAAACTACAGGACGGATCGGGCTGTTTAGCATACCTACAGATAGCTGATAAGGCGTAGACATTTGCTAAGAAAGAACTTTTGAAAATTCAACCTATAAGGGGATAAAATAGGGATTTGAAATTTGTGTAATCTACGCGGGTATAACTAAGCTAGTTTAATATAATTTTCTTTTATTTACCACTATATTAAAGCCATTAGATACAAGTCGTAAATAATCACAACTCAAACTCTTTGGCTCACGATAATATACGAAGGTAAACACGTTTTCATATTTGGTCATTTGGAAACTTTTCATGTTGAAACAAAAGTAATCTTTCATGACCGATTTGATACGAACATTCTCAATCATTAACCACTTCAGAATTACAAAAATAACATCTGCTCATTGTGTAGCAGAGCGATGAACCTA
The DNA here is from genome assembly GCF_905333055.1 of Maniola jurtina. NCBI lineage: Eukaryota > Metazoa > Arthropoda > Insecta > Lepidoptera > Nymphalidae > Maniola > Maniola jurtina. The sequence goes on from NC_060030.1 coordinate 10,108,799, forward strand.
CCCAACACGTCGGGAAAACATGAATGATATTTACCTACATGGTTCCTTATCACGAACGGATGACGTCAATCTTTTTATTTTGGTAAAATTCCTTGTATTTACTATTTTGGAACATTATGATGAAATTTATTATTATTATTTATACTTACATATATTACATGTAATAAGTGTAAATTAAAAATTTATAACACCCCCGACAAGTGAAGGTTACAGTAACTAGAAAAGAGCTGATAACTTTCAAACGGCTGAACTGATTTTCTTGGGTTATAGCTAAGAACACTCTCGATCAAGCCACCTTTCAAAGAAAAAAAAGTAAATTGAAATCGGTTCATTAGTTTAGGAGCTACGATGCCACAGACAGATACACAGATACATAGATACACAGATACACACGTCAAACTTATAACACCCCTCTTTTTGGGTCGGGGGTTAAAAAGACTGTCTAAATGACAGACAAATCTATGAACGCACAGCCAAAACTTGTGCGTTGATACATCGCGATTTTGGTCCATTACATAACCGTTTACCTAATCAACCAGCATGTCGAATTTCATTTATCGTGTGCTAGAAAGAGAGTGAAATCAGAAAATAAGATTAGGAAAATAATTACCTTGATAATAATAATTTTTCCATTATGTTCACAAACAATTCCGTTCACAAATTCACACGACGGAACTTTAGATAAGACAAAATGAGTGACACGTTTACGATTATTATCAACTGATCACGTGGTTTAGCTGTACCGTTAAGTAGTTATCTAATGGATTATTTATCCAAGGGGTAGATTCCTCCTACGTCAATAAGTAATATCCTGTGCCCTTTTGTCAGAAAACGATAGACGACAAGTGTAAATTGAAAATTTATAACACCCCCGACAAGTGAAGGTTACAGTAACTAGAAAAGAGCTGATAACTTTCAAACGGCTGAACCGATTTTCTTGGATTATAGCTAAGAACACTCTCGATCAAGCCACCTTTCAAACAAAAAGAATTAAATTAAAATCGGTTCATTAGTTTAGGAGCTACGATGCCACGGACAGATACAAAGATACACACGTCAAACTTATAACACCCCTCTTTTTGGGTTGGGGGTTAAAAATGAAATTTTTTAGGATTTTTAGGAAACAGATTCCATTGCAAAGCCTTCACTAATAATAATAATAATAAAAATCTTTTTATTGTTTCCACTGTCCGTCCATTTATCCTTCCGTCTGTCTGTCAGCGGGCTGATCTCATGAAATTACGATAGAGAGTTGTTTTTATAGAGTATGTATTTATATTGCCGCTATAACATCAAATAGTAATAACAAGTGTAAATTAAAAATTTTCAACACCCCCGACAAATCATTTTCAAATAAATAATTATGTATATCTAGGCAACGTCCATCTTGACAGCTTGACATTTTCAATTGACACTTGAATATTATGAACCTAAGGGTTATCTAACCTTCTTTTCTACAAGAAAACTAGAAAATAGCTGATAACTTTTAAACGGCTGAACCAATTTTTTTGGATTATAGCTAAGAACACTCTCGATCAAGCCACCTTTCAAATAAAAAAAAGTAAATTAAAATCAGTTCATTCGTTTAGGCGCTACGATGCCACAGACAGATACACAGATACACAGATACACAGACACACAGATACACAGGATACACACGTCAAATTTATAACACCCCTCTTTTTGGGTCGGGGGTTAAAAAAGTGTTATTTCTTAGGAAGGATAGTACAGTACTTCATTCATTCGGGTGAGATTCGACTCGCACTTGACCGGTTTTGTTAATTTTGAAAACCAGATACCTGACTTAGTTCTGTATTTACTAATTAGCAATCAGCAAAATAAAACGTAGAATATCACTCTTCAGTAAAAGTAGAATGAGAGCTGATGAAACCCCGTTTATTATACCTACAATTTTAGCATGACATTGCACAATAAAAATTCCATTCCCAACGCGCACGTATTACTTAAGGGATGTAATTCCAGATAACAAAATGAATGGTACATTTACATTTCAACTGTAGAGTGGTTAAGTTCTGTCTTTAATGGATTATCCTCCTCACAAACCACAAAGAAAAATGACAAGACTTTCTTAAAGAAAACCCTGTTTACAAGGAAACGATGAAATTAAATAATTGGGCAAGACGTGTTATCTTTTGTTCGAGTCTCTTGCTATTTTTATTTTACTTCGTTATCTTTCGATTATGTTCAATTGAAGCTCAGTTTTTGAACAAAAAATAAATTAGTCCTGTTATTACAGTCCTAATTTTATTACGGCCCGCGTTAGAGTGTATACATGCTAGACTGTACACGTTCTATGCCTACGATACTAATGGGTACGGTCAAATAATAAAGAAATGAACAATTATTTTTTTTACGCCATATCCATGCAAATCCGTATAATCGAAACCCATAAAACATGTACCCATGGCAAAGTCCTGCACAAATGACTAATTTTAGGTTTCAAATGGGAATTCTGCGCGGGAATACTAAATTTTACGCATCATACAACGTCATGTTACTCACACATGGATTATAAAAACTGTCAATGATGTGCTAACCATTAATAACTATGTTCACTCTACCGCGAAACAAATTACAGTTGCTTAGACACAGCACCGCCCGATTCGTCCAGGGTATAGCATAGATCATCTCTTAAGGTTTTTTAGCACTATTTATCAATCCTGAATTCTGAGCAACTAATCTTTATAAGATTAGAAAATAAACGTAGAATATTGGCTTGAAAAAAGTTTCGCCTCGAAAAATATTTTAGCCATGGCATTACCTGTGACATTACCTAATAAAAATTCTATTCACGGAGTGAACGTGTTACCCACGGAATGTACCTACTCAATTTAAGATAACACAAAACGAGTGGCACATTACATCTCTACCCTACACACGTGGTTAATTTCCCATCTCGATTTGTCTCGTCGATCTCGTTGTATCCATTTATTTATTTTTATTTAGAAATCATAATTCAAACACACAATATACAGAAATACCTACATTCTATTCCTACATTCATATATATTTCTATATACAGATAATAATACAAGATACTTTATACGGGGCCCAAAGGCGGCCTTATTTCTAAAGCTATCTCTTGCAGGCAACCTTTCAAGCAACTTATTGCTTCAACAAGTGTAAATTAAAAATTTATAACACCCCCGACGATCCAAAGTATTTGAGTTTTCCAAAACATCATTTTCAAATAAATAATTATGTATTTAGGCAACGTCCATCTTGACAGCTTGACATTTGTCTATTGACATAATATTATGAATCTAACGGTTATCTAACCTTCTTTTCTACAAGAAAACTAGAAAAGAGCTGATAACTCTTAAACGGCTGAACCAATTTTTTTAGATTATAGCTAAGAACACTTTCGATCAAGCCACCTTTCAAACAAAAAAAACTAAATTAAAATCGGTTCATTCGTTTAGGCGCTACGATGCCACAGACAGATACACAGATACACAGATACACAGATACACAGACACACAGATACACAGATACACACGTCAAACTTATAACACCCCTCTTTTTGGGTCGGGGGTTAAAAAAACCACAAGGATATATAGATTTTTATTCGAAGTATTTTTACACTTTACACTTTTTATCGTCTAGGGGTATTTTTAAGAAAAAAACGAAAGGGGTAAAATTTTGAAATAACTTTTCATAATATTATGATTTTTCATAAAATAAAATAAATAAGTACCTACATTACATGTATTGCATTAAGCCCATACTTTAAACAGGCACAGTATAGGTAAGTTTATATATTTTTTAAACTATCCAAACTTAGCGGGCGTTCACACCTACTGCGAGCGATCGTTACGTAATTTACTGTTTTTCCATATAAATACATCTAACTTTTTGTTCACATCCAACTAAATGCATAGACGCAGACTCTCAGGCGGCCGATTGTTAGTACGTTACGACGCATCGCGGACGCAAATCGGCTACTAGCAATATCGTATAAGCATAGTGCGAATGTAAACGTAGTCTGTCTCACGTTCACACTGAAGCTTATAAGTTGCTATCCAGTTGGAGCTTAGTGGACAGGCTCATGACTACTTCAAGCTGCACGGCCATATTTGGCAGTTCTCAGAGCAGATAAAAAATTTTCAAAAGAAAAATAAAACCGACTTCAAAAACCACAAACACTAAAAAGTAAAAAATAACTTTTATTTAGCTACACATGTAATGTACCTAGGTATGAAGTCGAGCGAGCATATTAAAACAAAATTAGAAATCCAAGAGTGAAGCTCGCCCGACTTCATACCTAGGTACATTACATGTGTAGCTAAATAAAAGTTATTTTTTACTTTTTAGTGTTTGTGGTTTTTGAAGTCGGTTTTATTTTTCTTTTGAAAATTTTTATTTCACAATTTTTAGTGGCCCCACTGTACTATAATATGCTATGCCCAGTTAAAACCCTACTGTTTACTAAGCTATTGCACTGATCGCGAGCAATTTGCTCCTATCTATTGAGGAGTTCTGTTCTCCATCTCCGAAGATATTCATCAGATCTTCACCAAATTTATATGGGACCACTTGCACAGTATACCCTTTCAAACAAAAAAAAATTTTTCCAAATTCCAGGGGTCTTTGAGTAATCGGGGAACATACATAAAAAAAAAAAAAAAGATTCCGACGAATTGAGAACCTCCTCCTTTTTTGGAAGTCGGTTAAAAATGCAGTGTTTTAATAACTCTCACACACATGTGGAGAGAATTGCGGGTGTGAAGCACTTTGCTCCTTTCCTTTTTCATATTACCCAAACGACCGATTTGAGAAAAATATTTTACTATTAAAACTATAATAACTCTTAGAAGAACTGTCGAAAAAGGTATACGAGTACTCTTACTCAAAAAACTTCAGTCGTCTAACCCGATTGCATTTACTTGGAATTCAATTTGGTTGTAGTAAAATTCATGCAAATATAGGGGAGGAAAAATCTCCGACATTCAATCTTTACTAGATCAATTACGTTGGCAAATTTTATTTCCTACGGAAAATGGAGATACTAGAAATCTCATCACCTCTCACCGAGCAACACCAAGAAAATTGAAGAAAATTTCGTCATCATCATCATTATCAAGCCATTGCTGGCTCACTACGGAGCACGGGTCTCCTCTCAGAATGAGAAGGGGTTGGCCATACTCCACTATGCTGGGCAAACGCAGACTTCACGAGCCTTTGCGAACATTATGGTGAACTCTCAAGCATGCAGATTTCCTCACGATGTTTTCCTTCACCGTTACAGCAAGTGATATTTAATTATTATTAATTAAAATTAAGGCACATAATTCCCAAAAGTTAGAGGCCCGGGATCAAACCCTGGACCCCTCAAATAGGAAGCCGACGACGTCTTCACAGTTTTTGGGAAAAATTGCTAAAAAAAGTTTAACTTTTAACTTTTTTTTAAACTAAAATAAATTTCAGTATTAACTAAAAGATTCCGTCGATTTGAGAACCTCCTCCTTTTTTGAAGTTAGTTAATAAATGAGAACGATGCAGACCTCATTTATAGATATCGAGGAATTCTACAAATTCAACCATTTCTATGGTAATACTTTGCTCATTTTCACAATAGGTATACTTAATAGGAGCTCTAATCTTATTTTGAATTGGATTTCATCCATTCTAAAGTGTTATGTCTGATCTATTTTATTACAAATGGCTGATGAATAGGAAATGAGGATGAGGAATGAGGTTTTGTACAAAAATAGCTATGAAATTAAAATCGTTTAGTTTAAACATAGTGAACTAGTTTAAGCTATACAATGTTATTACCAATTGTAAATTAAAAATTTATAACACCCCCGACGATCCGAAGTATTTGAGTTTTCCAAAACATCATTTTCAAATCTTCAAATAAATAATTATGTATTTAGGCAACGTTCATCTTGACAGCTTGACATTTGTCTATTAACATAATATTATGAACCTAACGGTTATCTAACCTTCTTTTCTACAAGAAAACTAGAAAAGAGCTGATAACTCTTAAACGGCTGAACCAATTTTTTTAGATTATAGCTAAGAACACTCGATCAAGCCACCTTTCAAACAAAAAAAACTAAATTAAAATCGGTTCATTCGTTTAGGCGCTACGATGCCACAGACAGATACACAGATACACACGTCAAACTTATAACACCCCTCTTTTTGGGTCGGGGGTTAAAAAGAAAATGGCATGTATTTTGGCACTGACTTAACTGCAGGCATGCCAGTTTTTAAAACTTTGTTTAAACAAAATTTCACTAATAAAACCATAGAACAACTTCAGCAAATTCTGTCACAGTTTTGGCTTGAACGACATTCCAAAGTGCTCTAGGCAAATATTACTTTTTGCTTTTTGCTTTATACTAAACTCGATAAAAAAAAACTTTAAGTAGGTATACCTACCTACTTAGTTTGTTCCATAGAAGCAACTATGAAAATATTAGGTAACTTTCTTCGACATGTAACTACTGATTGTCAATGGGCTAAGCGATGTAACGAAAATGAAAGATACAATTAGTAACCATTTGTTGCGGTACCAAAGTTCAGTATTAAAGTCACTTTCAATTATATCAACGAAAAATTAATCAACTAAAGTAGCATTCGCGTAAGGGCGTGACGTTGGATTAAAGGGTTGATTACTAAATGATGCGTACCTAATTAATCACTTTGGTAGTGTATTAATCTGAGCCATTAGTTAATATTGCTAAATTAATATTACCAACTCCTATAATTTGGCTTAGTTGGGAAGCTGAGTCTTTATGTTCAACCGGTACCTACTCTCTCATTGGATAACATACATACCTAACACCTAATTTTATATTATAACTAACTGGACTGCTTCGCTCTAGTTGAATTTTTGAAAATCAGTGGGGATTTAGAATCTAAAAAAAACGAGAAACACGCATTTTGATTTTTCAACAGAAAGCTCAAATACTTACCAATTTTCATGAATATAACTTGTTTTTTTTTTTATAGATTTTCATAGTCAGCAACAAAGCTAGGTTCGTACCCGTCCATAAAGTCACTTTCACTTGTGGGCGTAAACCTACCTTTTTACCCTTTTTAACACCTTTGGAAGTGGAATTTCCAAAAATCCTTTCTTAATGAAAACCTACAGTCAAAATATTAAGTTCCAGTGGTCTCTGCGTTGATAGATCAGTTAGTCAGGACCAGCCTTTTTATACGTTTCTACTAGCTGATGCCGCTACTTCGTCCGCGTGGAATTAGGTTTTTAAAAATCCCGTGGGAAATCTTTGATTTTCCGGGATAAAAGTAGCCCATGTGCTGATCCAGGATATTATCTATGCCCATTCCAAATTTCAGCCGTCCGTCCCGTAGCTTTTGCGTGAAGTAGTAACAAACATACACACACACACGCATACACACATACACACAAACTTTCGCCTTTATAATATTAGTGTGATAGTGTGAAGTGTGATAAATTGATTAGTTACTATCTTAACGTGCTACAAAACTATGCTGCTCAGTTTTATTTTAGTTTTCCTGACAGTAAAAAGCTCTAAGCTTAGTCTCATACAAAAAAATAAGGATTCCTAAAATGAAATGTCGGTGATATTAAGAAAAGGGTCTGAAGATAATATTCATGCTGCTGCATTGCGGATAGTCCAGTCCATAAATCTTGTAAATTCTTTCAAGACACACTATGTTTTCTTAAGTCACGACTAACGTCCCTTGCTAGCTAGATACCTAGTTTAAGAATATCTTATAGGGCGTGAGTGAGCGCATCCGATATGCAAGATCCGGGGATTTTAGATTCATACTCTATGTACTTATTTGCAAGAATTTTAAAATGTTCGGATAAAGGACACATCGGTGAAATACTCGTACATATTAATATTTCCATTTGGGCGCTCAAAGAACTTCGGTGAACTAGTGGCGTTAAACAGCTGTTGACATCAGTAATTTTTCGATAAGTGTTTCTCGCCTTAGCGCAACTGAATATTTGTTTTTAAAGTCTGCAAAATATTCGAAAATATTATGCAATCAGTACCGAATGAAAAGTAAACATTCAGTTGTGTGCCAAATGAAAATTATAACAAACCCGACATTCGGAGAGAACCTGAATATATATTAATAACTAGCAAACCCGGCGAACTCCGTTTCGCCACCAGATGGCTTCGTTTTATGTAACATTTCGTTTGGTGATTAAAAGAAGAAGAAAAACGGCGCCATCTACTTAAAATATTGGTTTGTAGTACATGCTATGAAAAAAGATTTTCACGCTTTTCTGTTGAAATTTTTCCTGAATTTTCTTTGCTATAAACCACACGGAGCCCGAGACCTTTCCAACGAATGCAAAACCGTGGAAATCGGTTCGTGCGTTATGGAGTTATAGCGTCAGGAAGGAAAACCCGACTTATTTTTATATAGTAGATATAAATATATGATATTAAATTTTAACGTAACTCCAATAATTTTCAGGTGCGTGCCTAGGATTGAACCCGGACCACCATAAAAAGCCGTTTTTTATGTTAAGTTTGCCGAATAGCTATTTAAGCCGCTTATGACGGAAACCCAGTCATCACTCGCACATAATGCTATTGAGCTAATAATTTCATTGAACCATACCTAATTGACAAATCAATTAGTTTAAATTTAAGTTACGCCCTATTTACTTAAATTTTGTTTGAAATTCTGCCTTCACAAAGTTTTCCCTTACGTCGTTTGATGGTCATGTGATGTTGAACAGCAATATCCACTTAAAACTCGGCTATAATTATCTACGAAGTACACATATGTCCATAACGAAAATTTGAACTACCTAATTCAGTTAATTCTTAATCGACCACCTTTTTCAAATGATATTGTATGACAATGGGGTTAATATTATTAGATTATAGCTATAATATTTGTTTTGTTAAAATTCAAAGTAACGTAATCTCGTATTAATAGTGTTCTAGTAATCTGGTAATCCATAAATAATAATAATACTTACTTACTGATAAGTAGATGGAATGAATGACACAAACACAAAATTTCATGTGGTTTTCATTTTGTTAAAAACAGACTTGTTAAACTTTCCATATGCTAATAAAATCGACACCTCCCACGTAAGTTGTTGTATCCCCAAAACTACAACTTTTCAGTAGAGCGTTTTAAAGATATAAATTGAAATTAAAGCTCCATTTTTCAATATATTTTTGTGAAATTCGATATTTAGTTATAGTTTACAGTACTATAACATATTCTGAAAGATAATTTATAGAAATACTTCACATTTCTGAGATTTTGTTCATACAACATTTTACGGCGTGTTTCATCTTTGTAAAATGTTGTATAAGATACTTACAACAAATTACGCTGGAAAAAACGGGTTGAGTGTCATCGTATGTGTTAAATACAACAGTGTAGGTCGTTTAAAATTTAAAAAAAATGTAGTATGTGTAGTCCGATTCATCATTTCCAACCAATGGATGTCCACTACTGGACATAGGTCTCTTGTAGGGACTTCTATATGCCACGGTCTTGCACCACCTGAATCCAGTGGCTCCTTGTGACTCGTTTGATGTCGTCTGTGCACCTAGTGGGAGTCTGTCAACGCTGCGCCTTACAGTGCGAGGTTCCAGCACCTTGGGACCTCAACGTCTATGGGTCCTTCGAATTATGTGCCCCGGCCATTTACACTTCAGCTTCGCAACCCATTTATGCCGGTTACTCTGATTTTCCTACCGATATCCACATTCCAGATTCGATCACGTAGAGAAACTTTAAATATAGCTCTCTAATTGCCCGCTTAGTGACTCTGAACTTTCTTATGAATTCCATTATAATATGTGACCATATTATCTCGGATCCATAATATGTCATCACTGGTAACACGCACTGTTCGAAGACTAACTTAGTTTCCTTACGCTACCGCCGAGTCGGATTCGTTAGCTGACCTTTTTCTTGCAATTGCACTTACCTACCTGGTTCAGGTACCTGTTACAGGCTCACACTTTTCTATAATTTCGAGTGCAGAGCCCTCAACGATTACTGGGTGAGCCGAGACATAAGAATTAGACATAATTTTCGTCTTACTCATGTTCATTTTCAGGCCCATCTCTTGTGAAACTTTGCAAAGATCATTGAGCTGTAATTGTAGAAACTCTGGGAAACCTACTGAGGTTTCCCAGAGTTTCTGCGATAGTGACTATGTCATCGACAAATCGAAGGTGAATTTCTTTTGATGTTACTGTCAAGTTCATTCCAATCCAAGGGTAAAGATAAGGACGTCTTCCAAAGCAGCGGTAAAGAGTTTCAGAGAATTACGTCTCAATGTGTACTCTGTCACTGCAATTGGACTGGCCTAGTCTGGTCCTATATGTCGACTGAAATGGTGTTTTCGTACAGGATTCTATTTCAGCATTTGTATGAACAGGCAGTTGTTTCAGAATCTCAATAGCGACCTTAATACAGCCCCAGTTTCCACCAAATCAAAAACTTTCTCATAGTTTACAAACGCTTAGCAAAGAGGCAGATTATTATAATAGCCTTCAGTTATTATGCATAACATGTCGCAGCTTATGAATGTGACCTATAGTGCTTAAGCTTTTTCATAATCAAGCTTGTTAGGGATTCTGAAAGTCATCGAACTTATTATTGTGACAATTCATAATGACTTACGATAACAACAGCTTATAGACATGGCTTAGCAGCGAGATGAGTCTATGACTCTTCTTGAGTAATGTTTGTAACTTTGTAATTTCGTTATGCAATGAACTAGATTAATTTGAATATAAGATTCACTAACCTTTTGTCCCCACATTGCAACAAATAAACCATTACTTATTATTTATTACGGCATTATCGCCATGACGGGATTGAAAATTCCGTCATGGCGATTGGAAAATCGCTGAAAGACCTTAAGTACAGGTTTGCCACCCGCTTTCAGGAATTCTACTGTGATTCTGATATCACCGAGCGAATTTTTATCCTTGAGTTGTTTGAAAGCCATACTTATCTCGTATAAACTGGCATCTGGGATATCTTGGGTATAGTGTCCCGTCAATTTAGCTCTGGGATCTTTAGCCAAATCTTCAACAAGTCTTTGTATTGTGGTGTATAACTGTCCATAGAACTTCTCCACTTATTTCAAGAGCTCAAGTTTAGCTGAAATGAGGTGCTGTCAGTTTTTGTCGTATCAGCAGGCCCTGTTTAGTAGACAGATCTTTCGTGAATACTTTTGAGTTCCTGTTCCGGTCTATGGTATCTTTAAAACGAAATTAAAGATCCATAAGTCACGTGTTTGTACAATAGAGATTTGCCAGTAGGTAGGTGCATCTGCTGAAGACTACAGGATCATTTCTGGCCTTTTTCTGGCCATGAGCTTTAAAATCATAAAAAATATTTGTTATTTTTGGACGATAGGCCGTAAAGAAATTGGACTCCACCAACTGGCAGGTTCTACCAACCTATTTCTTGGAAAGGTAGGCTCTGAAATAATATATTGTAGTAGTGATTTTTTTGTTAATTATATGGTAACCTAGTGGTATGATGAGCCGTTTAGTTATTTCATTGATTATCATAGGTTTACGTCGCCATCAAACTAAATTTTAACATAGTTTTATTGTATACAATGTCGTATGTAAGAAAAAAAACAATGTCATAGCAACGTAAAATATAGCATGTAATCATACAACAAAATTTTGAGAAATAAATGCCGAAGTAAAATGTTGTATGTATCACTTAACACAAAATTTATTATAATTCTGCAACGTAAACGGTTGTATGTCATCATACAATACTGTTTTTGGGTGTCCTCAACGACGTAAATTGTTGTATGTAATCTATACAATAGTTTAGCTTGGCATCACTATTAAATTACTAAAATACGATAATGAAATAAAAAAATGCAAACACAACCGTGACATATCAGTGTCTTGAGTTACAAACATTTCATTTGAAGTCCGGCGTGATCTGTTGTATCTGTTACATACGAGGCGCAAACGTGCGACTTCACCCCACATAAAACGTTGTAAAGGTCGATATGATATTTTACGTCGTCCTCGTTTGAAAAATACAACATTATACGCCTCATAAGTACTTTAAAAAACAACATTTTTAGGTTTTTTTTTAATTGAACATATAAAATAGATAAAAATAGACAGTGTTATGTAAAAAACGCAAAATGGCAATTTTGTGGCTTACAACAACTTACGTGGGAGGTATCGAAATATAAATCAAATATAAAATTAAAAATATGTATCTATTTTCGGTCTTCGATGTTTCAGTATTTTTAACCCCCGACGCAAAAAAAGGAGTGTTATAAGTTTGAAGTGTGTATCTGTATATCTACGTATCTGTATGTGGCATCGTAGCTCCTAAACTAATGAACCGATTTTAATTTAGTTTTTTTTGTTTATAAGGTGGCTTGATCGAGAGTGTTCTTAGCTATAAATGTTGTCGTAGGGGATGTTATAAATTTTTAATTTCCACTTGTAGTCCATGAACAAGGAGTTCAAAGGGTAACCCAATACCAACTTCGTCTTCGCAGTAGGTACTTAGAAAAATACGAACTGTGTGGAAAAGCATAAAATAAGTAAAGGCTTAATAAACGGGAGCACCCGAACACGTCTTATGGGCCATATTTTCCTTAATATTATCCCAGGCCATGTACTGGAAGGCTCGATAATACCTAGCGTAGCTTTAAGTTCTTAGGGTTTTTTTCTTTTTCTACTAAGGGATGATGATTATTACATATTAATAACAATTTTATCCATCGAACGTCCTAGCTGCCAATGCATCAGTACTGTACAAACTACCTAAGTACTACAATATTTTGACCAAAATATCGCTATTTTTATGGATATTTTAGAATATTCGATTTAAATTTTCGAAGTGCATTAACGTGTTAAAGTATTTAATACTGAGTAAGAGGATTTTTGAATGCTGATCAAATATAAAATAAGTGGTGTGTAGGGAATGCTTTGCATGCTTTTAGACACACCGGTTTACTTGTCTTTATATAAGTAGGAGTTTTAGTATGTAGATTTTGTTTGCAAAGTCTAGGTATATGTGACCATGAAATTATATCAACAACAATCTATATTTCTCACATTCTCGTTATAACATTAGTGTGATGAATGTAGTGACTACACGTGATACGCAAACACATTAGATAATGGCTTTGCTACTGAAATAGCAGATCGCTCCTTCAAGTCTTATTATTCATTTATCCTTTTCTGTCTGTATCATCCTAGCTACTTAGTACTAAGACAGCTCAACTCGTCAGTCTCTTTAATAACACTAATCTCAAAATGTACTTACTGAACAGATTGTATTGAAGATAGAGATAATGCATATTAATATGATAAGGTGAAAGTGTTATGTCTGTTGGTCTGTATGTCTGTCTGTCAGCTAGCTTTTTACGGCCCATCGTTGGACCAATTTTGACGTTTATTACAGAAATACATCATTCCGGGGAGGAACATAAAAATATATACATTTTATCCCAGAAAATTGTTGACGACAGATGGGATTTTCCAAAACGATGCAGCGGGCGATGCAGCGGGCATTATCTAATAAGTATTTTTATAAAATGAGGAAGTTAACAGGGCTCTACCACAGACACAGATATTAGTTTCTAGAATATGTCTGCAAAATTTCATGGACTTTGGTTGCTTGATATTCAAATGAAATTGGAACTACGATTGTATGAAGAGAGTGACGGAGAGATCCCTCTTAAAATGAGAAATTTAAAATTTTGCTCTCTCTCTATAACATCGTTTCAAAAATCGTTTCTTGACGGATGTCTACGTCATAACAGTTACTTATCTCCATGCCGAATTTCAACCCGATCCGTCCAGTAGTTTGAGCTGTGCGTTGATAGATCATTCAGTCAGTAAGTCAGTTAGTTGTACCTACTAATAAGCCCACAACTGCTAAAGCCCCTTCTACGTATTTCACATTTTAACTCTGTTTAATTTAATCTCCCTATCAGTGTAATAACGGTCCAAAAGCCATTATGTAATACCAAAATACAACGTAAATCCGTAAATATAAGCTCAATATAAGATTAAAGACAAAATTGGGACGTGACCGGCCGTCAGGTACAGCTCGATGTGGGATAATGAAGGATGACAGCCTCCTAATAATTCTGTAACACATCTTTTACGGACAGTCGAATTTCATTACATAAACAGTTTTCTTTGACTTCACTTTCGTATTATATTTTTGGCGCCCTATGTAGATTCTATGTATGTTGCTAAAAACCGATTAGGTGTATATAAAGGTTTAATTAAAATGCCAAGTTAGCTCGCTTCTGCCTTAAACTCGCTTTTCGACTTTATCGAGATCGCTAGGTCAAGGCCTCACTTGTCATTAAATAGAAAAAAGTTTTTGAATAGAAAAAAGAAAAAAAACATTTTTTCTTATTATGCAACTTCGCACACGATCATACCCACGATATGATCTGAACTTACCTATTCTAAATCTAATTTCTTACGCGGAGGTGCAAATGAACGCCATTCTTAACTGAATAGAATAAGCTCATTTACCTCAACATTTATATTTTCTCGTCTCAAATTATTCATGACACGCTCAAACGCTCGAAACAGAGAGTTGTCGTATTGCTAGAGGCAACAGTGTCTTCTAAAAAGATTTTACCTACGTCTCTCAATAATATTTCTGTTTAAGCCATCTACTAAAAAAAGGAACGAAAAAATGTTCTCGATTTTCTTAGTCATAGTCATAGTCATTTATTCTGCATAATATTCATTATAGGTCAATCACAGAAATTCAAATTCATTTTTTATAATAACATGTCACAATTTTTCTTAGAAATATACAAGAAAATAAAATAAACATTAATAATCAATTTTGTCTTGAAGCTTTCCAAGTAAGAGTACTTAAAAGCCAATAAACGTAATTAACATACTTTCAGGAAGGTTTAGTTATCATTCTTATATGTATGAAGTTATACACATAAATGTACATTGATTGCGAATTAATGCGAACTTAGACTAAATAGCATGAAGTAATAATTATTTTCTAAAAATAAAAATGATTTTTGTTTGTGTCTTTGAAGTCTGGCATGCATAAAATAGAAACGACGAAACTATCGCACAATGCTCGCGTAACTTCAACATGTGGTACGAATATAAGCCAAAAATATTTTTCTGCTTAGTAATGGCAAAAATTTGAAGTCCGGTTTTTTGTAAAAAAAATCATATTAATATGACGAAACACTTACTGTTATGTAACAAAAGAAAAAAGTATATACCCGTAATAAATTACATCGAATAAAATTGGTTCTAATCATTAGATGGAGGTGCTTTTTTGATGGCTTACCTATTTTTGCGCCTCTAGTAATACACAAGTTTCCAGTAATATATCTCCCAGGCTCATGATGACGGTTAGTCATATAAATGGCCAACACGGGAGGAGTTTTAGGCAAAAATATAATAAAAAGCGGTTCAAACGGACCCCCTGACAAGAGAAGAGTGATGCTCGCGTTCAGCCTCAAGAAACTTGAGATCTTTACGTTTAAAGGTTTTGTGCTCTATTTGCGCCGTATTCCTCATTACAAAAATAATGATCCCTTGCTTTAATCAAATAATGGTAGAGGTTTTCTTGGGATAATAATGCGTTGGGCTTTAAGATCCTTCCACATATTCGACTATGACGTCGATTTTTAGGATTAACGATTAATTAGTTATTATTATTAGATATTTGGGGCCTTTATTGAAAAAAAAAAACTATAGTATATTATGAAAAAAATTCTATTTTGATTCAATTAACCCCTCCACGTAAACAATGAGAAGGGTCAGCATCTTCTAGACAAGCGCCCTCCACCTCAGCACAGGCAGTATTATTACTTGTATGCAAGTGTTGCAACCAAGCGCTGATTAAAATAAAAAGATTTCTAAGCTACATCTAGGTAGGTACAGACTGCTATTACGTTTTATAAAGTTATTTGGTACGTTTCTATGAATTTTACTCGTAATTTTATCCCTCCATAAATCTCAAGCATTAATTCACGAGTAAATTCTCGGACTTTTAATTTACGAGTAATTAGTTTTCCTCGTCACTTGACAAGGTTTTCCAATATCCAATTAGGGCACAACAATCACTACGACACTGGGTATTGCTAACCGTATTTTTGTTTTGGAATTATTGGCACGTAATTAATTGTCTTGAAATAGAAATAATATGTTAGGTATTATAATGAATTGTATCTAAGTATATAAAAGGAAAAGGTGACTGGTTGACTAACTGAATGGCTGACTGATCTATCAACACACAGCACAAACTACAGGATGGATCGGGCTGGAATTTGGCATGCAGATAGCTATTATGAGTTATGACATAAACATCCACTACGAAAGAATTATTTTTGAAAATTCAGTCCCCGGGAGTAAAGTAGGGGTTTGGTACTCCACGTGGACGAAGTTGCGGCCATAAGCTAGTTTATAAAATGGAAACATCATGAAAGGTCTAGTGATCGTAGGTATACAGTAGACCTGATGACACAGCAGAAATATTATATTTTTGTCCATGTCGAAGCATCACACGCATCAAAGCAAATGCACAGGTCAGCACTAACGTTACCTCTGAGGCTCCATTTCAAGTTAACGAGAACTTGAAAAGTTACACTTACGAGTTTTATGACTTCACTAATTTTAATTTATCTACTAAAATGCACCTTTGCCGACTGTTTCTCCTGCATTTATGATCCATCTGTGATTTCTGTGGCCGTGTGCGATCTCTTTAGTTGAAGAAAAATATTAGTTTTTCGTCACGAGAATAGTAACGTATTTGCGGACGGGAAACAGTTATATTGTCACGAAACTCAACCTATTTTCTCCTCAGTTCTGCCAACAAAAGTTCTCTAAACACTGTCTTACAATGGTCTCTTCAAGAGCATCAAACCAAATGAATCGTGCGAAAGCTTTTAAGCCCATTCACGCCGCGCGCAATCCCTAGATGAAAAACATCACTCCGTCACGTCGCGTAGGGGCGGCCCGCTCGGCACGCTAAGTGCGCATTTTATTTAACGAGTATTTATGCCGCTTACTACTGTTATTGTATCGTAGTGTCTTAATGACTAATTAGGTAAATGCATGATAGACTTTGTTGTTGGTTCGCAACAGCATATGGGTATCCGACACAGATAGTCTCAGATTTTCGGAAACTGGGCGGACTTTTCCACAACAGGCATACTCGTTTGACCGTCCTTGTAAAGGAGGTCCTGAATAAAGCGAGCCGGCCGCGGCGACCTCCGTAGCGAAACGAAGGTCAAGTAGATGAGCTGGATGAAGGGGTGACGGAGCGAGTCTTCTGGCGTAGCCCATTCAAAAAGTTGATCTTTAATCATCATCCTTCCCTAGCTAGTTATAATATAATGAAAAATTAAACTGACATTGGATGTTAAATATAAGCTCAAATCGCTTTTTGATGCAAAAAAGGCAAGGAGGCAAGTAGGTATATAAGAGGCACCATCTGGCCGGTTACATTAGCGGAGATTCCTAAAGTGAAGGCAGAGACTTTAAGCGCCGTCATTGGCCATTAACCTCCTAATACGTTAAAATATGCTAAGGAGCCCCCATTTATGAAATTAATAGTTGCAAGGCTCTACAAGGTCTTACCTGTGTGAGGAAATTAGCGCCAAGTTATGAAAAGCACCTAAAAGTTGAGAGTATTATGTTTATCTACAGTTGGATAGTGAAGTGTCCAATACCTACCCTACTAAAACCTTTGAAAGGCATTTTCAGCATTACAACAGCTTATAATATATCAAAACTGGATGATGCCCACGACTTCGTGCGCATGGATTTAGGTTTATTTAGAATTCCGTAGAAACTGTTTTTTCCGGGGCAAAAAGTTGCCTATCCCTGTCCCCGGGATGTAAGCTAAATCTGTAACAAATTTCATCAAAATCGGTTTAACTGGCCGTGAAAAGCTAGCAGACAGACATACAGGTAGACACACTTTCAGACACACAGAAGTATAGATATATTCCTAGATAGAATATATATTCATATATTTATAGAATTCGTGGAAATTAATACATTTTTTTCACTTTGTGTAAGGTACTAATTGCGTTTTTTAGAATTTATTGACGCTTCGTTATCGTTGTTTTATTTGACTTATTTTTAGCATTTTATCCATCCTTAACTAGTTTTTTTAGCTCCACCACCCTTTGATAGTGTATTATTTTTATAAACTTGGTCTAAAGAGTAAGTAGAAGCAATATTTTATTTATAAAAACCAATGAAGGGAAATATTGGGACGGGCTATCGTGCGATTCATCAATGCCAGACTGAAACCGCTGAGGGTAGAAATATGAGAAAGCAACTTCCTTTCATGGCGTAGGCACTCACTAAAAGTACTTTTGTTGAAATCAATACCAACTATGGGATATGAAAGGATGTGTGGGATTTTCTTTTGTATATTTTTATATCTTGATAAAAGTTTACACAAAATAGAATAACTATAATACAAATTTTTTAATACATAGGCTACTTTTTATCCCGGAAAAATAAAGTGTTCCCGCGGGATTAAAAACCTATATCCACGCGCGTGTACCAACCTTGTTCATAATAATAATGGTTTGTTGTAAGACAGCTTTTGGAAGCCTCTATCTATCTATTAACATATTCTAAGCAATATGCCCCAATGAAGGCTGACATCTAACGGCATATTATTTATAATATCACAGTATTTCTGTATGTACGTGTAAGTAGGGAACTTTAACTTTAGTTCGTCAAGGTGGCTTTATGGTGGCCCTTCTTACGCACTTCTCTATACAAACGTATTAAACCTATTGTTCTATTATTCTATTATTTCTTAGATCTATCTCTCTATTATCTATGCCCTATTTAGTCAAATTACATTTACTTTTAAAGTTATGACCCTTGAAAAATCTCCATTTTAGGGCAAATTTTGAGGCAACTTCGTACGTCAAAAACTATATATAAGAAACCAGGAAATTGCAAAATTAACGAAGTCATGTCACACTTTACTATATAATAATTTCAAATGTCTTTAGTTTGTGTAATAAAATGAGTTTGCTAAAAATACACGTAATTCCGAACGTCGATTTGAATTCTCCCTTTGTCGTTTTTGACTAAGAAATCTTGTATCTCAAGCAAAATTCGTTCACCCGGCCTCTCTCGGGGTGAGGTGCGGTTAGAAGGAAAGCATGTCACGCAAGGTCACGCACAGATAACGTTATTTCCTTCATCTGTGGAAACGGCACTATACCTACCATCCATAATATCCATATTATTCATTTTATTATAAATACGAAAGGATGTCTGGCTGTCTATTTTTGATCTGTTTGTCCGTGACCTTTCACGGCTCCAAACCTGAACCGATCTCGATAAAAGAGTTAGCTCGCACCCTGGAGAAGAACATAGGACATTTTATCTCAAAAATTAAAGGTCTTTTATTTCGAATGGAAATTTTAACCATCAGAATCGGGCGAACAAAGTCACTAGTATCAAGAAGTGAAAATATATTCATAGAGAATTATAACAACATTTCGCTAATATTGTATTATTTTCACACATTCCAATTGATCGCTTGATCAGTATACTCAGCAGAATCGGTAAAATTGATCCTGTTCTGTAGGACGATCGCGTTGGTCTACGTATCCACTTTTGTAAGTTGCTTACAATGTCAGTGTTGTTCATGTCATGCTTTTTATAGCTGTCAGTTGAATTTAATAGTTCTTTGCAATCACTCCGCCCGTAACTGCACTTGCTTTTATGCTTCCTTAGAGAATGCGTTAGTTTTGTATCGTTTTATAGCCTAAATCGCATTTCCAATGTAGGTCACTCTTTGTAAACGAGATTTGTAAAATTTTAAAGCTACCTTACTGCTATTAATCTTTTAATAGTCGCTTGAATTCTCCGGCTGTCCGGCACTGATAAATTTATATGTTATAGTTAGAATAAGATGCAATGGCGCATCTAGATTTACCTAGTTAAGAGGCCTACGCAGTCCTATGAAAAAAATATATACTTTCTTATCTTTTGAGTGTCAAGTTTTAAATGATAACAGTTGCCTTGGGAGCCTTGGCCGAAACTTACGCAGACAAAGTTACGGGTATCATCTAGTAAAATATTAACTCGGTTTCATTAAAGTCGGCTGAGTGATACCATGAAATCCCATGGTAAAGCTTTACTATGCTTTTTTGATCTAGTTTTATTGCTAATGCTATTGGTCTAAGATCCAGTCTTCGGTATAAGAAATACCTACTTATATTCAGATTAAAGCTGTGGGTACTGTAGTAGACAACATAGGTATCCATATTGTTTTGGTTATAGTTAATACATAATAAGTAATTGTTTACCCACTGTCCCTTATAACTAAAAAAATCTAACGTTCACCACAAAACAATCTATTGCGGTCACTTAATTGCCATTTTATTATTGTATTTTTGACTCCCAATATTTCTAGTCTAAGAATGAAAATCTTTAAGCACTATAAATTAGTTATATACCTACTAGGTTTAATTTTCGAAATACTGCTAAGCTTGGGATATACTGAGGATAATATGAATGCCCATAATACACGTTTGGACGGTCTCGCTTTATGGCCTTTCCGATGCTTACGGAAGATTCCTCAAAGTAAATACATTTTTCTCGCATCACTAAACTGCTCCTATTATTTGGAGCTTGTGTGTGACTTTTCGCGTCGGCAAAACTGGTTCACTTTTATGGCTAATGTTCAATATGTATGGGAAAATATTTAGCGCCCAATTCGGACAAGTTTAGAAGCTTTCGCTCTACTGATAAGTACTTTATCCATATATATTTATACGATTGCCCAAAAAAATAATTCAGGTTTGTTGAGGCAGAAATGTTTTCAGGGGCCTATGTGAACTTCTTTATTCCACCTAACTTCTAAATGCTAGAACAGA
Source organism: Maniola jurtina (assembly GCF_905333055.1). Taxonomy (NCBI): domain Eukaryota; kingdom Metazoa; phylum Arthropoda; class Insecta; order Lepidoptera; family Nymphalidae; genus Maniola; species Maniola jurtina. The sequence goes on from NC_060030.1 coordinate 10,129,677, forward strand.
TTTTGATGTACAGATTGTTAGAATCCTTACACCATTCCGAATGATACTATTATTATGTCGTTGCAAACGTTATGCCCAGGCATAAAGCCCTGGCAAATGGAAATAGTTTAGTTGTTAAGTCTTAAATAGGTGAATCACAATTTATTAACGATCCAACATTGTTCAACATTCACCAATGACCGACATGATTACGTCTTTAGAAACAAGTGTAAATTAAAAATTTATAACACCCCCGACAAGTGAAGGTTACACTAACTAGAAAAGAGCTGATAACTTTCAAACGGCTGAACCGATTTTTTTGAATTATAGCTAAGAACACTCTCGATCAAGCCACCTTTCAAACAAAAAAAAAAATTAAAATCGGTTCATTAGTTTAGGAGCTGCGATGCCACAGAAAGATACACAGATACACACGTCAAACTTATAACACCCCTCTTTTTGGGTCGGGGGTTAAAAATATAACTGTATCTGTATTCTGTACCCATATCAAACCGGGAATAAGTTCCATCATGGACAAGAAATGGGCGTCGCGAATGACATACCCTCATCATGAGCAGACATTTTTTACTGTTTAGCCTATCTTTACCAGCATGTCTAGAATTACTATGATAATAATATTATGTTATTTATTTAGTTTTGCCCGCGGTCACGTCGCTCGGCGTGAAATTCAGACAAGCTTTTTCCTTATTATTTTTTCCTTATATACTTACTCACTTCAATTTCTGGAATAACAAACACCGTTACGTATAAATTATTATAACAAGAAAATTACTTATATTTTTTTAAAGTCATAATTTTTGTTTCAGATTCAATCGTTGCAGCTTAAAACTAGCGAAAAGAAAACACAAATATAATACATAATAAATAATGTGCCTACAATAATATAAGAAAATTAGCTTTAAAATAAAAATAAATGATGAAAAAGTGATTATCAAAATGTGAAATACGTTGCTGTGTTTAAAATAATATTATACTTACTTAATAATAAAATATTATTATCATAAATAGAATATGATTGTATATTATCTTAAAAATAAGTGAAAACATTAAAAATCCATTAGTGGTCTCAATATAATGTTGGTTTAGTGTCATTTGTTCGTAAAGTGATACAACATGTTGCCAGTGCCACAGGATCGTATGTCCGGACGACGCAGCAGTTCTATTGTTAGTAGGACATTGCTGGGTCGTCGAGCCTCCGTCTACGTCACTAGCAACCAGCAAGATCCGGCTAAGGTATGTAGGTACATCCATACTCTATACACAATACTTATATACCTAATATACTTAATATTATAAATGCGAAAGTGTGTGTCTGTATGTTTGCTAGCTTTTCATGGCCCAAATGTTTAACCGATTTTGATGAAATTTGGTACAGAGTTAGCTTACATCCCGAGGACGGGCATTGGTTACTTTTTGCACCGGAATATCAAAAAGTTTCCACGGGATTTTCAAAAACCTGAAACCACGTGGACGAAGTCGCGGGATACATATTTGTACTTATACTACAGTCACCCATGTATCACCCATATCGTCAAATGCATCTACCATTGGTTCGAAATGCCTTTACTACCGAAAACAACCAGCTAGAAACTCGGCGGTTGCTCTTTCTAAAGATAGATAATAAAATCCAAAGTAATATTATGTAAGCCAAGTCTAAGATTACTTTTGAATCACTGTTAACCTACCTAATGGTTTTCTCCGCACTTTATTGCCAAGGGTCAGAATTTGACGAAATCGTAATCCCAAAGGTACAATTTATGGCCCCGAGTTCCGAAGTCGATTATGGGAAAGCCTCTGTGCTGCCATTCCTTATAACGGGAAACAATCTTTTGTTGATCTCTGTTTTATTTATTGTGAAATGTTTGTAAAAGACTATAATAGAATATGTTGGCATGAAGACGAGTAACGAGTTCCCTTTCGATAAATATTAATGCTCGCATGAGCTATCATATGTTTTTCTGTCTGGAATATAATATTTTTTTCTATAATATGATATTGATGACCTATGTTACCTCACATTATCAAAAATCGCGATATTCTTTTATTTCTCTCATCACATCATCATCGTCATGATCAAGCTATAGTCGGTCCACTACAGAGTACAGGTCTCCTCTCAGAATTAGAAGGGTTTTGGCTATCTATTACTCTACCACGCTGCCTACTACATGACATACCTAAATAGCTACAATCTTTTTTAACCCCCGACCCAAAAAGAGGGGTGTCATAAGTTTGACGTGTATATCTGTGTATCTGTCTGTGGCATCGTAGATCCTAAACTTATGAACCCATTTTAATTTAGTTTTTTTTGTTTGAAAGGTGGCTTGATCGAGAGTGTTCTTAGCTATTATCCAAGAAAATCGGTTCAGCCGTTTGAAAGTTATCAGCTCTTTTCTAGTTACTGTAACCTTCACTTGTCGGGGGTGTTATAAATTTTTAATTTATACTTATATTTTGTTGTGATATTTTCGAACAGCAGAGTAGTTTGGATATATTCTAATCCTACTATTGAAATAAAGAATAAACGATTTTCTTATTGTGCTTGTATCGATCAAAGAAGGCCCTTAACACAAGTGATACTCATTTCAAAGAAAGTCTATGTAGGTACATTTCGTTATATGTCTGAATTGTTTTCCCAGAATGTTCAATAAATCTTTCGCTATTTATTTATACTATAAATTATACATTGGTAGGTAAATAATAGGTAGGTATGCCACGCTTCTGTATTCACCCTTTGAAGCAAAGAAAACTAAACCATGATGGATCGTTGCGACATATTATAAAATATTATAATACAAGTACATACGAGTAACTTATAATAAATACATACAGTACATATGGCTATGTATTTTGAAGAAAGGTTTCGTCGTAAAGAAAACATATTTCTTTATACAAAACGAAATTATAATAAGATTAAAAAAATATTAGTGCGTGCAACCCTTACGCGCGGTCAAGTAAAACGTCCATGATTTAGTCGTTTTTAAATGAGTAAAGAAAAATAGATCTTTTAATCGTTGGCATTAAGAGGTGTCTCTCCGTCACTCGCTTCATACAAACGTATTTTAATGTTTAAAATTAAAGTATACTTAATACTTATAGTACATACTTCAAATGCGTGTCCTATTTGTGTGGAAAGTATAACACCAATTTCATTTATTTTCCAAAATCCAAATGTTTCAAACTGCGATACTCAAATTTTCATGCAAAAATGCCAGTATTTGTAATTGGTTCTGAAATCTATTCAAGTTATTCCCGCATGTGTGGCGCAGCCGACAGGTGCGGCCTGCTATATTATTTTGATATACGAATACGAGGTAAAAGCTAACAGAAATTATTCTGTTTCACTTTTTGTTGCTTTATTAGAAGGAATATTTTTTTTTACTTTGTATATTACAGGCTAATCCATCCGTAAAATTTGATATAAGAGTACCTAACTACCTATATACTTATATGTAATTCATCTTACATAATATTCTAATAGCCTATGTTACTCCTAGATAAAATTGCTTTCTAATGATGAAAGAGTTTTAATATTAAAATCGGTTCAGTAGTTTAACTTTGACGGCAGAAATTGCGCACCCAAGTGTTAACACCAACTGCACAAAGTTTCAACTCAAAGAATGATGCGTGACCTCATAGTTTCCGAATTATGATGAATGTATGAATGAATATACATAAGATAAATTTTTATGTACCTAAGTACCTATTCAATTTTCAGTTACGCGATATTACTTCTACTTTTAAATAAATAGGTATGAAGGCCAAAAATACAAACCAAAAGTTTATTTTAAGTACATACATAATAACTGACTTAACTTATGTTACTTTTACAAATCTTTACGCTCAGCGACTTGCCATAATAAATATCAAAAACTTTGTCATGTTCATTTGTTGTAGAAAATTTAGAGCCACGAAAAATACAGTGACATTTCGTGTTACAGTATCAGTTTGTTCCGAATGCTTGGAGCTCATCGCTGGAAGCTAGTGTGGCTAAAACAGTTCTAGTGGAAATGTCATCCATTATAGGAAGCGGTCATAATGTTCACATACTGTTCAATTGTCCATGGCACGCAAACTATTACGAGCACGAGAGAATCTATACATATAATAAAATTGTATAAAAGTGGTGTCTGTACAATGGAAATATATAAAAAAAAGTAGCAGGGGTTGTTATTATATCGATGCCGAACCCGAAATTGTAATTAATTTTTTTTGTCTGTTTGTCTGTGTGTTTGTGCACGCTAATATCAGAAACGGCTTATTCAATTTAGATACGGTTTTCACTAATATATTGTAGTAAGCTTCACTTAACGTTTAGTGTCACTCGGTTCATAAATAAAAAAGTTATGTCAATTTAAAGAATCACGGCGAACATTTTTAACGTACAGAGTACGTACTACACGCCTCGCGCGGCGCGCCTGAGCGTCCGTGGCATGTGGCTATACTATAAAGCGCGGTCACTATTCCACGCGAACGAAGTCGCGGGCACAGCTAGTAATCAAATAAATGTAGTGTAAGTACAAGTACCTATTATATTTTGTTACATAATTAATAGGTGGGCACTGTTTTTCAATTTACAAGTAAACGAGAAGGCGGGTCACCAGATGTTAAGTGATTACCGCCGCTAATGAACATTTGCAGCACCATAGGAACCGCCGATGCCGCAAATTATCATCGTTTGTACTCACGTAGGTTCCCTCAAATTATTGTTTGCTTTTAAAATATTCAATACCACGCCATGCGTTGGGTAAATAATGTATAGGCAAATAAAATTCTAGTGAACGCTGAAAATCTGTGATTGTCGCATTGAATTTTTCCAATATCCGCATTTGTCGGTGACCTCTGACCGCAGGAATCGGCGAATTACAAAAACATTTCAATATTGGCTTCCGAGTCCCCTGACGAGTTATAAATTTTATTTGCTGAATTTTTAAAACCTAAATGCACGTGAAGTCGTGCGAATCATCTAGTAGGTAGGTATATCATATCATTACAAAGTGATACCAACCAAGAGCGGTCTACAGGCGAACGGTACGTGAAAGTATCGAAAATTGCAATCCAGTTCTTTATCGTAAAATAATACGATCCCCTAAAGCCATACAAGCTCATCTATGATAACTTTTATCTAAATAACGGGAAATATTAGGTTCGTATCGATATAAGATTGATGAAAGCTTCATATGGCTTGTAATCTCGATCCTCTATTATAATAAAAGAAGGATTTTCATAGAATCTACGGAAATGGTAGCAAAAAAGCTAAATAGGCTTACAAATAATCAAGCTTCTCTTTCCTCATTGCCTGGCTATAATGTCTATGTGCCTGTTATATAAGGTTTATTACAGTGGTAGATAAAATAAAACATGAATAAACTTATTCCAGGTTAACTCGCTTCCATCTAGGACTCCATCACCACTTGCCACCGGGTGAGATTGCAGTCAAGGGCGAACTTGTATCTGAATAAAACAAAATTTAAAAAAATTGTGAATGCTCCCTAACTTTCATAATTTACTTGTCACATGCTCGAAGCAAACTGATTGAAAGCGGTATATCAACGCGCTACATAATTCAGGCCGTCCCTGCAGTGACTTCACACCGCTACTACAATATTAAACCTTGTGAACTGACTCGCGTGTTTAACTATTCATGTATTGGTGCTTTAGGTAATGTGTGCTTACGAAAACAACTTCATAATATACTATACAAGCTTACGAGAGACGTAATTAATAACGTTTCGGTTAGTAACAGTTAAACTCTATTATGTAATAATACCTACACACAGTGGCACCGATTTTGTTGTCTTTCTCTAAACTAAATTTACAGTATTTTTTCTGTAAATTTTTCTTTTTAACATTTTAAAAAAAAGGACGGAACATGAATTTTGCATTTGAAGACTTTGAATTTTCGTGCACGCTACAAATTTAAACAATAAGCTCACGACTGGCAGCTAAAGTCACGAGATTTGGTAGCTCTACATTAATTTTGGACTTACCATTCACCAAATTAAGTTTCGGTGTATTTCGTAATTGATTCACCAACAAATTCTATAATATACCTACCTAATTAATTACTCTTTAAAATTTATTTTCCCTTTTAAATTAAACAAATTAAACAAATCAATTTTTACTTAGGTACTTACTTTCTGAGATTACCCCTAGTAACACACCAAAAAAACTTCGCCTATTCTTTATCTCTAAAATTAGATCGATAGTGATATAAAAATCTATTAACTGACAGGATTCGTGCCGCTGCCTAAATTTCCTGTGAAACTTTATCATAACCAAAATCTTCGTTGATAGCCTCTAGAGCCTGAGCGTTTCGGCGTAAAACCGTTTTCAAATTTTCATACTTTTCGAAGATATTTAAATGAGCACTTTAAATCATAAAGATCATGATCGAGTATTTCCTATTAAAAATTTAGTTCTAGTTAAATGTTTTGAGACTGTCTAAGATAAATATTAAAAGTATAATAAGAAAATAAAACCCCCTTCGCATACTGACCTACGAATAGGTTACGTATTACGTAGTACAAAAACTATTTAGTTCAACACGATGTTCTAGCTCGGAAAAGAAATATTTCATAAAGTCAAAATATGACGTTCATATTATGTACGGAACCCTATAAGCGTGAGCTTCGACTCGCACTTGACCAGTTTTCATATATAACAAGGTAAGGACACAATGCGAAATGTATGTAACATTTCATTGTGACCTTCCCACCTGTATGTAAATCCACCCTTATTCCCTGTAAAGAAATATAGACGGTGCATTTGATCTGCATAAGTTTGCAAAGCTTTCATTCAAGTTGTCGTAGGAATGAATGCCGGCTCAGTTTGTCCCAACTTTACCCATTTAACTCTATTCGTTTGTTCTAGGCTTAGTTGCGCTTTCCTTTAAAAGATCTCGTTTGTTCTGGGAATTAAAAACTTGATCGATTTCAGCAAGTTTTGCGCCTAGGAATGTCGTATAATTTTTCCCCACTAAGTACTTTACAAAGACTCAAGTGCTAAAACGAAGTAGGTACAAAAATATTAGAATATAGAACCTAGATATTAGATGTTATTTAATTCATAATAGCACAACATTGTCAAACCAAATAAGTGTTTATGGAGTATTTGTATAGTCATTAATCAATACTCGATTTAATATATAATATTTATTTAACTATCATATATTTTTAATAACTAGGTAGCTGTATCGCTCCAGCTACGCAACGCATGGGTGGCCTTAAAGTATTTATTATATGTGGGTCCAAGGTAGATTCATTTAATTCTGTATAGTCATAGGTTCCTTCTTTCTCTACCGATAATAATATAAAAGTATAACAACTCAGTTTCGCATGAAAAGGCGACTTTATCACTAACAGCGATCTCTCACGGAAGTGTAATAATATTATACTTAAATGTCCTTGCGCACAGACAACTTTTGGTGAGAATAACAGAGAGAACAAAGACAGTAGATACAAGTAGAGTTATTATACTGTAGGGAGAAAAACTGCAAAGAGAATGCACGATATTAAATTGTTAAAGTACTGTACACTTTTGGAAATAAAAAGTAGTACTTATTCTTCTTTTTAATTCTACAAAAAATTTTGTTTTTTTGCTACAGTAACTTTCTTGTCACGTAGTTACAATCAACTCGTATAAAAAAGTACTAAGGTAAGAAACATTATTCGCTGTACCAAATCTAGGTTAAAACAACAACGATAAAATATTATTTTTCTGTAGTAGGGACTAGGAAAATATAATTTCAAAGTATTGCTTACTCTAACTTGAATATTTAAAAGAACGAATCGATTATATTTTAATAATGTAGTAGGGTGTGAATTTATTACGGGAATGCTCTGATGTCTGATCACACAATGTAGGGTAAACAAGTTAGGCAGGTGCCTACCTAGTCTGTACAAGGGTCAAGTGTCAACGGTAGAAGAAGAGTATTATTCATTAGAAGTAGGCAAAAATAAAATAAACTAATTTCAAGTACTTACCTACCTTTTTTTAAGTTTTTAACAGTAAAATTCATTGCAAATTGTCAACTTTACAACCATTCTTGTGATGGGGTCTATATCAAAAACCAAACTAGTTAAGAATATGAAATTTCGGTATGTACCTACCACATACATACTGTATTTAAACAAGAAGAAAACAACGCTGCATTATCATTTCGCATCGTTGTTTTCAGTGCCTACGTGTTGTTTAAATAAGTTTATAAGTTTAAAAGTTATTTAAAAGTTATGTAATTTTCATATGTTTAGAAATAAAATGTTCATATAATATAATTAACACGTGAACGTAGTTTATTAGTTTAGGTTGCTACAATGTTATAATGAAAATTATTCAACATTATTCTGCGAAGAGGCGTGAATAATTTCGGCGCAAAAAATAACGTAGGGCTCCGGCACACGCATCGAATGGTTTTGGAGTTTGGATGTAGTTAGGTAGGTTAGCAAGAATTGTAGGAGACAATAAGTTGGTCGACAATAAATTGGAATTGCCCCTTTGCTAAAATTCTAGTGCTTATATTATAATTAAATTAATACAAGGTAGATAATATGACTTATGTTTGTAATATTTAATCTGAGTTTGTCTTTTAGTCTAAATAGTATTATTATAACAGGTAACAAGTTTAGAATATTAAAGAGAAATCTCATAAGCTCGATCGCCAGCACTTCCAGTACAAACGTAGTTTGGTTCTCATTTGAAAATTAGACAACCCAAGTCAATGAAATTTTATAGGTTCTAGAAACTACTGTCTTTAATTTGCCAGATTTCCCTAAAAGTACCTAGTTTTAAAGATTCAAAATCCTTGAGCACATGTAACTTTGAAACTAACCATTTCACAGAAATCTGGCAAACCACAGACACAGTTCTAGAACGTATCTTCTGAGTTTGATTGGTTAATATTCAAATGAGGGCTAAACTACGTTTGTTTGGAGTGCACTACGAATAAACTCCTCAGAGAATGTGGTAAATTCTGGAGTACATAAACTCTTAACTCAATTTAGGTATAAATCTAGTGCTACACTTTTCCGCGGAGAGTATTTGATTATGAAAGCCACATGAAAAAACAAAGAACTAACTAGTACCTACCTACGTCAAAATACGACGTGTGTGCGAGAGCCGTAAATGTGAACAGTAGATATGTTTTAATTTTGCGGTAACATGAAATAGGTCATTGTTCCCAGAATAAATGGAAGAGGGCTAGCAAATGGCTCGAAAACCCGACAGCTGTTTTACCTCTCGAATTACGAGTACCTACATACGCCGTATTCGTGTGTACATTTACATTGAGTGGGGAATGCGTACCCAGTACAAACATCAAATGAGAGTCATATATAGGTGGAACAATAATTTACCTAGAATGTGCGTTGTAACTTGTAACAAATACAATCCTTACTTTTACGTGCTTATATCGTTCCTTTTAGCCTCAATTATTATTTGACGCCATCACTTGCATGATATGTAGGTACATCATCTACACCTACTATTTTCTGTGTAACCTGCGCTGTATCTTCTACATAACATGCCTGGAAGAGATCACTAGAGACAAAGTCTAATTTAGTACATCTCAAATTGCTGTAAATATATACTGTTGTATTTGTATACTATTGTGTTAGCAACACTGGCTAAAATACTGTTTATTATCAGCAACACTGACCAAATTACTATTTTTATATAACTTTTGTGTAATGAAACAAGTGTAGCCACGTCAATACACCTTATTAAATATGTTATTATACCTTTGTCAATATACGTTTCATGACAAGACGTATATTGACAAAGGCAATTATTATTGTCCGGAAGTAGTTGGAGTTTTCTTCGAGAGTCGGGCCAGCCTGCTCAGGCAGTGTATTTTTGTACTCCAATCGAGAAAGTGTGAAGTGGAATATTGTCAAGTGTTAAGGTGTTAAAGTGGCAAATTGTAAAGACCAGTGGTAAAGTATAAGAAATACAGCATTAATTATGAGTAAGTTATGTTTCATTTCACTACTATTAATAATAATAAAATTAAAATCCTGAGATCACAAAATGTAGGTATCTGTTGGCGCGATCTGAGTTAGCGCCAACATTTCAGAAGTGGGTAGAATTAACGCAAAATCCACTAAGATATACAACATTTAAACTTTAAAATTTCTTTTTATCAAAATAAAATAAAATGAAACACACATTTTGTGATTATTTCATTTTGTGATACCAGTTACCAACAAATAAGAACCGTAAACTTGTCATTTATTTTTAAAATACCCATATTTTGTGAAATTGAAATTGATGCTAGTCACGTGACAAATAAAATACCGCATGCTATTCGTTTTTGTTTCAAGTTTTTCTTCAAGGCAAATCCTTGATATAATCGACTTCTTGTGGGTATTGCATAAACATTAAAATTAATTCTCATTAGTTTCTCTGAGTGACTTACTCGTACGTCCTCACGGTGATAGTCAAGGAGAATATAGTCGCGTAATGATCAGAAAAATATCAATATCTGTATTTATAATTCATAATTGAATAAAACTAATATGTTCCACATGCATAGAACCTCATATTTTTTCGAACTTTTACTGCCTCCCGTATCTGGTATGGCTTACAGCGAACCCTCCCGAACAAGATGGTGTCTACGTCTCAGTCCACCGAGATGGTGCGGCATCGCGGAAGGAGGCGAAACGCTCCAGGATCTCGGTGGCCACGCCAGCCGGCGCTCACGCAGCCGTTGCTCGGGCAGCCGCGCCAGCCGGCGCTCACGAAGCTGGCGCTCGGGCAGCCGGTGCCCACACAGCCGGTGCTCGCAGCCAGCGCTCGTAGCCGCGCCAGCCGGTGCTCACGCAGTCGACGCTCAGGCAGGCGCGCCAGCCGGCGCCCGTGCAGCCGACGCCCACACAGGCGGTGCTTGCAGCCGCGCCAGCTGGCGCTCACGCAGCCGGCGCTCACGCAGCTGGCGCTCGGGCAGGCGCTCCAGTCAGCGCCCGTGCAGCCGGCGCCCACACAGGTGGTGCTTGCAGCCACGCCAGCCGGCGCTCACGCAGCCGGCGCTCACGCAGCCGGCGCTCACGCAGCCGGCGTTCACGCGGCCGGCGCTCGGGCAGCCGCACCAGCCGGCGCCCTTGCAGCCGGCGCCAACACAGCCGGCGCTCGCAGCCGCCGCCGGCCGGCGCTCACGCAGTCGACGCTCGGGCAAGCCGTGCCAGCCAGCGCCCATGCAGCCGGTGCTCGCGCAGCAGCGACAGCCGGCGCCCACACAGCCAGCGCTCGGGTGGCCGCGCTGGCTGGCGCTCACGCAGCCACTGCTCGGGCGGCCGCGCCAGCCGGCACTCACGCAGCCGGCTGTTGGGCAGCCGTGCCAGACGGTGCCCGTACAGCCGGCGATCGCAAAAATGAGTATTTTCAAATATTTTTACGAAACTTTTAGATGCCTTGAAATCTAGGATACGCTCAGATACTCATCTAGTGGGTGAGAATGGCAAGCTAAATTGTTAACTGCGTTTCTTTCTGACGAAAATTACGATCGGATGCCATGATAACCGATGATAGCTAACCTTTCCCAATTTGGGGATTCGCTGGAGACATTCTACTAGGGTAAAATTGCTTTAATAAATATTTGTCATATGGATTATGACACAAACCGAAGTAAACCATTAAAAGCGCAGTCCTCAGTTAAAACTATAAATATGCAATCCAAACAGGGCCTGAAGAGCTCTCGTAGTTGTAACTATAAGCTCGAGGGTCACAAACAGACGGCTCGAGGAGCTTGACAGAGCCTTAGTCCAATTTAAAAAAAAAGAAAAAAAAAAAACAAATGTGTCACGAACTTTGTGTGAGTGATTATAATATGTTACAAGTATTATTTCAATTCTATTAAGTGTTAACATTTATGAAAATCATAAAGTATGAATAATAATTAGTAAATAATCATAAATTATGACTGACAATTAGTAAGGAACAAGAAGTAAATAAATGAAAATAAAATATGACTTATAAATAAACGTTATAGGAGCGGTCATATCGTTAATCAATCTTAAAAGAACTTAAGTATAAAGAAAAGTGCATACATACAAAATCACTATCGTATTATACCCGGTCAGTCAAAGAAAAAAATAACGGTTATGATAGTTTCAATAATCACTTATCGTTTTTTTTTTATATTAACATCATAAGGCTGTCAGAATAAATCAAATTTCGTTCAAGGCCTTCATTGATTTTGGCAGCGAATGTTGCATAATTAGATATTACGATTTAAATAAAATCCGTAGTAACTAATATACTGACAAAGATTTGAGAATACTGTGGTACACACAGTAAAATAGTTATATTTGTACCCGTCCAGTGTCGCGTAACACACACAAAAGCATACATATAGCACACGTAAACATTGAAGTTACAACTACTAAGGACGCCCACATATTATGTAAGCAAAACCAGTTTAGTCAATGCGCATCACGTTGCGTTGGTTAAGTTAGAAAGAATTCTTAATAATTAGAGCAATGAGGATAATATTAATCACTCTATGGATTTAAGGTATCGTCATTCGGGCTAACACGCTTTGCAATTGTGGTGTAACAGGTAGGCCCACGATTAGAGGTTATGAGTTCAAATCTCTCTTGTACATTGTCTTTGATGTTTTGTTATTTGTAGTTTAAAAAACAAAAATGCTAATATCAGCATCGATAAAATGTCTCAAAAAAAAAACCAATAGAACAGCTGTTAACAAATTAATAGAAAGGGAGTTAGCTTCCGTAATGGAATTGAGATCCCTGTTCTTTTCAGTAAAGCTAATAAAAGTGCCATATGTTACAAGTTAATCGAACAGTTACAGTTATAGACATATTTCTTTCTTTTGTACTTTTTATTATTTGAATAATTACATAGGTCTAAAGACCTAAAAACAAAATCAATTCTTATACATATTAAACTTATTATAAACTAAAAGTAAGAAGATAAAAAAAAGGGGTGTCCGTACTCTTCGATAATATTTATAAATAATTGCTTATGCAGTTTTGCAATACATATGAGTTTTATTGAAATGGATGAGCTTTACATTTTATTAACAATATTAACTAAATGAGCCATTGGTGTTATGAATTAACATGATTAAATGAATGAATTAATGAATTAAATAAATAAAATCTCTATTGTTTCTAATGTTACACCTAAAAATTAGTTTGAGCTTCTGATGACCAAACTAAGCTTTATTTAACACTGGTGCACTATCTATAACTAGAATTAAAAAAAAAAATTAAATAATGTAAATGTAGGCTTAACCTTTTTATAACTCTAGTTTTTATTTTTTTTAATCTTAAAATAAATTGATCTTTTTTTTGTCAGCCCTAGCACAGACTACAATCTATTTGCAAATCTTCAAACACCAGTCTCAGTTTTAATTATCTAGTGCTTTGGTCTACAACAATTAGTGTAAAATGTTATTTTTAATTAAGTCTTTAATTAAATAAATAAATAAAAATAAAATAAATAAATAAACCCGTGTTATAGGTAACAGTGCTCTCGCCTTACAGACTAGAACTAGAACAATACAGAAATTACACAGATAATTTAATTCAAGATTGGGTGACGTTAGACTGTGTACATTTTAATACACATATCTACATATATACAAACTATACTATATCACTTTTCTGGGGAGCCCCTCTCTCTGTTAGTATGAGATATGAGGATCTCTAATCTCATTAACAATAATTGTGAAATATTTCTGGCTGGACAGTCACTAAAGTGGAACCATTGTATAACCGTTATACAGTTGCACCGTTCACCCTTGCAGACAAATATAAAAGTTTACTTTATGGCAAAACATAACTAATCTTCCTTCATAATATAATTAAGGTTAATTAAATAAATACATATAATACAAAATACAAAATACAAAAATATTTATTTCAGTAAAAAACAAGTTTAAATATATTTTAAATATAACATAGAAATTGGAACCGTCCCAGTAAGTAACTGGTATTAAACTAGTACTTATGGCGGGCGACCCCGCTCTTCCATAACATATTCTGTTACAATTGAAATAAATAAGTAGTTTCTAATAGTAATAAATTATATAGAATAATATAATATAGAATCTCTTTAATTTTCAATCTATATTTTAAAAATTTGGGTATACTTCTCGTATGATACTTACCAATATCATTAAGTGTAGTGTGACCTCACTAATAGGTAGGTTTTGTCCAAACAAAACAAATATACTTGCAACATCGTTAGATTTTTCATAGTTGTGAGACTTGTTAACGTAGAAGAGACACAAAATCACGGGATACAAAATTATGTCGTAATTTCACGGAATTGCGTCTTAAGTAGGTGCGATATAATGGTAGTTAAATAGTTTTTTGTAATGATTTTGAATTGTCAAAATAATATAAAATTATAAATTTATCTGATGAAGGTAGTTAGATAAAATCGATATTTGGCTTATTCGATCTCATACAATCTATTACTAGGAGGCCAACAATATTGAACTTTCATAAACATGGGTGTTTTGAAGGTTTTGGTTTAGTCTCCATCTGAGATTCGGAGCGATATCGCATATTTTCGGTATTTGTATTGTGAACTGGATAATTAGATGTTGTGATAGCAATCACGCTCTAATTAAATTATTAATTTTGCCATTAAATTTTTAAATTAAAACTCTTGAATAAACTCTTCGCATTGAACCTGTGTTTACGTAGGTTTTGGGAGGACATTTCGATGATTCAACAGTATTTAGATAATACCTGCTTTTCTGAGTGACGCTTATAATAGGTTAATATTATTGGTTGAGGGCAGCTCACTTCTTATGCTGAATGCGTGAGATGAGTATATAATACTTTTACGTATAAGTTTCACCTATATGTGCGTGTTAAGGAATTTACAGTTATATCTGGTTTCTGGTTTAAGACTTTTATTAGTTTCATAAAGGAATTTCCACTTAAATGAAACTTACAGGCTGTGTTACAGAGTTCAAAATTACATTTTAGAGCGCACAATTATTATAGAATAGATATGTTAGTAGACAATTAAGATATGTTATTTCAATTTCTAACTTCTAATACATAATATTATAATATTACACTAGTGGGTAGATTTATACTTTAATTCTTAAAGTACCATCGCAACAAAAAACATACAAACGCGCGAGGTCCAATAGTCAGCGTGAGCCACGGCTGAGCTGACTGAGCTGATATATATCGTTGGTAATATCACACATTCACACGTGAATGCGTGTTGGTATGCCTTGCAAACTTTTGTTGTTTGTACATCCTTATCCCAATAATATAAAACACAAGAAAAAAAAAAGTGTTACTATATATGCCCGTTACAGACTTTGAAACCATCCAACCAATGAGCCTGAAATCAGTGTCATTAGAAAGTTAATGATGCGAAGATTGTCGTAGACTACTAAACCAATGCGTAAGGCACATTTCTTCTAGCATAGTACCATACGCCAGGTTATACGCTGGTGTGTTGTAAAAGCACTGCGTTTGTAATAAAGTTGACGAAGCAAAAGTAGAACTGTTCAAAGTGTTGCACATTACAATCGTATACCAGTCATGGTAGGACAGTCCTCAACGGAACAGTCTCATATTGTTATTTAGGATATATGATAGATTGCATATGTCGCAGGACAGTAGTAGTAGGAAGCTATTTTCAATAGACCACATGAACACTGCTTAATGTCTTCCAATGAATCCTCAGAAAGGGACCCGTAATTGGCTAAACATCTAATTGAAATAAATATCACAACAGTTGATGAATTGACAATTAAAACGTAATCGTTTCATTCGAATCGGATAGTAATTGCACACAAAAGATAGTTCACAATAATATAAAATGCTAAGTAACTAATGGATATGGTTATAGGTTGATGGACAACCCTGGTCCTAAATGAATACATATAGTTCAAAGTTAATGGACAACCCTGGTCCTAAATGAAAATAAAAGGGTCATTCAAAAATATTTTCGTGTTGGAAATAAATGACAATAACATTAAAGTTTTGTTAAATTTAATAAATATAACACCAAATGAAAGAGAAGGAACTAGATTTTTATCAATGGAAAACAACCATTTTTAAATGGCAATCACTAACTTTAAATTCGCTTAATCTGGAGCTAAATTTCAATCATCAAAATTAACTTTGCAGTAACGGATCGTAAATTTTGCTTTCTAGATAGCTTCATAAGAAAAAGTCAGTGAGGATTAAACCTGGACTCCTCGGTGGCCAATTAACGTCGTCTCGATTACGCTCTTACTGTAGAATTCGAGTCAGTTGACAGGGTTATCGGGATTTATTTCCTGTACGGCAACAGCGTTATTAGAACGCAAGTGTAATGCCTTTAATAATCGGCAGAACTGTGATTTATTCAAATTTAGAGTTTTTGGGACCAAACGCATTATAGTCTTATATTAGCTGAGACAGATGGACATATAGTAGACGGTTTTCCCCGTTCTTGAAGTTCTTATGCAACCCGGTTTTTTGGCCGGCATTGTGTTCCCAGTCCCCTCTTGTGGACCCAATTGAATTTGCACTTAGAACATTATTTTTACCAACATTAAATTAAAATATTTTATTGAGACGCCCAGTAAAGATATATATATTTAAATCCTGATCCTTGTAAAAAGAAAAAACCTGTAGACCTTTCCTCACCCTCTGTTACCTGCGTATGACAGACTACAGACAAAACAGAAACGAAAATATTTCTGAATCACCCTTTAAGGGACAGCCCTGGTCCTAGAATAAAATATGCTGGGACAACCCTGGTCCAATATTTATTTTAAGGACCACCATGGTCTGTGACAATGTTTATAGTTAAAATAAAATTTGTTAATTTGAAATTATTAGAGGCCTGGTGGCATACGAACAACGTTGGTCTTAGCATTTAACATTGGACAACCTGGTCCAATATTTATTTCAAGGACAACCATGGTCCATGATTACGTAAATACTTAAAATAGAATTTGTTTATTTAAATTATTAATTATATTTATAGAAAGTTAGAAATTATTAGTGATACAATAACGTAAATCTGCCATGTTTTGTTGCTTGTCGCTCGAGGTCGACGACCCAATTTGGATGGCCGACTGTTAGCAACACTGGCTAAAATACTGTTTATTATCAGCAACACTGACCAAATTACTATTTTTATATAACTTTTGTGTAATGAAACAAGTGTAGCCACGTCAATACACCTTATTAAATATGTTATTATACCTTTGTTAATATACGTTTCATGACAAGACGTATATTGACAAAGGCAATTATTATTGTCCGGAAGTAGTTGGAGTTTTCTTCGAGAGTCGGGCCAGCCCGCTCAGGCAGTGTATTTTTGTACTCCAATCGAGAAAGTGTGAAGTGGAATATTGTCAAGTGTTAAGGTGTTAAAGTGGCAAATTGTAAAGACCAGTGGTAAAGTATAAGAAATACAGCATTAATTATGAGTAAGTTATGTTTCATTTCACTACTATTAATAATAATAAAAGTAAAATCCTGAGATCACAAAATGTAGGTATCTGTTGGCGCGATCTGAGTTAGCGCCAACATTTGTATGTATACTAAAGAGTTTTACTTACTTCCTTCGTTGGAGGAAAGAATATCGAAAAAAAATACCTCTGTAAAAAATCAGCGAAGAACGCGATTTTGAAAAGCAGATTCAGCTGAGAAAAAGCTTGCCAAAAACAGAAAAACCTTGTACAAGGAACCAATTGTCCATTGTGGACTCCTGCATCTCCTAGTTCTGAGGATGCTCCAGTGTCGGAGTGAAACGTACGTTGAGTGTGTTCTAGAAGATTTATGTGGTGTTTGTTTAGTGTTGATGGTGTGTATTGCCTGCTTTCCTTACTTCTTTATTATTGGGAGCTTGGGCAATCTACACGTTATGTTTACCATACAACTTTGTCTGTTTTGGCAGATTATAGCGAATTAAGCTTGTGGTTCCATGTATATCATGCAAGTACTTCCGCTTCGTAACTTCTTCCGACTTCCGCAAAGTAACGCCTGCTTCTATCACACATTAGAAAAACCTTACACTCTACTGAATTGCTAAGCTTCCTTTTCTCACTTCTTGCCTTTATTTTAAAAACACAAGAAAGTATGTTTCTTCTGACGTAGGTAAGGACTCGAGTAGGAATCAATGTCTCCTGGGAACATTTTCCGCGATCGCACAGCCTTTATCTGCTGAGAACTCTGAAACGACTTATGGAGTGGCGCTAGATAATAAACTAAGCTGTAAGCGAACCTTATCCGCCTGTAAAACTACACAAATAAAAACTCGCTTAGAAATAAATATGTATAGATAATGTGCCTAAATTCTTTGTCGTAAATCAGTAGAGTTTTGATTTATAGGCCATTAAAACGAAACTTTATGACTTTACTTGATTTATTACTTAATAGACATTAACGCTAATAAGTAGGTATGTAGCAAAGTTATTTAATTTTTTACTTTGTTATACGCATTAGAAATAAGAAAGTTGCTGTTTTGAAAAAAAAAAACCGGCCAAGTGCGAGTCAGACTCGCGCACTGAGGGTTCCCTACTCGGGTATTTTTTCCGACATTTTGCACGATAAATCTAAAACTATTATGCATAAAATTAAATAAAAATTTGTCTTAAAATGTACAGGTAAAGCCCTTTTAGATACTCCACTTGGCACCTATAGTTTTCTTACTTTGAAAATTTAAACACATTTTATTAATTAAATTAATTATTAATTATATTATAATTCATGGTTTTCGGATTTATTCCTTTATTTGTGTTATAAGACCTACCTATCTGCCAAATTTCATGAATCTGGGTCAACGGGAAGTACCCTATAGTTTTCTTGACAAACAGACAGACAACAAAGTGATCCTATAAGGGTTCCGTTTTTAATATTGAGATACGGAAAGATAACTGTTCTTTTAAAGTTGTAAAATGTAAGCGCTAAATGTAGAATCAAGAAAATTTATCTTTCATTATTCAAACGATATTCTATAAATATGTCGGCTTCTTTATGCCGCCTTTGATGCTGAGAAAACCCAAACGTGATTGATTATGCTATTAAATACGTTCTCGTACACTATGATGCCTAATTATTCATTTTATATAGCGTTCCCGAATAGTAGGTATTTATAGGGCAAGAGTTCCAAGTAACTGAATTAATAGAATACAGGGGCCTATTTAGTAAAGCTGTCCCCTAGTACTTGGGGGGATCAACCCGACGCCTAGTAGGTACTATTATATACCTACATAATTCTATGCCCCTAGTTCGATCCCGGGTATGCATATCTCTTAACTTTTCTGAGCTACCTTGGTATGTGTATTTTAATCAAATACGGGTATCATTTGCAAGCTGTGATAGCCTAGTGGTTAGGAGTTAGGACGTCCGCCTCCGAGTCGGAAGTCGGTGGTTCGATCCCGGGCACGCACCTGTAACTTGAAAAACGTTATCGTTTTTTATAAGTATAAAAATTTACAACTAGACGATCCTCTTAAGTTATTGAACATCAAAACATCGTAAGGAAACCTGCATGCCTGAGAGTTTTCCATGATGTTTTCAAAAGTGTGTGAAGTCTATCACTCTGCATTTGGCCGCAATGTATTTCAAATTACAATGTTATTTAGCACCCAACTTTCTGTAATGCACAATTAATATTTAATGCTCTCTTTATTACATTAATAAAATTTCAGCCTTTAACGAGCTCTTAATTTCTGTCAATTAATATTCTCATTAATAATGTGCACAAGTGCGCAAACCACATGCTATCGAAACACTTGGTTTCATAACGATGTGGTCTGTACAACCTATGTCGCTCAGGAATGATTTAGCTTTCTACTGGTGAAAGAATTTTTTAAATCGGATCTATAGATCCAGAAATTTACTTCCTACAAACAAACTTGCAAACTTCACCTCTATATAATATTCAGTATAGATAGGTTATGATAACTGCTTACCTGTAGAAACATTAAAGATAATATTAGCCATTTTAATCATGACTAACATTCCCCTTCCCATTCCCATTCTCCAACTAAGCGTAAAGCTTGTGCTAGGAGTGGGTACGACAATAGTGCAACGGCTGTTTGAACTGTTGTTGTATGGGGTTTGAACCGCCGACCTTTCGGAATTCAGTCCACTCCTATAACCGTTGAGCTATTGAGGTTTATCCTAAACATTAATTAATTAACATTCTAGAGATGGCTATGGAGTGTGGATTACATACTAAGCTGTTCTAATGCAGATAAACCGTATAAACATATCCCAGAATTTCCCCTGAGGCGTGTATGTACGTAGATTTCTTTATTTATGGTCTTTCCCCGCAGCGTAGCACGCGTGATTTAATGAGATAGCGACATTACTTACTAACGTATGGTTAGTATTTTTTTAAAGGCATAAAAGGTAGGTGTTGGTATTCTTTATTTTTTCAATTTAAAAAGGATCGTATGTAGCTTTGTACCAAACTAAAAGTACTACAAGTAGATATCTATTCTGTGCTTGAGGACTACAGAAGAAAACCAACCAATCGGATCGTTTGGAAACCGATAAACGTCCACTGCAGTTGGACAAAAAGACCAACCGTCTTGCGCCACTTGACTGTAGCAGCTTCCTACGACTCGTTTGATGTCGTCCAATTTCCACCTAGTCGGGGTCTGCCGACACTGGGCTTGTAAGTGCTAGGTTGCAATTCGAGCATCCTGCAAGTTCAATATCTTTTGGGTTTTTCGAATTATTGTGAGTTTGAATATCTCCTCAATTTTGTTTAATCGCGTAGAGAAACTCCAAGTTTGATCTCTCCGTCGCCCATTGAATGATTTTCAACTTTTTTTACAAGGCCAATAGCGACTATGACTCAGAGACGTAGGTATGTCTTCAGACTGTACAGTTCAGAAGTACCTAGTACTTCATTACTGGCACTGGCACTGAGGTTTGGACAAGATAGATATCTCGATTCACGAAGCTTCCCGAAGACTGTCCAACCGAATTGATTTAGGCGGTAAACCTTTTCTCGAAATAAGACCTTACTAGCTGGACTGTGTGTCCCAACTCCCAGCCCATAGATTACATGAGTTAGGGTTGCGTAAATAATGTACATATAAAACAACAAAACACGAAAAATATTCTAGTAAGTAATACGTAATTATTCACGCCAATCATCATTAATTATTTTTTTAATTAATTTCGTAAAATGAAAAGTCATGCACTTAGAATTATTATGGAAACCCCATAGCAAGGCATTCCCTAATTAATTATTGGATACATTTTTTTTTGTTGATGTTATAACGAGTTGGTAAAGTTACCTTGACTGTTATTGAAAAATGAAAATATTACTCGGTTGCGTGTTATACATATCGTGCGATAAGCATAATAAATAGCTCATTATATCATACTTATACATAATATGTATATTATTATGCTATCATAATTCAGGATGTATGTAACCAAAACGCTAGCAAAAACGAAGACAGGACGATTACTGATAACATACCAAAAAAAAAACAACAAAAAAATTAAGAATCGTGTATTTTTAAAAGCTCAGAATATATTGCAAATAAAACATCTGAATGACGCTAGAGGTCAACGAACGTTCCGTAAATAGGTCACTCGAAGTCAATACCACGTCATAGGTTTCGACGCGACCCGAGTTTTGCACGCTATACAATGCTGGATTGAAAAATACTAAATCATTAAAACTACCAGATAAGGCAAATACATAGCTATTGGCATTGGATTGTGTTAAGGTAGTATAATAATAACGCTAAGTTTTTGCAAGCGTTCTAGTTAGACCCTGTATAATTCCGTCCTATTAGCCCTAGGGTCAAATTTGCATAATTCCTATCGCACCGTCTTAGTACCAAAGGATACAGAACGAACGGTCTAAAATATTCAGCAATCGAGAATAGAGCAAATGTTTAATGCCGTAACTAAATTTAGTAAGGTCCGTTAATACATTAAACGTACAGATTTATGATCTTGAAACGCGTGGTGATAAAATATAGAGGCATATCCGCATAAATTGAGTAAAATGCATTATAAAATACCCAAAATTAACTAATTCTGCAGTCTGGCTTTGAACGGATGGCTTATACTAAGAGTGGTTACGCACTGCATCCGATCCGAATCCTTGAAACTACGTTCAGAAGTAACCATAGAACTGTTAAATTTGTATGGTAGTTTACGCACTAGATCTGACTTCCGTCATCCGATTTCTCATATTTTTATATCCGTATTTTCACGAGTTCGGATCGGATGCAGTGCGTAACCGCTCTTAATGTGAATGTTTGCTGCTAATATTATAAATGCGATGATTTCATTGGGTTGGTCAAACTCAGTAATGATACCTAGTTGCTATTAAAATAATTATCAGAGCTCTCGAAGATGACTCCCCTTAAATGGATAAAGTTGAAAAATCAAACTTTAGCATCCACTTTTCTTTGTGCCGAGAAGTTTGAACGTAAGCTTTTGAAATTGTATGCACTGCGCACTGAAAGCGACCAAATGTATTAAAGGTATCTTCTTCTTATGAAATAACTTTCCAAGAGCGATAAATTTTAAATAGCTATAAATTAATGCGAAAGTGTGCTTGTCTGTCTGTCTACTAGCTTTTTATTTAGCAAGGAATTTTCAAACCTAACCCACGCGGGTAAAATCACGGACATGATCTAGTCCTAAATAAAACTGACACTATATTGGAGCGACAAATCACTCGGCCCGACAAATCTCTTTCCATTAGCGAGTAAATAAATTTCCACACGCTCGTATTGACAGGCTGTCCCGTTAAATTCGATTTGCCTACTTGATGTTAAACCGAGCACATTACACGTTACCATGTTTGAGGGTACAAAGAGTTATTATTTGTACTTACACAATTTAAATAAGTATGAATTAAAGGGCAAGGAGATTCTTGCTGATCCTTCTCGGAAGGAATGGCTTCTGAACCAGTAGCAGATTCTTTTGACGATTCAAAAGCACTTGTAAAAGTTTATTTGAATAAACTTCTTTCTATATTCTATATAAAAAGAAAAATACTGATTCAACCACTGACTGACTCTTCAACGCCCTGCCCAAACCATTGGGTCTAGAAATTTGAACTTTTGCAATCCTTTATAATGTAGACAAGGAATGGGGCTGGATTCCTCGAAATTTCCACGACAGTGAAGCCGCGGGCAGGCCTTGTAAAATACTATACCTACAGTGGGTTTACACAATCTGCATCATTATTGTGTTTCTTCCAATAAATCCGTTTAACTCAAAAAAAACTTTCAATAATAAATATGGTTCTTTGTAATGTAACACATTCTCATCACGCGTCACTGAACACATTGCTAAAAGCAAGTTGAAAATTATAAGTTTATAGATAATCTCAAAGACCAAACATTACGAGTAGATAAGGATAAATATTATTTCCCTTGAGGCAAATGTTAATATTTGCCAGATGATCAAGTAACCCTTCGTATAATACTCACATATTTCGATGGAAAGCACATAAATTCGTGATTATTGTAAGGGTTTCGTTATTAGTGAATGCCATGCGCTATGTTTTTGTGCGTTGCAAGAACATGATAACATGTTATTCTCTAATATGCCATTATGTTCGTCGTTGAGCTCGTCGTCGAAACTTTACTAAGAATATTATCTTTGTAATAAATTGCTTCATCATAATCACTGCGTGTTTACGTTAAACTCAACTAGATATCAAACGTATGAAGTAAAACTCATGAATTCTACGTGAATATGTCACGTAGAAGTCGTAGTTTATTGTGAAAATTGTAGCGCGCATCAACAAAAGAGTTTTTGTTGATGCGCGTTGAGAGAGAAGCATGCCAGATGAAACTTAAACGTTGTGCAGTTGCAGCAGTTTTTGAATTGAAGATACTTAGTCTTCAAATTTATTATTTCGTTGCTGCATCAGCATTGGAAGCGAGGCTGTGCGTTTAGAGAATACACACTGCTGCGCAGTCTCCATTGAGCCTCTATCCATCATCTGGGCGTAATGTCAGTGACAAGGAGCGGTCGTTGCTAGCACACGCTATACTCTAATGTATTACAATTTGGTTATACCAAACTGACGCATACAACTATATAACACAATGTTATCAATAAACATGAGAGGTTTTCTGTCGCTTACGCAATACCACCCTAAATTATTTTTTCCTCACGTAAAACGAAAATTTAATTTTCATAATAGTAACCTAACCAAAAATGTAAGTAAAGTAAATGTAAATATAATGTAGATGTAAAAATGATCATCTGAATGAAAACCTCGCTTTTTAAGTTGATTGAAAATTGTATCCAAAATAAATACGACAATATAGTCTAACGGGAGGGATTTGCACTTACGAATTCTCGGTTTTCACTCCACCCTCAAAACCATGGGAAGGGGCTATTGAAACTTCAAACACTTAAAAGCAAAAAGACATGACGTAGCCATACTCTAACAATTAGTAATGATAAAAAAAATTAAAATAATACGACATGCTATATTTAATTTTTTCAAAAAAAAATATGGCCAGGGAGACTCGGGATAATGTAAGGATTCTAACGATACCCCATATAGGTTTAATTTTTTTTATTCAACCTCTGTGGTGGAATAAAAAAAATTAAATACATACGTAATATTATACAATGAACCCTGAAAAGATTACACTCTTTTTTTTGGACAATCGTGTAAAGATACAGAGCCAAATTATTTTAGCTGAAATCGCAATTAGGTTTAGTTCCTTAAACCTAATTTAACCAAATTTTTTAGGTTTGAAAAAAATTTGACAGTGGGAAGTGGGGGCTACCAATAGATGTGAAAACTTAAAACTATGTAGTATACATTGTATATTATTGTAGTATATCTTAAATTAAAATTTTATAATATTGGTTTAGTTCACGCTCCGAGCACTTCTAACATTAGCATGTCGGTGACGTGTTAAGTTGCAGATCTATAAAAAGTACATTATGCACTTACACGATCAATTCTAGACATCGCAAAATATAGTCGGAGAAAATCTATTTGACCCAAGCGTGACAATCCACCCCGCTGATGGATTAGGATCGTTTTAATTTATGAAACCACTTTCTATTTGCTTCAATTTCAAAGTATTAAATGCTTAAATGAGAGTTCACTGCACTGAAAATAGTATGCAGACGTTATAAATTTTAGGGGTTTGTTTTTTGTTTAGTTGAAATCGTATAAGTAAGTTAAAGAAATGTATTTTAAACTAGCGACCGCTAACCGTTTTGCTCGGTAAAAATAGAAAAGAGTTTGTCAAATTTCCGTAAAAATATCTAGTTTTAAAGTTAAACAGATATAAAGATTTGTATGCAAATCCTCTTAAGCCAGTGTAGTTTAAAATAAAATATTTCAAAGGAAGTCTGAAAATTCACAGAAACATATAATATTAGTTCCTGGAACGTATCTACAAAATTTCATTGGTTTTCAATGAGAGCCAAACTGCGTGTGTTTGGAGGACAGTACGAATACGTATAAACATTAAATCCATTTTATAATATACAAGGTGAAGAATGAAGGATGTTTCATTTCTTTGACAAAATCGGCACTAAACTGCACGTCGTGGCTGACTACAATTTGCTTGCAATTCACTTGCATTTGAATTTCGAAATACGTAAATGCTTGCCTGCCAAAACTCTCGTTCCATTTTAGAATAGGTTTACCAACCTGGCCTTGCCATATAATGCTTGGTTGACTCTTTTGCATATTTGTAAGCAAAATTTGCCGTGTAAGAAATTACGCTTCATGGTATTTGGAATGTTTTGAAAAACACAGTTTATTAGTGTAGTTTGACACAAGACATTTTGAGCAGCGGGATTTAAAAGTATCTAACGCCTTTAGCACACCGACGGACGCGACGCATTCGTAGCAAGTTCGAATTTATAGAAATAGAAAAGATAGGTCGCTATTAAGGATATAAATATGCAACATTTCTTTTTTATTTACAAACATTAAAATGAAGCATATGTCTATTACCTTCATTCATATCATATATACGAGAAAATTCTATTAGTTCATAAAACGTTCATATTTTGTTTCTATTTGAATGTGCGAGCCGCCACAGTTTCTTATCGTTTACCTCTTATCGATTACCTCTCACCTCCTTTACCTATAAACCGTCTTATTAGTCAAACATTAAATGGTTATTTTCCATACATAAATTCTTACTTGTGCCAAAGGATTTCGAACGCCAGGGCCTGAAATATTCAGGGATCAGGATTCTCAAGCAAATGTTTAATGCCGCAACTGAATTTAGTGAGGTCATTTCACTGTAACTCCACTAAGCGTATACTGATTTATGACGTGGCAACATATGGTGTTAAATAAAGCGATTGAACTAAATGGATTTCGGATACTTGCGTAAGTTATTATTATTTTATTAGTGCGTATATTATTTGCTGAGTTATTTTTCTTCTTCGTAGTCCATAACTCAATCCTTGGATATTATTTAAAGCTGTCTGTATAAATTATTTTTTACCAGATGATGCCAACGATTTGTGAATTTAACTTTGATTTTCGAGATAAAAAGTAGATAGTCTATGTCCGTCTCTAAGATGCAAGCTACCTCTATATCAAGTAGATGGTGCCCGGAGCTTTGGCCATGTAGATTTAGGTTTTCTAAAAATTCAGGTTACTTAGGGTGCCATCTTTGCCGCTAAGTGCAGTGCTGCGGCCGCGCTGCTTTGTAAATCTACAAAAATAAAAATGCGCGACTGCAGCGCCACATCCGCGCTGCACGTAAGCTCATCGATCGAAATTATATGGATTTAAAAAGCAGCGCGACCGCAGCGCTGCAGCCGCGCTGCCTCCGCGCGACTTTGCGACATTTTTGAAGGTGCTGTTTCGTACATTTTCGAATTGAGTTTCTAAATGGCTCTTTTATTATGCTTTCCAACCCGATGGTAGTCTTAGCATGTCATAAAAGAGCCATAAGTTCGCCTATGCGAAATTAAATATTTTGGAACGATTTGATAAGTAAGTAAAAAATAATAAAGTTGCTGTTTCTTCTTAAAACTTAATTATTTATTTAATGTGAAAACTAATTTTTAGTTGGCAACTTAAGTCTTTTAGGCTCCAAGCCAAAACGTGGAAAAGCGCATTTAACAATACGTACTCCTGTTAGTATCTGATATTTTGCCAAAGGTTTGTGCTAAAGGATTTTTTTATTAGTTAGCTTGCAGCATAGTAGTGAATTGAACATGTATACATGTAAATAATAGCTGAGATTCAGCTCAGTCGCAAGTCTGCCAATCCATACTTGGGCAGCGTGGTGGACTTTGGTCAAATCCTCCTCATTTTGAGAGGAGACAGTAGTGAAACGGCAATGGGTTGATCATGATGATGATAATGTATGCAAGCACTGCAAAAACGCTCTTTGCAGTGCGTTTGAGACTGTGGTTCCATGGTAACCGAACACGAAAAATCAACCATTAGATCTTAAAAACTGAATCATGTTTTGGTTACCTCGTCTAAGCCTATTACTGTTTATTAGGTTAACAGAATCCTGTTACTAAGCCTCCACTACCCGTCCGTCTGTCCATCCATATGTCCGTCCGTCTGTCTCTCAGCGAACTTTATCTCATGAATAGTAAGATGTAGAGTGTTCAAATTTTCTCAGAGTGTGTATTTCTATTGCCGATATAACAACAATAAAAAAACCAAGTTGCCAAGTTGGCGAATTTCAGAATGGCCGGCATGCAAATTAAAATAAGTACACAGTGTTATATCTTGTACAATGGTACAGGACCCTTTGTGTGCGATTCCGACTCGCACTTGGCCGGTTTTTAAAGAGGCAATAGCACCAGGCACTAAAATCAATACATTCTAAGAAGACAACACTTGAAAAGCACCATACATTAAAATCGATTTGCTTTCTTGAGATTTATATCTTTGGTTCTTTATATCATGGGAAATAAATTGGTCCACAATTAAAATGGCCGTCGGACGTTGACTGATATATATCCTTCTCACTCGCTAGAGTCCTGGAGCGACCGAAGCGAAAAAATGAGGCACCCGCCTGACGTCCAGCCACAAAATTTATTGGTCGCTTTAAAAGAATCTAATTTTTTGCCTTACAATTTCACTTAAATAGAAAACACTTTCATAAAATCTCTCCTGTCACGAAAAGCTGCGAAAAGCTTGGAAGATATAATTATAAATGACTAAGTATTATTAAAGCGTGTGAACTCTAAGGCGACGATATAATTTAGCGTAAAAATACCTTAAAAATCTATTTTCTTTTATGTATAAGGGACGCTATTATTTCGGGAACTACATCTAGGAAATTGAGATCGTAACTTCGCGCACAATATGTAACGTCAAACTTTAGACCTTTTGAAGACATCATAATTCAATAATATTAGACAAGTGTAAATTCAAAATTTATAACATCCCTGACAAGTGAAGGTTACAGTAACTAGAAAAGAGCTTATAACTTTCAAACGGCAGAACCGATTTTCTTGGATTATAGCTAAGAACACTCTCGATTAAGCCACCTTTCAAACAAAACTAAATTAAAATCGGTTCATTAGTTTAGGAGCTACGATGCCACAGACAGATACACAGATACACACGTCAAACTTATAACACCCCTCTTTTTGGGTCGGGGGTTAAAAATAATTAATTAAATGAATGAATAGAGTCACGAGTGAGTTACAATTTAAAATTCATAATTATTTGTTATTCCAGACAGTCAAACAATTCGAAACTTTTAAAAGTTTTGGTAAAACCGCAAGGAATTTTTCGCTTACCGCCATCTAAAGGAATGTTAGGTAACTATTGTAGCCTGCTTCAGGAGGTTCTAGTTGGTTTTGAACGGATTCGCAGAAGCTCCTGAAAGAACCACTGAAAAGCAAAACTAGACGACTTCGACATTATTCTACTAGATGTCGCTGCATATTGGTGTTATTGGACAGAGAAAATAATATTTTGTTAATGAAAATCATTTGAAAATATAGGATAAACGCCAATAAAAGTTGAAACTACTTACTTAAACGTGCTCATGAACTTTTCTCGTGAATAATTTAAGATCACTAAATTAATTAATATATTATTATCTTGACTAAAAGTGTCAGCCGAGATGAAGCATACACGTCGCTTGCAATAACATTTTAACTAATTAATATTGAATGTTACAATATTAATATCGTATGGCAATTAAATGTTAAGTATCGCAGGATTTCAAGAACATCCGGATGCATAACTACTCTCGATACAGAATCGCGATATAGTGTTATGAGTACCTATTGCATAAGACCTTATATACCTAGACTTTATAATAGAACTTTTTTTTGGAAGAGACTGATTCGTCTTTTTCTGTGATAAAATTAGGGCAAAACCTATGAGTAAAACTAAGCGATACTGTTCATGTAATCTTATTTGAATTATGCTTAACTTAACTAGGATGGAACATATTTTCCCTGAAATATTAAATTCCTAGTCTTTAGGCACTCTAGAAAGTTGAAGCAAAGTGTTACGTGATAACTTTTGCGCAAGTCGCTAAGTCAACGAAATCCCGGTTCGGAAAGTTCTTTGCAAAGTAGTTTTTACTTATACCTACATATTATAATGGCCCATGAGAGGCATCCGAATTACCTACTTCTTGCCTTTCTATTTTATTATAAAAATTTCCAATAACTATAGCTACTTAATCGTAGTTTTAATATTTTTTTAACGTTAAAAGTTTTTTTTTTGTAAAATTTAGGTTATTTTAGATAAGTTTGATTTTTTAATGTAACATACAATGCATACAATATTATTAAACAAAAATTAAGAACTATATTGACAACTCCAAGAAAAGAGACCAAACGTGCAAGTCTGCGGTGATCCTAAGTTCATTTCTTATAATTACTACTATAGGTACGAGTATGGCATCTAATACACATTTATTATGGTAACTTAACCCCGTTTACGTATCATTAAACATGAAACCACAATCTTTGCTCGTTGACCTTTGCTACCCAGAACTTTTAGTATCTCGTTATAAAAACATATTCTCAGCAACATGCAATAAATTAATCATGAGTATTATACTGTGGTTTTCTTTGTAAAGTACCTAGAGCAATATACTTTCATTACTCACGCGAATCTCTACTAGGTAGATATATGTATTTATAAAATTATAATAGTTTGCCATGTGATTTTTTTGTAGTAAGTTTGTACGTGCACAATGCACAGCAAAAAATGACTGGGCGTACAACTGCCACCACAAAACGAGTAGTTTCAACGATAGTGTGAAGTTTTTTAATAACACTTATTAAAAATATATGCTCCATCACACTCGTTTCCACTCGTATTTAAAGACCTTCAAGACTTATCTATCGTAGCTTGATTTAAAGTCACCAGCGATTTGCTTCCGTTTTTAGTTTGGACCGCTAGATATGGAACGCTCTTCCAGCATCAGTTTTCCCCTCCAATTTTAATATGGGTACCTTCAAGTCAATAATGAAAAGGCATCTTCCAATCTAGCGCGCTCCATCTTAGGCTGCATCATCACTTCTCAGCAGGTCTGATTTCAGCCAAGCCCTAGTCTACAAATATAAAAAACGGCTCACTATACAACGATCTCTGTGTATTACGTACGTGATGGTTTATTCGGACCAAAAGTCGCGTTATGAAGCTATCAAAATTAATATGACACTGGGACACTGGTCGTCAAATTATAAGCACAAGCAAAAAATTGTCCGGGGTGACCCCCAGTCAACAAGTAAAACTTGACGTCCACCCGAGGCGCATTGAATCGAGTCGAAAGTCGAAACGCGTCGACTGAAAAGTAAGCAAATCGGTTCGGCGGCGCTCTGCGGCGTATTGCTGATGGACGCAATTCTGTTGTAAATTACCTATTACCTGTTATCTCCCAAAGCCGCCATGATCCAAACTTCATTGTCACTGATCGTTCCTACCTGTGTTGGGGACGATATGCAGAAAGTTTCAGCTTTTATAAAATAACGAAGGTCTTCTCACTGGCTCTCTCTATAACTTTTTAATAAAAATGAGTTTTAGCACTCTTGTTAATATTGTCATCAGTCAACAAAAAGGTCTCCCGAATATAACACGAGCGTTACGTTTAATTTTTTATACGTTTCCCGTCATCATAACTTTTTAGCACCTCATATATCACAAAAGTGACCTTTTTCTTTCCATGTGACCAAATAAATTACAGGACCCTTGGCGCCGATTCTATTTTAAAAATGGAAATTTTGTTATTCTCCGCTATTCCCTTTTATCTGAATTGAGACAAAATATTCAGGAGCTACCTTCTGGCGACGTGCGTTGAGTTTCCAAACAGACCATGTATTGAAAAACAAAATCGACCCCGATTTACATTTATTATTCTGTAATTAAAATAATTCCTGAATGTTGAAATCAAATACGAGATGAACACGCGGAAATTGATAGAATTTGACGATTTTTGTTGTTATATTTTACAACTAAGATGGCCTATGTAATGTACCCATAAAAGTGGCAGACTAGTAGAGGCGCAGAAAGTCTCCTCCAAAAATGAAGAATGGCAAGATAGGTATTATCACGGAACGAAGCACGGACACCGCCCGCGCCACGTCTTTGTTGTTACCTAATTTATATTATGAAATTATTGCTTTTATTGTCTTATTCTTTTTGTATACATAGGTACCGCAGATAGCCCACAAAACGGGCATGCTTTCGACAAATAAAATTTCGATAAAATTCGACAGCATGCAAATTTTTTTGCATGCTGTCGAATCGTTTTTGTTCTCAATTTGTCGTCTAGTATCACTGCTATTTTGCCAACTTTATCAAACAGGATTTTTGTGATATAGTACTATGTTATTTCAATGCCTCTATATTTATTTCGATTTCGAATACGAAAACTAAAAAATATATACCTAAGCAAATATTTTTGAAACAAATTGAAACGTCGAGAGCTGTAAACCCATTATTAGTCCCATAGGTTTACACGTATGTACTTAATGGAACTAGTGTAGCTTGCAATGGATTTTCACATCAGTAGCCACAGAGGCCGGGGCCCGAGTGGCACATAAACACGATTGGCCCTTGTTGTTTGATTGGCGACCTGGTTGCAGCGCAAAGTTCCACATCGCCGCCTCCAATATGCTTTATTTTGTTTTAATAAGCCCATGGCACCTTTCAAACTATTTTAATTAGTATTTTAATTAAAACTTTCATATGACTCATTTATATTGAAACACTGTTGTGTTCAATGTAAATACCTAGATACTACTGATTTGTTCTTCATACCTACTTTAAAGCCTATGTCATTAAACAATTATGTATTTTTCAACTCTCCCTATTCGATGGTTTTAATTTTGCACCTTGATGTCAGCCAAATGTTTGTTAAAGGATAAGGGTGAGATCTTTACCGGCCGCTGAGGCAGGCGAGTTTTGGAGTGGAGACCGCGTATCAGCAAGCGCAATGTGGGACGACCTTAAGAAGATAGCGGGAAGTGGGTATATGAGCAAAACGGAGGATCATGTGTGGTGGCGGGCTCTTGGGAAGGCCTATGTCCAGCAGTGGACGCAAACAGGCTAATTGATTAAGTGATATCTTTAAGTTTTAGAAGCGCTCACTTTATAACTAATAAAATAAACTGATTTTGTTTGTTTATCACGTGTAAGCCGTTTTAATAAGAAATAGCTAATTAATCAGATACCCACCGACAAAGGTGGCTTTTATTTATTGTTAAGTAACAGGAGGTGTTTCACCTCAATCGACCTCGCCGGCCACAAGGGAAAGGCGAGATTAAAAATAAATAATTGATACCCAGCTGGAGCTTCAATTTCAAAATAATCGGCGCTGAAATCGAGGGAAGTTAAGGGGAAGAAATTGTAAAATTGCCACTGAAACTTTTAGGATTTCGGGAGGGAATAATATTTTTAGCCGGCTATGTAACATTACCTCGTTAGTTTTTAGGATTCCGTATCCAAAGGGCAAAAACGGTGCCCTAATAAGGTCAATCTGCTGTCTGTCTGTCTCTCCGCGTCTCACAGTTCTTTAGCTCGAAAATAAGTTACAAATCAGGGGGCAGATTGGAAATTAAACCGCTAAGGGAGTAAAATAGAAGTTTTGAGTTTGTGTAGTCCACGCGGTCGAAGTCGCTGGCATAGGCTAATCATTTATATATTATCTATACTTTTTACAAAATAGGCCAAAGAATAGATCTTAACAGAACCGCACTACGTGACTGGACCAGCGCGGCTCCTTGTAACTCATACAATTTGCCAGTAAGTGCCCGAACAACTACAAACTACACTTATGTTCTAATGAGCTTAGGAGCTTTGTCCCTTATAATCTTATCGTTATTAATTATGATAGAAGCATGTATTATTTTACTTATTTTCATTTCCGTATCTCTCGGTACCTACTCGAAATTTACAAATGAAACATTTGTGGAATTGTTTTTCGCAGAAGAAAAATCAACCCCAACTTCTAGGCTCCAATTGAAAAATAGCCTTTGTAACATGTGTGGGCATCTCTAAGTAATTTATACCAATCTATTTGCACACGGCCTACCCCTAGAACGGCGTGAAAATGTGTTCGTGATCATTTTATATTGTGACATTTGCTGACATGTGATAGGAGGACAAATAGATGGGCTCTATTTATCAAACTGTGGGTAGGTAAGTGATATTTTCAACGAAAAACGAAGCATGCAGGTTACATTGAAACACACAAATATGACCAATTTTCTTTTCTTTTAACTGAATGGTAGCAACTTTGATCAGTAATAAAAAGATGATACGTTTGGACATCGTAGTTTGTAGCAATTTTTTGTAATCACTTATGTAATTTACTTTATTGCGGGATAAGTATGCACTCAGCGCATGCACTTGACAGTAATGCCTTGAGAAAAACATTATTAGGTCTAATGATTTCCTCAAGGCATTACTTTTAGAGCGCGTTTGCCTACAAGAGTCCTATTCACTCGTGCCGTCCACGTTCCAACCCTTGGCTGTTCGTATCAGAAACGTTGAGCAAAAACGTTTCGTGCGAGAACATAACAAAATATTGTTTCTCATTTTCCTTCATCAAAATCTTTTGTTGATTAGGCTACCCATTAATATCTTTCTTTTATATCAATTTATAATTAAAATATGTTTCATTCGCGGTTGCTAGGAAATGTATCAATCTAGTCTAAATGCAATCTTATTGCAGATGATAGGTTTCCTAACGAATAAGGCTCGGACACAAAAAACGTGCAATGGAAGCGACGCGCGACGGCACGAACATGTCAAACGCTACTCCTAGAAGTTGTTATGCAACACGAAACTTTATAAAAACAGTAGCAGCCCGCCCTAACTTCGCCCGAGTCGAAATAATAATAATAATAATGTACCTTTCAAATTATGAAAGAATTTTTTCAAATAGGTGCGGTGCAGTGGTTCCGGCGATCACCCTCCACATATAGTACATAAACTCAGAAAATTCACACTCTTTCTTTATAACATTACTTAGTATAGATTAATTATGATTATAAAATTTCATTCACACAACCGCAAGCGGAAGTCGGAGTTTGCAGGGCTTCATACAATTCCTTATTTTAAAAGTACTACATAACATATTGCCGTGCTGCTCTGTGTCTGCCCAGACCCTTACTAGTCGGAGCCTGGAGGTAATAGCGTTTTAACCCGTTACGTGTGAACGTAATATGCGAATTTCAATTTCAGAAAATTGAAATTAAAGTTGGTAGGAGATTGGAAATAAAGTTTGCACATGCTAGTGAATTTATAGGTTGCAAAAATAACAGACCCATCCATATGTCATAATTAATAAATAATTTATAAGATATCGGATGTGTGTATCCTATCATTCTCCGGGTACTACTTAAATTTAAAAAAAAATGATGAATACTGTATTCGTTATCCTGCAGTAGGTATCGTTTTTGTGGTTAAGAATTTTTAATCCAAAAAGAGGAGTGTTATAAGTTTGACGTGTGTATCTGAGCATGTGTGTATCTGTCTGTGGCATCGTAGCTCCTAAACTAATGAACCAATTTTAATTTAGTTTTTTTTGATTGAAAGGTAGCTTGATCGAGAGTGTTCTTAGTTATAATCCAAGAAAATCGGTTCATCCGTTTGAAAGTTATCAGCTCTTTTCTAGTTACTGTAACCTTCACTTGTCGGGGTTGTTATAAATTTTTAATTTACACTTGTATTGTAAATTTTTACAAGAGAATCAGCCAAATTGCACATATTTCAGCTAACTAGTTATTAACGATGAACCATTTCCAAGTCAAAATAGAGCGGTTGTGGGCTGGGCTGATTCAAGATATAATCTTATCCCACCAAAAACATTTCATGTAAAAAGTTAGCCAAGACTCACAAGTTCATAATGTTTTCACTGTTAAAAAGTTATGAGATCTCTAGTAGAGCCAAGCCCCTAGCTGAGCTTAGATTTGTGCTGGCCATGGGACCTATCCCAAGTCCAAAGTAATATCGCTCTTAAATGTTCTTGACTATATCACATTTATAACAATAAATAACAAATCACTCTACTTACAAGCTCTGATTCTACAAACCCTATATATCTTGGTAAAAAAAAGTACGGCTTGGCCGTTTAATGTTCGTAAAACTATTACATGACATAACAAATTAAACGTTAAAAGTTATTAAACGGCCAAGCCGTCTTTTTTTACCAAGATATAGGGTTTGTAGAATCAGAGCTTGTAAGTAGAGTGATTTGTAATTTATTGTTATAAATGTGATATAGTCAAGAACATTTAAGAGCTATATTACTTTGGACTTGGGATAGGTCCCATGGCCAGCACAAATCTAAGCTCAGCTAGGGGCTTGGCTCTACTAGAGATCTCATAACTTTTTAACAGTGAAAACATTATGAACTTGTGAGTCTTGGCTAACTTTTTACATGAAATGTTTTTGGTGGGATTTCATTTCTTTTTGGCAGGTGCCCTAAATTTTTTTTGGATCTATTTCTTGTAGGTACATCATTTTCATGGCCCACTCTCTATCGTTACCTCTTTTTTTAAAAGCTTTTATTCAACTTGCAATGTACTCGTATGTAAGTATGTTTGTTCGGGTGGAATCTTGCAACTCAATTTTGAAGCAGATATACCAAATTTCAGTCTTTTAGGACTTCAGGAAACACAGATACTTGGTACGTTTGATAAATCTGCCACGGACATCTTATCCTGTAAACTTTAGTATTCGAGCAACAGATTTTACAGATATGCATCTCATATACGAGGGGATGAAGGGGGACCCGATTTCTTAATTTATCTGTTGTTGATAATTCTTGAAATTCCTACTTAATGCCAAATTTCAGTCTTCTAGGACTTCAGAAAGTACCCTAGAATTTGTGACTAGAGGTTTTGAATGTCGATAAATCTGAAACTATAAAAGCTAGACAATTGATACTCAGTACGTTTAATGAATCTGCCAAGGACATCTTATCCTGAAAATATCAGCATTCTAGCGATAGAATTTAAAGATTTGCTTCCCCCATACAGAGGCGTAGAGGGGTGAAATTTCCAATTTCTTAATTTTTTTGTAGTTTGTATGCAATTTCTAGTCTACATACCAAATTTCAGCCTTCTAGGACTTCGGGAAGTACCCTAGAATTACAGGCTAGAAGTTTTGACTGTCAATAAATCTGAAACTATAAAAGCTAGACAATTGATACTCAATGCGTTTAATCAATTTGCCAAGGACATCTTATCCTGAAAATATCAGCATTCTACCGACAGAATTTACAGATTTGCTTTTCCCATAAGAGTCGTAGAGGGGGGGCATTGCCAATTTCTTAATTTTCCTGTAGTTTGTATGCAATTTCTAGTCTACATACCAAATTTCAGCCTTCTAGGACTTCGGGAAGTACCCTAGAATTACAGACTAGAAGTTTTGACTGTCAATAAATCTGAAACTATAAAAGCTAGACAATTGATACTCAATGCGTTTAATCAATTTGCCAAGGACATCTTATCCTGAAAATATCAGCATTCTACCGACAGAATTTACAGATTTGCTTTTCCCATAAGAGTCGTAGAGGGGGGGGTGTGGGGAGAATATATATTGACACACACAATTCCACACACTATTTATTTTTATTATTATTTATATTTACAATGAGTAGGCAAACGCAAGCGCACGCGGAACAAGCGCGTGCAGGTAGGTAGGTGCGGCGAGAGACTAGTTCGAAACACGATGCGCGCGCGCCGCGCCGCGGTCCGGTGCGGAGCGCGGGGCAAGCAGAGATGGCGCGAGGTGTGGTCCCACCTCACGCGCGGCAGCGGTCTCGGTGTGAACCGCCACATCTTCCCCCTGGCTAGACTGTAGCTACCAGCTACGGTCGATAATAATCAGGGAACTTGACGAGCCGGCCACTTCTCGTCCTCTTCGCTTCAGTGGTGCTAGGAGTAGCAGTGGAAGATGATGACGTAGGTGTTGCGTCTATCTCTGGAACCTTTGTTTCTCTCGCGACGTATGCCGGTTTCAGTCTATCGATGGATACATTGTTTGGTTTGCCGTGAATATCAATGGAGAAGAATTTCGGTTGCCTTTTCAAGACTTTGAAAGGTCCGCTGTAAGGGGGTTCTAGTGAACTTCGAACATGGTCTCGACGGAGAAAAACATGTGAACAAGTATTTACGTCTTTGGGAATATAAAATGGTGAAGTTGTATGCCAAGAAGTAGGTTTGGGAGTGAGTTGGGCCATATAAGACCGAAGACGGGTGGCATATTGAGTGACGTCGCTTGTAGTAAAATCTTGCTTCGGAGATAGGAACTGTCCGGGTAGTTGAAGAGCTTCTCCATAGACGAGTTCAGCAGGCGTCACTTGAATGTCTTCTTTCCATGAGCTTCGCATACCCAAGAGGACTACTGGAAGGGCTTCCGTCCATTGTGAAGAGGTGTGACACATGATAGCCGCCTTCAGTTGACGATGTAGCCGTTCTATAATGCCGTTAGCAGCTGGATGGTAGGCTGTGGTGACGAAGTGACGCGCGCCAATCAGGGTGGTGAGTTCCTTGAAGAGATGGCTCTGGAAGTTTCGGCCGCGGTCTGTGGTCACCCGTGAAGGACAGCCGAATCTAGCTATCCACCCAGATACTAGAGCAGCTGCGCAGGTCTCTGCTGTCATGTCCTTTAAGGGATACGCCTCAGGCCATCGCGTAAACCTATCTGCCATTGCCAATTTCTTAATTAACCCCCGACCCAAAAAGAGGGATGTTATAAGTTTGACGTGTGTATCTGTGTATCTGTGTATCTGTGTATCTGTGTGTCTGTGTATCTGTGTATCTGTGTATCTGTCTGTGGCCTCGTAGCGCCTAAACGAATGAACCGATTTTAATTTAGTTTTTTTTGTTTGAAAGGTGGCTTGATCGAGAGTGTTCTTAGCTATAATCCAAAAAAATTGGTTCAGCCGTTTGGAAGTTATCAGCTCTTTTCTGGTTTTCTTATTACTTTTATCC
Organism: Maniola jurtina; assembly: GCF_905333055.1. Taxonomy (NCBI): domain Eukaryota; kingdom Metazoa; phylum Arthropoda; class Insecta; order Lepidoptera; family Nymphalidae; genus Maniola; species Maniola jurtina. Next base: position 10,168,046 of record NC_060030.1, read on the forward strand.
CAGGACCACCAGAGGTTACGTATTTTCTGACACAGGAAATATGTACGATTGAGTAATGTTAGTAAGTACTAAGAAAGCATGCCTAGCCTACGTGCTAGCTTGCTTAGACGGCGAATTTTCAGGTATCTGATAATCAAGGTACATAAAAACATTACTTACCTCACGTAAATTCGCCAAACTGATTTTTACGTATATTTTAGGCAATATCCTTAAAAATATGTCGCCAATACTCCCAGACACTTCCCGCGTCGGCCGTATTGCTTTGCAGACGCTTTAAAGCTCCCAAAATAAGTAATTACTTTACTGCACGTAAATTCTGATGCTCCATTTTTATATATGTCCACCAGACAACTATTTTAAAACCTTTTACAAGAAGACAGACCGATCCAGAGGGCCAATCATCCCCTAAATTCAATTTTAATGCCTCATTATCTACGCGCATGAGACTGAGTAAGACATGTATTAGGATATATTGACTTCTCTCTCACTCTCTTATAGTTTACTTATGTCAATTAATTATTAATATTAAAAAAAATCTGCTAAAAATTAAAAAAATTGGAGAATTTACGTGAGGTAAGTAATGTTTTTATGTACCTTGATTACCTGATACCTGAAAATTGGCCATCTAAGTAAGCTAGCAGGTCTGTAGGCATGCGTTCCTAGTACATAGTAACACTACTCAATCGTCCACATTTCGTTCGTCAGAAAATACGTGACGACTGGTGGCCCTGGGATCTTTCACTATTGTAACAGAGGTTCATAATATTATGTCAATTGGCAAATGTCAAGTTGTCAAGATGGACGTTGCCTAGATACATAATTATTTATTTGAAAATAATGTTTTGGAAAACTCCGATACTGGACTTCGTCTGTGGTGGCGTTTGCTGGCGCGCGTGCGGTGCTTTTTTGGAGTGTTTTTTTGTGGGAAGTGGCCGGTTTTTGAGTTCTGCTGGTGTTTATTGGTGGTGGAACTGGCTGGGAAGCGCTCTAAATAGCGCCGCGTGTATGTCGGCGGGCGCCGGCACAGACGGAGTCCATATTTATACATATACTTATAACTTGTGAATAACTACAAACTTGACATTGGCTAATCAGTGTAAAGCCAGACGAGAGAAAAAAAAAAAAAAAAAAAAACTCCGATACTTTGGATCGTAGGCGCGGAGTTTCTAATTTATAAAATATTATAATCACAGTTAAACGAGAAAACATTAATTCAATTATAATGACCAACAGTCAACCAAAGGCCACGAACAATCAACCCAAACCCAAACCATAGTCAAACTATTTTTAGGGTTCAGTAGGTATCTGTAGAAAAAAAAAGATGTTGTAGGTAGCCTCGACTGTTGTAGTCGCGTAGGTGTGCATGGCACCATTAAATATCGTAGGAGGCGATGACCCTCCGCGCGGCTGAGGTTCCCGCATCGTAGTCGCTTTGTCGCGCAGGTTTGGATGATGCATTAGGCGCACCTTCTTTTTATTTTATCTGCTTGAACTCAGCTTATTTACTTTGACAAAATACGTTTAAAATTCATCATCATCAGGATCAACCCATCGCCGGCTCACTACTGAGCACAAGTCTCCTCTCAGAATGGAAAGCTACCACACTGGCCAAGCACGTATTGGCACACCTCACGCACCTTTGAGGGAGCATTATGGCCAACTCTCAAGCATGCAGGTTTCCTGACGGTGTTTTCCTTCACCAGTTCGTTGTCTGTCTGTGTATCATCTTTCAAGAGAATCAAAACTTATAAATTGGGTACTTCCCGTTTACGTAGAATCATGCAAGGCAGGTAGCAATATCTTATAGCCCAAGCACTCTACTCCTGTGGCCCAAGTAAAGAGAAAAATCCGACAACTGAATTGTCATTACATAAAAAAAAACTTGTACGGAACTCTTCATGTGTGAGGCAGACTTGCACTTGACCGGTTTTTGAAAGTTATGTCAAATAAAAATTTGACATGCAATAACAAACAAAATGAAATACACGCCACTTTATTCCTTATTTCATCGGGTGAAAGTCGATTTCAATTTAATCGTAGGTATATCTTGAAAAGCGAACTATTATACGACTACGTAAAATGGGTACATTTTTAAAGCAACGACATGTTAGAAACAGATATTTCGTTTTGGTCGTGTTAAACTATGTGAGTCATTGAGATAATTCTTGATTTAGTGATGTTCGGTCAAAAATATTTCATGGAACGTATAATTAACATAACATTGATGTTACTTTTGAAGAGATATTAGCTGCCTTATTGGATTTATATTATTATAGAAATTGGGTTTTAGAATGGCACAAATAAACGGTAATTTATGAATAAAGTTTAAAAAGCGTGAAATAAAAATTAAATTAAAAATTTAAAAAACCCCCGACACATAAACCTCTAAAAAGTAAAAAAATAATAGGTAAATATGTATGGGCCCTTTAAGAATAGTATAAATAGTAAAGTTTTATCCAAGCGCTCGTTGCGTCGGGGGACCGCTAAAGACTATTCTTTCTACAACAGATGACTTTCATAATTTATCATAGGTAGCGGTCCCCTGGCGCAACGAGCGCTTGGATAAAACTTTACTATTTATACTATTCTTAAAGGGCCCATACATATTTACCTATTATTTTTTTACTTTTTAGAGGTTTATGTGTCGGGGGTTTTTTAAATTTTTAATTTAATTTTTATTTTCCTGTAGTTTGTATGCAATTTCTAGTCTACATACCAAATTTCAGCCTTCTAGGACTTCTGGAAGTACCATAGAATTACAGACTATGAATTGTGATGATCATCAGTGAGGGACGAAAACGGCGTATTTTAGGTATCAATAAATCTGTAACCATAAAAGCTAGATATTTGATACTTAGTATATTTGGTAAATTTGCTAAGGACACCTTATACTGAAAATTTCAGCTTTCTAGCGTCATCCAGACCGAAGTTATGACGGGTCGAAAATACGGCGAAACACTTCGAGAAAAAGGTACTACGTAGCGCCCCGGCCGCCGTTTGGCTCGTCTTGGCGGGGGCACTGCCGTGCCCCCTGATTACCATAAAGACAAATCTCAAGGATTGAGAAACGGGGCGTAAAGATTGATATCTACGTAGAGCTCGGATAGTATCAGGCTCACTCGGTTCCTTTACGCATCTATTAGTCTTTTTATAGTACGATTTTTTATACTAGCCATCTAGCTTTTTAATGGCTTGCGTGTAATTCGTGTCAACAATAAAGGCTTCGATAATTCAATACCCATTGGATTGTTGAAGTCTATTATAGTAGAGAGAGGGCCCGTGAGGGCCAGACCTTCGTTATTTTATAAAAACTGAAAGTTACTCTGCTTATTGTCCCCAACACCGGGAGGCACGATCAGCGACTATAAAGTTTGGGTCATGGTGGCTTTAGGAGATAACAGGTAACAAAGGTTTATATTTTATTAGGTACTAACCCAGAGTAGATATTGGAAACAAACACTGGTTTTCTTCTGTAAACGACTAAAAATCACGGTGTATAATTTTCCTAATTGCACCTACATTCCTCTACCAATGCGCAATGTAGTGAAATTCCGCTCTAATTTGTCGTATTATGGTTGGGCAGAATTCAGCACGTGAAATTCCGCGACCTATTTTCCACTACATTTTGTCCATTGGCAAATCTTTAGCATTTTAATTTGAAAACAATCATTTTTATTACCAGCTTATACAATAAAGATATAATTTAATATTTTGTTAGCTAAAACACTAAACTAAACAACTAGAATTTATCTCATGTAATAATATTAAAAATTCGAATGCTGAGTTTTGTTACGAGTGGAATAGAACAGTTTTTTAAATGTTTTAAACAAGTCTAAATTAAAAATTTATAACACCCCCGACAAGTGAAGGTTACAGTAACTAGAAAATAGCTGCTAACTTTCAAACGGCTGAACCGATTTTCTTGGATTATAGGTAAGAACACTCTCGATCAAGCCACCTTTCAAACAAAAAAAAACTAAATTAAAATCGGTTCATTCGTTTAGGCGCTACGATGCCTCAGACAGATACACAGATACACACGTCAAACTTATAACAGCCCTCTTTTTGGGTTGGGGGTTAATAAAATAGATAAGTTAACTCAGGGATAAGCAATGTTTTTCATCCCACGATTAATTGCGTCGGGACTTTAATTTGTCTTTGCCTAACACATTATTGCTTGGCTTCTATAAATATAATTATTTATGTACTCGATATATTAAACTTGGGTAAGACACTCTAATAACCTGAAATTAATTAGGTATGTACCTATTAATAATTCTGTAGCAGCGGCTAACCAGAGCCATAATACACTTGGACGCCATGGCGACGTCATTGGCTACGTAGCCATGGCTATCTCTGTCTACCTACCGTAGCCAAATGAGGTTGCCAATAATTAGGACGACAGTTAGCGAACACGCGAACGTCTGTCCTGGCGATCAGTTGGCCACTGAGTGAGGCATCCTTGTACACAAAATACTGGCGACTTGGCTACGCATCGCCAGGTCGCCAGAGTATCCATTTTCTTCCAAATTGACGATATCACCGGGCTGTAGCCAAGGGGGTTAACTGTCATTCCTTTCAATACGAATTGTTTGGATAGGTAGCCGGTGACGTCACCATTGCGTCCGAGAGTGTTAGCACTCTAAGAAGGTAATTCAAATAAACTGTTAGAAGATTTATGAATAAGAACTCAAACAGAAGAAACTATTTTTTTCATTAGATACCTCATTGTCTCTTTGATATTGATATTATAGTCTGTGGAATATTTGCAATTTGCAACAGAATCCCTACATCGTTCCCAAAGAAAATCCAGAGACAAGTTTAGTTTCGTAATACTGTTAACTTAATCCTTTACTTCCGAGCTTCAATTGTTTTTTCCTTCATTAAGAGCGTAATTGAATTTTTATTCAACCTTGTTATACAAGTACCTACGTAGAAGAGTGGAGTGTGTTTTGTTTTGCTTATTTTTTTTGCATTTCTCCGAAATTGTCCACGGGTGTATTTGTCAGCCCAGTTTCATTAGAGGAATAGAAAACATTTTCTTAGGAGGAAATAAGAGGAAAGGACGAAAGGTTGACTTGGAGCACGATATGTTGTCCCTAACGACTTATTGCGCTACAACTTTTTGCTATCTGTAATCATGCGCTCGAAAATGCCTAAGCGTAATTAAGGCCATTAATATTTTTTTTCGTATTCTCTGAGAAATCTCACCAATATTTGAGAGAATTCCTCTTAAATAATTGTGGTTTCACAAGCACTTCGCATCACACTTGTATTACTTAGCACACAGCATCACACTTAGCACTACATTAATATTATAAAGGGAAAATTTTGTGTGTATGTGTGTGTGTGTGTGTGTGTATGTTTGTTACTCCTTCACGCAAAAACTACTAAACGGATTTGGCTGAAATTTGGAATGGAGATAGATAAAATCGGGGATTAGCACATAGGCTACTTTTATCCCGGAAAATCAAAGAGTTCCCACGTGATTTCAAAAATCTAAATCCACGCTGACGAAGTCGCGGGCATCATCTAGTCCGATATAAAAGTTTTGTAAGAGACGACAGGACAGCTGATGATGACATGAGATTTAGAACCACAGAATGAAGAATTTACCAAAAATATTATAAAACTCCATTTATAGGCAATTCTCTTTTTAAAAAAGTAAACACAAATTTCTTACTCATGGTGATAATTGATGCGACAACACACGATACAAGTAGTATGACACAGATAACATAGATATTAGCGCGGGCTTTCACACCTTTTGGCATTTTCGAATGTGCTTCATTTTAATGGCAGCTTGTTACCAGGGTTGGGAACTCCGGAAGCCTTACAAGTGAATTTTAACGTGACGCATTCCAGTGCTTTCTTCATACAAACGTAAGAGGGCGAACACTACATTATTTGATATTATACGCGCAAAATTAACTATTATGTATATCGATTTGGTCCAGATCGAGAAAGGCTAGCCGGCGCATCGTTATATTGGGGATCTCTTTTTCACACATTGTTAGGTGAAATACCAAACAGATTACCCACGTGCGCCGGCAATTTCGGTCGAGCATACAGCGTCCCCTTAAAATGATATTTTAGACAAGAAAACTAGAAGAAAACTTTAAAGCCATGCGTAAATTAAAAATTTATAACACCTCCGACAAGTGAAGGTTAGAGTAACTAGAAAAGAGCTAATATCTTTCAAACTTTCAAACCTTTGTGTATCTTCAAACTTTGTGTAACAAACAAATACACAGATACACACGTCAAACTTATAATACCCCTATTTTTGGATCGGGGGTTAAATAGTAAGGATTGCGATGATAGATAATAATATGTGACAAATGATATCCACAAGTTCGATTCTAAACGAATCTAAGCATAGATAAACATTTACTCGGAAACATTGTGAACTCACTTTCTCGTATTTAGTTGATCTGAGTTCTGGATCTAATGAATTTTCCCAGCTATGTATAAATAGCGTTCAAAATAATTGATCTTATCCCGGCTTTATGGGCTTGGTTTCAATAGTTAAGGTCCAAATAGAACGCTTTGTTTGCCTGAACGACAATACACTTACCTAATATGAAGAAACATCGAGCCAGCTCAATTTAATGAAACGAGAAAATAAAATAAATACACAAGCTTTTAATAGATTAATCATTTCGAGATAAAAAGATTTCTTTCGACATTAATGGATTTACAAAAATACTTTTTTAAGTAATTAGATACTTATAGCACAGAATACTTAATAGAACCTTCCAGATACAGAAGGGTCACTCCGCAAAAATGTTTGAATGAATGACTCTTATTATCACATCACACTTATGTGTATGTGTGTGTGTGTGTGTGTATGTTTGTTACTCCTTCACGCAAAAAATACTGGACGGATTTGGCTGAAATTTGGGATGGAGATAGATAATCTACAGAATTAGCACATAGGCTACTTTTTATCCCGGAAAATTTCATGGGATTTCGAAAAACCTAAATCCACGCGGACGAAGTCGCGGACATCATCTAGTGACACAATAAAGTGTAATTCCACTCACACAGAGGTGCGGCCTAAAATTTAATTAATGCCTCTTTTTTAAGAGATAGTGTCTTTTCCATATAAACGCTCTTATTTAGATACCTAATAGTATATGAATCTCCACGTTCACTCTTTTCGTATAAGACATTGTTTCCTAAACTGTGGTCCGCGGACCCCTGGGGGTCCGCGAGCATCTATCTTATCTTACTTAGGGCATTAACAAAAATAAATAAATTACGCCAAACATCTCGTAATTATTACGCTTACTATAAGAAATAGTGTTATGCGTGAGCCGTCAAAGGGGCACGCCGCTGCGCCGCCGTAGGTACCTATATATCCCGGGTCACGTGAACAAGTGAGCCCGCGCTGTCACAATTAGTGGTCACGTGAACAAGTGAATCCAAATGACCAACAATCGTTATGAATGTTATTGGATCTTATCGCAGCTTTATTGACACAATTTCATTAGGAGTGAATTTTTTTTTCTACCGAAGGCCAGCATGGTACCTTCTAGTAGGTATAGATGCAATTCAGCCGTTTGAAAGTTATCAGCTCTTTTCTAGTAACTGTAACCTTCACATGTCGTGGGTGTTATACATTTTTAATTTACACTTGTTTTATCTTTATCTTGAACATGACTATAATTCAATTTTTTTCTCAGTTCCTAATGTAGACTTCATAAAAGTCATCATCATCATGATCAATTCATCGCCGGCTCACTACAGAGCACGGGTCTCCTGTCAGAGTGAGAAGGGTTTTGGCCATTGTCTACCACGCTGGCCAAGAGCAGATTGGCAGACTTCACGTACCTTTGAGAACATTATGGAGAACTCTCAGGCATGCAGGTTTCCTCGCGATGTTGTCCTTCACGGTTAAAGCAAGTGATATTTAATTACTTAAAAGGTGGATTTAGCCCCGATCTCCAATTAGGAGACGGATGTCCTAACTACTAAGCTATCATAGCTTTTTACAAGTATCTCACCAAATCTGTTTATTATGCTAAACAGTGACTTATTTTCAGGGAGCTTAAGTTATTATTTGTGCCAATTAAACAATTCATGCGTAGGTATCATACGACAAGTGAGATTCAAACCACAAAAACACCAAGGCCCAAATCTCGATTCCAAAGCAATTAACTGTTTAATTATCCCAGCCGTAATTATCACCCACCTGAAAGTTTTCGCCTGCGGGCATTCGCACAAACCTCATGGGACATGAAACTCAATAATACTATTTTCCAACTGAAAGGAAATAAACTATAAAGCCGGAAACATAATTGAAATACGCAATGCGATTCGAGATAGTGTCAATTTAGTGATTGATTTTAAGAATTATTACTTCCTACATCCGTGATCCTCACACTGTAACTGTCAACTTCGCTGCTAAACGTGGACTTCCGTGGGTCGCAGCCAAAGCGACAATATTGAACACTGTGAATATGTATGGCATTGGCCACAGATGTCTGATGCGAGGATCTTTGAAGAGGTGTCTTCTATTTAGTATAATCGCGTCAGCAGCGGCGCGTCCTTCACGCAATTCAACGCTTCGGCTAAAGAGTTGCCCGCTGACATAACAACGCGCGAGGCAGCGACAACGTTGCTCCACAACATCATTGAATATCACATATCATGTCCAACGTAACTTATAGAGGTGGTAATAAGTACAAGGAGCTGTAGAAAGGCATTCACAAAAGTCACTGACGTTTACAATGCAAAGTGCCTTTAATATACCTTATTTAGCGGCTGTTTAGTTAAAAAATGCTTCGTCTTCTTCTTTCAAATGTCAAATTACTGATGATGCAAATAGAGAAAATATAGGAAAGGCAAAGTGTCCACTGGCAAGTTTTCTTGCAAAAGTTGCTATCATCGTCAAATAAATGCAAATTTCCGGAAGCTTTTAGTATCTTTCTATTCTATCGAATTATAAGACTTTGTCACGTCAAAACTGCAGTTGCACTCAGCCACGCGCCGTGTAACGCACTTCATACAGTTCCATACTCATATTACAATCTAGTACTTGATTTGTTCAACAAGCGTCCTATTAGGCGCTTCACATATTGAAAATATGTTTCCGTCTTAATTTAATGCGTAGATGGATCTATTTCCCGTGTACAATGACCTACTTTACCGCCACCCGTACCTATCGCCCTTTGAATTGGAACGGAAAATGTGAAAAATATTGTAGCAGTTATTCATCGAGATAACGCAAACGCGAGCTTTTTGACACCTTTTACGTTTGACCAGGATCTTACAGGCCACGCGCACATATGGAATTTAGAAACACCTAGTCCACCGAATCCTTGAAAACAGTTCTTCTTCTAAGTTCTAATTTCTTTCACCATTTAATTAGATCCTTTCACCAAGGGTTGCCTGCAGGAGATTACATTTTTTAATAATAAGGCCACCCTTGAACGATTTTTTTATAGTTTCTTCTATATCTTGTGTTTTTTCAATATGTGTGTGTGCAGTAAAAATTTCTAAATAAAATCAAACTAATACTATAAGACGAAAGTTTGTTTGTGTGTATGTATGTATGTTTGTTACTCTTTCACGCAAAAACTACTGGACAGATTTGGCTGAAATTTAGAAAGGAGATAGATCATACCGTGAATTAACAACATGCGCTACTTTTTATCCCGGATATCTTTTTGTCACGCACAACGTAAAGTTTTGATCAAAAGTTAATGAGCCCCGAGTTGTCATAACTCTGATCTTGTTGAATAAAAAACTATATTTGATTGTGCTTAAACCAAGCTTCGAGGATTCTAAATGGAGAAGGAGCTCACAACAAACTCAACCAGGTAAAAAATTCATGCAGTAAGTACGTAGTTATCAGTCGCTGTGAAGCAACTCAAAAGTTTAATCATAATAATTTCATCCGCGCTATTTCAAGATGCTTTCCTTGAAAATGCCATCTCAGTTCTAATAATGATATGCCGATTGAACGCTATCGTCGTTGAAATTATAAGGCAGATTTATTTATTCAATGGATGATGATTGCAACTTCGTTTGCGTGACATTAGGATTTATTGAAATCCTGTCTTCTTATTGCCTGACTGCACTAGTAGAGTGTATTTCAGGGGTAATTCATGGGAAAGGAACCGCAAGCTTACTTTACTATAATCCCAAGAAAAAGGAAATTTATGTCGGTAGGTCACATTATATTATGCGAAGCGAAACAAAACTCGAGGCACCGCATGCATATTGCATAATGACGATCTACCTACCGCGTTTCCATTATTTATAAGCATAAAAAGCATAAAAAAGAAATAAAACAACTCGACAAATTCTGAACAAAAAGAGAGTACTGTGCAAGTCAAATCAAATTCAAAGTCCTGTTAATTCTGTGATTCATAAAGCTTAATAATACTGTCGTAATTCATGCAACGTAAGTCTCCACTACTCACCACAAGTACCTAATTAAATATAACACGAATATATACTTATAGCCTTATGACCTACAATCAATCTGTGTTTGAAAAACATGGATAATAATTAATAAATAATAATCTTTGATCAGAAGTGCACCTTTTTGTTATGATGTTGAGAAGACAATCAGTGGCCAAGTGAAAAAGACCTAAGAGGTAAAAAAAGCTTTTCAAGCATTATAATAGCTCAAATGCTTCAAATAAAGTATGCGCTGGCGATCATCCAAATCGCATCACTTTACAAACGCTCGCTTTCAGAACAATATACTCTTTACTCTTAAACAGAGCCTTTTGTAATCTGGTTTCTTTTTAAATTAAAATCTAAAATGAATTTTCTGATCATTGCTGCAATTTTTTTTTTGCTATGAACGATGTATGATTATAGTTTTAAACTGACTGTCATGCCTACCTCCTTATATTTTTTATATCTCATACAATAAAAAGGAAATACTGTTTCACTGATCAATACCAAGCTACTTTTGAACCTAGCAGGCTGTGCACACTGATTCTCTTTGTATAATGTAGACAAGAAATATGCCCGGAGTTTTCTAAATTATCACGGGATTGAAGTCGCGGGCAGTCACTATTACTTTTTAGGGTTCCGTTGTAAAATAAAAAACGGACCCTGATAGGACCACTTTGTAGTGTCATCAGTGTGATCAGTTTAATTAACTTAAATCTAAGATCTTAATTTAAGATGGTGCAGTCCGTCATTAACTTGTAGTTTTTTACATAAAAGTGTCAGACCTATCTTGTACGTATTGTAAGTTTGTATGGTACGGAATTCTTCGTGCACAGGCCTTCGTGTGCTGATCGGTGATCCTACTCGCACTTGACCGATTTTTTAATAGTACAAAACATATATTAGGTACGAGTATATACCGTATGCCCAATTTCACCAACGACCCATAAGATTTAAGTGACCCATAAGCATATTTAGGGGCCAGTTAGGGGATCGTTTCTGTTTCACCACTTTTAAAGGGTCTCTTACTGACTAAACGGTCCTCTAAATTTAAGAGATGGAATATTGGTCCCATAAACCTTCACATAAGTAAAAGTGACCTCAAAACGACCACATGGACAGTAAATTTTTTGATTTCGTATATAATTTAGACATGGTTGATAGTGTTGATACTATATTTGATATAAATCATAGTCAAAGACCTAAAATATTTAGAAAACGAATAAAATTATGCAATCAACAAAAAAATTTTTTTTAACGGGGAATTAACAATAATATTAAGTACTAGAGGATGCCCGCGACTTCGTCCGCGTAGATTTAGGTTTTTAAAGATCCCGTGGGAACTCTTTGATTTTCCGGGATTAAAAGTAGCATATGTCCGTCCCCGGGATATAAGCTAACCCTGTACCCGTCAGAATCGATAAAACTGTTGGGCCGTGAAAAGGTAAAAGACAGACAGACAGACACACTTTCGCATTTATAATATTAAGTATGGATTTTATAAAATGAAATTACTGATTTAAATAAGTTCTCAAAATATAAAACAAACAGTCAAACTCAAAGAATTTCTCATTCCTACTCTATGGCTTCTGTGCTCTATGCCTATGGCACAGATCAAAAAGAGTGTCAAATAGGGTGACTTGTCAAACATAGACTAAAAATATAATGTTCTTATTAAATATTCACTTAGAATGCGTATATGTATCGGTCAAAATACAATATGAATATTTCTTGGTTAAAATAATACATGAATACGTATCTATTGCATAAAAATAAATCATTTCCGATAAAACCGGTAACTATAATTTTGTATCAAGCACTATCGTCGTAAAAAATCTGTCACATAGGGAGGAGTCCCATAGTTAGGGGCCTGTTGCGTTCGTGAAAACAAATTTTAGTTAAGGGTTGGTTTAGGGGACCTTTTAGCTTAGCGGTCGCTTAGCTATGTGACTGTTTAGGGGTCGTTGGTGAAATTGGGCATTACATACACATAATAGATTTACAGAATTGTTTGATAAACCGAAAAAGATATGCAATTACTTGGCACTTTGACCTATTGATAGATAGGTTATTTGGCTACAATGGAATTCCATACGTTTCAACGCTCACATGAATTGAGCATCGAGTACCATTCAAATTGCATCGCTTTGAAAGCCTTTGCTAAGGCGTTTGCTTTTGGAATACAATTCCCACTTCATTGCAGCCTGCCTGCCTGAATTCTTTGTAGCGTGGTAGGGCTTGTAAATACTTATACACTTTAGATACATACCTTCTTACCTAAATTGTACCTATTAGGGAGAATCGGTTGGTAGGATAAATGTCAAAATTTTCCCGATAATATTTTTGCTATGCTTATTTTCTTTTTTTCACTGTGGCGACCGACCAACTGTTTGTTGTGTGACGACGGTAAATCGCGGCGGGCAAATTCCAAGAATGCCACCTGCATATTGCAGCTGCGAGCGCACCTGCTAAACACACCTGCGCGCAGCCGGTAAGAACCGGTATTTACTGGCTTTTGCGTAAACAAGTACGGTGGACGGGGAAAGACTATAAAAAGGCTTTCCCCAGATTCCCAGTGTTCAGTGCGTTTCATCAGTCTACGTTGACACACGTTGCGTTCCCTTCGTGGACGACTCGCGATAATGAATAGAACGCATTCTGTTCCATGTAAATAATTAGTTAGCATTGTAAATACAACTTTAGTGTAAATTTTCTTATTGTGTATTATATAATGTGGGTAACAATAAACCAGTGTACATAACTTTGGGTGTATCATTTAACACCAGCGGAGTCATATATATATACACCACATATTGGTGACTTCCGACGTGATTAGTCACCACATATTGGTGACTTCCGACGTGATTAGTCACCACATATTGGTGACTTTCCGACAATTTTAAATCAACATTTTTAATATTTGTGTTTAAATAATTACGTAAATTATTTTTAATTTTTATTATTTTTACGTAAAATTTTAAATAATGCCGGACACACAGTGCGCGAGTGAAAACGCGACTGACTCTAAACTTTTCCGGATCGGTGTTAAAACTCCACCGTTTTGGCCTGAGAAACCAAAACTTTGGTTCGCGCAGCTTGAAGGACAATTTGCTTTAGCTAACATCACCGCGGACAATACCAAGTTTTATCACGTGATCTCAGTGCTCGAACACAAATACGCGGCCGAGGTCGAGGATGTTATTGTGAGCCCTCCCTCGGAAAATAAATACGAAATTTTAAAAACTCAGCTCATCGAACGATTATCCGCGTCGCGCGGTGAACGGCTCAAACAGCTGTTAATGAGTGAGGAGCTGGGTGACCGCAAACCTAGTCAGTTTTTGCGGCACATACGGAGTTTGGCGGGCGCCGGATATCCCGACGAATTCCTACGCACCTTGTGGTCGAGCCGGTTGCCTAACCTGCTGCAAAGTATCATTGCAATGCAGGAAAGCTTACCGTTAGACCAGGTGGCCCTCTTGGCCGACAAGGTCCATGAGGCTTCGCCCGCGCATAATACGCAGGTCGCCGCCGCGTCTTCTTCTTTCGCGTTAACCCAAGTGAATAGGAAATTAGATGATTTAGCGGCGAGATTCGAAGCTCTGGAGGCGGTGAGTGGTCACCGCACCACCGGGCGGCACCCTTCGAGACCGCGCGGACGCGGCCGCGGCGCGCACAAGTCGCGCAGCCGCTCCCGCGCCGACGGCCAGGTTCTGTGTTGGTATCACGAGAAGTTCGGCGCAAAGGCAGCTAAGTGCAAATCACCGTGCCATTTTTTAAAGTAGCGCGGCCGTCTACGTCGGCCGCGATCCCCTACCACGAGTCTGATTCTCCCCCGTACCAAGAGTGTAATTTTGTCCCCTACTACGTGTGTAAGGATGACCCCTACTACAAGTGTAATGTTGTCCCCTACCAAGAGTGTAATTCGGTCCCCTACCATAAGTGTGATTCGGTGTGCGGTCGATTGTTCGTAACCGACGCAAAGACTAAAGTGCAGTTTTTAGTTGATACGGGATCGGACTTATGCGTTTTCCCGATTAGTTATTTAGGTAAACGGCAACGTCCAAAGACGAACTTTGAACTCTTTGCTGCCAATAACACCGTCATAGCTACTTATGGTTGGCTAAGCGTTACCTTAGATTTAGGTCTGCGCCGCTCTTTTAACTGGCGTTTTATAATTGCCGATGTCAGCAAACCTATTATTGGCGTTGATTTTTTATGTTTTTATAATTTACTTGTTGATGTTCGAGGCGCTCGTTTAGTTGATAAGACTACGTCGCTTACATCAGCTGCCCTGGTTGCATCCGCATGCGCTTACCCTAAGGTCAAAGTCGCGGTTACTGGTGATTCTAAATACCACCAATTGCTGATGGAGTTCCCTGACATTGTGAGGCCGACTGGATCTCCTCTAGAGCGGGAATGTAAACATCAAACGCAACATTTTATAAAAACTACATCTGGCCCGCCTGCCAGCTCTCGGCCGAGGCGGTTGGCGCCTGATCGGTTAAAAATAGCGAAGCAGGAGTTTGAAGATATGGTTCGCACGGGTGTCGCGCGCCGTTCTGAGAGTCCTTGGTCATCGCCTTTACATTTGGTGCCTAAAAAGGACACGGGTTGGAGACCTTGCGGTGACTACCGGGCGCTTAACGCTCGTACCGTACCGGATCGATACCCGGTACGGCATATCGCCGATTTCTCTCATAATCTTCACGGTTGTAAAATTTTTAGTAAACTAGACCTAGTGCGTGCTTATAATCAGATTCCTGTAGCGCCTGATGATGTACAAAAAACGGCAATCACGACACCTTTCGGACTTTTCGAATTTCCATACATGAGCTTCGGTTTGCGCAACGCGGCCCAAACGTTTCAGCGTTTTATGGACGAAGTCCTAAGGGATCTTGATTTCTGTTTTCCATTTATCGACGACGTGCTCATCGCTTCGGCCGATGAGGCACAGCATGTCGAGCACCTACGCATAATCTTTCAGCGTTTCAACGAACATGGCATTTTGCTTAATGCTAGCAAATGCGTGTTCGGTGTTCAGGAAATAGAGTTCCTAGGCTACCTGGTTTCTCCTGACGGAACTAAACCTATCGGAGATAGAGTCCAGGCCATACGAAATTTTTCGCGGCCAAAGACTATTCGGGACCTTGGGCGTTTTCTAGGTGCGTTAAATTTTTATAGACGTTTTATTACTGGTGCTGCTAAGTTACAGGTTCCTCTTCACGGTCTGCTTAGTGGTCCAGCAGTTAAAAGTAGTACCGAAATTAACTGGACTCCCGCCTTAGAAGAAGCTTTTAACAAGTGCAAAGAGAGTATTGCTGATGCTGCCCTTCTGGCTCATCCAGATTCATCTGCCCCTCTTGCTATCGTTACGGATGCGTCTGATTCCGCTATCGGGTCGGTTCTCCAGCAACAAGTTCAAGGGCATTGGCAGCCGCTCGGTTTTTTCTCGCGGAAGTTAACGCCAGCTCAGAGTAAGTACAGCGCGTACGATCGTGAGCTGTTGGCGATTTACGAGTCGGTTAAATACTTTCGTTATATGGTCGAATCAAAACCTTTTTACATACTTACCGATCATAAACCGATAGTCTCTGCATTTAAAAAACCCTTGGATTCGTGTTCTCCGCGGCAATTTCGATATCTTGATTTCATATCGCAGTTTTCTACGGATGTTCGGTATATCGCCGGAGAAGACAACGTAGTCGCGGACGCGCTATCAAGGACGGAGGCTATTGCACCGGTAGATGAACTATTAAACGCGTTAGCTAATTCACAAGCTACAGATTCCGAATTAAGGGAATTATTACGAAACGGTTCGTCTCTTAAATTAGAAAAAGTACATTACGGATCTGTAAAATTATTTTGTGACGTTTCTGGTACTAAGCAACGCCCTTATATAACACCAGAGTTTAGAAAGATAGTTTTTGATAACCTTCATAGGTTAAGCCACCCTAGCGCCAGGACCACTATTAAATTGGTGACTGAGCGATACGTGTGGCCAGGTATTAGGAAAGATTGCCGCAGCTGGGCACGCTCCTGTATCGCCTGTCAAAAATCTAAAGTTTCGCGTCACGTACATGCCCCAGTTAGCGATTTCAAACTTCCGTCTAGCCGTTTTTCTCACGTCCACATAGACTTAGTAGGTCCTCTCCCTGTTTCTGACGGGTACAGGTACTGTTTCACCGCGGTCGATAGATTCACGCGATGGCCTGAAGCAGTACCACTTCATGATATAACAGCGGAGAGTGTTGCTAAAGCCTTTATTTCCTCATGGATATCCCGTTACGGGTGTCCATTAAAGGTAACAACGGATAGGGGAAAGCAATTTGAGTCGCACCTCTTCAGCAAATTGTCAGCAATGATCGGTTCTCAACATCTTAAAACGACTGCGTACCATCCGGCTGCCAATGGTCTTGTGGAACGTTTCCATCGACAATTTAAAGCAGCATTAATGTGTCACGCGAATGATAGTTGGACCGAACAACTTCCACTCGTTCTATTAGGAATTCGCAGTGCATGGAAGGACGATCTTTCAGCGTCCAGTGCCGAGCTTGTTTATGGAGAGCCACTCAGGCTACCCGGCGATCTATTCGAGCCATCTGCTGACAAACAGACTGACTACACCGATTTTCTTGACAGGTTCCGTCTTCATATGAAGAAGTTACAACCTACTCCAATTGCTCGCCATGGTTCGAGCAAAGTTTTCGTTTTTAAAGACTTGTCAACGGTTTCGCATGTCTTTTTACGACAGGATTTTGTCAGAAGATCGTTGCAACCTCCATACGCCGGCCCATTTAGGGTGGTGGAACGGAATGATAAGTTTTTTAAGATCGACGTAGCAGGCAAAATAGTTACCGTTTCGATAGACAGGTTGAAGCCAGCCTATATCCTAACGGATAAACCAGGTAGCGTTACTCCAACAGCTGCTGTTCTACCTGCGAGGGATTCTATCGCGGTCCCTCCTTCAGAGCGACCACCCGCAGGTCAAACTACCTCTCGCTCTGGTCGCCGAGTTAGGTTCCCGGATTTTTATCGACCCTAAAGGTCTCCGGGGGGGCTGATGTGGCGACCGACCAACTGTTTGTTGTGTGACGACGGTAAATCGCGGCGGGCAAATTCCAAGAATGCCACCTGCATATTGCAGCTGCGAGCGCACCTGCTAAACACACCTGCGCGCAGCCGGTAAGAACCGGTATTTACTGGCTTTTGCGTAAACAAGTACGGTGGACGGGGAAAGACTATAAAAAGGCTTTCCCCAGATTCCCAGTGTTCAGTGCGTTTCATCAGTCTACGTTGACACTCGTTGCGTTCCCTTCGTGGACGACTCGCGATAATGAATAGAACGCATTCTGTTCCATGTAAATAATTAGTTAGCATTGTAAATACAACTTTAGTGTAAATTTTCTTATTGTGTATTATATAATGTGGGTAACAATAAACCAGTGTACATAACTTTGGGTGTATCATTTAACACCAGCGGAGTCATATATATATACACCACATCACTAACAATACAATAATAATACTCGCAAATAAACCTAAAATAAACAAAGTCACATTCGTCCACCAAGGGTCTGCACCAATACTGTTCATAAACTATGCTCAATATTCTATGATATCAGTAGATGTGTTTAGTGAAATAGTCTGATTGAGTCGTCGTTTTAACATCACCCGGGCGTTAGCCAAATCCCTAAGGGAGTTGGCTAACTCCCGGCTTATGCCATTTTGCTGCAACATATAGATACTTACATATATAGTGATTTTGCCTCAAAAACAAATTGTTCGGAATGATAGTTTTAGCACATGAGTAGATACTATATTATCTAATTACTCATTTATTATAAGCGGTTGTGACGGACGCATAGATCAACAGAAGGACGGACGAACAGACAAAATCGCATCATAAGGTGATCAATTTTACCATTTTGTTTCGAAAACCTAAAAATAGTTAAGTAATAACACCTTCACAATTTGAATTTGGCTTATGTAAAGTGAGCGTTGAAAATTATTCAAATTGCATCACATCGAGAGTGCTTGCTTTAGGAATACCTACAATAACGAATGCGCTCACTGATACTGACTGCGCTCCAGTGGAGCTTGATAAACTTTAAGGCTGCCTTTTCACCAAGCTTCAGTTTATGTTTAGTGAGGAATTATTGTGAACCTCACCTTATTTTGTTCGCTTCGTTTTCATATCTGAGCCACAATATGAAGAGAGACACACTCACACACACAGAGAGACACAGACAGAAACAGTAGTCCAACGCCTTTGATCTCGAGGTAAATGACGACCACGACGATCCTTCAACATGGAGCTCCTCCTTCGTCCCGCACGATTGATCTGTCTAGACGGCTTCTTCAAATCTCTGTATGTAAATGTCATATCTTTACTCTGTGGCTAAGCTCATCTTAGATCAAGAAGCGAACAAAGTGAACCTTATGAGCTCAGCTAGTACTAAGCCCCCTGAGATATTAAATTAAGGCTAAACCACTTAGCTTTGGTAGAGAACGATTCAGTTTTACAACTTAGCTTCAAGCCTTCAAGCCTACACTCTCGAATCGCTTAACAACCTCACGTATGATGGGAAGACAGCCTTATTATTATAACATAAGTTTCCAATCCTACTTTGCACTTTCTTCCCATGAGAAAATATGTAATATGTTGAAATACCAATATAGATAAAAGCAAAAATCTGTTTTTAATGCATGCAATTGGTTCCTTCTCCATACAAACGTATTATGATGACTATCTATTCTATTTTTTGTTATTTTAAATCAAAGACTAATCTAATATTGATTTATCGCTTCATTATCTATGTCCAACAACAATAAATATACTAAAATTATTTTACTTTGCAAGTCATATGATGCATATGTCTAAGCACTTCTTTGTTCATAAATAATGTAAGTATTACGTTTTTAAGTACATAGTTTAAAATTGTACTCACATTTTTGGTCAAATAAAATAAATAAAACACTTTACTTAATTGTGAGTCTTAAAGTAATCTCTACGACCTCACGATGCTTAAAAGACACAAAAGTTACTTTTACCTCAGGTTCACAAGAGAGAAGAGAGTCACAATACACAATCGCAAAACGCTGAAAAACCTCCGAGGGTCCTTTTTGACCTGATTCGTATTGACTTTGATATGTGTTTTGCCCTGAAAGCATTCAATAAGATACTCGCTACTTTACGAGAGAAAGCGCCTTTTAATGGAGTGTCCTCGAAGAGAAATTATGCGATTTTCAGTAATAAGAAATTATAATTTAAATTTAGTAGGTCTGCGTACACGCCAAAGTGTTCTCTTGGTAGCGATATTAGCAGAGGTAAATCGATTAACCAAATATTTAGGCTATGTACCTACATTAGAATATTCCTCACATAAGTTTCAAAAAGTATACATTTTACCTTCCATGTTTTTGCAATAAATGATCAGAATTTTGAGGGAGCAAGAGAATTAGAAAGATAGTTAAGAGTTTGGGAAAAGGTATACAATTAAGTATTCAAACTTCTTTTTACTTAACTCTTCTTTCTTATACATAAGTATAATTGAAGATATCATATTAATTATCTGCGTTATATAAGTTTCTACGTTAAATTTTTAGACCAATATAACGTGAAAACTGAAAACGCCTAAGTATACCAATTTATATCGGACTGTCCCAGACAAGCATGCAGTCGCTGCACTAAGTTACAGTTATGCTAGATTAGAAACTGAGATACAATTATAGAAACAAAGTCGCGAGGCCAGAACGGCAAAATGTACTTTTTACCCGACTGCGGCTAAGCCAAAAGGAAGATACTTAACCCAATGAGCTCTAGACAATAATACCCCACATGCTATGGTAAATAAAATAAAAAAATTCGACTCACTCTGGAAATTATTTGGGTTTGAGTCAATGTTGTACACCAAAAACAAAAATTTCAGGTCCGTCACTCATTTCATCTAGGTGATAGAGACCCTGTGACACGCGGGCAGACAGACAGGCAGACAGCAGAGTGACATTAATAGGGCTCCGTTTTTACACTTTGGGTAGGGAACCCTAAAAACGACATCCAAGTAATTTAATTAATTACTGTAGGTAACTCATGAGTCATAAACGTTAAAAGTGTGCCGATAAACTACCTGTATAACAGGCAGCAGCTGAAACAAAATTAGGTACCTATTACCTTAACCAAAGGTAGCAAGAATTTAATAAAAGGCAAGCGGATGTGTGGCTTT
Source organism: Maniola jurtina (assembly GCF_905333055.1). Lineage (NCBI taxonomy): Eukaryota > Metazoa > Arthropoda > Insecta > Lepidoptera > Nymphalidae > Maniola > Maniola jurtina. The sequence continues at coordinate 10,188,685 of NC_060030.1, forward strand.
TCCCTTCTAATATATTATTTTATATTATCATCCTAAAGTGAAAGACTCATGCTTTTACAACCTTTATCACTGCGTATAATTTAAAATGAAGTCTACTCTTTGGTGTAACTTCCATCTTTGCCCATCCTTGTCCTGTATTTAGCTTCTCTGTAAGATTCAACCTTTATCTTCTTGATTTGTCTCTAAAAGTTGCCCTTGGTATTTGGTTTTAGAAGATTACTTACCACGGTTCTCATTACATTCTCGATTGCTTAATATTCAGTGGCCTTTAAAACCTCGCGAACATACTTATGTATGGTAAGTAAATAAAGTAACGGAACTTTTGCGACACTAGTAATATGCAGTTGGTAGGTAAATAATCATGCAGCGTAAGGTAATGCCTACTCTACTAGTACTGCTGCCTAGATTTTAGTGTGGTTATTAAAATTCTAATAACCTAGAATTAGAACGTAGTAGGTAGCTGTGTTTGATCTTATCAATGTTTGAACTTTTCTTTTAGAAATAAGTAGGTTAGGGCAAAATACAGCATACAAATAATTAAAAAAAAATGCAGTGTAATGTCGTGTGCGAATCCGACTTGCGCTCGACTAATTTTTATTTGTTTGTTCATACATTACACAAGAACCTTTGACTAACTATTTATAGTACCTACCTACTTCAACTTTGGCAGCAAATAGCCTAACTAAACCTCTGGACATAGGACGGTTTTTAAACGGAAGCAAATGAACTTCCCGCTAATTAGCAACGCGAAGCCTTCATTTGCGTTCAGAATATTCACCAAAGGGAATTTAAGCACCCCATTTTAATGTTTCTAAGCACGAGTTCAATAAAGAGCCTTATCAGGCTTGAAATAAGGTTAACTTTATCAAGCCTGATGGCTTTACCTATAATAACGGACAATCGGATTTTTAAATAGGAACCTGCCCATCCTACCATTTATAAGCGGTGGTACCCTAGTAATTAAGAATACGGCCTCCTATTTGGGAGTTTTCCGAGCACGAACCTCTTGCTCGGTAGTGAGCCGAGAGGGCTCTAGATCCGTCACTCGTTTCCACTCGTTTCATACAATCGTAGTTCCAATTTCATTTGAATATTAAGCAACCAAAGTCCATGAAATTTTGCACATATATTCTAGAAACTAATATCTATGTCTGTGGTTTTCCAGATTTCTGTTAAAATATTCGGTTTCAAAGTTACGCGGTCTTAAAATTTTCATACAAATCTTTGAGCCCCTGTAATTTTAAAACTACATATTTTTAGAAAAATCTAAAACACCACAGACACAGATATTAGTTTCTAGAATATGTCTGCAAAATTTCATGGACTTTGGTTGCTTAACATTCAAATGAAATTGGAACTACGATTGTATGAAACGAGTAGAAACGAGTGACGGAGAGAGCCCTGTTACATTTAGGTATAATATGACCAAGCCAATTATGTCGCTTATTGACAGAATACTACTAAATATACAGATCATAAAGATACCTAGAATTGTGTTCCCTAGAATCCGATCGAGTGAAAGTATATTATATGTAGATCTATTTTCCGTTAACACTGACCCAGTTGGTGCCAATTGTATTGTTGATAATCCGCCCGTCGAATTGGAACGGAAAGTATGGAAAATATTGTTGGTGAATTCTATATTAAGAGGTAACCTTAACCTATGAATAACCGAAATTTAGCACTAGTGTTGATTTAAGGCCGTAATCCAGGTAAAATCACCTAAGTTATCCACATTATTTCATTATTAGTTTGTAACAAGTATCATCTACAAAAAGAATAAAACGCAAAAAAAATTAACACCATAGAATTCACTTTCTGAACTTATACGAGTAGATTAGGTGACTTCGTTAGGGTAAAATAAAGCTAATATGTACTAACAATTGCAAATAATTTATTATTGTTGTATTTACTTACTTGCTCCTTTTTCCGTGGTGGTAGGTGGATAGTGATGATTCCACATACCCCGATTGCCATCTCGACCTGTCGCGTACTATATATAGACCCCAATTAAACAGATTTATTTTACTACTAGCTGACTCCCGCGACTTCCCGTAGGAACTTTGATTTTCCGGGATAAAAAGAAGTTTGTGTTAAGTTATCTCCATTCCGAATTTTAGCCAAATCCGTTCAGTAGTTTTTGCGTGAAAGAGTAACAAACATACACACATACACACACACAAACCGTCGCTTTTATCATATTAGTGTGATACTCCGTAATATACAGAATCTTTCGAGAAAGCCTTGGACGCTTTGCTGGTTATCTCCGCTGTCGCGACGCCCACTTGCGTAGAAGGTGATCAGTAATCGATAAGCAATGCTGAGCAATTCTGATATTATGCCGATTCGCTGCGGTCTTCATTATAAATGTGAACATTAACAAAAACAAAAGGGAAACCAAGAAGAAACAACAAGTGGTTTTTGAGTTTCGAAGTCGTAAATTTTAGCATCACTAATACAAATAAAACCTCTCCACAACAAACACTTTCTTTTCGGTATTTTTTTTTTCGTAATTCGCTCACTCTACACGAGTCTCCATGAGGTGGCGCTTCCAACATCAATGGATCACAATTATTTTTACCAACACCATACCATTGCTTCTTTATTCTTGTAATAATATTTGGGTGATATTTCGTCCAAAACAAACGAAGGTAACAAATAAATGTAAAAACAATCTTCTTCTTCTTCCAGCCCTTATCCCATGCTACGTGGGGTCGGCACAACATGTCTTCCTCTTCCACTCTCTTCTGTCATCCATCAACTTATCATCTACCCCTTTAATACGCATATCCTCTTTCACGCAATCCATCCACCTTTTCTTTGGTCGTCCTCTTCTCTTTTCTCCATCCACATGCATATTTAACATTCTTCTAGTGATATGACTCTCTTCCCTCCGCATTACATGCCCATACCATGCCAGCCTATTACTCCTCATTTTTTCTACCACTGGTGCTACTTTTAAACTTCCCCTTATATATTCATTCCTTATCATATCCATTCTTGTCACACCACACATCCATCTCAACATTCGCATTTCGGTCGCATGTACTCGTCTTTCATCCTTCCCTTTTACCGCCCAACATTCTGAACCATACAATGTGACAGGTCTAACGACAGTTTTGTAAATTTTCCCCTTAAGTTTAAGGGGCATTTTCGGGTCGCATATAACACCTGAGACCTGTCGCCATTTCATCCATCCCGCATTCATTCTATTGTTCACGTCTCGATCAATGCTACCGTCACTTTGGAAGAGCGAACCGAGGTACCGGAAATTGGAGCAGACAGGTAGAGTTACGCCATCCAAACAGATATCAGAGAAACTGGAGGGGCCACCGAAGTCACAGAACAGATGTTCTGTCTTCGTTCGGCTGATCCTCAGGCCAACACTCTCCAATTTCTCTTGCCATCTACGCAATCTGCTCTGGACGTCGGCCGCATCTTCTCCGACAAGCACAATGTCGTCGGCAAACAGCATGCACCAGGGCGCTTGTTCCTGTATGTTTGACGTCAGAGCATCCATTACCAGGACAAACAAATAAGGACTTAAAGCCGATCCCTGATGCAAGCCTACTTCCACATTGAACTTGTCCGTAACGCCAGCTTCTGATCTGACCCTTGTACTCGCTCGTCTATACATCGCTTTCACAAGCCTCACATACTTCTCAGGCAATCTCTTCACTTTCATAGCCCACCACAAAACTTCGCGAGGAACTCTGTCATATGCCTTTTCAAGGTCGATAAATACCATGTGCAGGTTTCTATGTGCATTCTTGTATTTCTCGCAGAGTTGACGGAGTGCGAATATTGCATCTGTCGTACCTCGACCTGGCATAAACCCGAACTGGTTTTGGGTAACCTCAGTCTCCTCTCTCATTCTTCTTTCTATCACTTTTTCCCAAATCTTCATACTATGTGACATGAGCTTTATTCCTCGGTAGCTGTTACAGTCTTGTACATCACCCTTGTTTTTGTAAATGGGCACCAGCAAACTGTTGCACCACTCTTCTGGGATCTCCTCCTCGTGTAACATCTTATTGAAGAACAAAGCCAGCCAGCTCCATCCATCTCCTTTTAGACACTTCCATACCTCAGCTGGTATACTATCTGGCCCTGTTGCTCTACCATTTTTCATACTTAATACTGCCATTCTTACTTCATCTATACTCACCTGTTTCACCACACCCAAGTTAGTTGGTACATTAGCTAGCTCTCCACTCCACTCATTCTCTTCGTTCATTAACTTCCTGAAATATTCTCTCCAACGGTCTTTTATGTCATCGTCATTCGTTAAAACTTTCTTTTCGTTATCTTTATGCATTTAATGTGGGAAATATCCCTTTCATTCTTTTCTCTTGCTTTTGCTAGTCGGTATAGGTCTTTTTGGCCTTGGGGGCTTTCAAGAGACCTATACAATTTTTCTTGTGTCTTTCCCCTTGCGATAGCGACAGCTCTTTTAGCTTTCTTTTTACACTCCATATATAGTTCCTTTTTATTCTGTTTCACAATCACGTCACTATCACTCACACCTTTCCACTTTTTAAAGGCATCCTTTTTTTCTTTCAGAACTTTTTGTACGTCTTCACTCCACCACCACGTGTCTTTATCTATCTGTCTTTTATTTTTCGTCTCACCAAAAACATCCCTTGCAACTCTCCTCATACATGAAGCCATTTCATTCCAGCACTCATTCACTGATTTCTTTTGAAAATCACCATCCATCTCGATCATTTTATCTACCACTTGTCTCTGAAACTCTTTCGCACATTCCTCTTTTTCTATCATGTACCATTTTATTTTAGGGAGGGTTTTAGGCTTGGGCTTAGCGGTTTTAAACTTTACATTTATTTCCACTAGCAAAAGTCTGTGTTGGGATGCCAATGGTTCACCCGGTATGACTTTACAGTCTTTTACTGCGTTAATATTTTTCCTACTAATTAGGAAATAATCTATTTGTGATCTGTGTTTGCCACTTTGATAGGTAATTAAATGCTGGTCTCGTTTCTCAAAAAATGTATTTACTATAGCCATGTCAAAGGCAGATGCTGATTGCAGTAATGTTTCTCCCTCCCGGTTACGAGTCCCAAAACCCCAGCTCCCATGCACTCTTTCAAAACTTTCATTCGATTTTCCTACGTGACTGTTAAAATCACCTCCTATATATATTTCTTCGCTTTTGGGGACACCCATCATAACAGCATCAAAATCCTTCCAAAACTTCTCTTTCATATCATCATCACATCCTACCTGCGGCGCATACACACTCATTATGTTTGCAACTACGCTTTGTAGAACTAGCTTGACAACTATAATTCGGTCGTTTACTCTTTGTACATCCGTCACACATTTTTTCAACTCTTTGTCTAGCACCACTCCTACACCATTTTTCCTACCATCACTTCCACTATAGAAAAATTTATACCCAGCCCCAATTTCCCTCGCTTTCGTACCCTTCCACCTCGTTTCTTGCAAACATGCAACATTTATTCTTCTCCTTTCTAATACATCTGCTAACTCTCTTCCTCTTCCATTCATCGTTCCTACATTCCAACTACTCATTCTCATTCTTACTTCTCGGACTCGCTTCTTACGTCGCACCCGTCCCTGATGCAACAACCCTTGTCCATTTCCCACAGGCGCCGGGTGCTGCTCCTGCGCGTCGCCTCGGGGGTACGCCCTAGCAGTATCGCACATTCCTTTAATACTTGACATGACATGTTGTAAGGTGTTTTGGCATGTAGTTTAACAGCCGGCCGCCTGCCTGACGCTAACCCTCCTTGGGGATGCTTTTGTTGGTGGGATGTCGAACCGCCACCATTCGGTTTATCCCTTAGTCGCCTTTTACGACATCCACGGGAAGACATGGAGCGGTCACATTCTTAAGCCGGAACCGCACGGCGTTAAATGTTAAAACAATATTGATAAAAAAAGAAAACCGGCCAAGTGCGAGTCAAACTCGCGCACCGAGGGTTCCGTACTCGGGTATTTTTACCGACATTTTGCACGATAAATGAAAAATTATTATCTTTAAAAATAAAATATTTTTTTTTTTTAGAATGTACAAGTGCTTGCCTTTCATAATATATGATACCTCACCTGGTATAGTTTCTTACTTTGAAATTTGAAACACGTTTTAATTTTTTTTATTGATGTAACCACAAATTCATGGTTTTCAGATTTATTCCTATACTTGTATTATAAAACCTACCTACCTGCCAAATTTCTTGATTCTAGGTCAACGGGAAGTAGGTACCCTATAGGTTTTCTTGACAGACACGACGGATGGACCGACAGACAGACAGACAACAAAGTGATCCTATAAGGGTTTCGTTTTTCCTTTTGAGATCCGAAACCCTAAAAAAGGGATATTTAGTTATTTATTTGTTTTAGGTACCCAAAGGATAACTTTGGTATTCATGGCTATCAGCTTACAAGCAGCCTTAAAACATTTACGCGCCGGGCGTTGTTGCAAACTGCACTACACAATCTGGTTGTTCATATTACGGAGTGACCCCGAGGGCTCTCCAAATTGCAGCACTTTGAATGTGCTTGTTTGCGGAACTAAATTACCACTACCACATGCTGACCAAACCGCTACCCATAACAGAGCACGATAGCTTTTGTTATTCAATTAATTACCCTCTTAGTATCGCTGAACGTTTAGACCTAGATTTATGGAAAGTTGTTACGGTGGGGGATATATATTGGTATTTCATCCTCATAGCGGCAAGCGTTCAACACGGCACGGTTCTTCTCTCAAAATGAGAAGGGCTTAGGGCATTGGTACTTGGCTTAGATTAATTCTCCTCCATAGAATATGTACGGTGTTAGAAGCCAACGTGTTTGATCCTACCAATATTATAAACGTGAAAGTTTGTATGTATGGATGGATGTTTGTTACTCTTTCACACAAAAACTACTCGACGGATTTGGCTGAAATTTGGAGGAGAGATACATTAATACATAGGCTACTTTTTATCCCGGAAAATCAATGAGTTCTTACGGGATTTTTAAAAACCTATATCCACGGGAACGAAGTCGCGGGCATTAACCAATAAATCGTATAACATGTTTAGTTGGTGTAAATAAATGCGCTAATCGTTTCCACTAGAAATTCAATGTGACCAGATTTTCTAATGTAACTAAACTAATGTAACTAATCCACATTATTCTTCACATATATTATCTAATGATGATGTAGCCGGCAAACGTCATCATGTGACATCTCCATAATACGACATATCTGCGACATTACTACGGTATTACTACGACATGACTACGACATTACTACGACATGACTATGATAAATTAAAACATAACTGATGTCGCATTTTTGACTTGAAAAGGTATACTCAGGTTACTGAAGTTAATTAAGAACTGGCTGCTATTAATTTTTAAGGTAAGAAAAAGTTTCCGCGACTATAAAATCAGCATTGGAATAGACGTAGGCCATTACAAGCCACTTGAAATCGTTGGTGCACGACGATTGCCGAGGGATGCTATAATTTCAAAGCTTCAAGTCAAGTATCGTTGAGCTCCATAAATTCAAATGCTCTTTTTTCTGCTAATTGCAGATTCCTGTAGTACTTTTGTACTTACTAGTTAAATTAATAAACTTCTCAAGTACGTACTTCATTGCAAAAATAGGGTTCCATAGTGATATATTAATAAAAAACCTCTTATTTTAAACCAAAATGAAGAATTTATTTTGCGTTTCGTTTTCCTTCTCACATCTATAATAGCATTAAATCGCCTTATAGCTTATGTTTTTTTTCACTTGATAGTCGTGATAATTTTGTATGTTAGGTATGTGCTAATTTTCTCGAATATGTAGATTATTTATTCAGTAAATAGTAATTTAGGAGTTCGAGATTGAGACATGCAACTTACGTGAAATACTTGGGCGCTTATGTTTCGTATAGGTATTGTAATGGGCATACTTATTAAAAGCGAACAAATTAGCATAAAGGACTCGGTGCTAAATAATTACCACCTCCCAAGAACATTAGTAACACCAAAGGAACCGTCAATGCGTTGCCGGCTTTATAAGGATTTTACAACGGTACTTTAAAAATTCATGTTACAGAATGCTGATAAGAGAGCAAAAGGTTCTTTAGGAAACACATTTTCCATCTTTGAACTAAGTGAATGTTCGGACGTTTTTAATTCTTTAATTTAATTACGATCAAGTAGGAAATGTGTTCATGTATTCATTATGTTAAACGTGCTTCGCCGTAATACTTTATCTATTCATACTTGGTTAACGGTATTACGTTATCTATACTAATAAATAAAATTGGAGTGTCTGTCTGTAATTTCGAAATAACTACCACATATTAAGGTCATATGGTTATTTGAACGATACCATAACTGAATCACACGTTTTTAAAATTTTTGTCTGTCTGTCTGTCTGTCTGTTTGAAAAGGCTAATCTTCGGAACGGCTGAACCGATTTTAACGGGATTTTCACATACAAGTAGAGGATTAACCAGGGTGTAACATAGACTACTTTTTTAACCGACTTTCAAGAAGGGAGTTGTGTTTTTTTACCTATGTACACCAAAATCTCCAAGATTTCTGAACCGATTTGCATTATTTCTTTTTTAATCGATAGAGGAACTTTGCGACATTATTTCATAAAAAATTTGGATTCCAACTCCTCAATCCTGATGCTGCAGGGGATCTGACTAATCCACGCGGGCGAAGCTGCGGGCATCAGCTAGTTCATACATAAAAATAAAAGACCTGACTCACTCACTGACTGACTCATCAACCCTTGGGCCCATAAAGCTGAAATTTTGCACAGGAGGTTCCCTTTATAATAGAACAAAGCTTTTTACATGATTTTTCGAAATTTCCACGGGATAGTGTATAAAGAGCATTTGTACTTTCGCTGAGCGAATCCGAAGTCCCTAGTTCAAATTCTATATTCGAATGATAAATTATTATTATTTTCGAATTGTTCACTAGGTAAAAATTAGATACTTTTTCAATATATTGAGGTGATAAAATATATTTTAGGCAACTTACCTAGGTACTCGTAAACGTACCTATGTAGTCTATGTACCTCATACCTATACCTAACTTCCTCCTACCTTCCTATGGTACCGACGGTACGATAGGTACCATAGGTTTTCTAAACCCGCTGGTTCCGTACTTTTTTATATGTGAGTACGGTTTTCAGTGTATGTGTCTGCTCGGGACACTCAGAGGAACGTGCAGACAACACTCCCTCCCTGCCAGGTCAATTAGCCTTGGCTAACAATAACAGAGTTAATCATGTTACCAGGGTACACCGGCCCAAGCGCTGCTGTTACCCGCAACACTCAGGCCCATGGGGACGTTAACTGGCTTGTACCCCAACACGACTGTTAGTCCTGCCTTATCCTCGTGGTCGGTATACGCGTAACGTTGTAAAAATTAATTATCTAGAGAAAATAACGCCAAAGTTTGTTTTTAATTAAAATGGTTAGTTAGTAAAGTTAGAGTTGAATAGTGAAAAGTTCAGATTCTTTACAAATTGCTGGCCTCAGTGCCTCGGGCCTATAATTAAAGCGCGCGGCAACAGTTCCTATAGTTAGAATTCTATTTGTTAGGCTTTCAACAGGTTGCGGTGGCATTTCGATGCGACCTTTTACAACTAACTGTTGTCTTTTGCCCGCGGTAAATAACTAATTATAGATTAGAACATAATTCTTAATTAACTAGTCTACTGCACAACCTAATTTACTATCTCGGGATTAGAGACTGCAGCCTAGAGACTGCGCAGAGAATCCTACATTGTGCATTGGCAGCGTACTTAGCAATACCATAATTTATTTGGTTTTGTACTTACTGTAATCTTGATTTTTTTCTACTTCATTAAAACTTTTGACAAAAAAAAATTCAAATCGCATTTCTTAATTTGAAAATTGTATTAGGCAATCTAGGTAAATACAAATGACGTAAAGTACAAGAAAGATACCCAATTATTACCTAAATCATCAGATCGGGGCTGACAACATGGCTGATGGCAATCGATGCGGCATATCAAGTAAAAATAAACCATGAATCTCATTAGGCGAAGCTCTTTGTACGTAAGGGGAGAACATGAGCGCTACGTTTCTCTGATTACCTTCTCGATACGTTTCCCGCCACCTGTTCACGATGTTTTCTAAGGAAAACACAGGTAAAGTATTTTGTCAATCATTACGGCGAGTGCGCGGCCGAGCCGGTCTGCGGCAGTCGGGCGCTAGGAGCCGCGACGACGGTACGCGGCACGCCATTGCCTCGCGAGGCACGCGCAACGGCACGAGGCACGCACATGGCACGCGTAGTTGACCAGTAATGTGTACTCGTAAATACGAATTACAAACCGTAGATGTTATACGGCCGACGACGTTTTGTTATATTTTTCTCAATAATATTGTAATTAAGTTGCATTTTACGGATATGGTTTGTATTTTGTACTCGCATTTTCATATTCATAATTATTTTATTGAAGATATTATAAATTGATTATTAGTGTTGACACAATTCATGAAATTTATTGTGACGTTTAAATTTTCTCTATAACTCAGTAAAGCCGATTTGGATTATTATATAAGTACACGTAAATTCGATAATCATCCTAATTAACGATCCTTGAGAATGACTGAAATATAGGACACATTTACCTATTAATATCATCTTTATCTTGTCTCAGGAATGGGTTACTCAAATGCTTATTATCCCTTCGTCACCAGGGACTACTTTGTGCTAGTTAATCAAATAATTAAGATCTATTAGAGACTGCCCGGATTAAATTATACCTGGGAGTTACCGATTAAAGTTTTCGCTAATTCTGACTGTAGAGATTTTACGAGAAGGTAGGTATAATAATATTAGGTTATTCAAGTAATTTTTTCTTATAGCTTTGTCTGTAGTATTAATTAGGTAATTACAAAGTGATTAAAGAGATATACCTTCAGTAAAATATGTAAGTAATACAAAGAATAAAATATAGTTCCCCTCGAAATTCTTTTAGGGTATTTTATTCTATCTGAAAATTTTGACAGAAGTATATAATTTATATGTTGTTTAAAATTTAGTGTATGACTGAAATTAATTGCAGCCGTTTTGATACAGACCCCGAGAAAAATAGGTCTACAAATAACGACTTCGATAGCCCTCTTGGTAAATTTTCTAATTAAGTACATTACAGAAAAACGGGACCTTTATAGGAACACTTTGTGGTCTGTCTGTCCGTCTGTTGTGTCTCTCAAAACCTATAGGATACCTACCTACTTCCCGTTGGCCTAGAATCATGAAATTTGGCAGGTAGGTAGGTCTTATAGCACAAATAAAGGAAAAAATCCGAAATCCGAATTCGTAGTTAGGTACATTACAAAACAAAATGTGTTCATGAACAAATAATTCGTATTTTCAATTTTCAAAGTAAGACAACTATACCAAGTGTGGGGGGGGGGGGGTATCGTACTACCTGTACATTCTAAAACAGATTTTTATTTATTTTTATGCGTAATAGTTTTTGATTTATCGTGCAAAATGTTGGAAAAAAATCCCGTGTACATTCCCTCGGTGCGCGAGTCTGACTCGTACTTGGCTGATTTTTCTAAATATATTTACGCTCTAACAGACAGATCACCATCAACGGAAGGAAACAAAAAGAACCACCCATCGCCGGCCCGCTACTGAGGACAGACCTATTCTCAGAAGGAGAAGGGCTTAGGCCATCGTCCACCACACTGTAGAGGTTCGCATAAGAAAACTTCACACATCTTTGAAAACATTATGGAGAACTCTCAGGCATGCAGGTTTCCTCACGATGTTTTCCTTCAACGTTAAAGCAAGTGATATTTAGTTGTTTAAACGTCACATACTCGTAATATATCCAACGTCATAACTACGAGGCTATGTACCCTATGCACATGCTATGCACTGACTTACTAGCGAACAAATAACGCACAATAACTAATAAACAACACAGAGTAACGGACAAACAAACATAGACAAAATCATATTAACCCCTCCGTACCTAGTTGGGTAAAAATATGAAACAGACTGTAACAATGTACACTGTCTTTTATATTATAATCTTTGTTATATAAAGAACTAGGGGATGCCCGCGGCTTCGCCCGCGTGGATTTCGATTTTTTTAAATCCCGTAGGAACTCTTTAATTTTCCGGGATAAAAAGTAGCCTATGTCCTTCCCCGGGATGTATCCCAAGTGTGTACCAAATTTCATTAAAATCGGTTCGGCGGTTGGGCCGTGAAAACGTATCAGACAGATAGACAGACAGACAGACAGACACACTTTCGCATTTATAATATTAGTATGGATTTCTATTAGTGAATGAGCACCTAATTGCTTAACTAAAATCACGTAGGCGTGAAATTGTTAATTTTCACAAACTAAATAAAAATATAAGCGACAATTTTAATTAAATACCTACCTACTTAATATTGGTGCTTAAGACTCCCATTCAATAATTTTATTTCGTGTCGAAATTAATTTCAAAAGCTTCAGACTCTTTCAGTTAAATTATTAAAATATGAATTATATAGGAAAATTAAATAATTTTAATTTAAACAATTCGATACTTCTCATTCTGATAACGAGACCCCTATTGTACTGGGATCAACAAAATAATATTATTTCTGGCCTGTACCCTTTTCACTGAAATTCCACTGAAAAAGGGAATTATAACGTTTTTGATTTGTTTTGTTTGAGTTGTTGTACCTACCAGATCTGTTATGAATTAAATTTTAATGAATAAACTCTGCCGGATATTAAAATATCATCATTTAGTTTGCTAGACGGTTGGTATTTCAAACAGATATTTTGGCAGATAGGTCTCTCTTTTCAACCGATTTCAAGAACAGGGGATTCTTTGTATTTCCCAAAAATATACCTGACTTAGTAAAGTAGTAAAATATGTAGTAAAAAGTCAACTTACTACACTGATTGCTACTCGGGTGTAACAATAACTATGCTAAGTTTCAACTCAATCGGATGAACGACGCACGAATGCATAGGTTATGAATAGACAGATAGATAAACATTATCTACCCTAATATTATAAAGTGAAAAGATTTGTTTTTGTAATCAATGAACTCTGAAACTTTTTTTTTCTGAAACTGATTTTAATAATTATTTTACCATTGCGAAGCTGTTTTATCCAGAAGTAGCATAGACTATTATTATGTAGGAAACAATGACGCCCGCGACTTCATCCGCGTAGATTAAAGCTTTTGAAAATCCTTTGGGAACTCTTTGCTTTTCCGTGATAAAAAATAAACTATGTCCGTCTCCGGATGCAAACCATCTTTGTACCAAGTAAATAATGCCCGATTTTTCAGGACCAAAAGCTTTCCTTGTCCTTCATTGAGATGCAAGCTAGCAAACGGATGGGCCGTGAGAAACTAGCAGACAGACAGACACACTTTCTCATTTATAATATTAGTAGATGTAGAGATATATTTTCGAATGGGTGAAACCGGGCGGGTCACCTATTTTATTATATACTTAGGTACAAGGTTCACTCTTAAGTCCATAGAATAAGTAAGATTACCTGTGCGAAGCCATGGCGAGTCAACTAGTATTCAATGTAATATTCTAAACGCAATACACATTGAGACGTAGATTTTTCGGATGTCAAGGAATAAGTAATGTGTTTTTTAGCTGTTTTAGCTTTTGTAGACAGCTTTTCGCTTCAGTGCCAAGTTTTAAATATAAAAAAAAAGCAAAACGCACATTGAAAAGCTTGACAACTGTAGAAACTTTCAAGGCTGCTTTTCTCAATAAAACCCATATGCGAGTACATCCAATATCTTCCATATATCGTCCAATTGATCTAAGTAACCTTTTAATTCCATTATTTTGCCCTATGAACCGGTTTTTCTAGGATTTCATACAATTATATTTTTATGTTAACATAACTACAAGTGTAAATTAAAAATTTATAACACCCCCGACAAGTGAAGGTTACAGTAACTAGAAAAGACCGAAAAGACCTGATAACTTTCAAACGGCTGAACTGATTTTCTTGGACTATTCCGCGCCTACTATCCAAAGTATCTGAGTTTTCCAAAACATCATTTTCAAATAAATAATTTTGTACTTAGGCAACGTCCATCTTGACAGCTTGACATTTGTCAATTGACATAATGTTATGAACCTAACGGTTATCTAACCTTCTTTTCTGCAAGAAAACTAGAAAAGAGCTGATAACTCTTAAACGGCTGAACCAATTTTGTTGGATTATAGCTAAGAACACTCTCGATCAAGCCACCTTTCAAACAAAAAAAAGTAAATTAAAATCGGTTCATTCGTTTAGGCGCTACGATGCCACAGACAGATACACAGATACACAGACACATAGACACACAGACACACAGATACACAGACACACAGATACACAGATACACACGTCAAACTTATAACATCCTTCTTTTTGGGTCGGGGGTTAAAAATATCATTTTTTCATTGATTTCCCTTGGATTATGTAGACTGTCACTGCAGCGCACCATAAATAGCGAATAGTATTTGGCGCGAAATAGTCATGTTTTCCTGATGAATTTTGGATCAACCACGCCTGAGCATCATGCCTAAGTGCTCTTTCAGTCTCATAATCCTATGGAACGGCAATCATGCAAAAAGTGCAGCACCAATGACTTTACGTGATCTCCGAGTCACGGGGGTTCTCAAACGAGGATTTCTTGATAGATAAACCCAACAACATTTTTATCCCAACCCAGAACTCCAACCCGCGACTACAGAACCGTAGCAGAATAAGTAGACCAATAACTCGGCAGACAACAGTAGAAAAAATAAAAAAACCGGCCAAGTGCGAGTCAGACTCGCGCACTGAGGGTTCCGTACTCCGGTATTTTTTCCAACATTTTGCACGATAAATCAAAAACTAAACATAAAAATAAAAAATAAACTGTTTTAGGATGTACACGTTAAGCCCTTTTGTATGATACCCCACTTGGTATAATTATCTTATTTTGAAAATTGAATCACAATTTAATTATTTTTTTAATGATGTAACCACAAATTCGCGGTTTTCAGATTTATTCCTGTACTTGTACTATAAGACCTACCTACCTACCGAATTTCATGATTCTAGGTCAACGTGAAGTATCCTATAGGTTTCTTGACAGACACGACGGACAGAAAGACAGACAGGTACAGACAACAAAGTGATCCTATAAGGGTTCCGTTTTTCTTTTTGACGTACGGAAGTATAATAGCTATTCTTGATGCAGTAAACCTACCAACTATTTCACGACAATTCAGTTCTCTAACGATCTCTATTGTGTGTTGAAAACAGACGCAATTCTCCGAATTCCCTATACATGCGCCACTGTATCGGGTCACGTCAACTAAGTCGTGAACACATTAATATTCGCCAAGCGCAGTGGGATATAGGATGTATTTGTAC
This sequence comes from Maniola jurtina, assembly GCF_905333055.1. Taxonomy (NCBI): domain Eukaryota; kingdom Metazoa; phylum Arthropoda; class Insecta; order Lepidoptera; family Nymphalidae; genus Maniola; species Maniola jurtina. Next base: position 10,204,111 of record NC_060030.1, read on the forward strand.
AGTTCGCCCACTAGTTCCACTTTACTACACTGCAGTCACATACATCTGGGCTATTCTCGAAACAGAATACACATATCGATGTACTTTGAACGCTAACGCAGCGACTTAGCTTAGGTATCAATGAATCAGACTTTATAATATACTAGCTGATACCCGCGACTTCGTTCGCGTGGATGTAGGTTTTTTAAAATTCCCGTGGGAACTCTTTGACTTTCCGGGATAAAAAGTAGCTTATGTGCTAATCCAGGGTATAATCTATCTCTATTCTAAATTTCAGCCCAATCCGTCCAGTAGTTTTTGCGTGAAGGAGTAACAAACACGCAGTCACACACACACACACACCTCCTCCTATTATGCTAAATCTTTTACTGTTACCGCTATACTGCTCTGGAACTCTCTCCCCTTGGATATCAAACAGTCTAAATCTTTGTCTATTTTCCGCCTTATCGCTATTTTAGCGATAAGGCCGCCTTTTGTACATAAATCTTTATTGTTATTTATATATTACTGTCTTGTTGGTGTACAATAAAGAATATTTTACTTTACTTTTACTTTACACACACACACACACACACACACACACATACAAACTTTCTAAACTTCTCCTTTATAATATTAGTGTGACTGCATGATGCCCGCGGCTTTGTCCGCGTGGACAAAATCCTGCGGGAACCATGGATTTTTACGGGATATTCGATCTCCACTCCAAAATTCAGCTAAATCCGTCCAGTACTGTGGTAGACTTCACAGTTCACACCACTTTTAAGAATATTATTGAGAATTCTCAGACACGCAAGTTTCCTTACGAAGCTGTTTATCCATTTCAAATAAACAAAACTTTCCTCTTTAGAATATTACTGGACACTTTCAAGAAGCACTCGTAGAGTTTAGTGCATCCTGACTTAAAGGGCGCTAAAGTTGATGTTCGAAAATTGAAAGGATCAAGTCAACGCATATAGACTTTGCTACTTATGTGAAAAGCGTTCTAATAAGTCTGGGTCGCGTAACAAATAAACACTTGAGGCTTCTAATAATAAATTGTTAAGACTCGAGGGCACATCCTAATTACGAGTAAGAATGGGTGCCAAACGGCAAAACGCGGCTGTATATTCCTGCTCCGTAGCCTGCAATCACTCACAGACTTTTTGACTTCGTTCATCCTTCACCTTTCTGCTACGTACGACAGGCATCGTCAAGGTCTACACCGGTATGTAGTCAAAATTCCATGGCCACGTACGAAGTAATTTTCTTCCTCGTTTCTAACTCGAACCGCTAGGTTATAGAACGCCCTTCTGGCATCAGTTTTCCCCTCAACCGCTTATATAGGTACTTAACTTCAAGTCAAGAGAGAATAGGCATCTTCTAGGCAAGCGCGCTTTATCTTTATCACTTGCCAGCAGGTCTGATTGCAGCCAAGCGCTAGTCTAAAAATTAAAAAAACTTAATAATAATTTTCAAATATACCTCTACTCGTAGTTTACCTCACAACCATAAAAAGATGCATAGTATTCAATCACTTCGAAACCTTTAAAAATAGTTTTTGAATAAAATATAAAATGGAGGTGCTGCGGACTGTAGATAAAAACACTGGTAGTGTAAAGTGGAAATGACATTTTCCGAGTGATCGAAGTTATGTACGCAGTGCGGCATGGCGGGACCCATTCGACATCTCTCCACTTACCACCACGAGCCTCCTGAGCCTAGTGCAAGCTCGGTAAGTGAATCAATCCATACTATATTTTTTCAGGGAGTAGATTTTCACTAGTCCGCTTAATAAAAGAAAAAGGTGACTGACTGACTGTCTGATCTATCAACGCACAGCTCAAACAACTGGAGCCGAGCATCGGGCTGAAATTTGGCATGCAAAGGATTTTTAAAAATTCAAACTCTGACGGTGTTTATGAGCTTATTCGTATTCGTTTCTGTAAAACTACGATTTGAAGTGGCCGTCATCATCATAGGAAATGTACGTACAATTGTGCACTAATTTGGTTCGCATTTATATGGATCCGTCAAAATACGAAGCAAATAAGTACACAAACGCCCTAAGGGCCCTAAGGAACAAATATTCATCATCATCATAGCTATCAACCGATAGAAGTTCATTGCTGAGGTAGGTTTCGTGTAGGGACTTCTTCATGCCTCAGTCTCGTGCCACCTGAATCCAGCGGCTCCCTGCGACTCATTTGATCATTTGTCGTATGTCCACCTAGTGGGGAGTCCAGTGCGATGTCGCCATTTTAGCACCTTGGGACCTCAACGTCTATGTTTTTTCGAACTATGTGCCCTACCATTGCCATTTCAGCTTCCCAAGAGATTCAATTCTTGCTTTCGAGTTTGTTGGTTACTCTGGTTCTCCTACATTTCTGATTTAGTCACCTTGAGAAGCTCCAAGCATAGCTCTCTCTTTCGCCCGCTACTCCAAAGTCGCAAAAAAAATAAAAAAATTTTTTTTTTATTCAATTAAACTTTTACAAGTACCGTCAAATACATCTACTAAGGTACTTATGGTTCGAAATGCCTTTCTACCGAGAAGAACCAGCAAGAAACTCGGCGGTTACTCTTTTCAAAGAATAGATTACAATATTATGCCATGTATAAAAGTAATAAATCCATAATTTTTTGGGTATATTAGGTTAAATTCAAATTAAAATTCAAGCTATTCATTAAAATATAAAATAAAAAATATAAAATGTAAAGTCTACAGCACAGCTGCTGAGTTTAATTTCACCATATCCACAACGTAAAAGTCTTCGTAACGGGCAATTCCATCGCTTCACGAAGGGTGGTACTGCATATCTCAATAAGCATCGTAGGTATGTCTCTATTATCTCGTAAAAATTTACTTGCATTTTATACCTCGAAACGATACGACAGTACCTCTTGTTTTTACCTTTCTAATGGACTCGGAAAAATGTTTTATTCATTTGCTGTAAGTATTAAAATTCAGCATTTCAGCTCGTATATTTTACGGTGTTTTAGTACACTAACATAGGTTAATTTATACCTTTACAATTAATCATATAATACGAACATAGAGACCAATACTTATTTGCTCGTATGCTTCTAATATTAAACTAGCTAACCCGATCCGACTTCGCTCGAGAGAAATTTTTTAAAACGGTTAGGGGGTAGAATATCCAAAGATCTTCTTCATCTTCATACTTCTTCATTTTTGCCTAAAATCCCAAAACCCAAATAATTTGTCTATAATATCCTTTGCCTATAATATCTTTAGCTACCTACTTACTTATTATTGTGATGTATACTTGACTTGCCTCTCGGAGTAATCAGCAAAACTTGATCTTACTTCACCTGACGGAGAGTAATAATATTGTAATATTATTCTCTGGTGAACTATTTACAAACTACAACCATAACAAAACTCGGTAACAGTATTCAAGATTAGTACTTTATATGGTAGTAGGTACCTACCTACTTTATAAAATATGATATCTGATAGCCTAATACCTACCTATTGGATAATAAATTCTACTTAGGATAAAATGGTCTTTGAAATCAGAGAACACTGGGTAAACTTTTTCTTTTAAACTTTAAAAGAGAATAAATATTAAAATCTTACTAAAATTGCTTAAACTTGAACTTTAAATAATCCTAAATACTCTAAAGTGGATAGGTATCTAACGCTAGCACAAGAACCCGTAGAAAATTTTGAGTGAGTGCTTGATAGAAATTGAAAGTTATTAGTAAGATGGTTCTTCTGCGTTGCCTATGTGTAGTAACCTATATACCTATACATATATTATCTACCTACCAACTGTACCACGGTGGTTTCACTAGTAATTAAATTTTTTAAATTTCATTTGCTGTTTATCAATAAAAAGTTCTATTCTAACTTTAGCAGTCTTACTTTCACAGCTGAAATATTGGTAAAAACTAAATACTAGGCTATTCTGCTGCGAATAAGTTCAAAGTAGAAGCAAATGTCATGTGTGTTTAAAGATGTCTTCGAAAATAGCCTAAATAAGTTACATTATAAAAATAAATCTGAATGAAGAAGCTGCTGTTATAATATATCTTTTCTATATGATGTTCCTACAATAGCAATATAATAAAGGTAGTCCGTAATACTTATGATTTCCACTTAAAATTTAGAAATGATTAATCCACCAGCTGGCTGATCTATTTTGCCATAACCCAGACATCGCAAGAGAACCGCCGCGCCGTACGATCTTTTAACTTTTGTCGAATTCCGTTTGAAAATTTCCTACGGGCTTTCACGTCTTAATAGATAACATCGAAAACTTTGCTCGGGAATACCTAGTTTTGAAATATAACCCTCAATTTTATCAGAGGAAACTCGACAACTAGAAGAATCCCGCAAGCATCGTTAGCTTTTATAACTTTATCAAACAACTAATTTTAGCTTCGTCATAAAACTTTGCGATCAAATCCCGAACTATTATTACTATTTGATTTATAAAGTTTATTTGCAGCAAAGCAAAGACTTTGCTTAGACTTAATTTCAGGTAGGTAAATAGCTATGCGAGTATCCATATACCACATTAATATACAACCTAGAAACCACGATATAAACCTACGGATACCTTAATAACGAAAATGCAACTGCGAACCTATTGCCCTATTTTATTGCTCTATTTAGACCTAGTTTTAGTTTGATCAGTATGTGAAACTAGATGTCAGACCTAAATATCTATTCAACAGATACAAATAGTACTACAGCTACTTCGGAATTTGCTCTGATTTGGATCTGATGCAGTGCGAAAAGAACCTAACCTAACCTAATAGCCAATTTGGAAAGTGATATACAGAACGAAAAACTGTGACGTAATTGGATTTATATACCAGAAACTATTGTAGAACCAATTAGGGTTAACCGAAAAATGTACTAGAATAGAAAACTAACTACCTACTTTGTACGGTAGTTAAAGTATCACAAGTTTGAGCTAATTGCACTTAAAAATTTACAAGGAGGTCAGCAATGTAATACTCCAAGGAGGTCAAGCTAGTGCAAATATTTTCATGCATTGTAGAGATATTTTCATTCAGGTATGTTTAAAATGTAGCGTCCAGGCCGGTTATGAAGTAGGTATGCGGGTATGTAAAACGTCGAGGAATTTGCCTCGATCAATCATATAGATGGAAAATTGTTTGCTCGTAGACTACTGTTATGTATTGGCATGGACGTACCTGTAAAAAGTCTACGAGTGAGCCTACGAGTAAAAGATTGAATACGCCCAATGCCAACTCCAGCCATAAGACAATAAATTTATATCTGACTTGATAAAAATAATCAAATATGTATAGAGCCTTAAATTAAATTAAAAAAATTGTTGCTCCACATGAGGACGTTGCATGAAGCTTATGTTTTATTTATTTAGGTTCAAGTCAGCCCGCAACTACGATCTCGCCTAGTGGTAAGAAATATGTAACGCAGTCCAAGATCGAAGTGAGATTACTTGGAAGGCGTTAGCAGTTTATCATTAGACCCATACCCCTAATAATATGCTTCTATGCGACATCGTGACGGAACGTAAATTGCTTGATGGCAGAACTTTGTAATACGAGACCAGACGAGGGACTTGTAAGCTCAATGCACACTATCTCCGCACGAATTTGAAGATCAAGAAGCAAAAAGTCGAAAAGTCGATAAACGGAAAGATGGAGAAACAGAAATCAGACATCGACATAATTACGCATATAGTATGGATATCAAAAGTAATTATGAACACTACGTATAGACTATAGAGCCTGACTTCCACATTAAACCAATAAGTACTTGCAAACTGATCGACACATTCATTTCAAAACCTGCCCAAATAATCATTATTATTATCTATTTAAACGTTCAAACATTTTCATAACAATATTATGGTCGTAACTTTTAATTTCCTAGGATCATTTGTCAGCGACTAATGTGGCCCAAACGACATCCATTTCATACAACGTTATCGAATATTATGGTGATAGTATCAATCCATTATCGTGTACATTGGCCTTCATCCAAACCTCTCGCGTGACAAGATCATAACTGTCATTTCCTGATATCATTTATTAGAATATAATGCCACATAAATGACAACTTTCCAGTTTTATGGTAATCGCATACTAGACGACCTGCAAAATCAAAATAGCAATCGCAAGAGTCCCAAGAAACGCTAGAGATATTGAGTACTGAAAATGAGTATGACAGGTTCAACCGCATCGATCGCATCGTAAAATGATGACGTCACTGACTCTAGCAACTCTTGTAAGTACCTTCTGTGAATCTTGCGGGTCGTACATTGATATGCGATAAGCATTAGGTATTTAAATGCACGATATCAAGCTGTGATAAAATCACTTTGAAACGTGAAAGGATCCAATTCAAATCAATTACGTGACAATAATAAAAATTCTGATTCATGGAATAATTTCAGTAGGTACTTGCTAATGACGTACTTTGAACTTTTTGATTTTCTGAGACCAAAAAGTACCTAGCCTTTCCCAGGATGCAAGCTATCTCTTACCTACCTCGCCAAAATTGGGTTTACGGAGCATAAAAAACTAGTACCGACAAGTAGACAGAGCCTTTAGCATGTACATTAGGTGTGGATTGGATTTTTGGATTGAACCAATGCTATTGATAGGCTATACCCATTATATAAAACTGTATAACATTGTAGAAGCCGAAACGAAATAAGAAAGAATTATTGAAAACCATATATCAAAAGATATGTCATCTAATATTTTTGTGATAGGTACCTTACCTATCACAAAACGCCCTCTTGCATTGACACAGACAAAGCATTTTCCAACAAAAAAGCTATTTTCTTCAGAGCACTCATTCCGTACTTTATGATGCCTTTCTATTTGAACTATAAGCCTCCTACCTGCTTACTTCTATAGATATCATCAGGTATTGTGTATTCGCACAAGTGGTCTTACCATTTTATAGACTAAATACTCCATGATAATATATATTATGTAAAAATGAAGTAGGTGTTACGTTACATAAGTATCTGAAGAGAAGACTAAAGTAAGACACGTGGATCGCATTCTACTCTTATGCATCTTTATCTTCTGTTTTACTCATTACCGAGCACAATTTTAAGCCATGTAACATGTATAAACATGTTACATGTATAAACATGTTATATGGCTTAAGAGGGCTGTCTCCGTCACTCGTTTCATACAATGGTGGTTCCAATTTCATTTGAATATTAAGCAACCAAAGTCCATGAAATTTTGCAGACATATTCTAGAAACTAATATCTATGTCTGTGGTTTTCCAGACTTCTGTTAAAATATTCGGTTTCAAAGTTACGCGGTCTTAAAAATTGTCATACAAATCTTTGAGCCCCTGTTTTTTCCAAACTACATATTTTTAGAAAAATCTAAAACGCCACAGACACAGATATTAGTTTCTAGAATATGTCTGCAAAATTTCATGGACTTTGGTTGCTTAGTATTCAAATGAAATTGGAACCACCATTGTATGAAACGAGTGACGGAGAGAGCCCTGTTAAAATAAACAAATAAATATCATAAGATATTTAAATGTGTCATTGACTAAATGTGAAAGTGTCGTTGTAAGGTTTATAATTATTATAAATCCTCCTCGTGATTAGATCCAAACGAAGGTGGACCTTCATTGAAAGCTAAAGTTTAGAAATTAAAAGCGAATACAGAGATACGAGTAGAAAAATTATTTCTTGCTTTACTCAGTAGAATCTGCATTGCTAGTCGGCACAGTTCAGTCACTTACAGTCTGCGGTTGAATCTCTAGGCTGAGATCAGTAATAAAGCGTACTTTGACTTTGATCTCAAGTTTCAGTTGAAACGAGAGAGAACTGTTTCGTTACGCTCTATAGACTGCATTATCAAACCAGTGAACAAAAAAAAGTTAAAATCCTGTTCTTTGTCCGCACTCACCCGTAAAATTTCCGAAGAACTAAAATAACTTTAGGGGAATCGAAGGGATCGTTTGTAATTGATTTTATCCTTACTGAACATTATGTAGTGAGAAATTAGAGGAACGACCCATTTGGCAAACTCTGGGAGTTTCATCAGTCATCACACTTCAAGGACCAACCTGAAACATCTAATAAAAAAACCGGCCAAGTGCGAGTCAGACTCGCGCACTGAGGGTTCCGTACTCGAGTATTTTTTCCAACATTTTGCACGATAAATCAAAAACTATTAAACATAAAAATAAATAAAAATCTGTTTTAGAATGTACAGGTAAAGCCCTTTCATATTATGATAGCCCACTTGGTATAGTTATTAGTTATCTTACTTTGAAAATTGAAACACATTTTTTTTATTGATGGTACCACAAATTCGCGATTTTCAGATTTATTCCTGTACTTGTACTATAAGTGCTTGTGCTGCTAAAAATTTCATGATTCTAGCTCAACGGAAAGTACCCTAAAGGTTTTCTTGACAGACACAATGGACGGACAGACAGACGGACAGCAAAGTGATCCTATAAGGGTTCCGTTTTTCCTTTTGAGTTACAGAACTCTAAAAAGGTTTACCAAACTATTTAAAGTTCTTTTTAGTCCCAGCATATTGTCTATCTAAACAGGTCTGATTATTATTTCAAACAGATTTTATAGACATTTTACTATAAGAACTTGAAGCTAGGAGCCTGCCAACCTCCGTAACCGGTTAGGAAGGAAATGGTGCCAGAAAAAATATGTCATTAGATTCCATTCTAGGTGATATTGGTAAAGCTTTAATTATAAAAATTACTAAGTTCAATTTCAGGCATACCAATTTACTGCAGTTTTACGTCAAAAATAACAACTAAGTTGAGAATTATTTGCTCGCGTTTAGTACTTTTCTACTAATGCTCCTTGATAAGACTTCCGAACTCTCTTCACCAGACTTGAGCACGCAGACCGCGTTTAATTTATAGCAATTAAGCAATTGTTGTTTTAATTCTTTTTGCATACAATAAATTCCAAGGACTTGGACATTCTGCAAATGTTTTAATATTTTACTAACTAATATAAGTTCTTACTAAATACGAGATACGAAAAGATGATAACAGCTTTTACATTTAACTATTATGTTGTAAAAAAAGTAAACTGGTGACGATTAATCACGACTATTTAAAAAACAGCAGTGCAACTTTAGTTAGGTATACTTACTCGTATGTTATAACGTTGTTTCAAACTTGATATCAAATTAAGCGTTAATTTAGTTTTTTTTTTTATTCAGTCCACAAAACTGACTACAATTGAAAAAAAAATACAAGATGATACATGGACAGAGATACATGAACGCAATTGTGTCTCCTCGATGTGGACTCGGCATGCACTACAAAACTACAGCGCAACACAAAATAAACTTAACAGGAATAAAACTTAGGAAAAACCTATTTTCATTAGTTAGTAGCATAGATACTGCGTAGACACGAGCTTATTATTTCGTTTATCGTAATCACGTCATTAAAATATTTTTTTATGACATCGATATCGCGAAAGGTATAATTGATGCGTTATCAGAGTTTTGTCAGTACCCGGTATTCTCTATGGAGACGTTATTGGAAACACAAATTAATTTCAGTAAATGCGAAGCTCTCGAGCGCTATTTCGTTGCGTAATGAAAATAAGACGTAATAACACGTCATTAAACATTTTTCTTTTGATATTTATGCCGATCAAATATATGCGCAATTTACCTGTAGTAACTAGCTCAAAAAAACGTGGAGAATTTTGAAGATATATTTTGTAAAACGTGAGAGTTGGTATGGTTCTTTAGCATTGGCTGAATATAAAAAACTAAATATTTGGTCTATTGCTAAATAAAATAATGAAAGGATCTAATTAGCATGATTTATGCCGTGCACGAGCGTGCCATGCGGTCATCGGGCAAATGTCAATAGGTAGATTATTAGGGTATTTCCAATCAAACGAGCACAGTAGGGACTTCATGCCAACTATACCTAATATACCTACCTGTCAACTATAAGTAAAATTATTATTACTATCCCAGGTATAAAATACACCTATCAATCAACCTTAGGGTTTGTTCAGCATTAATGCTGAATTTTCAATCTTTTAAAGTTTCAAATTTTAACGAGTATTTAGCTGGTCATGATATTTTTATAACTACTACGGTACCTTTGTAATAGGTATACGTGCTTATATTTTGGAAATTATTGTTCTATAAAATACAATACGTGTAGGTTAACGAGTGTATCTACTCCAAATCATATTCTATTAATTCAACAGGGATTCCATATTTTTCGATGGAAATATAGGTCGGAAATGCGTCGAGTTTTTTGTGCTAGTCGTGCGTAAATGCTACCAATTATTAATTAAATATAACGCTGCACCATAAGATATTAAGTATCTAGTAAGTAGTAATTGAGGAATATTATATTGACAATTTAAAAAATTTAATGTTTTATTCTTATAAACTTTGCGATCACTTATCTGTTATAGAAATAACATAATACTTTTATTTTTATTTCAAGAAAAATAAAAGTATTATGTTTTTATGTAATTACTAGCTGACGCCCGCGACTTCGTCCGCGTGGATTTAGGTTTTTCGAAATCCCGTGGGAACTCTTTGGTTTTCCGCGATAAAAAGTAGCCTATGTGCTAATCCAGGATATTATCTATCTCCATTCCGAATTTCAGCCAAATCCGTCCAGTAGTTTTTGCGTGAAGGAGTAACAAACATACACTCACACACACACACATACAAACTTTCGCCTTTATAATATTAGTGTGAAGTAAGTAGTCGCTATACAACATTTATTATAAATTGTAATTTTAATATGTTTGAAACGATTAGCGACTAGTGGGTAAAGTGGGTGGACAACAAAAGGAACTATAACAAATAGCATTCCGAACCAGTGATAAATTATTTTGACGATTCAAAAGCACTTGTAAAAGTTTACTTGAATAAAAATATATTCTATTCTATACTATCGCATTATTTTTTGTGGGGTCTTATAGGAAGGTTTCTTACATAATATCTAGTATTTTAAATCTAAAATAGCTGCCGCACGGGTCGCTTTACAATGTATGCCACGGTAGTTAAATACTAGCTTGTCACTATCAATAATATTACTTGATTTTTATTAAAGTGTTTGTTAGATATTATTGGTTTTTGAATCCATGCGAACGTAGTCGCGGGCATCGGCAAGTACGTCAAATCTGACTGAATAATAAATGACGCATATTCACTGGAGCTACCAACCCTCGAGTTGTGTCGTGACAAATTCTAGTTTCGCGTGACGAGATCACAGCCCGTCATAACTTCTATTAGCTCGTTATCTAACGCTACATAAATCACAACTTTATTCACTTTTTGTGGAAGCTTATTTCAAGCTTCTACACACACACACATACATTCAATGATACTAATGTATACGTATGTAATCCGGCTTGGCCAGAATGGGCTTACCTGTTCCATGGATCATGTAAAGTAACGCTTTCTGTATATATTCGAAAGTTATAATCAACACTTCTTTCGCGATAGGTTTTAGTTTTTCTTGTTTTACTAGGTAGGTATCACCAACAACCAGTGATTAAAAAAACATCCAAAAACGTCTCCATGTAAGTATTAGACTGATACATTATGAGTTATGTCACATAAACATATGTAAAATATACATGTTTGTTTCAATAAAAATGTAACAAAAGTTGAGTCAAAAGAACTTGTAAAAGTCTTTGAATAGAGCATGGCATTAGGTACATGTAGGCGGCTCAGTCTTTGTCAAGGAATAACAAATCTTGTTCCACATAAAAGCAGAAAGCAGCTTTGAAAGAAAACGACTTGCTAACGTCCCACTGTGCTTTCCATTTCATTTGATACTTAGAGGGAGTTAACTTACGCTCGCTGTACATTCGCTGTACCTTGTCTAGGCAATTTTATAAAATAAATGGCTATATCAAACGGTTAGTTAGAGCCTCCTAACAAAAAAACTTCTTAAAAGAGCACCTCTTGTCTGTAAGGTAAGAAATTACAGATAAGCAGATAAGTTTTGCCCGTCCGTCCAAGTTATGTCGTCGAATATGACATCATGTTAGTCAAGTTGTACTTAAATCTGCTATCACGCGACTCAAGAGTTTGTATAAATTGCCAATGCATCATTATCTATTTTTACTAACATTATGCTATTCTAATACTTATCCTAACCCTAATAATATTATAAATGTGAAAGGTGTTGTTGTGTTGGATATTTGTATACTCTTTCAATGACTGAACCGAAATAAGGAATGGAGCTAGCTTATACCCTGACTTTAAGATATAGGCTACTTTTTATCATGAACATTAGAGTTCTTAAGGATTTTTTTAAACCTTTATCCTATATGAAGTCACAGGCATCATCTATTTTCTAATATATTTGTTATAAAACTCTATTTATTTATATAAAGATAATTATCACAAAATATTCGTCGAGAGTCGAGATAAAGAACTTTTAGGTAGGTAGGTACGAGTATGTGAGACGTGGGTAGGTAAGATCAAATAAATTAAAAACCTTCATAGAATAGGGAAAAAATTCTAGAATTTCTTTGTTCGAGTCAGATGAAAAACATTGTGATATCACCATAAAAACGATAATAGATAAAAACAATAATATTTGTAAAATGTCAACTGCACTATTCAGTTCAAAATCAATATTTCGATGATTGTTCGTTATGTTTTCGCTGCAGTTGAAATATTATTCAAGAGCTGTGTCATTCAAAGGCAGTGGAGTAGCACTTCAAACAAGAGTTGTCTTATTACTAGCGGCAACGATGTACTGCAAAATGGCCTCACCCTGGCTTGTACAAGGGAAACCAGTCGTTCTTTTTATCAATCATTAAATTAGCTTCACTCACAACGGAAGTAGTTCTTCTACATATTTGCACCATCGCAATTCACTTTCTATCTAGGTAGGTAACAGCAGAATTTTATTTGGTTGTGAGTCCATCATATACCCAAATGATACTGCGAGCATTGCTGAAGAATGATTTTACAACGTTCATAAAGAGTAAAGTCGCTAGTTTGACCTATTCAGGCTGTACAATAGAATGCCTTTCTCAAATCAACTTTGGCATCCACTGCATAGCAGGAAAAAACGAAACAATAATCGGATAATCTAAACCTGTCACAATTTATTGCCGGGAGTGATCCAATAATCGCCGCGGGCTTTTTTATGAAAGATACAAATTAAGTCAATCAGCAGTCGGTCACAGACAGGGTTGGCAAGCACTGACTCAATTAGCGTTTGCTACTCAATTTGCCGCAGGGCTGCCAACGCGTCATTACGTTTCCAACAGATTTCCATGGTGATGTTCGTAAATATACTTACTCATAGGCACTGACCACATTTTATCCATAATATTATGTGTATTTAAGTTCAGTTAAAGTTTATTCAGAAATTCATATTATGTTGATGATCTATCTTATAGACGAAGTACGATCACCTAATTTCTACTGCGACTCAATGCTTAAACAGATACGAAACATAACGGGAATTGCATGGCAACATGTTATACTGGACGCGCGCGTACTAGTGTCATATTTGTAAGGAACTAGAAGCGCAGCTCCTAAGCGCGATCCTCCTTATATAGCCGTCGTCATACAGTTTCCTTTATTTCAACAACTAGGAACCACTTTGAACACAATCCATCGCGCGTTGTATGTGAATCTTTTTTTTCTTTATTTATTTAGAGACTTTTATATGCTTTATGCACATTTAAGATTCACAACGCAACATTATCTTTTTGCGATCACAAATTAGGTATGTTGTCAAAACGAAATTGTATGCGAAGTACCTACCACAAGTAAAAGTAATTGAAAAGTCCATGGTAAGTCTCGAACCAACCAAACGATTGTGAAGCCTGTGAAGCTAATTAAGTAAAATTCTAAAGTAAATACCAAAATAAAGTGCTCCTAGCACTGCAGCAAATTGCAGTCTCTGCAACCGCGTAATTAACGCTTCATTTCCGTTGTTTCAGCTAATAACGGAGATAAACGTGCAGCTGGCATTATTCCGCGACCTTCTGATTCACATTGGCCAGCCTCACGACTGTCCCGAGTTGCGGGAGAGAGTGCGACGTCTACGCCGGACTTGCGTAGAAGCAACCAAGCAAACCAGCCAGTTAGTTCTGCCCGCCTCGAAAAAGTAAGTTTTACCTGCATAAAACCAAGTGATCTAAATAATATACAAGTGTAAATTAAAAATTTACAACACCCCCGACGAGTGAAGGTTACAGTAACTAGAAAAGAGCTGATAACTTTCAAACGGCTGAACCGATTTTCTTGGATTATAGCTAAGAACACTCAATCAAGCCACTTTTAAAACAAAAAAAAACTAAATTAAAATCGGTTCATTAGTTTAGGAGCTACGATGCCACAGACAGATACACAGATACACACGTCAAACTTATAACACCCCTCTTTTTGGGTCGGGGGTCAATTAAAAAGGTTTTTTCTTTGGTCTGTAAGAGATTTTAACATGTCTCATAGTATTATTTTTGTAAATAAAAAATATATAGGGCATGTTAAACATGACTCGTTTCCTCGAAGAACTTGCGTAGGTAGGTACTACAATACTACAATAGTCCACCGGATATGAGCCTACGGATTTCATTTCACTCCCTAAGCCGCTGAGTCATTGAGGATTCAGATTAAGAAATGTGACCTGTGTGTGTAATTTGATTTGGGCACAAGGACAAAAACCTGCAAAAACACAGTCACATGAACGCAGTCATACGAAAGTTTGTATATGCGTGTGTGTGGTATGTCTACTCTTTCACGCGAAAACTACCGAACCCGATTTGACTGTTTGGAAGGGATATAGGATATGCCGTAGATTAACACATAGGCTACTTTTTATCCCGGAAAATCAAAGAGTTTCCACGGGATTTTACAAAACTTGACCACCTCTTTCTTTTTCTTTCTTTTTTTTCGTCCACGCGGACGAAGTTGCGAGCATCATCTACTAATAAAATATATATGCCTTCTTTCACAATAATTTACTATTGCTCCAGGAGATGCAATAGCTGTCAAAGGATGTGGAATAACTAATATGCGAATTACGAAAGTAAACAGGATGAACGAGCATTAAAAAATCACAACAATAAATAGTCGATAAAATAGTCCTGTTAAATTCTTTCATTGAGATTGATTAGCTCATCTGTAGATGGCTTTAAATTTGACCAGTTTTTGCTTGTTAGGTGAATACTTTGACTGAGAAATTAGTTATACTATTATATCGGGAAAGAATGTTTTAATTTAGATAGCCAACCCTAAAATATTGAGCAAGCAGTGCAAGTTTCCTTTTTGCACCGGAATTGACTTCACTTAGCTCGGCGCGTTTTTATAAATTTAGTATATCAAGATTGCAGTGATATTTCTTGACTTAAAAGTGAATAGGTAACTTAATTTTGAAATATTTTCTTTCATTGTGAAAGATGGCTTACATTATTGTAAACATTTTCATGGCAGGAAACTGCCCGTAGTTATAGAGTTAGAGCGATTACGCACAGCATCCGATCCGAATCCGTAAAAACGCGTTCCGAAGTAGTCATAGAACTATTTCTATTGTAGCTTACGCACTAGCTCCGACTTCTTTCATCCGAGTTATCTCCATCATCTGTGAGTATATCTCGTATGTGCCTCGGATTTAAATTGGACGTAATTATGACGTAGATAGGTCAAACATGACCACTGATTAGGTTTTTGCATCAGAGATAGGATTAGTGCGTAAGCAATATCCAAGTTCGGTCCGAGTTTTTTATATTTGTATTTTCATGGACTCTGATCAGATGAGTGTGTAACTCTTCTTATGCTTAACCTGTAACAATTCCAACCAGCAACTTTGATGTTTTTGCATTTTACACATTGAGAAAGTTCAGTGCATTACGAGATTATTATGATACTATCTGAAATTATCATAATTGCTGCTCTAAATTAAAAAAATAGCTACCTGGATTGTTTTGATAGAAAAATAGTTGAAGAAAAGAGATAAGAAGGATAAGAATAATACAAATAACGCATAAAACCGTGAAACTGACAAAAGATAACAAAGTTTTAAAAACCCCAGTGATATGAAATCCACCTGCAGTATGTTTGTTATGCACTCTGCATAGGTTCAAACTGTAGAAAAATGAAACCCGTAGTATTTCAGTTTTTTTAGTTTTGTTTTGTAAACGAACGTTGCATAAATTACAAACCAAACATATACATTTTACTGGAACTGAAAATAAGAATGCCGCTTCGTTCTTTAAACAACTTACTCAAATCATACGTTCACACATCACACTATTCGCGACAGGTTCGAGATGGCAATCGGGATATGAGACGGGGGACGCCCCGCACATCCGCACATCACCCGCGCTATCCCGCACGGGGTTAGCGTGGGGGCTGTGCGGATGTGCGGGCGTTCCCATCCTGATTGCCATGTCGATCTGTCACGAACTATAACTGCGCCATGTAGTATGGGAAAGAAGCTTACCTTGGGCTTTCGACCCATTCTAGGCTGGATTCTCAGTTGCATTATTTTATGGTTTAATTAATGATGCCCACGAATTTGTCCGCGTATAAGTTTCGGTTTTTTAAATCTCTTTGATTTTTCCGGAATAAGGAGTAGCTTGTATCCAGTTCCAGGATCCAGCTATTTCTGTATCAAAAAGATGATACCCGCGATTACTTCAGTGTGGATTTAGGTGTAAAAATGGGAACTCTGATTTCTCTCGACAAAAAGTAGCCAAGTTCTTTCCCCAGGCTACAAGCTATCTCTGTGCCGACTTTCGTCAAAACCAATGGGACTTGAAAGCTAGCAGACAGATACTTTTGCATTTATAATATTAGTATGGACGGTAGAGTAGCTGTAAAATTCAAGTTACGTAGCTGAATTCTATTGCAGCATGGACATAGCATGAACGGGATTAATGATGTTTCAGTGCAAGAGAAATAGCCTTGGCTAAACAATTATGAGTAATATTTATGACCATTACACACACACAATCAATCATCAACATCGTGTTCATGTATAACGAGTTACGACTTAGTTAGGAAAGTGATGTCTTTAGGAGGTTAAGATGCGCGTAGCACGCGTAGGCGACTCGTAGGCGACGCGTAGCAGTCTGCGACGCTCGTTGGTCAACGAGCGTCGCTGACTATAATATGACATCCGCAGATATACACGTGGTTTCATCAATGTTGATAGAATTCGAACGTCGAAACTGTTTAGCGTTAAAATAAAATGGACATTAACTACCTAGTTTTAAAGCTCACGTTCATTCATACTTCTACAGCCAGCGCTCCAAGCGGAAACGTTACGAAGTTTAAATCGGTGTCACTGAATTTGAAATTTAAGAAAAGTATATTTTACTCTAACGCTGTATAGTGTTTCGATGCTCGAATTCTATACTCTGTCAAAGTCGCGCGTCGCGTCGGTGAGATGTATAACGTTCTGGGCAGTCACTATCGCGCATCGCTGTCGGCGCGCTATAGTTCATGTCCATTTTCCAAGCCTCTACGTGTTCTCTTTGGTAGTATAATAAAAACTTTAGTAATAAAATAGAAGCCTGACCAAATGTTAGTTTAACTTTAAACCAACTGAGGTTAACTTTCCGGTACTGCAAACTCATTGACATTCCGGAGCGCATGTAGGCCGCGACCCGGTGACTTGTTATACTTTTACAATTTAAATGAAAAATGTACTTTTATGCTGCCATTCTATAATATTAAACAAGTCACGGATTTCACTCGCTATATTGTAAAGGCCACTGACGGAAAAACGGGAAACTCGACTAGGCACTGTAACTTTGTAAGGCATTAAAGTTATGCACCCGTATACATTACTAAAAAGGACTCTGACCTGCACAGTGAATAATTTATCAATCTTTTTGGTTCTTCCAAGGGAAACTTCTGCTTCGTGTGCTGTAGGAAATACATACTACCCATGAGCAGACCTACTTATCCCATCCACTGCGCTTCCAATGATTTTTGTACCAGACACCAACATCTGTATATATGTAGGCACGAAACTAATATCACTTCTTTAATTTTTGATTCGCAACGCTTAGATAAAATGCTCTTCGGGTATCCGTTCATCCGCCACCTAGTATTTTAAAAATTAGAAAATGACTAAAATTGAACAAAAATAGTAAAAATTATTAGCTCACTCATCGGAATATTACAAAAACAATTTGAAAGAACAATATCACTAGCATCCAAAGCAACGTAAATGAACTAAACCATGAATATAAGTCTACTTTTTACAATATAGGTAATGCACAATTACAGGTCACTGCCTATTGGCACGGCAACAATATACTTATTCTGATTCCTGTGGGAAATAGCCATCATCTGAGAAAATGCTAATCCATAGGGGCGGTTTGTATATAAAATTGGACGGTCTGATGGCTAAATATCTACTATTTATTTGGCTCCTTTCTATGGGTGGTAAAAATTTGATCGTAACCCTCAACTCGAGGTAGAATTTACTTATTTATGTACATGTTAAATAGCCAAAACACGCAACAGTCTCTCCCAAATTAAATATACAAGAAAAACTACAATGGCAAAAGTTTTCCACTCAACGCTTGCACTAAAAATATAAAAGTAGTAAAATGACCATTCGTGTGGCTTTCAACTGCTGGAAAAAGGGCCATTTGCCACTCCTACATTTTATCCTAGAGAAAGACTAGAATTTTGAAACAAAAACAAAGTGATTCAAACTTTTTATTACGTAAATAAATGAAATACAACAACAATAAAACTTTTCTATTTGATTACTAGACTTATTTTTTATATAGTATTGCCAGTGATTTTGTGGCGAGCTTGTTCTCAGATCAAGGCCCATTTCAAGTTGACGAGAATACTTAGCAAAAAGCAAGATTTCAAAAAGACATGTTCGGTAGGCACACCATCACGATTCAAATGAACATACCTATTGTAAAAGCTATTCGAATACAATAATTTAGAATTTAGTTTGAGTTTAATTACAAGTAAGACTGTATTTAAAAAAATACTCTTATTGATGGCTGCTACAGAACTAATTATTCTGATTTTTGCGATAACTTTCGACTTGTATGAGTAATGAGTATTTTTTATATAATCAGCGAAAAGGTCAGCTATAAATAGTTAACATTTAATCAAAGAGAATGTTATTTTGATTCTTGCTGTAAATACAAAAATGACAAAAACACGGCGTATCAGACTTTTCTCATTAAATTCTGAAATGTTCACAATATTTTGCTTTTGTACGTAATAAATACAGAGGGAGAGAGATACAGAGATTGAGGCATTGTCTCGTTGAGAATAATATGAATCGCAGAGGCGCAAATGAAGGTGGGAGGCAACAGGGGCATTGCAGTGAGCTGAGAGGAAGTCAAAGTTTGCGGACGTGACAATGCGTCAGCTTGATTGATTAGCTTTTGTGACTATTTGAAGAACTCTACAAACGAAAGGTTATAATCAAACGGAAGTTCTACAAAGAACTTTTGAGAAATAATTAAACAGGTATAATATTTGAATTTCGAATATAAATATGGAACCATCAAAGTTGGATTTCATTCATACTGAGAAACTAAACAGGGGTATGGGCTTTAATGAAACTGCCGTACCCCTTCCAGTGTAGCCCGCTTACCATCTAAGACTGCATCTTTACTTACCGCCAGATAAAATCGCAGTAAAGGGCTAACTTGTACAGGAACAAAAAAACATTCCTCATATTCTGAACTGAAGTTCAAAAAAACTTTTATCCTGTCCCTTCGAAGATCTGCTACAGGTTTCCATTAAATAATGCTCTGAAAGCGCAATTTTTACCAGAAGGGACGATGACAAGTGCAGAGACGTAGCACCTCTACGCGGTACCTCTACGACACACTATTTGTTGTTGAACAAGTAA
This sequence comes from Maniola jurtina, assembly GCF_905333055.1. Classification (NCBI taxonomy): domain Eukaryota; kingdom Metazoa; phylum Arthropoda; class Insecta; order Lepidoptera; family Nymphalidae; genus Maniola; species Maniola jurtina. The sequence goes on from NC_060030.1 coordinate 10,223,945, forward strand.
TGAAAATTGAGTGTTAACAGTTTTTCACAAACATAATAAGTTAAAGGGTATTCAAATTTACTAATCTAATAAATCAACCCAGGTGAATCAAGTACCATAGTAGAACAAACTTACTTTTTTGCTTACTGCCATCTACTACCACGGCAATGCAGGAATTTCCACACTCCAGTGTCTTGTACCGCTTGTTATCTAGTAACATTAGTCTGTTCAAATACGTACTTAATCTCACCTTGTTCTGTCCAGGTCAACAAGCGAAGGCTGCGCAGACCAGCCCCAGTTGGTGCTGCTGTACTTTATGTCCCAACTACTCCTCCGAGAGCTTGCCAAGTGCCATCGGCTCGTGCAGCTCGTGCCTATGGACATGACTTCATACTATGGTAACTAAGGAAAACCGGCAAGTCTGAGTCAGACTCGCGCACTAAGGGCGGAACCCTTAGTGCGCGAGTATTTTACTCGGGTATTGTTTCCAACATTTTGCACGATAAATCAAAAATTATTATACATAAAAATAAATAAAATCTGTTTTCGAATGTATAAGTAAAGTTGAAATGTTTGAAAATTGAAACGCATTTTAATTTTTTTTTTATTTAAATTGATTGCAACCACGAATTCGCGGTTTGCAGATTTATTCCTGTACTTGTGCTATAAGACCTACCTATTTGCCAAATTTCATGATTCTAGTTCAATGGGAAGTACCCTATAGGTTTTCTTAACGGACACGACGGACGGACTGACGGACAACAAAGTGATATATTACGGAACCCTAAAAATTAAGTCTTAATCTTTACCTACACTTTTAAAGACTTGTGGCCTAAGTAGAGTCCACACCAATGAAAATTTTCGTTGTGCACCAGATTCGTTGAAAATTAGACGCGCACTTATATTTCAGTCAAAGGTATTCAACTTACGCACTCCAATCGCTTTTTCCGGTTTTGTGACAAACATCAAAGGAATTTTTGCCGCATCGTTTTTTATTGAAGACACACCCCATTTTCAACGCGCACAGGACGACACATGAATGTATTGGTTTTACTTATATTAAAATTGATGTTGTAACTTTTTTGAAAATAGACGCTGCCTACTAGTTTCGTTCTGTTTCTTCTCACCAAGATAGTGGAATCCAATCCAATATTAGACTCTTGTTATGTAGAATTACAAAATTCTGATAAATCAAATGATTGGCAACCATTACATAAAGGAATAGTTACTACTTGAATGAAGTACTATAAATGAAACAATTTCTCTACTTATATTATCTTTTATTTCACTTACATTTAGTTTAACATTAATAACCTGTGTCTTATTATTCACCTAAAACCGCTCAGTAGGTAATTGTCATTCAGCCCTTGCTCAATCACAATTACTGAATGCCAAGCCCTTGCTAAATATTGAAGGTCTTAGAAATTACCGTCTGGCTTAACTTGTTCATCTTCCTAACGTAGTTTTACACAGCTCGAATTCCTAAACACATAGTAGATATAAATGTTAAATGAAAAAAAAACCTGCCAAGTGCGAGTCAGACTCGCGCACTGAGGATTCCGTACTCGGGTATTTTTTCCAACATTTTGCACGATAAATCAAAAACTACTATGCATAAAAATAAGTAAAAATCTATTTTAGAATGTACGGGTAAAGCCCTTTCATATGATACCCCACTTGGTATAGTTATTTTACTTTGAAAATTGAAACACATTTTAATTTTTTTAACATGATATAACCACAAATTCGCGCTTTTCAGATTTATTCCTGTATTTGTACTATAAGACCTACCTGCCAAATTTCATGATTCTAGGTCAACGGGAAGTACCCTATAGGTTCCTTGACAGACACGATGGACAGACAGACAGACAGACCCTATAAGGGTTCCGTTTTCCTATTGAGGTACGGAACCCTAAAAAAGTTAAGCTGCAAAAATATTTGCGTCATATTATACAACGCTATTGTATTGATACATTAGACAACGCAACGTGGTGTTGAGCTGAAACACACCGGCTGCGTAAGCGTAGACGTTAAATTAGATAACATTACATTTATCTTTTACTGTACGGAAATTGATTTATCGTACCTATGACAGTACTTTATTTTTGACAGAAAACCGTGCGGGTCCCTCGAACTTCGGCAACGTGATCAGTCAGATATTGCTGTGCAAGCAGATCACGCCTGACTTCAACCAGGAGGAACTATGCAGCATCGCCAAGGACACGCAGGAAATCACAAGGATCGTCAACGACATACAGGAGTACCTCCCCCAGCATGAGAACCTTAATCATCTAGGTAAACTTATTTTAAAACCTTCTTTTTAGGGTTCCGTACCCCAAAAGTAAAAACGGAACCCTTATAGGATCAATTTGTTGTCTGTCTGTCGGCCTGTCCGTCCGTCCGTCCGTCGTGTCTGTCAAGAAATCCTATAGGATACTTCGCGTTGACCTAGAATCATGAAATTTGGCAGGTTGGTAGGTCTTATAGCACAACTAAAAGAATAAATCTGAAAACTGTGAATTTGTGGTTACATCATTTAAAAAAAATGAAATGTGTTACAATTTTCAAAGTAAGATAACTGTACCATGTGGGGTATTATACGAAAGGACTTTACCTGTACATTCTAAAACAGATTTTTATTTATTTTTATGCATAATAGTTTTTGAGTTATCGTGCAAAATGTCAAAAAAAATACCACGGAACCCTCGGTGCGCGAGTCTGACTCGCACTTGGCTGGTTTTTTACTATCGGAATTCCGAAATCTCTTTAAGATATCGGAAGCTCTAGAGAAGAAATCAGTTTATTTATAGGATTTTCACCTATTAGATCCACCTCGGTGGTCTTTCAAATAGGTACCTACACAATTACATTTTAAATTGTTTAATATATTTTGCTTGATAACATCAACCAATATGGATTATTTTATTTCAAGTAGAATAATATCAGCTTCAAGAACCATAATCAAAACTACATATGTTGATTGCGAGTGCATTACGCAGCTAATAGCTCCCCGAGGCATAGTTCACAGATCAGAGAAGTAAAGCATACTGCATAGCCCCCATTTACATGCTAGTATTACGAGCTTTGTGTAGGGTGTGAAACCCTTCAAGGATATTAGAAACATACCAAGGAAAATAAGAAACGTTTCTTTATTTTCCCCACGCACGACATTTACATATTTCAATATTTCTGTGAAGTATAATCCCATATACGACAATTTTATGCGTTCAGATATCGAGTTTAGATATTTCGTTTTCTTTATTATCTATAAATATTAACACGTAGATTTTCTCTACACACAACTTATCTTCTGTTTTCTAACTTATTTCATTTTCTTGTAAATATACTTCTAACAAGTGTTTGTTAACGTTTGAAAATGTATTTCTTACATATTTATACAATGTACACACCCTAGTGTTACCAGATATATATTCTAACGTCGTATAGCTCCTCGAGGCAATCTGTAATGATAAATCGTGTATGTAATCCACCATGTAATTCATTGTAGATTGGTTAAATCAGCGCCAGTATAACCTACCTATTGTTGCAGAGACTACTGTTGCGCTTAAAGGCGACGACGTTAACGGCCTATGGAGGAACAAACGGAGAGGATCGCTCTACAAAGGCATGGGAGTCCTTTGTTGTATGTCGCGTCCTAACTACCTCTGAGGGTGACGAGTATCGCCTCCGCGGCGGCTGGGAGTCACAGATTAAATTATAACAAAGAACTTACAATTCAAAACACCAGTGTAACAATAACAAAAACTTCAAGTGTTCATAAACTGTAAGTGAACGCGGTTAGCTAAGTAGGGGTAAGGAATGATTGATTCATCAAGAGTAGAAATTAAAGGGTCCATTAGATTGCTATACTAGCGAAGCAACATATTGTGCTAGGTATGCTTATGTTTTAAATACATCGCACCTTCAAAACTAAAGTAACCTAACCCAAAATTCATAAATATTGAATTTTGAATTAGTGGTTCTGGTGTGCAATTAACGTTAAAAGATAAAAATTGAAGTGGCTCTCTTTATTAATATTATTAATATACTAGTAGTCATCGATAAAAATTAAAAGTAGGTGAACCAATTTGAAGTAGCATGAAAAAAAGCATATTTTTGTATTTTCGGAATGGGTTACTTTCTTGTTGAAGGTACATAAAAGCATATAGGTAAGTGAATGTTTCAATTAATGATATCAGTATATAATAAATTATTGTGTAAGGTGCACGATATGCTTAAATCTAATAAAGGAGATATTGTGAATAGCCTGGAGTGGGATCAATTGCGTTAAGTAGACTAATGATTACCTAATTTAACTTTATGTTGCACTAATAAGGCTGGGCGCTGGCTACAATCGCATGAGCGTCTAGATACTTTTGCGGCCATAGCGTCTAAAAAAGAAGCTCAAGCTTCTCTATGGCAGCTATGAAATGCTCAAATACTTCCGTTCAGATGCCCTAGCTGCCCCAGCACCAAGTTAGAATCCTGAAGGAGAATATCCACACCAGCGAGCTATTCGGATCATGAACCGCTCAGCTCGCAGATGTGCAAGTGGATAAAGTTGAAAACTCATTCCACTCCACATAAAACGAGTGGAAACTAAATCGCTCAGCTCCCAAGTGCGGATGCTCCTTTAGCTGCTAAAATAAGTTAGCCGCTTATCAATAGGTACCGTATTGCGATTCTTGGATCGCAGGATTTCAAGAACATCCGAACACATTGCGATCCTGTCAATATAGATAACCATCAATATTTCCTCGATAAAGGATCACGATATCGCGTATCGCATGACAATATTGATAGTGTAATAGGCCTCAATGGGCGAATAACACACGGTACAACACAAGAGACAAGATTTCGTACGTAGCAACACACTTTCGTCACGAAAGATCACGACGCGGGGCCCGACTCTGAATACTGAAAAATTAAATGGCTATTTTAATTATTATTAAGTAGATTACTTTTGGCGTTTGCTGTATTGCTAGAATTATAAAGAGTAAATAAAGCGTTAAGATTAGGTATCTACATACCTTTTTAAATTCTTTCCAATATTCGAAGGTTTGGACGCTGCTCTTATCTTGCTTATTGTACCCAGTTAGTAGTTGCATGTAAATTGTTTTAAATTAATTTGTCATTAACTTAAAGGTAGTAACGGACAATATTTTCTCCTCTCATAAGAATAGAACCATGAGAATATCAAAATCTTAAAAAGATTAATTTATTTGTTACAGTGAAAGCAAAGCAAGTAGTCCGATCTGAACACGAGGCATTACGACTCCGCAGTGTACAAAAACAGATCTCAGTGGGGCTTATGGCCTTGGCTGTCATTGCGCAGACTACCATGTTGCAACTTCATATTGCACTACTTGTTTTGCGATTACTGTGCATTCTACAATTCATGTTATTTATCATCTCACTGTGCTATTTTATTATTGTTATGTAGGTATGTAACTGGCATGTATTTATGCAGCGCATAGAAATCGTTAAAGCCTGAAATATTTGTATTTCAGGCTTAAACGATTATAAAAATTACCTAAAATGTTGTAATAAGTACAAAGTATACCTACGAAACACGTCAAACCGACGATAATTTTACAACATTATTACAACTTTTAGGAGTCACGTTGGACACGTATCGGTACGAATCGTGTGTGTTTCAGAATTGAAAACTTTGACTGGAATTCAAAATAAACCATTCCTAGTCACCGACTATAATCACATATAAAGTCAATGGGACATAGTAGATATTTTAGATCAGTATTTGTTATTATTTATAATCTAACTACTAAATCTATAATCTTTATATATTTTATCAATATTATGTTAAATATATCCCATTTTTCATATCCACTGAATATGTACATAATAATTACATGCATTATGATTATGATACAAATATCAAGTTTTTCTATACCTAATTAATTGACTAATTATTTTAAAATAAGTGAAATAGTGAAACTATTCCTATTTTCTCGTCTTCCAACAACAAATCTTGAAGATGCAAACGATCTCTTAGACATTTAAGTAATAAATACTGAGAATTATAAAAGTCACCTTATACCTAAGCATAATATTATTTATTATATTTAAGGGGCATGAGACGGGTCTGCCCGCAAAATTTAAATTAAATTTGAATTTTGCGGGCAGACCCGTCGCATCCACCTTAAGAAAAAAAATATTAGCAGTCAGCAAATAAGTGTCATCAGGAAAAGGATACAACAGGCCTATAAAACTAAGCTAATTTTTGATATAAATACCTAGTTTGATTAAGATCTTCATTTAGTATTTTATCCATCTGTCTAAGTAATAAAAATGAGAGACTGCCTTTTTACTGATTCTCACTGTACCTACCACCGTTCTTTGCCCTAAAATGAATAATATAAGCAAACTATTTATTTATAGAGTCGTATTATTGTGCCTGACGAATAATTGTCCATTAATTATATTTTATCATAAAGTACGCTTATGCCAAAAATACTTATTTATACATAGATCAGAGTTCTTTGACAAAATAATTTAAAATTTATTTTATCTGCATATTATTACTTATTTATTTAATATTTTTGTAACATAGGTGATTGTCACATAACTAAAGGTGAGTCTATAACTACCATGGTTTAATGTTAGAAAACATAGTTAAGCATTTATCATGTTTATATTCGTTTGAACGCGTTATGGAACTTTGTGCGACTTGTTATGTAACTATAATATCATGAAGGTGTTATTGTAAATGTGGCCATAAATTGTAAAGTGTATAACATTGTTTTTTCAATGTCGCCATGCGTATTATAATATTAGGTATGTAAGTATAACATATGTAAATGGTATATTACAATCAATCTGAATATGTTATGATAACATGTCACGTGATAGTCTAGACTCGCCTTTAAGTAGATAGTCGATCTCAAATAAACAATAATCATTAATTATTCCATACTGACGACTACAAGTCATACCTACCCAAAATAGGTACTTTTGTAATTGTATTTTTGTGTTTATTAATTCTTAAGTATGGCCTAGTCAAAATTAAAGTATAACTTAGCTTGCATATTCTAGTCAATTATTGTTTAAGTCCCAAAATATATTTATCAAAGGATCAATTACTATTAATATTTATAGTTACTTAGTTACGTAGGTAATTAAGATAATTTAAATAGCGACATTTATTATCTATAGAACTATATTTAATTAGATAATATATTATGCCATTCAAGAAGCTGTATGAAACACAGTACCTAACTTACCATTTTTTGCTTAAATAATTTTACGTGATTCACTGTAATTGCGATATACTGTAAGTAATATGTCCATATTATTGAGAGCATGACATATTGTATTGTGTTACTGAAAGTTATATTACTATGTTAAAAAACTAAATTCTAAGTTTTCAAATAATATTCCAAATTTCAATACTGAGTTTAATTTTTACAATGGTTATCTACAATCCGTAGGTAAAGTTTTTTTGCTTTATTCATTGCACTCAAATTAAAACGTCACTCGTCGGATATAGGTTTTGCTGAGTGCGAAGCAAATTCATAAAAATAAATATATTAGTGTGTGCTAACAATAGTGAGAATGGGATGTCATTTATCAGCACAAATATAAGATAGGATTCACACTGATTGTAGAACACCAAACATTGATAATGCACCATTTTACTTAGTATGGTTACTAAAATTGTTTAATAGAAAGGGCGAATACAAAAATATGTTACAAATAATTACCTTGTACTTTTAGGTATCTTCATCAAAGCTATGATTTTCTTTTAATATAAGAGATGATTAAGAAATACATTTATACTACAATGAAATAGTTTTTTTTACTCGTGCTGTATGGAATCGTATATGGAACGCGAAAGCGCGATCATAGCAAATTCGAAAATTATTACGACACCTCGCAGCGAACACGCGACGCGATGGTCGCTTACTCGCACGATTATAATCGCGTTGTATTTGGACAACGCCTGAGTGGCGCAGTAATTGAAATAGATACTGATGATATTGGCAAAAATATTCAAAATAATAACAACAGCCTTCTTTGGAGATAATTATTATTACTATCCTTGATGTAATTTCACTGCTTACATAATGGATAAGTTAATCTTTCTTCATAAAAAGTCACTGGGTAAATAAAATTGATATTGTTCAGTTGTCAAAGTAAGTACCTAATTATGGTGAAATTCGTCCTTTTTATAAAATAGTGCAGATATGTATAACTATAAGCATCAATATTTTTATTTAAAACATTCATTGTATAAGTAAATTCTAGTCAAACTATTTATTAATAACTTCATAGAAATTCAATTTATACATACATAGGTACCTACTTAATTGTATTAATACAGGAGTAAACTATTTATATTGATGCACTTATTAAAGTGATGACTGTGATATACTCTTAATAAATTATAGAAAATATGCATTAGTAAAGCATTTAAATCCATAATGAAGTTTTATTTTATCGTTAATCTTACTAATATTACAAAATATGTGAAATTATGGATGGTTTGGATATCCTCGCGACAGTGACTGAATGAATGACTCACCACATTGACTACTTTTTAAGCCGGAAAATCGAAGACTTTCCACGGGATTTTTTAAAACTATATCCACACGGACGAATAAGCGGCTATTATCTAATCTTAAGTATTATAAACTGGCACTGGCATCGGGTGTGAAAAACCTGCCTACAATATTAATTTGGTAAAGATCAAAGATTAGTTTATAATTAGGTAATTATACTCATATTAAATTATCTAACCGTTGTCCACGCCTTCATCTGATCAATCTGAATTTATCTTCATATGCCTATATTATTGTCAAGATCGCCTTGAAAAATAATAGACGGACACACTTTTGCTAACACAATTAATGACGAAGAACTTTAGTTTAACGAAAATTATAGTTTTCATTATAATCATTTGCTTGAAAGGAGAAGAAAATCTTTCAACAATAAAAAGTGCAACTTATGCTCTCTCAAATATATCGCCTCGATGTCCGATGTAAGGTATTGCAGTCCGACCTCCACCGCCTCCACCGTATTCTGCTCGGGATCTCTTCGGTATGTAATCTCGTTCTATTGAATCTTTTTCCTCGTACTCTGTAATACGTAGACATAACACATCTCGTTAGTTATTTACCATGATTCCACGAATATTAGTGAAAATGTAATTTTGTTGAATTATTATCGAGTCTACAATGTCATGTTACGCCTACGGTGCTAAACATGAATAAATACTAGCTATAGTAGCCGGCAGGATTGCACATGGACCTTTAGAAAGAGAGTGGTTTCGTAGAGCTTTGTCTCTGTCGTTGAGACCGACAAAACGTCACATACATATGAGTAACAGAGACAACGCTCTACGAAACCGAAATCTCTTTCTAAAGGTCGATGTATACTAGTTCCTGCCGGCTACTGTAAGTCCTTACTTCCTACTAATTGGTACTGGAGTGAATATGAGTAGCGAAAACCTCGCGCTTGATGGTTAGCCTATTATCACAGAATACTTAACAGTACTTTCTATTAAATTATGGCATTAGTTGCAAAAGATGCAATGTGACGCCACGTAGATAGTCTGAAAAACATATGGTGTCCGCACCACGGGTCCATCATTCACCATTTCTATAGAAATGCTGCAAAGTTCGCCTTAGACATTATTTTATTTATTTTATTTCTACGAGTACTTGATATTTCTTATTCTATTTAAAAGTTTACACTATATTTACGTTCATAACTAATCTGTTCACCTACGCAGTAAATCCTAGTTTCTATAAAACCAACATTTCACCGTTATCCAATAATTTAATTTATTATTGCAAATTGTTCACGATGAAATATTGGAGCATAATCCCGTTCGTATACCTACATAACTCCAATTCACGGTGTTCATTTTACTAAATCGCATGCCAAATGCACTGATCATAAGTAATTTTTAATTGTGCTGCCTAAATCAGTTCAATTGAAAATGAAAATGTAAAATGGATTTATCGAACTTCCATTTATTTATAGAAATGAGGTATAGATCGAAATTAAATAAGGTAAGTATATAGGTATAATAAAACAGTACTGGATAATTTCTGTGCATTAACACATGTTTTGAAAATTTTAATCGGAGCAAGCATTAAATTATCGATATACTTACTTACTTATGAGCATAGTATTTTTTTTTAATTTGTGGTCTGTTCAAACCTCACGCTGAACCACTTAATGGATTTAAATGCAACTTGGCTTACTTAGAACTAATACTTTGAGTTAACATTTTGGATATATCTTATCCTGAAAACCAAGTTCCTTACAAAAATTTCAATGTCTATCCCCATGATCTATCCACAAAAGCCAAAAGATAATAAATATCAAATCAATCGCGCTCAAAGTATTTTAAAACCAAATTAGACTTCGACCCTCTCTAGTATTAAATGCATTTAAGAATACAAAATTATTATAAAGCCATTTATAAACATACAAGTATGTTATGACATACTTACCTGAATTGTAGAAGCCAAACATAATATCATTGCTGTGGATTTTTTGAAGCAAGTTTGAAAAGGAGAAAGAAAAAGTCTCAATTTCTTTAAACCTAATTAATCTGAAGTATCTAAAGAACTTCAAGTAAAAAAGAAAGCTTAGTCATTAAATGATGTTTGCTTACTTTCTTTTGAATCTCGCATTCGTCTTCGACTATTATCTTTTATTATAAAAACTTTATATCGACGTTTCTTTTGGATAAGATCTTTTAGCGAAGACTTTCTTTGGGTGCTAGGTTTTTCAAGAACTGATGACACCCTAAAAACAATTAAATATTAGCCACTAAAAAATCATAGCATCAAAGGAAGGTTTAATTTGATTTATCATAACCAGCATTCATCATCATTATCGACCCATCACCGGCTCACTACTGAGTACGGGTGTCCTCTCAGATTGAAAAGGGTATGGCCATACACTAGCATGCTCTGGCCAAGTACAGATTAGCAGACTTCCCAAACCTTTGAGAACATTATGAAGAACTCTCAGGCATGCCGGTTTCCTCACTCTTTTTTTCTTCACCGTTAAAGCAATTGATACATCATAGGTTAAAAAGCACTTAACTCCGAAAAGTTGAAGGTGCGTGCCCGGGATCCAGAATCATTTAGGCTACCGTAACGTTATATAACATATTAAGTTATATAACATAACGTTTATTTAGTTCGGTCTTTAAAAAACTTCGAAAGATTTCAAAATGTAGTTTAAATTGTTTTACTTACATGTTGCTTAAATCTCTAACATCTGCCTCAGTTATATCAGCATCTGGATCCAGTACCAAGTAGACCTTGGAGTAGTCACCAAGATCTTTATCACCATCTTCTTGTTCCATGTCATTCATAAGATAATTTTGCTTCCGTGGAGTATAAACTGACTTCAACCACGCAGGTTTAACATACAGAATCTGCGTCCACGGCCAATATCGATGCCGGCCATGTTTATCCTTTCGCTCTTTTTCATTTATTAGAAGTTCGTTGTCTTTGTCAGGGAACCCTATTTGGACTTGCGGACTTCGAGCGATGTTTTCAAGCAGTTCTTGAACATCATTGCCATATTCATCCCTTTCTAGTGATTGATCCAAAGGCGAACGTAGAGAGCCTTTTTTGTACAGCTGTCCCAAAACGTTTTTTATGTCAGAATCCTTCATTCCATTTATGTTACTTACGTGGAATATAGCCACTGCTATCGCTATAAATAATTATAATACAAATAGGTTAACTCCATCAATTTGGGAAACATAATATTAGTATATATTAATATTAGTAGAAACTAAAGTGATTTAGAGATAATTCGATGGAATTTGGTGTAAGTTCTAGTTTGTGCTGTGTACGAAAAACGATATGAATATGTACGAGTAACCTACGTTTGTAATATACCTAGCTTGTATACGAGTGAAGCACTAGGCAAAATCAAAACTATTATAATACATTTCCAAAGCAAAACTTAATTTAGAAGTTACTAAGTTACCATTAGAGGTACTAGGTACATACGAGTAACAGCCGATTCGACTAGTAATAATGCGCAAACCACTCAGTGATTAGAAGAAAAATTATAACTAGAATAAAAACTAGAAATTTTCTAGTTACTACCACAGTGTGCCTAAACACTGTGGTAGTAACTAGAAAATTGGCATAGTTTTCTCATGTCACGTACTTGGAGCTAAAGAAACTCTAATTAAAGGTTACAAATTACAACACACCAAGCAAGCAACATTAGTAGATATAATTAAGTTAGTTGATAATTTTTTCAGGGTAGGTACTCGTAAGTATAAAAAGTTACACATTATAATATTATTTTCAACAAAAATTACAAAACCTCAACATATTTTACTCTTAATAAGATTACCCAGCTAAGCTTTCTTTATCCTTTAATTATTTAAGGGCAAATAAGGTCCTCCAAAAAAGTGAACAATATTTAACCCAGCATAATAGAATTGGTATAAAAGCCAGATTCATTTAAGAGCTTTAGACATGGAGACGTACATTTTAAAATAAATCCCCCGAACTTAATCGGATTCAAAATAATATATTATATTTTACAGTAAAATACATTAGTATTAAGGCCTAAAAGCCAATAGGTCACGACTACGAGTACTTTGTATTTTAGTAACTTACAAGTGTAAATTAAAAATTTATAACACCCCCAACAAGTGAAGGTTTCAGGAACTAGAAAAGAGCTGATAATTTTCAAACGGCAGAACCGATTTTCTTGGATTATAGCTAAGAAGACTCTCGATCAAGCCACCTTTCAAACAAAAAAAAAAAACTAAATTTAAATCGATTCATTAGTTTAGAAGCTACGATGCCACAGACAGATACACACGTTCAACTTATAACACCCCTCTTTTGGGTCGGGGGTTAAAAATACTACTTTAGATCAGCCTTAAGCTAACCAGACCCACAGGATTTTTGAAAAACGTCATCATCATCCTCAACCCATCGCCGGCACACTACTGAGCACGGGTCTCCTCTCAGAATGAGAAGAATTTGGCCATAATCCACCACGCTGGCGGCCACGAAAAACATACTCGTAAATCAATTTACCAACATATAGTCTCGTAAATTAATCTGCTAACATATAGTTCTGAATACACCTTTAATTTTTTTTTAATTAAGTAGTAATTTGAGGTACCGTTGTAAATTGTAATATGCCAATATAATATTACAAACGTTAACTTTATGTGGTAAAACGACTGTGTTACTACATAAGTGTTATTATCGAATGTAGAACAACTAAAAGAACAATAATTAAGATAAGTATTAGAGTAGGAGATTCTTACCTAAAGAATATATCGCTAAAGCAGACATTGAGTACGGTGCTAAAACGAATTGTAGGAAACAACTCCGAGTGTAATCAGCGCGAAATGCTCAGTTTCCACGCTAATTTTCAATTTTCATTTTCTCTTATCAAATCCGAATCCGTACCGTTTGCATAGTTTATGAACCAAGTAGTATACCTACCTACTTAACTACCCAAGCCGGCAATAAGGGTTGATATTCCTTAATTTAATCGTATTGTATCTGTTACAACTCGTATTACTGCTACTTTTGACTGCGACTTCGTCTGCGTGGATTTAGGTTTTTAAAAATGTCGCGAGAATGCTTTGATTTTCCGAGATAAAAAGTCAAGTTCCTATAACTACATGATAGGATGTGAATAGGCTTTAAGGCAAGCGCGTTCTAACCTATACTTTATCTTATTGCAAGATTTTCGTCAAACGCAATTTTATTTCGCAATAAAAAATACATTCCAATTTCAAGTCTCAAGAAAATATTCCATGTTCAAGACTCAAGTGCCAGAATGTTAAATATTATAAAATGATGCTAGGAATTTCCGCATGCAGACATAATGTACCTACCTACTTCCTTTCAATTGCATGAATTTGCGTTCACTCTATTTTGTGTCTGTTGCAATTTTGCGGTGAGAAGCCGACTAGCGGCTAAATTAATACTGTTGGATTTGATACAAATTCTTTGAAATTTTTTGTCTTCTTGCGTAAAATTATTACTGACTTAGGTACTAAGTAGCTACTCTATTATTTTGTTGGTTGAAAATTGACTATAATGAAGCAAAATATGGATAATATTAGATGATGGTGAAGTTCGATCGTTATGATATATACTTACCCATGAGTCGCTTCATTCGATATAATCAGTATATCTATAATATTTATGTATTTTTTAGGTTTGGGCCACGATTTTGACGAACGTTGTTCGGCCTTGTCTTACTTTCCGTATGTTATAGAATATAATATAACGACACGAGAAAACCAATATGGCAGATATACGAGTATAAAAGACACCAAGAAAAAATAGAAGACGAAAATAAAGAGACAAAAAAATAAAAGAATCGAGTTTGATACCATATTTAGCCTTATTTGAAATCAAACTCGTTTTTTTTTAATAAGAATACGCAAGTAGTTAGGTATGTAGATTACTTATTAAAAAACAACCGTTTTTCCATGTTTCAAAAATTGTGACTGTGCCTAGTGATTTTATGGTAGTTGGTTAAAAACTAATTTTATAACCAACTACCATAGAATCAATTTTAATGGCTAGTAAGATCGAAGATTGTTTACATATTTTAAAGATAAGTTTGAAAATCTTGCAGCCATTAATCGTAAAACTTAAACTTAAACATTGTTGGTAAGCTTCACCCCCAAATATCTACCCTCTCGCGATATTGTGCCATAGACATGCCGCTGATTGATGACTACCTATTGCGGAGACTTTGTTTGTAGATAAAATCAGTTGTTTAGTTTGTCATAATAACGGCTATCGCAGACGACCGATAATAATAGTAGGTCTGACAAAAGTTGGTAAAAATAAAACAAGAAAATTACGGTGTAACATAACTACTTTATTAACGCTGACGTCACATAAATAAGCAGTCCTACAAAAAGGAAATAGGTAAGGTAGTGGTACAAGTTACAAGGTACAAGATCAGAAACCGCCAACGCCGGCCTTTGCGGTGCACCGCCTGAAAACGACCATTGTTGGATATATCTAATGAAAGATTAGCTAAGAGGTGTTACAAAAATATCAGAAGGGGTAGAGCGAAAACTTTGGCCCTATATTTTTATTGAAAATGTTATAATTACCGTATTTAAATCATTCTCGCGTGGAATGATGCATTTCCACGCTGACCAGCCAGGCCTTCAAGAAATAAGCCAGCCTTTCTGTGGTGACAGAAGGATGAGGCTATTAACCACGGTAAAATGCCTCGTAAATTTTTTTTAGCACTAAGATTTAAATTAATTTAATAGGTAAGCCCACGACTGGGAAGTGCGAAGCTAGAGCGACTGAGGCTTCTTGCCGATAAGTTTTAGGACTTCTATGTTAATGTATACACAATAGACTTTTTTATTTTGCAATATGTAGGCTAGAGAGTAAATTAATTAGCATTTCGAAATTTCACCGACAAACTCCTGCCAAAGCAAATGTTATTTTTGGGCTCAATAACTTACAAGCTCCGTAAACA
This sequence comes from Maniola jurtina, assembly GCF_905333055.1. Lineage (NCBI taxonomy): Eukaryota > Metazoa > Arthropoda > Insecta > Lepidoptera > Nymphalidae > Maniola > Maniola jurtina. The sequence goes on from NC_060030.1 coordinate 10,239,422, forward strand.
TATTAGTGCCCAAAATTATGCACGCCCGATATTTTAGCGGCTAATTCTAAAAACATCGGAGGAATTGGGAATTGTATTAACATAATTTTAGATTGTTATTACTTCTGAATACTTTTTTAGGATTGGTTTTAATTTTATTCCTACTACAACTCATTTGCCCTACTAGACATAGACTTACATACTTATTACTTCGTAGGTACCTACTACTAAAGAATATTTTAAGTTTATAAGCGACTCGCTCCTTTTTCATACCTATTTTTTAAAGAATACTAGGCATGATTTAAACATTACTAATATAGGTAGGTGCCACTTTTGCGTAAAAATTGTGCTAGGCCGTCAGAAACGAATCTAAGGCCGGGTTTCAGTCTTGCTTCTAGAACTTTGAGAAGTCTGATGTCGAAAATCGCGGGTTTGAACTCCCGACCACACATTAAAAGACCTATGTCGTAACTACAAGGCTATCACCATTTGTTCCATTTTGTAAAATGAAAAATAATAATTTGCATAGTTTAGTAGAAAAAAATGTTAAATAATGACTATGGTTGAAAGCACAGGTTCAAAGTGTGCTCAATTTATTTCATTGAAATCCCAATCATACTGGTAAGCAATTTTATTCGTTGAAAAGCTAAGCTTTCAACAATACGCTGAAAAAAAGCTCTCTATATTTTCCATTCAGACCTGAGGCGAATATAAAACAAAAGATACTTTCCAAATTGAAACGTATAGTGGTGGACGTGTGCCAAAACGCATTTGCTGCACTGTTTGAATAGATTTCGTACAGCTTTAGGTACCTATTGGACAAACAAATCATATCTGACACAATCTGAGTACCTACTACAAGTACGTTTTATTAATCCATGGATTTTTAAAAGTCCATCCGTTTTACCGATTTGGCAAAATTCGGTACAGAGGTCTCATCTCAGAGACGAACATATTATAGTAGGAACTCTTTAGAGGAACTCTTTGATTTCAAACCTAAATCCACGCGGACGAAGCATCCTCTAGTCCTACAAATATTATAAACGCGAAAGTTTGTATGTATGGATGGATGGATGTTTGGATGTCTGCTACGTTTTCACGGACCAACCACTGAGCCGATTTCATTGAAATTCGGTACAGACTTGGGATACATCCCGGGGAAGGACATAAGCTACTTTATATCCCGGAAAATTTAAGAATTCCTACGGAATTTAAGAAAAAACCAAAATCCACGCGAGTGGAGTCGCGGGCATCCTCTAGTAACTTATAAAATTAAACAAATTTAAGTTCCAACACGAATTTATTAGTTTAACAAACACTTTTACAGCCAACGTAAAAGAGGTAACGTCAGTCGTCATGTAAGTATGCAAAGTAAAACAGGGGCAACAGCGTGCCGCGCGGTGGAACAACGAACTGGCGTGTGTGTTTAATGACCCTACTCGAACATTTGCGTTAACGGACGTTTAACACGGAAAACTCTGCAGCAATTTATAATATTTTATTGCGGATAAATGAGTTCCAATAATAAGTATTTTGCTCTATAAAATATGCTTATATGGGCACTAGCAAAAAGTGCCGAAGTTAATTTTTTTATAACTTCATTACATGATGAAAAAGCACACATCATAGATTTTCGGGACAAAAAATGTCCTAATTGTTTTCCGTAGAATTAGCTATAAGTGGGCCAAGTTGAATTCATATCCGTTCTGTAAGTAGTTTCAGCGTGGTGCGCGCACAGAAATCGTGCAATTACAGTTTTAGTTTGAGTTTGGTGAATTTCAGACTCTCATAGGCATCAAATCGAGTGTGTGCAAGTAATAAAATTATGCAAAATCGATTGCAAAGTTGGACACTGTTTGATTTCCCACTGGGTTTCCATTTTCTGTTTAACGCAAATGTTAGATGGGTACCTAGAAGTTTCATTTTTCAACTAGCTGACACGCCCTGGCTTTGCATGGCAGGTCAGGGGTAAAGACCAAAAAGTTACTGTGTTGCAAGGGTAGGGGGTAAATTTTCCTCGTGAAATTATATAAATAATTTTATGTAAATCACATTGAAAATTGAAATTCACGGAGAAGTTTGAAAGTCATAAGAGAAAAGAGAAATAACCAGAGATTTTGTTTCACAGATATTATTTAGCGAAGAGAGAGAAAAGAAGAAACTTCTGCAATTTTGAACGGTCGGAGTTGATTTATTTATAGATATATAGGTCAAAGTTCCGCTTTCAATTCTGAGTCAAAAAACTTACTTGATTTCTACATAATTCATTACAATGATGTAACATGGAGTACCTAGTATTTAGTAGGTACCTACTCTCTTAAATAATAAGTAAGGAAACGTTGTCATTAGTTTTGACTCTTGTTATAATAAGCGTAGTGTAAAGGCCAAAACCTTTTGTTTCACATTTTCACGTTCCTCGGAAACTAATGACCTACGGCTCCGAATTCATTGTTGCAGAGGATTTATCTTTAGTATTGCCTATCTGTCAACGTTTTACTGTAGGCAAGGAAATAACTGAGTGGAAATGCAGCCAATATTTTTGGCACTATTTTACTTGTTCGCGACTTTTTAGTTATAAATAGCTTACTTATTGCCTAAGTAGTATGTGAGCTGTGAGTGTTTTATCTTTAAATAAATAATTTTAAAAACTTATTTTGACCTACGGCTCCGAATTCATTGTTGCAAAGGATTTATCTTTAGTATTGCCTATCTGTCAACGGTTTACTGTAGGCAAGGAAACAACTGAGTGGAAATGCAGCCAATATTTTTGGCACTATTTTACTTGTTCGCGACTTTTTAGTTAATAAATAAGATTTAATAAATAACTCACTTATTGCCTAAGTAATAAGTGAGCTGTGAGTGTTTCAACTTTAAATAAATAATTTTAAAAACTTATTATACCGACATCCAAAAACTACATTTTTCTAAGTTCTGTCGTCGGTCCACTACCGAGTATGGATTTCCTCTCAGAATGAGAAATTTTAAGGCCATATTTTTGGAAATTCCGTCTCTCTCATCGATTTAAAAAATTCCACTCGAGCGAAGCCAGGGTGGGGAAGCTAGTTAAAATATACTTTGATATAACTACATACCTTCCTACTTATTGGTAGCTGAACTAACCGAACGTCGGAAATTAACCAGTAGATTGATGTTAATCGAAAGCCACATGCGATAATTTCTCATTGGCATGGTGCTTAACGACACCAAATTCGATGAAACTCTTAATTGGACTATTTCCCTACGGAAACTTGACCCATTAGCAATCTTCAACCACCCATCATCTTTTCAAACGGTCGACGTCTACGACAATAGGTACATAAATTACTATAACGTAGGTCAATTGCAAGGATATGTCTGCATTCTATTGGTGTTTGGATGTGAATTACAAAAGAAAAATACATATATTTTTAATTTATTTTATAAAATATTGAGAACAGGGACCAATAAATAAATTCTGTATTTACACATTATGTACAACTTTTTTTCGTAAATCATCTTTCTGGTGCCGTAACTTCATCATAGACATGTGGACTGTTGCATTTTTCGCAAATCATTATGAAATTCTGTAACAAAATATAAAATTTTACAGGTAAAAAATTTGTTACAGATCTTTAATTTTTTACTCAACAAGTGTAAATTAAAAATTTATAACATCCCCGACAAGTGAAGATTACAGTAACTAGGAAAGAGCTGACTGATAACTTTCAAACGGCTAAACCGATTTTCTTGGATTATAGCTAAAAACATTCTCGATCAAGCCACCTTTCAAACAAAAAAAAACTAAATTAAAATCGATTCATTAGTTTAGGAGCTACGATGCCACAGACAAGATACACAGATACACACGTCAAACTTATAACATCCCTCTTTTTGGGTCGGGGGTTAAAAACAGAAATGGAAAAGTAATTAGCGGTAAATTACCATATTGTACTGTTGGCGTAAAAGATCCATAGCCGTGTGGAAGTGATGTTCCGACTTCCCCCCATGTTTCTCCATCAGCAGCGTGGACTTACAAGCCAGTTCTTCCATCTCAGCCAACGTGGTAGGTTCCTTATACTTCAGTTCTTCACGACGTCGACCGAGCCTAGCTCCCCAGTTGTGATGGTTTCGAGGTGGTAAAGGGCCGGGTCTCCCTACCTGATCATTGGGACGGGTTAAATTCACCATTACAATAATATTACTCGTATATATCAAATTTAGATACTTCTAATGGCAACTCAATCACGAATAATGAAATTAAGAAAAGTATCAGGTCTTTATATACTTACTTAATTTTAAGATATTTAACTTATAATTTAATTTAACAATCATTTCATTACCAAAACAAATTATTTCATTAATTGAATATTACTTAATGATAATTTCTAATCAAGCAACATTAATTAATTAGTCTACCTATATCCACACCATTCGTCCATGTTTCAAAGAAAATTATAAATTATTGTTCTACTAATTAGACTACTATTTTGACAAATTAAACAATTTATAGGACACTGTTTAGCAATGAATGGATTAGCATTATAAGGAATAATGAGTCTAGATGATAATTAAATGTTCAAGACAAAAGAGAGATGGATATTTAATTAACGAGATATTTATTGAGTAGGTACCTAGTTATTTGTCTACAAACTAGCACCAATTTAGTAATTAATGGTTTTAAGCTTATTTCGTTGTTTAACGACATTTTATATTGTAGATAACGGGTACATACCACGATAAATTAATACTGTGTTAGATACAAATGACCCTATTTATCAACCTAAGATTCATATTACGACATCGCTACCTGCCAGTATTTTTCAGGAACTCTAATCGTAGTCCAATAATAATTGCACAGTATAGCTTCGTCATAAAAGTAGGTAAGTAACATAAGTCGAGTCCGTTGCCTACTACATTATGCTACGTCCAGCTACGTCTCAGTGTCCATTGCTAAGTTAACACGGACACGCATACCTACAGCTCTCTGCAGGCATGCCGAGAGTTAGGTACTTACAATAAATCATAATAATATTAAACCAGTTACCTGCCCAGGCAATACTTTTCACAATTGTTCTCTTATCTGTGAAAAAGGCATGTAAACCTGTCAATTATTTTTAACCCCCGACCCAAAAAGAGGGGTGTTATAAGTTTGACGTGTGTATCTGTGTATCTGTGTATCTGTCTGTGGCATCGTAGCTCCTAAACTAATGAACCGATTTGAATTTAGTTTTTTTTGTTTGAAAGGTGGTTTGATCGAGAGTGTTCTTAGCTATAATCCAAGAAAATCGGTTCAGCCGTTTGAAAGTTATCAGCTTTTTTCTAGTTACTGTAACATTCACTTGTCGGGGGTGTTATTTTTTAATTTACACTTGTTAGTTTAGTGATAATGTAAAAGGTTAGCAATATTATGGCATTGTAGCGCTCCAAAATTAATGATGGCATTAGTAACCTATAGAACAAATTAGTAATTTACGATTTTGTCAGTACTCAGTAGGTAGATATACTTGCATCTTGGTGAATTTCAAAATGTGCCTACCTATCTTTTTAACGTTCAACTTGTGATCAAATAGGTAAGTATACCTATAGAACACGTCCTATTATTTGCTAGGAAGTACACCTATAGGAATCAGGAGAAATCGAGTGATTTTTTTTAAACGCTCATATATTTTAAATAAAATATGGCTCAGAGCAGTCTGGACTCTGTAGAGCTAAAATAGTTACTACAGTGAAACCTATAAAAACAATACATAGAACATCGATGATCATTATTTGATAGGTGTACAACTGGTTATAACGCAGCAAAAACTGTAATTCAGTCTCTTGAAATATTATGATGGACATAGTTAAAGCGCCATATTTTCTGTAAAGCTTTCGAAAAAGCTCCAACTAATTAAGTAGGTAGGTGCCTAGGTGAAAAATGTTTTTTTTTAAATAAATTTTCCATTCCATTGTTAAAATAAACATTTTTCCGAGGCAACGTTTCGAGTCGTTAAGCGCTTTGTTTGATCTCTTCTTGTTTTACCAAAATTCACATTTGCATTTGGAACCTGAATAAAGCATTGCCTCAATTATTTTGCATTTATAATTTTCAGAAACCAGGTCGAGGGTGCTTTAGACAAGAATAAACTTGAAAAGTTATGCATAATAATTTTTCAAAATAGGTATGTACTTATTGAAATACTTATTTGAATATTTTTAGTTACAGTTAACCCTTAGGTAGGCTCTAATATTTAAATATTAAAATGGACGTTTTCAAACGTGGCCTGGGCTGAGTTTACTTGAAGCCTATCTTTTTGTCTTTCTTAAACTTCATGTGTCCGTCTGTCCCTCTGTCGTGTCTGTCAAGAAAACCTATGGGGTACCTACTTCCCGTTGACCTAGAATAATGGGCAGGTAGGTACAGCACAAATAAACGCAAAATCTGAAAACCGTGAATTCGTGGTTACATCATAAAATCATAAAAATAAATTAAAAAGTGTTCATGAACAAACTATAATATTAGTATTTTCAATATTCAAAGTAAGATAACTATACCAAATGAAGTATCATATGAAAAGGCTTTACTTTTATATTCAAAAACAGATTTTTATTTATTTTTATGCATATCGGTTTTTGATTTATCGTGCCGTATTATCGTATTTATAAATATCGGAAAAATACCCGAGTACGGAACCCTCGTTGCGTGAGCCTGACTCACACTTGGCCGTTTTTTTTAGATTTACCAAAGGGGTTAAATAGGCATTAAAGGGCCTAAAAAAGGGCAGAATAACAACATTTAATATCCTACATTGCAAAAACCTGAAAAGATATCGTTAATTATAATAATAATTGTTACATGAATGATTACTATTTGATCCTACTAATGGAATATAATATGAAATGTATTTGTATACACTTAATTGCGTAATACGGCTTTGAAATAAAAGGCTTTTATATTAATTTTATTAATTGGTGAATCTCATAAATCAGGATATTAAAAAAAAATAGTCAAGTGAAAAACACTGTTTTTTGAGTATACCTAAGCAAACTTGTGTACCTGAATATCATTATTATAATACCTGCTATTATTATTTATTATTACTTTATAATATTCACCTGTCTATTGTTTCTTTGAACATAGCTCAGTTGTTTGCAATGTGACTTGTGAACAACAAAACGAAACGTAAATTGGCCGCGGGCCAACGAAAAGCTTTTCAACCGTAATTTTGCGTTGAATAAATTTATTGCCCGTCTGGTGTGAACGTTCTGAGCTTAATTATTATTATATTATTAACTTAATAAATCCATCTATATGTACCTACCTACCGTACTAAAAAGGTAGTGAAAACAACCGGTCAGTAGGTACCTAATACCTATCTACTTTTCTAGCTAGCTGACCGAGGGAAGCAAGGTCTCTGAGTCTACTTGATTGAAATAGCACTTGTCCGTCCGTCCGTCCGTCCGTCTGTCAGAGTCAGAGCCTTATGAGTTCTGAATTACTGAAGGTAACTATTTCAAATATAAGTAATATGTAAAAGCCTAAGCTAATTTAACTAATTCTATAAGTTATTCAAATGTTTCTAGTTTTCTAAAATTTTAGTTTTTGGTCTATAGCTGTTCTAGGCGACACGTCCATTATCTTATTGACTGCATAATAATATGTACACACTTTTTTTTGGAGAGTGGCTAGTTTTTTTTTTCATGGCTTTATTGTATTATTATTGTCATTATCTGTATTGTGTGCTTAATAAACAAAAACAAAATGTTCTCTCAAATTAAGCTTGCGCAAGGTATAAATCACAACCCGTAGAGGCGTATCAAGGGTATTAATTTTTTAAATAACTGCAATATTAATTTGATCAGGCCGCAATTGCTATTGCAACCACTCAATCAAAATGGCAACCTAAACACAAAAGTGCTTAGAAAAAAAAGAAAAGCTAAGATATTATGTAAACTGATGGCTTTCAGCCGAATATTGCGTGAAAAAATATAAAAACTTTATTTCAGGGGGGCTCTCATACGAAATGGGGTGCTTTTAAGTGGAGATTGAACTCGACGCTATATGTACCTATATCGGAAAGGGCTAAAATGTGTATAATGTATAATTTCAGTTATATACCTACAAAAATTAGATAAATTTTATAAAAACAGTATTTTTGGCGTTGTAAACATCATTGTGAAGCATTATATTGCAAAATTTAACCATCTCCAATAACAGCTTTATAGCTCTTTTTGCGTCTAAAAGTTAACTATTACAATAATATTATAGTTAAAGCTATCTTATGGGAAATAAGGGATACCTACAGCGAGGTCTCAATTCGGGGCGAACCACAAGTTAGCTACTTAGTTCCTAAGCTAGATACTAATTAATGGCTGCTTACCAGATCTATAGATAGCACAATATCCTAAAGATTACCTTTAAGATATTAACAACAACGATCAGCTCAGCAAGAGGAGGGGGAAATCCTGCCCGAGACGCGAGCTGTTAATTACGTTTTAATGACGACGCATCTATTTCCTTTAACAATGTTTACGATACATATTTCACGTGCTAAAGCCATTATCAAGCTTGGAGCCGTTTATAAGATTTTAATCAACGCAGGTAACTGGAAATGTAGCTATACCTACTTAATACATTTCATTTTTTTATAAAAGAAAGAAAAGAAAATCTATAAAACATATAATATTAGATGTACAATAGACGTGGACTGCTGGGTATAGGTCTCTTGTATCAACAATCAGCATCATTATCAACCGACAGACGTGGAATGCTGGACTTAGGTCTAGGTTTAGGTTTAAAGAGTTTATTTCTCAGAAGAACAATGTTCACTTATATGAGAATAATATTCTAAATACTTAAATACTATTCTAAATACTAAAATAATATTCTAAAATAGAAAAAACATAATTTTTAAAGGTACGGTGACTTTATACAATAATAATATTTCAAAACGCGTTATATCCTAAGTTAACAAACTATTATATCTTTTTATCTATCTATTATGTCTGACAGTACTTTTTTAATTCAGTTTTGGAATAGGTTTTTCCTCCAATATGTGTTTTGGCAAGTCATTATATAGCAGCGCTCCCTCAAACTGAATAGTTTTCGTACCATAATTAATTAGTCCCAGCTTTAGTTAATTGTAATTTATGTTTATTTCGTGTACCATATTTATGAGATTTTGTTTTAAAAGTAGACATAGATCTCTTGTATCAGCAATCAGCATCATTATCAACCGATAGACGTGGACTGCTGGGCGTAGGTTCCTTGTATTATTGTATTGTAATTTGATCCCTTAACCCGATGAATCCTTGATTATTATTTTCAGGATAAAAACGACCCTATATATATAAATCTGCCACTGCATCTTTTATTTAAATCCGTTCAGTAGTTTTCGCGTGATGCGGGCACGGACGGACAGACAGACAGAAATTCCAAAAAAAATTGTTTTGGGGTCTATATCGATAATAATGTTTCCTCCAATTAAAATTTTCAAAATTTATGTAGGTAATTTAGCAGAAACCGACCAGTTACAGCTGTTTTATTAGAATAGAAGTATAGATATTAGCTGAACTACTCGGCATCGCTTGGGTGAATTCTAATGGCGAAAGAATTATTAGAATCAGTTGAGTTTATCGATTACAAACAAACCAATCTTTCCTCTTCGTAATATTCGTATAGATGTACTTATTTGTAGCTAGGAACTAACTTTAAGAAGATTCAACGATAGGATAGGAGATAGGTACCTACCTACTACCGCTACGATACGCTAATGGATTTTCTTTCTAACAAGTTGGGAACTGAATACTGATAAAACAGAGGTCTTTATTAAACTCAGATCATTACTCTTCGCCTTAATGAAGGTAGGACGACGATAGCAGTTAGCGTTCTCACGTAGGTACCTATAGAATGTGGGTAGATTGTATACTAATAATGTAGTAAGTTTTTAAGCATGCCCAGTCTCAAGCCGCCAGTGTCGCCCGGAGGCCAAAGAGAATATAATCACTACGTTTTTACCGGAGGCCTTAACCTTCCCAGATATAGATCGTTTCAACGAATAGTTCCTATGGCGTTATGTTGGCTCCCCTGTCTGTTCAAGTCATTAGCACCATATTTGCATAAGAAGACGCAGATTTTGTTTATTTTCATTTGATTTTCCTGAATGAATGAAATGAAAATCAAATGAAAATAAACAAAATCTGCGTCTTCTCATGCCAATATGGTGCCAATGACCACCCAACAGACAGGGGAGGCAACATAACGCCATAGGAACTATTCGATGAAACGATCTATGCCTATTTACCTATCAAATTTTGTTTCAATATTTCATCAAAATGTTTTAATCTTAACCCTTTTTTTTCTCTCTCTCGTCTAGCTTTGCAAAGTTTAGCCAATGTCAAGTTTGTAGTTATTTGTAACAAGTTAGTTAAACTATACAAGTATGGACCCCGTCTGTGCCGGCGCTCGCCGACATACGCACGGCACCCCCTTAGAGCACTTTCCAGTCAGTTTTAACCATAGACATACAATTTTCGCTGTTGGTTTTAACATGGTTTTAACAAAAAAAACACTCCAAAGTGGCAGAGCACGCGTGCCAGCTAACACCAACACAGACGAAGTCCCCTTAACCCTTTTACATCAAGGTTTTTTTTTTTCTTTAAATCTGGCTTTACTCTGATTAGCCAATGTCAAGTTTGTGATATTTTCAAGTTATTGAATTTATACAAGTATGGACTCCGTCTGCGCCGGCGCCCGCCGACATACGCGCGGCGCCCCTTTAGAGCGCTTCCCAGTCAGTTCCACCACCAAAAAACACCAACTAACACAAAAACCAGCCACTCTTAACAAAAAAAACACTCCAAACAAGCACAGCACGCGCGCCAGCAAACGCCATCGCAGACGAAGTCCATCAAGGTTTACTTTACAGCCCATACCATACTTTATAGTTAAAATTATATTCTGTGTCCCAGGTAGAACCATAGAGCTATAGACAGCATAGGAGATTATGTCTAATCTCTATGATAGGCAGTTACGTAGGCAGGTACTAGGTACCTACCTACCTGCCTATATTACGTTTAATTTTCTCGGCAATTTTAGAGAATTGACCTCATTTAACCCTGCAGTCTGTATACGCTCTAACACATTAATTAAGAGTTGCTAGGCTAGGTAGTGTCTATTCAACGAGATGTTGTCGGTCCCTTGTGTTCCATCATCAGCGGTGGAATGGGACTTCGTGAGGTTTTTACTTTTTAGTTTTTAGTCGATCGGAGTCCAACATAACCACTGCCTGCGTGGCCTGGTGGTGACCATCATAGATTTTCCTCACGACAAAAATGCGTAAGGTGGACGACGGGTCTGCCTGCGAAATTCTTTAACTTGGTTTTTCGCAATTTGTAGACTAATACGACAACGTAGTCAAACTATTTTTTTAAATTTGCCGCTATTTCTCACTGCTTTCACTATAGTGACGTGAGTGACAGACTTCTAATACAAGCTAGGTATATTCTGCGACAGATTGAGATGGCAATCGGGATGGCAAATCATGAGGCAGGGGAACGCCCCGCACACCCGCACGCCATCCACGTTCGCCCGCATCAGGTTAGCACGGGGGCTGTGCGGGTGTGCGGCGCGTTCCCTCCCTGATTGCCATATTTCAACCTCTCGCATACTATAGGTAACTAGTTAAGGTGCATTGGGGCTATTTCGAAAATGGGTATATTCCGAAAGTGCAAAAAATCTACCAAACGCAGCAATATATTCCTGCTGGCAACATTAGGCAAAGCGCCATCTTAGATTTACTTGTCGCGACAGACGTTGCGAGTCGCTCGCGCTAACATCACGCGAGTGTCGTCAAATTATTCAAGAGAAGTGATTTCGCGCCGAATTTTGGTGATTCGTAATAACCCCAAGATAGTTTTCTCGAAATCCTGGTAAGTTATTTCAATGTTTGTTTGTTTTTATGATAGGTTTTTGTTTTGTGCTTAATGATAATAGGAATATAAGGTTCCAACTGTGTTTTTTATTTTTTTTCTGATTAACCCCTCCGGGTTTATTTCGATATGATTGTTTCGCAATAACCCCACTTACGTTTTCCTACTGTAATTGCCAATAGTTCTCAAAGTGTATCGTTTTATTGACGCGCGACGTAAAAATGACGGAATGTTATGAGTTTGACGTTTCTGTATGTGTGTGTGGTGTGTCTGTGGCATCGTAGCTGCCCAACGGATGAACGGATTTTAATTTTTTTTGTTTTCTTTGAAAGGTGAATTAATGGGAATGCTCTTAGATATGTGTGATGAAAGTTAGGTCGGGGTTTAATTAAAATTCTTAACTTTGTTTTGTACCATGTCGACTTTGCTAGTTATTTTTTTGGATTGGGTTTGAAATCGGTTTCCATAATGGGGGTTGTGAGAGGTGAGGAGTGATGAGGGAGAAGTGTATAGTCACCCCCACTTTTCAAAAATACCCTCCCCCCCGCCTCTCATAATCCCTTATTATGGATACCGATTTCAAAACCGTAACCATTTTTTCCCCTTAATACACTGAATGGTGTATAACGGTTCTGCAGTTGTATGTCTATGGTATTCCTCAGTTATTGCTTAATTATTGCATTTTTTGTGTTGACAAAAGTTATTTCTTTTTTCAGTGTCATCATGCCTCGTACTTATTTAAAAAAGAAAAATAAAACATACACTTCTCAAGATTTAGCCACTGCCATACAGAAAGTAAGAAATGGGGAGCTTACCGCATATGCTAAGAATATCTACATAATTACGTACTTACTTATAAAAATAAAAGTTGATCTCACTGAATTTTTGTTTTATTTTATTATTGACATTCTTTAAAAGACATTAAGAAAATAAGTAAGTACTTAAAAATAACTTTGTTTATTCATCGTGCAGTTGTAAATTTCCTAAAATCTTAAATGATATGTTGAGAACCACTGTCACGTATGTCTGAACATAAAGGTTTTTCTGGGGTAATTCCGTAATACAAAGTTATAGGAATTCGAGTTAACGGTTATTATTTAAAAAACTTACAATATCAAAATCTATGGGGCAATTACGATGGAAAATGTAATGTAAACTCTGGCTGAAATGCAATAAAGGCGACTTTTGAGTTCTTCCGGAATTACCCCGCGATAGTTCGCAATTATCCATTATAACCCAAAAATATGGTTCTTTATTTAAAACACTTTCTTTAGCAAATCCAACGATATATTTAAAAATATAATTTATGCTTTTCAAAGGCTTTTCAATATCTATGCAGATCTAAAACAGTTAGAATCGTAAAATAGAGCATTCCCAAATAATCAAATGAAATGTTCACCTCTAGTCATCTCGCAGAAATTCCTATCGGAATTGCCCCAATGCACCTTACTTTCTTATTTTTATGCCTAACTAGATGCCCCCCGCGACTTCGTCCGCCTGGATTTAGGTTTTTGAAATCCCGTGGGAACTCTTTGATTTTCCGGGATAAAAAGTAGCCTATGTGCTAATCCAGAGTATAATCTATCTCCATTTTAAATTTCAGCCCAATCTGTTCAGTAGTTTTTGCGTGACGGAGTAACAAACATACACACACACACACACACATACAAATGTTCTCCTTTATAATATTAGTGTGATAGTCAGTACAGTTTTACGAGTGCTAATAGTCTCAACACGGAGTTAGAGCGCAACGAATTTGTTAGAGCCGTGGTTTTGTAGCATGGCTTTATAGGCTATTCGTAATTCGTATCATGCATTGATATAATAATAATGGTACTATCATGGCCGAATTTAAATCTTCATGTTGGTAGTACCGATTAAAAGGAATGCGGATATGACGAATGACCGACAATGAGCAATGAAATAGAGAATGACGGATTGTGATTGCGTCTGTTCTGTGGATGGATTGTGGATTGTGTTGTGATTTGTGTACAACTTGTGATGGACGACTCACCTCAGTCGACACTCGACAGCTCATCGTTTAAATATTGTTTTATGCGATATTTAGCATAAATTCTTAAACGATCCAGTGTTTTTCATTATTTCGCAAAGTACAAAATGTGGGATCCGACACATGTTCAAGTTACTGTGCAAAAAGCTAGAGGTTTGCTGATAAAAGGCAAAAACGGTACAAATAACTGTTTTGTTACAATCTCTCTTGGTAAAGAAAAATTTCAAACTTCCGTGAAACACAAGGCAACAGAGAATGTCGAATGGTTTGAAGAGTGTGAATTACGCATTCCTTCGCAGGGGAACACGGCCGAGATCGTGTTGAAAGTCTACGACGAGGATTTCGTTAAGGATCATTTACTAGGTCAAGTATCGATTCCGTTAAAAGACCTCGATGTGTACGAACGACCAAGGAATCGAGTGTATCCCTTACGCGGTAAAGCCGGGAAAGAAAACGACAAAAGCAGGGGTGAGCTGGAAGTTAAAATAGGCTTTACTGTTAAAGAGGGAAGCTTAAATGATTTAAGCAAGAAAGAAAAGCACAAGTCTTCTTTATCTAGTATCGCCCAAAATGTTGGCGGCAGCCTTATGAGCATCGGTAGCATAGAGAAACGTAAGGGCTTAAAAAAGTTTGCAAAAAATCTGGGCTCCAAAATAAATTTAACAAAGAAAGATAAGAAGAGTGACTCATCATCTCTAGGCGGCAGTGTCGGTAATCTCAGGGCTTCTGTACTATCGACACCTGATACTTCTACACCAAAAAGGTCACCCACTGAAGCAGACCCAGGTGTAATAAGTGAAGATGAAGATGAATTTGCTTTTGATGATTTATCACACAAAAGTTCTGGTAGTTCACTCAATGTACAGACCTCATATATGCCCAGGACAGTGAAGTACACTCCTTCTCCAGTGAACGCTTCTCTAGAAAACCTAGGAGGTGGAGAGTTTTTAAGACGTTCCACTAGCAGTAATTTAGTGAACACTGAGAAAACAGCTCCACTCAAACCTGTTCGTTTGAGTCTTGATACGTTCACTCCACCACAACTGCCAGTACAGGTGCCTGATAAAAATGATGAGTGGTCCCAAAAACTGTATCCAAGAAAATCCATGAGCCAAACTATGATAGACAGAGAGAAATCTTCAAGTCTAGAAAGAAACAAAAAATTAGATAGCCCCAGTTCCCTAAAAGAAAAACCTAGTCCAAAGTTCTTCAAAAAGTTTGGGAACAATAAACCTAAGAAGTTGCTAGAAGAACGTATAATAGTTGGAGAAGAAAATATTGTTGAGGAAGATTCTATGAATCTAGCATTCAGTAACATACCAAAAACAGTAGTACAACAATTTGATAGCATGAGCCGGGAAGATCTTATTGTTATGGTGTATAATTTACAGAAGGATGTTGAAGCTGAGAAGAAGAAGAACAAGGATCTGGAAAATTATTTAGATGAATTGTTACTAAGAGTGATGGAAACAACTCCTAGGATCCTTCAAAACCCTTACGTCAGGAATAATAGCATGCATATCAGAAATAAGTAAAAGTTACATAAACAAATTTGGAGAGTACTCCATTCTAGCACAAGATGCTGTGCAAAATTTTGTTAAATAAATCTCTCCACTCCACTCAATTTTTTATACTTTACAACTAACTGAAATGAGATTACCTTTGTTATATCTATAACTTTATGCAATGATATTACATGTAATGTGATTACAACTAAAGTCGTAACTTTAAATAGATATAATTTAATTCTAGGTCATAGTAGTTTCTGAAAATGATATAACATGATTTCAATTAACTTAATTGCTTATTCCTATATAGGTATTCACAATTAGGCCTGAAGTCCAAACACTGTGCCTTATCTACTTGTAATATTAACCACACATACTTAATGTTAATGAAAAGCAAGAGGCCTAATTGTTGAAATCAGTTTTCATCAAAAAAATCATACATGATTAATTTATTTCATCTTGCATGTTCTTTTAAGGTATCATTTCTGCAAATATTCTAGGTTTTGACTTTGTTGTGCCAAATAATTCAAATTGCTTAACTGATATCAGGAAATATTCACCAGTATAAGCTAAAATAGCATCTAGATATTTAGAACAATTATTTTATTATGATGTTTTAGTAAGATCTAATCATACGTAAAAATAAATTGTCATGCCTGATAATTAAGCATAGGTATAAATAATTCTTCTGCTAACAGGGAAAAATATTAATTTTGTTAGTAACAGTCACATTGCTAATAATAATTAGCTGTTTTAGTTAATTAGGTATTTATTGTAATTAATTAGTAAGTGCAAATACAGGGTGCATGGATACCCTTGTGCAATATAAATTAGATTAAGAATTTTTTACAGATACATATTTTGAAAAGAACCAATTAGAATTACTCTAAAAAATATATAGTATAGTGTAAATTGTTCAAAAGCCTATATAATCCTTGAGTCATCAGCTGATGTTATTTAACATGACTCATAAAAAGTTATGAAATCAAAAGGATTGTTTTTGGTCAAATATTCATGAAGATAAGTTTTATAAATAAAAAGCACTCTAATACAGATGTTACAGATTATTTATTAATCAAGTTATTGATCAAGATAAATTACTAATTGTTTTTCTAAATCTTAATTCGCAATATATAAAAGAGCTGATTAGATTGCGCTTGTTTTTCCATAAAATTGTTTTATTTTCTTAAGATTTTATGTTTTAGAAGTGCAGTAAGAAAATTATTAATATTTAGATTAGAAGGTAAGATGTATATTTTATTCCTCAAGAAGATCTTTTTTGTGAAGTTTTAACTTTTAGAATATTTCAGCCTGCACTTCTATTTATGCAGATACATTAATATCTGGCATCTTGTTACTAAAATAATATAGATTACCTTGTCAAGTATACTAACTAATTTTGTATTAGGCACAACAACAACATACAAAGGATGAAAGAAAGTTTTGGACTATACTATACTATTCACTGCATAGTGAAAAACAGCTTTCCTCCCTGGTTTTTGTATGTGTAAACCCAATTAGTATCAGATCCTATCAGTGCTTTTCAGGCTTCTTAATCATGAACCTCTGCAAAAACCAGGTGCAAGACGAGGCTACGACACAGCCATTGTTTATTTATTTATAATGCTGACAGCCTGCTTGACAGGTAACAAGACAAGATTATTGAATGGACTACCTACCTTCTATTATGGTTATGGTAAGAATATTAGTTACATTGATGATGATTGAATAAATCAATACATTACAAGTCTTGCTAGCTTGGAGAGCTTTGACTATTTTTAAAATGAAATGATAATTTTGTCCTTTGTTTGTTTGTATTAAGTGAACGGCAAACTACCAACTCTTAAATAATTTTAGCTGACAACTAAATGTTAAGAGAAAAGTATGTTTATTCAATAAGAGTGCCTAAGGTTAAGTTTAATAATTATCATCGTCCACTAATATAACATGATTAAAGTGATTCTTGTTAATCATTTTGATGTTTTATTAAAACCAAATATGTAGTAGTTGAATAAAAAAATAAAAGCCATGATAAGGATTCTATAAAATATTTATTTGAAAATATGAGTTTGTGCAGTATTATTTGTGGCGACGACTCTTAACTGGTGCTGGAACGGCAGCTACTGTTACATATGTTTTCTGTGACAGCTTATTCATATAGTAGATAGTTATTAGCGAAAATATTAAACTGAAACAAGGAAATAATCGTATTAGTAACATCATAAATTAGATTTGTTTTAGTTTTTTAAGGGTTCATTAAAATCAGTAGATTGACAAAAATATAAATGAAACCTTGTTATTTTAAAAGGAACAAAATATGTATATTTTTGCAAAACAAAGATTTCATAAGTTCTTGGTTATTTTACTTTCATCTTCATCATCATTAATCAGCCCATTAGAGTCCATTGCTGGAATTCCAAAAGTGCAAAACACAGTCTTGCCAATTCATCTCCAGGTTTCAGTTTTTAATGAAATATAAAATATTAGAAATATACTATAATTTACCATGTAGTAAAACAAATTCTATGCACCATGCCCGACGCAATGAGTGATATCACCATAGACAGTGCAATCTCTGGCAACTTGAGTTGAAAGTTTTTACCAAACAACGTAGCCTCCAAGTTACCTATAGCCTGATATTTTAATTTAAGAAAAATATTTTATGACATTTTTAAAAGATTGAAAAAAATAATTTGGAATAAAAAGCTGTATTTAGGACATCAAACAAGAGAGTCGATAATAAAGTGCATAAAAAAGTTTTTGAGATTTTGTTAAGTTAAAGTCTGCCAAACATGTAACTAAAATAAAACACTGAAGTACTTAACTGAAGCAGACTAGACATTTTTTGATGGAAAAATTAGATTGTCAAATGTGAAAAGTATTGCTTAAACACATGGGCCACATACTGCACAATATTATATCCAACAACAAGACAGGTCTGGCTGAAGTCGAACATTCTGGCTTAAGAACCTATCAGTGGTTTCATATGACTCAAAGTCTTCTGTTTATTAAGACAGTGTTAAATAAAATCCAATTAGCCATGGTTGCAAGTACCTCAAATTTTCTAATAAGTCAAGTTAAATTTTCTGTAAGACATATCACACAAATTAAGTGTTGTGGTTAACACTCTGACACTTAACTGTCGTGATGCCATCCTGATGCCGACCAAACTTGTTTACATCTAAGAAAGGAGTTGAAAATATTTAAAAAAGGATACAGTAACGAAGAACATGAACATCACAGATCCCAAATAGCCTCCAAATATGATTGTGATTGGCGATCTTATTAAAAGTGGCTTGTACATTTGCATTCCAGAAAATATCAGCAAGGTTAGGATAGACGACAGGACGAAAGACGTGGCACTGTTCACCGCTGAAATGTAAGTATTAATGTATAATTTTAGCTTGAGATTTTCTCTTAAAATAGGAAGGTTAATTACATACCCATGATAAGCGTTTCAATGTAGATATAAAAACAAAATTCTATGAAATTATTTTACCGGTGTAAATTAAATTGCATTGACTTTGACAGTTACTCTTATTACATGACATTGACATTTATGTAGGTATACCAACCCATCGAAATAAATAAGGCATTCATCTACAGTAGTCACGGCTAACATTGTAAATGTGTCAAACGCAAAGACCTTACACTTACTAACTAGACTGTGTACCAAAAATTTTTGTTAGGCTAAAATGAGATCTATCACATTATCTTAGGGTAGCTATTTCCATTATGATCGGTAGCTATCTAAAAGCGGTCCTGGTGAGAAGGCTTCCGGGGGTAGTGTGTCCTTGTCTGACGTCTTGCCAGCTCAACTAATTTATTGGGTTTGGTAGTAATGGTAGAAAATTTTATATTTAGCATTTTTATGATTTACCAAAACGAACAATCCATAAACTTTGAAACTCAATTTTAATATTTCTACAGATTATATGAATAATAATTATCTCGTTGTATTTAGAAAATAATCCATTAAAACTGAGTAAAAGTAGTACTTAAATGTTTGGGACTGGTAATACTAAATGCAATATGGTGGTTTGTTTACTTGGTTGTTTGGTTGATTTTCGTACTTCGATTTGCGATTGTGTACATTTTCATAATAAACCTGTTTGTTTTCATGAAAAATGGTGAATTCAAGTTGTGTGACAGGGTGCAATAATGATTCTTATCCTGGTAGCAGCTTTTCTTTCCACAGGTAAGTAAAAACAACAATCATATTCTTTAGGTTAACCATGAATTATGTGGATCAAAGATTTTTCTAGTTTCGTAGAAGTAGGCAGATACGTCTCGACTGACTTAAATTGGAGATTTATACTAATAATCTACTATTATAATAAAAATGAATCTCCGAAATGTTTTGCGCATAGCTTCCGATCGACGGCACCTAATTCATTTTATTGTGTTTGTTAGTATCAGGAGATGGTTTTATAAAAAATATTATTCGAAATTCCCGGGCGAAGCTTGGTCGGGCAGCCAGCTTTTAATATAGAAAAATCTTAGTTCGAAGCTGGAAATACTGTCCGACGAACGGCGAAGCTCTTGACTTGCCCTCTATTGGGTCCTAAACACAGCTGGTGTAATGTGGGTGATATTCACCTCTGCATACACCTTTGGGTAGATACCTACCTAACAAGGTTACACTATGTTATGTTAACTTAAGTTGACTCGAAGTTTTGTTAGTAACAGAAACTTAATCTATGTTAGTCATTATATTTCTTGTATTGTAGGTTTCCGAAGAATGAAAATCAGAAATTGAAGTGGGGAAATGCAGTGCCTGGAAAAATCTCAAAATCGTCTGTTGTTTGCAGTGCGCATTTTAAATGTGAGGACTTTATTCCTGGTTATATTAGGAAAATGCAATGTATAAAAACAAATCATTAAATAATTATTGCAATTTTAGTCTTTTTTTTCGTCTAGAATATGCATAACGTTCATTTGACATATCAATCATTTAATAATATTATTATGTAGCTTTTTTGTACTGACTCAATACGGAGTGAAAAGTTAGTAAGGTTGTTGTCAAATTAACGGTATGTGAGATGATGCCTATTTTACAGAGAAGAAAAAAGTACTTCTGACCCTTATGAGTACGCAGTAAGCTCGACCGAAGTTGCCGGCGCACGTGGGTAACGGTGTACCCAGCTTGCTATTTCACCTAACCTAATATTGCGTGAGAAACAGATAGACTCAGTGTAGCGAGTACATGCGTACATAATATTTTCAGTTATTTAGCAGTTTAGTAAAAGACGAAATGTCATTTTTCTGCATCGAGTTAAAAGTCGGAGTATACAAAACAATATGTCCTGTGTTCTGTTTTATCATGGTCACCTAATTAGAAAGGGACACACTACCAACGGGAGCCCTCTCATGCGGACCGGCTTTTTCGCCATGGTGCACAGTCTAGTTAGAAGTGTAAGGTCTTTGGTCAAACGCAAGGACTAAACTACATGGAAAAATAATGAAATATTGTAAGTCAACGGCTCCTTGTAAATAGATGCATGTTAAAAGTCATAGAAATGGTGCTTCCAAAATCGATGTTAAAATTAAATAGTGCAACTAATATCCTAAGAAAGTACACTAATGCATTTTTGAGTTAAGTAGTTTATTTTTGGAAAACTGTTGGCAACACTGCAGTGTTATCACTCTGTGACGTCACTCGCGCGCTGATAGTGATAGTGATAAGAACTGTAAACCAAACGAAACATGAAGGAATGGAACAATTATTATTATTCTTTTATTACTATTGTGAAGTTTCACATAAGTGTATCGGGATAATTTAGGAAATCGTATAAGAATGATGCAAGTTGCAAGAAAATCCATGCTAAAATCTTCGGCAAGTGCTGCAATGTGGCGAACAGTTGTTGGTATTTAATTTTTATATTTATTTGTAAATAATAACCCACTTATTATTAGCGGCGATCTAGGATGAAATCAATCAATAAGATCGGTTACTTTTCTTGTATTTACTGCACGGGGCTAGAAAAATGGAGTGGTACCTAATCGGTATTTCAGTAAGTAGGTGCTTATTGGTTGATATATTATAGGGTTGGTTATAGAAGCGGACTGAAATCCAGAAGGTCGGTGGTTGAAACCTCACCCGTTGCACTATTATCGTACCCACTCCTAGCAAAAGCTTTACCCTTAGTTGAAGGGGAAAGGGGGATGTTAGTCATGATTAAAATGACTATAAATATTCTTTTTCCTAACTCATCTTTGGTGGGCAGTCACCTGTAGAGTAGCGACCCGCCAATTGCGTAACTACAAATCAAAGGCTCCTGACAAATTCATCAGATGGGGCCCCCTCAATTTAACGCTGGTCAACTGGCGTGGTTGAAACAAATCAATGATTTATGCATACAAGACAGGTAAAGTTGTCTTGTTTCATGGTACAGTTCCAAGGGTCAACTTGAATAGGTAGTTAAACAAGTAAATAATAAATCATCGGAGTCATTCCGGGTCAGTTTTGCCTGCGGTGCGAGATTCCATTTTGGCGCTCCACAGGTGTCAGTTTGCAATTTCTTATTCTTGTCTCATTATTTTGCTTACCTACTACTTTACATCCTTATATTATAAGAATTTTTATAAGTTAGACTTTCAAATTATTTTCTCCCATATACCTACCTACCATTAAAAGTACCTACATAACTGCTAGTCTGTGGGCCAGTGGCATTTAGTCGGCTTGCTACCCTATTGTTACTACTGCGACCCACCCCAGTTTCTTAGGTTGCTTGAATATAAAATATAGCCTATATCACTCAGAAAGAATGTAACATTCTATTGGTGAAAGAATTATCAATATCGATTCAGTAGTTCCAGACAATACTTCCTACAAACAATACCTCTTTACAATATCAACATAGATAGATTATTATTATCACCAAAAATATTTTTAGAGTACCACCACACAAGAGATTCGCATTTACGAAGTGGGACCCAGAGATGGATTGCAGAATGAATCAAAGTTTGTACCAACAGAAATGAAAGTTGAGCTTATACATAAACTTTCAAATGCTGGCTTAAAACATATTGAATCTGCAAGGTATATATAATATTTTATCCCATTAAAACCTGTATACTTTGAATACTTTGTAGGTAGGCAGGTAAATACTTAAATGTAGGTATTTTATAAAACTTTAAGTACCTATACGCGACAGGTCGAGATGGCAATCGAGGTATGAGATGGGGGGACGCCCCGCACACCCACACTTCACAGGGCTGTCGCGTACTATATATATGTGGTTGGTAATGCCACTAGGTAACTTACCTACCTAAGTATCTACATACTAATTACACACACAAAATTGTTATATTACATATACAGACCTATTAATATATCTCTATGTATATGTTTTTACTTTGCTTTACCAGTGTCTTGTGTGCAAAAGAATATTAGGTACATCAAAGTTTAATCAAAATTGGTTTAGTCTAATAAGCTATCTACTTAATACTCAATCAGTCTGGAATATTATAACACTAATCTGTACCTGGTTAAACACAAAAAAATGGTTTCAGTTTTGTTAGCCCCAAATGGGTGAAACAAATGAGTGATGCTACTGATGTTATGAAGACCATCAAGAGAGTTCCAGGTGTTAACTATCCAGTACTAATACCAAACCTAAAGGGATACGAAACTGCTGTAAGTTGGAATAAAATATGTACCAAATAAAAGCTTTAATTCCTATATATTGCTTCATTATTATTTTTTTCAACTTCACTATTACCATGTGAAGGTTATTCTAATTTCATAATAGCCTAATACAAATTATAAATATTATACCTACTTAATTATAACTTAATTACTTAATAAATACTTACAGGTAGAACCTATACATATACACTATACAGTCTAGGTTTTTATTTATACAATGATTGATGATCAACAAAAGTATTTTATCATAAGATCTTGTATCATCTTTTATTGTCTTTCATTTAGTTTTTACATTCATAACTATATCATTCGCTAACAATTTTATTGAATATCTAAAATCATAGTATAGGTAAAAGGATAACTTTCTGCTCTACCTCTTCAATAAAATTTAAATGATAAATAAGCGTTGAAAATAGGCCCCTATACAAATTAAGTACAAAATAATATTTAGAATTTGAGTTACAGTAATTATTTATCATAACATAATATTAAGTAGCTTTTTCATGTACACATTGGTACACAGATCTGTGCGGCCAAAATAATGTTGCTAAAACACTGAGAAATCTTTATTTTATAGAAAGCGTGCAATATTGAGGAAGTAGCGATATTTCCTTCAGGCTCAGAAGGCTTCTCTCAGAAGAACCTCAATTGCTCTGTGGAAGAAGGTCTCAGAAGATTCAAGTTGGTAGCCGAGCAAGCGGTGAAAGATGGCATCAGAGTTAGAGGATATGTGTCCTGTGTTGTGGGATGCCCTTATGATGGTCCCATCAGTCCAAAAGCTATAGCCAAGGTACTTGAAATTCTTAGATATTTTTATAAACTAGATGACACTATGATTTCTAAAGAAGTTTTTCATATGGTTTTTAAAAAACTGTGCATTGATGCTTTTCGAATTCAAATATTTTTATTGTGAATTTGGGTTAGTTTACAGATCTTAATACTATTGTTAAGTTCTACCCAATTGTACCTTACGGCATGTAATCACACTAATATTATAAAGGCGAAAGTTTGTATGTGTGTGTGTGTGTTTGTGTGTGTGTGTGTGTGTGTGTGTATGTTTGTTACTCCTTCACGCAAAAACTACTGGACGGATTTGGCTGAAATTCGGAATGGAGATAGATAATATCCTGGATTAGCACATAGGCTACTTTTTATCCCGGAAAATCAAAGAGTTCCCACGGGATTTCAAAAAACCTAAATCCACGCGGGCGAAGTCGCGGGCATCGGCTAGTAATACAATAAAACAATCAATCATAATCTTGTCCTTACAATAATGGCTTCTTTTTTGTCCTAGGAAGCCTTTGATTTGCCAAGATAAAAGTAGGCTAACTCTATCTCGGGGATGCAGGCTATCTCTCTACCAAATAGATGGTGCCTGCAACTTAGTCTTTTTTGCGGTCTCCACTCCAGAACGTCTGCCCCATTGGCCATCAGTTCAGCCACAGACATGGCCTAGCGATCTGAAGTTTCAGTGACACTTCAGATCGCTAATGCTTGAGCTATGTCGGTTACTTTGTTCTTTTACAATTTCCTTGTTCCGAATTTTAGCCCTTTGAGATGTACTCAACATAGCTCGCTGAGCGACTTTTAATTTGTGGACAAGGCCAACTTTCAGTTTCCATCATCATCAACAAAGCACTACAGCCCTGGCCTTGGCTTGGTCAAGCAAGCTTCTCCATCGGGGCCGGTCAAATAAAGATTCCTTCCAGCTCCAAATCCCGAAAACCCTCATGTCCTCTCCATCAATCCACCGATCTGTAGGTTCTCGTCAGCCTCTACCGCCCTCTGGTTTGCTATCCAAAAACTTATTCGGATCTATGTTATACAAATGTTTGTAGATAACAGAAGATCTGTTGGCTATGGGTTGTTACGAGGTGTCCCTGGGCGACACCATCGGCGTGGGCACGGCGGGCTCCGTGCGGCGCCTGCTGCGCGAGGTGCTCACGGTAGCGCGCCCCGACACCATCGCGCTGCACTTCCACGACACTTATGGACAAGGACTATCGAATTTATTGGCAGGATTAGAGGTAAGGAATGACTTTCATCACCATCATCATCGTCAACCGAATGTAGTCCAGTTTAAATCTACTACTGCTCTGCTACTGTATCTGCTATGGAAATCTTACAGAAAACATAGGATGAAAAGTATCTTATTTCTATTTAATCTAGGGATAAGTCGATATTTTGTTCTCTTAGTTGGGTTGTATACGGAAGGATCTGGGATTCCACCACATTATTATCCCAAGAGAACTCTTACCATTATAGGATTAATGGCTAGGGGTCACGACCCTCAGTAATGAGGAATGCGGCTAAAGGCAGAGGTAACTTTAACCGCCTGTTTGCAACTGGACCTTAGAAATTAATAACACCTACTGTATGTCGTGCAGTCGATAAGAAACTATAAATACTCCTTGTAGAACCCTAAAAAACTAAACTGTAAACTGGCTTCGCTATAAGAAATGAAAAAAAAATACTTAAAAGTAAATAATAGATACCAACCTACCATTTACCTACTTACCAAGGAACATGCATACCTAACTTTTTTCTTTTTTTTGAAGTCATAGGTACTTAATATACCTTAAGCATGCTTAATCTAAGTAGGTACAGACTAATATAGTTGATTAAAATTACAAACTTGTTACGAAGGGAATATATTTGCATCAAAATAAACACTTATCATGGTCGCAATACCTACCTACTTGTACTGCAGCTGTATTGGTTGTTTTGTTTCTAGAACTTCTTTTATCTGACTGAGTATATTCGTACAAATTTGAACAAGGTGACGAGATTAACGTATTTACAAGTTGATAAAAATATATTTTTATTGTATCGCTACACTTATCTCAGCATTATGCTGCATAATATTATTTGTATGTTGTATCCACCTACAGTTGAACATTTTCATAAATGTAAAATATTTCGCGTTCAAGACCATCGATGTGCTATGTAAACAAACCCACCCATATGATTGTTCCTGACGTCATCGAGATATATTTAACTTTACTTGTTTTTGCAGTTTGGAATAACGACTGTAGATTCATCTATATCCGGCCTAGGCGGCTGCCCGTACGCGCGGGGAGCGACCGGGAACCTTGCGACGGAAGACCTCGTATACTTCCTATACGGTCTAGGCGTCAACACTAACATAGATCTAGTCAAGCTCATCGAGGCTGGCCGTTATATTTCCAACTTCCTATCGAAACCTACAGAATCCAGAGTGAACAGAGCTATCGGAGATAGGATCAAGAACTATGAAGAAATCGTTAAAATGGCAGCGTGTACAATTTAACAAAGAACAAAGACTTTCATTTTGTAAACAGCATTAAGTATGCATCAATCAATATATCAATGTACATATGTAATAAATAATATTTCATTCCTACGTCGTGTGTTATTTATCTAAAAGCGAGAGTTGTGTCAGTGGTCATGAGCGTCGCTAACAGGTTTTTTATCAATTCAATAAGCGGAGCGGGTGCGCGGGTAGGCACCAGCCGTTGCGCACACTAGCACGGCGGGCGCGCACCGAGTAGCTCGCTTTATATTGAATTGACCTTATTTACTCGGTACGATCTTGAACGAGGGGTCGATAAACCTTTCCCGTGGCATTACAAAGTTTTACTCAGTTTCACGTATCAGTTTACATCGGGAACCAATTTCGAATCGTTCCTTCCTATGGCATATTAACAGTGGTGAAAATGGTCGAAGTCAAGATAACCGAGGATATTAGAGTCGGCGGCAACAATCCCTGCTTTATTATCGCGGAGGTTGGTCAAAATCATCAAGGTGACATTGAAATCGCAAAAAAGTTGATCAAAGCTGCTAAGGTTAGTACCGTAGAAACATAAGAAAATTCTTTTAAGGTTAGGCCATTTAGGGAGGCTTTGTTGTGAATAGGAAACAAAACAATAACTGGTGACGTAGTGCGGCGAACGCGTCGACAGACGCTCGCTTATCTCCAACTTAACATTTATTGTTTCAAAATATTAAGTACGTACCTACCTAGCTAATTAAGTAAATAGGTTTAAATAATAAAATGTATCTAATATAAAAACCGCAATAATAGCTTCAAACCTTTTAGGTATCTAT
The DNA here is from genome assembly GCF_905333055.1 of Maniola jurtina. Lineage (NCBI taxonomy): Eukaryota > Metazoa > Arthropoda > Insecta > Lepidoptera > Nymphalidae > Maniola > Maniola jurtina. The sequence goes on from NC_060030.1 coordinate 10,266,546, forward strand.
CTACCTTACTAAGATCTTGATACTTTCTACACATACCTATTACCTAGGTCCCTGTACATACCTATTTATTTCTTGGTTATTATTTGCGTTAGAAATAAAGTTAACACATCTTGACTCTTAAACTTGTTTATTCTATACAAGGGCTGGTCCGGAGATTAGGTAGCTAATATATTAGGTAGGGTAGACCACCCAGTAATTAGCCTCTTCCGCAATTTGAAACTGTATTTAACTGTACTCTTGCTTTTCATGTTTTACATATTACATTGGTAAATAAATTAAATACATTTTGAATGGTAGGCATAATGCCGGGCATTTATTACAACCTGACAATATTCTTTTCTAAGTAACCTACTTAGCGACGTTGGTAATGGTCAAAAAAATACCATACAATTTTTGACGAGAAACCTTACGACAGAATACAGATAGATAAGATTGAATTTCGTTCTTTGAATATTACTAGATTCTAACATCATTGGATTTTGGAATTTATTCCTTTTTAGCATTTCTTCCTCAACCTTTTACTTAACCTCTAATCCCTTTATTTTTTCATCAGGATATCGTTTCATTTAGTCCCTTGACTGCTTTTTTTATAGTCTTCACATTCCACAACTAGCTTCCAAAACAAAACTAGCAAATTAACGAGCATAATATCTAGGCACTCCGAAAATTGATCATAGGTATTAATTAATCATAGGACAAAGATTCGATAAAAATTTACCTACTTTTAATGTATTTGTGTAATAGGGTAGTAGAGTATCTAATGCGAAAAGTATGCATATTTAGAAGGAAAGCAACAAATAAGCCTTTGGTTTCTTAAAAAAATAATTCGCAATATCCAAAAATATCATAAAAAATGTTGGGTCAGTAGGGTCCATATTATACTGACTGCAGTGTTTCGCCAAGAAATTGATAAAGTCATTGATCGTAGGTCTAAGTATTAATTAGTCAAAGGACAAAGATAAAAAATTACTATTGATGTAATTGTAAGCAAAACACTTTAAGTAGGTAGGCACATATAAAACATAGTGATTACATACTCTTTGGGTATATGGAAATAATGTCTGTAAAGGATGATTACTGAGGAAGGTCTGACTGTTGGGTGGTTTACCCTTCGTCCAATTTGAATAATTTGTCGCTGAACGACTACTCAAATAGGTAACAAATAAACTACAAAGTAGATATAAACAAGTACTAGCTCATATATTATCGTTTGATATACCTACCTACTTGAAACAATAATATTATGTACCTAGGTAGATACTTACCTACTTATTTTGAAAATTGATTAACGGCCGAAAACTAAGCTTAAACTAACTAAGTTATAATTAATTATTAATCTATCTGATCCAGCGGGATTATTCGCTACCTCAGTGTCCAACACTGATTGATAGCCACCCACACAGGCCACCCATTAGCCAGCAGCCACTGGTAAAGCATTTGACAATAGTTGGCTCTACATTGCTGCTTCACTGAGTGATATTAAAACAATTTTTCGTAGAAAACTTTCAAGGGATTAAAAATAAAATGTGAGCTCAGTGGCTATCATTCAGTGTTGAACACTGAGTTAGCTAATCTATCGGTAATATTTTGTTGATAAGTTACTAAGCAACGTTATTTATCAAAAATTGTTTTTTAAACACATTGAAGTTATTTATCGACAGATTAGTTATCAGCATTATCAGATGGATTGATTTTATTAGGTAGGTACCTAATTATTAGATACCTATTAGTTTCGGCTATGTGCATAGGTAAGCGACTTGCGAGCATAATTAAAGAAACTAGAAATCTAAGCGTGAAGCTCACCCGACTTCATTCATGTACATAAATATACATGTTACATGTAGAAACTAAAATTATTTTTTTACTTTGTAGTGGTTTTGGAAGTCGGTTTTTTTTTTATCTAAGTACTTTTCTACTACTTTGCAGGATGCAGGAGCCAGTTGTGTTAAATTTCAAAAAACTTGCCTCAATGAAAAGTTCACAAAGAAATATTTAGATAAGCCCTATGACAACCCAAACTCTTGGGGTAAAACTTATGGCGAGCATAAAACTCATTTAGAACTAACCGAAAATCAGTACAGAGAGCTGTTCAAATATGCGCAAGAGGTGGGGATCCTGTTTACTGCCTCTGCTATGGATATGGTACGTTTTTCAGATTATAGCTTATTTACCTTCTTACTAAGTACCTCATTCCATGTGTAATGAAACATATTATCATTTTCCATTTTACTACTGTTTGCCTACATGCGTAAGGCATCACATACATTTTGGTGCTTCATTAGAAATGTACTGTATACTTGCCTAAACTCTATCCGTGGAGAATAGTTAGTATCTCTCTCAGTTACATACTATAAAATATGGCACTGCCAAAAATAGGCGTTATCCATTTTGAGTTACTAACCAATCACAAACGAAACTATGTCTCCAAATTGAATTTCGAATGTTTTTAAAACATAGTTTCTGTGATAGAATAGTACAGAAAATATAGGTTCGTTTGTGATAGGTTGGCCACTCAAAATGTTTATCGCCCACTCAGCTTTTTGTCTTTGTCATTTGTAATGGGATTACGTAACAGAGAGAGTCCTATACTAACTTCTCACAGTGGATTGTTTTGGTATTTTGCGAAGGATTCGAAGAATAACATGGTCATTAGTCCATATCGACGTGTACATGTACTGGTATAAGGACCACTATAAATCCATAAACATATTTTATATTAATTACTTACCTAATACAAAGGTGGACATTGGGTTATGGTCTACTAACATGCTTGTAGCCCTGTTATTCTTTTTCTTAAATTCCGATACAAGTTAGCCCTTGACTGCGATCTCATCTAGTGGTAAGTGATAAAGCAGAATGAGATGAAAACGGGCAAACGTGAATGGGTGTGTATCGCGCGCTAAATCACTTGGCGGCACGGTTTTGCCGGTAGGCAGGAAACTAGGCACGGCCAAAACCTCCCACGAGACCAGACCAGAGATAATTTAGAAAATATAAATTCCCAAATTGCCGAAATGCCAGAATCGAACCCAAAATCTTCCTACGGCAGTGAAAAAAATGCATGTAAAAACTGAAAAAGCGCACTTCAGCATTTTCAGATGCATTTCAGATTTTAAAATTGACGTTATACTTATTTAATTAAGTTAAATTTAACTTTCAGGTATCATTCGACTTTCTAGTCAACATCAAAGTGCCATTCATCAAAATAGGCTCAGGAGATTCGAACAACCTTCTCTTTTTGAAATACGCCGCGTCAAAGAAGGTGCCTTTGATTATATCAACGGGCATGGTGGATAAGAAAGCGGTGAAGACCATTTACGATATCGTTTCGGCTCAACACAAACAGTTCTGTCTATTGCATTGCATATCGGCCTATCCCGTGCCGTTTGAAGACTGCAACTTGACCGTTCTGCAAGATTATAAGAATACATTTGACGTCCCGGTGGGATATTCCGGTCAAGAGGTTGGGACTGCGGTGGCCTTAGGTGCAGTTGCCTTGGGAGCTAAGGTATATTAATTTTTTTATTTTGATCATGATGCCCGCAATTTCGTCCGCGTACGTTTCCGTTTAAGGGTTTTGAAAATTCCAGTAAAATTTGTAAAATCTAGGATGAAAACTTTCGCTGTATCACATAAACGATGCCCGCGACTTCTTTCGGTGTGAATTGAGGTTTTTTAAACTCCCGTGGAAACTCCTTGATTTTCTGGGACAAAAAGTAGCCTAGGTCCTAAAAATTCATTTTCCTTGCCGTTTAGGTATTGTTAGAAGTGGATAGGTAAAAAAATCTATCAAAGTTTAACGTTCAGATTATCTAATAAAATCTATGCTGTAAATACATCAGTACATATTTATTCTGAATGTGAGAATATTCACCTAACGTTGGCAAATATACATCACCTTGACAAGGTCTGCGAAAATAGATCACGACATTAAAAAGTTAGCAATCTTGAAAAATTATTATTTTTTATTTGCCAAGTGGTTACACGTAAGTGTACCTACTCGTATATAATATGAATCTATATCGATTGAGAGTTAGGAAAAATATAATAATACTTATATGTATATGGATTGCCTGGAAGAGATCACTGTAGTGATAAGATCGCCCTTTGTTTGAAAATCTATCCTGTATTTTATTCTTTGTCAAAGTTTTAAGCAATAATGTTTAAATGAAATAAATAAAAATAATATTATGTAGGTAATCCCACTTCTGATTCATAAGACTAAAATTGAAATAAAAATACTGTTCTGTCCACGTGTTTTTAATTTTTTATTAGTTATTCCTTTATTCGATTTATAGGTGTTAGAAAAACACATAACATTGGACAAGGGCTCGAAGGGCACTGATCACGTTTGCTCGCTGACGCCCGCTGAGTTCCAGCAGCTAGTGAGAGATGTCCGAGTCATAGAAGCCTCGCTTGGTACCCCAATAAAGAAAGTCGTGACATCAGGTATGTCCTCAACCCTCATTAAGTTATAATTCGCTGATGCCTGCGACTTCGTTGCGTGGATTTAGGTTTATAAAGATCCTGTGGGAACTCTTTGGGAAAAAGTAATGACTAATGACACTCTGCAGATATTTAACTATATCCATGCAAAAAGTACGTCGGTCCGTTTCTCCGTGATTGAAGGACACACCAACAAACAAACACACTTTCGCATTTATTGTATGTGTAATTTACTATTGATTTAACTACCTATTTATCATCTTCTAAATCTTGATGTACTTAATGTTTGCCGATACTTCGATAGGCAGACCGCAGATACTACCTACTTCATATATAAATTAACGCTAAATCTTGGTGGTACGGCTTTGTCAGTAGTGCTAGTAGAGCTTGTCCATTTTGAAATGACGCGCCCCACCACCGCAATTTACACATCACTACTACAAAAAATTATGTAGTAGGTCGCGTCATTTCAAAATAGGCAAGCTCTACCTAGTAGTAATATACAGTACCTACTACTAAGAGCTAGTACTTGCCTACCGATAGATACAGGCTATTTATTTTGAGAGTGACCAATGAAGTGAAAACTTAAACTCACTAGAGATATGAGGATTTGATCTTAACATGGCGTTGATTTCAAAGAAAGTAGAAACTAATACTTACAAAGATTTACACAAATCGTATTTCTAAAAAAAATATCTTATCGCACGAATCGTATTTCTAAAAAAAATATCTTGTTAGGAGTGCCAATAAGCTACTTAATTGTACTACGATCTAGCCTAATATGATGACTAATAAGTAGTTTAATTTTAACCCAAGCCTATAAATTATCTTATATACCTACTAAGAAGTTGTCCATTGACGCTTCTTAGTCTTTCTTGAATAGATACACTCTGAAAAAAATGCAAGTCATTTTATTGCGATAACTATAGAGTATATTGGATGGAATACATTGTAAATTTAAAGTGATGATAATTACAGTAGATTACGAATCAACGATTACAATACAGAAATATATGATTACCATTTACATGCTTATGTAAAAATATACCCCTTCGTGTTTCCAGAAATCCCCTGCATTGACAAATTACAAAAATCACTAGTAATGGGTAGTACAAAAAACAAAGGAGAAATACTGTATCCAGGAGACATCAAAATTAAGGTCGCTGAACCAAAAGGCTTGAACGCACTCCACTTCGAGGAAGTTATTTATAAAACTCTCGTGTATGATAAGAAAGAGGACGAACCATTGAATGAAGGAGACTTCTGCTAGTATGACGATATGATAATGATATGATATAATGCTACAAATTGTATATGTTTCGAATCGTACAAAGTAACTTCATAGATTAAAGATTGACTTAAAGATGGTTCAAAATGCATGCATAATATTAAGATAATAAAGACATAATAAAATATATAAAACATCGAATTTATAATAATGATAAGTCTGCAAGTTTTATACCTACCTGAAACAATTAATAAATAAATAATCTAAGTGAGTATATCTATTTGTTAAATATTAATAATAAATTTTTAAATACTCCTTTATGTTATGATATTGTTTTATTTGACGTGCTTTTGTCATAAAAATTTGCTATGACTCATACTACTTTAAACAGATCTACCTAAACAAAAGAATAAAGCAACAATGTAATGTATGTACTACTCGTATATGCACAAAGCAACAACGGAATACATACATAGTTGAAGATGTAGTAAAGCTAAGAATTTAATTAATAACAAATTTTTCCATATCCTGTCCCCACTATTTTTCGACGTATGAACGTCGGCGGCCGGTCATTCATGAGGGCGTGACGTATTTTCTTTTTTCTTGGAAACAAATCTTTCTGACGTTAATCGAATATCTTTAGGACTCTTCACATCTATTCTGGTGGAACGCGTTGAAAGACAACATGGCTCTCGTAGGCCGCTAAGAGTAGGTACTCTTTGACGCAATTTGTTGGTGAGATGAATTTATTTATACTGAGAGTGAGAAGGGGAGAGGAGGAGCTAAGGGACGCGTGCTCGAGCTGCTCGTGGTGTGCGAGGCTGAGCGGCGCGTTGGCACGCTGCCCGCGCCGCCGCCAGTTCCCCGAGCGCCGGCCCGCCCGCCGCCTGCGTCGCGCCCGTCCAGCGCGCATCGCCCACCTCGTCGCCAGCGCATTATCCATAATCCCATTACGATTTTACGCACGGGACGCTTACGCGATTATAAAATTTTTACACCAATAGCGATGTTGCACAGCGCTACTAAACGCCGAGCACTCCGAATCAATTCCTGACGCCTAGTTCAGAGCCGCCGATATAGGTCGCCCGGTTCGAACCGAGCGAGATATTTTTATGGCCGGTGTGCGGTGCAGACTTACGAAGTTACGAGCGTCTCGGTCGCGTCGCTACTTACATGAAATTATTATAACGACGTAGAATCGTAAAACTCATTCCATAAACAATATCGAGTGATGTGCATTGAGCGCAAACGAATTGGCCTTCATAGGATTTTATGGTTCGGTTATCGAAGGCAGATGTGAATGAATCGATGTTGTATTAGCATTTAGGCGAAAATTGTTGACATTTGTGTATTGCATTTGCTAGTAGTTTGTGTGTGAGAGTGAAAATGCATCATCTGTATCCGTTGGCGAAGGGCGACCCGTTGTGTCCGCTGGGATTCCACCCTCAGACCCGGTGGCCGACGCGGTGCAAGCGGTGCTTCCGCGATTACAAAGAGCACGGCGGACGAAAAAAGGAGGATGATTTTACTTCTTCCACACCAAGCCTCTCCTCGTGGAACTCGCCATCATCACGGTTAGTTGGCTATTATGAGTTATGACAATTATTATTATTAAGTAAGACTTAAGGGTGTAAGTACTTACCTAAGTGTAAACTGTAGGCAACACAATATTCTGTAACACGCATTAAAGTTATTTGAAAAATTACGGACTACAAAGAATTTCTTAAAGGATTGAATGAGTTGGAGTTACAACAACAATCGAGAATTCCAATAGCACATCTTTTGCGGTTTCTAAAAACCTTGGTCAATTGGCCTTACGCAGCATTCTTTTTCACAAACATCAGTTTTCGAAAATTCCCACGTTTGGCGATAATTCACAAAGTACCTATACTTTTGAAATTGATCGCTTTTTAGAAATGGGATGGTAGAGTTAGCTATCTACTGCTATCCATCTAGTTATCTATGTACTTATTAAGTATATTCCATAGCGATGGACAATATACGGAACAAATACAACGCAGCGTCCGTAGTGTCCGAAACCATAAAAATTGTATCATGGCACTATTCCAAATTGTACCTACTAAATATTTACTCGAATTGTTCGCATTGCTTTGAGATTCCGTACGATTGACGCAATGATCTCCCCCAACTACCTAGTTACTTTGATTCGCGTCTTCTGGGTTCGGGTGCGAACGCAGAAGACGCAGGTTCGATTACTGCCGCGGTTTCGCAATTTTTGATGTACCTATATTTAAAAATTATTTGCAATTTTCCTTGAAGTGTAGGTAAAAACACTATCATAAAAATATTAGGTAGGTATAATATTAAATTCTCCACCTTTATATTTATAACATGTTAATTAATTACGAATTACGATTATGATCTACGTGTTATGCGATAAAGATTGCTCTCCGATGCAATGGTCCCGTTAACGATCGAATTTACGACGCTAACGATTTTGTTTTTAATTTAATTAGGTACTACACAAACTTATTGCTATTGATTGACCATTATATTCAGTTACCCCATATAGATAGATAGATAGAAACACTTTATTGCACACAAAAACACATGTAAAGGATAACAACACAGTAAGAAGAAAACAGAAAAAAAACAATTGTGTGCAAAGGCGGCCTTATTGCTTGGAGCAATCTCTACCAGGCAACCTTTGCTGAAAGGAGAAGTTCTAGGAAATTATAGATAGGAAGTTATAGATTTCAAGCGTAAAAACATCAAATCACCCTCTTATTAAATTTTAAAGTTGATCCTTTTTTGGTTATTGTGCAATATTTCTCAGTGTTTTTTCGGCTAATCCGTTTCATCATCTGCATCATTATTATCAACCGATAGACGTCTACGACTGGGCATAGGTCTTTTCTATAGGCTTAAATAGGTATAAACCACGGCTTTGTGTCGCCTAAACCCTGTGGGCTCCCTGCGACTCGTTTGTTAGGGTACCGTACCTACCCGAAGGGTGCCAAGCCAAAACCTCCGCTGTCTATCCGACCTTCGGTCCGTCTGTCTGTCAGCGGGCTGTATCTCGTGAACTGTAATAAGTAAGCAGAGTTGAAATTTTCACAGAACGTGTATTTCTATTGCCGCTATGTAACAACGAATAATAAAAGTGGCCACTATGAAAATTACAAAGTATTATTTCTTGTACGATGGTACGAAACCATTTGTATGCGAGTCTGAGTCGCACTTGACCGAATTTTTCACTATTTTCGTATTACGGATTTAGATTTTGATAGAGGTAGGTCGGTACCGTCGTTTCATTTATTTAAAATCTTACTGGTAAACCAACCACAATCCCACGTGTTTGGCACGACGCGACGCAGCGAAAAAGTTAGGTACACTTATCCTATTTTGTGAAATTGATCTAGATAAATAAAGCACACTCCATACAAGCTTAAAGCCTTGTTTCTTCATCCTAAGTGGTATTATTCTAAGGCTAAAATATGACTAGAAACTCAGTAACTAAGTGTCGTGCTATTAGGTACCTATAGTTAGCTACTATTGGTAGGTAACCAAAGCTAAACGCAATGCTTTATTTATTAACCTTTATTTATTTACCAATAATATAATTGTTATAAATATTGGTAATTATAAATGATACGTACTCGATACTAATATTTAGGTAACCATGTGTTACACGGATCGAAACATTCTTTTTCATTCCTACCAAATAACAGACAAAAAGAAAAGATGAGAAATGAGCAAGGACTACTTATTTAGCAATAATCTCTCTGAACGAGCTCTATACCAGTAACCCTAGCAATGGGAGAGGTTTAAAAGAAAGAAAAAAAGAGGCACAACAAAGATAGGTGGGATTTTATCGGTATTCTCTAACTGTTATTAGTAAGGGTAGGTACCTACATAGTTTGGAGTTCGCGCAAATTTTATAAAAATACCTGAGGCTAAGGTGGGACGCTCTAGAAGCACGATGGACCGACACGATATAAAGAGAGTGACGATAGACTACCGAGTAGGTACCTATAGTGGGATGCCTATTCTTTACAGTCCACAGACTTACCTACTTAATGAACAGATCCCTCTCTGTGTCTTAGAATTCGATAGAGATCTGTCATATTTAATGTGTAGGGGCATGTCTAAGCAGATGCAGTTTGGAGATTGACTGACGAACCAATAGCACAGTGGAACAGACTCTCCCCGCCGTTGTCGAGCCACCTTTCGTATTACCAAATATAGATTAAAATATCTTACATTGCGCAGGTCCAAGTTTTGCTTTACCTGACAGCTACAGGTACAGCTTTTTCAACTCTGGTGGCGCATACCATAATCTCACACTGATGCAATGAAAACGTTACATTAGTCAGCATATAATACGCGTCACGAAAGTAGAAAATGTCATAGCGAATACATAAGAACCACCTATGAAGCCACCTCCTGTATAGGTTGAGTGTAAGGCCTATACCCTCTCCCCTTTATCAACGTTTGGCAGGGCGATGTATACAGTGCAGCTTCAGAAGCTATTAGCTATGTATATGGATCAGGTGAGAATCTCAACCACATGATCCATGCACATAGCTAATAGCCGTTGCTGAGTGGCGTCCACGCCCTCTTGCTTGTCTGACCGCACGCTGGACACCCCGCATAACGTAACTCAGGACTTACCCTGACATTTGATAAGCGCGTCTCTATACTACAGGACACGTGAAGATGATAGCGCAGACGTGGGGAAGGCTACCCGCGGCTGGGCCTCCAGCTCAAATCTCAGCTCAGAGTCATCCAAGAAAGACGCCTTCTCCACGGGTAGGTATTCATTCTATAATCTATATCTAACGACTTACTACTATCTCTACTACTAACTACTATAACTAACTACTACTAACTAGTACTAACTCTATTACCACATTACAAAAGAAGTACCTAATTAGATGAGGCGTGAGGCGGTTACACCCCAAAACGGAAATAGTCCAATTCATCAATCTATAGTTAGATAAAATCCTTACTAATATGAATAGTAGGTACTTAGGGATACCTAAACTACAGAACGGTTTCTAATCAAATGACCAAGATCTCAGTGCGAGCAATCAAATAGGTACGAAAATTTATCTGCCTGTAGAAAAGCTGGCTATGCCTTCCTTTTCAAAATGGATGAATGTATGCGAGATCCAATAGGATAACTTAATATTTTGTATTATTATAAACCGTTTACTAAAGTTAGTCGAAAGTTGAGTAAAGCTACAAAAAGGAGGCCAGTCCTTTAGAAGGCTTTCACACATATTCCTCGCTTTGCACCCTTTCTCATCCCCGATGAAAAAGGAAACTTATATGCCACATAACTCTCAGCGCCGCTTGTTGTGACACCAAAAGAACCTGTATAAAGAACTAATTGACAAGGTATCCGGTAGGTATCTACCGGATACCTACCTTGACAGACCTTGTAAGACAGTGATTGCTCTGAAGATTCCGATCAAAAAATAAAATAGAGTCAGTAATTTGTTCTGTTTAGGGTTCAGTAGAACCAGTACATCGTGGACGTCGACGCCGGACTTGGGGGCTAATGAAGGCGACACTTCAACCGCTATTACAGTCAACCTCAAGTTGCCCAAACGTAGAAGTACAGGGCCCCTACCTTCTTTGGACACGGGTCAAAATACAGGTAGGCGAAACCTTAACTCATAATATGTGCAAATGAACCCATTTGATATTTTTGACAAAATCTTAGAATTACCTATACATAAATATTATATGTAGCTGCTACATTTCAGAAAAACGGTACCCTACCTAACACAACAATTATGAGACTGTAGAACTGGTTGGAAATATCTTCAGTCCATCATATCATTAACGTCTTCATGGTAATAAATAATAACTAAAATATCATTTGCCAGGGCCAGATATTTTGAATGTATAACACACATAAAGATGTAACACACATAATGTTTGGTAGCAACCCATCAGATATTTGTAACATTATAAAATATATTGAATCAAAATAATGTCAATGAAGTAATAAAGAAAATAATTAATAGCACTCCTAGCAACTAGCTATGATTAAATCAATGCGAATATAATATCGCAATCCTTCCGCATATTTCACTATTCCGCCGTTGACTAAAAACACAATTTTGGCAAGTGTCCTAAATTCAAGCAATAACTGCAATCGTAGTAAACGCAATGCAACGATCACGAGTCCATTGTGTGGGCTCTGCTCCTAATAAATCGCAGAACAGATTAACTAACACCGGAATTCATAGTTAAGATTTCGAAGACGATTCAGACGACATGTTTCATACATAACCTTAATGCAATAAAGGTTGAATATGAGTCTATGAATATGACACATGTCGTTTAAAGCGTCCTCTAAAGAAGCCGCTATCTGGATTATTTAGATTTCTCTTCTAAGAATAAATAGTCTAGGAGTGGTGAAGTTGGCTTTTGACGGGTTTTGTGTATTTTTTCCCAGAAACGGTGACAGTTCGTCGACCGTCCCCATCCCCGCCACCACCTGCCGTACACTCCACCGCTGTGATCACAATCAATAAAAACGACTCCCTAGCCGAGCGGGTGCGAAAGGTAACCAATGCCAATTATTATTTATTTATAAAGACATCAATCTATTCTAGTGAGTCGTGACTTACAGTTGGATGCCCAGTTGGCAGTTTAGGCTGCAGGCACACGGTGCGTTGTGGCGCCGCAATTATGCATAAGTAATCCTAAATAAATAAGCTACTGTTTATAATTACAATTGAATCACTAAGCCTCATTTATAAGAAAATACGACACTTTAAGCAAAAAGCGGTTCAACTCTCCCGGACTTCCCCTACCTAGAAAGATTTTCAGACAAAATCATAACCTTTCCTTTTGGCTTTGTCGTAATCGGGTAAAAAAGACGGGTAAAAAGGAAATGGGTAAATATTGACAAATTGTCAACAGCCTATTTTTAATTTTAAAAAGTTATTTCTTAGTGACCAATCCATTTGAATTTAAAAAAAATCTTAGACTATCTAATCTTAGAAATAATTTGTTAGATTGATGTAGAGCATACGGATGCACCGTTTATTTAAATCTGTTATTTCGCGAAACTTTAGTTTAGGAAAAATATTTAACGCTTAAAATAAAAATATAGGAAACATGTTTAGTGAAACTGAGCTATTCGATGTGAAGTATTTATTACGCCTTAATGTTGTTAATACGCCCAAACTGATGAGTTTCGATCATGGAACGCCCCGTTGATTTCTAAAGTTGTCTACGATAAATTTAAGTAGGTCAGATTGATAGAACTGTTTCAGTTGCTTATAACTCTCTCCGTTCGGTTGCGATGCCCAAAATAGCCAAAAGGTCGGCATCAAAATCTGTGCTTTGGCAAACTACGAGACGGTAAAATTAATTAAGGAAATGCCCTGTATATTCATATGTCAGCGCTGAAGCTAGAAATTCACAGAAGTATAAATTTAATATAAGTTTATTTATTATATTAGTTTATATATTTATTAGCATTATTTACTAAATTAATAAAGGATTGGGTATAACTTTGAGCCTTCGTTGATGACTAAATTGCAACATTGCTATAATAAAGGGTCATAGCTAAAACTAATGCTTGTTAGAATTCTTAAACCAGAGATTGATTTAAGACGTTCCTATTAAAAATTTTATAAGAATTCGTCATTTCAATCTAATAATCGATGAGACGCTAAACAACAAAGTAGCTACACAAATAAATTAATGAACTTGTTTATTTTAGATGCAGTTAATCAAAGCTCAAAGTAGTTTCGACAAAGAATCTAGTTTAGAAAAAGAAAGGGAAAGACGAAGTACGTCAAGAAGCAAAGAAGAAGAAAAATCTACACGACAAAAGGAAGAAAGAAGTAGTGTAAAAGAGGACGTTAACTTTTTAATGCAGGTACTTGTTATAGTTCTACAAACTCTGGTATCATTCAAACATAATTAACGTCACCTATATTTCTAATTCCATAAGTACTAATTAAAAAAATTACAAAGCAGCTGTACATATGATTTGTCTCAATTTCTAGGTAAAAAGCAATCGCGCCAGTACCAATTCCAAACCTCCCAAACGTGGAGGCCCTACTACTAAAGAAGATGCATCTGACGATGAAGTTAGCACAGTAGGCACCAACACCACCGACACTGAAACAACTCTTATCGATCCCAATATTAAGGATTATCAGGTAAATACAAACACATTGACGAAAGAAAATCTCGTAAGTAAACAAAATCCATAAATAATATAATTAATCAAAATAATGTACCTATTGGAAATTTTATTGATTGAAATTAAAATCAAAATTAATTTGATTTCTTTACAGGACCAAATCGAGAACTTAAAAGGAGAAGTAGACCTTTTAAGGAAACGTTGTGAGCGAGTAGAAAAAGAGAAAAGTGATATTTTGTTGAGACGATTAGCAAACATCGACACAACAAACAAATATTCCACCGGCCGTTCTTCAGAAGTGCTAAAACTACAGCAAAAAGTAAACGAACTGACCGCGCAAAATGAAGATCTTAGAGATGAGAAGAAACATCTGACTCTAAGAATAAAGGAAATTGAGGTTGAACTTGATGTACGTATAATAAAATCCATATAAACTAACTATTCAACGAAATTAGATTCGTAAATAGTATTTTAATTTTTGGCCGAACCGGATTCAGTTTCGGCTAAAATTCTATTTAACCTTTCTATTAAAAAGTGTTAAAAATAGATTAGGTAGCCACATAAAATATGTTAGATAGAATAATATTCAATAGTAGGTAAATAAAATTAGATTTAATTAATAATTGCTAATTAGGTTAATCTATGTTATAAGGCACGACAGCGCAAAATTCAAATTTTATTTGGTTTTTCCGCCATTGCCGCAATTAAAGTGCCATAAGCCTACGTTGTCGTATTAGTTTACAAATTGCGAAAAACCAAGTAAAATTTGAATTTCGCGGGCAGACCCGTCGCTTCCACCTTAAGTAGTAAAAATAAAAACTAGTTTTAATTTTCACTTACCAATGTGAAATTTATTTACAGTCTCGGCCATCGATAGATGCTCAAACGCGACAAATAGAACAGCTTAGAGCAAAGTTGTTAGCAGCTGAAACTCTGTGCGAAGAGCTGATGGACGAGAATGAAGACATGAAGAAGGAATTACGCGACTTGGAAGAAGAAATCGAAGAGATGCAAGACAACTTTAGGTCAGACATGGTGTTAATTCCTTTGTACCCAAATCCATGAACAATAAAAAAGACAAGCTCCCTTACAATATTTCCTACTAAAAAGGAAAGCAGTATTTTTGTTCTGCCATAACTACAACAACTAATATAGAGATTTGTGTACAAACGAATTAGTGTTACTGCTTCGTCAAAAATTACTCAACATATACACAGGCTTTGAACCAATGTTTCCTACTGATTGCAATTTATTTCAGGGAAGATCAAGCAGATGAATATTCTTCACTGAGGAGAGAATTGGAGCAAACAATAAAGAATTGTAGGGTTTTGTCCTTTAAGTTAAAAAAGACTGAGCGTAGAGCTGAACAGCTTGAGCAAGAGAAAGCTGATCAGGAGAAAAAGCTTTTAGAGGTTAGTTCAATAAGTTTAAATGAACTCATAAAATTATCTTACACACCGATTGCAAACTCTTTAAAATAAATATCCGATTTTAGATAGTAGGCGGCGCAGAGGGTCTTCAGCGTGAAAATCGCATCAAGGAACTTGAAAAAGAGGTAGCGCGTTCAAATGAAGTAGCACTACGTTTGCAACGAGAACTAGCAGAAGCTAACGCCAAACTCGCCACTGCTTCGGGGGCTCCGCCCGCTAATGTAAAGAAGCAAGCATTGAGTGATGGAGTAAGTATCTGTTTGATTGTATATATTTAACAAATACCTCCTCAACTGCTTTTTTTAACCCCCGACCCTAAAAGAGGGGAGTTTGACGTGTGTATCTGTGTTAATTTTATCAAAAGGTACTAATTATTTCCATATATGTACTAAATAGTACAATTTAGGTACAATTATTTGGAAGATATTTCATCAGTTTTCCAGCACTTGAGCGGCCATCCTGACGTTTACTAATTATCCTCCCTCTCAACCTGTACCTTCAATCTTTTTCAAGTACGATTCAACGGAAAAGTCTATGTTTATAAAAGTTGTGAATTATAATTTAAAACGTTTTTCTGTTAGAAAGTATCTCGGTCGTCACTGACGCGGGGCGGCAGCCAAGAGGATCCTGCGCAGCTACTGCGCGACTTGCAAGACTCCCTCGAACGGGAAGCAGATCTAAGAGAACAACTGCGGAACGCTGAAGAAGAGGTATTGCAACAACTGAATTTATGCTTGGATTTTATGAGTAACAACATTTCACAAGCTTTACTTTGCAATTTAAGTAACCAAAAAGATACATTTCTATGCGAAGGTAGGGAGGTATTAGGAACACATAACTTCGAAACACCTCAATGTCATGAAACCCCATAAATATAACGAGTGTTAACACACAGTAACACAGAAGTGATGAAAAGACACGTTTTAAATTATAATAAAAACAAACTCAAAGACACGTGTTTATTGCACAGCTAAATTTACATTTTAACATTCTTGGTAACGCTTAATTTACTACTATGTTAATATTACTTTATTCAATTGTATTTAAAAGATCATTAGCTATAAACGACGGCCAGCTGGCTGCACGCCAACTTCTATTTGATACAACAAGATACGACACAAATATTACATCCATAAATAAGTTACTCATCGATTTAGCAGTTTATTGACAACTAGAGCATGTCCGCCACTTCGTCCGCGTGGATTTAGGTTTTTAAAGATCCCGTGGGAACTGTTTGATTTTCCGGGATAAAAAGTTGCTTATGTCAATTACAGGGACGCAAGCTACCTCGGTACCAAATTTCATACAAATCGCTTAAGCGGATAGGTTTTTGGGAATTCCGTGGGAACTCTTTGATTTTCCGGGATAAAAAGTAGCCTATGTCCGTCCCCGGGATATAAGCTAACCGTGTACCTTTCGTCAGAATCGGTTGAACTGTTGGGCCGTGAAAAGGTAGCAGACAGACAGACAGACACACTTTCGCATTTATAATATTAGTATGGATTTTGTATCTTTAAGAAAAGGATTTAATGTTATCTTCAAACAGGCAAGTCGATACCGACGACGGTTCGCAGGCAAACAGATTCCACCGCTACCGAAAGATCCATCGCCATCAACGCTTCATCTCGCTACTAATCTTGCTGCCAATGTTGAAGAAGATAAATATATTAACCAAATACTAGAAATGCAACATGCACTAGAACGAAATTTATCCTCTTTAGATATAAGTAAATTGACTGTCGGTATAAATCAAACAGTTCAATCGCCACAAGATCTTATAACATCATATTCCGAAGGCTGTCAGACCGATGTTGTTCTGTATCACGAAGTAGCTACGGATACTAAGAAACTGACCCTAGATTCATGTTTACTAGTTAATATCCCGTGTTCAGATATGTATTCGCAAACAGAGGTTGCCTTTGTTAAAAACAAGAGCATCCAAACCGATTTATTGCTGTTAAATTCTTACGCGCAAACCAATAAAATAAACACGAGAAACACTTTTACACAATTTAATAATATTCAAATAGATAAATGTATTCAAATAAAAAACACGGAGGTAGAACTAATACAAAATGAGCACAAAATATTTGATGAAAAAGGTACATTAACTGAAATATCTGGCATGCTTGTTTCAGAAGACAAAGCAGAAACAAGTACTAAAAAAATTAGAAATAAATCTGATAGTCCACCTCTTTCCTCTGATAGGGTTGCAGCAGGCTCTTCAAACCAAATACAATTTCCTTTCGCTTTATTCAATCCGTTGGCAGCAAGGTTACCCATTGTAGGTATATTTTTTATTTTATCCAGAATGTCATCAGTGTTTTTTTTCATCGTTATATATTATATGTATGTACATATAACAATACCTCCCTCATTTTAGCATAGAAATTCTCAATAGTTAATAATAAACTAACGAATATTTTCAGGCAAATAACTTGCGTAAAACTGCATCAAGAGTCGAGGACGACAATGAGTCCTTACTTCTACAGCTGAAGAAAATGGCTACCAAAGCCAGAAGTACGTCCAATTATAATTGCAAATTCTCAGTTTGTGTAATCCCGGCTCCCAATCAACGTTTCCAATTTGCATCACCCTTTGTAACATTGTTCATCTCCATTATTCTACTCCATAACTTGCCATAAGATACTTATCTAGTATCTGTTCTTTTGGACCTGCAACCCTTCGACGTTGTTACTAACACGCTTAGCCTTACTAGGGACTTCCTTTAAGTCTTTATTTAGAAATGCAATCAAACCGGCGTATCTTTCTGAGGTAGCCATTTTCTCCAGTTCAGCTTGAGACCTGACTGTAAATATATTATTGGAGTTTGCGTGATTTTATATGGCCTATGTTTTTGTAAATTTTAATAAACTAACACTGCATTAATATCGATAACATTGCCTTTGCACTGTACTAAATCATAAAATATGTTTTGATATGGATTGTTTAATTTATTTCTATCTTATCCTATTACCTAATTATTTCTTTCTTTATGAATTTGTTTTTTCAAGGTCGAAAGCTATCTCCAACCCCACCTACAAATAGACTTGCTATTGAGGCCCCTAATGAAAAAGATGAAGGAATATCCGATGAGGAGGATCCAGCAGAGTTGAGGCTTCTACTAGAACTTAACGAGCAGGTAACACTTAACACTATAAAATAATTCTATGCAATGACATATTGAGTGTCATACAACGTATGATTAGAAATGAAGGATAACTTTTCTATTCCTTGATGATTTAAGAGGTCATAATTTACTAATACTGCTTTACAGGAAGCCGCCGTTTTACGAAAAAAAGTGGAAGAATTAGAACTTGACAGAGATTCTCTAAAGAAACAAGTTAAGGAATTGACAGAAAAAATTTCCAGTGTCACTACTAAACCGAATGTCCATTCCACAGTTAACTTGCGCAAAAATACTGCAAAGAACAGTAACCTAGCAGAAGAAAAAGTTAAGGTAAAAAATTCCATCATATTTTGACAAAAGTAAAAACTATTATTTTATCACGATAATAACTAAAAATAATAATATAATCAATCAATGGTTTATAGGTGCTCGAAGATGAAATTGCTGAACTAAGGAAAAAGCTCATAGAAAAGGAAAGGGATTGTGAAAGATTACACGCGGAGCTTAGTCTTACTCAAAAGAAACCCAAAGCATCGCTCATAAAAAGCAAGTAAGTGTAAAATTTCAAAACGGATTCTAGCAATATTTTACGTATCAAAATGTTATTAATTTTTTTTTTCATCCAATTTAAAGATCTTTAGATGCAAATGATCAACAGAACGTAGATTTAAAACGACAACTTCAAGTAATAGAGCAGGAAGCAAGTGTACTTAGAGCTAAAACTCAAAGTTTAGAAGCTGACAATGAAAAATTACAAGCTGAAAATAAAAAGTTACAGGTATGTAAAATTTTCTTTCATAATTTTGTCTTCTATATTCTTTTTCAAATTGTTAAAATTCATAAAAAAAAATACCTTACTACTCTTTGCAGCTACTCAAAAATACTAAAACTTTAAGGACAGAGAAATCATTTGACCTAAACACAAGTAAAATAAGCAAACTTGAGACTGAATTAAAGGACGCACTGACCAAAATTAAGGATCTAGAAAATAACAAAGATAAGGAAGACAAATCTGACAAGAAAGTACGATTTGGTGAGATGGCTAAAAAGGATAACGATACACTTAAAGTAAAACAAGATGAATTAGATAAATTAAAACTTAGCTTTAATAAGGCAAGTACTGTTTATTTTAGTTTTATTATAATATGTAACATTACCGTTCTTAATTATATTTATTTTTATATAGTTAGAGAAGGAGAAAGCCAAATTGCAAACCACTTTGAAGGAGTTGAAAGAGGATGCAATTAAAAAATTCAAACCTAGGACGCCTAAAAAGGTGACTGATATCACAACAAAATTACAAATGAAGAGAATGGTTGAAGAACTTGAAAATGAAATTGGTATGATGCGCTCAAAAATGCGGGTGTTTGTTAAAACGCAAACAAAAGTTTAATTTTATTTAAATATACAAGTTAACCAAGTCACATTGTTCATTTTATATTTTAGGTGAGTTATACGTAATCATGAAGAATGCAGGGCTTACGTCCCAAGAAATCAATGCTAAAGGACAACTAGAGAAAGATGTTGAAAATATTAAATCAAAACTGTCAAAAAGTGAAACTGAATTTACAAATGAGAAGAATCGCTTACAAAGTGAAATTGTAAAACTAAAAGACTTGAATGCTAAATTAGAAACAGAGAAAAATACTTTTATTGATAAATGTAAATCTCTAGAAACTGACCATAGTAAAGTAGTATCTGAATGCAAATCATTGACTGAAGATAAAAACGGCTTAGAAACCCAAATAGCAAAACTGAATGCAGATATCAGTAAGTAAAATTTTATAAAATGTACTGCATACTTAAAATTATATCAATCTTCTTATTCCAATCACAATGTTATATAACTTATATAAATACAGTAGGTAATTGCAATTATACTAATAAAAAAATTACTCTATGCAGAAAAAAATAATTCACAACAAACAGCGATGTCAGACTGTATGAAGAAAATTGAAGATCTAAAGAAGGAAATGGATGTCAAAGACAAAGAAATTGACAAATTGAAAAAACAAATAGATGCGTTAACCAAAACAGAACAGGACAAAAGTAAATTGCTCAAAGAGGTATGTGAAAAATTAGAGTCACTGTCAACTTCAACTTAAGCCCATTTACATAATATTTACTTACCTATTATTTAGGCCGTACTGATCACTCATATGTTATATTATCATATGTTTAATTTTCTAGGTGGGAGATAAAACTAAAAAGATAGGTGAGCTAGAAAAGAAATTGAAAGAAGCGGAAGACAAGTGCAAGCGAAATGAAAAATTACTCGCCACACGTAAAGATAAAGTTGCCAAATTAGAAAAAGAGGTATTATATAGCTTTTATTACTTAGTATCGACCTATTATTAAAAATATAGCAAGGTTTTGTATTGAATAAGGGATCTGTTAATGTTTAATACCATTCTTTATAAATTAGCTTTCTGAAGAAAAAGAACAAGCTGAAGCATTAGCAAGTTCAAAACGACGAATGTCTGTTGAATTTACGAGTGAAAAGGATGAAATACAAACAAAGCTTTTTAAATCTGAAAGTAAATTAATTACTTTAGAGTCAGACATAAAAGAAATGAAATCAGATTATGAAAATAAAATTTCTAACTTGGAATCTACCATAGCCGCCAAAGACAATCATATAAAACAACTGGTATTTTCACAAATGATTTGATACCTCCCTCATAGCATGTTAAGTTACCCCGTTCCATTTATTTGTAACATCAATACAACAGGCTTGTGTGTTTTATGCATTACCCCTTTATATCCGGCCTTTAAAGTAGACCCGTAGAATTGTGACCCGCCCTTTTTAATTTGTATTTATGAGATTGTAACTTTGTAGAAAAATATATAAGAAAGTAAAATAAAAATAAAATTTAGCAATTTATGTTTTTAGGAAGATGCTCTACGTGAAACATCTAACCAGAAGTACGACGAAGCACTATCATCAGTTGAAATCGCTCAACTTAAAGAAAAATATGATCGGGTTTCTAAAGAACTTACCGAAAAGTCAGAAGAGTTGATGTCTGTTAAAACAGAACTCAGTAATAATGAAAAGGCTTTATCCGTTCTTAAAACAGAAGTTGCACAACTTAAGTCTGATATAGCTAAAATTGAAAATGAGAAAAAGGATCTAGAAAATAAATTGAAAGCTGAGAAAAAAGAAAGCCATTATTGGGAACAGAAAGCATCTGAATCTGATACTGATTTACAGGTAGGTACTAAAATTAATATTATTGAACAATAAACAAAAAAAATATATTTTTGAGGGTTTTGTAGAAGAGAGCAAAGCTATTGATGACACTCCGCTGCCTGTCCGTATGTCATGGATCTCCAGCTCGTAGACTTAAGCTGTAATTTACAGTCTTGGGATACTTGGTGTCAATTGTTGACCTAAAATCAAATATTGAATTAGAACTTAAATTATTTGTTAAGTTTTTTTTTGAGTTTTGTAGAGCGAGGCCCCATTCGCACTGGTCAGTTTTTGTATATGATCTTACTCTTTCTTAATTACAGGCTGAAAGAAAAAAATGCGACCGTATGCGGGCTAATCACGACAAAGATATTAAGAATAAAGAAGCAGAACTAGCAACGCTTAAAGGAAAACTTAAAGTTTTAGAACAAACCTCAGGTGCTGGTGCTAAACGATTAACTGAGCTTAAACAAGAGCACGAGGAGACGGTTAAAAGTACGTATATTATTACAATTAAGCAAGCAAAAAGTATACAATGCATATGGTACTCAATTTAATTAAATTATTTGAGTTGGAGTTAATCGTTAGTTCCTATTATTATAATGATAATACGATTTACAGAATTAGAACATTCATTAGCCCTTGAAAAGGCAGAATATGAAGAGTTAACAGGTAAATACGAATTGTTAGAAGAAGAACATGTAGTCACAAAAGCAAGGCTTACTGTTGAAAAGGAAAAAGCGCAGAGGTAAGACTTATATTCCCTAATCTCAAGTCATGTTAAGAGATTTTTTGAAATATAGTTTAATTTGAACACCTCGTAAGAAAATTTGTTTTTTAACAGTGACCTAATGCTTGTACAAAATGAGTTAAGTAAAACTTTAGAGGAGCTTAAAACGCTTCAAGACAATTATGAAAGTGAATCATCGGCTTGGATTAAGGAGAAGTCTGAATTACAGGTCAGTCTGAGTTATAAATATCAACGATTCTTCATTATAATGTGACAAAATACCTAATTTTCGCATACTTTCTTGTAGAAAGAGATTTCTTCATTGCAAGAGCGTTTATGTGGCGGTGGATGGGAAGTGGAGCGAGCAAGGCTCACAGCACGTCTTGATCAGCTTGAACGTGATCTACGTTCATCTAAGGAGGCACATGATATGCTTTCACATCACCACGACGTCGTTAAAAAAGAAGTAAGCTCTATAATAAACTACATCAAAGATTTAAAGATATTAGACGTTCCAAAAAAAACTAGAAGATCTTAATGTTGTCTTTCAGTTGGAAGAGGCCCGAAAGAAACTTGAAGATTATGAGAAAGTAAGCAAAGTTCATAGAACACTGACAGCTGATAATGTTGTGTTAGAGCGCGAACTTGCAGCGCTGAATACAAGGTTAGAAGAAGCGGACAAGGCAAGGAAAAACGAAATAGCTGTAATTAAAACGCGGTACGAAGCACAGATGAACACAATGAGAGACGAACTGAAATCATTACATAACCAGGTACCAATGTATCAATTTTTCAAGTTTTAAAAGGGATTAGGAAGAAATTTAATGAAACTGCAACGGTTATAAATTAATCAATTTCAGGTGTCGAGATTCAGGCGAGAGCGAGATAATTACAAGCAAATGTTAGATTCAGCTCAAAAGTCGATGATGGAAACTAAAAATGGTGACAAAAGAGTACAAAGGAATTCAATATCGAGTACGGATGAGGTAGATATAATTTTATTAATATTTGAAACCAAATATTAATACACTCAGACTTGAGTGTGTTCACACCGAGAGTGCGGGTGCGTGCCAATTCTGTATCGAAGCAACGCGCGCAAGTTGTACGTGGGCACTCGAATACAGTAATCGCTAATCTTTATGGCCACTCTGAACATGCAGCAAGTTCGAACTTTGAACTTTCACATGGTACCACATAATTTAAAAGCACGTCCGACCACAGCGAGTTCGCTTGCGGGCGGGCGAAAAATACCGCTGACGCAGCGGGGATTTGCTCTCTCCCTACGCTCTTTTACGTCCCGCTGATACATAAGTAGAATTTACGTTCTGCGCATCAAACGCGGCTAATTTCAGAACGACCATGGCAAGTACTGATACGAATAATAACATACCTACACTACATCGCACAGCTAAACTACTAATGGATTTAATTAACTTCACACATTTTGTTTTGTCAAAATTTGTTAAGCAAACCCATCAAATCGTTTAACGTAAACAATAACCATTACCTCATAGGAGGAGTACCGAAACAAAGTGGCAATACTGGAACAACAGCTGGCGTGCGCGGAAGACGAACTGTGCGAAGCCCGCCTTCTTTCATCCAAGCTTAACACCGAGCTCATCAGCGAACGATCCACCGCCGAAGTCCGTCTCGCTGAAATGCAGTCAAGACTTAATGAGGTATGCAGTAAAATTTTTAGAAGGAAAGGCTAATATGACAGGTAGAAAATTAGTGCTACTCTATTTCACAGGGAACTGTGAAAAAATAGCACTACTTCTAGACCTGTCCGTTTAGTTGTATGTACAAAAGAATAATACTCTAAGAGCGCAATAGATAAGTAATAATAATTTATTATCATTTCTGTAAAAAGCGCCAGAACTTTCTGTTCTAAATTATCATGGGATTTAACGTCCCTCTCAAGTTTAGGTAAAACAACGCTTACGAGCATGCTTCAAACTATGGTGAACCGTTACCAGTCTATATAGTGCCCGGCAAACAACTTGAACCTGAAGCAGCATAGTGGGAGAAAGTTGGCGAATCTGGGAAATGAAAGTCGACATATCAACCAATCGCGTGCACTCGCGCCGACTGATTAACCAATCGCATGCACCCGCCATTCGCATCAATACTCAAGTTGTTTACCGGGCACTATAGAAAACATTGAGTAAAGATAGATAAAAGATGATGCAAAAATTGCAGTACGAGGAGGAAAGACTGCTGTCATCTGGGCGAGCGCGCGTGGCCGGGCTCGCGACGCGCATGGAGCTGGCGTGGCACAAGGAGCGCGACGAGCAGCAGCGCCTGCTGCACGAAACCTCCACGCTCGCCAGGGATCTGAGACAAACACTCTTCGAGGTAAGTTCTGTGTAATAGCAAACAGAATCAGCTACAATGCCAAAACCCTGGCTAAAATATCCAAATGGTGAAGACGCCGAGGTATCCTTATATTTAGGAACAACTAGTAGTGTGTGACACAATTTATAAATAAACATTTTTTCTTTCTTTCTTTTATTAAAAAGACTTAGGCCTATTAGACTCACAGATAAATCTTATTCTTTAGAAGAATTCTATAGATTCTAAAGAATCTGGGGGCAATTAGCTGGTACTATGAATTTATGATAATCTTACTGCAACTGTGCATTTTGACCAATAATGAGGGATTGTCAACCAATCATTGATGATAACGATCATCAAATTGTAGGTGTAAGATTTTTATACTTAATATTAAGATCATACTTAATCGCAATCCATACCTACAATTTCTTAATTATTAAGATTTAAATAATCCCTAAACTCAAATATATTGTTTCATTGAACAAATTTGAATGAAAAGCTATTTAGGTAAACATTCAACAAAGTTCTTGTGTTGAGTCCAGGTAGAACGAGAAAGAGAAAAAGAGAGACTAGATATGAAGAGAAGAATAGATCAGCTAAAGAGAACTACTGAGGAAGAAACAGAAGAAGCTAAGAAAAAAGTAAGTAAAATTTTGCTAACAACAGGATTGACTCTATGAAATTAGAATCAATTATGTAATTAAGATGGATAGGAGCTTAATTTATTTTTCCTTTAAAAAATGTGTAATTTATAATAGGTGACAGAGTTACAATGCGATCTGTTGGAACTAAGGGACGCGCACGCCAAGCTGCGCACGGCCAACGAGAAACTTCGCCGCGACAAGGAGCGTCACGACCGCGACCGCGACCAGAATAAGATGCTTGTTGTCTCACTCAAACGCGCACAGCAGGCAAGTTGATTAATTATTATTCATCCGTACCAGTCTAACAGCGACACTGACGTCGCGACACGACACGCCGACGCGACAGATGCTCGACTCGATAGTCCATCCCAAGCGGAGAAGAGACGTGTTCAATCGACCAAGGTTTAATAATTTAGGGGCTAGGATTCCATCGAACCTTTAAGTGTCCTTTTTGAGAAATAAATATTAAAATTTTATTTTTCTCAACTTTTGTTCGTGTACAGGAAGACGATAGAGTGATAACGCAACTGTTGGAAACAATCGATGATCTAATGAAGCAGAGTCCAGACCTGTTCCCAAATGAGCCGCCCGTCAAGCCAGAGAAGAGCCTAATGACTCCAACACCGCCGAGACGTAATAGGGTAAACAATCTTGTATTTAGACTGAAGCAAACGAACTCCAATAAAAGAAAATCTGCTGATAATAATCATGCCATGTTGGTGATTAATATTTTCGAATCTGCAGGGCGATTCAGAACACTTCGATAACATAACGAATCGATTCGATTCGGTATCGATCTCGAATCGAACAAATTTTATCGTGCAATTCAGAACGTTCGACAAAAGGATTCGATTCGATTTCGATTACGATACCGTTTTCGATAAGAAACATTGCGATTACATGTGCATTTATAAAGTATGTTATGTTACCAAAATTTTACTTGTTTTTAAATTCAAGTTAAACATTAAAAAATAACTTTTATTCATCTTGAAGGTAATTTAAGTCATCACTTAAAATGATAGCTTATTAAATTATTGATTTCGAGAGAAAAACATCGAAATGTACTAGTGAAGTTTTATTAAAGCTATCCTCGTAAATACAACACAAATGTCAAACATCAATTACGTCTGTCAATCAATGGCAAGTTTGGTTTTTTTTTATTAACTGGTTTTACGGCTCTGGGTTCTAGCTTTTTTAAGCTCGGTGTTGTGATTTTTGTCCGCTGGTTTTAGGGTTTTGTACCCGAAGGGCACCAATGGGACCCTATTACTAAGACTCCGCTGTCCGTCTGTCTGTCAGCGGGCTGTATCTCGTGAAGAGTAATAGGTAGAGAGTTGAAATTTTCACAAAATGTGTATTTCTTGCCGCTATAACAACAAATAATATTAAATTTCAAAGTTTCAAAACTGTTGTTTCTTGTACGATGGTACGAAACTAGGTAAACAAAAAGATATCGAATGCCCTATAGCTTTCGATAAGTAAACATCAAAAATTATCGGACGTTCGACAAATATTATTCGGTTAGGTTGTTGTGAATAGCGTTTGATAGTTGTAATCGAACGATATCTACGTCTGTTCGATTCGGTTTCGGTTTCGACAATTTCACTGTCGATTCGGTTATTCTGAATTGAAAATACATTTTATCGAACGACAACTTGCCGAATCGATCGACAATTATGTTATCGAAGGGTTCTGAATCGGCCTGCTGTTTTAGTTTACCTTGGTTTGTTTAGGCATTTACTCATCTGTATTCATAAACATAATAAAACATTCAATAATACATGAAACGGTGAAGAAAAATATATTGAGAAAATCTGATACCTGATAAAACCTAAAACAACTTACCAGCAGGCCGATTCAGAACCCTTCGATAACATAATTGTCGATCGATTCGGCAAGTTGTCGTTCGATAAAATGTATTTTCAATTCAGAATAACCGAATCGACAGTGAAATTGTCGAAACCGAAACCGAATCGAACAGACGTAGATATCGTTCGATTACAACTATCAAACGCTATTCACAACAACCTAACCGAATAATATTTGTCGAACGTCCGATAATTTTTGATGTTTACTTATCGAAAGCTATAGGGCATTCGATATCTTTTTGTTTACCTAGTTTCGTACCATCGTACAAGAAACAACAGTTTTGAAACTTTGAAATTTAATATTATTTGTTGTTATAGCGGCAAGAAATACACATTTTGTGAAAATTTCAACTCTCTACCTATTACTCTTCACGAGATACAGCCCGCTGACAGACAGACGGACAGCGGAGTCTTAGTAATAGGGTCCCATTGGTGCCCTTCGGGTACAAAACCCTAAAACCAGCGGACAAAAATCACAACACCGAGCTTAAAAAAGCTAGAACCCAGAGCCGTAAAACC
Source organism: Maniola jurtina (assembly GCF_905333055.1). Lineage (NCBI taxonomy): Eukaryota > Metazoa > Arthropoda > Insecta > Lepidoptera > Nymphalidae > Maniola > Maniola jurtina. The sequence continues at coordinate 10,294,205 of NC_060030.1, forward strand.
AGTTAATAAAAAAAAACCAAACTTGCCATTGATTGACAGACGTAATTGATGTTTGACATTTGTGTTGTATTTACGAGGATAGCTTTAATAAAACTTCACTAGTACATTTCGATGTTTTTCTCTCGAAATCAATAATTTAATAAGCTATCATTTTAAGTGATGACTTAAATTACCTTCAAGATGAATAAAAGTTATTTTTTAATGTTTAACTTGAATTTAAAAACAAGTAAAATTTTGGTAACATAACATACTTTATAAATGCACATGTAATCGCAATGTTTCTTATCGAAAACGGTATCGTAATCGAAATCGAATCGAATCCTTTTGTCGAACGTTCTGAATTGCACGATAAAATTTGTTCGATTCGAGATCGATACCGAATCGAATCGATTCGTTATGTTATCGAAGTGTTCTGAATCGCCCTGCAGGGTACAGTTCATGAAGTCCGTTCGGCCACGTTTGTTCTGTTCTCACAACAGATACCTAGTCTCATCGCGAAACTTACTCATACAAACACATTACGTTTAAAAGTACCAAACTAAAACTAGAAGACTTTATGAAATAAAATACCTGCAGCTAAATTCATGAGAAAACAGGAAGTACTTCTTTCGTTTTTCATGCAAGTCAAGTTCAGCTCACATTCCGAAAAAAATAAGTTATTTTTAATGATATAAGTTTTAAAATAAATAAATCTTTTAAGGCCGATGATTTTTGTCAGGTCTAGCACAGACTAGGTACGGTCTGTTTGAGCTCCAAATTGCAAACAGCAACCTCAGTTTTTGTCTAGTGCTTTGGTCTACAAAGTTTGGTGTAAAATGTTCGATTTTCATTAAATCAACAAATATTTTCAGTCATCGAAATCCCGCTCCCGTTCGGCGACGCCAGAGAACATGGAGGCGCGCGCGGCGAGCGACGCCGCCGCCACGGCCGCGCGGCTGCGGCGCCTCACCGACGAGCTGCGCGCCTCGCGCATCGCCGAGCGCCAGCGCAGGCAGCAGGCTAACCCCAGACGGTATGCCAAACTCAAAGTCATTCAAATTGGATACTATTGTACATTTTTTGGGGACCTCTCTGGCGCGGTGGTAAGCGCTGTGGTCTTATTAGTGGGAGGTCTCGGATTCGATTCCCGGCAGAGTTTGGAATTTTATAATTTTTAAATCACTGGTCTGGTCTGGCGGGAAGCTTTGGCCGTGGCTAGTAGCACCCTACCGGCAAAGCCGTGCCAGCGATTTAGCGTTCCGGTGCGATGCCGTGTAGAAACCAAAGGAGACCTTAGGGATTTGAAAAAAGTGCCATACCCCTTCCAGGATAGCTCGCTTAAATCTTAGACTGGCTCATCACTTATCTCTAGGTGAGATTGCAGTCAAGGGCTAACTTGTATCTGAATTAAAAAAATGTGGTATACGCAAACAAAAACAACATTCTTAAATCAATCATATTAAAAAACTGTTCTTTATCCCATAGCGCAATGTCTACGGAACCGCGTGACACGCTCTCCGTAACGCCAGCCTCTCGGACGCCTTCCCGCGTGCCATCGCTGAAGAAACGATCCATATCGCTTGAACAAACTACTAAGGAACAGGTATACTTACCATGATTTCACCTCGTTGAACTAGTGCAACGAAATAATGCTGATTTCAAGAACTAAGGCATTGAGGGCCTGTTACACAACCGCCAGCTATAAAGAAAACAGCATTTCTTTCGACATTTTAAATCAAAAACTATTACGCATAAAATTAAATAAAAATCTGTTTTAGTTTAGAATATGTTTACAGGTAAAGCCCTTTCATAATATGACATCCCACTTGGTTGGAATCCCACGGGAAGAACCCTATAACCTGTAGGGTGTAACCGTTGACCTAGAATCACAATCTTGACACGACAGACAGACAGACAACGAAGTGATGAACAGTACTAGTCCGGTTTGATTGTTCAATTTATCTGTAGGTAATCTGTCAATAAGTTACTTATGGCCAAAATGTTATTAATCAATCGATACGTTACTTTCACTACATGTTTATATGTCGAAAACGGCAGGGTTAAATCAAAATTTTTAAATGGTATTTTTTGACAACTAACAACTTTGCCAAGTAACTTATCGACAGACTATAGATAGATTGAATGTTTAAAGAATTTTGACCCTTCTCACTTTGAGAGGAGACCCGTGCTCTGTAGTGAGCAGACGATGGGTTGATCATGATGATGATGAATGTTAAAACCCGGTAATAATTCAATTTAAATGTGTGTTTGTCGATGTGTTTGCGTGTGTGCAATAGTGTAAATAAATAAATAAAACGTTAGCCTACCTAAAAAAAGCTTCGAATTTGCAGAGCGCAATTTGGAAATCGGTGGACGATAGCAGCGTCTCGTCGATGCAGTCTTTAGATGGCGATTCAGATATGCGTCTGTTCACTATGCAACGCGACGCGAGTCTGGACAGGCAAGTATTTTCACATGAAAATTGAAATACATACATTGATTGAGGCCTTATTCAAGGTAAAAAATATATATAACATGCACAGTCTGTAAGTTTTATACCCACGTAAGTTGCTTAATGGCTTGATCTTACGGGCAATTCACTAATGTAAACACTCTTATAAGAACCTACATTTACCTTAGCAAATTTTCTGTCAATAACGTAAGCTATTTACGTGAGTAAAACTTGCAGGTGTAAATTAAGACTTACAATGATGTCATCGTTTACAAGTAGGTATATTTGAAAATACTCGCGACAGGTCGAGATCCCCGCGCTAACCCGGTGCGGGATAGCGAGGGTGACGGGTGTGCGGGGCGTTCCCTCGCCTCATACCATCGTTTGCCATCTCGAACTGTCGCGTACTGTACCTGTAATACTTACCTAGGTTTGGTTAGGATTAGCTGTAAAACTTACCTAGGTTTGGTTAGGATTAGCTGTAATACTTACCTAGGTTAGGTTAGGGTTACCTGTAACACTTACCTAAGTTGTATGTAAATAGCACCGATATATTTATTGAGATGAAATGTTTCATAGTCTTACCATTTTGGTCAACAGTCGATTATCTGGTGGATCTGCCCAAAGTGACGTTTTGCCTTCGGAGAAGAAGAAAAAAAAGGGGCTCTTCGGCAAACTGAAGAATCTTACCAAATCGCGCTCCATAGACGACCACGTTGACTCAGATGTCGTAGACTTCAGACCTATTGGCACTGTTTCACAGGTATATTATTTTAAGAAGCAGATGATCCTATATTCACCGAACATCGACAACATTTGAAGGCAGCTTTAGTATGAAGAAAACATACATTTATTATGAATTGTCTAAAAAGAGATCTCACAGGATTTATCCTGCTGCTTTATGAATTTATCCATACTTATTACTTATATAGGCATAATATTATAAATGCGAACGTGTGTGTCTGCTAGCTTTTGACGGCCCAACAGTTTAATCGACTTTGATGAAATTATAAATCGGTTCAAGTGTCCTTTTGTAAATGGGCCTAAAAAGTTTAAAAGAGAAAATAATGGCAATGTGCTTAGCAAGTTATAGTGTTTTCTGTTGCATAGGGCTCAGATTCTGATATGAGCGCAGCTGGCAGCAAACGTGATCTGCGCGGCCGACTGTCTGGCATGTTCAGCAGAAAGCAAGTGAGCCGGGGTAATAGGTACGTATATTAAAAAAGTAAATCGCAATAAAAAGGTGCTTATTATTCTTTCTATTTAAATTTTGATCCATAAAGTGTGCTTTATATAGGTACACGTTAGTTAGATAGTTATACAAAAAGTGCGGTCACCACCATGTCGATAAATAGTACTTAATAAATATTCATAGTTCGTACCTTGGGGCTATCTTGCTCATTCACGTCATAGTATTATGAATTACTGTATGTGTGGTATTAATAGTAACGTATAGTGGGTGGGTATTGTAAATAATACAATAGGTACAGCAAAGAACTGTACTTTAAACATTTGTGGAGCCAAGTGTACAAATACCCGTCAATTAAGATTTAAGTAAGTATATTTATTCTATGTAATATTATGTGTCCAGCAAAGAGCTGAGTCCAGAGCGGCCGGCCAGCGCTGCCAGCAGTACCGCGGGGGCGAGCGGCACGAAGCCTATATTGCGTAATGCCAGCGCCACCACGCTGCCCGCTAAACTGGTATGTTGCGTAATGGATTGCTTGTCATGTCGTAACAGGTACTTACGAAAATTCATGTACGGGAGCCACACATTTAGGGTGAGATTTATAGAGCGCACTTTGACTTTGCTCAGACTTAAGATTGAGTCAAAATGAGACAGATTTATGTGAGAGAGATATACATCTGTCTCGTTTTAACTATGTCTTAAGGTGCATGGGACGTGTCTGCCCGCGAAATACAAATTTATTTTGGTTTTTCGCAATTTGTAAATCAATACGACAAAGTAGGCTCATGGCATTCTTATTCCGACAATGGCAGTATCATCTTCACAGGATTACATAAAAATCTTTACTTGAAAGAATTTCGCGGGCAGACCCGTCGCATGCACCTTAAGTCTAAGCAAAGCTAGAGTGCGCTCTGTAGATCTCACCTTTAGAATCATCATTCATCAATATCATATGTGAGCACGAAAAATAAAATCATCACGATTGATAGAATTTTATTCGCATAATACAGCAATACCGTATTTTACAAATAAAAAAGTTGAAATTGAGCCAGATTTTGATGTCAATATCAAGTAATACTTTGCACTTAGCGTTTCACACATCTAGCATTTTTTAGCTAGAAATAAAAAAAGTTGAATTTTGGTTGCTTTGTTTTGTTGTCTTTGATATTGATATCAAATTTCTAAATCAGGAGCAAATTTTAATAGTTTTTATTACAATTTATATCATATTCAATATTTCAGAATGAATCTCCCAGCTCAAGGGCATCGAGTGTCACGCCCGCCACGAAGAGGAAAGGGAAATAATTGAAGATATAATATAATTTTTCGCTTTTTATTGTATTTATCCAACCTATGAATATTCCACATAGCATGTAATATCACAATACATATCGGATAGAGCTATCAAAAAAACATCTAATAAACAATTTCCGTCTGTATTCTGCCATAGTCCATGGCGACTTTCTGTGGCAATCGACTACCGCTATTTGTGAGTGTGTGACTGCATCGCCATCAGTCGCCAGTCGCATTCGAAACGCGCTAGAGAAGCGATACAATACACATAGCTGGATCGAAGTCATCGCACTGCATCACACTAGGGCTGAGAAGATAGAGCGCGATGTGACTTTGCTCACACTTAAGTTTCAGTTAAAATGAGATATGCATATAGGATGTAGCCAGAACGCCAGCAAAAACCTAGCGTTATATTATACTATACTTTAACACAATCCAATGCCAATAACCATTTGCCTTATCTTGTAGTTTTAGTGATTTAGTATTTTTCAAACCCGCATTGTAAAGCATGCAGAACTCGGGTCAATGCCGCGTCGTAGGTGGGATATTGACCCACTAAATAGATGACTTCGAGTGGCCTATTTACGGAACGTTCGTTGACCTCTAGCATCAGTCAGATGTTTTATTTGCAATACATTGTGATCTTCAAAAAGATACAGGATTTTAAAATTTTTATTTCGTAGTTTTTTTCATGGTACCTTATCAGTAATCATCACTACTATCACCTGTCTTCGTTTTTGCTAGCGTTCTGGTTACACCCAGTATATCAGCGATAGGTGTGCAGTGTCTTAAAACTGACCTTTTTACGACCGATAGATACTGTCGCCATGGACTATAGCCCTTAAATGTAACGTTCCTAATGATGCTACCCGGACTATTCAAGTATTCTCCCTAGCTTTTCTCCGTCAGCAAAAATGTTTAAATATATGTAACTATTATAATATATAACTGTTGAATAATATTGTGTCTCATTTCATTACAATTTTTACAGCGTGAACGTGAGTATGTATAAAAAAAAGTAAAAGAAACCTCGTGATGATTCGCGAAATATACAGCTGATAACTTACTGCAAAAAACGCTAAAGTCGTACAACGCGAACGCAGTGCATTTCCCGTTACTGAAAGGAAGTGTCTAGAAAGCCACAAACGGTCGTGAAACAGTGGGTTTAAATAAAAAGAGCAAATCAGTATAATCGCCCAAATTTATTATATCACTTCACTAAACACACTAATACAAATCACTCATTGCTTTATTACTATTGTTACTTTGTTACTATTTATATAATTTACACTTGTTTACACAAATGGACATAGTTTCAGCTTACAATGCGTACGATAGAACAATAATCCTAAAAATGAGCTCGCATAGCTTTATATGGCGTTATCCCCACCGAAGGGATTCGGCAGTGGTGGCGGAGTTGCGTTCGGCTGTCAATGGCGCTGGCGTTGATTGGCTGTCATGGCGGCAGTAGGCTATGATTGGCCGTCTTGGCGGTTATCGGCTGTAACAGGCGGTGATTGGCCAGCTTGGCTTGACTCGGATAGTCTGGTTGGCGTTGGCGCGTTGCGATTGGCTGAGACGGCGTGGCGTTACATTCGGCCGTCCTGAAACAATGAATTGCTCCCGCAATGGGAAAATGCTTGGTTAGCTTTCTGGTAGACAATAGCTCAACAAGGTCTTGGGTTTCAAGTTATTTATCGGAACAGTTAGCACTGTTGGATATAAGAGCCGTAGGCGCTGTGATATGGCTTTAAAGAGTCTGCTCAGGCATGTACAAGCTTCGTAGCCTCGAAACCCCTTAACACTTCGAGTTCTCTTAATGCCTACCAGCTTGGTTACGAAAATGAACCTGAGTAAATGCTATCAGTGTTTACTTCTATCGCAATGCTTGTGGGAACTTGCCACTAAATAACTAAATTCCTTTGTTATAATTAAATGAAATATTAATTTTGTCAGTTACATTATCTAGTTAGCTTTATCCTATCGCTTGCTATCCTTTACCGAGCATTTGCCTTGTTACGCATAACCATCCCGAGTTCGCTAATTTTACATTAATAGTAACATGGCATAGTGACCTAGGTAAATACCAAATTATGGATATCACATTCATTGAGAGTATTGTCAGTAGTCCAAATAATATCAGTTAACAGTTTGTCCAATCATTTTATTCGCAGTTTCGCTAGGACCTGTGGCACAACGTGTTTAACATGGTCTGGTTAGTGCTTGGATTGGCTTGACTAGGCACTTGACTCGTGGTAGTATCATGGAGGTCAAAACATACCTAACTATTAATCAGTCGACACTCGGAAACTCTAAAATGTCTACTAGTAAAAGCATTCTTATGCTCACTTTATAAGTTTACTAGGATGTCCAAATAAGGCAAATTATGTATAATATTCTACGAAACTGATCGTTTTCGGCTAATAACAAATTTTGCAAAAGCATCTGTAATAATCAAATTGTACCTACACTACTGATGAGCGATATCCTTTCGCTGTCTTACAAAATGGTTTTACAAAATGTGGTCAGTATGAACTCTACAAAATTCTAATCCAATGCCATTGGTCTGTGATCTAAACTGCAATCTTATCTACTTTAAAACCAAGACGAAACAAAAGAACATTATTTAATTTATAAATTATTATCGTTTTCAGTTGTACTGTTTTTCCACGTTTTACTTTAGAGACATTTTTGAAAGAAAAACCGTCAACAGACTGGCTTGTAGAAAGGAAAATAGCTTGTAAATAGCTTCTCGTGAAGCTGTGAATGCTATTACTCTGACTTGAAAAGGAATCTCACTTAAATCCTTGCAGGGAGATCTCTCAACGAGCAACGAGATGAAAGTACTCCTATCGAAAGTAAAACTTGGCTTTCGAAAGTAAAACTTGGCTATTGAAAGTAAAACTTGGCTACCGAAAGTAAAACTTGGCTACCGAAAGTAAAACTTGGCTACCGAAAGTAAAACTTGGCTACCGAAAGTAAAACTTGGCTACCGAAAGTAAAACTTGGCTACCGAAAGTAAAACTTGGCTACCGAAAGTAAAACTTGGCTACCGAAAGTAAAACTTGGCTACCGAAAGTAAAACTTGGCTACCGAAAGTAAAACTTGGCTGCAGAAAGTAAGACCTGGCTGCAGAAAGTAAGACCTGGCTGCAGAAAGTAAGACCTGGCTGCAGAAAGTAAGACCTGGCTGCAGAAAGTAAGACCTGGCTGCAGAAAGTAAGACCTGGCTGCAGAAAGTAAGACCTGGCTGCAGAAAGTAAGACCTGGCTGCAGAAAGTAAGACTTGGCTGCAGAAAGTAAGACTTGGCAGCAGAAAGTAAGACTTGGCTGCAGAAAGTAAGACTTGGCTGCAGAAAGTAAGACTTGGCTGCAGAAAGTAAGACCTGGCTGCAGAAAGTAAGACCTGGCTGCAGAAAGTAAGACTTGGCTGCAGAAAGTAAGACTTGGCTACTGTCTTCACTTCGGCATCTATGTAATTCCGAAAACAGTTCACGATTGAATTTAGGTAATACAGGATCATCAGTCAAATAACAGTTTCCTATTCCATTCCTATTCCCTACTATGTAAGCTACATAACCAGGCAGGCATACTAACACCAACTGAACTCAAGATATTATGTAAAACGTCAGTCTAGTCGGCTTAGTGAAAATTCTTACGGTACGTCCGGTCCACCTGACTAACAATGAACGGCACAAAGCTATATCATGGTTATAATTAAAAGTGCCACTTGAACTTTCTACTTACATTATGATTGGACCGACAATCTTAAGGTAGAATGATGAAATTGACTCGATTGAAAGCTTGTTGGCAAAAGTACGTAACATACATGCTGCCTACAAGCACTACTTTTTTTCTAAAATGACAAAAGCATTATCAAAATCATAAGGATACTGGTAATAGTTATTATTACGTTTCCTCCAAGTGCCCAATTCTGCCTACATTACACTACCTATTTGTATTTACTCATACGCTGTGCCACTGGCTTGTATATTATACGAGACAGTTCCAAAGCCGTGAGTAAGATCTACTTACTATGCTCTCAATCATTCAAAGAATGTGATTTAAACTACAAGTTACAACACGTACAGACTTCATAAACACTAACTTTTAGTAAAAATAAAAGAACAGTCATACCATACAGCATAAACGCTTAACAGCGCTTATGTCACCCCAAATAGGCAACAATGCGGCGGCTTATAGATACCCATTGGCTGCAACCCTGCATCGTTAGCGCGCCACGATGTGGTGCCTCGCAGTGACGCGCTCGGCATCAGGCACACAGCACACAGCAAAGCATCAGTGGTGACCATCGTAGGCGATGACGTTTGCACTTCACGAACTCACCAAAAATTCCGAGAAAAGAAAGATAAACACAATATTATTGTTTGACTACAAGTAGCTCCCAGTCGATTTATAAAGTACGTCTGCCCCAATTATGAAGATCTATATTCATATTACATAACAATCATATAACCACATGAAAATCAATTTCACAAGAAACTCAAAAGTGAACATCATAAAACAATTCGATTTTACATTCAAATTGCGATCGCCATGCTATATGCAAAACTGGGTTTGAGCACACTGAAAGTGTTCATCAACCGATTCTGACGTAAATGGTATTATTGTACCCTTAAAAATAATTTACAGGTACCCCACACGTACCCCGTGTTGTCTGTATGACTGCAGCGGGAATATCACCGACGACGCGAAAAAAATAACCTTAAAGGTTTATAGAACCTTATACTATAACTGAGCCTTGTGCAAATAAAAACACTAATAGCGTCAAAGCTTGTTTCTTGAAAACTTCTGGTTGAAATTTGCGGGTAGTCTGAGAACTATTGTTACCATCCGATATACTAGATCTTTTTTTTTTTATTAATTCCTGATCAGTATGTATTTGTGTCAGTTCATAACCACTCAACAATTTTAACCGATTTTGATAAATGATACGTCATTCGTCTTGATGGCGTGTGTGTCAATGGATATATGAAATTCTTTAAACAATCAATGTGGTGGATTTTATACGATTTAATGTAAGAGCCGAAAAATATGCAGCGCAAACTGCAGTCGGGAGTTTTTATTTTTTTATTATTTAACCTTTTCGTACCGGTAGCACTTGGTCATAATTTCCACATACTGGAAAGCACTACTACTAACCCACTAAGTACGTTTTCTAGAATTAAACTGCGAATTCAAATTGCGGGTATCTCGGCGAGATGCAACGTGAAAAGTGGATGGTTGAGCGGGTTTTTACCTGATTCGATAAAAAGTTGACTAAATCAATCGGTTGCAATTTTAGCATTAGTATTCACCGCCATTATTTTATCAGTTATATATATACAATACGTGTATTTTTGTTAGGAAAACTATAAATAAAACAATACACACAAATATCACATTTACAAAAATTAAAACTAAAACTCGTCGAGCTAGTTACCTTGCCTTACCCAAAACTAGAACAATTTATGGCAGAAAAACCCTTACCTATGAAGGAGCTAAACTGTACATCAAAATACCTGCACACATAAAAAAAATGTACACTCATTCAATCCATTTAAAACTGAATCAGCTGCTCACACTATGAGTAATGCGAATTACTTCAACAAATGCGCTGAATGAGTACTTAATTAAATGGAGAATATTGTAAACTTTATTTTCTTAGAATTAAGTTCTTATGTAAATGACTTTTTTGTTTTTATGAGAATTAAACATCTTTAAACCTAAACCTTTATTTGACGGTCAGATATGCCACAAATTATAGTTATATTTATCTTCAGCTATCACTCAAACCATTCACTATTCGCGAGCGCATAATGACCACCTATCATAACCCGCGTGCTCTAATACTAATTTCATAACCTCAAACAGGGTGTTAGCAATATTAACCTTTCACGGTCATCTCATCAGTAGAGGTTACAAACACGATCAACCTCATTACACTATGCATCAATATCATTAAAAACGGGATTATTTGAAATGGAATAATGGATGGATCATACCTCAGTTATTACGCGTAGAAGTTGAGGGTAGGTTGCCATCGGGCGTAGAAACTATGCACGCTGCAGATGAATGTACCTCCGGTTCAAAACTCTTCTAAGGACCTTCCGGGCCCCAGAAGTGGACGATCTTCATTGTCGCTTGATTTTTACACGATGATTCGTTTCATCCTTGCGGATGAACAAAGTAGATGGCATGTCTTTGCCGACTCGTTAATTGGCGCGATTATGCATCATAACTTTCTTTATTAATCCCACTTCTGAGATGAAACAGTGGGTTTAAATAAAAAGAGCAAATCAGTATAATCGCCCAAATTTATTATATCACTTCACTAAACACACTAATACAAATCACTCATTGCTTTATTACTATTGTTACTTTGTTACTATTTATATAATTTACACTTGTTTACACAAATGGACATAGTTTCAGCTTACAATGCGTACGATAGAACAATAATCCTAAAAATGAGCTCGCATAGCTTTATATGGCGTTATCCCCACCGAAGGGATTCGGCAGTGGTGGCGGAGTTGCGTTCGGCTGTCAATGGCGCTGGCGTTGATTGGCTGTCATGGCGGCAGTAGGCTATGATTGGCCGTCTTGGCGGTTATCGGCTGTAACAGGCGGTGATTGGCCAGCTTGGCTTGACTCGGATAGTCTGGTTGGCGTTGGCGCGTTGCGATTGGCTGAGACGGCGTGGCGTTACAGTCGTTTAATTAAAAGAAATATTTGGCGTCAAATGAAGTTGTTCCGTTTAAAATTAAACCTGAACAGATTACATTAAGAAATAAATTTCAAATTTATTTAAATAATTTGATTTATTTCATCTTTAAAAATTAAAGTAATAAAAAGGTAATACATGCTGGTTCATCACAAACAAAAATATAATTCTTAAAAATGCATGCACTCACACAAAAACACACACCCACACAAACACACCCTCACTCGAACATCTACACATATACACACTGTTGTAATTATTTACTATATAATATTTTTTAATTTATATTTTAAGGAATCTCTAGTGTCTTTATGCAAAACCTACATTGAGCTTGTAAAAATTATTTTGCATATTGATTGATCACGAATAAATATAAATAAAATAAAATAAAATTTAATAAAAAACTGTATATTTTTTTAATATCGAACATCCATTTGTGGCCAGACACTTCTTTCCTGAAAATGCTAATGACGTCATCAGTACTTCCTTGCGTATAGAACTGCGAACGTTGTAGCAAACGACAACTGCTTTTGTTCGGCGCGTCCGATGCGATCGACGTGTGGTGCTGCTTACGTCATTTACATTTTCAGTAGTCAAGGTGGGTAAGGTTACAGTCGGACTCTCTACTGTCGGAAAACGGACGGGATGGGACGTTCTAGTTATCCAATAGTAGTTCAAGAAATCTATATAACTCGACCCCTAATTAGCACCATCGTACCCACCTTGACTGTATTGAAAAATGTGTTGCGTTCGATGCGTACGGCGCTTGTGGTCTAATCTGCGATCAGCTTCAGTCAACACAGGCGAGGCGCGGCTAGCTCTGGTCCATGAGGTTGGAGTCCACGCCGGCGCCCGTCGAGTCCTTCAGGATGGACTCGAAGATCGGCTGCAGGTCCGGGAACGATTTGATTTGCGTCACGAAGTCCATTAGGTGGGGATTTTTATCTGAAATGATAAACAGCAAATAATATATTGAAGCAAAGATTTGTAACGGACGAATGGGGAATGAGGGAATAGGAAAAACCTACCTCGCACAATCTGAACTCGGCGTCAATAAAACGCCCTTCTAGCACATATTGTTGCCGTTATGAGTGAGCGAGACAATAGATTATATAGGTAGACAGCTTGCACCCCGAAGACGAATATACTTTTTATCACGGAAAATCTGTTTAAAAATCTAGGCATATGACGTCCATAGATATGTCAAAGATGTCCACTGAATAGCTTGGATTTAGATCATAGATCGGATTAGTGCGTAAGCAATATCCAAGTTCCGTTAGAGTTTTTTGTATACGTATTTTACCACTCTTATGGTAACAAGTAAGACATTAGTCAAGTGACCTGCGTCGGGTATCTGCAGCAGCGCGGCGGCGGCGCGCAGCGCGGAGCGCTTGAGCTCGTCCTGCTTCTCGTACTCCTGCTTCACGGAGTTGGCCTTCACCTTCATCGTGCACGTGGCGCGCAGCGGCTCCACCAGGCTCTCCAGCCCTGCCAAAATACACATCTCTTATTGTCTTGCACATTTGCGACGGGCGAAAACACAATCAAATTATTCGATTGTTATTATTATTCGATAACCATCGAACAACAATCGAAAAACAATAGATTGTTCAACAATCGTTCTTGATATTTCAAAAGTTACTTAGCGCACTAGTTTGCAGATTTTTATTCGAGTGTTTTTGACGCTAGGTCGGTTATAAAACGATTACTTTTCTTTGATTTCACGTCACCCTAGCCTAATATTTTACAGATGTCGATTCAGGATCAAAACCGAGAGTTTCCTCACTAGTTAACTCTGTAGAAGTTGCGAACGCCGTCCTCCACATGACGTAAAAACTCGAACACGTCACTTCAAGCATATGCCGAGCAAACATACATATGCTTTCGATTTGAAAACCTTTTGTGCTTGAAATCAATATTAATGTATGAACAATTACTTACTCTGTAACACAACGGCAGGACACAGTTGCGCGAGTCGAGCGCACATCAGATAGGTGAGCATCTTGATGTCGTAGTGGTCGCGGAGGCCGTCCTCCACGTGGCGCAAAAACTCGAACACATCGAGCCGGTCCAGACACGTGCCAAGTAAAGTGTACATGCACTCGAACGCCGCTTTGCGTAAGTCCAGTCCGTCATCCACAGAGTGCTTGAATGGACCCATTTCTACTTCTCGGATAAGCTCTTTCTGTAAAAAAAAGTCTTTATTTAGTTACTGTAGTATGTCGTTTGAAACTATTCTTATGAAATACATAAAAGGCTACAGAATGTAGCCAAACAAACTACACAAAAACATAATATAATAAAAAAAACTGACAAGACACTGATGATATATAAAAGAATGAGATCACTGAGTTTGGCTTATCGTGAGAATCCAGATTAAATGCCACCACCGCTACGCGGCGAACGCATAGCTTACAATCTAGAAATTAGAAATACAGCTTATTCGAGGTACCTTGACTTTGGTCTCAGCGTAGATGGTAGGCAACAGGTCCGGCAACAGGTCACGCACGAGCGAGGGCTTGTTGTGCGCCGCGGAGTTGAAGGCGACGAGCGCCACGCGTCGCACGCCTAGCTCGGTATCGCGCAAAGGCACCAACAACTCTGCCATACAAGCGCGTAGCATACCGTCTATCGCTTGAGGCTGTAAAGATGACAACTTCATTAGACTTTTATACTATTAAAAAATTCAGATTTGAATACCATACAAAATTTAAATAAGTTGGAATCATCGACCATTAGTCCATCGTACGCTACAAATACGTTCAATATCCAATATCTTTGTCTTCGTTTGTTGAAGATCTCTAATCCTGGACGGATTTGCACCAACAAGGTCTAATGAAACGTTGAATTGGCGCTCTATGAACCAGAGTGTACATACTTTTATAAAGATAGAATTTTCAAAAAAATTATGTTTGCTCACATTTGACGCAATAAATTGAAAAAAAGGTTTTTTTTTGTTTAGGTTTACAAACAAGGACACAGTATTTATTAGTTATTTAAAGGTATAGACTATAGATGTCTATTTTACGATTCAGCCTTGATTCAGGTAGCAGTGAGTAACGTATACCACGTCGCGGCCAAAACTGGGTGCCACGCACACTATAACAATGTGTACGTATGCACTGGCACAAACATAGCCAAACGGTCGTCGTGAAATAGATCATCTATAAAGTATAACTCTTTATATTGGAAACTAACCTGATCTGAGATCGTGAACTTAACAGCTGTTACAGCAGTTGTTCTAGTGAGTGGCTCGGGTGATTTTAGGAACTCTTTCAAATGCGGCAACAAGTCTTTGGGTTCTAATAGACATAATTTTCCTAAACATTCGGCAACCTGAAAAGAGATAACACATAAATAAAAGATACAAATTCAATCTTATTTTAAGTAGTCTCAAAAAAGTTTTTAAATTTTGACAGTATTTATTGACGATTTATCCGTACCATAATATTATGAATCCGAAAGTGTGTCTGTCTGTCTGCTAGCTTTTCACAGCCCATTCGTTCCACCGATTTTGAGTACAGAAATTTTGAGTAAATAAAAATTAAAAAAAAAAACTACATAACATCACTCCCAAACTGTTAAATAGAAATAAATAGTAATCAAGCAATGTCTTTAAACATTCGTTTGTTGACAAGTTGATGTGGTTATTTTAAATCCAAGTTTCACATACCACATTACGAGATCCTTCCTCCGCACATTGGCAATGCTTTGACAACTGAACCCAAATCTCGGGTATGAAAGGCCTCAAAGCTTCTACTCCCTCAGGTGTGCAAGACTCACATGCAATTATCTGAAACAGAAGAAAAGATTAGGTTATTTCATAATTATTGACTTACCTTTTCCTAAGATCTTATTCGGTTAAATCTGGCACAATCTTTATTGCAACGGCTGCTCTGTTGACTTTACGTAACAGTTAAAGAGTACATACGAGTCTCGGATGGGTCAATGTGAGAAAAAATAACTCCCGTATTCAGTCAGGTCACAGAGTAATGATATGATTTCACATACAATGGTTCGAAGAAGCGAGCTTAAATGAGTCGACGACCTACCTGGCGCAGTGGTATGCGCTGTGTTCTTATAAGAGGTTCTGGGTTCGATTCTTGGCGGGGGCAATTTTTCTAAATTGTCTCTGGTCTGGTCTGGTCTGGTGGGTGGCTTTGGTCGTGGCTTGTTACCACCCTACCAGCAAAAACGTGCCGCCAAGCATTTGGCATTCCGGTACTATGCCGTGTAGAAACCAATCAAGGCATACCCTTCATCGATTTCTACACGGCATAGTACCGGTAGAATGTAACTACCATACCCTTTCCAAGTTAACCCACTTCCATCTTAGACTGTATCATCACTTACCATCAGGTAAAATAGCAGTCAAGGGCTAACTTGTATCAGAATTTTAAAAAAAGTTACCTCTCTAAGTGAGTGTAGAAGCAGGTACTGGCGCTTGGGCTGGGCCTCGATCTCGTTGAGTATGAAGGGCAGGAACTCGGGCAGGTTGCCCACCGCCACGGAACCAAGAGCGTAGCTCGCCGCCGACTTCACCTCCTCCGACGACGGCGCGAACGACGACAATAGCACCTCCTTCAAGTTGGGTATGGAGCTTAAATCTCTGTGAAAGGTAAACAAAATCGTTGACAAGCTAGTTACTAAAGAATAAATCTTAGATTTGATAGGTTTGAAGCTACTACCTTCGGCCTGGTATTTAATTACATATTACTACTACCGGCATACCGGTCTGTGCGCACACGATGTGTGGGTTGTGGGTAGTTATTATATGGCCAGTAGCGCCAGGCTGGTCGAAGCCAATCGAGCGGGATAAGGACAACGTTACACATAAGAACTTTTTTGTTACTTCTCAATCACAGTTCAACACAGTTTTTAACTAATGCAGTTTATTTAAAGCAATGTAATTAAGATTGTTTTTCATTCTGGTTTCCATGTCAATACTCACAGATGTCTGCCGATCTCGGCCAAGGCCAGAAGCGCGAACATGTGCTGAGTATCGGAGTGCGGTTGCAGCGCGTCGCGCAGGAAGCCGCGCGTGATGTCCAGCGCGTCCGAGCCGTCCGAGCCGCTCGACACCACCACCGCCGCCACACATTTAGCCAACGAATGGTACGCCTGCGACAACACTTTTTGTTAAATAACTAAAAATAACCACTTTTCATTTGAACTATAAACTTAAAATAAGCTTAAATAAATAGAAACAACAAAAGAACGGTCCACTTTCAAACGCACATACGCAGGAAGGCATGTGTAAGTATGCATACTTGTGTTTCTGTGTGTTGCAACCTTGAGTGAAATCCTCCGACACCGATTTGCGATTGGTTCGCCTATGCACAGACACATCCTTTCCATTGTCCTAAAGCTTCTTTATCTAAAGCCAACTAACTGTATCTTTAAAAAGAGCTGTGATGGTGTGTTTAAGTCGTTTAAGTTGCCTATTTAAGACTCCATGTATCAATCCCAGGGACATACCTAGAGGTGTTAACTCAAGCAATTATCAGTGGATTTAAGGGTGAAGGAAATATCGTGAGGAAACCTGCATGCCTGTGAGAGTTGATAATGTTCTCAAAGGTGTGTGAAGTCTACCAATCCGTTGGCCAGAGTGCTTGACTATGGCCAAACCCTCTTCATTCTGCGAGGAGACTTATCGTGTAATGATTCGGTGCAGTGTTGATGATGATGAACTTTATCAAGCCTCGCCTCACCTGTTTGATGTGGTGCGGGGTGGCCGCGTGGTCGGCGTTGGCGTGCACGGGCGCGACTAGAAGCGCCAGCAACTCGCGGCGCGAGCAGCCGGCCACGTCGGCCGTCACTAACGCCGAGAGCACCCCGACCATCGCCTTTAAAGCACCGCCTGTTTCGTGTGAAAAATTATAGCAATAAAAATAGAAAGATTTTTTTATTCAAATTAACTTTTACTGTGCTTTTGTGTTTAAGGCCGCGATTACACCTGTAAGCCCCACTCACGTAAGTAGCTTATGTAATTACTAACTAATTGACAAGAAATTTACTTATGTTCTTAGAAGTGTTTACATTAGTGTTACAGCACAGTCGTCTTAGTTAGTAGTTTACATAAAGCCGTGAGCAAAACTTACAGATGTATCCGCGGACTTCAACCTCATTATCAAGTACCTTGCAAGAGCGGCGAACGCGCGAGCGTGAGTATGTTGGGGGTGAGAGCGTTGCGCGCGTCGGGCGTGAGCGCGGCGGGGCAGCGCACGCACGCGCCGCGCACCAGCGCCAGCGCCGTCTGTGCGCAATGCAAGTCCGCCTCGCACACCAGCGCGGGTACCTCCATAAGCACCTGCACATCAACACATTGACCATTACTCATAGGCCGCTTATGAATCTACAAACCCGCACTCCAACCGTATTCCGGTGACCGATTCGACACTACTGGCTGCGCGAACTAGATCTATAGTTGCACCAGGCCTTGGCTTTCTAGTTAGATTAATTTTTTTAGATACTAATAACCGGTCAAGTACGAGTCGGATTCGCACACGTAGGGTTCCGCACCATAGTACAAAAATTCACAAATTATTTTTTTTTCACGATTTTCGGATTTTTCCCTTTACTTATGCTATAAGGCCTACCTACATGCTAAATTTTATGATTCTAGGTCAACGGGAAGTATCCTATATAAGTCTCTTGACAGACAGACAAACAACAAAGTGATCCTATAAGGATCCCTTTTATCATTTTGAGGTAGGGAACCCTAAAAATATGATATTAATGAGCAAAAAAATATTTAGTTTTACATGAAAAGTCATATCTATTCCCTTACCTTACTTAAAAGTTCTATGCTTATAGCATTGCTATAGTTTTGTACAAGAGTATCCAACAACACCAAAGTAGATAGTTTCAAGGCTCTCTGGTTCTTCCTCAAAAAGGATCCAAGTATAGGAACAACATCTGACTGCAACAAAAACATTTTTATAACAAAATAACAACAGTAAAGTTTTATTTCTACAAGACTATGAGAGGAAGGGTTAGCATTTTAGTAATCATATCTTTTTTTGCTTGCAAGTTTTTTTGCTTCGTCTTCGCGTTTTGCTTACAAGATATTATGACGTTATAACAAATCCAAAATGACGGGCAGTATTAACTCTCACGTTAAAAAAGGTACGAGAGAACGAGAGAACGGTATCGTTTTGTATCAAACTAGCTTAAGCCCGCGACTTTGTCGACGTGGACTACACTTTCAAACCCCTTCAATTCACTTCAATTTTCAAATAATTTCAAAAATCCTTACTTAGCGAATGTCTACAGATAGCTATCTACATGCCAAAACCCAGCCCAATCTGTCCAGTAGTTTGAGCTGTGCATTGATCAGTCAGTCAGTCACCTTTGCTTTTATATATTCAGTTAAATTTTCTACAAAATGAAGGGTCTCATTTTGTAGATTTAGAATAGAATAATTAAATGTTTTTACTCAAACTTTTTACCAAGTGCTTTTGAAACGTCAAATGAATCTAGTGGTCCAAAAAGCCCTACTTACCAAAAAAACCAGTGAGTTCAGAGTAGTACTCGGTTTAAACTTAAACTTGTTGATAAAGTTAAGAAGATATCAACTTACCAATATAGGCCGCAAGTCGATACGCAGTGGAGAGGAGGCTATTTTCGTTAGGGCTTTTACAGTGGTCAGCCTAGTTATTTCATTACGTAATCTTTCCAAAAATATTGGTAGACACACTGGAAGTTCATTCTGGAACAAAATTATTCATAAAGAAGACATAATACAGGAAAACATGATTACTAAGAAATGAGATTATAATATTTTCAACATATACATTTTCTTAAAACTTCGCTACATGTATGTCCTGGAGATGGACCTAAGATTTACTATTCTGAGAAAATCTAAGATTCTCCTGAGATTTAAAAAACTTCAATCAATGCTGACGGACATGAGCAGTGATCAGTCAATTATTGAGAAAAGCAGATAAAAGTTGAAACATAAAGTGTTGCGAATTTGTAACACGTAAATCCATGATGCAGTGTTTCACGCTGTAAAATGTCCAGTTTATATGAACTTTATTTCGACGCGAATCACATCGCAAGATTTTGGGAAGCATCAACCTCACTCGCAGTTTTTTACGAAGCGAGTGTTGCAGTTTTGAAATTCGACCAATAGACACACACCTCCAGGTAGTCTCCGAAGTGGCAGATGAGTTGTCCACACGCAGCAATAGCACGCTCCTTGACCTCCTGGTCCATGTCCGTGGCTCGGAGCCGCACCAGCGTGCACTCGTACATGGCGGGCACGAAACTCTGCAGATCCTCCGCGGGCGGCGACACCGCGCCGTCAATGTTTTCTATGCTCTCTGATAAAATAAACTGCATTTAGCGGTGGGCAATAAGTTTAATCTACTTTAAATAGGCGAATTTAATTTGAGCCTGACATTTGATTAAAAAAAAAACAAATTTATTTTCATCAGGTTGGCAATAGTGTTTGTGCGTACAAGCTAACAGCACTAAGCAAGTATTAGCACTACTCACCTAGAGGGCGCATCACTTTGACGAGGGTTTGCAGCACGCGCAGAGCCTCCGCAGTGACCTTGTAGAACGAGTCCTGCACGCACGCGAGCACGGCGGGCAGCAGCGCCGCCACGTGCGGCCGCATCGCGTCCGCGCTGTGGCCGCGCACCAGCCACACCACGAACACCAGTGTCTCAATCTTCATCGACGAAGCCGTGCCTTTATCGCTGCCGAACGAAAATGTTTTTTAAACTGCGGCTCATGCACTCTTTTGTTTGGAGAGCTTTCAAGATGAGCGACCGCGACGTGAGTCTTAGAAACAAAGGCACGACACATAAATGTCACATACCTCAAAATGTACTCGTAGATTTTTTAGCGCTGCGACCTAAAATTTAATTAATGCTTCTCTTTTTTCGAATTAACCGTAATCTCTCTCTTTTAAGGTAGATCGTCTCGGGTCACGTGCCCCAAGTGAGCCCGGCCTACTAATAAATTATTTCATTAATTTTATTACAAGGTTCAACAAACACGCACGTCAAGGGCGGAGTGAGCGCGCGGATGACGCGTGCGGCGTGGTCAGCCAAGCAGCCGGGCGCGGCCGCCAGCAGCTCGCGTAGCAGCGCCAGCGCGCCGGCGCGCGCACGCACGCTGCGACCGCGGATCACGCGCAGAGCGCCGCGCACCAGTCCGGGCACCTGGCGACCAATGCGACTATAATGCGTCTTAGTTATGTAATGCATTAAGAGCCTCAATAGCTCAACGGTTAAAGGAGTGGACTGAAATCCGACATTGTTTTGTAAGTTGATTAGTTATTCCTTGTGATGATACACAAGGAACTTCTGCAAAGTAACGCCTACTTCTACCCAACAATTTAAATACTATAGGCAGAGTAAACGAGAGTGAGGACACTTTCGGTTTGATCCAGAATGAACATCTATCAAATATTAGGCGCTAGGTGTGACGTGAAATCAAAGATATATAGTCATTTACCAAGAAAACGGAGTTAAAATTCTTTCAAATAGAGAAGATTCAATATAGCTTTATTGTTGCAATATTAGCTGATACCCGCGACTTTATCCTCGTGGATTTGGAAATGGCCGCTGACGCGGTTCAAATTTTGCCCACCTGAACAGATCAATCATGACACTATACAAGTTTTATAACTGCCATGAACTGCGCTACTGGTTCCCAAGTGCAACATACCCGCTGCAGCAACAAAGCCTGCGGCGAGTTTTCGCTGGGCGCGATGTTCGCCTGCAGGGCGGGCGGCGGCCGCGTCGCACGCAGCAGCGCTGTGTAGGCACTCAGGATATCGCATTTCACGTTCTCCTCACGCTCTATTGAAGTGAAGAAATAGGTGGAGAAAGATGCAGGTGTTTTTGTAACATCTTCACTGTTTACCCATATTTGCAATAAAGATATTGGAATTGAATTAAAAACTTAGGCTTCAGCTTAGGGAGCGTAATGTATTGAGTTGTGAGTGGCGTAATCTACATTCATTTTAATTCATTAACTCATTTTGCGTGGCACAAACAGAAATTTTGTATGAAACCGAATGCAGCGTAAATTACGAGACTCATTTTACGCGACTCACAACACAAGAAATTACGCTTGTTTAGGTGAAGCCTTAGTGAATACTAATCTTTCATACGTATTCAATCTAGCAGTATATGTACAGTAAATGAGCGAGATAGCACGAGTCTGTTAAATTTTTTTACACAAGAACACTTGTGTTTAAATTTTTAACATCAAGCAATAAGGTATATATTTCCTGGATGTACATTTGATTTTAGTCGGCGTTAAGTTGCGTTTTTCTCCACAACCACTCATTAGTATTAATATGAAACACGAAAATACTCCGCCTGAAAAGTAGGCCATTTGCAACAGTGGCGTTATTCGTAAGGTATGACGATAGAATGTGTTGTACATACACACAACACATTTTCACACACAAAATAAAGATTTCATGCAACAATCAACTTACCTTTAAATCGAGCAATTAAAGCGGGTGAGACAGTTTGATACATTTCTGCTAGCAGTTCGTGACGAGTTGATATAACCGATTCCAGGCACTTAGCTGCCGCTCGCCTTACCTTTAAAACAAAATAAAGTATTCATAGAATTTTATTTAATACTAGTGATGCCTGCGACTTCCAGCCCATATGTGATCAATTGTACTACAACAAAATACAAATACCCTGCACATTATCATCTGAGTATTCTTCCATGTCAGACTCGAGGTACAGATTGGGCTCAAAAATAATATCCTCCATTTCCTCACACTCGCCGCCTGCAGTCTCCTCGTCATCTTCCTAGTTGTATTTCAGAACATATGTGATCAAAGTAGAAGTACCTTCCATGACATGTCGTCATCATCTGAGTATTCCTCCGAGTCGGACTCGGGGTACGCGTCGGGCTCAAAAGATTCATCCTCCATCTCTTCATCCTCGCCTCCGCCCTCCTCGTCATCCTCATAGTTGTAGTTCGGATCATACGTGATCATTTTCAGACATAGCTCAATAATCTACAAAATCAATGAAAGTAAAATAAAATCAATAAAAAAATTATATAAAAACTTATCTGTTTAATGCCTACATAAATGCAAAATTCTCCAGTAAGAAAAACTTACGGTTGGAATATGAGGTTGAACTTCTTTGGGACACTTGAGCACGATTGCCTCCAGTGCCTGCAAACAGTGTTCACGCAGCTCCTCGTCCGCATCCGTCGAGTGCTTCAGAACTTGCGGCGCCACTCTCCACAACTGAACTCCAAACCTGTGCCCAGCTTGACGACTGAAATAAAATACAATTTATATCTTAGTGAAAAAAAAAAAATTGTGATTACCTACTCTTATAAGAAATTTTAAAATAAATTATTGAAATGAAATAGTTTATTCCACACAAAGAATAGTATTTACACCACAATACATCAAAAAATAACAATGTACAATTACAGGGTATGCTTGACAGACTGGAAAATCTGAACCAAAATTGTTGCTTTTCCAGACACACTACAAACATTTGACAACTTACAATGAGTGTTTATGATTTGTACTTATTGTGGTTAGCGTCATACAATTTGATGCAATATAATATATGGTGTGGCAAAGATAGGATGTTGTGTTAAAGTGTTTTTAGTATTATAGTAAAGCACAAGTATTAAAATTACATTTTGAACCCACAAAAAAGTACAGAAATAAATATTTGAAAATAATATTAGATTAGATTAAAATATATGCATATATTAGTTATCTTACCAAACAGATGCAATACATTGAATGTGTGTACGACTGACACTGGACGATGTTGATGTGCTGAGCCCCTCCAGCAGGTGATCAATGAGTTTGTTGTACAGAGACGCATTACAGGACATCACCAGGTGTGACAATGCCACTATTGTACGTTTTCGTACAGCCTAAAAGCAATACACACAGCTATGGAATATAGACTTATATGAAGAACATAAGAACACATTTAAACCAAAATTGCTTATCATTAGAGTTACACCATGTTTTATTATGAATAGTTAGTAACTTATAGAACTTTTCTACACTTACAATAGACTATTATTTTTCGTACATTTAAAATGAGGATATAGCATAAGTGGTAAGAAAAAATTGTTGCTACCTATTTTATTGTCTATGGCATAATTTATGGTATATAAAAAGAAATTTACTAACTTGTCGTGGAGAAGCTAGTTGAGGAAGTAAAGAATTTAATAACATTGGGTGGAATGATATCAGTAATCCACCAAATCTGCTGAGAAGGTCTGCTAATATATCCAATGCCTCTAGTTGAACAGACACATCTTCTTGCTGCAAGAAAATAAACTTGATTGGTCATAAAATTCTTTTTACTTGCATTACAAGGTATTTGTGAATTAGTCAAGTTAGTCACTCCCCAAGCCAGACTGTCAAGTTACCAATTTACTTAACAGCAGTCATGCTGCCAAGCAATTTAGAGTACCAAGATAATATTATGTGTCAATATAGGTTTAATAAATCTTTCATACCATTTCCGAGTTGGCCAACTGACATCTAGATTGAGTCATCAGGCTAACTTGTCATTAAATAGGAAAAGGGAATGTCTGCAATATTGTGAATTAACTTAGAAGCCTTAAAAATGATTTAGAAGCATACCTTCTCAATAGCACTACTTAATCTTCCAGTGATTTTTTTACACACATTTGCAGCAAGTGTGTTTGAGCCCAAAGGTAGTTCAGAGATAACAGTCTTTAAGCCAATGCTACTTATGTCCCTCAGTTGTTCAGTGTCAGAAAGCATGTTAACGCATAGAGTCTCAACTATGCCTTCTACTTGATACTCCTTAACTTTGTTCACCAATGGACCAAGACTAGAAAAAAAAATCTGTTAATCAAAGATAATTTTCTACAGTACAAACTACATTACATCCAATTCAAGAGTGTCTTTAACATATTTACTGGCAAATTGCACAAGATTGGTATTGTAGCCACTGCAAACAGACAGACTTGATACCGTAATATTAATAAGATTATTGGGATATTTTTAAAGATACATTTTTTAATTGTTTTCTAATAAGTGGCTGTTGGAGAAGGTTGAGGACAGGGTGTGGCAGCACTCTTCACTCTTGGGGAAATACCGGCAGCACTAGATGTCTAAAAGCTGAAATGGTGATGATGACCCTATGAATTTAATATAATTCCCCTTTTATGGGTATTGAAAATGCTTACACTTATCACACTAATATTGTAAAGTTGTGTGTATGTTTGTTACTCTTTCACACAAAAACTTCTGGGCGGATTAGGCTGAAATTTGGAATGGAGATAGATTATACCCTGGATTACCAATAGGCTACTTTTTATCCCGGAAAATCTAAAAGTTCCTACGGGATTTTAAAAACCTATATCCACGGGAACAAAGTCATAAGTATGAAAAATAACAAGTATAAAAAATACTTTACATGCAGTGAAACCACATACCACTTCACAGCTAAATTTTGCACTTCTCCGTTCTTATCCTCAAGCAAACGCAGAAGCATTTTTACGACTTTTCTTTCAGAGTCATCGTCAAGCTTTATGCTATCTTTTTGTAACTCAGTCATCAGATCGTTTGTAGCCATAAACCTGAAGTCTTTGTCGTTGGATGTCATCTAAAACAAAAGAATATTGTCATAATATAACTGAATATTAGTTAAGGTATCAACTTTGTGGATGATTTATACAAAGTTATCAACAATTTAGCCCTGTAAATAAAAATATATGCACCGGTTACCTTCTCGAGAAGATTTGCGATTTGATAGGATACATTAGCCATTTTGACAAGATTTTGTTTGCGACAAGTGACAACAGTACTAATATACCTAACAATAGAAAAACATGTAAAGGCCTATTTTTTATTAAATAGATAGCGAATTGCACTCATTTGAAACAGTATGAAAAACAACCTATTTGCCACCGAAATAATCGAAAAACTATGCTTCCAAATTTGATAGTGGTTTATAATCTCTTGGTTAATCTATAAATCTATGCTTTTGGTACCTAGGAATCTATAATAATTATACAAATACCTACAGTAGTACAGTCCGACAAGGATCTTTTGGCTCTTGAATGACTTTTGTTTCTGGTCGGTGATGACATTGACAGGGGGTGTAGTTGAAGAACATAGGCTACCAGCAAATAAAATCTCCCCAATTTTAGAGAATATGTTGAAAATGGTAATGTTAAAAACCGAGATAGTGTTCTCTAATCTTCACTGAATGAGAAATTGGAAAGCTATCCCTGATTCCACAACGAGAAATGATAATAAAAACCATTGATAGGCCTTGAACTTGCAACCCACCATGTTTTCCTGCTCAAAAACTATATTTACGCAGTGCTAAATATAGTTATAAGATGCAGACACATTTATATTGTATCTATTAACAGTATATCGTGATGTTTAGTGCATTTAGAATGGCTCCAATATTTAAAAAAAAACCAGTGAATTGCAGATTTTTTTACTTAGCAACACCACATACAAGGGGACAGGCCACTTCACAAGATGTTGGCATTAGTCCCGATTTTAGCCACACGCCAAAAGATCCTTGTCGCACTGTACCTAAGATGGCACACTCTGCAAAACATACCTTATAATAACGGGTATAAGGCAAAAAAAGCTAGAACTCAGAGCCGTAAAACCAGAATTAAAAAAGGGCAGATTTTTTCAAAACTCTTTAAGGCTCTGGGTTCTAGTCTTTAAAAAAAAAGGCTGGTTATTGTCAGTGTCATTGTCACAGACCAGGAAAAAAAAAGAAACTTATATCGTGATTTGATTTGTGAGGTTATAAATAAATGGTTATAAAATAATCACCGATGGGTTATATTTTGTAGTTGTAGGATCTAGAAAAGATAAATTATTTATAATAAAACATGATACTAAATAGAATTCTGAAGCTATAATTATTTTCTATAAAATTTCTCAATTTATCCAAATAATTTATTATTCAAGCGAAAATAAGTGTATTGTGCCTAAGTGAAGTACAATTATTATGGATTTGTTTATAATAAATAGGTAAGTTTACGTAATTATATATTTACCTACCTACTGTATTTACTAAAAATAAGTTTGTATTTTACAATCTCCAAATCAAATTCATATAGATTTTTCTATATTAAATGGCATGCCCGGTGCCCGTAATCTACTTAATATTATAAATATGGAAGCTTGTATGCATGGATGTTTGTTTTTCTTTCACCGCAAAAACCACTATATGGATTTGGTTGAAATTTGGAATGGAGATAGATACCCTAGATCAAAACAAGCTACTTTTTATCTCGGAAAATCAATGAGTTCCCACAGGATTTTTAAAAAACCTATATCGCGGTCACAAGCATCGGTTAGTATTAAACTAAATTGTATGGCTATAACAAATCTGCCCCCCGATTGTGTAAGAAAAACATATTCATGGTTATCGTTAACGTCAAGAAATTCTGCCCTTTGATTGGTTTTACCTTTTTTCACAGCCTATCAAAGGGCAGAATTTCTTGATGATAAAGATTACCATGAAAACGTCTTTCTTACACAATTGGGGGGCAGTTCTTAAAACCCTTAAAAAGCTGATTCTAAAAAAACATTTTACTCACACAGTTGAAGTCAGGCTAAATTATTTATAATGTTGTACTTATCATTTAGATACACAGACACAAATGAAGACAATGATGTTATTAATCGGGAAACATTACATTTACAAAGACTTAAACAGAAAATAGAAGAAAGGAAGAAAAGTTACAAAGGGAATGAGACAAGACCTGATACTATAACTCTTAAAGAGGAAATTTCCCAGCAACAGCAAATAAACAGTGAGAGTTTGAATGAAAATCTAGGTGCACCAAAAGATGAATATGAGACTCCCAAAACAGCTATCAATGATACTCTGTCGAACAACAAAAGGAAAACTGATGATAAAACTACAAGTGAATTTAAAGTTTTGGGTAGCACAGATTTTGAAAAGAGATCCAAGGTTATTTATATTTTCATTTTAACATTAAGGTAGGGTGCTAATTATCTTGTACTCAAGCTCCGAACTGAAATGACAGATTAAAATCTGTTGCTGTTTCTTTCACAATTTTACCTGCAGAAAATGATAGCATTAGATTTATACCTGTCAGTTTTGTTTAGAAGTTGTGCCGGACAGGATCAGCCACAGAAGTTATTTGTTTTATTTTAAAACTTTTAATATCTCATGAGAGAAAGAAGAATCCTTATACCTTCACACTCAACTGGCATCCTCATGTTCACTGTTAATGCTATTTTTAACAAGTGCAAAAAATGAGGTTGTGTTTGATTCCTTATGTTTGCAATTATCTTGAAAACTTAAGTGTAATCTATATATGTATTTATAACTTCTTAAACAACCTTCCTGAAAGTATGTACTTACATAACATCAATGGAAAAATGGTCAAAAATATTTTTGATTGCTGAAAAAGGGCAGCACATTTATTGGAATGCCCCCTTAACTAACAAACTTCACAACTCCCCAAATCTGATTATGGCCGGAGGGCCAATCCCAGATGGACTTATTGGAACTTAAAAAAATATTACAGAATCAATTTGTATATTTTTTTTTAAGAACTTGTAAGATCTTTGTTGTTAAACTGGTTTTATGTGGGCAAACTCATGTCACAAATATTTTTCATCTTTTTTATGTGATGGAATGGAATGAATATTTCTTTCTTCTTTTATTTGTGAAATAATTTTCATTTTCATTTTCATTTCAGGTAGAAAGAGTTTTGCCATTTTGGCTTTCCCATGCATACAGCATATCTAAGAACTTACAAACTTTGACATGTCGTGTTAGTGACCAGATTTGGCTGCACAATACTTTGAAGACTACACTAGCAAGTGAGGGGGTCACTCATCTATTCCCTGTACAAGAGCAAGTTATACCGTTCATACTCAAGGAATATAAACAACCCGAACCATTCAGGCCTCATGATATTTGTGTGTCAGCTCCAACTGGTAGTGGGAAAACATTATCCTTTGTATTGCCAATCATTCAAGTAAGTGCACTTTACTATAATTTCTAAAAGTTATTTCTTGCTTTAAACCGCAATTACACCTGCAAGTTTTATTCACATAAGTGGTTTATACGACATTGGCAACAAAAGAAAGATATCTGTACTTATAAAAGAGTTTACATTAGTAAATTCGTCATTTGTGTTTGTTAATCATGTAAGCTAGTCATGGAAGTAAAATTTACAGGTGTATCTGCTTTCTTATACTAGGTGTTCATCTTCTTGCATACTTAGGTTTATAAAATAATAGTTTGTGTTCTTTTGCAACAAAACTTATGTGAATTTAAGAATGTAATTTTCAGCTTTTGGCCATTATTTTCTTATTGTTTCTAGATTTGAATTAATTATTTTAATTAATTCAGAAGTTATAAGGTTCTGACAGATGTACAGACAGACATGTGCAGTAATTTATGCATGCACATTATTATGGACTAGCTGATGCCCGCGACTTCGTCCGCGTGCATTTATATTTTTTTAAATCCCACGGGAACTCTGATTTTCCGTGATAAAAAGTAGCCTATGTGTTAATTCAGGTTATAATCTATCTCCATTCCAAATTTCATCCAAAACCGTTCAGTCGATTTGCGTGATTGAGTAACAAACATCCAAACATCCACACTTTCACATTTATAATATTATTAGGGTATTAGGATTAATATACAGGGTACTTTTTATCCCAGGAAAACTGGGGAAAAAATCCATACTGATAAAGTTAGACCATTTAGCAACTCCATTTGATATTAAGACTGTTATCTAGTTTCTTTTTCCTTTCTAGACTTTGATGAATCAATTTGGTCACCACATTAGGGCTCTTATTGTATTACCTGTGCAAGAGCTAGCGGCACAAATTGCTAAGGTCTTTAAAAAATATTGCACCAACACTGGTCTGAGAGTGGCATTGCTGAGTGGATCTACGCCTCTTCAGAAGGAACAGCAACAAATAATGAGACATAGTAAGGTTTACATTTTTTTATTGAAAACTATCAGATAACTGGCGCGTGCTACTATGCTAAAAAAATGTCTTTGCATTTATAATGAAACTGGTGCGGTTGGATGTTTTTAAAGTCTATAATGGTAGAATCATAGGTAGAAACATTTTGTGTTTTATATTAAGTACTAAAAGGGATTTTTAGAAGTCAATAATCGGCATAGGTAGAAACATTTTTTGTGTTTTATATAAGTGCTAAGAAGGCATTTTTCATAGCCAGAAATTAGCATGTCGGTGACGCGACCTTGAAGTTTTTACGCGGCAAAAAATAGCTGATACAAGCTATATCTGCAGCAACGTGAAAATCGGTTAAACGGATAGGCAGAGAAAAAGCTAACAGAGAGACAGACAGACACACATTCGCATAAATTATAGTACTAGTATGGATTGTCAGTTTTTAAAATTTTAATTGTCCACTTGTTTCAGCCGAGACTCTAGGATGGATTTGTGAAACTGATATAATTGTATGTACTGCTGGCAGACTGGTAGAGCACTTACACAACACTGAAGGATTCTCATTGAAGCATCTAAAGTTCCTCGTCATAGACGAAGCTGATAGAATAATGGACAACATACAAAATGATTGGCTTTACCACTTGGAAAAGCACATTCAAGCTGAAATGCAAATAAGCAAAATTCCACATATTAGCTGGAACAACATTAGCAGTCAAAATTCGTTCATACACAAACTCCTTTTTTCTGCAACTTTGTCTCCAGATCCCGAGCTGTTAGAGCAATGGGGACTATTCCAACCAAAGTTATTTTCAGTCACACCAATAAATGATACGTCAGATGAAAATTGCATTAAAAAGTATACAACTCCAGATGAATTGCTTGAGCAGTATGTTGTATGCACCGCTGAAGAAAAACCATTGATTTTCTATCATTTCTTCGCTAACTTGAAATGGGATAAAACATTATGCTTCATGAACTCCGCGCAATCAGCGCACAGACTAACCGCGCTGTTGAATATTTGGGGACAAGGAAAACTGAAGGTTGCAGAATTGTCTGCAGCTTTGGATAGGTCTAGCAGAGAATTGGTGCTAAAGAAATTCAAGCAGTCGGAAATTGATGTGTATGTATTTTATGAGCTAAACTCAATTTTTATTGGACTACTTAACTGCGATCTGGCTTGGTGTGATTTACGTATGGTGTGGTTTCGCAGAATACATTTACATATATTGGTACGTGAAATGCCAAATCGCATAACGTCAATGCTCATACGCTGATGACCAAATTAGTAAAAAAATATAAAAACAAAACAAAAGTGAGTTTGTTTAACATAAACAAAAGCCCTTAAAAAAAGTCTTAATAATATTGACGAACACTACGTTGGGGTTGATGTTTCAAACATTTCAATTTTGGCATTTTGTGTTTTCGGTGTTATGTTTGTTTAAAAATAAAAAAATGTAAAGGTGTAAAATGATCCTATGTGTTGGCAAATACAGATGGATAATAACTAGCCTCGGCCGAAGCCTCCCACCGACCATCAGATCAGACCTTCAACTTTTTTAGCAATTACACAATCTTGGTAAAAACCAAGCCAAGAATCAATCCTTCTGCGCCAGAAGTCGTCAAAATTTAGTCATATTTGACATATTAAGTAATATTTGGAGAATTACCTAAGAAATGAATTAATTAATATTTCAGAATGATTAGTACTGACGCGCTAGCAAGAGGAATCGATATTCCGGAATGTAACTATGTGATATCATACGATCCTCCTCGAAACATCAAGACTTACGTGCATAGAGTCGGCCGCACCGGTCGCGCTGGACGACAAGGCACCGCTGTCACGATACTTACACACAATCAAGTACATATGTTTAAGGTAAATCTCTATTATTAAATAGAAAAAAAATCCGAATTGAGAACCTCCACCTATTTTTAAGTCGGCTAAAAATAGATGACATTTGCTACTTCGTCCACGTAGACCGAAGAGAACTCTTCGATTTTCCGAGATAAAAACTAGCCTATGTCTATACGGAAGGATCCAGTCTCTGTGCCTAATAGATGATGCTCGCGCCTTCATCCGCGTGGGTTTAGGTTTTTAAAAATCCCATGGGAACACTTATTTTCCTTTTACGCGCATAACGATTCTCAACGAATTCGCCTTTTCTGAACGAGGTCATAGATAGTTTACCCTTCACTCCACCGTTAAAGTCGAGAGCAAATACCAGTTCAATAAATAGCCAATTTATCTTCTTTTTAACAGGAAATTATGCGATCTAGTGGAAAAGGTGGTATACAACAAATGGCGATACAGAAAGGCATTTTAGACCACCTACAGGAAAATTACGAATATGCCATATCAGAAACAAAAAGTTTGATAAATGACGAAACTCACAGTAAAGTGAAGAAGTCCATTGAACTGAAAAGAGCTGCTAAATCTAAACCTCGTAAAAGGAAACATAATGAAAGTAAAATAATAAATAATGTCAGTTAAATTGTATTTAAAATTTTAATAAAGGATTTTATAAAATGCTGTATTTCATTCTGTTGTTGCATGTTGCGTAATTCAAATAACTATGTATCTGTAATGTCACTAAAATCGGCTTAGCACTTTTATAGTGTGCTTAAATGCATTTGAATAATGAAATATGAAATGATAAATATTTTTTTCAGTGATTAAGTGCTAACCCAATTTTTATTCTCAAATATGAAAACTCGAACAATTTTGGGAAAAACTATTAATGAGGTAAATATTAAAACAGCAATTGAATTTTTGAATTTGTATATTAATTCATTGTCATTTACAAAACACTGGAACAGTACAAAAATATACTTTCTTTCTCAATTTGCTGAGTTACAATTCGATACTAACTACAGAATTTTAATATGCAAAGCTTAAATCACAATATCTTGCTTGCTTACATATAAGAATATCAAGTGACTAGTGGACTAGTAATAAAATGATAAATACGAATAATCTCAAAAGCTCAATGCAAGCACGGACGGAAGTCTAAAGCTTCGTCCAAACTGTGGTAAATCCGCGCGGAATGCAAGCCGCCGTTGCATCGAGGAGCTTATATAGCAGTATGTAGCGGGATAGGACGCCCGCATATGTTTAGAATTAGCGTCCCATGCGGAATTTGCCAGTTTGACCGAAGCTTAAATGGATTAGAAGATTGGAAGAAAGTGGGACAAAGTGCTAGAGACACGTTTTCTAGGATGGTTTATGATAATATCAACAAAGCTATCTATCGTTTGGGAGTTTTATTTTTAGACACACTTAAAATAATATGAACAATCAGATCTAGAAATAGAGCTTAAAAACTAAAATGAGGCATAATTATTACACCATTTCCTGATTTGCGGATGGGTTGACAGTATTTCGGCTTACGCGGCACCGAAAGCGCCCATTCTATATTTCAATGAGTAGGTAGGTACTTCCCGATTCTCCAATGAGCGTTTCACTCATACGCAAATCGCGAAATGGTGTAAAATATATTTCTAATTTTTATTCTAAATAAATGCAACAAGTATTCCACTTTTCAATATCACAATGCATACAAATGTACGTATTACATTCTCTATCAAATAATAACATAGTATACTTATACAAAATCAATAATTAATAAATTACTCCATCCAAATGCTAACAGAATGACTGATGATGCTCACAACTTCTTAAATGTTACCAACATTATTTTCATTTGTAGTTAGCACTGTCAAGGTCATTATTTGGATGGGTTACATATTTTATAAAATATGCTCTTGTATGGCAAGAGTTACATATAAATATTTAATAAAAATGAAACTTGGTGGGAACAAAATTTTCAACACACCTGAATTGGGTGCTTAGTTATTAGAATTTAATAAGATCTTCGCAAGTGTTATCGGACAGCTTTTCAGTACTAACATTGTTTTCTGACGCTTTGCTACTATCTATATTATTATCTAAAGATCTGGGAGATATCTTTCTTTTAGGTGGTATCGGTGCTACATCAAGGATCCCTATTTGTCCTAAGTTTTGTAATTTCCCTTGATCTGTGAACGACTGCACTTCGGTATTTAGTTCAATGCGTCTCATACTTGGGGATAATTTAGTTCTGACGGGAGGGCTCGGTGCAGCCCTAGAATATGCTGGTCGATTATCAAATATTGATATATCAACGGGATTTAAACTGGTGGTGAAGAATGCGGATGTTTTACTTTTCTCTAGAGCATAACTTTGTGAGTCCTCCTTGGGCTCGTCACGATCAGAATGGTCACTAACGTAGAACCTTGTTTTGGAGTTGTAATCTGATTTTAAATGTCTATGTGTCTGCACGTCAGACTTGCTCCTCTCCAGTGTGAAGGCGGTGGTGTGGAGGTGGCAGCTGAAGGAGCTGGTGCCGGTGGTGCAGGCCGGCACAGTGGAGAAGGGCACAGCCGGAGCCCACAAACATGCACCATCATTTCTTGGCACCAGCAATAGAGGATCCTAGAATTTGAATAACTGTGAGACGTGCGTCACCCGACAGAAGTGAAGCTTCTTACGAAGTACTAAAACCTGTATTCTGTCTGCTCACTCATATAGGCAACAATACGCGCTGCCCAGCCAGTGAGATTCGTTCATTTCATTTACTTTTGGCAGAGAAATAATTTTTCTCCGGAAAGGTTTGCCACTTTAGATGAGATCATAGGAAATACGTCCTATACAAAAACAACAATTTAGTGTTGGTCATTTAAGAGAGTAAACTAAAGTTACATAACAGGCTTCCAAAAATATTACTAAAGGCTGAAACCCACAAAGGTGCATCACATGCACATTTTTGATGCACATTTTGCTCTTAGAAATTGTAATACAAAGTAATGTATGATAGAAGTACACTTTGGAATCTCACATTATTTATCTATTATCTGCTTTATTTATTATTTTAAGGTACGCCCACAGCATGTTCACAAAACACTTTAAAAAAAATACAATAGGTATAGTCTTATTTTGTGTGACATACTTATGGGCACACACAACTCCTGCAGGGAAAACAATATGAACCATAAAGTTGAATAATCTATGTATGCGTCATTCATGAGACACTTCCTTCATAATTATTCAGTTCAGTTACAGTTGCGAATTGTATGTGTTTCAGGCTTCAACGTAGGGCTACATTGATATTTACCTTGCCAGTAATAGAGAACACTTTGGATTGTAGAGTATGCAGTTGGCTTCGCAAGTACTCATAGGAGCACTGGCGGAGCTTCATCACCCACTGCACAACATTGTCTTCACTGCGGGCGGCAAACACATGTCTCTTCTCAGGCTCATCTCTGTGAAGCATTCATAGGAAATCCTGATAATGGCTTAATAACTTATAGGTGTTACAATTCTTGGGGTATGTGTGGCCTAGTTGTGATAACATAATATATTGATTGATTGCAATCATCATTATTAAGCAATGTTCTTCCATGTTGGTAGCTAGATGGGTGACCTGAGATCTTAATTTGTCTTTTCCATTTCCTCTGTCCCAGAGAGAGCACATTAAGCATCGGTCACAGTTATAATCTGACAATAACATCCACTTATTATCTGATTATAACTATAACCTAAGAGTCGAAACTCGAAATCTCGTTCTATTAGTAGAATTGTGTGTGGCTGCAGAAGAATCTGGGAACCCACTGTATTACTATCACAAGAAAACTCTTACCATTATGTAATTAATGAAAAGGGATCACAAACCTCAGCAATGAAGAATATGACAAAAACCCTTAATACCTTAGCTAATGTTTTGACATGAAGATTTACCATCTTTAGCTAATAGTATTTAGTTGTTAAATTCAACTATAAATATTATACTTGTTAAATAAAATATTTTGACTAGAGTACTTATTTAAATTATTTTTGTAGTTTTTATAACTGCCACTGAGTCAAATTTAAGTTTCTGTTGAAGGTTATTTGGCACTTAGAAAATCCATCATATTATAGCTGATTTATTTTAGACTTGGAGAAAATCTGTTTCTTGGAGAAATTCTGAAATTGGACTAGTCACATGGATCTATTATTGGGCTATACTGATGGGCGATACTTATGCATATATCTTCTAAAACTTTTGCTTGTTTCCTCAGGTAAAAGTATAGATTTACCAGTAAATATATCATAGAATATTTTACATTTAATCAGCAACAAGTTTTGATATTATAACACTTACATAAAAGATATTGAAAATGAGAAGGATATGTTTGGTCCATGTTCCATTTGTATTGAGGAGTTCTCCATCACAAACACACCAGCTGGGTTCTTTGTATCAAACTTTCCCATCTCACTGATTTTAAAATAGAATAAATAATTGTTAATAAGGCGAAACCACCTCTCCTTGAACACTGTAACAAATGTTGGATTTAAGTCATTTAATATACTAAACTTCATGATGTTTTTTATCAAAAGTAGCCTACTTTCTGGTCAATCCTCTACTTGTCTGTGAAAATCCCGTGAAAATTGGTTCAGCCGTTCCGAAGATTAGCCCGTTCAAACAGACAGACAGACAAAAACTTCAAAAATATGTGATTCAGTTATGGTACAGTTCAAAATATAACCTAATGAGCTTAATATGAGGTAGTCATTTCGAAATTACAGACAGACACTTCAATTTTATTTATTAGTATAGATTGCCTAGATACCCGAGTCTACAACAGTTTAACTGATTCTGAGGAAATTTGGTACAGTGTCAGCTTATATCCCAGGGACGGACATAGGCTACTTTTTATCCCGGAAATTCAAAGTGTTCCCACGGGATTCCTAAAGACCCATCCGCTTAACCAATTTGTATGAAATTTGGTATCAAGGTAGCTTGTAATTGACATAGGCAACTTTTTATCCCAAAACCAAACAGTTCCCACAGGATCTTTAAAAACCTAAATCCACGCGGATGAAGTCGCGGGCAACCTCTAGTACTTAATATAAATAAAGTGGCCTTAACAATGATATAACGTTTTGGTATTCGGCCGTCATTCCATTGCAAAAATTAAATTACTTACCTGCTTGATTGCGGTAGCTTCCATTTGCCACTTTTTTGTAATTTAGTCTTCCTTCTAAAACACAAGGCTTATCGCTCAAGACAGCGAGTTCTCGAATGTTGCACTTCATTATTGGTAGGAGTTATTTCATTGGTATGTTAAATTGTACTATCATTAACAGTATACTTTTTCTCTGCAAAATGATAATTATTAACTATTTACTTGCTTTACCGTTGAAAACCACACAAAAGAACGCAAGATATTTTTATAACAACAATAATACTATAATAAGGCGAATTATGCCAGTACACCATAGTTTCACACATGTTACGTATGAAAAGCTCACTGTTCAGTGTTCTGGGATTTCTAAAATTATTTACCTTATCCTGGCCCTGGAAATAAATAAATCACATTCACGTAGGTACCTAAAAAAATTAAAACTTGAAGCAAGAAGCAATTTGACAATGACACATGACATGACGGTTATAAACGTAGTGATTACATACTCTTTGATAGAACCCAGAGCCGTAAAACCAGTAATAAAAAAAAATTGCCTCGGCCCGGTGCCCATAGATTATCTACTAGAGTTTGGCTAATGAAAGATGACACTCGGCTTTTTTCCAAACTTTTTAGTGGGCAACCCTAAAATTATATTATATTTTTTCTAAAACCATGTCTCTTAATAGCACAAAGCTCTTATTATATTACGATTGTGAGCGATACGATATTACATGTGATTATGATATGATATAATTTGTGATTTTAACACAACACATGTTTTCTTTGATAATAAAACTGGAAAATGTATCAGGGACATCAACGTGCCCGTGAATCGAACCCCCAACCCCTTGATGAGGTCTAAAAACGTAGAGGTTTGTAAAAACACGAGATGTGTGAAAACATTACTATGCTGTAAAAGAAAAATTAAATAATTGCAAGTATCAAATTGAGTTATTCAAATTTTTTCACTATTATTTTGGGGATGCCCTCCGATTTTTTTTTAAAGCCGGGCGATTTCAGTCTCATCTTTCATTAGCCAGACTCTATATCTGTGCTCTATATTACGGTGCCCATAGATAATATACTAATAACGGTGCCCATGCCATCTAGTATTCCGAAGATGTTCCGAAGTCCTCACAAGAGCGCTAAAAAAGCGTTGAGTCATACCGTTGTACTAGTAGTTGTAAGAAGTTTCATATTATGTCGCTGACAATATAACACTGCGCGATAAAAGAGCGTCGCGTTAAAAAAAGCGCTGATATGGGAATGCACTTGTTCTATTTGGACGTTAAAAAAACCAAATGGTAATAATAAAATCTTATTCCGCCCACAAACTCAATCTTTATTATATTAATAATTATAGTTTAATGTTTACAAGAAGACATACTTTTTACGACAATCATGTGGAACGAAACATCGAATCTCGAATATCGAATGACAGAAAAACATCCTACAAAAATAGAACATTATTTTTGTCTTAAGTTTTTCTTGATGTAATGAGATTACATATATTATGTTCCAATACATCCATGAATACATGAGACGTACAAAAAAAGTTTCTGAACGTTTCATGAGGAATACAATTTGTATTTTTAGCAATGGCGCGCTTTTCGAGCGAGTGAGATGGATGATAATGGATCCCAGTGTAAAGTTATATAGCCCAGTAAAAGTTAAAGTAAAATAAGCCATTGTATAAATATACATAACTAGATTATGGTTTGAAAAATATTTGAAAAATTTTGCGAGATAAAAGTAGCTTACTTCCATTTTCCTTCATGCAAACTACCAAGATAGTGTAATCAATAATCACTACTAGCCGATGCCCGCGACTTCGTTCGCGTGGATTTAGGTTTTTCGAAATCCCGTGAAACTCTGATTCTCCGGAAAAAAAGTAGCTTATGTGCTAATCCAGGATGTTATCTATCTCCATTCCAAACAGCCAAATCAGTCTAGTACCTAGTTTTTGCGTGAAGAAGTAACAAACATACACACACACACACATACAGACGAACTTTCGCCTTTATATACGTAATATTAGTGTGATGAGATTTGTGACAGGAACAAAGTATAAACACATATTCATATAATTACTCATTTATTTTTAACTTTTAGTACAAAATAAAACTAGTACACAGGGATACATCTCAAACCTAGTATTTGCAATGTTGAAAAGTCCGAGGCTTACGACAATAAGTCTTCTCATTTGTACTATTTTAGACACTAACGTCACACTGATTAGCTCTTTCCCCATTAAAAAAAAAGTTAGTCAAAACTGAATAATGTAATCGATCTTTGAGTCAATCTTGTAATGCTTAATTGAATGCCAATACACATCGTACCAGTAGTACACTGGTACTTCAAAACCGATTTATATAAGCTACCTTATTATACAAATACACAATTTTGAGGTTTGGAGCGGCATTGGTGAGTTTCAGGCACAATCAAACCTGTGCACTCCAATGTTCAAAATACATGAACGACTTTAATAATCCTTTAGAGTGGTGCTTCTGAGTAAAATAGGCCTAAAAAGGTATGATGCTGTATTATAATATAACAAAGATATTGGATCATTAGAGTGAGTAGCAAGTCGTCCATGTATTAAAAACATAATAATATCTAAATTCCCATTCATTAAACGCAATTTTTATCGGTCTTAAATAATAATTAATTATATCATTGCTCGTGTATTTCATTAGTTGACACTAATATTTAATGTTATATTCTTGACAAATTCTTACTTACAATGTAATAGTGCACCAAATGGATATGGACATTAATTAAAAAAGGTCAAAAATATTCTTCACAATACGCAAAATCATAATCTATCAGTTGATAAAAACTATCTAATCAATTCTAGCGTTAATCTACGAATTTCTTGCACAATAAAATGAATTAAAAGTATAACACCATAATGCCCATACCCTATACAATTTTTACTAGTACTATACACCTTATTTGATATTTCATGACCAATTGGGTATTTTAGTAACATTTCATTAATAAATAATTACTTAATTTTATGTAAGAAAAAATTACAAGCCATTCTTAAAAAAATAAGATGGGCACAACATACAACCAACTAATAACTATTTTGCTAAATAAATATGCAAATATTTTCTATGATTTAAATAAGTACATGTCCACTAGCAATTTTGCAAAAACATTATAAAATATAAATATGAATTAGTATCAAATTAAATTAATAAATTATAGTGAAATCATCAAAAATTAAAGAAAATCCTATTACATATTATGAACGTTACAGTAGTTAATGTATGTATATAAAAGCCTTATTGCTAAAAAGGCGGATAATCTTCGTGAGCGACAATATAATATGACCATGACAGATTTTATTACGTTATATAACAAACTTGAAGAAATCAGAGTTATATTAAAGTTAAAATTATCAATTTGAAAGTGTGTAGACCCTGTTCTAGCAACGACTACTATATAATTTCTGAATGTGGCTTATCTGCATGTATTATTATTTATATAGTATAATATTATTAGTAAGGCATTTGATTTGACCGCGTATCATTGCATTGCTTCATTTTTTTCTTTTCAATTTGTGGCTGTAAACTAATATGTGCATGTGTTATGTAAGGTAATGAATTGATTTCACACGATTTTGATGATTGATACACTCTCTCATTATTTCGAAGAAGAAGTGCAAGGCCTAAAAATGAGTAAAAACGAGTATCAAAATGTCATCATAATGGTTAATGTTTTGCTAAAATAAATCTACCTGTGACATGTTAGGAAAACCTGCAGCACGAGCAGAGTCACAGCACTGCACAAGTCTCTCGCGGCTTTTGCAGCGCTTTGTCGATTGACGCGCAAAATCTTCCGCACTGATTGTGCTTGAACTGTTAAAAGTATATTTTAGAATTGCTAGAGCAACCGCCGAGTTTCTTACTGGTACTTCTCGGTAGGAAAGGCATTCCGAACCAGTGGTAGATTCTCTTGACGATTCAAAAGTACTTGTAAAAGTCTAATTGAATAAAAATATTTTGAATTTGAATTAAGATGATTACATGAATCACGCTAAACCGAAAAAATGATCTTTTGATTAAAATTACCGAAGCTTACGATATTAGTGATAAAGTCAAGTGTATAGATATCGAAAGACAATTTAGTTAAAAAATTAAATCGAAACCAAAAATGTTTCAGACTGCTCCCGTTCGGTCAGTTACCACAGCGTTATTTAAACACTATATCTAATTAATAAGTCTGTAAAAACGATTTTCGTATTTGCTGATGGCTCCGGCGGCTCGCGCCTCATCTCGGATAACGAGGCCAAATGACCAGTCTGGTCTGCACTGGTAAGGGCCAAAGTACTTTAGGAATAATGTTTTTCCTTTTGACACAGCAGACACGCTAATTAAAACGCTAGTTATTATAAAGTTTCATGTCACTAATGTAGATACATCATCATAGTATCCATCGATACCTATAAGCAATAATAAGCTGTCTCAAAATAATAAAATTTTGAAGGATATTCGTATTTTTTAACTATATATTTGACAAGTTGAAAGTTAATAATATATCTAAGCATAATATAGCTACTTTACTGCTATACGGCTACTATAATTTACTTGATTTTTTTACAAGATCACATCACGTCAAATTAATACAAAATTTTAGTTTAAAAACCCCTTTTTGGCACAACTTACAAAACTATATTTCCTGTTGTGGTTTTAAATTTTATTTATACATTCATAATTATCATGATAAAATCTGGTTGTTTGGTTCGATCTATGTTCTAGATTGTTTATTTATTGTTTTACATATATTAGGACTGATATTAGAGCGTGAACTTCGCGCATCAATCAAAACTATTACCATGAAATGATTTTAAACATATTACGCCCATATATTTTCAGCTCCCCGTCTTACCCTGTATTATGTACTTAGAATTGTGAAGAAGAATATGTTATCAATAAAAAAATCTTTTTTTGGAATGACACAGTGTGTGACTTCTTATCCAATAATACAATAATTAATAATTATTTTTATCAATAGGTATAACAATTGATAAAATAAAATAGAGAAAATCACGCCAAAATATATGTAAAAGAATAAATTAGTGTTATTTCAAATTTCTAGGGAAAATGTGTAAGACACTTTATATGGCGTTTCGTGAACAAGAGATTTCCTTCAGTGGAATTGGTTCTTAGGACTCGGTGAAGATTCAAGAAGTGGAGGCATCAAGATTTTTGATGTAAATTTTGGGGCAGGTAAAGCGCTATTTCGATACCAACATCAGTTAAGCTACTCCGCCAAGTCGATGATACACAAATAATAAAATTTTCGAATAAATCGGGAGTGCTGAATTCATTAAGGAATTATATTGGCACTATTCAGAAGAGAAAACCGGTAAAATTGAGGTTTTCTGGTTTTTTGATATGCATATTTCAAAAGAAAAAATCATTTTCTTGTTGATTTGCTGTTTCTTTTGCTTGAACTCCTAGATATCCTTACCCTAAAACTCACATAAAAAATCTTGATTGCTCTACTCTTTATCTGCTTTGCCTGTGATCAATCCTACCAAAAGAAAACAAATACCTTTTCGTCTTGTACAGATAGGGGTAGGATCAGTAAGTGTCATGATATTTTTACAATATCGCCCTAATTGTTCACTTATCACATATTTACGTAAACAAGTGGATACAATATGAACGACGATGCTTAATTAATTACACAATTAACTATATTGCTGAACGTTGTTACCATTTACTTTGTTGTAACAGAAATGTGTCATTAAGGCAGCGGTTATGTTCAAAAAGTAAAATTTTCTAATTACTGTTTTATTTACAAATTTCACACAAAACAAGTTTCTTCGCACCACCTCGAGCTTGCGATTTCTCAAAGATATGATTGACATTATTCAGCCTGAGCTTTCCATAAACATAAAAAAAAAACACAAAAACAACAAACATCCATCGAACGTACGACCGATACGAGAACGAATCATGTATTTCGAACACTAACAGCTAAATGAACACATGAAATACAAATCCGTCGCGGCGCGATAGACGTCCGGCGCCCCGGGAGAACGGCGACATACAACCTAATATTAAATAATTACAATTCTTAAACATAAAATAAACTCATTATTATACATAATTACATTATATATTCGAAAAAAATTAACAAAATCGATAGTCAACATCCGGGAGGAACTCCGGGCGGCAGTGTGAGGAGTCGCACGGCGCTAGGACGCGGCGACGGCCGCGTGCGAGAAGTGGCACTCGTCGCA
Source organism: Maniola jurtina (assembly GCF_905333055.1). Taxonomy (NCBI): domain Eukaryota; kingdom Metazoa; phylum Arthropoda; class Insecta; order Lepidoptera; family Nymphalidae; genus Maniola; species Maniola jurtina. Next base: position 10,337,037 of record NC_060030.1, read on the forward strand.
ACGCTACATGCGCGGGCGTCACATCGGCGGCCGCTCCCAGTCCACGGGCGCGGGCGGCGGCGCGCCGCTCCACGCGCCCCAGCGCTCGCGCCGGAAGAAGCGCTTCTTGAAGTGGTGAGGCGCCTGCGGCGACGGCGAACGCGCGGCCGCGGCCGGCGCCGCGCGCGTCCCGCCCGCCGCGCCCTCCGCGCGCGCCGCCTCGCCGTGCCCGATGCCCGAGTCGGGCGACGTGTTGCACGCCTCGTCCGAGCGCCGCCGCTTGTCCTCCATGGCGGTCGACGCGAACGAGATGATCTGGTCGAATCGGAACGCTATCCGGTCTTGCCACTTGCTCTCCTCGACCTCCTCGCCGCCCTCGCCTTCTGCAACGGGGAGAGGGTCCGTGAGCTCGGCTCGCCGGTCGCCCAGCGCGAGCGAGCCGAGCGCTCGGACGCGCGCCTCACCTGGCGGCCGCGCGGCGTCGGGGAACTCGTCGACGAGCGGCGTGGAGGAGTTGGAGTGCGGGTCGACGGACGGCGTGCGGCGCCGCGTCGCGTCCTCGCCGTCGCCCGCGCGCCCCCGCCAGTACTCCGACGCCAGAACGCGCGCTTGGAGACACGCAGCCAGCCCTGTCCGAGTAAAAAGCGATCGTTAGAACCGGCTCAACATCGACGTACCGAAGAAACGGTTGACTCGTTAACGCACGCGTACCCTCGAGCGGCTGGTGCGGGGGCTCGTGGTAGCGCGCGCTCATGTTGACGGTGGCGTTGATGATGCTCTGGTTGGATATCTCCAGCGTGCGTTCGATCTCGCCGTTGACGAGATCCCCGATGGTTCGCGCGCCTGGCGTCGCCAGTCTCTCTTGTGATAAGTGTCGTCGAAGCGCCAGTTTCGCCGGTGATACCTACGACGAAAATGTACAAATGTACAAAAACAAAATACATATGTATCTTTTAGATCAATATAAAAATCAAACTAGAAATAGGTAAATAAATGAACACGCTTTCCTCAGAAATCTGGAACAATCATAATGTAATTCAAATGGAAAGAATTAATAAATTAGTGGATTGTGCACCTGCGTGTAATCCGGCTGTGGCGCGTGGTGGTGACGCAGGTCGGACGCGTGCGGCCGGCGCTCGTAGCCGCAACGCTCGCGCCGCACGTCACGCAGCTCGCGCGGGTCGCGCAGCTCACGCACGTCGCGCGGGTCGCGCAGATCGCGCACCGTGCGCAGGAAGGGCGAGGCGGGCGCGGAGGCGACCGCCGTGCGCGGCGCGAATGAGTTGTGCGGGGCGCCGGCTATGGCCGCCGGCCGTACGTAGCCGTTGGCGTACGCGTGATTCGCTACCGGTTGCCGCGGCGGCTGTAACGCCACAAATTATATTAAATTGGATAAATATACGAAATATGCTGAGTAGCTACACTAGATGCTACACGTGGAAGGTAACTTTTCGGTTTTTCTTGGACTTTAAGTACTATTAAAGGTAGTGTGCAACTAATGCGCAAATTAGTGAACCGGGCCTCACCTCGAGGCGCGACGCCTTGCGCTGCTCCTGGTCCTCGTTGAGCACGGACGTGATGATGCTCTTGAGCCTGTCCTCAAAGTTGATGACCTTGGGCGACTCCTGCACCTTGGCGACCACGTTGAGCGGCTTCTGCACCTTGCCCGGCGAGTGTCGCGGCAGCGGCAGCGGCGCTGGCCGTTGCGCCGACACCTGCGCGCGGTGCACTTGCAACGTCTTTGATCTATACAGGAAATTTACAATACATGAAACAGCTTGCATATCCACTCAGAATAACAGCAGTTTTAACATAAGTATAAGCTGACTTTTCAATAAAAAATTTAAGCTCAAGTAACATTGCGGAAGAGCGAAGCAAAACGCCGCCCAGAGTACCATATTAACACTGAACTTTATACTACCACTAGAGGATGCCCGCGACTTCGTTCGCGTGGATTTAGGTTTTTAAAGATCCCATGGGAACTGTTCGATTTTGGGGATAAAAAGTTGTCTATGTCAACTAAAAGGACCCAAGCTACCTTGGTATCTTCATACAAATCGGTTAAGCGGATGGGTCTTTGGGAATCTATTGGGAATGCTTTGATTTTCCGGGATAAAAAGTCTAGCCTATGTCCTTTCCCGGGATGTAAGCTAATGCTGTACCAAATTTCGTCAAAATCAGTTTAAACTGTTGGGCCGTGAAAAGGTAGCAGACAGACAGACACACTTTCACATTTATAATATTAGTATGGATGAATATTCAAAGCCAAAACAAAAAGGGGTGCGGATACGCGCATAGACTAGAGAAATTAACTGTTTAATTTGTGTCTCAGAAATATAAGCAGATAAGTTCAGTTTACATTGCAATATTTAAGAAAAGACTAGAATTCTTCCACAATGTTACTCTGCTTCAATAAACTGGATAAAGGTAAATAAAGTAAGTGACATCAAGTATCTTACAATTTCAGGCAATCACAGAATCTAGAACTAACTGATTTATTTAGTGAGAAGACCCTAGTTTCAACAATTCAACGTTGAGACCATCTATTCCTTCTGCTTAAAAGAAACTTATCATGCTCTAACTTTGCATAACAACAACAATTAGAAAGTAACTTGGTTCAATATATTATACCCTAAGCTTTATCACGGGAAGAGTTCCATTTCTCTTTTCCATGTTTGGACTAGTACTCAACTCCATGAATTTCAGACCTAAAATTTTTAAAAATTTCACACTTAACTTGGATAAACAAAAACGTTTATTTAATTAGTCAATACTATCTATATTTAATCATTATTTTTTGACTAAACAATCTATACATTCAGATTGATTTTCGATAGTGAAGTGAGCTGATGAGCTTTGTTGAAACATGTAATAGATTTGATATTTTTTAAAGTAAGCCTTGACAGCAATCACACCTGATGGTAAGTTATGGTGTGGCCCAAGGTGAAGCTCAATTGACTAGTACATTCCTATTCAATCTTGATTCAAAGATGATATCACAGATGGTTGGTCAAATAGAATTAATTACCTTTATAGATTTATTGGTTTAATATTCGAGATTAACAAATACGACACCAATGCCTGAGTACTTGAGTTTTAGGCATTACTGATCAAAGCCTTACATTGCTGTTATTGACACTGAAACATACATGAATTTTACTGCTTTGTTGCTGCTACTACAAAGTTAATTCAATTAATACATTCTCAATAAAATTATATTATTCTAATATTATAAATTTGTAAAATTTGTAAGTTTGTTGTTGGTAGGAAGTAATCTCTGGAACTACTGAACCGATTTTGAAACTTCTTTTACTAGTAGAAAGCGACATTATTCCAAAGTGACATAGGCTATATTATTATTATATTTTTATAAAAAATTTGAGATCCCTACGAAAATTATAAATAAGCTAGTCACCCGAAGCCAGGGCGGGTCTCTAGTCAAAACTAATATCTTAAAGAAAGATTTTTTTTGTTTTATTATACATATATAGTCACAATTTCAGAAAGATAGAGTAAGATTTACCTGTGGTCCATATGTCTGTCAGGATCCCTCACGTAACCATTAACAATAACATTGGGTTTCGTTATCTTCCCCGCTTCAATCTGTCGCCCCGTCTCTAATATCTTTTGCGCGAGCAGCTCCGGGTTCTGCTCCTCGATCTTGCCGACGTCCGGCACGTCGGGCCACTCCTGCGACCGCGACCTGTGCTCCCGCGCCTTCCGCGGCTTGTTGTTCACCGTATGCGGCTTGACGGTCGCCACGGGAACCGTCGGAGTTATGACCTTCTGCTGCTCGCTCGCCCTCTCCATCTGCACGATCTCATTCTGTAGGTGGCCCACTTGCGCGTGCAGCCGCTTACGATGCGCCAGCGTGGCCGATATCTCCCTCAGTATACAGTCGTGGGCTACGCTCTGCGTGATCTCCGCGTCCGGGGGTATTTGCCCAAGCTGTCTGTACTTTTCGGTTATTTCAAAAGTTCTCTGCTTCACCAACATCGCCTGTTCGGCCTCTATGCTATTCACCTGAAATCATTTTTATCATGAGCAACATAACTGTTGAACAGAACGGTAGTAAAATGTTGCAATAACTAACCTGAGCTTGCAGTTTGCTGGCCTTGCTCTGCAGTTCCTTGTGGCGGCCCACGATCTCCTTGGCTTTGGCCAGCAGGTCGACGGTGTTGTTGGCGTGGATGCCGAGCTCGCACATGCGCGCCTTCAGGAGAGCCACACTGTCGCTAATCAACACGTTGATCTGCTTGTCTAACTGCGACGCCCGCGATTTCAGCTTCTGATTTCTTTCCTGTTTAATCATAAATAAAAATCTATAAGGTATTGTTAAAATTCACGATTTGTATTATGATTACCAGCCTAACACAAGGAACCCAAAATTCATAACCATATCCTTTACATCAAAATCTGCCAACTAGGGTTTACAAATTTTTGTTTTAGTTGACATTTTGGTCAATCCAGACCAAATCTACTCAATCTAGTTCAATAAAATTTGGCCTTAGGTGAACTTAAATGTGTCTAACCTCATCAAACCCAGTCTGACACAATCTGGCTCTATATCTCTATCTGATCAGTACCAATGTGCCTGTTGCATATGGATACACTTTCATAATCAGCACCCTGAGCAACCATGCGGCTTGGCTCACTAACCTTCTCCTTGTCGATCTGGTGCCGCACATCGTTGGCGTAGTCGGGCGTGGTCATGCGGCGCAGCATCGCGAGGTACTGGTCGCGGAACATGTCGAGCAGCAGCTGCAGGCTGTAGGGCGCGTGCGGCGCGCGCGGGATGTCCAGCTCCGAGTGCAGGCGCTCCGCCGGCTGCAGCGCCACGCCCAGCGCCGACAGACGCTGCTCCACGCAACCCGGCGGCGGCGCCGTCACCTGCATGCGATTATCATTATGACAACGCTTCTCCCTCAATGAATACTTCCTATCAATTTCGACAAATATGCTTGTTTTAGCACTCGTTGCTTGCACGAATATCATTATTGACGTTTGCGATTAGTTTTTTAAACATGAAGTGTCAGTTCAGAAGTGATCATTTCGATTTATAATTTCGGCGATGCGGTTTCAAGTAGTCGGACTGCACTGTGAGTGTAAGTGTAGGTTGAAGGCACTCACGGCGCCGTTGTGCAGCGTGGAGGCGAGCGTGGTGGAGTGCAGCAGGTCGAGGCCAGCGATGGCGGCGGGCGCGGCGCGGCGCCGCTTGGCGCGCGCGGGCGGCCGCCGCCGCACGCTGCCCGCACTCGCGCTGCGCTTGTTTGTCGTGCGACGATTGCGATCTGAAAATCGCGTTTAGTATCTCTAATGCTACTGCTAATGTTACTGTGAGATCTTCCCTTAGGCTATTAACAATTATATTATTATTTTTGTATAAAGTTATTTTAATATATTTTCTCCTTAAACCATTTTGTTTCAGAATTACAGTATATTTTACTATGGAAAACTTAAAAGATCTTCGTGACTACTTGTTATTGTCTATAACTTTGGTCAGCAAACAGTAACCCATATCATAGACAATCATAAAAAACTTTGAAATTAACATTTTAGTAAGAAAAGAAAATGAAATGTTAAATAAAAGATAGGTTGCAGCACTGACTCGAGTGAGGCGACGAGGCCCAGGGCGCGCCCCACTCGCGCGGCGCGGGCTCAGGCCCGGGCGGCTCGTCCGTCTCGCTGGACTCCTCCTCGCTCTCGTCGCTCGAGCGCTGCACCGCGCGCCGCTTGGCCGCCGCGGCGCGCGCACGCGTCCTGCCCCCTTCACCCCTAGGGAACAGATAGTCTACTTAGCAAATGCTCTCAACTGTTATAATGCATCAGGGACATAGTAGACAAAACGACTAATTCTGCTATACACAATCTCTAACTTAATTGACTGGATGAAATCTAGTGCTATTCAACAACAAGAATTCGAGGAGAATTTGAGCGAAAACACATCTTAAATCTGGTCGGTCTTAAGCTTGTTGTTCCTTGTGAAAGTAGAGGTTCGGTTACCTGACGGGTCTGGGTCTGGCGAGCTTGCGGCGCCGCTCGGGCAGGGAGCCGGTGCTATGGTTGCTGTTCCCGTTGAGCAGGTCGGGTGTGGGCTGGCGCGTGGGCGGCGCACTCGCGTTGCGCTTGCCCTCCGCCTCGTCGCCCTGGCAGCCCTGCGCACAACGCACGACCTCACGCACTGGCACTGAGCGCACTGTGCCTGTTACTGCATATTGCACAGGGGGCCAGTAACAGCGGCAAAGCGAGTACTCTACAGTTGAGGAGCTAGCGAACAGAACCAGACTAGTCATCTTTTATAAGATATACTGGAGCGAAGGCGTGGTTAACTGCTATTGGCGACATCGTGAACAGCAAAATTTAAATATATAGTTAAAAAATGTTTCATGTTTTAAACTGTTAAAACCACTCAATATAATTTTGTGAACTTAGTTTAGACGCTTGCAAATAATTTCATAAATGATTTTTGTACTACCCACTTTGTGTACTTTGGCATACACACGGGTGGACAGCCTGCGGGCCTTATCGTTTGGGGCGTCAGGCCGTACGGATCTCTCATCTCAGTGTGAATCAATAACAATAAAATGAAGTGCGGTAAACTCACTTTTGGTTGTAATGGATGATGTTGAAAATTGTAACATCAACAATCATACTAACGCCATGCTCAAAGTCTTGTAAAAATAGCCTCAAAATTATGTTTTTAAACAAACCGGATTAGTCCAATATTAAAGATCTTAAAATTAAAGTTCTATCAAATTGAATTTCCTTGACTAGTCTGGCTCCTCAATTGGCTTCAGGAAAAAGAATGTTTGACCTTTAACCTCCAAAGTGGGCATTACATCGATCTAATGCGAATTTGTTCGTCAGTGAACCTTCTGCTTTTATGAACAAACATCCCCTTCACAAACGTCCAGTACTCCCTATTTTATCTACCGCTAATGAATTGTGCTCCACGAAAGTAGAACTAAGATGGTGCTGCCTGCACTAATTAGGCCTGGCCTTGCGATGACACTTTTTTGTCCCTGAACTGCAATTTAGATGATACCTTACAACAGCACAGTAGTAGAACTACAGCAATCGATAGAACTTGAGTATATCAATTGAGTCAAACTAGACAGCTCCAATTCAAGAATAATTCCTATCCTCTCTAAACTTTTAAGAAATAAATTCTATTACTTTTTACGATGACAACGTTTGAGCAAAAGTATTAATCGGATAAAAGTAAATAAATTCTTGTGATTTCCTCTTTTGTTTTGTTTATTGCTCTACCTTTATTATCTTTTGGCCCCATATGAAATAGACACTAAGGGTTTTTATATCACAAGTAAATATATTGTGGCAATAGTAATAATACTAATGATATTTCTTGTATATTAATGAATGATAATAATCAATATATGATATGACATAAAAATCCAAAGATAGAAACATAACAAGTAACTATATTAATTAGAGTATAACATAAATGATCATATTACCATGTATTTGAAGTATGCGCGATAAATAAAATACATATGAATAGTTCATAAGTAATTAGAAATCGGTATTAATACATAAAAGATAATTTATATAATTCAAGTATAATATTATTATGATAGAAATCGTAAATAAGTGGTATCTGGTATTGATTGTATTAACATGATATATTATGTACATGGAAATAGAGTTAATATATTTAGTATAAATTAAAAACTGACATTATTTTTAACTTTTGTGCATTTTTGGAAATATGATTTTGATAAACCTAAACCTAAAGGACTATTGGACATATCCACATAAAACTTTAAACAGCTGGCTTAGAATCTGAGATATTGCATGTAGGTTTTCTCTATGATATAGACCCCCACTGAGAAAGTATTTTAATAAATTCCACTCAAATGACCAAGGGAGTTAGCTAGTTATAAATAATTGTTCGTTTTATATAAATATCATGGTGATATAATAACTATTACCACAGCATGGTGACTTATACTTACATTTCTTTAGTACATATACATTAAAATACATAGTAATGTGAACAGATACGGTTTGCAGTGATGAATACGATCTAAAACAGACCCTTGTGCTGACCTTGAGTTTAGGATTTTTCAGTCTTTGAAAGTATCTCTCCAATTTGGTCCTATCTATGATGTGTAAGTAGTAGGAGACCGGCTTGCCCGTCCACGAGACGGAGCCCTTGAGCGGCGACATCTCGCTCACGTGCATGATGGTGCCGATGTCGCTGAGGTTCCTGTCCGTGATGCGAAAGTTGAGCGGACAGAAGCTCTTGGACGACACAATCTTGGCGCCGTCCTTCAGGTCCGCAAAGCGCTCCTTGAGCTGGTGGTCTACGTGCGGCCCGAACGCGAAGTTGTTCACGAACACTATGGTGGCAGAGTTTATTTTCTCTCGATGCTCGTCCATTAGGAAATCGCCTTTTATCAGTTTGTACTCCCCAAACTTTTTGCCATACCATTTCATCCACGTTCTAAAATATGCATCCATACTCTGCGAATTGAACAACATGTTATAAGTACAGTTTTAAAGAGGTTATGTTTAAAGATTTATTCGAATTATTAAATTTGTCATGTCACATATTATATGTATATAACTATTATTTATTTGGCCATTTAGTTCCAGAAAACTGGCCTAATTAAACCAGAGACTGTGAGAGGAAGTTTGTGGACAGATTTGCTATATAGTGTGACAGTTTTGGATAGATTAGATAATAATTTTCTAGTGTAAGCATTAACCTGCCTATCAATAACAGCTATTGATAACCTCAATTTAAACAGGTCAGTAGATTTTTTATATTTGAACAAAAATAATAAACTAACATACAATTCAGAAATACAAATGTTTAGGTTTAGTAGTTTAAAACATCACCATATTGCTAAAGAATACTTAAAAATAGTTTATTATAGGTTATGCCAGGCTGGACTCATTTGGGCACGTGACCAAAGAAATACCTACGGCGACGCGCCTCCTAGAGGGCATCATACGCATAACTTATTTCTTCTAAAAGAAAGAGAGATATAAAAGTTACGATAGAAAGAGAGATGAATATTTTTAGACAAGCAGCGTTGTACGATCTGAATTGCACTTTATTGCGTCGCAACAAGTCGCTATTTATTTAACCCTTTTTGCGAAGTAATCCTGGAAGGTACTATTAAGTATTCTGTGGTTATACTCCCTCGGCTTTGGCCGTGTAAAGTTTGAATCAAGTGCTATTTAGGATATACCAATTTAGATCAAAATTAGCAATAATATTTAAGCCTGGCGTGATGGTATGGAATTACAAAAATACTCTCATCTGCTCAGTAGTTTTTGTGTGTAATAAACAGATAAACTGAGAAAAGATTTTAAAATATATGGTTACAAAGAAATCTATACATATAAACACATATAAACGGCCGACTGACTGACATCAATGTACATTTCAAATCACTGCTATAGAAAATTGAGATTTTTGTATAGATGACTCTCTTTAATACAGACTTGAAAGTATTTTAAGAAATTCCAATGGGAATTTTAAAAATCTAATAAAATAACTAGTAAGTAAATAAAGTGTCCTTTTTTGAAATAACTGCTTTAAAAAACTGTCTATTTGTCCAAGCTTATCTACTAAATGACTTAATCTATTTTGACGGGACTTCCACAGCCAGGTAAAGGACTTTGCATGAAATGATCTCTGGCATAGAAGGCGAGAATAAGGTAAAGTAAAGAGAAAATCACAAACCGATGCATATCTGCTAGGCACTTCCGCCTTCTCGACGCCGAAGCAGATGCGGCAGGGCGTGGCGGCGGCCATCTGCAGCACCACCTGCCCCACGCCCGAGCCCAGGTCCACGAACACGTCCTCCGCCGTGATGTCGATCTGATCGATCATCTGGCACACCAGCTCGTACGACGTTTCCCCGTACACCTGCAAGCAATACCATATCCTTGAATACTTCTTGTTCTTTCGCTTTTTACGTATGCCAAATTTTTACTCAAAGCTCAATGCTCATGGAGCAGATTGAAATGCGAAAGGTCGAGGGTTGAAACGGTTACTCTTGCCTACTCCTGACACATGCTTAAACCTTAATTGGAGGGGAAAGCGGAAGTCATGTTTTTATGGGGAAGAAAACCTCGAGTTTACAGACAGTTATTGATGTGGGAGACCAAATTAATGCAGAGACAAGAGTTGCTCATCTATTCTCTTAATGTAACACTAGAAGTGTGTTTATCTGCTAAGATATTTTTCACGACGTTTGGTCTATCAACCCCGTTTATTTAACTTTTTGGACGAATGCGCTGGACCATCGTAAACACCGGTTCAACGTGCTGACTGAAAGAAGACTGGCGTCTGCAGACGCATGTCGCGCAAGAGAAGCACCGCGCTGGCGCACTTTTTTAGTGTTCTGGAGCCTCTTAATAAGCGCTTATTATAAGAAACGCTCCTATGATTTTGAGAAAATTAATTACCTAATCAGTTAGTTACTATGAAAGATTGGTATGTATACTTATTCAGGTTGAGGGGAAAATGTAGTTAAAAATACTGGTTACGAAGATGAACTCACCTCCGGCGAGAAGGGCTCATATTGGTTCAATTTGTCAGGATCTGAAACTGCTTGATTGTATGTTTGCTGCAATATGTGTTTGAGTAGACCTCTCGACGGATACTTGTTCAATCGTTGTGCTGGCAATGAAGTACCTTTTTCCTGGAACAGTTAATAAAGGTTTGCATTGCAAGATAGTTGCTATAGTTATTAAATTTAGGTTATATTGAATTGAACGGAGTTAAGTCCGGACACCTGAAAACTTATTGTGTATTATGCGTGTCCATGGTAAAAATCAGGCGTGCGTTTGAGGTAACGTGACACGCTAATTTTTTGCCAGACATTGTACGTAAACTCCCGTGTTTTGTTTACGTACCTACAAAGTTACTTAACGTTTCCGCCATGACACCTTAGCTGGAAATACATTTTAATTCAACATATTTTTTGGATTTTTATTCTATATGTATATTTCTAGTTAAGATGTCACAATATGGCGGAACGTCCTTGTGTTAGTTCGGACGCATTATACCTGTAGCTCGATTCCGTAAAACCTGCATCAGTCATTGTTACAATCGCAATTGTTGTTATTGGCTTTTATTACTGTTGCAACAATGCATTGTAGCCAATAGTGAGCGAGCGTCAACCAATCACAGGTGATTGCGATCGTGACATTGTAGCTGTCATTATACCGCAATCGAGCATCAGCTTGAATATGTTACTTTACGACGATATCATAGAGTTAATGTGACAAAGCGTATTTCATTTAAGTAATTGTAAAGGTCTTTGTATTAATTGAAAAATCCCTGCGATTTTTAGTTAACCGCATTACTTATATCAAGTAATGCGGATGAATAAAAAACACGTTTCACCAATACATAGTACCTATATGAAAATGGGTGATATGAATTCCTTCGCAGGCCGCAGCCTTGACATTGCCGACACGGCACCTCAAAATGACCGAACCACAAAAGCTGTTGATCGCATACGGGAACAATGTAGTTAGCCTTGTGTTCGATTACGATTCATGATTGATATAATATACCTACATAAGTACATAGCGAGTTTAATTTTTACTGTAACCTTAGCTCTTTTTGCAGTGTCGTTTATGGCGGTTACTTGAATTTATATATTAATAACTAGCGACCCGCCCCGGCTTCGCACGGGTGCAATGTAGATACTAATATGGTGTCAGTGTGGTTATTTTGTTATATTTCAAATGAATAAGGGAGTATTTTCGATGAAAGCTATCAGTCAGCCTGATTTCTTCCGACATCTTGAACAATTATCGTCATATTTCAGCAAATTACACAAAAAAATATTAAATTAAACGTATAAACCTTCATATCAATTCACTCTATCTATTGGTGAAAACCATATTAAAATCCGTTACGTTAAAAGATCTAAGCGTACAGAGGGACAGACGGCGGGAAGCGATTAAGTTTCTTACTAAATATTACATAGATTTTAAATAATATATCATATCACTGCTATGTACACATATTTAAACAAACAAAAGACGTTAAATATTATTAAATAGATTTCTTTTATTCCCCGTATGAAGGTAAAGGTTTTCGATTTTGTCTGAAAAGCGGAAAAAAAAACAGGAGACAAGGATAGCTGCTGTCTTATCGCTTTTTCCCCTCACTATCTGAATAATTATCAAAATGTAAATAAATAAAAATACCCCTACATAATTAGGTCGTAGTCTTGAGTCTTGACCTATTTATCATAAGCAAGTGTAAGGTAAGCATATATTTTTGTTTTTCCAGTAGTTTATATATCACGTTTACAACTTCACGCCTTTGAGCAAACCAACACATTTTGGTTTTCAGTTAACACCGCCTTTATGACTATGGAGTCAAAACCGCGTACGAATGCGTCGGTGGACTAAAGGTGTTGTGATTTGTAGCATACAATTTTACTTTAAAACGTTACGTTTAAATCCACACCTACAAATCCGAGGTACAGCGGGTCTGTAGAGGCGTAAAAGTAGCTTGCGCGCCGCGAGCAGTGGGCGCGTGGCCTCGTGCGTTGCTTGTTTACGTTCCGCACCCATTTCATTCATGCGTCTCGTATTAATTCCGGACACTACCTCCGACATGTTTTGCGTAAGTACTTATTAGTACCTACTATTCTACAAAAGTTGGGCTATTTGATGTCATTTTGTTACTTTTTAAATATATTTATTTCTTTTCTAAAAGATCTAAACCCCTTTAATTGTTTGTCCTCCCAATATTTTAATTCATTACTCCCATATTACTCCAAAAGCAAGTTCGTGAAATAACAGAATTTATCATCAAAATGCCAGTACCGTCTGGTCAGGTAATCTACGTCAGGATTCTCAAATTAGGTACCTACTTAATCAAATGGTTGCATTATTATTAATTTACGACCATATCTATGTTTACAACTCATTTAACATCTTAATATATTACTATTATGTACTTAATTAATGCATTTAATATTTTATTTTACATAGGCAGATAGGTACATAATATATTATAGAAAACTTTATTGCACAAAAAACAAGAAAAAAAAAACTCAAAGAGACTAGGTATTAACTAAAAATAATTCTATGCAAAGGCAGCCTTATTGTTTAAAGCAATGTCCACCCACCGAGCAACCTTTGGTGAAAGGTGAGGCTGTTAGTGGAGAGATTGGATAGTAGGTACCTATTATTGACATAGATGTGTTTTGTGTGATGACCTACTACCTACCTATTACATTCCATAATTCAATAATTGTTATTAGTTAATAAATTAAGCTATGAGAGCAAAGCGACGCTAGCGCAACCAAAAAAAGGTCATTAACACTACGTGAGACATTCGCGCTGGCTCAATATTGCGGTCAACGCCCCCAAATGCGACCCGGACCAACTTCTAATATTATAATTCGCAGTCAAATCATTCCAATTATTTTTTACTTATCTTGGAATCGCTAAATCGATATTCTATGGCAAATATTGATGTGTACACATGTAACTTTTGTAGGGTTCCTTACCCAAAGGGTGCCAACAGGACCCTATCACTAAACCTTCGCTGTCCATCCGTCCGTTGGTCGTCCGTCTGTCGGCGGGCTGTACCTCATACTTCGTTGACCGTAATAGGTAGAGAGTTAAAGTTTTCACAGAATTTGTATTTATGTTAGTGCTAACAACAATAATAATTTAAAAATGGCCGCCATGTGGATTCAAAAAAAAAATAAAAAAAATTGTGCGATTGTGCGGAACCTTTCATATCCGACTCGAACTTGACCGATTTTTTAATATTTTTAATTTAGATACCTATATATATTCAGTAAACACCTCATTTAGATAGGTAAGTAGATACCTAACGTGAATTCTTGAACAATAAATGAAGGCAATCAACTTTTAGTAGACGCCTGTCCGATGCTAAGGTCACTCAACTCGAAGATCGACACTAATGTCGATGACTGAGAGTTTGTAATTCAAAGACTTTCACAAGCAATACTCACACTCGTGTACATACTCTACCTACTTTCTTGTTGAATAAGATTATGATGACGTCATACATAACTTTACTGGATTTTTTCTAGCTCTTTATGTTTTACATGGACTTCGTCCGTGTTGGTGTTAGCTGGCGGGCGTGCTCTGATTTTTTGGAGAGTTTTTTTTCGTTAAAACTGACTGAAAAGTGCTCTAAGAGGGTGCCGTGTGTATGTCGGCGAGCGCCGGCACAGACGGGGTCCATATAACTTGTTACAAATAACTACAAACTTGACATTGGCTAATCTTTGTAAAGCCAGACGAGAGAGAAAAAAAAAAGTTTTACATGGAATGTAAGGAGCATGCTAAACTATCAGGATGATCATCAGAATCAGAATAACAAACTATTGACGATCCTGGGTCGTGATTTATATTATGTTAGGCATTCAGTTCAGTGTAAGAATCACGATTGATAAGAAAACTAACATGCCCGCCACTTCATCCGCATGGATTTAGTTATTGAAACTTTTTAATTTTCCGGAACAAAAAGTAGGTATCCTATGTCCATTTCTATAATGCAAACTACCTTTATGCCTTTGCCCTTTCGTCAAAATCGATTCAGTGATTGAGCCGTGAAGCCAGACAGACAGCCTACTAGTAACTACATACTTTAGACGATGTCCGTAACTTAGGCTGAGATCAATAGAGCGTACTTTAACTTTGTTCAGATTTAAGTATCAGTTAAGACGAGATGATTATTTTAAATTGAATATTGATAGTCGAATATTTTAAATTGGAATGAAAAAAACGAAAGTTTATCGGCAACTGTCTAGGGCGCAACACACACCGGCATGGCCAAGGCTCTTTCTCGGCAACAACTAACAACTAAAAAACCGTCAAGGGCGATTCGGAGTCACACGCGAAGAATTCCGTATCATCGTACGTTATGACCTTTTTAATTTTTGAAATTAACATTAATGATTAAATGAAAATTTTCAATTTACGTGGCGCCCATATTGTAGAAATACACACTGTTAAATTTTAGGTCTCTTTACTATTACCGTTCATGAATCATGAGATACAGCCCGCTGACAGATAGACAGATAGACGGACAGCGGAGGCTTAATAATAGGGTCCCATTGGCACCCTTCGGGCACGAGACCCTAGAAACTGAGATTTATTTACTTTGGCCGGCACGTGAGGCGAGATGCCGCACGCGTCCTTCGTGTTATGTTTACGGTACACTATGTCAAACTTCATAAACCTAAGTTTCTCACAAGTAAAATAGTTGTTGGGTAAAATAGACTCGACTCTACTGACTCTACTCCACTCCGTCTGGCGTCAGGTGGCCCTGCCTAGCTCATTTTTGTTACAAAGCAATTTCCTAGTCACCGTATTATAAATAGATATCTCATTTGCTCTGAATTACATAATATTGACAGCATTCACTACAAACACTTATAATAATTACTAGGTACTTAACCGGACTGTCTGCATAGAAACACTAAAGGAAGCGTATTATTATAATGTCACGTACAAGTAGCTACCTAGTTAGTTCCTAGATCGTAAGCACAAGGTTACGGACATGTTAAGTATGCGCATACTTGTCATCGATCAGTTGGTGACATCATGACCGAATCTGCACTGGGTACTATCAGACAGGCGGTGTTACGTACCTACCTACCTATCTATGTACCTAGCTACTTGCGGTTTATCTCTTTGTTTATTTTGACGAGGGCAAAATACAATCGCATCTACGTTGTAGGTACAAATAATGCAATACGTACGTAGGTACTTACTGTTATCATAATTAAGAATAAGTTATTTTACTAATATAGTTTGCTAGCGATAAGGTACAGACGACCAAAAAATGGAATTCCAAAACGTCCCCATTGCAAATTTTGCGTAGACAAAATATACAAATGATGATCTAGATAGATTTAATTTAATTTTTTATTTTTATTGTGAGATATTACTTATATGAATACTTAGTATATAAAAGAATATAGTATAATATGTATATTCTGAGATTTCTAAGGCATGTTTTAAAAGGTATATTTTATTTAATATACAAAATAGATACATAATACAATATTCTTTGGCACTCGCGAGTGCGTAGGGAGGTATACCTACATACCTAGATATAATTATTTTGAGCTTAGTTTGTATTAATAGCAATAGAGCATTGTGCTGAAACGGGCGCTTCTTCCTATTTCACGCTGTAGAACTAATTAGTAATTACTAAACACATAATATTGTATTTAAGTATGTGATTATTACTAAATTAGACACAAGATCTATTTACAAAATTCATGTTTATTCTTTTTTTGGTTCTACATACATGACGTATTATATGACTTAAAGAAACTTAAGTGATATCAGTAAAGTTGCTATGAAACTATTAGTTAAAAGCAATCGCTGACCCTAGTGAATTACAATATTAGCATTGAAAATATTTTTAGAAATATAAAATATAGATACTCAATTAATATACATTTTTAATTATATCAGTGATCTCGACCTAATCATTCACTTCTGTTGACTGATAAATATTAATTTTCGAGCAACACAACGCTATTAATTGTCTAACAAATCATTAATATGTACCTATATAAGTGTTATTAAGTATTTAATTCGTCAGGCATGTAGAACTTCTCCGTGATTGACGAATCAAAAAGTCGCTTAGTTCCTAATAATACATTTGTTACTTCCACGTCGCGGTGAGAAATTATGTGCAACGTGTATAAATAGACTAGAGTAGCCTCGTGCGATGTCTGTTACGACCATCGATCGTTGCGTCCTCAGCGCCATCTTGGCCCTCGTGTCTCCCTCCTGTACTCCGCGCCCCACTCTCCTCTAATGCCCCTCACTGCCCCACATTCACGTTTCGTTTTGCACATGCTACTCCGTATGACTGACGTCTTCTGCTGTCTGTCAATTATAAGGTACATTGCAGTAGGTAATAAGCTTCGATCAAAACACGGAAATTATTTTTCGATTTTGACTCAGAACCTACAAACGTTAGGAATTTATATTATTTACAGAGGTTAATTATT
Organism: Maniola jurtina; assembly: GCF_905333055.1. Lineage (NCBI taxonomy): Eukaryota > Metazoa > Arthropoda > Insecta > Lepidoptera > Nymphalidae > Maniola > Maniola jurtina. Next base: position 10,354,037 of record NC_060030.1, read on the forward strand.
TTAAGTTAGGTATAATAATATAAATGAAAGTCTCATAAAAAAGACAAAACTAAGGTAAAAGTCACTGAGTTCTATTTTAACAAATGTAGGAAGTGTAAAAATAAACGAAGGTGACATTGAAGATTTTTCCGCGACCTAAAAACTATGCCAGTACAGTACTTATAACACACAATGTGACGACTGACGACGACCTAGTAAGTAATAATCACGTTTCATTTTTATGTCGGAATGCTTTTAAATTTTGTGTTTTGAATCAAGGCTTATTTGGAATGCAATACATAATATTAATTACTTAAAGAAAAACACTAAACTCATAATAATTTGAATATTCTCTCTACATACTTTACTATTATGTACTTATATTTATTATTATTATACTAAGGTAAAACAAATGTCTATAACAGTAGGAATTCATACTTTAAATAATATTTACAAAACAGACAAAAAACAACAATTTTACTTAAATTTTATGACAAAAAGATTTTTAAACCAGAAAATTATTTTAAAATATTTCCAAAAAAGGAGATATTTTCAAGTCAGTAGAAATCAAATAATTTGCAGCATTCGTGGGTGTGTATATAATTTATTTATTATTTTTCTTAATAACGGACCACACAGAGTATCACCTAGTTTATTAAAAAAAGAATTCAGTCCTCAAAACAGTGGAAGACGAAAATACTTCAAGGAGATTTAATGTACTAATAAAACAGCTCTTAGCAAGAAGAAACGAGAAATATTTCTACACAGTAGGTATGTACCTACGCAATCATCATATACTCATATACTCGTAAGTCAAGATTTTATTGTGCATGGTGCACGTAATAAAATGTATACAATATACAAAACATTATTTATCTGCTCTATAGTCGCTACGTAGCGGTTTTGAAGGTGAACATCACTAGAAAATTGACCTTCTGAGATAAGAGTGCTAGTAGCTGTGATAACAAGCAAGCCCTGTGGAAAGAAACCGTATGATCTTAATAGCTTTCTCGTTTAAATTGACTGCTTTTACGCAGAATCCTCATATAAGTAAGTACATAATATTATGTAGTCAAAAGTCTCAATAGCTCAATGGTTAAAGGAGCGGACTGAAATACGAAAGGTCGCCAGTTCAAACCCATCCGTTGCACTATTGTCGTACCTATTCCTAGCACAAGCTGTATACTTAGTTGGAGGTGTAAAGAGAATACTAGTCATGATGATGAACTTGGCTAATATTCTTTTAAATTAAATATATTATTATATAGTAATACATAGAGACAAGTTAAATAACAAATGATTTGAAGCTTTAGGTACTTCCTGGTTTAACATTACTTTTGGTAATTCGAATTCTTTTTATAGTTTTAATAGTGAATCATAGCAATGTAGCTTCCGCAGTCAAACATGAACGACCTCTCTAGACCTGCAATTGTTCTAGTCTCGCAAACAAGAGGATCCAACAATGTTCACTCGTTCGTTTCCTCTGCCACTTTTATAAATTTCTACAGGAAATCATATAAAGATTCAAGTTATATAAATTCTTGACTGACGACGACGTTTATAAAATAAGGAAATGCCTACTTAAGATTTTATCACAAATTGACTAGATAGCTCTCGACACGCACGTGTATGCTTGTAGAAACTATGAGCCGATCATAGAAACAGGTAAAGTATTGTTAGCAAAATAAAAACCGGCCAAGTGCGAGTCATACTCGCGCACCGAGGGTTTTGTACTCGGATATTTTTCCGATATTTTGCACGATAAATCAAAAACTATTATGCATGACAGTAAATAAAAATCTGTTTTAGAATGTATAGGTAAAGCCCTTTCATATGATACCCCATTTGGTGTAGTCATCTTACTTTGAAAATTGAAAATACTAATTATTATTTGTTCATGAACACATTTTTTTTTGGTCATGTAACCAAAAATTCGTGGTTTTCGGATTTTTTCCTTTACTTGTACTATAAGACCTATCTACCTACCCATGATTCTAGGTCAATGAGAAGTATCCTATAGGTTTTATTGTCAGACACGACAGACAGACAGACAACAAAGTGATCCTATAAGAGTTCCGGTTTTCTTTTAGAGGTACGGAACCCTAAAAATAAAAAAATCTGACTGGGTACCTAACGTCTTTTGAAATGTTTTAGGGCCGATTTTTCAATCGTCAAAATAACTTTTATCTGAGAAATTGACGTTTTGACAGATTTCCTATACAAAAACTGTCAATATCTCCTTCCATGGATAAAAGTTATTTGACGATTAAAAATCTACTTTGCCCCACCAAGTTATCCCATAGCCCATTATAGGTGAGACCAAGTGGAATGTTTTGAATTTTGGTAACAATTTCTTTTGGTGGGACATGGGACATTTTTTTATTATTATTTTGATTTATCTATTTCTTATTTTGTTGTTGAGCTGTAATTAGTAAGATGTACCTACTTTGACATACCGTTCCAAATTGGTACTACTGAAAACAAAACACGGAACGGAGGACGCCGCGCCTCCGCGCTGCCGGTATGTAGTGTTTGTTGGTGTGCAATGACTTAATGAGTAGACTCATAAGGTTCCTGTTAATTCTTAATTTCTAAGAGAACCGATAAACTGAGTAATAGCATGATCAAAGTCAGGCGCTTTGTGTAAAGGACGCGAGGCGAATGGTCCGTCGTCGTTACGCAGAGGTCGTCTGATGTCGTCAGTGCACCGGCCGCTAACCAGCCTGCTGCTCTAGCTTATAATAGTACAGGATATCGATCGCACGAGGGCGTAGCCCCCTAATAATACTGGATGGTGTGTAAAGTACACGATTAAGTACTGTTCTTATTACATCACAATGTTTAAGTATAACTATTTGTTGTACGTTATGTATACTTTGTTATCAGTGGCAAACGTTTGATTAATGTAAATAATTCTACACTAGTACCCAACTATTTAGGTCCTACCATTAAGCAGAGATTCATAGTTAAGTCTCAAACTATTCCTGCTTTGACAAACATTATTAATCTTAAATCTTATGTACATGTTATAAAAGACTTGATTGACTGATCTTTCAAAGTTCAACCTAAGCCACTAGGGTTGGAAACTTGGAATTTTGTCAGTAAAACCCTTTTATAACGTAGCCGCTCACTAAGAATGGATTGATGGAAATTCCACTCCTAAGTCAAATAGGGGCTGAAAGTTTGAATGAAACTCTGCCACTTTTCAAGTTATATCTATAAAAATGTGTAGTCAATTTCATTGATTTTTATGAACAACTCACGCCTGACCAAAAATTGACTATGCCAAAATTGATTTCACAAAATAAGAGCTGAAGTTTCTTAAGACAGTTTCCCTGTACCTCCTATGGTTTTGGATTTCCCCATACTATCCTAGTTAAAAAACATACTATATAGTGTATTTAGAATTCGAATATATTCGCCCTTTCTACAAACTAGCGAAGTCCGTCATTTTTAAAGTCTGAAAATTGATACTTGAGCTTTCGGGCAAAAATAAAGGAGTACACCTACGTGTTTCAGGATTATTTTAGGTTTAATCCCCCCTTTTTTTAAAAAAATCTACTCAAGCGAAGCTGGGGCGGGTCAGCTAGTATCGAATAAAGAAGATGATATTATTCTATTAAAAAAAAAGATTCCGATGAATTGAGAACCTCATCCTTTTTTCGAAGTCGGTTAAAAATGAAATGCAAGTAAAAAAATATGCAACATAAGCTACTACTGTAATCAAAAGTATGAAACGCAATGTACATACATAGGTATATGTATATATTATCAAGAACCTAAGAGAGAGATCTTCATACTTAAAGCTTTACATAACGAAGTGATCGACATGCTAAAATAAAATAGTTAATCCAGCTAGTAGCGGCTGAACCGTAGGAGTTGACTTAGGAAAATATTTACTTTATGGAAACTACTAAACTGGCAGGTAATTCCGCGATTTAATTACGCCAGGTCACATATTATTTGTAGAAACAACTAAGTCAGGGTTTAAACAGTGACGTATTGATTCCGTATTTACATTGGAACATTATGAATGACTAATTATATCGCGTGCATCTGACTGCTATCCGCCAAAAGGACATCATATCCAGGAAACTCAGATGTAACATTTTGAATTGAAAAAAATAAATAGAGGATGGGTTTAATTTACGCGCTCGTATCCGCAATCATGCATAATGTTCCACTTATATTTACTTATGTTTTATGCAGTGCATGTGTAAATGTGTAACGTGATTTACTGAAGCATAACATAGTTACCAGAGCGACAACAGAGTCGATGGCGCGGTTGAAGCGATCGCAGAGTGCTCTCATACTTTCGTATGAGTGGGTGTCGTAATCGCTTAGAATGTTCTTTTCCAGTGCACCTTTCATCTCCGGCAAGTCGTCGCAGACCCACCTAAACAATAAAATAAAAATATTTTCATACTATTGTTACAATCATACGATACCTACTCTATGAAATAATATCTCAGTTTAGCCTATGAAATATCAACGCACAGTTTAGCCTACAAAGGCGTGCGTTCATTACCGTACTAGTGCAGTAATTTAATGGTCGCCAAAAAGAACGGCTATTTCAAGGCCGCCATCTTTATCAAGCTGTTCTATAGAACCCATTAGAGCTAATAAAGGAAGAACCACCGCGTTTGAATAAAACTAAATGTTAAATAAATAAAAAATATGGAAATATCTAAGATTATACATACATATATAGGTATAACTTTATTTTTAAGGTAGAGCTTTTATGACTTTTAAAGTTATGAAGGAGGTTTACCTCAAAAATTGTATTTTTGATTCTAATTTAACAGGGCTCTCTCCGTCACTTACTCTATACAATCGTAGTTCCAATTTCATTTGAATATTAAGCAACCCTATTACTAAGCCTCCGCTGTCCGTCCGTCTGTCGTCGAGACGTATCTCGTGAACCGTAATAGGTAGAGATCGTCTAGTTTCATCCTATGTCATAATATAGGTACTTTAAGAAAACTCGCTTTCTATTTAAAATATGTATTAGTAACAAAATTGAAGGGACTACGATTATTAAGGTTGCAAAATCTTCTAGTTGTAATAGCCAGTGTTATGTCTTTATACTACGTGTAGAGCTTATTTTTTGGTTATTATAACCGATACGTCATTATAAATGATGTTGTTATAAACGGTTTTGACGGTAAAATGTAACCAAGTAGGAAGGTACATAATACATATATAGATATAAATAGATATAGATATAAAATAAATATAGATATAAAATATTTGCTTGATTTCAGAGCACAAATTCTCAACTAACCAAAGTACTCTACCCTAAATTATACATAATTAAATAGTTGCTGAGACAATTACAGGAACCCATCGATTTATTATTCAGGAACCTAAGTAAAAAAGTATTGTCTATTGATATGAGCCCCTCGTTTCTTGGAAGCCAATTCAACAAAAGGTTTAATGTTAATGGGTGCTGCGGGTCTTTAAAAATGCAACAGCTGCTCACCAGCACCTTACACAATTTACCTACTTATATTTTAACCTTTCTGCACTTCAATAGCAGGTGGTTCGTAGTGATAGTCAGCCATCTAATATAATTCTGCACCTGTTAATAGGTAGAATTACCTATAATGTTTTTAGAAACGCAAAGTTCAACGCTGATTTAAATAGTTCAACTAATAACTAATATGAATGCGCAACGATATTTTTTTTATAGTAATAAAAATCATAATAAAGGTATCATTAAGTAATTCATAATTTGTTACAGAAAGACAGGCATCGAGGTGATTGCAAAAAAGTTTCGGTTTTTACGCACCCATCATGTAACTTCGTATTTTTTAATCCTAAGCCTACATTTTATTAAAATAGTTGCAAGGGCAATCCTGATTCGAAGTTTCAAGGTCACAAAGGAAGAGTGAACGCGTCCGGTCGAGAGGAGGTCGTGGCCGCCCTCGCCACCCCGAACGTTCGGCGCGGGACCGAACGGGTCAACTTGCCAAACTAGTTCTTTTATTTCCGACCTGCGAAACAGGTGAGGTGCAAACTGATCATATGGACAGTTCCTGTAGTTCCTACCTACCTGTCATCCATGACTCATGCGTTGCTAATCTAATATTATGTACCTACATTGTGTAGTACTAATTAGAATGACACCGCGTTTTGTAAATGCTTATCGTGCTCGTCTTTATATTAAACGCATTGTTTTTTATTCCAGGTCGGGAAGTCGGGCTAGCATAGCGACTAGCGAGTAGGCAAGTCATCAGTACGCGCGAAATTGTTTCGGGCGGTCATCGCCCCTACGTCCTTCGTGTTATGCGAACACTTACACAATTGCTAGTTATTAGAGCATATTGTCATTATTTGCAAGACAATAACAATAGTGATACCTTTACAATAGTAACAAACAAGTCAGCCAAAAAATAATGAATAATGTTTCGTTCCTATAGCAATAGTTTCTTTCTAGCGTAATCAATTACTTATGCAGCTTATCACTGAACTTATCAAGTGATATCAACCAAGGTCCGGTAGCGGTTAAATACAATCTTTAAGGACTAGGGACTCGGGCCACGGCTGCGCAAACGGGTCATTGGGTCATTTCAACATACCTACTCGTACATAGAGAAGGTTCACAGTTCACACCCACCATTTGATAGGTGTTGTAGTCTGCACATTATCTACACTAAAATATAACAGCATAGTTCACGACGACGTCACTGGCCAAGTAGCCCTATTTTTCTTCACCATAGCCTAATATTTGACATAAATATCGGTGATTCAGGATCAAAACGAGAGTTTCTTCTGATAACAGTAAAAAGCCCGTCAAGTGCGAGTCGGGCTCGCACACAAAAGTTCCGTACAATCGTATCGATTCTCTTTAAATTCTTCACGTAAGCGACGCAAAATGGTGCCATAATACCCTGATGAGCAGAGCTAGTGTATCGCTTTTCGCGAGGTAGTCTACAATGAATTTGATGACACCCTAAAAACTGACGCCATCAAGGTGATACCAGCCTGCAAAAAAAACGGTCCGACTCGCACACGAAGGTTCCATACCATTGTACAAGAAATAACACTTTTTAATTTTTATCGAGATGTAACCACAAATTCCCGGTTTTCGGATTTTCCCTTTACTTGTGCTATAAAACATTGCCCACGATTCTAGATCAACGGGAAGTACCCTATATGGTTCAAGATCCTACCGCCGCCAGACGTTCCTTATTTTCTGAGAAACAAAATGTGTGGGATAGGGCAGTGCTAGTGCGTACTTTTAACGTACCTACGCATATTTGCTAGCTAGCTATTGCTAGATCTTGCTCTGATACAACGAAGTGAGATACGGAACCTTAAAACTGGTTTCTCCAGATTTTTTCCTGTTTACGGATTGTTATTTTGACCGGAGTGTATAGTTAATGGTGAAAAACCATTAACAGGCTCTCTCTCAGGGCAGGGTTCATACAATCGTAGTTTAGTGGTGTTTTAGATTTTTCTAAAAATATGTAGTTTTAAAATTACAGGGGCTCAAAGATTTGTATGAAATTTTTTAAGACCGCGTAACTTTGAAACCGAATATTTTAACAGAAATCTGGAAAACCACAGACATAGATATTAGTTTCTAGAATATGTCTCCAAAATTTCATGGACTTTGGTTGCTTAATATTCAAATGAAATTGGAACTACGATTGTATGAAACGAGTGACAGAGAGAGCCCTCTTAAGGTTGTAACTATTGCCAGTCACAAATCTGATCTTGGAGATCAACTTCAAACATTTTCATTTTCGACCGTTCACTTTTGCCCCTTGCCGTCATGTTTCCATTTGCAAGTACATAATATAATAAATTCAACAGTGATTTTCGGTACAATATAATTGCTTACACAAGTGTAAATTAAAAATGTATAACACCCCCGACAAGTGAAGGTTACAGTAAATAGAAAAGAGCTGATAACTTTCAAACGGCTGAACCGATTTTCTTGGATTATAGCTAAGAACACCTCGGTCAAGCCATTTTTCAAACAAAAAAAAAGAAATTAAAATCAGTTCATTAGTTTAGGAGCTACGATGCCACAGACAGATATACAGATACACACGTCAAACTTATAACACCCCTCTTTTTGGGTTGGGGGTTAAAAATTATTTATTGCTCGCTTACCTTATCGTTTCTACTATTTCTAAGGCTCCATCGTGTTTGTCCTGTAACAAACAAAACTAAATTATTTTACGTTGTCTGACTAAAAATAAATAAGTAGGTAACTAGTTCAGAGATTTTTTAAAAAGATAAAACTATTTTCTGGCTACTCCTTTTAAAATACCGCCATAGGTGGTTCATACTTATTTATATACACGTTACATACGTGCGTGCGTATGTACGTTTGACAGGTAGGTAGGTCTTATAGCACAAGTAAAGGAATAAATCCGAAAATTGTGAATTTGTAGTTATATCTTTTAGTAGTAGTCTCAAAAAAATTAAAATGTATTTCAATTTTACAAAGTAAGATAACTATACCAAGTGGAAGTGAAAAGGTTTTGCCTGTATATTCTAAAACAGATTTTATTTATTTTTATACATAATGGTTTTTGATTTATCATGCAAAATGCCTGAAAAATTACCCGAGTACTCGCACTTGGCCGGTTTTTTGACTATCAATAACACAACTCATCCATAATAATTCAGATAGGTATGAAATATGGAATGTGTTTAGGCATAGATAACTCCAGAGGTAATAAGTTTAATGAAACTAATTTCCTAATCCTAATTGTTTTTAATTTGTAGCAATGACCTAATTACATATTATAGTTTCATTTTTATCTCAGGTGATCTAGTCTTCTCTAGTAGAGGCATTTCTAATCACTATTCACTAATGATATGCATGCAGATGCATTTCGCTATAATACTAAATTCATGTTTACCATTTATTTTTGTTTTTTTTTAGGAATTATACTCCTAGAAGGAGTAGATACATAATAGTGCAATGGCTGGGGTTTGATCCTCTCCTAACTGTTAATGTATCGAGGGTCTCTATCATCATCATTCAAGGCACCACTTTTATGCTGTCCTTTCTTAGATATATTATAATTTTTTTTTAAATAAATATAGCAACCAAACGAGCAGGCGGGCCACCTGATATTGTGATTACCGCCGCCTATGAACATTTGCAGCACCAGAGGAACCACCGATGCTTTGCTGGCTTTTGAGGAATTTGTTGGTCTGACCCTTGAATAACCCCATATTATAATCTTATGGGGGACACCACCAATGGGAGTTGATTGAACAGTTTACACGTGCATGGAAAAAAGGATCTGGCACAATGGGCGGTGGAAGTGCACCAGACACCCAGGTGGTAATTATTAAGTTCTCAGTCATCATTATTATAATACACTGCCTATGTTTATGCCAGTCTATGTTTTCCATACTAACTTGTTTCCATGGTTGATTTCAAACTACGGAAATATAATATAATATATAAATATCGCTCACCCTACTTTTAAATGTCACTGTTCACACTTAGTGTAATATACTTAACAGAATTTTAGAAAACTGTCATTTTAATCTATTTAAGTTTGATAATTAAGTACAATAGAATTAAGTATAAAAGAAAATACAGAATAAAACTTTATAATTAAAACCATTGTAATAAATAAAAATTTAAAATGGTTCAAGGTCAAACCTTAAGAATAGTTCAAGGTTAGGTGTCAAAAACCTGTATATTTTTATAGGTATATATATTATTGTAAGTGTTTTTATTGCCATAACTTTGGATGGAATGTTGATGGAAAATATGAAAAAATAATAAAAGCCAAGGTGGAGGATAATTTCACTGTGATCAATTGATTATTGATAAACCATTTAGAAAAGGTGTTTTCTAAATAGTGGTAGGTATACCTACCTAATGTTGTTTACTAGATCCATATGCTCAGATTGCCATTAAAAGATCAGTTTAGTGATAAGGCCGCCTTTGCACCCTACCACAAACCTCTTGTTTTTATGTTTAAGTATGTTTCTGTGGAAATAAAGCTTTGTAATACTACTACTATGAGGTAAAAGGTAGGTATTAGTGATAAGTTATTACTACTCCCATTAAACTTTATATTATTTTTATAACTGTAATGTGTGTAATTAATAAACAAAATAAAAATTATATTCCTTTCCTATAGGAAATGTGACTAACCAGCCAAATTACTTATATTTATGATATTAAATATTCAATCACCTATTACCAGATAAGTATAATTTATAAATGCAACAAACTCTTAAAATAAAATTAACTACTCAAAATTTTATTTTTGTATGATGTTGAGATATAAAATAGATGTCTATAAAAAACTGACCTATAAACTAAGTCTTAAGTACCTAACCATCCACAATAATATCAAAATTATAATGATGAACCAAAAAATAGGGCAATGGGCATTACCTATACCATTTTTTTTGAATATCTAAAATCTAGATCCATAAAATCTATGTAATGGGCATAACAAAGACAAGTGTCCTTGAAAAGTATAATCAGAGGCCATAAATAGGAATTATGTAAGGCTACAGGCAAATTCACAGGTCAAGTTTAATAATATCTGGGGTATTTTAACTAAAAAGCTGTTAACTGCAAAAAACAATTTTTGAATTATAAACATGGGAATCTTCAAAAACTAATGTTTCAAAAAAATAATGCTTTACCTTGCCTTGGTCTTACCAAGGTTTTTAGTTTGATACTATTAGCAAACATTTTTAGAAACATCTGTTTTTTTTGAATTCGCATATTTTTTAGTGATAACTTTTGAACTTTTTTGCAGTTAACAGTTTTTTAGATAACATAGGATGGCACATATGTAAAGCAATATGTGATACTTCAATAAGTATATTTTTCTTGAATGATAATATTAATAGCATTCAAACTTTGTCAGTAATCTATAACTAGCTATATATTTTTATTGTATGACTAGATGATGCCCGTGATCTATGAGGGGACTGCAGAAGATCACAAGCCTATATATTTTATTTAAAAAAACGGCCAAGTGTGAGGCAGACTTGTGCACCGAGGGTTCTGTACTCAGGTTTTTTTTTTGACATTTTGCACGATAAATCAAAAACAATTATGCATAACAATAAATAAAAATTTGTTTTAGAATGTACAGGTAAACCCCTTTCATATGATGCCCCACTTGGTATAGTTATCTAACTTTGAAAATACTAATTATTTATTCATGAACACCTTTTAATTATTATTTTTGTGATATAACTGGTTTTCAGATTTTTTTTCTTTACTTGTGCTATAAGATCTACTTAGCTGCTAAACATGATTCTAGGTCAACGGGAAGTACTCTATAGGTTTTCTTGACAGATACAACAGATAGACAGACAGACTAAAAAGTGATACTATGAGGGTTCCTTTTTCCGTTTGGGGTATGGAACCGTAAAAATCGTTGGACAGACTGTGAAAAGGTAACAGATAGACTGATGCACTTTGCCAGTTATATTATTACTGTAAATTATGGCATTAAATCAACTTTATCAATAACTTAAAACACTGGACTATTACTCTGAAACTATTAGATCTGTAGAACTATAAGAATACACTTATTATTTCAACTATCAAGTTATAATTGTAACTATTAGGACATATTATTCCAAGACTCTACATTGCAGTTGTTCTTTTCATCTTGTTTCAGAAGTCATCAATACATTATAATTACTTATTAGTATGGTAAAGATGTAATCAAAACAGTTTAACCTCAATTCCTAATAAGTATTAATATCACTTTATCACCTAACCAATATACACATGACTTTTTGTTTACATGTGCAGTCTGGGAAAATATAAACAAAAATTGGTGACCTATTTGGAATGGATAATATTAATTAATTGATGATATGATTTTATCTCAGTTCTTGAGTTCTATTCCAGTGTGAAATGTAAATAAAAAAGGACGGTTAAAGACTACGCAACAGTGTGTACATATCTAAAAAAAGCCGACACCTTGACAAAACACGAGGTCAATACACTCCACAATACACGGTCCATGTGATGGGCAGTGCGATGAGCTATCGATGACCATTATTACAATTTGAGAACTAAGATTAACAACAACAGCGAGAAACCAGGGAGCAAATTAAGGATTTACAGCAAGCAAAGGCTCCAGTTTATCCATATATAGATATTCAATATAAACTATACTGCACTCGTCAGTATTTCAATTCAAAATTAGACTTTAAATTACGAATCAATTAAAGCCTATATGGTGATTATTTCTACTATTATGCGTTTGAAACTTTTATTAGCACAACATTGTTTATGTTTTACAGCATAACAGTGTATGATAATATTTCTTACCGAGCCATGACCCGATGTGAGGGGCCATGTATAAACAACAGGTTCCGCGCCTGCAGGAGAGTGCAAGCGTAAATCCAAAGCCATGATAAGATAACCGCTGCATTAATGCACACTCTTTTCACTTATACACTAAATTTATCACTATAAACAATTGATATTAACATAATTTCACTGCACTTTCACACACACACACTCTGAACTAGGCTGGGCGCCATGTTGAAAATAATACCAATCAAATCATGGCCGACAGATAGTGTTGTCATTTGTCAAAAATATTATGAAAAAAAATATGCGCGGATTCTAGATGGTCTGTGATCTAGAGAATCAATCCATCAATCCTTTTAAAGTCGGATAAGCAAAGCGGTAATGATTGATATAATATTATTACTTCCATTTAATCGTTGCCAATCGTTACAAAAATTATACCATAACTACAAGTGGACAAAGAGCTCGCGAGGGCCAGACCTTCGTTATTTTAAAAAAACTGAAAGTCCCTCTGCGTATTATCCCTAGCACAAAGGAAGAACAATCGATGAAGCTTGGATCATGACCTAGCTTTGGGAGATAACAGGTAACAAACGTGTACAAATAGATAATACATCAAATTATAAAGTGTTTTTCTTTTTAAGGTGGAAGCGACGGGCCTGCCCGCGAAATTCAAATTTAAATTTGGTTTTTCGTAATTTGTGAACTAATACGACAACGAAGGCTTATGGCATTATAATTCCAACAATGGTAGTATCATCCTTACCAGGTTTATATAAAAAACTTTACTTAAAAGGGTCCAGTTTAAGAAATTAGTTCCAGTGTCGACTATTCTCACAAATTAGTCGATACTAGAATTAATATTCTAGATATAATATTCTTCGAAATAGTATAGGAAATCACGTCATTCATTGCCAGACACTTAGGTGTTGTGGCCACCTCCTGCCAGACATCCTTAAACTTTAACAATTTATTGAACTTTAAGTGTCTAGCAGGGAGTTGCCACGGTCCCGGTCGTGCTCAGTAGTTGCCGGCCATGGACTATGGTATTCATGGCAAAGAGTATAGTAAAGTAATACAATCTACGTTAGAGTAACTAAGGTTTAGGACTAGAAGGAATCAAACCATGAAAATATGAAAATGGCATGAACCAACCAAACACGAAACCCCAGACCAGAAATCCGGATGCACGAAACCCATAACGAAACCAAACAAAAAAAATACAAATGTCTTGTCTTTGGCCATTTTACAAATTGACATTTGATTTGGGATCTTTCATGGATCTTTTTGGTCTTTTTTTCTGGTCGGTACCTATCATGTACCTATATATATCTTGTTACAGTAGGTAGGTAGGTACCTCGTCATGGTCGGTACGTGGTCGCCAAAGAGTATGTAATCACTACGTTAGGTACTGACAAGACCAAGAATGTTTTGACTTTTGGAACTTATTTGAATAACATTGACGGGGGGGCTGTAGTAGTAGACCAAAGGTTGCCAGCAAATAAAATCTCGATTTTAAAGAATAATAATATGTTGAAAATGTCAATGTTAAAAAGCGAGTAAGTGCACCTATCTAATTTGAACTGAATGAGAAATTGGGAAAGTCACCCCTGTTTCTACAGCGAGAAAGAATAAAAACCATTGATAGGCCATGGGTTGTAGCACAAAGGCTGCCAGCAAATAACGCCATCCCTAATTCCACATCGAAAAAGAATCATAAAATAAAAACCGTTAATAGGCCATGGACTTGTAACCTATCATGTATACCTGCTTCATTACTATGTTTACCTATTGCTAAATATAGCTTTAAGATGCAGACACATTTATGCTGTATCTATAATTATCGTGGGGCTATGTATATGGAATGGCTTGAGTATTTATAAAAAATAGTGAATTTCAGATTTTTTACTTAGCAACACCACATAGAAGGGGACAGCGTGACACACAAGATCATCACAAGATGGCGGTGTTAGTTGCGATTTTGGCTCAATATGTTATTGTTATTGGTCTGTGATTTTGGCCACGCGCCAAAAGCGCCTTGTCACACGGTATTTTGTTTTGGATATATAGGCACAGACAATTATACAGGTAGTTACTGATTTGTCTGATTTATAGCATTTAGGCATAGTTTTAGATGGATTAGTATATACTATTGTATACCTCGTATACCTAGCCTAGATGTATTAATATGTTGTTTGAACCAAAGACTACAATTATTATACGTTTGAACTTCGAAGCATCTTCCCAGGATCTACCTGACTTTAATTTTTAAGGCATTTCAACTGTGCGCACATAAATCAGAATATTTACTTTTAGACTAGTATTTTCCTTGCATAGTCCTTGTGCATTATAGCCTTCATAACTAGGAGACAAATGTAGGTACCTATAGCCTTTGGAATTTAGATTTTCGCAAGTAAATGAATTGTGATCAAATCGATGGTTGATTGACCGCCTCAGCAGTCTGTAATTATTTGGAATCAGTTATAGCCACTTAAAGCCAGTAATAGGATTTTTATATTAAGAGCTGTAGCCTGTGCTTACAGCTGTAATGCAAGACTTGTAGAAGTCAACTTTGGCAAGTCACATCCTAGGTGTGACTACACCGTAAACTTATCACGGACCCTTTGCTTTTAGCAATATTTATTTTCAAAGTGAACATAACAGGACAATATTTTTTCAGTTTAAACGGAAATGTCTGACTCAGAGGAGGAAGAAATTAAACTTAAAGATTTTAAAGAAATATCCGATGAAATAGAACGCTGCAAGAAAAATCCAGAAACTTCTGGAATGTTTGTATCTGGTTGGGATGATGCGGACCAAGACGTTGATATTGTGAAGAATCCAAAAGGTTAGCTTACCTTTAAACTTATTAGATTTCAAGCTGACACTGATACTAGTAGCTACCCATATAATTTTTCCACTCATCCCTACCACTAGGGATAGGTGAAAAAAAAATCCACTATTACCCACCAGGACAGATCTTCTAATTCTTTGGGGCTATGCAGGTTCTTTTATTCCCTGTATCACTTTGACCATCTTCGATCCAAAGTGATTGCCACATTTTTTACAGCTTTTTGTCAATACTTGTGGCTTCCAGATACAGCAGCAATTTTGTGACTGGAATTAGAGTACCTTCAATGTGTTTTCCTAGGTGGAGACTGGATGTATGCATTAGACTGGCTCCAGGGCAATAGCATATTATGTGTATCAGTCTACACAGACTCCCAACATAATCTGCAGATATTATGCCCCGCTTCTTAAAGTTGTATGTGTCTGTTTAGTCCACAATGTCTCATTAGAGATCACACTAAAATACATAGGTTTTACCTTAACGCTAGCACCTCAAAGGCTACCCTCTTGTTGAAGAATTTGACCAGCGGTTTTGAGTGGTTTAACCCTGGCAAGTTGTTCAGCAGTTGAGTGTATCATAGTAGCAGTATGTTAGAATACAAGCTACCTCTGTAAAATATCATGATCTTTAGTTATATTGATTTGGCTATAAAAAATTACAAGTAGATTTTTGTATTATTTTCATTATGCTTTTAAGTAGACATTCTGTATTATTTTCATTCGCTGAATAACCTACTTCTATGTGTATTAAGATGTGATGAAAGTTTTAAAAATAGGTTTTATTTTTCATTCTAGAAAATCCGATTGATCATGTTTTGTGGGCAGCAGAAAATGGTGAGCTTGAAACTTTGAAAGAACTTATAACAAAACAACCAGGACTAATACATGCCAGGGATTCGGATGGCTACACTCCTTTACACAGAGCCGCTTACAGCAATCACATAAATATAATCTCATATTTACTTAGTGTTGGGGCAAATGTTGGTGCCAAGACAGAACTTGGATGGACACCTTTGCACTCAGCTTGTAATTGGAACAATTATGCTTCTGCTGCAAGGCTTTTGGCAGCAGGTGCAGATCCTACTGCTTTGTCAGATGGAGGTTGGTATTTTATTTCTAAACTAGTACCTACTTGCCACTAGTACAATTTAGACCTTGAGTGTGTACGCTTTTTAACTCCCGGCTCAAAAAGAGGGGTGTTATAAGTTTGACGTGTGTATCTGTGTGTGTCTGTGGCATCGTAGCTCCTAAACGAATGAACCAATTTTAATTTAGTTTTTTTTTTTGTTTGAAAGGTGGCTTGACCGAGTGTTCTTAGCTATAATTGAAGAAAATTGGTTCAGTCGTTTGAAAGTTATCAGCTCTTTTCTAGTTTTTTTATAGAGTTTTTGTGTCGGAGGTTTCTCAAATATTGAGTGTTATAAAAATAAAATTATATAGGTACCTATTTTTTTTTTCAGAACAAACACCTATGCATTTGGCAGCAGCTATGAGCCATTGTAAATCTACTTTGCTTATTTTGCTTCTCCGAGAAGATCTTGTGGAAATAGCTAGAAGACGCAATCATTCTGATGAAACCCCTGAACAGTTGGCCCGTGGTCATGGAATCTATGCACCCCTGTTTGATATGGTTTTACCTGCTGCATCGCACATCAGATCATTGTCCTTTACTTGCAATCCCTATGTAAGGGCTCAAAATGATTAATTAATTATTTATTTATCTATTTCAATAGACCATTAGGTACTTACTCATATTAAACAAAAAGGAAAGTAGGCGAACTTAGTAGTAAATGTTTGTTATTTGATATAGATGTAATTTCTCTTACCATAAATAAAACTACATTATAATATTGAATAATGGGGTATAATTTCAAGTTCACTAAACTTAGTTTTTATTGACACCTTTACAAATTAAATTACAAAATTCCAGATTTAATGTAGTTACATTTTATTAAAAAAGATAATATAAATAGCAAATAATATTGACAAGAATTTATCTGTACAATTTTGGTGTTAAATTTTCGATTACATACATTGCACCTGATACAAGGTAACTTTCAGTATGAAGGTTTTTCAAGCTTATTATTAAATTTCTTTTATCGATTTTGCGGAGTTCACTGAGATTTTGTCTAGTTTCAGGAGACATATATGGCAATATTAAACAACCTAGTCCTAGACACTTGCATCTAATACAGTTTTTCCATATTTCAATTAAGTCCTCATCTTTAATCACTGGACAAACTGGTAATAAATTTAATGCATTAAGACATTTACTTTTTTGGCGATCAGTAATGGGATAGTCGGCTCTTTGGAATGGAGACAAAATTATAGCTCTCCATGCTGAATAAATAACATTATCAGGTGGATTTTGGACTTTCAAGAGTAAAGGAATCATTTCTTCGTGTAAGGATTTATGCAGTAACATAGGTATAATTTCACGCATAAGCTGTACATTCCCAAATTTATCAGTCAACTCAGCCACAATTTTTAAACTTTCTGTATTGTTTCCAGCAACTTGTAACAGTTGACCTAACGCGATAGTTTTATTCTGCATAAACGTAGCAACCACCCAGGGTACATCAATTTTTTCAAGCTTAACGACATATAAAAGCTCTAATAAAGACATCCACAGGACATCACGTTGACGATTAGTAACTTTGATAGCAGTGTCAGAATCAATTACGCTGATTAAACATTGTAATGCACGAAGTTTTTTGCATTTGTTGTGATCACTTTCTTCATCAAAAGCAATTCTTGACAAATAAATTGCTCCCATTTTCGGGCAAGTAGCTTTTAAAATATATTTAGCTGTTATTAAATCTTTGACTTCTAGACCTAGGCTTTTGTTGTCTTTGTATGTTTTTTCAAGAATGTTTTCTAATATTTGGATTCTTATGGAGCTAATGTTTATGCTGTTTTTATCGGCTATTTCATTTGCAGCGCGATTTATGTCATGTCGAGAAAATTTTTCCACAAAATTTGGATGCAAATATAAAGCGTGTATAAGCTGCGCGGGCTCAGTGGACAGACGTATCAGCTCTTCACACGCCCAATCTATTTTATGTAAAGCATGGCGAGTCGACAATGTAGAGTGTATCTTTTCCATTTGCTGCACAGCACGATTGGCAGGTTGAAGCGTAGCCCAGCGCTGTGAAAATTGATAGCAAAGTTGAGCTGCAGCAACCTGATCTGCTCCTCTGGCACATCCTTGGAGAACATAGAAAAGACACGCCCCCGCCCATTCCATATTTGCAATATGTCGTACACATCGATGAGCTGTACGGAGCAAAGGTTCTTCGAGGGATATTAAGCGCCAAGGCTCGTTAACCTTCGTCTCATTATCGTTACTTACGAATCTTTTGCGGTTTGTCATAGTTTGTTTCACGGCGTTGCTGCAAATCATATCCTTGGCTGTCTGTATCTCGTCATCGAGCGAGAGTAATGCAACTACGGGTAACCAACGTTCGTATGTTTCTAAAATAATTTCAGATTTTAAATTCGACCACATGTCATCACGCATAAAAAGATGAAAGGGTAATCGGTAATGTCCAATTTCAGGAAACATTCCTTTAACTGAAAAGAGTTCAAATTCATACTGCTTGGGACTACTTTTTCGCTGATAACCTTTTAAGAAATTCAGTAAATAGTATTGCTTTAAAATTTTCGATTCATTACTTGAAGAAAATATCATTTCATAAATACACAAAAAGACTTCATAGAAATATGGATTAATAGAAACAGGACACCCATATATCATCACTTCTCCATTTTTCCAAAAATCATTTAAAATGTCCTTCAAAGTTTCTTTGTTTTCAATACTTTGCCAAATTACCTTGCATTTGGGCATTAATTGTTCAAAATCATTTTCTATGGCAAGTTCACGAAAACCTAGTTCGTTTTCTACTATCTTGTATTTCAAATTCCAATTTGTCAGTACAGATACGAATAGCAAGGAAAACCCGTCGCTGTGCGAAATATTTAGAGTTCGGCATAAATCGATAAGTCTCTCGAAGGTTGTATTTGGGCAATTTCGTAAAATATGAAAGAGTAGAACCTTGACATCCCACGTCTCTTCATTACTTTCCGGAAGGACAATTTCGGATAAATTGATATTGAACTTTGATTTAAGGATATATTGGGGAGGATATGAAAAAGCACTTCCTGGAAAAATGTTTTCAAGTGCAAAAGTACGTCGAATTAGGGGATTCGAAAGGAAATGCATTGCAGCTGGAGATAAAGATTCCGATTGCCCACGTAGTAGGTCTAAAATCCAAATTTTGTCTTCTGTTACTTCAGTACTACTCCTAAGAGTAAGTAATAAACTTGTTACTAAAACTTGATCCAAATCTTGTGAAGCGACTACTTTTGATAGGAGCCTTTTAGTAACTTGGTCTCTCACTTTAAAGAAGTCGTCGGAGAGAATAGAGCCTGTTTTTATTGACTGTTTCAATTCGTTTGCAAAAATACGAAAAGGAATGAAGTCACTTTTGCCAAGAATATTTGTAGTTTCTGACTGCAATAAATTATTATCAGTAGAAGATGAACAATAATAGTCAATTAAATCGTTCATGGTGTTCAATGAAGACATAGGTAAAAATATATATTGAAACTTCCAAGCTATGGAAAGATTTTTTAAGATAACGCCAGCGTGGATCAACGAATTAAGTATCGACAAGTAGTTAAGTAAACTGTGTAAATGTTCTTCGTCGCAATTAGACAAAACTTCTGATAATATTTCGTACGACTCTAATAAAAGAGTAGAGTTTTGACCATCTTTGTATTGCAATAAAACAGATAAATCATTAGTTTTTGAAGGATTTCTCACTATGAGAGATTCAATAAGCACGCGTACATTTTGGCCTGCAGAAGTTCGGCGCAGTAGGGTCATTAACTTTGATTGTTCCCCACTTATTAGTTGCAACATGCATTTGCCGCGTCCAGAACTTGAAATAACTTCCTCACTTTGTCTTAATTCATTCAGCGCACTTTCGCGACTCTTACTGTTGTTGATGCTATTTAAATTTAAAAATATGTTGAACGAATTTTTAAGGTAGTACAAACTCTCAATTGAATTTATTTCAATTTTATCTAATAACAAAGACCCCTTCAGAAAATCTGTATAATTTCTTTCTAACAGTGGGTTTGTAGTTTTACTTGTAATTATCTGTTCAAATTTATGTTGAATGGTTTTGATTAGAATTCGTTGGGTTCGATTAGACAAGTTCTTGAAATACTCTAATGCCAATTTTGTTTCACAGTCTCGTAAACATCGGTCTATATACAAGGCATTAGCGTAGTTGGCGTGGGTTGTTAAAATACTTGTGATAACTTTTAAATCATCCCTATCAACTGTTGGTGCATTAATTAATTTGTGTATAACTAGAACATAATCCGTGCAGGTTAAATGAAAATTGTACTTCTTAAGAATTACTTTGATTTTGGAGTAATTTAGTTCCTTGTAAATTTCTTGCGCTAACATGCGATCGGCGTCAGTGAGTGTAAAATTTTTGAAAGCTAGGGCAGCTGCTGCAGCAGCAGTCGCTAAGACATTTGTATCCCATGGTACATCTAATACTTTGAGAACGTTAAGTAGGCAATCTAATCTGTTGGTAGGGGAATGAAATGAGTTAAGCAAAATTTTGAGACGATTACCATCAATACAACCCCCACTACTTGCAGCTTCACTTTCTACAAATGATCGTAGGGTGTCATCTATTTCAAGTAAATGTCTTGAAGTATAAGACGGCAAGCTCTCTTGTAGAAACAATTCTAGGTCCTCTGTATAGCATCTGCGTAGCATGATAAGTGCAATTTCAGATGGACTCTGTGAACTGAACTCACTGAGCAACATGTTGATTTTATACTTATCTTTTAGTTCCATTATGTAAGTTATGTGACCTTTTATAATATCAAGATCATCAACTGAAATAGGTCTCACACAAATAGATTTTATTGAAGTTTCTAAAACCTCTATAATAGCTGCTATGAATTTTAACCCTATTTTTGGCCAATATGGGGACTGTTCTAAAAGAAAAACTCTATCTGTGGTCCATTTTACAAACAAATCAATGTAAAATGGATTTTGATCCAACAGAGGTGGAACAAAGTTCCGAAACCATATCACAAGAGCGCCCATTTTAATGTTGTACGGTATAGCATTTAATATGTTATTTACATCATCAGAGTGCAATGTATGCTTAATTTCAGTGTATTTTAACCAACATATTGTGGCTAGATCCAAATCAGACTTTGATATAAATGTCACACAAAGTTCAATGAATTTTTGTTCAAATATGTTAATACCCTCATAACAATTGCCTCCTTTAAAAAATATATATTCCAACAACTCTGTTTTTATTATCGTATCAGAAATTAAAGTAATAAGTTGTTGGTCACCTGTTGCATAAATTCGTTTTTGGAGAGGGTATACAATTGGCTTATACAGAAGGTTATGATGACAAAGTGCTGATGCTGTGTTGACAAGGAAGGCAAAATCATCAATTTCATTAAATAATACCTGTAGGTTTGGCAGTATCTGCTCAGGTATTTTACAACTAGATAAAGTTTCATCAACTAATGATTTCAATTGCAGTTTAAGTGTCTCTTGAGATGAAAGTTTTGTCTTGAATCCAATTGAATAATTGATGTCTTGATGTTCTGTACAAATTGACAATGCTGCATAGTGGAGTCCAATCTGAAATTAAATAGTAATAAATTTTACTAACGTAAAACATAATATGCAAATAAAAGCAAAATAAAACAGCTTATTGAATACACAATACACTTTCCTAGTTAGTTTAACTAATTAACCGACTTCTAAAAAAGGAGGAGGTTCTCAATTCGTTGGAATCTTTTTTTTCATTACTTGTTTCATAGTAAACAATAAAATATATTGTTCTAGATAGATGTAGCCCATGACTGTCCCAGTATGTAGGTTTTTGAAAATCCTGTGGAAACTTTGATTTTCGGTGACAAAAGTAGCTCATATTCATACCTGGAATGCAATTTATCTCATCCTAAATAGATGATGCACACAATTTCATACATGTGGATATTAAAAAAATTCCCATAGAAACTCTTTGATTTTCCAAGGCATTAGCATTTATAATATGAGTATGTGTGTCTTCTTCTTTTTAGGTTCTTCATCTATACTAATTAAGCAAATAGAAAAATGTGTTTGTTTGTTGTCCAACCCAAATTATAATTAAGTGATATTGCTTACTTATAAAATTTTAACCATGTTATTAGTTTGTGATATATAGTTAAAAAAATTGCATTATGTTGTTTAGCATAATGTTGTATGACATCCTCATGGTGTGCCAACTACTGAGCATGGGTCTCCTCTCAGAATGAGAAATATTTGGCCATAGTCTACCATGCTGGCCAAGTACAGATTGGCAGACTTCACACATCTTTGAGAATATAATGGTGAAATCTCTGGCATGTAAGTTTCTTCATGATGTTTTCTTTTACTGTTAAAGCAAGTTTCATAAGCACTTAATGGCTTGAAACACATAACTCCAACAGTTAAAGGTGCATGCCAAGGATTGAACCCCAGCCGCTCGACTAGGAGGCTCACATCTTAACCGTTTATAATATTATAATAAGTAGGTAAGTATATAAAAATATGAACGTACCTCCTCTTTATTCCACGTAATATAGTAAAGTATATCATTGTAAGAAGCCAATGGAAAATACTGTGAACCAATGTTTTCAAATTCAAAAATCAAATCAAACTTTTGATTGAGAATCCACATTTTAAAATCAGTAGCTATGACAATCATTCCATTCCAAAGAGAGACATACTTTAGTTGAGGATGGATTGCAATCACATCAGTTAAGCCAGTACATAGGCATTTTAAAATGAGTTTGCCTGAATCTATACAGATATCCATTCCATTGTATTCATTTCTAGTATCATAGTGAATTGCATTGACAGGTATTTGAGCTTTATCCAAGTTGACACTGGTTTCCTTTGTATTTTTAACAAATTCTTCCTCTAAAGCATCTTTAGTGAATGAAGTAACCAGTCGTTCGCCACTTTCGCTTATCAGAATTAATTGGGAATTGTATATAGCAAATCGTCGAACCTTGTAATTTGCATTACTTATGCATTTAATTTCCATTAGAGCACCGTTTTTCAGGCTAACAACGAAGAGTTCTCCCGTACTTAAAGCCACCCAAATATTTTCATTGTATATTATTTGATGCACTATAGGACTTTGAAATGAATGTGAAACAATTGTTTGGATTTCATTTGGGTCTGTAATATCCAAAATATGAACAGTCTTTTTGTCTTCGTAAATAACAATTTTTGGATAAATTAGTTCAGCGTGTACGCAGTTTAATGTATCAAAACCGCTGATTTTCTTTATGCACGATCGTATTATCGTCATTATTTACATCGGTTTTTGAAGATCAACAAATACTTCCCTCTTTTTGAACTCTATTAATAATAACACCACTTTTTCACAAAAGCACAAAAGCGAAAACTAACGTTCATTTTTTAAAAATTCAAAATTATCTGTTGACTTTTGGTTCATATTTTGACACTTAGTTTTGACATCTATCGATGACTAAAGAATGAACGAGGACTTCGTCTGTGTTGGTGGTAGCTGGCGGGCGTGCTCTGTCTTTTTGGAGTGTTTTTTTTTTGTTAAAACTGACTGAAAAGCACTCTAAAGGGGTTCCGTGCGTGTGTCGGCGGGCGCCGTCACAGATGAAGTCCATACTTGTAAATAGTTTGCCTAACTTGTTACAAATAACTACAAACTTGACATTGGCTAATCTTTGTAGAGCCAGACGAGAGAAAAAAAAAAGAATGAATGAATGACTGTAGGTACAGTTGCGAAATTGCGAGTCATGAATCTTTTTTTTCTCTCGTCTGGCTTTATACACAGAATCATGAATCTATAAACCTGGATTGCTTACTCTTAATACCTAATACTGTCGGTCGTTAATAATTAATCGCAATCCCAGTGTCGAGCGAGAGCGTGAGATCGTATCCCAATCATCCCAATGGGCTTCGATCTCTTGTTCTAAGTTAGTCGGAGTAGGATTGCGATTAGTAGGTATTTGCTTCAAGTAAGTAACTATTGGACGATTGGGAGTTGACTCTCCATTACCTACTAACAACCTACTTCATGGCGGACCACAAAACTGCAGTACCATTGGCATTAACTCTATATCCAGTACAAAGAGCCCTAAGAAGATCCGACAGACAAGAGGGTAGAGAAGAAAAAAAAAGAGTAGGATGGTTTCTTCTGTTGCCACCAGACGCTTGCGGCAAACAACATAATTGACGTACTTCACGCTTGTGGCAAACAGCAAACACCACAGATGGCTTGCCTGCCAATCGGAACGCTCCAAAGCGTTGGCAAGCATACGCAAACACCCGTCCACGAGTTTGCTGTTTGCTATTTGTCACAAGCGTTTGGCGGTTCGATGTACAGCATTGGCAAACACCACAGTACCCACTTTTTTATCGGATCGAACGATAAGCATTCCCAAACGTGCTAATTTATACCCGTCCACAGGCTTGCCGGTGCTTGTTGTTTGTCGCAAGCGTCTGGCGGCACCATCCAGATGCGATGATGTACAATGACTGACATCATGCTAAACATTACGTTAACGTACAGTAGACACGGGTAACATTGATAACAGCGAGGGTTTTAGGATGCCATTAAAAAAGTTTTATATAAATGTATAAAACATTTTATTTATTTATTAAATAAAATTGTGTGTTCTTACGCCTGCGTCAGATGCTTGTGACAAACAGCAAACAACAAGCGTGTGGACCATATACTATCTCTATGGTGTGGACGGATGCTTGCATATGCTTGCAAACACTGTGGACTTTGGAACGTTCAAATATGAGTTGCACGGTCGCAAGAATTTGTATGTACAAATCTTGAAACTCGTGTAGCTTTTAATTTTTGTTTGTATCTTGTATGAAGCTAGTGACAGAAAAAAGTCCCTAGCCCTAGTCTATTAAGTACTTATATAAAATTGGTAAGACCTTTTGCTTTCGATGCTCTTTTACTAATTTTATATGAAAGGAGTATAAATAAAAGATATTTTAAATGAAAACCATTTTTTTCTTTATTTTAATAGGCGCATGCACAGCGCGTAGATTTTCGCAGAATGCAACTGCAAAAAAAACATGTCACGCCGCGCGCCGCGCCGCCGCATTATGATTTATGATAGGTACTTATAAATAATATAGTATGTACTTACTTATTAATTATCTAGGTATCTAAATCGTATCGGTAACAACACAGTTAATATAACTATATTATCACATATTCATTAACTCGTTAGCAAAGCTCATAACTACATATTCGAGGTACGCTAAAATTAATGTAGCTACACCTACCTGCCTACTTAAGTTATTAAAAAAGGTAGATAGCCGCTAGGTACATTAAGCGAAATGATGTATTCCAACAAAGAATAATAAATAAGTATCCAAGTGTGTAACAAATATCTAAAGATTATGTAAACTTTCTTTTAATTTGTAAATGAAAACAATAAACATTTTAGCATAATTTAAACTATAATTGCATCTCTTGTAGATATACTTAACTATTGAGGTCACACCTTAAAAGTTAAAATCAGTTAGTATGAAATTGTACGAAACCGTGTTCTAGGTTAGCTAATATTAGTTTAAATAAAGTTAAGGCACTATTTGAAGGCCTCAAAAGTTATTATAATTGGCTGGTATTATTTTAGTGGATCAGCTTTTTTTAGGGTTCCGTATCAAATAATTAAAAATGAATCGTTATGGCGTGACTAAGTCCGTCAATCGTCAAATCCGTGTGTCGTCTGTCCATTTGGGTCCGTCACGTCATCTGCTTATTCCAGTAGGTAACTACCTACTCATGCCATTGAAAGAATATTTTTAATAATGCTTACCCGATATTATTGCAAATGAAAGAATTAAAAAAATATTAAGTACTTAGTTAGTTACTTTTTATTACAATATTGCAAAAGGGGCCGAAGTTTTAAAGCTGGGTACGTAGATCTAATGGGCTTTATTATAATAAGGTTACATTTGCAGTTTGCACATTCTGAAATTGATATATATTTATTTTTAATCCTCTTAGTTTTTGACCTATGGTGAAAAATGTTAAAAATACCGTAGGTACCCCTTTTCTCCCAAGTTTAAAAATTCAAAATTTAAACGGATCTAAATATTTTTGATGCAGACTTAAATAATGAGTTTGCTTTTGAGACTAGATTAATTTAAGCAAATAACTAGGTATGTTTATGTTTCCTTCCAAGCTTCGGAACCCTCGATGGAAGCATCTAACTCGCACCCAATCCGGTTTTTAATAATTTTTAATAAGTACGCCACAGTTCACAATAAAAATAATTTAAATAGGGACACTTTCAATTTGTTTATAGAACTGACAATATTAGGTGAAATACCCTGAAGGACCTTAACAAAGTAATAAGCACATAGACATCGTAAATAGGTATATGTCACTTAAAAATATTTTACGTAATTTATATTTTTTACCTATTCATAAAATAAGCACGTGAGTAAAACAATGTTATTTTGGATTATACATAGATCGTATACTTAGGTATAGGTTGGAAAACAAAACATACTATAATACTTTACAGCTAATAAAATAACAGTTTATGCTGACTATAAATAGCTGCTAACATCTATTCTAGGCACTATTGTGATTGACTAAAGTGTATACCTACATTGCAGTCTTGAGTCTACCCAGATGCACTGCTTTTGAACTGTGAATTGCCTGCGCACGGTTGTTAACCGAGTACAACAAAGGAGAAATTGGCCGGCCAATGGTCGAGTCTGTTAATTACACACGGAACGGACAGAATGATCGTTGCCAACGAGTCATTCCTTTGGAACTTTCGAGGAGTAGGTAGGTACATAAAGAAAGACGTGTCACGATGGCCCAGGCCCCTTGTTTTTCTAAGGCTTAAGCTAAAATTCAAATGCAGTCCTTCTGTTTAGATATTACAGGCATGATGCATAACTGAAAAGATTCCTGCAGTAGTGGAGCGGAGCGGTGCGGAGGGGTATGATGACGTGCGCGAGAGCTCAGTGATTCATCAACTTGTATCGACACCCTCCTGCACCGCTCCTCAACCGCAGGAGCCTACTCAGTTATGCGCTATACCTATATTAAGTAATATGCAGACTGTAAATTCTCTTGAAATATCATGCGCTATGTTATAGGTACCTACTTAATATAATACAGCACTGGGTAGATACATATCTACCTATCAAGTTTTACTGTAGCCATATATCAAGCTTTCTTACAACTTGAGAGGTAGGTATGAGAATATCATATTACTATTATGAGTATACAAACTCATGCCAAAAGAGCACTGGTAGGCTATTTGGCATGGCTCCATAATGAGAGCTATGAAAAGGGCTCTTACCACCATAATAAGTATAGATAGGTACCTACGGCAGGAATTACTTAGTCAAGATGATGGTAAGAGATCTGATGAATTGATGCTGGTTCCCTGGGGACGGGGACGGCCCTAATGTGAGAAGCAACGCGCGTTTATATATTGCTCCATGTGATATAAATATCAAGGAGAAAGCATTTGCCGTGGAGATACTAGGGCCATGGAGTCTTAAGTTTGCTAAAAATCCCTGTCGGCCTACCATCAACGATGCTATTATTAACCAAATGCAAACATCAAATTGCGGAAAAAGCGGTAATAGGCTAGCTGGAGTCCTCCTATTTGGACGTCTGGGGTTCGATCCCGGGCACGTACGTTCTTCGGAGCTATGTGCGTTATTAGCAATTAAGTAGAATATCACTTGCTCTAATAACTAACGGCGAAGGAAAATATCGTGAGGAAGCCGGCATAATATCTGAGACTAGGTAGGTACGTAAAGGCAAAAATTCATGGAGAACCGCGTAAGCGACATTCTAGTTTGCTTTTTTATTTGTATTATGGTTTCATTCGTCGCATAGTAGCATCAACTAGTGAAATCAAAAATATGCATTTTTCGGCACTTTTTGTCTGTAATATTGATACACTGTTATTGCATTTACTTAAATGTAGTCCTCAATTATGGCTGTTTGATGCTAAAATAAATAAAATATTAAAAATGCGCTTTAAAGGACACGTTTGCGAAGGCACATAATAGCCCCCATTATAGACGGCAGGTTCTGCATCACTCACTCAATCAATCATGAGTGATGCCTGATGGAGCAGAGGAATGAGGATTATCCAAATGTTTGTCAGTTAAATATCAGTGATACCTTATCCCATTAGACTTTCGATTATCCTTTAGTCTTGCAGCCAGGGATCTCCAAAATTGACAGCAAAACTGATCGTCTAATAGTTCCAACAAGAGTTTTTTTTACTATTTTAGCAATTCGTCACAATTTCACATCCCTACGACAGTTACGAGGGTGTTAGTTGCCGCCAATTTCGCGCAGCTCGCGGTTGCCCAGCGGCAGCGTGGGCCGGTAGTTGTGCAGCACCTCCATGGCCTCCACGCCACAGGACGCTTCGCCGCATCTCAGCTTTCGCATTAGGGCCAGCTGAAACAGAATGTTAAAGTAACGTCAATTCTTACAGAATAAGGCATCAAGTCCATTAGAACATAATCCACACCTACCTACTTAATTTAATTATAAATGCGAAAGTGTGTCTGTTTTATCCAACAAACGACTATCTGGTTTTCTTCTGACGCTGCCCGTCAGCACTGGCGGAAAGCGCGTAGCTAATAAGCTTGTTTGCCGGAATGCTTACTAGTAAATGCATAATCGCTACCTATGGGCCTAATAAGAAAGCCTAATAATCATTCGGCGGGCTAGAGCTGTGCTTGAAATTTCTCTTCGTGGCTAAATCAAAAATGAGGAGATCCGTAGGAGAACCATAAAACTTGCAGAGTAACTGACATAGCTCTGGGTGCGAAGTTGAAGTGGCAATGGGCAGGGCACTTAGTTCGAAAAACCGATACATGTTGTTGGGGTCCCAAGGAGCTGGAATGGCGACCTCGCACCGGAAAGCTTAGTGTTGGAAGATTAGGTGGGCAGATGACATCAAACGAGTCACCGGGAGCCGCTGGATTCAAGCGGTACAAGACCGTGGCGTGTGGAAGTCCCTAGAAGATAGTTTATGTCCATCACTGGATGTCGGATAGATTGATGATGATGATGAAATACATAAAGCACGAATGATCGTGCACAGTTTAGACCTGTCGCTCATCTGCGTTGACCCGTCAAGCGTTACATATTCAGCGCCAACGATTACCGTCAGAAGAAAACCAGCGTACCGCGGGGTCGCAATGCACTGTGGCGTGACATCTACCAATCCAAGCGTATAAGCACGCATAAGTATAGACTATAGAGCGTCAGCGTTTCACCGCGCCAGAGCGCTACGACCTAACTACTCAATGGCTACGTCAGACTTTAATGTGCATGTTAAATGTTTAAGTATTATGAATATAAGTACGCGAAAGAAAGCGATCGGATTCATACATTTTAATGAAGACCTGCACGCTCTACTGCGCTGATTTTCGAAGCTCACTCAGAACGCGATATTGCGCCAGATAGCATTTGCATACACCACAGCACTTCGAATCACCTGGCAATCAGTGGTAGTAGTAGTTGTATTTTGAAGCGGAATGCTGCACGCAACTATCCATAATATGGATTTATTAATCTACCACAAATAGGTAGGTATACCTACGTGCAGCTGAGGTAGCAGATAGCAAAAGTAAAAGTAGATTTTATCTGAATAAAACTAAAAAAAATATTGAAAAACCGTCTTCCAAAATCACTAACAACAAAGTAAAAATAAAAATTTAGTTTCTACACGTGTGCAATAATAATTGTAAGTAGGTGTAATATGTTGAAGTTGGACGAGCTTCACGCTTTGATTTCTAGTTTCTTTTATTATGCTCGCCCGACTTCAAACATACGTACATGCAATACAAGTGTTGAAACAAAAATTATTTTTTTATATTAGTGGTTTAGGAGTATGGTTTTTAAATTATTTTTTATTTTAAGCTTTTTAGTGTAAGAAGTCATTGCTTGATACCTAAAATTCACCAGCAAAACTTTCCAAATCCACACGGCTTAGGAGTTCAGTACCTTGCAGCATCAGGATTAATGAGTTGGATCAAGAATTTTTTATGGGATCGCCAGAGAAACATCTGCTGCTAATTAATAAAAATTTGCAAATCGTTTCAGAAACCTCGAAAAAATCGGTGTACATACATAGAAAATAAATGGACCGAATTGAGAACCACCTTCCTTTTAAAGTCGGTTAAAAATTGAAGAAGAACACTAGCTAAGTCTAATCCAAACTGGATAGGTAGATACTAAGGAAATATTTAGAGACTAAGCAAAATACACAGAGATGAAAATATAAGCAAACAGGGTCGAGACTCGAGATAGACCGCGGCTCTGACCTGTAAAATGTCAGTCGTCAGAGAGACGAGTTTAAGTTCAAGGCTCCAGTGATTTTTGAGTCTTGAAACAAGTTAATAGCTCCTAGAACCTGTGATATTTATAAACATAGGCTAACTATAGATAAGTATCTACAGACATACCTACTTACTAAATACACATATATTTTTATGATTTTATTTCCTAGGTAATATACGTCTCAACTATCAGTAGGTAATCAGATAACTTGTCTATGAAACCCTATTATAGTTATACTTATGGCGATTTTTTGCTCGGTTAATTTAATAGACAGTTTTTATTTGATACCACATTGAATGAATCATTCCTTGTATTGTATATTATTATGTCGGTATAATAGTCACGAATGAACAATGATACGATGAATCTAATAGCACAGTAGCAGCACAGTTTTGCAGTTTGTCAAAACAAGTATCTAAACTCTTCATGGATTTCATATTGCCTAAGGAAATCACTGACAGAAATGCTTGTTTTGCTGTTCTGTTCCTGTACTGACGGAAAGTGGCTGGGTATGGACTGGATGATAAGGATGGCTTAGGCCTGGGTACGGTAGTGCTCATTAGGGAAGGGTCTTTATCCGACAGTGGGTATTGTTTCTCACCTGTTCTGCAGAGACTTCGATGGGTTCCTTAAAGAGTATCCAAGTAACAGATTCTGTGCAGGGCGGTGTGGTGAGCGATCCTGGATAGGTCCAGTAGGCTTTATGCTTCGGTAACAGGTTAGCGGGGTTCAGGGGCTCTGAGAAGGTCACCTTGTCCCCTCTGTGCTGGATATATGGCAGTAACTTTACTACCTTATCTAGTTCTGCGTGTCTAGAGCCAACCTGAAATTAAGAAACAGGTATTTAGTATAGGTCGGTAGTCGGTACCCACATATTCCATAGCCGTAGTGTATCAGTGGAGTGCACGTCATAGAGGCGTAAAAACACTGCTTACTCTAGTCGAACTAGAGTAAGCAGTGCTTTTACGTCTAAATGCTCATACTCAAAGATCAATGCTAATTTTTCACTAGCCCCTCCCCGAAATCTGAGACAAAGGGTTATTATTTATGCATATTACCTGCACTAGATGTAGAATTTACCAAAACCTTTTTTTTTAAATAGTTTAAGTACTTCAATGAAAATGAAAATGATCAAATTAAATAACGTTTTGCCTTATTTCGTTACAATACTGCACCAATTTAGGTATTTAGTGCCACTAAGTATAAAAATAAATTGAGAACAAAGAAATCATGAATATACATTATTTGACCGTTAACACTGAAAACGCTTTCGTCGTCACGACTCGCGAGTGATAATAATTTATGCACGTATTGTGTAAAGCTGGGTCCCCACGCAGCATACATATTGGATTAATAAGCTCCATAAGCGGATTATCCGTCTGAGGCTCGAGGTGGCATCACATCACTAAATAAGGCCCGCCGCGGCCCGTTCTCTTTTTTTTTTGGATTTGAGAGAGAACAGGAAATAACAATTGAAATATGAAATGATTAAATATAGATAAGTGGAGCGAGCGCAAAATTATTACTGTAATTTTAGAGAATAGAAACTTAACACCCTTATCCGCCGTTGCAATATAAAGCAGTGCTCGAATGTGCGTAAGTACCTAGATACAGATTTGCTTAAATGAATTTAAAAATACCAAGCATGCATGCACGTGGAATCTTAGCATTGTCATTGAACAGACCATGTGTTATAGCTTCGCTGATTGCTCTAAGTTGTCACCGTAATTAAAGATTAAAACGTAGGTTATGATATCTGGTTGCCTTCACCGCAGCCTTGTTATATGCACAATGGTGTAGGTACCTATTCGTATATTGATCTCACTGCAAATGTTTATGTACTTATCCACATTAAGTATGTGAGAGAGGTTAACGCTAAAAGGATTGCATTGTGAGGCTTCTCTGATGTAACCAAACATCTTTTGTTTACTACAATGAGACATACAACTCTTTGTATTTCGAATAGCGCTCGCTAAGTGACAGTGAGATAGGTACCTCTGCAGTATGCATCTGTATTCTCCATTGCATACCTACTAATTACGATGTCTGTTTTCCGTTTTTGAACTTGCTACACCTACACACAGTGGCGGATTATGTTTTCCGTAGTCCAAGGCGCAAGCTGATGCTATGCTTTCTAGATTCGAAAACGAACAGAAAACAATAGTTTTATTATAACGTTATTTAATATCACAGAAACGATCCTGAGTAGAGTTTCCCACCACTTTAACATTTCGGGTTTCCGCAACTCCAATTTTTCATGATTGGCAGTCCCCTAAAATCAAGCGCCGCCGTAATCCGCCACTTTTTATACACTACAAAATTAGTCTAACGTGGGAAATATTAGGTGAGAAGTATATTTTTGAAATGATTATACTTTAATATTATAATAAGTAGTAGCTAATGTTAGATAGCCAATAGCTATGTATTTATCCAATGAAAACCCATAATCAAATATACCTAATATTAAATTATTAAACAAATTATTAAGCTAAGTAATCCCAAAAGTTCATTTCATGTTGACCTATACCTAACAATGGCAACTCTGATTGCCTAAATTCTAAACCGTAAGCCATAAATAATTCTTTGTTTTTACGATCTACCTAGGTACCTACTTACTTACATCTAACTAAATATTAAGAGTAACATAATAATCAATATTGTTTAGCTGCATTTAACAATCTCTCGCTGCATCACACAGCATGTCCTAGCCCTGTCTCTATGATTGGAACATCCGCAAATGCACACAATTTATGATCTACCTATTTAATATTCTGATCGTAGCCCGCATCTCTCATATAAAATCTACTTAAGGTAGGTTGGTAAGTATATGTTTCAGAGATATCAGAACAAGTTTGTCGTGTGCACAACAGCTCGGCTCTCTGCTACCGTGTACCACTTTCTCTCCGTTGCAACGCTTTAATTAGGTACATGTATATGAGTATATTTTTTGTGATCACTGGTTTTAGTAAGTATAGCTACTTGTAAACATTATTTTATTGGCATGCGACAGAAAGTTTTAGTATGTAAGTACGTATAAATAAATTGCGAAAGTCTGTCTGTCTATCTGTTCTGTCATGGCTCAATCGCTGAACCAGTCTTGAGAAAATGTAGCTTTTTTTTTTTGGTTTTGTATCAAATACTAACAATCGTGCAACTAGGCTTAAAGTGGCCATTAGAATATAATATTTTTTGTATTTACCTTCTAATTTAATTAATTTTCAAAGGCAAAAAACAACGAGGTTTCAGTGTGTCTGTACATAGGTACATATTTTCCAAGGTTGTCATAAAGTTAACAGAATACAAAGGCTATGCACAAGATGACTGATAAGAATGACGCTATAGGTACGTTTAGCTTAGTAAGTTTTGTTGCCGGAACAACTTATTATGTTGAGCATGCTATAAAAATGTAATTATTTCTTTCTATGACAATGTTGCTATGCTATATAGGTATGTAACTGTATGTTATTTATATAGTATAGTACACACCTACTGTTATATTCTGTGATAAGAGCTGAAACAGGAATTTCCTTAGGAATGCAGCGAGCTCTCAATCAAAAACCTTGTCCATGTACATGACAAACATACATGACAGTGTTTTGGCTAGTAGTGCGTACATACGATTTGTTGGTATAGACCTGTCTTACAACGAACTTTACGAAACACGTTCTACTGCAGCGCGTGACGCTGACGTCGCTCACAGCGCAAGTAGCAACTGTAGGAGCCTTCTTCAGAGGTACCTACTGGTATCTACTTATTGTAGAAATGATATACTACCTCCCTTCGGTGCTCACTTGTTGCCTCAAGAAACCGCTACGTTGCTAGCTGATCGGGTCAAAAGATTCGGAATGCGAATCTTGTATCCCTCCAGCATGCCAGGATCTAGGTACAGGATCGATTCAAAAGCCAGCTAGCAACCAGCAACACATGAGCACCTATCACCTCTGGACTATTAAGTACCCCTTATTATTTTTATCAGCTGCGTTAAACAGCTTGATATAGCGCCGCACTGATCTCGTAGGTTCATCTTAATTTGAATACTTACCATTAGTAATACTCCTAGAACAGCTAGTCCATCAGTCTGGCCGGCGGCTTCTGTAAAGCTGTGGTACTTGGAGGTGTTCCAATGCACGAGATGCAATTCGCCCGAAAACGCTCGTCCGTCGACCGTGTGCTCCGAACCCTCGCCGTTCACGGCGCCCCAGTGGCAGTGCCACTGTTCAAGTTTGTATACATCCGAACCGAGTGGACCACCTCGGAGCTCTGGAAGGTAATTAAATGTAGATTAACTAACTGCGCTTTCTGTAACCCAAAATCCTTACACGCAATCATAATGCAGTAGCGGTTGTAGTTCTCATATCACACACAAAAATTTCTGATGGTACCTGATGGTAACCTAGGTACTTAATGTGGGAGAATAACTTTAATACATCATACTATAACCCTTAATCTAAGAATACATCACACACTCTGTCAAAATATTAAAATCCGTGTCTACGCTGCAACCCGTACTTTGATGACACTTCCGTCTTCCACTTATAATTTTGTCATATCTCTCTACTACGTCTCTACGCTCTAATGCTCAAGCTTTATGCTTAGATATTTGGTGAAGAAAAGGCTCGCCTCGGGTACTTTGGGTAGAATTTCTGTAAATCCTATGAAGTGTGGTTCTATTTTAGAGCGAACTCTAGGAGAGGTCCTAGGTGTAGTAGAGGTTTTTTTCAATTTTTAACCGACTTCCAAAAAAGGAGGAGGTTCTCAATTCGTCGGGATCTTATTTTTATTTTTTTTTATTTTTTATGTATGTTCCCCGATTACTCAAAGACCCCTGGACCGATTTGGAATTTTTTTTTTTTGTTTGAAAGGGTATACTGTGCAGGTGGTCCCATATAAATTTGGTGAAGATCTGATGAATATCTTCGGAGATGGAGAACAGAACTCCTCAATGGATAAGAGCAAATTGCTCGCGATCACTGTAATAGCTTAGTAAACAGTAGGGTTTTAACTGGGCATAGCATATTATAGTACAGTGGGGCCACTAAAAATTGTGAAATAAAAAAAATTCAAAAGAAAAATAAAACCGACTTCAAAAACCGACGCCTCGGGTACTTTGGGTAGAATTTCTGTAAATCCTATGGAGAGGCCCTAGGCGTAGGAGATAAATAGAAATTTTAAATTTTCTAAATCTAGCGATTTGAGTTAAACATTGATTTATGCTATGTTTATGCTAGTTAGTCTCCTTCTTAAGTCACGTGTAAGCGTTACATTTTAGTATTTACCTACTTAAATCTCATTCTTATCGTGTAGTTTTATGTATATCAATAACTTATTCTTAATGCCTGCACAGTCTGTGTCCAATATACTTATATCTACATTAGACACAGACACTCGTATTAAGAATTAGTCATAAAGCATCATAACATTATATACTCTATAGAATAGACTACAAGACTAGGTATAATGTATGGAAAGTGGAAACATAATTTCAGACAGCCCTTGTATCGCTTTTAGGTAATTGATGAAAATCGAAAACACATGAAAGAGGGTCGCAACTGAGCCACGGTAGGAACCGGTAGGGGACGATCGTCTGGCGCGATGGAATTGCAAATTGGCATGCATTTAGGATAAGTGTTTATTTCCAGGTTCATTGCCGCTCTGTTTGGGCCTACTTTTATTTACTATCTTAGATATAACGAAGAAAACGAGAGCTATTTCAGATTACTACCATGAATGTTAAAATCCTTGTAGCACTAAAATACTTCCTATTATTATTTATAACTTCTAAGTAATAGGAAGTGTTTTAGTGCTTATATATAAATTAACTTATAACAAATTGATTTTATTTAATCATTTTATTGCCCTTGATATGTAGGTAAGTATATTAAAAAAATGGAGTTTAGCTTAACTGGCGTAATTTAAACAGATAGGTATTATTGTATTAATGATTCAAATAAATAGGTATGTGTATCAAATCTATGTCGGATTTATTAAAATAAAAATGAAGTCGGTTAATAAACGAGCCATTGCAAGTTTGTAAACACATCTATAGGCGGAAGTAAGGAGGTAGGTTTTGTAGACGTAACTACGTACAGAAACAACTTTTATTTAGATTTGACTTCCTAGCTCTAGTTCCTCTATGCTTGGCTGACTGACCTCAGTTACATGGGAAATGCGACTTTTGTAAAACCTAGGTAGGAACATAGCGATACTCAATTCTTAAACACCCAAGAGCCGTAGAGCAGCAATAACAACAAATACCTAGTAAGCATAACCTTTTTTTAATAGGGTTCCGTACTAAAACCAAAACCAAATCTTCGATTCGTCCATACGGATATCGATGGTCCTACCTATAATGACGTAAGTAGTTAGGTACTTATGTAGCGGAAACGTGGACACTGACAGTTGGCCTCGTCCATAAATTAAAAGTAGCTCAGCGCAGCGAGCTATGTTGGGTATCTCTAACAGGGATAAAATCCGTAACGAGGAAATTCGTAGAAATACAAAAGTGATCGACATAGCTCAAAGGATTCAGATTTCATGTCATGTATGTCGCAGAACCGACGCAACGGCCGATGTGGGGCAAACGTGTTCTGAAGTTGAGACTGCGTACCGGTAAGCACAATGTAGGACGATTTTCAGCCCGCTGAACTGATGATCTGAAGAAGGTGGCGGGAAGTGGGTGACGAGGAAGGCGTAGGACCATGAATGATATGAATAATATTGATTCTAAAAATGTGTTTTTTTTTTTTAATTATATAGACTAGCGCTTGGCTGCAATCAGACCTGCTAGCAAGTGATGATGCAGCCTAAGATGGAGCGCGCTTGCCTAGAAGTTGCCTATTCACTCTTGACTTGTAGGTACCCATATTATAGGTGGAAGGGAAAACTGTACGTGTTCGACGAATCACAAGTTTTGTGCAGTTAACTATGTTTAGGTATACCTGAGTCATAGCCGTTCTCGTCGACTCTCCAGCAGTATCCAGGGTTGACAACGGATCGCGGATGGTTGACGGAGTACCGCCACGCGAGGGGAGGTGCTCTGCCGCTACTGCAAGCACGGGATGTGTCAATATCGACTGGACTTTGTCGAGCGCCTCTGGCTTCAGGAAACTTCTCTACCCACGTCGCTGGTCCTGCGCAAGAAAAAAATCAATTTACTTATTTAGAATTTCGACAGTGTTGACAAATTTTTGTTAGCATAGCATGTAATGAGATGATTAAAATAATACACTTCACTAAACATAACACGATTCGCAGGCGTTGCACACAAAAGAACTTTATCATCAAAAACAGCACAGAAATCTGTGGTCAAAACTTCTTTATATTTGATGTCGGATTAGGGGGGAAAAATTAAAATATCTGAAATAGACCATGGTATCTAACTATCTACCAAACATCGCCGGCCTACAGCACTCTCCTCTGAAAATAAGAAGGGTGTAGGTCATTTAGACTGCTACGCTGCTGGCCCAGTGCGTATTAGCAGACCATAGGTACCTCTACCTATACAATTTGTATAAAATACAGGTAAAGTAAATGCCAAGTAAAAACTCCCGACAAGGAGGCAGGTAAATAAACTGATCACTGAATTACTGAATGAAATATCGACATTTACGTAAACAATCAGGTCTGTTCTGTTTATCTTTACAACTTGGAATAGGGCCCGCATACAAAACATGATTTTGAAACAAGGCGCTACCTGACGGTGTAATGCAAACAGTATTATTTAAATTACGAGTAACTACCTAATACTATTTAAGTCTTCGGTGACAGTATAAATCCTTATTATCAATGTACCAAAATCCTTACGAATAACACAAGTTCTGATAAGAAAGTTTACATGTTTAAGAAATATGAGGTGGATGACAGCGTAAACAAGACGACTTGGACGTTTCAAAAATAAACTGGCGTGCATTTTTTTTTTTGTGAAATCGACGCAGTTTTTATTATTATTATTTTATTATTATAACTCAGGACTTAGGAGTCAATGTCCCTAAGTCCTACTTTACACTTTATATTATAATGATGAAGGTACAGGCAGGGGACAGATGATTAGTTATTTATTGGGGTTCTATCAAAGCAAAGCAAAGTGACAGCTACAGTGTAACGGTCGCATCTGATTGGCCGACACTCGCTTAAGCATAGACATACAATTTTCGGTAAGTCTTTGCGCTTAAGAGGGGTCTCTCCGTCACTCGCTTCATACAAACGTAGTTCCGATTTCATTTGAATATTAAGCAACCAAAGTCCATGAAATTTTGCAGACATATTCTAGAAACTAATATGTCTGTGGTTTTCCAGATTTTCGTTAAAATATTCGGTTTCAAAGTTACGCGGTCTTAAAAATTCACATACAAATCTTTCGAGCCCCTGTAATTTTAAAACTACATATTTTTAGAAAAATCTAAAACACCACAGGCACAGATATTAGTTTCTAGGATATGTCTGCAAAATTTCATGGACTTTGGTTGCTTAATATTCAAATGAAATTGGGACTACGATTGTATGGAGTAAGTGACCTGAGAGCCCTGTTAATATTGGCTACAATGCATTGCTGCAACAAGAATACATTAAATTCAGGCAATCAAAACTATTGCGATTGTTATAATGATTGATGCAAGTTTTTCGGTATAGACCTACAGGTTTTTGGGTGTCTAAGGGTGAGATTTATAGAGCGAACTTTGACTTTGCTTAGACTTAAGATTGAGCTAAAACGAGACAGATTTATGTGAGAGATATATATCTGTTTCGTTTTAACTCTGTCAAAGTCAGAGTGCGCTCTATAGATTGCACTGTAAGTGTAATACAAAGCCGTGTCCATTTACACGCTGATTTTTCTAATCACTTCACACTTGCATTTATCACCTGCGCTTGAATTCAGTTATCTGAATCAAGTATTATTATGCCAAGGTCCGCCCAGAGCCTATTATACATAGTTACGGCTCTGTGGCACAAACCGCACAATCTATTTTGCGGAGTTAACTTATAGCACAGGATATAATAAAATGTATCATCCTCATCAACCCATTGCCACACTGCCGGCCCACAACTGGGCATGGATCTCCTCTCAGATTGAGAAGGGTATAGGCCATAGTCCACAATGCTGGCCAAGTGCGGATTGGTAGACTTCGCCGTTTGAGAACATTATGGCTCTCAAAATACAGGTTTCCTCACGATGTTTCCCTTTACCGTTAAAGAAAGTGATACTTATTTAATTGCTTAAAACGCACATTAACATTGTTAAAGGAAATTAAATTTAATTGCTCTTAAAACGCACTTTAACTCCGGTAAAAGTTAGAGATGCGTGCCCGGGATCGAATTCCAAAATGGCAGGTCACCAGCCAAAATCCATGATTCTAGGTCAACGGGATGTACCCTATAGGTTTCCTTGACAGACATGACAGACAAATAGATAGACAACAAAGTGATAAGGGTTCCTTTCTTCTTTTTGAGGTAGAGAACCCTAAAAAATTTAAAATGGCCGCCATGAAAATAAAACAATAAAAAAGAGCTATTGCTTTTACCTACCTACCTACTTCCATAGCACATACGATGGTACGGAGCCCTTTATGTGCTAATCCGACTCGTGCTTGGCCAGTTTTTATTTTCATTATTAAAAAAATAGTTACAAGGTTTTAATATGGGGCAACTAAACTGAGATGAATGAGTAATGGAGATGATAGACTGATACGTTATCTTATCGGTTAAGCTTCCACTTCAACCCACGCAAGATTTAAAGCTAATAACACTTTTATAATGATAAATCACCACAGCCGTCATAATTTTCTAAATAATGTTGTAATCAAACTACATTTTTATAACGTTAAATTTTATACAAGGTGTAACCAAAACGGTAGCAAAAACAGGGTTATTATTATACTACCTACCTAAACACAATCCAATGCAAATAACCATTTGTCTTATTTTGTAATTTTACTGATTTAGTGTTTTTCAAACCCGCAATGTATAGCGTGTGAAACTGCGTCAATCTACGACGCGGCATTGACCCCGAGTGGCCTATTTACGTAACGTTCGTTAACCTCTGGCGTCAGTCAAATGTTTTATTTGCAATAATCATAATATTGTTAAAAATAATAGGTTTTAAAAAAACGCAGTATTTTTGTGGTACTTTTTAGTAATCATCAATTATAGTATCACTTGTCTTCGTTTTTGCTACCTAACCATAAAGTCAGAGATTTCGAATTTATTCCTTTACTTGTGCTATAAGACAATACCTACGTGCCGAATTTCATGATTCTAGGTCAACGAGAATAGGTTTTCTTGACAGACCCGACAGACAGACGGACTGACAGATAGACAACAACGTGATCCTATAAGCGTTCCTTTTTTCTTTTTGAAGTACGGAATCCTAAAAACTGAAATAAGAAAATAACTACCTAAATTTTGATTGAATTTCGGCGAGTGTGACATTGCAACCTGCAGGGTCACACTACACAACCTTGTCGCATGAAACAACAGAAGTACCTACCAACATTCAAGCGGAAAGGTCATCAAATAAATAGCTACTGCGTTACAGGGTGGTAACAGGCTACAGTTGTACATTTGCAGACCCGGGCGCACCGCGAGATTCCATTTTTACATCCTCCAGACAATTTGCATTTTTTTTGGGAATTGTATAATGTATACAATTCCTATGAAATAGGTAACAAGTACATAGGTAGGTAAAATTCCAAGCTAGTTTGGGAAATGTGTTATACTTATAAATTGATCACACGATCTTAATTACATTTCCTGGGAAATATGATATCATGATCGTGACGATGGTTACCCTGACCATTTTCCATCATGATTCTCAGTTTATCTCTGTTTTATGGCTGGCCATTTTTATTTAGGAATAGGCTACAATTACTAGTAGGTATATAAGAAGTCAAGTTGTATGAGACTACATAATATTTATCTAATAGGGGGCAACAAAACATATCTACGCTTCTAGCCTTATAATAGCCAGGGTCAAAATTCATATTATATCATTGAATACATCAATCAATCAAAAAATTATATAATTACATAGTTACTTACTGTACTGAACTGGCATTGCCACAAACGTTAGATATTATATAGGTAGAAAGGAAGTAATGAAAATATTTCCAAGTACAGGTAATGTTCGTAATTGAAGATCATAATATATACCTAATAGAAAAATGTAAAAAATTGCATATTGGGGGCTTTGTAGATGTCAAAAAGGATATCGCACAGCCAGCAAAACTGACCCAGACCGGCTCTGGTAGGCAGATAAGACCGACCTATACTTACTTACGTATTATTATATTAAACTTATGATTGCATAGATCGCATAATATAAACAAATATTATAAATGTTATGAAAGAAAGATTTATGAGACCACGATTTCAAGACGATTTTCTTACTTTCATCTTTACGTCGTTACGTTTGTTTATGCAGCTGTAAAATCAAGTAGCTTCGGCATCAAAGCTTTTGCACTCAAACATTTCAGTCCTAGCCAATAATATTTTTATCAAATTGTCAATAGTTATCTATTAATTGAGTCGACGGAACATTCTTTAATGAAAAGGTAGGTGTATTTACTAGCTGAATTGCCCCGGGTGCGTTCGGGTCCAATAAAAATACTTTCTTAGTCTAGTATAGACTCTATAGCATAGAGCTTTACCACTAGTGTAGAGAAACCTACATGCTCACATACAAATCCCAATTTTCTAGACACAGCAGTTTGAGCTTATGTTAATATGTCAGTCAGTTAATTATTTTATTATATTATGTCTAGTGAGTATAGATTATATTTAAAGACTGCGTTTCACGATATAGGTTCTTACTTACAGGTAATTTATTTATGTGTACTCGTATTGTAAGAATACCACTAATAAGCAGGTAGGCACATAAAAATGTTATGTTAAACCTTGGTTAAGACTTTTTATAGATATGAATAATATATTAATATAACCTATTGTTACAAAAATAATTAAATAAACAACTTTAAGTAGTCACTTATTCGCAGCAAAAAAGCGTTTTTAATATTCTCTCTATTACAGATAATAAATACACGTGGGCCACGTTACACGTAATAAAACCGGACAAGTGCGAGTCGGACTGGCACACGAAGGGTTCCATACCATCGCACAAGATAATGTATTATGTAATTTGAACACTAACACTAAATAAATAAATAATAAATAATTCAACACTTAATATAAAATTTAAACTCACTTTTTGCTTTTACTTAATATTATCCATACTTGACATTATAAATGCGAAAGTATGTCTGTATGTATGTTTTACGTCTCAACTGCTGAACTGATCCTAACGTTTGGCAGAGATAACTGACCTATAGAGACGGGCAAACCTATACCTATTGAAATAAGCTGCTGTGATGGACATGACGATTGATGGATTGGATGGATAGAGACATCTGATGACAAACGTATGGACAAGTCACTCAAGGGTTCTTTTTACCATTTTGAAACGGGACCTTAAAAACGATATTCCGTACCAGATGATCCCACGATGATCATACATAGTACGCTTACGAAATTATCCATTATCTTTATAGGTAGTGGGCGCGGAGAGTAGGTAATTCATCTCATCAAATTGTGGATACTCAATATAGTTTGGTAATACCTAGTACCACTAGTAACTACCTATTGTTTGTGTGTTATGATAATAGAGAAAGAGCCAGCACGTGCAAGGCCTTTGTTTTATTTTATAAAAAAGCTGAAAGTTTGTCTGCGTATTGTCCCCAACACAGAGAAGAGCGATCAGCGATTATGAAGTTTGGATAATGGTTGGTGGCTTTGGGAGATAACAGGTAATAGGTGTTAAAAGTAGTGTTGTGGCAACCCCCTGCCAGACTCCCTTAAACTGTAATAAATTGTAGGGGGTAGCTACAATACTAAGTGTCTAGCATACCATGACGTGATTTCTTATACTAATCCGAAAAACGTATAAAAAAATTATTCAGAAAACTCACAAAGATTTTGCCATTTTCGTAGGTAGAGTCTGACTCCTAGTGTCCTAACTACTGACATGCCTAGAACTTAGGGCATGCCCTACATGCCTACATGATAAAATGTTTATCAGAACAGTGTGTGTTAACTGTCAACTAATTCCGTCTTTTAATATGGTGGATGTATGATGGACAACTTTTTTTAGCCAAAACAAGAACCGCTACGCTCAGTGATCGCAGACGACCTCGGCCTTGTGTTGATTTTACATTGTTTTTAGGTGTCTCTTACCCATGTGTTCACTTTAATGTAAAAACTAGTTTTTGTCCGCGATTTTTTTCTGATAGGTATGTAATTGTAACAGGACTGGAGGTTATACCGTGGCGCGGCGCTACGATTTAAAACAGGTTTGGTTTGCAGGTTGTATTTTCAGACTTTCTCTTGGGTATTCTTGGAGAAATTTGAATGTGGGATTCTTAAGAAGCTAATATATCTAGGTACCTATTTAAAAAAATACTTTATTTATTAAGTAGGTAACTAGGTACTTAAAAAGTTATTTTGCAAATTGTTGAGGAGTAAAGAAATACCTACTATACAAGCTGCCAAAATTTGAATTTGTAAGTAATTTTAGTATAGATGGATTTTCTTTACCGTAAGCATAGAGGGTACTTAAATAGATAATTTCACTGCTATCCGAGTCTACAACTTGTTAGAGTTCCGTAACCGAAGCGTGGCAACGGGACCCTAAAACTGTGCTATTACTAGTTTGTCTGTCAACGGACTGTATCTCGTGAACCGTACAATAAATAGGTAGAAAGTTGAAATATTCACAGAATATGTACATATATATTGGCGCTATAACAACAAATAATGAACATTTCAAAATGGCTGGCATGAAAATTAAAAAGAGTTATTTCTAGTACGATGCTACGAATCCTTCGTGTGCGGGTCTGACTCGCGTTAAATTAACTGT
Organism: Maniola jurtina; assembly: GCF_905333055.1. Taxonomy (NCBI): domain Eukaryota; kingdom Metazoa; phylum Arthropoda; class Insecta; order Lepidoptera; family Nymphalidae; genus Maniola; species Maniola jurtina. Next base: position 10,398,486 of record NC_060030.1, read on the forward strand.
TACTGCCCAATCGGAAACTGCAACAATCAACTATAGGTAAGTACCTACCTACCAATTTTTTACAATATGTACCTAATGGAAGTTACTGTTGTAATAATGTAACTATTTGGTATTCGTTCGTTTTTTTCATAGTGGGTCACGTTTTTATTAGTTTTATTCACGAAGTTTTATTCATTGATTTGCGAACGAAAAACGATTAGTGTTAAATATCCGCGTTGGAAGTTGGAACGCTGACGTCGAGGTCACATGGACTTAAACTCTCTCGATTAAAGATGCGATGAATGCACCCACGCCATTTGCAATCAGTTTTCAATTAAAAGATCAGTCCACAGATCAAGAGAAGAGTAGCCTTAATTAGGCTAATAGTAGGGCTCAATTAATTTGCTATACCTATACAGTTTAGGCTTTAGATAAACAAATCTATTATCCTTTATCCTAATAAAAGTTCGGATGTTTGGGTACGTAGTCCTCCTCGCCATAATCACTGAACCGATAGATATGACTGAAATCGGGAATGGAGATTGCTACTTTTCTACTACTTAGTAATAAATGTAATATTATTATGTACTTACTTATTACCTGTGATAATACAATGTGCCCAATAATAAGCTGCATTTAAACGAAAGAACGTGAAACTAGGCTCTGTCAGGATGTTTTCCTTCATCGTTATAGCAAGTGATATTTAATTGTTGAAACTGGAACGCACATAGGTATCTCCGAAAAGTTAGAAGTGCGTGCCCGGGATCGAACCGCGGACCCCCCGACTATGGTCTACGAGGCCGACGTCCTTAACTACTGGGCTATCACCGCTTTAAACCATATCTACTTAGCTTCAAATAACAAGTTATTATCTGCACGCAACTCTTAAAAGGTTTAATGACATAAGCAATGGCTGTCTTCAGTCTTTTGTATCCATTTATTCTTATGATGTTAAGGAAGTTAAGTGTACCTAAGTTACAACCTTCACGGTTGTTAACTCGCAAACAAGAAATTAACTCTGCTACTCCTAAACTTTTTGCAAATCTCCGCTTCAAGAAAATTTAACATAAGCATTAACGCTTATTTGCATTTATATATCGATGCTATGGTAATATAATTAGTATTTAGAAATGTTATATTTAGGTAGGTAGGTACTTGGAAAGAAATTCTAGTAGGTCGGCGTTTATATACATATTACGTTACTTAGTAAAAAAATCCCCGTGAACTCTACTCATCATTCTCATAAAATCTGATGGTCATACTTTATAGACACTCCGCACGAGCTGTTTACCTGTATAAAGTGCTTTCTTAGTAAACCTTTGAGATCCTACCTACTCAAAGAATGATTCGTTTAGATCAATTTCGCATGCTCTTTACGTCGAATTTGGTAGGTAAGTGAGTTTTCGGCTAATTACAGTAGTCCAATTGAGTTAAAATACAAACACACGTGGTTGGACGACTTAATTCAAATCCAAATTCAAAATATTTTTATTCAATTAGATTTTTACAAGTTCTTTTGAATCGTCAAAAGCATTTACCACTGGTTCGGAATGCCGATCCTACCGAGAAGAATGAGAAATGAAGATGATTACAGTTAATCAGTTCAGTATATCACTGAACGTCTCTGATGATGGAATTTTGAGATGGATTTTGGAACTTTCTACCTACCTGAAATCTCTGGAACAAATTGTAACTAACTGTAGTAATTAAGTAAGTATAAGTTACTAACGGCAACTCTTGGGTGTCTATGGTGACTGGTGAGTCTCATCACTCGACATCGTTCACAGGTAGTACACGAGATTTACTGGTAGGTTATCATGATTGACCACTCATCTCTCTCCACGATTAGCAGACTTCACCCATCTTTGAGAGCATTATGGAGAACTCTCTGGCGTGCGAGTTTTCTCTCGATGCTTTCCTTCACCGTTAAAGCAAACGCACATAACTATGAAAATTTAGAGGTTCGTGCCCGAGATTGAACCCTGAAGCTCCCCGACTGGACTAGAGAATATAACCTCTTTTTATTGGTAAATGAAATCCTATTTATAGGTACAGACAGTTTTAACAATATAACTGTACCTGTTAGACTACAATATTAGTACAATCATACAAATGAATCCGCCAAATAGATTCGAATGTTTTATTCATTTCTCGGTGTAGGTGTATATTACATGAATACACAATTTAAACGTTTTTTCTGCTTCAAATATAAAACCTTTCTCGTATTTTTTCATCTGAAATTATTGCAGTAGTTAATAAAAATAGTTCATTGAAAGGCTTTGCAACATCATTATTGCAGTTAGAATGTTAGATTAGTTTTACAATTAATATTTAAAAAAATATTTAGTACCTAGATGAAGTCTTCGTAAGTATAAAACACTTTCTACTAATACCTAGATGATGCCCGCGACTTCGTCCGCGTTGATTTAGTTTTTTTTAATTAAATCTCATGGAAACGCTTTGATTTTACAGGATAAAAAGTAGCCTCTGCCCGTCTGCAGGATGCACAAACTATACATATCTCTGTACCTACTAAATTATATCAAAAACTGTTAATTAAACATATATGGGCTGCAAAAAACCTAGCAGACGGATATACAGACAGACAGAATATTTTTTATTAAGTATATAAAAAGAAATCGTAGCAGGTATAATATAATTTATTACACTGCATTGTTTAGAAGACTAGACTGATTTTCTTACGCACGCTGTCGTAACCTTTACCTACTAATTAAAACAAACTAGGTATGTACAATACGAGTTGGTATATAACGCTATCTAAATTGCCTACGACGTAGGTAACGTCGTTTATGTAAACACATTACTGCTTCATATGTAATTTCTTTCTAACGAGTGTCCAACCATTTTATAACCCTTGTCACGAATGTTTTATCGTTGCCAATTTTACTTTGTTTGGTTTTCTTTGCCAAAGGACTTCGAAAACGGGGAAATCTACATCCCTAAATATAGGTACATATTTATACACCGTTCTCCTCGCTTCTTTCGGCAGGTCAAGAGCTATAGAGTAAATAAATCACATCGATTTTATATAAGCATTTTTCCTTTTTAATCTCTATTACGAGTAAGAAACCGAACATTGAATTAGAAATTTAATTAAATTATATTATTTTTCAGGGGGGCCCTCCCATAAGGAAGGAAAAAGGAGCCGGATTTTTTTTATCTTACCCTAGCGTGTCGGGTATCATTGATTAGAGTGCGCATATATATTTATTCTAGTTGACGCCCGCGACTTCGTCCGCGTGGATTTAGGTTTTTTGAAATCCCGTGGGAACTCTTTGGTTTTCCGGGATAAAAAGTAGCCTATGTGCTAATCCAGGATATTATCTAATCTCCATTCCGAATTTCAGCCAAATCCGTCCAGTAGGTAGTTTTTGCGTGAAGGAGTAACAAACATACACACACACACACACACACACACACACACACATACAAACTTTCGCCTTTATAATATTATAGTGTGATAGTGTGATATAGTGTGATTCTTTTTTATCTCAAAAAATTAAGAATTGGGGATCTTCAAAGTTGTCAGTTAATTAGACCATTAATTGCGACAAGGGTCTATCTCAACAAATAAAATTCATCATAAATAAGTTCGTACTTCAGTGAACTAGATAGGAATATGAAATTTCGGTATATTATGTGCTATATATACTGTTTTTTAACAATAAATACCGAAAACAACATTTCATAAAGCAGTTCGTACTTTGTAAGCTGTGACCAAAACAAACGAACATTTTTGGGGGTTTCTTTCACAGTTTGTTCTGAATGCGATGTCTTGCACGGAAATGAATTATTACATACATACACCCAAAATAATTATTGTTCCATAATTATGCCCGGAACCCTAAAAGAGCGAGGCCCGACTCGCACTTGGCCGGTTTTTCATGTAGCTGGAGCCCCCCTTAGAAAACAATTTAATTGAATTTCTAATTCAATATTTGGTATTTATCTTTTATAATATAAAAATGAATCGCAAAATGTGTTGGTAAGCGCATAACTCAACAACGCCTGGACCAATTTGGCCAAATCTTTTTTTAAAATGTTCGTTGAAGTTCAAGGATGGTTTTTACGGCGAGAAAAATTAGAATTATTGCTGGAAAAACCCTAAAAATAGCCCTTTTCTTTTTCCCATACAAATGATTTCTAACTAAAACGTAGTCAATTTGAGCTTTATTGCTATGGTATAAAGTTCACATAGGCTACTTTTTATCCCGGAAAACCAAAGAGTTTCCACGGGATTTCGAAAAACCTAAATCCACGCGGACGAAGTCGCGGGCGTCAGCTAGTATTGATATATAATTTATATTGTGTGTCTATGCACACATATAATTTTTTTTCAATCGAGCGACTTCTAAAATGGAGGAGGCTCTCAATTCTGAGCATATTTTTTTTTTATTTATATTGATACTTATAGGTACATCTAAGGTACTATCTAGGTACCTACCATTAAAAAAATTATTATATTTTACATAAATATTTGATTAATGGGTTGTTTGGCGGACATCAAACATTTCTAGGTATTAATACCTTAGGCAATAGATAAAGAAAATATTGTATTTGTTATACATTGTGTCTAATGAAGATGTATTTGACACAAATTTTCCCTATCAACGATAAGTGTTTCTTAAAATTAAAGCCGATCAAGGCTGGCCAAGTTGCAAAGTTTTGCACTGTATCTACCGGTGCGGTGCGGCGCGGTGGCACAATTACTGAACACTTTAAATAGGCCAATGCTCGCTGCACGCAACGAGTATTTTTGGCGTTATTCTTGATTCGAGGTAAAATACTCATGAGTTATATTGAGTATAAAGTTATTTTATTTACAAAACAATTTCAGTGGATTACCTACATTTTTTTTTTCTATAAATCTGGCTTTACTCTGATTAGCCAATGTCAAGTTTGTGATATTTTCAAGTTATTGAATTTATACAAGTATGGACTCCGTCTGCGCCGGCGCCCGCCGACATACGCGCGGCGCCCCTTTAGAGCGCTTCCCAGTCAGTTCCACCACCAAAAAACACCAACTAACACAAAAACCAGCCACTCTTAACAAAAAAAACACTCCAAACAAGCACAGCACGCGCGCCAGCAAACGCCATCACAGACGAAGTCTCTTACCTACATTTACATCTAATAATGCATACATCTTTAGGGTTCCGTACCTCAAAAGGAAAAACGGAACCCTTATAGGATTACTTTGTTGTCTGTCTATCTTTCTATCTCTCTGTCTGTCTGTCTTTCTGTCCGTCCGTCCGTCCGTCGTGTTTGTCAAGAAAACCTATAGGGTAGGTACTTCCCGTTGACCTAGAATCATGTTTGGCAGGTAGTTAGGTCTTATAGCACAAGTAAAGGAATAAATCTGAAAATCTTAAAATTGTGGTTACATAAAAATTTAAAAACAAAATGTGTTTCAATTTTCAAAGTAAGGTAAGTAAGTAAGATATTACCAAGTGGGAAATCATATGAAAGGGCTTTACCTGTAGATTCTAAAACAGATTTTCATTTATTTTGATGCATAATTAAATAGTTTTTGATTTATCGTGCAAAATGTCGGAAAAATTACCCGAGTATGGAACCCTCGATGCGCGTGTCTGATTCGCACTAAAAGATTTTTCGATTTATGGTTTTGTGATTTTGTAGAAAAAACGGGATTTGTTTCTTTAATTAATAAAACGCTGTTGCACATTAATTATCTACTTTAGTACTTACTTTTTAATTCCTAGGTAGCGGACATCTCAATTATAATAATTACCTTCATAGATAGATAGATAGATAAAAACCTTATTGCACACAAAACATGAAATAATCAAGACAAAACGAAGAAACAGAAAAAACTTAAAACAATTGAATGCAAAGGCGGCCTTATTGCTCAGAGCAATTTTCACCAGGCAATTTGGTGACAGGAGAAACTAGGTGGTAATAATTATTTTATTATTACTTGTGAGTACTAACGTAAAAATTATAATCCTGAAAGATTTCCGATTAGGGCTCCGTAACTCTACCACTTAGGTAGGTACCTTGCCTAGACAAAAATGCTATTTATCTTCAAAAAAAAACCGGCCAAGTGCGAGTCGACTTTCAAACGGAGGGTTCATTGAACAAGAAATAGCACTTTTTAAATTTTTTACATTTTCATAGTGGCCATTTTGAAATGCTTATTATTTGTTGTTATAGCGGCAATAGAAATACACATTCTGTGAACATTTCCACTCTCTAGCTCTACCTATCATTGGTCACGAGATACATCTCGCTGACAGACGCGCGGAAAGACGGACGGACAGCGAAGGCTTAGTAATAGGGTCTCGTTAGCACCCTTCGGATACGGAACCCTAAAAAGGGATTACAATGTTTGTAGGTACCTTATCCTGATAAGGAAAAAAAAGATAATACCCGGGATTAACACATAGGCTACTTTTCATCCCGGAAAATCAAAGTAATTTCGTAACTATAATTATTACTAGAGGATGCCCGCGACTTCGTCCGCGTGGATTTAGATTTTTATAGATCCCGTGGGAACTGTTTGATTTTCCGGCATAAAAAGTTGCCTATTTCGATTACAGGGACGCAGCTACTTCGGTACCTTTCATACAAATCAGTTAAGTGGATGGGTCTTTAGGAATCCTGCGGGAACACTTGATTTTCCGGGATAAAAAGTAGCCTATGTCCGTCCCCGGGATATAAGCTAACCCTGTACCAAATTTCGTCAGAATCGGTTACACTGTTGGGCCATGAAAAGGTAGCAGACAGACAGACAGACACACTTTCGCATTTATAATATTAAGTATGGATATGGAAGTATGGATTATATTTCACCTTATTTAATCTGAGATTTTAATCAAGAAGACGTAATGTTTCTTCGTCTAGAAATATGCGCGTTCATGTTTTTATCTAAAAGAAGGAAACTATCAAGGATCTTTTACGCGTTGTAAATAGCTTGTAGTATACTAAGGCTATTTCGAATTACTTCCGAAATAAGTGTGTTGATAAATCTTTATCTAATCGTAGGTACGAGCAGAAACTCGTAGGTAATATTATTTTGTCTTTGTGTAGATATACTGAATGCCCTGGCTTCACAAGAGTAGATTTACCAATCGTAATATGACTATGACTATACAGTAGACCCCCGGTAATCCGACAAACATTTTGCAGGGCAGTGTGGGACTATCGAATTTGTCGGATTATAGAGTACTGTGTAAGAACCCCTATAGTCCGGCGTTTTTTACAAAAGAGTACCTTGTAATCCGACAAATTAAAGATCCAACGATAAGATATGTTATACATACCTACTTTGAAATACAAGTCATAGGTACTTCACTATGTATGTATGTCAAAAGTTAATCACATCACATCACACTAATACTATAAAGGGGAAAGTTTGTGTATGTGTATAATACGTATGTGTGTGTATGTTGGTTACTCTTTCACGCAAACTACCTACTAAACGGATTGGATTGGAGATGGATAATACCCTGGATTAGCACTTAGGCTACTTTTTATCCCGGAAAATTAAAGTGTTCCCACGGGATTTTTATAAAACTTACATTCACGCGAACGAACTCGCGGGCATCACCTAGTTCAATAATAAAATAGACTTGTCGGATTACAGGGGGTGCCGGATTAGACAGGGGCCGGATTACCGGGGGTCCACTGTATTAGGATTTATTAGGATTATAGGGCTGTTTTATGCATATTTATAATATTTTAATTTACAATAATAAAATTAGTTTACAATATTTTATTGAAAGTGAAAACCACTATAAAATCCACTAAGAAAACCAATCGACTAAGAATAGGTACACAGACAGACGCTGATTGTGAGTGAGGGATATTTTGCCTCTACGTTTAAGACTTCACTTTTATTTTTCTTATCAGGTTAAGGTACTTACAAACATGGCAATCCCTTTTTAGGGTTCCGTACCCGAAGGGTGCCAACGGAACCCTATTACTAAGCCTCCGCTGTCCGTCCGTCCTTCCGCGCGTCTTATTCGTGAACAGTAATAGCACAGTAGGTAGAGCTCTAGCTCTATTTATCATTTATAACATTAGTATGATATTCTCTGTACTTTTAGTCTCTAATATATTATAAATAATAAATTAATATAGTGGGTTAATTAAAATAAATAAATATATAAAATTTCTACATAAAATTGTCTTCATTTCATGTAGTCTAAGAAAATTAATAAGCAATACTTTTGGTGGGGAGTAGGGACTGCCATATTTTATACATACAATACGAGTACACCGGAATAATACACACAAATATTTATATTCAAAGTGTATTCATAAAATTCAAGGTTTTCAAATGAGTATAATAGCTAATGATTCTGATTTCAGGCAGCTTGACTGGACGCACTGCATTTTCCTCAAGTTTATATCTGTACCCACCTAATTAATTGTATCCTTAGTAAAGTTAGCCTTATTGCTTGCGATGCTTAAAAATATTAAGCATATTTTGTAATACTCAATTATTTTATTATGGTACCTATGTAAATGTATGTATCAATTTACCTGTGAAGTATATCTGTGATTTACCTCATTCCTCATATTTTACACTTGAATTTACATGAATAATAAAATTTTAAAAATAGTTGCAATATAGAGGTACCTAATTTTAGCTAATTAGTTCTCCGACAAAAATGATAAGAGATGAAGGTTAATAAAGAGATAAATGATAAGGCGAAGTCCATTAAACGTTTTGTTTGTAACGCGTGATGAGATTTGAGTTCTATACTATATAAATATTTATTTACACATTTTCATTCATGTGAAATATTTACAATTCATATTAAATTATATTTATTTATATAGATTAATAAGGAATAGGTGTTGATAGATGAACAAGTGTGATATAGGAATTCAACAACTGTGATCTGAATAATTGAATTGATTCTACAAAGTAGGTACCTTGCAATGATTTTGTCATTTTTGTGAAAACCCTGAAACTACATCATTATGCGTGTTTTCATTATTTCTGCATCATAACAATTATTTATTGTTATTCGTAGTACCTACTACCTATAAGATAAATACGTATACCCATTTATTAATAGGTTACTAAATCTCTGACTATATTAATAATGAGGTTACGAGACGTGGATATGATTGTTTTTTTTTTACAAAAGTAGGTAGATTTCGTCACGTGCCGCCGATGTAAACAAACCGGTTCCACCTACTGGCTTCAGTATTTAACCGTTTTTAGGGATCCCTAGTAAAACAAGATATCCTTGTAGTTTCGTCCAGTCCGTCTGTATGCCTGTCTCTGGATCATATCCATTTGAAAAATAGAGTTATAGCTGTTAGGTTGATTAGCATTACACGGAGGCGTATTTAAATTTTGAAAAAAATAAATTTTCTAAGGGTAACCAAAAACTACAACCTGAACATGAAAAGTGTGAGTTAAAAAAACTCAGTTTATCCCCTTGATACCTGGTAGTTAAGAATTTTAAAATCATTTTGAGTTTTCTTTGATTTTTGGAAAATCAATGTTCAAAAATAATGACTGCCAAAGTTATTAGCAATAAGAATTAGCAATAAGCTACGGAACCTTATGCGTATTCTGACACGCACTTGACCAGTTTTTATTTATAATGAGGTAAACTCACCATTTTCAACTGAGTATCCCCAATCCTGTCCTTCCATTATCACTACTTGGTATCACTACTGATAGTGTCGCGTGAAAGCTGGGTGAATGTATGAGATCGTGGTTGGGTCGTGACTGCGTGCGAGTTCGCGCCGGGGCTTCGCTTTATACGAGGGTCAAGCTCGGCGCTCGAGGCGGAGGCGGGCGCGGTGGCGGAAGAGGGCGCGGAGGACGAGGAGAGCCTCTGAACGAGAGGTGCCGCGCGCGCGCACTCCTCCGAGCCACTGATGCGGCCCGCGAGCTGCGCCTCCGAGTCCGGCCTCACCGCGATCGCTGCAGCCGCTCCGCCCCTCTACACTTTCTAATCAGCTAATCCACCGCTATTGTATAATAAACAAGCTATTTACTCGTCAAATAACTAATTGTCACATGTCAATGCGGCAAAATATAGATAACACAGCTTGTTTACACATTCCATTCCTTACCAGCCTAATATTTTACTACCTCTAAGGCGTTAGACGCCCTCCGGCAGGACTGAGGTGCAGCATCTTTCTTGGTTACAACGTAAACTAAGCTTTATTATTAAGCTGGAGATACATTAAACTGTATACAGACACAGATCCATAAAATCGATAATCATACTAACATAATAACATCGACCAATTAATTGGACGACTCGTCCAGGATAAGCGCTACAAGATTTTTTAATTGTTCAATTTTTTATTAATATAATAAATTATGTATTTCAATATAGTATAAAAATATTAATAGCTATCATAAATAGGTACTGAACTAAAATAAAAATATCATACATAATCATCAATCACTTATATATATTTTAGTGCTCCCGAAAACGCTGCGCTTATATTCTTAGGTGTCACCTTTGTAAAACCTACGTAGGCCGTATCTATAGGTACAGAACCTTCAACCTAGGGGAGGGTGGATATGATGATGCGGGATGCCGATGTTGTACCTATTTTACGTGAAGCCCTTTTATCATATTATCTGTCGCTAATGCATTTTATTCAATTATGTATTTCCAAGCGTGATGCATGCCTCTAGGTTTTGGTTACGTAAAAATACGACGTAAATAGTAATATATACGTCACAATATAATTATTTAAAGATGCTTTTGATGAGATACCGATGTTTGAAAGCATCATCTATCATCTTCATTATCAACCGATAGTAGTCCACAACTCCCTGCGTGTCGTTTAATGTCGTTTGCTCACCTAGTGGAAGAATCTTCTAAAAAATTACCTCCTAGTATTAAAGTTTGAAAAGTATTTTCAATCTTTAGTATTTTTAATCTAGATTGTGATACTTATTTTTACGTACCTACCTACTAAAAATCAATCAGGTGGACATCTGAAGTTATATCTTATATATATTACTAGATAATGCCCGCAGCTTCGCCCGCGTAGATTGGTCAGATCCCCTGCAGCATCACGATTGAAGAGTTGGAATCCAAAATTTTTATGGAACAATGTCGCAAAGTTCCTCTATCGATTTAAAAAAATACGCAAATCGGTTGAGAAGTCTCGGAGATATCGGTGTACATAGGTAGAAAAATGCAACTCCTCCATTTTTGAAAGTCGGTTAAAAAAGTAGTCTTATGATACTCCTTGGTAAATCCTCTACTTGTCTTTTGAATTCCCGTCAAAATAGGTTCAGTCGATCCGAAGATTTGCCCAAATAGACAGACAGACATACAAAAATTTTAAAAACGTGTGATTCAATTATGGTACAGTTCAAATAACCATATGAGCTTAACATTATCAGGTAGTTATTTCGAAATTATAGACAGCCACTTCAATTTTATTTATTAGTAACTAGTAAGTATATTAGTATAGATTACTTACCACATTTTACTTGTAAATATCTTTGAAATCACTTACTTGTACGGTGCTTAACTACGAGTACCTATAACGCTAGTCTGTTGTAAAAATTACAGAATTGTAATTTCAATGAAATACAATAGGAATTGTAAGTTAATTAAATGTGTTTTTCATGGCTTTTGTTTATAGGTAATTATTATCATCGGAGAGAAATTATTCTCTTATTTTCCTTTAGTCCGTACTCCGTAGTTCGGGCACCGGATCTACCTTATAGTTATTATGCTTGGTTGGTATGACATCACTTTTTCACAGTCGGATACTTTTCAAGCAATACTGTACAAGCAGTACATAATTTACTTGTCGTGTTCAAGGCGACCTCGCGCCGGAAAGTGCAGTGTTAACACTCGCGACCACCTTCTAGGTGGTCAGACGATATCAAGCGAGGGAGCCGCTGTATTTAGGAGGCGCAAGAACGTGGCTATGGAAGACAAGAGGCCTAAGTCCAGCAGTTAATATAATATAAAGGTAATGGTTGGTGATGAGTGATGATAACGATTTCTTTACTCTAGTAGCCAAGTAACTATAAGATTGTACAAGTCACCAACGATGATATAATATATTATTTGACTAGATGATACCAGCAGCTTCGCCCGCGTGGATTGGTCAGATCCCCTGCAGCATGAGGATTGAGGAGTTAGAATTCAAAATTTTTACGGAACAACGTCGCAAAGTTCCTTTATCGATTAAAAAAAATACGCAAATCAGTTAAGAAATCTCGGAGATATCAGTGTACATAGGTAGAAAAACACAAATCCTCCATTTTTCAAAGTTGTTTAAAAATGTATCCTATGTTTCCCTTGGTTAATCCTCTACTTGTCTGTGAAAGTGCCGTCAAAATAGGTTTAGCCATTCCGAAGATTATCCCGTTCAAACAGACAAACACTTCAGTTTTATTTTTAAAAGTATTAGTGTAGATATACCTACTAGATATAGAAAACACTTGAACGTCGCGATCGTAGCCGGATGCGGAACAGTGTTAAACTCATAAAAATAAAAAAAAACTCATGGAAAAAAATAAAGGTTAAGATTTTTTATAGTCTCGTTTACTAGCTCGATGGAAGTATCGAATGCTAAAATATGATATAGATTCCTATGTTTATTTAAAACGAAGAAAACCACTTAGCGTGGCTGTTTCTTCATCTGTTAGGTATTTACCAAATAATATATAATAACTAGCTGATCCACCATACTTCGCTTGGATGTTTGATACCTATAAATGCCTAATGCATATAATGTTATATAGCTTATGGTACTCGTCAATAGAGTAGCTTTCTTGGTGATAGAATTTTAGTAAAATCGGTTCATCATCTTCTCAAAAAATCTCCTCTCTTTATAATATTAGTACTAGGTATAGATACAGGAAATATTATCCTACTATTTAATTTATAACTGCTGGTGCCTAATTAGTATCTATTTGCTTTCACAGCTCAGACAAACTTGATAGTAGGTAGTACCTACGTCTAAGTAGCTTTTAAAAATGTCGAGTCATTTTTCACTTTCACTTTTGCTATTTCTAGATAGTTACTTTACTAGTTCCTAGGTTATCGTTAACTTCTGCAACTGATATCTAATAAAATGACCTTTTTGATAACCCGTGGCTTGGTCTACTTGTTTGGAGAGAATATTATGTTATTAGAAATAAATTATTGATCTTCTTTCTAAATTGTACAAAGGCTCCTTCCGCGCTGCTTTCGATCCAAATCCTAAAATTCTCGATCTAGTAGCCATAGTTACCTAAGTATATTTAGGTAAATGAGGGATTGCGCTCGAGATCTTAATTCTGAAGGTGAGAATATCTCCAATTCAGAGCATTGTTTACAGACCGAATTAACCACAATATTACCTACTTGGCTGAATGTTAGCGCATTGCGTTCGATTCGAATCCGAAAATCGAAATCTTGATCGATCGAAAACTCAGATCGAACTCAATCTGAGTTTTTTAAATCTGAATTTTCTCGGATTCTGATCGGAATCGTACCAACGTTTATTTCATACTCGAAATTATATACTTACTAGGTGCTCTAGGTACTTTTCATTGTTTAATTGTTCCAATTTTGATAACAACCCGTATTATTTGCTTTTATGTTTTTTGAAGTTAGACATACCTACCTAACTCGTATTGCTGCTAGATAAATATAATAAATATTACATAAACATTACGCTGCAAAGATCGCCAGAAGTCAAGTTCAATTAAGTTTAAGTAGGTACGTATAGAGTTGTGTGCCGTGAAACCTGCGTGCCAATTTTTTCGGCCAAGTTTTTAAATGGAGACGATGTTTACGACTGTCCGTTCTAAATGTAAAGTGGGCTCTACACTCGCGGCGCGAAGTCGCGCCGTTATTTCGCACCGTGAATGTATGCCGCGATTCACGCGTGAACTGTGTCCCTCCACACTCGCAAATCATCACAGTCTTGTTCGTGACTCTATGGACGAAACCCTTTGTTGCGGACCAAAAACCGACACTGATCGGGTAAAGGCGCGAAGCGCGAACGCGAAGCCGTGAACAACATCTACACTCGTGATTCGCAGTTGTCGCGGGCTTTCGCGGCGGTTCGCGCCGCGAATGTTGAGCCGGCTTTAGATTTGCTGCTGGGGAATCCCCAAAGATACCTAGTATTTATTTTTAAGGTTTATGTTAGGTAGTTTTCCTGTGAAGTCCTGGTAGGTACATTAAAAGAAGAATTTAAAAAACTTGAAACTTTCTAAAACATAACTATTTTACCTAATCGTAAAAAATTAGCTCATTGTAAAAAATGTTTCTGCAAATAAAAAATCTTGAATCTACCTACCGTAACTCTTAAGGATAATTATTAGGTACTTATTACGTAAATGTTGGCGAATGTGTGGTGACTATTTGCGCAAATTATAAGAAATCGTAAAAAATATCGACATCAACCATCGGACGGTGAAAAAAATTCCACAATTTGTATTTGGTTCAATACTTTATTTTATTTTTTTCATTTTCATCGTTATCTTGAAATTTTACGTAATTAATAATGTCCTTGTGGTTTTTTTAATGGAATAGTGATTCGCCAGCAAAGCCTTGCCTTACTTCTATGGTATCTAACGCCTGCTCTTCACTAACGCGTAAATCATGGTGCAAAAGCATGTGAACCATCCTGAACAGCGGGAAACACCCATTATACTACTAATAAATAAAATTGAAGTGTCGTGTCTGTTTGAACGGGCTAATCTTCGGAATGGCTAAACCTATTTTGATGGGACTTACACAGACAAGAAGAGGATTAACCAAGGAGTAACATAGGCTACTATTTTGACTGATTTTGAAAAATGGAGGAGTGTTTTTCTACCTATGTACCTACACCATATCTCCGAGATTTCTGAACCGATTTGCGTAATTTTTTTTAATCGTTAAGGGAACGTTGCGACATTGTTTCAGAAAAAATTTGGATTCCAACTCCTCAATCCTGATGCTGCAGGGGATCTGACCAATCCACGCGGACGAAGCTACGGGCATCATCTAGTGTACAATAAAATTCTACACTATCCGCCTTTGCGCTACTCATAGACTCGCGATTCGCACCGTGTTCGCACCCGACCGAGTGAAGAGTGAGCTTTACAACAAAATGATGCGTTGTATTCTAGTGCAGCTGTACTACCAATCACTGCAGGAAGAATACAAAACGTCATTAAACACTCAAGTTATTAGTCATAATATAACCAGTGGCGGATTAACCCAGTAGCACGAAGCACCAGCCTTAAGTGTATGGGGCCACCAAATCTTTAGGAATTATCTTGAGTCATATCTCAAATCAGACTGAAATAATGTGTAAACAGTAAACATGGTCCGGCACGGTGCGTTAATGACTGTGACCACATTGGATCCAAATTCCAGTGCCACCAGACGAAATTAACTTATTTTCTGATAAAAAAATGTGTGGGATAGATCATAGTCCATAGAGCACTGTAAGTGTGTACCTACCTTTAAAGTACGCATATATTTACTAGCTTGTACCGACGCAACGGTTAATTTAAAGATTTCATCTGCAATGAGGTACTCAAAAACATTACTCACTTTACTTGAAGTCTGAATTCTGAGTGCTGATTTTAATGATTTTACGTTTTACCTTTGGATTTACTAGCCGGTTTTGACAAATTCAGGCAATCGCTGATTAAGTAGGTAAGTAAATAGCATGTTTTATTATCTTATTCAAAAACCTTCAAAAATAAAGGTTCTAATTGAATTCACTACAAATAAACAGCCCAGTGGCAACTTTCACACAGTAATATGGCTAATTTAGTCACTACAAAAATAAATAGGAACAGGAATACCATAATATGATGACCTATATTATGTCAGATATCATTTATCTAGACAAACTCTTTAATGTTCAGAAACTAGGCGAGTGATGACGGGCACCTATCAGCAATTATCGCTGTAAGCGAACAAGTGGCTTTTAAATTTTGATAGCTCCTATACGGGCTAAATGGTAACTTGCAAGTGCAACACGCCACAAGAATGATTAAAGAAAAACTTCGACTTACTTAATCCTTTCCTTTCCTTTTAAATCCAACATGAAATCTTTATCGATGAGAAACTTTGTCACCCTAATTTAAATATCTCTATTCTATATCTATAAAATCATTTAAAAGTAAAAGCTTACTGACTGACTAACTAACTGAGTTTTAGACACACAGTTCAAACCACTAGACAGATCGAGCTGGGTATGCAGATAGCTCGTAGACATCCGCTAAGAAAGGGGTTTTGAAAATTTAATCCCAAAGAGGATAAAATAGGGGTTTAAAAATTGTGTAGTCCACGCGGATGAAATAGTGGGCATGAATTCTTTATTAATATTTTAAAGATATCTAAATAATTATTCTAATTTAATCGGCTACTTATTGATTTTATATAGGTTCTATGGACTGGTATCCAAATAAAGTTTAATAATTATTTATCATACGCAAATGAAATGCTAAATATACCTTAACACAATAGACGTTTAAATTATTATTATTGGAAGTGGAAAGATTTATAGGCCCTCGTTGCGGTCACGTCGAAGAGTTATTGCTCGGCTGACGATAATACATAAAAAACGTTAAATTTATGTGATGTAGATGCCCATTGTATTTATTCCAAGCCCCTTAGAAACTGTACGGGGAAACTCTGCTGAAAAAATAAAACTGCAAATAAGAACTTCAGTTTTAGTGAATTTTTGTGAAAGTCGATGTTGACTGTCGAGGTGACGAAGGTCGATGTCGACGGTCGAGACAACAAAGGTCGACGTCGACTGTCGAGGTAACGAAAGTCGATGTTGACTGTCGAGGTAACGCTGGTCGATGTCGACTGTTGAGGTAACGAAAGCCAATTGACGCTTCATTTCAGTCGGTATTAGGTATAAAATCGTAAAAAAATTGTGACAAAAAAGATACGGATACTTTCTCGCAATTTATATCCATTCAAGGAATACGGGTCTCCTCTCAGAATTAGAAGAGTTTCGCCATATTCTATCACGCTGATCAATTAGTGCGGATTGGCAGACTTGACCCACCTTTCAGAAGGAATTCAGAGGGACATTCAGGAGAACTTTCAAGCATGCAGGTTTCGTTTCGGTCACGTTTTCTGTCACGTTAAAGCGAGTGATACCTACACATAACTCTAAAAAAGTTTGAGGGATCGAACTCCCGAATTTTTGTTATACAAATTTTTCGATAATAAAATAATCTGGGCACTATTGACTCTACCTACCCTTTGCGATAATACGCTACTTAAATACTAATGTGCCTTGGTAAAGTGTATATCACTTCCAAGGACAAGCCAAAGCATTGTGTGCAAATAAATGTGTCCTGTCGGTCCTAAATTACCTGTCAAATAACATATTATTGTATCTTTGTGTAGATTGCCTTTTTTTGCAAACTTTACTAAGGCCCGGTATCCACCAAAATGCCACCAAAGCGGAGATGTGCGATGTGTTTAGCAGGCCAATCATTTACTATTATTGATAGACTAGCTGATGCCCGCAGCTTCGCCCGCTTGGATTGGTCAGATCCCCTGCAGCATCAGGATTGAAGAGTTGGACTCCAAATTTTTTATGAAACAATGTCGCAAAGTTCCTCTATCGATTAAAAAAGAAATGACGCAAATCGGTTCAGAAATCTCGGAGATTTCGGTGTACATAGGTAGAAAAACACAACTCCCTTTTTAAAAGTCGGTTAAAAAAGTAGCCTATTTTACGCCCTGGTCAATCCTCTACTTGCCTGTGAAAGTCCCGTCAAAATCGGTTCAGCCGTTCCAAAGATTAGCCTTTTCAAACAGACAGACAGACAGACAGACAGACAGACAGACAGACAGACAGACAGACAGACAGACAGACAGACAGACAGACAGACATACAGACAGACAGACAAAAATTTTAAAAACGTGTGATTCAGTTATGGTATCGTTCAAATAACCATATGAGCTTAATATGAGGTAGTTATTTCGAAATTACAGACAGACACTCCAATTTTATTTATTAGTATAGATATAGATGATCTAATTTTTTCACGTGTGAATTAATTGTTTTTCTGGAATTTTGTTTAGAAAAGCTTACAGGCATTATAGACACGTAGAGTTATAGACAAGCACTATTTGATTTTTTATCATAAACTCAACTCATTCCAATGATGTTGGGCCACTATTATACTACTGTTCTAAATTTCATGTCGATAGCTTTAATAGTTACTGAAATTATTAACTGTGACAGACGGACGGGGAAAGCCGCACCATAAGGGTTCCATTTTTATAATTTTGGTACGGAACTCTAATAAGTACTTATTCATGTATAGTTTTACGCCTAGGTACATATTATTTTTTAGCGTAGCTATGAACTACGAGTATGATCCTAGGCTTTAACCTCTCACTGAAGTGTAATTACATATTTATATGAGTCGCCATTCCTTTTATGCGAAGCTATTACATTACAGGGACAATGGATAGCTTTATAATCATGTCATTGTGATACTTCATATGACATATCTAAGTACCTACTTACTGTATGTAAAATACTCATGCTAAATCTAAAATCTTATGGTACAGCTCCTTATAAATATGTATATTAGGATTAGGTATTCCGTAAAAGACTTGTACATTAATTGTAGGTAAGTCTTGTGTCGGAATTTTTCTAATGAACCATTAAGTTAATATGGATGACACTGTATTTAGCTAAATTGGTTGCTAATTGGCGTGCTAATGTGCAAATCGCTTTTAATACACGCTGTATTAACAGAATAAACGAATCGAACAAAGACCATCCGAGTGTCGACTATGTAATATATTGTATACTTAAGTAACTACGGTGAAGATTTACAAGTCACATGTGTTCTGCATAATAAATGCCTAAGTATTATTTATTAGACTTGCAAGTTACCTACTTACCAGGAGAATCACGTTTCTAAAAATGCCTCTTGTTAATTGTCAACTGAATTAAAATGTACCTACGTAACAGTCAGCTAATTTTTTATATTCCAAAACACCTACCTATCTACCTAACCTACCTATCTTCTTAAAGGTACCTACCAATGTGTTATTGGATCGTAGTTAGTTAAGTATTTTAATTTTATTTATAGCCTCCCTGAAAAAGATTTGAATTTCTAATTCAATTTGTACAAGTATTTGGTTAAGAGTCAACGTTCTACACCAAATACCAAAATTTCAGGTTTGTCACTCATTTCGCCTACGAGCTAGCTAGAGCCCTGTCACGCCCGGACTGACAGACAGAGTGACCCGTTCGTTTGCACCCTTTGAACCCTACGGAACCCTGAAAAGAAGAGCTCATTACAGATGTCAAACGGCGGCGGTCCTCATACCTGCGAACAATTTAGTAAAGCTACCTACTAAAAGGCTTTAAAAAAAACTAAAATTGTGGTCAATAAGTATATTTATTCAAAACAAAAAGTTTTTAATCAAATCTAAACACAATATTTTCAAAATTACCTATTAAAATCTTTAAAAGTAAGTATTTTTATATCGACGACTAGCACATTTTGTAGTAGGTAACTACTTACGATTCAGACTTAAAACTACTTAAATACGATAAAATATTACTCACATGCTTAACATTAACTTAAGATTTTTAAACTTTAAATAGAAATATTCTCATAATTCCTCTCAAATGTGTATAATAATAATAATTAATCATTACAGAAACATCGAAATAAATGTTAGTTGATATAAATTATCCTATACCTAATTAGCTATTAATAAAGGTAAATAAGAAAACTATCTTATATTGAACTTATCTAATAAATGCAGCTTTATACTGTTTCTTTCCTTAATATAATGAAAAAGCTTTTTCGACCGAAATCCAAAAAGTTTTACGACTTCAATAAAATTCACATTTTCATTGCAGAGCAATCCAAAGTGTATTTTTACTAAATGTACATATTGAAAAGTAAAACGTGGTATTTTTATCGATTTGGCAAGCGGCATTGCTGTTTACGAATAAAGCTACCTAATATCCACATATAAGAGCTCCTTCATACTAGCGTTTCTCCCTCCAGCTAGTTTAGCTACGTCAAGATCTGATTATACTGGTAATATCCGTATAATACACAAAAGAAACGAAAACTAACAGTACCTAATTAAAATCTGAAAAGAAAAGGACTCGACAGAGCTTATATTTTGATATTTCAATTAGGTAGGTAAGTATACAGTTTAGGTCAAAGGTATATCTATCTAGTTATTCGGTATCCGTTAAATATTTATGGTAAAATTGTTTACAGATTAAAGAGGTAATCACTATTTCAGTAGGTAAGTAATACAATACTTAATTACAAAAGGAATAATTTGTTGCACTGCAATTAGTAACTCTGCAATTAGGTATAGCAGGATTACCTACTTAATGCACTTAATTAATCTCCTTTAAAAAAAGATTGCACTATTGACACGTATTTAATTATCTTAGCTACCTAAAGGTATACCTTTATTCTTTACCTAAGCCTTAACTTTCCGCTATCCCTCAAAGATAAGGAGTTAGCTGAACATGTTGCAGAATGATCTCTTGGATCCTTGCCATGAGGCATGACCTCTATGGCCATGATCTTTACAGTAGTTATGTTATAAACACTTTGTCTACAAAAAGTACTTTTAAAATTAATCTGATGTTTTGTTTCTCGTAATTTCGATATAGTCAAGGACTTCCCAGTTGCTCTCAGGTTCATCGGGTATATGTGGCGGTCCCACGCCGCGGGCGAATGGTAGGCCAGTGTTGTCTAACGAAAGATAAGTGCGAAGAGCGGCCGCCGAGTCGTCGTCGTCGGGAGCCGCGCGCGCCCTCGCGTTGAAGGCGCCTTCCATATCTTCGCTTGGCAGGTCCCAGATGTGGAACTGCGGTGACATCTTGAAATTCTGTTTAAAGATAAGTTGTACGTGTAAGAAATAATCATGTAAATACGTAGAACGGACACCGTAAATCCAATATTTTACGAATCGTATGAAATAGCAAGCTTCGTACAATGCAGCAGAACTGTCTTATAGATATTTATTGTGTATTGTGGTACCGCGAAATAAAGCTTTGAGCCCACTGGCAACGTTCTAGACTTTTGAGTTTAGAGTTCTGCATTCCGATAAGTTTTTCGCGTTCTCCTACTTATTAATAAATTAATTTTAGGTGGTCATTCTTGAAGCTCTACATATTATACAAAAGTAGACTGCGATGGTCAAATAAGCATCTAAGTAGGTAGGTAGGTACACTTATTTACACTATGGTATTTATTTTTATTTACTTTATTTTTATTTTTCAAAACTTATTTATGTTGAAAGCAAAACTCTGAACTCCAAACTATAGACCGATGACTGTGGGATCAATGCCTAAGCGCTCGGTAAAAACCGCAATAAAACGATCTTTCAGTGTCCTTGTTTATTTCCGTATCTTGGCCAGCGGTTATCCTATGAGATAAACAACCAACTTGGTTAGATGTATGGGCGCATTGAAGCAAACAAGCGTAATTACTGCAAGCACTTGGCTAGTTCACTATGACTTGGCCCCAAGTAGGTACAACGGAAATGCATTTATTGCTGTACCTACGTAATAAGGTAAGATAAATAAGGTGCGATATTGGTGTAGTCAGTAGTCATTCTCAATTTAACACGTCTAGTAAAATCTTCAATTACTGTTAATCTAAATAAGTAAATAGTAGTAGTAGCTTTAGTACTTAGTCCTATTTTATAATTATCAAAAAATGAAAAGCGATTCAATTCGCATTGAAGAATCGACCAACGCCAACCAACTAACTATGTAACATTTAAATATTTATTAGCTTACATAATATAATCACCAACACGTACCTACCGTATTATTGAAACAGGGAAAGTGAGAAGTGATAAAAATAAACGTAAGTAAACAATACTTTCAGGTCATTCTCCAGAGCAGGGCTATATAACCTTTTAAGATATTTTTTTCATCTACTTTAGTGTGAAATTTTAATAATATGTATCGTCAAATAAAACAAAGTATATACCTATTGAATTATTATTATAGAACCCAAAATATTTGTTTTAAAATAATATGGCAAATTGGCAGCTATATTAAGACTATACTTAGTGAATATGACGTCATAAAGTGTGACTAATTAGTTGTTAGGTACCTAATTTATTGTAAGTAATATTCGCAAATATCCGAAGACAATGACGCACGGAAAAAGTTATAAGGTGCTGTCTGTTCAACAATGAATATGCCGTGAGTTATCCTTATCAACTATAATATTTAACTAAAGCCACGTTGACACCTTTACAAGATTTTACTCAACACTAATTGCCTTTACTCTCCACGTAAGAATCACGTACCTACTACGAAGCTATAAGTACTTAGGTAATAGATTCACACGGGGCTATTTTTCACATAATACATATAAGATTAAGTGAGCTTCGTTTGGATGGAATTTCTGGAAATCCATAAAAGCATAAAAGAATTCATCCATAAGCCTGTAAGTTACATGCGTCCACTTTGCGGCTTTGTATGAGATATGGTAATTGGGCATCTCATTATGACAAAATACCTGAAGTACAGAATTTCCAAAAACAATTTATGTAAGTAAAACGAATTTTACGGCGTAACCTTGCGGAGCGATCCGCATTAGCTTGACCTAGCCTTAAGGCTTTTTCCCGCTATATTCTTAGGCACTATTTTGATTGAAGAGAGCACGTGAGATGACGCACCGCTATTGACAAACAAAAGGATCAGCGCCATCCATCTGTGGTATGTGTACAAGTCGGTGATAACCTAGTGGTTAAGATGTTAGCCTCCTAGTCGGGAGTCGGTGGTTCGATCCCGGGCACATATCTCTAACTTTTTGAAGTAAATATCACTTTACTTTAACGGTGAAGGAAAACATCGCAGGCTGATGATGGATGAATAAATCACTACAATGCTTCATGTAGTTTCTTAATTATTTTGTTCTATACTAAAGTCAAAAGTCTCTTGCTTTGTATCCGATTTATATCTCGATAAAGACGGTCGACTGGTAGGTACATACTTGTATATTATTTCCCATGTTTAATGTTGTTAATTGATACTTAGTCACACCTAATATAGAAGTGGACTGATACCTCAGGTAAACAGTGATGCTGTAGGCAGTAATAATGAGTGGATCCGTCGTGGTGGCACCAGGTGCCGTCGGGGAAGTAGGGGTCCAGCCCCAAGTCGTTGAGCTCGACCCTTGGCGCGTAGAAGCCTCCGCCCGCCGCGCGCCGGCAGAATATCGCGCATCCCATCCACATACGAGCTAAAACAATAAACCCTTAGATAAAGTATACCACGGCTGTGATACCGACGTAGGACGTTCACATGCAAAATCTGATAAAAAATATTTTTCAGGCTCTAATCATAATAATAATTATCAGTAATTAGTAAAATATTTTACAGATATATAAGTAACAGGTGCCTCAATAAGATAAACGATTTTTAACCCCCGACCCAAAAAGAGGGGTGTTATAAGTTTGACGTGTGTATCTGTGTATCTGTGTGTCTGTGTATCTGTGTATCTGTGTATCTGTGTATCTGTGTATCTGTCTGTGGCATCGTAGCGCCTAAACGAATGAACCGATTTTAATTTAGTTTTTTTTGTTTGAAAGGTGGCTTGATCGAGAGTGTTCTTAGCTATAATCTAAAAAAATTGGTTCAGCCGTTTAAGAGTTATCAGCTCTTTTCTAGTTTTCTTGTAGAAAAGAAGGTTAGATAACCGTTAGGTTCATAATATTATGTCAATAGACAAATGTCAAGCTGTCAAGATGGACGTTGCCTAAATACATAATTATTTATTTGAAAATGATGTTTTGGAAAACTCAAATACTTTGGATCGTCGGGGGTGTTATAAATTTTTAATTTACACTTGTAATAAATGCAGACCTGAGTACTTATTTAAGTAAGAACTAGCTGATGCCCGCGACTTCGTCCGCGTGGGTGTAGGTTTTCAAAAATCTCGTGGGAACTCTTTCGCTTTCCGGGATAAAAAGTAGCTTATGCCACTTTCCGGGTCTTTAACTATAGCCATGCAAAAAATTACGTCGATCCACAGCTCCGTTGCGACGTGATTAAAGGACAAACCAACAAAAAAACACACTTTCGCATTTATTATGTTAATTAGTATGTTTCGCATTTATGGTTAGTGTGATTTCTGTAGATGTAAATGCACTCTCAAGTAGGTACATTATAAAGTAGGTGTATATCATGTGCATAATAAAAGAGGAGTATTGTTCGCATTATTGTTACTATATTTTATGATCAATAAAACATTATTTATTTAAGATTTATGTACCTAGATACCTACGCTTAAACTTTTAAAGGAGTAATTCTCGTGATAATAATAATTAATTAAGTAGCGCATATATAAATAATATTATTATGTCAACTCAGAACTCATATTATGCTAATAATTGTAATAGACGATAACTATATAGGTTCACTAATATGTTAATATTGTTATAATATGTACTCTGTGACTAAACTAGGTTCCCACATAATATCTATTACTAGTAGTATAGCAAGTATTTATAGGTATACTGTATACATACTTGTATTACGTGAGTATGACAAAATAGCTAGTTTCATAAAATTCCTGAGTGCTTCGTGATTATACCTTGCGAACCTTATACCTACTAAAGATTGGTCTCCACTACGCTCAATCTAAGTTGCGAATCTATATTATATTTTCCCACTTTCTAAATTGTTCGGCTTTTTTTGAATAGGTAGGTAGGTAGGTAACCTAATCAAAGCTCAAGAAGTAGCATTTTTAAAAATTTGAAAGAAAAGCTGACGCATCGCGTAGGTACTCTCTCCCACTTCGGCCACTCGCTTCTTCAGTACAAACCGTGCCTAAGAATAAGGAGAGAAAGGAGATTGTCTCACTGGGGTCGTGCGGCGCCTGCAGGCCTCCCCCGCGTGGATCCAGCTCGCGCAGGCGCGTCGCGTACTCGCTGCACTTGCGCGCTGCCATCTCGTTGGCGCTCACTCGCTTCTTCTTGCCGCAAACCTGTATGTTACGAACATTGTGGTTTCAGGCACCGAGCTTTTGATAAATTACCCGTGTGGTAACCGACAAATAGAATTGAGTTTTAGTGATGATACTTTTAAGTGCAAAGCTTTAGGGATGTCCCATTGATCCCACTCCCAAAGGATCAAGTGCGCTTCTGGCAACACTACTACAAAATAAATTATGTAGCTCGGGAATGGCAGATAAGGATAACCAAGGAAAACCCACATTTTACCAATCTGATTCAAATAGCCAACCACAAAAAAGGTAGGAAAAAATTGAGTCATCTGAGTTCTGACGACCGCTACAAAGACTTAAGGTACCGACGGAGTTTGGAAGGAAAACACATTATTTTAAAACCACTTTGTTAATCGTTTTGCCATTTGCCATTTTAAAAAAAATAGCGGGCAAGCTAGCAGGAAGATCGCCTGATGTTAAGTGATTACTGCCGCTGATGAATATATGCAGTATTAGAGGAACCACCAATCTGTTTTCAGCCAGCCGGTGTTTTCAGGAATCAGTTGATCGTGCACCTTGAATAACACCATGTGGGAACACCGCCGAAGGGAGTTGGTTCCACAATTTGCATGTGCATGGAAAAAAGATCTGGCACAACGAGCGGTCGAAGTGCACCAGGGACTCAGGTGGTGAGAGTGAGATTACTTGAATGGCGTGCGGTGCAGTTGTAGAAAAAGGAGGGTGGAATGAGGTCAAACAACTCCTCGGAACATTCCCTATTAAAAATCATAACCCTTCCTTTTGGCTTTGCCGCAGTCGGGTAAAAAGCGGATGTATTCGCAAAGGGATTTTATGTCTTTGCGGTGCTCCATGCTTTCCAAGATAGTTTGGGATCGTTCACAAGTCAAACAGCCCACATTTGGATCCAATCAAATGGAATAGGAGTTGGTACTGCTGGGGATGCTCCGGTCCAAAGGTGAGAGCAATACTCCATATGTGGTCGGAATTACGCTTTACAAAGAAGGAGCCTGTGCTGGTTTATTGAGCACCCTGAGCCTTAGGCGCGGTTATTAGCAAAAAAATGCCGCGTGCTGCGGTGACATAGACCAATTTTCATTATTCGGGAGGAGGCGCGTGGTGGAACGCGGACAAATTAGTTTTACATTTTTACATAAAGTCTTCTGATCATTTGGAACTAACCTTGGAATCCTCGCATAGCACGACATCATAGGAAGAGCCTTCACACACGGCATTCTCAGGACACGATCGCCTGCGCTCCCTCGCGCCGCGGCTCTTGGCCGTGCAGCCCGACCTGCACGTGTCTGATGTCCATTCAGTCCACGTGCTACCCCCACCTTGAGAAGGAGGCGGTGGCCGCGACACGGCTGAAGGATATGCTGCAACGCATTCTCCACCTTGACACCACTGGGTACAAAAAATGAAGAACATTTTTCATCGATCCATGCCAAAAATAGTGTTTCTTTGAAGAAGGATTTTTTTACTGTTAAAAAAATTACAAACTCTGTTTCTTTTTCAAAACACGATAATACGTGCTCATTTTTAGGGTTCCGCACCCCTAGGATGCCAACGGAACCCTATTACTGTTTCGTCTACTATTAAGTTCACCCTATGTTACGAAATCCCGTCATGATCCCGTCATAGGTTTTAAAGTTGTTAAGGTTGTGAGTTTTATGATTTCTCAATTATTGGCAAGATAAAAGAGAAATTACTAAGTATATAGGCAGTTTGTCAAGTAATACCTTTTCTTTACCGCAAGGAGTCCCTGGTAATGCAGGCCCTGCGTAGTAGAAGCCTGCGCGATGTGGCGAGCGACAAGCAAGCTGCATGCACTGCGACTCGTCTCCCCCGGATCCCGGCGCCTGCGCAGGTGCGGCGTCCTTATCACGCAGGAGAATCTAAAAATTATATTAATAGGTACAAGATAAAGCCAACCAATTCATCCGCATGTATTCGATTTTTTAAATCACGTGGGTACTCTTTCACTGTCCATCTCCGAGATGTAAGCTACCTATTTCTGTACCTTTAGTCCAAATTAGTTTAACAGTCTTTAAAAATCCTGTGAGAACTCTTTGATTTTTGGAGATAAAACTTAGTCTATGACGGCCGCCAGGATGCAAAGTAAGCATCCCTGTACCAAACGTACGTACTCGGAAAAATCGATTAAACAAGTTAGTTGTGAAAAGGCAACAAACAGAAACATTTTCGTATTTATAACAATATGGTAGTGATTGATATGGATTCGACAGCCGCATAGAATAGGTAGGTCGCGCCATCAGGAGAAGTGGTAAGTGCTAAAATTCTATATCAGCTTGAGTCAAAGGGATCTTTGTAAGTGATAAGGGAGTTTTCTTAGGTAAGTACCAGACCTTTTCCAGACGAATGAATTGTTAGCTGGCAAAAGGCCAGAGAAAAAAAAACCTGGAATTTAATAGGTATAGACGGAATATTCTACAAGACCAGCAAGTATTGTCCAGTACCTCTGACCAAAGACCATCCACATTTTATAACTTTTTTAAGAATCCCTCACCTCGCACTGTTTTTTCGCTCCCCAAATGATTCCAGGAGCGTCACCAAACTTCTCGTGTTGCAGTTCATGTGGTGTGTCTAAGTCATCGCCTCCGTCGAATAGACAAGTTGCCCATCTGAAATCAATCAGGCTTTCATACAGGAAATTCTAAACTAGGTACTTAGCCAGATTTTACAGTTTCAACTGACAATCCTTTATGTTATTAATTCCTAATGGCGTGGAAAATATGACTTTGTATGGTTAGACAAGCAGGAAAACGATATACGAAGAAAGGAAAGCGTTTGTTTGGATCTACAGCAGTTTTACAAATACGTAGGTTAGTTCGAAAAACCGATAGACGTTAAAGTCTAAAGTTACTAGAGTTGCTAGCACCTAGCACCGGAAAGCGCAGCGTTAGAAGCTTCTTCACTAGGTGCAAGAGACCTGCATCCAGTGGACGTCTATCGGTTGTCGATGATAATGATGATGATAACTGATCAATGTCCAGGCCAGAAACATTTTACTAGATGACTTGTTCCTTACTGTAAGTCAGCGACCACTCGAGCACTGCACTGTGACCAGGTCGCCTCTCCATTGGTACCGCGGGAAGGAGACATGATGAACCCGTCGCGCGCGCAAGAATTGCCCGTCCCGTCGTGATGCATGCCCAGACTGAAAACATAGTAACACACAGTTGTAGTACATATACAATGAAAACTCTTTTATTTAAGGAGCACAAGTTATATGGCTTTTTGTTCTCCACCGCAAACAGTGGAAGTAAAAATGACTCCAGCAGTCATTAAATAATATTTCTGTTTACAAGGTGGTCCCCTGCCGAATATTGTGCCGAAAATAAAATTGTTTTATATTCGCCATATTGGAATCATCATGCCGTCATATAATTTCTGACATTCGGAACCAAGGAATATCCTACTCTCTTGGAACGCAAGACGATATCAACGCCATCTTTTGTAGTTTGGCAACTAGCTAATAGTGCGAAGAAGCCGATGAACCGAAAAATTAATGAACACACAGCCAAGCTACCTTCTCTCATAGTCCGCTAAAAATATACTGACTTGTGTCCAATCTCATGAGCAAGGATGTAGACGGAGGTGAAGCCAGCTGAAGGGTAGGGCCGGCCGAGCGTGTCGGAGGTGCCGAATTCAGATACAACGCACGAATGGGCGGGCAGACACACGCCGCCCACGGGCGCTAGGCCCATCGTCACCCCATTCCGACGTCCATTCTCGTCGGAGTAGAAGTCCAAACTGCAAATCCAAATGAAAATTATGTAAATAAATATGTATCTAGAAACTGGAGATTTTTACGGAGAACGCTCGAATTGGTCGGTCGTATGAAAATCAACGACTACAAAAAATTGAGTTCATTGGGTACGGGTAGTGAGTACAGCATAATATGCATATTGTTCCTTAACATAAGGCATCATATTATCTTGTATAGATCATTTTTGGATCAGATATCGCTTAACATTTTAGAAGGATCATAACGTGTCTGCAAATATCGGTATCGGCTCAATAGGACGCCTTCATTGGTACCTATACGAATGAACTAGCGACTCTACTCGTTTATGAGAAAACGAGTAGGCAACTTTATGGAATCAAACTCTTACCCAGAAAGAAGTAACGCCATGTCCCAGTGCTCCGGATCGTCATCATCGTCTACGTTCAGTGAGCGTTGGTACTCGCAGAAGGAGTCCAGCAGTCGCCCGCGTTCAGCGTTTGTGGAAAGAGAGGATGGTTGTTTGCGCAACAGTGTTAGCCGCACGAGCGATAACTGAACGCGCGTGCCCAGTGACGAGTGATGATATAGGGCCTGCACCTGCAATAAGCATCGCATAGAGGACTAGAAATTCATCGAAAACTTTACAGCTCTTGTAGCTAGGCGGAGGACATGCTAAAGAGATATGTCTAAATGGATTCCACGGATTAATTTATGAATTCTAATCGAATGGATAAGAAACTCGAATTCAGTCAGTGAGTGCTGATCTTTGAAGTTTGAACAAAGTTGGTACCTGGCAGAATTCTGCAAGCGAAAAACACGTGCGGGAATTTTCTTTGGCATTTTGTGCGCGCAGATATTGCATTTTCCTTACATTTTATTTGTCTTACATAAATTATTATTAGAAAACTTGCGAAATTTCGCTAGACTTGTGTCTGGCCTTAAAGAGTACGAGATCGCCCAATTACAGCTTCTGTATCTTCAATCCGATGCACAAGTTGAATAAAACTGACTATGGAGCACGGACAAGCTATGCAAATTGTAGGTACCTACTTCGAGGATTTTTGTTCATCTGTGTACCAATACAGCCAATGGATAACATAGCTTGAATAACAACAGCCGCAAGTATGGAATAAAAATAAAATATAGAAAACTAACACCGTTAATATACGCGAGCAACATATCCCGTAGATCTGCTTCATTATAGTTGAGGTGTGGATAAAATAATTTGTACGCTGCCTCATCCAAGAATAGCGCGATCTCTATAGTATAAGACGACGGGGTTGGCTTTGAAGGACGATAACGTGGTCGCCTAGCCTTGTGCCGTAGGGGTCTGTCATCATTGAGGGTTGAAGGTGGCGGAGCGGCTCTGCGAATGATGTGCGCTGTACGGCCGTGAAGATTTCTGCTGTTTTCTGATCGGCCCGCAATTGACGTCAGTGGCCGAACTTCGTATGTTGAATTTTCGGTCATGATGAGACCGTGCTGAAACAATAAAGGCTTAAGTTATGTTATTGAAACAAATCAGTGGTCGATTATTTTAACGTTACTTTTTTTTGAACCAGCAAATGCCAAAAAACCCAGAGATAGCTTGTCAGAGATAACATGAGATAGGTGTTTTTATGCTGGGAAAATGGGTTTTAAGGGAAGCAAAACTGAATCTAGCCTACTCCTTAAAATATAAAATATAATTTGATGCATTTACACCACCATCCAATTACCGACTTGGATCAATATTAATGGCGATCAAAGGTTGTCAACAGTTATGCAGTATCGCTGCTAAGCCACAGCTCAAGATTTTTAGTTACCTAATAAAAATAAAATAATGACTCACAAGTGCGTGGTCTCTGCACGCGGAAAATGCTGCCACAGCTCCAGGGCTGCTGTGCAGGAAGTGACAGGAGGAGTCCACGGTGGACAGCGGCTCGTCCGGGCCATGATCCGACCACACGCGGAACTGCGGAGATATCAGCCGTCGGTTCGGTATGAGCTGCAGGTCAAAGCTCCTGAAATTCAGAAAAGGAAATAGTAAAATCACTTGTTACTAATGGACTAAGAGCCTGGGAGTGCCAGACCTTCGTTATTTTATAAACGCTGAAAGTTTCTCTGCGTATTTGACCCCAAAACAGGGAAGAACGATCAGCGATTATGAAGTTTGGATCATGGTGGCTTTGGGAGGTAAAAATATAAGCCTATAAAAAATCACGGCACCCAATGCCAGTTAGTATCGCGGTAACCCCCTGCCAGACACCATTAAAGTTTAAAAGTTTATTAAACAATTCCTAAAGGAAATTATTTTTGTTCAGTTCCCATCAAGGGGGGACCTTTTAATAAAACGCCACCCTCGATCCGCGCAAAGATGGCTTTTCCCGCCTAACAGCGAATTTTCCGCTATCCGGCAGCACTAATAACGTTACTTCGAAAGTGTTTTGGAATTAATTTCTTTATTTTTACTTAATCTTACCTACCTTATTTTAACTTAAATTAGAGCATGTGTAATGTCAGGGAAAGCACTAACTCCCAAGAAACAGTTTTCACTTTTTTTGGAGTTAGGGGTCCGAAGTATACCTATGTCATCATAAGTTTTTTGCAAATAAACGTTATTAATTATTATTATGTAGCGTCTAGTCTACGGTAATAATAGGAAAATGAAAACATAAACTTACCGTCCGAACGCGTCGAAGCTATATGGCAGCGGAATGTCATCTCGCGACGAGTCGTCCGCCGACTGCGCCTCGCGCGCCACTAGCGCCGGCAAGTACACCACTTGCTCGTCCTTGCTCGCTTCCTGCGAGTGCCTAGAGCTGAGTCCATTAGACCACCAGCCGTGAAATGGTAGAATTTCCTATAACACACCAAATTATTAGTATTACTAAATGATGCCCGCGACGTATTCCTGCGTAAGTTTCGGTTTTAGGGTTCCGTACCTCAAAAGGAAAAATGGAACCCTTATAGGATTACTTTGTTGTCTGTCTGTCTGTCTGTCCGTCCGTCCGTCATGTCTGTCAAGAAACCTATAGGGTACTTCCCGTTGACCGAGAATCATGAAATTTGGCAGGTAGGTAGATCTTATATAGCACAAGTACAGGAATAAATCTGAAAACCGCGAATTTGTGGTTACATTATTTAAAAAAAAATGTGTTTCAAAGAAAGATAACTATACCAAGTGGGGTATCATATGAAAGGGTTTTACCTATACATTCTAAAACAGATTTTTATTAATTTTTATGTATGATAGTTTTTTTTTATTTATCGTGTAAAATGTTGGAAAAATACCCGAGTACGGAACCCTCAGTGCGCGAGTCTGACTCGCACTTGGCCGGTTTTTTACCATAAGAAGTAGGAACTCTTTGATTTTCCGGGACGGAAGGTAGATTCTTCCCCGGGATGGATTCTATCTCTGATACATTCCATCAAAAGAAAAGCTAGCAGATATGACTATGAATTATTATTATACATCTGCATTTCGACCATCTCGGAACTTATCATTCTCGAACCTTCTGCTCTTCGCACACCTTGTATCATCACGTTTTCTTCTATACCGAAGGCAGTACAATTTAGGAGTCAGATAGTTATAAAATTAAAAGGACTTAGCACATTTGCACTTAGTTGGAGGAGAAAGTTTTTAGTGATGTATAAATTCCAATTTAATAGACATATTATAGTAATTTTCTAGCGAGACATTCTAATCAAATGAGTCTAAACTAAGTAGGAACCTAGGTAACTATTTATTTTATGGGGTATATTTTGTCAGCCTAAGTACCTATCTATATAAGTCTATATTATTTTAATGGTCTACATTTTATACGTAGTTACTAGCAGATTTTTGTAAAATTTAATTAAGTAATTTCAATTTTTAAATAATACTTCTGAAAAGTCAGCTCCAGTGATCTCTTGAAATTCTGTAAGCAACAGAATCTTTATAGGTAGGTATACCTTTTCATTAGGTCAGTCAAAAACAGTAGTAGGTACCTACCTAACTCATTGATCAAATGCTAATTCAACGACCTCATTGGAATAATTTCGAATAAGTCCTCATTAACGGTGCGCTTGGTGATTCCGAGAAAAAACAACGCACAAGAGCCAGTTACTCAGTACAGAGCCACATGGACAAAGAAAAAACATAATTTAAGCTGCAAACTAATTTAACGATATCTGACCCAGTAAAAATCGTCGCATCGTACCTATCCATACGAATAAACGCCACAACGGCCGGAATGGCTTTTTTTTAAGTTTATCCTTAAATCTTGATTTAGGATCATTTATTATTATTATTTATTCGGAGGGATTATAATAAAGCCTCGATAGCTCAACGGTTGAGGAGCGGACTGAATTCCGAAAGGTCGGTGGTTCAAACCCCACCCGTTGCACGTCCCCACGTACCCACTCCTAGCACAAGCTTAACGCTTAGTTGGAGATAAAAGGGGAGTATTAGTCATGATTAGCATGGCTAGTATTCTTTAAAAAAAAATTTTAGATAGGTGTCTCTGAAGGCCATGATTACATTAAAGTCACTTTATCGCCTGACCAAACATTTTTATGAGTTTAATAGACGAACGGACAACTGGCTAATTGAGTAATTAGCGTGTCAAAGTTTATTGTCTCCAAACAAGTGGATGACGCTGTATTGGCCTTTTAAAAATTCTCAGACGCGTAGCCAAAACGGTTTTAGACCCGATCACAGAATAAATTATAATAGTACTAACTCGATTGTAGAACTTAATTAGGTTAATTCCCTGTGGGTAGTGTTAAACTTTTATTTTAAGATTTATGAACCCCTAACATCTACTTTTTTAGAGTTTCGTACCTACCCATAGGGTAATTTCAAATTATGATGCAAGTTAGCTTTGTCTCAATCTCACCTAGTGGTAAGTGATGATGCAGTCTAAGATGGAAGTGGGTTACCCTGGAAGGAGTACCTATCGCAGTTTTTATTAAACCCATAATAGTTTCTACACGGCATCGTACCGGAACGCTTAATCGTTTGTCGGCACGGCTTTGCCGGTGGTAACTAGCCACGGCCGAAGCCGCCCACCAGACCAGACCAGAGACTTAGAAATTATAATATAAACCTTTGCCAGAAATCAAACCCGAGACCTCCCACTAATAAGACAACAGCACTTACCACTTGTCAGGGAGGTCGTCGAACTCAGGTGTTACAGTTTATTCTGCTTCATTCTAAAACATTTTGCGCTCGTGATGCATTCCAACTTCGTGGCTTACCTAACTCTTCAGCTTTTAACCGCTTTCGACCTACTCTTGCAAATTGCGGTTATGTACTCCATTTGGTAAGTAGTCAAGTTTCCAATAAGAAATTAGTAGATACGCAGTGGTACGTGTAGATAAATTGCATAACAGTCAAACGAAATGGTTCCTATGTAGGAGTACGTTTAAATTGTAAGCTTTACATAATAAGTACTTAGAATACTTATCATCTATCGAATACTGAAATGTCTCTACAACTTAAAACGTAGTAAAGAGCTTTTAATCTGGCGGTTTATGACCGTTTTTTGCATAGAGAAAATGCCAGAAACAAGTCAAATTAAAACTAAAACTTAACTTTTGCCCATTGAACTACTTACTATGTACTATGCTTTTGCCTTATATAGGTGTTTTAGTAAGTACCTACTTAGGTATCTACCTACCTAGTACCTACCTAATTTTTTCTTGCTTGTTTAGTCTTATCTCTGCTTGCAATTGAAGTGTAGGTAGATATGTAGATACACGGGGAAAACGCGCTACTCGTATGTCAGTATTTTCTTTTTCGTTAAATAACTAGGTCTCGATATGGCAGTATTTCATGATTTCTAAGAAATTTTTAGACAGTTTTTACTCATTGGGCAGCTAGGTACCTTTTTAGACAAAATGTCCTATTCTATACTCCAACGTAAACTGAATAATTCTCATTAAAAAATGCACGTTCTTTCCTACCCTTCAATTTTTATAGGTTCGTACCACTACATACATACCTACTCTGCTTTCTGCAGACTGGCAGAGCCCTAAATGTTTTACCATTGACCTAGAGCCGAACATGATCATAGAGGTGAGTGAAACCGAAATCAACATAACACATGAGTCAGTTCAGTAGACACGGCATTAGCGGGCATTAGCGAAGTATAGGGGAAAGTAAAACTATTTGTTTTTCCATTACTACACCGTGAAACAATGTGCTTCATAGGTACCTATTTATTATTTATGATCTAAAAAAGTGTTTGCTTTAAAGTCATTAATTTCGGAAATCAATTATTGTCAGTGTTACGTTCGGAATCCGGATGATGAAAGTTATCCGCATCCATCTCAATTACGTGGAGTCTGCCATCACGTCGAGTCTGCGATCGGGAACAATGGGCCCCGCGCAGTGAATCACCGAGATGCGTTTATAAAACACTAACTAAGTACGTGCTGTTCACGCTTGTGTAACTCGCTACGTGATCCAGTGCGGGCAAGACCTACGGCTCCATCGTTATGCAATGTAATTGCCAAAATAAAAATACTTATACAATTCGGTACGCGAAGAAGTAGGCGCAGTGAAAGTTAAAGTCGCCGCCCGCTCCGCTTTGACAAATGGAATTCTCGTATTGTGAATTAATTTGTCTCATCTGCTTATCAATAATCTAAATGTGTCAAAATTTGATCGATCGCTCACTTACCTTCTAACAGGAAAATGGACAGTGACTAACATCTCTACCATGACTCTGTCGCTAAATCAGTGTCTAACACTGAATGAAAGCTACCGAGCTCATTTGACATCGATTTTACTACATTGCTGCTTCATTGAGTGATATTGAAATAATTTCGTATTAAACTTCGTAGGAAACCTTCAATAGATTAAAAATAAATTTCAAGTGAGCTCGATGGCTATCATTTAGTGTTAGACAGCGAGTTAGCAAAGCAGCTCGCGATGTAGAGATTCTCTAATATGTTTGAGTCTCAATCGCGAAGCGCAGCGAGCTGACTCCCTATACGTTAGTATAGCCATAACAATCTATAAGTTCTTATACAATGTTTGTATCTTATTTATTTTTTAAATAAGCATCTGAATTAGCACATTTGAGCCATACGAGTGTAAGTTCTCAAGATGGGTAGGTAGGTACTAACGTACTAATAACAAGAAGACGAGGAATGAGGCTTCGTCACATTTTCCCCAACAAATGATGTGGCCATCAGAAAGTACCCGTTAGGAATATGAATGACACAATATGTTGGCACTTAGCTTGTGGAATATTGAATTATGCATTTTCCTCATTTACTTAATATTTTCTTTCCCTCGTCCTAACGGTACATACCTACCTAACTTTTGTGAAACCACAGCTGTACCTAATGCTTTCCGGAATGCATTGCTTTAAAATTATTTCGTTGAAGGTTTATTAAGTTTTTATAGTAGGCAAGAAGATTTATTTGTGGAGATACCTGCCGTATAATATGGATAATCATTTGATATGGGAGAAGGACTTGCCATTTGTAATACCACACCACTGCGCTAAAGAGGTCGTTTTTAAACTAAAGACTGAAGACTGATATTAGTCAAATTATATCCGACCACCCCCTACCTCCTGGATTCTACCAACAGTTCGGGAAGCAGATTTTACTGAGCAGAACCGGCAAGAAACTTAGCAATTATACTTAAAACAAAAAACCGGGCAAGTGCGACTAAGATTCGCGCACCGAGGGTTCCGTACTCGCACGATAAATCAAAAACTGTTATGCATAAAATAAATAAAATCTGTTTTAAAGAATGTACCAGTAAAGCCCTTTCATATGACACCCTATTTGGTATAGTTAGTTATCTTACTTTGAAAACTGAAAATAATAATTTCATGAACACAATTTTTTTGAATTTTTTTTTTGTGATGTTACCACAAATGCACGGTTTCCGAATTTTCTCCTTTACCTACCTGTGCTATAAGACCTACCTACCTGTCAAATTAAGAAGGTAATGATATTATAATATTGTGTGAAAGTTCGTTATTTTCGTTCGTAAATTAGTATTTTGGCTTCTGTGATTAAATAATATTCAGGTGTATCAGTGTTCTTGGAAATTCCTAGTAGAAAGAGCCTAGCCATGCTTATAACATAAGTAAGGAAATACGATGGCCTTTGGGCTCAACAAACGATATTACTTAGGTAAGTAATTGCTTCTTGGCATTAAAATTTGCGAAATTGTATATTCAACCCTAATTTATTATTAGTAACATTATTTGACTAATATTAGGTGTACCTAAATCAAACTAAACGCAATACAGGTGAATTTGTGTAATTCGTCTATAATGCGTTTAACTAAACCTAAATATATTAAGTAACCAGCTGTAGCCCGCGACTTCATTCGCGTCCTTTCATTAAACTTTGTCCTAAGAATTACAAACACAACAAAAAAAGAATTACCATTTTGGTCCATTCATTCTCAAGTTATAGCATAACCAAGAGACATAGGGAATAATTTTTATGTATAAGATTTGGCTACAAAATATTATCAAAGAACTAAATTTATTTCAATACTTAAATATTGAAATATATTAAGCTAAGGCGCCGCCCGCCCTTGCATGCATGTCTACTTACGGGAAAACGCGCAGGCGTGCCGCACCGTAGCGCGAAAAACACAGCTACAACCACTATTTGAACCGGGCGCGCCATCGTCGCCTACTGGCATCTCACAACAAACTGTCTTTTATATAACTTCTTTAAAACCCAACACTTGTACTTATAATAAACCTGTGATAATTTCATGCAGGTGATTTGAATATCGGAAGAGAGCTCAATGCACCGAGCGCTGAAAACGTAGACGCGTCGACTGTAACCGCGTACACTTATGCTGTGCCGGCTACCGAATAACCATTGCGGGCCCTCCGTGAGCACCTTTCGCACCTCCGAGAGAAAGTCAAAGGAAAGTGCAGATTTTGGCTGTCAAGACGACGGACGCCCACGCTCGTCCCCGTAGGAGCATTGTGACGAGTCATCCATCACTCGAGTCTCGAACTGTCGCTCGCCGGCTGCTTCCGCTAATCAAAACAAACTAACAATATCGACTCGCATTCGACCCAGTCTGACACGGTCACAAATATTGTAATTTCATTTAGCACAGATTAATCATACCTAAGGTACCTACTCAAAAGTTAATAGACATCTAATTAGATTACAGTGTTCTGTGAATTAGATACAATGTACAATGTTTTATCTAGCACAGATTCGAGGGATGATAAGTTAATAACTTCTTATTGTCACGCAGTTGTATGAATGAAAACACAGAATATAAAACCAACCACGTCCGAGTCAGACTCGCCCACCGAGAATTCCGTAGGTAGCCTTAGTATGAAACATAAGTACTTAATCTAAAAAGTTTGTCCCAAAAACAAATCCCTTTTATTTCACAGTCACAGTTGGTATTCGGGTTTACTCGTAGACCCTTATCGATATGTTATACATATATATATATATTAATTTTATTATACGTTGTCGACTCTTAAATACCTACCTACTTAAAGTAGCTTAGGTAGATAGCTACTAGGTACTAGTTTTATAAGCTTTGAGTTTGCTACGATAAGAAAATTAACGCCCAGAAATTACGTCCCTCCTTGTATCTTTTACTAGCTGATGACCACAACTTCATCCGTGTAGATTTAGGTATCTACCTATTTAAAAACCCTGAGGGGACTCTTTGATTTTCCGGGATATAAAGTAACCTATGTTACTCCACGCTACCCGTTGCCTACTCCTATCATGGTCAGGAGACAAAAATAAAACTATACCTACCTATGCAAAAAAATCACGTCAGTCGATCCGTTTCCACGTGACTGAAGGACAAATCAACACAATTTGTGCTTTGGCATTTATAATAGGGGTAGTGATGGGTCTTCTTCTTCGTCGTAACACTCTTTGCACAGCGGTCGTGGTCACCACGAAGCGCACGTCTTTGAAGGCAGATATTATACGTCTTACGAGCATTCGCCACTTCTCCTGCCCGTGATGGGTAGTGATATTTAATTCTTTTTAAGTTACCGTTACCTCATCGTCATCAGTAATGAAGTTCAAAGCCATTATGATAATCCACTTCAGGTTAATGATATTCTTTACATAAATTAGGGATAGATAATATTATCTCTTTCTAATACTTACCCGCATCTAGGGAGCTGGTGCTGGCAATAAAGACAAATCGATTTTATTTAAAGCGTAGCAGCCATGCAGCGTTCGTTAGTCATCTTAAATGAAGTATAGAATCTCTGCTATAGATAGCGTATACCTATACTTATAGTAATGGCAGAGGTACATAATAGGTACCTACCTGTTATGTAACGGCCGGTTCACGGCCGGTTCACACATGTCTCCGTTTTACTGTTCCGTTTTATCGTGTACGTTTTTTTTTCGTTGATGGCGTATGTAGTTGTATGAGCGACTTCACACATGGCACAGTATTCTGTATACAGTAAAAAATATCGTTCCGTAAAAAAATTACATTCCGTTTTGTCATCGAATACTGGACGAACGGAAGGGAAATATACGGATACGTAGAATTTTAACGGATAGATCCATCCTTGTAGAATAGCGTCGGTATACTGCGAGTTTTCTGTTCACACATCGCATCCAGTAATGACGGATCCGTTGAACGTACGGTGCCTATGTGTGAACACAGCATAAATTTATGACGCATCCGTTAAAAACGTACCAGTAAAACGGACTCCCATGTGTGAACGGGCCGTCACACATGTGTCCGTTTTACTGTTCCGTTTTATCGTGTACGTTTTTTTTTCGTTGATGGCGTATGTAGTTGTATGAGCGATTTCACACATGGCACAGTATTCTGTATACAGTAAAAAATATCGTTCCGTAAAAAAATTACATTCCGTTTTGTCATCGAATACTGGACGAACGGAAGGGAAATATACGGATACGTAGAATTTTAACGGATAGATCCATCCTTGTAGAATAGCGTCGGTATACTGCGAGTTTTCTGTTCACACATCGCATCCAGTAATGACGGATCCGTTGAACGTTATACGGTGCCTATGTGTGAACACAGCATAAATTTATGACGTATCCGTTAAAAACGTACCAGTAAAACGGACTCCCATGTGTGAACGGGCCGTAACAAGTTCTAACTAAAAAAATTAACTATACGATCACTGCCCTGTCAAAATGGTAAAAATGGAACGTCTCATGGTGCGACCTTCTCCATCCCTCCGTCCGTCTGTCTGTCTGTCACAGTCGATTAGGTATTTTAGTAACTGTAAAGCTACCAACATGTTCGGAGTAATTGTATATAATAGTGGCCCTACATAATTAAAATTTTAAAAAAATATATATATAAATATACATATATTTAGTTTAATTTAAAAAGGATATAAGGGGTTTGAAATTTCAAAGTAAGATTAAGATGAAGATATTTACTGAATGGGGCATCATATGAAAGGGCTTTACCTACAGATTCTAAAACAGATTTTTATGTATTTTTATACATAGGAGATTTGATTTATCGCGCAAAATGTCGAAAAAAATACCGTCTCCACCTTAGCTCCGAAGTTTACCAATCGAAAAATCTGAAATAATTATGGTCAACAGAAAATGCATATTTTATAGGAAAAATAAAGCCAACGCTCTAACTAGCAAAGTTTTGATACTAACAATAAACGTTTACAAACCAAGTTAGTTTAGCAGTTCGTTAACGTGATTCTTAACGATTTTTTCTTCTGTAGTACGGAACCCTCGATTCGCGAGTGTGACTCGCACTTGGCCGATTGTTTATAGCTAACGCCCTTCGGGTTTATGTAAGGATTCTACAGTACCAAGTAAAGGAGATATATTATGTAACTAGTTAGATAACTGCAGTTACTGCACGATGAAGTTTCACACTGTCGATAGATAGTAGATACCTAGTCATCATTTGCATCTTCAACTTGACCTAAATAACTTACCTATAGCCTATAGGGGACAGGGTGGCCCCGTTCTAGATTTTTAAAGAACCTATATCTATACTCTATACAGAGTATAGACCTTATCTAAACGGTAGGCGAATTATTTATAGGCAGATATTATTCCATAGAAGCGAGCCTTAAGATTTTCACCAGGTGAGATTGCAGTCAAGGGCTAACTTTTATCTGAATACATACCGTCGCGTCGCGTCGGTGAACAGAGTATAATAAATAAGATTGTGCTTGTAGCAGAATAGGTACTAATTTCAATTTTGAAATCGCTTCATTATACAAAAAATACGGTATGGGTAAAGTTTCGGGCACCACCGAGTGTTCAATTTAGTTACTGTTTTAAATCGTAATCCAATATTGAAAAGAGCAACCGCCGAGTTTCTGGCTGGTTCTTCCCGGTATAGGAAGGGAATGCCGAACCAGAGTGGTACGGTAAGATTTATTACGATGCAAAAGCACTTATCAAAATTTACCTTGAATAAAAAATCTTTCTTCTTCAATCAGTTCAGGTAAAGTTACGAGTAAGTACCTATAATGTTGTCCTGTCATCGACCATCGTCGATAAAAAAGAGCCACTGCATAACGGATCAGCCCCGCAGTTCTCAATGTCGACAGGAAGAACGAGGCGGGTACTGAATAATAATGACTACAAACAACTAAATACCTATTCCTTATAAATAATATTCGCATACGCAATGCGAACATCTCTAACAAAGAAACAACTCGTCTTACCGCCATGTTCAGTATATTCGCAGCGGCTCCGGAGTTGATACTGTAACTGTTTCAATCGAAGATTGAATAATTGTAATATATCTGTGTTGGCTGATATAGTAAACCGACCCTTGCGTGTACATATGCCTACCAACGACAGAATACACTGGTGATTCATTTCTGGCAAAAAAACAGTGAGGGACGGCGGAGAACGCAAGTGAGCAAGTGACGCAGCGCAAGTCATTGATCCCTATGCGTTCCCCGACGCCCGACGCCATGTCGGAGCTCGCAGCCGCGCGCGGCCCGCTGTTCCCGCCACTCGTTGTCGCGATTTATATTGCCTGCATCGCCGGCGCCGCGGCGCTCGCCAACTGCGCTCTCCTGGCTGCCCTACTCAAGCGATCAAGAAACGGTAAATAGCCAATTGCATGTTGCTTTACGTCTAACCTATGCCTTCGTTAAATCCTCGTTTCGTTGACAAGTCAAAATCCTAGTTAGGT
Source organism: Maniola jurtina (assembly GCF_905333055.1). Taxonomy (NCBI): domain Eukaryota; kingdom Metazoa; phylum Arthropoda; class Insecta; order Lepidoptera; family Nymphalidae; genus Maniola; species Maniola jurtina. The sequence goes on from NC_060030.1 coordinate 10,440,282, forward strand.
TAAACCTTCCTCTTGCCTTCTTCTAGGGTCAGCCTTTTAGCGCAAATCAAAAGTTTGTTGTAATGGTTGTATAACTGTAGCTTGAAGTATTAGGTATTATTTTATTGTAGAACTATGTAGATGATGCCCGCAGCTTCGCCCGCGTGGACTTAGGTTTTTATAAATCCGGTGGGAACTTTTGCTTTTCCAGGACTAAAGTAGCCTATCCGTATAAGCCCGTCCCCGGGATGCAAGGTATCTCTGTATCCGTAAAAACATTTAAACGGATGATCCTTTAAAAATCCCGTAGGATCATCAAGACTTTAGTGTGCAATTCCTTACAGCATCAGGGTTGAGGAGTTGGATCCTCGAGGTCAACGATTAATTCCTTCCTTGGTATATAGATAGGTACTCGTACCTCTAATAGCATAACCGAGTTTCTAGTTTTAGAAACTGACTATCAAAGCTCATGGCTTTCCATGAGCTTTGGTAGTCAGGTTCCCTGCAGCATCAGGATTCAGGAGTGGAATCTGTGAAAGTCCCGTCAAAAAAGGTTCAGCCGTTCCGAAGATTAGCCCGTTCATGAGCTTAATTATTTCGAAATTACAGACAGTTCAATTTTATTTATTAAATAAAAAGTATAGATTCTAAGTTCTTGGCGCCAGCCGCCAACAAAGAATCTATACTTTTTGTCTATTTATATTATGGCTGAGGCAACGTCACTGATAATTTTCTTTTTTAGGGTTCTGTACCCCAAAACTAAGCCTCTGCTGTCTGTCCGTCCGTCTTTTAAAGTTAAAATGTTCTGTGTGTATATTGCTATTGCCATTAACCAGCTTTTTAATCTATCGCATCAAAAACAAATCCTAATTGGGACCTCGACGCTAAGTTTGTATTGCTGGTTTTTATACCGGTCAAAAGCGACTCGGGCTCCAAACGAAGGATTCCGAACCATCGTCGTCTGGCCACATTACACATACACTCCAAATAAACGACCTACGATTCGTACATACGTACAAAAAAATCTTATGAAACGCGGTGTACTCGTATTGACGCGGCGAAATTCGGATTTTTCGAAATCTCTTTTCCAGGAAGCCAACTCTCAGTAGGTACCAACATCAAAATCGGTTAATCAGTAACACTTAAGTATACTTATTTTTCCTCATTCCAGGGTTGTCCTCAATCATCATTCAGCTAGCAGTCGCAGACATCATTCTAATAGGAACCTCCATCGGGCCCGAAATATGGTCTTACAACGCAAGAACATGGATCTTCGGAAGAAACTGCTGCATAGCATACCGTGGACTCTGTATATTCGCGTCGACGGCATCTCTGTACTTAATCGCTACAGTTGCACTGCATACTCTAGCCACCGCTAAATTGGAGGAAAAAGCGGGAACACTCAATAATAAACGAAGCGAGCGCGACGATGACGACGAAATGAGATCTTCACGACACAGTCTTGTCGCTAGCAGTGATACTTCTACGCCTCTGCGTACGATGAATGTAGATTATCGTCTCGCAGACACGAGGGTGCCAGTAGCTCCACCAACTGCATTCGTATGGGTGCTGTCTGCATCCTTAAGTATACCAGAATTTACATTGGCTACTACAGTCCGTCATGATCAAGACTTCATCGCCTGTACTTTAGTCGATACTAGTCATAGAGTTAACATGCATTCCATGGTCGCTTTTTTCAATTTTTTTCTGCCAGCTCTGATACTAATCAGTGCCTGTGTTCTTATATTATGTAAATTCAAATCAAAGAAGACAGTAAAATTAGAGGGAAGCGATACTATTCCAGCATTGAAATTATCCTTATGGTTGATTTTAGTGTACGGTATTTTTTGCATTCCACGTTCGCTTTTTTACGTTTATGGGTTATATTCGGCAGACACTAAAAGCGATTCGGAATACGCGAGTGATAATTCTCTATTAATAAAATTAATATTGAGTGCTATGTTCCTCGCAGCGACCTTACTGCGTCCTATATTGTGCATAAGTCTACTACCAGGATTACTGAAAATGTTTTCATTTGGATTTAGAAACATCGATGAAGTGTAAAAGAAATATTTTATGTATGAAAGGAAAAACCAAAAAGCTTTAAGTATGTAATAAAGATCTCGTGGTTTAATTTGTAAAAAGTAAAAATTTCGGCATTAATTTTAAACTAAGTATGTAGTAGGTAGGTACTAGAATAAAATAATTATATTAGTAGCTAAGTTTTTCAAAAACCTTAATAATGATTATGGGAAAATAAACTATGTACGTATATTTAGTATTTTTTAAAGTTTAGTATTGAACAAGCACGAACCTATACACCTATGCTATACCTAAACTAAGTAATACATATTATCCTGACTTTCATATCGTCATTGAAGCACAACCCATGGCGAAAAGCCACCCGCATTATGTGGTTCTCACAAGGATCAATAAGCCCATGACCGCAAACTAGCAGTCTGAAAAGAAAGACCAAACATATTTTTCCAGCTTTACGTTAGGATATAAAAAATATGCATATTACGAAACCCAACTTTCTCTAGAATTTGTATAACAATTTTGGCTGAGCGTAAAATCTAAATGCAATAACTGAAAATAATAATAAATATAATTTGTGTCACGTGATACGCGTGACAATTTTAGGTTTTTGGAATAAGGTGAAAACTACGTCGTAGTATTACATAGTTTAGATAAACATCTTTTTGGGGTTAATAGGTGGCGGTTTATTTAAATATTGGTTCTAAAACTAAAAATTGTATTTAATACAAAAGTTTATTGGTGAAAACATGAAAAATATAATAGATTAATGGCTGATAAAATGCAGCAGAAATGTTACAATATTCGTCCATCACAAAACTATTTTGCTAATAAATGCCTGAAACGTTCAGAATGCTATCAATTAATCGGTGATGGGCACAACAAAATGGTTAATGTCAACAATAACATTTGCTTTGGTATTACATTTACGTCGAGGACATCACAAAAACCACATAAAAGACACTAACAAGTTTTTTGTGCCCTAATTTGAATACAGCCATTACATGTTTGCAGGTTAATAGTAATGAAAAATCTAAATTCATCAGGTTACTCGGCGTAGTTGTAACAATTTCATATTCTCCATTTCACTGCGGACATGCGGCGAAAGGAATGTAGCCGGGGGCCGAACGGCGCGCGTTACTCTAGTCGATAAAGGAAAACACTTTTAACTTAAGAAACCGTAATTTTAATAACTTAAGTTATAAATATTTATATTCATCAGGTCAGCTCGATATCTGTAATCCAGTGTAAATACAGAAATACAAAACCGTCAAAGATGACACATAACATTTAATTTTAGACGGAACGTGAAGGTCCGTCGCGAACGACATTTTTAACATTTTTTTTACAAGCGACGGCTCGCGCCGGGCGCGGACGGCGCGCCGCGCGACGTTCTCGAATGTTACTCGCCTCACTGCGCGGGCAGGGCGGCGCCCTAGTTGTCGCCGCCCTCGGCGGGCTCGTCGCCGTCGCCCTGCGTGTCCGACGTCCACAGCGTGAGGTTGTCGCGCAGCAGCTGCATGATGAGCGTCGAGTCCTTGTACGAGTCCTCGTTCAGCGTGTCCAGCTCCGCGATCGCGTCGTCGAAGGCCTGCAACACACGCTCCGTGAGACTGTGCGCGACGCCGCGACGGGACACTGAGCTGGCCGGGTCGAGTTAATTGCGTTGCAACATTGCCATGCCGAGACAGTATTAGGTGAATTTGTCTACCGGTAGAGTTCAAAGTTCTCTCATGCAATCTAAAGATATGGACTACGTAATCAGTTAGTAATGGGTAACGTTATCGGTAAACCACACTAGATCTCAGTGCAATAGATAAACCTGTTTGGCTAAGTGGCACGCCCTCGCAGGCGAGTTGATAATCTCGTAATAGAATACGGAAAAGTTGAGCGCGAGGCCGAGCCTGATGGGGTGGGTGGGTTGCATTTTGGCCTTAGCAATGTCGAACGCCTCCTGGTAGGCCTTCTGCGAGTCCTCGACGACGGCTGCGGACAAGCGAGCGCGTTAGTACCCGAGCACGACACGACCTCGAGCCGGCCAGCTCCGAGCGAACTGACTGATAATGACCTGCTTGGCGAGCTGACACGCCTTATCTGGTGAATTTAATATCTCATAATAGAAGACGGAGAAATTTAACGCCAGCCCCAGCCTGATTGGATGTGTGGGCTGCATTTTCGCCTTGCTTATTTCGAAAGCATCCTGGTATGCCTTCTGTGAATCCTCTACAACAGCTGTAATATAAAGTAACGTTAGCTGTCATGTTTTAAGAATTTCGATATAACTATGTAATAAATAACTTGATTTAAAATAATTCATCATTAGAGGTGATTAACATGATTACAATAATTTACTTATGTTTAACTAGTTAGGTTTTAAAAATCCTGTGGGAACTCTGATGTTCCGGGATAAAAAGTGTCTTATATCACAATACAGGTCTTTAACTATACACATGCAAAAAATCACGTCAATCCGTTGCGACGTGATTGAAGGACAAACCAACACACTTTCGCGTTTATTATAGTAAAGATAGTGATTTTAAAGTGGTAGAAACAATTGATGATTCAAAGGTACCAGTAAAAGTTTAATTGAATAAAAATATTTTCATTTATTTTTAAAGAATGACTTCTTTGGCACAGTAACACAAAATAATGAGACCAATTACCTACCTCAACTAAATTTTCTGGTTTACTTAAAAAGTTAAATCCCATTACAAAAAAAAAATGCAAATACAAATCTTAACTTACAATTTCTGGTTTCTCCTGTGGCCACTTCTGCAAGGTACCTGTAGTAATCTCCCTTCATTTTAAGATAAAATACTTTACTTTCTGGATTACTAGCTTTAGGAATAAGGTGTTTGTCGAGTAAACCCTGAAAAAAAAAAAGACTTGATTAACTATGAAAGTTGAAACAAGAAATGTAATTTAATATATTAGACAAAGGAAATTGAATAACATCTGAATTGAGAAAAAAAAATGAAGTGATGATAGGATTGTAAGAGGGTTGGACCTAAACTGTAAGTTGTAACATCCGAAATAAAAATAGAAAAGCTCTCATAGCTAAATAGTGTTCAAACTGTTTAAATAAAAATATTCATTTAACTTTTGTTCATATGATAGCAGCAAGGCAAACAGGTCAATACCATAAGTCTGTATTGATTTTTCTCAATTCTATGAAAAAATAGCTCATACGTTTGATACTAGAATAACTGCAATATAAAAAATATATGATAAAATGCAAGCTTAACTCTTTTTAAAATAGAATAATGTGAAGGTATTGGGTAAAGACAGGGCAACGAACGAAGATGGGCTAGCAGCGCGCGCAGTGACGCGGCGCACTACGTCACCGCGCCGCCGCCGCTACACCGCCCTGGTGACGAGCGACTACACCACGCGCCGGACTTACGCGACAACTAAGCGTTTACATCACCCCTCCAATTGGCAAAGTGCAAATAAGATGACGTCATACGCGTAGGAAGGCTAATCGGACATCATCACTTCATTTCAAAAGTCTATAAACTCAAATTATGACAACGTTTCTAATGAAAAAACTAGGGAATACAAGATTTTTTTAAATGGTTTTGTAAAATTACCACTTACCAATACGTCGTAGCAGATTTCTCTGAGTTCTTTTTCTACTTTAACCCTATATTCTTTTGCCATCTGTTGTTTTCTTTCTGAGCCCTCGGTTTTCTGTTCGATTGAGGATATGACTCGCCAGGATGACCGGCGGGCGCCCACCACGTTCTTGTACGCGACGGAGAGGAGGTTCCGCTCCTCGTTGCTGAGCTCGACGCCGGTTTCGGTGACTTCCTTCATCGCGGCCGCCATGTCGTCATATCGCTCCGCCTGCTCCGCGAGCTTGGCGCGTTGCACCAGTTCCTCCTTGTCGACGGACATCTTTGATGATTTGAGATGACTATATTACTGATGCCCCTGTAAGAAATCATACAAAGCGTAAACGAGAGGAAGGAACACCCGGGCGGGTGAAACGGGAGGAAGGTTCTCAGAAAGACTAATCGTTAGGGCGTCACTTTCACCGAAGCGAATCCAATCGAGTATGAGTCATCATTGAATGCGGCGCACCTTGGATAGAGGCTCACGAGCGCACTAGCGCAGTGTAAAACTCGAAGCAGCTCAAAGAGCGACCCTCACGCCAATCGCGACATCGACGCGGCGTCCGATCGGTTCGACAGCATCTCACAGACTCGGCCGAGTGACTACTGACTGGGCCGCGCCGACGTCGAGCCGGCGAGCGCCGCCACTGCGCCAACGGTATTGATCGGCGACACGGGATGAACACTCCAGACGAAATACGACTAGTGCGACGCTTGCACACGCCCCCCGCGCCGGCCGCACCCCGTGCACCCCTGCACCGCGCCACCCTCGCGCCCGGCCAGCGCCCGCACCCGCACCGACGACCCGGCGCCTACCTTGCTCTAGCCACCCTCACCAGTCACCTATCTATCTATCAATCCATCTTGCAATTTATCTGTTGCTATGCACATTCTATTTACTATACCTACCTGCATTCTATATTTAAGTAGTAAAATATTAAACAATAGAGTAGGTAATCAATCTAAAACTCTACAATAATATAATTATTGATTTTCTTGTAAAGTTGTGAACATGCTAACTTTCTATGACTAAAGGGGTGTGGCTCTTAAAGTTAAGGTTTTTTTCACTTTTTACGCGCTCCTGCATATAAACGTATGACGCCGAATGTTCTACTTTTTCCTTTATCTATGCCCAACATCAACAAATATTGTGAAATTCTATTTGCATATAATATACGTAATAGGTATTCACATACAATCACATGATACCAAAGAGTACTCTTAACAGGCCATAAGGCAATAATAATTTTATTGCTTATCTCTTCTTGTAGAGCATTAGTATTTTATTAGATGACTTCAATTAGTAGGATTTTGTGTAAAATCAGATAAAAATAAAATTGCACAAAGTACCTTTTGCATTATTTAAAAATCATCAAGAAACTTTTTTATCCCCACCTTTAATGGGTGATCATAGGAGTATAATAGAATCTGTGTAGCCTTCACCTTTACTAAAGTAAAATATTCCTATAAAACTTACTATTTAAACTTTGTTTTGCAATTCTGTGCTTCATTATACTATGCATTTCAATCAAGAAGACCATCAGCAAACATTTTTTTAACTATCAAACTTGTCCCACCAGAGACGAAAATGTTCATTCACTTAAATGATGTAATTTTGTAAAACTACCTAATTATTTGGTCATGAACACATTTTTTAGGGTTCCGTACCTTAAAAGGAAAACGGAACCCTTATAGGATCACTTTGTTGTCTGTCTGTCCGTCCGTCCGTCATGTCTGTCAAGAATACCTATAGGGTACTTCCCGTTGACCGATCACGAAATTTGGTAGTTAGATAGGTCTTATAGCACAAGTAAAAGGATAAAATCCAAAAACAGAATTTGTGGTTACATCACAAAAAAAATTAAAATGTGTTCATGAAAAAATTAATTTACTAAATCACACATAGATGGTGCTGTTGTCATTAACTTGCTGTGTTGCACATAAAAATATTAAAATATCTTGTATGTTGGTACAGAACCCATCGTATTTGAGTCCGACTCGCACTTGAAGAGTTTTTTTTTGTGATGAACCACCAATAGACAGCGAAGTGATCCTATAAGGGTTCCTATTGTGGAACCTTAAAAAACAATATAATAAATAATATACATTGTATATAAAGCAACTGTCCTAGGTGAAATTCTTAAACTTAAAGCTATTAGATAAAACTTGAAACTTATTCAAGATAATTTAAAACATATTACTTTTTATACAAGAATATTACAAAAAAGTAATCCATACTTTAATATTATAAATGCAAAAGTGTCTGTCTAAATGAAAGGTACAGAGATCGCTTGGATCCCGGATAACGACATAGAATCTTTTTGCTCCTGGAAAATCAAAGAGTTCTCACAGAATTTTTAATAACCTAAAACCACATGAACAAAGTTGCAGGCATCCATTATTTCGTACAGAAATAGGTTGGAAAGAAGGTTGGACATCCTGAAGACAGACTACTTTTTATGATTTTGATGAATGAGGTGTCAATTGATTCGTCCTAAAGGCATAGGCTATATTTCATATGAATAAATTGTTCTAACCGATGTTACATCAAAAAAAGTGGAGGGTCTGCAAAATTATTTTTTTTTGCTATTGTATCAAGTGGGATGTCATATTTATAAATGTTCATAATTATAAATGTACTACAACATTAAAATATACCAAGCGACAGAAAAACAATTTTACTACAATATTTCAATGTTTATTAAGAGATTGCAGTAAGGCTTTAGTTTCAACTTTTTAAAACTACTTGTAAGTCAAGTGTCAACTAGCAATAAAACTTGCAGAATTTATCACTGGCAAGTCACATGCAATACACTTGCAAACACTTGTAGTAAGCCAACTTGTACAAGTTTTAATAGCTAAAACTAGAAGAAATTTACATGAAATACTCTAAATTGGAAGGTAAGATGAGATTTAAATCTAGTGCTACTCCATCCCGCTTTTGAAAGGGCTAGAATACTTTTCAACCTGACATTTTAGTTTAGCAATTGTGTGCCTACAACAGAATCAGCACTATTGGCATTAAAATGACAGCTCACTTCTGCAGATTTTAATGTTAGTAACCTTTTACAGTAAATGTGCATAAATTCATTCTGAAACAAGGTAATGGCCATCCTACATGTTGCATAATAAAGATGAATGCAGGGTCATAGAGACATTATTTCTATGAGCATGTATAATGTGTTTGTTTCTAAGGAATATTTAATTATAATATTCTTTCTCTCAGGTAACTGTTCTTATAAATTGTCATAATGCAGTACATCATAACTTGATCATAAAGTAAATTCAAGTAAATCAATAACTATCAATGATTTTATCAGATATCAAATTAGCCATAATATAAAGCCACTCTGTTGACCACATGGCTAAATCAAATATTGATTTGATCACATTTTTTCAAGGACTCATTCCAAAAACTATAATTTCATGTAACTATATAAATAAAAAGTATCAAGGAAGTTAATGAGTCATTCATTTATTGTTCATAGTTGTAAAGTAAATGATTTAAAATATTAGTGAGGTCCTAACTTTAGCAAAATGATATCAATGAATTAAATCTATAATTTGCCTACTGCAACCTTACTACACATACACATGTGCCTTGCCTTCGAGCAAAAAAGGTAGCGTTTTACAAAATTATTTAGCTTACAGGGAACCTTCATCAATCTTTAACTCTGCATTAAGTAGGTATTTTGCAGAAAGATTTCTAAGATTTTAGCTCAAAAGTGTCCTTCAACCCTCAAACGCCGATTGCCTTCAATGACATAAATCGTTATCGACAAAGATAACGGCGTGACCGAGTACGCAACGCAAAACTACGACGCACTAGTGTGATAGACACTCACTGAAACAACTAACTAACCAATGCTTGCATTAATTTATCACCGGAGCAACGTATTATTAATAGTCTGGTTGAAACAATGCAGGAAGATGTATATTAAAGCAAAAAGAATTAAATCCCAACTGTCCGCACTGAACTACTAAGAGCCAAAAACCCCACTTACTGTTTAATTTCACACCGGGTCTCGAAGTTTGTTCAATAACTTGGAAAGAAATTACTTAAGTTGATTTAAAGGCATTTGAATTAGCAATAGTTTTCTATTGCTAAAAATCCTGAATTAAAATCTAACCGCACTGCAACACCGTGTCGCCGGCTCGGGCAAAATGGCTGCTGCAAGGGACACTCCTTTTATGCGTCACAGTCACAAATGTATGTCGTACAATAATTTGACGAAAGCACTGCAGAAATTCACAAAATTGATGGCACTTTATAGTATCGCAAATCACTTACTTGTTTGAAGGGATATAAAGTAATTAAGCCAGCAAATTGCGACACAATTTCAAATTTTCTCTTGCGCTGAACGATACACTACACTGACGGCGGCGGGGCCAGAGGGGAAACAAAAAACGGAACAGGGTTCTCAAAGAAGGTCGGCCATTTGTCAGTCACAGTCACAACACTAGTGATTTCTATTCTCTATGGATTATCAAATACTATTTTGTCTTCCTTTAGATATGCGGAAAGACAAGGACAGAATATACAGTAACTTGCTATCGATTATATTACAGGAAGTACATAAAAGGCGCACTTTTCAAACAATCCATAACTAACTATTATTTTGTCAATCTAATACATTCATGGAATTAGGCCGTTGGGCCCGTTAGGCCCATAGATTTGATAGATAATAATAGTTAGGCCGTAATTCCAATACTTTAGCCCTTAAAATGCAATAGAAATACCTCCCATTTGTTATGTAGGTAGACAGTAGGTACATGACAAAAAGATTTCATCGATTGCATCGACCTAACTATGCCTAGTTACCTTTTATTTAATTTTTTTTTTTTAAATAAAAATGGATATGTGTAACTACCTAACTATTTGTTTATCCCAGCATTCTTAAACTAACTTCTAACTAAAAATGTCCGTCTGCAACGAAACTTTGTACAGTGGTTGGAACTTGCGGAAACTACCGTCAACGTATTATCAGCGTACAATGTGGCAATGTGACATGCGAGTCGTTCAAAGACTAACAACAAAGACAGCGTAATGCATGCCGGGTTATAGCTAGTTATTTATTAAATATTGAAATATTTTTAGAACAGCATCTCAACAGTAATATTTTATAGTTACTTTTTTATGGTTTTTCTTCGATCGATGTGCAAGCAATATTACATCCTACTCTATGGCAATATTGTCGGCTGACAAACTATGACAGACAAAAAAAGTGTTTTTGTCTTTATCACTCTTCAGAGCTTTTATATACACTTAGCTTGCTCAAACAAGGTATTATTATTTTGATGTCAAGTCCACTTTGATTCTTTGTCTGAGCAATGTCGTCATAAACCTGGAGTGATTGCCTAGTGGTTAATACGTCCGCCTCTTAATTGAAGGTCGGGGGTTCGATCCCGGGCACGCACCTCTAACTTTTCCGAGTTAAGTGTGTTTTAAATAATTAATTCTTTCACTTGCTTCGAATGGTGAACGAAAACATCGTGAGGAAACCTGTATGCTGAGAATTTTCTCAAATGTGTGTGAAGTCTACTAATCCGCACCGCACTTAGCCAGCGTTGGAGACTGTTGCCAAAACTTCTCACACTGAGAGGAGAGTGGAGACCCGAGCTCTGTGCACGCCAGGGGGGCGCAGTTGTAGTACAAAGCAGTACCTACAAAGGCTGGCAGCCATTCATTTATATCAATGCTGGCAGCAAATAATATCTTCTCAAGTTTAGGGAATATGTTGAAAATGTCAATGTTGAAAATCGAGTAAGTTTTATCTAATTTTAACTGAAAGAGAAGTTAGGAAGCCGTTCGTGTTTGTACATCGAAAAAGAATCTTAAAAATCATTGATAGGCCAAGGACTTTCAATTCAACCTATCATGTTTACCTGCTCAAATGCTATTCTTACCTAGTGCTAAATATAGCCATGAGATTAAGATGCAGACCTTATGCAGACGCATTTATGCTAAATTAATAATTGTCCAGAATATATCGCGAAGTTAGGTAACTACCTAATGTAATATATGTAGTAATGTTTAGATTTTTTTACCTAGCAACACCACATAAAAGGAGGCAGCAGCAGCAAGCAGCACATAGGCAGCGGCATGGACGTATTATAACTATGATAGCTCTTATAATAGCTTTATGGGCAGCGGGCAGCGTGACACAAGCATGACATTTCACAAACCTCCGGATTACTAGTCTGTGAGTTCCAATTTTTGCCTTGTCGGACTGTAGTATTCCAGGTCCGTACAAAAATTAAAAAAAAAGTAATATTATTTTATTGTCTATGCCTAGGTAGGTAGGTCTGTACTTGATGTCAGGTCAGATCAGCGACCTATATGTTATTGGTCTGTGGTTAGGACTGTGGTCAGGAGTCTGTGCTTGATTGATGTAAACAAAGTTATCTGTTATACACGAAAAACACGTGTTTTTCTTTAAAACACGTAAAAGTGTATCAAGTTATAAAGTTCCACAAAGTTTCATTGTAATGCTGATATAAAAATCTTTATTCAATAATTCTTAATTTGTTTTACATTGCAAAATGCCTAAATCCAAACGTGATAAAAAAGGTAACCTAAAACTAGAGAATTCTTAATATGGATTGAATTAACCATGGATGCTTTCACAAAGTCTTTTATTTCCAGTTTCTTTGACAAAAACAAATAAAAAGGGCCTTTTATTGAAACAAAAAACAATTGAAGAAATAAGGAATTCATTGTCTAAATATGAACACATATTTCTATTTACTGTTGACAACATGCGTAATACAAAGCTGAAGGATTTACGCAATGATTGGAAAGATTCAAGATTCTTTTTCGGCAAGAATAAAGTCATGGCCGTAGCACTTGGGAGAACCAAAAGCGATGAAGTTGAAGATCAGTTGAACTTGGTATTCATTATTTATTTTACTTCAGCGCTTTTAAACTTTTTCTTTGAAAAATTCTACTTTTCATTAAAATAAGGGTTACTTACCCTTATTTTAATGACAAGTAGAATTTTGATAGCTGTATATTATCAGAAACTGTCAGATAAAATTCTTAAAGGTTAAGGTTCAAAAGGTACTCTGCTTCACACTTTTTGTACTCTGCAAATTGACAGTATTATGCAAGATTGGATATCAGCTTCTGATAGTATGCAGCTGACTATCACAGTTTTCAGTCTAATGTCAGCAGATTCTGTGCAAGATTTTTTTTATATTTACTGAACCAGCAATAGAAAAATTACATTTAACATGAAAATGTATGTACAATTATATACCTACTTCATAGTAACTATGTAAGTAGGTACAGTTATTAATATAATAGTGGCATTTCCTATTTTAGCTTTCCAAAAAGTTAAAAGGTCAATGTGGGCTGCTAATGACAAACAGAGATGTAATTGATGTATTGGAGTGGTTTAAAACTTACCGTGCAACAGAGTATGCTAGAGCTGGATTTGTTGCAACCAAAGATGTGATATTACCCCAGGGCCCCCTAGAAGACTTCTCTCATACTATTGAACCACATCTTAGGCGCCTCGGGCTGCCCACAAGTCTAGAAAAGGGTGTAATTCACCTCATCAAAGAATATCAGGTATGTAAAATTTCAATAGTTGATAGATTTAAAATTTTAATCTCCAGTACCTATGCCTTGGCTGGTACTGGCTGGGCAATATTTTACAAACTGGAGTAGGTTTGGCAGTGTCCAATTATCATAGTACTGGCTTATAAGTCTGTACTACTAAAAATCTAAAAGGGGTATCCATTTATTACTAGACTATTTTGCTATGTTGTTTCTCCAGTGCCACCACAGAGCCAACCAGCAATGCTCATGCCATGAAAGTAGTGTCATAATCAGATATCCCAAGCATCACAGATGGTATTATTTGTATACTCATAATAATAATGCTATCCTTTTCCACATGGAGCATTATGAAAGAGATAGCAATACATTCAGACTTATCATTTTAGAGTGTATTACAGAATTAGCCGCATAGCGTCGTCTTAGAGTGAAAACCTCGGGAATGCATTTTTGGTCAAATTTATTTTATTGCGTTTCTAGGAATAAAACCTCGCAACGCACCTCCTGATTTGACTAATTTGTTCATTCGATACTCGTAACGCCATCTATGACATTAAATGAGAAACTCGTAAATACTCGCTTCTGTTAGTTACAGCACGCAGTTTTTTCTTCCTCCTGAAAAGTTACTTCTTTTACACTTACGAGGTTTTCACTCTAAGCCGTCGATAGCCACATGCTTACTTTCTTATAAATGAACATCCGCTTACATTCTTTTAAATGACACTATTTCAGGTCTGTAAAAAAGGCACACCCTTGACACCAGAACAAGCAAGCATTTTGAAACTTTTGGGTAGACAAATGGCTCAATTTAAAGTAGTCATAAAGTGCCACTGGACCAAGGGGAAAGGATTCCACAAAGATCTTGATGTACCGAGTGATGAAGAAGAAGATAATGCTGATGCTGTTCAAGAGGAACCAATGGAAGATGATGATGATGGTGATGATGAAACTTAAACTGCATTTGTTTTTTTTTTATAATGTATGTATGTATATGTTAAATAAAATGTTACAAATTCAGTTTTTTTTAACTGCGCAATGCGAAGAGTGGTGTTCATCAGTCTATATGATTGTTTGTTTGTTCCTTTACGGTGCCCTAGAGACTATACAAGTAGACCTATTTTTTTAGTTTACTTATTTTGTACTAGATGATGCCCGCGACTTTGTCCGCGTGGAATTAGTTTTTTTTTTTATCCTGGACGAACTCTTTGATTTTTTGGGATAAAAGGTTGTCATGTCCTTCCCCGAGATGTAAGCTAACTCTGTACCAAACAACTAAATTACTTAAACTGTTGGGCTGTGAAAAGCTTTCAGACAGACAGACACATTTTCGCATTTATATTAGTATGAATTGGAAGTAATGTGCCCTCAGTTTGAGACTACCTAGGCACAGTAGTGGGCTACACTGAACATAAAAAACTAATTAGCCCTCAGAGTTGTTCATTAGGTTCTGTCTGACTCTGGTTGGGTTAGTGAAATTAAATTTTTCAATTGGCTGAAGTCTGATGCACTAAAAAGTTTTTGGCTGCAGCTATACCCTATTCGCGGAAAGTAGTATAGCGCTCTCTTTGTTATGTATTCCCATACAAATGATAGAGACAGAAATCAGTGGTCGTTAACCATTTTGAGACACCAAACAATCACAAACGAAAAAATGTTTTCCAGTGCTTTTTTAAAACATTTTCAAATTGAACTCCGAATGTTTTTTTGCCTCTATCGTTTGTATGGTATTACGTAACAGAGAGAGCGCTATGCCTACTTCTTTCCGCGAAAAGGGTATAGTTTTAAAGAAATCGTCTTAATACATAGATAATAGATATATATATATATGTATAACAAGGAAGCTGATATTTGGGTTTAGATTTCGAGGTTTTTTTAATTAAAGGCAATGACACATCTAGAACATAATATATTTAAATCACAGAGGAAATTAATTATATTAATATATAAAAAAGTACATCAAATCAGATTATACTAGCGTTTTTTTATTAATCATTTATTGTAATGCAATATCTAAATCAAAAATATTTCAATACTAAGCATTCTAAATTCATACAAAAATAAAATACTTATCTAGCAATGGCCTAGCCTTTCTAGAGACAAAATAAGTATAATTTAAATTTAATCTTTTTATTTTTAACAAAATAACTTACATATAAAACAAATAATCACAGTACAATAGTAAAGCATTGCTTTTCATCTAACATCACAATCGGCAAAATATAATTCTTAGATCATCGCAACTAAGAAATTACAGTCTTTGAAACCCGAAAGAAAAATATCATCCAGTTGATTTAAGATGTAACTTAAAACTAACCTTATCTGGTTATAGTTTGTAATTATTTGCTATTTGAATAACTAATGCTGCACTTCACTTAGCTAACAGAGTTGCACTTCTAATAGTAATTGGGAACCCCAGTAAACAAGTAGATCACTTAGTAAATATGGTAAATTGGTAGATATTATACAAGATAAATTATATTTACTATGGTTATGTTTGCTATCACTATATTTGTCACGTCGCCAACGGCAACTCTGTCCCATCGTGATATAGCTGTGAGCTTGAGATCAACTACATCACGTGTACATTATTCTGCACAGACTAAGTAAATTAATATCAACGTCACATCAATCTAAGCTACATCTACTCTACGACGGGTTTACCCGCACAACGATACTAGGCATATGCACCTAATGCGGCTATTGAACAATCGGTACCCTTAGTACGAGTTTGCACACCTCTGCAACTTTGATAGAACATTAGGCATTACGCAGCACTATAAATACCAGCCACGAAAACGGCGGGTGCGGGTGTGCTCCCTCTTTTGCTGACAATAGCTATTTAATGCTAATGCAACGCTAGAAGTTCGCCACTTCAATCAAAAAGCAATCGAAAAGTCTTGGATCATTTTGTTTTGTAACGCTTGGTGCACTTCCTGATTTTATTACAGGCTTTTTAATTTTTACTTTGACGTCAGTGTTTTAACGTTTCTAAGTTTCATGAATTTATCAACGTTGTCGTTATGCAAACTCGTACTAACTCTATAGAACGGATACACTTGAAACGGAGCGCGTGTGAAGAAAAAATTAAATCTAAAAACGTAGTATTTTCCGAGCGATGCAGGGGTCAAAACCCAATACGAGAAATCTCGTTACGTAATTTAAGGTCACCAGTTGACCTGATTGGTCGTCATATGACCAGCTAACATACAAGCTTTTGCGTGATTATTGTGTCTCATCAAACTAGACAGGGACGAGCAGTTGAGACTGAACTTGCTAAACAGGTTGTAGTTAGAAGCTTACAGTGCTCTTACTGCTAAGCCTAACGATACCGTCATGTCAACCCAACCTAAATCTCACAAACGCTACGAAATGTATAGATATAACGCGTTCAAACTAAAAAAGAGAAACCGTGTCCGCCATATTGCGACGTCCTAGCTAGAAATATACTTGGATTCAATATATTTTTAATGGAGTTAGTCTTAGAAACTCCATTGAAAATGACGCGTTATATGCTAATCTAAAAACACTACACAATGGAATTGTTAAAATTCGCTAGTTTATTCATACGTACAATACAATTCAAATGTCCATACAGTTTATTACAGTCCACACTTTTTGAGCTGTTCACTATTCACCCTGCTTGTAATGCATGGAATTTTATAACGCCTGTTACAGGCAAAAAGCCTAGACATTGTTTGGAATACATGTTTTAGCCACACAATGTTTTAGGCTTTGGTTTTCAAAAGTCGCGGTGCAAGGTGGGTATAATAATTATTACCAGTATATATTGTAGTTCTAGTATTAAAATAGATTTAGACTAGATGATGATGGCCGCGACTTCTGGGCACTCTTTCTCATCTGCAGGATAAAAGTTATCTCTGTACCTATTAAATGATGCCTGAAATCTAATCCACGTGGATATAGGTTGTTTGGGTTCCCATGAGACCTCTTTGATCTCCCGCGACAGAAAATAGTCTATGCCCATGCCCGGGATAGCTATCCCTGTACCAAATTTCGTGCCTAGGTCATAGGGAAAATTGTGTTTTATTAATGTCCCATTGTGCACTGTCATTTTGTTTTATTTGAATCTGGTAGAAGAACCTCACCCCTCATATTATCTGTAATACTAGGCGCGGACACAGAATTAAACTCGAATGAAGCTTGAACGCCAATATCGCAGGCTTTCTTATCATTTTGGAAAACGTCTTCAGCACACAATTGGTCTTCCACCTTAGTTTCATCAAGAACCTTTTCAGGGTTTAAACATTTCTTTACTGGCGATTTCCTAATTTCTTCGACACGTTGAATATTTGATTTGTTATCAATAGTAATTTTCACATACGCAAGTGTCCATTGATATCGTGTTAATCTGTCATCACGTGCTGTATATACGAGTCTAATGCGGAGCGGGCGCCGCGTGGGCAGGCAAGTCCAGTAAGGGCAGCGGCTCGCGCCAGTACGCGCACTGAGAGAATTCGTCGCTCGGCTCGCACTGCGCCGGCGGGAACACCTGGTCCACTAACACCGACATATGCGAGTACCTGTGGAAACCAATACAAGAACGTTTAGCATATAGTATTTTGATGGATACCTAGATCTTCTTAAGAATGACAGCGGCTTAACACCAATAAAACGCCTTCCAGAATACCGGCGGCAAAACGTCGCATCTCATCGCAAAGCGATTTCCATGCAAACTCGAACGATGCGTTGTACATACGTGTCGTAGAACTTTACAATGCGACGTGGCACCGCAAGTATTGTGAAAGAGCCTAGAGGTAAGTAAGTCCCTTTGTGACATTTTGTTAAAATGATACTGAATCATATTTGAAACAAGGGATGTGAATTTATTTAACTTTGATGTAATATCGAAATCACGAAAACTTGCCCAAACTCGTACTAAGTGACAATGCGAAAGGAAGATGGGCCAAGTAACAATCAACCAATCAAAAGTACATTTTCCTATAGCAGATAATTAAACTATTTTATTGGTTAAGAATTTTTGTTAATTTTTCGTGGACAAATGCTGAACAATAACATTTTAACAACAATTTATGGATAACCTTTATGAGAGGTAGTATCTAGAGCTTTATCGATTCGATATCATTACAACAGTCCAGATTGGGACGAATCAAGTGTACATTAATATCGTTATGTGAACCTGTGCCCGAAAAAAACTGAAATATTACTCTATGTGAAAAATATATCTTTGACAAATAATAAATTGACCCTTTTCTTGAAGACTTTTTTGTCTCGTTTCACCCTATTCACCAACTACAAGAATAAAGATCGAAATTTCTTTGCTGATAACACAACATCATTAATCTTATTAAAAGTTTAAAACATCAATGACACAAGCCCGACGACACAAAAATGAAACCAACACCAGAGTTACAGTGGGTGTGTAATCAAGCCTAAAACGGGGTTTTAAAGGCGCGGTCTCTATTGCTAGAAGATATTTCTGTTAGATTTTTAGACTTATGTAACTGTGTTCCGTGTCTTGTGGAATTGAATTTTGTAATTATAAGAGAATAGAGTATTAAAAATTTGGACATAAAAAGTTGAAAAATGTTATACATTTTGCCGATTATATTATTATCCACACATGGAAACATCCGCTTGTGCATGAAAAATGGTTTTATATTAATTTATAGTGCTCAATAAGTAATGTCTTATTATTTGAATGAGAAAAAGATTTGTAAAGGCAAGTTGATTATTCACTGGCAAATTGAGTTAATAAGATTAAAGAACGTGAAAAAAATAAACAGTATACAATATACGAAAGATGACATGTCGATGATCACTGAGTTATTTGTCAGTATTATTAGGCAACGTGATTTAGAAGATTATAATGGGCCGGGCGCACTTGGTAACACGCCATCTACCACACGCCACGGCACGTATATGGAGTCTTGTCAAATTATTGTAGGTATATTCTACGAACAGAAACACCCGACAACACATATGTGGTGTTTTTGATATATCGACTGTAAACTGGCAACATTTCCTATCTCAAAATTTTAACGATAAACTAAGATATATTATGTCAATGGACAGACTCTTAGATACTTTTATAAGTGTAGGTTAACATAATATTACTTAACAGGGCTCTCTCCGTCACATGCTTCCACTCGCTTCATACAATCGTAGTTCCAATTTCATTTGAATATTAAGCAACCAAAGTCCATGAAATTTTGCAGACATATTCTAGAAACTAATATCTGTGTCTGTGGTGTTTTAGATTTTTCTAAAAATATGTAGTTTTAAAATTACAGGGGCTCGAAGATTTGTATGTAAATTTTTAAGACCGCGTAACTTTGAAACCGAATATTTTAACAGAAATCTGGAAAACCACAGACATAGATATTAGTTTCTAGAATATGTCTGCAAAATTTCATGGACTTTGGTTGCTTAAGATTCAAATGAAATTGGAACTACGATTGTATGAAGCGAGTAGAAGCGAGTGACGGAGAGAGCCCTCTTAATAGCTTTACTCGTAGGCTAGATTGTAATCCTAATGAAGTACTGCTGTCAGTACTTTATGATTTAAAAAACAAAAAATTAACGATGCAGTGTCACAGTTCACGACAGCTATCTACATAGTTTTGAACTTGAAGTAGAGAGTTGAAATTTTCACAGAGTGTTTCTATTGTCGTTATAACAACAAGTAATAAACATTATTATTTCTTATACGCATCCCTACGTATGCGAGTCCGACTCGCCCTCGACTAATTTCTTTTAAATAAGTATAATAACATTATATTATCATTGACTCGACGCATATTATCATTTATCATGCATGGCGCGGCGTTGGGAGTGGCATGTTTCCGGCATAATGTATGATGATGCGCGATTTTTAAAGTGACAAGCCCAGTTTCATGCCATCCGGCTTACCAGAACTCTCGTCTGCTCGTAAATTCATAATTTTTGGAATAGTCTTTTATTTCAAGACTAGATAGATCAAATTTTACTGACGGCTAGCTATTAGCTTATGACTCTATCGCGTTTCACTGGTGGGAAGAAATCATCGACCATGTCACTTTGCACGTGGTAACTGAAATAAAAATAAACTGCTTATAATAATAATAATATATGGGCACCATTGAAATTGACGTAGAATGCTGGAAGAGGTGTATAAAATATAATGCCATATAAAATGACAGATATTTTTGTGCCGATTCGAAGCGCCCCACCGAGCGTACTGGGAATTAAAATTGACACTATGTCAAATAGTCTTCGTGTTGACACTATGTTGACAGGTGTCTTATCACTAACATTTAGTTCCGAGTACGCTCACTGCTGCTATCAGCGGCAATATGGCGAAAATCTAGCTGCTTTAATAACAGGTCGGCAATCGCAAGTCCAGCGTGTATTAGTAGAGATCAGTGATGGGCAGCCTCGAAATAAAAGTGACTTAAATCCAAAATGTTACTTTTAGGAAACTAAAATTAGGAATGAATTTCTATCTAACAAAAAAAAACACTAGATTTCGTCTCTTCGGTATAGAGAGTGCACATCTCAGTTGTTAGCGTGTGTGTGATGGGTGTGACTTATGAGACATGACGTGTATATGTCGCAGCGAAATGGCCTAAACCGGGAGTTAGCCATATCCCTAATTAGGTCAATCTTGGACAATATTATCATTATCAACTGATGTTTCACTAGATTAGAATTAAACACTGATCATCCGGAGTCTAGAGTATTTTTGTGAAGAAGAAAGTCGGTCAGTTTGGTCCGTCTCGTTACATTTCATAAACCATGCTCAGTATTCTATGATATCACTAGATTTGTTTAGTGAAATGGTATAATTGAGTTATCGTTTTGGCATCGCCCTAAGGGAAATGGCTAACTCCCGGTTTAAGCCATTTCGCTGCGACATTATACAGTTATCGTATGTGTATTATATGTAGTATGTGTATGTGGGCAACTCACGTCGACTGGAATGTCTGGGTTAGCTCGTGCTTGAGCTCCCCCTTGTAGTTGATCGTGAATATCCTCACGATGGGAATGCCGACGGCCTGGTACGCGCAGACATCCTGCAAACAGATGACATTTACAATTACATAAAATTTATATACAAGTAGCTGATGCCGGTAGCCCATGTGTTAATCCAGGACCTAAGGTATCTCTATTTTAAATTGCAGCCAAATCCGTCCAGTATTTTTTACGTGAAAGGTCCAAATGTTTGTATGTATGTATGGATGTACAAACATCCATACATACATACAAACTTTCACGTTTATATATTAGTAGGAAGTAGGATGAAACATCTGTTAAAACTTACATTGACTCTATTGCCATATCCCGCGTAGAACGGGTTGGAGCCCGCCGGGAACAGCGCCTTGATATCAGCGAGACACTGGATCTTGAACTCCTCTGGCTTCTTCTCGATGACCTCCCGGTGGAAGGCGCGCAGCAGGGACGTGGGGTTCAGCAGCAGGGGCCCGTCCGGTAGGCACACTTCACCTTGCTTTATTGAGCGTAGGTATTCTCGGGTCACCTATTGATAAAAAAAATCAAATCGGGTCAGATATCTCGGCGAAATCAGTGTAAAAAATATATTTTTTTACTCAGATACAAATTAGCCTTTGACTGCAATCTCACCTGGTGATAAGTGATGATGCAGTCCAAGATGGAATTGGGTTAACCTGGAAGGGGTATGGCAGTTTTTATTAAGCCCATACCCATTTAATTTCTTCACGGCATCATACAGGAACGATGAGAACACTCGCGAGAAGCTGGGGTGGGTCGCTAGTAAACGATAAAGCAACTTACCCTTGCTTGTCCAATGGCGCGCGCGGACAGGTAGAGCAGCTGGTAGCCGTTGTTCTTGATCTTGGTGAAGAGCTGCGCCACGCCTGACTGCGCCCAGTCCTTGCCCACCAGCGGGAAGATGTGGCCCAGCACGTCCGACCTTGGCGGAAGAACACATTTCACGGTTGAAAGTCGAACTTACACACTAGCCGAAATTAAATTTTACTTTCAATTTATTGATAATGCTCTCTGGAAATATAATCGATATTGTAGACTAGAATCCTGGTTATTTATATTTTCTTTATGATCTGCTTTATATCACTTATTAGCCACTTTATCATGAATAATATTCCCCTTTTCTCTTCCAACTAAGCATTAAAGCTTATACTAGGAGTGGGTACGACAATAGTGCAACAGATGGGGTTTGAGCTGCTGACCTTTCGGATTTCAATCCACTCTTTTAACGTTAAGCTACAAATAATGTGTAGGAGTTGCCTTAAATATAGAGTTTTGTTTCGTCTCTTTTTTATAATAATTCGTAGCGATAGTTACTTGGTGATGGTGCCGTCGATGTCGGATATGACGACCTTGTCGTCGTGGCGCCAGCGGAACACGTTGCACTTGCAGCGCGTGGTGCCCTGGTACGCCGTTGTCACGCTGAACACCATCTCGTTCATGCCCTCGCGGAGATTCAGCTTTTTCTAGTCAAAATATAATCATATATTATAAAAAAAATTCTTTAGACCAAATTTTAGCCTCCAAAGTCAAATTCCGGAGAGACAAGTCGATCGTCGGTGGCAACCCTGACGCCGCCGTAAATCAGGCATCAGTGTCGCTGTACTCGAATGACGTTTCCTACATTTGCAAACTACATTGATCTGCTGCTCTGTCGCGGGGTCACATACACTCGTGTCGAAATTCCACTTTAAAGGAAGCGAAGGTTTCCGATTCCGATTTTTTTCCACGATAAATAAACAGTGTTGGGCGGGATATGAATCACTGACTCAGTGCGATGAGGATTAATAGATAGGATAAAATAAAAATTCACATGGACTGACTCGTTAGTACATAAACCTTATTTGACTTCGAAATTATGGGCCATGGGGTTCAATTTCCACTCCAGTCAACCTTTGTGTGATTACACAGTAGTTTGTCATGGATATGGGCACTAGGTAGCCACAATACTTAAGTTTAAACTTAAATCATAATTTAGAGAAAATCTTACAATTTGGTCAGAAGAGAGCCGCAAGGTCTTGCGAAAGGAGGACTGTCGCCGCGATGTCCTCATGTGATGCGTTTCGTGCTCCGAGTCCGACGAACTGTGATCATGACGCACCGAGACCTCACCTGGCAGTTGGAATGAAAATTAGATTACCAATAAGTAATGAAATTGAACCAATAAAGCCATTAAAAATTAAGATCATTTTATACATAATTCCAACAACTGAATTAGACGTTGGTGTCCCAAGTTGCTGGAACGGCGACGTCGTACCAAAAAACACAACGTTGGAGGCAAATTTTATAACTTCGTTGTCTGTTAAAATCGAAAATGGATTTAGGAGGCACCGCGTTATAAAATATTTAATTAATTATGTTTTAACGTAATCTGGCGCAACCACCCCCCTTCCCCCAATAAATAATCACGTTAAAAAAAGCACTTACGAGTAGGAATCATTGGCGTAGTTTCCTCGACATCCATTACTTCCTCAAATTTGACGACTGGGTCGACATCGGTCACATGTTTGGGCGGCTCCATCTTCCCCTCCGTCCAGTGGTCTACCTGGTCTTCGTCGACTGAACCTGTTTTTGGTGTCAAGCTTTTAGCTGTGTCACTCTGTGGTGTTACATCTTGAATATCGTCTTTGGGCTGCGACGATTCTGACCTGTAGTGAAAAAAACATCTTTAGAAAATGGTAATTCGATTGTACACAAATTTTAATCTACGTTTTTACAGATGAGAAAAGGTTGTTGATGTGCCAGGACTTTTCTTTTGGGTCTGTGCACGTGCACAAAAAAGAAGCAGAATGCTATCTTGATGGTCCATCAAATAGTCAAAAATGCTTTTTAGGGTGCCGTGCCCGAAGTGTGCCAACGGGACTATATTTCGAAACATCCGCTGCCCGTCCGTCCGTCTGTCTGTCAGCGGGCTGTATCTCGTGAACCGTGATAGATTGAGAGTTGAAATTTTCAGATGTGTTATCTATTGCCGCTTTTGGTAGATCTTAAAGATAAATAAGTCACAATAACGCACTATGTCAAAAATAATTGATTTAAAAATTAAAAACTATTTACGCTACAATAACTGTACCGATTTGGCTGAAATCGTGATAGCTTATACCCTGAATTTGCACATGGAGGGTTTTTTATACCGGAAAAGAAGAACACCGGAAGAAGTCCACGGGGAAGAGTTCCCGCGGGACTTTTAAATAACCTATGTCCATGCAGACGACATCGCGGGCATTATCTAGCGATAAAGGTGCCTCTCAAATCTAAATTCAGACATTGGCATAGTTGGACGAACATAAAAAGAAAGAATAGATTCACTGAAAACAAATGTGTTTGTCTCGAGTCCAAAAAGCGACCTGATATCCAAAATAGGAAATTGTATTCGATCCAAGGTCACGGTCTAGGAAATTTTGGACCGAGTTCATTTGTATCATAAAAGCGTTGGCTCGGTTCCCTGTTGACTACTGACGTGTGCCGCCGGGACTAGTCGACGAAGATATTTCCATTACTTTGCAATATAATTATTATTATAAGTAGGAATTACGAAGTTTCCCTTTTCAATGAGATCTCAAATGATTCAGGAATGATCGAGGAATAATTATTATCAGTGATCAGAATCATATGGATAAACATTTTTAGGGTTCCGTACCTCAAAAGGAAAAACGGAACCCTTATAGTATCACTTTATTGTCTGTCTGTCTGTCTGTCCGTCCGTCTGTCCGTCCGTCATGTCTGTCAAGAAAACCTATAGGATACTTCCCGCTGACCTAGAATCATGAAATTTGGCAGGAAGGTAGGTCTTATAGTACAATTAAAGGAATAAATCTGAAAACCGTGAATTTGTTACATTATTAAAAAAAATTAAAATGTGTTTCAATTTTCAAAGCAAGATATTACCATACCAAGTGGGGTATCATATGAAAGGGCTTTACCTGTATATTCTAAAACAGATTTTCATTTATTTTTATGCATAGTAGTTTTCGATTTATCGGGCAAAATGTAACAAAAGTTACCCGAGTACGGAACCCTCGGTGCGCGAGTCTGACTCGTACTTGGCCGGCTTTTTTCAGAACCTTGGGATTTTAGAATGACCTACAAATCTACTAAAATATAAATACTTACATCGTTCGAACAACTATTTGCCAAAGATATAAAAACTATGTTAATTTATTTACTCTTCAATGCCATGAGAGATAGTTCAAACCTTGATAAATAGCACTCTTCACTATTCCATCCCACGTGTAGTATCGCACAGGAATTTGTCTTAAGTATAAATGCTATGTATTTTTAGAAACAGTGAGTCGGAACATGCTTATAGAAATGGAACTTTAGTCTGTAGGTCGAGTGAACGTTATACATTAGTCACAGAGATATGAATGAGTTGTACAATCTTAATTTATAAAGACTTGTACTGACTGAATGATCTGTTAAACCACAGCCTAAACTGCTATAGTTGAGCCATTATGAACTAGCCGAGTTATAAATCACTAGCTGATGCCCGCGACTTGGTTCCCGTGGATATAGGTTTTTAAAAAACTAAAGTAGCCTGTGTTAATCCAGGGTGTAATCTATTTCTATTTCAGCCAAATCTGCCTGTAGTTTTGCGTGAAAGAGTAACAAACATCCATACATGTAAACTTTCGCATTTAAAATATTAAGATTTATACTATAGTAGGATTACGAACATAGGGTTGTAAGAATACCACAGAGGTCGTTATCGATTCACTTTTATGTGTGGAACGTTCAACTTTGGCCACAACATTGACGAAAACCATAATTGGCAGGAAAAAAAATAAACCTTTTGTCGGTGTTGGAGCGTCGCCAGTACCACCACGAGTAGGAGCGCGGCTTGGCCTCGTCCGCGCGGCTGCTCGCTGACTCCTCGCCCTTCTCGCCTTTCTCTAGCTCCTCCAACACTCGCTGCCAAATATAAACATTTCTCATTCCTTTATCTTTTTATCAAGAAAATTATGTGGCATAAAATACTGTCACTGTCCACTGAAGCGGGGTGGGAACGGGTTTAGATAAGACGACGCGGCGACATGGTCATAACGTCATCATCGTCGTCATCAAAGTGTGTCTGTTGTCTGTCTGTCTGCTAGCTATTCATAGCCCATCTGTTTAACCGATTTCGACGAGGTACAAGGATAGCTTGCATAGGGATGGATATACTTTGTATCCTGATTTTGACGAAATTTGGTACGGGGATAGCTTGCATAGGGATGGACATACTTTTTATCCTGAGTTTGATCATTTAAAAAACCTAAAT
Organism: Maniola jurtina; assembly: GCF_905333055.1. Taxonomy (NCBI): domain Eukaryota; kingdom Metazoa; phylum Arthropoda; class Insecta; order Lepidoptera; family Nymphalidae; genus Maniola; species Maniola jurtina. The sequence goes on from NC_060030.1 coordinate 10,466,719, forward strand.
CCCTAAACCTAAAATATTCGATTTGACCATAATTTGACTCGTCTGTACATGTCTCCGCTCCGCTTTGCATGTTTGGACAGGCACTCTAAATGCAGGCGCCAGCTTCTTGTACCATAAGTATTAAGTATTGAGTAATGTTTACTCACGTTAGGCAGCGGTCGGCGGTAAGCCAGCAAGCTCAGCAGCAGCGGGCCGGCGCTGCGCCACGGCATGCGGCGCGTGCCCAGCCGCACTTCAAGCTGCCCCGTGCTGGCGAGCGCGGCGCCTTGCATGCAGAACTCCTCGTAGCTGAGCGCGCGCGACACCGCGCCCTCTCGTGCCATCACTGACACCTGGCCCCTGACAGACAACGCGATTTCTTTTTTGTTTATTGACAGAAGCGTAGTGGTAATTTGATATGACAATCACTAAAAGTAGCGCCACCCTGTTCACAATATTTCGTCTTCATATATATGTTATACTTGCGTCGTTGAAGGGAGTTTTTCAGACGTTCGGAGGGACAAGGAGAGTGTGCACAAGAGCTCTTTGACCTGGTTCCCTCTTCACCTGTCTACCATCTTACTGCAAGGCATCGTCAAGGTTTGCATCCATACGTAGTTGAAATTCCTCGGACACGTACGAAGTGATTTGCTTCCTCGTTTCTAATCCGAACCGCTAGGATATGAAACGCTACCAGCATCCACTTTTAATATACGTTCCAGTCAAAAGTGAATAGGCAACTTCTAGACAAGACAAAAAAAAAAGGACGGCAGACTTATCGTGCTCCCCAAAGGTAATGAGAAGCCACTGACCGACTGGAAGGTGTCTCGTCCTTAGGAAGTACGTAGGTACAGGCAATATTTCTAGTCATCTCTGGCGCTTTCACCAACGACGTGAACTCACTTGGCAAGCAGTTTCTCGTCGTCGTCCGAGTCGAGGGTGGGCGCGTCGAGCGAGGCGGGCGAGTTGGGCGATTGCGGCAGCGACGGCCCGTTGCCCGACTCGTACTCTTCCTCCGTAGGCCCGGCTTGTATGCCAGCGTTACCACCAACTGCATATCACACTAATATTATAAAGGTGAAAGTTTGAGTGTATGTGTACCTATGTTTCTTACACTTTCACGCAAAACCTACCAGACGGATTTGGCTGAAATTCGGAATGGAGATAGATTATACTGGAATAACACATAGGCTACTTTTTAATCAATGAGTTCTAACGGGATTTAAAAAAACTATAGCGAAGTCGCGGGCATCAGCTAGTATTAAAATAAATTTTATAGCTATAACAAACCAGTTCTTACAATTTAAGGGCACCTTTAGTTTATCGAGTCAAACATTGAGTGTTTTTGTATTTTGCCCCTAGAGCCAAAGTAAGTAAGTAAAGAGCCACAGCTTGATATGAGAGTTTTTCTTAATACTGATATGGTTCAAAGAAAATTAAGGGCATCTTCGTTTTTTGAGCAAAAAAGTTGTTGTGTTTAGAGTCCGAACTTTTGTTCTGCAGCTAAAGTCGTTCAACTTTCATTTAATACATAAGCTTTTCTTGATAAGCGTTTGAGTACTCAGGGATACGCTCAAAAATCCTAACCCTGAACAGATGTGAAAGTTTTGATGTTTGCTACTCTTTCACAATCACTTCACAATTGCTGAACCGATTTAGCTGTGTAATGGAGATAGCTTATACCTTGAATTAACACATAGACTACATTTTTATCCCGAAAAATGAGTTTCCACGGGATCTAAAGCCTAAATCCTCGCAGAGGAAGTCGGGTACATCATCTAGTAGGTACAAAAACTGCCTTGAGACAGTTGACATACCTTTTAAAAGTTAGTAGAGATAAGCTGCGTTGTTATATTTTTGAAAAGTAGTTTGGTGTCATATCGAGCATTGACAGTAACTAATAGCGCTTATCGTAATTATTATGTAGGTAAATGCTGATTTGATTATAATAATGAATTAGAATATATTTTCTTTGTTCTATGACACAATTATTGTTCACTGAACACAATAGACTTTGTTATGTCTGCAGAATATTAATAATAATTAATTAATTAATAACATCTGTTAGGTATTGTATGGTCTAGTTTATGCCATCGGCTTTGCTCGCGTGAACTTCTGTTGAAGTTGTCTCGGTTTTTGCGGTTAAGACCTGCGCCTGATTATGTATCAAAACAATAAGGCGCAATAAATACCCTGGTAAAGCCGAAGCGCAGCGTTCTTGATATCAACCCAAACTAAACTTTATTTACTTTGGCAAAAAAAGAAGCTCAGACATCCGGAGATATGCGTACCTGTCCGATAACGATCCGCGTGGTGCTTGGGAAAGTATAAATCGGGATCGACTTGACCGCGATCCAGGTCGTCGAGGTAGACCCCTCCGGGCGCAGTGTCCGCAGCCTCGCGCGTTGACATGAACCTGAACAAGGGTTGACAGGGGTTTTTATTTCAAAAATAGGTTCCGGATTAAACTGGTACAAAGAATTGTTCATGAGATTAGAGCCGAAACCTACTGCGACGCAATGCAAAGCGAATTTGCAACGCGTAAAACTGCGCTGGGCGATTTCACGCCACTCTCGCAGTTCGAACGATATCTTGCGACGCGGACGCTAATGACGTAATATTATAGGTTCTTACAGTGAGTAAGCGCTGTGGGCTTATTAGTGGGAGGTCCCAGGTTCGATTCCCGGTAGGGGTTTGGAATTTTACAACTTCTAAATTTCTGGTCTAGTCTGGTGGGAGGCTTCAGCCGTGGCTAGTTACCGGCAAAGCCGTACCGTCAAGCGATTTAGCGTTCCGGGGCGATGCCGTGTAGAAACTAAAGGAGTATGGGTTTAATGAAAAGAACTGCTATATACACCTTCTAGATTAGTCCACTTCCATCTTAGACTTCATCATCACTTACCCCTAGGTGATATTGCAGTCAAGGATTAACATGTAATGTCTGAATAAAAAAAGACAAAGGTTTTTTACGAATTAATACTTTTGAACAGTATACAATGTTAACTAACCTGAACATGCCACTCAACACTCCACGGCGTTCCGTCCGTTCTTCATCAGAACTTAAGGGCTCAGTTGGGGACGCGGGCTCCGCTGGGGACGCGGGAGACCCTGGGGACTCCGGGCACGCGATCTGCGCTCCGCGTAATGGGGGCTCAGGTAATTCTCCCCACCGCCACGACTGGGACGATTTATCCCCATTCGCAGCTCTTTGTAATTCCATTTCTGTGTCTGACTGAACTGGTGTTCCATGACGAGATCCCTTGCTAAAGAAAATAAAATATGGTTGTAGGACAATGGGCAAAATACATATGAGGAACTTTGTCCTCAGAGTGGCCACTTTAGAAATACGATTTTGTATGTTCTTTATGATGAATCCAATCATACACAGTTTAAATAAAGTTAATACTTAGGAAAAAAGCGAGACTTCAAATTTAAAAGCAAGTTCAAAATATTTATTATTCCCTGCACCCCGCACCCTGTATTTTGTACACAATTCTGGTAGGTACTATTACGAACTATAATTTTTATCTTTCGAACTTCTTCAATAAATAAGATAGAGATCAAATCATTATAATATTACTTATCGATGTAAACTAATTTCAGAAGTCTCCATAATGAAGAACATTTTGCCCATTGTCCTTTCTAGATCAAAATTCTTTTGTACACGCAAAATAACATAAAATGGTAATTACAACCTGTTTAACTATTTGTAACGAAAGAAAGAGTTTTTTTTAATAACTTCCATAACCAGTTACAGATAAACAAACAATTAAATAGCTTTTATACTATTTATTTATTAGCTAAATTTTGAATACTATTTAGATTATAGATTATATTTACTATTACCAGGCACTACTTAGTAATAAATTATATTCACATCAATAAAGCTTTATTTATACCTACAGTTTGTATTAAAATGTGAATTTTATAGCATCTTCTTGTAAATAATTAAACTTATTTGTTCAGGTTTGTGTTAATTTTAAGTCAATATCCGCACAGACCTCGATTCCAGTTAACCATTTATTAAGTGTTGTTATTATAAAAATTATATCTAGAAAACTTTAGAATACAATAGAAATTTCGAAGTGAAGAAAAATGGCGCCTACACTACGAAATATGATACATACTCTTTCATCTACAATAACATTTATAACGCGTAATGTAAGCAATAAATTGTTGAATCATCATAAAAACATTAATAAAGAATAATTGCGCAATCAACAATAGAGGACTTGCATACGTTATACATGACTGTACATGGGAACGGATAAGAATTACAGTAGATATTATTTACTTTATTGAACCTCTCTTACTAAGTATATAATCGCTGCTTGGCTACAATTTTTATTTTTTATGATTTTTTTTAAAATATTCTATTAAAGAGAAAATAGAACCTACAAAGCGAATATTTTTTTGCTTGTTCTATTTATATCAGCTTTAGTATAAACATGTGCACAGAACATACGTCATATTATTCATGTCGCTCGGCAAATAATGAGTATTTTTCCGTCATTTCTTATCTTAATTCAACGAAGCGAATGAATTAACTAACGAATTTCTACTAATTATGTTTGTGAAATATTTAACAAGATTGTCTTGGCAAAAATGTTCTTTGTTTAAATACATACTATATACGTTAAATACATTTTGTAAAGTGAAAACATTTGGGTTCCATTCATAGACAGCTATCTCGTCTACTCTTGTGCGTTTTGTATCTTCTATCACAGACATGAACGAGAACGAATTTTAGACGCCATGTATTAATATGACGTAACGTAAAATCTATGTTAAGTATAGTAATATCATTGCACCCAATATACTAAATACGATTAATAAAATAATATAATACATGTCATAATATACATAGTAAAAAATTATAGTTATTTATAATTCAAAGCTTAGCCTCTACTTATGCAGTTATTAAAAATAATAATAAAGCTATATCCTATGTTATGGAATTAAAGAGATCGTTTATTAGGAAATCTAATTATTATTAATTGCCGCAAGGAGCAAGGAATTCTTGCATAAACTTAGTCCCCTTCCAATATTGCGTTTACAAATTAATAGGTAGTAATCAAGATGGAGTTCTAACAGCGGATACGAGGCGTGAAAGCAAACAGCTCTATTTGCCTACTACAAGTTACTTTTACGTAAGAGATGTAATGAACTAACTACAGATCAAGTAAGAAAAAAGCGTGGCGTGGCGTTGTGCGATAGTATCATAGTATGTATGTTTACGAGTGTCTCGAGGCGGAGTGCACCTCGAACGCGGTGTCCGATAGAGCCAGTGGGATGCGATTGTCACCCTTCAGGTTCAAGTTGGACATCTCTTCGCTGTAACCAGGCAACGCCGTCAGATCCTTACAAAATTAATTACAAACTACACATTCGCCTAAAATCATTAGTTCCCCGAGGAAAACTGGGAGTTTAACGTGGTCTACGTACCCTAAGCATATACGTAAAACGTGTCTAAACTTTTTAGGAAAAAATGTAACAGAGGGACGCTTTCTAAAAGGTAAACAATCACTAATAATTTGGATAGATAAAACATGTCAAACTCACCTAAGACCGCCTGTGACAACTTCAGTGTCGCTGAAGAAGTTGATATCGGTGGTGTTAGGAATGGAGGTCGGCTGTGAAGAGCGCTGCTCGGAACTGGGGAGATCAGATTGACTAGAAATCGAACTGGTCGATGATTTTCTTTGGTGCTTCTTCTTCGAGCTCACTTTTCTCGTCTTCTTCTTCTTCTTTCCGTTACCGTTGTTTGGTTTGAGATCTTCTTGGCTGGGAGCGTCGATGGGTCGGAAATCGTTATGCTCGCTTATCTTCTGCACCGTTTGGTTGGCCTCGCTCTCAGCCGCGCCGAGCTGCGTGGCCGCGAATGTCTTTGGTTTCGAGTCTGTCCAATCAGACGAGCCTTCGTTCAGGCCGTCCATTTCGAACAGAGCCTCATTGTCATGATCGTCAACTGTCTTTTTGTCATCCTTTTTATTTTTGCCTAATTTACTCAAGTCTGGTTTCTGCATAGACTTTCCATCAGCAGTGTATCTGTAAACAAAATAGAAAAACATTAATCTATACTAATATTATAAATGTGTCGGTATGTTTGTCTGCTAGCGTGTCAGAGCTTATGTGTTTAACCGATTTTTGACAAAATTTGTTACAGGGATAGCTTGTATCCCAGCAATGGACATATGCCCGTAAAATCAAAGAGATTCTTGAAAAACCAAAATCCACATGACTGAAGTCGCGAATATTATCTATTTGGTACCTACAGAGATAGGTTACATCCACATTGCTGACAGAGGATACTTTTTGTCCCAGAAAATCATAGTGCCCACGGGATTTTTAAAAACCTAAACCCATACGGACGAAGTCGCGAGCATCATCTAGTGTCTAACCAATAATAATAACGATTAGAGAGTTCATCAAGGTTTCCTGATAGCGATAAAATAATGTGCGCTGTATAGCCAATACCTGTTTACAGTTCTATTTAGATGCATTACATAGGTACTTATATATGCATAGGTATACTTATATACCTACACTGCAATAGGTCGGTAGTCGGTACTACGGTCTACTCGTACGTGTATAATTTAGTTGAATGGTATAGCGTGTGATTCGCTTTCTAATTACCTACTTTTTAAATCGGTTCTGGAAATAATAACGTCATTGACATTGACAACCTAAGGAAACTTGTTGGCTATTGAGTATAGGTACTTCAACACACTTCAACATTGAAATCAACAATGTTGAACTTGGTTTCTATAACGAACGAATCCCACCCAGCTTCTGATAAATAGTTACCTACCTATTCTGGTTGTTTATGCATAGATACAGCATATAGTTTTGATAGCCTAGTGGTTAGGACGTAGTGGTTAGGACTCTTAATCGGAGGTCGGGGGTTCGATCCCCGGCAAACACATGTAACTTTTCGGAGTTATGTGCGTATTAAGTATAAAATATCACTTGCTTTATCGGTGAAGGAAAACATCGTGAGGAAACCTGCATACCTGAGAGTAGTTCACCATAATGTTCTCAAAGGTGTGTGAAGTCTGCCAATCCGCACTTGGCCAGCGTTGCAGACTATGGCTAAACCTCTTCTCACTCTGAGAGGAGATCCGTGCTCTGTAGTGAGCCGGCGATGGGTTGATCACGATGATGATGCATAGATAGGTTCGCAATATTCGGTCAGTGCGGATACTTTAGTTTAATCTTTGAATGCAGCTTAGTTACGTCTGAAAACTACATGGGTTTCCTCGATATTCAATCGTCATATTAATCAACGGAGGTAGCTGACATATTATTAACCAAATATTTATATCCTTACTTTTTAAGTTAACGTACTTAATGGTACTTTGGTAACGCTCCAAAAAAATACCGGTTATATAGGTACTCGGGCTGAGATAAGTACGCTCTAGGTATAGATCTCAGCATCGGTCTCTGGCCGCGGGTTCAGGCTTCATGAAGCGTATCACAGGTGTGCTCAGCTCATTCATTACGCATTAGTCGTTACCTTCTCTTAGTATAGTCCGAAGCTTGTCCGTGATCAGGTTCCACAGCAGAGAGCGAGTTCCGTCGGCGGGGTTCGTACAAGTCATCGAAGCGCGTGGCAGGTATCGGCGAGGTGGCGAGGTGGGCCGCGCACTCCGCCTCGTCCTCCCCGACTTCCTCCACGAAGAACGCTTCGCCAGACTCTCCCAGTTTCATGTGAATGTTCAGCGGCTCTCCATTTAGCTCTAAGTCAACCTTTAGGATAAAAGTTTCACATGTTAATGATTAACATCTTTGTATTATTAAACTAGATGATACCCGCGACTTCGTCCGCGTGGATTTAGGTTTTTAAAAATCCCATGGGAATTCTTTAATTTTCCAGGATAAAAAGTTGTCTAGGTCAACTTCCGGGATGGAAGCTACTTACCTCTGTACCTTTCATATAAATCGGTTAAACGGATGGGCCTTTAAGAATCCCGTAGGAACTCTTTGATTTTCCGGGATAAAAAGTAACCTACGTAATTTTCCAGATATATATAGAACTATATCGATGCAAAAAATCACGTCAATCTGCTGTTCCGTTGCGACGTGATTAAAGGACAAATTAATAAACCAACAAAAAAAAAACACATGCGTTTATAATATGCGTAGTGGTCCTATGTCGCTTTATAGTGTATCCCTGTTTTTATACGAAACGAGCCTACGTGATAAACTATGATGTATTTCGCAAATCATGCTGATGAAACATAAGGGAAAATCAACCAACTGTTCTTAGTTTGTTAAGTATGACTGGCTGTCCACGGGGCACGGACAACCCGCGTATTAGTCATTTCTCATTGTAATTATTATCTAGCTTTTATCCGTATTTATTTACTATCTGACACGCGGCTCCGTACGGTTGGGTTAAAAAATCATACTAATATTATAAAGGCGAAAACATGTATGTGTGTGTGTGTGTGTATGTTTGTTACTCTTTCACGCAAAAAGTACTAGACGGATTTGGCTGAAATTTTAAATTGAGATAGATTATACTTTGGGTTAACATACAGGCTACTTTTTATCCCGGAAAATAAAAGAGTTCCTACGGGATTAATAAAAAAACCTATATCCACGAGAACGAAGTCGCTATAGTTCGTAGCGTCAGCGAGTGTGTCATATTAGTAAATTTCCGGAATTATAATGAAACACGTATTGAATACTAAGACATTAATTTTTTAGGTACCGAAATTGAACCTGTTACTAAGCTATTAGTCTAATCGTCATTGATTTGACGTTAACCATTGAGGAGTTCCGTCTCCATCTCCAAAATGATTTATCAGATCTTTATTAAAACATACACTCACACCTGGAAATACAAGTTACAACCTTTGTAAGAAAATCGGTAGAGATCTGACAGAGTTATGATATGACATCGACAAAAATTTTCATAACGAACCCTATTGTTCTTTTGGATCAAAACAATCCAATATGTTAACCCGGCGTATAAGCTATAAGTATGCTGAGTTGCAGTTCAATACGTTCAGTAGTTTAAGCGTGAAGCGCGCACACACCGAAGGGCAGACAAAAAATACTGTTTTGAGCTCTGTCGACTAAAATTTTGAAAATTATATAAATTAAGGTCGAGAAATGGCCCAGTATTATTAAAAATATATACTTATATACATATATTGATTATTATTTAATTATAAAAAAATACGACTTTGGTAGAAGCTACCAACTGTTGAAGAAAATAAGTCGGAATCTTTAACTGTCTTTTATAAAAATAACGAGTCCTCTCATGAACGTAAAATATTTGTGCCAAATTTTTCATACTTTCGTGTTGAGGGTGATAGCCTGCACTGGCAACTTTCCAATTTTTGCGGTGAATCAGTCGCACATTTCCTATAGGTATCTGAGCTTGTTTTGGCAATAGACTAAACAGAACCAGCTAGCTATCTTTAATTCTTAAATCTCAAAATTTCCATTCAGCTGTAACATATTATTTCCTACAAAGAAAGATCCTTCGAATTTATAGACCTGTTTATGATGACTATGCGGTGGATTCATTATAAATTATAATATGAAATACACATCAAATCATCTACGTTCTGCCGGAATAGTTTGTATTATAGATAGAACAATCTAGACAAACATACTGGACTATAAACTCTCCTGCAGAGAATAATTCGCTAGACTAATAATAACTAGGTATCATGGATGTACTGTACATTGCTAGTAGCCAATCACATTTCTACACATGTGTTTTAAGTAAACATTGCAGCGACGGTTTTACAAACGAGTAATCAATAAGTACCGTGCATATAGTTATACATCATTTCGTGACTACTTTACGAAATAATTCGTGAAATCGAATAACGACAGTTGTGTATCGTAGTTTTTCCTAAGCAATAAATGCTCGAGAATTGCGTGTACCTACCTATTCGATTTAATTACTATAAAATATAATATTTGTATTTTTAACCCCCGACAAGTGAAGGTTACAGTAACTAGAAAATAGCTGATAACTTTCAAACGGCTGAACCGATTATCTTGGATTATAGCTAAGAACACTCTCGATCAAGCCACCTTTCAAACAAAAAAAAAAACTAAATTAAAATCGGTTCATTCGTTTAGGCGCTCGCGCTACGATGCCACAGGCAGATACACAGATACACACGTCAAACTTATAACACCCCTCTTTTTGGGTCGGGGGTTAAAAATAAAAACCTATAAGTAACCTAAAAACTAATTTGCTCAAATGATAATATTATGACTGGGTGCCTTCGGCGAATGATTATACTTCGCACCTGCCATTCTTACATTTCGGAATATAATATTTGAATATGTAAATTAAAATAAGTAACTTAAAAGCTTTGAATAAAATTATAATAATAATATGTTAAATGTTAAATATCGTTACGTATAGTTAATTTATAATCAAACATTTGGGGGCTCGGCTTTTACTCGTAAAAAACAGATAGACATACGGAATTACCGCACACTATTTAACATCAGGGGGCACGGCAGTGCCCCCGCCAAGACGAGCCAAACGGCGGCCGGGGCGCTACGTACCTTTTTCTCGAAGTGTTTCGCCGTATTTTCGACCCGTCATAACTTCGGTCTGGATGACGCTAGAAAGCTGAAATTTTCAGTATAAGGTGTCCTCACGAAATTTACCAAATATACTAAGTATCAAATATCTAGCTTTTATGGTTACAGATTTATTGATACCTAAAATACGCCGTTTTCGTCCCTCACTGATGATCATCACAATTCATAGTCTGTAATTCTAGGGTACTTCCAGAAGTCCTAGAAGGCTGAAATTTGGTATGTAGACTAGAAATTGCATACAAACTACAGGAAAATTGAGAAATTGGAATTTCCCCCCCTCTACGCCTCTTATGAGAAAAGCAAATCTGTAAATTCTGTCGCTAGAATGCTGATATTTTCAGGATAAGATGTCCATGGCAGATTGATGAAACGCATTGAGTATCAATTGTCTAGCTTTTATAGTTTCAGATTTATTGACAGTCAAAACTTCTAGTCTGTAATTCTAGGGTACTTCCCGAAGCCCTAGAAGACTGAAATTTGGTATGTAGACTACAAATTGCATAAAAACTACAGGAAAATTGAGAAATTGGAATTTCCCCCCCTCTACGCCTCTTATGAGAAAAGCAAATCTGTAAATTCTGTCGCTAGAATGCTGATATTTTCAGGATAAGATGTCCTTGGCAGATTTATTAAACACATTGAGTATCGATTGTCTAGCTTTTATAGTTTTAGATTTATTGACAGTCAAAACTTCTAGTCTGTAATTCTAGGGTACTTCCCGAAGTCCTAGAATACTGAAATTTGGTATGTAGACTACAAATTGCATAAAAACTACAGGAAAATTGAGAAATTGGAATTTCCCCCCCTCTACGCCTCTTATGAGAAAAGCAAATTTGTAAATTCTGTCGCTAGAATGCTGATATTTTCAGGATAAGATGTCCTTGGCAGATTTATTAAACGCATTGAGTATCGATTGTCTAGCTTTTATAGTTTCAGATTTATTGACAGTCAAAACTTCTAGTCTGTAATTCTAGGGTACTTCCCAAAGTCCTAGAAGACTGAAATTTGGTATGTAGACTAGAAATTGTATACAAACTACAGGAAAATTTAGAAATTGGAATTTCCCCCCTCTACGCCTCTTATGAGAAAAGCTAATGTGTAAATTCTGTTGCTAGAATGCTGATATTTTCAGGATAAGCTGTCCTTGGCAGATTTATTAAACGCACTGAGTATCAATTGTCTAGCTTTTATAGTTTCAGATTAATTGACAGTCAAAACTTCTAGTCTGTAATTCTAGGGTACTTCCCGAAGTCCTAGAAGACTGAAATTTGGTATGTAGACTAGAAATTGCATACAAACTACAGGAAAATTAAGAAATTGGAAATTTCACCCCTCTACGCCTCTGTATGGGGGAAGCAAATCTGTAAATTCTATCGCTAGAATGCTGATATTTTCAGGATAAGATGTTCTTGGCAGATTCATTAAACGCACTGAGTATCAATTGTCTAGCTTTTATAGTTTCAGATTTATCGACATTCAAAACCTCTAGTCACAAATTCTAGGGTACTTTCTGAAGTCCTAGAAGACTGAAATTTGGCATTAAGTAGGAATTTCAAGAATTATGAACAACAGATAAATAAAAAAATCGGGTCCCCCTTCATCCTCTCGCATATGAGATGCATATCTGTAAAATCTGTTGCTCGAATTCTAAAGTTTTCAGTATAAGATGTCCGTGGCAGATTTATCAAACGTACCAAGTATTTGTGTTTCCTGAAGTCCTAAAAGACTGAAATTTGGTATATCTGCTTCAAAATTGAGTTGCAAGATTCCACCCGAACAAACATATTTACATACGAGTACATTGCAAGTTGAATAAAAGCTTTTAAAAAAAGAGGTAACGATAGAGAGTGGGCCATGAAAATGATGTACCTACAAAAAATAGATCCAAAAAATCTAGGGCACCTGCCAAAAAGAAATGAAATCCCACCAAAAACATTTCATGTAAAAATGAAGCCAAGACTCACAAGTTCATAATGTTTTCACTGTTAAAAAGTTATGAGATCTCTAATAGAGCCAAGCCCCTAGCTAAGCTTAGATTTGTGCTGGCCATGGGACCTATCCGAAGTCCAAAGTAATATAGCTCTTAAATGTTCTTGAGTGTATCACATTTATAACAATAAATAACAAATCACTCTACTTACAAGCTCTGATTCTACAAACCCTATATCTTGGTAAAAAAAGTACGGCTTGGCCGTTTACAGTTCGTGGATTTTTTATCTGAAATGACATTTAAGCCCGGAATAGCTTCTGCGACCATCACGAAGTACAATATAAATTAGTAATTGTCGAACAAACTATTCCTAGTGGCCTTAAAATATGTTATGTCATGTAATAGTTTTACGAACATTAAACGGCCAAGCCGTCCTTTTTTTACCAAGATGTAGGGTTTGTAGAATCAGAGCTTGTAAGTAGAGTGATTTGTTATTTATTGTTATAAATGTGATACACTCAAGAACATTTAAGAGCTATATTACTTTGGACTTCGGATAGGTCCCATGGCCAGCACAAATCTAAGCTCAGCTAGGGGCTTGGCTCTATTAGAGATCTCATAACTTTTTAACAGTGAAAACATTATGAACTTGTGAGTCTTGGCTACATTTTTACATGAAATGTTTTTGGTGGGATTTATTATTTTAATGATCTCAATCCTCGCCCGGAAATTATCGCCCTCATATGCCGGGAACTAAGGGTCTTCTTATTTGTGCTTTTCGTCATGTTGATTTACTAGGGAAATTAGTAGCAATGGTTTCCCGTTGCCCCATGCATTTCAGGAGTTATTAAGTTCCAAGGCCGATGGTGCCTCCTCCTGGATGAAATGGATATACCGCCATTGGTCGGTCGCCAGGGCCTCATCTGTTATCTAGCAGGGGCTACCACGAGCAGGTGAGATTGACAGTTGGGGCCGACTATATCGTGATGATGATGATGATTTTAATGATACGATTTAATGCTCAAGGACGATTTCCTAACTGAGTAAATAATGATAAGTATCTTTAATTACGAATAGATCGGTACTATTCACGATCATTATTAAACATAGCATTGTAGACAACGAAGTAAGCCTTTGGGATCAGGATAATCAATATCTACTGTTTGTATGCATTGATAATGCAACTGACCATAGATGCCACCTTGAGCGGTTTTCCTTAGGTAACTGTACATTTTCTTGTTTCTTATGTTTCCTGCTTTCGAGTGGTATTAAAGTCGTTTGCTTATCAGATGGTTGCATAATATATTATTATTGCCCGAATCTTAAAACTTTAAAGATCGGCGACCTTGAACCTTGTACGGTTTTCCTTAGGGAACCCTGTTATAATATAATTATTTATAATATATTCCATATAATTCCTACTCTCCTAGCGTATTCAAGGTAACCTTGAACTGATTTCATTAGGCAACCCAGTCGATTCATGTTGGTTCGTGGAATTTGATTCATAAAAAACATATTTATAAAAATGCCTTTCATCTGGTTATCTGATGGGAAAAGCCTTGAGCCCGTCCTTTAAATATTTAAATAATTCCTACTTCGACAGCCCTTTGTTGCTTGACGCCAGTCAGCGTGTCTTCCTATTAATCTCATAGTAGCTATAGCACAGCCTTGAATACATATTTAGCTTGGTAGCTATTTAGTTGTGTGTTTCAAATACTTCCTATGTCTCAGAATACATAATATCTATCCTACCAAAGTATAAAGTAATATAAATATAAATAAAATAAATATTATATTAAATATAAATATAAAAATAGTTTATTCATTTATCTAAAGCTGTGATAGCCTAGTGGTTAGGACGTCCGCCTCCAAATCGGAGGTCGGGGGTTCGTTTCCGGGCACCTCTAACTTTTCGGGAGCTGGGTATGTGCATTTTAAATAATAAAATATCACTTGCTGATAACATCGTGAGAAAATGTGCATGTCTGAGAGTTTCCATTTATGTTCTCAAAGGTTTGTGAAGTCTACCAACCCGCACTTGGCCGGCGTGGTAGATTATGGCACGTACCCTTCTCACTTTGAGAGCAGACCCGTGCTCTGTGGTGAGCGGGTGATGGGTTGATCATGATGATGATGCATAGATTGTATAATTACACCTATAAAATGACCTGTATCAGCAAATAAATAAATTGAATTGAATTGAATGGATCCAACTACATAAAAATTGGGCTGAATTTGACGAAAAATAAATAAGTTGGCATGTAACTAATTAATGCTAATAGGTAGGTACTAGTAATAAAATTTACTTAATCATTTATCATGAGAATTATCAACTTCGTTTCATATTATAATGTCAATGGAAAAAAATCGTCATTGTTCCATAAAAAATTCCACAGCACACCTACGTAACGTGTAATTTCAGTTTTTATAGCTCAAAGATACTTACCTGTATGGATATTCTATGCTTATACTAATCATACTCATCTGATGAGTTTATCATTTCTAATCATCTAATCTCTGAAAGTGGCAATGGGCAGGTCATGTCTATCGCAGAGCCGACGGCCGATGCCGGCCGACAGGGCAGACGTGTTCTGGAGTGGACACCGCGTAAGTACCGGTAAGCGCAGCGTGGGACGACCTTCAACCCGCTGGACCGCGATGGCTTGAAGAAGATGGCGAGGAGCGGGTGGATAAGGAAGACGGAGGACCGTGTTTGTGGATCTGTCTGTTTATACGCTAGCTTTTCACGATCCATTCGTATACCTAACCGATTTTACCGCGGATGTCCACTTGGTCACAGAAGCTGATGGTAGTTTCCTAGTAGGCGTAGTAGGTGAAAATTTAAAGTAACTTAATGGGAAAGTTGACAAGCAGTAAAACATCCGCAATTCGAATCGATTAGTTACGGCGTGAAACATTTTTTGCGCGAAATCGATATAAAAATAAAATAGTCTTGTTCATATTTATCAACTTCTATTAAATTGCAAAAACCGAGCTGTTTTAGAATAAAAATTGTCGGTGAAATCGCTAGATATGGCACTTGCCCGTTATTCAATGAATGGAAAACTGAGAACAGTCTGGTAGGTACACACGATGTTCAACTAGATACCTATGAGATATAAAATACAGATATTATGCAGCCTACGGTTATAAAAACTTAGGTTAAAATCTATAGAGCGCACTTTGAATTTGCTTAGACTTAATTTTCAGTTAAAACGAGACAGATTTATGCCAGCGGTATAACGCTGTCTCGTTTTAACAGTGTCTTACTCGTAAGTCTAAGCAAAGTTAAAGTGTGCTCTATAAATCTCAGCCTTAGGGTAGGCACAGCTCTGAGCCATATAATATAGTATACATGTCACTATAATAATATGGTACGACAAACTTTTATGTGTGTTTTATGACTTATATAAAGTTTGACCACTTTTAAGTTTTATCGTGTCACAGGTTATTCTGGTTAATTATTGGTTTTTAAATAAGAACAGGTAGTTAGTTATAAGAATTACTATACATACATACCACTTTAAACCTAGAACGCAGTACGCCCAACTTTCCAAAGCGCACATGGAACGGCGAGCAAGTGAAGCTGCCATCGGGTTGTTCTACCACCACCACGTCGATGGCGCCCGTCAGAGTAGCACCATTGATCTCGTTGTAGAACTTCGCGATAAACTTGCCGATATAGTTCATGGAATACATGACTGCCGGTTTATAACACTTCTCAAAATCACAAATTAATCACAACGAACTATTTACTATCGGTAGATATACAATTTTATTTTATTTCTTTTTCAATATCACCTAATATCTCACTACCCCATCTTGATATCGATAATAACGAAGTCAGTCCGTATCTGTAACAAAAAAAAAAAAAAAACAAATTAATAAAAGAAAAATGTAACATTTACTGCTAATAATAATAGTTAATCAATATGACCATAGTACCAAATCGTATATTAATCACATACTATGTTCATAAAACATATTTTCCATAGTAATTATTTGCTCGTAAAATAGCTCTTGCCACTGTTAAAATTAAAAATATTACCTAATAGGTAGTACCGCACTAGTGTGATCACTAGTGCGGTAATATAATGGTCGCCACACGAAACCATACTTCAGTTGCTCACCATACCTAAATAAAAATTTGCTTGCGCAAATTCAAATTGGTACTGGTAGGTTAAATTTTAGGATTAAATTATCTATATATACCTATTTTATATATCTATTTTAGCGTTTTATCTCGTTGTTTATATGTATATGTATATGTATATTTATCGCTTGAAGACTTACGTATTTCATTACGTAAATCAATTAATCTTGAAGGTCATAATAGCTGCAACACGGATTATACATCATCATTTACTTATTCGATATTAAATTGATATTGTTATTTTGATATACCTACTATTTTCATTTTTGATTTAGTACAAAAATATATGTAAACAATTATTTAAGTAGGTACTCTACTTATTTACAATCATACCTAATGGTAAATAAGGCATACTCACAAAACCTATATCTTCAGTTTATAGGTTTTGGATAAACGATAAGAAAACCTCTCCACTAACTTAAGCAATCGAAATCCAAGCCTATCTCTGTGAGTGTTAGTAAATATCAACTGTACCATTCAATAAATAGGCCATTGCTCTACTAACAAAAGACAATTATTCATAAATAGTTTACTATTTTTTTAGAAAATATGCAAAATTTCAAAATGGTCTCCATGAATTTTTTTTTTAATAATAAGTGTTATTTCTTGTACGATGGTACGGGACCCTTCGTATGCGAATCCGATTCGCACTTGACCAGTTTTATTTGTTTTATTAGTACGTCAACCCGCTTTTGATAGCACAGTAACTGCTGTTGACATACGTAGCAGTTCCCGGAAATCGAGTCTTCATAAATTATGACGAGATATACTGAATTGCTATTGTGATGATGTGGTGTTGATTGAGGTGCCTACTACCTACTCGTAGGTTGTTACTTGTAGCTAATAAGCTAAGCTGATACCTACCTACCTAGTTCTATGCTTGTGGCCACTGAAATGGACATATTCGTATTATACAAGTACACTGGAAGACTATTTTTCAATAGGGTTAACAGGTAAAATAAAATCAGTCAATTGCGAGTCGGACTTGCACTCGAAGAGTTCCTCCGTATCCGTAGTACTCATTTTACCCTATTTAAAAAAAAAGTTAACAAAACTAAAATAACAGAAATAAATAAATGAGAGTCAAGAAAATAACTATTAAAATAAAATTATGAGTAGGTAAATTATACTACGACAAGTAATTTGATGATTGTAGTATTACGTGGAATTATTTATAAACTTACATTACAGAAAGCTACTAAACGAAAGAATATCTACATAATTCGTACATAAGTTGTTACAACTTGTCATGTAGGTAGGTACTTAATATGAATTAAAGTATTGCTGTTTGCCTTCTTAGGTTAAACTCTGGCATCACTCATCAGTCGCACCCAATTTAACATAGAAATTAGGTAGGTACGTATCAGATTTAAAATTGAAGTAAGTATATTAAATTATCTAAGATAATTCTAATACAGGTTTCTTATTTTCTGTCAATTTCTTTAAAGAAAATGTCTATAAATTACCTACTGCGAAGCATAGGTTCGAATAAGTAGTAAGTACAAATAATACAAGTTTCTATATACAAAAGAAGATATTGAGTTAGGTAGGTATGGCAGTAATAGAATCGTGTCAGTTTTTCCGTATTATACGATTGTGTAACATTGTCTTTGGAAAAATATTGAAGATACGCAGGCCACTCAGGTTGACTTTGCTCAGAGTTCTCTGAGACTTATGACAGAGTTAAACATGGTCTATCTCGTTTGAGTCCTTGTCTGAGCAAAGTTACCGTACGCTCTATACATTTCAACCTTATGTTGACGATGTTATAAGACAGGAAATTAATTATACCTTAAAAAAAATTTCAAATAAAATAAAACCGACTTCAAAAACACAATTTTTAGTGGCCCCACTGTACTAAAATATGCTATGCCTAGTTAAAAACCTAACTAACTATTACACTGATCGCGAGCAATTTACTCTTAACTAAAATTAAGGAGTTCTATTTTCTATCTCCGAAGATATTCATCAGATCTTCAGCAAAATATGGGACCACCTGCAAAGTATACCTACCCTTTCAAACAAAAAAAATAATTCAAATCGGTCCAGGCGTCTTTGAGTAATCGGGGAATATACATAAAAAAAGAAAAAAAGATTCCGACGAATTGAGAACCTCCTTCTTTTTTGAAGTCGGTTAAAAATATTGTCCACGTCCGTCGCGACACAATATCCGTGACATTGACGCTCGTATTGGCACGAATGCGCGTTCGCGGTGGCGGCCGTGTGAGGACTCTGCCCCCGACTTCTCGTTGAAGTTATACGTATAATCATGCACAATATAGACGATGTAAGTACTTGCACTGACTAATCCTTTAGAATAGTCTCCATAAGTCCATAATCCAATAAACGGTCGCCTTGTCAAGTTTATTTGCTCACGTAGCCACGAATCGGGATTTACAGCGACATATTTTCATTCGTAGGGTTATGGTTTTAAATTGCACTATGTTAATGGACTATTTGATCCGCTTCGGCTTCGCACAGGTGACATTTCCTATTCCTATTCTCAGGATTCTCCATAAAACAAAACTCCATTTTACAAAGTCTGTTAAAAAGTAACCTATGTTACTCCTTGGTTAATCCTCTACTTGTCTGTGAAAGTCCCGTCAAAATAGGTTTAGCCTTTCCGGAGATTAGCCCGTTCAAACAGACACGACACTTCAATTTTATTTATTAGTATAGTAATAGTATAGTATAGGTATACTGAGCATAGTTTATGAAATGTAACAACGGACCGAACTGATCAACCTTTTTCTTCACGAAAATACTCTAGGGGTAGGATAGATAAGACTGCATGGGGTCGGGATGCTCAGATTTCGATTCTACTCTAGTGTGACACTATTAATTGATAATGATAATATTGCCCAAAAGCATCTAAGTAGTAGCACCTAGTATTAGTCATATCCCTTAGGAATCTATATGTCGTATATATATCTACCTATGTCGCAGCGCTATGGCATAAACTGTTTAGACTTCACTCAACAATTCTTTGAAATACGTACTTACATAATAGTTATTTTTTTGATGTTATCGCAAAATAATAATCAAATATTAGGTATCAGGATGTTAGGATTGATAATAATAATGTATAAGGTCACATACCTATTATTGGTATTTTGATATGATGACAACAGCAGAATTAGAGATAAGATAGTCGTATAAATAAATTACGAAAATTAATAAGTTTGTCACTTTGGTAACTTGATCTTTATTTTTTTTAGTTAAATGAAACGAGCTCATTTAGTAACACCACATTGAATAGAAAATACCTAACTACAGTAAACTAGAATAGTCTACCTACATAACGTCATGTCCTTGATGCTTTTCAGTTTTCTAAAGTAAACCCATTTTATTGGAAGAGTGCCAATCTGCCAATGTTACAACTTGTAACAAACTGAAATTATATACGAGGTAATATGTAACATTATCATTAAATTCCTTTTATTACAACCACAGATAAATCGTGGTTAAGAAGCATCCTCTTTTATAAATATCTGGTATGGTGAGAACGTAATATTTGATACTAGCCGATGCCCGCGACTTCGCCCACGTGGATTTAGGTTTTTCGAAACCCCTTGGGATCTTTTCGATTTTCCGGGATAAAAAGTAGCCTATGTGCTAATCCAGGATATTATCTATCTCCATTCAAAATTTCAGCCAAATCCGTCCAGTAGTTTTCGCGTGAAGGAGTAACAAACATACACACATACATACAAACTTTCGCCTTTATAATATTATACTGTGAAGTGTGACTATAATTGATACCTGATTTATTTTTTAGTAATTACATTTATAATGGACAAAATTATGCCCACGACTATGACATGACTACTCTAGGATTTTACGGGATAAAAAGTAGGTTATGTCCGTCTCCGGGATGAAAGCTATTTCTGTAGAACATTTCGTCAAAATCGGTGAAAAACAGATGGACCGTGAGAAGATAACAAGCAGACACACACTTTCAGACTTTTAATATTAAGTATAGATATTAATAGCAATATAATTTATAATTAACTAGCTTATATTTTATGCCTGCAACTTCGTCCGCGCACAAACGAAACCCTATTTTACCACTTTAGGAGTTGATATTAAAAGAAATGTTTTTACGTCATAATATCTAGCTATTTGCCTGTCCAGCCTGATCCGTCCAGTAGTTTGAGCTGTGTCTTGATAGATCAGTCACACAGTCAGTCACCTTTTCCTTTTATATATTTAGATGATGATTGATGACACTTTTAGCCAATCAACAAGTGTTCGATATTCTCAACAAAGGGGACAACGAATCAGATTTAAACGAGTGCCAAAGGAGGTCAAGTTTCAATGAATTTCACAAATATCCACCTTATCAAAATTCAGTAAAATGACAGGAATATACTACGTAGGTACAACCAAGGAAATACATTATATTTTGATGCATTATTCTTCATTACGCTACGCACATAGTCCTACTCGTATTTCGTAGCAAAAGACCACATTCACCACCATGTGACTTAAGACTTGTTTACTGTTTTCCCATTCAATTAAAAGGCATATGTAAATAAATAATACCTACGCTGTGTTGTGTTGAATTAGAGTGAATAGGCAACTTCTAGGCAAGCGCGCTCCATCTTACACTTGCTAACAGGTCTGATTGCAGCCAAACGCTAGTCTATATAATTAAAAAAAAAAAAACGATCATTGATGACTAGTAGATATCAACACATTTTCAGTAGAGACTCGATTATCCAGACCTCAGACCGGATTCGCGATTATCCGCATTGCCAACCACCAATTGTTTACGCTAAATGAAAATTACCAAATATTTTGAACTAAATTGTAACTTAAACTGATTTAGGTTGCAATATTTTAATAATTAGAGAAAATAATGTAAGTATGTAAGTAGATATATAATATGTAATAATATGTATGTACGGAAATGTATCTTTATTCTTTTGATTTTTGTTGATAAGTTGGAATTGTATTTGTTGTTTTGAATAAAGACCTAACATGTGTTAATATGTATGTACAAAAATCGATTTTCTTCGTAAGTACATTTAATTATCCGGATTTTCGATTATCCGAATGCCTTACGATAACGACTAGTCCGGTTGATCGAGTCTCGACTAATAAAAATTTAGTTAAACCTAGGCGCCATTTCCACAGACGAGAGAATTGGGGCGATAGTCTCGCCGAGTGACAAAGATTCGCGGTTCTCTCGTCCGTCCGTGGAGATGTTGTCTTCGTTCCAATGTCTGAATGTTTACTGATGACAGAAAGAAAGAAAGTTTTAACTTTTCTTCCACTAATCATTTATTAAAATTATTATTTAGGCTGTTATAATTTATGTAGGCACAACATACCTGTAACATGAAAGAACGATAGGAATCCGTATTTTATATTTATTATTATATTATATATACTATATTATATTTATAATTATATCCATAATTTATGTACAAAGTAACTTCCAACTAAAATAAAAGCTAGGTGCTCAACAGGCTCATACAAGATAAAACAAGTGCATATAAAATTATAAATAACTAACTTGTCTCATTGCTCTTAGTTGAATTCAAAGCGGTAAAAAAAAATGTTTAATATTTGAGCAGAACTAAGATTTGTTGATAAAGCTTAAAAAATAATTAAAAACAAAATCTAAATGAAAAGTCAACAATAACACAGGAGCCAGTAATTAAGCATCAAGTTAATTAATCATCGGCAATCCAATTATATTACGATAAAGATAATATATAAGTAAGCAAATCATCTTAGTATCTATACTTAATTATTTAATTAAATTAAATAAACATAGTAAAAATAATAAAACTAACCTGAAATTGAAAATGTTTTGTGTAAAAAATTCACTCAACACTTGCCAAGGGATTCGTTGAGATGCGAATTAAACGCACGAACTCCGACACGACGAGACTAAATAAAATTAATCAAACGCGTGCGAAACTCCTCATGTAGATTTAAACACTGCTGATTTACACTTTGCAGTGGCGGTGGGTGCGCCAGCCCATTACCGAACCAATCACAATCACTCTGTGACGTTTACAACAGTACAATCAATTATACACACATACAAACTCAACACACACGTGTGACACAAGGAAACTGAGTTCGTCGAGCGCACGAGAAAACGTGGCGATGGCGCGTTGTGGCGTGATATCGTACCATTTATTGCGAAAGTATCTTCTGACGATACCATCGAAAGTTGAAATAAGGGCATGGAATTTCAACAGAATGGTTTATTGCTAGCCCTATTATACAACCATCACTACTATTCTTGAAACTGAATTTATAATCTCATGGAATAAAACATATAACATCATCATAAAAGTAGGTTATAAGTACCTACGTAGAACACAAAACAATATAATACAAGTGTAAATTAAAAATTTATAACACCCCCGACAAGTGAAGGTTACAGTAACTAGAAAAGAGCTGATAACTTTCAAACGGCTGAACCGATTTTCTTGGATTATAGCTAAGAACACTCTTGATCAAGCCACCTTTCAAACAAAAAAAAACTAAATTAAAATCGGTTCATTAGTTTAGGCGCTACGGTGCCACAGACAGATACACAGATACACAGACACACAGATACACAGATACACACGTCAAACTTATAACACCTCTCTTTTTGGGTCGGGGGTTAAAAAAAGAATCGATGTCATTAAAAGACATTGAGAACAAGGGCCCTGAAATATATAAAATACTTACTACAAAATAAAATTATATAGTTTCCAAGAAGAGCCCGGAATTTCTTTGTTATTTAATAAAAGCTGAAAGTTTCTCTGCGCATTGTCCCCAACACAGGGAGTAACGATCAGCGACTATGAAGTTTGGATCATGGTGGCTTTGGCAGATAACAGGTAACAAAGACGTATAAAATCTTTCTTCAATGTATAGAGTCTATTTTTTTATATTTTCTTCAGAATAGTACCTATTATAAATTACGTCGTGCATTGCCAGACACTTAGTATCGTGGCAACTAGCTGCCACACCCTTAAGTTTAATTAATAAATTGTTAAAGTTCAAAGAAACTTTCAGCATTTATAAAATAATGAAAGTCCTCCTCCCGGGTTCATTTTCATGTTAATGAAATTGAATATCAGAAACGCCAGACACAGCCAGGAAGAAAAAGACTAGCTACTTATAAGTGTAGCGGCACGCACAACAGACGGAACCGACCCACAGAGATGAAGAAGAAGTGTAGCGACAGGAAAAAAAGACATTGACAGAACGTACGAGTAAATAGATGGTCAAAATCAACACGCCTGTCTAAGATGCACAGACTGGCAAGAAAATATAATGAATTTGATAAGATTTTTGTTGGAGCAAGACCCCTGAGGATATACTCAAAAATCTGATGCTAAAAACACCGCAAAGGAGCCCGATTATGCAAAGATTTAGATGTAAACCTAAAGTTCAAACGTTCGCTCATAAATCTATAATAAATTATATTATTAATACTAAACCTGCTAGTTTAGTGTAATATCGTGTCAGAATATCTCAAGCCTTATTTGTCTAGGAATGGGTGTGTCATGACGTATTGTTTACGACCAGCCTCTGGCGCATAGTATGCCGATACCTGTTGCGTATTATTAAAATCGTATACACAAGGCCATTCCTAAATTGCGAGTATGATATGCTGACCTAATTTCAACCTTATGTCTTTTAACTAAATGTCGAAATATTAAAGAACAATGGTACAGTTTTCAGTGTTTACAACGAAATTCGTTATCGATTCTCTTATGTAATTTGTTATCGTTTTTACTAGTGCGTATATGGTGCATAATATTGTGAAACGCAAAAACATGTTTACATTCAATTCTAAATTCATCTGATAGATATGACAGATTATTTATTTAACTTATGCCCGACTCGGCTCTGCATGGGTGGGCTTACCTATTCCATATATGTATAATACGCGACAGGTTGAGATGGCAATCGGGGTATGAGGCGGTGGCACACTCGCAGAGCCCCCGCGCTAAGCCGCTAACCCGCTGCGGGTAAACGCGGGTGATGTGCGAGTGTGCGCGGTGTGCCACCGCCTCATACCCTGATTGCCATCTCAACCTGTCGCGCGCTATACTTAGACAAATCATGAATGTGTTATATTATGTACAAATTACAATACACATGAATGAAATGTTCTGATATTTACATAATATAATGTCTGTACATTAATTTTCTCATCTCTTTAAGTAATGCAGATCCAATTTTAAAACTTCTGGTGTATTATGAATACACTTTACTTTAATAGCTATATTTTGAAATTAAAAAAAAACATTTGTTTTAAAAATGTTTACTTCCTATTTTGCTTTGTTCTCTTAAGGATGTCACTCATACCTATGTGACGTTTTATAGGTGTCAACGACAGAGACAACGCTCTACGAAACTGCTAGGTATCTCTTTTTATACTAAAGGTTGATGTACAATATTACGGTATAGTTGTGTAATTAAAAACCTGGTCAAGTGCGAGCTGGTCTCGCACATAAATGATTCCATATCATGGTATGAGATTGTATTGTACAATGTAATTTTTATCTTTTTAATTAGCATGGCCGCTATTTTGGACATCTTGGTTCTTAGGGTTCTGTACCTCAAAAGGAAAAAGCAACCCTTATAGGATAGGACTTTGTTCTCTGTCTGTCTGTCATGTCTGTCAAGACTACCTATACTAGAATCATGAAACTTGGCAGATAGGTAGGTTTTATAGCACAAGTAAAGGCAAAAATCTGAAAACTGCGAATTTGTGGTTACATCACAAAAAAAAAATTACTAAATCACATATAGATGGTGAAATCAGTTATTATTTTATTAACTTGCAGTGTTCTACATAAAAGTGTTAGGTACTTATATCTTGTACTACAGTACGGAATACTTTGTGTGCGCGTCTGACTCACATTTGACTGGTTTTTTGTTATTCATTCTTATAGAAGCCACAGAAATACACACTAAAAATTTGAACATTCTATCTATTACGGTTCATGAGATACAACCTGCTGACAGACAGATGGACAGTGCAGGCTTAATAATAGAGTTACACCTGTTGACACCCTTCAGGTACAGAACCCTAAAAACGGTTATGGGTTAAAAACTCAAAATGTTTAAAACACATTAATATATAAAAATAAATATACAAGATGTTGCCTGCAACTTTGACTGCATAGATTTAGATTTTTTTAAATCCTATTGAACTCTTTGACTTTGGGGAAAAAATAGCCTATACCTGTCTGTGAGATACAAGCTATCTCTGTACCAAATAGATGCTGCCTAGATTTAGGGTTTTTTAATCCTATGCGAACTCTTTGATTTTCCAGTACAAAAGTAGCCTATGTCCTTCCATAAGCTGCAAGGTGCCAAATTTCATCAAAATCTGTCAAACAAATGGGCTGTGAAAAGCTAGCAGACAAACTGACAGACAGACACACCTGCATTTATAATATTAATTAAGTGAGAATATGGACTATACATGTATGGATTAGATGGGCTCACACTTTTCGTATTAGGTAAGACAAAGCATGCTAGAACCTTGTGAATACTTTACTGTAAGGAATTAATTAGTATCAAGAAGTATGCTCTAAAAACAAGAAATTCGTTAAGTTACTTTATTTTGGTACCATTAGAAACAACATGAATAGTACTAATGCTCTGGCTATAGTTTTTCTCTTTTCTAGGTGATAATTATTATTAAAAAAAGAATGTTTGGCACATATTTAGGAAGTTAGAATGTTTGTAATTGTGTACGCGTCGAATCATGTACAAGAAACTCAATAAATAATAGCTTTTTTTCTTTTAGAATACCTATGTATCGAATGAAATTTTTAGGGACGAGGAATAAATAATTCGAGATCCAATTCAAACATGATATTAAATACTATTTTACTTACGGCGTTTCGCTGTTTTCTTTGTCATCAAAAATTATACACTTTTAATTAGATACGTCTCGATGCAATGAAAATCTAAAATCACTGAAAATCAAATGTGAAAATGAATTTTACTGTAGGTACATAAATTTTATTTTGTCTAGCGCTTTTCTTTGTTAGGTACTTTGACGGCCAGTGTTTCCAGTTTCGATTTTGGTTTTACCCTAGGGAACCTAGAGAAGGAACTCGATTTTTTTTAAATACCATGGTTCCAGGCGTATAAAATCATTACTATTATAAACAACAAATTTTCACGTTTTTAATATCATTTCACGATGCTTAATCTTGTGAAGAAGGTGTACATTTTTTGCTATTTTCAAATAATAATAACCCTTAGGGCCTGTTTCACAACTACCAGGCAAACTTTACCTAACCAATACGTGTAAATTTTACATTTTGACAGCTTTTCAATACAAAAATTGTCATAACGTCCAATTTATTCGTCAGATGATAGTAAGAATTAGAATAAGTTTTACTTACGATACGAATAAAACTAAGTCTTATTCTTACTACTATGATGCCAAGTGAAAAAGTTTTTCATTCTGCCCTTTTGAGTCTATACCTACCATTATATTTTCATTAATCCTTGTCAATAGAAAAAAAAACCTTAGCGATACCTACATAATATTAATACTTTTGAGGGTTTCAACCTAAAATAAGGTGAAATTCCTTAAGTGGAAACACTGATTTGGATAAGCTTTGATGCGTTTGATGCACAGTTTGATAGTTTTTTTAAATACATTTTACGGCCCTGGATACCAGTCTTTAAAGCATAGTTTTTTTTTTTTTTTCTTTCTCGTCTGGCTTTTACAATGATTAGCCAATGTCAAGTTTGTAGTTATTTGTAACAAGTTAGCTAAACTATACAAGTATGGACCCCGTCTGTGCCGGCGCTCGCCGACATACGCGCGGCAACCACTTAGAGCGCTTTCCAGTCAGTTTTAACAAAAAAAAAAAACACTCCAAAAAGTCACAACACGCGCGCCAGCAAACGCCACCACAGACGAAGTCCAAAGCATAGTTTGACAGTGGTTTGACATATACACAGACTACAGAGCATTGACAGACTACCAGACATCCAGAGAAGGTCTTATTCTCTATGGTCTAATTATTCTTGACCATGAATGTAATGAAAATGGATCGAAGGCATAATCCACAGTGGAGTAGGTATAAACGTAAGTAAATTAGGTATATTATACAGTCTGTAAATTATGCATTATTTTGTTCTAATTGTATAGACAACTAGCCGATGCCCGCGACTTCGCCCGCGTGAATTTAGGTTTTTCGAAATCCCGTGGGAACTCTTTGATTTTCCGGGATAAAAAGTAGCCTATGTGCTAATCCAGGATATTATCTATCTTCATTCCAAATTTCAGCCAAATCCGTCCAGTAGTTTTTGCGTGAAGGAGTAACAAACATACACACACACACACACACACACACACACACATACAAACTTTCGCCTTTATAATATTAGTGTGATGCGCAGAGAAATTAGGTACCATAAATAAAATGTTCCACCACTCCATTCAGTAATCTATAATAAATAATATTATAAGTACCTAGTTACTAGATTATTTATTCGTAATAAGGACCATGAGACGGGTCTGCTCGCGAAATTCAAATTAAATTTGATTTTTCGCAATTTGAATTTCGCGGGCAGACGCCAGACCCATCTCATACACCATATTATGCAGAATCTAGTATCTACATATCGCTATCTTACTTCGACTGCCAAGTGCCAACCAAGAAATAGAATTGAATTGGTTACTCGAAGTGGGATAGCGATAAGGGTACCTAGTACAGATATTTGCTTCAAGCTAGCTTTTAATTAGATTTAGATTTTGGAATCTGAAAAAAAAAAAACGCATTGGCGGTTCCTCTGCTTCTGCAATTTTTTTTAAATTGCATGCGCTTGACAATCATGCTTATAAAAACGATGATCTAGGTTGGAGCGCGCTTGCCTAGAAAATGCCTATTCACTCGTTTTGAAAGTATTTAGGTTATAAGTAGGGACGTGGCAGGAAACACGGACGCCAAAAGGGCATTCCACACCACAGTGCTGTAAGTTGTGCAATTTCGCCTGTATAAGTGATTGGTCGCCAATTATTCTTCGGGCGCGTCGGTCTATCGAGTCTAATGCATTGGGTCGGTACTTGGCAGCAGTACTCCATGCCAGACTGAACCTGAATTCAATATTTTAATAAGGATTTTAAGATATGGCGTAGATAAAATAAAATAAAATAAAACAAGAGTAGGTATACAGTAAAATAATGTTTCTTTTATTTAAATATTTTTACAGTAAATTATATGGATAAAATTTAAATAAGCTGTAGTTTATACAAATTATATTATTCCTTCTACAGTTTATACTTTATACAAGAAAATAATGATGATGTATGTTGTGCTATGGGATAGGAGCTTGCAAATGATCGGCTACATTCTCCGGCGAGTCACCTGCGCCATTTGGTAATTCATCAACATCGGCCTGATCTTTAGCTGCGTTTTGAGCTTTGTTCCGCAGTTCAAATACCTGAGTTATAGCATCACGGAAGCACAGGAAGTTGTAATCAATAACACCTGGAATTTCGTACATGTAAATATAAAATTCATACATACAAACTATTTTGAGTCAGAAGACTTTCTATGACACAGCGACGCGGCGGAAATTTTTCCAAACAATAATCTTTTGATTCAATTTTTTTTATTTCAAGATTAGGGTCGATATAAATAGTTGAAATGGATACTACTAGCAGGAACCATTCAGCTGGCAGGGAGGAACTTGTAGCAAATTATCACTTTAAAGCTTAATATTACGGAAATGGATCTCTGAATCGTAAAATGGTTTTCACACACTTGCAATATTTAATTTTGTAAAAGACCTATTCAACAACACCCATTCAATGATTAGCATTAGGATGAAAAATGTACTTACCTTGTTTTTGGAAGTTTTCCTCACGAAGAATGCAGACAAGTGCAAGGAATTTATTAACTTCTCGCAAGTAAAGAACAGTTCCATTGTTCAGCTTTATTAGGCTTGAACTTTGACTGTTAAAAGTAGTAGTTACTTCAGTTTCATCTACCATCCTGGAAAATATTTAGGAAAATAAAAAAATTAGATCTGTCTTTGAGTCTACTTAGGGGTATTCTCCATTTATCTGAATTAATGTACATAGTTAATTACTTCTGATTTACAAAATATACGTAAATCAATGGCCCAAAGCAGAACAGGTACTGACATAAGGTGAATATCAAATAGAAAAACAATCACTTTTTTCAAGAGAGACAGACATACTGTGTTTTCCCCTACAAACTTTTTGTCAAAACTTATTCCAAAAATTATTATTATCTTTCTGTTGTCGTGTCTTGGACAGTTGTCA
The DNA here is from genome assembly GCF_905333055.1 of Maniola jurtina. Lineage (NCBI taxonomy): Eukaryota > Metazoa > Arthropoda > Insecta > Lepidoptera > Nymphalidae > Maniola > Maniola jurtina. The sequence continues at coordinate 10,496,656 of NC_060030.1, forward strand.
AGGTATTACAGAACAAAACAGATGGAGCTGTAAATAAAATCTTTCAAATAAAAAATATATTATCATACGCATTTTCTTAGAATTTTAGATAGCTTGTCTGTCTGTTTGTTACCTATATACATATATCGCGCAGCGTTCATCCAATTGAGTTTAAACTTTTTACAGTTGTCATCGGCACTTGCATGAAGGTTTCTAGTATAGCACCATCAACATGAAAACAGGTGGCATGTGAAGCATGCTGGCCATAATAACTGTACATATTTATATTTATCAAATTGCATTTATATATATCGCGAGCGGGTCGGAGCATATGTCTTTGCGTCCACTAGCCGCCCCGCAGGACGCACCCACTCCCACCTGGGCCACAGACTAACTTACCCATATATACATGAAATATCAATAACAACATCAATCATATCACAGCACAATTCGTAGCTCTGCATATCTACTGGAGAGCTGTCGGTTGCTATGTAGATCTTAGAAACTACATCAAAGAGGAATGCCTTTTCAATCCCAGAGTTCTGGAAAAAAGGAATCAAATATCACATTACAATGTGTTCAAATTAAGGATATTAACAGGAAAGTAATGAAAATGTAAATATATACTCTGAGGTTATTTTATGTTTTTTAGTTATACCAGAAATTTAAAACAATAAAGAGAATAAGAAAGAAAAAGTATACAGGGAAGCATGCAATATGAAAATATATAAGTATGCATGAAATAGTTATTACTAGCTGGTCCACATATATTTCGGGTGTTTTTTGATGATAATAAATCACATGATTTTCTGGGATAAAAAATCATTATCTATTGATTATAGAGATAGCTTGCATCTTGAGAGACAATCATAGGCTACTTTTATCCCAGAAAATCAAAAAGTCCTATGTTTATCTGTGAGGACAAAGTAGTGGGTATTATCTAGTTAAACATTTAAAAAACCGGGCAAGTGCGAGTCAGACTCGCGCACAGAGGGTTCCATACTACAGTCAAATCGTTTCAACATTTTGCACAATAAATCAAATACTATTATGCTTAAAAATAAATAAAAATCTGTTTAAGAATGTACAAGTAAAGCCCTTTCATATGATATCCCACTTGGTATAGTTATCTTACTTTGAAAATTGAAACATTTTTTTTTAAATGATATAACTACAAATTCATGGTTTTGCGGATTTATTCCTTTACTTATCTTATAAGACCTACCTACCTGCCAAATTTCATGATTCTAGGTCAACGGGAAGTACCCTATAGGTTTTCTTGACAGACACAACAGACTGATGGACAGACAGACAGACAACAAAGTGATACTATAAGGGTTCAGTTTTTCTTTTTTTGGTACAGAACCCTAAAAATGCCATTCAGACTACCACAATTACTTACTGATATGAGTATATTTAGAAGATTTTCTAAAGTAGGAAGCTGTGGTATCAGCTTCTGGACCACTTTACTGAACGCTTCAAATATGGAGTGATCATAAATCGAGGTCAAATGAAATGACAAATGTACATGCTCCAGGCCAGCCTCTGCCAAGTCTTCAGTGGCTCTGTGGTGTATATCTCTTTGTGATTCCATCTTGTAATCATCATTGAGACCATCTACCTGCAAGTTATTAATCAAAATCGTTAAGTAATCATTTTTGGAGGTCAGGGATTCAATCCCAGGCACACACCTCTAAATATTTGAAGATATATGTGTTTTAATCAATTAATTAATCACCTTAATCATAAGAGAAATTAACCTTATTATTTAAAGGTGAGTGAAGTATGCCAATCTGCACTTGGTCAGTGTGGTAGAATGGGCAAATCCTTCACATTCTGAGAGGAGACTCATGCTCAGTAGTGAGCCAGCGATAGGTTCACCCTAATGATGATTAATCATTTTGATACTACTAATAGGTTAGAAGTTTAATATTACACTACAAATTATATGGTACATAATAATTTTAGTTATATACTATACACACAAAGGAATATTTTTTGCGGTCTATACATTTTGATAAATAGCTAATCCATTCAGCATCTTTGAAAGCACCATGAAATGTACTTTCAAACAGACAATAGCAGTAACTTTGCTATTCTGTTAAGTCCATTTAGGCATGCACAATGCACATTCTTCTAAAATAAAAATTGGGGTAAGAACTTACTTTATGAATGAACACTTCAAACTTTATATTACTGTTTACTCTATATGCCTTGGTCACTGTCAACTGCAACTTATCCAGTGCATCCTGATAATCATCCTAAAAATGTGTTGTTTACAGGATTAGATTTACTTGTTAAGTCATGTGTATTCTTCATAAATAAGAATGAAATATATAAGTACCTGTGCATCTATGACAAACACTAAAGCACCACATCCTCCAAATATTGTATCAGAATCAAATGTTGAATCAAAGAAGTCAATCTGACCAGGAAAGTCCCATATTTGAAATTGCACAAAACTACTGTTATTTATATCATCTTTCACAATTTTGTTGGTTGATTCTAAAAACAAGGTTTCATTTGGTGACATTTTGTGAAAAACAACTTTTTGAATTGATGATTTTCCAGACCTGTAACAAATTATGCCAAATTTAAATTACTAAGATTATTTTCAAAAACCATTGTATAGTAGGTATATAGTGATACAGTTTATAAAATAAGTGGCGTAGCAGAGGATTAATTTACCGTCGGAGGCCCATGAGAAGTATACGAGGCTTGTGATCTTCCTGAAGAGAGGCGTTGTCGGTATCTCCATTCTGTTCGAACGGACCGTAGCTGAAATCCTTTGGAAATGAACCCACGTATTCATCTTGATAACTCTGTACAAATGGGAGATAAGTTAGTAGGTAACTCACGATATGTTATTAGAACTGCAATTAATATTATCTTACTCACCATGTTCAAAGATATTTTTCTTGTATGAAAGTTTTTAGTTCTACCATAACGTCTTTTACATTTCCTTCTAATATGAAGAACATTCAAAAACACAAAGAAATTCTAATTACGTATGAAAATAACTTATATTTTCTAAATTAAACATTGAACTTTGTTGAGTTTGCCATTTGTCAATTGTCCAAGTGTCAAGACTCAAGTGCGAAATCCAATCAAGGTATCAAAGAGATTGACTGCGTCTGTGTTGGCGTTTCCTGGCACGCGTGCTCTGCCTTTTTGGAGTGTTTTTTTGACGTGACAACGTCTTATAATTCGATAGAGCCGGCTGCGCGCACGAAAAAACATGACTCATGCGGTGTTACCTCGCTCTGAGGCGTTCCATGTAAGGCTTGAAGTGCAAGCGAGAGCGCGGAACGAGTGACAAAGAAGCACAATCGGCCTTTGTTGTCACGTTCAACTATCGTCAGTAAACCGACTTTACAGACAACCAATTTTTTTTGTTATAAGTGGCTGGGTTTTGTGTTTTACTGGTGTTTTTGGTAGTGGAACTGACTGGGAATTGGGAAGCGCTCTAAAGGGGTGCCGCGCGTGTGTCGGCGAGCGCCGGCACAGACGAAGCCCCTATTTATAGTTTCCCCATAGTTTCTACACTACAAACTTGACATTGGCTAATCTTTGTAAAGCCAGACGAGAGAGAAAAAAAATTCAAAGAGAATGTTTTTTTGTCATCACCGAGTAATGTGATAGAATGTGATTTACAGACGAGAGGAAGGACGAGAGAGAGAGAAAAAAAGTGATCTATTGATCTATGCTATGATCAACAATCACCAGTCACCACAGATACTGTAGCTCGCAAAGACTTACAAGACTAACAGTGACAGATTAACGGTGTTACAAAAAATGAAACGTAAATGTGTGCGTGAAATAGAGTTGTCCTGACTTTAGCATTTGTATTATCGATAGTCTTACTGGCGAAATCATAGGACACTAATGAGTTAGTTTAACGAAGTGAAGTAAAAAGCATCTTATAATCTTAAAAAATCAAATACATTTCAAATACACAAATAGTAACAAAGCTAAAGCTAGGTAACAGATTATTATTTATTAATGAAATGACTTTAATATTTTATATAAATAATTTATTAATGAATTCTGAGATACTTATAGTTATTTTAACCCCTTATAACATTTTTATTGATATTTCGATAGAAAACTATTAAAAGACGTTTTAAAAAAATCTTTTTTTGAGAAATAGAGCAATTTTTGGGATTTTCATATAAATTACCGGAATTTGTTGGTTTTCCACCTTTGTTTTTTTAAAGGGTGCAAGTAAATTTAATTTGATTAATTACAATAACACTCTGATATAATGTCTAAGTGACAAGTTAATAAAAATAAATAGTATATATGGCGCTCAATTCATAGCTAATGACCTCCCCGATAAGCACTTAAATACAGTAATGTACGGGTTACCCTTAACCCTGTATATGAAATCTAAGTCACGCTAAATAAAATATAAATTAGTGAAAATATTTATTTCGTTCTTTTCTTTTATTGGAAAGTACCTAGTGTTTTATATTGTATTTTACATACATCACCTGAAACCTATCACATCAAACCTACCGGTAGACACGATTATCGACTATCGATACATGTGACGTCATTACTTTGTCAATCCCTATCGTAAACAAACGTTTTTAAATTTTACACAAAATATCCAAAAATTCTTCATTTAGCAATGTAATTTGATGATAAGTCTTAAGGGAAACCTATCATCTAAGCTTCCAATAGCTATTTTGCCTAATTTTCAAACAACAAATGATGAAATAATGATTATAAACAATTAGTATAAATAATCAGTAATTACCTGTGAAACGTGTATTTACGCGGATTATAACGTCTTGTAACGTCACATTCGCTCACTGAAAAAGACACCATGGTGGCAAGACATAGATTTTACGTTTTAATCGTAAAATTATTTAGTAAATGCAAAAAATCACCTCGACTTGGAACAGGCTGAACTCTTACGGCCTGTTACTCACGTAAACAATGACTTATTGGCATCTTGTTTCGCTATCTCGCTCGCGGCAGTGGGTCTTATCTGACTACCTCTCGCTCCAACGCTTTGTCAGTCTTTGAGCGAAGCGAAAATTGTACGTCTATGGTAGCTCGAATACACAGTGTGTCGGGGCATGAACTAGCGATATTTTAAGCACATTACAACTATTTTTAAGTACAAATACACTCTAAACTTGGGCCCAGTCTACTTCCTACCTGTGTGGCAGCCATTTTGGTTTTTTTGTTGAAACGTGTACGAAAAAAATCATATAGAACTAACTATATGATTTTTTTCGTACACGTTTCAACAGAAATGTGAACAAAGTGTTCACATTAAATCTATGATCGAAGGGCAAGCCATATTCCTGCTGTTTCTTCTGTACTTGTTGCTTCATGCTTGCTGGTTGTTACAAGCGTGAAGCGCGTGACTTTGAATTTTACTGTAGTTTTTGATCTGTGGTGTTTTGTGTTTCAATCAGACTCAAGAGGGCTAGAATGCAGACCCGCAAAACCAGTTTAAAAAATGGTGTTAATCTAGTATCAATTTGCTAGAATCCAGAGCCGTAAAGCCAGTAAAAAAATGAATGTCAGTTGTGACAGGTTGAGACGGTAGTCCGTAAAAAAAAAAAACAATTTAACAACTACCTACCGGTACCAAACTGACTGAGGTATTTCGTTCCATAAAAGCATATTTTTGTACTGAAAACTAAGTACGATTTGATAATAATTGTTGAATTTATGTTTTAAAATGTTAAATTCGAAGGTATTACTGTGCTGTATAGCTTTTTTGAGTCCTATTCTTCACATAAAAGGTGATGATTTTAAGGAAGAAATGTTTATCAAACCGATGCCACCATCTCACCTTTATGTTTATTTACAATTCTTGACATTGGCAAATGGAGAAAAATCGTGTAAGTAATTGTTATTTGCATACAATATGTACTATTATTGGAATAGGTTACTTTTAATAGGTAAGTATTTTGTTAACTTTTATAAAATTATAAAGACCAGAACTTTACTCATTTGGGCTCATACAGAATAACTGTGCTGAGTTCGGGGCCTTTTCCTTGGCACACCTAGTATACAGTTTTTGTTAGATTTTAAGGCGTTATTTTTGTCAATGTTTAGTGTGTTTAATATGTGTTGGATCAGCCAATAAATCTTTTTCTATTCTATCCTAATTTTTATTTTCATCCTTATCTAGTTGAACATTCTCATCTTGCACCACGTTCCTTGGGAGAAATTGTGTCCAGATATCAAGTAGAAGAGTTACACTTGACATTGACTGAAGGGCAATGGAGACATAGTGAATGGGGTTATCCTGTGTTGGATGCTGCACCTGGTGCTGAACTGTATGTGTGGTTTTCGCCCGATGTTGTTGACGTTGATACTCAATGGAAGAAGCTTAGTTCAACTTTATCTGGTCTATTTTGTGCATCGTTAAATTTTATTGAAAATTTTAATACTATAACACCAAAAATGGCTCTGTGGCCAATGGGAGCAAATAGTAAATCAAGACATAATATTACCTCTCAGCTAAGATATGCTTCATTGCCACGAGAAATAGTGTGCACTGAAAATTTGACTCCTTGGAAAAAGCTACTGCCATGTGAATCCAGTCATGGTTTTTCTTCCCTTCTAAACTCTAGAATGATTCACAATACAAACTACCACTCAATCGGCATTCACATAAGAAGAATGTGCGTGGACAGTAATTGCCTAGAGACTAATTTAGAAATTAAACAAACTGTGGCACTCGTCTACGATTTTAAAATTATAAACACCATGGACTGGTCACTTCGAAAGTTGTTTGGTCAAGGTTTGCCAGGAGCATGTCCACTTTCATCTTCCAGCAAGATATATGTTGATATTACTTCAAATAGTTCATACCCATTCAAGCTTCAGCCTGAGCCAAACAGTGTTGTGTTATCACGTAGAGGTGGCAGTGAAGTTGAACTGGCAGTATATGATGTCAACCATTATAATATGATGAACATTGGTGCAAAATATGAAATAAAGGATAAAATATTTGTGAATATTCCCCCACCACTAACTTTCAATAGGTATGTTTTGGGATATGGTAAAGAATTTGGTGGAATAGTTACAGAATTATCCAATAACTACTGGGCACCTATAGACATTGTGCTGCTAGAAAATGCTCCATGGTGGTTACCAATTCAGCTTAGTACATTAAGGATTAATGGTGAGGCAGAGAGTAAATTAATAATGTCACAATATTATTCACCTGGAAGAAGCAGGCAAAAACCTTATCATTTAGAACTATTACTTAAATTGCCACCAAAAACTACAACTACAATTACTATAGATTTCGAATTTGTTTTCCTCAAATGGCAAGAATACCCACCTGATGCAAATCATGGATTCTATATAGGATCTGCATTAGTTTCTGCAAACCTACCGACTGCTAGAAATTATACCAGTCTTCCAATTACTGGCAGCACCTTAGACTCTATCATAAATGCATCAAAGCCATGTAAGTACCTATATAAATACTTTAATCTATACTTATAGTGAAATGGAATTACATTTTGAAAATTTTAATTGGGGGGAAGTATTTTATTAGTAAAAAGTAAGGCTGAAACAGTATTTTTTTAAATATAATGTTTGTCTAGGCATACTTCACATTGAAACTACTGTACAAATCTGGATGTAATTTCACATACTGTACTTATAGGTGATACTCCTGGCTAACTTATAAGATTGTTTTTATCCCAAAAATCCAGGGTTGTTTGGGATAGGGTATAACTTTTTTGTCAATGTTACTCCATATATCTGTCAAATCTTAACTGATTTTGATACTTGTATATTTTTTTTACAACAGTTGTACTTTGGTACTGTCAGTTATCATGCTTTAGAGATCTGATGAATCATTTTGGAGCTGGAGGATAGAACTCCTCAATGGGATGGCTTCATCATCTTCAATGTGATGGATCAGTGTAATAGCTTAGTAGAAAGTACATAATACACGTAACATATTATATTATTAAACATTCATTTTCAATCCTTTGTTCAGGTTCAATTTTTGGTAAAAAAAAAACTGGTAGGTACTTGGTACTTTTCTTAGTGCAATTCATTATTATCATTCAGAATATTACGCAGGAAAGTTTATATGTATTGTAATAAAACATGTGTATTTTAGTCTATGGAATAGTAAAGCTAACCCATGCAAAGCTGGGGCGGGTCAATTAGTATTATACAATAGGCAGTAAAAAGGAAATTTTGTATTAGTAGCCACTGAAATATTGTGTGGTTGTATGATAAATATTATTTTATACTTGTTGCAGGGTATCCCATGGTGTTCCGGACAAATGGGGCTATGGTGTCCTTACCAACACCAGACTTTAGTATGCCATACAATGTTATCTGTCTGGCTTGTACTGTGGTAGCTTTAGCATTTGGACCTCTGAACAATATTTGTACCAAAGAAGTAGTTTTAAAAGTTATTGGTGCCCCTGTATCCTTTAGACAGAAAATTTTCAATATTTTTAAGAAAAAGAAAGACTAATGTAACTGATATTAAATTATTAAATATTTTAATATTAGTTTTATTAAAGAACACTAAAAGTAAAGAAAGGTTGTCGTCATGAGGCCATTCAGATTTCTATAATCCATAATATGAAAATTATTATTGAATATTAGGTATGAGTAGTATGTATCATTAGAAAGGTAAGTAATAGAAAAACCGGTCAAGTGCAAGTCGGACTGAATCTATGAAGATGGGTCAAATATGCAAGATTACTCTGCCAATTAGATATAAAGTGCTTTTGATGATTCTCTTAGATTAGATTATTTTTTTAGACAACTTACGCTTGACCAAAAATTTAACTATGCCAAAATTGATTTTACAAAAAAATGTGAGACAGTTTCCATGTATCTTCAATGGTTTTGGATTTCCCCATACTATCCCAGTTAAAATGCACTGCTTAGACTAATAACGCCCTGTGTAGGTACCTCTCGACTATCGATTATAGGTATACTGGTTTGAGATTTCTTGTACAATGGTACAGGTACGGAACACTTCGTGTGTCAGTCCGACTTGCGCGTGACCAGTTTTTTTTATCTTTACAAATCACTAATCAGAGGTAGATTTGACACACTTTTTTAGCCCATGCAAGGCCCATGCCAACCTAGCAAATCTTTAGCAAATAAATTGAAGGATTTGTTGTCAATTTCATTGGATTTGACATTGTGAGAAATATTGTATTTTGTTGTTGTTTAATTTTTAAGTAATTTAAGAATTTACTACTTATATATTTTGCTAATCTGTTTGTAGCACCATTTATAAGCTAAAACTCCATTCCACAAAAGTAAAGATAAGAACTATGGGAGATAGGTAAGCATTACAGTGTTCACCATATTGTAACATCAACTATTGTATAGTACAAAAGTATCTAACATTTATATCGCTGATTATCATTGACTTACTGCTGATTTATTATCTAATAGTCTAACTGCAACTGCATATTTAGGTAGGTACCTAATTTTTTAATATTTTCAACGGTTTAGACAAAGGTGCCCATGCTGCACGACTTGCGAGGAATGTCCATATTTTCAAAATGTTGTCAACGTTAAAAGTGCCGGTTTGCTTATTTACCGTTATTTTTGTGCTCAAGGGGTAAGTAGCTAAATAATCTAATTTAGAGTTTTAAAGTTACAACCTTGGTTACAACCTGTTTTGGGTGCCTTTTTCAATAAAAATAAATAAAAAGGTGGCCCAAAGCCACCGGCATAGCTGTATTTTACGAATAATATTATTAAGTATAATAATCTGTTCCCATAATTGTCCAAAACTATTCAAAATTGTCCTGAAAATACAATATGTTGAATATTAATCTAACTAACGAAAGTTGTGCATATTACTGGCACCAAAGTAGGTACGTTTTTATATGGGTACTAGAGGATGCCCGCGGCTTCGCCCGCGTGGATTTTGTTTTTTAAATCCTGTAGGAACTCTTCGACTTTTCGGGATAAAAAGTAGCCTATGTCCTTCCCCGGGATGTACCTCAAGTCTGTTCCAAATTTCATTAAAATCGGTTCCGCGGTTGGGCCGCGAAAACGTAGCAGACAGACAGACAGACAGACACACTTTCGCATTTATAATATTAGTATGGATTATTATTAGTATAGATTAGGAACATCACAATCATCATCATCAACCCATCGCCCGGCTCCCTACTGAGCATGGGTCTCCTCTCAGAATGAGAAGGATTTGGCCATAGTCCGCCACGCTGACCAAGTGCGGATTGGCAGACTTCACACACCTTTGAGAACATTATGGAGAACTCTCAAGCAGGCAGGTTTCCTCACGATATTTTCACACTTTCTTGAATGTAACATCCGTCAGGTCGATTTTTTTCGTAAAAAATGAAGCCAATGTTACCCGCACCATAATAACGAATAATAATTGATTGACACCTCATTCATCAAAATCGGTCCAGTAATTTAGGCGCCACGGTTGAACACACAAAATCTGATACAATCATAATACACACATAATTATTATACCTACTGCTAAAATCATAAACCCTTCCTTTTGACTTCGCCGTAGTCGGGTAAAAATAGGCGCAGGTGTAATAGGTAAAACAAGTGGCATTTTCCGCAGTGTTGCAGCTTAGCTCTCTTAATATGGACTCTTACGTTCCCGCTACACGCTCCATCTTACCTGAGAGTTGCACCTGCACAAGCCAGTTTGCGCAGTCAAAGACTACAATATTATACTAGGTGTGCGCAGTTAAGTGCGTGCGTGTGGACGTTAAGAAAATATCCCGCGCAGTCCCAAAAACTACTAAAGATTGGATTGCGCAGAAAGAGCGTGTAGCTGGAGCGTTAGAAACACATTTTATCTTGTAGGTAAATATTTATACGGGAAAAAATGAAAGTTCTACAGAAATATTTATTCTACAAAACACAAAAAATTATGATATTGCTTCAGAGAAGTTGATTCCCAAACTTGGTGATTATTGTTTAGATATTTACTAATTTAAGTTACTTACCTAGTTTTAATTAAGTATATCTACTCACCTACATGCTTCATTAAGAGGCTCTGATGCTTGCTACGATTCATATTATTTAAACATGGGTGTGCTTTTTCTCGGTATGTGCTTATTCAAATTGAAGCAGCATTTTAAGTTACGAGTTTGCATCGCATTCTTCCTTCATCTTCAGATTTGTGCTATAGGTATATACAGGGTGGTCAAAAAGTCGTGGATCAAACGCAATAGGGAGATAGAGGAGGACATTTCCAGCAAAAAATATTTCTACAGCATGGCCTTATTTAAATTGCCCTAAGAGTTATGAATATTTATGAGATTTTTAACAAAATACCAGATTCTCTTACAATTAGACTAATTTAAAAAAAATGAGATAAAAGATAATAAAACAAACGATGCTGTGTCATTACTAGATAATGTATCAGCACTATAAACCTTCTATTGAGGCTCTGGGTGCCAAATTACAAGAGCAATTAATTTTTTTTCAAAACTTTTAAAGCGTTACCAAAAATTAAATGTCACTTTAAAAGCGCACTGTGAAAAAAAAATGTACTACGAAAAAGTGACCCTGTATCAGAAAAACTTGCTGATTTAATGCCAATTTAATGAGGTATAACACATTACTCTTTGTTTCGTAATTCTGGTATTATAATTGTTTTTTCATATCAAGGTGCAAAAGACAATGCCCATTCAAGTATGAACAAATGTACTGTCTTCAAGATTTTTGTATCACCATAAAATCAAGTTCTATCTGTTCAATGACATCATCAGAATATTTGTAGAAAAAATTAGTGAAAACGGTTTCCGTATTTCAGAAATATTAACCATAAAAAATTACAATATTTTGAGGTTAGGTCCAGCTAAAAAGTAAGAAAGGATCTATATAGGCTTAATAAAACAGTCAGTTTCAGATTTTTTTAAACAAAATAGTCGAGTAGGTATTCGACTGTTAGAAGAGAAAGAAAATTATAGCCTTTTATTTTACGAATACTTACCTACCTAGTACCCGTTCACATATAGGTACATCGCTGACCTACACGATTAACACCGATGACAGAACTCTACATGTTAGTAATAATTAGTATGAATGATTGGATAGTAATTAAGAAATAATATATCACCCGTATTGGATACAGGAAGTGGCAATTTGTAGGGCACATAGTTCGAAAAAACGATAGGCGTTTGGGTCCCAAAAGTGTTGGCATCACTACCTCGTAGCAGAAAGCGCAGCGTTGAAAGACCCCTCACTAGGTGGAAAGACAACGAGTCGCAAGAAGCCGCTGGATTCAGGCGGCGCAAGGCCGTGGTCTGTGGAAGTCCCTACAAGAGACCTATGTCCAGACGTGGACGTCTAGCGGTTGATAATGATGATGGTTGGATACCTAGCTTTATGAGACCAGATAATACATCTAGTGGGAGGCTTTGGATGTGGCTAGTTACCATTCTACTGGATAATTCACTCTGCTATGAGCAAAGTCCTACAGCTACTCAACTCGGTGCGTAACATACACAAACCGAAATAAAAACATACTAAATAGAATCTAAACAAACACAAAATATGGCGTCTATATATCGCTAGGCATCTCGAACATAGACAGTATAGACTGGAGCTATGTACTCTTGCCGATAAAAATAAATCGATTCGACTTTCATCGTCAATTTTTTTCGAATTATGTCAGTACCTACATTAAAACGTGTTATTAATTACTGCGCATTTGAGAAGGTTAAAAAATCATAAATGCGGTAAAAATAAAGATAATATTATTCACAGTAAAAATAGGCTCTAAAAATAATAATAAACAATTCAGAGTAACAAAACTCAAATTAAAAAAATCGATATCGTAGACCTAGATAATCGATATAGCAAACAATAATATCATTTTTCAAAATGGACATCTCTTCTCAGTACTTTAGTGACAAATGAATGGCAATCAGTAAATAACTACAATAATCGTAGTGATTACAATTGATCTTTCTTTGACAATAATGGCTTCTTACCAGGCTGTATGGTCTACGACCTTTGCCTTTCCTGAAGGGGATGAAAATTAAAAGATAAAACTAACTACAATAATGGCTTACATAACAGCCGGAAGTTTAAAAGCACTTTTATTTACGAAAAAAATAATCCCAAAACAAATATTCATGAAACTTAGTGAGAAATTATGTTTTTATTTTAGCTTTAATAAATTAATAAAATTTTTAAGGTACAATGCTTCTTGTGAGAGTACTGTCCATGGGCATTCTCCTTTCAGTAGATTAGTTTAATTCAAAATAATTTTGAAGATTATCATGCTGATAGTTAAACTGCTAGTTTTTTGTACGTTGGAATGCTAGAAACATCACTGTGCTTGTCACACTTAAAATTTGTGAAAAGAACAGAAACTGTTCACTACCACCACGTGCCAGAACTACCCAGAACGCCCTCTTTTCTAGGAAACAAAAGGATAAAAAAACTATGCCTCTCTTTCACATCCTTCCTTATTCCAACAATGCAAATAGAAATGATGATTAGTGTGAACGAGAGGCATAGTTTCTTTATCCTTTTGTTTCCTAGAAAAGATGAACTACTTGCAAGACGGGCGTTCTGGGTAGTTCTGGGTGGTTCTGGCACGAGGTGGTAGTGAAGAGTTTCTATTCTTTTCACAAATTTTAAGTGTGACAAGCACAGTGATGTTTCTAGCATTCCAACGTACAAAAAACTAGCAGTTTAACTAGCAGCATGATAATCTTCAATTTTTTTTTGAATTAAACTAATCTACTGAAATTTGCACCTTGATATGAAAAAACGATTATAATACCAGAATTACGAAACAAAGAGTAATGTGTTATACCTCATTTAAATTGGCATTAAATCAGCAAGTTTTTCTGATACAGGGTCACTTTTTCGTAGTACATTTTTTTTTCACAGTGCGCTTTTAAAGTGACATTTAATTTTTGGTAACGCTTTAAAAGTTTTGGAAAAAAATTAATTGCTCTTGTAATTTGGCACCCAGAGCCTCAATAGAAGGTTTGTAGTGCTGATACATTATCTAGTAATGACACAGCATCGTTTGTTTTATTATCTTTTATCTCATTTTTTTTAAATTAGTCTAATTGTAAGAGAATCTGGTATTTTGTTAAAAATCTCAAAAATATTCATAACTCTTAGGGCAATTTAAATAAGGCCATGCTGTAGAAATATTTTTTGCTGGAAATGACCTCCTCTATCTCCCTATTTCGTTTGATCCACGACTTTTTGACCACCCTGTATAATTATAACTTATTAGGTTCACAACACATTCCCTTCTTTGAGAAATTAGTATGCTTTTTATTAAATTCATTTTCAGGTCAGTATAAGAAGTGCCCACGCTGTAAATATATCCTTGAACATGCAGAAAAAATATTGCATAATATCCCTACAGTTAATAAGCTCGATGTACTTGGTATATGTGATAAGTGTCGAACTAAAGACCGTAAAGGTATTTCATCCTGCGAGTGTAGTGAAGTCATTAAAAAGTTTATTGCAATCAAAAAATCCTCAAAAAAGGAAGCCACAAAGACAATCAAAAGACAATCTAACGCATCAAGACAAATATACGTTCGTCCTAGATCAGAATCATTAGATAACATTATATGTCACATAAATTCAAAACAGAAACGTGAGCCTCAAGTAAACCAATTAACTGTAGGTAAAAAAGAATTACATGAAACAAATCTTATAGAACTTCAACAAAAAAGAATTTCGTTTCCCAAAATTGGTCAAAAAATTCGATTGACACCCAAAAATTATTCTGATTCTGAATTAACAGAATCAGACGCTGATATACATCGTTTTGGAAGCAATGTTAAATTTAAAAAACCACTTTATTCGGATGAAAAAATTAATTGGCCTGTGCATGATGCAAAGCTTTTTCAATCATACGCAACAGACAAAGAATATCCACGAAGACGAATTTCTATTTCTGAAGAATCTCTATTTTTTAATTTTCATGATTTAATAGAAAAATCTGACCATCAACCACAGCCAAAATTAGACTCACTACGTCCTTCTACACATATTCAGAAAGAAATCAAACTTAAGGATAACGAACCGTCTATTTTGGACTTGATAGCGGAACAAAATCGTCGTAGAAATGAATTTGTGGAACAGAATGCTCATGAATTTGAAACTACAAGAAAGTCAGATGTGGGAACTGGCAGTTTAAAAACTAAAATGGGAACGATGTTGTCACCTGATACTCTCCCAAAATATAGCTCCGATAAAGCTTTTTCTTCTTCCCTTTTAGCTAAGACTAAAGAATTGTTACAGAAAGATTTTAGTTATTTTTTTATAAATGAAGCTGAGCTAATAAAGAAACCAGTTCAAGTACATAAGAGTTCTTCAGAATTAATAAAAGACACTCAAGATATGTTACTTGCAAGAGAAGAGGATTTAAAAAGAAAAAATGAAGAAGAATTAGTACGTCGATTAAATGAGGATGATAAAAAAAGAAAAGCTAGTGAAAGGAAGATTATACTTCTTGAAGAAAGCAAAACAGTTTTTCAAGAAGATATACAGGAAAAGAAAAGAGAAAAAAATGTTCTAGAAAAATTGGATACCAGCAGGAAGAAAACGATCAGTATAGGAAGAGTAAGTAAAGATGTAAAAGAAACGTCAGAGAAAAGTGTAAAAAGTGGGACAAAAGCTGAGCCGAAAAGTGATAAAAATGCAGTGGTGAACTCTAAAAAAGCTCAAAACAAAGAGGCAAGACAAGTTAAAGAATTAAGTTTAAAACTAGAGAAAGAACATAAGCTGAGAGAAAAGAAAAATCTGAAACGAGAAAAAGAAGACCAATCTAAGAAAGAAATACGTGAAAGGGTTAAAAATCAATCCGCTCGTGAAAAAGAAAAAAAGGAACCGTCTGAAAAAGGGAAAAAAGAAAAACCAGTAACAGACAAAGAAACACGTATACAAGTAAAAGAAAAACAATTTGAAAAAGAAAGTAAAACACGTGAACAGGAAAAAAATGAAATAGACAAGATTGAAAAACAAAAATACTCCAAACAAATAGAAGACAAGTCTGCAAAAGAACAAAAAAACACCAAAGAAATAGAAGACAAGTCTGCAAAAGAACAAAAAAACACCAAAGAAATAGAAGATAAGTCTGAAAAAGAAAAGGATATTGCTGAAATTTCAAAAATTGAAAAGCGGAAAGACGAAGAAAAAGTGATAGAAAAGAAGACATTTTCGGCGGATATGAGTAAAGCAAAAGAAGACGCTGCATTAAAATTAAAAGCTTTTCGAGAAATGGAACATAAAACTGAAAGTGTACAAAAACAGCCAAAACCTGTACAAAAGAGTGAGGAACCAAAAATCAAAGAGTTGAACATTAATGAAGTAAAGATTAGAGGACCTCCACATGATGATTTAATTTTACAATTAGTTAAATTGAAACAATCAGAAGTTGCCGAAAAGAGACATCGAGCCAGAAATATATCAGAAATTCACATTCCTCTGACGCTTATTGCAGATCATAAAAGGGATCATAAAGGTATCAAAATGGCTACGTGTGCTATCTGTAATGATTCTGAGCTGGAGCTTGACATTGAAGAGATAACAATAAATAAAGCCGAAAGGGTTGAGATAAATAATATCATTATTGGTCAAAAAATTTTCAAATATAAAAAGTCGTTCATAGAAAAGTCTGATGAAAAAAAAACTTTTCCTATATTTATGACATTTAATGAGGATCTTATCAGTGTACCCAAAATTAATATTGATGATATATCTGAACAATTAGAACGCAAGCCGCCGGCCGCGGCTGGAAAATATGTAAGTGACGTTCGTATCTATGTATTTAAAAACAATAAATAAAATCTTAGCTCTCGCCAGATAACATAATCTATAATCAGATAATAATACAAACTCGTATTAAACGTAATTGTTGATCCTCAGTCAAAGTATAAAAGCTAATTTTTATTTAAATATTAGGCTGTGGGCAAGACATGGTTGGAAGTTCGCTGGCATTTGACCTCAATAAATTACGAAGTGCCGATTAAAATTTTAATTATATCATACAGTACCTTTCTCTTTCTCTTTTATTATGAAGGCTAGCTACAGACAATTCTCTACCCGGTTTTGATTTCTAATGATGTGGCCCCATTCGCGAACATTCGGCAAATCTTCGGCAACTAGTCGGTGTGGCCGGCGTCGTCAATCGTATAATTTGACATTCGCAAAAATTCGCCAAACTTTCGTGTTTGAGGTGATGCGACCTCCGCATGTTAAATATATATATACATAACCAATATTTTTCTTGGTTTCTCGTTTTATTATGCCACAGTGTTGAGGCTGCAATTTGGCCTGCGAAGCGAAAATTCGTATGTCTATGCCTGCATCAAAGGAAATTATGGCAACTGGCTAGAAGATTTGGCGTTTGGCGAACTTCACCCAAACTCGGAAAGTCGAAAAACATTCGCGCAGTGGGGCCTCTCCATAAATGAATAGATACCAGTAGAAGTTTTTAAAAATACTTAGAAGCCATTTTTTATTTTTAAACTGAAAATATGTGCTTTTGTAGAATGCGTTTTAACTTTTACCTACTTTTTTATTTACTACCACCTACTTAACTGTCTGAAACGACTGGCAGGTGTTAAATTATTATTTTTACAGTTATTAATTTTTTTTTAAATTGACATTCCTTAGTGTCAAATATTTAGAACTACAGATTTTTGTATCCTTTATTTCATAATTATTATATTTAATTTTATACTAATAAACCTTTAATAAAGCATGTCAAAGAGCAAAAAAATGGAGGTTCGTAACGCTTATATATTATTATTACAATTTTATGACTAGAGACAAAGAATATGAGAGAAGTTCTGTCAAACACCTAAATGCAACTTTCGTCTTTCTAGCTAGGCAAAGATCGAAAGCATAGCTTCTGGCCCTAAACTTTTACATTTTCAAAGTCTATGTTTGCAAGACGAGGATTGCAAAAGTAGATACCTAGAGTTAGGAGAGCGGCGGAAGTTTTTGGTCATATTTTCAGGTACCTTTGCATTTTCAGGCCGAACAAGATCAACCAAAAGGTATAATACGTTACGCGTTATCTGATAGAACTTTCATTGAAAAGGGTTGGACTATGTTACCAACAGAAAAAGTGGTTAGAAAGGTACGAAAAGTCGAGTAATAATAAGTAATTGGGAAATTTTAAGTCTCGAACATAAGTACATGTTATGATTTGAACTTGCATCACACACCTGCAAAAGATAATCCTAGTGCGCGCTCTTGAGACCCGCACGCATTAAAATAAAAATATACCTACATAATTAATTTATCTTATTTCGATAACAGATGAATGTCTATCGAATGCGACCGGCGCATCCCGAATTTGATTGGTTTGAACATAATAAAAACAAGAAAATAATGCATTACGATACTGGCGAAAAATTGGCTGAGTTTGATGATAGCGGTCGGGGCCGCTTATATTACAGGAGTGGCCGGTTGGCTCTAGACTACTATGATGCAGAAGGTGCTTATTCAAATCTACGCACATAATAGGAAGATATTTAGGTTATATAGATACTTTCAAGTGAAAAAGTAAGGAAAAGTAGGCACAGTGCGCGCAAAGCTAGACGTACCTACCTAG
Source organism: Maniola jurtina (assembly GCF_905333055.1). NCBI lineage: Eukaryota > Metazoa > Arthropoda > Insecta > Lepidoptera > Nymphalidae > Maniola > Maniola jurtina. The sequence continues at coordinate 10,515,209 of NC_060030.1, forward strand.
TCCATTCTGAAGTTGCAACTAGGCGGGTTTTGCAGGTCAATGATCATAGACTAAAGATCAGATACAGAAGCCCGGCAGAGAACTATTTTTGTCAATGCGCAGTCGTACATCTCGTACTTAGATTGGACTAGTAGGACTGTACTAAACTCAACCTAAGTAAGGTTGAGTTTTACGCAGACTTAACGCAATTTAACGGTTCGTATTTTTACAGAAATTAATGCGCAGCAGCGCTTTGTTATCCACAGCAGCGGGGAGCCCGATACGCGTGGCTGTTCACGTCCATTAGCTATTCTCGCAACTTTTGATTACCTTGGCAATGGTATCGTGTTCGATCACACTGGTAAAATAAGGTACAGCTACCCAAGCAAACTTCATCTCACGAAACTTTTAAGAATAATACATATTACTATATTGCCGTTATTTATTTGTAGACTCAAATATAATCAGACGGAAGGAGTGATTCTCGACCGTAGCATCGGGCCTGTATCGCACTGGAAATGGCACACTTTAAACGACCCTCCAGTACTACAACAAGTTATGATAGATACGCAAATGGCACACAAAGATCCTGATATCATCAAACTTGGCGGCCCCGCAGAGAGTAAAACGCGACCCGATAACGAAGAAATGCTCGCTATTGAGTTTGACAACTTTATAAAAGAGAAGAGTAAAAAGCTGTCTCAAAAATTTAAACCATTTCAAATAAAAATGAAAGCTTTGAAAATAAACGAACATTTTTCCCTAAGAGTATTGGACCAAGCTACAATATATTTGATTTTCAGAGACGGCTCGACTAATCTTAAAATAAACCTAGGGATGATATTGGATCATCAAGAAATTATCGATACAGATACCGCAGAAGTAGGAGAAGTTTCAAATAGTTTGGAAAGATTTCCTGCTCGCACTGATAGTTTGGCAGCTCTTCAGAAGAGTGTCGCTTTTGCACAAAGAGTTGAGAGGTCTCGAGTAGAACGTGAGCGCCGCTTACGCCCGACTCAGCCATGTTCTAGTTCAGACAAAACCACTTTAGTCTCGCGTCCACTCCGTGCTCCATTACGCGCTGTGGCATCAGAAGGCACGGTTGCAACATGTAATTGTAGATGTAGGAAACTACCGTCAAATAATCTTTATTATGATACGCGTCTTGTTTAATAAAATTAATGCATAAATTAATGCATCTTTAATTAAATCACGCAAGTATTGAATCGCCTGCCTTGAACTACCTACATAACTATCTACCTTATATTTCCGAATAATATTTTTCGGCATCTCGGTCTGCTATGGAGATCTCCCATAATAACAAAAAACGTAGAATCATAGTAAAATCAGCATAGGTATCTACCTATGTAAAATATATTAAACAGTCAAAATATTTAAAAAACCTGGTCAAGTCGAGTCGGATTCGCAATTTGCCGCGATTTTTCCTGTCTACGTGACAAGAGGCAAAAGCACCAAAGAGTAGGTACCTAATCATGATTTGCGTTTGCTTGCAGTACAGTAAGCAACAATTTAACTCTTTGGCCTTTGTTTCTTCACTCATGTTCAAAGAGTATAAAAATATGTTTCACTTTTGTAATTTTGTTCTGAATGTTTTTTAATGTTTTTGTTTTGATGGGTAGTCCCAGGGTCCCATCGAGATCACAGAACCGAACACCCTGCATCGACTGCCTCGACCAGAAAAAAAGGGTGGTCCGTGGTGGTTTTGGTGTGGTGTGGTGCACTCTGCACGGACGGTGGTGAATAGTGGATTTTCGTGGGATTTTCAAACTAAAAATATTTAAAAAATTAAATTTTATTGAAATGTCTATGAACTCGTAAGATCTCATCGCTTCACAGTTTATTATTTTTTAGGGCTGAGAGTTGAGAGCGTGGGAGGATTAGACTTTCAAAATGGATAATGAACTTTTAGATATCTCAACTAGTTTATGGCTTCAAGTTGGATACGGGATCGGTCATATACTAAACGATGTTTGTGCTAGTTTGTGGTTTACCTATTTTTTAGTATTTTTTCATCTCGTGCTAGAATTTTCGGCTTCTCAAGCTGGATACTTAATGTTAATAGGGCAAGTTGTAGATGCTTTGTTTACTCCTTTTATTGGATATCATTCTGATAACACAAATAACTATTTAAGTGCACGATATGGGAGGAGGAAGCTGTGGCATCTTTTTGGTAAGCCTATTCAAATAGCTGTGTAAGTTGGTTAACCATCACCTTCCATAGTCCAAAATTCAAAATCCTTTAGTGTTTTATACACATTCTCTAATAAAGCATAGGAATAATGTGTTTGTGCTTAAATAGTTTGAAAAGACCATGTTTATTTTTTTATTTACTATAGGTCCACGCTTGACCACAATGTCACCTGATGGGAAGTGATGTGGCCTAAGGTAAGACGGGACGTGTTTGCCTAGGAGCCTATTCACTCGCGTTTCAAAGATACCCAGATAATATAATTATAAAATTATATTTAATTGTTATAGGAAAGACTGATCTCAGAGAGAAGAGTATTCCAATTGCAGTTTATCCAGACAATTTTACTAAATAAAATTAAAATTGAATTGTATATTGATTGAGTAGCTAACTATTTAATTTACTTTTTTAGGTACTGTATGTGTACTATTGTCATTTCCATTCATCTTCATGCAATGCACCGGATGTTCCACATCAGATAAATGGGCACAGATGTTTTATTTTGCCGCCTTCATAACAATATTTCAAATTGGATGGGCATCTGTGCAGATATCACATCTTAGCTTAATCCCAGAGCTGGCTGAGGATCCCCACATAAGGACACATCTCACTGCAATCAGGTAATAGAACAGCATGGAATTTTCCTTAATGAAATAGTGGGTAAAAACTGAAAAATAAAACATTGGAAACCATTTGAATTTATTCACAGATAATAATTAATTATTGAGTGTTAACATATAATTTTACTACAATTACGTAATTTTAAAAGTTGCAATTACAGAGGTGTAAATGTTTTTCTTCATACAAAAAGAATTGCCATTTGTATGTTATTATTACTTTAATTTAAAGTTAGTAATCATTGTCATAACGAACTATACTTATAGCCTGTGACTTCATCCACACAGATTTAGGTTTTAAAAATTTTGATGATAGATGGGATCTTTTTTGTTTCCGGGATAAAAAGTAGCCGATGTCACTCTCCATGTTGTAATATAAAATAAGTAGTGAAAGTCAATAGTTCGCATGTAGGTCCCTTCGAGAACCTAGACTATCTAGGTTGTAGGAATCAGCTGCTAAGTACGTAATATAATAATAATTACGTTTTTATTTTACAGATATGGATTTACAGTTTTCTCAAATTTATTTGTCTATTTCATCACCTGGATAATACTGCATTTGACTGGAGAGTGTGACAAAGAAGTATGTTGTTTAAAATTATATTTGTTCTTTGGGGAGCGGTGATAGCTTAGTGGTTTAGATGTGCTTTCTTTTGGATGTGGTTTCTTTTCGATCTGGAGATCGATTCTGGGCACACACCTCTCACTTTCTGGGTTATGTGCATTTTAAATGATTAAATACCACTTGCTTTAATAGTGAAGGAAAACATTATGAGGAAACATGATTCTTTCATATCTAATTTTACATTTTGGTCCTGAAATACTTAGTATGTAGTTAGTTTATTTACATAAAATTAAATTAATTGCTTAAAGGTCAAATATACATACGCCCAGCCGTGGTTGAACGGAGTTTTCGTAGACGTTTTTTGACGTCCTTAAGCTCATCTTGTAATTTTTCATCAAAGGTGTACAGACGGAATTGGAATGCATTTAAATGACAAAAATTGTCCAAATCCAGCCGAAAATCAATTTGTTTTTGGTACTTAGCCACCTTTTGTTGATCAAGTAAAAGACAAGTTGATATCAATATAAAATAGACAACCTGAGACAGATATTAATATTAACTGTTATTACAGCAAGTGGGACCAGCAGATGTGTGGAAGTTCAGGAATATAATGTTCATAGTCCTGGCCGTGGGTACACTGGCATCCATTGTGTTCCACATCACTGTGCCTGAGAAACATCAGAGGGGTCAAATACTGGCTTCCGATAATGAAACTAGCACTGTACACTGTGATATACTGCGCAAGGGGTTGTTGTATCAGGTAAGAGTGATATTGAGATACTACTAACATTTGGTTTCAGTTAAAGCTCTGGATGACAGTGGACGTGGAGGAACGCACAACAGACGGAAACCAGCCCAGGGCGAAGAGAGTGGAGGAAATGAATTTTCTTATTTTTTATTCAGATACAAGTTAGCCCTTGACTGTCTCTAAGTGTCACTGAGAAGAAGGGTCTTGACTGACAGGTGGCCAACAAAGTGATCCTATAAGTTTCTTTGTCTTTTTGAGGTATAGAACCCTCAAATGTGACCTTAATTACTTAATTAATTAATGTGACATGGTGCATATTTAGTATATGTTTTCAGGTTGCAGGTATATACATGAGCACAAGGCTCGTGGTGAACATATCCCAAGTCCTCATACCCCTGTACCTGCACCGTACTTTAGGGCTGGCGGCACGGTCGCTGGCTGTGGTGCCTCTAGCCATGTATATTGGGAGCCTGGCCGCAGCTGGCCTGCAGAGGTTGGCTCCGAGGTCCTTCACGAGAAAACTGAGCTATCTATTGGGTTGTGCCGGCGCAATCAGTGGCTTGCTGTGGATTTACTTGGAGTCTGATGATATTTTCAAAGAATATTTTATCTATGTAGTTGCTGTGTTAATAGGTTAGTAACATAGTAATACAGATAGCATGGTCATGTGTTTAAATCATGTAGGCAGCTGTGTAGGTATTGATTCCAAAAGTGCTTATCAGTTGCTCATGAGTTGCACTTTGATTTATTTACGAACGTAATTATTGACTACAATATGATCTCATGACCCATTTAAGTTATACCAGCTAGGAGGCTTCGGTCGAGACTGCCGTGTTTCTTCGCGTACATTAGCGCTTCTGTCTTAGGGTGCATTACCTTAGCAGATTAAATCGCAACCAAGCACTAACTTGTATTGAGAAAAAAAAAACAATCATTGATGATTCATGAAATATAATGATGCGTTTAGTAGTTACCTAGTTCAATAGATAGGTATATAGAATGCGCGTTATAATTATGAGGTTATGACTGACTTCTTACTTCATAGGTTGAGTCAGAAGTAGAGTTAGATATAAATATTATGTTTTATTACAATACTTTGTACTGAGGAATTCAATGATAAAAACTACAACTGGAATTCGAATGGAATCAAGATATCGTTTATGGCCTTTAACAAACTTTGTGGTAGTTTTTTTAGGGTTCCGTACCTCAAAAAGAGAACCCTTATAGGATCACTTTGTTGTCTGTCTGTCTGTCCGTCCGTCTGTACATCCGTCCGTCGTGTCTGTCAAGAAGACCTATAGGGTACTTCCCGTTGACATAGAATCGCGAAAGGTACGTAGGTAGATCTTATAGCACAAGTAAAGGAATAAATCCGAAAACAGTAAACTTGTGGTTACTTCACAAAAAAAAATTTAGATGTGTTCAACGAAAAAATTTATTTACTAAATCACATATAGATGGCGCTGTTGTCATTAATTTGCAGTGTTGCACATTAAAATGTTAAAATACCTTGTACGATGGTACGGAACCCTTCGTATGCGAGTTCGACTCTCACTTGACCGGTGTTTTACTAAAGTACTGTATACTAATCTGTCCGTGTAGTCGCTAAGAGTCGCAATCTCCATCTCTATGAGATGCATGCTGAAAGATTTGGGAACCCACCGCATTATTATCCTAAGAAACCTGTAGGTATTATAATATTATTATTGAAACCAGGTTTCGGAGGAGCTCAGATGCTGGTCACCAGCCTGTCGCTGACGGCGGACCTGGTGGGCGCCACCACGGATGCGTCGGCCTTCGTGTACGGCTTGATGAGCTTCACGGACAAGCTGTCTTGCGGCGCTGCCATTGCGCTTATACAGATGTAGTGAGTATCTAAATACCTATTAGAGTAAACTGCAACTGCCTCGTTGGTGTCGTAGTTAGAATATTTGACTGCAGTTGACGTGGTCCCGGTTCGGGCCAAAAAGTACTGAAGTATTGGTTTTTCTGTCAGAAAATCCGGATAATTGAATGTATGAAGAAAAGCGATTTTTGTACATATTATATACATACTATTAACACATAATCTTAAGTCTTCATTCAAAACAACAAATACAAATCGAACTTATCAACAAAAATCAATGTTTATTAAAAGAATAAAGATACATTTTCGTACGTAGGTACATATTGTGTCTACTAACACACATATTTTCTGTAATATTAAAATATTGCAATCTTAATCATTTTTTTTTTATTTAGTAAATATTTGGTAATTGTCATTTGGCGTAAGCAATTGGTCGGTTGGCGATCCGGATAATCGCGAATCCGGATGATTGAGGTCCAGATAATCGAGTCTCTACTTTATTAGTAAACTTGTTGTGTTGGCAGCGCGGACGAGGCTGGCGTTTCCTACTACCGCTATGTGCTGTCGTTCGTGTGCGGCGCCGCGGCTGCGCTCGGCCTCGCGCTCACGCTCGCCTTGCCCAGCGTCACGCACGACTCCCTGCTACTGACCAGTGAGTATCATACCCATATTGACCCATATTGATCGTCTAGGTAAACGCGTACCATCTTAGGCCAAATCATCACTTTCCATCAGGTGTGATTGTGGTAAAGCTCTTGCCTATAATGAAAAAAAATTGATAGCCTGTTGGTTAAGACGTCCACCTCCTGGACCTACCTTTTCGAAGCTATGTGCGTTTTAAGAAATTAAATATCACTTGATTTAACAGTGAAGGAAAACATTGTGAGAAAACCTGCATGCCTGAGAGTTCTCCATAATGTTCTCAAAGGTGTGTGAAGTCTGCCAATCCGCATTTGGCCAGCGTGGTGGACTATGGACCAAACCCTTCTCATTCTGAGAGAAGACCCGTGCTCAGTAGTGAGCCGGCGATGGATTGATGATTATTATTATTAAGGTTTGCTTTTTGCTTTGAATCATGTCGCAACTGAGCAAAGGATTGATGTGATTTATTGTGTGAATATAGTTAAAGACCTGAAGCGTGACAGGCTACTTTTATCCCGGAAAATCAAAGTGTGCTCACGGGCTTTTTAAAAACCTAAGTCCACGCGCATGTAGGTGCGAGTGCATCATTTAGTTCATTATAAATGGTTTGAAGATTTGTTCTTCAGCCGCGTCACAAGCAACATAGTGACGCGACTTTTATCAAGCCAAAATTAAAACTAATTTAAGACATTATGAACAAACTGATTAATAACTGGTGTAGGTATAAGTTTATGGTAAAATCAAATGAAAATATTGTGAGAGTGTCTTAATTTTTAATTCTGGAAACTTATTAAAAGAATGTATTTTTGTGTTTCAGTCAACCCATCAGTAAATGACGACGAAGTTGTTGCAGCATCACCGCGTATATTGGAGAGTTAGCAAATTTTGTAAATAATTATTTAGATAAGTAGGGAAAGGAAAACATTCCTCAGACAAATAGTTCAATGGTTAAAGTGCTAATTCAAAAGTTTCATTGTTTCGAATCTGATACATTAGATTTTTGTCATACTTAGCAAAAGCTGCAACGGAATGAAGGATAAAAAGGATTTAGTACATCTGTAACATGTTTAAGAATAGAAAAAGACATTCAACTTTTAAAAATATAGTTTTAAAAATAATAAATGTGATTTTTTTTCAGTATAGAATAGAGTAGAAGTACCTATATAAATAGAATTTTATGCAATAAAAATATTATAATCTCTTAATTGTGCAATATAATTATATAAATATTGTTTCGTTTTAATAATATGTTGTTGCAAGTTAAAAATGTTTATGTCAATAGTTATAAGTAGAGAAGAATAATAATATAATTAGGCTCATACATAATGTATTATTCGTTATACAAATTATACGTAAACAAGTTTCTATACTTCTTGGTATTTTTATGTCCATATAGGCTAGGCAGTATACAGGTGTTTTTTTTTTAACTGGGACAGTATGGGGAAATAAATAACCAAAGGAGGTACAGGGAAACTGTCTTAGGAAACTAGGTCTTTTTTTAAAATCAATTTTGGCATAGTCATTTTTTGGTCAAGCGTGAGTTGTCCATAAAAATCAATGAAATTTACTAATTTTTTATTGATGCTAAGTCCGTATCTCTTATGATCTCGGATTTCCTCATACTGTCCCAGTTAAAAAAACACTATATTATGACAACTATACATACATAGGTCATACGAGTAGGAACCTACTATATGTTATAATGAGTACTAAAGCATATCACATACTGACCTCTACTTCAAGTACACTGGCCTTGCTATTGCCAACCTGTTTTTGAACTAATTCGATTATCGCCATTTTGGCGCTGACAGCTGCAGTAGTAGGGGACTAAATGTTAGTGATGAGACTGCACCATCACTTACCACCATGTGAGATTGCAGTCAAGGGCTAACTTGTATTTGAATAAAATATAATAGACATCTATTAACAGTGTCAGTATAAAATAACTCATTTTGTAAGGCACACCTTATTCAGTGTACTAGTATTTAATACCTGTATCTGTGATATCAAGGGAATAAAGCAGCTAACAGTTGAATGTAGCATGTACTTATTGCAATTCTTATGCTCAAGAAATAATATTATGAGATTAATAACACTTTAAGCTTTATGATGTACTAGCTGATGCCCGCAGCTTCGCCCGCGTGGATTGGTCAGATCCCCTGCAGCATCAGGATTGAGGAGTTGGACTCCAAATTTTTTTATGAAACAATGTCGCAAAGTTCCTCTATCGATTAAAAAAGAAATGACGCAAATCGGTTCAGAAATCTCGGAGATTTCGGTGTACATAGGTAGAAAAACACAACTCCCTTTTTAAAAGTCGGTTAAAAAAGTAGCCTATTTTACGCCCTGGTCAATCCTCTACTTGCCTGTGAAAGTCCCGTCAAAATCGGTTCAGCCGTTCCAAAGATTAGCCTTTTCAAACAGACAGACAGACAGACAGACAGACAAAAATTTTAAAAACGTGTGATTCAGTTCAAATAACCATATGAGCTTAATATGAGGTAGTTATTTCGAAATTACAGACAGACACTCCAATTTTATTTATTAGTATAGATGTAATTGTTTAAAATACTGTATATTTTATTATTTGTAAATGTTTCGCTCAAATATTATGTTATAGTGTGGAAAGCACCTGTATTACAGCATTGTTTTATCAATAGTATAGTTTCAAATCAATAGTTTCTATGTTAATATTGTATTAATCATATTTTATATCTACCTATTTAAAGATGATAAAATAAATTATTTTTTAACTTAATTGCATTATTTATTTTCAATATTTTTGTAAAGGAAAGGGAATATTCAGTAATAAAAACTGGAGAAAAGTAATTTCTTAAACAATTTATTATCACAAAGGCTTGCATAGCATACAAATACATAGAAAATACTTTTTTTTTGCTTGAAAGTTAAAAGCAGTTAGCATTTGATAGTTACATTAAGATACTCTGTATCATAATGTTGCGTGTATGACAGAGACTTATTCAGAAGCAGCTAAAGCTACTACAGTAAAGCGGACTTCTTCTGGATCACGTGCCATAAATTCCTTGCAGATCATAGATGCATCTTCTAAGAGAGAATCTGCAGTAGTAGGTCCATGATTGATTGGGAAAGCTTTACGTCCATCCAACTCATACAAAACTCCATCTTTATGCACAAAAGTTATAAAATGATGATTAACAGGATCTTCAGCACTGGGAGTGTTGGTTTGGCCTTCTTGAGCCAATTCCTTGTGGGCATTGATAATGCCCTCATTATGTTCCAGCAGCTTGCCTCTACCAGCAGCATCCAAACCCTTAGCCTCATCTAGGAACTTTTTCAAATGACCTTCTGTTAATTCAATTTTGTCAATATTGTTTGCCACTCCATGCACAAGTGCTATGGTACCACATGCATTGCTAATATTCTGTTTCATATAAAATAGATTGCTGGAAACCTCTTGGCCCTTGGACAATATTTCATTTTCTTCCTTTTGCTTATGTTGCTCATAGGCTTCAGAGATTGGAAAAAGGAGTGTCACGGCCACAACCGGCTTTGGTACCCAAGATAGCATATCAGGTTCGAGACCCATCACGTCTACAATCCCCCATTTATTTGGAACACCGAGTTTTTGGAGAAATTTATTCATTACATCAGGATTAGATTCCAAAGGAATTAAAGTTTCAGTCGCCATTTCGATCTAAAAATTAGCAGTCGAGGTTACCGGCGTTTAAAACTGAATGAAAATAAAAGAAAATGTCTTTCGTACCTGAAATCTTCTTTGTCTTTTTGACTAGAAACAAAGTAATCTAAGTAAAATCTTGTCGCTGAAGCTTACTGGCTTACAAGAATGTAATAGAGATTGGAGAGAATTCAATAAAAATAAAATCAATACTCGACGCCGGTAAAATTCAACAAATTTTACAAGTCATCCACAGACTAATAAGTCACCCATGCATCAAAGAGTATGTAAACACTACGTCCATGCATAATCAAAATCCTGTCGAATCTCGAGACATTTCTAAAGTTACCCGTGACCACAAGTGACCAACCCTATGTGAATGGCTTCCATTTCTATGGGCTTGCACCATTCCTAATTTTCCATCATTCCATGCATGGAGGTTAGAGAGAAGGAGAACGATCGCTACGCGCTAAAGCATTAGCGCGCCTGTCCCTGAAAATTGGTAGAATTTATAATTATTCGTTTTTCAGCCACCAGCCGCGCTGTCGTCGGTAAGGAGTATCTGTGAAGTTAGCTGTTTATGAGTACAAGTAGTTATAACCCGTGCGCATTAACATGGCACCTGGCTCGAACACAATCCCTCCTCCCACTTCCCCACGCGATGCCCCGCTCTCGCCGTGCCGCTACTGGTCTCGCACGGCGCGGCGGCACGGCGAGAGCGGGACATCGCGCTTGGAAGTGGGAGGAGGGATTGTGTTCGAGCCAGGTGCCATGTTAATGCGCACGGGTTATAGATGAAGTTAGTTGCATAATGTATAAATTTTCTTCGCGGCATCGGTGAGAAAATAATCGTGCTCCGTAATTTTTTAATTTTTGACGAAAAGAAAATTAAAAAATGGTGAAATATTGTATTGTGCGTGGATGTACAAGTGGTTTAGCATCTGATCGGAAAAATAGAGTGAAAAACAATTTACGTCAATCATCATTATTTAAAGTACCAAACGTAGTATCTTCATAGTAGCACATTGAAATATTGAATGTGTAAAATTAAAATAAAATTAAATTTTCCTTTGAATAATATTATATACACGTATATTAAACGTTGATATATCATTTCAAATTACGCACAACAGACGGAAACGTTTAAGTGCGGAAACCAGCCCAGAGAGAAGAAGAAGATCATTTCAAATTAGCGCACAACAGCCCGCTTTTATTGAGACAACTTAGCGATCGCAGCGCCTCACTTATTTTGTCCGTATTTCGGGGACACTATTTTCTACAGCGATCGTTCTCCTTCTCTCTAACCTCCATGATTCTATGTCACGAGGCCGTGATGTCAACTTGAAACTTCAAAGTCAAATGTCATTTGTCAATTTTTCAATTCAAGTTTCAACTTTCAATAAACGATGGCGGATGGAACTTGGAAGTTGTAGCGTTGCCCTCATTTCTTTCCCATAGAAAACAATGAACTTTTTATCAAAATTTAATGGAAAAATTATACCTATCTATCGTGATAAATGAAAGTTATATATTTTTCTCAAAATGGCTGTTTGTGGATTAAGAACGCTACTGCTAGTAGTGTGCATTTTGGAATTGGTTTGTAAAAAAAATATTTGTTTTTTAAAGACGTTTAATTTTTTGTTTAGATGGGTATGGAGTTGGAAATACACTATTTAGTTTAATAAGTTATTATGCTTTTGGTTTATACAAAAGAACACCTAATATTATAAAAATTGAAAGCGCTTTTAGACTTACTTCCAGTGCAAAAATGTTTCTGGACTTTCTGGACTTTTATATTAAGTATATTAAGTTATTTTTAAAGTAGTACCTATCTAAGTCTCATTGTTTCTTTTCTATGAATATAGCAATAAAAATTTTGATCTTGCACTAATGTTATAAAAATGCTGAACTGAATCTTGACACTTTGTATAGAATAGGTATATTTATAGCTTGCATCCTGAGATACAATATTGGATTGTGGAAATGTGGGAAAAAGAAACATTTTATCCTAGTTTATTTTCGGACATAACCAGCAATTAGCATACAACTAATCTATAAGTGATATTTTTGAAATCAGAGGAGCAGTTTCAGAGATTACATTCTACATCCAAACTTACTAACTACCTGTATAATGTTAGCGTAGATAAATAAAAGAAAAAAATAGTCACAGAATTGTTAATAATAATAGAATTTTTTGTATAAATCTGTAAGTTTTGCTACAATCCCATAAAAAAAAACTTGATTCCTTTCACTAATAAATATTTCTGATTTGGTGGTAAATTGATAAATGGCTGATTTACAGTTATATAAGGACATTACAGCTTTGTACTTAGGAGACTTTTTAGTAAATTCTGAGATTAGAGCTTACAGGCTAAGCAAGTTAGCTCTCAGTTCACGTTACCTACTTCAGTGTTGTTATTTGTTTCAGATAATTACAATTCAGAGACAAGTATTTGATTTCCTGGGATACATGTGGTTACCGATCATTGCAAACTTTGTTAATATTCTTCTGATTATATTTGGCTCTTTTGGTGCAGTACAGTATGTTACAAAATATCTTTTGGCTGTAAGTATTCAATGTCATAATTTGTAAGCAATGTCATAATTTGTTTTTTTATTGCTGAATTATTACTTTAGTGAGATATCTTGTCTATTGGTGAAAATATGGACATTATACTTTTTAGGGTTCCATACCTCGAAAAAAAAGGAATACTTATAGGATTACTTTGTTGTCTGTCTGTCTATTGTGTCTTTTAAGAAAACTATAGGGTACTTCCCGGTGACTTAGAATCATGTTTGGCAGGAAGCTAGGTCTTTTAGCACAAATAAAGGCAAAAATTTCTTCTCTAAAGCTTAATTAAAATTATTTTCTGTAGAATGGTATGGAACCCTTCATGCGCAAGTCTGAGAATTTATTCATTAAAATACTGATATGGAAAGCTGATTAGTTTTTCCATGTAATAACTATAATGTTTTAATTAATTAAAGGATATTCTTTCAGTATGCAATTTGGAGTTTTATGTGGCTAACATGGAATATATTTCTTATATGTTACTACCTTAATCTTGGCATCCTTAACCGAGTAAGTATTTAGTGGCCTTGCTTTTATTATTAACCAAAGATGTTTAGAACTATGCACCATTGTGATACTGTGTAGTTTAATGAATCACTACTGTGAAATGTCTGTAAGTGATTCACTGTCATAGTGAGTCAACAAGGAAGAAAAAATATAAGTTTACAAAAAGACTAGAGTATTGTGAAGAAATTGTTAGGATATGTACCTAAGTAAAAACTTGAGGCCTCTGAATTATATTTAGTATATAATAGATTTTTTAAATTAAAATAAGTTAATTTTAAAAGTTCCAATTATATTTATTTACTCACTATTACTATAATAAAGCAGACCATGTCTAAAATATATTTTAAATATTTCAGGAAAGTGGATTGCTATCCTTAGGAACAGGAAGCGTGAGTTGGTGGGAGGGAAATGGTTGGGGTTGCCAGCCTGTTTGGGGCGAAGCTGACGGCCCCGGCACCTGGAGACCAGCTCGGGTGGATGGCTGCTTCTTCCAATGGCATTATGTTGAGTTGGGCCAGTCTGCCATAGCCGCACTTCTTACCGCCACAGCCTTGCCGTTAACTATATTTTTAGCATATAAATCATTTAAGAAACGCAAGACTGTTTCAGGTGAGAATTTATTAATGAAAATTTAGTAAAAGAGATCTATCTGAAAGTATCTAAAAATGTCATGCCCAAATATGCCATATAATTCTTTTACAATGTGTATGACGTAACTATGCCTTATCTTATTTTCAGATAAAAGCACACTGTCCCGCCGTCAAGTTTATACCATAGAACTAAGCCCCACCGAAACAAACGTAAGTGAAAGCACCTTAAAACCTATGACTCCTCGTCGAGTTAAACGTCGATCGGGTTCCAGAGGCGCCGGCTCGTCCGTGCGGCGCTCGCGTCGCTCGTACAGGAACGCGGGCTACCTGGCGTCCACTGCGTCCCTCCCGCGCGACTCTCGGCCGTCGCGGCCCACCTCGGCGCACTCGTCCTACTCCAACTTCCACGCGGCTCGGCCCTTGTCGTACCACGCTGCAGACCGGGAGACGACCCGCTCCCAGGAAGTTTTCCCTCCGCCGCCACCTGCCGACTCGATACCGATAATCACCAACAGATCCGATACAGTACGGAGAAGCAAGATGGTGAGTCGCGATGTTGTCGGCCCGTATAATGAACCGAACCGCTACGATCCGCCGAGGACCTTCGAGGCCTCGCCCTCGTATGACGTCGGTCGTGGGTACGACAGTGGTCCAAATTATGAGAATAGGGAGGCAGTGATGGGATGCGAATCGCCAGCATACTCGGGAGGCTGCGGGTACAGCGATTGGGAGCCGCCGCCGTGCGCGCGCGCCACTCCGCAGGCGCCCGGCCCGCCCGCGTACCAGCCCGCTGCTGATAACTACAATGTCGTTCCGTAACGCGTTCAGTTACACGATCAATGCGGTTAGTCAAAATATTGAAGAAATGATACAAATTGTGTCATTTACGCGACCAGGTTGATAACCTCGAATAATCATGTAAATCTCATTTTTACACGTAATATTGCGTAGGTACCTACCCAGCTACGAATTACCTATAAAAAAATTACGCTGGCTGGTACAACGTCACGGTTAGTCAGAACACTAAATTGGAAAGATTATAATTGGATTAATTTATTCAATTTCATTATGTGCCTTATCGAGTCATGCTCAAGTTGCAGCTCAATGTTGAAAATCTCGTCTGAAGTTTCTTTAAATTTTTTACCTAATCGATTGTTAAGTTTTACGCTTAATTGGGATCGTTTTATATTACCTATATTATAGGAATATGTTTTAATAGAATTGTTTTGATAATGCGGTTGTATAAAATACATTCCTTCTAGAGGGTTTAGAAAGTAAGCTTTAATATTTTTTGTTATATTTTCCATTTGTTTACATTTTTTGTAGTAGGGACCTAGTCTTAAGTTTACTAATTTAATTACGTTTAGTAAATAGGTAGTCTCAGTCTCGTTATTAATATTTGTTCTACTTATGAAACTAAGCTAGTAATGAGTGTCGATAATATTATCATGTAAAACTGAAAATGAACAGTTATTTGACTACAGTAAATTAATCCGTCCATAGAGTATAAAATATATTAACCTAGTACTAAAATTAGAAATTATTATACCTACTTACTAACTTACTTAATATTTTATACAAAGTTTAACCTTGCAAAAACGTACAAATTTTAGATATAAAATCACTCGCGGTCGCGGTAAATAATTGCTCAGTTTTACATTCCAGCATTTTTACAAACGAAACGTAATCTTTAACTGAGGCCAGTCTCGTGAGTAACCGTACATGTAAATTAGCGTCACTACCATTTTTTATGCATACGTAAACGTTGTAATTTATTATCTCTATACAATTTTGGCAGTTTTAACGTAACGGTCCACATTATACACTCAGGGCCCTATGGGCTCTTTGTGCAACTGTGAATGTTAACGTTAACTGTGCGTTAATAGTACTGATTGTGAGCTCAACTTAATTTTAGGTAATCACATCTTTTTCTTACCATGGATAAGGACAGACAAACCTAATTTTATTTAGACCTGTCAAGCCTTGTGACTTTAGGTGCCAGTCGTGTGCCTATTGTTTAAAGCAGAGTGCACTATTTAGTATTTAAATTTAAAATTTTATGTTCCGTCCTTTTTTATCAATTTTAAAAAGAAAAGATGCAGATACATAAGAATCGAACCAATCTCTCATTTAGTATGGATGAGAAAACGCCGTGTTTTACAACACACAATCTTGGACCTTGGTAGATTCGCGCACAGTTAACGTTAACTTGAAAAGTTACATTCAGCAATGTTCCTTAGTTTAAGTCATGTGTCCAGAATAGCCGTTTGTCTGAGGCACGATTTATATACTTAATATAGCTTATGGATTATATTTTCTCAGTGACTAGTGACTATACAGGCCCGCCCATATTTTTAAGTATCAAACAAAATGAGCTTTATTAGACTAAGATTATTTTAGTTAGAACTTTTTGGGAAATTTTATACCAAATACACATCAACGAAAAAATTGCTTTTTATTTAAAAAAAAAACCACAGCTTTCGAGCGTTGTAACTTTTTTTATTACTAACGTAAAACTTGTAACAAAAAGTTAACATCAATACAAACATTCAATCATAATATTAACATTATAAGTAGATCCAGTTATCTTGTTGAATTGACATTTCAGTATGTTGCAAGATATTGATATAACACAAATACATACAAGGGTTAAAAGAGGAAATGCAAAATATCAGATCATTTTAAGTCTATTTCAATAAAAGCTGTACCTGCAATATAGGCACAATTTTTAGTTATATTGTGCCTTTATTATACCTACAGCTAATATTGAGACAGACTGTATTAATTTTTCAAAACTTATCACACTTACATTTTTCATAGCATTTGGCTTCAAACATAATATGAATAACATTTTATGTTAAAAAATCGTTTACAGTAAAGATTATACGCATCGATAACGATTTTGCAGTGCGTTGTCTAAGATAGACGCTTTGCGAAATCGTTGAGACCGACAAAACGTCACGTAGATAATATGAGCGACAGAGAAGTTCTACGAAGCCGAAATCTCTTTCTAAAGTTCCAGGTGTAATAATTCCTGCCGGGTACTGTATATTGATTTCATGAACTCTTAATCATTACTTCTAAATTGTACTCTAATTTAGTGATGATTGAGTCGGAGGGATTGTAGATTTTAATTAGATTACAGATGAATTTCCATTAAAATTTGTGATATAAGTCCAACTATCATAAAATTTATGTACAAATGAAATTATTTCAAAATCATGGTAATTATTAATCGAGGTACGTACCCGCTTTTTCAATGAATTCAAGTTAAAGAGACATCACAAATTAGACTTTACAGGATGACAACTTATGCGTCCAGGTGCGTCAAACGCTTGAACATGGGGCGCATTCTGCGGCGAGGCGTGCAGCGTGCGGGCGTGGGAGTCCAGACGCCATTGTCACTCGGAATGCCTGCGTGTAAGAACATGTAATTGACAAGAACGCTGCACGCCCTGCCCCGCCTAGCGCTCAACTAGCGCTCACCCAAGACTAAGATTGAAATCTATAGCGTGTACTTTGACTTTGCCTAAACGAGACTTTACGCCAGCGGTATGGCGCTATCTGTTTTAACTAGTGGCCGGCATATGTTGCGCAAACTGAGAATTAGAGTGGCCGCGTCCGAGCCACAAGCTGTGGGAGTGGTCAGCGCTCGCCACTTATGACCGCGTTTAGTCGCTCGTCTCCCGCGCACATTCGAGCACAGTGTAGTGGGCCGCAGCACAGGGTCGAGGTATCAGATAGCGGGCAGCGTGCGCCTCTCGTGCGCGCTGAGGTCGGGGTGCCACACGTCCACGATGAGCACGAGGCGCGCGCCGCTGCCGTTGTGCCACACCTCGTGCTCGAAGCTGTCGTCGAAAATGAACGTCTTGCCTGTCTGCCACTGCCTGCAAATCAAATCTCAATTTTAAAATGATAACAGGTATAAAATATTAGAAATTTCTAATACCACCAAGTACAGGTGCCGGCAGTAAATATTGCACATCGAACTTTAGAGAGAGATTTCGCCGTCATAGAGCGTTGTCTCTATCACTCATACCTATGTGACGTTTGGTCGGTCTCAACGACAGAGCCTTCTGTGAAACCGTCTCTTTCTATAGTTCGATGTGCAATATTTTCTATCAGGTACTGTATTAATACTAGGCCTACGAAATTACAACCAAAAGGAACGCTTCAAAAGTCACGTAGGTATGCATCGCGCATGTCGGAGATCAATAAAATGAGAACTCACCTAGTTTCCTTATCCACTCGTATGTAAGTATTTTTGGTGTTGCTGAGGCCCAGGTGCATCCGCAGGCGGCAGTTGGTGGGGCCGACGTGCGCGCGCACGTGCGTGCCCGCCTGCATCGCGCTGAACTTCACCTGCCCGCGCCGGCAGCGCGCCGCCGCCGCCTCGCTCCGCACGATCGAACACGTGACCGGTGCGCGCGCGCAGCGCCCGGGAATCTCCGCGCCCCGGACGAATAAATCCAGTTGCGTCCACTCCCCGCGCTCCTTCAGACCTTCCTTCTCTTTCTCGTACAGCTCTCTCGCCGCTTCGCCCTCTTTCAATATGTCTCGCCACGAGCGTTCCAAAGCTCGAGCTAGATTCACGTACGGCGTTTCCTGTACCGGCCACCAAGGTCGGCTTCTCAATCTTGGCACGTTGTAGAGCGAGCGTTGCGCCGGCGACAAAAAGTGGCCGAGCGCCGCGCCTCGCTTGTGTACTTCGTGAGCTTGTTCAGGTCGACCGAGGAGCAACAGAGCGTCTCCTAGGTGGTAGTAGAAGCGAGGCTCGTTTGCGGGCCCCGCGTCGCCATCGAGAGCTTTATACAAGGCTTTCACCGCTTCCTCTAGTCTATTGTACTTAGTTTTTAACACGAATCCGTGATGAGCCAACGCTACACGGTCATTCGGCCAAAGACGAAGTGTTTCTTTCAGAACTTCGTCTGCGAGGTCTGCTCTGTGAATAAAATAAATTTTAATTAGACATTTATATATTATGTACTTGCGCTAACGATATCTCGGCATTATTAATTTATTATCATCATCTGATCTTTTTGAATGCCTTACCTGTTCGCCATTAGAAACGAAACCGTCAAGTTATTGCGATAGTGGACATCGTCGGGAAACCTTCTTATCAAAAGTCTATAAATCGGCTCGGCGTTAAGATAAGTACCTGGAAAAAAAAAATCAACTTTCAAAACAATGTTCACGCAATACTTTATACTTATAATTATGTAACTATCCCAATTTATTTATTTTTGTACGTAATACTTCTTACAAACTACTCAATGATGGAATTAGTGATTCGTACCTCTGAACTGAATCCTATCAATGGCTCTTTGAGCAACTTCCAGGAGTTTCTTGTCCGAGAGGCGCTCGTTCATCTTGAGGAGATGCAGGTAGGCGGCAATGGCGCGGGACAGCAGGCTGTTGTCTCTCTTGGCCTCGGCGGCCAGGTCGGCGGCGCGCGCGGCCAGCCAGCGCGCGCGCCCGCTGCCGGCCAGCTCCGGCGCGCTGACGCGGCGCTCGCAGGCACTCCACTCGCCCTCCGCAAGTTAGTAACATCACACAAAAATTCACACAAACGCACTCAGTAAACAGGTTGGTAGTAGGATATATTTTTCTCATTCACGAAACGTTTAAAAAACACATGCTTTCAAAGTAAATCTATGGTACTGCACAATACAATATGAAACAAATAAGATTTCTGTCCCAGCATGAAGCCGCAGCAAGCTGCAATGCTGGTTTTTGGGGGAAAGTGTTCATAGACATCAACAACAAACAAACATTCCAACTATATATTTATTAGGCATGCTTTGATCAATTCAAATTATAAAAAGAGATAATGATTTATTATGATTATTATTACAATAAATATTATAAATATTTGCTAATTAAAACTAGATAAGTACTTATTTAGGGTGTGTAAATGAGTAAATCGAATAGGGTGATGCAAAGTCGTCGAAAAATCACCAGGGGAGATCTACGCAGGGTGCGGGCGCAAAACTCAACCGGGCGGTTTCGTCGAAGAGTTATTTGGGAGAAAAATGGCACAACGAGCAAAGATACTAAATTAGTTTAAAGTTAATCTAGCCAATCCTGGAAGTATAATAAATAATTGTTTAAATTGGTGACACTAAAGAGCCACAAGCCGCACCGCTAACGCAACGCATTATTAATGCTAAAATATGAGCTCAATAGCACGAGTCCATCACTGGATAAATGTGGCTCCTGCTGCTACATCACATTGGAGTTATTAATCGATTACAGAAAAGGAGAAGGTTCTCAATTCGTTGGAATCTTTTTATTAGATATTATTACTTGTATTATTCGTAGCTAAAAAGCGTTGCGATCGGCGCGCGCGGCAATTGTTGTAATTGTGATGATTATGATTAGCTTAATTCTAAGTTTAACTGATAAAGTAGCTTTTTTTTCTGAACGAAATTTTTAATATCGGTTCATTAGTTTCAGAGTTTATCGATTACAAAAAACAAATATTTCCTATTTATTAGTATAGATGCGTTCACGCTCGTTCATATAATCGAGTTGAAACTTTGTACAATTTAATCATGGGACTTACAGTTCCGGCAAGTTAATGATTTCAATTTTTCTATTGTTATCAAGTTGGGTAATATACCTGGCGGAGTTCTTCCTGGGCGACGTTGAGTTCTGTCCGCCAATAGGCTTCACTGGGCTCACCCGGCCAGTCATCTTCTATGCTGTTCCCACCGTCTTCTATAGAAAAGAAGTACGATTTAGCTCAGGGCTCCACTTTCATAATGACAACCAAATCTTAACTGCGTTAACTGCGTTCTAATACAATAATTGTTCTAAGTCATCGCAAACTGCCATAGCAACTATGTTTGATAGCACCAGTTGACGATCGCAATATTTTTTGATTTGTTGATACTTTTCTGATATCAGTTAAAGAAATTAATAGAATTTTATTTCATTTAAAATGTACATTTGACGCCTATAAGCGCCTTTGGCGCTAGGCCTGCGGATATGCAAGGTAAGAGTTAAATATGCAAATGAGATTCAGATTCGAAATTGGATACAAAAAAATTGTACCTACTGTATTAGCAGATTGGAATAAACAACGATTTAGAATTCAGTTAAATTTTTTTATACAGATTTCAAATAAAAATGAAAAAAAAAATGATTATCCTAGTTGAATCTCAATCATTGAGCTAAGTTGAAGCTTAACCCCTTTGCAAAAAAAAAATGAGCTGTTTTGATTTTTTGTATTATTGGCAATTA
Organism: Maniola jurtina; assembly: GCF_905333055.1. Classification (NCBI taxonomy): domain Eukaryota; kingdom Metazoa; phylum Arthropoda; class Insecta; order Lepidoptera; family Nymphalidae; genus Maniola; species Maniola jurtina. The sequence continues at coordinate 10,536,387 of NC_060030.1, forward strand.
TTATTTACTTACTGCTAAAGAGTTTTTTTTTTAATGAATAAAAAGGTACTACTGGCATGGAATGGAATCTGGATCTGGAATCTGGATTCGAAACAACAGGTTCCATTCAGAGAAGGCAAGAACTGATCCACAGAACAACTATTTTATAGTGAGATAACTAAAAAAAAAAAAAACTAGTAGTAGTATGGGGAGCTGAAAGGTGAGCTCTTAGCTGTTAACATACGCAGCCGAGTGACGACGGCCAGTTCGGACCCCTAAGTAATCCGTGAGCACCGGATTGCCCATTTGAGATTTGCAAGAAATTGTGCATGGACACAAGCAAACTGGAGTGGCATTCTATTCTCTGAAGAAGCTTAGATATAAAGATATGGGGGAGGACCGACATAAGCGAGAGAACGTCAGAAGAACACTATGCAGATGTGTGTTCCTCACGGTGGAGGCTTGTAGCTCGGACAGGAGTGTATAAGTGCCCATATTTTTTTTGCAAAGAAGTGAATGTATATGCTATATTTTTACAGACTATACTGTATTTATTGTAGTATAAAGTTAGCTATTACACTCACACTCGGTTAGTCATGCCAGCTATTAGTAGTATTTGGTTTAGTTCATTCATGCCTGCATTCTTATATTGGAAAAAACAAAAATAAACTCCAACAAGTTTTTTTTTACTATGTTTCGGTCCGAAACTACTTGTGTCTGGTTTCCGTCCAAATCTCTCTGGTTCTGGTAGACGACCGTATTTAGCTTCTAGTCGGGTTAATAGCTCGGTGTCATCGACGTCTGATATTTCCTCTTCGTCTTCGATTTCTTCGTCCTCTAGTTCTTCTTCAATTTGCTCATCATCTATTATTTCTACATCCTCAGACTCGGAATCTTCAGTGGGTTTTTGTTCCACTACTGGGAGTGCTTTCTTTTGAACGAACTCTTTTACGGGTTCCTCAATATCTTCCTCTTCTTCTTCTTCGTCTTCAACTTCTTCTTCTTCTTCACTGTATAGCTCTTTTTCTTCATCTTTAGTGTGAACCACTGGAGCTTTCTAAACATAAATTTGAAATTGTGACTCTTACATAGATTATTTAACATGCCATTTTATTGTGATGCGTCACAAAATTAAAAATAGGTTCCTAAAATACTTTTCCAAAACGCATTAATTTTTCATTAGGTATAGTTAGGTGATAACTGTTTTTGTCAACCTAAAACTAAAGCTTCGAGGGTTCCAAACGCGTCCTGATCTAAGAATGCAATTTATATACCAATTTATTTGAATTTCAAACCTTTATTATAGACAGGGCATTTTGAAATTGTGTATAGAACTTTTTAAGGTTAATGTTCTGTATTGTAGTATAAGCATTTGATTGAAATGTACTTACCTCTTCAACCAAAGCCTTCTTTACTACCAGTTCTTCTTCACTGTCGTATTTCACGATAGGCGTAGATTTAGTTACTGGAGCAGGTTTCTTAAAGACCTCCTCTTCAATTTCTCGGGCTATTTGAGTTAGCGGGCTTTCTTGCACTCTTGGAGAAGGTTGTTCAGGTGTAATAGTCATGCGACGGTCAACTATAGGCGTTTCGTCCCTAGTATGCTCTTCGGGTTCAGGAATATCTGTTACGGGGAATCCACTAAGTAACAATACGCGAAAAGGATTTTCTTTAAAAATTCGATACGGTTTTATTCAAATATACTGGAATATTTTATGAATAATTATTTAAAGAAATATAAACAATTTTGTTTTATTGCTATCGCTTGGTTTTGGAAATCCCGTGGGATCTCTTTGAATTTTTGAGATAAAAAGATTTTAGAGCATTGGGTGTAGGATCGGGCCACAAACAATTTTCTGGAAGAGAAATATGTCCAAAATTCGCTTTGGCACGATGCTGTATAATATCGATATCTATATCTATACTAATAAATAAAATCATAGTGACTGTCTGTTTGAACGGGCTAATCTTCGGAATGGCTGAACCTATTTTGATAGGACTTTCACAGACAAGTAGAGGATTAACCAAGAAGTAACATAAGCTACTTTTTTAACCGACTTTCAAAAATGGAGGAGTTGTGTTTTTCTACCTATGCACTGATACTTCCGCGATTTCTGAACCGATTTGCGTAATTTTTTTTAATCGATAGAGGAACTTTGTGACATTGTTCCAGGACTTCGTCTGTGTTGGTGTTAGCTGGCGGGCGTGCTCTGCCTTTTTGGAGTGTTTTTTTGTTAAAACTGACTGGAAAGTGCTCTAAGGGGGTGCCGTGCGTATGTCGGCGAGCGCCGGCACAGACGGGGTCCATACTTGTATAGTTTAACTAACTTGTTACAAATAACTACAAACTTGACATTGGCTAATCTTTGTAAAGCCAGACGAGAGAGGAAAAAAAGGACATTGTTCCATAAAAAATTTGGATTCCAACTCGTCAATCCTGATACTGCAGGGGATCTGACCAATCCACGCGGGTGAAGCTGCGGGCATCATCTAGTATTAAATATATATAAAGGCAGCTAATTATTGCGATTCGTTTCGGCTCAGCACGCCTTGTGGACGCTATCCTTTACCTCGCCCTGGGACAGGTTATTACTTAGTATTATGGTATACGCACCCCTGGGGGCTGTGGCGCGGCGCAAGACGGCGTGCGTGGCGACGAGCAGGGCGCCGCCCACCGCCAGCTTCAGCCAGACTGCAACACACGCGCGCACGCTTTAACCATAACGCTAAGTAATAACTTACAACATAAATCAAATTAACTCTCATCTAGTACTATATTGTTTCATGTGACCAATTCTGTATCTAGTCCTTGATTCGTTTTTTTTTTGAAACAGTACAGAAGTAGATTGATTGAGTAGTAGTAGCGAAAGAGTGAACGCCACTCATAATCTCTTGACAATCAGACAAATCATTCACAATCTGTCTGAAGTCTATCTGAAGAAATCGAGAAAATCTCATCAGAAATTTAATATAGGTACCTAATTTACAAAACTAAAATCTAAAATCCGAGTCTTTACAATGGAAATACAATTTTTTTATTCATTGTTATTAACCTTTACAAAAGGATCCAATAGTTCGAAATAGTTTTTTTAATGTTCATCAGAAAAGATTCATGATTCAGTTACGAAAGAAAAACACGATCTGAGAAAAGAGCGGTTAGAATTTTGTACGAAGACAAAATAATTATTTATTATTCGAAACTAGGTAAATACCGGTTGCGTGGTTGCCAAAAATTGAGACAATTTATAAAATAAAGGCGTAACAAATTACATAAGTGCACCATACAGTTACCTTCCAAGCGATCGAAGCCACGCAACATATCTAATCCCATTTTAATGATCGAGTTCATGTTTGCGAGTTTGTTTGCGAAGTATTATAAATATTCATACGTGCACCGCTCAAGCTGCAGTGGACACAAATAAGCGTGTTTAATGAGCAAGAGGCGTGGGCGAGGAGAAATTACGACACGATATTTTTGCTAGTATACGTAACATACGTTAAATAGTGACTTTTAGACATGTTTTATACAGAATTGGACGTGTAGTGTAGGATATAAGTATCTGGCTAGTGGGCCACTTCTGTTCGACACCTGTGCTAACTATCAAATCGAGCCTCATAGTGACAAATAAACTGTTTTTGTTTCTTTCTTTAAATTATTATATAAAATGCTACAAAAAAAAAGTGCGAAAATTCAGGCAGATTTTAGAACCCTGGAACCTAAACATCATTGTTTGAATCAGTTTAATGCATACATTTAACCGGATAACCGGCACTTTAAACTAGCATAAAAATTAGAGCTTTTTTGTAATGTTAATGTTAAGTTGCTAAGTAAATAATCATAAAACAAGGATATGAAGACGAAAGAATATCAACATTTTATTTGAATGAATAACTTACAATAGATAAGATACCTATTACCTATAGGCGTGAAAAGGAAGGTTTTTAAAATAAATAAAAGAGGCTTAATTTCAATACAAACTTTATTTAAAGAGCTCTAATGCTAGTTTTAAATTATAACTCTGTAAAACTATCTGAGATGGGTAAGGTTAAATGGGATAATTGAGTTGTCCACAATATCTAAAGTAAACCGATTTGAAACGTCTGAAAATAAACTTTTTCTTCAGAACTTCCATAGGGATAGAATACTGATTTGAATACTATCTTTAGACATTAAGTTTAGAGATTGTGTAGAACCGAATTAGCGTCATTATTATATTTGAATAAATGGTAGCACCATAGTAGAAAACATCTGGCTACTGATAAAATCTAGAATCACAAAGCGCATGCAAAATAAGAACAGAAAACACTGACTTTAGCAAAAGTTTTAGATCTTGGAAATATAACTTTCCCGAGTGACACATTTATCTGTCTTCAGTAAAATTGTAGTCTCGATACCACTAGTCTGTATTAATACAAGAACGCTGGACCTGCGATTGCAAACTTGTTTTTGAAGCAACTTGATTTTCGCCATTTTGGCGCTGCTAGCAGCAGTGAGCGTCATGGGAGCGAATTCGGAACTAAATGTTAGTGATGAGACATAGGTCAACATAATGTCAATACAAAGAACATTTGACACAATGTGTCAATTTTGTTCCCCGGTACGCTCGGTGAGGCGCTTCGAATCGGCACAAAAAATAACTATCAAATGAGTCAATTTCAATACTCTATACGATTGTCTTGCCATTGGCATAACTTCATTAAAAACTGCATGCATCAAATATGCTCGCCGTTAATAGCACATTCAGTAGGTACAGTTTCGATGCTGTTATTTTATCAGTGAAGTAACTCATCGCACTCGACTGCAAATCTTGCAGTTCAAATACCAGCTGTCTGCATACACCAGATACATTTTAAGTGCGGAAACCAGCCCAGAGAGAAGACACCAGATACATTTTGAAAGTAGCAAGCCAAAGTCATTGCTTTTTTTTAGCGGTTAGTAGGTACTATGAGGATATAGCAAGCTGTAAAAAACAAATGTTAAAATCAACTCACTTTGCGAACCCTGGGCTGCTTCTTCTTCCTCTCTGCGGAGTTGTTCCTGGCGTCTTTCATACTCCTCTTCTTCGGCTAAGGTATTCACGGGCTTTTCGATAATTTCTTCTTCTATCTGTTGACATGACCAAATTACAAAACAATGTTGCTGCGAAGTAACGCGTGACGATTTTCTCTGATCAGGTAGGAATGCTAATCAGCAGTGGCTAGTTACCATCGTAATCTTTTCTACTTCGTTCTAAATCTTTAATTCTTTCGAAATCGATATCTAGTGCTCGTTATGATCATAAAAAAGGAAACTGTTGTCAAAATTTTAAAAAGTCGTCGCCATTTTTCGTTATGGATCAAAATTCTTTCAAAATCGATATCTGGGGTTTCGTGTGATGTGAAAAAAAGGAACTGTTGCCTAAATTAAAAAAACCGACCAAGTGCGAGTCAGACACGACAGATGGACAAACAGATAAAGTGTTCCTATAAGGATTCCATTTTTCCTTTTGAGGTATGGAATCCTAAAAAATGTCATACAAGTTAACCATTTTTACGACAACTGAAAGAGAGCTTCCGCAATCCGCGCCATATCTTATGAACCTTACTTCCTTTACCTATATTCATTTAAATACATAGAAAGTTGATTTGGAAGCAGTAAGTGAAGCAAAAATTTAAACTGAAATGAAGACACCATGGCGTCGATTTTAAAGAAAATAAATACTGGAACCATGGCGGCCGAGTTTAATTTCTATATGTCTATCTTATAATTTACATTATCTCTAAAAATCCGTCCATCCAGTATTTCATAGTACTTACTTCTACAAAAGGTTTTCCGGCCGGCGATGCTGTAATACGTTCGAGTGGGGGTTCGTCTTCGTCGTCCTCCTGGTCCTGAAGGTCGTCTTCATCATCGTCATCGGCCTCTCGATCTTCCTTTGATGATTCTACATTTCAAAAATAGGAAGGTATCAAAAAAAGCCACAAGATTTCATTCGTTTCGGTTGAATCTATCTGTCTAGTCCTAATATGTATACCAATTTTGATCATTACTTGATCTTAGCTTAAACCAGTTAAATTTTAGTATTATATGTTTCCGAATTGATGAAGTTATTTTACTCTAGACGACTCAACAGATCAATATTAATCGTAACAGAATTTGGCAGCCACATTAGTTCATTTGAGAAGTTGAGAGTTGAGATGATTATTTTTTACCACAGAAGTATATTACAATATACTCTAATGTCATGGCCAAACAGAAATTTTACGCAAACTTACATATAAACATTAAAAAGATGCAATTAAGAAACATTTACCCTGTTCGTCTTCGTCAGCATTTGTACGTGCAACAATTTCATTCCACTCTTCTTCGTCTTCGTTGATCTCTTTTTCTATCTTCTCTATTTCTTCATCGTCGTCTTCTTGTGAGTCATCTTCTTGTTCTTCTTCATCCTGTAAGTCCCATCAAAATGTAAGTCTATCGGCCGAATACTTTAAAGACACACACAAACAAATTAATTGTTAAGAGCATCCTAAATATGTAGCGGCGTGGCTTTATTCTGACGTCTGCCGTATGGAAAAAAAATGCAAAAACAAGTAAATTAAAATGTGAGCGCCTCGTCTTTTAGTATTCAGAGGTTAATTCTTTACTTTCTGTCAAGATTTTCCTCACTGGTGACATTCTATAGTAAAATATCAAAACAGCCTTGTATAATATAAAAATTATGTTTGTATGTCTGTTTGTTAACTATGCATTTGCGCATCTGAGTTGAAACTTTGTGCCTACAATTCTTGTTGGCATTTGCGTGTAATATTCTGACAGCACTATCAACGTGCAGTAGGGGTTGCGCTAGTAGTTCGTACAAAAGGGACATTGCGCATTGCATATTGCACGCACATATAATGTTATACTTTATTGTGATTGATGAGATGTCAGTTGAGTCAGAATATTCTGCCGCTACGCTGCTTCATTACGAGTTAGCGAATAAAGAATTATAGAAAAGCGTATTCACGTCGTGTGTCGGCTAAATCATTTTAACATACATCTATTATTACAACAGTTTTCACACACAATACATTGTTATGCATTTGGATAGGCATATTGCATTTAGTAGTTAAATAAAAATACAATAAAATATTACACATGAACAATTCAAAAAAAGCAATCAACAAATATTTAAAAAATATATTTTCATATACACATTTAAAAAGTCAGTTATAAGTTTTAAAAGAAAAGTTAGTTGGCCAATCAAATTGAAAACAACAATTTGTTATATGGTTAGCGTTTTTAATATCACACGCGTTTCTTAATTAATAGTTTGCACCTCATTTTCCTGTTCATTATCCTTCTGCTCATTGCTTTCATTATCATCATTATCATCACCGTTATCATTCTCGTATATTATTTCATTACCAAAATCTCCGTCTTGATTTAGTTCGTTACTATTATCACCATCTTTACCATATTGGTCATCTTCAATACTCTGATCATCGTTCTGGTCAACGTCGTTATAATTTTGTTCATCAAGGTCATCATCTTGCTCTTCATTGGCGTCCTTTTCGTAATCATCTTCATCATTCTGGTCATCATCATCATCATCATCATTCTGGTCATTGTCATCATCACTCTGGTCATCGTATTCATTATTATTATCGTCATCATCATTTTCGTCATCTTTGTCATTATCATTTTCGTCTTCTTCGTCATCATCATTATCGTCATCATGATCTTCATTGTATTGGTACCGTTTATACCTTACTTTTTCTTCAACCTCCTGTTGTAATTGTTTTGTTATTCAGAAAAAAATTAGTAGGTGCATAATCTGAGACTTAAAAGACTATGCAGGGTGTTTTTTCCTAAATTTTCATTTACAAATTTAACTTACTTAAACATTTATAAATTCTCCTTGACTGCTCAAGTCCATTGTACCTAATACAAGGTGTGACCTTTTCTACAGAGTGAATAACTTCTCCACGGCCGTTTAAAGCTAAACGAGAGTTTATTTTGAGTTTGATTCCTATTAAGTTAATTCGGACGTTAGTAATAATAACCGGGACTGACGATAACATGCTGTCCAACACACGGAGGGTAGGAAAAGGGCCAAAATAGAACGTCCAAAGTCCAGTCGCCCGTGCAGTTACTGACTTGGGCCAACATTGCATCAAGCGAATTTACATTTGAGGGTGGAACATACCACCCTCAAATGTAAATTGCAAAGTAATGAATATTGTTTGAGAAATTTCTTACTCTCTTAAGGTGATTGGACACTGCTACAAGAGCCACCATAGTAGCAACAAGCATTTTTCAGTTCTGTAATGCGAATGGCATGAGTAGCATCGGACTTGCCAGAAAAATTGCCTAAACATAGTTTAAATCAACGTAGAGCTTTGCTGGCGTCATCTCCATTTTCGCATGCCAGATTCAATTGATATCACTCGCATTTTCAGTACTGAAAAATACATGCACCTCTCGCAGCCATGTGCGATCGCCTTAAGAAACAAAAACTGGTTGGGAAATATATAACTCTTTTATAGAACACTACACCTCATTATCGTCATCTTGTAAATTCTCTTCACTCTGGTTATCATCTTGTTCCTCATTACTATCTATTTCATTGCTAGCAACATTTTCTTCTTCATCCTCATCTGCTTCAATGTTTTCTTCTTGAGATTCATCCTGGTCTATTTCATCTTCATCAGCCTCAGTTTCTTCTTCATGAGATTCTTCGTCTTCATGGTCTTCTTCGTCGTCATGATCTTCTTCATCGTCATGGTCGTCTTCCTCTTCATGGTCTTCTTCATCTTCATGGTCTGATTCTTCAATATCATGTTGGTCTTCGCCTTCCTCATCATCCTATGTTTAGCAATGATAAACAAAAACTTACACAAAAATATCTATTATTAAAACATTTTTCCCTATTTTTATTTATTTGTTTTCTAATATAAAATTGTAAACAATATAAGTACCTTAATTTGTACTTATTAGTTGTTTTATTCAAAATTCAAACAATATTATGGACTGTGTTATGGTAAATAATTAATTTTAACAAAATATTTTTTCCTTTCGTTATATCAGTTTACCCTAAAACATTTGTAATTGGATCGAGTCAGCCTTTATGTAAAAACTGTGTGAGAAATTATTTTAAAATGATCATAATCATGTCATATGGAATATTTAAACCATAAAGCTTAAGTGTTAATGAGTACATTAACTATTTCTGTATAGGTTAATGAGTTTGATGTGCTAGTAGAATGACTATCAATTTGACTAATGTTCTAGTTTTCAAATCAAAAGGTTGTTCTGAAATGGTTTAATACAAGGAATGGTATCAGCATTTTTGAATGCTTGGCAAAATGAGTATGTATTCATAACTTCAAGATGGGCATAAATTTTTATTAATTTCTTAATTTCAAATTTATCATAATAATAATCATACAAGAACAGAAGAAACCTTGTGGACTGTGTATTACAATTCATCATTATCAGTGAAGCAGAAATTAATTTAATTGGAATTCAGCCTTCAAGTATGTATTTTTAATATTCCATTGGTGATATAATATGGGTATCTTAAACAGCTTAGTGTTTATTGTACAATTATTCAATTAAGTTATAATTCAACAGATGTCTTATTGTTATTAAGTAGGTTTTACTTACATGATGTTTTAAATCTAATGTATGCTCATCATGATGGTCTTCGTCAGGTGCGTCTTCTAGCCAGCCTTCCAGAACGCCAGAATATCGTGACTCCACTGCATTTGCTTCTACTGAAATGTGCAATAAAAAAACTTGACTACTTTTAAAATTTAAGTGAATCTTTCAGGTAGATACATTAATTTGAATTTATTACCATTAAAATTACATAATCAGTAGATTTTATGACAAATCAAAATATATAGAATGCTAAAACATTACCCTTCCTTTTAGTTTTGTCAGGTAAAAAATTGTACAAAGTCAAATTAAATGTATAGTATTAAGATCCATTCATATTAGGTATTCATATTATGATTACACACAACTTAGCTGACACTATAGTAAAATTCTGAATTTCTAGAAGTCCCAGAAATTATAATGCTTACATTCAGTTAGTCCTCTGTTTTCCAGTATAATCAATCCAATAAGAGTGATCAGTACAGCCAAGAGAGAGAAGAATATGATCTTTGCACACCAATGTCCGCCTGTGCCATGGTCTTGCTGTGAGTGTATAAACACGTCACCCTCGCCTAGCGCCGCTGCCGTACCACGAGGTTCCTCTACACCTAATTCATCTGAAGAAGAAAACATGTAGGTATATAGTGTAGGTATCCAGAAGCCACATTCTTAAGGTAACTATATTTAGAGACAATTTCGTACCTTTCTTTTTCTTTTTATCCTTACGTTTTCTTGGTTGTACGTCACCTGACATGATTTACTATGTTCTGACGCTCTTCAGGCGGCAGAAGATACTTCCTTTATTGTTTCATAACCCTGTGTAAACAATGGGAGTACGATGAACTTGCAAACAAGGCACGGAATGTTAATTCGTCCAAATGCGCAATTTTCATGAATATATAGACTTGTATTGGCGCACGTCGAAATATTAAAATAACCTACATAACAAAGTAGGTATCACTGCTCGTTTCTTGAATTTATTTTAGAATTTAACCTAAAAATAACCGGCGAAGACAGCTGGGAAAAGAGACAGATAGTAGAGGAACAGGGTGAGGCCGGAGGGGTGAATTTGAGCGGGGTAAAAGTGAACTATTCTATGGTCTACGACCTACGACTTGGTTGTTCGTCTGTGATACCAAAAGGCTTTTTTTTTCTCTCATCTGGCTTTACAAAGATTAGCCAATGTCAAGTTTGTAGTTATAATGAGTTATATACAAGAAAGGGAAACTATATAACTAAGTATGGACTTCGCCTGCGCTCGCCGATATACGTGCGGCGCCCTTTTAGAGCGCTTCCCAATCAGTTCCAGCATGGTTCCAGCACCAAAAAACACCAGTGAAACACAAAAACCGGCCACTTTTAACAAAAAGAAAAACACTCTAAAAAGGCACAACACGCGCGCCAGCAAACGCTAACACAGACGAAGTCCTACCAAAAGGCTAAATTATAACTACAGCCTGGACTTCGTCTGTGATGGCGTTTGCTGGCGCGCGTGCTGTGCTTGGAGTGTTTTTTTTTTGTTAAGAGTGGCTGGTTTTTGTGTTAGTTGGTGTTTTTTGGTGGTGGAACTGACTGGGAAGCGCTCCAAAGGGGCGCCGCGCGCATGTCGGTGGGCGCCGGCGCAGACGGGGTCCACACTTGTATAAATTCAATAACTTGAAAATATCACAAAGTTGACATTGGCTAATCAGAGTAAAGCCAGATTTAAAGAAAAAAAAAAAAATCTACAAACTTGACATTGGCTAATCTGTGTAAAGCCAAACGAGAGAGAAAAAAAAACAAATCTATGATATGACATAGATTTGTTTTTTTCCTCCCCTAATCCCTATGCTCCTATCACCTGTGTTATGTGTATGCTTCCAACAGCTCTCAAAAACTTTGATTTTGAATTTAGATTTTTTGTTTATTGCATTTTGGAAAACATTCAAACATTTATTTATATACAGGGTCTCTAAAAATACTATTCTTAATACTGAAATACTATCAATACAGCAAAACTAAACTACCTATTTATTAAACAATATGTGTGATATAGTAGTATTGTATGATGGTTATTCTATACTAAGAAGTAAAGAAGAAATGAGCGCTAATTGTAGTTGTACGCTAATAATGGGCAAAAGTAATAATATAATCATAGATACTATGACTTCGTGGGATGCTGATAAAATTGTAAGTGGTTAGTAATATTTATATAAAGTGAATATCTACCTAAAACTAATTTATTTTTATTCATTTATGAGACCCTTTAAGAACACCTTAAAATTTGATATACTTAGTCATTTTTAGCAGGTAACGTAGTAGTACTTACCATTGCAAAACTAATAGGTAGTAGGGTGAATAATTATTATTATATTATTTATTCCTTCAACCTTTAGCCTTTACAGTAATCACAGCACATAATTTTCAGCTTTGAAGCTGCAAAACCTTACTGTGGAAGATGTCAGTTATGTTGTCTCTACTCACGGACATTCAGATCACATAGGCAACAACAATCTATTCCTGAAGGCTAAACATATTGTTGGTTTCAGCGTTTCATTTAAGGACACTTATTACATACATCCGTTTGAGGAAGGTAAAGTATTATGTTTCTTGTGAAATCGTACCTACTTCTGATTATAAATCATAAAAATTTGTCATAGTTTGCAAATAGGATACGTATGTAATTTATTTCAAATTATAAATTACTTATTACAGGAAAGGAGTATTCAATAGATGAAAATGTGAAAATCATTCCAACCCCAGGGCATACACTCACAGATGTAACTGTTTTGGTCACATCAGTTAATAAGGAAACATTTGCTATTACAGGTAATATATTTTATATAAAAAACCAGTCAAGTGTGAATCGGGCTCACATGTGAAATGTACCTTTCGTCAAAAACAGTTAAACAGATGGGCTGCGAAAAGCCAGCTCGTGTATTTATAATATTGGTATTTATAATTTTGTTAAAAGTTATATTTTCTAAGTTATTACACATGGTGTTTGCTGTTGGGCTTTTGTGTAAAAAATAGCACAATTTGATTTGACTACATGTGTGGGCTAGTCTGTTTGTATCCAAAAACCATAAAGGTCTAAATGAATTTGTGCTGCGCTGCGCCACGCGACGCGGCAGCGCCTTGCTCCATACCACCTATGAAAGATATTAGTATTAGATATAAATATATAACATTGAATAGAATAGAAATATATTTTATTAGAATCTGACGAACTTTATGTAGGTACTTTTGAATCGCTAGATGCACTGATTTGGAATGCCTTTCCTGCCGAATAAGAACCAACAAGAAACTCGTTCACTATATAAGTACCTACTGTACGTATTGCGCTCCCGATCGGCCCGTGATATCATTTTGGATCATACCTAAATGGTCGACAGCACTGGTTAAGGTTAGTCAACAGACTGCCGCTGAAAGCTGAGGCAGCACCCCTTTCAGCCAAAATGTATATTGTTAGTTTTAATAAAAAGTGGGTACCTGGGTCTCCAGAAACCATAAACTTTGGTTGGCTCCTTGGTTTTCCAGGGACTATGGTTCTCTATCTGTTTGTATTAATTTTTATATTATTTTATTAATTGTTTTTAGGTTGAATAAAGCATATTAATTATATTATTTATACAACCTCACATAAACTATAGGTACTTAAAACGTTTCGTCGCGTCGCGTCGCGCAGCGCAGTTCAGGTGTGTTGAGACCTCTAAACTTTATTATTTTTATATTTTTCTTTTACAGGAGATTTATTTGAAAAAATCGAGGATATTGAGAACCCAACTCTATGGTTAGAGGCTGGAAGTGAGGATCCAACTCAACAGAGAATAAACAGATCCAAAGTGGCTCAGTTGGCTGATTGGATTGTGCCAGGCCATGGACCACAGTTTAAAGTTACTGATGAAATCAGAGAGAGTCTTAAATCACAACGAGATGAAAATATAGCAAAATAAATATGCGTTTATTAAAGATGAACGAGCAGACAGATTTTAGCAGCAGCCAGCAAGTTTAGGAATATTCTTTTGTAAATAAAACTTCCGATTTTGGATCAAATTTTATTACACATAATATATAAGAAATCTTTCTTTTCATTTAAAATTCGTGATAAACAGTTGTTTTTCTTTACATATCACTGAATGACATATAAAGGCAAAATATAAGCATTTACCTAAATTAGTAATATGTGGTTTACATTACCAATATCATACTTAAAACTACAAAGACAAACGGTAGTGAAAAAATGGACACAAATTTAAATTGTTTAAAATTTAAACAACTGTTGGTTTTACAAACCAATCATAATCTTCGAGTTGCATCATATTTACAAATAATTTAAAATTACTTATCAACAGTACAACTCAAATATTAGTTAAATTACAACATCGATGATTACAACCCTTTAACAGCGATGTAGCACATTTTATGAAAGCTGAGATTGGAACTTATCAAATTGTTCATAACATTAAAAAGGAAATCGTGGACTAGATTAAGATTTAAAATAGCAATTTAGTAAGTATAAAAAAGTATAAATAAATATTACAAAAATATCGAAGATAGAAAATGTAGATCTATTACTATAGATAATCATTTTATAATAATAATTATATGCTTACTTACATAATCTTATGTCAAACATTGCATTACAGAAAAAATATTTTTGTCTGAGGTCTAACACTTGTCCAAATATGTGTAATTAAAGTTTTGATGTTTTTTTAAATACATCCAAAACAAATATCACAATCACCAAGAATAATTAATACTGACTAATGCGATTTAAAAAAAAAACTATTTGTACCAAATGAATCAGAACAGTATAATTCAAAAATTTAGGTGGCTATAATAACTAAATATACGTATTTTTTAAATTCTATTTGTACCAAATGAATCAGAACAGTATAGTATAAAAATTTAGGTGGCTATAACTTAATATACATAGGTTCCTTCTCTAACTAAACATGGTTTTTTAAACAAAAAACTACAAGTTTATGACTAAGCCCTAAGTTTTGTTTTCACGACCAACACAAGAATTTCATTAAAAATTATAACAATTAATTATTACTAGGTAAACACTCAAATTTACTGATCACAGTGGCGATTTTTTTTAATGTGCCTATTTACCAGCTACGAAAGCATTTCATAGTACAAAAACTAAAAACAAAAGTATACCGAAGCAATAAATACTAAAGGATAACGCGTGGTAGGTTCTACTAAAATACTCTAGTATTAATACCACCCTAAACGGTTGTAGCTACAGGCTACAGTAGGAAATAGCAAAATACATTTAAATTCTTGGCGGCATCACTTCTTATCGTGGCACAAAGAGCGTATATATTAATGCTTAATCAATAGCCGAAGCTCCGCCCCTTTAAGTTTAACTACTCAATCCTCAGGTCTGATAAGAGGTCTTTAGTCAGAGACCTAATCTTCAATCTTTCGTCTGACGAGTTTTTGGCCAATTCTAGGAGAGAAGAAAAAGCAAAGGTCGAAAATGACCTTAGTACATTATTAAAAATAAACTAGACTGAAAGGAAATTTGTTCAACGAAACATAGCACCGCTCGGATTATTACACTATTGCCGTTTAACTACAAATTCAGGCACTCCTGGGATTGAGTACACCTTTGTTGGTCAAAAATTTGAACTGGATTGAATGAACTCTTGTCAGTCCTGAGGACTAGGAGCAAGAGCTTTCGACTCGGCGAACCCAGGAGCGGAGATTCGGCTTCTGACTATGACATATTTATTTTTCCTACTTAAAACTATATATTACTCCCGGTGATACCTTCTACTGAGATTCTCGTGTCCACGAGTCCGGGCCAAAGTTGCTGCGTGCAATGATTAAGAAACAATTTGCCTATTAAAAACAATATTTTATGTACATCTAGAGTTCTAGATCTAGACCTGTTATCACAGCCGAGGATTACTAATGCTACAAAGCTTAGACATTTCCATATCCATTCCGTATGTTATAATATGGAAGCTGCAACGAAATGAAAAAAAGTCATAAGTGTAACTAATTAAAAAGATTAGCAAATAAAGCGCTTCGTAATACAAATTATATTTATGGATACGTTACAAGCAAGTTAAACACAAAATATACTATGTGGGCCGATCAAACATCAACAAGATTGATTCTAAGCGCGCAACTTTGTAGGAAACGGATGGCGGCTTCTAACGTGCATAGGTGCGGATGTAAGCAAGATTGAAGCTCACACTGATTCGATTGTAGCAGTTGGAGCAACAGAGGAATCCTTTCATTGTACAAAACAATTTACAACCACCAGCCGACATTCTGCATCGATCAAACACTGTTAAGGGCTCGCTTGTTTGCGTGGTATAAAGAACTCAAGGAAGGACTTGAACAGGTTGAAAATGAGAAACATGATCTTCCTCGGACAAGATTCGTGACTTCTGAAAGTCTACAAGACATTCGACAGTCACAGAAATTTCTGCACAGATGGGACTAAGTTATGCGAGCTGTCAAACAATTATGAGAAAGGACGTTATGCAGGATGTTACATCGAACAATAACATCGCGCGAGACTTGAGATTCTTCTTTACGGTACACTCGGCCCCAAAATGCAGCTGTAAGTTGCGCCAAATTAGGGAAAATAGAGATGGACTCTACTTGAATGTCTTCCACATAACGTTGTTCTATTGCCTTATAATTTTAATTTATTTGGACCGCTTAGAGAAGCATAAGAACAAAGCATTAAGCTTAAAGAAGTATTATATGAATAAGGAGAACTTATGTAGAAAAATTATGTTTACTACATTATTTTACTAAACCAATAATATTTTCAATAATATTTCTCAAGTGTACATTAGAGTGGTTCCCAAATCCTTATGTGACTAGATAAAGCGATTTTTTGATAAATGAATGTGCCCTCATGAAAAAGATCGATTATGAAGGTGAGATATTTAAATATTTTTGCACCAATAAAAGAAAAAAAAACATAATATAACACTTTTTGAGCAAGGATTTTTATAACAAAACAAATACGTCGCATAATTACAAATATACCTGCGGATCAATTGTCGTTGGGACTGGTTGTGGTTCGTCAATACATAAATCTGAATCTGAATCGGTTCTTCGGAGGCTGTTTTCCTAAAATTGAAAAAAAAAATAACACTTCATAATAATTATGTGAAGATTTAGTAACGAAATAAAGTCAAGAAAATTAATTTGACAAGAGGGAACAACGCGGTTCCTTCTTCAAAAACCCACAGAGAACGTATCAGCTATAATTATTAGGTACAAACACAGCTAATAAATTGATCGATTATGCTGTGGTCTATTAAAGAGCGCAATTTGTTTTTGCTCAGACTTTAAAGAGAGTTAAAACGAGACAAAGTTATGACTGACATAAATCCGTCTCGCTTTAATCTGAGCATAGTTAAAGTACGTTCTATCTATTTCAGCCTTATTGCTAAGATGAGCAAATCAAAGTTTCTAAATTTAATATATAATATAATTTTTTTTAAATTCTATACAAGTTAGTCCTTGACTGCAATCTCACCTGATGGTGCAGTCTAAGATGGAAGCGGGCTAACCTGGAAGGGATATGGCAGTTTTTATTAAACCTATAATCCCTTTGGTTTCTACACGCTAAATCGATTGGCGGCACAGCTTTGCCAGTAGGGTGGTAAATAGCCACAGCCAAAGCCACCCACCAGACCAGACCAGAAAGTTAGACACCTTTGCGAGTGCCACTGCAAATTTCTTCAAATCTATAAACTGTTCAGCCGTAAAAAGCTAGCAGACAGACAGACACACTTTCGCATTCATAATATTAAATTATGGATTTATGGTTTGGGGTGTGTTTTGGCCATAGTCATGATATACTCACAGCTTGTGTGTACTGTCTGGTAGTGGTCAAAACCCTGCCCAAAGGCCTGAGGAAGGAGGGAAGCGTTTCAGTCAGCGGCGGGCGAGCGTGAGTGAGCAGCGGTTTGAGCAGCTTGGAGTCCACAGCGCCCCACAGTCGAGCTAGTCGGGCCTTTTCCCCGCCCCCGTCGCCACTACCATGTGGGGTGTCCTGTTCACCAACAAAATAATTCGTCTTAAGAACATAGAAAATTTTTGGTATGGCATAAACATTTTTAAGTATAGAATGTACCGGCTATACTCATGTATTTAGTCGATGTAAGTCTTAACCGCGACGCGCAGCGAGCCTATCCTATGAAAAAGGACCTTGGATGGGTTCGAAACTAGTCAGACTTATATCGATTAAATACATGACTGTAGCCGGTACATTCTATACTTAAAATGGTAATCACTCACGATTAAACATTAAAATTAACATTTTTTATAGTGGGGAAAAGTTTCAGTGCCATCCAGTTTGCTAAGTTATGTGCGGTTATCGAAATAAGTACCTACTTAAATGATTTCATATTATATACATAATTGATACATCCTTGAATTCCTTGATATATTATTGCTCTTGCTAGAAATGATGGAAACATAAAATTATCCTTTTACTGGATACACCGTAAAAGATGGAAGTTCATACGATTAATACATTACTAATTACAGATTTATCAATTTTTTACGGGTTATTGTTCAAACAAATGGAAGGAAAATCAATCAATGAAAATTGGTGTAGCACGTTTTCATTTTGTGTTACAGAAATATTCCCAACACAAAATTCACAAATATTGTAGTAATGTCACATAGCCAATGCGCTTATTAGTGTGTTGGAAACTGAACAAATTGACTAAGTACAAGTGTAAATTAAAAATTTATAACACCCCCGTCAAGTGAAGGTGAATAACTTTCAAAAGGCAGAAGCGATTTTCTTTGATTATAGCTAAAAACACTCTCGATTAAGCCACCTTTCAAAAAAAAAAACTAAATTAAAATCGGTTCATTAGTTTAGGAGCTACGATGCCACAGACAGATACACAGATACACGCGTCAAACTTATAACACCCCTCTTTTTGGGTCGGGGGTTAATAATACGAAACTCGACAATTTAGGTCTTATCAAAGTATTATTATGGACTGGTTAATAAAATATAATATCTGTACTTAGTACTAATTTAATGTTTTTGACACATTTATATTTAAAAACTAGATGATGCCCGCGACCTTATCGGTGTGGATTTAGGTTTTAAAATTTCCGTGAGAACTCCTTGATTTTCCGGGACAAAAACAAACCAATGTGCTTCCCCGGAACGCAAGCCATGTTTGTACTTGTTTGTAGCACATTTCTTCAAAATCGTTCAAACGGATGGACCGTGAAAAGCTAGCAGACAGATAGACACACTTTCGGATTTATCTAAATATCTAAGTATGGATAGATTTCAATATTTACATATTTCAAAATACATATGGCATAAATGTAAATTGGATGCTTGTAACAACATAATATCACCTGCTTTATGATTATGTAAGAGTATATATTAGTATAAGTAATTAAGTTGAAAATTAATTAATGGTAGTTATTCATTAAGATATGTTGTTACAATTGCATATTGGCATGCATTCACGTGTTAAACTCATGATCATGCCATACTATTTATAAAAAAATTGCAAGAAATAATAATTTACATACTTCGAAAGAGTTAAGTTGCCAAGGCATAACCACTTCATTTTCGCCTTTGCCCCATTTTACTACCATGCGGCCGTTCTAGACATTGAAACCAAATAAAAAAGAAAATAAAGTAACATGCAGTATTTGTGGTTTTGGTGTAAAACTGTGACCCAAATGCCTTTTCGGTTCTAAGATCTAGTTAAAAGATAATTATAAAATAAACTTTTTTAAATAAATTCAAAACTAAAAAGACATTTTCACACCAGAAATGGGAAGTCAGCCTGCAAATGGTTCCTGGTTATTTTATCATGCTTTGTTTAAATCTTGCATTAAGAGTTAAAATGTTAAAAGTATCCGTGCCCAATAGTTTGATTGCAAAGTTAGATCATGCTGTGTTAGAATTTGCGAGGAGGATAAGAGCCAACAATTGTGCAGTAAGCACGAAAAGTATGTCAATATGCTTAATAAGTCTTTTCTTACTGATGCCCGGTCGCTACTGGGCGATTGAGCGGGGTCCAAATTTCGGAGGCCGAAACTTATTTCAGCAGGCTGAGCAACAAATATTGATCCGTCAGTCAAGGCAATGGCCAAAATAGGATTTTAGGGATAGGTACGTAGATGAATTATCAACACAGAAAATAGTAGACTTCGACTTAGTCAACTTCAAGGTTCTAAACCGATTGTAGTGAATTTAACACAAACAACAACAAAAAACAATAATTTTATTTGCCTGTCAAATTGTCACCTTTGTGTATTTTATTGTTACATTAGATTTTTTCAAGTTACTTCAGGTCTGCGATGGTATTTGAATGGTCAAATCGTGAAAATTTCTAAAAAATAATCATCATAAGTATTTGGGGTTGGGGATGAAAATGAAAGCATAATGGGACACGTAGCGGGCGGCCCAGGTGGGTGCAGGCGCGTCTTGCGGGGCGGCTTGTAGAACAAACTTTTTCAAGAAATATAAAAGAAGGAAGACGCGCGGACGTGTCCTAATCGAGATCATATTCTCCTATTATCGCTAACTAGCGATAAGGCCGCCTTCTGTATCCTCCTTGTGTCCGTGTTTTCTTTTTCTTTTACTGTAATCCTTCTTGTGGTGGTACAAATAAAGAGTAAAATAATAATAATCAAGAGTCTATGCCATAGTCTATAGTCGCTTGGCCGGGTGCCAAGCGACTATAGACTATGGCATGTTGCCCACTGCCCGCCGCGCAGGACGCATTCGCTCCCACCTGAGCTTCCGACTTAAAGCCTTTTGTGTACATGTATATACATACCGGTCTGCTTGTTTCCGTGGACTGGTAGAGCTGCCACAATAAGGTCTGATTAATCACATGCGCGGTAACGTATTTAAGCGAACGCTTTACTCGGCGCTATGAAAAAAACCTGCCATGATATCTGATCCTTAGGGAGCTCTTTAAAATCATTTTGCGATGACAGTATTATTTAAGTATAATTAAATGAAGAAATATAAGATTTCAGTTAGCAGAATGGAATTATAAGAATTCTGTTATGAAAATAATGAATAATGAAAAACATTTCAATCAATAAAATAAATCATAGTTTAAAATAATACTTTTTTAGGTAATAAAGGATAAAATATTATAGCAGGCGGATCTGTGCCATGCACTTCCAAATGCACATTATTTTAAAATCATTATATTCCCCGATTCAAAAACATAGCAAGTAAGTTACAATCAATATGTTGGTAGTTATTTGTTTTCCTAAATTGGAAGTGCGTGATAGGCTTATGTATTTAATAAAATGTCGGGAACAATATGATTTGCGATTTGCTAAACTGTGGGAGACGACACAATATAACTATTAAATATCTAATGTATAGCCCTAGAAATGGTACAAAGGTAGCAAGTAATCTATGATAATATATTATGTTTACTGTATGTGTGTACTGTTTACTCTATTAGTCACTAAACTACCGTCGGCAGAACAGCGTGTTTTTAGTAAAAAGCAACAAAAAGAAAGCGGTAAGGACCAATAGAATTTTCTCCAAGAAATTGAAAAAGAAGTAAGTATTGAAAGGTTGATTAGCTACTTTTGGAACATTCAAAAAAGAAAAACGTTTTGTTTTAAAATTGAAACACTAATTTTTTTATGAATATCCCCAAAAATATAAATAAACTTTACCCTAATACTAGAGATAAACTAGGAAATATACACAAGTTAATTCAAATGTGTTATGCAAAACTAAAATAACCAACTATTTACTGAATTAGAATCGCTTACTACATTGCGGTGCATACAGAGCAGTTCTCCATATTAAAGCAAATAATTACTTACACTTCTTACGTCGCGGTAAGGCAGCGCTTCGTTTTCATCGTTCTGCCCTTGTCTATAAAATAAAAAATAATATTTAGACTGAATTAATTTTAATTCTTTCGGCACTATGCGGAAGGATCTGGGAATCCACTGCATTATTATCCTAAGATAACTGCAACTAATGTGATTAATAGAAAAAGGTGACGACCGCGAGGGTCTAAGTTGGAGCGCGCTTGTCTAGAAGATGTAGAAGGTATTTAGGTTATTAGGCAGTAGAAAACACGGATGCCAGAGGGGCATTCTACACCTTAATGGTTCGCATGTCACGCAAAGAGAGAGAGGGAGACGGAGAGAGAGATTACCCAGTAGGTATGCGCAAGTAGGCGAGCGCATGCGTGGCGGCGCCGCCCTGCAGCACGACAGTGGCGATGACGATGAGCGACGTGGTGGTCAGCATGGCCTGCCGCGCCTCCGACACCGTGTTGCGGATAGCCAGCGCGAACGACATCGCGCCTCGGAGACCTGGAAGTTGCATATATTTTAAGCGGTACTTCTTTAAACGCTTTAGGGAAGTATTTTTAGTGAAACTTCTTTATACGCGTAGGAAATACATGCCGCATTGAGGTTATTTTATGAAAACTTTACCGAAGTAGAAGAGCCGTAGAAGAGCCTGAGCCGGTGCAAAATAGAGTTGAAGACAGATATCATTTCATCAATGGTATCAGCGTTCGAGACTACTGATCAGTGGATTTTAGCTACATCCTCGCGCAATCGATTTAAGTCCATTCTCGAAAATCTTTGGTATGGCTTTACAAGGCTTTAATTTATGGGACAAAAGACTGAGTTGTGATAGCAAAAGGTAGAAGCATCGCACTGCCCAAGCTTCTCAACATAGTTAATGGAATATACAAGAATGAAATCAAGGGCGATCAAACTAAATTAAGTTGCATTTAAACTTACCAGAAAAGAACAGCATGTGTTGGAAGTTCATGGGTATTGGCGGTTTCCGTCCTAGATTTAATAGGAACGATAGCGGGTAGATATTTACTGCACGGCCGAGCATGGAAGTTAGCTGTCGTTCTAGTTAAAGAAATAATTCGATCCAACAGAGCTAAAAATAAGACACTTGTCCTAAATTAAAGCTTTGAACAAATGTTATTTGCAAAGCCTATGAAATTTTCTTGAGGTTTTGTACTATGTTACAGAGGATTAGAATTGATTATAAACATGAACACAGTTTTGAGAAAACTAAAAGTTTTAATTCTTTGGGAAGTTTACTTTTAGAAGTAAACGCGAATATATTTGCGAAAGTGTGTTTATTTACTGGTTTATTGGTTTGTCTTTCAAATACATTGCAACGGAGCAACAGATCGACATGATTTTTTGGCATATATATAAGTTTCCACTGGATTTTGTGGTGTACAATAAAAGTATATTCATTCATTCATTCATTTTTAAAAACCTAAATCCACGCGGGCGAAGTCGCGGGAATTAGCTCGTAAAGTTATAAGTGGGAACTTTTTTAAATGTTGATTTTCAAAGGATACAAATCCAGCAATGATGAACCACGGATCAAAGTGATGTTTCGGGAATGTGAACATCGATACTCCGATGTACGTGAAGATAAAGTTCTCGGCTAGGAAGTTGAGCAGCTCGAACAGCTGTTTGGTCCTGTTCCTGGAGTCGGCCGACAGGTTGTTGTACGTGTAGTGAGCCTGACATATGCCGCAGAATAGTACGGCCACCACACCTGTAAATATGATTATAAATATGATAGGGCTTTTTTTGTTTTCTTGTATGTTTCTCAATCCATTTAAGTATTTTTTGTTTGGACGACTACATCTTCCAGTTTAGTGATTCGTCTTATATCTTTGCATCTCTTCCTGTCCTTTCTAGTGAAGCCTAACATGCTGCGTTCCATACCTCTTTGGCAAGTCCTAATTTTTGTGAAGGGTTTTCTGGGTCAACGCCCATGTCTGGCATCCGTAGGTCAGGGTAGGAAGAATGCAAAGGTTAAAGAGTTTTCTTTTTGAAGACATAGGGTACTGGCAGTTCTTCATGATCTCTTTGAATGACCAATACTTTCTCCACGCGTTTGTTACTCTTCTTTCAATCTCTTGTTCCATTTGATTACTGAACGAAATAAGTTGACCAAGGTATACATATGAGTCTACGTATTCTATCTGTTCGCCCTCCAGTGATGTTGTTTCAGTATTACCATTGGTCATAACCTTTGTCTTTGATTTGTTCATCGTCAGTCCCACCTTCCTACTGTTATCTGAGAGTTCTTGTAACATTTTCTGAAGAGTTGTAGATTTATCGGCAATAAGTATTAGGTCATCCGCAAATCGTAAGTGATTTCGTATAGTTCCATTAATATTGATTCCATAGTTCTGCCAGTCCATGTTTCTGAATACATCCTCCAAAACTGCTGAGAAAATTTTGGGTGAAAGCGGATCTCCTTGCCTGACTCCTTTGCGGATTGGGAATTCTTCTCCAATTTTTTCTAGTTTTATTTGGGCTGAGCAGTTGTTATATATGTTTCTCAGAATTCTTATGTATTTTCTCGCTACTCCTTGATTTTTTAAGGCTTTCCAGATACTATTATGTTCCAATGAGTCAAAAGCCTTAGTGTAATCCACAAATGCTAAATAAACAGTTTTATTATATTCTTGGCATTTTTCAATCAATTGCTTGACTGCATGCATATGGTCTGCTGTAGAATAGCCTGCTCTAAATCCAGCCTGTTCTATAGGTTGCTGCTCATCAAGTTGGGTTGTTAACCTTTTTAAAATTATTTTCGAAAATATTTTATATAGATTTGACATTAGGCTAATTGGTCTATAATTGCCAATATCGTTTTTATCTCCTTTTTTGTAGATCAAAACAATAATACTCTTGACCCATTGGTCGGGAACTTTTTCTGATGTTAGGATTTCATTAAAAAGGGTTGATAATATTTTTAGATTCTCAGATAGGGTTGATTTGATTATTTCGTTTGATATATTGTCAGGTCCAGGGGATTTACCGATTTTCTGTGTTGCAACTGCTAGTTCAATTTCACTTTCCAGAATAGGTAGTATATCTGTATCATCGACTTCATCTAAGGATAGGTTTTCTGGTTCGCTATTTTGAATAGAGTACAGATGGGTATAATATTCGGTAGCTACGGTCATGATTGATTTTCTTTTCGTTTCCTGCTTGCCATGTACGTTTTTCATATGTGGTATCCAGTCTTTTTTGTCACTCAATTCTTTTAAAGCTTTTTTAATGCCTCCAGTTTTCGCAATATGATAGGTTATGCATTTCATCCTTCGTTTTAAATTGTCCTTTTTAAGGTTATGGCTAATTTGCTTGCTGATATTCGTAATATCTTTCCGAACTTCTATATTTCTCTTATTTTTTAACATTTCTTTCCTTTGTTGTATGAGATGACTTGTTTTTTCACTTATTTCAAGTTTATTGGTTTGTTTAATTCTTCGACATGCTTGTAATTTTTGAATTAAAGAGTCATAGATACTTTGAACCTTACTTTTCCCTGTTAAACTGTTTTGCGTTGGTTGTAATATGCTCAATAATTGTAAGTTATTGCCAAAGTTCCTTCGTGTTTTATTCGGTTCTTTTGCGAATAATGTCGCCCTGACCATTCTATGGTTGCTGTTAAAGTTTAGGTCATGCAGTATGCTTACGTCACAGAAAGTTTTTGGGTTGTTGGTAGCTATATAATCTATTTCATTTCTGTATTTACCATCAGGTGACGACCATGTCCATTTATTTTTTTGATTCTTTTTGAAGAAGCTGTTCATAAATGATAAATTATTTTCAAATGCCATATCTATCATTCTTTGTCCATTGTTATTTCGCAATCCACTACCAAATTTTCCTACGACTTTTCCTTCATTTTCCCTTTGTATTCCAATTTTTCCATTAAAATCTCCCATCACTATCATATTTTTGTGTGTTTCTTGAAGGGTTAGATTTAATTCATTGTAGAATGGACTGGACACATGCTTCGAGAGAAGTCAAAGAAATGGACCCAAGCTATGACAGAATGGGAAGTTAGGGATGGCTCGAAGCGGAAAAAGGGAAGACAAAGAAAGCGGTGGGCCGATGATATAAAGAAGACGGCTGGGTCATTGTGGACGAGGCAAGCACGGGATAGATTCGTTTGGAAATGTCTGGAGGAGGCCTATGCGTCGGAGGACGCGCTGATTGCAAAATAACCAAAGTGCGAGACTTAAGTTAATTATTGTAAATTTATTCAGCAATAAAGGCTTTATTTATTTATTTATTTATTTATGTTTCTCAAGATAAGGTTCAATCTTTCCTCACGCTGATCGTCAGCGCTGACGACCAGCGAGTAACTCTGGTCTGCCAACGCAATAATTCTGAAACGCTTTATAGTAAATTATATCTAGGTATCAGCTACAAAGATGAGATGTGGGGAAAAACCAGTCTTAAAAGATTTTTGTTAATGAATGAATATAATATTTGATTGTTAACATTGTTCTTAATTTTAAATTTATTAAAGATGCGAATTTAAACCCAGAATATCAGTGATGATTTCCAGCTAATTAAATAAAATAAAATCGGAGCGCTGAATAATTTTTGTCTGCTACTTTTTTCCAGTCCAGTCCATTCGTTAAGTCCATTTTAATATTTGGTATAAAGATAGCTTGCATTTCGGGATGGCCACAGGCTACTTTTTGTTACGGAAAATCAAAGAGTTCCCAGGGGATTTTTAAAAAACCTAAATACACGCGAGCGAAGACGCGAGCATCATCTAATATTCTAATATAACTCAGCGTAATGAAAATAGAAATTCTTACCTGTAAGTTCAAAGACTTCGGCGATAAGGAAAGCGGCGTAAGAAGTCAGCACGAACAACGCAGATTCTAGTAGCGGCCAATCTCGCACATGAGTGAATTTAGTCATGTGTTTCTTGATTAAGGAATCATTTTTTTACTAGTACAATGTATCTAAATAGTATATTTGAATTAAATAAATTGCACACTGCCACAATGCAATGGATTAATAGGTGGGTGGGGATGGACTCGATTTCAACCACTTTATGGTCTACAGACTGAAGCAGGAAGCTGTTTATGAAATTGCATACAAATTAGACAAATACAAACCTTCTGTATAAGACCTCAAGTTACAAATTTTCACGCCTAAAAGGTTTTTACCTAAGCCAAAACGGTTTTTAAATAGATGAGCTGAGCATAAAGCATTGGCCTCTTCTCAGAAGGGTTAAGGCCATAGTCTGCCACGCTGGCCAAATGCAGCTTTCACACACCTTTTAGAACATAATGGAGAATTGTCAGGTATGCAGGTTTCTTCACGATGTTTTCCTTCACCATTAAATTGTAGATACTCCAAGAAAAAACCGTTTTGGTACCGTTGAGTTGATAAATTTCCTCAATGTCCAGTCAGTGAGATCTGTGCTGTAAAAAGTAATGTAACTTTAATTCAAAGTATGTATCCTTCAGTCTTACCCAGCGATATCAGTATACACAGGATTTGTAATAAGTACTTACTTTAAAAGCGGTCCGAAAAATAAAAGCAAAAATGATAGTTTGACCTTATTTCAAATTAGCAAATTAGACTTATTGCTTAGGTGCTATATTTATTTTCGAAGGAATATTTTTGTTCCCCATTAAAAAAAACCTGGCCATTTGAGCGATGCCACTTTGTTCGTGATCTGTCATCTATATCTTACCACTTGAAAAGTTTGATATATTACTCAATATTAAAAGGATATCAATGCAGTCAAACATCCAATTAGAGCGCCGACCAGTAGCGAGAGGCTGAAAATTCCAATGAAGTCGCCGATCGCCGCAAGGAATGCAGTTATTTCGAATCCACCATCGACGGAGTACCTCTTCTCGTAGTTTTGTATGGCTCTAAAATCGTTACACCGTACTTTAATGTTGACGAAATAAAGATCTTTCTTTATAGTCGTATTCCTCATTTCTGAGGGTCGTGGCCCCTTTTCATTAATCCTATAATGGTAGGAGTTCTCTTGGGATACTAATGCGGTGGGTTCCCAAATCCTATCGCAAACAACTCGACTAAGAGAACGAAATTTCGACTCTTAGGTTAATTTACAGTTATTAATATCATTAGCAGATGTTAGTGATAATAACCGGGAGCGACGGCTTAACGTAGTCTCCGAGGCAAGGAGGAACACCCGAAAAAATTACCTACCTATTCTTTTTGATACAGTCAGGCAAAAGTAAAACATTATTGGACATCTGAGATTGTTAAAGGCACAAATACAAACGCAATTTTGATTTAGGTTGTACCGATGGGGCTGGCATATAGCCTATAGGTCATCAATAAAAGCCCCTTAAAACATTAGAATAAAAAAAATACTAACGCGGTCCATTCGAAATTTTTATCGATGGGTTAAGTTTGAAAAGGGGAAAAGCTGGTGTGTAATTACAAATAACATCTAAGTAGAGCTTTCAACGCTTATTACTTAGAAGGTTTCAGTTTACGCCGAACTAATTAAAATATCATTGACAATGCCTGCGTTTTAAGGGTTCCGTGCTCGAAGGGTGCCAACGGGACCCTACTACTAAGATTCCGCTGTCCGTCCGTCTGTCTTTCAGCAGGCTGTTTCGTGAACCGTAATAAGCAGAGTTGAAATGTTCACAGAATGTGCATTTCTATTCGCGCTCTAACAACAAATAATAAAAATTTCAAAATGGCCGCCATGAAAATTAAAAAAAATCAAAAAGTGTTCTCTTCATGTGTGAGTCCGACTCGCACTTGCCAGATTTTTTTTTAAATTGTTTTGTAGCGTTATCAGTAAACCTTCGGAGACTTCGATCTATAGGAAATTTTATACTAAGAAGCGAATTAGCGTTTTAATTTTGTGTATGTACTACAGTTTCTTTCTAAACAGTTTTTGAGCTTTGCATAGTTAATCTTGCAATGCGATCAAGTACTTATTCAGGAAAATTGTTGGATGGCTATTTATACAAAACTAATAATACCTATTATTTTATTTTCTAACTTCAACATAATATAACGATAAAATAATAATTTAATACCAGCTCATTTGTTAATAGGTACTTTCCTTATAGACAATATTTTCCTTATACTCAACGGACGAGAGATATCAACAGGGCTCTCTCCGTCACATAGTAGTTCTAATTTCATTTGAATATTAAGCAACCAAAGTCCATGAAATTTTGCAGACATATTCTAGAAACTAATATCTGTGCCTGTGGTGTTTTAGATTTTTCTAAAAATATGTAGTTTCAAAATTACAGGAGCTCAAAGATTTGTATGTGAATTTTTAAGACCGCGTAACTTTGAAACCAAATATTTTAACAGAAATCTGGAAAACCACAGGCATAGATATTAGTTTCTAGAATATGTCTGCAAAATTTCATGGACTTTGGTTGCTTAATATTCAAATGAAATTGGAACTACGTTTATATGGAGCGAATGACGGAGAGACCCCTCTTAACATCTGAGTACTCTACTCATACATATTTTTATCTATGATTTATTTAATGCATACCTATTATATTATGAAGTTTACGAGAGGTATTTGTTAAATTTTAGATCACAAAAGTCACTATTTGTTTAAACGTCTTTGCAGAACGAGCCTTCTGTGCTTGTAAGGTACTATTAAGTATTCTGTATATTAGCGAGAGCATATCGATGAATCGTATAATTATAACATTATATTGTTCTAGTTTTTTCTACAATAACATGAAATTGAAAGAGGTGTTATTTTATATAAGGGATGGTGATAGTAATGGAAAATATTATAATTACCCGCTCAGTACTAAAGCCACTGCATCGTTGAGAACACTTTCGCCGAATATCATAGCATACAGATTGACGTCCACCTGTGGATGAATGAGTTTTTGGTGGTTGCCTTGTAAGATTTCTATGGTGGTACCGTTTGACTGAGACGGCACGTGGGGTAAAGCAGGGTTGCGAGTGAGTGCCAGTGATGTTGAATTCCTTAACAGGGCTCTCTCCGTCACTCGCTTCATACAATCGTAGTTCCAATTTCATTTGAATATTAAGCAACCAAAGTCCATGAAATTTTGCAGACATATTCTAGAAACTAACATCTGTGTTTTAGATTTTTCTAAAAATATCTAGTTTTAAAATTACAGGGGCTCAAAGATTTGTATGTAAATTTTTAAGATCGCGTAACTTTAAAACCGAATATTTTAACAGAAATCTGGAAAACCACAGAAATAGTATATAATATTAGTTTCTAGAATATGTCTGCAAAATTTCATGGACTTCGGTTGCTTAATATTCTAATGAAATTGGAACTACGTTTGTATGAAGCGAGTGACGGAGAGACCCCTCTTAATCTATACGTCAACTGTCACTCTCCGCATGCAATACCGTGATCGTCACGAGCTGTCTCAGTGAAACGGTAGGTTCACGGTATTTTTACGAACCAAAGTCTAAGCCCTAATTCGCACGAGCGTTAAAAAAGCGTTGCGTTAAAACCCGGCGTTGCGCTGAGAATGCAAAGTGCGCGTTAAAAAAGCGTTGACGTGTGAACAGGTACATGGAAATGCCTTTGTTCTATTTGAACGCTTTTTTAACAGACGTTAAAAAAGCTCTCGTGCGAATGAGGCCTTAGTGCAAGTTTTCAAGTAATTAACGTGATATGTGCGTTAACTTTAATGTGTCACTACTTAAATATATTTGGTCATTACCAAAATCGTTTGGCAGCGTCATTGCCACAGACAAAACCTCCCATTACACCAACTCTAAATCAATTTAGAAAAAAAATGTAGTTCTTCATCGCTGGGAATCGATCACGGCCTAGAGCGACCCATTCATAAGACCAAAGCGCTCACCACTGCACCCGGCAGGTTTTCAAGATGATAAGTTAAACCTTGTTAGTGATAACGATTATTGTTTTATCTTAATAAAAGATTACAATTTACAATATAAACATTAATTTGCTTATCATGTATCATATTGCAGCCTAGTCCCATTACATTTTCGCTTATGTGTCTGTTTCACCTTACAAAAGGTGACACTTCAATATGTGCAAATATGTAACCAAGTGGTTTAATAACTTATACCTACCATTATTGTTTTAATAAGTATTAAAATGACTACATTTTTTACATGCATATGGGCCATGACGCCTAGCAATTAAGACGCCCACTTCTTATTCTGGAAGTCTGGGGTTCGAGCACGCACCTCTAACTTTCTGGTGTTATGTGTGTTCTAGCAAAAGCAATTAAATATCAATTGCTTTAATTGTGAAAGGAAAACATCCTAAGGAAAACTGATGTCGGAGAGTTCTCCATAATGTTCTCAAGGCGTGGTGAACTGTGGCCAAAGACTTCTTGTTCTGAGAGGAGACCAATGCTGAGCATCCATAGTGACAGCACACCCATAGTGATTGGGTTGATCATGATGATGATATTAAGAACATAGTGCATTTAAATGTACTAATTTTATTACCTTCAGCTTTATACAATTTTTGATAATATTGATTCTAATTAATATAAGATTAATAATAAGACAAATACGTATTATTCTAGTAATTGCATACTGCATTTGCGGTTGCGGGAATCTTATTGCGTCACTGTGAAGTGTGAACCATAGCTATTAATTAATATATCTAATTAGATACTTGAATATTGAATGGTTGATCCAAAAGTAAAGAAATTGAAAATATGCATTCAAGTTTTTATTGGAAATTGGGCTTCGTCGGCGTGAACCGAACAAGAACATAACCTCGAAGATTATTATTTGAAGTCTATCTAAATCTAACATTGTATTGTTTTGACTTACCTTCAGCTGTGAGAAAATGGCGAGAACAGTTAACGGATCCGTGGGCGAGATCAAAGCACCGAAGTACAAGGTGTCCAGGAATGTGAAGCTAGCAGCTAGAGATGCCGGCATCAGTTGCACGCAGCCATACATTAGAGAACCAATGACTAGAGCGGAGAGAGCTGTGCCCACCATAGCAAATGTCAGTATTGCACCTAGGTTGCGAAAGAAATATTTCTGAAATAAAATGTTTATATTAAACAGACTTTTTAATCAATAATTAATTATAATTTTTAACTCAGTGATATATATTTTTTTTAAATAAAATATCAGGCCTTAGTAAATATATTCATTTTTCTATGGCTTGTGCTTGTCTTAATCATTTTTATAATATGTATCTAGTTGCAAAACACTAAATCATCCATTCTAGTTTTGTATTTGAAATATCAAATACAAAACTAGATGTGTAGAAATGTGTTTGTCAAATAAACTGAAGTTCAATAAAGCTTGCGTTGTTTCGAAATAGCGGCAATTTGTCTTGATTCTAATATTATCAAAACTAGCGATCACCCGCAGTTGCACCCGTGGGAATTTCTGAAAATCCGGCCTTATTCCTAGTCTACATTATACAAGGATCATCTATGCAAAATTTCACTTCATGGATCCAAGGGTTTGGTCATTGATGAATCAGCCAGCGAGTCTAGAATCTAGACTTTTCTTTTTCTATATATTATAAATAGATTAAACAATATAATAAAATAAAAGTTTTTGTTTTTCATTTGGAAAATAAAGAAAATAATAATATGCAGAAAATAAGTAAATCATATAATTTTATATGTACTTAATTTTGCAACTATAGAAACATAATAAAAACTCACTCTTTTCAGACAATATCCAGCATGGAATATGATAGGAGGTAGGATTATATTGAAAAATATCTCAGGGTCAAATGTGGCTTTCAGGTCAATTTCATTTTGCTCCAGATTGACTATCTCACCCCTGAAGCTATATGCGTATGTCTTGTTTGGTATAGGCGCTTCTAAAAATTGTTTAATCAATAAGTAAAAAAAATATATACTAGAAAATATATACTAAAAAAATGGTACAGGTTGTATTATAGTTTCAAAGCAGTATATACAATATTATGCACAAAACAGAATATAATTAAACTTATTTATGGATGTGAGTGTTCCATATTATAACAGTATGTCTTATTAGGTATAAATCATTCATTAATTTACAACCCTCCAATTACCTTTTGTTCCATTTTTTAATTTGCTATTTATACAGAAAAATATGAATGACATATTATTATTGAAATGAAACACTGTAGTTAGTAGGTTATTTATATTAATTAAATAATAGTATAGTAACCATTTAATTTCACTATCAACTAACAGCCCAAATGGATAGTGAACTTACGAGTACATATATGTAATCTGTCGATAAGTTACTTAGCAACATAACAGTTTTTAGAAAAACACACATACTTTTTTGACAAAATATAACAATGTTACTAAATAACTTGTTGATAGATTACATACAGAATTGATTGATTTATTATTATTTTCAACAATAATGACTAGGACTGCAAAAATATATTTTTATATAATTATTGTGTATTAATGCTGTATGGTATAAATTGTCTCATTGTCCTCAATATCCATTGGCTGTATAATGGTTTCCAGTAATTTAAAAGATAACAACTGCTCACCACCAGAGGATATTTGTATTTTGTCAGGGAAATGAAATCGCACAATGTCTGGTGGAACAGACAAGTTGTATTTGGCATCTGCATCTGGATGAGCATCAATATAGGTGACTTGATTTGTACTGCTTGCATATCTGATTATTGCTCCCACTATAAGGCCTGGGAATAAAATTGGATATTAATATTTTTATCTAACAAGAAATAGGATTAGACAGATTTTTTTATTCAAATGAACTTTGACAAGTACTTTTGTACTTTTTAATGCATCTACCACTGGTTCGGAATGGCCATCCTACTGAAAATAATAAGAAAGAAACTCTACTCTTACTACCACTTGCTCTTTTCAAAGATTTTTACAATATTATACTATGTAGGTATAAAAGTAATTGCAGTCTTGCACATTGCTGAAGGGAGCTGTGAGTTAAATCCATGCTCTTATAATATTTACATTCTTTGATTGTATAATTACTAAGTAATTATGATTTTTTCAGGAGCATACTTTTGATAAATTAAATAAAAGGCAAGTCTGCAATAAATTGCAAAATTTTGTTATAAAAGATAACACTCATTTTTACGAAAAAATTACAGATTTTCTTGAGGCTAAGCACAGGGGTTGCAACTAGCAAGCTTTTTATGATTTCTAGTATGCATTCAGCTGAAGGCTCAAAGCACCAAACTTTGCCAGTGACACTATAAATATTGCAATCCTATTTGATTGGCTGACACTCCGCTCAAATTCATAGCATGTTATTTATTATAAGGCATAGTTATTTATTAAGCAAAAATTGAAAATAGTAAACATTGCATAAATCAAATAATATTCCAATCCTCCAGTGTAACAATACAAATTATTATAAACTACAGTCACTGTATAATCTCAACCCAGAAATATACATATGACATTTAGTCATAAGACACTCCCACAAAATATCACAAAAAGCAGAGTACTTATGGAACCAAGGCCACAATTAAACATCACATGATAATTGAATCAAATTAAATACATTGAATACAAATATTATTAGTTTCAATAAACTTGAGGAACTCACCATATATGACAGCTAGACCAGTTTCGTGCAGCCAACTCACACGACGATGCTTGAAGACCCATATAGTCAAAACGGTTAACGTTAATAGGCATGTATAAATTAAAAGGTTCAAACTATCTATACGGTGAAGGAGAGTCGCCTTTGCATCCAGAGCTATATCTGTACCCGACCCTTGGCATTTTGGAACCAAATACAACAATAAAAAAGAGGCAAAACCGATGGCAGGATTCATTTTTGCACAAATTTCAACAATAACACATCACCGGAAAAATCGATTTTTTTGTTCACTCCATAGGTTCACTGATGAAGTCCAATAAACATAATCAATAATTATGATGACACACCAATTGAAAAGTAAAATTGAGCAATAGGTGGTCTAAGCAGTAAATGTTTTCTTTGTAGTACGTTCAACGTGCGGAGTTTCTGAAATCTCGGTTCTCTTCTCTTCATGAAACGAAAATAATGAAAATAGGTAATTAATTTTCATGAATTTTGTCAAAAAACTTTGACATTTGAGAACTGAGACGACAAGTTCGTGTTCAAGTGACAACCATGTGACAACCTGTGGTGACAACTGACAAGTTTTTGTTTATGCCGAACCAGTGTTTCCAGTTACGATTTTGGTTTTACTCTTGTTTCATCACAGTTTCTGTCGGAATTCACGCTATAATTATTATTAATTTTAATTTAATAATTGATTAACTTTTATTACCAAGTATTGAAAAAATAGGTACTCTGATTAAAAGCCTAAAATAATAACTATCATAATAAAGAACATAATTTTACGCTTTTATTTTATCTTTACGCGATCGTAAATCTTGAGTCTGGTGAAAGAAGGTAGTTATTTGGTCGTCTTTTTCTTCCATTTCCAAAATTATAATCATTTACTAGCTAATTAGGTAGTAACAATTAATAAAAACACACTGTCATTCCGTGTTTTAAATAAAAAACTTTTCCATTCTGCCCTTTTTTAACCCTATTGAGCCTGTCCCTTTTGACAGATCAGTAACCACAAAAAATATACATTTGGGGGCATAAAAATATGTCAATTTTTTTAACATCTAAGGTTGAATTTTACCTCAAGTCACCTTTGATTCTTATTAAGATTAAAAAAGCCCTAAGCCTAACCAGCCTTATCAAATACCTAATTATTATATAGTCATTTCAAGCGTTTCACCCTAAAATAAAGCGAAATAGGTAAAAGTGGAAACACTTACTGATTGTCTACTGATTGTCAATAATCCATAGACAATTTTCCTTTCTACATAGACTTGAAACATTTTATCTTGTTGTCACGGGTAACATTATAAATTTACATGGCATAAAAATTATTAAATAAACTCTGCAAGTGTGACTCTATTGCGAGTCAGACTCGCGCATCGAGGTTTCCGTACTACAGAAGAACTAAAACAGTAAGAATTAATTCTGTTAACGAACCGCAAAACTAACTTGGTTCGTAGGTATTTATTGTTATGTGTTATGTAAAAAAATTATTGGCATTTTTCTGTAAAATAATGGCATTTTTCTGTAAAAAAAATAATATAAACTTTTATCAACCATAGTTATTATTTCAGATTTTTCGATTGAGGGTGGGTGGGAGAGTACCGGACGGTATTTTTAGAATGTACAGCAGCTAAAGTCAACATTTATTACACCTGACTTCACATAGTATCCAATCCAATGATATAGGGCAACTATTATAAACAACTACGCATATGTCGCTAGCTGAAATATTTGACTTTAACAGATATATAGACGGATGGACGTACGAAAGTCGCACCATAAGGGTTCAATTTTGACCATATTGGTGCGGAACCCTACAATGCAAAATTAATGATCAAAGAGGATAAAAACTGTTAAAAGGATAAAAACAACTTGATTTTTGGCGAAGAGATAGTTGAAAGGAGGGAGAGTAATATAGCTACCTACTTTTTATTCCAGAAAATCAAAGAGTTCCCACAGGATTTTAAAAACGTAGATCTACGCGGACGAAGTCGCAAGGCATCAGCTTAACAACAATAAACCTCTACAAACAAAGTTAGTTTTGCGGTTCGTTAACAAAAGTGATTCAATCTTATCGTTTTAATTCTTCTGCTGTTTGGAACCCTCGGTGCACGAGTACGACTCGCACTATAACTGCTTGATACCTAACTATTTCTTAATAGGGCTCTCTCCGTCACTTACTCCTTACAATCGTAGTCCCAATTTCATTTGAATATTAAGCAACCAAAGTCCATGAAATTTTGCAGACCTATTCTAGAAACTGCCTAATACGCCTGTGGTGTTTTAGATTTTTATAAAAATATATTGTAGTTTTAAAATTACGGGGGCTCAAAGATTTGTATGTGAATTTTTAAGATCGCGTAACTTTGAAACCGAATATTTTAACGGAAATCTGGAAACCACAGGCATAGATATTAGTTCCCGGAACGTTTCTACAAAATTCCATTGAGTATGATTGGTTAGTATTCAAATGAGAGACGAACTACATTTGTATTCAAATTCAAATTCAAATTATTTTTATTCAATTAAACTTTTACAAGTGCTTTTGAATGGAGCGAGTGACGGAGAGACCCCTCTTAAAGAAGTTACTTCCTTAGTCTCAGTTACGATTTTAGGTAGGCCTACCTATGTGCGACATAATATTATTGTGATATTATTATAGGTCGAATACGAAGTGAAGGGCGGAAGTTGACTTCTGTGAAGGTTGACCAGCTATTTAGTTCAACAAAATCTACCTACAATAAGACAATAAAAGTGAATTAAAAATTCATAAGTTTCTGGTCGAAGGCCGTTTCCCACCTGATCAAAGCTTTCCATCAGAAACTACTCCATGAAGATGAAGGCAGCCGAGGGGTCCAACTTCAGCCGAGGGCTCTAAGTTTTTGGAACTATGTGTTTTAAAACGGTGTAGGAAAACATCGTGAGGAAACCGGGGTGTCTGATTTCTCCAAAAATGTTCTCAAAGGTGTATGAAGTCTGCCAAATGCCAACTCCCATTTGGTTAGCGTAGTAGACTATGGCTAATCCCTTCTCATTCTGAGAGGAGACCCGTGCGAAGGAAAAAAGATGGATGATAACTATGGTAACATCTATCTATCAGATGACCTATGTCTAGTATTGTTAAAAATAATAAGTTAGGTTATCAGTAGATTTAGCAATGGCTCGGGTGCTTACTTAGTAGATGTCAGAGGACCCGGGTAGGAACTTGAAATAGCTTGTTAATACCTACTGCTCAAATCAAAAATTTATAACACTCCCGACAAGTGAAGGTTACAGTAACTAGAAAAGAGCAAATAACTTTCAATTCAAAATGCTGAACCGATTTTCTTGGATTATAGCTAAGAACAC
The DNA here is from genome assembly GCF_905333055.1 of Maniola jurtina. Taxonomy (NCBI): domain Eukaryota; kingdom Metazoa; phylum Arthropoda; class Insecta; order Lepidoptera; family Nymphalidae; genus Maniola; species Maniola jurtina. Next base: position 10,573,678 of record NC_060030.1, read on the forward strand.
TCTCGATCAAGCCACCTTTCAAACAAAAAAAAAAAACTAAATTAAAATCGGTCCATTAGTTTAGGAGCTACGATGCCACAGACAGATACACAGATACACACGTCAAGCTTATAAAACCCCTCTTTTTGGGTCGGGGGGTTAAAAAAGTACGTAAAATTGTCTAATGTCTATGACTTCAGTTTCAATCCCTAGGTGCCTCAGCCAATTAGATAAGATGGAAACTAAGATTAGGTATTCAGCCGTAGATGGAAATAACCGCCAAATTCTGATATGTACCTAATAAATAGAAGCAGAGAATTTTGTTCAAGATTTATTATCGTCCATAGACGACCTTGTAGATACGCTTTGATATTATAGGTAGGTTTTTAGTTATTGCTTAATAACTTGTTTATTGGTAGGTACGCACTTTTCGCAGTTATGCGCTTTTTAAACAATTAAATATCACATTCTTTAACGTTGCAGGAAAATATGAGGGAACCTGCGTGTCTAAAAGTTCTCCATAATGTTGTCAAAGGTCTGTGTAGTGAATCCGGATTAATCTAGCGTGGTAAACTATATCCAAACCCTTCTCATTCTGAGAGGAGACCTGTGCACAGTTACTAGTGGCCCGGCGACGGGTTGTTCATGATAATGATGATGATGATGATCCTTATCCATACTTCCATACTAATATTAAAAATGCGAAAGTGTGTCTGTCTGTCTGTCTGTCTGCTACGTTTTCACGGCCCAACCGCTTAACCGATTTTAATGTAATTTGGTATAGACTTGGGGTACATCCCGGGGAAGGACATAGGATACTTTTTATCCCGAAAAATCGAAGAGTTCCTACAGGATTAAAAAAAACCGAAATCCACGCGGGCGAAGCCGCGGGCATCCTCTAGTATTATAAGAAAAAAATCAGTAGGTATTTATTATTATTTATTGTTATATGTACAATACACACCTACATATAAACCGTACCGTGACTGACTGACTGACTGCCAGACTACGAACAGACTAAATCAATTGACCTAATTTGGCTCTAAGCTAGGGTTTAATGATGCACAAAGGATTTAGAGAAATGCGTATGGGATCTTTATAAAACTTAAATCTACGGAGGCAAAGTCGCGGGAATAGGCTAGTAATTAATAATTGGTCTGAGGCTGTGGAGTAAAACATTAGGAATCTACGAGTATTTTACCTACAAAACAACAATTGATAGTTATGTAGCCATGTAGCTCGTAACATTTAATTATCTGTTATACTAAGGTACAGCAGCTTACCTAAGTACAACAATTCATGTCCTGTATGTATTTTAAACATCCGGAACTCACGATAGAATTAATAAAAACTTAGATACGTAATAAATAACTTATCTTATATGTATCTGTTACAAGCCAAGTTCGCATGGTGTGCAACATTGATATTTTCCAGCTATGCCCACTTTGCAATGAACTTCAGACGCTTTATGTTTGCAAAGAGCACAGCACAGATTTGCGTCTTGTTTCCTTGGACCACACGGGCCTGCCCGCAAAATTCAAAAATTTGGTTTTTCGCAATTTGTAAACTAATACGACAACGTAGGCTTAATGATATTTTAATTACGACAATGGCAGTATTATCCTCACAGTCATACTTGAAAGGGTCCAGTTTAAGAAATTAATTCTAGTATCGACTATTCTGCCATTGTCGTAATTAAAATACCATAAGCCTACGTTGTCGTATTAGTTTACAAATTGTGAAAAACCAAATTAAATTTGAATTTCGCGGGCAGATCCGTCTCATGCCCCTTAACGGTGTTCTTTGTTATGAAAGAAAGTAAAGTAATTTTTAGGAATAATTATGTAGAATGGAAGGAATGGGGGATCTCCGACTTTTTCTGCGCAAAGTCGCCTTAGTCCGGGCAGTATCACTAACGCCCCGCACCGCAAGCAAGGCCCGTAACATAATAATATCAATAAAATTATAGGTAGCGTGCCATTGAAGTACATGGTTGAGGTCGTTTGTTCGGAAGATTTACTGTTCGTTCATACCATAAAAATCGCTGAAATGGATTACCTGACTCTGTCGTCATCGTCAGACGATCTCTATGTAAGTAGCAACTACGTCGAACTTTTGGTACAAACCAGTAAAAAAAATTATCACTTACTTAAATAAAAAAGAAACTCGGCTGCACAGAAGTCTGCAAAAGTTATTATTGAGATTCATTATTATAACTTACTTCATTGCTTCAATAATATGAACAATGATGAAGTAAGTAGTTACACTCTATGGAGTATCTACCTATCTCAGCCGGGGGCATGTCGATTGCTCAACAAGTCCCCGTCTGCGGCACTCTCTAGCACTATACATAAATAAACATTACATATTATGTACACAACATAAATTTTAAAATCTGTCAACCAACTCGTTTAGGCTCCAGGCGACGCCAAATCACATATTTTAGGTTGGCCCAAAAATAGGGCCAGGCAGGTAGGCACTATAATAGCCTCGAAACTATTTTTTTACACACTCGAAAAAAAAACTCCTCCTCTGGTTTGTCCTAGTTAGGATTCCATACCCAAAGGGTAAAAACAGAGCTCTATTAATGTCACTCTGTTGTCTGTATGTCGGTCGGCCCGTCCATTTGTCTGTTCTTAAATGAATTTCTAAATCAATATTCGGTTTTGTATCAATATTCTATACATAGAGATATTATAATGAGGTTGTAGAATATCCAACCAACAACCAAATAGCAAAATTCCAAAAAGGGGCTTAAAGTAACTACCTATAGATACAATTAATTTCACATATCTCAATACAATTCCATTAACTACTTATTGCTTAAATTCCTCGAAATAAAACTACTAAATGAGTGCCAGATGTCTAGTGCAATACAATGTTATTCTTGCACTCTTTTGATAGTGGAAAATTTATCATCCATAACCGTGGGCTATAATGTAGGTATCAATTAGGTACGTCAAGGGTACGCTGGATATTCATTATAATATGCCCGTATGAAAAATTAACTGGGTAGGTACCTACAGGTAATAAATAATTTATTTGTAGGTATAGAAAACCTCGCAAAGTAGCTTCATTTTCGTCTATTCAGAATTTAGACCAATTTTGACCGAGTCTATTTTATTTGTCAATCATAATATTGTGCTCGGGCAAGGCACGTGAACGCTATGTTCGAGAATGATAAACTTCATGAAGCCAGACTGCATACCTACTGCATACAGAAAGAAGACAAGAAATGTCACATAAACTGGAAAATCCTTAGTGTAAAAGGGGAAAACCAAGTTATTTGTATCAGGTTTGAACGTTCCCTGGTAGTAGGTAGTTAGTTATATTGGACATTATCTTTCTTAGTACATACTTCTAGATCTAGGTGTTTCTAACTAAACGTGTTTTGCAGGTGAGTATTCTTGTGATATTCTCTAGGATTGCCATTGAATCCTTATCTCAGAAATCAGAATATTTTTGACACATAAATCAACATATTTGTGTTATATTATTTTATCAGATACCAAATACCTATCTGCATTTTCTGAACAAATTCCCAAAAAAGTCTGCATTATTTGCCTTTATAAACAAGCTAGCGACCTGCTTTGAATGATAATTTTAGAAGATAGACTTACAAAGTTACGATTTTATTACTTTACTATTTTAGGTAATTTTTTATAATATACAAATCTAACGATTTACGCAGTAATCATCAGGAAAGCTCGCCAATTCGCCGACCTTTCTAACATTACATAGGTAGTTCAGACAATTTACACTGAACTTTTACAAAATTATCACCCAAACCATTTCAAAGAATCCATCGATAGTAAAGTACCTATTACTTTGTATACTTTGATGTATACAAAGTATACTTTGATGAAAATCCATAAAATAGTTTCTGAGGTTAGCATTTTTGTATATATTTACTAAGCTTTATGACATAAGTTCTAGCTTCCCTGTAGTTTCGGAAGTTCAAAATACAGTAGGGAAATAATAATTATATCTAGCGAACAGGTAGTATTAATTACATTGACAGGTATGTTTGAGTTTGCACTTGACCAGATTTTTCTTATTATCAAGGTTGTAGTTATTATTCACGCAACCAATGAGTGGGCCATGAACATTATAACCTTAATTCTAGGCAGGTAGGTATCTACTAGGTATTATAGTGTAAGTTCAAAGAATCTTGCATTAAGTAGTATTTGCTGTATTTGCTGCGTTAGTTTGTGCTGTATATGTATAGAAGCTTTTAGGCCATAGAGCGCTACGCTGGTCCAGTGCGAAAAGGCAAACTTCACACATCCTTGAGAACATTTTGGAGAACTCTCAGGCATCAAAGTTTCCTTACGATGTTCTCCTTCACTTTTGAAAAAAGTGATCAAAGCTCCGAAAAGTTAGAAGTGCTTGCCCAGAATCCAGTCCCCGACCTCGCGAATATAAGGCCCGATGTCTTAGCCACTAGGCTATCACAAGGACAATTAAATACTAATTAGCCAAAAATGGTATAATTGTGAGTACTATTATAGGTAGTTAGTATTTCATAGTAGGTATATTTACTTTATTGCATCACAAAACACAAATGATAGGTAGCAAAAAAGAAAACTTAAAAATATCTACTTAGATACAAAAAGGCGACCTTATCGCTAAATACTTAGCGATCTCGTCCAGACAACCTTAATGCTAGGTACTACAGCAAAAGAACGGATCCACAGCCTGAACCCGGGAAGAAAGTTAACCCCACGTAAAGGAAAAGTTGAAGGTTACATCCGGAGACTGTTTCAAGTGTGGATGCTGAAACAGCTCAATGTGGCTCTATTGGTGGCGAGTTCACCATATTGCTATTTTCATTTTATGATAAATATACTAATATCTAAAGGCTTGCTGAGCAAAGGCTACAGTGCGCGCTAGTCTGGCGCGCGCATTGCACGTCGAGTCGACCCTAAAAGAGATCAAATCAGCGGCTCTACAAACGAAAATTATAAAGCTACGTTTGTAGCGATGCGTCGATTCTAGTTCTTACTTAACTTATAACACATTCCATAAGTGATATTCAGAAGTGATATTTTTATTTATTAAATAGAATATATAGTGTAGAAATCAAGATGTTCAAATATATATTTTGTTTTGCGGTTTTAATTTGCCATGGGTAAGTTTTTATTGTTGTTTATATTTTACGACACCAGTATTGGCTCTAATAAGATAATAATACAATCATCTGATATTAGCGACCACAGAGTAGAAAATCTAGCGACCTTTTTCGGTTTCGCACGGGTAGCCAAAGTATTCTCAGATTTTACGTTATGACTATGGATGAAAGAGAATGAAATTTCCTAATAGGTCCAGTTTAAGAAATTAGCTCTAGTATCGACTAATTTGTGAGAATAGTCGATACTAGAGCTAGTTTCTTAAACTGGACCCTTTCAAGTAACGATTTTTATATAAACCTGTGAGGATGATACTGCCATTGTCGCAATCAAAATACCATAAGCTTACGTTGTCGTATTAGTTTACAAATTGTGAAAAACCAAATTAAATTTGAATTTCGCGGGCAGGCCCGTCGCTTCCACCTTAAAATATGACCTTTAAATAAACTTCTATTATTATTTAATGGAAATGTCATGAATTACTTATCTATGGCGTTTCGTGGTGCGTTCGTTTAGAACGTTTGCTATTACCATGTTTCATAGGTTCTGCAACATACTTTTCGAAAGCAAAATTATCGAAATATATTAAAGGTAATGGTGACAGATGATGACTGATTGATCTATCAATGCACGCCCAGTTCAAACTACTGGGCAGATCAGACTGTATGACGTAGACATCCGCTAAGAAAGGATTTCGGAAAATTCAGCCCCTAAGGGTATAAAATAGGGGTTTGAAATTTGTGTAGCCACGCGGATAAAATTGCGGGCATAAGCTCGTTACTTATAAATGTTTGTCGCAAAAAGGATAAAATTCATAGTTGCTTTTAAAGCAACTGACTACGTACGAGTAGCTTAGGTAAAAATGTAATTTTAGATACAAATGCGTATTATTATTTCACTTTGCAAAGTATTTGAGACAGGTAGGTAGATATATTTTATCACTCGTGTCTGCATTTTGATGTGCAAATAAAACATGCAGGTACTCAAAAACCAACCAAGTGCGACTCACATTCTGAGAGGTGATGGTTCCGTAGCTTAGAATGAAACATTATTAGTATGTGTTCTTAGTTATTTATTTAAATTAATCTACTGACAAAAATAAATGCCTTTCATTTGGGCCAGCAAAGCAAAGTTTGTAAAAGTTTATAATAGTATCCGGTAGTATTTTCATAAACTTGTATCATATTTTGGTAAATAATTACTAATATCAGAGTTTTTACTGTGCATCTTCGTCTAAATAAGAGGGTAGGGAGGGGAGGAAGGATATGCCGAAGTTTTTTGCGTGTTTTTGCCCATTTTTCATCATAAGTCAATAAAGACCTGTTTTTTGGATTCTTTAATTAATTATTATTAATAAGGTTGGACAGGTATTATTTAACACTGTTTCTTTCAAGTCGATAGCATTAATAGTCAGTTGTAATGGTCGGACGGATAGAACGACAGACGGACTCTGTCAAGCGGAGTCAAAGTGCGCTCTATAGATTTCAACCTGAAATCGCTTATCGCTCGTTTTATCGCTCAAGCGTTAAAACGAGACAGATTTATGCCAACGGAATAACACTGTCTCGTTTTAACAGTGTCTTAAGTCTGAGCAAAGTGTGCTCTATAAAACTCAGTCTTATTATAATCGCACCGCCCTAATGCGATTAAGTCTATAGATTAATCCGCTAGTAGCCTAGTTACTTAATATTTCAAGCTCACCCGACTATGATTAGACAACAATATTATTGATGAACGTAATACATTCCACTGAAATAGGTACTTGTAAGAATAAGGCTAAGAAAATATTAATAGGTAAGAATACTTTTTTCGACCATAGGTAAGTTCCTTGAACGAAAATGAAAATAAAGTAGGTGTCTACAGTAATAATGTGTCAAACTTAATATAATAATATTTTCCTCAACATAAGTGATGTAATTCATATCATATTTTGAACACTTTTCCCTTTTAATATCGATAAAGATTTATCTTTGGATTATCTATATTCACCTTAAAACTTGGCCAAGGGTGAGTCAGAACCGCGTACCGAGGGTTCCGTAGTATGATCCAGTGCAGTGGCGATTTGTAATTAAAAGTATGTAATAATTTCTATCGCGTTTGAGGAAGCTAAAATAAATAAACAGAGCAACTTCGAAATTAACTGTTACTCGTGCGAAATTTTATTAAGAAGGTATAACAAAATTTACTATCTATATACTTTTGTATGTAATTGGTGCATATTATTTGTAAGTTCATATAGACACGTGAGTATAATCATTTAATGCACAGCCTTATCGCTAAGACAATGACTAAAGCCTTGTAGGTATTCCTTTAACAAATAACTTATTTAATTGCTGATAGCTGATATTATCGGCTAGACTAAATAGTATGAAAGCTATAACTACAATAGTAAAGGCCAATTTTAATTACAGTAAGTAGGTAGATAGGTAGGCACCTCTAGCTTGTGATTGATTTATGAGATTGTAACTTTCTCTTGTTGATTATGTTCCACATATAAAATATTATGGTATACCTGCACGGTAGGTATAGTGCGTTTCATCGAATAGTACCTATGGCATTATGTTGGCTCCCCTGTCTGTTGGGTGGTCATTGGCACCATATTGGCATGAGAAGACGCAGATTTTGTTTATTTTCATTTGATTTTCATTTCATTCATTCAGGAAAATCAAATGAAAATAAACAAAATCTGCGTCTTCTTATGCAAATATGGTGACAATGACTTGGACAGACAGGGGAGCCAACATAACGCCATAGGTACTATTCGATGAAACGCACTATACCTACCTAACACAATTCAGGTTACAATATTATTACGGATATTGATTTTTTAAAATTTTAATAAAGTAGTTTAGTATGGGTTTTTCATAATTTAACTCAGGAGGTAAATTAAAAAATAAGACTGTATCCGTATCTATTGATAATAATTAGTAGTACTTAGTAAGATTTGCGATGTAATGACGCACCCAAAATTACTATATTTCAGGTCTATTTTAGGTATCTAAATCGGTTTACTGCTTCTTTTTTGCTCTTTCTCGTGTTAATAGGAGGTTTTACAGATTTTACAGATTGTTAAGCTGACCGCGTATTCATTTATAATAGGAACAATCAGTAATCGATATCAAATTAACAGACAATCGATATTAATCATAACCTTAACTTACGAACGTGTGCCATATGACATTACCTACCTACTCGTATTATTTCCCGCAAAAGTAAGTCATGACAGCAGAAGGTTTTCCTCCCGGAAACAAGGAACAATTTCTCGTAACTCGTATCAATGTCATTTTGCTTTGTACCATATACCACTAATTGTATGCAAAATACTATGTTAAACTGTTGAATAATACCTAGACAGTTGTATGACCTACATTATAAGTCTACTTACATGGTAATCTATGCTGATAAGTTGTATAGCGAAAAAGTATTTATCGAAGTGGGCTCAAGCAAACGTTATTTGACTCTCATTTCAATACTAACCAATCAAACTCAATGAAATTTTTAGATATGTTCTACATCTATGTCTGACTCTATAGTTTCCAGAATTCAGTTAAAATATTCAGTTTCTAAGTTGCATGGTCTCAAGTATTAACATACAAGTCTTTTTACCTGTGTAAGTTTAAAACTAGTTATTTCTACGGAAATCTGGTAGATTACAGACACAGATATTAATTTCTAGAATGCGTCTACAAAATTGCATCGAGTTTGATTGGTTGATATTCAAATGAAAACCAAACTTCGGTTGTGTGGAGCGAGTGACGGAGTAATGTCTGACGGGCTACACGCAATGCCCAACAACGCCATAAATATGGCGATAAAATCAACGTGTAAACTGAGTGGCTACACTTGAACGGTTAACGTCTAATTCCAATTGAATTGGGTTTAAAATCGTCTAACGCCAAACGGCAGTGTGAATGCCGTCGTACGTTGGTCGTGCTACATCTACGTTTAACGGGAAACGTTGTTGAACATCGCGTTGTTGGCCATTATGTGGCTTAAAACAAATCAATTATTACCCAAGTCCCGATATTATGATCAAGAATTTGAACTTCATTCGTTTGCCTTGAGAATTAAAATAATGAAAATGGCTTCCAATATCGTAAATAATAATTTATTAATAAAATAAATTAAAACAATATTTGATTTTTGTGTAATTTACAATGTTAACGATTTTCATAACGACTAAAAGACTGGCAATCAGAGTATTTTAAAGTTATAATTACCGGTAATTAAACACCAATTCAATTAATATTACGTAAGCCTCTATCATTAATATTAAAGGACAAACGATTACCAACTACATTTTTATGGCTATATATAAACTACTTAAGTATATTTAATTTTATTCATTGAGCATTTATTTATTTATTACTATAGAGTTTTTTGTTATAGCCTAGGGCGTATAATAAAATCTTTAATTGCATAAAAAGATCTTTCAAAAAAAAAGTCTAGATCACAGACTTTGATATTGTAAATTACCATAAATGACATATTTAGGTTGTTAGTGACAAGTAGTTACCTCCTACATAAGGAGTTTTTTTGCGAAAATATTCAGCACCGAAGTTTTTGCATTTGCATGTAATAAATAACTTAATTTTTTTTCAAATTACGTGTCTATCCACTTGGCTACAATTCAAAGTCCTGACTGACTGACTGATTGACTTATATATCAACACACAGACTAAATCGCTATTCCTATTGACATGAAATTTGAATAAAATATACCTACAAGTGTAAATTAAAAATTTACAACTCCCCCGACAAGTGAAGGTTACAGTAACAACTAGAAAAAGGGTTGATAACTTTCAAACGGGTTGAACCGATTTTCTTGGATTATAGCTAAGAACACTCTCGATCAAGCCACCTTTCATACAAAAAAAACTAAATCAAAATCGGTTCATTAGTTTAGGAGCTACGATGCCACAGACAGATACACAGATACACACGTCGAACTTATAACACCCCTCTTTTTGGGTCGGGGGTTAAAAAGGCTTTGAATTTTGGAAGTCAAAATTGTTGACTTTTCTTATACTTACCAATCCTGTTTACGTTACACACGTGATGCCTAAAAATATTTCAAAATTTAAATGATACAGATAATAATTATATAGTAAGAAACATCGAATTGCGGACATATGAAGACACGTGCCTGTAAGACTAACTGAATCTGTTGTAGGTATTTCGGGTTAACGATCTCTTCACAATACAAAGCGGACGTGCTTATTGTCCAGTATCATTGAGAAATGGATTTATTAATGTTCAGAGACGTCCTTGCTAAAGGACGCTAATGTTACACGATACTCGAATAATTGTTTCTATCTAGCTCAAATCTGAATAATATTAATACTGCTAAGACTTTAAGTACATAGACTTTGCATTGAAAGGAAAATAGTTCATTATCTTTTTTATATCGATTGCGTGTTTGCTGTCAAGAGCCGATGGAAAAGTACGGAATTTGCAGATTTCCGATGTCCTTTTAAAAGGACTCACCTTATTTGTTATATGCATCGATGGTTATATGTAATAATTTTTTTAAGTAAGTAAACAGTTATTCAATAAAGCGCAGTGTAGCACGACCTCCACCCCGCTACTGGACCGATGACCTAAAGAAGGAGGGATGAGGAAGGCGGAGGACCGTGTTTGGTAGCGCACACTTAGAAGGCCTATGCCCAGCAGTGATCGCATACCTACAGGCTGATGGATGGATTAATGACTTATTCCATTATAATACTTAATATAAATTACCTACCTACTGAAAATTAAATAACTGAACTAAATATACACCTATTATTATTAAATTAAGTTGAACCTGAGGCTAATGTTTTAGAATAACATTGTGAATAAATTATAATTTTGTACGAGCATAGTTATTTGTACCTACAACAGTGATTGTACAACTCCCTAATATTATAGAACATAGCTGACAATATATAGGTACATACCTACCTACTTGTAATAAAACCGTAACAGATCGACAAAAATTTTCTTTCTCTATACCGAACGAACGCTATTGTTTTTGGAGATGAAGATTTTTCCTATACTTGTAAACTAGGTATATTTTTTTTATTACTCTTATTTTAATTTAAAAAAAAAAAATTTTACAACCAATGATAAATTTTGTCAAGAGGCGGCTTCTTCCCTTACTTGAGTCAGAGACTTTATTTACTTTTAGTATTATGTGATTATACTATTACTGTTTGAAAATGAACAGAGCAGTTTAATTTGGACCCATGTTAATCGTGGTATTCTATAATACTGGACAACATTGGGTACTACTGGACAACTAGGTACCTATATTATTAACCCGGATCATTAGCTAGTTGCGTTCAAATCCGTTCATTAATTTCAGCGTCTCGTCAAACCACGCCGCGCCGTGCAGGGAGAGACCAACAGACAAAAATAAAATAAAAAATGGTTTGGGCTCTCTATCTATAATAATGGTTCCTTCAATTAAACAACATGTATAATGTACAGAAATCGTCCAGTTATAGTTTTATTATAAATAAATAATAAGTGCCTATTAACAAAATAAACATAGATAAAAGTAGATAAAGTAATAAACAATTGCAAAAGGATAGTTAACAATATTCTTGTCATAATGTTTTCCCAATAGCAAATTAAAAAAGATAAATGGCGAAGTATTATTTTGTGGTTTCTTGCAATAAATTTGTAATTTGTTGGTATGATTGCGTCAATATGAGAATAGGTACTCGTAGATGGAATATAACAAGATAAAGTTAAACATCACTAACCCCGACTACCTAGTACCTACTATACCCGCGAACTGCCGATAGGTATAGATACGTAGATTTAATAAAATTTTTTTTCTGGCGCTCGGTGTATTATAACAATGATTATTATGAATATTTATGTTATGAACTCAGAAATTTTTCATTTGATATCCCACTCGATATAATAGCAAAAAAAAATAGGTATAGCTGATAGTTTTCTGATAGCGTGATCGCTATTTTACGTATTGAATTGCTCGAAAAACTTATAAAGTCTATTTTTAGTATCAAACAAGCAAGCAAGCTTTATAAGTATAAGTATGATGATTTCCTTTTCTCACACGTTCGAAGGAATGGCACTGCGCCTTTAAATATTTGTTATACTTAGATACGAGTACCTACCCAGTTTAATTTACTGGTAAAGCCTTTGAATGCTCAGAATGGTATTTACTAATGAGTTAAATATTTGTCGTTTCACAGATATGCCGAAATATTAAATTTGGCGGGTGGCTCCAAGTCCAATTATACATTCCCGAAAGGCTTCCTCTTTGGAGTCTCTACCGCAGCCATACAAATCGAAGGAGCATGGAACTTAGATGGTAACATATTTTTTAAATCTTATTCTTATTTGCTTTATCTTAACACAATATAGTTAAGCGGTGCCGGCCTCCTATTCGGAGGACCCGGAAATCAATTCTGCGCTCGGACCTCTGATTTCTCGGACTTATTTGCGTTTTATTAAATATCACTTGATTTAACGGTGATGGAAAACATCTCGAGGAAACCGGTATGCTTGGGAATTATTAATAATGTTCTCAAATATTACGCACCTTTGAAAACATGGAAAATTCTGCCAATCCGCACTTGGCCAGCGCAGCGTGGTGAACTATGGCCAAACCCTTCTCGTACTGAGAGAAGATCCGTGCTTAGTACTGAGCCGGCGATGGATTGATGATGATTGTGATAAAGGCTAGCTTTAAGATTTGTAGTAATATTTTCCCCTTCGATATATTTTTGATCCAGACAATACAAATGGTTCAAAGATATTTGAAAACTTATAACCATCTCAAACACAACAATTAATGAAACAAGTAATAAAGAGACTGTTTAAGGTAGAAACTGGTTTTATAGAACTTCTAGAGTTGACTTTCAACTTCATGGTACAATAAAATATTACTTATTTTTTTAATTCGCAGGAAAAACTGAAAGTATATGGGATCGCTTAGTGCGGGTAGATAAAAATTTTACCAAAGACGGTTCCACGCCTGATGTGGCAGCTGACTCCTACCACTTGTACAAAAGGGATGCTGAGATGATCCACGAGCTTGGTGTGGATATCTACAGGTTCTCGATATCCTGGCCGAGGATACTACCAAGCGGTTTAGCCAACACAGTGAACCCGCTCGGTATACAGTATTATAAAAACCTAATAAGTGAACTCGAGAGGTATAACATAACTCCGATGGTGACCATATACCACTGGGACTTGCCTCAGAAACTTCAGGACATCGGCGGCTGGACGAACGCTCACATAGTCGACTACTACACTGATTATGCTAACGTACTGTTTGAGAACTTTGCTGATAAAGTAAAGTACTGGGTCACTTTCAACGAGCCGATGCAGACTTGCCTTGAGGGCTATGGGAGTACGTACAGAGCTCCTGCTTTGAACCGTCATGGTGTTGCCGAATACCTGTGTACTCACAATCTACTGAAAGCACATGCGAGCGTATATCATTTGTTCGACAAACAGTATCGTCCACTGTACGGAGGTAAGCAATTTTTTTATAGTATAAACATAAAAAAAGTGTAAAAATGTAAAATTTATAACACCCCCTACAAGTGAAGGTTACAGTAACTAGAAAAGAGCTGATAACTTTCAAACGGCTGAACCGATTTTCTTGGATTATAGGTAAGAACACTCTCAATTAAGCCACCTTTCAAACAAAAAAACTAAATTAAAGTCGGTTCATTAGTTTACGAGCTACGATGCCGCAGACAGATACACACGTCAAACTTATAACACCCCTCTTTTTGGGTCGGGGGCTAAAAAAGATAAGTAAGTATAGTTTATACCTTTATTCATCATCATAAATTCATCTACTGTGCATGGGTCTCCTTTCAGAATGAGAAGGATTTGGCCACAGTCCACCAAGCTTGTGCAGTGCGGATTAACAATCTTCACACACCTTTGAGAACATTAGATATGGAGATCTCTCAAGCATACAGGTTTTCTTACGATGTTTTCCTTGATATTTAAAAAACCTCCGGAAAGTTAGAGGTGTGTGCCCCGAAACGAATCCCGGACCCCCCCGAATATGAGGCTGACGTTTTAACCACTGCTTATCTTTACTATGCCTTAGAATATGTTGGATACCCATGATTGATGGAATGCTATAATACCATGCAGAGTTCCCATGTTGTAAACAACTTGTTCAATTAGTAGTGATGAATTATTTATATTGTGTACAATCTACTTCTATTCATTTTTCAAATCGCTATCATAATATCACAATGATTAATATAATAAAAATAAGTGCATGAAATTCGCGCACTGATAATTGTACTTACTAATAATACAAACATGGCGCAAAATTATTGATTTGTATTATTGACATTCAAATAAAAGTAAGGTTAGATCTATGTTAGACCCTTTTTTCTTTTTGAGGTATTCCGTAGCTTTTATACCGTACCTACCTACCTACCACTGGGACTGAACTGTGTATGTTAGAAATTTAAATCACAGATTTAAAACATGAATTCTTAATATCCTAAGCGTGAGAATCTTTGTGGTAATATTTTCCCAAATTTTTACGAAGATAAGCAAATTTCGTCACTAAGTATCTATGCCTCCAGCGAAGAGAGAACTTAAAAAGTTCAAAGTTATTAGATACTAGCTGATGCCCGCAGCTTCGCCCGCGTGGATTTAGGGTCTGAAATCCCGTGGGAAAGTTGTCACAAAGTTCCTCTATCGATTAAAAAAAAAAATTACGCTAATCGGTTCAGAAATCTCGGAGATTTCGGTGTACATAGGAAGAAAAACACAACTCCCTTTTTGAAAGTCGGTTAAAAAAGTAGCCTATTTTACTCCCTGATCAATCCTCTACTTGTCTGTGAAAACCCCGTCAAAATCGGTCCAGCCGTTCCGAAGATTAGCCTTTTCAAACAGACAGACAGACAGACAGACAGACAGACAGACAGACAAAAATTTTAAAAACGTGTGATTCAGTGTTGGTATCGTTCAAATAACCATTTGAGCTTAATATGAGGTAGTTATTTCGAAATTACAGACAGACACTCCAATTTTATTTATTAGTATAGATTATTACTACTTAATTAGTTTTTATGAAAATGTTTTTATTTTTCCAGGTAAAATCGGTCTGTCTTTAGACTCAAATTGGGCAGAACCCAAAACTAATTCTTCGAGTGACAAAGAAGCGGCGGAGCTTTACTTACGGACCCATGTAAGTATACATATAATATTACTTATATTTTGATATTAAAAAATATCAGCAATATTATATATCAATAAATGTACCTACCTACCTAGTAGTTCCTACCCATTTTGTGTAGATGTATACTAATTTTAAAGTAAAGTAAAGTAAAATATTCTTTATTGTACACCAACAAGACATAGTAATATATAAATAACATTATAGATTTATGTACAAAAGGCGGCCTTATCGTTAAAATAGCGATCTCTTCCAGGCAACCTTAGGGTGAGGAGATAATAAAAAAAGTGTAAAATTAAGAGCAGTTGGCTCTTGTAATATTATGATAATGGCGTATAAATAAGCACAATAAGTTTATCACAACTATGTGATCGTTCAAAAATTTATATCGCTGAATGTAATTTATTAATTTATAAGTAACCTTTAACACTCGATGATGATAGTAGCCATCTATCAGTGAAATAATTTTTTAACACTCGATGATGATAGTAGCTATCAGTGAAATAATTTTCAGAATCGAAGCATTGGTTCTGGAGATTACCACCTACATTCAAACTTACAAACTTTACTTCTTTATATAAGTATTTAAGCAATTCTGTCTTATGAGATTCAGTATTTTCTTATTGACATGACCTATTAAGACCTAAGAACGAATAAGAGGATTTTTATCTTCTAACGTCGTCATAATTATATAGTTATCTTAATTATTATAACTGTTATTATTTTGGGGTAATTATTTTATATATTAGGTACCACGAGGCATGAGCCCACTTTACCTATCTACCTAATGTACGTATCTGCAATTACAGTCAAGCTGAAAACTTAGTAGGTCAAACAAAATCGTATTGAATTAAGGCAATCCGATCTTATTTAGGTTCCTACGAGTAGTTACTTTGCCATCAGCTTTGTATATTTTATTGTAAATTTTATATTAAAAATACTTATACACCTACACAAAAATATAATGGACCGATGACCTAATGAAGGTGACGGGGAGCGGGTGGATGAGAAAGGCGAAGGACCGTGTTTAGTGGCGCGCTCTTGGAAAGGCCTATGTCCAGCAGTAGACGCATACAGGCTGATGGAATGAAAAAAAATTTGTGTTTCTATTTAAAAAGTACATAAATTTTCAATCAAACCAAATAATATACAATAAGAATTAAATAAAAAATCAGTAAAAGTAATTTTTGCATAGTGTTTTCAAAATATATTTTCAAATATAAATACCTACCTATCAAAGTAGGTAGTACCTATAATCCGCCGATAGTCAATACGAGTCTTTAAAATACTAAATTTGCTATTTACAGCTGGGATGGTATGCACATCCGGTGTATTCAGCAGATGGGAACTATCCACCTGAGTTGATAAAGCTCGTAGACGAGAAGAGTCGCCTGCAAAACTATAGCCGTTCCCGCTTGCCCAAGTTCACACCTGAGGAAGTCACATACATCCAAGGCACCGCAGATTTCTTCGGTCTCAACCACTACACCACTTACTTGCTCAGTATGGCCGACGGTGAAGTGGGAAGAATACCCTCACACGAAAATGATGTTGGGATCGTCCGAGTTCAAGACCCGAAGTGGCCTTCGAAGAGTTCTTCCTCTTGGCTTAAGGTAAAACTATATTATATCTATGGTTATGTGATATACGAATAACTACCTCCAAGACCAAGACACATGTTTGCAACATGTTTGGATTAATCTGCAAAGGAACAAACTGATTTTGGTGGGATTTCCGCAGGCAAGTAATACCTATGCAAGCATAGACCTACGAGTATATAATACTCTAAACAATCTACTTTTTATCCCGGGAAAACAAAGGGTTTCTGTTCCTACGGGATGTTTCATAAATCTAAGTCTATGCGGACTGATGATAAAACATTGGGATCGTAAGCAATAAGAATACGATGTAGCAGTTACTACCTATTTATTTATTTCTTAGTAGAAATAGGAACAGTTGGGGTCCCATAAGCACTTTTGAATTACGTAGTACAGACGATAAAAGCAATCGCATTTTAGATTCAGCTATTTCCCTAGTTTCATTAATATAGATATTGACTATAAGTAACGTTATATAGTAATTTAATTATTTTGGTCATCTTTTTTTGAATAAAACATTATGTCTATGTACTTATACCTACTTAAGTTGATCGGTGACATCTTAGACGGCCTCCTATTCGGTTTTGGACCTCTAACTTTTCGAAGATTTTAAACAAACAATATTTCTCGCTTTAATGTTTAAAAATACACTAAACTAAACTTTTACTTAACTTTAGAGTTCTCCATAATGCCTTAAAGGATGAATTGAGAATCTCCCCCATTTTTGAAGTCGGTTAAAAATAGAACAAATAAAGCACTAGGTACTGCACTGCAGTGACCCTGGTGATCTATATTACTGTAGGAACTGGTTATTTAAAAAAAAATAGAACTTTTTGCTTAAGAAATTTATTATTGCCAAGATCCGTTACAATAGTAATTTAATTTGTTTCGCTGTAAACCTTTGCACCAAACTGATTTTAGCACCACCACCAACACCACCCACTTTTCCGAGTAGTAGTAGTGGTACGGAGCGTAGTATAAACGGGAGCCCTAGTAGTAGAAACAGGACGCTTAGTAGTAGAAATAGTTGTCGGAAAAGTAGACTCAGACTCCTCAGTAGTAGGAACAAGTCTCGGAGGAGTAGAATCAGGAACCTCAGTAGAAGGACTAGCAGTGCTAGAAGAGTCACTTGATTGGCATCCTGCTTGTTGGGGTTGATCGCAAACATGCTTTTTAGGGTTAAAATGCAATCCGGCTGGGCACTGTCGGCATATCGGTGGTAGATCGGCGCCCAAGCAATAGTAGAAGAGCTGGCAGTCATCTGGATGCGGCAGAAGGTTGTCTGTGATGGTCGCGTGGTCGCAAGTGACGGGTGTCACGCTGTTGGTGATGCAGCGATCAGGAATATCTCGTTTGGCTTCATGCCTGTGACGATAAAAATTGAATTAGGATTTGTAAAAATAAATAATAATACAGCGTGTAATTGGTGTGGTGGTGGAGAAACAAAAAGTGAGGGGTACCTTTAACGTACCTACACATATTATTTGCTATAAACTTGTGCCGACGCGACGTCCAATTTAAAAAATAAATCATCTGAATAAAAAAAATGTGTTATTTCTTGTACGATGTTACGGAGTATAATCTTTTAATTCAGATACAAGTTAGCCCTTGACTGCAATCTCACCTGTTGGTAAGTGATGACGCAGTCTAAGACGGACGCGGGCTAGCTTGGAAGTGGTATGGTAGTTTTTATTAAACCCAAACCCCCATTGGTTTTTACACGGCATCGTACTGGAACGTTAAATCGCTTGGCGACACGGCTTTGTCGGCGGAGTGGTGACTAACCACGGCCGAAGCGTCGCACCAGACCAAACCAGAGAAAATTCAAAAATTAATAAAATTCCTGCCGGGAATCGAACCGAGGATCCCTCACTGATAAGACCAAAGCGCTCAGCCAGTGGTCACCCATTGCGTTAGGGAAGTCGTCAAATTTGCAGGATTTTCATAATTGCAGAAGTATTTTAAAATATTCCTTTGAGACTGAACACTTACCTAATTAACGCATTGGTGGACCGGGCTTCAGTGAAATTAATAGACCCCACAGCAAAAACCAAAACGCACAATGCACAGATGTTACCAAAGTAACCCATTTTGGCCACTTTCTCGTGTACCTTTGGCGGGATTTGATACAACAGAAAACAGATTTGCACATCGCTTTTATAGTGACAGATAGACTCAAGTGGTTGAGTTCTAGTGCTTATTCTGAATCAGCACTCGACTCAGGTACGAACAGGAAGTTTTCAACTATGTTGCTGATAGATAACTAATTATTATTTAACCTACCTAATAATATCAGCACAACCCAGGTAGGTACTTACCTACTGAAAGGAATTTTTGAACTAAGTTGCTGCTGTTAGCATGTGCGAATCTTTATAAGGGCTTTTTGGGCTGCAGCACAGAGCCCCGGGGCTATACAGGGCCCCTTGGTCCTTTTAGACAAAATTGTGAATAAAAATAATATTAAAAAAACCGAATCATAAAGTAGTAACCCTGAAATTAAATCTTGTGCACGCCTATCAAATGAAACGGGGGATCTCCCGAAGCTGTTTTTAGTTTTATTTTCTCGTTATTACGCTCTTTTCTTCTACATACTATATTATAGGTACTCCCCGCCATTTAATTTTCAGTATAACTATTTTCTCACAAACGCAGTCATTCACAGTCGAATGGGCTCTATGCATCAGTTCAGCGTGTCGTGTACTGCCATCATTAGCGAAAAGTTTTTGAGAAAATAGCAATTAGTTGATTAACTAGGCAGGCCCCCAAGTAGTATTAGCCCAGGGCCCCATAAACTCATGGTCCATCCCTGGTTGTTAGTAGATAAAATATAATTATTATCAAACAGTGTCTAATAAGAACGGTAATTTCCTTTCCTACTACCTGCTCCTAGATACTTGAATACTTACAGATAATGTTATGTGGTCTTGGTTTTTAGGGTTCCGTATCTCCAGAGATAAAACGAACGCTTATACACACTAAAACTGATTTTTATTCCATTTTTATGCATGATAGTTTTTGATTTATCGTGCAAAATGTCGGAAAATTACCCGAGTACGGAACCCTCAGTGCGCGAGTCTGACTCGCACTTGGCCGGTTTTTATTTTATTCAGTGCCACAAAAACCACAGTCGGTTTTACCGGTCACTGCGTTTACTTCTTATAGTTATATCATATTATAGACTATACTCAGTTTATACATATATAATAAAACTATAAAAACCAGTATAGTGACAAATTGGTAAGGTAGTTAGTATGTACATAATACTTAATCTAGTCAGATTTTTTTTCCAGGGGACGCGGTCTACGGTCAAATCTAAGCTAATTTAGCGATTGTTAGACAATATTAATTTGTTGCTAGGCCAAGGTAATTTTGTTTTGTGATCAAGATGATAGACTTCGCGTCAATGCTAACATCTTACATTGCTTAATGCGCGTGACATGAATTACCAAGGGAATTACGGTACAGAAAGGACGTTTCTGTGTGGATAAATAGTAGGTAGGTTCAAGCAGAGCCCTGGCCCAGGCTATTTATAACCTTATCAGACGATAATTTAATATGGTCAGTTGGACCCCGGTTTTCGTTCGTCCTGACCATGGAACTAGTATGTACATACACATATAGTAATTTTCTTAGTTCAAACAGGTTGTTCAATTGGCAGGTTTTCTATCAGGAATGTGCCTGATACGTAGCGTGGGGTGTGTTCGTCCATTACTTAATTTTCATAGCTTGAATCATTGTATTACCTATATGACGTGATATGTGAATTTCACAAACAGCCCATCTACACATACAAACCAGATAAAATGCTGCCAGCTGTACCTACGCTTTGTCCAACGCCAACCAAGGTACAAGAATCCTTTATACAGTCAACTAAAAGGAAAAGGTACCTAACTGACTGACTGACACAGCATAAAATACTGAACGGAGGAGATCTATTTGAAATAGATGTAGATGGCTATTATGATGTAGACATCCGTTAAGGATTTTTGAAAATTCAACCCTTAAGGCTAAAATAAAATACGGGTTTCACCTATGGTATTGTATAGTCCACGAGGGCGAAATCGCGGGCATAAAGTAGTGTTTCATAATTTATTATTCAAACAGTAAACATTTCTGTTCTCCAGGTGGTACCATTCGGCTTCCGTCGCCTTGTCCAATGGATCAGCAAGACCTACAACAATGTGCCCATCATCGTGACGGAGAACGGCTACGCTGACTTCAGCGGCGTGGACGATGAAGCTCGCGTGTCGTATTACTCCCACTATCTGAACTCCTTGCTTCACGCGATACATGAGGACAAAAGTAACGTGCAAGGTTACTTCGCGTGGAGTTTGATGGACAATTGGGAGTGGGACGACGGTTATGTGTAAGTAGTACAGTGTTTTGATACATTGTGTCCTCTACTCCTTTTTTTTTCTCTCTCGTCTGACTTTACAAAGATTAGCCAATGTCAATTTGTAGTTATTTACAAGTTAGGGAAACTATATAAGTAGGTATGGACCTCGTCTGCGCCGGCGCTCGCCGACACACGCGCGGCACCCCTTTAGAGCGCTTCCCAGTCAGTTCTACCACCAAAAACCCCAGTAAAACATAAAACCCGGCCACATTTAACAAAAAAAAAAAAAAAAAACTCCAAACAGTTAAAGCACACGCGCCACCAAACGCCAACACAGACGAAGTCCTCCTTTACTCCTATACCTACTCTTAGAAAACTCATAAGTTATTAGGGTTCCGTATCCGAAGGGTGCCAAGGAAATCCTATCACTGAGCCTCCGCTTTGCTTCCGGCCGTCTGTCAGTCTGTCTTTTCTATTAGCGGGCGGTTCTAATGAACCGTCTCATTTCAACTCTCATACAAAAAGTTGAAATTTTCAATTTGAAATTTCATACAAAAAGTTTTCTATTACCACTAGTATATAGCAATAAATATAATAAAAATTTCAAAATGGCCGCCATGCAAATCAAAAGTATTTTTTCTTGTGTAGACAAGTTGCTTCGGAACTCTTTGTATGCGAGTCCAAACCGCACTTGAGCGGTTTTTTTTTTTAATTTTGAACTCGCAGATATTTAAGAATAGGTACCAACCTAATACATAAGTGACACGATGAAGATATAGTACAGTTATTTACTTCACAATATTTTTAGACAAAACGCAAACCCATCGCTTCGACTTTTCCACAATGTGCCTCTTTATAAGTACCTAGAAATACCTTACTAGTACCTTAAATCTTAATAAGTACCTAGTAGATATATATAGCTGTTATATATTAGTCACACAAACGAAACACGTTCCTTAACGCAACAACGCATTTGGGATTTGCCAAGGGCGTTCATTGAGACTACATCTTCTCATGTGTTGAGATTTTCTGAAGCATTAGGTTTTTTATTACGTTTACGAATTTAGAATTTAATATTAGGTACTCACTGCACTAACGTAATAATAAAGAGTTTTATCAATTTATATCAGACAGATAATAATAATATTATATTATCTAAGTAGGTACTTACTACTGTTTTGTGCAAATCTATGATGAAAATCATATCAAATTAACACGTATTTTTACAAGCTCATACGTGTAGATATTATTATACTTATCCAAAATGACTTTTAATTTAAATTTTTATCCTACTTATTAATAAATTATCTGGTTAGAGTTTAATTAGATACATTCTTGTCGAGACTTTGAAATTCCAATTAAAACTTTATAATGTTAAGATAATATAGTGATTTTAAAATTTCTTTGTGTTAGTGAGAGTGAATCTCATGTTTGCTATCCTGCCCCTGTCATATTTTACAGGTTACAGGAACCGATTTTCTTGGATTATAGCTAAGAATACTCTCGAATCTCGATCAAACCACCTTTCAAACAAAAAAAACTAAATTAAAATCGGTTAATTAGTTTAGGAGCTACGATGCCACAGAGAGATACACATATACACACGTCAAACTTATAACACCCCTCTTTTTGGGTCGGGGATTAATAAAATCAACTATCAACTGATCCTTGAAAAAGACACCACGCGCGTTGCAAACGTGTCTAATGGTGTGTTCATGATGCGAAGCACGCGGAGATGCAGCGCTCCTACCACAGATTTAAGTATTTGGATTTCTGTGGCCTACCGTCCGCGTCGTCGCGCGATTCAGTGTCACTTGCTCTATTCAGTTTCTCTCAGTAGGTACATAGCTTTTTACGTTCTATATCGACGGTTCAGTAGGCAGACATGCTGCGCGCCTCACGGTGCAGTCACATGAGTAGTGATATTGCCAATGCATCGCGCTGCTGTCGCCCTTTGTCTCAGCGTGGACCAGTCAGTGCGTTGCAAAAAACCGGCCAAGTGCGTTCTGTTTCTGTTTTAGTACATTCTAAAATCTGTTTTAGAATGTACAGGTAGAGCCCTTTTATATGATACCCCACTTGGTATAGTTATCTTACTTTGAAAATTGAAACACATTTTAATTTTTTTTAATGATGTAACCATAAATTCAGTTTTCGGATTTATTCCTTTACATGTGCTATAAGATCTACCCACCTGCCAAATTTCATGATTCTAAATCACCGGGAAGAACCCTATAGGTTTTCTTGATAGACACCACGGTCGGACGGACGGACGGACAGACAGACAACAAAGTGATTCTATAAGGGTTCCGTTTTTCCTTTTGAGGTACGGAACCCTAAACACGCTTTGATTTGTAGTTTCCAAAGATATAGTTAAACTACTATTGGTAGTCTTTAGGGAACATGCTGGGACGAAGTTTTAACGTCCCTCATAGACACATGCAAGGACCGAATGGCTTAAATAAAACACATAGTACTCTCAAATCATGTTTAATTTCACTCTTCATGTTTGTAAATGCAATTGCAGGTCCCGCTTCGGTCTTTACTTGGTCGATTTCAACAGTCCAAACAAGACTCGGACACCGAAGCGTTCGGCGAAGTTATACGCGAGGGTCGTCTCCTCGCGAGGCCTGCCCCCGGACTACGACCCTGACGACTTTACCGCCTTCTCCGGCGCCTCCATGCTCGTCCCGACGATACTCCCCATGTTACCTCTCTATAGGCTACTTGTATGACACGTTACATAACTAAGTACGTATGTAAAACTATCATTACAATAATTATTGTTCAACACCTTAACTTTCGTTTTAACTTGATCCCTAATGGACAGAGACGGGGAAGTTTTCCTATGGATCAGATACATAAAATGAAATTGTTGTTGTGACTTAGGTACTACTGGCTGGGACGGATAAGAAGTAATATTATTGTACCAACCTAGATATTATTTATTAAGTTTTATTGTGGTTTGTGAAAGTAAATACTTAATAAGGAAAATACTTTTCCGTCGTCTGGTAATAAAGAGTAATAAGTGAGCAACTTTAATTTAAACAATCTCTATTTATTATATTGCTAAATTCTCTATTTAATATATTATCGAAATAAATTATATTACACTTTTGGTTTTATTGTTGATTGTTTTACTTACCCGAATCGAATGCATAGTAAAACTATTTAAATTTCTAGATACAAACTATTGTTAAATACCCAGAAATTCAATTGTATTACGCAAGGTAAAATTTTATAAATAAAATTTTGCTAACAACTTAATATTTTATTTAATATTCAAAACTTAAATACTTCTTAGTAATAATAAACGTATATAAAGTAAGTACTATTTATAATGTTCAGTCCTTTGTACAAATTATTTTCACACCCTAGCTCATATCATGATTATATTAATAAATTATGTATTAAACAAAGTCGCAATCCGCACCTTTCTGCGTTTTCCTCTATAACTTCTAAACTTCGTATCTGATTTCAATGCGGTTTTCATCATTACCTAATTAATACCTACACGAGAAAAGTTTATTTACATGTAGGCATAGCACATTCACATTTAGTTTTTAGAATATGTTTAATAAACAGCGTCTTTCGTGTCAGTACTAAGTTCTGAGCCACACCGAACACCAACTATTCAATGTATGCCATCCATGGGAAATCTTATACCGGTCTCTGAGGCTAATATACCTAATACTCGACAGTTATAAGTTTCCTAGCATTGTCTTTCGCGACGTCCCTTCTGAGCTGAGCTTGGATGCAGGCAAAGGACTTGCCCTTGGTTTCTGGGAGCACGATCAGCATAAACATCAGACCCAGCATTGAGAATAAGGAGAAGCCCCAGAATACTGTGTAAATACCCCAGGCGTCCTTGACGACCTGAAACCGAAAATGCATCGTATAAATAAATATAGAACCATCAATTAAATAACATGCTTTACTCGACTAAGGAAGGGTTATATGCATATTCCTGAAAGACCGGCAACACATCAGCGGTTCCTCTCTGGTGCTGCTAATGTTTATGGGCTGCGGTATTCACTTAACATCTGGCGACCCCCTTACTCGTTTGGTCGCTATTTATTATTTATTTAAAAATAATGTGTTTCAAAGTTTTACATCGTAAAACTGTGATGCTTTTAGTGGTCTGTGTGTTTGTTGGTTCATGGGTTAGATCAAAATTGCCAAGTACTCAATAGATTTTGATAAATGAGGTGTTGTTGGTTCATCTTACGCCATGTTTGTCGCAATATTTTGATGA
This sequence comes from Maniola jurtina, assembly GCF_905333055.1. Classification (NCBI taxonomy): domain Eukaryota; kingdom Metazoa; phylum Arthropoda; class Insecta; order Lepidoptera; family Nymphalidae; genus Maniola; species Maniola jurtina. Next base: position 10,599,152 of record NC_060030.1, read on the forward strand.
AAAGTAAGCAGTCCTTGTCTGTCCACCCCTAGATTTTGTTTTATAAAGCGCGAAGCCAAAAGCTCGCGAAGTATAAGAATGAAGTGAGCCTACGTAGCCGTGTGGACCGAAAGGGGGAGGTGGTGAGCGAAGTGAGTTTGGAAGTGATATTCGTTTACAAAAACCTTTAGGTACTTATTGCATTAATGAATATCAATTGCAAACATTGTTTCGGAAAGCAAGTAACTAGGTAGTAGTTTTTGATAACTAAACATTTGGAGCTGAGATTAAAAAATTCGAGCCTGGGCCCTGGGCTTGAACGAAAAAGAATCATTTACAAGATCATAAATGCTGCTAGACACGCAAGAGCAGTAAGAAGCGCATTTTTTAGTACCGAAAATACGCAGTTTCTTTGTTGAAAAGGGTGTTGTTATTGCGTCTGCTGTGGTTTTGCGGGTTATTTTATAGCAAGTAAAATAAAAAATTACAATTACCTGGAACAGTTTTTGGACCGTGAACATAGAGATTCCGGTATAAATATGGGCGACACAAGATGCGTAGAGTTTGACATTGGTCGGGAACATTTCTCCAATAATCACGTAAGGCACTGTCGACAAACCAATAGCATAGCATACGATGTAGATCAGAATTGCTGTTATTGGCAGCCAGTGAAGGTGCTCTACATCTTCCTTATTTTGGGCGTAGAAATAGAAGTAGGTGCCAATCGTTCCGTTCATCAATCCCACTCCGAGTGAGGATAGCACTAAAAGTGGTTTCCTGCCGAGGCGATCCACGAGGACAACTGATAGACAACATGTAGCCACTTGTACACATCCTAGGATAATAGATTCTTTGTAATCCTCTATTTTACTTCCTGTGACCGAGAAGATGTCTTGAGCATATGCAACGACTGCAGCGCTGCCACAAAGCTGCTGAATGGTGAACACACCCAAAGTTATCCATAACGCTTTCCTATTAGTGGCCTCGCGGATCAGATCACTCCACGTCCCTTTATTTTTCATATCTTCTTGCACACTTACTTCTATATTTTTCAATTCTAGTCTTATATCACCACTCCTCAAATGTCGTAGCGATCTTTCTGCTCTTTCGCTGCGTTCAAATTTCAAGTAGTAGTATGGTGATTCAGGTACAAAGATGAATGTGATTACGAAGGAAATTGGCAGGATCAAGTTGATGGCTGCTAAGGTACGCATCGAAACGAAGGGGCCGATGCAGTACTGGGCAAGAATACCGACCTGAAATTGAAACATAACTCAAGTTACTTAAAGAGCAGGGAATTTATAGCGTTAGTAAGTTTTTGGACCCAGTTATGCCAAAATCTACCAAGCCACGTTGCATTATTTCGAAAAAATCTCATTCATTAAACTTGCTCAACTAAATGTAATTTTGGTAAACTCCATCCACGAACCTAGGTAGGTACCTAACTACCTTTATTAATAACTATGTGTATGATAATTAATTTACAAACTATTAACAATTCTAAGTCATATTGGGATGATGAAAATATATGTAATTATTTTCATTTTAAAATAAAATGATCATATTAATACTGGGGAAGGAAGATACATACCTACCTATGAAACTGGAAACTACATGTTTTCATTTATGCAATTGCGTGTAAAGTCTAATTACGACTCTGAATCATGAGCATAATAATAATTCATAGAGCAATTTGTTAGCATAAATTGCAGTTCACAATAAGGTATTTTAAAAACGGTAAATTGCCTACCTAATGTTAAAATGCAAGTGTTTTCTGTTTGTTTTATCGTATACGCAATAGATAAATTGCTGAATCGATTTTGACACCTTCATTAGTTTTGAAGACGGACCAAGTGCTATTTATTATCTTGAGAAAAGATCTTAGTCATATACGAAAACTAATAAAATAATATACATATTATATGAATATAAAAATACATTTAGATATATAAAAAATGGGGTGATAGCCTAGTGATTAAGATGTCGGCCTCCTAGTCGTGGAGTCCGGGGTTCGATCTCGGACACGCACCTCTAACTCTTTGGAGTAATGTGTTTTTAAGAAATTAAGTAATAGCTTTAACGGTGAAGGAAAACATTGTATCGTTAGGAAACCTGTATGCCTGAGAGTTAATGTTCTCAAAAGTGTGTGACTTGGCCAGTGTCATAGACTAGCCAAACCCTTCTCATTTTGAGAGGAAATTCGTACTCAGTATTGAACTGGCGATGAGTTGACGATGAATATATAAAAACGTATTTTAGCTACAAATAAAAAGCTGACTATTTCGGTGATAATGCAACTTTTAAAAATTTGTTGAGGTGTGGTACCTTTATAGCCTAAATATGTACAGCAATAAAGCCTCACCTTGTTCATTAATGTAATGAGGGTAGAGAGCGCGCCTCTGACTTCGTTCGTGGCAATTTCTCCTGTGTACATTGGGGCAACTGTGTACACTATGCCATATCCGAGGCCGGAGAACATGCGGGCGACGTATAGCACGGATACCGACTTGGCTACGATGACCAGCACCCAGCCGATTATAAAGGGTATTGCTCCAAGAAGTAGGCAGGTTTTTCTCCCAAAGCGGTCGGCGAAGTATGCAGAAGGAATAGGCGTTAGGGCTGAACACAGGATCATTATTGAGACAATCCATGACGCTTCATCTGCCGATGTCTTTATATCGCTTTCCTTTGATTTTAGATAAGGTAAAGTGGGCGATGGCCAACCGTAGCAAGTTCCCGCTGTTGCAGTGATGAGTGTTGCTGAAACAGAGAAAAATGCAAGTTAATACTTATTTTTAGAGGATTTTTAAAATCCCAAGCGAACTCTTCGATTTTTCGGGATAAAAGTAACCTATGTCCATTCGCCTCTGTACCTTGCAAGCTGCCTCTGTACCTTTCGTCAACAGTTTAGCTATAATATCGTCATTGTAATAGAGATACATCAATGATACTCTCAGGAAAAACAAATTTTCTTATAGGTTTCAATTACCTATCTAATTTAAAGGTAAAGATAACAATGCTGTCATAATAGTACGTAAATAGATTTGTGTTATACGAAGGGACGTTGATCCAAGCGTTCCACAAAGACATGCTCGTATTTGCGTAGGAAAGTTGCGTTGGAAAATAAACGAAGCGTCGTGAAAATGTTTACATAGATAACGACGTTATAAAATCGAAAGTAGATAAAGAGTGAAATGTTGTTATGCCTGTAAATTGTCTATTTAATGAAGTATTCAAGTTAATAATCTTTACATCAGTCAGTGTTGAGGGACGAATCTTATATCATTGTTTTAAAGGTTAACTAACCGTAAAGTAAATTCAACCATCTGATATGCAAGTGACCTTCAAGTCCAGTAGCATGACATACGGTTAACGGTCCATGTGCAAAATCTTTATCGGAACACTAACTAATAAATAAAATTGAAGTGTCTGTCTGTAATTTCGAAATTACTACCTCATATTAAGCTCAAATGGTTATTTGAACGATACCATGACTGATTCACACGTTTTTAAAATTTTTGTCTGTCTGTCTGTCTATTTAAACGGGCTAATCTTCGGAATGGCTGGACCTATTTTGACGGGACTTTCACAGACAAGTAGAGGATTAGCCAAGGATAAGGAGGAAGGATTAGGAAGGAGGATGTCGGTTATAAATTGATATTGAATTGTATCTATACCAAGTACTTAAAAAATTTGTCGTTAACTTCGAGGACCCAACTCCTAAACACTAACGCTGTAAGGAATGGCATTCCTAAATCCTGGTGATCCCTCGGGAGTTTTAAATAAATGCTTTGAGGTTGCAGAACAACCAAAGAGAACAGGTGGGATTCAGACCTGTTTTCTCATCAGTAGACTGCATTTAGTTTGGTGGAAAAAAAGTATACTGATAATACACTATACGAGTACAATATTTAATAATCCTCGTCTGCGCATGCCCGTGTTACTAGTAATCCATGTTTTATCATTCGCTACTAATAGGTTTAATTTTTCAATAACTGAACCTAACTATTTAACTGTCACTTTTTATTGATAACTTTTTTGTAAATACTAGGCAAGTACATAGTATTTGTAAGTTGATTGGTGGATGCGTTTGTCGGTTATCGTTCCGGTCTCTTATCTCTACCTTTAGTTACTCATGGAAATTTTCGACTGACTTTGTATTTAATAGCTACTAGCTACCGATTTGACTTATCAATAAAAAATACGCGGAAATAATAATTATTCTGCTAAATATTTTGCAAAAATAACATAAACAAAGCAAAGAACAGTTTATTTTTATTTCATTTAAAGTTCTGTTTACCTAATTAATTTGTTTTCCGTGACTATGCTTGATTAGTTAGAATCGCAGTGTCCAATGCCATGTAAAGGTTGAATTAAGAAGAAAAACTCAGTAAAAGTCTGTAGGTTTTTACAATAATATACCTCTACGTTGGGACATGGAATGTAGCTGACCGGCTTAGGTGAGCTTATCTATTCTACAGGCTAAACATGAAAGTGTTTTTTTAGTCGACTTATACCATAAAACCTTTCTCGTGAAAAGATCAGTTAATATCCACTGAAAAGTTGATTTAAGAGACTACTGCAGACAATTATGCGTACATTGCAACTTTGTTTTATTTTTAAACTATTTATTTGACGATAAAAAATGTGTTGATTAAAAACGATAAATGTATGTTCGAGTACTGGTCATCCAAGAGCCTACATAATATTTAGTTTGGAGCAAAGCATTATTAACTTGCATAAGTTATCATTATTAAGGGAGTAGGTAGTCTGATTAATAATTGTATAGCTACTCCAACCTACCCCTGAGTCAAAGAGCATATTGTAAGTAGATAAGTACATCAACGAGAGGATGAAAGCTATTGAACAATATTAAATTAGGTAGCAAGAGCGGAAGTGAGGCAAGTAGGCAAAGAAAGGGGCCAATGAGGACGTCATGCGTTATTCTTGATTTGTAAACCATTTCAAAAGCAGATAGGTAATCATTTTGCATAAATAACGATTCGTTCATTGATCCAGGGCAATTTTCTTTTTTGAGAATGTTGATAAGTCTAACGTACACGAATGTGTTTGAGAATTACCAAATTTTATATGGCAACGGTTGTCTTTAGACGTAAGAAAGGATTCGATTAGACTGAATGAACGCACACGTTCATCGCCTGTTATAAATGGACACCGACCCAAAAAGAGGGGTGTTATAAGTTTGATATGTGTATCTGTGTATGTCTGTGGCATCGTAACTCCTAAAGTAATGAACCGATTTAATTTAGTTTTTTTTGTTTGAAAGGTGGCTTGATCGAGAGTGTTCTTAGCTATAATCCAAGAAAATCGGTTCAGCCGTTTGAAAGTTATCACCTCTTTTCTAGTTACTGTAACCTTCACTTGTCGGGGGTGTTATAAAATTGTGTGTCGTCCCGTCCACTTTTGTTGGATTGTCTGATATTACACTAACTATTTTCGTAGGATCATTTTTTGGGATGTCTACGTTGCTATCGGCGACCTACAAATTTCAAAGCAAGTTCGCAACATGTTCAGAACGTTGGTATTGAGATTGCCATAATTTTGGGCACACTCACTGATTGCCAGTTGGCACAATTTGGATTTACGCTGATATATAAATGGACGATTGAAATTACAGTCAAAAGACTGAGGATAGTATGTTTTGTTTCACATCACCATATAACGCATAATTATCGCATATAATACAAGATTAACAACGGCTGTTATCATTGTTTTCTAGAACTTTCATTTTGTTCATTTTTCTTAAGATTTGTAGACGTGTACTGTTTTTTTTTGTAGATAGATAACTATCTCTGGGTGGAACTGAATAGTTTTCAGTGTTAGGATGATAATAGGTAGTTAAGTATAATAATTGATAAGTAATAAACAGAACTGACTGTTTATCAAATTTTTCCGAGGGCGGAAGGTAATGTGTGTTAACCTAATTTGTTTTGTAGACAGTTCCACTTCTTTTGATAAAGTCAACTTTACTTCGAGGTCGAGACAATGCGGATTGAGCATTGATGGCAGCAACACATCTTTTCTAAAATGTTTTATAGTAAATTGAACTTTAGTCCCACTACGGCACCCGCTTACTTATAGGTAATTAAATAAATTACGTCGAATAAAAAATAAATGAAATGCATACCTACCTACTTGCCTACCTATTTTTATTTGGCAATGTGATGAAACACACCATTAATTATGCAATTAATGAATTTTGAGATTGAAATCTTTAAGTTCTTTGGTGGTGAAGGTTTGGGTAAAATATAGTTAGGTAGTACGGTTAAATCACTCAGTAATTATTATAGATTAGATTACCTATTAAAATATAGATTAATTTGGTACGGCATACGTCTATACCTACACGTGGAAATATGGAAAGTTTCCATTATCCGTTTCCACTTGAGATCTGTTACTTGAGTGAAGTACCTACTAGGTGGAACATTGGGTAATTCAGAAGTTATTATCAATTTTATTTACTGTTGAGAGGAAATTTTATCTAAGTATTTGATAAATAGATTTTATTGTTGCAAACCATTCTTATGCCTATATTATTTACCTAGTAAATAAATATTGAGTAGTAAACTGTAAACATGATCCAAAAATATACGGAATTTGAAAAGCTTATGCGGTGTTAAAAAATTTGGCACGATTTATGAGACAGAAGAAACTGGTAGAATATAATGATATTCAATAATGACCCGTTGTGTGAATCAGCACTTAGCAGTTTTTGTGTCATTAGACGTTATTTAAATTAAGTGATTAAAATTAACTATCTGCTTATGCGAAGTATGTTTATTTGTTACATTGATGACGTCTGAATAACCTATCTGACCGATTTCATCAAAGTTGGGTTTTCCCACTACCAGGGAAAAGACAAAGGATACGTTTTATCTCGAAAAATAACGTAATCTTGCAGGATTTTATGAACCTAAATCCGCACGTTCAAAGTCACAGATAAAAACTGGTTCAACATCGTTCAACATCAACGGAGATGATCAGATAAATTATTATCGTGTAAGATGATACATATCTAGCATTTATTGGCTAGATATTCAGATAAGATACTTTAATGTTGATATAATAATATTATGTTCTTACTATACCTATTGTGATAAATCATGATGAACAAGATAAAAACGTGAATTATTGTTAAATTAATCTCTTGATCTGATCCAAGAAATTAAAAGAATAATGGCCGGTCGTTTTATTATTATTCTCGAAAATTTCGAAGCGCCTTTCTTGGACCGCAGCATACGTTATCATCAATCATCATTTACTTGGTGTTATTGACCTCTACTAATGCAGTAGGTACTTCAGTGAGACAGTAGGAGATCAGTACCTACCTACTAAGTTTCACTGGAAAATTTTCTTGCAGAAGTCAGCTAGCATTGGCATGTTAATGTAAGTTTTTTAAATTTTTTCTATCTTAGTTTGTTACTCAAATGTTTTTACTTTTACATTTAAACAGTGCAAATGCACTTCTGCCATAGAAAACTGGTCAAAAGATACTTTGGCATTAGGGTGGCGTAAAACTTTTTTGTTCAAATGTTGTTTGGATTCTTCAAAATATTCACGTAAAAGATACTTACGACAGAAGTAAGTATATTGTCATAAAACTTTTTATTTAAATAATTCATACTGAGCAATTTTTTATCACAAAAATGATTAGGACAGAACAATCGCGTGCTGCTGCATGCGGTCAAGACACTCGTATAAATTAGATATCAAACATCACAAGGTAAGTTCATTTGATTATAGTTACGAGTATATTAGTCTCATACTGGTAGTGTGGAGGTATAAAATCAACTATCAACTGATCTTTACAAATACATACAGATACATAAATGTATTAGTGCAACGATCTCTATGTATGTATATCCCTTCCAAACAAAAATTTTTGCTAGCTGCAAGGTGCCACCCGCTGTTGCTATAATAACTTGATAATAACTTGATGCCCTTGGGCCTTGATGCTTCATGATATTAAGTTTGACAGGTTAATAGAACATGATTTTTGTTCGGAATAGCTGTTCTATATATTAAATTTAATGTTTGCTTTTTATTATTATTGCAATTCTGCATCAGTAGGTAAGGTATTCTCATGTAGCAAAAATAAGTAAATAAATCTACATAAATATAAAACAAAAACCTGACTGGCTGACTGATCTATCAACGCACAGCTCAAACTATTGGACAGATCGGGCTGAAATTTGGCATGCAGGTAGCTGTTATGACGTAGACATCCGCTAAGAAAGGATTTTTGAAAATTCAACCCCTAAGGGATAAAATAGGAGTTTGAAATTTATGTAGGCCATGCGGAAGAATTCACGGGCAGAAGCAAGTAGTATACAAAGTCGTTCTGCTCTACTGCGACTTTACTAATAAACAAAAATATTTAATTATATTAACATAATATTATAGAGAAACAGGCATAACAAGTTTTTTGCTATGCGCAGATTTTCAACGTGCGCGCTATTGGCAATAGCGCGTACGTTGAAAATCCGCAATAGCCTTAAAATTTAAGGCTATTGCGGATTTTAGACTGCGGTTAATAATATTGCGGATGGGATGTGAATTGCACAGGCTACAGAACACTATCTCTCTTCGACGTAATCTTTATTGCTGCAGGTCATGCCCTTTTCCATTAATCATATAATGGTGGCGGTTTTTTTGCAAAAACAATGCGGTGGGCTGCCATCCATTCTTCCGCTCGTGACTCAACTAAGTAGGTATATAGGTACAATTTGTTTTGTGATAAAACAATGATGAAAGTATTAGATATCTACTAAGATAATATGCCAAGCTCAGCCTACAAAGTCGAAAATTCAGTCTTTGGTTAGCTTGGATCAAGCTGTCGCCTATCAGTAGTAGGCACACTTTCACAGCAAGCGTTACCAGTTACCATATTTTAATACTAGTTCCAATAACTGTCTAAGGAAACTCATAATGATGTGAAAATACTTATTTAACAAACAAAGTGCGATACCTACTTTGTTAATTAACGAGGGGATAAACCAATTTGTTTTCCGACTACGCTTTACATGTTCGTCCCATTTCAGATAGGTAGGTACCATAACTTTTTTTCGTCAACATATTGTTTCTCAGTAGCTCTAATAGATTTCTATAAGTGTAAGTTATATTTTTACCTTTTAGTACTAATAGTTTTGTTTCGAATGGCTATGGCACGCAGATATATGGTAGGGGGTTCTTTGTTTTACTGACAGTTTACTACGGTATCCTAAAAACTGTCATGACTCATGTTGTTCACTCCGTAGACCGTACTACGTATATGATTGTTGCAATAAATGTTTTTACGTGATCTGTGTACGAGGTCGCCTGGGGAGGGGAAGGAGGGGAGAGGCGGTCTGGTACGGTGACGCAAGCCGGCACATTTGCGACCATACGATGGTCTGTCATTGGTAGTTTCAATTTTACTTTGTCACGTGATAACTTCATTAATTATTAATAATGAGCAGCAGATATTGATAACTCGGTCTGACACACCGAAATGGGCATAATATACATGCACGCTGGAAAAGGGGTGCCATGCAAAATGACGGACTTTATTTTTTGTGCCGATTCAAAGCGTCCCATCGAATGTATCGGGAATTTAGATTGATATTTTGTGTCAAAATAGTCTTCGTGATGTTGACTACACTATGTTGGGTCAACAGTGTTTCATCACTAACATCCTAACATTTAGTTCCGCGTACGCTCACATGAACGCTCACTGCTGTTATCAGCGCCAAAATGGCGAAAATCAAATTGTTTTGCTAGTCCAGCCTACATGTATTAGTAGAGGTCAGTGGTCTGACAGAATCCCCTGCCCTTGGCGCTATTCTTGTAGATATATAATTATTTCACAACTAAGTAACAGTTTTACATTTTTACATTATTTGTATTATAAGATGCTCTACAGTCTCTAGCGAATCGATATTCATCCCTTTCTAATATCAACTCTGAATAGTTCCAAACTAGGTACCTACCTAAAGTTTTGGAGGTCTGTAATATAGTGTTGACAGTATTAAACATCAAAGACAGCGATATAAATAGATCACAAAATCTAATAACGGTTGTCTTTACATTTATGAAATTGTTGGTAAGCATTAATTGTAACGTAGATATGTACTTAGTAGGCACATTATAAAAACGAATAAACTATGTAAATAATAGTTAAATATAACTACGAATGTTTGGTTGGCTATTAAGATCACAAACATCATCGCAATACATAGGTTATAGATATTAAATGTAGAAGTTCTGTTTAGTTTTCAAACATTTAGTAATTTCAGGAATGCCATGAATTTTTTAGAAATTAGTGTTTTCTGATTTTAATGAATAATATATTATGTAGAAGATACCTACTTAATTTTGATGAAAGTTCAAATTTAAAATAGTTTCCTAAATATAGGATTTTTTGTTATCTAAATAAAACTGTTACAATAATATCTATTATAAGTTTTACTAGCTAATCATAATTACATCTACCTACTTTGATTTTGAACATAATGCGACTTTATACAGCGAATTTTTATTTTAAACTACTGAATGTCTTTGTTTCTCGTTTATAAATTGAAAGCCGAGAAGTCCTTGAATGACAATTTAAAACAGTTCAATAAAATGCTAGCAAATTAATAAGTACTTTTGTAGGCATCTCGTATTTCTCTTACTAATTAGGTATTAGCTATACCCATATTGTGTGTTGCAAAGGACAAATGCATACCTATTGCAAATCAGGAAAGACTGACGCATTTAGATACTGTTATTTTCTAAGCGAGGTTAAGCGTGAAGTTATTCCAAAATAGTCTGGCTCTACGCCTATTATTCCTAGTCCTACACACATTCAACACGTGAAGAATTAATGCATCAAGTAGATTGAGTAACGATTGGCATCGATAAAATATTAGGTAAGTACGAGTATGTAGGCAGAGTATTTTTTGTAATAAATTTGAAATTGGTGGGCGTAAGTGAATTTTCACAAGGAAAATTTTAACGCCTATAAAATGCATTACTCTATATAGAATTTTGGAGTAAAAAAACAATCACGAATATCTGGCTTCAAAAGCATATAAAAAGAAAACACGGAAGGACCCAGTGGAAAAACGAGGTTGAGTCATATTGATAAAAACTATCCCAATATAAAAAGATAAATATAGTTAACTGAAGAAGTAGTAAAAAGGCTTTCAAGCACTCATTTAGCCTTAGACTGTTAGTAAGTGATAATAAAACTAATAATACAAAGGTTTTTTTGGTTCTGTTATTTTATTGTTTGTTGTTTCTGTTATTTTATTTTTGTAACCTTTTTTTAAAATATGGTAATAATGAGATATCAAATAAATGAGAGTAATAAGGGTTTATATAAATGAGTAGGTAACCAATGAAATGTTTGATCTCCGCTAGAGGGGTAGAGGTCAATTCTCACATATTATACGGAACTATGGAAACGCTGTTTGTATAGGACTATGCTAGTTCGACTGTATGTTTGTAACAAGTCTAAGCAAAGAAGTTCGTAGACTTCGTAGCGAAGGGTGACATCTAGTCTATAAATAACTTTGCGCACGTGCCAAGCCAGACGCACGTGATGCCAAAGCTTCCCGCTTAGCGATTTTGTTTCTTTCGTGTCATTGCTCAGCGTTGCTCAGCTAAATAACACTAAAACTTTCAGGGCAGTTCATTGACCTATACTGAACTTTCATTTTACTGCTTTACTACTTTCCTTATAAAGTCATATTTGGCGGTTAGTTTGGTTTCTTTTTGGATGCCGTATCAATGAATCACCATGTAAGCGATCTGAATATTTACTAAATTCATCTTTTATTGCTGATGAATGTTGTTCATTATTCATCGACTTTTGATTTTGATGAACAGTTGGAACGTCTCAATGCGATCTAATACTATATAACCTACAAAATAAAAAATGCATTGGATATCGTTAGACTTTTGTGGAAAATATTGCAAAGCATCAGCCATCTATATTGGACCGGGGTAATGATTACTCTATTAAAACCTCTACCAGTAAGTTACTCTTCCAAGTAAGTGCGTATCTTCATTGCGGGTCATGTAGTGGATGAAAACTAGAAAGCTGGGTTCTTATTCTAAGCTAGAAAGTTACCCATGTGGAAAATATGATTTTCCCACAGTAAACTTTATTCGGCATTTCATTGTAATTTCCAGACGCTACATCTGTCTTTGGTGAATTCTTAAACTCCATTGGATTCTGTTCCCTATTAAAGTTTGCGGTGTTGGAAGAGAGTTTCCAACTGCAAGAAGTTATTCACGGAATATTATTTTGCATTGAAACAAACTTTCTGAATAATTGAAAGCAGAAATAATTATTTATCATTGTCTTGGAGGTAGGTAGTTAATGGAAAAGAAGCAAACAATTTACATAGTGATTTATGCTTCATCAACAGAAATTTAACTGAAGTGGTCATGAAATGGAGAGAGGAACCGCCAGATAATACAGAGAGCTTCTCTCCATATTGGTGGACAGATGGATCTTTGAGTTAAAGAGCTTTGAATTTATAAGTCGGATTTCATGGTTTTCCTTTCATTTAATTTATCAAGTTTCTTAGAGAGATTTCATCCTTATAATTGATCCCAACGATCGATGCAATAAAAGTACAAGTTGTCATTTTTACAGATTTTAGTCGGTTCGATTCCCGGGTGTGGCAAGCGAATTTTCGAAAATCTTTGAATGTAGTTTTCTTTCTATTCAAAAATAAAGGAATGTTTTCTTTGAGTAAAATTTTCTATCTACAGTATTATGAGTGCTTTCCCTTCAGATGGCATTACAAAATTCAACCCTGTATTACCTGTATAACATAATGTACAGCGTAGGTATTACATGAGTAACAAAGTCGCTTCCTACTTTGCCGATGGTCTTCATATTATATGTGAAACGCCATACTATTGTTTGCTATGCTAAACTGCTTTGCATTGTATATATTTTTACTCTAGTACTTTTTGTCTGGTTCATGTTTTTTACTCAGTTTTTGTCCAAAGTGTACAAAAAAAGACGGTTTTGGTAACATTTTAAAAACAGCCAATTTAAAGCAGGTGCCGCATTCCACTGTGCACCTGTTAATTGCATAAAAGGAAATTTATTCATTGCATAAAAGGAAACTTATCGATTTTAATATTCCATGTCTGTATTTATTATTTTATACATAGGTAACTGAGATAAAATTCCTTCTGATTTTCTCCTTCCTTCCCTTTTGTCAAAAGGGCTCTCCCTTTTAATTTTGCTTTTGCCGAATTCGGAAGTTTTTAAATTCAATTAAAATCTTAGGTAAGTGTAGGAAAAGTTCTCCCTTTTGAAATGAAACACTTTTAGAAGGTAATCATAAGGAACATCACGAAATTAGTAGGCACTCTCAATGAGTTTTGATGAAAATCATATGAAAATGTTATTCTAACCAATATCAAGTTTAGTTAGTTGTATTGAATTAGGGATGGATGTCAGATGAAACGAAAGAGATGCACGGCACTAGGGGTGATGTCACCATCATTAAATATTAAGGCGTAGGTACGAGGGCGTACAACCCGTTTCTACACAAAGTTAAGTTTTTATTTTATTTTCTGTTGCGTATAAAATCCATACTAATATTATAAATGCGAAAGTGTGTCTGTCTGTCTGTCTGCTACCTTTTCACGGCTCAACAGCTTAACCGATTCTGACGAAATTTGGTACAGGGTTAGCTTATATCCCGGGGTAGGACATAGGCTACTTTTTATCCTGGAAAATCAAAGAATTCCTACGGTATTCTGAAATTGTATGAAATTTGGTACCGAGGTAGTTTGCGTTGCGGCCCTGTTATTGAAATAGGCAACTGTTTATCCCGGAAAATCAAACAGTTCCCACGGCATCTTTAAAAACCTAAATCCACGCGAAGTCGCGGGCACTCTCTAGTAATTTATAAAATCAAACTGTGCTCCGCTCCACTATTACGACTCTAGATTTATCAATAACAATGTCTGTCTGTATTGTTATTTTAATGCGTGTTTCCAGGAAGTATGACCAAATATCAAGGTTATCGAGATTTTGATTGTTATGTTATCATTTGTTCTATCTAGGTAGGTCTGTCTATTCATGATTTTGGTTAGTTAATACAATTAAGTAAGTATTGATTCAAAATAAAGCATTAAATTAAACTAAGCAGACTTGCCCAAGACCCGTTTGTGTGGAATTACAAAAAATCTTTTCGTAAGTGGGTTCCAAAGAAAATTTACATCCTACATGCAAAGTCCTAACCTAAACCATAGTACAAACAGCCTAAATCTAGCCGTTTGAGCTGTAGCTGTACATTGATAAATTATTTAAAATGTATAATATTCGAGATTATATGCTCTGCCATTGATGTTGAACACATTTTCACCAGAGCTGAGGCAAACAAAGCTTTTATAGCTTTATGAATCGATCTTATTAAAGTTTCACGTGCTTCCTTTTCTATAGTGAAAAAGGAAGCCACAAAGTCAAAAATATTGGCTCACAGTCTTAATACTTACGTCGTTATCATTCAGAGAAACAAGACAGTATTACAATTCTAACCTATTATATCTTTTATTAAGTAGATATATAACTCTATTATTAGTAACAGTAAAGAACTATTATAATCTAAGGCTTATCTTCTGTGCTAGATTAACAAGCAACCATTTATTTACTCGCAGTTATCTTAATGGTTTATTTAATATTGAATCACCCGTGGCACATCTTGACGTCAATGGCACTTGTTTGATTTTGCACAAGGCAAGGCATACAGTCAGAGTGGAGTTGGAGTAGCAGCAAGGCGTGGCTACTGAACAAATTCAACATTATGAGAATTCAACATTTTGAACCTGAATGAATTTTTCAACGTAACCTTAGCTCAAATCAATGGTTTTGCGAAAATGAAGAAAGGACAATGCTTTTTGATACTACGAGATGATGCCCACGGCTTCGCCCGCGTGGATTTAAATCTCTAAAAATCCCGTGGGATCTTTTTGATTTTCCGGGGTGCAAAGCCTATGCCCATCCCCGGGATACAAACTACCTCTGTATCAAATCTCGTCGTAATCGATTGAACTGATGTGCCGTGAAAAGCTAACAGACTCACAGACAGACACAGTTTCTCATTAATACTATTGGAATAGATATTACATAGTTTACATATAAAATTTCATAATGGAAAATATAAAAAAGCAAATAGCATATAATCCGAATATACCGATATTATATTCTATTTAAATTTTAAACTCGAGAAGGAAAACTAATACAAAAGTTATTTATAGTTTCATTGAAACTTGCCAATCAATTTGATTGAGTTACAACTGAAAACAAATAGGGATGTAGCTTGCGTGTAGATGTATTTACGGAGTAAAATATTAGATATTCAGGCGGACGGTACCTAAGCAACAAATAGCAATGTGCCAGTTTCCGCGAAGATCAGACGAAGCATAAGATATGCAGGCATTGTTTATAAACAGCATAGCGCACCTACTCTCACCGTGTGAGTGTGGAGGAAAACTAAACAGCCAATCACTGTTAACCATTCGATGTCATTGACATGTTGATACTGGTGTACTACGATACAGTACTAAATTCCTCTATTGTTTGTAATATAGAGGTATTATATTACTATAAACAGTACTATTCAAAAGTAAAATAAATACCTCTAGAGTCTAGAGAAAAATGAAGCACTGGATACTGGACAGTACGTATTACAGAATATTACAGACCACCAGGGAGGTATTCAAAATATAATCAAGTTTTTTAGCTAATTAGTCATTTAACTCTAACCAATACTGTTTGTGTTTCCGGGATAAAAAGTAGCCTATGTCCTTCCCCGGAATGTATCCTAAGTCTGTACAAATTTTCATTAAAATCGGTTCAGCGGTTGAGCCGTGAAAGAGTAGCAGACAGACAGACAGACAGACACACTTTCGCATTTATAATATTATAAGTATGGATATGGATAATATAAAATGTGTTAAATTTGGAATGATAAATGAAATAAAACCTACAGAACAATATGGACGTAGATATTAATGATTTCATCATTAAGTAGAGCTCGCCTTTGCGTGACTGATGTGCTTAAATCAGCCAAGTCAGTTATCAGGGGCTTCTTTATTAACGACATTACTTAATGATGCTACCTGTTATTGTTCTTACAATAATGTACAGTTTTTTAATAAGTCATAGATATGATTATTAGTCCTAGAACCTAGTACCTAGTCCTAGGTACTAGGATGGTTCTTCCAAATACGCTCATTTCTCATGTATGCCTAATAGTATGCCTATCTAATTATTATATTTTGTATCAACATTTCAAATTAAGAGATTATTTAATGTGCTCTCATCAAAACTAAATATTGTGGTAGCTACATACCTGTCTTAGGTTGAAAACCCCAAAAAGATCATTACAATGTATAAAAGCCTGTTTTGAATCTGTTGACATAAGTTTTACGTATTCATCAAAGATAGTTTTACATACGGTTATTGCATAAATGTAGAAAATCGTGTGTTGACGACATGCGCTATCTCAAAGACATAACTTATCTTTTTATGATCAAAACTTAATATGTATATACAATGTTTGGACGTAGGTACCTAAAAGATTATCAATTTATGGTCCAATAAGGATTATGCTAGATCTAGTTTTAATTGGAAGGTATAAAGTGGCGCGTGTTTACGTTAGATAAACACGGTCATGGCACCTACTTATGCAAAACTTTCCTGCTATTTATTTATTTATTGACGTAAGTGTATTGGGGAATGACGATTTCGATCATACAAGATTATAGAAATTATTGTACCTATACCCATAAAATTTGATAATGCAAAATCGAATGAACAATAGACTCATTATAACTATACTGAGTTCCCTAACTAATGTAATCCCGACATAATTTATGTGAAAAATTCTGATTTAGAAAACCAGGCAGGTAAACCTTTACCTGATACGTAGCGACCACAACGGATTTAAAACAATAGATATACATTATACATAGATATAAATTACAAAAGCTTTAAAATTAAAAAATACTCTGACATTACAATCGATTTTGATATGTATCAATATTGAATCACTTGGTTAAACGGTGAATAGTTTCACATTTTATCATAATCATGGAAATTAATCTAAATATTGGAATAATAGGTAGGTTTGGAAATATTCCACTAACAAAAAGTAATATAATATTTAAGATTTTTATAGAAGTATATTAAATATTATCTAAGACGTCATAATTCAAGGGAACTTAGGGCACGTGCCAAAGATAAATCAAGATAAAGACATATTAAATATAAATATAAAAATATACTTTTACATTTTAATCTAATTTTTATAGTACTCAAATAGGTATAATGATAAGTTATTACTCACAACAAACCTTAAAAATACATTTAAAAAAATCTAAAATATCTAGGCATGGTCGCTTAGGAATGAGATTAGCTAAATTGAAACTATCTATACATTAATGTACCTACGTGGAACCTATATTTAGACCTAGGGCTGACAAAAAAGAAGTAGGAAGTAATGAACATTGCATTCCAAATAGTGACTGTAGTGAGAATGGTATTGCAAAAAACATCCTTGAGTGTAAAATAGGTAGGTACCTACTTTGTAGGTCCATGACTTACCTATAAACCTTTTTAACTTCTTACCTTCAGTTTTCACAGTGTAATAATATAGGAACTTGATCAGAAAAGAAAATGTGTGATTAAATTCAATGCACCCTTGCATCAATGAACTGGATATATCATTACGCTTGTGGTGCTAAAAGGTTTTCAGTATGATTCAACAGTTTTAAGTTAAATGGGTGAAAGAAAGATAGTTATTTGAATAGGTATGATTCAATTTAAGCAGTTGCTCATTAGTACCCTTGTTGAACTAATTATGTATATGCATTTTAGTTCAGAATAGGGGTATATTTTATGCTGTCCTAAGGCTTTCGTTTATCTTTATCTATAACTTCCCTATTATTATTTTTCACAAACATATTATGTACTTACCTATAAAATCTGGGAGCTGAACATATTCAAATATATTTTTCTGAAATCAATCGGTTCAGAAAACAGATTCTATTGAGAAAAATCGGCCAGAAACTCGACGGATAGTATCAGGATTACGAAGGAGAATAGATACTCGTAATTGTCGGTCTTCATAATGAAATCATCTAAGTAGGTATAAAACCGGTATACCTACGTAATAATATTTCCTTAAATAAATTTCTGTTGATAACAAAAAATTATTTTTGCTTTCTTGTTATAATATGCTGCATTCAAGGTCTTTCTAAAGGCTTTCTACGTCAAGTACCTATCTATTAACGTTAACAAGGGAAGGTAATGTACATGCAAAAGTGTGCCTAGTCTAGATACATGACAGTAGTACATACCTACTGTATGTTACATATCTTTTCAGCACTATTTGTATGTCATAACAGTGTACATATCATAATATCCTAATCACGTCAGTGTATTTCTAACCTGCGTCACTTTGGCTCTCATGCTTCAAACAGCATCGTACCGGAATGAACTAAGAGCCTGTGAGGGCCAGATTGTTATTTTATAAAAGCTGAAAGTTTCTATGCGCATCTATACCGAGGAACGATCAGCAGTTATGAAACTTGGATCTTTGGCTATGGCAGGTAGCAGGTAACAAATGTGTGTAAAACCTTTCATCAAAGTATAAAGTGATTTTTTTTATATTTTCTTCGGAATTATAGTAGGCATATTATAATGGTATGCCAGACACCCTTAAACTTAATAAATGATAAAGGTAAGGGGTCTGGTAGGGGGTTGCCACTATACTGACGGCCGTATTTCACAATCATTACTATGAGGTCTCACAGTGCGCTCGAACGCATAGTGTGGGTTCCACCAATCAGATCATTGTAAATTGACGTGATACAGTAATCTGATTGGTGGAACCTACACTATGCGTTCGAGCGCACTATGAGACCTCATAGTAACGTTTGTGAATACGGGTGTAAGTGTCTGGCAATGCATAACGTGATTTCTAATACCATGCCGAAGAAATATTAAAAAAATTAAACTATACATTGACGAAAGTTTTTCACGTCTTTGTTAAAGCTACCATAAACTTCATAGTCGCTGATCGTTCCTCCCTGTTTTAGGGACAATGCGCAGAGAAACTTTCAGCCTTTATAAAATAACGAAGGTCTGGCCCTAACAGGCTCTTTCTCTAGAATCATTTGGCAGACGTCATTACATGAATAGCCTAAGCAAAACCTGTGTCTACGCTTGGTCATCACATATTTTATGTCAAAACAAACCTGCTCTTGAAACTGATGTGGGCTGATTGCTTCCATTAATATTATTAAGTTTAGTTCGTTATATGTTTACACATCGATGTTACCTAAAATATCCACGCCTGTGCTTCTAATTAATATTTGTACCTTGCTAATGAAGTACCTATATTTAATATTGAAGTAGATATCTTAGAATCAAAATAATATGAGAGAACATTTAGTAGAGTCATTCATACTCTACAACAATTAGGTACAGCTAAATTCTGTTAGTCAATCTAAAATATGTTGAATAGGTTTACAAAATAATTTACCTGATATAGGTACCTACTAGATGATGCCCGCGACTTCGTCCGCGTCCGTGGATTGAATTATCCTTAAAACGATAATAAGTAGCCTGGTGTTTAATGTCGGTTCTTTAAAAAGGTTTTTTATTGATACTTGCCATTATCACCTTTACAATAATTAATTTAAATACCTATCTACACGATATTACGCAAGGTGTGCAAATTATATCTAAGTATCTACCTTCAAATGTGAATAATTATGACAAGTAGGTATATTGACCCAATTTACATCCCGCCATCTGTTAGACCATGCATAATTAAATGTGTATTGAATAATATTATTATGTTTGATATGGATATATGAGTTGCTTCTGAGAAATAATTATTATGTATCTATAAGGAAAAAAGTTCGCCCAGGTTTTTAGGGTTCCGTACCCAAAGGGTAACAACGGAGCCTTTAATGCCACTCTGCTGTCTGTCAGTCTGTACGCGTGCTCTCTACCTCGTAGACGAAATGAGTTACAAACCTGAAATTCCAAATATTAATTTAGACGTTCAATTAAAGTAGGGCTCCCGACCCATACATGAAGCTGAATTTTTTTTCTTTTCTTATCCTAGCATGTAGGGTATTATTGTCTACGGCTCCTTGAGTAGAGTACAGATATATTATTTTTTATTCTTTTTTATATTAAAAAATAAAGATATGGGTGAATGATATATTATGTACCTACGATGTGTATTACACTACACATATACAATATACAATATTTACATAATATTATGTATATGTTAACAACGCATACTGAAAAAAGCAACTCCTAAAGTAGTTTGTTAGGTGTGACCAGAACCAAAACACTTTTTGAGTTCTTCTTTCAAGGTTTGTTGCGAATTACGATGTCTATCTCGGAAATGAAATATTTATATTATATAATTAATACACCCAAATTTTTTTGCTCATAATTATACGTACGGAACCCTGAAAGAGCGAGCTACTCGCACTTGGCCGCTTTTTTCATTCTGATCACAATTGGTGATGGTAAATGGGCACTGGGTTTATCATTGACGTTGCTTAACGATCTGTGGGCGAAATATAAATATATAATATAAGGCATGCAAGAAAAACCAACGATCCTAAATAGACGAGTATTTTTTAATTTATCCTTGTTACTATTACTATTCGGTGCCTACCTAAAATGTAAAAAGTAGAAGGAAAAGGTGGACTAGGAAACATTTGTTCATCATCTTCAAACTAGGTATCTCAAATATACCTAATCGGCAGAAACAGAGATTTTTATTCAGTAGAAAAGTCAAAATTCAAACGTAGGTAATTAATTTTGGCTAAACTATCAATAGAGAGGTCAAAATTTAAACAAACTAGGTAGGTATCTCAAATAATAATAATCGGCAGAAAAAGAGATTTGTACTCAGTGGAGAAGTCAAAAATCAAACGTAATTAGTTTTGGCTAAGCTCATAAGAGTTCAAATTCAAATGTTTTGGCTAAATTATCTACCTACATTACATTAATCAGTTTTGGCTAAACATCTTCCTAGGTACATTACAACTACCTACTTTCACTTTATAATTTGTGGTTCAGATGTGCTGATTTAACTAAAAGGTTCATTTACGCTAGAGCAACATAGTACAATAATTAAAAACCGGCCAAGTGCGAGTCAGACTCGCGCACCGAGGGATCCGTATTCGGAATTTTTTCCGATATTTTGTACGATAAATCAAAAACTACATACCTATTATGCATAAAAATATATAAAAATCTGTTTTAGAATGTACAGATAAAGTCCTTTCATATAATGATACCCCACTTGGTATATCTTGGTATCTTACTTTTAAAATTGAAACACATTTTTCTTGTGATGTAATCACAAATTCACGGTTTTTAGATTTATTCTTTTACTTGTGCTATAAGACCTAACTACCTGCCTTTCATGATTCTAGGTCAACGGGAAGTACCCTATAAGTTTTCTTGACAGACACGACAGGCGAACAAAGGGACAGACGGACGGACGGAAAAACGGACAGACGGACAGACAGACAGACAACCAAGTGATCCTATAGTATAAGGGTTCCGTTTTTACTTTTGAGGTACCTACGGACCCCTAAAAATGTAGCAAAAATCGTCGTCAGATTGTTTCTCTTTCTACAGCACGATGTTTTCTCGGCATAAAATAGATTTCCGCATGCTGTTTTGTCGTGTTATTTCCATTTGTAGTACCTAACCCGAATTGACGCATGTTGTTGTTCCGACATAAAACAACGATATAGCAAAACACAACACCATTGAGTTAGTTGAACGAGCACATCTCAAAAGTCAAAAGTGGCACATTAAAAAACCCGCCTACAAAGACGTGAGCTAGGATCTAATAAATAATTATTGTTTTTAAGCAAAACATATATCTTTTCCTCTTATAACGTTATCGTAAGAATTGCGTCATATTATAGGTATAGATAGTGAATAGTGATATTATTCTCAGGCAGAGTGAGAGTCCAGTACTAATTTACTGAATGGCCAAAAAGCGCTATTGGTGCACTAACTAGTAGTCCAGTTTGAACTCGTCAGGTAGTGTGACATAACTGCTCATCTACGTTATAAAGAAGGCTCTATATAACTATGGGTATAACAATGTATAACAACTCCCTGCACAAGCCCACGATATTAGTCATTATTTCACAGAACAGCGTAGTTCATAATTACGAAGTTAACAGAGGGGCACAAGGGTTGTAAATGTTTTGGAACTTCTACTAACAAAATGTAAGATTTGATTAAAAATAATTATTACAATGAAATGAATGAATGAATTTCTGGGCATAATAAAAGATACATAATTTTACTACCTAAGTAAAACCGAACAAAAATTAATGACAAAAATGTTACAATGAACATTTGTGTTTTGTAACAAAAGTCTCTTTGGCCTCAATCAAACAGTATATAATGTCGAAACAATTGTATTCTTTAACAATTAAGCATTTACATGCTGTAGAATCTTTAAGATTTTTATTTTTAATACCATTTTAGATTATATCAATTTAGAAAAATCAAAAGTCAAGTGCGAATCAGACTCGTACAGGAAGGGTTCCGTACCATCGCAGTTTTTAATATTTTTAAATTTTCATGGTGATATCTTTGAAATGTTTTGTATTTGTTGTTATAGCACAATAGAAATGCATATTTTGTGTAAATTTCAGGTCTCTACCTAGTACGGTTCACGAGATACAACCCACTGACAGACAGATGGGCGGACGGATGGACAGCGGAGTCTTAGTCATAGGGTCCCGTTTGCATCCTTCGGGTACGAAACCCTTAACTGCAATGTCTCAACTGTAAAAAGCTAATGTTGAACATTTAAGACTTGGTTAAATAAAGTGGTGATTAGTTTTGTACCTATCTCTAAATAAAAAGGTTGTTAGTTAGATATATTATTTCCAATACATACTTACATAAAATTTTTGGTGAGCCATATCTTATGCTTATTACAACTATACGGTTACAATGGGTAAGACAGACCAATACAATGAATGAAAATCAACCGGACTTTCATAAATCTAGGTGATCTATCTCTCATTAGAATGACGACCATCAAGCTGGACAACCAAAGCAAATTTATTAGGATACTAATAATATTAGGATACGCAAAATTAATCACTGTGGTATCATATTTTAGAAGTAAGAATTTTATTTATAAGACCCCAAAGTACTACTAGCAGACTACTAGTTATATAAATGAATGAAGTATACACACAGTTTTCTTGTAGAGTGAGAGACACTCTATATTGTTTGTTAATATTTCCCAAGATTCAAGAATTTGAAGAAATGCATTGTGCCCAACGATTTCCTATTCATTTTAATGATAATGCCAGATACATAAAATAATAATATAATTAAAGTTTAATATTAAAACACATAATCCGATAAACCTACCTTTCTGTGAGCACAATACTTTAATTGTAACCACATGAATGCAACTTTAAAGTTCGCCAATGATGATCGGCATATTTCTGATGAACATTTTGTTGGTAAACTGTTAACGTGTCTGTAATGTAATGCGGCGGCGTAAAAACCAAATCAAGAATCAAGTTACCTTAAAAATACCTGAGTAAAGCGCTTCTCAGAAAACGGGATTGCCTTTTGAAAGAGCCCCTAACCTAACTTAATGTTGCAATATTGTTACAGACACAAATCTGGAGAATATTGCTTTATTTTTGTTTGGGTAAAACCTAATAAGATACGCTATCAATGTCGAATTTTTAATGGCTTAATATCATAGAAAGGTTATGTTATAACTACTTAAGCTATTGCCTGTAGTATTTGAATCTATTTTTATTATTTTAATTTAAACACATTAAAACATTTTCGATAAGGATGTATTGCACTTTAAATTTGATTGACTAATTATAATATCACTGCTACTGCATGTAGGTACAATGGTACCTATGTTTACAACAAATTCGAGAAACATTATGATATCTAAAGTAGAAGATTCTAGAAAATGCTTCTGAGGAGATTTATTAATCACAGTGTAGAAGGTAATATCGTGAGATATAAAATTCAAACAAATGAAATTAATGAAAAATTCAAACAAAAAAATTAACAAAAACAAATTAAATTAATGAAATTACTGAATAAGAGCGTTTGTGCACTAATTCGTATTCGGTTCGTATTGGTGTTTTTTATGTAAGCAAAAAAACGGAATCTCTGTTCTAACCGTTCCATTTTAGTAGTGTACAGCGTAGCAGCAGGCATTTTAGAAATGACTAGCTGACGCCCGCGACTTCGTCCGCGTGGATTTAGGTTTTTCGAAATCCCGTGGGAACTCTTTGGTTTTCCGGGATAAAAAGTAGCCTATGTGCTAATCCAGGATATTATCTATCTCCATTCCGAATTTTAGCCAAATCCGTCCAGTGGTTTTTGCGTGAGTAACAAACATACACACACACACACACACACATACAAACTTTCGCCTTTATAATATTAGTGTGATAACAACATTGTTTGAGGATTGGGACTTATTTATGTAAATTGCAACGGAATTTATTAAGATCAAGGACTTAAGTAACGGTTATCAAACGAAGTTGATTATATTAAAGAAGTAGGTATTATAAAACATAGTTTCCGTAGAATGTGATATAGACTGTATTAGGTAGCAGTACCACTTTCACGTAGGTATATAAAGCGAATGTCGTTGGAATGCGTTAGTTTTACTTATTAAAGTTACAAATTACTTACACGAGGCATTAGTCGCATTAGCATTTCACAAAGTTTTGAGAAGATTTTATAACCAAGTTTTATACCAAATAACTGAAAGTTAATAACAAGTCTCTATCGTGAAATTTAGTCATAATCTTTCAGCTTTAAACGCAATCATGCATAGGTATTGCATATTAAAATTTTATGTGCATGCTTTCGATTAAAACTTCGTAATGACGTTGAATAAAAAATCCTGTCTGAATGAGAATTCAGAATAGATAAAAGAATTTGATAACGTTTGTGGAAAATAATTAAGTAGAGCAACGTATGGCGTGGAACAACTCAAATGTCGAAAGATATTTTCGGCGTAGCCGACGACACTGATGAAGCGACAGTTTCTGTTTTTGACAGTATGTGTAATGTAGGTACCAGTTATGTTAGAATTGTACAATAAGGGGATGACATTACTTATTTACATTGCCACGAAGAGTCGTTGCGTATAAAGCGTAGAGGTATAGAGCTCGACAGTCGACACGTTTCATGTAAATGTCGTGCGACTCGCTGGCGAGGAATGAGGTTTGCGATAAACGTAACCACATTATTATTATTGCTATATTCTTGCGCTTTACCTAATAAATTAGATACTATTTCAATAATGTATCAAACGAAACGCATGGTATGGAAAGGAATTGTTTGCTAAACACATGGGTGATGCTGATGCTTTCACGCATATAGAAATAGGTTAGAAATAAACTTACCACAGAATGCTGTTCCATATTCCTTCCAATGTGAACGAGTTTTTGCTGTCATTGTAATTTTATTATTTAACGAACTATCAGACTAAATTTGATTTACTGGGCGTTTTGGAATGAGATTTTCTTGAGCACTATTTTTAATTAAGTAATAAAATATTTATTTAATATAATAACCCATGGTAATGATATAAATAAAACAAAAGATACTAACTAAATATCACAAAAATAAAATATTCGATCTAAATATAATGGGTTTTAAGAAACGTTATAACCGATTTGGCTTCATTTTGGAAGTTTTATGTGTTGTTGTTTTGCTGGAACATAGTGCGAGTCACGCTGAGTGTGTTAACGCGACGGAGGCGAGTGAACAACTGAACGTAAAAGCGAGAGAGGCGAACGAACTGATCCAATCGCGCGGAGTGGAATGGAATGAAGCGGATCTGCGCGGGCGCACGTTTTTGCTCCTTGTTTATCGGTTGGGCTGATGCCGGCGTGTCAGGCAGTTCTTATACTGATAAGAAGAAGGTCGATAAAGAAACGCGGGCTGCGAGTTGCGACGCGCTGTCCACCGCCACTACGCGCTCACTAGCGAACTGGTCAAATTGCCGAATATTTGTCGAGACAAGCTATTTTTAATCAATACAATTTAAAAATAAAACTGCACATTTGTCAGACGGTGACGAGTACGAAACAATGGTTTATTGGCACATAGTCAGGATTATAGCAAACAATGACGAAAACTTATAAGTTTCTCATTTATGATACAAAAATCCAAAAATCGTTTTTCAATTTCTACGGTGATGAATGTAGCCCTAAATTAGCTATTTTTATTCATGATGATGGTTATTCATGAGATAAGTTTTCTTATAGCTGTAGGAATCCATTCAAATATGGGATATAATAAGTGTATGTAGGTATATAATATCCTGCTAATATTATTATAAATGTGAAATTTTGGATGTTTGTTACTCAATCACGCTAAAACTATTAGACGGATTTGGCTGGAATTTGGAATGGAGATAGATTATACCCTGGAATAATACGTAGGCTACTTTTTATCCCGGAAAATCAAAGAGTTCCAGCGGGACTTTGAAAAATGTAAATCCACGCGGACGAAGTTGCGGGCATCAGCTAGTAGTAAATAAAATTATCATAAGTGGGTACACAATTCAGCAAATAATGCAGTATCATAAGTTTAGCAAAGATGCAATTTCAAATTTCAGGTCCCATAAATCTGTAAATGGGAGGTACTGATTTGGGGAATCAATATGTAAATATTGGCTTGGGAAAGCTTGGTTTCCGCTAGATATTGCTGGCTACTTGATTTTGTGTGTTTATTTACTTTGCTATGTAACTACTACGAGATGAATGTTTGCGAGCTTGTGCCACAAGCTCCCATATTCCCAAGGTCACATGAGATGGTAAAATGAACGGCTGGAGCCTCTGCTCTAGCCGCTTCCCACTCTTCCTAAGAACAGCATAGGTAGAGTCCCAAGCTATTCGTTTCTTATGTCTGCAATGTAATCTTTAACTTCCCTTCAATGAATTTTTTTATGATGTTTCGCCACTTTCTTCTGTTTGCGGTCGCGCAAATGGCATCGCAGACAGATGTGTAGTCGTGTACTGTCTGGTCGACTCAACATCTCGTTATCGACTGATGTCTGCGAGGTCTCTTTCCTTCGATCTTGCCAGTTTATTTAACAGGCAGGTAGGTAGGTGGGTACTGCTGGCGTATTGAGGTCTGTAGAGACCCCAAAATACCACAGACAATACAAAATCATAGAGGTAATATAATTATGTATGTATATAAAATATTGTGATTTGGGAGATATTCAATATAGTATAATACATAACATTATGTATTACACTTATTTATACAAGCAATAATTTATGTTGACTTCCCTATACGATGTATGAAACATATTCACACTCTTTATTGAACCCTGCTATTGACATCATTTATAAATAACGAGAATGTTTTTAACTGTTCCAATTGCGCAAAATGTATCGCGCTCTCTGATAAAATATAAATTATAAGTAAGGGTAGTAAGTAGTACCTATTTGTTTCTTACATAAGTAGGTAATGGATAAAAATGTGACCCCGAGGGTGAATTATCATTATGCCTTGTATGATTTACTATTTAATAATTTTCAGTCCTGAAATGTAATTTATTTGCCGTATCATGTTGCTTGTGACATTGCAGGTCGCATGACGTCATAACAGCACCTCCGCCTTTGCTACGGATTTGATAGAGCCCTAGGACTCTATTTCAGTGAGTTTCGCGCCCGTCAACCCAACCGGTAATGTTGAAATAGTCTTTCTGGACTAAATTCTGGAGTCGGGGCTAAATTAAATTTAGGCATAAGAATGCTTATGCATAAATTTAATTTAGCCCCGACTTATTATGGTGAATTTAATTTAGCCCTGATTTATTATGGTTTCAGGAATCGGGGCTCGATGCAAGTAGAAAACGAAAAAATCAAAGCTAGATTTTGAAGTGAAGGTTATTATGGCACGAAGCCATAGTTCACGAGACGAAGCGCTCGAATAGAGAAGATGCCTATTCACTCTTCTTTTCTTGAAATGCGGTAATGGCCATCTGAGCGTTTACGGCCCTAGTTTTACAGCGACAGTATGCTGTATGATGATCGCAATCACCTCAGATTGGCCGAGACTTTCACTATTGGCTGAAATATATTGTTGCAGAAAAGAGTCTCTCTCTCTAGTCGTTCCTTTATTTCTGAAGATCGTGGTCCTGGTGTTCTTGCAACTTCGTGCGGATTAATTGCTTCTATTGGAGGCTAGTCATGCAATTGTGTGAAAGCACTTGTAGTCCTGCTGGTCTGCCCATCTGGTTGGTCAGCGGCCTCTCGATCTTTTGCCCTCTGTGCGGCAAAGAATACCAGAAGTTTAACTAAGTAATCACAATTTCAAAGTGAAATATTTCTTGGGAGCACAAGTTGGTCTACCGGCAAAGTCCAATAAAAATGCACTGTTTTCATTACGAGCAAGAGAATGCGAACATGAAATCACGTGAATCACGCGTGAAACGGTTGCATGCTCACACAATGACACATGATTTTTACACGAATGTATTGTGTGAGTACACAGAACATCATTTATGTGTGAGTGGAACTCACACATCAACGCGTTAATAAATTGTTTATGTGTGTTGTTTGTCCTATTCCGATGTGTTCCGTTCCGTGTACTTTACAGGCATCTGTGGGAGATATTAAAATAACGCACACAAACATACGAGGACTTATTTAGTAAATTAAAGTACCTACTCAATATAAGTATTTCAACTGTTGCTAGTTAAATTCTGATGACAGTTATCAACTTATTATGCAAATTTTGTCACGTATATTATCATCTCATGGACGGAAGTACCTATTGTGCCTTCTGATTTTCATTCTCAAGTAATCTTAAGAGAAAATAATTATCTGTGAGTTTTAGACACGTTACGGTTGTAACGGTGTCTGTGCAATACAGTAGGTACTTAGTTTTTGACTTGGTTACTTCTTTAAAAAAACTTTTACATTGCTTAGCCGTAGCCGTCTACAGCAATTTCTAAGCTCTACTATGTAGTTAGGTATATTTTTATATTTTTATGAATTAGGTAGTACAAGTCACATTCTAATTGACGGATATTTTTTCTCGGGTATACAGGTAGGTAGGTATTAATAATACATATCAATTATACGTTGTGTTAGTAACAAAAATTTACAATTCCGATCTATCCGAAATACCGAATAACTATCCTAGGATATTTTACAAGTCGTAGTACAGCATGTTATTTTCTTTACAATAAGTTGCAATCTTAGCGCGGCTTGCACAATACATATTATCTATTATTTTTAATAATACATAATAGGTGCCTACATAAATAATTCTCACAACTTGGTTACGATAAGATGTGCTATCACGCGGGGTACATGAACACACCTCTACTCGTGTGCCTCTACCTCGTCTCTGCCGCCATTCGTGAACGAGCTGAATGGCATTTACGACGTCATTCTCATTAGGTACTACTTATCTACCTTCTCATTATCTTTTATCACAACGATTTGGGTTGGGGCGTACCTACCTAGGTATTTAATTTTCGCGATTCATCTCATTTTTTTAGGATTCCTTAACTAAAGGGTAAAACTAAGCCCTATTCCCCCCTCTGCTATTTGTATGTCTCTCTGTCTGTCTGTCTATCTCTCTGTCCGTTGGTCCATCCATCTGTATGTCCGTCACCATTTATCATCATTTTTCAGGGATGCGGGGTCCCATATTATACCTAGGGCCATGTTGTTGTTTAGAACTCATTGAGTAGAAAGCAAATCTTTTTCAACTTTTTTATCATTTCTATCTTCAAAAATAAAGAAATAGGGCAGAAGACGCAATTCCAGATGTTAGATGTAAGCTGTGATCAAAACTAGTGTGTCCTAATACCTAGGTCCATGTTGTTGTTTAGAACTCATTGAGTAGAAAGCAAATCTTTTTCAACTTTTTTATCATTTCTATCTTCAAAAATAAAGAAATAGGGCAGAAGACGCAATTCCAGATGTTAGATGTAAGCTGTGATCAAAACTAGTGTGTCCTAATACCTAGGTCCATGTTGTTGTTTAGAACTCATTGAGTAGAAAGCAAATCTTTTTCAACTTTTTTATCATTTCTATCTTCAAAAATAAAGAAATAGGGCAGAAGGCGCAATTCTAATGTTAGATGTAAGCTGTGACCAAAACTAGTGTGTCCCAGTCCCCGGTATACCTAGTCTACAATTTCGAGTGCAGGGCTCTCGAGTCTCGACAGTTACTAGGTGGGGTGGGACATGATTTTCGTTTTACTCATGTTCATTGGATGCCTGATTGTAATAATTCTGACATCAGGTAGCTTTGCAGAAAATTGCTGGTTAATCAGTGTGCGGTGACCTTCACTTAGATTCATAAGTTTATACAGCTGATTGGTGGTATGTCACTACACACACCCACTACCCAAAAGATAACTTATATTAATTATCACCTAAGACGTTACTGTATTAAAAGATTATGTCAGCTACTTACCTACCTATATTATGACCTATATTTTGACTGTTCTATACAATGTTCTCAATACCTCTTCCCCTGGTTATCTGCGAGAGCGATTTCAATTCTCGCTCCCTCCTACTAGGCCTATGCGGTCTTGTGTCTCAAAAAATCCTCTCGTCACTCCCCATTGTAACACAGTCTTCTACAGCAAATCTTTCACCGTACTAGCCACCCATCTTTGGAACTCACTTCCTGAGAATATTAGAGAGAATTGCCGCTCAGTACATTCATTCAAATACAGAGTGAAGCAGTATTACCTATCATTACAATAGAGTAGTTTATTATATTTTATATATATTATAATTATTCGTATTTTATTATATTATGCATAACTATTTATTATTATATTATTATTGTATGTAAGTATTTTATTTTTGGTATTTATTGGAAGATATTTGTGTAAATATTATTGTGTAGCACTTGTATTAACCATTTTATAAATCTAGTACCATGGGACCTATTCCACGTATTTATGCACCTTACTCACAACCTGCACGGGGAAGCTGGAAGAAATCTCTGTTTAGAGATAAGCATTTCCTTTGTACATAGCTTAATTTATCTTAACTTTGTAACTACAATTTTGGTACATGAAAAATAAATATAAATATATATATATAGGTATATATATACCTAGTTACGTGTATCGTTTTTAATTTACAACAAACTAGTTGATTCGCCCCAGCTTCCCGACGGTCGAGTCCTTCTGGTTTTCTCCTTTAATAAGCATTTTCCTTCAAAAGAGAGAACTTTGCCTTTGCCGATTTCGAAAGGTAGAAGGGTATCGAATCGGTAAAGAAAAAGTTCTCCCTTTTGAAAGGAAACGCTTTTGGAAGGAGGCCTAAGTTATACATACCTAGAGTTAAGGAGTGCTGACTCCTCAGTAGAAGGCTGCTGCCGCGCTGACGTGAGACCGCCGCCGCCAGCCGCTGTTGTCTTGCAGTGAAGCCGGTGGTGAATTGAAAGTCTTTTGGATGAGGTTTCGATTTATTAGCCGACTTTTACAATTACTTAATAATGAGTTTAATTAAATTTATATAAAAATGATTCGCGGTAATAACGATTGCGAGGGTGAAGCGAGTTGGAGCTTCTACGCGACGCGTTCGTAGAGTTGCTTGTACAACCGGAATGACGCTATTCCTGGGGGATGACATATTTATATGCAGCACCGCGTGGGTAGCTTGGTGGGGTCGCTCTACAGTCACGTAGGCCTTGGGGCTTCTGGTATTCGTCACTAATGGATGTCTGGATTTTTGCTTATCACTGCAGTTTTGAGTTTTTGTACATTTGCGCCGTCGCGACGATGGTGCCACAGATATGGTTCCCATGCTTTGGACTGATAAGCTGTGTGTCTGCGACATGTTGCATCTTTCTAGTGGTTACTTGGGAATAAGTTTATCTTTTAAAAGCTTTTAAAATGTTTTTGTTGATGTAGGTCTGTTTACAATCTATCCATTTGTGATGTCTGGTTTCTTGACTCTAGTCAAAATCTTAAATTTCTTTCCAAGAGCAATTTGAAGCTGTACTGATAATGTGTTAGTTAGTCGGTTACTAATAATAGATGACGGTGAAGACAGCATTGAAATCTTACCAACAAGTTTAGAATTTAGAAGCGAATACACAGTTAA
Organism: Maniola jurtina; assembly: GCF_905333055.1. Taxonomy (NCBI): domain Eukaryota; kingdom Metazoa; phylum Arthropoda; class Insecta; order Lepidoptera; family Nymphalidae; genus Maniola; species Maniola jurtina. The sequence goes on from NC_060030.1 coordinate 10,631,326, forward strand.
AAGAGAATTGTAAACTAGTTTTAAATACTAAGTACTAGGTAGGTAACTATTTCTCTTTTCTTCTTCGTATTTATCATCTATATATTGTCATTATTAATTACTTTGTTATGTAGTTGGCCCTTCAGATTTTGCAGCGTGTAGGAAGTTTCAGCACAAACTCGTACAATGGTCGATATACCTACTTGATTGTAACTTCATAACTAACCGTTACTTTGACTCGGCAGTGGCGGCGGTCAATGTCACTTACAAATTACGAACCAATCATGAGCCTGTTGCAATTTACCTACGCTAATTAAATTGGTTGAAATTATGTGTTTTACAGATATTCAGACGTAAGTTTGTGGCCTCTGTTTTCGAATGACAATGCGTCTTCTATGTTTTATCCGTCACTGCCAGAACCGCATCGGGCTCGCTCTTTTCTGAAAATTGTTTCGGATCTAGATATAAAGGAAACTTCAAGTTTCTAGACCTTACGATTTGATGTCATACAGTCGACTCTTTAAAATATGTGCATAATATCGAAATAGATTTAAGTATAAAATACCGTAAAGATAACTCGAATATGTTCAAGATATTTAAGTTAAACCATTATGATAAAGAAACGCATACCTATATTTTTATCACACATACGAATGCAATTTGTGCAAACATTAAACAAACCTATCAATATTCGGTTGTGAAATACAGATAATCATAAATTCTATATTATTAGTAATACTTCTTCGCATATTATGATATGATATCAGTCATTTACAGCGTGCGTGTTATTTTTTGCGAATACTGCCAGAATTATGATCGTGGTCACGTCCTCAGAAAAATTATATCCCAGGACAGTAAAGGCTGGGGTTCGTTCTAATCTGAGAGTACCAGAGCGCTTTAAAACTTTCGTAGCTTTAATTTTAAGTTAACGAAAATAACTATCCAGAACCTATCTACTTATCTTTTCGCGAAATGCGAATGCGAAGTTATCTATCCCATTATCCCACCACTAGTGAGATGAAACAGCTATACCTAGTGACATGAGATTCAATCGATTCACAATTACATATAGAAGTCTTTTGGAATAATAATACATTTGTGATCTTGAATTTTGACGTAGAAAATAAGTGGCACGTAAGTTAGCCTTATGCATTAGCATTTATGTAATTTATTTCGTTGAGTTATATGTCCGTCAGAAATTTTAAGGCTGTGTGTAAACCTGGCGAAAGCCTATATTTTTGGGTGTCTATCTTGCAATCAGTCGGTAGAGATGCGTTGAGAAAATAAATTGGTGTACAGACACAGGACGAGGTCCTCAGCGCAAAAAACTCAATATTGTGTCATACAGATATTATTACGTCCAATATCCCGTCTCCTCGAAAAACCGCCTGCGGCAGTATACCTACTTCCTAACAGGCGATTCGAATGTTTGGTATTTGGTAAGCCCTGTAATTATAGCTGATAGATGTGCTTATGGATTTAATATCCGTAGGAACCAAGGCCACAGGCGCATTGTAACGTACCTACCAATATTTATACGTATAGGTACAATATACCAACCCTGGGGGTACCTAAAAAAGGGATTATTGTCATGATTATATTTATATGATATGATATTTTCATCATGAAGAGAAATCACATAGAACCTTAATAGGCAAAATGCTGTCAATTTTTCCTCTTTGAACGGAATTTTGAGATCTTACAAAACGATTTTTTTTTTGACTTAGGTAAATTCATTACTTAACTTAAATACAAAACAACAACAAAGTTTAAACAATTTAATAGCAACATGTATAATTCTTCTTTACAATAAATTCTATTAAAAATGGCACGTTTGGCGAAATTTAAGGCACACGGAATGTTATTACATCACATTTTCCCTTCTTTTACTTAAATTATATTTATTCGATTGTAAAATCAAGACGAATTAGGTATTTTTTGAGTTATACAGCGATAAAGGCTGGAAGTAGGTATAACTAATTATCATCAAAAATTGTCTGTCAGAAAACCTCCTGGCGAATAATATGAGAAGCTTTGGTTACGTCCGATCCGGTAACATTCTCACAACATCAGTCATAGCGGGATCCAGTATTAAATGTATGAATGCTCTCTGGCGCACATTCGATTTTTCGACATTCGACAGAAACTTCCGATTACAAATAGTTGTTAAAAAGACTGCTAAAATCATAACCCTTCCTTTCGGCTTTGCCGTAGTCGGGTAAAAAATTAAAAAACACGAATGTTCTACCATATTGTTTTTTTTTTACAAAAAAATTATAACCAGTGTCATTCAGGATGATATAAGAATTCTAACGATGTCGCATGATGTATGCGACATCGTTTCTTTGTTCAGACATCTAGAAGTTATTGTGGAACAAAGAAACTCAATACATGTACCAATACATGAAACCTGAAAACATTCCAGTCCTTTTTTTGAACAGTCGTGTAAAAAGTGGCCGGCCTAAAAACAACCTTTTGAAAATTCGTTGGCACACGTGTCAGAGTGAACTCTTTTGTTTTTACTTACATTTGAATCCAGGATCTAAGCTCTAAACGAACAACAGAAGTTCTATTCTAGTATAAGGCAAAGTTTTCATATAAAACGTGCCACTGGAGTGACATGAATTGGCACCAAAACGTAACGTTGCGTCGGTTGCCAGGTTTTTTAACTTAAAAACTTACACTTAGGGTTCATAGACCATAGTGTAAGATTGAAATAATTAAAAAAGACGACTACCCTGCCATATTTGAATTTTTTTCAAAAAAATTACACCTAGTGTCACTCGGGATAACGCGATGACGTAAGGATTCTAACAATTACTATTTTGAATACATTTCTGGACTCCATACATTTAAAGTCCGGTTGTTGTTGGTACTGGTACTGGTATGTTAGGAACCTTTACAAAATTTGAATACCAACGGATGAACGACGCAGATAAGTAAATGCCTAGGTAGCGAGTAGTTCAACAGCTAACAAACAAACATTTTTTAAAGATATTAAGTAGATCATTTTGTGTTATTGTTAATATCAAGTGCGATTTGGTTTAGTAACAAAATAATGTTTAAGTATATATGCAGCATTTACAAGATATAAACTTATTTCTATGCGTAAAATCAGGAACGAAAAGTTTAATTTACTAGGTTATCTATTTCAGGATTAGACGTTCTAGGTGGTTCTAGTGTAACTTTTCAAGTAAACTAACGTGGCATTTGTGTTCCTGTCAAGTTATTTTACTATGGAAGCGTTAACGTCGTCGTGATATGACAGTTTTATATACTGATGAAAAGTAATTCAGCTGTCACGTCTTTAACTTGAAATGTTTTACATAAAATTGCCAATTAATGTGAAATTATAAAATCAGTATGCAAACCAATTTAATGATAGGTATAAATAGTAAGTCTAAGTACCTACTAGTAAGCAGAATGAATTGGGAGATTCAGTTTGCCCTTCTTTAGGGGTTCGTACCCGAAAGGTACCAACGGGACTCTACCATCGATGTATATGGATAGGCCCTTAGAAGAAAAAAAATGCGCTCACAAGTTAAAGAGAATTGGCAAAAGTCTCTTTATCACGCATCAGTCGGCCGCACACGCTTTATCGTATCGCACGTGTTTTTGACTGTCGAAAATGCCGTCATGTGCGGTCAAATCTTGCAAAAACCGTACGGAAATCCATAAAAAAAAAGATGGAATAACATTTCACTCGTAAGTATATCGTTTTCTCATTTAATTTAACGTATAAGCTGGGTATATTTTTAATTTTGCTATGATTAAATATTTGCCGCAAAAATATCGTACAATTGGAATACAGAAAGAATGGAGTCGTGTTATTTTTTTTGAAGTAAAACTTTTTATTCGCGTATGACAGACTACTTATGATCATGAATATATTTAACTATGATTGTATGTTTGTAAGTATTTAACTATGTATGTTTGTATATAATTAACTGTTTTACTATGTATGTATATCTGTACTAGTAGACTAGCGATGTTTCCGATATTCGCATCCTCACCCGCAATTGTGAAGGTTACGCATTGATTTGGGCATCCACATCTGCATCTACAATAATAATAATCAATGCGGATAGTCACGCGGATGCGGATGTTGCAAGTCGCGAAAACTATACATGTATGTTTGAGTGTATACATGCTTATATGTATTTTTTATGTATTTAACTATGTATGTTTATGTATGTGTTTAACTATTTAACGATGTGTGTATTTTGTATGTATACGTCGTACGTATGACGTAGTTATATTTTAGCGATTTTGCGGGCTTCCGCATCCGCAACGGCGAAGCTGCCGCATTGATAGAGGGTTCCGTACTACAGAAGTTTTTTTGGTTATGGTTTATATTATTACATATTATTTGTGAAAATTCTTTGTTAGATTCATTACATGCTCATATCTGCACTAATAATATTTTTAACGCAAAAAAAATATTGACGAAATATTGCACAAAACAGCTCCATTCCATCCTTGATCTTTTTAATAATAGAGAGTTGACGCTCGCGTCAAATTCACTGACGAGTTCAATGACGTAATATTTATTTTTTTATAGGCTCATTTTTGTAAACGGATTTATATGGGAATGGCATATCCTTATACATCGATGGACTCTACTACTAAGCCTTCGCTGTCAGTCCGTCTTCTGTCTGTCTGTAAGCGGGCTGTATCTCATGAATCATAATAGGTAGAGTCGAAATTTTCACATGTAAGTTTTCACGAGTGTGTATTTCTGTTGCCGCTATAATAACAAATAATAAATAATAAAAATCGTCAAGTACGATATGGACTCGCACACGAAGGGTTCCGTACCATAATAAGTACAAGAAATAACATTTTTATTTTTAATTTTCATGGCAACTGTTTTGAAATTTTTATTACCTATTTGGCAAAGATATATAAAGCGGCAATAGAAATATACATTTTGAGAAAATTTCAACTCTCTACATATTACGGTTCACGAGATACAGCCCGATGATAGACAGACGGATGGACCGACGGACGGACAGCGGAGGCTTAGTAATAGGGTCCCCTTGGCATCCTTCAGGTACTGAACCCTAAAAATCAGGATGGTGAATTTAAAAATAGCCGCCGTGCTTAAAAATACATATTGTTTCATCTTGTACGATGGTACGGAACCCTCCCTGTGTGAGTCCGACTCGCACTTGACCGGTTTTTTACAATTCCTTACCAACTATTACTTATAATACCTAATAATAATTTTATTAGTAGTGATAATAAAAATGTTTAAATTGGAATATTTTTTAACTGTTAGGTGCTAACTGATAATAACAACATGAAAGTCGAATAGCGTACGATTTTATTAAGTACTTAATTATAATAAATAAACAAACTTAGTTAATGTAACCATATTTTCTACACTTTTATGCTTTTGTTTTTGTTTAATACTAAATTTATTCATAATAGTCGAGTAGTCAATAGTTGAAAATGCTCAAAAATGATAAGTAGGTAGGTAGTCAGTTTTGTCAAGACAATCTTGAACTTACCAAACATAAGTAGGTTCCTACTTACTCTTTGAGACCTACCATAATCTTATATAATGAACTTTTGATTATTGCCTATTAAGTTCATTTTTTTTATTCGCATGTTCGTACGATAATGTGATAGGTAGTAATTAATAGGTTTAAATTATCATATCTGTATTAAGTATCGTGAGTTCACCGTTTCTGATGTCACATGTTGAGTGCCAGGTAGGTAAGCATATTATTAGAATAGATATAATATGTATGTAGTTGTAGTCTTAGAAGGTTATCACGTTGCGTAAATACAGGACGGCAATAACAATTATTAAGTACCTATAAATGAAAAGTAAAGGATTTTCATCATTAAATCTACCTATGCAAATTTTTCTTCTTTTATCACAGAATTCTCACACTGCCTGAGTGATCCTCCCTTTTCTCGTACACAACGGTTTCATTCGAGTACAATTTTTCCTGTATGGCCGCAAACGACTGGCCTTTTGTTTCGGGGAGTAAAATTAATATAAAGATAACACCGCCCACGGATAGCAACCCGAAGCACCAGAACGCGACATAATTACCCAAATTATCCGCAATAACTTGATATAGTTTAGTAACAGCGAATGTGATCAGAGCCACGAATATTTGTATTACACAGGTCGCTTTTGATTTAATATTCGTGGGGAATATCTCTGACGTTATAGCGAAAGGCACCGTAGCTAAACCTATAGTGTATGAAAATATAAAAATAGGTATCACAACAATAGGAATGAATTTAAGAGCAACGACAAGATCGTTGCTTTCAAACTTCATAAAGAAATAAGCTCCTATAACTATGTTTGCAAGTCCAACACCACACGAAGACACTATCAAAAGCGGTTTTCTTCCAAGTCTATCCACTAGCTGAGAAGATATAGCCGAAGTTAGCAATTGCACTGTCCCAAATAGTATGCAAGCTTCCTCAGCACGCAATCCACCTTCAGCTGCTCCGAATATCTGCTGAGCGTACGATATAATCGCAGTGCTACCACAAAACTGTTGTGTGAAATATATTCCGAACAAAATTATAAGGCCTTTTCTGTTACCACCGACTGTAAATAGATCTCTCCAACGACCTTTTTCTTTCATATTTTCGTTGACTAAATGCGACATGCTTTCGAGTTCTTCGTTCATATAATCCCTCCCACGAAGATGTTTCAATGACATTTCAGCTCTATTTGTGTCGCCAGATTTTATGTAGTAGTAAGGTGATTCCGGCATGGCGCTGAATGTCACAACGAAGAGGATGGGTATTGCTATATTGAAGCTAGCCAGCCCGAGCATCGAAACGTATGGACCGATACAGTACTGTGACAGGATCCCAAACTGAAAAACAAAAAAAAACTAATTTTATATTGCGCATTAAAATTTTGTTAAAAGCCACATTAAACTTTATAGTAGTTTTTCTTTTGGGTTTTCGATGAAGTCTAGACCAACAAGCAAACAGATGAATATTTTTTGTATTGAACTGAAAACCTTTTTAGGCGCGTTGGCTATTTTGAGATGGGTAAAAATTTCAAGGTCACGTCACCGACATGTGTTATTAATGCTCAGAGTGCTGACAGACGTAAAAACTTAATTAATTTTTAGTTTGTCAAAAGTTAATGATTTTAATTTACAAATTATTTGAAAATCCAATTCAAAATCAAATATAATCTTAAAATTCCAACAAGAAATTGGAGTCGAACCTATTTCTATGTAGGAGTTAAATAATGGGAAAGGCATACATAGGTACACTTATGAGTAGGTAATAATATATATAAGTATTATGTATACCTTCGACATAACTGTGATGAGTGTGGCCATAGCTCCACGCACTTCGTTGGATGCGATTTCACCCAAGTACATTGGCGCTGCCGTGTACGCAATGCCGTACCCGAGCCCTTGTATAAGTCGTGCGGCGTAAATCATCGGAATGTTGTTGGCCAGCATCACAAGGATCCAGCCAATGATGTAGGGAATGGCGGCGAGAAGGAGAGTCTTCTTTGTGCCTATTCTGTCTGCGAGGTACGATGCGGGAATGGGACTGACAGCTGAAAAGAGAAAATAAACAACTTTAAGAGGAAAACCAATGCGAATGACATAGACGATTTCACCTTCAAACTAGCAATTTTGACATGTCATGACCCTCTATTGACAATTAATCAAGCAGACATTTCAATCTGCGAAATTTACGCGGACTTTTAGTATTTTGACGTAGGAGGGTAAACGATCCAGTAAATGAACAAATAAGGACTACCCTGACATTGACCTAAAATTAAGGTATATGAGAATCGTTATATATATAATTTTTATATTTTGTGTGTCTGTACACAGTAGGTATACACTCTTAAATTATTTAAATATCAAAAAATCAAATAAAATGCGTGGTATTAATTATTATAACTTATTTTATTTAACAAAAGGATAAATTGCCAGTAAATGAACTGGGAATTTCAGTGAATGAACGAACTCTATCTAGTGCATAAACTCTCGATTCCTATTAATAAATAAATTCTTAAATATATTTTCGGCTTGGAATACAAAAAAAATTGTCAGATTTTCACAGTTTTTGACTTATTGTACATTTTTTTCTACATTTTGCGCGATAAATCAAAAACTATTTTACATAATAATAATAAATAAAACCTGTTTTAGAATGTATAATAGAGCCCTTTCTGTATAATAGAGAAAAACTTAATGCCCATGTTGCACCCAAGTCGCTGGAAGTGCAACATCAGCTGCTGAATGTTTTGAGAGTAGTGAGAACAATATACCGTAACACATGTTATCAGATTTGTTCCTTTGAGCCGAGAAGCCACATGTTCTGATGCTTTTTAGACAATCCAAGATCTCTCATTAAGTGGTCCAAATCATTTTGATTGAATAGTCTAAGTTGAGATGTAAAAGTCACTACATCGTCACTACCTTCTGAAAGTTCTTGAAGTAGATTGGAGGTACTGGGTTGGGGCTGAGGTACAGATTTATCACCAGAAGTCAGAATCGTTCTAATTGTAGACTGCAAGTTACAATAGAGTCGCTTGGAACAATTTTTTTGCTGTTTCTTCTGGTTATATTCACAATGCAGAAATAATAATCATCATGGTGTTTAGATGGTTCGCGCCAAATTATAATACTTTTTTTAGTAAAAGTAGGGTCTATTCTTATTTGCTCATAAACGCAATGAGGAAATACAGCTTCCACATATAAAAATTTGGAGTCCAGGCCTTGCTGTTAGCTGCTAATGGGTTCTCAAAGTAGCCCGAGTATGCTTGTTTTACAAAGTTAGACACACTTGCACGACATTCTTTAATACGTTCTCGCCACCAAATGGTACAAAAATGATTGGAATAACTTGCAGATGTTCTTCTTGATGTTAACACCTCGATAAATTTTGGAAATTACTTGTGTGATCTTAATAAAGTGTGAACATACAAAGTGTGAGTATAGTGCAAAATATGGGGGTACCTGTATCTCAAAAACTAGAGCTGCTGTGTAAAAAATTAAAGTAGATCTGAAATCAGCGACGTCAAATTAGTAAGAAACAGTTTCAAAACCTAATAAAACAAAAAAGTTGAATTTTGTATGCCAGTGAAATGATTCGGAATCGGAAGCCACTTTATATATCGCGAAATTTGGAAATGTGGTCAAATTTTCGAAATCCATATTTATCAATGAAAAGCGACATAATTTTGTAAGTAGTACTTACTTACTTCAGTTTACTATTTTTGAACAGTTTCGCAGAGGTACAACAATCGGCCTCATTCAATCAGCCGCCATATTTATAGTAATAGGCAAATAAATACAATTAAGTATTGGAACTACAATACCTATGCTCCTAAATGTATCTTAAAAAACAAGTCTCATTCAGCGTTACAAGTGCAGAAGAGGAAGTAGACAGACGGATTAACATCAGTTCGAACAAGTACTGGGCACAAAAGGAAAGAATGAAAGGAGCTTACCCAGTACATCTTAAAAGATCCGTTACAGATACATGCATCCTGCCATGCCTCACCTATGCCAGCCAAACATGGGCCCAGACAAAGAATATAAAAAGAATAATAGTGACTTGCTAAAGGGCGATGGCAAGGAGCATAACTTAAGGAAAAAATATTCAAAGTGAGAATTGCAGACATAAGAAAAAAGACAAAGCCTACAGACACCTTGAGACATGCCCTAAAACTGGAATGCAAATGGTCATATTGTATCGATTTTTACAGATGAAAGAAGGACAGGAAAAATCTCCCCTTGGCCAGGTCCAGCAGGCAAAAGAAAAATAGGTAGACCGAAGACGCGTTGGTCTAATGCTATTGTGCAAATCGCGAGAGAAAATTAGCTTGATAGTACCAAAGACAGAGAGAAATGGGGATACCCAAGAGGGATCCTTATCCAAGAAAGAAGAATACCAGAATAAATATTTAAAAAAAAATCTAAAGAAAAATTAAACCGACTTCAAAAACCACAAACACTAAAAAGTAAAAATAATTTTAGTGATTGTGGTTTTTGAAGTCGGTTTTATTTTTCTTTTGAAAATTTTTTATTTCACAATTTTTAGTGGCCCCACTGTACTATAATATGCCATACCCAGTTAAAACCCTACTGTTTACTAAGATTAATATCTTAGTAAACAGTAGGGTTAGGGTACACTGATCGCGAGCAATTTGCTCTTATCCATTGAGGAGTTCCGTTCTCCATCTCGGAAGATATTCATCAGATCTTCATCAAATTTATATGGGACCACCTGCGAAGTATACCCTATCAAACAAAAAAAAAATCCAAATCGGTCCAGGCGTCTTTGAGTAATCGGGGAACATACGTTAAAAAAAAAGATACCGAGGAATTCAGAACCTCTTCCTTTTTTTGAAGTCGGTTAAAAATATTTTTTAAATTTTGGTAACAGTTTCCTTTTTTGTGATGCCAGGGAGCTCTAAATATCGATTTTGAACGAAATCGGTCAATTAACAAAGAATTTCAAAATGGCGTCGACTTTTTTAAATTTTGGTAACAGTTTCCTGTTTTGTGATGCCAGGGAGCTCTAAATATCGATTTTGAACGAAATCGGTCAATTAACAAAGAATTTCAAAATGGCGTCGAATTTTTTAAATTTTGGTAACAGTTTCTTATTTTGTGATCCCAGGGAGCTCTAAATATCGATTTTGAACGAAATCGGTCAATTAACAAAGAATTTCAAAATGGCGTCGACTTTTTTAAATTTTGGTAACAGTTTCCTTTTTTGTGATCCCAGGGAGCTCTAAATATCGATTTCGAACGACATCGGTCAATTAACAAAGAATTTCAAAATGGCGTCGACTTTTTTAAATTTTGGTAACAGTTTCTTATTTTGTGATCCCAGGGAGCTCTAAATATCGATTTTGAACGAAATCGGTCAATTAATAAAGAATTTCAAAATGGCGTCGACTTTTTTAAATTTTGGTAACAGTTTCCTTTTTTGTGATGCCAGGGAGCTCTAAATATCGATTTTGAATGAAATCGGTCAATTAACAAAGAATTTCAAAATGGCGTCGACTTTTTTAAATTTTGGTAACAGTTTCCTTTTTTGTGATGCCAGGGAGCTCTAAATATCGATTTTGAACGAAATCGGTCAATTAACAAAGAATTTCAAAATGGCGTCGACTTTTTTAAATTTTGGTAACAGTTTCCTGTTTTGTGATGCCAGGGAGCTCTAAATATCGATTTTGAACGAAATCGGTCAATTAACAAAGAATTTCAAAATGGCGTCGAATTTTTTAAATTTTGGTAACAGTTTCTTATTTTGTGATCCCAGGGAGCTCTAAATATCGATTTTGAACGAAATCGGTCAATTAACAAAGAATTACAAAATGGTGCCAACTGTTTTAAGTTTTGGTAACAATTTCCTGTTTTGTGATCCTAGGGATCCTCAGATATTGATTTTGAACAAAATCTATGACAGTTCAAGAAAATAGATTTTAAACACTATTTAAATTATTATCATTAACATTAAATTAAATGAAAACACGACGCGCGACGTGTACTGCAGCCCCTGAGCTTGAGCACAGGCCGAACCGGTATAAACCGATTTCTCTCCGTACGCGACGTAGCGCCTGTGCTCACGCACACACGCGCCTCAAGCTTGTAGTAGTGTACCTATCGTAGCGCGCTTGTATGAAGCTTTGACTCTGTTCGCTACTCATGTGGTTATACAACGCAATACCACACTCACAAACACTCGTACAAACATACAGACAAGTATATACTCACACACACTCACACACACACACATGGACGCACACGCACTTTTGAACGGTTTGAACGGAACACGGTTTTGAAATTGAAATTGAAAAAAGTGTAAGAATTTGTAAGAAAATATTTAAAAAAGGTATATCAGCCGGTTTTTTATTCCAGCTCTTAATACATGTAAAAACGTCCAATCTGTTCATTTACTTGAGCCTTTACCCTAGTACCTAATTATATCGACCGCCCCATATCAAAACAAAGTAAATGTCATTTTTCCGAAAATCGTTTTATGTCATAAGCCTAACTTTCATAGTATGTCCCGTTGTATTGTAAGGACACCCACATTAAAGTAAAATTAAAAGCTAGTAAGTCGCTTTGACCATTTTAAAACATAGTAAGTCTATGAACTCGCTAGGTTTTTTATAGATTAATGCGCCTTACTAAGTTTTTCAAAGGAATTAGATTAAATAAAATAAATATCACCCATTATCTAAATACCATGTCAAAACAGTAAATACTTAATAATGCATTAAAACTTAAAAGTAAGATAGGAAAAGTCAAAAGGAGTTCTGACCTCTACATGTCAACTGTTAAATATGGTTTGCAAGGGAAATACTTTGCATACTTACATAATGTTTTTAGGGTTCCATATCTCAAAAGGAAACACGGGACCCTTACAGGATCAATTTAAAAACTGTCATAGCCTAGTGGTTAGAACGTCCGCCTCCTAATCGAAGGTCGGGGCTTCGATCCTGGAATCACGCACTACTAACTTTTCAGTTATGTGCGTTTTAAGCAATTTAATATCACTTGCTTTAACGGCGAAGGAAAACATCGTGAGGAAACCTGCATACCTGCAAGTTTTCCATGTTCTCAAAGGTGTGTTCCTAAACTTCTCTTGAATTTAAACCACTTACTATGTTTTGATCTGAGAAAGAAATTTGACATTAATTGACAAAATTGAGAGACCTAAGCTTGTATAAGAACACAGAAGTGTCATAATTCGTGTTCACTTTGCCTAACGTCTCTCAGAGAGCAGAGAGAGATTTAAACTGTTTCTTATAATCATTGGCCATATTTCAAATGCGAAAGTGTGTTTGTTGGTTTAATATTCAATCACGCTGCAACGGAGCAACCAGTCGACGTGGTTTTTTGCATGGATACATTTAAAGACCTTGAGAGTGACATCTCTCTCCGCATCGTATTCTTTATTGCTGAGGGTTGTGACCTCTTTCCATTATTCCTACATCTAATGGTAGGTTTTCTTGGGATGCGGTGAGTTCAAAGAGCCTACGGAACTCGACTAGAAAAACGAGATTTTGACTCTTAGGTTTAACGGTTATGAATTAGTTATTATTATCAGTGATAAAATTGATTAGGGCTGCCAGGTAAAATGACATTTATCTCGGAAAATCAAAGAGTTTCCACGAGATTTTTTCCAAGTTTGCGCTACTAAGTACATATTATGAAGAGGAAAGGTTTGTTTGTTTGTTATCGATAAACTCTGAAACTACTGAACTACTTGCACTAAAGACATAATCATCAACATCAACCGACAGACGTCCACAGTGAACATAAGTCTTTAATAGGGTCTTCCACATGCTACGGGTTTGCGCCGCCTGAATCTTTGCGCTTGCGCTTGACGACAATCATGCTTTAAAGAAAGCAATGATGAGGTCCAAGTTGGAGCACGCTTACCTAGAAGATGCCTATTCACTCTTGGCTTGCAGGTATCTAAGGTATATATGGCAGGAAACACGGCCGCCGAAATGGCGTTCCAACCTTTAGGCTCTCCCCATTGCCCGCAGCATGAATCTGAGCTTTCTTATGATGGTTATATTATTATGTACATATAATATCTCATAAGAAATCTCTAACACACAATCCAGCTAAGTAGGTCCAATTTCAAAAAAAGCTAGCTAGCCGACAAATCTAACTCAGTTAGGCAGCCTTCGGGAACCTTCGAGATGTCTCTCGTCCAAAATTCCTCAATGCTTGAAGACCAGTCTTTGAATAGTGCATGATGTCAGTGATGAAAAATGGATCCGAAATATAGGTCTTTTTTGTACACAGGAAATGCCTGACGCATACCCCTCCGTCATGTGGGGCTTGCACCAAACTTGCACTACTACGAAATCCATTTCGGAACACGGCACCCGGAACGAGGCGCGCTATCTCCTAAAAAACATAGGTATAATACCTATTTAGAACACTTACTATCTGTCATCATAATCTATGACAACCTCCGAGTATTTACCTGGTAAAACCGTGACTTTAGAATAAATTTTAGTATATAAGCAGGCTTCATTTAGAAATGAAAAAATCCCTATTTTATTTTTCAACGATTATAAACACAACTTTCATTCAAAAATAATAAGCTTAAATTCATTTTAAATAATATTTTGCGACGAAATGACGCGCGCAGTCCGCCCGTCATGACAGTCCAGTGGACACTGAATTCCATAGAGCGCCTGCAAGAAAATAAATAGCACAGGAAGTTTTTTGGTTAGTTTTAGATTATTTAAGAAATGAAAAACATTTAGTATAAAACTAACAGTTCGAATTGATTGCTAAACCTAAACATATCATTTTCTGGAAGTTGGCTTCAAAGTATCAAGATGTTAAAGAAAATTTTTACAGAACAAGTTGCGAACAGCAATGTTTTCAACTTGTTTTTTTTTTTTATTGGGATAATGTATACTAAATTAAAAGAGGCCCTTATAATCTTCACAAACTGAAGTTTTTAATTGCATGTATTTAATAGCTGTTAATGCTTTAGAAAAATAAACAATTTACTTCAAAGTACAGCGTTTTTGCGATTTGTCAAATAGCCATAGTCTTAAATTAAAAATGTATAACACCCCCGACAAGTGAAAGTTACAGTAACTAGAAAAGAGCTGACAACTTTCAAACGGCTGAATCGATTTTCTTGGATTATAGCTAAGAAAACTCTCGATCAAGCCATCCTTTCGAACAAAAAGAACTAAATTAAAATCGATTCATTAGTTTAGGAGCTACGATGCCACAGACAGATACACAGATACACACGTCAAACTTGTAAAACCCCTCTTTTCGGGTTGGGGGTTAAAAATTGGAAAAAAGCATAATCACATCTTGCATAATATTGTGTGCGATATAGTGGTTTATTCCGTATAAGCACCCTAAAACAGCCACCCCACCTCATAAACATGTACCTACGGACGTTTGACTTAATTGGCTTTATTAGAAGATGCCTGTAATAAGGCATTTTCAGTACTTATAATCTCCTAACATAAACGGAAAAATATCGTTCTCAAACATCCTGGGTACGAGAAGCGCCTAGTCTAGCAGTCTACTACTGCCACAGATCTGTGACTACTGCGCATCTCATCTCAACCCATCGATGCCTAGCCCAGTAAGTAGGTAACGTACAAGGAATAAAATAACTTAGACATACGTGAGCCGTTTTATTCACTATGAATCCGACGTATGCTATTATAGGTACGAAAGCGGTCGTACAAACGTACTACGGCTAGACTTTGTCGGTCCGAATTGCTTCCGAATTAGAGATTCGGACGTGCGATAGAGATTCATTAGGACGAGCGACGGAGAGAAATCGAATGACGGATGTCGGATGTAGTGCATAAACTACCATACAAATAGTTCTACGAGTATGACCACTTCGAACGTTTTTACACGGATTCGGATCGGATGTAGTGCGTAACCGCCGCGCCCTAAGGATAAACAAAAGGCCTCTCGCACTGCCAAGGGTCACCGGTAGAGATCTCTTATAGAGATAAGTGCTTCCCTTTTCTTTCTTTTTGTCTTTATTATTACAACTTTCTGGTACAAATAAAATAAACAAATAAACAAAAGGAGCAATAGTTACCTGAACAAAGAATCA
Source organism: Maniola jurtina (assembly GCF_905333055.1). Lineage (NCBI taxonomy): Eukaryota > Metazoa > Arthropoda > Insecta > Lepidoptera > Nymphalidae > Maniola > Maniola jurtina. Next base: position 10,646,908 of record NC_060030.1, read on the forward strand.
TAAACGAAGCGATCCATGAACTCTGGTCCTTGCTTGTTTGAATGGGAGAGTCGTCCGCCAACAGTTTCGGCAGAATTGGGGAAGTCCATCCTATCGTGGTGCCAGCCGCCGCCGTGATTAACGTCGCTGAAAAGTGCAAACATAGGCCTTATTAAATCCATACTTCCATACTATACTAATATTATAAATGCGAAAGTGTGTCTGTCTGTCTATCTGTTACCTTTTCACGGCCCAACGGTTTAACCGATTTCGATGAAATTTGGTACAGACTTAGCTTACATCCCGGGGACGGACATAGGCTACTTTTATCCCGGAAAATCAAAGAGTTCCCACGGGATTTAAAAAAAAACTTAATCCACGCGGACGAAGTCGCGGGCATCATCTAGTCAAAAATAATTAGGAATTATGCGTTGTTCCTCTTTAATACGTTTGAAACCTCCAATGGCTCAGAATCTTTGGGAAGTTTTTTTTTAAATTATAGACTAGCACTTGGCTGCAGCAGGACCTGCTGGCAAGTGATGATGCAGCCTAAGATGGAACACGCTTTGACTTGAGGGTACTCATATTAAAATTGAAGGAGGAAACTGATGTTCCATATCCTAGCGGCTCGAATCCGTAACGAGGAGGAAAATCACTATCGTAAGTGTCAGTGGAATTTACGGGTGCAGACCTTGGCCATGCTTTGCGATACGATAGTAGAAAGGTGAAGGAGGATTCATGTGAAAAAGTTCTTGGACACACTCTATATTCTGTAGAACACCGACAACAGGAAGGGAGAGCAAGTTGGGGAAAAGGAGGACTTGTCCTATATACCAGGTAATCCTAGGCATGAGTGGCTGCTTCTACTGTCGGAGGCCAAGATTCTCTTTGGGACACTGAGTTAGCGAAGTATATAGGTAACAATACTATGAGTGCCTACGTAACCCAACATACAGTATGTTTAATCAACTGTAGTTACTAAATTTATATTACTAACAATATGTGATTATTTAGCTAGGTACCTACTCGTCATAGATATAAAAGTATTTATTTGGATTTCTGTGTTACTCGTATATCGTTCAGCCAAAAGGTCAATCTTAATTCACTATATATATATACCTACTGTTTGTTTACCTTAGTGAAAAGCGTATCTTAGGCAATAATTATGAACCTGCATAACCTTTCAGGTTATTTTTTTCAAGGTTCATACAATATCAGGTAACATGCCTACTAAACAAGATGAATTACTCATTTTTATGCTACAAACACATGGTCTTTTTTTAGGGTTCCATTCCAAAATGGTGAAAAAATTGATAAACCCTTATGGTGCGAATTAGTCTGTCACTGTTATTTCAGTAACTAATAAGCATCGATGTGGTTTCGTTTTAACTTATGGAGATAGTACCTACATTAGACCTACTTTTCAGTACACCATTACTTAGTGCGGTGGGTACTAGTAGAGCTGCGTTATCTAGATAACGCAGCTCTACTAGGCCTAGGCCTAAGCTAGCCTAGACAATTGCATTATTGGAACACGAGAATAACAATAGAGTATTGGCCTTAAAAACAAAGCTTAGCAGCATACTGGGTAAGGTCAAGGTGCTACCGACTTGGTAGAGATAAATACCATACACGGCGGTTGTTATAACTGCTCCATAAAAGCTTGCAATAATAATAAAAAACCGGCCAAGTGCGAATTGGACTCGCGCACCGAGGGTTCCATACTCGGGTTTTTTTTCGACCTTTTGCACGATAAATCAAAAAGTATTATGCATAAAAATAAATAAAATTCTGTTTTAGAATGTACAGGTAGAGCCCATTCATATTATACCCCCACCTGGTATCTTACTTTGAAAATTTAAACACATTTTAGTTTTTTTTTAATGATTTAACCACAAATTCACGGTTTTCGGATTTTCCTTTACTTTTGCTATAAGAGCTATCTACCTGCCGAATTTAATGATTCTAGGTCAACGGGAAGTATCCTATAGGTTTTCTTGACAGACACGACGGACGGACGGACGGACGGACGGACGGACAGACAGACAGACAACAAAGTGATCCTATAAGGGTTCCATTTTTCCTTTTGAGGAACGGAACCCTAAAAAACGTCAAAGTGACATGTTATACTTAATGATAATTTTTACAACAATCGATGACAGGAAATAATATTTGCCCAGGCGCGGCGTTAAATTATTTTCGAGAGTTAAAATTACTGAACTTATATTCTACCTACCTGATGATAACAAATCAAGAATTCCTGAAAAAACACTAGAGCAAGTATTTATTTAAAATCCAGTTGAATCAATTTAGCGGAAATTTTAAAGGTAGGTATTATTAAAGTAGGATATTTTGAATTTTAACAACATTAAAGGATAAAGGAAACCCGTTCATAGTCGATATTTTAAATCCAGTTGAACCATATTTAGCTAAAAGTTCAAACTTAGGTCCACCGCTATATTATACTATGTAGTATAATAAATAAAGTAGTGTGTTATATTATGTATGTATGTAATCTTTACCAAGTTAAATAATTTTTTTCTACTTGATTTCTAGCCGCTGAAAAGTACACTGATCATTTACTTTATAGTGCAGGTACTTAGGTATATTTTAGTGGAAAAATATTATAAAACAGAATTATCACGACATCGCTTCCTAATTAACCTACTTATTTAATTAATTATACAATTTAGCGGACTCATTAAACAGTTCAACTTTCAATATTAAACAAACACAGTTGCCTAGACAATTAGCACTACTTTATATTCCTTAAATAAATACCAGGAAATAGATAACATTTATGCACTAACATTATAAAATAATGACTAGTACCAACTAATTCCTTCCTTTATAGCAAATTAAAGTCTTTAAGTACTTAGGTAAACTAAGTCGACAAGATCGACACAGGGTGATTGTAATTGATTTTTCAATGTCCATCATTATTGAATTAATTTGCTATTGTTATTGGTATTGGTGGTATTTACTTGCTACTTGTAGCGAATATTACCTGACAAATCAGTAGGTACCTACTCAAAAACGCATAAACTAAAAAAAAAAAAAAGATTCCGACGAATTCAGAACCTCCTCCTTTTTTGAAGTCGGTTAAAAATACATTTGTTATGATGCAATATTTACAGATACTGCGAAGTACGCAAAATCGTATTAAAATTGTTTATCATACCATTATAAGCATCCTGAAAAAAAAACATAATTTGCACAGATTTGCAAATTATGTTTTTCTACAATCAACGCCACAAAAATTCTGAGGGAAAAAACAATGAATTGAATTGAACAAAGTGTAGGTAAAGTTACAAAAGGTGTAGGACCTCAATTTTCTTAGAGTAAATCCCCAGAATCTATTCATGTGATAAAGCGCTCAATTTTGTTGTGAACTTTTTCCCATAATAAATATATAATCTATATTGAGATTGTCTTACAGTCGATTTTATAAATAAATCCGTTAGCTCGAAAATTTAATAGCAGTATCTAATTAAACTAGATAATATAATTGATGTGTGTAACATTTGTTATTAAGAGGGGTTTCTCCGTCACTCGCTTCATACAAACATAGTTCCAATTTCATTTCAATATTAAGAGGGCTCTCTCCGTCACTCGTTTCATACAAACGTAGTTCCAATTTCATTTGAATATTAAGCAACCAAAGTCCATGAAATTTTGCAGACATATTCTAGAAACTAATATCTATGTCTGTGGTTTTCCAGATTTCTGTTAAAATATTCAGTTTCAAAGTTACGCGGTCTTAAAAATTTACATACAAATCTTTTAGCCCCTGTAATTTTAAAACTACATATTTTTAGAAAAATCTAAAACACCACAGACACAGATATTAGTTTCTAGAATATGTCTGCAAAATTTCATGGACTTTGGTTGCTTAATATTCAAATGAAATTGGAACTACGATTGTATGAAACGAGTGGAAACGAGTGACGGAGAGAGCCCTGTTAAGCAACCAAAGTCCATGATGCAGACAGTCCTATTGGCGTCACTCAGAAAAGCAGGTATTATTTAAATATTTTATCGAATTATTGGAATGTCCTCTCCAAAAACCAACACAAAAAACACAAGTTTAATGTGTAAGGTTATCCGAGAGTTTTAATCTAAACAAACTAATGCCAAAATAAATAATTTAATTAGAGCGTGATTGCTATCACAACATCTAATTATTCAGTTCACAATCCAAATACCGAAAATATGCGATATCGCCCCGAATCTCGGAAGGAGACTAAACTAAAATCTTCAAAACACCCGTATTTATGCAAGTTCAATCTTGTTGGCCTCCTAGTAACAGATTGTATGACATCGAATGAGCCAAATATCGATTTTACCAAACTACCTTCATCAGCTAAATTAATAATTTTATATTATTTTTGACAACTGAAACAGTGGGTTTAAATAAAAAGAGCAAATCAGTATAATCGCCCAAATTTATTATGTCACTTCACTAAACACACTAATACAAATCACTCATTGCTTTATTACTATTGTTACTTTGTTACTATTTATATAATTTACACTTGTTTACACAAATGGACATAGTTTCAGCTTACAATGCGTACGATAGAACAATAATCCTAAAAGTGAGCTCGCATAGCTTTATATGGCGTTATCCCCACCGAAGGCATTCGGCAGTGGTGGCGGAGTTGCGTTCGGCTGTCAATGGCGCTGGCGTTGATTGGCTGTCATGGCGGCAGTAGGCTATGATTGGCCGTCTTGGCGGTTATCGGCTGTAACAGGCGGTGATTGGCCAGCTTGGCTTGACTCGGATAGTCTGGTTGGCGTTGGCGCGTTGCGATTGGCTGAGGCGGCGTGGCGTTACACAACTCAAATCAACTTTTTAAAAATAACCTTACAGTCCATATGCATATTCTAGAAACTAATATATGTGTCTGTGGTGTTTTAGATTTTTCCAAAAATATGTTTTAAAATTACAGGGGCTCAAAGATTTGTATGTAAATTTTTAAGACCGCGTAACTTTGAAACCGAATATTTTAACAGAAATCTGGAAAACCACAGATATAAATATTAGTTTCTAGAATATGTCTGCTTGGTTGCTTAATATTCAAATGAAATTGGAACTACGTTTGTATGAAGCGAGTGACGGAGAGACCCCTCTTAACATAGCTCCAGTAACATAGCTTTCGACAAGGTAATTAACTTGAAGACGTCAATTTAATCGACCTCTATATAGGGCTTCATTTCACAATGTAGGTAGGTAAATGGCCTACTAATTCATTTTCCTCCACTTACTAAAGACCAAATAAAGCTTTACTGTATTTTATATTTTTACCCTAAATTTATTTTATTTTATACCCATGATTTAGGAACAATTTCCATAAAATGTCAAAATACTCAAAATGCTGTGCAGATATTTCGAACTTAAACAATAAAAGTCCTAATTCGGATAGGTATCTACGTATACTTAATACAGTATCATATTTTTGTATATTTGGATTTTGGATAGCCAATTGAAATTGTCACATTTATGGCGCTAAAAGTACTGTACATTTAGGTACACCCACATAAATGTTGCATGTATATATTATGTTTCAACATATTTGTTATAGGTACACAAAAATATTTCTCTATTTATGATAACATTTAAAAAAACAAGGAAATAATTTAAAACTTATTTCAAACAAGTTTAATTGAAATTGAATAGTCTAAAAAATTGAAATACATCTAAATTGTTCAGGAGCTTTTTATTTGAACAAAACCCGAATGATAATTATAATTAGGTGTTTGTTTTTTCAATTTTATTCAATAACTAGCTGTGCCCGCGACTTCGTTCGCGTGGAATAGTGACTTTTCGGGCAGCATGTACATACGTTAAAAATGTTCGCCGTGATTATTTAAATTGACATAACTTTTTTATTTATGAACCGATTGACATGAAATAAAAACTAAATGTTAAGTGAAGCTTACTACAATTTATTAGTGAAAACCGTATCTAAATCGAATAAGCCGTTTGTGATATTAGCGTGCACAAACACACAGACAAACAGACAAAAAAGAAATTAATTACAATTTCGGGTTCGGCATCGATATAATAACAACCCCTGCTACTTTTTTTATATATTTCCATTGTACAGACACCACTTTTCTACAATTTTATTATAATGTATAGATAATCAAACAAGTAATGTATTTATATTAATTGTTATCATTTTGTTCACATTTCCTAGAAAACATGAACTACATACATCTAATTAATAGCATCAACATTGACTTGATTGCCATTGAAAATAACTAGGTCATTCGGTATCACAGTTAATAACTCAGCTGCTACTGTAAGCTGCACGCAAATAAAAATGTTAAGGTCTAGACTCTAGATAGATAGACCGGAAGCCGTCTGCAAAATTGTAGTTTGCATGCTGTTATTGTATAGTTGACTAGCTGATGCCCGCGACTGTGCTCCGTAGATATAGTTTTTTTAAATCCCGTGGGAACTCATTGATTTTCCGGGATAAAAAGCAACCTATGTGTTAATACAGGGTTTAATCTATCTCCATTCCAATCTACATCCATCCATCCATGCATACGCGAGGTTCGAATCCTGCCAATTCCGCGTATAAAAAAATTGTTTAAGTAGAATGTTGTTTAAAATGTAGGTAACAAAAATTATAAATAGTTCTCAGAATATGTTTTTTTTTTGTCATTTAAAATGTCATTATACATAATATATAAAACGAATTAGTAAAGAGCAAAAACTTTCTTCACTCTTCATTTTGATTGAAATAAATAATACTTAATTCATTCACATCCTTACTTAATTTCGAATAGTGCACAAGTGTAAATTAAAAATTTATAACAGCCCCAACAAGTGAAGGTAACAGTAATAACTAGAAAAGAGCTGATAACTTTCATACGGCTGAACCGATTTTCTTGGATTATAGCTAAGAACAATCTCGAGGAAGCCACCTTTCAAACAAAGACAAACTCAATTAAAATCGGTTCATTAGTTTAGGAGCTACGATGCCATAGACAGATACACAGATACACGAATACACACGTCAAACTTATAACACCCCTCTTTTTGGGTCGGAGGTTAAAAAAGGAAAGCAATAAGACCATTTAGGTACGTCATAGTATTCTCCTTTTATTAACTTTGTATAGTACCTGCCTATCAGTACTTATTATGCAGGCAATGCTTTTCTCAATATTCTATTGACACCATTTATTTACATAGATACTAAGCAAGCATTTTCTTCACATGTGCGGTTGACGTCGTGTTCTGTTGTTTGTTCATGAATGTTTACCTATTTAATTACATGTTATAGTTTGTATATACCTACTATTATATAATTATACTAGTTTGGAGGGAAACATTTTAAAGTAAAATTGTCTAATCTAATAACCTAAATCTAAATTCTAAAACTATAATTTATTTCTATTAATTAATTATTATTATAGTATTAGAATGTTGTACGTAATTGTCATTATGATCATCATCATTTGCCTGGGAGAGTTTACTTTTATCGATAAGGATAAAAAATATCTTAAGGAACTTAATTATCTAACTATTCTAACTACTTTTAACATTTTCTTATCACGGCTGTTAAATCTTTATAACTAAAGTTAAAAAAACTCAATTTTATACATAATATTCTCTTAATCTAGTTTAAGATAAAGACCTTCAATTTAATTGAAGAAAATATATATAGGTATTAGGTGTAACTTAAAAGTTCACCTGTCTGTAAATAATACGCATGATAATAATACATATGACATTTTAAATTTAAATTTACAACAATTTATTAGTGCCTATTTGGTTATTTTAATTGATATATTATTATGACAGTTTTTTTTATCTCTCACACAACCGGTGACCCCGCCGTACAAACGAAGGAAGCCTAACTATACACCAAACCTCTGTAATTACACGTCACGCACACAAACTCAACATAAATTCTACGAAACTGGCCACTTAACACCTTCCGATACGCTTTGACACAAGTAGTGATTATATTTTTTTTATTTGACACTTCAATGAAATAATTTAATTTTAAATCGTATCGTAATCGTACTGTGCAAATTACATAACTTCAAATTGAAGTCTAGGGTTGTCAGAAAATAAATGGGGTAATTTTGCCTAAAAATGGGCAGTTTTTTTTTCATTATATTTAGTCAAATTTATATTTTATTTTTGATGACAATCATAATATAAGTAAATACACAAGTGTTCTGGGAGCGAAGAGGGCTGTTTTGTTAATTAAAAGATAAAAAATTGATATTGAAATTTAATTAAAACAAAACTTATCACTAAATTGTAGTACATTTAATATACCAGTCTCCGTCATAATAGCTACCTGCATGCCAAATTTATCATAAAATACCTAGGATACCTACGTAATTGGACAGATAAAAATGTATGTACTTACGCATACCTATCATGTTGTCTTCTACGTTTTCCGTAAATGTATATGTTTGTGTGTGCAATAAAGAAATAAATAAATAGTTAATCAAAATCTTACTACATTAATAATGTTATTTTTAGGCGCCAAGAGGCTCCCTCCGGCTTTTTAGTTATAGTTTTAGTTATAGAATTAGTTGTTAAGCTAGAAATAAGTACCTACTAACATAGTTTAAGTTATTTGTCATACAAACACAATTATGGGTCTAATGGCCTGAAATAAAAGTTAATTTATTTATTTATTTATTTATTTAGTTATAGTTAGTCCATGATAAGTAGTAGGCACCCACCAAAACAACCTTAGCGACGAACGAAGGACCCGTCACGCGTCATGTGGTCAAAGATGGGACGCTATACGGATAGCTAGAAGATACCGATTTACTTTTTTTAAGGTCATAAATGTCAGAAAACACAAGACAAATAAAATATAAACCCATTTTGAATAAATAACTTTGAATTTGGCTTAGAGAAAAAAAACCGCTACCCAAGAGCCGCTTTGTGTAATTTGGTAAGAGATCTACGATATAGGGATGTAAGCTTGCCCGGTGTATAACACCAAAAGTAGTGAACTTACCCTGCGAGCTACGCTAAACGAAATCGCTAACTGGTATATTATTAAATATTTTTAGTGAATATATTGCGTTTTTATATTTGACTTTATAACTTTTTTATTTTTAACTGTCAGGATACGATTATATAGTAAACATGGTGATGGGCACCCTGTTAAGCAGGGATTTTCAATAAGGCCAGAGGCCCTATACTGTAATTAATCAAAATTATGTAAAAACAGAGTAGGTAAATTTTAATAAATTCAAATTCAAATTATTTTTATTCAATTAAACTTTTACAAGTGCTTTTGAATCGTCAAAATAATCTACCACTGGTTCGGAATGCCGTTCCTACCGAGAAGAACCAGCAAGAAACTCGGCGGTTGCTCTTTTCAAATGTACAATTTACAATAATATGCCATTACAATAATATGTTGCAATCGATAAATTATTATTTTCTAGCATCGAACATCCATCGATTTGTAACTATCATAATAAAGACTAATCTAATGAGATCTCATTTATTAATAATCATCGTGAAAGGGAAAAATAGGGAAAAATAGGAAAATAGGCAAATTTTCATATGTGAATGGTATCATTCCATAACGCACACATACTCGTCAACTGACAGTTACCTCTGCTTCATTTGACTTTTCGGAGCATACCATCCTGAGTATTTATTCATCCAAGCTCTCACATAGCTATATCAAGTATCAATAAAGGAAGTTGTGAGTCCACAAAAAATATTAAGGAGTTTCAATCAGGTATGTTTATATCTAGGTACTGCTATCCACTGCTATAGTTGATATATATTTTATAATATATTTTATGTGATTTGATATAATTTGTCAAAAGCGTACTTTGCTCAGATTAAACGAGACAAGTCTTTTACGTGATTGTAGTTTTTTTTTCTCTCTCGTCTGGCTTTACAAAGATTAGCCAATCTCAAGTTTATAGTTATTAATTATAAGTTAGGGAATGGGAAACTATACAAGTATGGACTTCGTCTGTGCCGGCGCTCGCCGACACACGCGCGGCGCCCCTTTAGAGCGCTTCCCAGTCAGTTCCACCACCAAAAACACCACACAAAACCAGGCCACTTAAAAAAAAAAACACTCCAAAAAGGCAGAGCACGCGCGCCAGCAGACACCAACACAGACGAAGGCCGAACCTCCGTGATTGTAGTTAGAGTTTGAGCAAAGTCAAAGAAAGCTATATATAAAAGCTAGTCTATAGATCTCAGCCTAACGCATAATCTGTTTATCCACCCGAGAAAAAAAAAATATCTAAACAAATCCCGTTAATCTACCCCGTCGGGGGTGGACTAACACACTTTTCCGAGCATACACCCAAGGATAGCTGTTTCAGCGTGGACAAATCAAATTAGCCCAGCTTACAGTGGATGGTAGTGGCAGTGGTGGATGTAGATACCTCATACATTTTGAATAGGTACAGCTACTGAAGTGGTAAAGGAGCTTGAACTCATGCGCCGCTCAGATGACTAGTGAAGCATCCGTGCACTTCAATGTCAAAAGAGAGAGATGGTCAAATGTGTCTTGGCAGACTTCAGTTCACACATCTTTGAGGACATTGTGGGACTCTCAGGCATGTAGGCTTTCTCACGCTGTTTGTCTTCACCGTTAAAGTAAGCAATATTTACTTATATTTACTTAAAACGCAATAACTCTGAAAAGTAAGGTGTGTGCCCGGGATCGAACTCCGGACCCCCAAAGTAGTAGATCCATGTTTTAAATCCATGTTTTAGGATATTGCCTAGTTATTAAAAAAAACTTTTTTAATAATACAAGTCTTAAAATTGTGATTGTCGTTTTTTTGTTATGTAAAACTCACGCAAACTACTTCGGTGCATGTTAAATAGAGTTTTGATAAACTTGGATGACCTAAAAAGTAACATCAAAGCTGAAAAAATATAATGAGAAGTTCTAGGAATGTTGGCAGTTCTATGAATGTAGGAATGTGTAGACTTGTTGTTGGTCATCGCGGTAATATATTTGCAAGTATTATTTCAAATCTATTTTGATTACATGCATATTATAAGGTGTGAATAATTTCTATTGGTATTGAATAAAAATTTATTTTAATGTAAAATTTACATCTTTGGTGCTATCCTACAAATCCCTTCTTCGCGAGGAGACAATTATGATGTGTGATAATCACAAATAAAAATTATTAACGATAAACATGTACTTACGGATAAAAAAATTATAATAGGTTTAGTTTATTAGTACAGATGCGGATATAGGCAAAGCTAGTATTCCGATCAGTGCAAGGTTCAAGTTCTCGTCATCAAAAGGTATTGAAGAGTTGCATTTAAATTGTTATTAGTATTAAGTACGTCTTCAATTAAAACAATAATAGTTATATCGATAGGTATTGTTGGCAGAAATTAACTGCAGCTAGACCATGATTCTCAGTAGATTTAACCATATACCTACCTAATCCAATTAGATTTTTAAAAACCCGTGGAAACTCCTTCATTTTCTGCGTCAAAATAGAGGTCCTGTCTCCGGGATGCAAGCTATTTCTGTATCAATACTTATCAAAATCGGTAATCGCTTTCCGAGGCTTAGTGAAGACGGCAAGACACATTTTCGCATACTGATAGATGCTGAATAAAATAGTGATATAGATATTATGGATAGTATGGTTTGTGTACCAAACTACTTATAGTATAAAAAAACTTATCACAAATGTCTCTTTCTAGTCTTTTATTACTTATATTATAATGAGTGTCTACTACTGTGTATAATACTGAAAATAACGACACTTTTTTCCATCTTTTTTCAGTTATATGGTTCGATCGGCGGCAATCTATGACATGGTCATTTCACCTTATAAGAATGTAAACGAACACATAGTTACCTACCTATTATAGCATAAACGTTACGTTAAGAGGAAAAAAACACATAGGATTCATTTGTGCACAGACCGTCTAGCTTTCTCAATTAAAGTCTTGAGCGACGGCACTAATCAAATGAATGTCACGGTGATGGATGGAGGCCCGTTTATACGAGGCCTTTAGTTCTTATTAAGGACGTCTTTGCAAAATGAATAGGTATCAAAATTGCACTACTACATAAGTACACTGCCCACACGCACACAGCTGCGTCAAAATGAGTGAATCGACTTGATTTTGATACTTTGATATTTTTATTTTATTTTATATTTGGTCATCTATTTTTTTTTAACAGTTTTTTTTTTAAATATGTATCTTGACAATAATACAGTAAGTAGAACAGTGCCTACAGACTAAGGGTCTGATGATGAAATATTTCACCATGACTTCTTGGCAATGAACAACATTTCCATGCTTATGAAATTATGAGCTCCTACTATGACTAAAATAATCTGAGAAGGATAGCATTACATTACCTCCCGACTTGATGAAATTGCATACTTTGGAACCTACTACTGGAACTCAGAGACGAATAGAGCTAGGTGTTTCGAGTTTGGGCTCATTTTCTTAGTCATGATGAGATCTTACCTCCGGATTTGTGGAGTGACCTGATGGTACACCTCGGAAGTCACTATTGGAACTCGGAGACGAATAGAGCTAGGTGTTTCGAGTTTGGGCTCATTTTCTTAGTCATGATGAGATCTTACCTCCGGATTTGTGGAGTGACCTGATGGTATACCTCGGAAGTTACTATTGGAACTCGGAGACGAATAGAGCTAGGTGTTTCGAGTTTGGGCTCATTTTCTTAGTCATGATGAGATCTTACCTCCGGATTTGTGGAGTGACCTGATGGTATACCTCGGAAGTCACTATTGGAACTCGGAGACGAATAGAGCTAGGTGTTTCGAGTTTGGGCTCATTTTCTTAGTCATGATGAGATCTTACCTCCGGATTTGTGGAGTGACCTGATGGTATACCTCGGAAGTCACTATTGGAACTCGGAGACGAATAGAGCTAGGTGTTTCGAGTTTGGGCTCATTTTCTTAGTAATGATGAGATCTTACCTCCGGATTTGTGGAGTGACCTGATGGTATACCTCGGAAGTCACTATTGGAACTCGGAGACGAATAGAGCTAGGTGTTTCGAGTTGGGGCTCATTTTCTTAGTCATGATGAGATCTTACCTCCGGATTTGTGGAGTGACCTGATGGTACACCTCGGAAGTCACTATTGGAACTCGGAGACGAATAGAGCTAGGTGTTTCGAGTTTGGGCTCATTTTCTTAGTAATGATGAGATCTTACCTCCGGATTTGTGGAGTGACCTGATGGTATACCTCGGAAGTCACTATTGGAACTCGGAGACGAATAGAGCTAGGTGTTTCGAGTTTGGGCTCATTTTCTTAGTCATGATGAGATCTTACCTCCGGATTTGTGGAGTGACCTGATGGTATACCTCGGAAGTCACTATTGGAACTCGGAGACGAATAGAGCTAGGTGTTTCGAGTTTGGGCTCATTTTCTTAGTCATGATAAGATCTTACCTCCGGATTTGTGGAGTGACCTGATGGTATACCTCGGAAGTCACTATTGGAACTCGGAGACGAATAGAGCTAGCTGTTTCGAGTTCGGGCTCATTTTGTTAGTCATGATGAGATATTACCTCCGGATTTGTGGAGTGACCTGATGGTACACCTCGGAAGTCACTATTGGAACTCGGAGACGAATAGAGCTAGGTGTTTCGAGTTTGGGCTCATTTTCTTAGTAATGATGAGATCTTACCTCCGGATTTGTGGAGTGACCTGATGGTATACCTTGGAAGTCACTATTGGAACTCGGAGACGAATAGAGCTAGGTGTTTCGAGTTTGGGCTCATTTTCTTAGTCATGATGAGATCTTACCTCCGGATTTGTGGAGTGACCTGATGGTATACCTCGGAAGTCACTATTGGAACTCGGAGACGAATAGAGCTAGGTGTTTCGAGTTTGGGCTCATTTTCTTAGTCATGATGAGATCTTACCTCCGGATTTGTGGAGTGACCTGATGGTATACCTCGGAAGTCACTATTGGAACTCGGAGACGAATAGAGCTAGGTGTTTCGAGTTTGGGCTCATTTTCTTAGTCATGATGAGATCTTACCTCCGGATTTGTGGAGTGACCTGATGGTATACCTCGGAAGTCACTATTGGAACTCGGAGACGAATAGAGCTAGGTGTTTCGAGTTTGGGCTCATTTTCTTAGTAATGATGAGATCTTACCTCCGGATTTGTGGAGTGACCTGATGGTATACCTCGGAAGTCACTATTGGAACTCGGAGACGAATAGAGCTAGGTGTTTCGAGTTGGGGCTCATTTTCTTAGTCATGATGAGATCTTACCTCCGGATTTGTGGAGTGACCTGATGGTACACCTCGGAAGTCACTATTGGAACTCGGAGACGAATAGAGCTAGGTGTTTCGAGTTTGGGCTCATTTTCTTAGTAATGATGAGATCTTACCTCCGGATTTGTGGAGTGACCTGATGGTATACCTCGGAAGTCACTATTGGAACTCGGAGACGAATAGAGCTAGGTGTTTCGAGTTTGGGCTCATTTTCTTAGTCATGATGAGATCTTACCTCCGGATTTGTGGAGTGACCTGATGGTATACCTCGGAAGTCACTATTGGAACTCGGAGACGAATAGAGCTAGGTGTTTCGAGTTTGGGCTCATTTTCTTAGTCATGATAAGATCTTACCTCCGGATTTGTGGAGTGACCTGATGGTATACCTCGGAAGTCACTATTGGAACTCGGAGACGAATAGAGCTAGCTGTTTCGAGTTCGGGCTCATTTTGTTAGTCATGATGAGATATTTCCTCCGGATTTGTGGAGTGACCTGATGGTACACCTCGGAAGTCACTATTGGAACTCGGAGACGAATAGAGCTAGGTGTTTCGAGTTTGGGCTCATTTTCTTAGTAATGATGAGATCTTACCTCCGGATTTGTGGAGTGACCTGATGGTATACCTTGGAAGTCACTATTGGAACTCGGAGACGAATAGAGCTAGGTGTTTCGAGTTTGGGCTCATTTTCTTAGTCATGATGAGATCTTACCTCCGGATTTGTGGAGTGACCTGATGGTATACCTCGGAAGTCACTATTGGAACTCGGAGACGAATAGAGCTAGGTGTTTCGAGTTTGGGCTCATTTTCTTAGTCATGATGAGATCTTACCTCCGGATTTGTGGAGTGACCTGATGGTATACCTCGGAAGTCACTATTGGAACTCGGAGACGAATAGAGCTAGGTGTTTCGAGTTTGGGCTCATTTTCTTAGTCATGATGAGATGTTACCTCCGGATTTGTGAAGTGACCTGATGGTATACCTCGGAAGTCACTATTGGAACTCGGAGACGAATAGAGCTAGGTGTTTCGAGTTTGGGCTCATTTTCTTAGTCATGATGAGATCTTACCTCCGGATTTGTGGAGTGACCTGATGGTATACTTTGGAAGTCACTATTGGAACTCGAGGACGAATAGAGCTAGGTGTTTCGAGTTTGGACTCATTTTCTTAGTCATGATGAGATCTTACCTCCGGATTTGTGGAGTGACCTGATGGTATACTTTGGAAGTCACTATTGGAACTCGAGGACGAATAGAGCTAGGTGTTTCGAGTTTGGACTCATTTTCTTAGTCATGATGAGATCTTACCTCCGGATTTGTGGAGTGACCTGATGGTATACCTCGGAAGCCACTATTGGAACTCGGAGACGAATAGAGCTAGGTTTTTCGAGTTTGAGCTCATTTTCTTAGTCATGATGAGATCTTACCTCCGGATTTGTGGAGTGACCTGATGGTATACCTTGGAAGTCACTATTGAAACTCGGAGACGAATAGAGCTAGGTGTTTCGAGTTTGGGCTCGTTTTGTTAGTTATGACGAGATTACACCTTGAAACTTGTTGGAGTGCTCTGAAGGTATACTTCAAAAGCCACTATTGGACTTTCGAGTCGAGTAGAGTTAGATGTTATGAGTTTGAGCTCGTTTTGTAAGTTCCAATAGTGACTTCCGAGGTATACCATCAGGTCACTCCACTAATCCGGAGGTAAGATCTCATCATGACTAAGAAAATGAGCCCGAACTCGAAACAGCTAGCTTTATTCGTCTCCGAGTTCCAATAGTGACATCCGAGGTATACCATCAGGTCACTTCACGAATCCGGAGGTAACATCTCATCATGACTAAGAAAATGAGCCCAAACTCGAAACAGCTAGCTTTATTCGTCTCCGAGTTCCAATAGTGACATCCGAGGTATACCATCAGGTCACTTCACGAATCCGGAGGTAACATCTCATCATGACTAAGAAAATGAGCCCAAACTCGAAACAGCTAGCTCTATTCGTCTCCGAGTTCCAATAGTGACTTCCGAGGTATACCATCAGGTCACTTCACAAATCCGGAGGTAACATCTCATCATGACTAAGAAAATGAGCCCAAACTCGAAACACCTAGCTCTATTCGTCTCCGAGTTCCAATAGTGACTTCCGAGGTATACCATCAGGTCACTCCACAAATCCGGAGGTAAGATCTCATCATGACTAAGAAAATGAGCCCAAACTCGAAACACCTAGCTCTATTCGTCTCCGAGTTCCAATAGTGATTTTCGAGGTGTACCATCAGGTCACTCCACAAATCCGGAGGTAATATCTCATCATGACCAACAAAATGAGCCCGAACTCGAAACAGCTAGCTCTATTCGTCTCCGAGTTCCGATAGTGACTTCCGAGGTATACCATCAGGTCACTCCACAAATCCGGAGGTAAGATCTTATCATGACTAAGAAAATGAGCCCAAACTCGAAACACCTATCTCTATTCGTCTCCGAGTTCCAATAGTGACTTCCGAGGTATACCATCAGGTCACTCCACAAATCCGGAGGTAAGATCTCATCATGACTAAGAAAATGAGCCCAAACTCGAAACACCTAGCTCTATTCGTCTCCGAGTTCCAATAGTGACTTCCAAGGTATACCATCAGGTCACTCCACAAATCCGGAGGTAAGATCTCATCATTACTAAGAAAATGAGCCCAAACTCGAAACACCTAGCTCTATTCGTCTCCGAGTTCCAATAGTGACTTCCGAGGTGTACCATCAGGTCACTCCACAAATCCGGAGGTAATATCTCATCATGACTAACAAAATGAGCCCGAACTTGAAACAGCTAGCTCTATTCGTCTCCGAGTTCCAATAGTGACTTCCGAGGTATACCATCAGGTCACTCCACAAATCCGGAGGTAAGATCTTATCATGACTAAGAAAATGAGCCCAAACTCGAAACACCTAGCTCTATTCGTCTCCGAGTTCCAATAGTGACTTCCGAGGTATACCATCAGGTCACTCCACAAATCCGGAGGTAAGATCTCATCATGACTAAGAAAATGAGCCCAAACTCGAAACACCTAGCTCTATTCGTCTCCGAGTTCCAATAGTGACTTCCGAGGTATACCATCAGGTCACTCCACAAATCCGGAGGTAAGATCTCATCATGACTAAGAAAATGAGCCCAAACTCGAAACACCTAGCTCTATTCGTCTCCGAGTTCCAATAGTGACTTCCGAGGTATACCATCAGGTCACTCCACAAATCCGGAGGTAAGATCTCATCATGACTAAGAAAATGAGCCCCAACTCGAAACACCTAGCTCTATTCGTCTCCGAGTTCCAATAGTGACTTCCGAGGTATACCATCAGGTCACTCCACAAATCCGGAGGTAAGATCTCATCATTACTAAGAAAATGAGCCCAAACTCGAAACACCTAGCTCTATTCGTCTCCGAGTTCCAATAGTGACTTCCGAGGTATACCATCAGGTCACTCCACAAATCCGGAGGTAAGATCTCATTATTACTAAGAAAATGAGCCCAAACTCGAAACACCTAGCTCTATTCATCTCCGAGTTCCAATAGTGACTTCCGAGGTATACCATCAGGTCACTCCACAAATCCGGAGGTAAGATCTCATCATGACTAAGAAAATGAGCCCAAACTCGAAACACCTAGCTCTATTCGTCTCCGAGTTCCAATAGTGACTTCCGAGGTATACCATCAGGTCACTCCACAAATCCGGAGGTAAGATCTCATCATGACTAAGAAAATGAGCCCAAACTCGAAACACCTAGCTCTATTCGTCTCCGAGTTCCAATAGTGACTTCCGAGGTATACCATCAGGTCACTCCACAAATCCGGAGGTAAGATCTCATCATTACTAAGAAAATGAGCCCAAACTCGAAACACCTAGCTCTATTCGTCTCCGAGTTCCAATAGTGACTTCCGAGGTATACCATCAGGTCACTCCACAAATCCGGAGGTAAGATCTCATCATGACTAAGAAAATGAGCCCAAACTCGAAACACCTAGCTCTATTCGTCTCCGAGTTCCAATAGTGACTTCCGAGGTATACCATCAGGTCACTCCACAAATCCGGAGGTAAGATCTCATCATGTCTAAGAAAATGAGCCCAAACTCGAAACACCTAGCTCTATTCGTCTCCGAGTTCCAATAGTGACTTCCGAGGTATACCATCAGGTCACTCCACAAATCCGGAGGTAAGATCTCATCATGACTAAGAAAATGAGCCCAAACTCGAAACACCTAGCTCTATTCGTCTCCGAGTTCCAATAGTGACTTCCGAGGTATACCATCAGGTCACTCCACAAATCCGGAGGTAAGATCTCATCATGACTAAGAAAATGAGCCCAAACTCGAAACACCTAGCTCTATTCGTCTCCGAGTTCCAATAGTGACTTCCGAGGTATACCATCAGGTCACTCCACAAATCCGGAGGTAAGATCTCATCATTACTAAGAAAATGAGCCCAAACTCGAAACACCTAGCTCTATTCGTCTCCGAGTTCCAATAGTGACTTCCGAGGTATACCATCAGGTCACTCCACAAATCCGGAGGTAAGATCTCATCATGACTAAGAAAATGAGCCCCAACTCGAAACACCTAGCTCTATTCGTCTCCGAGTTCCAATAGTGACTTCCGAGGTATACCATCAGGTCACTCCACAAATCCGGAGGTAAGATCTCATCATGTCTAAGAAAATGAGCCCAAACTCGAAACACCTAGCTCTATTCGTCTCCGAGTTCCAATAGTGACTTCCGAGGTATACCATCAGGTCACTCCACAAATCCGGAGGTAAGATCTCATCATGACTAAGAAAATGAGCCCAAACTCGAAACACCTAGCTCTATTCGTCTCCGAGTTCCAATAGTGACTTTCGAGGTATACCATCAGGTCACTCCACAAATCCGGAGGTAAGATCTCGTCATGACTAAGAAAACGAGCCCAAACTGGACACATCTAGTTCTTCTAGTCTTCAAGTTCCTGTCGCAGCCTTCGAAGTTCACTATCAGATCACTATCATGCTCAAGAAAAAAATCCAGCTAACGATAAAATGTGATAATAGGTACATAATATTATCATTATTATCTTACCTTGCCAAAATATCAGCACAATCACGGAATAAGTACCTATAAATATCAGTTAGGGTTTTGTCGAACTATTTTGTGTTCGTACAGCGATCTTTTCCACATCAAAAAATTATAGCAACCGACGCAGAGACCACCCACGAAGGCGGCTGGCCGCTGACTGATATAATTTTGAAATCATACCATTGCCTGCCCAATATCAAAATAACCCTTAGTGCACTGTATTAAGGTTTGCGGTTGAAGCAAAATACGTGAAAAATTTATACACGATGTTTTTATTTATTTTTATACTATTATTAATATAATAATCCTATTTTTTGAGGTGCACATTATGTGCTAACGGAAAATATTTATTAGAAGAATAAAATCCGTACGTAAACTGAGAAAAATGTACCTAAACTTGACCCTAAATCGTTAATTCTGCGTGGAAGAGGTGAAGGAAAATCGTTCTTATAGTATCAAAATTAATGATTTTATCAAAAAATTACTCAATCTCTGGAGATAAAGGACCAATCTATTTTTAGCAATCTGTAGTTCCAATTTACTTAGTATATTTTAGCCACAAAGCGTACCGAAAATCTATACAAGTGTGCAAATACGTCCTTAAACTTCTAAATTGTTCCAGTAAATTCTTAAAGGAAAATCTCTTTATTGTTCAAAAATGTACAATAATAGGAGTATGTTTATTTTTAGGAACTCTATTAGCTATTTTATGTTCTGCGAAATAATTATGCATATAAGTAATAATTTATTATTATTCATGTTTTTGTAAACATTTATACACACCTACTATTTTTGCCTATTTCGTGTTCGAGGGAGAATGTGGGTGCGCACTTATTTCGTTTATCCACCCGGATTGTTGGATTTTTTTTTATTCCAAGTAAACTAAAGCAGAAAATATTGAACACTTTATTAGTATTTTATGTAACATAACTAAATTTTTTAATAACGAACTTTAAAAAAAATCTAACATTGAAATCAAATTGAATTTCCTCGAGTTAAATATATTAAATTGTAATATAAAAATTCTGCAATATATTAAGAAATTGTCCAACATTAATTTCATAATAGTCGTAAGTAAGGTTCATAGATCATCAGTGTCTTAGATATGACTACAAATTCGAGGGAGAAAGTCGGAAGAAAAAGACTTTCGTCCAGGGTGGGTAAATGAACACACGTTAATTCCGATTACCTAGGTACAAATCCTAGGGTGGCTGTTTTGGGGTGGACATACAGAATAAGCATATACACCGTACACCTACCGATACTGAATAATAAAAACTGGAAAATGGTCAGGTCGGTCTGGTCACTCCGAGGGCAGGTTTTGACCGCAAATAGGATACAAATATGAAAGTTGATAACTATGACTATCTTCATACCGACCAAGCATTACTGCCAGGCAAGGTAGGTAGGAACTCGTACCTACTTATATTAATGTCTCGTTTAGTTCGTCCGGTTCCATCTTGGACTGGGTAATCATTTCCCAAGAACATCAGATAAGCCTGCAGTCAAACGCAAATGTTTTAGATTGAAAAAAGATGATACCTTCTTTAATATAACTTTTCAACTATACGAGAAAATCCGTAACTAACCGACTTCTTTATAGACATTTATCAATTACCACTTCAATTATGACTAATGTAGGTACCAATTTAAATATAAGTTTAAGTTAATATGTATTAATAACTTTCTGGTTTATGATGATTATGTATGAACGTGCAATACTATACTATTACTTACATACTTATTTTTTTTAAAGCAATTAACCCTTTGATTATTGTGGTGTAGACATGATTCACCTGGGTATGCTATTTTGAAGAATCACAAAAACCAGCATTTTAAAATTTGAATTAAAGTTTTTGTTTGTAGTTTTTTAAGTATGAGTGGTTTAAGATGAGTAAAGAATAAAAAAGAAATTATTTACTAAAGTTATATAAAACTTAGACTAATTAGACATTTATTAGAAAAGTTAGTACTTTCTTTGGGATAGCATCCGTTATTCTAGCTAAAAATACTGTAATTCGCATGTAAATGAATAAAAACTTGAATAAAATCCATTCAATATCTACCTACCTACTTTTTGTGAGGGATGCAGAGTGGTATGCTTGTATGTAGTGATGAAGAATTGTGTCGATTGGTCACATTTCTTTCTTACGTTTTATTAAGAGAAAATATCTCTCGAGTTCTACTTGGCTATATCAGGAGAAGTTCCGTGTTTAGTCTAACCAGCTTTCCTACATAAGTGTAGGTAGCACTAGCATATACGTTCATAATTATAATTACTTTGCTCTGAGGAGACATTTTAATCTTATATTATGGTCTAAGATCCCGCTGTACAACGACCTTCACCGAGCTGGTTAATAGATGAAACATATTTTATATTCAATTTAACATGTCAATAAATATATTGCATATGGGTTACCTAAAAAATTTCAGTCCAGAATATGACTAATTAATAATTTAATCTATAATATAAAAATGAATCGCAAAATGTGTTGGTAAGCGCATAACTCAACAACGCCTGGACCAATTTGGCCAAATCTTTTTTTTAAATGTTCGTTGAAGTTCAAGGATGGTTTTTACGGCGAGAAAAATTAGAATTATTGCTGGAAAAACCCTAAAAATAGCCCTTTTCTTTTTCCCATACAAATGATTTCTAACTAAAACGTAGTCAATTTGAGCTTTATTGCTATGGTATAAAGTTCATATTAAATTATCCTGGATTAGCACATAGGCTACTTTTTATCCCGGAAAACCAAAGAGTTTCCACGGGATTTCGAAAAACCTAAATCCACGCGGACGAAGTCGCGGGCGTCAGCTAGTAGGTATATATATTTTTTTTAACATTTCACCGGTTTGGTCAAAAGACAAGGTATGAAAGCCCATAGATATGCAAACGTAAGCTTGCCTATTTTTTCCCGTCAATTTACCTGTTTATACGTAGCTGCCTATCCGAGAGTTGTGACGGGGAAAAATAGGCAACCTAACGTTTGCATATTCTATGGGCTTCATACTTTCGATTGGTATGGAATTTTTCTATTATGTTACGGCTAAAAGCCGAAGAGAGTTTGCGCCCAGTTTTAGCCGGCTATAACTTGCTTTGGCCAGTAACATTTGGTTTTTTTTTGTTGATTCGGAAATTTCGACTTTCGACTATAACGCCAGAAGACTCGCTTCGGCATCCCTTCATTCAGCTTCAACAACTCCATCTTCGTTTCGCTACGAAAGTCAGCGGCTTACTTCATTCAGGATCTTATTCGTGAGCTTCTGGCTTCTGGCTTAGAAAAACAGTAAGTATAGGGGTAGGATAGACAAGATTGCGTAAAGTCGGGGTGTTCTGGGACCAATTTACTTGACAAATAGCAGTCCAATGTCATGTATAAATTAAGATACAACTTTTAAGCAATTGCTATCGGCTGCACCTTGCTTTAGCCGGCTGAAACTAGGTGAAATCTCACTTCTACTTTTAGCCAAGGTAGTAATTAATTATGAGAAAGTGATTTGTACTACAATGTAGACTTATATCTCTCGTATATAATGTACACATTTTATACGTATACACTATACAGTAATAGAAAACGACATATTTATTAGACCTTTTGTCTGTACATTTTGCCAAGCATGACTTGCAAAGCAAGATACGGGCAATTACACTCGTTAGTGGAGACTAATCTGTTTTTGTGGTATAGTTTTTTTTTCCGCATACCTAACCACCATGGATAACAATATGAGGGTTTGCCTAAGGTTTACTTTCAAATTAACGTACCGACTTCCTATGGGTTTCAACTGTCAATAACAAAATTGAGAATTTTTCTGATTGTGAGTGCATTGCACAACAAATCTTTACCCTTTTAGTACCTAACTAGATATTTAATGTTCATACTCTGCTCCATTAGCCACAGCATAATATCGTATCATACATTAACTCGGCTAAGCGTAAATGAATATTTACAGTTTACACAGCTTGTAGTCGATGGGGCGAAAAATTGTTAGCACACAAATTGTAAGTAAGTAAAAGAGAAAAATCTCCAGTTTGAAATACCTATGTTAGTAGCTCTTTTTAAAATGTAGACAAATTAACAAAAGCTGACAGTAGGAAGCTGTCTATCGAACCTAATTAGCGATTGGTCACGTTTTTTCACATTTACAAAGCAAATGTGTCATTTTACCTACCTTACCCAGTATATTTACGTTTGATTTTTATAAACATGCAAATTCTAAGCCCTTGACCTATCTTGTTATTTGAATGTACCTACCTATTGGTAATTAATATAATTATACGATATGCTTTATCATTGTCGATTTACTATTGGCCGTGCTACTGGTAGATGCATTTGTCGATTCTAAAGTACCTACCTACTTGTAAAATTTTAATTGAATAAAAAGTATTTTGATTTTTTGATTTAGATTTTTGAATGTTGCATAGAAGCATGGGATTATAGCAAATTAAGCTGTTGGTTTCTTGTATTTGCTTTTTGGTAAAAAATAATTACCCATAATAATAAATGCGAAAGTGGGTAATAATAATAAATGTTATTTTTTCTGTGTTTCTGTTATTTTTTCTGTTGTTTCTGTTATTTTTTCTGTTGTTTCTGTTATTTTTTCTGTGTTTATGTTATTTTTTCTGTTGTTTTTGTTATTTTTATTGTTTGTTGTTTAAAAATAGGATAAAATGAGAAAAATAAATAAATGAGAGATAAAAAATGCGAAAGTGGGTTTATTTATTGGTTTGTTGGTTTACCTTTCAATCACGTCGCAACGAAGCAACGAACGGATCGACGTAATTTTTTGTATAGGTTTTGTTGTGGAGAGTGACAGACTACTTTTCGGAAAATCGAAGAGTTTTTACGGGATTTTTGAAAAACTAAATCCGATCGCTTCGAGTTTATAATCACCGTCGATATTAATTGTTTATAGCCGAAGCAAAGAATATTAGCAAAAATAAATTAGGTATTATCATTCTTTAAACTTTATACACTTGCGTTTGTTTTTAACCCCCGACCCAAAAAGAGGGGTGTTATAAGTTTGACGTGTGTATCTGTCTGTGGCATCGTAGCTCCTAAACTAATGAACCGATTTTAATTTAGATTTTTTTTGTTTGAAAGGTGGCTTGATCGAGAGTGTTCTTAGCTATAATAGAAGAAAATCGGTTCAGCCGTTTGAAAGTTATCAGCTCGTCTCTAGTTACTGTAACGTTCATTTGTCGGGGGTGTTAAATTTTTAATTTACACTTGTAGGTATTACAATACAATCTTATTAAAGCACTCTGCGGAATTTTAGACATGTTAACATGTCTAAAATTCCGCAGAGTGTTACTATCGAAAATAAATGCGCAATCGGGAAGTAATTTTTCACTGACACAATATATTTATACGACTTATTAAAATAATTTTAATGTAGGTTTTATATTTTATATACATATCTATAGCTATAACCTGACTTTTAAATTAATTGTTTTTATATGCGCCACTAATGTTGTAAGATCAATCTTCTTAAATATATAAAAGGAAAACTGACTGACTGATCTATCAACGTACAGCTCAAATCATTGCACGGATTGGGCTGAAGTTTGGTATGCGGATAGCTATTATAATTAACATAGATATACGCTAAGAAAGGATTTTTGAAAATTCAGCCCCTAAGAGGATATAATAAGGATTTGAAAATTGGGTAGTTCACGCGGACGATGTCGCGAGTATAAGCTAGTGATGGATATAAAAACAATTTAGTTTTTCTTTGAATTTCGTTCCCAAAGGGCGTTAAACGGGAGGTGTTATTAAGCCTCCGAAGCTGTTTATCCCTCCGTCTGTCACAAGAGCCTTCTAAGGTAGTACCATCTTTAGCTGTTAGTGGCAGGCAGTTGAAATTTTCACAGAATTCATGTTCTCTCGGCCTCTATTATGGCGAATAAAAAAAAATGAAACTTAAGTGGGGTCCCTATATAAGAACTCGAAAAAATTGCATTTTTTTCATAGTTATCTATTTGTTTCAGCTCTAATAGAAGAATTTATTTATTTATTTATTTATTTATTTAAACAGCTTTATTGCACAAAAAATACAAAGATAATAAATGATAAAATTTTAGAAATGCAAAGGGCGACCTTATCACTAAAGTGATCTCTCCCAGAATTTAATTTTAAGAATTTGTTATTTGTATGTTGGTTTCTAACCATTTGTACGCGAGTGTGACTCGCACTTGACCTACTTATTTTTTTAAAAGTAGGTAATCATTGAGTTAAGTAATATGTACCTATTTACGAAAATACCTAAATCCGGTCAGTTGTGAAAATAATAATCACTTTGACTAGCAACAAAAAACTTACATGTTTTTTGTCCATAAATACTAATATTAAATATATGTTCGCGTGTAGGGGGTGTGTATCTCCGAAACTAAGGATCTGATTCTATCTACGAGTACTACTTACAGACTTTTTAATCATATCACGTGGACGAAGCCGCGGTTAAAGTTAGTTATCTACTGACTTTGTTAAGTAGCTGTATGAGTTGTTATGACATTTTATTTCTGAATTATTCCACCACTTAATGTACATTTATAGATATGGTAATACACTGTACGTTGACCTCCAGACAGTGCCAGATTAAGTCTCTTCATGCCTTAAGCATTAGTGCATTTCTACCGCGTCTGTGTCTCCCCTTCAGACATTAATTGATTTGCATCGAAGTGCGATTATACATAAATAATACGTATATTGTATACTATACAAAAACAGTGATACTCTAGTGGTTATGTCGGCCTTTTATACGGGCTTTTGGGGCTCGACCCCAGGCACGCACCTCTAACGTTTCGAAGCTATTTGTGTTACAAGCAATTAAATATATCATTTGCTTTAACGGTGAAGGAAAACATTGTGAGGAATGCATGTTTGAAAGCTCTCCATAATGTTCTCAAAGGTGTGTAAAGTTTGCCAGTCCGTATTTGTCCAGCAACGTGGATTATGGTCATTTTTAAGAAGAGATCCGCCCTCGGCAATCGGTTGACAATGAGTTGATAATGATGATGATACTATACAGGCAAACGATTTAAAGTTCTCGTATGAAGTATAGGATAAGTATGATGATATTGGTCCATCATAACCTTTCATTTCCGTAAATATCCTCTCAATCCCTTTCAGTCGTTCAGAGACCTTTTTACCTAACAGCATCTGTTCGCTCAACGTAGACAACATATTAATCGCTAATCCACAAAATTCACAATAAATGCTTATCAAACGTTTCAGGGTTATTCTCCACATTTTCTTGTCTAACATAATCTTGCCATCAATTCCCGGTACTTAAGAAAATAGCTCTGAGGCGATGGAGATGGGTTGAACATATTATTTTGCGAAGGAAGAAGGGAACCGCTGCTTAAGTGGCTTCTAATTGCAGCCGGTCGATTGAAGGAGGTCCATTGAAGTGACTTTAAAGGAGTGGAACTCTTGTGGAAGGAACCATGTAAATACGCTAGACTGCTGTTAGCCATAGGTATATGGAAGACAACTGCTGCAAATCTAAGTTCCACAAGGGAATAAAAAGACTCCTTCATAATCACCATCATTAACTGTTCGCTCAGGAGTGAAATGATATATTGCCTACTTTTCACTTTCAGTAATATGATTTTCCCTTCTAGCAAGAGAAAGAAGAAGAAGAAGAAGAAAGAAAATTTATTCATCTTATGCATAAAGTATGAACAGACTTAAAATGAGTGGTTAGTAGTAGTTAGTAATACAACGAAAGATGAAGGAACAATAGTAAGGATAATGTTTAAACATATTTATTGGTTTCGCTTCCGACTCGATGAATCGATTATTACTTTGATGTAAGCTTTGGATATAGAACTCATGTCAGAAAATTACTGAATAGGCTAATAAATTATTTTTCGGAGAAGGTGGGAAGAAAGACAAGCTAGCGGAATCTATGGCGTGCAGTTGGTGTAGGATTTTGCGTTCAAGATCAGGAAGGTAGTGGAAGACAAAGATTAAAGAAGATAACGAATTGTCTATTCCGAGATAATATCAGCAATTAACATTCTGAAGAAAATATTCCGTATATACATATATGAAAGAAATCTATATTACATATAATAAAATTGTAGAAAAGTGGTGTCTGTACAATGGAAATAAATAAAAAAAAAAGTAGCAGGGGTTGTTATTATATCGATGCCGAACCCGAAATTGTAATTAATTTTTTTTTTGTCTGTTTGTCTGTTTGTCTGTGTGTTTGTGCACGCTAATCTCAGAAACGGCTTATTCGATTTAGATACGGTTTTCACTAATATATTGTAGTAAGCTTCACTTAGCATTTAGTGTTTATTTCATGTCAATCGGTTCATAAACAAAAAAGTTATGTCAATTTAAAGAATCACGGCGAACATTTTTAACGTACAGAGTACGTACTACACGCCTCGCGCCTGAGCGTCCGTGGCTATATAAAGCGCGGTCACTATTCCACGCGAACGAAGTCGCGGGCACAGCTCGTAGATAATAATTGCAAAAGAAAGCCAAATAAAAAAGTACTTAAAGGACCTTAATAAAATAATAAAAAGCTGGTTATGTTAATAAAAAAAGCAGAAGCCAGAACCTGGAGTTATATATTTCATAACGTATTTAAAATGGGAATAGGTTATAACATACATTCCGTTTGAGCTGACTTTGTCTTTAACAAACGCCTACCCAATTTTAGCAGCTTATTTTTTGTTAACGGTTATGAAATGACGATTGCTGTCAATTAATTTTTCATGCCAATTTAACTACATCATGTTACAAATTGTATCGAATTCAACCATCTACTAAGTCTTATCGACAAGCTTTATCTCAAAATCACTTAATTATTAATTAAATGGAATGTGTAGCGTTTTTATTACCTTCCTTGTTACAGTAACTTTAATTCAGATTAAACAAATTGATGAAGCATGTAAGGTATAAACAAGTAAGCATGTAAGGAGTATTATTTTAGTACAATAACCTATTTACAATTATATTTTCTTGTCAAACAATGAAATTCAAGATAAAACTGTCAAACGTAAGTATTATCCAAACAACCGTGATTTACGTTCACTCGGTGTTTCACTAAAACGATACGAAGCGGTAGTGTTGCCCGTACGCACAGAAAATAAATGCAAAAATAAACTGAAAATAAACAAAAAAACACTAACCACTGAGTGCGGCTACATATTCCCTCCACCTGCGGCAGATAGTCATTGTTTGTTTTTCCACAGACTTTTAAATCAAACATTTATGTGTTATGTACCGGTGTATAAGTCCATGTGGGCGAACACTGAGTATTACTTGTGCAATGTTATGAAAAAGATGGCTCTAATATTAGATAGCCACGTGCTACCCGCGTTTCGACTTGAGCGTGAATGGTCGCTACTCGCTGGCCGCACCACAGTTTAGTATCCCGTATTGTTGACAGTTTCAGCTGTCAATGCGAGGTGCGGCCGCGGCGGGGCGCCGTCGCCATGTGGCGCTCGATCGGCTCGATGCTTGATCGCTTCTGATAATGCCTTGTTTATTTTATCATTTAGCGCGTAGACGCCGATTGATAACGTCATTCACTACCTCACTGTACGTTGAACGAAAGGGCCTCGGCCAGGTCTCAGCCTTTAAGTTCCGAAGTCAAGGCCGCTGTCCCAGTGCACTTTTTCTGTACGATTAATGAGTTCTGTAATTTTATTATTGTCTTTACATTGTTGTTTTCACCGTTGATTAAAGTTGTTACTTAATTATTCTTTTTATATCAATTCTAAGACTTTTATAGATGGTAAAAAATACTAAGTACCTACCTGGGCTAAGTTACCATTTACGGTATTACGTTCAGTTGCCGTATCGAATAATTCATAGAAGTTAACCGTTTTCGTATCCACATTTTAATACTACATTGTGTAACGTGGATTCCACACCACAGCGGTAGGTATAAATAGGTATCTACTTGTCTTTTATGAGATAACTATAAAACCAAATAAATTCTGGAGTAGATATTATGAGTCATCGGTTATCATAGATGGTGATCTAATTTTATTCGTAACAACTTCATACACATTAAAATAATTTTGATAGGACTTCTCCATATGCGCCTTATGAACCTTCAAGAACCTTAATAATTATTACTTGTACCTACTTACTACATACTCAGTAGCTGTATTGTTGTACTTACTCAGTACTAGTCTGTAGTGAGTCTACCGCCTCTATGATCGGTTCGGGAAACAGCACACTGTGAATGAAATATACCTAGTAATATCTAGCTTCTAACTGGATGGATCAACGCTTTGCGTGACCCTAAATAGGATAGGTAATAGGTATACTTAATGCCTACTTCATCGATGACCTACTTACTTACTGTGCAATCATTATTGCTTCAGGTCGAAATTAGGTTTTATATTGAGGTATTAGATACGTATTATAAAACTAAGGTTGAGCAAGTAGGTGTTTTAGCATTTTTTTGATTTGTGTCAAAAGTTTGTGTAAAAGGTTTCAGGCATTATATGGGCATTATTGACTGTTTATTTTGAAGACTCAAAAACTTTTGAAGTTTCTCATACTTACTGAATGAGTAGGTACCTATTATAAATTACAATATTACCAATTAGGTACACTTATATTTTACAACTAGCGGTGCCCGCGACTTCGTTCGCGTGGAATAGTGACTTTTCGGGCAGCGTGATTCTCTAAATTGACATAACTTTTTTATTTATGAACCGATTGACATGAAATAAACACTAAATGTTAAGTGAAGCTTACTACAATATATTAGTGAAAACCGTATCTAAATCGAATAAGCCGTATCTGATATTAGCGTGCACAAACACACAGACAAACAGACAAACAGACAAAAAAAAATTAATTACAATTTCGGGTTCGGCATCGATATAATAACAAGCCCTGCTACTTTTTTTTTATATATTTCCGTTGTACAGACACTTTTTTTATATATTTCCGTTGTACAGACTTTTCTACAATTTTATTATATGTATAAATAAGTACCTACCTATTCCAATTCTATTTAAGTTAGCAAACAACAACGTAGGTAGGCTAAAATCTAAATACATTATGGGATTTACAATAAATTGTTGTAATTGTTTTCAACTAAATATTTAGTGATTTCCATTAAAATAGCCATAACAAAATTGCACACAATATAATATCACTGCCTTAAAATTCAGTTAATTATATTACAATGGCAAACAATAAGCACAATAGGTGTACTGCTTTACATAATAATGGAAGATATTCGCGACAACAGACAATAATAGTGGAAAATATTTCAATATATCCGTCAAGCTACTAATACCAGGTAAATCGCCCGCATTTGTTATCTCCCTACTCACAAAGAGATGTCACACCTACCTGTTACTAGAGCGTGCGATGCGAATTGCGATGCCCCCGAAATGGCTGCTAAAAGAAACACTAAACTGATTTATGATAGTGAATAGCGATATAATAAGAACAAGAACAGGGGCAGGTCCAAGCTCTTGTTCTGTCCATCAATAATATCTCTACCCTTATCAGAACAAAATATATTACGGTATTCAAATTCAAATTCAAAATATTTTTATTCAATTAAATGTTTACAAGTGCTTTTGAATCGTCAAGATAATCTACCACTGGTTCGAAATGCCGTTCCTACCGAGAAGAACCAGCAAGAAATTATACTAACTAGAAGAAGGTAGGTATTATTACAACAACTTCAACGGTAACAACTATTGCGGTAATAGATAAAACATGAGTTGGCACTTAAGTCCTAACTATGTATGTCCTTCACTTAATTTTTAGGGTTCCGTACCTCAGAAGGAAACAGACCCAAAAAATACCCCAAAACACAGAACCCTTATAGTTGTCATTTTGTTGTCTGTCTGTCTGTCCGTCCGTCGTGTCTGTCAAGAAAACCGTGTCTGTCAAGGGTAGGTATATATCCCGTTGACCTAGAATCATGAAATTTGGCAGGTAGGTAGGTCTTATAGCACAAGTAAAGGAATAAATCCGAAAACCGTGAATTTGTGGTCAAAACATTAAAAAAAAAATGTGTTTAAATTTTCAAAGTAAGATAACTATACCGAGTGGGTTATCATATGAAAGGGCTTTACTTGTACATTCTAAAACAGATTTTTATTTATTTTTATGCCTAATTGTTTTTTATTTATCGTGCAAAATGTTGGAAAAAATAGCTGAGCACGGAACCCTCAGTGCGTGAGTCTGACTCGCACTTGGCCGGTTTTTATTTAAGGTAAGCTACGGAATTGAGGGTCGAAAAGTTTTTTTCCTTTACATTTCCTTTTTTCAGTAACATATAAGTAAGTACGAAAATATTAGTAGAGTTTTCTCAAGTAATCTTATTTGGAACGGAAAAACTACTTACAGTACATTATTGTGTTTACTTCTTACTTACTAGAACAAATTCAATATTCCAGGGTTGAAAAAATAGATAGAGTAGACTACGAAACATAATACATACAAATATAAATAATGATAATATTAAGGTATATTTTTAGTGAATTTACACGCTGATCCGCCTGACCTCGGTGGAGTGAAAAAAGATATATGCACTATATAATACACAATAGGTATGTATAATAGGTATGGAAACATGATGGTGAAACATGATTAAAATGGGTTCAGTAGTTTCAAAGGTAATCGATTACCTACGATCAAATAAATCTCTCCTGTTTATAATAGTAGTAGTTACAGATAAGTTTTTGCATCAGAAATTCTGATAAGTGTTAGCAAGTTATCAAAGCATAGATTGAACTAAGTACTTAGGTACCTATCTACCTATAAGCTGTACAATACGTATAGTACTAATTAATAGTAATAATATTCTGTAACAATACTAAAAGTCCTTTATGTGTCACAATGATCTAATTAATTTTAATTACAAAAAAGTACGTTACTTTTGCTTCTGTTTTACTCATAAAGAGCTTATAAACATACGTCATAGATGTTTTAACAGATAATTTCAAACGTACCTAACGGAACGATTATTACTATAAATATAGTTGGTATACAATATTTTATACGTTTTTTATATACTATCACAGTAGGTACTTAGGAAATGTATAAGGTCTAGGATATGTAGGTATACAATTTTATTCAAAATTTTGTAATGAATTTATACCTGTACGTGATTGTTGAAGCCCACTTTGGTAACACGGCACACAACGTGGCATGGTGAAATAATGTTTAAACTTATCAACATCTTATCAATTGATGTTCATTCGGTGTCAATGACAAAACCGCAAACAGTTGACATTGGATATTCTGGCCGAGGACCAAGCGTGGTAGTGACCGCGCCTTATTTATCCATTGTTTTTATACTCCTAACTAGCTTTTGCCCTAGACTTCACCCGCGTGGATGACACAAATTTCAAACACCTATTTTACCCCCTTAGGGGTTGAATTTTCAAAAATTCTTTCGTAGCGGATGTTTACGCCATAATTACCTATTTGCATGCCAAATTTCAGCCCGATCCGTCCTATGGTTTAAGTTGTACGTTGATAGATCAGTCAGTCAGGCAGTCAGTTTTTCCTTTCATATAATTATGTATAGACTAATATGTATCGCGCCTACTGCCTACAGGATCTAGAGAGGAGATATACTTATCCATGCCACATCTCCTAAAACCTTGAATCCTCATGATCAATCCATCGCTTGCTCACAACTGGAGCACAGATTTCTTCTTAGAATGAGAAGCATTTGGCTCATAATCCACCACACTGGACAAGTGCGGATCGGCAGACTTTACACACCTTTGAGAACATTATGCAGAAATGCTGCATGTAGGCAGGTTTCCTCATGATGTCTTCTTTTACCTTTAAAGCAAGGGATATTTAACTGCTTAAAACATACTGCACATACCTACTTAACTCCGAAAAGTTCCGAAAGGTGTGTGCCCGGGATCAAATCCCCGACCTCACGAATAGGACCCCAGACGTCTTACTACCTACCACTAAGCTATTATGGCTTGTATATTATGATATTATTGCGCGCTGTGCCACCCCCTGCTTACTAAAATACACTGGACAGCAAATAAACCGGGCCACCCGCTGCCTTGGAACTCTGATTCGATTTTCTCAAAAAGTATAAAACTTACAACTATCAAAATTATACCTGCAGAAAGTGCATTTCATGATGATTAAAATGAATTGAAATTCATTGGGATTAATCAATTAATTAAGGGTTTACTAAGGATTTTACAAAGAAGAGTCGTTTTCCAGCCATGTTAATCGTTAGTAATCATGAAATGAAAACAAAAATTAAAGCCAGAAACAAAGATAACATTTAAAAAAAGTTTTTGGTCAGTATTCAGTATTCCCTCCCCATGCTCGGATAACTACCAGCATCCTCGTATTCGTCCACCTCACGAGCCTGGCGATGAAATCTCAAGGAATTGCATTCCGCTCCTCTTCAATTACGATTCGCAGCTCTGGAAGCCTTGTTGGAGCCAATATTCGGGCTCGAACCCGACGTTTCAACTCATCCCATAAGAGTTCTATCGGATTCAAGTCCGGGCTTCGAGCTGACCAATCCATTGTACGAATGCCCACGTCACGTACATACTGGGTCACTACATGAATAACGTGACGTCGTGCATTATGATCCATAAACTGGCATATTCTGCGCGATATATCCTGCGTAAGGTACCACATGGTCTGCGAGGATTTCAGTAATGTAGCAATGAGATCAATCCACGTGTACGGCCCCCTGGTTCGATGAAAACTAACGCTGTACATGCAGTTAACGAGATGCCGCCCCAGATAATTACAGATCCTTCTCCATAAGCAACAGTTTCCTTGATGCAACACTGAGAATAACGTTCTCCAGGGCAACAATATTGTCTCAGACGTCGATCATTTCAATGTAGACTCACCCTGGTCTCATCAGTGAAGAGTACATTACCCCACTGTCCTAACGTCCAGTCCCTATGCTCTCGAGTAAACTCAAGTCGTGTTTCATGGTGGGCTACCGTCAATGCTGCGCCTGTAGCAGCTCTCTTTGGAGTCAGGTTCCATTCAACAAGTCTCCTTCTGATGGCGTCTGGGTTTATGACCACTTGGCGTTCGTCACGCAGACTTTATTGGACTTGAACTGCGTTGAGGCGGCAATTTCGCAGAACAGAAGTTGGATATTGGACGTCGGCATTCGTACAATGGACTGGTCAGCTCGAAGCCCGGACTTGAATCCGAGAGAACACTTATGGGATGAGCTGAAACGTCGGGTTCGAGCCCGGATACCTGCTCCAACAAGGCTTTCATAGCTGGGAATTGCAATTGAAGAGTATTGGAAGGCAATTCCTCGAGATTTCATCATCAGGCTAATGAGGTGGATGAATACGAGGATGCTGGTAGTTATCCGAGCATGGGGAGGGAATACTGAATACTGATCAAAAACTTTTTTTTAATTTTATCTTTGTTTCTGGCTTTAATTTTTGTTTTCATTTCATGATTACTAACGATTAACATGGCTGGAAAACGACTCTTCTTTGTAAAATCCTTAAAAAACACTTAATTAATTGATTAATCCCAATGAATTTCAATTCATTTTAATCAT
Source organism: Maniola jurtina (assembly GCF_905333055.1). Taxonomy (NCBI): domain Eukaryota; kingdom Metazoa; phylum Arthropoda; class Insecta; order Lepidoptera; family Nymphalidae; genus Maniola; species Maniola jurtina. The sequence goes on from NC_060030.1 coordinate 10,681,785, forward strand.
CATGAAATGCGCTTTCTGCAGGTATAATTTTGATAATTGTAAGTTTTATACTTTTTGAGAAAATCGAATCAGACTTCCAAGGCAGCGGGTGGCCCGGTTTATTTGCTGTCCAGTGTATATAAATATCAAATATACCTAGTACCTATAGCATTTTATCTAGGATTTTTTTATGTCGCTACTTTCTCAGAGGTTTTCAGAAAGCTTTAGGTATGCCTATATGTAAAGAGAAGCATATTTTTTGGCATGAAATGAAACTGCGAATTATTTATTATAAGACAAAATAAGATTAAGTATGTATTTTATTTATGAAAATTCTTGCTTATTCACATACGCGGAGTAGAGTAGAGTTGTTATTACATTCTCAAAGGAAATTGCGTGGGTAAACAACTTTACATAGACACCATTCCGTTAAGGCTGTTTTCATTTCCAAAATATTTTCTTTTTTGTATCCTCCCAGAACAGTCGTGGAAAGGCGACTTCTAGGTATAGAAAAACTTGAAGGTTAGTAAGTAATTAATTTGCGGGGTTAAAATGAAGGTTTCGTAATTTTCCTGAAAATTTAAATCATTCTAACACAAAATCGATCATTGTCAGCTCGTATAATAGTGAATAGTCCGTATAAAATGAGTTCTCACGCGCCATTTTAACTCTATGTGTATACTCTCTCTAACTCTAACTACTGTCATGTGATCACCTTTAAAATAAGGACTAAAATCTTACTTTTAACGTGACAGATGACACATAAAGTTAAAATGGCGCGTGGGAAGCCATTTTGTACGCATTATACAAACACTAATATTATAAACGCGACAGTGTGTTTGTCTGTCTGCGATATTTTACCTTTCACGATTTTGACGAATTCGCCTACATCCTCGAGACGACCATAGAATAAGTTTTATCTCGGAAAATCATAAAATCCTACGGGTTTTTAAAAATCATATTTCCACGCGGGTGAATTCATGGGATCAGTTAGTTAAACATTTGGCAAAAATATTAGGTAAGCAGGTAGGTACCTACTAGGTTTTGTAAATAGGATAAAATAAGAGCCACTTATTTAAAAGAATTTTTGCCAAAACTTGTCAACAAAGGAAATCGCTGACAATGGGTCTGTGAATTGTATCGTCCGTGTCAAATATTCTAGAATATTTCCAAGGCCTGTGGCTCAAACTAATTATAAAATATTGTGAAATTGTATGATACCTATAGGTATTCTCCTTGACGTAATTTGATACCAGTGACGCTAACATTATAGCATGCTGAGTGACTTTGGTCCCAAAAAATTAGTTGTGATGCAAGCTTTTTTTGTTTCACTTAAAATTAACTTGTTTGAAGCTCTTACTAATAAAATATAATTTTTATAACACTGCTAGCAAATAGCCCGCATGCGTTTCAATGTGACTCGCATGCCATTTTTGTACGTTGATGGTACTAACTAAGAATTTAACATACCTTGCTGCAAAAACTATATTAAGTTTCATCTCAGACGGATAAACGATAGACGAACGCATAGGTAATGAACGTACAGACAGAATCAGAAATACATTAATTTTAACCCCAATTAACCCCGGTTAACGTCTAATGCCAATTGGCATTAGACGTTAACCGTTCAAACGTGGCCATTCAGTTTAACGCGTTGATTATCGCGATAATTATGGCATTGTTGAGGAGCATTGAGGTTTACCTTAAGAGGGCTCTCTCCGTCACTCGTTTCATACAATCGTAGTTCCAATTTCATTTGAATACTAAGCAACCAAAGTCCATGAAATTTTGCAGACATATTCTAGAAACTAATATCTATGTCTGTGGTTTTCCAGATTTCTGTTAAAATATTCGGTTTCAAAGTTACGCGGTCTTAAAAATTTTCATACAAATCTTTGAGCCCCTGTAATTTTAAAACTACATATTTTTAGAAAAATCTAAAACACCACAGACACAGATATTAGTTTCTAGAATATGTCTGCAAATTTTCATGGACTTTGGTTGCTTAATAATCAAATAAAATTGGAACTACGACTGTATGAAACGAGTGACGGAGAGAGCCCTGTTAAGTAGCTGCAACATAAGAGAAACATACGTAGTTTGATTCTGCAGTTTGCCAGATTTCTGTAAATATATATGTATTATTATTATGTATTATGTGTATATGTGTATATATGTGTGTATATTGTAGTTTAAAAGTTACGCGGGCTGAATAAACTTTATTAAAACTATACTAAATCAAATGAATGTTAATCGTAATTTATTGTATAGAAGGAAGTAGTAAAGAATATCTAAGGTGGAAAAAATAGTGTCACCCATTTTATTATTCGTTGTACTTAGAAAAATTCCATTTAAAATTAATATACACATTAATATAATTAGTGGCAAGCATTGCGTTGTACAATAACCCTTAACTCATAACACGTGTAGCTTATATTATGATAAGTACATAAATACTTAGTAGGTATTTTCTAGAGGTATGTAGTAAGTAGGTCTGTACATTGTAGAGATCGCTTGTAGGCTTCTAGTAACCTATAATGAATACCTATAGTAAATAATTTGTACCTACGTCTATGTATATTAAAAAAAAAGGCCAAGTGCGAGTCAGACTCGCGCACTGAGAGTTCCGTACTCGGATATTTTTTCCAACATTTTGCACGATAAATCAAATACATAAAAATAAATAAAAACCTGTATTAGTATGTACAGGTTTCAAATGATACCCCTTTCAAATAATACCCCACTTGGTATAGTTATCTTATTATGAAAATTGAAACACATTTTAATTTTTTTTAAATGATTTAACCACAAATTCGCGGTTTTTATATTTATTCCTGTACTTGTGCTTTCATGATGTCAACGAGAAGTACCCTATAGGTTTCTTGACAGACAGACAGATAGACAGACAACAAAGTCATCCTATAAGAGTTCCGTTTTTCCTTTTGAGGTACGGAACCCTAAAAATTACGGTTATTTATAAAAAAACCTAACGGTGCCAATCAAATTTTTCAGTGCAAATCAATAGGTACAGGTTCCATTACATTAGGACGTTTTAGGAGGAAGGTTTGTATTGTAATAAAATTGAAATGTGTTACATTCATATTTTGTAATTAGAGTAAACTACTTGTGCGAAGCGGGGCGGGTGAACTAGTCTTTAAAAATAAATAATTTTCTACTGTCGTATTTTACTTTGGTGTGTATTAAAGTTGCTGCTGGGTATGTTTATAGAAGTAATTGTCTTAAAAATATTTGTATTACCATTATCAAGTAGGTTAACATCTTTACTTTCAATCTGTTGAGATTGCAATGTACTGTACACTATTTTTTGACTCACATTTTGAAGTACCTATCCGTAATGATATGTGGATAAAAATATTGGAACAGATTCTTCTAAAATAAACAATCTAATCTCTTTTAGTAAATCTCAATCTCATCTAACCTAACCTAAACTGCAAAACTTATGATTAGTTATCACTTTTATCTGATCTAGAATACGCATAGAAACGTGTACATACTTCCCTGGAATTCTATCAATACTCGAATTTCATACTTAAAATTACTTAATCTAAATAAAACTTAAATGTGGAATAGTTATATGTGGAGTGGTTGAACCTTACAAACAGTCGGAAAAGAGCTAATAATAATAATTTTATTGATTAAACTCACCTTTGGAAAAAACAGCATTGAAATCGATCCATTCGTTTGAGCACTACGATGCCACAGCCAGACACACAGACAGATAGATGCACAGAAGTACAGACACGCAAGTCAAACTTTCTCTTTTTGTGTCTCGGGGCTAACCTAATAACTCAGGATACTATGGAGTATTCCCAGGCATAACTTTCATTATTTTATTGTTTGTTTTTTCTGTTATTTTATTTTTTGTTATTTCTGTTATTTTATTTTTGTAAACATTTTTATAATAAAAATAAGGTACTTAATATGAGAATAATAAATAAATGAGAGCTAAAATTTTTTTAGTACCTAAGTAGGTATCGCTTTCTATTTATTCAAGGTATTTCCTACATTTTTTTAACATAAAATTTACAAAATGTGATACAGGTTTCCTCACAATATTTTCCTTTACGTTAATGCAGGTGTAACTAAAATGGAATTGCTTAAATCACATGTACCTACTTTCAACTAATACTTCTAGGCATACGGTGTTAAGCTATAGGCTCATTAATATATTCATTTTGCAATTTTCTACTCATATTGGTGCTTATAAATCTAATGTGATATTTCAGTGGTTTATAATTAACGCGACCCAAGGGCTCGCAAGGGTTTAATTAACGCGCTTAGTGGCTGTAGTGCTTTGTTGGTATCCCATACAAAATATAATATCGTACTTTATTAGAGTTTCCTAATGACTTTATTAATCTACTTGCAGGTGGCCACGACTTTTCCCACGTAACCAAACCTTACCTAAATAAATTACCCTTGAAACATAATCTTACCGTCTCAAAAGGATTAGAATTGGGTACCTACTGGCTGTTTGGGAATGGTACTTACTTAGCGTCACTGCGCTTTGTTATAGTATCCAAACTACTTTATAGCTTAGTTGTGAGCAAAGACATGTATGTATCTATACTGTGCATTAACCGGTCAAGTACGAGTTGGGCCTCGCTCTTTAGGGTCCATACATAATTATATTTTGGACGTATGAAATATTTCATTTTCGAGCTAGACAGTCGGAATAAACTGTAAAAGAAAACCCATTGTTCGATTAGAAAAGAAAAATGTTTGTTTGTTTTGATTACAGCTTACCAACTATCTTATAAGTCTAGTGTAAAACTGTTCTTCTGTCTATGCGTCTGTCTGCCTGTATGCGTGTTACAGGCATCTAGGTCAGAGACGACTAACAACTTTATCTAAATAATTTTCAATGTTTATTCGACTCCATGTACATTTTATAAGTTGGTCAGCTATTACTCGCTAACTCGTAAATTTTATTTTACCACTTTGTCGGCGTGATTAGTAGGTACCTAGGTATACATATGGTATACCTTACCTTACGGTTTTACGATCCCATGCCAAATTACAGTGTTTTAGTAACTAATCACCTACTAAGAGCCTCTGAGTTACGGATGGACCAGATAGACGGACATGCAATGCATGCAATGCGCGGGACCGCAATTGTTTTGATACATGGCATAATATTGTATATCAAATATTAGAAAAGAGCAACCGCTGAGTTTCTTGCTGGTTCTTCTCGGCAGGAAAGGCATTCCGGACCAGTGGTAGATGCTTTTGACGATTCAAAAGAACTTGTAAAAGTCTAATTGAATACAAATATTTTGAATTTGAATTTGAATTCATGGCCAAATTATAAGGGTTTCTTGTTGACTATAACGGCCCTCTGAAAAGCAATAGGTATTGCTATTATGCGTTACGTTAATACGCCAGTATTAAAATGTATGAGTGGTAAAGGAAGCCTTGTATGGGCGACGGAGCAATTTATCAGTATGACACTCAATATTGCTAATAACGTTTTTGCAGGAGTTCAGACGGACTACTTCTAAATAGGTACTTCGTGAGTGGAAATAAGATAATGATTTTTAAGACTTAACAACTCCCATCTCAACAGTGTCGGCAAAGAAGTTAAAAATAAACTTACTGAAACAGAGAATTTAAATAGAACCCATAATGACTTACTTAATAGTGCTGTCTATAATAGTTATTTCAAATTGCTTGAAATGTTGGTGTATCATCGGTTCTGAGAAATATTGTAATTAAAGCAGTACTTCTCGGTTCAATTATATCAAAGACATTAACCACTATATGACTATTATAAATGCGAAAGTGTGTCTGTTGGTTTGCCCAATCATGTCGCAACGGGTTAACAGATCGACGTGATTCTTTTAGTTAAAATCTGGAGGCTTAGGCTGCTTTCTATCCCGGGAAATCTAAGATATTCTGTGGGATTTTTAAAAACTTAAATACACGCGGATGAAGTTGCGGATATGAGCAAATGAATTTAATATTAGACTTTAAGTAAATTGCATCATAATTACATTGTCTTAAAAAGGCATTTGAACATCATGTAAAAATAATTGAAAATATCAGTATTTTTGGTATATTTCAATAAACTTTCCCGTGTTTAGAGTTTTTAGACCACTAGTTCAAAAATCAATGAGTATTTTTAATAAAGTTAAGCACTTGGTACAGTTGAAAAAATATTTGACTTTAGTATGAAATGGGAAACGTTCGTTAGTCTAAAATCTCTTGCATTTCGTTATCGAGTTTGCATTAATTCCACAAACTGTTTTAGGTCACACATCCCTGCTTAGAATTGAAACCGTATTATCTGCTTGTGATAGACTGGATTCTGATAACTTTGATCTAGCTAAATTGCTTTTAGGTACCTACTGAGCTGTAATTCCTGTGAATCCAATTACGAAGTTAAAAGGTAAGTCAAAATTAGAAGTAGAGTGGGTATGGCTTAGTAACAAATTATGACTATTTTGTGCCTTTTTTACTGAGGTAGGTATGTATTTTGAGTGACTATTGACCGGTTTGAAGAACTTACCTACATAATATAAGTGCTAACTTTAACTAAGATTCTCCCAATTGCTCCACGTGTGGAGTAATTGAAGATATCTACCATGTGTTGTTGGAGTGTGTTCGGAATGAATCGTTTAGGTTAAGTTTATGTAATATTTTTGATTTAAATTTTAATATTTTTGATTGTGTTACGTTTCTTTCATTTCTTGCGTGTGATCGGGCTAAATTGCTATATAAGTTAAGTAGAATATTTTTTAAGATTCGAGGGTAAGTTATGATGATTGTAAATAATAAAGCGACATAGTCACTTAGTGACTAAGCTTTTCAATAAAGAGTAAAAAAAAAACTTTAACTATAATATAGGCAAGTGCTTGACTGCAATCACACCAAATACTAGGTGATGAATGATGATGCAGTCTAAGTTGGAGCACGGCAAGAGTTGACTTTTCTTTTGAAGGTCCCAATATTGTTACTGGCAGGAAAAACGGAAGCCGGAAGGGCATTCCATAATATTTTAGCAGTGCGTAATAAGGACGAGGAAGCGAATCGTTTTGAACAAGTCTGTGGAATTTTAACTCTGTGGGGGGCAAAGCTTTAAACTCCTAGCAGTCTGCTAGTAAACTACTGAGAGGGGAACTAGATCAAATAGTTCCTTAGCTCACTCTCCGAAATAAATCCTTTAGATTTGTAAAATACCGACAGAGAGGCAATCTTGCGCTAATGTTCTAAACATTCTAACAATATGTGATCTCTTTCAGGTAACGCTAGACCTCGTACCTACCTCAGGTTATAGTGGACCAATCTTGATCATAAGTGTAATTAAAAATTTGTAACAACTTTCAAACGGCTGAACCGATTTTCTTGGATTATAGCTAAGAACACTCTCGATCAAGCCACCTTTCAAACAAAAAAAAACTACATTAAAATCGGTTCATTCGTTTAGGAACAACGATGCCACAGACAGATACACAGATATAGAGATACACAGATACACACGTCAAACTTATAACGCCCTTCTTTTTGGGTCGGGGGTTAAAATAATCCTGTGGCCTAAACGTAGTGTAGGACAACTTTTAATCTCGCTTGACCTGAAAAAGACTGTTGCAGATTGCACAAATAAAACAACCTACAAACAAACGAAACCAAACATTTTTTATTTAATCAAAATAATTATCATGCGTGGTTTCTGGATTAAAACAGAATATACTATAACTCTTACTCTCGTCCTTTAAAAGTTTTTTAAAATACGAACAAATCTCATGTTCCGGCAAAAAATAAACTATTTTAGAACCATAGTCAGAACATTTTAGCTTTTGTACGAAATAGGAAACGTTCGTTAGTGTAAAATCGCTTCCATTCCGTTATCAAGTGTGCAGTAATTACACGAGCAGTATTTTAGCTCGCCCGTTCCGATTGGAAGCTATATCTCTATGTGATAGTAAACACCCTGAATCCTTATATTACATCGATGTAGTTAAATTAAAGGGACAGAAGTTTAGTGAATAGAGTCAACCGATGGTTATTATTTACTGCCTGATACCTCCGACTTCGTCACTTGTGGTCGCGTAGATTTAGGTTTGTGAAAATGCAGCGATAAAAACTCTTTGATTTTCCGGAATAAAAAGTAGCCTATAGTAGATACAGTTCAATCGTAAGCAACCGATTCCAAAAATCGTTAGAAAGCGAGTGCTTTTGGGATTTCATGGTTTTTCTAGAATTTATTATTATTCCTTCTGATGCCCTCGACTCTAATTACTTAATTTAAGTTAGGTTGAAAATCCCGTGGGAACTTTTTGGTTTTCTGGAAAATAAAAAGATATTCATGCAAAAATCACGTCGATAAGTTGCGGCGTGATTAAAAGATAAATCAATAGACGTACAAATTAACAAACAAACACACTTTCGTATTAGTAGATTAATTTGTGTTATAGGTAGGTACATACTTCATGTAGGTAGTGATTTTCATATTAATTATCATTAAGCATATTAGTCATATCGATGGTTCGAGTTAGAATTTGTGTATTTCTGATGCAGTAATTACAAAAACAATTTCAGCTTTGCAACAACATTCCGACTGGTATATTTTGAAATGAAAATAGATCATTTAGGCACAATAATAATGTCGACGAAACTATATATTCTCTATTATCGCCCTAGCGTTTCCATATTATTCAAAACCGCTGAAATGGTACGCTGGAACAGGGGGGGGGGGGGGGCACACAAAATGTCAATTTTGTCTAGTAAGAGACTTCGGCCATGGCTAGTTACCAACTTAGCGACAAACTCGTAAAATTTAAAAAAAAAAAAGTTATTTTTGTGACAATTCGAAGCGCGCCACCGAGCGTACCGGGACTTAAAAAGGTCTTCGTCAAAAAGTCTTAGTGTTAACAGATGTTGACAGATGTCTCCTACCATTAAAGTAGTTCGAAGTGGCGAGAATCATGTTGCTTCAAAAACAGGTTGGCAATCGCAGGTCCAGCGTACTTATATTAGTAATTAGTAGAGGTCAGTGTCTAAATCGATTTCATGGACTACTTTTTACACGGAGCGACTAAGTACCATGTTCTATTCGAGAAATTTAGGATGAACGAGTAGGTCAGGTAAGATTTGACTAAATATTATGATTAGATGGCGTTAGTGATAACAGCCGGAACCGACGGCTTACGTGGTCTCCGAGGCACGGGTCTCGTTAAGTGGTAGGAAAAGGCCTAACCTCTGAAGTCAGACCCCAATCCATTGTCCAACTTGAGTCGATCTCACTTAACCAGTATTATCGAATGATATGCGTTAACGTAACACGGTTACACCCACCCTCAACTAAATTGCTTTTTGGATACTCGAGTGTTATTCGAGTAAATAGAATTATCGATTCATAATGTACCCAAGGCGTGGTCGTTGAGAGTAATTTCCACGAGTTTATTTACATGTATTACGCCACGCCGCCACAGCCCGTCGCAACGTGCCATTCAAACCAGCCGCTCCGAGCTAACTGCCATCACAGCCAATCATAGCCAATTACCGCCATGACAGCCAATCATAGCCAATTACCGCCATGACAGCCAATCATAGCCAAGTACCGCCATGACAGCCACTACTACCGAATGCCTTCGGTGGGGATAACGCCATATAAAGCCATGCGAGCTCATTTTTAGTATTATTGTTCTATCGTACGCATTGTAAGCTGAAACTATGTCCATTTGTGTAAACAAGTGTAAATTATATAAATAGTGACAAAGTAACAATAGTAATAAAGAAATGAGTGATTTGTATTAGTGTGTTTAGTGAAGTGATATAATAAATTTGGGCGATTATACTGATTTGCTCTTTTTATTTAAACCCACTGTTTCAATTATTAAAGCTGGCGGGGAAAACGGAAACCAGAAAGGCATCCCATATTCTAGCAGTGCGTATTGGGAATAATGAAGCGAATCACTTCGTCCGAGTCCGTGGAATTTCGTATAATATGTAGGGGTGCAGATTACAAACCTTTGCGATGCAGTGCGGTTCGATATCAAAATGGTGAAGCTAAAATAGTAAACTAGATCGAATAGTTGAAGTTGTCAAGGAGTCCGTTAGTCCGCAGACCTAATCAGGTGTTATTACACCATCAACACTGCGATACCACAGGGGTCAAATTAATAACATGCCTTTTTGAGTCGGAGATTAAAACCAAGTCTTGAAAGATTGATACTATGTAAAGTATGTTTAAAGTCTGCCAATCTGCACTTGGCCAGGCTTGGGCCCTTCAGCTCATGATAAGAGGATGACTCGTGCTCCGTAGTAAGCCAGCGATGAGTTCATGATGATGATCAATAACTTTTATCTGAGGAATTTTCACGTATTGACAGATTTCTTATATACATAACTTTCAAACCCTCAAATCTAATCCACAAAACAAAGTTAAGTATTTGAGGATTGACAAGTGTAAATTGAAAATTTATAACACCCCCGATAAGTGAAGGTTACAGTAACTAGAAGAGAGCTGATATTAATTTTCAAATGGCTGATCTGATTTTCTTGGATTAAGTATAGATAGACTAAGAACACTCTCGATCAAGCCACCTTTCAAATAAAAAAACTAAATTAAAATCGATTCATTAGTTTAGGAGCTACGATGCCGCCGACAGATACACAGATACACACGTCAAACTTATAACACCCCTCTTTTTGGGCCGCGGGTTAAAAAATTGGCCCTAAGTAAACTGTTTTGAAATTAACTACTGACACAATATGAAAATGAGATAGGTAATAGCTGGTGTAGCCACAATACTGTTCCGCGTGAACTTTGTAGAAGTAGAGGACGAGGCGGTGGCTCTAAGTTTGTTAATTTGGTATCGTATGGTAGCTAGTGTGCAATAAACTTAATCAATGTGTGTACAACTAAGTTTATCGTTGGGTAATTGAAACTTAGATTGGAAATGAATTATGAAAATTACAAGGAACGAACAATACTTTCATAATTTAATATTTGAATACTAAAAATAATTTTACGTTGTTGCTATCCTACTAATAATGCTGATTAAAGATACATAAAGAACACACAGACAAAGTCGCAGGCAAAAGCTAGTAAATATGTTTAAATATGTAACTACTACTTACATCTTATAGCGTCGCCTTAAGAATAATAAGTCAAACAAAAGATAAACCCGATAGGTATTTGATATTAAAAACAGGTAGGTAAGTATTCTTCAGAGGCACTGCCTCACTCTACAAAATAACTTTTATCATGGTTTTTTATCAGTTTGATGAAAGAAAAATTATAAAGCCTCATTCCAATTTCTAAGTAAGTGGAGTCACAACGAAATTAAACTTCATTTGCGCATTCTTTGTATGTTACAGGAAATCTGTAGAGTCTAAGTTGTTTAAAAAAAAAAAAAAAAATTTATTAAACTGAAATCGCTTTGATTTAAACTCTAATTTCTCTCTCTTTAGACATTGAGTAGAGGTTTTATGGTGGACTGAAGTTAGTAGGTTCCGTTGAGTTTGAATGCGTCACCTTGAGTTGTGTTATCAAAGGGAAAACCTTCAAGTTATTCAACTTCAATTGCCTGTTAGGTAGTTGGAGTTTGGAATTCTGTTTTCCATATTACTTACTTATCTTCTATAGTATTTATTAGTAGTCTGTTATTTTTCAGTTTCCAGCTTTGGCTTTCACGCAAAATGGAAAAGTACGAGAGGGTATGTGTTATGTATTTAAGGATTTTTAGAAATACCACCCTTCGCCAATTATTTTCAGAAATTCAGCTCAAGCGAAGCCGGGCGGGTCGGATAGTACAGTATGCAGTTAAGTCACTATTTAGTTAACCAACAAACTTTCTGGTAAAGTTGTTAAGCGTTTCCTAGAGACCAAATTGCTATGGAGCGTCTCTATTAGAACAGTTTACCTTAAGAGTCGAATAGTCTACCCAAGCCTTGATCTAGCCATAGCTTCTAGCTAAAGTATTTCTAACAAAAATAACTAGTAGTAAGTAAGTACTTGTAAATTGACCTCGTAGTTTTCACTCGGCCCTTTTTAGGGTTCAAAAAGGAAAAACGGAACCCCTATAGAATTCTTGATATAGAACACTTTGTTGTCTATCTGTCTATCCGTCAGACCGTCGCGTCTGTCGTGTCTGTCAAGAAAACCTATAGGGTAGGTACTTACAGTTCATCTAGAATCATGAAATTTGGCAGGTAGGTAGGTCTTATAGCACAAGTAAAGGAAAAATCCAAAACCGCGAATTTGTAGTTACATTACAAAACAAATAAATTAAAATGTGTTTCTGAACAAATAATAATTAGTATGCATTTTCAATTTTTAAAGCAAGATAACATACCAAGTGGGGTATCATATGAAAGGGCTTGATCGGTACATTCTAAAACCGGTTTATATTTATTTTTATGCATAACAGTTTTTGATTTATCGTACAAAATCTCGAAAAAATACCCGAGTACGGAACTCTCGTTGCACGAGCCTGACTCGCGCTTGGCAGATTTTTTTCTTGTGGAAAATCCGTTATGGATACCACCCGGTCTCGGGGAGCACAGAGGTTGTCAGAGGTTGAGGTTGATGTCAGACCCCTACCGATTAAAAAACCTCACGAAGTTCCAACCCAAGCACTTGTCCTTGTCCTGACGGCAAGGGACCGATAACGCCTCGTTACAAAAAATACTAATAACTCAGAAAAGTTAAGGGAGAATGTCCGGGATCAAACTCCGGGCCCCTCGGATGGGTCCGCTCTTAACCACTAAGCTATCACCATCACACTTCCATAATATTGTTGGGCTCACGCCACAGATTAGGAGCTGGCTAACACATACTATCATGTAGTTTCACATATCACTGCACTAAACTACTCCACGTCTATTTGGGTGTTGATCAGATAGTGGGTAAGGCACGAGGCGCACAACCGTTGGGCGGCACTCGTAAATTCGGCCTTTTATGACCCATTAAATTGCCGATAATACGGACGATGCGACCGTTACAAAAAGATTTTGCAAAGTAAAGCCTGCTTTTGTTGTATATAGCGCAATATACGAGTAAATAGTACGACGTGTTCCGAATAGTTATTTATTATTTAGGAATAGGTATATCTTACGTTTATTTTTATGTTAACTTTTACTGTGCTCGTATATTTTATGAAGCACTTCCTTTAAATCTCTCTTTTATTTGTCTTTTTAGATATAAAACTTTTGCTTTCACAGACATGTTTCAAAAGATTATTTATAAACGTACTTGAGCAAATGTTTTTTTTTTCAGCAGAGTATGCTGGAATGATGTTGGAAGCGCTATAATATGATAATACTCCGAGGCAAAGAGGCATTCAGTCAATCACCCAATGTCAAAATACCGATTTGGGTCAACGTTGCTTAATCAGTGCAAAGTAGGCCACTTGTCTCTCTAGATTCTAGAAATCTATTTAATTAAGACCGAAACGGAAAACAAGTTGTTTTCGTGTATAATGAAATGCTAAAATCTCATTTCTTCAGGATGCTTTTACGTCAAAATAATTAACTTGTTTGCTTTGAGGTTTGGGGAAAAGTCCTTCGTAAAATGATTATGGAAATTACGTACTGAGGTCTCACTTTTCTTAGAAATGGACTGAAATATTTTTTTGCAACCCAAGGTTTATATTAAAAAGTTTATTAGATTTGACGGGTGCTTTTCTTTTGTATATAAATTCCAAGTGCACAATGTCTACGGCTTCTTATTATTATTATTTTTTACTAGCTGATGCCCGGGACTTCGTTCGTGTGGATTTAGATTTTCAAAACATCCGCCGGGACTCATTGATTTTCCGGTATAAAGAGTATAGACTATGTTATTCTCCATCCTTTCAACTATCTCTATACCAAAATTTAAGTCGATTTGGTTGCTTACTTTAGAGTGTGAAGGAAGGGCAAACAAACACACTTTCGCATTTATAATATTAGTATAGACTTTCAGGTACTAAGTCATATTGTGGTTTATGTTCTGGGAATATAATATCCGATTTTATGATGTCTGATTTAAATGTGGTGGCAATTTTTAAGGACGTATTAATAAAATTGTTTTCATACGTCAGTCGTCACATTATTTGGAATAGCCCTTTCTCACTAGTCGGCTGGGGAATGTGTGTAAGAAGCGTACAGTTTTTCATCCCACATGAAATAATAATGAGATATACTGATGTACTTTAAACATAAGAAAAGGGCCCTGAATTTATAAGCACTGCAAATTTAAAAGTTGAATAGTTGTAGTTTAAAGAAAATGTTTTAAAAGTAATCATTTCCACCATTGCTTAACTTTAAAATTTAAGAACCCTGAACGTTACCAAACACGCTAAGTTCTTTAGATTAAACGATTACCTTCAATGAGCTCTTAAGCCACACTTAAGTATACTGAAACTACCGCGGCTGTATTTGAAACTTTGTTAAATATTCCGTTGCTTATCCGATTTTGTCACAACTTCAGGGAAATACCTCTTAAGACACTAGGTACTTTAAAAAATTTCCTTTAATATTTTGTCTTTAATTTTAAAATACGGTGTTACCTATTTTACAGAAGAACTCTTTACGCACGTTTCACTCCGAATGGATACTTTGCAATAATACTTATATTCTCTACTAGATGATGCCCAAGACTTCATTCGTGTGTAATTTGATAAATACGCGGTGCGGTTTTAAATTCGCGCGATAATTTTATGCAGTACTTATGGAGTTGTATGGCACTCACCGTTTTCGCAGTACGTGCAGGGGAAGTTCCGTAGTCCGTACGCGGAAAATAAATCGCGCGAACAAAAATAGCTAGAATAAAAATCGCTGTGCGGGCTAGGCCTTAAAGCCCTAAATTTAAAATATAATGTAGGTATTAACTATGGAAGTTTTAGTTTGAAGCCTCAATAGCTCAACAGGTTGAGGAGACGACTGAATTCTAAAAGGTCGGCGGTTCAAACCCCACCCGTTGCACTATTGTCGTACCTACTCCTAATACAGCTTTGCGCTTAGTTGGAGGGGAAAGGGGAATATTAGTCATGATTAACATGGCTAATATTCTTTTAAAAAAAAAAAGAAAAGAAAAAAGAATTATTATCTTCCATACTGAGGGTGGCGATCGTCTTCATTGAAAGTATTTGGCTACGAAAAAAGGAAACTAATAAAATCCGCTCAGTGCTACCCAACAATTTGTGTTAATTAATTCTCGGACGTGCCTTCGTTTATTTGTGCACCCATAGACTAGCCTTACAATATTAAATTTCGTTATCAAAACAAAAGATAAGTGGCGGATTTGTTTGGTTTGCGAGCTAGTCGACATTCGACAACGAATTTTTATATGCGTATTTACTAAAAAAGTTTATCTATACTAATAAATAAAATTGGAGTGTCTGTCTGTAATTTCGAAATAACTACCTCATATTAAGCTCATATGGTTATTTGAACGATACCAACACTGAATAACATGTTTTTAAAATTTTTGTCTGTCTGTCTGTCTGTCTGTCTGTCTGTTTGAAAAGGCTAATCTCCGGAACGGCTGAACCGATTTTGACGGGATTTTCACAGACAAGTTGAGTATTGACCAGGGCGTAAAATAGGCTACTTTTTTAACCGACTTTCAAAAAGGGAGTTGTGTTTTTCTACCTATGTACACCGAAATCTCCGAGATTTCTGAACCGATTTGCGTAATTTTTTTTTTAATCGATAGAGAAGATAAGAAGCATAAGAGCCCTAGAATTTAAGGAACAACATGTATTTAATCTAAATGTGTAACTCTGTGGGCGGTACATAAATAAATAAATAAATAAAATAAAATAAATAGAGAAACTTTGCGACATTGTTTCATAAAAAAATTGGAGTCCAACTCCTCAATCCTGATGCTGCAGGGGATCTGACCAATCCACGTGGGCGAAGCTGCGGGCATCAGCTAGTTTCTGAATAAAATGTCACATATTCTACTTACTATACTCTCTACCAAACTATTTTTATTTTATTCCATTCAGTTCGACAGTCATCCTTTGTCGTTGTTTTTGCTTGAAAACAGGAATTGTTTAAGTAGAATATCTACGTTTATTTGTTTCCTCGTATTTGCCAAGGTCTGAGGAAGATTTAGTTTAGGGGGAATTTAGAGAAGCATTCTTTTGATTCCAGTCTAGATTAACTGTTAACCTTCCATTAGAATAAGAGAGTTAAAACCGAAGTAGCACTCTACTCTTTTCCTAAGGATGGACTTCTTAGAATACCTTTTATATATCATTTATGAGTCTTTTAATTTTATAAAAGTACCTTAGTATAAACCTATTATTTCGTATAAAGATCGATTTAAGATTAAAGTACTAGGAATGTATAAAACAGCAATGAGTTTTGGTAATCCCTAAGCAAAATAGATCGGATAATGAGAAAACAGTCACAGCCTCGGCGATTACTTTCCTAAGATCCGATAAAGCCGTCGTTTTTCTTCGATAATCCTGAAAAACTGTTGCCAGCCGCCGTCGTTGAAACGCTACAAAAACCTTTCTAAATGAAATCTATTACAAGATGTATAATCAGAGTTCTCCAACAGGGGTACCTTTGTTGCGTTATAAGCCAATTGAGAAAGTTTCAAGAAATTAAAAATAATGTAACCACAATCAATAGTTATAATATAACAAAGACCATACAATTAAGTCATTCATCATCATCAACTAATGGCTGGCTCACTACTGAACATAGGTTTTTCTCGGAAGAAGAAGGGCTTTGGCATAGTGTACTACGCTAGCTCAATGTGGATTATCAGGCTACATACATTCAAGTGATACTTAAGTAATTACTTAAAACACACATGACTCCAAAAAGTAAGAGGTGCGTGCCTAGGATCGAATCCCAGACCCCCGACTAGAAGACTGATAATTTAACCATTAGGCTATTACCGTTTTTTTTTTAAATTCTGATACACGTGAGCCTTTGACTGCAATCTCACCTGGTGGTAAGTAATGATGCAATCTAAGATGGAAGCGGGCTAACCTGAAAGGGGTAAGCCATGTTTTTATTAAACCCACGCCTCATTGGTTTCTACATGGCATCGTAGCGGAACGCTAAATCGCTTGACGGCTTTGCCGGTACGTTGGTAACTAGCCACGGCCGAAGCCTGCCACCAGACAAACACTTACTTTTACTTAAGTTAAGTCATTTGTGTTTGTTAAAACCAAGCTATAGCCATATAATTTAGAAAGATAGTGTTTTACCAGAGAGGAATATATTCAACTGTTCGTAATTTTCGGTGTGATCATAAATTTAGTCGGCTGTGCGCTGGCTTCCTTCCGGCTACGCTTGCGAGGCACATAAACATTTTGTTGCAGCTACCTACACATTAAGGATTTGTATCGTAAACATGATTCTTTCGAATTATTGGCACGAGCAGCGCGTCCACATTTATATTGCAAACGAAAAAAAATCTATTGATAAAACATTTTCATCAAGGACTTGAATTACTCCCCTTGATAAAAATCTGTCCAATTAGATTTTTCTTCGAGATAGTGGTCTGTCTCATAAGGACCCACAAACGGATTATCTATTGATGGACGATTCAAAAGATTTTGTTTGAGTTTCTAACCGTTATGAGGCATTTCTGAGCAAAGTTATATTTCGAAATCAAATACCTACCTAATTACAGTCAAGATGATTCACATGAAAATGTTCAGACGGTTCGACTTGACTATAAAAACTAGGAATTCATTCACGTAAGTATGCATGAATGAAATATCCATTAAAAGTTGGTACGAACTCGAAGTGGAACAAAGTTGAATTTTGTTCAGTGTTCGAAATCATTAATCTTCGGTCTCCAGTGTTCATACATAACTTGAACTCTTAGGCTTCAAGTTAAATGTGTTTTTACATATTTCATAAAGTGGTTGTAGCAAAAAATTAAATTCAAACACTTCTTAAGATTCAAAAATCAATCTATTTGAATCTCTAGAATTCTATTACTGAAATGTATATCATATCATTATCATGATCAGAGCATGGGTGTGCTCTCAGAATGAGAACTCTATGGCCATAGTCTGGCACGCTGGCCAAGTGTGGATTGGCAGACTGGCATGCAGGTTTCCTCGAGATGTTTTTTTAATAAGCAAGTGATATTTAACTGCTTAAAATGTGAGTACATAACTCCGAGAGTGTGTCCCCGAGATCGAACCGCGACCTACCTAACCGTCTTAATCACGGCTCTAGAAATGTATACACCTATAATGGAAACAATATTGACTAGGGAACTGTATATCTATTGACTAAGAAAATAAAGTAGAGAAGAAAAATAAACAGCTTAAAATAACAGGCTTCTCTAAATAACAAGGACCGGAAAATAATATTAAGTGATTGCTTATTGCCTTTCTGAAAGTTTAGAAAAGGACTATTTATGAGAAATATTTTTATTCATTTAATAAACTATATACTTTTCAGAAATTAATTGACATAGTTAATTTTATATTACTTCACAGAAAACTATTTACTGAATTAATGTTCACTATTTATGTAAAAACACAAAAATTAGAGTTAGATTTGAGCATTGGGTCTCACTAATGTGAAATATCTATACTGATAGATGTTTAAATTTTCTTCGAAATTGTGATAACGATGTAAGTATATGTAAATACAAGTGTATAAAATCCTTATTAAGTTTTTTGGATATATTTTAAGGTTTTGTACGGGAACAGTGTGATGTGGGCTCGACCGTAAGTAACACTAAGAAGATGCTTCTTCGAGTAGGTGTTTTGATAATAAAATAAGCTCGCGGAGTAGATAAGTAGGTACCACACTTTAATAGGTAGTTTATCCAAGCTTTACCAATATTAAGTTATCACATGATACTATTATTTTAACCATTGATATTATCGCACAGTCGCGCTAGTTAATGTGTTCCTAAACAAATAAATATGTTGAATGAATATTTATGTTGCCATTATCATATTTCAGTGTTTGACAAAATGGAAATATTTACGTAGGTAAACATCCCATAACGGTTTGTGCAAGCAGGATGTTGCATTAATTGGAATGTTTTCATTGTAAATTGGTTTCCGCCATAATATTACTAATTTAGTTATGTTATTGCTGGCCGAATTAAAAGCTCAGAATTAAACAAGGTTTTTAGCGTCCTAGCGTGGACTAGATATCCTGCAAAGGTTTTTGAGGGCTTTGTCCTCACACCAGACGCATTTGGAGCCCTAACAACTGACTGATATCTATCGGTAAGTTCGTAAAATACTAGTTTTTGCCCTCGACTTCGTCCGCGTGGTACTCTTATTTACAGCCTACAGCACTTGGGGATGTATAGTATCTATCAGTGAAAGGAATTTTCAGAATCAGGATTAGTTGGTCCAAGTAGTGAGAGATTAGGTACTCCCTACATCCAAATGTAAAATTTTTATCTGTATAAGTGTAGATTATCGATATATTACATTTACTTTGGATTTAATAATTCTTTCTGTTTTTGCTGTACGTAGCCTATCTACAGCGGCAGAGGAAAAAGGCTCAAATATTGGCAAGCAACTTCTCGGGATATTGTGTTTAATGTTACTATGGACAACTACGTCGTTTTATACTATTGTTTTTTTCAAAATGGGAATTGAATTTATGTTAAGTTTATATCCTAAACATTTTCTAAAGTACGTGTCTTTATTAAAACAAGTTCTCAAACAACTAAGTTATACTTATTTCAATGATCTAATTATTTAAGAAATATCACAAAATGAACTCCCGGTGGTATTGCAATGCAACACTTGAATCGCTGCAATCAAGTTTTATGCATGAAGTCCATTAGAAGTTGCAATTGACTTCACGTTCTCCGCAAAGTTGGGATTAGTTTCGTACGCTCAATCATTAATCATTCAATAGAGGCACCCACAAGCAAAGTCTTTCTTGTTCGTAAGATGTTGAACATCTCTCGAACTTCGGCAAATCTACGCTTTCGAATATAGATCGACATTGACTTTACAACTCTATTAGATAATAATAATTATTATTAGTTGAAGATAAAGATATGAGTCTTCACACTTAATATTATAAAGGCGAAAGTTTGTATGTTTGTTACTCCTTCACGCAAAAACTACTGCATGGATTTGGCTGAAATTTGGAATGGAGATAGATAATATCCAGGATTAGCACATAGGCTACTTTTTATCCCAAAAATCTAAGTGTTCCCACGGGATTTTCAAAAAACCTAAATCCACGCGGACGAAGTCGTGGGCATCATCTAGTTCACAATATGATCTGTCTCGGTAAACTGAAAACTTATAATCTAAACTACCTATGTCAGTTAGTGTTTTATTTATTGTGAGATTTTTGTTCTCCCATTAATCTAAGGAAGACGCAACGGTAAAATGTAAAGAACATAATTATAATTAATAGGTATACATAGAAAGAATAAAAGATAAAATTACACTTATAATATTAGACGACACAGATAAGTAATTTTAACTGATAATATTAAAAGTATAAAAAGTACTTAAACGTCTGTTGTAATGTGTAGAGTGTAATGTGTAGAGTAAACTGAATGTATCTATCTCTCATATATATTTTAAATACTTAGTATTTCTAATAATATTAATACAGACCCCTTTAGGATCTTAAGACTAAATTAAACAAAAAGAAACAAAGGGGAGCATTAACTCAGCTCTTGTCAGATCGCGTGTAAACATGAGGCCTCGAAGATTTATAAAAAAAAAATCTTTGCTGTCTTTGGTTATGGCAGTGAATGGATCAAAGTCATAACGTTTTCCCTTTACTGCAGTAATACTTAATATTTTTATTAGTTGTACGAAATTTTGTAACAAATCTGGCGAATGGTTAGGGTTAGTAGGTATGCGCGAGGAAAATATCCATTAAAAGTTTGCGCAGACTTTAAGAGGAGAAAAGTTGAAGTTTGTTAGCTGTTCAATATCATTAATCTCCAGGCACCAGTGCACTGGAACGGTTTAATTTTTAAGGCTAACATAAAAATGAAGCACTGTTGCTAAATAGACGCACGGAGTTTAACGTCATAGAATTATATAGAACGGAGTTACTCGGTGAGGTTCATGAAGCCGCGACGCAGTTTTAATCTTAAATATGTTATTTTCCCCAATCACCTTTAAATAAAAGGAAATAGCCTGGAAAATAGAAAAATATTGCTTTTAAGTATAAAGTCTCTTGTACTTTTTACTAATTGTATTTTCAAAGCTTTTTTCATTAAACCTATTATACTCGTACGAGTACCTACTATACAAGTTGTGGAAGTCTTATTTGGTGAGCATTTGGTAACAGCCCGAACATTGAACTGTGTATGAAATATAGGCAACTACATTCCTTCGATATGACTGGAGGAAATTTTCTAATTTCCTACCCTCTGAAATTCAATACATATTTCTTAATGCATGGCATGCTATATATTTAGGAAAAGACGGGCTCAAACAGATGCCTTTCCAGATATAGAGGTACAAATTGCAAAGTTTATAGAATGTCAGCATAGTGCAGATTAATAATAAGTGGTGGTGGGACCATAAACCTGGGACCACACGAGAAGATACCCGGGACGGATAAATATTGGGTTGTTAAACATGTACCTAAAATTTTATAGACACTAGTACGCTCAGTCCAACATCACTTTTTTGAGAAGAAACTTAATTTCTTTTATTGGTCAGCAATTAAAATAATAATAATTCCCTTAATGAATAAATGAGAGAATCCCCTTACTGGTGCTATAGTAAGAGATTTATTATATCTATTTAAACGAGTCACACACGAAGGATACCATCGTACCACAATTTTTTTTTTAATTTTCGTGGCGGCCATTTTTATTATTTGTATAGCGGCAATAAAAATATCTACACATTTTGTAAAAATTTAAAACGGAAAAACTTATAACGGTTCACGAGATACAGTTCACTGACAGACAAACGGACGGATTGACGGACGGACGGACAGCGGAGGTTTCTGGCTTAGTAATAGTGTCCCGTTGGCACCCTTCGAGTACGGAATCCTAAAAATTTATTTTCTTCAAGCTTATACAGATTTCTATTTGTTTGGCTAAAAAATCATACTTTAGGAGCAAATATTTCGAAACGACAGTATGAAACTGGAGTGAAATTCATATCCCGTAATTTTGAATGGCGCGATCATAAATTCAGTTGGCTGCGCGCTGTCTTCCTTCCGGCTGCGCTTTCGAGGGGACGCAAACATTTTGTTTCCACTGCCCATTATCTCTGTGTGCCGTGAACGCGAATTTTTCGGGATATTGGCTTGGATTGTTTTCCCATATTTTTACACGGAGTTTTAACGATAAACGCAGTGCACCAATCACATTAAAGAGCCAATGTATTGCGAAACTGTTTTACTTTAAATTTATTATTTTATAGCAGCTAAGAGAATGCGTTCCACTTTATTGGGTTGTGTTGAGTTTTTTGTACTATCATCATCATCATTATCAACCAACTGATTAACATAAGTCTGTTCTAGGGACTTCCATAGTCCACCGCCACGATCTTGCGCCCGCCTATATTATAAAACTAGCTGATGCCCGCAGCTTCGCCCGCGTGGATTGGTCAGATCCCCTGCAGTATCAGGATTGAGGAGTTGGACTCCAAATTTTTTATGAAACAATGTCGCAAAGTTCCTCTATCGATTAAAAAAGAAATGACGCAAATCGGTTCAGAAATCTCGGTGTACATAGGTAGAAAAACACAACTCCCTTTTTGAAAGTCGGTTAAAAAAGTAGCCTATGTTACTCCCTGGTCAATTCTCTACTTGTCTGTGAAAATCCCGTCAAAATCGGTTCAGCCGTTCCCAAGATTAGCCTTTTCAAACAGACAGACAGACAGACAGACAGACAGACAGACAGACAGACAGACAGACAGACAGACAGACAGACAGACAGACAGACAGACAGACAGACAGACAGACAGACAGACAGACAGACAGACAGACAGACAGACAGACAGACAGACAGACAGACAGACAGACAGACAGACAGACAGACAGACAGACAGACAGACAGACAGACAGACAGACAGACAGACAGACAGACAGACAGACAGACAGACAGACAGACAGACAGACAGACAGACAGACAGACAGACAGACAGACAGACAGACAGACAGACAGACAGACAGACAGACAGACAGACAGACAGACAGACAGACAGACAGACAGACAGACAGACAGACAGACAGACAGACAGACAAAAATTTTAAAAACGTGTGATTCAGTTATAGTATCGTTCAAATAACCATATGACCTTAATATGCGGTAGTTATTTCGAAATTACAGACAGACACTCCAATTTTATTTATTAGTATAGATGAATTTCACTCCTGTTACTTACAGTACTGTCCTTTCGACATATTTGATCCTAAAGTAAGATTTTTGATTAAAAAAATAGAAATCTATAAGTTTAAGCTTCACAAATGTTATTTTTGTACTGCAAAAACATGTTCAAATAAAATTCACCTACTATATTGTGGGTTTCGCTGTAATGACATGTAAAACAATTTGTTAGAAGAAACCTACCTACTCCTGGTAGGTTCCTGCAATAAATCATGCTTGTATCTCATGAATTCGTAAATGAAAGAATGCCGTGAAATTTACGTAATGAGAATTTCGTTTTCTTGGGCTAAGGTCGATTTCTATTTAAGCGGAGATCATATTGTGTTGACCAATCAGATTAAAGAAAACCACTGCGGTTGGCACTGGATCTTTTTCAGCCTGCACATTAAAGCGCCACCACCATTTAGATTTTTTAAGAATCTCATGTATTTTAATGTACCCAGTGTCTCTAATGACGTATCATTTATCAAAATCGCTCGAGCTCTTAAATAGTTATGAGTGGACAAAACGGACACAAATAGATATTTTCAGCGTTGTAAGGCAATCACTCAGAAACAATAGCCATTGGGCACAGGACCTTTACCTACAGTTAAAATATAAACCAAAACAATATTTTTTTTGAATCTAACGAGAACTTATATTTTGCTGTTTCGGTCCCTATAAAAGCGGACTTCATCTAGTATTTAAACAAGTACGAATTCAAACGCTTTGCTCTCATTATCTTTTTTTCTTTGCACAGTCACCGCCAGCGTTCCAACTTTCGACTGACCACTCGAACTCTTTTGAGTTTTAGTGTTTCAGTTTTATTTCACAATTTTATTATTTTAGTTTTGTGTCGCTCTATCTCCAAAAAATTTTGTGTTCGCTTTGTTAGCTTTGTAGCTGTAAAATTAGATTAAAGACGAACTAGTGCCGTTTGGTATGCACTTACTTATTGGAGCTTAGTTTAACAAGCGGTCTAGGAATTACAAAGATACTAATTTATTGAAACTCTTCTCATTCTTAGATAATTGCCCGTGTTCAATGGTGGACCAGCAATGTTCAGATAATGATGAATTGAACACTTATCATCTAGTTGTACTATTAACATAGGTAGGCATAGCTACTCGTTTATGTAAAATAAACACAAATTAATATTTCGTAGCGAACCTTGAAATTAATTTAGATCAAGTCGTATGCTACACTTACATTATCTATTTGGAAATTTTGGAACACAAGAATTAATTAATAACAATGTACTCATGTTCATTTTCACACGTGTTTTGCGGTGTAACACATCAATGTGCTATCACGATCTATTATTATTTTAGCCTCGAGCCCTTAATTAACTATATTGTGTGGACACGTAAATGAAGTTTGCATTTTCCAGAACATGCCTGTAGAAACAGTATTATGCTTTGCCTGGATTGTCCCACTAACAGGAAAACGCTTCCCTCCCATTTCTCAGCCACTTCTCTTTTGAATTTCCTACTCTTCGGGTCGGTCGATTAATTTTTTTTCGTTTTTACTAGTGCTGCTTATATTATAAATTCAGGGAAAAGCAGATTTTGTCCAAAAGTCTAGCATATTGTGGCACACAAGAAACTGTACAAGGTTAAAGTTAGGTACTCTCGTTTTGGAAAGTAAAGTAGAATTCCTTTCACGATCTAATAGCTCTTGGCAAACTCTGAGCTTGGCATTTTGAGAGTTCGTTAGGATCAAGTCCATATTATGTGAGAGCAGAATGTACCTACTACCTACGTTTGTACACACCTATTTGTTTTCGATTCAGATGCAATGACGTCTTTTTGAAACACCATCATCATTCTCGCGAACCGAAAGACGTCCACAGCTGGACTGGTATCTTCTAGTGACTTCCGTACGCGACGGTCTTACGCCGCCCGCCTGAAACCAGCGGCTCCGTGGGATTTGTTTGCTGTCGTCTGTCCATGGGTGGCATGCACTTTCCCGTCACCGTTCTAGTACCTTGGGAACCCAACGTTTATCGGTTTTTCAACCTATGTGCCCTGATGCCCACTGCTACTTCAGCTTCGTAAATGTAACGCCACACCGCCTCAGCCAATCGCAACGCGCCAACGCCAACCAGACTATCCGAGTCAAGCCGAGCCAAACGCCGGCCAATCATAGCCTAGCGGCCATTGAACGCCAACGCCAGCGCCATTGACAGCCGAGCGCCACTCAGCAACAACTGCCGAATGCCTTCGGTGGGGATAACGCCATATAAAGCCATGCGAGCTCATTTTTAGGATTATTATTGTATCGTACGCATTATAAGCTGAAATACTGCCGGTTTGTGTAAATAAGTGTAATAAGTGTGTAATAAATGTGTAATAAGTAAATAAGTGTATTAGTAACAAATATATGAGAGTAATTATTAGTGTGTTGAGTGAAGTGATAAAATAAATTGGTGCAATTATACTGATTTGCTCGTTTTATTTAAACCCACTGTTTCATCTCAGAAGTGGGATTAATAAAGAAAGTTATGATGCATAATCGCGCCAATTAACGATTCGGCAAATACCTGCCGGCTACTTTGTTCCTCCGCAAGAGGGAAACGAATCACCGTGTAAAAATCAAGCGACAATGAAGATCGTCCACTTCTGGGGCCCGGAAGGTCCTTAGAAGAGTTTTGAACCGGAGGTACATTCATCTGCAGCGTGCATGGTTTCTACGCCCGATGGCAAGCTACCCTCAACTTCTACGCGTAATAACTGAGGTATGATCCATCCATTATTCCATTTCAAATTTTAATCCCGTTTTTAATGATATTGATGCATAGTGTAATGAGGTTGATCGTGTTTGTAACCTCTACTGATGAGATGACCGTGAAAGGTTAATATTGCTAACACCCTGTTTGAGGTTATGAAATTAGTATTAGGGCACGCGGGTTATGATAGGTGGTCATTATACGCTCGTGGATAGAGTGAATGGTTTGAGTGATAGCTGAAGCTAAAAATGTAACTATAATTTGTGGCATATCTGACCGTCAAATAAAGGTTTAGGTTTAAAGACGTATTCTCATAAAAAAAGGTCATTTACATGAGAAAATAAAGTTTACAATATTCGCCATTTAATGGAGTACTCATTCAGCGCATTTGCTGAAGTAATTCGCATTACTCATAATGTGAGCAGCTAATTATTCAGTTTTAAATGGATTGAATGAGTGTACATTTTTTTTATGTGTGCAGGTATTTTGTTGTACAGTTTAGCTCCTTCATAGGTAAGGGTTTTTCTGCCATAAATTGTTCTAGTTTTGGGTAAGGCAAGGTAGCTAGCTCGACGAGTTTTAGTTTTAATTTTTGTGAATGTGATATTCGTGTGTATTGTTTTATTTACAGTTTTCCTAACAAAAATACACGTGCTGTATGTATATAACTGATGAAATAAAGGCGGTAAATACTAATGCTAAAATTTCAACCAATTTATTTAGTCAACTTTTTATCGAATTAGGTAAAAACCCGCTCAACCACCCACTTTTCACGTTGCATCTCGCCGAGATACCCGCAATTTGAATTCGCAGTTTAATTCTAGAGTGCTACCGGTACGAAAAAGTTAACAAGTAATTCAATAAGTTAAATAGTAAAAAAATAAAAACTCCCGACTGCTGTTTGCGCTGCATATTTTTCGGCTCTTACATTAAATCGTATAAAATCCACCACATTGATTGTTTAAAGAATTTTATGTATCCATTGACACACACGCCATCAAGACGAATGACGTATCATTTATCAAAATCGGTTAAAGTTGTTGAGAGGTTATGAACTGACACAAATACATACTGATTAAACGCCTAATCCCTACTTTTGCAGCAATTAGTTAAAAAAAAAATCTAGTATATCGGATGGTAACAATAGTTCTCAGACTACCCGCAAATTTCAACCAGAAGTTTTTAAGAAACAAGCTTTGACGCTATTAGTGTTTTTATTTGCACAAGGCTCAGTCATAGTATAAGGTTCTATAAACCTTTAAGGTTATTTTTTTTTCGCGTCGTCAGTGATATTCCCGCTGCAGTCATACAGACAACACGGGGTACGTGTGGGGTACCTATAAATTATTTTTAAGGGTACAATAATATCATTTACGTCAGAATCGGTTGATGAACACTTTCAGTGTGCTCAAACTCAGTTTTGCATATAGCATGGCGGTCGCAATTTGAATGTAAAATCGAATTATTTTATGATGTTCACTTTTGAGTTTCTTGTGAAATTGATTTTCATGTGGTTATATGATTGTTATGTAATATGAATATAGATCTTCATAATTGGGGCAGACGTACTTTATGAATTGACTGGGAGCTACTTGTAGTCAAACAATAATATTGTGCTTATCTTTCTTTTCTCGGAATTTTTGGTGAGTTCGTGAAGTGGAAACGTCATCGCCTACGATGGTCACCACTGATGCTTTGCTGTGCGCGGTGTGCCTGATGCCGAGCGCGTTACTGCGAGGCACCTCATCGTGGCGCGCTAACGATGCAGGGTTGCAGCCAATGGGTATCTATAAGCCGCCGCATTGTCGCCTATTTGGGGTCACATAAGCGCTGTTAAGCGTTTATGCTGTATGGTATGACTGTTCTTTTATTTTTACTAAAAGTTAGTGTTTATGAAGTCTGTACGTGTTGTAACTTGTAGTTTAAATCACATTCTTTGAATGATTGAGAGCATAGTAAGTAGATCTTACTCACGGCTTTGGGACTGTCTCGTATAATATACAAGCCAGTGGCACAGCGTATGAGTAAATACAAATAGGCAGAATCGGGCACTTGGAGGAAACGTAATAATAATTATTACCAGTTAGACATCCTTATGATTTTGATAATGCTTTTGTCATTTTAGAAAAAAAGTAGTGCTTGTAGGCAGCATGTACATTACGTACTTTTGCCAACAAGTTTTCAATCGAGTCAATTTTATCATTCTACCTTTAGATTGTCGGTCCAATCATAATGTAAGTAGAAAGTTCAAGTGGCACTTTTAATTATAGCCATGATTTAGCTTTGTGCCGTTCATTGTTAGTCAGGTGGACCGGACGTACCGTAAGAATTTTCACTAAGCCGACTAGACTGACATTTTACATAATATCTTGAGTTCAGTTGGTGTTAGTATGCCTGCCTGGTTATGTAGCTTGCATAGTAGGGAATAGGAATGGAATAGAAAACTGTTATTTAACTGATGATCCTGTATTACCTAAATTCAATCGTGAACTGTTTTCGGAATTACATAGATGCCGAAGTGAAGACAGTAGCCAAGTCTTACTTTCTGCAGCCAAGTCTTACTTTCTGCAGCCAAGTCTTACTTTCTGCAGCCAAGTCTTACTTTCTGCCGCCAAGTCTTACTTTCTGCCGCCAAGTCTTACTTCATGCAGCCATGTCTTAATTTCTGTAGTGAGGTCTTACTTTCTACAGCCAGGTCTTACTTTCTGTAGCCAAGTTTTACTTTCGGTAGCCAAGTTTTACTTTCGGTAGCCAAGTTTTACTTTCGGTAGCCAAGTTTTACTTTCGGTAGCCAAGTTTTACTTTCGGTAGCCAAATTTTACTTTCGGTAGCCAAGTTTTACTTTCGGTAGCCAAGTTTTACTTTCGGTAGCCAAGTTTTACTTTCGGTAGCCAAGTTTTACTTTCGGTAGCCAAGTTTTACTTTCGATAGCCAAGTTTTACTTTCGGTAGCCAATTTTTACTTTCGAAAGCCAAGTTTTACTTTCGATAGGAGTACTTTCATCTCGTTGCTCGTTGAGAGATCTCCCTGCAAGGATTTAAGTGAGATTCCTTTTCAAGTCAGAGTAATAGCATAGCACAGCTTCACGAGAAGCTATTCACTTCCTTTCTACAAGCCAGTCTGTTGACGGTTTTTCTTTCAAAAATGTTTCTAAAGTAAAACGTGGAAAAATAGTAAAACTGAAAAACGATAATAATTTATAAATTAAATAATGTTCTTTTGTTTCGTCTTAGTTTTAAAGTAGATAAGATTGCAGTTTAGATCACAGACCAATAGCATTGGATTAGAATTTTGTAGAATTCATACTGACCACATTTTGTAAAACCATTTTGTAAGACAGCGAAAGGATATCGCTCATCAGTAGTATAGGTACAATTTGATTATTACAGATGCTTTTGCAAAATTTGTTACTAGCCGAAAACGATCAGTTTCGTAGAATATTATACATAATTTGGCTTATTTGAACATCCTAGCAAACTTATAAAGTGACTATAAGAATGCTTTTACTAGTAGACATTTTAGAGTTTTCGAGTGTCGACTGATTAATAGTTAGGTATGTTTTGACCTCCATGATACTACCACGAGCCAAGTGCCTAGTCAAGCCAAGCCAAGCACTAACCAGACCATGTTAAACGCGTTGTGCCACAGGCCCTAGCGAGACTGCGAATAAAATGATTGGACAAACTGCTTACTTGATATTATTTGGACTACTGACAATACTCTCAAAGAATGTGCTATCCATAATTTGGTATTTACCTAGGTCACGATGCCATGTTGCTATTAATTTAAATTAGTAAACTCAGGGAGGTTATGCGTAACAAGGCAAATGCTCGGTAAAGGATAGCAAGCGATAGGATAAAGCTAACTAGATAATGTAACTGACAAAATTAATATTTCATTTAATTATAACAAAGGAATTTAGTTATTTAGTGGCAAGTTCCCACAAGCATTGCGACAAAAGTAAACACTGATAGCATTTACTCAGGTTCATTTTCGTCACCAAGCTGGTAGGCATTAAGAGAACCCGCAGTGTTAAGGGATTTCGAGGCTACAAAGCTTGTACATGCCTGAGCAGACTCTTTAAAGCCATATCACAGCGCCTACGGTTCTTATATCCAACAGTGCTAACTGTTCCGATAAATAACTTGAAACCGAAGACCTTATTGAGCTATTGCCTACCAGAAAGCTAACCAAGCATTTTCCCATTGCGGGAGCAATTCATTGTTTCAGGACGGCCGAATGTAACGCCACACCGCCTCAGCCAATCGCAACGCGCCAACGCCAACCAGACTATCCGAGTCAAGCCGAGCCAAACGCCGGCCAATCATAGCCTAGCGGCCATTGAACGCCAACGCCAGCGCCATTGACAGCCGAGCGCCACTCAGCAACAACTGCCGAATGCCTTCGGTGGGGATAACGCCATATAAAGCCATGCGAGCTCATTTTTAGGATTATTATTGTATCGTACGCATTATAAGCTGAAATACTGCCGGTTTGTGTAAATAAGTGTAATAAGTGTGTAATAAATGTGTAATAAGTAAATAAGTGTATTAGTAACAAATATATGAGAGTAATTATTAGTGTGTTGAGTGAAGTGATAAAATAAATTGGTGCAATTATACTGATTTGCTCGTTTTATTTAAACCCACTGTTTCATAACCCATTGAGCTTTGTTATTCTGGTACTCCTACTGATCTTCTCATTGCTGATTCGATCACGCACAAGCTGAATTACGAAAATACTTCAGATATTTCAAAACATAGTCGATTATTTTAGTAAATTCACTGTTTTAAAAGATTTAAATCGTTCAATTTGCACTCACCTGTGTAGTCTGACAAGTGCACTACATTTTAACGAGTTTTGCTTCAAGTGTCTGCAAGAGCAGTCATTATTACCGGCCCTATACGAGAACATTCAGCCATTTTTAATTGTTCTTTTCCTCAATAATAATCAATTAATATAAAACTTAATGAATTGCAAGAAAAATAAAATAGCTCTCATTTAGATTTCTGTTTAAAGTTCCGCATCATCATTATCATCATCGTCAACCGATAGAGGTCCACAGCTGGACGTAGGCTTCTTGCAGGGACTTTCATACGCCACGGTGTTGCGCCGCCTGAATCCAGCAGCTCCATAGACTCATTTGATGTCACCTGTCCACCTTATGGGAGGTCTGCTAAAGATGCGTTTTTGGCATCGCTGCGCTTCAGTTGCTGGTCTCAAATGTGCAATAATAAATAAGTAAAACAATTTTAGTGTTTCTTTTTATTAGGGTATCCATATAAAATGAACTAGGGCAAAGCAATGGTTTATGGTGCAAGTAAAAGGGAATATTACGATGTTGACTCATTGATAAAAAGTTTTGAAATATACGCTTTTTATATTTCAAAAGGAAAACAGCCGCAAGCAACGAAATAAACCAATTCAAAAACAGAACCAAATGAAACAACGCAGACAAAGGTAGACCGTAGACCGTGGAGAGCTTCCGGATGCTTCCACTTGGAATTACGAACTTAACGTTCACTGAATTCACCTATTACCAAGGCTGTAAAACTGAGGGCAATAAAAAGAATTTTACTCCCCGATCTTTTGGCAGTAAAAGAGTAAGCATCCCTTTACTATGTAATTTTCTTTTTATACTCATTCGTATGGCGCTCGTCGAAAGGAAATTCTTGTTCGCGCTGGTATTTCTGAACGCTCGGCTGGCGAAAATTTAAATTGGCTCGTTTATCACATTACCGCTTCGGTCACGATTATTTGGAATCGATAATCAATCCATCATGCATGTCGTCGTTTTTTCAAGGAGCTCCAGCCAAATTTTGAGTTCGAGCTGAGATCGCTATTTAATAGCTGCCGTTCAGTGCAGTAGCATTAACCTTTCAGGAGTGAAGTAGCTTTTAGTTTACTCGGAATTTAGCTCAGTATTAGAACCGCGTCTGTGACTCTTATAGGACTTTTGAAGCCTCAAAACCTACAGTCACGTGATGAGGCAGATTAATCCGCAAGGTTCAAGCCCCATCCGTAAGCTCGTTGCACTATGCCTACTGTCGTATCCGCTCGTAGAACAAGCTTTGAGCTTAGTTCGAGGGGACATGGGAAACATTAATACTTAGTCATTTATTTCAAAAAAAAAAAGTTTTTATTTATCTTTTGAACATTATACAATATTCAATCAAACCCAGTCAGCCTCAGTATTTATTACCTATGAATTAAAGATGCATGAGAAGTTTTCAAAAGGGATTGAACAATAAGCATACGATAAAAATAGCTCATCCTATGTAAATAGGCTTTACCAATAAATTATAGTCTTCGTGAACAAGTAGGTCAAGGAGTAATACCATTATAGTCCTCCACCCTTTACAAGCGTCATTCAATTTATGAAAATAGCTCATACGAATATTAGTGGATATTCTTCGAAGTTTTTATATAAATATCCTGTTTTCTTGAGTTCAATATACCTAATATTAGGATTAGGTTCTATTTATTTCAATACCTCTGTTTTGTCCGCATTAGACTCTTGAAAGGGTTCTTAAGTGTACATATAATATGCTCATTGAGCAATTTTCAAACATAATATTATATTACGTCAGTCAAATTGCAGTCCGTTCCCACTTGTCGGGTGTCGGGCCCGGATGTTAATCGGATGTTCCAGTAGCAGAATAAATCACACTATGACACTTCATACTAATATTATAAAGGCGAAAGTTTGTGTGTATATGTATGTGTGTGTGTGTGTATGTTTGTTACTCTTTCACGCAAAAACTTCTGAACAGAGTTGGCTGAAATTTGAAATGGAGATAGATAATATCCTGGATTAGCACATAGGCTACTTTTTATCCCGGAAAATCCCACGGGATTTTGAAAAACCTAAATCCACGCGGATGAAGTCGCGGTCATCAGCTAGTATTTTATATGAAGCAATTCACACTTGTTTTGTGTCAAACCGATTTTGTGTCAAAATGTTCTGTCACTGGAACATCCGATTAAAATCCGGGCCCGACAGCCGACATGTGGGAACGGGCTGTTAGTGTGAAAACTAGCTGTTTCTGTCTTCACTATAAGTCTTTTAGATAGATTTTATTATTGTAGGTAAGTACTTACAAACGAATCACTTTGCCCAAAAGTACTTAAGTAGGTAAGTACTTAGATAAATTATGTCAAATTCAACTTTCGTTATGTATGGTTAGTGAAATTGTGCGTAGCTAAGAACACTCTCGATCAAGCCACCTTTCAAACAAAAAAAACTAAATTAAAATCGGTTCATTAGTTTAGGCGCTACGGTGCCACAGACAGATACACAGATACACAGACACACAGATACACAGATACACACGTCAAACTTATAACACCCCTCTTTTTGGGTCGGGGGTTAAAAAACGCGCTGTTATCGTGCGCTCTCCTACATTTTTCGCATAGTTTAATTAAAAATTATACCTCACACAGTCTGTCCAATTCTTGTTCTAGTTTAGAGTTCCAGGAGCTAATAACAGGTGCAATAACAATGCCTGAGTGGCTTCATTTAAGTTAATTTTTAACGAATAACAGAATCTACCTGCGAGCCCGTTACTTAATTTCCCCAGAGAAAGGCGAGTCAGAAAATCTGTCGGTCTGTTATAAGAATTCTACTTCTGCCTCAGGTTTGCAATGAGGTCTATTTCCTTATTTAATTTAGAAGTAAATGATTTTCTGTTTACTAGACAGTTATTAAAAAACTAAAACAGCTTCTTGAAGCCATATTATCTACCTACACAATATGATCCTAAGGTAAAGGTGAAAGCCAGATAAATTCAAATAAAGCTTTATTCAAAATTACGTAGCCTATGTCAACCCTTGGAGCCACATAATATAAAGAACTGGTAAGTACTAAAATAAAGTATAGAGACACTATTTGGATATTCTACTGAACGAAACATTCCAGGATTATTCAAATTGTATCACTTTGAATACGCTGACTCCCTAAGGAACTCAGTGGAACGCAATATCGTTTGCGCGTCACAGACTTGAATCTCTAAGTTAAGGACTTTGGATTTGAATGGATTAAACTTAAAAAAGAACTTTAATGGAGCCTTCTTGCCTACTGGTAAACGACCTTGCCTGATCTATACTATACCTATAATTGAAAATTGAGGTGCCTAGATATGCCTCTCTTGTCGAGAGTAATATTTTTGTTCCGTTTGCCGTGGAGACCCAGTGGCGATGGCGTAAAATGCTAAAAAATGAAAGGTTTGACCGCTGTTAATTGCCTTATCTGGTGACAGATGGGCTAGCTCATTTTTCGAGCAAAGGATCAGCCGGGCTGTAGCGCGGAAATGCAGCCAGTATTCTTGCCACCACGACAATGACGATGATCTATTATTGTGCTAATGCCAATCTATCTATACATATAATAAAATTGTAGAAAAGTGGTGTCTGTACAATGGAAATATATAAAAAAAAAGTAGCAGGGGTTGTTATTATATCCATGCCGAACCCTAAATTGTAATTAATTTTTTTTTGTCTGTTTGTCTGTGTGTTTGTGCACGCTAATATCAGAAACGGCTTATTCGATTTAGATACGGTTTTCACTAATATATTGTAATAAGCATTTAGTGTTTATTTCATGTCAATCGGTTCATAAATAAAAAAGTTATGTCAATTTAAAGAATCACGGTGAACATTTTTAACGTACAGAGTACGTACTACGAGTACACGCCTCGCGCCTGAGCGTCCGTGGCTATATAAAGCGCGCTGATTCCACGCGAACGAAGTCGCGGGCCCAGCTAGTTAGATAATAATATCAGGGCTAATTTATAGATTTCGTAGAAAAGCTTGAGCTCATTCTTATACCCTATGTTTGCTAGAGAGGCAAAATGCTGAGATGATACAACTTGCAACTTCCAAACTTGCAGCCAGCCTTTATGGTTTTCTTTCTCATTGAAATCAAACTACCATTTGTTCTGTGTAGTTTCAACATTTTTTTTAAATTAATTAACTTACAACTCATCTTCCATTGATTCAAACATTTTATCGATCGAAAGGCCCCAAAGGCATAAAACACATTTTATTTTAACGAATAAAGTATTTCATTAGCCTTTGAACTTGAACAAATATACTAAATTGGCAAAGGGCTTAACTTTTGTGATAAAAAGCATGTTTCTGTAATGAAAAGTTCTTGTTAATATTCTAAAGTGGGACAGCAGGTAACAGGCAGTTTACACTCCAAGAAATCTTTTAATAAGAATAAGAGTCTCTTTATCTTGATTGCGACATAAGTAGAGCTACCTTTTGAACTGTAGCTCTTCTCTTAATGTACGTAATAGGTACCTACATACCGAGACATGGTCGCTAACTATAGGCCTCATAAGAAAGCTCAGAGTAACTTACAGCAGATCGCTTGGGGTGACCACGTTTTTACGAGGACAAATACGCAACACAACAAGCTTTTACTATATTGTATTATAAGATACTAGTTCGGGAAAAAGGTGAACAGTAATGTTTGTTATTGTAACTAATTTAAGTTGTATAATGTATATATATATATATATATATATATATATATATATATATATATATATATATGTTTTGTTATGTTTATGTTATACTAGCTGATGCCCGCGACTTCGTTCGCGTGGTTGTAGGTTTTTAAAATTCCCGCGGGAACTCTTTGATTTTCCGGGATAAAAAGTAGCCTATGTGCTAATCCAGGGTATAATCTATCTCCATTCTAAATTTCAGCCCAATCCGTCCAGTAGTTTTTGCGTAAAGGAGTAACAAACATACACACACACGCACACACACACACACATACAAACTTTCACCTTTATAATATTAGTGTGATTTGAGCCTAATAAATTTATCTTATAACTTCAAAAATTTTCATTACCTAAATATTTTTGAAATAACGTATCTAATCTAGTATTTATTCTTTATGTAAAAAAATTCGACACGTCTTTCAGTTTTTGCTAATTAAGTAAGAGTTTTAAGCATAATGTTTACAGAGTTTTACAACCTGCTCGATCTACGAGACGGTGACAGGAAATGCGGGGATAAAGAAGGCGAAGGACAACGTGTGGTGGCGCGCTCTAAAAGGCCTATGTTTAGCATTTGAACGAACTGTACAAGCGGATAACTGGAGTATGGACGATAGATGTCTTACTTCCACTCTTCGTAGAGGATAGCTGGAAAAAAGTGAATTTGTAAGCAAGGTAGCTGACGTATGAGTTAGATTTTATAGGAGTTATAGGAGTTATGTTTTTATTAATAAAATAAATTCAAGTTTTAAATTAATTGGGTAAGTAGTAGTCGTGTTTTTATTAGATAAATGAAAAAATAGGATATTTTATTTAAAACATTTATGATATATGCTTCAGATATTTTTAATGACGTCTGAGGATGATATTTCTATCTAACGAGCTTGTTTAGCGTGGATTGATGTCATATTATGTACGCGTACCTATGTACCAAGTTATAATAATATTATAATAATAATGTGAACTCTTCCTGTAGCTATACACTAAGTGAAATATATATGTAGAAGGTAAAGATTCTGAATACAAAACCGTGCACTGTGCACGTGATAGGGAAATTACTGTAAAGTAGGTGAATCTAGGCTTGTGCCTAAGACAGGTTAGGTATATATTATGTAGTGGAAACGTTTGATATTGCTAGGTATTGCTAATCCTATTATGTGGTGTACCTAGTGGTTGTGGATTAATTCCGTTTATAAAACTGATATCGAATAGAGGTTATTTTGGCACAAAAAATAATAATGTAGAAATGTTTAAAAAGGCATAAACATTGCATAATATTGTAAATTGAAAAGTTGACAAGTTTTTCCTTGGTAGCAACGGTATTCCGAACCAGTGCGTGGTAGATTCACTTAACGATTCTAAAGTACAAAAATCTTTCTACATTTTTAACTGACTTCCAAAAGGAGGAGGTTTGAATGATTCTAGAATTTATAGGATCGCGTTACAGTTCAAATCCGTTTAACCCAGTAAAAACTAGTTATAAATGAAAACTTTTGTTACAACTAGTTTTAACTAGTAAAAATTAGAACTTTAATCAGTGATATTTCTCTAGGCATATGACTCCAACAACACATTACAACACTCCAGGGAGAGTAGACAGACAAACAAGAGGGCGTGGAGTCGGAGCGATCAGATTTTGTTTTGGGCTACTCAGTTAATTCTAAGTTTAGGGTTCCGTACCTCAAAAGGAAAAAGGGAACCCTTAGTTGGAATCACTCTGTTGTCGTCTGTCTGTCTGCCTGTCTGTCTGTCTGTCTATGTGTCTGTCTTTCTGTCTTCGTCCGTGTGGACAACACAAATTTTAAACCCCTGTTTAGGGTCTGAATTTTCAAAAATCCTTTCTTAGCGGATGTCTACATCTTAGCTATCTGCATGCTGAATTTCAACCCGATCAGTCTATTAGTGTGAGCTCTGCACGTTGATAAATCAGTCAGTGAGTCAGTCAATCAGTCAGCTTGTTCTTTTATACATAATATATATACACTTATATATTTTATGCAAAAACGTTAATACTAAGACATGCAAAGTATAATATAAAAAGGTAAGTAGTCCCATATTTTATAAGAATAACGTGGGCGGAGATTGCCTTGATCCCTCAAATCTCGAGTTTCTTTTTACGATTTAGGGAATGTTTTCCTTTATTTTTGAGTACTTATCTCAATAGTTATTATGTTCATCGAATACAATCAAACATTTTAATTTCCACGGAACTTTTGTTACGAAGCATTCCGTTTTTACATTATCAGATTTTAAACGGAATACTAATTAATTCATTACCGTTAGTTTTATACAGTGAACTTCGGGCACCCAAATCAAGAGATGTAATGTGATGATGAAGAAAATATTTGTGTATACCTAATGGTATAGAATCCTCACAGAGCGCGATTTTAAACTGATCTAAATTTTAGTGATAAAAGAAATAATCATTATTTAAAGTTTATTTTGTGTGGTAAGTCGGCCAATAAAGTTTGAAAACAACATAGTTCTTGCATATTTTACGCCTCTTTTCCATACAAACTCATTTTAGCTATTTTACCCCAGAGTTTCCTTTGTTACAATGCAAAAGGGGCGTAATTTCCGAGATATACACAGAATCGTTGTCACGAGATAAGGCATGAATAACCGTGGAAGTCGAGCTGACGAAAACTTTATGCTAGCGATTTATCATAAAGCTTCTTTGTGAAAAAAGCACCGATGTCTTGTTGTGTGTCACTGATAAGAACGTGTCAACATCGCCAACATTCAGATAAGAACAACGAGGCCGAGGGAGGTCGAGATTGAAATCGACATTTTGTACACCTACTTAACTACATTATTTTAAAACGCTAAATAATATTATATTACTAGAGGATGCCCGCGACTTCGTCCGCGTGGATTTAAGTTTTTAAAGATCCCGTGGGAACTGTTTTATTTTCCGGGATGTCAATTACAGTGACGCAAGCTACCTCGGTACCAAATTTCATACAAATCGGTTAAGCGGATGGGTTTTTAGGAATCCCGTGGGAACTCTTTAATTTTCCGGGATAAAAAGTAGCCTATGTCCGTTCCCGAGATATAAGCTAACCTTGTACCAAATTTCGTCACAATCGGTTAAACTGTTGGGCCGTGAAAAGGTAGCAAACAGACAGACAGACGGACATACTTTCGCATTTATAATATTAGTATGGATTATTATAAAATCGTAAATATCATGTAGGTACTAAAATCTCTAAAAAAGTGCATTTTCTAACAAGAAAAAAAATAAGTAAATTACAAAGCAAACTAACAAATATAGATACTATCTTGGCTCTGAGCCAGTATTTGTTTTGTATTGTCTAGTTTTAATTTTTTTTGACATTGAACTGTACCTACTGAACGATGACATAAATAAATTACATAAATGAAAAAATTGACAAACATAATATCCCCAGAGTTAATATTATAAATGCGAAAGCGTGTCTATCTGTCTGCTAGCTTTTCGCGGCCCAAACGCTTCTGTCCCGGAAAAACAAAAAGTTATTAAAGAACCAAAATCCGCGGACACCATCTTGTAATCATCCATCCATCCATCAGCCTGTATGCATCCACTGCTGGACATAGGCCTTTCCAAGAGCGCACCACCAAACACGGTCCTTCGCCTTCCTCATCCAACTGCTCCCCGCCACCTTCTTCAGGTCATCGGTCCAGCAGGCAGGAGGTCGTCCCACACTGCACTTACCCGTACGCGGTCACCACTCCAGAACACGTCTGCCCCATCGGCCGTCGGTTCTACGACAGATATGACCTGACAGATCTTGTAATAAAGATGTAAATAATTGTAATAGAAATATACAAGGCACCTACTTACATAGTGTTTAGATACAACTGCAGCGCGTTTAGAAAAGGTTAATATGCTGAAGTTGGATGCTGAATTGGTAAAATTTAAATAATAAGGGTTAGGTTATACCGAAAGGCAACGGATGTAGATTTCCTTCTTTGTTTAAAAAGAACGCCCGAACGACTCCACGACGAAGGGGATAAAAACGTCGACGCAATCAAGTTTCCTGATTTTGTCCTCACATGAAAAACATACGCAATACTCGACGAAGCAATCGCGGATCAGTCGAGTCACAATCAACCCTTTCTCTTTCCGATATCAAGTAGGTACTTGCAATAGCAAAAAGGATAGAGTCGGACTCGACTTTATTTTCCCTTTTGGAATATCAAACAATTTGCTCTCGATGTTTGTTTGTTTTGAATAACAAATTTTGATAAATATTCATTACAGCTCTTCCAATTTTGGTATTAAATTAACCCGTGGCTGAGCTGTCATTGTTAAATTTGACGGAGCTGTGGGTAAAAGGTTTTATTCAAGTGTAATGCTGGGAAATTGTGACGTATGTTGTGTGGGTCGTTTTAGTAATGTTGGGTGTTCACGTATTTTAGTCGGGTAGCGGTTTCTTATCTCTGTTGCGTGGTGGTCTGGGTGATGTGCGTAACGGCCGGCCACGCCCCCCCGCGGCGTCTTCCAGCATCACGGTGAAGATGCGCGCGCATTTCTACCCCTCATAAGGCTTAGGATACACGTATATATTTTGTTAATAATAACATTTACTTTAAAATACTATTTAATATTAAAAGCAAAAACTTTAATAGGTGTTAAGAGAGATTAGACACGATTCGCTGATTTATTTCAGCGCAAGTATATTAATTGATCAATTCCCTATAATATGGATATGAAGTACATATAATATGCATTGATATGTATTTGTATCATCTAATCTACGAGTACCCTACCTATACTTTTGTCGAAGTAGAAATCTTGTCAGATGTTTCGTTGATACACTATATTTTAATTTTGTTATGAAAACGTACTGACCGTTTTGCAGATTTCTTTCAGAAAACACTTCTTTATTAATAAAGTTAAAGACACATTTTTTGTTACTTCACAATTTGTCATAATAAAACCACTTACAGAATGAAAACCACATCTTATTCCGATAAATCAAATATTTTGATATTTTAATAAAAACCTATAAATATCAGATTTTTACAAACTCTGATTTAGGTATCTATAAAAGTGGTTGTGTGACTGGAATATAATTAGATACCTATTGTACAAAATAGAAAAGTAAGTAATTAGATATCTGTATGTCATTAAAAACTGTACCTAAGTTGAAGCATTTTTCTAAAAATACCTATTTCAGTAAAATATATAAAAATCTTTATAAAAAACTTCAAAAATGGGAGCAGTTCGCGATCCGACGCAGGGACCTACTTTGTGTCTAACACTCTAAAGATATCAAAATTAGCTTCATACGCAAAATAAGACTGAATGTAGGCACCCCCTAATATTACGTGTCGTTCGCGCGATGCGTTGGGAAAAATCTCTAGCTAGAATCAGCAGCGCAGCGCCACGGTACAGTCGCCGAAACTACGACGTCACGCGCGCCGCACCGCCATCTACCGGCCGACGCCACCACGTAGCACACCACACCTGCCTTCGCCTGTACGACGTCGACGATCGACATTCACCGTCGCGCTCGCACTAGTGGCACGTAAAAATAACCTCAAAACGTCCGATCGTGAATCAACCAATCGTCCAAATATCGTCTCACGGTTATTTCGACAGTGACATTAAATACAGATTCAGTGCGGACTGGAACAGTGTTAATGTGATATAACTGAAAGGAGTTCTGGATTGATTGTCTTGCAGTGTATCTTGCGTGTGAATCTGTCAATAACGAAAGTTTGTAAGAACAAAATAATGTTCGTTTTGGTGGGCTGTCGACGGGCAGCCCCCAAATTTGGTGCCAGTATGTGGTGGTATTTATTTTTTTGTGTGTTGTATACCAAAACTATTGGTGTGTTCAGTTCGAATACCACTGGAGCAGTTTCTGGCAGTAAGTATACAAAACCGAAATTTTAACTGCTATGTGATTTATTATATTATTCAAACTAAAATACAATTAATAATTGGAATTAAACTATAATTAAAAAAATAAGATTATAATACCCGGAAATTGATCATAAAGAAGTACCCACATAATAAAAATAACATAAAAATACTATCGAGCATTTTATATTTATATACGCCAAGAACAGGTTTGTTACGCGTACAAAGAGAATTAACATTTTAGAATGTAAAAATACTGTTTACGTTATTAACCATTGGTTTGGTACATACTGTTTACCTGATAAGATAACAATCAACGTCAGCCACCTGAGCAGATATAGTTACTTAGTAGTTCAACCTGTGACAAAAATTTGTTGCGAAATTCCTGCAAATTCTCACTAGTTGAATAAGTAATGACCTTAAGATTCTTGGTTTTGAATATCTTGTTTGATTTACTTACTTAATTACTACAAGGTAAATAATATATTATATAAGCAGTTTTTATTATACTTACTCAACACCATCTAATTATTCACGTTATGGTAAGTAATGAATCAACAAAAGTTATAGGCATGACTAAATTTAGCTGTCAATAATACTAATTAAATTAGCTTCACTGATATACCATCAGCTATTACGTCAACTGTATCTATTTTATGTTCTGACTTATATAAAAGCCTCTTTTAGAATATATTACATGCACATAAATGTTAAAAATAATGTATTTTTGAACTATTCTATATTATATGTTTATGTAAGTGTAGTATTGTATTCATTTTATGCAGCCCATTGCATTGATTAAACACTAGTCATTACTGCATA
This sequence comes from Maniola jurtina, assembly GCF_905333055.1. Taxonomy (NCBI): domain Eukaryota; kingdom Metazoa; phylum Arthropoda; class Insecta; order Lepidoptera; family Nymphalidae; genus Maniola; species Maniola jurtina. The sequence goes on from NC_060030.1 coordinate 10,723,946, forward strand.
TCCGAAGGCTATAACGGAGACGATTCACAGTAAACATTCTGATATCATGTTTAATTCACGATCGCTAACTACCTACCTACCTACCTACTTGCTGTAATAATGGATCGTGTTACAGAAATCAAAAGTCTTCTGGGAAGGTACTAAAATTACAAATGAGTGATTAGGTACTGCTAAGTGCATTTAGTCTTTACTAATTCACGTAACTGTCTGTTTCCGTTCCGGTTTTATTTTCTCATCACAGCCTCTTTCAGAATGTAATTATAGATATGCACAAAAACTATATAGATCATTAAAAAAAATGATGTGTTTTTTAACTTTTGGAGAAAACTAGGTACGTACTTAATATACATAATATTATATACTTTCCATGAAGTTTATTACATTAGTTGAACACCAGTTATTGTCATTACTGCATATCCGGAGGCTATAAAGGAGACGATTCACAGAAGGTAAACATTCTGATATCATGTCTAATACGCGATCAATACACCTATCTTTTTGCTGTAATACTGGATCGCGTTACAGAGATCAATAATTATACTTCTGGAGAGTTATAAATAGTAAAATTAGTGATTGGTTGATAACTGCCAAGTGTGTTTGGCTTTACTAATTCTTATACCAGTCTCCGTTCCAGTTTAATTTTGTACAAAAAGAACAATAGTGAAAAGAAAATCTTTAGTTTAAACGCATTATAATTACTGATTTTATTATTTTTGATGATAGTTTCTCATATAGCTGCCATCGCATTTGATCGGAAAAGTCAACAATGATGGATGAAATTCTAAAAAAAACATTCAAACAATAGCAGTTCAATTACTTTCTATAATCTGCATTGCATCGGCGAAAGCATTCCCGTTAAAATTAGCTACTTGGCCCTACTCAGAGAAAATAAATTTTCAATATATCCTTCCATACTAAGTACTTAGTATTGTAACGTAAATTATCTGATATAAAGTACCTACTTGGCTATCTCAAGTAAGTACACTTTACATATTTGTTTAAATATTGGTAACTAAATAAATAAAAATGGAGACAATTCTTGCCAATTAAAGAGTCATGATCAGTGTCTTTAAACAAAGATCATATAAGTCAATCAGTAGCCCCATGGTGTAATTGATTCGAAACATTGTAAACAATGTGATGTGATATCCATAGTACCTATAAACCTATAAATAATTTATTAGTAGGTAGGTAGATTAGGACCTTGAGGAAATGCTGATCGAGCTTAGCTGTTCTTCCAGACGAGTAGGTCTTGAGATGAACATAGACAAAACGAAAGTAATGTTTAACGAGCACGCTATCTCAAGACCCGTCACCGTCGGGAATGTTAGCATCGAAGTTGTTCAAGAATATAACTACCTCGGCCAGATCATACAACTCGGCAGGAACAACTTCGACAAGGAGGCTGACAGAAGAATTCAGCTAGGCTGGGCAGCATTTTCAAAGCTACGTCAGGTCTTCGAATCGTCGATACCGCAAAGCCTTAAGACTAAGGTCTTCAATCAGTGCGTCCTACCTGTGATGACGTATGGAGCAGAAACGTGGACACTGACAGTTGGTCTCGTCCACAAACTAAAGGTCGCTCAGCGCGCTATGGAGCGAGCTATGTTGGGTATCACCCTCAGGGATAAAATCCGGAATGAGGAAATTCGCAGAAGAACAAAAGCGACCGACATAGCTCAAAGGTGCTCAAATTAGCAAGCTGAAGTGGCAATGGGCAGGTCATGTCTGTCGCAGAACCGACGGCCGATGGGGCAGACGTGTTCTGGAGTGGAGACCGCGTACCGGTAAGCGCAGTGTGGGACGACCTCCTGCCCGCTGGACCGATGACCTGAAGAAGGTGGCGGGGAGCGGGTGGATGAGGAAGGCGGAGGACCGTGTTTGGTGGCGCGCTCTTGGAAAGGCCTATGTCCAGCAGTGGACGCATACAGGCTGATGGATGGATGGATGGATAGATAGAATATATAGATTTAGAAGTTAGTGAAGTAGCTATAAGATAAGAAACACATATAAATAAACAGAGTACTGCGCGTTGCCAAAATCCCAAAATAGAGGCATAAACAACCGAAAGTAACTTAAGACATCATATTTCCCGAAACGGTACAAAGTTCAATAGATGTGTATGGCGGAAAGCCAAAGTAAAGCTATTATTGTTTATAATATTGCAAATGTTAACTCTCGTCTTTTGAGAATTTACTTCCAATTAATTGAATAACATAATCCTTCTGTCAACATGACAATATTAGTTTATAGCTTACGCAAGCTATCTTGTTCACGTGTCCTGACTGCTACTATTATAATAATGTTGTATTGTTCTTTCCTTTCACGCATGTGACATCATACATATTACATATATGATATAAGTATTTGCACGACTGCAAATTCTTGTTCAATGTTTTATCATGTTCATGTTTATCATGTTTTATCAAGTTCAAAACTTTGATATCGAATGTATAAAGTAGTACCTGTTGTTAAAGATACTATAATATTACTTAATAATAACCATAATTTCCCAGATGAATATCTCGCAAATATGAATTTGAAACGTCAATTTCAATGTTCTTTATTGGTTGTCAATTGCGCTTCGCTGTAGGTAGTCCGACGCACTGCTCTTAGTCTGAATCGTAGTTTAGATACGGTTTGATTATTTGCTACTTGTTTATTATTATCATCATATTCTTTATCAGGCCTTGAGATTAATATCGGGGGACACGTGCCACCGCTAGAGATGTTGGGCGATGTCGGGCTTTAAAGGACGAAATCTCACTATTATCAGCTAGTTGTACGTACGGATACATAACATGAAAACATATCTAAATCTCAGCTAATATTCGTAGACTTTCTAAATAATGTAACCGAGCAGTTCATAATATAGAAAAGTATGAAAAAGTTACTGAACTGTTTTGGAGCATCAAAAATTACAGGAATTTTATCGTGATAATTCGGGCAAGTAAACAATAACTCTGCACTGTCTCAATTTTTTAAATTCCACAAATGACAGGGTGAATATAATAAAAGTCTCGTAGATGAAAGAGTACAATCGCATTGTGGCGCTATAAAATGTGCTTTGTGTCCGAAGAAGGCGTCGTTGTGTGAAAAATGGAAAAGGAATTGGACTTGTCATATTTAACCTTATTTCGTTGAAACCCCAGTCCTTGTCGCTATTTGGTTGTTTGTCAGATTTATTCGTTGTACAGAAATGTCCCTAGTTATTCTCGAAGGAAAGGAGATTCGAAATTTGCATATTTTTTCCCCTTCACGTCGTTGAGCGTCGTAAGGAGGTATTCTTTTTTATTAGGTATCTATTAAATCAAACGCCAAGCTATTTCCCTGAGTCTTTTGTTACAAATAAAGGAAGAATGTCTGGCATTTAGCAATATAAAGTCGAATGAGGTAAAGCACCAGCTGGCAACCCATTGGCAGAGACATGTTTCAGATAATAAAAGCCTGGGATTTTCAATTGAAATGGAACAAAGGGACTTCGATATAAGTTTCTTTATTGTTATTTTAAAAATTATTGTGAAAAATATAATAATTGTTAATTTTGATCCTAGATAATTGAAATTTAAATTATTATTACTAAGAAATGATAAATAATATGCATATTTAATCTATTTGACAGTATAGTAATATCAGAGTTGGACTAAAGTGAGGGAACACTCGGTTTGATCCTGAATCGACGATATGTCAAATAATAATGAATTTCATATTTTACGATATTGCTTATTTTCGCCAAAAGTTTGGACATCACAAACGAGAGTTAATTTATAATTGAACTTTTTCCGATCAAAGCTGTTCAATCCTCGATTGTTTAAAACTTTGTCAAGGCGCTGAATGATCTTACAAGACTTTGTATAAGAGTTTGTCAAGACTTTTGTCACTCGTGTGCAGTTACTTCTTACTTCCTTTCTTCAAGTGTTTCCCTTTCTTCTGTTTCTTTATTAGTTTTTCTATGTATTAGTTTTTCTTTTATTTCTATTCTTACTTTTTAGCTTCCTTGAATTGAAAAGACTTTCGCTCTAAGATTTTGGCGTAATACTTTTAGTACTTTATTTTTTATTGTACTAATTAAAGTCCTTATGATTTCATCCAAATGATAAAGTAACAGAGATAGAAAGAAGTACTTAGTTCATTCTAAAGTTTACTAATAAACTAAAATCAATGCTTGAATTTGAAATAGAAACGCACTGAGAGATCCAGTTTAAATGAATTTTGTTGATTGTTGAATCCAACAACCACAAACGTTCAATTAAGACATGTGATTTATGACTATACGGAATCAATATTATTGCATATTATAACGCAGACTGACATTGAAATTCAAGGTTAAATCTAGAACAACACCACAATGTTTTAATACTTTTTGTGTAGATTATATTACGCTTTTTTCAATTAAATCGCTTTAACTACAAATTATTAACGTTTTGACTCTTGGACACTTCAAATTTTTTTAGTCGATAGAGTACTTACTTACTTAAGTAAATGTTACAATCATTTTAAGAATTTTTAATTTTCTGTTTATAAACCAGTCCGGTTAAGGGATAAAAAGTAAACTAAATGCGCTGCAGTAGAATTTAAGGTAAACATAAATTGGTTTTGCCTAACGATTAACTCATCAAGCCTTTTGACATAACTTTTGATTAGTCATTAAGCATGTCATGTTTAATTTGAGTAATAGTTAATCAATTTTGATTATTAATAAGTTACTTCGTAGTTTATGATTAATAGAGGTACTTTATCGTAATTAGGATCTAATTAGATTAGTGGCGTTAGCTTGTTCATCTAATTAATCAACCTACATATTATTAATTTCTCCGTCATATCAAATATGTTTACACGACTATGTCACGATATTGTTAAACCTAATTTTAATATAGTAAAATATCTAATATTAGAATATTAAGAATATTAAGAAGAATATTATTGTAAATTGAACAATTGAAAAGAGCAACCGCCGAGTTTCTTGCTGGTTCTTCTCGGTAGGAACGGCATTCCGAACCAGTGGTAAATTATTTGACGATTCAAAAGCACTTGTAAAAGTTTATTTGAATAAAAATCTATTCTGTTCTAAATTATATTATATATAATATTATATAAATAAAAATAAAAAATAACTCTTTTAATATTATAATGTGGGTATAGCGTATATAGTATACACATTATCGTCATATATTTAACGTCTATTGTTTTACTAGCCAAGCTCTTATATTTCTGTTCTGTAGTAATACTTAGTTCATTGCTCAAAATGTACGTACTAGCTAAAATGCATTTCCAACTTTTATCTGATATTTTTTAACTAGAAAGTTCATGATGATGCCCGTGACTTCATCCGCGTGGACTTAGGTTTTTAAAAATTTCGTGGTTTCGTTTTAAAAACTCTTTGAGTTTCCACGATTAAAAGTAGCCTATACGTACGTTCTGTCTCCAGGATTCAAGCTATCTCTGTACTAAAGATCGTCAAAATCGATAAAACTAATGAAACCTGAAAAGATAACAGGTAGGTCAACGTATCGACATACTTTAGCTATAATAATATTGTTAAGCATAGATTTATAGCATATTATGCTCGTCCAGCGTCTTCTGAAGTTTAAACTCTGACAAACCGCGATACTCGATAGTCACTTGTTCCTGATTAAAGGCCGAGCTCGCAAAACGGTTAGATTATACTATAAATAGATACAAATGCATCTTGGCCTTGGATTATATATTATTTGTATACCAAAATCGTTATTGATCGATAAAACTATCATTATTCTTCCAGTTTACCGGTTTTACTGCGTCATAACCATTTCACGTCACCATCAGTGATGTCAAATTCGAGCTAAACAAACCGGTTATAGATACAAAAATATTTATACGATATTAATAAAGTTCGAACAAGAATCACTCATCTATAAGTCGTGCTCTATCGCTTTCTGGCAACATTAATCATAGCTCAATTAAGTATTCTAGGGATTCCAATCCGATATTCAACGTTGACCTCGATCTTGTATTGGTCCATTGTCATTAAGCCTACTACTATTATCCTATTTTATGATATAGATAGGCAGCTTTTCGATAAGCGAGGAATAGGGATCGGGTCTGCTAGAAACTATGATGTCAACTGAAATACAATTTAGAACTTTTTATATAAAGCACTAAGTTTTTCTTTCGCTTGTAACATCAGCTGCTGTTCATGTAGCGGTCAATTGGTTTCCAACATCTATTAAATTGTGAGCACTTTGAATATTGTTTGTAAACGTTGAAGTTCCGAGCTCTGTTCAGTAACTAGGTAACCACTTGTTCTATGAAACGCTAAAACTGCACTTATCCTTATTCTAATACCTATATAGTTCCATAATTCGATTCTAGATTTGATTATATTCTATGGATCTAGATTTTTGAATAATATTAGTATTTCATAATGTCCCTAACTCAATTAGCCTGATTAAATGATCACAAATTACTTGAATAATTTCTTAGATACTTGAATAATTACTAAGAAATTACCTTAAATGGATATTTTAACTTTAATTAAAGAAAAAAGTTTCCAAGCGAAAGAACGAATTTTATACAAAAGTGTAAAAGTGTGAGACAGCAAACACCAAGAGGAGCGTTTAGAGGAAAATATTGTGCTTACGTAATACAGAAAATGTGAAAATAAAAGGTTTTTTAGCTTAATGCTGCAGTTTATACTGGTAATTTTAAGTTTAAACTGTTACTTTTAAGAAGATATTGGTAATGGTTACCGAATGGCAATGTAAAGTTGAATATAATATCATATTATCAAAAATTGCAGAACCGGCAGGTGGTGTATTTTTGATGTATTTAAAGTTATTTAGAAATTTCTTAGAAATGAAGGTAAAACCTGTGTATAAAAAAAAAGTGAATTCTTTACTAGTTCTAGCAAAAAAACTTTTGGAAGTTGCTTACTAATAGTGTCTCAATGTAAGTAACAAGAATTAACAAGATTAGCGATTAGAAAAATTCATGGTTTGGGAAAGCAAGATCGTAAAAATGAGAGGAATTAAATTTTGGCCGAGTGTCGCAGTCGAATATCGTTTACTTTTATGGTAATTGCCGCTGCTTGACAAGGGTGAGACTTAATTGGTTAGTTGGGGTGTTAGGGTAAAATGCGGCAGGAAGTCTCTACTAGCCGTCACGCATTTGGTCCGTTTGTTTTAGAAGGTATTTTGAATAACGGAAAGTCAATTATATATATATTGCTTATATAAGTTAAACACAAATTAAGTTAGTACCTATTAGAAGAGCTTTTTCAAACAAAAATCGTGTTCTATAAATCTGTTAAAATTACTTTTTACCTACTGTGACACCCGTAGAAATCTTAATAACAATTGCTGTGTTATCAAATTGTAAGTAAAAAAATTAACATAATTGTATTATTTAATTTCGTTTGCACTTCGTAAAAATATTGAAATATTTAACTTTATGCCAGCAATTTTTATATAGATAGGTAAAAAATGTTCAATAGTTAAATCTCGTAGGCTTAGATGGAAGAGTCAAACCGTGTCAAATATTTTATATTTTTTACCATGGCACGGCTTTTAGATAGTGACAGTTTTGTGACGTGCCTACACAATTCATTTTGCTACCATCCTTTCTATGGTTTAACCCCGGGTTAACACGTTTTATATAGGCCCTACACGAAAAGTTTACAATTTTGGATTTTGAACCGAAACATGGATTGTTATTTTTTAGATACTTTTTTATTCAAAGGCTTTTGAAAAGATATGTATATTATGAATCAGTCGATAAAGGATCTTTCAAAATAAATGTCTTGGCGTTTGCAGATTGTCTTAGATCACTTTCAATTTTCAGTAATACTGGCCGATCCTTTCGTAATAGTACAGAACATATTTATTTTATCATACACTGGGACTCTATTCGCTTACCCAACCAATTCGTTTGTCTTTTTTTTTTTCAAATATATTCCACTTTTATAAATCCCTAAGCTTCAGCGTAGGTCATTCATTTGTGGCGTTCCAAATGGATTGCTATAGGTAGGCACTTTCTATTCTGATTGGGCATACTGCGTGTTACCATTTCAATTACCTTTGTGAAAAGTTTTCGGGTTACATTTGTTTTTTGGTCTCGCTTTGATTCGCTGAAATATTGAAAAATGTTAGAAAATTGTTTCATTTTAAATGAAATACACACACAGGTACTTAAAAAAAATTCAGTACATTTTTTTACAATTCAGAGTATTACTAGGATTGATATTTTATGTTTAGACTTAGGTAAACATAGTGTTAGGTGGAGTTGTTGATAGTCTATGCGTAGCTCCCTCTGACGTTCTACAAGAGTCTATGGTACTCTGGGCGCTACACACTCTCTGGTGACGCTTAGAATGGCGGGTGGTTGTTGTGATATAGTTGTAAAGTAATTAAATAAGGAAACAGTCGAATAAAAGTATATTAAAGTACATACAAGTGTTTTATATCTATTAGTTCAGAAGTGCGATTGAACTCATCGTGTTTAAGTACTTAAAAAGTTGGCAAAATGCAAAGAAGTACCTATTGCCGGTCGGGTTGCGATTCTGTCAACTATGTCGTATTAACATGCCGCGTAATAAAAGAAATACCATGAAAGGTTTAAGTTATTACGGAAATCTAGACTACTAGACAGCAAGCACTAGAATAAAGAGATGTCGAGTGCAAGTGCTTTGAAGCTGGAAAGCTAAGAATCTGGAAAGCTATTTGGAGGTCACAAGAGTACCTAAATACCTAAAGGTTTGGCATGGAACCCTGTATGGGGAAATGCAACAAATAAGTGGAAAAGTAATGGCTATTATGCTTGTAAGTATTGGAAGTTAGTACAGCGAATGATTACTAAATGCTACAATAATAATTGGAAATAATCATTCAATACCTACTGTGACATTTGCTGATGTCTATGTCAATACAATGGGAAAGTCAAGTAAGGAATGATAATTATAGGATTATCTGGTAAGTTCAGAAATACCTGAGTTGTTCTTGTAGCTATATGCTATAGGAAGTGGAAAACATTATGGTAAGAAATTGACGTTTATACTTTTGGAGAGAATTAATAAGAAAGTTGAATTTAAGTTGGAAATTCAAAGAGTTAGGTACAGGTTTAACCTAGCATTATAGGGTGGATACAGAATACCTATAGTACAGGTGTAAACAATGGATATAAGTAGTGGAGTTAATTTAACTTGGGTCAATATTTAAATTATACTTAAGTATATGAATGTTTTTGGTTATAATAATACTATGTTATAGTATAGTGTGAATTGATTCTATAACAGTGTTAAGTGGGTCTGGAATGAGATAGAGTTGCACTTAACATTATTCATATTGGCTAATATTCAATAGAATGCAAGTTGGTTGTACAGAAATGACGAGAGTAGGTATGTGGAGTAAGTTAGAGTTTCATTAACTCATTTACTCAAAATGGAAGTAATAAGGACTGCTAACTTTTGGTAGAATTACAATCTATTTGTCTTGGATGAGATTTATTTAAACAAAACTTACAAAATATTGTTACTTGATTAGATGGGATAGCTATCAAACAGAGCTATTATGTGATAAGTCTAACCTACTTGTAAGTTGCAGGGGAACTATTCCTGGAAGTGGCAAAGGTTTATCTGTACAGCTTTACTATTGGGTCTAGGCCAAGAGATGGTGGTATAGGCCGGGAGCGGGTAATGTAACTAAATTCTACTCTGCTATGTATTTTATTGTGCCAGTACACTACAGGGGTACTAGGTTTACTACTACTACATATTAATATTGAAATGCATTAACACATAAGGCTGTGTCAGGTTGAATCAGTTCTTAAGGTTATGGTATTCCGGGTTCGAATCCCGGGTGAAGTCTAAACAGGTACTGGTTAAAAAGTATATCTTTTATATCAAGTAATTCACAGTAGCTGCCTGCACTTCAGAATGCAGCAGTGTTACATCCTTGGACCTGATAGAGCATTGATGCTGTTGGCTCTATACTTGATCTCTCTGACTGTGAAAGTGAAGGAGAAGGAAGAAGGTGCATCTTGGGAGTGCACTCACTCTTAGGCAGTGGTGTGGTGTGTCATATGTGGCTAGCCTTGTCTTATTTGATATTACAGAGGTTTAGCGAAGAAAACATTATTCTTGTTTTTACTCTTCCGGATGTAACTAATAAATATTATCGATCTTTAGGGTTGCATCATTGTAATGCATTTAGACCAAGGGCAAATGACATTGTGATGGTCACTGGCATGACATAAGAGTTAAAGAACCAATATTTTGAGATTGGACTGTAAGTGGTATTCCAATTGGTTGAAGAGGCTATGAGCGAGTATGGTGCATGTAACATGCATGGGCAATTATCTGTTTCAGTCAAAAATACAGAAACCTTAAGATTGGATGTGGTGTGGTGGTCTAATGTTTTGAAGATTTTCTAAGTCTACGACATAACATGTATGATGAGATTTTCTATTTCAGCTGGTTACAGAACTTGCCTGAGGGGCTACAGCTCAGTCTACCGAACGTGTGGTTACAGAGTACAGAACCTGCCTAAGGGGCTATATCACGGGTTAAAAGTACATGTCTAAGCTGTATGTACAGGACGGATTACAATAATAATAATCTTTATTTTCTCAGGTTACATAATGAGTCTAAAGGGCTTTGGCAAGGCTGACATGCATAACATTGGTGCTGACATGCATGGCCTTTGGAGACAACAGAGACTGCCTCAGCGGCTTACCTAAAAGGGTTTCCGAGACAACTGAAACTGCCTCGGCGGTTTACCCATGAGGGTTTCGAGGAAAACGAACCGTCTCCCGGATGACCCATCAGGGTTTCAAGGTAATACAAACTGCCTCCAGGGCTTGAGCAAAATAGCTTTTGGGTATTACAAAACGGGCTTCCAGGGTACCATAACTTGCCTACGGGGCATGCCAAAACGGGCTTCCAGGGTACCATAACTTGCCTACGGAGCATGCCAAAACGGGCTTCCAGGGTACCATAACTTGCCTACGGAGCATGCCAAAACGGGCTTCCAGGGTACCATAACTTGCCTACGGGGCATGCCAAAACGGGCTTCCAGGGTACCATAACTTGCCTACGGAGCATGCCAAAACGGGCTTCCAGGGTACCATAACTTGCCTACGGGGCATGCCAAAACGGGCTTCCAGGGTACCATAACTTGCCTACGGGGCATGCCAAAACGGGCTTCCAGGGTACCATAATTTGCCTACGGGGCATGCCAAAACGGGCTTCCAGGGTACCATAACTTGCCTACGGGGCATGCCAAAACGGGCTTCCAGGGTACCATAATTTGCCTACGGGGCATGCCAAAACGGGCTTCCAGGGTACCATAACTTGCCTACGGGGCATGCCAAAACGGGCTTCCAGGGTACCATAACTTGCCTACGGGGCTTGCCAAGACGGACTTCCAGGGTACCATACATTGCCTACGGGGCTTGCCAACACGGGCTTCCAGGGTACCATACATTGCCTACGGGGCTTGCCAACACGGGCTTCCAGGGTACCATACATTGCCTACGGGGCTTGCCAATACGGGCTTCCAGGGTACCATACATTGCTTTCGGGGCTTGCCAAATCGGGCTTCTAGTGTTCCGTAACTTGCCATCACGGGCTTCTAGTGTACCATAACTTGCCAAAACGGGCTTCTAGAATCCCATAAAATGCCTTCGGGGCTTAAACGAAATTATTTTCAGAGCGATCACACGGTGCATTTGGGAATGAGTCACCTTGCCTCCGGGGCTGACAGAATTTAAACTCATGAGTGAGCATGAACTGCCGTGGAGATTATACACCTTCAAGTCTTCGAAGATTGCGCCGTTGGGGGCTGGAATAAGTATCCTAATAAGGCTCGTGTACGTAGCCGGTGGAGCACAAGTAAGTGACAAAATATGGTGCTCATGAATAGTAAGTCGCGTAGCTCATTAAAGCTGTACCATGTATACATTGCCTGTAGGGCTTCTGTAAGTTAAATCTGGTATCTAATATGAGTTGCCTGTGAGGAAAAAAACCGGTATATGCTATTTTGCCTATAGGGCTCGTGGGCCTTGAGGGCGGGAGTCGCGCAACTAAGTGAAGTTCAGTAAATTGCTGTTGGGTCTTAAAAGTATTTATTATGGGCGGTAAACCAACTGCTATACAAACAGCTAGTTTAACATTGACCGTACGGTACGGCGCATATCCCCACGGATATGGTTACAGTAAAGCTTAGAGTACTTGTAAGTGGAGTGATCAATTGTTATTCACATACTTCTTATTATTGGTTTAAAGGAAGGGCACTGGGTGATGAAAATTGGAGATTAGTTTTTGTTTGGAATTTCAAATATTCATGTAAGACTAACCAATACCTTATGCAGCTGAGCTATTTCGAACTTAGCGCTTCATGAAAGGGAATGCAAGTTCCTGAGGCTTTTGAACAATTATTGTTGGAAATGAGACTAATATCAAAATTTAAATGAAGGAAACTTATGTAAATTGCATTAAAATGGAAATAGAAGGGGAAACTGGGGAAAAAAGGCCCTTACGTTGTTCATGTAGATATTTGAGTGTTTGCTGATATATGCAATATTAACCATTATAGAAGCTCCATGTGTTTATCAATGATTTGAGTAAAATTAGTACATGGTAAATATTAATATTCTGATCTGCATGTTAAAAGTGCTTTAAATTAAAAGAATTTGTAATTGTAATTCGAGTTACCTAGTGGTCCCTTGAGTCTTATAATTCGCAGGCGTAAATGGTAACTGAATCAGGCTGTCGAGCAATGAATATAACATAGAATGACTTAATGATAAAAGGCCGTCAAAGGCAATAGTGATATTGATATGGTAACAGAAAAACATATGTTTGATGTTCTTGTTAACACAAAAGGTTGTCTTAACGGATCTTTCGGGTGGTAAAGATGTTGTAACTGTTACATTGGGTTAACTAAAATAAAACTATTGGAGTTACTTAATCAAACTATTAAGGGGATGTCATTATATTATGTATTGTGTTCAGCTAACTAGATGTACATTCTGTGCACTACTGAGAAATGCTTTTTACTGATTACAACATATTATACTGTGCATGTTGGAGAACTTTGTGCTTGGGCGGATAGGAAAATTACAATAACTCCTTGCACTATTCAAGGTTAACGTTCTTAAATATTGTTAAAGTGATTGTTTGAGAGGATTGATAATTTTACAGATTCATTGATAGATATCCTGTTAAAGTTGTGATGGATAGTTTTGCAATTCAAGCAAATTAATGAAAACTTGGGTGAAGTTGATATCTTATCATCAAAAACGCTATTATCAAATATCTATACTGTAATCTACTGTAATTTCACTACCAAATATTGTTGAGAAGTTATAATCAAGTTGACAATGTATAATGTTTTAACTTTCTACTTGGCACTTGTAATGTGAACAAAGTTAATGGGTCATAATGTAATAAGCGTTCAAAGTGATTTCTATGGGAACTGTCTGAATTGATTCTGATATTATTACTTGAGCTTATTTAGAATTAAACTATTATTAGATTCTGGTATTGAGTACTATCTCGGGAACTTTAGTTTAAAATATTGTGCTAAGATGAAGACCGATGCTCTCGAGGTATCTGTGTACTAGCTTACTTGGCTAAGCCCAAATACTGTTGGTGTTTCCTCAGAGGAGCGTCGTGTTTTAATGAAAATCTTGTACACTACTGAAAGAGTGGCATCTGTAATCCTCTTGTGTCTGAGTTCAGTTAATGTTAGGATTCGAGGGCGAAGTCCTTGTCAGGATAGCCGAACTGTTAGGTGGAGTTGTTGATAGTCTATGCGTAGCTCCCTCTGACGTTCTACAAGAGTCTATGGTACTCTGGGCGCTACACACTCTCTGGTGACGCTTAGAATGGCGGGTGGTTGTTGTGATATAGTTGTAAAGTAATTAAATAAGGAAACAGTCGAATAAAAGTATATTAAAGTACATACAAGTGTTTTATATCTATTAATAGTAAAGTGGACCCCTGTGTGCATTGTCTTTTTTTTATAACAATTCACACTAATCTTTATTTCCTTTGGCATAGCAGCGGCGACGAGAGTCGCGCATCACACCCTTTGCGTCTCAGCGTTTTATTTTCATTATACAAATATCAACCCTTTGTGAATCTAAATAAAACTGAATTTAAGTTGCTATAAAACAAAATGGGCTCCACTCGTATATGGGTCGTATACGACCATCGTGGGTATATATTTCTCTAATAGTTCTTCCTTTTAGCTGTTGTCATGTTATTTGCCAAAATTTTTCACCAGCAAGGGATAAAAGGAACTTACTTTTTTCGAATTTCCCTGGCTAGATTGTACTTCTATCAGCAACAAAGTAGGCATCCTGAGCTTTGGTAGTTCAATAAAATAATAAAATCCGTGAAATTGCTGGTTCAAACTTGCGAGCAATTTGCAATTCCTAATTCGTTGTCCTACTCAATTCTGATACCTAATCATTACGCATATTTAAAGCTAATAAAGCCTTGTTTAGAGGTAAAACGTACACATTAGAGGTGTCAAATATGGTTAGATTCCTATATCATAATATTAATGTTTGTTACAGAAAAATATTGAATATTTTTTACGTTAAAATATATTAACTATCAAAAAAAAAGCCGCAAGCAGAAACTTGCATGCAAACGATTTTCAACCTTATTGACATATTTCAGAAAACCACATATTAGCAATCTATGAATGATACTGAGCAAGAATATGACAAAATAACAACTTTCTCGTTAGGTACCGTCAATAAGGTCGAGAATCGCTTGCACCTGTTTTTCTGTTGCTTTCACCCCTAGCGAACCATTATACAGATTACCACCTTAAAAGCGACGTCTGGGAGGTGTCGGAGGAGGTTCTGTAGAAATATATTATATCACTTTAAAAAAACAAATAATTTTTATTTTGTATTTTTATACTTAAATTATTTCTTTTCATTATTTTTTTTTATAAGAATCATCAAAAAGAAGTGAGAACTTATCGCCGGCGCTTTATATGGTAATAATTTTACTCTAAATACCTAGGTACCTATACCTACCTACGTATTTATGCAAAATTAAAAACAATTGGAATGATAAAGAAATGTCAAGAAGGTACAAAAAGTAGATAAGTTTACCCAGTTACCTATTTAAAAATCGTTTTAATAACGAGTTTTTATTTTAGCCTTCATCACGGCTAAAACTAATACAAAAATCGAACAACCCAAGCTCCAAGCACACCGGAGCTATAACAGACACTCGGTTCCTATGGCTACCTCCCAGTTCCATCATGAGACCCTGGATATAATCACTATGCCCGCCCGGTTCCATCATGAGACCACACAAACACACACATTTCCAAAAAGACCAATACAATTTACGTACCTAACCTATAATAACAAATATGCGCGTCACAAATCTACAAAATCAAGTAACTAACCTAATCTGTGATAATATCAACTCCGAATATCGAAATATGATATTATTTACATTCAGTATTCACCCACAACCAAGTTCACAAATAAATAAAACTACTGTCCTGATTGAATAGCAAAATCGAAAGAATCTATTTGATAAATGAAACTACCGAGGGGCGATATTCCAAAAGAATTAAAAACCAACGCGTAGCGATAGAATATAATATTTTATCGCGTATGATATTCGCTACTGATATCGTGTGACGTAGATCGTAGGTCTATCTTTGGCAAACGCCTCGTCAAATTTAAAAGCAATTACTAATAGAAAATGTATTGCTTTAAAAATTTTATATTAAATATGGGGTTTAAGGAATATCTAATATCCTGAATATTTTTTTATATTGAATATGTATTATAGATAAATTATTTTTTGACACCACTAGTACACATGTGTACATTTTTGAAAGAGGGGAAAGAATATCATTTTAATACTTATTGCTTTTTAATCCTGGCATTATGTTTGATATATTTAACACACACAAAAGGATAAAAGAACCGGCCACAGGGTCTTTCAGATTCGTTTACATATCGGATAATGTGGATACAACCCGACGTATTCTGCGCTTATTTGTATGAGGATGATAATAATTACTATATTTTCCAGGTCGTGAATAAGTTTTAAAAATGATTTTTTGTTAAAAAAAGTTTTGTTAATCAATGTTGTTATTAATTGTTAATATTTTTAGGGTTCCGTACCTCAAAAGGAGAAAAGAAACCCTTATAGGATTACTTCGTTGTCTGTCTAGTGTCTGTGTGTCTGTCGTATCTGTCAAAAAACTTATATGGTACTTCCGTTTATAGAGAATCAAGAAATTTAGCAGGTAGCAATGCCCAGCACAAGTAAAGGAAAAATCCGAAAACCACGAATTTGTGGTTCCATCTAAAAAAAATATTAGCCCGAAATAATTAGTTAACTAAATCACACCAAGATGGCGCTGTATGTCATTAACTTGCAAATTTTTATCATACTGCAGTTTGAGATTTCTTGTACGATGGTGAGGAACCCGTGTGAGAGTCCGACTCGCACTTGACCATTTTTTTTAATACGCTGCTGTTTTTTGGCTTGCCTAAATGTTCACGCTTATTAACGAGGATAAAAGTTGATGCGTTGGCAAAGGAAAAGTTTGATATGAGAAAAGTTTGCGGCAATTCTTTGCTAGAGATTATTTGCTTCCTGTTTTCCGACTTTTATTTTCAAACAGATTTTAATATTTTGTACAGTCAAAATGAGTAGGAACGATTTTATATTATTTTTCAAATTGAATTCTTTCGGTCTTCTAAATAAAATTATGAATAAAGTAGGTAGGTACTTTAACTATGTAAAAAGAATTATGTATCGAATAGGTAGTCTAAACGGTTTTACATCTATTTAGCTCTTGCAGACTAAAAAAGATTGATTCATTAAATGATTCGATTATGTTATAGTTATACCTTGGCTCTAGATGTGCGGACATGCAGTGAATTAAGTTTGACTCGATTCCCATCCGTTTTATAAGTTCGCTGACTATCGCTGTAATTTACAACATCTAGACAAAGTTGATACCTGAATTTCAAACATCAAAACATATGATATCAGAATAAAATAGACCTAAAGGTTTCAAGGTATGAAGTATTTTATTCAGGACCATTGATATTTTCGCTTTTTTAACAATACCAGAATACCTAACCAATACAGCTACACGGGTCGCAAAGCGCAGTGTTACTGGAAGACCCCCACTAGATGGAGAGATGACATCAAACGAGTCACAGAGAGCCGCTGCATTCAGGCAGCGCAAGAATGATGGTGATGATGATATTTTCACTTAGGCGCTAGATGGAACCTTAAAATAATGCAGTTTAGATTTGTTTTACTCTGGCGTTAAATATAATGTTTCGACCATCGATACTCGAAATCTATTCACGTTGTCGATATGCGCAAACTTGTATTAAGTCTAAGTGTAGGTTGAACAGATCGGCGCGAAGTCACAAATATCTATGGTTTGAAGGAGATTTATTCTAAGCTTTATCAGGGTAAAGCTAAAAATATATTTCCTTCATTCAAATGCCAGAATATCGGATTTTAAGACACATTTAATTTGCAAATTCGTATCAAACTTGCAACCAGGTCACACTCGGCTGTACCAGTTTGTTTGGTCTGACGTACACCTAGAAATTAGGTAAATGTCGCTGAATCGAAAACGCCTTCATTCAAAATATCTGAGAATCACTTATTTAGTACTAGCCGATGCTCGCGACTTCGCCCGCGTGGATTTAGGTTTTTCGAAATCCCGTGGGAACTCTTTGATTTTCCGGGATAAAAAGTAGCCTGTGTGCTAATCCAGGATATTATCTATCTCCATTCCCAACCAAATTCGTCAAGTAGTTTTTTGCGTGAAGGAGTAACAAACATACACACAAACTTTCACCTTTATAATATTAGTGTGACTAGTATAAATGCGAAAGTGTGTTTTTTGTCGGTTTGTCCTTCAATCACGCCGCAACAGAGTAACGGATCGACGTGATTTTTGCATGGATATAGTAAAATACCTGGGTTGTTGCGCCTCGGCTCCTTTCAACTTTTCAGTAGTGGAATATCGATCCACTTCGTCATTTTGTAAGTATTATAAGCTGACTTACCATAGTTCACATCCATTACTTAAGATAGTATAATTTTCCGACATTCTAATGAGAATATAGAACCAAGAACTGATGGCCGCTGGGGCAGACGTGTTCTGGAGTGGAGACCGTGTATCAGCAAGCGCAGTATTGGGACGACCTCCGACCCGCTGGACTGTAGCGGGAAGTGGGTAGATGAGGAAGGCGGAGGATCGTGTGTGGTGGCGCGCTCTCGGGAAGGCCTATGGCCTATGGCAGTGGGCGCAAACAGGCTGATTGATTGATTGGTTGATTAATTCTAGTAAGGGAGTTTTTGGTTAACAGTAGGTAGCATTTTTATTTGCAAATCTGTATCAAAGAAAACACGTAAGTCTCTGAAGCAGTGCGAGGTAAGCAGATGATACTGCGGCCGATTCAAATCGGAACTGGATAAATGCTCTTCAGCCACTGAGCCGGAGTCCTGTGGTTGAATACAAATGGACCGTTTATCCCCAAAAGCCAATTTGTATGCAAATTACAGGTCCGTTTAACTATTCTCGTTAGTTGCTCATTTTCGGTATGTCTGCGTTTTCTGCTCGCCCTTATTCGGAATTCTTTGATTTATATCTACTGCTAATGTGGGAACTATCGGTTTAGTTTGTACAGCGCCTTACTTAAAAGTTATTAGGTAACTCTAATTTTAATAAGTAATTTAAAAACTATAAAAATTACCCAAAAATAATTTTAAACAATGCTCTTTATTATTATTGTATCTTTATTCTTTAGTTCACCAAACTAGAACTATTATTCAGTATGATAAATGAATAATAAGGGTATATCACAATTTGGAACCAGCAGGATACTGATGAGGTTAAAACGTCTGCCTTCAATTCGGAAGGTCCGAGGGTTCGAACCTGAGCACGCACCTCTAATTTTTCGGAGTTTTCCATAAGTAATAAGGTATCACTTCCTTTAACAGTGGAAGAAAACCTGCATGTTTGCAGAGTTCTTTATAATATTCTCAAAGGTGTGTTCTGAGAGGTCACCCGTGCTCAGTAGTTGGCAGGCAATGGGTTGATCATGATGATGATTGTGATGATTACATTCTAACATAAGTGCATATAACCCTTACATATAGATATAGAGAACTGTAAGCCCTTTCACAAACAATATACACGAGACCTTTTTCAATTGACTGTGGACAGTGACCCATTTTAAATATGCGGTGGCACGGACGTTCAATTAATACATTATAGAGTTGCAACTGTTCATAATGTTATAGAAATAATGTCCATAAAATTATTGATATCCGATATAGGTCGATCTATCCAATAACTGTTAACTTTTAAATGACATATTATTCTGTTTCAGTTCTTTCAGTCAGTTTCAATTATTTCAGTTTACATCAGAATTGTTTGATTGGTTTTATAATAATAGGTAGGTATTCAGATACTGAAAGGAACGGAGTACGAATACCGAATCCAAAAACCAATACACAATAGATGCGTATTTCGTATCCTAGTTTTTACAACCAAATAACGCAACGTTTCTCCGGACGCTATAATTATATTTCTTTCAAATGTTACACATTAAAATAGATATGTACCTACATTTATATTTAAAAGGGTCGTACAATGATACATATTCGCTATAGCCAGGTAACGTTCATCATGGCGTTTGTACAACTCGGTAAGACGGAAGTTAAAAACGTAGGTATTAGAGTAGAAGAGATAGCGCTCTGTAAATGTGAACCAAATGACCTAGCTTTATGTCTTCACTTAAGATACGAATGTAACATTAATATCTACTTCTTTCTCATACATTATCACTAGATGATGTCCGAGACTTCGTCCGCGTTTAGGTTTTTTAAAAATTCCGTGGGAATTCTTTGATTTTCCGGGATATAAAGTAGCCTATGTCATTCCCCGGGATGTAAGCTAACTCTGTAACAGATTTAATCAAAATCGGTTAAACTGTTAGGTCGTGAAAAGCTAGCAGACAGATAGACAGACAGACACACTTTCGCAATTGAGGTCGTAATATTTCACTCAGATTCAAATACGGTTAGGTGTCTTCACTGTATCGTGTGTGTGTGTAGTGCCTACTGATGTTCGAGCTGAAAATGGTACAAAACTTGCAGTCCCTAGGCAGTTAACAGTAAGTGTAATGGACAGTACAGGGTCCATTGTAGCTTACAACTGAAAAGACAATGTGCAATTGAAGCGAATGACTCGAAATGACTGACGGCTGGGTCTGGTACAATCACAATAAATGAAACAAAACCTCCAGCGTTCAGAAGAGCTTTTTTGTTTATTTGTCGGAGATATTTTATTTTACTGGCCGGTTACGAGATGATGGATATTTGAAATTAACGTTGGTTTATTATCACATTGCCGATCGTCAATTGTCATAAATAACCTTTGGATACAAGTAATCTTGGGTTCAAATTGTTTTAGAAAATAATTATAGTTTTCTGCAAATTTTTAAACCGGTCCCTTAGAAAAAATCAAAATTCGAAAACGATACGAAATCGGCGGGCTTAGCTAGGTACATGGGATATTTTTCAATAGATATAGCCATTCCTGCATAATTAATTATTATCTTTAACAGGGCTCTCTCCGTCACTCGTTTCCACTCGTTTCATACAATCGTAGTTCCAATTTCATTTGAATGTTAAGCAACCAAAGTCCATGAAATTTTGCAGACATATTCTAGAAACTAATATCTGTCTGTGGTGTTTTAGATTTTTCTAAAAATATGTAGTTTTAAAATTACAGGGGCTCAAAGATTTGTATGAAAATTTTAAGACCGCGTAACTTTGAAACCGAATATTTTAACAAAAATCTGGAAAACCACAGACATAGATATTAGTTTCTAGAATATATGTGCAAAATTTCATGGACTTTGGTTGCTTAATATTCAAATGAAATTGGAACTACGATTGTATGAAACGAGTGGAAACGAGTGACGGAGAGAGCCCTCTTAACAGCAAACTAAACAAACGAACTGAAACCCGGATCTCTAAGTTACCATACATACCTAAATATACATAGCTGTAGATCATAAAGATATAATCATAGCTAAATGAAGGAAAAAAGGCCCATTTTTTAAACCTTTGTAAAATTAAAAATGTTAAAATTAACAAAATCTGACGGTTTCCTTTTAAATTGTGTAGCAGATTTTCATAAAAAAATACAATAAGCAAAGGTTTTCGTCGTAGCGAAGGATCAGATATTTTTTTACGTAATTTAATTAACAAAACTTGTTAATTAAATTACAAAAAAAATGTGTATTAGTATACTCATAATTTTGATTATACCCAAATTAGAAAAGCATGGAAGATCAATTTTCAAGTAATTGGCAGATAGGTAGGTACCTACTACATCAATGGGTATTGTCATAAAAAAGCATAAAATACTACTTTAATGTACTAACATTATATTTTACCAACTTGAAATGATCATCATGATCACAACTGTACCTAGGTTCATGATAAAATATATCAAAAGTATAACATTATTTCTCTTTATAAAATTAGTTGTACCTGAAGCTCAAGTCGTCAATTTATTTTATTACTTTGATACACTAAGTAATAAAAAGTAAAAATTACTTCCCTACCCTTCTTCGCACCGTTTCGTGATTCGTTTTCAGTTAGTGCCTCGTACATATACCTCCGTGTATATTCAAGTTTATTTTCAGGTCAGCTGCGAAATAAGCCCTGAGGTTTTAAATAGGATTTTCCTTGGAATTTTTGAATATTAAAGTCTACTTTGCAATCTAGCTTTCGGAAGCTTTTACGTCGGAAGTTACTTTACTTTATTTTTACTATACCTTCTGGCACTTAACACAACTAAGACAGGTCTATCGACCCCTCATTTGATGAAATCTCTCAACTCGTTGAGGCTACAGGCATCCGCGCCGTATTGTTTTTTGTGTCATACCTACCTCACTCAGTGTCACTCCCACAACAGTCGATTTGAACGACCGTTCATTTATTAAAATCTATACCTGTATGTTAACCCATGTTTCGGCGCGGGCAACGCCATCGATTTTTTGATACACACATACATACGTTTATCTAGATTTGATATTGTGGTATAAACAAAATACAATCTAAGACTACCTGTTGGTCATTGCTATCATTTTTACTTTTTACCTTTTACAGATCATAACAATAAATATGTAATTCCAAAACATAAAAGGACAATAGGGACCGCGGAGAGTGGCCCTCAAAGTTGTTGGCGGAATCGGCATAAATCTCAACTTTAAAGGAGAAGGATGGATTGGACGTATAATATATGATTCTAAACATCCCTTTGTAAGCCTATTACGAGAAGATAACGAGGATAAGGATACAACGGTCAATACGAAAGTATTTCCTGTTCATTGAAGTATGAGGTTTAGGATTAGGAAGGTTCTTTATTATGATTTTCCTCTTTGAATATAGGTAAGTATAAAATGCTTGGTACACATTCCTTCGAGATTAATGACAGGTATCTACTATTTAATACCTATGAGAGTCCGATGCCGAAATGCCGGCACATCACAATTAGCCTAGGCAATCCTAAGTAATGGCCCGAGCGCTTAGTTCGAAGCCAAAACTTCGGCTTCAGTCTAGGTTGCCTGAAAACACTTTTTCAGTACTATCTAGAAGTGCCTCAATTTCTAGTCTAAAACCGACTAGGTAAAATGGAGGGAGGCAATCCTGAATTATGTATTTGAGTGTTCATACTATAAATAAAACAATATTTTTGATATTATCGTGGGTAAAATAATAACACAGTTTGACATATCAACCAATTTAAATTTTTCCTAATGGGAGTCATATTTTTGTAACGTAACATTTCATATACCTAGTGTGATTTGGCTGTAAATTAATTCATTAAGTTTTGGTCGAGCACGCTTCAGTGAAGCGTGTGACGTCCAGCGGTGGTCGCAGTCGTTCTGACAGCCAATATCGGTCGAGGGCTCTCGTTACGTTCAAAGCTAATGGTTTGATTATGGTGGAAACGAAACGAAATTACCTCGTATTTTACATATTTATGGTATTTGAGTCGGAAAACTGCCTACTAGTAAACTGACGTGTTTGAGAATTGAACAAAAATGAATAAGCTTATTAGAAAGAAAGACAGGAAGAAAATGCATTTGTTGTTGGTGTTATTGCAGACACGTTGGCCGGCAGATTAGAAGTCGCACCCGAGGGTATTTTTACTATTTTGGATACGGAACCCTAATTATTGTGGAATACGACGCAGAGAGGATTGTTCTTTTGGGAGGGGTTCATTGGGACAGTAATAAACAAAAATATTTTTTTGCTCTTAACTTGACAAAGAGTGACTTCTTTCTTATGGAGTTATGTTCTAAAAATCCTGTAGGACCCTATTCTTTTTCAGGGATTAAAGTAGGTATCCTATGTTTGTTTCCAGGGTGTGAGCTAACCATAGGTTTAGAATAGCGAAAATTCTATGGAGCTAACTCTGTGCTTTTCGTTATGATCAGATAACTTATTTACTTATTTATTTATCTTTATAATATTTTGGCTTATTCAAACATAATATTATGTGCCTTCAGTCTTATTATACATTCCATTTACGTCTAAGATAGTCGTAAATGGAATGAGTAATCACTAATGTCTTCAGTCTACAGCTGGCTACGTACAAAAAGTGATTGTTCCCAGGACATAATATTAAGTTGAATTCATTTTATCTAGCAAGATAACTTCTAGCAATATCGATCTTCCTATTTATACAGTAACGTCATTCTTTATTTATGAGTACTGGCTGACTTGCACCGGATGGATTTACTTATTCTATAGTTTAACGGCTGAAATCAATATCCATTAATATAAAATCTGTCAGTAAATTACTAAGCAAAGTTATTATTTATCAAAATATTAATGATTTCTAGAAAAATACCAACGTCTTAACTTATAAATACTTTACTTATCTACGAATCACAGATAGATTGAATGTTGAAAAGCGGGCCGAATTGAGAACGGAAGTTGAAGTTACTGTCAATACACTGTCAAACGCGAATTATAACTTTCACACTAAGTATAAGGCCTTATTTACACGAGAGCTTTATTAAGCTTTAAAAAAGCGTCCAAATACAACAATTATGTATTCCCAAGTTATTTTCACATGTCAACGCTTTTTTACGTGATTATATGCCAAATAAACTTTATCCGGTGAACAAAGACTTTTCGGTCGAATTCCAACACAAAAACTGTCAAAACGTCAAATTTTATTCCTTATTTAAATATATGGCGATTGAAAACTCTGCCCTTATAAACTAAACAATGTTAAATGTTCGGCAGTAAATGTTACTAAGTTTTAATTATAAGTAAGTATTCCTACCATCAAAAACATTTTACCTTCCCGTTTTATTTTATTTTTGTTTACTTAATTAGTACTGCCTCGTAGGTATGCTGTACAAAATTGAATTGTCTCTAAGATGGTCCCCAGTTACCCCAGCGCAGCGTGCAGATCCATTTCTCGAAGATGCTTTTGTCTTGAGTTTACTCGATGTAAGCAACAATTATACGGAACGCTATTACGACCAACCCTACTCTCTCTTATTGTCTAAACTTAATTTTTTGGTCTCGAGAAGCGACTGCTAGCATCATTATAGCATTTTTTTTTCCTTTCTTTAACTTTTCCATGAGTCTTCCATCTATATTACTTCTTATTATAAGTGATGTTATCAGTAATGTGCATACTTTTATGTCTATGTCTATATTTATTTTATCCTCTTTTGCGACTAAGTTCACAAATTAATCGATCTGAATTTTATTTTGTTATAGGTAAATATAATTTTTTCAATAAACAATTTAAAACAAAATTATTTTGTCTTGTAATAACTTGATGACAAAGATATTAAACTAGATGGCCTATTGCATTTTTTTTTGAGTTAAATTGTGATTTAAAAAGCAGTAATTTTGTAACGGAGTTTTGGTTACGGAATTTATCAGCTAATAGCAATCCTAGAAAGCAATGTAATGAAATTGATACGGTTTTACTACTATGGTACAATGGGTACAATATATCACTCAAATCCTATGGTTTCTTAGATACAGAAATAAGAAGCCCCTGCTGACCTAACTCACGGGTGACTGATTTATTAACGCTGAAGGGAAATGAAATTTAAACGCATGTCGTTGTCATCCTGACGTCTGCAAACCACTTTACCACTTTAATTAAGAACTTTGTGCCCACAATACACTTGATGCGTACCAATTATTTTATTTATTTTCAGATGTGTGCTCGTTAAAGCAATTCCAGTGTGCGAACGAGAGATGTATACCGATGACTTGGGTGTGCGAGGGAGAAAACGATTGCGGCGACAACTCAGATGAAAATATTGAGGAATGCAAAAAAGGTAAGTGAAAATCTGTCATAAGTATAGACGTTTTTACTACATTATGACATAAACACTAGTACTAATGGAGTATGTAGTTATGTATTAAAAAAAAACCAGTAATTCAAGAGGTCTATTTGAATTCTTTGTAGGTATGTAACTATGCATTTAGTATACCTATGACCAGTCTGAAATGTCATTGCTGCTGTAATGTCATGGAGTTAGTGACGGTGTAGCCAGATAGAAAAACAACTGAAGTCATCAACATCTTTATTTAAATAGAATAATTAACACTTTGATAGTAAATCCTAATAAAAATACATGAAAAACTGACGAGTTGAAAAGCTCGAGGTGCACAAATATTTCAGGTGGGTTCTACGTATATTTTACCAAACGAAAATCAACTGTTAGGTTACTTAACTATTTCCAATGTTTTAAACCATTGAATAAGTCTTTAATTAAACTTACTTGAATAACAGAAACTTCAGCTACTTACTTAAAATATTTATTGCAGCGGTAAATCACGGTAACAAATCATTATTAAAATATAATACTAATAACTTGAAATGATTTTCTCTTTAAAATATGTATGAGTAGCCCTTCATAATACCGCTCGTCCATTATAAAATATTTAGGTGCCCATTAGACGATAGGTTTCGCTGTCAGTTTTGTGGCAGTCACCACCGTGACTGACGGATAAATAAATAATAATATAATCTACCATAATACAGCGGTCTCCAAACTGCGGAGTGCGAGCCAAGGCCGGGCCCGCGACAGCAAGCTAAAATGATTGATATCCGAACTGCCATGGTTTATGACTATATAGTAAGCTAACGGATGCCCGCGACTTCGTTCCCGTGGATATAGGTTTTTAAAAATTCCGCGGGAACTCATTGATTAGGGGACTAAAAGTAAGCCTGTGTGTTAATCCAGGGTATCCTCCTATCTCCATTCCAAATTTTAGTAGTTCAATAGTTTTTGCGTGAAAGAGTAACAAACATACACACATTTGTATCTATAATATTAAGTGTGGTAGTATTTATAATGTAGGGGAGGCATACGAAACGACAAGATATTAAAATGTTTCTAGATAGACATGTACGTAGTCGAAATTTCACGGATACGTAGGTACGAAGCGATTTGCTTCCTCTTTTCTTATTTGAACCACTAGGATATTCTCTAGAATAGAACAGGTATCTTCTAGGCAAGTGCGCTCCATCTTAGGCTGCATCATCTGCACTTGCCAGCATGTCTGATTGCAGCCAAGCGCTAGTCTACCTATACATAAAAAAAAGGTTTTGATTCTTTGGACTAGTGGAGGAGGAATCAATATGGCCCTTGGGCGGAAACATTTGGATACCCCTGGCCTAATACACCACTGATAGTAGTATTTATTTGGCAGTCGGAGACTGTTATAGGTCGGTACTATAAATGACTTTTATTTTGCCTTTTTCGTTTTACTGTAATTTTATTGTATTACAAATAATTGGATTGTTCTCGACTCACAGATTGATGGCGTTGACTGATCAGGACCTAACGTCTAATAGACGCTTAAGGTATCGAATTCATGCCCCTCCGCATCTCACTGAGGGCTCTCTACCGGAATGTTAAGCGAGCCTTATTTTCACGGTCGAGTTTAATTTCAATTCGTACTCAGCCCACTTCATAACGGACATCCGGTTTTTAAATAACCCCGAACGGTTTTAATTTCGATTGCTTAACCACTTCAATTTTTAAAAGCTGAAAGATTCTCGAATGACTGTCTCATTAATTTTTCGGTTCTTTTAACTTAATTTTAATATACCACTTTATAATTTTCGAGCGTTATTTTACCGCGGCATTTATATTTTATACTCGTTTTTGACTAATAACCACGATGGGAAATATTTTTTTGAACATTTTTAATTTAGCAAAGAATCATTACCGAGTTCATTAAATTTTTGTAAAGCTCTGTATTTACATAAATAGAAGAATTGTAATCGGACAATTTCTGTCTATTACTCAAATATATTTTGAAAATTTTATTTGGATGAAGCGATTAAAATTTTCCCTGTGCGGGATAGCGCAATTGACGTACGGGTATGCGGGTTGTTTCCCCGCCTCATATCTCAATTGCCATGTCGAGCTGTCGCGGTTTTACCTAAAAATAACTGGCTGATTAACTTGTAACACTTTACTCAGAAAACTCGAAAATAAGATCATGCAAATATATTTAAGTGAGATGATTGTTTCTTGATGAAAAGAAAACTTCTGGAGTGTTTGTACACATTGTTACGCCTAATTCAAAGTGAACTTGAACGTTGTAAAGAAATACTTCAAGCGTTTTTGTTAGGTAGGTATAAGTTTACAGTACAACTAACTTAATATTTAATAAGGAAATACTTAGCGCCTCTTTCACTTTGGCAAAGCTTATTTTATTTATGGGCAATGACCTTATTATACGATTCTGTTACTACAATGTACCTATGACCTTATTATACAATTCTGTCAAATCTGTCACTACGATAATGTAGCTGAAATGCCGCGGCGTTTGTATTTCGGTATTCAGCAGTATAAAGTTCAAAAATGGTGTTACTATGACAAAATAATTATTTATGGGTTCTGTACTATCTTACAAGATATAACACTTTTCACTTTCACTTAATTTTCTTAAGTTTTCATGGTGGTCATTTTGATTTTTTTTAGGTATTTGTATTGCTATTGCACAGAATACCAGAAGTCTCTTACCAATAGGCACACAGATACATAATATTTAAATTAGAAAAAAAATTAGGGTAGGCACCTCCTGAAAATGAAAAACCAGGGCTGAAAAAAAAATCTGATTACCCTGGCTTTTCCAACATCAAAGGGTTAGCCGCATAAGTGATGTTTTATTGAATAGATATTTTAAAATCATAAGATTCCTCAGACAGTTTTTGAAAAAAACTACCTGTCCAAACTCGCAGGACAGAATAAGTGAATTCACGGACAAACGCCGATGGTGATAAATCTTTGTTATTAGAGTCAACAAATTGGTTTCTATGAAGCCTTAACTCACGATAAACTGAGCTTCCATAGAATGAACTTGAAGTATTTTCTGAAACTGTATACCTATATGGATTTTTCCAATGTTTTTCAGATTCAGTCACAAGGCTTTGTTTTGGTTCGTGGTTGAACAACGTTTGTCTATAGTAAAATATCGTTCCAAAATAAATGGATTGGTTTCACTCACTCAGTTCATGTTGACAAAATGTATTTCTCTTTTAGCATAGATTCTCTTGATTCTCTTATAAAACGTGAAAAAAACATTTTATCACCCAATTTTTTTAAACTAGTTAATCTATTAATTTAAAGCACCTAGTTGTATTTTATGAATCGCAGATTTTATGACGTATTTCAAGTAGGTAACAATAAGTTTTAAGTGATATTTCCATTTAAAATGAGAGAATCTTTAACTTCATTCCAGACACCCGACTGAATTCATTTGCGTCACTTCTTTGATTTAACTTCGTTGAGAGTATAATCTCATTAGGTATATTGAAATCTTCCCTGGAATTGTAGATATCACTCAAGTTTAACTGTCTATAATTTGATTTCAAAAAAATAAATTAAACCTTGATCAACTGATTAGTTTAGATAAGTTCGATTGTTCGAGTTGAATAGTAACATCACTACTAATATTTATAAATGTGAAAGTGCGTTGGTTAGTTTGTTTGTTGGTTAACCCTTCATCACGCCACAACGGACCAACGTGATTGTTTGCATGGATATACTTAATTAAAAAAATGGAAAGCTCTTTAGGCTACATACTCTACATAGGCTACTCTTATCCCGGGAAATCAAAGAGTTCCCACGACATTTTTAACACCGAAAACTATGCGAATGACGTCGTGGGGATCATCTAATCTGAATCATACAGTTAAGGATTGAAAAAATCTCACAATATTGTTGATTTTACCTATCAACTGAACTGAAAGTAGGTAGATAAATACTTCTAAACATAGATAATTACTCATGATGCCAAACCTTTCACCAAGTATGCTTTTCAAAAATGAATTGAATCGGCGGCGCGGCGTAGGAAGGTTTTACATGTTTTTGTTTTAATATTGAACATCTAAAAGGCAGTAAGAGGCCCTACATTTCGACTAACCCTCTGTATTTTACACAGGTTTCGCGATTCGGACAATGTCTGAGAAATCTGAAATTACCCTCTTGGGTTTTATCTGGTTGAGATAAATTGGCTCCGATATTAAAGCCTTAAAATTTATTGGCGATCCTTGCTACGTTTAGGGGTTTATCAAGAAATGAATTTAATATGTTCTTTGAAAACCATTACAATTTAACTGCGACGTACAATATTTTCTTGCCATGCCCTTAAATATGACGAAAGTTTTATCTTTCAGCATAAAATGTAAGAGCTCAAAGGTCGCCAAAGACGCAAATGGTTGGACGGTATAAGGGGTTGTACAGGGCTTAGTTACCCGAAGCTGAAAGAGGCGGCTTTAAATAGAGAAGCTTTTCGGATGATGATCGCCATACTTCGTTTCAAAGAAGGCACGCGATGATGATGATGATAAAAAAGCATGTAGTTATATACTGAGTAAATGTAATTTTCAATATGTAAGGCAGTTTTCCTTATTTATTCACGCTCTATGTAGCACAAAGCATAATAATAGTGGCCTTTGGATCATAATGCAAAATATCTCTGAATAAATTTTCTAAATATGAATAAATTGGATACTACTTCAGGCTTACTGTGAATTTTATGCGCCATTAACTGTTGGCGAGAACGTAATACTAATATCATACGGTGGCATCTTTGCTGAAGAGATGATATTATGCAGTTGATAAGCAGCTTTAAGTATAGGGTCATGGAATTTAATTTTATTTGAAGGGAAACTTCAAGGGAGCGTCCGTATTAATGATGAATTAAAGGAACATGGGTAATGAACTGATGTGATGAATTTGAATAAGAAAGAAAATGAATATGAATGATTTCAACACCCATGGATATTGGATTGAATACTTCGATGAAGATTGAATGAAACAATTAGTGTAAATTAAAAATTTATAACACCCCCGACGATCCAAAGTATTTGAGTTTTCCAAAACATCATTTTCAAATAAATAATTATGTATTTAGGCAACGTCCATCTTGACAGCTTGACATTTGTCTATTGACATAATATTAAGAACCTAACGGTTATCTAACCTTCTTTTCTACAAGAAAACTAGAAAAGAGCTGATAACTCTTAAACGGCTGAACCAATTTTTTTAGATTATAGCTAAGAACACTCTCGATCAAGCCACCTTTCAAACAAAAAAAACTAATTTAAAATCGGTTCATTCGTTTAGGCGCTACGATGCCACAGACAGATACACAGATACACAGATACACAGATACACAGACACACAGATACACAGATACACACGTCAAACTTATAACACCACTCTTTTTGGGTCGGGGGTTAAAAACGAAGCTGGAAAGTAAAAATATTTGTCAAGAATTTTTGAATTAGTCAAATAAAAATGTTCTAAAAGAGGTGAAAACGAATTGAGAAATAAATAGAATAAACTATTATTTAGGACCTAAAAGTTGTACTCAAACTCAAGTTAAGCTCAAACTTATGCAGGTTATTTGGATAACACGAATATTCATTTGAGATAATGACCAAACAGAGAAGTTAAAGCTATAACAATAATCTCAATATCCCAGAATCCATAAAACACCAAACCAATCTCGGAATATTTAGGACGAAGGTTGCTAGTAATTGCTGCTATAAAAGGTCCTCTGATCCTTTGCAGAAGAAGCCCTAATATTAAATTTTATTGCTCCTTAAGTTTTGCCTTAAATTTCCGCGACTTCCTTCTTCGTATCCATCTCTTATATTCAATTCTGTTGAGTGGTTTTGTAGCCTTAGTAAGAGTTTTCACATCACGTCAATGTTTATAACGTAATTATAACGTTACTTTTTAAAATTTGAATAAATATACCCTAAAGGTTCTCATTTTAAAATAAATGAAACATAAAAATTAACCGAAAGTTTCTATGGCGCAGTTGTTTATGTATGGGCGAATTCGCAAGCGAGCCTGAAGTCTGGACCGTTTTTAGGTTGTTTTTCTTTGATGTACAATATGTTTTTATATGGTGTTTCGATATTCAAACTCTATCATCGTTGTCAAGATGTGCGAACTGGTACTAAGCCATCGTACTCGTACTGTGGTTATTAAACAGAGTAGTAGTTAAGAATATCTTTAATCACTGCTGTGTTAGAAGAGTAATAAAAGCACTTAAATATTATCTGTACCTGAACCTGTAATTTTTATTATTGAAGTGGGTGTTAATTGCTTATACCTCTCCATTGCGTTGCGCAAGTGGGGTAAAAATTAAACATTTTCGATAAAACAATCAATGAAAACGTCACAATACCAGACAGACGTTCAATTGATAGGTTATATAGTATTAGAACAATGCCTAATGGTTGACTCGAATTGCCTATTTCTGCCGAAAGTGTAATGATGCTTTTCCGCTTGGGATGTAGCGCCGTCCATCTTGATTACGTAATGCTCGTCGAACCGATTAATATCTTGAACTTGAGCTTTGAGGCTGACAGGAAGGATTTCAAGCTCACAACGCGTAACAGTACGAAATTGCTTGAATTTAGAATAAAGCCTTAGGTTGAGTTTGTTTTTGTTCTTTTCTGAGTGACGATTACAATGGGTTTAATGGATCTTATTCAGCAAGCATGCCACAAAATACACTAGAGAACTAAAAAACATAAAGAAAACCTTTTCTCATAGTAAAAGCAACACGAATTTATGTCATATAGAAAACTAACAACCATTATACGTATATCTAGAGTAGTTTGGTTATAAACCAAAAGCATTTGTTTCAGTTTGTGGTTAGACCACAAAAGGCCATTAAAAATGTCGGCTCAAAATAAATGGATTGGTTTCAAAAATAACGCAACCCAAATTTATTGTTAGTAACTTCGCCATTGTTTAAAAATACATTTATTATAGAAAATAATTTATACTTACGCATATTATAAATATGAAAATGTATCTGTCTGATTGTCTGTGTGTGTGTTACCTTTGCACGGCCCATCCGTTTAACCGATGTTGCCTTTTGGCACAGAGATATCTAGCTTGCACCTTGAAAACTGACATAAATTTTTTATCTCAGAAAATCAAAGCCGCAAGACAAAGATCGCACAATTTGGAAAACCTACGCGGATGAAATTGCGATCATAATCTAATATTCACTGAACAAAAAAGATAAATTTTAATACCATAATCTATTTACCTTATAAATGAATATAAATAAAAATAAAATAATAATGTGGACCACAGGCACAGGTGAATTAAGTAAAGTATTAGAATTTTTCCATGAAACGGATTAAACGGATGGCATAAGGATTCCAGGCTCCAGCTAAGCTGGAATGAGCTTTATGGTTAAAAAAATTGTGCGCCAGACTAATCGCTTCTATAGTTTAGTGCCTATTACCTTTGTGTAGATAATTTAATCTTCATGCATTGAAATATTTCGAAATTTTAGTTTAGTAAAAGTCTGAAACTTTGAACTTTAGATTTATTTTTGTGAATTATGTAGTACCCACCTATCAAAATAATATGTTACAAAGCGATACAGTTTTTGACAATTTTCTTAAAATTTACATTCAAGATATCCAGAATAAATAAATAATAATTAATATGTAAAACATCTTAAATTGAAGAAGCTGGTACTTAGTAGAGATCGAGATGGAATTCTTAATCGATACTTGAAACATTTTCAATCACTAGAATTTGTTTATCATCGTTGCCGAGTTAATACGAAATCTAGTTGATATCTTTCTGTACCTATTCAACATTCATGACTTGAGGTTGAGACGCGAATATTAAAATATGTTTCAAGTTGATAATATGCTATTTCTTTTATAAAAAATAGAGTTATTTGGTATATGTATTTAGAAGATACGCAAGGGGCGAACTAAGTAAAAACGGCCACAAATAATTGACTCCACCTAGTTTAAATACACAAGAAGGCAATTTTCTGTCAAGCTTTAGGTAGCTTAGATGACGTTGTCGTTGATTAAAATAATATCGATCAAAATAGGTATAGTACATACGTTTCGAAACTGTTTTTAAATCTTCCTCAAACTTCGCGCAATATTAAATTACACCACCATCCAGAAAATACCTTCGTATTTTACGAAACCCGCCACAAAAACAAACTTTATTCGTTTACCAGCACTTCCTTCCTATAATGTTGTGGACTGTTCCTTCCGTATACAACAAAAAGCTATATTCCATCTACGATGTACCTTCTGTTGAGGCTTTTGAGGTGCACATATTCGCTGAAGTTTGACCTGAAGGTTAGTTGCTGAAATATTAGTTCTTGCATCGCATATTCTATTCTCCACACTCATCTCACTGTTATCTACACAATACAGCGCTTAATATCATATGATTGAAATGAAAACTTCTTTAGGCGCGTTGGATAAACTTTAAAAGCATGTAATTTTAATTTTTGACACCACAAGTTTAGTAATTTGAAAATCTAAGGAAAAAATCCTTCAAAAAAATTTCATAACTTTAAGTTTTCATTTCTGTCGCCAGTCATCACTGAACGCCAATTTTTCATACCTTAAAGTTTTTGTTCGTGTGATTAATCTGAAATCTTCATTACTTTTAAAGTTTTAGCCTTACTCCAATATCAATTCCAGTGTCAATTCAATACTTTTCCAAAGAATGTCCAAGAAGTTTATTCAATGCCAATAAACGCGATATCCGAAAATCCATAAAACGCCAAACCAATTTCGCAATATTCACGACGAAGGTTGCCAGTAATTGCTGCTATAAAAGTTCTGTCTTCGGATCCCCTGAACTAGAAGCTCCAATATTAAATTTTAGTGTTACTTAAGTTTTTGGCCTTAAATTTCCATCAATTTCTTCTTATCTATCTCATTTATTTTTAAACTCAATTCAGTCGAGTGCTTTGGGCTATTAAAGAGATTAACGTGTTTGTTTCGGATATCTCCCTATTGTATTGAAACCCTAGTCTGGAGGCATTTAATTTTAACTGTTGTGGTATAGTTAGGATATGTTTATGTCAGGGTCCTTTTCGTTTTATTAAAGGACATCAAAATGCGGTTCAAATTTGATAATATTGCCATACAACCGGGGTTCTGAAAAAATCAAGAGAGTTATTAGAATCACACTAATATTATAAAGGCGAAAGTTTGTATGTGTGTGTGTGTGTGTGTGAGTGTATGTGTATGTTTGTTACTCTTTCACGCAAAAACTACTGGACGGATTTGGCTGAAATTCAGAATGGAGATAGATAATATCCTGGATTAGCACATAGGCTACTTTTTATCCCGGAAAACCAAAGAGTTCCCACGGGATTTCGAAAAACCTAAATCCACGCGGACGAAGTCGCGGGCGTCAGCTAGTGCTATATAAAACGAGAAACTTATTGAATCACATATTAACGTATATTTCAAACCATTAAATGTAGACATTGACTAGGCAAAGATTTTGAGAACTTCTAAGGGTATTTTTAAAAACCTCAACTTACACGGATGAAGTCGCGGGATAAACCTATAAAAAGAAAGCTGTTAAGGTGACTCTGAAATGCCCTTTATAAAATCACAGTGAAGCAGGCACTCCCAATTTAGTTTTTAAAGCGAGACTCAAGGGCGTAAAGCTCTTCGTTGACCTGTTTCAAAATTCTGTTGACCCTTTCACATTTTCTTGAAAACTTACGCAATGTCCCCTATTAAATGTACTTTACGTAATCGCAAACAGAGTCTAGTTTTACAATTTCAGAGATTAATTTTTAGTATTTTTAATAGGTGTTGTATTGGTTACAATACAACATTATTTATATTACTTTAATTGAGTTTTTTTTTAATCCCTGAGTTGCCGATCGCTGAGTTTGATAAGTTAATTTTTGTATTGAAGTTGATAAAGATCAAAGAGTTCCCATGGGATTTTTGAAAACCTAAATCCACGCGGTAAAGTCGCGGGCTTCATCTAGCTGTTACTAAAAAAAATATTTGACGACGTGACACGTGACGATCAATTTCGTTTCGTAATAACAAGCCTATTTTATATTTTGTATATAGGGAGTCGTAACTTAACAAATGATTAGAGGTATAAAACCTTGTGACAGGGTAGTCGTCGTTAACACAAGATATATGGCGGCGAACAATACGGTAGAGGTAGTGCCAGGTGATTTGTTCTCAGTATTGACATGCTATTGTTATATTTTAGTGAGCGAATAATTGTCCTATCGAGCAATTGACAATACTAAGCCGAATTTCTACATAACTTGTAGTTTTGAATCACACTTCACACTTAATATTATAAAGGCGAAAGTTTGTATGTGTGTGTGTGTGTGTGTATGTTTGTTACTCCT
Source organism: Maniola jurtina (assembly GCF_905333055.1). Classification (NCBI taxonomy): domain Eukaryota; kingdom Metazoa; phylum Arthropoda; class Insecta; order Lepidoptera; family Nymphalidae; genus Maniola; species Maniola jurtina. The sequence continues at coordinate 10,759,725 of NC_060030.1, forward strand.
TCACGCAAAAACTACTGGACGGATTTGGCTGAAATTCGGAATGGAGATAGATAATATCCTGGATTAGCACATAGTTTACTTTTTATCCCGGAAAACCAAAGAGTTTCCACGGGATTTCGAGAAATCTAAATCCACGCGGACGAAGTCGCGGGCGTCAGCTAGTAAATAATAATAATTAGTTATGAAACAATGTTCCTCATCCTAATCAAACCACCATGACTTTCAAAAATGTTTCCGCATCATCGTTTATTTAAAAAAAATTTAAGCGCAAGACATATTAGCAGAGCCTAGGCGAGACTATATTTTGATGAAAGCTCAAAATAAACGTTACTAGTGTCGGCGTACGACAAGCCTGTCACGCCCAAGCTCTGCGTCCTCCGTGTTTTGTTTTTGATAACGATCTGTCAAAAAACATAAAACCGAGTTAGGCCGTAGTAATCAGAAAAAGTCAACAACGCTCCACTCCATCTGCTTGCGCTAGCATTTATAGCTCCAGAAGGTACATATTAATGGCCCAATGCATTCGGAGATTGCCGGTCTATAAGCACTGTTTGCGAATAGCGCCAGTATTCTTTGCTGTTCATATGAAAACTCAAAAAACACGGTAAGAATGCGTTGGCCGTATGCAGTCAATATATGCTAAGTGGCCGAGCAAGTTGGGCCGAGCGTATGTACATTGTACAGGGCTCTTTACGAGGACATGAATTCAAAATAAGTATAAGATTACACAATACGAGTACATTATGCAAAGAATTTATTCTGATAAATAATTCATTTGTCATCCCACTTTATTACTACCCAAAACAAAGCCTTAAAGATACATGTGTAGACAGTTATGGTAACGCGAAGTATACGATAAGGCAATATTGTCACTCAAGTCACGTGCCGGGAGGGCGGCCGCACTGTAAAATTGTACGCAGCTGCCTGAATTCACGATGCGACCCAATTCCCACGGAAAAAAGTCATAATTTCACTACTATTCACAAACTAGGGAACACAGCTGATGCAAACGGCACACAATTGTTAGCGTTTCAATACAATATGGAACGAACTCTACTAATGGGAACAGTTGGAGGATTTATTGGTAGGCGATTGTTTTTAGTACTAGAATGAGTTGTTTGATGTTGATGATCTACCTCATTAGGATAAAGTTAGGGATTGGCCACATTAGAATTTGGGAAAATGACTCAATGAGCCAATCTGCACTTAGCCAGCGTGGTAAACTATGGCTAAGCCCTTATCATTTTGAGAGGAGACCCGTTCTTAGTAGTGAAAAAGCTGAGAGAAAACTTTCGCATTGACTGTGCTTGGAAAACCAAATATTCGATACGCGGTAGGGATAATTTGGTAAATGTAGGTGGAAGTAACAACTGTAATTAGAAAATTATCGATGTACAAACAATCAAAAATACAAAGTACAAACCCCAAGCTGCATTAACTATTGCGCTTTTCAGAATTTAATAAGGTATGAAGAGTAATTAAATGTTTTTTAATTTATTGTTATTTATTTATATACAGACAAATTATTATTAGAATTCTACCAAACTGGATAGCAGTTTGTTGGCGGGATCGTGCTCTAAAATAAAAATGTCAAAAAAGGAATGCTCCTTTTATAAAACATTTACAGATTCCTTTCATATAATACATCCTAAAGCGTTTTTAATTAATGTTGATGAAATAATTTCTAAGAAAAGCTGATGGTCATTTGAAGTAAGCTATTATGCCGCTTGCAATAACAGTGGCGTTCGTACTTCACCCAATTTACATGAAATTTCCGCTGCGAAGAATTCTTTTCCTCTGTGCCTTTAAATGCTAATGAGCGCCGGATGGAAATATTCAGAATCAGATTAGATTTTTGCGATGCTGTATTGTTGCTTAAATGAATAATGGCAGAAGGCGCATTCTAAGCTTGTTACAAATTTATGTACCCGATCTTTTTCAATAAAAGCTCAATATCAATGAATAATTATAAATTGCTATAATCCCATAGGGACACTTTGTTTTTTTGGGACAGAAAGTAGCATATGTTCGTCTACGAGATGCAAGCTATATTTGGTCCAGATTTCATTAAAATCGGTGAAGCGGATGTGTCCTGAAAAGGTAGCAGAAAAACAGACATACTTTTGCATTTATTGGTATTAGAATGGATATTGTTACTAGCTAGCCTTTCTCAATTTCTCAAAATTATTTCTTAGTGGGGGTCTACGTTACAAAGGATACATTCTTGTTTCTATACGTAGAGGTTTGAGCTGTTGTTGCCCATAATGTAATATCAGTTAGTTTCTAAAACCTTAAAATTTCGTAGTTCAAGTAAGGTGTTCTTAAAATATTAAGACTTCTTAAATAAGTGGCTCTTAAATTTTAAGATGTTCTTAGATTTTTAAGGTCTGTACTCTACCCTTAAAATTTAAGAGGGAGTCTCTTAATTTATTTTATAATTTTACTTAGCTATTTAGTACCAGTTTAGTATTTTTACTATCATAGAGGTTTGGCGTTTGGCGTATAATATGGCATTACGTGGTCAATTTTTTAGTGTTTTGCGTTTTAGTGTTATTCGTCTACGCCACAAATATGGAAAGTTTTTAATAAATTAATTACTTAATCACTACTTTGTAATGAATACTACATACAAATCCGATCTTTCGGGTTCGTTATAAGTTCAGATTTATACCTAATACTCTACAGAACATAATTTCAAGGTCTACATACCCGCCTACAGATCCAAGAGTTTTACCGAATTTTCAGCTTCATTTACCTTGAGCCTTTCCGAAGGGAAATAATAAACTTTGCTCGGGTACGGATACATATTACATGCGGGCCTATTTAAAAGCAGCCGATTTTTAAACTGTTTAAATGTGTATAAAACAAATCATTTTTTTTTTTGGTACGATAAGAAATAATGTATCGCAAGGAAGCACTCAGGTGTCTACTGAACTTTCAGTCAATATCTAACCAACGAAAAAATTACTAAACTGAACACTACGAGCAAGTGTATTTCTCGCCTACAGGTATACTTACTAAACAGTGAAAAACAGACAAAACAAAAAATATCAGTCTTGGTAAATAATTAGCATCTGTTCCATTCTACACCTGGCTATAATTACATGCGAATTTTAGTTGGAGTTAAAATACTCGTAACATTATGCGGCATAACTTCGAGTTTTGTAATTGTGAGTTTCACGAAATTTTCAACATCAATTACTTTTGCATACTGAGGCCAAATTCATGCGTAGCGTGCTTGAATCTAATTAATAGTGTTATTTTAAGTAGAATATTTCAATGTATAGGTAACTCAACTTTACCAACTTACTTTTTCTTGTACTTTGACCATTGAAACGTGGATGGATACTACAAAGGGCTTAGGTCCACCCACGCTCAGCAAGCTATGGAGAGGGTTATGTTAATATAATTTCTCTGAAGGATAAGATCAGGAGGATCAAGGTCACTGACGTTGCCCATACAAAGTAAATTGAAGTGGCAGTAGGTAGGCCATGCTTGCCGTAGGAGCAATGACCGCTGGAGCTGGAAAGTTCTAGAGTGGAGACCATGAATTAAGCGTAATATGGGCTGCCCTCCAGCAAAAAAAAAAAACCGACGACATAAAGAGGGTGGCGGGAAGTGGCTGCATGAGGAAGGCTGAAAACCGGGTGTGGTGGCGTTTTTTTGGAAAAGATCTACGTTCAGCAGTGGAAATGCAGAAGTTAAAATTATTGAAATTGTTCCAAAAAATTGTCGACTTATGCGTTATGTTAAAACAATCATTTTGCAGTTATAAAAATAATTCGAAGCTAAGCGGATTTTTCATTGAGTCAAATAAAATAATATTTCGGCACGTAATTCCGATTTATTACAACCACGAGGTAAGCTACGGGATTTACAGATTTGTCAGCATCATTAAAGTCACCTATCCGTAAGAGGATATTGGAAAATTTGTTTTATAACATGTTACTGAACAAGATATTTCATCAATATAGTATGTGTGGTAGGTATAATATAAATATTATCTATTAATATAAAAATTAATGTTTGTCTGTCTGTCTGTTCATTGTCTATGCGTTCGTAGATTATTCTTCCGATCGATTTAAAACTTTTTAAAACTTTTTTTTCCGTAAAGATTTCTGACATTTCATTTATTTATTTCTCAACTAAAAATCTAATAACATAAAGAAAAGTTGACTGACTGACTGAAAACACAGCTCAAATTACCGGACGGATCGGGCTGAAAGGCACGCAGATAGCTATTATAACGAAGACATGTATGAAGAAAAGATTTTTGAAAATTCAATCCCTAAAGGGGTAAAACAGAGGTTTGTAAAATCCATGCGGACGAAGTCGCGGGCATAAGCAAGTCAATAATATATTACTTATTGGTTTCTTTGTGCTTTTACGTGCTTGACGACTTGTTTGGGCTCATTGTATCGTCATTTGCAGTAGCATTGCAACGCATGCCAGGCATATTTTTGAACATGCCATAATGTATAATATTCTCCTTTCTTGTCCAACTAAGCGTGAAGCATATGATAAGAATGGGAATGATATTAGTCTAACGGGTAGAGTACGGTGCTGGTATGTCCTTCAGATTTCTGTAATTTCTGTTTGAAGCTTTGCCACTGCCTAAAGGTACACTTACATGGGCAATTTTCATTCTTGTCATTTGTCTTCCAAAATTCGTATAATATATTCCGTATTCGATGCTAGTTTTAAGTTTGCTAAACATTCCAAATTATCGATTTAACTAAAAAAGTACGTCAAATGTTTATGAAGATACATCTGTGAATTTCATACAAGCTCCCTTATTAAGTGAGCGTTTTGACGTTTGATGTTTGTTAAAAAACTAGCAGTCATCATTCCTAAAATGACGTCATGACCACCCAGCTATACCTGTGCAATGTTATGGGAAATAATTGCTCCCGATTTCTCCAAATTGATCCATACGTATTACCGAGCAACAATTGCTTAAAAAATTGCCCATGTTAGCGCACCATTATTGAGGTTACTAATATTTATTTTTCACGTAAGTATAAAATTGATTTGTACTGATTTGGTCTTACAGTCAAACACTGATTATTCGGATATAATTTTCAAACCTATCCTAACCTATAACCTTGTCATGGTGTTATGGAGTCTAATCTCAATTTCGTACACCGAAAAGGCGGGCTGGGGGATGAAGAGAATGTTTGGGGCCATTAACCCAGCTTCCCGTAATGATAACAAAACATATTATTATAGACGAGGTTTGCTACCACGGGATATTTGGGTCCTTTCATAATGCAACTTTTATATGGTTTAGAAACCTTGCTGTAAAACATTGACATTCTTTTAGATACCTACCTATGTGATTCTGCCCTGAATTAGTAGATAATAAATATATTAGTAGGTATTTCTTGTAAGGAACATTCATTAGCTGGTGCTCTACTATACCAGCATCACAAATCACAAGTGATTGCAATCAAGTTCTAGTATATAAGATACTAGACATCGCATAAGATAATTGATAGCTAAAAGCATTCGAAGACAATGTAGCTATCTATCAGATACAAACTAACTTTTACATCTGTATAATATTAGTGGAGATCAAAAATCCATACCATCTTTGAATATCTAATTAAGAATAATTAATTATCTATCTAATTAATTATCTCTTAAAATTAAAGTTACTTAGGTAAATGTACTTATAAGAGTGTTAACATTAGTAAACTTGCCGTAAGTTAAACATCTAAGCTACTTACTAAACTAAAACGTGACTAACACTTACAGGTGTAATTGCAGCCACTGAATATTTTTTACCTTCTTACAGAAAATCTAGAACTATTTTGAATTGACAAAGGTATGTCTATTTATACTGCCAGTACTGATTCAGAACAATACGGATACAAAGATTAGGTGTTTTTTTTGCAAAAGGAACAATTTCGAACTATTTCCAACTCACGTTTCGAAAGAGTCCGGTTCGCTTAAAAAATCTCTTGTCTTCTAACTCGGCAAACAGTTGCGATTGGCTCTGAATGGAGGCCGTGTAAATTAAGTTACGTCGACCTGGGGGCAAACTTTGAAATTTCTTTTTATTATTACGTGATGTACATTATAAACCAAATGTTTTTAAGGAAACTGGACGGATGTTTATTATGGGTATTGGGTATACTATAGACTCGTAATATAGATTGCGGTGTTTTTCGGTGATTTATATGGGTCCTAATCTCGGTTCTACATTTACTCCTGTCACGTTTAAAATAAAATGTAGATAAGTATACAAAATACATGCCGACTTGTTTATGAAATCAAAAATATAATAAATTCCATCATCACCAACCATTAGACATTAAGTGCTGGAATTGCATATAATTTAGATACTTATATACAATATACTATACATAACTATACATAATATAAAATAAAATAAATTATTAATGGAAAACATAACAGTTCAAATAAATAGTAGATTTTTTGTGTAGTAGGTAACCTATTCTTAGATTCTTTCTACTTAAGTATTTGATTACTTTTCTACATAGTGTGGAATCAATAATTTAATGGGATCATAAAATTAATATCAAATATGGTGATTTTCCGGCCATTTCCCGTTAATCTATATTGTTAATTATATGGATAATTTTGACGTCGCATTTATTATGGGAGGAAATATTGTTATAGCATTGGCTACTAATGTATGCACAAGATAAGCATTACTGTAATTTATTGGTCGTATGTAACGATTGCTCGCCCTGATATAGACTACTATAATTTATTGTACTCGTATGCATATTACTGCATTATAATTTACTGCTTTGTAAATCTATTTATTGGTAAGTATTAGTCGAAAAGCTAAGAAGAAGAAAATATATTTAATTCTAAAAATACCTATATAATATACGAGTACCTACTGTTAATTCAACAGAGGATAAAAAATAATTTTAGTGTTTTCACAGAAACAAGCATGATATAATAGGTATACTGATTTTGACCTATGCATTGTTCTCGTTTTCTGCGCTTTTGTCATCCCAAAAATACCTATACCGAATCACTATAGAACCTATAGTAAATTGATTAGCAATATTTGGTGTTTTGAAGATGCATGATCAGAATACAGTATGCTTTACATTATATTCGATATCATTATATTATATCAAACAACTAGATGAAAAATAGAAATCTCTACAAGATCAACGTAACGTTTAAAGCAAAAAAAAAACATGGATATACAAGTTGGCGCTGAAAATAAACTACACTAGCGGTGTTTGCTTTGAGCGGTTATTTTGTCACATCCGTGTCCCGAACGTGACGAAGCGTGCACAATTACTATAGCCGCAGCAATGGCGGACATTTCTGATTTATACTTATTTCTTTCATGCGCACCGTAATGGCTCTCTTTATAGAGTGTTTCTTTTTGGCCAGAGACAAGCCAACGAATAGCTCCTCTTTACAATAAGAGCAACGACGCTTTTAGATTAAATTAAGCGAAACCTTAATAACACGGGTTTACGAGGTCGCGTGCGGTTTTATTCCGGAGATGAATGTAATCGTCGCGCGGGAACGGAGGGACGGAATATCATAGAGGACGAGCTTACACTGTAGATAATCGTGGCTTGCGTCTCAATATTCGTGCAGCCGATTTTGTGCCTTAACGTAACTACTGGAATTACAGTTTCGAGTGTACTCATTTCGTACGTGTCGAAGGTCAGCGTGTCTATTGTATGGTGAGGGTAGTGCGGTTATGTTGACAGACAATCTCTGTAATAGCTCGCGAACGCGCTTTGAAATTAATCAGTCGCAGAAGTCAACTAAGGGTGAAGCAAACAATGAGACATCCAATGGGAGGACTTGTTAATGAACAGGTCAACTATAAACTATATAGCTAGATAAATTATAAAGTTAAGGTTGTACTTACTTCTTTATTAATATTAGACTACCTACTTATAGAGAACATTGATGGCAAGCAATTTACTAATAATTATAAGTAAAGACTTATCCTTTCTCTTTCTGCCAAAATCTTCATTAGATCATTACCAAATTTAAATGGAACTAAGTATCACTCTTTCAAATAAAAATATAATATGATTTTTGAAAACGATTTAGATTTGACTGAGTTATGGGTAAGGTAACATCACCATAATAAAATGTAATAAAAAACAGATCATTAAAATATGAGAGTGAAAATCGTAAGGGCAGTATTTATCCGGTATACCGCAATCGACATGTTTCAAGTATTCGACGGTTTTGTGTTGCGCTAACGAACTCGCGCGAATGTTCGTTTTATTATGGAGAGATGTTTTCCTTTAACTACGAAACGGAAATAGGATTTGTTCAAACCTATTTGCACTCGCTTACTTTACTTCTCGCGTATTTTTACCCGACTGCGGCGAAGCCCAAAAGGAGGCTTATGTGTTTGATCTGTATGTATGTCCGCTCGCTACTCAACGGCTCAACCGATTTTGATAAATGATACGTCATTAGATCCGTCTTGATGGCACGAGTGTTAATAGGTGGTGATAAAATAATTTTAAATCAAAATGGCGGATTTTATGCGCTTTAATATGCGAGCTGGAAAAGATGCAGTGCAAACCATAGTCAGGCTTTTTTTTGAAAACTTTTAAATAACTTGTTTTGTGTAACTTGAAGCCGGGCAAGGCAGCTTGTGATTAGATATTGAGAGTTCGTCTGTTTAAAGTTTCATCAATTACCATCAGGTGAGATTACAACCATTATTGAAGACTATGAAAATATTGCTTTGTTACGATAAGTAAACACTGACAGCTTTTACGGCCCTTTTTCGACTGATAACAATCAAGATAAGAAATTTTTCATCGAAGGTAATAAATAATAGTTATATTGGTATTTATTTAGAAAGTAGACCACCTGCAGCTTTATTCAGTGAAAATATAAATCCTCTCTATTCCTTAGGCTGTGCGAATTTAGAACACTCTGGTTTTGTTCCTTGTTTACTTTATAAAGGGAATCTCTGTGCAAAATTTCAGCATTCTACATCCAAGGACCAATTTATACTTACTAGCAGTGAATCGAAGCGAATTTCTAAACTATATATACACAGCATATTGACCTTTATTTTCACATGTAAAGCACCAATTTCAACCAAGAAATAAAATTCGCGCGAATTGGCGCAAATTCCCACGAAATTTTCATCTGGAAAAGAAGTTTGTGTTTTGCGTGGTGAAGATAGAAATCAATATACTGTGTTTAACTTAAGAAATACGATTCGATTCGCGGCTAGTATAAATCGACCCTAAGGGAGGTTGGGCGTTGAGTCAGGCTTTTCTTTTTATTTATAAAGTATTGATGATTCCTAATTTTAAGTTAAATGGAGGAAAACTTTCGCCAAGTTTGGTTAAAGATAGTAGCTAATTCCATAACTACTAATTCAAACTATTTGTAGCGTGTACGACTATAAATAATTCGGAGTCATAAAGGGATGCCATATAACCATCGGCCTCTGACACTATGGTGTAATAAATCTCGTGCGAATAGCACACAACGTAGATAAGAGACGTGGAACAAAAGGCCCCATAAATTGTGATTAACTACACCCTAGTCCTGTAGTGATCGAGCTTGCAATATGACAGCGTCATGGTGGAAGTTGTGAACTTTGATGGCATCCGTGCCGCGTCAGATTCCGTCCACATAGCATTTACGTTTTTGTAGCACATCTTACGAATAACTAAATGCATACTGATAGTAAAGTATAGGTGTCATTTAGAAAACCAGGCATCATTTAAATATTTTTAACGAATTTTGTTGGAATGTCCTTCCAAAACGTACGCGAGGGATATATAGATCACAACGCTTCAATCGCGTCGCAACGGATCGACGTGATTTTTTGCATAGGCGTAGTTAAAGACCTGTAGGGTGACATAGGCTGATTAACTCGGAGCAATTTCTAAGAGCTCACAAGGGCGCGCCGCAATTCTAATTTTTAACCCTCGACCCAAAAAGAGGGGTGTTATAACTTTGATGTGTGTATCTGTGTATTTGTCTGTGGCATCGTATTTAATTTAGTTTTTTTTGTTTGAAAGGCGGCTTGATCAAGAGTGTTCTTAGTTATAATCGAAGAAAATCGGTTCAGCCGTTTGAAAGTTATTAGGCTCTTTTCTAGTTTTTTTATAGAGGTTTTTATGTCGGGGGTTTTTTAACTATTTTTTTGAGTTATTAAAGTTTTTATTGTGACAATGAAGTACTAAGGCAACGTTTCTGTGATTTTTGTGTCTAATACTTTTAATAACTGTTCGTTATAGCTGGATTATAAGCTTCCTATACACCCTATATATAAAACTTTCAACATACGAGTAGGTACAGTATATTCTCAACTAAATAGCTCTGACTGAGCACGGTGTCCAAGTTTTGGTGAACGGTTCACTTTGCCTTAAGTCCTTTGTGGGTCCTAATGTAATCCCTAATATTGCGAGCCCGACGTCTTACAAATCCCACTAGGCAGTAGGTATCTACGTTAAATCTTTTGGTACACTTGCATTATTTCTACGTCGGTTTTTGACCAAATAAAGAAGCTTTGAATGTCGATAGATACTCGCGAGCTATATGGATCTTAAAGAAATGTTCGCATTTAGTGTCTCTCTGTCTGCTAGATTTCAACAGCCTATTCGTTTGACTTATTTTGACGAAATGTACATTTAAAGCTTGCTTCCCTGGGAAGGACATAGGTTTTTATCCCGAAAAATCAAAAGAGTTGCCACGGGATTTTCGGAAAACCAAAACTTACGCAAATAAAGTCATAGGCATCTATTAGTATCTAAAATCTAAATATGTAAAAGGAAAAACTGACTGACTGATCAACGCACAGCTCAAACTACTGGACGGATCGGGCTGTTTGTCATGCAGATAGCTATTATGGCATAGGCATCCGCTAAGAAAGGCTTTTTGAAAATTCAACCCCTAAGGACGCAAAATAGGGGCTTGAAATTTGTGTAATCGACGCGGACGAAGTCGCGAGCATAAGTTAGTTATTAATTTAAGTGCTGAAGTTTGATTAGGCATGACACTTTACTATAAGAAAAATCCCAGATGCCATTTAAAAATTTCAATATTCTGAGAGTGTGAATTCCAATAGAACTATTTCTATGACAAACTATTTAAGTCTCTAAGGAATTCCTAGCCCAGAGAGGATAAAGCTTCATAGAATAAAGTCTAGAGAAAAATTACTACAACCAGCAGAGATTTTTATACGAAACTAGATGATGTTGCGACTTCGCGTGGATTTTAGGTTTTTAAAAATCCTGTGGTCGAGAATCAATAGATTTTCCGGAATAAAAAGTAACCTATACCTATCTCTCATCTATGAGAAAAAATTCGTCGTTGTTGCGTTAAATGTTCTAACATTTGACGTCTGCCAGTGACGTCGAAGCCTCGACGTTTTGATAGAAGTTCCGTGAATTGTAGGATGTGAAGTGGTTAATACTTTCTCACATAGCGATCGCTTGCCTACCAAATCGACAAAAAAAATCTAGATTATTTTTTATCATTCCGAAAGCAAATATTTTTCCATCGAAAACATTTTCATGTAAAGTAAACTTTCTTAACAAAATTCTGACAGCGCACAGATCCATCATAAGGAAGGATATTACGTCCTTTCCTTATATGAGAGATGAGCTCACGTTGACCTCAAAAACACCTGACGAAACTAAATGTATTTTCTTATATAACTTACGTATCTAGGGATTATGTATTGCTACAACTTTGATACGGTTGCTTTTAAGGTTCTATGTACAAAATCGCTCCTCTGCGGGTATTTATGATAAAGTTAGGTAAGATTTTTGTACTAGGATAAAATATTTATAACTTTACGAAGGTTCCTAAGTTCCAGTTCCTTTCTTAAACAGAGCGAACAATTTTAGGAAAATTTTTCAGCTCAATTATTTAAAAGTCTTAGGTTAACGTTAGAAAATTATTCATTCTCACGTTCACAAGTTTGTTTACTTGAAAATCATTTCACCAAAATACTAAATTGTGTAACCGAATTCTCTTATGGCTTATTTTTAAAAATTATAGCTCAACGGTCAAGAAGTGGACAACGATCCAAAGAGTGGATGGTTCAAACATCATACGTTGAATTTTGGTCATATTATACTAATATACACTAATACTTTCGCTCAATTGGAGTAGAAATGTGCAGTATTAGACATATTAAACATGACATGGCTAATATTCTTTACTGCTTCGGCTACAAATAAGTTATTCGTGAGTATTTTCATGTTCCATTTAACTTTTCATTAGACAGTAACCTAAGCAAACATAATTTTATTTTCTTGCGATATAAAAGTTTAGGTTTTCATAAAGTTTATTTCATCACAGCAATAAAAATTGCCACTACTCGTATTAAAACGGGAAGCAGAAAAGAAATAAAAGCAAACAGAAAAGCGTTTGATATTTTATCACAAACGTAGGAAGCGCATCGTATAACCGAATAATACAAGGTAAAGCGATTGGAAGGGAACTCGTAACAAAATTTGCAATATTCTACTGAGGATAATAAATCAAACTGAAACAGGATTCGCCGAAGAAGGTAGGATCTGAAACAAAAGAATAACACATAACATAATCATAAACGCTCAGTAAACCCAAGAGTAAGCAATTTATTGTAGTATCTTGCATTTTTTTTTAATCTGATGTTTTTGAGGGGTTTTTTAAGCCTATTAAAAATATTAGATTTAAAAAATTAAATAGCCAGCGCCATAGTTACCCACTAAAATAATTAATTAGTCTTATAGCTATTCAAAGGGGGGACGCGACGCTGCCAGTATCTTCGGAACCTTGCCTTAAGGGACTTCTTTTAATAATATATTTTAGTTATTACATTATATTTTTTTAAGGTTTTTAGTTTTAGGTTCATTGTTGTAATTTGTAGTGTTACACTTGGACCTTTGATCCCCGAAGGTGAGATAAAATATTAGTATAACTGCGCTGCATGTACAGATCAAATCCGTTGTTTCCATGGTAACTGCATGACTATCCAATTTGATTGATGTCTACCGAAAAAAAGCTGTGAAAGGCTCGAACCCCTTTGATAGCAAAACATATTTCATGCCTCTGGAACTCTGTCGGACGGTATCAGTTAGATGCCGCTTTGCTATTCAGGGGTCAAATAGACGGGGATTTATGGATTTTACTGAATGGATGCTTGAAATACTACGCGTAGAAATGTTCTTAATCACTTGCCGTTGAAAAGCAGTATTCTTAACTGTGAATAGGACGGTTATCTAAGGCTTAAATATAAGATAATCTGGGTTTATTTTATTAATTAATTACTTTAGAATTTAAAATGTTTTCTCAAAATATAACTTCTTGTGTATTTGCGTATAAGATTAGTGTGTATCAAATTCAAATCATATTATCTTCAATAGCTTTATTATAATTTCCCAAATTCGGCGAGGGATGAGTCTACTTACTAGTGGCCTCTTCCCGTGAAATTCATTCAGAAATTCATTTTTAGTGAGGGGCTATTTATAAGAGAAAATCTAGGTACATTATATATTTTTTAAGTATCTAGAATTAACGTTTTAACCAGTAAGACATTTTTATATGTCAGTCAGTCAGTCAGTCACTTTATTCGTTTATTTGTGTAGCGATATTATGTTATATTCTATTGAAAAACGGCAAGCGGCGCAAGTATGCCGTATATATTTTTGTTCCGTTTGCTGTGGAGACCCTAGGGGCCATGGAGTGTTATGCTAAAAAAAATTACGAGACATTTCACCGCGTTTAATAGCCTCATCGGGTGACAGAAAGGATAGCTCATTTTTTGCGCAACGGATCAGCCTGGCTGTCCAGCATGGAAATGTAGCCAGTATTCTTGGCACCATTCCACGCGGCCATGATTTGTATAGTAATTAGATAAGGCTAGCTGTAAGTTTTATTGTAATATTTTCATTAAATAAAAAAAATCTTAGGGTAATTGTTTTTTTATGTTTAACATTTAACAAAAGATACAATATCTTGCATAATATGTTTTAGAATAAAGAATGAAACCCATTTTGGATTATTCCAACGTTTTAAACAATCTGATTGATTTCAGATAAATCATTTGAAGCGGACTAGCTTTGAGATTTGATTCTGTAATCCGCTCAAGATTGGAGAGAATACAGATTTAGCGAAAAATATATTTGCACTAGGTAGTTCTTTTTAGGGTTCCGTAACCAAAAGGTGCCAACGGGACTCTATTACTAAGCCTTCGCTGTCCATCCATTCGTCGGTCTGTCAGCGGGCTATATCTCGTGAACCACAAGAGGCTGAGAGATAGATAAAAATTTCAAAATGGCCGCCGTGAAAAAATTTTAAAGTGTTATTTTTTATACGATGGTACGGAATTCTTCGTGTGCAAGTCCGATTCACACTTGACCGATTTTTTTAGTTTTATGTTGCTACATATTACGAATGAATTAATGAAAAATCTAAAGCAACGTTTTCTGTGTACACAAAATTAGGAACTCCACCCTTGCATAGCTGGGTCGACTCATTTTACATAAAAATCATTGTTTTTCTTTATAAAGAGGACAGCAAAAATAATTATCCACATGTTTTCTCGTACAAAAATGCAATCTCGGAAAATAAATAGGTGCAGTAAAGTTAATGGAACGTGAAATTTGTATCCTTTTAAAGTAAAGCGCTACGTAATGTTACTACGAGCGTCTACGGCGTAGCATCTTCACCGCGCTACGGAATATTACACGGAGTACTACAAGTATTTCAGTTGTACACATTATTCCGTAATTTAGCTCATCATAATAATACTGTTCTCATTATGTATTACTTGTATAATACTGTATACTGTGTTTAGTATATTTGTATGCAAGACAAGACGTATTTCTGTACATTAGTAGGATGTAACATTCTATTACTAAGCTTGGACGTTTATTTCTCATACTATCTTAGTATTTATTATATTTCCACGGTAATAATAATTATGTTTACAATATATTTCCAAATATAGATAATTTTACTTTCTATATTTCATCAAGAATAAAATGTAATGTTGTTAAATGTTATCAATTAAAATCCTTCTTTATTTTTTTCTTATTGCTTTGATTACTAACCTCCACTAATATTTGAAAGAATTAACCTCCACTATTCTTGAAGAAATTTGATTTTCGCCATTTCGCAGCTGATAGCACTAGTAAGCGTCACGTGAGCATACTTGAAATTAAATGTTATTAATGATACATCTTTAAAACTGACACTAGTCAATTGGCACAAATAGTCAATTTTAATTCCTAGTACGCTCGCTGGGGCGCTTCGAATCTTTTTTAAGTTTTTTAATTTAGATACAAGTAAGCCGTTTACTGCAATCTCACCTGATGGTAAGTGATAATGCAGTATTAGATGGAAACGGGTAAAACTGGAAGGGGTATGTCAGCTTTCATAAGAAAGTACCTACTCCTTAGGTTTATACACGGCATCGTACTGGAACGCTAAATCACTTGGCGGCACGGCTTTGCTGGTGGGTGGTAACCTAATCAACTCAAAAAATAACTGTCATTTTGCATAACACACGCCTTCCAGTGTACGTATGTGTCCACTTCACTGGCTTTGATAGATTAGTTCTTGTTCACGGTTAGCGTTAGATCTTACTAGGGAGTTTTGTCTAATCGACGTAGGCACTGCACAACTCATGCACTACGTACGTAAGGTCTTTCAGGATATTTACCACAGTCCACAAACATAGCAGCAAAAATATCGCCAGAGAATATTGTTTGTAAACGTATAGATGCCTTATGTGCCATAATTTGCAGCTATGTTCAACGATTGTTAGCTGCATATTATAAGTATCGGTCAGAAAAGCAGGTATTATTTCATTAATTTTAACCAATTATTCCATGTCCTCTCAAAACCTACGCAAAGAACACAAGGTCAATGCGTAGAGGTTATCAGACAGACGAAGTGACCCTATAAGGGTGCCTTTTTCTCCTTTTGAGGTAAGGAACAGGAATTGACGCAAACGTCACCGCCCATGTCCCCGTGCGGTCGTCCGCTCATTGGACGTGAACACATACTAACAAACTAGAGGAATTATTAGTTGCCATGCTGAGCATGCAACGTCACAGAGGGCCTTAACGACCTGACTGACAGTGACAAGCGTGCGTGCCGGACTAATTGATTCTGTATATGGATGACTGTTGGTGTATTTCAAGCTGCAGCATTTTTATTTTAGTTTTATTTTTGTAACATAGTGACATAGTGTTAACACCATTACAGGAGAATGAACTATTTCGATACTTTTCGGTTGCCAATGTTTTTAAATATACCGCTTTGATCAGATGCACGAACTCCATCAGTTGTGAGTTCGATGCTATGGCAAGCTCTTCAACTGTTAACGATTTGTTTAATACTGAAGTTTAAATGGCGAAATACACCTGTATTTAATTATACACTAACGCATGAACGATTAACATCTCATGTAGGTCCATATGCAAACTAAATTGTTATAAATATGTACTATGTCTATTTTCTATCTGTCTGCTATCTTTTAACAGTCCATCTGTTTAAGCTTTAAAGTTTTGTTGTAAGTTAATCATGTGTAAGCTACTTACGTGAAAAAAACCTTACAGGTATATCATCGGACTAAAGTAACCGTTAAAGATTTCAGAGGAAAACTCGGTGCACACCAGAGAACACTAAATCAGCACGTAGATATACTCGTATGTATATGTACTGTCGAATGAAATGGGTTTCATCCAGTACAAAACCGGGCAAGTGCGAGTCAGACTCGAGCACCGAGGGTTCCGTACTCGGATATTTTTTCCGACATTTTGCACAATAAATCAAAAACTGTTATGCATAAAAATAAATAAAAATCTGTTTTAGAATGTACAAGTAAAGAAAGCCCTTTCATATGATAACCAGCTTGGTATAATTATCTTACTTTGAAAATTAAAAATGCAAATTTTTGGTCATGAATACATTTTTTTTTTATATAACCACAAATTCACGGTTTTCGGACTTTTTCCGTTACTTGTGCTGTAAGAGACCTACATTTTTTGAGGTACGGAACCCTAATAAAAGGATACCTACTAAACAAAGGAAAGGCGCATGCGGCCATGTTGACCTTTCGATGCTATAAAAGTATTTTACGTAAAACACGATGTTGTCGAGGAGGATGCGTTGCGGTTGTTAGGTTTTACTGTTGTAGTTAAGAAAGGTCGCTTTTATGTGCGGAAGGGTCAGTCTACCATCAAGCTAAAACATACGAAGAAACATAATAGTTATAGATAACTATGAGATATAAAAGGATGAGATATAAACTGACTGACTGACATTATTAACGTTCAGTAAGTTTAAACTTCACGGTTTTGAAACCTAAGATTTTGCAAGTAGGTTTCCTCTATCATATAGACTCTCACTAACTAACGAGTTACATAAAACCATCCAAGAATAATGATAAACACAGCGTAATAAAATTCGTTGGTTCCACCCGGAATTCACAATTTTCAGAACATCTCTTTCAAGATGTAAAAGTAGCCTATGGCCATCTCTAGGATGCAGGCTATTTCTGTGCCCGTCAAAGTGAATTAAATGCGAAAGTGTGTTTGTTTGTTGGTTTATTAGTATGTCCTTTAATTACGTTGCATTGGAGCAAGGGATCGACGCGATTTTTCGCATGGGTAGATTTACTTGAAAACTTAGTGATAGGCTACTTGTTTCCGCGTGATATTTAAAAACCTAAATTCACGCTTACGAAGTCGCGAGCATCAGCTAGTTATCTATAAATAAACACGTTATTGATATACTTATATAGTTTCCCTAACTTGTAAATAACTACGAACCTGACTGGCTAATCTGTGTAAAGCCAGACGAGAGAAAAAACCACATTTTTTATTTTTTTGCAATTCAGCAATTGCAAGTAAAATTATGAATGTAAATAATTTAATGTCTTGGTCGTTTGATTCTTAAAAGTAGTAGCTCGTTTTTTACCGGATCTAGAAAATATTAATTCTTTGTTTTCGCGGAAATTACAGTCGTAAACTTATTGTTCTTATCATTTTGTAAATAAATATTTTTTAATGAGATTTCTATCTTTGTTGAGGATAGCTCTTGTTTGTAGTTCTGAAAGTTTCAAACTTCTTCAACTGCGTGAAAGAAATTCTTAAAGGCTCTTGGGTAGACATTAATGAAGAATTTTATATCCTGTAAGATATCATAATATTTTATCATTAATTAAATTTATTCACCAAATGTGATTAGGTAACATTTGAACGCGTTAATTTCCACTAACCGCTTTGTTAACGAAGTAAATATTTGTGGAGTTTCAAATAATTGTATCGGAATATGCAGACATTACCTAATTTTAGCCCGAGCGCAGCGAAGCCCAAAAATGTATTATAGGTGATAGGTATGTTTAATATGTAAATAGTAAATACGCATGTTCGTCCGTCCGTGAAGGCTTCTGGCGTGGCTAGTTACCATCCTACTGGCAAACCCGTGTCGCCAAGCGATTTAGCATTCCGGTACGACGTCGCGTAGAAACTGATAAGGAATATGGGTTTTTAAAACCACTCCCTTCCAAATTAGCCCACACCCATCTTAGGCTGCAACACCACTTACCGCCAGGTGAGATCGCAGTCAAGGGCTTACTTGTAATGGTATAATAAAGGTATTTTAAGTCAACACCAACTCTTGTTATTCGATATATCGATAATGGCAGTTCTTCACTATCTTAATAAACGACCACTTGACTTGGCTTGACCACAATCACACTGGATGGAAAGTGATGATGTGGCCTATGTGTGTATGTTGTGATAATTTTATTTGAACATGAACTTTTAACAAATAAGTTCGAGTACAGATAGCTTTCCAAATGTATTATGATTACCTAGAGGTCGATATTGTTTGCAAAATAAATGCCCAGTGGCGTTATCAGACCTCGCCGGATTAGTTCCCGCTGCCCGCATCGTAAATTAGACAAATACAGCCTGTCGGAGATTCGCTAAAATTACAAGGAAAATAGAGCCGAAATAATACCGCTAACGAATGTGTATATATCTCTGTTTTCTTTGCTATTTTAAAATATTCCAAGCTGATATTTCTTTAGTCGTTTTTTTAATCGTTTCTTTTTTGACGTTTTCTTTGTTCTTATATTATGTTCAACTAAAATACTCTAAAGGGTAAGACTTAACATACAAGTACGTACGATCACTCAGATTTCAGGATGATTGGGGGCTGAAATTGTCCAAAATTAAATTCCACAAAATGAAGAATCATGATGGTAAGAGACTGTCTTTAGCAACAAAGTAGGAAGACGTTTTCACCGTTCTCGCTGACACAACTTCACCTTACCGACATCAAAGTAATTTTTCATGCGAAGTTTAAATTTATTACCGATTCACGACGAATTTTTAGGCATGGGAAAATGAAGTTTTATTTTTACAGTACCTATCCACAGACAGGTAATAAAATTATGTTATGGTATAATAAATGTGCTCACATATTATAAATGCGTAAGGGTGTCAGTCTGTCTGTTTGTAACTGTGATATCTAATAAAATATATTGCACAAATAGGCGGTAACGCTACGCTGGCATTCTGTTGTTGTCACGGCGGTGAGCGGACGTTACCGTCGATTGGTGTAATTGCTTACTGAATAATTGGTTTGATTTCGAATCCAAGACCTTAGGAATAAGTGGATTTCACATGGCGACGAGTAAAAGCGCAGTAAGTAAATTTTACCGCTCAAATTACCTACCTACCGGCTTGCAGAAATTGGTCAACAATAAAATTTGAATTTCACAAACTGTTTAGAAAAAGAAAAGAAATAGATAAGTAGGTAGCTAACGGTTTAAAACGACACAATCTAAGTGAAATACTAGAATTGTAATATTACCTTTAATTATTACCAATGTTATACTTTGCAACGCCCTGATGGGGTTTCATGTTGTAATATTATAATATTTTTTATGATGTAAGACATGAATACAAATAAAGAACATAGAATAAAAAAAAATATTACGTTATCTACAATATAATAGGTCGTTAAACCACGAAATAAGCTTAAAATCATTAGAAATTATGTTTAAATTACATTTAAAAATCATGTTGTGAGTGGTTCGTTACTATTTATGTATGGCTTTCTTTGTACGAGTACCTACATATACGCGATCAGCCTCGGCGTTAGGCGAAAGAGGTACCTACTGCATACATCAACAATTGAGTAATTATTTATCTTACAACACAAATTCGTAAACAATACTCGTTCGTGTCGGTATATCACGGCATTCCATTTCATGTCCACCTACATTTCGACAATAATAATAAGCTAATAAGACAAATAGGTGGGTATTCAAATCAGTGTTTGGGAAGTATTCAATTAGGATTATAGTTTACGTATTGTTGACCAAATCTGTTCGCAAATTAATGCCTACATTGTGCCTATCGAAAAATTCGATCAAAATAGCCAAATGTTCCAACGATAATATTATTATCGTTAATGTACCTGGTTTAACTTAGTACCTAATTACTACTTCAATAAATTTGGAGTCAAAACTAAATGTACTATGGTTAAACTAAATACAAACGACAGTGTCTATCGAAATATTCGATCAATTATTCAAATGTTCCAACGATAATATCGTTAATTTACCTGGTTTTAACTCTAAGTACCGATTTACCACTTCAATAACTTTGAAGTGATAAATAAATGTATTACGATAGTTAAACTAAATGCATAGATGAAGTGTCACAAAACCAAAATAAAACCTGTTAAGGCCAAGTACCTACTTAATGAAATTTAAGTCGAATCGATTGTATTTTGCACTGTCTATCGTTATCAATGACGTAATTCGTCAACCATCAACAAATTTCTCATATGCCTCGCATAGGTACAGTTTAAGTTATGTTATGTAAATACATCTTATAACAGAATCACATTCGTAGACAGTTCTTGTGACTTTCTGTAATAATGTTTGCCAAAATTATTAAACAAAAGCCGGTTACTTCAAACAAGTTGTATCCTTACTCGATTATTTTAGTCAAACTAATAACAATTACTCACTTTGGATTCAATGATGGATTATGATATTTTAAATGTTGTACAATAGTTATAAAAAATATATATACAGTTATATTATATCTAACTTATCTTAAATAGGACGTATTTAGTAACGAGTTCCTCTCATCCTTGTTTACAAATCACAAGTTCCGACATCAGAACCATTCGATTGTGAAGGTGATCCAACTTCCTTTAGTTCCCGTTGGGGGAGTTGGAAACGTGCTTTCAAAAATATATTTCAATTGAGGAGGCAGAAAGTCTTATCGACCAAATTACAGGAAAGTGTAGTTCGACTAAGTTAAGGAGAATATTTTATTACTTGGCGATACAGTAACGATTGAAAGCGATAGACAGAGAGCAAATACAACAGCTACCAGCCTTAATAAAATTGACACGAAAACAATTTTCTGAAATAGAGGGTTATATCTGTTGCCGATGTGGCACTAAAAATCACAAAAGTGATAGCAGTTCCTGCCCTACAACAAACGCAAATTGCGTAAAATGTGGTTTCAAAGCCCATTGGCAGAAACCCCGTAGAACTAGGGCAAATAAAAAGAAAATTCCAACCCCTCTGCAAATGACAACAATTAAAACTAAAACCCAAAGTGGAAACCCCCAAAATAACCCCAAAACATACAGAGTCTACATCTATAAACTATATTTTCCACATCGACAACGATGCAACAATAGATAGACTATATTTTCCACATCGACAACGATGCAAAAATAAATGGTCAGTTAGTCACCTACCCAACATCAAAATGCTCATTGATTCCGGTAGTGAATCCAATATTATAAATAATATAACTTGGCAACTTATGAAACGGTTATGTCTTCAGACAAAACTTTTATGGCGTACGGTGTTAAACACCCACCCACTACACAAAAGTATTAGGTTCATTTGCAGAAATTAATGTAGGTTCTAAATCATTGACAACAAAACTTTATGTCATGATTAAATGAATGATTTATTCGATAAAGTATATACAATGTGTTGAAATAATCTCTGATGAGCCTCATACATTTTACCACTCTAACTGGTGTTTGAATATTACCTTAAATTAAATAAAATAAAAAAATATTTAGTTAAGAAAGACATACATAGACTTTACATAAGCAAAGTAAAAAATAATAGTAAAATAAAGATAAAAATGAAGTCATTAAAAGTACTAAAACTAAGTTTTGATGTAAATTCCATTGAACAAAAACAATTTTCCAAGTTCCAAGATGCCAATTAGATATTACTATTGAGAAAACAGTTCCCCAGTTTATCAACCTTACAGACGAGTCCCAATTCCTTTGGAATCAAAGATAAATAAAAAATAGACGAACTGGTAAAATTGGACACAATTGAAAATGTAAATAAACCTTCTTGGGTTTCTCCAATGGTACCGGTTCTTAAGCCTGACGATGATATTCGTATTTATTGGGATATGCGTGCTGCTAACAAAGCCATCATTAAAGAAAACCATCCAATCTCCACCATGGAGCAATTCATTCGCAAATTTGGCAAAGCAAATTAGATATTAAGAACGCTGATTAATTAATATCAGGTTGAACTCAAAAATAGTAGAGAAAGTACAACTTTCATAACGAGCAAAGGGCTTTATCGAAACAAAAGGTTTTTGGAATATCGTGCGCACCTGAAGATTTTAAAAAATTATGCAGAGAATGTTATTGCCATGCGAAGGAGTTATAAACTTTATAGATGATATGGTTGTCTTTAGACGTGATGAAAAAGAACATGGTGCTAGGCTTCAAAACGTATTAAAAGTTCTAAAGGACAACAACATTTTATTGAATAATAATAAATGTGTTTTAAATGCAAAAAAAAATTGGTCACAAACTTTCATCATTAGGCATTAAACCCCAATAAATACATGGAAGTCGTCGAAACATTTAGTTCACCGAAAACCATTGAGGAAATCCAAGATTAGTTAATTTTGTTGGGAAATGGATTCCTAATTTGTCAACCTTAACGGGACCCACTCGGCAATTACTTCAACAAAATGCTAATATGACGGAATTTGGGAAAAGCGAACAATCAAAAGCTTTTGACAAAAAAAAATTGTCTCTCAAAGATCCCTACGTTTGACTTCTATGCCCCAATAGATCGTACTCAAGTGATTGCTGATGCGAGTCCTGTGGGTTTAGGAACTGTAACTAACTCAGTACGACGACAGTTCATTTCTTTTGGAAATAAAAGTTTAACAGATGTGAAAAATCGGTATTGTCAACCAGACAAAGAGGCATTGCCTTTAGTGTGGGCCATTGAACATTTTCATATGGTAATAAAATTGAGCTGGTCACAGACCATAAGCTCTAGAGGTCGATTTTGGCATGAAATCAAGGCCTTGCGCAATCATCGAGTGCTGGGTCCTCCGTTTACAAACATATGATTATAAAGTCATAATATATGAACCTGGAAAATCTAATATAACCGATCCAACCAGTCAACCAAACAACCAACGGGTACCAGTGCACAAAATAGTCCTTTTGAAATGAACATCATGTTAACCAGATTGTTTAATACGCGCGTGCAGTAGCGTTATCCATTAAATCGATTATTGAAGCATCTAATGATGATGATGAGTTTAATTAGTCAAAAAATGCTTTGATAAATAACGTGTGGGATGCTTCAGTATATAATTACAAGATGTTTCAACATAAACTCTGGTTACAAGTTGGCATTTTGTTAAGGGGTAATAAAATAGTGATTCCCACTAGGTTGAGAAAATAAGTCTTAATAGCTATGTTACGCACAAAAGTCTGGTAGTTTAAAAAGACAAAGATGCCGGAAATACTGTAAAAACTGCAGAGGGTGTACTTTAGTCTCGGCTCCCAATCCATCAGTAGTCAGTACCCATGACAAGACATGAACTGCCTTCGAAAGCCTGTGTGGATACGGTTGTTGACTTCTTGGGTCCACTACCGGGAAAATCTCCCTCAGATTTATTCAATGAAAGATAACTTAAAGACAAGCTACTTTTTCTTACGGACTTTGAAAATAAAATTATAATAATTTTGAAGTAAGACAAAGAGAAAAAGAGAAGAACAAATTAATAGAAGATAGAAAAAGAAAGGATAGAGAATTGGTGATTGGAGAGAAAATGTAAGTGAAGAATATGATTAAATAAATAAATTAGGTTCTGAATTAATCCAATACCTCATACAGTCATAAGCGCTGAAGGAAGCGACACTAATGTAAAGAATTATAAAACTGGTCTGAAGTACAGGAGGAATATTGTAATGAACACCTACAGAAAGTAGAAGGTCAATGGAAGGTCATCAATTATGAAGAAACATTCGATAAAGAAGTTTAGTTTGATAAGTAGATTCAAGTATAAAATATTGTTTGTTTGTTTCTAAATGCTAAATATTGTCATTTACTTAAAGAACAGCTTTGATAGTTCTAATGAATATAAGTGATTTTGTAAAGTGGTGATAGTAAAAAAGAATACCCGGCTGAGTTTGTTGTGGGCTCTTCTCAGACTTGGGCGCGTTTGGAACCCTCGTAGCTTTAGTTTAAGTTTACGTAATTAATTATCACCACTATAATATCATCTTTCAAACCTAACAAATCGAATAAACAAAAGGTGTACAGTACCTATTTTGAATAAATGATTTTGATTTAGATTTTAAAATAAATAATTAATTTATAAAAAGGAAGAGATGTGATATCTAATAAAATATATTGCACAAATAGGCGGTAACGCTACGCTGGCATTCTGTTGTTGTCACGGCGGTGAGCGGACGTTACCGTCGATTGGTGTAATTGCTTACTGAATAATTGGTTTGATTTCGAATCCAAGACCTTAGGAATAAGTGGATTTCACAGTAACCTTTTCACGATTCATCAAGTTAATCGATTTTGACGAAATTTTGAGATGGGCATAGGCTATTTTTTATTCCAGAAAAACAAACCACAGGATTTTTAAGAAACCTAAATACCTATTCTCTGGCATCATAGGCAGGCAGGTTAAATTTCTAGCTTCCAGTGTACAATATAACATATATATACTTTAACATTATGTAGGTAGGTATCTACATGAAATATTTCTTAAATCACATAATATTTAAATGCATTTGCGTGAAGTAATTTATTTTCTGCGGTTTAATAAAAAATGCAAATTTAAATTGCGAGCATAAAACAGAATACTTCCTTCCTAGTGCTGCAAAATTATCTTTTTAATAAAATGAAAATTACGCCCGCTGCATGTTCTTTCCTTCCCAAGTCTCAACAAACAATATGTTCAGAACAAAAGTTCAAACAGTGTTATGCAAAATGAGACGAAACATAAATTCACGGGACCCTTTCTACTTTGCAAAAGTGAGAAATGAGTTCGTGTGACTTCAAACATTTCTCGCAAAGTGCGTTGTTTAACTTACATTATGAACATTTGCGTTGGAAAAATGGGCCTTTATTCCAGTTTGGCACCTTAAAAATGATTTATCAGTTTGGCAAAGTTAAAACCTTCAACCTTAAAGTATACAAGGGATGTTTACTTCGAGTCTTCGCGGTACTTTATCTAATAAATTACATTTATCGGAAACGGGCAAAAAGTTTGACATAAAAACGTTTTGCCGACAACTTCCAAGCTGTAATCTTTAAAATGATGAAAATATTATGTTAATACGTTTTGGCTTAGGATTATTTTATGCTTAGTATTAGCATTTGCGATTTCATGTTATTTGCATGCTAATACGTTCCTCAGTTATAAAATTAATGAAGAAGTATAATCTGGCCTTAGCTTGTACATACAACATTTTAATACTAAGTACTTCCTAATTCCATGAGCCGTAGAATAATGAAACGGTGATCATGCGTCAATTTTATACGCAGTAGGAAGCGTTGAGTGCTTCTCTGCAATAAAATCTAATTAGGTACCTACCTATGCAACTAATCCTACCTTAGAACTATCATAAAATAAGAAGAGATAGAGGTTTTTATTTTTATTTATTTATTTATTATTATTGACATTAAAAAATATACAGAGAGTTTTTGTTACATTCAGCGCCACAAAAACCACAGTTGGTTTTACCGGGCACTGACTTTGTTAATTATAGCTATACAATAAAAATAATAGGTAAGTAGGTAGGTAAGAGAGGTAATAGGTAATTCGTATGGGGGAAAAGGTTAGTTGAGGGAGTGTGGCTTTGTTGTGACATTATATAAGTCGATAGTGATTGATCTAAGTCTTAACTGGATAGGTAACCGATATTTGAGGTATGAATTATTTACCTAAGTATCTCAACGATGTTTAAACCCAACATTGATGTGTACCTATTTATGTTATTAAAGACTAGATTAGCTAGCAATCAGAATCCCAAAAATTTCTTTGATATACACATAATTAAAATTATGTTCATGTCAAAGAACTTTAAGGTTTCTGATTGGTATTTAGTCTAGTCTTTGATAATATAAACTATTTATTATAATCCAGAGTAGACGCCCAATGTGGTATAAGGCAGCGATATTTTTAGGTATCTACTCTTGATTGATTTAATGTCATTACTAAGTGAATAATATGTTATAACTGGCCATTTTTTTACCCCCGACCCAAAAAGAGGGGTATTATTATTTTGACGTGTGTATCTGTGTATCTGTCTGTGGCTTCGTAGCTCCTAAACGAATGAACCGATTTCAATTCAGTTTTTTTTTGTTTGAAAGATGGCTTGATCGAGAGTGTTCTTTGAATCGAAGAAAATCAGTTCAGCCGTTTGAAAGTTATCAGCTCTTTTCTAGTTTTCTTAGAGGTTTTTGTGTCGGGGGTTCTTTAAATTTTGAGTTATTAATAGAAATTGGTCACTAGATATAGGTACTTTCAAAAAAGATTTTGCTTGATCTTCCTTTTTCCACTCAGCGCACTTGGTTTCTTGTTGACATTAAAACGATAAAAAAAAAATACTTATACATTTAAATCAAATATTTGTCACAGCGATAAAAGAACAAAGTGTTGTTGTGTAGTAAAAAGTTTAATCTAACCTAACGGTTACCAGTTTGTCCCTCGGGATGGAAAAGTTTCGGGTAAGGTTGCGTTGAATTTTATTTCGATTGCTCTGCTTACTGCGGGCGCTCGTCTACGAATACATTTGAATACATTGGAGAGAATCAAGTCGGATATCAATATTTAGTAACACCGTATCTTCGAACTAGCACGCTTGAACCTCTTGACGTAATTTTGATACCATCAACGCAACTGGCGGTTTTATTGGAAAAAGCTCAGTATTGTATCGATCATGATACTAATATTATAAACTGTTTTCGAGAAAAGGAAGTAATGTAAATGGTAGGCATAAGGTAAACAGGTTAACATTTAATTTTGATAGCTTAAATAAAATAAATGTTTGATTTTATTTATGCTTTAAAAATAAACGAAAAACGCCTCCGTCTTTTATTACTCGTCTAAAAATACAGTTTGTTGAACTTACTTATATTTTATAGGACCAGAAGATTGATATCAGTCGCATTCATCGGGGACGCAGTAGGTACGCTCGGCCGAAATTGTCGGCGCACGTGGGTTATCTGTATACTATTTCAGGTAACGTTGTGTGAAAAAGAAATCCCCGGTATAAAATGCGCCGGCTGGCCCTTTTCTCCAAAAGTAGTAAATTATGTATGCAATGTATTTGTATTTCGACTAATGAATTAATAAACTATTTTTAATGTTAAATTGTTTTAGAATTTTCATATATTCCTAATCCTATTATCTACGACAAAAGTTGTCATACATTTAGGGCTAGAATAGGAATCTTACGAGGCTAATAACTTTAAAATCAATTTTTTTTCCATTGTTTTATATACTTATCAATAAATCTAGATAATGATGAGACACATCAATATAATACTTAGTTTTGAGCGTACAATATCAAATAATGTAGTTATCAACCTCCTACGTTTCTATGAAGAAAGCACCGGCTTGCGTCACCTTAATGACACATCAGCGACTCTGATAGTGTAACAGTAGATATACGACTAGTACGCGCGATTGAGCATAGACTCTATGCTCAATCGCCTCTTAATTTAAATCCCGCCATTTAAATCCCTCTATGCCATAGAGGGATTTAAATGTAAAACTAAAGTCCATGTAAACTCATAAAGCACGCAGAGGTATGGCCATGTTGCTAGTTCGAGATTGCTCCACATTTATTCCAGGAGACAATAACATTATCAATCCACAGAGGACGATAGAATGATGGTTAAAATGTACCAGCTCGAAACATGAGCTGTAACTTATATAACATATAGAGTTAATTTATATAATACAGAACATTTAACACATAAGTTACTCGTATATAACATTTTGGTAAATTACCGTAACTCTGGAGTAATATTTTTCAAATCTTGTAGGTGCAGTATTAATCTGCTTCTTCAGAAATGTTAAACATAACGAATTTACTTTGAGATTTGTTTAAAATGTCTAACACGAAGAGACATATAAACTTCATCCTTATCAACGTTCTCTACGTATTAAGGTCGTTATAAAATGAACATAATTACATTCTCTGTATAGTATTTCTTTTCAGTTTCTTAAACAAAACAACTTATAACTGAAGTTTTGACAGTGTTATGAAAAATGCCATTGAAACGCTAATCTCGGACTTTTCGGTCTTTTATAAACGAGAAGAGTTTGTCTGACTTATCACATTTATTGCAAGCTGTGTTGTTCAACTGACATTAAGAACATTTGCGACCAAAAATTAGATTCGCATTCAACTGAAACGATTTATCTTTATTTTATTTTAGCGCCAGTTGAAACGGTACGGTAACGGTAAAAGTAAAACTCAGAAGATACAAGTGTAAATTAAAAATTTATGACGCCCCCGACAAGTGAAGGTTTTAGTAACTAGAAAAGAGCTGATAACTTTCAAACAGCTGAACCGATTTTCTGGGATTATAGCTAAGAACACTTTCGATCAAGCCACCTTTCCAACAAAAAAAAACTAAATTAAAATCGGTTCATTAGTTTAGGAGCTACGATGCCACAGACAGATACACAGATACACACGTCAAACTTATAACACCCCTCTTTTTGGGTCGGGGGTTAATTAAAACTATTCTTTTTACTTGTTTTTTTAACTACTCCGATCTAGTAATGTTTGCATTTGACTACAATATTATGAATGATCGATTTACTGTCGAAGTCTCGTCTGTTTATTTTGCTGCCTGACTATAGAGACTAGACTAACAACCTTGACTGTCAATTACCTAATTGTAAAAATAATACAGATAATTACACGATCATATATCACGATATATAATAATTTTAAAATTTCTAGACTGAAAGTAGTTAAACGAGCAAATTCGTAAAATCACAAAAGATTATATTTATATATATTATAAGATACATAAATATGTATCTTGATTTATCTAAAAGCAAAAGTAGTTAAAAAATTAAGGTCAAAGTTATAAACATTACCAGATTCGAGACAAAGTATCGACCACCAGGCAAATAAGTTTTCGTCACGAAAAGTAGAAAAAATTAAATTCAGTTTGCTTTGTAACATTTCATAAAAGACACGTACTGCACTTTGGCTCTCGATTTTGAATGTGCCTTGAGCTAAAATCATGTGTTAGAAAACCTGTATCATGCGCTTGGACTTTTTCGCAATGTCCCTTAGGGTTTTCGAAGGTTTTACGTTACCAGTGTTCGTTACGTGATATAAAGCCGTTTCGTATCCGACCCATTTTAAAATTGGACAGTGATAAATGTTTCATTTATGCATCGGTTTGTACGCAGCCCTCCCAAAATCTCCCAGTTTTATTGTTAGGTTATTTATATGCGCCCATTTATTTCCAGGGATTTTCTTTTGCATTAGATAAAACGGATAGAATACCTTGATAAACTCGTAAAACAGATCTGCATCTGTTTATCTGCCATGAGTATCATTGAAATATGTAATTTAAAATTCAAAATACTCCGTGCTGCCTTCAAACTGAAGCGTCTTGTACATTTGACTAGGTATAGGTATAGCTCACAGGATGAGTCCAGACGAATTCACGAAATGACTTATTAAGAGCCGTGCGTCCTTGAGATACTGTTAAGAATCAGTAATGTAACCAAGTTTACCTATGCCTACTGCGTAAGCACAGATTTTAAATAAAAGTTACTTTGGGATAGACGAGCTGGTCCGTCAACGTATAAAAGTGCGGCGGAGACGTAGGAAAGAGCGGCGTCGTCGGCGTAGGAAAGCGCGGTGTTGACGTAGAAAAGCCTGGCGTAGATGTAAGAAAACGTAGTGTCGACATAGGGAAGCGTAGCGCGCCCTTTGATCGACTTCGAAACTTGACGACACAAAAACAAAGTCAGAATCTTTGCCCATTTTATTTCATAGTCGCAGCGCAAAAATAATAGCCCATACTTCATTTTATTCTCTATTCAGGTCATGATAATATTCAAAAACATTGAATCCCACCAAAAACATTTCATGTAAAAAGTTAGCCAAGACTCACAAGTTCATAATGTTTTCACTGTTAAAAAGTTATGAGATCTCTAGTAGAGCCAAGCCCCTAGCTGAGCTTAGATTTGTGCTGGCCATGGGACCTATCCCAAGTCCAAAGTAATATAGCTCTTAAATGTTCTTGACTATACCACATTTATAACAATAAATAACAAATCACTCTACTTACAAGCTCTGATTCTACAAACCCTACATCTTGGTAAAAAAAAAGACGGCTTGGCCGTTTAATAACTTTTAACGTTTAATATGTTATGTCATGTAATAGTTTTACGAACATTAAACGGCCAAGCCGTACGTATGCCCCCCGCATTGCCAATTTCTTAATTTTCCTGTAGTTTGTATGCAATTTCTAGTCTACATACCAAATTTCAGCCTTCTAGGACTTCTGGAAGTACCCTAGAATTACAGACTATGAATAGTGATGATCATCAGTGAGGGACGAAAACGGCGTATTTTAGGTATCAATAAATCTGTAACCATAAAAGCTAGATATTTGATACTTAGTATATTTGGTATATAGTACACCTTATACTGAAAATTTCAGCTTTCTAGCGCCATCCAGACCGAAGTTATGACGGGTCGAAAATACGGCGAAACACTTCGAGAAAAAGGTACTACGTAGCGCCCCGGCCGCCGTTTGGCTCGTCTTGGCGGGGGCACTACCGTGCCCCCTGATAAAATATCAATAGAAATCAGAGCACAACTTTTCAGCGTCTGTCAACTGCCAAGTCAATTAACAAATTGGCCGACGACAATGATTGATTGAAATGAAGTGCAAATTTATGGACCTATAAAAAAGACGGAGGCAAAGCTGTTGGTGAATTTTGCATAATAAAGCCCTGTTCAGTTGTAATGTCGTTATATACATAATGCTTCCGCATTTTTTTTAATATGAGATAATTAAGAAAATGGTCAATTTTGTTATTTTAATGATTGATATTAGAAACATGAACGTAGATCCTTCTCTGGGCTAACCTGCTTTGGTCAATATTTTTAATCCACCCAATCAACTGGTTTTGACGAAGTTTGGTACAAAGATAGCTTTACATCTCGGAGACGACTAAACACTACTTTTTTCTGGAAATTCAAAGAGTTCCCACAGGTTTTTAAAACCTTGAATCCACGTGAACGAGGTCTCTGGCATCATCTAGTCTAGTATACTTATATAACTTTATTAAATCTCGGTTTAAAGTAAATAAATAAATAAAATTAAATCGTTCAGTAAACTGTTACGAGCGTATAAAACTATACGTGGTGGTTAGCTGACGTCATATATAAGGATTAATGAGGTTTAATTATATGACCTTTTTGCTCTGTTCACGTTTAATCGCAATTGGGTTTTCGGGGCACGTCCTCTATACTGCCGCTCGATGCAATATCATTGTATTACGGAAAATAATTGTTTGAAATTGGTTTTCAAAACTAATTTAATCGTAATTAACAAACCATAGCTTAAACTTACCAAGTTATGAAGACGGAAATGAAAACAAAAAAAAAACAAGATTTTTTTAACAATGTGAAAATGTGTCTGTTCGTCTGTCACCTTTTTACACCCCGATCGCAGATCTAATCGTGCCGAAGTTAACACAGAGATTCGCAATTTGGAAACTTCGCCCTTGTGGAATTTGGTTTCGAAAAAAACCCATGGGAACTCTTTGATTTTCTTTCGGGACAAAAAGTGTCCATTTACACAATTATGTCCATCCCCGGAATGCATCCTATCTGTTTACCCAATTTCATCAAAATCGATTAAACCGATGACCGTGAAAAGCAGACAGACGATATACACACTTTTGCATTACATTTACACATTACATACACATTACGACTGACGCCTTAATATAGTCTGTTAAAGAAATAATAATAATATGACCCAGTTAATTCTCAAGCAGAAAGTAGATCGATATGTCAAAGAAGATATCAAATTCAAGAAAAAAATGCGTAGCTAGCTGAAACATCCACTCCGCTCGACTATGTGGAAAATGTAATAAAGCTACATGAATAAGAAATTCAATTCTGTTATACTCGTAGAACGCCACTCCGTCGTCTAGGTAACGTTCGTAGTAGGTACATGAGATAAACGTTTCTTAAAATTGAATAAACATCTTTATATCAACAAAAGTAATAAAAAGGATAGGTTTATTGTTTGCCTTGGCGAAATTTCAGTTTGGCATTTTAGATTCAGGGTTTATGCACACTTGATCTTTTCGACAATCACAATCTCCGTCTCGTATTCTTGACGCAATCATGATCAGTAGTTTGGACGCAAAATAAGCGATACGCCTATACGTTAGATAGGCAGGCGTTACTTTGCAGAAGTCCATGATATACAAGGAACCAAAAGCTTAATTTGCTATAATCCGCTGAAACAGACAAATCTGTATGGTGCAACTACCATCCCACTGATAAACATGCAGGAAAAGCCAGCCACCAAGCAAGCAATACGCACCAACACCACGCAGCACCACACAAATCCCAAAACCACTCGACGCGCGTTTCGCCCCAACACCGGAGCATCTTCAGGAGATGTAGGCCTTACAATGCCCAATTGCAAAGAATTTGATCTAAGATACCCGAATGACATGATAATTACTTGAAAATTGCGTAGGAACGTAACACGCCCAAATTGTAGTGCTACGTCGGATAACTCAGTCAGTAATTCAGCGTAGGAGGTTATCAGCTGAATATATAGATACGAGTATCTGCCAACGATCGTAAAGTCCTGTTTCTAGAGGTGAAAATTAAGTTCTAACAGGTGCCGCCGACACACTAAATTTTCATTAAACTGTGTTATTGTTCGGTTAGCTTGGTAAGGGAGTGACCGGTTAGAATAAAGACATAGTTAAAAAAAATTACATTATGATCCACCCGTCCGCCTCCCATTCAGGAAGTCGGAGGTTCGGTCCCGGGTATGCACCACTAACTTTTTGGAGTTACGTGCGTTTTAAGCAATTGAATATCACTTGATTTGACGGTGATGGAATATAACGTGAGGAAACCTGCATGCCTGAGAGTTCTCCACAATGTTCTCAAAGGTGTATGAAGTCTGTCAATCTGCACTTGGCCATGGTGGTGGACCGGTGATGGGTTGATCATGATGATCATGATAAGTGTGTAAAAAATTTATAACGAATATTGTTGCGGGTTGAAAATCTACTGAAAATAATAGTTTGAGAGAGTGTGAGCCAAAGTAACTTATTTCTCAGTAATTTATTCAATAAATCGTTAAAAGTTCCAAACTTTTAAATTCGAATTTCACTACGTTCTGGAACATTTTCAATGTAATTTATTTTATAAATTGCCTCTTAACTTTAGATTATTCACATGTCGCCAAAATGCGAAATGATCAACTGAGTGAGAAACTTAATTTATAGTCCTTAATTAATGGGTTAGTTGTGAGAAAACTCATCATCATCGTCATTGTTGAGCTATGTCAGTTACTCTAGTTCTCCTATGAATCTCTTCATTTCTGAAATTTAGAACATTGTAATTTCACTACTTTTTTTAAAAGAATATTAGCCATATTAGTCATGACTAATATTCCCCTTTCCCCTCCAACTAAGCCTAAAGCTTGTGCTAGGAGTGGGTACGACAATAGTGCAACGTGTGGGGTTTGAACCGCCGACCTTTTGGATTTCAGCCCACTCCTTAACCGTTGAGCTATTGAGGCTATAATTAATTTTAATTATGCAATCCAAAAAACATATTATAATGTCTGGTATAATCTAATTTCAACTTTCAAGCATAATCTGTAAGCCAATCTTTACGGGTACAAAGATGACCTGCATGCGAGAGACGGATATTGTAATTTTTTTAGAAAACAATCCAGACGGACGAACTTAGTCGGTCGATCGTCAGATAGTTTTAGAATAAGCTTAGATCTAGACGATATTTAATATGGCATACAGTAATTACGATAACTTACTCATGCATTAAATAGTAAAAATTAAACCAATATCATTGCCCACCATGACTCGAACCAAGATCGTGGTGAGAGTGACCGCAAGCAGTCATTGATGAAATTGTTCTGGCTGGAGTTTGTGCCTCAACAATTTCCAACAACTGACCGCGGTATTTTGATTTCTCCATATACCTATATTATCATTCTCTTTTTAAATTGATTTGCGCTTTTAATTATACTTTTCCATCATTCACTACTACTCATATGCAGGGTGTAATTTGAACGCTTGCCTAATGAATAATTCAATACCATAGTAACCATTTACCTTATACCTGTAATGTATATATTAATGATATAGTATTTTTCAAACCGTAATGTATAGCGTGCAACTCTCGAGGTCATTGCTCCGCCTACGACGTAGCATTGACACCGTGGCACGCAACGTTTCTTGACCTGCAGCGTAATTCGGATGGTTTATTTGCAATACATTGCGAACTTTTAAAACATACAGGATTTAAAAAAAATTTCATCAGTACTATCACCTGTCTTCGTTTTTGCTATCGTTATAATAACATCCTGTATAATAAAATGTCTTGGTTGGTTTGTTGGTTATCCTTTAATCCGCAACGGAGCAACGGATCAACATAGTGTGCCTGACGTGATGACGTGGTCTACTATTTATCCCGAAAATACAAAGGGCTCCTACGGGATTTTTAAAAACCTAAATCCACGCGGACAAGGTCACGGCACCAGCTAATTGGTTATATTAGAATGGCTTACCCAAATGAGAACAAAAACCAAACAACAACTTGGCTGTCGGTTGACCACTGCACACACCCGCTGATTTATTTAATGTTGCTCAGCCTATCTCAGTTCGTTAGTGCCTCAACTATTCTCAAACTCTGTGGTTGACCGCAACAAACTGTTATCCGTGAAGTGGGAACTGGGAAGACTAGCCACATTAGTGAAAATAATCTATGGTTACTTTCATGTGCCTCAAATATCATTAACCATACTTAGTAAATGCGAAAAATATGTGTGTGTTTGTTGGATCGTCTCTCAATAACGTCGCAACGTAGACGTGACTTTTTGCATGGATAAGGTATATTGAAGGCCTGATAAGTGGTACAGATTATATTTGATCACGGAAAATTAAAGAGATCTCACGGGATTCCTAAAACCTGTCATAAAATAAAATAAAATATGAAATCCATTTTATGTTATCATTATCATATTATAGGCGCAATACAACGAAGGAGTTGTTAGGCTCATAACTTCCAGTTTACCTCAACTATGCTCAAGATTCCGACTATGTTATGCAAGTGCATTCCTGTTAGTTACTGTTCTCAGTGTATAAGTAACTAACCTTAGAATGGAAATAACATGTATAGTCCGCGATAGATTGAGATGGCAATACCACAATTGGGTTACATTTTAAGATCTCTTCTATTTTCGTGCATTTTGTATCTTTTGTCTTGTTTGTCCCTTCAGCGAGAATAGTAGGTATTTGGGTAGTAGGTAATTATAGAGGAAAATATGAACATAACCTATAATATAATATTATCATTGTTACCAACCAATTAATTGCAAATCAGGTCTACACAACAAATGTACCTAATTAAGTGAACATAATTGAGTCGACAATTCCGGAGGTCACTGAGGCATTGTTGGTATGCCCATTCATTCATTCACGCCTATTGAGACGACGACGCTCGCTCTGGATTTGTGTTAACTTAGTTATGCCTTCTGTAACTTCATTAACTAAACTAATGCGATATTATTATCAATCCGAACATTTAGACAATTGTTTTTAATATGTTAATCATATAGTATAAATTGTATATAAGCTATTGTACAAATTATCGCTTTAAAAACGTGAAAAGGTTGTAACATTACCATTAGACTACAACATGGGGTAATCCAAGGGGCGGACCATCAAATTTCTGAAAAGCCGGCAACGCATGGGCAGTTCCTCTGGTACTGCAAATGTTCACGGGCGGCGGTAATCAACATTAATTTACAAGACTAATTTACTCGATTTTTCAATTTTCTAGTTTCTTATATATTACGCACGAAGTTGCCTCAAAAGCCCTAAAATAGGGATTTTCAAGGGCCATAACTTTTAAAATAAATACAATTTTATTGTAATTAACTATTGTTTTAGGGCATAGATAATGGAGAGATAAATCGATATATGGCTTAGTTATAGATCTAGAAAAATAAAAAAATAGATAGGCGTAATACGTTTGTATGGAGATGCGTATATATTAAAGTTTTCTCTTTTTTGGTATGTAGAGCAAAAAAGCAGAGACTTTGTTACTTAATATACGGAAAGTCACGGACCGTACGAGCGGCCCTCGCATGCATAATATGCGAACTTTTGGAAGACCCATAACCGAATATAAAGTTACAGCTCCGCATAATGTTTTGTACCTATCTATACTAGTTCTTATAGCCAGATTAAACGCTTGGATTCGGTTGGGTTTTATTTGGTGGAAATGTTTTCGTAATAGTTAACATTGAAATAAAACATGACCAAATTATAGCGCTGTGTCAGAAAACTCCAGTCAGCCAATAAAATATGTTCAGATAGGAGGTTGTCAGCTAAACAGGGTAGGTATCTACCAACTATCGTAAAGTCTTGGTTTGTTAAGTTTCTAGAGGTGAACATTAAGTTCTAACAGGTGCCGACGGCACACTAAATTTTCATTAAACTGTGCTATTGTTTTTGTTGTGCTGGCTTGGTAAGGAAGCGACAAGTTAAAATAAAGTCACAGTTAAATTATTTTACATCATCATTGCCATACAGAATGAGAAAGGCTATCCGCCACACTGGCCAAATGCGGATTTGCAGACTTTATACATCTTTGATTATTATGGGGAGCTCCCAGGCATACAGGTTTCCCCGCGAAGTTTTTTTAACCCCCGACCCAAAAAGAGGGGTGTTATAAGTTTGACGTGTGTATCTGTGTATCTGTCTGTGACATCGTAGCTCATAAACTAATGAACTGATTATAATTTAGTTTTTTCCGTTTGAAAGGTGGCTTGATCGTGAGTGTTCTTAGCTATAATTCAAGAAAATCGGTTCAGCCATTTGAAAGTTAACCGCTTTTGTTTTACTTACTGTAACCTACACTTGTCGGGGGTGTTATAAATTTTTAATTTACACTTGTTTCACTGTTAAAGTAAGTGATGATATTTAATTGCTTAAAACGCACATAGCTCAGTGGTGCGTGCCCGGGATTGAACGCCGACCTCCCGAATTAACCGACGTCTTAACCACTAGGCTATCACATGAGCTATTTGTAATTTTTAAATGTTATAACTCAAAATTTAAAAACCCCCGACACAAAACCCTCTATAAGAAAACTAGAAAAGAGCTGATAACTTTCAAATGGCTGAACCGATTTTCTTCAATTAATTATTATAGTTAAGAACACTCTCGATCAAGTCACCTTTCAAACAAAAAATACTAAATTAAAATCGGTTCATTCGTTTAGGAGCTACGATGCCACAGACAGATACACAGATACACACTTCAAACTTATAACACCCCTCTTTTTGGGTCGGGGGTTAAAAACATTGGAAATGTATCAATATACCTACCTGTCATTTTTGCGATTGCTACCAATAGAGGCTGTTTGTGTTTGTTCACAAAGCTTTGTGAGCTGCATTGGCTCGGCTTTATAGCCGATCAAAAGTAAACCTAGACGAGCACTATCATCCTAAAACTAGCATAACACGATCTACGTCTTGAATAAAATTATGTAAATCACGAAGTATCCCAGTAACCCTGTAAGTTAGTTAGGTCAGCAGGTAATTAATATTCTTGACAAATGTACTTGGCCTCTTTCCACCAAGAAATAGATGATCATATTATGGTCATGAAGTGATTTTCGGGTTACCTATTTAAGTAAGTATAAAAAAAAAAAACTAGATGATGCTTGCTACTTTTCCTCCGTTAGTTTTTTTTTTAATTCAGTGAAAACCAAATGACAAAATCAGTAAAGTAGATAGGCCATGAAAAGTTAACAGACAGACAAACACACTGTCGCATTTATAATATTTGTACGGATGTTATCGTACTAAATGATACAAGTTTACCTTTGTGAGGTCTGTTTTCGTAAATAACAGGTAGATATGTTGGTGTACATAATATACCAAACCGCATACTTCAGTTCACATGCCAATTTAGAACCTCAAGCTGTCTTGGCTCACCAAAAGCCAGAAGTCTTATTTTAAACTAGAGGATGCCCGCAGCTTCGCCCGCGTGGATATAGGCTTTAAAAATTCCTTCGGAACTTTTTATTTTTCAGGACAAAAGTAGCATATTCGTAACAGCCTGTCCCCGAGATGAAGCCATCTTTTCGCTGTACCAAATTTCGTAAATATACATTTAAACGGATGGTCCTTTTAAAATTCCGTGGGATCACCAGGATTTAGGAATACAATTCCTTGCAGCATCAGGATTGAGGAGTTGGGTCCTCGAGGTCAACGACAAAGTCTTTACTTGGTATAGGTATGTCCAATATCAATTTCTCCGAAGATTAGCCCGTTCAAACAGACAGACAGACAGACAATCGGGGTGGGGACGCCCCGCACACCCGCACCGCTATGCGGGTGTGCGAGGCGTCCTCCTTTCCACGACTCACCTCATATCTCGATTGCCATGTCAACCTGTCGCGAACTGTTGACCTATCGCGAACTGTAGACCTATCAATTTAGTTTAGGGATGGTGTACAACTGAATTAGCACCAATGTAGCTACTAAACACAGTTTATTTCAAAATGTGTATATAGCATCAAAAATAGTTTACTGGGGCAACATTTACGTTCACTATTTTCTTATTAAAGTCTTAAACAGTAATTTTCTTAGCTCCAGCTACGTAGCTTAGATTGGAAAAGTGGAAAATTTGTTACTTAATATATGGTAACTCGAGGACCTTACGAGCGTCCCTCGCATGTGTAATATGCGAAGTTTCAGAATACCCTCCTCAGCGAATATAAAGTTACAGCTTTCGACAAAATTATGTACTCACTCGTATATCGTCTTATACTAAGCTTTGGGTTCTGATATTTCACAAGCTTTCCTTAGAGAGTACCTATACACATAGAAAGAGCTTAAGGGGCTTTAGACCATAATGATGGGCAAAATTGAGGGAAAGAGAAGCAACGGTAGAAGAAGAAAGTCGTGGAATGGAAACGTGCGAGAATGGACTGGGATAGCCAACGTAGCACAACTTTTCCGTTTCACGAAAAATAGGAAATTATACGGGATGGCGGTCCCTGATCTTTTTAGCAAATTGCAATGCTGTTAGATTGCTAGAATGCTATTTGTAGAAATCGACCAAATAGAGTTACTCATAGAGTGTTGGGTTTTTGTAAATACTGAGATGCAGCACCCAGCTCTCAAAATATGGATACTACTTAGATTTTATGGTTAGATTATGTAAACTTTATTTTTGCCGGTTTCAGTCTTTTTATCCATACTAATATTATAAATACGAAAGTGTGTCTGTCTGTCTGCTACCTTTTCACGGCCCAACAGTTTAACCGATTCTGACGAAATTTGGTACAGGGCTAGCTTATATCTCGGGGACCGACATAGGCTACTTTTTATCCCGGAAA
The DNA here is from genome assembly GCF_905333055.1 of Maniola jurtina. Classification (NCBI taxonomy): domain Eukaryota; kingdom Metazoa; phylum Arthropoda; class Insecta; order Lepidoptera; family Nymphalidae; genus Maniola; species Maniola jurtina. Next base: position 10,799,706 of record NC_060030.1, read on the forward strand.
ATCAAACAGTTCCCACGGGATCTTTAAAAACCTAAATCCACGCGGACGAAGTCGCGAGCATCGCCTTAGTCATGATATAATTAAATTTTAATATTCTTAAGGTTAACCAAAAGCGTTGTTGTAAGGCTGCGATTATACCTGTAAGTTTTACTCACGTAAGTAGTTTTCGTAATTAATTGACAGCTTTAGTAATATGAATGTACGATATAATAATTATAAGGGTGACTGTTTACATTAGCAAAATTTGTCGTTAGTTAATCATGTAAGTTATTCACGTGAGTAAAACTTACAGATGTATCCGCAGCCTTATGTGAATAGCAAAGTTACTTACTACATACACAACTGACGGACTTCTTAGTGATAAAGTTGCTTGGACGTTATCAACTTTGTATTCAACAGCTCACAAGATAGCGTAGCAACTAGTTACATTATATATTGTATACTGTATCTTCTCCGTACAAATCGCTTTCCGAACTGGTTAATAGTCCTGACATGGCAGTAGCACCAGTTGTTCGACATAAAATAAAGACTTCATTTTAAATATCAATGCTTTCAAAGAAGCTTCAGACAAAATTCAGTGTTACATTTTGATTTGCAAATCACGTGACAGCTAAAACCTGTATTAAATAAATAAAAAAATAGTTTACTAATTAAACGAGCTATTAACTTATTTAAAGACTTAAAACTTGCCTGCAGATTTCTCTGCTCGCTCACAAGCTTTCATAGCTTTCGAACTAAAACACAAAACAAACGTCTATTCGAAACGGTAATATCCATAGTAGGTAGTTACTGAAAATAAAACGTGGACGTGTTGAAATTCTAAATTAACATGTTTTAAGAAACGTATCAGCTCTTCGTTCACGTTATTGGAGACGTCGCCACATCGACATAGACGGACGGGTGTAGACGGTCGCGTAGAATGCGAAACAAGACTTATTGGGAACGATACTTCAGTGTCCCGCAAGGCAAGCCTGAACTCATTTAACTACATTACGCGACAGGTTCAGATGGCAACCGAGGTATGAGGCGGGTGGACGCTCCGCACACCCACACATCTCCCGTTGCGCTAGTCGGCTGTGCGAGTGTGCCCGCATTCCCCATCTCCACCCGATTGCCATCGGTACCTAACTATATGTAATACCTATAAGATGATAATCTAAACGAGGATTTCCTATTTTTTGGTAGTCTGTTAAAACGGAGTCCACAAATCCTTTTTTCCTAACAGAAGTTTGTATTTGGCAAGGAGCCAAGCGCATAGCAATCTTCTAATCGAATTTTTCCTCTCACCTGATAAGGAATAATGCAGTCTAAGATAAACCGTTAGTAAACGGGAATATTGTTTCTTGAAATTCCCAAATCGAGGGAGAGTGCTGCGAAAATGTGGCTCGTTTTTATGTACAGTATCTTTAGGTTTTCCGAAGGGTGTTATCCCTCAGTCCGTCTGTTTTCTCTGTCAACGGGCTGTATCTCATGAACCGTAATAGGTAGAGAGTTAAAATTTTCAGTGTGTTTTTCTATTATCGCTATAACAACAAACAATAAAATACCACGATGGCGAATTTTACTATGGCTGCCAAGTAAATTTTGTTAAAAGTAAAACATAGTGTTACAGCTTGTAAGATGGTATGTAACCCTTTGTGTCTGACACAAATTTGACCGGTTTTGTTTCATGGTATATATAACCTTCTTGCCCGACAGGAAAGTAATTAATCAGAGCGGCCATTTAGGAGTGGACTGTTGAAACTTTTCTAATTAATTTTATTTTACCACAGACTTTAACAGTATGTAGCTTCATTGATATTCCTCAGAGGTCCGTTAAGGCCCTCATTTGAGTGAGCACTTAACGATAATTTACGGTTTAATTATAAGATCCATTGTAAAAACTTGGGGAGTGCAAGTGAGAGGTGAAATTTATATCCCAATGGAATAGTATAAAATTGGTGATATTTATTTATTTTTCGAGTAATTTTGCTTAAAAAGACTTCAAGTCCAGTTTCATTTCAGTTGTAGTGTATTAGGTATACTGGTGAAAAGCTGATAGCACAGAGGTTACGAGGTCGGCCTCCTAGTTGCCCTTAATTTCACTTGCCTTATCGGAGAAGGAAAACATCGTGAGTAAACCTGCATGCCTGGAAGTTCATCATAACGTTCTCAAAGGTGTGTGAAGTCTGCAAACCGCACTTCGCCAGCGTGGTGGACAGTGGCCAAACCAAAATGGTCTGAAAGGTGATCCTTGCTCAGTCAAGAGCCAGCGATGGGTTTATTTTTTGAAATAATAATATCTTTTCAATAGTCTTTCAAATTCTAGTTGAGTCGGTGACCAAACCGTATTTCCCCTATTCCCATTTGACACGTTCCAGCCCTATCGTTACTATTCAAGAAATTGCAAAAGTTTTCGGACCTTCCTTTTCCTCGTAAGTTTCGCTCAGTTTGCAAATAATGCGATGTATTTTAACATGGAATTAGATCACGTTCCGTGGGATTCGGAGATGCAAAAGAGAAATGGACAAGGTACTGAGGGCTCACTGTAACAAAGGGACATGATAAAAGCATTTACGGTAGATTGTTGTTTGTTCGAGCTCAATGAGCAAAGTCTAATATTATGTAAGTAAGTATGTATGTATAACAAATTCCACCCAAGTAGTGCCTGGTGGATCAGGTAATATTCTAGAAAATTACTTTTTTCTCATATATTTACACAATCGTATATAATTTATAAAACCGTGGCTTACTAAAACCTAATTAAAATTGCTATTATATGTTTACCTTTTTGACGCAAAATATTCAAAGAAAATTTTGCAATGAATATTTTTGATATTAACATTATGGTAATATTGCCTTTGATAAAAAGTGGTAAAGGACAACGCAAAAAAATTGCCGTCACTGCTCAGTCGTAAAGGACGTAACTGCTGTCGGTCGTGAATAGATAATAAGGGTTTATTAACGTTTCTTGCCTTTATTTTGCAATCTTTTGTGTTCATGTTGTTTATTCTTTCACTTTATCGGTATTAAACCTAAATCTTGTCAAAGCTAATAAAAGCAAAATGAAATTGCTCAGTTAAAGCTTAAGTGATAATATAACGATCGGGTCCCTGAATTTAGTTTATAATAAGTGTTAATATTATAAATGCGTAAGTGTCTGTCTGTATTTACTTACGGCCCAACAGTTGAACCAATTTTGATGAAAGTACGCAGTTAGCTTACATCCCGGGGAAGGACATAGCTACTTTTTATCCCGGAAAATTAAAGTGTTCCAGCGGGATTCTTAAAGGCCCATCCGTTTAACTAATTTATATGTTTGTAATGGAGGTAGCTTGCATACCGGAAATTAACATAGGTAGTTTTTTATCCCGGAAAATTAAAGAATTCCCACGGGATTTTCAAAAAACTTAAATCCGCAAGGATGAACTCGCGAGCATCATCTAGTAATATTATTAACTGTTGGCTGATCCAGCATGTTAGGTATAGATATTACTATATAAATTAATTTTAATAAGTATTCCCAAAAACAAAACAATTCCAAAAACTTATCGCAACTTTGGTCAAGAATTTACGATATAATATTCAACATTGCTCGGACGAAACCTAACCACCGTAGAATCGGATGTATTAGATTGATTCGGGAGCAAGCCACTTGAATGGAATTCAACATTCGTAACTGCTTCGAACTATGCTATGAAAGCCTCGAGGTCTGTGTTATGTTCAAAATTCACCAAGTTTTAGATTAATCGATATCCTGCGGTACGATAGAACAAGTTAATTCCGTACTTTGAAGGAACTAGTTTCTCCATTTGTCCGCAACACGCCGAGCTTCATCTTGATAAATTGAAAATGACCGCGTTAGCTGGATTCATAATTTTATAATTTTCCACTTAAATAAACAAGAAAATGTAGGTCAAGGCTATACTCTGCTAAGTCACTACTATAGCGAAGTATTTCTGAACTATAGGTAGGTTTATTCATTTCTTTTAAATTGGCGAGCATTTCACAATTCTTGCCATAGAAAATAAACGTGGAACCAGGTGAAACTCGCTCCAATTAAGTTATAGTTACTTCTAAAGACTTTTGAAACTCGTCGCCCTATTTATTTATTTAAACATATATCTATAGGTGTGTACGAAGAATGTGCTGTATTAAATTTATTATTAAAATATTACAGAGACCTGGTAATCAACATAAGAATTTAGTGTTTGATTTATTAAGAGATGATGAATAATTATGTTTCTTTTATCACACTAATATTATAAAGGAGAAAGTTTGTGTGTGTGTGTGTGTGTGTATTTTTGTTACTCCTTCACGCAAAAACTACTGGATGGATTGGTTGAAATTTAAAATGGAGATAGATAATATCCTGGATTAGCACATAGGCTACTTTTTATCCCGGAAAATCAAAGAGTTCCCATGGAAATTTTAAAAAACCTACATCCACGCGAACGAAGTCGCGGGCATCAGCTAGTCTGAAATAAAGTATGTTCATGATAATAATAGTGTTCTTAGTGGAAAAACAATTGTGTATGTAACTGCGTGTGTGTTGCCAACTACAAATGGTTAGTTAAAACTTTGAGACCCCTGAGGCTGCTTAAAGAGGTTTCGTAAGTTGTTACTATACCTACATAAAATATACTATTTCGGTTAAGATCTTGAGATAAAACAAAATATTACTTATATCCATTCGTCATCATCATTGTTAACTGATTGCTATCCTCTACTGTACAATGTACATAGGTACGTTATAGGGAATAGCATACACCATGGACCATGGTCTTGCGCCGCCTGGATGCAGCGACTGCCTACAACTCGCTTGATGTCGTCCATCCACCTAGTGGAAGGTTTGCCATCACTGCGCTTCCTGTGCGAAGCCGTCGTTCCATACCTTGGCACTCTAATGTAGCATGTGCCCTGCCAGTTGAGTTGTTGGAGCAGCTGAGCTTGGATGAGTCCTGAATGTTCGAGATATTCGACAAATCGATATATATCATCGAGAATCGCAGCGTTTCCTGTCAGAAGCTACAATTCGGATTTGGCTGTCGCAACGCAGTTAATTTGTTATTCTGTTTTTTTCAGTCTTTGAATTAAAAAGTTACTACTTTTTAAAATTGACAAGAACAATTGTTCAACAATTGTTTTCTAAACAAATTCATAATTATTTTGTTTTTTCTAATCTAAAACTCTTAAATTAATGCATCAAAATGCTAAGCAATCTCGAAAAACTTTTCAAATATGAATAATCTAAATAAGGTAAATATTATTTCTCGTCGTTCAAAATAAATCATAATAAAGATCAATTTTAATGGAATATTTTAACTTATGTTTTGTTTTATATTTATACACGACTTAATTTACACCTTAAGTTACTCTATTTATGCTCTACTTTGTAGGTATTTTCACCTTCGTTTAGTACTTGAACATCTAACATAAAATACGGTTTAAATATTCTTTAGACTCGTAACTTCCATCTGAATTTTAATTTGTGACATTATTCTCAACGCTTTGATCTTGGATGTAGGCTGCCTGTAGTAGCTTATTCTAATTTATTCAAATCCATTTTACAGTATCAGTGAAGGGTTTAAGTCCTCCTAATCTGTGATCAATTTGAAGTTGATTTTAATTTTAGAGATTGTATTATAAACAGGATAAGAACCGTATCAAACGACTTTATGTAAATTTGAACTTGATAGGTATTAGTTTACCTATTAATTTATAGGTTCAGGGTATGAGAAATTAGGATATACATAGGATAGCAACCTCATTATCACCTGATAGACGTCCACTGCTGGACGTAGATCTCTCTTGTAGGGACTTCCACACGCCACGGTCTTGCGCCGCCTGAATCTAGCGGCTCCTTGCAACTCGTTGGATGTTGTACATCCACCTAGTTGGGGGGTTTTCAATGCTGTGCTTTCCGTACGAGGTCGCCATTCTAGTGAGACCTTGGGACCCCTACAAGTAAATTAACTATTAGTTTAATTGATTGATTTTTTCATTTTAAACTCAGATAAAGTATGCCATCTTCAAAGTTTGGAGTTGTACTAGACTATTTCAAAGCCAGACTTATCTACTAGCTACACAATGTTTACGCCAACGGTTTATGCAAACAAATGAATTCATTGTAAAAGACAAACAGCCGTTTGGATTGCTTGGAACTTGGGGGCCCAAAGGCCACTTAAAACTTGACTTCGTTATTCAGAGTCCTATTATGAAGGTTGATAAGGTTTACAGATATCCCTATAATACTGTAGAGCAAATAATATATCTAATATTATATATATGAATGAAATTATTTATGCAGGATTAGATAAAACATTCAAAATAAATTATATTTATTTATAATGTAGGACTTGCTAGTGTGTCTTATGCTACGTCTGTGACAGTACCACCACACTCGGTTTGGAATGCAGATTCTACTGATATGCCACTGATTCAATATTTGTTAAATATAATAATTGAAGAATTGATGTACGATGAATATCTTCCGGAAATATTAAAACAAGTAGGTACTCTTAATTTGAAATAGGTAATATTGTTTCCTATTAACTAGGTACGTACTTATTTATTTTAAACACATAGATAGCATAGAAATATAAGAACCTAAGAAGGCAACTTTGTATAAACCGAGCCAAAAAATATATGTTATGCATTAGACACGATAAAATGGATCATGCCTAAAGCTCTTATAATATTTTAATTTTTAAACACAATTTCACAAGTGTTAATTTAATCACAACTAAATGGTTGAAACAGCTTTCATAGAACAATATCATTCGCATCTTTTCCGTCCTACGTGACATGGGTGGAGTAATTAATTACATTTAAAACCACTTAGCGCTTATCGTCAATATGTAATTTAAATGTAGGGATGTAATTAAAATTATAAGGTTCATTTTACGTGTGTAATTTTATAGACCACTAGCTGATGCTGATTAAGGTTTTTAAATCCCGTGGGGACTAAATTTTTCGGGATAAAAAGTAGCATCCAGGTCTTTAACTATACCCGTGCAAAAATTCACGTCGATCCGTTCCTCTGTTACGACGTGATTGAAGGACAAATCAACAAACAAACTCACTTTCACATGAACTACATGGGTAGTGATTTCAAGTCTGAACGCAGACAAAAAGATATACCTATTATTCAGACTTAAATACAAGATAACGTAACACGTGGTAGGTGGCTTCGATTCGTTTGTGTCGTATAAAATACTTACTCTTAAATTCAAATTGGAAACTTATATCTAAGTGTGGTTACTTGGTACGGTAAACTCGTTAGAAATTTTTGAGTTGGAAGGTACTTGAGAAACTTCGAATGTAGAATACTATTTGGAAGTTGTAGGTATTACTTAGTGGGCAAGTAAGTATTATATGAATTAAAAAAATATAGAAATGAAAATGTACGTGTTTTCTAATATTGTACAAAAATCTCTACTAAAATGACCCACTTTAATCTCTAATAATATGTGGCCTTAATCATTTCACATTTGTTTTTATTGTGAACAAAAAATATTTTTTTCGTATTATTTTGCTTAAAATATTTACTAAACGGAGAACGGCTGATTAGATTTAACCTATAAAATTGCGTTTCATTAAGTTAATTATTCGATGCTAACGATTTCTGTGTATTCTGTATGCCATGTACATAAGAGGTCTTTTTTCTCAAATAATAATAAACTAAAACTGAATTAATAATAATTAAAATAATTAAAGCTGGTTTGCTTATTTAACAGAAGTTAAAATGATTATATCACTAATACTTAATACTATGTAAAAGTCTGTCAGTTTAATCACGCCGCAACGGCGCGCAAAGTAGTGTGGGGCATCCTTTGGAACTGGATTAGGAAGGTTGAAGACCAGATGTGATGCTTGGTGCTTTGGCAAAGGTGTTTAGCAGTGGACGTCCGCAGGCTGAAATGATGATGATGGTGAACGGTTATCACCATCACCTGTATAATCAAAAATATCTGTTTGGATGAACCTAGTTTAACAGAGAATAATCTAGATAATTAGCTCTGAAAGTCCGAGTTAGTAGAGCTTTAGGTAGGAGTAGATAGAGAAACAAATAACTTCGCTGTAAAGGATTAACTACTGGCTGAAGCTTAGACCCCCGAGGCCATTTAAACTTACATGGCATCATTAGACATTATCCTTTACTGTTTCGATGGTTTCTAAGAACTCCATGTTATGTTATATCCATAGCATTTTCTTTATTAGTTTATGTACTATATAACTAACAAGTGTAAATTAAAAATTTATAACACCTCCGACAAGTGAAGGTTGTAACTCGAAAAAAGCTGATAACTTTCAAACGGCTGAACCGATTTTCTTGGATGATAGCTAAGAACACTCTCGATCAAGCCACCTTTCAAACAAAAAAACTAAATTAAAATCGGTTCATTCGTTTAGGCGCTACGATGCCACAGACAGATACACAGATACACACGTCAAACTTATAACACCCCTCTTTTTGGGTCGGGGGTTAAAAACAGAAAAACTAATAATACATGTAACCTCGTTTCCGCTGCGTGGTTTCTGCGTGGATTTTAAAATCCACTTTGGAATTTCTCAATATCCGCACTTAGTGGTGTCTAAATTAAAACGAAAACCTATGTACGTGCAAAATCTTAAGCTTTTATATCCAGCGGGTTGAGATGGTTCAGTAAAAACTCGTTTATCGTAAACGGTCAACATGATACAGAGACGTGAAAATCTGCCTGCATAGCTAGTTTACAGAGGATGGCAAACTCAAAGCTTCCACTAAAGGCGGCTGTTTTGTGCCATGGCAACGCATGCTTAACATCAGTGAACATTGGAGTTTCTTGTGTGATCTGAGTAACCATCTTCTGTTTATCTTCCTAAGATACACATTATCATAAAGAGCATGGTATTATTAATAGGTTCACTTTGTTAATGGACTATGTAACATGATCCACTCCTTGGCCGAATATTAAAGCATGAATAGGCATAGGATTTTGCAAAGCTTCTTAGTTTTTATTTAATAATCTAGCACCGTTGACATCCGCATATTAAGATTAGACTTGAGTATAGGAGTACTTATAGTGAAAGATATTTTATCGGTGAGGCTGTCATAAAACATTTCTGTAACATTAAAACTTCGTAATCATTTCTTTTAGTTTGACGAGAAGTTCATAACTCTTATACTGGATACAGAAACAAAATTGTTCCAGGTGGAAACTCGTTTCCAAACTAAAGATAAGTAAGAACTAACTAACTAAGTATATTCTGAAATAGTTTTTAGGTCTTCACACCTTTATTATGCGCATTTTCTATTAAAACCTATGTATTTGTGTTATGTATACTTACTTATATTTTTAAGTTTATATTTTAAAAATATACTTTAATGTCTGTTAAAGGATGTTGAATAAACGAAATGTATGGTGAAATATTATATAGCGGTAATCATGTGGGATGCATGGAGAAGGTACGCTAAGCCATCTCATAAGACTACTATTGTCTTTGAGTACCTACCTACCATTTCACAAGTGTCTCTTTGACGTATTAGTATCATCCATACTAATATTATAAATGCGAAAGTGTGTCTGTCTGTCTGTCTGTCTGCTATCTTTTCACGGCCCGACAGTTTAACCGATTCTGACGAAATTTGGTACAGGGTTAGCTTATATCCCGAGGACGGACATAGGCTACTTTTTATCCCGGAAAATCAAAGAGTTCCCACGGGATCTTTGAAAACATAAATCCACGCGGGCATCCTCTAGTGTAGAATATTGCGATCACGACTAGGTGAGATCACAGTCTAAGGATATCTTGTAATCGAATTGAAAAATCTTCGGCTTTTAGGTTTCCGTACCCAAAGGGAACGGAATCTTGTGTACGGAATCCTAAAAAGACTGTTTAGAGGGTAGACATTTTGAAGGTCAAAGTGGAGCCCTATTAATGTCACTCTGCGATCTGTCTGTTCGCGTGTTATAGGTAGCTCAGCTCGTAGACGAAATGAGTTAATAACCTGATTTAAAAAAAGTATCGGCTAAGTTTGTATAAAAACAAAGTGTGTAGATTTATTATAATGGCTCTATAATACGTTAACGTCGTGACGTTTTGCCAGTAACCCTTTGTAATATAATATATTATTTCAGTTACCCAAATCAAAAACTTCATACTAGACATCTGCAAAATATCGGATGCCTGGTGAAATATTAGATTAGCGTCAAATGTAAATATTGCTATTATTGCAGAGCGAACGTGAAACACATTTTTGATAATTTAATATCTACTGGTTTAGAATTTTCTGCTTTAAAACGTTTTAAAACATATTTTATCCAAATTAAATCATTTATTCAAATTGTGTACCATTATACACTTTTTGACTGTCAATATTGTGCAATTTACAATATAATGATAAATGAATTAGAGCCTTGATAGCTCAACGGTTGAGGAGCGGACTGAATTCCGAAAGGTCGGCGGTTCAAACCTCATCCGTTGCACTATTGTCGTACCCAGTCCTGGCACAAACTTTACGCTTAATTGGAAGGGAAAGGGGAGTATTAGTCATGATTAACCTGGCTAATTTATTTAAAAAAATTAATGAATAATGGTGATAAGTTTACATTCCTGTCTAAAATATTGGAAGTCTATACTTATTACGTATATTAAAAACTTGTATTTATTCTAAATCATTATGCATGCACAGGAAAATAAATAGCTGTAGAAGATTCACGCAGTTTGATTTCCCTAGCGAAACTGCACATTGAGTGCAGAACAACTACCTACTAAGCGAACAAATTCGAATTGACAGCCAATTATAGGTAGAAATTGGATCCTCTATTAAGTAACCATTTATTTTTGAATTATTCGCCAGTCATTATTGTAAATAATGTGTATTTAGAACTGGTGAAACTTACTGCAATAGTTATGTCAAAACTAAATTATTTCTTAGTGATTATTAAATAGGTCATGAATTTAATAACCATTTTAAATGACCGAATAAAGTTGAAAAAATTGTGAAATATTTATGACTTATTTCATATAAACTCCCATACTAAGTGCGTGTTTTTCTGTGGTTATAATAGCTGCTGTTTTGATTACTTGGCAAAATCACTATTATGTAGCACGTATCAGCTATTTTCATAAAACTTACCTTTTTACTAGAATCATATATAGCTATAATAATATTGTTGTCTATTATAATTTATAACATCCACGGCGAATCACAAAGCTTGATTTCCCAGGTGATATTGGGTACAAGGCGGGCCAGGAAATGTATTATACGAATAATTCGTGTCGACAACGCAACTTGAAATCAGGGGGCACGGCAGTGCCCCCGCCAAGACGAGCCAAACGGCGGCCGGGGCGCTACGTACCTTTTTCTCGAAGTGTTTCGCCGTATTTTCGACCCGTCATTACTTCGGTCTGGATGACGCTAGAAAACTGAAATTTTCAGTATAAGGTGTCCTCAGCAAATTTACCAAATATACCAAGTATCAAATATCTAGCTTTTATGGTTACAGATTTATTGATACCTAAAATACGCCGTTTTCGTCCCTCACTGATGATCATCACTATTCAAAGTCTGTAATTCTAGGGTACTTCCCGAAGTCCTAGAAGGCTGAAATTTGGTATGTAGACTAGAAATTGCATACAAACTACAGGAAAATTGAGAAATTGGAATTTCCCCCCCTCTTCGCCTCTTATGAGAAAAGCAAATCTGTAAATTCTGTTGCTAGAATGTTGATATTTTCAGGATAAGATGTCGTTGGCAGACTTATTAAACGCACTGAGTATCAATTGTCTAGCTTTTATAGTTTCAGATTTATTGACAGTCAAACTTCTAGTCTGTAATTCTAGGGCACTTCCCGAAGTCCTAGAAGACTGAAATTTGGTATGTAGACTAGAAATTGCATACAAACTACAGGAAAATTAAGACTTTGGAAATTCCCCCCCTCTACGCCTCTTATGAGAAAAGCAAATCTATAAATTCTGTCGCTAGAATGCTGATATTTTCAGGATAAGATGTCCTTGGCAGACTTATTAAACGCACTGAGTATCAATTGTCTAGCTTTTATAGTTTCAGATTTATTGACAGTCAAACTTCTAGTCTGTAATTCTAGGGCACTTCCCAAAGTCCTAGAAGACTGAAATTTGGTATGTAGACTATAAATTGCATACAAACTACAGGAAAATTAAGACTTTGGAATTTCCCCCCCTCTACGCCTCTTATGAGAAAAGCAAATCTGTAAATTCTATTGCTAGAATGCTGATATTTTCAGGATAAGATGTCGTTGGTAGACTTATTAAACGCACTGAGTATCAATTGTCTAGCTTTTATAGTTTCAGATTTATTGACAGTCAAACTTCTAGTCTGTAATTCTAGGGCACTTCCCGAAGTCCTAGAAGACTGAAATTTGGTATGTAAACTAGAAATTGCATACAAACTACAGGAAAATTAAGACTTTGGAAATTCCCCCCCTCTACGCCTCTTATGAGAAAAGCAAATCTATAAATTATATCGCTAGAATGCTGATATTTTCAGGATAAGATGTCTTTGGCAGATTCATTAAACGCACTGAGTATCAATTGTCTAATGTCTAGCTTTTATAGTTTAAGATTTATTGACATTCAAAACCTCTAGTCACAAATTCTAGGGTACTTTCTGAAGTTCTAGAAGACTGAAATTTGGCATTAAGTAGGAATTTCAACAATTATAAACAACAGATAAATTAAGAAATCGGGTCCCCCTTCATCCCCTCGTATATGAGATGCATATCTGTAAAATCTGTTGCTCGAATTCTAAAGTTTTCAGGATAAGATGTCCGTGGCAGATTTATCAAACGTACCAAGTATCTGTGTTTCCTGAAGTCCTAAAATACTGAAATTTGGTATATCTGCTTCAAAATTGAGTTGCAAGATTCCACCCGAACAAACATATTTACATACGAGTACATTGCAAGTTGAATAAAAGCTTTTAAAAAAAGAGGTAACGATAGAGAGTGGGCCATGAAAATGATGTACCTACAAAAAATAGATCCAAAAAAATCTAGGGCACCTGCCAAAAAGAAATGAAATCCCACCAAAAACATTTCATGTAAAAAGGTAGCCAAGACTCACAAGTTCATAATGTTTTCACTGTTAAAAAGTTATGAGATCTCTAATAGAGCCAAGCCCCTAGCTGAGCTTAGATTTGTGCTGGCCATGGGACCTATCCCAAGTCCAAAGTAATATAGCTCTTAAATGTTCTTGACTGTATCAAATTTATAACAATAAATAACAAATCACTCTACTTACAAGCTCTGATTCTACAAACCCTATATCTTGGTAAAAAAAGTACGGCTTGGCCGTTTACAGTTCGTGGATTTTTTATCTGAAATGACATCTAAGCCCGGAATTGCTTCTGCGACCATCACGAAGTACAATACAAATTAGTAATTGTCGAACAAACTATTCCTTAAGGCTTTAAAATATGTTATGTCATGTAATAGTTTTACGAACATTAAACGGCCAAGCCGTCCTTTTTTTACCAAGATGTAGGGTTTGTAGAATCAGAGCTTGTAAGTAGAGTGATTTGTTATTTATTGTTATAAATTTGATACAGTCAAGAACATTTAAGAGCTATATTACTTTGGACTTGGGATAGGTCCCATGGCCAGCACAAATCTAAGCTCAGCTAGGGGCTTGGCTCTACTAGAGATCTCATAACTTTTTAACAGTGAAAACATTATGAACTTGTGAGTCTTGGCTACCTTTTTACATGAAATGTTTTTGGTGGGATTAAAAATTTGCTTCTCAATCATTAAGTTCTTAAACGTTATTAAATTCTGTATGAAAGTACGTCATTTTCACAAGTTACAATACATTCATCAAAATTGGTATTTGGGTTTTCTGTGGAAATTGCATTTCAGAATTTTTTTAATTTCCAGAATCTGTGATTTCTAATTCCAAGTAAGTATAGGAGCAGAAATAAATTATATTATCAACGTACCGCTCAAATCGCTAACTATCTGTTAGGTCTACACGCTTCAGGTTTCATTCCATTCTATTCCATTTCATCAGCCTGTATGCGTCTACTGCTGGACACAGGCCTTTCCACAAGCGAGCCACCAAACACGGTCCTCCGCCTTTCTCATCCACCCGCTCCCCGCTATCTTCTGCAGATCATCGGTCTAGCAGCGGGCTGGAGGTCGTCCGACATTGCGCTTACCGGTACGCGGTCTCCACAGCTGAACCATCTGCCCCATCGGCCGTTGGTTCTGCGACAGATATGACCTTCCCCACTGCCACTTCAGCTTGCTAGGCCTTTGAGCTATTCAGGTTTCATTCAATATCGAAGTAAGCTTAGAAAAGATTTTCAGAAATTCCAACCGAGCTAGGGCGGGCCGGCTAGTGTAAAATATTAATTGACCTACACATTTTTAAAGTCTTTGGGCACGCCAAAATAAATTATTCTATAGTTGGACTTTAGATTCACGGCGCTTAATTTTCAAAGCGAGTGCAACAGGCAACGTACCTACCTATTTAGTGAATTCTCGTCGACAGCTTCGCTCTTTATAGAATTTCTGTGGTTTAGTATTTTCGAATTGAAGGTTATTTTATATCTAACTTAATACACGTATCTTTAAACAAAAACTACTGACAAAAGAACTTACGGAGTATATATGATATGTTGTTTTATTTTAGTTATAATCTATAGTTTTATTTTTATTGTATAGCCCGGTAAAACCGACTGTGGTTTTTGTGGCGCTGAATGTAACAAAAATTCTTTGTATATTTTATACGTTTATTAAATATAAAAAAATGTAAAAAAATAGTAAAATGTAATAAAAACTGACTAAAAAAAGACACCTAATTATTTACCTAAACTATTTTTTTTATTTAAATTAATAAAAATTACTTAATTAATTAGTCGTGTAGAATCAAAAAGGGCGACATTTTTAAGGGTTTGGCTTGCTTTTATTTTTAATTTTCTGAGATAAAAAGAAGCTTATTTCACTCTCCAAGTCTTGTCATACAAATAATTACGTCGACTAGTTGCTCCGTTCCGGTTTTACTTACATTGAGTTTCAAAATTTAGATATATGAGCATATCTCACCAGGTAGATACGGTTGATGTCGCACTTTATACAAATTAAAACAGCATATTAGATGTCAACCTAAATGTTTTTGGTATTGACTGGAGTAGTGATCAGTGCTTTTTAGTGTCAATATATTCGTTTCTACAAAACTGACACTGAACTTATACATGAATTGATACCTAAAACAGTGAAACTTTAAAGCTTGTAGCTAGAATCTGAAGTTGTTTGTGCTATTCGAGATTTTCGACTAGTCCCGGATATGCATTTTACATTTTGAACGGTGCCTACGATTGCTCCCAATATCTCCATTGCTTTCGGCATCTCGCCTATTGCAATATTGATATGTCTGACAATGGCGTTTAGGAGCCTCAAAATCGAGAAGTAAACGGAATGTAGTGATTTTGTATTTTTTGAACTGGATCCGTTTATTTTTAAATCTCAGTGGTCTTAAAACTTATCTCGTAATCAATATGTGATATCTGGTTCAGACAATGTAATCGGTTTTAAAAATCCCTTGACAACTTTTTGATTTTCCGGGATAAACACCGGGTCGCAATATATCTCTGTACCGAATTTCATCAAAATTAGTAAAACGGATGAACTGTGAAAGGTAACAGATAGATATAGGTAGATAGAATGACAGACAGGCACACTATCGCATTTATTACTCTCTTACTAGTCTATAGTCTAGAACTCTAGAAAATTCTTTCACTGATATATAGCTACATTATCTCTAGTACAATGTAGTAGTCTCCAAGGTAACGCATCTAAGTAATAGGTATATGTACCTACATGTATCAGTGACAGAATTTTCAGAATCGGATAATTAGTTCCGAAGATTACCCCCTAGGGCCTAGGTACTACCATACTTACGGACTTCGTCTGTGTTGGCGTCTGCTGGTACGCGTTCTGTGCCTTTTTGGAGTGTTTTTGTTGGAAGTGACCCGTTTTTGTGATATTGCTGGTGGAACTGACTGGGAGGCGCTCTGGAGGGGCGTCGTGCGTGTGTCGGCGGGCGCCAGCACGGACGAAGTCCATACTTATACATATAGTTTCCCTAACTTGTAAATGACTGCAAACTTGACACTGGCTAATCAGAGTAAAGCCAGACGAGAGAGAAAAAAAAAAAACCATACTTACAAACTGTGATACCTAGTATTACCTATTACCTATTACCGTAGAAGAATAGTACGTAGCTCAGAAAGAGACAATTTACATCCCAACTTACACGATTTGTAGTGCTCGACTTTAAAGTACCCACGTTACTGGAGTAGTTACATTCTACACAAGCCCCTTGTATAATCCTGTAGAAGTTGGCTTTTCCGCAAAAGTACCCTTGTAACAAAGGAATGCTTACACGTAAATAAAGCAGGGATTGTTGTACACTTGTCTGCAAGTTGCAGATGACAAAGGCCGCAAGAGCCTTAATTTGGCTTTACCATATCGTAACTAGGCATTAATTAGTGTAAGGCCACTTTTGTTTTTTGATTCTTCTTTGTATACCTACTTTATATCTTTATACCTTTTTTAAATAAATCGGGTGATATTTGATATATCTATACGTTTATATAATACATAGCCTATCTAGATAAAGTAGCTTTCTAATGCTGAAAGAATTAGTGAAATCAGTCCAGTAGTTTCAGAGTTTATTGATTACAAACAAACATATCTTTCTTCTTTATAATACGTATTCCTTTAGTAGAGGGTCTGCGTTATAAAGTGAACCTACATGTAATAACTCAAATTTTTAGACCCAGCCGTTTGATCTGTACGTTGATATGCAAGCCAATTTCTTCTCTTATAAATATAGTATTATGTTAAATATGTGCATACTTGTATGTAAATGTAATATTGCCGAAGTGCTTTTGATAATAAACTGCAGTGGACGTCATAAAGCCACTTCATTGAATTTCAATATGAAATCCATTTTGCTATACGCTCCTACTGTTGGCCGACGAAGACGACAGATATTAGCATGTTCCTCGAATATGAGAAAGCTCTTTCAAAGGTACCTACGCTTTCGAAGATACGTATATAGGCGCTTGCTATATCAAGTCTCCTATGGCTAATCTTCTACGTTTCTAGTATGACCGTGCGTCCGCCTGGTTCATTTTGGCATTCTCTTTTAAGTTTTCCCTTTGGGTTAGAATATGGCTTTGATCCCTGCGCAGGGTGGCTCATCAGCATCTTGTGACCTCTTATTTGAATGTCTATTGGATCTCATTCATTCAGCTCATAGTCTCATTTCACTTAGCATGGATATCTGTGACTATGTCCAGTCGAAGTTTGTATGATATGTCGGGGGCTTCGTTGTTTGTATAATTCATTTGTATTAACCGTCTATGGTATGAACATGACTTTTTAAAGAAATCATCGCGAGTAATCGCTTTGAAATTTGACATCGAATCGTGGATGTAATTAAATAAGTTACATAAATTAATCAGTTTAAATGAATCGAAAATGTATTTTGGTCATGTTTAATAAGGGTGGGGCAACGTCTTTTTATAAAGTTTACGCTCCTGATTGGCGCTTTCCAAAATGTACCTAAGATGAGTAATTGGTTTTCGAACAACTAAGCTACTACCTACCGTTAAATTAATTTATACTTTATTAAAGCTCAAGGAGAAATACCGTAGACGTACAATCAAGAGAAAGTTTTGGGAAGTTTTTATTGCTCCTGTTTTTCTATTACGTGCTACAACTTGTTAAGCGAATTGTGGATATTATGGATAATTTAAGATTTTCATTGATTCTAGATTCGTCATCGACGTCATATTTTTACGGAAACCTGATAAACCACAGACATAAATCTTCTTCTTCTTTCTTTCTGCGTTTCTTTTCCGCACTCAGAGCTAACCAGCCCAGATCACTGGGCTTTGGGCTGGGCTGGGACGTGATGGATGTTCCTACAAGATACCTATGCCCAGCGGTGATCATCTGTCGGTTAAAGATATAATGCATATTTATGAATAAATTAATCAGTAAGTATTCGTCAAAATGAGGATGGTATTTCAAAACTTGATCTAATGCTATTGTGTTATCAAGGTGTAGAATCAAGAAAAGTTATCCAAAGAAAACGGTCGTTACACCAAACATTTAACTGGCTCCCTTAAGTTTCGTTTACGGCAGCAAGTAGAAGTTTTATCCAGAAGCTTAAGCGAGAAACACCAATGTTCATCAAACTAGCTTCAAACAACTTACACAAACAACAAATCGTATCTTATTAGTGAACTAACAGATTTAACTACCAACACATGCGATGTTGTTGGATAATGAATCATCATCATGATCAACCCATCACCGGCCCAGTACTGAGCACGTGACTCCTGAGATCATAGCCTGACACGCTGCTGGTCCAGTACGGATTGGCAGACTTCACACGCCGAATTTTATGGACAACTCTCAGGCGTGCAGGTATCCTCACTATGGTTTCCTTTACCGTTAAAGCAAGCGGTATAGCAAGTTAGAGGTGCGCGCCAGGGACCAAACCCCCAATCTTCCGACTAGGAGGCCGACGACTTAACCACTAGGCTATCACCGCTCCATATCAGGTATAGATAGAAACCTACCTTAAAACCTATAGGTACCTACTTTACTAAAGTGGTTTAATATTTTATACATGAATGAATGTATGCTGTTGTAGACATGCGATATTCTAAGCACACGGCTACATTATAGCAAAGATGAGGAAGCTGGAATTTAATGTTCTTCCTACTCCGATGACAAAATGCCGCGATAGACTAGGTGGAACGGCTTTATTATGCAACTAAAGCAAAGTTATAATTTACGTTGTAACTTTGTATGTACCCATACTTACCTATTCTAGGAAAGTACAAGTATCTACTACAGCTTTCGTACGTTCGCACTTTCACTAATACATAGGCCTCACTTACATGAAAGTTTTTTAACGTCCGCCGTTAAAAAAGCGTCCAAACAGTATTAATGTATTATAGCAAGTATCTGTTCACGTAAAAAAACGTTGACTTGTGAACATATAGGTACTAGGGAATATTTACGAATGGAAACTGTCGCTAGTGATACTTTTATTGATTTTATATTGTAATCATATTGTAATAATACGAAGCCTGCTAAAAATCACTTGTTTTAAACGATGTACCTAATCTTTGGAGTCCTAAGTTGGTTTGCGCGACGCGTCCCGATCCATACGTACGACTACAAGTAGTTTCGAACTAATTCCATAAGTAATTTTCCATCACGTTAAAAACTTCGATCTTTCAGCTTATTTCTTATTTAAAATTATTTTATTCTAAGTAAATACGAATAAAATTTCCGCTTCCCATCTAAAGAATGGCGAGTAAAGAACCCAGTAGGTATAAAATATTTACAACATCGAGCCCGCCTTTTGTACAATTTCTGCAATAAACTAAATAAAAGAATAAACAAATAATGAGACGAATCATATAATGAAACTAGAGCGTAGCTTTGGAGTGTTCGCGAAGAAATAACTTAGCAAACAATAACTTTGTTAGTGTTCCCGTGACCCGCAAACAAGCAGCACAGAATAAACAAGTTCCAATTATTTTCCGGGCCCCAAAGATGCTTGAAGTTAATTCTCATTTCCACTTTTTCCGCTTTAATAAGTTATTGAAAATTTTAGTTGTAATACTTTTGTTCAAATATTGACTTAGTTATAGACTGCGTTAGCTGCGATAAGAAAATATAACAAGTGTAAATTAAAAATTTAAAACACCCCCGACAAGTGAAGGTGACAGTAACTAGAAAAAAATTGATAATTTTCAAACGGCAGAACCGATTTTCTTAGATTATAGCTAAAACACTCTAGATCAAGCCACCTTTCAAACGAAAAAACTAAATTAAAATCGGTTCATTAGTTTTGTAGCTACGATGTCACAGACAGATACAGAGATACATACACGTCAAACTTATAACACCCCTCATTTTGGGTCGGGGGTTAAAAACAACTAAGAGCTTACCATGCATCTATAAATCGGTGTTGGTGGTATGAGGGTTTCTTGGTGAACATTTGGGAAATGATCACAAGGTTTTATTAAATATTAATATGCCTTGTAGTATGTATATTCACCACAACGCTCCACCCTTACAAGGGGTTCGCTTCACCTAAGCAAACTAATAACCAAGTGCAAGTTTACTCTCTGTGATACCCCAGAACTAAAGCAAACTCCATAAACTGGATGTCTCCAAGAGTTTTACTAAGATAAAATTAGGTGACAACAAAAGGTACCTTTATAATTTGGCTCCTGATTAATGAAAATACTTGTAAGAAAACTTGTATGGAAGAATTTGGGAGCTCATTTAATTATCCCGAGAGATTCCCTATTATGACTAAATATATTAATGGAATGTTGTATAGAAGCAGGCGCGCGTTGCTTTGCGGAAGTCCATGATAATACACAAGGAACCAAAAGCTTAATTTAAGCTTAAGCCAAATTTGCTTGATTGAGTGGTTTTGAGATTGTGTGGGTAAGGTAACAAAACTTTAGTGGTTCATTTTGGTTTGGTTCAAATGAAAATTATTTATTTGGCACATTTATTATTCATCGTCAAGCTTTCGCGCTACTTTGATTATGATCCTATATAATTCATGGAACAGAGTTAGGTGCAATTTAAAAATAATGAGCTGAGTTTCTAGATTCACAACGGAATTGTTGAGTGCTCGTCAAATGAGTGCGAGCGCGAAGCATAAAACGAGGTTGTTATGGTTTTGCGAGTGAATAATAACAAAGACCAAGATGTAATTGTTATTGACGAGCCGAGGGCGTTTCAAGGTAATTTTAATCAATTTCCATTTCATCTTTTCGAAACCAATTTTACTTCAAAGCCTACAAATTAACTAATTTAGGTAGGAGTTTTGTTTGATAATAATATGTAAGGCTCAAGACGTATTGCGGCAGAGTTGCCATACCAACTAGTATTTTTGTTTTACAACGAATGGCAACAATGCCTACAATGTAGAATATGTGTTTCAAACCTTGAAGTAAATCTATACTTCTATACTTAATATTATAAATGCGAAAGTGTGTCTGTCTATCTGTCTGTCTGTCTGCTACCTTTTCATGGTCTAACAGTTTAACCGATTCTGACGAAATTTTGTACAGGGTTAGCTTATATCCCGGAGACGGACATTATGCTACTTTTTATCCCGGAAAATCAAACAGTTCCCACGGGATCTTTAAAAACCTAAATCCACGCGGACGAAGTCGCGGGCATCCTCTAGTGTGGTGTAAGAATAAGGGAGAGCGGAACGCAAACTAAAGTAATTTAAGAGTAGATACAGACCCAAGCGCAAAACAATGACGTTGTTATGGTTTATATTCGTATGTGACTCGCAAACGAATTGAGAATAAATAAGTCCCAATTGTTATTAACGAGTCGAAAACCTTTCAAGATAATTCCAATTCATTTTCAAGCTATTGCGTATTTCAGTTCGCTACGTGAGTTTGGTTTTAGCTTGCCGCGATAGGAACTCTCCACTGTTCCCGTGAAGCCAAAGGACACAAGCACTATGTATATGAAAACAAAACTATGAAATTCTGCTTTATGTGACTTGCAAATAAATAATACAGGAGCAAACTGTTTCACTCGTTATTCACGAGTCAAGGGGAAAATAGTTGCTTCAAAAATATTAAGGTTTTTTTTTTGAAAAAGAAACATTTTTTTTAAAGCAGTCCTACAAAGTTACATTAAATACGAATATTTTAAATCTTATTTTTAGTTAGTTGCTCTATTTCCATGTTTCATATGAATGTGTAAATGGTCGTTCTAAAGAAAATCCTGAGGTGGGGAAAATCGAAAATCGCAGAATGCTTTTAGAAGTTACAAAGCATATTTTTCCACTTTACATCCGCGCATAAATCCTCTTTACTCAAGCACGGATGAGGGAAATACGTACTGACGCGTTTCGAAATGCATTTTTAGTGTTCAACGTGCTCCTTTTACAAATAAATATTCTGAGTAC
Source organism: Maniola jurtina (assembly GCF_905333055.1). NCBI lineage: Eukaryota > Metazoa > Arthropoda > Insecta > Lepidoptera > Nymphalidae > Maniola > Maniola jurtina. Next base: position 10,821,696 of record NC_060030.1, read on the forward strand.
CGACCCCATATTAAACTTATAAACGCATTCCATTTCGAAAACTTCCCATTTTGTTATGTAGTTTAGAATTTAAAGAAAAATAATAATATCCCGTTACCGTAAAATATCCACTCATTACACGACGAGCCAAAAAAAGGAGTGTAATGTTTTCAGGGTTCATTTAAGTGTGTATGTGAGTTTCTTTATTCTGACATAACTTATAAATGCCCTTGCAGATTTGGATGTATACCCCGTACATCGTTATCGAATTACCTATAATATTTTTTTCAATTTAATATAGCAGTCATATTAATTGTTTGATCCAGATTTTTGCATTGCTTTATTTGCTATACTTACTTACCTAAGTATTATCTCAGAGTAAGTTTTCAGACATTATTTATGTAAGCCACATAGGATAACGCTGCAGTCGTTGTTTTTTTTTTAATAATTAAAAACTTTTTTAATTTGTTTAAAATACGATCCTGAAAAACAAATAACTGAACTTTTTTTCTAACAGAGAATACCTCCGGGAGACTTAATTTCGGGGCGGTCACTGGACTGTAAATATTGGTCTGAAAGTATAATTTTAACACCCGTTATGTTTATGGCTGCGATATTTTTTAGTAATCTTTCCCGACCATTTCAGATCAAATCTACATTTCAATCGCTTGGCTTCATGTAAAAACATGAGGGTCATGGACCGTCGACGACCCTTCGTTAGCTTATGAAAAAGCGTTATTAACTGCCATCCAAACAACCATTTTTAGGGTTCCCAATAATAAAAAAGAACCCTTATAGTTTCGTCCAGTCCCTTTGTTCCTCGTATCTATATTATGAGAAATCATAGCTATAATCATCATCTTTACTAAATAAATTTTGTTTTTAGCCACGAATAGAAGGCAAATTGTATATTTTGTGTTCTTAAAATCATTAGATATGTATTAAAATTATATTTCTACCATTTTTTATTAAAAATACTTATCTACGATAGATATCTATCCACGATATTATTTACTTGCTACGGAGTTTGCTTTGTCTTAGAAGCTTAGACGGTCTTAGTGGCTCACACGACAAAGTGCCTTCACTTCTTGCGACAGCCGCAACGTCTTGATAAAGTACCTAGCTTTATAATTTATCTAGCCTAGTATTTATTTGATGTAAATTTTTGACTATTTGCCGCTTAGTGCTTATACTACTTAAATAAAAACCCTTCTTGATTTTTATATTAAAATAAACATTGATCTTTAACTGAGAAAATGTTATCTCTAATTAATAATCACTACCCATATTTTAAATAGGATTGAGTGTCTGTCTGTTGGTTATTTGGTTTGTCCTTCAATAACGCCACAACGGAGCAAGGGATAGGCGTAATTTTTTGCATAGTTAAAGACCTAGGAGAGTGACATAGGCTACTATTTATCACGGAAAATCAAAGAGATTCCACGAGATTTTAAAAACCCAAATCTACGCGAACGAAGTCGCGAGTTTCTACTAATATTTTTCTAAGTGATGTATATTATCCTGATTAAACTATAGATAAATAATTATTGGTTTTGGGTTAAGACTTCAGAAATCTTGATTTTTAATGATTTTGTCGTACAAAGCCTGTAGACTTTTCTCGTACTTGTTATCTCTACATAATAGTTACATACAGTAATTTTCTAATAGTATATGCATTTTATGATCCTAACCCATCTGTTAATCGTACCAGATAACCAAATATTCAAGCCCAGATAGACAGTGATATGTGTTTTTTTTTATAATAATTTAATTAATTAAAGTGGAAGATGTCAAAGGTTTTCTATCACTGTAGGTACTCAATCTAATTTGATTTCCTCAAAGGAAATTTAATGAACCATTAAAATGGTCATCGGAAAATTTCAGAGATCGAAACGATCAAAGGCTTCCAAGAAATTGCTCCAGTCGCAACCACCCAACAATTTCTAACTTTTACGGTCTGTGCGGCCAAAACAAAATACAGCTAATTAAGTATATTTGGAACAAGTACCTACAGTCGATGTCATTTCAAGTTCATTTTCATTTTCAGCGTTAATTTCGTTTCTTTCGTTCTTCCAATTCTCTTCAGGAAAAAAACTCTAAGCGTTTTTGACAACGACGTGGATGTTTTGGTGTCTCTATACATTTCGCCATTTTATTTCAAATTTGTTTCATTGACGTCACTTTTTACTCTGTCTGCATACAATTTTAGACCTTAATTTGATGAATTTGCTTGCTAGTTACAGTACAGAATCCTTTGTAAATTATGGCATTCAACTAGCTTTAGAGCCATTTTGGGGCACAAAAGAATTCCTCGGAGCGATACATTATTATTAGTCAGGTATTTGAACCAACGGACAAAGACAAATAAAGCCAGTAGATATTAATAACCAGGTAAACCGCATAGGTACACCTACTCTTTATAGTTGGATGAATACCAAAAGGCTTGCGTCGCATTTATGTTAGATAGGTATAGGTATAATTGCGTAGTATCGTGGGCGAATCAAATACACATATACAAACGTGTAGACCCTGGAGGAACATAGATTTTCGCCGTCTCCTTTCTGTTCTTAAGGAACATGAAAAGGGGAATATCTGATGGAATTAAACAAGTATAAACAAGAACAAAACAAGTAAGAACAAGAGAAGCAGAAAAAGGCACAAGGCGTAACTTCTGGTGAGCCTTAACAAAGAAAGCGGATATAGCGAATATCCTGACCCTCAGACATGAAAGGTTTTTAATTTTTTCCCGATACAAGTAAGCCCTTGACTGTGATCTCACCTGGTAGTAAATGATGATGCAGTTTAAGATGGAAACGGGCTAACTTGGGAGGGGTATGGAAGTTGCATTAAACCCCGGTCGGTTTTTACACGGCATGGTGCAGGAACTTGGCAGCTTGGTTTCTAGCTACGGCTGAAGCCTCCCACCTGACCGGACCAGAGACAATGTAGAAATTATAAATTCCCCAATTGCCCCTGCCGGGAATCGAACCCGGCACCTTCACTTATAAGAGCACATTGCTCACAACTGCGCCAAGGTTACGATGAAGAAGGATCTTGGAAAGAAAGTTAAGCTACTTACGTAGGTACTTAAAATGCATTAACGCGCCACGCTTCAAGTATAATTTTTTTTTGTTTGTAAAAGTACCTAAGTAGATATGGTTTCAAATTTTACCAGTTAAATACTGAAAAACCTTGAATACCTTGCAGTAGAGTTTTGCCAAGTTTTTATTGCGGTTGTTTCGCGTCGCTTACTTTCTAGTAGCTACGCAAACTTTCTAGTACTTACTATAGGTATGCTTGCGGACATGATTTTTTGGTGGTAGCTGGATCGCTGCCAGATCTACACACAATGTTGCCATTATATGTTAAGAGGATTTACTAAAGTAAATTAGCTGTTACATGTGTATGTAATGCTGTAAAATACTTAATTTTCCTTCTTTCGAATAAGGCACGAAAAGTTTCTATTCAATATTTAAATTCGTCTCAATTTTCTAACAATTTATTCCTAACGTGATATACTTATCCTAATAATAATTTTTATATGATTTGTTTTTTCTATTTTTTAAGCGCAAGAAGTAGATAGGTAGACATTTTTGAAGCGCCATTCCATTTTATGCTGACACCTATAAGTATAACTGACAGCACAAATATGATATCTATTGCAATTTTAATAATGCCTATAATATTCTTCTTTACGAATATTTTTCTGCCTGAAATATCTTGCTTTTACTCATAATTTCATCAACATAGATTACAGCTTTTTAAAATTTCTGGAGGATCTTTTATTTTTAAATTAACAAATCCCTATCTTCGTTTTCAGGACGTTACTTACTCATACCACTTTTCGATTATATTACTTCGGTGGCAGAACCGTGAAAAGGCAATGTATAGATAGACACCTTCACATTTATAGTATTCGTTTAAACATATAGACAAATACTTTAAGTGATGTAACGATGATAAACGATTCAGTTTTATAATGACAATCTTTTCATTCACCTTCCTCCCACACTTGATTGAATAAAATAGGCGATGGAGTGCGAAATGTATGTATTGAAAGTGCTAGATAATGGTCATATGTTTGGCAGCTATCCAAGATATCTCATCGATATGTTGGTTATAGGTATTATAGTGAAGAATTCTTCAATGGAAAGTGTTTCATCACATTGTGATATAGGCAATATTATGAAATAGATTGGTACCTAAATATTTCTTTCTCTATCTTGTATTAAAAGAAAAGTTTAATATTTTACTCGTAGGTTTTACTTTTCTTGTAAGAAAAGCTTAGAAATGAAATTGTCTGCTATTAAAGTTTCGTAAATGGCAGAAAATATTTTGATGGGCAGGCAAAGCTTTATTTACGGAGTTAGTTAAGAGGGCTCTCTCCGTCATTCGTTTCATACAATCGTAGTTCCAATTTCATTTGAATATTAAGCAACCAAAGTCCATGAAATTTTGCAGACATATTCTAAAAACTAATATCCATGTCTGTGGTTTTCCAGATTTCTGCTAAAATATTCGGTTTCAAAGTTACGCGGTCTTAAAAGTTTTCATACAAATCTTTGAGCCCCTGTAATTTTAAAACTACATATTTTTAGAAAAATCTAAAACACCACAGACACAGATATTAGTTTCTAGAATATGTCTGCAAAATTTCATGGACTTTGGTTGCTTAATGTTCAAATGAAATTGGAACTACGATTGTATGAAACGAGTGACGGAGAGAGCCCTGTTAAGTTTTGAAAGAGCAAAAGTCTTACTCAAAGTTACACTTTTCATTTTTTATAAAGTGTAGCAACACTGGCACGGGTCGACCGATTCTTTATATTCGAAGCATTTCTTTTCCTCACTAGAAAGTTTTAGATCTTTAAAACCTGGAAGTTCTTCACATTTAAGAGGAAAGGGTTAATCTCTGTAAGGTCTCGGATCACTGAACTTGTTTTAGCTAGAGTAAGATATTAGGTACGTAGCTCCTATATTTATCTAAAAGCGCTTTTTATCTAAAATCGAACAAGATGATTTTAAGTTCTTAAATAACTACCCATATAATAAATGCGAAAGTGTGTTTGTTTGTTGGTTTGTACTCTAATCACGCCGCGATGGAGTAACAGATTGACGTGGTTTGGATATACCGACTTGATTATAGACCTGGAGAGTAGTATAGATAAATTTTTATCCCGGAAAATCAGACTTTCCACGGGTTTTTTAGGAAATCTAAATTCACGCGGACGCGGCCTTATAAATATTTTATAACTGAGAGTTTTATTAGAGAGAGTATCTAACATTTTATAAAAAGAATTTACCTGGAACGTGCAAACGATCGTAGCATTGGCAGCTTTAAGAAGTTCGCAGGTAAAACACATTCACGTTTGGAGTGCCTTTTTATGTTTCTTGAAACGTTTCCATCGTACACTTGCGTTCCGAAAGACGCATCAGTTCGAATGTTATATAAATAACTCAGTGCGGGACTATGTACCTTCTTACTTTCGTATTCTTTAGGTTGTATTAGAGTCGAGAAAATATTGTATCTAGGGCATAGGTACTGCAAAGTTTATGCCGAAGTGAAAAACTTAACGAACTAGGCGAGCTTAGGCCGCAATTATACTTGCAAGTACATTATTTACTTATTATGTAATTAAACTTTCTTAAGTAAGGTAGTGGTAAGAATATACGATAAACTACTAATAAGTGTTTACATTACATTATTCAATTTTGTCGTAAGTTTGCTAATCAATTATACTTAATCGGTAAATATTTAGGCTTTTCTGTCTGGCTTTTGTCCTATTTTTTGCAATGACATAATTTTATTATTGACTAGCTGTGCCCGCAACTTCGTTCGCGTGGAATAGTGACTTTTCGGGCAGCATATTTTGTGTGAATTACATATACCGTCGTTTGGGTAGCTATAAATTTGTTCGCCGTGATTCTTTATATTGACATAACTTTTTTATTTATGAACCGATTGACATGAAAAAAACACTAAATGTTAAGTGAAGCTTACTACAATATATTAATGAAAACCGTATCTAAATCGAATAAGCCGTTTCTGATATTAGCGTGCACAAACACACAGACAAACAGACAAACAGACAAAAAAAAATTAATTACAATTTCGAGTTCGGCATCGATATAATAACAACCCCTGCTACTTTTTTTTTATATATTTCCATTGTACAGACACCACTTTCTTCTGTAGGTATAGATGTTTTAGCTTAGTGTAATAATTATCCCACCAAAAACATAAATGTGAAAAAGAAGCCAAGTTCTATAACCAGCGAGCGATTTAAGCTTCGCCGATAAAAGCATTGATATCTAGATAGGTGCCAAGTTCTATAGAAGGTCTTTGTATAATTCCTTCAGGAATGTACAAGGAACTTTAATTACTTTCAAATATTCTTCATGTTATTAAATACATGTAACTTGGCAAGTTTGGATGGTCACTTAATGACATTTAACGTCTAATGTGAAATATAGTTCAAGCTTAAGAATGCACTTGGCAAGTTTTTTTCCCACGAATAATTGATGTATGTAGATGAAAACTTGCCAAGTACATTCTTAAGCTTGAACTATATTTCACATTAGACGTTAAATGTCATTAAGTGACCATCCAAACTTGCTAAGTTACATGTATTTAATAACATGAAGAATATTTGAAAGTAATTAAAGTTCCTTGTACATTCCTGAAGGAATTATACAAAGACCTTCTATAGAACTTGGCACCTATCTAGATATCAATGCTTTTATCGGCGAAGCTTAAATCGCTCGCTGGTTATAGAACTTGGCTTCTTTTTCACATTTATGTTTTTGGTGGGATATCATTGCTTTTTGTGAAGCTGACCTTTCTTCATGTATTAAAATTACCTCACAAATATTGCACATAATTAAACTTTAAAACAACATTATAATAGAAACAAACTTATAAACAGATTTGTATACCTAACCTAATAGGGTCCCTAAAAACTCCACCTATCTTAAGTATCTTACAGATCTTTCTAAAGATAAGGCTTTTCAAGACACACGGTCGTGTGTCGAAAGCCAAGTTAAAAGTATTTCTTTAGTGAGGCACGTGTAACGTTTGATTATAAGGCCTTTTATAATAATGCGACCGTATTAATTTAAGAACCCACTTCTAGATTATTGGAAATAATGAGTTCAGACTTAATCGAGTTTTGCTGTTTGGTTTACTTAACTAGCTAATAATTGATTCCTTGCATCTACTTGTATAACGTACTCGTAGATTACGATTGAGTTGTGTTAAATGCGAGTATTGATGTAATCGATTACAATTCAAGTATTGAATGATTTCAGCCCCCGTATTAGAACTTATTGAGTCCGAGTAATGTTTCAGATTCTTTTGATTTCATAGGTTATATTGAATTAATTTGATAACAACCTTTGTAACTTGATATTAAGCGTGTGTAAGCTTTTTAAAGCCTTCTAAAAGAAAGAAACTTTGAAGTGGAACCATTTACTTGTGAAAAGTAAATGATGATTGGTAGCTCCACCACGCCACCAATGGTGAGCTTCTACCTTCCCTTGATATCCTAGGAAGCATATTTAGTCCTTTGATTAATATGATATCAAAAGACTAATAAGTCTGATAAAATACCAAGAAACTATAGCTCCCCCCCACACAAGTCATCATTTCAATTAAACTACCTACGCTGAGTATACTACACATACTTTTTGGAAGTGGTCCATTCCACTTATGATCAACAGTGCAGCATAAATGCTGATTTGCATTTTTTTAATATTAATGATCATAGGTAATATACTTTTGTAATACTTTATTAGTATGAAAGACTAGGATTGACATATCCTGAAGTGCAGCAATCAACGATTTATTAAAATTAATGACCTTGTGCACTGCCAAGTGCCTGGATATTATACTACTCAATAAGTGACTCAACTACGATCAACATTTTAGTCGTTCATCGCATCTGCTCAGCGTTTTTTCCTGCGTTTATGCTGCACTGTTTTCTTTTCGATGTCATTTTCTATATTTTCCTGCAAAATTGTAATGTGAGAGTGCACAGTCCATTCCTGGTCTGGATTTTTTCTCACTCGTTTTCTGTTTACAGATAATTTAGCCAAGTCGGGGCGGTATATTGTTCGTAAGCGGTTGTATTCATTTATAGAATTTTCTTGGGCCTTAATTTGGCTAGGGTCTAGGTTGATAAGATGAACACCATCCATAGTCTTGACTCGAGATAGAGCAACATACGCCTGCCCTCTGCTGAATATTGAGGAACCTAAATCGAGTAGGGCGTTGTCTAGACTAAGGCCTTGTGATTTATGGATAGTAATAGCGTATGCTAAACAAATAGGGAACTGTTCACGGTGAACATATGCATTACTCAATATCTGAAACTTAGTTTTGACGCGTTCTAACTCGTAAGTTAAATTATGGCTAAATTTAATTTTAATTTTTCTCGGTTTATCGTTTTGGTTGGCACCATAAAGTACTTTCTCTATCTCCCCAATCGATCCGTTAACCAACCCCAGGCTTACATCAATATTTCTACGCAACATTACTCGAGCCCCTATTTTGACTGTTATAACATTTTCTAAACCAGCAGATAGTGAAGAATCATCCTCGTTTTTCTTTAACACTTCCCTAGCTCGTTTGTTTAAATATCGTGGGCAATCTATTTCATCTATTGCATTCAAGCTGATCTCTGGTTGTTGTATACTTGTTAACATTGCATTATTGAATTGATTACACATGTTTTTAGTGGCAAACAAACATACTGTATTATCAGGCATCGTTGAAAAATATCTTATAATTTCCATTAATCGTGCCGTTGAGTTATCGGAGTTTAATTTTAGGAGCCGATGAGATAAAGCATCTATATCTTGTTTTATTACAACACCTACTCTTATACGATTTAACATCTCGCCAAAAACTGGATCGTTTTTTTGCCTCATGTTTAAAGTTAATTCGTCATAAGAAAATAGGTCTTTCCATAAATTTGGTGCGCTAAGCGACCCTAACCACTTTGAAACATCTGAAGGTTTAATGCTCTCGAAAGGTGAAAGTTGTCTCACTGGAGGCAACTGCAATAAATCGCCAAACAATACGATATGAATTCTACCAAACCAGCCATCTTCTATATCGCCAGTGTCGAATATTTCTGTTAAACGAAGATGAACATACATTAATGTTACATTCGAAATCATAGAAATCTCATCGATAATCAAGAGAATTACGTCATGTAAATCACTTCTTAAAACTTTAAGGACTTGATCTGACAGAGAAGTGTACTTAGAGCAATTTCCATGCTCTACTGGTAGCTGTAGGAGCCTGTGTATTGTAAGACCATTTACATTAAAAGCAGCAATGCCTGTGGGTGCAGCTACTGCAACTAATTTGTTTAAATGTTGCCTAACCCAACTTTGGACCGTATTTATTAAATAACTTTTTCCAGTACCTCCCGTACCACTAACAAATAATCTCAATCTTGTTTTATTTTCAATCAAAGTCTCACGAATGTTATTAAAAATACGTTTTTGGTCCACGTTAAGGCCTTGTATCATTTCTTCAAGTTTATCTTCCGATACCAACGCTTTTGCGTTTCGAAAATCCTGCATTGCATTTTCAGCTTCAATAGGCATGAATTCCAGCGGATTTTCTATACCGTTATCATCACGCTCATCACTTTTTTCTTGGTTTTCTTCAATCTCTGCTACTTTTTCTTCAATCATTTCAAATGCTCTTTCTATATTATTCAGGAATTCGGTTTGCATATCTCCGTAATTGAGCCCAGCTTTAATTTGATCTTTTAAAAGATTAAAAGCTTCCGTGTAAGTACTTTTACCTGATTTGAGTACAGCTAGGTCTCTCCACGGATAAAATAATAATAAAAGAGAGAAATAATATTTTTCAGGACACTTATTTACATCGTAACTATAGTGATTGATTAAATAGGGCCGCTGTCGCTTCTTTAAAAATTTATTTGACGATAATTTGTGCATTTTAGCAGCTGCTGACGGTGCAGTTGTAGTCACGTCAAACCATCGAGCAAAATCATATAAATTCATATTTTCTAACTCCCGAGGCCGTTGAGGATAGTAATTATCTACCCAAGATTCGAAAAATAAGTCCGTGGAATCAGATTCTAGCTGGTCGATTTCTTTTTTAGTTTTTACTCTACGATTGCGATTCAGATTAACATCGAGCCACCTTATTGTGGTCTGCGGGTCAGTGCCGTATAGAGATATGCCCAGGAGTGTATCACTTGCCTCAAGTGCACCACATTCCCTGTTATTAAGAGCACGAAGACCTACATTATAGAGCCTACTAGCAAGAGATTTAGTAGAGTTTATATTGTCAAAAGTGTCTATTGCATGACTCTTTTCGCCTTTTGTGGTGTATTTAGTGATGTAATAATTTAATACAGCTGTTTTTTCTCCTACATACTGCAAGTCCATATTACCATTCCAAGCGAGAAGGATTGCTGGGTTGTAGTCGTTGATATATCGAGATTCTTCTTTACGGGGTATATTATAAAGTCTATTATTAGACTTTAAAGTTTTTCTCGCAGCTATTGATTCGATTACATTTTTTATCGTTAAAATATCAGTTACTAGGCGAGGAAATCCAAATCTGCAAACAGTTGTGAAACCTGATTTTGTTTTTTTTTTCCTTAAGCAGTATGAGTTATGCTTGTGGGTTTGATATTTCACTACACGTTCGTGTAATGTTGGTGAAATGTTTTTATCAGGAACAGCACATGTAATATATTTACTGATAAAACTTGCGACCTCATTAGCTGTTGACTCTTGAAGTATTGGGGAATTTTTCACCCACAGCATAAGATGGAAGTGCTGCAAGCCCCTCGCTTGGTATTCACGCCGCCAAAAATAGTGTTCTATTTCACCCAAAGGTGCCTCAGATGACGTAAGGAAAGCTAAAAGAGCTTTAAATTTTATTTCGATAAATCGTGATGCTGCAACGGGGTCCATTGCTACTAACTCGCTTATTGATTTGTTTTTAGCATCGGGTCCATTAATTTCCCTAATATACTCGCCAAGGTCCGTCCAAGTCCATTCTGAGGGACTTATAGTCAGAAACCATGTGGCAGGACCGTAATGACGAGTCATACATAAAACGTCGCTCCTAGGCTTTTTCCAAAATTGTTCGGTATTTCGTAATCGACTAAATATTGCCATTAAATCTCCTTCAAGCTCATCCTTCTCTATCATCTCTAAATATTTCTGTGCTGTTAATTTTTGGGTTTGATTAGTCACATTTAATTTATAAAATATACCTGCATTCAACTGTCTCAAATTTGCATCATTTAATAAGTAAAATATGTATTGCTGATTAAGTCTGAATCTGGAATCTTTTGATGTTAAACGAGATTTTATGAATTCAGCACTAGTAATATTTTTTTCTCGTGGATAAAACTGGCCAAATTTGCCTTCATTAAAAATATCTGGAAAGCACAAAGTATCTATATGCTTGTTGCGGTTATCAAATGGTGCCGCATTAACTTTAAGCATTTGATACAGAGCTGTAGCTGTTACATTTTGTTTCTTTTCATGTAGGGGATATATGGTATATTCTTCATAAATACTTTCTTTCTCTTCTGTTACTTGGGTGAGAATCGCAGGTTGATTTTGTGAGTCTTCGATATTCTCAGTCACTTCTACATCATATTTCAGATTCTGGTCAAGGCTACTTAATAGATTATCAGGGTTTTGCGGCAGATTGATATTTGTATAGTGAATATTATTCTTTTTAAGATACTTTAACGCATCATATATGTTATTAACGTTAACTATATCTTGCCATATTATTTTATTCTTAGAAGGACTACTTCTAACGAGTATGAAAAGTTCTTGATTTAGATTTAAAGGATCTTCGGGTTTTGGTAATTTATTAAGGGTTGTTTCTACAGGTAGTGGCAAATGATACGTCCTGCCCTTAACTTTTTTTATCATCTGCTTGTTAGGTAGATTTTTATTTGCCACTGGAATTAAGTTAGTTACTACTTGGAATGCCTTGGCCCGTTGGATTAATATTTTTTCAAAGTTATTTAAAGTACTAAGTTGTTTTGGTATATCACTGTAATATAGATTATTTAGTATAGAATTGGAAGGCAACTCATTGGCTCTAATTTTTTTTAAGCATAAGTGACAAATAAAAGAACTAGGTTGGACGTAATGAGACTCATTGAAAATCTGTAATCTGTGCCATACGTCAGTTTGTATTGGAATTCGTAGTTTATTTATAGCTGAGATGTCACGTAAACAAAGAAGCCTGTGACATGATATGCAGTGATGTACCGGGACATCAGCGCATCTTTTTTTCATATCATTAAAGGCAGACTTATATTTTTGTATCAGTAAATCTTCATTCAACTGTGCTTCGTCCATATTAACTTCACAATCGGTATTACTAATATTGTTCAAAGGAATTCCTAACTCTTTTAATTTATTTACATTAACTGTGTTTAAGTCACAATCTATAGCATTTATATTTTTGCCATAAAATGCTAACTGATAGAGTTCTCTAACTATTGTTCTTATTTTTGGGAAATGGGCTTTAATATTGTTAAGAATTTTAATTGTACTATAGTATTCATGGCTCTGATTAGATATCAAAGTAAATACATCTAATGCTGACTTCGAAAGTATAAATTGAAAACTATTCTCTAGGTTTTGTAACACAGTTTCTTCTAGCAAACATAATTTTGAATTACAAGACCAAGAAATACTATTTAGTTTATTTTTCTCTTGTAAATTAAACACATTTGCTTGACCCTCATCATTTATTACAATAGGTTCATCTGAGCTTAACACTTTGTAGGAACTTTCATAATAATAGGACTCTTGAGTGCTCTGATGTTTAGATTCCCCTGCAAGAATGGTAAATTTATCTTTTATTGATGTGTCCGGGGAAAGACTTTTAAATTTTTCAACATTTACAGTAATTTTTTTTTGGAGGCGGTTGAACAGTTTAATGTAATTACATACCATATTATTACGTCGCTGAAGAACCCACTTAACAATTTTTTCTGCTTCTAATCGATTTTTTATTTTATCTGCCAATTTATTTATTACGTTGTTTTCGCTTGTGTACGCTAATTTTTTCTTTGTCTGATAATTTTTAACAGCATTCTTATTTACCTCTGGTTTTTTTATTGTGTATTGCTTTACAGCATTTTGATTGACCTCCGGATGTTTATCCGTATAACGTCTTACGGCACTTCGATTCACCTCAGGATGTTTTTCTTTGTAGCGCTGAGTGGCTTTGCGATTTACCTCAGGATGTTTCTGTCTGTAGAGCTGATTAGCATCACGGATTTGTTCCTTACGGGATTTGTTTGATGATTTAGGCCGACCTTGTTTTTGCTTTGGTGGACGTCCTTTTCGCGGTATATTTGCATTATTATGTGGTTCCAACGGTACGCAAACATCATAATGCCCTGATAATAGATTGCCCGAAAAGAGAAAGCGCTTTATGGGACGGCCCTCTTCACCAAATATACCACGCAAGCCGCCATTGTGGTACACTTCGATCCTTATGGGATACAAATTCTCTGCGGCCTTTAATTCAGAAACAGCCCCATAGGTAGTCGATTGAAGCATACTCACACGATACTCTTCTACAGAATCGTAAGGCTCACCGTGTTGGTTGCACGTCCATGCACTCAAATCTTGCCAGTTTTGACAGACATACTCGACAATTGCCGCACGCACGCTACTTGCTAATTGCGAGTCAGTAGAATTATGAAGTGAAAATGCAATTGAATGAAATAAACAACTTCCATCGGGAGGCATAGGAATTATTTCGTGCAATATGACCGTGCCACCAACCAATAACTGTACCGTACGACTCATACTTGAAAATTGAAAAGTTTAATCAGAAATATTTTGTGAAATAATTAATAATACCACAATAATTTAAAAGAATACTAAGATTTTTTTTATAATAGGTAGATAGTATATTTAAATTATTATATTTAAAGCAGTAATATTTACTAAAATACTATTTTTAATCAATTTACAATGTTAAAATAGAAAAGCTTAATAATTACACAACATACAATTTAACACTCTGCTACTGGAACCCAGGATACCAAGAATGCACTTGGATTGTATTTCCTAAAATGCTAATTTTAATCAAGCATGTTAAAATATATATATATGAAGATATGAGCTTAATAACTAGTACTTCCCAACACTCTGCTACTGGAACTCAGGATACCACTAACGCACTTAGATTGTTTTAAAACTTAATGTAATTTAACAATAATTGAGTAGTGAAGTCCACTTTCAAATTAAAATAACAAAAAATCGAGACGCGAACTCAATAATAGAACATCATCACATGATATTGTAAGTTGCTTTTTTGTGGTTATTTTTATAATTATTTGACTAGAATATATTCTATATCATTAAAAATTAACACCAAAATTCGCGCAAAGCAATGCAAAGAAAACAGCTCTCGCCACCTTCCCGAGCTTGAATGCCTTTACAAATATCTAAACTTGAAACAAACTACAGTATAACAATATGAATTCTATTTTATGAGTACCAAATGTATACAACTAAGGGTCAGCGCTGACCGAGCGTGGTGAGTCGAGGTGAGAGTAGAGACTGCGCGTCGAGTGGAGGTGGTTTCGTTGCCGGGTATTTAAGTAGAGTGACCACTAGGCGAAAATCTCAAAAAAATTTAAACAGACACAGTTTTCTTTTTAAACTAAGCATGATTATTTTTCTCATGTTTAGGGTTCCTTACTTCAAAAGGAAAAACGGAACCACCATAGGATCACTTTGTTGTCCATCTGTCTATCTGCCCATCTGTCATGTCTATCAAGAAAACCTGTCTCATTATTTCTTATTATAATGGCATTTTCTGTGAAAACTTCAACTGTATACATATTAAGGTTTATGAGATACAGCCCGCTGACAGGTAGACAAACAGACAAACAGACGGACGGATGGACGGATAGTGTAGGCTTAGTAAAAGGGACCGAAAGTTGGCACCTTTTAAGTACGGAATCCTAAAAAGCTGCGTTTAGTTTGATACAGTGTAGCCGTGCCTCACTACCATACATTCCGGTGGTATGCCTTGCGCCTAATGGATCACGATATCTGACATCTGGCAAAACACAAGTAAATGAACAAACAATACACGAAACAATGTGTAATAGGATACCATTGAATGACAAGAAATACTAACAAAGTAATGAGTTTATGATTCCGTAGTCAATAAGGAACCCTTTATATGTAGTATTGGAACATACGTCCGTCTGTCCGTCCGCGGCTTAGCTCAGAGACGTAATGCATAGGTACTTGCACAGAAACTTGGCATGCGTATAATATGTATTTTATATCCGTGGTCGGCTTCATTAATATGGCTTTGGCTTATGTTATGACATTGATAATATGTATGTCTAAAAGTAAAATTTTCACGGCATAGCAGTGATTTCAAAGTTTAAATCTCTTTGTAATTCGACTATCCACACTTTGGGTTTACCTGTGTATGTTATTTACTTTAACATAATTTATACTTTACGTATTAATTTTACGTATTCTTTGTGATAATTATAACTAGAATTCAAGTGTAGAGGACACTAGTACAGCACTGATTGAAAAGAAATATAATATATATTATGAACCATTAAACTGCAATAGTAACGCTATGCTATACTCAGTGCTATAAAGAAGCTATTTTTTAATTTCGTTACTGAAGGCAACAAGTCAAGCCGTCAAGAACTTATTGAATCTTTTTTTCGCGCTTATATTTTTTATGGAATACAATTATTGTTGTCCTTAAGTTGATAGCTATTATAACAAATAGGTAGTAAATATAGATAATATTAATCAATTCTGTTCAATTATTTCTGAGCTTCGGGATACAATTTTAAAATAAAACATGAGCAAGCAAAGCAAAATGTTATGTCTAGTCAACTGACCAGTAAAACTCGCTGCAAGGGGCTGCAACACGTGCACTTTTATTCGTTATTGTTTCAAAACTTTCTGCTTTTTTTATGCGTTTCACTACTAATTTAGGTAGTGGTTTTGCTTACACGAGAATAACATTACGAGTATTTGTACGAAAATCATATGGTAGGTACATAACTTTTATCTTCTGGGATTCCCTTTTACAAAAAAAAATACATAATTGTACCATTTAAAACATATAACCGAGAATCAACTCTGTGAATAGCTTGTATTATACTACCTGTGCGTGCAAAGCCGACCAAATCCGAGGCAGGTCACTAGTATATATGTAGTTACAATGTTATGTTACTTGCTTCGGAAGTAAATCACCCATCACTACACATATTAAAAAGCGAATATTTGTTTGTTGGTTTGTCCTTCAATCATGTCGCAATAGAGCAACGAATCGACGTGATTTTTACATGGGTATAGTTGAAGATAGGAATGAAATAGGCTACTGTTACGGTTTCGCTGTCCAGCAACAGACCATGTGATTTCTATAAAGGTCACTAGCAACAGATGTAAAACTTGAAATATCGCGTTATGTACGAGTACGAGTGGCTTCGTGATCAACGTATTTTTTTACGTGAGTATACTTGAACCTAGAGAATGACATAGGCTATTTAAAAAAAATCAAAGTTTTTGAAATGAAGGACAAGGTCCACGTGGCCGAAGTTGCGGGCATCAACTAGTATATTAGACAACACATACTTGTAATAGGATTCATTATTGTTTGTTTTCAAGTAGGTAGGTATAATATGAAATAACTTTGCCTTCATAATTCGTTCATAATTTCTGAATTCGAACCGGCGACCACTTATTTATGGCTTTGATCACAGGTCAAGAATCTCTAAAGATGAGTATATAAACAAATGCACTATTATTAATTGTGAAAGTAGGTAGGTAATTTACATGGTGTTACAAACTTAAAATGTGTGCGTCGATCCATACTTGCTGTTCTCTACAATCCGCCCCAATACCTTTGTCCTATAATATATGACATATTAAAATATGATTTGCTATTTTCTGATTTTTTCCTTTGTATACACCTAATTACCTATCACTATACCAAATTTCAAGTCTCTAACTCACCTGGAAGTAGGTTAGGTTTTTGATGAGTGAGTGAGTGAGTGTTAAAAATGGCACTTTTCAGACCTTAATAACTCAAGAACTAAAAAAGATTTTTTCATGAAATTTGGGATTCTAAGCGATCAAATACACTTTAATAGATATGCAAAATTGTAAATGTGTAGGTTTAATAGTTTCTGAGTTATGGGGGGGTCAAAAGTAGCTCGAAATGGTTCGTGTAATATACACTTGTCAGCGTGTCGCCGTTCTTATTAGAACTTGGCGGACACGCTGTCGCGTGTCTTGATTGGAAACAAAATCTTAAAACTCATTCAGTACGAACTGCTCAGTCGTTTCGTTACACCAAATGGGTTCGTTGTAAAATTTTTATTGTTCACAGCCTGTTAACGTCTCTACGAATAACCACTTCGTAAATTTTACGAACTTTTGGGTAATATTGTTAGCTCATTACGATACGTTGTTCCGACGAAAACACTTTATTTAACCGCTTGCTGACGCTCGCTTTTATTTTTTCTGAAAGGAAAAAATTCGAGCTTCAGTAGGTTAGTGTCAGTAATGAAGCAAAAGCTGTACAGCGAATCATTTACTTATTCACGAGAGTATAATATTATTTATAAAGGCTAGACATATAAATATATATTTATATAGTTAGGTCAAAAGTAAAAATATTGCCTATTCCTGCATTAAAATAGGGCATCGTTATTAAATCAGTAACATCACCCTTTTATTAATTTTATTTTAGACGATAAATTATAATAAACTTTGCCATACCAGAATGTAAATATCATTGTACCATGTACCATTAAAAGAAAAATTGTAAACCTTTTTATACCAGTACTCAAATAAGTCTGAAGGAATAACAGTAGAGTGAAACACTTATCCTGTCTTTGCTATGTGTAACGGTAGTGACATAGGTCGACAGATAATTTCCCGTCTATAGCCGACCGATGCTCTTTCCCCTTTCCCACGAGATTTAGCGCTGTCGCACAACCTGGGAGTTTCCGGATATAGGATGTCAAGGCGGCCAACCTTCGGTGTCAGCCCACTGAAATTGTTTCCGGTATAAATTCACCAGACAATGGGCCTGACACCGGACATCGTTAACTTGGCAAAAAAAAGATGCATACCTATTTAAAAAAAAGAAATCCTACTCGATATAAAAATCGATGTTTGTAAGAACTATTTTGCCGCGAAATCTATCTAAAAACGGCTTTAGTGCGGTAGGTATATAGAAAGCTACAACTTTTCTATAATTACAGTCATAAGTCCTATGCCTTAAAAAATAAAGTAAATAAAGTAAGCCAGAACAACAATTAGTACCAAATTATTCCCAAGGTACTTAAATACGGGATGAAGTTTATATGAAAGTCCGTTATTTTTCAAGTTTTAGACAATTGATAGTTATTTGGATTTTCAGCAGGATTTTTAGGAATTCTATCTCTGGGAGATTTTTTTACCCGAGTGAAGTGGGGACGGGCCAGGTAGTACATTATTACACCTAACCGTACCAAATCGTATTAACTTTAAATTTATAATACGTTTCAAAAAAGAACTTTACATCCATGAGTATAGGTATAGGATCAGATCTTTATAATAAAGGGTTATCGATCTATTATTCAAGTGAACAAGCATAGCAAAAACAACATAGCAGCAGGTCAGCGCCATCACGGATGCATTTTAGATGTCGGGCGCAGCTGCAGAATAAAGGAGTAAATCTGCAATTCTTTGAAATGTTTTCCTATGGATGTCTCCGGGGTGGGAAAACATGCAAATACTCCTAACATTTTGCTTTTAGCATCTGTTGTCGAAACTAGTGTATTCTCACGAACTACTAGACTAGAATCAAACCATAACATGAGTACAACATGTCTACCTTGTCTAGGAAATATTTTAATACTTATTAAAAAACTCAGATCAACAATATCTAGTGAAAAAAAATTTGTAAATCCGTTCGTAATAAAAACTAGTGGTAGACGGGTACGGACACTAGTTAAATGAAAATAAAGGCATGTAGATAAACTATGGCGGTTTACATAAAACATCTTAGGATATAAACTTTAAATGATACTAGATGTAGGTACCATTCGGGCGTGGGATAGAGATACCGAGATGTTTCCACTATGGACTCACTCATCTTAAAAACAATAGTTAAGTATAATATTCATTTAAAAAATTAGTAACACGGAGTTTGTGTTTGGTTGGTTTTACTATTGTATTTTTACTTTTTAGTGCTTGTGGTTTTTGAAGTCTGTTTTATTTTTCTTTTAAATTTTTTTTTATTTCATAATTTTTAGTGGCCCCACTGTACTATATAATATGCGATGCCCAGTTAAAACCCTACTGTTTACTAAGCTATTACACTGATCGCGGGCAATTTGCTCTTATCCATTGAGGAGTTCTGTTCTCCATCTCCGAAGATATTATATGGGACCAACTGCGAAGTTATAACCCTTTCAAAAAAAAATCTAAATCGGTCCAGGCGTCTTTGAGTAATCGGGGAACGTCCATAAAAAAAACCGACGAATTGAGAACCTCCTCCTTTTTTGAAGTCGGTTAAAATGAAAGTTTACTAAAATAATGATAAAAAACAAACAAAAGCTTTATCTACTCTTTGTGATCGACGAAAATTGGCTTACTATTAAGGCAGATTATGGCATCATTCAGATTTCATGATACAATTTGCGTCAGTTGTGAAATCAATTTGTTTATTCATTTCCACGATTAACCACATGGCATCGTGTCGATGAGAATTTTACGCTGATTATGTAATCTATTTTTGAGTAAATACAATTTTATCAATATTTGACCGGTTTATAACGCGTTTAATATAGACAAAACTTTAATTTATAATTCTATTATCAAATCATGTTTTGGGTTGTTTTGATGAAGTACTTAATAATAATGTGTTAGCACAATAATAAACTTATATTTTATAGTTATTCCATTAATTTTAAACGTCGTGCATATTGGCTACTATCACCTTAGCGTCTAGTCTCTAGCAGATATAGCGTCTAAGGAAGCTAGCTAAAAATGCAGCTACGAAATGTCCCAATTTTTCCTTTTAGACACCCGAGCATCATCGAACGAAAATTTTTAGCTTACCCGGTTCCTAAAATTACTTTATTGCATCAACAGACGTAGGTAAATAGGTAGGTAAAAATATAATAGGATATTGAAGATACACAGTATTTTTTGAAAAAGTTTTTCATCCAACAGTTAACTGAAAAACACGTAATATATTATTATCCCGAGTATTATCGCTAGGTTTGTAGATAAAAAATCAGCTAACGTTTGACATACATAGGCTGCACTAAAAGTATCGGGAATGGAATATTTCCACTGTCCCTGTCATATTAAAATCTTTTTAATTGAAAACTCCTTGGTTTTAAAAATCGAATACCATTTATTTATTTAAAAAAAGATTCTCGGTCTTTTCACAATGTCTTGTCAAACTTGTTTAGTCGTTGAGAAAATGGAATTGACTCGAGAAAATTCTAGAGCGATGATTTATTATGATTTTCGAAGTGATTTAACACAAAAATAGTGTGTTGACCGGTTGATTTCTGCATTTGGTGATGAAGCCCCATCCAAAACCACAATTTATCGCTGGTTTGCTGAATTTCAACGTGGACGTGTCAAGCTCAGTGATGATCCCCGTCAAGGTCGTCCAAAAACTGCAATCACCCAAGAAAACGTTGATGCTGTGCGTAAGCTGATTGAGGAAGATCGACATGTGACATACCGCGAAATTCAGGCAACTTTAGACATTGGCATGAGTCAAATACAAATAATCTTGCATGAACAATTAGGTGTAAAAAAGTTGTTTTCCCGATGGATACCGCATTTGCTCTGTGAAGAGCAAAAAGCGGCTCGCGTTACTTGGTGCGTCAGAACTCTCGAAAGATTCCACGCAGGATCCTCAAATGCTGTATACAACATCGTATCAGGTGACGAATCCTGGATATACGCGTACGAACCCGAAACAAAAAACCAGTCACGAGTTTGGGTGTTCGAAAATGAGTTATTCAACAAAAATTGTTCGTTCACGAAGTGTTGCAAAAAAAATGGTGGCCACGTTTGTCTCCGAAACCGGCCATGTTGCGACTATTCCTCTTGAGGGACAAAGAACGGTTAATGCAGAATGGTCTGCTAGCATTTGTTTGCCACAGGTCGTTTCTGAACTCCGTAAAGAGAACTGCAACCGCCGCATCATCCTCCATCACGACAATGCGAGTTCTCACACCGCGCACAGAACAAAAGAGTTTTTAGAGCAAGAAAACATAGAATTATTAGACCATCCGCCGTACAGCCCCGACCTAAGCCCTAATGATTTCTGTACTATCCCTAAAATAAAGAATCCATTGCGTGGTCAGAGATTTTCATCACCTGAAGAAGCTGTGGACGCCTACAAAACGGCCATTTTGAAGACCCCAACTTCCGAATGGAATGGTTGCTTCAATGATTGGTTCCATCGTATGGAAAAATGTGTCAAATTTCGCGGAGAATACTTCGAAAAGCAATAAATACATTTTTAAATAGTAATGTTGTGTCACTTCCTTGATTCCCGAAATTTTCAGTGCCGCCCTCGTACTAACTAACACCTATCCTGGATACAACTTTCAATCTCCCTCCTTAGGTTGTTGGAAAAATGAAAACTTTTTATATTTTTATGATTGTGCATCAGAGGTTTTACGTACTTATATCTACCTAGCTCGTTAAAATCCTCTACTTTATTGGTATTTAGACCATGCGATGAATTTAAATAAATATGCCTGATTTCTCCTATTTTACTTAATAACTTGTTATGGATATATAAAATCATGGCCTAAATTCATCCGATTTTGGCAATATTATCGGCTCATATGAACCGAAACGTGCCACATTTAGGAAATAAAGTAACTTGTCACGGAGTCGGTGTGTCCTCTATTAATCCCCGCGGTTTTGGGCGCAATCCAATCAATACACGCCGAAGCTAGATTGGAAAATTGAATTCTGGCTCATCAGTTTTTCTGGTGCGATTTAAATTTGAAAGCTTCGTTGAAAACAAATTACTCTTTAGAGTTATGGGCTATACATGTTACAGTCAAACTCTTATCCGGTCTAAACTAAATTTTGCAGAAATAAATCATCGTCCAGTTTATAAGTAATGTATAATATAAGATTAGGTTAATTGTTGGCCGGAACGAAATCAGAGTAAACGACTTCACGCAGTTTATTTCCCTACCCTTAGAGTGTTTTTGTAAAGCACGATGCCAGAAGCTCGCGAAGGAGTTCCTGAATGAAGAGGCGACGAAGCAAGTCTTCTGGTATAGTCCACTTAAAACACCTAGGAATAAGCAGTCATTTTTATCTGATACTAGAGGATGCCCGCGACTTCGTCCGCGTGGATTTCGGTTTTTAAAGATCCCGTGGAAACTGTTTGATGTTCCGGGATTAAAAGTTGCCTATGTCCGTCCCCGGGGTATAAGCTAACCCTGTACCAAATTTCGTCAGAATCGGTTACACTATTGGGCCGTGAAAAGGTAGGAGACAGACAGACAGACACACTTTCGCATTTATTATATTAGTATGGAGTTTTAGTCAAAAATAGTTACTATAATAACCAATATTTTTCGGTCAAAATTACTTTTCACCATCCACTTTAGTCAGAATTACTTTTGACTGTAACCATCGATATAACTGTAACATTTCTATATTTTAAGTTACAATAGGGCACACCCAATTTTGCGAGCAGCTCACGCACACATAAATAAAGCATAACTAAATTAACCTCATCATCCTTTTTTTTTTTTTTTTTTTTTTCTTCGGGGGAGGAAAAAATCCCTACGGACTTCTGCCTGCTGGCAGGGTGTGTCCGACTTGCACGGACTAAAATAACCTCCCCATGTCTGCCAAGGTGAGCACGGAACTGCGTCGCATTACATCATGCTGACCTCCTAGATCTCTATCCTCTTCTTTTCTTCTTTTTCTTTCTCTTCCCTTCGCATCATGGTAGCTCTCAGCATTTGGCTATATCTTAGCCAGGCGTCTTCGCTCGACAGCATGCGCGCCATAAGATTTTGGGCATTCACGTCCTCCGCGTCTGTCGATCGAAGCGCTTTTGCCCTTAGGTCGGCACCATAAATTTAGTATGTACTAGATCAACAATGACAGATTACCGGTGTTACAAAAAATGAAACGTAAATGTGTGCGTGAAATAGAGTTGTCCTGACTTTAGCATTTGTATTATCGATAGTCTTACTGGCGAAATCATAGGACACTAATGAGTTTGTTTAACGAAGTGAAGTAAAAAGCATCTTATAATTTAAAAAAAGTCAAATACATTTCAAATACACAAATAGTAACAAAGCTAAAGCTAGGTAACAGATTATTATTTATTAATGAAATGACTTGGTGCAGCTACTACGAAATAAACGATTGATAAATCTATATGTATAGGTATATAACGTTGTCAAGAATATAAATGCGTAAGTATGGATGTTTCTGTGTGTTTGTGTTTTTATTACCTCTTCACGCCTTTATTTTTTTAAAGGGTGCAAGTAAATTTAATTTGATTAATTACAATAACACTGTGATATAATGTCTAAGTGACAAGTTAATAAAAATAAATAGTATATATGGCGCTCAATTCATAGCTAATGACCTCCCCGATAAGCACTTAAATACAGTAAGTAATGTACGGGGTTACCCTTAACCCTGTATATGAAATCTAAGTCACGCTAAATAAAATAAAAATTAGTATAAATATTTATTTCGTTCTTTTCTTTTATTGGAAAGTAGTGTTTTATATTGTATTTTACATACATCACATGAAACCTATCACATCAAACCTACCGGTAGACACGATTATCGACTATCGATACTTGTGACGTCATTACTTTGTCAATCCCTATCGTAAACAAACGTTTTTAAATTTTACACAAAATATCCAAAAATTCTTCATTTAGCAATGTAATTTGATGATAAGTCTTAAGGGAAACCTATTATCTAAGCTTCCAATAGCTATTTTGCCTAATTTTCAAACAACAAATGATGAAATAATGATTATAAACAATAAGTATAAATAATCAGTAATTACCTGTGAAACGTGTATTTACGCGGATTATAACGTCTTGTAACGTCACATTCGCTCACTGAACAAGACACCATGGTGGCAGAACATAGATTTTACGTTTTAATCGTAAAATTATTTAGTAAATGCAAAAAATCACCTCGACTTGGAACAGGCCGAACTCATAAGGACCGACACTCACGTAAATAATGACTTATCGGCATCTTGTTTCGCTATCTCGCTTTCGCTCGCGGCAGTGGGTCTTATCTAACTACTCTCGCTCCCTCGCTTTGTCAGTCTTTGAGCGAAGCGAAAAATCATAGGTCTATGGTCGGCACTACCTGGGCATTCGAAGATTGCGTGTCTCGGGGTGTCCTCCTCTCCGCAAAAGTAGCAGCCTTCGCTTGGTGCTTTCCCGATTGCGAAGAGGTAGGTGTTGAACACCCCGTGACCGCTGAGCGCTTGTGTCAGCCAGCGATCTACTTCCCCATGCTTCCTAGTGTGCCATTTTTTCAGGTCGGTGATGAGTTCTCTGGTCCAGCTCCCTTTTCCTGCTCCCGACCATTCGTTTGCCCACTCCTTCAAGGTGTCCTCTCGCACTTCTAAAAGTGTTTGCTCCTTGCTATCGAACAGCTTAGCGCGTTCGCTTACCAGTTTCGCTATAGGGATAAGCCCAGCTATCACCAGCACGGCTTCAGTGGAGACTGTTCGATATGCTCCACAAATACCTATAGCTAGTCGTCTTTGGACTCCTTCTAATTTCTTCTTATACAGTTCCACCTTCATAGCTTCCCTGAATATTGGTGCCCCGTAAAGAATTATGGAGTGGGCTACTGATGCCAAAGCCCTCCTCTTGCTCGCTCGAGGCCCTCCTTTTGTAGGCATAAGTCTGTACAGTGCCTCTGTCAGCTTCTGGGCTTTATTGGCTACCTCCTCTATGTGTTTCTTGAAGTTGAGGCTTTTGTCGAGCCATACTCCCAGATACTTCACGTGGTCCTTCGGAGTTACTATCGCACCTTGAATTTTGAATTGTATAGGGTCTAGCCTCCGCCTTCCACTGAATACAATCGCCTCCGTTTTCTCTGGTGCAAGCTCCAAGTGCCTTCTTTGCATCCAGCTACGTATTCGCTCGAGCGCCCTATTTGCCCTGATCATGAGGGAAACCTCGGATCTAGCCACCACTACGAGAGCCAGGTCATCAGCAAAGCCCACAAGTTGGATGCCCTCCTCTTGTTCCAGCTTGAAGACGCCATCGTACAGAATGTTCCAAAGAGTTGGGCCAAGTATTGATCCCTGTGGTACTCCACTGCTGACTTTGACCATGTCTTCCACTCCCTTACAATCTCTAACTCTTATAGATCTGTCTTCTAGGTAGCTACTTATCAAGTTTTGGATGTAGCCTGGGAAGCCTCTCTTACGCATTTCCAAAAGGATCTCTCGCCAAGACGCAGAATTAAAAGCATTCCTCACATCTAGACAGATCAGGGCACAGAGCTTTCTTGTTTTTAGCGTGCCCTGTCTTGCCACCATGGCAGTCTGGACTACTTTTTTTACAGCCATCAGTGTGGACCGGCCCTGCCTAAAACCATACTGATGGTCAGAGAGACCGCCGTGGTCTGGTAAAAGCTTCTCTATTCTGTTAAGAAGGAGTCTCTCCATGAGTTTGCCATAACTATCAAGCAAACAGACTGGTCTATATCCGGCCGGGTCTCCCGCTGGCTTATTTGGTTTTCTGAGTAAGACCAGACCTGCTTTTTTCCAATCTGCAGGAAACGTCCCAGCTGCAAAAGCATCGTTTAAAACTGCTCTTATTTTCTCCGGTATAGCCTGCACTGCCATTTTGATCACTTCGGGCGCAATAAGATCAGGTCCTGGCGCTTTTTTTAGTTTAAGACCTTCAGCCGCCGTCCTTAGCTCTTCTTCCGTAATTTCCGGCATCTGAGAGGCGTCTCCCATGATGCGGCCAAAATCTTCATGGAACGGGAACAATACTTTGACCACGGTTTTAATTAGGTCCATTTCCAAGCTGGGCGGACTTTGCCGTAGTTTTTTGGTGACAATCCTATATCCCAGTCCCCAAGTATCCTTATCCACATCATCACAGAGCTCTTTCCATTTTTCTGCCTTTGACTTTATGATGGCTGTTTGCAAATCCAGTTTCGCTGCCCTATATTTCTCTCTGAGCTCCTGCATTTCTACTTCTTTGCTTTCATCTCTGGTTGAGTTTTCCCTACCCCTTTTCCTTCTCTCACGTGTGTAGTCTCTGCGACATCTTGTGCAGTGAGCTCTTTTCGCGCCAATTAATTTACTCCACCAATATACTGGTGCTCGTCTGTAAACTCCTTTTCTGGGCATCGCCCTATCACAGGCTTTTGTGGTCTCTATCACCAATTCTTCTGGAGAGCCAATTTCACTTTCTTTAAGCACACCTTCTAGGACTTTCTGATCAAGCTTATCCAATCTCCATCCTACCTGTGTTTCGATTGGTGACTTCCTTTCATGTTGAAGTATATTAAACTTTATATATCGGTGCCCACTTAAGCTATCTTCCTCCAGGACTTGCCACTCAGTAACTCTCTTTGTCATACTTGCGTTGGCAAATGTAATGTCTGGGGTGGAGTTTTTCTTACCTCTTTGAAACGTTGGGCCGACTCCTTCATTCATTATAACCATGTCCATACTCGCGAGCATTTCCATGATTAGCCGACCTCTGCCATTTTCGGTTTTGTTGGACCAGACTTTTGACGCTGCATTGAAGTCCCCAGCTACCAAAATGTCTCCACGCTGTGACTTGATGCTTTCAAAAAGCTCATCTAGGTCTCGCTCAAAGTCCTCAAAACTATGGTTCGGCGAAAAGTAGCAACTAAAAATCGTGAGCCCAAAAATTGCTACCGCAATGAACCCGTTTCCTTGCGCCACTATTTTAGCATGGGTGCCTTTATTATAAATAACTACAGTGGCATCCCCTCTATGGTCTGTGATCCATTCACGTACTTGCACTATTTTTCTGTTTGGCTCCGCCACGATGGCTAAGTCTATGTCATATTCTTTTGCCGTCACTTCGAGCAGGTCGTGGGCGGCTCGCGTTCTGTCCAGGTTTATTTGCAGGACCTTTATCTGCGAGCCTATTGCACCGCTTCCTGCTCCTATACCCCGTTTTTTGGCACTTTGATCCTTCCGCCAGGCACCTTTTCTTTCCAAGACGGGCAACTTTTCGAGCCCATTCGATGTCTTGTATTGCTCTGGCCTTTATCCATACAGATAGCGCATGCTGTTTCCCGCTCGCAGTCTATGGCCTTATGCCCCTCGATGCCACAGTTATAGCACTTTTTGCTTCGGTCCTGGCCTGGGCACGCCATTGAAATATGCCCGTATTCGAGACACCTGTAGCACCTTTTTCTTTCTACTGAGAGCCTGATTGGGACCCTCATCCATCCTATCTTTATCTTTTTCTGGTCTGCAAGTTTTTGAGCTTCCTCCTTCGGAAGCTCGACCAGGGCTGTCTTAATACCGTATTGGTTCTCCCAAAAACTCTTAACGTGGAATTCCTTCACCTTTTGTTTTAATGCCTCCTCCACTTCTTCTTTTTCCACTGTGGCATCTAGTCCTCTAATTATAACATCGGCAGACTCTTTTAGCGCTCTAAGTGTTAAATTTGGGCACAGTTCCCCCACTTTCTCTTTTACTTGCACGGCGTTTCCATCTTGACCTTTCTCAAGTTCAAGTAGTATATCGCCCCTTCTGGTCTTTCTTACCTTAGAGAATACTACTTTCTCACTTGCTAGTCCCGACTTTACCTCTTTAAGTACGCTGGCATAGTCACGGTCTCTTACCTCGACTAGCAGTGCTTCGGGCTTCGCGATTGGCTTTCTGCCGCTTGGCTTTTTCCCCAGCTTATTTTTTCCTTTCTTCTTAGCTTTCTGATTTGGGGCTTTTTCCTCTTCCCGATTCCTCCCTGTCTTTGTCAGTAGATCTTTCTCGATCTCATTCTCTTTTTCCTTGTCCTGCACTCGATTGATCTCCGCCGGATATCTTCCTAATCCTTTGTTCCTATTTCTCTCTTTTTGGCGTTTCCCCTTCGATTGTACTTCCTTCCAGTCAGTTTCCGTACCCAGATCATCATCCCATTCTAATCCTTCCATCTCGCCTCCGGTCGATGTATTTGTACCTTTATCTTCTACCACCACTGCTACTCTCTTTGCTCTTTTTGGAGTTCTCTCCATCTCTTCGCTTTTTTCTCCTATTCTCATTCTTCGGACATCCATGACCCGTCCACACAGCTTTTGCAGTTCTCGCAGTCTTGTCTTAATTTCATTAGCTGTATTCTTGTATGGCCCTTGTCTCTCCACAAGTGAGTTTACATCTACGATGTTGCCGAATAGTTCACCCAAAAGTCGGTCTTCCTTTTCCTCTAGACTTTCTGTCTCCTTATTACTCTTTGGTGACTTTTTCCTTTTCCCATCTCTATTTTTCGGCGTGCTCACCATGGGTGAGAAAAATGTCAGGGGGCTTACGTAGGGTGGTCGTCTGCATTGTGCCTGTTCATCTCCTGTAGATATTCCGTCCTCCGTTTCCGTTTGATCTGTATCAGTCCATGTCCGTGCCTGTGTCGTTGTTTTAGGCGGCGTGCGTTGTAGCAGGCCAGACCTCGCAAATGGTTTGTCACACTTGAGCAAAACGTTGCCCTCCCCAGAATACGAGGGGCAGCCCCTGTCGGCCGAGACCGTCAGGGGGCGGGATTCCCCGGCACTAGTATCAGCGCCGGAACCCGCCTGGGGTAGTATCTTTTTTTGTTGTGCTTGCATGTTCAATTATCTCCCTTCCTTCCTTCTCTCTCCTACTAACATCTTCCGGAAAAACAGCCGCCCAATGTGGGACAGACGCTGACCAGGCAGCCGCTCGCTCCGAGTACAGACGCTGCCTGGATTTGTTGTGCTTGCTTTTGGTCCGCGCTGAGTATTTTATTTCCCCAGTACCCGCCAGACAAGTCTGGTGAGGGAGATCCCCTATCCGCCAGCCGGGGACGCGCCCGATGGGAGAGCAGCCAACTCCGCACGGGATTTCGGTTTTTAAAGATCCCGTGGAAACTGTTTGATGTTCCGGGATTAAAAGTTGCCTATGTCCGTCCCCGGGGTATAAGCTAACCCTGTACCAAATTTCGTCAGAATCGGTTACACTATTGGGCCGTGAAAAGGTAGGAGACAGACAGACAGACACACTTTCGCATTTATTATATTAGTATGGAGTTTTAGTCAAAAATAGTTACTATAATAACCAATATTTTTCGGTCAAAATTACTTTTCACCATCCACTTTAGTCAGAATTACTTTTGACTGTAACCATCGATATAACTGTAACATTTCTATATTTTAAGTTACAATAGGGCACACCCAATTTTGCGAGCAGCTCACGCACACATAAATAAAGCATAACTAAATTAACCTCATCATCCTATGTGAATATAAAGAGACAACAGTTTACGTACCTGTGACCTATTCAGAGTTAGCATGCATCTGGGGTTTGACGTAAGGTGGACATTTCTATCCTTTACCCTAAGCCGTTGGAGCCTCTTTAAGCCCATAAATTAGTGAAAGCTACCCGCAAACGGTGAGATGGGTGTTTGCCACGTGAGTAATGGCCGCCGAGCGACCCCGAAACTCGTAATGTTAAAAATTTCCCGTGGAACCCTATGCATATATTTTGTGGGTTTGCGGAAGGTTTGCGGTTTATGTCTAACCAGCCGCACACAACTATTATCCAATTCGGCATTAAAATTCAGGAAATTGACGCGTTAACACATGAACGCTCGTTATTAATTGCATTTGTTTTTTTTTTTCAGGTAAATTTACTGCCGATGGATAAGGAGATGATTGAAAAAGTTCAGTTTTTAGCATCGCTGCTGTAAGGTATTTTTCGTATATTAAAAATTGGACAGAACATTATATTTCAGATTCGAAAAAGTTGTAGGAAATAACAATTAATCATTTATTGTACAATATTTTAATAAGAATAGGTACAACTGCAATAATACATTTTTACTGCTGAAACAGCAAAAGTGAAAACTCAAATAATTTCAACGTAACAAATTAGAGTACCTATTGTTAAAATAGAACTAAGAACAGCAAAAGTGTCAAGGTTGGTCATTGTAATGTAGTTTACGTTCAAGATAGTCAAAAGCAAAACGCATAATGAAGGAGATAACTAATTAGGTTACATGAGGGTCGTCTGGTCTCTTTATTAACTGATAACCCTGATAACCCTACGCACGCGTCGCGACGTCACATCTTGATAACACGCAGTAGACGCACCGACAAAGATAGGCCTACTATCTAAATATATCTGCAGCCATATTATTTTTTAGGTTAACTGCGCAGATATTTTGCTAGCAGATAGAGTAACTCGTACAAGAATTGCAAATAGTGTCGTATTTTGAAATAATACCGGCTGAGGTAGATGTGTACTGGAGTAAAACTACAACCAGTATAAGCGCCAGTTCGATTGACTCATGACCTTATTCCTATAATATCTTTGAAGGTTGATAGGAAGCGAGTGAATGAGGAGGACCACAGGACGGACTACAGTGTTTGGTAGAGCGCGAGTGATTTTAAAAAACCATCGATAAACGCAAGCAGGTTGATGCATTTTTAACCTCCGACCCAAAAAGAGGGGTGTTATAAGTTTGACGTGTGTATCTTTGTATCTGTCTGTGGCATCATAGCTCCTAAACTAATGAACCGATTTAAATTTAGTTTTTTTTATTTGAAAGGTGGCTTGATCGAGAGTGTGCTTAGCTATAATCGAAGAAAATTGTTTCAGCCGTTTGAAAGTTATCAGCTCTTTTCTAGTTTTCTTATAGAGGTTTTTGTCGGGGTTTTTTTTTAATTTTGAGTTATAATTTGACAGTGGTTGGTAGTTATTTTGGAGGTGGTGTACTATTTTGACGTGATCCGTTAATAGGTACCTATTGTTATCATTCCTAGCTTTTTTATTTATTAACCTTTCGAGTAATAACCATCAATTGCGCAGACTGAAATAATTTAGGTTACTTAATATAGATAAAAATTAAATAAGCAATTAATGAGTGGGTATGATCATTAATATTAATCATCACCATTACTTTAAAACATGTTTTAGCTATCGAAAGAGGAAGCAGTTCAAGAGATAAGTAGCATAAAACACTATTATGCGTATTGAAATTATCGCAGTTATTTGATTAGTTGTTCCATTATTGAATAGTAGTTTTATCAAGACTATTGTGGATATACTACAAACCAGTGGTATTTTCCTAACTTAGTTTGCATTTTGTACCCAGATAAACAATAAATCTATTTATTTGCGCTTTATTTATCTGCGCTATACAATGATAATATTGCGTTTCCGAAATTACCTACGAGTAGGTACCTATGTTGCCAATTTCATGCAGTATGACAAAATCATTGTTTATGATAAACTACGTGGGTAATTAATAAGCAAGTTAAGCTGTTATAGCCTAGTGGTTGAGACGTCCGCCTCCTAACCGGAGGTCGGGGGTTCAATCCCGGGCACCTCTAACTTTTCGTAGTTATGTGGTTAATGGTGAAAAATAAAACATCGTGATGAAACCTGCATACTTGAGAATTCTCCATGTTCTCAAACGTATGTGAAGTCTGTCAATCCGCAATGGGCCAGCGTGGGAGACTATGGCCTAAACCCTTCTCACTCTGAGAAGAGACCCGTGCTCGGTAGTGGGCTGGCAATGGGTTGAACATGCATAAATGACAGTTTGCTAATGTTTATTGGGCATTAGTACATTTTAATTCATGATAATTAATGATAGTAGGTAGTTCAATGCGACAAAAAAAAGATGACCAAAATTTTTGTTTACCGGAAAAGCTCTGTTGCATTTCACGAAGCCTTAGTTCACAAACACAAAGCATTTTCGGGACCCTTTAATGGATTTTTTAGCGAACTCCAGTGTTAGCCTAACACGTGTTTTTATCAACTCGGCCGTCAAAACAATGACTTGCCGTTTTTGCAAAAAGGAGTAAAGAAGCTCTTAACAGGGGGCTTTCCGTCACTCGCTGCATACAAGCGTAGTTAGGTTCTCATTTAAATATTGACCACTCAAACTCGATGTAATTTTTAGGCACATTCTAGAAACTAATATCTATGTCCTTGGTTTGCCAGATATGCGAAAAAATAACTATTCTTAAAGTTACACGGGTTTAAAGATTTGTATGTGAATTTTTAAGATCGCGTACCTAACTTTGAAATTGAATATTTTAAAGGAAATCTGGAAAACCACAGACATAGCTATTAGCCCCCAGAACGTATCTCCAAACATTGAGTTTGATTGGTTAGTATTCAAATGAGAGCCAAACTACGTTTGTATGGAGCGAGTGACGGAGAAACCCCTTTTGATAAATTATGATAAAAATCCTTCGAAGAATTTATAAAGAAGACGAGTTAATGTGTTTATTATAACTTTTTTTACACTACGTAGGCACTGGTATAGGTATACCTAAGTTAGGTTATAGCGGTTGTTGGTGGTTATGGAATTAGTGTACTTACCTAATCGTTTTTTTATACTAAGCAGTCGACTAAGCAGTCTGTTGTATTAATTTTATTAGACTTTCTCGGGGCACTGCCGGCAGTAAACAAGCTACCTTCTTTTGAAGATTATCTCTTTTGCAAACAGAAGCTTTAAGCGTCAAAGGACGAAATTGTGAGTACCTCTACACAGGAGCACTTGTGATAATCATATCCAGTCTAATTAAACATACTAACGGTACCGACGCGACAGATCGGTGCCGGTCGGTATTGCTAGGTGCGGGTAAAATACTAGTTTTATGATATCTTACTTATACTTATCTATATACCTGTCTCTTTGACAGCTCATAAGATAGTATGGGGCTGACTTGCCAGTGCTGGAAATGGAAATGTGTGTTTGTTTGCACATCAAAGTGTCAAATTTAATTTCAGACTCTTAAGTACTAACCGGTTTTGATGATTTTTCTTACTACTTTAAAGCCGACCGTGAAAGTATGACGTCACAAGTCTATTAGGGTTGTGGGCATTCATATCGTGCCCACAACGTTGGATCCGCGCTTGACTGGAAACCTGGCTCTTTATGCCAGCACCCTTAGATAGGTAAAAAGAAAACCCGATAGAAAAACTAATGGAAGATAGGTACTATATGAAATGATGTAATTGTAGATACTGTTACATACGAAGCCGAAGGTTATCCGATATCGTCGTAATAAAAAACTGTTTCTCGTATTCGATATTTTAATATACTTAGAGAATTATTTAGTAAACCCTGAGCCGCACGAAAAGCTGTTCTTACTACACTTAGCTTTTAATATCTTGAAAACGTTCTGTATTGAAAAAATAATGGCAAAATTTCCTAGAATAACGTAGCGACGCCGGCACCAGTAGGGACAGCTTTTCCTAGAAAAGCTTTTAGGGTTCCGTATCTACAGATAAATAATGAAATCCTTATACCTAGGATCGATGTCGCTGTCTGTCGTGTCTGTCAAGACCGACCAAGGGAATCAAAACCTATAGGGTACCTACTTGCCGTTGATTTAGAATCATGGAATCTGGCAGGTAGCAACGTCTTATAGCATATCACAGTTAAAAATCCGAAAACCGTGGATTTGTGGTTTCATCACAGAAAAAAGTGTTATTTTCTTGTACGATGGTACGGAACCCTTCATGTGCGAGTCCAGCTCGCAATTGACTACTTTTTTTTGTTATTAACTGTTAAAAAACTACCGCTTTCAATGAGACGGCGCGCTTTTCATTATAATCATAATAATAACTGTCCTTTTTGATGATGTTTGTAAGCAGCAAAGATACAACAACATTTTCTGAGTGCAATTTGAAATAATACTTCGAAGACGCTGACTTATTTTATTACTACTGTACTTGCTTGAAAATAGATTTATCTTTTACGTAAAGCATTCAACAACACAAGACTTTCTATTTCCGTTAGATCCTTGTCCCGCAGGATTTACTGTTGCATAAATGGGAAATCTTGCTTGCTTTTAACTGCAAAGTAGTTACATAGTTTTCTCGTATAAGAAAATATGATGATATCTGAACTAGTGGGAAAGACCTCAAAGTATAGGTACATACGTACTGTGCTACGAAATAATAATGTGTGTTACTATTATGATGATCGTAAAAATATCCTCTATCGAGTAAAACAATCACACAATTCAACCCAGAAATCGGTAGGTACTTAAACATAAGCATGACAAAATTAGGCTAGATTAATAATATACATTGTAATCAGTATTGGTTGCCTAATAAAAACCAGTCAAGTGCGAGTGGAACTCGAACGAAAGCTTCCGTGCAAGTTATAGGCAGCACGGCAGCCATTTTGAAATTTGCCATCTTGGTTTTTTATTATTTGTTGCGGCAATAGAATTAATTCACACTGTGAAAACTTCAGCTCTCTACCTATTACGCTTGATGAGATACATCCAGCCTTCTGAGAGACAGACGGATGGACAGACTGGCAAGTAACAAGGTCTCGTTAACCTTTCGGTTACGAAATCCTAAAAAGTAAGGTAAAAGTAAACTATAAATCCTAATCTGCCACCAGCACCTCATTGAAAATACACTATTCAAGCTTGGCATAAAATTTACTTAAGCCAAGAGAAACTCCATCGCAACACCTGCGTCTCCGAATTTAGATTAGTGCATCAGAAGTTCACAGCGCAGAAAAGGCATCCCTAAGTTTTCCTACTGAATCGTATAAATGTTAATGAATGCCAGACGACTCTAATGAGATTACCGTTCCCGTGAAATTGGATTCTCGTAGGACTTCTTTAATTTTCAGTCATCGCGAAAATTAGATGGACTCGAGCGCGTGAAGATTATTATAACTCACTTCAATTCGGTACCTACGGTGCAATGATAATATTATATCAATCAGGAAATGCTAATTGTAACTTGATGAAGTTTTACACTTGTTATTGGCATGTGTTCGCAACCACAGTTGAGAGAAACACTAACATATGACCTAAATTAACATTTTATGAATATTGGTATTTCCAACTCTATTTTTAGTAAAGCAATTCGGCAATAAAAGGATAGGTATTTTGTTAGTGATACTCTCAAATTGTTATAGTTTAGATTTAATCACAGTTCGACTTTAATTTAATAAAGCTTACCTCACGGGGTTACCTATAAAAGTTCTGAAAAATAAAAGATTATACAAAAAATGCCAGTTAACACTGATTGTTTGCCCTGCTACGGGAAGGTAAAGTCAAGTAATCTGTTTATCTTATTCGGTCCATCAAGCCCCTCAATACATTTTGTCGAGGATTTATTAATATGGCGGATATTATGTTAAAAATACGTCAATTTAAATGAATAATTGAGACTAATATGTGGAATTTGATATCATATGATAAATCTTGGAATTTTAACAACGTTTACAGACTGCTCGAGAAGTCATTGTCAACTGCAATTATGGTATATGGCCGCACTATAGTCTTTCGATACAGAAAATAAATCATTTATACATATATCAAAAAAAATGTAATTCGTTTGTCCTTGGTGGATTTGTGTAGTAGTAGACGGTTGTTAAACGCTTGAGTCAATGAAATAAAGTTTGAATACGTAGATAGGTATAACTTTTAACTATCCATATAAAGTGCGAAAGTGGTGTGTTTATCGGTTTATAGATTTGTAATTCAACGCAACAGAGCAACGACGCGACGGATCGATGTAATTTTTTCATGGATATAGTTAAAGACGTGGAAAGTGACACAGGCTATTTTTTATCCTGAAAGTTCCCACGGAATGTTAAAGATCTAAATCCACGCGGATGAAGTTGCGAGCATCAGCTAGCAGTGTACAAATATGTTATCTGAAACATACACAAGCCTCAATCAGTCAGGGGAGGAAGCGCACGTCATGAATTTCACAGTAGGCTGGTGCATTACCACGCCTATACACAACTTTGTGTGCTCAGTAGGAACATACATATTTATGTAGAAGGCACGAATTTTACCTGCTTAACATTTTTGCTTTATCTGTTTTTTCCATTCATCATCCACGGAGCTATGAATATTTAATTTACTCTGCATTTCCATACAACCGACTCTGAGAGATGCAAGAAAAGAAATAAAACAAAAACATGCAATAGCGTATAAAATTAGTAAACAGCTTCCTACAGTGTTAAAGGCTCTTGAAATTAGTTTAATGCTTTTTACAGCTCAAAAATAAGAAGTTTACAATTTTGAGTATTAAAATTTTGCAAACGACCACTGCGATGATCATTGTGGTATTGTACAGCAATGAGAAATACGACGCAGAGAGAGTCAAAGTCAACGTACAATGACGAAAGCTGAGTTTCCAAAAGACTGGATTCCACTTCACTCCGTTTGGATGCATCGGCCCTTAGTAATCTAAACGATAGGTTCTGCATGAGTCAATTCCGTTAATCATGAGTGGATGACTGATAGAGAGAAGAATTATCCAGATATCTGTCGTGTTGTGCAAATATAGATCGTAGTTAGACAGTGTCGTCACAGTTTACGACAGTTAGGCACTTTTAACTAAACGTCGAGGGTGGTCGAGGCTTCGACGTCACTCTCAGGCGTCAAATGTTCTACATTTGACGCTAGGTAGCCAAAGAATAGCCCATTTTTCCTTTGATTTCACGTCACACATTTGACAAATCGTCGACTCAGGATCAAACTGAGAATTGCCTTACTCTAGTTCACTCTGACAGCAGTGAGTGTGTCAAAACAGACAGTAAATGGAAGGGTTTTCCGAATCACTGCAGACGTTTGTATTTTTGTAACCAAAAGTACGGTAGCGAGAATCAATCAGGGTAATGGGGGTCCATCCAAATCTGCTGGGATTAGTCGCGGCAAACTGTACCATGGAAATGGGCTTTTCAATCACAGTCCAACAATCCTTTGTTGTCCTGATCGAATGACTTTATATATCGTCTCGAATTTGCTCCTCCTTTTACGATTATAATATTGCGCTACAAGATTGCCTCGTGAAACTTTAGGGTTTCGACTTCATCCCATGAAAGGGAAATATCAATTTGGACGGAGTTTCAAAAAGATTTGCGTTAGTCTCAACTTTGAGCCAATTTTGACTTTTAAACGTCTTTCAAAAATATAGACATAATAAGTAATGACCAATGATGATAATAGCATAATTTAACTTTATCGGTTAGAGCATAGTAGCAGTCAGAGCAGCAAACTTCTGGTAGAACGATTCGATAAATTATCTTAGTACCCATAACTTTGTGTTTTCAGTGTTGGAATAGATACTCAATAGTCGCTTTACTTTGTTGTGATACCTAATAATGAAACGTGTATTCAAAGTCTTAGTGAAATCGGTAGAGATAGATTATCTAATTTTAAATACTTTATAGCCCAAATTCGCAATAAATCAAATAATAGTCTGAATATATAAAAAAATAAACTAACGGTCTGACTGACTGACAGATCTATCAACTCACAGCTCAAACTACTGAAAGGATCGGGCTGAAATTCGGCATGCAGATAGCTAATACGACGTAGGTAGACATCCGCTAAGAAAGGTTGTTTGAAAATTCATCTCCTGGATAAAAAAGGGGATTCAAATTTGTCCACGCGGACAAAGTCGCGGGTGTAAGCTAATAAATAGTAATTATTGATTGGACTTCATTTTATTTTATAATTTAAGAGATCCCGACTCAACAATATCAAGTAGGTAAATATAACGTCTGCAAAATAGTGATGCAGAAATTGTTAGGTAGGTATATATATAGGATCGTTGCTCGGTTTCCAATAAATAATTAACGTACACTCGAGGTACCCACAGTTCAAATCAAGGTTTCTGTGTTTCACACACTTCAGCTTTTATACCTACAACATTCTGCATGCACAAACTATTGTGTAACACTAACGACTCCTGCCTGGCTTTGATCATATTGTGATAGTATTCTGTGTTTGTTTCATAATTTATCTACAAACCCAACGACCATACAAATATTGTAGGCTCTGGCTTTAGTAGAACTCAAAGCTTTTGCTGTATTCTGTCTATCATGCGACAATTATTTGTTCGATGCGTTGCACTGCAGTACAAGACTCACTCATGACTGACTCCTTTACACCCAGTTTAAACAGTTTTAACTAGAAAGCTGCAATTTTTACATAGGTTCCCTTTATAATGTAGACCTAGAATAACTCATATCTAAAAAAAACTAAGAAGATAGGATTTTTCAATATTCGAACGAGATAGGGAATAAAGATGATTTACATTTTTTCCGAGCGAAACCGCGCGCAGTTGCTAGTAGTATTATAAAGTCAAATAGTCTAGAAAGTAGAGCGTGTAAATTAAAAGTATCGTGGTAGGTACCTAATGTATTTAAAACATCATTTAAAACTGCATTGTAACAAATGTTTCGTAATTAAAGAACACAATTTAAATTTAATTCCAGTTTGAATATACCGGTAATGAGTTTCGCTTTTTCAGAATACCACTATGTTTTTACGACAGCAATTTGCACTTCATTTTCCAAGGGTCGAGCGGGCTCAGATTGACCGCGCATTTTTGTTCCAAACCGCGGCCACAATGAGAACAATAGACCGCCCGCGTTGTAACAAACGCTGGACTTTGACTTCTTGTGTTCCTCGTAAACCCTCTACGGTTCAGAGCCTTATACTACGTGGCGTTGGCACACTACGCTTTTTAACCGCTTTCATAAAAGGAAAAATTTCTCAATTCCACCCGTATGAATTTATTTATAGTTCGTCGATACTCGATTTCCACGCTTTAGCAGTTTAATGCACATTTTTGCTATATTGAGCAACTAATACCATTTTCTTTAAAGAAATATTTTACGATGCTCTGTAAGAAATATGATTAAGTATTAGGTAGGAAGGCTTATATCATAAGTACATCTTTTCATTGTGATTTTCAATATGTGTACATATTGAAATTTGAATCAGAGTACTCACATAGAATGTAGGATTTCCTTGATATGAGATAATATTAAGGTTTTAATATTAAAGCTTTCTTATGAATAAATTCGTATTCATGTAAAGTAATGTATTAAACATAGATTTTTAACGAGATCTACCACTCATAGCCTGCGCATTACTCACGTAATACGTAGGCTTCGAGTTTTGGTGTCGTCTCTTTTATTCAGAACTTTTCCGTATTAAATGATAGCTTCTACGAAAACTTACTGATTCTCTTGCCTTGATTGAATGCTTTCATCAATCGCTCCGCTGCTTTTCGCTTTTATGATTATAGCGCGCGCAGATTGCCTATATAAAACTTTAAGCTTTTAAATTCGCCCAATGAAAGTAAAATACGACTTTATTTGGACGGATTTGCGTCTGAACTTCGGACAAAATAAAATTGTCCAAAAGGAACATGGCCCATTTTTTTCATATGAATTTAGAGGCTCTGATGTACTTACAAGTTAACTAATATAACACCTATAATTAAATGAAGGAATTTTTTACCTAGTAAAATGCATATGTAAACTAATAACGATCAATTTCGCAATGAAGTGGATGCACTTCTAGTGTGCTGGACTCGAGAACAAAGGACTGTTCACGAGCATACGAGTACATATGCAATAACATGAAAGCTTCGTAATGGCAATTCAATGAGCCAATTGAATAGTTGATATGTATTCATTCTGGTTTCTATGATTTTAAGTAGGTATGCATTGATTAAAGGAATTTAATTTGATTTACTTATCAGAATATTCTCTGAGAATTATGCTGTTCCATTGACTGAAAAGACTCGCTAAAATAAAACATAGCAATCTTAGTGGTTCCATGATCATTGGTTTTTCTAGATTTCTAAATAGCTATTTAAGTTTATGTTTTTTTTTAAAGAATATTAGTCATTTTAATCATGATTAACATTCCCCTTTCCCCTCCAACTAAGCGTTAAGCTTGTGCTAGGAGTGGGTACGACAATAGTGCAACGGGTGGGGTTAAAAATAGTTAAGTAGAAATAGTTCGGTAAAATAAGTTTAAGACAGTCAAGGGATTTTTGTAAACCTAAATCCGCGCGGACAAAGTCGAGACGATGACGAGCATCAGCAACAATGTGTATTAACAATAATAAATTATTATGGACTATGTATG
This sequence comes from Maniola jurtina, assembly GCF_905333055.1. Classification (NCBI taxonomy): domain Eukaryota; kingdom Metazoa; phylum Arthropoda; class Insecta; order Lepidoptera; family Nymphalidae; genus Maniola; species Maniola jurtina. The sequence goes on from NC_060030.1 coordinate 10,861,881, forward strand.
AAGAAATCTCAAAAATTCATTCATTCATAGAAACATATTTTTTATTTACGGCTGCAAAAGTAGCTAAAAATTATTGTATGTACTCTGTACGAAGGCTGTAATGATGTCCTTTGTTTTAAAAGCGGCGAGGGTCGTCAAGTGCCCGGCCTCTACCCTACCGTTACAACGCTTCGCTAGCCACAAATTGAGGAGTGGTTCAGCGCAAATTGAACGCTCTCCCAAATCGCTACAGGAGCTTTGTATTTGTAACCAGGGTCATAGTGCCGAGAATCAATCAAGGTAATGGAGGCTTGTCCGATTTGCTGGGATTAGTGTCGGTAAACTGCTTGCACGGTAAGAATTTACAATCCCAATGAAGCGAATCTGTTTCAATTCATTAATGGCAAAAGATTTATCTATTTTACCCAATATATAATAGGAACACATATTAGTTACAAAATACACATTAGTTATAAAATGAATCTTTAGTTTAAGTTTGTGGTTGTATTTTAATTATTGATACTTAAATGTTGAACAGATCAATCGAAGACTTCTCGGAACTGTTTTTATCCGACATCAGCCATCTAGAGTTTAGAGGGTGTCGTCAGAGTTTAGACGGTGTCGTCGGTAAAGTAGAAAGAAAATCATCGGATACGCTCAGCACAGCGTCGACATTTATTTCTCAAAAAGAACAAAAGTTCACTTATATGAGAACAAATATTCATTATGTTTTTAATTCATATTTCGACAAAACTTGGATTGATTCGGCTAGTCCATAGAACTATAGGTAAAGGCTAGTCTAGTTGGTGACACTTACATTACAATTTCGTAGGACTGTTTTGTTCGTTCGTGGGACGTCTTCGTAAGTGGATACACAATGTCTTGTGTTCTAATATAATTTCACCGCGTTGCGTTGTACAAAATAAAACGCTTTACCTTCGCTAGCGACAGTTTGAGATGGCAAACGGGGTAGACCACCATGAATACCCGCACAGTCCCCGTTCTAACTTACCCCGTATTACCTACCCCAATTGGCATCTCAACCTGTCGCGGACTATACTTGTGATCTGCTACGAGCGATCGTAAGAACTGTAGATTTTTATATAACATAGAGTATGCTATAAAACTGCAATTACATATATTCTAAGTATTTTAGAATGGTAGATATAATGACTGGAGTTTTACCATCTGTAATACAAGTATATAAGTATTTACAAAATAGTAATGGATTCTGTTCCATTCTGGGCGTATTGTGCTCGCGTAGCCGTACGTGTCTTTGATTCATTCGTATGCTGCAGCTTAACGCCCCCGTCTGGACACTACGTGAAGACAACGGCTACAGACTGTTTCAATTGCAGGTACAGGTACTACATACTCGTACCTACCTATGAGAAATAGTCTACGTAAGCCGTTTTGCTCAAAGATGATGTCCAATAATATGATCCATTACGTAAAATTGTTTCAAGAATAATTGCTAATATTACCTTTTGTAAGGAAGTAAAAAGAGTAGGAACTTTGTTACCGGTGTTTTCTCAGCAAATCTTGGTTTCCGAACCAATCGATCGGTGGTATTGACTTGACCTTAAAGGCTTAGGTGGGTTGATCGTGATGATGATGATGACGATCTTACCCTTACAATCTTACAATCCTTCATTTCTCTGGGCTGGTTTCCGCACTTAAATTACCCATTTAATATAATAGGATCCTTTGTCTAGTCTTTGTCAATATTTCTTTACGAAAACGCTCGGTTAAGCTCGACTCCGCTTCCCCAGCTTCAAATTAAACAGTGAGTGGCTTAGTGCAAACTGAAAGCTCCGTGCAATCGCTTCAGACTTTTCTATTTGTAGGCAGGCCCACAATACCAAAAATCAATCAGCGTTATAGGGTTTATCCAAATCTATAGGGATTAATGGATTAGTGGCGGCTAACTGGTTCCACGCCTAACGCACTTTCCGATCACTAACTTAATCTAATAATCCTTTACTGTCCTGATTTAATGATATCATTCGTCGCAATTTTGTCTCTTGCTTCATGATATATATAACATTCTGAACAATACTTCTAACAAATTATTTGATACAACTAATGTTACTAATCGAAAAGTGTTTGATTTTATTTATTCTTTAAACCTCAACTTCTCAACAGATTTTAAAGAAGCATAAAGTAATAACGAAATAAACACAATGAGCCTTCACTTTAGTCTAACGCAATTTTTTTTGCCATATTCGATATGGTAGGTAGGCCTTTTTTGCTGCAAATAATGTAAAGAGGAGATCTTAAACCTTTTGTCTATGAAAAGTTATTTAGGCCCACAAACCTAAACTGGATAGGTACTGGTAGGTGTATTAATAAGTCCTGAACTATTTTTGTACTAAAAGGAACCTATCATCAATTTGTATCTTTTGTCTATGAAAAGTTACTCAGGTCCTCAAAACTGTACGAGTACAAGCCGCTACAATATCTACAATGGGACACGGAGAACAAAACTGGGTACGGTGTATTAATTATTCCTGAACAATAACATACTTCAGCTTTATAAGAATGGAACTACAACTATGGCGTAAACCCTTCCCATTCCGAAGAGGAGACCTGTGCTCAGTAGTGGACCGGCGATGGGGTAACTATGATGGTGAATTGATCATCAGTATCAGTTGTTTCTTTTTGTAATTAATAATAATATCTTAATAATTCTTACGGAATCAGTAAAGCTCAGCTAAGTATTGTAATAGGTAATTTATAGGTTGTAATTAGGTGCGTTTGAATTTTATAGGTACGAGTATACTATAAAATTAATAGATTATTAGATTAGATATTATTATAATAATTAGAACCTCAATAGCTCAACCGGTAAAGAAATGGACTGAAAACCGAAAGGTCGACGGTTCAAACCCCGCCCGTTGCACTATAATGTCGTACCTACCTACTCCTAGCACAAGCCTGACGCTTACTTGGAGAGGAAAGGGGAATATTAGGCATTTAACATGGCTAATATTCTTTATTAAAAAAAAATAGCTTATCCAATCAGTAACTCAAATAAATTAACACGCGTGTTCAAATAAGAAGTTTGAGCACACGTAAAATTAATCCTCTGACACATTGTTCCACTTTGAAGTCTTACAATGGGGGAAGTGTTTGAAACAACTGCTTGAAACATTAAAGCTTCCTACACGAATATACTTCGTCACGATGCAACACGTATTAAACTTTACGAGTTACTTGTTGAAGTTACATGAAGTCCAGACTTTATGTGAGCTACGGGCGGGCAGTTTCGAAGCCACATTGAATAGTCATTCTATAGCAATTTGGGCCCTAAAGACCCCCGAGGGTGTTGTATAGTAAACTGCCGATAAAGCTCAGAGAAGTAAAATGTGCTTCTCGAGTTCAAACGATTTCCTTTTATTATAAACGAAGCCTGTTCAATGTGTCGATATAGAGTTTCCCACTGTTTGAAAATTTTCAAATCAAAGCTCGATGGGAATACCTATATTTCTTTCTTTCTTCACAACATAAGGTCAACAAAACCTTCTAAAACCCGTGTAGGATTTCAAAAGCTTTTATTGATTTTATTGTTAAGACTGTCGTATAAAAACTGATTTACCGTAAACCAAAAAGAATAAATAATACATAAGCAGAAATATAAAGTTATTTGTATTGTGATTTTTCTCTCACTATTGTTTGTTCCAGCAGCGATCGCATTTAGTCGATTTTAGCGAATTAGTTATTGGTCTAACCATAATAATTGTAAAATCTTCATACTACTTTCATACTATGTTGCTAATATCAAAGAGATTTTAGATTTTTCGATACAATAGTTTAGCAGTTAGGGGCTGAGACATTCAACTCATAAAACAGTCAGTTTGGGTCTCATTATCTCTTTTTTTTTCAAAAACCTCATAATGTTTTTAAAATACCTATCCAAAGAAGTAGCACTCAAGGGTAAATCAAAATTTTTTCGACTGTCGCTTCTCACTTTCAGGAGGTACGCTGAAAATAAAGTTTGAATATATCTCTGTGCAGCTGTATGACATCAGGTTTGTAAAAAAAAAATGTGCCAAATCAGCTATAATTGCTTCTGAATAAAATGGCTGTGACTCAATAAACAGACAGTCAGCACTACAGGGATTCTTTATTTCACTACGGCCCCGAAAAACAGGATAATAATATTTTAGATATCATAGACAGACCTGTCCCTCCATAATATAAAGTACCTACTCACGTGTGCCGTACGTTTAATGTTATCCTGTATCTAGAGACAGGAGACCTGCTGTGAATCACAAAAGTGGACGTTAATTATAAAGTTCTGCACCAAAACTTTGCCTGCAGTATTATAACTTTAGCGTGGTTATGCATAAAATGTGTTCAGTGCCTATTAAATTTTGACTTGACATCATGTGGTTAAACAATTACCTAGGAAGTACATGACATGGGTATATCTTTTGCTTTACTCATATTTATAATAAGTATAGAATGTGATGACTCAGGCACATCTCAAATATATCGGAGCTTATCACTACATATTATATCCACTTACAATCTAAAAACATACTTCTTACACATCATAATATACAAGGATTGTGTAAATTATATTACTACGACTGTTATTTATTGAATTACTATGTACTAATAATTTCTTAAAACTGGTAAATATCTACCAAATATCGATGATGTATACCTATTAAAGGAATGTTAACACAAAATTCAACTCAAATCAGTAAATGTACCATAGCACAATCCATTAATTTTAGTATCACGGAGCCATTGTGTTGAAGTTTAATATAAACAGCTTCAAAATAAATGAATGTTCCTGAAAAAGAGGAACGCTGTTTGCCCACTGATCGGTTGATTGGGCCATCCACTTTACTTTCAAGAAACATTCAATGGCTACTAACGAGTTCCTGTGTTCGCAGCGCTTTTATTACCTTCGATTCCATAGAGCCCACATAATTGTTTGGCGAGCTAGTCGATTTTGCGTCTACATAATGATTTTTTAATTTTCTTCGCTTGGGAATTTCCATTTCACAATAATTGAGTTTGAAAATTGAGTTTCCTTCAGGAATATGACAAAGGTCAACTAAGAAAATCTTTAACTAGGAATTGTAGTTTGATTAAAAAAACCTCAAACAGAGCTTTTGTGTTTTAGGTTTCCGACGTTCGTAGTAAAATAAGAAAACTCAGATTCGTAGTTATACGAAGTTACATGTCCCAGTCCCTAACTCCTCAACTTACTAAATATTGAAAAATCCAATAAGTAATTCTAAGATTAGCACGTAATATGAAGTTATAAACAAAATCATTACAACTAGCTATAGCTGACCAAGTCAATGCAGTCAGAAAAATGAAGTGAGAGAAATAAATTACAACAAAAATAGCTTTGTTTTTGATTATTCTTATTTTTGGTTCACGCTAACACGATTTATAATCATAATCACGACTACGGAACCTTACCCTATGAGGGTTTCACACGCACTTAACCAATTTTTTGTGTTTTTATTGCTAGATACAGAGAAATCTCTGTTGTCTGCAGGAGGTCGTCAGTTCGTACGATAAACCCAGGACTTAGGAAATAAATAGCACACAACCTTCGGTGTGCACGGACCATTTGAGAAATTTATTGTGCGCACTTAACCGCAAATAAATTGGCCAGCACCACGTGAAATGCGCTGTTCCTGGCCATTCATTGCACAGTGCGGTGATTCTGTGGCCATTACAACTTAATCAGGTCTATAACTTAAGTTTTGATTTTAAAAAACAGCAGCTACTGAACACAAATACTTCAACACAAAAATTGACAAAATTATCGTTTAAGCTATTTAAGCAGAGTCAACATAGGTGTTAAAAATATGTCTGGGATATTTTAATGGAATAAACAATAAATAGGACTTACTCTGTTTTATTGTGAAGCTGCCTATACCTAAAAAATAACTATACCAGACGTATTTACCTATAATATGTACGTAGTTACTACTTTTGGGTATTAATTCTCACCTAATGTTGAGATATTTTTGTAAAAAAATGAAATCGGTGTTTTTGTATATATAAATAATATGTTAAAACATATTATTTATACGTATAAAAACACCGATTTCATTTTTTTACAAAAATATCTCAACATTAGGTGAGAATTAATACCCAAAAGTAGTAACTACGTACATATTATAGGTAAATACGTCTGGTATAGTTATTTTTTAGGTATAGGCAGCTTCACAATAAAACAGAGTAAGTCCTATTTATTGTTTATTCCATTAAAATATCCCAGACATATTTTTAACACCTATGTTGACTCTGCTTAAATAGCTTAAACGATAATTTTGTCAATTTTTGTGTTGAAGTATTTGTGTTCAGTAGCTGCTGTTTTTTAAAATCAAAACTTAAGTTATAGACCTGATTAAGTTGTAATGGCCACAGAATCACCGCACTGTGCAATGAATGGCCAGGAACAGCGCATTTCACGTGGTGCTGGCCAATTTATTTGCGGTTAAGTGCGCACAATAAATTTCTCAAATGGTCCGTGCACACCGAAGGTTGTGTGCTATTTATTTCCTAAGTCCTGGGTTTATCGTACGAACTGACGACCTCCTGCAGACAACAGAGATTTCTCTGTATCTAGCAATAAAAACACAAAAAATTGGTTAAGTGCGTGTGAAACCCTCATAGGGTAAGGTTCCGTAGTCGTGATTATGATTATAAATCGTGTTAGCGTGAACCAAAAATAAGAATAATCAAAAACAAAGCTATTTTTGTTGTAATTTATTTCTCTCACTTCATTTTTCTGACTGCATTGACTTGGTCAGCTATAGCTAGTTGTAATGATTTTGTTTATAACTTCATATTACGTGCTAATCTTAGAATTACTTATTGGATTTTTCAATATTTAGTAAGTTGAGGAGTTAGGGACTGGGACATGTAACTTCGTATAACTACGAATCTGAGTTTTCTTATTTTACTACGAACGTCGGAAACCTAAAACACAAAAGCTCTGTTTGAGGTTTTTTTAATCAAACTACAATTCCTAGTTAAAGATTTTCTTAGTTGACCTTTGTCATATTCCTGAAGGAAACTCAATTTTCAAACTCAATTATTGTGAAATGGAAATTCCCAAGCGAAGAAAATTAAAAAATCATTATGTAGACGCAAAATCGACTAGCTCGCCAAACAATTATGTGGGCTCTATGGAATCGAAGGTAATAAAAGCGCTGCGAACACAGGAACTCGTTAGTAGCCATTGAATGTTTCTTGAAAGTAAAGTGGATGGCCCAATCAACCGATCAGTGGGCAAACAGCGTTCCTCTTTTTCAGGAACATTCATTTATTTTGAAGCTGTTTATATTAAACTTCAACACAATGGCTCCGTGATACTAAAATTAATGGATTGTGCTATGGTACATTTACTGATTTGAGTTGAATTTTGTGTTAACATTCCTTTAATAGGTATACATCATCGATATTTGGTAGATATTTACCAGTTTTAAGAAATTATTAGTACATAGTAATTCAATAAATAACAGTCGTAGTAATATAATTTACACAATCCTTGTATATTATGATGTGTAAGAAGTATGTTTTTAGATTGTAAGTGGATATAATATGTAGTGATAAGCTCCGATATATTTGAGATGTGCCTGAGTCATCACATTCTATACTTATTATAAATATGAGTAAAGCAAAAGATATACCCATGTCATGTACTTCCTAGGTAATTGTTTAACCACATGATGTCAAGTCAAAATTTAATAGGCACTGAACACATTTTATGCATAACCACGCTAAAGTTATAATACTGCAGGCAAAGTTTTGGTGCAGAACTTTATAATTAACGTCCACTTTTGTGATTCACAGCAGGTCTCCTGTCTCTAGATACAGGATAACATTAAACGTACGGCACACGTGAGTAGGTACTTTATATTATGGAGGGACAGGTCTGTCTATGATATCTAAAATATTATTATCCTGTTTTTCGGGGCCGTAGTGAAATAAAGAATCCCTGTAGTGCTGACTGTCTGTTTATTGAGTCACAGCCATTTTATTCAGAAGCAATTATAGCTGATTTGGCACATTTTTTTTTTACAAACCTGATGTCATACAGCTGCACAGAGATATATTCAAACTTTATTTTCAGCGTACCTCCTGAAAGTGAGAAGCGACAGTCGAAAAAATTTTGATTTACCCTTGAGTGCTACTTCTTTGGATAGGTATTTTAAAAACATTATGAGGTTTTTGAAAAAAAAAGAGATAATGAGACCCAAACTGACTGTTTTATGAGTTGAATGTCTCAGCCCCTAACTGCTAAACTATTGTATCGAAAAATCTAAAATCTCTTTGATATTAGCAACATAGTATGAAAGTAGTATGAAGATTTTACAATTATTATGGTTAGACCAATAACTAATTCGCTAAAATCGACTAAATGCGATCGCTGCTGGAACAAACAATAGTGAGAGAAAAATCACAATACAAATAACTTTATATTTCTGCTTATGTATTATTTATTCTTTTTGGTTTACGGTAAATCAGTTTTTATACGACAGTCTTAACAATAAAATCAATAAAAGCTTTTGAAATCCTACACGGGTTTTAGAAGGTTTTGTTGACCTTATGTTGTGAAGAAAGAAAGAAATATAGGTATTCCCATCGAGCTTTGATTTGAAAATTTTCAAACAGTGGGAAACTCTATATCGACACATTGAACAGGCTTCGTTTATAATAAAAGGAAATCGTTTGAACTCGAGAAGCACATTTTACTTCTCTGAGCTTTATCGGCAGTTTACTATACAACACCCTCGGGGGTCTTTAGGGCCCAAATTGCTATAGAATGACTATTCAATGTGGCTTCGAAACTGCCCGCCCGTAGCTCACATAAAGTCTGGACTTCATGTAACTTCAACAAGTAACTCGTAAAGTTTAATACGTGTTGCATCGTGACGAAGTATATTCGTGTAGGAAGCTTTAATGTTTCAAGCAGTTGTTTCAAACACTTCCCCCATTGTAAGACTTCAAAGTGGAACAATGTGTCAGAGGATTAATTTTACGTGTGCTCAAACTTCTTATTTGAACACGCGTGTTAATTTATTTGAGTTACTGATTGGATAAGCTATTTTTTTTTAATAAAGAATATTAGCCATGTTAAATGCCTAATATTCCCCTTTCCTCTCCAAGTAAGCGTCAGGCTTGTGCTAGGAGTAGGTAGGTACGACATTATAGTGCAACGGGCGGGGTTTGAACCGTCGACCTTTCGGTTTTCAGTCCATTTCTTTACCGGTTGAGCTATTGAGGTTCTAATTATTATAATAATATCTAATCTAATAATCTATTAATTTTATAGTATACTCGTACCTATAAAATTCAAACGCACCTAATTACAACCTATAAATTACCTATTACAATACTTAGCTGAGCTTTACTGATTCCGTAAGAATTATTAAGATATTATTATTAATTACAAAAAGAAACAACTGATACTGATGATCAATTCACCATCATAGTTACCCCATCGCCGGTCCACTACTGAGCACAGGTCTCCTCTTCGGAATGGGAAGGGTTTACGCCATAGTTACGCGCACACACGCCTTTGAGCATAGTATGGAGAACTCTCAGGCATGCAAGTTTCCTCACCATGTTTTCCTTCACCGTTAAAGCAATGATATTTAAACGCTTAGAACGTAGGTACATGATTCCGAAAAGTTAGAGGTGCGTGCCCGGGATCGAACCTCCGACCTCTTGAATAGGAGGCGGACGTCTTAACCACTAGGCTATCACAGCTCACTTCATTAGGGTTCCGTACCTCAAAAGGAAAAACGGAACCCTTATAGGATCACTTTGTTGTCTGTCAGTCTGTCTGTCCGTCCGTCGTGTCTGTCAAGAAAACCTATAGGGTACTTCCCGTTGACCTAGAATCATGAAAGGCAGGTAGGTAGGTCTTATAGCACAAGTACAGGAATAAATCTGAAAATCGCGAATTTGTAGTTACATCATTTAAAAAAAATTAAAACGTTTTTCAATTTTCAAAGTAAGATAACTATACCAAGTGGGGTATCATATGAAATGGCTTTACCTGTACATTCTAAAATAGATTTTTATTAATTTGCAAAATGTCGAAAAAAATACCCGAGTACGGAACCATCGGTGCGCGAGTCCGACTCTCACTTGGCCGGTTTTTTAGTTAAGGTATGCAAAAGTAAGCAGAATTTTCAGCGAACTTTTCTCGAGGTTTATCTGAAGTCCGTTCATATTTTGTGGGCAAAAAAGCTCTCTCGGAAGGCGAGTTTTCATACGATAAGTTCTTGTTTTAAAATGAAATCAGATCTAGTTACTCGTTCGCGAAGGAGAAAGAGAAGAAAACTTTGATTTATTATATTTACAGCTACCACAAATTTAGCGAAGCACACTTTATAAAGTTTTATAAAGTTTAATATCAAATCGACGAATAATGGTTATTTACCGTTCTAAATTATAATGTAATTAGACAAAGTTTAGTTTACGGGAAATATAATATATTTTAAATAAGGCTTGTTTGAAACTATATTGCAAAATTTTGGTTCGTAATTGAAAATAAACAATGTTGGGTCGATAGTTTCCCATATTATACGATGTGTCGGATTTTAATTTTGTAATAGGTAGTTACTAGTTATGTTACATCAAAATTCATGGCCCTGGTATGTTTACTTTATCGACCCATTTTCTCAGATTATAGTTTTCTTGTTGGGACTTTGAAAAAAGAAATCCATACTGATATTATAAATGCGAAGTGTGTCTGTCTGTCTGCTAACTTTTCACGACCCAACCGTTTAATTGATTTTGATGATTTATTTGGTGAAGGTTAGCTTATATCCCGGGAGCGGACATATGCTACTTTTTATTCCGGAAAATTAAAGAGTTCCCGCGGGATTTTTAAAAAACCTAAATACACGAGGTCGAAGTCGCAGGCATCAAGCCATCTTTCAACAAAAAGAACTAAATTAAAATCGGTTCATTAGTTTAGGAGCTGCGATGCCACAGACAGATACACAGATACACACGTCAAACTTATAACACACCTCTTTTTGTTCGGGGGTTAATGAATAAAACATTCAGCACTAACCAAAACTGCGATATTATTTAATTTCAAACGCTAAAATCCATGATGAACGAAAGGGACAAATGAGGCGAAAGTCCTGACACGACGCCCCCGCAGCAAGATCTACTGATAAAATTACACAAATGCTAATGAAAGTGGAGCTGCTTGGGCAAGATTAGCGTCCTCTGTGAAATTGCTCCTGTTTACGGTCTAATTTTACCCCGAGCACTGGAGAATTTTCAACTATGTAGGTACCTCTAGAATTCTTGTGAGCGTGGGGTGCGAAATATGGATTGCTTCATCCATATTACATTATAATTGAAAAGTAAGTAGGTACATAATAATATAAACTCGTACTAGTATCGAGAAATCAGCAATTACTTACTTCCATACTATATTACGAATAAGAAAGTGTGTGTCTGTGCATTTGTTTGCTACGTTTTCAATTCGTTAACCCGATTTTGATAAAAAGTACAGAGTTAGAGGTAAGTTAGGTTACACCCCGGCGGCGGACATTACTTTTTGTCCCGGAAAATCGTAAAAGTTTCCACGGGATTCAAAAAATTGAACCAAATACCTATATCTTCGTAATATGCGTCAATTTAAAAAAAAAACGTCTGAAGACGGCCATGGCCTGCTTTTATCCCGGAAATATTAAAATCCACTCGGATGAAGTCACAGTCATTTTTTAGTTTAACATAATTACCGGGTAGCTTTGAATTAGAATTTAGCACGTAATCTTCTGTTTATCTATTAATAACCTGATCATGATGTAAGCTGGCATTTTGCAATAAGAATGTCTAGCTCGTGGTTTTTCATATTTTCGAAGTAAATGCTTCCGAGTATAATTTATACGTGAAATAAAATGAGCTCCGCGAAAATAACTTCGCATTCGAGAATGGTGGATAACGACTAAGGTATACAAAGATCTGCAGGTTTGCGGGGGGTGACATCCCAGATTTGTAATAAACAGGACACACTCGTACTGTGATATACCATTCCATTTTAAGGGTTGCGACTACATAAACTGTTTAACAATGATTTAATGGTGAAGGAAAACATCGTGAGGAAACCTGCATATCTGGGATGGTCCAGTGCGGATTGACAGACTTCACACACCTTTCAGAACATTATGGAGAACTCCTAGGTATGCCTAGGTGTCCTCGCGATGTTTTCCTTCGCCGCTAAAGCAAGTGATACCTATTTAATTGCTTAAAACACACATAACTGAAAAGTTAGAGTTGCATGAATGGGATCAACCTCCGGACCCCCAGAATAGGACACTGACGTCTTAACCCTGCACTATCACCGCTTTATCTTATAGTTCTTTGTAATAGAACTTGTAGAACCTGCGTTGGGTACAGTTCCGATGCACAGCGCTACGGTCGGGATCGTGTGTTATTTGTTTTATTTAAATAAAATTAGCGAGCAGGCGGGCCACCTGATGTTAAGTGATTACCGCCGCCCATGATCACTTGCAGCACCAGAGGAACCGCCGATGCGTTGCCGGCCTTTCAGGAATTTGTTGGTCCGCCCCTTGAATAACCCCATGTTGTAATCTAGTCGGAACACCGCCTTCTTTGTTCTTTGTTTCAGCCTTTAGGTAAATTTAAATGGGTAAGTGGTTTATTTAGGCAAGTAAATAGCGATTGTTATAATGAGAAAAGTTACAATCACAATGTTATGACAACCCTGTGTAATCTCCAGTTAGGGAGGCAGCATAATCCCGTCCTATGAGTGTTTATTTGATATTTATTCCGCCTGCTGTCCCCGCTAATGAAACTCTTCCTTTGTTATCTTTGTACACATTATTTATACACATAATAAATGATAGCCTCTATTAATTATAAAGTCCACAATCCTCGGGAACCGCACGCTGTGCTACACAATGATATACTGATGAGATGGGTTTTTAAGTTTTGTTTTCAAACGATGAAATACTCGTACTTTCATAGCGGTAAACAATATGAGAATTAGTGCTACAGCAAAAATTAGAAGTGCCGCATTCGGTTAATTGTTATACGTGCTCTTGTTTTCTTACTTGTGGATGGAAAGTAGCTGTACATCTATCTTATATTATAAATGCGAAAGTGTGTCTGTCTGCTAGCTTTTTATGGCCCAACAGTTTAACCGATTTTGACGAAAGGTACAAAGTCAGTTCAGATAGATAAATAGAACATAGGGTTCGTCCCCGGGATGCTTTTGATTTTCCGGGATAAAAAGTAGCCTCAGTCACTCTTCAAGCCATGCTATATCTATGAAATAATCACGCTGATTCGTCTCTCCATTGCGACGTGATTGAGAACAAACCAACACACTTTCGCATTTATAATATTAGTAAGTATGATGGTAGACTAAAACGTGAAATTCAGTGTCAAATTTTTTGCCGACTAAGCAGACTGTCGACTGCGTTAGCGCATGTTCACTCAGATCTATGTATGTTTCATTATTCTCTTCAAAAAGCAAATCATACCGGTAAGAGTTACTCTTACTCTTTGTAGGATATAAGGGGTTGACATCTTCCACAACACACTACCAAAATTCAAGAAACAAATAATAGAATTGTTAAGGACATAAATCGGTTCATATTACATACTATTACACATTACTTGTAGTCAATTTTCACCATTTGTTCATTAATAACTAGTTAGTATTTTTATTTTACTTTATTTTAAGGCATAAATTTTGTACATTGTAAACTTTTTTATTGTTTAATAATAATTATTTTTTATTTCTTTTGGCACAAGTTGTGACACCTAATTAATAAGTTATATATTTAATAATGTGTGTGTGTGTATATAGATTTAAGAATGTATTAATATTATAATTTTCTGGTGTCCTAATAAATAAATAAATAAATATCTGCAATGAAGTAATAAATGTCCCTTATTCTACTTTCTCCAAATTACCTATTAGCGGTCTGCCTCTTAATTAATATTTTTCAATATTCCACAAAATTGTTATTTGAAATTTGTCCATATTGAATGCCATATTAATCTACAATACGAAATTCCAGATTGCTATTTATTTTTAATCCCGCACAAGTCAGGACTGTCATAAAATATATCCATACTTTGTTACGAGCATTCTCTCATTATGGCTCGTAAATTCAACGCGTAAAGTTAATGTTACGATTTCCATACATAAAACCTTGATTCTGTTTATTAAAGTATTTTCATATTGAACGTGTTAGGCTAAGAGATTGTGTTCGGTAGGGCGGATATTTTGGGCTATTATGTCCAGATCTTCTCTAGCGGCTAAAGCATTATACGAGTACTTTGATACTATTTACCGATTAAAAAGCTAACATAAATGATAGTAATTCATTCAGCCCTTAATATTTTAAAGTGAAAAAAAGTTCATAATTTATTGTGATTATTCTTTTATGATGAAGGATCCCACACCAGGTTTGAAATATTCGATTATCCCGAAGAATGTCCAATCTTTTTGTACCGTTCAGGTGAAGTTAGATTTTTATTTGCTATCTCTTTGCCCACAATATAATATGATCTCATGAAGTTATAAAAAAATAATATTTCTCGTCTGGTTTATTTATACCTAGTATTCCTGTAAGACCTTTCCCTTTCTATACGTAAATTGAATGAAAATCAGGCTAAGACGGATTTTAATCTGCGACGTACCTCGTATATTTTCTTTTCCAAAGAAATTTCGGTATTACAATGTTAGCAAACATTTTGTTTGCCAAAGTCGAAAAGGTAATTTACTTATCTATAAACACAGATAAAATACTTAAACGTTAGGATATTGTTTTGATCTTTTTAGTTTATATTAGACTAGAGGATGCTCGCGGCTTCGCCCGCCTGGATTTCGGTTTCTTAGATCCCACAGGAACTCTTTGATTTTCCGGGATAAAAAGTAGCCTATGTCCTTCCCCGGGATGTAGCCCATGTCTGTACCAAATTTCATCAAAATCGGTTCAGCGGTTGGGCCGTGAAAACGTAGCAGACAGACAGATAGACAGACAGACAGACACACTTTCGCATTTATAATATTAGTATGGATTTATATTAGATAAGTAATTTAAATACCTATTAGGTACACCTTTCTCGATATACCAATCTAGCGAAATTGGCTAGGAAGTTCTCTACCGGAACCCATCAAAAATATTTTATGACCCATGTTACAGAAACCTCATATGTTCAGTTTTTTATGCTCCTATCTACGTTCCATCCTTGATAATATTATGGCCATAGGCCTTTTTGAAATTGCATTTTAGTCTCAATCGCTTTTGAAAGCAGCGTAAGCATTTAGATGCAAGAAAGAATTGTTTGTTTAATTTATCTCTACGTTGACTCTCGTCAAGAAATAATTGCACAAACTACTTATTAACAACCGGCAGTTGCTGACAGTCGTGAGCCCTTTCCATTAATCACTTAATGGTAGGTGTTTTCTTAGGACAGTAATACGTTGGGTTCCCATATCCTTCTATATACAAACTCGACTGGAGTACGGGATTTTCGATGTTATACCAACAAAAAACACGTAAAAAGGCCAATGTCCAGAGCAAATGTTTGGAGAGTTATAATCGATTCTGACAAACGCGATGTTAGCAAAGTTAGCAGCGAATATGGCGCCATGTACAAAGTTGATTCCGTGACTACATTGCATATGCTGCTGACGTCCACCCATATGAGATAAACTTTTAGTATATTTGCTTTCAACGGATTAACGGAATATGTTAGTTGCTAGATATAAATTGTTTATTACAAGTTAAGTTAGAAGAAAATGTTAATGGTGGATAATATTCTCAAATATCTGTGAAGTCCTGCCAATCCGCATTTGGCCAGCGTGGCGCACTATAGTCTAAAACTCTACACCTTTCTTATTTTGAGAGATGCTGATGATGATGATGATAATGTTAATGGTGGAACAAAACTATATCAAATTAGAATTCTAGTCTGTTTTCTTGATGTGTAGCCACCTAGATCTTCATATTGGTCTAGCACAAATGTTGAGGCAGTCAAATTGCTACTGGCTGTAACCGCGTGGCACTGTGCATTTTATCCAATAGCAAACTAATAAGTTACGAGTAGCTTGGGTGTTAGACTGTCTAGTCGCGATGATAGTTATGTCATACTCATAGGGCATATTCTTCAAACCCTATCAAAACCTAGTAAAGTGGCTGTCAAAGTCCCTTAATCTAATGTAGTGATAGTTGATATTGACGAAGGTTCTGGTAAATTAAATAAAATACCTTTTAAGCAAAGACAAATCTAATAGCGCTCTCGTCCCAGTCTGGACCTATACAAACCAAATACTGTAGAGCAAAGTAATTCGTTTCTAATAGGTACATAGGTCGTACGTTACACAGATACGAGTAGGTAAACTCCAATAAAGTTAGCTTTCAGGCCTTCTGCGTGACGTACTGTAAATGGTTCTCTGGTTTCTCGAGCACGCTCTACCAAAGAGCTTTTGTGCTATACAAACATCTACCTACTTACTTATTAAATAATCCCTACAGTATAGTTCTTATTATAAAAAGTTAGCTGATACCCACGACTTTGTCCGCGTGGATTTAGGTTTTTAAAATCCCGTGTATTTATACCTACTCTTTGTTTTTCTGAGTAAAAAAGTAGCCTAAGTCTTTAAATAATATATTCATGCAAAAAATCACGTCGATCCATTGCTCCAATTCTGCGTGATTGAAAAACAAATCAATAACCCAACAAACACAGTAAAGTGATATTGTATGGATTAAAGAATATTAACTGGCTTCAAGCTAAAGTTGCTAAAGTCTACTGTTTATTATTATTGCACTGTACACGTTTAAATTACTGTTATTCGTTGAGGACGACCGCCCTTTATTGCCTATTGAGATATTTACATACTCCATAGTCCATACTTTTACCAAATTGAAATGTGAACAATCTGCACAGCAAATAAAAAAATATTGTATCAGAATGGATTCCGATGGAAAATGTGGAGCAATATCACCAAAAATAAAATCATATGTGTAGAATTGACAACTTTTTAATCTGTTAAAAATATAGCTAGATATTTCTTTATTTTAGAGTGCCATAGTTATTTGTTATGTATATGAATTTGTCGTGTGTGATTATTTAAAAATTATTCGAAGATCGGAATAAAATACGGCGTGTTCAGACTTGGCGTCAATGCTGCGCTTTTAAATTCCCCAAGCATATAGGAAATGCAAAAGCTTTATGTCGACTAGTGTAGTATCTACTCACTCTGCTTAAATATTATCGACTGTTTCAAAAAGCGGGCTTAGCTCTGAAACTCGATAATGTGATGACTGCAAACCATTTCGAATGGCTCTACCATATTCTCAAAATACAGTAGGATTCAAAATTGATGGCGTCTGAGAATGTAGTCCCTAGTCGCGACACAGCGAAACGAATATCGAGAAGGTGAAGCTGAATGAAGGGATAACGAAGCGAGTATTCTGGCATGGTGCATTTTAGACGAACGATACACCAGGTTCAACCAACTGCTACTCAGCCGCCTAGTTTTACTTGGTTAAAACTAGGCGGAATATCTATGTCTGTGGTTTTCCAGATTTCTGTTAAAATATTCGGTTTCATTTCAAAGTTACGCGGTCTTAAAAATTTTCATACAAATCTTTGAGCCCCTGTAATTTTAAAACTACATATTTTTAGAAAAATCTAAAACACCACAGACACAGATATTAGTTTCTAGAATATGTCTGCAGAATTTCATGGACTTTGGTTGCTTAATATTCAAATGAAATTGGAACTACGATTGTATGAAACGAGTGACGGAGAGAGCCCTGTTAACTGTGCGCTTCCGCCTATAAGCTATAACATATATTATCTACATACAGCATACACCATACCTACCTATTATTTTTTCTTTTCACAAATACTCTCCCAGGAAATGTGCTAAGCGAGTTAAATGCACTCATTTCATATGAAGATAATTTACAGCCGATAAAGACCGAGTAACAATAGTTATTTGCAATTATTTAATAATTTATTGCAACTTGTGGCTATTTCCTTTTATTATGATAAAAATAATAGTTTTTTTGCCCTCTACTATAATTAATTTTATAGTTTACAAAAATGTCTATAAAGAAAATGTTTTTTATAAATCAAATAAAAAACGTATTTTAATATCTAAATAGTACCTATACAATTAAGTAACAATGCGTGCTTGTCAATGTATTCGCTTTGAATACGGTTTTCACCATCAAATAGAACATTTCACGCGGAAGAATACATTCACATTAGCTTCGTACATAAATTAACGATTTCTATATAAAATAAACATCATGTTTTTCAGAGTTCAAATTGGTACCTACCAAACCTATCTAAATTGGCTGGTTTTCAGAACTTGTTGATTTCCACTAGACACAAACAAAACTAATTTTTAGGGTTCCGTACCTCAAAAGGAAAAACGGAACCCTTATAGGATCGCTTTGTTGTCTGTCTGTCTGTCTGTCTATCCGTCATGTCTGTCAAGAAACCTATACTTCCCGTTGACATCATGAAATTTGGCATTTAGGTAGGTCTTATATTACAAGTAAAGGAATAAATCTGAAAAGCGCGAATTTGTGGTTATATCATGTAAAAATGAATTAAAATGTGTTAAGTAAGATAACTATACCAAGTGGGGTATCATATGAAAGGGATATTTACCTGTACATTCTAAAACAGATTTTTATTTATTTTTAAGCATAATAGTTTTTGATTTATCGTGCAAATACCCGAGTACGGAATCCTCAGTGCGCGAGTCTGACTCGCACCTGGCCGGTTTTTTTTTTGAATTAGTAAACAACTAGGTAAAGGACAACAATGTTTTCAAGCCTGCTTGGCACCTTCCACTTTAGCCTCCACGTGATCCCGTCTGTAGGTTTTCAAGTAAACAAATCTAATAACAATGAAAATAGTAAACGATAACTTATAATGATTAAGTTTATGATGGAATTATTTAAATTAATAGGAAACTAAAGTTTTAGATATCGTTTGCTCAGGGCACTTCTCCTCTTTCCATTTTTGTAAATGAAACGGAACTAAATTATTTTGTATAATTTTCGTTTCTACCCATCACAAATAGTATTTAGTATGCATGTTGTATTTGAAAGATGTTCGGGCTAGTCACTTATTTATATAATTTATTTACAAACAATTAAAGAAATCAATTTAATAATGTACTTAAATAAAATTATTTTTTTAACCTATAAGCTATTTCTAATTGTTTAGATAGTAACATTGTATGCAAAATGTTTATAAACAACACCTACAATTACATACCTACCTACCTACTTTAATGAATTACTTTCTTGTGTATATTATATTATGTGGTTTTTATAAGTATATACGATAATACTTGTTATATTTATAATAATTATCAATAATTATGGACAAGTTATTGAGTAATTATAGAGATGGGTTCAACCGGTGTTAACAGAGGTCATTACACTAATATGAACTTTTTGTATACAAGAATTCTTCAAACCTGCAATGTTTAATGTCCTGATGCTTGAGTTGTTAGTCCACATTCGTTTTTATTAGTACCTATTAGGTACTTTTAAACACCTTCCGCCCTATGGGTTTTAGTTTTAATTTAGAATAACTCCACATCAAGGCCTACAACTCCTTGTATCCCAAACACTAATCAAAGCAATATCAAATTACTTAGCTGCCTAACTAATTTATTAGCAGCGAATTTTGTTATTAAAGTAATAAGCATAAGGGCAAATATAAATTCATTAGAGCCAACAAAGGAGTCTAAAGCCGACTAATGAAGAAAGACGTTCCGTTTAATTGTCTTTTGTAATTTTTCTGATAAATGGTTTAACGTTGGTATAAATTGTTTCTCCTACGGTGGCCCGTTTATGAAGTATGAACCATTTATTACTGGGCACTTAGAAGACCTCTTTGCAATATAAGTCCGCACTAAATTATAGCAAAACTAGCTTTTTCCTACAGCGTAGCTAGCGTGAAATTTGAATCAAGCGGTTTCTCAGGTTTCAGTTATATAATTTCAATTATTAAACTAGTTTAGTTGCCTTTAGCGTACGTAATATTGAAATCATACTGTAGGTATGCTTCCCAACTATCGTATCAACCATTCCACTAGTTTTTGCGAAATAAGCGCAAAGAAAACACCTAAGAAAATCATGTTTCGTCATATTTTGTAATAGGCAGGTGCCTATCTTCTTACTTTGAAATCCTAATGAAACCGAAAAAGTCATAGTGCGTTTTTGCAAACCTATTTACTAGTTAGCTAATAGGTATAGCGCCCACGCAATACCGCGATACGCAAAATAGTTCACGCTTAGCTTAATGCGTCGCAAAAACAACTAGTAATTTAACCTAAATACATACATATAATATTAAAGCAATCCTATCTTATTGGACTTTGAACGAAACCAGTTAAATCAAGTTAAAATGGCCGATTGCATTACTACATTTGCTACAATTGCTAAATTAAGTGCGTATCGACTTCTTTAAAAATAGATCAACAAACTCCAAATGGATCTCTACTTTTTATGTATCTTTTTTACCTGTTAGTACCTTAGAGTTGTGTTATTATAGCAGATAGATTACAAAATCAGAAGAAAGAGTTGGCAAATGAAACGCATTATCAACTTGAAGTTTTATAATAGTACCTATAGATAACTGATAAAGTGCATAACACTCTTTTGAATGTATACAAGTGTAAATTAAAAATTTATAACACCCCCGACAAGTGCAGGGTAACTAGAAAAGAGCTGATAACTTTCAAACGGCTGAACCGATTTTCTTGGATTATAGCTAAGAACACTCTCGATCCAACCACCTTTCAAAAAACAAAAACTAAATTAAAATCGGTTCTTTAGTTTAGGAGCTACGACGCCACAGATAGATACACAGATACACACGTCAAACTTATAACACCCCTCTTTTTGGGTCGGGGGTTAAAAAGGAAAAGGTGACTGACTGATCTTACCGTAAACGAAAGAGATGAGTAAGTAATCATCATATAACATGCAGTGCCGTATGAACAAATTAGAATCAGTAGAGGCCGAACTGCGTTTCAATTTTGCTAACATTTACTATGCAAAGCTTGCTATGTCTTTCGAAGAATATCCGTCGGAAACAGCGCAGTTTGTCGCAGTGAACTATGACACATTAGATAATGTTATCATTGCAGGAAATTCGGTCATTCGTGCAATATTTACAAATATGGCTATCACATCGCCTTTGAAGAAGTAATAACTACCTACTCTGTAACTCAAAATATTATTAAACAATAATGTAATTATTAAGCTCTATATGAAAACGATTATCATGTAATTACTACAAAACATTCGCGATTTGTAAGGTTATCATTAACGGAAAAATGTAAAGGAAATAACTTTTATATTGATATTTTATCAGAAAATCTTGACCTTGTTTTGTTGCAACTAAATATACCTAATAACAATTATTATGACGAGGCAGTTGGACGGTTTACAGTACTTAAAACAACAGCATTTAAATGATAAAAAGTCTTTCAATGTAGGTACTCAGAATTCGAGTAGCAATTCCGCTTGTCTGTTGCATCAAAAACGAGTCGCATTCATGGCCGTTGTGTGTACGTTAAAACAGTGATCATACAAAGAGCGCATAACCGTGCCACGCGAATATTATGATTATTAAGGTGCTACACGACTTACAGCCTTTGACTGTACCTACTTATTATGAGCGTCCGGGTTTCCAAAAGTAATGGAAACCAAAGGCTATGTGTCGCCGGGAAGCTCAGTAATGCTCGGTGCTCTCCCGATATGTGAATTACGTTATAGCTTCCATGCTTAATTAATAGGTATTAGTTATCTTCTTCGGTCTTTAGTTGTAAGTTGTGCGCAACAAACTTTGCTAATTAAGTTATTATTTAAATATTTTTTGTCGTTATGTAAAGCAAATAGATGAGATTTAGAATACATTTGCCACAGGGATTTATAAACACTCACTGATTTCAAGTCACGAGAAAATTAAAGAGCTGCCGTCTAAATTTTTCCAATATTTTCTCATCACGTATGTCAACTTTGGGAACGTATTGCGTCTACAAATAAGCAATACCTACTCGGATAGAACTTCGAAGCGAGTTTTTTTGGTCTTTTATTTCCAATCAAACTTATTTCCGCGTGGTAGGTAAGTATACATAAGTTAAGCAGGTACATACAAAAATAAGATTAATATTTACCAGTGCAACATCATTTTTTTACCAATTTACAAAATGGAAGAGGCTTTTTGATTACGTATTATGTTACAATTATTAAGTGAAGCTATTTAAATTAATTACATTAAAAACGGCTCTTCTCATATTATGCTTTAGTCTTTTCAAAAGCTGAAGATCAGAAGATCTTCGGATATTGAAGACGGAACTCAGTAAAGTATAAAAAAACAATCTTCTTTGCGATAATTTTATAAGCAGTAGGTACTGTTCTCAGACATTCGTTCTATACTTAGTTATAGTTAAATGTAGATAGAAGTGGGTTTACTTTTTTGATTTTACCTATTACGATAAGGTGAAATATTTAGGCCTGAAAACAGAAAGGCTGTCTTCGTTAGCAACGCATCAGTTTTCATTAACCGACTCTCGGACCAAGTTTTACAGACACACCTTGCGGCTACGACCCTAGACGACCGCTGCGTCGAGAAACTTCTTTACTAAAACTTATTCGAGAACTTTAAATTTACTTAGACGTGAGAAAAGACTTTATTGCGGTGCATATCGTCGACAAAATGAATTTTTCAGTCTAGGTATCTCAGTAAATATGTATTTATATTGGGCAAAACATACAATTTCTGATGACTTTTTCTACCCCGTACCCCATGACCCTACTCGTAATATACAGAACAAGTCTAAATTAAAAATTGATAACACTCCCGATAAGTGAAGGTTACAGTAACTTGAAAAGAGCTGATAACTTTCAAACGGCTGAACCGATTTTCTTGGATTATAGCTAAGAACACTCTCGATCAAGCCACCTTTCAAACAAAAAAAACTAAATTAAAATCGGTTCATTAGAGCTACGATGCCACAGATACACAGATACACACGTCAAACTTATAACGCCCCTCTTTTTGGGTCGGGGGTTAAAAAGTACATATTATACACTTTAGGAAGAGAAGATAGGAAAAACTGTTGAAGTGACGTTTATTAGCAACCTGCCAGTCGAAAGATAAAGATAAGTTGACCAACTAACACTTCGAAAAGATCCATTGGGTCAGATCTTAAAAAAAGTGGGTCCAATCATGTAAAAACAGTAGCCAAAGACTATTTTCCGAGTAGGAATAGAACGACTCAATCATCACCAGATTAATAAGTACACACTTACTTATTTGAATGGATATTTAATAGATAGACAATTTCATTTTAGGACAAGATTACACATTTTTAATAACCCTGCGAATATTAAGTTGAAGTATTATAGGTCACGTGTCGCGTGCGTATCCGGCCTTAGTAGGACAAATTTTATCAGTGTCGCTATCAATGCGATGCGTAAATTGCTGATATTTACTCGTACTATTTATTACTTTCACTTTGGTATATTTTACACTATTGAGAGAAATTAGTAATCATATTAATAATCACTGAAGCTTTTAGAAGGTTTTAAACCGATTAAAATAAAGGAGGAGTTTCTCAAATTCGACTGTATGTTTTTTTGTAATTTATTACGCAATTACTCCGCCAATTATGAACCGATTTTAATGTTTCTTTTTGTTTGGTAGGTCAAACTTAAGAGGTGGCCCCCATTTTAATTTGGTGAAGATCTGATGAATATCTTCGGTGATGGAGAACGGAACTCCTCAATGGATATGAGTAAATTGCTCGCGATCAGTGTGGTAGCTTAGTGAGCATATTTTAAGTACAATTTGGTATTAAGATACTTTGTAGTCTACTAGTTGACCGTAGATAAGATAGGACCAAACTACTTAATAAATATAGAAACTACAAGTAGGTATGTTTGAATCGGGACACTTCAACTACAAGCTTCTCAAAATAGCTTTCGAACGCTTCATAGATAACTAACTCGTAACTACACTATCGTAATTCGTATACCATTTATACACATACTTAGGTACAGCTTAACTGGGTCGTGCGTATCCGGAGGGCTATCGGGATCGCCATTAAGGCATGAACTGTTGTTAATATTAATTTGCTCTGTTCGATGCCTCAAGCTATATTTATGCACCCAATTAGAACTCGAAGGGAAGCAGGTAATTCCAGAATAACATTACATATCACTTATCAGTGAAGATATTTAAGGACAGCCAAATTTTTTTGTTGATAAAAATGGCATTGATATAAGCGATGCGTATAAATATTTGAAATATACTATTATGAAATCTGTGGTCGTAAGGAAAAGGGGCATAAGTCAGATACGCGGCTACAGCTCGTTTCGCCAGTACGGGCCAAAGAAAGAAATTAGTCGAGACACCGTTTCTTAAAATCAAGATACCCTTTGAAATATACATTACATTGTGATTTAATTTATAGTTTTCTTTTGTAAATGAGCTCATATAATATTTAATCCAATTTTTTTTTAATTTATTATTATATATTTTAAATTAATGTGACTTGTGCCTCTTTTCTAAGCCCAACTTCGGCTGCCAACCTTACGTCATACTAACTTAGGCCATTTTTTTAGTAAGTATTTATTAATAAAAACGAACAAATTAAGATAATTTGTTTGTTATACTATTCATTTATTTGATAAAAATACTTATAATCTTAGATCACCGGATGTAGCTGGTTCAAATCTCAATAATTGGAAGTATTTGTGTTATTAACACAGATTTTTACATGATTCTATGTTTATGTAAATGTGATTTTGATATTGTATTATATTAAATATTATATTATATTAGATTTAGATTTATATTACATTTAATTTTTGTGTGTCTGTAAATTATTTTTAAAAGTGATGTTAACAAGAATTGCTGCAAACCAAAGGTTAATCTTTCATTGCTGAAGGTTTCTTTGTTTCTTCAATTTTCTAGATTAGCAAAATCTGCTTTTATTTGATGACTGTCAAGTTGGTGTCTCTTTTTCAATGGGCTCTACTAATTTAATTATCATATGTATCGCGCCATAGGTATTACACGTGTCTAGAACTGGCTTTTGAATTTAAGACCAGTGCTCTTAAATATTTTGCCAAAGTGTAATCTGGAAACTGGATATGTCTTCTTTATACATTTCGTTCCCACATAAATTGTTAAGTTCAAGCCTAATAGAAGATAGGTTTTGCCTGTGTGTCGTCGTGAATAATGAGATCTATAAGTTAGGTAAGTCATAAAGTAAGTAGCTTATGTGGTCAAGAATTAGTTATTCTTTTCTTCCAAAATTTTAGAAGGTGGAGTTGTAAGATCTAGTTTTGTCATTACTTGTACTAATGCCGGATATTTCAAAGAAGGATTTTTAATAACTGTTCGCATAAAATTGTCTGTCTCACAAAATGTCTGTTTGAAAGATTCTTATTTCAACTAAGACTTCTAAACTCCAGACAATCTAATCCCGAAATACATGGTCAATGTAATTGACATTTCTTCCAAAAATAAATTTTGTCCACTGATCGTTAAACGGACTTACAATCGTTTTAGGACCATGTGAAATCAGTTGTGCTAAATATAAAACTCTCTTATTGAAATCACTATGGTTTCAGTACTCTTGAAATATCTGACTTTGCTGCTCAAAGGTAAATTTTATAAGCAGATTTCTTCCTGCAATCTGATTAATGTTTTACTCATAGATATGTGTTTTACTTTACTCGCACTAACTATTCTTCCTTTTTGGTTTATATAATGTATCCTCTGTTTCTTTTAAGTTTTATAATGAACCTTATATTGTTGGTCTTCCTCTTTCTTTCGTTGTGAGTAAGATGAATCTAGAATAAGAAATATATTTCTGAATTTACCGGTAATATACAAATTATACAACAAAATTATAGGAGTAGGGCGTAGGACTACGGACACGTTTTGACAACAAAAAATAACAAATAAGGTATAACTAAACCGTTAACTAAGTAATAATAAATTAGAAAACTTATTACCTACTTAGGTACTTCCGAAGTGGTACAAAAGAATCCATAACTGACTTAAATATAACAATGGTGGTGGAATCTTGCGCAAAGGTCCAGGTGCCTAACAAACAGTGTTGTCCTATAATGGGATCGGTTACCTAACGGTTCGATAGTAATAATTGGCCCAAAAAAACACCAAAACAATTAAACAGTACAACTTCGGTCATTTATCATGAGCTTTTTTTGTTCTAAAACGCAACGATTTGATAACTAAGTAGACATGATGCCATATTCCAAACCAAAAATTTTGCGAAACCTTGTTACAAGTAGGCATGATTTAAGTTGTGCCCCTATTCTTTGTTAAGAAGTGGTTAAGACAAACGATAATCGACTTGTGCCCAATTTTTGTTTAGTTTTTATTCTGGAATAAATAAAGTTTTCGTAAAATATGTATTTTTCCCTTGAAGCTTGAAATAATATATTTCATTAGTGAGTTTTTGTAATTTTAGTGAAAAATGCGACTTGTGCCCCTTTTCCTTCCGACCACAGAAATATAAAAGCAAAAGGTTTTAAGTGAAAAAACCCGTGAATAAGGACGCCGGACTAGTCGAATAGTAGGACTTCGAGCAAAAAGTGATTGTGAGCCGGTTTAAACTTATTATATTTACCATAAAATCATCACTTTCCATCAGGTGTGATTGTGTTCAAGCACTTGCCTATAATGAATAAAAAAAAAAGCCACAGTAGAGTGTAGAGTGTAGACCAATCCGAGATATAATCATATCCGAGATAATCAATCAGAGATAGAGGCATTCCAGTATTAAATATTCTTCAGTTTCAATGTACGGCAACAAGGAATAGGAAAAGCTGGTGACTGAGAGGAACAGCTGTAGCCTGCAGACGTATGGGGGAAAGGTGTATAGTTCATGATAATGCTTGGCCTGGTTCGATGGCGTAGAGGAGTGAAGATGTGGACCAGTGTCCGCGTTTATTTTCCGGCTTTAGTTACATAAACGCAGTGGACATATTAATTACCGCTCGTCGAGACAATCTTTATTTTCAATCGTCTAGTATACCTAGATGAAAAGACTTGAATGATGATAGATTATAAAATAATTATCTACTTTATTTATTTACCTATTTTTCATTCATTCATTAATTCAAGCAATTTTTAATCTAGTCTTCTGTATTCTGGGAATATGCGCGTTCAAATAAAACGTCTCTCATGAAAACAATAAAGTTGGAAACAGAAACTGCTGGAGCTATCAGAGTAAACAAGCAAATTGAATAATCTTGTTTATTTCATTAGACGGACCCAAATGACCCTCATAGACTGACGGCTCTCACATATTCAATTATTCAACACACGTTTGTGACAGTTAAATTATCTACAAAATGGGCAACACAGTGAAACAAACTTATAGGATAAAGATAAAGGGATTTATAGCCTACTTGTGTAGCACATATCTGTACACTATATATTCATAAGTCACATACTATTTAGAGTTCTTATAATATTATTTGTTTATGTAAAATAACGTTCGGAAAAACATCGCAAGTCATCCCTAATTTTAATCACAAGCGGCTGCTAAAGAAAACTGCCCATGTAAAGTTTCCTTTAGTTATATAGTAGTTTAGTTAAGTGACCTAAAGTTTCTTAACTATAGGTCACTCTAGAAGTGACCTATAGTTAGGAAACTTTACATGATGACAAGCAAGCTTAATTGCGCTCTTTGTATGTAGGATAAACTACATATTAATGAAAACGGATTAGAGACACAACAACTCAGAATGTATGGAAGGGACTGAATATAAAGAAAGTTCTCCATCAAAAATAAGCATTAACAAGCAAAATCTAAGCTTGTACTTAGAAAGGTGGTAAAAGCACAATTTTCTTTCGAAGCTGGTTTTACCTACAGGATTTTTCTTGAAAAGTGAAAGTCGATCCGTTAATCTACAAGGGTGTCGCCACCGCGCTAATAGTTCTCAATCTCAACGAGCGTCGAGCAAATCTGCAGGGACCGTCGCGTCGTCGTGTTGACATTTCGAAATAACTTTCTGGAAAAGACATCTTTTGCTTCATTCCAGCCATTAAGCTTGGTTATTAGATAGACGCCTTCAGTTGCGAGGTTGTTACGAAGCTACCTACATACATTGACGTATTAGCAGGGAAAGTATCGAAGATCTTGAATTTATTAAACAGATTTATTTTGCATTTCTTTAGCGTTTTTTAATCAAATCTTGAAACGAATTTTTCATTTATTTTTCGGAAACGATTATTTTTTTTTTTTTTGTAAATCAATCATTTAATTCCTACGACATCATAACGTTAAGTAAAATTCGGATTCCAGCTCGAAGTCCGAATTTTGCAGGCATATTGTCTCCCTAATTGGCAAGGAATAAAGATTTATCGATTTTAAATAGTTGCGCGATTTTAAATTTTTATTTTGATATGCATGTTTTCCTTTTCTTTCATCCCAGGGGTTTCTTCCCCGCTTTTGCCCTATTTTGCAATTTTGATCTCAATATTTGCTTATCTAACAAATTAACGAGGTAGTCAATCAAGTGTCAGTTTAAAGGAGCCTCGTTGCTACCTTACATTAAGGACTATATTATTGCTACAGTGACGTAAAGCTGGAGACTGACTTGTAACATTTTGGTGTAATGTATTGAGCTTTTGTAAATCAAACCAAAGACTGACTTGCAGCGTTAGTTTGTAATGTATCATTCGCGGCGAGCGTCACGTGCTCCACTTAAATGTCGGGTTTTTTGCAAATTCCCTTTCAATGTCACAGTACAAGTCAGTGCAGTTAACGTCAATGCGTCATTTTGAGTAAAAATGGAGAACACTTAAGCCAAGAGCTCGAATGATACATTACAAACACATGCTACAATTCAGTCTGTGTCGGCGTATTGTAACAAGACCGCCTCGAATTGCACATTACAAACAAACGGTTCAAGTCAGTCTCCAGCTTTACACAAAAGCGGTTAACACCGTCGCTTTTCTCCCGTTTGACAAGTACAAACACAGTTCCACGATTCATGTCACAGAGACACGCAATTCCAGTTGGAATTAACACATTCCCTTGATGATTTGGATTACTATTTTCATCATTACTAGCAATACTAGCACTGCGTAGGTGTGTGTATCTATCTACAAAGTTCTATAGCATTAATATTTCATTAAGCTAGGGTTTCTTTGGTTAGCGGTGCCGTCACATTGCGGCCGCTATGTAACGTCGAGTACTGTCAATGAAACGTTGTCGATAGATAGAAGACTAAAGAGCGGATACAAACAATAACTGGACGGAGTGAGAGCTTCAAAATGCATGTAAATTTTTTGTATGAAAAACGTGCAACCTGATTTTTATTAAATAAAAGAAAATCGTACTGATACATTTAACTTTTTAATCTTTATCGATTTTCGGAATAAAATAGTTGTTTGAAATGAAAACTCTGAATCTTTTATACTTACATCATTTTGTTTCTGCTGAATACAACATATTTTCACTTTTGCGGCCACTAGGTATATGGCGGTACAGCTTTCCTAGAAAGCCCTAGCTACAGTTATAATAGTTAACTCGCCTTATTACTTCATTTGTCTAAATCTTCTGTTTCCTTCCCTTAATTACATTCATTTATTTTCATTTCCATCGTAAAAAAACTGCGGAAGATCTGTATGTGTTCAGGAACTGTTATTTCTTTAGTAATGGGTTCATTTTTTACCATCGAAATTCTGGTTTCATGCCCGCTCCCAGTCTGCGCGATTGTAATTATCATGCACCTGATGCAATTTCACGTCGGCATCAATAAGAGACCAGTTATAATGAACGCGGTCAATATCCTCTTGTACCTAATTCATTTCATCTTTTATATTACTTTTCATTCTTTGATATCTTGCATTATCCTTTTAAAAAGTGAAGAGTTGTCCTTGTTGAATGTAAATAAATATTAAAAATCCCGCTTCCATGGTCAAATCTTGTGATACTTTCGCCATTTTGGTTAGGGCTAATCATGTAGATATTCTTAATTTTAGCTACCATTTTTAAAGATCCAGATAATATATGCTCAATGGAATAGATATTATATCAAGTATCTGTCAGTGAGCAAACTTGTGCAAATAGTCTTCTGCTTAACCAAGTGGTTAGATTTGGTATCAGAAATTTCATACTTTGAATGCTTTAAATCTTTCCAATATTTTTCCAATATTTTTGCACCTTTTATTTCTCTTCTGTCTCGTTGGATTTCATTGCGAATATTCACTCGTTATTCCCCAGACGTCTAGTTACATAACTTTTGGACATTGACCTTTACCCGTACCTATAGTTTACAGGTAAACTTTACAAATACTTACTGCTTTATTGACCAAACTAGAGGATTCTTAAGAGTTTGACGGTGCCTTGAGTATTTTATCACTTGTAATTTCTATATGTTTAAGCCCAGTATTCACAAATGAGGTTTCACAGTGTAGCTTCCACCAATCAGATTATTGAAAACTAGCTGATGCCCGCAGCTTCGCCCGCGTGGATTGGTCAGATCCCCTGCAGCATCAGGATTGAGGAGTTGGACTCCAAATTTTTTATGAAACAATGTCGCAAAGTTCCTCTATCGATTAAAAAAGAAATGACGCAAATCGGTTCAGAAATCTCGGAGATTTCGGTGTACATAGGTAGAAAAACACAACTCCCTTTTTAAAAGTCGGTTAAAAAAGTAGCCTATTTTACGCCCTGGTCAATCCTCTACTTGCCTGTGAAAGTCCCGTCAAAATCGGTTCAGCCGTTCCAAAGATTAGCCTTTTCAAACAGACAGACAGACAGACAGACAGACAGACAAAAATTTTAAAAACGTGTGATTCAGTTATGGTATCGTTCAAATAACCATATGAGCTTAATATGAGGTAGTTATTTCGAAATTACAGACAGACACTCCAATTTTATTTATTAGTATAGATTGACGCGACATTTCATTATGCAGTAATCTGATTGGTGGAAAATACACAATGCGTTGGAGCGCAATGTGAGACCTCATAATTATTATGCCTCATAATAATGATACTGAATACCGTTATGGTGAATTTTTTATTTAAATAAACAAGTCTCTATCTACTAAAACCATGTCTTTAGCATACAGCGTAATCTTTTAAAGTGCTATTTAATAAAATTGTAGCAAAACGATGTAGGTACTAACTAGAACGTAATAGGTACATAAACCTCACCATAATTGCAGTGTAATTTAGTTTTACCTGGCCAACGTGTAATGGGCAACCTGACGCAATGTGGTCGCGAGCGCCATAAGAAAATGCTTTAAGCTTCAAAAGATAGGTACTTTGCAGATTGTATTTGCATTCAAAAGTGCTGCAATCAAGCTGATGCAATGGTTATTCCTTTTGACTAATTCCCTAAATAACAAATAATGTTCTTGGTGTTAACGTGAATTTGTATGCGAGTGCAATATTTGTCCTTACCTATAATATCACTATAGGTACATACGAGTATTATCATAAAACACGCTTAAAATCTTTTTTTGCCCTTTATAATTATAAAAGATAGGTAGTACAAGTGTAAATTAAAATAACACCCCCGACAAGTGAAGGTTACAGTAACTAGAAAAGAGCTGATAACTTTCAAACGGCTGAACCGATTTTCTTGGATTATAGTTAAGAACACTCTCGATCAAGCCACCTTTCAAACAAAAACTAGATTAAAATTGGTTCATTAGTTTAGGCGCTATAAAGCCACAGACAGATAGACACGTCTAACTTATAACACCCCTCTTTTTGGGTCGGGGGTTAATAAATAGATAGAAACATAAAGTATCTATGTTGATTTTTTTAAATTACTTAGAGTCAGTTTCTAACGTCATTACAGCTTATCCAACATCTTCCCAAGTTAAAATTAAAATTAAATAAACTTTAACCTTGTTAATCATAACTCGGCGAGCTTGCAAATATTAATAATTTTCAAGCTTGAAGTGTGCAACAAGTTTTTACTTCATTATAAAGTAGGTACCCAAGTAATGTTAAAGTTATTCAGCGGGGTTTTTAACATTATCAAATAAAATTAAAGTTTGTCTGTGTGAACACTTTTTTTTATATAGCAGGTATATAACTACGCAATGCATATCTTTACTAGATAATGCCCGCGACTCCATTCCGCGTGGGGATAGGTTTAAACTTCCCATGTACCTACCTAAACTTTGTATTTTTATCTAATAGATAATTCGAATTTGGATTTGAAAATTTGGTGAAGGAAAATAGGAGATGACGAATGTTACGCAAGAAAAATTATGAAAAAATTAGGAGTTATAAAATGGGAAACATATTATTTATACACAAAGTTATCCTGAGGTCTGGCGTTATTATTTTATATCCGAGATATCAGATAGGTATGCAGCTGCAGCAGTCCGGCACAAAATATTATCCTGACCCTCCTGCAGTAGGTATATTATTATCAGTAGAGAGAGCCCTATCAAATTTTTGCAGTTTCCGGAAAGTTATATCCACCACGCGACGCGGACTGATTTCGTCACGTCTAATAAGTAAACGATAAACCATCGATTTTCGCACGATGCGAAGTTCGCGTTGCTTCAACAGTTGACCCCTTTCCAATAAAAATGACATTTTCTTTCACAAGTCAGTTGTTGGTGCCTGGGTGACATTCATGTCGGAGTTTAGTGACTTCCGAAGCAGCAGGTTATCAAACGTGGCGGGGCTCGGGCCTGAGGGGATGGGTGGTGGAGGGAAGCTGGGTACTCGGCGGTGGTGGATCGCCCCCGCATTCGCGTCCTGACTCGCGGCGCACCCGACCGCGCCTTGCTCGAGTCCCTAATCGCTTTTATTTACGCGTCCGTCTGTATTTACTAACGATACTGCTGAACGTTTACGGTTATTTCGCGTTGAAGGTTTGTTGTGGCTTATAGAAGTGATTCTGTGATTCTACGGTACAATTTCAAAAAAAAAACCATTTATTTATTTACACTCAAGATACTTATTAGAATTTCATGATTATTGATTAGGTACTTATTATGTATTTACCCTTTGTCACAATATATATTTGACCTATACTACGTTAAATGATTAGTGATTAATTTAAAAATGTTTTCGTTTGCAACAGCATTTTAAAATCTTATAGGCAACTAAACAAAAGACCAACAGCTTAACTAACCTCCTTTGGTTATCGGAACCTCACAGAATAGTAATCTATTCTAATTTCAGTACCTAAATGAAAACAATGATATTTAGTCTCAAAATAGTACCCAACAACATTCATGGCCAAATACTGAAATGTATTTGTTCCTGAAACAATGTTGTGGAAATTTGTTGTACCTACCTACATAGACAAATACTACATAGTTATGTTGCTCATGTCTAAAATAAATAATTATATTTTCTTCGTGATTATTATATAGACAGTCTTCCAAAATACGTAAAATCCGGGTACTCTGATAGTTTTAAGTATTATTATAATCATTTTAAATTATTATACCCCATCTTAACTAGAAAAGCACACACATCAAATGTTTGAGATATTATCACATTTTATTATGTATTACAAGTTTTGATAAAGAGTTGCTGATTTGATTAGCTGGCAAACATTAGTTGGAATAAAGGATTTATTCATTTTAAGCAACTTATTCTTAGAGTTAAGGAATTATCCGTAATCCTAGATAAACCTATTAAATCACTGTTTCGTGTTTCGAGTTGAAGCCGTTTAATCGATCGTTCCTATAAATAAAGCGTCATCTAATGATCATTTTTCAACATCAAGCCAGCTTCCAATCGGACACCATCTGTAATTTTTCACGCGCCAGTCAGACGGTTTATCTTTTCCCCGCTAATCCGAGCTTACTTTTATCACAAAGAATAAGCTCGGATTAGCGGATTAGAAAGCTACGATTAATTTTTTTTTAGTCGATCAATACACAGCGTCTTTTGATCCAATAATATGTCTCCTATCGTAAATAAGGAAAAACAGATTTTCGGTAGGTACCTACTTTTCACCTAGAATTAAAAAAAATAACCTAAGAAACTGTTTTGATGTTCGTACCATATTACTTACACCTATTTGAGTAGGTATTATTGATCTCCCGTATTCTATTAAATAGGTAAAGAGTTGTATTGGTTAGCTCTACATGATGCTCATTTTGCACATACCTACGCGCGCTGGCGAAGTTTCAGGCGTCAGATTAGGTACACATATTTAGGAATTCATGAACAAAGAAAAGCTTTGTAAGCTTTTGTACATTTTAGACTGTGAAGGTCAATACTTGGTTTGTATTGGTATTGGTACTGATCACAGATGAGTAAATAGTTTAGTTTCTCTCATCTGTGGTACTGATTCTGTTGGCAACTAAATAGAGTATTCGTATCCTCTTCTTATTAATGTAATATGAAGAAATAAAGTAATATGAAAATGACAGACACAGTTTGACAGTTTTAAATTTAATTTAGAGCTGTCAAACCTAGTGACTTTAGCTGCCAGTGGCGAGCCTATTGTATAAATTTGTAGCGTGCACTAAAATTTAGAGTCTTTGAATGTAAAATTCATGTTCCGTCCTTTTTTAGCTATATTAAAAAGAAGAGGATGCAGATATTCTTTTAGCTTAGAGAAAGACTACAGAATCGGCGCCATTGTTTGGTATTACGTCCACTTGTAGGGCTCCAAAGCGGCAAGAGCACACGGCCCTCAGCGTCCCTCTTCTTTGCTAAACCCTTATCATGTAAAAAGGTAGGCCAAGACTCACAAGTTCATAATGTTTTCACTGTTAAAAAGTTATGAGATCTCTAATAGAGCCAAGCCCCTAGCTGAGCTTAGATTTGTGCTGGCCATGGGACCTATCCGAAGTCCAAAGTAATATAGCTCTTAAATGTTCTTGACTGTATCACATTTATAACAATAAATAACAAATCACTCTACTTACAAGCTCTGATTCTACAAACCCTACATCTTGGTAAAAAAAGGACGGCTTGGCCGTTTAATGTTCGTAAAACTATTACATGACATAACATATTTTAAGGCCACTAGGAATAGTTTGTTCGACAATTACTAATTTGTATTGTACTTCGTGATGGTCGCAGAAGCTATTCCGGGCTTAAATGTCATTTCAGACGAACTGTAAACGGCCAAGCCGTACTTTTTTTTACCAAGATATAGGATTTGTAGAATCAGAGCTTGTAAGTAGAGTGATTTGTTATTTATTGTTATAAATGTGATACAGTCAAGAACATTTAAGAGCTATATTACTTTGGACTTCGGATAGGTCCCATGGCCAGCACAAATCTAAGCTCAGCTAGGGGCTTGGCTCTATTAGAGATCTCATAACTTTTTAACAGTGAAAACATTATGAACTTGTGAGTCTTGGCCTACCTTTTTACATGAAATGTTTTTGGTGGGATTTCATTTCTTTTTGGCAGGTGCCCTAGATTTTTTTGGATCTATTTTTTGTAGGTACAGCATTTTCATGGCCCACTCTCTATCGTTACCTCTTTTTTTAAAAGCTTTTATTCAACTTGCAATGTACTCGTATGTAAATATGTTTGTTCTGGTGGAATCTTGCAACTCAATTTTGAAGCAGATATACCAAATTTCAGTCTTTTAGGACTTCAGGAAACACAGATATTTGGTACGTTTGATAAATCTGCCACGGACATCTTATCCTGAAAACTTTAAAATTCGAGCAACAGATTTTACAGATATGCATCTCAT
Source organism: Maniola jurtina (assembly GCF_905333055.1). Lineage (NCBI taxonomy): Eukaryota > Metazoa > Arthropoda > Insecta > Lepidoptera > Nymphalidae > Maniola > Maniola jurtina. The sequence goes on from NC_060030.1 coordinate 10,897,606, forward strand.
ATACGAGAGGATGAAGGGGGACCCGATTTCTTAATTTATCTGTTGTTCATAATTCTTGAAATTCCTACTTAATGCCAAATTTCAGTCTTCTAGGACTTCAGAAAGTACCCTAGAATTTGTTACTAGAGGTTTTGAATGTCGATAAATCTGAAACTATAAAAGCTAGACAATTGATACTCAGTGCGTTTAATAAATTTGCCAAGGACATCTTATCCTGAAAATATCACCATTCTAGCGACAGAATTTACAGATTTGCTTTTCTCATAAGAGGCGTAGAGGGAGGGAAATTCGAATTTCTTAATTTTCCTGTAGTTTGTATACAATTTCTAGTCTACATACCAAATTTCAGTCTTCTAGGACTTTGGGAAGTACCCTAGAATTACAGACTAGAAGTTTTGACTGTCAATAAATCTGAAACTATAAAAGCTAGACAATCGATACTCAATGCATTTAATAAATCTGCCAAGGATATCTTATCCTGAAAATATCAGCATTCTAGCGACAGAATTTACAGATTTGCTTTTCTCATAAGAGGCGTAGAGGGGGGGCAATTCCAATTTCTTAATTTTCCTGTAGTTTGTATGCAATTTCTAGTCTACATACCAAATTTCAGTCTTCTAAGACTTCGGGAAGTACCCTAGAATTACAGACTAGAAGTTTTGACTGTCAATAAATCTGAAACTATAAAAGCTAGACAATCAATACTCAATGCGTTTAATAAATCTGCCAAGGACATCTTATCCTGAAAATATCAGCGTTCTAGCGACAGAATTTACAGATTTGCTTTTCTCATAAGAGGCGTAGAGGGGGGGCAATTCCAATTTCTCAATTTTCCTGTAGTTTGTATGCAATTTCTAGTCTACATACCAAATTTCAGTCTTCTAGGACTTCGGGAAGTACCCTAGAATTACAGACTAGAAGTTTTGACTGTCAATAAATCTGAAACTATAAAAGCTAGACAATCGATACTCAATGCGTTTAATAAATCTGCCAAGGACATCTTATCCTGAAAATATCAGCATTCTAGCGACAGAATTTACAGATTTGCTTTTCTCATAAGAGGCGTAGAGGGGGGGCAATTCCAATTTCTCAATTTTCCTGTAGTTTGTATGCAATTTCTAGTCTACATACCAAATTTCAGTCTTCTAGGACTTCGGGAAGTACCCTAGAATTACAGACTAGAAGTTTTGACTGTCAATAAATCTGAAACTATAAAAGCTAGACAATTGATACTCAATGCGTTTAATCAATCTGCCAAGGACATCTTATCCTGAAAATATCAATATTCTAGCGACAGAATTTACAGATTCGCTTTTCTCATAAGAGGCGTAGAGGGGGGGGAAATTCCAATTTCTCAATTTTCCTGTAGTTTGTATGCATATTCTAGTCTACATACCAAATTTCAGCTTTCTAGGACTTCGGGAAGTACCCTAGAATTACAGACTATGAATAGTGATGATCATCAGTGAGGGACGAAAACGGCGTATTTTAGGTATCAATAAATCTGTAACCATAAAAGCTAGATATTTGATACTTAGTATATTTGGTAAATTTGCTGAGGACACCTTATATTGAAAATTTCAGCTTTCTAGCGTCATCCAGACCGAAGTTATGACGGGTCGAAAATACGGCGAAACACTTCGAGAAAAAGGTACGTAGCGCCCCGGCCGCCGTTTGGCTCGTCTTGGCGGGGGCACTGCCGTGCCCCCTGATACCTACTGATGTTCCCACGGCGCGTGCTCCTTTTCACAATATGGTCCCTTGGTATTGGTTTCTCTTTTAGAATCATACTCAGAGTTGAATTTTTGATCATCGTCATCTAAGGTGGATGTGACGGGTGTGCCCGCGAAATTCAAATTTTATTTGGTTTTTCGCAATTTGTGAACTAATACGACAAAGTTGGCTTATGGAATTCTATTTGCGACAATAACAGTATCATCCCCACCTATTTATATAAAAATCTTTACTTGAAAGGGTCCAGTTTAAGAAATTAGCTCTAGTATCGACTGTAACTCACAAATTAGTCGATACTAGAGCTAATTTCTTAAACTGGACCTTATCAAGTAAAGATTTTTATATAAACACGTGGTAATAATACTGCCATTGTCGCAATTAAAATACCACGAGCCTACGTTGTCGTATTAGTTTACAAATTGCGAAAAACCAAATAAAATTTGAATTTCGCGGGCAGACCCGTCGCTTGCCCCTTAACCTATCGCATCTAAATTATGCGCAACATTTCAGAATTTCGTCAGTAGGTACAAACTAAACAATTATTACCAGACACTCCATACATGTACCGACGTAAGACTGGTATGGTACGCAGTACGATCTACTCTACTTTGTAGGCATGCGGCCTTATGCGCTGCAAAAACCATAAAACCGCGCTTTCGATCCGGACCCTTGTGCAAGTTTCTATCTCTGATGATAGTATACTAAGTACACTTGCGTACAAAATTATGAATGAAGTTACCTGCCTCCTGATATATTTAGGATCCAGATTACTTACCTATCTGACTTGTTTTAATACTTACCTACGTACAAAAAAATCATTTTTACGATTATTTTATGTCAAAGGAGATTTAAACAATAAATCAAACGATACTTCGTACTTACTGCGTAGACTTTGTGATGAAATGCTTAATTTTAATTTACCTACTTACTTAAAATGAAAAAATCCAAAAAAAAAAGTTAAGAAATTTCTTATTGTTGTTACTACCTTAAAAAATCGTCATCTGAAACATCTGAAAATGCTTTTACATAGAATGTATTAATCTAAAATCAATTTGTAGCGGTTGCCACATTCACAAGAAGATGTCGCTTCTATACTCAATCAATCAACAACGCTCGATACACGACCTACGGCCTAGATGGCAGCACGGGTAGCTTAATCGAAAAACTCAAGGAGAAACACGCAACTTTCAATCGCATTGACAGAGCGTTTACCAAATTGGACTATATATAGAAGTTTCAACGCATAACCGTCGGCCCAGCTGGCGCTACCGAGCACAACACCGCTCGGTTGGGAAATTTCCCTATTGGTACGGTCGAGCATACAGACACACAGCTCCCGTACCAATTTAAAGTACGTGATCCACAATTTACATGAATGACACCAAATCAGATAATTAATGTTTAATTTAAAAGTACCGTTCAAAATTCTAGTAGATACATTTTAAAATTTAATTCTAATAAATATATCGCCCTGCATTAAACCGGCTATGAGAAATTTTCCGGATAATGTAATACTTTCAACTTCGCACAATATTAAATTTGCCGAAATGAGAATACCAAATTGGGTTTTACCCTCGAGTGTACCAATCTATCATAAGAGTAAAGGCGCATATATACTCGTATTTTATCTGCGAGAAAAGTACTTCGATGAAATATGCTAACAGGCTTCAACACGATCTGCAACTTTCTTAATACGTCTACGTCAACCTTATTTATCCGCAAGACTTGAAAATGAGTGACTTAAGAATCTGTGCTACGCGCCTTTGGAGATATCTCAATTACTTAAACACATACTTTACACATCGATGTACTTTACATAAACCTACTCATTTAAGATCATTGATTGCTTAAATGTAAGGCATGTAGACAGAATATGTTAATTATTGGTAATCAATATTGGTTAGACTTTGTGAAAATCTGTGGAATGTTTAAGTTTATAATATTTTATACTATCTACATGAGGAATTTGATGTTCCTCAACTCATAATATGAATTAAATACTAATTATAATCATGGTAATATTTTAACGTTAATAGGGGTGTTGCCAACTAAACAAATCAGCAAGTCTCTATCAAACTGTAAAACGCGCGCTATGAGAGCTTGTATGAAATAGTGAAAATGACGTCATAAACATTTGACGTCCTTTTTAACCCTCGACCCCAAAAGAGGGGTGTTATAAGTTTGACGTGTGTATCTGTCTGTGGCATCGTAGCTCCTAAACTAATAAACCGATTTTAATTTAGTTTTTTTCGTTTGAAAGGTGGCTTGATCGAGAGTGTTCTTAGCTATAATCCAAGAAAATCGGTTCAGCCATTTGAAAGTTATTAGCTCATTTCTAGTTACTGTAACCTTCACTTGTCGGGGGTGTTATAAATTTTTAGTTTACACTTGTTTTACATTGGTGAAATCGGCTCTTAGTAGTATATTCGTGATAACGGAGAATGTTCACAAAGCCTGAAAATCCGTTGATAAATTGTTCATTCCAAAGCTTCTGTTAAAACCGCAGCAATCACAAGAATAGTCTCATTGTCCAAAAGTAGACAGGCAGCACTTTACAAAACATTGGTCTTTCTCTTGCAATTTGGAATTACGTGCTTGCAAAAGCATTGTAGTTTTTAGTTTTGTTAGTCTGAACGAGATACTATCATTAGCACATTAAGTTCTTTTGGGCATTTGAGCTTTGACAAAGGAATCAGCCATTTAGGTAAGTTTTCTTTTCTCAACTCTGGAACGGGGTTCTCTAAATAACAAATCTCTTTTAAAACTTGATTCCTTAATTCAAAATTGCTTGTTTTTATCTTTTTTTTATAATATTAGAAAATGTTTATAGTTTTAGGTATATGTTTTTGATATCTCGCATAAATCGGTCAATAAAAACCAAGTAAAACTAAATACAATGGAAATTTGCATAATTAAAATATAAAGCAACAAGAACTTACCCAACATTTTCATGTTACCTAGTAACATGTATTTGCATACGTTTAAAAGTTAAAAGTTACTATTGTGATTCTTCATATAGTTGCCATTGAGTCATAATGACCATTACTTTTATGACGGTTAGGACGGTTACTATTCCATTTAAAAAACACATACGTAGAGTAGAAATATTTATCAACAAAAATGATCTTCAGGGACCTATCTATGATATATTTTAACATTTTTATTAAAGCACAATTTCAGTAGCGGTTCATTCAACTTCAAAATTATACGATTTCCCTTCAGTACGCTTTGGAGAATTATTCAAGATATTGCGGTTCTCAAGCCCCGTCTTGATTCTATTCAATCGGAAATTTACAGCAAATTGGGCGTGGTCGAGCGAAGAGTGATGGGTGTGAAATTGACAGAGGGTATTAATTTATAGCCCGATGTTACCATCTAGAATAAGATTAAAGCTGTGCGTAGTAGGTATATTCAAAGCATTCCGTGACAACTAAGTGTAAATATTTATTTAGGTATTTAAAGATTTTTTTTCCACAAGGAGGAGAAAAATCGCTGTGATTTTAATTCCCTACCGTGTAAATATCGCCCCGAGCATGAAAGAATAAACAACGATAGATAAACATTAAAGAGAATTAAACTCCATGCTGCTGAATAAAGAGGAACATACAAGATAGGTGAACGAGAAAATCCAAAAAAGAATAATTGTTATTTATAACAACTAAAATTAAAATATACCAGGTTTCTGTGACATGCGGAAGGGCTTTTAGTACCTACCCACTTAATATACTTGCGGCAGAATTATGTCATACAAAAGATATGAGAGAATCTTTTTAAGTTTCCTCTTCAAGGAACATGTCAACCGCCTTTTTCGTAACCGTACTACTCAGTTTTATGTATGGATGTACGATTTATTTCTTCGTAAGTAGCCTTGCTCAAATTATTGTATTTCAAAATATATCAGGATTTTAATAAATCATTTGCATAATCGGATCATTAAAGATGCTTTCTAGTATTATAAGCAATTTATGACTAAAAATTGGGAAATACCACTGTGCTTGAGCCAAAAAAGATGTACCTACCTACTTAGAATTTTCGTAATAGCGATCTCTATTCAAAATAGTCAAGGCTCTACCGTTTGCGATAGACGGACATACAAGTTCCAGTCCCGCTGTTTAAAAAAATCATATCTATTTAAAGTTTATCCTCCAAAAAAATCATTAACCATTGCACATCCACTATAGTAGGAACAAAGGCGTTTTTAAAATATTCAGCGTAGGTTAGCACTAGTATTTTTTTAAACTAAATTCCAAAAGTTTATCATAAAGTAATATGCGTAAAATAAACTGTGATTAATAATGTAGGGTACAGAACTACCGTATTGCAATCATACTAAAAATTGGTCGTAATTATGCCACCGCAGCAAACGACAAAGGCATGCAAATTGGACACCGCCATGACTAAAATTTGCAACGTCCCATATCTTTCGACGCAGGTTACGTTTTATAGGCCTAAAATCTATAGAGATAATTTAAATTCACAACATCTATCTATATTTTTTTCTCTCTCGTCTGGCTTTACAAAGATTAGCCAATGTCAAGTTTGTAGTTATTTGTAACAAGTTAGTTAAACTATACAAGTATGGACCCCGTCTGTGCCGGCGCTCGCCGACACACACACGGCACCCCCTTAGAGCGCTTTCCAGTCAGTTTTAACAAAAAAAAACACTCCAAAAAGGCAGAGCACGCCCGTCAGCTAACACCAACACAGAAGTCACACATCTATCTATTTACATAAAAATTATGTACATAAAAGGTAAAACTGGCTGATATCAACGCAACACAAAGCTGAAAAACCACTTGGTCTAAAAACTTGAAATGTTGGTTTGTGATTCTCTAAACTTTAGAGTCTAAAGTTTGAAAACTAGATTGTAACTCAAGGTTATTGAAGTCGAGTTCGAAAATTTGGAAGTTTTACATTCTGCAAAATCAAAGTTTGGTCATATAGTTCATGTAGTTTTTGGCCTTGATCATTTATACAAAGAAGGCGATTTTTTTAGCTTTCGAATTTTGGATTTTGACACTTAGCTGATGCTTAGTAGGTATGCGTTGCGATGCAACCTCTGCGACACCTATAAATAATTGTCCAAATGTCAGAAACTCAATGGGATGAACGATGCGCGAACACATAGGTGACGAATGAATAAACTAACGAACATAAAAACAATATTTTTTATAATACAGTACATAAAGGCATATTTTTAAAACCCTTAAAATATTTTTTAAATTTAAATATACTTACGATTTTTAGCCCTGTCAGTCAAGTTAAATTTAGGAACACGGTATATTGATTTCTCGCTCGTTTCAAGACAAATATAGGCAGCTAAAAAAAGACAAGAAATTGGAAAATAGGTAAGTACTACATGGAATCTAGATCTTCTCGAGATAGATTTAGCTATTATGTACAACTAGTAGGCAAATCTATTTCTATTAGAAATAACTACGTTTTAAATAAAATAATTATGACATTTTCTGATTGCTATTTAGTAGTCTTGCTATTAATATGTTAAATAATATTTTATCAACACTTGAAAGATTTCTTTCATATCAACATTGTTAAAATTCTTCACTCATCAAATTACAAAAAAATTATCTACTTTTCATAAACAAATTCATTAAAACTCTAAAACGTTTCATTTAATACCATTTAACCAACTTAAAATCAGAATACCTTTGGCGTAAGAGAGCTAACACACTGGCACGCCATGGCGACATCGCCGGCTACGTGTCCAAACAATTAATATGGAAATGTATGAGAGTTATCTCACTTGGCTAGTGTAACGCATACAAGTAAGTTACGCCTCCCACACTCAATGGCCATTGGCCAACTGATCGCCAGGACGGACGTCCGCTTGTTTGTGTTCGTTACTGTTGTGTTGTTGTGCTACTTATTTGACAACCGCCTTTGGTTACCGTAGACAGTCAGAAGTAGCCATGGCTACGTAGCTAGCGACGTCGTCATGGCGTCCCAGTGTGTTAGGGATTCTGTTGTCCATAATTTCGCAATTTATTGTTTTGTAACTGAGTCGTTCGGAGCTGTTCATTGAACACATTGAATCGTAATTATATACTTTCATTGTTTGTTCTTTTTCTCTGAAATTGATAACAATTTTGCGCTGCGAAATGATCGAAGCTCATGTTAAATTGTGAACAGTGCAGCCGCTTAAGCATAAAACCTATCAAAAAGTTCAAACGAATTAAAATAAATAGTGCGTTTACACAGATGTGAATTTAAAGCACGTTGGCTTACCTCAAGCGATAAAGGATGCCTATTTTAATTGATTTTTCGAAAACTATTGAATTTGTTGTAGAGAACAGTTTCATCACTACCCATTTTATAAATGGGAAAGTGTGTTTGTTTGTCCTTCAATCACGCCGATATAGTTAAATACCTGGGGAGAGATTACTTATATCCGGTAAAATCATAAGAGTTCAAACGGGATATTATGAAAAACCTAAATACACGCGGATGACGTCGCGGGCATCAGTTAGTATGCGATATTTTCATTAAATACGAAATTATAAGACATACATACAGGAATCTCATTTAAACATCTCTACGCACACTATCTAAATGTACAAGGAGCAAAGGACGCGCGGATTATCCCTATGGATGCCTTTTAATTGGGGATGTCCCTAATTCATAATTCAGCCTTGTGCGAGCACAGTTCATTTACACTGTTTATTCTCTTAATCTTTGTTTGATCACTGATTATGTAGGTATAGGTACCTTACTTACTTTTATGACACGTAATTCAAAAACACCGGTCAAGTGCGAGTTGGACTTGCACACGAAGGTTACTGTACTTTTTTTGTTTTCTTGGTGGCCTTTTTCACCATCTTGGTTTTTATCATTTGTTATAGCGGCAAGCGAAATATACTTACACTCTGAACAACTCCCTATCTAGTTGCTTGCGATAAAGCCCGCAGGCAGACAGACGGTCAGACAGACGGACAGACGAACGCACAGCGGCTACGTAAGTCTGATATGAAGCCAAAGAAAATAAATATAATTTTGCCGTTTGAGCTCTACGTGTGATATGGAAAACATTTAGGGAGAAATACCTACTCACGTGGAAGAAGAGTAATATAAATATTTGCACTAGGGTGCCTTTTTATATTAAAACAAACAACGATAAACACCCCTCAGTATTCTGCAGGGTCTTTACAAAAACAGCTCGCGACATCGCACTAATTCAAATATTTGTTCTACGCGCCCTTCATTTTTAGAGTTCCGTACGAACCACTACTGTCGCTGTTGTATATCTCTGTCTCTTTGTCTGTTCGTCCGTCCGTTTATCCTTCAGTATGTCACGGATCTCTTGCTCCTAGAAGGAATAAGCTGTAGATTACAGAACCGGAATATTTGGTGTAGAATTTTAAACCACAACTGAATATTGAATTAGAAATTCGATTAGAAATTATGTTTGAATTAGATTTTTTAAGGCGGACGTACATTAGAAAAGGAGCTGAAAAAATATTTTCTTACCCTAACATGTGGTGTGTCATCTCATTGAGTAGAATACAAAATATGAGTTTGTTTTTGTTCTTTTCATTTTTACAAACAAAGACATGTGGGGCCGTCAAAGTTATCCGTTTTAGACTATTTTTGTAACATCGTCTATCTCGAAAACTAAAATAGTTGGCATTTAAAAATGTATGCTATGTAGGTATTAACTTTATATTGTATTTAAACAACAAATGCTAAAAACAATTATTGTGTATTTACAGTAATATAATTGGTACCTATTATTGATATTTACAATATTTTCGAGATACGGAACCCTATCAATGCGTGAGTCAGATTCTTGATTGCCCGGGTTTTCCTCATTATTACAGTATTATTGTATCAATGTTGTATTAGTAAGCGAAGGCCGTGACCCATTCCCTGTTCCGAATACTAAGCGATTGCGTAAGTTAGGTAAGCTGACTCGTCTTTAATTAAAGAGACATTTCATCCCTGATGGTAATAGAGGGTGGTGTACCCTAGTTACGTCAGCTTTAACTAAATGATTGGGTCCGCTAACGGTCGAATACTGAAATATATCTTAAGAGCCCCACCGTTTTCCTAACGTAGTTTGGTTCTCATTTGAATGCTAACCAATCAATTTCAATGAAATTTTGTAGCTATATTTATCAAGATTTCAGAAACATGAATTTCATACAAATTTTTGAGCCCAGAAATACATACCTATATTAAACTGGAACGATGACCCGATTTTACCCCACTGATTTTATATACGAGTACGACTTCAAACAACTCCAATACCACTATAGGTATATGATAATGTTTTCAATTAGATGCGTTTTTGTTTGTTTGTAGAGTTGTAAATAGGTACAGAAAGTGTAGATTCGTTTAACGTACAATCTATACTTCAAAAACTTCTATTAGCCACAAATAAAACCAAATAATATCCAGCTCAAAATTCTCATGAAGAAAGAAAAAGAGAATCTATAAGTGTTCACAAATAAGTAAAGGACTTCTGTTGACAATGTGGTGGGTGTTTTGGCTAACGTCCTGTAGCCTCTTACTGAGCAGCGAGGCGTCACTCTACGACTACGACTATGACACGTACACAAGGACCAACCAATACGCTTCATCAGGTAAGAAGTTTCAGCATAATCTTTAGACCTAAAACACGTAAAATATAGGTTTAAATGTGAAAGTATTTCTTTATTGGTTAAGGTTTAAGCTACTGTTCATCTCAGAAAACTACACTAGAAACTAAAGAGTCCCTGTGGAGTCCCTTAATATCCTATAACCACGCGGACGAAGTCGTGGACATCAGCTGGTATCACATAACCGTCGATGCACATAACGAAGAGGGTTTGCGTGGTAATGTTTAATATCAGGCCAATCAGAACGGAGATATCTGAAATACTATAAGAGCTCGGTAAATTTCTCCATACATAACGATATCTAAACGACAAATCTGGAAACAGCCTTACAATATAAAATAATGTCCATAATTTGTAGACCGAGGCATCAAAATAAATATTCTATATCTGAGAATGAAATATCCTAAAGCTTTTTAATTGCTATTACATCCTACACGTGAAAAGTAAAACTGATTCAATCGATGGTGACATGTGTTTTCGTAATGTCGACTCTCCCTAACACCAGCTAACACTTCATCAGGCAAACGAATATTGCCAGGCTTGTTGATTGAAGCGACAGCTGCTCTCTGGGATAAATTTTGTTGCGTAATCAAACGGCCAAAGCTGGAGATACTCGTAGCACATCCATTGTAACATCGCATACAAAACAGGAATCGGAAAAGAATGATAAGCTAGAAAAGGTTTCCTTTGCAGATAAAAGGATTGTTGCCTATTATTTATTAGAATCATACGTATGCCTCTAAAACAGAGGTTATAATTTTAGGTTCTTAACTAGTTTAATTGTAATTTAGTTTGTAAAAATGGAGCTGGCATATAGGTCAACTCTAAAAGCCCCTTAAATTAAATTAAATTAAATATGAAATTTAAACAAAGAAAGGCTGTAAGGAGCTGAGACGTGTGCTTCGACCTGATCAAATTGACATTGGTTGTCTTCTATTTATAAAAAAATAAAAAATAAAGTTTGTCCTGACTAGATGTGTCGCTGACTGATCTATCAAGGCACAGACTAAACCGCAGACGGCTAGTGGCTGGGGTTATTGATACTTGGAATTTTGACATAGACATTGACTAAGAAAGGATTTTTGGGAAATTCAACGCTTCAGGGCTAATAAATAGCGGTTGAAAGTGTGTATTAAAGTCCGCCATTTTTAACCCCCGACACAAAAAGAGGGGTGTTATAAGTTTGACGTGTGTATCTGTGTGTCTGTGTATCTGTGTATCTGTGTATCTGTCTGTGGCATCGTAGCTTCTAAACGAATGAACCGATTTAAATTTAGTTTTTTTGTTTGAAAGGTGGCTTTGATCGAGAGTGTTCTTAGCTAGAATCCAAGAAAATCGGTTCAGCCGTTTGAAAGTTATCAGCTCTTTTCTAGTTACTGTAACCTTCACTTGTCGGGGGTGTTGTAAATTTTTTATTTACACTTGTTTCAAGTTATATCCATCAAAATTAGTATTCATTTTTAACCAATAGCTAGATTAAAAATGAAGAAATATACGTATGTATTTTGAAATTTCATAGTGTTTAGAACTTACATATTTTTATACTGGTACCCATCTACTTAGTGATTTTTATCAGACAGACAATGGGTAGAAACATGTACTTAATATAAATAACAACAACTTTATATTATTCTCTTGGAAACTTGTGTTTCTTAGATTTGTTTACACAAAGTTGTACGCGTTTCAGAGAAGAAACTTGTTGGTTATTAAAGTTCATCTACAACTATGGAAGATGGAAAAAGTCTTGTTGAACGAATGTAATCTCATCTCTATGTCTTTTTTTACCCGACTATTGCGATGCAGAGGAAGTGTAGCGTGTTTAACAGTCTTAATATATGTAAGCATGTTAGTGTATGTTAGAATATTTTATAGTCATACCTGGTGTAGAAGTTGTTGGTGTAAATTAAAAAAAAAAAAAATTAAACCCTAGATATTGGGTTGACTTTGATAAGTGGGGCTGGGGTAGTAGTATTCTACATTTATGACTTCATTCATGACAAGTTGATATTATGGTGCATTTGATAAACAAAAATTCTTACTTAAAAAATCATATTTGATTGAGTTTAGTTTTGATACAAAAATAATGGTCTTGAACGGCTCAGAAAACATATTGATAAAAATGTGAACCTTCCTTTTTATTCAAGAGCAGTAGGCGGGTTTCAATGTTTGAACTTTATTTTGTTTGCATTTTAAATAAGCTTGGTTACTATTTCGCTAAAATATAGAAACTTATTTATGTTCAATTTCATAAACAGAATTCGGCACTACACTTGTGTTTCACTCTATTCAAAAGGTAAATAACTAAATTAAAACTCGGGTTATTCACCGCAGTGAGTTGTAGTGAATTGGACAAATTGAAATAGCTCGCATGGAATGAGGTAGGTACCAACTACGAATTAAAACAATGTAGATTTAACAACGCTTGAAAGAATAAATGACCTCGAGTTCCGTTTCATCATAAGGTAGCCCGACAGTAGCTAATAGCGCATTGTGTTTACTATTAATAGTATTCTTATACAGTCCATAAGTTACATTTGATTCTTTATCATAGATATATTATGACTCGCCCAGGCTTCGCATGTGTGGTCTTATAGTACCTACCTCGATATAATTTAACAGATTCAGATGAACAGAATGTCCTAAATTATGGAGAAACTCGTATAGGCCACTAAGAAGCTAAGAAGTTTCTGGATCACTCGATTCATTTTTGCTCGGATGGTTCTCGCTTCAGTCGAAAAGCGAAAATATAAATCCTCCTTATTCCCTATTCCGTGGAAATTTTGAAAATTCAGGTCTTATTCCTTGTTTAAATACTAAAATCTTCGGTGTAAAATTTTAGCTTAGGCCTAACTAATGTTTGAGCTGGACCTTGATGTGTCAATCATTGCGTGATTCAGAACTTTTCTTTTTATAATGTGATACCCGCAACCCCAGAATTCTTCAGCGTAGATTTGTTTTTTCAAAAGTCCCTTGGGAAGTCTTTGATTTTTCGGGATAAATAGCAGCCTATGCCTTTCCCTGGGATGCAAGCTATCTCTGTACCGATTTTCATCAAAATCGGTTAAACAAATGGGCAGGGAAAAGTAAACAGACAGACGGACTCACATTGATTGACTCGGATTGATATTTAAAACACAAACACACGCGGCCTGTAACTTTAATTTTCAGTATTCAAATAAAAATGTCCTTGTTTTATGGTATCTTTAAAGTAGCTGCTATAAATATTATATGCCCCTTCTACACCAACAAAGCTCAGTGTAAGCATTTGTATCTAGAGAGTGCTTTGGACATTCGGCAAAGTTATGGCTTAGTTTTAATTGCAACTGTAATGACTTAACACTGGAACACTTGTAAACACAAACCAGCCAAAGTTCCTTTGTGCAAATCATTAATAGTTATGGAACACAGTTTCAAGTTGGCAAGAGTATTTGTAACATTCATATGCAAACGTTAGAGAGAACATTGTAGCGTATGCAATGTCAAATTGCTCTTCAACGCTTCCCGTTATGCCAGTAACGAATGCACTCATCGCCATTGCCTTGCGAAGAGATGCCACGGTAATACAATTTCTCGGCACTTCGACGCTACTGTCATCTTGGGGACAATTTTGTCTAATATTGCATCTAGCGTACCTACCTATAAAATAACGTTAGGTAGAATGCACAACAAACAGAAGCAATTTTGCTGCAGGTTAATTTGAATCTATAATTAGGATTACTCTCCGCTTCTACAAACGAGATTAAAGTTAAAATCTACAACCCAACTATTTCGTAGCTGGTTTTTTTAAATTTTAATTTCATAAAGTTAACCCTTGACTGCGATCTCATCTGGTGGTAAGTGATGATGCAGTCTAATATGGAAGTTGGCTAATTTGGAAGAGGTATGGAAGTTTAATTAAATCCGTACCCCTGATCGGTTTCTACGTGGCTTTATACCGAAATGCTAAACCGCTTGGTGGCACGGCTTTGCTAGTAGGGTAGTAACTAGCCACAGCAGAAGCCTCCCACCCAACAAACTCTTAAAAATACCACCCGGGTGAGTGGTTCATATTTTATAATAGGTAAGTATTTATACCAACAGATATACATATAATATAACTTCATAACAAATCCTTTGTAATGGAGTTATACCTAGTCTATAGCAAGTGAACCCCTAAGACGAAGCAAACAATTTCTTTGTCGCATTCACAGCCGTCACGGGTTAGGCAAGGGGACAAAGTAACATAGGTATTTGTAAAATTTAAAATATTATGATAAGATGTTAAAAATATGAAAGTGGGTATAAGTATAATAAATATTTACGAAAAACGGATTCCAGGGGCAAATGTAGGACAGATACAAAAAGAAATTTTCAACGTCAACGATCTTTATAATATGAAAGAGAATCCCAATCAATGCCCAGTTCAATTTGAATGCGCTAGTTCGTTACATAATCTTTTTGAAACTAAGAAAGCCAATATTGACGCGACAGACGTACTTCACTTGCTTTGAAGTTGACTACAAAAATCCCAACGCTTTACGAATTTAGCAGAAAAATATTTACATGGAAGCTTCTCGATATCTGTATAAAGGGGTGACGGCTTTTCCATTTGCGCGATTGATTCTTCATGTGGAAATATATTAAATGTCACGACAATACCAAAAGAGAAGGAAATATCTGTGCTACTTTTTAGCAATACATACTGCTTTACCGGTTTCGGAATAAATAAGCTGTGACGTTCAATATAAAGAAACACTTTATTCAGATCGACAGACAAACAGACAGACAAGGCCAAACTGTGAGTAAATATCCTTGTTACGGAATTTAAAAAGCTCAGGGAAGTAAATACTCGTATTTATGTATATGTATATGACTATCTTATGCCCGCGAATTCGTCCGGGTGGACTGCACAAATTTCAAACCCCAATTTTACTCCTTTATAGGGGTTAAATTTTTAAAATACTCAGCGGATGTCTACGTCATATCATAATAGCTATCTGCCTGCCAAATAGCCTGCTCCGTCCTGCTGTTTAAGCTGTGCGTTGAAAAATCAGTAAGTCAGTCATCTTTTCCTTTTATACATTTAGATGTAGGGATGTCGTCTGCACATAACGAAAACACGAGGAAATTATGACGCATATAGAAACGATACATCAAAACACATTTGTGTAACGTAACGCCTCTCTTCACACGTTAGCCTTCGAGATCTTTGGTATTATTTATTTGTATTTATCTAAGCAATACTAATACCTAAGTAATAATTTCTTTATTATTAGCTTGCTATTGCACGTTGATGATACAATGTTAGAAACCTTTCCGCAAGTCCCAACAACAACTGTAAAAAGTTTCAACTTAATCGGATGAATAATACGCGACAACATAGGTAACGAACAGACAGACAGACGAACAAACTACTATTACAACGTAAATAACGAGTACGTACGATTAGTAATATCTACGACGACTTTGAAAGCTTGAAAGGATATGAATGCGGGCAGTTCGATACTGCTCTGACAACTTCGCCTCTTGCTACACCGCAGTCCCATCTTTACCACGATCAATGTAACTGGGTCGAAAGATCGATAATTTTAAATTACGTAGTCGTTAATTACATTGTCATATATTTATATACATACCTAAGATATCAAATCATGTGACCTTAAATCATTAATTTTCATCTATATACCTACTGATTTTATAGAGGAGGTAATATTTTTAAGAGGATGCAGATGGTGGAGTTGGCGTTTTGAAGGTGAAGTTTAAAATTTCAGTTTGAAATAACAGCCATAAAAAAGAAAATTTAATTGATTCTATACTGGCTCTAGATTTTATAGAGTTCCATTGTAGGTAGATTATAGAACGATGGATAGTCTTTTAAGAGCAAAGTGGATAATAACATCAATGGCTATCGCGGACTGTAGCCTCAAGCACTTTTGTCAGACCAATTTTTGTTGCTATTTGATGTCAAAGTGGTTTCACCCGAGGAAAAGACTATTCTAAGGAACGAACTTATCTAAGGCTAGCTAAAGAGACGTGATCTTATCATTTGAAACGAACTTGTACATGTATTGATATTGTATTGATGATTCATTATACACATCCAACCGGGGACCCAAGATCTGGCAGCTATCTTGGAAGCAAAGACAGACATAATTATTATGTTTATTTTTATCCAGCAAAATCAAAGAGTTCCCACGGGATATTTAAAAACCTCTGTAAAACCTAAATACACGCGGTTGATGCCGAATAATATATAAAAGGAGAAAGTGACTAGTCATAGTCAGACTGATCTATTAACGTACAGCTCAAAAGATCAGGCCGAAATTGCACATAGCTATAGGCTATAGCAGATAGCTAATATGATGTAGATATCCGCTAAGAAAGGATTTTTAAAAATTCAACCTCTAAAGGAGTTAATGAAAACGCGGACGAAGTCGCAGGCATAAGCTAGTTATGTATAAAAGGAGGAACTAACTGACATACCAACGTACAACTCAAAACGCTGAGGTTTTACATGTAAGTTCTCACTGAAAAGGATTTTGAAAAATTCTAAGACGGTTCGGGACGGTTTAAAAGTTCTAGATCATCGCGGACGAAATCGTGGGAGAAAGCTAGTAATGAATAATTCTTATACTTACTCAAGTCAAAATGACAAACAGTTCTTTAAGAAAGTAAATAAATTATAAACGATCCTTAGTCTCAGCTAAGCCCGATTAGTGATTCAGTCGCCGTCAGCTCTAACAAACTGCGTCCCTGCATTGCGACCAGCGGAGGTATTTACCATTCCGATAATGGAACCCTATATCCGAGGGATTAATTAACCGTACACTATCTCTAATCTCCTTGTTCTATTGGTGCGGCTTAAATGGATAACTAAGTAAAGCTTAGCTATTTGATGTGACTCTCCTTTGTCTACTTTGTAGGTAACCACCATAAGTTAAGAGTTAATATTATACATAACAAAAGTAAATTAAAAATTCACATCGCCCTCAACAGCTCAAGGTTGCCATACTACTGCATAGTGCATTACTTATAGTCGAGTCTATAAAACAATTAATGGAAGACATATAAATATCAATTGGATGACTAAGATCCCTACACCGGCTAAGAGAACTGATAATCCTCAAACGGTTAAACAAATTTTCATCAAACATAGCTAAGAATAATGTTAATTAAACACGCTTTCGAATAAAGGAAACTTCATTCAAATCAGTCCATCCGTTTGAGCGCTACGATGCCACTAACAGACACCTACCTACACACATTAAAATTACGAGTATAATACCCCTCTGCTTGCGTCGAGGTTAAAAAAATAGATGATCGGGAATTCAGTCAGGTTGGCTGCTATTACATCAATACAACTTGATTATGAAGAACTTTGTAAGTCTTTATTGTACTTATACGTACTTACCTAAGTATACTCGAAAGTTGTGCATAACTCGTACAATCCCACTGGAATTCAGCGTAGAAACAAACTTAACGAGTACCTAAACGGATAATAAGATAAATAGACGGAAACTACACATAGTTTTGGCATGTAGTCGGATCCAAGACTCTTATTTAATGCTTCCTGCCGAAAATGTTCAAAGTAGGTAAAAGGTGAACATAAAATAAATAAGCTAGCTTTTAGAGATGTCGCAGTAGGCAAGTGCAGAAAATGTTTGGGGTTAATTTACATATGAAGATGATAAGCGCGGCTTAACACAGAGACCGTATCGCGCACTGTGTAAACTCCGTCTTTAAGTACCTACTTTAGGTGTTCAACTTGGTTATTACAGTACGAACTACGAACGTCTCTGACAATATAACTTGTAAAATGGTGAGATGTGCCGTAACAACATAGGATTACCGTCACGTGCCTACGGGAGCCTGCCTATAAAATCTCTACCAATGCGCTTGACATTGGTAGATATTTTTCTTGAATTCATTAATTTAATGGGAGTTACTGCAAGGGGCTTATTGCAAGATAGGCTTGCGCTTGACGACAATCTTGCTTAATAAAAAGCAATGATGAGATCTAGATTGGAACACGCTTGCCTAGACGATGCCTACTTCTCCTGCGTTGAAGGTATTTAGGTTATACGTGGCACTGATCCTAGGAATAGTCTAATTTTAAAATAGGTTACCTATTTAAAGTAATCAGTGTGTGTTGCAAGCACTAATAAACGTTTCACTGAGGAGATAAAAAATAAAGGTTTCAGAAATCTCAATAGTAACTTTTTAGTAGAAATAAGGTCTACCATTCGGTCTGAATTGGATATAAACAAATACACACATATCAAAGGTATGCCGACATATTAGATATCTTGTAAAATAATATTATGTATGCAAATAAAAATTTACCTAGATATAAAAAATAACAATCCCAGAGAAAGGTAGATGAAAGGTGAGAATATTGAGCTTGTTTTGTGCGAGCAGCGCGTTATACGATATAGCAATCTCTGGTGGTATACTCAAATTTATTACACGGGTTACTGTAAAAGGGCTACGCACCCGGCATTCGGGTGATATTATTCGAAGGGTGTACGTTTTGCTTACAAATTGCTCGTCGGTGCGTGCGAATCACTTCAAGATAAGGCGGCTAATATACCTCAACATTGTTCTCGAGCAAAAATCGTAGAAAATTAATAATTATACATTTACGAGTATATTGTCTTGCAGTTATGGGCATCTGTAACAGTACTCTTACATATCTTAAATTCGGTTTATTTTAAGATCTACCGGTGACTTGCAATCATCGACCGGTGTCATTTTCAAGATGTCTCCCTTTACGGAATAATAGCAGAGTAAACTAAAATGAGGGAACTCTCGTTTTGATCCTGAACCGACGATATGTCAAATACTAGGCAATGTTAACGTGATATCATGGAAAAATAGGGGTACGTAAGGGCTACATGCGTCAAATGTACTAACATTTGACGCCTGCCAGTGATGTTGAAGCCTCGACGTTTTGTTAGAAGTTCCCTAACTGTCGTGAACTGTAATACGTTCACGTGTCTGCTCTAACGGAAATAGGTAAAGTAAAGTAAAGTAAAAAGTAAAAAAGCCTTTATTATCTAATACGTTTCCTAATACATTTATAGCTATCTTGTGTTACAATAATTTATTTATTCATTTTTGTTCATAAATTCATCATAGTCAAAATCAAAACTTATGTCAATTTCTCAGTATCAATTAATTTATCGTCACATAAAAATTTATGAAATAATGTCAAAAAATTATGGGTAAAATAATGTCAAAATATTTATGTTTAAATAAAATATTTAAGTCCCTTTTATAATAATAGTATAGTAATTTATTTACGTACTAGTCGCCTCCGTGGCGTAGGCCTCCCCCAAATCTCTCCAAAGCTCCCTATCCCGAGCTTTCCGCATCCAGTCCGGTCCTACTTTGTGTGCAAAAACATCTCGCCATCTTTTTCTTTGTCGTCCTCTTTTCCTTTTTCTGTTTCTTGGAATCCACTCAGTCACCTTTTTTGTCCATCTCATCTTATCCAACCTACAAACATGTCCAGCCCATTTCCATTTTAATTTTATAATAATTTTTCTTATATCTGTCAGTTTGGTCATATTCCGAATCGTTTTGTTACTTACTCTATCTTTCATCCTTAGTCCCAACATACTTCTCTCCATCTTCCTTTGACATATTGCTAGTTTTTCTTCCTCTTCCTTTCTTAGAGCCCACGTTTGACATCCATATGTCAAACATGGCAATATCGCGACCTCAAAGAGTTTCTTTTTTATATAAACTTTTATTTCCCTGCTCTTCATAATCTCCTTATAACTCCAAAACTTTCTCCAAGCAATAGCGATTCTTCTCTGTATCTCCTTCTCCGTACAGTTTTCAAAAGATACAGACTGCCCTAGGTAGACATAATCTTTTACGTAGTCAATTTTTTCCCCCGCTATACTGATGTCCACCCATTCCGAATTCGTCAGGATCTTTGTCTTGGAGCTGTTTAATAACAGGCCAGCTTTCTTGCTCTCTTTTGCTAGTTCCTCTACCATTACGTTGAGAACCGATGCATTTTCCGCGAATACGACGATGTCGTCTGCAAAACGTAGATGACTAAGGAACTCGCCGTCAATTCTTAGGCCCTTTTCTTCCCAGTCCAGGTTTCTAAAAATGCTTTCTAAGACTGCAGTGAAAATTTTCGGTGATAACGGGTCTCCTTGTCTTGCGCCTCTATTGATGGGAAATTCAGCTCCCTCCCTTTCGAGTCTAATTCTTGCCCGGCATCTAGAATATACACTATTGATTATATTTATGTACTTCTGAGAGACACCTTGCTCGCGTAGTGACGACCATATTCTATTTCTATCGATAGAGTCGAAGGCTTTTTTGTAGTCAATAAAACACATGTACATCTTTATGTCGTATTCGTTAGCCTTCTCTATCAATTGAGTCACTACCTGAATATGGTCGACCGTAGAGAATTTTTTCCTAAAGCCAGCTTGTTCGCATGGTTGCTGGTCATCAAGCGTATTGGTCATTCTGTTCAAGAGCACTTTAGCAAAAACTTTGTAAATATTGGACATGAGGCTAATTGGCCTGTAGTTGCCCAACTCACCTCTGTCGCCCTTTTTAAACAAAAGTGTTATGACAGACTCTGACCACTGGTCTGGCGTCAGTTCCGTGCTCAAAATGCGATTAAAAAGAGAAAGTAGCGGCTCTCGTAAAGCGTTAAGAAAAGATTTTAATAACTCATTCGAGATTTGGTCGTTTCCAGGAGTTTTGCCATTTTTCTGAGTTTTTATAGCATACTCTACCTCGGACGATGTTATAGGTAGAGTATCATAAGATCTTACGGGCTCGTTGGCTACGGGGTATACAGTTGAGAGTACATTAGTCTGATCCACTATTTGTCTGTCTTCATATAAGTTTTTATAAAATTCTGTTGCTTCCTTAATTATTTCTGGCCGTTTGAATGATATACTTCCCCTTTTATTCTTTAGATTTGTTGCCCATTCCATCTTATCACTAAGTTCTTTGTACGCTTTCTTTATGGCTCCAGTTTTAGATATAAAGTTCTCAAATGTTTGCTGTCGATGTCTCCTTCTTTCTTGTAAGATATTCCTGTTTATTTGTTTGCTAATTCGAGTTATCTTTTGTCTAATTTCTTTGGTTCGTTTTTCTTTGAAGAGTTCTTTCCGTTCTCGTAGGAGATTTATGGTTTCCTGGTTAACATACTTATTCCTTCCTTTTTTCTGCTTCGGTATTTCCCTTAATAAGCTTTCCATCTCACTCATCATGTGATTATACTGGTTTTGTACATTGTCTGTAAGATGTAGAGACTGCATGAGCCTATGTCTCCAGTATTTCTCACACTCTTCAGAGACTTTCGGCAAACTTGTGGTACACTTACCAGGTTTAATGAATTTCCTGTTTTTCTTTAATTGTATTTTTATCTTACATCTAATCATTCTATGGTCAGTGTTAAAATTTAAATTGTTTATAATGTCAAAGTTCTGTATTTGTTTTGTACGGTTTGTTAATATATAGTCTATCTCGTTAAAGTGCTTTCCATCTGGGGACCGCCAAGTCCATTTTTTATGTGTCTTCCGTTTGAATAGACTATTGACTATCCGAAGATTGTGCTCCAATGCGAACTCTACCAATTTTTGGCCTCGAGGACTTCTTTTACCGCCTGAGTACTGACCCAGTACTCCTTCCTCCCCGTTTTGTATTTTTCCAATCTGCGCGTTGAAATCCCCGAGTACGATAAGGTTGGTCGAGTTTACAAAATCTAGAGCGGCCTCTACTGACTCATAGAAACTTTCAATTTCTTCCTTTTCACAGTTCTCAGTGGGAGCATAAACTTGGATGATAGACCAAACCTCGTGTTCTGTTGTTTGAATTTCCAATGTTGCAATTCTGTCTGAGAATTGTTTGAAACCTACTATGAGATTTTTTAAATTCCGTTTTAATAGAAATCCAACCCCATTTCTTCCCTTAGAGGCAGAGGTATGGTACAAAATATATTCTGAGTACTCTTCAATTATTTCACTCTCTCTTCTTACCTCACTCAAGCCTATTATGTCCCAATTCAGATTTTTAATTGCGAATTCCAATTCTGTGAGCCTGCTATCTGATAGTAGAGTTCGTACATTAAGGGCTGCAATGTAGAGCAAGGAGTGCTTGCATGTTAATTTCGTGTGATTTTCGATGAACTTATTTGGAGGTATTCTATTATTCTTCTTTGGGGGGTATTGGTTATACTTCTCCACGGGAACCAACCGGATTGGAGAAGAAGTTGTGTTATGTTCGTTTTTTGTGTTTATTCTATCTTCATTGGTTGGGGGGGCCTTTTTCTGTCATTCGTCATTAGAGTGCTGTACGTATGCATGCATGGTATTTTGGTGTGTCCTATGTTTCTTGGCTGTATTTTGAGGTGTGCGGTTATTTTTCCAGTTGCTGTAACTTTGTGCTATTGTTGGATCATTCTTTTGACTTGCTGTTTTATTTGAGGGTTGTATCGGAGAAACTGACAATTGTCTCTTTTTATGACTGGTATCGGTTGGCTTCTCTTTAATTATGAGCTTGTCATAATTTAAATATGCCACATTTCCTTTCTCTATCTCTGTCTTTAACTGTGCTTTCAACATCCTTCTTTTTTCCAAAATAGGTACTGGGAATTCTTGAGATACGTAAATACCAGTGCCGTCAAGTCGCTTCTTGTTTTTTAAAATGTTAATTTTAGATCCCAACGTTGTTAGAACTACGGAAACAGGCCTGGGCTTACTATTCTTTTTGCCAAGTCTTTTGACAGATTGTATCTCCGATGCCTGGACAGGAACTCCAATTTTTTGGTCAATAATATGGATCATGGCGTTTAGTAAGTCAAAATAAGATTTTTCATTCTCAATAACTCCAAAGAAAACTAAATTTCTCTCAACGCTGACTTTTTCTAAATTGTATAGCCTTTTCTCCTGATTGTCTAATCTTGAGCGGAGGTCCTGTAAGTCACGATTTAAGTCTTCAAATTTTTTATTCATATGTGTATTAACTTTGTTCGAAATTTTGTCTTCCATTTGGGACAATTGCGATTCCATTGCCATAAATTTTGAGTCAATGTCGGTTTTCATCCCTTGAATTAAAAGTTTAATTTCCTCCATGATAGAAATCGATAAATGAAATATTAATTACTAATAAACAATAATTATTTATAATTATATATAAATAATCTGAACAACAACACCCCTACTGCCCTCTTGTGTACTACGTCAGAACAATTAGATCGACTGTCACTTATTGTTAATTAGTTCGCTCAAATAACACTAGATGGCGTTTTACAAATTAGTCCGTATTTATGTGTTGTCAAATAGATGGCGTTACTTATTATTTTGATGATTTGCAATTTTGAATAATGTTTTAATTAAATACACAATGCATCACTAAATAAATAGTAACTTTTCGCTCAGTGTTCGCTCCTAGAACCTACACCTACATATCCTTAGGTTTTCCAGTCGTCAATCGTTTAAATTCACACAGTTTGTTTGTTGCTTAACCGTTTTCTAGCACCGTGTATTTTCGTTTTTACGTCGTCTAATGGTCATGTACAGTCATTTTTCATCACTATCCATAATTTATTCGTAGAAACCACAAATACTTTTGTTTTCCAGTCGTCAATTTCGAAATTCTTCACAAAATTTGTCTATTACTTAACCGTTATAAATCACTGTATACGTTTCTCGTTTTTACGTCATTTACAGTCATTTTCCGTCACTGTCCACAACTATCCTGGTGAATCATCACTTGAAAAACATTTTCCATAACTTTATAGATTACTTAATGAACTTTTACAGTTTAAATTTAATTTTAAAAACACAGCTGATGTAAACGTTGGCACAGAGGCGCCCCCTCTTCCGGAAATAGGTATTTACCATTATTACTTAGGTTCACTCGGACTAGGAAATATGTATATCGGATATTTTCGAATGGACTGCTACGTTTACGTGTCTGCTCCAATGGAAATAGGCATTTATCATTATAACTTAGGTTCATTTGGACTAGGAAATATCCGATAAATTTCCTGTGTACTGTGGTCTTCTGAGAAAGTCTTATCACGTTCTCACACTTAACATTAAAGATTACACATGTTACTACCCATATACATTGGAGATTAAAAATATTATTCCATCTGAATCCAACTATAAAACTAGGGACAATGTGAGAGGATATTCATTCTATGTTTTCTTCTCTATATTTGAAACACATTTTCAATATTGCATTTTCTATTGTTTACAGAAAGCCGCACGTGCACCACGTCGGAGTTCCGATGCAAAACCGGTCGTTGCATACCAATGTTATGGCGTTGCGACAATGAGAAGGATTGCTCCGACGGGTCTGATGAAGAACCTAGCATTTGCAGTAAGTTTTCCATATTTAATGTAAAATTATTATTATCTATAATGTATAATCTAGAAACTGAGGGCTCATTGTACAAGCGGCACGTTACGGACGGCAAAAGCAACTGCCGCCGTCGCCATTAACTTGTAGCCAGAGTGAACTAGAGTGAGGAAACTCTCGATTTGATTCTGAATTGACGATATGTCAAATATATGGTGATGTAAATAGAAAAATAGGGCTACACTAGGGCTACTTGCGTCAAATGTACTGACATTTGACGCCTGCCAATGACGTGCAAACCCAGAAGTTTTCTTAGAAGTGCCCTAACTGTCGTGAACTGTGTTGGAGCTATGCTTACAGTTACAGCATGTCGACATTTCGTCAGTAGACTGAAAGCCAAAAGGCTGCAGATCGTTGACACTCGCCTGAGTTGTCGACGGCTATCGCCGCCGCGTCGATGACTGCCGGAGACAAGTGGCGACGGCTGCAGTTGCCTTTGCCGTTGGTTGGCAACGTGCCGCTCGTGTACAATATGCTGTGCATACAGATGAGCGGCACTTTTTCAACTGCTGCCGTCGTTGGCAGCAATCGGCAAAGTACCACTTGTCCGTGCGAACACTTAGAAACCGTCTAATAGTTTGAAAGAATTTTCAGGAGACACTTTTATTATTCCCCAAAAAACAATTATCTGACGATTTATGTACAAAGTTTTAAGGTAGCACGTTGTCCTTAGCGGGGCTTCCGACGTGGATTAAAATCTTAATTACGCTTCGGAAGTTTCCCGGATTAATATTATAATCTTTGCCCTTTTGTCTACCTTCTTTCAGTTATGACTCATGCATTAAAATTCTATTTAAATATCTATGTATGGTGGACCATAAAATTGTTTGCTATTTTCAACAAATTCCAGTTAGTGAAGTGAATCCTTTCACTAGACTCAGAATTTTATAAAATGTATACAGTAGGTAAGTGGATCTTGTAAGCGAAAATAGGCAGTGTAGTATATTGATGTGTAAGCGAGATTCAATCTAAGAGTCTCAAAGCAATCTTATGGTCGATTGTTTCAATAAGTTTTAATTTTTGAAAATAAGGATCCTATAAAACGAGTAATATAAACAAAGCTTTAACTTGTGTTGTGTAGCTACACTAAAACTTGTATTTAGCGATAGCGATTATTTTGAAACCTTATATTTCAAAATACATAATAAGATTATGTATTGTCAATATGCGAATACGTTATTTATTCTGTAGACATGATCCATTATTTTAGCGGATTTTGCGAGATTCATGACATGTAGAGTATCAATTTACGATAAAAAGCTTATGTAAGTTTGAGTACGAAAATCTTATGTGCAAAATTTTATGATTCAACTTTATGACAAACAAAACTATTTACCTACTCGTAGGTATATCTATTTGAATTTAAAGAATAGTGGCCCGTATAAGTAATTATTGAACACTGTTGAGAAACCTTTATATAACGATAGATCAATTTCACCGTCAAAAGGGATTCCCTTGTTCACCAATAACAATACGTATAAAAGCTTGTGGGACTTAAGGTTTTATTTCAGTGGGAGGGTCGTTTCGGTAGACCGCAACTTTGTACACTTAACTTGAATGTAAGTCGACCCAACATAATGGAAAATCCTTTTATATGTGCCAGGACACAGTGTTTTGTACTAGCGTTATAAAATAAATATAAATCCCAGGGGCAATTGACACTCAGTTAACTGGAGCTATCAAATGAATTATAGGGAATTAGGGATACCTATAGATATTTTTACAGACCCTAGATGTATTTTGAGTTGTTTCTAGGTACTCTAAAGGTTATTTATATCTATTGTTTAGTCGTCACATCTTGATTAAGCTTAAATTAATAAAAAATAATAAAAAACACGACTGCCCTGCAAAAACAAACTAAAAAGTACTTTTTTTTTAATTATAGCCCGTGTTATTCGGGATGATGTACGAAATCTACTGATACCTCATACATCCAAATCTGTTCAGGCATTTAGAAGTTATTGTTGAATAAAGAGACATAAATACATACATACATGAAAACATTACACTCCTTTTTTGGGCAGTCTTGTAATAAAATAAGCATGACTAACAAAACGGTTAGTATCGCGACGTTAGCTAAAGCAACGATAAATTTATTTGAATACAGGCTTTAGTTTCACGATGTACCTAATGATGTTAAGCCCCTTCAGTTTGTTTAATTTATTAGATGCGACGTGAAGCAACACCGTGCTGGAAATAAAGACCATTTAGTACCCTTAATTACATTACGCTACACTCCTTACTTAGCATAAGCATTTATTAATTTATATTAGGGGCTAAAATACCCAAGTTTTAAAGCGAGCTTCACAAGAAAAATAACCTATTTTATAATAATAATAATAATAATAAAATTACAATAGTTTTGAACAACATCTCAAGAACCTATCGCTTAACTTTTTGATTAAGGGCAGGATACAAAAGGCGAAGGTACTTCTTGAAACGGCACGCATTGTGAGGAGGTTCTTCTCACTCTGGAGTCCAGACCATTGGCAACCTAGGCCCTACCCCACTGCTAGTGGAATACATTTAACCGTATTTTTAGGAATTGTTCAATTATTTTACTTTTTGCAAACATTAAAAAAAAAATTGACTGGAAGGAGTATTCTAAATAAATAAGAATAAAAAAACTAACTTACAGTTACTATACACTTATTGTTTAATGAAATCAAACCTAGTTCTACCCACCAGTTCTATAAAAATAATTTTATTACATAGAAACGCAACGCACATGTCCCGAACACAGTTTTGTGTGTGCGGACGGGCAATGCATACCCGGCTCGTGGCATTGCGATGATACGCCGGACTGCTCCGATGGCTCGGATGAGCACGACTGTGGTAAGAAAATTATTCAGCTGCCCTCGCATGTGCAGCATGGGCTATCATTGGCTTTGGGAATTCAAAAATTGGGAAACATGTTTTCATATAAAGGCACGTTAAGATCTCATTTGGGTCGGATATAAAGTTCGCTCTAGGTACGCTCTGCGTCGTGATGTCGGCGGATCGCTAAGCGTTGAAAAGATTTTCAAGTAGTGAAAAATCAGCGTCTTTTTAGAGAGCACTCGCTCCAGCCCATTTTCGCAGCAAAAAAGTTCCAGAAAGAATAATGCAATTAAAATTTAGGAGGCCGCCACAAACAGAGTAAAACGGAAGTCAAATTAAAAATTGAGGGGTCGTAAAATTTACTTTAAGAGACCGAGCATTTACTTCGTTCACTAGAAAGTTTTTTATATAGCTAGTAGGTACCTATATCTTTGCTGAAATGTAGAAGAGAGGAGAGGATTGTGAAATTTAATTAACTTAAGGTTAATGTATACCTACTCGGTCTTTGTTCTTATATAAAATATATTTTCGTAATTTAATTAATAATAATTAACTACAGTAGATTGTTGTCCACTTTTATAAGAGATTTTACGATTCTTTGTTTACAAAGTGGGTGTACCACACAAACAAGTTCACATATCAACATCTTTAAGTACGATAAATTAACTATGTAAGTTAACTATGTAATATTTTATTATCATAATAATAATTATTATTATAGTAGGTATAAGTTAACAGACTGGCCTGTCTGAATATAAATGTTAGCTATTAACAAATGCGCAATCAAGTTGTGGTAACATACAACACCATAGCTAAAATAGTTATAATTAGCACATTTCATGTTCGTGCAAATCGTAGCTAAGTGGGTAGGTACCTCCTACAGGATACTTAACAGGGCTCTCTCCGTCACTCGTTTCATACCATTTCATACAATCGTGGTTCCAATTTCATTTGAATATTAAGCAACCAAAGTCCATGAAATTTTGCAGACATATTCTAGAAACTAATATCTGTGTCTGTGGTGTTTTAGATTTTTCTAAAAATGTGTAGTTTTAAAATTACAGGGGCTCAAAGATTTGTATGAAAATTTTAAGACCGCGTAACTTTGAAACCGAATATTTTAACAGAAATCTGGAAAACCACAGACATATATATTAGTTTCTAGAATATGTCTGCAAAATTTCATGGACTTTGGTTGCTTAATATTCAAATGAAATTGGAACTACGATTGTATGAAATGGTATGAAACGAGTGACGGAGAGAGCCCTCTTAATAGTAAAAATTTATGGATATTTCAATAATTAATGTTAATGTAGAAATTAATATAATGCTGGTAAGGTATAATAAAACTCACTATTCAGGGTGCTGAATCAAATCATAGTCATTATCGCTTTACTGAAGATCATGCATGGCTTGAATCTACAGAAGTGGAGGCTTGCGGTCCTGAAGAGTTCACATGCAGAGGGAAAAGAGGCGAATGCGTGCCTCTCACTTGGATGTGCGACGACAACGTGGACTGCTCTGACGGGTCCGATGAAAAAGCATGCAGTAAGGGTATACTCATTAAACACGATACTAACAAATGGGGTTTGAATATTTTAGTATTGAGCCTAGCCTACCTAGTAGTCCGCCATTTTACTTTTCCAAAACAGTGGCCACACATAAAACTTGTATCAAACGATAGCTGGCATCAATACAAACAAGTATTGTCTGAGACAAACCCTTCCAAAGCGTCACGTTTCTGAGATATGAGCTATCAAAGTTGTACTGGTGGCTAGACTGTTGTACTGATGGCGCATGAAATGAAAATGGTGGAACAAATCTTCTAGGCTAGGCAGGCCAAAATCTTCAAAGCCCTTTCATATTATCATCAAGGCACGTAAACTTGTGAAAAGTGCTTTCCACACTATCCGTAAAGATATAAGATACTTACGTTCATATTCCACTCGATATAATATGTACGTGTGTCGGATATTGAACCGGATAATGTGGTACCGCTCTATCTTTATGCGTTTCATTTTGCATCATCCGTCGTTTGTATTGTGCTAACTCATTTTTCATGTATGTGGTGTTCTTGTTTTTGAAATGTTTTCCTTCATATTTGCATGGCCTATTGGCAACTATTATTTTTTACTATAATTTTCATCTGATCTTCAATTTGTCTGTATATCTTAATTAAACTATCGTAAAGGTTTAGCTATATCTGTCTAACGGGATGTAACAATGCAAAACCCAAATCCTCATAAAGCAAAGAAGAGCTTCTAGAGTTGCGACTTGTTACTGAATGAGAAACTATATTTTCCAAATTAACTTTAATCTGCATGCCTTTTTGTAATACAACTAAGGAAGTTTAGGCCAACATCAAAGGAATATTTAAGAATACTTTAAATATGCTAAACGTACCTACGAAGAAAGAACTATTAAAATAATGCTACTAATAAAATTAATGTCTTACTCTCCTAGATATGAATTAATACGTTACTATCCGATGCCCGCGATTTCGCCCGCGTGGATTTAGGTTTTTCAAAATCCCGTGGGAACTCTTTGATTTTCTGGGATAAAATGTAGCCTATATTTTAACCATTTTAATCATTTAACCATTTTAATCATTCCGACGATTAGCTCGTTCAAACAAACACTTCAATTTTATTTATTAGTATAGATATAGATTAGTATACAAGAAGGGAAAACCGGAGATACTTTGCACCACGATAGTAGGGTGGTAAAACCTGCTCTCGCAGGTCATATTGCAATTTACACCCGTTCGATCTTCGATCGAAATTGTTTACTTTCTCGACCGTAATAAACTTTCCCTACAAAGGTGAAACTGCCTCTACCTAGCAGATAATGAAGACGGCTGATTTCATATAAAATATCTTTAGTGAGAAAAGCTATTAATATTTCCAAGTATGTTGATGAATTCTAGCCCCATAAACTACCGCTATACAAAACATCACATCATTTTTAACCCCCGACCCAAACAGAGGGGTGTTATAAGTTTGACGTGTGTATCTGTGTATCTGTCTGTGGCATCGTAGCTCCTAAACTAATGAACCGATTTTAATTTAGTTTTTTTGTGTGAAAGGTGGCTTGATCGAGAGTGTCCTTAGCTATAATCCAAGAAAATCGGTTCAGCCGTTTGAAAGTTATCAGCTCTTTTCTAGTTACTGTAACCTTCACTTGTCGGGGGTGTTATAAATTTTTAATTTACACAATTTTTAATTTGTAAGTTTTATATTATATTACTACAGTTCAAGACTCTATTATGCACACTGTACTAGAATTCGATTAATTAGATAAGTACCTACCTACTCGGTCGAGCATTTCAACATTTGCAGGACTATGATATCCCCTTGCGAATTATCATAAGCTAATATGACCAGACGCTATGAAGCATATAGCACAAATTAAACTGAGTACTTGCATTCCGCCGCCTAATACCGCTTGGGAAATTATATAGCATAATATTACTTGAGTTGACATTATGATAATATTTAAAAACTTTGAAACAGTCAACACGACGCACGTGCAAGTGCAACCCATTTTAATTTTCTTATACGAAGCCGACCATCTGTGACAGTGTTGTCACGTAAGGAATATATTCCAGTCGAGAAAATATTTTAGAAAATTTTCCAACACGACTGAATTTTTAAAATAAATTTTAGAAGTAAAAATTTCAAAGTAGGTACGTTACGTCGATTTTAATTTATCTACACGTCTATAAATAGCATTTTTCCTTTAGGTATACTTTTAATAAATAATACGTAGACTTTGTACCCTGAACTTCATCACACTAATATTATAAAGGCGAAAGTTTGTATGTGTGTGTGTGTGTGTGTGTGTGTGTGTGTGTTTGTGTGTATGTTTGTTACTCCTTCACGCAAAAACTACTGGACGGATTGGACTGAAATTTAGAATGGAGATAGATTATACCCTGGATTAGCACATAGGCTACTTTTTATCCCGGAAAATCAAAGAGTTCCCACGGGAATTTCAAACAACCTAGATCCACGCGAACGAAGTCGCGGGTATCAGCTAGTTATTTATGAAGTACGTTAAATTTTATAGGTATACAGTATATCTATAAAATTTAACGTACTTATTTCATTAAAATAACTTGGGCTGTCAGTTTATTCGTACAAAGAAATTTAATTAAACTTAGGAAAGTAATAGCCAGTTTAAAATAAGAAAGCAATTTGTTTTAAGGAAAACATTTGAATTTTTGAATAGATTAGTACCTACCTTGTTCGTAATTAAATTCATTATGGTGAATATATGTAGATATTCAAAAAGATCTAAGGTACGGTAAAGCATTGTTCGACAACACGATTGCAACCATTTTTTGTTTTTTCTTATTACACTGTTCTGGGATATACATACCTATAATATTCTTATTTTTCTCGTTCATTACTTGGCCACTTATACGAGTATATAGCTTGCCTGAGGAATGTTTTAATAATGCCTGCGCCATTTTATATTTGTACATTCTGTGAATTAGTTGTTCTCTTAGAAGCTCTTTCCCGGGTTTTGCATTCAGTCTCATAATGAACACTAGTAATACTAGTAGTTTAAAGCTCATACTTTATTGTCTTCAAAAAAGGTTTGTATCACGTTTCATTTTTAACCCATTTTACATTTCTTATTTTTTTATAGTCAGATGCACTGTTGGTTTCCCCCCTATATCCTATTTATTCTAGTTGGGTTTTTATGTTAGTGAAATGGAAACTAGCAATTAATGCTTAAATACAAAATTCTCTTGACTAGTATGATATTGATACCTAGTGATATCTAGTCAAACCTTATAAGTAATCGCTATGAGTGTGTGTTGAACATTTATTTCGATGATTAGATGAAACGTGTCGAGCAGACGAGTTCACGTGCGGCAACAGCAAGTGCATACAGCAGAGATGGGTGTGCGATGGCGACGACGACTGTGGCGATGGCAGCGATGAAGTGAAGTGCCCCACGCCCACTTGCCAGGCGCACAGCCACTTCACCTGCACGGACGGACACTGTATCACAGCGCGCTGGAGGTGCGACGGAGACATCGACTGCCCTGATGGAAGCGATGAAGCGGTAAGATCCGCGAGGATGTTTCTAAACGCTACCAAGAACCTGATTATCAACTATCAGTAATCTGTCGTTAAGTTACTGAGCAACATTGTCAAAAAAACCGGCCAAATGCGAGTCAGACTCGCGCACTGAGGGTTCCGTACTCGGGTATTTTTTCCAACATTTTGCACGATAAATCAAAAACTATTATACATAAAAATAAATAAAAATCTGTTTTAGGATGTACAAGTAAAGCCCTTTCATATGATACCCCACTTGGTATAGTTATCTTATTTTGAAAATTGAAACACATTTTAACTTTTTTTTAAATGATGTGACCACAAATTCGAGGTTTTCAGATTTATTCCTATACTTCTGCTATAAGACCTACCTACCTACCAAATTTCATGATTCTAGGTCAACGGGAAGTACCCTATAGGTTTCTTGACAGACAGACAACAAAGTGATCCTATAAGGGTTCCGTTTTTCCTTTTGAGGTACGGAACCCTAAAAACATATATTTTTTGACAAATAACAACGTTGCTAAGTAATTTAACGACAAATTACTGATAGGATAGATTAATTAATATTTTTTTTAAACTAATATCGGCCATACCTATCATATTAAAATGAATGCCATATTATGTGGCCTATATGGCATTCTAAACACTTGTAACATCCAATGTGGCATCTTTTCATATAAAAAAACTGCCTTTGATGTCATTAATCGCGGTCAAGAGCAACAGAGATTTTCTTACAACAGCTCCTTATCGAATAATCTTCTTCGTGCCTTCTACGTACCTAATACCTACGCGATACTGGCAAAACCACCTGTGCTTTTTGGCACCTGCGCCTAGAAATCATTTTTTTTTTGGGAGTTGAATTGAAGCTGATATAGATTTGAATGTGAGAGTGGTAATAGTATATTTATGAGTAAATATTCCACATTGTTCAATAAACCTAGGTTATACTTTAAAAAGAAACAAAAAGTATCAGAAAAATACTAAGTTACAGTTGCCAGAAGTTAAATAAGATTGAAGAATAAGGCTTTACTCCATAATAATTGTAGATACTTACAACATAATAAAAATACAAATATAAATACGAACAGTTTCTTTGAATACTGTACAAGATTAACTTAGTGGCAGCTATTTTTATTTTATTTTACAAGTAACTATTGAATTAGTCTTAACTTAAGCAAGAATAATTAAGCAGGCACATCCAGTCAGTCAAAAACCGTTTTATTTAATTAACGTAACTCAATTTCTTCTCGCAACGAACAGTTGACAACTTCACGAAATTTAAGCAAGCGACGTAAAAGTTACTAACTATTCATGACTTCGAAGTTTGAAGCAGAGTTGAGTACAGGTGCTTCAACTACTTTCACAAGTACCTAATGTATTAATTTCTAGATATCATAATATAGCCAATTTGCTTAAATCTTTTACACAATCTTTTAATACGTTCTGCATCAATCAATAAACAGAATGGTCTATAAAGTACCTATTCAAAATTTCAAAACGAGTTAAATTAACATAATATCTACAGTTCCTCTGAAACTGTAGCGCCTCAACCGCTGAACCGGTCTTCACCTTTGGCACAGATAGGTATACTTAGCTTGCATCCTAAAGACAGACGTAGGATACTTTCTATTCCGGGAAAACATAGGTTTTCCACGTGAGCGAAGATAAAAGTTACGCGTATTATGCTATAATCTATATTATAAAAGGACTTGGAATTTCAATCCTTAAGGAGGTTAAATAGGGGATTGAAGTTTGTATGACGGACTCATGGACTTTCATTTTAAAGTTACATCGATGATAAATAATTGGTATTTAGGCTTTCGGTAAAAAAAATGCTATTTGACGATTTTCGAAAATTGTACTCCCAAGGGAGTTAAATAGGGGATGAAAGTTTGTATGCAAGTGCGTCATTTTTCAAGTTATTAGTTTCAAGAAAATTGGTGCAATTACATATTTGATTTTTCAGGATTTTTGGAAATTCTACTCCCACGCCGATTTTCTAAATTCCACGCTAAATCATCATAGTTACGTATAATTTTTTTGATTCCAGAAATGTCCGTCGCCGGCAGTAGTGATATCACCATGCATTGCAACGGAGTTCGAGTGTAAAGATCGCATGACATGCGTACACAGGGCATGGGTGTGTGATGGGGATCGCGACTGTCCCGACGGTGGGGACGAATCCCCTGAGATCTGCCACGGAAACCACACGTGCAGGCTGGACCAGTTCCAGTGCAAAGATCGCAGTTGTATTCCTGGAGCGTTCTATTGTAATGGAGAAAAGGACTGTCCGGATGGCAGCGATGAAGTTAACTGCAGTAAGTATTTTACTACTTGTGTAATTCAAAATTTACTCTCAACTTGTACAGGTCTACGCACTGCTCCGATATCAAAACAAAGTCAGCGGAAGATAAGCCAGTTGATCATAATTCAAACATACAGAACCAATGAACCCAATACGATACACCAGCTATAAGTTTCTTGAATGGTCAGATAGTATGTTCATGTTATACTATTTTAGTTTGGATTTTCGAAAAAATTGTTTTGGATAAGATCAAGAAAAAACATTGATTAACCTAACTTAAACTTTTTATTTTCAGCCCGACCAAAACCAGTGTGCGATAAGAAGACAGAATTCGATTGCGGTGGCGGAATGTGCATACCGTTGTCGAAGGTGTGCGACAAGCATCCAGATTGTCCAAATTTTGAAGACGAGCCTACTAACCGATGTGGAGAAGACGAATGTGCCAAAAACAACGGCGGATGTACACAAAAATGCGTGGATACGCCTGTTGGATACTACTGTGATTGCGAAAAGGGGTACAAGCTGACTGATAACAGAACTTGTGAAGGTAAATAAATAGAAGAAGTATTTTTTATGCATGTTAGATTTCTGTTTACAATCATGCGTGATGGAAAGCAATGATGCAGTGCAGATTGGAACACGCTTGGACAAACTTTTATTTATTCTTGCTTAGAAGGTTTTAGTCAAGTTATAGGTATGTGGTAGGAACCATATACGCCCAAAGGGCTTTGTCACGGGGTTTGTATCAGAAACGTAGGTACAAAATCATTTTTTTACGAGTAGTTTTGACGGCAAACACATATTCTTAAAGAAGTCAAAGCTCACTTGTAATAATACTTAAGCAATAATAATAATTATTTTCCCAAAGCTATAATCTGAGTAGTATGATGAAATGTGTAGCACATGGTTAACATCGTTAAATTACAAATGAGGGGCCGTATTTAATAGCTGCTGTGTAATTTTAATTATGTTCAAAACGTTTCCGATTGGATTGTCTTTAATTTATGCAATATAATTAAGTTCACAAATCCTGGGCCTATGTTCGCGTCGAACTAGATTATTCGCTCCGTTCTGCTTTAGTAGAAATTAGCATTATTGGATCCTAAAGCTGATCCGGTGCGGTTTGGTTGGTATTTAACATGAATGGCCTCTAATCCGTTTGGTAAAGCGAACAAGAGACTATATTGTACCCGAATAGTAGTGCCAATCAGCTGGATAGAATTTAGATGCACAAATTGGGTACGTAAACTAGACAATGAGAGGATTGCTAAGCTACTTATTCGAATAAGTAATACGAAATAATTTAGAGTAGTTTTTAACCGACTTCAAAAAAAGGAGGAGGTTCTCAATTCGTTGGAATATTTTTTTTAAATAAAATAGTCCTCATGAGTCATGAGTCTTTACGAAATAAATTGAGAGCCCAAAGGGCTTGGATGCACATTGGAACTATCGCTGGAGCGATCGTTTTATTTCAGCTATTGGGCAGCTTAGGTTTCCATAGAGGCGTCCGGACAGGATCGTTTGCTTATTTCGTATTTACTGTAGCAGCTTGAAATTGTTCTAGCTAGTTTTGTTTGAGTAGCTTAAATCCTTGGTTAAAATTATGCTCTGTCGTCTTCTTTCTAAAAAATGGTTCACTGCAAAAAATAGTTGTTAGGTTGTAGTCAGAAAGCATGGGAATTTTCAAAAACCAAATTAGTTTTTGAAAACTAAACTAAATTAGGGTTTTTAGCAAAATTAACCGTTACTCAGAAACCGTTTTCGGAGTTTAGTGCTTTTTTAGAAAACAGGACGGCGATGCTGAGTAAATTACTAACTGGATGAATTTCCTTTCCAGATATTGACGAATGCTTAGATCCGGGAGCCTGTTCTCAAATCTGTATTAATGAAAAGGGCACATTCAAATGCGAGTGTCATTCTGGCTATGCAAGGGACCCGAGGGATAGGACGCGCTGCAAAGCGACTGAAGGTCACCCCTCACTTCTATTCGCGAGACGTTTTGATATAAGGAAGATCAGCCTCGATCATCACGAAATGGTGGCCATAGTAAATGAGACGAAGTCGGCTACTGCGCTTGATTACGTCTTCAGAACCGGCATGATCTTTTGGAGTGATGTCATAGAAGAAAAAATTTATAAGTAAGTTTCATTTCTTATTCCATTGAGGTGATCTCATACAGTAAAAAAGCCTCTAATTTATTCACTGACTGGCACATCAACAGCACCCCAGCATTCAGTGATATAGGCAAATTTTTTTTGAAAAAGTCTCTGTGGAGTCTTGATACGAAACAACTAGGTCAACGGGAAGTACCGAACGGACAGACACACAGACAACGAAATGATCCTATAAGGGTTCTTTTTTCTTTTAAGGTACGGAACCCTAAAATAAATTGAGCCAGATAAAATTATTCCTGCAAATTCGTCGAAATTATGCTTGGTGGTAAAATCAAAAAAGTAACGTTTAAAACTAACGTTTACAGGGCTCCAATTGATGAAGGCAGTCAGCGGACGGTCGTGATAGGCGATCAGCTCATCACGTCGGACGGGCTTGCCGTGGACTGGATATACAACCATCTCTACTGGACGGACACTGGCAAGAACCACATCGAGCTATCTGATCTGCAGGGCAACATGAGGAAGATCCTCATCCGGGACAAGCTTGAAGAGCCACGTGCTATTGCACTAAATCCTCTTGACGGGTAAAACTATATTATCATCAATAGTCTATAACAGTCCACTGCTGGACTAAAGGCCTTTCCCAACGGGAGGGGTTACCCATATTAACCACGCTCGGTAGATAGCCACGCTTAGTTGTAAGCGCTGTTGTCTTATATTAGGAGGTCCCGGGTTTAATTCCCGGCAGGAGTTTGGAATTTTTTAATTCCTAAATCTCTGGGGTCTGGTAGGAGGCTTCCTCCATGGCTAGTAACCACCCTATCAGTAAAGTCGTGCAGCCAAGCGATTGAGCGTTCCGGTATGATACCACGTAGAAACCAAAGGGTTTAATAAAAACTGCCATACCTTTCCAGGTAGCCCACTTTCATCTTAGACTGCATCATCACTTACCACCAGGTGAGATTGCAGCCAATCCGAATAAAAAAAAAACGGGTTGCTGATCGCAGTAGATGGTAGTAGTACCTAGCACAGAGGACGCTACGTTCTTCATTATATGCCCTTAGTTGCCTCGTACCACAATCGCGGGACATATACTGATCTGCCGTCACCACCCAGCAATATGAAACTAACTGTTACTTTGTACTAACAGATGGATGTACTGGACCGACTGGGGACAAGTACCGAAGATCGAGCGTGCTGGTATGGACGGCTCACACAGACAGACCATAGTATCCTACGACGTGAAATGGCCCAATGGACTCACGTTAGACCTAGTTAGAAAACGTGTTTACTGGGTAAGAGGCTTGCTATAGTTTTTACAGTTTAAATAAAAAAAGTACGCGACAGATTGAAATGGCAATCGCGAAGGGAACGCCCTGCACACCCGCACAGCCCCCGCGTAAACCGATGCGGGCGAGCATGGGTAACGTGCGGGGCGTCCAACCGCCTCATATCGATTTTCCGAGATAACAAGTAGCCTATGTCCTTCCCCGGGATGTAAGCTAACTATGTACCAAATTTTGTCAAAATCGGTTAAACTTTTGGACCCTGAAAAGCTAGCAGACAGACAGACACACTTTCGCATATTTTATAATATTAGTATGGATAAAAATGCTAATTCCTTTTTCTCAGGTTGATGCAAAGCTGAACACAATTTCATCGTGCAACTACGACGGGACGGCTCGACGCGTCGTCCTCTACTCCACAGACTTCCTGCGACACCCGTTCTCCATCACCACCTTCGAGGACTGGGTGTACTGGACCGACTGGGACAAGACTGCTGTTTACCGTGCCAACAAATTCAATGGAAAGGAGGTTGAAGCGATCACGTCTACGCATGCGGTAATTATAATCTTCTACTTCTGGTCTAAGCGGTGTTAGCCTTGTTGGGGGGGTCGTCTAAAGATACCCGGCGGGAAAGACATCGGGCTATATGGGATTTATACCTCCGGAGGCTCCGAGATCTCTTATGAACACATCGGTGCAAGCGATGATAACCTAGTGGTTTGATTCTGGACACGCACCTCTAACTTCTCGAAGTTAAATATCACTTGCTTTAACGGTAAAAGGAATGTCGTGAGGAAACCTGCATGCTTCAGAGTTCTCCATAGTGTTCTCGAAGGTGTATGAAGTCTGCCAATCCGCATTTGGTCAGCGTGGTGGACTTCAGCCAAACCCTTCTCATTCTGAGAGGAGATCCGTGCTCAGTAGCGAGCCGGCGCAGCGATGGGTTGATCATGATGATGATGATATGTTTGATAAACTAGATTGCCATCAGAATTATTGCATCTGTCTGTCTGTCACCTTTTCAACGTTTAACCGATTTCGACGAAATTAGGTAAAGATGCTTGCTTCTACGCTACTTTTCATCCCGGAAAATCAACGATTTCCAAGAGATTTTAAAACCCTAGATCCACACGGGCGTAGCGCAGGCATCATCAAATTAGTGAGGACCCAGAAAAACCCATGAACAAGAGGTTTTTAAGATTCACTCAAGAAGTTTTTGTTTCCTTCGCGATGATTAAAGTTTTTGTAACTGCGTAGGTGCTTAAAGATCTTCAAAGTTCTAAAAATAGTTCTAAAACTCATACGCAGTTGATAATTTACAATTATTGTTGGATTAATGACATCAATTTATCATAACATAATTTTATGAGCTATATCTAGAAATTCAGCATTTATCATTATCATCATACGGTCATGTTTTGGTAATTTATCTGTAATCTTTGGTAACAAGTTTTGTTTATTGTTTATTGTTATTATGTATAAGTAATATTATTACATAAATACTCTGTTGCACACTATCCCTATATAAAATTATATGTTAAGTGTAAAGTAGGTAGGTACATCAGCTATTCTGTTTGACTTTCTAAACGAAAGAGATTCGAAATTTTTATTCGATAATAACACACTTTCTGACAATTTTTTTGACGGGTAGGTCCGTAGGTATTAGCCATGTTTAACTATGAATAACATTCCCTTATTGGCTCAAGCACAATTTAAATCTTAAATGAGGATGCGTATAACAATGAAAATGGGAATTTAAACAGATTTCCGTCCAGCTCATAAACCGCTTAGCTCGTAAGACCTTGCCGTACCTTTGCCTTTGATTAATTTACTACACACTAAATGATGCCCACGACTTGGTCCGCATGGTTTTAGGATTTAAAAAATCCGATAGGAATTCTCTGTTTTTTGGGACAAAAACTAGCCTATGTTCATCCCTGGGATGCAAGCTCTGTATCAAATAGTTGATGCCTGCAACTTCATCCAGTTGGATTTAGGTATTTGAAAAACCCCGCGGAAATTCTTTGATTTTCCGGAACTAAAAGTAGCCTATGTCCGGCCGTGGGATGCTTGGCTGTCTTTGTCGGAATCAGTGAAACGAATGGGCCGTGCAAAGCTAACAGATAGACATTACTATAGACTGGCATATTTTCGTATTTATATCATTAGTATAGACTAGCTGATGTGCCCGGCTTCGTTCGGGTAGGTATACAGCACACATAATATATAGCCATATCCATTGTCCATCTGGAGTAATGTACCTTTCAAATGATGAAATTTATTTTTTGAAATAGGTGCAATGGTTCGTAAATTTACCTTCCACGAACACACAAACTCACACGCCCTCTTTCTTTACAATATTACTTTGTACATATACTCACCTGGATTAGGTATTTGTTAATAAACGTATGTAAAATGGGTAGATCATAAGTACTCATTTCGACTAGACAAGAAAACATCGTGTGCATTTAATATAATGATATTCAAGAGATTATCCCTTGAGATAAAATGTTTTAGCTACGAACAAATGGACTTCTTTTATTTAGGTACCTATATGATAATAGTTTTATTTACCTATCATATCGTTTTATTACAATTTATTACTCATAGACAATAAATTGATCAGTCTTATAAATCACTCTATTGTTGTTATGATATTTGATAGAAATCTTTAATACTTTGTTCTGGAACAGCTTCAAAACCCGATGGTGATTCACGTGTACCATCCGTATCGGCAACCCGATGGTGTAAACCACTGCGCAGCTGTCAACGGCCACTGTTCACACTTGTGCCTGCCAGCGCCTCGGATAGGCCCCAACTCGCCTAAAGTTTCCTGCTCCTGCCCCAACGGCTTACGACTCATGCCTGACAACCAGATGTGCGTCGAAGACAGTAAGTGTGATTTCATATTTTTTATTTACAATTTTTATGTTGAGAAATCAACCCATTACTGCTGTTTTACCTTATGGAAAGTAACGCTGCAATCTAAGATTACATGGGGCCTAACCTAGAAAAATTATGGCAATTTTGTTATATCAGGTGATATCATTGGAACGCTAAATCGCTTGGCGCCACGGCTTTGCCGGTTGAGTCATAAGTGGTGTCTAGCCAGAGCCAAAGCTTCTCTGACCAGACTATCCTATACCAGATCAGACCTCAGCTAATTTTTGAATTACCATTTGACCCTCCCGGGAATCGAATCCGGGCCCTCTCACTTATCGCCAGAAATGCAATATAGACCTTTCTGGTGCAGTAGTGAACGATATGGTCTTTGCTTGGTTCCTATACCTAACCGTTTTCTTACAAACATTTTCTTTTCAACGAATGATAGGAATTGGCCATATTTGCCGTTAGTGTAATCAATAAAAGGATTATAACCCAAGTTGAATATATATTGTGTGGACACTAAAGTGTGCTACGTTTCTAGTAGCGATGAAATTATTACGGTTCTGGTAATAATGTGTACTCGTACAATCATAGTTAACAGCTATTATTACGATCATGAAAGATAAACTAAGTATATATGTATAAGTATAGTGTGATGCAGTTTATTAATGGATAGCATCAAGAGGATGCGCTTTGACGATTGAGGACTAAAATGATGATACAATAAGTACATCGAATACCTACTAACTGTAATTTAAAATAATTGTTATGAAAGACGAAATTAGTTTCAGACAAGGGGAGTTTTAGTGAAATATTTTTAATAAATACTTGTTCATATATTTATTTTTTCGGATTCTATTGTATAATTTAACAAATAATTAAATTAAATAATATAATCCGGAAGCACCTGTGCAAATAAGTTCCTGATAGCGATCAATAATTACATTATTAGTAAATTGATTCGCAGGTCTTGTATATTATGACTTATGATTTATATCACCATTATTATTCATTTTCCAATCACAAACAAGATATAATATTTCAAGATTAATGAGCCCATTATAATGTACTTCTACGTGTAACTACATAATAATAGAGCTTGTTTTGGAAGTTTTTAAAATAAATAAATTAGGAACAAAAACTTGTACTAAGTATAACGTATTTTTTTGTGAATTCCCGCGGCTTTACTTCCGTGAAAATTTGATTCCTTAGTGCTTGTCTACATTATAAAGGGAATCTTTGTGCAAAGTTCAGCTTTCTGGATCCAAGGGTTTGCATAGAGCGTTGATGATTTGGTGAGTCAGGATTTTTACTCTAGTCTAGTGTGAAATTTAATGGATTTGTTATTGAAACCTTTTAATTTCTGAGTAGTTTAAATAATAAAATCATTACCTACTACGTTTCATAACAACCTATAAAGAGTTTTATCGTGTAGAAGTTTTAAATAGGGAAATGATAGTACTTGTAAAAACGTCTTGTAAGTACGTATAGTAAAGTCGTACCAGACAACAGCTAGTTCGAAATCATTTAAAGCTGTTCATTCTGGTTGTGTTATTGATTGCTCCATCTGTCGACAGTTGAGTGGGGTCAATAAAACTCATTAATCGTCATTGGCATCCTTCACGATCGATTAAAGTACCCAACAGTACTGAACTTCATCAGTCATCAGGAATGCGAGCGCTAAAGTGGGATGAAAAATGTTACAAGACCATCTTAGTTCGAGATAACATCAACGATTAAAATTCTTGCACCAATAAATAGATTATTTGAGAATAACGACTCAATGTTGTCTGGACGATGTCAATGAAGCTGATTTACAAGCTATTTAGTTTAAATTATTTTGTTTACTGTTATCAAAAGGCAATTAGCAACAAACGTAAATCATATTGGCATCAGACAGTGCATCACTTTATAGATTTATTCAGTGCAGTGGAGTCCATTCAATGATTCCTTGTATCGCAGTCATTAATCAAATAAATTAACGTTTTTTGAACAGTTTGAATTTTGGTGTAAAACCAGCATACGAGTCACCGATTGAAAGTTACGTCATTTTTTTACATCGCGACTTTTCAAAACTGAACTATCATGCAGGTGACATCATTCTGACCAAATCTGATAATTTAAAGATTTAAACCATAATCCGATGCTGATTCTGAGGATTTAATTTACTACACGTCAACAAGATATTATATGCAGTCAATCAAATGTGAATATTTACTTACTCACTACATATAATTGCTAGAAGTTGTTCGAACCAGCCAAAATTCCGACGTGGAAGATGGAAGATACAAAAATTATACGTCGTTCATTAGAATAAAATAAAATCGGTCAAGTGCGAGACGGACTCGAACCCGAAAGGTTCCATACCATCGTAAAAAATAATTACAACACCATGTAAAACATAAATTTTGAATTGCATGGCGGCCATTTTGACATTTTTATTATTTGTTGTTATAGCGGCAATAGAAATACACGTTCTGTGAAAATTTCAATTCTCTACCTTTAGTTACGGTTCTCGAGATATATCCCGCTAACAGACAGACTGATGAACGCACGGACGGACAGCGGAGGCTTAGTAAATAGGTCTCGTCGGCACCCTTTATCTACGGACTCCTAAAAGTTAACTATCTAATATGTAATTATGAAACATAAAATGGCATTACGTTTTGAAAAAAAATATTTAATGAATCTTTTTTAATAGGAATCAGAATTCTGCAATTAAGTAAGTAGGTATCTTAAGAGTGTTTATAACAAATTCCGAATTTTTTATGGTCCAAATAAACCAGTGCGCTGTATTGTCTACCTAACTACCTTACACTAAGTAAATACCAAATGTTTTTGCTCGTGTAAAACGATTAATCATTTCGGTTTTTAAATTGAATTTTTTTATGTCTCAAAGAATATTATATGGTAAAGTGGTACTTGCAAGAATTTTTTGCATTAGAATTAATTAAAAATAATTAAGTAGGTAGGTAGGTACTGATACTGACGTATTACGTTCTAACTTTATTAAGACATTGAAATGATAAATAATAAATAATTAACGTTTCGCCTGTCCTAAAAACGGAGGTCATACGCACCTAGGTACGTAGGTAGTTTTTGAAGTTCCCTATTATATTTTGTCCCACAATTCAGGTAGGTAAATTGATTTTTAAACGCATGCCCATGCGCATAAGTTGATATAGGTGCCTATACATATAGGTTCAGTAGGTAGGTTTAACCTACGTTGTTTTGAAGTTCGAAATGATTATGTTGCACTGCAACTAGTATTTACGCCAGAAACCTTTGCATTTCGAGTACCTAGACGCTAAGAAATACCAAGGTCATTTGTATTTTTAACTTTTAAAATAA
Source organism: Maniola jurtina (assembly GCF_905333055.1). Lineage (NCBI taxonomy): Eukaryota > Metazoa > Arthropoda > Insecta > Lepidoptera > Nymphalidae > Maniola > Maniola jurtina. The sequence continues at coordinate 10,942,181 of NC_060030.1, forward strand.
TTACATTTAGATAGGTACCTACCTCCCTACATATTTTTTGTAAAGGCGGTGCGGCTTGTTGCGTCAATGCAGGTTTACTCCAAGAGTTTTATTTTGTTGAGAACATTTAAAAACCCAAGCCGGAATAGATGGAAAAGACGGAGGAGCATGCTTAATTAATTCTGCTCTCGTTGATTGTCATTTCTGTGTGTGGCTGAATGAGGAAGGCTGAGGACCGGGTGTGGTGGCGCTCTATAGGGAAGGCCTATGTCCAACAGTGGACTTCCACAGGCTGATGATGATGATGATTATCATATCATCAATCAATCTACCTGTTTGCGTCCATTGCTGGACATAGTATTAGGTCATCCCCCCACTTCTTGCTTAAGGTCATCTAGTCCAGCGGGTTGGATGTCGTCCCATACTGCGCTTGCTGGTACGAAGTCTCCACTCTAGAACACGTCTGCTCCAGCCGCCATCCGTATATTGGTTACTTTAGTTATCCTATGGATTTCCTCATTGCGGATTTTGTTTCTCAGTGAGACATCCAGTCCGCTCCATACCACGCTAAGCGACTTCATACCTTTGGATAATCTCTTTATCTGATGGCAACCATTAATGCTAGGTCAAAACTATTCTAAACTTCTGGCTTACCTTCAATTCTGTAGGTTATTGAAGTCAGATGTGTATGTTCCGCGTAAAGAAATTGGTATCCTGTCAAATATAAGTTACAATACCAACGGGATCTAATATCTGCTATAAGTGTCCATTTAGTTATACTCAAATGAAGTGAAGTGGTAAATATGTCCTTGACATGTCTACATTCAAGAAATCAACACATATCATAAAAATGTCCAAGGATAATGACTTTAACAGACATAATATTTTAAGATTGAATTCCCTAAGAGGGCTTTCTCCGTCACTCGTTTCCACTCGTTTCATACAATCGTAGTTCCAATTTCATTTGAATATTAAGCAACCAAAGTCCATGAAATTTTGCACATATATTCTAGAAACTAATATCTATGTCTGTGGTTTTCCAGATTTCTGTTAAAATATTCGGTTTCAAAGTTACGCGGTCTTAAAATTTTCATACAAATCTTTCAGCCCCTGTAATTTTAAAACTACATATTTTTAGAAAAATCTAAAACACCACAGACACAGATATTAGTTTCTAGAATATGTCTGCAAAATTTTATGGACTTTGGTTGCTTAACATTCAAATGAAATTGGAACTACGATTGTATGAAACGAGTGGAAACGAGTGACGGAGAGAGCCCTGTTAAAAAATTAAGGTAGTTAAATGACATGTAAAATAATTTTCTAATACAGAATTCCGGGTTTATTATTGTTACTTATGTCATAACTGTCTCTACCAAATACTTAGAGTTTCATATGCGGAAAATATAATTAGTAAATTGCTAAACGTTTTAATAGTAGGTAAAGGTCATTCGTAATTTGGTAACGATATTATTGTACACTACATAACGTTTAACGTAACGTTACTTTAGCAACTGATATTTCTTGAATTTCTTGCGTTGTCAGGCATAGTAAGAACATTATGTAGGCAGTTGCAAAAACCCTTCTGTACTTTCACTAAGATTTTCACGGATTCAAAAATTTTTGGCCACGTCGACATTTTCACTGAAGCTGCTAAACTTTTTCAAACCACTAGTAAATATATATTAAGTACCTTTGCCTAAAGTATTGAAATAAGTTTCATTTTACCTAGTAATTACATGCAGGTAGGTCATCTTTCAGCGAGAAAGGAGAGAACCATGCTTGGAGTTTCTCTACGTGATCAAATCAGGAATGAGAGATCGGTAGGAAAACCCGAGTAACCAACATAGCTCAACATGTTGCGACGCTTAAGTGGCAATGGTCAGGGTACATAGTTTGAAAAACCGACAGTCGTTGAGGTCTCAAGGCGCTAGAAATGGCTACCTAGCAAGTAGCACTGGAAACCGCAGTGTTGGAAGACCTCTCATAGGTTTAAGTCCCTATAAAGAGACGTAGGTATGGGGCATACAGTCGGACATCTATCGGTTGATAATCATAATAATGATAAATCTTTCAATCTAAACATTGAAATCAAAATTCTGATAATCATTACTGCAAATAATAATTTAGATTAACAGATAACAATTACTTTAATAATTAATACCATCGTTATTAGTCACTTCTTAGGTAGACATTTCGTGCTATCTAAGTCAAGTAAGTACCTAGATAAATAATTGTTTCAATCACCTGAGGCAAAAATGTGTTGTTTTTATTTTGATACTAGGTAAAAAAAAATGTTTAAAAATGTAGACAGTGATCTCTATGGTTTTCTTTGGTAAAAATTCTGTTGTTTACAATAGAACTTACCTACTTAATTTATATCTATCTCCTAAGTTTAATTATTTGTATACCTATCGCACATTGGAAACAAAAATGGCACTATCCAGAAATTGGCATATCTGAGTTACTTACAAATACATAAGCTGAAATTCTGCGTAAAAAAGGAACCTGTTGTAAATTCCTTGTTTCAGTAAAGCGGAATTTCCATTACGAAATGAATGTCGTGAAACTAATTTCGTTATGTAAATTCCGCTTAACTTTTTAACTTTTGCGAGAATACTATAATGACTAATGTCATTTCATACAATAAGCTAACCTGATTCCTAGTTTTATAAATGAGTTAGTAGTTCGTGCTACAAACGGAAATCTTTCAATGGCTATATTGAAAAATCGAGATTTAAGCAAGGTCAGTTTTTTTTCAATGTGCAATATGATGATGCAAATGCATAGTGTTGGAACCTACCATTCACTCTGTTCACTCTATAATCAAAACAACATGGTAAAGGAATATTTAGCTACTAGCTGATGCCCGCAGCTTCGCCCGCGTGGATTGGTCAGATCCCCTGCAGCATCAGGATTGAGGAGTTGGACTCCAATTTTTTTATGAAACAATGACGCGAAGTTCCTCTATCGATTACAAAAGAAATGACGCAAATCGGTTCAGAAATCTCGGAGATTTCGGTGTACATAGGTAGAAAAACACAACTCCCTTTTTGAAAGTCGGTTAAAAAAGTAGCCTATGTTACTCCCTGGTCAATTCTCTACTTGTCTGTGAAAACCCCGTCAAAATCGGTCCAGCCGTTCCGAAGATTAGCCTTTTCAAACAGACAGACAGACAGACAGACAGACAGACAAAAATTTTAAAAACGTGTGATTCAGTGTTGGTATCGTTCAAATAACCATATGAGCTTAATATGAGGTAGTTATTTCGAAATTTCAGACAGACACTTCAATTTTATTTATTAGTATAGATTAGTAACGAGATGACGTTTCCATCGTACGACTTTTTTACTTACATCGTACCTACTAATTTGTTTGTCTAGCTTGTGTCATTCATCAACTTCAACTACGTATTACTTGTTTGGTATGGAAAACACCGGTTCTTTAGGTGTATATCTAGCTAGCTATAATTATTATGACCGTAACCATCGATGTATACGTAACTCTGCTTGTTTTTACTTGTTACAGAGTGTTTTAAGTTAGTTGAACTCTCCGGCGATCCTTTTAGACCCTTCGGCTGTAATGAATCTTTATTGAAGTAGCATTTTACACAGGTCTCGGTTTTAATTTCTTATTTTTGTTTAAAACCGACTTGTTCGTCCAAAAAATTCACGTCTTTTAAAAAACATAATATGAAGTATTTACTTAGGTACATTATAACAGAAAAAATATCTCGTAAATTTCGTTAAACTCAGATAATATTTATGATGTAGGTAGGTGTACCTACTACCTACACAGGAAAATGCTTAATTAGTATTCAGTTCATTCAGTTAATCATATCTAACAGGTAGGTAGGTAACTAACGAGTAGGTAGGTACATAAAAGCAAAATGACCTCATTCAAAGAGTTAGATCAGAGAACCGTTGAATGGACAAGAAGTGATTCATAATGCAGAAAAAAATGACTCCTCAATCTTTTTTAGACAAATCGAATTTTACATGGACAAGGTCGTTTCGCCGTTCGCTAGACGTGCGATATATTTTTTTAACGATTTCAACCGGACTCATTCTTATTCTCGTTTGGAATGGAATGTGCCTACTAGAGATTTCGATGTTGGTTTTTAAATCAAACTAAAACTAGGTGTGTCTGTTCTGTGTGTCATGGAGTTTCGCAACGCAGTCTTGAGTGAAGGCGCAACGTTACGCGCTGTATTGATGTGTGACGCAACGCAATGGGTGCGATGATTGACCAATACGAGCGTATCTCTTGTCGTGCGTCAGCGCCCGAGAGCACCACGACAGAACTACCGTGGTAATCGAAGTGTTATACGTCAGTCAGTTTTTTTATAGTACTTAAATCAGAAAAGACAGTTTGTCTGATTTATAAGTCTGATTGCAGCCAAGCGCTAGTCTATAAATTTAAAAAAAGTTTCGAGAAAACGGCGCTTAAAGTTGCGTTTTTCATGTTGCATTGAGGCATATAAACCCCATACATAGAAAAAAAGCGTTTGAATTCTACAAAATTACATAGGGTAGTCGGACCGATAGATAAATAAGCGGAATTGATAAATGTATTGAGCAAAAAAACATAAACACATAAACAAAACTTGTTATAATTTTTCCCAAATCTAATACGAATTGAATTTTTAATGTTTTACTTTACATCACGTCGTCATATTGCATCATCACTTATTTAGGTAAAATCGTATCGTAGACAAGCGCGATCCTGTCATCAATAAAAATAATGTCATCTTACTTTAGGCAATTGACATCAATTGTTTTATATCAGACGATAGAACTATAAGAGTCTAGACTTTAGACGATATCAGAGTGAACTAGAGTGAGGGAACTCTCGGTTTGGTCCTGAACCGACGATATGTCAAATATTAGGCTATGGTGACGACGTAAAATCAAAGAAAAATAGCGCTACTTTGGGGCTACCGGCGTCAAATGTATAATAACATTTGACGCCTTCCATTGACGTCGAAGCCTCGAGGTTTGGTAGAAGTTCCCTAACTGTCATGCTGTGACGATATTGTGGAGCTTTTACTTGTACAAGACCTTTGATGAGTTCTACTCACGATCAACCCATGCACCGGCTCACTATACTGAGCACGGGTCTCCTCAATGAGAAGGTTTTGGCCGTAGTCTACCACGCTGGCCAAGTGCAGATTGGTAAACTTCATACACCTTTGAGAACATGGAGAACTCTCAGGCATGCAGGTTTCCTCAGGATGTTTTCCTTTACCGTTAAAGCAAGTGATATTTAATTGGTTAAAACGCACAATTACTCCGAAAAGTTAGAGGCGAGTGACTGCATCAAACCCCCAACGTCTCGAATAGGAGGCGGACGTCATAACCACTTGGCTAACACGGCCAGTTAGCCGTCTGGCATAGATATTATCTATGCCTACAGTTTAAGAAAAAAAAAATCTCAACGTAGAGTCACAATTACTACGTAGACATACCGTCTACATAACACATTGGTACAGGTAGGTATATCTACTTATGTAATAACAGTTAATTGCAAAAGTTGTAAGAAATATGGCGGTCATGACTTATGCGGTTTCAGACAGATTTATTTCAAACAATCAAACAAGTTAAAAACGTACCAAATACCAACCAACGAGAAAGTAATAAACCGCCTGAGATCTTGATAAAAGTAGTTCTACGTAATAAACTTACTAAAAATAAATTAGAAATAATAGGTATACCTGATATTGTAGTCAATAGACGGATAAGCATTGAATAATAATTAATACTTAAATGCAAATGAGCTTATAATAACTGGTAGGTAGATATTTTTTCGTAGAAGCATACCTAATTGAGCTTAGATATCTCTAAATAATAAGAAGAAAGTAATGGATATGTGAACTCGAAGACTGAAGAATTTTCTAATTTATACCAAAATTATTTTATTAGATAAAGTAGGTAGGTATAGGTACCTACCCATGTTATCCTATTTTTAGGGTTCCGTAAATCTAGAGAAAAAAAGGAACCGTTATAGGATCACTTCGTTGTCCGTGTCTATCAAGACCCTGAAGGGAATCAAAACCTATAGGGTACCTACCTACTTCCCGTTGACCGTCGCGTTGACAAAAAAATAAAGTGTTATTTTTGTACGATGGTACGGAACCCACCGTGTGCGAGTCCGACTTGCATTTGACCGGTTTTTATCACGGATAAACTTTATTTTTATTAAATTCGTGGGGCCAAAAAAATCAAGTGCACTGTGCATTAAAATTCTCAGCAACATTTTGCAAAAAAAATAAAACTCTTTTACCTCGAGATGTTTTGATAAGACTTGAAGATGACGGACATGAATTATGGCGTACCAGCCATGCGGAACAAAAAAATTGCAAGTTGCAGCAAACAGATTAAGGTCCAAAGCACACACGGTACTTTTAACATCGGCGATCAGCGATTTTACGGCTGCGACTACACTTGACTAGGTACTCTAGGTAGGTACCTATCTGTATCGTGATCGATCGAGTCGTCACATACGCAGATCCTACGCTGAGATCTGTAGTGCGCACATACATATTTATTTTAAGGATATCCAAACTTGTCTTGCTTTAACTTTAAGACCCTAGTTCAAAGAAAAAACAGAGTAAAGCCAAAGAAAGCTCCATAGATCTCATCGTCTTTATCGTTGAAGCTTGATATCAAATATACAAATTTATTCGGCCAACAATAAATCCATTTAGTGTTAGTAACAATAATTAAGTATTAATAACTATGTTAGTACTAAATGAAAACTTCAAAATGAAACTAAATCGCTGCGAATGGCTTTACAATTTGTGCGGAGTTAAACACACCTACCCACTGTCTAGCCTATACAGCCCTATTATAATAGCATAGCCCTATTTTTCAATGATATTACGGCACCATAACCTTATATTGGACATATCATCGATTCAGGATTAAGCCGAGAGTTCCCTCACTCTACTCTGACAAAACGATAAGATCGCCGATTGCCGTTAAAAGTATCGTGTGTGCTTTGGCCTGTGTGGCCATTACTATATGCAACTTTTATAAGTACCTACTCGTACCGCTTGGATGACAGCGACGTTGAATTCCTTGATTTTTAACCCCCGACCCAAAAAGAGGGGTGTTATAAGTTTGACGTGTGTATCTGTGAGTTTGTGTATCTGTCTGTGGCATCGTAGCTTCTAAACTAATGAACCGATTTTAATTTAGTTTTTTGTTTGAAAGGTGGCTTGATCGAGAGTGTTCTTAGTTATAATCCAAGAAAATCGGTTCAGCCGTTTGAAAGTTATCAGCTCTTTTCTAGTTACTGTAACCTTCACTTGTCGGGGGTGTTATAAATTTTTAATTTACACTTGTACGTAAACTGTCATACTACCGCAAGTCCAATTCACGTCCTACCCCACGAGCTGTCTCAGTGAAACGGTATACCTATTTAACCTACATGTACAATCTACGACCACAAGTTGACTCAACTCGCAATTCCGCCGTCTGGCATATCTAAACAGCTGTGCAGTAGCTCCACGTAACTAAAGTACACGTCATCCCGATGACGCTAACATCGTACGATGTGTTTTGACCGCCCAATGTTGTTTTGACCGCGTGACTCGTCAGTTTCCACCGAATTTTCCAAGGATGCCCAAGTATACATGATTATCTGATTAGTTAAACGTTAACAAGATGTTGTTTTAGGGTTCTTTATTGTTAACTTGAAAATGGGATTTTTTCTTAATATTTACTTAAGTTTTTTTTAGGGTTCCGTACCCAAGGGTCAAAACGGAGCCCTATTAATGTCACCGTGCTGACTGTCTGTCTGTCTGTCCGCATGTCACAGGTCTCGACTAAATGAGTTACGAACCAGAAATTTTGGTATTTGACACAGACACAGATTAGTTTCTAGAATATGTCTGCAAAATTTCATGGACTTTGGTTGCTTAATATTCAAATGAAATTGGAACTACGATTGTATGAAACGAGTGACGGAGAGAGCCCTGTTAAGTGCTATGTAGTTGCCACCCCATGAGTTTTGCATAGTAGGTAGATATCAGGTATGGCAAGTTCCCAGAACATTAAAGACAAAACATTACTTACAGATGCTCATATTACCTGTAGTAGGTAGGTAAGTACAGATTGCTCCGAATAATTAACTGGAATACCAAACCTGATCGCATCATCTTAAATGAAAAGTTGTTACCAAGTCACATAATATTTAGGTATGGAGAACTTTTCTGAATAAGATAAATTAAAATATTTGTAACTAGCTGATGCCCGCGACTTCGTCCGCGTGGATTTAAGTTTTTAAAAAAACCCTTGGGAACTCTTTGATTTTCCGGGATAAAAATATTCCTTTTTATCCTGGAAATATGGCATATGTTCCTCCCCGGGATGCAAGCTATCTTTGTACCATCAAAATCGGTTGAACGGAAAGGCCGTGAAAGGCTAGTAGACAGACAGACAGATAGACACACCTTCGCATAATTTATAATATTAAGTAGGTACTTAGGTAGGTATGCATTATGTTTTCGATTGCTTTTAATCAGTGGATCGGTAGGTACTATCTTGTTTTTAATTAGCAAATTGTATATTTAAAAATTGTAAGGAATCCCTCGTATTTTCCTCGCACGTGGTCGATAATAATTTCTTATCTCCGAGAATAAGTGGGTAGGTTCGAGTACGTACTCAAACGTAGTAAACGTTATCTCAATACTTAGTAGGTAATTGTAAATTAATTAAGTACAAAATAGATTAGCGGGACATTTCTCATTTATCGAACTGATCGCAATTAGTAAACATTGTTAAGTATTTTATTTCTACCTTCATTATTAAGTTGATGTTCTTTTTGTGTGAATTTCATTTTTGGTATTGGTTATAATGTCTGTGGTTGTCTGGAATAATTATTGTTTGAATGCCTCCCGTGGATTTCTCTGAAGAATGTTCGCGCTGTATTATACCAAGAACCAATGGTAATAAATCAATATAAGTACATAATCTTACTTTACCAGCATCGCAAATCGAAGAGTACTGAAACAATAAAACGAATTGACACTTAAATTATTTTACAGCTTACAGTATTCGATCAATAAGGTTCAATTTTATTCAGTAAAAAAGGTGACGTGACGTCACAACATCACGCCACCTTTTGTTAGTCAATCATCGTGCGATCCGGCTCTGCACTCGCACAGCCGGTGGGCTCGACCTCGACTGATAAAATTAGATAGTTTGTCTGTGATGTTTTCAACATTGTTTCCAGGTAAACATATTGCTTAAGTTTTCTTGTATGTATGCTATGGTTAGATTACTTAACGACATAATTTCATTAGTATTTATTATTTTTTAACTGTTAATTTACTAGCACTTGATATATTCGTTTTCTTATTCAGAGTTTCCAAAACTTTACATCGTAATGGATGTTTACGCCATTTTTAAACTCATACGCAAACAATTACATTCGAACTATATGTATATATATATATCTTCTTTTATATTCCTCTATTCCTGTCCCTTTCCCTCTGCCCGGGGCAAAAGGAGACAGTTGCATCAACGGCTGAAAGAATTCAAGAAGTCAGTCTGTTACGACCACCCAAGAAAAACGCATTACGCTTTTGTCGCGCTCCCGCCGCTTTGAATTAATTACCTATTAATTTCGCAAAAACCCAAGTGTGAATTCGTCTCATACAATAAAAATTGACTATGGTGGAAAAGTGAAGTTATTGAAAACCAGTGCAGTGCATCGAAGAATATCCAGGTCTATCGAAGGAGTTAAAACCAGGTTAGTCTCGGGCAATTCCTACACAAAATTTCCACCATATGTTTTGGTCCTTCTCCCACGGATCTATCCTATCCCGCTATTTAAGTATTATTTTATCTTATTTTATCCCGCTATCACGCTATTTTACCTATATTTCACGCATTATCACAACTACGCAGTTAGCTAAGTGCAACACGCCAGCGCCACGTACGTTCATTTACGCAGTTAAAGATGGCCGACACAAAAGAATTAGAAATCGAAATTTTAGTTTTAGAAGCCAAGCAACAAAGCTTTTATAGGCATATACAAAGTTTATACGATTTAAGTAAGGATCTCAGCGATGATTTAAATCGTAAAAACTTCTTAATTAAAACTAAATTAATAGATACATTGCGCAATAATTTTATTACCGTAACCGATCAGTTAAATATAGCGAATTTAAAAGTTAACCCGAAGGCTCGCATTAATTTTGATACATTAACTTCATTCGACGAGTTATATTGCAATGTAAAATCGGCGGAATCCAACGCATTATCAAAATTAGCGCAAAATACATCAAATAATTTAGATTTACTTAAAAAATTACCCGCTTTAGAATTACGAAGTTTTGATGGCACGCCAACTAAGTGGACGGCATTTTTTGAAAACTTTAGTTCGCTTATACATAACAACCCTAAGTTATCAAACGCGGAAAAAATACAATACCTCTTGGGAAAGCTGTCAGACAGGGCGTTAGTTAGCTGCTCTGGTATACAACCAGTAGCAGCTAACTATGAAATTATTTGGAACGCCTTAGTAGAAAAATACGAAGATAAAGGAACTTTGGCATCGATGTATTTTGAACAGATTTTAACATTCAAATCCATTCAAACTCCCTCTCAAAACTCATTAGACTCATTTTTAGACCAGTTCTGCTCAGCTCAGGCGGCCCTAAAACGGTTAGATCTTAAAGATCTAGCTGATTTTATTTTCACCCATATTGCCTTGACGAAACTCGACAAGGAAACGGTAACGCTATTCGAACAGACTTATCGTCACGAAAAAATTCCATCGTTCGATTCCTTAGTACAGTTCGTCAAGGAACAAACTAAGATATTTACACTACGTAGTACGTCCGCATCTACAACCAAACAAAGTCCAAAGGTTAACTCGCCCCCAATAAAACGCGCGAATAATAATTTCAAAACAACCGCCACTTCGTTTCACGTAAAAAATAATTATCATTCGGAAAGGCCGCAGACGACACAATTTCTCGCGTCATCTAAAATTCTCCCTAAATGCCCATATTGTAAAGATAATAGTATACATCCGCTTTTCAAATGTAATAAGTTTATGGAACGCGATCCTACAGTTAGGGTGCAATTTGTCAAAGATAACAACCTATGTCTAAACTGTATTGGATTTCATAGTCTAGAAAATTGCAAAAGTAGGATCAGATGCTTCTGTGGTGCGTCTCACCATTCAAAATTACACGCAGGTATCGAACCCGCGACCCAAGCGCTCATCCAAAACGACACCGTTCGCGCTTCGTCGCAGAAATCGGTCGTGGACGCTGCGACTTATAACAAGTCCGTCGCACCAGCGCCGCGCGCGGAGCAAGCGCAATCTTTCATCGTTCAACCCGCATTCAAAACTATAATGAAAGCCAATGCGCTATACTCAAACAAAAAAACTATCTTGCTACCTACTGCAGTTGTTTACGTTTTTAATAACCAAGGAGAACGTTTTACTATGAGAATATTATTAGATAGCGGTTCTATGTGTCATATTATAACTAAATCATTCTGTGATCGCTTAAACTTAAAGATTAATGCATCTACTTCAGTTATTCAAGGAGTTGGCCTTTCAGAACTGAAAGTTCAAGGTCAAACGCGTATCACGCTTCACTCACGCATAGATAATCGTTGTAGATACTCGATTCAAGCCCGCGTTGTCGATAAATTATCGGACAATATTCCTAATGAATTTATTGATTTAGAAAATTTACATCATTTAAAAAATCTACCGCTCGCAGATGACGAATTTCACACACCCGCAGAAATTGATTGCTTGATTGGCAATGAATTATTCCCGTTCATTTTAGGGAGTCATAAGGTTATGTCTCCTGACTCATCGGTAGTCGGAATGCAATCTGCATTCGGCTATGTTTTAATGGGAAAAGCAGACTGTCTCGCCTCCATCACTACTACGCCTCTAAAGGAAAATTCCTTTCACGCTTTCTCTAAAACTACTGAACCGAATTTAGAGGAATTAACGCAACGCTTTTGGGAACTAGACTCAGTTCCTAATAAAGAACATTTAAGCCCCGATGATACCGCTTGTGAACGCTTATTCACAGACAGTCTCTCACGCGATATACATGGTAGGTATATTGTCTCGCTTCCATTCAAGGACGACCCAGCTGTACTGGGCCGTTCGTACGAAATCGCAAAACGCCGCTTATCTAATTTGGAAAAAAGATTGAATAGTATTCCGGAATTACGCAAAGACTATAACGACACCATTTCCGAATATTTAAGTAAAGGTTATTTGAATCTAATTAAAAATCCTCAGCCAGGTCCGTGTTATTACATACCGCATCACGCTGTATATCGTCCAGACAAGACTTCTTCCAGAACTAGGATTGTCCTGGACGCGAGTTGCAAAACTGTCAGCGATGATAAGTCAAACCGCTCCCTAAACGACATTTTATACACTGGACCGAACTTACAGGCCAACATATTTGATTTATTAATTAATTTGAGATTATTTTCAATCGCTCTTTCGGCTGACATTGAAAAAATGTATTTTCAAATTAAACTTGCACCTGATGATCACCGTTACCAGCGCATCCTGTATAGATTCGATACGAGCGATCGTATCGAAACGTATGAATTTAACTGTGTATCGTTCGGAGTCTGTTGTTCGCCATACCTTGCTATGCGAGTAGTGAAACAGCTAGCCAAAGACGAGCGCGCACGCTTTCCCAACGCGGCCTTGGCAGCTGAACGCCACTTTTACATGGATGACTACGTCTCTTCTGTGCATTCTATAGAAGAGGCTAAAGATCTATACGACGAGCTCGTTCAACTGTTCAACGCTGGTGGTTTTAAACTAACAAAATGGATTTCAAACAGCACCCATCTATTAAAAGAAATACCTACTGAGTTGCACTCGCCTAGTATTGTACAATTTGATGAAAATTCGATCACCGCGAATACAAAAATAGTTGGTTTACAATGGGAACCAAATGCTGACGTTTTTACCTTTAAAGTAAACGCACCTAACAAACCTAAGTGCACAAAACGTATAATACTTTCAGCTACCGCAAGATTATTCGATCCGCTGTCGTTATTAGGACCCGTAACCGCTTTATTAAAACTACTAGTCCAGGAATGCTGGAAACAAAATCTGGATTGGGATGAGGACGCTCCCTCCAGCATACAAGATCAGTGGTTTCAGTTACAACGCGAACTCCATTTGTTAGAACAGTTGCAAATTCCGCGTCACATAGGTATCTTAAAAACTACGAATAATATTTCATTGATTGGATTCGCTGACGCTAGCGAGAAGTGCTACGGCGCTGTTGTTTACCTGCGCGTCAGCTCGGAGGATGCAGATAAAGCTCAAGTCACATTGCTGTGCGCTAGGTCGAGAGTTGCCTCACCGAAATGCAATGTATCCTTGCCGCGGCTTGAACTTTGCGCGAACCTTCTGTTATCAAACTTGATCGTCGCTGTCAAGGATTCAATTAGTGAACGCGTTAAAATAAATCAAATATTCGCTTTTTCCGATTCCACGATCGCGCTTTCGTGGATCCACGCGTCGCCGCATAGGTTTCAAACTTTTGTTGCCAACAGAATCGCCGCTATTAACGCTAACCTTCCAGCTGAAAACTGGTATCGCGTTTCTGGAAAGGAAAACCCCGCAGACATAATATCGCGACCCATTATGCCTGCACAACTTTTAGACAATACGCTTTGGTTTCACGGACCCTCGTGGGTTTCACAGCCCTTCTGCGATTGGCCCTTAAACGCATTTACGGAAGACGAGTTACCTGAACAAAAGAGGCCTGTCTCGCTAATTACTAAACCATGTAATATCGAAAATGATTATAACTGTTTGTACAACTCAGCAGATCGCATGTCAAACTGGAATAGGTTCCTACACGCATGGGTGTACGTATTGCGTTTTAGTAAATTATTAAAGTCGAACGGTGATATAACTGTAACAGACTTGGAAGTGACTGAAACGTACATACTCCGCGTTATACAAAAGAGACATTCGTTTAACACCGGCAGCAATGCTTTGAGAAAATTAAACGCATTCACGGACACAAACGATCTTATACGCGTCGGTGGGCGATTGTCACAATCTGAATTAGGCTATTCACAGAAACATCCAGTCGTACTTCCCGCGAAAGATCGTATCGTACATCTGATTGTAGACCATTTCCATAAGCTGAACGCACACGCCGGACCCGCGTTATTACTCGCATTACTACGTCAAAAATACTGGATTGTCGCCGCTCGCAATATGGTTCGCAAAATAGTACAAAGTTGCAACCGTTGTTTTAAATTAAAACCTAAAAACACTTTTCCTATTATGGGGGACCTGCCTCACTATCGTGTTAGTGAAGTAAAGAGTTTCGTATTCACAGGTGTGGACTATGCAGGTCCGTTCTATATTACCCCATATCGCCGCCGCGGTGTTAAGTCGATGAAAGCATATTTATGCTTATTCATTTGTTTAACTACTAAGGCGCTTCATTTAGAGCTGGTATCAGATCTGAGCGCACAATTATTCCTAGATGCTTTTCGGCGGTTTATAAGTCGACGCGGCCCAGTTTCTCTTGTATTGAGTGACGGGGGAGGTGCTTTTGTGAAGGCTAACAGAAGACTTGATGAGATCCACGAGCTTCTGTCAAAAGATAAGTTTCTAGATCAACATCTGGCTGATCTGCGCATTCAATTCAAGAGAAATCCGCCCTATGCGCCTCATTTTAGTGGGATTTGGGAGGGTAATATCAAATCTGTCAAAACGCATCTGTCAAAGGTGATAGGTACTCAAACTTTAACTTATGAAGAGCTTAACACTGTTTTGGTTCAAGTAGAAGGAATAATGAATAGTCGTCCGCTTTGTGTGTTAAGTTCGGACCCATCCGAACCCACCGCGTTAACTCCTGCTCATTTTTTAAACATAACGCCGCTTAAATACTTGCCAGCCGAAGATCTTACAGATGTGCCGCAAAGTAGACTCAATCGCTATGAGCTACTTTCCAAGCTGGTACAGTCATACTGGCAGAGATGGAGTCGTGAATATCTATCTTCGCTCCAAAGCAGACAAAAATGGAATACGCCATCTCTACCCATACAAGTTGGTTGTATCGTTATAATTCGGGACGACAACTCGCCGCCTCTCAGCTGGCCTTTAGGCATAATTCAAGAGGTTTACCCCGGTAAAGATGGAGTAGTCCGTACCGCTAGGGTGAGAACTCGTACAGGTTCTTACGTTAGGCCAGTGGTTAGACTCTGCCCTTTACCACTTCAGTAAGAGCAACGTTTAGTTAAGACCATTTAGTTTTAAGTTAGTTAATTACGCTTACATTATAGTTCCTTTAATTTTCATTAAGCTATTTGCCTATATAAGTTCTGTTGCTTTCTGAAGGCCTTCCTTCAGCCCGGGGGATGATGTTTACGCCATTTTTAAACTCATACGCAAACAATTACATTCGAACTATATGTATATATATATATCTTCTTTTATATTCCTCTATTCCTGTCCCTTTCCCTCTGCCCGGGGCAAAAGGAGACAGTTGCATCAACGGCTGAAAGAATTCAAGAAGTCAGTCTGTTACGACCACCCAAGAAAAACGCATTACGCTTTTGTCGCGCTCCCGCCGCTTTGAATTAATTACCTATTAATTTCGCAAAAACCCAAGTGTGAATTCGTCTCATACAATAAAAATTGACTATGGTGGAAAAGTGAAGTTATTGAAAACCAGTGCAGTGCATCGAAGAATATCCAGGTCTATCGAAGGAGTTAAAACCAGGTTAGTCTCGGGCAATTCCTACACAAAATTTCCACCAATGGAAACGTTATTCTCGAATGATCAATATCTAGTGAAAATTCTATAGCGAAAGCCGGATCGCACGCGGTTAAAACATATAACCGACTGGTTGGTTGGGGGGACGGGGAACGTCACTTGAATGGCGCGCGGTCGGCGCGGCGTGGAGTTTTTGGCTTGTCATTTCACTCCGACTCCGTCTAGTGGTCGGGCGTACAGTACACGTATTAGACGATTCTAGCGCCGGCATTCAGTGATTCAAACTAACTAGTGCTGTTACAGTCAATAAGTTAAAAACAAACCAAAGTTTCATTTAAGCCAATAAGCGAGGACATTTCATAAGGTTGTTTTATAATAAAATCTACAGATACACTAATTCCTGATGTGGAGGTGCATAAACCTGCTAATGGTTCAGAGAAATCTGTAGTAATTGAGGAAAAGCCTAAGCCCAGTGAGTATTTTAAGTGCCTATTCCAGTTTTCACCGAATTCCTGTCCTAACTACCCTACATTTTTTGGGTGAACGGGTCAAATTTGTGGCATCCGAGGTTAATCGATTGCAAAATGATAATTAGTGTAGAAACGCGCGAACATTGCTCGTAATTAATCAATTAAATCTTTAGAAACAATCGCGTTTTAACCTTTTGCCTCAAACTTGAACCCTGGCATGCTTAACTAAATGGGTTGAATCATGTTCCATTATATCTGATAAGATAATTTTTACGCATAACTAGCTATATAATCAGGTGATCAGTGAATTAGGCAACAGTAACATTCATCGCTCTGTACTAACCTAACCGTTCATTGAGAATGTTTCGATCTGTGTGTCTTCAATATGGGCTTCATTGACTGATTCGCAGGGCATGCCAAACTCCTAGTTTACCAAGTTGATGAGTAATAAGTATTAAAAGGGATTAATAAAGGAGAAGTGAAACACATATGCAGAAGTTACAAAGAGAAGGTCTAAGCCTTCTCTTCAAGTTTGGACGAGCACTCGCCGCAAGTGAGGACAGCACAGAACAGTCTGAGGAGCTGACCGATCCCGCCGTAGATCCCAAAGCAGAGCCAATGAAGGCTTACTGGGAGAGTGATAAAGAAGACTACAAAAAGAAGAATCAACCCTTCATAGACCTGTTTCTTAAAGACGTCGCCTTGGAGAGGATTCCAGACACAACTGAGAAAGCCATTAAAGAATCTCATTATAGTTACGACACATTAAGCCGTGTTTATTTGCCTGAAGTTCTCAAAAACTTTAATGCTAAGGGTAAAGTATTGTGGTCATTATTAACTTTAATTTCATACGAATGGGTAGATTAAAAATGGGAAGACACACAGACGCTTTCTAATAGCAACATTCACAGCATTATTTGTGCTAATAAATTTAAATGTTTTAGTTCAAAAAAAATTGTTGCTAACAATACTATAGCTTTTAAGTATTGCAAAAAAGTTATTGACACTTGAACCTTAATTTAGAAGAGAATACAATGCTGTTTCAAAAATCATTTTACATTTTTGAGTATTTTTGCCTGTATTCATAAAACAAAGCATAATAGTATTATAACATTAGCATATCAACATTAACTCAAAAAGCACAATGCAAACTAAACATGGGATAACAATCGGATGCCAACTATTTCACTGTAACATTTATCTAATGTCATGGTTGTGTTCCTATTGTAGCACATTAACGCACAAAACTCTTCCTGTCCTGCCTTTGAGTGTGCTAAAGCTATTTAGTGTTAAAAATCTCATAATAATCTTAACTTTCAATTAGGTCTAGCTAGATATTTTAGTTAAGTAACAGACAGAGTTGGCACGTCCCGTGGCACTGTCTCTAAATAGAATTTAGTCGTTACTACGCCCATCGATATCCTCATTGCGATTTCATATTAACGATCTGTTGTTTTGAACTCATATAAACCACACCAGTTTGATAGATAAATAGGTAATATCGCTTATTTGTACATAATCTCTAAACTGAAAGTTATAAAGAATGCTATCCTTCTCATAATGCTCTTTTATGAAAAGGGAAGCACGATTTTAAAGCTAAAAGAAAGAGGAAGGGAAGCGCTGATTCGAGTAGCTACCAAAACTAAACAAAAATTTTGCAATTCATTTTTTTCTACTTCAGTAAAAAAAGCAATGCCTTATCTTACTAAAGAAGAAAAAATGATACATTGAAATTATTTCTTTAGTGTTAGGGGACTATTGCGTGGGATCTACCTGTTTATTATCTATAAGGAATCGAATCGGAAATATTTTTATACGTCTCACTTTTCTATGAGTCATAGTTCACTCTAAAATACTAATATGTAAATAAACACAATCTATTTGTACAATATGACACTGCTTTTCGTCTTAACATACTCTCGCCACTACGCTTGCCCATGGTGACGGTTTTCTTCATCATCTTGTGAATATAACGTTTTTTTTTTGTGTGATTTTTCTTTGATCTGTTGAAAATCTTGTGATCTATAAAATATACCTACTTGTTAATTGAGTTCAAATATCAAAATTAATATTTAAAATAGCGCCTTCAGTGCTACGGTGACATTAAAACAAAACTTTGAATAGCATCATTTCAAAGTACATAGTTCCTAAACAATATAATAAGTTTGTTTTATGTCACTTCTAGGCATGATTAATTCAACACCATGCACTCGCAGGGCTGTGACACTGTCATGTTGTCAATTACTGTGTCGCGCCCTGCTTTAGGTCCGGTAACTACCAAAGCAGAGATGGGCGAAGATGTGTCTTACATATCAATTAAATTATTGATTTATGATATGATCAATTTTCATGTTACTTACCTAACTATAATTTGACTGGTCTGTTTAAACACATCTCTGACCATTTCCGCTTTGGTCGATACCGGGCCTTGTGTTAAAATATGCAGTTTACGTAATTGTATTACTGATAGAAGATTTTTTCATTACAGATGTCCCAGAAACAACAAATAAGGCAGGGTCGGGAATCTCAAGCAGTGGACGCGATGCAAGCGTGGTCGCGGGCATAGTGGTTGCAGTAATCTCAGGAATAATAATACTCGGAGCTTTGGTAAGTTATTCCGTTAGTCACATATTGGTAGGAAGTATTCTTGGGATAGTAATGGGGTGGGTTCCCAGACCTTTCCGCTTGGTAAGTTATATCTAACGAGTACAAAGGCATTAAATACCTACTGCTCAATTTTTGCACTTTAAGAATTCCTTTTCGTTCCGTCATCCGTCGTCGTTCATTGCTGAATATCATGAACATATTCTTCTATTAATCATATATTATGTAGTAGAGATCTTATTGGTATTATAGTGGTTTTGATATCAGTTACTACATTAAAATGCCCCGCAGATAAACACTTCGTGCACCATTTCTATGGCACTAGTTTTTTAGACGATTAAAATTTCCAAGCTTTACTAAAAGCTTGTCAAACTTTCAAATACAGGCTAAAACTATTGTATCTCTGAGCCATATATCTCAATCCAATCGTTTTCATTTAATCAAGCAAACTTTTCCGAAGACATAATTTGTTACTGTCCTTATTTTGTTCTCTTTTAAGGTTTCTGTCTGTTCTTGGAAGTGTTTCGTTATTCTGCTAATTAATCACGAATTAACTTGGTATTTAAGGTTAACCAGAGATAAATACAATAACAAATAATTATACGTTTTTATTCAAAATATTACAATTTAATAAATTAAAGCTAGCCTCATCTAATTATTGTAAAGTGTAAATCACGCCCCATATAAATACGTTAGTTTTGTTTTTTACCTAAAATATTTTCCTTCCGTCTAAATTTCGATAAACCGTTATTCGTTACCGTTATTCTTTCATTGAATGTTTTGTAATGTCTCGTGTTGTTTTGTAAATGGAACAAAATTACAGCGGTCTACGTGTATGGGTAACCTTTATTTTTAATCTCCGACCCAAACTGGGCGGGTATGTAGGCTTCGCTTGGGTGGAATTTCTTAATTCCTACATCCCTTCCGTGGTCAGGTAAATATTAGTGTTTCCATCTTCATCACTTACTGGCTACAGTTTGTGGGTCCCCGAGCCCACTCTGATCCGTATCTAGTCTTTAGTCTATAGCTTTTGCATCTCAGTCAACTCTCTTTATCCAACGAAGCTTTGGTTGGTCTACCGATAGGTCTCCGTTTATCATGATGTGACGTCATCCATACGTATGTTATGTATGTTGATTGATTCTTGGTGGTCGATCGTCATCCATACGTGGTAGGTACCGGCACCATACCACTGACGCCTTAAAATTCTTTACTATTTTTTATTTATTTAGAGTGTCAAGGTACGTTTCGTTGCTCATATGTTGAAAAGTTTAAAAAATATTCACGTCACGCGTCCGAAAGCAACGTACCTACGCATTCGCTATGAGTCGTCCTTGCAATCGTGTTTCGTAGTTACTTTCGTCTCCAGTGTCAGTGCTCAGTACTTAGTCATTTACTAATAAGGCAATCAATGTATAATTCATGTGTAGGTTTTAACGGTCTACAAATTATAAGGAATTTTATTCGTTGCAATTCCGCTCTTTAGTATTTTTTCTGAAATGATTACTTTACTAGTAGATGTAAAATCGTAAATTCGTTCTTCAATAATAATAATTGGTTACAGCATTATAAATACATATAGGAAAACTAAAGCCGTGGCGAATTTTAAATAATATGGTAAATTGTCTATAATATACATATTATTATAACAACAGGTAGTACGAGTTTTGGCCGGAAAACTTTAACCGTTTAAACCGACGTTTGTCTAACCTCGTTATGCTACCTATTCAAAACAGGCAAATTCCCCAAATCACAAATTACCTTGAATGCCTTTTTGTTAACATAACAAAATAAAAATATACCTACCTATTATATTCAATCTGGTCAATCACAATTTGTTTACATCTTCACCGCGAAAAAATAAGTAAATATAATAATTATGTTTTAGACATGTCTCGCGAGTTATCTATTTTGTTTTTAAATTTTTGATAGGTATAATTAATAAATTATAATTATCTTCTACATCGCTCAACAATTTAATTTCCGTCATATATCCATCAAACTGATAATAATAAAATTGAAGAATTGAGATAAAAATAATCCACTCAATAGATTACGATTTTTGCTATTTATTTTTTGCACTATCTAGAGCCTATAAAATTATTAATTATTAGCTCTGTATAGATTCTAGGAAATCTTCTA
This sequence comes from Maniola jurtina, assembly GCF_905333055.1. Lineage (NCBI taxonomy): Eukaryota > Metazoa > Arthropoda > Insecta > Lepidoptera > Nymphalidae > Maniola > Maniola jurtina. The sequence continues at coordinate 10,963,136 of NC_060030.1, forward strand.
TTTTTACAATTTTAATTATTTACTTATATATTTTATGTTATAAATGATCAGACAGTCTTCATGAGTGTTGTGGTATACCACAGTGTAGTTTTAATGGAGAAACAATGCACCTCACCTACCTATACAATCAGTCCATTGCATTAACCGAGCGATGGCTGATTGCGTATATGCAACGTTGACCCGAGTCTATGACAAGATGGTTGACGGAACTTTAACCGTTAACCGTTGGTTAACCGGCCGTTTAACTACCCTTCACACCCCAGATGGCACGTCAAACCGTCGATCCCGGTTAAAATTATTATCATGCTTGATGATAAAATTAGTGGACGTAATAAATATTTTCAACCGGAGCTATTTATTCTGAACTGGTAGCGTCAATGATATAAGTAAATGTAAACACTTGTAGTCTAACTATTTTCATAATAGGCAGATCTAGGATAAAAGGCGGCCCGTATTAGAGATTTATATAGATAGGATACTCTTTACTTGTACCCCACAAAAAGGAAAAAAATAGGGGGGAAATTACAGACTGAAGTAGGCATGAGGCAACCTGATGCTAAGAAGGAAAATAGTCTGAGTAATAATAAATAAGCAACTTTTTTTTCTTTACAGATCGCGGTTGTCATGTACCGACATTACGTGCATCGTAATGTCACTTCTATGAACTTCGACAACCCTGTGTACCGCAAAACTACGGAAAACCAGTTCGCGCTCGAACAGAATGGCTACGCACCTGGCAGCAAATTATACCCAAGTACAGTGGGAGAAGAGGTGAGAGCTTTAACCGCAATGGAATGCACACTTAACATACAAAACAGCCTCAGATAAGTCTTCGAAACCGAAACTACCCTCCAAAATTGAGGCAATTATTTATATTAAGTAAAAATTGTAATTGACGGGCTCTTTTCTGTTTACAATTTTTATCTACGTTCCAAAAATTATTTTCAATACACTTATTATCAATTAATTTTACGTACAATGAAACTATACAACCCCTATCTACGAGTATAATAATATCTACTTATGGCCAAAAATATTATGATGTAAATAGTAAAACAAATATTATTTAAATAGGTAATTAGAATTACTAATTAGTGAATATTAAGGTCTGCCTAAGACATTTTAAATTCGATGTATTTAGTCTGCAGGGCGATTCAGAACACTTCGATAACATAACGAATCGATTCGATTCGGTATCGATCTCGAATCGAACAAATTTTATCGTGCAATTCAGAACGTTCGACAGAAGGATTCGATTCGATTTCGATTACGATACCGTTTTCGATAAGAAACATTGCGATTACATGTGCATTTATAAAGTATGTTATGTTACCAAAATTTTACTTGTTTTTAAATTCAAGTTAAACATAAAAAAATAACTTTTATTCATCTTGAAGGTAATTTAAGTCATTACTTAAAATGATAGCTTATTAAATTATTGATTTCGAGAGAAAAACATCGAAATGTACTAGTGAAGTTTTATTAAAGCTATCCTCGTAAATACACACAAATGTCAAACATCAATTACGTCTGTCAATCAATGGCAAGTTTGGTTTTTTTTTTATTAACTGGTTTTACGGCTCTGGGTTCTAGCTTTTTTAAGCTCGGTGTTGTGATTTTTTCCGCTGGTTTTAGGGTTTTGTACCCGAAGGGCACCAACGGGACCCTATTACTAAGACTCCGCTGTCCGTCTGTCTGTCAGCGGGCTGTATCTCGTGTAGCGTAATAGGTAGAGAGTTGAAATTTTCACAAAATGTGTATTTCTTGCCGCTATAACAACAAATAATATTAAATTACAAAGTCTCAAAACTGTTGTTTCTTGTACGATGGTACGAAACTAGGTGAACAAAAAGATATCGAATGCCCTATAGCTTTCGATAAGTAAACATCAAAAATTATCGGACGTTCGACAAATATTATTCGGTTAGGTTGTTGTGAATAGCGTTTGATATCGTAATCGAACGATATCTACGTCTGTTCGATTCGGTTTCGGATTCGACAATTTCACTGTCGATTCGGTTATTCTGAATTGAAAATACAATTTATCGAACGACAACTTGCCGAATCGATCGACAATTATTATGTTATCGAAGGGTTCTGAATCGGCCTGCTGATTATATATTTATTAGGGTTATAAATTATATTTTAAGGAATTTATAGAAAATATTTTCGTTAGTGTTTAAGGTCGTGGCGATAAATTGTGCCAACATTTTTACCGCATCAGTATTAAAGAATAGTTGCCAAAATTGGTATTTGATGGTAGACGTAACATTGTAAATAGTACCATTCTAGTGTTTGTCCTTTGCATAGATCTAGGCCATGTTTTTATAATTTACTGCTGAGATATTTGTTTTTCATGCGTTATCATACGAGGGCTTCTAATTTCGGTAAGTTTTATGTGATAGTAGAGGATGCAGTTTTTATTTGCCCCAATTTGTGACGCATCCTAAATTGGCCTTAAGGGGCATGAGACGGGTCTGCCCGCGAAACTCAAATTCAATTTGGTTTTTCGCAATTTGTTAACTAGTACGATAACGTAGGTTTATGGCATTTTAATTGCGACAATGGCAGTATCATCCTCACAGGTTTATATAAAAATATTTACTTGAAAGGGTCCAGTTTAAGAAATTAGCTCTAGTATCGACTAATTTGTGAGAATTAGTCGATACTAGAGCCTACGTTGTCGTATTAGTTTACAAATTGCGAAAACCCAAATTAAATTTGAATTTCGCGGGCAGACCCGTCGCATCCACCTCAATAAAAAAATCGTTAAGGAAATATATCTAGCAATCTAATATTTATTATTCTTTCTTTCCAGAGTCAAGAGCCGCTTAATACACCTGGTACAAATGACTTTGTATAGTGCGCGAGCGGGGAGTAAATATATTATTATGTCTTTAAATGTGAAAAGAAAAAGAAGGACATGTGATACTCTAAAAAATAGTGTAAACCAGTGAACGGGGACGCAGCTATTAGCTAACTTTATGTAGTGAACGTTTATTGTTAGTTTAGTGCAGTGAAAGTCGCGGAGCATTGGAACAAAGTTCTTTTTGCTATCAAGCTATCGTTTACATGGAACTCAAAATTAATAATAAGTATATGAGTTATTATAACTTATAGGATCTGTCTAATGAAAGCTGATAGTGATTTTTAGGGATCTCAAAATGTCATTTTTTTAATAACCTCGCCTGGTTTTCATACTAGACTTATTTTAATAATACATTTTATATACTCAACTAAATTGCAGGATTTATATTTATTCGGACTGGTCTATCAACATAACAGTTTAAAATGTGGAATTTAAAATGTAACACAGCAAATAGAAATCGCGTGACATCAATACACATACTTTATAAAACACATATTTTATAAAAATTCTATAATAATAAGTATGATTGAGGTAGTCCAGTTTAAAATCCTGTCTTCTGTTATGTGAATCTTCATAGAAAAAAATAGGATTAATCCATAGAATTATGGTAATCTCAGCATACGTAATTATAACCAAAATTAAATAAATTATCAAATTTAAAACGTTTATTCGTAGTTATACATAGATTACAAGTTATAAGTTTTTTAAAACCGCTATTTCTCGCTATCAGCTTTGACAAGACATACTATGTTTTAATCTGAGATCCTGCTTTTGTATTATCTACATGTATGTATCACAATGTACTAGAATAGAGGCTCGTGTTGGCTAAACTTTTGTAGAAGGAACTGTGAATAGTTGAAGTGACGCTATAGCCAATAGGATTACATTATACTGTGGTGGACATATCACATACTTTTGAAACGGTACCAACGATAAGATTTTTTTTTTCTATGCCTGTCACTCTAATTTTTCGCCTATAAAATTCTCTTTTAATATGTCGTGTAATACTATGGGCTATACCTAAGCAATTATGCCTGGTGCATTGCAATTATTGATAGTGTTTATAAATTTTTATATTCCATTTTTAGTTAAGGGTTTTAACGCTTTTGTGAGAGACTTTACAAATCTTTATATTAAATCGAAGAAGCTCATATCTGAAAGTAAACACTACTTGGATTAATTAGCATAAAAGAGCACAAACTCTTATGTAGAAAAAAATACCGAAGATGAAAGTTACTAATTTAATCATTTAAATCTGTTTTTTTATCTAGATAATAATATTAATTTATTGGAATTATAAATGTTTTAATGAAATGTCTAATGTAAGTTACATTAGCTGATGTTAGGCTATTTATTACATCGCTGTATTTTATGTGCCAATTTGTAGTGAATTCAATTAATTAATCGCCAAAATATGAATGTTCTAAACTATACTCATTTTTATCTCAATGTATATATTAATATTATATTCAAATTGGATAGTTTAATTTATACTGTTGTACATTAAACGATTTCGATATTAATTATTTATATATTTTATATAAAGGTTGAGTTGTATGTATACCTATTTATTGATCACAACTTAGGCCTGTATTCGGACAATGAAATTTCAAGCAAAATCCTGCCAAACCCTTTAAATCTATATTAGTTTGTAATACACTTATTTGTAATGTAATACAATTACATAACTTGATGCACATTTCATATGATACGCCTAGCTCAATAAGTGTGGTCACTAAAATATTATGTAAATATCGTCAATAAAATATTATGTAAAATGTGTTAACTTACGTATTTCATTTCACAACCTTGGCTAGCGAGCGTAAAGTAGAAGGTGAACGCATTCTCTTCTCTGATATAATTAGTATGAGATTTTAAATCTCGCCAACGTTGAAAGATTTCGAGCATCATAATCATGTCAGAGTAAATTAGACCTAAAGACCCTTGATTTAAAATTTTGCATTCAGTGCCTCTGATGTTTGTTTCGCAAGGTTTCCGCTTGGATCGCTGGTTGTAAATATATGGACGAACTTGAGTTTTCAAACAGGTTTGTTATGGCCTATTTTTTAAGCATTTGCTCGAATTCTATCCACTTTGGCAAGATAAACACACAAACCCTACTGTTAACGCACCTGCCCATTGAAGCGGAGATGTGACCTCAGATTTTACAGAAATTACGCAAAAATATACCTCAATAATCTGATTAGTCTACTGAACACATCTCCGATCCGCTCTGCTACAGTGGACAGGTATTTTTATAGTCCCTCTGTCAGATATGCAAGTTTGGCTATTCAATCCTCGAATATCTGTCAAAGGTCCAAGCCTACCAAACCTACAGCTAACGAATTTTCCGACAATCGCAGAAAGGCTTTCAACTACAAGTAAAATGAATTCCTTGAACAAGTAATATCAATCAATCAGCCTGTTTGCGTCCAAACCTGGACATAGGCCTTCCCAAGAGCGCGCCACCACACGATCCTCCGCCTTCCTCATCCACCCACTTCCCGCTATCCTCTTAAGGTCGTCAGTCCAGCGGGTCGGAGGTCGTCCCAACACTGCGCTTGCTGATACACGGTCTCCACTCTAGAACATGTCTGCCCCAGCAACCATCAGTTCTGCGGCAGACTTGGCCTACTGCCACTTCAGCTGGCTATGTCGGTCACTCTGGTTCTCCTACGGGTTTCCTCGTTACGGATTTTGTCCCTCAGAGAGATCCCTCAGCCCGTTGAGCGACTTTGAACGTGTGGACAAGGCCCGCTGTCAGTATCCACGTTTCAGCGGCATACGTCATCACAGGTAGGACGCGGCATACGTCATCACAGGTAGGACGCACACATTAATACGTGCTTATTTTATTTACATTGCTTTACCCATTCTTAGGACGTCGTCAACAAATAAAAAACATTGAATACTTATACATAATTTATTTGCCTAAAAATAGTACTTAAATTATTATGCCTTATCGTAATGCAAATGGTTACAGCTTATCAAAAGTATCCTATTTTGCTAGCAACTTAGTAGCTGTGTTGAATTTGTCTAAATATATCTCTTTCAAAAAGATTTCAATTTTGTTTTAATACCTAATAATAAATAATCAATAATTTAGTATAGAAATATGCAGATACATATGTGAGTATAACATAATCTAACTTAAAGATAAAAACTCAAAATGCTTAAATATTATTCCAACAAGGTCTAAGATTTACTATTAATTAATTATATTACTATGCATTCTCGATCAAAAGTGTATAACTTTTGCATCATCTATAGCAAAGACCATGTTCACATAAGTACTTAGTACATTTTGCTTGGTTAAAATATAATTGGAAGGTACCTGAGTGAAAAACTGTTGACTTAAAATTACTTATGCAAAGCATTCTGTAACAATCACTGAAATATTCAAAACATCCTTTTTTTGGTCAGTCACAGCACAAAATGATAAAACTAAACCTAAGTCCAAACCTTCATTCAACTTAAATATCACTCAAGGGAGTCGAGGCAGGAATAGTAAGCACTTTTTAGCACTATAATCCATAATCAAAAATGTACAATGGTACTAGTTCTGACCTCAACTAAAATTTAGAGTAGTCACATCTCTTTCTTACCAATGTAATAAGAAAAAGTGCGAGTCGAACTCGTACAAGAAGGGTTCCGTTATTGGTTAAAGGTGGTTATTTTTGGTATTTTTAATACTATAATATTATCATAAACATTAAGTTCTCTCTTGGTACTCTACTGTTAAAATACTTATACCATAAGAACATAAAGAATGTCAAAGTACGATTTTAGTCCAAAAGTCCATACTTTTAAAATGAAATATGGCGAATATTTCCTCAAAAATGCATCAAACATACATATTATTATAATGTTCCATTCTCTTGACTTTGACTTTGCTCAGCTTTCAGACACTGTTAAAACGAGACAGCGTTATACCTCTGGTATAAATCTGTCTCGTTTTAACTGAACTTTAAGTCTAAGCAAAGTCAAAGTGCGCTCTATAGATACCTTAGGCCCTAATTAACTAACTTCTCAGAGCCAAGTAGACTCTCAGCATACTGATTCGCTAACTCAGTGTCTAACACTGAATGATAGCCACCAAGCTCATTTGACAAAGGTCGCGAAACGGTTAATCGCAACTGATAATTACGACTAATGGTTTCGCGGCCTCTTAAACAAACTTTATAGCAACAATAAAATTCTCACACAATATACAAATAATAAAATACTTTCAATAAATAATTAAACAAGATGAGCTGAACGACGTCAAGTATCCTCGCCCTTACGTCAATTTATACTTTAGCATTATCTGTTAAGGCCCACTAAACGGGTCTAACCGCGAAATTCAAATTTAATTTGGTTTTTCGCAATTTACGACAAAGTAGGCTTATGACATTCTTATTCCGCCAATGGCAGTATCATCTTCACAGGATTACATAAAAATCTTTACTTGTAAGTGTTCATTTTAAGAAACCAGACCCTTAAGGTCGATTCACACGAAACACGTACACATGACACGTGCGTAGTGACGCGCGTAAACCCCTAACACACTGGGTTACGCATACGTCCACGATTTACGCAAGCGGTGTGCCGTGTTTCATACAGTTCCATACATTACAACGCAATGGTACGCGCTACGTCTACGCTTACGCAGCCTGTGTGAATGAGCTATTAAGTTTTACAATAAAATATGTGTAAAATATAATAAATATTTTATTTATTTCATACTGAGTCATTTTGAAATAAATAAAATGTGTAATTTACAACAAAATTTATGAATACTAAGATTTTTTATTATAACGGTTTAAAGTTATTTGAAGGAGAGTGTTTTTGCATTGATTTATTTTTGTTCTGCTGTATACAAAATAAACTCGAACTGGACACTTTTTCTGTTAGATTTTGTATGTGACGTATATTTATAGTGTAATTATTTATCGAAGTAAAATACAAACAGATTTAAATACCATTACTAATTATATTATTGCTATTTATTTCACTCACACGTTTCTTCTTATTCTGTTGAGCGCTTAGTTTTTCCGTCTGCATGTTAGGTCCGTTTGAGCCCTTATATCGATCTGGCGCGGAGTTTTTTAACATTTCACACTGCTTGGTGATATGTTGCTTGAATACTGCAAACGTGTTTGCGGCGATGTGTTGACGTGTGTGGTAGAACATTTGATCAAAGTGGTGAAGATTATGTCTGAAATCATAAAGAGTTACATTATAATTTACAGCCTTAATGCTGCGTCACATATTGATGAATTGCTATCTTCTAACTGACACCAATAATAAATTTTATCGATCCGCAATCTGGACTTATAAATTCAATACATTTCGCCAAATTCTCTCAGTTCCTATTCTCTAGTAAAATAGCTACCCAGTTACAGATACTGTCATGGTCTACCGACTGGATTTCAAGAAAATACTGGGAATAAATACTCTGGCTGGCAGTGGCATATAGGCTAAGTAGGTAGTCTAGTATGTGTGTTTTAATAACTTTAAAATTGAAGACTAATGAGGGTGGAGAATCAGATCGTGTTTTTCTTATAAACATAAACTTTCCAATCTAACAGGATAATCGTGTTACATCAAAAGTCCTACAGTGACCTACAGTGGAGACCACATACGACCAAGTGTAGTATGATGTGCTCTCAATCACGATGGGCCGACTACAGTATAAAGCGGGAAGTGGCTGGATGGGAAACGCTTGGATCCGGGTATGGTAGCGCTCATTAGGGAAGTTCTATGTCCAACAGTGGACGTCCACAGGTTGACCATGATGATGATATTACATCTTTAAGTTACGTGAACCCTGTGTGAATACAATAGAAAGATATTTTTCTAGGCTAATACAAAGTGCTTTTCAAGTGAATCTACCACTGGTTCTGAAAAGTGCGCCTTTGATATTTGCGGAGCTCGGTGGCTATCAGTGTTGAACACTAAGTTAGCGAATCACTCTGCTGGAAAGTGGCATATGCAGTGGCCTATTAGTTAGCGTTTTATCTGGGATATCAAAGGAGTCACATGATATTTTCAGAAACTTAATCCTCATGAACGAAGTTGCAAGCAGCGTCTAGTAAATAAATAAATGAAACTTACATGCTCAATAAAACAGACGCCAGCATTTCCCGCGTGTTTAACAAGTGTCGAATATACGCTCGAGTATGTTTCCTGCATGTTAGACATTCGCACCCCTCCAAAATTGGTGTGAAGTCTTCTTTATATCTGAAATCGTAATAAAATATACCTAAGCAAATTATAAATTATATTGTAAGCCTAAATTAGGATTTCTCCATAATGTGTGCGTGTTCTATAGCTTATAACGGGGAGTGGCTTTGAGTAGTTGTTTAATCTTATTCTGCTTGGAGTGGACACTTGAAATTTTGCAGCGGTGCTCTTTATAACTGACAAAGTGCTAATTTAACAATAGCGTCGATTGAGATACTTCTTTGTTACTAAAAAACCGGTCAAGTGCGAGTCCGTCTTGCACGCGAAGGGTACCACCATCGTACAATAGACCTCAAACCTAATTTGCAAGTTAATAAGGGACAGCGCCATCTTGATGTGATTTAGTAAACTAATTATTCCGGGAACATAAATCTTTAATTTTTTCTGTGATGGGACAACAAATTCACGGTTTTCAGATTTTTTGCTTTACTTCTGCTATAAGACATTGCTACCTGCCAAATTTTATGATTTTAGGACAGAGAACAAATGATCTTATAAGGGTTCCTTTTTTCCTTATGAGGTAGAACTCTAAAAATCAATGAATATTTATATGGGATAATATTGTAAATTACCTTTCATCAACCATATCCAGGAGGTACATAGTATCAACATCTTTGGTAACATCAAAGTTCAACTTCATCGCAAGACCAGCATTGGTAAGTTTCACAGGATAGGATCCGTCAAACACATCCCATCCGTGTTGTATCGCTAACATTATTATACTAGGGTTCCAATGCCCTTCAAATAGACGAACTAAGTCTTTGGGGAACACTTTCTGAAATGACAATGTTTGTTTTGTATACATATAACTAGTGCATAGAAGATAACAGATAAAGAACTTACAAGAATAACTAGGATTTTTTCTTCAAGTATATTTTTAGAATAGAATAGAATAGAATTATTTTTAATTCAAAAAACCTTTACAACATCTTTTGAATCAATAAATGGTTCATGGTTTGTTCTGGTTCAGATGCACGAAATTAGTTTTCAAAGTTTTAACATTCACTGCATTTATCATCATGCACTTGCATCGTAATTAGAAACCATGTGAAAGGTAAAGAAATCGCGCAACACTATTAAATTAAATATTTTATATTGTTTATACTCAAAGAAACAATATAAAGGGCAACTTACTCCAACTTTATCTAAAATTTCATTCAATTTCTCAGTATCAACATTCATAGACTCTTCTGTCCCATCTAGAATCCCTTGAAGTGCAATTCCAGTTAAACTATCAACATGTTTCAAAATATTCTGTATACTATCATCACATCTCTTTGGGTTTCCGGTTCCTACTACAACACCTGAAAAGTAATCAAGTATAATACTGTGAGTAAAAACTATAGGTAGTTTTTTGCAGAATTATTACGTCTTCTATGTGATAAAAGACAAAACTTCATGGAGTAACTCTAGTGTCATGGTACCATACTTTTTTCAAAGTATAAATAAGTATAAGTAAACTTCATATGGGTCCCTGGGATTTTGACTAAATAGTGATGCAGACCTTTGCTTTACTTTTTAAAGTATTTATTTACTAAACATACAAACCTACAAGAGAACTGTTCTTTAGCTCCTTTGAAGCCTTATAGCGGTCCACACATGTTTTGAGCATGCTATAGCTCCTTTCCACTGACTTGGATATCCGCTTGCTCCCTTCATTGAGAGAAGTGCGGCCATCTGCAATCGCCAAAATTATGTCTGGTTTGAATATTTCCATTACATCCATATATCTGTAAATTTTTGGTTTAAGTAATAAGTACAAGTTTAAATAACAGCTGTTTCAATTTTGTACGCTTTAGGTTATAACTATATTGTTACCAGGCAGGTCCACTTCCATCTTAGACTGCATCATCACTTACCACAATGTGAAATCGCAGTCAAGGTCTAGAACTTGTATCTAAAATTTTTAAAACTATGTTGAATTCCCTTCAAATAGCATCATATGTGTACGAAACCCACCAAAAGGGTTGCTTTATTTTCAAAGTTCTGTTTATCTTAACTCTGGTACATAGCAGTCATCATTATTAACTCAATCAATGGCCAGCCCATCCATTTTGCGTTGAGATGATGTTTCATACAAAATTAAAGGCATTGCCTCAGCACAGAATTACTGTGTAACTAGCTTATTTATCCCAATATGATGATGTAGATATTTAATTATACAAAGAGCAAACTAAGTTACCTATCAGCCGATACCATTTTCTTCCCATTCTTTGTCCACAAGGGTGCTCTATCAAGCTCAAAGTGTCCAGATGGTGTTACTTCAGACAAACTGTGCAAAGTTGTACATGTCACATGTTCTGGCAAGCCAGCAAACTTTGCCACTCCATCATTTTGCGCTTTCACACCATTCTCTAATTGTATTGAATTTGAAAGAGGAAGCCATAGTAACTTAGTATTGGAAAATACTTGAGATAAAACTTCTGCTGTTAAATGGACTACGCTGCCACCCTGGAAATAAAAAAGGAACTGTTCAGTTATTGATTGATTGCTTCAATAGGAGTTGATGAATATCACACATACTTTAGCTGCTAGCATGTCTAGGATCTTTGTCTAGAGTAATTTACTTATAGGCTCAATTTTTACAGCGCTGTAGAAAATATGATTGCACTTATTTTGAATTTTTTTTAACAAACCTTGTTTGATATCTAATTGTATTTTCCCTAGACGCGAGTGATTACAGGAAGATTAGATAAAATATAATTACACTGTTATGTACTTACTTAAAATTACCTACTCAGTTTCTATTTGGTTCTTTCAGAGTGTTATTGAGTGATGTTGTTTAAATTTTACCTGTGTAAACAAAGCTGCAGTGGGTGTTTCAATTTCCGCGCCGGGTGATCTCAGAAAACATGTGAGGTTACCTATACGCTCACTACCGCTACCCGTTTGCTTGATTAAAAAGCGCATTTTAAAAGTTTCTTGGATCACTTAGTAAGAGAACTGTATACTTGTAATTTATAAGATACTCTTGCAATCTAACGAAATGCGAAAATTTAAACTTTCTAGCTGAAAATAAAAAATCTGTAACACAGATCTGCAAATTGCAATAGAAACCCATAGAGTATAGACCACGTGATTCGTGAAGATTGAAGAGTACGATCTGTCACTGTCAATTGTCATGTTGCGCTGTTGTCTGTCAGTCAGGTACAGTACAGCTGGGTAACATTGATATATTAATAACGGGGGATTTTTCATAAAATCCCCGCCATTCAAAAAACATGCAAGGATGCCATTAAAAGTTTTATCTAAATGCCAAAGACTAAATCCATGCCATGCATGCCATGTGCCGCACTGCGTCATGGCCTTCTGTTACATGGGCGTTTTATTGTCATTATTGTATTTACCTACCTACATAACCATACCATACCACTAATCTCAATTACAATTTTGTGGTTTGTGAATGTGAATGCTTTACACAAACCTTTTGTGGGTTCTTTTTCACTCAGAGAGCAGCTGGTGTAGGTACTTCATAAAATTAGTCTCAATTTACGTAGTATAGAATATTCTATCGTCCTTTAAGAATTAATTAAGAAGGTACCGTAGGTACCTTCTAACTGCAATAGCAACTTACTTACCCTCGTTTTAAAGTGAAAGGGGTTGTTCGCCCTCCTTGCATTATTGTACTAGAGAATATTAGCCGCCGTAATAAAGCCGATATTAATTAAGTTTATTTATTTAATACTCCACGGTAACTTGAGCTTGTCATGATTGTGCTGTATTTAAAATACGAGTAGGTAGGTAAGTACATAATATTAATATTTCAACTTTGCTGCTATGTAACATTGCAACGTTGTTTTTAATAAAGTATGAATAAAGTTCGCTCTTCTGTTGGTTTGGTTTTGTACCCTTATTGTTCTCTGGCTTTCATTATATTTTATTAATTATATCAGAGTCGATAGGTAGGTAAATAACTGTAAGGAAAGGGGACAGGAATTGGAAGTTTTCAGTGCCTACGGTCAAAAATTAACGATTCGGAAGGGTAAATATTCCTTTCTTCATCCCTTCTATTAACATTTATCATACATACATAATGATAAGTAGGTATTAACTGCAAAATACCATCAAAAGTACTTTTCGTTGTCTATGGTAGTTGCATGCGAGCTAAGCTGCGTAGAGTATGCCTACGCAACTAGCTTATTTAAGCCCAGCTACGTAGCATAGCATGTACGAGCGAAGCTAAGCTATTCAGTTCGCGGTGCCAGTATAAAGCCAGTTCAAACAGAAAACTGAGATATATTTAAGCTAAACTAAGTGAGCTGAGCTATACTAAGCCTAGCTAAACTAGAAATATGTCCCGGAGGTACACATCAAAACTGAGCGAGAGCTTAGCCAGTGTTGGGAAGGGGTGCCAGGGTACGCGGGAGGGGCTTAGTTCAGCACGCGTAGCTGCGCAGCGGCATACACATCTAACTTAGTTTTGCTTATTTTAGTCAGCTCACATAGCTTAGTTTGCAGTCAGCACACAAGTTTGAAAAACTTTATGCAGTTGCAGACCAAGAGCTAAGTTAGTTTCTAGCTTAGCTTGCACACCTGAAGCAGTTCTTCATACTTGTGTGCAGTCTGCAAGCTATGCAAACTAAGCTAACTAGTTGTGTAAACAGCTGCACAGCTACACGTGCTAAGCTAAGCTCGTCCCGCCTACCCTGGCACCCCTTCGCAACACTGACTGAGCTTTTACTTAGTTTTGGTGTGCACGCGACATTTATTATCTACTTTAGCTCAGCTTAGTATAGCTCAGCTGACTTAGTTTAGCTTTAAAGTAGGTAGCTTAGTTTTCGGTCTGCAACTCAAAATAGTTTTTCTAGTTCCAATGGTAATTCGTTATCTACCTATTTTTTTGTAATTTTAGTAGCTTATGCCCGTGATTTCGTCCGCGTGGACTACACAAACTTCTAACCCCTATTTTACCCCCTTCGGCCTTTATCTTTCTTAACGGATGTCTACGTCATAATAGCTATCTGCATGCCTTTCAGCCCTATCCTTCTAGTAGTTTGAGCTGTGCTTTGATGGACCAGTCAGTCAGTCAGTCAGCTCTTCCTTTATTATAATATTAAGATTTTAACAATTTTATGGGCGATTTAATTTTTATGATGGATAATAATATTATATTGTTTAGAGATACATAAAGTACCTAATCGTATTGATGGATTTACAGTTAACTGCAGTAGGTACCTATCTTAGTTTTTTTTATTGGGGCCGATAATTTCTAGTTAGAGTTTTCACATAAAGAAAAGTTTCGCGAACCTAAGTAGGTAATAACATTAACTGATAGGTATCGTAATAAAACGTTCTTTCACTGAAAAAGTTCTAAAAAACCATTAAATTTAACGACAGAAACTTTTATGAGAAAACAGAAATAGGGGAATGAGAAAAAATATTCTTAATCAAGAAATGCTAATGTCGCCAAAATTTCGAATAAAAATTGAAATGGAAATATGAAACTTGACTCATTTATTTATTACTTAATAATTAAATTACAACGATAATAATAATTATTACTTACAATAATGAGTAAATGAAAAAGTCGCACCCTGATATTATCAATAAGCAGATAATATCGATTTGCAAGTACCTACTTAGGTACTTGCAAATCGATAAATTGAGGTTGAAGTTTTTTGATATTTCTGCAGATAGCAGAATAGAGAAAAATAATGTTATAACTTTTACTAGTTTTAAGTACAGTTTATAACCTAGCTGAGCGACTGATAGTGTGAATCCTACAAGTCATATCATGCAAGTTTACTAATTCTTGTTTTTTAATGAATTCCGGGGTTGGTTCGCTCGCAAAATAATATACAAAGACAGAACAAAGGCGAGATGTCGTGTATTTTCATAAAGTCCGACTTTTTATGTGCAACAATTAATTAGCGTGAGTCAGTATAGGATTTCATATAGCGTTGAACTCATGTGGTGTAGACAAATATTTAGTAAGCTACAAGGGTTGTGAAACCCGGCACTATAACTTTTACCCATTGAGCAGGCATGGTCATGGGCCCCTGCGCGTTGGTGCATTAATGCCTTATAGAACTTAATGCAAGCTTGCATGCAGGCCACTCGTGTCCGTAACGAGCCTTGGCAAAGATTATACTCCAATAATTATAGTTCTTACTTAGTGAAAATTTTCACGGCGAATTCTTTTGATAATTGTCGTTTTATTTCGCTAAAAGCTTTTCTTTTTAAAAAATAGAGCTTTTGTTTAAAGTTTAACGTCTACTTAGACCGCATTATCTAAGTAACTAATGCTAAAGGATTGCGGATTAACAGGGCTCTCTCCGTCACTCGCGTCATACAATCGTAGTTACAATTTCATTTCAATATTAAGCAACCAAAGTCCATAAAATTTTTCGGACATATTCTAGAAACTAATATCTGTGACTGTGGTGTTTAAGATTTTTCTAAAAATATGTAGTTTTAAAATTACAGGGGCTCAAAGATTTGTATGTAAATTTTTAAGACCGCGTAACTTTGAAATGGAAAACCACAGACATAGATATTAGTTTCTAGAATATGTCTGCATCATGGACTTTGATTCCTTAATATTCAAATGAAATTGGAACTACGTTTATATGAAGCGAGTAACGGAGAGACCCCTCTTAAAAATTACTTTCAGGCCTGTCAGAGTTTTTTATACAAACGCTTATTCAAATTTTTTTCAATACGTAAGATAGGATGTTTAACAGTTTTCATTAGATTCTTTTGTCTTGAGAATTTGAGATATATTTATAGGTATGTAGGCACAGACAAAGCAATATGCCTACTCGTTGTTTCTTAGCTTTGTCTAATCTTTGCCAGTACCTAGCAGCCGGTTGCTAAAAGTCTGAAAGCCTTTTGTGGCGGCCTGGAAAACTAGCTACTTGCAAATATAGACACTTCTGTACCTACCTACCAATATAGTGATTTATGAACATATAAATACATTTTAATCTTTTTATAATTCAGATTTATGTCGTAGCTAGCTAGCAGTTTAGCTGTAAATAATAGCTTCAAATGTCTTATAATATTGTATTATATTCAGATAAATTATTATGGCAGCAGTATTAAGTGATGATGTACCTAAGTCTAAGATAATAATTATTAATTATTTTGGGATTTTAATTTATAAAATAAATACTTGCACTTACCTAAGTGACTTATTTTCTTTCATATTTCTAAGTAATTCCTCGCCATAATTACGTAATAAAGCTGTTGGTGTAAATAGGCCGCATTTCTTCATCGAATTGTTAACACTCCGCTATATTTACCGAGTGCCTACATAATTTCCAGCGTTTTTTACGGCCTCGGCACGTGCGTCATATTCACGTAAATTACTTTGCTGAAAAGGCTGCCGTTTTCCATCGATGTATGTGCCGTTTTCTGCTTTCGATACAATAGGTCGGGGAAGGTACGGTAGGTAGGCTACTAGGTAGGCTACGCTGATTGAAAAAAATATTCTAGCACTTTCCAAAAAATAACAAAAAAATTCTAGCGGATCGCCTCGAACTAAGTAAGATCTCGCATCTAAAACATTAATAAGTATAGACTCGCATCAGAATTCGGGCCAAGTATTAAAGATTTCCATGTAATTTTCGGCTTGAATTTGAATTTGATTGACATATTTTTAAATTTCAAGTAAGTAATTACCTATGTTCACTAATTAAGAAGTTATGAAGCTCTCATAGTAGAACGGACAGATGGACAACAGATAGGCGGACAAATTCAATCCAAATAAACTCGGCTACCTACCTCGCTTTGCTTAGTCAAGATAAATTACTTAGGTACCTTATAAGTAACCTCATTAGCTGCTGCCTGAAACCCAGTCGTTGGATTTATCTTGCACTTCCATTCCGTCAATGTTCCTTTTTTTCGTGAGGCAGGATGGCAGAGGTTATGTCGGACTCTTACCGATCGCGGTGTTCCACACATTGCCTGGTGATTGGGCTACGGAACCAAACCTGTTCGCTCAAACCAGCCAGCGCAGCGGGGCATCCTGAAGACTCTCCTCCAGGACCAATAGGGTCCCCACACACCGTCTGAGGTTCACCAGGAACATAAAGGTTGTGCCCCTCGACTCAAGGACCATTTTCCTATCAGACGACAGACTCCCCGTGTCTATCCGCCGGGACGCCATTTTCAAGGGAGTACACAACTTCACTGGATGTAGAGGAAAGATGGGCCAGTAAGTAATCCAATCTAAACTCCAAAATTTGGATAGATATCAGCAAATTAGTCTAAAAGCTTAATAGTAAAAGATTTTTTACGTAATTAGTAAGTACTTTAACCCTCTCTAAACATTTTAGCCGCTAGGGCAGTGTTGCAAAAGTTTCCATTTGCCCGGTTATACAGCTAAATCCCTAGACAGCGTAATCCAAGTAACGGGATGGTTTGACAATGGACCCAAATTATACAGATGGGAATTAATCAGCGGGGTTTGAAACGACTGGTTCACTGAGTTAAGTCATAGACTAAAGGCGGTACTACTGTATCCAGGGCAAGGATTTACATTTCAAACGGAATAGAACTGGGGTTAATATTGTATCTAATGTTTTGATTGTAAAATAATTCCTCTTAACTAAAGCCTTTTGAGGGGTTGAAGTCCAACGTGAATAATATTAGGGAAGTGTAATTATTACTACGCCTAGTAAGGGTGTATAGATTTTGTTGTATTTTTTGTTGTGTCAATAATATAATCATGTAAGTAGGTACTATAAATAATATGATACATATATATGTAGGTATAATTTTATTAACATACCTAAAACAGGGTAAGAGATAACTTGCAATCAAATAAAAAAATATCACACTTCCTTTTTAAGACCTTAGTAGGTATTAATTGTATACTTTTAATGATCATAAAAGTTGCATTAAGTGGTATCTACATACGTAGGTACTGTATCTACATATTATTATTTTTATTAAAGTAAACTTTCTGTCTCAAACTAAAAGTAGACTAAGGTTCTTATATTACTTTCGCGACTAAAACTCTTCCCGTAGTTACTAAAGTATTCCGCAAATCCCCTCTGCTCGGGAAATTTATTTTTTTATGAATATGGGGATTTATAACTCGAGTCAACACTGTGTTATGAGGTTCAAACGAAACATTCTTCTCCTAAATATTAAAACATGCTTAAGTAAAATACAGCCTTCACAAACGTACCTAATTAGCTCAAGCTACTTACTTAGTTAACAAAAGTACCTATAATAATTTTATTAGGTGTAAAATAATAAACTTGACTTACACCATCGATATGTGCCAATTTTTAACCATTCATGTAAATAATTACATTTATCCATTTTGAGATACAATATTTCTACTTAGGTATAATACATACCTGAAATAATGCAATAAAAGTTTCAGAACTCATGTTCCAACAAACAATTGCTTCCGTGAAACGAGAGTAATTAACGGGATCTACGTGAAAGTGCACTGGAAATAAATCTATTTAGCACTGAAGGGCCTCTAATTTTCGCTGCAAGAATTGCCGGAGTTTATCGTGCAATTCAAACTTTTGACTTGTATGCATCTGTGAGTAAAGTGCAAACTAATTAACAACAATAGCTTTAGGTCCGTCCAATTGTTATTGTTTCTATCTAATAATCCTAACTTCGTCATCATCGTCTAAACTATAATAAAATATAATAAAAAAAAAAACTATCAACCGAAAGGACGTATGGACCGCATAATGGATTGGACAGGTATCTTGTACGGATTTTTGTATCGTTTTGTGCCGCTTATGTCCAACTGTTGTTTGGGATTTACTTGTCAATAGTATTCGTCCATCTTGTGCTTTTCAGTGTAAGGTCGCCAATCCAGCATTTTAACTCCACTAATAACGTTAGTTGCTCCTCCGTGCCTATCATCACTTCATTTCATCAGACATATAGAGATTCACGGGATAACGTAGTTAGAAATTATGTATTTTAATATTCTATCAACCAGTCTAGCGTCAGAAAAGCGTGTTGTTTGGATAAAATCTCGTTGTACCGGTTTAATTAAATAAAACAAAATAAATGTTCGCGCCGAAACTTCCTCTGCACTTACATAATCAGTGCTCCGCGTAACATATTATTAAACTTTTTCCGAGATCCCACAGAAGAGGGAACAAAGAGAAACCTACTTTTTGTGCGTCTGAAAAAGTACTGTAATTTATTTCCCCTTGGTGCAATATTTACCGCTGTCCATTACTACAGTTCGCGACCGAATATAAGTCACGGCCGTCCATCTTTTTTTTCTACAACCGCAACGCGCAAGGACTCCATATTATTAACTTTTTTCTCAGAATAGGTACTATATCTAATACCTCGATAGAATTTTTAAAAAGATTATTTTCCTTTACAAACTACTTATGAATTATTTTTAAAAGCACAAATTTATACGTTTCTGCATAGTGGTAACGTAATTCTGAAAAAGTTTCCAACTCACAGTCAACTCAAAATTGAGATAAATACTTTGGAATTGATTCCTGTAAAAAGGTAACATTACCTAAATGCCGCATCACAAAATAAATAATTTCTTCTTTAAAAATATACAAGTAGGTACAATATTATTGTGTCGAATTAAGGATTAAACTTTAAATTCCATATTACGAGTAGCTTATTGGCGTAAAACGCTAAAGTATAAAGTACATGTGAATGTTTGCGTAGTTGAAAGCGTGAAGTGTTGTCACAAGCTGAAGGCGGACGTCCGCCGGCGCCGCATCGCTAATGCGACTTGCACTTAGCCGTACTTGGCTCAATCACCAGAACATACTTAACATGTGACTAAGTACTTTGCTCATGAAAGCCCTGTCCCATTCGGTCTATTTAAAATATTAGCCGATGTCTGCCATTTTTAACCCCTGACCTAAAAAGAGGGGTGTTAGATGTTTGACGTGTGTATCACTGTGTATCTGTCTGTGGCATCGTAGCTCCTAAATGAATGAACCGATTTTAATTTAGTTTTTTTTTTGTTTGAAAGGTGGCTTGATCGAGAGTGCTTTTAGCTAAGTTTGTTCTTAGCTAAGTAGGTATAATCATATCAGATAATTCATGAAAATCGGTTCAGCCGTTTGAAAGTTATCAGCTCTTTTCTAGTTACTGTAACCTTCACTTGTCAGGGGTGTTATAAATTTTTGATTTACACTTGTGCTCAAATTTTTAGTGTCATTTAGTTTTCTTAATAATTTTACCCTATTTGTGCTTCCATAGCTCACCATACATCTAGATACTACCACCTTATAAGTACCATAGAGTAATATATAGCAGTTTAGACGAGCCTCGTCTAGAAAATCTTAAAGGTATCCATGAACTACCTACTTTCCATTAGGAAAGTGGCTATAAAACTGCTGGGTAGAAGTGTCTAGTATTGTTAGGTTATAATAATTATGAAAAAAGCTGTGTTAGCCTAGTGGTTAGGACGTCCGCCTCCTAATCGGAGGTCGGGGTTCGATCCCAGACACGTACCTGTAACTTTTCGAAGTTATGTTTTTTACTACAACATTTTATAGTTCTATTATCATCGTTAACTAAAAAGCCACATTTTTTCATCTCTATACCTCCCTGATGCCTACTGGCGCGTTTAATTTTGAGCTTTATACCTATATTTTTAACTATCTTTGTTTTACTTAAAGACCTCGTTTAATTTTTTCAAAAATAATATATTAAATTCGCAAAAGCCTCAGTCTAGAAAGGCTATCTAAAAGCAAGTAGCCGCTCTTTAGTATGCATGAATCAAGCGCGCGGTCGCCCGCCGTGATTGAAACTAAATCCCGCGGAACACCGGTTACTGCCAACCTGATTACTGCCCACAACATCGCAGCTACATGGATTAGGGAATTCCTGTTCAGTACCTACTATCTACGAAAGAGCTGGATGTAGTTCCATATAACCTGCCGGTCGAGCTGAATAAGCCTGACACATACCTACATTATCCCTACTAATCCCTAAGTTGATATATTATAAGTATTAATTTACTAATCTCTACTAATATTATAATTGTGAATTTTGAATGTATCCTTCGTAATATTTAGGAACATTCTGCGAAAGACTTTTCCGAAAAAACTTGACAAAAAGTTTCATATTATTTAGAGAACTTTTTGAGATTTGCACAATTAAATAGACCATGAGGCCTGCTAACTTGCCGTGTGCCATCATAGTCAAGACCCTTCCACGGGTTCAGAAAGTAAATCCTATGTTGATGACAAGCATACCTATTAGCACCCATATTATAAATGCGAAAGTGTGTTTGTGTGCTGGTTTGTACTTTAATTACGTCGCAACAGAGCAATTATGAATCAACGTGATTTTTGCATGGACGACAAAGGCTACTCTTAATCCCGGAATATTAAAGAGATGGGATTTTTGAAAACCTACTAAATCTACGCGGGCATCAGCTAGTATAAAATCACCTGGTGAGAACGCAAAACTACCAATTCCAATAATATTCAAATCTATATAACATATTCTTAAGGCTCTGATATTAAGCTGGAGCCTGGAAGTAGGTCAGGTGTGGTAAACAGATTTTGCATAATGTGAGTCGACATTAATACAGCTACCGATGAATCTGACTTCGAGAGAGATTTTTCGATAAGAAGAGGTTATAGGTTAGTTAAGTTTCTTAGGTTCCTTTTTAAGGTTTCGTACCCGAAGGGTGCAAACGGGTCCCTATTACAACTTGACCGATTAATTGAATGCTGTGGGATGGCACTCAGAAAGCAAATTTTAGGTTTATTTATAACTAGATTTTTGAACGCGACGATTTTGATTTATAAAAAATCTCGTTGGAATCCAATGTTTTCCAGGCATACATTTTCCTATATTATGTCTTACAAACTCTAGAGGCTAGAGAGAAAGACTCTCCCTGCAGGTCTCGTCTTGGGTTTGATGATGTATTAATAACCTTAGTCCACACTAATATTAAAAATGCTAGCTTTTCACTAGCCGTGCGTTTAACCGATTTTGATGAAATTCGGCACAGAGATAACTTGCATCTCGGGGATGGACATAGGTTATTTTTAATCAAAGAGTTGCTACAGGATTTTTAAAACCCTAAATCCACACGGGCAGAGTCCGGGCATCATCTAGCTAATAATAAAAAAAAAATATCTTAAAATCGCTGACAAAATTTTTGTATAAGTATGCAATTTTGTCATGGTTAGTCTTTTAAAGTCTCTATTGGGCCAAATACAGCCAAAGTGCATTATATTCCCATTTGAAAACGACGCCGGCGGACATCCGTCTTCAATTTTCAGTTGCAACGGGAATTTTTTTTCACTATTGCATAGGATTTAAAAAATTATGCAACAGAAACAATAAAGTGAAGCTTTTTAAGAAAACGTTTATAGAATTAGACTCTAAATAGCAAAGAGTAACAAAAACCTGTTATTATTTCACAAAAAATTTCAACCCGCCACCTATTACGGTTCATGAGATATAGTTATCTGACAGACATACAAACGGACAGCGGAGGTTTAGTCGTGGTTGTAGAGTCTCGTTGGTTTCCTTTCGGTTACGGAACCCTAATAAACGGACAAAAGTACGTACTTAGTTCTTGTAAAGTAGTAAGTAAAATTTTCACATCCTTCTTCTTACGGCGTGATATTAAATTGGCATAATATGGAACTGGGTCAGGCTTGGCAAATAGTTTGAGCGTAATGCGAGTCGACATTACCGCCTTTGATCGTTGAAATATATTGCTTTGCTTAACGCTGCGCTTACTTCTATTAACTTTTTTGAATATTAATTGAAGTGGTCGTTTATCAGGAGTTTGATTTACAGTCAAACGTTTTTCAGAAAAATTTAAAACATATGGGAATATGTCGATTTATTTAATCAAATATTTTTCAGGATATACATTATAAACATTAGTATAGCCAAAACTATCCAGGAGATAAAAACATGTAGCTAATAGTGGTGTCTGTTTGAGTGCTACGATGCTATAGATAAACAAGCAAAGTGGTCAAACTTATGACATCCTTCTCTTTGCGTCGCGTAGGACTGAAAAACGAAAGTTTCAACTATATCCACTTGGTATCTAATCTAAACATAATATAAATAGCCTTGGTGTTATGAATTTAGTAAAGGTTTATTCATCGTAGTATGGGCGCAGTATAGAGACACAGAGTCTAACACCTTTGATTTCGTGGTAAGTGACGACCATGACCCTTCAACATGACCCTAACGACGTAGGCCAGTTCGGATCGCTACTTTATCCTGTACATATAATTTACCGCACGTTTGTTCTGGCTAGACGGTTTCGTCGAACCTCTGTATGTAATTAAAACAGGATGACCCAGAACGCTAGCAAAAACTTAACTTTAGTATTATAATTATACTACCTTAACACAATCCAATGCCAATAACCATTTGCCTTATCTTGTAGTTTCAGTGATTTAGTGTTTTTCAAACCCGCATTGTATAGCGTGCAGAACTCGGGTCAATGCCCCACCTACGAGTTTTTTTGACATTGACCTCGAGTGACCTATTTACGGAACGTTCGGTGATCTCTAGCGTCAGTGAGATGTTTTATTGGCAATATATTGTGAATTTTTGAAAAATACAGGATAAAAAAATCGTAGTTTTTTTTATGGTATCTTATCAGTTATCATCAGTAGGTACTATTATTACCTGTCTTCGTTTTTGTTAGTATTCTGGTATCTTTAGTCAGTGGTATAGGTAAGTGCAGCCAAGTACAGTTAAGTGCAAGTCACATTAGCCATGCGGCGCCGGCGGACATCCGCATTCAGTAGCAACAACACTTCATGCTTCCAACATGCTTGGTGCTTCCAACTGCACTAAACTTCCGGCGTGTTAGGCGGTTACCACAAAATATCGTTTGAACTTGCCTTAAAATTCTAAGATATTGAAGTTTTTATGTAGGTAAAAACAGTACAGATAACAGAAAAAGTTAAAATTATTCTAAAATGCTTATTTAGAGTATTCTAACTTAGAGTTATAGCATTTTATACGTGATTTGAGGAGTTGGCGAAGAAAACGGTGTATAGCAAAATTGAAATTTACTGTGATTGTTCTGTTTTGATCAGAATCTTTACAAGAGCACTAATAATTGTCCAGCAGTGCACGTCTATCAGTCGATGTAATTATCAAAATAACGAATTTTGGACCCAGACTTTGCTTGGAAGTCATTCATATTCCGTGATCAAAATAGGGGGCCAAAAACGTCCAGATTACAAAAAAATTTTTTGATCAGAAGTGTATTTACACCGTTTTGTTAGCCAGCTCTTAATTTTATCTGCATTTTTACGCCTAAGCTAGAGATTGATTTAAGGAAATTCTTTGAAATGTTTTAGGAGCTAATATTATAATTAGTTGATATTTTGATTGAAAGTCAGTGAGTATGTAAAGAATAATTAGTAAGACCTCATATTAAATGAATAATAGGTCATATACAAGATTACTACGCTTACATATATTAAATAAATCCTTAATAATAGATAGGTAATTTATATTCATGTATGTATTTATGTAGAAAGTTAGTGTTGTACAATAAAACACCACCCGTGCTGTTTCTGAACGAAGAATCCGAGTCCGTTCAGTGCTAAATGGATTTATTGTCTGTAAATTTTCACGTAGATGTTGCTAATTAGTTTCATTCTACGGGAGCAAATTATTTATTGTTCAATGTTGGAAAACGTATAGTGCAGTTTTGTACGTCTAGCAGTTAGCTAAAGTACAATACGCTTTTGTGTCAGTAGTGTTTCTCGATGTATTAAATAAAAGAACGCTCTGGGTATCTATTATATGACTATAATAATATTCAATTCATCATTATCATCATCATCAGCTCACTACTGAGCGCGGCTCTTTTCTCAGAATAAGAAGGATTTGGTCATAGTGACATAGTCTACTACCACGGTGGCTATTTAAAAGTTTGTAAATATTTGAGAAAATTTATTTGAACCAAAATGTTTTTATACTTTCTTTTTTATAACGAAAAACCAAATTTAAAAATGTATATTTGTATTTTAATAGGTATAGATAGTACAATTTATTATAATTATTATTAATATACAAGTAACAAAAGCTCGATATCTTTTTTTTGTTTTCCATCAATTTTTTTTTTAAAGAATATTAGCCATGCTAATCATGACTAATACTCCCCTTTCCACTCCAACTAAGCGTAAAGCTTGTGCCAGGAGTGGGTACGACAATAGTGCAACGGGTGGGGTTTGAACCGCCGCCGACCTCTCGGAATCCAGTCCGCTCCTCAACCGTTGAGCTATCGAGGCTCGCTACAAGGCCTAATTATAAAAATACTTTTCGATATGAATATATTCTCTGATTATATGAAGTGTAATGCAAGTCAGCCTATTTATATGTATGTAGTTGTGGGCAGTAATCAGTCGGTAGCTAGCGGTGTCCCATAGGATTTAGTTTCAATCATGGCGGTAGGCGCGCGCGAGGATGCATGCATACTAAACAGTGTTAAACCTAGATAAGTCTAGAAAAACTTACTACCCTGTTCTCGACGTAGATAAGTCGAATTCTCTGCCTTGTATGCCTAAATACCGAGCGTTTTATCATCTTATTTTATGCGATGCGTGGACCTCTAAATTGGTCTGGCCTAACACTTAGAATATTTTTGTTTCGGGACACTACGGGTATTTTATTTTGACTTAGAATTTTTAACTTTCATGCTAATGGAGACTTTGGCAGGAAAATTCCATAAAAGTTATTCGGGAGAACAGGTCAGTTCTTAATCTTTAAATACAATAAGAATTATGATCGCAATCAAGAAAAAAATTACTTCTTGGTTGAAATACCTAGGTACAAATACTTACTTCAGCATAACTTTATAAGTGAAAATTAAGAAATCAACTTCCCACGAAATAAATTCTGTTCGTATTAAAGAAAATATGTTTTTATTAAACACGAACCTTGAGCGGTGCGAGACCTAAATTACTTAGTCGTTGGCAAGAAATTAATTTTTGCTTACAACAGATTTCATAAACACCAGTAGGCAAATAAAGCGTTGTTGAAGGCAAGTGACTGACTGCGGCAATTAACAGGCGTTGGTCGAACAAAGGAGCCTCTTAGTTACACTTAATTAAAAAACAGGAAAGAGGCGTGAAAAGTTTTTTCTTAAAAAAATATGGCGAGCGAAGGAGCGCAATTGTGAATAATAGTGGAAATGTGAAAACAATAAATTTTTATCCATTGTATGTAACTACTGAAAAGAGTGCTTGAGTTTTCATTATTCCATTGTATGTCAATCTACTGTACTGTAAAAAAGGGGTTATTGTTATTTGAGACAATGAAATTTAGAGTAGTAGGCTGAATTGTACTAACCTATTTATATTTTAGTAAGTTATAATTAATCAATGATCGTCATCATAGACGACCCATTGCTGGCTCATCACTGAGCACGAGTCTCCTCTCTGAATGAGAAGTGCTTAGCCCACGCTGGCTAAGTGCGGATTGGCAGACTTCACACACCTTTGAGAATTCCTATATTATATGGAGAACTCTCAGTCAGGTTTTCTCCCGATATTTCCCTTCACCGTGAAAGCAAGTGATACTTATTTAATTACTTAAAACGTACACAATTCTTAAAAGTTAGAGGTGTGTGCCCGGCTAGGTCTATCACAGTTTTTTTTACATAGTCAATGCTTGGTAATAATTTTTAGGGTTCCGTAACCAAATTGCAAAAACGCAACCCTTATAGTTAAAATAAAACTCAACTCAACGACAACTATGACTATAGGTATATAGTACTGCGGTCAATAGGAAAGAAAATTACCCTAACCTGAGAGAACCGACTCTGACATACCTACTAATTATCTTCTCATCCATTTATTATTTTAGATCGTAATAGGTACTTAGGGTCGATTTACTTATATCCTAAGTCTAACCAAAATCAATTACTAAACTATAAAATTCAAAATTATTTAAGCACATTTTATAAGAAGATAGAGAATACTTCAACAAAAGTTTATAATACTAAATAGGAGAATAACCTCATGTACCTACTCATATTCCTAGTTTACATAAAGTATAGGAGAATTCAAGTGCACAACAGCCTCTGCGCCTATGGTAAAATTTCCTCTAAGTTTAGTTGCTTTAATTTTCCGGGCGCAGTGTAGGCACAATGGAACGTGGCCTGCAGCCATCATTACCGTGGGTATGCGAGTGAGCCAAGTCTTTCATTCCTCATTCTGCGCTGCCAACTTCGTTGTGCGATGCGTGAATGCTTTTCGGGATATTAAAAAGTCCCATTTCTATTATGTAAGGATATTTAGTTGTTCGCATTCAGAATAATATGCTCGTTGGAATAGATCCATACTAAGTATAGTATTATAAATGCGAAAGTGTGCCTGTCTGTCTGTGTTTAATTTTATCGATTTAACCAAAATTCTTTTTTTTTCAATAGCGAGCATACGAGCATGCGGGTCACCTGATGTTAAGTGCCCACCGCCGCCCATGAATGCGTTGCCGGCCTTTCAGGAATTTGTTGGTCCGCCCCTTGAAGAACCACCTGTTGTAACCTAGTGGGAACCCCGCCGATGAGAGTTGATTCCACAGTTTGCATGTGCGTGGAAAAAAGGATCTGGCATAACGGGCGGTCGAAGTGCACCAGGCACCAAGGTGGTGAGGGTGAGCAACTTTGTATTTCAATATTCACTCGTTTAAATACTACCCTTACAGTTTTATTATAAGTATAGATTAGAAGAAACAGGTACCTACTAATTTGTGAAATGACTTAATTGCCTCTCTGAAGTGGTTAATTTTTTTAATTTCTTTTGTACCTAATCATACCTCTAACAGCAATGTGAAATGGTGATTGTGTTGTGAAAGCTGTTATAATCACTCGTCGTGATGTTACAGTTAAAAACTTAATTACTTTCTAATTATCATAAACTGCTTTCTTTAAATAATATATGAAATAAAGGGTGTAAATTAAATTTATTTTCGTTTTCGTCATTTGTAAAGCATGGCCGCGCCAAAGTTGTCGCATTGCTTTGAATTAAATTTCTTACTTCTCAAAATATTGGGAATTTGGCCAGGCAAGAATCCGCACAGATACTACAAATACTATGCGATTTTTATTCTCTGTCTTATTTGTTTTTGTTACAATTCATTTATGATTGTCAATATCTTTTTTACACCGATGATAGTTGAAAAAATGATCCTAGAAATCGTCTTTTTGTTTACTCAATTCACAGTAATTGGCAAAGTTTTCATGATTTATCATAAGCGAAAGAATCTTTTAGCTGCTTTAGCTGTACTAAATTGTGAATCTTTTAAATACAAAGATGAAGAAAGCAAAGAAATTATCGAAAGACACGTTTTAAAGTACCAAATGGGTTGGAAAATATACATGTCTTTAGGGCAGATTGCGTATTTTGCGAAAGTGTTTATGCCGATCTTAATGCATTTGATATTCAATTCGGCAGTGGAATTGCCGATATGCAAGTACAGTTTCTTGGACGATGAACTTGTCCATCGTTATTTTATATTTTTGTTCATATACCAGTCAGTTGCATTGTACTTCAATATGATGTTCGATTTAATTATCGATGCGTTGATCGCTGGATTGTTGTATATGGCAATCATACAGGTTAAAGTGGTAAAACATGACCTGAAAAATTTAAGAATTATTAAAAAGAAAAATAGCTTTTCAGAGGAAGATGAACTTCAATTTACTTTACTCAATAAATATTTGAAGCATTATGAAATAATACTAAAGTAAGTTGTCGATAGATGTAGGTACGTAATAAAAATATTTAATTTACTCATACCTAATTATTATGCTTTTCAGTTATTGCAACCTGGTTCAAGACATTTTGGGGATGGCAATGTTTGTTCAATTTTCCTTCACATCGGTTATGATTTGTATCATATTATGCAGATTGCTTCTGGTAAGAAATAAAAACACTGGACACAATATAAAACCGGAACAATGTGAGTCGGTTTTGCACGCCAAGGATTTCGTAACATCGTGCAACGCTTTTTAGTTTTTTTTTTTCACATATTAAATCCACGTGGATAAAGTTGTAGACATATTTTTTTCGTACAGAGATAGATTGCATCTTGGAGACGGGCACAGGCTATTTTTATTCCGGAAAATCAAAGACGGGAAATCCCACGGGATTATTCAAAACCCATATCCACGCGGACGAAGTCGCAAGCATCATCTAGTATGAATACCAAAAATGTAAATCTTTCCTCCTAAAAATATCACGCTCTCTAGACGAGTTGAAAAACGGCTTTAATTTATTCTTATATTTTCAGCCGTGGACAATAGATTTTGGTTTGTTTATTATTACTTATCTGTGTTTGATAAATTCAGAAATATTTCTACCATCCTGGCTTGGAACAGAGCTGAATTACGAGGTTAGTCCTGTTTTAAGAGTCAACTATTATGGTAACTAGATAATCCGTTATAGCCTTATGGTTAAGACGTCCCCCGACCACCCGGGTCGGGGTACCATCCCGGGCACGCACCTCTCTTGCATTAACGGTAAAAGAAAACATCGCGATGATTTCTTTCACCCATAGAAACCTCCATACCTGAGATAATGCCTCAAAATCTGTCGATCTGTACTTAGCCAGAGTGTAGACTATGGCCAAAACTTTCTCATTCTCAGAGGAGACCCGTTCTTTGTAGTGTGCCGGCTTGGGGCTGGGTTGATCATGATGATAATGATAGTGGCTAAAAGATATCTATAATACATATTATAAAAAGACTTGTCCTGACTGCCTGACCGATTTATCTAGACACAGTAAAAGCCGCTGGCGCGGGCGTTAGAAACTTTTTGACAGCATTATATAAGTTCCTTTTATGGCGCTGACTTAGATTTTTGGAAATTGTACTCCCTCACCGATTTTCAAAAATTCCACTCAAGCGAAGCTGGGGTGGGTCTAGTTATATTAGGTATACATACCTACTTTCTGATGAATGTCTCTCATATTATTCGTGTTTAACCCAGAGTGCTGATCTAGTCTCGGCGGCTTACAATAGTGAGTGGATACCAAGATCGGAGCGTTACAAACGAAGCCTTAAACTTTTCATGACGCGGGCGACCACTAGCATCACGATCACAGGCTCGAGGATCTTCCCACTAACACTTGATACCTATATTTCGGTAAGAAAATAAGTTCAATAGTGGTATTAGATACGCGAAGGTAGTACTTTTCTTGTTATTTCTATAACATCTATATTCGGAAATGGCAGGATTCAATGGCAAAATATGAAACAGTAAAATGATGATATATTTTTTCAGATTGTGAAGCTCGCTTATTCATTCTTTACTCTCGTCCGGAATTTTCAAGATCCGAAAGAGAATTAAGCATCGATCAAGCAATCAATTTATAATAACCACTTTTTATGATGGTGTTTACTTGAGGAAGAAAAAACTTCAAGGAAAATTCTTGATAATTTTAAATAAGTACAACCACATTATTTAAAATTACAGAACCGGCAGGATTCGAACCTGAGCTGCGTCCCTATTGGGTATTACGTTTCGTGCCCGGAGCGCCTTTGACCACTAGGCCACAGCCGTGGTTCACTTACACACTATTTTCATTATTATCCAGAATTTTGGCACTGGCGCAGATATTTTAGACATATTATATATGTTTTTGTTTATCCTGCCAGTTCTGCTCATTCAATTTATATGTCACAAAAAATTAAAACGTTATCAGTTTATTTTATTTAGTAAATACGACTATTAGTCGCCGTTTAAGTTTTTAGTCGCCGGCAAAATAATTTCCATTTAAACTGTAATAATATAATTATTGTAGATAGATATACTTAACTGTAAACATATGTACCTATTTGATATCAATGCGCATAATAATAAAATAAATCCGTTAGTGTATCTGTCTGTCTTTTATTTTTTCTATCTGTTAAACCGCTTATGTTAAAATTTGGTACAGAGATTGCTTGCATCCCGGAAAATCAAAGAGTTCCTATGCGAATTTAAAAATCAACATCGATGCAGACAAATCGGCGGGCATCATAATATCTAGTACGTACGTAACAGTACGTAATTATTAGACGAAGTAGGTATTTAATAATTTGTGAAATGACATAATTAACTCGCCAAAGTGGTTAATTTTTTAATTTTGTAATCATGTCGCTAACACCGCTGTGAAACGGTGATTATAAAGCTGGTGTAATCACATGTCGTGATGTTACAGTTAAATATCTTATTACTTTCTACTTATAAACGGATTTCCGCTGCAAAATATTATGCAGCAAAAGACATCGATAACGAATGTAAAAATGTTTATTTTCATCATTTGAGAAGCATGGCTACGCCAAAGTTGTCGCATTGCTTTAAATTAAATTTCTTTTTTCTCAAAATATTAGGGATTTGGCCAGGCAAGAATTCGCACAGATACTACAAATACTATGCAATTTTTATTCTCTGCCTTACTTTTTTCAGTTACAATTCATTAATTGTTGCCAATATTTTTTTCACACCGATGATAATTGAAGAAATGATCGTAGAAGTCGTCTTTTTGTTTACTCAATTCACAGTAATTGGGAAAGTTTTCATGATATATCTTAAGCGTAAGAAACTTTTAGCCGCTATAGATGTATTAAATTGCGAATCTTTTAAAAGCAAAGATGAGGATAGCAAAGAAATTATCGAAAGACACAATTTTAAGTACAAAATGGGGCGGAAAATATATATGTCTATAGGACAGATCTCGTATTTTGCGAAAGTGTTTATGCCGATCTTAATGCATTTGATATTCAATTCGCCATTGGAATTGCCAATATGCAGATACAATTTCTTGGACAGTGGAATTGTTCAACGTTATTTTACAATTTTGTTCATTTACCAGTCAGTTGGATTGTACTTCAATATGATGTTCAACTTAACTATTGATTCGTTGATCGCTGGATTATTATATATGGCTATAGTACAGGTTAAAGTGGTAAAACATCATTTAAAAAAATTAAGAATTCTTAAAAAGAAAAATAGCTTATCAGAGGAAGATGAACAATTCATTTTACTCAATAAATATTTGAAGTATTATGAAATAATCCTAAAGTAAGTTATCAAAAAATATTAACGATAGGTTAAATACGTAATAAAAATACTTAATTTATCTATCCATAAAATTATGTTTTCCAGTTACTGCGATCTGGTTCAAGACATCACGGGAATGATAATGTTCATTCAATTTTCCTTCACATCTGTTATGATTTGTATTATATTATGCAGATTACTTCTGGTAAGAAATAAAAACACTGGACACAATCTACATATACTAATCAATAAAATTTATGTCTGGCTGTAATTTCGAAATACTTAACTTTATTTGCACCTTATTTGAACTGGTACAGTTCAGTATCTGTAACAGAATCACAAATTTTGTCTGTTTGAATGGGCTAATCTTCGGAACGGCTGAACCTATTTTGACGGGACTTTCACAAATTAACTAAGGACTAACATGAAACAGGGGAGTTAACTTTTTTTACCTATTTACACCGTTCCTCCTAGCTTTCTGAACCGATTTTCGTAATTTCGAAAATGTTTCATAAAAAATTTGGATTCCAACTCCTCAATTTTGATGCTGCAGTGGACCTGACCACCAAAGCTGATGCGATTAAAAACTGATTAAATACCAAGTAAAGACTTTGTCGTTGACCTCGAGGAACCAACTCCTCAACCCTGACGATGTAAGGAATTGCATTCCAAAACCTGGTGATCCCACGGGATTTATAAAGGATCACCCGTTTAAATGTTTTTAAGAAATCTGGTATAGAAATACCTTGCATCCCGGGGATGGGCTATTACGGATAGGCTACTTTGTTTTGGAAAATCAAAAGTTCCCAAAGGATTTATAAAACCTAAATCCACGCGGGTGAAGCTGCGGGTATTATCTGGTAATTAATAATTATTATAGTTCTTTACTTGACACGTTTTTTTGCAATATTTTGATAATGTTGTGAATAGGACAAGTTATAGCTTCATCATTTTCCGTGGCTTAGTTTTGTATAAGAAGTTAGGTTCTTTGAGTATAAAATTCTGTGGCTCGACTTATTATTTCCCTAAAAAAATTTCTGATAAAAATATTGCGATCTCTAGACAAGTTACTTAGTTGATAAAGGGCCTTAATTTTTTCATATTTTTTCAGCCGTGGACAGTAGATTTTTTCTTGTTTCTGATTACTTATCTGTGTGCGATAAATACAGAAATATTTGTTCCATCCTGGCTTGGAACTGAGCTGAATTACGAGGTTAGTCCTGTTTTATGGTTAGCTATAAATAGTAGGTAGATAAGCCGCGATAGCCTAATAGCAAAGACGTTTGCTTCCTAATCGGGAGGTCAGGGATTCGATCGCGGGAACGAACTTTTCGGAGTTATGTGCGTTTTGAGCAGTTAAATAATGATTAAATAGCACTTAATTTAATATTGACGGAAAACATTACGAAGAAACCTGTATGCCTTAGAGTTCTCCATAATGTTCTCCAAGGCGTGTGAAGTCTGCCAATCTGCACTTGGCCAGCGTGATAGACTAAGACCAAACCGTCTCATTCTCTGAAGAGTTCGGTGCTCTGTATTGAGCCGGCGCGGCAATGGGTACATATGAATATTGATGAAGATGATGATGATGATAGTAGTTAGTCGATATCTAACCATATAAAGAGACTTGTCCTAACTGAATGTCTGTCAATGCGCAGTACAAACCACTGACGTTTGAAACTTGTAATTTTGACAGTATTAAGTTCCTTTTATGATGTAGGCGTTTCACTAAGATACTAAGATAGGACTTTTAGAAATTCCACGCATTGTGGGGGTTTAATAGGAGACTTGGGTTTTAGGGCAAAAATGAAGAAGTAAATAAGTAAGTACGAGTTTCAGGATTTTCTAAAATTTCATCCCCTCATCGATTTTCCAAAATTCCACTTGAACTAAGCTGGGGCGGGACCCACCTAGGTATATTATACATATTTACTTTCTGATTAATGTCCTTCATGTAATTCGTGTTTATTTTCGCAGAGTGCTGAACTAGTCTCTGCGGCTTACAGTAGTGAGTGGATACCAAGATCGGAGCGTTTCAAACGAAGCCTTAAACTTTTCATGACGCGGGCGACCACTAGCATCACGATGACAGGCTCGAGGATTTTCCCACTTAGCCTTGATACTTATATTTCGGTAAGAAAATAAATTCACTTGAGGTATTTGATAGCCTGTAGAGATTCAATTATCAAATAGAAATGGCGTGGGTGGAAACCTCTGTAGGCGCGTTGGACGATTTTAAAATGGGTAAAATGTTCAAAGACGCGTCACCGACATGCTAATGTTGAATAAATGGTTGTTACTAAAGTAATCATCATCATCATCATCATCAGCCTGTGGAGTCCACAGTTGGTCATAGGCCTTTCCTAAAGAGCGCCACCACAAATTATGAAGTTTTAATTTTTTATACTACAATTAATATAATTATCAAAAAAAAAAATTTATACTTACTACAATTAATTTAACTATCCAAAAAAAACTCACTGGTGAAAGTTTTAAGTTTTCACATCTGTTGACGATTGGCTTTAAAAAGAGCCGAGTTTCTTGCTACCGTTCTTCTTGGTAGGAAAGGCATTCCGAACTAGTTGCCAGTGGCCAAAAGTACCTACATGTAAAAGTTTAATTGAATTACAAATATTTTTAATTATTTATTTATTTAATCCCATTTTTAATTTTTTATTATTTATTAATTTAATTATTTATTAATTTATTTAATCTCACTGTCAATTTTTTAATCATCATAATGAAATAATATTAAATTGATGATTTTTTTCAGATTGTGAAACTTGCGTATTCATTCTTCACTCTCATCCGGAATTTTCAAGATTCGCAAGAGAGTTAAGCAGCGATGAAACAACTAATTCTTAAATTTTATGACCGTGTTGTACTAAACTTCAAGGATTTTTTAATAAGTAGGTACATATCAAAAATTGCAGAATCGGCAGGATTCGTACCTGCGGTTCTCTTGGGTAGGTATTTCGCCCGGAGCACCTTTGACCCTTAGGTCACGGCCACGGTTCACTTACATTATCTAGAATTTTGGCACTGGCACTGAAATTTTTGGTATACTTATATTTTTGTTAATTCTGCCGGTTCTGCAATTTGATATGTATTTAAAATTATTTAGAAACAACCAATACTTTTACGTACCTAAATAAATTAATGTTATTTACGCACATAATAATATTATATACCCGCTGTATGAACCTTGTAAGTGTTGAAATAGTAATATAATATATCTTCACTTTAGATACTCTCACACACACACTCTACATACTATACCTAACTTACGTAACGTCCTTTCTTGTGTAACTACCTACATTATCATTGCATTAGACAATAAAGTTAAAAGAATGCTTTTATCTATAATTTATTTCTTTTTATTCAAAGATAATGCTTATATGTTAATTTTCATGCTAAAAGCGATAACTTTATTCTCCCCGTAAGTACATTCCAATTTTCATAATTTTTACAAATGTTGTAGGTAAATATAATGAAAAACTTTGCTCGTACGCTTGCTTATGTCAAAGGTTCTAGCGTCTAAATATCCATATTTTTGACCTAAAATGTTTCTTGGACTTTGGAAAAAAATATGAAAAAATTTACAACTACACTATCCACTTAAGTCTTCTTAAACTTATCAGGTACTTATTTTATTTGAGACCAAGAAAACGTCTGTACATTTTAAAGAAAAATCGTCGATAAAGCTATAAATCTTTTTCACATATAAACCGAATGTGCAAAGTCAAAGTCGTTAAATCGAAGGACGTTACTGCTTATCTGGCGCTAAGTCGACATATTTTCTCTCTAATATTGCTTTTCTATTGCAGTAGGTATCGCAAAAAAACAACAAAAAAGATTTAATTTAAAGTGTTAGCATTGCCTCTGATATTTACATATTTTTTGTGAATTTCAAGTAGATATAATTGGACCTAGTCAAGTCAAAATGAATAAATCTACTATTCTTTACTATTCTTAAAAAATGAGTTCAGTAATGAATTCGCAATTATTAGAAACTCCAAATATGTATACATTAGCAACTTATTAAAATTATTAAGAATGTGTGTATACTCTGAAACAAGGAGTACAAACTGGATTTTAAAATAATTTTATTTAATTTTTGTTGACCCATGAACAATTACAATTCAAACTTCATTTTTTCGAAATCAGTTGTAATGTATCGTTAGTCCAGTCTGTTCATTATTTCACAAGGCAGACAAAGTGCAAATTCACCCAAGTAGATAATATGGAGACTTCGCTTCGCTCGGTCAATAAATTTCTCCATTTTATCTAAGAAAATGCTATTCACTGGTTGATATTCATTGAACGACCTAAAGTACCATAGTTTCGAAATAGAGACGAAGAATTTTAGCAAGATCATTCCCCAACTCGACCCCTGCAATTAAAACGCACCCAAAGGGATGCACCGCTTTCGAAATTGCAAACACGTTCATTGTTCTAATCTACTCTGAAATCCACAAGAACGTTATACTGAATGATAATGTTTTCTACTCAAGCTTGATCTTTTTCTGCTTTGTAAGTCTGAAGAGATAGTTCAAGCGGTAAGGGTCAAATAATGTTGGTCATTTTTAGGCTCGTAGAGGAAGCTATCTTACCTTATACTTGATTAAAATATTAATTTCTTACCTAGTGGTAATTCAGCATGGCACACCATGTCCAGCGTGTAAAATTGAAAATCTCTCCATCTTTGGAAGTCTGTTAATGATTTGTATTCTAATTGGTTTATGAATTCAGGATGTATGTGTGCTAGTTTATCTTGTAGACGTAGATTCATTTTGCAAAGATCTTCGTGACATGTAAATAGATGGCATGACAGTGGTGTGAAAACTTGGCTCGCGTGTAAAATTAGTTAAATAAGGCCCTTAATCTCTACCCTTTAAATGGAGACATGTCTTTGCTTTAAAACTGAGAGAGTTCGTTAACTTAGACACTCACGCTCGCCATCTAATTAATTTACGGTTTGCGGTTAGTTAAGAAAAATTGTATGCACTAAGTCACCGTGTAAAAAGACAATGCCGTTTTAAACTTCTTACTAAAGACCCTAAAACAATATTACATAAGTTTTAATAAAACTTTCTTTTTAATACAGTGGGTATTAAAATGTACTTCATACTTTTTTCATAGAAAGTCTTATTAAAGAAAATACTTAATGATAGCACGTAGGGATATAAAACGCTGCTTATTACGTATTCTCGTAATGACTAACATTCGATAAAGATGGCAATAATAGATACATACTAAGAAATTCTATACTATGCTTCTGATAGCGAATCACTTGCAAACAAAATAATATGACTAAGAAAAATCAAGCCTTACTTTTTGGACATAAGGAAATTTGACAATATTTCATTCTTTTATCCCCTAACTTTTCGCAGTTATATCCGAGTATGTTTTAAGCAATTAAATATGTTTTAAGCTATAGCCGTAAAGGAAAACATCGGGAGGAAACCTGCATGACTAAAAGTTTTTTATACTGCTCTCAAAGGTGTATGAAGTCTGCTAAACAATACTTGGCCGATGTGTGGATTATGGCCTGAACCCTCTCATTCTAAGAAGGAACGTATTCTCAGTAGTGAGTTGATCATGATGATGATCCTCTTATCCTGGTATAACGGCGTACCTACAGACAAGCCTTTCTTTACTACTTGTACAACGACATTCGTTATAAATGTGAAAGACGTAATAATTTATTATTTATCTTTGAAAAGATGTATAAAAAGCATTTTCAAAACACGTCAGTTGTTATTCACGTTATCATCTGATAACAATGGCAGTTACGAGTATGCGTCAGTTAGAGAGCTTATCTATAACCTTATTTTGCTGGAAACTGCTCGGTATATGGCCTGGAGAAAACCCTAGTCGTTTATACAGATTCTATACAATATTGTTCTTATTTTCAACACTGATAATATACGACACAGCACTTGCGGTAAACCTATTTTATACACCGAGAAAAATCGAGATTTTGCTTCAAGAAGTTACGTTCTTCTTCAACGTAATGTCTATCACCACGAAAGTTTTAATGGTAATCTTGTACAGAAAAAGAATCGTAGAGCTTTTAAAAATATTAGACGATGAAATGTTTCACGGAAAATGTGGTGCCACGCGTACTATTTTGGCAGAAGGCACAAACTCTTATATTCGATATAGAAATGTGCTTTTGGTAATGGCTCACTTTGCATACACTTTCAATTCAATTATTCCATTCATTGCGTATTTGATCATACCCGCTTACCAAACAAAATTTCCTACTTCAAACTATTATTTTTTGGACGAAGATACTAAAAAATATTACTTTTCCTTCATATATGGATATCAAGCCTTTGGAATTTACGGATTAATGATGTTTGATGTAACCGTTGATACTTTCATAAATGGGTGTTTATTCTTCACAATAAGTCAAATAAAAGCTTTAAATTATAAATTGAGCAATCTTGAACTAGACAAAAGTATCAAAAAACTATCAAAAAACTTAAAAGAACATGCTCAAATCATGAAGCTTAATGAGTGTTTGAGGCATTACGACTGCATACTAAAGTAAGTTTTACAGCTACTGAAAAAATAAAAAAGTTGCAGCACTGTCCCTACCTTTTATTGCGGTCATTGATTTATTAACCCCCGACCCAAAAAGATGGGTATCTGTGTATCTGTCTGTGGCATCGTAGCTCCTAAACTAATGAACCAATTTTAATTTGGTTTTTTTGTTTGAAAGGTGGCTTGATCGAGAGTGTTCTTAGCTATAATTCAAGAAAATCGGTTCAGCCGTTTGAAAGTTATCAGCTCTTTTCTAGTTACTGTAACCTTCACTTGTCGGGGGTGTTATAAATTTTTAATTTACACTTGTCTTATTAATTTTTGCGGGATATCTTTTTAGGTATTGTGCCAAGTTACAGAATATAATAAATTTTAGTTTGTTTGTTCAATATGCAATGGGAGCGATGATTATTTGTGAACTATCATGTAGCCTACTGTTGGTAAGATCTTTTTATTTGAATGGTATATTTTTACTACAGGCCTAGTATATTTGACAATTAACTAGTATTTTTCGTTTTAGCCATTGACATCAGAAGAATACACGTTTTTGGTGACTTTTTTATCAGCAATGATAATGCAAATCTTTGTGCCAAGTTGGCTTGGAACACAGATTTCTTATGAGGTAAGATCTAACTACTTCTTTACATTGTTGGACCAGGGCACAAGTTTTAACTGACTACGTAATGGTACAAAGCTTAGGATTTATTTTGTTTGTTTGTCTATTTATCGGTTCCCACATAGTTGCCAAGCTTCTTAAAATGTTTAATAAATTAGATTAACCTGGGCCCTTAGCGGTCCGTTATTCATTGGCAATAAGCATTATGATATGACATCTTGTTAAGGCCCAATTTCACCGAGATTTTAAACCCCGTTTAGTTGAAAATTATAATGCTGTCCCTTTTTGGCAGATGACACGCGATTTTGAACAAATAATGTTTGACTAAACTATAATTAATTATTATTGCTTGATGAAATTGGACATAAATCTCATATGGTAGATAAATGACAACCAAATATCTACCCATGCGTTAAAAAAAACTATCGAATCTGGTTACCAAGAGATGCAAAGCATTTTCCTTACTAAATTATTATTATGATGCAATCGTCTGTTGAGGTATTTTTAACAGTACCTAGTAGTCGGGTTTTAAATTTTTAACTTTATCTTTTTGCCTTAATAGTTAGTGTGAATATAAGTACCTAATATGTGGCTTTTTGATTGCTGAGTTCAATGCGGATTCTTATAGAGTCAAGAGTTAGTGTTCGCGGCGTACAATAGCGACTGGATCCCCAGAACGGAGCCATTTAAAAAGAGTATCAAGATTTTTGTAGAGCGCGCTAACACCCCCATTGTGATGGTTGGCTTGAAAATGTTTCCACTATCTCTTGAGATGTTCACATCAGTAAGTACGCATGAGATTTTTAATGTAGAACTAATATTATTTACAAGGCTCACTTAAAGCTCGAGATCATTATCTATCTGCCAGTCAACATAGGTGTAATCTATGCGCGCATTCACACGAAAATATTTTTTTCAAAACGTAAACTATACATAGGTATGGGGTTTGACAGTTAGTTTTACTTACACGCTGCCCGCCCGTGTAAGTCTGTGTGTGTGTATAAAAAGGGTCATACATGGTCCACAGACTTAGAGTGGTTTTTATTCTAGCGTTTTTAGTGTTATAAATTAACTTGTTTTGTAAGCGCCTATACGGGCGTTTTTCCGGGATAAAAAGTTGCCTATGTCAATTGCAAGGACACAAGGTGTACCTCATACAAATCGCTTAAGCAGATGGGTTTTTGGGAATTCCGTGGGAACTCTATGATTTTCTGGGATGGGTTTTTGGGAATCTGGGAACTCTTTGATTTTCTGGGATAAAAGTAGCCTATGTCCGTCCACAGGATATAAGCTAACCGTGCACCAAACGTCAGAATCGGTTAAATTGTTGGACCGTGAAAAGGTAGCAGACAGACAGACAGACACACTTTTGTAATTATAATATTATATTATTTATTTAATTACAGATCATGAAAACGGCTTACTCCTTCATGACCCTTGTAAGAAGCGTGCAGGATCGAGAGGAATTACAATAATCTACACCAAACGTTTTTCTCATTAATTGTTATAGATATTTAATAAAACACTTACTAGTATGTATTTATGTCATTGTAATATGTATATTTGTGAAAACATAATGCTAATGGTGGGTGATGAAAAGAGCTATGCTACGAATATCCCTATGGAGAGATCCGTAGGAGAGCGAGGAGAGGCAATCGCGGAGGTTTGACTAAGCTTTAGGCAATAGTCTTTGATGCACATATTATATTCTACATCGATGGCAATAGTCGATCAAGTATGACGTATAAATGTTAAGTGTTATATGTAGACGTTCTT
This sequence comes from Maniola jurtina, assembly GCF_905333055.1. Lineage (NCBI taxonomy): Eukaryota > Metazoa > Arthropoda > Insecta > Lepidoptera > Nymphalidae > Maniola > Maniola jurtina. The sequence continues at coordinate 11,004,135 of NC_060030.1, forward strand.
TTTTAAAAAAAAAAGAATATTAGGCATGTTAAATGACTAATATTCCCCTTTCCTCTCCAACTAAGCGTCAGGCTTGTGCTAGGAGTAGGTACGACAATAGTGCAACGGGCGGGGTTTGAACCGTCGACCTTTCGGTTTTCAGTCCACTCCTTTACCGGTTGAGCTATTGAGGTTCTATATACGTTCAATTATATACTTGTGAAAAAATAAAGTATGTAAATAATAGAAAACTTCATAGTATTTTGTGAACTGTAAAAACATATAACAATTTATTGTGTCTCTATGCTATGCTATGCTGCAAATACATGTTGTATTTATACAAATTGTAACCAGAACGCTAGCATAAACTTAGCGTTATTTTTATACTACCCTTAACACAATTCTGTCAATAAACATTTGCCTTATTTTGTAGTTTTAGTGATTTAGTATTATTCAAACCCGCAACCTACGACGCGCCATTAACATTGTGTGACCTATTTACGCAACGTTCGTTGACCTCTAGCGTTAGTCAGATGTTTCATTTGCAACCGGCATTCCGAACCAGTGGTAGATGCTTTTGACGATTCAAAAGAACTTGTAAAAGTCTAATTGAATAAAAATATTTTGAATTTGAATTTGAATATATTGTGAACTTTTAAAAATACCGGATTTTAAATTTTTTTTTGTAGTTTTATCTATGGCATCTTATCAGTAAATCATTAGTACTATCACCTGTCTTCGTTTTTGCTTGCATTGTGGTAACACTCTGTATTTTACACAGCATAAGTCTAACAGTTTTTTAATGCCGTTAAAGATTGAATATAACCCATTACCCAATTTGATAAATCCAAGAAACTACAAACGGCGTCATTCCGCTCAGCTAATAGCTACCGACACCTGCGCGAGTACTCGTTAGCGACAACTCCGAATTGGCGTCGATTAAAATTACTAGCGCTATATCGTCGCTACTCTAATTGCTCTGCGTAATGAATACACATTAAACTAACGGTAATTGTGAAATTATAGTTATTTATTAGAAAGTGAAATTAAATATTTAATTAGGAACAACAGTGGTTTTATTTTATTTATATACTTACTAATGTAATTTTTATAAGGACCTATTTTACTTTTTACCGTCCTATCTACCTACTTACCTGTGTACATTGGAATTGTGATGACAGAGGCTTTAGATAGTACACAAAACCACAGCGTAGCAGCAAATCCAGTGCAATGTGTACCGAAGACCGCAGCCGCTAATCAGCGTCGACACACGATGACAGTCTCGATCACGAGTTACCTACTCTGTAAATGCGGCAGATTTTTAGGGTTCCGTAGCCAAATGGCAAAAAACGGACCCTTATGGATTCGTCATGTCTGTCTGTCTGTCCATCCGTATGTCACAGCCACTTTTTTCCGAAACTATAAGAACTATACCGTTGAAACTTGGTAAGTGGATGTATTTTGTGAACTGCATTAAGATTTTCACACAAAAATAGAAAAAAAAAACAATAAATTTTAGGGGTTCCCCCATACTTAGAACTGAAACTCAAAATTTTTTTTTCATCAAACCCATACGTGTGCAGTATCTATGGATAGGTCTTGATAAATGATATAGAGGTTTCTAATGTATTTTTTTCTAAACTGAATAGTTTGCGCGAGAGACACTTCCAAAGTGGTAAAATGTGTCCCACCCCCTGTACCTTCTAAAATAAGAGAATGATAAAACTAAAAATATATACGATGTACATTACCATGCAAACTTCCACCGAAAATTGGTTTGAACGAGATCTAGTAAGTGGTTTTTTTTTTAATTTAAAAAAATACCCGATTACGGAACCCTCGGTGTGCGAGTCTGACTCGCACTTGGCCGGTTTTTTTTAATATATTATTTAGCGTAGTAGGACACGCCGGATATCCGCTAGTACATTATATAAAATAATCGATGATGCATCCAGAACAAACCTCAAAGACCCGATCCGAATACACCCGCTGAAAGGGGAACGCTGTAGTCGCGCCACAAAATGTTTGAACAGTTGTTGAAAACTTTTAGTCAAACGACTCTACTTGGGGACTTTTCTTTCTACACTGAACTGTTTCCAGAGGTCATGTCTTAAACATTGTATAAATGGTAATATTAGATTCATATGGAAACTTTCGCGAAATAAAAATGAAACAGTATTTAAGTACTGATTTACTATTTTGTACGAGTGTTGTTCTTTTCAAATTCTTTGGACCTGTACGTTTTGTTTTACTAAATTTAAGTTAATTTAAGTAGAGACAAAATATTTTTTTCTATACTTTAGACGTACCTATTTGCCCTACTGAATACAAAAAAACATTTTTGAACATTTCCAAGCAAAACAGCCTAATACAGGTACTAAAATTGAGTCCAAAGTTCATGATTTTGAACACGAAATATAAATTTGAACACATTCTCAAACAAAACGGCCTAAAACCAGAACAAAACTTCCAAGTTCTTGATTTCGATCAAACAGTAAAGTTTCAACAGCTTTTCATCTAGTTTTTCGCTCTTCCTGTATTTTATTTCGTGAAATTACACCGCCTTGTTTAACACTTCTCAATGACGTTACTAAAAATCTAGCTAGTTACTAGTATAATAAGCTTAGATCTTCCAACCGGGATTATTAGATATCTAAAATCGTACCACAATAATTACTTTGTATATTTATTGGATCGATTATGACAAAACTATTGTACTTATTAAGGCTTTATTATAATTTGGTCTTATAAATTGGTTCATTATTAAAACGAAGCTTTAAGCGGGCAACGCCGAACAAAACAGTTATATTTTGTTGAGTTTTGTCGTAACGTAAGTCCGTTTTTATATCTTTTCTGCAAAAAAATAGTAGTAAATCATAAAAAAATTGTAGGTATGCGGTTCGTTATAAAACTTAAACAGTATTGTGCTCGAAAAATGTTTTAAGAACTTTGAGAATGAAAACTGCCATTAAAACTATCCAGCTCTGAAACTTGCCGGATCTCTCGTTACAGTTTGTGTACATTGTAGAGTTTGCTAACCGTTATTATGAGGGCTCTTCAATAGTGCTAATGAGAGTGGCCATTACAGGAAAGAAGCAAGAGTGGGGAACTTTGGAATCCATATGTGTAGGTAGTTAGGTTTTTATGCGGAGGAAGGGAAGTGGAATGAAAGTGCAATTGAGAATAAAAACGTGAGGTTTTTAGGGCATACTGTACCTAGTGTGTAGTTGCGTTGTACCTATAATCATCAACAACTCATCACCGGCGCACTACTGAATACGGGTAGGAGGCGGGGAGGTGACATAATGAGAAGGGTTTGGCCATAGTGCACCACGCTGGCTAAGTGCGTATTGGTAGACTTCACACACCTTTGAGAACATAATGGAGAACTCTCAGGCATGCAGTTCTCCTCACTATGTATTTCTTCACCGTTATATATTATGTAAGTAATTATGTCATAATAATATGTGAGTTTATTTATTTTGATTTATGGTAAGTAGGTATATTATATGTATATCTTTTTCATTATTTATGTATTTATTTTAAAATATGATAGTAATATTTAAACGAAAGGATTTTAAAATAGCTGTGAATAGTATGAAAAAAAGTCGAACTCATTTGTCTGTAAATATAATATTTGTTGCATTCGTTTTATGCATAATTTTTTTAGGGAAACTTGTGAAATTCACTGTGGTTTTCAGTGCTATTTAGATTTCATGATGATTTGTTTAAAATAAATTAAAATATTTAATGTATAGAATGTTTATAGTTAGTTACAAAATTTAAATAAGATGATCTCTTTATTTTAAGATCAATAAAATTATATTTTTGGTGTAAAATCTGTCTAAAACTTAGGGGGTGTAAAACATTTGATAAACCGAAGTACCCTTATGAGGCAGGCTTAAGTGCTTTGTTACAAAATCATAAGAGATGAGCTCCGTTGTTTTGGTCTCGGTTGCATAGTTCAAGTTGCTGTTAACATGGAGTGTCTACGTGATGGTGGTGTATCCGTGATAAGTTCACTTAAGGCTTCGAACGTGTTATAAGCTACAAAGCTTTGAATTTTGGAATAGTAAGTACTAGAGACAGAATGTGTGAAATAAGTCAGTAATTTTTCGCATATAAAACCATCCCTGATCCACCATTTCAAAGGATGCAAAGATATTTTGTACTACTGTAAATCCTTCCGTGTAACTTTGAAAAGCTAACAAATATATTGTGAAGTGGTGATAATAAAAAAATACCCGGCTAAAATTGTTGTGGGCTCTTCTCAGACCTGGGCGCATTTGGAGCCCTCGTAGTTTTAAGTTTACATAAGCAATTATCACCGCTATATCATCTTACAAATCTAACAATTCTGAGCATCAAAAGGAGTACAATTATATTACTTACTTGGAATAAATGAAGGTAGTTTTTTACGCAAGAAATTACTTTACACGCAATTTTCCACATTTTTTACTATTTTCACAATCATAAACTGCATATAACCTGGAATCATTTCTTGACTTAATCTTAGACTTAGTCAAAAACGCCAAGTTCTAAAGGCGTTAAAGCACAGTTAAATGTTTAGTTATCAGTAATAAAAGAGCAACGAAATGCTGCAAATGACATGTAAGCAATTAATATTGTAAGCAGACTTTTGATAAATAATTATACACAGTAATTCTATAGACATTCTGACATTGTCCTTTCATTGAGTCACTGATTGTTTCATATTCAGGAAAACAATATTTGTCTGGAGTGCACCACGAATAAACTCCTCTTAATATACCTGCCTCAAAGGTCAAGGAATGAAAAATTCCAGATCTCGATACTTTGGGTTCCGTGACAAATGTTCAAGTGTAGGACTGTAACCCTTTTATTAAAGCATATATTACAACACGCGCAGTCGGTGACACTGAATAATATTCTCCTTGTTGCAGATATTCTTTGCGAAATTCGTTCCATTTTAGCGTTTATTGCCCGAGCATTATTTATTGCGTCAGTAAAAGAACTTTAAAGACACTAACTTGCTGTATAAAATTTTGTGGTATTTACCGAGCTTTTGTAATTTTAGAGCTCCGTATCTTCAGCGAAAAAAGGAATCTTTATAAGATTATTTTGTTGTCTGACTCTCTGTCTGTCAAGACACGTCCAGGGAATCAAAACCTAAAGGCACTTTCTGTTGACCTAGAATTATGTTTGGCAAGTAGCAATGTCTTATAGCACGACTAAAGGGCAAAATCCGAAAACTATGAATTTGTGGTTAGGTAGGTATATTACAAAAAAAACCTTGCTCGTACGATGTTATATGGAACCTTCCGTGTGCGAGTTCGACTCGCACTTGACTGGTTTTTTTTTATTAAAAATAATAACTTGTAAAAGACATTTTAGGAGAGGTACGAGTATGTTTCCAGTAGGTACTTAAATATTTATTTGAGATTCGCTGATGACCGTTACTTCGCCTTCGTGGCCATTTCCACGATGCAGGCTACCTCTGTGCTAAAACGCTTAAGCCGTGAAAAGGTAACACACAGACAGACAGACAGACAATAAGTGCTTAACAGATTTTCAATTTCCACGAATATGTAAATAGCGCTTTTTCGAGAAGGTTTGCACTAAAAATGGGCAGCCTTCTTAGGCTAACCGGGTAATAGAAAACTGCATTTTTTCATATTACATACTCTAATTATATATAATTATATTCTAAATATATCTCCTATATTCGAAAAAAAACAATTAATTTTGCATTAATTAACTAGTGTTCGTGAGTTTTGAATTGCTTTAAACTCCAAAACTAGTTCAACTAACACTTGAAGCTATCTTGAAACTGTGAGGAAAGTTAAATGAATGTTTAAATTTAAATAAAAGTTATCGCAGACGATTGACATGATAATACTAAGTCTGATTAAACTCGGTGAAAATAGAGCAATAAAATATAAGCTAGCTGCATTATACTTGCAGTGTCCATTTTCTAATATTACCAAAATTATGAGCATATGAAGCAAAAAAACGAGTGTTGCACCCCAAGTGCGAGTCAGACTTGCGCACTGAGGGTTCCGTACTCGGGTATTTTTTCCAACATTTTGCACGATAAATTAAAAACTATTATGCAAAAAAAATCTGTTTTAGAATGTACAGATAAAGCCCTTTCATATTGGTATACCTAGTTATCTTACTTTGAAATTTGAAAAAATTAAAACACATTTTTTTTTAAATGAACCATAAATTCACGGTTTTCAGGTTTATTCCTGTACTTGTACTATAAGACCTACCTACCTGCCATATTTCATGATTCTAGGTCAACGGGAAGTACCCTAAAGGTTTCTTGACAGACACGACGGACGGACTGGCGGATGGACAGACAGACAACAAAATGATACTATAAGGGTTCCGTTTTTCCTTTTGAGGTACGGATTCCTAAAAACCGTCCAGTGTTTTTATAGCGGTTCCCGAAACAAGATGAAAGTGTCTACCGAGTTAATACTTAAAACGTGACCGGTGTACCAAAACCACTTTCAACAATATTTTCCCGAACGAACTTATTTCGTTGTTGTCTCTCGTAATTGAACTCTGATGTATAGTTTTGCTGACCAACCAAAGCAATAGATGATGAACACAATATTACAATGGTATAGTTTTGAAAGAAAGAAAAAGTTGCCTGGTAGAGATTGCTCCAAGCAATAAGGCTCCCTTTGCACACAATTGTTTTTTCTGTTTTCTTCTTTCTGTGTTGTGTTCCTTTACATGTGTTTTTGTGTGCAATAAAGTGTTCTATCTACCTATTTATCTAAAAGAAAGAAACTATATTTATCCGTTTTTGGTGTAACAGAGAAAACAATATACAAATTATTCCTTAGCCAATAAGTAATTTTTAGGGTTCCGTACCTCAAAAGAAATGGAAACCTTATAGGATCACTTTGTTGTCTGTCTGTCCGTCTGTCGTGTCTGTCAAGAAAACCTATAGGGTACTTTCCGTTGACCTAGAATCATAAAATTTGGCTGGTAGGTAGGTCTTATAGCACAAGTAAAGGAAACAATCCGAAAGCTGTGAATTTATGGTTGCATTACAAAAAAAATTTAAATGTGCTCATGAACAATTCAATCTTCAAATTAAGATAACTATACCAAGTAGGACCTCATATGCAACAATTTTTATTATTTTTTATGCATAATAGTTTTTCTTTAATAGTTTAAATATCCGAGTACGGAACCCTCGGTGTGCGAGTCTGACTCGCACTCAGCCAGTTTTTCCCTAAGTTTATTTAAAAGATAAACAGGTAGCTAGCTTCTCGCTGAAATGCGTAAGGGGTGCACTCACAGAAATCCAAACTGTACCCTGCACGCGGCCCATACGATCTTGTTACCGTGAACTGACAAATAGGTAAATGATACGAGTGAAAGACCTAACTCCAGAAAGTCTAGTGCTGGACAAATCGCATTGCTTACGCGTTTCTCCGAAAAGATTTGTTTAAATCTAAGCAAACTAGAGAAAACCGAAGTATAGCATATTTTAATCTAATCCTCTCGGTTTTCGAGCAAATTCCTACCTACCTATTCTAATGAGGAAGACAAAGATTCCCAGGTGTTGTCTAACTAATTTTGCATACAAGGCAAGTTTTAACCTCATTCCCATCTATTTGCTTTATCCTTAGTCACGTACATCTCAGTAGAACGAATCACCACCATCCACGAGATTAACTAAGTGTACGAGGCACTAAACTACTCAATTAAATTAAACTTTAACACAGAGCTCTAGCGAATAAATGTTAGCTGAACAGCTCTTAGTGACAGGAAGCATTCATTAATAATCATGTTATTATAATACATACTAGCTTATGCCCACGAGTTCGTCCGCGTGGACTACACAATCCCCTGTTTTATTTTCAAAAATTCTTTCTTATTCAGTTATATATTATAGACAATATGGAATAATGCTGAGATTAAACCATATTTTTGGGTTCTTCCAAATAAATTACTTTATTTAATAGTCCGTATTCCACATATTTATCTGATTTATCCATTACAGTTCAGAGTTCAAAGATTATATTTTATATTAAATGAGAATTACAGTTCAAAAACTAAAGAGTCACCGAAGTCGTTTCTTTCTTTCTATCTTTCTTTCTTAGAAGTGGCTTTTAAATTAATTCGTTTCAATAGTCACTATCTTTTAATAAATAATGTGGGTGACCTTAACAAAGAATCGGATAGGCCCTGAATACAAACACAGCTCCACCGGTTGAAAGGTTCTATAAAAAATGTAACAGCAACAGCACCCTTGTCACGTTCGGACATCTTATTTATCTAGTCGTGGGCAAAATCGTTGTTTTCTCCGTCGTTTGGGAAAAACACACCTTATTTGAGACATCTTGACTAACAGATCACCTGCTGGGCAGCCATTGTCTTCAATATATTTGTGTGACTTTTGTTCTTTATAGATACCAATTATGTAGGCTTACTAAGGTAATGAATTTACAACAATAGAATTTTTGTAAGACAAAATATTCCAAAATACAACAAAATTGGTGATCTACATGGCATACTAACAATTGTACCTAATATAAGTATTTAATAGGTTTGGGACTCCTACGCTCCGCCTCAAGAAAGTCCAAAACTGTCCGAAAGTAGCTTGTAGGAATGAGTTTACAGAATTTTAAAAATCTTTTAAAAGTAAACTTCTGAATAAGTTCACAAATTAATAAGATTATGTAAATAGTGTAACAAAAGAGCGAAGATTTAACTCGCAGCTCGCTCCATGTTGTTTAAGTGGAGTACCTTAAACTAAACCTTAGATTGAAAAATTTAACTTAGCAGTTAGATAATTCAATAGTTTAATAGGTAAATAAATTACAGAAAGAGTCATTAATTGTACAATTCTTAATTTTATTATTTTCTCAATATTAGGTAGACGTACATAGTGGCTTTTTGATAATATTTTTTAGTCCTGATAAGTGCATAAAAGATTAAGAAATTATATGATTAAAGATTATAAAATACAACTATTAATGTTTTAAATTCAAACTTCTTGAGATTGCATGTTGCGAAGAAGCGTTAAGAATGAATAAGCAGAATTCATGATCTGGAAATAAAAATATTTAGGTATGTGAAACAATATAACACAGGTCCTAGGTAATTTCTACACTCCTGGCATAGAAGTACATGTCAAATGTATGAACAAACATGACTGATATGATTTTTTTATTAGCACGGCATGAAATATAAATTTCGATATATCACGGGTTGTTACCCTATTTGTACTTACTGAAGTGAAAGTGACCATCGATAGCGGAAATGTTTTCCAACCAGTAATAGACAATGGATGATTAGCTCTTTCTACGAAGAGTCTCAGACTGCTCTTGAAACGTCGAGACCGCGGCGTCCAGTCGCAAGCGTAGATTGCTTGAGATAAAAGACAACTCTACAAAAAAATCTCTCATGTAAAAAATATTATGATAAAACAAATTAATATATTGTAAAACAAAACAACTGAAAGTGTAATATGTAGTGTTTTTAAACTGAAGGTAGATTTCTGGCCAAAGTCGAAGATTGTTATACTATATTACTTGGTATATCAATAATTATAATATTTACATATTTATGCAAAAGTAATTTATGCTCTCGCGCATTCGCAACAGTTCATTCGGTGCTTGCTAGAAACCTTCGGCTTCAGCTGGTTTTTTGACCGAATGTGCATTAGTAGGTAGATGGTAAAAATTGTAATAAAAAAATTATAAAATATACCTTATCTATTATACGGTTTCCAAACCAACAAGGCACCAATATTTGTACAATCATCATAGACATGTAACTTGCCAAAAACATGTAGTACTGTTCCGTAGCCGGCTAAAATATAAAGAAAATAACATACCTACTTATAATTCGATACTTACTTTTAGTGCTGGTTTCACATGGGTTTCACCAATTTCGAGTGACCACATGGGTTTCACCAATTTCGAGTGACGTTTAACCAAGGAATAAATAGGGCATATAAGACAGTTTTTGTATTGAAAATCTGCCAAAATATCAAATTAAGGGCGGAATAACAGAAGAAGTAATAAGTAGTGACGTTTCGACAGATTTCCTATAAAAAAAATCAAACTTCAAATTTATTCCTCAGATAAAAGTTATTTGACGATTGAAAAATCAGCCCTTACTCTTGGATAAGACTTATTTGACGTTGGTCAAATCGGCCCTTAAGAGGGGTCTCACCGTCACTCGCTCCGTACAAACGTAGTTCGTCTGTCATTGGAATACTAACCAATCATACTCAATGGAATTTTGTAGAAACGTTCCGGGAACTAATATCTATGCCTGTGGTTTACCAGATTTCCGTTAAAATATTCGGTTTCGAAGTTGCGCGGTCTTAAAAATTCACATACAAATCCTTAAAACCCCTGTAATTTTAAAACTACATATTTTTAGAAAAATCTAAAACACCACAGGCACATAATTATATTAGTTTCTAAAATATGTCTGCAAAATTTCATGGACTTAGGTTGCTTAATATTTAAATGAAATTGGAGCTACGATTGTATGGAGTAAGTGACGGAGAGAGCCCTGATATAATGACATTCAGTAACTTACTAAAGTAAACCGGAACAGGCATACGCAGATAATACAAGATGCCATACTGAATTGTACAAACAATGTCACGCTGAATACTTCTTCGATCAAACCACAAAATCTAAAAAAAAAAACCAATAAATTAAGATTGAAGATCAAACTGAAAAATCCGATAATATTGCTGTAATTGTAACAATCTGTTTACTTGATAACACTGTCGTAATGTATGATAGCTTTATTTAATTTTGTTATAACTGCTGAATCATCCGATGCAATTCTATTTGAGTTCACATTTTGTTTTTCTGTTCTTGATGATTGATTATCATCGTTGGTAATAGTTATTAATTTCTCTTCAAGTAATTCCAACTGAGCTATGGCAAAAATCATGAGGCCCAAGAAAAAGGTGTCAATGTTGATATTATAATGCATGTTGATGTGTATACCTATAGCTTGAAACAAATATATTGGAAGAATATGCTTTTCTTTGAAATTCTCATCTAGGAAAGAGTAGCTGCAAGTGTTAAGATGGAGTGGAACTGAAGCAAACCAATAAGCGATAAGCGGTGATAAAAGGTGGTTAAAGCTGGAATAGTACGAGACTGCGGCTATAATCTTCCAGTATTTAACGTTAAACTTCTTTGCGTTTGTTATAATTTGCAATCCCTTTTTTGTTTCAGGTTGAAACATTTCACTGTCGAGAATTTTTAAAAGTTGCGCAATTTTTTCCTTTGCCACCATGAACGTCATTACTTTTGACATCACGGATAGTACTGTGAAGTAAAGTATCGCTTCCCCGACGAAGTGGTCTAGTTCCCTCGGCAAGAAGTAAAAATCTATTGTGAACAATCCGTCGTATATAAATATAAACAAAATAACGAAAATCTTTGAATAGATATCATAGAATTTCCAACTAACGTTGGATGGGTATATTCCAAGTATTTTCCAAAACAGAAAGTTTTTATCAAAACAATCGGATTGTTTTAAGAATTTCATCTTTATACCAATATCCTAGTTTCCTGTTCTTAACAAGAATATTTCAATTTTTTTCTTTCAAATCTTTTAACGTATACAATGTTTATGCTTTCAACTTTGCCATGGAACAAACCTGAATGGTTCTCTATTAACTATTATCAACCTTTTAGAACAAATGCATTATTTTTTTCTAATTAAAAGGTACGAATACATTTCAAACGACACGTCGGCTTTGTATTTAGCGATTCAAGTTTATCATCACATGGTATATTTAAAAACTGCCCAGCGCACTTCAAAGGAGTAAATTACCAATAAGTTCTTAGAAAGATATGTAAGTATATACTTGATATACTTAGGGAAAACGATGCAAATGGATGTAGGTTAATTGCAAGAGCTGTACTTTTAAATGAGATGCAATTAGTGAAGGTGACTACGTCCACCTGCAAATGAGTCTTGGAACTCGCTCTAATTGCCAGGCTCTCTACGTACTCTCCTTGGGTTTTCTTTAAAAATATCTAAGCAAACTCATAAGTTTATATTTTTACTTTAGTCTATTTTACGAACGTCCATAACCTACAGTTTAAAGTGAGGGCTTAAACACCTCGTCCAAAACCAAGGTTCATAATATTTTCTCTCCTTAGCTTACTTACTTAGTTTGTTGAATCCTTAGGGTGCCTGGAAGACATCGTTAATGTGGTTCATACAATATGGTAATAGATATTGCCATTAAAGTGACGTAAACACGACCGAGTCCGACCACTTTTTTTTTCATGTACCAAAATTGTAGTTACAAATTATGTAGTAATAAATTAAGTTACATTTCAAATGCTAACTTATCTCTAAACCGAGATTTGACCAGTCATCTGTTTACATATATCGCTGTCATCTACCTACTATGATAAATTTATGATTTCGACAGACATAACTAGTCACAGAATAAACAGGCAGTAACAGAATGCTATTATTTATTTTGTAGATGATTTGTTTCTAACCCGCCATACTGCTGCGTCTTCGCAATCAGTCCTCCCGTAACCTCGTGAGCAAATATTTGCCGCTGAATTGAGTTCATAGTAGCATAAAATAAGCTTACTATCGATATTTCCTTCACAAGACTGTTTTAGAAAAAACTTTAAACAAGAAATGATGGTTCTGTTAGTGTCATCTTTATTTATACACTAATACTAGAGGATGCTCGCGACTTCGTCCGCGTGGATTTAGGGTTTTAAAGATCCCGTGGGAACTGTTTGATTTTCCGGTATAAAAAGTTGCCTATGTCAATTACAGGGACGCAAGCTACCTCGCTCGGTATCAAATTTCATACAAATTGGTTAAGCGGATGAGTCTTTAGGAATCCCGTGGGAACTCTTTGATTTTCCGGGATAAAAGGAACCTATATCCGTCCCCGGGATATAAGCTAACCCTGTACCAAATTTCGTCAGAATCGGTTAAACTGTTGGGCCGTGAAAAGGTAACAGACAGACATACAGACAGACAGACAGACTGACAGACAGACACACTTTTGCATTTATAATATTAGTATGGATTATGAATATTACTTATTGTATAAATAAAGATCATTAATGTAGGGGGTAATCTTTAGAATTTATGATCCATTTCTGAAAATTCCCTCATTGATAGATGGCTACATTATACCGAAGTGGTATAGGCTATAAATTATATCGCGTAGATGAAGGCGCGGGAGGAAGCTAGTGTATGTTATATACTTAGATAGATTGTACCTAATTAAAGGCGACAATGCTAAAAATATGTTCTTAAACTTTTCCCCCATGTGTAGAGTGAGAGTAGTGAGCTTTTGTTTTGTGTAGCGGTGCGATGAGCCTCACACAAGTCCCACTTGATTTTCTGAGGGCGTACAACAAAGGAGCACCGTGTCTCAACACAGGTATATTTTCAGGCAGCATCATTAGATCGCGCAACTATACGATACTTTTATTCAGTAGATGGAGCATGCCTCGGGCCGTTCGTTACAGTCGAAACCTCCTTTCCCAATGGGGTTACACCCATTCCTTTTGCGCTATTGTTAGGCAAAGACTAAAGGAAAATAATGGAACGAAGCCTGAGAATAAAATTCATATAAGCTAATCAAGTCGTGATAAAAGAACTCCCGTCTCCTATTTGGGAGGCCGTAGGGCCCGCACCACTAACTTTTCAGAATGATGACTACCTACATTCAGCAAGTAAGTTTAGAATAATTACTATTTTTAATGTAGGTATAATGTAAGTAGCTGTAATTGAACCTAATTAACAAAAATATTGCTATCTTTTTTGAATTTAGGTTTTCAAGATGTGCTTCATTTATTTTCATATAAATTGGCGGCTTGTTGGCTGTCTATCTTTTTTCTCCAGTCTGTTAGACGCAACCAGGTTTGTGAAACAGGGGTAATTTCCTACAATTTTAAATATTAATCTCTGTTTTGCGATCGTGAAAGAAGCGAATGGAAAGTTTAAATTTTTAAACACTTGATAATGAGCAATTTATTTACGAAGCGGTAAATGGTTTGGACGATTGGAGTATATTTTAGCTTTAAATATTCATCGTTATTTTGTGAAGTTTTTTAGGGTTCCAAACTTCCTGCAAGGTACCTGAAAAGTGGCAACGGCGTCCTATTATACTAAGACTCCGCTGTCCGTCCGTCCGTCCGACCGTCTGTCTGTCAGTGAGCTGTATCTCGTGAAGAGTAATAGGAAGAGAGTTGAAATTTTCATAGAATATGTATTTCTAATGCTGCTCTAATAACAAGTACCTAGTAAAAATTTTAAAATTACCGCCACAAAAATTTAAAAAAAAATATTTTAAGTGTTATTTCTTAAAGTATGGTCCGGAACTCTTTGTGTGCGAATCTGACTCGTACTTATCCAGTTTTTTATATTTTTCTTTGTTAATTAACAGACGTTCTCTGATCATACATTCTGTGCACTCTGGACATAGGTCTCTTACAGAGATTCCCGCACGCCAAGGTCCTGCATCTTCCAGCAGTGCCCGGCTTTTTTATGGTCTTTTTATGTTTTTTTATAATCTGAAAAGCCAACGCTAACAAAGATCACCCTGATCTCGACACTGAGATCGAAGAAGATGTTAGCGACACTGCGTCATACTAAACGCGCGCGTATGTGTGTTCGATTTGTTATACTTACAAGAATTAGATAATACACGCCACACAGTAGCGCACGGCAGCAACAAGGCTCGGCTGCGGCTCCTAGGAACAACTTCTTCGCCTTGACTCAATTCGGTTGCGCTTTGTGTGTTTGAGTTATAGAAGTTGGAAATAGAAGTCTTAGGTATGTACAGACATAGATAGTTAATTCCAATATTGAATCAAGCATAGAACTTTCCGAAGAAATGGAGTACAAATAACGCTTAAAAGCGCTTATTTCAATCGGCAGCTGCATCTCTTTGTGCCAAAAAGATCAGACTAAACAAATACTTGTTTCTGAGACACGCGCCTGTAATGGCCACGCTCATTAGCACTATTCAAGAGCCCTCATATAAACAGTTAGCAAACTCGACAGTGTACACAAACTGTAACAAGAGATCCACCAACTTTCAGAGCGGGATAGTTTTTAATGGTAGTTTTCATTCGCAAAGTTGTTAAAACATCCTTCAAGTAAGATATATTGTTGCGATGTTCTAATGAGCTTCGTAGAGACGTCTACATACTACTATACGTATATTACTAGATCTAGATCTACTATCTATATACAATATACATGGAATAGAGATAGGTATTATTTATCAATAATAATTTGATTGTTGTTTGATCAATATCATCAATCATGCTAGCGTTTAGATCACTATTAATATTACCTTTCATAAGTATCATAGTTCCCTAATGTAAGTAGTACCTACCATCGTGTTATCCTGTATAGCTACCTAAGTATATCTATATAATTAGCTTGATATCTTATAATTTAATTGATGTTTTAATATCATATTTCACCGTCTGGTATTTTCTACAATATTTAGGGAGCACAATGTTAATTTGAATTGGTCTGCAGAAAGGCAGCTCCGAACCCAAGTAATGCGTTTACTCATTAGCATTAAGCGTGTTGCATTAACTTTCCATAAGCAGATAAAATCTCTTGTGTTTAAAGTTAACTTAATTTTCTACGTTTAAATTATATCACATAACTTACAGCTAGATTACAGTTCTTTAGATCCCGTCTAGTTAATGGTGATTGTTTTGAAATTTGGGAATGGCGCATTTTCTTTTACGGGTTTTTCCTAAAAATATAAATAATCTTAAATATATAAATGGAAAAGCTGACTGACTGACTGATCTATCAACCTATAGCTCTAACTATCTATTGGAGGGGTCGGGCTGAAATTTGGCATGTAGATAGCTATTACGACGTAGACATCCTCTAAGAAAGGATTTTTGAAAACTCAAGCTTTAAGAGGGTAAAATAGCAGTTTGAAATTTGTGTAGTCGACGCGGACGAAAGCGCGGGCATAAGCTAGTATGATAATAATGTTGTACTTCTATAGGAAGGCAGGCTGTTTTTAGCTTTTTGGCGGACTTTTTATCGGAAAAGCGTTGAAAGCTGCGTGAGCGATGTGCAACACTGATTGTGCTTAGTATTACCAGAGTGAACTAGTATCTATTACTAAAAAGCTAATGAAAATGTTAATAATACATAGTACGTCATGTCAAAAAAGGAGAGATACTTCAAATATAACAGTAGGTATACGATTTTGGAGCACGTATTTATTAACCCCGACCCAAAGAGGGGTGTTATAAGATTGACGTGTGTATATGTGTATCTGTCTGTGGCATCGTAGCTCCTAAACGAATGAACCGATTTTAATTTAGTTTTTTTTTTGTTTGAAAGGTGGCTTGATCGAGAGTGTTCTTAGCTATAATCCAAGAAAATCGGTTCAGTCGTTTGAAAGTTATCACCTCTTTTCTAATTACTGTAACCTTCACTTGTCGAGGGTGTTATAAATTTTTCTTTAATTTACATTTGTAGAACTTACTTATGCACCGACTTATTGTATTCGTGAAGTCGTATTGTTAAATTTTCGAAGCTTAACCTAAGATTTCTATTATTTTAATGAGTATTCATTACGTCGACCCATTAAACAAATTACTAACGCCGATATGGCACTAGTGATTTTAATCGATGAAAATTCGGAGGCCCTAACGAGGTTTGGTAGACGCGAGGCTGCAGGTGTCGCCGGCTATTAGTTGAGTTGAATAACGCCTGCTTATTCCGCGTATGGAATAATTAAAATAAGATGTGATTTATAAACGACTAGATGGTGCCCACGATTTTATCCTGGGTACATAAAATAGGTTTTCAAAAATTCCGAGGAAACTTATTTTCTGGGATAAAAGGTATCCTATGTCCGTCTTCAGAATGCAAGCTATCTCTGTATCAAATAGACGATGGATGGATACATGGATTTAGACAAATAGAGAGATTGATACACTCTTGCATTTATAATAGTAGTATGGAAACGTGTGCGTTGTTCTTGTGTTAGTAGGTGTAGAGTAGGTGCAACAATAGTAACGGGTTAAACGAGTAGGGTTTGAACCGCCAACCTTTCGAATATCAGTCCACTCCATTAACCATTGAGCTTTGTACCTTAATTTATCTATGTTAATTAAATACATAACATAATTGGAACAAGCCCCTAACAAGGCTGGTAGGTAGACGTTTCTTTTAATTCCCAGTTTCGAACTCTATATTATATTCTACCCTGCTTATTAAGTAAAATTAATTAAAAGTACATTAAGCGATGTCTTAATCGCGTATACTTATTCATGTTTATCTTTTAACATTTACAAAAACTTGGCAAACGTTTAGGTATCTTTAAAATAATAATTAATATTAAGAGAGAAGCCGTCTGGAAAAATTCTAAGACGAATAAAGCGGCGAGTTCTTTAAACCGAAGCTACTTAAGCAAGGAAATTATTTCTACAGTTATGACGACGAGGCAAGAAATTAATATTTCAATCAAGTATAACGAAACCGTGCCCCGGGAAGCTGGAAGCGACCAGTGCAGCGAGGCCCCCCTCTTGCAAAACTGTTCACTCAAGCCTAATAAGAACAGGGAGGTCAAGGTAGACTAGAAAATATTATCATTTTGTATAATCCTTCTGGATTGCAGAGTAGATTAAAACAATGGACGTGTTTGCAATTTTGAAAGCGATGCAACCCTTCGGGTGCGTTTTCATTGCAGGGGTGGAGTTGAGAAATGAAACCGCTTAAATTCTATCGTCTTAGACTGCGGTATCTTGATTCATTCAGTGACTACCGACTGGCTGGTTGGCTTTTTAATGAACTTTTTTTATACCATGAAAAATATATTATGCTCACATACGAATAAAAAACATAAAACACTAACACTGGAATTCATGATAGGGGGCTATTTAGAGGACGATTTAAATAGCATCTGTAATATTAGATAAGTTTGTTTTTCATTTGTTTTAAGAGCACATTTTTTAAACCAACATAAGTAAGTATAATTCATACTATTAAGCAATTAAAGAGCCGGGAATTAACTTTAATTATTCTATAAATTTCAACAGCAACCCCTTACATTATTAGCATTCACGACGCACTATACCCTAAATAAAAGGGTCTACATCATTGAGTTAAAAATACCTCGAGGAGCAAATCTCAGGCCAGTTTTTTTTTTTTTTAATTCTATCATAATCATCTTCGACAAACAGTTTCAATTTTTATGTTAATCAGACAATTTCTCCTTGTAAGATTACGTAGTGTCTTCAATTCCATCCATGCGGATTTAAGATAATTTTTCGGGATGCAAGGAGCAAACAAGGCTTACCAAAGTTTGTCAAAATCGCAAAGGTAACAAACAGAGAGACAGAACTACTTTCGCATTTATAATATACTACTTGGACGATGCCCGAAACTTGTCCGCGTGGATATAGGTATTTTAAAAATCCTGTGGGAACTTTTTGATTTTTCGGAATAGCCTATTCGGAGTAGCCGTTATCCGTCTCTGAGATGCAAGCTATCTTTGTATTTAAAAAAAAGATCGTTGACAGACAAAAAGATAGACACTCGTTCGCAATAATAATATTAGTAGTGATATATAGCGGTATTATTAATCTGAAATAGTAAAATCAGGTCCAGCGTGTATAAATTACTGTATGACAAAAACACGACTGGTCTTCTGTTTCACCAGTCATGTTGAGGTTGCGGGAATGCTGACTCTAGTAATATTGCATCTCCCTCGTCCAAATATTTCAGGTCAACTTTATTCGTACGAAAATTGCAAGTCTAATTTCTTCATGTTAAGAGCCCATTTCGCTTGCTACGTAATGTCCTTTAATTAATTTAGTATGAGGAAATCTCCATTTCGTGACAGTGTTGCAGCATTTGCTTTGCCATTACTTTTGTTCATATTTCAAGGAAACGATTAAGTGTTTTGAGGAAATTGTTTTTAAGCTCACTTTATAACTCATTCGCTAGCGCCTTTCTTTTGTTATTTATTACATCTGCAGCGGCTCAGTTGAATTACTTCTACGTTGTAAGTATACTTAATAAAGAGTACCTAATTAAAAAATCTGCATACTTTTGAGTGCCCGGCCTCCTACAACCACAATTGTTGTATACCTCCAATAATTTAATAGCATTGTCTCTTTAAAACACTGTTCCTCTCGTCGAAATATCAAAGGGAGATAATATCGAGTGTGTCGGTCCAGTCTGATGAATCACCCCCGAGGGTGAAGCTTGAACGTCGCAATTCGCTGAAAAAGAATAAAGATAGTAACCCTCAGAAGTAACACAAAAATTAATATATGCGGAGTTATTTGTTATTGATGTTAGGTGGTGTAAATAATTTCTAAATAGGTTCTGGTTTGGTCTAGTGGTTTAGTTATTAAGCTAGTTATTTTATAATTTCTTAATTTTGTCAAAAAGTTAGGTTACTTGAATGTAGAGGCAGACAACGTTAGCAGTCGGTGAACGACAAAGCATAGAAATATTCCGTATGCTACATCACAGCGTAACGAAATCTCTACCGTGGTGAGCGGTACATAATATATTAACCAACCCTACCGCATGTGTATTCAGTTCTATTAAAACTTTATAAATGTCACTTAGAGTCGGCCAAACAGTGCCCCAGTGTCACATGACACACAGTAGGTACGAACCAAAGGCAATAGCGATTTACGGTAATTTAATTAGTTGAAGTTAAGTGTTTTTGTAGCCTCTATTCGCAAACGACAATAATTATTGTTAAAAACATGGTTTCTATGTGGTTTCTATGCTTTGTCATTCACTGCTAGCAGTTAGATAAAGTAAAGTTCGGTGTCAAAAGTTGGTTCGCACACTAATTAATCACTCCCGAGGGTGTCGGTTCAACTTTGCAATTGCCTGAAAAAGATACTCACCAGCTTAACCTTTGACTTAAATATCTTTTTATTATATTATAGTAGCTGACCTGCCCTGGTTTTGCTAACATTCTCCATACTTACTAGTCCACACTTGAAGGAAATTTATTTTATGAGATCACAAGATAGCGTTACTTAACTACATAAAAGTTTATGGGAAAATATTGCCGAGTTTGTTTGCCCCATAAGCTAAAATCATGGCCCCTTAAAAGTACGTTACTCCTGATCCACTGTATCGAAGAGATTCAGAAGTGTCGGTCCGGTCTGACGAATCACTCCCCAGGGCGTAACTTCAGCGTCGCATCTGAAAAAATACTGATGCTCAAACGTAACAGAAAGATTGTTAACGTTTCGTAACAGAACGTAAATGTTTATATGGAATGAAAGAGAAATTTTTATTGGTACTTATAGATTTTAAACGAACATTAATAATTTATAGTACTGTGTTAAATGTTACAGTTACATCTAACAGCTTATATTTACTTAATAATATAAAGGTTATTAAAAAACTCTCAAGCAAATAATTCGGGTTAGTTATTTAAATAAAAAGTATTATGACCTACCTGGATATTTAGATTTTATTCGCAAGTTTGAAGTGTACATTACTTGGGCCGGGTACAACAATTTTTCAGTATATAAAAAGAAATGCTAAAGAAATTTAGATGACGACTACTCAGTAGTGAAATACTGCTTGTGTCGACAACTTAAGTTGCCTTCAAACTACGGAAATAAAATATATAATAATAAAATATATAATAATACTAGCTGATGCCCGCGACTTCGTTCGCGTGGATGTAGGTTTTTCAAAAATCCCGTGGGAACTCTTTGATTTTCCGGGATAAAAAGTAGCCTATGTGCTAATCCAGGGTATAATCTATCTCCATTCTAAATTTCAGCCCAATCTGTCAAATAAATATTGTATCATATCTTATAGTGAATCAGGTACCTACCCACGATACCGGATTGCCTCGTGTGGGTACCACCAGACAGAAAAACTGTATAAGACTTTGTATTTATTTACCAAATACAAAGTCTTATACAGTTTTTCTGTCTGGTGGTACCCACACGAGGCAATCCGGTATCGTGGGTAGGTACCTGATTCACTATAAGATATGATACAATATTTATTTGACAAATCCGTCCAGTAGTTTTCGCGTGAAGGAGTAACAAACATACACACACACACACACACACACACACACACACACACACACACACACACACACACACACACACATATACAAACTTTCGCCTTTATAATATTAGTGTGATATAATATAAAATAATAAATAAATAAATAAAATATATATATAAATATCGCTCACCCTACTTTGGAATGTCACTGTTCACACTGAGATGTAATATAATATTATATTTTCGTAGTTTGAAGGCAACTTTACCTTTACGTTGTGGACGCGGGCGGTTCAGAAATACGTTTCATATACGAATAGGGAGGAAAGAAACCAAAAAGTATTTGCTCTAATGAAGCGCGATTGTTTCGGTCCACACCTGATGTCGCAGCGAATTTTTCTTAACGCTCGCATTCCTAACAAAAGAGTGGGTTTGAAAAACGTGAATTGAAAATGTTGTGTATTGAAACAACCTTTCCGCACAGTTACATTCGTTTTGTATGGAGATCGAACGGCAGTAATTTTCAGCTTCGTTTTAATCTTAGTAAGTGTAGACTGCAGAGCTCGTTCGTGTGTTTTGTAAAAACGATTGAGAGACGTTGAGGATAAGTATTATGAAAACACTGTTTGTGGCTTCGTATACCTATTTAAGAAGAAGAGCTAGCGTAAAATAATGTATTTCAAGTGATTTTTCACTATTTCAAACAAATTACTCTCGATCATTTCTGCTCCAAATCACGGGTGCTATCTATATTTAGATAAGTATTATAAATATAAAAATCTGTCTGTCCGTTTCCTAGCTTTCGCTTCCCTCCATTCATTTAACCGATTTTGACGAACAGATGTAAAGCTGGCATCCCTGGAAACGATATAGGCTATTTTTTGTCTCGGAAAATGAAACAGTTCCCACGGAATTTTAAGAAAAACCTTACCCTCGCATGCGAAGTCACGGGACATCATCTAGTATAGTATTTAATAAAGGGAGAATAATTGACTACTTAGGTATATATTATAAATTTAATAATTTTAAACCAGGGGTCAAGAAACGTAAAGTTTTGTAATTTTCGTCAAGAAACATTATAAGACAATATATTTGGTTTTTTATATAAGACCTAAAGGTCACGTAGATACAGTCACTGACTTCACTTATTAATTGTAGACGCACTTAAATCTATTATTTATTTATTCTATTTCTATACATCAACCGCAAGTTCAAAAAGCGCTTAAATTAAAAATAATACATAGTATGTGTAATTTTCTGTGTATATCTCAATACATGATTTCAAAACGCTATACGACATTATAATCTGTTTATGTAAAATACTTCTTTATTATATTTTGCTAAGCAAAAAAAAGGGGAAATGACAAATGGCAGCATTATGTAATATTTGTTTTAGTGGCTGGAAATGTGGTTAGCAATTGGACGTTGCCCATCGGAGCGTCGTTTTTTCTTTTTCCCCTATAATAAATTGTACATAAAGGCACGCGAGCGAGTCACGCATAACATCTCATGGATTTATATCGCACACTTCTGTCGAAATTTAGATTTAGTGGCCCGCAAGCCCATAACTCTTGGCGGTCCTTCGAGTTTTTCATTGGAAACGAAAGAATGAGATTATGAAAAGTCATAATGTAATAAATCATGGAAATTCTTTTGATTTTCGCACTATTTTCTTAAGTGAAATTAGTTTTTTAACCCCCGACCCAAAAAGAGAGGTGTTATAAGTTCGACATGTGTTCTGTGCATCTGTCTGTGGCATCGTAGCTCCTAAACTAATGAACCGATTTTAATTTAGTTCTTTTTTGTTAGAGTGTTCTTAGCCAAGAAAATCGGTTCAGCTGTTTGAAAGCTATTTTATATTTTTACTTATATTTTACTAGATGATGCTCACGACTTCGTTCGCGTGAATTTAATTTTGTTCCAAAAAATCTAAAAATCCTTTCAACGTCGTAGACATAAGTTGCATGCAAAGTTTCTAGACCCAGCGGTTGGTCCTATATCAAACTTACATTGATATTATGTTAGTCAGTCAGTTTCTCCTTTTATATAAAGAAGACTAGTCTTGTGGATTTACGTTTTTTAGAGGTCTAAATTTCACCAAATCTTTTCCAAGTGTACTCCTACGATATTCTAGAAATGAGTAGGTATGTTCTCCAAATTCAAATCTTTTGGTACTTTCACTGGTTTAGGCTGCGTTGTCTATTAGTCAGTTAGTCACGGTACTTTTTAAGATTAAGCCAGTCTTTTATTTCCAACATCTATTCTGTCCATCTGAAGATCCATAAAGTATAAAAATGTTGTAGTTGTTACATTCCATTCCGTACATCACACTAATATTATAAAGGCGAATGTTTGTATGTGTGTGTGTGTGTGTGTGTGTATGTTTGTTACTCCTTCACGCAAAAACCACGAGACGGATTTGGCTGAAATTCGGAATGGAGATAGATAATATCCTGGATTAGCACATAGGCTACTTTTTGTTCCGGAAAATCAAAGAGTTCCCACGGGATTTCGAAAAACCTAAATCTACGCGGACGAAGTCGCGGGCGTCAGCTAGTATATTATAAAAAGAAAGTTTTAACGATGAAACGTTGGATTAAATATTTAAAAGTTGCATTTACTTAAATTCAACCTCAACTTGGTAAGTCTATAAAGCAAAAATTTCAGCCAAAATTTGCACCATTAGAGCACATACCAGACTGACGCCGGGCTTAATAAAACCGGGTCTGGGGTCCGAGCATATTTATTCCCTACTCGACTACTCGCATATGAGTTTTACGTCATTATTTCGGCAAATTTTTCAAAGCAAAACGATTTTTCCAGCGGCAGGAGCTGCTCCCGCGAGTTTTAATAACACTCGTTAACCTTTGCTATGGGAAAGGCAATTATTTCGTACATACCCACCTATCATTTTAAATGATTCAATCAAAATGAAATATGTAAAATGACCACAGGGTGCGTAATTTATCATACCATTAAAATTTTTATTTTTTGTCTGGTAGGTATAGGTAAACTTGACAAATAGTAACAGTAAATTAACAAAAAATAAACATGTATGCTCTTTGACCTTAAACGTTTTCTATCACTTCTATAAATCTATCTATCTATCTAGTCTAGTAGTAGATCGTTCTAGCACTTGTATAAATTGGAATTTATTCACTGCATTTTATGATAATATAATTAGTTAATATAAATAAAATCATTTAAGTTTTTTGTATTGCCCTGATTTGGATCAAAATTAGTGCCAACAAAGTGTTGACAGTTTTATTAGTACACAGTATATTTCATACAGATTTCTTTGGTTTGGCGGATTACAGCAAATTAAGCTTTTGGTTCCTTGTATATCATGGACTTGGCAAAAAAACGTCTGCTTCTATACTACATAATAAGTATATTTATTTAAAAGTTACACAGCTATTGCAATAAAGCTTAGTACTTAAAAAGTCTATCAGATATCTTACAAAGAAACCGCAGCTCCATGAAATATGCATTAAATTTTTACAAAGTCTCCGACCACCCCGGCAGAGTCTGAAAAGATTTGCAATTCACCGAACATCCTTTAAGAAAAAAGAGCCACTGAACAAAGCTCGGGAAGTCGAATTGAAATGAATGCCTAAATATTGGGCTACTTTCAAATGAATGATTGCTCGGTTCCAGTTATATTCCCAGTTATATATAATACTAGCGACCCGCCCCGGCTTCGCACGGGTAGCTTATTATAATTTTCGTAAGGATGTCTAATTTTTTCCCGTTGATCTAGAATCATGAAATTTGGCAGGTAGGTAGGTCTTATTGCAAAATTAAAGGAATAAATCCGAAAACCGTTAATTTGTGGTAACATCACACAAAAAAAAATTAAAATGTGTTTCAATTTTCAAAGTAAGATAACTATACCACGTGGGGTATCATATGAAAGAACATTAAGTACCTGTATATTCTAAAACAGATTTTTATTTATTTTTAAGCATAATAGTTTTTGATTTATCGTGCAAAATGTCGGGAAAATACCCGAGTACGGAACCCTCAGTGCGCGAGTCTAACTCGCACTTGGCCGGTTTTTATTTGAACTTAAAATATGCCTATATTACTCAGGATAGCTTATATTTTACTGGTGAATGAATTTTCAAACTCGGTTTAGTAGTTCCAGAGATTACTTCTTACAAGTAAACGTACAATACACTCTTGAGGCTTGTAAATACATATTTTTTTCGAAGTTTTAAGCGAGATAGCTTTATTTCATGACAAATAGAAAAACCGACTTACCTACTTCGGTTTTGAAGGTCGAATTAAGATTACAATCAGTAAGTAAGCCTTAAAAAAATAATATTTCTTGACATTTACTGAAAGCCTAATGTTAATGACTCATATTGCGTGTTCCAGTTATTCAAAGACTTTTACTTCAGGACCTAGTAACATAAAATATATAGATCATAAAATATTTAGTAGTTTATGCTGAGCTTATTCTTTTTTTATACCTCCTTTCCTTTTTGTTGATAAGTGAAAAAATAAAATAATCTTTTAACACTTTGTTTTATTAACTTTATCTAATTCAATGTTAATTAGCTATGACTGCGGCACGATACTAGAAAATCACACTAATATTATAAAGGAGAAAGTTTGTATGTCCTTCTCGCAAAAACTACTGAACGGATTGGGCTGAAATTTAGAATGGAAATAGATAATACCCTGGATTAGCACATAGGCTACTTTTTATCCCGGAAAATCAAAGAGTTCCCACGGGAATTTAGAAAACCTACATCCACGCGAACGAAGTCGCGGGTATCAGCTAGTGATTCATATTTTAACTTACGAAGCCCGTGAAAGCATTTATTGGAATGTGGACCTACTGGACAATAAATCCTGAAGATAAAAAATATTTTTCATCTTTATCATTACCATCTAAATTCATCACCAGCCCACTACTGAGCACGTGTCTGATATCAGAATAAAAAGGGCTTAGGCCGAGTCCATCACGCTGGCCAAATATGAAATGATTGAATAGGTTCCTGCCATTGTGGTAGTTAGAGGCTAGAGCGTTGTGGGAGAACGTGAAAACGTGACGCGAGTGCTCAGAGATTCGTCAACATATTACAACAGTTGTCACCCCTCCCGCACCGCACCACTGCCGCAGGAACCTATTAAGTTTTGCACTATACCTATAGTACTAGTAAGTTTGATATATTATAGGAATTTCGTCCGGAAATTGTCTGGGCTACATTATTAGGAATCTGTCGAAAATAGTTTCGAAGCCAAGTCAAGCTGATAGTCAGCTCTTTCTATAAGGCGAGGATTACATCGTCCATCCACATACACTGACTCAAAGAACGCGATTATAACATACAACTAGATAAGGAGGGTCAAAAAGACCCGAGGATTAAAAGCTATTGGCTGACTGCCCATCCAATTTTCTTTGTTGACGTCTCCCGGGAGCCACACTAAGATTATCTTAACAAAGCAAAGGCGAGGCCAAGTTCGCACGCCCTAAGAAACAATATTATCTACTAAGGGATCTTGCAAGAAACACAGCACTTTTTCTTTTCATCAACGCGTTATTTTTAACTCGGGAATCATTGAACGCGTTTCATAATGTAATTACCACGAATTTAGTTGTAAAGATAAAGGCTTTTGGGACCTGCGATAGTGGCACCCCCATTAAGTTTTATTTGTACACCCTTATTCTCAATGTCAAGAATAAAGCTGCCTTTCCACCAGAAATGTGTGATGTAGCCAAGCTTCAAAATTATGCCTTTTTTCACTAAAGTTAAGTAGTGTAGAGGGGCGCGAGATAACTGTGTGAGGATTTCAGTGGCGACAATCGCTGAAGCATTTCTTTGATGTTTTTTTCATATTGTAGATAACGGGTACATACTACCATGATTAATTTGGTGTTTTTAACTGCCGATATTTCGATTCAAGTCACACGATACATGCAACTGAGTCGAAATATCAGCAGTTAAAAACACCAAATTAATCGTGGTACATTCCCGTTATCTGAAGCTTAAAAAAAACATTCTTCGATGCTTTTACACTTGCTGCTGACGCGTCGTTACATTTTTTGCACCCTCGGGTCCTGTAATAAATTATAATCAGCTATAGACGTATATTTCGGAACAAGGAAATTCCAGGGAGTAGCGTTCGCTCCAGCAATTTCCAAGCTCCAAGCAAGTTAGATCCAAAAAAGGGATTTCAATTACTTTTTTACATGGTATAAATATTGGTATCAAATCGTTGAAAAGAGCAACCGCCGAGTTTCTTGCTGGTTCTTCTCGATAGGAAAAGCATTCCAATGGTAGATGCAATTGACGATTCAAAAGCACTTGTAACACAAAATATTTTGATTTTTATTTGGTAGGTACGTACGCTCTAATAATTATTCTGTTCTGTTGTGCACATTTTGTTTGAAACAAAAATAATAATCATTTTCCTTTTCAAAGCAAAAAGTTAGTTGCAATCTAATAACTTAAAACAACAATTTCTTCTACTAGTTGTTTCAGATTACAAGCATCGCGTGATTGTTGACACTTGTGGCGTGATTGTTATAATTATAACTTTTATTTTATACGCAATTAACAACCACTTCGAAATTACTTAATTATGGTTTAGAGTTCATTTTTCAATCGCCAAACTGACGAATAATAATAAAAGAGATTTATGAAATTGGGCCTGACTCGGTCTGAGCACCTACCGAGTCGCTTGCAACAGATTTGAAAATAAAACAAATTATAATTTAACATAGGTAAACTGAAAGTTTTTTTTTTCAATAAAAATAGCAAGCATACGAGCAGGCGGGTCTCCTGATGTTAAGTGATTACCGCCGCCCATGAACATTTGCAGCACCAGAGGTACCGCCGATGCGTTGCCGGCCTTTCAGGAACTTGTTGGTCCGCCCCTTGAATAACCCCTTGTAGTAATCTAGTGGGAACACCGCCGTGGGAATTTTAAGAATGAAAAACGAATAGTTATATTATCACTATCTGATGCCCGCGAATTCGTTCGCGTGGATTTAAGTATTTGAAAATAACACGAGGGGAACTCATTGATTTTCCGACATAAAAAGTAGCCTATGTCAATTACCGGGACACCAGCTACCTCTATACCAAATTTCGTATAAATTGGTTAAGTGGATGGGCCTTTAAGAATCCCGTGGGAACTCTTTAATTTTCCGGGATAAAAATTCCCTGGGATTTAAAATAACTCGGTACCAAATTTAATCAAAATCAGTTAACCTATTGAGCCGTGAAAAGCTAGCAGCTATTAATTAGTATGGATTTATATTTATATTTTTAGATTCTCTACAAGTTTAAATTAAAAATTTATAAAACCCCCGACAAGTGAAGGTTACAGTAACTAGAAAAGAGCTGATAACGGCTTTCAAACGGCTGAACCGATTTTCTTGGATTATGGCTCGAACACTCGATCAAGCCACCTTTCAAACAAAAAAAACTAAACTAAAATCGATTCATTAGTTTAGGAGCTACGATGCCACAGACAAATACACAGATACACACGTCAAACTTATAACACCCCTTTGGGTCGGGGGTTAAAAATGAAATACTTACCTAAATGAGAAGTAAAATAAAATTGATGTTTATTTCCCCGTACCCAAATAGGTTTGCCCAAACTAAAATATTGCTGGTCAGTATAACCCTCGCCCGTCTGTACTAATGACCGTCGGAAAATCCGAATGGTTTCCATTATCACGGCTATATCGCTTTGAGGATCATCTAACAGTCTGCAGCCGTCCGTTTATGGCTCCGGTTAAATACCGTACGTTGTATCACGTCGAAACTTCAAGGAGTTGCTTCAAAATTCCATAGCCCATTCGCTTAAAGTGGATGCGACGGTCTGCCCGTATCGACTAATTTGTGAGTTAAAGTCGATACTAGAGCTAATTTCTTAAACTGGACCCTTTCAAGTAAAGATTTTTATATAAACCTGTGACGATGATACTGTCATTGGTGCAATTAAAATGCCATAAGCCTACGTTGACGTATTAGTTTACAAATTGCGAAAAGCCAAATATAATTTGAATTATGCGGGCAGACACGTCTCATGCCCCTTAATAGTAGCGCGTTCGAAGCAAACGTAGGTGCTATTGGCTCTTATTAAAATGCTCACTTTTAAAGTAATACTTATGCTTCTGGATTTGACTATGGACTTATTATGGACCTGATATTATTTGTTATCTACATTTACTTTAGTATTTTTTATAGGCACACGCAAGTGATGGAAAATGGTGTTGTAGGTATGTGGTCTAGAAGATGCCTATTCACTCTTGTATTAAATGATTGTAATTGGTAGAAAACACAGATCGCGGAAGAGTATTGCAAAACATAAAAAAAGGTAATATGTAGGTATATACTCATCTGAAAACTTGTAATATTATGTATGTGATTTATAAATATGAATAATAATTGCTTCGACCAACACATCCAGTTTTAATATGGAGTAAGTTTAAAAGGTTGCACCCTTACGAGTCGAATCCGCAATTTTATCAAATATTCTCTTCCGCAGTGTAAATGTATTGAGGTGCTAAACTACTGCTCAATATATGTCTAACTACAGTGCAGGTGAATTGCTACTGCATTCCTTACTAGGGTGGGTATACCTCCCCTAATGACTTCTCATACGTCTGCTGTTGCGAAAAACCATACTATTTAATATTATAAATGCGAAAGTGTGTCTGTCTGTCTGTCTGTCTGCTACCTTTTCACGGCAACAGTTCAACCGATTCTGACGAAAGGTACAGGGTTAGCTTATATCCCGGAGACGGACCTAGGCTACTTTTTATCCCGGAAAATCAAAGGCTTCCCACGGGATTCCTAAAAACCCATCCGCTTAACCGATTTGTATGAAAAGTACTGTAATTGATATAGGCATTTTATCCCGGAAAATCAAACAGTTCCCACGGGATCTTTAAAAACCTAAATCCACGCAGACGAAGTCGCGGGCATCCTCTAGTATTTAATACGAGGAAAAGTGGAAAGAGGTAGGTATTAAATATTTCTTTCATCTTCGACCAAATGACAAGATGATCGTAAAGAGACCAAAGTTTTTAACAAGTTTTTATTAACTCGCTTTCTTGTAGGTGTGTTTGTTTATTTGTCTAATCAGATAAAATCTTGTAATCGGTTTTCAAGTAACTTCCTGGTGAGCTAGAGGCTTGAAATTTCAAACATAGGTTGGAACTGGATACTTTCACTTTTATTTTTACAAGCCTTACGATCTCACCTGGACCTCACCTTAGTGATGATGCAGTTGGAATTTGAACTTGTATTTTATTGAAATGGCTAATAAAAGTAAGTACTTTTTACTAAAACAGCAAGCAAATAAGTAACTACTAAACAGGAAACTTCATCGTGAATGATTGGAATGGGAACCAAGATAATGTAAATTAACTAAAAGGCAAACGCTTTTGTTCAGCAGCTGCAGCGGACACTTTTCATTAGGCAAAGATTAGGCAAAGTTATCTTTAGAAGCTGACCTTCGATTCACAAAAAAAAAACTTTTTAATTTACTTTCTTACATAAAGGTATAAATTGTTCTAGCGTATCCAGATAAATAATCAAAAGCAAGCCAGAAATAGTTTTTAAGTAATTTGTACTGTAGAGTGTGAATGTTCTAGCAAAATTAACATGTTTACATTTGAAAACACGGGAATGATACTTGCAGGGGACTTTATTCAAATAGTCATTTGCATATCCACGGTGCGGGTCAGGCGGCAGGACATTACAGATGGTGCAGTCCCTTCGTCCCCTAGTTTCGTCCTAGTTTTTAGGACAAACTTCGCAAACTACGCTGTTGTTAAGTTCAAGAGTGCCACAACTCAAAACATGTCATTTTTGTAGTCTCAATAATATTGAGTAAAATGTCAAAATTATAAGTATTTTTCTAAATATACTTTAACATCATCCAACCATTCAATAAATATTACCATGCATTTACATCATCCACCAATGCTGTGCTTTCCGGCGCGAGGTTCCCCTCAAGAACGCGGAGGTGGAAAATCCCCGTTTGATGCCGTCTGTTTCGATCCGCGGGATTCGGGTGGCGCAAGACCGAAATCCCTACAAGAGACTTAGGTCCAACGTTTAGAACGTCTATCGGTTGATAATGATGATGATGAATTATTATTAATCGGGGAAGACCAAAGACGATTGTGTGAACAACGTGTAGTACGAGCTACCGATTCACGCTTTCGTCCCGGCTCACCACGTCTTGGCACATCCTTTTTGTGAAGGTGTCAATAAGTATTATAATTTGGTTGGAATGTCATACGACTTTTTATATTTTCCTCCAACAATAATTGCCCAATACAAATTTTATCGTATAACATATCCAATATGTTAACGTAGATACGTTGAAATATAAGACATATTTTTTATTTCTTTTTCATTATTATTTTTTAACAGAATTCAAAACAAAATAAATATTTATTAAGGTTATTTCAATCTTTTATCACAATAATCTTTAAAAGAGATATATTTACAAAAACGATTTGGTGAAAAATATAGCTTTTTGAGTTGCGCCACTTTAGTATGTATGCGCAAATATGTGAGATAAGGGTCGGTACCTGCATCATCCTCTAATGGCACATTACGACAGACAGTTTGAAAGAACGCAGGGTCGGACACCAGATGCCTCGTACAAGGGTTAAATGAAATGAACCGAAACTTTCCAATTAGTCTTTTGTTCTTTACGAGCATTTTACGAGTAAAGTTTCAAAAATCATTACCCATATGATAAATGCGAATGTATTTGTTTGTTGGTTTGTCCTTCAATTACGTCGCATCGCAGCAACAAACTAACGAGATTTTTTGCATGGATATAAGGTACAGTTGAAGACCTGTAGACATAGGCTACTTTTATCGCGGAAAATCAAAGATTTCCAACGGGATTTTTAAAAACCTAAGTCCACGTGGGCGAAGTCGTGGGCAGGCACTAATATTGTATAAAATAGTAAAATAATAAGTGCTAATTAGTACAATCAACAACTTAAATAATAATACATAATTATTTTTACGATAAAAGGGCTCAATTAATTCATACTAGATACCTACATTGCAAAAGTACTTATAGTTCCATTTTTCCTATTTTTAGGATTCCGTAGCCGAAGGGTGCCAATGAGACCGCATTACTAATTTTCTCGTAGCCCCGATATGTTTTATTTATATTTATGTTTAGTTCAAATTAGGTACATAACTGTTACCTAACTTATGCGGCATTAAGTCCATAGATACATAATAGTTTATTTATTAACCGATTGCTACGAAACGGAATGCATTGTTACAAATCTCCTCAGCATATACGTACTAAAATATGTGTAGGTAAGTAATTTAAAATTATATTTCTGGAAAACTCGTCCGTTAGCTTGCTAAAACACGCGAATTTTTTTTTTACCAATTCCTTGTAGTATTCTTCCAGTCATTCGAGATATCATTATAATACTGCGTACACTAAATAATAAATGAGAGCGGTGTCGTGATGGATACAGCCCCAGGGTAATCACCACGGTAGTGGCTATAAGTATAAAAGCTTGTTTTAACGTTAAAGAATATTTTCTAAATGTATTTTTGGTATATTTTTTCTAGGGGCTAATTTTATTATGTGCGACCATGTGTTTTTAAAAGTAAAAGGAGAGATAGTATAAGGTATGATTTACTAGCTGATGCCCGCGACTTCGTTAGCCTGAGTTTAGGTTTTTCAGGGGATCCCTGGAAAATCCCGTGTGAGTCCTTTAACTTTTCAGGATAAAAAGTAGCTTGCAAAAAATCACGTAGATCCGTTGCTTCGATGCAGCGTAATTGAAGGAAAAACCAGTAAAAATACAAGCAAGGGCATATATAGGTATACTTAGGTAATATTTGATAGGGCAGTGATAGTCTCCATTTAAGGCTGCTCTTTCACTACGGGATATGTGAATAAGTGAAATCCATAAAAGTTGCACCGGTTTATTTTCATAACTAATTTTGTATTCATTATACATATTTAGAAGTACTTACTAGGAGACGAGAAAATAGACGATATCAGCCGGTAAACTATTAATTAAGAGCCCCCGGTCATCATCCGACAACAAGACAGCTGTCTACCCACTCCCCCATCCAAGCCCCCCATCTGTAAATGACGGGTGGTTTTTTCGGGCATTCCTACAATTGGGTCTTTGTTAATGAATTTCCTTGTATGTGTGTACAGTTGATAAATGGATTTTGTTAATAATATCATATTATGGTCCTATTTGGTTAATAAACAACTTACGCGAAATGTTCTGCATTTGGCATGGGTATCATCTCAGAATAGGTTTGCCCATAAATGACTGTTAAAGCAACAATAATATTTTAATTGCATAATCTGTTTTTTACCCACAATTTTGCAAAATAAACTTGATTTGATTTGATTCGATTTAGTCTATCACCGCTTTAAAAAAATACGAGCAGTTAAGAGGGCTCTCTCCGTCACTCGTTTCATACAATCGTAGTTCTAATTTCATTTGAATATTAAGCAACCAAAGTCCATGAAATTTTGCAGACATATTCTAGAAACTAATATCTATGTCTGTGGTTTTCCAGATTTCTGTTAAAATATTCGGTTTCAAAGTTACGCGGTCTTAAAAATTTTCATACAAATCTTTGAACCCCTGTAATTTTAAAACTACATATTTTTAGAAAAATCTAAAACACCACAGACAGATATTAGTTTCTAGAATATGTCTGCAAAATTTCATGGACTTTGGTTGCTTAATATTCAAATGAAATCGGAACTACGATTGTATGAAACAAGTGACGGAGAGAGCCCTGTTAAAATCGTTTGTCTGAAACAAAAGATGTCAGAAACCATCGACGTAAGAAACACATCTTGTGATTTGTTTATTTCATTTAGGTACGTTTGTGATAATGATCCTAAACACGTGTCGTGTTTGATTTTGCTAATGAGTCTGTTGATGTTGCTTTCAACAACACTGACAGCTCGTAAAAGAAACAAAGGAAATATTTTCCGCTTAGTTGGGATCTGAACTGAATCGTTTATTTTACACGATGTTGTAATTTGGTTGATCTCACATATTTCTCCAAATTGTATGGTATTTATAGTACCATTTTAAATCGTGTTAAAATTATATTTAAAAATAATGTCACAATATGCAATTACATCTAATTGATATAAATTAATAATTATAAATTAAAATTACTATTAGTTATCGTCGTCAAGAAGACCACCCCTGGTTGCCCCTGGACCAAAAGTGCCCATCAAGCTGGCAGCATGACCCCGCTGAAAAACATTTTAAATTAGATTATTAAGAACTACTTGAATAAGGGTTTTCAAAATCCTGTGGGAACTCTAATTTTCCAGAACAAAAATTAGCCTATGTCCGTCTCAGGGAGCTCTGTACCAAATTCCATCAAAATGGAAAATGAACAGGCTTTAAAAATCCCAAAAGTACCAAACGTCAAAATCAGTTAAACGAATAGGCCGTGAAAGGTTAGCAGACACACACACGCATTAATTATCATATTAGTATGGATTATGAAAAAGACCTCTGTTAAACGTTATTAAATGATGGTAAATGACGTGGAGAGACTTAAATTTTCTTTGGAAAAGTAAGTAAAAGTTGCACTATTTTTAGACTGGTCATTTAAATTTAGTGAAATTTAGTGTGCAGAACCGAACTAGCACCATTTTAAGTAGATCACAAGAAGACCCAGTAGGAACTTTAAAGTTACTTCGTGGATATTAAGAGGTGAAAAGGCTTCAATTCATTATATTTGATACGTCTTACTTTTGAATCGATTCTGAAAATATAGGATATAATTATAGTTATCTTTCTGTAAATGCTACTATGTAATAATGATCTAATATAACATTGTTTTACATAGAAAATTATATTACAAAGTTAGGTTCTAAAAGAAAAAGTACCTAGACATCTTATATTTATATTAACTCCATAATAAAAGTTCAAACAGGGCCATTTTGCGGCCGACTTCCTCAGTCTAGTACCCACTTTTGCTCTTATTTATTACAGGGAACGAACGTGCTCAACGCGAATTTGTTTTCATAATATTTCTCACGAGCACCGCTTGAGCATTATGTGATAATAACACATTCAATATTTAACCTTATCAGTGTCACATAAAGTATAAAATCGAATGGGAGATTACAGTATGAGTACATTTGTCTACTTATTTACTTTATTGCGACATTTTATAATATTCTACGTTTGTGCGATAAGACTCAAGACTCATCTGTTACACGAAAGTGCTTTTTGAGAATACTAAGATGTTGCTTTGGATGTTATAAAGGAATTAGATGTGTTGTTCATATGCCAATAAATTTCCCTCAATGGAAATTTACTCTTATTATGACAGTAAGATAAATCCTGTTTAGTGCAGAATCGTACTAAACAGGATGAGATGTTACCAACATGAATTTAAGTGAAGTATACTCATATGCTGGTACAAATATGTTCAGATTTATTTTTAACAAAAACTCCATTTATATAGAAAATAATATAATGATACATACATACGTAGGTAGGTACTCCTATCAATCATAAGCTTTATAAAGAAGGTAACGTCGACATTAGTAAACTGCCTATATTTAGGGGTCCGTACCTCAAAAGGAAAAAAGGAACCTTTATAGGATCACTTCTTTGTGTCTTGTTTGTCGTGTCTGTTATACACTGTTGTTAACCTATGTATGGGGTACTTCCTGTTGACCTAGAATCATGGAATTTTGCAGGTAAGCAATGTCTTATAGCACAAGTAGCCACAGGAAAAAAATCAGAAAACCGCGAATTTATGTTTCTTCACAAAAAATGAATAAAGGCTAGGGTTCCCGAAATAATCAATTTACTAAATTACATCAAAATGGCGTTGTCCGACATAAACTTGCAAATTTTTACCTACTGGTTTGAGATTTCTTGTACAATCGGTTTTCGTCAACATTTTATACCAAACACCCAAATTTCAGGTCTGTAGCCAATTCAGTCTACGGGCTCTATATCCATGATATACGGACGGACCAGACAGCAGAAGTTTTGGCTTTTGGATAATATGGAACCCTCAAAAGAAGAGATAAAATAAAATGTTTTAAAGTGTTGTTCAACTACATTCGAGTCCCGTGTAAAGCACCTGCTGCATCCCGGTCGCGTCCTATACGACCCAACTTTCCATTTCAATGAATGTTTCAAAGTCGTTTGCGTTGTTATTGTTTTCCATTACCAAAGTTCAATGGCTGGGACGCGGTTGAGTGGAATTATTGGTCCTCGATGAATCGAAGACCAATTCCACTCAATCGTCCAACTTTTATAAGGCTTATTTTCTATTGATGACAATATTAAATGCAGTTTGATTTCGATCTTAATGATATAGAGAACTAATGCGGTATAAGATGGCTCGAATCTTATTGACAATGATGTACAAGTGTAAATTAAAAATTTGTAACACCCCCGACAAGTGTAGATTACTGTAACTAGAAAAGAGCTGATAACTTTCAAACGGCTGAACCGATTTTCTTGGATTATAGCTAAGATCACTCTCGATCAAGCCACCTTTCAAACGAAAAAAAAAAACTAAATTAAAATCGGTTCATTATAGTTTAGGAGCTACGATGCCACAGACAGATACACAGATACACATGTCAAACTTATTATAACACCCCTCTTTTTGGGTTCGTCAAGCATCCCGTTAATTTCGTTCTTGGCGATGGATGTAATTTTCTTTTTCTTGGGCTGCTGATGTTGGCCATCTTTATAGTCACCTGCATAACTGCACCTTGGCTCGTATATTGTCTAGTTCATAAATTACCCATTCCATACGCCCTATTAGTTTCCATTCTGTATATCAAATAAAAGCGCTAAATAATAATAATCAAATAATACTTACTCGTACATTAGTAGAACCCTAATTGAATTTGTAAAGAATTTGTTCCAATTTCATGCTTCATCTGACCTACAAAATCGTTACAGAAGATTTATTAGGTCACTCTGACTTAGGTAACTAGTGGTTGGGACATATTGTAGACTTGTAAATTTTAAATCGTAGCACGTATCATCGTAACTGGAGAAGACGTAGAAGACAACATATTATAATTTGTCAGTCTGTCTATTGCTTTTTCACAGCTAATCAGTTTACCGATTTTGATGAAAGATACAGAGAACGCTTGCATACCGACGATAATGGCTACTTATATCACGGAAAATCAAAATGTACTCTGGAGATTTTTAAAAACTTAAATCCACGCAGCCTAAGTCACAGGCATTATAAAGTTATTTTTATAACATGAAAACTGCTGTACATAAAGCAATTAATTTTAGTAAATCACAAAGTAAAACATTTAGGTCAACTTATATTTAAATTCTTCTTGTATAAAATCGCCTAACGAACCGAAAAGAATAACGTGCAAGCTTGCCTCTTGTTTAAAGTAAATTTATTCTCAACATTGTACGGGCGACTTACAATATTTTCCATTAGCAATATATTATTCATATCTGCACAATCTTAATCTTGTGCAAACAAGAGAAAATAATTAAACGAGCCGACGGTCGCACGTTGGAAACTTGCCATAAATCCTGCAGAAAATATGAACGACGACGCAGTATTTCAAAAGGCTTATTAAAAAATTATGTTCGTACACGATATAGGAGTTTCGGCTGAGATCATATTCGTGGAAGGAATTTAATAATAATGGGACATTTTTATTCTGATGTTGGTATGTTGACGCCTCTCTGTGCATTATTAACACCTTGCCTCTGAATATTTTGGCTTTTCATTATTTATTAGTATAAATATAGCAGAATAAAGAGCAAGCAGGTCGCGTAATGATATCAGGTGACTGTTCGTGAACCTCAGCAGATAAGATAAGATAAGCTAAGATAAGACAATTTATTAAACTCCAGAAAAACTGCCATTGCTTTGTGTTTATGCGCCCCTTAGTAATCCTTATTGTAGTTTTTGAGGTAAACCTAACGCTAATGACCGGTATATTATGCATAAAAATATTATTTAGTATTCGAATCGTAATTTTTATACTAGGCGCTATCATAGCGTTTATTTTCAGGCCTCATGGAATATCAGCGCTTTATGATGTGTCCTACTCCTAACAAATATTATGCTGAGTGAAGACTGATTTGGGGATCAATCTTATGTAGTCAATTGCAAAATTTATAGGCAATTATAATCTCATACTGGGGTTCAAAATAATCCATTAATCAAATTTAAATTTCAAAGGGCTCCTCAAATTGAAAACAAATGGAACTCGCAATCGGCCTTGTCCGAATTGCCAAAGATTCTTGTCAACTGGATTAATTCTGTTAAACAACCGAAGTAAATACAGCCTAAGCTAGATAAGGGCCCCGGAAATTGCCTTAGAGTAGAACCGAGTGGCCATAGCCAGTGGCGCAAATGGGTGATGGATCGGAGTTTCGCATGACCACGTAATTGTTACCTCAGGTGAGTTGGATAGGTTTAACAATTATGAACCAATTTTTTTCAGGACACCTTTGTGATTTATTTCCTTTCTCCATCCTTTTTTACGCCAATCTTTATCAAAGTGTTCTATAAAACAGCCATATGCCCTATGTTCTAGCAAATGATTATGCTTTCCAGTTTTGACGTCGATCGATATTATATCTCAAGCTTTTGGTCTAAGTAATGTAAAACTCGAACTCAAATCATTTATTCGAATTGTGTAGCAATGTACAATTTTTGATTGTCAATAGGAGCTTCCTGATTATGTAGAACTACTATTTTTTCCACAGGCTGGTTCATGTGTTTTATTATTAGTATGATACGTAGTACCATATTGTTATACCTTTCTTGTGCCTTTAAAGTAGCTTTGTCTTTAATCGTTCTGCAATAGGTACTCATTGTGCTTGAATTGCAGGTGTCAAAAGCTAACTCCAACAATACAAAATGCTCATACTTCTGTACAGTGGTTTTCTCTAACTTTGTTAGGTTTTATGTAACTTACAGACCGAGTAAGCGTTAAAATATTTCAGAACTATTCCAGAAATCTTTACAAAGTGGTCACTGTATTTGTAGCGGTCGATCGCGTGCAATAGTCGCCTTTCTTTACAACTAATCTTAAACTTTTATTGTGACACCTTAAGTGAGTCATAGCGGTAAATAAAAGTTATGCTATAAAAAGATGAGTGTTTGCGTGGAGGTGTTGGGTTTGTAATAAATTAGATTGAAATAAGTCAGATACTGAAGGGCCGTCTAGTCAAGGGTTTAACTACTTGGTAGTTCGCTGTAGGAGAATCACCCACACTCTTTTATGAGTCACTAAAAACTATGCAGTATTAACATAAGAGTAATTTACACTATCAAATATATGTATTATAACCACAAAAAATTACATGTTTCACGTGCATTTGAATTTTTATGTGGAAATATGACTGTAACTTGTCTAATATTGTCTTTTTGACTGCTGAGTTTCTTGCCAGCTCTTCATACAATGTGTTAACTAAACCAAAAATTTTAGTCCATAAAAATTAAAAAGTAGGCCTAGGAATATCAGTAATTTGAGTTAGTCTGATAAAATTAAAAGTTGAGAATCACCATATCGTTATATCAACCGGTAGACATCCATACTGGACATAGATCACTAGGGGCTTCCACAGGCGCAGCCTGAATCCAGTAAGCTCCCTGCATATCGTTGATGTTGTCTATCCATCTAGTGGAGAGATCTACCAAGGTCGTCAATTGGGACCCCAACGTCAATGGTTTTTTCAAACTATACAACTAACTAAAAAGAACTAAAGTTAAGACTGATGCATTGATATTTCGTTTTTTAAGCAGTTATCGTTTTTCTAATAATACATATCATATTATGAACTTACTAAGCCCCGCTTTTAAGTACCTGTTCGAACTGTTAGTTAGGTATTGAGGACAAATCTCGTCGTATTTTATGTGCGCTAGTGAAACAAATAAATGTACGCCGGTGACGTACTGTAGTTTGTTTTTGATTTCGTCCAACAAAGCGTACTGTGTCGGATGCTCGTCCCAGCTTGCATTTGTGACACATCACTGCTTAGCTGCAAAGCTAATAAATTGTGCAATTGCAACACAATAAATAGTTTATTTTCCATAATAAATTGCGATTTCATAATTTTTAATAATAAAAGTATAACTACAGGCATAACGTCTAAAATAAATTATTTCTTAGGAATTATCATTAGAGGGTCTTCCAAAATTCATAAAATCCATACCGCTGTTAGTATTAAGTTTGCTAACCATTTAAGATTATTATCGATTTCAATTGAAAATAACGTAAGTATATCTATGTCAAATGTCTGTGAATTTGATACAAGCTCCCTTATACTAAGCGAGCGTTTTGACGTTCGGTAAAAAGTCTCTGATTTGACTAGTAGTCATCATCCGTTTGTCGGATAGCTGTAGCGGAATTCGAATAAAAATTACTCCAAATCCATTCAAAGTCAGCTGAGTATGGTCAGCGTGGCGGATGCACGGCATGTCCGCTCCGCACTGCCGCGTCCGCTCGGATCATCTGTACTCTTCGAGCGGATGATGCGATTATGCACATCGGTGCCGATTTATTTCATTTACGTGGTGTTCTAGTTTGATCTACATGTTTACGGTTTCAGTCAATTGAAATGGGGTCATAATGTAATCTATTGGTTCGATCGTACACGTATTTGTTATGTTGCATGTACTCGTAATTTTGCTTGTATCAATAGAAACGTTTACACGTTTGCACCTCTAAAAATTTGATATTGATTGTGTTTGTTTATAGATTCATAGAATAATAGGTACTTGTCATGGCTTTTTAAACTCTACTTAATTAGGTGAAAAGAAAGTTATTTGTCGTGAAAAACGAATTAAAGGTTCTTTTGAAATCTCGAGGCTTCCTGTTTGTGACTAATCTAGTTTATATTTAATCGATTTTTATTAAATTCTGATACATGTTAGACTTAGCCCTTTACTGCGATGCCATCTGACGGTAAGTGATGATGCAGTATAAGTTGGAAGCGGCCTTATTTGGAAGGGGTGTGGCATTTTCATATAATCCATATCCCTGATTGTTTTCTACACGGCAGCATCGTGCCGGGAATATTATTGTAAGTTCTTATAAGTAGATTTATTAAAAATTAATGAAGCACTTCCCAATAGGGAGAGCCGTATAAATGTTCGGCTTCACTTAATAGTGACGAATGAATAATAAACATTATTGTTATCTTGAATAATGGCCACGTCATAACTCCCATAAAGCGTTCGGGCAAAAGTAAACAATATCACATATTGGGTTCTCGCACATTATTACTTACGCCATGCATGCATTATTCATGAATCATGCTAGTTTCCTATTATTGTTGGCTATATTTTAGGACTCCATGTTCTTTGGCATGCTTCGTGTTGACACCAGACTCTCGACTTCGTGTTATTTGAAGTTGTCCGAGATCGAACTAGTAACTTGGATAAAATTGTCGAACACAAGAGGGCAAAAGTCCAGACAGCCAATCACCTATAATGCTGGTTTGACCAGGTCAAGTCACTCACTGGCCTTCCACTTACAG
The DNA here is from genome assembly GCF_905333055.1 of Maniola jurtina. NCBI lineage: Eukaryota > Metazoa > Arthropoda > Insecta > Lepidoptera > Nymphalidae > Maniola > Maniola jurtina. The sequence continues at coordinate 11,045,673 of NC_060030.1, forward strand.
CCGTAATGAGAAAATTTGGCGGATTTGGCTGAAATTTGGAATGGAGATAGATAATATCCTGAATTAGCACACAGGCTACTTTTTATCCTGGAAAATCACAGAGTTCCCACGGGATTTCAAAAAACCTAAATCCACGCTGGCGAAGTCGCGGGCATCGGCTAGTTTATCATAACGACAATATGATCACTTGATTGCAGACACGATCTTCAGCAGTCACGAAGTAACAACAGAGAAATATGTTCATTGGTAAAGAACAACCCCAAACTAGAATATTTTTTGGGTGATAAATACAAAGAAAAAGCAAAGAAGAGCATGCTATTTTGGAAAAACTTGAATTTACCTGCCAAGTACTTGCAAACCAACTTCTAAGGCCAGATAATTATTTTCTTCAAGATGGCAACGCATTTGTTCCTCAGTTGCTGCAAATTATGTATGACTCGCCTGAATTTTAAATATTTCTTCAACAACAACGAAATATTTTCCAACATTGTTTTGCTTATATTTTCTTTTCAACTGAAACCTAAGTTTGCGAAGTCAAAGCCCCAATATCTTTTCTACATTCTACTCATTTGCCTGCAACGGAAACCAGTTTTTCGAAGATGTTTTTTTCGGGAGTAAACAAAAAAATAAGAAGATGACTAAAACAACTGCAATATAAGATGATGCTTAGTCTAGTATGTTATTTTTACGAAATATACGATAAAAAATCTTAGTAATCGATTGAGTCATCCTTAAGTTCTGAAGAAATTGGTGAATAAACTTCGGTAGACAGGGTACAGGCGAGCTTCCTATACTACCAGTCAATTAATATAGGCAGTAACACATCCAGGTACATTACAACCTGAAAAAGGCGGGAGCATGGAAATAGGTAGTAGTTTATAAAACGTTAGGCAAATAGAATTTTCCGTTTTACAATATTTTACGTATACAATTGCATATAAAATTCTTAGCATAACAACAGCGTGGGCGGCATACTAAACAAACTGCCGCAAAACAAATTTATATTAAGACTTCGAAAACATTTTAGCACGTCATGGCAATTATAATTTTTCTCCCACTAGTGCAAACTTCTTTGTTCTTACTTGATGAATAATCTGAGTTGTTCTGTCCGTTGCCCACTACGTACTCGTACATTTATTTTATCAAGGTGTATTATTTGTAATTTTTATGATAGTTTTTTATTATAATTTTCCTTGAAGTATACCTACTTCAAGGAAAATTATAGATAGTTGAAAATACATATGTATACCTGTTATATAGCAAGAAAATTAAGATTAATGTTAAAACTAGAAATTAATAATGCCCATGACTTCGTTCGCGTGGATTCATGTTTTTAAAAACTCCTTGGGAACTTTTTGATTTTCTGGAGTAAAAAGTAGATTAAAAAGGAGCCCGTCTCCGGGATACAAGCTATCTTTATACCGAATTTCGTCAAAATCGGTTAAGCGGATAGGCCATGAAAAGGTATGAAATAGACAAACACACTTTCGCATTTATAATATTTCTAACGACGTACGGATTATTCTATTTGGTAAGGTTTATTATGGATTTTTGTTTACTGCTATTTCATTCTTTATCTTATTTCTATTAAGGAATTTCTTTATTCAATACCAATTTTTTGTTATATCTACGAAGACGGATACAAGATAAATAATAAAATAACGCCACAACAAAGAGCTCGACCGCTATTTGTAGACAATGACATTGGAACATCGGATGGTCAAATTCAGTTACACGGAGTTGATTTTCTTTCCTATGGATTACTATTTTATTACAGTATCGGGTACCTAATATTCAACACTACATCTTTGTTGTATGTGTAGGTATCATACAACTATGAAAAAGCTGAGTTCAGTTAATATTCAGTTGTTCTGTGGAAGGTTTTACATGTACCTACCTACAATAAATAAATGATTGCATTTGGTTTGATTTACTCAATATGTAGTATTGTACTTATTGTGTTCTAACAAGAGTACTTAAATTAAAAATTTATAACACCCCCGACAAGTGAAGGTTACAGTTAAGTCTAGAAAAGAGCTGATAACTTTCAAACGGCTGAACCGACTTTCTTGGATTATAGCTAAGAACACTCTCGATCAAGCCCCACCTTTCAAATAAAAAAAAAACTAAATTAAATTCTGTTCATTAGTTTAGGAGCTACAATGCCACAGACAGATACACAGATACATAGATACACAGATACATACTTCAAACTTATAATACCCCTCTTTTTGGGTCGGGGGTTAAAAATAAGATAGTTTGTCCCTTTTTTAAAAGAATATGAAAGGCGACGAAACATACACGCGAGCCGTCTGCTGAGTTCTTTCTGTGTTGGCTTTTATTCAAATTATGTTGTCTCATTCTACGCTAAAATGTAGCGCTGCAGTCTTTCCAATTTCCTATAGTTATGGCGTGTCACTTCTTGGAAATTTTATACAATTTCAGAAATTTGTCGCACTCTAATCTGAATTAATTTTTTAAAATTGTATTTCTGCGTTGCTTGAACTTTCAAGTTTATTTTTATTTTCCTTTCATGTCTCTGTATTTAAAAATTAAATAGGATAACCATTCTGATTTTATTATTTAGTTTTTGATTTTACACCATGCACGATCAGAGTACGGGTTTGGCACAGTCTATCATGAATTAGTTCATACAAAACTATATTATCTATGATACTGTAGGTAGATCTTTAATATTTTTTTTATTTTTTATTTTTTTAGAAAAAGAATATTACTCATGATAAATGACTAATATTCCCCTTTCCTCTCCAACTAAGCGTCAGGCTTGTGCTAGGAGTAGGTACGACAATAGTGCAACGGACGGGGTTTGAACCGTCGACCTTTCGGTTTTCAGTCCACTCCTTTATCGGTTGAGCTATTGAGGCTGTGTAATAATAGTACCACGTACGTAGCATACATGAGCTAAACTTAGGTAGTTTAGCTCAACAAGCAATTATTTCATTGAAAGACCTGGCCGGTTTATTTATTATTTTATTTTATTCAGATAAAAGCTAGCCGTTGACTGCTTGACTGAAATTAACAGGTAAACATAAACGATTACAGTCCACGGATTAGAATTTAAATCGTTTTCTATTAACTGAGACTCGCCTCCCTGGTTTGTATAAAATATCCAAGCGTGTTTATCGACCACCAACCCTCAATTATATTCTATGTATGCAAATGACTTCATTGTTGTAAGGAACATAGGATAATAGCGCTCGTAAAAGTTGACTTATCGCGTGTAACGGCACAGCCAGTGCTTTGATGCTTTTTATAATGTGTGAAATTCTTTTCGGGCTTTTGTTTTAAGTTTGTGGTGTAGTAATAAAATTATAAGCTTCATTTTGAAAAAAAAATTTTAACTAAATAAAACCTCTAAATCTCAAAAGAAAGTATTTACATTGTTTTAGCAATATTCCATGCGTTTTGGTGGGGAAACAGTTTTATTCATAAAGCTACGTGCAACATTTGTTTTGCTATAATATTAACATAGATATTCATAATTTTGATTTTATATTATTTTGTAGTACCTTTCAAAAACGCTTAGAAATTGTGAAGTGAGATAATGAACTCAATATCAATGTTGGAGCTATCTCAATACCTTTAGTCTACGCCTTATCATTGTCTACGCCGTAGCGGTATCCGTAGACATCTTTCTTCCAAATTATTTCTGTTTCTAAAAATTGAAACTTCTAGACTAGGATTAGCAAATGATATTTTTCTGGATGATTTTCATCATAAATAAATAAATAAAATAAAAATAAAAAAGCCTTTTATTTATCCTTAATAAATTATTAAACAAACAATTGGTTGACAACAAAGATGATTAAAATTCACAGTTATATAAATTAATTTACTTGTGCATGCATTACTTAATATTTATTATTTAATCTTAAAATACAATAATAATTAGAAATTTCATTATTTATTTTATTTTTATTTTAAGGACCTCTCATCGAGTAAAGGCCTCTTCATCATAAATATATACTACTATTATTTTCATTGAAAAAAGTTTCACTCGATAGGAAGTAATGATCCAGTCAAGATGAAAACGCGACGTTATTAGAAGGGTATAGTAATTATAAGACGTAGACGGTAAAATAATTAAACATGAATAAAATTATCCTATGTATTTAGTGCAGTAAATTTAGAAACCTTTTAATTGAGAATTACGACAACATTTCCTAAACGCTCTACCACTAAATGTTATTCGATATTCCACTTGTATTTTACGCGAATCGAACACTAAAATTGCAACCGTAACAATATAACAATTCAATTTAATGATTTCCACCAACCACTGTGTGGTTACAACATAGCTACTAGACTAAGATCCCGTGAGGGCCAGACCTTCGGTATTTCATAAAAGCTGAAAGTTTCAATGTCCATAGTCCCCAACAAGGGAGGAACATAGTGGCTTTGGCAGATAACTCGTAACAAAGACGTATAAAATCATTCGTCAAAGTATGTAGTCTAATCTTTTTATATTTTCTTTGGAATAGTATTAGAAATCAAGTCATTGCCAGACACTTAGTATCGTGGGAACTCTCTACTAGACACACTTAAACTTTAGTATGATCGTTCCTCCCAGAGTTGGGGACAATGCGCAGAAAAACTTTGAGCATTTATAAAACAACGAAGTCCTGGCCATCACAGGCTCCTAGTCTATGTGGTTACAATACAGTTACGTATAGCGAAGTCAGCGAGTATAATTACGTAGTTTGTTATCGCGTTCTGTCGGCGTTTGTGTAAACAAAATATTGCGAAATTTGCATCACACTAGCTCAAGGAGAGGCGGGGCAAGGGATTGTCATTAATAAAAGAGCGTAAAGTCTGAGGGCGTTTCCCGCCCTACGGACGAGGTTAATAACCCTTGTTAAACTGCGGAGGCAAAGTAGTTTTATTTTTCATTTAGGTACAATAACTGTGTTTTATGCTTGCCATTTTTTAAAACCACTTAGGAATTTGTATTCGTATTTTAAACATGAAGTAATGAGGTTAACATTTCAATGTGTACGCGCCTGATGTTCCATTTTTTACGTTCCGTTTAATTTAATTTTCGTTCCGTAGTTCTTTTCTAACCCCCGACCCAAAAAGAGGGGTGTTATAAGTTTGACGTGTGTATCTGTCTGTGGGATCGTAGCTCCTAAATGAATGAACCGGTTTTAATTTACTTTGTTTTTGTTTGAAAGGTGGCTTGATCGAGAGTGTGCTTAGCTATAAACGAAGAAAATCGGTTCAGCCGTTTGAAAGTTATCAACTCTTTTCTAGTTTTTTTATAGAGGTTTTTTGTGTCGGGGGTTTTTAAATTTCGAGTTATATTAAGCAACGCCAATTAATGTTAGCATGATTCAAGCTCATATCTATTATGGGATGATTCAAGACTAATGCGTGATAATCTTTAGCAGCTTTTGGAACTGCGCGGGATAGGTAACGTCTTGTCGTCTACACGCACGCATTTAATTGCGCAAACTGACTTGTGCAGGTAAGCTCTCAGGTAAGACGGAGCGTGTAGCCGGAGCTTTAGGTATGTTTAGATACCTCGTAACGTTTATGTATTAATCATCATTATTAACCTATCTATGTATTTTTTTGTCAAATTGTAGGTGGAAGTAGGACTTGACCAACATAAAGTTTAACTTTTGTTTGAATAAAAGGCATTGACTTTGAATTTAATCATGCAAATAGGTACTTCACGCGGCCTACGAGAACTATGAATCAATCAACCCTTTGTGCCTGGGTCAGGCATGAGTGCAACACATTCCATTTTGACAAGACCCATTCCCAGGTATTGTGAGATGTAATCTATACGTGCTTGACCGTACAACTGACGTCAAGGATTAGTCAAGGCTCAAATGTATTGACAATAGGGAATGACTACTAGTCAAATCAGCGACTTTTTATCAAACGTCAAAAGCTCGCTTAGTAAGGGAGCTTGTGGCTTCGTCTGCGATGGCGTTTGCTGGCGCGCGTGTTGTGCTTGTTTGGAGTGTTTTTTTTTTTGTTAAGAGTGGCTGGTTTTTGTGTTAGTTGGTGTTTTTTGGTGGTGGAACTGACTGGGAAGCGCTCTAAAGGGGCGCCGCGCCTATGTCGGCGGGCGCCGGCGCAGACTGAGTCTATACTTGGCTAATCAGAGTAAAGCCAGATTTAAAGAAAAAAAAAAAGGCAGCTTGTACGAAATTCACAGATGTGACGTCATAACTCTCTTTAATTATATTATAATTATAATATATATAAACTCTCCGTCACTCGTTTCATACAATCGTAGTTCCAATTTCATTTGAATACTAAGCAACCAAAGTCCATGAAATTTTGCAGACATATTCTAGAAACTAATATCTGTGTCTGTGGTGTTTTAGATTTTTCTAAAAATATGTAGTTTTAAAATTACAGGGGCTCAAAGATTTGTATGAAAATTTTTAAGACCGCGTAACTTTGAAACCGAATATTTTAACAGAAATCTGGAAAACCACAGACATATAGATATTAGTTTCTAGAATATGTCTGCAAAATTTCATGGACTTTGGTTGCTTAATATTCAAATGAAATTGGAACGACGATTGTATGAAACGAGTGACGGAGAGAGCCCTCTTAATATTTCATGCAAAACAGGCACACAATGATTGTAGAACAGGCGGAGCATAGTTTATTCAACGGCTGGCTCTAAAACAAAATGTCACCTACTGATGTACTTATTTAGTTCAATGGTAATAGGTACCTATTTAAGAAATGTAGGTAATAGGACATTAGGCAACTTATAGGCCATTAATATAATAAGTCGTTATAATATTAAAGATGCGTAGACAGTTCTTCGTCGGGTTTCAGATGACAAATTGCTATCAGGCCAGCGGGCGGCAAGTGGGTAATAATTCAGGCCGGCGCAGAACGCGGCCAGGGCAGCCGCCGTGAAATTGACTGCACATACTTTAAAATCATTTTAGTGGTCGACACCACTTTTTTTTTTGAAAAATAGCTTTTCAGTAGGTAAATTTTTTAAGCTGTGATAGCCTAGTGGTTAGAAAGTCCGACTCCCAATTGAATCGATCTGTTTGATACCGGGCACGTACCTACCTCTATCAGAGTTATGCGGGTATGAAGTAAATAAATCACACTAATATTTAATTATAAAGGCGAAAGTTAGTGTGTATGTGTGTGTGTGTGTATGTTTGTTACTCCTTCACGCAAAAACTACTGGACGGATTTAGCTGAAATTTAGAATGGAGGTAGATAGTGTCCTGGATTAGCACATGGGCTACTTTTTATCTCGGAAAATAAAACAGTTCCTACGGGATTTCGAAAAACCTAAATCCAAGCGAGCGAAGTCGCGGGCATCAGCTATTAATTAAATATCATTTGCTTTGACGGTGAAGAAAAACATCCTGAAGAAACCCGTATGCTCGAGAGCTCTCTATAATCTTCTCTAAATTGTGTTATGTCTGCCAATCCGCACTTGGCCAGCGTAGTGGACTATGGCCTAATCCCTCTCATTCTGACAGGATACTTGTTCTCTGTAGTGCGCCGGCGATGGGTTGTGATGATGATTTAACAATAACATTTCGCTTCTCTACTTGTCTATAGCAAAACCTAAACATCCCTTATTCATTGAACCAATTTTATAAATATTCCAAGCGTACTTTATCGCAATTATGTATAAGAATAATGAATTCAATTGTAAAATGTATCTACCCATAAGCCGTTAACAATCACAAACAAGATTTATTACAAAGAAGGGGGAGATTCATTTTCTTAAGCTGATTATTTTCACACAAACACACCGACAAAATTAATTTATAATGTCCCGCTCCGATAAGATATCTATCTGAAAGTATTCGTTTATAATCTACAATATTGGTTGCTTGTAATTGGTTTTCATTTATCATTGTATTGCATGAAAAGTTTTTTCAGCACTGTAAACTGCACGAACAAAATCCATTAATTTCGATGTAATAAATGTTGTATCATGGTATCAGTATTTGTTATTTGTACCTTTAAGCTGATAGCACATTACGATACGAGCCGCACGCGTGCCTAGTGAGGAAATTTTTAGGACTGTCATGAAAAAACAGCTTGAAAACAAAATAAATAACCAGATTCACCGTTATAATATTAATCTAAATTTCTCTCCATCGTACTCATCGCTGTGGGTCGTCACCTATTTAATGACGTTCGATATCATACATATCATACGTGATCATACCCCTAAAATGGAGCAGATCTCAATGCTCCATTGTAGGGGTTGTTCTCGGATAAATCAGTAAGGTGGTCTCTTAGATCCTTCCGCATGATTTACTTTATTCAAATTCCAGTAGATAGTTCCTTCCTTGTAAACTCAGTAACGTGTAGAAAACAACTTCTTTGTTTTAATTTCTTTTCTACTCGAATAAAAAGTGAATAAGTCATTAAATTCGCAACCGAAGCGTGAGTAAAAAGTTGGATGGAAGTGTACGAACACTGGCCGTGCCAGTTCCGATCGCAAACTTGAAATATCACGATATTATGATCCCAGGGAGTACTTATTAAAGTTTGCATTTAGTTTGAACGTCAAATTCGTTGGATAGTTTCGTAGATATTTTATTTTACCCAATTGGCTTGCCCTAGTTTACTTTACGACATAAGAATAATATTATCATTATAAATTTATTAAACGGGATTTTCATATTATGTACCTACCTACTTAACTAGTTGTTGCTCGCAACTTTGTCCGCGGAAATTTAGGTTTATAAAATCCCGTGGGAATTCTTTGAGTTTTAGGATAAAAGGTAGCCTTTGTCGTAGCCAGACCTATATCAATGCCAGAAATCACGCTGATCCGTTGCTCCGTTGCAGCGTGGTTGAAGGGCAAACCAACAAACTAACATACATTTATGTATGAGTTGCGATAAATAAAATCATTCTCGTATGTTGGACAAAACGTTTGTGCTATTTCGTTAGGTTATTGTAAACAAATTTCAGTATCTAAGCGAAGTAACATGCGAGTTTTCCAACAATGTAAGTAAATGCTCCATATCTAAAGCGTTGGCACAGCCAACCGGATTTTCAAAATTCAGGGTGTAGTGTTTTAAAGATGTTCTTAAAATATAATAGGTAATACATTATATCAAGCACATATTGAACGTATAGAAAAACAAACAAAATTACAAAGAATATCTTACAATCACGTAAAAATATTATGTTTATAGATAAACATTTTGAATCTCATATAACCACCTGAAAAACAAAGCTTGAAATCCCTTTATCTTTAGTTCTCGAATTCAGAATCAAATCAAATATTATTGTGTTTACTCCAAAAATAAATAATTTACGTTTTAAAATAGCAAAACTGTCGAGCGAGTTTTTGAAGGGGAGGTTTTAGTTTTTGAACTTTATCATGTTTTAGTGAGATCAGAACGATGCGTATTTCATTGTAAGGAACTTTCTTCACGAAAGAAAAGCGAGCAAGTTATTAAAAGTGCCAGCGGAGCGTGAGAAGGCGGAGTTGGAGTTTGGTAGATGCGCCTCAAAGAATTCTTAATAGGTATAGAAACAGTTATAAAGCGTTAGTTTGAGCCTAGCTTTCTAGTGAAACATCAGTGCGCGTTATTATAAAACATAAGCGACCAACCGCGGCTTCACTCAAAAAAAAATGTAATTATCCTCTTTATTCCCTATCTCATGGGAATTTCGATTGGAAAAATCTGGCCTTATTATAATATTATTGTCTACATTATTTTAAAGAGAAATTTTGTTCAAAATTCAGTTTTCTAGGCCCAAGGTTTTGGGCTGGGCGTTTATAAGTCAGTCAAAGAGGGAGCTAGAACTTTTTTTTAAAATGTACTTATTTAGATTTCCAGTTCCAGTTTACTTGGCTTTGGATTCTAGAGTTATTAATTATTACTTTCGCATTATTTCTGCTTAAAATCTGGCAAAATTCTCTACTGTGTTAAAGAGATAGATACCATTTCTATTACCTTATTTGCAACTCTGTGTTGCGGTCGAACACTACCGTGGCCACTTCTTACCGAAAACTTGAAACTAGCATAATATCTTTGAGACGACTACTCATTTGAATTTATTTTTCTTTTGTCTGATTTCTTGATACCAGATTTTATTCAAGACTTTCTACTTGAAATGTTAAAATTATAAAAATGTGCAGTGTGGTAAAAAATTTGTAAGGATGAGAAAATCTATGATGTTTCCTTATAACCATGACATGAAATAGTTGTGAAGCTATCCGTCCTGCTCCTAATGTCTCTTTGGTCGTGTCGGATTACCGTGTTATCGAACTATGAGGTTGTTCAAGCGAAGGTTAGTCAGATCCACATGCCCCTTAAAATATTATATCTTATAATTAATTTCTTTCCGTAAAATACTGAAACCACTTTAGTTATGCATAAAAAACCACGTGTTAAAAGCTAGGTAAGTAATAAAGTGCACTTAGTGGATAACACAACTAAAAAATGTACACCATCAGGTTTCAGAATTTCAGCTCCAAATTTTGAGTAATTAGGATAATTAGGTATGTTGATGTTCTGTTAAAAGCTTTGCCACATATGCAAAAGTGTAGTAAAAATATATTACTTGTAAGCTTCCCTCGAGAACAAAAATGCATTAACGAAGACTCTATTTTGAAAGCCAACAATATTTTTTTGTAGTTTTGGGTGGACAGTCGTGATAAGGTAATTCTAAACGATATATAACCTAAAATACAGATTTAAATGAATTTCTATCCCTTTCATAATACTCCCTGCAGAAAAGAATAGCACTAGATTTCTGTGAAAAAGGATAATAAAGTTTGTTCAGTAATGAGCTACGCTAATTCCTGTTTCATGATTTCTGGGGTTACAACAAAGTTATGACATTGTAACAGTTTGACTAGAGCACATTGTTTTTAAAGATGCCTTACCAGAGAAAATGCTCAGCTAATAAATTTGTGGCTATTTGAACTTAATTTAAACTATTTTTTAGCAAAATAAAAGATTTGATTGATTGAAAAAAATAAAACCTTTAGGAGCTATTTTAAATGACGTTTTTAACCCCTGACCCAAAAAGAGGGGTGTTATAAGTTTGACGTCTGTATCTGTGTATCTGTATATCTGTATATCTGTGTATCTGTTTAAGGCATCGTAGCTCCTAAACTAATGAACCGATTTTAATTCAGTTTTTTTTTTTGTATGAAAGGTGGCTTGATCAACTTGAAACAACGAAGCGCTTAAATTGGGTCACTTTCCACAACGCATCAAAGATTCCATGATAATATAATTATGGCTTATGGCGCGAATGGCCACTGAACGCCCATTTGTCGTCGATTGTGCTACACGTAGCTATTGGTCAAGCGCCCTCGGCATTGTGCACCGAACAGAACATGTTAATTATCTCCGGAGTGATGTTCTGGTTATGTCACGAGGCTCGCTAATTGTTCTGATTTTGGGGAGATTTATGGATATACCACAACGCACCCGGATTTTATTACAGCATTGGGCCCGACTAGATTGTCAGACGATCACAAACGAATCGCTGGAAGCTAATAAATGATCTTCACAATCTGACCATGTTATGTTAGTGCAGATCTTTGCAAGATCTTATATTTAGTTGTGGAACTTTATGGGTTAAAATAACCAAACGCTTGAATCGGGTCGCTTTCCATAACGCATCATGATTCAATGATGGTTTATGACGTGAATGGGCACTGAAAGCCCATTTGTCGTCGATTGTGCTACACGTAGCTATTGGTCAAGCGCCCTCGGCATTGTGCACCGAACAGAACATGTTAATTATCTCCGGAATGATGTTCTGGTAATGTCATTAGAGTCACTAATTGTTCGAATTTTGGGAGATTTATGGATATGCCACAATGCGGATGGATTGTAGTAAGTGCTTACTTATTTAGTAAAAAACTTGATGTCTTCCATCAATACAGTTAGGTAGATTTTATTGCAGTAAAGAGTGCAGCTTTAATAATTATAAAGTAATACAGCAAAACATTTTTGGATTTATAAAATTAGTACGAATTTATAATAAAACATTGAAATAAAAAAGCGTTGAATTGAGAAACCTCTTCTTTCGTTTAAAAAAATAATGACAGATTTTTCTGTACCACAATTCCTGTTCCAATGTAGATCAACCTGGTAAAATAACATGAATGTTGATGGATCTGGCTCGAAACGCAATAGGTGTTTTGTTTGGCGTGTTATTAATTCATCACTTCCAAAAAGGATGAAATGAAAACCAAATGGATGGGTTCTACTGATTGGATTTTAGTGATCGGTTTTCATTCATGGCTAACTTAGGGGTGTATTGAAAGAGGCGTTAGTTTTTATTTGAGCCCAGATTTGAATGCATGGACGAACCCCATGGCTTTTTGATTTAAAAAGCTAATGGTTTTGTTATCTGTTTTGTATTTGATGTTTATTTGTTTAAAGTTACACTTTTGATTTGGATTTAAACCAGATTAACTATAGAATTGATAAAGAGTGATTATTTTTCTCTTTATAAGAGAACTCTATTCTTCATTTTCATCTTCGAGATTCTGAACTAGACCTAGATCTTTAAATGGAACTAACCTTACGGTCTCTCTATAATTCTTTCTTTGCATAGTAATCTTTGCATAGTAGTAAGTAATGCCCCCTTTCCATTAATTATGTATTGGTAGAGATCTTCTTGGGATAATAAAGCGGTGACTTACCAGGCCCTCCCGCATATGACTTGATTAAGAGTAGGTACCTATTGTTTCACCTCTTACGATTTTGACGATTATTATCAGATATTAGTAATAATAACCAGACCCCTTTGGTCTGATTATATATTACTCTTATTAACGGCATACCTAGTATAACTACCCTCTCCTCGATATAATCCCGGCTATATTATAAATGTGAAAGTGTGTTTTTTGTAGGTTTGTTCTTGGATCACGTCAAAATAGACCAACAGTGCGGCGTGATTTTTTGCATGGGTATAATTGAGAACCTGGAGAGTGACAGAAGCTACTTTTTTCATCATGAAGAATAATCAGGATAGCATGCTATAACTTGATAAATATTGTAAGAAACAAGGAACAAATAGTTATGAACACGAATTCTTGCAACGAATTTGGCACTGCATGCAATAAGTTCCAGCAGTTGTTGGAATTTTTGAAATAGACAAATTATTTAGGAATCAATTTGCGGCACACAGCGCGCCGGCAATCGAATCCGCGCCTCGCTTCGTTGCGATATTGCGAACGTAATAAACTGCTTCTTCGCGAGATTATTTCCACTTTAGCCAATACTAGAAAAATTCTTGGCGTACGACATGTGGTACTAAAAGATCCCAACGCACTTGAACTGCACTGCGCGATGCGGCGCGGCAAATATGGTTTTAGTATAATATGATAATACAAACGTATGAAGCAAAGAGCCAAGCAGAAAATATACCTAGTTTATACGAGTTTGTATGGAGCAAGGCGCTCCGTGTCGCATCGCGCAGCACAGTGCAAATGCGCTTGTACCATAAAGATCATGATGCAAAACCACGCAATTTAGCTACGCACACTTTACAACAAGTGTAAATTAAAAATTTATAACACCCCCGACGATCCAAAGTATTTGAGTTTTCCAAAACATCATTTTCAAAACAAATAATTATGTATTTAGGCAACGTCCATCTTGACAGCTTGACATTTGTCTATTGGACATAATATTATGAAACTAACGGTTATCTAACCTTCTTTTCTACGAGAAAACTAGAAAAGAGCTGATAACTCTTAAACGGCTGAACCAATTTTTTTAGATTATAGCTAAGAACACTCTCGATCAAGCCACCTTTCCAACAAAAAAAACTAAATTAAAATCGGTTCATTCGTTTAGGCGCTACGATGCCACAGACAGATACACAGATACACAGATACACACGTCAAACTTATAACACCCCTCTTTTTGGGTCGGGGGTTAATAAAACTTAATTCAATAATGCATTTGGAACCTTCATAATAATTTTTTTGTATCTCAAAAATCCTGTCGCTGCACCAAATCAGTGTTAGCTACTCAATTAAACCAAACTACTTGTTCTAATACGTAATAATATGTGTTGTAATAATACGTTGACACCGTATACTTAGGAAACTTATTATTAAAAAAAAGATTGAAATTTTGAAAGGAATCGGTAAAAGGGAATTTAATATCATAAACGAGTGAAGCTATGCCGTTTAACCTTCGCTAAAACGCATTCACTGTTCCCTCGGATCTGTATGAATATTTTACTTTGCCACAAACGATTCAGAGGCGTCTTTATTCACTGAGGCACTTGCGGCTGAAATTAAAATATTTCATATTGTGGCATATGCCTTTTATTTGACTGACAATGGGATACGCGAGAGAACGCATCACTCAACGTCACAGATAGAGCCTAGATGTGTATTTTTGCGTCATCATAATACCAGAGATAATACTTTGAGGGGAACAATTTTTGTTTGGTAGTGAACACGCGCCAACGCTTTCAATAAAAACGTGTGGGCTTTGGCGGTGTTGCTTTTGTTTTTATTTATGGCACCATTTTAAAATTAGAATTTTTTTGAAATTTTGCAGAAAGTATGCGCATGTTACGTGTAGTCCAGTAATTCTGTAATATGAGATGGAAAGTTTTCAGAATGTTATGCAAATTGGTGGTTTTATAGATTTCGATGTGCTCTTTCCGAATTTTTATTTTGCCACCTCGTACCTTTGCCGCTCGCGCCGCCATCCTGGAAAAATGGCGCCCAAAAACAGTTTTTTCACGATAACTTCTTTCCCACTCATTTTACGATAAAAATGGCTATGTAACAATTAAACTAGAGACAATTTCCTACAATTTGTGTAGTCACCTTTTTTTGTGGACTCAATAGTTTCAGCGTACGAGCGCCACAAAGCCCACTCCAACACTCGTTTTGGCTAAATAACTCATTTCCACCCCACCATGTGGTAGAGTGAGTGGCGTGATTTTTTTTTATGGTATCTCCAGGAGCCGGTAGTCACCTTCAATTTAAGCCATCAGTTCGACCAGAGAATACTAACACTCTTCAGAATTCTGCTCGAGATAAGAGTAAATATACTGCATCGCAGTTTCGATCTCACGTGCATATGAGCCTTTTTTTTGGGTTTTAAACCCAAAAGATGCCCATGGGACCTTATTACTAAGCCTCCGCTGTCATCCGTTTGCTTGTCCGTCTGTCCGTCTGTCTGTCAGCGTGCTGTATCTCATGAACCGTAATAGGTAGAAAGTTGAAATTTTCACAGAATGTGTATTTTTATTGCCGTTATAATAACAAATAATAAAAATTTCAAAATGGCCGTCATGAAAATAAAAATAAAAAAGAGCATTATTTCTTGTATTATGGTACGGAACCCTTCCTATGTGAGTTGGACTCGCACTTGACTGATTTTTCGGCGTCTCGAGCATGTTTATAATGTGGTCGCAGTCAATACACAATATCGCAATTCGTGCATGAAAAATTTTACCTCGCACTACAAACTAAAAAAATAAAAAAATGGGTCAAGTGCAAGCCCAACTCGCACACGAAGGGTTCCGTACCATCAAACAAGAAATAACATTACTTTTTTGTTTTTTTTTCATGTCAGCCATTTTGAAATTTTTATTATTTGTTGTTATAACGGCAATAGAAATACACATTTTGTGAAAATTTCAACTCTCTATCTATTACGGTTCACGAGATACAGCCCGCTGACAGACAAACGGACGGACGGACGGACGGACGGATGACAGCGGAGACTTAGTAATAAGGTCCCATTGGCATCCTTTGGGTTCGTAACCCAAAAAAAAGGTCCATATTCACAGGAGATCGAAACTGCGATGCAGTATATTTACTCTTATCTCGAGCAGAATTCTGAAGAGTGTTAGTATTCTCTGAACGAAGTGATGGCTTAAATTGAAGGTGACTACCGTCTCCTGGAGATACCATAAAAAAAAATCACGCCACTCACTCTACCACATGGTGGTGTGGAAATGAGTTATTTAGCCAAAACGAGTGTTCGAGTGGGCTTTGTGGCGCTCGTACACTGAAACTATTGAGTCTACAAAAAAAGGTGACTACACAAATTGTAGGAAATTGTATCTAGTTTAATTGTTACATAGCAATTTTTGTCGTAAAATGAATGGGAAAGAAGTTATCGTGAAAAAACTGTTTTTGGGCGCCATTTTTCCAAGATGGCGGCGCGAGCGGCAAAGGTACGAGGTGGCAAAATAAAAATTCGGAAAGAGCACATCAAAATCTATAAAACCACCAATTTGCATAACATTCTGAAAACTTTCCAGATAAGCCCCTTTTTGACGCCCAAATTACTGGGCTAGTGGTCTAGCATGAATTTTAAACTTCATACCATGTCGTGCTACAATTCTACTAACTACGGTTTAGACTAAGTAGTCTTATTTGTTTTAAGTGAAGAATTGAATTAACGTTTTATTGTTTGTGATTATTAAGGAGTCTAGGATTGATCAGTCTTACTATAAGAATCACTAAAATTAGATAAATTGTAATGGGTTTTACCTAGTTTGTATTCCACCTACCAGATATTGTTGAATAAGAATATTCGGTAAACTTTATATTATAAGTTATAACCAATTTCATTCGAATGGTACCTAAGGTAGGTATTATTTCATGTTATGACCGTACTGAAATGTTCTATTTCTCAAAGCGGCAACATTAATCAAATATCAAAAAATCGTAGCAGGAATAAAATGTGGCAATTCATAGTCCGCAGAAACGTGCTGTCAAGAGCTATGATGTATTTGAGCGTTTTCACGGGAGCCGCGGAGCGCTTTGTCAACGTCCGATATTAGAGGTCATCGCTCATTGCGCGGAACGACTGCCCGCACTACGATTGTACCTTAGACCACACTAGGGACTTTTATTTTTATAACTTTTTGTCTGGTTGCCATTTCGCAGACCTCTTTTTTAAATTCCATTACAAGCTAGCCCTTAACTGCGATTTCACCTGGTGGTAAGTGATGATGTAGTCTAATGCAGGTTATTGCAGTTTAATTATATGATTCCCTTTATTGGATTCTACACGGCATCGTACCGGAACAGTAAATCGCTTGGCGGTACGGCTTTGTCAGTGGTAAATAGCCAGGCTCTTTACCAGACTACTCCAGTTATACGTTATAATTATACATTTCCGAATTGCCCTGATCGCCTATAAGATCACAGCGTTCATCTAGAGGTCACCAACCTCTACCTGTTAAAACCCAGAATACTTATTACTTCTAGATACAGAAGGATCACTCCACAAAGAATTTAAACAAATAGCGATTCTTGTCAGATAGCACAGCGCTGCGGTCTAAAATTTAATAAATGCCTCTCTTTCTATTGCGTAAACTTTTACCTCCTATCTTTCTCTCAAAGGAGGTAATAAAATTTATTTGATTGGATGATGATACGTAAGACCGAAAGGGCGCCCCGCCGGCCATAGGTATATTTCTCGCATTGCTTGACCAAGTGGATCCAGCCTGGCCAAACTGTTGTGAAAAACACCAGTGCCCACTTTGTTAGTAATAAATACATGTATTTCAGATCAAAATGACCAATATTCTTATGTAATATCTTTTTCTGACTATTTGACTGACAATAAAATTAATGATTGGCATGCAGTTTAAGATGTAAGTAAGTAAGGTATAAGTAAGGTAAGTTATAATAAAAACTCACCCCCAAACGGTTTTTACATGGTATTGTACCGGAACATTAAACTATTTTGCTTGAAACAACAATTTTTTGTCGTGCGACTTGTCGTTAATGTAATCTTGCGCTACAACTTTGAGTTATAATATTATTTTCATTTATTTGCCCTACAACTGATGGTGTGCTCTGTTTGTGTCATTTTGTAGACGTTTAATTTATTTTCTAGTTTGCATTACGTAAGCCGTTAGCGGAAGTAAATTATTTCTTACGTTGTGATTTGTGACCATCTGAACTGATAGGGGCAATTTTTTGACATGTACAATAATTTTTCGATATAGCCATCAAATGCAATCGATCAATTTTTATCCAAAATATCAAGATCAAAATTACCAGGCTTATTTCTAAAACAATGAACTTTGGTTAATTTCATTACTTTTGGTTGTTAATTTCATTATTTACAACTAAGTAGATAAGTAGATGATGCCCCGACTTCGTTCGCGTGAGTTTAGTTTGTTTTAATCCCGTGGGAACTCTTTGATTTTCCGGGATATAAAGTAACCTATGTCAATGCTAAAAAGTAGCATATGTCAATGCTCCGGGTCTTTAAATATAACTATACAAAAATCACCTCAATCCATTGCCCTGTTGCGGCGTGATCAAAGGACAAACCAACAAACAAATACACTTTCACATTTCTAATATTAGTAGTGATATTACAAGTACGAGCAAGTCACAAATAGATATAGCGTTATTTAAAAGCACGTAGTAACCTTTGTATTGACTGCTTTATACGAGTATTCACCAGAAAAGTTAGAATACAGGGAACGCAATCGCGATATCTTCCTTTACCAACCAAGTTGCGGTTGGGAGTAGTTTTCTTGTTCGACTTTATTTTCTTGGCAAATCGTGAAAGCGATCATGTGGCAAAATACTCTTATGGATTTTGCCCGGGGGAACTTAGACTTGGGAGTTCTACCTAACAGTTTATAGGAGAAACTGTGCATTTGAGAGCAAAACGATGTTCAGATGTTGCTTCTATTAGCGCGTGCGATGTATACGACATTTTTTACGCTTTGCAATATATTCGTACTTACCTAATACTGAAAAGTTTTATTTAAATTTTTCATATTAAAGCAAAATTATAGTCTAAAATAGATTATGAGGGTGGTTAGGTAGTTTTAGGAGAGAGCGTATTTCAGTTAATTTTCGTAATCCAGAAACGTTGACCCATGATTGACTCAAAATCTTGATTTATGAAAATGTCCATTTAAAGGCTTAAAATTAAGAAGCAGAAAATGAAACAATGATACTAGTGTTAGTGCCGTGGTGTCATAGACAAGGGTCTAGGTCAGGTTTTTAACTTTCGTATAATTTTCTGTTCAAATTACTAGCACTTATACTAAACTTTATATAGCTCAGCTTCGTAAGTATGTGAGAAATGGTTATTAGGTGTCAAAAAATGGCTTGTGCCAAGAAATTCGTTGAAGCTGCGGGCCTTGGTGCAAATTCAACCTTTCCATTACTTACGGTCACCCAACCCAGAGACGATTCAGCCATGCGCACTAACACGCCTTCAGGCACCTAATTTACACTACAACGAGCGTAGAAATATATTATATCCTACCAAAAATGTATAAACACTTAAAATACTAGACGATGCCCGCAGCTTCACCCGCGTGGATTGGTCAGATCACCTGTAGCATTAGGATTGAGGAGTTGGAATTAAAAAAAAAAAAATCGATAAAAAAATACGCAAATCGGTTCAGAAATCTCGGAGATATCAGTGTACATAGGTAGAAAAACACAACTCCTCCATTTTTAAAGTCGGTTAAAAAGTAGCCTATGTTACTCCTTGGTTAATCCTCTACTTGTCTGTAAAAGTCCCGTCAAAATAGGTTCAGCCATTCCGAAGATTAGCCCGTTCAAACAGGCAGACACTTCAATTTTATTTATTAGTATATAGATTACTTGGAATATCATCGATTTTCCTTTATAAGCTGCACAAGATACCTTAGATATTATTAAACTTTTAATTAACTAAGGATAAGAGATTCAAAATAGAATTTGAAATATCAATTTTTCGGATTTCAGTCCTTCACAGGTACGCCATTGACTCTCTATCTCTATTCATTTCTATGTGTTATATTAATTTCAATCTTAATAGTACTTTGTAGTCATTTAAATAAGTTTTAATAGACATAATCCCTTGCCCTATGAAAATAGAACACCCAACAGCTCAATGGGGAAGAATAGAATAGAATAGATTTTAATTCAAGTAGACTTTTACAAGTGCTTTTGAAGAGATAAGATACACCACCCAAAACAAAAAAAAAGCATAATAAAGCCTTAAAAACCCTCTTCCTCATAGATAGATTTATTGGCCGATTTGTCTTAATAAACAAAATCGCTGAGGCATGTCGGGGTCACACACTAATCCGTATCGGATCCTCAGTCAATGTCGCGACCGCACGCTCTCACCCCTGTATCCGATAGCCAGGATTAGCCAACACTTGTTCAGCTTAGCGGTTCTAAATTTTACTCCTGACTTAAAATTCAAAACAAAAAATAAGCAATTTAAAATAGCCTTCAAAATCTTTTTTTTTCATAGATATAATATTTACTAACCAACTTATCTTACGGCTGAAATTAATTTAATCTATCTGTAAACTGTCAATAAGTTACTCAGCAACACATTACTATTTATCAAAAGTGACTTTACAATTATTATTATTGACGAGTGTAAATTAAAAATTTATAACACCCCCGACAATTGAAGGTTACAGTAACTAAATAAGAGCTGATAACTTTCAAATGGCTGAACCGATTTTCTTGGATTATAGCTAAGAACACTCTCGATTAAGCCACCTTTCAAACAAAAAAAAAAACTAAATTATAATCGGTTCATTAGTTTAGGAGCTACGATGCCACAGACAGATACACAGATACACACGTCAAACTTATAACACCCCTCTTTTTGGGTCGGGGGTTAATAAAATATCAACATTGCTAAGTAAGTTATTAGTAGTAGTAGGCATCCTTCGACTCTCAAAATAATTTCAATTCATAAAATAATAAAGTTAGGAGTAGAATCTTTAATGTGACATTTTAAGCATGTTCTAACTTAATCCATCGTACACATTTTTTCACTTGTCGTGTGCAAAATAAACCCGCATCGCAAAAGGCCGGTTGTGCAATGAGCGATGAACTCTAATATCAGACATTGATAAAGCACTGCGGCAGTTGCTATGAAAATGTTCAAATACATTACCCGCTTGAACACATTATAAATGGCTGGTTTTTTATTTCTACTTCAATATTCCTTCAACTGAAATTTAAACCTGCAACGCGAGCACAATTAGTGAAATTTTTTAAATTATTCGAATACAAGTTAGTTCTGCGATTTCATGATAACGATTACTATAAATTGGTAACGGGCCACCATACTTTGAATGAAGCATACCTACTCATATAATTCCTAGAGAAAGGACAAGCCATATACTTTGCACTAGGTATGTGTCAACTGTCATGACAAAAGTGCAATTATTTTTAACCCCCGACGCAAAAAGAGGGGTGTTATAAGTTTGACGTGTGTAACTATTTATCTGTGTATCTGTCTGTGGCATCGTAGATCCTAAACTAATGAACCGATTTTAGTTTAGTTTTCTTGTTTGAAAGTATGTCAATAAGTGAAAATTTTTGATTTCATAGTCTGGATTTTAAGATACGAACGTAGATAAAAATATAGGTAACGTCTCTACGCTACTTAAAATGTTACAAAACCATGGACCAAGTTTTATGTTTATTCATTTGATGGCCAAATATTCTAGAAGCGGACTAACGTCTAGGATAAATACCTAGACATAATATTAAAATCCTCAAAATGTGGTACAGCTTTTACACGGAATGCTCTGTGATCCTCTATTATGATAACGAAGCCAGTGTCGGTCTCACAGCAAATATTCAAATTAAATCGTCACGCCAGCGGTCCCTTTGAGTCGCCTACGAAATATTCTATTTGTGGATGTATTGTTGAATATTTTTAACCCCCGACCCATAAAGAGGGGTGTTATAAGTTCAACGTGTGTATCTGTGTATCTGTCTGTGGCATCGTAGCTCCTAAAGTAATGAATCGATTTTAATTTAGTTTTTTTTTTGTTTGAAAGGTGGATTGATCGAAAGTGTTCTTAGCTATAATCCAAGAAAATCGATTCAGCCGTTTGAAAGTTATCATCTCTTTTCTAGTTACTGCAACCTTCACTTGTCGGGGGGTGTTATTTTTTAATGTACACTTGTTACCGTACATTTTATAACACATAAAAAATATTATCCTCATGTTTGCAACTATCTATATTGAATCTAAATTCTAAGCTTACGAGTACTTAAAAACAAACCTATAAGGACGATACTATGATTATGACGTGAATTAGATACAATTTTGTACATATTCAGTTACGGCTGATGAGGGGTTTTTTTACCGCGATCCTGTTCGAGTACGAGTATGTTTGAATTATAAAATCTGACGCCAAAGCTTGTCTACGTAAGAGACTACCAATTAACGGCAACTGCAGTGGGCATAGGTGGAGAATATTCATATTTATTTATAAAACGTCAACTTAAAGTATCCTTTTGTGGATGTAGTCATTTTAATGAGTTTTATGCCAGACTAGCTACATACTCGTATTTCGGTGTTGAGTAGGTATAAACCGAGGGAGATTTCAAGGATTTACGGCGTGTCCTCTAGATTTCAACACACAATCAGTGATGTTCCATAAAATTATTAAGTCGATATCGATCATTTCGATATTCGAAATTCGAAATGATATCATGATTCGAAATTATATAAATCATCGATCATTTTGATATTCGAAATGATCGATAATTTAGAAAACGTACTTCGATTGAAATATTATATAACTTTACTAATATTTAAGACAAAGTTTATGATAAAATTAGGTTATGTACATTTACAGTGAAACTACGAAATAAGTAAGTATTTCAGAAAGTGTCTAGACGGCCAAAAGACCTAGTCGTTTAAGGAAAAAATAATTTTTAAAACATTTTTACTAGTGGCAGGATACTTCTGTCTAACACCAAAATTTTTAAATATGAAATTGAAACATCTAATTTAAATGTCGATAGTAGGTATCGATTAGTTTCACGACCAACTCTCCTTTGAAACTAATTTTGTCATCAGTTCTAATTAAAAAGTTTTGGATGTTAAGCATCATTAAGTTTACTTTTATAATAACGTACATTCTGCGTAATTATATTCTGAGTTACAAAATTATTTATATTTGAAAAGAAGAACGTAACTAACTGATATAATAATATCAATGTAAGTAATTATCTACCTACAGCTCAAACGGCTGACTAAAAACTTATAATATAAATGCTTGTAGAATTTTATTTCTATAAAGTAGGCCGCCAATAAGGGATAATTTTCAGAAGTTCTAACGAAATTTTTTTAAATATATAAATCCACGGCCACGAAGTCGAGGAAAAAAGCTAGTCCTTATATTTTTTTAATCTAGTACTATAGGTATATAATCCCAAAAACATTGGACTGCCATGTTTAAACAAAAAAATATATGCAATAAATACAGCAATCTTTTTTTCCATTGTATGATCGATTGTTTCAGAAATCTTTATAAAATTAATTATTTCATAGTCAACAAGTATCTCCAAAACATGCTCTATCTATTGATAAAAGCTTAAATTAAATTCGTTCAATAATAATTAAATTAGATTAATTAATAAATAATCTAATCTAATCTAGAGCTATTACGAGACTAGGTTGGTTAATCACTATGTGTAATTTAAATACCAACAAACTACCCTTGCTAGCCTACGTTTCAAAAATTATATTCAACTCGCCGAACCACTTCTCAAATTAATTACATATAGCACTGCGGTAATTTCCTTTCCGTATTTAATAAAGTTCAAGCACTCGGTTCGTGCCACTTACCCTAAATTACAAACACTCATATAATTTTTTATGGGTTGGTAACTCATTTACTTTGTAAATATTGCACACGGGTGTTCCACCGGGTTGTTTTTTTCGACGGACTCATTATGCATAAAACATTTTCCAGAATACTATGTTATGTTGCTTAGGCGAAAGCTTTTAAGCTTCCGGTCAAAGTAGTTTTTAATTTAAAATCCGTATAATTTATTTTAAAATAAATGTTTGCTTTATAATTTTATTACGTGTAGCCCACAACGTAAGCCACCTGAAATTTATGTGGGTGGGTACAATTTTTATTTCGTGCCCTTTTTCAATAATGTAGAGAAGGGTACAGTACCTAAAAGATACGGGCGCTAGAGTTAGAAATACTACAGTTTGAAAAACCTTAAAATTTTGTTTAAACAGGATTAAAAACTCAGACCGTGGCGTGTGGCAGTCCCTATAAGAGCAGTCTTCCTGCAGTGGACATCTATCGATTGATAATGATGATGATGATTTTTTTATCTTTGCTGATTTCACATAAGACATCTGAGCGGAGATAGGTATCTTCTAGCCTATTCCAAATTCTGTTTGTAGATTTACATTATGTTCACCCAAAAGAGTCACAAAACCCAAAATTCAGTATCCGTGTAAACGTCCAACTTTATATTCAGAGCGGCAATAAAACCGCCTCAACTGTTTGGAAAACCTAAAAAGAGAGCGTAAAGGGTACAAAAGCAATCGAATGGCCCTGAAGATGAAAGAGGCGGTCAATCGAAACACTGAGAGGACTCATTAAATGGGTCTGTATTCTTTCTTTGCTCTTACAGGGAGTAACACGTTTCTAGATACGGTAGTCGTTGAAATTCGTACGATCTCGTTCGTTTTTCGTTTTATGTTATAGGAATTATATGTGTACCTAGTATATTATAGAACAGTCGGTTGTATAGAACTAGCTAGATTGGAGAGGATATGTCATGTCTCTTCCGAATAATAAGGCCCGGTTTCCACTTAAGCAATGTGGAGATATCGTGTTCATTCGACCAATCAGATTCTTAATACTTTTCTTTTTAGTTAACTTTTCTGGTTAGTCAATTGAAAACATCTGAGTTTGAAACCGGGAACTGGGCCAAACCATGACTGAGTTATATACCTACCATATATATACATATTTATAGAGACAGATATAAAAATAACCTATTTTTTCCACAGATACAGGATGCCGTACAGGAAAACAGAACTTCCACTAGAACGAAGATACGAAAAGCAATTTGTTGGTAATAGTATAATCATTGGATGTCTAAAGTTTACATATAACTATAACTAGATTCTAGAACTGTAGGTTCAATGCTACTCGGGCATGATTTGCATATTAATTTGCTTATAATTAAACAATCGCAAATAGGTATATTATGTTGATTACGAAATTGGTTATAGCTACAGGTAGGAGAAAGTAACAATTATATACTTACCTACTTTATTTTAAATTTTATATATATACATTATGTTTATTTACTTTATTTTATTAGTACACCCCTTCCACTTTCTTTAATTTTTATTATCTCCTCACCCTAAGGTTGCCTGGAAGGGATCGCCATTTTAGCGATAAAGCCGCCTTTTGTACATAAATCTATAATGTTATTTATATATTACTATGTCTTGTTGGTGTACAATAAAGAATATTTTACTTTTACTTAGTACAGAACCAAGGTAGCGTGTACTATATGTACCTCTTTTTAGGTATTTGCCATGTTACCGTCGTTTATCATTTACACACCGTAGTTTATCACTATTACTTAATTAGTAAGTAAGTATGTGACTAACTTTATTAAATTATGGAGTGATAATTTTACTCCATAACTTCCTAAGAATTTCACTGACAACTTAAGCGCTAGTGATATTAATTTAAGCTCTCGAGGTTCATTAAGAATTTGTCATAATAATAAGGAAGTTGTAAATTGCTGCACAGGGCTAAGTTTTTGATAAAGTTGTTTGTATTTTGTAATTCTTGTTAAGCTCTTAATTACTTTTGCTGGTTGTCTGCAAACATCCATCCCGTTGCGAGATGTAGGCTTCATTATTTACTTGTGCTCACACGGTACGAGAGCCCGTAGCTTATATTCGGGAGGTATTTGATAAAAGCTCAAAGTTAGATCATTATGGTTGTCCACGCCTGCCTGATTACGGCAAAATATTATACTAAGACTCAAACTCAAACCCATCGCGGTTCGGCTAGCAGGTTTGATTACTTTCTAATTTACGGAAGAGCAACACAGTGTAACGTTGATGCATGTTTGAATAACTTAAAACGTAGAAACGACGAGTCCTCCCTTTGATTCTTATCAAGGTTGTATATTGTAGGGATAATGTTACGAAATTTCATACCAGAGCAACATAGTATGTTAGCAGCACGCCGCATTGACATGTGTTGTTGTTTCTCTTTCAATTGTTTCAAGCACCTCTTCGAAATTTTCCGAGGACTCTTAGGCTAACACGTTACTTCTCGCTCTGTAAATATTTACCCCTTAACGAGAAACCTGACTTATTCGTGGGTAACGCAATAAACTTTTCTATTGTGTTTTCATGTTTTGTGTTTCTGCTTACCGATCTTTACGCTTTCAATGATTTCGATTAAATTATAATTATTATCGCATTATTAAGTTGAGGCTATTATTACAGCTGATGGATTCGTTAATGAAAAAGTTGGGTGAAGCAACCGGTTGAGCTTTCAGTTGCCCACAAGATGGTGAAGTGAATTATTGCACTGAAAATAATGTTGTTACTTTTTATGATTCAAAAAGAGCTACTGCTGAGGTTCTTGGCAGCTCTTTTCAGTAGAATCTGTAATCCCAACATGACGTGGTAGAGTCAAAGACGTAGCACAAAAGAAATTAGTTGTACTACATGAAATAAATAAATTTTTATGTTGTAAGCATCAACATAAAAATTTATTTATTTTGGGTTCCGTACCCAAAGGATGCATACGGGGTCCTATTACTAAGCCTCCGTAGTCCATCAGTCCCAAATTATCAAAATTGGACCTCGCTTATCTTAAGTATCTCAGATGGACGTGAAGAAACTAAGTTTGCCCAATTCTTTTTGGTGTCAATTTGAAAGACAAAATAGTTTTTCATTTTAAAATCCTTCACCATATTGGCCGTATGTCTCCGGTGGCCTAGAATTCCCCCAGTATTGGCAGAAGTCGAAATAATCCCGCGGCGAAGCAGTTTATTACGTTCGCAATATCGCCACGGAGCGAGACGAGATTTGATTGCCGCCGCACTGTGTGCCGCAAATTGATTTCTAAATAATTTCTAGTGTTGAGGAATTCTCGCAACCACTTGAATTTATACTGATATAACTAATTATGTACATAAATGATGTAGTGTAATGTAATGTAATGTAGTAATGTATGCAATATCTAACTTTTGCATTTTTTTTTAAAGAATATTAGCCATTTTAATCATGACTAATATTCCTCTTTCCCCTCCAACTAAGCGTAAAGCTTGTGCTAGGAGTAGGTACGACAATAGTGCAACGGATACCCTGCATTTAACCATTAAAATTTTGGAATATAGATGGTGACAGCTGTCACATTTTGACGAATCACTGAGCTCTTGCGTCACGTCATCACACCCCTCCCGCACCGCTCCACTACCGCAGGAATCTACTCAGTTATGCGTTACACCTTTAATAACAATTTCAATATCTTTCAGATTAAACCGGACATCCGCTGGCGGAGTAACGAGGCGTTGTCGGTCCCTTGTGCTCCGTCATCAGCGGTGGGATGGAACTTCGTGAGGTTTTTAGTCGGCAAGAGTCGAACATAAACTGGGCCCCACGTGGCCAATGGTATCCATGAAGGATTTTCCTCACGACAAAAAAAAGGCCCTTAACAAAATATATATATCTATCTTTGCAAAAAATAACGTTGACATAATATTGCGTGACGCCATTGCGGCGTGTTTGAAGGATGAACCAACGGACAAACACACTTTCGCATTTATGAATAGTTATTAGTGATAGATTAGGGAGAGTACCCACTCTAGTTTATGAAGTGAATCGTGATTGTGTAGTGAACAATCATTTACTGTTGACAAGCTCCACGTAGCTATTGGTCCAGCGTCCTCGACACTGTGTGCCGAACAGAACATGTTAATTATGTCCCGGGTGATGCTTTGGCAGTGTCACGAAGCCAGTTAATTGTTCCGCTTTCGAAGGGCGGATTTATATCCGTGTTGGCCAATGGCCATTAACAACAAATGTGTTAGCAAATAAATCTCTTATAATTGGTTACAGTACAATATTTTCAATAATGCAGTCTATGTTACAACTTATTTTTACATTATTATGATTTGTAAACAATGACACTATGGGTACCATGGGCATGTTACGTTCAATCATATTATAGTGTAATAACTTGTAAGTACTCGGTGATGAGTAAGAGAGAAGATAGAAAAGAGTAGAAGAGACAGCGATCTACAAAATGTGATCAAAGTGTCCTAACTATATTTAAGTCTTCAATTTAGATGAGTACATATGCTACTTTTAAAATATATATTATTATTGTTTATAGGCATTTTCAACAAAAATAACCAGCTGACTTGCTCTGGCCTCGAGGTGTCCTATTTACAACTTATAAGACTAAAACACACATATCTACTCATTAATCTGTCAGATTGTCCATTTTCTAAATGAATTTTAACGTCAAAACGTCACTCCTCCTAAGCTACTTTTTTGGTAAAAAAACGATTTTCTATAATCTCATTGGAAGAGCTTTAGTAGAGAAGCAAATACAATATACATATAGCAGTGTGGTAGTTAGTGTCAAACTATATGTCTAGCATCAAAAGCCAGACTAAATTTACCAAGCATGCACTAGGTATTCCAAAATTTGTTTATCCTAATTTCAAAGAGCAGAGGGAACGTTTTCATTTTCATCAAGGGCAGGAATGGAACGTGAACACTGCGTATCCTTTTGTGGGTGTGGTAATTTTAACCCATCAAAAACATAACATGTACAAAAATCCAAGTCTCGCAACGTACCTAGTTCTTCTACCGCAAAAAGTTATGAGATCTAACATAAAACCAAGTCGGTTAATTTATTCAGTACCCATAATATGAGAGCAGCCAGCCTACAAATTTGTCACAAATCATTACCTAATTAGTTAATTAAAACATTTCATAGTGACCGTATCGACATAAGATATCTTTATTCCTTTAATAAATGTAATGACTTGGAAATTGCACAGCAACATAACCACGTAAGAATAATTTTAATCAAATATTTTCATAGTCCTAGTTGAACATAGCGCTAGCTGGGCGCATATTTACACAAACATAAAAAGTGCGTACAGCGCTAACATTAAGCAGATTTAGTTGTATGTAGTTTCTATCGCCGTGTGCAATTGCCAAGTCATTATATTTATTAAAGAAATAAAAATATCTTATGTCGATACGGTCACTATGAAATGTTTTAATTAACTAATTAGGTAATGATTTGTGACAAATTTGTAGGCTGGCTGCTCTCATATTATGGGTACTGAATAAATTAACCGACTTGGTTTTATGTTAGATCTCATAACTTTTTGCGGTAGAAGAACTAGGTACGTTGCGAGACTTGGATTTTTGTACATGTTATGTTTTTGATGGGATCTCATTTCTTTTTGTAGGTAGGTAACCATCCTTTTTTCTTTTCGGGTACCATATTTTCTTGTGGGTCAGTTACGGATTCTAATAATAGTGTTGTATATTTTGAAGGGTCAAAAGTCCTAATTGCGTGAGAATGAAATTTAACCTAAGGACTTCTTGCTTGTGGGATAAGTCAGGATTTCTATCTCAAATAAATCAGGTCGCATGTACCTGTGTAAACTAACAATATTCTTGTGTTATTAAATAACATGAACTATTCTCGATTTTAATCATTCCAACACTCACTTATGGCACATTGAACACACTAGCTTAACGTAACTAAATAAAACTAACCTACCCTACCTAGGCCGCCTCCAACCACCCCTTATAGCGACACTCATACCAACCATCTAACCTAGTTACTTTAACCTCAACACTTATAATTTATCACATAAGCTTAATATCTAATACTTCCCAACGTACAGCTACTGGAACACAGGATATCACTCTATTACGTCACAGAATTTAGACTATGGGGGTTTTAAAATCTTGACGCACAGTAGTGTATCAGTCATTTAATTTAACGATTATTGAGTATAGTCCATTTTAAAAACACCACAATAATAAAACTTCGCTACGCGAACTTTTTGGTATTGATTTCACAATTATTTTACTACAGTATTATTTTATAAGATAACACCACAATCCGGGAAAATAATACAACGCAAGCTCTTTCGTAGAGTTCACAAACTCGTCTATTTTACTTAAAACTTGGTACTACTAACTAACAATTGAATTATATTTTATGAGTACCAAATGTTCATCAGAGGTAGCCCATAAATGGACCTCGACGTTTAGGGCTGCCAACCATACTTTATAATAACGTATGTTACTTTATTTCGGGCAAACGTAACATAGGTATGAGAGCAATAATTTTTTTTTGCTTATTTTGGCTTTCCACCAGTTGTTGATTGTTGCAGTAAATTTTTCTACTATACTTTTCCAAATTAAATCCAAATAAATGCTATATAATAAGTGGAGGGATGAAATTAAGTTTAATTTTAAACTCAACAAGAACAGATTGTTTACATATCTTGGAATTTAAAGATGCTGTTAATGAGGTCCCGATTATTAATAACGTCATTTCTAATGTCAAGTAATCACAATACATCATAAATAAAATAAATAAACACTTCTTATTCTTATTCTTATTATATTTTTCTAAGTTCACTACTAACGTGAGTTTTTTCACCTTAGTATTTTGTATCCTTATATGAAATCGGGTGATATTTAAGAAAAGAAAATATATTTAATAGGTGGCAACTGGCAACCCTACTGACATATCACATCTGGCAAAATTGACAAATAACTCTTAACGACTGAGTCTGTAAAAACAATGCATAGCATTGATTGAAAAGAAACAAGCTTTTTTTCCGAAGACCGAATGCCAACAGGACCCTTTTACTAAGCTCCCGCCGTCCGCCTGTCCGTCTGTCTGTCAGTGGGCTGTATCTCATGAAATGTAGAAGGTAGATAATTGAAATTTTGAAAGATTGTGTATTTATATTGCCACTATAACAGTAAATAATGAAAATAAAATAAATAAAGGGGGCCTCTATACAAGAAATGTGATATTTTTAAAGCGTCTCTTTTGGTTTTTAAACCAAAATACCTATTTAAAAAGTACATAATTTTCAATTTTGTGCGATGGTATGGAACCCTTTGTGTGCGACTCCGACTCGCGCTTTCTATTGTAGCGTATAAGTTGCTTTCGAAGTAAATATACCATATTCTGTACCATATTAGTACTTTGTAATAGGGTTCATTATTGTTTATTTCAAATATGCCATACCTACTCCCACTGCTTACCTACCTGCTCTGTAAAAGGGTCCATTATTATTTTCTATTTTCAAATACACCATATTATTACTATGTAATAGGGTTCATTATTGTCTATTTTCAAATATACCTTTTTATTACTTTGTAGTAGGGTTCATTATTGTCTATTTTCAAGTAAGATAGGCGCTTAAGTTATTCGAAATTCACTGCAAATGTAACCTTGTAATCACGCAAGTTTGCAATCTTTTTATATAGGTTTACAAAGTTACTTATGCAGTAATAATTAAAAATAAGTATATCTTGAAAACGGGACTGAAATTCAGGTATTTTTAAATTTTTCCTTGCTTTATACTCTAAACACTTACTGTGTGCAAAATTTGAAACTTGTAGGTCTGCTAGAAGTACCTTAGAATTTTGATGATCGGTGAGTGTGTCACTTACATAATCAAGGAACTTTGACTTGTAATAGTTCTTAAACTACTGGTTCAAATTAAATGTAATTTGGGCATATACCTGGTTTTACTATGTCCTCTTGGTCACTGAAAATTCAGACTTCTGGCTTTATCTGCAACGAAGTTACAGGGGGGTCGAAAGTGACACGAATGGGTTCGAGAAAAGGATGGTACGGTGTGCCTTAGCTCGACTTGGCCGTGGGCACTACCGTGCCCCCAGATGAGTTTTGCGCCAGACTAGCGACACAGCCCCGAGCGAGCCTGCATTAGTAGCGGCCGTGAGAGTTGGAAAAGCCTTCACTACGCGGCCTCTAAAATAAACATAGTGATGTACCGACAATTGCGTTAGTTGTCAGGTCGTGACACCAGGGCTCTGCCTGAAAATCAGCGCTGCAGTAGTCAAATACTGCAGCATCTTGCTGAGGCAAAGCCCTTTTAGCTCACAGACACAACAATAATATAATAGTATTTTCTAGTTTTAAGATTAATTAATATTCAAGTTTAATTGTATTTTTATTTTTATTCTTGTTTTTTTGTTTTTGTGTGTGATTCTGTATATGAGCTAAATAAACCTTTATTTATTTATTTTATTTATCGAAATAAACAATCGCTGATTTTGGAGAATGTAATAATTTTAATGAGTTTTGTGCTAGTCTAGCGATACAACCGGGAACGAGCCTACATTACCAGTGAGAGAGAGTTCAATAAGCCTCTACTACGCGGCCTCTAAAATAAACATAGTGATGTAAAAGTTGAATTCATTGGTTGATATCTCATATCGATATTTAAATAAACAATTGTTTGTTAAAGCGTGAATCAGCAGCAGCTTTAAGATTTAGTTTCGTAGGGTAGAGGTAGCGGCCAATATTTATAGCCTCAAAAATGTTACTGAAATGGTGTGTATTGAAATTAGATGGGGGTAGTTTTTTAGAAAAAAATTGTAAACCTGTAACGTCAGGGTTTCTTTGCGGAGAAAACGGCTTACGTATATTATGATGATCCTGCTGTTAGGAAATGAGATATTTCAATGTTTTTTTTATATTCTTATGTCGATATTGTGCATATACAGCACTAATGCCGCTATTAATTTCGTCAACCGTTATGCGAAGCAGTTGGCGTTATTAGCCTTACCCTTTAATGCGTAATAATTTACTGCACTTTATATTAAAACAGAACATTTAAAAAAGAACTTTCAAAAGTTCCCCAACATTAGGGTCCCGGCGTACTCCTACATACTCGTAGGGTATTCAAAAGTTTTAAGTTACTTGAGTAGGTACTAATTAGCAAATAGGTTTGGCCCCTTGTTTTTACAGCGTCAAAGTTTGAGATTTCAACCTCAGAATGAATTTAAATTGAATAAGTAGTTTATATTTGTATTATACATTAGAATGTTGATACGTTGGTACATAGTTTTTGTATTGGATGTGGTAAGTATTGAAAAATACATTGGGTGCATCTTGCATTTTGCGTACGGGTGTTTGTATAAAGAAAGCTCTCCAGTGCGGACGGGTCGGTGCGGGTAAAATAGCCTTATTTTTTCTTATATCACTTACTTGTCCGTTTATGTAAGAGTTTATAAGTTAATATTATTAATTCCCTATTTTCCCACACTGAATGGTACCAACCCGCATCGACTTGTCTGTACCGGAAATCTAGTTTTTCATGCAAGCACTTTACAGCTGGTGTGGTGAGTGCAGCCGTCCTATAATATGGATTAGTATAACCAATAGTGGGATGGTATCACATAGGAAGGCTATTAAATGAAGTAAAGTATAAAGTTAAAGAGAAGTAGGTGTAGGATATCTTATCATAAATACTTACTGTTATTTCGACTATATGTTCACCATACGTCTCTAAATAATACCGGGCCCTTTGTAAAGTGTCTATTACGGGATATAAGGGATAATGAAAACGATCATTGTTTAGAAGCAGCCTACTATTTAACGACGGACTCAATTTGGACGTCCGTTAAACAAAGCACTTTCTGCAATGTAAGCAACAACTAAGTTATGGTCAGTGGTCGTGAAACTTTATGTAGGTTTATGATTGTTTCATGGCTTATGGTAGGCTGAAAGTTATTTTTATTAGTATTAAAATAATATAATATCCATACTAATATTATGAATGTGAAAGTATGTCTGTCTGTTTGCCTGTTTTTGTACTGGTCTTTCATAGTCCATCCGTTTAACTGATACTAAAAAGATTACTTGGGCCTTTTTTGAGAGAGCGCTACATTTTACGTTATGTAATATGAACGTATAATATGGTATAATATTAAATATTATTGGTCGAACTTTAGAAGCGTCAATATAGTCGGCTGAAATATTTAAAAAAATATAAACGGAGTGTGAAGGGTACGAAAGCCATTCAATAGCCCTGTTCTGAAGAGGCGGTCTATCGAAGCACCTCGATAACTCATTACAAGGGTTGGCATTACTCTACTCACATTAAACACAAGTTACTGGATAGGGGCAATAAAATTGATGATTAAAAAAATACTCTTTAGAATAATTGATACTGGTAGGTAGATTTTTGTCAATTTTACCATCCCATTGCCTAGATTGTCCAAGTAACCGGCTTATCCTCCCCAGCTTTACTCGGTCAGTTCTCGCTTGTGTCATAGAGCGAAAATATAAACATATTCTCTTTACTCCTTATCCAGTGGATTTTTTTAAAAATACAGCCTTATTCCTTGTCTACGCTGAAAAAAGAATCTATCTCTGTGCCAAATTTTAGTTTTCAAGGTCCATGGATTTCGGCTCGGCGTTGATGAATCGGTCGGAGAGTAAGTCTTAAGGCCTTTTTTTTGCAATACCTGACATATTGATTAAAATAATAATGAAAACATGAACTTATTTTATTATTAACTAAATTCAGAAATAAAACGAGGCAGTAGGAGTTTCGAAGAAACAAGTTGAGAAAATTTGGAATATCAGTCGGCCTAATACATAATAATACATATATAATATTATGTGTAACGCTTATGAAAAAAATACGGAAATAAAAAATACTCGTATTTTTATTAAAAATATTTGCAAAAAGAACCTGTATTTCT
Organism: Maniola jurtina; assembly: GCF_905333055.1. Taxonomy (NCBI): domain Eukaryota; kingdom Metazoa; phylum Arthropoda; class Insecta; order Lepidoptera; family Nymphalidae; genus Maniola; species Maniola jurtina. Next base: position 11,080,217 of record NC_060030.1, read on the forward strand.
TAGATAAAAATATTGTATATTTTTTTCTTAGAAACATTTTCCAAGATAAACTTGATTAGCTTGCAAAATATTAGGATACAATAATTTAATATAGGGTTACAAAGTAGGTAACATTACAAACTTATGATTTTTTTTTATTTATGAAGGAAATAAGTGCTGTATTTATATTAGTAGAGGACCTTATCATGATGAATATTTCTGTCTGGAACTTGTAGTAGGTAATTATTTCATAATTGAGTTCAGAACAAACTCGAAGCCAACTTAGCTCGTCATCGAACGCAAGAGGTGTTTAGACATTCAAAATATTTCGTAGACTCATTAATTATTCCGTTGGAAGGGAGCGGTGCGTGTTGGTATTCCCTACTTCTTACTAATTTATGGTACCAATGTAAATACTTCAGCTAACTTGGGCATGATGAAGTGTTCAATGCGATCGTTTCTTTTTTTTTAAAGGTCTTCCTGGCACAGTGGTGAACGCTATGTTCTTACAAGTGTGAGGTCCCGGGTTCTATTCCCGATAAAAGAAATTTGAGTTTTGCAATTCCTAAGTTTTCTCTGGTCTGGTCTGGTTGAAGGCTTCAACCGTACCGATAACTACCACCCTAGAAAAAACATGCCTCAAATTAAATGAGCATTCCGGTACAATGCCGCGTAGCAGCCGTTTATAGGTAGTTATGTGTTTAATTAATCTGAAGTACCCACTTTTACTAGGTATATTAGCTTACTTCCGTCAGTCAATATCGATCTTCATTGACCTTCCACCCGAGGGCTAACTTGTCAGCAAAAAATAAATAAAAAAAGGTCTGCATAGGTAAAATAAGCTTGCCCTGAATACAAAAAGTTGAAATGAAACCCCATTAACTAATCTACAAACTAGGTAACTACATAAACTTGGTAAACATTTTATTGTAAACAACCGTGACGTGTTCTCGATTACAAGTAGGATCAGACGTATTAAGAATGTCTGATCCGATAAATCATTGTGCGTTCTTGATACGGCTATTCATAGGATTAAAGGTGGCTACTAAATCTCGTATGACAGTAGGTACATTACACCCGGGACCTTAGCCTTAAAAAACTAGTCGGGCACACTGCAACTAATACAAGTTCAGCTATCAGACGTATATTTAAAAAAGAGGATTAGCGCACAAGTTTCAAAAAGAAAATTTACAATTCCAAGATTCTAAGAACTGTTAGATTGTACAGCAAAAACGCTTACACTGTAATATTCTGGGCGCGGCGTTGAACGACATCAGCATTAAAGATAATAAGAAAAAGTTAAATTATGTCGATGTGGCGTCTAAAACCGTCGACGACCGCACTCGCTCTATGGCAATAAAAGTTGAATTTATGGCTCGAATTATTTCACTCTTTCCCTCAGTTTCGGTACTTTTCTTCCCTAACCAGGTGCATGATATTGAGGTAAAATTTTGAATGGGAAGTTGGTCAGAACGCGCTGTTTTAGTGGGCATAAAAATCCGGTTTATTATTATGTTTCTAATTAAAATGACAAGTTTAACTTTCGACTGATAGAGGGTTAGTACTTTTCAGTTGAATACAATATATTGTACCGAAAACATTGTAATTTTTTAAACTCGTCAAAATCAGTAGGTACGACTACTTGTACCTACCGATTTTAACCTCTCCTACCTGTCTACATTCCTAATTAATGACTAGCAATTGCTTATCAATTCTGGATTAAAAGTGAAAGCACGTTGTTAAACTCAAATGGTCAAAAAGAAATAATAATACCAATTTCAATTGCAAAAAATCCAATTGCAAATTGTATATTTTTTGAAATGAAAATTATAAACTCATATTAATAACTCGCTTCGACTCCCTTGGGTGATTTTTTTAATAGGAATCTTGTCTGAAAGTCGGTTTGTCAATATGAATTTTATTTACATATAAAGATTTAATTAATTAAACCCGATGACGGCACATAGGAACGGTTAAACTGTAATGAATCCGGGTCAGATGTCCGGAATTGATCCAATTGGCCGGGACGCCGACCGCATTTTCCAAAGCCTTAAATTCAAACATGTCTGTTAAGCCCGGTTAAGCATTGGAGGACTGGACAGTGACGAAGTGTGGGTCGAAGGATTAATATCCCGGGCGTTCTCGGCCACTGGGCCACTTGGTTTATTTACCAGTAAGTAGCAGTATATTCTTTAGCCAATAAATAGGTTACAACTAGAAAATAAAATAAAACGGAGGTTTAAATTTTTTTAATAATTTTTAAAATTTCGTTAATAATAATAATTCTTTAATAAAAGCTGTGCTCTTATCTGTATTGTTATTTTGAAGTAGGTATGATCTGCCCATAACTCTTTAAAAATCATGAAGCGTACCATCTCAATAATACGAAAGCTCTGCGACAATATCTAGGGACTTGTTGAGCTAATTTCGAATGAGAAACGCGATATTTTCCGCTCGATAAACTTTTTTTATGGTCTAGTGAATCATAAGCAGCATTCTACAAAATATTAAGTACCTATTAATATTGCGATCAAATTCAATTGTATCGTCTAAGAAAATACAATTCTATTTATGCTTTATGTATGTAAGGTATCTGATATTATGTGTAATCTAATATAATAAAGTTCAAATACCTTTCTAAAGTCGTTAAGATTAAATTTAAGTAGACTTTTTTATAAGATTACTTAATAATAATTTTTTTTAATATCACAATTAATAGAACTTATGTAGGTCTTTTTTGAAACAGACAAAGGAAGTAGATAAAATAGTAATAATTATGACCTGAGTAGGTATATCAAAAGATTTGAGAACGTTGTGAATTGAGTTAAATAATTTTCAAAATTCAAGAGGAATATTCTACCAGTTCCATAATTTTTAAATTACATGAAAAATTATGAAAACAATTACTTTATATTAGAAAGCTTCTAAGTTATGGCGTAAAGCAGAAAAATCTTTGCAATATGCAGTTTTAAGTATGATTAAAGATAATAAGAAAAAGTTAAATTATGTCGATGGGACGATAGGGCATCCCAGAGAGATAAGGATTGCAGGCCCTTCACGGTAATAAAAGCTTTTATGACCCAAATTATTTTGCTTACTCCCCTAATTTCAACATTCTATTTTTTTTTTAATAAAACCTAGTCTTCTCCCTAGTCGCTTGTTTAATTTCTTGTCTTGTTTGAAAGGTGGCTTGATCGAGAGTGTTCTTTAGCTATAATCCAAGAAAATCGATTCAGCCGTTTGAAAGTTATCAGCTCTTTTCTAGTTATTACTGTAACCTACACTTGTCGGGGGTGTTATAAATTTTTAATTTACACTAGTAAATGTCATTAATTGATGAAATTTCAGATGAATTGGATTTAGGCGAACGCAAGTGACTGAAAATAACAACTCCAACAACGGCTAAGAATAAGACAAAAAGCTCTGAATAAAATTATGGTAGATTTTCGTTACTTTTTACATTTTGTTTGTATGTTTGAACTGGAAATACCTAATGAAAATATTTACTGACTGATGCAAACATGTTACGCACTCAGATGCATACAATGAAAGGTACAAATAATGAACTTCATGTTGTAAAGTTTATTATGTTACCCGCGGTTAAACCAGTCTGCTTGTATTTGTAGAGCGCGAAGCAATGTGTGATTACGAATTATAATGAAGACTATATTATTATTTTGGAACGGGATATTTGTTTGAGTGCTGCCAACAGCTGCAATAATTAAATAAGACGATAACCTATTATTTAAAAAAAAACGGATAAAATTTTGGTGCGGGGTTCTTTTTGCTAAAACTTTTTTAAATGAAAACAGTAATGACGAAGATTTATTTATTTAATATTTATTTGTTTAAGAAAGTATTTACACAGTTTATAAAAATTCAGGTGAATTCATAAAATCACCAGTTAAGTTTACCGTACACCAGTACCGTCGACATTACCATCCATATTTTGCAGGAACCGTTGGGAGATGATCTGGTGCCACCTGCCCCAATATCAGCCCCCAACACAGCATGTCTTGCGTGTCGCAGCCTGTGCGCTTCGCAGTCTCCTCGGCGTCACGTCGCGAGCAGAGCCCCACTGAAAAAGGATACTGAATGTGTACGGAACTAGGTTGTCATACTCCGACTAACACATGAGTTCAGCTGTCAGATATTTATACTTACAAGTGTAAATTAAAAATTTATAACACCCCCGACAAGTGAAGGTTACAGTAACTAGAAAAGAGCTGATAACTTTTAAACGGCTGAACCGATTTTCTTGGATTATAGCTAAGAACACCCCCGATTAAGCCACCTTTCAAACAAAAAATAAATAAATTAAAATTGGTTTATTAGTTTAGGAGCTACGATGCCACAGACGGATACACAGATACGCTCGTCAAATTTATAACACCCCTCTTTTTGGGTCGGGGGTTAAAAATACAGTAACGAATTCACCATGTTGATAGTACCTAGCTAAAATAGGTACTAAAGCTCATAGAATTTGTATTGCACTGCCTAGTGCCTTGATATAAGTAATTTTTATAAGATTAAATTTTTGTACCTTTTTCTAGTTTAACTTACTTTAAACTAAATAGTTCGTCATCGTCTCTTAGTAGATTCAGTAAAAGTAACTGACAATAAGATAGCGCAAGAGTACCTATTTCCTTAATTCAGAGCAAAATACGAGTTCCTGCGAACGCTTGACCTATTTCATTTAATTTGGCAAACGCCGTCTGTTGCATCCTCTGATTAACTTCCTGTTTCAAATGAATTTCCCTTTGTCAATCAAATTATTATATCGGTGAGTTTGTTCCAGGATATTACTTGAAAATATAGTTACTATACTTAGTAGATACATTAACATGAGGTATTTTATATTAGCTGATGCCCACGAAATCATCCACATGATATTTTTTAAGGTATGATCTAGTTAGCGTCATATTTAGTTATTTAATTAAGAGAGGTTTATCAGTCTGTGTGTGTTTGTTTAGCGGTTCATTGATTTTCTCTTAGTTACCAAACTAAATAGTTATAATAATGTTAAATAATCACCCAACTTCGAAAGAAAAAACAACATTTACTTAACAGTGTTTCAGACATTTGAATCGTCTGAAGATGTTTGCTTCTATTTAGTCGACCAATGTTCTTCTTCTACTTTGCTAACTACCTGAAATTGACAGTTTTAAACATACACAAGGCAAAGCGCTTATTCAGTTTGAATTTCAAACCAGTGGTTGATTCACTTGACCATTCAACTCTAAAGGTTTATTTGAATAACAAACTTTTATGTTGTTCTATATTCTATTCTCTTCGGGACCAAACTGGATGCTCAAAGCCAAAGACAGAGCAAAATGGAGTTCTCTGGAGGAGGCCTTGACCTGAAAAGGGTTCTTCATAAAAATATTAGTGTACCTACTAAAGTTAAGATATTTAAATTATTTACTTTAATTCATCTAGTTAGTACTCTAAGTTATATTTAATAATCTCTATTGTAAAAATATTTGTGAAGAAATAAAAGGCTTTTTTATTTTTTTTTATTTTTATTTATTTATTTATTATATTCTATTCGGTTTTCCATCTGAACTAATATTATACAAGTGTAAATTAAAAATTTATCACACCCCCGACAAGTGAAGGTTACAGTAACTAGGAAAGAGCTGATAACTTTCAAACGGCTGAACCGATTTTCTTGGATTTATAGCTAAGAAGTAAGAACACTTTCGATCAAGCCACCTTTCAAACAAAACTAAATTAAAATCGGTTCATTAGTTTAGGAGCTACGATGCCACAGACAGATACACAGATACACACGTCAAACTTATAACACCCCTCTTCTTGGGTCTGGGGTTAAAAAATGGAAATCTCTATTTGCCTATTGCTTTTCTACATCCTATCCGTTTAATCGATTTTGATGGCAGCTTGCATCCCGGAAACGGACATAAAATATCTACTTCTTATCTTTCTACGCGGAGTACTTTTTATTGCGGAAAATCAGTTTCCACAAGGAACTTAAATACCTAATTCCATGCGAATGAAGGCATCTTTTAGTTCTGAATAAAGTATTACCTACCTACTTTTAGTATGCACATAAATAAATGATAAATCATAACAGCAACTGTTTTATAAAAATAGGACCTACTGTATTTTTATTCTAAAACGTCCATTTAGAATATTTTTATTTTCGCGTACAAAAACTTTGATATGAAAGTTAAAATCCCCCACCATTAATAAAAGCTTTGAAAGCTCCATAATGGTTGGCAATCGAAACGCGTGAAAAATAACTTTCGTGAATCGCTAGAAGGCTGATAGCGAAATTGATGCGTAATGTTATCAATACGAAACGAGCTGGCTTTGATATTCATCAATCACGAAACCATTCAACTCGTTACTAAACAACAGAACTTTAAATGAATGAATGAATAAAATTTATTTATTTCATACAGGACATCATGTGCCACTTATGATAAGTCAAGAGTCTACCACCAGTTCGGAATGAAGATTCTACTGAGAAGAGCCGGCTAGAATCTGAATAGTTGCTCTTTTTGTTAAACAAAACGTTACAATATGTAATTAAATATGCAATACAAGCCATGTATGTCTAACATCGTCCGGCCTGAACAACATAATTTTAAACATCTGGAATAATGCACCTCTCAAATTGTGAAAGAATTTTTCAAATAGGTGCAGTGGTTCCACACACACATAATATTATGAACACAAACAAAATTCGTACTCTTTCTTTATAATATTAATACAGTTAATCATCCTATTCAAACAATATTCCAATGGTACAAAACGTTAATAGATTAGAACCGCAATGATTTACCGCTTCATATTACACAGCTCATTTAAAAGGGCGGAAGCGCCGTAATTAATCGAAACTCATTACCGTTGACTTCATTCTTTCCCGATTATCATTTGTTTTATCCTGAGGAGGGCCTGGAAAAATACATTACGCGAGGCTCCAGCATTTGTCTTCGTCGCCTTCGTAGCCGACGTTAATTAATATGGAATACCCTTTGGGCTTCCGGCTGTTTACCGTTACTTGATTTATGTCTCTATTCGCAATTTTTTTTGTACCGATTTAATTTTAAGGCTTTTACCAAGGCTTTACCAATTTCATTGTAACAGGAGACTCTCCGTCACTCGCTCCATATAAACGGAGTTTGGATACTAACCAATCAAACTCGAATTTTGTAGACACGTTCCGGAAACCATGTCTGTAGTTGGAGGCTCCTCTGTGTGAAGCCGGGGCAAAGCAACTAATATAAAATATATTGAACCTGTGCATTTGCTCAGCTCTAAGTTAATCGTTGTGATTGTTAGTGCGATACGGAAATACCGTTCCGAATATTACATCTCCAAGTCAGTCTCAGGTTAAGGAAATTTAGTGCGTCGCATAAGCTGCATGGATAGTTGAATAATCATTGAAATAGGCCGCATTGTGGGACCTGCATGTTCAATTCACTGGACTCTGTCCCAATGTGAATTTACTCGGCTGGCTTCATGCCTTTATGTACAAGTTCTGTGATAGCTTATGTTTAATGAAATGTATAAGCACTGATACCTATCTGTGAAATCTGTGCACTGTAGTGCATTATGCCAACCGCTTGTTAATTTTTCTTTCTACCTATTTAGTAAGGATTATACCAGTAGGAGGTGCAAGAGCTCTATTTTCTGTACCTACTAAACATACTGAGGTCAGCAACATCGGGCGAGTCGTAAATATGGTGAGATGTCACGTAAAGCCGACCTCTGCTTACGTCAGCAACATTTTTTCAATGTGCTCGATGCGGCTGAATCTTGCGGCTGTTTAAACATAGTCGTATTGTTTTTCAGTATTAAAACATTTTTAAAAATCATGGAATTCTTTGTTTTTACCGGGATATAAAAACTGAACCGTATCTATGATGTCATCTATCTCATTTCATAGATATTGTTTAACGGTTAAATATACCATACATAAAAAGCTATATAAAGTTAGACAAATCAGATATAACGAGTATATTGACACTTTCACATTTAGTACCTACCATATACAGGCCAAAGGTCGCCTTGTCAGTTTACGTTTAGTAAGAAATCTAGGGTTTTATAGTATAACTAGATGATGTCCGCGACTTCGTCCACGTGGATTTAGGGTTTTCGAAACCCCGTGGAAAATCTTTGATTTTCCGGGATAAAAAGTACCCTATGTGCTAATCCTGGATATTATCTATCTCCATTCCAAATTTTAGCCAAATCCGTCCAGTAGTTTTTGCGTGAAAGAGTAACTAACATACACACACACACACACACACACACACACATACACACAAACTTTCGCCTTTATAATATTAGTGTGATGATTCCAGTATAATTCTCATTTCTCTTCACGTCTTGTTGATATTTTTAGCTCATCTAGTCTCAATATCTACTGTATAGAGATGGATGCTTTATCCTCTATTTTCCAGGACTTTTCTTAATCTAGGTCAATTTAAAGGTACCTACTTATTTTTAAAATATGCACATAGATTAAAGTGTTTAAAATTGGCACGTTGCAACCGATCAGTCTAATGTGACTACGCTAAAGTGGGTAGCTACGGCCCATGAGCCCCTGAGTGATGGATGGAGTTGACGTCATTCGAATTTCCTTTCTACCTCCATTATACATAGTACGCTCACGATTAGGGCAAACGTTGGCAGATGCCGGAAAACGCATGAGTTTATACAAAAAAAAACTAAATTAAAATCGGTTCATTCGTTTAGGCGCTACGATGCCACAGACAGACACACAGATACACACGTCAAACTTATAACACCCCTCTTTTTGGGTCGGGGGTTAAAAAGGCACTAAGACAGATTTATATAAAAGCGTACTTATACTTCTAGACTTTTACTCAGGCGCAATGCCCGAAGACGGAATGGAGAAACGGCTTCTTTTTTATCAACTTTAAACTCAGCTTTTTCGTTTGAAATCTGATTGAAATTACCATAGAGCGCGAGTTACTATGGAGTCAATGACTCCATTGGCCGTCACGTCGAAAATTAAAAAAAAATTAAACTGTTATTTCTTGTACAACGGTATGGAACCATTCGAGTGCGAGTCCGACCCGCACTTGACCAACTTTTTTGACATTAGTGAATTGATAAGTGCTGCTTTAGCACACAAATCCACGCATTCAGTTAAAATTATGTCAAAATGTGTTGAAGTTCTATCGATGGGGTACATTATAATTTTTTTACGTAGTATATTAATTGTATAACGTATAAGTTAAATAATTACGTATTATCAAATACTTTAAATAACTACGTATTGTTTAACGAACATAAATATTCAAAGCTTACGCTCGTATATGAAATTTATTCCATTTCATGGTAAGTTAAAGGTTGCCCGAAGTTATGTCCAGTCTATAATGTAAGTTGTTCGTAGATATTTGCTTATGAATTAGTATACCTATTTAATCTAGAAGTGACAATAACAAGATGATATATTTTATCAATGTAATGACGAAAAATAAATTAAGTAAATAAATAATAAATAGAAAAGCCTTTTTATTTCTCATATTCCTTAATTAGTTACATAGCAGATTCGTTTTGTTAGTTATTACATTTCCCTTATTTTGGTTAGTTAGTATGGTTAGTAAGTGAACAATTTTTGTTATGGAACATGAGCCACTTCGCGGGTAAATGCCTCCTCCAACCTCTTCCACTTCTCCCTGTCCTTGTCAAGGTACAGCCAGTTCTTCCCTGCAGTTTGAATTATCTCATCAGCCCACCGTTTGTATGACCTTCCAACATCCCTTTTTCCGATTGGTCCAGAAAGGGAGTACCAATAAATTGAGTGTACATATTTTTATTACTTTTTTACAGTTGTCGTCGTGGCCTTGATAAGCGATGGAGCTCCACAGCTGAATATAATAATATGCAATACATAATATTATGCAAGATTCAATTTTATAGGGGCTTTCCAAAATCCACGGTCTATAGATGTAGCAATAGCACCATAGAATTTTCTGCCAATGGTACATCCAGTTGATAGTATAATATCTTTGTTATGTAGAGGACTGCAAACTTTAAACTGCTGCCCGATCGTGTTTTAGACGGGCACACCCTTTGAATGGGCCCGAAGACATTTGCTTCTTAGTCTACCAGTGTTACTTCCAACTTTCTCCTACTTTGCCAACTCGAATAGTGAAATTGGCAGTTTAAAATACTTGATGCAATTTAGTAACTTGGTCTAGACTCTAGGAACCAAGCGGAGAAGTCGCTTATTTTTAGTTTATTTTTGTTCCGATGATATGCTAGCCCTTATCTGTAATTTGATTTCACATGTTGATAGGTAAGTGAATGCTCTCTAAGATGGAAACCGGATATAAATGAATGAATGAATAGGTACACTTTTGTTGAACACCACACAATTAGTACAGAAAAAACACATACATACAAAGCAAAACCAAAATGTAGGCAGGTAGGTATGTAGGTACAAATAGACGGTCTTATAGCTAGCTACCTAGCGATCAATACTAGCAATAGATATTATTTAGATGAATAAACAAATACCTACGTAAATATATGTAAATAATTAAATAATGTAATACTATAAATAATAAAATACATAATAATACAAGTGTAAATTAAAAATTTATAACACCCCCGACAAGTGAAGGTTACAGTAACTAGAAAAGAGCTGATAACTTTCAAACGGTTGAACCGATTTTCTTGGATTATAGCTAAGAACACTCTCGATCAAGCCACCTTTCAAACAAAAAAAAAAACTAAATTAAAATCGGTTCATTAGTTTAGGAGCTACGATGCCACAGACAGATACACAGATACACATGTCAAACTTATAACACCCCTCTTCTTGGGTCGGGGGTCTGAAAGTCGTCCACCTCCTTGTTACGGTCCACTACTAACCATGGTATGTACCAATGCATAGTAAAAAAAAAATTCACTAAATATAAATATTAGGAGTCGGTTAAAAATAGAGAAGTTATGGAGCTGTAAGGAGTGCTAAATTGAGGCATTTATTATTCCCCCACAACATTTCGCCATTGCAGAACAAATGTATGATTTACATTCGACTATCTCTCGTAATATAATCAGTTTAGAAGGGGCGGTTGATTTATAACACTTCTGATAAGCTATCATAATGTTAGAATTACCTACAAATAAAAAAAATCCACAAATTTAAAATATATATACATAATAATATCAGGAAACTAAAGTTATTCTTACAAGATTAAAATTAAGTAATTTTACTGTTTAATTTTTAACTAATATTTTTGAAAGGCAAGATACATAAAAAATACTCGTATATTTGTCAACAGTCAGTCTTGTTTCGTTAATTTCAGAGGCTTTTAAAGGACATGTCCCAGTTTAGTATGTAGGGTGGTTTTTTATTCTGAGTGTCAATAAACCTAAATCAAACTGCTACCACGTGAAAAAATATTGAATTACTCTATTTCTATTTTTTTCAAATAACATGGACAATGGACATCCAATTACCTTATTTCTTCTTACAGGCAACTCTAAATTAAATTAAGACTTGTAGTTAGGTATTTTCAAATTTTCCCAGTGTAAAAAAATTAGGTTCTAACGATCGTTTTCCTTTACTTTCCTTAAAGTTGAAATGTGCTGTCATTTATAAAAGCTTGGAAACATTCAATCCGAGTGCGTGAAAAATACGTTTCACAGATCCCCGGAGGTCTTGATAGCGAAATTAATGCGTAATGTTATCAATACGAGATGGGACGGATCTAATATTCATCAATCACAGAACCACTGAACTCGTTACCGAGTTTCAAACAAATGGCAATAGGTCCCTCATGCGGTATCGTACACACTCAAGTCATTATTTAAAAATAAGATTATCACATTAGTGGCAGCCCTGGTTGGTATGTAGGGACGGCACCTTTGCCTAATCAATAAAGACCAGAACCTCTTAAGTTGAAATCCATAGACCGCATAATAATATCTTTGACTTTGCTTAGACTTAAGTTTCAGTTAGAACGTTAACAGTTAACAGTGTCTTAAGTCTGAGCAAAGTCAAAGTGAGCTCTATAGATCTCTAAACTGGCAGTTTATGTAACGAAATAATTAATCAAATATTTTTAATCAAGTGTAAAGATCATCCTACATACCTAATGTAGTTGTTCCAATCTGGCAAATTATTATTTATAAAGGGAATATTTTATGAAATGTTGTACATCACTGAAGGCGATATAACGTTGGGTGTCTAACAGCTTTCTTTCCCTTGTCCTTGGGAACAAGAAAAAAAAACTTCAAATTACCTAAGTCAGAAAGGGGATCGAACCGTTCATTCAATATATTTAGCGAAGTTTTTAGATCATTCACTCGCGCTTTAAAGGAGCTTTCTATCAGCTTTTAGAGAACTATTACTTTATTTTAGGTGGCAATTTTTTCATGAAACCCCTGTATCTGTCATAATGCTTTACGACTTGACATTTTGTTCAGGATATACTTAAATAACTGAACGTTGGTATCAATCTGTTACCTCCGAAGATAAAAACATGTCTAGACTACATACAAGTTTTGCATACAAGAAAATAATGAAAGTTTCTAAGAACTAGACGGAAAAAATATCTGTCTGCTAGCTCTTCACGGCCGAATCGTTCAACTGATTTTGATTAAATTCGGTACAGAGTTAGCTTACATCCCGGGAACGGACACTGGCTATTTTTTATCCTGGAAAATTAGAGAGTTCCCACGGGATTTCAAAATACCTAAATCCACGCGGACGAAGTCGCGGACATCATCTAGAGTTTAATATTTTGATGCTCGAGTTACCTAAATCAAGAACACTTTTTCTTCACTCATCTTTTCCAAAGATTTGCAATGGCTGTATAATTTTTGATTTATCGTGCAAAATGTTGAAAAAAATACCCGAGCACGGAACCCTCAGTGAGCGAGTCTGACTCGCACTTGGCCGGTTTTTCCGAAATAACACGTATTTGCAAACAGGCGCGGCGATTTGTTTAAAATTACAAAAACGCTAAGTAGCAAAGTGAATATTACAACACAGCCAAGTGATACTTCATTACGAGAAGAGAATACTCGTAATTAGACAGGCAAATGGAAGTTAATAGAAATTTGAAACAGGAAGTCAATCTGGGGCTGCAACAGCCGGCGACGTCGAATTAAACAGGTCAGGCGCTCCTCGCTCCTTGCAGCTCTGAATGAAATAAATAAGAGCTTATTTTGTCCGATGATATTATTGCAAGTTTATTTATATATCTAAAATATTATGAAGAAGTAAAGTTTCTAAGTTTGTTTGTAGGAAATAATCTCTGGAACTAGGTACTGAACCGATTTTAAAAATTCTTTCACCAGTTTCAGCTACATTATTCCCGACTTACATAGGCTATATATTATTTATAAAAAAATTAGAGATCCCTATGTTTGTAATAAGCTACCCGTGCGAAGCCGGGGTGGGTCTCGTAATTAGACAGGCAAATAGAAGTTAATAGGAAGTCAATCTAGGACAACAGCCGGCGACGTCGAATTAAACAGGACAGGCACTCCTCGCTCCTTGTAACTCTGAATACAATAAATGAGAGCTTATTTTGCTCTATAATATTATTGTTTATTTATCTATACCTACTAAAATATTACAAAGAACTAAAGTTTGTAAGTTTGTAGGAAAAATCTCTGGAACTACTAAACTCTCTGAACTGTCGTCTGACCGTTATTATTATGTAAGCGCTAACTTATTAAGTGAGCTTTCAATTATGTAACTATATAAAAATTAGCCGAGTATTTTACCTATTAAGACCTACACAGACGAGTGACTACTATCCGCAGAGAACAAAAGTACATAAATCACATCATATCACATCACACTAATCACACTAATATTATAAAGGCTAAAGTTTGTGTGTATGTGTGTGTGTGTGTGTGTGTATGTTTGTTACTCAAAACGCACGCAAAAACATCTGGACGGGTTTGGCTGAAATTAGGAATGGTGATAGATAATATCCTGGATTAGCACATAGGCTACTTTTTATCTCGGAAAATCAAAGAGTTCCCACGGGATTTCGAAAAACCTATATCCACGCGGGTGAAGTCGCGGGCATCAGCTAGTAAATAAATAAAAGTATCGCATTTTATACAACAGTATTTCATCCTACGCAGTTCTTGGTAGTCCTCGTCTGCGCAGACTGTTAGAACTACTTACTAGTACCTACCGTTATATCGGTGCTAACCCTAAGTTGGAGTCTGAGTAACTTGTATCCCAATTTTGCACCTCCTATATCCCACAGCATGTAACAAAGTTGAAGCAAACTTTGGAACTTTGCTCGTCATCGGACGCTAGGTGTTTATACATGCAAAATATTTCATAGTATTAGACTCATTAATTATTCCGTTGGAAGGGGATCTGGTGGTACGTGTCGGTATTTGCGTCTTCTTACAAATTTATGATACTAATCTAAATACTTAGGATTATGGCTTTGACATGATCAAGTACTTATTAATTTCCCTTTTCGTAAATTACATTGCGTAGACTCTATATGTACGGTTTATTCGTTGAGAGTTTACGCAATCATTTTCACAATAGAATATAGGTTTACTTGTGTTTCAAATCAATGACTTGGAACTGTACCCAAGATGCTGGCCGCATTGCTCCTTTGGATGGCCAAACTAATTTTTTACCAAGGAAGCTGCCAGCTCTTGTGTGCCCGTTTGACTCGATAACCTTTTCGCTCTAAAATTATTTATTTATTTATGTTCCAATCCTTAAAACTTAAACATATTTTAACGAAGCCATTTCTTCCAACAGAAAATTAAATAATGATAATACTGAAACTTTTACATAATATAGTATGGATAAATAATGTCGATAGGTATACTAAAAACTAAACATATTAATCGTGAACCCAAAGATAGTGCTGCTACAGTCCCATTGTAATAATATATAACCTAGAAGATTTGGTTTAGGAGTAAGATTGAAAAACAAGATCCTATACGTTCAAATAATTACACTTGTATCTTCTATCTATTCTTAAAACAAGCTTTTCTTTTAAAATGTCAGTCCACATACTATCCATTGTAATGCAAAGTCATATATAAGCACCTACCTATAGGTGAATTTCAAAGTACCTGAACAGAACAGCTTGAAGGCGGCTAAGTAAATTCACACCGGACAGACAGGCTCTAGTGAATTGAGCATGCAAGTCTCACAATGTGGCCCATTTCAATGATTATTCAACCATCCAAAGCAGCTTATGCGTCGTACTAAATTTCCTTGGCCATCAGTGACCGAGTTGCAGCCCGAATGGTTTGAATCGTCCATAATACATGGCATTAAAGCTATTACATACACATGAGCTTTGTACCCGTACGAAAGTCTCTCTTTTCTCTAAAATTATGAAAAAGTTGTACTTACATATACTTATATCATTGTTTGTTAAATTTTTCTTGGTACATCAAGCAGGAATCACTGTGCTTGAAATAAATCCGATGATCAAAAGCAGTCCACTAAAACCCGAGGTTAGGTATCAGGTAGTAAAAGAGCCTGTGTGGGCCAGACCCTCGTTATTTTATTACGCTGAAAATTTAACGCTGAAAATTTCTCTGCGCAGTGTCCCCAATGCAGGTGGGAACGATCAGCGACTATGAAGTTTGGATCAATCGTGGAAATATTTAAAAATAAGTAATCAAAAATAAACCTACCTACCTAGTTTGAGTACATTTGTATGATATTATTATATTTTGTTATAGTGGTCTAAATAATGAGTTAGACATAATAATAATTATCAATGTTTGGGAAGACATGGCCCCTGAGAAATGGAGTTTTTCTA
Source organism: Maniola jurtina (assembly GCF_905333055.1). Lineage (NCBI taxonomy): Eukaryota > Metazoa > Arthropoda > Insecta > Lepidoptera > Nymphalidae > Maniola > Maniola jurtina. The sequence continues at coordinate 11,095,978 of NC_060030.1, forward strand.
CTTTAGGGATCAGGATTTCAATGTCTTACTGTTTCAGGGATTTTTTAAATTCTAATTGCATTTAACGAAATTAAAATTTAAACCTCTCGTTCAAGCACCTTCTATTCTTAAATAGCAACGAACAAATAAAAATCATCTAAGGATAGCCCGATATAATTTTGTTGCACATAATATTATTAGGTACGTATATGAAATCAGAGTTTATCAATAACAAACAAACAAACACATCTTTTCTCTTTATAACATTACTCAGTATAGATACAAACATACATTTCACATTTTCAGTAAAACCTTTAACCTAAATAAAACCTTATTTAAAATTAACAACCCTTCCTATTAATAATAAAAACAGGTCAAAAAAGTTAATATTGAAACACCGTAGCACATAATAAATATACTGCCACTTTACAAAGACAACAATTCGAATAAAAAACCACGGTAAGAGTAAAAAACGTAAAAGCCTATTCGTGTTGTCCTTCTCACTGTATTTTTAAGTAGCCGCAAACTCGGCGACATCGACATTCCTACATGGGCGGGAAATGCCATTTGTTTTCCTAGTCTACGTCGTTAATTTCCTAATTACACTTTCAGAATAAAGCCGTTTTTATTGTGTCCCATTCTTTCCTTTTTTGCGTCGTTAAAGGTGAGGTTTTCTTGGCCCGTTTTGTTTCGGTAATATTTCGTGCGGACGTGTTATTGCTGCGAAATAGATTTAGGCGTAATAAATACGCACACAATCGTCGACTGAAATGATATATAGAGCTACGTCCACTGGACTTAGGTCACATGTAAAGATTTCAACTATTCGCTACAGACCTTAATCCGTCTACCTAGTGAGGAAAAGCTACCAAACGCTGTGCCGGCCAGTACGTTGCGTCATAAGACGATATATTTTGACTCAATGGTGAGCTCTGTGGTGAGTGGAATGTCCCGGGTTCGATTCTTGGCAAGGCCAATGTAGGATTTTTTGTTGTCTAAATTGTCTCTAGTCTGGCTGGTGGGTGGCTACGGCTGCGGCTAGTTATCATCCTATCGGCAAAGTCGTACCACCAAGCGATTTAATATTCCGGTACAAAACATTAAAAAAAAAACTGCCATGCTCCTTCCAAGATTGCCGGCTTCCATCTTAGACTGCATCATCACTGGGCTAACCTGTACCTAAAAAAAGAAATTGTACGTACCTTGAGAAACCAACGTTCTCCGTTTTCTAATATCTTGTTTCTACGTGTAATGTTCTAAAGGAGAGGTATAAATAACTTAATATAGGAGTGGGGCAATTATTTAATTGATCATTTTGGCACATGTGTGTAGATGTGTGTAGTTGCAAGATTATAAGCATGTATTGTAGGTAAATGTCTCAGTATTGCGAGGTATAACATTATTCGCACTCACGTCCTGCCTCATAAACTTAACTATAGCCTGAGGTGCAGCTCCGTATTAATGTGATAATTTGCTGCAGATAACTTGCAACGTGCTAAACCGTATGTAGTTTGGAGTTTCGCATTGTAAAATATGTAGGTATGCAAGGGTGAAAGATACAATTAATAATATTATGTACTAACGATACTGTCTGTTATTGTTTTGTGTACGAAATTGGTGTTATAAACTGTGATTATAACATTTTAATGGGTAAGTTTCATGATTCGGAATGAAATGGTTTTATTTTTTATTCCGCTGTGTTGACGAATTCTCAGATTTTCTATGAAATACCTCATTAACTCAAACATCAATAGCTGTAAATACTAATGATTTGCGGTTTTAGAATAATAAAAATATATAAACACAATTATTAATAATTATATTCGATGAACTTTAGAATGTTTATATTTCGCATATCCTCGTTGAATGGCGCCTAAAATCTACCACAGAATATACCTGTATTAATACCTAACTATTCGTCTATTTTCTTTTTCTCGCGTCTGGCTTTACAAAGATTAGCCAATGTCAAGTTTGTAGTTATTTGTAACAAGTTAGTTAAACTATATAAGTATGGACCCCGTCTGTGTCGGCGCTCGTCGACACACGCACGGCACCCCTCTTAGAGCGCTTTCCAGTCAGTTTTAACAAAAAAACACTCCAAAAAGGCAGAGCACGCCCGCCAGCTAACACCGATACAGACGAAGTCCACTATTCGTCTATGAAACAAATGCTGTGACAAAGGTAACAGATAATAACAGTTCTGATCTACTTAAGTGTGCAGCCTTGCGAAATAATGAAAAAAAAACTTACTTAAATAACAATAATCATCCCTACTCAAATAAAAATAACTTTCCGTTAAACAATAGTGTTTAGTAAAATTCACCTTTAACTTTTGTTTCATGCGAAAGATTAATGGAAGAAAAAACACGATGTACAAATTTGCATACCATTTTTCTCGTCTCCTACCGAAATTAGCTCTATTTCTGCATTCGCGGCTTTGTTTGAATTAGGACATTTCCGTGATTCGGCCGTAATATTCAGTTTTATAATTCCTTTTTCAAATTTAGTTTCGTATTTCGAGGAAAATTTTTCAAAGGATTATTATTAAGTTGAAAATAGTGCCTATCACAGTTCTATTGTGTAAGACAATTTAAAAGCTAGATATTGGTTTACCTACCTTCTACTCTACTATTACGCTAGAAAGCTAATATAAAATTAATTCTATTAGGTACTTTATAACTGAAATCGGTATAACGTTGACTATAAGTTAATTTGTTATTTTGTTTAAGCCAAATAACTGTGTTTACATTGACCTGTATAATTTTGGATATCTGTTTCAAATTATTATAAGAGTTAGTACGGTTCGCTTCCATCCGGCCGCATGATGATTTCTCACAAACTGCGGTCTATTGATATTGATTCATTTAACCCCAACTTTGGATATAACTCAGTTACACAAAGTTTACCAAGTACCCAACATACCACAACACTAAGAAGGTACCTACTCAAATTGCTTTCAGCTTTGACCCACGTAGAATTAAGGTCAGGACTATTTTTTAAGTAGGTATAATTAAAGACTAGCTTAATGATGTAGTCTACGTCCTACGAGTTGTAGTATTTATGGATCAGTTTAGATCAATCTTAGAGAAGTAGCTAGTATGAGTATCTATAGAGTGTACCTACTACCTACATGAATAGTATGTTCTCGAACATTCTTCTTTAATTATTTAAATTATTGCTGTTTGAAAGAAAAACTGTTAAAACTATTTTGCAACACTGTTTGTTATAACGGTAACTTATTGAACCAAATATGAAAACTTCTTTACTAACAGATGTTATAGGTACAAACTTTTAGTGTCTCGTTATACTATTATTAAAACAGAAGCTTTATCACTTGTGATAAATTACCTAATTAGAAACATAGCGACACCATTTTTAAACGTCAAAGTTTACCTATCTAATTTTTAATCAAAGTTAAAACCATACGGGTCTTTAATTAATTTTATCTCTTAACATCTAGCAAAAATCAATCGGCCTTGCGAAAATGTTGTCATCATCTGCATTCTTATGTTAATGATTGACATTAAAATCAACAATATTTGTCTGTTACATTACTACTATTCAATATTCATCATCATGATTAATCAACCCGGGCTTCTTTTAGAATGAGAAGGGTTTGACCATACCACCACGCGGGCTAAGTGCTGATTGGCAGACTTCATTCACCTTTAAGAATATTGTAGTGAACTCTTAAGCATGCAGGTTTCCTCACGACATTTTCCTCCACTGTTAAAGCAAATAACATTTAATTGCTTGAATCGCACATAGCTCCGAAAAATTAGAGATGCGTGCCCGGAATCGAACCCTGGAAACCCCAAATAGGAGGCTGACAACCCACTAAGTTATCACTACTTTTTCAAGTCAAGATTTAGGGTTAGGTGTTCAATTAGATCGTGATAAAAAGATAGGATGAATGACGATACTTAGTTGAAGCTTTGAAAAAAAAAAGTGAAAAAAATATTCTAAAGTATCAATTATGTACGAATTCGCAAAATCAATCGTCTAAGGCACGATTACCAAAAAGTAAGTAAGTATAATATAATACCTACCTGAAAAAAAGTGGAAGACATTGGTAATGAAAAGAAAGTACCATGAGAAATCTGAAAATCATTGATTTGGCTCAAATCACATCCGTTGGACTATTGTATAAGTCTGTAGTTCAAGGTTCAAGATTCAAGATCCTTTATTTGCAGAAACATTTTTTACAATGAGATGTTATTACATATTGTCCAGTAGAAATGTTTCGCCTTACATAATCAAGCATGCAAAATTAGTAACTTTAAAGAAGTTTTGAGTTTCATTTATAAAATGCACATTATTAATTATTCTAAACATCATGACATGACCCAGCCCCAAAATGCAGATTTTTTTACAGAAGAATGTGGAAAAAAGCTGGGTATTTCCTTTCGATAAAAAACCCCGCTGATATTAAAATCTAAACTATTTTTATTTGAAAAATGCATGGATATAAAATTAATTAATACTCATTAGTGCCGCGGAGGCATTCTCCAGCCGTGCATCTGGTCAACATAATAAAATTTATAATTTATGGTTATTACGAGTATTACATGAATATCTGAGCCATGTGCCATATTCCAGCGATATTATGTTACAAGCCAATAAATCCTTAAATTTAATTTCTACTCGATGATAGCCACGACATTGTCTGCGTAAAGTTTCAAATATTTTGAAAGTACCCGGTCCTATTTTGCAATCCTTATTTTCCTTTACACATCCACCATTTTCTTGCTAAGTGGACATGCACAACTTACATAGTTTAACATGTAAGATGATACACGGTCATTATAAAATTTATGAATACATTATGGTCGATGAGATAGTATTTCAAAGTAAACCAGCTTCGATACGGGAATTGGGTGAGTCAGTGGGCAATGAAGTGAATCATGCTCGGAGTACCTCTACGCGATCAAATCAGAAAGAGGAGATCCGTAGGAGAACCTAAGTAACTGACATAGCTCACGTGGAATCTATTTACCATGGAGATTATTTGCCCATTGCCACATAAGCTTGGTAACTTCGTATTGTGAAAATGTGACAAAAGAAAATACAAAGTCACTGGTTTCGCTTTGTAGTTACTGTTAGATTATTATAATTTAGGTACCTCGCGAGATTGTAAGCTGTCGAAAGATTGTAAACTGTAACATACTGCTTACAATTTTCAGGCATTAATTATTTTTCGTTAGATAAATATATTACCCAATAGAACCTAAGTGCACATAAATATTTCTGTTCTAACCTAACCTAACTTTAGATTTTGGCAAGATTATAGTATTGATTTAAATACGTATGTTTAGTTGTAAGCAGTATGCTACGGTTTACAATATTTTAACAGTTTACAATTTCACGAGATAAATTACCGTTAGATTGTAATCTAACGGTATTTACAATTTTATGGTGACAGATATAAGCGGCACAAGACTGGAAATGGATATGCCTACAAGATTTACAAGAGACTTATCTTCAAAGAAGGATGGGGTTGACACGTTTAGTTAAGTTGCTTTCAAACTACGGAAATATAATATAATATATAAATATCTCTCACCCTACTTTTAAATGTCACTGTTCACACTTAGATGTAATATTATATTAAATCTAAGTGTGAACAGTGACATTTAAAAGTAGGGTGAGCGATATTTATATATTATATTATATTCCGTAGTTTGAAATCAACTTTATCGTGAAAACGTTCATCGAAGGTACATCTAATACCTATAACCTATGCGCGGAAAGAAAATTGTTTAGCGCTCTCTCTGTTACGTACCTACATACAAATGATAGAGGCAAAAATCTCAATGGGCGTTAACCATTTTGAGTCACCAACAAATCACAAACATTTTTTCAAAAAACATTCGAAATTCAAATCGAAAATGTTTTGAAAAAAAAAACGAACGAAATTCACTTAGAAAACACAGTTTTGTTTGTGATTGGTTGGTGACCCAAAATGGTTAGCGCCCACTTAGATTTTTGCCTCTTTTTTCGATCAACTGATCAAACAAGACGACCAGAAGACGAATAAACATTAGCATTTCTAAGCATCAATGATAAATACCTATCCAAGCGGGCGTCAGAGGAAGTTATCGATACAGTCCGCAACTTGAAACTGGTTTAAGTCCGGTGGGAAATTTGCAATCTTGGCCTCCCGCTAACAAAGTTTTCAACTAAAATCCTATTGTGTTTTGTGTCATGGGAAACTGTGAACACTTGATTAGACCAAAGCCACAAGCAAGCAAAGTTGTTTATTATTTATTGCTCTTTCATGAAGCTCGCCCTATTTCTACAGTTAAAATGTTTCAAATCAAATCATTTAAATACAATAGTATAGGAATATTTTTATAAATTAAGAAAAATAGATGAAGTGCGAGTTGGACTCGGCCACGAAGGGTTCCGAACCAGCGTATCACACTAATATTATAAAGGAGAAAGTTTGTATGTGTGTGTGTGTGTGTGTGTGTGTATGTGTGTGTGTGTGTGTGTGTGTGTGTGTATGTTTGTTACTCCTTCACGCAAAAACTACTGGACGAATTGGGCTGAAATTTAGAATGGAGATAGATTATAACCTGGATTAGCACATAGGCTACTTTTTATCCCGAAAAATCAAAGAGTTCCCACGGGAATTTTAAAAAACCTACATCCACGCGAACGAAGTCGCGGGCATCAGCTAGTAAGAAATAAAACCTCTTTTAATTTTCTTAAACTTTCATGACGGTCATTTTTTAATTTTTATTATTTGTTATTATAGCACCAATTGAAAACCTATTGCGGATCACTAGATACAGCCCGCTTACAAACAGACAGATGGACGGACAGCAGAGGCTTAGGAATAGGGTCCCATCGGCACCATTCGAATACGGAATCCTATAAACGTAGTTTTCGTAATCATGAGGCTGGGCGTGTATTCAATAGGTACTATTTATTACCCAGGACGTTCTCTAGCAAACATTGCATCCCAAGAAAAATCACGATTTACGGGAACTTTACTATGAAATACTCAAAAATATGTACTCAGTGCCATTCCAGGTGCCTGAAAGGAACTACGAGTATCTAAGTATTACACTATTCAGATACTCTTATATTCTCGAAGGAAGTCAAATCTACTAAAATTGGACGCTCAGGTGCTGAAAAAGAATCGATCGCTCAAGCGGAAGTAAGCGATTGGATTTTATTATTTTTAGTCTGATCTTGATTGTACATTCTTCTTCACACGAAGTAAAAGAAATATTAACTCTTTTATACTTCATTAGAGTTCTTAGGAAATATTCCAAGCGTCCGAAAAAGACAGCGAAAAAACCTCGATGAAAATTTTATAGCGTCGAACAAAGAACTCTGCTCGCGGATAAGGAATATAATAAATGAAAATAAATTTATTTTTATAAGAGCTTGTCAGATAAATAAGTTGTGGATACAAAGCACTTACTCACCGAAGGTTTTATACGAATTTGTTTCGTTATCAGAACATCCTTCGTACCGCTGGTATTTTTCAAGATTTGCAGTTTTGTAATGAGCTTTATTAAGCGAAATTATTTGGGAATTACGGCTTTATCCTGTTTGATTAATAATAATACGTCTTTTACCATTGGTAGTACATGTTTTATGTTTTTTTTTTCAATAAAAAGGTAAGGTGCATGCATGTTCATAATATTTACTTAAGTTAAATTTTTTCTTACTCCCCACTATTGTTTGTTATTAATTTTCATAAGAGACATAGGAAACTTTTCGTAGTATTTAGACACAAGTAAAACCATCCTCGTATGCTTGAAGTCGCTGGCACAAAAATTGTCTGATGAACACTTACTTACCGTGCCTACATTGAAGATATAGCTACCTATTGAGATGTACCAACGTTATAGGTGGCAGGAAAAATGGGAACCGGGAAACATAGGTAGGTACTTTGATTCTAAATTTAAACAATAAATGACTTGATTTAATTTAGTTGATTTTAATTTTACTTGATTCTAGCTTTGATAATAAATTTGCATTAAAATTAAATAACCCTTCTATTATTATTCGAGTAATTACTTTGCCGATAAGCTGTCACAGTTAATTGATAACCAATTTGCGAAATTGAAATTTATTAATTTTGCGAGACAATTTATCACGAGATTATCTAAACCTTAGATAAAATCATCAATCTTTTCTGAAAGCCAATTTTACTGAATATTAAATGATAAAATGGATCCCACCAAAAACATTTCATGTAAAATGTTGCCAAGACTCACAAGTTCATAATGCTTTCACTGTTAAAAAGTTATGAGATCTCTAGTAGAGCCAAGCCCCTAGCTGAGCTTAGAATTGCGCTGCCCATGGGACCTATCCCAAGTCCAAAGTATATAGCTCTTAAATGCTCTTGAGTATATCACATTTATAACAATAAAGAACAAATAACTCTACTTACAAGCTCTGATTTTACAAACCCTAAATCTTGGTTAAAAAAGGACGGCTTGGCCGTTTAATGTTCGTGGTACTTTTATCTGATATGACATTTAAGCCCGGAATAGCTTGTGCGACAATCATGAAGAATAATATAAATTAGTAATTGTCGAACAAACTATTCCTTATGACCTTAATATTATAATATGTTATGACATGTAATAGTTTCACGAACATTAAACGGCCAAGCCGTACTTTTTTAACCAAGATTTAGGGTTTGTAAAATCAGAGCTTGTAAGTAGAGTTATTTGTTCTTTATTGTTATAAATGTGATATACTCAAGAGCATTTAAGAGCTATATACTTTGGACTTGGGATAGGTCCCATGGGCAGCGCAATTCTAAGCTCAGCTAGGGGCTTGGCTCTACTAGAGATCTCATAACTTTTTAACAGTGAAAGCATTATGAACTTGTGAGTCTTGGCAACATTTTACATGAAATGTTTTTGGTGGGATTTCATTTCTTTTTGGCAGGTGCCCTAGATTTTTTTTTTTGGATCTATTTTTTGTAGGTACCTACATCATTTTCATGGCCCGCTCTCTATCGTTACCTCTTTTTTTAAAAGCTTTTATTCCACTTGCAATGTATGTAACTATGTTTGTTTGGGTGGAATCTTGCAACTCAATTTTAAAGCAGATATATCAAATTTCAGTCTTTTAGGACTTCAGGAAACACATTTTTTAAATGTACAGACTGGGAAAAGTTTATTTTCCTGTTGTTTGAATGAAATCCCTCGCCTACATACCAAATTTCAGTCTTCTAGGACTTAGGGAAGTACTTTAGAACTTTTGACTAGAGGGGTTTTGAATGGCAATAAATCTGAAACCATAACAGGTAGAGAATTGATACTTGGTACGTTTGATAAGTCTGTCAAGGACATATTATCCTGAAAATATCAGCATTCTAGCGATAGACTTTACAAATAATTTGCTTCCCCTATACGTGGGAGTGGAGGGGGAAAATTTTGAATTTCTTAATTTTCCTGTAGTCTGTATGCAATTTCTAGTGTACACACCAAATTTCAGTCTTCTAGGACTTCGGGAAGTACCCTAGAATTACAGACTAGAAGTTTTGACTGTCAATAAATCTGAAACTATAAAAGCTAGACAATTGATACTCAATGCTTTTAATAAATCTGCCAAGGACATCTTATCCTGAAAATATCAGCATTCTAGCGACAGAATTTACAGATTTGCTTCACCCATAAGAGGCGTAGAGGGGGGGCATTTCCAATTTCTTAATTTTCCTGTAGTTTGTTGTCAATTTCTAGTCTACATACCAAATTTCAGCCTTCTAGGACTTCGGGAAGTACCTTAGAGGTTTTGAGTAGAGGTTTTGATGATCATCAGTGAGGGACGAAATCGGCGTATTTTAGGTATCAATAAATCTGTAACCATAAAAGCTAGATATGTGATACTTGGTATATTTGGTAAATTTGCTGAGGACACCTTATATTGAAAATTTCAGCTTTCTAACGTTATCCAGACCGAAGTTATGGCGGGTCGAAAATACGGCGAAACACTTCGAGAAAAAGGTACGTAGCGCCCCGGCCGCCATTTGGCTCGTCTTGGCGGGGGCACTGCCGTGCCCCCTGATCGGTAGGGCAAGTGATCGTTTTTTATTAGGTAGCTATTAATGAAATTAAATAACAAGCTGTACATGAAATGAATCATTTATTGCAGTTCAATCATTTCAAAGATACGGTAGTGTTGTTAAAATTGATTTTTTAAGTAGAGTAACGGTGATTTATACAATTTCAAGTACCTATTAGTATATTTTATGTGATTATTAAAGTATTTAATTATACTATAGTATTGAATATCACATCCTTCAACAGTGAAGGAAAACATTGCGAAGAAGCCAGCATGCCTGAAAATTCTCTATAATATTTTCCAATCGCACAATCCGTACTTGGCCAGCGTGGACCTAAAAGCGCGAATGGGTTGAGATGATGATCATGATGATGATCGCGATGATGATGACGACCTATTCCAAGAGACACAACCTATCTATTCCCCACTTTTTTAAATTAGTATTTGCAAACAGAGGAACTGGCGAACTCGATTAAAATTAAGTAGATACTGTAATATGTAGGTTGCTTACGCGTTGAATTAGAACAAAAGGTGTTGCAAAATTATGTAGGTTAGATTAAGAAATATCTTTAGGACAATAGCTTATAAAATTTGATTATAATTATTACTGTTAGTCCGTAAGAGGAGTCGATCATAAGCCTGCACCAAATCGAGACGTAGGTATTCTAGTTTAAAAAAATACAATGTAAATGCCTGAACAAATAGATACAAGGAGTAGGTACCTATCTTGAAGTTTATTAGATAAATTACCCCTGCAGTATCAGAATTGAGTAGTATATAACTCAGGACACTGTTCTAGATGGTTCTGAAAAAAATATATGAAGATATTTTACACAATATAGTTTTCATAACTTTATATACATAAGTGTTATATGATAGCTCTTCACTAAATTCACTTCATACACACTATCTGAACCCTTATTGCACTAAATTAAACAGTTCCCCAGACAGCACATAATATAAGCGCAGAACCGATTGAGGTTAAAAGAAAAATACTGCACACTCGAATATGTTTACAATTCGCTTGGGAATCTTTCACGTTCCCAGGTCTTTTCAGTTTTAAACAAATTGAAACTCGTAAACTGATACGCTTTAGATTGTCTCATATAAACTTGGTGGTCTACGTTTTACTAGGTTCTTTAAGTTTTATGCACCTGTTTAACTTTATTGGTAAACTGGAACTTAATAAATAACTATTTTACTTAATAAAGCAAAATATCGATTGGAAAAATGGATAACTCTACTCTACTGGCATGCAGGTTTTTTTACGTTTTCTTTCACCGTAAAAGAAATGATATACCTAGCTTAAATCGCACATAACTCCAAATCCCGGTGCTTGCCCGGGATCAAACCTCTAAAGCTCCGGAATAGGGGGTGGACGTCTACACCGCTAGGCTATCACGGCACTGTGATACTATTGCGTCCCATATAAAAAAAAACCGGCCAAGTCCGAGTCCGACTCGCGCACCTAGGGTTCCATACTCGGGTATTTTTTTCGACATTTTGTTCGATAAATCAAAAACCTATGCATAAAAATAAATGAAAATCTGTTTCAGAATATACAGGTAAAGCCCTTTCATATGATATCCCACTTGGTATAGCTACCTCACTTTGAAAATTGAATCACATTTTAATTTTTTTTCAATTATGTAACCACAAATTCACGGTTTTCGGATGTATTCCTTTACTTGTGCTATAACACCTACCTACCTGTCAAATTTCAAGATTCTTGGTCAACGGGAAGTACCCTATAAGTTTTTTTGACAGACACGACGGACGGACGGACAGACAGACAAAGCGATCCTAATAATTGAGGGACGGAACCCTAAAAACAGTCTCTCGACGACTGGACTAAGTGGGGAACCGCTTGAGATTGAACGAAAATACTGCACATTCGAATACGTTTACAATTCCCTCGGGAATTTTTCAAGTGTCCCGATATATGAAACTCGTATTTCTAGATCGTCTTAAACAAATTGAAACTCTCAAAACGATTCGATTCAGATTGCCTCATATACTGTGACCCAGATTTTATGTGGGAGATACTCCTACCTATTTACTTATTTAAGGCAGGTAGGGTTCTATGATACTCGTTGCTATGATAAATTGACACGTTGCTTTGAGTTCTTTTTGAAATTAATAGTTAAGTAATTATTAAAATTAAGTAATTAGTAATAAGTTAAATTATAACTATTATAAATCTGAATGCCTAAGTATAATTCGGTATTTTTATGTTTACTTACCTATGCAAATTCCACCCTGAGATACAAACATAAAATTATTTTGTTCGATGTGAACGTCTAGACTAGTAAGTTTAGTTTTGTAGTCTTAACAAAAAAAACGTACAAAATTAATCATAACGTTAGAAATTATTTGGTCTCTCTCAAATTCCAACATGGTATTGGATGTGGATATACCATATTTTTTAAACTAGAGAGAGAAAAAACACTCTTAACTTAACCAAAATGTCTTTAATTTATTTAAGGCAAATGTAAAATTCGATCATTAAAAATCATTATGGAAATATAATATTATAACAAGGCAATAAAGCTAAAGTAAGATAAAAAGTAAGCAAAGCGGTCTTTTATTTGAAAAAAAAACATGATGCTGGAATTTAATACACATTATTTTAATTAGTTAATTATCAAGTCTGAAAAACACTGTCGCGTCGTCTATAGTACCTTCTGGAAATATTATGGCAAGGAGATGCCATATAAACACGCACTAGAGGCGGCGATGATGTTCCGCAAAACATCTTAATCTGACTGGCGAGTGACTTTTCGTACTAGTCGTACTTTTGCCTTTTAGTATTATGGCGTTGCTTTTTATATTATGTTAACAAAAATATTATATCGTAAAACTTAGAATAGAATAGATTTTTATTCAAATAAACTTTTACAAGTGCTTTTGAATCGTCAAAATAATTTACAAATACCTTGTGAGCATGTCATAATATATATTTGTATTTTTAAAACTGCAGACATATTCGTGTCTGTACTTTCTTTATTTTTTTTTGTGTGTAACACTCATGCGCGTAGCGGTACAGAATACTTTGATGTTATGCCGGGTTTTCGCACCTTTGGGTAAAACGACACCTAAGAGCGTGTTTCAAAACAGCCCATTTCTAGTCTATATAAGTCATTGATTTGTCAATAATGTTAATTTTATAACGCGTAAATATTATAATCAGAGTACAAGAGAAAATTATTACATAAGTTCTACAAAATGGCCGGCATGCGGTTCTTTTGTAATTTGTTTAAACGACTCGCACCCCAAATGGGTTGATAGTACCACGTCAGAAAATTGTACTTTTAAGTGCCAACAATTACTAACTATACAAGGTTTCAATCTAACCGAATGAACAATATGCGAACGCATAGAAGACTTGCATTTTTTTGTATAAGGTAAGATTAATTTAGTATGTCATGGAATCTTGGTATAATCAAGTTTGGTGGCGTGGGCAACTAACCATCCATAACATTATTATTATTCCCTATTCAATGCGTGCATCTCTATGCTCTGTAACTCAATGTATCTATGGCAATATAATTTGCATAAGGTAGCCGACGTTTTCACTTAACAATGTTGTTCAACATAATATTATGCTAAACACTTTGAGGTTAACAGCGTGTAATTTTGATATCTACACTATCAAACAATCTATGTTCTATACACTACTACCTGTGCTACTACATAGATTTACTTGCTGAAAAATTTAATATAGGTAGATAGGTAACTAACATAATCAATGAAGTAGTATTTATAGTATATCGATAACTGATGATTAAATTAACCAATAGTAGTAAAGAAATTAATAAACGCAGAAGGTTCTGTCAATATTATTCAAAACCTTTTCACCATTGTCATTTTTTTCACTTCTTCGCCTGTTCCAGCTTTTAATAATTATGGGTATACCTAATACGTAGGTAAGACATTCTGTATGTACGAAGTCCGTGATTTCGTTCAGTTTTGAATGTGTCTGTCTGTCCCTTTATCACGGTCTAATCGCTGAACCGATTTTAAGGAAAGGTAAAGTCTGCATTCTGATGCCGTACGGACATAGGATTGACATAAAAACACAAAACCTGTGGATAATTAGAAAATAATTTAATTTAAGAACATATTAGTAATATGTGATTAACGTAGTAGGTAGCACGTAAGTTTTATTTCTATTCTATTTCATTTTAATTTTGTTTCATTATTATATTCATTTCTATTATATTACCTTTTTGTAATTGCTGCGTGTTATTGTTTGTTAGTCCTAATAAATAAATAAAAATAGGCTTATATCGAGAAATATCTTAAACCTACGGGAAAATACAAAATATATATTAGAAACAAATACCATGCGGACGTAGCCGCAGACATAGCTAGTAATAAATACGGTAAATACGTATCTAATTAACATGGTTGTTTCGCCAGACTAGATGACCAATGCATAAACTATTTCCCTGTTCAGACCACCATGCTCACCTGTGGCAAGCTTTATGTTGATGACTTTATAAATAATAGATGCTAATTAGATATTCATAGTGTTGTGTCTGTTCAACATCATGGTAACAACTGACTGTAGAGTTCTCTATTTATAAAGTAATTAACTGATGCCCGCGACTTCGTCCGCGTGGATTTACGTTTTTCAAAATTCCGCGGGAACTCTTTGATTTTCCAGGATAAAAAGTAGCCTATGTGCTAATCCAGGGTATAATCTATCTCCATTCCCAGCCAAATCGTGCTTGCGTGATTGAGTAACAAGCATCCAAACATCCACACTTTTACATTTATAATATTACTAGAGGGCCCGCGACTTTGTCCGCGTGGATTTAGTTTCTTAAAGATCCCGTAGGAACTATTTGATTTTCCGGGATAAAAAGGGAATCAATTACAGGGACGCAAGCTACCTCGGTACCAAATTTCATACAAATCGGTTAAGCGGATGGGTCTTTAGGAATTGTTAACTGTCAAAAGATTGTGAAACTCTCCATTGTAAGATCTGTATCTGTAATATGTCGCAATGAAATAGCATAAGTTAAACGACAACTCCATTAAAACATTTCACTAAACAAATCTAGTGATACGAGTATCATAGAATACTTATACGCTTATAAGCGCTTAGATATTTATAAAAGTGGTAAATGTTTTTTTTTTAATTTTCACCAAAAATTGGCCCCTCTCTGAAGGTTTAAAGACCCACAAGCAATTTTGAGCGAGTTAGCTTCTCTTAGTAATTACTTAAACTTAGAAACAGCTTCAAGTAAGTATTTAAAAAATATTTTAAAAGCAACACAATCGCCGGGCAGCAAGAATTATGAGAAGCTCACTATGTATATTTAGAATGAAAACCCGTTTTATGAATATTTATTTGGAGCTCTTTGTCTTTCGCGTCCTTGCGATTATGACATAAAGGTCACATTCCGCCAATTTACGAAATAACAAGTGTAAATTAAAAATTTATAACACCCCCGACGATCCAAAGTATCTGAGTTTTCCAAAACATCATTTTCAAATAAATAATTATGTATTTAGGCAACGTCCATCTTGACAGCTTGACATTTGTCTATTGACATAATATTATGAACCTAACGGTTATCTAACCTTCTTTTCTACAAGAAAACTAGAAAAGAGCTGATAACTCTTAAACGGCTGAACCAATTTTTTTAGATTATAGCTAAGAACACTCTCGATCAAGCCACCTTTCGAACAAAAAAAACTAAATTAAAATCGGTTCATTCGTTTAGGCGCTACGATGCCACAGACAGATACACATATACACAGATACACAGATACACAAATACACAGATACACAGACACACAGATACACAGATACACACGTCAAACTTATAACACCCCTCTTTTTGGGTCGGGGGTTAAAAATCTGATCCCGATGTCAAAACATAAAATAACAATGATAAAATAAAAAGCTGAAAAGTTGAATGTATGACCTTGTGTATGGCCCAACAAAAATATTACGAGACTTTAAGTATCCTTGGTAAGTATAACATAACATTATTTAAATCGGTAGGAAAACGATTTCTTTTTGAATTAATAAAAAACTTTTGTCTATAACTTCGTTTGTGTGGATTTTAGATAGATAATTAAAAATAAAATCCTAAGACATCACTTTGTTTTCAGGGTTACAAACCTTTTAGAGTTCATCCTTTCGAGGTTTAAGAGCGTAGGCATAGTTTTGGTTTTAACACTCTTTTATTTAACTTGCCGTGTTAGGAATTACCATGTGGTTAAATCTGGCAACTGAATTTTAAACCTTTTCCCCCAAACCGATTGAACTGAAATTTTGTACCATGCATTATGGTACCGAAGAGGTGGTCTCATGATGGAGCCGGGAGGTGGCCAAAAGAACCCCTCATCTCTCAACACAACTACGTTGTATTCGAGTTCGTTGGATTTATCTTGATAAGTACAATAGACCTTTAGATGGTGTCCAGGGCCTCATGATGAAGCCTGAAGGTGGTCATTTGCACTTCTCAAGTAGCTGTTACCCTGTAGGTATAACCTCTGATTTTTTGATTGAGGAAAATAACCCACTTCTGAAATAACTGTAGTTTCAAGTCGAACTCCGAATGAATTATTACCAACAAATTTTGATTAAAAACATTAATTTACCACCACAGTATACTTATTGGATAAATCCTAAATTGTATGCGCGTAACGAACGCATATAAATGGAATCAATTAAGCGTACAATTTTGGATTTCGTTGATGGGACACCAGAGAGATGACATATTTCTGGAGGCGCAAAACTTATACGTCGGACGTCAAAATAACGCACCCTCATAATAATTACAAAGGATATTTAAACTTTTCTAATAAACATATATATTATATACCTATTCTCTTCAAGTCTTTCAATCCATAGAGAAGGAGTGGAATGGAGCCATCTTTTTTATAACAATTTAAACTGAGTTTTATGTGTTACACATCCAGTTGAAATTGGTACTTAGGTCCTAAAAACAAAATACAGAAGAGACTCAAAGGACGACATGGTTATCAAGAAAAAAAGCTGTGTCTCGGCTAAATTCCTTCCTGCAGATGTGAATTGCACATTTCTCTTATGACAAGAGTCGGGTCATAGGTTAAAAATTACAATATTACTGACGGACAGAATAAAAATAAGAGAATACGAATATCCTGAACGTCAAAAGTTGTACTATTATTAGTTTACTGGCTCCCAGTCAAGTTAAGATTGTTTTGCGCTACATTGCTACCTCTATCACAGAGCACCTCTCTGTGAGACCCTAAAATTATTACCGTCCCGCTACAGGGCAAGGACCACTGACATTATTTTTTTTATTCTTGGAGGTGATTGACCTCATCGCGTCGAAAACCGGGAATCGACTTGTCCAGAAAGTGTGGCAATACAGAATGTGGTTGTAGCAAGTTTTTTCGGTCAACCCTAGTAGGTATGAAATCTAAATAGAATATATTTAAAAAAGAACAGGTAAGTAGCTAAATAAAATTTTTAAGGGACAATTTCAATATCCATAAACGATACATCCTACTTTCCGTACTCACGGAGGGACCCCTGCAGCATCAGAAAGAATTTGTACCTAAGCAGGAGTACCAACCAATGGTACCATGCTACCAAAAAAGGCAGATTTTAGGTCAGCAGTATACACCTGAAGGATCAGGATTAAAGAGCTAGGATCAAAATTCACATAATAAGGTCTTGCCTAATTATACAAAGCTTACCTACATAATAATGTCTTGTTTTATTTAGTAGTAGATGTATACAAAAATGTTTTAACTCCTTCCTTTTGAGTTTGATAGGTATTTAAAAATGTACTAGCTATAATTATGTACATTCAAGCCTGGTAGGCAAACGTACTTTCTTAGGCGTAGCTGCGTAGCACAGGAGTCATAGCGTGTAGACTATATCCGGATTGCTACATTGATTGTTCGTAGATAGCCCACCCTTTCACACATACACACATTTAACACGAGTATAAATAAAACTGTGAAAGACCTGAGTTCCTTTATTATTGTTTTACCGATTAGATATTTTAATAACTACTTTTACATCGCATGATATTATTATAAATTGAATATTTGATAAGAGCTACGAAATAATGAGTTTTGTATGTACCATTTAGTATTAGGTAAAATACATTTTCTACGCCAGTGCACGGCAAGTGTTACTTTATAATTAATTTTAACATCTTTGTAAACCTGCATTGACAGCAAATTAATGATTGATTGATCGAACCGCTGCGTTTCTTGTTTAGATTCTTTTCGGCAGGAAGGGTATTCCAAAACAGTGCAGTGCTAGATTTTTTGATGATACAAAACCACTTGCAAAAGTTTTCATTTAAATAAAGACCTTTCCATTTCGATTTCAACGCTCCGCTCTCGTCAACAACATATTTCGACGAACGACAACGAACGAAACCTATCGTTCTCGGGTTTAGCATCTACCGTGGAACGATGATCATCAACAAACCATTGAATAGCGTTTGGCGTTATTTATGTACTCACTTGGAAAAACGCAGGAAAAACACTCTAGTATATAAACAAATAAATACTTAAGTACTAAAATTAATTTTGTTTTTAGGTAACCACCTGGATGCCTGGTGCACATTGATCGCCCGTTGTGCCAGATCCTTTTTTCCACGCACATGCAAACTGTGGAATCAACTCCCATAGGCGGTATTCCCACTAGATTGCAACATGGGGTTATTCAAGGGGCAAACCCACAAATTCCTGAAAGGCTGGCAACGCATCAGCGGTACCTCTGGTGCTGGAAATGTTCATGGGCGGCGGTAATCACTTAACACCAGGTGACCCGCCTGCTCGTATGCTTGCTATTTTTTATATATAAAAAAAAATAATTACGGGAAGCTCACATAGAACGTCATACAAATTCTTCATCCGCATAATCCAATTATGTTTATGTAATACGTACGTAATACAAACGTCAGTCTGTCGAACTCACTAGCTGATGACTTTGAGAAAATATGTGGTCTACAATCGAATATTATGATAATGACATACTATAACGTGCGTCGCTATTTGTGCGACATCACGACTGTTTTTATAATTAAGCTATTATTAATCTTATATAGTTGGAACAGTATGTTTGTATATAAATTCAGTCACACTTTGAGTGAGCTTTAAATATAGTAAGTATTCAAATATATATGTTAGTAGATATGGCTTAACTTAAAGGCTTGGACACAACCCGCGCCGATAATGACGAACGATTAAATCTTGTCCAAACGCCTATGAAAACATGAAAATAGGCAGCGCGTGCTGCTAGACTAGGGTACGGCTCGTGCGTCATCGTCCCCGTCACGTTCTGAAAGTGCTTCGTGCACTTATTTTATTAAAAAATCGTACACGCGTACATGCACGTTCAGCGTGATTTCCTACCGTGCAATCGTCCTCATGCGTCACGCGTTTTGTATATCCAAGACTTTAATAAAGCTTTTCATTGTATAAGAATGTCAAGTACCAGCCAAAACAATAGTTTACCCATTTCACATTGATCGGCACAAAACAAAAAATTGTACGGGCAAAGTTAACGTTTTCTACTAGTTGTTACAAAATATTATGACAGGGGTAAATCCTTATATTCATACGACTTGTATTTGTATTCAAATTATAATATTTGATTTAAGCTAATTTAACAGTGAATCTCCGTAAGGTCGTTTCACTAATTGAAATGGAAAAGTTTGTAGAAAAAATATGCATGCTTTAGTTTGATATTTGGTTTATCGTTCCTTTGTATAGTAATAGAATTGTATATGTTGCAGGGAAATGATAAAAACCGGGATTTGATCAAATCGATTAGGGATAAAAACTTAGTTCGGCCCGTCGCGGTTACATTTCATAAACTATGCTCAGCATTTTATCATTATCAAATTGAGTTTGCTATTTTAATATCTACCGGGATTTGATCAAATTCCGAGTTTCATCATTTCTTCGGTAAAAGTTATGTAAGTGTGAGTGAGAAGTGTGATGTAATTAGTTGCTTTAAATAGGAAGCCCCATTGAACTCATATTATACAAATACAAATTTAATAGAATGTAAAATAGCCACACTTTTTTCACAACATTTTAAACACTGTGTAAACATAATAAAAATTAGCTGTTCTTTAATATATTCAAAGATATTCACAAAAATATTATTTTAATCGTTTAATTAATTTCTTTCAATGTGCGATGAAAACTAATTATTCAAACAGCGGGTATCCGAAAACCAATAAATACCGTTTTGGTTTACATAGCGGGTCGATAGAGGATACTAAAGGAATTTACGGAATCTCATTATGGAACGACCTTGCCGTGCTCTGATTATAATAGATCACCGAATTTTAATGATTATATTATTTTCGCAGCAAAGAAAACCTGCTCGGACAGGACATCTGAACAGCTGTAATGTGATTTTAGGGTTCCGTACTCGAAGGGTGCTAATAGGACCCTATTGCAAAGCCTTTGCTGTCAGTCAGTCCGTCCGTTCGTCCGTCTGTCCGTCGGGCTGTATCTCGTGAACCGTGATAGGTACTTAGTTGAAATTTTCGCAGAATGTTTATTTCTATTGCCGCTATAACAACAAATATGTAATAAGGATTTCTAAATGATTACCATGAAAATTTAAAAAATGAAAAAAGTGTTATTTCTGGCACGGAACCCTTCATGTGCAAGTCCCAATCACACTTGGCCGATTTTTATTCAATTTACAGCTGTCGCCGACCGCCGCCATGCCTGGCGTCTAAGTTAAGGCCAGATGTCCATTGACTGCTATCATTTGAGTAATCGCTTCTTTTTCACGGCTGAATGTATTTGCTGCGTCTCGATAAGGTACCGTACCCGCAGGGTGCCAACGGGGCTCTATTACTTTCGCTGTACGTCTATCTGTCTGTCTATCTGTCTGTCTGTCTATCAGCGGACTGTACCTATCTCATGAACCGTAATAATAAAGATATTTTCACAGAGTGTATATTTTTATTGCCGCTATTACAACAAAATATAATAAAAAATCAAGATGGCGAACTTCAAAATAGCCGCATATTAAAAAAAGTACATGATGTTGTCTTGTACGATGGTACGGAACCTTTCGTGTGCGGGTCCGACTCGAACTTGACGAGTTTTATTCCATAGTCTGTGGTAGGTATGTGAGGTGGTTTATGGATCAGCATTATTTAGGTTAATTATAAATCACCGATCTTAAAAAGTCGTAAAGCGCAAAATTAAGTATCTGAGTAGATATTAAAATTAATGGAGCTTCGAGAAAGAATCTCGATGTCGATGTTTATTTTATAAGCGCCATCAACTTGACGTTTTAACGATCCTTTGCAATCGTCATTAGGAGGATATGCTGTCATTTTTCATACACAAGTGTAAATTAAAAATTTCCAACACCCCCGACAAATCATTTTCAAATAAATAATTATGTATATCTAGGCAACGTCCATCTTGACAACTTGACATTTGTCAATTGACACTGAATATTATGAACCTAAGGGTTATCTAACCTTCTTTTCTACAAGAAAACTAGAAAATAGCTGATAACTTTTAAACGGCTGAACCATTTTTTTTGGATTATAGCTAAGAACACTCTCGATCAAGCCACCTTTCAAACAAAAAAAAAGTAAATTAAAATCGGTTCATTCGTTTAGGCACTACGATGCCACAGACAGATACACAGATACACAGACACACAGATACACAGGTCAAACTTATAACACCCCTCTTTTTGGGTCGGGGGTTAAAAACATTTCTCAATACTTTTTCGTTGTTTGTACCCAGTTCCCACGACCAAATAATATTAGGTAGTACTTATACCTAACTTGTCTGTGCCAAAAGTATTTAGAATAGGTTCAGTCGGTACCTACTTAATCATAGTTGGTGACATGCTATTCAAAACAGACGAATGTGCTCAGTCTATAATAGGTTTGGACGTAATATTGCCTGTTTTTAACCCCCGACCCAAAAAGAGGGGTGTTATAAGTTTGACGTGTGTATCTGTGTATCTGTGTATCTGTGTATCTGTCTGTGGCCTCGTAGCTTCTAAACGAATGGACCGATTTTAATTTAGTTTTTTTTTTACTGTTAGTATTGTCATATTATTTTTAATGTAAATAATTCATATGTGTGCTATAATTTTTGACGTATCTACCTACCTATTTTTATCAGTTATTACTTTGATGAGCATCCTCCAGAACTGCTCAATACTTAGTCCTTTTACCAATTTGATTTACCAAGCGCAATCATCAAAAGCATACAATAACATTAAAAATTTACAACACCCCCGACAAATGAAGGTTACATCTAGAAAAAGCTGATAACTTTCAAACGGCTGAACCGATTTTCTTCGATTATAGCTAAGAACACTCTCGATCAAGCCACCTTTCAAACAAAAAAACCTAAATTAAAATCGGTTCATTAGTTTAGGAGCTACTATGCCACAGACAGATAAAGATACACACGTCAGACTTATAACGCCCCTCTTTTTGGGTCGTGGGTTAAAAAGATTGCGTAGCAGCATAATACCTACTTAAATTTTGAGTTGATCATTTTCAACGCACAGTCAAGTAATTAGTGATAAAAGCGAATTAATGATGATTACGGCAAAGTAATTATATTATATAGTTGAGCACCCTTTGCCTTTGAAGAATTCAAAGCGACAGTACAACCATATTTAACACCCGGACGCGTGCTAATTGAATATGTCAGATACCAGTGGTTCACTCTACTAGTAGTTTGAAGCCCGAACAGTTCCGTCTTATGACTACAATACAATGAAATCACGAGTAGGTCCTTACAAGTGGAAAATTGCCTCTTCAGTTGACATTAGGGTTGGCTCATTTTTTAACCCCCGACCCAAAAAGAGGGGTGTTATAAGTTTGACGTGTATATCTGTGTCTCTGTCTATGGCATCGTAGCTCCTAAACTAATGAACTGATTTTAATTTAGGTTTATTTGTTTGAAAGGTGGCTTGATCGAGACTGTTCTTAGCTATAATCCAAGAAAATCAGTTCTTCGTTTGAAAGTTATCAGCTCTTTCCTAGTTACTGTAACCTTCACTTGTCGGGGGTGTTATAACTTTTTTATTTACACTTGTTGACAGAAAATGCTTTATTGTGGCTTATTAAATAAGAGTTGGGTACCTAAAATAATTAACGTAGGTACTCCATTGTACTTTTTACGTAAAAAACGCTTTGATGATGCTCTTTGCATGCTTTGCATTGCATCCTAAGTAGTCTCATTACATTTATTAGCATCTCATTATCCATCAATATTAACTCATAGTCTGAAAAGCCAGTCCATAGTCCCGTAGCTAACCCTTATTTATTTATAATTTGTATGACAGTGTTTTACCTAAACTTCAAGTAAATTTCAAAATTGCGAAACCACCAGGATTTGATACGCCAGGTTCAAATCCTGCCGGTTCCACAATTTTTCATATGTTCAGCTTACTTAAAATTGATTATACACAATTAGATAATTTGATCATGTTAAATTTTATTCTAATAACAACCCCTAAATGTCTCAGAAGAAATCAAAACCAAATAGAGCTAGGAGCTGGCATATTATATTAGCGCACCCGGATGCGGTGCTAATTGGATATGTCATATACGCCAGTGGCATACCGCCACATAGTTCCGACTTGCACTTCCATTAATAATATTAATTATTAGGAAACGTCTTTGGTATGTTTGTACAGCGATCATAATATAATATTATTATTTTATTCATACAACCATTATATCTTACAATCAATAATGATCTGTATAATGATCTTTTCACATTAAATCATAATATTGACATTTTTAACAATAATTTTAATAAATTTAAAAAAGAAATTCATCAACTTTTTTCGTAACATTCTTCTTTCATCTTTATTTTTTAAATACTGTTCGTATATATATAAGATTTAATTTCTATGCATATTTGTCATTTAAATACTTAATCTCATGTAGTAACCACTTTATATTGTATGTTAAAAATTCTGTGTATATCTTGTGTAATGTATATTTTATTTAGGTATAGTATTGCTGTGTACACCTATTAGGGGTTGTCACTTAGATTAGGATCTTTTGTTTTTATGTTTGGACCATTTTTAGTTACAACCTGTTGTGTGTACCTTTGAATAAATAAATAAATAAATAGTTACTTAAATATTATGTCATTCATTGAAGTCTGTAAAAATCATGATACTTATCCTAAAGTTTAACTTATTCTCTTGAGGAACGATAATAAAGATATTGCCTCACCGTTGTTTCTTTAATTTCTTTTTGATCACGTATGAAAATAATTCTATCAGCTCCTATCTATGTGTTAATGTGTTCCATTAAACTATTTATTAAGTACTATAGGATGCCCGCGACTACGTCCGCGTGGATTTAGGTTTTTAAAGATCCCGTGGGAACTCTTTGATTTTCCGGGATAAAATGCCTATGTCAATTACAGGGACGCAAGCTACCTCGGTACCAAATTTCATACAAATCGCTTAAGTGGATGGGTTTGTGGGAATCCCGTGGGGACTCTTTGATTTTCCGGGATAATAAGTAGCCTATGTCCGTCCCCGGGATATAAGCTAACCGTGTACCAAATTTCGTCAGAATCGGTTTAACTGTTGGGGCGTGAAAAGGTAGCAGACAGACACACTTTCGCATTTGTAATATTAGTATGGATCTTGTAGCCAATGCCCACAACTTGGATTATCCGCATGGATTTAGATTTTTAAGAACCCCGTAAGAACTTTTTGATTTTCCGGTATAAAATACATTAGGTCCTATATCATTCTTTAGGTCTTCAGGAATATCGATGCATAAAATCACGGCATTCCTTTGCTCTGTTGCGGCGTGATTGAAAGACAAACCAACAACCAAACGCACTCTCGATAAAACCCCTATAAAACCGAAAATCTATTGGTTACAAAAATCGTGTTAAGATTTTGCTTTGCACTAAATGTAACATGGTTCATGAAGTTTTTGTAGGTTTTCTTTGTTCATGTTCTAGTTTAGTATTTGTTGACAAAAGGTTGAACTTTGTTTCAAAGACTAACTCTAACTAAGTTACATAAGTTAGAAGTTCCTTAAATTAAGCTTCTAGACCAAACATTGTTTGATAGGAGTAGGTACTATCAATTCAATCAACTACATTCACTGTAAAGTGAGCCTCAATAGCTCAACCGGTAAAGGAGTGGACTGAAAACCGAAAGGTCGACGTTTCAAACCCCGCCCGTTGCACTATTGTCGTACCTACTGGCTACTCCTAGCACAAGCCTGACGCTTAGTTGGAGAGGAAAGGGGAATATTAGTCATTTAATATGGCTAATATTCTTTTTTTTTTTTTAAAGTTCTTTATTTTCAAGTTTTTAGACTACCATTTCATACCTATGATAAGAATATTGAATATTTTTCAGAGCTGATTGTGTAAAATTTTTAATGCTAAATATTTTAAATAGAAATTATATAAAGGATTTTTTCTTCCGATAAATCCCAAAAATTTTCCATGTTTGTAGGTTTTTTTGTTATTTATTGTTTGTGTTTTTAAAATTCAAACATCCGGCGTACCCACAATATCACAGATGTTTACATTTTATTATTTTAATCCTTTTTAATCTTAAAATATTTGACAAGACGTGGTTTTAATATGCTTTACCTATATTCATTTTTAAACGATCAAAGCTGTTAATTTAAAAGGTTTCCTTGAAATAGAGGTCCCCAATTAATTTTGAATAAATTCAATATTCATAGGTTCTTTTGTTCAGAAACTAATACACTGACAAAATAATTTAGTCTGTCTAGATAAGAAAAATCAAGTTAATAAATCTCGAAGTCCATTCATTAGCAAAAATATTATAAGACATAGATTTTATTTTAATTGACAGTACCACGAATTTGCCAATATTATAAGTTAATAATTTTACTTTCATTTATTTCAATTAAAATGTCAAACAAGTTGCTCTTCAATAAATTATAAAACAGTGCAAACGCAGTTCTAAACATTTTAATAGAAAACAGAGTTTTCAACATGTTTTATTTATGTAACTGTTTTGTCAGTGCAAACTCATGGTAAAGAGAAGACCGTATAAAGATAATAAGCCAAGAGGTTTTGAATCTACGAACTTTCGGATTTCAGTCTGCCTCCAACCTTTTATCAGCTATTGAGGCTTTTTATGAAACCACTATAATAATTATATTCCAAACTTCCTTATATCTTAAATTTTTCAGAAACCTGTAACCATTTTCCTTTTTGTAAAACCCTTTTATTTGAGAAGTGGTTCAAATAAAACCAAATCATTTCTAAACATCACCACATCTTTTCGGAGAAAAGTAAATGGTGAATATTGAACGTCTCAAGGCGATATTTCAAACGCATTTGGAAAAGATCTGCTGATATGAAAGTAATTCCGCAGTTTAAGAGTTGCTTGGCACTCCTGGTAACATTGATTGATGGAGGTGTCACCGACAAATTCACTCCGAATGTCGCGTTTCAAGAAACCTTTAAAAGTTTCATTGGTATACTCGTACTTCCGAAATAAGAAGCTATTCTGTCGGATAAGATAACTGAATCGTTAGCACGACCATTGAACAAACTTTTCTTCATTTATTTTGCTACCTACATGAGATGAATGAATGAATGAAATAGATAGATAGACAGAACACTTTATTGCACACAAAATCACATGTAAAGGATCACAACACAGAAAGAAGAAAACAGAAAAAACAATTGTGAAGAGGAATATGCTTTATTGTACCCAAAAGGGAAATGCAAATATGAAAAATAAAATAAACTTAAAAATAAATTTTGCAGGGCGTTAGATATCTTATTGTAAACTGCATATTTGGTATAGGTTTTCGATCTAAAAACTACGTGTTCAGGCATTTTCGAAATTCCTCCCCTTTACCGATTTAAGATTTTCCCACGGTAAAATGTCTTTTTCTAGAACTTGAAGAACAATTATAATTACCTATTCTAAATTTTTTACGATAGCCGCGAAAATTTAATAAAAACACAGATGCGGACATAACTTTGCATTTTTGATAATATAAATTAAGTTAGATTTATAATTTTACAACAACTACAATTCGCATAAGCTATGCAGAATTAAAATTAACATCACCAATGCTCTTATGTCCGCTTCATTTTCAAAATAATATACCTTTTAATAAGCTCGTAAACCGGTGTCGCCATGTCACATATCAAATGAATTAAATTGCCGTACTTAAGATTCTAGATAAGTTTAAAAATATACGGCATATAATTATATTCACACATCATAGAGAGCGCCCTTCCTGCTTCTTTGTAATAAGGTCTTACTCGTACGTTATGCGATGTTTATTATGCATTTTATACCTAGAAGTGATATTATGTTTCCACATTCCAGTTATATAGAAATGGTTTTTCTTAGATTGTATCATATTTGAGTCACCAGTATTATTATTTCTAGAAATGTAGATAAAATAAGTGATTATTGGTAAGAATCAGATTTTCTAAGATTCTTTTTGTCGTAAAAAAATCTTGGAAGCGGGTTATCCTGGGAGGGGTATGGCAGTTTTGATTAAACCCATACCCCCTTTGGTTTCTGTACGGCATCGCACCACACCGTTACGTTTTAATCGCTTGGCAGCATGGGTTAGAACTGTTTAGGTAATTACTTGGTGATACGTTGCTTTTGGTCAAAATATAGCTCTAATAAAATAAAATATTTACTGAAAGGCTTACAATTTGACATCCTTACTTGAAAACACTTTTTATTAAAATCAATAATATCATTTTTAACTGCTTTTGCTCATATTTTTTCAAACCAAATCTTCATTTCAACTTTTATTCTGTTATTGAACTAACCATGTAAAGATTTTATGTTTCACAGTTCACACTCAACTTAGGGCTTAATTTCGACTCCATTGTCAGGAGGACTTAAAAAGGTCTCAACTTAACCCGGATATGGATTCTTTGCGTCGCGGACATGAATTGTGCGAACAACCATTCCAAGAAGGATGAGAACCCTACAACAGAGATGGCAATTTGAGGTCTAAGTGAAAGTGATATAGCATTTTATCGCATGCACATTTTGACTTGTTACCACTTACGTAGCATCATGGGTTTTATGCACTAAAATCATAAATCACGCATTTATTTCGTGAGGCACGGTTCGCTGTGGCCACGGTACGTGCTTATCTGTTATTTGCAGTGGAACGAGGCGCTCCGACTACGGTTTTGGTAACATGTTGATAAATATTGGGGGAGTTTACTCATCCGCTGCATTACAGTTGTATGGAGGACTCTTTAGAAAAGGCTCTATATACAAAACTTCTGTTACTCAAACCTAGCTCAAACCCATTGAATTGAGCTTAAAGTTAATCACAGACTGCAATATGTATTAGACTTCTCGGTAGTATTCATTATGTGGTTAGCATCAAAGTCAAAGTAATGCATATGTTCATCTTCATCGAAATTATTGATATCATTATATTAAGCAATGTTTATCTGTATTAGGAGTACCTAGGTAGATACATTATGCTTTTTGCGGTCTTGCCTTTTGATTATCGATTGGTAACTAAGTTATGTTTTGTAACGGTTAAAGTGAGTGTTTTTTAAAACGGTTTTTAAAATATCATTACATGCAACTAATTCCGGCTCAACCGGTAAAGGAGTGGACTGAAAACCGAAAGGTCGACGCTTCAAACCCCGCCCGTTGCACTATTGTCGTACCTACTCCTAGCACAAGCCTGACGCTTAGTTGGAGAGGAAAGGGGAATATTAGTCATTTAACATGGCTAATATTCTTATTTAAAAAAAAATAAAAAAACATATAAGAATACCAGAAGTGAACCTCAATAAAAATATAAGAAATAATAAATATAACCCTTATTTACATGATTAAGGCTTGATACTCAACAAAACTAAGTTAGCGCAATAATAACAGATGGATAAAACACGTCTGCACACTAAGATCGACCGAACCAAAGTGAGTCGAAATCTCGCAGGCCACTTTCAAGATAGTTTTCCGAGGTGGCGCCACCGTTGCGTTCCTAAAAACATTACCAACAGATGCCACGTGACTTCCGTTCAAAAGCGCGGCAAACATGTGCGATAACACGGCCGTCCTGTGCACGCCTCCGTCCCTGGATGGCGTTTATGTCTGGTGCAGTTGCTGAGAACAAAAACAGCAATAAGAAAATTTGATTTGGCTATTTTTCGAATACCAAGACGTGGCCTCCAATCTACTATCCCATCAACGGCCAGCAACCGGAGGTCCACATGTCCCAAATTCCAATACGTGGCCTCCAATCTACTATCCCATCAACGGCCAGCAACTGGAGGTCCACATGCCTCAAATTCCAATACGTGGCCTCCAATCTACTATCCCATCATCGGCAAGCAACTGGAGGTCCACATGTCCCATATTCCAATACGTGGTCTCCAATCTACTATCCCATCAACGGCCAGCAACTGGAGATCCACATGTCCCGTATTCCAATACGTGGCCTCCAATCTACTATCCCATCAACGGCCAGCAACTGGAGGTCCACATGTCCCAAATTCCAATACGTGGCCTCCAATCTACTATCCCATCAACGGCCAGCAACTGGAGGTCCACATGCCTCAAATTCCAATACGTGGCCTCCAATCTACTATCCCATCATCGGCAAGCAACTGGAGGTCCGCATGTCCCATATTCCAATACGTGGTCTCCAATCTACTATCCCATCAACGGCCAGCAACTGGAGGTCCACATGCCCCGAATTCCAATACGTGGCCTCCAATCTACTATCCCATCAACGGCCAGTAATTGGAGGTCCATCCAACAAGAACTTCGAGAAATTTAACCAATTAAACAAAGGGATGTACGAGCTACTTGTATATCTGATACGTAGATTTATTCTGAACTGTTCCATCGGCGGCCAGTTCATCTTACTATAAATCTTAACTTCTATTGTAATTGATTAATTCTACACGATTAAATACCGTCACAACTTTTATCTTCGTACCGATATACAAGTTTGAAGTATAATGACATAAAAGACATTTAAGATAAGGTAAAAATAAGTCTCATACTAGGTACTTTAAAATAATATCAATCAATCCAAGAGCCATAAGATGCATTAAAATGGTATTATTACCTGACAACATCTTAGGCCATCTCTAAACGCTTGACACACAAGTCATCCAGTTTTAACCAGGGGTTCATATTGAATATACAAAATAAATAAATGCAATCCTTTATATATTTAGATACAACCTTTTTCATTTTAGGGAACCAATATAATAACTAGATTCTTTCCAATGATTTATCCACAGCAAATGACCTATCTCGTCATGATTCACTCTAATCACTTGCCAAATACAAGTCATAGGAACGACCCATCTCCTATCATATTCAGTCCGTCGGTGGGTATATTTTATTTTCTAACAACTCAGTCATTAATTTATTTTTTATTTTTTTTAGCTCGGCTTGTCCTGATCTTAACAATGAAGAGCAAAAGAACATTCGTATTTAATACGATTCTAATAAAAGTACTAACGGAAATCTAAAATTAAAAATGAGACTGACTCGATTGAAATCTTTTTGGCTAAAGTAATTCACACAATATAAGCAATTCCCTTTTATGAAGTAACAGAAGCATTATTAAAAACATAAGTATATCTCACTGGTAACAGGCATTATTGCCTTTCTCAAAGCGTTGAATGTGCCTACGTACCAACACACTGGCTTGCATATCTCACGAGATCAAGTCTAAGTCGGTATGTGAGTAAGAGTCACTTACTGTGCTCGCAACTATTCAAAGAAAGTGCCTCATACTACAACACATACCGACATCATGAACACAAGTAAAAACAAACTGGAATGGTCTTACCAAACAGCATATACAAACGCTTAGCAGCACTTGTCATATTGCCTCATGAGACAGGCAGCAGATCTCACTGATACGCCACGATGAGGTACCACGTTTTGCAGCAACGTGCGTGGCGTAGCACCACAGCACTATCAAGATGTCACGGCAAGTGACAAGCCTCGCATCCACGTGGAATGCGCAGTATTGCACCGGAAATTTCAAAGAAAAGAAAGGTAAATGTGAGCACAGAGTTCAAATGAAGGAACTCTCGTTCGGTTAAGTACATCTGTCTCTATTATGACAGGTGTACCTATTCACATAACGATTTAAGACCTTATTAAAATCAATTTCAAATGTTATATCGAAAAACTCAATAGGCAACGTCTTAAATATTAGGTTTTTGCATTGGACTGAAAGTAACCATTCGCGTTCTGTTATTGCCAACACATGTAACGTATACCGTTACCTTCAACGACAGCATAACGCCGGTACTGAATTCTGAGACGCTATGTCTAATTATTATTATTATTATTTTTTTTCAAAAATTTACATTATTGGTACTTCCCAAAAAGTTACATTAGTCATTAATGGATCAAGGTTGACTGATTCTGAACGTTTATCAAAACAGTCAACATAACGTGGCCATATTTTATTTTACCAAACGTAGGTAGGTTTTCACGGAAGGTGACAGTAATCGAAATGACACATTAATTTACCGGCTTCTTTCTTATTTTCTTAATAGATATCGGACAGTGGAAGAACCAAAACTAGTTCACAAAAACCGTAGGATATCACATAGGTTTGAACGGAAATAATTTTTCA
The DNA here is from genome assembly GCF_905333055.1 of Maniola jurtina. Lineage (NCBI taxonomy): Eukaryota > Metazoa > Arthropoda > Insecta > Lepidoptera > Nymphalidae > Maniola > Maniola jurtina. Next base: position 11,127,624 of record NC_060030.1, read on the forward strand.
GTTTTACCTACATCGACAAAAAATCTACTGTCACTGTAAATTATTATTTATGGCAGTAGCCTAAACGTGAGGGTATGTGATAACCCTTAGTACTATGACAACAATCAACAAATTTAAACATTCGTTAAGCCATACACTCGTTACCGTGTAATATTTTCCACACCAAACGTTGATATTGAAAATATGCGCGTCAAAGTTACAAATGAAATAATGATTAGACCTTACTTTAATCAACGGTACTTGCTACTTACTTTAATAAACCTTACTTTCTTCTCGGTAGGAAAGGCATTCCGAACCAGTGGTAGATGCTTTTGACGATTCGAAAGAACTTGTAAAAGTCTAATTGAATAAAAACATTTTGAATTTTTTGAATTTTTTTTTTGAACGAAGATGCAGGTAGATGTGCGACTAGCAGTCGATTCGTCGCCACGCACAATGTTGGTACCTGTACCACTCGTTAGCGCGGGTACCGGGCAGCAGCGATTGTCAAGTGTCCACGCAACCTGTAAACGTGGCTCGGACGAACGGTGGAAGGATAACACTTTCTTACTTGAATCACGTTTTCGTTTACCACAATGCTATTGAAACAACACTTACACACAATATACAAAAAGCAAAACTACTACAAAACTTTAAAAATCAAGTTTAAGTACTTTATTTTGATTAATTGATTCTAATGTCGGTCAGATGAACCAAAAGCGGGTGGGCAATTAGGTTACTATCCCACTTCTGATATAAGAATACCAGAAGTGAACCTCAATAAAAATATAAGAAATAATAAATATAACCCTTATTTACATGATTAAGGCTTGATACTCAACAAAACTAAGTTAGCGCAATAATAACAGATGGATAAAACACGTCTGCACACTAAGATCGACCGAACCAAAGTGAGTCGAAATCTCGCAGGCCACTTTCAAGATAGTTTTCCGAGGTGGCGCCACCGTTGCGTTCCTAAAAACATTACCAACAGATGCCACGTGACTTCCGTTCAAAAGCGCGGCAAACATGTGCGATAACAAACAGTAAAAAATAAAGATAAATATGATTTATTTTAGTTTTATATGTTCAATAATTTAGTTTAAATCTATAGTTTATTACATACGCATTATTAGATTATTTTATTGACAATAATTATTTTAAAGCATAGCAAGCATACTTAATAACTTGTTCTATGAATCCAAATATTAAGAGAAATAAAACCTTTAACATTGTAGTGGACCTAACAGAGAGTTAAATAGTTATTTTTCGGCGTTTAACGGGGTGTATCTACCCAAGCAAAAGAACAGGCGGGTTACCTCGTGTTAATAAATTCCCGCTGCAAAAATTGCACACAATTTTAATTTGAACATATTATTCCTTCCTTCATAAATCACTTCCCTTGTAGGCAAGTTAGTATCAAACTATCGGATGTGTACACTAAGTCCACAATTTTAATCATACAAACTATTCGTAACATGGGTAGCACGGTGGCTAGTTCTGTAAACACCGCCAAAGCATCCATCAAAGCGGCTTAATGGCTTATCAAAATCAATTACAAGTACAAACTCAAAGCGTTCGTTATTAGTTACGTGTAGACACCTATTATATCTACGTAGCATACCTACTTTAAGGCGGCCACTAGACAATCAATTCCATCAATTATTTTGAGTAATGAATCTCGTATCTCATACAATAAAAAGAAAGTTCTAACTCACTCACTGACAGACTCATCAAAGCCCAGCTCAAACCCTTAGATTCACAAAGCTGAATTTTTGCTCAGTGTATTTATTCCTTTACAATATAGACAAGGAATTAGGCCAGATTTTTGGAAATTCACCGGGGGTGAAGCTGCGGTTGACCGCCAGTGATTGACGGGGACCAGAAAATAACACAATGTACCTAGGTCATGCAAAGATCAGTCATCCTTTTTTTTGTTGACGCGAGGGAAATCCTCTCAAGATACCCGATCTCTTTGAGAAGAGATCGGGTTATCTTGGATTTTTACCCACAAAACCCCCTCGATGGCCATTCTCTGCGCACATTAAGAGGCTCCGGAAACTTACGAACGTACGCCAGTGCCTCTCTTGCGCGAGTCAGACATAAGTCATCGTATTAGATGGTAAGTAATCCCTCAGTCACAGCAATGGCTGTGTCAAAACTTAAATCAAAATCACGATGGACTTGATGAATGAACGCCGGCAGCCTTTCAATGCCATGCCCAATGTTCAACCTGGGCATCAGTTCAATAAGTGACCTTGGATTGACGAAATCAATGCTCGTACTGGTCATAAGCTATTTGAGGCTTTTATTTAATCTAAATTATACGGTCAAGATCAAGCTAACAGAAGATTTTATGTTAGATTGATCGTCTAATAGCCGTTTAAGTAAATATAGCTACGTATATGTACAACGGCGAAAATTCGATTGTCTAATCTGTGGTCTATCATGAATGAGGAACAACAGTGATGATTAGAAATCCTTCTGATGTAGCATATTTTTAAGAAAACATTCGTACTTAATGTATTTCATATCCTAATCGGTTTCACAAGGGTTTGCAATAATATGACACAGTAGGTTATAAAAAATGTACTTGGTAATTTCCTTTGAGGATATACTTAATATCCTCAAAGTAACCAAGTATGCTTTCAAAAAATGTAAGGTGTAATAATTGTTTGAATTACCATATTTACTTAGCGCTCAATGCTTTAAATGTTTGCTTACACCGATATTATTATTGTTATCGCATTATGATCCATCTTTCCAATATTGCAAATGCAGTGTAGCAATAATTGACCGGGCAATGGATGAGTCGTTTTGAATCGATTTATTAAGTATACCTACCGGTAACAGGGCTACCTACATCCAGTTTCTACTTAGATTTTTTTTTAATTACCGGTCCTTTTTTTTTAATTATTGGTCCTACATTTTATCATTCAAAATTATAGATTTCGTTTTTACATTGCCGTACGCTTCTTCTTTGTTGGCTGTCTGTCTGTCTGTCTGTCCGTCCGTTTGTCCGTCCGTCCGCCCGTCCGTCCGTCGTCGTGTCTATCAAGAAAACCTATAGGGTACTTCCCGTTGATCTAGAATCATGAAATTTGGTAGGTAGGTAGGTCTCATAGCACAAGTACAGGAATAAATCTGAAAACCGCGATATTCGGTTTCAAAGTTACGCGGTCTTAAAAATTTTCATACAAATCTTTGAGCCCCTGTAATTTTAAAACTACATATTTTTAGAAAAATCGAAAACACCACAGACACAGATATTAGTTTCTAGAATATGTCTGCAAAATTTCATGGACTTTGGTTGCTTAATATTGAAATGAAATTGGAACTACGATTGTATGAAACGAGTGATGGAGAGAGCCCTGTTAAATGACGTCCTTTCATCAAGTCCAGCGTGGTCCATTATAATATTTTTCATTTAGTTAAAAATTCCATTTCATGTCACCAAGATCATTTATATAATTGAATCAATAATAATAATTAACGATTTTCACGGATAATTTCATGGTTATTTAAAATCGTAAATTTTTTAAGTGCTGATAAATTCAATTAATATTAAAATATGTGTAATCCAAATGAAAATATTCCATTCATTCAAGTCATGTCAATAAAAAAAATTCATTCATATAATTCTGGATTAAAATTAAAATCATGTATTTAACCGAAGGTTTTAAGAATATTATAATTTTGTTTAGCGAAAATATTTCATTCAATCATGTCAATAAAAAACATTCATTCATAAATTATCCTGGGTTAGAATTTAAAACATGTATTTTAAAAATATGTATCCAATTTTAACCGAAGGTTTTTGGAACCACATATCTCATTGACTCTTCACTGAATCGATTATAAACTTCTGTTCGAACGAAAACATTTGAATTGGGGAAATAACTGAATCACTGCGACCTTAGTTCATGACGTATAGGATGCGTCACTACTTTGGAATCACTGCTTTGTAACGAAATATATTAAAATTGTAATTGAATGTCATAAAATTAACTTTATTACGGATATATTCCGAAGCCTCCAACTATGATAAATAAATAACTCTGCTAACTTTTGAAGCATGCTCGAATATGTCAAAAGGTGCGTGAACTCTGTACCAATATCTATGTCGCTACGCGTATGTGTCACGCATAAAAGCTGGGACACACCAAACGCGTATGCAGCACGTAAGCGTAGACGTAGCGCGTACCATGACGTTGTATTATGTATGGAACTGTATGAGATATGGCATACCGCTTGCGTGACGTGAACGTTCGCGTAGACGTAATGCGTGCTGTCATGTCTATGGATTCACGCGCGTCACTAAGCGCGTGGTCACGTGTACGTGCTTGGTGTGAATCGGCTCTTAAGCGTATTAATTTGTCTTCGTTTTTTAAAATACATCTGGGATTCCATAATATATTTTCCACCACTCTAAGAAATATATTTATTTTATTATTTTATATTAATTGATTTCAATTTTTGAAATTGAAAAAATGCTTATTGAAAAACTGAATTTATTACACCACATCCATAACTATATCGTAAATTGCGTATTTCAAATATGACCTCTGCATTGCAGAAAAATAAAATTCCAATAAATTTTGCTATACATAAATAAAGTTTGTGTTTCGTAAATAATTTAATTTAATTCGACACAATATGACACTAAATTAAAGCTAATGAATTGATTTGAAATCAATTTATTAAACAAATAAGGAATGTGATCTAATTTAGTTAATATATTTTATTTATAACGCTTATTTATGGGTTTATTATAATATCTAGTTTGCTTTCAATCGATAATTCCGACTCCTAGTGATGAGCAAAAACGATTCATAGAATCGAATAATAATTACTTCAGTAACTTAGGCATAGTAAAATTTTGATTTTATTAACAAATATTGATTTCTAACGCTGTGATTTTTTTATTTTTATGGGTATACTTAGCAATAAAAAAATTGACATTATGCTATTATTGAACTACTTATAACTTTTTGGTATGTGAGAGAGGAAAGTGAGAAAATATTAATTTTCTTTCAACTTTAATATTATTTATTTGTAAAAAAAAAATGATATACCTACCCATTCTCTTTGTAGCATCCCAAGGAGGATATAAAACAAGCATTAGATTGTTTTATCGATTTCGTTCAACTGTAGTAGGTATTTAGATACACTATGTGCTATCATTTTTATGTCACAGATTGTGCCACGGAATTTTTAAGCGGATGTTATGAGACCAGATTATGAATTTGTATCATAGTTATTAAGCGTTCAAAGCCTTAGGTTTATTTTGGTGTAAATAAACAATATTTTTACAAAAAAAAAAACTTTGGAATGTTGTAAATATTCTGGCACCCACACTCGAATACATTAACTTGTTTTGAAATTGCTCTAGTTTTTTTTAAAACAGTTATTAAAGGCAAATAAAACAGCTGAATTTTAATATCGCCATTTTGGAATTATTCACACAATTTAGAATTTTTAGATCAACTATTAAATGTATACGAATCACCATGATTATTTTGATGGACAAATCTTAAATAATTTATATCATCCGTTGTGATGCTATAAATTAAAATATATAACAAACAACTCGTACTTGTGTAGAGCTTTAAATCAAGGAGCCATAAAAAATAAGCTATTAAAAAATATAAAAATTACATTATAATAAGCAATTAATCAATTAATCAGCCTGTTTGCGTCCACTGCCGGACATAGGTCTTCCTACATAGCCTTCCTAAGAACACGACACCAGACACGGTCCAGCGCCTTCTTCATCCACCTATTTCCCGCTACCTTTTCGAGGTTGTTAGTCCAGCAGGTTAAAGGTTGTCCCACACTGCGCTTGCTGGTATGTGGTCTCCACTCCAGAATAGATCTGCCCCAGTAGCCATCGGTTCTGCGACAGACATGGCCTATCCATTACCATTTCAGCTTGCTAAAGGTGCCCACGCAGGTGTACAACTGCAACAACGCGCGTACGTCACTGCCGCGCGGCGCGGCTGGAGAGAATATCGTGCGGGGCGCTGACGTGACGCGCAGTTCCGCTGCAGTGCAGTTGTGGTGCGTGGGCACCTTTATTCGTTGAGCTATAATAACTAGATGATATAAAATATAGTAAAAATTGAGATTTTCTCAGGTTTTGAGTAAAAGTTTCGTCACAGTTACCAATATCAATTAGAGCACCTAAAACTGCCAACTCCAGTCCAAAAGAGATGTATAATATTAAATTAAACTACAGGCAAGTATACTTAATATACCTAAATGAATTAAAAAAAAATTTTTATTTTTAAACTTAAAGCTATGGCCTCATCTAAATACTGTACTAATCATGCCCGTGTGGAGTGGTGCCAAGAATACTGGCTGCATTTCCACGCTGGACAACCGGTACGATTCGTTGCGCAAAAAATGAACCAGCTCTTCTGTCACCAGATGAGCCGATTCATCGCGGCGAAATGTCACGTATTTTTTTTGCACTAAGACTCCATGATCTCAGGGTCTCCATGGCAAACGGAACAAAAATGTAACTCTTGATAAGAGTGGCATACTTACGCCGCTTGTCGGTTTCAGCCATTTCGCTGCGGCTTCCGGTCTTGATGCTATTAATTTTATTTAATCAGATTTAAAAGTATTTCAATATAAAATGTAACTGCTTATTAGATGATATCCTTGGCTTTATCCACGTAGATTTACTCTTTAAGTTTCTGAGAAACAATCTCTATGCCCCATCTCCGGGATGCAAGCTATCTTTATATCTTTCGTCAAATCGTAGCAGATAGACAGACAGACAGACAGATAGACAGATACACAATCGCATCTTACACTATCCTTACTATGTTATATTAGTATGGATGTATCTCTACATTAACTTATTTACTCGCTCTCCAATAGTGAGGTCATCGAATCTGCGCGGCCTTGCACGGTCGCCGACCAAAGTGACACCGCGACCTGCAATATTTTGAATTCCTCGACTCGTTATCTAAATCATTATCAATAAAAACATGGCCAATAAATAATATTGCTTATCTTAAGCCAATAAAGTGTATATTTGAGTGAGGTGTCCATTATATTTTTTATGGATACTTAAGATCTGGAATTCGCGTTTGTAAAGTGCAATTAAAATTGGAGTAAAATACCTATACACAACTTTGCTGTCGTATACTTATTATACTCGTAAGTCACTCTCGTATGTCAAAGGAAAAACTAACTGACTGTCATATTATTAATGGATAATAGGCTTATCGCAGAGTCTAGAAACTTGAGGTTTTAACTCTGATATTTAACCCCCAACCCAAAAAGAGGGGTGTTATAAGTACTTTGACGTGTGTATCTGTGTATCTGTCTGTGGCATCGTAGCTCCTAAATTAATGAACCGATTTTAATTTAGTTTTTTTTGTTTGAAAGGTGGCTTGATCGATAGTGTTCTTAGCTATAATCCAAGAAAATCGGTTCAGCCGTTTGAAAGTTATCAGCTCTTTTCTAGTTACTGTAAACTTCCCTTGTCGGGGGTGTTAAATTTTTTAATTTACACTTGTAGACTTATTACGTGGTTTAACGACATATATTATAATGTAAGTAGCTTGAGATTTTATAGATTTTAAAATGTATCATTTACCATAAATTTCACCAGAACGAAGCTAGGTCATGCCTATAGCAGTTTATAAAATAAAATATGTCCAAAAATAAATGCAAAACTCTTTTAATACTTACTAATAAAATATTTATAAGCAACTGTTCTTATATTTTGACATTTATATAGAGAACGTAATATGGGTTTATTATATTACAATGTATTAAAATTCACAATGATCAGAGTGTATTTAAAAACTACTACTTAATTGACGATTGACTGATTTTTACGTTCGAGAACAGTTGGGTAATGATAAAAAAGTAAGTGCTTATTATTATATTATTGATGTCATGTGATATGGGTGGTATTTACATCTTCTTTGTAATTTCAGTAGCGCCACACAAGATTCGCCATGTAACCTGGTCGTGTCTAACTTTACTTACCTACGAAAAATATTTACCTATACTTATAATTTACGTTAAGTTGCCTTCAGTAATATTATATTACATCTCAGTGTGAACAGTGACATTTTAAAGTAGGGTGAGCGATATTTATATATATTATATTATATTTCCGTAGTTTGAAGGCAACTTTAGTGTAGAAAATTTAAAATCCTTTATCGAGGACTTCTTTCTTTCCCTTTCAGTTTCTCTTATGTTTCCTTCTGAAAAGAAAAGAAAAGAAGAAGATAACAGTGTGACCCATTGTACTAAATTTTTGCGTCTATTGTTTCATAAAGTGTGCTTCTATGGGCTAAAAATGTAATAAAAAGTTTGTTTACGCATATCATTTTCTAACGGCGCTGGCAATGAAATAGTAGATATGAGATATTATGTATAAAATGACGATAATAACTATGGAGTGAGCTCATGATATTATGATGTATCTATGATCGGGTTGATTAATTTTTTGTATTCATAAAATAGCATGACCACATGACCAAGCAAAAAGTCCAGACTTAGCTACTCATTATTTATTTGTCTGTTACAGGGGAACTCTTTGAAATCTAAAAAAGTTAATAAGTCGTATTTAAAACCACTAAAGCTCTCTTGATTTCGACTCTTGGAAAGGTCTAGAATTTTCTAAATATATATAGTTGCACTGGACACTTAACTAAATGATCCATGTATTTTTTTAAACAAAAATTTACAAAAAAAAAAAGGTTATACCAAGAACAGAAATACTATATTAGTACGGATCCCTAAAATGGCTGTAAAATTTCTATTATTCAATTAGCACATACTAAGCAAAAATCACACATTTGTTAGATACAGTTACATTTTTCGAGGTGTCATGACATACTGACTCTTACACCTTGTCCGCCATATTCCTGCCAATATTATGGATGACCTACAATATTGATTGATATCTTCATTTCTTAAATGCTTACCCGATGCTTACCATTATAATTATCTCCTACACAGATTTAAACGAATGATAATAATCATTACTTTCTTCTTAATAAGCACCTAGGGTTAATAAATTATGATATGTACTTATTTTGATATAATTGTTGTAAATAAAAATGAAAGTAGGATAAAGATTAATAAAATCATTAGTGTTGTGTTCTATCCTCTATTAAAAATCTATATTGACTTGATTAGAAGGTTGTCGATTTATTGCTGTTTCTTATTTATTTATTTAAGAATTTTATATTCGCTAAATTAACAGAGCTCTCTCCGTCACTTACTCCATACAATCGTAGTTCCCATTTCATTTGAATATTAAGCAACCAAAGTCCATGAAATTTTGCAGACATAGTCTAGAAACTAATATCTGTGTCTGTGGTGTTTTAGATTTTTCTAAAAATATGTAGTTTTAAAATTACAGGGGCTCAAAGATTTGTATTTTTCTTTAAAAAAAGGCCCAACTTTGTGCTCGTTTTTCTAGACAACGAAGCAATTTAATGAAATTTGGAAAAACCACAGACCTAGAAAATTTAATGAATATTATGTAGTAAAAAAATTATCGTTATATATTTTATATTGTTATAATTATGTGGGAACTACGAAAACCAGAAATTACACCCAGAAATCTTGAAAATTTCGTGCTGTCTCGATTTGTGCAAGCGGGGTGGTGAAGTGCGGGGGACGACACGTGAAACTGACAGAAACGGACAGTCTAAACACACGGGCCACATTTAGACTGCACCCGACTCCAAACTTGTCGATAGGTCTAACTAAATACATTTCAACTTGCGTTAGACGTATGCGTTACCTACTCAGACGTTGCCTGTAGATAAAAATATGTCTCATGTTTGCTGGCAATAGCGTATGCATCAAACCCTGCAAGTTGCAACTCTCTTGCAACCTATTCCTCACGCAATACGCACAGCTTTAATATTATAATTTTTGACAATGTATACTATATGTTATGCCATATCACAGGTCACTCTCTGATTTATTGCTAACAATTTACTTCCAAATGCAAAGAAATCTAAGTGTGTTGAATTCACACTGCCCAATACCAGGACCTTAAATGACATAAATTCATTGATAAATAATCATATGTTGAAAATAAAGGAGAACCCCGTGTTTCTCGGTATAATGTTAGATGCAAAGCTTCTATGGAACACCCACATATCAACACTTGATGGTAAACTCAGCTCTGCTGCTTACACTGTTAGAAAAATTCGACAGGTACTGACGTGGAAACTGCAAAAATTGTATATTTTGCCTATTTTCACTGTATTATGTCTTACGGACTCTTGCTATGAGATAAAGCGGTAGATATTGAGAAAAAAATGTATTACAGAAAAGGACAGGACGTGCAATTTATAATTTAAAACCGCGCGCTGCCATACAATAAAAATATAAGGAAATAAGTACCTTATCTATTATCTTATAGTAGCTTCTAAATATATTTACAACTAGCTAATGCCCGCAGCTTCGCTCGCGTGGATTTAGGTTTTTAAAAATCCCGATCCTTTCATTTCCCAGAACAAAAGTTGCCTCTCCGTAATAGCCCGTCCCCGGGATGCAACTTGTTTCTGTATCACGTAAGAATATTTAAACGGATTATCCTTTTCAAATCCCGAGGGATCACCAGGATTTAGGAATGCAATTTCTTACAGCATCAGGGTTGAGGTCAACGACAAAGTGTTTACTTGGTATAGATACCTTCAATATCAATTAATAATCGACACTTTTTAAATCCCATTAGCTTTAGTAGTCAGGTCCCCTGCAACATCAGGATTGAGGAGTTGGAATCCAAATTTTTTATTGAACAATGTCGCAAACTTTCTTTATCGATTAAAAAAACTACCCAAAATTACGCAGTTAGGTTACCTGCCAAATTTCATGGTTTTGAGTCAACGGGAAGTACCCTAGAGGTTTTCTTGACACACACGACAGACAGAGAGATAGACAACAAAGTGATCCTATAAGAGTTCCGTTTTTCATTTTGAGGTACGAAACCCTAGAAAACGTAGGAACGGCATTCCGAACCAGTGGTAAATTTTTCTGACCATCCAAAAACACTTTGAAGTTTACCTAAAAGTTTACAGGAATAAAAATTTATCATTGTATTCCATTCCATTTCATTCTATTCCATTCTGTTCAAAGATAAATAGATAATAAAAATATTTGTCACCGAAACAATAATTTACGATACATCGACCAATATCAATTTTACTGATGACAATCTGACTATTACCAAAGTGAACGACTACTATAATAATATCTATTATATACGACTAACATAATATGTATTATAAATTGTGTGCCGTTTGCATTCTCACTAGGTTCTCATTAAGTTTGTTTTATTTGGTTAAACTTTCTGGCATTTATATTGTTATGACGTTTAATTGGCAAACAGTCTGTTTATTGGCTGAAACTCAAAAATTCAGCCAATCACAACAAAGAAAATATTGTAATAATGATTGATGCAGCTTTCTGTAATTGAAAACAAAACTTTGACATTAACTTGAATGTGACAGTGTTTTCCGAATAGGGTTGCCAGAGGCCCCGTATTTTACTGGTTACCCCGTATGTCAGGATAGAGAAACCGGTAATTATGAAAATAAAATACGGGGCAAATAAAACTAAATATTTTTAGGGTTCCGTAACTCAAAAGCAAAAAGAACTCTTATAGGATCACTTCGTTGTCTATCAGTCTGTCTGTCTTTCCGTCTGTCCGTCTGTCCATCTGTCCTTCTATCCGTCTGTCATGTGTTCATGAACAAATATTAGTATTTTCAATTTTCAAAGTAAGATAACTACATATATCAAGTGGGTTATCATATGAAAGGGCTTTACCTGTTCATTCTAAAACAGATTTTTATTTATTTTTATGCATATTTTTTTTAATGCATAACAGTTTTTGATTTCTCGTGTAAAATGTCGAAAAAAATACCCGAATCGGAACCCTCGGTGCGTGAGTCTGACTCGCACTTGGCTGGCGAAACCGAACACTGACGTTATGTCCAGTAGAAAGAATATTTTCCTTTTGCGGCAATGCGTAGCCGAAACCCACTCGATATTGATCATGGTCGTAGCCAAGGCGGCGGGGCTTGGTTTGAGGATGTTAGCCTTTTTTTATACAAGTTAGCCCGTGACTTTAATCTTTTCTAGTGGTAAGTGATGATGCAGTCTAATTTCTTGGCCGTTAGGGCCATACTAACCATATAACTAGCCATGACCGAAGCCTCCCACCAGACCAGAATTTTAGAAATGGCGACTGCGCCTGGGAAGCCGTCAAAAACCTAAGCCTAAAATAATACTTACACTATTTCTTGCATTTGCTTACCAATTTTTTTTTGGAAATATATCAAACATTTCGCGCTCACTTCACTCGCGCTTTGAATTTGTATTACTTGGTGTAAGCCCCGCAATTTCGTTTGCATGAATTTAGAGTTTTAAAAATTCCGTGGGGGATTTTCCGGGCTAAAAAGTTTATGTCTGGGATGCAAGTTACCTCTGAATAGTAAGTACCAAAATTTTGGTAAAGAAGATGGGCCGTGAAAGGGTAACAAATAGATAGGCAAATAGATATACTGTCGTATTTGTAATATTAGTATGGATAGGGAGCTTTAAAAATAAAATCTTGCTATGGCTAAACTCGTTTCCCTTTCACTTTAATTCTTTCTGTAATTGAACCAAAAACACTTACGCTCACTGCGCTCGCGCTTTTTTATTGTTGTATTTTATCTCACTGTCAAATTGAAAGGCGAAATTCCACTAACCAGGTAATTAGCCCATAAAGTTGAGCGAATGTTATTTTCCTCATGACAGGATTCAGTTCCGGCCCTGATAAAACCTCTCCCGAAATCGATTCCTGGCTACGGCCATAGTATTGATACTGTGAAGGTGGAATTACAAGTTAAATGTAAATTTAAGTTAAAATGCAAAGATTGTATGCATGAAATGTATAACATTTTGCTTTACAAAACTAGAGTTTTTAAAAGCTATTTAAATAAATAAATCTTTTATTTAAAATCACATTGCAAACACAGTTCACCAATCAAGACACGGCAACATACAGAGAAAAAATACAAAACTTACAAATAAACTGAAATATCTAAATAGGCTTTCCATGCATTTCAGAGAGAACCACCGCCGAACCAGTGGTAAATTATTTGACGATTCAAAAGCACTTGTAAAAGTTTATTTGAATAAAAATCTATTCTATTCTATTCTATTCTATTCTATTTCTTCAAATACTTCAAATTTTTAAATTTCTTCAAATCTAAACCCCGTATTTTTGATGGTGGTAGCCTGTAAATCAAAAAGAGGCAGGTGGCAACCCTACTTGCCACATGACATTACAGAATGAAAAATTGTTTTCATTACTCGGTAAGCCTACTGCCATAGTTTCACAGAAAGTGTGACGGTAGTTGTGACCTCTGATTGGTCGACTCTCTTTCACTATTTGCTAAAATTGATGATTGCAACAACAATTTTTTCTTTTTTGTAATCAAAAACAGAACACGGACGTCATACAGGTTGACTAATTGCAATCATTTCTGACCGGCTAACATTGTTCCGCTAGTGGCTCAAACTCACTGTCGCAGCAAGAACATGGTAAATTCAGCCAATCACAGCAATTAGAATTGGTTATCACAAATGCACCGATCTAGGAACCGAGAATACACGAACCAGGGCAGATAGAGATGAGAACAATAATATCATACGTAGGAAATCGACGGGGGATCGTTGACAATGATCCTCTTAATGTTATTGCAAAGAAAACATTGCACGGGACAAGTCATACATGACGCCATCTGGGATCCCCAACCTCACTTCATGAAGCCCTCGGCAACCTGGGCGGTCTACTTGGCTTCTGGAGCGAGCTTGGATGGCTGGAGTGAAGACTTCGGCGGGGAGGGGCAACGCACGCACAACAGACGGAAACGTTTAAGTGCGGAAACCAGCCCAGAGAGAAGAAGAAGAAGAAGTCATACATGATCATTGATCAGCATAGCATCGTTACCTAGTTATTAATTAATTTCAAAGCAACCAAACGGAAGAAATGCAAAATTCTAAAACATTACAAAACAAATATCTATTGGTAAAAAATCTGAAAGACAAAATCTGTAATATTGCCGAAGAGTAAATGGCTCAAATAAAAAACTTTAAAACAAAGTACAAAGCCATTTTTAATCGATAACATAACGTTTTTTCAATCCATCACCATGAGGCAATCAGGAAATTTGAATGATAAAGAAGGGGTTCAGATGGTTTGTTACCAAGACCGTTATTTAGGGTCAATTTAGAGACCTTTGAAGTTTGGGTATGTCAACATACATCGTGAAAAAGCCCGTTAGCCGTTTTTTACCTGTTTTCAACTCTTGGCGCTTTTCAATTATGTTTAAATGCATGCATAATATTAGCAATCACGCTTCAAGCACTAAATTTATTCACACCTGCAAAATTTCGGACTGTAAAAATGCACGAAATTTAAAAATGTATCATGCTTTTGTTAGAATTTGGGGTTGTATTAAGAATATTTCTGGTTTCTCATATTTCGCATGTTCTATACCTAGGTACATAATATAAAAGATTTGTCCTGATTGTCTGACTGACTGACTAACATGGTACCTTTCCAATTCAATCCAATCTATCAACTTGTATGCGTCTATACTGCTGGACAAAGGCCTTTTCAAGAGCACACAATCAAACTTGGTGATCCACCTTCCTCATCTACTCGCTTCCTTTTTCAGGTCATCGGTCCAGTGTTCGAAAGAAATCTTACGCTGCGCTGACCGGTACACGACTTCAAAACACATCTGCGCCATTGGCAGTCGGTTTTGCCATAGACATGTACCTATCTTTCTTCACAGTGCTCTCATCTCCAGTAGGTACCTCACGACTGAGGATCGTAATCACCTCCCTGGCGAGTTAACATTTTGCGGTAAATAATGTCCTTGTCCTTCCCCGATGGAAATCCTGTTTTCATCGTAAAAGTTGAGCGCACCAGTTTCCCTTAGTTGTCTGACCACTGGCTCGTGGTCTCTTGCCTTCCACATTCTCAACCACGATCATCTTCTCAATACTTTCATTTCAGCGGCAGAATTTAATCCACAAGTAACTTTACATGTAGATTTAATGGTCAAAACATAAATAAAGGATTTCGTGTGCTTCTACGAAACATAAGACCGTCACCAAAAATTTCCTCAAAGTTGATACATATATTACAATTTGGCGCCGGTCTCAATAACGAAAACCGCAAAACGAGTATCCGAAGGAATTCAAGGAATGTATCGCCAATTTAATGTTTTGGCGGATGTGATGGAGGCGGCGCGGCGGCGTCGAGCGCAGGCGCCGGCGCGGACGACTTGCACGCATTAAACATCGCATTGCTGGTGCAACTACGGTCTCCATCATTTCCCCGAGATAAAAAGACAGAAAGACGGCTGCCAAAAAAATCCCCAGTAAAAAATATTTCTGCTACAATTGCGATGGCACCGATATAAAAATAAATTATTTCTTATTAATAATTAGTTTTAAGCACGTTTTAAGTTTGCTAACATTTTAAGTTATCGATTTTAGTTTAAAAAAAGTACGTCAAATGTTTATGACACCACATCTATGAATTTCATACAAGCGCGAGCGTTGTGACGTTTGATGAAAAGTTGCTGATTTGAATAATAGGCATGGTGCCAACTATGGGAATATCCAAAACAGCTATCGAAATTCTGGTTACCAATGTTGCACCCCGTAAACAGAGTACCTAAATATGGCGAGACAATTTATGTAGATGAGGCATTTTGGCGACACACATTCTTAAATATTCCGCTATAAATTCGGACAAGTCAATTGAGCGGCAATTTTTCACGTTGTAGAATTTTTCCGGTTGTAACTTTTAACAAGTCAAATGAGACGTCTTTAATTTGTTATCTATAGCGGGAGTTACGATTTAAATGCAGTAAACCAGTTTAGGTAGGCTTATTATCGTATGTAGACTAGCTGATGATACCCATGATTTCACCCGCGTGGATTTAGGTTTTTAAAAGTCCGATGGGAACTCTTGTTTTTCTGGTTAAAAAATAGGTTAGGTATATCCGTGTCTGGGATGCAAGTGATCTCTTTACCAAATTTCGCCAAAATCGACCGTAAAAAGGTAGCAGGCAGACATACAGACACGTTTGCCATTAGGTTACATATTTACTTTTTCAGAACAACTAGGTACCTTATGCCCCGTGTACGTTGTTCGTTGATGGTGCCAAACCAAAAACCTTCACACTTGAGTATGTACAAGGTTTCAACTCAATCTGATGAATAAAGTGCCAATGCATAGGTACCGAACAGATAGACAGAGAAACATAAATTTTATATAAAAAACCGGACAAGTGCGAGTCAGACTCGCGCACCTAGGTTCCATACTCGGATATCTATACAGACAAACAGACAGACAAACAGACGGACAGACAAACTGACAGACAAACAACAAAATGGTCCTATAAAGATACCGTTTTCCCTTTGGGGTACGGAACCCTAAAAATGATTCAGAATTGCTGATTATGGCAGAATAACTATCTCTGGAAGATTTTAAATGTCATTACGATAGACTTCAGCTAACTGACCATGTCGCGTAACGCACGACGACACTACAGCCGGCATTTGTCAAACGATATAAGTGCACCCTGCTTTGTAGGTAGAAATGTATGCTACGGTCGCATACCGCAAAGTCTGCCTTACTAGTGCACCATAATTCGTTTCAATTGTCGCCTCTTCACTTATCCTTATTTGTATTAAAGCTGTCATGGTTCCGTATTAAAACTTCGAATACGGGAGGTTAAAAGCGTAACTGACGTTAATATCCCCACACTTAAATAAATAAAGGTTACCTCCGAACAAAATGGTTTAGTTCTCGTTAAATGAATATATAAAATACATCGGACGTTTACATCCGGTTTTTACATCCATTAAGCTTTCCTGGTAAAACTAAAAAGTTAGTAAAGTTTTCCTGGTAACAAAACGAGTGCGAATATATTTTTCAAATATTCTGAATTAATTAATAAAGTATAAAAAGAAAAGTCCTGACTCATTCACTGCATAGCTGATTCATTAACGCCCAGCTCAAACCTTCGGGTCTAGCTTCAGATCTTTCAGACACATGACGGCAACGGTCAACCTTTACGCAATGCACTAAGGTTCAGTATGATATAATACTAGCTGACGCCCGCGACTTCGTCCGCGTGGATTTAGGTTGAACTCTATGGTGGAACTCTATGGTTTTCCGGGATAAAAAGTAGTCTATGTGCTAATCCAGGATAGTATCTATCTCCATTCCGAATTTCAGCCAAATCCGTCCAGTAGTTTTTGCGTTAAGGAGTAACAAACACACACACACACACACACACACACACACACACACACACACACACACACGAAACTTTCGCCTTTATAATATTAGTGTGATGCAATTGGCTGAATGGTCTTTTAAAAAGCACCCCTCTTGACTATGAATTCCAGCGTAAAAGTGTTAATTACCTTAACTGATAAGTTATTGAAAAGTTCCCAGTAATATATTTTATCTACATAACTTTTTAAAGAAATCTAGGTTTTAAAATAAAATTTTGGAATGTAGTTTTGCATTATTAATAGTAGCTAAAGTCTTGTATATAAAACATAATCTGCAAGAATTACTATATAGAGGTACCTACTTAGTGTAAATAATATACAATAAAAATAGTAATTGTACTTTTTACAAATCAATATACAGTTATTTGTAAATTATTTATAACGTTAGGCCGTTAGGCATAACAATGTTTCATAATTAAAAATTTAAAGTAGGTTAACGTAATCACGGCCACAAATAATTACTTATTTAATTATCAATTTCAATAAATTTATAAACAGCTAACATGAAGTGCTACTAATGATACGATAGTAAATCAATTTATTCTATAAATGCCTCTATAGCGTATTGTAGAGATGGGCATTATTACAATTTTTACATAATTCTCATTTGGTGACATTATCATTTTTCTTCACAATGATTTCATGACGAGTGAATTTTCGTGAAAAATGGTTTCACGGTAAGTGATTTTTAATTTTTGCATTCTAACTAGAAATTATGATCAAAAAAGCGCTGATATTTGACAATTTCATGGAAATTGACGAAAATTTGCTTTTTGTGGACAAACAATTGCTTGTTACGTTAATTTAACTAAATGTTTATTATTTTCTAACGCAGTGATGCGAGTGTTCTCGCTTGCGCGTTCTTTAACGTCTTGGTAGTGGTCGATGACCGTGCGAAATTAACGTTATAATAATTACTTTCAAACTTTGTGAGATCTTGCTTTTTGATTTTCACAGGTTATTTTAAGTCAGGTAGCACAAATTAAGTATATAAAGGCTTTTCACGAGATTATTTTTACATGCTACTTGTGAAATGGTCCATCTCTAATACTTGTACTTTGAACGAGAGGTCGCCAATTATGTGTACAAATTGCTACACCGTCCATTGAAAGGTGTCGACAGGTAGGTACAGGAAGAAACAAATACCTATACAATACAAGTCTTTTCAAAAGATTTTGACCTCGATCGGTCAGATTCTGGGAAAAATTAGGTTTTTAACTAATTGGTTTGATTTCTAAAAAATTCTTACTACGTGTCAATATCAATGGGTTTTATTAGAATCACATGGGTTTTTTCGTTAATTGAACTGTTAGTAACGATGTACCTAATCATTTGTAGGAAATGAGTGATCATTGTGCAATCATGCTTTATCGTCCACAAATATTACCGTGACAACACATAGCAAAGTCTTCGTATTGTGGACCCTAACGGTCCGTGGGCCCACTGCTCTGGCCTATTGATGGATCTATGTAGGTATGTAGTATGTACACTAGGTCTACTACCATTTCGTGAGGGGTACAACATAATTTAATCGATTGCAATTGTCGAGCATTGTTGTAAATTTTTAAATTTAGTAATCTAGATGTACCTACCTACGAATGATGATATTGAAGGAAAAGTGTCATCATCATCTTCATCATGCAAACTTATATCACCGCTGGTCCACTACAAACAACGGTCCTGTTAGAATTTGAAGTGCTTAAGCCATAGTCCACATGCTCATCAAGTACAGATTGGTAGACATTTTTCTCAATACATTTTAAAATGGTGAAATCGATGAAAGTTTTTGTAAATTTTTGTTTTTGTATATTTTTGGAAATGAACTCAAATTGAAATAACACAAAAAGGATGGAACGTGCAAAATGTCATGGCTGGTGGGCGAGACAACGGTGCCAATATTATGTCGAGTAAGGACGAGGCGAAGGTCGCATTCCAGGCCATAGCGCCTAAAGGCATCGAGGGTTCAATGCACAGCAACCTAAATGTTTGTAAGAAAAACCTACTTTTGGTTTAAGTTGTAGCTTGTGATTTAGAGGTTGGCGTATAGGAACCAAAAGGTTTCAACTATTATTCTCGACCTCAAAGAAGTTAAAGGCAAAATGCCTATAACTAATTACCTAACCAAATTTTGAATGTACCTAAGTTATGTATCGAGAAATCGAGAAAAAAAAGAAATTACAAGTAAGTATGTGTTTGGTAAAGTTGATTTATTTTGTAATAGATCTTTTGAGAATACAGTTATCGTAGAGGGAAATAATCTACTCTTGCTTAAATTGCTAGGTATAACTAATATGGCGGTCATGTTTTTATTTTGTTTACGAATCGCCATTTACTTGTATACTCAGAGAGAGTACACTTTTAATGAATCGGATAGTAAAAATATTTCGTAGAGATCGAAGATTTTATGTATTGTATTGTACTGTATTGTATATAATATAATAGTGTAGTCTGAACTGGACTTTATTTTTATCAAACTACTCCTCTTTTTATACTTAATTAACCTTAAAGACCCTTCTCAATAAATTAATGAAGGTCCTTAATTGGATACACCACAACACTGCTGTAGGTACAATAAACCACTCATTAGAGATATATGTATATCTACTCTGCTCGCACGTCGCTCGTGATCTAAACATTAAAAATAAAATCCTGAGTCTCACTGATTGACTCATCCACGCCCAGCCCGAGCTGGTGGACCTAGAAACCTGAAATTTTGCAAAGAGGTTTAGAAAAAAATAACGCGGAATTTTTCGAAATCCCCACGCGAGTGAAACGCCAGGTGGTTGCTATTATTTACTCGTAAACAAACCTCAGTATAAAATTGACTACTTATTACTATTTCTTGTAGGTAACTAAACTTAACTATTCTATTATACTACACTACAGTAAAATAATGTTATGCGGAAGTGTATTATTGTTCGGTAAAATCATCACGAGTCATCCCCTTCACTGTTCTTATTAAAATGTCGTACAAACTTCATTGTAACAGCTATCGAGATTCAACATTTTGTTTATTTTTTTTAAATATCTTGTCTATTATGGTTTAAAACTTATAAGTTTACTTTACTCAAATTAGACTTTAGATATTGCAAGCAAGGTCATAAAACAAATTTAATTATTATTTTTCCAATTATAAAAAAATAATTGCGAATCTGATACTTTCTAATAATTATGCTATTAAAGCTTATTAGAGGTGAGGTTGTAGAAAAGGTAGTTTTACTTAAAATTGTTATCAGTTAAAACTAACATTTGACCGTATCGTTTATCTAAGTAAGTCATCAAAATGTAATAATGATAAAACATATTAAAAAAATAAAGGCTGAAAGAAATAATTAAATAAAACATCAAGTTAACACTTAGTTAAATTCGTTTTACTCTCTCCTTTATGAATCTCTTTTACTGTCGGCACTACAAACATATAACTTATGTCGAAATCAAGGTCAGTCATGGTTGTTAGATTTTATTATATTAATAATTATTATTCAATAAAACGGGTGCTATCTTCATATACTAGTCTTCATATATTATTGACTGGCATCAATATAAATTAAAGTCAGATTTCGAGATGGATTTATATCCTCATTCCACGATGACAATTTTATTTGCATCCGCATATTTCTATGAAAATTATTCCAGTAGCCCACATAAACAACATTGACGTATATAAATAAAATGATACAGGTAATGGAAAACTTTTTCCCGAAACCGATAAATTAGTCTAACTATCCTGGTATGCTTTCCACTTGCATAGTATGCGTCATATACCTAAGCTGTCAAAGCAATGCGTGCAACAGCGCATACGTCTACGCAAAGTATTAATTAAGTAATACCTAAAAGTTGCGAATGTTGAGTATACTCGTACATCATAAATGAAGGAGAGGCTGCATAGGAGTGCGTGCGTTATTGCGTACAACACAGCATACATGCACTATATTACCAACGACCATGAGCATAGTGTACGAGAGTTAGGGAATTTCTACCAAAACGGCAAGGCTTCGAAGTCACTGGCAGGCATTAAATGTTAGTACATTTAACGCAGGTAGCACTTAAGTAGCTGTGAAGCTCGTGATAGCC
The DNA here is from genome assembly GCF_905333055.1 of Maniola jurtina. Taxonomy (NCBI): domain Eukaryota; kingdom Metazoa; phylum Arthropoda; class Insecta; order Lepidoptera; family Nymphalidae; genus Maniola; species Maniola jurtina. The sequence continues at coordinate 11,149,047 of NC_060030.1, forward strand.
TAGTGGTTAGAACGTCCGCCTCCTAATCTGAGGTCGGGGGTTCGATCCCGGGCTCGCACCACTAACGTTATGTGCGTTTTAAGCAATTAAATATCACTTGCTTTAACGGTGAAGTAAAACATCGTGAGGAAACCTGCATGCCTGAGAGTTCTCCATATTCTCAAAGGTGTGTGAAGTCTGCCAATCCACATTGGGGCAGCGTGGTGGACTATGGCCTAAACCCTTCTCACTGTGAGGAGACCCGTACTGTAGTGGGGCGGAAATGGGTTGATCAGGAGCACTAAAGAAGCTCTATTTTTCTTTGATTTTAAGTCACAATAGCTTAATATTTGAAATAATATCGTCGATTCTGAATCAAACCAAGAGGTGCTCATGTTCACTCTGCCATGAGTCTTACGCAAGTTTTTGAACTTGCAACCGTATAGTTAGATCTGTCAAAGGGTTACATAGGGTCCGTCCTTGTTACTATGTTGTTACTGAATTTGTTTGAATTAATACTATTTTACTGACGTCAAAATAGTAAAATTTACAACACAAGGCGTTTACAACTTCCTACTTCATACTGATTACATATTATATTAGATCAGAGTGACGTGCGTACGTTAATTTTGAGATAAGCATACAAGACTGACAAAATAACGACACACCTACCTGTTTAAAGTTCTTAAATTACAATATTTCTCTCGAGGAATTTGTATCCGTGAAACAGCCTATAAAATAATTAAGTTAATGGATTTTAATCTGCTCTATTAGAAAATAAGTCATAATAAATATACCCATTGATGATAAAGGACTCTAAAAACTAAATACCATTTATAGGGCTTTTATGTGATGAAAAAACTTATCCAAATGAAATTCCAAGCAAATAAATCCAAAGTGGGCGTCAATAACTTCATAAAAATTTGATTTTATTAACGAATAACGACTATCGTAAAGTGTGTAATAACTGCTCTTTTGTGTCATAATTGATTTATATATCCAATTACTTATAACGGAATAAGTATATAACCGAATCAATTTTTAATTCCCTGTTCGGTAAAATATTATGATATAATATAACAGCAAGATTTAAACTTATCCTTCCTTAATGTTTATGATTTGATAGCCCTTAATAAATATATTTCGATCTTTTGTCTCGGAATGAACAGTAGCGGATCTTTTCATAAAAATTTGAATAAAGATATAAACATTTTATTGTTTTACTGCTCGACACTGTTTTGATCGAAAGGATTAGGTAGGTATCTCTTTCACGTCTCTAAATTTTATGAGTACACGGTGTGAATTAATAAATATTAAAAAATAATGGGCATTGTATTTATTTTCCGTTACTTTTATTTAGGTTAACTAACTGTGATTCGATTAGTCAAACTATATGGTAATGAGACGAGATAAGTCTATGCACTAGAATTTTGTAAAAAGTAAACTATCGAGTTTCTTGACCATTCTTACGAGGCATACAGTGAACCTATCAGTTTGTTTGTTGAGGTTTGGATAGACTTGCAGGCGCACTATACATTTATTAAGTAGCTTTTCTACAATCCTAAGTCTGTCTGTTTATCTGTCTGTCTATTATCTTTTCATTGAACATCTGTTTGATGTTTGCTACATTCCAGAGACAGACATCGGTTACTTTAATCCTGGTAAATCAAAGAGTTCACGGGATTTTAAAAACCTAAATTCACACAGACGAAGTCACGAGCGTCATCTAGTAATGATATAATAAGTTTTTTTTTTTTTTATTGAAAATATTACAATAAAACTTAAAGCTAGCCTTATCTAATTACTATACAAAATAAGTTAATAGTAATTATACCTAATGAAATAAAACATAAATAGCAAACCAAAGTAGAGTTAGGATACGTAGGAGTGTCATGATCTTGCATTGATAACTACTCGTATAAGAGTCATACAGATGTCTAGATTAATCTTTTAGGATATAATTATGCAATTAACGTCAAATACATAAAATTTATGAGTATAATTAGTCATTGACTAAGTATAATGCAGTTTCACTGATGTAAAACTGTTTGTTTTAGGAGTTGAGAATGATAAGAGTGATATATAAAAGTAGTGATATATAAAAGTAAGTACCTATTTAGTATTATTTATGGCCTCTAATAATATAATATTGTCATGCTACTCGTGAACATATTTTGTAGCACTAAAAGAACTACCAATGCATTTTATTACCGGCTCTTAGGAATTTGATTCTCTGCCACTTCAATGTTTTGAGGAAACTCTATTGTACCTACTGAGTAAATGGTAGCAGTTCTACAACTTATTTCATCGCCATCTCAATCTATCTTGGCCTATGACAACTACTGAAGACGGGTTTTCTCTGAGAATGAGAAGGGCTTAGACATCACACTTTTTTGGAAACATTAAGGAGAACTCTAGGCATGCAAGTTACTTCACGATGTTTTCCTTCAGCGCTAAAACATAAAATATTATTTAGTTGCTTAATACGCACATAACACCTAAAAGTAAGAAATTGGTTAGTTGGCTAACAAACCAACCAACTTCTTACTTTTAGGTGCTCGAGATTGAACCCAGGACCTTTTGAATTGGAGACCGTTTTTATCACTAGACTATCACCGCATATACATTTACAAGTACGTGAAAGGAATTACCCAGAATAACTACAGGTGGAAGAAAACAAAGCATGCAATTAGGATGATTTTTTTTCTCTTACGTCAGAATATGCATTCACAGAATAGAAAACTGGGGTTAGTTCAAACAACTTTTCAGAAAACTCATTTCACAATAATTATTGACTTGTGAAGCGTGGATTCAAGGTACAGTCCGTTTATGAATAGTAATATAAATTTTCTTCTAGCTTAGGTCATCACGTCGCTAACCGAAAAAAGTAGTCGTAAAGGTCGCAGGATGTCGCTGACTTTTAAATCACAGGACCACTCCTTGAAGTCAATGGTCAAGGTCTGAAGCCAGTATTAGACTTTTTTGGGCTATGCGTAATTAAATAATTTTTATTATTGTTGTCATTCGTTCGAACAACTTTTACTACAAGTGTCAATTAAAAATTTATAAAACCCCCGACAAGTGAAGTTTACAGTAACTAGAAAAGAGCTGATAACTTTCACACGGCTGAACCGATTTTCTTGGATTATATATATATAGATAGCTAAGAACACTCTCGATATAACCACCTTTCAAACAAAAAACTAAATTAAAATCAGTTCATTAGTTTAGGAGCTACGATTCCACAGACAGATACACAGATGCACACGTCAAACTTATAACACCCCTTATCACCCGTTATCCTTTTCCGCCGGGAGCGTTATGAAAGCGATAGCAGTACATTTAGACCCGTCATTTTGGATTCTATTTGAGAATTTGTACAACAGAAATTACCATATAGCGCGCCCAACTAATAGGGTTTTGCCAAAACGCATTATGTGATGTTTATCCACAACATGTTGGAAATAATGTAAGTTCCCTCAAAACGACTCATTCAGGCTTGCAAACACTGAGCAAACGGTACTTACTGTCCACTTAATAGCCTACCGATTGAAATCCTTTTGGGTCAGACAATATTGTATGTGAGGTAATATTATGTTCCGTTGAAAAAAATTCCTTTGCCCTACTTTAATCCACTAAAGAACAGACCCAAATTATGTTTCTATTTGCCTTGGTTTCTGAAAAGATAAAAATCAATAAATACTAGTCAAGTGCGTATTAAATATCCAACTTAGAATTTAGAATATCTAACAGTTATAAATATGCTAACCAACAGTGTTACCGTAGAAAAATTAGTCGATTCGCTTGTCGGAGCTAATCTAAATTCTTATTTACAATTTTTTTATTATTATTTCATTTAGAACTACATACTTTACAGGTATGAGAAGTGTCGGTGTGTATAATTTGCCAAAGTCTTTTTAACTTAAAGTTACTTTTAATTTAACTTACCTTCTCTAGAGTTAAGTTTTCGTAAATTTTTGCACTATAAGAGTATGTCGGTTACACAATTTATGAATCAAGTTCCACATTCCTTGCATATCATCTTTATCTTTCGAAAATGATATTATTTTCGGAGCTGTGAAGGATTTTAATGCGATTAATGTAGGTTTTAGTACTTTTTACCGATACTTTGACATTAACCGAGTTAAAGAGACCTCTGGGCAAAGTTTACGACTCTTATCCATATCGGTATTTGGGTGATCTGTGCAAAATATTCGCGGTAGGTAGGTATCAGCTGTGGTATAGCTGTAGTACAGGTATGTATGTATAAACAAGGGTTCCTCAAATCTCTATAACAAACAAATATTTATTTTAGCACTTATAGGGGTTAACGCTGTAATGTAATATTCAAATTATGAATTTCAAGTGGTTTATTTAGTAAACATTACAAAGCATTTATGAAAAAAGCAATGACAGCCTAAAATGAAATGAAATGAAAGCCTGGAAAAAGGATTCTTTATGGGAGGATTCTGACATTAGTTCTTGTCTATAATCTAGACAAGAAACAAGGCCAGATTTTTCAAGCTTTGAATATAATATAATACTATTGGTCATATACATTCATCTGTAAAACCCACTCATTAGGATTTTGTAGCAAGGTATTTCCTCATACATTTAAATAATTAAAAAGAAAATTCTTGACTCACTGGCTGACTCATCATCGCTCAGCCCCAACCCTTGGACTTAGAAAGCTTAAATGTTGCACAGAGATTCCCTTAATAATCTAGACAAGGAATAAGGCCAGAAATTAATTCCCACTAATCCCACGGGATATGAAATAAGTAAGGGACTTATATTTTCGCCGAGTAAAGCCGCGAACTATACCAAGTATTTGATAAAAAGACTGTATACTGAAAGAATATGAAGTAGGCAATTGCAATGATAGTTTCCAATAAAAAACAAGGACGGACCTACGATTTATTTTAATTATTAGGTATCTATAATGTCTTTTAAAAATACGTCGACTAAATACGTGAGTAAAGCCGTAACAATCTATACTTATCATTTAAATAAATCAAAATCTTGTCGTTTAAAGTTTGTGACAAAATGGCCATTAAACAAGTTACAGCCTATAATGAGTCATGCTTTAGTTTTAATATATGAGTAACGATCGAATACGGTAACATTTGAACTCTATGATTCACTATCCGCAGCCAAAAAATTTGAATGCAATCACTGATTTTTAGGTATAAACCATTGCAAGTAATAAATTAGACAATTTAGGGTTAAATCGCACGAGAGCTTTTTTAACGTCCGTTAAAAAAGCGTTCAAATAGAACAAATACATTCCCAAGTATCTGTTCACACGTCCATGCTTTTTATCGCGCGATTTGTATTGTCAGCGCAACGCCGGGTTTTAACGCAACGTTTTTATAACGCTCGTGCGAATTAGGGCTTAAACTGTCTATACTAATTAATAATAATGAAGAATTATACCTAGTCAAAATTTTTGTTGTCTTTTAGCTCTCTCACCCATTCTACGAGGTAACATTTGAGACGGTAAACCAACATTTTTTTAGCTCTTAGGTTCAGGCAGCTCGACCCTGAAAAAAATGCTTTTATTCCAAAATTTTAATATGCTTTTATTGTTTTTTATGACTATGCTCAATTTCACAGCTCTGATTATTATTTTATTATAAAAATGGTTGTGACACACAGACAGATGGATAGATAATATTAGATAGAGAGAAATTATAGCCTGCCTGCTTACTACTTATTGACCAAAAACATTTGTACGAGTAGGTACGAGTATGATTGGACGCAAGAACGTGAAGTGGGTCAAATATAAATATAAAAAATATGATCTTTGGCACAATATTCAATACTTACTTTCAACCAAGTGGAATTCCTGATCGTTATTGTCCATAAGAATAAGAAATAAAAATATTATTACGATTCCTATAAGGCGACTAAAAGGTGTCGATAAGTGGTGCCCCCAAAGGCTTCATTGTAGCGGTTGTTCAAAATCTGTTTACTCATCGTCGGTTCGCCTTTTCCCAACTGTTGAGAAAGCTCTTTGAGGTTAAATAATATGTTTTTGTGTATTTAAATGGACTTATATATAAATTAGTATAAATACTTAGTAAGTTAGTCATCTACAAGGATGGTAACCTCAACAAATGCTTAATAGATTTTATTTCAGTTTTCGACAATATATAGAGCGACACCAAGAGCAGATTCCAGTAAATTTTTAGGATTCTTTAGTAAAACAAAGGACCATTATAGTTTTATCCAGTTCATTTGCGAGTAACATTTAATGTTTTTAAACACACATAACTCCGAAAAGTTAGATATGTGCGTGCCCGGGATCGAACCCCCGATCTCCCGAATAGGAGGCGGACCCCTAACCACTAGGCTATCACGGCTCTTTTGATCGACCTTTATAATTAGCTACTCATGCAAAGCCGATGTCAGTCATCAACTTTAGAAATTAAGTAAATAAACGCTAAGAATTTAATATTGATAGCAAGTTCAGAATAACAATAGATTACGAACAACGCGTTCATGTTATTTTATTAAACCAAACGTACTATATCTAAAGGAAAATACAGAGAATCCAAACATTATAGCAAAAATAATAATTATTATTAGGAAATGATAACAGCTTCGACGTAACATAATATTATTTTGTCGTATATTCCCACAGTCAGTTACCTATCACTAACACGAAACAAATTAACATCGAAAATCTCGGAACACTTGAAATAATAGCCCGGTGAAATACTTCATAATTATTACTATCCACATAATTGCAATCAAACATAATTAATTCTATAATAATAATAAAAATACTAGCTTATTTATTTAATCGTAATCAACAGCGTTCGAAAAATATTATTATAATCTTAACCTAGGTTTTCCATAAACTGGCGACAAGAGATTACTTAACATTAAAAGTAAATACTTTAACAGAATTTTGAAAATCGGGAATGGAGTGGCATTTCTGAAAACCCCGAAATACGTAATATTTCTTCAATTTAAACCAAAAGCCCAAACATTATTTTCTTAAATAAAACTTGATAAATATCGGCCTATCATAAACATACTTTCATCCCCTATTTTTCCAAAAAATCGTTTCTTAGTGAGTGCTTACGTTATATCGAAATCCATACTATTAATATAATAAATGCGAAAGTGTGTCTGTCTGTCTGCTACCTTTTCACGGCCCAACGACGATACCAATTCTGACGAAATTAGGTACAGGGTTAGCTTATATCTCGGGGACGGACATAGGCTAGGTACTTTTTATCCCGGAAAATCACTTCCCAAAAACCCATCCGCTTAACCGATTTGTATGTTTGGTACCGAGGTAGCTTGCGTCTCTGTAATTCACTTAAGCAACTTTTTATCCCGGATAATTAAACAGTTTCCACGTATTCTTTAAAACCTAAATCCACGCGGACGAAGTCGCGGGCATCCTCTAGTTATAATATAAATAACAGAAAGCCCTAAGTTTCAAACCTAGAACTTACACTGTCATTTTAAGTTACTAATCCCAGCGCATGTGGCTGTGTATTGATATATCAGTCAGTTAGTCAGGACAAATCTTTTTATGTGTACCTATGTACCTAGGCCAGACCTAGGTATACCTACTTATGGATTTTGTATATATATTTTGTATATTATATACTACTGCTTAAACTAATATCTTGTTTAAACGTAGGTAAAAGACACTGTTATCTGTATGAAATCGATGTCACGATAAAAATAATGAATGAAGATTCAATATAATCTTTATGTTACATCTCGACGATCATCAAAAAACCGTTCAGCGTTACTGCCATTACCCAGTTATTAAAATAGGCGCCATTATTCAATATCAATACCCTTTTTAATTTACCGCTATCGGTTAATGCGGCACTTATTCATGCTGTACCTACTTTACACGGAAATTAAGGTGTATTCACCTAACTGTGTGTCCTAAATCAATCAATCCATTGCCGTGCCATTATAATGGCAAAAAGTACAACGGTATACCAAAAGGAGCTGGTCATTTTGCCAGGTCGTACCTGATTAGTATTACGTGCCTATATTTTTTGTGTATTAAATCTAGCGCAAGGCGGTAAATGATTATAATCATAACAGGATACAGTACACTTTTGTGATTGTAGACGTTCAAAGGAAAGTGGAAAGGGCATACTAAAGATATACGATGTCTATTCACGCTTTTTTATCAATGACAGCTTCGGCACTTTAATTTTGTAAATTCACGTGATCATTAGAGACGATGCGGTCTCAGTAGAATTTGCTTATCTTAATGATGTAAGTAGGTATTGCTGTTTTAAGTACATATAAGATAATCTCTCTAACTGGTCATTATGATCGTCGACCGATAGACGTCCAATGCTGCACATACCTAGGTATGTTGTAGAGATTCTCCACATACCACGGTCTTGTGCCGCCTTGATCCAGCGGCGCCCTGCGACTCATTTAATGTTTTTTAGCCACCTATCCAGTCTGCCATCGCTGCGGTTAGCAAGGTGGTCCCTAATTGGTATTAAAGGAGAATCATGCCCAAAACCATTAAGTATATTTATCTGATCGTACCAGAACTTTTAAATGCTTGGTAAAGCTATCTTATTGATGTAAATTGGATATGTTGTAGTTCAGATCATAAAAAATTTGCTAACATATCAATTGTAAATACCTAAGTACTTGATATTATGAAATCACAGGTCCACACTTTAGAAAGAACTTAGCATCAAAATCGACAGTTTGAAAAATCACAACAACATTATGTGTGGTTAAAATTACTTAGAACTGTAATTAGCTTATTTTATCGATATCATCTATGGCATTTGTTTAACAAACTCTCTATCTGAGCTTGTAAAAAAAAGTTTTTGGAATAAGTAGGTACAGGAAATCCCTGTTAACACAATATTATAACAGGTCTGATGTAGGTAAACGCAAACCAAATGCGTAAAATACGTCTTATTAGGAATTATCCTCGTTAGATATCATTTAAAACAATTTGTTCTAAGAAACACACTCATGTTGGTACACCTTCAGTCATAACACCTTCGCCTGCGTTATATAAAACAATAATATCCAGTATTTATCACCGTGCCTGACAACCGGCGCCAAGGCAATGTTCCTCCGCGTCACAATGAATAACCCAATATGGAATCTTCCTAGAAATTTAAAATATTTACCACATATTTTATTAGAAATATTTATGACAAACCAATTCATTAGAACGATAATTTTCGTATAATTTACGGATATAATTTGAATTTATTAATTAGCTATTTCCGAATATTATGATAAGACAAGACAAATACGTAATAGTGGACCTCATAGTTTATCAAGAACAAACTACAACATTGTTTATTTATACTAACTTTATATGATAATATAGTGATTTGTAGTTTTTATGTCTCAATACAGCGACATAATAGTAATGGATTTTGCAAGTTCGACCCCTAAATCGATCTATATACATACATAATAGGATATTACCTATTCCAATATTATGAATAAATGCATAAACACTAATAAATAATTACTTATTAGTTGATACACTACAAAATATAGTACTAGGTCTAGTGTTGAAACTTGAAAATGAAATCAAAAAATGTAGCCAAGATGCGAATATAATATGTATAGGACTTAGTAAAAAAAAATGCCACCTATTTGCTTCTTGTGTACTTTTCGATACCATCCACTGTCTTCATATTATGTGTTTTGAAGTAACTATTTTCATTAATACATACGTTCTCTGACAGACGGATAGATAGACAGACAGACGAACAGACAAAGTATAAATTGACCCAAGTTTCGGGGATCTGAATAATTATTCAAACACCTGTGTATGAGCTTGGAGTCATGAAACGACCTTGAAATCTTCTATTAAATTTATTCAACAATATTTATATTCAATACCTTTCACTACACCTATAAAATATACACACCTTTCATCAATGGCATTATTTAAATAAATATTTGAGATCAATTTAAATAAAAAAGCAGTAATTAATTAGAATTACGTGTCATTTGTCATATTAGGCTACTTTATATGCGAATAAATCTAACAGTGATTTATTAGTGTAATGTTAATAAATCTTTTGGAAGAAATTGAGCGCCAGCTACTAGGGAGAGTGCCAAATATGTAGTTCCGTGGGCAAACCCAAACATTAGGAGATATCCTGTTTCTGTATAATAAATAATGTGCTTTTTTACAAGGTCGTGCTAGTTTTGTGAATGCAAAAATTTACATCAACATTCTTTTATTGGCATTGTAAAAGGTGTTAGTTTTCGGAATATCACCTTTATTGTTACGATTATTGGTTTTGATTTCTGTAATAAAATTTTTTCTTATGTTTTCACTATAGGTAATTTATAGCATTACCCATATAAGATATTCAGTTCTATATTCACTCACACTAATATTATAATCCGTAAGAACTGTGTTTGTTTTAGAATTATTAATAAACTTGAAACCAATTTGAATTTTTATATGAATGAAAATAAAGAATGCTGTACTCGTTACAAATTATTATTATAATTATTCAACCCGCTGCACTTTTCCCAATCTTACTTAGATTCTAGTTTTATCTTATTAAAATTTCTCGAAGTGATATTATAAGAGAATTCCTATAAATTACCAGTAACAATTATTTATTTCTTTTCAACAGAAAAGTTAAAGAAATTCGGTCATTTTATTAACCATATATTTTCGTTAATAAATTAGATGTATGTAAGCATTTCCTCATTCCATGACATGCTCAAAAAATATAAAGACATTTTAATGCCCACTGAGGAATTCCCTTTGCCAAAAAACACCTTGAGTCATTGTATAAAAATATTTATATCTACTTACTTATTCGGAATTGTTTCTTAAAATATAACGTAAACTGATATTTTCAGAATTTAAACTTTTGTACTTCCTGCGAATAAAGTTAACCGTTACGTCTAATTCTTTTTAAAATATGTTGTTGTTATCGAAATACATGCGTAATAACTTACTAGGTTTGATGCCAGCGACTTCGTTCATGTGGATTAAGAATTTTACAAATCTTATTGGAACTCCTGAATTTTCCAGGATAAAAAGCACCTTTTGGTGTGCTAGCATCTTTCAACTGCTAAATGGGATTACTGATAGTATACACACACACGTCCTAGTTCGCTCTCTGGCAGTTTCTAGGAGTCTAGGCTTTGGGTGGTTCTATGGACTCTCTGATGACGCTTGATAATGACTTAGCTTGTAAAATATGTGAGAAGTTAAATAAAAGTATATTGACGTGTTTTAATCTGAGTTTACCTTTAACAGTACCAAGATTTTTTAAGAAACTCGTGGGACCACTTTGATTTCCCGAAACCTAAAGTAGCCTAAATCCTTCCCAGGGTTGTAAGCTATCTCTGTAAGTATCTACAAAAAATTAAAATCGGCTATACGGATAAGCTATAAAAAATATCAGATAAACACACTATCGCATTTATAATATTATTATAAGTGTGAAGACGTATGGATTTACTTTATTCTTATATTCCATTTTTAACCCCCGACCCAAAAAAAGGGGTATTATAAGTTTGACGTGTGTATCTGTGTATCTGTCTGTGGCATCGTAGCTCCTAAACGAATGAACCGATTTTAATTTTGGTTTTTTTTTGTTTGAAAGGTGGCTTGATTGAGAGTGTTCTTAGCTATAATAATCCAAGAAAATTGGTTCAGCAGTTTGAAAGTTATCAGCTATTTTCTAGTTACTGTAACCTTCACTTGTCGGGGATGTTATAAATTTTTAATTTACACTTGTTTCAAAAAACTTTCATAATGCAAATAAGAATGTAGGTACGCTTGCGTGGGTTAGAAATCTAAAAAAATTGTTAAATGGTGTCGTTAGAACATCCATATTCCATACCCCAATAAAGTCAATCCGATCGACAATGGTTTGGTATGCAGAGATAAAAAATTTACGTAGGCCGCCCGTCTGTGTGCGTGTATAATGTGACGCAGAAGATCGCGCGTGTGTTCTTGTTCCCGCAAAGAGATGAACCGATGTAGCAAATGTATAAAAGCGACGCGTCGATTTCGAAATCAACATAATGTTTTGAAATCCTCTAAGGAGTGAACACACGAGTTAGTGAACAGAGTTCCGCATAGTGATCGCTATTGCAGTGCAAGTGATTGAACTGTAACGTTTTTCAGTGATAACATTTTTTGGCAAGCGAAATTTAAAGTGCATTCAGGATGAACTCTTACGTGGTAATTTTTAAATTTTCTTTAAAACTCGAGTTTTCAATTTATTTGTTTTATACCTCTTAAAAAATTATTACTACCGAATTTTTATTTAGTAAATAAATATAATAATATTATTTAAATTTTTTTTATGAAACTGTTTATCAAATATAATCAAAATACAGATATTTATGAATATTTCAACAAAAATCATATTATAACTAATTTATTTATTTGATTTATACTAAGCTACAAACAATTTCGAACGTTTATTTTGTCAATATTAATTTAAATTCACGTACTTACCTATACTTTAAAATATAGAAATGGTGTCTTAATACGTTACATAAACCATACTTTCATCATCTATATAAATTTAAAAAATCTTTTATCGATTTACATGAAATATCAATGCAATTATTATTATCAATGTTTGTTTACAGCTCGCTCTTGCCCTATGCGTATGCGCAGCCGCCGGTTCACCTATTGAAGACGGCAAATGGCATCCCTATAAATATGGAGACGATGGCAAGTAAGTAAATGTCACCCGTTTATGCATCATTGCACATTATAATAAATTCCTTACTAATGTAAGCTATTTATTATAAAAGCTGCCTACAGTAAACATTAAAAATACCTTAACGATAATTTACACCCGGGAATGTTAGAAGTTCGACTTCCTAGATTTATCATGGAGACTATAATACTGAATAACACTACTGAATCTTGAAAGAAGTTAGACTATTCACAAGAAAGATCTTAGAAATTAAATAATCTTCCTATTTGAATTAATAAATAGGTACATAGATTGTTTCATAAGTCACATAATAGGAAGCAAATGAACGCAGTATGTACTTAAATATTTAACTCTTGATTATTAATAATTATTTTATTTTATTATTTCTATCATCATGAAGGCTCATTCATGCAGGAAAGGACCAACCTGGAATGTTAGTCACATCAAGGAACATCCACTAATACATACTTCCTAACATAGGAAATAAATGCTTATAAACTGTTTTTCTATTCCAGGTACATTCCAACAGACGAAGGCAAATACATTCACATCCCCAACCCGTACTTACACATGGACAACCCTTACGACGGAGGTTTCGGCCCCTACTCACACGACTATGAACCATACGTGGAGGCTGCATCCCAAGATATATACAGACATGTGCTAACACCGCCTCATGAGAAAAACCCTTACTACAAGGATGGATATTACAAGAACAACGGCATCAAAATCCTTAAACAGAAACATCACTATGATGAGGACAAATACGATTTTGTGTAAGTACCTACCCTATTTATTTTCAAAAATTATGTAAGAGTTTCTTACCGGCTCTTTTCTATGGAATCTGAGCCCAAGAGTCTTGATATAATAACATTTTAATATCGGGCCATAAGTTAGTATATATGAAACAAATATTTTTGAATTTGATGCACATTGCACAAATCGGGTGAACCTTTACACCTCTTTCTGATTCGTATTCCTCATTCTTCAGGGTCATGACCCCTTATCAGATAATGGTAGGAGTTTTTAAAATAATAATGTGGTGGGCTTACAGCTCCTACCGAATTCTTACAAACTACAAGAGCTTAGTGTCTGACTTTGATCTCAGTTAATTAGAAACGCATTCCAATTTAAAGTATCCTTGTAAAATCAGGTTCTGTTCTTGTTATCTAAATTGATATTAGTCAATTCTAGAAGCATCACTTAATGCATTCCAACAGATATTAAAAAATTATACGGTAGTGCCACAGCATACTAAAGTTTGAACTTTGAATAGCTTAAAATATTCCTGATATAATTTCGTGGTTGAATTTTCAAATCTTTAAATTTAAAACATCGAAAAATTATAAAATATCATTGAAATATTATGTAAAAAATTATGAAAATCTTAACTATTATTTTTACTGAAAAAATCATATTTAAATATTAAATATTGTTAATGTTACAAAGAGGATTTCTATGGGCAAAAAAGCATGTAAAACTGGACTATTACAATTTATTACTCTATTTCCTTATGGTCAACTGCTACTATGGGGTGAACAGCATTCTTGACATCACATAAACGATTTGCCGCTACATCAGTCATTAACATACAAAGTATTTACTAAATTTATAGATTCGTGTCGCCATAACAATATTGACCTTGCATTTGAATTCTAGGCTTAATAACATCGTCATTAACAAAGTATTAATTAAAAAATCAGTTCGCTATGTTTGCAAAATAGATCGAAAAGCGGTTTTTCAAAAAGTTAGTGATGCAATGTTATAATATGTCACAAAAAATGTTAACCATTTCATTAAATATCCTATGTCAATGCCCAATTTTGGTGCGAGTCGTCTAGCCAATATTATAATTTACTAATTAATCAGTAACATATCAAGATGCTAATTTGCTAGTGTGGAATTTTTAACATCATAGTTATGAATGTAACAGAAGCAATTTTTATAAAAACATGACCTTAAGGACGTTGAATAATAATAATAATTAGCAAGTTGCGGAGGAATTTGACGTAATTAAATTTGATTCAGATTAACAGTGACCTCTATAAATCAGTATTTTATTTAATTGCCAAAATATAATAAACTTTAAGAAAATTGTATGATATTCAAAGACACTGAAATATTTATATCAGGGGGAGTAAAAGCAGCTCAGTAAACGGTTTCAAATAAATGAAATAAGTAATTAATTTATGCATACAAAACACTGTAGATATTTTAACAATGATTTTTTTAATAAAAAATCAATGGAATCAATCAATCAATGGATCAATGGAAAACCTGTTGAATTTGTTAATATTCTATTCACTAAAAGAGTGTTAAACTTGATTATAATTACGAAGAGAATTCTGTTATCCCAAAAAGCTTTATTATTTAAATTTATTTACCAAAAGCAACATGCAATAATTGTCTGGATTGAAATAACAAAGAAGGTTGCACAAAAGATTAAATAAGAATTTGTGACATGTTTAAAAATATAACGTTTTAGTTATTATGTTTGTATATAAACATAGTCATGATATAGGTATATCCGTATAACGTATCTCATATCGGAACAAATATTACTTGTCGGAACAAAAAATTTGGCCTTGACCAAGTATAACATTTCGACGTTCAAACACCTTTTGCGTACTGTGGTCAGAGTTCAAAATCATTCGTATTCATTTATGACATTATATCGACATTACTAATAGATAACATATACCACTGTATCGCACAGTAGATTGATGTACCGTATACATATTTATTATATTGAATTAGTAAAAATAAAGAGTCCTTAAAACAATTTTTATTTAAAAAAATCTTTTAACTGTAAATATCATAATATACCTAATTAGCACTTGTTTAAGCTAACTCAACTCATTTAAAATGTTAGTAATTTATTATACCTACAAAAGATTACTAAGGTAATAAATATTGATTGAAACAACTATAAGTAGGTACCTTAAAAAAAAATTAATAGCTGAATTTTCCGCCAGCGCTTCTTCCGAACTAGTGTTAGAGTCGTGACCTAACTTAAGCGACTGTAGAGTTGGTCTTCATGACTTCAGTGTGCATTTGTATGAAGTAAAATTTTCTTTTTTTTTTCAGTTTTGAAACTGAAAACAAAATTCGTGCCAAAGAAAATGCTGTTTTGAAGAACCCAAACACGATCGACGAAGGCATCGCGTCAAAGGGCTTCTACGAATACATCGGACCTGATGGATTCATGTACAGAGTCGACTACACCGCTGACGAGAACGGTTTCCGTCCCAAACTGAGGAGGATAGAAACCCCCTACTCCGGAAAATGGGTGCTAGAAAAGGTCAACTAAAAAAATTGCTCATGGTACCAAAAAACGAAATATTTCCTAACAATTTCCTCAAAGAAATCAGTATTTTGATTAAGTAGATACCTAAAGCAATTTTCATGCATTGACTTATTCAATCCACCAGTCACGAACGAAGTTATGTCACGACTATGACATTTCAATATTGCCTGAATTATTCGGAAAAACAGTTTTTCGGTAACATTTTCGAACGAATAGACATTAATTATTATTATTACCTAATGAGTTAATACTCCAAAGTTGTACAAAGAAATTTTAAATTCGGACATGTTCCTGACGTGGCGAATTTTTATGTCTGCTTAGAATATTTTAATTTATACCATAGTTTTAAGTACTTAGTAAAGTGAAATCGAATTTAGATACTTATTTATGAATTGTGATAATAAATTTATGTTTCATGTAAAATTTCTTTTTATTCCTCGTAATAATAATATTATACTGTTGTATTTCTTAGCTATTACCTACCTATCCTGAAAATTCTTTCTAGACTGGCGAAGATAGACTTTTCTTAGAACATGTGAACATAAAAATGTTTTTGATATATTCAGCTCGTTCTTTTGTATTTTTTGCACACATTATTCAGAAAGTTCTTACAAGATCCACTAAAATAAGCTTTCATCGGAACGAAAAAAATTAAACATTAGCATTAAAATATTCGAAGATACAAAAGTTCACTGACTGGTTCATATTTTTTTTTTATTAATAGAATGTTTTCGATTTACCGAACAAAATAATTCTTTACAAAGAATTGCGAGTAAAATAAGTACTCTACCTACATTTTTAGTTGTTTTACTGAATGTACTATTCAAAATAAAACCATTATCTTACACCAATAAAATAAAAACACCAATAATAAAAATGTTACGCCATAAACATTTTTCATGACATGAAGATAAAAAAGCTTCGGTATTTCTACACCACAGATACACTCAATATTTCTCCACTTACAAGTTTTATCTTATTACCTAATTTCTGGGTTTTCAATAGTTAATCTAATAAATTAATAATTTCTAGCCTTTCTTCATTTGGTAATTTTGTATTTGCTTCTTCGAATAATTCTTGGAATCCTCAAAATACCCAACAGTTATATACTAAGTTTTATTCCAATACTTAAAAACAACTTAAACTTGCGTGGAAATTTACAACCAAAGTCAAAAATTAAATCGCATTTAAATACTTTTATCATTTAAATCGCACCAACTTAACCTTTCAAGAACATTGTCGATCCGATATGCAAACGACAAACAACGAAACGCCTACAACGTTTAATTCAATGAAAATATTTTCGAAATGTCATCGACAAATGGTTTAGGTACACACATCAAAAAATGTTTCTCGACTTTTTCATTGGTGTAAGTATATTTAATATGCTAAAATATAATAAGCTAACAGGCTATAGTAAATTGACCTAGATAATTATGTCAAACTTGGTATACCAGAACGCTCGCTCTAAATGTTGAATGTTGAAGTCCACAGTAAGGAGCAGACCCCGCCGTAGAAAACGCAGTAGGTATTAGGAGCACCCCGCTATGCTAACGGACAGTCCCAAGTAATTCGCTGAAAGCTGTTGGATACAGGTGGTAAAGAATCGTTTTCAGTGAAGACTATAATGCGTCCAGTAGTGGACGTCTATCGGTTGAAACGACGAAGACGATAGTGGAACAAACGTCCAAATAAGTTATCTTTGCTCTGACAATAAACAAGCTTCGAATGTAAGATCGTAAAGTCATACGTATGTGTATTAGGGCAAATGGCAAGGAATTCGGTGAAATTGTTTTGGCTCAAGATTGTGGAGGCTTTTATAAAGATGGGGTACGTTGACCGAGAGCAACTGCCAAGTGGCCGGCGCCACTGTGGCCGACGCAATGCGATCCTGCCGGGTGGTGCACTGCGTACTGTCTTATCTCAACGCTTCTTTGCCATTGATATACGACACCCCAGATACGGCCATGCGAAAATGACCTACGACGCCCAATACACTATCTTTTGTGAAAATTTCAAGCAAAAAGTGATAATATTAACAGTAATTTTCAGAATTTCTAGTAGTAATTAAATATATCATATTATAATTAATAGTAAATACATATATCAAGTCATATTCAAGCAAACGCTGAAAATAACACCTATCGGGGATACACATATCCTCAAAATTCAATGATACAAATGGCAATCGGCAGCGGTTCTACTCAAATTTTAATTGAAATAATAAACCTTGTATTTCGATTTGATTGGTTTCGATACATAGCAGTTTTGCAAAAATAAACCCTAATGCAAGTATATATAACACTTTAAGGGTAATATTTTGAGAAAAATAATGTATCTAAGGTTTTCATATCAACGCTCTTCACCCAAATAACTTACGACCGTTACGATACATTCCATTGCCAAATAGGTCCAACCCATTCCATTATTATTTTCCCAACCAGTTCCCTGAACTTTTTTACGGCGCTAACGGGAACTGGGGCGTAAATTAAGGAATTACCACTCGCTGATCTTAACTGCCAATTTCGGTGCATCGACCCGAATATTTTCAAGGCAGGAACAGATACAAAACGTGGCGACAGTGATTCGCGTCGGAAACATTACCTACGGTAGGATGTCACACAAAATGCGTGCATAAGCTGCAATGCAATTTTGGTTGGAAGCTGGCTTTCTTCCCATACAACTGCTATCTGCGCTGGTAGTTCCATGTTTTTAATTTATTTTATTTTCCTACTCCACTATTACAATTACAGGGTTCCCCTAGTTTGATAACGGCATATTAACAAATAATTAAATTAGATAACTAAGATAGAATAACAAATAGGATACGATAGCCCAACGGTTGAGGAGTGGACGGAATTCCCGTTGCATTATTGTCGTACCCATTCCTGGCACAAGCTTTATGCTTAATTGGAGGGGAAAGAGGAGTATTAGTCATGATTAGCATGGCTAATATTCTTTAAAAAAAAATATTTATAACTGTAGGTACGTGTAATAGTCATTTTACTGCCCGTGCTTGCGCCTAGCCTTATACAGTCCCTTGTATAACTTCTATGAGCCGATACGATACCGTCGCAGGTTTTGTGTGCCCAAGCCTCAAAGAAGGTCGTTCAGGAACAGCTATTAAGATCCAATGGCGTTGTGTTAGTGAGCTTAATAAGCTTAATCGGGGCATAAGAGCTAATGGAACTGAAATGCAAATTGTCTTCGATAACTATACTCACTAACATAATAGTTAAAGAGTGTACTCAAATATGAAAGGTACTACGTTCAAATCCCAAGCATTTATTCCACACATTATAAGGCCACACCTATTCGTAGCACAGAGTGGAGTGGAGAGAAGATCTGTTCAGTCGATCAGTCAGATTTTGAAAAGATGACGTCTTAATTTGTTGACGTCATCTGTTAACAATCTGATTAGTTGTCACCTTTCCTCACACACCACCACACATCACCTTTCCTCTCCGCCTAAGAGCGGTTCATCGAATCGGAATCCATGAAAATACGGATATAAAAAAATTCACATTTAGGTTTTGCCACTAAGAAACGATTTTCAATTCATTCATTCAAAGGGTAGAGTAAATCAACGAGTAAGTACGAGTAAATTCAAATAAATAAAAGGACATAAAAGTTAGTAAGTACCGTAAAAATTCCGAGTAGACTCGCTCAATTCAAAATACTCGTACAATCTAAGAAAAGTACAATTTTTTTCTTAGTTATTATAAAAACTCTATTACAGTGTTCTAAGCGGATAAATTGATAGAAAACGAGGTGCAATAACTAGCTTAGCTACACAAAGCTTGGTAAAGAAAAGCGATATAAATGTCCCACTAGATGCGGCGCTTCAAAGTTACAACATGTTCCAACTTCCAACAGACATCTGTGTCCGCACTTCTGTCAATTGTAATCCACTTTAGACGCAGTCAGTTTCTATGAATATAGATAAGTTAAAATATACTATAGTTACTAAATGCTAATACTTACTCAAACATGATAACGTTAATAATAATTTAGAGTTATCGCGTATCTCTCCATAATGTTCTCAAAGGCGTGTGAAATCTACCAAACCGCACTTGGCCAGCGTGGTGGACTATAGCCAAACCTTTCTCAGTCTGAAAGGAGACCTACTCAGTAGTGAGCCAGCGATAAGTTGTTATTAATGATGACGTGCAACTTTATTTTTACGAATGCTTTAATTTTTTTTTTAATTTTTAGGTTTTTTTACTATTTTTTTTTATTAGGTACGACTGACAATTTTTGTCCGGTGGGAGGCTTTAGCTGTTACTTGTAACCACTCTAAGCCGTGGCGCCAAGGGATTTTTATTCCGGTACGATATCGTGTAGAAACCAAAAAGGTACCTATGAGTTTAATAAAAACTGCCATATGCCTTCCAGGTTAGCCCGCTTCCATCTTAGACTGCATCATCAATTACCACTGGGTGAGATTGCAGTCAAGGGCTAACTTGTGTCGGAATAAAAAAATGTGCGGACACCCATGTTCCTTGGAACACTTTGATAACTCATAGTAACAACGGGTATCTAGTCTAGTGGAACATTTTATATCGCTGTCGAGAACGATTGCGGTTGCGAACGGCGGAAGGGAGGACGTTGGCGCCTGTTGGCTTAATTGGGCCCCGACCAACTTCTAAAAAATCCTTCTGTGTGGACGTGATGCGGCTAAGCGGAAAAGGATAATGTGAGACTACATAATTTTTGACTGTTTTTAGGGTTCCATATGTAACTCGCGATAAAAGTACCCATATTTGGCAAATACACAAACATTTCATTTCATTTCATTCATTTCAAAGCGGTGCAGTTAGTCAAGTGGTTAAAACGATGACCTAATCGTGGAGGGTAACTTTTTTGAGTTACGAGTATGTGCATTTCAAGCAATTTAATATCACTTGCTCTAATGGTGAAGAAAAATATTCTTAGGAAATGAAGAAACTGAGGATTACTTGCTTTAGCAGTGAAATACAATATCATGAGGAGAACTGCATACCTACCTGAGAGTTTTCTATAATAATAAATAAATAAATAAAATATATGAATAAATGTTGTTTTATTTGGGATCGTAGCGCAAAGACAGTACACAATACATAAACACAACCAAGACATACAGAAAAAACAAACCAAAAACATATACAAAAAAAGATCATAAATAGCTACTTAGTCCGAAAAGTATCCATGCATTATATTATTATTTTTACATTACGTTCTCACAATCCCAGCCAGCCAGCCATCCCATCCATCCAGCTGGGTGGACTATGGCCTAAACCCTTATCATTCAGTGAGGTCACCCAAGCTCAATAGTGAAATTAGTACTTACCTACATACTTGAATGAAAATTTAATGAACTGGCAGCCTTTTCTATCATTATATCCCATGCAAGAACTTGCCCTTAGAAACTATAGTGACAATTCGCAAATCTATGTCAATAGCCTACAAAGTGAGAAAGCTCTTCAGTTGAATCGTTTTATTAGGTTAAGCCTATTCTAGTGGATACTTTGATCCCATCCTACACCCAAGTCTGACTTTAGTTGAGGTTCTAATGTAACTTTTCAAGATAACGTACATCTGTCATTTAGTACCTACCTACGGAGATTAACTTTTGAAATGAAATCAAGATTTATTTACTTCATGTAGGATAACTAGTATATTTTTGCTATATCTGTGACTCTACCACCAGTTCAGAATGAAAATGCTACTGAGAAGAGCCGGCAAGAAACTAAGCAGTTCTCAAATCAATATGTATCAATAAAACTACACGATCTTGTGGGCAACTGAAAGCTCAACCGGTTGCTGTTACGCAACTTTGAAACTTTGTGTGCTTATAGCTTGTCAGTCTGTCTGTCTCTCTGTGTTATGCGCTGGCGGCAGCAGTCACCCATGTCTCTTATGTCTTCGACAAAGTGCCGCTCATATAGAAGAACATTTGCAGGATAACGTCATGATTTGATATCTCTATTTTCCATATTTTGCAGATCTATGCACAAGCCAGACTTGAAAGTTATACTCAAGGCTCTCAGAGCTCTGCAGTCCCCATTCACTGTAAACTACATATAAAAATTAGTTGCCCGTTCGAATGACTAGGTTATGATATTTTTGGTAGGTATAACTGATCAGCTATCTAAAGTTAAGTGTCAGCTATGGACGCAAAACGCAGAACTGAAGAAATAAAGACAAAAAACAAAGTTGTTAGCACGGTTGACGCAAACCCCACATCTGAAAGATGCTGCGTAGCAGATATAAGTGTAAATTAAAAATTTATAACACCCCCGACAAGTGAAGGTTACAGAAACTAGAAAAGAGCTGACAACTTTCAAACGGCTGAATCGATTTTCTTGAATTATAGTTAAGAACACTCTCGATCAAGCTACCTATCAAACAAAAAAAAACAAAATTAAAATTGGTTCATTACATACACAGATACACACGTAAAACTTATAACACCCCTCATTTTAGGTCGGTGTTAATAACTAGGTGTCAATCAAGGGACCAAATTAAAATATTTGCAATTGTGAAAACTAGATACGGCACCCTTTTCACTCAGATAAGCTCAGGCTTGACTACTGGTTTTTTCGACAAATTCGGGTGCGAGAAACTTTTTGACTGTATTTTCTCTCCCGCACGTATAGAGTTCGTAGTTAGTCTAACTTTATTAACTTTCGTAATAGATCTCTTATTTTTATTCCAACTCGAATTATGATAACTGTATTTTCCTTTCAGTATTTTTGATTTGTCACTAGTTGAATTGAGCGAGCAATGTATGCTTATTAATTAGGGAGACTCCAAGATTAATTGTATTATTTTAATGAGCAAACTGTACTGTATAATAATATTATAATTAATATTGTATCAGTTCAAGTTGCACAAGATATAAGTACGTTAGATAATATAGTATATATAAACAAAAAAAAAACTTCTAGTATTAAACACATATAGGTACTTAGTTTTAACAAGCCAGTGTTTTAATTATTCTGTTCCCTACATTCTCCGTTCACTCAATATTACTTTGTTACAAATTTTCCGGGCGGGAGAAAACTCAAATAACCACACACTTTTACGGCACATTAACAAAGCCCAACAAAACTCTATTTACCTTCCTGCAAATTGACCATCGAAAAACAATTCTTCCAGTTTAACCACATTGAAATAACATAAAAGTTTGCCTGCGAGCCTGGACCGATTCCAAATAAGGTAACTGTCGACGACATCCGCCGGGGCCAAGTGTGTATAAACCAGGCTTACCTTTGCGGCTTTCACAGTACTTATTTTAAGGGCATAAAGTCCAAAATGCTTTGTTTGACAATGTATACGCTAAGGGGAGACCAAATGCTCGCTTCCGGAGTCAGTGGCTACTCGTTGAGTTTTATAGGTAATGGATTGAATTTGTAAGTGATTATTTCTGCCTTTTGAGGTATGCACGCTTTTAAATGATGACTATATAAATCTTCTTTCGTAGAAAATTTTATCACAAGAATTCGAAGCCAAGATTTGTATTTATTCGTTCTTTAACAAGCTGATATCTGACCATGAGCTAATAAATTTCATATTATAAATGTACGTCACAGAAAATATCCTTTTACTGAGGAACAGTGATAGAGCCAATTACGTAAGACACCCTTCAACATCTTTATCTCTTTATACCAATAAGTGTGTAAAATAACAAAGTTTCGTAGCATTTGTAGCAAAACTAAAAAACTTTTAAGACCGCGTAACTTTGAAACCGAATATTTTAACAGAAATCTGGAAAACCACAGACATAGATATTAGTTTCTAGAATATGTCTGCAAAATTTCATGGACTTTGCTTTGGCTGCTTAATATTCAAATGAAATTGGAACTACGATTGTATGAAACGAGTAACGGAGAGAGCCCTCTTAAGCTGACTATGCTATAGATATAGTATTTTCCCTATTTTTCAGCAATTTGTCTCTTTTATTTTTATATATTTGGTTATCACTTCCTTGTGTTTTTGTAAAGATTTATTTTAATCTAAAGTTGAGTTCAACCCACTCAGCTATTACTCTACCTCGTTAAAAGTGTAGCAAAAAATTGTTTTAAATATATTATTGCCTATATATCACAAATCGACCTTCAAATGTTTTCTACCAAGAGATAACTTATTACAAGTTATTCGACTTCAGCGTATATGGAAGTTCCCGAGGATTCGGCCTACGCAAGAATTTTTACTTTTGTCCAAAAATAAATAATTTGTGTAACCGATGCACTCACTGAATCAGTGTGTTATGAACATTAATTTCAACTGTTTTGGTTATATAAGTGGCAATCTCAAGGATCTCGAAACAATAATATACTTTTTGAAAAGCATATTGAAGGGTTTTGTACTTGGAAATTACTCACAATAGTTCTAACGCTAAAATACTTTTCTTTCTTTAATCCGGACTTTATTGACCCACTCGATACAAATCTGAACATTTTTCCTGGCAAAACAGGCTTAAACTGTTCTAACTTGAGTCCAAAATTTCTGAGTTAGAGCACTAAAAATAACTCTTTAGTCTAAGTCATTTTGAAACAAAATGGTCGAAAACTGTGTTAAGTTTGAGTCCGAAATTCATGACTTCGATCAAAACGGCATAAATACAGCAAAGTTTCAACAGCTTTATTTCAGTTTTTGGCTTCTCCTGCAAATATTTCCTGCAATTACAACGGTTTTTTTGGCAGCTCCTCATCCTAAAATGACCCTAATGAGTAATTATTATTTATGCTTATTTGATTCCCATGTTTCTAAATTTTAATAAAGTGTAACTAAAAATGTATCCAAGGAAAAAGGATCCGTAGAAGTATGCTATTCACATCCAGTATAAATTCACTTAAGCTTAGCAGTGAATATAAAATCCAATACTTTCACAGCTGCTTTGGACGAGTGTCGCGATTCCCCTCCCCCATAACTACAATCGTAAAACTGATCTAACTCCCGTCTTGAGGGTAACGTATGCTAAAAAATGCAAACAGGAAAATTTAATGGTACGTGAAGTATACCAGGCAGCAGTAAAAATAAAACTCCCGGGATTGTTCCATATTTTGAAGCATAACCACTGTTTTCATAAGATTATTATAGGTTCCGTAACTTTGTAAGTGAACTAACTTTTTACGACTACAGAAAGTCGTTGGTGCAACTATTTCGTAAGAAACTTTTACCTAAAGCTTTTTTATATATAAACATAACAATTAGTGAACATATTGAAATAGTACGTTGACAAAATACAAAAAAAACTACGAATCAATCATTTTATTCTCAATCAGTTCAATCACAGCAATAAGGAAGTAAATAAAATACAAAATTGGAATCTAACTCCTCAAAATGCTATTTAGGTTGATATTCGCGCTAAATAAAGAATGCGAGAAAAAATATTACAAAATGATAAATAACTTGTTGAAAGATCCAACAAAGAAGTGAATAACGAAGTTCAGAGTTATAAATGAGGCTCAGTCAAACGCAACGATAAGGGTCAGTGTATAACAATGTTTCATATAAATGTTCTAAGCGATGATATCTTCTGGGCGATAGCCAAGTGCATGCAACCGCATGGCAAGACTGACCGATATTCCTCGAGTTCAGAACTAAGCAAAAACTTTGGGAAGGATAGATTTATATATTTATTTATGTATCAATCTAAATATAAAAGCAAAATGTGACTTACGGACTGACTAACTGACAGATATATCAATGCACAGAGCAAACTACTAAATGAATCGGACTGAAATACGGCATGCAGATAACTGTTATAACGTACACATCTGCTAAGAAAGGATTTTTGAAAATTCAATCCCTAAGGTTTTCCCTAAAAAAGAGTTTAGTAGTCCACCTGGATGAAGTTACGGGCATAAACTAGTTTTTAAACAAAAAGCTTCTACAAAAATCAACTTATGAAGGCTGCAATTCAAAAATTTAAAACTAAATGCGAATGCACATCGAGATCGACATGAGAATCAGTGGTAGGTCCATAAATGTAGGCACCATTGTGTACATTGCTTTAATATAACTTGAATCGCTTATTATTCTAAGCTATTGACTCGAACATGAAAATTGCGTTTAGTTTTGTTTATGTAGGGAAAAAAGGATGAGATATATGAGAGTTGGTAAAAGTAAAGACTTTATATTATATTATATTTTATTTGTTTGGACTCTTTTCAGAGAGATAAAATTAGAGTGAAAGTAATATCTTACTCAAAATTTGAACACTTGAAATACTGAAGGTCTTTTATTTTACGTTTGAGTTATATCAAATATTTTTGAGATGAGCTCATTAGCTTCATAAGTTCTATACTCGTTTTATCCTAAATCAAAAAGATAACGTATTATTTTGAAGCATTTCTGTATTATTTTGTACTAGCTGATGCCCGCGACTTCGTTCGCGTGGATGTAGGTTTTTAAAAATCCCGTGGGAACTCTTTGATTTTTCGGGATAAAAAGTAGCCTATGTGCTAATCCAGGGTATAATCTATCTCCATTCTAAATTTCAGCCCAATCCGTCCAGTAGTTTTTGCGTGAAGGAGTAACAAACATACACACACATACACACACACACACATACAAACTTTCGCCTTTATAATATTAGTGTGATGTGATTATAGGCACTGATGATTATTATAGGTCTTGACGATACCTCAAGACTTGGTGTTTTAAGTTCCTTCAAGCTATAAGTACCTACCTAATAAGATCGTGGACGTATTTTTTAGAATATCTACATTATGTGTATGGAAACTAGTTCAGTATGTATATCTGCCTAAAGACGCGGGATGCATTATAAAAAAAATTATCATTATAAAATCTGGATTCACTTGCTCACTAAAGTTCACACACTTCTGTGACATAATATCCTCATTGATGAAGTTTGTCTATTATCTATTAATCTCATAATAATATATTGGTTGGAGTTTTGTTGGGATGAATTGCGTAGTTTTAGTTTTAAATTGATGTAAAATTTTCACTATTACCTAACTCACCTATTTGACTATCAAAAAGTGTACATTACTTTTAAAAATAAATGTTTTATTTTGATTAAATAAGGCTCTCCATCTAAATTAAAATCTCTACCTCCCAATAAAAAAATGCCTAATTTACGTTTCCATCACACTACTCAGAGATAAATAATTAAATAAACACAAAACATTTTGAGGAGCCATTTTAGAGAGACACGCTTGTTGCTCGAGTGCCACTCCAGTATTTAATTAAAAGAAAACGAAAAAGAAACTGAGAAGGTAGGGTGATTTGTCAAATGTAATTAAAAAGAAAACGAAGGAACTGACGAATTACGGCGACTCTAAAAACACGATGGGTACAGAAGTATTCGTTAAGTTGCCGACGTTTGTTTTCGAGCTAATTACATAGTTAATGAGACGCTGACGACTTTTAAGAACAGAGTAAATAGGAGATATTTTTAATCATTTTCAGGGTTTCGTACCTCAAGGAGGCCAACAGGGCTTATTACTAAGCTTCCACTGTCCGTCCGTTCGTCCTTCCGTTTGTCTGTCAGCGGCTGTATATCAAAAACCGTAATAGGTAGAGAGCTGAAATTTTTACAGATTGTGTATTACTATTGCAGCTATAACAACAAATTAAAAAAATAAGCGTTTTTTTCTGGTACGATGGTAAGGAACCTGTTAAATGCGAGGTCGCCTCGGACATAACTGATTTTTTTTTACAGACCTGTGGAACCATTCTGTGATTTTTCTGAAAAATACTTAAAAATTGATATTAGACTTTTTGTTTAGCATCTACTCTACACATCTAAAGCAAAACCTTGGCCTTTACAGCTGAAAATAGAATTTGTTTGAAATTTATCCTTATGTTGTACGTGAAGAAAATTAATTAATAACATGTAAGGTTCCTGAAAAAGACAAGCAATTAGACTTAATAAACTGGATATACCTACAATGAAGAATTATGTTGTATCAAATGCTACACAAAATCTGCAGGTTAAATTGAAGAAAATCACGACCAACCAATTAGTTAATAAACAACCAATAACTCTGGTGTGGAGGCTCAAACTGTACCCATCATCAGTCAAAGAAGAACCAACATAAACAGTTGTACGTATGTAGGTGTGAGGAGATAGACCCCTGTATCCGGGAGCGTTTAGCACATACAAAAGAACGAATTGCCTTCTCTGATTGAATTATGTCTCCCCTTATCCTCAGTGGATGGGTCTTGCCTTTTGTGGGGTATTTATGTTAAACTAGTCATAATAAAATGCCTCAATCTCCAATTTAAATCCCTTAAATTTTCAATTTTCTTTTAATGCTAGTGGGATCCTGAAATACGATTATGAATGCACTTTCATTTGCCGTTTTTTAAAATAATATCCGAGGTATATTTTCTTTGTATGAATAGGTTTTTAAATACATTATTATACCAATACTAAACAAAATTTACGATAGTAATAAAATCAATATTATTAATCCTACACTTGATTCCCTTATCTTGATGATATGCAAAATACATGAATAGCTTATAGTTCTAATCCTGGCAATATAATACATGGGACACAAAGGTGATTTTTTGAAAAAAAAAAAACAACTATATATATTTATATCTAGCCGTCAATAAAATTCCTGCTGATTTTATCGGGGGCAAAAGCCATTATAAAACGTTATAGAGCTAAAAATCGTGTTGTTAACAACACCTTAAAATTCCTTCCCTATCGATACAATCTATCTCAAGAAATTGTATCTCTATATATAATTCTTATAAGACGTCTAAAAGGCAAATACCAAGAGTCTTTTTCTCTTATTAACATGAAAATCGCGAATCCTGATTTAAATTGTCGATCACGGATGGGGCAGATGTAGGCGCACAACATTTTTGGCATCTTGTCCAAAACACATAAAAACAAAAGGCGAGACAGTAAATAATTTTGGACATCGGAATTTCTGATCATTTTAGTCGTGATCTAAGTGTAATCTAATTACCATAAAGCAATTTTTGATCACCAATTAAGTGTAGAGCGAATTATTTTTCGGACACTTTTTGCAAGGCGATCGTGCTAACTGATTTTACGCTGGATTCTTGGAGTTAAAACTTAAAACAAATAGGTTTGAGTAAATATGTATTTTGGCAATGGAGTATCGTTTTATCTAAAATATTCAGATAAGATTCCATGAGAGATATTCATCAGAAATA
Organism: Maniola jurtina; assembly: GCF_905333055.1. Classification (NCBI taxonomy): domain Eukaryota; kingdom Metazoa; phylum Arthropoda; class Insecta; order Lepidoptera; family Nymphalidae; genus Maniola; species Maniola jurtina. The sequence goes on from NC_060030.1 coordinate 11,178,174, forward strand.
CCTGGAATAATAAAAGGTAGGTAGGTAAGGACCTATAAAAATAAAACAATAACACGGTTAACAGTTTTTCAAAGAAAGCTCGACTTTAAAAGAACTTTTAAAAACACTTCAACGCCTCGGAATCCACAAATGCAATTATCGTCGGAGGAAAAGTGGATTAAGAAGGGGTCCATTGTAAATAGAAATCGGAGTCACTCAAAGGCTTTTCATAGACAAAAACTGAAAAACAAAAAAATGCAGATGAAAAAGGAACTCGTCAGCAATGTGTCGACCCCGAACCAATTGAATTTCAAAGCTGACAAGCGTCTACCGCGAAATTTATTCAAAGAATAAATCTGAAAATTTGTAGATCTAAAGGCATAAAGGCAAAGTGGTGCCAACGCGTCGACACAAAGGAATTTCTAAATTTCACGGCTTCCGCCTCGACTGTTTGTATTTATATGAGAGGGAAGGGTAAGAAATGACAAACGAGTGAGGGGAAATAACTAAAACTACTGTCTGTAGTGCAGATAAGCTGCCAATATCGCACGAACTCACCACAGGCACGAACCTACCCTTAAACACATCATCTCTGTTAGTGAATCATTTTCGAGAAAAACAAAACTTCACAATACCTTGCATACAGTATTTTTTAATCTACAAAGGGCCGTCGCATCGTCGCCATCGTCAACTGATAGACGACCATGCTGGACACTACAAGTAGGTATATACCTCTCTAAGTAACTGTTGGAACTTCCACACGCGGCGGCCTGGATTTAAGAAGTCATCAGTGACTGATGGACTCCCTGCAAGAGATGGATGGATGGACAAATAAAGTAACCATATTTTGAATGCTACCTCCTACCTAACTAATGATCAAGTTGAATATTGTGATCTAACCGACCAATCGGAAAAATCAATTTTTTCCAACCAAAATTTGGTTCCTTCTTGTTTCTACACGATGATGATAATAAGATGTTCTTTAAAATGACATTCGAGAATCTCATAGTTTTTTTTTATAACGGAACTCTAACAGTTTTTAGAATAGAATAGAATAGAATAGAATAAAATTTATTCGTTGAAACCGACACATAAACATAGTATTACAAATAATGACGCTTATATACAAAACTAAAAATAAAAAATACAAATAAAAAATACAAATAAAAAATATAAAACCTAGAATATAAAATTTAAAATATATAACTTACAAACTAACTTAACTTAAAGAGTGTATTATGTATGTATTATGTGTCGTGCCAACGAAAGGGCCCGAACTCAGCTTGATGTTGTGGATACACAATGTACCCACAACGCTGGTATTCTGTTCGGGCCCAAACGAGGGAAGCTCTGGTAAATTAACTGTTAATTCAAATTAAATTTAAAATAAAACAAGTGAAAATAAAAATAAAAATTTGTGATCTTTAAGGTTGAAAGCTATTTGTGAATAAAATAAAATAAAATTTTAATGATTACACTAAACAGGTATGTAAGTGTTGTACTTTTAGAGTGCAGTTGCAAACGCCTAGCATTTTACAAAGAGCAAAGTGTTATTTGCTCAACAAAAGTTCCCGGCTGCTGTTAGGAACGAGTTTCACTCAAGTTACAAGTAACACTTGCGTTTGAAACCGTTTTACTACCTGCTTTCAGTTATTAAACATTATTATGATGCTAGAATAAGTAGATGTTTTAATTTTAACATGCTCATTTGTGCTTTAGCTATTAATTAGGGTTTCGTTGGTTGTCTGTCTGTCTGTATGTCCATCTGCTCGTCTTTTATGTCTGTTAAGTAAACCTATGTTTCCCGTTGACCTAGAATCATGAAATTTGGCTGGTAGATAAGTCTTATGGCACAAGTAAAGGAAAAAAATTCTATAACCGTGAATCTGTGGTTATATCACAAAAAAAAATTAAAATGTGTTCATAAAAAAAAAAGTATTTTCGAAGTAGGTACGATAACTATACCAAGTGGAGTATCATAGTACCCGAGTACGGAACCCTCGGTGCGCGAGTCTAACTCACACTTGGCCCGTTTTTTTCATAAGTTGCATTGCATAGCTGACTCGCCCTTACTTTGCGTTGATAGCTATTAGTAGGTACCTACTTAGTATCTATTCCCCTATCTCAGTCGTATTCCTCATGGCTGTCGTTATCCCTTTCCATTAATCACATAATGGTAGGAATTTTCTGGGGATAATATTAATATTCCTACTTATTAACAATCTATTGATAAATAGGAATATTAAACCCCTGAATCCAAACTAAACATGATAATATTTTATTTCCCGTAAAATACGTGATAATACAATAAAAGCAGGTATACATATTATAGGTACATCATACAAATAACCTACTCAAAATAATATTAATAGCAACAAAGTACCTAAGTTTTTAAGAAAGCTCAGGGCAGTGTTTGACTAAGATAGAGAGCAACGCATTGGTAAGTTTCCACGCATTCACTTGAGGACTTAGCAGATCATCAATTTTTAAAGCTTATTTTATTATCTATTCCTACTTTCGCACGAAGCGAGCACAAAGCCATTGAACATTGTTTGCAATATTGTAAGCAAATTGTCGGAGCTTCATACTACGCTAGTAAATGTTTACCGCCATAGTAAAAAGGAATCCTGGAAATGGCAGTGTTATGGTGGTCAAACTGTGTCAACGACAACATAGTGGTTAACTTGTGCTCTAACTACATTTAACTACTGAAACACCTTTATAAGGCGAGTGGTTCGATAGGTACTTGTATATTTTAACCCTCGACCCAAAAAGAGGGGTGTTATAAGTTTGACGTGTGTATCTGTGTATCTGTCTGTGGCTCCTAAACTAATGAACCGATTTTAATTTAGTTTTTTTTTTTGTTTGAAAGGTGGCTTGATCGAGAGTGTTTTTAGCTATAATCTAAGAAAATCGGTTCAGCCGTTTGAAAGTTATCAGCTCTTTTCTAGTTACTGTAACCTTCACTTGTCGGGGGTGTTATAAATTTTTCATTTACACTTGTTACGCTAGATAACCAACATTAGGTAGGTAAGTATATGTCAAAATTTACCGCTACATAGTATTATAAAAATAAATAATTATAACTGCTCACAAAGGTCACCAACCAGACAAAATAAAAACAAATACAGTAAAAAAATATTTATTTATTTTATTATAATTATTGTAGTTAGTTAAACAATATAAGTCCCTACATTTAATGAAGAGCAAAAGTTAATACGGCTGATTGTGATATTTTACATACTCAAGGCTCGATCCAATTCAAACACACTCATATTTAATATATACCTATATTAAAATACTAACTAATATACTATTACTAAATTTACATTACCAATTTGTCACTATGCTGGTTTCTATAATTTTATCTTTATTGTATAGCTATAATTAATAAACTCAGTGCCCGGTTAAACCAACTGTGGTTTTTGTGGCGCTGAATGTAAAAAAAAAAATACTATAAGATAAAGTTGAAAACTAAAACCCAACTGCGATCTTCTTATAAACGCTGAAATATTACAGTAAAATTGTTTTGCTGTTGCTTGGTATATTTAAATGTTTTATTACATTTATGTTTATAAACTCAGAATTTTCTCTTCTTTCATTTGACATCCCACTCGATACAATAGCAAAAAAAAATTTTAGGAGACCCCTACTTTTTTTAATGTAACATCAGCTGTTAGGTCAATTTTTTTTCGTATGAAATGTAGCCTATGTCACCCGGACCTTTACGACGAATCAATTAACACCTCATTCACCAAAATCGGTCCAGTAGTTTAGGCGCTACGGTGGAACACACAGAATCTGGATACAAACATATATACACACATACATACCCACAATCCACATACATGCATAGACTCAAGACTGCTAAAATCATAACCCTTCCTTTTGGCTTTGCCGCAGTTAGTCGGGTAAAAAGAGGAATTTATTGTAGCTTTATCTACACCAAAGGAAAACACACATAAAAATTATAGAAAGAAGAAATAAATAGTTATACCTACCTACAAAGGTGGTTTTAATACAAGCAATCTTAATTTTAATATAATTATAATCTTATCAGTTATGAGTAGGTAGTTTTCAACATAACAAACAATTTAACGAATAATGTTGTACCTATTTATAGGTGCCTTACAAAATTTCAGTCATATTTTATAGATTCTTAAATATCAGTGTATTATACAAAAATAATTTAGTTTCGATGACTTTTTAATTTATAGGTAGGCAAGAGATGTAATTTTTCTATTTGATGATCGAGTCACGGTCAAAGAACACCGCATGATACACCTCTCGTGAAAACTTAGTTTATAGCTTCAATCTAATGTATGTTAAGATTCCTTAATATGCGTACAAGTTATGCCCAAAAATTTGTACACACGAAAGAATAATGTTCAATTTTCATCATGATTATTATTATTCTCTGTTCTTTTATCTTTTCTGTGTTAATTCTAGCATCCCAGAGAAATTATGGTTGAATAATGACATTTCTTTTCTTTAATAGTTTCAAAATGATGTTCAAAAGCTGTTATTCTCAGATTTATTTATTTTTAGGGTCTGGCCTAATTTTTTTTCTCCCTTATTATTTGTTTCGACATTGATATTAATAAAGTGTGCCACTTAAAATTAAAATAATTAATTTCTAGAACAAATGGAACTGAAAATTCTTTTTCTGATACAACACTAACAAACCAGATTTACCGAGTAGAAAAAATACTTATAATCTTTTTTTTTCTATTTTGAAGTCAGTAGATACATACTCAAGATTTATCCAAATGGTGACCGACTTTAATGGCCAGCGTTAGAGTCTTCACGTCCCTGCGTCAGCGCTCGCGTTACAATAAATCAGAAGAAATGACACCAAGAGCGTTAACCAGTCACCATCTCGATGGGTGGTCGGCCGGCAGACGCCTTTAACAAATAAAATAGGTAATACACTCACATAAATAGTGTCGCTTAGATTAATTGTAATTTGTATGTAAATATCGTATTACGTAGAGGTTGGCGGGAAGCGGGTGGATGAGGAAGGCGGAGGACTTTGTTTGGTGGCGCGTTCTTGGAAAGGCCTATTATGTCCAGCAGTGGACGCATTTATGGAAATCACACATTAGAACAATAATTTAATGACATTTTGTTGTGTAAATATAACTTGTATGAAATAGTACCCAGATGACGCTTGCAACTTCGTTCCTGAAAAATAAAAGAGTTCCCTAGAGATTTTTGATAATCTTAATGGATTAAAAATTTAATATAGGTATATGTATATTATTCATTAGATTTTTCTAGATCTTGTGCTAAAAGTACGTACCTACTCTGTGTCATTAGATCATCTACACTTAAAATATTTCAAAATACTCCAAGACTCAATCTCAATAAAACTTGGAATTCCTGTGATTGGTGTAGTTTCGAAGCCCTAATTACTAGTTGGTTTTGAAACAATAATGAAAATACTTTCAGCCAGCAGTTCGGTATTTTGCTAAGAGAAATATCTGCTAGCACTGATTTTGTGAATTGTAACTACGTATAATAAGTGCACTCATAAAATTGTTGTACCTAGTAGTTAATTAATATAATTACTAAAAAGTTGTTATTATAATACTCCTACAAAGCTCAATTATTCGAGAACTCTATCTGGCTAGTGCTCAGTCAACGTTTGCTTCATTCCAATAGAAATAATTCTTTTCTTTGAACTAAGTGAATACGTAATACGAAATCTCTGTACGGATAGTGACTAGTTCCTTTTTCATGTTCAAAGATTTGCAAGAGAACTCTATCACAAATTAATGCATTGAGAATATTTTATTAAATACAAGTGTAAATTAAAAATTTTCAACACCCCCGACAAATCATTTTCAAATAAATAATTATGTATATCTAGGCAACGTCCATCTTGACAGCTTGACATTTGTCAATTGACACTTGAATATTATGAACCTAAGGGTTATCTAACCTTCTTTTCTACAAGAAAACTAGAAAATAGCTGATAACTTTTAAACGGCTGCAACAATTTTTTTGGATTATAGCTAAGAACACTCTCGATCAAGCCACCTTTCAAACAAAAAAAAGTAAATTAAAATCGGTTCATTCGTTTAGGCGCTACGATGCCACAGACAGATACACAGATACACAGATACACAGACACACAGATACACACGTCAAACTTATAACACCCCTCTTTTTTGGTCGGGGGTTAAAAATGGGATTTAATAGGTAAGCAACACAATAGAATTACAAAGCGACTTGATCAATATTTAAAATAAAACCAATTAAACTGAGAGTCTGCGGAGAAAACTCGATTAACGTGCGAAAGTTTGAAAACAATAGAAAATAAAATTCACTTAACGCTTAACAGTTCAAAAGTTAACAAAACACAAACAGCAGAACACGTCGAGAACAAAATTACATTTTTGTAGGTGAGCAACAAATAAGGGCCAACAAACTTAAAACAATTTTCAGACGCGCTACTCGAAAGCGCTAAGTGAATTTGAAAATTTTAAGCAAAGCGAAGCGCGTCAAGAGAAACGCTCAAATTGAGTCAAACAAACGAAACTCATGGGCTAGATTATAGACTTAGAGCCTGTGCGAGCCAGGTTTTCGTTATTTTATAAAAGCTGAGAGTTTGTCTACGCATTATCCCCCACACAGTGCGGAACGATCAGTGACTATGAAGTTTGGAGCATGATGACAGGTAACAAAGACAATTCTTTTTTATGTACTTCGAAATAGTATTAGAAATCACTGTTGCAAGACACAGGATACTGTGTCTGGAATACATAATGTGATTTCTAATAAGTTCTATTCTGAAGAAAATATAAAATAGTCTCAACCACAACGCGCAGCGAGTTGAGTCCCTATGAAAAAGCACCCCGAATGGGTTTGCAACTAGTCGGGTTTACATCGACTAAATACGTGAGTATAGGCGTTACATTCTATACTTAAAATTAAAAAAAAAGATTTTATACTTTGACGAAAGATTTTATACGTCTTTGTTACCTGTTACTGCCAAAGCCAACGTGATCCAAACTTCATAGTCGCTGAGCGTCTCTCCCTGTGTTAGGGACAGTGCGCTTTTATAAATGCGCTTTTAGCTTTTATAAAATAACGAAGGTCTGGCCCTCATGGGCTCTCAGTCCAAGACTCATCGACAAAATTCGGTCTCGCAGAGTTTAAGAACAATTTTTCTCTTAAAGCTAAACAAATGAGACGCCATTAGATGGAGTGAGAGCGCTTAATCTATTTCTGACGAGTTCAGTGACGCGGACAAAGACAAATCGACATTAGCCTACCACACGGCGCGAAGGCGTTCCACTTCTGTTTCAATTCCGCTTTTATTTGCGGATTAACTTCTTATTAGTCATGGAGCCGCGATGAAGCTCAGGCTTGATATCGCAAGCCTTATGAATGACTCAATTATCTGGCAGAGGCTGTTATACGAACCCATTCAAGGAATTTAAATTTACGCGGAATAAAAAATTTTGCAATTTAAGTTCTTCACTTGAAATGTTAGTGTAATTTTTAGCATTTTATGGCCCGTATCAAGTTGTTTTGATAACACTTCATACAATCAGTTGATGGAGACGCGAAGACAGAGCAATCCTGCAGAGACGAGATGAAAGAGAGATTATACTGACCGACAGAAGGAACTGCTGTGCAAAATCACATATTATTCCGAGTATCTTCAAAAATTTGGGCTGGACCGTGATATTTCAGTCAGTGAGTGAAGTGAGATTGTATGTAAGGACAAGTGCAATAGAAAAAATGTTATTTTATGCCAATTTATTTCTTCGTTACGTTTATGAAGTACCAGTCACAACCTAATACAATTACGTGAGAAGGTTCGTTACATCCCCTTGGCCCGCAGTAAGAATACCAAAATTGTATCAAGTGAAGAACCCTGAGATGGTGCCAATACTTGCTTGCTTTACCTACTGCAGATAGTCTTCGCTCTAGTTAACAATAAATGTAGGTATTTGAACAAGTTAATTTTAATGAAATTATATTTAATTTATGCTTAAAAAGCACATACTTAACTCCTAAAAGTTAAAGGTTTAAGTTAAACCTCGGGATCGAACCCCGGACTTCTGAATAGAAGTATAATACCTTAACCATTATGCTATCACGGATAAAATAATTGCTATAGCGAATACACCTGTAAGTTTTACTTATGTATGTCAGAAGCTTACATAATTAATTTACAATTTTATTGTAAGTGTTAGTGCAGTCATTTTTTTTTTAATAAAAAATATTAGCCATGCTAATCATGACTAATACTCCCCTTTCCCCTCCAATTAAGCGTAAAGCTTGTGCCAGGAGTGGATACGGCAATAGTGCAACGGGTGGGGTTTGAACCGCCGACCTTTCGGAATTCAGTCCGCTCCTCAACCGTTGAGCTATCGAGGCTCTGTATTATATGTATATGTCATTATAAGCCGATACCTCTTACCTACACAAATATTACGGAAGCAACTTATACATGTAAAAAAAAATTAAAGAATTTTGATTTTGAGAAAGACTAGTTTAACTATAAAACAGGTCTTTGCTGAAAATGTGTTATAATTCGAAATTACAATACATTGCAAAGAAGGCGCGACGCGACGGGAATGAAATGAAAATGAAAGCCACGGAATTATAATACTAAAATGAAGTAAGTTTGAACAGAATTTTCTGTACCTAAATTTCACGCTTCCGCTTAGTTAGTGCTCATCCAGTGTGAGAAGATTCTTACTGGTTCATTCCAGTGGGGATTTTTAATTTCTTTCTTTGAATTTAAATTCAGCGCTCAGTGAATTTTTAATTCAAAGCACTCGAGGCATGATTCTTATTGTCTTGTCGAAACCGTTGCAGAAAAATGAATGTAAAAACTGAATTTAAAATATAATGTTTAAAAAACCCGTCTTACTCAAAACTTATGAAAACCTTGAAAGGAAATATCAAGACTTTTTGGTATTAATAAAACTGAGTGCCAATTGAGGGTACGATTGATTGCATTTCATAATATTGAACAGCTCTACGTTCGTGTATTAGCTTTTTAAATTCCGTAGGAATTCAAAATCGTAATACCGTTTTAGTGCAAAATCTCAAGTTTGTAGAGCCAACGATTTGAGTTCAGTCAGTCAGCTGAACCAATCAGTTTCTACTTTTATATTTGTTCGTTAGCCTTTGCTATTATAACTTAAGTATAGCTTATACGTGGCTTGAATTGGTTCTCCTGTGGATTTTTTAAACTTCCGATCTTATTGTTCAGGAAAACTCCTAGCATAGCTCTTTCTAAGTCACTGAGTACTGGAGATCTGCATAAGATAAAACAAGTTAAAGTTGAAAACTAAAACCCGACTGCGTTCGTCTTAATAAACGCTGAAATATTATAGTAAAATTGTTTTTCTGTCGCTTGGTATATTTTAATGTTGAAGTACATTTATATTTATGAACTCAGAATTTTTTCCTCTTTCATTTGACACCCCACTCGATACAATAGCAATATAAACTACGCTACGCTATGGTGAAACACACAGAATCTGGATACAAACATACACACATACATACATACATAGACTGCTAAAATCATAACCCTTCCTTTTGGCTTTGCCGCAGTCGGGTAAAAAAGCACACTTAAACATTATATTTTCTCGCTTAATCTATTTATAACGAGTTCATTGACACAGGCCATGACAATATTTGACATAAGTCTACCCACACGGCGCGAACGCATCCCACTTCAGTTTTATTCCCACTTTTATTTGCGGATTAACTTCTTATTAGTCATGCTGCCACCATCAGGCTCGAGACTGATATTGCAAGCCTTATAAATGAGTCAATTATTTTGCCGACGCGTACGAATTCATTCGGGAATTTGAACTGTAGGCTCGTGAGGAGTAAATCATTTGCATTACTATGATTACTTTTTAACCCCCGACCCAAAAAGAGGGTGTCCTAAGTTTGACGTGTGTATCTGTGTATCTGTTTGTGGCGTTGTAGCTCCTAAAGTAATGAACCGATTTTAATTTAGTGTTTTTTATTTGAAAGGTGGCTTAGTCGAGAGTATTCTTCGCTATAATCCAAGAAAATCGGTTCAGCCGTTTGAAAGTTATCAGCTCTTTTCTAGTTACCGTAACCTTCACTTGTCGGGGGTGTTAGAAATTTTTAATTTACACTTGTTTCTAATTTATTAAACGAGGAGTTTATTTTGCATGATCCTTAGTAGGTATTCATCAATGTCGCAAGGTTCAGCCAGGTTTTTGGGGTCGCCGTCATTATTTTCAATCTCTATCAAATAAATAGAGAAAGTCTAAATAGAGGTGTATATTAAAATAATTTAATTATTTTCAGGCGTAGTAAATATACAGTAATATTATTCTCGAAGCCACACGTGCGAATCCTTTGTTAAATTTTAATAACAGTTAATAGTATAAACTAAAGCAATTAATTTCGAGTTAAATTACAGAGTTATTTGAATATTATCTTAGCATCTAAGTAATTTGTTGGTTAACCCGTAGCGCGCACATTAGCTTCAGAATAACACACGGTGACTGTCGCTTCTCATTAAATTCGATTGTATTTTGTTAAGCATAAATAACGAGATGGCTATAAAATCTCTGTTTTAGATCCTAAGAGCGTATATATAAAATTGAAATTCGCAAAACACTTTCGGAGATATAGGCATCTTCGAAATAGTAATGGGCGAGAATACAACGAGAATAAATAACGTGTAGCATATATTTTCAGAAAGGAGACAAGTTGAAAAATGCCGAAATGTGTCATCTGTCAGTCGGCGTTTAAAACGATATGTTATTTTGAAAGTGGTTACTTTTGTCGCGCTTTTAAATGGACGAATAGCTGTCTTGTTGGAAGCATTTGACATTTCCTCAATCGCTTTTAAGTTCTTACGTCATTCATTAGGATTAAGACGTTACAGATTTTGATGTAGTAACTAGTTAAAAAGTTTCTCATAATAATTTTACTTATAGATTTTTCCGTTTGTTTTTTTTTCTATTTTAGGGTTTATTACATTTACTAGCCGATGCCCGCGACTTCACCCGCGTGGATTTAAGTTTATCGAAATCCCGTGGGAACTCTTTGGTTTTCCAGGATAAAAAGTAGCCTATGTGCTAATCCAGGATATTATCTATCTTCATTCCAAATTTCAGCCAAATCCGTCCAGACACACACACACACACACACACATACAAACTTTCGCCTTTATAATATTAGTGTAATGTAATTTTATCAATGTAGTAAAATAACAGCAAAACTTAATCGTTAGGTAAACATTGATATGTAATGTAGTAAGTAATTAAGTACCTACCTATCAGGGTATCTTACTGAACATTTGAAGTCAATGTTTATCTCTTTTGCGTTGACATGGGTAAAACAGTGTCAACTTCTACATAATTAAGAATAGGTATTTTCCCTTTAGTTTCATTTAGGTATCACACTGTTGCGCGAAAAGATTTTTAGTGTTGATAGCCTAATCATAATAATAATTGTGCTCTTATTTTGCAAAACATACCTACTTAATTACTTATTTCCTTATGTGGGAAGTACCCTATAGGTTTTACCCTAAGACAGACACAACAGCCGTCTGTTTGAACGGACGGATGGACAGACAGACAGACAAACAGACAGACAGACAACAAAGTGATCCTATAAGGGTTTCATTTGTCCTTTTGAGGTACGGAACCCTAAAAAAGTAGAATTTGCACCCGTGCGACGTTAGGGCAGTCCAGCTAGTTTATCCCCACCAATCTTATCACACTAATATTATAAAGGCGAAAGTTTGTATGTATGTGTGTGTGTGTGTGTGTGTGTGTGTGTGTGTGTGTGTGTGTGTGTGTGTGTGTGTGTGTGTGTGTGTGTGTGTGTGTGTGTGTGTGTGTGTGTGTGTGTGTGTGTGTGTGTGTGTGTGTATGTTTGTTACTCCTTCACGCAAGAACTACTGGACAGATTGGGCTGAAATTTAGAATGGAGATAGATTATACCCTGGATTAGCACATAGGCTACTTTTTATCCCGGAAAATAGAAGAGTTCCCACGGGAATTTTAAAAAACCTACATCCACGCGAACGAAGTCGCGTGGATGTAGGTTTTTTAAAATTCAGCTAGTATTTTATAAAAAACGTTTGTCTGTCGATCTATCTGTGCGTTACCTATGCGATCGGGCAATGTTCATCCGATCGAGTTAATACTTTGTTAGTAAGTACTTGTAGTTTGCTGTTGGGGTTGGGACCTATTTATGAAAAGGTTTCTAGCATACTTACTTAGGTATTACAACAACGTACAACAGGTAGCGCGCAAGTCGCATTAAATTGCATGCCTGGCATAAGTTAGTTTAATTATAAACTTGATCATTAGGTACTTACCTAATTATATTAACGGACGGGTAATTCATAATTTTATCAATGCAACTAGCAGATTGAAGGGTAATTTTATGTGCACATAGTGGCAATTAATGGAAAATCAATGTGGTGGAACTAAAATTAATTAATTGTAAGATAATTACGTTGGTATAATATAACATTCTATGATTATCATTGAAATATTTATTAATCTGTTAATTATTTTCAGTGCTGTAACTACTTCCATAATAATAAGTTATTGAATAATCGGCACATACCTACTAAGCCTATTTTGTAATCATTTTTATTTTGCTTATTTTTGGGCACATAAATCAAAAGCTAAACGTGCATGATTGTATACTTACCTACCTAATTTTATATTTTAGGTAAATCTATACTAATAAATAAAATTGGAGTGTCTGTCTGTAATTTCGAAATAACTACCACATATCATAATACATACATAAATGAATCACACATTTTTAAAATTTTTGTCTGTCTGTCTGTCTGTCTGTCTGTTTGAAAAGGCTAATCTTCGGAACGGCTGAACCGATTTTAACGGGATTTTCACTTACAAGTAGAGGATTGACCAGGGTGTAACATAGGCTACTTTTTTAACCGACTTTCAAGAAGGGAGTTGTGTTTTTCTACCTATGTACACCGAAATCTCCGAAATTTCTGAACCGATTTGCGTCATTTCTCTTTTAATCGATAGAGGAACTTTGCGACATTGTTTCATACAAAATTTGGATTCCAACTCCTCAATCCTGATGCTGCAGGGGATCTGACCAATCCACGCGGGCGAAGCTGCGGGCATCAGCTAGTTTTAAATAAATGAGTAATTGGTAAGGTGTTTGTGTAAATGATTGGAAAATTCTATACGAGCAGAGCTTCGCAATTTGACGCCGACGAAGTTGAACAAGTTGTTATAAAACAGAAAAGTACGTGGTAAAGGAAAAGAGAAAGCCAGCTAAGTCCTATCAAGGCTGTCCGTGTCAGTGGTCGAAGTTCGGGATTTCAGCTATTTATTGCGATCCCACAGGATTCGAGAATTTACGCGGCGAAAGATAAAAGATCCCAGTTTCTGGCTAAGGCTGTCGAAGCACGGTACTTCAAAACGCCTTTTGACTGTCTTGTAAGTTTTATACCCATTTCACAAGCAGGTACGGTTACCGTTACTAAGTTTTTTACGTTAAAATCACCAAGACTTTATGTTACGTTATAGAAGCCAGCAATAGAAATATACAATCTGTGAATATTTCAAGTTTTAACTTGTTTTTAGATACAGACCAATACGACGGACAGACGCCACAGAATGACTATTGCCGCTATGACACCATGAAAATTAAAAAAAAAAAAGTTAAGTGGACCCAAACAAAGATGTTTATTTCCTCCTTCTAACACTCGTTATTTAACATTCAAAATTCTTTATAGGTATATATAGATATTATATAATTATTATGCTCTTCAATCCCATAATTCCTAAATTACTCTAAGAATATTTACTGTAGGAATATTTAATGTTGGCGCACAAACGCTCAGTGAGAAAATTGCTTTTTAGATCATAGTTCCTCCCGCTATCATGGAAACCGAATAGCCTAATGTAATAAAGTAAGCGCGTTAACTTGTTCGCAGAGATTTCTAGAATTAGGAAAACTGATTGGATTTTCCCTTGTTAGCGGTATTTTACGACTGTATTACTTACCAAAATGCCTGATTTTCAAGATTTTCTCTTGTCACGAAATTATATTATTTAACTTAAAAGTTCACCTCAGCTTTTTATGATTAGATTAGATTCAGTACATTTTAATCCAGGCTCGCACGTTTTATTTTTTTAGTATTTTATTTTAGTGACATTTTAAAAAATGCTCAAGAAAGATTTTTTACACAACCAATATTTCTTTAAAATTAAAACGTACGAGCATAGTTCTTCATTATACCTATAACAATTCTAAAAGTTATAAAATTAAGGAGAGAAATCTTATTTTGTATGAAAATTTACAACTAGACGATCCTCTTAGCTGTACAAAACAATATATTATTTATTATGTACATACATGGCCCATAGATCTCATCGGTTAAGCGTTATAACTAATGGTACGCCGTTAATAGAACTTTTGTTTGACTAGAACTTCGCTCTCAGCCAAGCATTGTGGACCGATGAATCTGCAAGTATTATTTTGTTGCTCCATTGTTTGCGGTGGCAGCGGGCAGCCGCGTGGCTATGCAATGTAATAACAGTAAGGGTCTGTTCAGACAGACCACACCATACGGCAAAAATAGCTAGGTAGTGGTTGTGACCGATTGGACTCGCAGCAGCTTGCGTTGTCATAGATAAATATGATGAAAAATTAGATGATGCCTACGACTTCGTCCGCGTGGATTGAGATTTTTAAAAATTGCGTAGGAACTCTTTGCTTTTCCGGGATAAAAAGATGCCTATATTAATTCACGGGACGCAAGCTACCTCTGTACCCATATAAATCGGTTAGACGGATGTGCTTTTAAGAATCTCGTGGGAACTCTTTGATTTCCCAGGATATAAAGTAGGGTGTATCCTTCACCAGGGTGTAAGCTAACCCTGTACCAAATTTAATCAAAATCGGTTAAACTGTTCAGCCGTGAAAAGCTAGCAGATAGACAGACAGTCACACTTTCGCATTTATAAAATTAGTATGGAAGTATGGATGGTATGGTGGTGGTAAGTGCCACGAGTGGTTGCATTAAGGGTCACAATATCGTCGGTTTTGACCACACTTTCGCTAAAAATGTTATATTTATAAACAGAACTATGCGTTTTCATACATCTTTGTGTGATATATTTTTGCCACTATGGTGCGATTGTGGATGGCACGTGTAAAAGTATTCTAATAATGTTTGTATGGCAATGCAAACATTGCGGATTTTCATTTGATTATTTCAACCCCTGTTATTAATGAAATCATAACATTCTATGCCAGAAAGGCGGGAGGGGAAAACTCTGATTTTTGTACATCGTATTCAGGAGTCGTTGCAGTTGAGAGTTGAGTCGTTCTCAAATATTTACATAAAACAGAGGTATAACAAGAACTCTTGACGAGAGTTAAATTACCTAGTTAATAAAGTATACTTATTTAGAAATAAGTGTTTTTTTAAAACATTGAGCTGTCAACATTTTTATAATATGGATTTGTAGAATAATATGGTTAAACAAGTCAATTTAGAATCGAAGTTCGACAGAACCAAAAAAAAATGCCTTAATATAGTAGGTAGGTACTAGCTTTTGCTAGCGACTTCGGTCGCGTGATATACTTCATAGTCTATTAGTTGGGAATGATGAAATAAAATAAGTTCAGGATAAAATCCCAATAATACAACAAACCCTGGAAAAAAAACTTTTAAATAAGGTTCTAAGCCCATCAAAAGCTTAGTTTTCCTACTGAGAAATTCCTTCCGCTACCCAATCAGAAGTTACAATCCACAAAGGTTGACAATCACAAAACAAAAAAAAGAGACATAATATGTGACTTTATTATGACCAATGTACGAGTATAATATTACGAGCAGCCCCTTTCTTTTTGGATGCATATAAACTTTTTTATATACTGCAGTTAATTTCTCCTGCGGCTATTCGAGTCTTTATACTTCAAAGGGTGTATTTTTGTTTGTATCACAAATTACGTCCTGGAGACAAAAGGATTACACAGCTAAACGGGACGCATTGAACCAAAAAATACGTATTAACCAGAGCAACCCGGTAGGTACCGAGACAAATAAAGTATCAGAGAACAATGCTTGGCGACTGACTGAATAATTTTAGCCCGGCTTCGAGCTACCATTACGTTTCATAAATTTTCAGGACAATTTGTACATATGATTAGTTAGTAACCCCCGACCCAAAAAGTGTGTATTAAAAATTTATAAGTGTAAATTAAAAATTTATAACACCCCTGACATGTGAAGGTTACAGTAAGAACTAGAAAAGAGCTGATAACTTTCAAACGGCTGAACCGATTTTCTTGGATTATAGCAAAGAACACTCTCGATCAAGCCACCTTTCAAACAAAAAAAAAACTAAATTAAAATCGGTTCATTAGTTTAGGAGCTACGATGCCACAGACAGATACACAGATACACACGTCAAACTTATAACACCCCTCTTTTTGGGTTGGGGGTTAAAAATAGTAATTTTAGTACAATGACAATGTTTGAATTAAAAAATATCATGGCCACCCTTTTTTGGTATACCATCGGCGCGTCGCCTGATACATGGTCCAGAGAAGTAAATTAATTGAGGAAGCGATATGATCGCAATTTTGTTTAGAATGCGAGCGTAGTAGGAATTTGGAGTTTGAAAGAATATAAAAATTCATACTGCTTTGTAATTTGGGTTAAACATTCTCTTTGAGTAGTTTTTGAAAGGTTTTAAGTGGACTTTACCGTTAATTTTATAAGCGACTCAACCGTTTAAAAATCTGTAAAATCTTTATGTTAGGTATTTCTAAAATGTAGAAAACATTTTAGGGTTTCTAACCTCTTCTATTTGTTTATTTTAACAATACACTTTCATTTGCTTTTTCCGTAATAAAAGAGTCAAAATAAATCTTTTTATCTATTATTACTAGATTATGCCCCCGACTTCATCCACGTAGATATAGGCTTTAAAAACATTGTAGGAACTCTTTGATTTATCGGGATGAAAGTAGTGTATGTCTGCCTGCACGAAGCAAACTATCTCTATATAAAAAAAGACAATGTCCGTGATTTCGTACCCGTGGATATAGCTTTTTAAATAAAAATCCCGTAGAATCTCTTTCATTTTTTGGAATTAAAAATAGCTTATGTGACATAAGTTATGTCACTCTCTAGGTCTTTAACTATATGAATGCAAACAATCATGTCAATCCGTCGCTCCGTTGTGGCGTGATCGAAGAACAAACCAAGTATGAGACATACTTTCGCATTTTTAATGTGAGTAGTTACTAATTATTATAATTTTATATTTGTGGAGAGTGTGGGTGGATTAACAATAAAAAAGTACCTACTTAAGTACCACTTCCAGTCAGAATATTTTTTTTTTTTACTTCCTTGGGCGTGCAGTATCTTTACCGCCCTCGGGGGAAATAACACACTGTCACGCAGAATATACTGCCCCACCACAATTAGAGATCACCAGAATTGCGTAATTAGAAACCATTAATCGATCTCGCATACGACAATGTACTTCCCTCGTTGCGGTCCTAATACCGTATCGCATTGTTTCGGTGACAGTAAAAGTTATTGCACCCTCTTTATGGTCGCCGTACCAAGATAGATGAATTGTACGGAACATGTTTATAGGTAGATTAACCGCAAATGGCTAACGTGTGAAGGGTTCATACATGAACTGTTCTGCAGCAACAGACGGTGATATATGTATATTTCACTATATACGAGATTTTACTACATGGCCTGTATTTATTTGTATGTATTTCGACGTTTAAACGGTAGCAGGTTCTCTTCGTAGTACAATGCAAGCTCTTTAGCTTTATTGTAATTTCTAACATTCGGTAAAAACTCAATAGGGTTAAACCTTGGATGAATTAATCATCCAAGGGTATCACATACACATCTAATAAAATATTGATTAAGTATATTTAATGTTTTAATGATTTCATGATGGAACTGTACCCTATGATATTTGTGGTGGTAACAACAAGTCTACTTGGACTTTAAATAGAAAAGCACCCTAACTTTAACTTAATCTATACATATAATAAAATTGTAGAAAAGTGGAGTCTGTTCAATGGAAATATATAAAAAAAACGAAATTGTAATTAATTTTTTTTTGTCTGTTTGTCTGTGTGTTTGTGCACGTTGATATCAGAAACGGTTTATTTGATTTCGATACGGTTTTCACTAATATATTGTAATAAGCTTCACTTAACATTTAGTGTATATTTTATGTCAATCGGTTCATAAATAAAAAAGTTATGTCAATTTAAAGAATCACGGCGAACATTTTTAACGTACGTATTATACACGCCTCGCGCCTGAGCGTCCGTGGCTATATAAAGCGCGCTGAGAGCCATTCCACGCGAACGAAGTCGCGGGCACAGCTAGTATATGTACTATGTAGTTGATTACTTTTTGTCTTGGTAGCATCATTTGGAATACTATTCTAACTATAAAAGGTTTAGCTCTACTACCTACTTTAAGATATTTTTACTGTACCTAGTTGTAATGCCCCTAATTTGGGAAGAGCAATTTTGTCTTCAATCGGCCCAATTTTCTATTTCCAACTTCCGGAAGCTGCATTGTCGAAACACCCCACATTTGGCCGGCGTCCACTTTTTTGTCAACACCATCGCATTTTCCCTAACCGCTAAAATCGCTACACCAAAGAGTCGTCATATTACTAGAGCAGCAATCTCCTCACAAATGAATACGACCACGTGGATGTATAAGGTCACCTATCGTACCTACTTTTACTTTATCTCATTAAGTAAATTTAGCTAGAACCTTCCAGCAATTATATCACCCCTTTAATATCTAATTCTATATTTAATTTACACTTGTAGCAAATAGCGATAGAGTGTCGTCCAATCAGAGGTGAATGCGATGGTCACACTGTAGTTATCAAACTAATTCAGTACACCTGCAAGTATGATATTTAGAAATAAGCTTCGGGTTTCTTTCGACAGGTCTTGTATAAGATTTGCTGCTCTATCGTCTAACTCAATGGGCTCGATGATCACTGAGAAGAGTAATGTTCGTAAATGGCAGGAAATTACTGAGGCACCTTATCGTCGGATTCAATAAGGCCAACGGGGGGAGAGAATAATGAAAGTGCAACTAAAGCTGCTATTCCCTTTATGTCCTTTTAGTGCGCCTTCAATGGACGTAATTGCCGCTTATTCGATCTTCCTACGTGCTCGCCGAATTTGCGGAGACTGTCTCGTTTTTATGATAACAATGCTAGTTTGATCTTTCCAAGTAGAAACTTATATTTTCAACTAAGATCACGCATATTTTAAATGCAGAAGTTTGTTTGTTGGTTCGTCCTTCAATAGGGTCGCAACGAAACAATGGATCAATATGATTTTTATAAGTTACGTTTAATTCGCGACAGGTCGAGATGACAATCAGGGTATGAGGCGGATGGACGCCCCGCACACCCGCGCAGTGCCCATGCTATCCTGCACCAGGTTAGCGTGGAGGCTGTGCGGGCGTCCCCACTCCGATTGTCATACCGACCTTTCGCGGACTATATAATATAGCCAAAGACCTGGAGAGTGACATAGGCTACTTTTTATTCCGGAAAATCAAAGAATTAAAAAAATCAAAAAAAAAAAAACGACGATGGACGAAAGTCACGAGCATTGTCCTGTTTGAAAATAAATGACTTACTCATGTAGTTCATTAATCCATACAAATATTATAAATGCGAAAGTGTGTCCGTCTGTCCATCTGCTAGCTTTTCAACATCCAACATTTCAATCGATTTTCTTGAAATTCGGTACAGAGTTAGCTTACATCCCGGAAATTGATTTTGAATTTTTATACTGGAAAAGCAAAGAGTTCCCACGGGATTTTTAAAAACCTAAATGCACGCAGACGAAGTCGCGGATATCATCTAGTACACTTATAACCGAGCCTAGATTGAGCTAGTACTACATAAGGTAAGTCTGTATGCACGAGTATAATACGGGGATAGGTAGTTTGCTAAACAAACTAATCGCAAGCGGTAACTACGTTATAATTAGGCATCGGGATTAAGCTGGTTTAATTGTACACCCACGCTACGATGTTTACAGTGCCTATCTACTAGGGGTTGCAAAGTAACTATTATCTAATCTATGTAGGGTGCAGAAACTCTAGAACTTTTGTCGGACGGATAAATATAAGCTTCTATGAACTTCTATGAATTAGTCTAACTACACTGGTACGCTTTCAACTTTAGTTTCAAGTTCACTAAAGGTATGCGTCATGAAAGCTTCTGAGACAATGTGTGTACGCATAGTATTGATTACACATCACTGCACTAATATTATAAAGGCGAAAATTTGTGTGTATATGTGTATGTGTATGTGTGTGTGTGTGTGTTTGTTCCTCCTTCACGCAAAAACTACTTGTCTTTGGAGATAGATAATATCTTGGATTAGCACATAGGCTACTTTTTATCCCGGAAAATCAAAGAGTTCCCACGGGATCTCGAAAAACTTAAATCTAGGCGGGCGAAGTCGCTGGCATCAGCTAGTATTATATACGAGAGTTGGGCGTGTTACAAGTGTGTCATAAACGAGGGAGAAGACGCAAGAGACTTTGAACCTTGTTGCGTGCATCACAGTGTTTGGATGCATGCACTATTGCCAGCGAACGTAAGACATGCGCAGAGGCATGCCTTTTGCTAGTTAACGCATGAATCTAACGTCATTCAGTTGAGAGCACACCACTGTATTTAGACATAATAGATTTTAAGCATTACTAGCTTTAACGGCAAAAACCGGTGAAGGAAAAGCTTGCAGGCCTGAGTTAAAGTTTTTATAGTATTCACAAAGATGTGTGAAATCTAGCAATCCACAGTTGGCCAGTGTGGTGGACAGTGGGCTAAACCTCTCATTCTGAGAGAAGACTCGCGCTCAGAAGTTAGCGATAACGATGAATAGCTTTATCGTAATTCTTATACTTTGGTAAGATTTTTTTCAACCAGAACACTCTTTTTATTCGAAATTAGCCATTAGTCAGAGAAAAAGCTATCACGGTTTGAAGTAAATTAATATAGAAGGAAAGCGATCACGATCATGACTCTCAGAGAAATACAACGCAGACAGAGAAAGTGAGTCACAAAACTTGTAAAGAATATATGGCAGATTTTTATGCGAGTTGATGCAACAATTTTCGAAACTTGAAGTAAAATCGAGTAGCATTGCTGAAAGGAAACTACGTCGTTATAAAGGAAAAATTGGATTCCTGTGAACAATTCACATTTTACCGTAAAAAATCTAGCATTGAAGCGGTATATATTTCAGTTAAAAGTGGGTCAGTCGAATTTCAGCAGGTAGGTATTTAAATTTTCAGTAGGTAAAGACTATAACGTCTCACTAAATTCATACTAATATTTTCTAAATATTATTATCCACGCGAAAATTTGTCTGTCTGCTAGCTTTTTATGGTCCCTCTGTTTAACCGTTTTTGACAAAATTTGGTACTGAGATAGCATCCCAGGACAAACTTAGGCTAGTTTTGTCCCGCAAAATCAAAAAGTTCTCACAGGATTCTCAAAAAATCCTACGCTCGCGACTTCATCCACGTGGACGAGAATGAAGTCGTGAACATTATCTATCTAGAACAGGGATAGCTTATATCCTGAGACGGGCATAATCTACGTTTTATCCCGGTAAATCAGAGTGGTATCATCTAGCGTGAAATAATTATAATCTATAGCATCACATACCCAAGTAATCACTGCTCCAATATTTAACTAATCCTACAACGTAATTGTACTGAAATTAATTGTGTAATACTGTGTGTTAACTGTGAAATGTGTACACACGCGAAGCTATTTGCAGCACACACAAACCATTAACGCATACACCTGTGGAACCTGGATAAAGGAACGAATTTAACCTTCAATAAAACGCGTGCTGCATAAGTTGGGCCGATAAAAAGTGTGTGCTCATATGAGCGACTTTTTGTTTCGAGGCTTGATCGATTACGGTAAAATGACAGCTACCATGTGACCATCGTAATCACCTCTGGTGCCTCTGACTGACGCGCTATTGCTATTGGCTAAAATGCATTGTTGCAGCAAAACACCATAAATTCAGCCAATCACAACAATTAGGTAAGGTTATAGAAATTTCATCCGGCTTTTTTGTAATCAACCATTTGTGTTCTCAATGGTTTCTATTTTATTACCAAGTGTGCACTCTTTGAACTATTAAGAGATCCCAGATGCACTTAAAGGGTTAGTTATTTTCTAATTATGTTTAGGACTAGTCTAATTAAGGTGTCAAAATGCTGCTCCCTATCCTTATGCCAAAGTAAGTAGATAATTATAGCTTAGAATTATTATAAACAACTCAGCTCTTCCGATGTGCCTCGTACCGCAAAATGTTACCAGTTTCTGTGCATCTTAGAATAAGTTGGTAAAGCGGCATAAAGAAGCATTAAGTCGAGCGACAAAAAAGACTTAGACGTATCGGGGGAACATAATAATATGTGTGTGTTTCTCATGTGTGCGCTTACTCTTAAACTACCCACAATTCAAGGGAAAATTTGTTCGTGAAAATGC
This sequence comes from Maniola jurtina, assembly GCF_905333055.1. Classification (NCBI taxonomy): domain Eukaryota; kingdom Metazoa; phylum Arthropoda; class Insecta; order Lepidoptera; family Nymphalidae; genus Maniola; species Maniola jurtina. The sequence continues at coordinate 11,200,733 of NC_060030.1, forward strand.
GTGACGAAATTTTGGACGCGGGACAATTTTCCGATCGCACCCGCACTCGACTCGACACTCAGCTTTCCCTTTTCAACAATTTCACGAGCTTTTTACATCAATCTCGAACAATATTATATTGTGAGTTGCTTTGTTTTAAAGTGGTGTTACGTGATGATTCACTTGAGTGAGTTTTTTGGGTCTTTCAACGCTGTTTTGTGTTGAGTATGTAATCCCTCACAATGTAAAAATACTTCAGTATAATATTTTATGAAATTGCATATAATATGGCTCGTAGCAATATGTGAGCATAGACAGGAAAATGTCAAATTATATTGGTAGGTATTACTTAGTTAGCAATTATATCACGTTATTTAAGTTAGCACTATATAATATGTCATATTAACTAAGGCCACCCCCACTGAAATTGTGTTATATGTTCATAGTATATATGTATAAGAGAATGTAAATATAGAATAAATTATATAGTTGTCAGTCTTTAAATTAAATTATCTATTATTAAGATATTATATTAAGAAATTAAGTTATCTTAAAAATAAAAGAATATTTGTAGAAACAGACTTTTACTTATACTATGGTATTATAATAAAAAATAGTAAACGTTGTAAGTAAAACTTGTACAGCTAAAACAACTTCGAATAAAGCCGTAAGCTTTTATTATCCTGTTTAGAACGATATGATAACGATCTGAAACATTTTTACTTTTTCTAGAGCAAAACGAGAATCTCATTGTAGTCAAAGGCTAACTTTCATAGAGTAACAAGAATGCAGAAATGGCGCAGAGACTGTGCAATTTCCTATTTCTGCGAGAATTCGATATTGTGTTTGCCCGAAAACCTTTCGACTTAATTGAGTTTATATTTTGCAATATCCAGGAGTCTAGTAAAAATACTATCATCCGTTGCGTTACCGATTTTACTAAAATATACAATTTTAGTAACTTTCACAAACCATCTCTTAATAAAAAACATCCCTTTTCTGCCTCGTGATCATCAGGATCACTGCAGCTACGACTTGTTCGCGACACTTTGCAGTAAATATAAGAGGGTTTCTTGGATGATGGTCTCCCAGATCCACATCCCTACGGCTCAACTTAGAGTATTATTTCGATTCTCAGTAAGACGATTAGGTACTATCGTATGAAGGTGATAATAACCAATGACTTTCGGAAGCAGGGTGAAACCGTACCAACTAAATTCGGATCTTCGAAATTGGCCACCTTCCCAGTAATCGACTAGTGTCAACGTTATAATAGGTATACATAACACAACTGATTGACAAAAATCAATATAGTTAATATTTGACATAACAAGTGGTTAAGTTGGTTTGGATTGTGGCTGAGGTTTTAGCAATGGATGTTCGTAGGCTGAAATGATGATGATAGCACTGAAACCAAATATTCATTACATGAAAATCAAAACTAAACTATAATCTAGGATATTGAAATTATTATTAAAATCTAAATATGATTTTTTAAGGTAACCATGAGACTCCTAACTTTTACAAAGTAAACACACCAGCTTAGAGTTCGTAAACGTGCTATTAAGGTTAAAACCGTTAAAACTTAAAATTCCGTTAACCAAAAACCTTTATGGCGTTTATGGTCGTTTGAGCTAAATGTTATTTTAGGAACAATTACCCCTTATATTTCTATTTCTCGGAGTTTAACATAACATCTACAATGGGATATAACCTGTTTGTTGTAATGATTTTAGTTTACGATAGGTATAGTGATATTAAATGACGGAAACAATCATAAAAAAATTACGATCCAAACGACACGTTTTTTTATTTAACTCGTTTTGCAGCAATATGCTTTTTTTAGCAAAAGTTTTTTTTCACTAAAAATAAAGTAAGTACATGTAGACTCGCTCGAATAATATCGCTTTTCCTGTTCCAAAAATGATTACGAATATAAATGTAGAAATTATTATTTAAATTAATAACATTCAAGTACTTAAATACTATTTTGTTTGATGGGATGCTATGGGCGTGGCTAGTTACCAACCTAACCGCAAAGCCTTACTGCCAAGCGATTTAGCGTTCCGGCTTAATAAAGCTGCCATACATTCCAAGCTAGCCCGCTTTCACCTTAGACTACATCGTCACTTACCACCAGGTGACATTGCAGTCAAGGGCTAACTTGTAATGAAACTATATAAACAAAGTAAATAATTTATTTGTTGTATCAATATGACACTACCAGAAGGTGTTACCGCTTTTACTAAAATTAATAATCCCAAAATATACATAGACCGAACGCTATCTTTCGCAGAATAAACAGAACATTATAGCACAAAACCCGTGGACGTTCTATTACCGTAACAACTTGATATTACGTTTACCCAAAAACCTTTATAGCGTGCAAGGCCATTTTAGCCCCCGACCTAATCAACCAACGCTCCTTTGGCGGCAGTTAGTTCTTACGTACGCCTGTTAATAACGATATTGTGACTATGTTGGGTAAGGACGTTTACTGAAGAGGTTTTTTTTATAACAGACAAGCTGATGTCCACAAATTCGTTCGCGTGGATTTAGGTTCGTAAAAATCCCATAGAAACTTTGATTTTCCGGGATAAAAAGTGCCTATGTCACTAACAAAAAAAAAAAAAATTTTAACATACGTCGCAATATTGAAGTATAGAAGCACGTTAGAAGGTTTTGTTACGGAAGCAAAGTTAGAGCTGTCAGTAATTTGTTGTAATTACTATTTTCTGTCGGCAGAACAATACAGAGTAATTATGATAATTTATAAAATTACTTGTTATCAACCAGAATTTATCATAATAACTCAGCAATTGAACACGAGAATGAAATTGTATCATTCCATTGACACATTCTTGTTCAAGCGTAAACAATTTAGGTGTAATTCCAGTATTATATTGAATTACACTGCCGAATAATATTGTTTAGCCTGATTGGTGGTAGGTATTAATTTGATATTCAACTGTAGCGCTTAATTCACAAACCTTAATATTGGCGTCACTCAGAAAAGCAGGTATTATTTAAATATTTTTATCGAATTATTGGAATGTCCTCTCAAACCAACACAAAAAACATCAGGTTCAATGTGTAGAGGTTATCCGAGAGTTTTAATCTAAACAAACTAATGACAAAATAAATAATTTAATTAGAGCGTGATTGCTATCACAACATCTAATTATTCAGTTCACAATCCAAATACCGAAAATATGCGATATCGCTCCGAATCTCGGAAGGAGACTGAATTAAAACCTTCGAAACACCCGTATTTATGCAAGTTCAATCTTGTCGGCCTCCTAGTAACAGATTGTATGACATCGAATGAGCCAAATATCGATTTTATCAAACTACCTGCATTAGATAAATTAATAATTTTATATTATTTTTGACAACTCAAATCAATTTTTAAAAATAACCTTACAGTTCGGCCGTCCTGAATTTAACACGTCCTCGTGTTTCTAATCAATCTTGTCATGTCAGTCGCGGGCTTCCTTGCCCTAAGTCAAATCCAAATCATGGGCTATCCTGCCCTCCGTCAAATCATTAAAACCTACCCTTGAACTGCCGAACTCTCAGTTTTAATATCAAGTCAACAATAAATCCAAACGACTAACTTCTCATTCGATGTATACAAAATCTGAACCACTCATTGCAAATTACTTTCCAATTCACAAAAGACTAAATTATTTAAAAAAAACTAAAAATTTTAATCACCAAATCAAACTCAATAAAAATTTTAATCAAATGTGGGTTGTTTACAAAAAGATACCAAAGCGAAATTAAGACAACGTGAGACACGTCCCGCTTCTGAATTATTGGCGTCACTCAGAAAAGCAGGTATTATTTAAATATTTTTATCGAATTATTGGAATGTCCTCTCAAACCAACACAAAAAACATCAGGTTCAATGTGTAGAGGTTATCCGAGAGTTTTAATCTAAACAAACTAATGACAAAATAAATAATTTAATTAGAGCGTGATTGCTATCACAACATCTAATTATTCAGTTCACAATCCAAATACCGAAAATATGCGATATCGCTCCGAATCTCGGAAGGAGACTGAATTAAAACCTTCGAAACACCCGTATTTATGCAAGTTCAATCTTGTCGGCCTCCTAGTAACAGATTGTATGACATCGAATGAGCCAAATATCGATTTTATCAAACTACCTGCATTAGATAAATTAATAATTTTATATTATTTTTGACAACTCAAATCAATTTTTAAAAATAACCTTACATTAACGACTATAATGCAATAATTCTTGCAATCAATTATTCGAATCGTTTGCGGACTCAAACTAAATTTATTTGATAAATATTGTGTATGAATTGATTGTTTGAACAATGGATTGGGTGTGAATAGTTTTATATTGATTTGAAATATATTATCTGCATGGCCTAATGCATATTGATGAAATAAAAACTTTAAACTAAGCTTATAATATAGGGACACGTGATAAATTTTTAGGCAAGCTCGTTTGATATTTATTGTATTTTATTAACAACTAGCCGATGCCCGCGACTTCGCCCGCGTGGATTTAAGTTTTTCGAAATCCCGTGCGAACTCTTTAATTTTCCGGGATAAAAAGTAGCCTATGTTCTAATCCATGATATTATCTATCTCCATTCCAAATTTTAGCCAAATCCATCTAGTAGTTTTTGCGTGAAGGAGTAACAAACATACACAGACACACACACACACACACATACAAACTTTCGCCTTTATAATATTATAGTGTGATGTTTAATTTATCATGGTGTTATAGTTTTTATAAATAAAATGAATGAATTGATTTAAGGACAATATATTAATATTCAAATGTATTTTCATCACCATCGTCATCACCATACGTTGAGTAATAGCCCTTTCTGATGCCAGTAGATTTCACCATCAGTTCTTGATGGCATCGGCGGTTGAGTCTTTAATACAACAGCTTTTATAGTGCACTTATTTATGTGTTATTATTTATATATTCCTGTGTTAAAATGTGATTTTTGCGATCTACTTTTTAGATTATCTATTTTACTCAATTTTTTATAAAAATAATAATAATAATATCTGTATTTACTAGGAAATTCTGCTTTGTAGGTTGTATAAATACAAGGGGTTGGCATTTCATGTTTCAAATTTTAGAGATTCGTTGAAACGACAGTCTGATGAAGTCCCAGAAATATGAGGCATACTAACGGCGAAATCTGAATAGCTCACATAGTTAGCATTGAAAGAGCTACTGTTCTTTTATGCAAAGAATATTTTGTCAACGTCAGATGGGTATTTACGAATACAAAATTCTGACTAAGTAATAGTAGATTAGATAAGTCAGTAGTAATTTCAGACTGATTACTGCGCACGCTGTGAGATGCGGATTGAATAGGTAGCTTATAGGTCCACTACTACTATACTATACTACTATACTATATACTTTCCCAACATTTCTTTTATATTCTTTGACTCAGCTTTACTAGATAAATGCAAATCGACAAATATAGGCAATTATAGTTTCAAAAACAAATTATAATATTTATAGTTTATTATATAATATGTATAGTTTATTTTATAATATCCTTGCATTACACTATTTCTGAACTTTTAATAAAAGAAAGGAAAATATTATAATAATAAATTAAGGAACTTTATGAAATTTTTACTCCGTGGTCAAAAAAATCAATGATATGACAATATTGTCCGTAAAATTGTAAAGAAAATTAATTTCTTAAACCACTTTTGTTTAATATTGTAGGTATCTTTTAGTAAAACTTTGGGGAACCCTTAGTACTACTTAAGAGCTTATCTTATTGGTAAATCTAAATTGAATCCTGAGGGGTATACACTCCATAAAATACCCCAATGCAAGTAAAGTATCGGAACGTACTATATCTTTGCGTGCAGATCTTAATAAGAGATCGGATATCTTTATAGGATAGCATTTTATTTTTTATATTGTTTCATAGGAAGTTTTCTTGCATTTCTTCATAAGTAATTATTTAGTGTGAAGAAAATAATTAGGATGGAATCCTAAAATCTCATGTTCTACATTTACTGGTTACTTAGAACCTGTAATATGTACTTGTAAGTTGCCATATAATTTTTGTATCCAAGTTTAAATAAAGTTAAAACTTTTTTAGGCGCGCTGGGTGATTATGTGATGGGTAAAAAGTTCAAGGTCGCGAGTGAGCACACTGTTCAAAAATAGTTTTGTTGAACAAGGTTATTCCTTGGGGCATCAAGACGGTCAGATAGGTATGCATAGTTATTTGGATTACGAGTAGAAATAATTTGTAATTTTTTTATTGAGTTTTCCAAAGGCGCTTTTCCATTTGAATTTTTCGTAGCGTATTTTACCTACTCATTAAAATGTCAGTGTAATTTAGCCAAAAATACTTGTTGTCGATAAATAAAATATTACAAATAACAAATTTTATCTGACTTGTGTTACATTTTATGGCCTATCCGCTTAACTAATTTTAATGTTTGAAATAAAGATAGCTTGTTGCCCGGAGAAGGCAATTTTATCCTGGAAGATCAGAAAGTTAGCAAGGGAGATTAAGAAGTCTAAATACCCGCGTACAATATCGCAGGCATCATCTAGTACAGTAAAAATGAAATGGAAAATACGCGTTTAGCAGAAATAAGTCCGATATGAAAGTGCCCCCTTGATCATTTGTTACAGTCAGCGCGTTAGATGAAAGCAGAGGAAAATCCGCGCTTCACGAATCACTGGTCGCACTGTTGTAGTTTATACAACTACAATAGCTAATGGTCTATATAGCTACTAACAAGTCTTGGTCATAAAAGTACATTTTCCGAAGCCGTTTTTAACCCCCGACCCCAAAAAGAGGGTTGTTATAAGTTTGACGTGTGTATCAGTGTATCTGGCTGTGGTATCGTAGCTCCTAAACTAATGAACCGATTTTAATTTAGTTTTTTTTTTTGTTTGAAAGGTGGCTTGATCGAGAGTGTTCTTAGCTGTAATCCAAGAAAATCGGTTGAGCCGTTTGAAAGTTATCAGCTCTTTTCTAGTTACTGTAACCTTCACTTGTCGGGGGTGTTGAAAATTATTAATTTACACTTGTTAGGAATAAGTCTAACCTTTTATGATAAAATTCCATAATCAATTAAAGACTGGCCTTACCAGTTAAAATCTATAAATAGTATACATAGATTATAATAGTATTATCTATACTAATATTATAAATGCGAAAGTAAATGTCAGTCTGTCTGTCTGCTACCTTTTCCCGGTCCAACAGTTAAACCGATTTTGATAAAAGATACAGAGTTAGCTTACATCTTGGGGACGGACTTAGGCTACTTTTTATTCCAGAAAATCAAAGAATTCCCACGGGATTCTTAAAGGTCCATCCGTTTAACCGATTTATACGAAATGCGCTGGGCAGTCGGGCTGATCCTTTGCGTGCTATTCACTTGTTACCAACCAACTATTTTGTGGTGTTGTTTCACCACAAAATAGTTGGCTTAATATGACGTGAAATTGTATAAGTTTGGAAACGCTGTCATATTTTTTCATTCCTTCGCTGTTCCCGTGACTTTATCGCGATATCGTATCGATATCCGTTCTATTATTGTCCGGATAAAACTTTGATTCGATTCCAAACTTCTGTGGTATAACAAAAGACTTTATTTGCTACTTTATCGAAACTCCACCGAGCTGATGAAGTAACTTTTAATAACTTCTGGAATTTTCTTTACGGTGATAGTTTTTCATCGAGAATGTAAAAAAAAAATATCTGAAGATTCCTTCGTTGCAACTTTTTAAGACATTCTTGTTTTATCCTTAAAGTTAAGCAATAAAAATAAACGATCTTTTATTAATGTTTGTCACTAAAAAAATCACCTTACCGTTTATTATCTTTGTAACTTTGCTCTACCATACTTTACAGCAGCGTTGCTCTGAAAAATTAAAATCATTATAACAATAATAAATATTATAATTGACCGTGGCCTAGATCCATTTAATGTAACAAAATTAATCTCTCTGAACCTATATGTTAGAAATCAAGAAAAACAAATATTTGTTCTCCGACAAATACATACTATTTATTTATTAAAATAACTGTGAGTAATGGCGAACTCGCACCGAAGTTTACCAAAATAAACATTATTTTTAACAAAAACGAACGTATGAAACAGTATTTTTGCAAAAAGTAATCTCATAAAGATAATCCAGCCAATTCTTTTCCGAGTATTTATGGAAATAGACTATAATACGCAGCCGCCGTTGATAATACAGAGCATATCTCACAAACATTGTTAGAGGCGCAACAGAACCCGTTGTGGGGATAAAACCAATGATATCATATACAAAGATATGTTACATTCATATCATATCATCACATTATGGCGTACGAGATCTATTCTCGATGATGAGTTAGTTACAAAGAAGACACAATAGGCACGAGATTAAAAGAGATTATGATCTGTGAGTTTGAGTCAAATGTTCAAATGTCAAATGACATGTGAGTTTTAACTGGGCTTTCTCCGTCACTCGTTTCATACAATCGTAGTTCCAATTTCATTTGAATATTAAGCAAACAAAGTCCATGAAATTTTCAAACATATTCTAGAAACTAATATCTGTGTCTGTGGTGTTTTAGATTTTTCTAAAAATATGTTGTTTAAAAATTACAGGGGCTCAAAGATTTGTATGTAAATTTTTAAGACCGCGTAACTTTGAAACCGAATATTTTAACAGAAATCTGGAAAACCACAGACATAGATATTAGTTTCTAGAATATGTCTGCAAAATTTCATGGACTTTGGTTGCTTAATATTCAAATGAAATTGGAACTACGTTTGTATGAAACGAGTGACGGAGAGAGCCCTCTTAAAAATCTCGACTTTTAAACGCGTATGTAACGTATCTACTTCATTTATATCATTGGATGAGACATGATAATTTTCTTTATGAGAGTAAAATCAGGTTTGTAAAATCGACTTTTTGTTTTACGACTTTCTTGTACTTGCACATTTACTGAAAAAAAAAAAACACGGCAGAGTTTATTCTAAACGTCATTTCTTTTCTAAAAGCCCGTTGGAGATGCAAGAGCCGCCAGAGCCGCAAGAGACGAAACTGAAAAGAACTTTTCACTGAAAATGTATGTGACAAACGGTCTCGTACATACGAAGCTAAGATATATATTCAAATGAGACAATTAATTGTTTGCATGTACCTACCTAATAAAATCGTCCACTTCGATTTTCCCGTAGCACAGGAAATCTAGTTCACACCTCAGGGGCCAGGGACTTAGCTAGGTACTGGGCATCTATGGAATTCACCTCATTGTTTATAATTAAAGTTTTATGCATGTTTTATGTATAATATGTATGTTAGATATAAAACCAGTATAGGAACTTACTAGAACTTTTTTTCATGAATAAATTACTTTGCATACTTTTTTGTTATATGGTATCACCTACAGTATACCTACAAGTAGATTCAACGTTTTCCAGCATCTATTGAAAACTCGATTTGCAACTTTTTGTCGCATGTCGCTAGTAGTATATAATCTCGGTATTATTTCAGAATTTTGAGAGGTGCGTTCGCAGCCATAACGACCGCTTCCCCTAGGAAATAAGTTGACATGTCCCGGAGGAAGCGTGTTCGGTCGCTCGTTGGATTTAGTTACTACAATATACCTATTTCGAAAATTTAACGACAATAATGTAAAATTGTAATACTTCCAATTTTATATTCTAGATTTATGCGAATTGATGTAGGTAGGTAGTGGGTTAGTAGATACCAGTTTTTTTTAAAGTATTTTTTCATACTTCTACCCACTAACTTATAAAAGTACATAAATACATGGCCATAGGTAAGGGGAAATTTTGGGGGTTCAAACCAACCGAATTCCCAGGCATAAAATAAATTTTAAAATCTAAGGTTTGGTGCATTTTACACTTCATAATATGTACTATAAGTTATGTCTGTAAAGATATCAAGTGCTACGCTTTTATTTAGCGTTCAATTTGGCCAAAGTTTTATTTTAGAAATATAACTTAAAACATAATTTTTTTTGTTTTCGTGTTGCTTTTAAAACCATTTTTTCTATAGTATAACAAAATATGTTTCATGACTCGCTACGCTCTTGTTTGGTTTGATTTTTATCTTGTTGTCAAATTAACAGAGAAAATTTCATTAACCAGGAACCCCGACTAGTTGAACTTAATTTTTTTTCTCATAAAATATTTCAGTTCCATATTTGGCCCTTATTAAACGCTCCCGAAATCAATTCCTGGCTACGGTCTTACTCGACCTCCGTATTGTCTATCTCATTCAATAATTATAATAGAGTCAATGTACGATGTAGTTTATGTATGAAAAGATGTTGATGTTAAGAGGGGTCTCTCCGTCACTCGCTTCATGCAAACGTAGTTCCAATTTCATTTGAATATTAAGCAACCAAAGTCCATAAAATTTTGCAGACATATTATTCTAGAAACTAATATCTATGTTTGTGGTTTTCCAGATTTCTGTTAAAATATTCAATTTCAAAGTTACGCGGTCTTAAAAATTTACATACAAATCTTTGAGCCCCTGTAATTTTAAAACTACATATTTTTAGAAAAATCTTAAACACCACAGACACACATATTAGTTTTTAGAATATGTCTGCAAAATTTCATGGACTTTGGTTGCTTAATATTCAAATGAAATTGGAACTACGATTGTATGAAGCGAGTGACGGAGAGAGCCCTGTTAAATTGTGATTCAAAAGTACAATACATTTTTTCTTGACGAAGTAAGTCCGCGAAATAAGGCAACTTTTATTTAGCAAAACGCAAATAGTATTAATAAAAGCGCCCGCATTGGCTTAAAGCAATTTACTTAAAGCTAGTTTGCATAATTCGTGAGCTCTATTCTAATAAAAACAGCTGTGGAATAAAAATTCATTCATTCATAACACGGAGCCACAAGTCACTCACAAAGAATTTGAGGTTATTTTTCTCATTTCAAATTCTCTGTAGACGACTAGAATCGTAAAAAGAGGATTATGCTCGGTGCTCGCGTGGCGGACGGAATTCGTGAGAAAGAACCGAGTTGGCAATATGGGTGCTCTTTATTTACTCCTAGCCACTAAGCTGCATATAATGAAAACGCACTGTCGTATTCGGCGTCAAGTAAAAAGTTCAACAGTGGAACTGTGATGTCTTGGTACTTATCAATGCCTAGACATTGAATCTGTTTTTTTATATTTAATATTCAAGGGCAATCTAAATCGATCTGATACCTATTGAAACCCATGACTTCTTCATCATGATTTTATGGGTTAAAGCCCAAAATCGTTTCTTAATATGTCTCTATGTTTTAGATGGAACTTTAAATGCAGAATTTCAAGATTCTAATCCAGCAATTTGAGCTGGACGTAGATGTCAATAAAAATTCTTCTATTATGTATTATTTATATGACATTTAAAATTAAGAACGTTATTATTATTTTTATCAAAAGATTTTTTTGTATTTCTGATATTTCTTTGAAACAAAATATGTATTGTGCGTCTCCAAGGATTAGCGTTATAGAATCGCCACACTCCAGGTATGTATCATCAGAAATATAACGACACTACATTTGTGTAAATCGGTTGACAAATTGCAAAGGTACGAGGGAACAAACAGCGATCGCTCTCACGATATACATTACACCTAAGCGTGGAATTACATCCTCGCAGAAGAGAAATATAAATGTAAATGGAAATCGAGGCGAAACATTATTCATTCTACTCCAGTCTGTAAAAATTTGATATTTGGGGTTCCGTACGTCTGAATGAAAAAATTGAGCACTAATAGGGTCACTCGTGTATCTTTCTGTATGTCCATCTATCACAGCCAATTTACTCAGAATTTACTCGACCAATTACATACGTTAAAAGGTATAAATAAATACATATACATTTCTGTGACCAAACACGGACGTGTACTAATATAAATTAATTAATTTTGAATTTGATCACTTGTATCGTGTGAAATATCAAATAAGCTCTGAAAAAAAAAAGTTTGAGACAATATTTCACAGTAGTAAATAAACTTTTTTTTGAAATAATTTCAAAATAAACGGTTTTAAAGTTATTTAAGGTAATGGCTGAAAATTGACAATTCTAACCCTTATCTCCGAAACTGCTGAGGCTAAAATTTAGAAAAAAAAAAACACAACTACAGTAAATTATTCTGTAGACTACGTTTAGATTACAGGGATTAACCTAGAATAACATGAAGTCGATGATCTTAAAATAACATGGTAACTCTCTCAATATTGTGCGTACAAACTTACGTATTCATCGTACGGAACCCTCTCCACACGATTGCAACTCGGTTTTTTCCTTTTTTGTTATTATAATTGTTTTCAACATAGTCCGTCAGCGCTAAATTGAGTTTCGTATTGAATTTATTCTTTACGTGATTGCAATTATAACAAATTCAGTTATCATTTTTTTTTGTTCCAAATTATGAGTTGTAAAACGTGTTACATTTTGTATTTACCAGAAATATAAAAGGTTTCGTCTGTTCATTTGGTTTATTTATTTTAAGTCCTGCCAGGTTTAATGATAAAATGGTATTATTCATACTTTACAAGTTACCTTTAATAATAAGTGCCTATAGTGTCATAAAAATAAGTATAATGATACAGTATATGAATGAAATGTAGGTATATAATAATTATAATTATTAGGTATATAATAATTATAATTATTATTAATTTTGCAATTTATCATTATTCATGACCTACGTGTTTTACCATTGATGTACGTGATTTCGCGTGTATTTAGGATTTTTAAAAACCCCATCGGAATTTTTAAAAATACTTTCTGCCAGCAGATTGATTTGTAAATACATTGATATGTCACTCAGTATCTTCTTTTTTATAAATATAGATTTAAACAAATGGAAACTTTACCACTAGTAACATAAGAACTATTTTCAAACACGTTTACGTAACTCACGTAGCGTAAACTTATGTTTGACTAGCTGATGCCCGCAGCTTCGCCCGCGGGGATTGGTCAGATCCCCTGCAGCATCAGGATTAAGGAGTTGGACTCTAAACTTTTTATGACACAATGTCGCAAAGTTCCTCTATCGATTAAAAAAGAAATGACGCAAATCGGTTCAGAAATCTCGGAGATTTCGGTGTACATAGGTAGAAAAACACAACTCCCTTTTTGAAAGTCGGTTAAAAAAGTAGCCTATGTTACTCCCTGGTCAATTCTCTACTTGTCTGTGAAAATCCCGTCAAAATCGGTTCAGCCGTTCCCAAGATTAGCCTTTTCAAACAGACAGACAGACAGACAGACAGACAGACAAAAATTTTAAAAACGTGTGATTCAGTTATAGTATCGTTCAAATAACCATATGACCTAAATATGCGGTAGTTATTTCGAAATTACAGACAGACACTCCAATTTTATTTATTAGTAAGTATAGATTACACTTACGAGTAGGGATTGTTTAACTTTATAATTGTCGCAATTGCATACATAATTTCTCGGCGGCATGCAAACTTGCTATTTTACTTGTGCAATTTAATTTATGGGTAATTTCATGATAAAATTAAATACGTTAAAATTAGTGGTTGAATTAAAATATTATTATGTGCAAATGCTACGCTTTCGATAAAGTGAATATAAAAAGGTTCACTGTTTTGCTTTAAAGTCCTTTACTTTACATAATATTGTTTTGTTCTTTCTATGATTATATTGTTATTTATTTACAGCTTAGTAATTATGTACATCTAACCGAATTTCCACCACAGTGACCAACAGATCTCCACAGAGATGACCCATCTGCGCGGGAGATATTATTTTATAGGTAAAGTCATTGGGTAAAGTGCATAAAATAGGTGTGAGCAAATCATAAATACAGGTGTATTCTCTATTCCCTCACTCTACGCCCCACTCTAAGACGAAACGCCGGAGAGAAATCTGATACAGTAGTAATAAAAACATGTAATTAATTAGTTTATTATTAAATGTAATTAATGCAAGCAGGTCAAGGTGGTAAATAAGCGAATATAAAATAATATTATAGTAGGTTATTTTCTTCTTTTACTTCAGAGACGTGATAAATAATTTAGAAATCGAAACAACTTTTCCATTAAAATTACTTCGTTAGATACAAATGTATAAACTTAGCAAATATTATTTTTATTTTCTACTTAACTAAATATGAAAATAAAATAGTATTAAATAATATTATAATTATACAATAGGATAATTTGTGTAATTTTCTTGTGATAGTTTAGCGATCGTTTTATTAATTTAAAAAATAAAGATTGTACAAAAAAATAAGTACTGAGATAGTTCGGTCGCTCTACAACCTAGCTAGACACAGTTGCTTATCCGTACACGTCATCTTGTCACCCGTCACGCGATCTCCCCAGTTCGGGAATCCTTGCTTTTCCCGTTTCCATTCAAAATGTCACCCCACCCATATTTCCTAATTGAATTAAAAGGTATTTCAATTTATTTGGAGATATTTTAAAAATGTTGTGATTGTAGACATCCTTTCGATACCTATTAAATAGATATTTGGTGGTACTTACGGCATTAGAAAAATTGAGGTTGAGGAAGGTTTTGAGTATTTAAATAGTTTCAAATACAATACTAGCATTTTCAGCAAAGATAACATAAATTTAAGATAGCTATACCTAGCACTATCTAGGGCATAGCGGCAGACATTTTATTTTAGAAACATCTCGAGCACGTATCTGACACAAATATATTATGACTAGAAACGTAATTTTGCGTTCTCCACAAAAGTCGAAGCCATTTTCCATCAGAATATTATTTGTAAGACGCCAGCATCGTCTACACTCCACAGCACAATATATAAACAGAATGACTTGCTTTGCAACACAATTTTATATGCGACAGTAAATCGGTTGTTCTTATTTCACCAGACATTTCGGAGGCGACTATATCTATACGCTCATATCGCTTGCCATAAAAATGTTTTATGTTAGTGGCTAATAAATGACATCAGCAAATTCAGTAAGACAATATGAGAGGCTCTCTATGCATCCGTTTCCTCCTTTTATTTCCTCCCCTCGCAATCATTGTTTCGGCTGAGAACGGGGGCGCCGATCCGCCGCTTTTGGCAGACGCTCCCGATAATATTCCCTTGTTTATGTTAAGATTTGCCACTGTTTATACCGTAAATGTATTCCTAATTGGATCGGGTCATCTAAACAACGATAAAAGCTTTGGTATTGTTACCACTATTATAGAATAACGCAATTGCTTCCGAGCAAACTTTTCATCCATCTCCGTTCGTGACGGTGCCAGTTTGTTTCTCTTTGCGGAGTTTCAAATCTCGCTATTGTTTGAATTTCCCTTTGTACTCTCACGCGAGATTGGTTTTACTCTTACACATAAATGTATTGCTAAAGGTTGCACACGTCATTACTCAACGTCAGATATGAAAATTCCAGCACTTACTGCGGGGTGGACTTAAGTGTTTTCCGGTAAATCGTTTCTCGCTTCAAATGCCGTAAATATTAAAAGTATCTATGTCACGTTAACGTGGACTACGATACATAAACCCAGCATAGGTAACGATCTTAAAAATCTCGAGATTAATAACCATGCAAAAAGTTTCCGCGGAATTTATAGTCACATAGACAAAGTCGTGGGCCGTTAACTAGTAAAAAACATATTCAACCCACGCCATAAAAAAAATAAGACATATCATTGCTCTACCGTTCTTATGAGTATACTTTATAAAAACTCATCGTGTATGCCGAAAAAAAAATCACGGAAAGAAAATATCCCTGATTTCGTCCCCGATGTTTATTCTTGGTGGTTAAGCTGCATCTAATGAAATCCCCTGTCAGGATATCCTTGCACCAAGATGTATTGCGACCGCTTGCGCTTGATACTATTTGAAAAGTTACATAAAAGTTGGTAATTTCCGTGTTCTGTGTTACTCCTAGAACGTAGTTTACAAATTAACTCAAAAGGTATATTTTATTGCTTTATTAACTTTATTAATACAGTACTGATAAAATTACAAAATAACCAACATTATCATTATATCAAGCTATCGCCAGCCCACCAATGAGCACGGGTCTTCGCTCCGAATGAGGTAAGTTTGATTGCTAGTTTTTTGGTTGATATTATAGCCACGAAAATCAATTTACTACTTACGATCTACTAGAATTTACGAATATTAAATTCTTAAAATCGTTGAATTGACAGACTAAAATTTAAAAAGATTACCTATAATTTGTGTAATGTGTAAAAAAATTCAAGTAACAGCAAGTATCAAGACCCACTCGCATTTATAAATCTGTAGACTGAACATGTAAGTTTGAGTTGGTGTTTCCAGTGTTCTTATACACGTTCGCTCTTAGCTCATTTCAGTGTTATTCCGATCACGAACACGTGAATCTCGTTTATTAAAAATAAACCCCTAATGCTACCGAAGGCGATATTATGAATAAGAAGCTATTTCGTAGGTTTACTTCCTTTGAACGTAACAGTAAATAAAAGTCAGCATAATATCGAAAAATCTCTGAATTGTAAATAATATTGTAAACATTAGTCTGAAATTGATGTCTGCCTTTTTTTAAATTGTACTTAATACTAATTTGAAAATTAGATAACTTGAATAGTTACTCCTTAATTTAATAATAACTACTAATTTTTTTGAAGAATATACATCAATCTTAATAAAATACTATGATTGGTCATCAAAGTAGATTAATAACGCCTTGTTTCGATAGCTTCCATTTTAGAGCTGCTATATATCTAACAGACTTGCTCTTCATCCAGCTTTTCACAAAGTTTATCGCAACTCGCACCCGAATTTCGGATATCTACGAATATCTGTCAAATCGTAGCAAATTTTGGAACGCTATTACGGAACTGAATTTCACCGTATCTATAAGTCCCCTATTGAACAATAGAGCGTTTCAACCTAGTGGGCATCTAACGCTTGACCAATTTTCTTTTGTGAATGCCTACGATTGCCGAATACCCGAGTTCATAAGGCTTTGATTGAGCTACTTTTTTCGAAAATGCATTGATTTTACTCAATTCACTGAGCATTAAAGGGGGAAAAGTTCTCGAATTTGTGTAGTGAGGGCTCGTGCCCTTTTTCCTTCATATGTTATGTACCGAGGACTAATAAAATTTCGTTTGAACACTTTTATATTATAACAAACACGTTGGCTAATTCTGTTTTACACTAATCTCTAAACTAAGCTAAAATGACAAGTCTAATGTATCCCTTTTTTTCATACCCCCTTCCTAAAAGAATACAAACTGGAGAATTAGCTTGATTTTAAATGTTATTCAATGGTTATTCAATATTAATTTAAGTTGGCATTCTCTCTCTGACTCTCGCGTCGTGCCATATTTCTCATTACTGAAGGTTGTGACCCCTTTCCATTAACCACGTAATGGTACTGGGTTTCTTATAGAAGGGAATAATTCGGAGGGCTCCCAGATTTTTCCACACACAGCTCGATGGAGAGTACAGTATTTCGACTCATAGGTTCAATGGGGCTAAATTATACAGGGCAAATTCAATCGAATACTGGCTGACTTTGTTTTTGTTACTATGGTAGCAGGATGTGAGTTAAAAACTACCCTATAAATGAAGTTCTAAAGCTTATGAGGCAATATAAATCAACGCTGAAGTGCTTAAACTTTTAATTTTTCCTCACTGTGGGTACAGATTTTTATCAAAGCAAGTAAATTCATTTAAAAATAATTACTTTGAGACTTAGAAAATTAACGAGTACCTTTTTAAGTAAGCTATTTTGTTTTTTCTTGAAACAAGTTCGTGGCTCCAATTCCATAGCCACCAATCCAGAGTTCTGGATAATATGTATTCTGCGATAGAACGGATTAGATCCTTACTATACTAGAATTTGCCATCTTTAACTGCTTGGCACACAAGGGAAAAGGTGTCTTGCATCTCAGAAGTAGGTACCTATATAAGTTCTGACTATTGGGAGGTTTTCCCAAAGAATTATTATTTTCCACATCCATGGGCTTTCCACATTCGCAACGACGTCTTTACAACAACAGTTGTTCCAAGATAAAAGAAATTTAATTTTCAAGTAAACGTATTTCGTTTTCCCAAGCTTTGTTCTTCTATCCGCGAAATAACTTGAACGCGCGATGCGCCGAATGATTTATACAAGCCACGCTCATCCCGGTTTATTTACGGCGCGTTCCGTACAATAATTACCGGGCCGAATAAACGTTTGTAAATGTAAAAAGGGATTACCCTGTTACAATTGCGGTGGCTTTAATTTTGTTAAATGAAAACACCTTTGTAGTAAATTAGAGGATTTACAAATTCTTGTTACAACATTCATGTTTATTAGATAATCATAGGCTAGAGCTGACTAAATTAGAGATTCCGTTTTGTTCTGCTTACCGCTAAGACGGTAATACCTAGGTAAGTACCTAGCAGGTAGGTATATAAGGCAAGAAAAAATAGGCATCTTCTAGGCAAGCGCACTCCTATCTTGACCTCATCATTGTTTTTTATTACCCATGATTGTCGCCAAGCGCAAGCTTTATTTACAATAAAAATAAAAACCAGCCAAGTGCGAGTCGGACTCGTGCACTGAGGGTTTCGTACACACTCTGTCTTCTCTCTGCCTCTCTCTACTCGTCTCTGTCAGCTACACTCTGTCTGTTTGCGCTGGGCCTTAGTAGTCAACTCTTTGATAGCGACTCATCATCATACATAGCCATGAGTTCATGCGATTTTTATAACGTATTCCACCACTAAAAAAGGATTTACAGAAATCCCCGCTGAGCGAGGCTGATATATTAATACTTTATAAGACAAACTGACTAACTGACGCTTATCAACAAACAGTTCAAGCCACTGGGCTTAGAAACAAGATTTTAATAGAATCTGTCTCTTTGAGACCTATAAAAAAAAATCTGAAACCCATTTTTGCCGCAATTTCATCCAGTGTAATTAATCTTTATTTTCACAACTCCGTTGCCTATGCATAGTCATATAAACTGGCCTAACTTTATGCCGTAAAATAAACAATTCTCAGCGCGCCAACAAAAACAATAGAAAGCGAAACCCAAACATTTTAGCCTATGTTTCCAGTGAAAAAAGTCCTTTTCTCGTATTCATCTGCCTGTCGGGGACCATTGTTGCCACGATCAGAGCCTATTCATGGTCGGCTGAGCAACTGGATCCCAAAAACGTTGAAATTGTACCGTTGTGACTGTTTTTCTTGTACCGACGGGTTTTGATTGGGAGGCGATTGTTCGCATAGTGAAAAATTAATCACTTAGTTAACCACTCAGTTAAAAACTCGGTCAAGTGCAAGTCGGACTCGCATACGAAAGTTTCGTATACTTTTTAACTTTTTTAATTTTCATGGTAGCCATTTTGGGTTTTTGTTCTTTTTTGATATAGCGGCAAAATTTCTACTCTCTACATACTACAGTTCACGAGATACAGCCCGCTGACTAACAGTCGACGGACAGACGGACCGACGTACAACGGAGGCATAGTAATAGAATCCCGTTAGCACAGGTACGGAACTCTAAAAATGTATAAGTAGAAATGAGCAAGTTATAATTTACTAGAAAAGGAACGCTAGTAAGAAAAATACCTACATTATTACAAGCCAAACTAAGGCAGCCGATCGACGTATTTCTGATTCCGTTCCATTTGGCGAAGGTTTTTATATATTTACTCGCGGTCTTGGAAGCCCATTAGGTGTAGGAACAAATTTATAATGCAAATACGATTACGCGCGCCGCGACTGAGAGCTAATGCACTACACCCGCTATGAATTGCAAACTGCAGGAGAATTCAATTCAATACATAAATAAAATATTGAGTATCTTTAAAAAGGTTGTTTACCTCTGCGATCTTTGTAATTAATCAATATTTTAAACTTATTATTTTTATAATTTAGATCTTAGTTATTACTTGACCAAAATCACTACTACTGAATAATATTATAAAGACTGTCCTTCTGAGTGTTATAAGCTTACTGTTTAATTACTCTTAAGTTTTAGGTATACTATCTTTGGTAGCTTAACGACATGAAAGAAGGGTTTGCATGCAAACAAAAATTGCTAGGTAACTTGATTTACCAGCAATTTTTGTTTTTCCATTCTATATAAGTAAATTCGGATTTGATAAATATAGCAGATTGAAATACTTTTATAAAATAAAACTACCTATTTTAGATTTATTTAATTTCTTCTTCCAGCTCGAAATGGATTAACATACCTAATTGAGGATGAGACCACCTCCATGTTCCTATCGAACTGAAGTCTTGTGGATATATTGTGCGGTTCAAATGACAATAGATATTTCGTACTAGATGATGCCCGAAACTTGCAAGTAATTAGGTTTTTAAAAATTCCGTGCTAACTCTTTAACTTTCCGTGATAAAATGTGGGTTAATTTTTTTCCGGAATGGAAGCCGTCACTTCACTTCATTTCCTTAAAATTGGTTTATTGAATGGGTCATTGTAACAAACAGACTTTTTTCGGATTTATAATACTAGTATGGATAATGGATATAGTATATTAGGGATTTTTCAGTACATTTTAAAGAAAAAAGTTGTGCAAAAAGTTTCTGTAAGGTTTGTTTTATTTATAACTCCGATTTATCCCTATAACTGACTTGAGTACCCTTCAATGCACATTATTACGTACATGTGGACAAAGAGGTACATTGTACGAGTAACATAGTGGTCGACCCGAGCTCCATGCCATTCGCATAACTGAGGATGTTGTCTCAAGGCAGGCTGCGGTCGTGGACAGGCTCGCAACCACTCCGGAATATAGTCAGAAACCACTGAATTCTATCCGA
The DNA here is from genome assembly GCF_905333055.1 of Maniola jurtina. NCBI lineage: Eukaryota > Metazoa > Arthropoda > Insecta > Lepidoptera > Nymphalidae > Maniola > Maniola jurtina. Next base: position 11,221,546 of record NC_060030.1, read on the forward strand.
TTTAAATGGGATAGAGGTTGGATAAACTTTAAAGTCTTCTTTCCTCGTTATTGTAGATATCAGCCTTGAGCTTGATAGCTTGATAGTACTATTAATTTAGAAGATAGAAGTTAAAAATAATACCTACTTTCGTCCTCAACTGAAAATCTTCTTAAGTTTTCAGTCGATCGCAACTTATCCAGCTAGGTGCAGTCGACTATACAATCCTGAATGGTTTTACTATTTTCGACAAGAACTTCCAGTAAATTTAAATTTCAAGGCTTAAACCTCTATACACATAAGTGTTAGGTGTTGTAAGCAAAAATAAACTAGTTTTATGATAATATGTAAATAACTCTCAACCTAATGGTGGTAAAACAATTTTAAGGTCAATGTTTCACAAGTAATACGTATTGTATTACTTGTAAGAAACATTGACCATTACTACAATTGTGTGCAATTATTTTGTTTTTACTTCTCATTTAAATGTAGCAATACAATACTCACAAAAGATATTTATTATACCAATCCTAAAAAGTTTGTTAACATACCTCCTATAATTTTTATCCGAAAAATCGTATCGGCCGCAGTGTAATATGTCCGTTACAAAGTGTTATCCTTAGAATGCAGGATTGCGCATCCCGTTATTAATATTGCTAAGATTTAAGACGGCCTTTGTAAGCCCCCAATATTAGTGGGGGTCAAAGGAGGAAGGATTAATAAAGGCCGAAGTTCGGATACATCACCCTGTACTCCTGAAATGTTGTGTAGGTAGATTTTATAGCTACAATTTATAAATATGCATGTATACTACACTAGATGATGCCCGCGACTTCGTCCACGTGGAAATATGTTTCATTGCCGCGGGAACCATGAATTTTCGCGGGATAAAAAGTAGTCTGTGTATTAATCCAAAGTGTAATCTATCTCCATTTCAGCCGAATCCAACCAGTAATTTTTGCCTGAAAGAGTATAAAACACTAAGTACATAGTTACAATATTGATTAGTAGGTAAATTCATTTCATTCATATTCCTGTCCATAATTATGTCTGCCCCTACTGGAATCATAAACACACCTGCCATGTAATATAAAAGTAGTTATAAAAATTATGTAAAGAGAAAAGTTAGGCCACAAAATAAAAACAGCAATGAAAATTTTAATCCGAGAAAACAACACTTAGTACTTTTTTAAAACAAAACTTGTAAGGATCTTTGAAAACCCCAAAGTGCGTACGAGTGTTTGCACCAGACCAGCCGCCGAGGTCATTAATGCACCCCTCAAGCGACCCTCCACATTCAGATAAGTAAGTAAAACAACTTTATTTGATGTCGCGTCACTGGACGGAAACAGACATGACACCAGGGGAATGGCGATGGGAAAACTTTATGGTGTTTCGCTTACATTTGTACGTAAATGTTCACTTTAGCTTGAAGCAATCAAGGTTAATGGAAAGTCGTAATAATTCATTCAATGATATTAAATATATATATTTTGGTTGCCTGGAAGAGATCGCTATTTAGCCATAAGGCCGCCAAATTGTACCTATATTTTGTTGTGCTTTGTATGTGTTTTTATTTAGTAATTTTGTGGTGTACAATAAAAGTATATTCATTCTTTAAAACAATCCATATGTTGTTGACCATTACCACTTCTTTTGCACGCACTATACAAAAACAACAAACTATCATATCGACGTAATCATAATATTATGATGCAAGCTAGTATTGACTTCTAAAGGACACACAAAAGTTCAACAAAACATGTGACGACTTCATTCCTCTTACATTTTTCCATTTGCGTTTAAACTTTCCAAATACTTTGACCGTATTGTTCGTACTCGCAGCACCGACTGTAATGGAACTTCTTCAGCTGCCGCAAATGCATGGCTCGATAGCCTATTTCCATCTGCCAGAGCGTCGCATACAGACAATTGTTCTTAAGCGTCACTTAAAATGTCCCACTTTTCCCCCACAAAGGAACTTTTATGAATGTGCCTCATCAAGCTTGTAGCTCGTGCAGCTATAATGAATTCACGAGTCAAACGAACTCATAGCCATTAATAAAACCATTTTCATAGTATTAGGATTTTAAAAGTAGAGTAAAAATTGTTGAGAATAAAATCCAGTCTTTTGGACTAAAATAGAATTTGATTCACAAATTAAAACTACAAACTCAAAAATTAAAAGCTTGTCAGGTAGATTCTACAGATTTCTTTAAACTAAAATCATCTTTCTAAAGACTCATGTAAAAACCAACATAGTTTCAGAATGCTGATTTTACAGCGAAGCGGCTTCCTGCCACCTGTTTTTCAGGTCATCGGCTGGTTCAGCCAGAGAGAGAGAAAGTAAAAAAAAATTAATTGAATTACCATTAAATCCCTTTAATTGGGATAACTGGAAGCCAGGGCCAGAAATCTTAGTTGATAAATTGTTTAAAAAATCCTACTCTCTGTAAATAAACTACAGTAACTATAATAACTGTAAGTAAAACAAAGCCTCATTCCATAATTTATCAAGCAACATTTCGTTCCGTTCACTCAACGCATCAAATCAATCACTTCAACGAGGCATCGGGCGCAACCGCCAGATGGCGCCACTAAATCCGCTGTAATCCTGAATTTATTATCTGTTTTCAGCCATTTGCTGTTGCGCTGAAATCCGAAGCCGACTGAATGAATGCGCGGATTCTCACCGATCTAGTGCGGTAATGAAAGTGTGAAACTGTACCCTGGAGGAACATTATAAATAGTTATATTATATTGTGTTGCAAAGGTTAACAAAGTCTGTTTTGTTGCTATTATTATTTAGCAAAGAAAGGAAGAGGTTTTTGTAGATGATGCCCGTAACTTCATCAGCGTGGATTTCTTGTAAACCCAAAGGGAACTCTTTGATTCTCCTGGATATAATGTAGCCTATATCCGTATACGGGATGTAAGCTAGTCTTAAACCTTTCATCGAAATCTAGCAGCAGTGAAAAGCTAGTAGGAAGACAGACAGACCCATTTTTCTATATTTATATATTAAGTAGGTATGGATTATGGATGTATGGATTCAGTAATTGTATTTTGCTTTTTGGGCACGAATTTTGTTTTGAGTACCGTACTATCAGCTATTTTAACTAGGAATCAAAACTTTTATTCGATAGTTTCAATAGAACTTTTACAAGTATCATGATAATGAAACTATCCAAAAGTCTGTAACCGTTTCTAGGGTTATATTATACCCGTATGGTGCCAACGGGACCCGTCCGTCCGTCCGTTTGTCCGTTTGTCCATCTGTCGCTTGGCGGGCTGTATCTCGCGTCACTTAAAAACTGTTACTTCTTGTACGATTCAATATCCGATAGTACGGAACCCTTCGTATGCGAGTCCGACTCGCACTTTGCCGATTTTTTTTTGTATTTTCTATACTTACCAATCTAAAAGTGTAAAGCCACGTTCTTCAAAGCTCAGTGGCGTCAAAGTTAAATATTTTTCTAGCAATCGCCACCGCAAGTGTGTCAAGAGGCGTTTTAATGAACCGGGCGTGACGCAGATGTGCGTCAAATCCGATGGTAAACCCCGACTTAGTTCATGTCGCTTGTGGTTTAATCGCACCGGGATTGGAGCTAAAATATTCCCCGGCCTTTACAGAACGAATAAAATGCTGCTATATGGAACATCGTCGGGTTTTACTTACCTATCATCATCATGATCAACCCATTGGTGGCCCACTACTGATCACGAGTCTCTTTTTTTTCAGAATAAGAAGAGTTTAAGTCATAGGTGTGTTTCTGCCAACCCCCACTGGGCCGGTGCGGATTGGCAGAAACACACCTTTGAAAATATTATGGAGAACTCTCGGGCATGCAGGTTTTCTCGTGATGTTTTCCTTCACCGCTAAAGCAAGTGGTATTAATAATAATTAATTGCTTAAACTTACTACCTACTTATTTAATAGATTTTAAGCATAAATCATAATAATAAAACATAATAATAATTTTTCATCATAAATCATCATAATCATAAATCATAATAATAATTTTTTTTAAAGGACTTCAAACATTTAACTCTTAGCTCTTTGTTTTTATACGCTTGTTAGCTCTAACTGTAGGCAAACCTTTGAAACATTTTGGTGCTGAAAAAGTAATTCATCTTGCTATTCACGTTGCAAGTGTGTCAAGTGATATTTTAAAGGCCCGGTGTACCAAAATTGAAGCTTTCATATTATATATAATAGGTTTAGAATCAAATTTTAACTATCATGCCGTATAGTAGTTTTTTTTTAATAATATATACTTTTTAGCATTTCAGCCATGATATTATACGAGTAGTACTTACGAGTATATACCTATCTCTTGAAATAGAGTTATGGGACTATCGGATGGAACACTTCATAACACTACACATCAAAACAATCCAGGGAATTTTGCAATAGAATTCCGATATCCAACACAACACTACAACTTCAGAGTAACTGTATCCATCACCTATTTGTCCTTTGTGATATTTTTAAGAATTTAAGGCTTCTACTACACCATTAAGCATGAATAACGATTTCGCAGGATTACATTGAAAGCGAGAGTATCTGTGTATGATTTAAAATACAAGGAACAGCAGGCTAAGCAAAATGCAACAACACTTTCTCGTAGCTTTTGCAACACTTTGTCGATGCAAAGCTGCGAGAAATCGCTGTCACACTGATTGTGCTTGGGCTCCTGTAAGCAGCACGTCACACTGCAGAAGTGAAAAACCAAGCTAAAATACGGCAGGGTTAATTCCGGGTTTTTTCAAGAAGTTTTCTGCAATTTTTTAGGGTTCCGTACCTCAAAAGGAAAAACGGAACCCTTATAGGATCACTTTGTTGTCTGTCTGTCCGTCCGTCCGTCCGTCTGTCCGTCTGTCCATTTTTATTAAGTAATTAAGTAGGTACCTATACGTAATGCTACCTAAAATAAGGATTAAGGACCTTTATCCCTAAAAATAATTATTATATAACCCACTTCACAACGCAGAAGTGAAAACGAAATTGCATCGCGATACAAAATAAAGGGCCCTTGATATTTGTTTGTAGAACTAGAGAAAGTGGATGCATTACTCACCCTATGAGGAGTCCCTTGTATTGAAAGATTCGTGGCCCTAACCCATGAATATTTGAGTGGCTCTTACGACACTCAAAGTGGTGGATGCTCTAAGATACTCTTCGCATTTTCGGACGCTGTTTTTCTTTATCTTTATAGCGTACAAATATTATGTGTTTTATGTGTCTATCGGTCCTTTTTCATGCCGAGGGCCCAATAAGATAATAGTGTTTTTCCTTATATTTATTTCATCAATAGTTGGCATTTCCTACAATCGTTGAGAACAGATAAGTAAATAAACTTTGGGTTGTATTGCATAATGTGACTATTGTTATTTAATTTATATTATATAAACCAAAACAATACGTTTATAAATAAGTACCTATAGTATTTTTTTCCTCAGGTTGATTCTAATGTCAGTCATATTATATAGGTACAGCAGTTATACCCATAGCATATAGACTCGACATCCTAGGCTATCATGGTCTAATTATTTATTATTACTAGCCGATGCCCGCGACTTCACCTGCGTGGATTTAGGTTCTTCGAAATCCCGTGGGAAAAGTAGCCTATGTGCTAATGAAGGATATTATCTATCTCCATTCCCAGCCAAATCCGTGTAGTAGTTTTTGCGTGAAGGAGTAACAAACATACACACACACACACACACAAACTTTCGCCTTTATAATATTAGTGTGAAGTGTGATTACTGTCAGTAATTATTTAATAAGAAGAATAAAACTATATGTCACATGAGCGAAACGGTTCACTTTACGAGCGACCGAACACGAAATATGAGGGTCGTGTTGACATTATTTATGTGTCCCGATATATTGGACGCAAATTTTTATACATGGCCACATTAGTTTATGTTAACCAGGGCAATGATGTATGGCTTGGAAATATAGCATACATGACCTAATTTAGTCCTCAACTTGACTCCTAAATATTACTAACTAGCTGATGCCCGCGACTTCGTTCGCGTGAATGTAGGTTTTTTAAAATTCCCGTGGGAACTCTTTGATTTTCCGGGATAAAAAGTAGCCTATGTGCTAATCCAAGGTATCATCTATCTCCATTCTAAATTTCAGCCCAATCCGTCCAGTAGTTTTCGCGTAAAGGAGTAACAAACATACACACACACACACACACACACACACACACACACACACACACACATACAAACTTTCTCCTTTATAATGTTAGTGTGATTATAAACATGTTATCATAATTTATTACGTTAACAAACAATAGCTTATAAAACGTGTAGAATATGAAGGATGAATGAAATTTTCAACCTATTTGTATAAGTAAGTTAATATCATAGGTATACTTATAGATGAACAAATGTAAATTAATAATTTATGACACCCCCGACAAGTGAAGGTTACAGTAACTAGAAAAGAGCTGATAACTTTCAGACGGCTAACCCGATTTTGTTGGATTATAGTTTAGAACACTCTCGATCAAGCCAAGCCACCTTTCAAACAAAAAACACTAAATCAAAATCGGTTCATTAGTTTAAGAACTACGATGCCACAGACAGATACACAGATACACACGTCAAACTTATAACACCCCTCTTTTTGGGTTAGGTTAAAAAGAAAAGAATAGTATTTTATTATCACATAGATATTTGCTCAGTCAATACCTAAGTAAAGTTTCATTCAAGTAATGTTACGTGGATTAAACCTAACATTAAACCCAATATGAAATATGGTTTGTAAACATGACAAGGCTTTATATCACTCTCTACGGCTCTATTATGATATACAAGTTGACAGTGAATTGAGAATTTATATCAGAAGAAGAAGACTTTATAAATTTTTCGTTGCTCAAAACGTCTAATATTAATTCGTTTCACAAATTGGCCATAAGATTATCAAATATTGTTTTCTAAATGATACCCGCCATTTCGTCCGCGTAGATTTAGGTTTTTAATTATTTTTAAAGATAAAAGATAAAAAGGAGAAATATTAGTCCCTGGGCTGCAAGCGAAGTATCTCGTACCTTTCATAAAAATCGGTTTTATATCCCGTGGGAACTCGTGAATTTCCCGGGATAAAAATACCCTGATTTGGCCCCGGAATCACGTCGAAAATCGGTTAAACGGAGTAGCCGTGAATAGCTAGAAGACAGACACACTTTCACAGTTTTAATATTGGTATGCATAAGAATTTGTTTTGGACTTCGTCTGTTGGTGTTAGCTGGTGGGCGTGCTCTGCCTTTTTGGAGTGTTTTTTTTTTTGTTAAAACTGACTGGAAAGCGCTCGGGTGCCGTGCGTATGTCGAAGAGCGCCGGCACAGACGGAGTCCATACTTGTATAGTTTTCCCAACTTGATACAAATAACTACAAACTTGACATTGGCTAATCTTTGTAAAGACAGAAGAGAGAGAAAAAAGAATTTGTTACAAAGTAAAATATTACAATTAATAATTTTTGTACTACAATTGTCCCATAAGGGCGATTATGCATTATCCGATCCGATTATGTGATTATCCGATCCGAATCCGTGAAAATACGTTCCGAAGTAGTCATAGAACTATTTGTATGGTAGCTTGCGCACTAGCTCCGACTTCCGTCATTCGAGTTCTCTCCATCATGAGAATAATCGGATGTGCCTCGGATTCAAATGGGACATATTGTGGCGTACACATTATGTCAAAGAGGACTGCTGAATTAGCTTGCATTTGGATCAGGGACGGGATTAGTGGGCAAACAATATCCGAGATCGGTCCGAGTTTTTTTTATCCGTATTTTTACGGACTCGGATCCGATGAGTGCATCTAGGCTGCTTTTTATAAAAGATAAAAAATAAGATAGAGAAAATAAGATAATACTTAGTGTGCTAGCAAATTTCAGCATTGCTTAGCTTAGCTCAAGAAAGAACTTAAACAATTAAGCTATAAGAATAAAGCAATCTCTCCTCGCACATGTTTGGTGGAAAGTTAGGTTTAATTATTATTATTTATTAGGCATGTGTGTTGCACATTGTAAATGGTAAAACATGTAGGAATAAATACTTAATTAAAATTTTTGCCATAAATAATTATAGGTACCTACTACGTTAAATGACTTCAAATGTAACTAGGTAATATAAAAGAAATAGAAATACAATTTTGTGTCCAAGATAAATAGAAACTCGAACGCCAGAGGCCAACAATGACAAACGATATGCGGGCAAACGCTTTTCAAAATGTCGAATTCCTCGTTTCAAATAATATAAGGCAAATATAGAAAACAAGCCCGCAGCGGATCGTTAAGTTTAATTAATTGTCAAAAAAATTCAATATCTATGAAACTCTAAGTTATGGAATTTTGAAAATGTAAATAATATACAGAATTCCTTGGATTGAATCTTAACATTTTCTATACTGTATTTTTTTCCAATAAAAAATATATTAGTGTGATTTATATGCTTTTAAAATACAAAACTGTAGGTCGGGGATTAATGGATGTGCACAAGACAATTTAGAGTAGCATGTTGAGATAAGTATTATACATATATTATATGGACGCCAATGCAAGAATATTACGTGTGATAAAGGAAAGTGCACGCAAATTACACCCAAGGCAACTAGTCCAGGATATTTCAAAAGTTGAATTAGTAAAGAGTATGATAAACGGAAGCCAAAAGAAACAACTACCTGAATTAAAGCAGTAGCAACTTTATATTAATTAGACCTACTGTAGTAGTACAGTTGCTATTTATAATTCAACTAGCCGATGCCCGCGACTTCGCCCGCGTGGATTTAGGTTTTTCGAAATCCCGTGGGAACTCTTTGATTTTCCGGGATAAAAAGTAGCCTATGTGCTAATCCAGGATATTATATATCTCCATTCCCAGCCAAACCCGTCTTGTAGTTTTTGCGTAGGAGTAACAAACATACACACACACATACACAAACTTTCGCCTTTATAATATTATTAGTGTGATAGTGTGAGTGTGAAGTGTGAAGTGTGATACTGCTAGCGCCAACATATACCTACCTACCAGTTATCACATTACAGTCATGATTATAGTAAGTAGTTTTTGTTTTTGTGCTGGTTCATTCCATCGTTACATTGATAAACGCAAACTTCTATAACACTTGTATATTTATTTCGATTTCTGTGCATAGGTGTCTTTATTGTTAAACGATTTCATTCCGATAAATTTATTAAATTAACAAAAACAATTTCCGCTTTTGAGCCAATTGCACCCAATCTAGCTTAGTCCAATCGTGATAAACGGCAAGCTCCGTTGTTAATCTTCGCCTAACGTTTATTGCATCAGTCTAGCGCTCCCAGTGCTTTTCGCCAAGAATAATGCACCCAATTACAGCAAAACAAAGATAGGAATCTTTAATTTTAAATGTGCTGAAATAAACCTTATACTTTGCGCAATATCCATACTTCCATACTAATATTGTAAACATGAAAGTGTTTGTCTGTCTGTTACCGTTTTACGTCCCATCGGATTAATCGATTCTGATCAAAACTTGGTACCTACTGAAATAGCTTGCATTCCGGTTGCAATATTATTTCATCACGGAAATCGAAGAGTTCTCACGGGAAAAATAGCCTGTAATTCGTTATCATTAATGATGTACCCAAAAATACAATATATCTATTAATAAATCAACTGGCTTTCCTTAATTAATAAAATAAAACCTAAATCCAAGCGGTCGAAGTCTCTCGGTACATCTAATTTAATCTAATAAAACAAATAAACAATGAAAGCTGTTACAACTGTGCTGAAAGTAATGCTCACATTACATTAATTTTGCCTATAGTGTAAACGATTATTTATTTATTATTATCTCAATAAGCTAACACTATAAGCGAGTCGTAATAGCCTACGCCTCTTATTCCGGAGGTCAGTTCCCGGGCAAGCACCTCTAAATTTTTTAAGTTAAATGTGTGCGTTCTAAGCAATTAAACATCGTGATCTGCATGACTGTGGTTCTCCATAATAATTCCATTCATGTGGTTCTCCATCCAAAGGCGTGAAGTCTGCTAATCACACTTGGTTAGAACGGTGGACTGTGGCCTAAATTCTGAGAAGAGATTTGCGGTCAGAAATGGGCTTGTAATGGGTAGATCAAGATACACCATGCTAGCTCTAGTAACTTTCACATACTTTCTGAAGTATGAAAGGAACTACGACTAGATATTTTATAGACGTTGCGTATGAATGCGTATGAAAACTCCCAAACGGATTTCGTTTCTGTACTCCAATGGGTAGAGACTCAGTATAATACTATTATACTTGTTTAATACTATAACAAGCTGGCTTGGCTTGTTAAAATATTAAGCATTTTCGCAACATTCAAATTTTCACTGATGAATATGAGCATGGGCATTTAATTACCATAATCAAACACGTGAATTATTTCAAGCGTGGACTTATCTCATGGTGTTATTTCAACTGCCAGCTGAAACAACAATGTATCCGATATCTTCTACCAGCTAAAGTCCATTTGGTTTTCAGGGCTATGCCCTTCGAAAATATTTTTACGAAAAACTCATATACTAGACCTCATTTAATAGTCATATTATTATGTATATTATATTATGGTACCTTTTAAAAGTATCTTATGTGAGTGCTATGCGTCATGTATTCTGTCCTCAAGATTAATTTATTTTTCTATTCCTAATTTCCTCTTTTTGAGCATTATCCAAATCTACGCGACCAAAGCGACTATGAAGCGGGAACGTCAGCTGCGCGGCGATCACTTCTCAATATATTTAATAGTGCCATTCACATACCTGTGCGGCTATAACACATGCACATAATATAATATGTATATGGATTCGTGTCGTGCATCCCGCGTTCATGACACGCATTTGTGGCCGTTTAATACTTCAATACCAAAAATTTACCGAAAGAAGAGTACAGATCAAAACCAGCAACCTTTTTGCAACGATGTAAAGCAGCTGAACTGTCTGCTTTGGTTGCGATGTGGTTTTTAAGGGAGACTGAACTACGCGACCGAGACGCGTGACGACAACACGCAACACTTATGGCATATTATTATGAATTGAATATTGAAAAGAGCAACCGCCGAGTTTCTTGCTGGTTCTTCTCGGTAGGGACGGCATTCCGAACCAGTGGTAGATTTTTTTGACGATTCAAAAGCACTTGTAAAAGTTTAATTGAATAAAAATATTTTGAATTTGAATTTAAACTTATGCGCGCATAACAAGAAGTCATATTTGAAATTGCAACATGACGGTTTGATGGACGTAGCGATTTTACGAACATAGTGGTTTATGAACAAGGAGTCTTGATGATAATATCTATGGCTATGAAGTGTGTAGCAATCGCTCACTTCGAATTCTCTCCATACATTTCTATAGAAAACAGTGCCCAAATGTCACGTGTCGCCGTTGCGTGTCGTGGTCCCATAATTTAAAGTCTACCCTAAGAGCTCGTTCACACAGGCTGCGTAAGCGTATACGTAGCACGTACCATTGCGTTGTAATGTATGGAACTGTATGAAACATGACACACACGTGACGTGAACGTTCACGTAGACGTAATGCCTGCAGTTACGTCAATGGGTTCACGCGCGTCACAACGCACGTGTCTCGTGTACGTGTTGCATACGCAATTGGTGTGAATCGGCCATTAATATGACTAGTCGCAGGCTAGCAGCTAGTAATATAATTAGCGTCGCGAGCACTTTCCTACCGTCATGTAGTGTTGTCATTATCATTATTCTTGTCTAATTCCCATGTTAAAACGCTGAGATCTGCTTTTAGCTACGTGTGTATTTCGCTATATTTCTTGTTTAAGACATTTCTCCATTACGTTAACGAGGGCCAAACAAATGAAATAGTGTTGGTTTTCTTTCTCAAACAAAACAGAAGTTTCTGTTGTTATACACGGAGGCTACTCATAGCTATTTTGGATGGCTACTAACTACCCTTGTACCTTGTATTCAAGCTGATACTTTAATACACTACTACATCTAAATAATAACTACATTACATTAAAGTCTGGATTAAGCTGCCCTTCTAAACCGATTTGGCGTTTACCAAACGTTACAAAATATAATATTTTATCAATTTTTTTATATCTAGTAGAGTGGTACATAATTCAAGTTTTGTTCTCATATTAATTGTGAAAAAACTATAAAATCTGTTAAATAGAGATCCTTTGGCGCGCCATAATGTAACCTAATTTATTTTTATATCATGGCAGACAGTCAAGCATACACCTTATGTTTATAAGGGCGTCAGTATAACCATCCTTATTGTAATTTCAAAAAAATCTATCCTAAAATGTAAATTAACGCAACGGAATCTTAACACAGGCAATATTCACAAACCACATAAAACAATAAACAAAAGAAACGACGCAGCTCTAACAAGCGTGTTAGTATTGTACACAGAAACCGGAATTACCATATAAAACACATTCGAAGTTGCAATTAAGGAATACACTTACCTCATCAACCCTTGATTATAATATTATTACCTAAATGCAAGGAAAACAATAATAAATTAATAGGTACTTAATGTTAAATCGTTCATAGCAACGATATCTTTTAATGTTTAAGAGGGCTCTCTCCGTCACTCGTTTCCACTCGTTTCATACAATCGTAGTTCCAATTTCATTTGAATACTAAGCAACCCAAGTCCATGAAATTTTGCAGACATATTCTAGAAACTAATATCTATGTCTGTGGTTTTCCAGATTTCTGTTAAAATATTCGGTTTCAAAGTTACGCGGTCTTTAAAATTTTCATACAAATCTTGGAGCCCCTGTAATTTTAAAACTACATATTTTTAGAAAAATCTAAAACACCACAGACACAGATATTAGTTTCTAGAATATGTCTGCAAAATTTCATGGACTTGGGTTGCTTAATATTCAAATGAAATTGGAACTACGATTGTATGAAACGAGTGACGGAGAGAGCCCTGTTAATGGAAGGTAAATACTAAATATGCTGTTGGTGAATATAAAACACATAAACGAAGTAGGTACTAACTTTTTTACTGGAATATTATTTTTCAATTAAAATAATACTTGAAATTTTACTCATATTTTTATAATTGGATGTTGAAATATTTAAGTTAGGTAAAAAACCAAATTTAGTAATTATGAGAGTGATTTTGCTTATGCAAGCTGACTTCTGATATTACTAACAATTTATCCCAAAATTAAATTCATTTTTGATACTGCTTCTGTTTCTTTATAAATAAACGGCCTAAATATTAAAATTGGGCTTTCAATGTTAGTGATGACTGCGATCTAAATTCAAATCATTTATTCAAAATAGGTATTTTCATTTTTAGATAGTCAGTTGTTAGATTTGTAAGATAATTTATAGTGATGATAATAATTAATTACGTAAACTTAAAACTAAAGCTACAAGGGTTCCAAACAGCAAAAGGCAGCATTGATCTCTTTTACTAAAAATATAAATTTGTTGCAAATAAATACTTATCTACTTATTCATTGTCTTCCACTGTTTCACTAAAAATGAGTTCTGTTTAGTTAGTAAGCTAAAATATTTTATTTAAGAAGGTATTTATTAACCCCCGACTCAAAAAGAGGGGTGTTATAAGTTTGACGTGTGTACATATCTGTGTATCTGTCTGTGGCACCGTAGCTCCTAAACTAATGAACTGATTTTAATTTCGTTTGTTTTGTTTCAAAGGTGGCTTTATCGAGAGTGTTCTTAGCTATAATCCAAGAAAATCGGTTCAGCCGTTTGAAAGTTATCAGCTCTTTTCTAGTTACTGGAACCTTCACTTGTCGGGGGTGTTGTAAATCTTTAATTTAGCCTTGTGTTTTATATCTTAATCTTTTTGGCTAATATGGGCTTTATCTCCGGCCGTACCTTGTAGCTAATTACGCGGACATGTTTGGATCGGACCCGGGTCCTTGTTCACGAACACCGAACAGCGATGTGGCGATGCAAACCGAAATTCGGGGACTAGACTGGATAATTAGCTGAATTACGGCGTGACACTTCTTTGATAATTATATTTTTTGGGTTCCGTACTTGTGACTGAAAAAGAGGAACCAATATAAGATTACTCTCCATCTGTCTATCTGTAGGTCTGTAATTCTGTATGTCTGTTACAGCAAAGCTCTGACTGTACGAGGCCGATGTTGGGTATACATACAATTTTCTAATGATTTTAAGCTTATCTCATGGTTTAAGAACATATTATTATTGTATTGGGTATTTTATTATTATACTAGAGGATACCCGCGACTTCGTCCGCGTGGATTTAGGTTTTTAAAGATCCCGTGGGAACTGTTTGATTTTCCTCGGTACCAAATTTCATATAAATCGGTTAAGCGGATGGCTTTTCAGGAATCTCGTGGGAAATCTTTGATTTTCCGGGATAAAAAGTAGCCTATGTCCTTCCCCGGGATTGCTGGGCATGCAGATAGCTATTGTGGCGTAGATACTAGACATCCGCTAATAATATATTTTTGAAAATATCAACCCCTGAGAGGGTAAAATAGGTTAAAATGTAGTAGACCTCGCGGACGAAGTCGCGGTCAATCATCTAGTTCAATATAATCCAAATATCCCCATTAAAAAGTATGTGAATATGCTTTAATTATACACAATCACCAAAAACAAAAGCGATACAAAGGAAACATAATAGCAAAACACAGAACAACAGGTCGGAAAAGTAAAGATAATGGCACAATACAGTACAGTAGCATTATGTTCACGTTGTGATAAGTACCTACCAGCGCGAACGCTGGAGGGAACCCGTGACAAACGATATGCGGGCAGACGCCTTTCGGAATGTCGAGTTCCTTATCTGTTTGAAATGAAGCAAAGACGTGGTTTACACCAGTGCACAGTGGCGTATTATGTGACGTAATTCATAACAGGGAATTTACGTTTCTGATAAGAACACATCAAGATTGGAATGACAAAATTTGTTTTGGTAAATCTAAAGCGTAAATGGTGCTTAATTTGCGAGTAAATAAATGAAGACCTAGTAAAATAGAGTCTACCAATTCGTACTTCAGCAGCTTGGTGGACTATGGCCAAAGCCTTCACGTTCTGAGAGGAGACCCGTGGTCAGTACCTAAAGAGTTGGGGATAGGCTCAGGATGATGAAGATGAAAATAGATTCAGATAATAGATAAATAATACGCTAAGAACCACTCTAAAACCATCTTCGCATTATCGTCTTTCTAATGAAACCGGTTTCAGCATTTTTGGTGTTTTATATGTTAAGAAGATAATGCCTGATAATATAAACCTTAAAGAAAGCTGTGCACGTTATTGTACCTATATAAAAATTCATCTTCAAGATTAAGAAGACGTCTATCCCAAAAATCTTAAACACTACTGCAGTATATGTAAAAGAGTGCACCCAAAATAGACATTCTTCTGTCCCACAATGAATATTAACACCCGAATAACGTGCAATAGTCGCGAAGATAAATTTATCCGCGCTTCGGGAAACGGTTCATTTTTCACAGCACCTAACGCTAGGTGTCACATGCTCTGCGAAGACGCCGTTACTTACGGTGTACGTGAGGTGAATCCAACGACAGCCACTGAATTAGCTTTTGGTATTCTTTCACCGAATATTACTCGTCGCTGTTTCCTTTTATGATAGCTCATATCCAGTTTCTACGAGTCGAACCTTGTTCTGATAACAATTGAACCTTCTACTTGTATAATCTATATCAATGGTAGGGCGGATCGAAAGCCGTGCGGTTATAGGGTTAAAACTCAATCCTGACCTAATGGCCCAGCCTATTGATCTATTGATCTACCTTTGACTAGGCGTCTAGGATCGGTACTCCCCAGATGCTTAGTCAATAGATAGATTATTGTTAGGAGTCAGGACCAAACTTCTTAAAAAATATGATATGTGTCAGAGTACATGCGATACGATCGCTTTTTTTCATAGCTCATGGAATTTTAGTCCAACAGATGTTAAATAAGCTTGGCATCTATATTCAGATGCAGTAGTACGTACATTTTCCTGTATTTCAGGACCCTGTCTAAATTCGAAGTATAACATATCAGATGTCAGTATCAGGGGTTGAGATACTGACGAGGGAAACGTCAAGAACATTATTGGAGAAGTAAACAAATCATTTTATGTAAAAGGCAATGTTTTTGTATATAAAATTTAAGGTAGAGTTTAATAAAACTTCATTTTAACGCAAATAAAACTGATATGTACTTACTAGTATTTCGTACTTCGTGTCACATAAGACCAAGACCGGCTTTCAAGCTTGGTTCAACATGAAGAAGCTACGTTAGAAAATTGATCTACGTTAGAATTAGATTTATACCCGGCTGATTTTGTTGTTGGCTCTTCTCAGACTTGGGCGCGTTTGGAACCCTCGTAGCTCTAGTTTTAAGTTTCCACCACCACTACATTATCATCTTACAAATCTAACCATTCCGACTATCAAATATTCTGAATAAATGATTTTTGTTTGATTTGTTTTAATTTAATCTAAATTTTCAGATGGATACTAAGTAACTGTTCATCGATTTTCTAGCCGTGTCCACACTAATTGCAAGAACAATCTAAATACTCAGTCAATAAGGCACTTCAAAACGGTTGATTTGAATTGATCAAATTTTTCAGATGGATACTAATTGTTGTTCGATTTTCTAGCCGTGTCCACACTAATTGCAAGAATAATCTAAATACTCAGTCAATAAGGCACTTCAAAACTGTTTGCAATATTATGTGCCTAAACATGCTCACGACCTCCACATCGACCATTTGGCTTTCGAAGAGGACACCCCAAACAAACTACCTAAAGGTAGGTATAGCAACACAAATAACAGAAATAATAATATGTAGTTAATAGGTATTTTATAAGGTATGTATTATATTACGCCATTAATCTTGATCTACATACGAGTAAAGTTGAGGCAATATATTTAAGGCGGCACGTATTGGTGCAAACTGCTTAATTATTCATCTCATTATTGAAGTTCACAGCGTTCCTTTGTGAGTTCCAGTACGAGTGCGCCCCGATAGCCTAGTTTACTGCCAACTTCAGTGCTCCAGAAGTTCTAGAGTATATGTCGCTCCAAGTTAATACTTTACAATTGCTTGTCGTTGATAGTGTTAGTTTGAATTATTGAGGTCCCCGCGGTTGGAGCGGCCGAAGTTCGCTTCAAGATTCATGCTATAACTGGTATAATAATAATTTCAACCAGTGTCATAACTCCACACATGAATTTTATTATAAAATTGAAAATATTTTAACCTCCGACCTAAAAAGAGGAGAGTTATAAGTTTGATGTGTGTATCTGTGTATCTGTCTGTGGCATCGTAGCTCCTAAACGAATGAACCGATTTTAATTTAGTTTTTTTTTTGTTTGAAAGGTGGCTTAATCGAGAGTGTTCTTAGCTATAATAATAGTTGAAGAAAATCGGTTCAGTTCATATTTTCAATTCACTAAAAGATACTCATATCATACTTACTTATTTTAAGTAAAACTTTGAGGCAATAAGCTATCATAATTAAATTATTTATTACATTATAGTAAATATAATAATAATTATTAATATGAGTACCTAGTTAGTTATTTAGACTACAGATATTAAATTATCAAACGCATTTAAATAAAAATCAGCAGGTGTTTAAAACATTTTATTCAGAAAAGAGCAAACCTGAAACTTAACAAAATAAATTAAAGCAATAAATTGTGTTATTCGAATACAGTGATTTATTAAACAAAAGTTAAAGCTGCTACATACTGATAACAAGAACCATGACACCTGCACGTCATTTGTCACGCGCTCTGTTGTTCTTTCACTGAATCTGTTTGCCTATCTGGCCTGTCGACTTCCCTCCGTTTTCACGCCAAATTGCTTACCGATTCAGATTGCAAGGGTTTAAAGTGTTCAATATGCGGGCGCACAATTCGTTTAGATTGATGGGATGCTGTAAATAAAATGGATCGGAAAATTTTCATTCGGTTCCTTAAAGCGGACGAAAATAAAAAGGAAATAACTCGTTATTTTGTAATATAGAAGGATTAAATTTAAATAACATTCACTTATGTAAGAATTAGAAAAATGATGAAATTGAATCTATTGCTGATTTGTTTGTGTCTATGTAAGTTGTTATCTAGAACGTTCTTACTCTAGAAAGGCATTTATTTAGCATCGTTACCAGTCCAGCCAGGTGACCCTTGGTGGTGAAGCTAAATGAGATTTATTATATTTTACTTTTATATTAATTATTATTATTATCACATCTTATCATTAATTCATGTTCAAATATTATAGTAGCATATAAGCAGCTCTCAAGTCATTATTTTCCGTTAATTTGCTGTATGAGGAAAACCGCTTCAACTCATAGGTATACCTATACAAGAAAATGTGTTGCTTAGACCACTTACTTTATTTACAATCAGATAACGCTTCTGACATTCCCCTCGTCAGAATCCACCCTGCTCTTGACATCCGATATGTTATACTCAACATGTTCTAAAAAAATAAAATGTTTGTGACCTCTTTCCACAAATGCTTTTAAGAGAAGATTCCCTAGCCCGTGCCCCAGTGCTCTTCATACACACATAGTTTAGAACCCATTTGAATATTAAACAATGAAACTAAACAAAATAAGGTTGATTGGTTAATATAGGTGGTTTTAATTTAATTTATCTAAGTTTTTAATTTTTTTTTATTTAAATTTAAGTTCATTTTATAAAATTATTGACAATTATCATTATAACCAATTAATTTAAATAAAGTGAAAAAACTATTAAATAATAAAAAAGGAATAAACACTGAAATATCCGTGTCTGTGGTTTGCCAGATTTTCGTAAAAATATCTGCTTAGTTTTAAAGTTACACGGATTTAAAGATTATTATGTATGTAAATCCTTGAGCCCGTATAGCTTTGAAGTTAAATATTTCAACGGAAATCTGGCAAACCGCAGACATAGATATTAGCTACTAGAATGTTTCCACAAAATTTCATTGATTTGGCCAATGAGAGGTAAACCAGGTTTGTTTGAAGCTCACTACATAAAAACTCCTCTTAATCTTGAGTTAGACCATCGATCCCACAGTCAACAATGATCTGACTGATTAAGAGTTTTGCATTCCATGATCACTTCCATTTATGCGCTGGCTTCAATCTCTACACAATACACATACATAGTAGATAAAATAAACAACAAAGGGTTGGAAGAGTGGTATAAAAGAAAAGAAAATGCAAAACGAGAACTCGGAACAGATCGCTTGTAATGAGATAGGCCTAATTAGGCCTGATTTGTCTAGAAAAATAGTTGATTTATTTAGTTATAAGCACTTTCCCGATGTGGAACAAGACCTGAGTAATAAACATTCCCATTCCATTATAAGGATTGTGTTTAAATCCCAAAGAAGCTTTTAAATTCTAAAAATGTGCAGAGGATTCCTGAAACAGACTAAGCCAGCGTAATTGTGATAAGAACGTGAAATATGCGCTCTAAATTCTCTGAAATCCTAATTAAGTATTAAAACATTTTTACAAACAAAAGCCTTTAAATCCTGCACATTCTATTTTTCTGTTTACTTTATTACGAGTATTTCGCTAGCAGAGAAAGTACAGAATGGATGTAAGAACACATTATGGGTTATTTTGTTTGAATACTTTTTGTCCTGTCGGGTTGCTGCACATACATCATGTTGCGATGACATTAAGTTAAATAACATTAGATGATTCCCGCGACTTCGACCGCGTGGATTTAAAGTTTCCAAATCTCTTTTGAACTCTTTGATTTTTCGGGACAAAATACATTTGGTCCCTACAAAACCTAAATTCAGCAGTGGACGTCGGTCAATTATCGGTTGATAATGATGGTGATCGTTTTTTTAATATTGTAGGTAGACAATTAAGGAACTACCATGAACGTTAAGTAAATTATATAACTATGTATTTAATCTCTATACTGAACAGCTTTAACCACTGTTTGCGATCAGCTTTAATTCTGAATATGAAATGAATGCGCCCATCTGCTTTCCATAATCAAACACATGCAAATTATTTCAGAAGCGCACTTATTAGCACGAACGTTATTATTTCATGTGGCGCTGAAACAACAGCTCAGCCGATATCAAGCTATCCGCTTATGTCCAAAGCATTACATTGATGTCTAGATTACATTGATGGGATGATGGTACGCGAAAATGTGAAACCTACTGTAATTTAAATTATAACTAGATGATTCGCGTGACTTAGGTTTGGTTGGATTTGGTTTTTAAAAACAGATTTTGATGAAATTGGTACAGAGTTAGCTCACATCCCGGAGACGGACATAGGCTACTTTTTATCCCGAATAATTAAAGAGTACCCACGGGATTCTTAAAGGCCCATCCATTTCACCGATTTATATAAAATTTGGTATAGAGGTAGCTTGCGTGCCAATAATTGACATAGGCAACTTTTCATCCCGGAAAAGCATAGAGTTCCCATAGGATTTTTTAAAAACCTAAATCCACGCGAACGATGTCGCGGGCATCATTTAGTACATAGTAAAGAGCCGTGATGAGGTCTCGTTTGGAGTGCGCTTGCCTAAAAGATAGCTGTTCACTCTTGCTTTGAAGGTATTTCAGCTCAGGGAATACGGATGGCGAAAGTGTGAACAAAGCATTATAAACAACTGAAAAACTCCACAAAACAAGATCACAACAAAAAATCTTTTCCATGTTAGCTATAATGAAACAAAAATTCTTGTTTAAACAGGTTTTAACGTACTTTCCACACTGAATAATAATATAATAACTATAATGTGTTATAGTTCTGAATATAAATACATCCTCACGTCGGAAAACAGTCCATTTTTCACAGTAACCTAACCTAACCTAACTCTAGGTGTCACATGCTCTGCGAAGATGTTACTTGGGATTTACGTGAGGTGAATTCAAAGCGAGACACTGAATCAACTTTTGGTTCTCTTTCACTGATGTTTCATGTTACTGTTTATTCTTTTAGGAGGCCATAATAATAAATAGTTCCTGATAGTTTCATCTCGTTTTCGCCTTATTGTGACTACCTTTGGAGCTTCATTCGTGGATCTCTTGTGAGCCACTTTGTACTATGTCCCCTAAACTGTCCCCTTAGGTTTATAATCAGTAGATATTAGATTATCATATCAATGCTCAGTTATTATATTTTCATCATTACAATTATAAAAAGAAAAGGCTCACTCATCTGACTCGCTCAACAACGCTTAGCCTAAACCTTTGGACCTAGAAAGCTGAAATTTTGCACAGAGTTTTCCTTTATAATGAAGATTGAAGACAAGAAATACCTAAGGCCGGATTTTTAGAAATTCCCAGGACAGCGTAGCCGCGGGTGGTCACTAATAATAATATAAAAGAAAAAAAAATTGTCTGGTGGTTTTATTAAATCTTCTTCATATTATTATCATCCACCTATTTATTATTCACAGCTATGTACTTTTATATTATCTGAGTTAACAGTCTCGAATTGTAGATTGATGGTATAAATGCGTAATTTTTATCGTAAATTAAATGAAAACCAATTAAGTAAATGGATTTGCAATTTGTTTCGACACCTATATTATATTCACCCGTAGAACATAACAGTTATTTCAAATACGTGACTATATTATTGAAACAATAGATAACGAGCCATTTTGTTATAAAATAAAATCATTTTACTGCTGAAGCTCCAAAACTGTTAAATGCCTGCGATGGATTGTAATATATTTAATTTGCTCGATGCGACGTGCTTTTATACAAAAGATATGTTGCGCCGTGGTTTTTCGAATGTTTTATCATTATTTAATTCGCAAAAATGAGCTCGTTGAAAATTTTAAAGCGATGACAAAGGCAATGTAGTGAAAATGTCAGGCGACCGCAACGGCAAACCAATTAAGCGTATCTCTGCCTATAATTCCCTCCACTAGGGTTGGTAACAATGCCGGAAAATATGACAAAAATCGCATAGAGACCAGACGACAGTAATTCGATTGTCGCCGGTCAGAACTGATCAGTGTTAGGTAGATTAACGTGAAATCTGATATTTTGAGGGATGGCCAATTTCCATTCCTTGATAATGGATAGCGAGGGTGACTAATGATAATAAATTAATAATTAAGACAGTGTATGTAAGCCGCCCTAACTTAAGACGATGTAAAACATAATAATATTATAGGTAGGTACCTATTATACCTAATTACAATCTTATATTCAACAAACGACAACAAAAAAATATTATCAAAATACGTCTACGGGATACCTACCACAAATACAATTATTTAGAAAACTAAAAATAATCAAATTATTGTCTTAATGCAACTACAACCTTGTATCTAAAAAAATAAGCTGAGTAATTAATATATTATTATCATCAACATCCAGTTTAAACCACTGGATTAGACTCTGTACAGTGGTTTCAACTTATAATATTGTATATGTACCTAAGTACACGAGACGCACCACACATGCACACCACAGTACGCAGAACACCAGGATATTCAGAAATTATCTTGGACTGAAACAAAAGACTCATGGAAAAACCATAAATCCACGCGGGCAAAAACACGGGATGAAGCTAGTAATTGATATGGATATTCAGCGGTGCATCGTGGCCGTCAATTGGAATGGCCGACGCATGTAAGTGGTCATGACAAGCCAACACGCGTCTACATGTCGGCAGGTCCCCCGACGCGAACAAATTGAGTTCTCGCCTTCTGCACCACATTGATTCCGATCGACAACCGAACCAGATGCTCTTATGAAATTAGCGTGCTTTAGCTCGGATAACTGAAATCAAGTTTCACTTTTTGAAGCAAAGCTTCGGGATAGGAACCTAACTCACAAAAAGTAAGTCAGAAGAATGCAGCAATGATGTGGACTATCCAGAGTAGCGCGTATGCCCACATAATTCAAAAGTAGAAGTGCGGGTCTTCTCCGTTTGGTCAGAATGGCCAAGCGGGGGTACGGGCCTCGAGGCATGGCCTCCTTCAAAAGTTGACTTTGTGTTGAGGTTTCAGCGTAACGTCACTGTCGCGACAGACGCTTGGAGTAAGTACATTATGCTGTAGAATACGTAGCGAGATTTTTATACATATAAGAAGCTTTTCTTCAGAAACTTTAGTAGCAAAAGTGAACATAATAATATTATCACTATCACTTCATTTTTTGGACAGTCAAAAAGTAATGTATATAAATAAATTCAAAAAATAATAAGGAAAACAACCGAGAGTAGCTAAAACTGGAGTCCCAATCCCAATATTAGAATTAATATTATGTTTGATTATATTTTCAAGAATTAATAAACATCAAAATATTAATTACTAGTTAATACCCGCGATTTCGTTCGCGTGGATGCAGGTTTTTAAAATTCCGGTGGGAATTCTTTAATTTTCCGGGATAAAAAAACGAGGGATTCTAAAGCAGAATCCTGAGCGGAGCGAGGAATTCAATGTACGCCGACCGAGAACGAAATATTTTGGCCCCGAGTGACACACTATTGAGATTGGGACTCTAGTAGCTGCTCTCAGTGGAGTTGTTTTTCTTATTATTTTTAGAATTTATTTATTTACATATTTTTAGATTTGTCCAAAATAGTGAGGTGATAGTGATATTGTATATTATTTCAATCCAAAAGAAAAAGTAAAATCCAATTTTTCTTAGCTAATTACAATATCATGGTACGGGCAATAAGATTTCTAATGTCGGACCATTCATGGTTACTGGTACTCTGTAGCAATGGTAGCAACAGTGTAACACAATGCCGTTTGAAATGTAACAAAGGGGGATTATGGTTTATAGCAATTCAGCTCTTTTTCTTTGTTCCTTTGTAAAGGCTCTACAGCTAGACCGATTTTGACAAATGAGGTGTCAAGAGTTTCTTATTTCGCCGAGTGCCGCTGGCAAGATAATCTTCCGGCCGTTCCTACTCGCTATTCTGCTGTGAAAATCAGTTTTCCGCTATTTTATAGAGTGCAACTACTTACACGCCACAACATTGTCGTTCTGAAACATGATATAAGTACTTACCTTACTCAATAATAATTTAAAAGGAATCTAGGAAAAGGTGTTTGGTATATATTTGATGGTTAAGGCCGATTCACACAAATTGCGTACACGTGACACGTGCGTAGTGACGCGCGTATACTAACACACCGGGTTACGCATACGTCCACGCTTTATGCAAGCGGTGTGCCATACTTCATACAGTTCCATACATTACAACGCAATGGTACGCGCTACGTATACGCTTACGCAGCCTGTGTGAACGAGCTATCAAGGTTTGGTCCACTTTTCGTGACGTTGTATTACAGGACTTGTATATCCAAACGTTTACATTTATAATATTAGGTAATTAGGATTAGAATTAGGATTCCGGACAGAAAAAATCTAGTGACATGAAGGTAAATATAATCAGTAAAAAATATGAAAACCTATTCCTTTCTAATTGACGAGAGGTACATAATCTTACTTGTCTACAGTATTGAAATGTTTTTGTCTCTGAAATTACACATGTACAGTCCTGAAATATGTTTGACATAAATTTTAGCTTAGTATCTGACATTATTATTACGTGGTCTTGCAATCTAACGCCACCGTAATTTCGGTAGCAAATCAGCGAAACTTGACCGAAACCAAGTTTAAAGTGACAGTCCGCTAATGAGTGTCTAATTAAAACGGAGCTCTAACGCGATCGGCAAGCGATGCTAGTCAACAGTTTGACCGAGTTTATGAGGCCAACTTTGACGGCTCTGCTCTGATTAATTTAGTGGCACTTCAAGAAAATGTAGGTCTTGAAAATCTCGTTTTAAATTCAAAAAACCTTGGTGCTTGGTGGTTATTGAAAGAAATTAAGATTTGGATTTTTTAATTTTCCAGTTGATACGGATTATGCCAGCCACTGTATTTAATATTATTATGTTTGGTTTTACTGACCAATAAGGCTGTTTGATTGATTTTTCGGGACGAAAAGCAGCCTTTCTTCCGTGGGATGTTTGCTACTCGTATCTATGTACCAGTCAAAA
Source organism: Maniola jurtina (assembly GCF_905333055.1). Taxonomy (NCBI): domain Eukaryota; kingdom Metazoa; phylum Arthropoda; class Insecta; order Lepidoptera; family Nymphalidae; genus Maniola; species Maniola jurtina. The sequence goes on from NC_060030.1 coordinate 11,246,563, forward strand.
TTGGTTAAGCGGGTGAACCGTGTGGGTAAAGCTAACAGATAGACATACTTTCGCATTTACAATATTAGTTGAAAGTATGGATATTTATTTCTATTCATCATATTGATTGACATTAACATTTTTAATTATTCAACCTTTCGTAGAATATTAAAAAGAAGGCCCAAAAAAGCAAAAAATAAATATTATGGCAGAAGCAACAGAGGGCACAAAAATAATTTGATTGCAATAAAACGTGTTTTCCTTGAGAATGAAAACATTGGTTATTCAAGAGGAAATATTTCGCTTTAGGGTAACTCGCCTCCATTGTACAACTGTCACGAAATCCAACAATATCTGAGGGCACAATCTTATAGCGTAAGAGCCGTTGCCGAAGCCATGATTTTCTAAGCCCTTCCGCCATCTGTTTTCTCCTCCATTTTTAACCCCCGACCCAAAAAGAGGGGTGTTATAAGTTTGACGTGTGTATCTGTGTATCTGTGTGTCTGTGTATCTGTGTATCTGTCTTTAGCATCGTAGCGCCTAAACGAATGAACCGATTTTAATTTACTTTTTTTTGTTTGAAAGGTGGCTTGATCGAGAGTGTTCTTAGCTATAATCCAAAAAAATAGGTTCAGCCATTTAAAAGTTATCAGCTCTTTTCTAGTTTTCTTGTAGAAAAGAAGGTTAGGTAACCCTTAGGTTCATAATATTCAAGTGTCAATTGACAAATGTCAAGCTGTCAAGATGGACGTTGCCTAGATAGGTACACATAATTATTTATTTGAAAATGATGTTTTGGAAAACTTAGATACTTTGGATCGTAGGCACATGAGTAGCGAAATAGTCCAAGAAATCGGTTCAGCCGTTTGAAAGTTATCAGCTCTTTTCTAGTTACTGTAACCTTCACTTGTCGGGGGTGTTGAAAATTTTTAATTTACACTTGTTAATAAGGGTACCTACAAGTCGACTGAATAGGCATCTTCTAGGTAAGCGCGCTCCATCTTAGGCTGCATCATGACTCGCAAGCAGGTCTGATTGTACCCAAGCGTAAACGTGTTTATGTGGAACTAAAGCAACTTCATATATTTAAGTCTTAAAGTATTATAATATAAAGTTCTAGTTTATTTCATGCAAAGTCATAACACCGGCCAGCGGCCTCTTTCTTTTTTGAGCTTGCGATGCAGTGTTGTTTTTTAATTACCACTTAATTTCTTTTTAACCCCCGACCCAAAAAGAGGGGTGTTATAAGTTTGACGTGTGTATCGGTGTATCTGTCTGTGGCATCGTAGCTCCTAAACTAATGAACCGATTTTAATTTAGTTTTTTTTGTTTGAAAGGTGGCTTGATCGAGAGTGTTTTTAGCTATAATTAAGGAAAATCGGTTCAGCCGTTTGATAGTTATCAGCTGTTTTCTAGTTACTGTAACCTTCACTTGTCGGGGGTGTTATAAATTTTTAATTTACACTTGTATGATAGAAATGCCGTGATAGCATAGTGGTTAAGATGTCCGCCTCCTATTTGGGAGGTCGAAAGTTCGATCCCGGGCACGTACTTCTAACTTTTAGGAGTTAAATACTTTTTAAGCGATTAAATAATATCACAAGCTTCAACCGAGAAGGAAAACATCATGAGGAAACCTGCATCTCTGAGAGTTCTCTTTAATTTTCTCAAAAGTGTTTAAAGTCTGCCAACCTGCACTTGCCCAGTGTGTTGCACTTGGCCACACCCTTTTTATTCTGAGAAAAGACCCGTGTTCAATAAAGGACTGGCGATGATGATGATAGATTTCTATCATCATCATTATATATTTATATAACTCTTTTATTTCTACATGTTGGCGCCGAAACCAAAAACCATCAAACAGCAGCTCTTCGCTTATTTAGGACACATTCAAATGATAATCCAGCCATACGCTTTGCAAATTATTCGCGTAGCAATAGACGGGACGTTGTAACGTCATATTAGCTTGATTTAGGAGTATTACCTGAGAACCGCGCTCGGAGTCAGCTACCTTGATTCAACCGCACATATTATTATCCTTTTCATATACATATAGACAATTTTATGAGTCCTCTTCAAATAGACTAGATGGATTGGTTTATATACTCGCAAGAAGGTAAACTCTTCAACAGTGAAACCATGTTTATAATATAAAAGACTATGGGTAATTTTATTATAATATTTTATAAATTAATAAGTTATGTATCTAATAATGTGTGTGTGTGTGTGTGTACATAGATTTAAGAATGTATTGATATAATAATTTTCTGGTGTCCTAATAAATATAAAGATAAATGCAGTTAACCCAACAATTTATTATTAGTCTTGTTATCCATAACTTTTTAATAAGAACTAGACGATTCACACATTCAAATGGCTTCGTCCGTGTGGATTTAATATTTCCCCTCGGGAACTCTTTGACATCTTTCAAAGAGTGGGTCAAATCAGCGGAATAAAAAACAGATTGCAAGGTATCTCTATACCAAATTTCGCCTAAATCAGTTAAGGAAAATAACATTAGAATGGATTCGTGCCATTAATATTACCAAAAATTTACATCTATAAAACGTGCATGTATTTACCACGTGAGCAAAGTAGGTACCTATACATTATATTAGAACCTAGGTCCTAGAGTATAGCTATTGGTTAATCCCACTGAGTCGGCACTGTAATAAAAACATATATAAAATAATATTCTTTGAGCAGTTAAACTCAATTTTACATCGCAAAATATATCGAGTCTTGAATGTAAGATATTCAGCCTTAAAATTCCGGTCACGTTATCATTATCTATTTTAGTATAGGTAGGTACATACTACCTCCATACATGTTCGTTTTGGGTTTAACAAATTGTGCTCCAAAACGAAAGGTATTTTCTTTAGGGACATTTAGATTGTTCGGGTGATTAGATTTTATCTTGAAAATTAAGTGCTTTCAATGTGGCTTTTCGCTGAAAAATTGGGTTTCCTTTGGTTGGAGGCATTATTTACAAAGCTTATGGCAAAATTAGCTTAATGTTAGGTTATAAAATTTTTAAACTTATGTAAGTAGTTTAAAAAAGTAAGAAAATCTAATGTCAAAATTTTTAAAGTATGTTATTATTAAGAATCCGCGTTTTTAAATGTTCATTTATTAACCCCCGACCCAAAAATAGAGGTGTTATAAGCTTGACGTGTGTGTCTGTGTATCTGTCTGTGGCACCTAGCTCCTAAACTAATGGACCGATTTTAATTTAGTTTCTTTTGTTAGAAAGGTGGCTTGATCGAGAGTATTCTTAGCTATAATTCAAGAAAATCGGTTCAGCCGTTTGAAAGTTATCAGCTCTTTTCTAGTTACTGTCGACCTTCACTTGTCGGGGGTGTTATAATTTACACATGTTATTTAATAATTCAACTTTGAACGTTTAACTTTAGTCGACAAATGTAGCTTATACTTTTAAGAAGTCTTCCATACCTTAAAGAGATAAAAAGTGAACGGAGTCCGCCAATCCGCACTTGGCCAGCGTGGTGGATTACGGCCTAACATCTAAGAGGAGACCCGTGCTCAGTAGTGGATCGGCGATGGATTATATGATTTGCTACGTTAAACATGACTAATATGCTCTAGTAAACTTTCCCAAATCTTCCGCTACTATTAGTCTGCTACGATAGTGCAGCGGGTGAAGTTTGCGCTATATCGCATCTATTTCTCGGATTTTAGACCACTTGGACTATTTGAGCCTATAAAGCTCCAGCTACACGCTCCGTCTTATCTGAGGACTTACCTGCACAAGCCAGTTTGCACAGTTAAGTGCGTGAGTGTGGACGGCAAGACGATATCCCGCGCAGTTCCAAAAGTTCTAAAGATTGGACCTCGCAGTTCTGGGTCTTGCCTGTGCAGTTTTGACTGCGCATCCAAGACGAAGCGTGTAGCCGGAGCGTTCATAGTCTTTTTATAAAGAAAAGAATGGTAAACTGAGATGAATTGTACCAGCAATGTTCGCAGTAGATTATTCCACATGCAGATGATACGCTAAGGAGCTGACAGTTTCGGGAAAACGTACGCGCCCTCATCTCTCCGCCGCATTAGCTATGATAACTGGAACATTTGCTCTGAGATGGAATGGCATCTAAATTGTCGTTGTAATAACAAATTATTGAGGCTCTACCCTTGAAATCTATACTATAATATTATAAAGAGGAAACCTTTGTATTTTTGTATGTTTGTATTGAATAGGCTCAAAAACTACTGGACCGATTTCAAAATTTATTCTACCATTACTTAGAGGGATTCTTCCGAATCCGTATAGGCTATTTTTTATCCCGGAAAATCAAAGAGTTCCCACGGGATTTTTAAAAAACCTTCATCCACGCGAACGAAGTCGCGGGCATCAGCTAGTGTTTCTTAATGGTGATCGCACAGAGCCGCATCATCCGCCAAAGGTGCAAGAAAATAAATTTTCTTCAATAATAATGTTTTCCTTTCATCCTTTGGATCACGGCAGCGATACAACGATAGACCTAAATGCATTTGTGTAACACTAAAAATAATTAATAAAGTTAGCAACAGAAAATTTCAAGAACCGTAGAAAATAACAGATTAACTAGCTTCAGTGGTGAGTTTGCTTTGTTCAATACCCACTAAACCTCTAAGTCAGTAAAGTCTAATTACCTACACTTAAATTAATGATATGAATGTAAATAATATAAATTTGTTTATTGGTTTGTCCTTCAATCATGCCGCAACAGAGCAACTGTATTAAATTTCAGTATTTTTAAGGGGTATTTCTAGGTCACCTATGTGGCCACCTCATAGGTACAAACTAAATGACAAACACTAATGTGTTTGTCATTAAATGACATCAAACTAAATGACAAACACTAATGTGTTTGTCATTTAGTTTTCACAAATAGTGATTTTCACAATCCAGTTTTCAAATCACATGCCCGTAGCGAGTGTGGGACATCATCTACGTCACCATATACCTACTTCACAATTGGCAGAATTCCTTTTCCCCATTAAATGTTCAAACTTGCCTAGTACCTACTATTCCCTCAGGATTTCTAAGAATCTCAACCAATACAGATGAAGTCGCGGGCATCTCATCCAGTTCCAAAGAATTGTATATTTATATGAATACACTTTTGTAAAGAGATGAATCTAATGCGAGTGCTATTCAAATTCAAATCTCTCAACATTGTGTCCGTGGGATGACAAATGAGGGCTATAAGTAGGAAGGATACATGTAAAATGAAAGTGTCTACTCACGCCTGTTCATTGATTTGAATTTTTGGGATCATGATACATTAAGTGAAGGATTCAGACGAGGTTAATTCACAAAATACGAGTGTAGTTGTGTGAAAAGGCGATAAACTGATAGGTATATGTATTGATAAACAGACATCTGGGCTTGTTTGCGTTACCAGTCTGTAAATGAAAACAGTATAGTTCAGTTGTTCTCGAAAAAAGAGCTGCATTTCGGACATGTCTTTAATAAGCTTAAGCCAGTTCAACCTCGTAAATACATAACAGCCGTGACATAGGCGTATCAAGTTAAATATTTATAACACATCTGCGTTGGAAAACGAGAGCATTTCTCACTTCTGTTGCGTGGGCGGTAGTAAGCACTAAATATTTACCACGTCGAGTGTCGACGCCTTGCATTTGCAATGGCTGACAGTACTAGATCTGTACACTGGCCGGTATTATTCTCGTGTCACAGATTATAATTATTTATTACTTTCTGTTTCATAAATAGTCCCCTAAGCTTTGTATTCGTTTCTAGTTTATTCTGTTTCTTAAATGAATGGCTGGTGCAAAACGAGATTCAAGCCTTTGTGTCTTGATCCTTTAGTAGGGAACACAAAAATCTGGCACTTTAAAAATATCACAATATAGTGTTCCATTAAACATAGTAGAGTCTACATAAATTTAATGTGTTTATACATAGTAGATATTACTGAACAAAAAATTAACTTTATAAGTAACTTTTATCTACGTGAATTTAGGTTTTCAAACATCCTGTGGGAACTTTTTGATTTCCCGGGATGAAAAAAACTAGAAGTACCTATCTACTTGAAACTTGTAGGTATAGTCTTTACCTATTGGTATTGAAAGATAAAATAAAACACAAACATCGATGAATACACAAATATATTTAATCATTTATGTGGGATGCATTTTGACAATTCGTAAATTAAGCACGAGGACGGACTAATCAGATCAGACAAAGCTCAAACTCCCATAAGAACAGTATAGAACTTTATTCTTGTTATCCTCTTATGCCAATTTTCTTTTTCGAATAGGAAAAACGAAAAATATATTGAGTCCATAGCAGTAGTAGGTACCCAAACCGATTACCAAAAAATGTATAACTAAATGCAACTGGCAACCAAAATCGGAATAGAGGAACATTGCCTTTGAATTTCGGAACTGTTAACAGTTTAAACAGGAGTTCAGAGAAATAATCTTGTTAGGTAACAACCTGCGAGGCAAGGGCTCTCGGCGAAGTTAGGGCACTTCTCACTCGCACTAAGTTTCGCGCCTAGTTGATACTACGTTGATACACACGTGCGACTTTTTGTTTTACCTTTCTTTCATCCTTTCGCAAGGTTTACGCACTTAAACGTTTCCTTCTCTTAAGAGAAAATAAGGGAAGGAATGACTGGAGGGATGACTCCGCGGAGTCATCCCTCCAGGCATATAATCTTACTTATATAATCTTACTCCAGAAAACAAGTATGCACCCTACCGGCGAAGACATGCCGCCAAGCGATTTAACGTTCCAGTACGATGCCGTGTAGATGGGTACGATGGGTTTTATGAAAATCTGTCTTCATGGTTAGCCCGCTTCCACCTTAGACTAGATCATCACTTACCACCAGGTGAGATTGCAGTCAAGGGCTAACTTGTATCTGAATAAAAAATATTTTAAAAAAAAATGTTTAAATGGTGCCCAGCAACAATTTGTCTAACGAAATGTCTCTAGCGCAGTTTTACCCTCAGGGCACTCTTCACTCGCAGCAAGTTTCGCGCCTGGTTGATGGTATTATTGTGCGGCGTAGACGACTAACGAGACGGGATTGCTTCTGTAATAAAGCTCTTAATCCTACAATACGGCAATGCAGATGTGGTATGTGTATTTTAATAACATAAATAATTCTGTTGTGTTTAATTCACAATTTAAATTATTTCCCTTGGGAAGTTTCTTCAAATCTAAATCTTACGTAAAGCTAATTTTATTATGTATCTAATAATAATAATAATTGGATTAGAATTTAGATACACACTACACAATTACACATATCGAAATGAAACCTAATAATTCGTTTTTTTTTCTTTTAAAAAGAATATTAGCCATTTGAATCATGACTAACATTCCTCTTTCCCCTCTTTCCCCTCCGACTAAGCGTAAAGCTTGTGCTAAGAGTGGGTACGACAATAGTGCAACGGGTGGAATTTGAACCGCCGACCTTTCGGAATTCAGTCCGCTCCTATAACCGTTGAGCTATTGAGGCTCAATTAATGCATTATTGAAATAATAATATGAGATGTAGAAAATCGGGTAAGTACTTAAGTACTCGAGCTTGATCTTGCTATTGTACGCTTAAATAATTATCAATTAAGTTGTGTTTATTAAGGCTATCACTTTACACAAAAAATAATTCAAATTGTGCGTTAAACTAGTTTCAATATAATCAATCGATTATAATAAATTATAATTTTTTGAACGAAGGTTAAAATATGAAGACATACAAATACCTATTTTGTTAGAAGCAAATAAATTATTAATATACCGCATTCATTTTAATACGAAAAGTTAATGATATTATTATACCTATTAAGTATGTAAAAAGAAGTAGAGATGTTACCAACATACGCGTCTAAAAAGAAGATAAAGCTACCGCTTTTAGCTCACATTTGTATAAAGATAATCTCTTCTTTTCTCGTGCATTTCACGTCTTCTGTCTTACTCGTCAGCGAGCACAGAATTTATACAACATGTAATATGAGCCTGACATATCTATGGCAGAATTATCATTAAGAAAAGTCGAAAAAATGCACATAAACGTCATTTTAAATAGCAGTTACAACTCTTTGCTGCAGTAAAACTTCCCAATTGGCACAAAGTTGCTCTGAACGTCTGATCAAATTATTACCGTGTTGCGGCTGCCGTCTACTCCGTCAGAGTTACGTATGTTAATTGCTTGCAAATAGTCCTATCTTGATACACCGCATCTTCAAATTGCAACCTTGTCACAACAACTAACAAGGCTCTTATATATAACACTCTTGATATCCGTTGACTTCAAGCCTTTTGATTTTCGGTGCTAAAGCTCGCATGTCCTTGCGCCGAGTTGGCAAGAATGATTACGAACCATGTGCGGGAACTTCTTAATAAGTCTTCACAACATTTGCATCAGCTTCTCGATATTAGTTTTCCCGTCTTGAAATGTATACTGGCTTAATGCGGCACACATTTTAGGCGTTATTAAGCGTGTCAACTGGGTCTTAATTGTACAGCATATATTGTATTTCTTATCCAACCTATTTACTAGAAGTCTATGCATATCGACGGGGTGGAGTGGACGGGAGTCTTTTAGATAACAACTTAAAGGCAACTCTATGTACTTTGATATACGATTGAAAGTGAATAAAATGAAAACAAAACGCGGAAGAAACTCAAAGTCAAGTGCGCCTAAGTAAAAATATGCGTTGTGCGTTGAATCCGCAATAGTTATCGTATTTTGGACACAATTTGTCGTCCTATGACCTATTTATTCGTTTGACGAGTTGGTAAATTAATATAATCATAATCGTTAGGGTCAACTGATAGGCTGAATATATATTGCTAAATATAAGTCTCCTATATACTTAGTATCTGAACTCCCGTGTACCAGGTTCTTGCGCCACCCAAATACTATTTTAAATGATGCCCTAAAATTGTAAGTAAAATAATTGTAATATCTACCAACGTATTCAAAAGAGTTGTCAACGGTTATTTCTAATTTAATCTCTTTCGTCTACCAACCCTTTACCGATATTATTTCCATACAACCAAACCAATACTGTCTAAAATCTCATCTTCGTGCAATAACACTTTGTATCGCTCCCGCAATTGCGGACGGCGTTCGACTGTTAGCAAAAAAAGTTTTCATTTTCCCTTGTGGAGCACAGCCGCGGTATTTCCCGGGCAAGCAACGGGTCATCAGTCACCGGGAGTGGATACCACTCGACTGCGCAGACACGAGGGGATTGTGGCCCTCAATGCGCTTTTACTTTATGAATTTTACGAGCGCATTCTCTTCCACTCAGAATGAATTGAAATTCTTTTGTATCACATCACACTAATATCATAAAGGAGAAAGTTTGTGTGTGTGTGTGTGTGTGTGTGTGTGTGTGTGTGTGTGTGTGTGTGTGTGTGTGTGTGTGTTTGTTACTCCTTCACGCAAAAACTACGGGACGGATTGGGCTGAAATTTAGAATGGAGATAGATTATACCCTGGATTAGCACATAGGCTACTATTTATCCCGAAAAATCAAAGAGTTCCCACGGGAATTTTAAAAAACCTACATTCACGCGAACGAAGTCGCGGGCATCAGCTAGTTAAGAATAATAATATCAGAAAGGTGACGATACTATAGTTGCGAAGACGTAAAAATTTAAGCTAAACTCTAAAGAATTGTTTGTATTGCACGATAAAACTGAATTTAATCTGAACCATTTTCATATATGCTTCGGGTTCGCAATATCTGAGCCATAAATCATAATCTATCTATTAGTGATAATAATCAAAACCGACGGCTTAGCCTACTTTCTGAGACCCACGAGTCACGGAGGAAACGGAAACGGCAAATTCGGACCTCAATAAGTGATCACCCATCCAGTTACCATTAGTCAGGAGAAATGATCATTTTCAAAACTATGGCCTCCTCGGCATTACAAAATGTCAAATTACGTTCTTTCTTTTTTGCTTTGTTTCATTTTATAAATGACTTTGAGAATAATAATGGCAGCTTAACTGAAAAGTAACTACCTAACTCAAAGAGTAAAAATAATTTTCCTCAAAAGCTCCTTCATATATTATCAGCAATACAAACCATCATAAATTTTATCATTTTCAAGTAAGTACCTACTCCAGTCTGAAATATGAACACTATAACTAGAGATAGCATTGTTGCTTCTTTCAAATCATTTGGTGATTTTTCTTTCGCAGTGATTTCATCGGCGATTTTCATGAAAGCTACTACTTACTATGATTTTGCTACATTTGCTACATTTGATTTAACTAGGGATTATGATCAATCACGCTGATATTTTGCAGGTGATTTTCACACTTACAACAGTGCGAGAATGCTACGTTAATTTAACTACTTAGTTGTATTTCTCTTTCTAACACGAAGCGATGAAAGTATTTTTCACTTGCAACCCTCTTAAGCATCTTAGCACGGTTGTTGACCGTGTGTGCACAAAAAAAATAGTTAAATGGGTTAAATGTAATACTTTTCAAAATTTAGGAGATTTTACTTCGCGATTTTTCACAGGTAAGGTAGCTAGTGACTTATGAAAAGGCTTTTAATGTGATTTTCACATGCTATCTGTGAAATGGTCAATCTCTAACTGTAACAGACTCGCGAGATGGAGGCGAAATTTTTCCTCAAAGCGGGTCATCAGTCAGGTGAAGTGGTAAGCTCTAACTAAGAGAGCGAGATTCATTTCATAGCTGGCGTGTGTTGATAAGCTTAGAGCTTTAGGTGCAAGCTGACTTGTTTTGCTTCATTTTTCTAGTGGAACTTGAGCTGAACTATTTTAATGTCTGTTATAAAAGATATGTTTATATTTCTACTGAAAAACAACAAAAAAAAAAAAACAAATGTGTGGTCGCTATGATTTTTAACTTTTCGTGGAGAAATCAATGGTGATATAGGTAATTGAATTCAGAGAAAGCCAAATTGATTCAGATTATCACATCCAATTTTGCTCTGCTCAAAAAACATATTTTAAATATGTAACATGCTGTTGTAAGGTGTGTGCGTGTGTGTATGATTGCAATATTTTCATGGACAAACCAATCGTGATGAAATTGACACACACAGACATGCTTATTGGTTATTTTCATGAAAATACTCCAACACATTTTTAAGCGTTGATGGAAACTACAGTTTGTTGCATTTATGTAAGTTATGGAGTCGCAGTATGCTGCTAGAAATTGCAACCACAATTAAGTTTAATAAAGCAATTGGTCCCATGTCACTATTAGTTCACACTTCGATTTACATGAACGTAAGTAGTTTAGTAAAAAAATACTAGATCATGTCAATTTTCACATAGAAAAATAAAGTAGGTATATACGTTTGTTACGTAGGCAGGTAAAATAAAGATTCCGAGGAATTGAGAACCTCCTCCTTTTTTGAAGTCGGTTAGTAATAAAATAGATAATTTTAACGTGACCGGAATTTTAAAAGAAGCCTTTCAAGCAGGCTTTGCATTTATCTGGCAAGATGTATAAAATCGAGTTTAACTGCTTGCGAATAAAGATGTCCTTTTTGATAAAATAGACGCTGGGGTAGAAGGATTTTTCTAGTTTACCTCGCAACGATATAGGGTTCGGACGTCGACGGGTGACAATAAAATTAGATAAGTGCAGGCTCGTCCCGTTCCGGTCTAGCGTCCGTCTTGTGGACGATATCAATCGCAGTAAAACTCGATACCGAAACATCAATACAATAACAATTTGAAACAATTTGCCATTCGATTTTAAACCTTAAGATAGAGCAAAAGTGCCATCTAAGAGGTTTTGGAGCTGCAAAAATAAAGATGCAGCCTTGTATATCAGCCTCGCTTCACTGTAATGACACGAAACGAGTGGACTTTAAACGAAAACTGGGATATCAGTTCAGATAGCTGCGATCTCCTTTGAAAAGTTGAAATTGATATTAGTTTAGACTGTACAAAGTAGGTAGGTATACTACGGAATGTAAGTAATCTTTACTAATACTATAAAAATGGCAAAGTTTGTAAGTTTTGATATAGGGGTAATCTCCGGAACTAATTGATACGATACTAAAAATGCTTTCAATTCTAATCAGCTACAGGCTATAAATAACAATTAGTTATAACCTACCTAAGCCAGTAAATTACGATTTAAGGCGTGTTGAAAAAGCTGGAATCATAATATAATATATGTAAAATTGTGATTTTAAACTGTCTTTTCCTAGAGCGAGGATGCAAAGATGTTCGTTAAGTTTGTGCCAAACAGCCAAATATAGATCATAATTTTTATATAGGTACATATACGTAGGTACTAGCTTATGCCCGCCACTGCATCCGCGTGGATTACACTAATTTCAAAAGCCTGTGTTACCCGTTTAGGGATTGAATTTTCAAAAATCCTTTCTTAGGGGATGTCTACGTCATAATAGCTATGTGCATGCCAAATTTCAGCTCTATCAGTCCAGTAGTTTGAGCTGTGTGTTGATAGATCAGCCAGTCAGTCAGTCAGTTAACTTTTCATTTTATATACTATACAGATCTACAACATCGTGATAATATTTTATATTAGGATGACTCTCGACGTTCGCAAACTGAAATCATTAGGCAGCCCTACATGACTGTGTACTTTAAAAAAATTAATGACGTCATATCATTTTGAAAGGATGCAATAATTTTAACGTTGTTGATGGTACGAGTAGATATGCGTGGTGGTGCGAATCCCCATTACGGTTTGGCCACGAAAAATATTATTCGAAGCGAATTTATTGAGCGATTAAAAAACAGCAAATATAACTGCTCAATAGTTAAACCAACTGTGGTTTTTGTGGCGCTGAATGTAACAAAAACCCTCTGTATATTTTTTAAGTTAATAAATGTAAAAATTAAATAAGTATTTGCTAATATACCACTGAATACTCGCAAAACACTTATTTTCTTTACACTTAGCTAAGCTTAGAGGGTCTAGACGAAATATTTCTCGCATCACATATGCTAGGTTTACCTAAATGTCAACGGTTGTGGCCACATCACGAATGAAAGATAGGTATTATTCGCCTCACAAGCATCACTTCTCCCTACTGAATACCTACTGACACTACTACCTACCATCAGAGTTAGTTAGGTCGGTCCATCGCATGGGCAACCTTCCTCGCCCTCTGGTGCTATCCGCCTTATCTTGTATGACAAGGCACTCAATGGCGTCCCTCTAACACCGGAACATCTAACTCAAGAACAGAATATAAACAAAAACAGTAATAAAATAAATTAAAAACACGACTGCACTGCCAAAAAACGTAAAAAACTTATAACCTGTGTCACTCGGGATGATGTAAGGATCTTAGGGGCTAAACCTCATCTACAGTTGAAATTGAGACCCCACTGCTGCTCCTCTGTGGTTCAGGCTTGCCGCCTTTCAGCCTTTTTTGGGCAGTCATGTAATGTCTCGTGGCCCTCATAGAGAGTCTATGGTACGCCATTAAATAAACATCTTTGGCTCCCGCTAGTTATTAGCGCCGCCCCCTACCACTCGACGCGGGCAGATACGGCACGCAACGGATGCGGGGCAAAATCAATTTCACTTTTTGACACGTGCATTAATGCTGTGGCGATTGGGGGCCATAGGATTTAATATGACGACGAATATGTTTATTTAATATAATAATAAGAAATGTTTTCTACATGGGGTAGATCCGATGGGTAATATGGTATGGCTTTGGCCGATTAAATAAATATTATATTGTATTATCGCGATAATCTACCTAGGTATACCTAGCTTACCGTAGAAAAGTCATGAGCAGTCTGGTACGTTCTGCCACAGATTAAAATAATCTATTTATTATGCAACATAAATCTATTAATTATGCAACGAAAATCATCACAATATTCCTTTCTAAATATACAATTGAATATCTAGTAGCTTCGGTCTACACGTAGTCTTATTTAACCTACCTACCTATTTAGGATTTTAATAGCAAATTAAAAGCTTTAGGCAATTAATTTTACTTTTATTAACAACGCCTTGAAACTTAATTACATTACAGTGGAGCTATTACGAACAATTTCCAGAAATTATGGCGTCCAAATATTTTCACGAGTCACCGGCAAGCAATCATTACGAGGGAGTGAAAAAACGAGAACACTTTGTTAATCTCCATAAAACAAGCTGAAGAATGATAAAGCACGAACAACGTACCTACGGAATGGCAACAAGATCTATTAAAAATACACACAATACATTTTGTACTTCCCGATAACAATAAGTTAAATTAATCTGATGGGGAACAATGTTCTATACATAACTTTAAATATCTTGAAATTTTTGATAAAATGATAAAGGTAGCTATTTGTGTCTTATTTTCATAAATATACATAAGTAAGTAGACACTAAATTATGCTCGTGACTTCGTCCGCGTGTATTTAAGGTTTTTTAAAATTCCGTATAAATTCTTTGATTTTCTGGCATAAAAATATGTAGCTTATACGTTAATTCAAAGTATAGGTAAGCTATCTCCTTTCCCAGCCAAATTTAGTTAGTCTTTGCTGTATAAAGAAGTATAATAACAAACATCTAAACTTTCACATTTAAGTATAATATGAACAAGACGAACTCTAAAACTACCAAATGTTGTGAATCTCCTTTATAAATATTACTTCTTCTTGTATTGTTGAAACCTGAATAAATAAAATGAGACTCGCCTAAATAAATAATAATCGAAACAGCTTACTCTCTAAATTCGACTTTATAAAGTCCGCGTATGAAGTTGCAAAATAGAATTTCGTGTATACTACAAGGCAAAAGCTCAGTGAATTTTATCTTCCGGATTGCTGGCAGGAGAAATGAAAGTATCGAGAAAATGAGAATTGTGCTGAAATTGATTTCGCCTCTGGCCCAAGGCGAGACCTTACATTACCTATTTCATTTCAACTGCCGTCTATCTTGTAGTTCATCTAAATGTAATAGCTTTTAGCTGTATGAAATTCAAAGAAGATTTGTCTCTGTGTATTTTTTCGACAACCACCCCTATGGCAGCGGCTAAACCATGTCTTGTAAGAAAGCAAGCATGCGGAGCAAGGTCGGATTCCTAGTTTACGATTTACCTTTTTCTATTATAGGCCATCACTATTTAATAAAAATTCAGACTGCAGTAAGTTAAGAACAAAAAAGAAATTGTGCTTATTCATGAATACAAATTTTTTCTCCACCACAGATCTCTGAAAACACACTATGTTATTATAACTAACCTATATAAATAATGTTATTGCTTTCACTTCTAATTTTTAACCCCCGACCCAAAAAGAGGGGTGTTATAAGTTTGACGTGTGTATCTGCGTATCTGTGTATCTGTCTGTGGCATCGTAGCTCCTAAACGAATGAACCGATTTTAATTTAGTTTTTTTTTTGTTTGAAAGGTGGCTTGATCGAAAGTGTTCTTAGCTATAACCGAAAAAAAATCGGTTCAGCCGTTTGATAGTTATCAGCTCTTTTCTAGTTTTCTTATAGGGGTATTTGTGTCGGGGGTTTTTTTCAAATTTTGAAGTATACTTGTACTTCCTTGTCTACAATTTTTGCGTGTGGACCGTATCGTGGACAATTATGAATACTAAGACAAACAGAAATTGAACTTGAAATCTCATGCTTAGGAAACCAGAAATCATATCACTTCGCCAGTGTTATAATAAATTGCCATTTGGCACGAACAATGGTTAACGAACTGAGAAATCCAAACGAGATATCACAAAACACTGTAGGGACTTACTTATACCCTACATTCCCTTTGGGAGAAGTCTCCAATGAAGTTTTTAAAGCAGTATTTTAAATGCCAGTCACTAGTTTCTTGTAGTTGGTTCGGGCAGGGACTGCTGCTAAACTGAACTCAAAAGCAAACGGTCAACTGCAAAGCTCTCATAGAATATATAACTCGGCACGTGTGACTTGAATTTAATCCAGTGCCTTTGGCAATTTTCGTTGCAGACAGCTGTTTGTTTCCTTATGGATATTCGAAGAATACAGGTAGGCACCTCCTAAAACTATATACCTACTTATTAATATTTATTACAGATATAACGATTGCTTGAAACGCTCATAACTCCTATTATTATATTATTATAGTCTAGTACAGTTTCCTATATCCATAATTTACTATCACACTTCACACTAATATTATAAAGGCGAAAGTTTATGTGTATGTGTATATGTGTGTGTATGTGTATATGTGTGTGTGTGTGAGTGTGTGTGTGTGTTTGTTACTCCTTCACGCAAAAACTACTAGACGGATTTGGCTGAAATTTGGAATGGAGATAGATAATATCCTGGATTAGCACATAGGCTACTTTTTAATCATCACAGGAAATCAATGAGTTTTCGAAAAATCTAAATCCACGCGGGCGAAGTCGCGGGCATCGGCTAGTAGTCTATAAAGGCCGTTTTGCGTCAGAACAACACAATGCGACATTGACCCATGTCACGAAGCTGCATGCTGCAATGCTAATTTAAAATGTAGCAAGAACCTTCGGCAAACTGTCGTACCGTAGATAATAATACGTAGTCTCTGCATAAAATGGACTGCCATATGCTGCATCTCGGTCGATTTTTCTATTTGTCGCATGCCGCATTGTCGCATGTTGTAGCTACGGCGTGAAATACCCTTAACAGCTAATAAATAAATTTCATTTGATTTGACATTTATTTGGAGAAAACATTCACATCAAAACAATTTTGAATTAATAGTGGATGAAAAAACAACCACACGACCACAACAGTCTGCGGCTCCAGGATTGATTTATTTAAATTTGGGTTTTGTAATAATTTAATATTTTTATTTATAGGTAATAGGTATGTATACCGTTTGAGTGAGACGGCTAGTGAAGCAGAGAGCAAATTGCAACTTGCAGGAGGGTGACCATTTGTATGAAAGAATTCAACGGCGCTTTCACCCACCACCTCAGCGGTTTCGGCGCACCTCACCATGCAAGCCATCTCAATCAAGCGATACCTCTGTAGATAACACTCTTAAATTACAAAAATAATAGTAAAAATCAAATTACTTAATAATATTATAATCTCAAAAATCAGAAAAGCAACCGACATGGTTCAAAAAATTAGCAATGGGTAGGGCATGTATCTTATACTGTCGCAGAACCGACGGCCGTTGGGGCAGACATGTTGTGGAGTGAAGACTGCGTATCAATAAGCGCAGTATTGGACGATCTCTAGCTCAATGGACCGATGACCTGAAGAAGGTGTCATGAAGCGGGTGGGAAGGCGGAAGATCATGTTTGGTGGCGAACTTTTGAAAAGGCTTATGTCCAGGCAGTGGATGCACGCATAAAGCCTGCATGGATTGGATATTACGTAGGTACTTACCTACTCTCACAGGCACGAAGAAATAAACGTCCAATTTGGTAACCCATCCAGTTTCCGGCTTGTATGTCAATGTTGCTTAACTTACGATTTCTACTGTGTTCTAAACCACACCTTTACCTGAGAACACCTTTATAGTCCGGCCGTGAGTACCTAAGCGAACAGACTTTATTTTTGCCTTAGGTAAACTCACCCTATCATTGGATACACGGTAGAGAGCTTCTTTATGCCATCGATTCGAATGCTTTACTTCTGTCTGCTCTAGCGGACAATTATTCATTGCGATAAGATAGGTGCCATGATTTACTCCACTCGCAAGTAGAGAAACATTTTCCCTGTTCCCTGTTGGTAGGTATCTAATCTATTGGAGTAAGCGGATCACGTCAGCTTATTTGTGTTTGTTATGAGATCGCAGCCGCTGGCGCCTTGCAGTTGTCTCGCTAGCCCTTTCCATTAAAGGCAGATTTACATTAAGACAGTGACTAATGATAGTGCAAATTTTCAAAAATCAGTGTAGTTAAGAATAATAAGTTTACCGTTGTATATCAAGCAAATCTTAATACAAAGAATTACTAAGGAAAGCATTGCCAGCAACGCAAACATTTTGTGCTCCTATCTAGTCTTAGTACTATCTCAAAAAGAACATCTATTTTTTAGGGTTATTTGTCACTAATCTTAAAGGTAACATACTTAAAGCGAACTTATAGACCTTCTAATTCAATAGGAACTAAAAGCCATATTCTCACATAGGGGCAATCCAGTTACTTTGTGTTCAAAGTTTCCTTATGTCACCAATCGGACACATTTTATGTGACGTCCTGTAATGTGGTTTCTATCGCGTTTTATATATCTAAACTGTTTTTTATGCCTGCGCTGGCGCGTCAATAAAGCTGTCGTCAGCCACTGTCTTAATCTAAACCTGTCTTTACACTGAACTAGTTTATATCACTTGTAAAGACAATAGTGTAATTTATTTACTGTCCTTTATGCCTTTAGAACGGATTTATGGTGTTGCGATGCAAATCTTAATCTTGTACTTGTCCTGCGCCGATGTTTACCCCCCGCGATGTTTTGCAAATACTGGTATTGCTGTAAATAAAGCAATAGTAATAAATAATATTGGTAAACATTAACTGGGAGCACGATGGGAAAGTAAATCAAGGTTAGTATTGATAAGCAATCTCTAAACTTTTCTTTCGAACTTCCTATGTAATTATTATAGGTATATTAATAATAAATACAGACACGTATGGTAAGTATAAAATAATAATGAGTGGTATTCACACTAGAACGCGGCTAATGCACGCGTTTTGTCCGAGGTAACTTGCACCGTGTAACTTCATGGCATGTTTAAAAGAGGCTGAGTGCGCTTAGTGCCCTATTTTTTCTGAACCTGTAAGTATTCGTATGTAAGTACTTATAGGCAGGATGAGAACCTTAGAAGAATACAGTTTTAATGTAGAATATCATTATTAAAGTTAGGCCACTTATTAAAAAAAAATTGTGCACAGTGCTCATTCAGCAAAGAATATAGTACTTAATAATAATTTTATTACTTATCTAAGTAAATTTTATTACGAGCTCTGAAGTACTCGTAGATACAATGTATAGGGTTAAGAGCCAAAATCTTGGCATGTTTGTGGTCTACTATGTGCCTTAGAATTCCAATTACAGCGCCATACATCAAGCACTTCTAGTTACACAATAACTCAACCGTTAAGCTTGTATAACGGATACTAATTTGACATCTTAATCTTAATCATCTCTTAATAGTAATATTTTAGTTAAAATGTAGTTTAAATATAGGATAGTCGTTTTCATTTATGTACACATGACGTTTTTGTGGGCATAACACTATATTATGTATTTAAGGAATTTATATTATGTACCTATAAGGGATCTCATTACAAACCTATAAATGGATACAGAATATTGGGGATGATAGCAACACAACACCTTCGTAATTCTATCACCTTATGACGATACCATGGTCTGTTCCATGATAGCCATTTCGTGATACTAGATCTCGCATTCCGCAACGAAACTATACCTAAGTAAGTATCCCAATACAAACAATCCTACAGTACTGCAGTAGTAAGATACAGGGAAATATCATACTCGTTTATACATATTTTCAGTAACTAAAATTTGCCTGTCTGTAAGTTCACTCATTATCTTCGCGATTGAAACTTTGTATTGTTGTTAAAACTTACAAAAAGGTTTCTGATATATGCTACTATCAATTTACTATATCTACCTACTGGTGGAGTGCAAGTCGCTACGCAAGGTGGGCATTAGCCATTTCCTTTTTAATATAAAAATTATTATCAAACGATATTTTTTACGAATCCCTGCACGAAGGTCTACCTATGTTGATAAAGGATTCCCTTCGGTACCCTGTTGATATGTCCCACGGAACCCTAAAAGCGGGTTGAAAGTAGGCCTTCTGTAAACAAAATTGTCTATCCCCCATCGGAAACCGAATCAGCATTTTCCAATGGGAAGGGATCTCTGAAAACAATATAACGAATTGTTCCCTAGCTGATTCATACAAAAATCTTATCACGACCGAGATAAAGTACAACTTTGGGAATTCCAGACAATCGTGAAGTCAGGCCAACCTAAGTAAACGTTACGCTACCCGCATGTGAAGAAAGAGTCTAGAGAAGGGGCATATAATATAGAGTTGTGAACCAAAATATATGTGTATGTAGTATGTGTAACGTAGTAAACCTAAAAAAAAATATGTACAAAGCTACATAATATTTTATTATATTTATTAAGCTTTGGGATCTTACAATTCATGGTTTCTAATGCAAAAGTGCCTAATTTGGCATAATTTGGTGGCAAAAGTGGTTAATTTTTGCTGCTCTAGAAACTAGTGGCTATTATTATGAGCGCCCCATTTAAGTTTACTATCCAAGGTCACCCCTAAATTAATAACTGTGAAGTTCTCCATGTTTCATACTAAGTATGTGTAAGTGGCAAATCGTGGAGATCGGTAAACATTACGTAAAATTTTAATTTTTGACTTCTGTACAGTATTTATTTGAATTGTGATTTCTATTTTAACCTGCATTTGAGCAAATAAAATGATTTGATTTGATTTGATTTATTATGATATTAATTACATTTTTATTTATTTTTAACGTTTTAAGGATTTATTCACGAAAAAAGCTATCTTCCATTGTATTACTGTACGTTATGTAATTTATTAATAATGCCGGGATAATCATTTACCGTTGAATGAATTTAAATTGAAATTTATTACTCATATCTACTGTAGGTACACCTGTCGATGATTATTACTTCAAAATTTTCACTAAATTCGAGGCATATTTACCGATTACTCGTGTGTATTGCACAACATTGTTACATAAATAATATGCAAATCACCTAATTTTGCTATTATTAATAATAATATGGTCGGCAAAAGAAAGATCATTATACCGTAGTTTTGGTCTTTAGGGTTGGTTGATGCTAAACAAAATTAGTGAAATAATAATATTTTTCTAACGACGTTATTAAAAAAAATTAATAAGTCAATTGTTAGAATCATCAACACGATTAAAGAACTACAGTTTTTGGTGGCCTTGGCTTGGTCAGCAAATTTCCCCATCGGAGGTGGTCAGATCCAGCTTCCTTCCAGCGCAGAACCCTAAAACCCCCTAATCTTTATCCACGTCGTCAATCCATCGACTTCTTGATCTTCCTCGGCATCTACGGCCCTCTGGTTTGATGTTCAATGATTTTTTTCTGGATCCTAATGTCACTATCCGGTTCTTTAAAGACTACCTATAATTACTTAACTAATAAACAGAATTATGTCAAACAATTTCGTTTTAAGAACAGATTACCTAATGAAAAACACTTAAAATTCTCTTTTGCTTTCCACAGAAAGAATCTCGATCGATATAGTCTGGCACTTTAAAAATTCCAGAAAATAAAACTACAAGAGCATAGTTTTTAATCGTTGCGAACTTCTACACAGTTTTAATGGCTTGAAAACATCTTTAGTTTTGAAAACAAACTACCGCGATGAAATTCTCGTAAGAAATTTCCTAAAGGAAACTTTTCTAAAAGATAAAACAATTTTATGAAAGAACACCTTAATAATATAGAGAGATGGTAAGGTTTATTAGCGCTATGATCTGACAGTTTATTAAGAGCTCGTCACTCTTCATTATTTAATGAGATGGATCTTTCTTTACTTTCATTATAGCCTTTGTTGTCAAAATATAAAATCATTTTTAGGACATAGTACCTAGGTGGGGTACATTTTACCATAATATTCTATTGTAACGCTAAAACAATTTGCTGTCATTATCGTCATATAAGACAATCTCTTACAATAGAAAACTAGCATAATAATATTAATGATTGATACTCACGTATTATACACATGTAAATATCTTTCTTACATCACTTCTTATCACTTATCTTTCTTGTAACTTACATCATCAAATAATTTGCCAATAATTACTCCCTCAACATCCATTATCATCATCATATCAACTCACCAGCCCACTAATTGAAACGGGTCTCATATCAGAATGAGAAGGGCCCTAGTCAACCACACTGACCAAGTGCGAACTGGCAGACGAAAATATACTCTCTCACAAAATTCTTTAACATTTCATTAAACGAATATTCTGGCACAAGAACCTTCGCCAGTAATTTAACATAAAATCAAGGTCACTGTTAATATGATTTTAATGAAAATGGACTAACTTTTGGTATAGCGTTAATTGTTGAAGTGGCATTAGCATAACAATATGCAATGCTAATTCAATCAAATCGAAAAGTAAATCTGCTTTAATTAGCGGTTGACAACCCTAGGCTGTTGGTAACGCGTAAACACAAGTCGCTAACGAACCGCGGCAGCCCCTGCACAAATTTGCAATTTCGATTGGGCGTGTTTGCGTGTACCTACCACCTACCTACCTGCATTGTGCTTTCCCCTCATATGAGCGCTTTAAAAATGCAAAATACTAATGTAATATAATTATACGTTAATTTTCATAGTGTAGGGCAATGCCGCACTATCGAATCCTTATCGACCTGGCACTTTAAAGAAAGGGTCTCTGTCGTGGCGTGTTGATAAATAATATGATCGAGGCACTCTCTGACTCCCGTAAGAAAGTGCAGAGCCCTCATAAAAAGCTCAAACTCACTCAGTATCATGAAATTTTCTGCTTGATCAAATCGGATATGAATCGTAAAAGAACCAAAATATCCGACATAGCTGATAGGTTGTGAAGCTAAAGTGGATGGGCCATATGGTCCGAAAAACTGATAGACATTGTGATCTTAAGATGCTGGTTTAGTGCTCTTGCACCGGAAAGTGCAGCGTGGGTATTAACCGCCCAGTAGATGGACAGATGACTTAAAACGAGTCGCACGATGGAGAGTAATTTACGATAAGCTTCTTAACAACGTTGTTATTTGTCAAAAATTATAATATAGGTAATCTTTTTTGACAAATAATAAAACAATATACCTAATAAAATTTTGACAAATAATAAATAATAAAGTTGCTAAGTTACTTATCGACAGATTAAAGATAGATTGATTATTATTATTCATTTCAGTCGTAAATGAACTTGAAAATGACGGACATGGGTGTGAAGACTGAAGACCAAGTTATCATAAAGAAATATGTATTTGTATGAAAGAGTTGTGAGTACTTTAATCCCTCGGCAACAATCTTTGTACTATATCATAGAGCTACTTTATATGCGTTTTATTTATAAACAGTTCCTCGATCCACGGTTGGTACTTCGATAGTATCATAAAATCATCTTTATGCGATATCCGAACATCACCACTCTCATAGGACTTTGTGACAATGTCGCTTTTTATGAGCTGAATGTAATATCAAGTGAAGGAGTCCTCAGTTTATTCTCTCAGTCACTTGTCATACTTTATTTTGATGTGGTTGGTATTCGAACACGTCGAACACAAATAAAATGTTTTAATGATGCGTCAATAATTTGTGTTAGTTACAATATATATACAATAGGTTTTTTAGGGTTCCGTACCTCAAAAGGAAAAACGGAACCTTAATAGGATCACTTTGTTGTCTGTCTGTCTGTCTGTTCGTCCGTCGTGTCTGTCAAGAAAACCTATAGGGTACTTCCCGTTGACCTAGAGGCAGGTAGGTAGGTCTTATAGCACAAGTAAAGGAATGAATCTGAAAATCGTGTATTTGTGGTTACATCATTAAAACAAATTAAAATAAGTATGTTTTAATTTTCAAAGTAAGATAACTATACCAAGTGGGATATTATCATATGAAAGGGCTTAACCTGTACGTTCTAAAACAGATTTTGATTTATTTTTATGCATAATAGTTTAGGATATATCGTGCAAAATGCCGAAAAAAATACCCGATGTAAGCCTCGGTGCGGTTTTTTTACAATGATTAGATAATTTATTATAGTTGGTTTATTGAGTTTTGAAACACGACAAAATATAGTAAGCATTTCATCAATTAAAGGTTATGATTCATTTAATTTTACTCATAGTGGTTGGCGCGATTCGGGTATGGAAAAAGCCTAAAAAAGAAAAAAGAAAAAAAATCGGGTTATTTTTAATAACAGCTCTACGTTTCACTAGAGAACTCGGAACAAGCTATTCGTTTCAAGAGCAAAGTAGTATCTACTGGAATAAAGTGTTTTTTAAAATGGCATGTTCGTTTTAACCATTGAGTTGTTTTGCAAGTGTAACGATATTTCAGTGTTGACCCCATACGTACAAACTCTATTTTATTGCTGGTATTTGATCTGGTTTTCCTGTAACATTTTGTACGTTTATATTATGTAAAATATATATTCAGTTAGGGAAACCTTCTTAGGAACGCATATTATGTACAAAATAATATTTTGCTTTCGCACTTCGTTTACCCATTTAAGTTCAAACTTTAACATAATATGACGCCCTTGCGTGAAAGTTTCTGATATAGCATCATCAACGTATGACAATATTATTATAAGGCGCGCGAGAGGCATTTCAGCAATGCATGCTGGGCATTGGCTAGTAGGTATTGATTATACAAGTGTAAATTAAAAATTTTCAACACCCCCGACAAATTATTTTCAAATAAATAATTACGTAGGCAACGTCCATCTTGACAGCTTGACATTTGTCAATTGACATAATATTATGAACCTAACGGTTATGTAACCTTCTTTTCTACAAGAAAACTAGAAAAGAGCTGATAACTCTTAAACGGCTGAACCAATTTTTTTGGATGATAGCTAAGAACACTCTCGATCAAGCCACCTTTCAAACAAAAAAAACTAAATTAAAATCGGTTCATTCGTTTAGGCGCTACGATGCCACAGACAGATACACAGATACACAGATACACAGATACACAGATACACAGATACACAGATACACAGATACACAGACACACAGATACACAGATACACACGTCAAACTTATAACACCCCTCTTTTTGGGTCGGGGGTTAAAAAGGGTACAATTTAAAACCTTACCAAAATAACTTTTAGACCCTGTTTTGACACACATTCACATTTTGAACACTAATACAATTTTGTTATTGTTATCATAGGAAGCTCTTATTGCCCTCAATGATATGAAGTGACCTAAATGTTTGCACTCTTCAAAATATTGCCATTTTAAAGTAGCAGAGTATAAGTAATAGTGGATGATAAAATATAGGTATTTTTTTATGAAAACAGGAACATAAACTAAACTAAATCATTTAAGTAACAAGTGTAAATTAGAAATCACCCCTACAAGTGAAGGTTACAGTAACTAGAAAAGAGCTGATAGCTTTCAAACGGCTGAACCGATTTTTTTGGATTATAGCTAAAAACACTCTCGATCAAGCCACCTTTCAAACAAAAAAAACCAAATTAAAATCGGTTCATTAGTTTAGGAGCTACGTTGCCACAGACAGAGATACACAGATACACACGTCAAACTTATAACACTCCTCTTTTGGGTCGGGGGTTAAAAAGCGACTAAGACTTTTACCAACTCCTCTCTTTCGACTATATTACGAAAGAGAGGATAAGGTATACATATTATTCGGGTTTAAGTAAGAAGTAAAGACTGCAGTAATAAAACAGCTTGAACGCTACAACTTCATGGTGCACTGGAGAACTCCTCGAAACGAGCTATACGTTACAAAAGCAAAGATGTAATGGAATAGTATTTTTATTGAATTGGCGTGTTCGCTCTAACCAGTCAGTCGTTTTGCAAGCTTAACAAGTTTTCAGTTTTGCCGTCGTATGACCTCAATATTTTATTTTATTGCCGGTGCTCGATGATCGGCCATTTTATTTCCCATAGCTGTAGGGTATGCACCTATGTTGGATTTTTTGTTATATTCGAAAACATTATTTCAGTTCAAAATTTTAAAATTTTCTTTCTTTTTTAACGGATGTGTATTTGTGTAATCTGGATAAAAACATAATAAGAAGATGGGTAGCCTGGAAG
Organism: Maniola jurtina; assembly: GCF_905333055.1. Classification (NCBI taxonomy): domain Eukaryota; kingdom Metazoa; phylum Arthropoda; class Insecta; order Lepidoptera; family Nymphalidae; genus Maniola; species Maniola jurtina. Next base: position 11,272,347 of record NC_060030.1, read on the forward strand.
AGATCACTTTAGTGATAAGGTCGCCCTTTGTTTGTAAATCTATCCTGTATTTTATTCTTTATCATAGCATTAAAGTGATTTAAATAAATAAAATATAAAATAAAATAAATAAATTCGCTAGTGAGTAGGTACTACCGGCTTTACAAATCCTTTATGAGTAGAAAACCCGTGTGATAGTTCAAATTAAATTTAGGTATTACAATAAAAAACTTTTTGCGTTGATTCATTCAAACATCATCATGATTATTGACTCATCGCTGGCTCACTACTGAGCACGGTTTCCTCTCAGAATGAGACGAGTTAGGCAAGGTCTGCCAAGCTAACCCAATGCGGATTGGCAAACCTTTGACAATATTATGGAGAACTCTCAAGCATGCAGGTTTTCTCGTAGTTTTCCTTTACCGATTTAATTTTACTTAAAGCGCACATAGGTACCTATGTAACTCAGAAAAGTTAGAGGTCAGTAGGTGCCCGGGATCGTACCCTCGACTGACCCTCCGAGGAGGAGACAGAAGTCTTAACACCTAGCCCATAACCACACTGTACCTATTACTTATTAAAACAACAAACTCACTCCATAAAATATAATTATTACATAATATATTTCGCCGTGTAATCATAACAACAACGCAGCAGCGGGGTACAGTTAATTAAAACGCAATATTGTCTAACCAGTGTAGATTAGCAGCAAAGCAACACTCTTGTGTAGCTTCATTTGCTTATACGGGATATACTCGAAAATTAAAACAATGTACCTATTAATAAAAGCACAAGCAGAAATATATGTATTAACTTTAATTAATATAGGTACAATGTATTAATAAGCACAAGCAGAAATATATTAATTATAATTAATATATATTATATCTACTGATATTATAAGGAGGTAAGATATTTTATTAGTTAGTGACACTGTATGAACGAGGTTATCTTCAGAATTTATGACCCGATTCTGAAAGTTCTTTACTGATAGATAGCCATATTATCCCCGAGTGCTATAGCCTATAAATTATATATCACGAGGACGAATTCCCAGGCAAAATCTTGTGATAGGTAATATGATAGTGTTAATGTGGACAATGGACACTGACAGTCGTCTTTGTTCACAAAACGCTTATTGTTAACGAAGCTGGTCCATCGTATCTGAGGATTACGATCCGTAACCAAGTATCCATAGGAGAACCAAAATTACTGACCGCTTATGATTGACAACCTGATATGGCAGGCTATATCTGTCACAGAAGGCGATAGATACCCTTGGAGCAGAAGTGTTCTTGGTATAGACTGTGTACTGCTAAGCTCAGTGTGCGGCGACCATTAACCTGCTTGACCGAAGACCTGACGAGAAGTGAGTGAACGAGCATCTTCCTCATTCACCCACTTGGCGCCATGTGTGTCGCTATCAAAAAATCCTGTGTGTGCTATACACTAAACCAAATTACTACTTATAGAATAGTTATTTTAAATAAAAACGTTTCCTATACGAAGCAGTTAAACTGGATATCAAGTTGTACAACAAGTGTAAATTGAAAATTTACAACACCCCCGACAAGTGAAGGTTACAGTAACTAGAAATGAGCTGATAACTTTCAAACGGCTGAACCGATTTTCTTCGATTATAGCTAAGAACACTCTCGATCAAGCCACCTTTCAAACAAAAAAAAAACTAAATTAAAATCGGTTAATTAGTTTAGAAGCTACGATGCCACAGGCAGATACACAGATACACACGTCAAACTTATAACACCCCTATTTTTGGGTCGGGGGTTAAAAACGAGTTACTGCGAAATATTTCATTCGGAATGACACGTCCAGTGCGTAGTAAGTATTGTATAGGTCGTTGGTGTTATAACTGTCGGCGCAAATAGGCTGTTAATGATGTAGATATAGAGTAGTATTACCTAAAAAGCTTTTCAAAGCTTAGTTAAAATCCGTATAATTTGTGTAGGCAAAGTTTACCCAATCAATGCTTAATTTATGTGAAATCTGTCGAACTTAATAATTAGATACTATCTAATATCAAAGCACGATATAAATAACTTAACGCGGACAGCTATGACAATTCATCCATTGCGCAGTCACTGTCATGATAACATATTGCTCCAAATAACACTAACTTACAAAATATTGGTCTGTGCTCTGATTTGGATAATACAAATTGATCATTGTTTGCGTATTGTCCTTACTTTTCAACTCTAGATTGAAAAATCGATTTTTGGACCTGGACTAATTTAGGAATAAGCGGGGTCCACACCAAGCGCGACAGCTACTCGAGGCTTTAATTTGCTAAACATCGTGATGGACTGCGACAAACGGACATTCTTCGGTTGATTCAGCAACATCTGTATTGCATTTTTTTAAAGAATATTAGCCATGCTAATCATGACTGATACTCCCCTTTCCACTCCAACTAAGCGTAAAGCGTGTGCCAGGAGTGGGTACGACAATAGTGCAACGGGTGGGGTTTGAAGTTTGAACCGCCGACCTTTCGGAATTCAGTCCGTTCCTCAACCGTTGAGCTATCGAGGCTCTTACCTCCGCATTACGGGCGTGCCCAGCTGCCATACGAAGCTGCCACGGTAAGTGGTGACCCAGCTACTAAAATTTTCTATTGACATGTTTCCTAATTGACTTCATTTACAAGACATCCATTCAGATACAAGCAATCTCACCTGGTGGTAAGTGATGATGGAGGTGGGCCAATCTGTAAGAGGCATAGCAGTTTTTATTAAACCCACACCGATTTGGTTTCTACATGGCTTTGCGGGTAGGGTGGTAACTAGCCACGGCCGAAGCCTCCCACCAGACAAAAACCTATTCGTACAGAATATTTTCACTGTAATTTCCAACGATATTGTAGTTACAAATGGCACTTTGTTTAACAAGTGGCGCGAGCTTTGTTCCCGTCGCGAAGGCGGATTAAACTCGACGAGCGGTTGCTGGCAATCAATTTTGGTTAGACAATATTGGGTTTTCATTAACTACATAGCACTAAGGACCTGTATCGTGGTTATTGGTTATAGTTACGTAAGTACACATGATCTATCTAAAGAAAGTAGTGGGACTAATCATCATCAACAACCGATAGAAGTCCACTGCTGGGCATAGGTCTCGTGTAGGGGCTTTCACATGCCACGGCCTTGCGCTGCCTGAATCCAGCGGCTTTCTACGACTCGCCTGATGTCGTCCGTCCACCTAGTCGGTTGTCTTCCAACGCTGCATTAATTAGGACTAATAAGAACCCAAAATGAAATCGTTTAAATTCCCAATAAATAAGTAAAAATTGTTAACAGCATTAAATAATAACCTCATCTTCTATTTTGCTTAAGAAAATATTATATCTCGGTACATAATAAATTCATTATGAGATATTCTACCAAAATAAAATGTATCCTACACGTGAATTCGATCGCCAATTAATAAATACAATTGCGTGTAAATTTCATTTCACGTAAATACATTTGGTTCTATTCGAATCCAACAAAACGGAGCCATTTTGCACGTTATTTAAATATTCAAAAAGCGATTTCGACAATATGGTCCGAGATCTCGTGGGAAAATTTGATGAAGTGTTTATTAAAAGCTGAAAATTGGTAGGTATATTGCTGTCGGTTCTTTTGCGTTGCCTGAGTTTCGCCCAGTAGATCGGTAAACAGCTATAATCCGTGGTGAGTTCCAATTTTCAAATTTTGGGTAGAATTGTCAGGTTTTTGGTTACTACAGTAATTATCGTAGTTGATTTATTCAAGGTACGTTGTAAAGCTTTTTTTGTAAAGTATTTGTAATCTTTTCTCTTCTTTTCTGTAAACAACTTTTGTTTTTTTTTTTTGGATTGGAACTGTAGATTTTGAAATGTCATATAACTCGTACCTACACCCAACGCAATTCAGTTGGCAGATCTAGTTTACCGTATAAACCTAGGTAGTTTAACGCAGAAGTATCTAATTACTGGTTTCTGATTTGATTAAGCAAAATTTTCTACAGGCTCTTGGGCCATTACGAAATCCGAGTGGAAATAATAACAAAATTCAATTTTCAATTCATATTAATCTTTCGCCAACAGAGGGCCTGAAATTGGTTCTTTGATTCTGCTATTCAATCCGAGTTGCGTGCTGGACTCAAATTAATCCCGCAGACAATACTGACCGTGACATAACGCACTGTTTGTTGAGACAATAACAAATTATTCATACTCCGTGATGGAATGTAAACAGAATATGATTGGCTATTAGCATGCAGGTTGGGCCCGACTCCCAATGGACTACCAAGTACCAAACTCACTAGGGATCATCCCCCACACTATATTAACAAGTCGCTACTAACCTCTAACTTTGTTCCTAACGTATTCCGAACTTAATTTAATTAATTACGGACTACGAGCCCTCCTTCAGAGTCCATTTCGCTTAATATTATTTGAAGTCGAAGGGACTGAGATCAAACGTCCGAGCATAACTTACTCACGCCACAAAATATTTATCAAAGAAAACAAAATGGTATTATTATATACGGTCACCCAGGGTTATTAAAAGCGGAGTACGGTCGCATTTGACTGAATTTTATTGATCATTATTCATTATAAACGCCGACGTGAACTGCCCTGCGTGGTCATATTAAGTTATTAAAGGGTTTATTACTCAAATATTTTTGCTGTCTGTTTTACACTTGTTGTAAAACGGACTATTTACGCAAGTCAAATAAAGTGCAATAACTCTACAATTGAATTAATTAATGTTTATAGTCTGTGCAATGCAAATTCAATGACTTATTATTACACATTTAATTCACAGTTTTGGGGAGCTGGAAGAAAGCTCTAATAGAGATATAAGCTGTTCCAATGTCCACTTCATTTATTAGTAGATAAATACAATTCAATCCTGCCTCCTGAAACACAGTTTTCACTTCATCAGGAGGCAGGGCCTCACACTAAAGTTTGTAAACACTGTTTTGGTAAGAAAATAAAGATTTATTTATTTATTTATATTTATTTAATTTTTAGTCCATCAACACCCATATATAATATGGGTGTTGAGAGTGGGGTAAGTACATGCAAAAATGCATTTGTTTATGGGTTTGTCCTTCAATCATGCCACAACAGAGGAATGGATCGATGTGTTTTGTTCTGGAGACTGACATTCGCTACTTTTGATCCCGGAAAATCAATAAGTTTCCGTAGGTTTTTTAAAAACCGAATCTATCTAATCTATGTATTTGTCTACCGCTCAGTATCATATCGGATGGATCTCTGCTCCTGCTGATCAATCTAGGATCCGACCTAGAATGACCATACATATGGTATGTTCAGGAGGCTATCTAGTTAGTATCCTCCCCACTTTTCCACCCTAAATCAGCCCTGCCGCAGTGTCGTGAGTGGTGCTGTAGTAGACCATCCATTAGGTGGCGATAGGCGACATCAATAGGCGTCTCACCGAGCCGTCGGATAAAAGTAACACAAGACATTGTCTGGAAAATCGAAAAATCTTTGGACAGAAGGGGACTACCTGCGAGGCGACGACAGTAACCGACTATGCGATATAAAAGTTAAACAGATTATCCGGTGGATTTAGAAAATCGCAGACAGATACCACGGATGACTGAATTATAAAAACTTAGTCTTTATATAGAATTAAAATTAAGAATTCATAAGTCGACCGGCATTTCTACTTTTTAACCCCCGATCCAAAAAGAGGGGTGTTATAAGTTTGGCGTGTGTATCTGTGTATCTATCTGTGGCATCGTAGCTCCTAAACGAATGAACCGATTTTAATTTAGTTTTTTTTTTGTTTGAAAGGTGGCTTGATCGAGAGTGTTCTTAGCTATAATCGAAGAAAATCGGTTCAGCCCTTTGAAAGTTTTCAGCTCTTTTCTAGTTTTCTTATACTTAGAGGTTTTTGTGTCGGGGGTTTTTAAATTTTGAGTATCGCTTATCAAGTTATGCGAATTCTGGCAGTTAACGAAGCAATACTGCACACATTTACAATTTTGATTGGGGCTCGATAGCCGGCTACATGGCAGCCACGCTTGGGGTCTGTTGTATTAACATTTAATCTGATCACAACTTTTGTCCAAATACACTTTCGCTTTTGTAATAAAACATTAAACAACAAGCAAAATTAATTCAGTCTCGTGTTTAACTTATGTTACATTGACTGTGATATTCTATTGCAATTTTCTGATAATTTTTATATCGTTTTATGTGTGATTAAAAAAAAAATGGTTTTTTTAAAAACAATACAAGTTATGAAAATTGTAAATAAATCTGTATGTATGTGAAAAATGTACTCAAAGGGCCAATTTGTCAATCGTCAAATAACTTTTATCTGTGGAATAAAACTTTCAAGCAATCTTTACTCCTCAGATAAACGTTGTTTGACGATTGAAAAATTGGTCCTAAGTTGCAATAAACGCGCCGGTACAGCTCATATGCGATTTTCATTTGTCTCCGCTAATTTAGAGTTTGGCGCAGATGTGGCTTCGGCTTAATGTACCTTACAGTTTTGTACAATTAATGAGTGTAAATTATACTTACACTTGTATTACAATATTAGTTAAAATCATCAACTCATCACTATTACATTTCTCGAAAAGTTCAAATATTTCGTGTCGGGCAGATAACGAAGCAATACTGCACACATTTGCAATTTTGATTGGTGCTCGATAACCGGCGACATGGCTGCTACAGTTAGGGTCTGTCGAATTAAAATGTAATTTCACATTCTTTTTGCAGATCTCTTGAATATTGATGCACAAGTATTTGACGTAGCAGCGAATACCGAGTTCCAAAATTAGAATTCGAAAAGATTTAATCGGGTCAAATATTTTTAAAGGCAACAAACAATACGTGCCTGTCAATTTAAGACAGTTGCTATTTTTTTAACGATACGAATAATAAATTTTAGTGAGCTAATTAAAGCCTACATCTACTCACAGGCTTGGCAAAGCATACGTTTATTTCGAATTATTGTTTCCTTTGGCCTTTATCACCATCATCATCAACCCATTGCTTGTTCCATCACTTTGACCAAGTGCCGATTTTCAGAATTCACACACCTTTGAAAAAATTTTGGAGGACTATCAGGCATGCAGATTTCCTCACAATGTTTGCCTTCACTGTTAATGCCAGCGATATTTAATTGCTTGAATGAAGGCCGACGTCTTAGCCACTAGGCTTTGATTGCTTGACCTGTGTGTCTACTTGAGTGTATAAAAACTAAAGCCATAGAAAATGCTAACACTACAAGGTAATGAGTTTTAGCTACAAACGTTCGGTACATTTTCATTTTTAAACGCTTACCTATTACCATATTCAAGACTCTATCTACTAGAAAGGAGTATGAACTTAAGTTAAATATAATACTTTATTCTACAGTCTACAGACTCTCCCGAGATATGCAAGTTTCGTCACGAAGTTTTCATTCACGCGAGCACGCAGAACGCGTCATGAATTATAAATACTTGCTCTTCTTCCCACTTAATCCCTAGTCACACAGAACGCAAGCTGCAGCAAAGCATTGTGACCAACCAATCACCGTGGCAACGTATTCATCGAAGCATTGCAAAAGGTGCTAAAGAGATGTAACACATAGATTTTGCTCAAGCGGGACATTCTTCTGCTTCGTCGTAACACTCTTGACGGAGCGGTCGCGGTCATCCCGACGTGACGTTTTTGCCTAGCCTAGTGATCCAACTGCTTATCGGAGGTCAGGGGGTTCGATCCCGAGCACGCACCTCTAACTTTTCAGAGTTATGTACCCATTGATTAATTAAATACCATTGCTTTATAGGTGAAGGAAAACATCGTGAGGAAATTGCATGCCTGACAGTTCTCCACAATGTTCTCAAAGGTGTGTGAAGTCTGCCATTCCGCACTTGACCAGCGTGGTGGACTATGACCAAAACCCTTATCACTCTGAGTGGAGAGCCGTTCTCTGTAGTGAGCCACAATGGGTTGATCATGATGATACTCACCCCTAATCAGTTTATACGTGGCATCCTACCGGAAAACAGAATCGCTCAGCAGCATGACTTTGGAGTTTGCTCGCTAACAAAGTTCTAAGCACGATAGACAGCAGGTAGTTCGATTGCTGTTATATAAACCGCTTCTGCATCAGCCTGTTTGCGTCCACTGCTAGACATAGGCCTTTCCAAGAGCGCGTCACCAAACACGGTCCTCCGCCTTCCTCATCCACCCGCTCCCCACCACCTTTTTCAGGTCATTGGTCCAGCGGGCTGGAGGTCATCCCACACTGCGCCCACCGGTACGCGGTCTCCATTCCAGAACACAGGCCGTCGGTTCTGCGACAGACATGACCTGCCCATTGCCCAGGCTTATTTTATTTAAGTTTAAATACTTCTATTTTTATCTTTGTTGGTTGAAATAGTCTGCTATTTATATATTTATTTTATTCATTAGCCACTAATGTGGTAACCGGCCACGCCCGAGGTCAGATGAAACAACAAGTAGGAAAAAAGTTAATCGCATCGTTCATATATTCAAATGCCCCTGGGCGCTGTGGTCACACTGTATTTAGATTATTCGATTTACTTTATAGCTCGTAAACAAAGCAAGTACCTTTTGTCAATCTCATTTAGTCTATGGTAGATAAGATCAATCGAAAACAGCTATATTCGAACATAATGTGAAAAGGGATCAAGTTCTGACACCTAATAGTGTTTTCTTCAATGCACATAAAAGGTTTAACAGTTTTAAAAGGCAGTATATGATTGCTTCTTTATGCATATGAATATTGGATGAATTAATGCTTGAGTTGGTTTTTGGTGCGCAACCAAAAACTATGAGTGACTAATTTTTTTCCGCAACTTCGTCAACGACTATACGTTGGAAAAAGCAGTTTTCTAATACTGAAAAAATCATTAAAATCGGTTCAGTAGTTTACGAGTTTATCGATTACAAAAAGTATAAAGTACAGGTGAATTATTTTTGAATACAGTCGCATATCCATAAAGGTGAACAAATAAAAAAACAGGTAGAGTAAAATTCAAATAACTAGCCACAAAAATATCTAGTTTACTGCAGTAAGTAATAACCGTTAACCGTTTCGTTATTTATTTACTCGGAACTTGGCTCTCACACTTCCGTACACTTTGTTTTTACGGAAACGTGGTTTTCCAATAGCGCATCGATTTCTTGTATGATCACTTTAAATGCAAATAAAGTAACGTCTCTTATTTCATATTCAGCCATGAGAATATTATGGAAACCGATCACGTACTCTCTATGTAAACTTTTTGAATACTACTGGTGGGAGTTTCACGTAATATTTATTAGGTAAGTTACTCGTAATTCTACGAACAACGGCGTGTGGTTATAGCTTGAAACTTTCGGAGTAGGTAATATTCTATTAAGTTTTAAGTAAAACATCGTGAGTCCCTCGGCGTGTATGAAGGATTGACAATCCACACTTGGCCAGCGTGGTGGATGAAAGTGACTTGAAGACGATATCTAATGGTTAAGTTCTAATTTAAATTACTGTGCTAAAAGAAGCTTCTTGTAGTGCATGGCAAGGTTTGAGGGTGCCAGAGGGCGAGGAAGGTCGCCTACGCGATGTACTGACCAAATTAAGTCCGCTGTGAGCGGTGCCGTGCATGAGTGTACCAGACTGCAGACGTGCAGAGTGTGCCAGCAGGGAGAAGTGGCGAATGCTCGTGAGGCGTATAACATCTGCCCCCAAAAACGTCACTTCGTGATGACCATGACCGCTCTGCCAAGAGTTATTCGACGAAAAAGAAAAATGAATTAAATCATTTTTCAATCATGAAAATTAATTAAAATCATGATACCCATGTTTTGGTTCGCGTGGATTATGTTGTGAAAAAAACCCCGTAGGAAGTCTTTGATTTTTCGGGATAAAACTTAGTCTATTTCACTTTCTAGGTCTTCAATTACTATATCAAAGCAAAATATCACATCGATCCGTTACTCCGTTGCGATGTGATTGAAGGACAAGCCAACAGACTAACACAGTTTTGTGTATAATTCCGTTATAAATACGTATATCTTATCGTAATGACGTTACCGGGAAGTACCTATTTACCTACAATGTCTACTTTGGTGTTTGTTTCGATGTTGCACCAACATGTCTCATTTGCACATTCTTGCAAGTTTCGAGAATCAGATTTGCATACCACAGTACTGCAACAGTAACCATTTATATTAATATCATGTTTGTCTTTTGGACGAGACCTCACCCCTACATGCTACTATTAATTAATTCCATCTTCCCTTACAACTGAAAGCGTGCTGCAAATAATTGAAATCTTCGGTATTGGAGTAGGTGGCTACATGAACATTGTAGACGTGTGTAAGTAGGTAGATAATATTATAGTCCATACTAATATTACAAATGCGAAAGTGTGTCTGTCTGTCTGTCTATCTGTCTGTCTGTCTGTCTGCTACCTTTTCACGGCCCAACAGTGTAACCGATTCTGACAAAATTTGGTACAGGGATAGCTTATATCCCGGAAACTGACATAGGCTACTTTTTATCCCGAAAAATCAAACAGTTCCCACGGGATCTATAAAAATCTAAATCCACGACGAAGTCGCGGGTATCTTCTAGTATCAAATAAAATAATAATGACTATGTGTCACATATTAAGAAAGCTCAGAGCAAAGAACTCAGCGGGCGATGGAGAGAGCTCCTCTACGTGATCAAATGAAGACATTCGTAAGAGTACCAGAGTAACTGACATAGCTCTGGTTGCGGTGCTGAAGTGGCAATGGGCAAGGCACATTATAGTTCGAAAAACCGATACGTTAGGGTCCCAACTCTCAAGGTGCTAGAATACCACCTCGCATCAGAAAGCGCAGAAACCCTTCACTAGGTGCTCAGACGACATCAAGCGAGTGGCAGGGAGCCGCTGCATTCAGGCGGCACAAGATCGTGGCATGTGGAAATCCCTACAAGAGACCTGTGTCAAGCTTTGGACGGCTATCGGTCGATCCATAAGGGCCAGTGCAGACCTATCTCGCCGAGTAATTTCAATTCTTTCAATCTATTGTACCTGGATTTTATTGAATAAATAAACCATTCATTCCTTGATTGATACGATCGAGAAGTCAATAAGTGACTCAACATTTATGTATAGATACTACACCTACTACCTAAATAATCCCAGACAGAGGCAAGTCTAAAACTGTTTCTGTTTGTTCAACTTTAACCGAAAAAGCTTTTAACCGGACCAGTTTTTAATAAAAATCCTACGTACTCGAGATATTTTAATAACCACGACTCAATATTCAAATTCTAATCGAGTTTTAAATTGCAGCCATTCTCGTGTTCTGCGCTCGCTGAGGACTGAACTGTACGAGTTCCCCTAGTAGGAGTTTGCATGACTCGAAATCTCGATGGCTTTCTTCGATACGACAGACGCTACACGGGCGTACGTCACTCTCAACGCCGTATATTCGTGTACGATTTTTAATATAAGGAACTGTACCTATCGAGTATCACACTGCAGAGCGTAACAACATTGGCATGTTATATTAACCCTACAAACCTACAAAACTCCTGTTTAAAAGTAGATCATTCTATATGATATCGATTTTTTTTGCAGTTTATGATAACTAGTTGTATATGACCTACATGGTGTTATAAGGAACTCGAAGTCGAATTTCGTTTCTAAAACTATAGAAACTCATAATAGGGGTACTGAACTTTCGTCTCTCATCGTCCCTTTCCTCGTTAGCTTCTCCTTAAAACTTCGTTTAACTTCCGACGTCAAGTTTTTCACTACACCAACTTGATTTTCGCGATTAATTAATTCGTTTGTATGTAGAGTTGCTTGCGGATGATCGTTAAAAGTCTTCATCGACAAAGAATTTAACAAGGTTATTCTTAGTGGAATTTGTAAAAACTTGCCAAGAGATCTAATGACAGGTGGAATCTGGACTGAATCTGGGCTGGAGTCGATTCTATAAAAAATTAGTCAACCTTCGGAAAAAAATTTGAACTGATTTTCTTAGAAGTAATTTAATTCCACTATGTGACATAACATCAGTGCTTTACTTGGAAATTTCAAACCTAAAACAAAAGACGCTGCGAAAAAAAAATTATTTGCCTGAAAACTTACATAACTGTAAAGGAATTCCTTTCAAAGGTATTTTCCTACAGTAAATAACTTAATCTGTTTGATCATCCTTGGACAGACAACATGAAAGAAACAGATAAAGCTAATGGTACTCAGATAAATTGCATGTCAAACTAGTGTAATTTGAAGGATTGCCTGACATTTTAACTTAAATACATAAATCCACCTACAGTAGCGGGCAGAAAATTTTGTACATCGACCTTTAGAAAGGGACTTCGGCTTCGTAGAGCGTTGTCTCTATCACTCATACCTATGTGACGTTTTGTCGGTCTCAACGACAGAGACCACGCTCTATGAAACCGCTATCTCTTTCTAACGGTCGATGTACAATATTTCCTGCGGGGAACTGTACTTACTTTTAGGTATTAATCCTATTAACTTTAAGGATTTGATTTTATCAATGCTTAAATAAAAATAGTATAACGTAGGCACGTATTATTTGGGGGACTTACCAGCAGTTGAAAATAAATATTCATACCATGCCTTGCGTGTCACAATTATTTTAATGAAGGCATGATACAAATCGACTTGGCACTTCGTAGAAAGCAGTGAAAGGTAAAGGTGTGTTTAATAAAGTTATTCAATTTCAAAACAACTTAGCTCAACGCACACCTGCAGAGTGGTGTGAAACTGAACGTACCTACTTGGCGTCTTTTTTATAATCACTGTAGCTAAGCTTTATTCACTTCGGCGCCTGGGCATGGCGGTCTTTGTTTTCGTATTACTAACTTCAAGCGCAATAATACATCAGGCTATAGTATGCAATAGCAGTGATGGATAGCCTAGTCGTTTCGACATCAGCCTACTAGTTGAAGGATCGAGGGTTCAATTCCGGGCTAAAGCAAGTGACACTCGCTTCCTGTAACGGTGAAGGAAAACATCGTGAGGAAACCTGGATTCCTGAGGTGTAACCTGCAATTCAAAGATGTAGGTACGTGAAGTCTGCCAATCCTCACTTGGCTCGCCTGGTAGACTATGGACAAACCCTTCTTATTTTAAGAAGAGTGCCATTCTCAATAGTCAGCTGGTGATGGGTTGATCATGATGATGTTAAGAGTTCTCAACAGGTTTTATAAAGGTTTCACCAAGAGCCTAGTTTGTAATAGAACAAACTTGGTTACGTAAAAAATGTGTCCACTGAGGATAATATAAACAATAAAATTGCTGTAAATTAAATCAGCAAACCTACTTAAATTAAACAAAATCAGTGAGTGGTGTGATAATTAAAAAAGTTGTAGCGTACATCGAATTTCTTTAAGATAAGTACCTACTTTGAAATTGAGCTGTAAACCTACCTACTTGATTTGTGAAGGTAGAAGTCCTTTATTTATTAAGGGTGTTTTAAAAACAATCCTTAAGAACACGAGGGAGAGTAGAGTACCTACTTATTAATCGAAACCGTTGAAATTGAAATTGTTTTTATTTATTTTACTTCATATTCTAAGCTTATAAAAACGTTCTTATTAATTTTTTTAATTGTCGCAAACATAATTTATAGCGATTAAAAAAATACAAATACTTACAAAAATTTCATTGAGTTTGATTTGTTAGTATTCAAATCAGAACCTGACTACGTTTGTTTCTAGCTCGTTGAAAATAAACTCTAAACTAAAATTACCGACTGAAAAGTTAAAGTTGAAAGCAATTTCCAGACGTCAATATTATTGTTATTGTTCAACAACTTGAATTCAAAGCAGGTACGATGTTTATAAAGATAGGTACAGATATATAGACACAATATTCATAACTTCCAAACTTTAGCGAGAGTCCGTATCAGTTTTTACAACAATTATCGTAAATAAAGAAGATAACCGTAGGTACTTAATTATTAAACAAAATAATTTGAGCAAAACATTGTGTGCTCGAGGCAAGGATTTTACGCACAATTTACGATATCGTTTGATGTTTTTGTATTGTTTTGATATTGATGTTTATCTGAAGAGAAAAGTAATTTGGTGCATAACAGATAACAGTTTTAACAAAGAGTACGTCATCGTCAATGAATAGGTAGACGTCCTCTACTGGACATAAATGTTTGGAGGGACTTCCAAGCTCCAGCCGCGGTTCTGCGCTGCCTAGATCCAGAAAAAATAAGTCCTAATCATTAAACCATTCACGTGTAATGAATATGGGTATATTTTATTAGATTATCTCTTCTCAAAATCTCAGGATATCTAAGGGGAATTTGCGGAAAAAATTGTGTTATCCAACGTAACTAGGTAAGTTTGGCAGTCAATCCTAGTGTCAATGAAATATAGAAATCAACTACTTCTTAAAAGAGCTACACAAATAGCTAGGTAATTAAAACCTATTGTCATTAAAGAAAGAAAGAGCAACCGCCGAGTTTCTTGCTGGTTCTTCTCGGTAGGAAGGGCATTCCGAACTGTTGACGAATCAAAAGCACTTGTAAAAGATTACTTGAATAAGAAAATCTTTCTATTTCTATAAGACAAAAAAGAAAAAAGTAGGTATCTAAGTATTTTTCTTTAAGTATTTGATATCATTAGTCATAATATTATAAACTTAATATTTTTCTTTCGATCATCAAAAGTATTACCTATCGTTTTGTTTTATGTTAAAATGTAAAATGTACTTGTTTTAATTTGGATAAAGTAAAAGTTTAAACTGTAAATTCAAAACCTATGGACTGGACGGTAAATAACGTGCGCCAAAAAAAATCAATTGGGCCACCGATTCGAAACAAATACTTTTTCACGTGAAAATTAATTCGTCGGCGGTGAGTGTTGTTTACTATACGGCTGTTTTAAACTCGGTATTTTGTACTTTAACTTTATTGTTTTTAGCGAAATATACCTAGATACCTACCTAGCACCTACAATCTACATATAGTTATAAATTAAATGAAATTCTTCCATTACAATAGATATTACCAAAGTAAGCTGTGTTATGAGGGCGCAACGATAAACCATCACACTTAACACTAATAATATTATAAAGGCGAAAGTTTGTGTGTATGTGTGTGTGTGTATGTGTATATCTAGGTGTGTGTGTGTGTATGTTTATTACTCTTTTACGCAAAAACTATTTAACGGATTTGGCTGTAATTTGAAATGGAGATAGATCCTGGATTAGCACATAGGCTACTTTTTATCCCGGAAAATCAAAGAGTTCTCACGGGATTTTGAAAAACCTAAATCCAAGAGAAGTCGCAGGCATCAGCTAGTCCATCATAAATCGATAGACATCTACTGCTGGACATAGGGCTTTTGAAAGGACTTTTACACGCCACGATCTTGCACCACCTAGCCTGAATCTAGCGGCTCCTTGCGACTCGCCTGATGTCGTCCCCGTTCAGTCAGTGGAGGTGTTCCAACGATGCGCTTTTCGGTACGAGGTCGCCATTCCAGCATCTTGGGACCCCAAGGTCTATCGGTATTTCGAACTATGTGCCATGGCCATTGCCACTTCAGCTTCTCAACTCGCTCAGCTATGTCAGTCACTCTGGTCCTCCTTCAGATCTCCTCATTTCTGAAAAAATAAATGTGTGTGAGTTTAGTGTACCTAGTTATTAAATTAAAAATATTTTTTAGTTTTTTTATTGGAAAAACAAATTTAAGTGAAAATAAATTTTACTAAAAATATACGAGTTTGTCTACTACAATAAATAAGTAGCTAAGGAACCTTTTCCAAAACCTTTTTGTTAGAGGTTAAAACCCTAATAAAAGAAAATCAATTTAAATTTACGTTGCAATCTCCCCTAATACTTTATTTTAAGGGCCCGAAAGGGTTTGTTATTGAAAAGCATATTATGAAAATGAATCAAGCGTAAAGTTCCATTTTGAATAAAAATATCCGTAAGGTATGGTATGTTTTTGTTCCATTCATAAAGTTATTTTCATTGGAATAATTGAAAAAAATTGTATAACATTTCAATGCGGAATATTCGAAGAATTAAAGTCCTTAAGACTTTAGAAAGATATTATTACTTGCTTTGAGGCTAAAGTATTGGTTTACTGAAGCCTTCAACCAAAAATATCAATCCTACTTAAATAAAGTTTTAGACAAAGTCAAAAACTACTTTTATCTGCCTTTAACTTTGACACTGGCTAATATTATTTACTAAACTAAAACTTAACTCTTAAGGTACCTACTATTTTATTAGCAACGAACAAACGCATAAACAGTTATTATTAGTAACGAATAGACGGGAAAACTGGTTTATCAAGAAGTAGGGTACAGGGTACTTAGGTTATTCTACTACTTAACAGACGTAATGCATAACCGCATATCTTCAAGCGCAATCATATCGTCATTTACTGAACAATGCTATTAGTATACCGAATATGTACACGCGTGGGAAGTTCATCAGGGGCTGAATTAAGCCGTCTTAAGTGCCACCGCGCACCGCGAAGGTGTTTTATATCGCGTCTTAATTAAATTACATTGCGTGCCACGAAAGCCGCAACTCGGATGAACGAGTATTTATATTTTATTGCTGGTAATGTTTACGGATTATTCCGCATAACTAGTTGAGACGGATTAAATGAAATTCATGTTGTTTTATTTTTCGTCTTTTCGTGCTACAAAAGCCGCAAGTATAGGTACCTACTCATATTTTATGAACGCCGCCAGAATTTGAAATGTCACAACAACTTGATGACAATGACAACTTACTCGTAGTACCGCTAAGTGAATAGCGTTCCAGTACGAAGCTGCGAAGAAAGGTTTGGGAAAGGGTTTGGGATCTACTTACTATTATAAATCCTTCCTGGTTCTTCTCGGTAGGGAAAGTCATTCTGAACCAGTGGTAGAAGGATTTGACGATTCAAAAGTACTTACTTGTAAAAAATTTATTAAATAAAAAATGCTTTTATTTATTTAAATGCAAAAATGTTTATTTTGATTTGATTGTGTTTATTTTCGTTTAATACTACAAGGTTTGAATAGGTCAGAAACTAGTCAGTGTAAACAGCTAAGCATAGAAAAGAGATATCCGTGACACCAACCAAAACTAAGCATGAATAAAGTCATCAAGCCAATTAGAAATGAATGTCGGCTTCAAATAAAATCAGCTGAATTTTGTAGTCTCATTCATTTTTACCTTTCAAGCTTTACTAAGATTTAAAGCTTTTAAACACAACCGTTATACTGTTTTTGAATTTAAATTAAAATCAAAGTACCAATACTGCAGAGTAATGGCTGGGAAATTTCAGTCTCCTGTAACTGGTATTCCAGTGACAGTCCCCTGCAAGGAATGCAATCTGCGGTGGAATGTTCTGAGTGGAATTAAATTTGAACCATCCGTGTGCAGCGAGACGTGTAGAGCACAACAGGTGACGCTATAGATTCTACAGAAGTCGGTTAGAGATAGTAAAACTAGATACTTATTGATTTTTAGGCTCCCGTAAAAGGAAAAACGAAATCCTAATAGAATCACTTTGCTGTCTGTCTGTCCGTCCGTCCGTCCGTCCGTCCGTCCGTCGTCTGTCAAGAAAACCTATAGGGTACTTCCCGTTCACCGAATCATGAAATTTGGCAGGTAAGTAGGTCTTATAGCATAAGTAAAGGAATGAATCCGAAAGTCACAGAAAAAAAATTATAATATGTAACTATACCAAGTGGGGTATTTGAAAGAAACCTGTATATTCTACAAAAAGATTTTTATTTATTTTTATGCATAATAGTTTTTGATTTATCTTACAAAATGTCGGAAAAAACACCCGAGTACGGAACCCTGAGTGTGTGGGTCTGACTCGCACTTGGCCGGTTTTTGTGGATTTTGATTCTTAATTCAACTGCGAGTAGGTGTACATCGTGGTGGATTAAAATATTTTTGTATGAAAATCTCAATACACTCTCATTTTCTTTAAAAGTAAATTGCAGACGTGCAAAAACCAGCGCGGATGCTAGTATTTAATATATTAAAATCTATGTAACTGTAAATCAGAAACAGCTTCAATATTAATTTCTAATTAATACATCTTAAGTTGTATCCGAGTTTAGCAAACGTCTTTGATCGCGAAATAAATTCATTAAAGCACTCCCGCGTTATTAAGGATGATTATAAACGGTGGAAGAAGTCCGGACTGAGGCCCAGGGGTGGCGGAGCCGACCAAGGCGAGACGGCAGATTCATTTCCCGCATTTGCAATTCTAAAATTTACTCTATCGTATGCCTTTCGCAACCATCTCTTTTATCCCCATAATGCGCCATTACCGGTATCTCTTTCCCCCACGATTACTTTCCGCTACAAACATTTTCCAGACACTTTCTTACAACGGTCACGCATAGAAATTCAAACGGACACCGTGCCCAGAAGTTTATTTCGAAAGGATTAGCCATAAATAGTTCTTCCTCATTTCATTTTCATGAATGCTCCCTCCAGTTGTAGATTTATGCAGAAAAGTTTGGGTTTGTTGAATAAAATGTATATTACATTCGGCAGTTGTACTGGCGACAGACCCGACGACACTTTATGGCTTTAATGGAAATATGCTAATGACTATTACGCGAGGCTTAATACGAGACAACCATAACAAGATATCATATTATTATCGTAGGTAAACTAGAACTATCCCGACTCAAGGGTGAATTTAAATTAGAGTTTATCCACTTATTTATTTTGTTTATATTAAATTTATGAAATACGTACAATGTACATATTTACAAAAATAGCACCTGGAGATTACTTAGGACTTCATGAGACTAAACCGTCACAGGTAAATATAGGTATTTACCTACATCCAGCTTCATATTTCTATGTAAAATGTTGTATTCTGGATATAAATACTCGTACAGAAGCAAAGTATCTACCTATATCTTTTTATTTAATTACTAGCGATCCATCCCTGCTTCGCACGGGTTACTTATTACAATTTTCGTATAGGGATCTCTAATTTGTTTGAAATAAAATATAACTTTATTTTCAAAATCAGTTCAGTAGTCATTGAGATTACCCACTACAAACAAACTTACAAACTTTACCTCTTTATAATATTATTAGTATAGAGAAATGGAAAACCTACTTACCGAAATGTCAACACAGAGTTCAAGCCACTGGGTCTGGAAACTTAAGATTTTGCATGAGGGTAATTCTCTCTGTATCCTAAGCTAGGATATTCTGAATTTCCGACTGAGAGACTGGGCTGGTGATGTGCTATCTCCGTGTTGAACACTGAATGATAAACGACGCACTCATTTGACATTTATTTTTAATCCATTGAAGGTTTTCTATGAAACATTATTTTTATTTAACTCATGTGAAGTAGCAACGTGGAATGAGCTCGGTGGTTATCATTCGGTGTTGAACACTGAGTCATCATGAGTCATACCTACTTAGTTTTAGTATAATCATATAGTGCAATCGACAGAATATGTATCTACATCTATAATGTAAGACCACATTAAAAATACAAACGTAAACTTTTTGCTTACAATCGTTCAAGCATAATTTATCTCGTTTTATCTCTACAATCGATTCAGTCTACCGCAACTGAGGCTCTGATTGATCTAGATGCAATGTGCAATAATCTGTTAAAAGTTTCCTTTAAACTGAATCTTCTGACGGAGATTGCATTCTTGCAACCGAGACTTTTGTAATAAAAAAGATCACACTGAAAAAAATATTGACTATAGGTTTACCACCAGCTTAGTTCTGAGCAAAAATAGAACTGTTTATGGTTATAAATACAACTCCAGCAGACATCATTATCATCAACCCATCGTCGGCTCACTACTGAGCACGGATCTCCTCTTTAGTATCAGAAGGGTTTGTCCATGATCCATCACGCTGGCCAAGTGTCGATTGGAAGACTCAACACCTGGAAACATTATGAAGAACTCTCAGCCATGCAAATTTCATCACGATGCTTTCCTTCACTGTGATAACAAGTGTCATTAAATGCTAATCTGAAAAGTTAAAGGTGCAGGTCCGGATCGAACCCCCACCTGCTGAATAGGATGCCGACATCTTAACCAGTAAGTTACCACTGCTTTTAATTCCAGCAGTAAGCGACAGAAAATGTAATAAATTCTTTGCCACGAATGCGTTGCAGCTGATATTCCGCTTAGCTGAATGTTTTGACGCAGTACTCGCTATATTCGCTCCGATGAGCGTTGCAGCTCAGTTGATGTGAATTTGTAACATTATTTGCAACGAGACCAGTCGTGATTGAAACCTAACGCAAAATAAATTTGGTTGCTGCTGTCTAATCAACTGGAAGCCTTTTGTATAAAATCATTGCATAGAAATGGAGTGGATGGTCAAACTCTATAATCGGCTCAAGATTGAAAGATAAATTATTCTTAGGAGATGTCTTGTTGTATTTTTGAGAAAATGGGTGACACACATACACAAAAATGGAGACTAACCCCGACGCATACTTTCTCCGTTCCGTTGTTGCTCACGTCGGCAAAAGTTACTCATCTATAAAAATTTGTACTTAACAGAAATTTAATATTTATATTATCTATTCACAATATACCTAATACCTAGATATCTATTTATGTCAGTATAAATAAAAACATGGAAACAAAAAGAAAACAATAGCATAAAACCTAAAAAGGCATCTCTCTTATTTATATTCATGAATCAATAGTACAACTCAATGAGGAAAGAGGCAAAAACGATGTAACAAAGGGCCCAACATTCGATGGCCCTCAGAATGAGTGCATGCAAATTGATATTACTGCAGAATCGCGACAAAGTCAAGGGTATGGGTATTCGATATGGGTATGTTTTACTGAACTCTATCCTAGCGGTCAAGCGCTTTGTAGGTACGGTACTACATAATAATGATATCGCTCAGAATCTGTAACCAGATATATTTTGAAATATCATATACGGTACCTATATGATATAATAACTATTATATTAGTTTTAAATTAATTTTTATTTAATTAATTTTTTTATTTAATTAGTTTTTATGATAGGTACTTTACGTAAACTTCAGGGTTTTTAATTTATTTTAAATAAGTACATAATATTAAAAAAATCAGCCCTTTAACACCTAAACTTCAAGGTTCACTTAGTGCTCAGTGCCGAAATTTTAGATAATATGTTTGTGTTAGACATAAATACTTGCTGATGGATCTGGAAGCTTATCGTACCTATTATAATCCCAAGAAAGTAACTACCATTATGTGATTAATAGAAAGCGGTCATAAACTTCAGAATTAAGAAATACTGAGATAGTAAGCTGACTGTTTCTCTCTTGAGAGTAAGGGGAAGAGAGAAGGAGAGAAAGTAAGAGAGTGTATGAGACAACGTAAGCGAGGGAGTAAGAGAGAGATGGGGGGGAGAGATATAGAGAACTTTGATATAAAACAAAAAAAAATATATCATTAGATCCCTAATCCTTTAATTTGCGACTTTTCACGATTGTTTTTTTTTAATACTATGGATACCTAATTAGTATTCTTTCAAATTTTAAATAATTCACCATACTGAAGTTTATTTCACATCGGATAAACAACGCGGTATGGACGTTCATTCCGGCGGTAATTCGCACTTAATGAAAAGCCGCTCGAGGCGCCGCAAATTTTCGCGTTGACTTATTATAACATAATGCTGATGGAATTTCGTTGTCGTGCGCCTGTTCCCGCTCTCAGCTAATAGCTAGGGAGCTGGTGGCAGACGTTGAGAACTTTTTTATAATAAACCAGTAAAACTGCACTAGACTTCATTAAAAAAAAAACTATCCCAAATTAGCTGATCTTTTTTTGATAAAATTATTCTTAATAAGATTTTCAGAGCTCTGATTTCAGAATAACTGCATCATTGCTAAATTAGTTTATACTTTTGAATTTTCATTGCGATTCTCACACCTTCTTAAAATTAACTGAGAGATAATGTGTATAAAATAATAATAAATAAAGTGTACCTATCTGTCTGTGACATCGTAGCGCCTAAACGAATGAACCGATTTTAGTTTAGTTTTTTTTTTTAACTCTATCACTTTCAACTACGAGTTAATCATATCCTACTGAAATTGCCACCACCTCCCATGCTATAATGAACAACACGTATGAAGCTGGGTATGTTTCCATAATATTATATTAATGAGCCCGCTTTATAATTTTGAGAGTCATATGCATTAAGTACTTTCCGCGTTTTCAACGACGACGTGGCTAATTCGCTTTATTGCGTTCTTGATACGTGATGTTTATCAGAACGATAACATCATAACTTCAATTGTTGTCATCTTCGCAACGAATGAAAAGAGCAACCGCCGAGTTTCTTGCTGGTTCTTCTCGGTAGGAAAGGCATTCCGAACCAGTGGTAGATGCTTTTGTTGATTCAAAAGAACTTGTAAAAGTCTAGTTGAATAAAAATATTTTGAATTTGAATTTGAATGAAGTAGGTAATTTACTTGACAACTAGTGTCTCTAATGCTACATCTGTGACTCTACCACTGTAGCGGTTCGAAAAGCCGATTCTTCTGCGAAGAGCCGGCAAGAAACTCAACAACTGCTCTTTTCAAATCGTAAATGGAGGTGGCTCCTCCAACATCAATGGTTACAATATTGTCAACCTACCACAAAATACCACTTCAAATACACAGTCAATCTTATGGCCAACTGAAAGCGCAGCTGAGTAATTTTATCATTCATAAGTGTGTTTGTACAAGGTTTTACACAGTTTTCAAATTCTCTCACTCTCTCTCTCTCTCTCACACATACACACACACACTTCTCACGTAAATGTAAATATGAGTAACCAAAGCAATCCCAGGTTTAGAAAGCCTTATTCTGATCTCATTAAAGATTTAATTCTAAAGGCACATTCCGCGAATGGTACCAAACGACGTCACGTAGGGCTTTAGGCTGTTACCATTTACGATACGACGATGTAAAATCAAGGTCGTTTCCTGTCAGTTTAACCCTGTCTTTGCCAAGTTACGTGATTCGAATGAAAAGTTTCTTAGAAACGTTTCTTTCTACGGCATGCTGGCATGCTTTAATTTTATCGTTATGTAAATTGTTTTACTGATTACTTAAAATGGTATGTTGTGCTCTGATTGGACTTAATAATGTAACTCATTGAAAGACACAATTTTTTTTAAAAGATGACGATGGCAACTTTATATTTTTTAATTCAGATGTTTAAATGTTCTACGGATAAAAAATTGGCTTACTCCTATATTATTTACCAAACATTTATATAAATGACAAATTAAGAATATGTAGGAGAGCCGTTTTAATTTATTTACAATGTTATCGCTACCTTTATTTTAACCGTATTCAATGAGTCGGGCTAACATATGACTATAATATATGGACTATAATATAACATAGGACTATAATATTATATGGGCTATATATGGAAATAAAAAAGATGCATTTTTAAACATCTTAACTCCTACATAAGACCAGATAAGACTAAAACGTAAATACCTACTACAACTCAACAAAAAAAAAACACTAAAAATGTTGCACATTTTACATGAGGATCACTAAAATTTCAAAAGCTGCGCCTGTCGGCTCACTTTTATTCATATGGCACTTGACATGCAAGCTTATCTTTGCTGTCGTTTTTACACAATCTGAAACAGCAAAACAGTATTTTATAAATATTTTTCGGAAGTATAATGCTTGGGGTATTGATAACGGTTTATAAAAATGTGTTACACATCTTGCATTGAGAAATTCAGGTTTAGTTAATGAGATTATACGGGTTTAGTTTCGAGATCCTTTTAACCAATCTACCTACCTCCTTTTGTCTAAGTTAACTGTTGAAGATTTTCTACTGAGTCAAATTTTCATTGACTAGTTTGATGGCACGATCACAATATTTTGGTTCGTAGCAAGTTGGTATACTAGGTACACTATGTTTTTGAATTTACCATTATCATTATTAGTCTGTAAGCTACTGTTGGACATAAGCCTGAATGACCGTCATCAAATCCAATCCTCAGCTTTCCTCTTCCAGCCAGCGGTTTATGCCACCTTCCTTACATCATCAGTCCATCATGCTAACACCCTACGCAACACCTTCCTAGTAAGTAGGTAAACTTTCCACTTTTTGACTCCAACGGCCATCAGACATAGGGTACAGTCCACCTACTGCCACTTCAATTTGCTCAAAGTTTGGACTATGTCACTTACCCTAGTTCTCCTACGAATATCTTCATTTAGGATCTTATCTTTCAGAGAAACTCCTAAAGCTGATGAAATAACCTTTAGTAGGTGCCTAAAAAAAAAACCGTGCTTCTAGCTATGAAAAGAGAATGAAAGAACTAAGACAAAAAGCCACTTCATAAAAACGAGGGCTCATTACATAACTAGCTCCTGCTTATATCCACTACAAAATGAAATTAGCCAATATTTACAGCGCATTTCTCCAGAGAGCGAAAGGGTACACCGGATTCAACTCGATTATAAATTTCTGATTTTTCCCCCGACTAAGAAAAAATTAAAAGTCTTTACATTTATTTTAAAACGTAGTCTTCATGAATCTTTCAGTAGCTTTATGTAAATTTTGCGAAAATCGCCGCCGTAAAATCGATAGTCTTAAAAAAATTTAGGTAAGAGAAAGAAATTGAACTTTGTCGTATAATGTGCCGTAAACTTTTTCTAGTATGTATCCAGCTGGAGTCTAAAACTTATAAACTGGTTTAAGTATATGTGAATTATTAACTTTTTTTTAAATATGTTCGCACGCAACAACATAATATATATTATTATATTATTATAAATAGTACTTAGTTTATACTAGTTTTCGCCCTAGTGTTATCCTAGAAAAACCTATCCTAGATTGAGTTTTCAGATTAACAAAGTGTCCACAAGAGAAAGAGACACCAGTTATTTCAACGTCTTTTTTATTATTTTGGAAA
The DNA here is from genome assembly GCF_905333055.1 of Maniola jurtina. NCBI lineage: Eukaryota > Metazoa > Arthropoda > Insecta > Lepidoptera > Nymphalidae > Maniola > Maniola jurtina. The sequence continues at coordinate 11,297,249 of NC_060030.1, forward strand.
AATCTGCGTCTAGTTTTCACACGTCAATTACTAAGTAGCATTTGTTACTAAAAAACTCTGTCATCTAAAAATAATCAGTAGTTCCCAAATATCACGTAGCTTTGGTCCATTTTCAAATTAAAAGCACGAACTGCATGCTGTATGTACAAGCAATAAAGTTATTCATTTTAGGTACTAACAGAAAAACTTTGCCAGCGAAAAAGTTGGCTCGCCGAAAAACATTAGTGAAATAAACTGTCGGTTGCGCATCGCATTCGCGATACTACGGAATTGCTTTTTGTTTATAACTTCTAGTTTAGTTATCTAGTATCTGGTTCATCATCATCACCACCATGATCATTACCAGCCCACTACTGAACACAAGTCTCCTCGCTAATTAATGAGAAAGGTGTAGGCCATAGCACTCCACGCTTGCCAAGTGCAAATATGCTCACTTCACACCTTTAAAAACATTATGGAGAACTCCCAGGCACACAGGTTTCCTCACAATGTTTTCCTTCACGTTAAAGCAAGTGATATTTAATTGCTTAACACTCACGTAAAAGTTAGAGATGCGTGCCTGAGGTCGAAACCTCGACCTCCAAAATTGAAGAACGACGTTTTAACCACTAGGCTATTACTGCTTTCTGGTTCGATTGTTAATATCTGTTAATATCATATTTTTGTCTTTTATGTTCCCTTCTCACCATTTCATTAAGTCACTTGCCCGCAACTTTCATATCCCGTGAGAACTTTATGATTTTTCGAGTTAAAAAGTAACCTGTGTCACTTTTCACATCTTTAACCACAACCAAGAAAAAAATCACGTCTGCAATTCGATGTTCCGTTGCGACGTGATTGATGGACAAACCAACAAACAAACACACTTTCTCATTTACAATATTATGGACACAGACAGTGCTAAGTAGCAAGTGTAAGTGTGAAGTGATTTCTAAAGTTAGCATATAAACGGCTACATCTTAAGTGATATAGTGCGTTTTGAAGTTACCTGCACCTGCAATTTACAAAGTGTATATTAGGCCTTAGTTAAGCCGTGTATACACAAGTCTATGTAACATAAATCCTGAAAAGCGTAAAAGTGCGGAAGTTGGAATAAGTGATTTGGCCGTATTATAAGAAACAACAAATACAACCTCCTTCAGCTCAAAATGCAGGGAAAAATAGCTGGCAGAAGACCACTTGCACGAAGAATATCTTGACTAAATTATTTACGTGAATAGAACTTACCTACTGGAAGAGTACTTGATCTTTATGAGGCATCCAAGGTGCAAGTAACCCTAATGGTCACCAAACCATCCTCCTATAGGAAACAGCATTACACCAAGAAGAAGAAATACATCGCGCCTAAATTCATTAGCTGAAACAATATGTCGTGTGATAATAGACGAAAAAATATTATTTCGCCTTAGGAATATACGACAAAGTTTTATTTTCGAGTTAAACCTCGCCTTCAATGATTAATTGAACAGGCCCAAAAACCCAGAGCCGTAAAGCCGGTACAAAAAAAAACAATTAAAAAAATACCAATAGATATACCTAGTACCTACTAATTTAATTGTCATTTATTGTTACCAGGAAACATTGACTTATTTAGTCGAAACCTAAATCACAGCCTAAAGTGACTCTAAACCTAATATCATAAAGCTACCTACAATATTTCATTTTTATTTACATCTCAATGGAATAATTTTGTTAATAATACAGATAATATATCACAAATATTTCCAAATCTATTATGAAATCAACACGTTTTTCTTTTGCGAAATTGTATTTACTTACTGTTCATATTACAATTTCCACTGATAGAAAAATAAATTATTGCGCGCCGTCAAAATATTCATTAAAATCCCCGGTAATACGCTCCGCCAAATTGAACTCGGCTGAATTTTCGCGTATAATGAAAAACGTAATAAGAAATCGTAATTTATTTCTTATTGAAACGAGAATAATAGACGTCCAGCGCCCATTGATATACAAAAACGGTTTTAAAACCACACGTCCACGTAACTTTCAAGTTTTACGACTCTAGCCAAAAGGAAGTTGTACTTTAACTGACTTTAACTTCGTTAATATTCTGAATTTTAGTGAAAAAGAAATCAATGCTAACAGCACGGAAAATATCGATAACTTTTTCGATAAGTACCTATCATTGTTTACAAAATGCAGACTTGTACCACTGATTTAAAGGAATACTTATATTTCTAAAGAACTGCATTTCTTTGGTTGACTGTATCATTGACAGTCATATAAGAAGTAGCAAAATTATACCCCGCAGAGCAGTGCGCCCCGCAGAATCGTGGTGGGTATTAACATTAATAATCCAATTTGTGGTCTCAACCGAGGTGAAACTCATTAGGAAACTTTATGCATTATTGCATTTGACATCGGATCCGCGAACTGTCTAATTCCAAAAATTAGAGACGTTACACACATTAGACAACTTTTTAACCCCTGACCCAAAGAGAGGGGTGTTATAAGTTTGATGTGTGTACCTGTGTATCTGTGTACCTATCTGTCTGTAGCATCGTAGCTCCTAATGAACCGATTTTAATTTTTTTTTTTATTTGAAAGGTGGCTTGATCGAAAGTGTTCTTAGCTATAATCCAAGAAAATCGGTTCAGCCGTTTGAAAGTTATCAGCTCTTTTCTAGTTACTGAAATTATCAGCTCTTTTCTAGTTACTGTAACCTTCACTTGTCGGGGGTGTTATAAATTTTTAATTTACACTTGTATTTTAAATTCTGTTACAAGCTAGCGATACTGCGATCTCACCTGATGGTAAGTGATGATGCAATCTAAGATGGAAGCAGGCAAACTTGGAAGGGTATGGCAGTTTCACATAATGAATATTTCGAAATTGAAATTCTTTTTCAGCATACAGAAATTCCACAATTTATGTATTATTTGTGTGAAAAGTTTACTCAAAATTTATTTCATACGTCTTATTATACACACCATTTGAATTTGGTGTAGAAAGGCCATGAAGAGACATTGCGTCTTGTCTGAAGTCTGCCCTAACATGTACCTACAATGCATTTTATAATGTGATTCGTAAAGCGGATAATTCTTTCGAGGAGGCGCCTAATAAGATTCTGTTGTGCATCACATTTCTGTCAGCCCTGTGAGAAATAAATTGAATAAAGTCGCTTTCATAAAATAGCAGTAATACAGTTTTGAATATTGCAAAATATTTTCTTACACTAGGTACCTACTTACATACTCACAATATTGTTAAAATGACTAACTGATTCTGATTTCGTTCATGTGGATTTAGGATTTTAAGAATCCCATAGGAACTGTTTGATCTTCCGGGACAAAAACTAACTAGCCTATGTTACATTCCAGATTTTTAGCTATACCTAGTACTCTGAATGCAAAAAATCACGTGGATCCATTGCTTTGTTGAAACGTGATAAAGGACAAAAAAACCACATTTTCATTGTTATAATATGGGTAGTGATGTTTTTTTGTAAATATGCTCGATGATTTAACTTTATGACGTTGCGTCTACAAAAAATAAGAGATTTTAGTTACATTACTAAAATAACGGTTTAATTTCCTTTTAAGTTAAATAAAACATTTTCAGCAAAAAATGCGTCAAAGAAGTAGGTAGCTTTCTTTAAGCAATCAAGCATTAAAAAGTCGTTAAATAATTCAGTACACTTCGTAGGCCTACATACTTTGTAATCTTCTACGTCTCTCTTAATTGAAGCCGATACCTAATTAGTTAGGCGTTTTAATTATTCAAACGTGGATACATTTTACGTTACCTTGAATATAAAATACAACGAAATACATTATACCTATATCATTCTATAACTAGCTTTTATGCATCCACGTTAAACAATTTGTCTCTGTACCAAATTCCATCAAAATCAATTAAACAGATGTAGTATAACCAAAAGTCAATTAAAAGCTTTTATTCAAATGTTATTGTGCAAAATATATGAAAAAAAACAGGATTTGAAAATATTTTATAATTATAGAGTCAATTTATAACCTGTTTAGTTCTTCTGAAATGCGTTTCTTATCAACTAAATAAGTCAACCTGGTTTTATTTAATTCGTCATACAAAAGCATAAAGCTTGGAAAAAAGAGCAACCATTTTCTTCCACGAATCTGTGAGAAATGATAAACACGTTTTACTTGTAATTTTTTGGTAAGTTAAAGTGGATTACAATGTTAATTTTATTGATGCGGAGGCCACCCTGGAGGATTGAGGGCTGCTAGCATTAGTATGCTGATGGTAAAAAAAGATAAATTCGTTTTCGGAGCGTTTAATTTATGCCATTTTTCGTAAAAGCGAGGTGTGGGTAGACACATTTATTTAAAGCTTGTGTTATTAAAGGGAAATAATAATTATTCGGTAGAAATAAAACATAATTTATTTGGATAAATCTGCTTGTCTGATGTAGCCTTACAGCACTAGTTTTTTAGAATAATGATGCCAAAGTGAAGAAGTGATGCTGTTACACCAGACTATACCATGTAGCGGTCAAGCTGTGACGCCCAAGTTAGAATGAACTTGTGGCCAAGCGGCGACGGCACTAGAGAAGCATTGGGGTCTGTGTATTTGTGTATCTGTGTATCTGTCTGTGGCATCGTAGCTCCTAAACTAATGAATCGATTTTAATTTAGTTTTTTTTTGTTTGAAAGGTGGCTTGATCGAGAGTGTTCTTAGCTATCTTAGCAGCCGTTTGATAGTTATCAACTCTTTTCTAGTTACTGTAACCTTTACTTGCCGGGGGTGTTATAAATTTTTAATTTACACTTGTGTTAGAAGTTCACTAACTGTCGTGAACTGAGGTATAGTTAGTTATTTTTTTTAAATTGTAAGCATCACTATGTACTACATTTTTACGTAAGCACATTTAAAAGAATAGTTAATAATAAATAATCATAAAATTAGCTGCTAACTGTTTTCCATTCACGATCTCCAAGAGCTCATAATATGAATCACAATCAAAACTAAAAAAAAAAAATATTTACAGAAATATTTACTCTTATATGCATCACACAAATTCTGTTGGGCTGCAGGATTATTTGAAACCAGTGTTTATACAATACTAGCTGACACCCACGACTTCTGGGAACTCTTTGGTTTTCCGGGATAAAAAGTAGCCTATGTGCTAATCCAGGATATTATCTATCTCCATTCCGAATTTCAGCCAAATCCGTCTAGTAGTTCTTGCGTGAAGGAGTAACAAACATACACACACACACACACACACACACACACACACACACACACACACACACACACACACACACACACACACACACACACACACACACACACACACACACACACACACACACATACAAACTTTCGCCTTTATAATATCAGTGTGAAGTGTGAAGTGTGATGTAAATTACTGAGGCATGACACTGGTTTTAGGTAATACGCTTGTAGCGTGCAGTCTACACAAATAAAATGCTCTAGGGCTCATAATTTCAAAGCTAATAACATTAATAATATTTTGATGTAATTTATAAATTAATATCGTACGCTCTTAATTATTACTAAAAAGATAATGGAATATTTAATGAATTACGGAGTGGTAGGTATGAGTAGGACATCATTAATTACCTAGTCATAAATAAAGAGGATAACTCTACTTCTATATAAACTAAGTACATATACCTATGTTTTAATAAATATTAGTATACTAGTTATAAAAACTTTTTTACTATAAAATAGGTAAATACCGCTGCAGATGCTTTATAACGCAGCTCTCAGTGGATTTGAACTGTATATAAAGTAGTTATTCAACAGCTGCAACGTACATTAAGTAAATGAGCACTTATGCTTTTTAATTTAAATAATAATATAAAAAGGTAGATAAAATGACTTAAAGTTAGATAAAATTACTTAGCTTTAATGTACTTTCCTAATGCTAGTCAAGGTGCATATCGAGTTCTACTCAACTGGTTTTGATTATTTAGCTTTATATATAAAACAAAATTGTATACTTTGAAGATTACATGGCTAGGGAGTCTAGGGACTAATCAAGCGGAATTCCGCGAGCAAAAAAGCGTTCACGACAATAGGGAAACTTCCAAAAAAACGTCGAGGCTTCGACATCACTGGCAGGCTTCACATGTTAGCACTTTTGACGCAGATAGCCCCAAAGTAGCCCTATTTATCTTTGATTTTATGTCACCATAGCCTAATATGAAATATCGTCAAACTTAGAGTTCCCTCACTCTAGTTCACTCTGGTAGTATACTTTATTATTGAGGTCGTTGATCCACTAATTTTGCGTGATGCACAAACACAGAAATAAACAGAAAAGTAAAACTCATAGTAGAGACAGATGAGTTTACGTCCACGACTTCATCTGCAAAGTTATCTTTCCCCCCTAGTCTTTAGAAACCTTAGAAAAAAAATAAACATAAAAGTATACGGTGTCTGACTGTCTATATGGAAATTGTTTCCCGCCTCTGTCTATTGGAAACGTTCGTTTTAAAAACGGGCGAAACCACCCCGACTGTATCGAATCCTTTTAAAAAACAGTAAAATACGCGCTTCTCGAAACATTACCATGCACGAGCCAACTATCTCGCTGAAACCAGTGCTGATCCAGCTCTGAAAGCTTTTAACACGCGCCTTTTATATAACAATATACCTACGTGCGTATACAGATGATGCCCGCGACTTCATCCGCTTGGATTTAGGTTTTTAGGGTTCCGTACCTCAAAAGGGAAAACGGAACCCTTATAGAATTACTTTATTGTCTGTCTGTCTGTCCGTCAGTCGTGTCTGTCAAGAAAACCTATAGGGTTCTTACTTCCCGTTGACCTAGAACCATGAAATTTGGCAGGTAGGTAGGTTTCAAAACACAAGTAAAGGAAAAAAATCTGATAACCGTGAATTTGTGGTTACATCACAAAAACAAATTTAAACCTGTTTCATTTTTGACAAATATATGAGTACGGAACCCTCGGTACGCGAGTCTGACTCGCACTTGACCGGTTTTTTAATAATTACTATAAACTCTTTGATACGCACAACAGACGGAAACGTTTAAGTGCGGAAACCAGCCCAGAGAGAAGAAGAAGAAGAAGAAACTCTTTGATTTTCCGCAATAAAAGTAGCCTGTATCTGTTGTCCTCGAAATGCAAGCTATAACTGTACCAAGTTTCGTCAAAATCGGTCATGCAAATCTTGAGCCGTCGCGCATTCCCTGTCATCCTCGTGATAATGTGTAAATGAGCTATGACAGTTTGAAAAAGTATTTTACATAAAAATAACAATAAACAAAGCTTTACCATTGAGATAATGCAAGGTAGAACAAAAACGCAAACCCTTTTAGCCATGAGCGAGGTGATTTGTTATCCTTTTTAATTTAAAACAACAACGCATCATTTCCCATGAAATGAAACGTTCCGACGCAATGTAATATGCTAATAAAGAAAATGCCGAGTAATTATTATACGCAAACTCAAACTTTATTTCGTTCATTTTAACTTTGCGGACGGACGTTACGAAATTGCCATTTTTTCATACTACCCCTTTTTGAACTTAATTAGAAACTCAATTGAGATCTATGACTTGCTTGTTTTTACAAAAACGAAAATGTTAAATAAATCTAAATAATCTACTGATCTGCAGGCCTAATAGCACCAAAGTTTGAGAACTACAATAATAACCTAATCATCGCAATCACTTCTGATTTACTGACACTCTCTCACTAAAATGCTCAGTTACAAGAAGAATGCCATAAATTACAAGTGTAAATTAAAAATTTATAACATCCCCGACAAGTGAAGGTTACAGTGACTAGAAAAGATCTGATAACTTTCAAACGGCTGAATCGATTTTCTTGGATTATAGCTAAGAACACTCTCGATCAAGCTCGATCATCTTTCAAACAAAAAAACTAAATTAAAATCGGTTCATTAGTTTAGGAGCTACGATGCCACAGACAGATACACAGATACATACGTCAAATACCGACCAAATCCTTGCCCGGGTGGAGCTGCAGACAAAAACGTGTATGCAGAAAAATACAGCACTTGCTCCTTGATCTCTACCCTAATTTGTTATATCACCCTAACTACAGTTAACATAATGTAGTCGTGAAACACGCATTGCCCATTGCGTGTGAACGACTAGGTACCAACGTATAGGTACTACGGACAACGTAGTAACTGACTACTTGTTATAAGCGGTAAAGGTATGTACAGACATCCTACCGCGAGACAGCGATGTGTCAAACGAGACTCGTAGATGTTGTACCCAATATATGAGCAAGGTATCCAAATGTGGCACAGCAGATGCGTACCTACGAATCATCTTGACTGTAGGCAATGGCAACCTCCTCCCCTAATAGACAGAAAAATTTCACTGTCTCCTGCGTACAATTTGTACCGTTGAAAGACATAATTTTATTAGTCAAGACAGGTTAAAAAAAGTTTTTCTCACAAGTGTAAATTAAAAATTTATAACACCCCCGAGAAGTAAAGGTTACAGTAACTAGAAAAGAGCTGATAACTTTCAGACGGTTGAACAGATTTTCTTGGATTATAGCTAAAAACACTCTCGATCAAGCCACCTTTCAAACAAAAAAAACTAAATTAAAATCGGTTCATTAGTTTAGGAGCTACGATGCCACAGACAGATACACACGTCAAACATATAACACCCCTCTTTTTGGGTCGGGGGTTAATAAAAATGCTTCATTATTGCTTCATTCATTGCTTCCTAGTATTTTAAATTGTACAATGTACACGCGTTCATTGTGACGTTCTGTTGTGCTGCTACCGTCACGCGTCTGTTCGTATGTCCAGCCTCTTATACACCCCCAACGCAACCAGCCCCTGCACTCGCATCATTAGGGGAGTGCCTCTCGTAAACCACGCGTAATGGGTTTTATCTTGGACTATAAAATTTATTTACACTTATACTACTACATTATCGGAACCTCATTCCCTAATGTGCATTGCAAATACGAACGGAAGCGATCACCTCGGGTGTCTTGCTATCTTGGCGAAATTAACCTTTTTTATGAGACGTTGAATAGTATCCAAAAAAAAAGTACAACAATACTTATAAATGTAGCCATTAAGTAATTTACTTTATTAAAAATTAAAATGTTTTTATTAAGTATAACATTTTAAAGAAACCAACTTCCTTGTCAAGCTCGACCTACTTTATACAAAATAAAAACATTTGAAGACTTTCTTCGTGTTGAAAAATTAAATTTTAATTACAGAGCGATTAAGAGCACGTAACCACATCCAATCTAGATCTGCACGAAACTCGTATAACTTATTTAGAGGAAGCCAGGTTATACGTAGTACCTGCACTAGCGATGGTCATAATCGCTAATTTTAAATCATTTTCATTTCGTGAAATTGTTATTTTTCTTCACAGTGATTTCACTGGTGATTTTTCAATTTTTCACACTTTCGATCGTTTACCACATAAATTTAAATAAGAATTATAGAATATAGTAGGTATTGATCATACCAAAAGCGTTTATATTCTACACAATGACTTTCTAAAACAAGGTTATTGATTCTACAGGTTGGTTTCACGAGAAGCGAATTTTCGCACTCACCTACAGTAATAAATGCGAAAATTCACTTTTAGTGAAATATAGCAAGTGATTATTTGCTACATTAATTGAATAGGTGGTTTTGCCTTTCTAACATGTAGCAATGCGAGTGTTCTCGCTCGCGCGCTATTTAGTTCAGGTCGACGACTGTGTGCGCGCGTAATCTAAACAATAAAGTGGGATTAAATATAATAATTTTCAAACTTTGAAAAATTTTAAAGCAAGTAGCAAGGGTTAGATATGAAATGGCTTTTCACATTATTTTTCACACGATATCCGTGAAATGATGTACCTATCTCTGACCTGCACAGCCGATCACGTAATACCTTAACTACCAATTAAGGCTACACACTTTTCATCGCAATTTTATCGTCTAATCTTACCCAATAAGTCGTGTAGCTTTAATAGCTAATCATTAAACATAGATTAACTTAACTTTAAACAAACTTAATCTTAAGTTACTTGGTAACTTCGCCCCTATTTTCTTCATTACTAGTAGTAGAGGAAGGAAGAGATTTGTAATGGTTTTTGATCTGGCGCAGCGTGGCGTGGCAAAATCTAAAATTTAAGAGAAGAAAATTTATGAAATCTGAATAAACTTTAACTGCGCTTATCGCTTAAATAGTTTGAAATTAGTAATGTTGAAATTATTTTTTAAGCTAATTAGTTGCACAAAAAAATATCTACTCTTAGTATTATAACTTAGCGTACAGTACAGAGCTCCTAAGCCTAAAGGTAGCATCGGGGATCGGAGGACTCGTATTTTGTTCAAACTTATCAAAATCAAAAACAAAACCCAATATCACTAAATATTAACTGAGATGTCATGTGCTGATCCTTCGCCATAAAGAAAAATCATCCCTTGCACGTTGCATTTTCGTCCCTTTAGTACTATAACGAGAGGTGTCGTGAAATAAATCTTGCCACCCCTGAAGCGGTACGGCCTCCTCGCGGTCGGGAAGGTCTTTATTTTTCCCGTTAAAGCCTTTTACGTGATTTAGTTTAATTGTTCGGAAGTTTGTTTCTGGTTGATTCGGTTCGGCTTATCTGCAGTTAATACATTGGAATACAACTCACACCTTAAAACTAGAAACATATATTTTATTGTAGGCCCATCTTTTCACTGAGACGGCTCGTGAGGTAGAGTAAGGCTTCTCGTTGACTTACACTAAAATTCATAGTCAAGTTAGGGGTTTCTTAAAGGGCATCTGTCATATTCAACCTTTGTGCCGTCCGTATTGTCCACTAAAGAAGCTTGCATCTGGATTATGAATTCCAATGTTAGAAATCAAGTAATCCAACGTCGCTGTCACCTTGCCGCAACCCGCATGCTACCCCACATACAATTGGTTTTACACAATGGCAGTTGAAATAGAATAAACACGAAACCCAGCCGTTTAAAAAAATACCAAATTCCCTACGATAATAACCCTAATTTTATAACCATTTTTGGACATCAAATAAAGAAACCAATCGTTTATAAATTCTTATGATAAGTAAATACATACCTATAACCAAAGTAAGTAAGAAAGAAATTATATTATTTAAAAAAATATTTTTCTTTCTTATAATATTTATGTAATATTAGCTCCTCACGAACATTTGATAAATATAATTCGCTCGACGGGACCTCTATTTGACTATTATAAAGAAAATGGGCAATCCATGCCGTCTCAATACAATATTAGAATTTGCTTGAATGAACTTCGATATTTACGTAATATTATAACAATTTTGGAAAATTATTTTTCTCGACTGATTTCCAATGATTATTATTATAAACCGCAAAAATTTCAAGAAGAAATACGTCGCTTACGCATTTTTCACTTTTACGGTTTCATAGTTTACAAAAACGTCGTATGCGCCGCTCATAGCTCGTTTCTTACGCGTTTCTACGAGAAGCGACTTACCTCTTAAGTCAGCTAAGAATAACTTAAAATTTAAAAAACCCCCGACACAAAAACTTCTATAAGAAAACTAGAAAAGAGCTGATAACTTTCAAACGGCTGAAACGATTTTCTTCGATTATAGCTCACACTCTCTATCAAGCCGCCTTTCAAACTAAAAAAAACGGAATTAAAATCGGTTCATTCGTTTTGGAGCTACGATGCCACAGACAGATACACAGATACACACGTCAAACTTATAACACCCAACATCTTTTGGGTCTTTAAAAAAGATTGTAGGTTAAATGGATATAACCATTGCATATGCACGACCGTATGCATTCTTAAAATCTCTTGGCAAATGTACATTATTATTAATGCAAGCTTTACACTTTAATTTTCCACACACTGCAGGCTTAAAACAGCAACCGTGAAACCGAGTTAAAACAATGGCTAATTGTAATATAAATGTTCTACACGTTTACTCCATTACAAGGGGCTAGTGGGTTTACTTTTCAGAGTAATTTTACTTTTCGACGTACCACCGTACGGCAATTTGGGCGCTTTGACATTCATTTATCTCCATTATAGGACTGCACAGGTCCTGGTGCCCTCACACACCCTTTTATTATAGGAATAAGCAGTAAATGCACGCCATTATGGTAGAAATGTTCGTGTTGTGTGGATGAATATAACAGTAAAACTTTCAACCAATGCAATCAACTCCCCTTTGCACGTAAACCTACCTATACGAAGGTCATTATTTTTAATTCGATAGTAGTAAATAGGCAATTATATAAAAAAGGTGGGCTTGGTTTAACAGGTGACAATAATAGGTATACTGAGGGCAATTAATTTAAATAATAGCCTTTTAAACAGGCCACCCGTATAGGCACCGGTTTCTATTATTATTGCTTACGTAACTTTAAATAATGATAGGTAAATTAATTGGTGCGCTTTTTTATTCTATTTTATTTTACATTTTCTTTGCGGTAAGTGCTTGCTAAAAATTGCTGTGTATTCTCTAGAAAGAAATTGGCTCTGCCATTTCACCATTCTACCAGTAAAAGCAAATCTTAGTGATCTATGGTGGATTATGCTACTCGTGTCTTGTGTAGACTGCAACAAAAGCTGCATCAAATATATTGCTAGTAGGTACAATCGCAATTGTTGTGATTGGTTAAATTTGTGGTATATTCTTGCAACAATGAATTTCAGCCAATACCTAGTAAGTATCGGCCAATCATAGGTGATTGCACAGTAGCTGTCAAAATACGGCAGTAGGCCCCCAGGGATGTGCGCACAGCTGCGATAATATTATGCAACTTGCCATGCTTATATCCCAGATGTATGCATCTTAACCGATATTAGATATTTCTTTAGATATTAGTTGTTTATAAAATTGTTTTATTTAGATAACATTATTAATAAAAAGTATAAGTATCCAGGATGCATCTGTATCTTTACCACATTTCGTCAAACTTGGTTATGCGAATTGACCGTAAAAAGGCAATAGACAGACTTTTGGCATAATATAATATTATGGATTGGTTGTGCATCAAATACAATAATAAAGAACTAATAATAATTTATTTATTAAATTGGTAAAGATAAGGCCTTTTTGTTTCCAATTTATTTTCATGGACTCCACTGCAATGCCCCTTAATAAAGCTATTTAATATTACAAGAGACATAATGTACGCCGTTCATCGCCTGCCAATGAGCGTCATCGCCTGATGCCGGCGCAAATGACTTTATCATAATCAACTTGTTGCTAGTGAAACTCATTACCGGAACGCATTTACCTCCTGTTTCCCGTTTAATGCGAATAACGAATAATTGTGGTGGAATAATTGAATTTTTAACGTGCCGTCGACAAAATTGTAACATTTAATCCTACATTCTGTGAAATAAATACTTACAACGTAATTAAGTGTCGCATTTTAAAGTAAATTCGAATATGTTTTCGTTTAATTAAGAGGCTTTTCAAGATATTTCAACAGGCAAAAACTCTACGTGTGACTGCTTCGTAGTGTTGTGTATTTAATATAGCAATTTGAATAGTGTAAAAGTTTTACCGCCTGCCCACGAACTTTTGCGAAGTATGCTGCGACTCGGGTGGCGATCCCGGCAGATTTACAGATTTCTACTCATATTATATGAAAAACTATAGATTGTTTTTCCGCTCGTCATTCCGTGTTACCCTGACAGCGAAAATTTTTTGGGTAGATCCTTAAAAAGTGAAATCAGACGGTGCATTAGATTGAATGTTCATTGTAGTGATGGATTCATTTTGGTTTCATTCCACGTCCATTTTTAGGGTTTCCGTAATGATAATTTTAAAGTGCACACAAGGATAGTAGGTTCTTGAAAGGATAAGAAATTAAAAATATTGCAGGGTCTGGGCTGAGACAGGTTATGATTTTCTATAAGAAATTTTAGTAGCCCAAAATTTTTTGAAATATGTATTGTCTTCGGGTTTCGTACCCGAAGAGTTGGTACCTTCCTACAACCTTATTACAAAGCCTCCGCTGTCCGTTCGTCCGTCTGTCCATCGATATGTCACCGGGCTGTATCTTGTGAACCGAAGAGTTGAAATTTTCACACAATATTGCCGCTATAACTACATATTATATTAAATACTAGCTGTGCCCGCGACTTCGTTCGCGTGGAATAGTGACCGCGCTTTATATAGCCACGGACGCTCAGGCGCGAGGCGTGTAGTGCGTACCTACTCTGTACGTTAAAAATGTTCGCCGTGATTCTTTAAATTGACATAACTTTTTTATTTATGAACCGATTGACATGAAATAAACACTAAATGTTAAGTGAAGCTTACTACAATCGTATCATTCTGAGTGAAGGATGCTGAATGAACTAAAAATTAACTGTTAGATATCACCATTATAACTGTAAAAGGTTGGACTAAATAATTATCGAAAGTTCCAGACTAGAACCTTAAAATATTAAATTAGACTAAAATATTCAGGTAGGTAATTGTACAGAGTGACGCAAATTTCTGAGAAATATAATATGTCATTCTCTATTCTAGAAATGAATGCCAAAGTGCTCATATTGTACAATAGCCCGTCTATAATTAAAATTACTTCGAATAGTGGTGCACTAGTTCTACGTAGCGCGTTATTTGGTAAACGTACAAAGCATCGACATTGTCACGTTAACTATTGTTTTACCCAGTACATTATCATTTTCACTTGCCTACTTGGAAAACCCTCTTTGATAATGACAAGTTTAATATGCGCACAAGCATAGTGGGTTCTCGAAAGAAATTAAAATTAATGGGACTGGGCTGGGACAGTCTATGATTTTCTATAAGAATTTTAAATAATCCATTAACAAGTTTTGGGAAATGTGTTGTTTTTCTTGTTCGATTACTACTTTGTTTATGTCGGCAAATCAACTTATCTCTCGCCTTTAAGTTCATACCAACGACCTGGTAACCATATTTTAAAGCATGCTCGTAGGTGTAGTTTTACCCAAAGAGGCGTAAACAGAGTGCCAGTACCTATCTAGGTAATATGTAATCTATGCCGCTACGCGATGCGAATCACACACACACGCATTACGATTAATCTTCTTCTTTTAAAATACGAATGAGCATTGCCTGTCTGAAGTTTCATAACAATATCTTTGGTATACATTTGTATTGCCTTTTCACCAACAGCCTAAGCACAATAAAGGTGACAACGCTTTCTCGCGACTTTATGGCAAAACCTTGCCAAAGTCGCTATAGAAAATGTGTCGCACAGAGTATTCGGGCCGCACTTGGTAAAAAAGCTAAGTTAGCAGAATTGCCCAAGTCCGTGGTTGGCCCAACGTTTGGCAGAACGTAACATGGTTACGGTTCTTGCTCAGGGCTATGGGCGGAAAATCGAGAGTGATAAATGTTTTTAGATTCGTGACAGTGGGCCGTTTCAGTTTGAATCTGCAATCCGGATGGACGGACAGTTTTAATGGTCTCGGTAAAGGACCGAAATCGTAGTATAAATTTCGGAGCCCTTTCCAATTTTTCCGAAATACGTTTCCTATCCGGCTCAATGTCTATTGGCTTTTAATTTATTAGTCTGCACCAAGTTCCGCGAAATTCGAGCGTCGCTTCCGCTTGTTTATAATTCCGGCTTTGTGTCCATTAAAAATTTCGTTTTGTGTTGAGCTGTAACTCAGTTTATTTCAATTTTACCTGAACGTGTTTAAAATTTTACGGCGTACATCAGGATATCTATATTTGAACGGACTTTGTAATAAATGGTTTTGTTTAAAAAAGGTGTGAATATTTGAAATATATTTTACTTATAATACTTCCATAAAAACAATAATATGTACTTATTTTAATATTTACGATTAATGATTAAACGTACGTACCTAAAGTTAAAAAGTAGCACATGCAGATTGTTTGCTAAAAAGTTAAGTCGAATGAAGATATAATATAATTTTAACTGTAGGCCAATCTACCTATGGGCTTATATTCAAGTGAAGAGTGAGTGCCAGCATTTTATTCATATCCATTTCTCAAATAGTAAAAATAAAATAACTCAGGAATAAACTAATTTCTAACTTTAAAAAATCTTGTGATTTATTTCTAAATAATAATTAAAAAATGGCAGAGTTTTCACATTACACGCTGTGTAGACATCAAAAGGGAAAGGTAGCAATCAACGGGCAATAAACCACCGACCAATCAAACTACATCACATAAAAGGCTTTAACGGGAAAAATAAAGACCCTTTTATCCGACCGCGAGGAGGCTGTAGCGTCGTTATTCGTTTTAGCTGGGGTGGCTAGATTTATTTTGCGACACCAAGCGTAAGGGGCCCGCTCAGATGAAAGACAGTCCAGAATATGTTTCATGCCCGAAAAAAGGATATTAGCTATGCAACTGAAGGACGAATGAAAGCATGTTTTTACATAGTGAACAAAAAAATTAACCGATTCTGACGATATTTGGTACAGCGTTAGCTTATATCCGGGGACGGACACAGGCTACTTTTTATCCCGGAAAATCAAAGAGTTCCCACGGGATTCCTAAAACCCCATCTGCTTTGTATGTAATTTGGTACCGAGGTAGTTATTGTATCTAATATCTTCCTCCTCTAGTATCTTATAATCACATAAAACATCCACTGACGTTTTCGTCGGATAGTAAAATGCTATCTTGCGTGGTAAGTGTGTGCAAAAAAGTGATTGAGCTAAATGTTTTGAAGCAAAAATACACTATTATATACTAGTTGGGTGATAACCGATATGAATAAATCTGAATGAAAAAAATTAAATGCAACGTCGATGTTCAGGCGATAACTGCAACAGCAAAATTGTAGGTATTAGGCTTGGTATTAGGTTAACTAATTTTATAGACTTGCTACAAAGAAAGCTGTCAACCTAAGCTGGATTGTTAGCCAGTAATAATACTTGAGTCAGTTACTGTTCAGTCTGATCAAGCTGGATTATAAACCACACAGGAAGTACTTAGGTACTATACACACTATCAGACACGTCGTCATCAGTACCAACTAAATTGGCT
The DNA here is from genome assembly GCF_905333055.1 of Maniola jurtina. Classification (NCBI taxonomy): domain Eukaryota; kingdom Metazoa; phylum Arthropoda; class Insecta; order Lepidoptera; family Nymphalidae; genus Maniola; species Maniola jurtina. Next base: position 11,314,236 of record NC_060030.1, read on the forward strand.
CGTCTATTATCACGTTTATCTTACCGCCTAGAGGCTGTAGCTTCATTTCAGCTAGGGCAGTAAGATTTATTTCGCGACACCACGCGTTATGGTGCCGGAGGGACGGTCCCGAATGCAGCCTGCAAGGGATCATTTCCCATTATGTCTACGGATCAGCGGATTCCGGTTAATATTTTGCGGGATTGTGTGTGGGAATTGGGATTAATTTGATTCTAGTCTTGCTATAAGCAAGATCATATTAAATCCCTTGGAGAATTATGCACCACTATCATAATATAAAATAATGCGAAAGTCTGATTGTTTGTTGGTTGTCCTTCAGTCACGCCACAACAGAGTATCAAAGCGACGTGATTTTTTGTATGAATTTAGTTAATGACCTGGATAATATCTAGGTCATTAATAGTCTTTAATAGGTTTTACAGGTTCTTCCTATCTCGAAAAATAAAAAAGCTCCCACGAAATTAAAAAAAAATATATATTTGCGGGTAAAGTTGCGGACATCTACTAGTTATAGTAACTTATAACGGCTTACTGCAAATTAGTCTGCTATAGATATTTTTATTTTATTTTTCGGTTTGATTAGCGCCTCCCATGAACCAAATTAATCGCCAATGCGTTGCCAGCGTTTAAGGAATGTATTTATGTCCCTTGATTATGATTAGCTCTATATGGTATTTTCATGGAACAAAGCAGGCAAGGGTCAGACTCTACAGTTACAATCGTGTGGCAGTAATGACCTTCCATAACCGAAGATGCCAGCATAGGTGAAAGAAGTTTCAGGACTTTCATGATTTGCAAGCTTTTAATAATCTAGCGATTGCCCATTTTGTCCGCAAATCTAGCGAATGCCCTCGATATTGCCCGCAAAATATACCAGTCAAACTATTCTAGTGGACCGATTGTGATCAAATTTTGAGCAATATGTAAGGCATTATAGAAGCAGGCGTTATTTTGCGGAAGTCCATGATATACAAGGAACCAAAAGCTTAAATTGCTAAAATCCGCCAAACCAACGAAATCTGTATGGTATGGATGTAGACCTTACAATGTCTGATTGCAAAGACTGCAATTCAAAGGTCTACATCTCCTGAGGATGCTCCGGTGTCGGGGCGAAACGCGCGTCGAGTGGTGTGTGCTGCGTACCATACAGATTTCGTTGGTTTGGCGGATTATATAAAATTAAGCTTCTGGTTCCTTGAATATGTAAGGCATAAAAAATAATAGTTGGTAAAGAATGAGTAATATAGTTATATCAACGGAATCAATTTTTACGTCATATTGCAGACTTAAAGATCCCGAATTAGAGTAGGATATGTAAAAATGAAAAATCAAAGTAAATGTTTTAATTGTTTATTTGTCGTTTGTTTCAATGCATTATATATTTAAATAAGTTCCATAACAAAAGTTTAAAAGTAGTAAGTATGTATAAATAGTCTTACACTATCACTATGACTGTACTATCTGAATAGGTATAATGTTGGTTATGAAATAGGCATACTTTTATGAAACGTATATGAGATATATAGAAAAAAGTGTACTGCAAGGTTAATTTTTAGCTATTATTTTTATCTAATATGGTTCTAAGTCTCTAGCTTTACGAATTTCTTTATTAGGCATAGGTAGGTAGTATTGGTTAAATCCTATAATATAAACAAGCAATTCTTATACTTATAATATGGAATTCGATTCTCGAAAATGGCACGATTTGGATGAAACTTTGTCTTTAGACAATGTTTTAATATTGAAGTTTATCTAGATAGACGTAATAGCTGAGTTCCTGAGGGAATTTAGGGATAACATCAATCAAATTTAAAGGTACCATCATACCACCATACGCTAGAACTAATAAATACTTGGAATCTAATATGGTCTAACAAATTATATCATCTTTCAATTGAAATATGAGTAAAATATTTTTAAATATTTACTCATATTATTTTTTACAATTAATCTAAATATGGATTAAATAAAAAACTATATCTGCTCTACCCAATACGTAACGTTGACTAAGTTTTGTATGAATTTAGTCGTTTATTCCAATGAAGTCGTCTTGATGTGAGTAAGAAGGCTTAGCTAGAAACTTAGTACCATACTTACAATACAATTAATATTCCCTAAGTATAAAAATATTAATTTAATATCTTTCCAACATAATAATCCAAATAAGTCTCTTGAAATGAACCTACAAAAATAGCCAATAAATAATGTACTTATTTCATTTTGTACCCCTCACCATCAGAGCAGCTGGTTCGTATTATTTCTATATTATTATGATAAATTGTGGACACACTAAAACATTTGTTAGCAATTAGCATGTTTTGTTTACAAAATAATTGTGATATGAGAAAGGTTATTTCATTATTTACACACGGGACGACCGCGCGACATCTACGCTAGGTCATATTATTTACTTTGCGTAATATTGTTATAACATCTTTACATCCTCTTATGTGAATATAAATCATCAATTAACGCATACAATAAAATAAAAATATATGTTAATTCTGACTTTATTAAACAGAAAAGAAAGTGCTCATATTTTTTTAAACAATATTATAATTTAGGCAGAGGAAGAAAAGGCAGTTCAGAAACATAAATGAAACAAAAGTTTGTTCCATTATGACTTTTGATTAACAGGGCTCTCTCCGTCACTCGCTTCATACAATCGTAGTTCCAATTTCATTTGAATATTAAGCAACCAAAGTCCATAAAATTTTGCAGGTGCTTTGGTTGCTTAATATTCAAATGAAATTGGAACTACGTTTGTATGAAGCGAGTGACGGAGAGACCCCTCTCAATGCACTATAGTTACTATTATTGGCAGAATTATCTTTTCAAAACAAGATTGTTACGATTTAAATGCGATATTCACCTAATTACAATTACTTATTGTGGTAGTATAAAAGTTGGTGAGGTACTTTAAATTAATTTGCTAGCAAATGTTTTAGTACCTTGTGCTATGTAGATAGGCTATGTTTTTCTAAGCAGTACTGATAATCAGATTATTCTGTATTTTTTCTTTATTAAATACAATTATACGCTATAACAATGTTTTAATAAAAATTAACATATTATTATAGTATTTCAAATTAGTAATCTATATTGCTCATAATTATTTGTACAAAGTTCTCATCATGTTTGGTGTTCTAATTCTGAAAATATACGTATAACTACTATGGAATTATACATGAATATTCACATAATAATTACATATACATGACATGACTATTTTAAGTTACTTTACAAATGGTTTCATAAGGGAGAGGAACTAGGAAACAAAACAATCTACAAAGTACAATATAATATTATGTCTGTACATTAAGTCACGTCTGATCATCATTTACTGTTTATGTAATACATATATGTAACTAGTTTGTAGAAAAGCCAAAAAAGTCATTTTTTTTTTCTATAAATACAGTTCGAATGTGTTCGCTCTTTCTACAAACGAGTGACGTAAGTCCAAACATAAACAAATCATCTCTACATCAATAGATCCTTAATTGGCAAAATAATTCGAAGTTTTAACGTACAACATTACTAAACAATTTAAGTACAAAATCGAGAATGTCTTTATCAGTAAAAATTATTACATTTTATATTTACATATCTATATACAAAGCTATCACATATTACAATTTTAAACATGACTATTTACATTATTGCAGAAACCATTGACTCCGTCGATCACTACCTTTTAAATGTCCTCCGTAACACGACGAAGACATGAAATTACGTTTTTCAAATTGTCCGTAATAGAAAACTTTTGTTAAACGTACACTATGTGCGGTTTCTCTGGGGTTCTATGGTGGGGTATTGTTTCATAGGCAAATTGTTGATAAATATGCTCCTCACTATCCTCTTGATAGTACGGGCTTTTATCTACACTATTCCACGGAGGGTTTAATGAATGAAAGTTATTTGTCACCGTTGATCCAATCATCAGATACCGGTCGACGTCTCTCTTTGTCTCCGACTCCCTGCTACGCGTAGAATACCCTAAACCATTACCTATTTTGGATACATCGCCATTTAACATTACACTGGTCATTACTTGCTTTGACTTATCTCCCTTACATCTTTTCAGCGGGCCCATGAAGTACAGTACAACCCCGACCACACTTATTATTATACTAACAGTTAGCACCACAACCGCGACTACTACCCATCCATTTGAGCATCCAAATTCAGATTCCGGAATTTGTACAAACAATACACCTTTCAAATGCCCTGGCGCAGAACATTTCACATCTTCGTAATCTATTTTAAGTATGGCACTTGTATTATCAGACTTTTTACCGCGTATTTCATTATTTCTACCAAGTTTCCAGAGCCATAATAGAGAACAATTGCACGAAAATGGATTTCCAGAAATTTCAAGTTCTTGAAGCGTATCTATTGGAAAGTGTGATGCTTCGAGTGTTTCCAGTGCGTTATTTCTTATGTAAATATGAGTCAGCTTTGGATTACCATGGAATAGTCTCGAAGGGACTTCTCTTACTTTTAAGTTTTCGTTCATCCATATCTTTTGCAAGTTTATATTATCCACATAAGCCCTAGAATCAATCTTCTCTAAGTCATAAAGCCTACTCAAGTGTAAATGTTTTAAATGGAAAAGACTTTGGAAAGACAGCGATGAAATGTTATGAAAGAAGTTTCCGCTTAAGTACAAATGCGACAAGTTTGATAGTTTCGAAAGAGCAGATGTAGGGATCGATGTTAAATTGTTATCGCTCAGATCCAAGTGGCGTAGCGAAGGTAAATTGTGCAGGCCCAACTGGTCCACGCCTTCAATTATATTGTTATTAAAGTCTAAGTGCTTTAGCTCTTTTAAATAAGGAATCCCGTGTTTATCTATTCGTTGGATTAAATTTTCAGAAAGGTCCAAATATTCCAAGCGAACAACAAAAAATAGGTTTGGCGATGGGATTTCTAAAATGGAGTTGTTTTTCAGTGACAATATTTTGAGCGATGATAGGGGCTCGAATGTTTCAGGTTCGAAACTCACTAATCTATTGTTTGATAAGTCGAGTCTTTCTAAAACGGCGAGATCCTTAAATGTCTGAGGGTGTATATTCGATATATCATTATTTGATAAATTTAAGTCAATCAATCTCTTCAGGCCGACGAAAGTATCTTTGTCCAGTCGCTTGAGCGTATTGTGACTTACATTTAGATGCGTCATCTCCATATTGTTGTCAAAATTTTTACTACCTAAATCCTGTACTCTGTTGTAAGAAATGTCGAGGATGGTCAGCTGCGAGTAGAAGGTGAAGGTGTATAGTAGATCGGCGATGGTGTTGTGCGTGAGATTGATGTGCGTAGCTTCTGGGTTGAGCTGAATGGGTACTATTTCGAGGCCAGCGTTGGCGCAAGAAGCTGCGCGCATGGCGTCGTCGCACGCGCATCTCGGCGGACATAACGTTCGCGCTGCAGCGCCACATGCCCATGCTACTACTACCACCAACCAAAGCCACTTTCCTATGCCGCGTGAGCCCATAACATCTCATGTATACGCCACCTGGGACCTGCAAAGAAAAGAAAAGAAAAATCATTTCCTTATTTCTCATCAAAACACAACAAGAAGCAAAGATAATAAGAGTTTTCAACTTAATCATACCCTATAACAGTAATGTTCTAAAACATTAGACATAATTACTTGAATAAAAGAAAATCTCGTTTTGTGGATATTTCTTTGCTTTGAAGTAATATATTTATTGCGGTTTGTAATTTCCTTTTAAAATAAAGCGTCGGTAAAAAGCCTTAGAATACGAGAAATAAAAAATATTTACAACGTTATCATTAGACATGATCTTAATAAAATTTCAACGAAGGAGTGCAGATAACAAACACACCTTACATCTTCTGCGTTAGGGGAGCGAAATGGTTACCCAAATTAACGTGATAAAAGGAATTTCTGCCTTTTTCGACATCTGAGATTTTGTTATTACACCAAAAATAACTTTACTTCATAAAATATACCATTAACAGTATTATACTGTATTTATATTACCTAGTTCCTTTTCCATCGCCTTTGGGCAGTGAGCGTAAAATGATGACCTTTTAGTCTTTTGCCCTTAAAGAAAGGCCTTGAACTAGAGAAGCCCGTGCGTTGAGAATATTGGTTAATTGACCTTTGACAAATGACAAATTATTCAGAATGGTTTCAACAATGAAATCGATAGTTTTTTATTTCGTACATTACCCCTATATCACGAACACATATGGCGTTAGGGTTAATATCCAAGCAGCTAGTTCCACGTACGCTATTTGAAGAAAATATTGCCTACCCTTTATGTATTACGTGGTCCACGTTAAGATGAATGTTCCCTATAAATTCAGAGCTAGCGGCTAGAACCCGTTTCGCTAATCCTCCAATGCCCAAATGATTCCACAATACCTTACAAAATGCTGCAGTGTTTAACAAAGGAGCATTAGGTACTTTAAATTAAATGTTCGGCTTTACAATTCGACGGAATGTATAATGAATAGCACCGTAACATCTGTTAACGAAGGCGAACGATCTCGAAAGTTTTCACGCGCGGGAATAACTAATTGCGAAGGTTGGAATTCAATTTATGGCTTCTAGTGCGTCTCTGTGGAGATCACGCCATGCCAAAGTATTAATAATGCAAAACAGTGTCACGGAAAGTTTTTGATTCCGAATGCAAATTGAATTAGGAAACAGCGTCAGATTATGGAGTTCATCCTGTCGCTTTGCCAGTTATCCTCGGCTTAATAACACGAGTTCACTAGTCTTTTCAGTATAAACAGCAGGCGCAAATGGAAACGCATTACTATTATGCAAATATACAACACTTGTATACTGTACCCTTTACCTATCAATTTCAATACTTACTACTATATTTTGTTAACATTGCTGGCTTGCAATAATCGTGGCTTATAAATAGCTACGATATGCTTGTAGGAAAACAATCCAAGCTACTACAGCTATTTCAACTAGGTCAAGTACAATCAGTAGCAAACGCTTTGTCAATGCGATATCTGCAAGAGAGATGTAACTTACGTTGTGTTTGCGCATTCTATCCAACCCATCACAAAAAGGCACATATATCATTTTTAGCCCCGACGAAAAAGAGAGGTGTTATAAGTTTGACGTGTGTATCTGTGTATCTGTCTGTGGCATCGTAGCTCCTAAACTAATGAACCGATTTTAATTTAGTTTTTTTTTTTGTTTGAAAGGTGGCTTGATCGAGAGTGTTCTTAGCTATAATCCAAGAAAATCGGTTCAGCCGTTTGAAAGTTATCAGCTCTTTTCTAGTTACTGTAACTTTCATTTGTTGGGAGTGTTATAAATTTTTAATTTACACTTGTATAAATTTAAAGAAGCATTGACATTTTGAAAAAAAAAAATTCAAAAGAGTCTAATGATAATAAAACATAAATGCTTCCCCGAGTAGGTATGTGAGAAGTCTCTCCCTTAGAAATTGGATATCGTCCCGTAGGTACAAATGGATTACTTCAGCTCGCCTGAATTACAGAAACCATATGTCTACGCACATTCGATACACATTAGAGATTCCCGTATAAGACCGGATTAATTCCAGTATATTCCGAAAGCACCAATTTAATTACATGACAAAATACATATTATTATGTGCATTAATAATTATCACTTGATTTATCCGGAACGAGGAAATTCCCAGAAGAACAAAAGCGACCGACATAGCTCAAAGGATTAGCAAGCTGAAGTAGGCAAAAGGCAGGTGATGTCTGTCGTAGAACCGGCGGCCGATGGGGCAGACGTGTTCTGGGGTGTAGACCGCGTAAGGGTAAGCGCAGTGTGGGACGACCTCCTGCCCGCTGGAGCGATGACCTGAAGAAGGTGGCGGGGAGCGGTTGGATGAGAAAGGCGGAGGACCGTATTTGGTGGCGCGCTCTTAGAAAGGCGTATGTCCAACAGTGGACACATACAGGCTGATGGATGGATGGATAACTTGATTTAACGGTAAAAGAAAACATCATGAAACTATGAGTTCTCTTTTATGTTCTCATATGTGTGTGAAATCTACCAATCCGCATTTGGCCAATGACCTATACCTTTCTCATTCTTAGGATACGCTCATATTTAGTAGTGGGTCGATGCTGCTGATGGTTGAGGTGATGATGATGAATGATTGGTACGAAAATAAATCAAGCAGCGATGTGATTCCAGATAGCAATCACACAATTGGTAAGCAATGATGCAGTTCAAGGTAAAGTGCTCTTGCCCGTCTAAAAGCTAAGCGTACCTGCCTATGCAATTTTAAACTAAGATGGACTATAATTGTGAAAAAGTTATTTTATTAAAACAAAAGATTTCCAAGCATTTTCGTAGCAAATAACAATAAAGAACGTTCTATAATAACGTTCGTTCTAAATTTGACAGCACACCAAATATGGTTAAAGTAAATAGCATTCGTGAAAGCATCTAGGTCGTGACTATTGAACGTAGATTGGTGTCATAACCGTCACTTTAAAGGGTATAATGACTTTTAATAACACCGATTCACCGTCCAACTTGGTTTAAACTCTAAGTGTCTAAGGTGATCGCGGGTAAGCGGCCCCTGATAAAGAAGCGAAAGGGACGCCCTCCATTTCCGAGCCAACATTGTTCTGAGCGGTACTCTTTTGTCTTTTAATTTCCTGTCCGCCAGGGCGCGCTGCCGTCGTGAATTTCGCTTTCGTGAGCTTCGTTAACTTGTATCGGCCTTTGTTGTTGCCTATTGAACTTTTCCATTACAAACGTCATCGATCGAAACCGCCAAATTTGTTGGAAAATCTTTCCCAGCCGGTGAAATTAGCAAAGCCCATTTTAATTTGCCTTTTATAAAAACGAATGTGAATGAAACTTTGGGCTTGCCTTCCAAAACTGTAATGGAATTTAAATGTTTTCTTATTGGAAAGTTGGCGGGAGCATTTTGACATTAAGAGAGGATTTCGATAAGTCTAATGGACTTCTAATTCTTTCCCGAAATCCATTGAATATGATTTGCGAAGTTTCTAATCAACGAAATCCGATAAAGTGAGTGGGAGTTACACGAAAGCTTTATGTAAATGTTACGAGCTTAGGTAGGTAAGTTACGTAAGTACCTATATTATTTATTAGCTGGTACCCGCGACTTCGTCTGAGTGGATTTAGGTTTTAAAAATCCAGTGAGAACTCTTTAATGTTCCGTGATAAAAAGTAGGCCATATGACACTCCAGGTATGTAAAATGCACGTTGATCCATAGCTGTATTGCGAATCATAGAAGGACAAACCAACAAACATACACACTCTATAATATGGGTAGTGATGTGCGTTCATAAATTATTATTACATCTTTTATTATTTTTATTATATCTTTTATTAATTATTATTATCTAACCAAAGCCGTAACTAGGTATTTTGTGTTTTGAACTTAAAAGTACATATTTTGAATAATTAACTAATAGATACAGCTGCGTAAACAAAAGAGACATTTAATAACGATTTATTTAGACAATAACTGAAATTTTGCGATACAATCGCAAAACGTGCCGCAATAACAATTATTGTTATAAAGCAAGTTATAGAGTCGCCCGTAATTCACTAAGCACTGTCCCAGTCTCAAATTGAATACCATAGCGTTCTCTCCTCTGAATAACAGTTACCATCATCGGCCTATTTAAATTATCAAAATTATCAGAAGCATACAGCAATAAGCTTCTTAGCTAAAGGGGGAGGAACTATACTCAGCAACTACGTTTGCCAAAGTACTAGACCCCAGATGCAAATAATATAACAAACTATGAAATAGATCTGTGCGTGAATTATATTAAAGTATTAGTCTGTTTTCCATAAAATGCGTCACAGTGAAATTACATTTTGTCAGCGCGCATGTTATATTACAATTTCACCCCACTATTCACTTTTTTTTTATCGGTCAAGAGTGCACAAAGCGAGTGAAGTCATACCTGTCCTAGGCTTTGTAAGTTTGTATGGATAAAGGGCAGCACAAGGCACTTTGGTAAGGACTTCTTCGTATTGCGGGTACATAATTCTGCGCTTCATTTAGCGGGAGTGCACGCACTCCGTCGCATCGCGCGACGGAGTGTGCATCGCGCGTGATAAACTTGGCAATGTCTACTCCTTCTTTCTAGCCGCGTCACTCAATGATCAGAACTATCAACTTCGCAATTGTGGGTAAGGTAATCAACAGCCGTGCGTAGCCGAACCCACTAAAGTTATCACGGTGTTAATACAACTTGAGACATTACTAACACAAAGGACGGTTTACGACGGACGCTGGGACAATAAAACCGGTGTAAAACTCGGCTAACCGCTTTTCCCCCCAAGAAAATATCCGAGCCCTCACCATTGTATAAGTCGGTAGCTCAAGTCATGCGCTCCCGTTTTTAAAATAGTGAACCAAGCTATAACTCTTTCTTTGCATTGCATTTCTTACTGCTGAGGGTCATGATGCTAGATGATGCGTGTGACTTCTTTCCGTGGATTTTTTTAAAAGTATATTAGCCATTTTAATCATGACTAACATTCCCCTTACCCCACCAACTAAGCGTAAAGCTTGTGCAAGGAGTAGGTACGACAATAGTGCAACTTGAGGGGTTTGAACCGCCGACCTTTCGGATCTCAGTCCGCTCCTATAACCGTTGAGCTATTGAGGATTTAGATTTTAAAAATATCGTGGGAACTCTTTGATTTTCCGGGATAAAAATTAACCTTATTCGCATTTATAATATGAATAATGATGTACCTATAGATTATGGTAAACTAATTTGGTTGATAATATTTTGTTATCAAAATAAATACATTCCATCAAAAGTCGATGCACTGCGATGCCACACAGGTTTATCTTAATTCTTAAATAAACAGTCATAGTTGGTTGCGGCTTTATTTGTAAATATTTTGCGAAACACTCAGGCACGTATGTTAGGTAAGTTAGTTGTATAACCACAACACAATGCATGCGAAGAACAAACATAAACGACGTCTGGCGAGTGCCAAAATTAAATTGGTCTCTATAGAAGAATGAAATTATTTACTCTCAGCTCTATATTGTCTTAATTCCGTAAGCATTTTTTTACTAGACTTACCTAAAAATCTTTTTGCGTAAGAAAAGATAGGAGAGGTTAATAATAATACATGATAATCTAAATAATATATAGCAGGAAAAGCTAACTGACTGACTGACTGACCGATTTAGCGATGCACAGCTCAAACTACTGCACAGATCGGGCTGAAATATGGAATACAGATAGCTATAATGACGTAAACATTTACTAAGAATGGGTTTTTGAAAATGAAACTCCTAAGGGGTAAAATTGGGGTTTTAAATTTGTGTAGTCCACGCGGATGAAATCACGGGCATAAAGCTAGTTTAGCTATTAAAGTTCAGTTTAAAATATCTCTATTTTGTGTATTAGTTACTAGGTATGTATATTATCTTAAAGATATTCAGTGATTACAATGTGTGAGAGTGGCGTTGGATTCTAAGTGGTGTAATGAGGAAAGTTTTGACTAAGAAGTCCGACTGTACGGGCAAAGGCAAACAAAACCAAACTGAGTGACACGTTCGCATAGCGATTGCAACTTTACACTAAATTGTTGGAGAATAAATGACAAAACTTTCCGACTTCCGAGATAAGTTGGGAATGGAACTATTTGCATTTAAATTAAAATGAGCAGATTCAATTAATAGTTTTATATATATTAATTAATAATCTTCGTAGAGAAGACAGAGTTAATTTGATCCTGGTTATGCGCTTTGTTCTATCCTATTATTCATTAATTCAACAGAAATTACAAACTAGATTCCTTGTAGTTTACTCGTAAATGAATTTTCATTTTTATTTTCATCATTCGTTTATTCTATTAATTCGTCTGTTGTCACGATTTGTCGCAAGGAATCTTAGTTAGCATCATATCCTAATTCATAATGTAAATATAAATTTGTTAATTTCACAATTAGGTCAATTATGATATTAAATAGGAAATAAAACAATTCCGTCTGCTTTTAATTTCAAGGTATTCACCAAAGTACGAGTATGTATAAAATCATTTTAACAATTTTATAATTAAATAAATTATGATATTAAATAAATATTATTAAATAGGTTACCAAAATAGTAGGAAAATAAAATAATTCAGTTTTGGATTTCTACTTCAAGTATTTATCAAAATATTCGTAAAATTTTCTAACAAATAATTTTCTTCAATAAGTAACTTAATATTAGGAAAATTACGTAAATACCTTAGCCATTTTAGATGTCTAATCGGTCTTTAGGGTCGTTTTAATTAAGCCAATATGAAAGTTAATCTAAATAAACGATGATAAAGTGTCCACACCCTATTTCGCCACGGCCAACCAATTTTAATGCTATGAGGGAGCCCACCTGCCAATAGTTACACTCCCTGAAGGGTAGAGTGACCATGTTTGCACAAGATCTGGATTTTTCCTTAATTTATTTATCATATATAACACCTACAAGTCTTAAAAATACCCCTTTACAATCCAGAAAACAATAACAGGCAGGTATTTGATGTTTGACATACTAATTTATTAGGTCGGTGCATGGTGGTGGTGCGGTTCCACATCCGTAACATTTTATTGATGTATCCAAAAAGGTACCTATTTCACTTGTAGGTATCACAAAATAATAATAAAAGTAGGAAAATCTTTCACTGTTTTCCGTGGAAAAACACTAGGTTATAAATGATATGTGGTACAATTTGGCTGCCTTATACTTACATAATAATTTTTCAGACCAAACAATATCAACATAGCAACCCTTCTCACTGTAATTATTTATCCTGAATTTTGATGGAGTGAATCTCGTGATAAAAAAATGTGTGGCAACTCTACATGTTATTGATTTTATAATCAATGCCGCATTAGAACCCCATTGCTTTCTCACAAATTAATACGAACAGATTCACTAATTTATCAAATACAAACTGTAAAAGAGAGTAGGTAGATACCTGTATGTAAATAATAATTATATTATCACTGGAGGTACCTAATGTACATTATGTTATATTTCATGGATATATTATTTCTTAGTGTACAGACCACAACAGAGCGTTCGTACACACACGTAGGAACACATTCGGATACTAAATCATAACTCTTTTCTTCTTATATTGTTGAAGGTATTCGTGTAGAAAAACGAAGGAAATGTCACGTCGTTACAAACACAATACAGGACGTTACCGCGAAATATCGCTCTTTAGATCCTTCCCACACCACGAGCTTATAGCTAAAAGGATAAAAAGAACTTTGCCCCAACAAAACGTCTACACAACACAATCCCATTTTCTCTTTCATCGCAGCCAAGCGAGTCTTAGTGAATCAGGCTGCTCTATGGGCGCCTTTATAAACGCAATAATGAGGAGTGCTAAGGCGGCATTCAGCCGTGTGCCCTAACGAGAGGCGTCGATGAATCGTCCATGAGGCGAGCACAAAACTCGCCTCTTGGCCTGTAATGGCGGTGCTCCGAGGTCGCCTCTGCTCTTCACGAGCTAACTCGCCAGCTAAAGCGCTCTAAGCGAACACCAACTTGCTTTGCTTTGACTTTGCTCGCTTGGATTACGCTCAACTCGCCCCGATTGGATGCGGCGCACTGATGAATAGTCAATGAACGAATTTGGGCCAAAGCGAACGGCATGGATTAAAAGCAAGCTTGTATACTAACTCGATTAAAAAATACTCATCGCTGAATTGAATGCTTCGTTTAGATCAGCCTTATGTTACACCGTGTGTATCACTGAACTTTACTAATACAAGTACGCTGGACTAGCTATTGCCGACCTAATTTTAAAGCAACATGATTATTGGCATTTTGAGGCTAATAGCAGTGCTAATATGAGCTCAATTTGAACGTACTTGGAACTAAATTTTAGTGATGATTGATGAAACACCACTTTATCGACACAAGTGGTAGGTATACTCGGTACCTTCACTTTGAATCGGCACAAAAAATAACTGTCAGTGTGGCACACCTTATCTAGCGTACGTGTATAATAATATCTATATCTTTGGTATAAAGTTTTCGCTTTCCCACGTCAACATGTAGAGAAACTTTGTTTTATGAACTACTGGCTGTGTTCCTTCCCAAGGGTGTTTAGGAATAGCAGTGTTGGCTTCGTATAATATGCACTGTATTGCTTCATCTACGAAGTCTGTCTAGTACCTACACCTTTAATTAGTTCGTGGTAACTGTTTCAAATTATATAAAAAAGATTAAAGTTTTTAATAATCCCGCGAAAATGCTCTTTGATTTTCCGGGATAAAAAGTAGTCTGTCTCCGGGATGCAAACTCTATGTATCGTCGTAATCCAGGTTAAGCGGATGGGCCATGAATAGGTAACAAACAGACAGATCAACAAACTTTAGCATTATAAGTGTTAATATTAACGAATTGCATTAATTTAGTATTATAAAATATATACGTAGGTAAATACTTCCTACAGAAAATTGTAGTTAAGTAACTACTATTATTAATGTTTGTATTAATTTAAACCTGTTCGTTGATAGGTAGGTATAGAAGAATCCTAAGCGCTGATTCTCCCACGAAATTACTAAAAAGTATCAAATTATAAAGATAGAATTTATCGTTACATTATCATAATTTAACGTCAGCCGGATGAAGTAAAATCAGTGGCATTTTAATGGAGGCGGCTCAGAGAACTGCAAATGACGTGCTTACGTCTGTGATATCGCGCGGATCGACCTCTAAAGCCTGGCAAATGGCCCCAGCCTAATGAAGACTCCGCGACACTTCCAAGGAAATACTAGAAAATTAGTCAATCCTATCGGTGGAGCATCTCGGCGAACTTGGCGAGGCTGAATAATGAAATACCTCATGAACACTCGGGTTCGTCTTATCAACTGGGAAACAGAGAGGTGGCGTATACTGGAGGTGGTGTTGTCCCGCAAAACTGTATGATTACAAACTGACTGATGACAGAAGGATCAGCTGTGCTTGTTTTTATTCACTAAATTAGCACTGAGCCTGGTTTTATTAATCTAATCATATAAAATTAAAAGTCCTAACTCACTGATTGATCTGCCAAAGCCCAGCCCAAACTTAATAAGCTGAAATTTTACACAAAAGAAATTGTCGAGAGAAATTCCCACAAATAAAGAGGATTTATATTTTCATCTGTATGATCTGTATAATATCAGATATTGATAAATGAAATCGCTTCTTTGGAGCTTTCGTGAATGAGGTCTGCATCTCTATAGCCTTACATCTCATTGCTAGGAAGCCATTGAAACGCCAACGAAGCCCAGCCGAAAATCTTTCGAATCCGTGTGAGATATCTAGCGGCTCTTTTAGGGTTATTAAATTGAGTGGGTTTTAGGGAAATGAGTCGCGAAATATATTCGAATTCCTTTTATGGTGAGAAATCGGTGTTCCCAATAAATAAAGCGCTCCCATAAAATAAGCCCAACACTTTGACTTCACTCAATATTCATGGAGCCTTTACACAGATAAAAATTCGTAGCCTCTTATGGCGGATTGCCAATTGGAAATAATGAAAATGGCGGGGCCATTAACTGGGGCAATTTAAACCTTAACCCTAATGTAATGTAATGTGGAGCAAATGTTTATTGGCAAAGCTTTATTCTTAAGAACGTATTTCAAACAGACCAACGACCTCAACTACTAACACACTGATTCCCAATTCCGTTAGTACTTACTCTAGTATACTAGTAAAGAATACAATACCGGGATCCCGACTCCAGGGATCATAAGATCCTGGCCATTTTTCGACCCCGAAAATACCGGGACTGTACAAGACTCTTCTCGGGATTTTTGGATTACCACACACAGGTCTAGTAAGCAATTCGCTGCTTTGACAATGACCTTGCCTAGACTATATAAGTGCACTCATTACATAACGAGAATAAAACAATATTAGGCGCGCCGCACGAGCAATTTAGTTGCCAATAAACTACGAAGCAGGCTCGGTAGTCAAACATTGGATGCTTGTATACCTACGAGTATGTCTGCGATTGTATTTCCAAAATTCTACTTATTTGTTTTTTTTTTTCATTTGAGCCTAATTAGAAACCATAATTATACTTAGTCTTTCATTGTTGACTGTCCCACGACTACGAATCAAAAATTCCGTAATCCAAGAATTAAAAACTTGCTCGGGATTGTATTCTCCAACTACATATAAGACGGGTGATTCGAATAAAAATAAATAAATGCTGGTTTTCACCGAAGCAGCTGATAATATATTCATGCTTATTCTTTTTCTTTTATCAAAAGAGAATCCAAAACCCAGACGCTTGATACCCGTCGGCTGCACAAAGCCTTCACCCAAACGGCTAAGCTTCTCGTCTGGTAAGCGTAACTTTCAACAAAATCCAACATTTCACTACCCATTCCGTATTGAAGCGCATGAGGGATTCTCCCCTATGTATCCTATATTTGCAGCCGAGACGGGGTTAGGGCACTCGGCGACGGTAATGCGTTTTATGAATGAATGAGCGAATGAATGGAAGGATTTCATTTGAAACCATTCATTCGAGCGCTGCCCTGCACGCCTACTTCGCATAACGCAAGTTTTTACACCGGGAAAGTGCTTAGTATGAGAATTTTCATCTCACCAACGTTGATAGAATTCGAGCGTCAATTAATATTAAAGTAAAATGGATCTTAAAAGTCTTGTTTTAATGCTCAAATTTGTCGATATATGTACAGCCAGTGCATCAAGCGGAAACTTTGCAACTTTACAAATTTAAAACTAGTGGTACTGAATTTTTGACCAAGACCCCTAAGCTAAAAGGGCAGGCCTTAGCCGACATCGTTCAAGAACGTTACAAGGAAAGCGTTCTTCAACGCCACACCCAAGCAAGGAGGACCATGCCTTGAGATGCGTACTCCCTCCGTAGGTCAATCGGAGAAGACCCCGGTGTGAATTTTTGACTTAAATCCAAGGATCTACATCCATTTTACTTAGACGTTATTTTTCTTCGACTCTCGAATTGTTTCAATTCAAATGTAAAGAAAAATAGATGTAAAATCTTATACTAACCCTACCGATGTTGTGATTATGCGACAACCTCACGTTTGTCCCAGTGATAAAACGGTACGAAGATTTGATAAGCAATACGCGTTTTGCTGTAATAAAAATATTACTTTTGTTCCCTACGACTACGTTGCAATTTTACGATACATAAAGTTAAGAGCTGAGCTGAATAAATTTAAGGTTTTCGAATGCAGAATACTGTAACAGTATTTCACATAATCTGACTTTGGAGGGCCATAACTCGAAGCTTTAGTTTTACAGATGGCAATAATGAATAAAGAGGATAAAGTGTGAATTTTGTCGTATAAAAGACAGACGAGACTCTTTTATTTAGAAAGAAATTTAAAAGAAATGCTAAAATCGCTGCTATTTTGGCAGCTGTACCCTAGGTGCCCACTTGTTTTATTTAACCTGCGTCCGGTCTCGAAATTCACGAGGTATTTATAAATCAATGTATCTGCAAATGGTTCGCGACGCTCAAAGGCCAAAATTGATTAAATTCGACCCTTTGGACACTGATTGCAATTGCTGTAAGACTGAAATCGATTTACTTTGCCCGCGATAGATTCATACGACCAAAGTATCCGCAATCAATACTACTTCCAATTTACCAGATAAATTGTAAGAAATGTAAGAAGCTTCATTCGGATTCGTAAAGGTTAATCTAATTTACTTTATCTCTTTTAAGTTTAACTCCCTTAATATTATTACAAACCTAGTCCATTTCATAATGACATGAAAGACCTTCTTTGGAAACAAAAAATACTGAGGTCTATTGTACAACAAATAACCTCTCCTACATTAGCACTTTAGCACAGTTCACGGCAGTTAGGGAACTTGTAACGAAACATCGAGACTTCGACGTCACTGGCAGGCCGTCAAATTTTTAACCTCCGACCCAAAAAGAGAGGTGTTATAAGTTTGACGTGTGTATCTATGTATCTGTCTGTGTCATCGTAGCTCCTAAACCAATGAACCGACATTAATTTAGTTTTTTTTGTTTAAAAGTTGGCTTGATCAAGAGTGTTCTTAGCTATAATCCAAGAAAATCGGTTCAGCCGTTTGAAAGTTATCAGCTCTTTTCTAGTTACTGTAACCCTTACTTGTCGGGAGTGTTATAAATTTTTAATTTACACTTGTACCTACAGTTGTAGTTGCTACGAGTAGTTAAACTATGAAACAAGAATTTTTCTTAGATTTCACGTCACCCATAGCCTCAATATTTGACATAATATCGTCGATTCAGCATCCAACCAAAAGTTCCAATCTTAGATTCTTCCATTCTTCTTTATTCTAACTTTAGTCTTTAGCTAAAGGAAACAGTTCAAATTCATTTATTACCACCTAGGTTTTAATCCCATAAATGTCTTACTGTCTCAAAGGTATGACCGATAGCGAGTAGACACTAGTCTTAGCCATAAAAGAAACTATAACGTAACATGGAATTCCTATAGCGGGTCCGCATCCTGCGCTAAGAAAAACATGAATGGCGTAACCGTAAGATGGATGGTCCGATTTGAACCTGCCTTATCGCTGGTCAGCTGCTTCCGGGGGTCATCGTACTAGCGATAGCACTCTTATTAGGTTATTGATGTTTCCTTCAATACTTTGTATGTTTGTGCGAAATAGAGACACGTTGTATAGAGATTACCCAATATATTACACAGAATTTAAGTTTACCGAGTACCTAGGTACTTGGCAGAATAATTTGGTTCAAGACACTTTATGATTGATCATTTGAGACGAGTCTTGTATTGAGCTTTAAGTGAGCAATACTCAGAAGCTAGAATGTTTGGAAGATATACCAGTTTATTAGGTAAGTAGGTATAGATACTTACCTAATTTAGATCAGACGTTTCTACAGTTTCGACCCCACACTAGACATGGACAGCTGACGACATCAAACGCGTCGCTGGCATGAACCTAACACGTACGCGACAGGTTGAGATGGCAATCGGGATATGAGGCGGGGGGACGCCCTGCCGCATGTCACCCGCGCTCAATTTTTGCTTGAATAACGAGTGTACCAAATAATAATTGTGTAGACTATATAGATTACTTCCCACCGAAACACTACACTAGGTCGTTATGAATAATAATATAATTATTATGTGAACAGTAATATTTAAATGTGCAAAATACCGGTTCCACAACATTTTAATGAGTCTTTTTGTCTTTTGGCATCTAATTTATGTATCCTAATAGCTTCCAAATCTAGGATATGGAGCTTGTCATTCCCGTGGGAATTGTCTACCTACCTAATGAAAAGTCTTCAAGATGTGTTATAGTGTGTGTTGAATTATAGAAATTTATTAAGGCGCGAACTAGTAGTTAGAGATATTTTTTTTTATTTACATGAATTTTACTCTCATTTCCCTTCTAACTTTTGCACTCAGATTTGATACGGTTTGAACAGACAACTGAGAATTTCAATCCAGCCCCTTAACTAATGAGATACCTATTGCTCATTACTCACCTCATTCAAAATTATTAGTTAAAGTAAAAATAAAAAATCCAAAATAAGTAAGACATAATTGTACTTTACTATCTCATTCTTAAAATATATAAGTTCAGATCAAAAAATTAAAAAAATTATATAATCAAAATCAATTCTATTATAACGTAAATTGTTATCGCACTTTAAAAGACTAGACACTTCTAGAAATTAAATTATAACACAAAGCTAGAGAAACTGGGTACTAGTTTCTTAAATTGTACCAAGCTACGGAAGTAGAGAGCGGTAGTTTCTTCCTTTATAAGTCCGTAGAAACATTCCTACAAAGTAACAGGATTCATTAAAATAGCTAAGTGGACCTGAAGTGGCAGACTCGCTTCAACTACAAAGTTGGACACGCATATTTTGAAACAATAAAAGAGCTTTTTGACAAAGAAACTCTAACTTTTGGAAACAACATCCATACTAATATTTACAATTATTACCTACTAGGTAGACTTCGATTGTGTTGGTGTTAGCTTGCGGGCGTGCTCTGCCTTTTTGGAGTGTTTTTTTTTTTTTTGTTAAAACTGACTGGAAAGCGCTCTAAGGGGGTATGTCGGCGAGCGCCGCGCCGGCACAGACGAGGTCCATACTTGTATAGTTTAACTAACTTGTTACAAACAAGTGTAAATTAAAAATTTATAACACCCCCGACAAGTGAAGGTTACAGTAACTAGAAAAGAGCTGATAACTTTCAAACGGTTGAACCGATTTTCTTGGATTATAGCTAAGAACACTCTCGATCAAGCCACCTTTCAAACAAAAAAAAATTAATTAAAATCGGTTCATTAGTTTAGGAGTTACGATGCCACAGACAGATACTCAGATACACAGACACACAGATACACACGTCAAACTTATAACACCCCTCTTTTTGGGTCGGGGGTTAAAAATGATGATAATTTTGAATTAAGTAAGTCGGAAAAAAACACTCCATCTGAGAGTTCCAAGCCAAGCCAAAAAGTTTTCATTTTCAGGTATTATGATAGTTATAATCATCGAACTAGGAATAAGCTTAGCTTATTAGTTATGGTAATTGATGTTGGAACTGGCTGTAAACTTAATTGTTTATATTTAAATATATTCTTATAAATTCAAAATATCACAACAATTGAGAATGACGGCTAATTCTTTCGAAGACACGCAGGAAACGAAGTAAAGGTCAAATTCTGACTTCCACCAGTCATCCATCCATTTACTAACTTGGGTAAAAGTTTCTACCCTAGCACAAGATCACTACTAATGTTATGGTCGCCCCATAAAATTGAACTCAATTTAAAGTTTACTCAACAATGATATCAAGCAACTTTGATACATCACATCTTAAATTATATTAATAGGTACCTTCTTAGTAACTGAAGGCAAAGTAATTTATTCTATTAAGGTTTCAGTAAAAGCTTTCCCTAACTAAGAGTTCGGAGCTTTGTAACATGTCTACTTACTAAGATGTTTTCTGAGTTACTAAGTGTATATTATGTACTAGAGTTCTCTTTATGCAAGCATTTTCCCAGTATTTACCTAACTAAGGTCGGCTCATTATTCTTACTCACATTAGACAGGCTCTCCGATTTTATAGGATGCCAGAGCAATCTGACCTTTGCAACTCACAAAATAAGGTCAGCGTAACTATTAAACTAAACATTAATCACTGTATTACGAGAAAGTAGATACTAGAATTATCGAAATGCTTGATTAATGATGACCCTATGACCATAGAACACTAACTATTTACTACTTAGTGAAGCAACACTACTCCCTGCCAATTTATCGTCTGGACATAATAGCATGGCGACTGGCATTGCCGAGCTGGCGTCACTCGGTTCTTCTTTGGTGCCACGCAAGCGAGAAGCATGGATGCTGCCTTAGCACAGCGCTGTCCTTGTCCCGCTCGATTCGCTTGGTTCTACCGTTGCCCACACACACGTAAATTGTGTGCGGACAGGCTGGTGTTCCGGTAGTAGTAACGGGTAAGTGTATCAGTTTGTTTGTATGGAATGTCCGGGTATGCTGTGATTCTGATGGATTAATCTCTAAACTTTCTAATCACTGATTTCGTTTATTACAACGAAGCTGATATTCTAATGCGAACAAGATCTAAAGAAATTACGAACTGCTTCAAATTATATCCAAGATAACAACACAATATTTAGTACGCTTAATTGCTGATACTAAAATCGTTTTGAGTTGTTCTATTTTGTATTACCGTGGTGAAATCGAAAATTCGTTCCCATGAAACCTCAGTGAACCTCAAAATACATGTAGGTAGGTGTTTATAAACTCCCACGAGATGTTCCATGTCTACCACAGTGGCCGGACTCAGTTATCCGATGATCTATGTAATATAGACAAGCAGTATCGATTACAATTTATTGGATTACGCGATATTGACATTTATCGTAACGTATTACAGCTTACTTTAGCTCCTACTATTTCGTGTATAAATTCGATAAGTGTGCGGTAAGCCGTACGTGCGGTACTTAACCCATTGGATGGCTATCGGATATCAGACGCGGTACATTCAAATTTTCAAACAGATATTGGGATATGGACCATGAAACCGCAGATTAAAAGTAAATAAAAGTATCTACTTTTTATGAACCTATATGAAATGTAAATGCTTTCTTAATAGCCACTTTGAGTCCGTTAAAGATTTAGGCCTCGGGTAACATAATATTTTTATCCTTCGGATACCATTTGGACCTTATAATTTTTATTTATTAATTAAGGACCATTACTTATTTTATATATCATAGTGAATAATAGACAACCTGACTGGCCCAGTAGTATATGGTCTCAAAAATGGAAAGTCCTAGGTTCGATTCCACGTTATCTATTAGGGTAATAATAATTTTTTTTTTAGTTTTTTAGTCAGATGGAAGCGCCTAGTGGCTGACCGTGGTTAGTAAACACCTCGTTTAAACTACATTTCAACGTCATAACTAAAAATGGGAAGGAAAAACTCGCTAAAGAATTATAACGACTAAAAACTTGAATGACCTTACCAAAAGCCGCGCAGCCTAATCGTTTCCATTTCCTTTAGATGACCCAATTATTATCCAACTAATATTATAAATCTATGTCCAACAATGGACATTTATCGGTTAAAATTATGATGATTTATATGTATAGATAAACATGATAGATATGTAAATCTGTAACCGATTTGGACATTTGGTACAGCTTGCATCGAGGAGATGGACATAAACTATTTCGGAAAATCAGAGTTCCCACGGGATTTAAAAAAAAACTTAAACCCTTACGAAGTCGAGGGCATCATCTAGTTTCAACTTGCCTACCTTTATGTTCAAGTTTCGAATAAACTACAGAGCAGGATAGTTTTTACCGCACGTCTTATATAGGCCTTAAATCAGAGTTAATCGTGACGAATGCTTTAATCGTTGTATTGGTTCACGAGAAAAATAATTATGGAACTTTGAAATGTTATATTCACGGGCGGTCAAGCGAAACGGTGGGAACGTTTTAAATTTGGCTTAATCTACATTTGATCCGAACGGAACTTTTAGTGGTTTTTTAGACCACAACGTGAGTACTATTTTTATTACAAACGTGACATGCTAATATATTATTCCACGCTTCAGGAACACATTTTATTTGAATGAAAAAGTTTTGTGAAACAATAACACGTACCTATTTACGAGTATGTAAATATGTATTTAAAAGAAGACTGCATCAATGGTTAATTAATAAGTGTTTCTACAGTTTAAATGAATTCTTCAATACAAAATGATTTATTATGAGGAACTAGTCTATTAATTAATTATTTATTAGTTAATTATTAGGTATGTTAATTGCATACTCTTGTGACATAAAATTTATTAACATTATACATAGACTGATAATAAATGAATTGTGTACTTATGTATTTCTGTATTAACAATATTTACAACAATAACAACACTTGTTGTAATTTCAAAAAAAATAATCGTTTCTTCGTCTTTTTGCTAGTTGAAAAATAAACGCTTTTAATCTTATAGTTATAATCATCATGACTAACATTTGAGATCCAAATTAAAAACCCTTTATAGATATAAAAAGGCTACATTTATTACTATGCAGAGCCATCCAGGTGGCCTGCAAAGCTTCGCTTTCAAACGCAAAGCAAACAAAAAGTTAGAAGCTTTTTAGTTCAGAGCTACTCACACAATATGCATATTTTATCCTGCCGTTTTGCGGAGAATTATTTATTAATCAACTTCCTAAAAGAAGAATTTTTCCAATTCCATCCCTATGAATATTTTATGTTTGTCCGCGCATCTGTTGAAGCGGAGATGAATGAGTTTTTATACACCACTCGTGTAGGTTTATATGCTCTACTTTTTTCGGATAGAGAATCTATATTTATAGGATAGCTCAAACTGTAAAATCTATTTCCAAAACAAAATACTTCACTGGCCGACGCTTACGGCTACGTCTGCGTCGCAAAAGATTTGTCCTTTATGTCTCGCTATTCGTTCCTTTGAACTGTGTTTTTGGTAAGAATATCTTAAGCACTATGCTTTAGCTTATACTAAGCCTAAAAGTTAGAGAATAATGCAACTGATGGTGTTCCGGACTGTAGGAAAGTAAGTCGCTTGCTTCAATTAGCATAAATACTAATCCAACTACATTAAAACCTTTCTCAATATAACGTGAGGGTACAAGTTTATTTATGAAAACTACCTATTAATTAAAATGATAATGACGATGCCCGCAACTTCGTCCGTATAAGTTTCGGTTTTCTAAAAATCCCGTGGGAACTTTTTGATATTTGGGGAATAACAGTAGCCTTGTGAAAGGTGTCCTTCCCCATGATGCAAGCTATCTCTGTACCTACCAAATTTCGTCAAAATCAATTTAACAGGTGGACCATGAAACTTGAAAGCTAGCAAACAGACAGACATACACACTTTCGCGCTACAATATTAGTGTGGATTATATAGGTACATATCTACGCATATAAAAATTTGCCTACCATTATGTTCAATGAAGTAGAAGAATCAACAAACAATCCACCAGATAGCCAAGCCTTTATTTTTTCGTGCGTATTGTAGAACGTACGTAAATTTTATGTACTATACCGTCATAAAATTTACGTACATTCATTAAAATGAAGAAACTTTTACGCACGTAGCGTGTACTGTAGAGTACACATATTTTTTGAGGGTGAAACGACTTCTGCTAAAATATTAACATAAGACTCGGATAACGTACATTCGGTGGTAAGGTACAGGAACTTTCGAACGACTTGTCCTGCCTGTAACTTGTAACTACGTTACAATACAACCAAGGAACTATAATAATATCCCGCACACGATCGCCATGAAGTTCACCTTGTTTAGTATCAGTGGGTGTCACCAATTATCAATTTTTCGTAGGACATTTTTATCTAACTAATTGTAACTAAATTATTACTAACATCATAGTCTCAGCTAGACAAGATCCTGAAAATTCTATATTTCAAGAAAATAAAATATTTGGTTTGGACTTTTCTTTTATTTTCTTCTATTCTTATATAATTTATACACATAATTACGTTACTGTAAGGTAGTTTTCATTAAAATGTTTTAACAAACTGACCAAATTAAAAAAATAATAATTTATGTTTACAAAAAAATCGCATCTAATATTTTTACATATCTTTAGAGTTTTATCACGTTCAGGAAATATGCCATTACTAACCGTAACACTGACACAATTTTGTGAACTCTGATACGTTTTCATTTTATTTTAAGGGTGTATATCCTATTTTTATTAATTCCCAAATGGTTATCCTCTTCATTCGAATTCACGTCAAGTCTCCGTATTTGTAATTCAACGCGGGGTCCCACGCGGCGTACGTATTGTTTCACCTACAACCGCTAAAGGGGAAGTACCTACTTTGTTCATAAAACATTGAACCCAAAGACTTTTAAACGCTATATTAATGAAGGGCAGGATAAAAATATTGCGTATGTTGTAAGCCAAGAAAAAGAGGTCATTTGGCCACAAGTTCCAGTTATAATTTTTTTTTTTCAAATGTTTTGGTTATAAAAGTGGATATTTCAAATTTGCACGAAAGTTGTAATTATAACATTCATGCCGGAATCGCCATTTCTGTGATTGAGGAATTATTATTAGTAATAGACTTGCATTGTGGCAGCGCACAAAATTGATCTATTTTTCCTTAGCTGACTAGATCACTAGACTGAAAGGACACTAGATTTCAACATGGTGTTATTTCATTTCAACAAACTGAAAATCTAGCAATGCAGCCTCTGGTGCTGCAAATGTAAGTACTTGGGCGGCACACACTTAACATCAGGTGACCCGCCTGCTCATTTACTCGCTATTTATGGAAAAAAAATCACCCACAAAAATGCATAAATGACGCGTTATGCACGGTGCTATGCTAAATAGATAAAAAATGATCATTTTACTATATTATTCAGGAAGAAAATTATTCAATTACCCGTTCTATTCCTTCGAATCTCTTCGATTGGACGCGGATCGCTAATGAAGTCGCGACTTTCAAAAGGGCGCAATAAGGTACAAGCTATTGAGACGTGAACAATAGGTTGACGTAGCGAGTTTATAATTAATTTAATTCTTTAAAAAAGTTTCCGAGGACGCCAAAACTTTTTGATTAATTAATATTGAACTCTTTGTTTATTATTTTATTCTATATAAAGAGAAGTTTTCATAGCACGCTCCCCGGTGCACTTCACACAAACGTAGTCATTTGAATGCTGATCAATCAAACTCAATGAAATGTAGACATTTTTAATAGTAGGTAATCTGTAAAAAATCATTAATTTTGATTGTTTAATGTTCATATGAGAACCAAACTACTTTTACATGGAGCGCGGTACGAATAAGCTCCTCTTAAGTTAACACTGCTAACTGCAATATCATTACGGTGCATTGCGATGCAACCGCCTAGATAAATGTAAGCTAACCTTTATCTAATCCGAACGTATTTCAGTTTATTACACCCATATTCCAGAAGATTCTACACAGCATCACACCTTTGCTGCTAGATTAAAACCATGTTAGATTAGAACTAACCACAAACGTAGATTGCCATTGGTATACCCAGACTAGACATTAGGCATGTAAAGAGACATTAATATGGAGATATTATAACATGTTATATCACCCAAAGATACAACCGATTAATATCACATATCATTAACCCACCGTGCTATTACAAACTTAGATTACCTACGAATCTATATACCTAAAACCTTCCTATATAACTTCGATAGGTACATAGGTGAAGCAATTAACAGGCGACTCTAATTTCGTAGTAAAGCGTTGAGATGACGAACGTCGGCCTTCGAGGTCCGAGAAGCTCTTCATTAAGGGATAGACGAGGGGAGGAGAGAAGCTCAGCAAAGGAGGGACAATGTAGAGGTGGACCATTTCACAGGTGGCATGTGAAAAATCATGTGAAAAACTTTTTCAAATGTAAATCTCCCTACCTTAATAAAAATAGCCTGTGAAAAATTGAATATTATCTCACTGAGTTTAAAACTATTACATGTTATCCCACTTTGTTTGATACGGTTACACGGTCATGGACTCTAGATGAGAGACCCAAGATGCTAAAGGACGCGTGAGCGAGAACACTGCGTGCTAAAAAGTAAAAAACATTTAATTAAAGTAGGTACTTATCAAGGTATAGCAATCGTTTTGTTTGCTACGTTTCACGAAAAACAAACTCATAATTAGTGCAATTATTCACTTTTTATAATAAAAAAAACAACCTGTTAAATATCAGCACTTTTGATATTGACCATAATTTCTATTTAAATTAATGTAGCAAACCGTTGTAAATGCAAAAGTAGAAAAATCACTTTTCGTGAAAAATCGCATGTGAAATCGCTATGAAGGAAAACAATTATTTCATCAAAGGAAAGGGATGTAAAAGTAGCAACGATGCCCATCTCTGGTACGATGGCTTTATGGGACAATTTGCATTTACACGAGCCCAAGCACAGATTACGCCAGCTCTTATCCGCCTGCCGAAATGAGGCTCACCTCCCTCGACAACCTAGCAAACAGGCCTTTGTTTATTCCTACTGAATTTTTCACTCGCCATTTGTTTTGACGGCCCGTTTGTATTGAGGCGGTTTTTTTGTATAAACGCTCTTCGAGTCGGATTTTCCCTATTGTCGCCATTTTTCCCATTTTCTAATAAAACGTTATAATAAAAGCTGTAGAAATACGAATAACTGTACAATACACGAGTAGATACAAGTGTATAGCGCAGTGGCTTAACAGGGCTCTCTCCGTCACTCGTTTCATACAATCGTAGTTCCAATTTCATTTGAATATTAAGCAACCAAAGTCCATGAAATTGAAATTTTGCAGACATATTCTTGAAACTAATATCTGTGTCTGTGGTGTTTTAGATTTTTCTAAAAATATGAAGTTTTAAAATTACAGGGGCTCAAAGATTTGTATGAAAATTTTTAAGACCGCGTAACTTTGAAACCGAATATTTTAACAGAAATGTGGAAAACCACAGACATAGATATTAGTTTCTAGAATATGTCTGCAAAATTTCATGGACTATGGTTGCTTAATATTCAAATGAAATTGGAACTACGAGTGTATGAAACGAGTGACGGAGAGAGCCCTCTTAATATTAATTATAATGATCCTATTATAAAAGTTTACAATATGTAAACCTTTTAATATAATAAGTTAAATAAGATTATAGTCATGTACCTAATACTTTACTGGGCATTGTAATGAGTTATAGGTGTCAGGTGAGCATTATGAATGTCCGTCAACGATATTGTATGACAAAGACAATGATGAAGATATTCCGATATATCCAACGACCATGGTCCTATTAAAGTGATGTAACAGGTCTAAGACGAGACACAAAGCAGTACTGGTACATGAGCTGAAGTACATTTACCTAAAATGCCGTACAGAATCCCTGACCCACTTTCGGATAAATACCTTTGAATCGGTCTGACAAAAGCATGTCGATGTTGGAACATAATGTCTGGCCAGTCGGAGCTCCAATTTAGAGCCCGTATGCCCTATCAATGTCAGCCCGAACAACGAACCAAGTGGACTGAATTGTCTAAGAACATAAACCTATCTGCTAGTAGAAGGAACAAAGCATTCGAAAACTTTGCGTGTAAAAGTTGAAACTAAAACCCGACTACGATCGTCTTAATAAACGCTGAAATATTATAGTAAAATAGTTTTCCTGTCGACATTAAAATATACCAAGCGACAGGAAAACTATTTTACTATAATATTTCAGCGTTTATTAAGACGATCGTAGTCGGGTTTTAGTTTCAACTTTTACACGCAAAGTTTTCGAATGCTTTGTTCCTTCTACTAGCAGATAGGTTTATGTTCTTAGACTAAGAGATTCCAAACTAAATATTAATAGAATGTTACCAGTTACCACCTACGATGCGATTAGAAACAACTATATTGCACACATTTTAAACAGAGTTCTCGTTGTTACATTTTACGAAATGAAATTATCTTCTACGTTTACATTCGTTCTCATAACGTAGCGTCTTAAGAGGGCTCTCTCCGTCACTCGTTTCATACAATCGTAGTTCCAATTTCATTTGAATATTAAGCAACCGAAGTCCATGAAATTTTGCAGACATATTCTAGAAACTAATATGTATGTCTGTGGTTTTCCAGATTTCTGTTAAAATATTCGGTTTCAAAGTTACGCGGTCTTAAAAATTTTCATACAAATCTTTGAGCCCCTGTAATTTTAAAACTACATATTTTTAGAAAAATCTAAAACACCACAGACACAGATATTAGTTTCTAGAATATGTCTGCAAAATTTCATGGATTTTGGTTGCTAAATATTCAAATGAAATTGGAACTACGATTTTATGAAACGAGTGGAAACGAGTGACGGAGAGAGCCCTGTTAAAAGCATGTTTTATGTTACCCGTCAAGTTTTGTTAGCATACTGTCTTTATTGTTACAGATACACATTCGTCCAAGTTGGCCTAACTGCAGAGGCACATGACTCCGTATAGCAAAAGTTTATAACATCAAGCCACTGCCTTACTTAGGTAAGTTTTATTGCTCTTTTTTGTATAAAGATAATTTATTTTTGGATCCGAATAATATTAGAGACATACTTTTAGAACGCAACAAGACTCAGAAAATCACTCAAAGAGTTCTGGATTTTTAAGAAATCTAGTCACTGGCTGCTGAAATTGCGAGCTTAACTTATAATTGTGTAACATGACCTAACTTGGTGTCCTTTTTTGTGATTTCTGGGCATGGTAAATACTACGATTTGACTCTCTGACTTTCGTCGGATCACAACTTAGGTAATAGGTATATTGCGTGAAAGTATATTTCTACTATTTGTTAAGAATTTGTGAAAGAAAATCTCGTTTAAGGAATATCGAAACGTAATTTAAAATTATTATTTCTTTTAGTTTT
The DNA here is from genome assembly GCF_905333055.1 of Maniola jurtina. Classification (NCBI taxonomy): domain Eukaryota; kingdom Metazoa; phylum Arthropoda; class Insecta; order Lepidoptera; family Nymphalidae; genus Maniola; species Maniola jurtina. The sequence goes on from NC_060030.1 coordinate 11,344,189, forward strand.
TTGTCTTGCGTAAGCTATTTTAACTAATGTATGTATGACATATTTTGCTAACGAGCCCAATGTTATTTTTTGGAACATTTTTTAAACTATTAACTCTATTGTTGAGAGGTTAAAAAATATCCCAGAAAAAACAAAAACAGTCGCCACAAAATATTAAAAAATAGTGCGAGGTAACATTTCCAAGCATTACACAGCCTAGCAGGAATAAATCTTTTTAATACCGGCCTTAAACCGACATCAATCTTTGAAACGTGCATTGGACCCTAGCAATTTTTAGGGTTCCGTACCCAACGGGAGCCTAATACTTGCCTCTGCCGTTCATCTCTCTGTCCATTCATCTGTCTGTCTGTTAGCGAGGTGTATCTCGTGAACCGTAATATACCGAGAGTTGAAACTTTCACGGAATGTTTATTTATTTGTATTGCCGCTATAACCACAAATACTTAGTAAAAATAAAAAATGACCGCCATGAAAATTTTAAAATAAATAATAAGTGTTATCTTTTGTAAGATGGTACGGAACACTTCGTGTGCGAGTCCAGCTCGTACTTGACCGATTTTTTTCAATATACCAACACCTGGGAACCATTTGTGCGGTGTTCCTTCTAAGCTACGAATATTGTAAATGTTCCGCCATTTGTAGCGAGATTGAAAAACTGTTTTGTACAACTGCAACAGTTTGGTTCCGCTGTTCGCGTTTAAATCCAGTTTTACTGGTCTTTTCAGAGAGCCCTCTGAAAGCCATACGATGTTACAATATTGTCACGCTGAAAGATGTTGGAGTTTTCCGTTTTTTAGCTCCAAACGCGTCGATGTTTGGATTTATTCTTTTGTTCTATCATATAAATCTATTTTGATCGCGCAATGCTTTTATTGCACGCCTGAAAATTCTACGTAATATTCTCAAAGGTGTGTGAACTCTGCCAATCTGCACTTGGCCAACAACGGCTATGGCCTTAGACCCTTCTTTTTATTTCATTTCGAGATAGGCTTGTGTTGAAGACAATCAAGCTAAATAAAAATCAGTAATGAGGTCTAAGTTGGAGCGTGTCTGGAAGATGTCAATTTTCCCTTGCTTTGAAGGTATTTAGGTTATAATATGTGGCAGGAAACACGGACGTTCAATGGGCATTCCACACCTTAGCGGTTCGTATCAGAACCGTTAAGCAAAAACGTTTCGTATGAGTAGATTAGATGTGCTAACATTCAAAACTTCTCATCCGCATAGTGGTAAAGATTTTCTTGGGATTATTATTCCAAGAAAACTCCTACTCAAACCTGCATGCTCTAAGAGCTTAATCAGTTTGCATTTCCATCAATTTAGAAAAGGCATCATCATCCAACCAGGAATAGAACCTGTCACCTTTAAGGTCACTTAAGTACACCAGAGAGGTCGAAATATCTATAAGTCACAACCTATTTCCAACGACGACCTATCAATTAGAATCCAGTTACAAATACTCTCAAAGGGTTACCTAAATCAATTTCGAGCAAGTTTACTGCGTCGATGACACCCTGTCAAATGTGTCCACAAGCAAAATATGACCAATCATTTTTCAATGACACTCCCCTTTGGGCATTCTGAATGCTGAATGAGCGATGCATATTTTCCAATATGTCAATCCCACGTCTGACTGCGTTTAAATGACCAGGCGGGTACGCCTTGGCTCTATAGAAATATCCAATCATAATAATTATATTAAGTAAACAAATTTCAACGATCTCTACAGTAAATCATTGAGCTGATCTATTTTATGCAAGTAGATCGTCGTAGGGCATATGCTATGGCTGTATGATCGGGACATTATTATTATATATATTATTATTATTTTAGCCTACCTCTAAATTATTAATATTTTTTAATTTTATTAATTTTTAATGTATTTTTTCCTTTTTATTTTTTATCGGGACATAGCTGATCGGGACATACTACAGTCAACCTTTTTAGAGTTCAAAAGCTTATTCGGACATTTCTGTTCAACTTGTGTATAGGTACAAATAATACTAGGATAGTGGGATAGGGACTACGGCCATAAATTAAACTTTTATTGTTCGATTGTTTAGACCACGTCAAGGACCACAATATTTATTGGATAGGTACGTAATACGTATATCCATTATAAACTAAAATTCTATACAAAAAGGATGATTTGACAGTTATACGCTCTATGCCCCCTCTATTATCCTTTCTAAATTATTTATTGTTCTGTAATAAATGTTCTGTATGGATACCATTTAGTAAGTAACGACTGCACTAAATTACGAGTGCTTTGTTCCATTCAACTGCAAGATAGGACCAGAGGTCATTCAGTTATTCTCTTGAACTCGACGTTGTAGCAGCAATAAAATATCTTAAATGCTTTTAAGTAGCTATTTCAAAAAAAGAAATTGATAATAATAGTCGAATACTTTTAGACGCAGGTAGTACTAAAGTAGCTGTGAAGCTCATGATAGCCTAGTGGTTAGAACGTCCGCCTCCTAATCGGAGGTCGGAGGTTCGATCCCGGGCACGCACCACTAACTTTGCAGTTCTCCATATTCTCGAAGGTGTGTGAAGTCTGCCAATCCGCATTGGGCCAGCGTGGCAGACTATGGCCTAAACCCTTCTCATTCTGGGAGGAGACCCATACTCAGGAGTGAGGCGGAAATAGGTTGATCACACTTTCAGATTGAAAGAGAGGAAAAACGCCTTTGCTCAGATGACACTTACAGCTGGTAAATGTTTCTTGGTGACTTCTTTCAGTAAAAGCTGCTTTCCGAATCGGTGGTAGAATCCAGGACACAATCCCATAAGAGACACGAGTTGTTCTACCTTAAATAAGTTAATTTTGAATTTTAACAATCCATATCCATTATCCATACTAATATTATTAAAAGTGTATATTGATCCTTTTTACGGCTCAACCGCTCAACCAAGCTACGAACGACTAGTTTGGATACTTCAACTCCTTTGGTACCTCGATACTTTTTAATAGACTATCACTATTTATAATTTTTTTTTATTGTCTAGGTATATCACTAAATTATTAGACTAAATCCACGCGGACGAAGTTATGGGCATCCAATAGTAACTGACTTTTCTCTACCTCTGCGCTTCTCTCTTTCTCTCTGTGTCGTTTCCCTCATTGTGAAGGGTCGTGACCTTTCCATTTTTAGTATACTTACATAAAGCTAATCTTGGGATAATGATGCGGTGGGTCTCAATATCCCCTTCCACTTAGAACTCGAACTTGGACTATTTACAGTTGTCAGATATTTAGTGATTGTAGGTCACCCACAAATGCTTACTGACTTTGGTTAACGTTGCTTAACGACCGCATTCGATTGGTATACCTACATTATCACGACCCGGCCCAATGCCCCATAGAATACCAGTCTAAAATTTTACACAAAACAGACCATACAGCTATATAAAGTTTAAATTACAAAGTTTTATCTATGCAAAACTGCATAAAGTATACTTAGCTTGCATTAGTATTTTAATATTCTAAAGTAGCCATTTATTATTCTAAACCATTTGTTGCGGAGCAAAACAACAACTAGCTAACTAAATAAAATATGCAAGAGAGTAATGCCTACTTGAAATTTTGTTTCGCGCATTAGTAAAATTAGATTATGTAGAATTTACAGTTAGAAATTCCACCGAGCGGCTGTGTAAACTCTATGCGATCAGTTTCATTATCATACAAATTCCAGTCGAGCTCTATTACTTAGTAATTTTCGTTATTATGACTTATTTACACGGTGCGAGCTGCTGACCTAATATTAGAGTACTACTGAACTCGCATGCCCACTCTCTTCTCTACTACTTGCTCTACGTCCTGCCTATGTCTTATGTCATATAAGCAAGAATTCACTGAGCGAGTGACTAAGTCGAAATTTCGGAGCGTGTGGACTGGTTTGTGAGCTGTCGATCCCATATTAAAATATTTTATAGATCCGAATCTCAGCACTGTACTCCTACGAATGAGGTGTGAGTAAGTACTTACAGTTTTTGAAAACGAAATCCGATGTCGATTTCCGTACTCCTACAGTTAGCTCTCCTAGCGACAATTTTGTAAAATATAACCAACACACGTACTAATTAATAATAATAATTAATAATAATAATTAACACGTACTAAATAAATTAAAACGATGAGTTGTTGGTAAGGTTTTGCTCTTGAGTAATACCTAATATTGAAACTCTTGGAATCTATCAAAGCTTACCAGATGTGCGAACTCTGTTAGTGTAGTACTTAACTGACCAGACTAACTCGTACGTTGTAACTAAGCCATTATTTAGCCATTTCCCTGATTAAGGGTTTGCTACCTATGTGGCGGCGACAGCGTGGCAAATAGGTCGAACGTGGCCCGATGAATATGTATATGCGCCTAGTTTAATATTTGGGCATGGTATTTAGTAATCTAATATTGCTCTCGGAATATAGACTACACAAAACGTGCTCCTTATTTAAATGTGCTTTACACGAACGGATAAAATTGATGGTACACCTTTTTATCATATCTAAATATTTTAATTTCACTAGGAAATCGTAATGCAACCAAAAATACCTATAAAGCGCAATTAATCGAAATAATTTTAAATTAATCCTCTTCAATAATAATCCCTTACTTATTCATGTATCAATTACATTATAGCTTTAATATTTTATCCCCTGATATAAATGAGTGGACCACAAAATTAAATCTCTGTTTTAATATACAGAATTCTGTCAACTCCCAATGTAATTTTGTTATGTGGCATTGACTATTAAATGCATCGATGAGTGTCCGAATCAAACAGAATGTTGAATGATAAAATTTTATTGGTCATTCTTGCATCGTTTAACGTAATTGATGTGTTAGCAGTTTATAACGGAGTATTTTTTCATCAAACGAGCTGGATTCTATAAATTTTGCCGTTAAACATTTTAGATGTTCACTTTTTATGATCGTTTGCTAATTTGGTTGAAAATAGAATTTAGAACCTTGTAAGTTAAGTAATCGTTAGTTGTAAGGCAGTTATTTTTTGAGGCAAACTCGAAGCTGTCAAAACGTTGGTTATTTTATCTACACCATTATAAAAATAACAAGATAAAGTTGAAAACTAAAACTCGACTATTTTACTTTAATAATTGTTGGCGGATTATAGCAAAATAATTTTTAACTGTTTCTTGCTATTTTAATGTCGTCATTGTCGTAATTTATATTCATGAACTCACAATTTTCTCCTCTTTCATTTAACATCCCACCGATACAAAAACAAAAAAAAATTTTTTGGAGACCCACACTTATTTATATTTGATGTAACATCCGTTAGGTAATTTTTTTTCGTATATAGGACGGCTAATTTCGGGACGTCCAATAAAAGAAGAGAAAATTCTGAGTTCATGAATATAAATGTACCTACTTACTACAACATTAAAATCTACCAAGCAACTGAAAAACAATTTTACTATAAGATTTCAGCGATTATTAAAACTAAAACTCGACTACGATAGTCGAGTTTTAGTTTTCAACTTTATCTTGTTATTTTTATAATGGTGTAGATAAAATAACCAACGTTTTGACAGCTTCGAGTTTGCCTCAAAAAATAACTGCCTTACAACTAACGATTACTTAACTTACAAGGTTCTAAATTCTATTTTCAACCAAATTAGCAAACGATCATAAAAAGTGAACATCTAAAATGTTTAACGGCAAAATTTATAGAATCCAGCTCGTTTGATGAAAAAATACTCCGTTATAAACTGCTAACACATCAATTACGTTAAACGATGCAAGAATGACCAATAAAATTTTATCATTCAACATTCTGTTTGATTCGGACACTCATCGATGCATTTAATAGTCAATGCCACATAACAAAATTACATTGGGAGTTGACAGAATTCTGTATATTAAAACAGAGATTTAATTTTGTGGTCCACTCATTTATATCAGGGGATAAAATATTAAAGCTATAATGTAATTGATACATGAATAAGTAAGGGATTATTATTGAAGAGGATTAATTTAAAATTATTTCGATTAATTGCGCTTTATAGGTATTTTTGGTTGCATTACGATTTCCTAGTGAAATTAAAATATTTAGATATGATAAAAAGGTGTACCATCAATTTTATCCGTTCGTGTAAAGCACATTTAAATAAGGAGCACGTTTTGTGTAGTCTATATTCCGAGAGCAATATTAGATTACTAAATACCATGCCCAAATATTAAACTAGGCGCATATACATATTCATCGGGCCACGTTCGACCTATTTGCCACGCTGTCGCCGCCACATAGGTAGCAAACCCTTAATCAGGGAAATGGCTAAATAATGGCTTAGTTACAACGTACGAGTTAGTCTGGTCAGTTAAGTACTACACTAACAGAGTTCGCACATCTGGTAAGCTTTGATAGATTCCAAGAGTTTCAATATTAGGTATTACTCAAGAGCAAAACCTTACCAACAACTCATCGTTTTAATTTATTTAGTACGTGTTAATTATTATTATTAATTATTATTATTAATTAGTACGTGTGTTGGTTATATTTTACAAAATTGTCGCTAGGAGAGCTAACTGTAGGAGTACGGAAATCGACATCGGATTTCGTTTTCAAAAACTGTAAGTACTTACTCACACCTCATTCGTAGGAGTACAGTGCTGAGATTCGGATCTATAAAATATTTTAATATGGGATCGACAGCTCACAAACCAGTCCACACGCTCCGAAATTTCGACTTAGTCACTCGCTCAGTGAATTCTTGCTTATATGACATAAGACATAGGCAGGACGTAGAGCAAGTAGTAGAGAAGAGAGTGGGCATGCGAGTTCAGTAGTACTCTAATATTAGGTCAGCAGCTCGCACCGTGTAAATAAGTCATAATAACGAAAATTACTAAGTAATAGAGCTCGACTGGAATTTGTATGATAATGAAACTGATCGCATAGAGTTTACACAGCCGCTCGGTGGAATTTCTAACTGTAAATTCTACATAATCTAATTTTACTAATGCGCGAAACAAAATTTCAAGTAGGCATTACTCTCTTGCATATTTTATTTAGTTAGCTAGTTGTTGTTTTGCTCCGCAACAAATGGTTTAGAATAATAAATGGCTACTTTAGAATATTAAAATACTAATGCAAGCTAAGTATACTTTATGCAGTTTTGCATAGATAAAACTTTGTAATTTAAACTTTATATAGCTGTATGGTCTGTTTTGTGTAAAATTTTAGACTGGTATTCTATGGGGCATTGGGCCGGGTCGTGATAATGTAGGTATACCAATCGAATGCGGTCGTTAAGCAACGTTAACCAAAGTCAGTAAGCATTTGTGGGTGACCTACAATCACTAAATATCTGACAACTGTAAATAGTCCAAGTTCGAGTTCTAAGTGGAAGGGGATATTGAGACCCACCGCATCATTATCCCAAGATTAGCTTTATGTAAGTATACTAAAAATGGAAAGGTCACGACCCTTCACAATGAGGGAAACGACACAGAGAGAAAGAGAGAAGCGCAGAGGTAGAGAAAAGTCAGTTACTATTGGATGCCCATAACTTCGTCCGCGTGGATTTAGTCTAATAATTTAGTGATATACCTAGACAATAAAAAAAAATTATAAATAGTGATAGTCTATTAAAAAGTATCGAGGTACCAAAGGAGTTGAAGTATCCAAACTAGTCGTTCGTAGCTTGGTTGAGCGGTTGAGCCGTAAAAAGGATCAATATACACTTTTAATAATATTAGTATGGATAATGGATATGGATTGTTAAAATTCAAAATTAACTTATTTAAGGTAGAACAACTCGTGTCTCTTATGGGATTGTGTCCTGGATTCTACCACCGATTCGGAAAGCAGCTTTTACTGAAAGAAGTCACCAAGAAACATTTACCAGCTGTAAGTGTCATCTGAGCAAAGGCGTTTTTCCTCTCTTTCAATCTGAAAGTGTGATCAACCTATTTCCGCCTCACTCCTGAGTATGGGTCTCCTCCCAGAATGAGAAGGGTTTAGGCCATAGTCTGCCACGCTGGCCCAATGCGGATTGGCAGACTTCACACACCTTCGAGAATATGGAGAACTGCAAAGTTAGTGGTGCGTGCCCGGGATCGAACCTCCGACCTCCGATTAGGAGGCGGACGTTCTAACCACTAGGCTATCATGAGCTTCACAGCTACTTTAGTACTACCTGCGTCTAAAAGTATTCGACTATTATTATCAATTTCTTTTTTTGAAATAGCTACTTAAAAGCATTTAAGATATTTTATTGCTGCTACAACGTCGAGTTCAAGAGAATAACTGAATGACCTCTGGTCCTATCTTGCAGTTGAATGGAACAAAGCACTCGTAATTTAGTGCAGTCGTTACTTACTAAATGGTATCCATACAGAACATTTATTACAGAACAATAAATAATTTAGAAAGGATAATAGAGGGGGCATAGAGCGTATAACTGTCAAATCATCCTTTTTGTATAGAATTTTAGTTTATAATGGATATACGTATTACGTACCTATCCAATAAATATTGTGGTCCTTGACGTGGTCTAAACAATCGAACAATAAAAGTTTAATTTATGGCCGTAGTCCCTATCCCACTATCCTAGTATTATTTGTACCTATACACAAGTTGAACAGAAATGTCCGAATAAGCTTTTGAACTCTAAAAAGGTTGACTGTAGTATGTCCCGATCAGCTATGTCCCGATAAAAAATAAAAAGGAAAAAATACATTAAAAATTAATAAAATTAAAAAATATTAATAATTTAGAGGTAGGCTAAAATAATAATAATATATATAATAATAATGTCCCGATCATACAGCCATAGCATATGCCCTACGACGATCTACTTGCATAAAATAGATCAGCTCAATGATTTACTGTAGAGATCGTTGAAATTTGTTTACTTAATATAATTATTATGATTGGATATTTCTATAGAGCCAAGGCGTACCCGCCTGGTCATTTAAACGCAGTCAGACGTGGGATTGACATATTGGAAAATATGCATCGCTCATTCAGCATTCAGAATGCCCAAAGGGGAGTGTCATTGAAAAATGATTGGTCATATTTTGCTTGTGGACACATTTGACAGGGTGTCATCGACGCAGTAAACTTGCTCGAAATTGATTTAGGTAACCCTTTGAGAGTATTTGTAACTGGATTCTAATTGATAGGTCGTCGTTGGAAATAGGTTGTGACTTATAGATATTTCGACCTCTCTGGTGTACTTAAGTGACCTTAAAGGTGACAGGTTCTATTCCTGGTTGGATGATGATGCCTTTTCTAAATTGATGGAAATGCAAACTGATTAAGCTCTTAGAGCATGCAGGTTTGAGTAGGAGTTTTCTTGGAATAATAATCCCAAGAAAATCTTTACCACTATGCGGATGAGAAGTTTTGAATGTTAGCACATCTAATCTACTCATACGAAACGTTTTTGCTTAACGGTTCTGATACGAACCGCTAAGGTGTGGAATGCCCATTGAACGTCCGTGTTTCCTGCCACATATTATAACCTAAATACCTTCAAAGCAAGGGAAAATTGACATCTTCCAGACACGCTCCAACTTAGACCTCATTACTGATTTTTATTTAGCTTGATTGTCTTCAACACAAGCCTATCTCGAAATGAAATAAAAAGAAGGGTCTAAGGCCATAGCCGTTGTTGGCCAAGTGCAGATTGGCAGAGTTCACACACCTTTGAGAATATTACGTAGAATTTTCAGGCGTGCAATAAAAGCATTGCGCGATCAAAATAGATTTATATGATAGAACAAAAGAATAAATCCAAACATCGACGCGTTTGGAGCTAAAAAACGGAAAACTCCAACATCTTTCAGCGTGACAATATTGTAACATCGTATGGCTTTCAGAGGGCTCTCTGAAAAGACCAGTAAAACTGGATTTAAACGCGAACAGCGGAACCAAACTGTTGCAGTTGTACAAAACAGTTTTTCAATCTCGCTACAAATGGCGGAACATTTACAATATTCGTAGCTTAGAAGGAACACCGCACAAATGGTTCCCAGGTGTTGGTATATTGAAAAAAATCGGTCAAGTACGAGCTGGACTCGCACACGAAGTGTTCCGTACCATCTTACAAAAGATAACACTTATTATTTATTTTAAAATTTTCATGGCGGTCATTTTTTATTTTTACTAAGTATTTGTGGTTATAGCGGCAATACAAATAAATAAACATTCCGTGAAAGTTTCAACTCTCGGTATATTACGGTTCACGAGATACACCTCGCTAACAGACAGACAGATGAATGGACAGAGAGATGAACGGCAGAGGCAAGTATTAGGCTCCCGTTGGGTACGGAACCCTAAAAATTGCTAGGGTCCAATGCACGTTTCAAAGATTGATGTCGGTTTAAGGCCGGTATTAAAAAGATTTATTCCTGCTAGGCTGTGTAATGCTTGGAAATGTTACCTCGCACTATTTTTTAATATTTTGTGGCGACTGTTTTTGTTTTTTCTGGGATATTTTTTAACCTCTCAACAATAGAGTTAATAGTTTAAAAAATGTTCCAAAAAATAACATTGGGCTCGTTAGCAAAATATGTCATACATACATTAGTTAAAATAGCTTACGCAAGACAAAAAACTAAAAGAAATAATAATTTTAAATTACGTTTCGATATTCCTTAAACGAGATTTTCTTTCACAAATTCTTAACAAATAGTAGAAATATACTTTCACGCAATATACCTATTACCTAAGTTGTGATCCGACGAAAGTCAGAGAGTCAAATCGTAGTATTTACCATGCCCAGAAATCACAAAAAAGGACACCAAGTTAGGTCATGTTACACAATTATAAGTTAAGCTCGCAATTTCAGCAGCCAGTGACTAGATTTCTTAAAAATCCAGAACTCTTTGAGTGATTTTCTGAGTCTTGTTGCGTTCTAAAAGTATGTCTCTAATATTATTCGGATCCAAAAATAAATTATCTTTATACAAAAAAGAGCAATAAAACTTACCTAAGTAAGGCAGTGGCTTGATGTTATAAACTTTTGCTATACGGAGTCATGTGCCTCTGCAGTTAGGCCAACTTGGACGAATGTGTATCTGTAACAATAAAGACAGTATGCTAACAAAACTTGACGGGTAACATAAAACATGCTTTTAACAGGGCTCTCTCCGTCACTCGTTTCCACTCGTTTCATAAAATCGTAGTTCCAATTTCATTTGAATATTTAGCAACCAAAATCCATGAAATTTTGCAGACATATTCTAGAAACTAATATCTGTGTCTGTGGTGTTTTAGATTTTTCTAAAAATATGTAGTTTTAAAATTACAGGGGCTCAAAGATTTGTATGAAAATTTTTAAGACCGCGTAACTTTGAAACCGAATATTTTAACAGAAATCTGGAAAACCACAGACATACATATTAGTTTCTAGAATATGTCTGCAAAATTTCATGGACTTCGGTTGCTTAATATTCAAATGAAATTGGAACTACGATTGTATGAAACGAGTGACGGAGAGAGCCCTCTTAAGACGCTACGTTATGAGAACGAATGTAAACGTAGAAGATAATTTCATTTCGTAAAATGTAACAACGAGAACTCTGTTTAAAATGTGTGCAATATAGTTGTTTCTAATCGCATCGTAGGTGGTAACTGGTAACATTCTATTAATATTTAGTTTGGAATCTCTTATGCGTTTACATCGCATTGTGTAAACAGCAGTCATCCGATATCCGATACACAAATAATTTATGTATGTACTGGTTTCTTCATTTTCACTGCCTCAACAATTATTTACCGACAGCAATCGTATCGCAACCACAAAATTGTCGTAGTTGAAAAATTATACCTTATTGGTACAGTCGGATACCTAATTAGAAATAAAATTATTTTGTGTACAAGTGCACTCCATTACTCTAAGCTCCTATTACTAAACCCATGCTCAACTATGATACATAATATTGCTATTTGCTATTTACCATCAGACTTGCAAACGAGCAGGTCACCTAATGTTAAGTGATTACCACCTCTTATGAACATTTGCAGTACCAGAGGAACCACCAACGCGTTGCCGGCCTTATATCAAAACTAACCAAAACTTTAGCTTTATACAAAGCTTTTACCAAAATCCTTGCAACCTTTCATAAAAATGCGGAATAGGTAGCTAACCAGATTTCCCAGGCTATCTTATCAAAATATTCGGCGATGATTAATAATGGATGTACCCCATCATATTTATTATCTATTTGGGCAGCGTTACAGCTCTTATAATGACTCGATAAAGGATTCTCACGTTTAAGACCCATAAAGCAGACCTTCATAAACAAGCAGTATTACTTTATGGATCTACGTAATTCATGATCCCTTTTACTTCTTCTAAGTTATATCAAAGGTTACTGGGTATGCCGACGCTGCAATGTTTCTGTTCATCATGAAAATAAACTCTCAGAATCGTTGTTTATGTCTATAAAAAGGGTTTTGTTGTTACGAAAACTGAAAATCATAAAAAATGTAATGGTAAATTAACTTTTGTTAGATTATAAACATCTGAACTTTGCCTATGAAGCAGATTGTGCAAGCAACCATTTTCTTTTACCTCTTATGAAGAGTAGCGCCGCGGAACACTCTTAACAGGGCTCTCTCCGTCACTCGTTTCCACTCGTTTCATACAATCGTAGTTCCAATTTCATTTGAATATTAAGCAACCAAAGTCCATGAAATTTTGCAGACATATTCTAGAAACTAATATCTGTGTCTGTGGTGTTTTAGATTTTTCTAAAAATATGCAGTTTTATAATTACAGGGGCTCCAAGATTTGTATGAAAATTTTAAGACCGCGTAACTTTGAAACCGAATATTTTAACAGAAATCTGGAAAACCACAGACATAGATATTAGTTTCTAGAATATGTCTGCAAAATTTCATGGACTTAGGTTGCTTAGTATTCAAATGAAATTGGAACTACGATTGTATGAAACGAGTGGAAACGAGTGACGGAGAGAGCCCTCTTAAAGGTCTACAAGTATCTATAGGTACAAATCATTGTATTGACCTGTGACCAAATGTAAATGAGCACGTTTAAGTAACTAAAGTTTTATTTATCTTTGTCGTGTAAGTTTTTTTTACAAAACAAATTGCCCTGTGTACCCAACTGTAGCGATATTTACTTTTTTTTTAATTACATCAAACACTAGATTATGCCTGCGACTACGACCGCGTGGATTTAGGTGTTTTAAATAGAAAGAGAACTTTTGAATTTCCGGTATAAAAAGTAGCCTACTTTCGAATCTGAGTTGGAAACTATGTCAAAATGCGCGAGAAAAGGTAAACAGACAGACAGACACACTTTTGTATCTATAAAATGAAATGGTAAGGACTCCAAGTCCTCTAAGTCGGTGAGAGTAAAATCGAACTCTAATAAAAAATATATAACACGTTCACACCATAAAGATATTGTATTGCCAATACAAACATTTATCACGAACCAGAACACGAAGCTCGGATTTTTTGACGTAATAGCGCCCAGTATTGAAAAATGAAAACTAAGCGGAACTGGAAAATAAAATTCTAGTATCAAACTTGAAAACTATAGAATTGCGTTTGCGTCGTGTAAAAGCCAAATGGCGCCCGCATTCGTACGGAGCGATAAAAGTTTGTCAAGTCCGGTCGAAAAACAAAACGCGTAGAAAACTTTCCTCTGGGGCCCTGACACAGGTGTTTCGGCCAACTGTCGTCCTCTAATCAAGTAGAAATATTTGCTTGGACGGTTCGGCGAATTTGAATCGGACCGAATTCAAACATGCTATTCTGACGTGCAGCTTCGCTTTCAACGCTGACGCAGCGATAAACTACATGACAATTATCAGTTATTCCAGCGTTTGCTCGGTATTATTAAATTAAGCAATTAGCGACTTATCGCATAGAACAATTTGCTCTATTTTTGTTTCTTATGGAAATTCTAAAACTGTTTGTGCTAAAAATTGATGCAGCCGGTGAAAAGACAAATTAATTATTTCTATTCCTGTAACCATAATATTGTATTATTGTTATATATTATAACGAAATATCTCAACTACACCAATATAAATGAGTGCTTCTGCATGGTGCAATATGTCCTTCTTATATGCTTTTTTTATTATGTACTTCGACGGCGAAGTCGACAACGAGCATAGCGTTTTATAAAATAACTCACATGGTTCTCTTATTTACATCAATGCGACCCACCCTAGGAATTTGAATCACTCACAATCGGTGGCTTCGATAAAAGGCGCAGACCTATTCTATTTATCCAACAGGTCCCAGCCTGAGATCCCAGCTAAAAACATTTTTCTACTAAACTTTTTCGAAGACCTTTTAACATTAAGAGATTAAATTCCCTTAGCTAGTTATCAATTAGATAATTAAGTACCTACCTAATATAAGAAAGTTAAAAAAAGGTTAATATACTCCCAAAATAATAAACCGAAGTACAGTCACTTGATAGAGTTACTTGCAACGTTGACCGTACTTACGTATTAATATGCACTATGAAAGTACACTACCATGCCAGGTTACGTGTGTATGAAATCCTCTAAGTCTTCTATGCGTGAGTTTAAAGTAAAAGTAGGTATTTTATCTTCATAATATGCGCAGGCTACACAAGTGCACAAGGCATTAGGTTATTAATAGGAGGACACCTAATTACCAAAATATTCCGTCATAGGTGTTTATTTATAGGTCTGAAAAAAGCACTAATCGCACTGTTTTTGCAACGCTAGCAAATCGTGAGAAAGTGTTCTCGCAGGTTATGCTTGGGCTTGTATAAGAATTTGATGAAGTTTTTTCCAATAGATAGGCACTTGAAGAAGATTCGTTAACTAACGATGAATAGAGGACCAATAGAACGCTCTCCAGATGGTGGTGCTCCCCAAAACTTTGCCTCCTCTAAAGTCAAAAAGCATAATTATAGAAGACCCAACCTCGTACAGATACAAGTGTTCTGTAGCTCTTTAATCAAGTTGAAACGTTTGCTTGAACGATTTCATGAATTCAAATCAGACTAAACCAACCCAGAGTCTCTTATTCACCTGAACACTGCTCACCCTACGGAATTTGAATCAATCACAATCGACGAGGCACCAGGAAAAAGCCCGTCTATTCTACTTTTCCGCACAATTCAACCTATAAACATTATTATACAGAATTTTTACCGGTTTTCATATTTGACAACCTTGCTGGCCCCAGAGGTTTCCATTTCTACAACAGATTTATGAATTATTATTTATTTA
Source organism: Maniola jurtina (assembly GCF_905333055.1). Lineage (NCBI taxonomy): Eukaryota > Metazoa > Arthropoda > Insecta > Lepidoptera > Nymphalidae > Maniola > Maniola jurtina. The sequence goes on from NC_060030.1 coordinate 11,359,407, forward strand.
TTTTTACCTAAGTTCTGTAAATCGTACGTCTCTGGTATATAGGTTTTGATTATCTCATGATCTTTTTATAGCGTTAAACTTTGAACTTGTATTTTTAAGCTTTAAATGAACTTATTAGTATATCTTAATCATCATCATCATCATTGCATGCTCCCTTTGAAACGAAGTTTTGAAGTCATCCTGCAAAAAGTTTCTCTATCTAAAGCCGCCTCTTTTACCTACGGGTAAATTAATCCTATCCACTCTCTTGTAGATATCAACCAGGAGCATTTTTACCTGTAATTCTTCCAACACTAACCTTTGGAAAAAGAATTGAGCTCCTCTCTGTAAATGTCCAATTATACCTTAATATTTGCTTTTTATTTCAACTTGATAATAATCAACGCATTTCTGAGAACAAGAGCCTTAAAAAGTTAACACAGAAAAGTTATAAGTATGAATAATTGTAGCTACTTAACAAACGAAAGATAAAAAAAAACAGTGGGAGAAAAGAGTGATCGAAAATCCTACAGCCAATTTAACAATCTCCAGTTAAATTAATGACGGTCGAAGCTATGTCTTATCTAAGAGAAAGCGGTTGGGTTGCACGCGTACTGCGGAACACGCACTGATGCAAAGATTATAGTCCTTGTTCTAAGAAAAGCCTGTTTTCAAAATATACCACGGAGACTAGATATAGCGATATGCGACAGCTGTATACGCTATTCTTGTATTTGTTCAGTAGTTTATAGAGCGATTATGAAAATTGTCCCTTGCTTTCCTTTCATCGTAGACTGCATCATCACTTAGCATCAAGCTCTATCAAGCGTTGATTTGTTAACCTCCGACCCAAAAAGAGGGGGTATTATAAGTTTGACGTGTGTATCTCTGTATCTGTCTGTAGCATCGTAGCTCTTAAACTAATGTACCGATTTTGATTTAGTTTTTTTTTGTTTGAAAGGTGGCTTGATCGAGGGTGTTCTTAGCTATAATCCAAAAAAATCGGTTCAGCCGTTTGAAAATTATCATCTCTTTTCTAGTTACCGTAATCTTCACTTGTCGGGGGTGTTATAAATTTTTAATTTACACTTGTTAACAAAAACAGTCAACTTGATATAAAAATATATTAATTACTTAGGTACTCCAAAATACTTAATATTTACAAATGCGGAATGTGTTACATTACCTTTTAAAGGCCCCATGCATTTAACCGATTTTGACGGGTTCAGAGATAGCTTGCACCCGAAAACTGACATGATTACTTTTAAACCCCTACAAATCCCCAAAAAAATCGAAATCCACGCGGATGAAGTTGCGGGCACCTTTTATTTTACACTTTATTTATAAAAAATTAATTAACAGATTTAGTGCGCTAGAGTCAGCAACGTGGCGACTATATATTATATTCGTTTAAGGGGTATTTATCTTTGTCTCTGAAACTAGAGTTCGCGGTCTCTTGTATCGGTCACGCCCTACGCTCGGTTAAACGAAGCTCGTTACCTCATACATCCGAATAAGCTTTTTGACATTCCGCTAAAGGGTTCATTTCTGTTGATTAATGTTGTAATTCGGGCGCTTGGGAGCACAAAAAAGAAACTAGAAGCGTTTATACGGCGACGGCTCGTGAGCGAAAGAAAAATGAGGGAATTTATCAGAAAGAGTGTATCGTTGCGGATCGATCAGTATCTATACTCTATATAAATTTTAGTTGTAAGATACTACTGATATGCCACTCAACGAAAAGCTGCTTCATAATATTATTACTTTGTGTAAAAAACAGTGGGTTTTATGAGTTTTCTTGGCCGACAATGGACAAAAATTATTATTATTCTATGACGCGATTCATATTTAAAAAAAACTAGCGATCAACCACGGCTTCGCTCCCGTGGGAGTTTCAAAAACTCCAGCCTACTTCCTTGTATACATTATAACTATAAAGGGAACACTGGCACACCAGTGCAAGATCCATGTTGGCCCAGTGACGTCATTTGACCCTAGCACCAGACGGCTAGTGGTCGTTTTTTTTCTTGTCAGACTATCTCTGACTCTCTTGTCATTGTGATATACCTATAGGAAGCAACAGGACAAAAGTTCCAAAACAAAAAGTCCCTAGTGAGATGTTACACTTCTTTAGACGTGTCATTGAAAGCCTTTGAGCATACAGCATAAGCACTTTAGGATCAATATTGGATGGAAAATTCGAAAAACGGACTGTAAATATTTAACGTTTCTAACCCAGATTAATGGGAATTGCTTCTTTTGCATAAATACGCTGCGACTGATACCTATATCAGCGTCTATCATGAATATTTTAACTCTTTACGAGTATGTCTTTATACTTTACATTTTAACTTCATCATCGTAATTTTAGGTATGCTCGCGGTCTGATTAATTTAATAATATTATTAAAACCTAAGTATTTCAAAGAACCACGGACAAAGTTTATCATAGAATACTCAAAGAACTTTTTGTGTATTTTAAATTGCAAAGTTATTATTCATCAAAGTATATTTAGTTCAAAATTATTTAAAACCAACTTAATTTTATATAGAAAAATACTACTCATTACTTCACTAGGGGTTTATAACTTAATATAGCACAACTTCACTAGCTTGGTATTTTTCTTAGGAACATTCCAACGAAAGTAAAGATTTTTTTTTAATTTTTGTAGATTTTCGTAAAACGGAAACAGTCAGGAAAAAATTCAATTAGTTTACGCCACGATGTCGAAGTTAGCACAGGCTAGAGAGCTTGAAAATATTGTACAATGCACTCAAAACTACGTCTCACTAAAATCATATTTAAGCATTAACGAAGTTAACACAAAGCTATGCCTGCCACAAAGCAAGCGTCAACCAAGCAAGTCTAGCTCATTAGCGCCGAGAATTTCCTTTAACACGAAAAAAAGCGCAGATTAATTCGAGTTTTCTCTAATTTTTCCATAGCGTTAACGAGGTAACTGTGTACGTAACAAAGTTGCGATGACTGTGCCGGTAGTTTACAGTCTGCGCCGTCGTTAATTTTCTTTTCAAACTCTTTAAATTCTCCATCGCTCAAGATTCGCGAGTCAAAACGCTTTGAAATTTTTCCATAGCAGCAACTTCGTGATTTTACAGTTGCACCTCTGGTTTGAGATTTCAGTTGATACACAGTAATTGCCTTGTATCTCGTGATTAAATCTCCTTCCATTAAGCATTAATGCTTTCAACACGACAATTCTATGCGCAACTGCATGCGGTTCAGATAGTGCTTTTTAATGGTGATTATTTTGCAAAGATAAAACGATGTTTACTTTATTTGTAATTTATTCTAAGATACTAATAAAACTATTCTTATCTTTTGCAAATCAATTTTCCTGTCACTTAATACCAATCTGTTACCGAAGAGAAAAATATGTAAGCTACTTAATATATAGATATAAGGCAGATTGGATAACTACTGACAAAAATGATGATTAAGATTTTTTTTTTTGATAATAAATAACGTTTGATAATCATATTTTGTATAGCAATAACCTAGTAACAATTTCTCGACATATTCCGCAAATCGTGACTACTATAATTCCGATCGTACAATAATTTTCTACTTCTATTACAACCCGGTTTCGAATTTATTGCCACTTACTGCTCTGTATCTGTGAAGTTAATCTCTTTACTGGCCGTATTCTTACAGATTTGTCAAGACTGGTTATTATCTGTACAGAGAGGCGTTAAGGACGCGTGGGTAGATTTATTTAAGGGACATCTCCAGAGAATCTATACAGACATTCACTTGGAATGTTTTACAATATACTTATCTTAACTTGTATTTACACTTTACGGTGATTCCGAGTTTTATGGCCACACAAAATTGAGCTTGGAATACTAATTAATATTTTTTCTTGGAATAAGCAAGTGCTTGACTATAATAAAAGATTGGAATGGTAAATATAAGCATATTAAAGAAAAAACTTGAAATCTGTACATCTCTATAAAGCAATGCCTACTTATAGGTACTTATCTAACTAGGTAGGTACTTGTAAAATAAGTGTTGAAATAATAACGACGGTATAATACCAGAATACAATATCAGAAGCCTGAGCTGAATCTAGATTCGTTTTTCGATGAGATCATCTCATCTAAACTTTTCTATGTTTGTTCAGAAACTTTGACGTAACTTTTTTAATTAATGATATAGTTATTATCAAAGACATAACTTCTTTTTATGATATAGGTAGTTATTACTGTCAAAAGCACAGTCCACTTTCAGTTTTAGATTCTTTATTTTACGAGTTTAACTTTTGAAATACGGCGCAAATAAATCTAACTTTGTACACGAATAAATAAAACAAACGTTGTGTGATCTGAATGAGTCAAAACATAAGATTTTATTCTAAGAAAACGAAATGAAACTCTCGACGACATTCCAAGAAAAGCTCTTAGGAGCTACTTACTGCAACTTTTATAATTATGTTCCTGTATTAACAATTGTTATTTGTTTAAGTTATACTCTTACCTTGTATTATGTGAAGCACATACTATGTACCTGTGACTGTGTAGCAAAACTTTGAATGAGCTGGTATAATGGTATGTAATTGTTTATTTGCCTCTGTTCGGGTTTACAGACCTTGATCTCTATGAACTATGAGGGATGAAAAAGTTTTGAACGTTTCAGCCACCATGCCCTCCTCCAAAAAATAGGTATAGTGTGATTATACTAAATAATTACTTAGTACATTCTAAATCGTATTATTTTATAGTCTAAAATATTATTTCTATATCAGAAAGAGCGGTTTTGAATATTTGGAATTCCTAAAACTACCTATTTATCCGAAAGTAAATTCAAATATGCGATGACGTTGCGCAATAAGTACAAAACACGTATTATACAATATTATTATTATTAAAATTAAGGATCTAAGCCTGGGATAAACCAAAGATTCCTCAACTTTAATGTGGATATTAAATGTAATATTTATGGTAGAGCCTGAAGGTGTGACGACTGTAATTTGATGCAATGGACGTAATTATCTTGAATATAGCTTCCAATAAAAACAGTATGTAATTTGATCCTTACGGTCTGACCGTTTAGATTCATAGGCCTGATGGTGGCGATTATATTTGTTTTATTAAAATCTTGAAATTAAATTTAAATTAGGCATCTTTAATTTACCTTCTATTTGTGGATTTACCTACTATAGATAGGTATATTTGTATTTTACTGTAACTGAATTTGAATTATTCAAATTCGGTTACAGTTAGTAGGTACATTTTTCAAAGGTTAAAAAAATTAATTGGTACGTAATATTACATCACGAATCACCCAAGGGATGATCTTTAAATAAAGATTTTTTTTTAAATAAGGAATAAAACCCTGTTTCTATATTTGTCTATGAAAATATTGCAAGACAATGAAGACATTTCAATTGTATAGCTCTGTAAGTATAAGGCTTTACTATACGTGTTACAACTACACATACCAACGACTTAGAACTAGAAGTCGTACCCTCCTTTAATTATGTTCAAGTACTAGTACAGACTGGAATAAACGATAATAATAGTGTAATGCGATGTAGAAAAGTGATATAAGTGAGCGACCCCACCTTGCGCGGCGCACGCGATACGGGTTTGTGTACAATCGAGTATAAAAGTGTCATAATTTCTTCTAAACATACGAATTATCATATAAGTAAGATTATGTTGCTAAACAGAGCCTCGATAGCTCAACGGTTGAGAAGCGGACTGAATTCCGAAAGGTCGGTGGTTCAAACCCCACCCGTTGCACTATTGTCGTACCCACTCCTGGCACAAGCTTTATTGATATTGATCATGATTAGCATGGCTAATATTCGATTCTTTAAAAAAAAAGTATTCTGTTATTTTCACAATTATGCCCTTTTTAAACCTATTTCTCTCTCTCCCTTTGGCTTGCATTGCTAAAGGATTTGACTCCTTTTCATATAATGATAGAAGTTACCTTGGGATAGGTAATAATGTGGTGGGTACTGGATTCCCAGATTCTTCCACAACTCGACTAAGAGAACGAGATATCTACTCATATATGTTTTAAAATTATTATCAGATGTAAATGATATTAACCGGGAACGAAGACATGACGTGCTTTTCGAGACATGGAGAAAATAAAACGACCAAATTTGGATCTTCAAAGTCCATCACCCATCCATTTACCAACTTGGGTCAACGTTGCTTACAACTAGGCCACACATCCCTCGAATTCAAACCAATCACATGGGTCTCATTATATAAACTTACGATACAAATTTTAACCCCTAATTAAAATCCCTTAGCGTGTGTGGAAACGTGCGTGTTGCACGTGTCACTACTCACAAAGAAAGTCAAGGCTTGTTTCATATTTTTTTCTCAACATAAACAATGTTTTACTCAAGGTTATTAGGTAACATGTAATCAAATATATTCGAATATTAATTTATATTATTCTGTTGATAAGTTAGGGCAAACATAAAAGTTTTATACCGCTTTTAAAAGAGTTACTAAAGAAACGGCGATCCACGATGCGATATATACCAAAGGGTCTTTTATTGTTCACGTAACCTAGAAAGAGAGGAAAAGGCAGCTGTTAAAAAAAAAGATTTACTATCCAAGAAGCGGGTCAGTAATGAGGTTAGGAGTTTATACCCGCTAAAAACGCTGAATGAGAGAACGGCAAATAAACCAGTCGATTTATATTTTTCTTTGTCTTGCCGCCAAAGTGAATACCCAAAATGCGACTGCTATACATACATAATATTATAAATACCTATTTCAGATTTGAACTAAAGTACATAGGTGTTACATTTTCGAGATTTGTTGTTGGCTTTGTTGTACGTTTATGTGACAAAAAAAGTGAACTATATTTTGCACGATCTGGTAACGGACCGTCATTTATGAAGCATGCTCTTAGGTGTCGAAAGGTACGATACCACGCGTCCATAATATCTATGTGGTCTGTATTGCTACAAGTATATAATGTTACACACACGAACGTACTTTATCTTCACTTTTTAAAATACAATTGTATGTGCGCCTTTCTGTAGTTTTACAAATGTATTTAAGTATTTACGATAGGTTATAAAAAAATCCTCCGTCCATTCTTACAGTTCTTGTCGCTTGACAAGATGTATGTTAACCAAACTATTTTCCTAAATGACTTTTGTAATTTTTTTAACGTAATATACATACAATATTCCTCAAATTCCAAAATCATTCGACAGTAAGTAGTAAGATATAAGATCTATAATTATAATCATTGTTATCGTGTACATGTATGAATATTTTGTATGCGATATTACTTAATTTAAAATCATTATAAAATACAAGAGGACGACCGTATGTCGTAACGGCGTTTATAGGTGAAAAAATATGCAAACCATGCGGTTAATTTCTAACCCTAAAGGGGTAAACCCTCTATAAATTAGATAACCACCTGTTATAAAACCGCCCTGTGTTGGAATAACCACCCTAACTTATAATCGTGGAAAAAATATTCCACCCAACCGCTCATATTATAACGAGGTATTTATTGTTCTTATCAAACTATATATGTACTATCATAGTATTATTATTAATTATTATAGTAGGTATTTCAACCTCGCACATTACCGAATTGAAACCCATTTTTTTCTTTTGACCTTTGCTTGTAATCAAACTGATATAAGAGTCCATTGATGATTGATGTATGAGGACTCTAAGAGACTTATGTCTATATTCTAACAGACGCATTTATACTAAACTGATTATCATTACTTTATTTCCATTACAAATTATTTTTATTGAAAGATTTATGGTAGTACCTACTCAGAACTCTGACTTATGCTAAGACTGAGTGGGTATTTTACCCAACCAACCACGGTTTTGTGCTGCAGAAGTTCATAATTATTTTGAAAACTAAATGTGTAGAATCATACAATTATTTTGAAATGTAACATTGACAGCTCACGTGAGATCAAATACATACATTTATCTCTTCACCTGCAAGATTTGACACGACAGCACATATGAAAACATATCCATTATCGTGATTTTGTCTTCCATTTTCACCTTATTTGAGCTTGTTTCTCAGAAAATTGCCAGTGCCTTTAGTTCGCGTTATTGTAAGAATATTTTACACAGGGTCTAGTGAAAAAGGCATCCGTATTTATGTATAAGGTAATTCCGGGGGAGATGGCCGTACGGGAGAGATGGCCAATAAATAAAAATACGTCTATTGGGCAATAGATGGCACTAATATTTATTTAGTACGCTTCGTTTCGCGACCGGCGACAAATGTCCGTGAGTTTTTGTCAAAAAAATAAATGAAAAGGTAAGTAAATTCCACTTTTTTGTTTGATTGAATGCTCAATATAAGGCAAGGGGTTATCATATTACGTGGTCGCAAAAAGATTTTACAATATTTGCATGTTTTAGCACAGTTATTGTAAAGTAATTAAGTTTACACGCATTCTAACCTATAAATTATGAATCATAGTGGTATGTTTCTTCTTTTAATTCATATGGCCATCTCTCCCGAACAATCGGGATAGATGGCCTATTATTTTCAGGGTGAGTTAGCCATATAATGTTTTTATGTCGTTGCGGTATTTTAGTTTAGGTATATATATATTAATCAAAACATTCTTTTACAGATGCCCAATACCTACGTGCGTAAAGCAACAGCTGCTCGGGGGGTTTGGGAAGAAGAAGATTTAAAAAAAGCCATGGCTGAAGTGCGAAATGGAAATATGTCGGTGTACAGGGCTTCCATTATTTATAATTTACCTAGAAAAACGTTAGAACGAAGACTTAAACTTAATAACGACCAAAAAGGGCCTATGGGTCCATCTTCTACGTTTGGCATTGCTAATGAAAAGAGATTATGTAAACACATAAAAGAAATGCAGGCTAAAGGATTTCCGTTGACGATGGACGACCTAAGAAAAATTGCATTCCAGTTCGCTGAGCAATTGGAAATTAAACACCGATTCAATGAATCAAATGAGAAGGCGGGCTATGATTGGCTACAACTCTTTTTAAAAAGAAATCCTGATATTTCTTTAAGAAAATCAGAAGGAGTATCTTACGCAAGAGGTAGAGGAATGAATAAAGACGAAGTAAGTGCTTATTTCGAGATGATTGAGAAGACACTGACTGAAAATGATTTGCTTGAAAAACCTGGCAATATATTTAATATGGACGAGACAGGGTTACAACTAAACAATAAACCGGGATATGTTTTGGCTGAAAGGGGCTCGAAAGCTGTAGCTATGTCGACGTCCACTGAAAAAGGCGAAACGATTACCGTCATAGCCTGTTGTAATGCGGAAGGTAACTTTTTGCCCCCCACATGCATAATGAAAGGGAAAAGAAAAAAACCAGAATTTGAAGATGGTTTGCCGCCAGGATCACTGGTTTTTATGTCCCCAAAATCGTCCTACATAACCTCAGATTTATTTCTAGAATGGATGAAATCTCATTTCCTGCCTAGGAAACCAGCCGGGAAAGTGCTGCTTTTGCTCGATGGTCACTCTACCCATTGCAATTCTGTCAAAATGCTGCAATTTGCCAACGATAATGACATTATCATGCTATCGATGCCAAGTCATACCTCACACTATCTACAGCCACTAGACGTTGCCGTTTTTAAGTCTCTTAAAACTTATTTTTATGAATCGTGCAGATTGTGGATGAAACAGCACCCTGGACGGCGACTCACGAGACATCAGTTTGGATCCCTACTTAATCAAGCTTGGGGAAAATCAGCCACCAGTGATAATGCAACATCCGGATTTAGAGCCACTGGAGTTTTTCCATTAAATCCAGGAGCTATACCCGATTACGCTTTTGGTAGCAACCTGGAAGCACTTGGAGAAAGTCAGCGTGAGAACCTTGAAAGGACTCAATCAGCGCAGCTAGAACTTGGCCCGAGTACTTCCAAAACTCCGATATCTTATTATGACAAACCTACACCAACAAAAGTACTGAATGAAATATCGCCGTTGCCTAACAAAATTAAAGAAGCCTGTAAACGCGCCAAGCAGGTTAGTATGCTTTTGACGTCTGAAGATTACATCGCCAAGCAAAAAATAAAAGAAAAAGAAAAGGAAGAGAAGCTCAAGAGACCAAAGAAGATTAAACAAGAAATAGAGACTGATAGAAATAAGGAAAACAAGACTGTTAGAAAACGGAAAGCCATTCGAAGGATCTCAGACAGTAGCTGTGAAGAAGTCCCCATGTCCCTTTGTGATACTTCTGAAAGTGAGAACGACGACAAAGAAGAAGATAACTGTAGAGGCTGTGGAGAAAATTATTATAAGACCCAACTCGTCGAAGACTGGCTGCAATGTAATATTTGTATGCTCTGGACGCATGAAAATTGTACGGAGTTTGAGGATATGTGCTCCGTCTGCGGCAATAAGAAAAAGAAGGAGTTGAAAGGACGTAAGGGCAAAGGGAAAGGGAAAAAGAGTACTGGCTATCACTCCCCCACTCCTATGGCCATCATACCCGGACAAACGGGGAGAGATGGCCAATCGTAAGATTTTTATTTCATGCCTGAATGATTATTTTTGTTTATTTTAAGACTGATTATTGTTAACATTTAATAAGAAATATAATTAAAGTTTCGTTTGTGATTAAAGTAATCGTTTGATTTATTATGATTCTTTGACAATCAGACTTCAAAGTTAATAGGGCCATCTCCCCCGGAATTACCCTAGTAAATTATAGAGGTAGGCATATCATTCCATATATTATTAATAAACATATAATATAAGAAGAATTAATGAAAAGGCTATTCCCGTTGTCACTATAATACTTATTAAGGGTATATTATACACATCCAGTAATATTTCTAGGAGTAACATTATATTTTTTCAAATGCATATATGTATTAGCTTACTCTACTTTTTTTTAATATCATAGCTAACAGCATGTTTTACAAGGTTTTATACATTTCTCTCTTCATAATGTTGGTTTAAAGTCGTATTCACATCAGTATTGTGTCGTTACCTTACGCGTACGGCATAGCTGCGGTAGATAATATAAAGAGTGGCATTTGTCAATGCTCGCACCGCGCAGGTGGGCAGAGGCGTACAGTTATTACTTTATAATATTTTGGAAGCGCAATATCTTCTTTAAACGCAAACATATGTCATAACATGCCGCATAACCGTTTCTTTTGTGTTTATACAAACCAGACTCGAGCGCCATAATATTATATTAGGTATGTCATGTACAATCTACAATCTAGCGACATCTTTATATTTACCGTGTTTGTATTTATGATAGCAACTCATATCTAGTTTCAAGCGGATTTGAATTTTCAAAATATTATTAACTTCTTTAAAAGAGCGTTTCAATGGCATTGTACCTACTTTTAACTCCAATTTTCTTATAACAATTTAATTAACGCAGCCAATCAATATACCTATTCATGTTTATTTTCTGTATCTGTTTGCCATGATACTAAACTCTAAAGGCATCTCGAAATTCGAAACCGTGTACTAATATTTCATCTCATATTATATTCACGTCAAAGATAAATCTTAATAAAGCTTTATCCTCTTGGTGGTAGCGGGATAGACAATATAATAAAATATGTCGGATAAGTAAGCAATAATACCGTCCAGTCATTGGCCGGATCATAACCAAATCTTCAGTAAGTCAAAGCGGAGTCACGGCCTGGTTGAAAAACGACGTCCATTAAGGAAGTGAATACATTTAAAATAATCGGCTTAGTTGTCTGACGTTGACGTATATTAGTACTTATCTTACCGAGATACCGACACAGATATCCCGGACTAATCCTTTACACAAATATCTGGAGGAGACTCGGTACTCCTCGAATGTGGAACCGCTGGAACGTAATTGAATGGATCGCGTCCGACCGCTTCGATTGGACAAAAGCACCTAATAATTTATGCCTATAATCTGACTCTCGCCCGCCAGTCGCTATACTTTTATTCGTTTTTGGAATCGGGAGTACGTTCGCCTTTGTTGAATTCAGATATTAACCCCACAATAGCGGCGACAGTCACAATATTACCTACACACATTCTTTATTCAGCTCTTTATTTGCTGTCAAGCAAGAATATTTATACGATGCGGGATTAACACTGTTACATAGAAGTTATATTTCAGATAGCGCACAATCGCCATTTGCTCGTAAAGTACAGTTTGTTTCGCTTTGTGAGGCGAACAAAGATCGCGAATCAGCTTCGTGCACGTTGCGTCTCTTCGCAGCAAAATACAGCCCTCCTTGCTAAGAAACTTTAAAACGCTTGTTACATTTACAGGTATTATACTCTTAAATCTTCAGATAGGCAAAGATTCGTACGCACTTGTATTGTACGCATATGCGTAAATGCGCAATAATAAAGTGTGACATAATCAGGATGCACTCGTAAAAAGCACGTCCTCTAAACTCGAGAGCTGTTTACTTTGACAAGGTAACTTTAAATGAGGGAACGATTCGTCGACCCTCCAAAGTTACACAATGGCGGCTATACGAAATGTCGCAGTGTTATAGGAAACAAATACGCTCAGATATTTTATTGCTCTCTAGAGAGCAGAGTAGCTAACTGTAATAGATAACAGTCTTACTCTTACTTACTCTACCAATACCCTAAAGCTTTATTTATGGTTGAAAATTATTCTCAATAGTTTATCTACATTCAGCAATATTCCAAATAAAGCATGTGTTTAGCATAAAGTTGTTATACGATAATCCTGTTGGAAACCCCTGATAAATAAAATAAAAAATGTAAGTAGGTACTTATTGCATTTGAGTATAAATAAAGAATCCGTAAAACATTATTGCGCAAAAATAGTAGAAAAGTTTGTCACAAGCGTACCTATTGTTGTGATAAACGAAGAAAGGGGTAGGTAAATCTGGCTAATCACATTAATCCAAAATCAATACAGCCCAATTTTCTACATTAGGCAATCCGTAATAAATGCCGCGGGATAAACGATATTACGCAAACAAAATAATAAATGATTGTAACCATATTATTTGGATTTCTGTAATTGTAACATAATATAAGTAGTTAAATATGTATAAAAATATTGTTTTATTGTAAAAAATCAGACTCAAACAATAGCAGCTCATCTCAGAGGGGGTCACTCGTTTATCTTAGCAAACATATAGTTAGGTAAAAGACCAAGCGTACGAAGCAATGATGTAATCTTCTATAGTAAAATATAGATAATATTAAACTAAAGAGCCTAGGCCGATAAAGTCTTCATAAATAAAACACAATATCCCGATAGATAATGATAAGTCATAAAACACAACAGATTTCATGAAGAACAACTGTTTCCCACGTAAAAAACCTCGATACCGGGCCAATTCCGTTAATTAAGAGAGAGGTGTGGTACGCCTATTGAACTACGGCAAAATGGCAGCACTCGCTGACTATTCCCTAGGCGTGTAATCAAACAAGAACTATCGATTTCTGTGCTAAAACTGTAGATACGTGTCTCCAATTAGTGCTTACGGCTACGGAATATGAACGTTAGTTAGGCTGGAATCGTTTCATAGTACGTGACGCAGCGGGTTTATGTCGGTTTTATTGTGGAACCGTGTAGTGTGGACGATAACATTTTCGTGTGGTATTATAACTGCACTATAACTATGATGAAATATATATTTTAAAGCGCTACACCACTGGGTTTTAGTAATATTCTTCTATTAGTGAAAAATAACCACTCACATGGATGACCCTTGTACATACAATTTTGCAATTAATAAATTATTATTCTTCTCCTTGGTTTTCGTACTTATATTATATTCGAAAGTAAATCGTTTGAAATATCTTTTTTTACTTAATATTAAGGGTATTAGATTAAGGTTTATGATTCCGGCAGTAGAAGCAGAGCAACTTATTAATTGTAATAATTTGTTGTTGTAGCAATAACAATATGTTGAAAAGTATATTATGTAGTTATTTTCGAATTAGTTTACATAACATAATGATTTTGCCACTGTCTCTTGCAATGCATTGGCATTTTTTTTTGTTTATACGGCCCTATAAACTATTGTTTGGAGCCAGCATTATTATTAATTACTTATAATACTACTGAATACTACAATATTCAGAAAATTTATACATTGTTACCGACCAATCTTCTTCGTGCCTCTTTCAAGCTACTTGACATTGGCGAATTGCGTTTTGCTGGTTAGTGGTTTGGCACTGCAAAAAGCCACAAAAAGAGTAGTAGAGAAGAAGACTATTATTATTAAATGGATTTGAAAGTAATTTTTTAGTAAACATTAGAGAATGTAATGAAAAAATAAAACAAATTCTAAGTATGTCAAAAATAGCTCGTTGAATAGAACTTTCGACATCTCAACTGCACCTTTGCTTGTTAGAAACATTTAACAATTTATTTAGGGCTTAAGAGCTGACACTTCACTACTATTTTTAGTTGCCTTATAAAAATAATGTTAAGGTGAGTCCCAATGATACTTAACAAGTTTAAGAGTGGCTTCCAGCGCCGAAGCGTCAGTATGAATTATGAGAGAATCTAAATTTGAAGTTGTTTCGACGTCTCTTTACTTAACAAACATACACAGAAAACCAGTCTTTAACTCCATATTTATTAGGGTTTATTTTGCTCACGTAATTTGTATTCATACTTATCCTGGAGCTTCTGATTTGAGTATACAAATAAAGACGATTACGATGACAGTTCTCATAGGAGTTTGAAGAGCCTACCTGTTGAAAGGAATTTTAATTAATTTCTGTTCTGTTATTATAGTTTCATTATTTACTCAGCAAAGATTAATTATTATCACGTGTAACTTCATCAATATTAAGGTATATTAGGTAAGTAAGTACAATTATTTAACTTAAATCATTGTTGGATTCATTAAAAATTCTATAGGATTTGGTAGACAAATTTTTACAATAATGAAAATATTGGTCTTAAAAACATAATATCTTAAAAAATTACAAATAAAATTATTAACTTCGATAGTTCCACTGAAATTCAAGATTCACAGTTAATTATAGTCTTATAGGTTTTAGCCAGTAGGTGAATAGGAGTTAAGATAAGTGTTTTTTTTAATATCTACATAAACGTAAAGTATAATATTATGAGTTATAAACATAACCACTATAAAATGAGTTAAGTTAAGTATCAAATGCATAAATTGAGACATCAATGCGTTGTCCCCCATTTAAAAACTGTCTGTAACCACATCTCCGTTGATTGATACAACTATTTCAGTTCAAACATCGTTGGAGGGTTTAAAACGATTATTATCCTTTTAAGCCGCGTTGAAAATAGCTACCGACTCAATAGGCAATAAGTAAGCTTCTAAAAAAACATCTATAAACACGTCCGCGGAAACCGAAACTGGCTCGTTTATTCGGGGATGACGGTGTCACACTTGCACTTTAGAGTACTTAAAAGTCAATTAATGACTTCTTATTACTGTTAAGAGCTTTTTAATGTGCACTCATAATTTGCATGACTAGCTTTTAACTATAATAAAATAACCATAAATAATTAATAAGGCCGAATTCTTGCAACAGAATATATAATAGTTCTTATTTAATTTGAAATTTCCTTTACCTTCCTTATACCTACTCTGAACCATGGACAATAATTTATTTTTCTTTAATTAAGCTTATTAATTCCTTCTCATAGTATTATAGTCTACGTATAGTCCATCTTGTACACTTTGGCCGTGTCTTAAGAAAAGTAACCCCTAAATATGGACTTGAACTATTTATTCATCACTTTCTTATTTATCTATGTAAGTATATTGTCTGCACTGCTCTGGTTTCATTAGACTTAAAATGTTTCTAAATGTAAATTTTATTATAAATCATACTACCAATAGCTATTCAAGTTAATTCTGAAACGCAATTTTAATCAAATCATTACATGAATATCAATAATTAATTTCAAAACATATTATTTAGAACTGATCAAATTTAATTTTAGAGTGTAGTAATGAAAACATTAATAATTTGATTATGTATCATCACTAGCAATTTAAATTATTAAATTTCAATACTATTTGATTATACAGTGATATGATGTAATTTAATTTCTATTTGTCTACTCGTCTCATTATAATTTGTGTACGCGAATTTGTTTCTAAACAGACGTAATTAATTTTAATTATAATAATATGAAACTCGAACAAAATTATTTTTAAATAATCTGTGCTTCCATGTCCTCATAATCACTATGTTTGCTTTACACGTAGGATTACAAGATTCGAGCTGCCATCTAAACCCATACATTGCCTGCCTATGTTGTCATTTCAGTTCATAACATGCATATTATAAGATGCTACAAGCAGAACTGGAACTTTAAGCCGACAGACACACGTGTTGCATTTGATAAATACAAATAAGTAAGACTAAGAAAGCTATTTCCCGCCGCGTGGCGCCCGCTCATATAACCAGTACTATGGCGTCGGATGTAACTACAGCAACGTTTAGAAATCCTCTTCCGCACCGTCGACTCTGACGAATTAAGTTATTAACGCTCCAAACAGCTGCCTCACACAAATCAAAGTGCCGATCGCCCACCACTCGGAAAGCACGGCCGCTCTTAAAGTCTTAACAGACACTTTACGGCCGTTTTATGAGCTCTTTCATTTTCAACTTTTGTCGACTCTGGCGCAACGCGCTTAGTTCCTTCAAGCCAAAGTTTCAGTATTGCTCGGTTCAATTTAGCATCATAGCTGCAAAATTTATCTACCGGTAATTGTTTCCAAGAGTATGTTCTCTTGTTTTTCTCATCTCATCCGGCCTCTTTCTATAATATAGAAAGAGGCCGGATGAGAAATTCCACACTTTGACTAACATATTATGTTAGTCAAAGTGTGAAATCAGGTAATTCGGCAAAATTGGCCGACATCTATTATTTATTTATTATTAACTAGAGGATGCCCGCGACTTCGTCCGCGTGGATTTAGGTTTTTAAAGATCCTGTGGGAACTGTTTGATTTTACATTTTATAATATTAGTATGGATTCAATGGCTGAGATCTAGTTTTTTCAAGCCAGCCTGTAACGACTTATTGGAGGCTTTTACTTCTCTACCTCGGACACGTATGCCATGCAATGTTAGGATTTTTGAAAAGTGGCTCACCCTTTCCAGGAATAATAATTTTAAGGTTAGATTGAATTATATCATCAGGTTGTAGCGGTTTATTGCAAATCTGTCATCAAAAATAATCACTGCAGCTCTACACCAACTTTTAACGACCATTTTATGAGCTCTTTCATTTCAACATTCAGGACGCTCACGCTCTTAGGAAGCGCGATTGTTTCCAGGACGAAATAAATTAATACCGCACTCGTAAAACATAACGTGTCCCGCCATAACCATATCTTTGAAGATCCGAAGCAGTTATTACTAGTCGTCACCTTTGATCAAGCCCCTAAACGAATTTTCATTACGTATTTGTCATTCAACCATTGCCATAATATTAAGTAGTTTGGGATTCTCGAGTGGAATATCGCTTACGTTTACCTTTGAAGTGTCTGAGAGGTAAAATTACTAAGCCTCAATGAGAAAATGTAACTACTCGCGCAAGCTCGTCAGCAATAATTCTCCTTCATACTAGTACCGTTGAGGGGGTGTTTAATCTCCGAAAATTGTACACTCGAGTTTGAATTTTAGCCCGACAAAGGAGAGCTCATTTTGCTCTGGTGGAGACTAATAGGCACCATGTCTCTTCAGGTGGCCCGGTGTTTATTCGTCGTGCAATATCTTTACGCGGGCCCCGTCTTGTCATCGCACCGAGTTAGAAACGTCGTAAAGCGAGCGGTTATAAATTATTTACAGTTTCCACGCGAATGACCTGTATTTGTCACCCCGGGCCAAGGTGAGTATTAAGATATTGCTTCGTATTCCTAAAGGCCTCATTACGCTTCGGGCGGCACGCGATACCTCTAATATTTCATCCTTAAAAGGGAGCACTGATGAAAGTGCCACTAGAAAAACGGCTCCTTTTGACATGATCTTATTTCTAAATCATTAGTTGCCCTTCGCTCTATGTATACTAGTAGCTACATTCTATACTACTAACACACTCTTTATTTCATTAATAATAATTAATTAATCAACGTTTCGTGGAAAAAGGCTAAAGAATGATTTGCAAAAAAGGTTGTTTATTTGGTAGTAATATTAAGATAATTGGTATACGTCTATACAATAGTTTTATAGCCCAAAGCAATCGTTTAAAGCTACATCAGACCTATCATTGTCAGAACGCCTCTGGCCAAATTTAATATGAGTCAAGATGAAGACGGAACTTTAGGCATCCAATAAATTGGCTCTCAGAATTTATTGCGCAACAAACCACCAAATGTATATAAAATTAAAAGCCCCGTGTTTACGACGCCTTGTCACGGACATCTGTTATAAAAACGCTGCACTCAAGTTCATAAATAAACTACATTTAAACGCTATTAAGCTATGCACAACATGCAGCTAAATTATCTAGCAGGCCATTATGACATCGAATAAGAAGAAAAAATGTCGTCCCATCTGCGTAAGCAATTGCTCTACCGCCCGCAGCATCACAGTGGTTCAATTTACGTACAAAGAAGTTAATATAATAAAGTCATCTCGGCCCAGTGAGTAGAGTAATAATTTTCATTACGTACGTATTAAAGAAATGCTATTTGATGCTATCTCGAGCGTGAGTCGCGTGTACGGGAGGAAGCTGAGAGAATATTAAAAAAGCACATGTGCCCCGAGATGCGTATCGCGTCGTTCGTTAATTACTTTTGACATGCAGCATATGATTCAATTATCATATGATTTATACGGGACGATGGGTTGGCGGGGGTGAGCCCGGGTTATTTAAGCGTTAACTAGCACATTAATATCATCGTATCGCCTTCCCGGCATATGGCGGGCAAATTCTCACAAGACGGTAGCAGATTTTTTTGTCAACTTGTCGAGCACGCTACCGATTTGTGTGGGCCGATTGTGTTTCCAAAACATTCCAAGTATGGGAAATATTTTGTAGGTAAAACAAAAAGTTCTCTCTATTTCGTGCCAATGAACCTCAACAATTTATATCCATGCCACCACAGATTGTTTACAAAGAAAAGCGAACATGCATCTTCTAGACAAGCGCGTCTTATCATTTACGAACTGCAGTGATCATAGCGATGACTGAGCCTATATCTAGGTATAATTTAAAAAAACAGATCATGATAACAATTAATGCATGATCTACTTCTAAAGGACTTCCGCCATTAAACTAATGTTTTAATATTCTGTGTAGCAAGTAATTGAATCACCGTCATTTTTCATACACTTTTGACACACAATCTCACAATAGCGGCACAAAGATATAAATTCCGTCACTATCACAACGCCACATCTAAGACGGAATGCCCATTCGAGAACCGCTTTAATTGCTCAACTCATCCATTTTTTGACCACATTACTCACTCTGGCCGCTTTCAAACTTGAAACTATCTCGTAACGAGTAAGGCCGGCCGCAGTTTGGATGCGTTGTGAATACGAAAACGTAGGAAAGCTCCTGCCCCCCTAAATACAGCACTTTGAGTACGAGTTAGTTGTGCGTAGATATTTATGTGGATTGTGGCCATACCATAGCTTGGACATACCAAAGATTTATATGGTTATATAAGACTGAAATAAAAAACAAAGTGCATGCGAAAAAACTAACAGATTTACCTAATATTTTAGCTGGATTTCCAAGCACAATCAGTACGACAAAGCTTTGTCGTGACTTTCTCGCGGCATTTTCATCGATAAAACGTTGCCTAAACTGCAAGGAACATATTTTGTTGCACTGATTGTTCTCGGGCTGCAGTTTCTTCGCTTAGAAGTTTTTTATCATTCAGTCATATCTAAAATACTATATACCCTCTCTTGCTAGTCAAAATTTAGTACCTAATTGATTATTTTATTAATTCACAACGAAATTATAGGTATATGGCACAAGTATCTTCACGTGCGATACCAAATGCATCCAATGTACGAACGGCCTAAGCCATAGCAAAGAACTGCTGGTAATAAATACTAATTACAACTAAAATAATAATGATAACATCGCGACCAAAATTCTTAGCACTATAAAGCAGCTGTAAGCCAACTCTAACTAAAAGACGGACAAGAGTGCTTAGAACCGACCCCATGTGATTCCGTAGTGTAATGTTTGTCCTGGAATGCAAACTTCTGAAATGAAAATTTTTATTTGTGCTACCATCTTTATGCGAAGGTTTACGAGAAGTAACGTAGTTAATATATTTTAATAATCAATTAGTTTAATTTGAAACAAGTACATAATATTACACCTTTTAAAAGCCTATTTTTAATAGTATAATTTGACCATAAGAATGTAAACTATATTGCCAACTAGTATGATATATTTCATATTGTTTAACACACTAACGAGTAGGTATCTCTAGTACATCTGAGAAAAATGGTCATGACACTACTACACGTATATAATATAATCATCTGTAAAAAAGAATTATCCGTCTTAATCGCAGAGAGGGTCTGTTTTTGTCTTGCAATGTACGGAAGGAACCCTAAAACAGCGTAGTTACTATACATAGTAAATCTTATAAGACGGTTAATAGCCTTTCTGGGTTATTTATAGATGTCGGTCGTCTCTACTGAACTGTTTAATAAATATTATCACACTTTAAGTCGTCAACAAACGTGAGAAGATAGCTCCGTTGACCCGCTTCGTGATATTTGTCTCGTTTTTAGGATTAAAATTGATCGCGCCCGAACGACAGTCTTTGCTTTGTTGAATGTGTCTTTAATATAAAAGCTTTAGCAGACGTGCCAACTGTAAGTTAGATCAGCAAACCGCTTTCATCAACTAAGCAACTTTTCGTGCTCTCGCGGCTATACAGCTCATTAGCCTGACAATGCTTTACATATTATAAGCTGTTCTCAGTCTAATTGTCTCTCACATAATATTATATTCTTCTTCAGTAAATCAATATCCGCATGTTCGAACAAAAACCATTTTATTCGTAGCGTTGGACGCGCACTAAAGTCACAGACCATTTAACAGAAGTGCTCGGAAGATAAAGTTATCCGCATTCTAATTTCTGAGTACAAATCTACGAAGTAAAGGGTGCATACAGTCATGTTGATATGTGTGATGAGTTTTAATTACCCAAACTTGCAAGTAGCCGACCTTTTCACAACACTGACGCAAGTTAGCTACTTGGCCCGACTTATGAGCTAACTTAATTATTAATTTAAGTACTAGTTTGAAACATTAGGAACCAACTTGTTGGCACATCTGTAGAAACTTAGCTTTGTTGAATGTGTCAGTAATGTAAATGGCGCAGATGGCTTACGAATCTTTCGCTCGGAAGATCTTATAATAATTAGTACCGGGACGAAATAGCTTTCGAGTGTTCTTCAATAACAAAAGCAGGAGCCTAAAGAGATTCTCGCAAAGAATGCTCCTACGGTTAATTCTATAGATATTTGAATGATAATCACCTCGTCGGGTTTGTGGAAGAGGTTTTTATGTGTATCCGGTGAAATTAGTAGTAGGTACTTGTGCAGGTACGGTACTTCAAAATGAGAAAAGAGCTTACACCTGGGTTTTACTAAAAGGTATTTTACGTGTAGAGAATGATAAGTGGTCTTATTCATTTCCTTGTTGTTCTGTGAAGCTAAGCTTATTTAGAAACACATACGAAGTTCTATCTTACGAGTAGGTAAGATTGTCACCTTGTTGTACTGTAAGGCTATTATAGCTTATTTAGAAATACATACGAAGTTCTATGTTAGGAGTAGGTAAGACTCAGTATATCACACCCTCGACACTTCATAGTAAGCGAACGGAGTTAATTACCTATTACTACTTACGGATCACCGGCATGTCCGCAGTCCGCACACAGATCTTAGCGAAGCCAATCGAGCGGTATACGTAACCAAGATCAGTGTTTCTCGATCAAGTGACAAAAAGGTGAGAAGGGAGTAACCCAATGCGGCAGTGCCAGTAGCCGTGCCATTAATTTGCCGACGATGATAAATTGGCAGAGTGAGTGTCGCTTCTTTACGTAGAACCACAGGTAGCACCTAATAGTTAGGAGGTATTCTGTAGTGATATCTTACAATAACACTAATTTTAATTGTAACGAAGAGGACGAAACTGAAGTTGTCTTTATGAAAAGATATTTCAGTGAGTGCCGTAATAGAAAAATAATTGCATAATTAGTTTTTCTGAATTTCGTGTTTTTATTTCGTGCTTCTAATTAGCATTTTACAAATTTGGCAGCACATAAATCATTCTGGTCAGTAATTAAACACGAATGATAAAAGTAAACGAATCGTAATTAAAATCTGTATGTACCCGTAAAGTTTACTCGTGTAACAAAGCTAATATTCCGTGGAATTCGTTTTAATTAGTTAATTAGAACAAACGAAATAAAAATAACAGTGTACTTATAAAATTTAACCGTACCTACATTGTTAAACAGCGTAACAATGGTGTAACAAAGTTATTTAGTGGGGCAACGTCTTGGCGGTGTTCCCACATTTGCCACCACATGGTTCGTATTAAAACCTATCTCCTTCCATCCAATACAGTGTTCAATAAATCCGGATTACTGCTCACTGATATATGAGAGTATTCAGTTTTTTGAAACAGTTTTAAGTCAAAAGAAACAAGGCTCATTCTTCAGCAAGTCGTTGTTCTTTCAGATGGAGGAAGTGCGTGTTGTTGCAGCTTATGCTCGCGCTACCCGCTGCGACATTCGGAGCACCCGTACGTTTTTTTGTGACAGGCCAACCGAGTGCCATAAATAATAGGCAGGGGTCGAAGCTTTGTAATAAATTCGATGCTCTTTTGGTAGCGAGGAGCAATTGAATTATGGTGATGCGTTAAGCCAGCTCGCGCTGCTGGAATTCTCCACTTTATTTTCTTTTCATTTCGCTAAGCTCCATCTATGAGTTTGTATCGTTGATTATTTCTCCTAAGTCACGTACTGTTGCTATTTAGATTCACTACAATGGTATTTGTTCGTTTTATACCGCTCCATCCTGTTCGGAGTACAGCGTATCAAGTTACGTGTATTCCCGGCCATTTGAAAAAGACAACGCGCAGATGGTAGGTACATCCGTATTGGTTTTCTCTTAAAACAGAAGACTTTTAAATCTTGTGGGACCGTCAATATTGTCTTGTAAATAAACGAATGTATCTGCTCGGCTCCTAAGTCCTAACTAAGATGGATTATCGTAGCTCGTACAGAGCGACAAAGAAGAAAGAGCTTACGTATTTTTATTCTTTTTGTACCTTATTTGATACAAACTTTTTTATAAATTAAAAATGTAACAATAAATCTTAAAGATAGCCTTATCTAATTATTACTGTACAAATCATACTCGCGTGGAATGCTGCCAAGAATAATAGCTGCATTTCCGCACTGGACAGCCAGGCTGATCCTTTGATCAAAAAATGAACTTATCACTCTAATAGAAATTTCTTCCAATTTCCTTCGAAGTGAGTAACGTGAGTGAGAAGAAATTATAAAGAGCTTACTTAGGACAGACTAGAGTATAAATGTTTTAGAAATATCTTTCTGCTTATTATTTAAATAGAAAAGTCCATAAAAAGTTTATTGACGTATTAGTTCACTCACCAAATTTTATGAGTTTACTTAACTTACGTCTATACCACAGAGGTATTGGGTCATAAAAATAGATCTTTTTGTGAGTCTTATAGGTATAAGTTTAAGTACTGAATATAATAGTAAAAGAGTGAGGACATCGTTGACTTAATGAATTTGATGATTTAGAAACAACGGAAAGTAATAGATACTTTACTGTTTATTATTTTCGAATAAGTGAGGTACCTATACGATGTTAAAGATATCGAATACGTATTTTATATCCTATACAATGTAACAGATCATTAAAATGAAGTAAATATTATCTAATATTAACGTGCACTAAAAACTTCTAGGTATGGTTTTATCAAAAATCTAAATGCAATATGTCTTGGTATCTCTAATAGTGATAAATGATATGCCGATCTGATGTGCTTCCGGCAGGTTAAGAATCTATCTTTCATATGCATCGGTAACATTAAAGGTCCTCTATTTTAATACCTGTCACCGCCGGTGCTTGTCGTGCTAAGCGGGGGTATAGGGTTTCCCTCGGGAGGGCGGCAGCGCGGCCGCGGCGTGCTTCGCGCCAGCGCTCACGTCGCGAGTGCCTCTCAAATTACCCCCGGATAAGTCAATCATTGGAAACGTCCACGTCCACGTTTGCCCAAAATAAAACACGTTCGAATGTTGCGTGTGGCGTGTGGCACTGCTGGCATAATGCGTTGCGACAGCCGACATGTTTTGTGCGAGAAAATAAAATTGATGGCACAGGGACCGCTTCAGATTTAAATAGCTCACTATTCGTGTTAAAACTAAACGCTTTTGTCTATTTTATGACCGGCGTCATGTCTGACGCGCTCTTGTTTTTCACATTTTCGTGTAACATATTAGTTTTGCGACGTGCTCCCGGCGCACGGAAATTGCCGCGTCACAAAGGACCGCCTCGAAAGCTCACTGCCCTTTATTAAAACGATTGCCGCTTCAACTTGTTTAACAGTTAAACTGTTGAAAGGAAGTAATTGGACAAGTGTTAGCGCAGTCGAAACCGACGGCGGCGCTCAATTTCCTGCTCTGTCGGTAGTCTTCGGGTAAATAGCTCTTTGCAAATCAAACAAGGGACCGCCGGCGAGTCTACATATCAACTTCGTATTGTTTCTCATCTCATCACTCGGGCCGTTTTACCAGAGACGCTTTAGATTATCCGCCCTCCGGCGAGCGAAGCCTGCGACCGCAGAACCGAGTCAATTACATAGTTCAACAACTCAGCCCTTATAACTTTCATGGGCTACCACCGGAATACAGAAAAGGGTATCTGTTTTCAATACGCCCGGCGCGATGCGATTGACCCTTTCGAGTGTCCGCATTGACTTTTAAATTACTAATCCCGCGGGAGCAAACAGAAACAGAGCCTCGGGCCGCGCTTGTTTACACGGTCGAGTGCACTCGCATATCTTCATTAGCCGCCGAGCGCCGACTTGCCTTGCTTACTCAGCACTCGGGCGGCCGTTCCGTGCTACGAAAGCTCAAGCTATCCAGCCTCTTGACACACATCCTTCATTTCCATTGTGATACTTCCTAGCTCCTAGCCACGACCTAAACCCTCCGCTACACAAGTGGTTAATTAAATGCCGTATACAAACAAATACTTACATTAAATGTGTTTAATTAAAATTAGTAGCGCTTTTATTTGTAGCTTTGAGTGTTTTGTAGTAACAGTAAACAAGCTTAATTAATTACGTTAAAAAGCTTAACTAGCACTGCCACCGCGTGCACGTGGAGTTGATAAGATCTCATCGCAACAGTCGATTGCTTATTTTGATAAACCCACACAGGCGCAATACATATAAATCGTTGCCCGGAAATAATTGAAACAAGGGAACTTTTAGATAGAATAGGGACCTATTAATGTTTATCTAAACATCGGAATAAGAATGCGTCGGACGGTTGGACGGGGCAGCCACCCGTTGGGAATCAGCCATGCGCGTCTATTTCGAATGATGGCTTCATACCCCGCTTTTTTACGTCAAATACAGTCTACCCTTTCATGCCGAATGAATTACTTAATTTTTCCACGCTAAACGGCTCTGCGGTAGTGCGGATGTCGAAATAAATTAGCGGTATAGAATTATGAATGCGGAAAAATTGAATAGGTTGGAAATTTCTATAGACGCAGCAGAACGCGAACTAGTTCAGCTATTAGTCTCAATAAGTTATTCAGTGATGTGAAGGTAATATTTTATTCATACACTTATGTTTAAAAATACTAATTGTTAGATAAACTACAAGTATTTTGCAGATGAATGTGTTTAGTTTTAATAAATCATGTTTCCTATGTTTACACATCCCTTGAAAGGGCTCATGAAACTTTTATTGAACGGACTGATTAGTATTTTGTTACAATAATAATATGTATTATTATGAGTATGTTATATAATTTAGACGGAGTGGTATCATAAACTAGACGTGGCTATTTTCCGCAAAACAGTCTCAATAAAACCTGACTGGTAAACTGACAACTAGCCAAGCTTTTTTGTCACTCAATATAATTATGAGCTCTGTGCCTACTAATATATATCCAGCAGTTATTTGGCAATTGATGCCTTAATAAAATCATAATAATGTTTTAACAAGATTAAAGTAACAAATATGTCATGTCCACTTAATTATTTAAAAAGACTTAAAGATAAAAAGTGTTAATTAAATAGATTTATTTATTCGAATATATTAATTACTAGGTAATGCCCGCGACTTCGTCCACAGAGGTTTAGGTTTTTTAAAAATCCCGTACGAACTCTTTGATTTTCCGGGATAAAAAGTAGCCTATGTCCTTCCCGGGGTAAGCGGATGGGCCGTGAAGAGCTAGCAGTCAGACAGACAGACAGACACACTTTCGCATTTATAATCGCAGCCAGGGAGATGCCAAAATATACTAGAGGTGGTGACTGGTGAGATTCAACATAGCTAACTGCATCAGACTAAAGGGTGAACTAGTTACCTACGAGACTAAATTAGAGAGTCGAGCTTTTTCTTATTCAGTAAAACTCAACGCTGGGCGTGCTTGTTCTCATCTAAATATAGGAATAATAGCTAGGTCATCATCAAAATATTACTAAGCAAATCTAACGCTATTATAAAAGGAGTAAAAGAGATAAAAACAGATGATGTTTACTTAATATAATAGAATATTTTATTAATAATTGCATTACGTCTTTGTAATATGTTGGTATGGGTGCTTTTTTACACTTTATGTCTCTGAATTCCAACAACTCTATGGTACATAGCTCTACCTTTTTACCCGACTGCGGCTAAGCCAAAAGGAAGGGCTTTGTATTTGCAAGCTGTCTATTTATGTATGTGTGTATCCAGATTCTGTGTGTTCCAGCGTAGCGCCTAAACTACTGGGCCAATTTTAATGAATGAGGTGTCAATCGATTCGTCGTAAAGGTCCGGATGACATAGGCTACATTTTATACGAAAAAACTTGACCTTTTTTTGTAGTTGGGTGTCAAATGAAAGAGGAGAAAATTCTGAGTTCATAAAATATAAATGTAATTACTACAACATTAAAATATACCAAGCGACAGGAAAACAATTTTACTATACCTAATATTTCAGCGTTTATTAAGACGATCGCAGTCGGGTTTTAGTTTTCAACTTTATCTTGTTGAGTGCATTTTCTACCGCTCCACTGGTTATTAATGGGCCGAAATTGTTATTAACGGCTATTGATACATACAAAAAAATCTATTTAAGAATGTTAAATAGCCGTGACGAATTTGAACTCGCTTCGGCAGTTTGGCTTTTGTTGTCCGAATAATAGATGTGTTTATGTTTGGGTGAACCTTTTTCTAATCATGAAAAAAATTAACCTCGGGGGAGTTTAATTTACCTGCGTATGAAATCATCCATCACGCTTCATAACTAGAAATTATTATCCGGGTTTCATTGCCATTCTTGGAAGCATCGTAATAAAATAGAGGCTGACGTCTTTATTTGCAAAACATTGTACTGAAAACTCTATTATACTTACAACCCTCGTAAAAATATAAATGGAATATTATATCATTCGGACAATAACGCGGACGGCTGCTGGAAAAAATAATGACTCTGTTAATGAAATTCTGTTACTGACTTTATTTATGCATACGAACTTAGTTGGGACCGGATAATTAAAAGTGGATACTTTATTCGGACATTGTTTAACAGTAATTAGACCGTAACACCTTGTGTTTAGGACATCAAATCGCTTGGCTAAGTACCTAGGTAAGATGGTCTTGGTCCCATCCATATGCAGATTAGAGCATGGATTCTTGTCACCGCCTTACGATACGTTTCAAGGAGCATACATATGACCACACATAATGTTTTACAGAATTGATATTTAAGGTATTAAATATAAAGTTCATATTGCCTTGGAGAGTGGTTGGCACTGTGAGAGTCCACGTAGAAATTATCATTGTTTAACATGCGTTGTGCTTGGGGTGGAATTCATGTAAATTTGTATTAGGCAGGATACGCTGTATGTTTTAACTAAGTAATATATTTCAGTATTTCGCTGGAGACTATGTATTAAAAGGGAAGGGTTTTAAAAAGCTAAACGGGTCCAATTTCTAATTAACTTGCAGTAAAAAGGAATCTAGATGATGTCCACGACTTCATCCGCGTGTATATAGGTTTACCATAGGTTTTTTTTTAATTCCGTGGGAACTCTTTGATTAAATTAGCCTATGTTTTTCTCCAGGATGCAAGATATAAAGATTCTTTCCTTCTGCTCCTGCTAAGCTTAAAAAAGATGTAAAATGGCGTCTATACATATTATATTATTGTTGACTCAGTCTGAAAGCAGGTTAGGCTTGCTCTGGAATTACAACAATGGATGCTAAATTTATTGTTATGTAGATTTT
This sequence comes from Maniola jurtina, assembly GCF_905333055.1. Classification (NCBI taxonomy): domain Eukaryota; kingdom Metazoa; phylum Arthropoda; class Insecta; order Lepidoptera; family Nymphalidae; genus Maniola; species Maniola jurtina. The sequence goes on from NC_060030.1 coordinate 11,387,861, forward strand.
TATGAAAAATGGTGACATTATGTTAGTATTATATTATGGAAAACAAGATTTCCTTCCCGGGCACTGAGCCAGTTTACACAATAATTTGGCTTGCATTCAAAGAAAATCCAACGATACAAACTGTACTTTATCAAACTTTGCTTTGCGAATTAAGGAATAATCTAGTTATACTTACTAACAATCTTTAGAAGTTATTTTTTTTTCAGTTTTTTTAGGATATTTAAAACTATTTTAGCTTTGTTTGTTTCATACAAGTGGAATTCCTGAAAACAATACCTTTGTGGTTCTACGTTATAAAGAGAACTTACGTGTAATATCTCAAGTTTTTAGGTAGATCCAGCAGTCTGTAGGTATCTATATGAAGTAAAGAGTCAGTCAGTTTCAACTTTTCCACGTGGATTTAAGTTAAAAATTCTCGTGGGAACTCCCTTGTTACGGAAAAAATGTAGTATATGTATTGTCACTCCACGGTCTTTAACTACTTATAAGTATGTTATTATATCTATGCAAAAAATCACTTCGATCCGTCGTATTGCTCCGTTGCGGCGTTATTGAAGGACAAACCAGCAAACAACACTTTCACATTTATAATGTTAGTAGTGAAATGATCGACAATTAAGTAGAACTTAAACATATACTTTTGAAAGTTAGATTAAAGCGTTTGTCACACTCATAAATTTGCAGTTCGCTACAATGCAGACTTAAAGGTGCTTTAAGTATAGGTAAGTAATGTCTTTAAAATACCGTAGGTGCCTGTAGGTAATTTTAAGTTAGCACATTCCGTATGAGACTACTAATCGTGTTCCACAGAAGTCATAGAACCTGGTTTGCAAGGCGGATATTTGGACCACTGCGTCACAGGTCATTAACATACTTTAAACATTAATTATTCACGGGGCTATAATTTTAATTTTTAAAAAAGCTTCCGGAAGTCCCGTCGTGGTCTGTGTGTGGCAAACATGAAACACACGTACATCTACAATATAGATAGTCTATACAATCTAAGCAATAACCATTTCTTATTAGGGTTCCGTAGTCCGTACCCGAAGGATGCCAACGGGACTATTAGTAAGACTCCGATTAATACTCGCCCGTCACACTTGCACACTAGAGAAATCCATATTTTCAACCGACTTCCAAAAAAGGAGGAGGTTCTCAATTCGTCGGAATCTTTTTTTTTTTTATTTTTTTTTTTATTTTTTATGTATGTTCCCCGATTACTCAAAGACCCCTGGACCGATTTGGAAAATTTTTTTTTTGTTTGAAAGGGTATACTGTGCAGATGGTCCCATATAAATTTGGTGAAGATCTGATGAATATCTTCGGAGATGGAGAACAGAACTCCTCAATAGATAGGAGCAAATTGCTCGCGATCAGTGTAATAGCTTAGTAAACAGTAGGGTTTTAACGGGGCATAGCATATTATAGTACAGTGGGCCACTAAAAATTGTGAAATAAAAAATTTTCAAAAGAAAAATAAAACCGACTTCAAAAACCACAAACACTAAAAAGTAAAAAATAACTTTTATTTAGCTACACGTGTAATGTACTTAGGTATGAAGTCGGGCGAGCTTCACTCTTGGATTTCTAATTTTGTTTTAATATGCTCGCTCGACTTCATACCTAAGTACATTACACGTGTAGCTAAATAAAAGTTATTTTTTACTTTTTAGTGTTTGTGGTTTTTGAAGTCGGTTTTATTTTTCTTTTGAAAATTTTTTATTTCACAATTTTTTTGCGAGATAAAAATAACAGTAATAAGTCCATTAATTATACAAATTCTGGGTACTAAGATTATTTTAAAAAAGGGTATTGTACTCGACTTCAATTCACTGGTACGAAGTCGTGGGTAAAAGCTAGTATGTATTATAACATGTTCCGTATATGTTCGAGCATATAGCCAGGTTTCAAATAAACGTGCATATCATTAGACTAACAAGAGGTGCGCAGGCGAACGAGTGTGTGGTCCCGTTCCGATATTCAATGTGTATTTCTTTTTTGTTTCGGCTCACTAGATTGTTAGGGATACGTATTCCTTTAGATGCATGCAAGCGCTGGGTTTTCATTTTAATGGTTTTTGAATTTCTATTCATAATTTCGACTCTAAATGAATAGAACTTTTGGCAGTAGGTATGTTGATATATTGTAACCAAACAATACGCGGAAAATAATTATTGTTGTATTTATAAATGAAAGCACACTCGACATTTTAGAGCTGCCGGAAGAAATCAATTTATCCATTGTACTCTTCTTTTTAATTGTATATATGTATATATGTTTAACTTTTATTTGATATTTGTCATCTATATTAGGAACTAGCTGATGCCCGCAGCTTCGCCCGCGTGGATTGGTCAGATCCCCTGCAGCATCAGGATTGAGGAGTTGGAATCCAAATTTTTTATGAAACAATGTTGCAAAGTTTCTCTATCGATTAAAAAAGAAATGACGCAAATCGGTTCAGAAATCTCGGAGATTTCGATGTACATAGGTAGAAAAACACAACTCCCTTTTTGAAAGTCGGTTAAAAAAGTAGCCTATGTTACTCCCTGGTCAATTCTCTACTTGTCTGTGAAAATCCCGTCAAAATCGGTTCAGCCGTTCCGAAGATTAGCCTTTTCAAACAGACAGACAGACAAAAAATTTAAAAACGTGTGAATCAGGTATAGTATCGTTCAAATAACCATATGACCTTAATATGCGGTAGTTATTTCGAAATTACAGACAGACACTCCAATTTTATTTATTAGTTAGTATGGATATCACAAAATAGATGACAAATATCGGTGCTAGATCGGGCTAGCACGGAAGTTCTGATCATTACAATACTCGCAGTTCATGTTTGTAATTGGCTGAATTTATGGTATTCTTGCGGCAATTATGTATTTCAGTCGATAGTGAAATATAGGCAACCAGAACTAAAGCCTCACATTGTAGTCGTCAAACGTCGGAGCGAGCCCAGCAGTTGTAATTATTAATACCTACCGGTAGTAAATCCTTACGCACCACATATTTCCTTGCTGATTATTATTGACTCCTCAAGAAGAAATGTGTTTTTAGTTTTTATCTATAATTATGATTTTATAGACACGAAAAGGTACGGAATCCTTTTTAAAAAAAAATAGTTTCACACATAAACCTATAATCGTATCCATTAAATGATTTTTGATCGTTACAAGATGAAGTTGTGGGGCACTTAAGTCATTATAGTCATTAGCGAGGCTCGAATTTCGGGTCAGACGCTATCAATTCAGTTTTATTAACTAAAAAATAATAAGTCAGAATATTTAGACCACAGGATGACGTTACGTGAATGCTATGTTTTATTTATTTACAACGACTTAATAATATCGAATGATTCTAATGACTAATAAATTACTCAAGCGATGTTAAGATTCACGAGTCTTAGATCATGGATCATTGACTTCTAGTCTGAGAGCTTATTAAACTTTTGCTATGTGCTTTATATCGGTCCAGATGATATTTTATTACAAAATAGGCAAAAAGTCAGAGCAACCCTCGTCCTGAAAGTCCTTAAATCTTTTTTAATTCGCTTAAGTTATATCTATGACTAGCGTATGCCCGCGACTTCATCCGCGTGGACTACACAAACAACCCCTTATTTATATTGAGAGGGTAATGGGTTGAATTTTCGAAAATAGCGGATGTCTACGTCATATTAAGAGCTATCTGTAGGTCAAACAGCCCGATCCGTCAAGTAGTTTGAGCTGTGCGTTGATAGATCAGTCAGTCAGTCAGTCAGTTTTTCTTTTATATATTAAGAAGATTTGGAATAGGAGTTTTACAAATGCGGTTTCTCTATCCGACTTGTGCCTACGTAGGTAGGTACTAGGTATGTACAATATGAGAAATGTTTTGTGAAAAAAGCGTGTAAGTATACTAATTTGAACTTAGATTATAAATATTACAACAGCTCTTGAATTAATAAATAATTTTATTTTAATATTCATAGAAATAATTGCTTAGTATATAATCGATGGGTAAATCTGACAGAAATTTGGAATAAATGGTTTATTTTATTGACACAATAATATAAAAGCTCACAAACATTTAAAATACAGATCAGATTTATATTTTATGGATTTTATTTAAACGACATAAAAGCTCTTAATTTAATAGCATGTTTAATTTTTTTATGTGAACATATCTACCTATCTATAAATTAAACTAGTTTTTTACGAAAACGAATGTTTACTATTTATAATTCACGACGCCTTAGGCTTATGTAGCCTTATGCAAGAAAACATCGGCAACTTTAAATACCTGATATAAATTAATTAGTATTTCTCGTTTTAAACTAAGGTCAAAGTAAGCTATATAGACATTCGTTTGAGATACCCACTGCCTGAATTACTTTTTACTTCTGTCTGTAATGTACTGAACACTATCAAATAAATATATTCGCTTGGTTAACACTCTATCTACAACACAACCAGGAAGCGAAGAAAGGGGTCGGTATCTCTAACACTATTCACATTTGTATGGTAATGTATCTGAGTGATGCCACATGATGTAAAACGCTGTTTATATCCTACCCACCTAATTAAAAAGTGTCCATTCATTGATAAATTTCTAGCCAAAGATTTTTTATTGGTTACTTCACGTGCTTGAATACTTGCTTGTCGATTTCGGAAAAGCTGCATCGATTGCTCTATCTGCGATTGGCTAAATTTATGGTATCCTTTCTGCGATAGAACATTTTAACGAATAGCAAAAGAGTAACAGTAAATCAGACTGTAGCTGCCAAACTACATTCTGACTATCGCAATCACCTTTGATTGGCCATCACTTTCCCACTGATCGCTGAAATGCAGTATTGGAGATTAGATTATTGAGATTGTTTCGTAAACGCTATTATCTACACTACAAGTAAGTATCGATCTCTGTGCGTGCAGCATTATAAGCGGTTTAAAAATGCGTAAGTAGAGATAAAATATATTCGCATTTAAATAAATAAACAACAAAGAAAGATAAAGTACCATTTAGTTTTAAATAAATACATATATCTATACTAATAAATAAAATTGGAGTGTCTGTCTGTAATTTCGAAATAACTACCGCATATTAAGGTCATATGGTTATTTAACCGACACTATAACTGAATCACACGTTTTTAAATTTTTGTCTGTCTGTCTGTTTGAAAAGGCTAATCTTGGGAACGGCTGAACCGATTTTGATGGGATTTTCACAGACAAGTAGAGAATTGACCAGGGAGTAACATAGGCTACTTTTTTAACCGACTTTCAAAAAAGGAGTTGTGTTTTTCTACCTATGTACACCGAAATCTCCGAGATTTCTGAACCGATTTGCGTCATTTCTTTTTTAATCGATAGAGGAACTTTGCGACATTGTTTCATAAAAAATTTGGAGTCCAACTCCTCAATCCTGATGCTGCAGGGGATCTGACCAATCCACGCGGGCGAAGCTGCGGGCATCAGCTAGTTATTATATAAAAGGGAAGGGTGACTAACTGACTGACTAATCTATCAACGCAGAGGTAACAAACTACTGGATGGATCGGGCTGAAATGTGGCATGCAGCCACATAGCTATATAGCATAGCTATTATGATGTAGACATCTTTCAAGAAAGGATTTTTGAAAATTCAACTCCTAAGGTGGTAAAATAAGGGCTTAATATTTGTGTAGTCCATGAGGACAAAGTCGTGGGCATAAACTAGTTATTCAATCAAATTGGAGCTAGGCAAGACAACTAGTATAAAAGCTATATAATATCCACATTATCAAAGTCAAAGGCCTGTCTCAGCCATATTAAACATTGGAATATTTAAACAATAGTTATTCTAATCACGACGAGGATCCTCGGTTTCTGCTTAGTCACGCTCATGTTCGTATCAAGTATTGTTAACATGATGACAGTAAAAAATTTAACGGTCAAGAGTAAGCTCAAATAACTTAGAGCATTTTTTAAACTAGTAATAGCGCAAACAAAATAATACAGCCAACACTAGAAGGTAGGTAAATGGTGCCTACCTAAATATTGATGATAATAATTTTCTATTACTTCTTCAATTTCTTTGGCTCAAAGGCTTTGTTCTGTGCTTTTTCACATAGATTTTAGATATTAGAACTGTCATTTCGGTAAAATGTCGTTTTTAAAAGTAGCACTGAATTTTCGTGATTTGGTACTTTTTGTATCTATTACCTAATCCCTAGTGATTCAAGACGTCCCGCTTGAGGCAAAACGCATTTTTCTATACTGCATGTAATGTTAGCAGCAAGAGTCAGCTGCATCAGGCGCATCGAAGAGATGTAATTTTACGTTAGCAGGGGTCTTCATTATATTACGTGACATTTACTCACGCATTTTTACTACACAAGCGATCTACTGACATAACTCGCATTTCCAGTACTGAAAAATGCGGCTCTTACGCTTCCTGCGGGTTTTACGGCAGTATACACTCTCCTATAATAGGCTTAGAACAATACAATCGTTGTCGAGGCTTATCAGCCATCGATTGAAGCCCATATAATAATTTATTCCTTTTATAGGCTCTGCTTTATTTTAAAATTGAACTCACAATCTGTTGACGCCAGATTTCGAAGCTCGTTATTTTCAAACAAATTGGATATGCTATTGAAGCGATTTTGTATTTTGAGGATTCATTATCCAACAAAAGTGTATGGAAACTGTTGGTTTCATATACAATGACGGCGGAACCTGCTTAAATAGAACATTTATTAATTTAAGGTAAGTACATTATTTTATCAATCTCAGTACTCGTACGCTTTTCTCTAGCCTAGCACGACCTTCAAATATTGTATTCAGTTTGCGAAATCAGAACTCGAATCAGAGCTAATGGAAATCACTCAGAACAAAAGCCGATACAAGGCAACTCGACTACAATAATTGACCTAAACAATACGGCAATGGTAATAGAATTACTAAGTAATTTCCAACGGGGCCCATCAATCATGCGTAGGATACGATCTTATCTGAAATGAAACTCATCATTTATAGATCTGACCGTCGGCACTGGTAGAATATTATTAATAGCTATATCTATCCGGTCAACCGAATCTGACGAACAATCTTTGTTTGTCGGTAGGTACTATCGATGGCTAACAAATTATAGAGTCAGTGTTCTACATACGCGTGGTCTGTAATAAGCGAAATCAGACATTTCATTATTTGACTACCAGATAGCGCTACTTATTTCTCAACCCATAATTTGTCAGCGAAATGTGAATGATTTTGTAACGGTACTCAATTTAATTTATCTTAATGCACTGAAAGTACTAGGTATGTTAATAATTGAGTATTCTGTTAGAGTTACAGCTCGAGATTACAATTAAAGAGAAAAGCAATGGACGGGGCTGCCTTAGGTTTCCCTTAATTGTTTTCCAATAATGACTCGCCGAGTTCACCATAATTAAGTACTTCACAAAGCTCCCGAACTACTTTTTAATACGTAACAAGCATTTTAGAAGTTCCCTCTCTTTGTCAAACTACGAGTAAGTATACCTAGTGAACTCGAATACATTAATTACGAACTGCGGGTTGCGAGATAACTTTAGTTCATTTATATCTATCACGCCGATTGCTTCTCGAATGCGCTTCCTATGTAAATGTTCGATAAGAAGTGATCGATTTATTTTAATGATAAAATATTTCCATTTCGAAAGTAGAACAACGATCGAATATGATACGGCCTAATAAGTCGCTGTACAGTTTTTGAACTTGTTTTTAGTATCACTACCTTAACTTATATCATAAATGCGAAAGTTTGTTTGTTTGCTGGTTTATTGGTTTGTTCTTCAAGCAACTGATTGGCGTGATATTTTGATGAATGTAGTTAAAGATGGATAGAATCAAAGAGTTCCCAGGGGTCGTAGTCGTAGGCTAGTAATTATCAGCTTGTTTTTTGTATACAAACATGCAATTTTCAAAAAAGATCGGAATATAAACAGTAAAGCTTTTACATGTATCATCTTCGAATCCAAAGTTGAGAACACAGATTGATAAAACTTATACCTTTGAAACCACAGACAGAAGCTAATATTGATAAGTATAAAGATAAATAAATACCTCATAGAAGTAATAATATTTCAATAGAAGATTTAAATGATAAACTTTTGATGGGTGTCTCATTTTTCCATTCCGGTTGACGAACAAAGACTTTCCGATGCGATAATACGAACATTCGTCCTAAGTGGCAGTTATGAAGCTTTAAAACGTTACGACACCGCATTAACGGCTAATAATTCGTCCAGTGACGATTACGTAACGTCACTGTCCAGAAATTCCGTGAGATGCAAGATTAGTGTTACTGACAGCAGCGATAAGTTAAAAACTTTTTTCTTGTATTACGATAATCACCTGAAAGGCTTTGATAGCCCCGAGATGAGAGTTGAAGATAATAAAAAAACCTTGTCAATATCATTACAGTACTAACTTAAGTAACGTAACAAGATTGTAGGCTCCGTAGCCCGATAATGAAGGTATTTTATTACAGTTTCTATGTCGGACATGAAAGGTCGCGTAGCTCGTATGTGTAGGTATGTGTTGATTAAAATTTTAGTTACGGTTTGAATCTTATGAAAAGTTAACTTTGTGTGAGATTTCGTCCGCGTGAAATAATTTAAAGTACTCGGGTTAATGTAACTATCTATCGAAGAAAGAATTTTCAGAATCAGTTCATTAGTTCCGGGGATTACCCCCCTACTTACAAACAACGGAATGATAGATGCTTTTGACGATTCAAAAGTACTTGTAAAAGTCTAATTGAATAAAAATATTTCGAATTGAATTTGAACATTTACAAAGTAAAGAAACCATTACAAACCGTTTGTTACCATTACAAAGTAATGGTAACAAAATGTTTGCTTTGTTATAATTATTATTTTGAAACTTTTACTGAAAAGTGTAACTAAACTTTAGTTAACCCTGGCAAAATATTAAGAATCGAATAATGTATTTTCTCAAAAGGAATATATAGATGTTGTTCTTGAACGCAAGAATTTAATCAATTCATTAGTAGGTATGTTAAACTTTTCATTGAAATGTGAAACTACGACATGGACGAATTACATGATTAACAACATTTGAAACACCCCATCAAGTTAATACTTTGAAATACTTATTTAAATGATTGTAATCCCATAATCGCTTAGCTGCCACGTACATCTATCATTTACATAACACCTCATAGCAGTTTGCTTATATTAATAAGTTTACATACCCGAGTGCACTCCGCTGAGCATTCAAACAGACTTGTAGACGTAGAGTACTATTTAAAGCCGTTTTACATAACGCCTTTATTGTGAGAAGCATAAGGATCAAGTTTGGAAGCGTTAGTGATTTTCCTCTTAACGTATTCAGCAGGTGTCCACAATATTAACATACAATTTGAAAAGGCCTACAATAACTCCCTCTTACTGCAGGTCCGGTGTGTTCAGTTTTATAAACGCTTAGTCAATAAGTTGGATTACAATTTATCATCTACGAGATGAATAAATAAGCATGCAATTTAAAATAATATGTTTTAGAATTACGGTCCCTAAATATTTAAGCACTAGAGGATGCCCGCGACTTCGTCCGCGTAGATATTGGTTATTAAAGATCCCATGAGAACTGTTTGATTTTCCGGAATAAAAATTTGCCTATGTCAATCACAGGGATGCAAGCTACCTCGGTACCAAATTTCATACAAATCGGTTAAGCGGATGGGTTTTTTTTGGAATCCCGTGGGAACTCTTTGATTTTCCGGGATAAAAAATAGACTATGTCCGTCCCCGGGATATATGCTAACCCTGTACCAAACGTCAGAATCGGTTAAACTGTTGGGCCGTGAAAAGGTAGCAGACAGACAGACAGCTAGACAGACACACTTTCGCATTTATAATATTAGTATGGATTTTCTCCGAATAAAACAAGAGATTCTAAACATAATTACTTATTTGATATTTTCTGTAATACGAAAGTATCTATTGTTACAAGCCCGATAATTTTAAGTTACGTAAAAGTTACTTACTAAGTAGGTAATATATCTTGCTTCATATCTTATTCATTTCACTTTCAAAAACTTTGAAAGTCATAGCTTCTGAAGTCTTAGGAAACTTGGGAAAATCTACATTAAAAAAAAATATAATCCATTCTCTTAAAGCTTTTTTAATTCCTACTTATTATGAGAGAGTATTATCTAAAATACTAATTAGTTTACGAAATGAAATACTAAAATCGTATACCTTCTCGTTGCCGCCTGCTTTTTCACCGACGAATAAGTATATTAGGTAGTTCATATATTATAATTTTTTGATGTTATGTATCATTGTATAGGTCTGTTTATTTTATACTAATTCCTTACGCATTAAATCCTCACCCGATTTCAACTGAATTTGGCATAGACATAGTTTGTATTATAGAGAGTGGAGACGGATATCTTAGGTATTTTATAACTTAGGAAAACAAAGGCTTTAAAAAAACTAAATCCACGCGAATCAAGTCGTGAACAATATCTAGTACTTGATACAAAATTCAAGATTAATATTTTCAATCCATACTAATATTATAAATGCGAAAGTGTGTCTGTCTGTCTGTCTGCTACGTTTCCACGGCCCAACCGCTGAACTGATTTTAGTACAGACTTGGGATACATCCCGGGGAAGGACATAGTCTGATTATATTTTCATCCCGGAAAATCAAAGATTTAAAAAATCGAAATCCACGCGGGCGAAGCCGCGGGCATACCTTAGTTCCTCATAAATATAATAGGCATTTGATTATGATAAACACACATACAACAGGAGTAACAGGCGGTTAAATTTACCAAAACATCCATCGTATAATTAATACTGTCAAGATGCTAAGTCGTGCGTAGAGCAAAATGAATTCTTTTATACCACTGTTTCCTGTCTGGAATGAATACAGAAAATTAGCCCCAATCTTACGTAATATAATGGGACAGGCGTTAAACGTTCCATAGAATAGATGTGACAGTTGGACAAGACTTCATATATAATTATACAAGGAAAGATATGCAAGTGGGCTGTTTGTTACCGAGCTGTATTATTTGTGTACACCACACTAGTTAGGTATTATTATCCATAATACAGGCTGCCGAGTTTTAAGTGGGTTTTAATCTGGACTATTCAGAGCCACGAGTAATTGGATCTAATTTATTAACGTACTTTAAAAAATCAACACCTGTAGGTATATTTATGTATTTTATTAAGTGAAAAAGTATAAGTACTTATACTTATTTTGTGGTAAAGTGAAGGAATTATTATAAGTGAAAAATTGCGAAGTTAAAAACACATAATTTCTTTTTTTAGGGTTCCGTACCTCAAAAGGAATAACGAAACCCTTATAGGATCACTTTGTTGTCTGTCTGTCTGTCCAGCGCGGAAATGCAGCGAGCACTCTTGGCGCTACTCCACGCGGGCATGATTTGTATTTACATTAGATAAGGCTTTTATTATTAAATAAATAAAATGTTTATTTCATGTAGCTGTGTCCTATATCTACATCTGGGAAGAGTTGGCAAAAAAATACAGTAGTTACCTACCTACTTATCTTAATTCATATAAGCTTACAAGTACAACTTTAGCAATTTTACAAGTTACAAACAAGTTACATTAGTTTAGTTAGACTTATTAAAACGCGTGTAACGGCAAATCTAAAAATTATTTCGGAGCCATATAATTGAATTAGTCCACGAAATCCTTGAGCCTATTGTAACAAAAATGCTACGGAACCATTTTATAGCCCGTTATGTAGTCTGGAGACACCTTTAGAATATAATTCCAAGCGCGTTTATGCGCTCGCAAGTTTCCTTTAGCTGTCCCTGGCCTTAAAGTCGCAATATGAAATGTTTGGTAAACAAAGCATATTAGAAATATAGACCACCCCAAGATAGCTCGGGGCTGCACCGCCTACATACGTTTCGTGACTTGCACTACCTATTGCAATAACAATGCTTACTCCCGGAAGCGGGCGGTTGGATTATACCATCGGGATAACAAACAAAGAATTTTGAAGCTCTTTATCAAAAGGTGAGAATCAAAAAGTATAAATAATGGCATTTTGTTTAAATTTTATTTAAAGACGAAGTCACACGCATCAGCTAGTGAGATTATAATTGTTTACAAATATCGTTGAACATTTTGCAACAAACTCATTAACAACACCCACTTTATTAATAAGCCCAAAAGTATCAAACTTATTACATCGTCCAAATCAAATTAGGAACCTTATGATAAAAAGGCCAACACATCTCACACCGGTGTCCCAAACTTTTATTACGCCACTCCCTGGCTACTCCGCATATTGAAGTCAAATGTTGGCCCAGTGATGTTTGGCCATCTTTATTTACACCAACTCTTTTTTTTTTTTAATTTTCAAGACGATTTTAAGACGAGGCATTAGGATATGTATTATTTAGACTAGAGGATGCCCGCGGCTTCGCCCGCCTGGATTTCGGTTTTTTAAATCCCGCAGGAACTCTTTGATTTTCCGGGATAAAAAGTAGCCTATGTCCTTCCCCGGGATGTAGCCCATGTCTGTACCAAATTTCATCAAAATCGGTTCAGCGGTTGGGCCGTGAAAACGTAGCAGACAGACAGACAGACACACTTTCGCATTTATAATACTAGTATGGATTGAAGAAACTAGTAACAGCAATGCGTCTTTGTACTGTTAATCCATACTCATGTTAACAAACTAAACTATGACGGATACTTTTTATACCAGAAAATCAAAGAGTTCCCACGGGATTCCTAAATTCATCGTCTAGTATCATATATGTATATTTTTTTAACTATATAAGCTTGAATTTGACTAATCACACCAAACAGTACTTAGCTGATGATGCAGTCTAAAGTAAAGCGCACCTGCCCAGAAAATATCTACCTATTCACTCTTCTTTTGAGGGTACTTACCAATGTTATAGCTAACGGGTGAAACGCAAATTGGAACCTAGGTATATAGAATTTAGAATATCAGATTAATTGTCAAAAAAAAGCTCTACAACTTTTATGAATTGAAGTTTGTTTTGGTGCTTTGGAAAAGTGCTCAAAAGTATCAATTTGGAGATCTCTTTTCCGTACCATTCCACTGAAACTTTAAATTTTTTTCCAACCAAAACGTATCTACAGTTGTAGGAAGTATAGTTATAGGAAGATCGTGTTTTGGCCAACCAGAAGGCCAAAACACAATCTTCCTACAACTCGTTGGCGCCCAATGTCCCATCCCATACTATCCGGTTATGAAGTTTATTATTTCGGGGACGACTTTTATTGTGCTGTAAATATTTTACTCAGCGATAAGAGGCACCCGAGATAAAACAAATTGATCGGCCCATACACACTGCGATCGAGGAAGGTTTATGTGCTACGTGGGAGGGTTAATTGAATCGATGAGATTGTGCGAACGACGCACCACATATATTAATATTTAATATCCTATTTAGGAATCTAATGTATAATTATTCGAGATAAACCATCACGAATAGGTATGCCCACATTACATTTGAAATGCATCTATGTTATTTGAATACATTAAAGATTGTTCTTACTCACGATCCCGGTGGAAAACGTATTTATATGTAGATACTTTGGTATGGTACCTTTACGTTTATTAAAAGGTACTTCGCTTTTAGTTCTGTTTAAGGTTTTAATAACAAAATATTGAAGTGTGTATTGTATTAAAGAAGATCTATTTTGACCTATTTCGAGTAAATATAGTCGATATTCTCAATCATATAATTATTATTGGATATTTCTGTTATATAAAGTCCACAAGCGTAAAGCAAAATCAATACAATTTTACACAGTTAGCCAACGTAACTTTGTTGATTTACTTCAAGTTGAGCACCGCACGACTCCTACACGCGAATCGGAAATACCTTTTTGTATCTTTAAAGATGGGTCCCCAAAAAGGCTTGATTATAAAATGAACTAAAAATCAGAATTTTAAAACTGATACTAGAATATTAAACAATCATAATATTTTCTAATCAACTAATTTGTCGACTGACTGATTTTTTGAAAAAAGCTGCACCAGAAGACTCACTCAGTTTTCCCTTCATTCAGCTTCACTTACTTGGCCTTCACTCAAGACCTCGTTCGTGAACTTTTGGATTCTGTAGGGGTAGGACCACAAACCATATTTTGTGTAGGACACACAAGACTACGAGGAGTCGGGATGATCATATTTCATTCTGGATTTTAGTTTTTTAAGTAAAAGCTAGTTAGAAATCTACTGACATCTACTCTTTAGGAACTTTCGTCATTGCAGCCACGTTCGAATTTGCTTGTCTACAAAAATGTAGAGCACGTACGCACGTGTAGGCCTTTAAGAAATGTACATTAACATTGCATTACGAATTCCCCTTTTAGGGAATGTATCTTTTTATTGAGATTTAATTAAGCGACGGAAGCTGGTGGCATTAAGCGCGCGTGCTTTGAGATTACGCCACTAATGCCCCATATTGTAGAGTAACCATCTACTAAGAATTTATATTATCAAATCCCATTTTTAACTGATTTTTAACCCCCGACCCAAAAAGAGTGTTATAAGTTTGACGTGTGTATCTGTGTATCTGTGTGTCAGTGTATCCATTGCGTATCTGTGTATCTGTCTGTGGCATCGTAGCTCCTAAACGAATAAACCCATTTCAAATTAGTTTTTTTTTTGTTTGAAGGTGGCTTGATCGAGAGTGTTCTTAGCTATAATCGAAGAAACTCTGTTCAGCCGTATGAAAGTTATCAGCTCTTTTTTAGGTTTCTTATAGAGGTTTCTGTGTCGGGGGTTTTTATCGAGTTATCTCATATGTATTATTTACTATGCATTAAAAAAATATTTTTTGAAACATCTTCAATGATTTTGAAGGTAACCTACTCTTTTGATTTTATATAAGTTTGGGGGGAGATCCCAGTAGCGGATTTATTAGCCGCTTGGGCACATTTAGCGTTCCACTACTATTTCCGAATATAAACTTTCATACCTTTTAAATTTTCAACTTTAAACTTCTTCTGTTTTGCGTACCTGAAAGAAAGATAGACCAAATTATAAATCTGAAAATGGAATAAAGACAAGTTTTATAATAATAATATTAGTCAGTCATATTATACAAATGACTTTGAAATATTTAAGTTTTAAATATCTAGAGTTTAGACATTTCAAACATGCTTAAAACTAGCTTGTGCCCGCCCCACTTCGTCCGCGTGAACTACACAATATTCGCTAAGAAAGAATTGAATTTTCAAAAATTCTTTCGTAGCGGATGTCTATGTCATAATAATTAATAGCCATTTGCATGCCAAATTTCAGCCCGGTTCGTCCAGTATAGTTTGAGCTGTGCGTTGGTAGACCCGTCAGTCAGTCAGTCAGTCAATCAGTCGGGCAGGTTTTCCTTTTATCTGTTTAAATGGATTAGCATAATAATAATTACATGGTACCAGTCTCGATTTTTTTCTGTATTTAATGTGAACCCTATACGTATTGTTAATAGTAAGCCATATTAAATGTGCCTTAACCCTTCTAGAATGCTATCGAGCATCTTATGTATTATTCAAAGGAGATTAACGTGCGCTTCGAGGCTCGAGCCCGCCGCTTAGAAAATTTCTTCATATTGATATTAAAACAATAATTTCAAGAATATAAATTCCATTTATGCCCGCATGGAACACCAGCGGGGCGTATTGGAATAATATTATTGAAGTGTCTTGATTATGATTAATTACATGCCACGTTGATTTCTGAAGCCAATATTAATTGCTCTAATTATATTATAGCCTCGAAATAATTCATTACTGTTTAAATCTAATTATTATTGTTAGTATACATGTTTAACTCGAATAGCAAACGTAATTACTTTGAAGTACCTAAGGCATAACGATATATTTTGCGTATACGTATATGTATACATACATACCACAAGAAAGCCGCTATTGTATTTTGTACCCCGTAGATTCATCATCAAAGAGAATAGAAAGTATAAAACCGAGGCACACATAGCCTTCAGGCGATATTTAATCCAAATTTCTGATTGAAGTTCATACTCGAGTATATTGTACATTCAAAACAGACACAAGTCGGGCTAATTCAGCGTTACGCCAGAAAATACCATCTAATTACAACCCACGCCGAGCGTAACTGAACACAAATTAAAAATGATGACTGTGAGTTGAAATTCTGGAATTCGTTATTACAAAAGGAATAAGTTCGAGCTCAGATCGACCGGCCGACCGTCGCGTCGCTCGGCGGGCAGCTGCAGAATTAAATTATGAGCATTTTTATCCCTCGGCCGGCCGGACTGTACACCTGCCTGCCCGCGATTGACACCTACCCCATTATACAAAGACCGCGATAAGCAAAAAGAAATCTTAACAATAGCCCCCATACAGCCGCATGAGAACTTATATTATTGGCCCCTTACAAACGCAGCCATTCAGTTTTTACATCTTCATACAATCCTGGCCATTAGCAGAGGCGTGTGGGCAGCGTAGGCTCGTAGCCAAATAAAATGTATTGTTAAACCTAACAAAACATCCAAGTGAACATCTTTATCGAGAAACGTCTCTATCATAGGCTATTGTTAAGGGGACGGTATATTCCAGGTATAATTTCAAATCTAGAGATGGCGATACACATTGTATCGGCATCTCTCTTAGACGCCCCTGAACCGGTTGCGCATCGCCACAGTGTAGATTATTATTTTCACATCGCTCCTGCATTTAATCATTACGTCACCCCACTTCAGTGTTTACGATGGAGTAAAAAGTCAAGTTATGTATAAGTTTAAAATTCAAAGTTATAGTGATAAAAAATATTTATTATGAAATAATTAAAAATTTATTTAAAAAAATTAATCTGTAGGTATCATCAGAATCGATTACATTCGACTTCGCTGGGTTACTTTATTGTAATATATAACATTGCGTATCTATAAAAAATATGTGTACAAGTTAAATATTGTTTTATATACTACTAGAGGATCCCTGCGGCTTCGCCTGCGTTGATTTCGGTTTTTTTGAATCCCGTAGGAACTCTTCATTTTCCGGGATAAAAAGTAGCCTATGTCCTTCTCCGGGATGTATCCCAAGTCTGTACCAAATTTCATTAAAATCGGTTCAGTGGTTGGGCCGTGAAAACGTAGCAGACAGACAGACACACTTTCGCATTTATAATATTAGTATGGATTTTAATGCACACTGTTGCCAAGTTACTATCATTAGTTAGTAAACAGTCACTGATAAAAAAAAAACAACAATATTATAATGTACTTTTATTGTTTTGTCAACAACGAGAAATAATGAATGAGATCTATTTACAATCATGCTAATAGGTGTCTTTTTCAACCTGTATGCTTATTATAGTAGGAGATTTAACATTTCACCAACTTTCATAGAATGAGATCACACACACACAGTAACATTAAATTAAAATGGGCCTAAATAACCTTGACTTAAGGTCCTAAATTCAATTACACCGATTTTAATTTCTGGTTCTGTCTGACTGGCTATACATGAATGGATTAATTTGAGCTATAAAACAAGGCGGTTAAGGTCTATTTTACGTTAACGTTCTCATTATAAACCCCTATCTGCCAGTTTTGGTCATTACTGTGGTGACCATTACATTTGGCCTTGAAAGAAGATACTTCACATGGATAAAAGATTATAGCATGGACAAGTCCAAGTTTCTGAAATTTTCACTTATTGATAATGATAATACTGTCATTCCTAATTACTTACATTTATAGGTAAATCTTATATTTTCTATATCTTATTGCTATTATAGATGCTGAGATTATAGAAATTACACTCAACTGAAATTCAATGAAAATATAGTTAGCACGGACATTACACAAGTAACTATTTATTGCATTTCACTAATTACCGAGATCGTAAAATCCTATTTTTTCATATTATCAAAACGTTTACAGTAAAAAAATATCACACGCGCTAGGCGTGCAAAAACACCTGAAAGAGATTATATGCACCTGCAGCCATAACAGGATAACATTATAATATATTTCGTGTTGTATAAAAAGCTGTTTTGTTTATAATCCTTGTTTTTGTTTATTCAATATGGTTACAGTCAAACCGGCCCGCTCGGAGCTAATAGCCATAAAAGTTAACTAATTAGGTGAAATATTCCAAAAGAGCATAAGTAGGTATGTACACATTCAATACGCTAACTTAACTGTTTACGTTAAGGTTCAAAGTCAAAGCGCTGGAGAAATGTTTTTATATGATACTGAACAAAGTCAAGACAGAGATTAAAATATTTTATAGCTTTTTTGTAATATTCAGATTCGGGCCATTGATTCAAATAAATTTGTAGTAATTATTTTCTCTAATTCAGAAGCTGAGCTCTTTTTCTGGATGCCTATCATTAGGCATCCAGAAAAAGAGGTCATTACCTTTTCGCTAAAAGACAATTTTACGTTGACTGACATGAAAGCAAAGTGCCTAGTAAGCCAATAGACAATTCAGCTAGATGACATCAAAGCAGATTACCCAGTCAGCAGAGAGTCAACTTAGCTGTACGCCATAAAAACAGAATGCACAAGTAGCAAAACGTCTGGAATTGTGAATAGTCTGTATGATTAGAACACCTCATTAGCCAGACGTCAAATTACATAGTTGGATGACATAAACGCTGAATGAGATAGTATCTAAAACGTCTGGAAAAGTAAATAGTCTAAATGGTCTGTTGCTTGCTCCTTTTTTAATTTTTAACCAACTTCCAAAAAAGGGTGGTTCTCAATTCAGCCTGTTTTTTTACCCCATTGCGGCAAAGCCTAAAGGAAGAGTTGTTATAGAGATTTTAGCAGTCTGTATATGTATGTGTGTGTGTTTGTATCCAGATTCTGTGTGTTCCACCGTAGCGCCGAAACTACTGGGCTGATTTTGATGAATGAGGTGTAAATCCGGGTAACATAGGCTACATTTTATACGAAAAAAATTGACCTAACGGATGTAATATGAAAAAAAGTGGGGGTGAAAAGGTACTACCACTAACTAACAATTGTGCCAGGACTGGTCCTGATGGGATTTTGAAGTTTGAAAAGGTGCAGTTGGTTCTCTATATAACGTAGACCCGCACTAAGACAGGAATTTGAGAAATTTGATCTGTAAATTGACCAAATTATCATACAACAATACTACTTCTCACGAACCTATAAAAGCTACGAACAAACGATTTCAGTAGTTACATTTTATTACTGTTCTTACCTTTCGATTCAAAACAAGAAAAATTGATACACTGATTTGGCATTCCAAAACGAAGCAACTCTCGTCCTAATAACAATTTAATGTATACTTTAAGAATAACTGCATAAGGTAAGTTTTACAACGAATATTTTAACATCGATATTTTAATGTTAGTATACGTGAGTGAGAACACAAAAGCCACAAAGATCCTTTGTATTGACAAAGGCAAACACAATAGGATCTTTCATTTCTTGTAAATTGAACTAGTTTTATGAGAAAAAGTATTAAGTACGTATGAAATTTTGTTTTGCACATTTTCAACTTTTAAGCTGTGACAATAAGGTCTAAGTTGAAGGAATATTTAATAGTATGATTATTTTTTGATCTATAAAACATTTATGACACTGCAATTTTTAGTCAAACTTATTATTGACTACTTAGTGACGTATATACATAAAAAAACCAGCCAAGTGCGAGTCAGACTCGCGCACCAAGTTTCCGTATCCGTACTCAGGTATTTTTCCGACATTTTGCAAGATAAATCAAAAACTATTATGCTTAAAAATAAATTAAAATCAGTTTTAGAATGTTCAGGTAAAACCCTTTTATATGATACCCCACTTGGTATAGTTATCTTACTTTGAAAATTGAAACACATTGTTTTTTAATGAACCCATAAATTCATGGTTTTTGCCAAATTTCATGATTCTAGGTCAACGGGAAGTACCCTATAGGTTTTCCTGACAGACACAACACATACGGACAAAACAGACTGACAGGCGGACAGATAGACAGACATACAGTTAGATAGACAGACAAACAGACAGCAAATTGATCCTATAAGCGTTCCGCTTTTCTTTTTGAGGTACGGAACCCTAATAAATGATATCATTGCATAGCAAGTGAAGAAACTAAAAATTATAACACCTTGGATAAACATCTCGGACTTGAAAGTGGATGTCATTTTCATAATAATCATGATCATCATCATCATCATTAGAGCCCGTGGATGTCCACTGTTGGACATGGGCCTTCCCTAAAGAGCGCCAGCCGCTTTATATCATCAGTCCATCGTGCTGGAGGACGTCCTACACTACGCTTGCTTATACGCGGTCTCCTCTCATCCTATTTTCATAATAATTAGTACTTTCCCCTAAAAACCTTTAAATTGATATCAATAAAGTTTTTTTTCCATCTTATCTTCTAATACTTATGCATTTTACAAGTTTGGTTTTTGATCTTTGAGCTACCGGGATAGAGCACTCAGATTAATTAATTTTTATTTTCAAATTATAAGTCCTGGTCTATAATGACCTAATATTAGCTTCACTACACTGCAATGTACTGTTTACTGCATTCTTTTTAAAATAATTACTTTTTTAATGTAATAAATGCACAATATAAACTTATCTTAAAATCTAGAAAAATCCTAAATAAAAATACTTTATAACATAGTACTGAATTTACTACTCTATGGCATTCTGTACAATTACAGTATGACAAAATGCTTATGAAACCCGAAACAGGTCCTGCCGCGCTGAGGCGACGGGTATGACTGACAAGATAACGTAATTACGGCCCATAAGACTCAACAATAGGGTCGAAAATTCTTTGTACTCGCTCTGTACGCGATTTGAAGAGAATAAGCGAGGAAGCGTGAAATCAATTAATTTAGAATATAATTTGAAATATAGCACTTACTGTGAAATGATCGGACCGAATTATTTATTTGATTGTTTTACACCTATGGTGAAAGTTACGTCTTTAAGAGCTTTGTCATTAAAGAGAAAAACCCAAAAGTCTAAGGTTTTAGACCAAACTTCTGATTTTTTTTCTATCGAGGAAAGTTTGTCCAATCATGTTTTAATCGGACCAAATCCAAGGGGATATAATGAAAAATATTATATATTAATTTCAAATTTTTCGATCCATGCGTTCCTAACTTAATTCCATTTTAGTAAACTTTAGTATCGACGAAAACGGAGACCGCCGCGTTAAAGCACATTCTCGACGCCGGAACAATGTTTCTAATCGGAATTTATTGCCAATTTCACGTAGTGTTTACCGAAATGTGACAGGATTGTAGGCGAAGGAATTGCTTATTGTAATGAAATAAAGGAAGCCAGATTGAAAGCGTCCGATGAAAAGCGACGTTGTCGCGAGGAGGTCTGTTTGATGGTAATGATTTATGGCGACAGAAGAACGGCGCGATTTTCGCGCGTTAATGTTGAGAAAGATTAATGTGGCGTGATTTTCGTCTAACAAAAAATATACCATTCCCTACAATTAATGACCCGCGTATCAGTGTATATAATAATGTGATTGATAGTTTCTCGAAACGAGTAATATAAATATTAATCGAGTTTAAAAAGTGCAAACGGACTTTATAACTGGCACAGACTGCGGTTAGGTGAGAAGAAAAACTGGTAACCGCAGAAGAAGCATGCATACCGCAAAACTCGTTCGACAGCAATCATCCCGTGATACTATTCTATATTTAGAGTGGCATTCGAGACTGGATTAGCGACGCTGCAAGGTGCAAACTGTCAGTCTCAGTTCCACGCGCCGGCGACAAAGCATTCGCTTAGTGAAACCATAAACGAGCGGAATACATTGTACTGAAACAACTTCGAAGAAAGATTAATGGCCGTCGGAAAACCTTGAACATAATTAAAGGGTCACAAAACTGTGCTACGTGGTTACAGGAAAAGCAATAAAGCCACTAAATTATCTCCTGTGACGACGGACTTGCCTTGAATTCACTACGAATACGAGTAATCAGAGGACAAAGCTCAAGTGAAAAAGTATGCAAATTTTTACCACCCACATCTTATTTCAACACTTCTCTTAAGTAATGAGTCGTTTTTGTAATAATTACTGTGTTAGAAAACGAAAACATCGGCTAAAGAGATTTATTAGCACGTCGGCGATCTGTTCCTTTGACAAGATCTACTATTCTCAGCAATATTCGTTCCATTCTTGTTCTCAAGACGACAAAGTGTAGGCGATTACATAGAATGAGCTGCCATAAATCACAAGCGAACAATAAATTCACGATTAAATAGATATTTTATTTGATTCTAAACGGGCGCCTTAATTTGTATGCATCAGCACGCGGAGCCTTCCTATCACGAAGTTATAATATCCGCTGGTATTAAAAAAAGCATTGTTATTCTAGAAAATCACGTGCATCACTCATCCTGTCCAAAATCGGTACTTTTAATCGAGTATGAGTCAAGAGTTAATATTCGCAACTCATGTTGCGGCCACTTTGAGAATAATCGCGAACCCTTTTAATATTCTTGGCGAAACAACGAGTTCCTTTTATTCTAAACTTTTCTCTTTATAGGTATTTCTTTCCTTGAGTGTCGTTTAGACATTCTGTCAGTCAGTCCGAGATAATTCAAATTAAATACACCTACCGCACGCGAGCGCCCGGTGAATATTAAGAAGCGCTCCACCACTCCCTCGATGGAATTGAAAATGAGCGTGGTTGATGTTTTGTTTTAATAAACTCACATATTTGCCTTCAAAGTAAAAGCTTTTTTATTTGATTTGTTAGCCGCGTAAACGAGTTCCATTTCAACATGAGTTAGGGTTGGTAGTACCTACTTGGTGATCCATTGTTTTCTTTGCGTAAATCTAAATAGAACAAATTGGTAGTTAAACATAGAGTTTTATGCCCGAGTGAAAAATCGTTTTCCCGTGTAGAAATAGTTGTGTAATTTTTATGTATGTTAACAATCAAGTACTTACCTTACTTACGTGATTGTTTTTTTTTTTCAAGATTAAACGCACATATTTTTTTAAAAGTATTATGATAGGTATTATTTGAGAGTGAGCTAAAAGAAAAATCGTTTCCCGCATAGAAATAGTTATGTTAATTTTATGAATGTTGATTGTTAACCAAAGTACCCAGCTAATTGTTTTTTATATTATTTGAGAGTAAAACAATTATATAGTAGGGAGCCTATAGGTTTTGGCAGTTCAAGTGAAGACGATCCTTCAACCTGAGGAAGGTACACTGCCTTATGAGACTTTCTCCGAGTCATTAGGTATATTTCAAAGGTTTTTTTCACAACAGACAAACGAGCAGACATACCCATTTGCCAGGCCTAGGGTAACCTCAGGACAAGGAAGACTGTTTGCCTTGAGGATACTCAAAAAGATTCTTTTAAATATACCACTGATTTAACTACTTTTCAAGGCACGAGCAGAATGATTTCTATAAGATTAGAGTAAAAGTATTTTTCGTTTGTCACGAACAGCGGAACGAGCGTGATGGCCGCAATTTCCACCGTCGATAAGCCGATGTTTAGGGCCGATAAAGTCACCAATTAATCAGCTGTCTCTTTACACGTAACTTGATAGAGCAAATCGGAATTAATAGCACAGATTATGTATACCCAACCTGGTGACTACATGCTATTGCTAATAGCATTTGCAACTTCGTCTGTATTGGTGTTAGCTGGTGGGCGTGCTTTGCCTTTCTGGAGTGTTTTTTTTTTTTGTTAAAACTGACTGGAAAGCGCTCTAAGAGGGTGCCGTGCGAATGTCGGCGAGCGCCGGCACAGACGGGTTCATACTTGTATAGTTTAACTAACTTGTTACAAATAACTACAAACTTGACATTGGCTAATCTTTGTAAAGCCAGACGAGAGAGAAAAAAAAAATAGCATTGGCTCTATGGATACAAGTACGAAGACCAGGAATATTTAGGTACACAATTTTCCAGAAAATGTACCAGCCTTAGAATATACATTTTCCGTAGTTCTGCAGCAGGGAATTGTGTATTCTAAGGCGACAGCTAACTGCCAAGTATGCACATTTTATGTTTTATGAAACACTAAACAAATTGGGCTTGAGTAATTATTGAGATAGCGTTGGCTGAAAAATATTAAGACTTGCCTTTGTTAAACAAGTTATTTATGTCTAAAATCTAAATGAATATTTAACTAATGAACGTGCTAATTCTCAATTTTACCGGAACTTGTTTCTGGAAACCGTGTTTTGTACTTTGTATCAATGGTTGGATCACTTGTATTTGGTCGTGGTAACAGCGTAGGGATTTATGGTATAATTATATCAGGTAATTACAGTGGGATAAATGTTAGTGGTAGTTTGTTAGATTTACTGTGGCATATCACGCTAACAATAGGCCGGTGTCTTGTATGCGCCAATGCCTGGTGCATTCGTTTTGCTCTCGTCGCGTTCTTGTCGGTCTAGACGTAATATTTCCCCAGGAACAATAATAGGTACAGGCGTATCACATAATTTCCAATTCCTATGCCGTGTTCCGATGCAAATTCTGCGCCTATAATTACGACCGTGTTGCTTAGTTTTTTTGTGTCGTAGCTTGTTTGAGTTACGATGTATGTTTTACGATTTGTACAGAAATAACAAATAGTTTAGCACACATCTATTATACAAAAACTATCAAATCTAATAAGTAGCAAGTCAAGACAAATTAGGTGCCCTTTAAATGAATCATTCACATTTACTTTCGACAGATTTCAACCCAAAAATGCATGTTCTTTTGAAACGATTACTCTCTATTAGAATGACAATCAGGATCAGTTTAGGTTTTGCGTTTTGCCTAAAGAACAAAGTACTTAAGTATTAAGATAATAACATTTTAATATTTTAGTTTACTAAATAGTAAATAGAATGTCGTAAATACATGTTGTATCCCGCATTCATTCTTTATTTAAAACCGCACCTGAAAATTCTTTTACATTTCGTGCTCCACAAAATCTTGTCTCGGTTATATTGATCGATTTTTGTAGTTCTACGGCTCTTGGTGCACGTTATCAAATAATTATATGGCATGTCGGCGGACTCAGTCGGTAAAGGTTTTAATTAAGCCTCATTGTTTAACGAACTGCAGCATGACTTTTAAAAAGTTTGGCTTTTGCTTATTCCCTTTCCATTCGTCAAATGACTTCCGCATGATATTTGTTTAGTTGTTTTGTAGAGTTCAAAGGGAGTTATGGAGTATTTTTGATTAGATGGAATTAAAAGGCTATGGCGTAATTATTATTTGCTGCAAGGGTCGGAGTTATTCTGAAACTGAGTTTAGTATTTTCCTCAGTGACTAGTGCTTATGCTACGAGTACCAAAGAGCCAAACATCGGTTGCCGCGTATAAAAAAATTTTCAAAAGAAAAATAAAACCGACCTCAAAAACCAGAAGCACTAAAAAGTAAAAAGTAGTCGGTTTTATTTTTCTTTTGAATTTTTTTTATTTCACAATTTTTAGTGGCCCCAACGCTTTACATATTTATTATCTCTTTTTTTAAACCTAAATAAAATTTATTCAAATTAAAAATCCATTCAAAGGAAAACCATAAAACGAAACAGACGTCGAATCAGTTACTCCTAATCAAATAAATAAAGTTTGAGTGACTGTATTTCGAAATCTGGGTTAAAATCCTAAATCGTGGATAAAGCCGCGGGCGATCACTAGTTACCAATATAAAACAAAAGGCAACACGTTTTAAAACAACCGCTATCTATTTGATTTGTAAACAGGCCGATGCAAAAGAAAACAAAAGAGTTTTGGAAGTGAAAAAGTTTTGAACACAACGGGCGGCCCGTTATTCTATGAATGGATATTCGGCCACGCTTCTATATTGATTTCATGTTTTGATATCGCAATCCGTTTTGACTGCCTGTTATTTTCTTATAACAATGGCTTCAATGTTTTTTTTAATTAAAATGCCATTCTTTGCCGTTGTTAATAGGTAATTGATTTTTAACCAATGGTAAACTTGTACATATCTACGATGCCAAAGGCTTTTTTGGTGGGAAGCTATCTTATAGTATGGAATGGATAAGCTTAGAAAATATTACCCGTCTTCTTGACAGTCAAACAGTGAAGTAGATACATAAAATCGCATTGAAATCCATTCAAGAGCTTAAATACCAAGCACCAGGAAAGACACACAGACAAGACTCAAGGACATCAAATATACCTACTACAATTTCTTCTAATATCATTGACTACAACACCACTTTACATCAAGAGTTAAAAGGGATTTCCCTAGCCTCAATTAATTATTTATTATTAAATGGTGAACAACGTAGCTTAGCATAATTAATATTGAATCATCATCATCATCATTATTAATGAATTATGGATGGACGTCCACAGTTGGACATTCTAACACCTTGGGACCCTAGTAATATTGAATAACTAGGCTTATTTAAACCTAATGTCTAGTGATATGATATTGTATGCATTAGTTAATTTCACGGAATTTTGAAGCCTTAAAAATAAATCTACTATTAGTCCGAAGGGAAAACGTATTTAAACTTGTACGATCCGAGCATGAAAACACTTCAACTTTTAATCTAATATGCCCGTGGAAAATCCACTATACATAGCTCGGAACTAAGCAAGTTAAGTAAAAAGAGAACCTAATTCAAACTGCTAAACAAACAGCAACTGCAAGACGTACGCCAGACAAAAGTAAAATAAAACTGCTAAAGCGAATAACGTTCACAGCGCTGTTGGAGGGTTAAAAATTGGTTTAGTGTGAATCAGCCGCGTTAGCATGGTTCCGTAGGTATCTTTTCTTCATTTAAGCAAGATCGTGGAAATTATTACTACCCATTAGGATTACAGGAGCACGCTCCTCAAACGAAGTTTGGTCCTCATTTGATTATTATTAATCAAACTCAATAAAATTTTGTATTCACATTTTAGAAACGAGTCTGTGTCTATGGTACTAAATACCCTTTTGCATTTGTTACTTATATGAATATTGATAACAACCTACATACATTTTAAGGTATAGTTAAAATAGTAAAATACTGATTTCCGCTGTTGCATAGAAAGTTATTTATTAGATATCTTCTATATCTAATAAAAAGTTCTAAACAAACGTAGGTGCAAGATGAATGCCCGGGCTGAAGTAAAACAAAACCGCTAACACGAACGCCGCGTACAGCACTCAGCAGTCCCAGCTCTGCAATAAGGTACAGCTACTTATAAGAATTTAAAAAGATATAGAGTCGAATATCTATATAGAATCAGTTGGTAAATAAAACATAAACATGGTAGCATAAAGAAAAAACTCTTTACTTTATTACAGAGAAAAGAGAATATAAAGAAAAGCATACTTATTTATTTTATTTATCAAAACCCATCATTTTTAAAACATTCACATCATTTTATTTGGGGTTTCGGTCTAAATTAAAAAGTACGTATTAATTTGTGGGAAGTCCACCCCCTCACCGATTTTCAAAAAATCCACTCGAGCGAAGCCATGGTAAGTCAGCTTACTATATAAGAAGACTTGTTATTTTGTACGTAGCAATAATTAAGCTGGAAATACTAGGTAATTAAATTTAGATTAAAGACATTTCATTTTCATGAGTACGCATCCCTAAAATATCAAAATTGCGTCCGAGGGAGACGAGCGCACACCATAAATTACACCTGCCCGATGAAATATAAAGTGATATTGTTTTAAGAGAGAGTTCCGTTGTGATGACTGCGACGGCTAGCCTGGATAGATGAAGAGCTAGTGAACAAGATATTGTGAGCATTTTTCAGGCAAGATCCGTTTTTAATCCATGTTTCTAATACGAACTGCTAAAATGTGGAATGCCCTTTCGGCTTCCGTGTTTTCTGCCAAGTAAAATGGCCAAGTATAACTTAATTACCTTCAAGGCAGGAATAAATAAGCATCTTTTAGGCAAGCGCGCTCCAACTTAGACATCATCATCATTGCTTTTTATTTCTATTTTCATTATAACCGAATTCCATCAAATTTCATTGTTATACTAATTTGTTAATTACCTTAAGTTAAACACAATTTGGCAAAAATTAAACGCGGTTCGTGGTATTTTAGAATTTTGGGTAGACTGATGCCTCAGCTGAATTATAAAAACGCAATAAAACTCATAAAATGCCGGAGGCTTGACCGAGATTCGTTTGTGAAACCAGCAGCCAGATAAAATAATTCTCGTTCTATTTCGGAACAAAAACACCGCAATTTTTAATAGGGTTTATCGAGACAAAGAGTTGGTAGTTTGCGCTAACTGGCTCTTGGTATAGAACTTGAAATTCCTATAGTTTTTGCTCCGGTAAAAACTGATATTCCACCGGTCGTATATTGAGATAATGCCGATCGTGATTGTACATCTGTCTCTGTTTCTCCTGAGGATCTGAGGGAGATAGATTAGTTTCAGTCAGGGTAAGTTGAATCGCATTTTATGGTGAGTTGGCGGGTCGGCAGGTGTGCGCGATGCACCTGCGACGCGGTCGGACGGGCCGTGAGACGAAGGACAACGAACCAGCTATTAAAGCTGAATGGGATGAGATCTGATAACCAATATTATCTACTGTATGAGAAAATGTTAGCCCAAGTAAATTATGTTGTATCTGAAAAGCAGATGTACAAAGGCTACGAAGGTTTTATAAAAAGAAGCATTTTCAAACACATTTCTATATCAGTAATTGATTTAGCTTACCAATTACCAAAAGAAATTGTACTGGATGCTAATTGAATGTAAATAATTAGACATAATCAAATTAGTTCAACTGGCGTTCAACAAAGCCGTACTGAAGTAAAAACTGTGTTGCAAACTTTGTCCTTCAATGACTTTGTTTTTATTAGATTTTATTTTCAGCCGTATTATTTTGAAAACATTATGAAATCTATTTAAAGCTGGACCTTTTTTAATGACTATTTTTGTCTTCTCTCAAGCGATTTTACAAAAAGGCGTTCCTTTAGTTCTATTCAATTCATCAAAGTACTGAAAATGATTTTCAGCACTAACAAAACCAAACGTTCCGTTAACACAGGCCCCAGAAATTGCCGAACGTAAATTGAATGTAATTGCATGCGAATCGAAAATCAATTGGAATTTCTCCGCTTCTAACAACTTAACCAACTACTAGGGCGTCTTAACGAGTATCTTAGATAAGACACGCAAGCAGTTCTAGCGGATCCAGCGTAATTTAGCTAATGATATGTGCGGAAACTTGTAGGAGTCTTTGGCAGCATTTGATGCAACATAAATCGTATATCACAGCCCAAGCAAACAGAGTCATAAGTGATAACCATTGATATAACGCTTCTCGTCGGCTTTTTCATCGACAAAGCTTTGTATACACCATGATTCTGCTTGGGATGACCGAAATGTATGTTTATAGTGTTAGAGTTAACTAAAGTAAAAAACTACTCAAAAATTCCTTCTGTCTCTCTTATGGCAGTCAACACTTTGTCCAGTAGGGGTGCAATTATTATTTTTGCGATAGCAAAACTTATTACCCACAAAATACATGCACAATTTATAGTTACATATTTAAATAATGTAAACTGTCCAGTAACTGAATGGAATATGAACTAACGTTGAAGTTAAATTCGAGCAGCTATAATAATAGTTAGATATACTTATCTAGTTCATAATATGCCTTAAACAATGAAATATAATAAACATAATGCTGAATTTAATTTATATTTATTATGATGATATAAGTAGATATTTTTCGTATTATGTATTTATTTTTTATTTTTAACCCCCGACACAAAAAGAGGGGTGTTATAAGTTTGACGTGTGTATGTGTGTATCTGTGTATCTGTGTATCTGTCTGTGGCATCGTAGCGCCTAAACGAGTGAACCGATTTTAATTTAGTTTTATTTGTTTGAAAGGTGGCTTGATCGAGAGTGTTCTTAGCTATAACCCAAGAAAATCGGTTCAGCCGTTTGAAAGTTATCAGCTCTTTTCTAGTTACTGCAACCTTGTGTTACTTATAAATTTTTAATTTACACTTGTAAGGTATATTGTTGGTATCAAGCAACCACCGCAAAAGGATTTAACAAGAATATACACTTCAACGCGAAACGATTTTGTAGGTACATTTAAGCGTTTCTGCTGCAGACGGTACAAGTTTGCGGGTCGACATTAAGTAGGTACACACGAGCGCAAACTTCGTGAACACTATTTCTGAAAATTTCCTCGTGTCGTCTAATAAACTAAATTAAAAGTTAAAGCTCCTTTCAAACTTCGAAACGAACTAAGTAATTAAAATTTCTCTTTATATGTACAAATTTTAATATGGGTACCTTCAAGTCAAGAGTGAATAGGCATCTTCTAGGCAAGCGCGCTCCCCCTTAGGCTGCATCATCACTTGCCAGGGCTGATTGCAGCCAAGCGCTAGTCAATACAATATATATATTTTTTAAACATCTATACTACACTCCTACCTATCCACCATGTGTGTGTCTGTCTGTCTCTTAGCTTTTCACGGTTCAACCACTAAATAGATTTTTACGAAATTAAGTGTGCACTTTGGCGACAGACATAGGATAGGATATATTTATCTCGGAGAATCTAAGAGTTCTCACGGGGGTTTTGCTAAGCCTAATATCACAAGGATGAAATCGTGGTCATTAACTAGTAGGTGGTAAGAACCTACTTACCAATTACTAGTCGATGCCCGTGACTATGTAAGTATTTCCACGCATTTTAAAGTAATCAGCTCTTAATTTCAAAAATTAATGTGAAATTCTTATTTCCAGACAAATTTTGTAAACACTAACTAAATAATATAGTATAATGTGTGTCTGTCTGCTTTTGACAGCTCAAACACTGAACCAATTTTGATAAAAGGTACATAAATAGCTTGCATCCTAGAAACGGACAAGGGATACCTATTATCCTGAACAATCAAGGAGCTCCTGCAAAATTTTAAAACCCTAAATCCATGAAAGTGACTGCAAGCCAAACCAATAGGAACTTTTTACTTTAGATTCAAATCAAAACTTACCTTACGTTAGCTTAGTCCGATGAAATCTTGGAGATCAAGGATTTAAATAATTGATAAATCAATCGATTTAGCATATTAAGAAGTTCAAGCAGCGAGAAGATGGATCCGGTTATACATGTAGTGGGTATATCCGAGCTCGGAAGAGGTGAATCTGTCCGGATATTGAATATTGATCGCACACCCTTAAGGGGACGGTATATTCCAGGTATAATTTCAAATCTAGAGATGGCGATACACATTGTATCGGCATCTCTCTTAGACGCCCCTGAACCGGTTGCGCATCGCCACAGTGTAGATTATTATTTTCACATCGCTCCTGCATTTAATCATTACGTCACCCCACTTCAGTGTTTACGATGGAGTAAAAAGTCAAGTTATGTATAAGTTTAAAATTCAAAGTTATAGTGATAAAAAATATTTATTATGAAATAATTAAAAATTTATTTAAAAAAATTAATCTGTAGGTATCATCAGAATCGATTACATTCGACTTCGCTGGGTTACTTTATTGTAATATATAACATTGCGTATCTATAAAAAATATGTGTACAAGTTAAATATTGTTTTATATACTACTAGAGGATCCCTGCGGCTTCGCCTGCGTTGATTTCGGTTTTTTTGAATCCCGTAGGAACTCTTCATTTTCCGGGATAAAAAGTAGCCTATGTCCTTCTCCGGGATGTATCCCAAGTCTGTACCAAATTTCATTAAAATCGGTTCAGTGGTTGGGCCGTGAAAACGTAGCAGACAGACAGACACACTTTCGCATTTATAATATTAGTATGGATTTTAATGCACACTGTTGCCAAGTTACTATCATTAGTTAGTAAACAGTCACTGATAAAAAAAAAACAACAATATTATAATGTACTTTTATTGTTTTGTCAACAACGAGAAATAATGAATGAGATCTATTTACAATCATGCTAATAGGTGTCTTTTTCAACCTGTATGCTTATTATAGTAGGAGATTTAACATTTCACCAACTTTCATAGAATGAGATCACACACACACAGTAACATTAAATTAAAATGGGCCTAAATAACCTTGACTTAAGGTCCTAAATTCAATTACACCGATTTTAATTTCTGGTTCTGTCTGACTGGCTATACATGAATGGATTAATTTGAGCTATAAAACAAGGCGGTTAAGGTCTATTTTACGTTAACGTTCTCATTATAAACCCCTATCTGCCAGTTTTGGTCATTACTGTGGTGACCATTACATTTGGCCTTGAAAGAAGATACTTCACATGGATAAAAGATTATAGCATGGACAAGTCCAAGTTTCTGAAATTTTCACTTATTGATAATGATAATACTGTCATTCCTAATTACTTACATTTATAGGTAAATCTTATATTTTCTATATCTTATTGCTATTATAGATGCTGAGATTATAGAAATTACACTCAACTGAAATTCAATGAAAATATAGTTAGCACGGACATTACACAAGTAACTATTTATTGCATTTCACTAATTACCGAGATCGTAAAATCCTATTTTTTCATATTATCAAAACGTTTACAGTAAAAAAATATCACACGCGCTAGGCGTGCAAAAACACCTGAAAGAGATTATATGCACCTGCAGCCATAACAGGATAACATTATAATATATTTCGTGTTGTATAAAAAGCTGTTTTGTTTATAATCCTTGTTTTTGTTTATTCAATATGGTTACAGTCAAACCGGCCCGCTCGGAGCTAATAGCCATAAAAGTTAACTAATTAGGTGAAATATTCCAAAAGAGCATAAGTAGGTATGTACACATTCAATACGCTAACTTAACTGTTTACGTTAAGGTTCAAAGTCAAAGCGCTGGAGAAATGTTTTTATATGATACTGAACAAAGTCAAGACAGAGATTAAAATATTTTATAGCTTTTTTGTAATATTCAGATTCGGGCCATTGATTCAAATAAATTTGTAGTAATTATTTTCTCTAATTCAGAAGCTGAGCTCTTTTTCTGGATGCCTATCATTAGGCATCCAGAAAAAGAGGTCATTACCTTTTCGCTAAAAGACAATTTTACGTTGACTGACATGAAAGCAAAGTGCCTAGTAAGCCAATAGACAATTCAGCTAGATGACATCAAAGCAGATTACCCAGTCAGCAGAGAGTCAACTTAGCTGTACGCCATAAAAACAGAATGCACAAGTAGCAAAACGTCTGGAATTGTGAATAGTCTGTATGATTAGAACACCTCATTAGCCAGACGTCAAATTACATAGTTGGATGACATAAACGCTGAATGAGATAGTATCTAAAACGTCTGGAAAAGTAAATAGTCTAAATGGTCTGTTGCTTGCTCCTTTTTTAATTTTTAACCAACTTCCAAAAAAGGGTGGTTCTCAATTCAGCCTGTTTTTTTACCCCATTGCGGCAAAGCCTAAAGGAAGAGTTGTTATAGAGATTTTAGCAGTCTGTATATGTATGTGTGTGTGTTTGTATCCAGATTCTGTGTGTTCCACCGTAGCGCCGAAACTACTGGGCTGATTTTGATGAATGAGGTGTAAATCCGGGTAACATAGGCTACATTTTATACGAAAAAAATTGACCTAACGGATGTAATATGAAAAAAAGTGGGGGTGAAAAGGTACTACCACTAACTAACAATTGTGCCAGGACTGGTCCTGATGGGATTTTGAAGTTTGAAAAGGTGCAGTTGGTTCTCTATATAACGTAGACCCGCACTAAGACAGGAATTTGAGAAATTTGATCTGTAAATTGACCAAATTATCATACAACAATACTACTTCTCACGAACCTATAAAAGCTACGAACAAACGATTTCAGTAGTTACATTTTATTACTGTTCTTACCTTTCGATTCAAAACAAGAAAAATTGATACACTGATTTGGCATTCCAAAACGAAGCAACTCTCGTCCTAATAACAATTTAATGTATACTTTAAGAATAACTGCATAAGGTAAGTTTTACAACGAATATTTTAACATCGATATTTTAATGTTAGTATACGTGAGTGAGAACACAAAAGCCACAAAGATCCTTTGTATTGACAAAGGCAAACACAATAGGATCTTTCATTTCTTGTAAATTGAACTAGTTTTATGAGAAAAAGTATTAAGTACGTATGAAATTTTGTTTTGCACATTTTCAACTTTTAAGCTGTGACAATAAGGTCTAAGTTGAAGGAATATTTAATAGTATGATTATTTTTTGATCTATAAAACATTTATGACACTGCAATTTTTAGTCAAACTTATTATTGACTACTTAGTGACGTATATACATAAAAAAACCAGCCAAGTGCGAGTCAGACTCGCGCACCAAGTTTCCGTATCCGTACTCAGGTATTTTTCCGACATTTTGCAAGATAAATCAAAAACTATTATGCTTAAAAATAAATTAAAATCAGTTTTAGAATGTTCAGGTAAAACCCTTTTATATGATACCCCACTTGGTATAGTTATCTTACTTTGAAAATTGAAACACATTGTTTTTTAATGAACCCATAAATTCATGGTTTTTGCCAAATTTCATGATTCTAGGTCAACGGGAAGTACCCTATAGGTTTTCCTGACAGACACAACACATACGGACAAAACAGACTGACAGGCGGACAGATAGACAGACATACAGTTAGATAGACAGACAAACAGACAGCAAATTGATCCTATAAGCGTTCCGCTTTTCTTTTTGAGGTACGGAACCCTAATAAATGATATCATTGCATAGCAAGTGAAGAAACTAAAAATTATAACACCTTGGATAAACATCTCGGACTTGAAAGTGGATGTCATTTTCATAATAATCATGATCATCATCATCATCATTAGAGCCCGTGGATGTCCACTGTTGGACATGGGCCTTCCCTAAAGAGCGCCAGCCGCTTTATATCATCAGTCCATCGTGCTGGAGGACGTCCTACACTACGCTTGCTTATACGCGGTCTCCTCTCATCCTATTTTCATAATAATTAGTACTTTCCCCTAAAAACCTTTAAATTGATATCAATAAAGTTTTTTTTCCATCTTATCTTCTAATACTTATGCATTTTACAAGTTTGGTTTTTGATCTTTGAGCTACCGGGATAGAGCACTCAGATTAATTAATTTTTATTTTCAAATTATAAGTCCTGGTCTATAATGACCTAATATTAGCTTCACTACACTGCAATGTACTGTTTACTGCATTCTTTTTAAAATAATTACTTTTTTAATGTAATAAATGCACAATATAAACTTATCTTAAAATCTAGAAAAATCCTAAATAAAAATACTTTATAACATAGTACTGAATTTACTACTCTATGGCATTCTGTACAATTACAGTATGACAAAATGCTTATGAAACCCGAAACAGGTCCTGCCGCGCTGAGGCGACGGGTATGACTGACAAGATAACGTAATTACGGCCCATAAGACTCAACAATAGGGTCGAAAATTCTTTGTACTCGCTCTGTACGCGATTTGAAGAGAATAAGCGAGGAAGCGTGAAATCAATTAATTTAGAATATAATTTGAAATATAGCACTTACTGTGAAATGATCGGACCGAATTATTTATTTGATTGTTTTACACCTATGGTGAAAGTTACGTCTTTAAGAGCTTTGTCATTAAAGAGAAAAACCCAAAAGTCTAAGGTTTTAGACCAAACTTCTGATTTTTTTTCTATCGAGGAAAGTTTGTCCAATCATGTTTTAATCGGACCAAATCCAAGGGGATATAATGAAAAATATTATATATTAATTTCAAATTTTTCGATCCATGCGTTCCTAACTTAATTCCATTTTAGTAAACTTTAGTATCGACGAAAACGGAGACCGCCGCGTTAACCCTGATGTGTCGGTCGTTACCGGCTCCAGAGACTGGGCTATTCAGCGATTATTCCATTGAAAACAATGGAATAACTTGATTTTATATACCTACTACTAGCTGATTAGGTCCGCAACTTCATTCCCGTGGATATTGGTTTTTTTCAAATCCCGTGGGAACTCATTGATTTTTCGGGTAAAAATAGCCTATGTATTAATCCACGGTATCGCTATCTATATTCCCAACCAAATCCATCCTGTAGTTTTTGTGTGAAAGAGTAACAAACATCCATCCATACATACATACATACAAATCCATCCTGTAGTTTTTGTGTGAAAGAGTAACAAACATCCATCCATACATATATACATACAAATCCATCCTGTAGTTTTTGTGTGAAAGAGTAACAAACATCCATCCATACATACTGTAAACAATTAAAGTCTCAGATAGTAAAATCAACCCGTATAATGCAATGTGAATCGGTTGGAACGCAAACAGCAACTGAAGCTTGTCGTTGCACGCCACGTCCTCGCCCTAGCGCCATCTTTTTCGTCTCGATGGAGGGGGCTCTGACGTCACGACCACAGCATAACCACCAACACCAAGCAACACCGAACGTGAGAACGAGTTGTTGCCAACACGGCCATGCTGCATGGTGCCCGCCCCGGGCACCCCACGAGTCGGGATAAAATTACTGCAAAATAAACAACCGTTAACACCTGATTCACATTACCTACTTGTAAGGATCCTTCCTAACTTCCTAAGGAATATTGCCCATTCATTGTCACTTATCACTTAACAATCATACGACAGCTCGCAACTTAACAAGATACCTCCACTATGTACTCGTAAGATCCGGGAATATTGTCCATTCGTTATCACTCATCACAACAACAGCTTTCAATTTAAAGAACAAAACAACCGCATCTAAAGGGACTTTGCCACACTTAGGGGACCAGATTTGTCGTAGTTGAAAACCAACTGCACTTAAAGAGCGTTTCGCTCACTTAAATGCAGCAAGTTGGTCAAGACCACTTGCACTTAAAGAATATTTCGCTCACTTAAGCGTACCAAGTTGGTGAAGACCACTTGAAGACCACTTGCACTTAAAGAACATTTCGCTCACTTAAGTGTACCAAGTTCACCTTCAAGTTCCAAACATTATAGAAGACCACTAGAAGACCACTTGCACTTAAAGAGCATTTCGCTCACTTAAGCGTACCAAGTTCACCTTCAAGTTCCAAGCATTATAAAAGACCACTTGAAGACCACTTGCACTTAAAGAGCATTTCACTCACTTAAGCGTACCAAGTTCGCTATCAAGGTCAAGCATCGTAGAAGATCGCTTGAAGACCACTTGCACTTAAAGAGCATTTCACTCACTTAAGCGTACCAAGTTCGCCTTCAAGTTTAAGCATCGTATTCCAATGTGATATTTTATATTCATGGTACAATATTCCCAATTATCTTTCGAATATTTTATCAAAGTTCAAGCTTCGTATCCCAGTGTGATATCTTATATCCATGGTGCAATATTCCAACTAATTAATCTTCCAAAATTTTATCACGGCTCGCTGTATCAATTATGTTGCTATACATACTTAATTTTAAATAGATTACTCAACATAATACACAGGGTAGCCTTGCCAACACGGTTTTTAATACTCCATGAATATTCTTTAAAGAAGCAATGCATTAGCACTCACGATTAAAATCAGATCATACCTCTTTACTAAATCTCAAAATTCTTTACTAAATTCTGAACACATACTCAATGCCATAGCATCGTGCACCCACACAGTGCTCCGACACTATTCATCCACGTATGCAATCACCACACTATCTTTATCTACCGCGCATCCACGCAAGGGATCACCGGTGCCTAGTTCACCATAATACAAGTGATTTGATCTCATAAGAATCATATTTGATCTCATCCATTTTATTTTAACTATCAATGCTTTATTATTATAAACGGATCATTTGATTGTAAAGCTGGTGCTATCAAAGTTAACTTTAAATAATTATTATCATACTAAAACTATCACTTTTTAAACTAATCAATATCTTAACTGCAGTTATATTAATGATTTCACTAGTTCACTGCATTATTAATTACAAGGGTTGGTCACCAAATATAATCTTATAACCCACAAACTATTTTAATTCATGAATTACTCTAGTATCAAACAATAATAATAATTGGTATTTCATATTCCATATATGCAAATATTAAATTACGCTATCTCAAATAATTATTAGGCTAATTAAAAATGATAAACAGAGAGTCATGGATTATGAGCGACACCGATGCATGCCACTGCCAAAACCAAGACTTTCTTTTTAACTCATTCATCTGTCCATTCGCGCAGGGAATTCATCTACTGCCACTGTATGCTATTTAATATTTCTATTCGCACAATATACTCTTACTGTCACTCTTTATTATTTTCGGCCCGTCCTGATTATAGCACAGAATTGCAGCTGAGAGCATAAAAATGTTGCATTTGTCTACCCTCTTATTGTAATCTTTTTAATGAAAATTTCTCAAGTTAATAATACCCACTTAGCTATCCGGACAAGAATATTTCTTTGTTCAACGCAAATGTGAAGCTTTTACCCAAATTTGTAATATTAGGTATTAACTACCAACATAAATCATAGTTATTTTTTTTAATATTATTCTAATTTGCATTATTAATGATATACTATAACTTTACAAACTAAATAAAGCTTCATTATCATATTATACACACCACAATCCGTAATTATTATTTGTTTTTGAAGCAGGTACCCAACAAATGCAACAAAACTTTTGAATTGAACAGACTAACTACAGGCACTAGTTCTAACTCTGAAGAGAAATATTACTTTCATCGTTACTAGTCTGTCTGTGTCTATTTTATTAAAATATAATGTACAATCCTTTTACCTTCGTTCTAGTTCAATCTAATTGACTTGTACATGTATACAAAACGGTTCTCTGTTTGGATGTACAAAAAAAATAGCTAAAATGCTTTCAGAGGTCAATGTGTATACGAGTCTACTACTATTACATTACTTTTCTCGGGGATAAACCAAATCGGATCACTCTGTTACATTCCGTCCAAGCAAGTTATTACTCCCTAGTACCCAATAGGTACATACCTATAACCTAAAAATAAATTCGCTTAACGCAATTGAATCAAAAGGAATGTTAACACATTTTTTTTTTTTATTACCTTTTTGTAATTTTGCTAAAAACCCTTGTATCAACAAAAAAAATCAGCTTTATCTTTAAATAGAAACCTTACGTAAAATTATTCATCTTGTATGCCAAAAGTACGCCCTAATATTATAACGCTCTAGTCAAACATCATATTGTAATGCATGGTAAATTATTTTGACGATTCAAAAGCATTTGTAAAAGTTTACTTGAATTATTATATTATATTCTATTCTTTTATATTATATCATATTCTATTCTAGTCTAGTCTATTCTATTCTATTCTATTGTATATTGAATATTATATCGAAAAGGGGATGCTTATGTCGATGATCACGCAGAATATAAAAAATAAAACTAAAACTTCATATGTAAATAATCTTTACTGTAATAATTTAAAGTTATTATCTATCTAATTAATTATTTACTTAGGTAGCACTAAGGTAAACCTGTACAGTACTTATTTAAAACTGCAACAAAGGCTCTTTTTTTAAATATTTACTGATTTAAATAACCTGTATAGCAATAATAATAGATGAAACAAAAGAAACAATATTTAAACAAAACTAAAAAATGGCTAATCCAAAAATGTTACTACAGTGTGCATGAACTATTGAATGAATATACCTCAATTATACGATAATACGATATAAAAAGATTGTAATAACTTTGTTAACCACTTTTTATTTGTAAGTACTTTTTTTTTTAAAGTCTGATTAATTATAATAGGACATAATTTGAAAACTCCCATAGTCTTTATTTATATGTGACCTTTTTATTTTATTTTTATTTAATGACCATATAATTAATTCATAATTTTTGCTATTCATATTTCATATTTCATAAGAATTGTAATATTACCTTTGATTATTTACATATGTTTTACTTTGCAACGCCCCAACGGGGTTTCATGTTGTAATATTATGATATTTTTTTTATTTATGATGTAAGACATGAATGCAAATAAAGAAAGAATAAAGAATTACCTCTATAAAGATACGAAAATTCTAAATATAAGTCACTCGTACGCGCTTCAAACTTGTATTCCTATCAGGAAAATAATAACAGGATATATACACTCCCAATTATGCTTTAAAAGAAGAACAATTACGAAAACTTCCCTAAAAACTAGTATTGTAAACGTATGGATGTTATTACTTACCCACACAATTATTCAATGTAGATAATATGAAGTACTAAAATGGATACTTGATATCATGTGCGTAAGTACCTACCATTGTAAATGTAAATAGCTGTAATTCCTGATATTTAAAAGGACTGTTATGCTCTTTATTGATAAATAAATGTTTTTAAACTGAAATCCCTTTACTGACGATTTTGATATGCGCGGACAACTACTTCCGGTATCTCTAAACGCCTCGTGACATGTATCAAAAATATACACTTTTTAACCCCATATATTATGTAACATTTACTTACAATTAATATAATAACTTATATATTATATATATAATAACTTATTATTATAATATTAATATTGACATTTAATTAAGAGACATGTTACCATAGAAATTAATTCACTTTTTGGTCTCATCAGGATTATTTGTACGGATTATTCCTGATGAGTATTAAATATTTGCATGCTTATAAAGTAGAATATGAAGGTCGCTGCTTAGTTATAATTTTGAACTCAACAACTGATATTCAGCAAATAAATAAATTTCATTTCATTTCAGTATACGAGTTCGGGATTGGTTATCATGATTTATATCTGAGCTAACATTTCGCTTGTGAAGTTTGACTAACCTAAGACATTCTTCGATAACATTTTAACTTGTTCGTCACGTATACTACCCACATGTTTAATATTTTTATTATAAAAACTTCTATGTAAATAACAAGCT
The DNA here is from genome assembly GCF_905333055.1 of Maniola jurtina. Taxonomy (NCBI): domain Eukaryota; kingdom Metazoa; phylum Arthropoda; class Insecta; order Lepidoptera; family Nymphalidae; genus Maniola; species Maniola jurtina. The sequence goes on from NC_060030.1 coordinate 11,428,698, forward strand.
CAATAGTCACACGTTTTTAAATTATTATCTTCTAAGGACGTATATTACTGATTCTACTATAATAATTGACCCACTATAATTTAAATAATATTTTGTTCGAAAAAAAAAAGTTGAGACAAACGTGAATTTAACATTTAGTTCCAAAATAAAATTCGAACAAACTAAAAATTAACCATTTTAAAACATATTCCTTTGAATTTGGAACTAAAAGACAATTGCGTTTACCGATCACTATTCCCACGAGGACCACTTATAGACTGTACGCAATATTAAATCGTGTCAGACTTTTAGCTGATACCTTCAACTTAGTTTAGTAACGAATTATCTCACCTGACTATACAAAAGTTTGAGAATACGATTTAGTAATTTAAACCATATTCACTTAATCTTTAATAATTATTCAAAGTACTCACAGTTTCGGTATCTTTACGAGATATCTTATTACGTTTCCATCGCGGCCGACGGTGTCCTGGCACTTGAAGACCTCTAGGTAGAAAAGTACGTTTGCGTTTCGACCGATTTTTCCTCAAAGCGTAAGTTACTACACACTTCTGATGTAAACAATTAAAGTCTCAGATAGTAAAATCAACCCGTATAATGCAATGTGAATCGGTTGGAACGCAAACAGCAACTGAAGCTTGTCGTTGCACGCCACGTCCTCGCCCTAGCGCCATCTTTTTCGTCTCGATGGAGGGGGCTCTGACGTCACGACCACAGCATAACCACCAACACCAAGCAACACCGAACGTGAGAACGAGTTGTTGCCAACAATACATACATACAAATCCATCCTGTAGTTTTTGTGTGAAAGAGTAACAAACATCCAGCCATCCATACATACATACAAACATTCGTGTTTATAATATTAGTAGGATATTGTACTCAAGAGATCGCAGAGGAATTCTATGAATATAGTAATGGTATTTTTACCTAAACGTAAGTTCGTATACCTAATAGTCCTATTATGTGGTGCTTAGACAGGTATCTATGTGCTTATCCATTTTTTCATTCATTAAATACATTTTTTTTTTTTAATTAAAAGAGAGTCTTTGCTTAGATGAGACAAAATGATTTTTTTTTAATTATTATTCCATTCCTTTGTAATTTTTATAGATACATCTTATGTTTTCATTGGAAAAAATGTTTGTTAATCGATTCCCTTAATAACATTCATTGTAAAAATGTTCTTTTACTGCACATTAAATACTACGCGTTAACATGTAGGTAGGTATTATTTTTTACCCCGCGTTTACATTGGATTGGATGCCATAAAAATAATGTGAATCAGCAGAAAAGCCCGCTAATAAAATGAAACAATATTTTTGTGCCATGACTACTTTTATTTTAAAAGATAAAAAAACTCCATCGCAATTTAACCCTTCGTTTATATTATGAGTAGGTACACTCGTACAAATGGGAGGTATTTTATAAAAACCTCGTAAAGGACGGTAGGTAGATAAAAATAGTAATACATAAATAAAGCTTTAATATTAAGCACTAAAAGTAACAATTAAGAAATTCCAATGATGACAACTTTAGTTTTTGAAATACGAAAGTAGGTAGGTATCAAGTATGTTCAATTAGGAAAATAATCTGGAACGAACTTAACAAACTTTCCTTATAACATTCTTTGAGTTTTGTGAGCTTTCTTCTTCGAATCAATTGACGTTTAGGGTCGACGCAGACGAAGAACAGTTTGCATAAGAAGAATGATAAATAAATACCTAGGTACTAGCAGCCGATGCCAGCGATTTGTCCGCGTGTATTTAGCTTTTCTAGTCCAGTGACAACTCGTTGATTTTCGGGATAAATAGTATCCTACGAGTATATCCTTCTGCAGGATGCAAAATATCCTCCTGCTTTTCGTTAGGATCTTTTGCATTTATAATATTAATTACGGATGGACCATAACTATTTATTAAAATTATTTTTTAAACCAAAGCCGTAGTCAGAGATTTTGTCTAATATCTTACGGACAGAAGTTCAAGAACTTACTACAGAGACAGTGTAATCAATTTTCGTATACTTACTAAGTTTTCGGTTATCCTCTTACGGTACAGAGAAGAATATCAAAGTGTTTAACATGGCAGATATTATATTATTTAAAAAAGTAGTAGTTGTAGCCATATTATATTGTACCAAACCTAGTAGGTACCAGTCATAAAGTGCTAGCATACAGAACGGGCATGCATGTATGTAAATAATTTATTCACAACACTTGTATACGTATCAATTGGTTCATTATGTGCCAATATAATGGGCTACAGGGTATATACCTACCATTTATCCTATCACATACTATTTATGCGCTTAGCGGTGCTATATTTTCTTTATTGATTTTCAATTTATACTAGCAATGAGTGCTCTAGATTTTTCTTTCTAGGTGAGTAGTTATTCAAATGCAATGCGGTTAGGTCAGTGCAAATCTATTTTTTATACTTAACATTTTCTAGATTAATAATATTATAAAGAGGTAAAGTTTATAAGTAGTGTGGATGTAAGTAGAATAATGATCTGAATCTAATTTTTTTTACTACCTATGCTATAAATTATGTCACGCAGATGAAGTCGCCGGAAAAAGTAAGTCAAATATATAAAAGATTTTAACCGACTCCCATAAAAGGAAAAGGTTTCATCTTTTAATAAAATATCGCATATTTAGCTCCAAAAAACATGACTTAAAAATTCTGATGAATTTTATATGCTTTGATTTCAAAAAGCGCTATAGAATCGAAAGAAGCTTTTAAGCTCCGCAGGAAACGAATGTAAAATACTCGAGATATGTAGGTAGTATGTACCTACGTATAAACATCGTATAACGAACTTTTTTAATTGAACCGAGAACATAAATCCTACTACGTAATTTGAACATTTTTTATTTATGAAGACGAATAGCCGCCGAAAAATTTCTTAAAGTTGTTATAAATTTTATAACCACTTAAAGCGCCTATCAAGTAACGTTTAACTTCTATAAGAGGTTATAAAATTAGTCCATAAAGGATGTTACTTGTCTGATAAGTGACAGTTTATTTGAATAAAAGCCAATATGGGACGTCATAACATCGCTTTTACGTACGATAAAAGCAAATAAATTTAGATTGAAGGCATCTTAAAATACGTCTGTGTACCTCTAATGGCTTGGTTATGTTACTACTTACTAGGCCTAAAGTTACATTTAAAATATTACCAGAATCTAATTCTAGTGTACCTACGATAATACATACACCTAGCAAAACAGAAATTATCGTTTACAGAAAATAAAAAAAACAACCAAACAACTTAAGACATTAACACAGAACTTACATCAAAACAAAGAATCTGTATTCCATTGAATCAAAAGATGTATGGAAGTAGGAATGACTATTCAATATGGAACGTGTTCTATTGAAGCTTATAAAATAAGTGACACTAGACATCAAGATGTAAGCAAAAACCATTAGCTTAACAGGGCTCTCTCCGTCACTCGTTTCATACAATCGTAGTTCCAATTTCATTTGAATATTAAGCAACCAAAGTCCATGAAATTTTGCAGACATATTCTAGAAACTAATATAGTTTCTAATATAAAACTAAACTAATATAGAAACTATATTAGTTTCTAGAATATGTCTGCAAAATTTCATGGACTTTGGTTGCTTAATATTCAAATGAAATTGGAACTACGATTGTATGAAACGAGTGACGGAGAGAGCCTGGTTGTGCAACGGAAACCTAGTAGTAAACGCAAAATATGGTTTAAAAACTATATCTACAGGAACGGTCGCCTTCCTTCGTCTGAGCTAATTCCTTCCTGGATTCATAGATGACGCTAGGGGTTAAGCTTAGGCTAAAATCCGCGCCTGCGCACTGCCGCGCATAACCATCGACGCGACGCCATATTTGAACGCGAGAAGTCATTGCGACGAGCTCCTGTAAGGACATAAATTCCATACGCGCGCGCACGCCAATTTTCTGGCCACATACAACCCGAAACCGCCACAGCATCCCTGGAGCAGATTCCGGAGCCAGGAAGAGTTGCAGAGACAACAGGTTAGTGACCTTTCTTGCTGGATTTGTTTTAGGCCATATTTTGATGTTGATCTAGGTTTTAGGTTGCACATATTACTACCGCAAACGCTCCCGGATCCTTGGCTACAAGCTGAGGAACCATTTCTTTGGTCCATTCGAACCTAGGATATTGTTCTAGTACGCATATTTATCGCGATTTTACGTAATTTACTCGTAAAATTGTAGTCGTAAGATAATCGACAACGCGTTGTGTAAGTTATTCACAAGTTCATAATATATTTAAAATTAACGCATTTAATAAATATTTCGATAATATATCTTAATATTTACTCAATTTACGTAAATTACTCGTAAAATTGCCATCGTAAGTTACTCGACACGCGTTAATTTCTGTTCTTTGTACGCCGCCATCTTGGTTTAAGATATTCGCTAACAGTTTAATTGTTAACTATTTTTGTTATTTTGTGCCGTTAAAATGGAGAAATTAACGTCTAAATTAAATATTCTTACTTCCAAAAAAGAAAACATCTTTCAAAGAATGAATAGATTGTACGATATGTCTAAAAGTATTACAACTTTTGAAACGCGAAAAAATGAAAGGTTTATGAGTGAGTCAGAAACGGTTGATGACCTACGAACAAAGTTCGAGTCAATATTAGATGAAATAAATACTATTTCGCTACAATTAGACCCACCAATGCAGCCTAATTATCAGCCTCTTGATGCTTTTGAAGATTTATATGCACCTGTTAAGAGAATTCGTAATAAAATCTTGTCAAATTGCAATAATTCCACATCTACAAGCAACAATGATAGCCAATTACAGCCACAAATAAAGTTACCGCCTATAAATATTCCCAGTTTTGACGGAAAAAATGAAAACTGGCCCTTATTTTATGAGTCGTTTAAGGCTAATATTCATAATAATAGTAATTTAACGGATTCGCAGCGAGTTCAATATTTAATTAGTAAATTGTCACACGGTGCGTTATATTTCACGGCAGGTATTGTACCTACAGGAGAAACTTATCATATTATATGGGATAGTCTAGTCAAAAAATTCCAAGATAAAAGAGCATTAGGCACGCACTACCTAAATAACATTTTTGAATTAAAAAACTGTTCAAATACCGCTAATAGTTTGAATACATTCATTGAGAAATTCTCCGCATCTATCGCTGCTTTAAAGCAGTTAGAGATTCCAGACCTAACGGATTTTATATTTCTATATTTCGCTTTAAAAAAAATAGACACGCAAACAATACAAAATTTCGAAATGTCATTGCAATCAAACGATTCTAAGATCCCGTCGTACACGCAACTCATTGAGTTTATTCAACTTCAAGTTAAAGTACTCGAACGCTCAAATAAACCTACCAATTTTAATAATAGATCGGACAAATCGCGAGGTACCTACAAGTCATTCATTGCATGTGACACAAACGAGCCTATCGCTTCGGCGCGCAGCGAATGTGTATTGTGTAGTAGTAAGACCCACAAACATCTATATCAGTGCAATAAGTTTATGGAGATGGAGTCGCCGCAAGCAAGATTCGACTTTATTAAAGCTAATAACGCGTGCGTAAATTGCTTGTCGCTATTTCATACTCTAAGCAAGTGTAAATCTCGATCATCTTGTGTCAGGTGTCTTCCAGCTAAGAAGAAACACCATTCCAGCTTGTGTAGAATTAATAATGACACAATAAATAAAAAATCATCGTCCGACCGCACGTTCACGAGCGTTTCGCCCGCTGTAGCCGTGGACGCAACGCCCGCGTCCGCGCCAGCGCCCGCGCCGTTGACTAGTGTACAGTCGCTCACTACGTCTTTACCTACGCATGCTTCAAGCGCTTTATTATCCACTGCACTAGAGGTGTCAAATATGGTTACATTTACATATCTTAATACTAACGCTAGTTACTTAAAAATATTGAATATTTTTTACGATAGAATATATTCCTAAAAAAAAATAAAAAAAAAAATTGAACTTCCCTTCATACTTTTACAGGCTTAGGACTGTCTAGTTCACACACTAGGCGTACTTAAAAGTTCATTTAGGATCACTTTGTTGTCTGTCTATTTGTCTGTCCGTCCGTCCGTCGTGTCTGTCAAGAACCTAGACCTACAATCATGAAATTTGGCAGGCAGGTAGGTCTTACGTAGCCTAGTAGTCACCTGTACAATGTACATTCTAAAACAGATTTTTATTTAATTGTACTTCCCGTTCACCTACAATCATGAAATTTGGCAGGTAGGTAGGTCTTATAGCACAAGTAAGATACTATACCAAGTGGAGTATCATATGAAAGAGCTTTACTTGTACATTCTAAAACAGATTTTTATTTATTGTTTCATACGATAATGATAAAACTTTCATACGGCTGAATCGATTTTCTTGGATTATAGCTAAGAACACTTTCGATCAAGCCACATTTCAAACAAAAAAAACTAAATTAAAATCGGTTCATTAGTTTAGGAGCCACGATGCCACAGACAGATACACACGTCAAACTTATAGCGCCCCTCTTTTTGGGTTGGGGGTTAATAAACAACTGAACACTTGAAAAGAGCAACCGCCGAGTTTCTTGACGATTCAAAAGCACTTGTAAAATGTAAAAGTTTACTTGAATAAATATACCTACCTATATTTTATAGTATATTTATTAGTACAGCTACAAGGTTACAGTTACAAAAACAAATAATAGGTTCTCGTTGTTAGCACCCTTCCGATACAGAACCCTGAAAAACATAGAGAAATCCCGAACTTAAGAAAGTAGGTACAAGTTTGTCAATAGGTACATTGAAAATATTATTAACTATGTCAATTGAAATTATTTCATCACGCTAAAACAGGTACAAAAATCTAACAGGCCAAGCACGCCGAAGCTATAACGGACACTTGGATTCTATGGCCACCTTCCAGCTCCATCATGAGATTCTGGATATGATCTATATTCACTCTAAAGTACTTGTCAAGGCAAATCCAACGAGACCAAACACGACCGAGTTACCCTGTTCAGAAGTTGAGAAATTTTATGCCCACCCGGTTCCATCATCAAACCACCGATATGGTACCATAATTATTGCATTGTAATCGAAGTTAAATATCTGATTACTGTTTCAAATTTCAACTCAATCGGTTAGAAAAACTAATCTGAAGTTGAGTTGCAAGAATTAACCACATAAACACTAAGTAGATAGGTATTTACTACTTACTACTTAAAAAGAAAACATAGTAGCTAATTCATACGTGTTATAAAATAATGCACATATTTCCAAAAACATCAACTAGCACTTTACGTACCTAACTACCTAACCTATAAATAATAACTAACGCACGACACAAATCTATCTACGAAAAACGAAACAATTAATTATCCACATTCAAAATAATTATCGACACTCACGTTGACAAATAAATAAACTGCAGTCCTGATTTAATAGAATACGAAAACCTAGATAAATAATTTATTCTATCGCAGTATTCCACATTCGAACCAATCTCGGGTTAGATAGGCAAAATACTAAAAATGATGTAACAGTTACGCAATATCCAATATTTTTATTATTACTGTTGTGACTTGTGAGTTGTGACGTAGGCGTAGATCGTAGCTGTATCTTTAGCAAACGCCTCGTCAAATTTAAAAGCAATTCTAATGCTAGTAAGAATTTCTATTTTTTTTAAATTAGGTACTATATTTTGTAATCAATATGGGGTTTAATGAAAATCTAATATCCTGAATATTTTTCTATATTGAATATGTATTATAGATAAATTATTTTTTGACACCACTACACTGCACAAGTATACGCGAAGCATTATAACAGTAACAAAAAACTTATGATACGCTGTTTATTGGATACGGGCTCACAAAACAACATTATCAGTTATAAATGTTGTAAATTGCTTAATTTACCTATTACTCCCGTTTTTAACTCATGTATTAAAGGTATAGGTTTAAAATCGCAACCAATACATGGCTATGTTTATTTGAACATCGAATCGCGCGTGTACCCTGCTAATAAATATTATATCAAGGCTTTAGTTTTAGATTGTCTTACCGATAACTTGCCATCGCACTTTATTGAAAATTGTGATACAAATCATATTAAAGACTTACCTCTCGCAGACTTGAAATGGAATATACCTGGTGACATTGACGTCATTTTAGGCGCTCAGTTATTTCCGCACATCTACTTAGGTGATAAAATTGTATCCAACAGTACCGCACCGGCAGCTTTATTAACGACTTTAGGATACGTTTTAATGGGTGATTATACGCCTCGTGATCGCGAATCTAATGAATATTCATTCACCGCACTCGCATTGGAAGATTTAGAACAAAATCTCCAAAAATTTTGGGAACTGGAACAAATTAATGAAAAAACGCACCTCAGCCCCGCCGAGACTGAATGCGAGAACTTATACCGCGCTTCAGTTTCTCGGGATGAGAGTGGCCGATATTCGGTCGGTTTACCCTTTTCTCAAAACGCATCCGAACTAGGCAACTCGCGTTGCGTCGCTCACCGCCGCTTGCTTGCTCTAGAGCGTAAGTTTAAGACTGACCCTTCGTTACGTCATGATTATAATCAAATCATCATGGAATACATTCAACGAGGTTATTTATCTGAGGTCTCGGACAATAACAATGCCGATGAGGGCTATTATATTCCGCACCACGCTGTTATTCGCCCCGAAAAAAGTTCGAGTCGCGTTCGAATCGTCACGGATGCCTCCGCGAAAACCGCAGATAGGAACCTATCGTTAAATGATGTACTCCATACTGGACCTAACTTACAGGCGGATTTGTTTTTACTTTTGTTAAATTTCCGATTATTTCCAGTCGCTATGACTGCAGATATAAAGCAGATGTACTTGCAAATTGAGATTTTGCCGCGAGATCGTAAATACTTAAAGATCCTTTTCAGATTTGACGAAAATGAAGAAATACGCACCTTTCAGTTTAACCGCGTCCCGTTTGGACTAAAGTCCAGTCCGTATTTAGCCATGCGTTCGGTGCGACAACTATGCCAGGACGAAGGTAATCGTTTCACGGAGGCAGCAAAAATAGCTGAGTCTCAATTATACATGGATGACCTTGTGCATTCGGCTACTAACGATCAAACCGCTAAAACCTTGTCGCAAGAATTGATTAATTTGTTCAAATCGGGTTCATTTGAGTTGATCAAATGGTCAAGTAACTCGTCAACTCTTTTATGTAGTCTGCCAGACACGCATCGCGCTTCGGTGAACTTTACCGATAGTAACAATACCACTAAGGTTTTAGGTCTGTCTTGGGATCCCAGTGAAGATGTCTTTCGCATGACCATTTCTAAGATCGACAACAAATGCACGAAACGCACAATTTTATCTCTCGTTGCTAGATTGTTCGATGTTTTAGGATTAGTCGCGCCAGTTATTCTTTATGCTAAACTGTTGATCAAAGAACTCTGGCTCCAACGGATCGATTGGGATGAAATTCCTTCTGAAGATATAATCAAAAGATACTCTGATTTGGTCCACGATTTTTCAATTCTTCCAAGTTTAAAAATACCACGTCATACGGGTATTACTGAAGGTTGCAAAATAAATATAGTCGCCTTCAGTGATGCTAGTTTAAATGGCTATGGTTGTGTGATTTATATACATGTTACTGATGCTCTCGGTAATATACGCGTTAACTTGTTGTGCTCAAAATCGAAAGTTTCACCTACCAAAGTAACGACACTCGCTAGATTGGAGTTATGCGCCGCGCTTTTAATGTCAAAATTAGTTAAAATCGTAAGAGATACCTATTCTTCTCGCATTCCGATTGAAGGAATTTATGCGTTCTCCGATTCCACAGTAGCGCTGTCATGGATAAAATCGTCACCTCATAGGTGGAATACTTTCGTTAGCAACCGCGTCGCACAGTGTCAAGAAAATCTTAACCCACAGCATTTTTATCATGTTGCGGGAATCGAGAATCCAAGTGACTGTTTATCACGTGGTGTTTTGCCATCACAATTAATCTCGCACCCACTTTGGTGGAATGGCCCACAATGGCTCCGCGACTCGCCTTCGGAATGGCCGATAAATAGTTTTTCGCCTACCACTGATAACGAGTTACCTGAATTCAAATCCACCGCGTTATTAACAACAGATGTTCAATGCGAACAACCGGTATTATATATTTTATCGCAACGCTTTTCCTCATGGAATAAACTTATTCGCTCCGCTTCTTATGTATTACGCTTCGCGCGACTTCTGCCATCTACTGGAGAAGTCGATAAACTTAATTTTGTTGAAAACGCAATAATAAAGGACATCCAAAGGGTTCACTTTAGTGATGAAATCACGCGATTAAAAAATAAAAAATTACCTTCGAAGAAATTACAAAGGCTAGCTGTTTTTATTGATAATGACGGCATTTTACGCATTGGAGGTCGGCTTTCTAAATCGGATTTACCATACGAGGCTAAACATCCCGCACTTCTTCCAAAACACGATCACGCGGTTAACTTGATCATTGATCACTATCATACGCGCAATTGTCACACTGGGCCTTCTTTATTAATGTCCCTTATTCGTCAACGATTTTGGATACTAGACGCTAGGACAATCATTAGGTCTAGAGTACACAAATGTAATACATGTTTTCGAGTAAAGCCTGTGCATCCTACACCATTAATGGCTGATATTCCTTCTCATCGTTTGCAAGAAGCGAAAGCCTTTATGCACACAGGTGTGGACCACGCAGGTCCACTCCGTATAACGCCAACGCGTCGCCGCGGTTATCAGTCGCAGAAAGCTTACATATGCTTATTCGTATGCCTCGTGACGAAAGCCGTTCATATTGAACTTTCGTCAGATTTAACAGCTGACTGCTTTCTCATGGCTGTAAAAAGATTTTTAAGTCGCAAAGGTCCAATCTCCTGTTTTTACAGCGATAATTCTGGAACCTTCCTTAAAGCCAAATCGCAGTTGGACGAAGTGTATTCACTTCTGAATAGTTCAGATTATAAAGGTAAATTAAACCTAGAATTACAAATTAATCGGATTGAATGGAAGAATATCCCTCCCCGGGCCCCCCATTTTGGAAATATGTGGGAGAGTAATATAAAATGTTTTAAAACGCATTTGTATCGAGTCATCGGTAATCAACTTCTTACATACGAAGAGTTAATAACAGTGCTAACGCAAATTGAAAGCATATTAAACTCTCGCCCGCTTTGTTTAATGTCGTCCGATCCACATCCGGAAATTCTAACTCCGGCCCATTTTTTGATGTCTACTCCGCTACAATATTTTCCGGCTGCTCCTTTACCTAGCGAAAGCCCTAACCTAATTAAGAGAAAAAGACTACTCGACAGTTTAGTTCAGTCCTATTGGAAGAAATGGCGTTTAGAATACTTACACACTTTACAAGTTAGACAAAAGTGGTGTACGCCTTCTAACCCTGTTAAGATAGGTACGGTGGTTTTAATTGGGCATGATGATTTACCGCCTTTACAATGGCCGCTAGGAATAATTACAAAGGTTTATCCAGGGGCTGATAATGTGGTTCGCGTTGCTCTTGTTAAAACTGAATCTGGCGAATTCAAACGACCTGTTGTGAAACTTTACCCACTTCCAACGCAATAACCGCATTATAATTTATTTAAGTAATTTTAATTGTAGAATAAATAACTATACGTTAATTTTAACACGCTTAACGGATTTAAATATAATTTTTATACACGCTATCATATTTTTTATTATTAAACTTAGTATTATTTATTACTCGCGCAAATTCGTATAATAATATTTATTAAGTACTAGTAAGTTGGACTTCGTCAACGCGGGGAGTATGGTTGTGCAACGGAAACCTAGTAGTAAACGCAAAATATGGTTTAAAAACTATATCTACAGGAACGGTCGCCTTCCTTCGTCTGAGCTAATTCCTTCCTGGATTCATAGATGACGCTAGGGGTTAAGCTTAGGCTAAAATCCGCGCCTGCGCACTGCCGCGCATAACCATCGACGCGACGCCATATTTGAACGCGAGAAGTCATTGCGACGAGCTCCTGTAAGGACATAAATTCCATACGCGCGCGCACGCCAATTTTCTGGCCGCATACAACCCGAAACCGCCACAGCATCCCTGGAGCAGATTCCGGAGCCAGGAAGAGTTGCAGAGACAACAGGTTAGTGACCTTTCTTGCTGGATTTGTTTTAGGCCATATTTTGATGTTGATCTAGGTTTTAGGTTGCACATATTACTACCGCAAACGCTCCCGGATCCTTGGCTACAAGCTGAGGAACCAGAGCCCTCTTAAGTAAGTCATAGCAACATGTGAATTGCAGCCCGCAAAAATTTTAGTTCGAAATAACAAATCTAGCGCGTACTATTGAAGTCAATCGATGTAAGTAATTATACCCAAAAGTTAAAGAATATTGCATCTTCTTACTAAATATAATAAAATCAACAAATTGACATTTGAGTATAACCACTAGTTAACGCAAAATATTCCGAGGTAAAAGGAAACATTTTCAATGTTTTAGGCGTGAAATATTAAGTGTGCTGGATCGGGTCGGGAGTTTGCAAAGTAAAATGTTTATGAATGTAAGAACCAAGTTGAGAGTTTGTTTGAAACTTTTAACGCCTTTCGCGGAGTGCGGATTACACGGGAGCTGCGTCGGGTCAAACTCCACCTTGCTTCTGAAGCCAGCAGCTTCTGGAATTGTATCTTATTAAATGTTCAAATAAGTAAATAAACAACGGTTTTAAACTTGAACGTAGTAAAAATAATGAAGTTCCATAAAAAAGTTGCATTCCAACTCCTCAACCCTGATGCTGCAAGGGATCTGACCATCAAAGCTGATGAGAATCAGGAACTGTCGGTTATAAATTAATATTGGAGGTAGGTATACAAAGTAAGGACTTTGTCGTTGATCTCGAAGTCCCAACTCCGCAACGCTGATGCTTTAAGGAATTGCATTCCTGAATCCTGGTGATCCCACGGGATTTTTAAAGGATCATCCATTTAGCATTTTTACGAAATTTGATTTAGTGATACCTTGCATTCCGGGGATGGGCTATTACGAATATCCTTTTGTCCTGGAAAATCAAAAGTTCTCACGGATCTTTTAAAAACCTAAATCCACGCGGGCGAAGCCGCGGGCACCATCTAGTTAATAATATACCTCAAGCTCGTACATAATTATTATCATTGAACTAAATTTAATATTTTACATAAATTAAACAAAAGCATAAATGAACAGAATTTTAATTAACCGCAAGTTCTATTACCTTTTGAATAATATTATTACATTTTTAATTGAGACAATCCACTTCGAAACAACGTGAATTATTTTAACGGCATTCCAATTAGCAGTAATAACATAAACAACGCCATAATTAAAATGGACTAGGTACCAACTAAACTGACATACCTATATAATATCACCCATTACATTAATAAAATATGTAATAAACACACACCATCACAAAAAAGGGCGGCATTTTCAAATTGTTATGATGATAAATAAATAAAAATATGTTTTATTCAAAGTACTGATTAATCGTCAACATTTAACGAATGAGCTAATTCATAGTTGTCTTTATGGAATCGTCCCTATTGTAACCCAATTTGAAAAATAATAATCAATGCTTACTTGACTAATTTATTAATCTTATCACATGTCTTATCATTCAAAACAGTTTCGAAACCTCTAGTTTATGTTCCAGAATACCAAAGTGATATATTTGATTTAATAGAAGCTAACTAACAACTATAGCTGAATCATAATATCTAGTTGTTCAATATCGATGGAAGAATGATGATTATTATTACTTATAAGCAATCAGTAACTAAAATAAGCAAATAAAAGCCAAAGCAACGCAACGCTTCCGCAATATTCCTTCTTCATTAACCCGTAGCCTGTAGGTAGTTACATAATTCATGCCGCTTCATCAACATAACACTAAGCCAACTAATTGGTTCATTTATTATTAAGATTCTATCGATTTAGTTACGCAGCACTAATTGGTAATTTCAAGAGCTTTATTAGTCGAAAATATGTTGTGTTACTGTAGGTAAGTATATCGTTATGCTTACACTAATATTGTACAGTTATATTAATTAAACCAGTTTTAGGACACAGCTAAATAGCATACATAAAGTAACCCGCAAAGTTGTGGAGTATCATAAAAATTAAAAATTTGAAACATATCAAATACTTACTTTTTTTTCTTTAAAATTTCTTTTGTAATGTAGCAGCTACTAATTTAGCCGGTGTTGATAGGAATTTATGAATATTTACGTTGATTTGTAAGTAAAAAAAGTAGTAGTTTTTTCTTATTTTTAAACAAATAATCATAATTATATTCTGCTCAATTCGCATTATTTGCAAATGCAATATTTTATTATAGTCAACCTGTGGATCAGCCTGTGGACATCTACAGTTGGATATAGACCTTTAGACACATAAATGCCAACACACTGTTTCCTTACCCTTCCTCATCCCGCCACTTCTGTCTTCACTTTTTCTTCTTCTTCCACATCCGTCCACATTACGCTTACTTGTACTTTATGACTTTTCAGCTCCAACGGTCGTCGTTCCTATGACAAACATGGGGAGCCCACTGCCACTTCAGCTTGCTAATTGTAACTTTGGTGCTCCTGCGGATTTCTTCACTTCGGATTTTATCCTTCAGAGAAACTTCCAACATAGCCCTCTCCATAACTTGCTGAGCAACATTGAATATATGGATAAGGCCGCTTCTCACTGTCCACATATTAGCACCATAAGTGAGGGCTGGAAGGAAGACTTTTGTCTTAAGGCATTTAGAATACTTAACGATGAGAAGACTTAACTCGATTTCCTAAAAACTGTCCAGGAATTCTCCCATTGGTTTCATCGTCAAAATCGTCTAATTGAATCATTTGCCGAAGGCCTAATAAATGAACCAATTTCCATGGTAATATTTTAGGCAATCACTGGCGCATGAACGCAATATTTAACTAATAAATCATTATTATGCACGATAATTTCAGTCTAAAATGCAACTTGTCAAAAAATTTGCCTCATAAATAACGACTTCAATTAAACCCTAACCCAAATATTATGATCGTATTAAGTAGTCATTTCAAGTTTTTAATGATCGTTAGAGTCGATATTAAACTCGATGCGCTAGAGGTGACTCCAGGGCGGGCTGGTCAGATCAATTTACTGTTTACAATCGTCTTACCGCCGGCTATCAAAGTAAACCGCCTTGTACCGACTAATTGGTGGTAATAGTATACAGAGCGTCCCGAGCGTCTATTAAATCTTAAGGCGAAATCATTTTATCTCGTCTTACACGGTACAACCTTTTTGAAACCACAATTTGTTTGATGTATAGTGAAATAATGCTAGAATAATTGACTTAATTTAATTAACATTTTAATATAACTTTTCAATCAAGAACGAAAGCTATCTATAACTTCGAATAGGTAAGTTTTTCCATATCCCTGAATTTTAATAGAGTTGTCATTTGCTGTGAACAAAATGTATGAATATGAAACTCCAACATTATGATTTTTTCATGATTCAGTTATGGTTTTTTTTCTTATTTCATCATCATCATCGCGTGCCCTTGTTGAATCGAAGTTCGGCCGGTCATCATGCGAAAAGCTTGTCTATCTAAAGCAAACTCTTTAACCAACCATTTGCCTTCAATATTCTTTATTCTAACACATATCTTGGAAATGAAAAGTAGGTTCCTCTCTGGAAATGCCCAAAGAAAGCGAGCTTCCTTGCGCATGATGGTGAACATGAGTTTTTACTCTTTATGGACCAATTTTCAACCTTCTGCGATGTAAAACTGTTCCAGATGATCTTGGGCATTTCCCTGTAGATTCACAGTTCGAAAGCTTGCAGGCTTCCTTGCTTTGTTATTATATTGAGTAAAGCTTTAATAAAAAATTATAGGTAGATGCCGCTACTAAATAAATTATGTTTACAGTCATTAAATTAAACGTTCTATCACCTAATGTGTTCATGCGAGGAAGAGGAATTCCATTTCCTGTTTGAAGTATCCTTAAAATTGTAACAGAGAATTTCGTTCAACATTTAGCACAAACCTCATACACATCTGCAGATGTGGAACACTCCTAACGATTTTTTGCTTGGAAAGCTCTTGTGTATGAAGCCCGCCAGTATTTTATAAAGCAAGACACCGCTCTCAAAGTGGATACTTAAAAAAATGTGCTATGAACGTCTTACATAAACGAGTAGATATATTAATTAGTTACTCCTCAAAATAATTCTGACCTATTCACATTTTACACTATTCAGATTTTAACCGAAACTTACGCGGATGAAGTCGCAGATAACTGAAGATGGGCAAAGGCTGTTTTATATCCAGGAAAATCAACGAGTTTCCAAAGGTTTTTGGAAAACCTATTTCCACTCGGACGAAGTCGCGAGCATCATCTAGTGTGAAATATATGTGTGGAAATATAAGTACATACTTAGCTACGTACAAAATTAGATAACTATGTACTTACCAAAATGCACACCTACCCCGGCTTTGGTTTTCGACCCTCAACGAAATGTTAACAACAGACCCTTTTTAAGTTTCCATTTACAGCAATATATGCCACTCTATATACAAGCGAATAAAATCAAACAGCGGGTAAGGTAAATAAACCGTACCACGTACCCCAAGAAACCTTAGAGTTTTTGTAAATATCTAAAGGCGAATTTTCCTGTCGAGCAATGTCCGTAAAGTGGAAATTCTTCGCATGCCTCGCTTCACCGGTGTGCTCACTGACCGGGCATCTAATGTTTCAACATGAAAAAGATACGGCAATAAACATCTTCTACGTCACATTTGCGATACGGCCTATTCACGTAATGCTCTATAAATCATGTGCCGTTTTATGAATATTTCCTGTTCGTATAACCTTTTTTTATATATCAAGTGTCGCTTGTCATGTCAACACTAATTTACGACCGTTTGAAAAGACTTTGAAATGAACGAAAGAAATAATAGTTCTCAGTAATAACAGGAAAGCTAGTTCAGAAGTTAAACAGAAAGTTTAAGTGGTTTTAATGGAGAGTCAATAATTCATATCTGTTTGTCTGTTTGACCTTTTTATGTATACTACTGTCGTTTCTTGTGAAACACGTGTCATTGTCCAATACTTGATAAACTCAACAAAATGACCCCAACGATAAATAAATTGAAATAGAGATAATAAGGTAATAAAAAATTCTGATACGCGCCACAACAAACAACACAATGAAACGACCGAGTGAAATGGTTGATTGAAACTGCTGATATGGAGAATTAATAGCAATAATTAACAGTTACACGTACCTTTAACTCGCATACAAATAGCTTCAATTTTCAATAAGAGTCCATTCACACAGGGAAGCGGCAGTTATTAGATTACCGTTCAACAGTCACTCGGGCTAACAAATTGCACGGCGTCGTAGCACAAACACGTCCAAATCCAGTTCGGGGCACAGAACACAAAATTAGAACCGTATTAATTATTTTCCATTTATGTTAATTACGAAGATCGAGCGTGCGTCGATGTCGGTGAGAGGGGCCAACGAACGTGCGCTCCACCCGTAAGTAAAACGTAGACTGTCGGCGGTCTACGGCCTGAAGCTTTCTAAATATACACCCCCCGATGTTTCCCGCGCACCCTACGAGCGCAACGCGTGTTCCATGCAATTTTCTATAAATTTTCGCATAAGCTGCAAAGCCAAGCTGTCAAAAGCTGTTTTTGCTGGAGCTCAGCCGGCGCCCGCTTTGGGTGCATACAGCGTAATTGAATTACCTTTACCTAATTCTGAATTTATTAAATGTGTATTTAGAATACTTACATTATTATGCTTAATCCAGAAACGACCTGTTTAATAAAGTTACTCGTATGCATTTATTTACACTTAGTGGCTGTTTTTGTACCATGAATAACTAGTAAGCTATTATTATTCATTTATTCGTATATTAACTTAAAACTAAATAATGTAGGTCCCTTCAATGAAAAAGACATGCTCAAAGTAAAACTGATCTCTACTGGAGAGATTTCTTCCAGCAGTCCTAAAATATGGAAAAAAATGTAGATATTATGTCATTAATAACTCAAAATAGACCCTATTCAAATATTAACAAGCACATATTTTATTTTGACCTATTTATAACCATCAATTTCATTAGATGAAGGTGTCAGTCTGTAGTAGGTTATTACTAATCTCTGATTGTTGTAATAATAAGAATATAATTTACACAATACAAATAAAATACATAATAATACATATATAAACTGACCTCCTAGAGTGCAAAATAATATGATCGCATTGATCTGGCTCTGGGGAGAGCAACCTTTCTGCACTTAATAACGAAAAAGGCATTCCGAACCAGCCAATGCATTTGACGATTCAGAAGTACTTGTAATTAAGTTTAATTGAATTAAAGAAAATTAAAACTAGTTACTTACCTAAAATGGTTACAGCTCTACGAAGTTAAATTGCTTTTCACATCATTAATTAATATGTGTAATGTGTACAAGGCACAGACATGGATTTACTTTATATCGCTGGTACAAGGAAGCCCATCCACTGATAATTAATTAATATGCTACCAAAAGCAAGTTACACACCTCCATCACACCTCCATCACACAACAGCACTCAAACAAATTCAACTTACGTTTCCAATAAAACACTGAAACATCCTCAGGAGTCTAGAAAAGTAGACTGTGCAACGCACAATTGCAAAGTTCCAAAAGTCCACAAAGTTTGCTTTGTTTTGACTGAAATAGGTAATTAAGTATCTTAGTAAAGCCTGTAGAGCTCAAAAAATATTATAAAAGTTATTTGTCCGTTGCAAGATTTATTACGAACATTATTGGCCAACTAAAACTAGAACACACAAACATAATAAAAAGATTAATGACAATTCGGTATATTACGCATAGGTTTGTTCGGTCATATTCTATTATTCCCTCTTGGCAGTTTGCCTACGCGATGCCATTGGCGTCGGCTCGCAGGCAGGATAACTAACTGACATGCCCGCAGATTCTGCGTTTGTCACCGCCTACCAGGCGAAGTGCTAAGATTGATACCTAAGATTGTGAATTCAGTGGATTCTTACTAAAATCTCACCGACGCTGCAAGCAACCTGTAGAAATACAAGTTCCATACTAGACCATAGAGAATACATAGAATAAGGAATATATACTATAAGGAACTTAATTGTATACTATAGAAGTCCCACTCTAACAATTAATTATTGTTTATCATAGTACGTACCTAGATAGGTAGTCACCGATGCATAGTCCCTACAAATAGTTTCAAAAAATTCAATAAAATCTTTTGAGTTTATTATGTTTTTTGAAGTTGTAAAGTTCTTGCTTATTTGACAGTGAATAAATCTATCCTTTTCACATTTTTGCATGGTTTTGGCCTCTTTAAATTTTCAACTTGGTTCTTGAAAGTAGATAAATTGGCCCAAATATTATCAAGATATATAATTGAAGATGCAACTTCTAAAATGGATAAAATTGAGCTAAACTCAGATACGCATGATAGTATTAAAACATCATTTGGTATATTTATGTGCAGTACAAAAATACATATTATTACACATATTAAATTCTACATAATTAACAATGATATTATAGGTACTTAGTATTCTTATTTTACTTTTGTAAATTCCTGTATAAATACAAAAGTAAATATTGAAGTCAATCATGTAGGAATATTAAAATGCCAATTAAATGTTGTAAAGTTTTTATTAATGTTTATTTAAACATAAATATTATATTACAATAACATGTTAAAAATGGCTTCCTCGGCAAACCACAAAGTGCCACAAAGATAGAGAAATCGCAGCCACTTATCACCATTACCATACTGTCAACCAAATATAACTGCTAATAGTTTTCACTATAAGTAACTGTTGTGATGTCAAAGTTAATGTTACGATGGAATATTCTGGGTAAAATCATAGAAAAATCGTTAATGGGTACATAACGTTCAATTTCTCGTACCTTATATAGTTCAATTTTAGTAGGATGACCATATCCGTTTTATTGTTAACGTAGTGTAAATAGGTACCTAGGTCTACGTCTACATAATATTATATCCCAAATTAAAAATTATCTAGAAATTAATTTTTAAATTGGGACTAGTCTTGTCTGATGGAAGACTTAGGCTGTGGCTAGTTACTGCTCTTACCTGCAAATCCGTGCCACCAAGTGATTTATTGAAAACTAGATACATAAATTTTTGAATTTGAACAATTGTCGTGTTGTATAACCAGTGTTGAACAAACTAGAACCTGTAAGGAAACTAAAAAATAAGCTTACAAAAAAAATATGCCTACCTACTTAGGTACAGAATCTAAAGTCCCAATGAAGGATTTTTCATAAGAAAGACAATTAATTGTGATTCCTGTGGCTTGGCTATTTGCCAAACCCATGCCTTGATGTCAAATACAGTACAGTTTGGTCTTTGTTAACGCCAACTATAAACAAGGATACCTATCTACATAATTATTGAATTAATTTCGTTATTATACACTAGATGATGCCCGCTACTTCATCTGCATAGATTTAGGTTTTTTTTTAAATTCTAAGAGAATTCGTCGATTTTCCGGAATAAAAAGTAACCTTAATCCATGATGCACCAAGAAACCGATAGAAAGAACCGGGAAGTAGTAAATAATAGGAACTCCACAATTACCGATCATAACTTCGCCTTATTTGGGCTCGTTGGTACTTTTATCTTAACATATTCGTTTTAGCACACGGCTTGAATAAAAGCTTGCTTTAAAAAACGTGTTCTTATTGAGTTTTATTTTTCACAAAGAACATACCTAAATAACTGGAGTTAGCCATGGAGTTAGCATTAAATATCTATAATATTATTATAGCTACGAGTATGTATGGGAAAGTATAAATCGCCTCAAGCGATTCGCTAGTCGCTACACAAATTAACAGACAACGCTAACTCAGTAAACAAGTTTGAACTCAAAAACGTTCACATACGAGGTTCTGAGCAATTTATGTATGCATAAAATGTAATGAATAAAATAGTATCTATTGATCAAATAGGTACAAAAAGGTAGGTAGAACTTTCGCAGGAATCTCTAATTTTTGAAAATATAATATAGCCTATGTCACTCAGGAATAATATTGTAGCTTTCTACTTATTCAAAATAGTATCAGTAGTTAAAGAGATTACTTCCTGCAAACATATTTACAAACGTTTCCTCTCTATAATAGAATGTTCTGATTTTCCAATATGTACAGTTTTTCTTTGTTAAAGCAATCTCCACTTTATCTTTTCATTCGCCGTTACTTAATGTAAAGATCGCAATAATTTATATTCTTTCTTGTATCCAAAAAGCAACGAATGTTCAAGTTAGATAAATCATTTCGAAGAAGACATGTCAATTCAGGGCCTGCTATGAAAAATTACTGCGGCATTCTAAAGAATTATATACAATGGCCAACGTCACAACGGGGCGTGCATTTTTTTTTCACTTTGATTCCCTTTCAATACAAGATATTCGTGTGACTACCTTCATAGGCAGGGAGCTGGTGAATGATTTGCTGAAAGATGTTATACTGACTGACAGAACAGTTTAATTACTTAATAATTATTACTAACTGATGCCCGCGACTTCATCCACGTCTTAGTTTCCGATGTCTGCGATTTAGCTTTTTTAAAATCCCGTGGGAACTGGTGGTAGCCTATGTCACTCTCCAACTTTTAACTATGCCCATACAAAAAATCACGTCAACCCGTTGCATGGAGCAACGGGTTGACGTGATTTTTTGTATGCAACGTGATCGAAGGACAAACCAAGAAACATTCATATTTATATCCCGGGAACGCACCTCAGATTTATTAACTTATTACTTTTCAGAGCTATTAATGAATATCACTTGGTTTAACGGTAAGGAATAGCAACGTGAGGAAACCTGCATGCCTGAGAGTTCTCCATAATGTTCTCATATAGTCTGCCAATCCGTACTTGGCCAGCATGCTGGACTGCCAAACCCTTCTCATTCTGAGAGGAGACCCGTGTTCACTAGCGAGCTGGCAATGGTTTGAGCATCCAGATTAAACCACCCACCACCTCTTATAGTACAATAGATAGATATCTCTGGCTATAGTTTTACACCCGTTCTTATTACATCTGTCATCACAAACATATAAGAAGCATCCGGCCACTTTTTGTGTCCATTATAAATCAGCTGCCGTGGGCTTCTTCATTAAGTTTTGTAAATATTTACCGCCTTACAGACACCAATGAAACAGTGTAAATGATGACTAAATAATTGACATTTTGACAGTTTTTGTATGGGAAAACTGTCAGGTAAAAAACAAACGCATTTAACGCTTGTTTAAATTTTTACTGAGCCGTTAGTTATTATCATTTTGAATCCGATGAGGTGAAGCAATAATTGTTCATTTAAATTTTTTGTTTTTTGTTCAAACGAGCTTAACGGTAGCGTAATGGAAGTTTTTAATTACTGTTTACTAAATAATCCTTCTATTTACTACCTAATCTTTTTTTAAACTTTATATAAATCACTAATAACTTTATATAAATCTAGTACCATGGGACCTATTCCACGTATTTATGCACCTTACTCACATCCTGCACGGGGAAGCTGGAAGAAATCTCTGTTTAGAGATAAGCATTTCCTTTGTACATAGCTTAATTTATCTTAACTTTGTAACTACAATTTTGGTACATGAAAATAAATATATATATATAAATTAATCTTATACATACTCAGACTACTTATTATAAATAGGAAAGGAAGGAAGAAATACGTACCTATGTCTTTTACCTTTACGGCTCATCCGCAACTTGCAAGAATTAACTGTTATCGTCATTTCATAATCAATTTCTGCGAGTTTTAGTACATACTTAAAACTTGCAAAAGTTGACTTACTGTACTTGCTGAGATGTTGATAATGTGATAATGTAAAATAAATAAATGAATAATGTTTTATCGTCTATCGGTAGTACGCGACAGGTCGAGATGGCAATCGGGGTGGGGACGCCCCGCACACCCGCACAGCCCCCGTGCTAACCGGAGCGGGACAATGCGGATGACGTGCGGGTGTCCTCATACCCCGATTGCTACTCCGACCTGCCGCGTACTATAGATTCTATATCATTTAAATTTGTATTTTTTTTCTAGTAAAGGAACCAAAACTAATGTCATTTTCGTGCTTTAGTTACTGTTTGATGCGCCTGCTCCATTTGGAGAGAGCTAATGAATTTGAGAGCCAATTAGGAGGAGCAGTATAATTTGTTAGTTACAAGTTCTCACGGACTTTACTCTGATTCGTTAAGAAAATTGCTTCTCTTTCGGAGACTGTGTAATTGGTTTTGCCGTTTTCGAGTAGACGTGTACGATAGTCAGATGTTTGTCTGATATACAAGGCCCTGTGACCTGTATAGTAATATATCATCTCAGTGCATCACTGGCCCACTACTGAGCACGGGTCTCCTTACAGAGTGAGAAGGTTTAGGTCACAGTCTGCCATGCGAGCCAAGTGCAGATTGGCAGACTTCACGCACCTTTGAGAACACTAGCCTTAGAGTCCTAGAAAGAACATATGCAGGTTTCCTGGGGGTGCGTAATGTTTACGTTCAACGTTAAAACAAGTAATATTTAATTGCTTAAAACACACATAGGTAACTCCAAAAAGTTAGAGGTCCGTGCCCGTAATTGGACTCCGGAGTCCGAAGACCTGACCCTTCGAATAGACCAGACCTTTGCTTTAAATACTATACTTAGTTACCTATTACCGCTTCGCATAAGAGATACATATACCTACTTAATTATAAATATGTATACATTTTAATATTAAATTTTCTTTAAATTCTTCATAACTTGAGTGTTTTTCTTGTTCCTGACAAAGATTAAATCAGGTGTAGAATTTTTTTTTGTATTATTTTAAACAATTTCTTGATTAGCAGATGATCCATTAATTACTTGTCTAGATAAATCTGATAAGAGAATTAATTCTGGACTTTGATTTAATCTTACATTGACTTTAGAAAGCGTTGATCCATTTATCAGATACGCGATACAATTGTTTTGATACGAGTACCATGTTATCTAGTTTCCAAATGTATTTACAAGTATCGGGTAAGGGATTAGCATCAGCAATAAATTGGTTGACTAAATTTACACAAAGGTCTTAGAAGTACTAAGTGTAGATTACCATAAGCGTAGGTTCTAAAATGTATTTAATTATTTATATTAGATCTAAATTGACGAATCCTTATTTACTAAGGATTGAAAAAGAAATTGCCGACTAAGTCGTATAAAAATATATCCTTTTGTTCTCTTTTCTAAATTATTATAATAAAATATGTACCTAGTTGCAAAATTATTTTGTACGCTTTTGTCTATAGTTACATACCTAACTTTGAAACTTCTTATTGGATTTCAAAACTGTTTTCAACATCATAGAACATTTTAAAAGGAAAGTTTAATATGTTGGCATAAACCTATAATACTCTATGTAGGTATGTAGTTTATACATTCCACAATACATCAAAATCAACGTAGACCAAGTCGTGGACCATTGTATAGGCAGGCTTGGCATTGTTTTAAACAAGTGTTTTAAACATGTTATTTATTAAAAAATCAGTTTTAAACAAAAATAATCGGCGGGTACTGCACAGAAAGCATAGATTCAAGAACTAAAGATTATTTCATAGATGGGATTACTTACTAGCATTCCTAGTCTAGGTACATAGAAAAAATTCTAATATTTTACTCGCCATGATAAAGAACTTTATCGTAATTTTGCAGTACCTGCGATGGACGAGTGGCGCTTATCAAATTAGTTATCACCAATTATCACTTGACCGACTCATTGTTGAGCTTCTATTCAGTGATTGACGTGCCGTGGTTGAGTGTATACTATGTTTTTTGTTTGGTTGGGAAAATTTGTGTAGTGTTATTTGCAAATAGTTGCAAGAATGCCTATTGTCATCTGATAATCATGGTTTGTTTTTGCATTTCGGTATTACTTATTGATTGGTAGTTTTATAGTGAAAATATCAGTGACAACGGAAAATTTCTGTGAAATTCTCAAGATGAGTCAAATTGTTAATATTATTAGGTATTAGGGAACCTTTTAAAAATATCGTTAAACCTTCGATTTAATTTGTATTCATAATTTGTACCACAAAGCTATGTATCCACACAAACTTTTTATTTCATTTTCATTTTAATTGCTAGAGCAACAAGTTGCGCTTCATCTCTTACCACTGTAATTTTTTATTTATTTTTACAATTTTCTTCTCTTGGTTAGAAAATGCCCTTTATACCTGTTTCACTGCAATTGATTAAGCAGCTGCAATTGAGTAAGCAACGCCTGCAAGTTATGCTTCTGATTTGTCATCACTCAATCATCACACTAATATTATAAAGGAGAAAGTTTGTATGTGTGTGTGTGTGTGTGTGTGTGTGTGTGTGTGTATGTTTGTTACTCCTTCACGCAAAAACTACTGGACGGATTGGGCTGAAATTTAGAATGGAGATAGATTATACTCTGGATTAGCACATAGGCTACTTTTTATCCCGGAAAATCAAAGAGTTCCTATGGGAATTTTAAAAAACCTACATCCACGCGAACGAAGTCGCGGGTATCAGCTAGTCAATCATATTTCCAGAAATTGATCAATAGGTACCTCGTACCTAACACTTCAGTAAAAGTGATATTAACATTAGAATTTTACTGAAAATGAGAAGACCCCTCGAATTCGACAGGGAAAGATTATTTGGAAATTATAGTTTATTTATGTAATTCGTTTATCGATAAGTTTTTTCGCTGCTGGTATCTAACAAAAGACCTATAAAATTAACTGCAAAATTAAATTTAATTAAATTAGCTGATTCGCACAAGTGTAAATTACTGTTTAAATTAAATTAATTAATAAAAGTAAGAACGATGTTTAGTAAAAAATTAAAAACTTTACGAGTAAATAAATAATTTGTATTATCAGTATACCTACCTACGCTACCGTTGCAGTGTTGCAGCGTTTAATTATTATTATGATTCATCGAACATTGAGTTTTACAAAACCATGATTAGATATCTCTAAGTAAATCACACATTGTTAGGATAGCGCAAGAATTCTTGTTTGATAAGATTTCATTCTGGTGTGGTATTGATATACAAACAAGTTTTGGTTAATAAGAATATACTCATACCAGCTCTCCTTTCTCTCCCTGCAAAGAAAACACTGAAATTTCAGTTTTCTACCTTTACCTATACAGCCCGGCTAGCATGGGCAGTAGATAAAAATTATATCCCCGATTATATCCACTGATTTCTATGACATCAGTGGATATAATCGGGAATTTTTATCTACTGCCCATGCTAGCCGGGCAGGAGGTCTAATAATGCCGTAAGTTTATTCGAGAAAAATGTAATTGTACGGCCATTATGTGTATTGTTCGTTTGCTCGTCTTTTGCTCGACTTAAGAGGGGGGAGTGGGACACGCCTTACGAGTATTGTCACTACATATTTTATGAATTCGTCCATCTGCATTTAACTACTAAACGTTGCACTTAGCTGTAATACTTAACAGGGCTCTCTGCGTCACTCGTTTCATACAGTCGTAGTTCCAATTTCATTTGAATACTAAGCAACCAAAGTCCATGAAATTTTGCAGACATATTCTAGAAACTAATATCTGTGTCTGTGGTGTTTTAGATTTTTCTAAAAATATGTAGTTTTAAAATTACAGGGGCTCAAAGATTTGTATGAAAATTTTTAAGACCGCGTAACTTTGAAACCGAATATTTTAACAGAAATCTGGAAAACCACAGACATAGATATTAGTTTCTAGAATATGTCTGCAAAATTTCATGGACTTTTGTTGCTTAATATTCAAATGAAATTGGAACTACGATTGTATGAAACGAGTGACGGAGAGAGCCCTCTTAAATTTAAATTACAACAGGAGCTGGCGAACAAAACTGCGGTGTATTCTATAACACAGATTTTATTATTAGCCTACTCAATACAGCATACCTAAACCCAATTTTAAGAAAAACGACCTAAAACTGCTCTAAAATTGAGCCCAAAATTCATGCTTATGATCACTTAATACGAATTTGAATTCATTTTCATGCAAAACGGCCTAAAACTATGGTAAAATTAAGTTCGAATTTCTTTTTTTTTTCGATCAAAACGGCACGAGTACAGTAGAGTTTCAAGAGTTTACATTCACTTCTTTGCTCCTCTTGTACCTACAATTTTATTTCACAGTTGTGTTAACCAGCTCCTCAACTTATTTCTAGAGGAAATACAGTCGTAATATTAACTGCAACAGAACTAGTTTACTCTCACAGAACTTGGTGTGGGTTTAGATGTAAAATACAATGGGTTACAAATCCGATCGCTAACTTTGATCATTATTAACAAATTCCAGCTGTAAACTATTAGTCTAAATCTCGCTGTGTTACTATTCCAACGTTTCCGAGATTTATGCAGCTAACTGGGTGTCAAAGTAATTGCGATGCGACATGCTCTAAGTTTAAGAGGGCTCTCTCCGTCACTCGCTTCATACAATCGTAGTTCCAATTTCATTTGAATATTAAAAAACCAAAGCCCATGAAATTTTGCAGACATATTCTAGAAACTAATATCTATGTCTGTGGTTTTCCAGATTTCTGTTAAAATATTCGGTTTCAAAGTTACGCGGTCTTAAAAAATTTCATACAAATCTTTGAGCCCCTGTAATTTTAAAACTACATATTTTTAGAAAAATCTAAAACATCACAGATACAGATATTAGTTTCTAGAATATGTCTGCAAAATTTCATTTACTTTGGTGGCTTAATATTCAAATGAAATTGGAACTACGATTGTATGAAACGAGTGACGGAGAGAGCCCTGTTAAGTAATCCTTCTAAAACCTCCTTACTTCAATATATGTAATGGGTAAACTACGGACGTAAGCATTATTAAGTTAATTATCGTCATATTAACCGTGAGTTGTGGAAAAAAGTCGGTGTTTACGAACAGATCCTTGGCTTTTATATAAACATAATATATTAAGATTTTGTTTATAGAGTTTACAAGATTAATCGAATATTTTGACGAAAATCTCGAACTTAGTTTACTTACTATATCTAAGACTAATTCAAAGCGTTAAATATTTTATAGATGGACAGGGGTTGGCCCTCTTTTTAAGTAACCGACCTGACCTAAGATTTTATTAATATTTTAATCATTTTTTTAATATTATTATCGTAGATAAAACGAAATCGATTTTTTAAGTAAGTAGCAGTGTTAGCCTAATGGTATGCGTGCGCAGATCCTTATCAGCGGAATTCAAGCAGGCATTTCTCCAGTGTTATGTTTAAAAAATATGAATAGACTTATACATGTATACCTACATATATAATATAGATATATGGTACAAGAAATAATACTTACCAATTCGTTTTCATGGTTTTTTTTTAATTTGTTGTTTTCATGCAAAACGGCCTAAAACTATGGTACAATTGCTGACAGACAGACTGACGGAAGGCTTAGTTAGGCCACCCATTGGCACCCTTTGGCAACCATAGGGTGCGACGCTGACAAGCCTAAATCCTCGCGGACGAAACCGCTGGCAACATATTCTATTGTTGTTTACTAAATTCACCAGGACGATGACACATTGTCAAGGACAACAGGTTCGGTGGTGCTTCAAGTTGGTGCCCTGGAACTACTGGCCCGTTATTCAGTGAACTCGGGCAGAGCGACCAGCGTTTTATCATCTCTACACGAGTTCAGGAGTCATGAGTCTGAGCAGACTGGTGGGAAGCAATGGAATTGGAAATATTTGAGGGTGAGCTTTTATCATTATCGTCAACCCATCGCCGGCGCACTACTGAGCACGGGTTTCGTCTCAGAATGGGTTTGCTCATAGTCCTCGCTGGCCTAGTACGGATTGGTTTTTTGAGAACAGTAGGGGAGAACTCTCAGATATGCAAGTTTCCCGCGATGTTTTCCTTCAACATTAAAGCTACCTAGAGATATTTAATTGCGGATTGGCAGATTTCTCACCATTGAAAACATTATTAGTGAGAATAGTTAGACATATAAGCGCGTAGAATCGATCCCTCGACCCGCCGAATACGGGGCCGTCATTATAACCACTTTTCATTTATCGTCCAAAGATTTATCCCTAATCTTTTGATAATAATAGTAAGTACTTATACAATATGGTTACAAATGTCAAAACTTGAAGCTGATAAAGCCAAACAAATCATTATGATAAAATGTATGTTTATATTTGAAAAATCACATGTTCCTTATCGCATACAAATGTTTTTCGGAGGTGAATTGTATCTTTTGCACTGATTAACTGAGGATTAATAATATAAATAAAACAACCTTTGAACAGCTTTTAACTTTAAATATTTTTATTTTTAAATTTATCATCAACGTGAGATTATAATAAATCAAAAGGTTTAATAAGAAGACCTTCTCGTTCAACATACTTAGGTACTCAAAAATCATTATAACCTTTCATTCTACGGTAGGATCAATAAAACCGAGACGCAGCGTCTTTTTTATAATAATTTAAACTCATCTTTATTTATTTCGACGTACGGTTCTACATATTATGGGTAAATGTAAATTAAAAGTATACCACAAAGAAAACGCCACGCACGAACCTGCGTTTGACTAATCCATACTAATATTATAAATGCGAAAGTGTGACTGCCTGTCTGTCTGTCTGTCTATCTGTCTGTCTGTCTGTCTGCTACGTTTTCACGGCCCAACCGCTGAACCGACATAGGCTACTTTTTATCCCGGAAAATCAAAGAGTTCCTACGGGATTTTAAAAAACCGGAATCCACGCGGGCGAAGCCGGGGGCATCCTCTAGTGTAAAATATAATTATAGAGCTTTTCCACTCGGTTTCGCTCCACACCATCCTCTCTCTCATCATTGCGTTCTTAATAGATAGAGTCCTTTTCTCTGAATTTCCTTTGTAGCTGTAGACATCCACTGTTGCACTTAGTCTTCCCTGATGAGCGCCGAACATAGTGCCCCACCCAAACTACTTAGGCTTTTGCTAAGCAGGATTAAAAGTTCAAACAATTTTTTTTCAGGATCAATTTTATCAAAAAGATTTGGAGGGCTTATATCGGAAATACGACGAAAAATTAAGAGAAACACTAGTTTATATTTACGTATCACTTCTAATACTCTTTTCGACGATTCACATAATTTTGGTCGTAGCATTCACTTACAATGAGGTATGTTGATTTCTTAATTTTTTTTTTTCTTTTCTTTATTTGTTCTACCTACTTATTTTTCATTTTACCAGCAGAAGCTCATAAAATATATAGGTAGATAAAACTAGCGAACGTCGGCGGCTTCGCTTTCATGGGAATTTCTAAAAATCTAGCCTTTTTCTTTTCTATGCACTGCAGCAACATACTCGATCACCAAAACGTTATCGCATTGCCTTCATTCTATATTACAAAGCGACAATGCGTTTTTATTTTTATTGAAGTGATAATGTGACCTAAGATGGGACATTTGCCTAGAAGGTGCCTATTAACTCTTATGTAAAGACACTCGGATTATAATTGGTAGGAAATACTGATCTCGGAAGAGTATTTCAAACCCTAGCTATGCGACAAGGAATATTGACGCAAAGCGTTTCATGCGCATAGAAGCAATGTTGACGACATAGGGGTGGAAACTCGCCCGGTTTCTGCTAAGAGCTAAAAAAAAGATTCCAACGAATTGAGAACCTCCTCCTTTTTTGGAAGTCGGTTAAAAATATTGAAACAATCACTCGAACTTAAAAAGTTTTCAGTAGTTAGTGTACTGCCGATACCGCATCGCTGCAGCACAGATAACAAATCAGCGAAATCAGGAATCAGGATTGTGATCATTAAAATAGTTTAAATATATTTCCAGCAAATACAATGGCGCTCTACCTATTTGTCGATGGCTATGTATATCGTAAGAATAGCAGTGCCTTCGGTCTCCTTCTGCAAATGCTGCTACAACCCGCTGAAAAAGCGGTGGTTCTGGATACCGATACTTTTTACATTCATTCTTACTGTGGACCTCGTGATGTCAGGTATTATATTAAAACTTTAAAGAGAGACAATATAGCACGCTTATAAACTTTAGGAAAATTATGTAGGTACCTATTGCAACATGATAAACAGTAGCTCGATTCCATAAAACTTGCATCAATCATTATTACAATCGCAATTGTTGTTATTGGCTACATATTTTATGCTAATCTTTTTGCTACAATGCATTGTTGCAAAAAGAATAGGTACTTGAATTATAAATTCAGCCAATCACGGGGCGATTGAACGCTGACTTCATAAACCCCTGTTATTTTTCTTGGTAATGTTTTTCTGGATAGACACAATATTCTCGTTACAAGTACTATAATATGATTATGTTTACAGATATAGCCGTTGCCATTTTCACGGTTAGCGAAGGCATGCTCTTAAGGCCTGCATACTCAACCATGGCTTTACTGTCGGTGTACATATTTCTACCAATGAGGAACAACTTTCTGGCGATTTTCTTGGGTGTGCTGGTTAGCACTGTTTACACCTTTGTGTTCGCATTCTTCACGTATTACGAAAACCCCAACGTGGGCATAGTGGTAAGTAGGATATTCTTTAAAAACTAAAACACTGGGCGTTCGAAGCTGTAGATGTGTACAATTTGCTATACTTATATATCTACAGTGAGAAAGGAGACATGAGTTCGGCCTCCTATTTGCGGAGTCCGGGGTTCCATCCGGGGCACGCGTCTTTAACTTTTCGGAATTACTCGAATTGAGCGTTTAAGTAATCAGTTATTCTCGGCGAAAGACAAGAAACATCCTGAGTAAGCCTGAGAGTTCTCAAAATTTTCTTTGAATAAAAAATGGGTCAAAAGTGTGTCTGACTATGGTCTAACTCAGCAAACGAAGGGTTCCTTACCATTGATATAACACTATTTTTATATATACTTTTTATATATAGCGGCAAATACCTACTCTGTGAAAATTTAACTTCTCTACCAATTAAAATTCATGAGATACACTCCCGCTGACAAACAGACAGACAGATAGACGGATTGACAGCGGATGCTAAGAAACCTAAAAGTACTCAATTGGATACGATGATTAACAGATTAATTAAATTGAATGCAAATGACCTATTAATAAACCTTATCAATAAACACAGAACCCGTTGTAGGTAGCGTGTGAAGTTATCTACCTAATTGGCGTCAACCTTATGGGAGTGTACTTCAGATTGATGAACGAGATAGTCACTCGACGCTCCTTCTTGGACAGGCGAGCTTGCGTGGAGAGTACGTTGCGTTTGAAATTTGTTAAGGATCAAGAGGTATATGTAATCTTTTTTCATTTATTCCATTACAAGTTAGCTCTTAGCGCGATCTCACCTGCCTACTGATTCGTTAACTCAGCATCTAACCCTAAATCATGGCCGCCGAGCTCATTTGACATTTATTTTTAATCCATTGAAGGTTTTCTACGAAAAATTATTTTTATATCATTCAGTTAAGCAGCAATGGAGAACTAACCAATGTCGAATGCGCTCGGTGGCTATCGTTCAGGTTAGACACTGACCTAGCGATTCAGGCCGCTGGGAGTCAGTGATGATGCAGCGAACTAACTTGGAAAAGACATGGTTGTTTTCCAACTGCAGACGGCTCGACCAATGTTCCACTCGAATTTTTAGACCTGGAAAAATTCCACCTCTTGCAGGTCTTGCAGCTGTATGCGATCTTCTTTTTAAAATGAATTTAGCGTTTGTTGTTAATTTGAAAAATAATTTTAACGCTTACTCTAGTGAGTGAGTTTTCAGATCGCTGCCTAACTTTCATGCGCTAAACTCGAGGCGGAAATTCTAATTACAATTATTCAATCAAATAATTGTCTAACTTTTGTAAACTACTCTGTTAAGAAATTTCTCTGACAAGAAGTTTGATGTGACCCCATATGATATATCTATCTATTTTAATATTATAGGACTATTAGTGAGCTGATATTTATGAGTAACTTATTCGGTTACCGATTAGTAAAAAAGTACCTTTGTTTGTAACTTCGTTGATGAAGTTGTGTGCAAGAAAAAGTTTAATGGGTTAGTGGATCCTAATAAATACATTTGATATTTTTTTCAGGAACGTCTCATGTTAAGTATTTTACCGGAACACATAGTTTCGAAAGTGAGACAAGATATACGAAACATGTTCTTGAACATAAGGTCACCCAGCCAGAGTTACAACATGAGATCCTTTAGGTAGGCACTAAAGAGTTTTTTAATTTTACTTTAATCAAACATTAGTACCACACTCTATTGTAGTGATGAGGTATCACAAATAAAATACTAGGGGTGTTCATGTCTCGCAAAATTGAACAAGAGGAACTGCATCCTTTTTGGCAATCATAATAATATTATGTATTATAAATGGCACTGAATACTAGAAGATGATGCCAGCGACTCCTTCTGCTTGAATTTAGGTATTCAAAAATCCCGTGGGAATTCCGTTCATTGTATTATTTTTGTATAAACTTTTTCAGTCAACTGTACGTGGAAGAGCATGAAAATGTAAGCATTTTGTACGCGGACGTCGTCAACTATACAAAGATATCAACTACTTTGTCTCCGTTGAGAATGGTGGAGCTACTAAACGAATTATTTGGAAGATTCGATGAGGCATCCGAAGTGAGTTTGATTTTGAAGTTTGAACTTACTTTATTTCCAACTTCGTCCGCGTAGAGAATCAAGTCGAAATACTTTTGTGGCTAACCCAGGGAATGATTTTAGGAAACCCTTTTATAACTGAAATTATATTTCAAGATCTTCTCAATTAGCTACTGCTCTAAAAAGTTAGACATTCAAAATAAGCACGAAGGCTTATTAATTACTACACGATAGGATGTCACACTGAACGCGCAAAGTCGCATTTACCGGCGCTTTTTAAAACAGGAATTCTACATATAAAAGCACGATCGTAGCGGCAGCTTTGCGGCCCCTTCGCCTTCATACAGTTTCAATACTGGACACAGTTCCATCACATTTCTGAATTCCCAAGGTTTGGGAATCAGAGTTAAAGATAAATGGGCCAAGCAAAAAGCAAACCAAACCTTAGTAGAGACAGCCGCCTTCCTAGTGTTTACACATCGCAGTTCCGAAAGGGTGGCTGGAAAAGGCAAGAGGCTTTTTCTGTATGTCAGTGAAGTCAGACATTTCAATAAACTGTTGATATATCCGACGTCACTTTCAGATGTTTTTACCAACTCGCGAAAAAAAGCGCTGGTACTACCTACCTAGCTAGTTATCTTTAAAATCATGCATTGGGGTCTAATGTACTTATAGTCTACTTAATACGTTTTCAGGAACACGACGTCCTGCGAATCAAGTTTTTAGGGGACTGCTACTATTGTGTGAGCGGTATACCAAAACCAAACGAGCAACATGCTAAGAACTGCGTGGACTTAGGACTAGAAATGATTCATATTATTAAAAATGTTAGGTGTGTATATTTTTTCAATTATATCTTTTGAGATACCCCCCGTCCACACACTGCCTCTGTAGCATGGGAAGGAGCGAGGAACGGAGAAAGAGACGTAGTGTGTTCCTCGTTCATGCCCATCGCTCCCTGTTTTGTCGGTAAGTATGCAATAACGCGCACGCTGCCACAGTTTCGACGTCCATCGCGTTGCAAAGGCAAGCGACCTAGTGCGTCGGGCGTCGCGATTAATTGCGCGAGTAGAGTTGCATGGTTGCAGTGTGTGGACGGGGGGTAAGGATAGGATGGCAGGACGGTAGGTAATTACTATCGAGGAGTTCTTATCTTATACCTAAAGCTAATAAAAGCTGATCGTATAACATCCAGCCACGATGCGGCAAAAGATTTTTTGTTATATTAAAATGAGAAAATCGCAGAACGCGTACACATAAAGGCTATCCATTAAAACCTTAAGCACGTTCAGCGCCCGCATTATATGAATATCATACTTTACCTGCGGACAATAATCTGCTTGGCAAACGGCCAACCCAGCTTGAGACTGCGACTTTAGACTTCATCTTACCTGTCTCCTGGAATCAGGGGGAATACCTACTTAGATGTTTAACTTAGTTTGCACATTATTGTACAATATTATTAATAAATATTTAACAATATTTAAATAAATTAACTAACGAGCAAACGAGCAGGTGAGTCCATGAACACTTGCAGCACCAGAGGAGCCGCCGCCGATACGTTGCCGGCCTTTGAGAAATTTGTTGATCCTTGAATAACCCCATTTTGTACTCTAGTGAAATTATGGAAAAGATAACAATATTAATGGGGCACACGTCGTCATTAACGGATAGACATCCACTGCTGAATATCTAGGGTCTCTTGTAGGGGCTTTTGACGGGCCCCTGCTACTAGTTTAATGTCGTCTGTGCATCTTGTGCGAAGTCTACCAATTCTGCACGTTTCGGTCACCATTCTAGCACCAAACGTATGTTTCGTACCCATTAGGCTATGGCCTATGTCGTTTATTCTAGTTCTGTTCTTATATCTCCTCATTTCATAGTGACTATATTTTCTTATGAGGCCATTATTTTCATACGTTCGTCGTATAACGTATTACATTTTTACTCATTTCTATTCTAATTTACTCTCAAGGACCCTGAAACATTATATTTATGGGGTTTAACAACAAAGAAATTCAAATAGTAACAAATGATTTTGCACATCCTGCTAACTTTACTTGAATATTACTATTATTTACAGAGAGAAACGCGCCCTGAATATTGATATGAGGATCGGTGTGCATTCAGGTAAAATATTAAGCGGTTTGATCGGCATTCGCAAGTGGCAATTCGATATTTGGTCGAAAGACGTTACTATTGCAAACAAAATGGAATCTACAGGAAAAGCGGGGTAAGCTAACGCAAATATCATATTTACTATCTGTTTTTAATTCACTATAAGCTTGTTTGTTATACATACATATATATGTAAATACCCGGATCAGGAAACACAAACTTTAAAAGGTATCTTTACCTTAGTCATGCGTATAAGAAATGAAAATGCAATGCGTTTTGTGGATGTAGATAAAACATTGATGACACAAAGATGGAAACCCGCTCTGTGTCTTGCTTTATAGGATAGGGGTTTATAGAAGGGTGAACAAGGTTGGAAAGCTAAAGCACATTAACTGAAATATAATATTATAAAACAACGATAAGCCGGCGACTTTACGGCAGAAGAATCCGTTAAATTTTCACAAATATAGTTAATGGCCCCACTGTAACAGAAACGACACGGCTAATGTAACACGCCACCATATTTCAACCATACTCCACCGTCCACGTACAGTCTGGTAATTGTTTTGGCCCACAATATATCCTGACGCGCATGCACAAAGGCTAAATTGCTTGTCATTAAAACAATAGTTCTGCAATTTCATGCAGACAGACCGACATGGGACAGAGAGATTGATTATCTGCATGCAACAAAACGTTGAATACTGGAACTTGATTTGTTGGAAAGCTGCAGTGTAATTGAATAAATAAATCTGATACAATACGCTACCTGAACAGACGTATCGTTCCCTTTTTGCATTCAAAAATGAGGACATTTTGGACTGACAGAAAGACAGGATAATCCTGGGTGGTGTCTCGCTGTCAGTTGTCCCAGGTGAATTTGAATTGGGTGAAAGCTGTTGTATTCTGAATCGTTTAGGGTCACTTTAATTGCAAACAAACGGCTTAATTACGCAGACTTTTTAAATGGGTATTCCTAGTAAAATTATTAAAGTGCAAAGCAAATTAAACCACATAATGGGACAGTATTTTTATTCTAATGTAAATAACGGATACATAACACGATTAATATAATGATTTTGAATTATAGTATTAATTGTGGTAAGTATGTCTATGTACCCTTTATTTTCATTATAATATATCGTTAAATCACAAACACATCATTTTATTATCTTAGTTCTTGAATCAGCCATTTTGTTGATTTATTTAGTCAATAACTGAGTCCCAATGTGACTCGCGACTTTTGCATCGCCTGGAAGAAGTAGTAGCATTCCTTCCATTGAAGCCAGAAGCTCTGTCACGCAAAGCTTGGCGCTTACTTTGCTAATGTTAAGTAGTAACTTTGCAATTTTAGTACAGACTAGCTGAGTTGCCCCAGTTTTACTTGTAAGTAATTTCTAAAGGCCCTTTTTTAGTAGAACATAACGTTACAAAGAAAACTTACGTGCAATATTTTTAGTGTCTAGTTCCTGGTTTATGTTGTATGTTTATAGGTAAAAGTTATCCTTACTAACCTAGTAACTTGACTTTAAACTAAAGACTAAAAACTTGCTTACCTCATAGACACATATTTTTATTTTAGGAAAGTGCACATAACGAAGCAAACATTAGATCTGCTGTTGGAATACGCACGAGAATACATTATAGAGCCGAACTTTGCGTCCCAGAACGATCCATTCATAATGAAGAATAAGCTACAAACATTTCTACTCTCGAGAACGCAAAAGGTAAAGTTTAAAATACCGTAACATTGATAGCGCAAGTAAAATTGTACAGCCAGCATCGACATGCGAATGAATATAATATCATCATGGATTTAACTCGCTTCAGCAATGGGCGGGGCTGCAATTGCTTCTAAAGTATGGCATATTATTGTGAATTGAACAATTGAAAAGAGCAACCACCGAGTTTCTTGCGGTTCTTCTCGGTAGGAGCGGCATTCCGAACCAGTGGTAAATTATTTTGACGATTCAAAAGCACTTGTAAAAATCTATTCTATTCTATTTATCATGATCGTTAACCCATCACCGAACTGAAGACAGTCTCCTCTCAGAATGAGTACCACCAACTCCAAAAAATGTTATTATAGAACTACGTTAACTCTGGTTTACACAATATATTCAGTAATATATTAAATTATTTTAAACTTTTTAGTGTTTGTGGTTATTGAAGTCGGTTTTAATTTTTTATTTTTTATTTTACAATTTTTAGTGGCATTTTTAGTGGCCCCACTGTATTAAAATATGCTATGCCTCGTTAAAAACCTGTTCTTACACTGATCGCGAGTAATTTACTCTTATCCATTTGAGGAGTTCTGTTCTCTATCTCCGAAGGTATTCATCATATTATCTTTACCAAAATATGGGAAGTTACACCCTTTAAAACAAAAAAACAATCAAAATCGGTCGAGGCGTCTTCGAGTAACGGGGAACATACATAAAAAAAGACCCCAACTCCTCCTTTTTAGAAGTCGGTTAAAAATTCAGATTTCTTTACAATATTACGCCACAGTCCACACCTATTGCATGCTAACCGTACGTAGAGTGCTCAAGAGAAGAGTAACTATCTCTACATGTCTTGACACACACCACTATGCTGTATATTTACAAGCAGATATTTTGCTAATTTATATTGGATTACTTAACCATAACTTCACAACATATAACTTGAAGTACGAGTAAGTATTACGTAAGTATAATTTTATTGTAAGCTTTCTTCATTTTTAAGCGACTTCCAAATAGGTGGTGGTTCTCAATTCGACGCGAATATATATATTTTTTTATATGTATGTAGTTAGACCGATTTTTTCGAGGTTTCTGGACCGATTTGCAATATTTTTTTTTTTTTGTTTATAGCCTATCATCGACTACAAGCCGTTTCGAAGAGCTTCTGTCGGATTTAACAAAATAATTCCGACTCGACGTGGTAGAGTAAGTTATTTTTGTTGTTTAGAAAAACCTAAATCCACACAGCCCAAATCGTACGCCATGCAGTATATCTTATTAGTGAGAATTTGACTGCCTTTAAGACGCATTTTTTTTTCAAATTCTTTTAATTTAATGTTTCAAGCACATCTAGTTTGCTAATTACATTTTCCAATTAGACTCGTTTCTAAAAATGCTTATCGCACCGCACCATTGAAAGTTTTTGTAGCTTCAGCCCTTCAGCCATTACTTTGATAAGGTGTTTCAAAAAGGAAATTGTTTTGGTACTTATAGCAACTTTTTGAAAGTTAAATATGTATGTGGAAGGAAAAAGAGGAGAGGAAGCCAAAAGAAAAGGTGGATGGATTACGTGAAAGAGGATTATGTGTGAAAGGGGTGAATAATGCGTTGAAGTATGACAGAAGTGAGTGAAAGAAAAAATGTTGTGATAGCGGGGAATAAGGACAAAGAAGAAGAAGCAACTCTTTGAAAGTGGGTCTCAGAACAAATTATATCTCTATTTCTAGTAGCGATCGGAAAATAGAAGTTCATCATCTGCACGTAGAACGACCGCGTTTATGGACGAGAATCTAGTTGAATACCAACAAATGCTCAAGGCGGCTGATGCTCAGATGGCTAAGGAAATAGAAGACATGCGCAATGGAAAGTAAGTACGTATTAAAAAGTAGTATTTTCAGTACCTACATAATTCAAACTGTACATTCGAAGTACCCTACCATACCTATTTCGAAGTCCCTTCAGCCAAAGTAGTAGTAGTGTGAGTGTATCGAAAAGCGTATTCGTAAACGTACATGACAATAATAATGGCCTAAATTAATCCACCTGCTTATGCATACCTGCATAGCAATATGCATGTGCATGCATACCTATAAAAGTAGCCAAATGAACTTCGGTACATAGAAGAACAATTTTATTTTTAAGATTTTGTATTATACCAGATGATGATGCCCGCGATCTGGTCCGCATGGAATTGGGTTTTTAAAAATCCTGTGGAAACTCTTCAACTTTTTGGGATAAAATGTAGCCTACGTTCGGGATGCATCAAAATCAGCTGAAGGACATGAAAAACTTGCAGACAGACAGAAAAAGACACTTTCACATTTATAATGTTATAACTATGATTTGTGACAGTTCAATAAATTCCTCAAGAAGAATAAATTTAATAATAACGATACAAAATATACTAATTAAATTCTATAATGATAAATGTTACCTTTCAGGGACCATTTCAAACAGGAATCTCGACTTAACCGATTTACGCTCATGTACAAGAATTTGAACTTAGAGAAATCTTTTCTACTGCAACCAGATCCTTTATTCAAGTACTACATCACGTGTTGCCTTCTTATGCTTTGCTTGATTATGACTATCAATGGACTGACCACACACTGGTATGACACTTTTACATTATAGATGATCGCATACCAAGGGATGACCCGCAAAATCTTTAGAAGATGCGTCATTAGAGCTGTAAAAGCCACATAGCACTGATTTAAAAAATAAATGTGGTGCAAACCACAGGACTAGACCGCATCGTGCTTTGAATAAAAAACGGCGAACGAAAGCAGAGATCAAGGTCAAGGGAAAAGGTTGATGCTAATGACACCTCTACTTAGGAATTTTGTGCTGCTGAATGATGGCATTCAGCATTATCCTTTGCATTTTCAATACTCAAAAACGCACCTCTTGCGGCTCCTGCAGGCATTACGGCGTAGGTAATTGTAAGGCTGAATTTTTTTATTTCTTTTAGGTTTTACCAATTCGAGTGGTATGCACAGACTTTGCTCGGTATATTGCTACTATTTTTAATTATAATGCAGCCCCTATCCTGGTTTCAATTTGCATGGACAAAACATAAAGGCATCGACGAACCCAAGAATAAACTAATCAGATGCATTTACGATTTATCATTAGCCATCATACGGTGTCCAAAAATAAGAACGGGAACATACATGCTTATAAGTCTGGGTCTCGCTGGAACTTCCATGATAAACGTCATTTCTTGCACAGAAGTTAAAGTGGAACCAACATCGGAGAGCGTTTTATCAAACTGCGTGTCTTCTTGGGTAAGTTCTTTCTGCTAATCTATTTGTTTCATTACCCTACCAAATTTAGACTTTATAACTTCTATAAACTTCACTTATATGATCAAAATTAAATACCTATATCAAGCTATATCATTTGTGCATGAAGTCAGCTAGAGCTGAGAAATTCAGCCTAATAGCATTTTTGGACGTCGTATCTATGTACGAACATGCTCGAGTGTATTTTCAAGTTCAGGCAAGCAAATAATTTAAGTGTGTGGGAATGTCACAATATAATATGCTGATATGCTCTATATTAAAGCATGCATCTGCATGGACACTCTAAGATCTTCATGCAGATGCAACGTGATATAAAGTTTGATTAATATCCAAAAAAATATTTCAGCACGTTACCCAATGCTGGAGTTTAGCATTGCTACTAAACTTTCTATTCAGTAGAGTGTTCTTCATTTTCAAATGGATTGTGGCTGGTGGCATGACTCTATTTTACCTCTGGATTGTTTGGGAAATCAAAACCAACCTCTTCTCTATCGACACAACTTGGAACGTCGGTTTAGACCCAAGAGTGTCCCATACACTATCTGTGGTCATTATAACTATAACTTTGTATTGGATCGATAGAACTACTGAATATAGAAATCGATTAGATCATTTATGGCAAATACAACTGAAGGAAGAACAAGCAGAAGCGGAAACTATGTTGAAAGTTAATAATATGCTACTAGAAAATATTTTGCCTGCACATGTTGGTAAGCGAGATGATAATAATGTAATGCTAGGTTTCCACATGCGTACATGCTCAATGTTTTTAAATGCAAGTAAAAGGCAAAGGACACCATTGAAAATTGCTAATCATATTGTAGCGTGTAT
This sequence comes from Maniola jurtina, assembly GCF_905333055.1. Classification (NCBI taxonomy): domain Eukaryota; kingdom Metazoa; phylum Arthropoda; class Insecta; order Lepidoptera; family Nymphalidae; genus Maniola; species Maniola jurtina. The sequence goes on from NC_060030.1 coordinate 11,470,395, forward strand.
CGCACCTGCTAGCTCTCGAAGTTTATATGTTCAACGTTGTTGAATTCATTTCATCAACTTCTTATGTGTCGCAACATGAGATATGCACTACATATGGCTTGCTCGACGGATGTCTATGTGCGTAAGGGCCAAGCATAACAACTTTACTATTAGGTATTTCAAAAAATATTTGAAATTTCATACAGATACTTTTGTTCTAGTACAGGTATATATGGATCTGAACAGATCTCTGGATGAGTTGTATTATGAGAAATATGACAATGTAGCGGTAATGTTTGCTTCGCTAACGGATTATAAGTTAGGATTAGAAAACGATGCAGAGATGAGCGATAAATTCTTGTTAAGCATACTTGACGAAGTCATATCGGATTTTGATCGGGTACGTATTTTAATTTTGAACACTAGTTCGATATATCATGAAGAAATTTTACAAATAAAGCGTCTAAATATTGTTCGAAATTTAACTTGTGTAATTTTTACCAATTGGCTAAGGCTAATTGGGGGTACGGGCGGGTCTCGAGGCCTGGCCCAATTATACAAGTAGGCGCAAGGAAGAACGATTCCCTGGTAACGTACTTTAGCGTGACTTTAGCCTACCATCTCGGCTTGGCTTTGACCTGCCACCTTGGCTAAGAGCCTAGTGGTTCATGTTTTGATGGCATAGAATTTTTATTTACTTTTAATATTATTATAAATGAAACAATCTTTTATAGCTTCTTCTAACTGGTGCATCATTGCACAAAGTGGAGAAAATCAAAATGGCGGGTTGGACGTACATGGCAGCTTGTGGACTAGATCCGAATCGACGAGATTCATACGATTCCTACACTTCAATAGTCGATAGAAGCAAAAACACTCCATACAATCGAACAATAGTTGTTACTATGGTCGAATTTGCAGCAGCTATGATGATGCAGCTGCAAAACTTCAATCGCGGCTCTTTCCAAAGTTTTGAAGGATTAAATCTAAGGATTGGTAATCACCTAATTTGTTGCTTTTAATATCTTCTATAACCTTCAAGTCAAGAGTAAATAGGCCTCTTCTAGGCAAGTCGCTTTATCTTGGGCTGCATCATCACTTGCCAGCAGCCAAGCGCTAGTCTATAAATCAAAAAAATTACTTCATTCGACGGTCTGACAATTACTTTTCTAGCACTTATTACAAATTCAACCCCTTTTTTATCCCCCTAGGGGTTGAATTTTCAAAAACCCTTTCTCAGCGAACGCCTACATCATAATAGCTCTCATCTCTCTACGTCCGCGTCATAATATCTGCACGCCAAACAGCCCAATCCGTCCAGTGGTTTGAGCTGTGCGTTGATAGACCAGTCAGTCAGTCAGTATGTTTTTCCTTTTTTTATACTTTTTATATAGGTACCTATATAACTATAATAAAGATAAATGAATTGTTTTAAAGGTATATCCAACGGAGAAGTTGCAGCGGGTGTGGTTGGTTCGCTGAAACCACTGTACGATATCTGGGGTAACGCGGTTAACATGGCCTCCCGCATGGACTCTACTGGAGAATCGGGCCGGATTCAGGTAAGATTGTTCAATATTCAGGTTATAAAATCAGTGTTTAATTTACCAATGGCCTAAACCAACTCATTGGTAATTTAAACAATGATTCTAGGTGCCTTTGGCTATAGATTTGCTAGGGTAATTATTAAGTAAAAGTAGAGCAACTGTGTCCTTGTGGACTTACTTTTTTAGGAATCCTGTAGGAAGCCTTAGATTTTCTGGGGCCAAAAGTAGCCTATGCTCTTTCTCGGGATGCATGCTACTTATATCTGTATCTAATTTCATCAAAATTGGTAAAACGGAAAGCTAGCAGAGCAGTTATTATAAAGATTAGTTTTTTAAATTAAAACCTTATAGAGTTCAAAAAAGATTTTCATTAAAGATTTCTTCTGATTGAGTAGGTAGGTAGGTACCTATTGTAAAGCTCTCTCAAATCGTGTTGTTTTCGCAACAGCCATCATTAGTCTTAGCATTCGATAAATGTAATTTTATATGTGGATACATAATCATTCAAATCTTTCAGGTGACTGAAAACACAGCAAAAATCTTAGAAGAATGTGGAATACTTACTCAATGTCGTGGCGATGTATTCATAAAAGGGAGAGGGTTAATAAAGACATATTTTGTACCACTTGATGACGAGTTCAATCTAGTAAAGCAAAATATCTGCACCTTGGACTACCTCAAGTACAATGATAAAGGGCGAGCATATACAGCTAGGACCACTCTACTTAGCGGTACTTCAAGTGAAACAGGCATTTTCGATTCTTCCTCACAAAACTCCACTTATCATAACTTAGGTGGTGTTCCATCCGAGAATGAAAATTCAAATGAAAATATAGAAGATTTTTTCAAGAAAAAAAAGTATAATAGGTCAGTTAGTGGATTAGTGGACGTGGAAAATTTTAGTCCCGCATCTCAAATGAATAATCTGAGTGATAAAGAAACTGATATTATGGAAACTCGTTGTTAAAATAAGCATTGTGGTTGTTTCATTTCGAATGTTCTTTTATGTCGTAATTTTTTATAATTAAATGATTATTAATATTAAATTAAATATAGGTAACTTAAGTAAGTGTTGAATGAATGGAGTAAATAACTACCCACTAAGTAATTGTATATTTTTCAAAATAAGTAGTTACCTTTCCATATTTAGAAGTATAATTTTTTATTTGTCTATTACCTACTACATAATATACTTAATATAATTCAATTATAACAAAAGCGCAGGTATATGATTTACAAAATAATCAATACTTTTACTTGTAGAAAATGCTAGGTTTATTCAATAAATAAAATTATTAACATAAAATATATTTGTTAGTACAGTCTGAATTCTCATATGGTCAAAACTAGTTTAAACTACAAAAACAGGCCGACTGACTCCACCCAGTCTTTGTTGGTCAACAGTAGTTTTGACTGAAATCGTGTTGAAAACTGTTTGCTGAAATAAATCATTATCTAGTCTATCCTAGCCCTACAGCGTTTTGTTAAAGCACGAAGATAGAAGTTCGCAGGAAGTCCTGGATGCGAACTCATGAGATCGAGAGGTGGTGAGCAAAACGAGCCGACGACCTTCGTAGCAAAACTAGGACGACTGTACGTGAAGGTGAATGTATTTATTTTCTTTAGATATACCTTACCTGACTCCAAGTAACTGATTAAGTAAAGGAAACCTGAGAATTCAATGTCAATTAAAGATAAATAACAGATGGATGACGATACCAAGCAATGGATCATATTTCAAAGACTTTACAAAGTGATTATAATAGGCGATTTTTCACGTACACAAACAGACGCTTTATATAACGTTTCGTACCTATCCTTTCCGATTGATTTGTTGCATTCATTTATGGTATTAACGAACTGATTCTTTCGCGCATTATTTCCTACAAGCTTCGCCATCATGTCAGTCTTAAAGTGTCCAGTGTTATCAACGTATCCAGAGGTTGTGCCGAAACAGTATATGAATTTTCTTAATTGATCACTGTCCTTGAAACGTTGCTCGAGCAGTTGCTGCAGGATGTCTGGAGGCACACCAGTTCTCTGTATACAATCCACGGAAGCTGAAAAAATTCCCGTGGCGTACTGGGGTGGAACGCTTACGAAGACCTAAAATAAAAAATCAAAATAGGTAAGTACCTAAATGATAATATTCCCTACTTACTAGAACAATTTTTCTTTTCTTTACAGTAGTCGGAACTCGAAACCCCGAAATAACAACTCAAACTCAAATTAAACAATTACCTATTCAAAGTAGGTACTATTGTACTCATATTGATGGTCAGAATTGTTAGATTTGTTAAATGATATAGGTAGTGGTGGTAATTGTTTACTTAAACTTAAAACTAAATCTACGAGGGTTTCAAACGCGCCCAGGTCTAAGAAGAGCCCACAGCAAACTCAACCGGATATAAGGGTACAAAAATACTTACTTAACTCCGTACAACTCACAAAGAACTTATTTACCTATATAATGAAAGAAACTAATACTCTCTTATACTCGTTTATATACTCGTAATAATAAACATTGCTTCAAAATGCTCTTCCTGCCGTGAAAAATCAGCTTCCAAAATTACAAATTCTTTGATTAATCGAAACTAATACCTCAATATCTACATAAATCTATCTAAATAATTATATTTTTGCTTGATGATGCCCGCGGCTTCTCCCGCGTGGATTTACGTTTTCAAAATCCCGTGGGAACTTTTGATTTTCCAGGACAAAAAGTAACCTATCCGTAGTAGCCCTTCTCCGGGATGCAAGGGATTTCCGTACTAAATTACCTAATATATCTAATCTACATTTAAACGGATGATTCTTCAAAATTGTATTTTTTATTTTTACTTTATTAATTTAACAGTAGGAATTCACTTACCTTTCCCCCACTTACTAGAGCAGCCGAAAAAAGTAGAAAACACCATAACGAATAATACATAATAGTTTTCTACGCCTTTTTAAAAATAATTAAATAGGTAGGTAAGTAAGTAGGTGTACGTAAGGAACGTGATGTCTTGATTACTGTGCAACGGTTTTGCCAACGCATCTGTTTTATATATTGATTGGCAATCAATGATTAGTAGGTAGCTATAGGTATAAGTTTTTAGAATTCCGTATTTAAAAGCAGAAACGGAACGGAACACTTACATAAAATCTTAATCATCTCGGTGTGCTGTTTATCAACTTGTCACACTGATGTCTTAGGTAATAGGTATTATATTGGTACCTAAATATATTCATAAACGACCAAAAGTTTCTAGCTGTTACTACATAGACATTTTAATCTTTTGCAAGGTCTCTCAAGTCCCAAATGAGTCCTTAAGAATTTTCGTAAATTCCAGCCAAGTGAATCCGGATCGGGTCAGCTAGTAAGAAATAGGTAGTCAGTTTTATTATGATTTTGATTTACGTTCACCTCTTGACTAAATAAAATAATAATAAAACTTGGGCATCAATGATATTGAATTTGCGCGTCAGTAGGTAGGTATGAGTTGTCATCGATCTTAGCAAAGATATAGGTAGGTACCTACTTAGTACTTACCTAATACCATAGTCTCATAGCAACATGACAGCTAAGTAGGTACAGTGTGATGATGGCAATCACCTTACACTGCAGGCTAGAAACAGGTGTTACTTTGGAGAAGTCCATAATCCGCTCAAACGGATAAATCTTTATGGTATGTGCAGTGTAGTAATGATGTAGACAGTAGTATGCATTGTAGAGGCTACATCTCCTGAAGATGCTCCGTGCGTGTTAGAGTGGTCAGTTAAGTAAGTACCTACGTATTTCAGAAGTGTGTAGGTATTACTTCATGTTTAGAGTTCCGTACCTACTCGAAGGGTGCCAACTAAGCCTTCACTGTACGTCCATCCTGTCAGCGGCCTGTATCTCATGAACTGTAATATGTGGAGAATTGAAATCTCAGAATTTGTATTTCTGTTGCCGCTATAACCACGAATGGAAAAAAAAAACAAGAAATTTTCGAAATTCGCCATCATGCTAAGCCGCCGCACAGCCGCCATGTTAAGAATATTAAAAGTAGCTAGGTATGGTACACCAATACTGTTATCGACATCTATATTTTGTCCGATGGTACGGACTACGGAACCTATCATGTGCGAGACCGACTCGCACTTGCTGGTTTGATCTGCACGTTTAGCAGTGGGATTGCGGGCGATGCATAACGCGTGCTGCACGTTGTACTTATACAGATTTTTCTGATGTGGCGGATTATAGCACAACTTGTTGTTCTTTATAAACCTTCCTACCTGCTCCTGATACTCCTCACTAACTACTTATTGTTTAAAATCACAGTGCACTGCTCCAGGATGAATGCACGATTCAATCAAACTTAGTTCAAATTATGGTATTCCTTGCGATTCAATTACGATTATCGAAACCCTGATGACAATCCCAACTTCGTTGTTAGCTATCCAGAAATCCTAAAAAGGGATAGCACTACCTATGAAATGAACCCTGTTTTCGTTTTTCTTTTTAATGACTTAGTTACAGTAGGTACCTACTAGTCAACTAATTATAGTATTAGTTCTGCGAATCCGGTTCTGTAAGCAAGAAAAAGCTATTATGTATTATACACAGTGATTATACCTAGGTACCTTTAATTTCATGTCTTTCCGCGTCAGCTTCATGCGTTCTACATTCGTAGCTGTTCCTGAAGACTATTATCATAAACTAGCCGATGCCCGCGACTTCGCCCGCGTGGATTGAGGTTTCTCGAAATCCCGTGGGAACTCTTTGATTTTCCGGGATAAAAAGTAGCCTATGTACTAATCCAGGATATTATCTATCTCCATTCCAAATTTCAGCCAAATCCATCCAGCAGTTTTTGCTTGAAGGAGTAACAAACATACACACACACACACACACACACACACACACACACACACACATACATACAAACTTTCGCCTTTATAATATTAGTGTGATGTGATTATTACCTTCCTTATCTTAGCTACCTACCTATACCTAGTCTTTAAAATATACGAAGGGCACACGATTCTTTGTGTTTAAGAAAAAGGCGGATTCTTACTTTTAAAACGCGCGTCAACATGATGTTTCTAATAACGCAGGGAGAACGAAGATTGATGTGTAGGTAACGAAGGTCGGCTATTAGGGAACGTTCAATGTCGAGGTAACGAACGTCAACTCAAGGTCACGAAGCTAACTTCGAGGATACGAAGTTCGATGTCGAGTGTACGAAAGTCGAATACAAGGTAACATTCGATGTCGTGGTAATGAATGTCAGATAGCGAAATTATATTGAGTTAACGAAGATCGACGTCGAGAGTACGAAAGTCGATTTTAAGGTTACGTAGTTCGACATCGAGGAAACGAAGGTAGAGTTGAAGATACGAATATCGATTCCGAGGTAACTGTGATCGAAGTCTAGGTAACAAAGGTCAATGTTGCGGTTTCGAAAGTAGACTTCGATGTAACGAAGGTCGATATCGAGATAACGAAGGTCAATATCGAATAGGAAGTAACGACGATGTATGCCGAATTTTTGGCTTTCCTTTTTGCGTTTTCCAGTGCAGAACCTGTATAGAAACGTGGTTGTTCAACTTCGTGCAGGGTTTGGGCATCCCACTTCTACCTATATCTATGCGTTGCCGTATTTGACTATCTATTGGATAGGTAGTGATTGTGTCCGGCCAAAAGTTTCTTAAAATCAATACCTACACATATACAAATATCGCAGTTTCGGTCAGATTTTAAGAAACTTTTGGATGGCATACCTACATAGAGAAACATTAAGAAGTTCCTGATATTAATAAAAGTTAATTTACAATACATAAAACTACTTAATTGACTTATAGATGTTTATTATAATAATAATTGTTTGTCTGTCATACTATCGTACTCATATTTCTTAAAAAATGTAGGTTATGACACGTACGAACATTCGAGTGGGCAGTGAAACCATATAGGTGAGTAACAGGGCCGGAAAACCTGGGGAAATAGATGGAAAATATATTTTCTATCTTGCTGGTTTTATACACGCCCTCTGGTTTATTAGGTATTTTCGGGGTGGTACCTAGCCACGGCCGAAGCCTCTCACCGGAACCAGAGGACCAGAGTGAATTTTTCTAATCGATGACAGGTTGGCCCTTGATTGGGATCTGTTGTGTATGGAAATGTAATATGGACTTATGGACACTTAGCCATAGGCGACAATTATGAAACATTAACCGCCTCATTTGGTGTCATAATGATCTTCAGTAAGTGCATCTTACTAGTCTAAGCGCGCGTTCAGACGAATTAACATTTTCAAAACATAAACTACATGGGTTTAATAGCTGTTGTACTAAACCTATAGGTACTTATAGGTAGGTACCTATAGGTACTTATATAGGTATAAATCTGTTTCCAAGCGTAACTGTACCGGAACGCTTAATCGCTTGACGCCAAGACTTTACCGGTAGAGCGATAACTAGCCACGGCCGAATCCTTCCATGAATGATGAACTCCCAAATTGATCTTGCTGGAAATCAAACTCACGCCCTTCTGCTTATTAGATACCTATGTGCTTAGCGCCCACTACTTTACCATAAGGAGGTCGTTAAAATTTAGGTAGCCAAAGAAAATTAGTGAGAATATACGAAATACTGACAAAGGGTCAAAGTGCATCCGTAAATACAACTTTTATTATCCACTCATCTTTTATTTAACTGTCAAGTTAATTTTATTACCAACTAGCTGACCCGACAGACTTCGTCCTGTCAAAAAGATTTGTAATGTGGTACATTGCTTAGACAACATTTAGTGCTTGTAATTTAATATGAACTTTATACCATAGCAATAAAGCTCAAATTGACTACGTTTTAGTTAGAAATCATTTGTATGGGAAAAAGAAAAGGGCTATTTTTAGGGTTTTTCCAGCAATAATTCTAATTTTTCTCGCCGTAAAAACCATCCTTGAACTTCAACGAACATTTTAAAAAAAGATTTGGCCAAATTGGTCCAGGCGTTGTTGAGTTATGCGCTTACCAACACATTTTGCGATTCATTTTTATATTATAGATTAACGTAATAGGTAGGTAGGTTCTTCAGCAAAGTGAGGATAATGTTATAATTGCTTGAATAATAATTATGCTATTGCTGCAAGTTTTTTCCTGGTGCAGGATAACGCAATATTTCTTGTTGCCTAGCTACGTAGGTAACTACTTGCATACGAGTAGATATACTTCCCTAGTACTTACTGCACGTACGTACCTATTATTCCTACCGATACTTTAAGAAACTTATTATACCTGATATTTTAAGAAAAATACCGATTCTGGCTAATATGCTGAACTCAGGCTGCACAAGGCGTTATACATACATAAACCTATCTACCTATAGTGCGTTTCATCGAATAGTACCTATGGCGTTATGTTGGCTCCCCTGTCTGTTGGATGGTCATTGGCACCATTTTGGCATGAGAAGACGCAGATTTTGTTTATTTTCATTTGATTTTCATTTCATTCATTCAGGAAAATCAAATGAAAATAAACAAAATCTGCGTCTTCTTATGTAAATATGGTACCAATGACTTGGACAGACAGGGGAGCCAACCTAACGCCATAGGTACTAGTCGATGAAACGCACTATACTTATTTTACAAATAGTTTTTCACTAGTAGAATAAAGTTGTCAACCCCTGAAAAAAACACTGCAGATTATAGCTCTAAGGCTTCACGTTAAACCACACAAGGCTCTTTCTTAGTCTGTGCCCACCCCGCACACCTGAATGTTATTTAGGTTACCAAATAAATAATAGATCGTGTTTACATTAGTGTTGTCCAAATTGTGCTCCCGAAATAACAACATCAAAAGGAAGAAGTTGATAACAGGTAATGTTTTTGATAACTTATCAACAATTGTCTGTAGCAACGAAATGTGACGGATTCATTTTTTGGGTAATTTTGGAAATCATCCTATTAAATTGACTCAGGATTGGTCTGCAGGAAATCTTCGGCAGTTTAGTGCAAGATCGGAATCGATAGGCATTAAATGAATATCTATATTTTTAAGGGGATCTTTATTTATATTGGTTTATGAAATGCTGAATACATTGCATAAATCATTGATTAAGATCCCATCGCTACAGTTTTGTTCGTATACTCCTAAACAGTAATTATTGTTCTATTGCCTTAATGCTAATCTAAACATACCTACTGATAATATACTAAAAAAATATTTAGCCTAATATTGGTACTATTAAATATATTAAAAACTTGCATCTATTGCTAAAAATGTTGAACCAACAGGTCAATCAAAATGGAAGAAGAACGCAAGCCAGGTTGTCAGCTAAGGAGACGACGCTGTTTCGCCAATCCCAATATGGCGTTGCACTTCGACACTGGTTATGCCATCACCGAAGGTTGCAGCAGTAGTCAAGGCACTCCTTCACCCAGTTATGTTAAGCTGACGCCCAGCACAGCGCCGAGTTCCGCCAGGCTTTTACAAGAATTCAAGAATAGGCAACAGTCATTTGATATTCAGGTTTGCATAAATATTTTATATTATCCAGTAGCGATTAGCGTAGCAGTACTTTTGCTTGCAGATTTATGGATATGGATGATTTTATCTGTAATGGATATTCAATTTATTTTTGATATGATACTGAAAATTACATAAGCATGATATTGATGGCACCAGCAAAAAATGCAAAATTATATCGTAACATTTAGAATATCATTGCTGTGAATCAGAAAAAATAAAAGCCCTAATAAACCGCCTTGCGGCATTCCATATAGCCATATAGCTACATTTTTTAGCAAACAATAAACCTTGTTCACGGTATTTAAGATGGTTTAGGTAGACTCCAGTGGTTATTCCTATGAACGATTTCTGAGATAAAAAATCAAAAGCCTTATTCAAGTCTAAAATATATTTTTTTGTGCCCAATTACTTATTCATCTTTTAATCAATGCACAGGTAGAGGACTGCGAAGAAATCGAAATAATAATAGAAAGCGATGAGGAAGGCGCCGACGACGGTGAGGATAACGCAAGCGCAGTAACGCCGAACCGACCCGTCACGCCCACGCCAGTGCAAGACTTCGGCACCAGCGTCGTATATACGGAAGGTGAAACTAAAAAAAATGTTTAATACAATAAGGTACCTATAATACAATTTATAATTGCATGGAGTAAAGTGACGTTTGCTAAGTTGTCTGAAAATGAAACTAAAGAATAATGACTTAAAGTTACTATCGATTACAACAGAAAACCAAGTACGACCCGGATCCCTTACTAAATAGAAACGATTGTTCCAAGTTAACATTCCCCCAATATTTATTACTTCATTTAGAGTGGCATACTATTTAATTGTTGGACATCAAAACCAGCCAATTTACTCCATGCAATTATAAATCGGACTATCGGTACCTATTTCTAGCTATTTTCGGCATCAAAATTAGTTTTCTTGAAATAAGAAAGTAAAATATAACTTATTCCCCAAAATTCAGCTAAAATGCTTAACAAACTGTAAAAAATGTTACCACTAAGTACATTACTACCTACCTATACATTTTGAAAACATACTTTTAAGGAAGAACATAATAATATGGGTTATGGAGACTTTTGTAGAAAATCTTAAAAATGTCTACAAAGATGATATTCAGATTTGTTTATTTGTTTCAGGACCACAAGCATCTGACTTTTTGAAAGTCAAAGTAATAGAACAAGATTGCTACACCGACGTATCCGACGCAGGTTCTGAAGACGAAGATGATGTAGAAGATATAGATGATGTACCAGAAAAATTAGATAATTAAAAATCTAAGACAAACCTATAAAATAATATATTTTTACACTCGGGAATTCGTAGTGGAAACTGACTTGTGAATAGGAAACTGGTTCTCTATGATGATCGTAACTTACTCGTTACTAACTGCTATTGTAACATCAACTGAGGTAGTTCTTATATGAAAATCTGTCAAAATTGACATCACAAAATGGATTTCGCGCCGAGCACGATTTCAATGAGCATCAGATAGTAACGATATATGTTTGACACACGTTTGACAGCTACAGTATGACGATCGCAATCTGACTGGCCGCCATTCAGTATTGACTAGATAGCACACAGTACAGTAACTATAACAGTAACTGCGATTTTCGCAATGTGATCCACGTTAGCCTCCCCAGATAAGATCTTAAAAGTAGGTAAATGTGAGTTGTGCCCTAAAAGAGTAGGTACTGTCGTTGTAACTCAATTAGTTATGTAAAACATGAAAAGACATATTGTTACAAACAAGAGAATTAGGACACATAAGCTACGGAAATCTTATAATTTACTTAGCAGATTAAAATTAGCATGTTTCGCCTACAGAGCTTTATACGTATCAATCGTTGACGTATGATGTACTAGTCATATTAATGTAATGTTATTGTAATTTAACCATCCTAAAGATCAATAAATTTCATTTATATACTACACTTTGTTTCATTTTTAACTATAACAAATAAGTAATTTCTATTTACGTCAATATGTACACAAACCAAAATGTAGCCGTTTAGGGTTGGGGGATAATTATGGAAAAAAATGATTGTATTGCACTTTGTATATTATATTTTCACAATATTATACATAATATTTTCGTTTTCTGTAATTTCCTTTTTACAAATATTCACAATAGCAGTGAGACTTTCCAATTACAAAATATTTAAATATTTTTAACAAAAATCAAACAGACGTCATTCAGTTTACATATCGATCTATAGTAATTTATCTATATCGAATACGTTCAGGAGTTCTTATTATTATTAATGATGTTGATTAAAAGTCTCTTTCGAAAATCCTCTTTTTAGAGTTCCGTCCAGAGGAAAATAGGAATTTGTGGTTACATTACAAAAAAAATTAAAGTGTTATTTCTTTCACAATGGTACGGAACCCTTCTTGTGCGAGTCCGACTCGATCCGATCGGGTTTTTAAATCAGATACTACTACCATACAATAATACAATAATGCTACTACCATACAATAATGTTCTTCTGAACAACTTTATGCATAGGGCCAAAGACCCATAAAAAATGTAAAAACTTCAGTATAATATAGTTATTTAGACTAATTTTATTATAGGAAAGTGTCTATGTACAGAGAAATCAAATTCAGGTGGCACAGTTGAATCTTTCTTATGACCTCCCGCTAGTAATTTTAACACTACGAAATTTGTTTTGGCTACTTTCAGGAGATCTGTCACCTGAAAATAAAAAAGATAAAACATTTAAAAGACATTTGCTAAAAATGTTCAAAAAAATCCTATAATAGATGATGAAAGACTAAGAATACCGACGTCAACATGCCTAAGTAACAATTTTTATGATTATACATCCAAAATTGCGGAACCGAAGAATTTGAACAGCGGAATAACGACAGAAAATACTAATAAAATTATAAATACTTTTAAAAATACCTTTAAAATTATTTATTTTTTTAATTAGACCCAGGTATGAAAAAATATACCACATTGCAGTGATGTCGAGAAAAATAACGTTTAAAGTTTGACTTGTGATTACTCTCTTAGTTCAAGTAACTTAATGTTATTACTGTAAATGACAGTTTGTGCTATTTTCTTCAGATCTTTGTACATTTTAGTTGATTATGCATTAATTTAAAAAAATCTAGTACTTAATTAAGAATTCATTAACTCAATTTTCGTAAATTGGTACCAATTTAGCTTAGTTGGGTTCAATTTTGAAAGTAAAGCGGCGGTTTAAAAAAAAATAAGGTTAAGTCATTCTTACTTCTTGATCTGGTATTGTTATAGTTTCTAGTAAAGACCGCGCCTGCTGAAAATGCTTGCAGCCGCCTAAATATAAAATTACTGGATTTTCATACCTGGAACAATGAAAATAAATGTTTATTTTTCATACATAGTCAATTAAGATGGCTAAACTAGCCAGTCAGTTTATTTTTCAACAAATACCCGCACGTAATATTATACTATAGTAGTAGTATATTTAAAATCCCATGGGAACTGGTCAGTTTTCCGGGATAAAAAGTAAATCCTTCCCATCTCTGTATCAAATTTCGTCAAAATCGGTTGAACGGATGAGCCGTGAAAAGCTAGTAGACAGACAGACTGTCAGACAAACAGACAGACACACTTTCGCATTTATAATATTAGTATGGATTCAACTAAGGTTACTCACTGTAAAGGTTGTGTCAACTCTAGGAACTCGTGATAATGCACTTGCGGAGGTGTCAGAACAGAGAGCGGCGCGAATCTGTGCTTGTATCGGACTGCCTCGTTGTCGAACTCTGACTGCGGTTGTCTAAGCTTGCCTTGTAATTTGAATGCGACTAGAGCCTGAAATAATAAAGTACAAGTGTAAATTAAAAATTTATAACACCCCCGACAAAGTATCTGAGTTTTCCAAAACATCATTTTCAAATAAATAATTATGTATCAAGGCAACGTCCATCTTGACAGCTTGACATATTTTGTCAATTGACATGATATTATGAACCTAACGGTTATGTAACCTTCTTTTCTACAAGAAAACTAGAAAAGAGCTGATAACTCTTAAACGGCTGCACCAATTTTTTTGGATTATAGCTAAGAACACTCTCGATCAAGCCACCTTTCAAACAAAAAAAAAATAAATTAAAATCGGTTCATTCGTTTAGGCGCTACGATGCCACAGACAGATACACAGATACACAGACACACAGATACACAGATACACACGTCAAACTTATAACACCCCTCTTTTTGGGACGGGGGTTAAAAACAGGTTCAAACCGCTGAAAAATGTATAAACCGTAATATTTAAAAACTTTGAAGTGTCCAAAATACAGAAAACGGGCACTCCGATGGAGAGAGCCACAAATGGATTTATAAAAAATTTGAAACTCAAATATATATGGATGACGTCATCAGAGCGATGATGTCTGGCTATCATATGACTTGGCACATAAGCCCATCCCTAGCATAGAGGCGCGTGCGTTTCTTCTGCTTCCGCGCGTCACACTTGGGCTCTTCCCCCGCCAACCCTTCCGCGCGCCCGAGCTCTTACACCACCCAGCCATACAGAAACTCATGTAGATACCTTATAATATCCCCCGCACATGTTCTGCATGACTTGGCACATAAGCCCCTCCCTAGCATAGTGGCGCGTGCGTTTCTTCTGCTTGCGCGCGTGACACTTGCGCTCTTCCCCCGCCAACCCTTTTGCGCGCCCAAGCTCCTATATCAACAAGCCGAACAGAAACTCTTGTAGATACCTTATAATATCCCCCACACATATTCTGCATGACTTGGCACATAAGACCCTCCCTAGCGTAAGGGCGCGTGCGTTTCTTCTGCTTCCGCGCGCCGCTCTTCCGCGCATCACACTTCCGCACTTCCCCCGCCAACCCTTCCGCTCGCCCGAGCGCTGACACCAACCAACCGTATAGAAACTCGTATAGATACCTACAAAACAAAAGGAAAATGAGGAATTCCGTCCTAAGATGTATTTATTATACAGAAGATACTTTTGGTCCACCTACAATATTTTGAGCGGCAGTTCAGAATCGATAACATGATCAATCTGTGTAAATAAATAAAATTATTGCGCAAGTGCGAGTCGGATTCGCGCATTGAGGGTTCTGTACATGTGCATCGGAAGGATACGGATACGATAATTATTTTGTTGCTAAAAAAAATAGCTCCAACTGCAAACTGCAAAATTGTAAGAAGTTTGTAATCACATAGAATTTTTTTTATGTGTGAACTAAAAATTAAAGATTTCCGATTTTTTCTTTACTTGTGCTGTGAAAGCTTACTTTTTCCCAAACGTAATTCTAGATCAACAGAAAGTAAGTTTTGATTTATTTGTGAGTGTCAAAATATACGGCATAAATGGCTGTACTTTTTTGATTGTTTTATTTAGAAGTTTTTTTTTCTACTTCAAACCTAATATTGTCATCAAAATACGTTATATATAAAGCTTACCAAAATATATAATGATATTCATGTACGCTATACAACTCAAGCTCCAATCCAGATAAAAGGTACGCAATCATAACGCGTAGCACGTGGTAAAGTATCCAGGTAGTGAAGTAAGGCCTGAGCACCGTCCCCGCCGCGCTGCTCACTAATGCATCAACACTTTCCGCCTGTAAACAAGTTTAATTCTAGTACTATTCATCCATGGCCGTGATAGGACGTCCGCCTCCTATACGGGAGGTCGTGGATTCAATTCCGGACATGTACCTCTAATTTTTCAACTTATGTGCGTTTTAAGAAATTACAATATAGAAATAGGTTGCTTTAACGGTGAAGGAAAACATCGTGACGAAACCTGCGTACCTCCATAATGTTCGCAAAGGCGTGTGAAGCATGGTGGAGTATGACCAAACTCTTCTCATTCTTATAGGAGGCGCGTGCTCAGTAGTGAGCCGGCGATGACAATTCACCCACCGAGTGAACATCAATAGAAAAGGTATCTTATTCTTATAATTAGCATCTTTGATTCGCTGATGATATCGTTCTCTTCGCCAAACAACTTGAAGAACTGCGAACGGTGCTTGACCAGTTACAAGACGCTTCAGCTGCGATGGACTAAAAATGGACATAAGCGGGCCATGCTCGGTATATCGCTTATTGGCCGGGCTAATAGACATAAATAGATTGCTATTTACCCGATTTTGCCGAAATTTGGCACAGAAATAGCTTGCATCCATGTTAAGTAAGTAATTAATTATTTTCCTTTTAATTTCTTTGGATACGGGATTTCTCACCTCTTCCTGAAGTGTGGCGAAATCGTCCAACAGTAACGCGAGCTTGTCGCGTTGTCGCGCGCGGTTATGTCCACACACCTGCACTAACACTGCGAATGGACGGATGCATCGTGTTAGGAAGTTCTCCACGAATTCACGAGCCTGAAACAATGGACGAAATTTTACTGACGGTAACTAAGACTACACTCACAATCCAGAAAATATCACACCCACAGTTAAATTTATTTACTTAAATGATTTTTGGTATATATCTATGACCGCAATCGCAATTCGAGATACAGTTAACTCATTATTCAATTCCATAAAAACTCCACCTTCACCTTTTCACATGCCCTGTTTTGACCGGTTATGGAACCATAACCAAGAATTCCCATACGCTACTAGAAATCGTTGAAGTGATGAAATGTTTAATGACGTGATTCTAGTCCAAAAGTAATCAGAAAGCACGCAGAAAACCTTGGAAAAATTTTGGTTTCCCACAGGCTATTGCTTGTAATATAACTGTGGTTTCCCATATATATAAGGGATCACTCACCGGAGGATTAGTTCCGACGGCAGTCTTTGTTGACATGTTGGGAGAGTTGACAAAGCTCTTCACAGATTCTCTGAGGATGTCCACAAACACATTTTGAGGTCTCAGCTGGCCCACAGGCGTATTGGCGGCGGCCTGGGCCATTGACGCGGTGGAGGCGGGGGACGGGCTCAGGTACAGCAGCTGCAAGGCTGATCGGGACAGTATGCATGCGCGTTGACGGCTGAATTCGCTGAAGAAGTCCTGCAATAAATTGGAAACATTCATAATTATTGTTCCTCAGGCACCCACCAATCATACTATCACATCACACTAATATTATATAGGCGAAAGTTTGTGTGTATGTTTGTTACTCCTTAACGTGAAAACTACTAGACGGATTTGTCTGGAATGGAGATAGATAATATCCTGGATTAACACGTAGGCTATTTTATCCCGGAAAATCAAAGAGTTCCCACGGGATTTCAAAAACCTAAATCCACGCGGACGAAGTCGCGGGCATCAGCTAGTTTAATAATAGATGAGATCATCAAAATTCTTTGATCTTGAAATTTAAAAGAAACAGATTTAAATGAAATGATAGTGTCAAAAATTGCGGTTTTGTTGTAGAAAGTGATTAGTCTAGATTTTGACTATACTCGTATTCAGTAAAGCAAACCAATAAAAACAGAGCAACCGCCGAGTTTCTTGCTGGTTCTTCTCGTTACATTCAGAACTTATTCAATTGTTGAGGCGACCGGCAATATTTAACTAAATTCTACATTTAGCAATTCTAGCGCAGGAGTGCTAAACTGCCATATCCTTACAAAAATTACGATCAGACATCTGAAAGCCACGGGCCACTTGAATTTTTTTTATGAGCATGACCTGTCTTGATAATTATGCGAGAATCGCTAATGTCAAGAAACTTTAGAGAATCAGGGTTCTGTACTTCATTCGACCCTACTAAATAAAATTTTAAATGGGGCTAATTCTGGGTAAATATGAAAGAAGCATGGCCAAAGAGCCCCAACTCTTGGGGTTCTGATACAAACATACCAGCGCAGTGTGGAAGTTGGTAGCAGACGTAATCTTCCAGGCGTGGCGCAGTCTGGTGACCAGCTCGTCGCAATATTGCAACGCTTCCGCGCGCGGCTTGATACGCGTGTACCGAGGGAACGTTGGCGGCAATAGGCGTTGGTTGATCATTGGCTCAAAACCCATTGGGTTTGGTGAGTCAGCTGAAAAAGACAGTTCAATGAGCTTTGATTTTATAGAGTGAGACCAAAACTAAGAATGGATATCCACCATTCTTTGACTTTGTTAACAAGATGTCTTAGACTGAGCTCGTTAGAGCATACTTTGACTTTGCTCAGACTTAAATTTCAGTCAAAAAGAGACAGATTTATATCAGCGATATAACGCTGTCTCGTATTGACGGTGTCTCAAGTCAGAGCTAAGTCAAAGTGCGCTCCATACGTAGAACATTAGAGTGCCTACCTGATTTCTTGTACAGAGATTCTGTTACGCTCAACTATAAGGGATATGAGTGGGTACCTTCAATGAATATTGGGAGATTACGGGATTTCTTAAGACACCATCCCTTAGATTGATTTTCAGTTAGATAACATAATAGTCAAAACATAAATACTTTGATCAAAATCGGCCCTCTAGAACCGATGCATTTCTTTCACCAGAGCAATGCCATAGGACCATAAAAGGGTATTTTCTATAAAAAATATAAAAAACTTACAATTCTCCAGGGGTTGTGTCCCTTTTCCCATAGTCCTAATAATAACCTTCATCATTTCGGAGCATCCATTCAACAGTGCGACACAGTCGGCTCCAGACTGCGAGTCCCTCCTAGTTATTAGTAGGAGCGCTTGATAGAACATTCTGGTGAAACGGATCCTAGCTGCTAAAGCCATCCACAAGTCATTGGCCTACAAAACGGGTTTTTTTTTAATTTTTTAACGGTTTTCATCTTACCACAAAAAATTAAAAACATGCATGTGTACATAACTTTTAAAACAGATTGCTAATAAAAACTAACAAAACGTCAATCTAGTCATTAATCAGCAGTTAACGTAGGTAGTAGACCATTTTTTTTAATTTGTACTAGAAAGTTGTAACAATAAAGAAAAAAAGAAAGAAAAATGGACAGGGAAGCACTTATCTCTATGAGAGATCTCTACCAGTGACCAGAGAGTGAAAAGAGATGGACAGAAATACTTGAGCATATGCTCGAATAATGCAAGCGCCAGGGTAAGTCAACACCCCGCCTCATATTGTATTGTTATATGATGTCAATAAATGTTTTTCTTTCTAGTCGAACTAAAAAAAAGGAAATGCATCAATCTGTGTACCTCATCCTCTTGACTCCTCGCTTTCTTATTCAGTTCTTCCTCCTGTTCCCGAAGCATAGCAATACACTTCTGTTCACTCACTTCTAGATTGGCATTGTATGTGTTCCCAACCTGAGGATTTGAGCCCAACCGGTAACCGTAGCCCATTGGTAAAAAATCTTCTTCTTCAAACACTTGTGCTCTAAAATAGAGTTATACATATTATATTATTATGCTATACTTGCTTAGAGACTAGCAAGACATTGGCGGTTCCTCTGGTGATGCAAATGTTCATGGGGGGCGGTAATCACTTACCATCATGTGACCCACACACAAAATGTGACATTTTGCACGATAAATCAAAAACTATTATGTATAAAAATAAACGAAAATCTGTTGTAGAATGTACAGGTAAAGCCCTTTCATATGATACCCCACTTGGTATAGTTATCGTACTTTGAAAATTCAAACACATTTATTATTAATTATTATTATTAAAGCATCCTAAATCACGTAGGTACTTACTATACCTAATTTTAAATAGCTCCACCTACCTGTTTGTAAAAATACGAGACCTTTTTTCATTTTTTTTTAAAGGACGTAACCACAAATTCACAGTTTTCAGATTTATTACTTTGGCATTCAAAATTGACAGCAATCGCAAAATAAATAGTCCAATCTGAAGTTGCAACATGGCTATCTACACACCTCATGGACTTAGAATTTAATATACAACCCTAACCTAAACCATTTTTTGTACAATACACAGTCAACGCCTGTTCAGATTGAACCACTCATTTTGCACACACTATGCCATTTCTATTATCTTATTTGGAATTCTGTGCATAAGACTTACTTGTTAATACAATCTCTAATACAATCCAGCAGTTTATAGACAGCAATACAGTAAGCTTTTAAGGTCTTGTTTGTTATCGAGTGTGGTTGATGTAGGTACAGGTTTGTGAACACTGTCTGCGCGAGGGAATGCCCCTCTAACCAGGAAACAATACATGCCACTGTCGCATCTATGATGCCGATGATTTCAGATGGCTCTAAGTCATCTATTTTTAGCTTGCCACACTGGAAAATATTAATGTACTTATTGTTATTCTTTTTTTTCTTTTTTTTTTGTATTTTCTTACAAGTTTTAATCATAATCTTGGATTAAAATACTACTCTTAGCCTACAAAAATTTCGAAATGTTTCCAACAATAATATCTGGGGTACTACTAGGCTCGATTTTTAGATTACAAGCTGCAGCACTGTTCAAGCTTAATTGCACTTTACTGTACAAGTCTCTACTTATTCAAATGTCTTTACAGAGGGACTTTTCTGTATCTACCTGAACAATACTAAAAAAAAGTAGCAATCAAAGAATACCTCATAAGGTATTCTTTGATTGCTACTTTTTTTTTATTGATGATGTGCTTTTGACCTGATAAACATGTCAATTGTTCAAGCAGGTTTTGGTGATGTGTCACAAACTTAAAGAAAAATTTTTAAATCCTAATATATAAAATACAAAAATATTTCTACCTATGTCTTAGACTTCGAAACCTTCAATCAATATGATATACTATATAACCTTCAATCTAACCAGTTTGCCCTAATCAATAATGCAAAGAAGGTTATAGGCCACTAAAACAATTTGGCACATTCTTTTTTAGCATAGTAGCACACACCTGGTATCCGCTAGTTTTTAATAATAGTTATAACTTACTGCAACAGCTTGCTGAAAGTTTAAAGGTTTAGGGTTTCCTCTATTACACAGCATTCCTGCGTCCATTTTAGGATCCATCATCTCAATAGCTGACATGGCCTCAAATAATCCAAAGAGGTGGCCATCATGAAGTAATTCACCTAATTGGAGATCTAAAAATAATGCATCAAATTGAGAGATATATTGCAACTTTGAGATGAATGAAATCCTTGAATAAGACAAGCAACAAAAAGAGAAGTGTGAAAGTTTGGAGGAAGCCTTTGCCAAAGCATTGATTAATCTCTAAACAAAATTGTATTGATTATTTA
The DNA here is from genome assembly GCF_905333055.1 of Maniola jurtina. Lineage (NCBI taxonomy): Eukaryota > Metazoa > Arthropoda > Insecta > Lepidoptera > Nymphalidae > Maniola > Maniola jurtina. Next base: position 11,491,535 of record NC_060030.1, read on the forward strand.
TTATTATGGAATATTATTTATTATAAAGGAAAAATAAAATAATATATTATAAAGGAAAAATAAAATAATGCCTTGGTGTGCAAATTTGTCCCACAATTGGAAAGATTTATTTTATTTCAGCACACTGATTGGGCAAGAACAAAATTAACTTATCCAGTTACTTATTTTGAATTTATAGTAAATGTAAATTGATGTACATACCTTGTATGTGTTTGAAGAAATCTGTAGTAATATCAACCCAATTGTAGGTAACTTCAGGTGATGTTGGTATGGAATCCATTGTCCTAAAAAAACACTTTTATAATCATTTAATGGCAAAACATTTTCAACACGATTTGAGGCGTGTGACGGGGATGCAAAGCACAAGACAGGAGACTTATGGGCCCTACTGCAGTAGTGTGACAATCACGATCTGCTCTGATTGACTGACACTCGCTTACTATTGGCTACAATGCATTATTGTAACAAGAATACAATTAAATTAGCCAATCACAACAATTTGAGATTATACTAAGCATTGATGCAGCTTTTCCAGAATCAACAGCCTGCATACTGCATTGTGACAATATGCTAGTTTCAGATCGAACCTTCAACTCCAGCTTCAGTCATCGTTAGCCAAAAAAGCTACCTTCTTTAGCTGAAGCCGAAAGTTAGCAAGAGCTGAAATTTATTTTAAGTAATTAAATAAATTTTTATTACTTTTAAGTTACTATTGATTTAGAAGGGCCATATTCATAGATGCTATGCATGCATTTTTGTGGTTTTATTGTATCGCAACTCAGATGTGTGCCTCATATGATTTTTATATACTTAGTAATTTGTTATGTATCTACCATATTAGGCTAATTTACTAAGCTTAGATTTAAAAGATCCTGTCATAAATAAGAGTTAAAATGGTTGATACTGGATAAAAAAAAATTCTTACTTTACTTATTGACAATAATAATCATTGAAAAAATTATATTACTGGTACCAAAAAAAATACCACTTAAACTAATATTTACAGATAACATTACATATTAAGCTAAAGTTTTTAATGACAGACAAAGGCATAAAACTTAGGTATTTCTATCAGCATACAAAGATAGGTAGCACATAATTTAAAGGTTATTAAAGGTTAGGTAGGTATTATAAACACAACGCTGTAGTAATTCCAAATAAAGATTCCTATTATAAATCAAACTGTACAGAAGAAAAAGACGATTATGAAATGAATTTGTTATCCAAATTTGAGTTTAGTAAGTAAACAACAAAATAAAATATCATGCATAACTTTACTAACCCGTCACCATCGTAATAATCATCAGTATCACCCATTTTAAGTTATCTTAGCTTAATTACGAACGTAAAATATATTATTACCGTTTAATTTTAGCTTTATTATGTACCTAAGTATTATTTACACAAAAATCAATTTCATCTTCATGCCTACTAGGTGTGCTAGGGTGGTGCTAGTGTAGCAAAATATCGTTATATCGAATATCGATGTACCTAAGGTTTGCGTCCGTTTAATGAATAATCGAACTTCAATCGATAATCCATTTGAGACAATCCAATTTTACAATATCTGTCATGTTAAAATTAAATTATACTGTCAAAAACTCGTTAAGACCAAACCATCAATCCAAGTCCATCGCAAACTGAGCAATAAATTGTTGGCTAAACTGATGAACTTTAGGGGCGTCTGGCAGAGCACGGCACTATGATTGTATCTGGCAATGCATGTAATTAATAATACTATTCCAGAGAAAATAGTTATCAAAAAAATTAGAGTTTATACATGACATTTTTTCACCTTTGTTACCTGATATTTTCCAAAGTCACCAGGAACCGAACTTTATACTCGCTGATCGTTCCTCCCTGTGTTGGGGACAACACGCAGAGAAACTTTCAGCTTTTAATAACAAAGGTCTGGCACACGCTGGTTCTCTCTCTTCTATAATGTAGAACCACACAGTCATATACTTACAAGATCTTACCAATTCGATTTTCTTGTTCAATAAATGGAAATCAATAATGTTATAAGTACATAAATTATATCGATACCTTTTGGCACTTATACATCCCTATCCCGGAGCCGCTTCCGTATTTTTGTGGCAAGTGACACTTGACAGCGTCAACAGTAGCTTGACAGTGACAACGTCAGCTTACTTTTTTAATTGGCTTCACGGATCTGGCTTCATTATTTTTGATTTTTCAAAATTAACTTTTAAAAAATTGGTGTTCAAATACAAAGCACATCATAATAATATTACTTTTTGATTTTAAGGGTCATGAGACCGGCCTGCCCGTGAAATTCAATTAATGTATCGACTAATTTGTGAGAATAGTCGATACTTTAATTTATTTCTTAAACTGGACCTTTTCAAGTAAAGATTTTTATATAAACCTATGAGGATGATATTGCCATTGTCGCAAATAAAATAACCATAAGCCTACGTTGTTGTAATAGTTTACAAATTGCGAAAAACCAAATTAAATTTGAATTTCGCGGGCAGGCCGGTCTCATGACCCTTAACAGTTTAAAAGATAGACAGAGGTGTATGTATCTCTCTAGCTAGTGTCCTCAAAAACCCCAAGGGAATCAAGACTTAAGCTTACCTACCTACTGCCTACCTACTATATTATTAGGTAAGTCACAGGTAAGTAGGTAACTAGTATGATTTATATCTCTCTTTCCACCTTTTTTTGATGATGATTGGAACAGATAACTCGTCTCGTAGTGATGCATCGGCTGCGTAAGCGTAAACGTAGTGCGTACCTACCATTGCGTGCGTAAACGTAGTGCGTACCTACCATTGCGTTGTAACTTGTAATGTATGGAACTGCTATAACTCGGTTGTAACAAGTGTAAATTAAAAATTTATAACACCCCCGACGATCCAAAGTATTTGAGTTTTCCAAAACATCATTTTCAAATAAATAATGATGTATTTAGGCAACGTCCATCTTGACAGCTTGACATTTGTCTATTGACATAATATTATGAACCTAACGGTTATCTAACCTTCTTTTCTACAAGAAAACTAGAAAAGAGCTGATAACTCTTAAACGGCTGAACCAATTTTTTTAGATTATAGCTAAGAACACTCTCGATCAAGCCACCTTTCAAACAAAAAAAACTAAATTAAAATCGGTTCATTCGTTTAGGCGCTACGATGCCACAGACAGATACACAGATACACAGATACACAGATACACAGACACACAGATACACAGTTACACACGTCAAACTTATAACACCCCTCTTTTTGGGTCGGGGGTTAATAAAAATAAAAGAGTGAATTTATTAATCATGTCAATTTTATTAACGTTCAATCTTAAAATTATTAGAAATGCACTGTAATTGTTTATTATACCTAAGTATTGTAGATAACGTACCTATCCATACCTAAAATCAAATATAAAACTTAAATGTATTTAATACTATTGTTGAAAAATATTTTTTCCGTCGTCTCTTCCTTTTGACTAACGGGGTCGTACACATCGCTATCCACTTGCCCGGGCTCTGGTGCAGTAACTCCAGGTAATAAGCCATTTGAATCCGAACCACCAGGTTTGGTCAAACTAACACCTCCTGCCCCCATATCCATGCAGTCGAAATGTAAAATCTAAAATGAAACAATTTTTATTAACACCTAAGTAGGTATAGTACGCGACAGGACGAGATGGCAATCGGGGTATGAGGCGGAGGGACGTCCCGCACACCCGCGCGGCACCCGCGCACCTGGTTGGCGCGGGGGCTATCCAGTTTTCTTCTGCACTGGCCTTTTTAAAACAATAAAGCTTTTCCGTATTTGCCCTCCAAAAAAGTATGCTAATAATTACAAGTGTAAATTAAAAATTTATAACACCCCCGAGAAGTGAAGGTTACAGTAACTAGAAAAGCGCTGATAACTTTCAAACGGCTGAACCGATTTTCTTGGATTAAATAGCTAAGAACACTCTCGATCAAGCCACCTTTCAAACAACAAAAAAAAACTAAATTAAAATCGGTTCATTAGTTTAGGAGCTACCGATGCCACAGACAAATACACAGATACACACGTCAAACTTACCTCTTAAACCTCTTTTTGGGTCGGGGGTTAATTATTATACGATATAAAAGATACAAAAGAAATAGGTAAACTGTACCTAGGATATTACTGCAGCCGGTATCTAAGCCTGGGGTAAATGCATAGGTACTCGTGCATATTTTAAAAATAAGTAGATTACCTATACTACCTACTAAATATATATTATTTTTTTAAACATACCACTATCGGTGCCATGTCGATTCTAGTATCCATATCCATACAAACGTGCAGCTTTTGATCCACTACTGTGATGTCGAATAATCTCACACACATGTCAACTAAGCCAGGTGGTAAATACGGGACTGGTATAGGCACACAGAAAGGTGGTGGGTTCCGAGCTGGAAAAAAGAAACTTTATTTAAGTAAAACCGGCCAAGTGCGAGTCGGACTCGCGCACCGAGGGTTCCGTACTCGGTTTCGACATTTTGCACGATAAATCATAAACTATCATGCATAAAAATAAATAAAAATCTATTTTAGAATGTACAGGTAAAGCCCTTACATATGATACCCTACTTGGTATAGTTATCTTACTTTGAAAATTTACACACATTTTAATTTTTTTTTTAAAGAAGTGTCCACAAATTCAAGGTTTTCAGATTTATTCTTTTACTTCTGCTATAAGACTTACCTACCTGCCAAATTTCATGATTCTAGATCAAAGGGAAGTACCCTATAGGTTTTCTTGACAGACACGACGGACAGACAGACAACGGAACCCTAAAAATGGCAGGTGATTCGTATTTGTAGTCGAGTGACCACTCAAATCAGTTTAAAATAATAAACAGAACAAGGCGTTTGGCTATCAGAACATCTTTAGGATGTAGAAGAACCCGAAATGTGTTTACTCACTCGAAAAGGAATCCTTTCGCACGCTTGCATTATTCATGACGACTTCGAAATCGATGGTAGACTGTTGAGAGTCGTATGTTAAAATACCGCATGCTGAAAATTAAAAGTACCCATTAAAATAAAATCTATACTTAATTTAATAAATAAAATTGGAGTGCCTGTCTGTAATTTCGAAATAATTACCTCATATTAAGCTCATATGGTTATTTGAACGATACCAACACTGAATCACACGTTTTTAAAATTTTTGTCTGTCTGTCTGTCTGTCTGTCTGTCTGTCAGTTTGAAAAGGCTAATTTTCGGAACGGCTGAACCGATTTTGACGGGATTTTCACAGACAAGTAGAGGATTGACCAGGGTATAACATAGGCTACTTTTTTAACCGACTTTCAAAAAGGGAGTTGTGTTTTTCTGCCTATATACACCGAAATCTCCGAGATTTCTGAACCGATTTGCGTATTTTTTTTAATCGATAGAGGAACTTTGTGACATTGTTTTATAAAAAAATTGGATGCCAACTCTTCAATTCTGATGCTGCAGGGGACCTCACCATCAATACTAATGGGATTTAGAAACTGTCGGTTATAAATTGATTGATATTGAAGGTATCTGTACCAAGTAAAGACTTTGTCGTTGACTTCGAGGATCCAACTCCTCAACCCTGATGCTGTAAGGAATTGCATTCCTAAATCCTGGTGATCCAGCGGGATTTTTAAAGAATCATCCATTTAAATGTTTTTACGTGGTACAGAAACACGTTGCATCCCCGAGACGGGCTATTGCGGATAGGCTACTTTTGTCCTGAGAAATCAAAAGTTCCCACGGGATTTCAGACCCTAAAACCACGCGGGCGAAGCTGCGGGCATCAGCTAGTACCTAATATACTTATTCATTAAAGCTGAAACCTTTGTTGGAATCTCATAGAAATAAGTTCTACACTTAACATACGAGTAAGTAACTACGCAAAAGTAACTACGCAAATGACGTGATGGTCATTCTTACTTTGTCTATCCAAATTGAAAGCTTGCACTCGAATACCGGTACAGCATTTGCAACGCATGCCTTCGCATTTGCATGGTCCGCCTCTAAACGGTAGTCGAAGTAACCATCCGGGCTTGTACCACGGCCTGGGCATCATGGCCCGTATTGTCTGAAAAATAGAGAGAATTTTGATTTTATCTAGTTCTTAAACATCAATTAATTCTTTTACTTAAAGGATATTAATAAAATCATCAATATTTTACCTTATTGGTTTCCAAATCATAGTACACAGAAAAATCAGTAACGTCCATTGCATTATCCTCTTTTATACTCTCGAAAAATTGTTGCTCAGAAGAAACACCTAAAATTCATGAAAAATCAATAAATGTGACGAAAATTGCAATAGGGGCAATGAGCAAGTATTTGGGTAAGAGACAGTCCTTGTACTAGATATTATTATTGGGAAAAGAAAGAAAATTTAGAATTACGGAGGGTAAAGAAAATTAATTTAATTTACAGAAGATTAATTAGATACACCTACTTAATCTCTTATTGAAAAATTACATAAAACTTACCACTAACGCCAATTATTACAGCACAAATACCAAAAAAGAAGAACATTTTTTCCACTTTCAATTTCATATTTCTAAGTTCGTATTGTCTCGTACCTATTATGTTGAGGTCTCAAGGGACACTATCGAAATGACAGCACGCCGGTAAGTTACGTCAACTCATAGATTGAGATTCAATAGTTATTATTTGTATGCAAGATATACGATGCACGAACGACAACTGGCTTGCGGGACTTTCTAGAGAAACTCCTGCGTATACAGACGCACCACTACTGATCGTCATTAAATATCCATTTTTGCTGGAGTGGACGGACCATTTTCTCTTTCGTTTAGAAAACGTACTTATAGGAGCGCCAGTAATGGGAAATAAATGACCACAAGGCCCGATGTGGGCATTATATTTCATCCAAAGCTACAATCTATAGTCGATCGTATAAATCAGACCCAAGCCCTTTTGATGAAAGTCTTCGAATAGCCTAGCTTCCTTTGCTGCCAATAATATTGACTTGACAGTACGTAATAGCTAGTTAACAAAGATCAGAATGTATGTTTACCAATAAGTTAATCAAACCATAACCCATGTTTGTATAAGATTTTTCAACCATATAAAATACTAGCTGATGCCCGCAACTTCGTTCCCGTGAATATAGGTTTATAAATATTGATTTTCCGGGATAAAAGTATCCAGGGCAAAATCTATCTCCATTCCAACAGCCAAATCCGTCCAGTAGTTTAACAAACATCCATACATACACACTTTCGCGTTTATAATTATTATTAATTATAGGATTGTAAAACAAATCGCATTGGTAGTTGCTTAACTCTTTTACTCTCGTAATTGTACATAATTATTCAAATTCACTATCATAATATATGGCGATTGACCGTATCCTGTACAATCTAAATAATAAATAGTCTTAAGAATTATATCTTAGTTATTTAAAATTAATCTTCGTCGAATATTTCTAACAGTGACCGTACTATATTAGACTCGTCATATTCTTCTATGTCGTCTTCCCCTGCGTCAATAACAGCGTCGACTCCGCCTTGAGGATTAGGAATTGTTATTCCACCATTTTCCTCAGGACTCACCATAGCTATGCCATTTGCACCCATACTTTATGAAACAAAATGAAAAATTCATTAATTATTGTAAACCCAGTATGCAATAATTGTAATTACATCAATTGGTTTCTTGAGTTTATTTCAGAATTTGTTCCCGAAAAAGGCGTCTTTTAAATTAACTACAAAGTAGTAAGTAATAAATAATATGTAATTAATTTGATATGTTATTTTTTATAACAATCCTTTTCTCTTAAGACTGTTTCGGGTCAAATCCATGCTTCTTTAAGTTAAGTATAATAAAAACTACAATATATCTTAGGTCCTGCCCCGTTCTTTTTCTCCTGTTTTACTATAATGCTTAACTTGCATCAACATTATCCTCATAATCATCATGATCAACCCATCGCCGGCCCACTACTGAGTACGGGTCTCCTCTACGACAGAGTTAAAAATGATCAAATTAATTAATGGTAATGAACCTTACCGCAAGCAATCAAATGCAAAGTTGAACAATTGGAGCGATCGCCATTTTCCGTTCATTGCTAAACAAAAGTGAAAGTTCCTTCCGGGAAAGAATACGTTATAAAATTGCGCGCAAACTTTTAAATTCGTCAATCTCGGTGGATTTATGCATATCGGTCTTGGGTTTTTTCCTGTAAACATGTAACAACTTTTATTAAGTAACTAAATACCTAACATTAATGTTTTCCTCTTTCAAAGTAATGCGGATCGCACATACCTGAAATAGAATTTTCATAAAGAATTCTATCATTGAAAGACATCGCAACATCAAAAGCAAAGTCGCCTGGATGATAGGTAACCTTCATACAAGCTTTTTGATTGAACAAATCCATTAAAAAGCCTGTGCAACATTTGCAAACTCCAAGGTTACATGTGCATCTTCTAGACGACGTTTCTTCGTTGCCTCCTTGATTTTGTCTTGCATAGTGGGAAATGTTTGAGATCCGCCTCCAGTTTAATCGATCCAGCAACAGTAAGGGACTGTCTGGTAATTCGATACCAGATAGCTTATCAAAGCTGGTAGTATTCAAATCATTGAAAGTTAGTACTGTAAACAAGTATTAATTTTTGTAAATATTATAATAAATATTACCTGCTCTTCAAGAAATTTACCAGTTTTAATTACAAACCAATTTATACTCATACTCTATGCGAATTCTAACATGCATACATACTACATAAGTATATAAAATAATATATTTCGCTTGAATGACTGTCATATTATTTTATATAAAAGAAATCACAGTATGAACAAGTGTAAATTAAAAATTTGTTACACCCCCGACAAGTGAAGGTTACAGTAATGACAGAAAAGAGCTAATAACTTTCAAACGGGAGAACCGATTTTCTTGGATTATGGCTAAGAACACTCTCGATTAAGCCAGTTTTCAAAGAAAAAAAAAAAGAAAATTAAAATCGGTTCATTAGTTTAGGAGCTACGATGCCACTGACACAGATACACACGTCAAACTTATAACACCTCTTTTTGGGTCGGGGTTAAAAAATAAACATTCAAAAGTGTGAAAATCTCACAAATCGCTCACCGTTTCCACAAGCAGGGCTTATAAACAATGTCACTATAACAAATATAAAAAACTTGATGTACATTTCCATAGCCTAATGCAACGGAGCTACGCCAATGCCGGTCGTGCGAGTAATACAGTCGGCCCAATTCGCCTTAACTTTGAACCGGTTAATGGTGATAGCGAGATCTGATCATCACGGGATTTACCACTTTCACATAATGAGCTCGTTTGTGCGTTTATGCTTTGTTTAATCTTTTAATTTTTCCTTACACGTTCGTTCCGGTTATATCGAGCCACTCTACGGATGTTTACCTTTTACATCCGTTTTTATATGCCCCGACACACTGTTGAGAAATTTCCGGCAAAGGCTTCATATTACCTTCTCTTAAATGGCACAAAGATCGTAGAAATAAAATTTTTATATATTATTATTAAAATCACCGTTCAGTAAATAAATTACTAACAGTCTATTGAATTATATATCACATCTTTCTTATTATCAATATCAAATTCTCTTCAATGTATTAGGTTGCTACTGCAACTCCAATAGCATCTAAAGGCCCGCCGCCTCCTGCAAAAGTTCCCCTTTGTAGCTTCTCTTAAATTTTTTTTTTTTTTTTTTTTTTTTTTTTTTATTAACTATCAAATATTGAACGTATTACAAATGCTTTTAACACAACAAAAAAACCACTAAGGTTTAGTATGTTGCTTATCATTCCGTCCATTAATCGATTTTGTGTATAGTACTTCCATAAATAATATATACATTATTTATAGAAGCACTAGGGAACATTACAAGATAATAATTTGTTATTTTTAATTTTTCAAAAATGGGAATTGTTAATATTTGTTTTGAAAGTATGATTTTAACTTGTGTTTAAGGTTAAATTCGGTAAGTCCTGACCTAAAAGTATTATCTAAACTATTTATTAGGCGAGGGATCATGTACGCGCTGGTGCGCTCACCATATTTATTTTTTGCAAAGATGGTAACTAGTTTTTTTTGAGTTACTTTGCGTGTCTGAATTTTGTTACTAACTTCCTTTTGTATGGCTAAATTAAAAAATTGTTCTTTCAGAAGCGTAAATTGTACTTTGTCATAAATATTAATCACTTTACAATACTTAAATATAAGATTTTCATTATTTTTTGCAAGTAGTTTAATATTAAGAGGAACAATGGTTTTTAAAATCCTTAGTTGCAACTGATAAACATGTTGTAAGTGCGACTTGTCGGTTCGACCATAGCTACTCAACCCATAAGCAATTATGGAGTCGGCAAGAGCATTGTACAGCATCAATTTGACTTTAAAATTTAACCTATTTCTAATTATAAATAAGTTTGCCAAGAATGCTCTGAGCTTATCACATACATGCTTTATGTGCTCATGCCAGTTGAACTTATGGTCAATTATTAATCCTAAGTATTTATGCGAGTTAACTATTTCAATAGTGGGACAATTACAGTTGCTATGTGGTTGGTGCAAACAGTTATGATTATGCGCAATAAGTTTATGTTTTAACATGCTGTTAGCTTTTAAATTTGGTGAATGTATGTGGACTAATTTTGTCTTTTGAGAGTTTAATATTAAACCACTGAAAAAATGAAACAAAAATCATAAAAATAAAGCTTTAATAAATTATTCTTAAATTACAGTTAAATAATTAAATTACTAGCAGTCTATTGGATCCTATTCAACATCTGTCTTATTATCAATATTACTCGTAAATTATCTTCGTTGTATTAGATCCCCTACTGCATCTCCAATAGCATCTAAAGGCCCGCCGCCTCCTCCAAAAAGTCCCCCTTGGGGAACTCCAAATAATCCGTTTCCATTACCACCACCAGTAAGTATTTGACCGGCTGCATCTAAGATGGTTCCATCATTGTTAGTATTGCCACTTCCGAATAAGTTCACTGGTTTTGGACCCGAAGATACTGGTTTTGGTTTTAAACCAGTTTGTATACCAGATGTTCCCAATCTTGAAACAAACAAAATAACTGTTTAGATAGATTCACATAGTTTTGTTTTGAGAATCATATTAATTGGTTAAACTAATTCGTAAATAAATTTCTTATATAATTATTTAACTTTAATAAAGTCTTACCCAAAACATCTAAACGAAGCTGAGTAAACAGGGAAATTAGCAATATCTGCATTAATATCTAGACAGGCGAATGCATTTCCGTTTCTAATTCGGATGTTGCTGATTTCTGCACAAACTCGGACAAATGGGGCTCTCCTGGGATTAAAGCAAATGGGCGGGGGATCACTAGCTGAAATGTAAAATTTTAATGATGATATGATTGAAGTAGTAATGTTTGTATGTAAATACCTACTTGAGAAAAGTTTGGGGCAATGAAAAAGAATTAAGAAGTTACCTGAAACTCTACGCCGGACTACAGTGCTATTGTTCATAGTTAATCTAACATCGAACACAAAATCTTCTGGTACAAAAGATATATTTCCGCATGCTTTCATTCTGAAGCGTTCCATGATCGCTCCTGTACAACATCCACACTGACCATCGTTACACGTACAAGGGAATCGTATTACTTGGCCAGTTACTTCTTGCACTGGTTGTTCTGGAAGACCATCTTGAAGAACTGGCGATTGAGAAACTGTAGTCACAGGTGCCACAGTTGTTGAAGTAACAGGCTCATCGTTTATCAAAGTGCTGTCTACGGATACGCTAACTTCAGTGCCATCATTTACTACATTTTCAATTTCATTTTCTTCGACTTCATTTTCTTCCTCTGCAGCAACATGTATAGGCACAGTAATAGTTACAGGAGACTTGAGTACTGGTGTTGGATTTAAAGCTTGCTGCCAAAGTGCTTGTGGCACTTTTATATTTAAAATGCCGTAAGGTCTATCATTTTTAGTTATAAATTCACCTGAAATATTATTGGGTAAAGGTAGAAAGCGTTAAACAATAAACAATAAACAATTTCTGCATGAATAAGCACTGAAATAGTGTATTTTGTTTTTACGGATAACAATACGTACCATGTCTAGCAAAACAAAAGGAATGAAAGTGTATACTAATTAATATTGACAGCAGTTTAAGGTGTAAAGACATTGTAAAATAATTCACAATTACTTTTACAACAGCTTCGACTGGCTCTCCAGTTGAAATTGTTGGTGAAGCATGAAACTTCCATCTATTTAACTGCTGTCCAGTTACAAAGTTCCTAGCCTGGCTTGAGCTGCACGGCCAATGAGCATGGCAAACAAGTTTTAAATTTTAATGTACCTACGGTCTGGAGAAAGTAGCCACTTTAAATGGCAGTATCGATTCCTACTTTCAGAATTGGGAACGCAAGTTGAATGTAAGTTGCTATTAGTGACTTTGTTGGGGACTTACATATAATAAATAGGCAATCACCAAAACAGATCCACTTCCAGACAGCTAAACACTTCCGACAATTATGCAATCAATTGCGCATATTAAACGCTCATGACGTTTGTTATGGATCTCTCATTGCATTTCGTTAGAAGTGGTATAACGACGAACGGATGTCCGTAAAGCAATAACTTTTTTCAAATGGAAGGTCATAACTACTGGTTTCGAGTTTATACATAGGTAGTTATTTTATTCTTATATGAAAAACTTACTTTACTGTTGTTTGAAATATGAATTATAATAATCTGCATTAAGGCAAACGTTTTTCCTTAAATTCATTTATATTTAAACATTGTTATTTACCATACATAGTTGCTCTTATTATTATTGACGTAGAGTTTATTCATCATTATTAAATCCTATGTATTCCCTCGGGCTCCGTGGCAGAGGGCAGACAGCGCTTTCTTACAAGCCGATCAATCGGACACCTCAGGCTTCAACTCGCCCCAAGTGAGGCCGATCTTTTTACCAGACTGCTTTGCTTATTAGGTTATTGCAGACATGTTGAAGGTCATAAATTTCTGTCACACTAATATTATAAAGGCGAAAGTTTGTATGTGTGTGTGTGTGTGTGTGTGTGTGTGTGTGTGTGTGTGTGTGTGTGTGTGTGTGTGTGTGTGTGTGTGTGTGTGTGTGTGTGTGTGTGTGTGTATGTTTGTTACTCTTTCACGCAAAAACTACTGGACGGATTTCGCTGAAAATTAGAATGGAGATAGATTATGCCTTGGATTAACAGGCTACTTTTTATCCCGGAAAATCAAAGAGTTCCCGCGGGATTTTAGAAAATGTAAATCCACGCGGACGAAGTCGCGGGCATCAGCTAGTACTATATACTTTTTGTATAACAAACTTCAAATTTTTTTTATCCCATTACAAGTTAACCCCTGACAGCGATCTCACCTGGCTGGTGGTAAGTGATGATGCATTCTAAAATGCGGGCTAACTATAAAAGGGTATGGTAGATTTATTTAACCCATTCCGTATATTATTATCGGTTTCTACACAGCATTATACTGAAACGCATTTAGCGTTGGCGGTACGATACACTTTCACTGATAGAGTGGTAACTACCTCCCAACAGGCCAGATCAGAGTTAAGTTATAAATGTCCCAATTGCCCTTGCCGGGGATTGAACCCGGGACCTCCCACTTATAAGACCACAGCGCTCATCACAGTACCAGGGAACTCGATAATTGTGGCCTCTTATTTATAAAAATTGATTGAAATAAAATGCTCATACTTACTTCTTTTTTTTTTAATTTTGCCTTTCGCAATGCTTTAAAGTATGCTCTTGTATAAATTATGCTCTTAAAGTTTTTTGCTCTTTGTAATTACGATAAATTCAATGAAAATACCAAATATTTATGATTAATTTAATGTCTTTTAAATATAAACATTTTACGTAAGATTACTATTTACAATTTAATATGTAGAAATAAATAAATAAATAATAAGCTAAGAATTACTACTAGATTGACTTATAATCACTGAGGCCATAAACCTCTCATCATTTTGTTTTGTCTTCTTCTGTCTTTCCTGCTAAGATCATCGATATCGGGAAAAGCGATTGATTCACTTAAAGCTTCCAATCCAAGAATATCATCATAATCGTTAAAACCTCTCATGTTGTGAGGTTTGTTAACTTTATTTTTGTTTTGCCGTTTATGTCTACCGAAAATGCCTAATTGATGACCAACACTTTCTCCAATACCAGTTAAATCAAGAACATCTAAATCATCTAAATTGAAATTTCCTCCTCTATGCTTTTTCTTGGGCAGAGAAAGTCCTTCGTAATGATGATTTGATTCATGATGTGATCTAGTTTCATCTACTACATTTTCACTATCAGCAGCATGCTCTTCAGGGGAATCCAGAGTTTGGACTATTTGCACCGTTTCTTCATTTTCATCATCGTCAACTGTCGTTGCAAAAGGGATTTTAGAGTGTGGCTTAGAAGTAATTGTTTCGATTTTTTCAAAATTCATCTCTTTTTCCGTAGTGGCTTTCACATCATCCTCTTTGACTTGTTCTGTTGGTACTAATTGAGTAACTGGCATAATATTAAGAGAAAGTTGATCAGTTATATGGGCTAAGGACATTTCTAAACCTGAATCTTCAAACGTGGTATCACTTTTAGGCGTCGTCGATTCCTGAGTTGGTAAAAGTTTTTCAGTTATAGGTATTACCTGATGAGTCTCACTTTGAGCGTTTTCTTGTATTTCAATTGAAGGAGCTTTAACCTCCGTGGTTACGGATGTTAAAGGTGCCATGGTTGTAGATATCGTTGGAACGGTAGCACTTTTATCTGCCGTAACGGAAGAAGCACTTATTGGTCGTATAGTAGTACCTGGTCTTCTTAATGGTCTGCGTGTAGGTCTACGGTTGACCGGTCGAACTCTAATTGTAGTAATCCTTGTAACATATGGCCTAAGTGTTGTAGCAGGTCTAACAGGTCTGATCGGTCTACGGACGGGACGCGGACGGCTCGTCGTGGTAGTTGTAAATGGAGCTTGTTTATTTTTATTCTTTGTCGGTTTTTTGCCACCGGACGAACCGAATAGGCCTCCTAGTAAATCTTCTCCGAGAAGACTGAATCCTGTGTAGTCTGCGCTGTCTACATCGTTGACTGCATCGAGACCACCTGAAAAGTTGAGAAGACCAAGCTTTACATTTTGTAATTGTACCTACGTTATTTGTTCAAATACTTATCATAAAAATTTATGATTGTGTTAGGATGTATGCAGGTATGTCTTTTAGCGAGTGTTACAATTTTCTTCCATTTTGGTGTAGTGAGCCTGGGGTCACTACATCAAAAGTCTTAGTACAAATAAGATGTTGATTCATCATGTTAAATCCAATGAAAGAAGGCAGCGTGACCAAAATTTGCGCAAAATTTCGGTCAAGTTGCTTGGAACGGATATTTTATTTTAATTGATTGATTAATTGTTTTTTTATTTATTAAATAATAATATCTCAGTATGCTTACAGTAAAACCAAAACGCAGACTGAGTCAGACGTTATTATATATACATATTTTCCTAAACTCAGAGATAATAATTATACTAAAAATATCAAGATGTTGTAAGCTGTAAATTTCATGTTTATATTTAAAAAAAAATTAAACAAATTAATAACCATCATCACCTTCGTCATCATCATCGGTCTCTTCTTCATCATCGTCGTCATCATCATCATCAGCGTCGATACCAAAATCGACGACGTCATCGTCGTCGTCGTCGTCGTCGTCATCGTCGTCGTCATCTGCATCCTTTTCATCCTGAGGCACTAACGGCAGCGGATCAGCTGGCTCAGAAGTTACACCTCTAGGGCCGAACTTGAAACAGGATACTCTTACTGCTGCTTCAACAGTATTCTTAGCTTGTAGTTCCAAGCCGAGACAGGCTCTAAACTCTTCTCCTGCTCTCGCTATATTATACACTCGTCCACAGAACTTTGATATACCTCCGGGTAGAGGCATGCAAACAGGACTAGGTTTGCGACCTGTGAAAAACCAAGCATAGTACATACTATTTACTGGATGAGTCTCAACAAACTTTAAAATAATAATAAGATTTAAGCATACATACTGGAGAGTGTCCGATTAGTGATGACTTTATTACCGAAGCTTAATGATACGGACATTTTATCGCCACTTAAGTACATTAGCGAAGCACATCCTGAAAAAAAAACATTTAATTAATCACTTTTTGTTAAAAATTAATCAATTAAAAAAAGGGAATTTATTACCATTACCCCTATCTCTAATAAAGTAGCATAACTCATGAATAAAATAGCACTAGTGTCAATAAAACAATTTTTATTCTACTGATATTATTCCAATTATTTTTTTTTGCATTGGAAACGTATTCAAACTTAACTTCAAAACAGCTTATCTGACTTAGCTTTTATAAAATAACGAAGATCTGGCCCTCGCTGGCTCTTTCTCTACCAGGAGGGGAAAAAGCATAGATATGTAGGAAAAACTCATATCTTACCTGGACCGTTCAAATTGATTACAGGAACGGCGAAATCTCGGCAACAGTTGCAGTACGCCTCAGAACACTTGCAGAACCTATTAATACTGTTATCTTCTATTTTTATGTCATCATTTTGCTTTTGAATGCCTTTCTTGTTGTTTTTCTGATTTCCTGTAACATAAAGTTCAGATAAATTAAAAAATATCTGGATGTAACTTTTGACAACCTTTCTTTTATTTTGAACTAGGTAGATTATGTCCGCGTCTTAGTCCGCCTAAGTTTTGGGTTTTTTTAAAATCTTGTGGGAACTCTCTGATTTGCCGGGATAAGAGTAACCTATATTCGACACCGGGAAGCAAGCATCTTTGTACTAAACAGTTTTTCAGCGTGAATTAAAGTTTTTTTAATCCCGTGGGAAGTCTTGGATTTTCCGGGATAAAAGTAGCTTATGACCTAGGATACAAGCTAGATGTGTGCCAAATTTCATCCAAATCGGTTAACAGATGAGCCGTGAAAACTAGCAGACGGACACTTTCGCATTCATAATTATGAATTTGCAAGCCGCATCCGCCGGATATATATACGCAGCTTACGTCATTCACATTTCTTTGGTGCATCCGTTGCGGTCGACGCGTTTATTCGCATTTTCAGTGTTGAAAAATACATTGTGATTGCTCTTGCAGGTGCTCTTACGCCTATAATACCTAATCTGTTATCAGAACAGTTACAAAAACTAGCCACCGCCCACAGCGTTTTTTAAAATATAAATCCTCGTTATTCTCTATTTCAGATAAATTTCGAAAAATCCGGCCTTGTTCCCTGTCTGCATTGAGGGAAACCTCTGTGCAAAATTTCAGCTTTCTTGTCCAAGGGTTTTTACTGGGCGTTGACGCGTCATTCAGTGACTCAGGACTTATAATTTATAGATTTTAATTCATAAACTTATTAAAATATTTTTTATCGATGTCACGCTAGATCGTTTATAAGTTACATACATTTCGTGTTTCAAATACACAAACGGAATATAAATCTGTTTTATATTCCGCTTTCACGGAAGATGTCTACATTGTGTTGAATCGAATTTGTTGACTAAATAATGCACACATTTTTTTCACGATGTACGAATGCGCATATCTACATTAGTAAAGATTTATTTGTATCGTAAATATTTTCCTGCTTGATTTGCTCGTATATACACAAGTAGATAGTGTAATATTTATAATTCTTGGCATATTGAGACTATATTTTAATATAAAGATTCGCAATATTTATCGCCTAAGGTAATTATTTAATCCAAATGATTGCTATCTTGGTTCAAAGGAAGACAAAATACTTCACCTACAACAAGTTTCTCTATGATTAAGATTATTCCAAAAGATTACTAAAAGTAAACTATAGGAATATCAATAATGTTTAAGTAAGAATTTTCAGTTAAATGTGGTCTTAATTCCGAACATATAGGTACATTTGAATACACCGGCCCACGCTACATCTACCTATAGGAAGCACGGTCAAACATCTACCTATTTTGTTGAAAGTAATCTATACTAGACCGTATGAACACCTATTCACATAGACGCGTGAAACATCCATAAACATTATAGTTACATCAGCTTTTTCTTTATTATTCACAAGCATTTAACACAACATTTAATTATAAACACAGATAGACATCCTCTGTAAACTGTAAAAAGTTAACTATTCAAAGTATTTGTGTTTTATTAGTCATTGCATAAAGAAAGCTATAAATTGTAAACTAATAATATATATTATATTTTAGCTCATAATAACGTAATACTTACTTAGTAGGTAACCAAAAAATAGTTTACTTTATCTTAGTTCACTTACCGATATTTTTAGAGGCTGCAAATGCTAGTAACACAAATATTAACAGAAGCTCAAACACTAGGGAGAGCTTCATTGTTGAACTCGCACTCCGTCTGAAAATACAAGAAAAGTACCCTTGGAATATAACGTTTTAATTACCTTTACAATAAAAAGATTTTTCATACAAATTAACTTTTACAAGCGTTTTTAACCATTAAAAAGAATCTACCACTGCATTGGCCCGAAAGCCTTTCCTACTGGGAAGAACCAGAAAAACTCGGTTATACGATGTTATCATAGAAATGCAACATCTTGATGATTTTTTCTTATATGCAGTCAAGAATATTATATCACTATATCTATTTAAAGATTAAAAAAAAATAAAAAACAATGATTGTTTGTTCATTCGTTACGCATATGCGCATAGTTCAACTTATTAAGTTAAAACATTGTACAGTTGCTGTTGACACTTGCATAAAGTTTTATGACTGTATTATCAATGTACAATAGGCGCGAGTTGCATTTAAAAGCATACCTAACCGGCATAAGTTAGCTCCCAAATAAGTTCAATCATATTAATTTGAGTAAAAACTAGCTCACTCGCTCAGGCTTCGCTCGGGTAAAATTTTTGAATAACCTAGTTAAATGATGTCTACCTTTTAACAGGAAAATTCGTAGAAAAAGTGATGCAACCGAACGGGTTGCTTAACTATGAAAAGAAATCATAACTAAACGTACTTATGAATTTAAATTAAAGTATTATATAATTGTGGTTTTTCCTCTATAACGAATTCAGTTTAATATAATAAATACTTGTTATAAAATAAATATAATATGTCATAATAATATTTTTGTTGTTACGTTTCAAAATCTGGCACTGTAGCGCGTTGAAGTCTTTTGCTTGCACACTAATACGAGTACCGAGTGTATTGAAATGAAAAAAATTAACTCATATGTATGGAATGTGAATATTTTACTCTAATAAACATACCTAGGAGGCCATACAGGTAATATTTTCCGGTATTTTTTATACATGAAAATATAACGTAATATAAAAGAAAAGTTACATAAAATCAAACTAAACTGATAACACTTACCTTGTAAATTGACTTCTTTTGCTCGTCTGTAATAAAATCGATACAAGATCGATCGCTACCGCTGTCACACCTCTTTGGCTGTTCACAGTCAATTAAATTATAATTATTAGAAATCACACGCCAGCCCTAAAACGAACGATACCAATGGAACAACGACACTGATTTCATATAGCCACTTCAACAAACCGGAGAAATGTGAAATGACGTATACGAGAAAGGAAAACAACAATCCGTCTCTTTCACTCATAAAAGATGTGTGAAGGACGGGTGAAAGTAGAGACGCTCTTGACCGCCTTTGTAGTATTCAGTTCCATGCACTTTGGACAGGAAAATATACGGAAAATTGCAGCTAATGAATAATAACTAATTATTACTAATATTTCATATTATAAAATTAAAATATTTCGTACTTCCTTATTTTTGTCTTTATATTATGAATATTTTTTGCTTTTCAAACAATTTCTTTAGAATCCATAGTTCCATGACTAAGAGGAAAATGTTTTCTAGAACATTCGTTTACAGTGCGTTGATCTCGGATATACTGTGGTCATTATGAAATGGCCTCTTATTTAAAAATATAAGTAAGACCATGATAAGTCAATTGGATGTGCGGCCTAGACTTGAGTCTTAAACTAAACTTCCTAATGATATAATGAAGTTAAGCCTAAGTAGGTACGTACATATTATTTATTGTTGACTATAACGATCATGATCACCTTTGGTTGGCCGACTTTCGCCTTTCTCACACTATTGGATGAAATTCATTATTACAATAAGGGCATCCTAAATTCGGCTAATCACAACAACTGAAATTGTAGAAATGGCTAATGCAGCTTTTTAGCAGCAATTGATCAGCATGGCTACGTACATAGTAGACAAGTATCTATTTACATTCGTCCTGTAACGTCCATATTAATAAGTTCATTTATGGGATTGATTGGGTCATTTTTTAAAAGTATCAGTAAATTACGAGTGTTCTATGGCATGGTAGACTAAACCGTTCTTTTTCATTCTGAAAGGAGACCCGTGCTCAGTAATGGGCTGGTATTGGGTTGATCATGATGATGATGACCTACTAAAATACAATAGATAATCGATTGCAAGTTGTTGGATACTGAAACATAAAAAGCCACTGCTTCCCTAGTGCGTAGTAGACCAATACAAGTCGCGCGTATCACATCCACCTATGCATCGCCTGCGCACCGACAGGGTCACTTTCTACACGGAGAAAGTTGACGTCTGGTGCGCTTGTTTATTTTTTAGAGCTCGAAAACCTGTAATCGTGACTGTAGGCGTTAAATATTACATATTATACTAACCGCCGGACAGTTGCTTATCTTAAAAACATTGAAATGGAAAGTAAATAAATCAGTGATAATATATTATCTAAAATACATTTGTGTAAGTAATATTGCCAATGATTTTAAATAATTTTCTCATTTCTATAATGAAGGAGGTTTTACGTTTTGTACCGCATGTATTACACATTTTTTTTTTACGGAACGTACTCTAGGTATGTTTAGTGATAAAGATGTGCTGTTTAATAATAATAGGGTGGGGTTCTATCCCGGGCACGCACCTCTAACTTTCAGAAGTTATTTGCGTTTTAATCAATTAAATAATCCCTTGCTATTGCGGGATTTTTCAAAAACCTATATTCACGGACAAAATCGTGGGCACCATCTATATTATAGTGCCCACTTACATGAAAAATAAAGAAATATGAATTACAATTTTTATATCACTATCTATATCATAAAATAATATGAAAGTGTGTTTGTTTATTGATTTGCCCTTCAATCACGTCACAACGGAGTAACGGATTAACGTGATTTTTTACATGGGTAAAGTTAAAAACCCGGAGTGTGATATGGGGTACATTTTATCTCAGAAAATCAAAGAGTTCCCACGGGATTTCTAGAAACCAAATCCACGCGGACGAAGTCGTGACCATCAGTTAATTTCAAATATACCAACGCATAGGCTTTACTTTTAAATCACATAACATTTAAATATTTCATTTAAATTACCGTATTAGTAACATAATTCGCCCACTTAAAAAAGACAGACAAAAATAATTAAGGGCCTCCACTCCTCAACAGTTTGTTTGTAGAAAGCACCAGACTAGGCACGGTACTTAGCTCTGGAACGAGCTCTCAAACCAAGTGACATACTAAGTTCATAAACAGGTTCGATTCCAGCCCAGACTGTAGTAAAAGCTAGATCTAAATACATTTCAATCCACCAGTTTGTTGACCTTGATCTGGGCTAGTAGAGCGCGATGCACTTGGCCGTATACTATGTACAGGTAATTACAATCATATATACGAAATGCATCCACAAAATAATCTACTAAAATTTCTAGCAAAATTCGCTAAATGTACGAAAAATAAGGTCTTCCCTACCTAATATAGGTATTATTTGGTATACTATTTTTGAGAATAAAAATTCTTTTATACCGAATATTGGTCATGGCGGGTGGCCTATCCACAGAGATTAGCTGTCTGCGCGGGAGATATTATAGTGCACAAAATGTTTACAAGTATGTGGGCAAACGCGGGTTTACTCTCTATTCTCAGACCCACTATCCAATGGGACAGCAATTCAGCACGACCGGAGAGAGATCAAATGCAGGTCTGACGACTTTACGTCAACTCCTAGCCACGCGCGGCGGTGCGTGAAACACCACCAATGTGAAATGTCGCGGTTATATAGATCTACTAGCTGATGCCCGCGACTTCGTCCGCGTGGATTTACATTTTTCAAGATCCCGCGGGATCTCTTTGATTTGCCGGGATAAAAATAGTCAAATCCGTCCAGAGTTTTTGCGTGATTGAGTAACAAACATCCAAACATCCAAACATCCACACTTTCACATTTATAATATTATTAGGATTGATAAAATCTATTGATAAAAATTGAAAAAATAAATTATATTTTTTACAAGTTCTTTTACCTAATCATCCAGTAACTAAAGGGTGGTAACTGGTACCCTTTGTAGATATTTTATACCTATATAGTATATACATAATGCTTTCTTGTTCATTTTACTTGTTTCTTCTAGGACACTCGTAATTAAGAAATTAATAGGTACGAGCATAATTCAATCATAAATTATTCAGCTTTCACAATCATTAAAAATCATAAGTAAAACTGCTGATGTACATATTTTTATTTTATTCTTTATTTGGTTAGCAATAACATTTTATTCGATATATCAAACTTTCTAATGCATTCTCAGATTTTACAAAGTATTTTCAAATAAAGAAGCAAAAGTCGTATATTTCGCCGTATTCACTAGAAACCAGGTGGTCACGGATGTAATAACAATTATTGTTACGTTGTGTTACGTCATACAGCTTCCGCACTACCTAGCGAAAATTTTCACGCAACGTGTGAGGACTATGCATACCTTTCCATGAACGTTTTAAACGTAGTTTTTCGCCAAAGTGTGCCATGGAAACCAGTTGTTTGGACATGCAGAACTGTTTTCTAATTTTCTGTTGAATAGAAAAAATGTATTCTCTTACATTCCTTTACCTAAATTTTGAGTTCGCAAAAACCTACTAAACTATGCGTTGACATGTGAGGACCATTGCCATGCTTGAAATCGGTATTTGCCCCGTTTTAGTCTTTATATATTTTGAAACTCATATTAGCCTATTTTTATCCCCCGACCCAAAAAGAGGGGTGTTATAAGTTTGACCCGTGTATCTGTCTGTGGCATCGTAGCTCCTAAACGAAGGAACCGATTTTAATTAAGTTTTTTTGTTTGAAAGGTGGCTTGATCGAAAGTGTTCTTAGTTATAATCAAAGAAAATCGCTTCAGCCGTTTGAAAGTTATCAACTCTTTTCTAGTTTTCTTATAGAGGTTTTGGTGTTGGAAGTTTTTAAATTTTGAGTTATCAATAAATAAAAGTGACGTTTTGTTGGAAGCAATATTTACTTATATCCAACTTGAAAGGAGTATTATTCGTCCAAGCTTGAAAGTTAACAAATGGAAAATTTTGTCAAAAACTTTACCCGATTGCTTTACTTTCTCAGTGCATCCACCGATGCATGTTATTACTTATTACTACACTGCGTTATGCTTTATTTTAAATTTCACCTTCTATTGTGAGAGGTGAAACCGGCAAAGATCCGAGGAAAGGACCAGTCGTCAGTGTTTACTCGGCTTTGGCGCCGTCCGCCTCTCTATGCCATACAAACCTCTAGTTAATACGCCTTGCACGCATTTATTGAATTAAACCATTTAATATTAAATAGTGTCACATCATGTCCCTTAAAGTGACACTTGGTTTGTTTGTGGTCTATCTCACCCTTGCTAACGGTGCCAGCATTTTAGGTGAGTCTATCCTAGGCCTTTTGTGTTTGGAAAGCGGTTTGATCATAGATATGTAGGTTTGATCAACTTCCTGTCAATGTTTTGAATAATTAATTCATTGCATTATTAATTTAATAAAACAGGTTTACTCTTACTGATACAATTTATATGCTATTTTAACGGATGCAAAATAAATTTCAGAAGAATGGGAAAGGTGATGATATCATAATTTTAATTAATAATTATTTGGAAAATACGTTTCTTCATATAAGTAATAAGAACATTGTACTTATTATATTTTTATTAAGTAGTATATTTTTGGCATTATAAGCCTATAAGGGTGTTTTAAAATATCAATTTATTTTGTATTACTTCTTTGTGCAATAGCGCTCATCAATTGATTTTGCTGATTAAGTAACGTTGCCTTAAATCGGTAAATGGATGGATCGTAATGTGGCATCGTAGCTCCTAAATTAATAAACCGATTTTAATTTAGTTTTTTTGTTTGAAAGGCGGCTTGATCGAGAGTGTTCTTAGCTATAATTCAAGAAAATCGGTTCAGCTGTTTGAAAGTTATCAGTTCTTTTCTAGTTGCTGTAATCTTCACTTGTCTGGGGTGTTATAAATTTTTAATTTACACTTGTATGTCTTGCCTTTTAAGGATATTTACGTCGTGTAGCAACTACATATTTGTAAACAAACTTTTTCTTCTATTAATATCCGTAAATAGAAAGTCTAATCTTTTAACGTTACGATGCTGAACGGTACTGTTATTTAACTTCTAACATCGCACGAAACAAAATATGTTATATAATCTTACAGTTCTTATAACAATGAGTTCACCAACTTTATAAGTGGGACTGACGGACACTGCCCAAGTGAAAGTGAAATGTGAAAGCATCTCAATACCACGAAGGCATAAAATTACTATGCACATAGGTGACGTAGGTAGGCACTTACTATGAAATTGGTAGGTATTACTTATGGGCAAAATTTTGTAATTTTAACTGAACTTCTCAAAAGTAGGAAAAAAATTGACGTGTTTTATCGATGTGTCCATAATAATTCGTCAAAACTGCACTGATTCTCATAGCTTTAGGTTTAAGTTTACGTAAATAATTTATTATCACCATTACGTTAATTTATTTATCAAATTCAACAATTGACAATCAAAAAATGTACACTTATCAGTGTCATCTATACTAATAAATAAAATTGGAGTGTCTGTCTGTAATTTCGAAATAACTACCTCTTATTAAGCTCATATGGTTATTTGAACGATACCATAACTGAATCACACGTTTTTAAAATTTTTGTCTGTCTGTCTGTCTGTCTGTCTGTCTGTCTGTTTGAAAAGGCTAATCTTTGGAACGGCTGAACCGATTTTGACGGGACTTTCACAGGCAAGTAGAGGATTGACCAGGGCGTAACATAGGCTACTTTTTTAACCGACTTTCAAAAAGGGAGTTGTGTTTTTCTACCTATGTACACCGAAATCTCCGAGATTTCTGAACCGATTTGCGTCATTTCTTTTTTAATCGATAGAGGAACTTTGCGACATTGTTTCATAAAAAATTTGGAGTCCAACTCCTCAATCCTGATGCTGCAGGGGATCTGACCAATCCACGCGGGCGAAGCTGCGGGCATCAGCTAGTTTGTACATAAAATGGACTTTGACTTAAAACTTTTTTAATTTGAAAAGATAGTTATCATCAGACCCGGATCTTGAATTATTTTGAGGCGGAGCAAAAACTGAAAAATGCTGCTCCCGCCCGATAGTACCTACTCTTACCTTTATAACACAAAATTTACTACGTTCAGCTGAGCTGATCGACAAAGAGATCTAATCAGAGCCAGTCCGAGTCAGTTTTGCCTTCGGTCATTTGCCATTAAAGGTATTATAATAAATTATACTTGTACGTTACGAAAAGTTTCACAACCTGGTAATAGCTTCTCAAAGTTATGTTAGCAAAAAAATATTTGAATTGATAGAGTCGGTAGAGTAAATAAAGAGATTAGTTAAGTTTATAAGCATAAAAACAATTTAATATTATTATCTACATTATTATTAATAATAGTTCGATAGGGATCTTCTGCATTTACGTTACAAGTAACAGACCCTTCTTATTTTAAGTGGCACGTTGTGGCAGTGGCACGCATGGGCTTCAGTTTTATTTTACCTACTGCTTTATTTTCACTTATGACGGACATACCTATTGCTATTAGGTATGGGTATGAATGTGTACTTATGTACTTAATGTGTATTTTTTTAAGGATTTTGAAGCATTTCTTTAGAAGAACTTTAATTCTAATTTATAGACTTCCTGGATTGGGATGGTGATAAGAAGTTGATCGATGTACCGGAGCTTCGCAATGATCAGCCGAACAGGAACTGTTTGTGCAAAGGTCCCGCCTGCGTTTGCTGTGTGGACTTCAATATCACCTTTGTTGATCTTGGTGGACCAGGTAAGAGGACCTTCGACTTTGAAAAAGAAATACCATCCAGGTTAATACAAGCCAAGTCAATAATCAAAAGAATTGTGATGAAAAACAATAAGTATATAATCTATAAATATCTATGTATCTAAATAATATCGTAATGTTTGTTAGACTATGCGAGAGTCGTCTTTTTATTCCATTACAAGTTGCATCAGGTGAGACTGCAATCACACCTGGCGATAACTGATGATGCAGTTGAGAATGAAGGGCATTAATTTTAATGAGTTATGGCAGTCATCAAGGTACCTACATTATTTTAAGAAGTATGTAATATTCTTGTTTTCAGGAGGTAGGTTGATAATATTTTACACACACTTCTATAAAAATTCTACTATTTTTACTGTTTACATTAAATACGTAATATTAGATACTACTACTTGCTACTCAAAGTTCTATCTACTAATTTAGAGATTCACACTATGCCAACTATATCTGTGTATAGTTATCTTCTAGTCTAGGCACTAGGCAACCGCGCTGCAACCTACCGCATCATTGCCTATCACGCAATAAAAAAAAATTTCCCGTCTACATATAAATTTTTAAACGAGTTGTCCTCGTTTCATTTTCAGGTTGCGTTCATATGAAATATGTGTCGCCGGAAGAAGGATTTTCGGTGAATGTATCTTACGGCAAAAATCTTCTGCATACTTCTAAAATTCAAGGTAAGGTAACTTTACTGTAAGTAAAGAAAAAGCAAAATATATAATTTACTGTATACCATAAAAAGATACGTTAAATTAT
The DNA here is from genome assembly GCF_905333055.1 of Maniola jurtina. NCBI lineage: Eukaryota > Metazoa > Arthropoda > Insecta > Lepidoptera > Nymphalidae > Maniola > Maniola jurtina. The sequence goes on from NC_060030.1 coordinate 11,518,499, forward strand.
AATGGATAAAATGAGTAGAACAGGCCTTACCTCTAAAATAGCGATCTCTTCCAGGCAACCTTACGGCAGAGGATTCTTAATCTTTTAAAGAATCTCTGAAAGACGTATTATTCAATAAGTACTATTCGCAATTTTTGTATGTCTTTAGCAATTTTGTGCTATGTAAGAGGGCTCTCTCCGTCACTCGTTTCATACAATCGTAGTTCCAATTTCATTTGAATATTAAGCAACCAAAGTCCATGAAATTTTGCATACATATTCTAGAAACTAATATCTATGTCTGTGGTTTTCCAGATTTCTGTTAAAATATTCGGTTTCAAAGTTACGCGGTCTTAAAAATTTTCATACAAATGTTTGAGCCCCTGTAATTTTAAAACTACATATTTTTAGAAAAATCTAAAACACCACAGACACAGATATTAGTTTTTAGAATATGTCTGCAAAATTTCATGGACTTTGGTTGCTTAATATTCAAATGAAATTGGAACTACGATTGTATGAAACGAGTGACGGAGAGAGCCCTGTTAAATATACCTATTACCTAACAAATTGGGTACCTATTGTCCTAGTAGGAAAGAAAAGTACACTTACCTATCGGTTAATTATTTATTTATTCATTATCACATAAGTAATCTATTTCGTAATACCAGATAAAAGTTTTGATAATAACACACCGTACTAAAGGAGTATTTTTTTTTATTCATGCTGATATTAATATCTTTTGTATACAGGAGCCAACCCAGCACCGATATGCCTCGAGGTCTTCGGTAAATTCGCACAAGTCTGCGCCAAGTTTAACGACCTTGCTCCCACGGCAGATGGTCTTCGTGGTTGTCTTGAGCTTGAACCCAGATTACTTGGAGAAGCCCAATTGGAGTTCCCGATTGGTTGCTTTAAATCTACTGCCGACGGGATGGAAATGGAGGATCCTCCCGCGGAACCAGAAGAGTAAGTATCAATACAATTTTATTAGAAAATCGTACCTACCAAAATCAATATTAATAATATGCGAAAGTGTCCCGTGTTTCTGTCTATTACCTGGTCCATCTACTAAACTAATCGTGACGAAAGTTATGGGGATAGCTTGCAAGTTGCATCCCAGAGACGAACACAAACTACTTTTTATCCTGGAAAATTTAAGAGTTCCCACAGAATTTTTGAAAACCTTAATCCCCGCGAACGAACTCGTGGGCACACGGGGCGTCATCTAGTTTTACTAGTAGAAAGAAAAACATCGCGTCAATTATAGAGACCATTTTTTAATTATGTATGTATTTTTGCACGTAACATGTCCCGTTACATGACCTACAGCTATGTTTTACAAAATATATCTCAATCATTGATAATAATTTATTGATTGCATTAACAATTATCACAATTCAATAACGTTGGTATTTTATCGCGTAATTATAATTATTGTTACAGGACGACAGAAGAAAACACAGCCGAAGAAAGCACGTTCGATGTAGGATTCCTAACTGACTTAGTCATAACCGCTGAAAAGGGTATCGCATTCCTAAGCAACTTCCTCGAGATCCCCAAGAAAACAAATGAAACTACAACTGTCAAACCTGTCACCAGCACACCCCAGGATAGTTCTCAAAGAAGGGCTCCAAAGAATATCAAACACCCTAACCAGTTGTGATAGTTCCTATTCCTAAATAGTATACCTATAGGTTTAAGTACAAAAAGGCATTTCGTAGTTAAGCTATAGCTTGCCATCGTGTTATGCTCTCTTTTGAAAAAAGTAGGCGCTGAATCTTCTCCTATTTATTTGCTTTAATAATGATCTAGTTGTACACGTATAATGTATTATTAAGTGTTGATTAATAAATTAGTATAGCGAGTTTGTGTGAGATTTTTACTGAAGGTGTCCAAAGTATTCACTCCACTGTGCTGTAGCACAACAATGTCGGGGCAGAGATGAAGCACAGTGGTCTTTTTAATACCAATTGAAACTCATCTTTGTTTAACTACAGCATATGGTTGAAAATGGTATAGTAAAAAAACTCAGGGGACTCAAAGTGCCGCGTTGCCTTTTTCGTATTCTGTTTTCTTTTAACCGTATGCTAAAAGCCGAGTTTCAGCAGAAAAAGATCCTTTCCACGCTTCTTGTGTGCCCGAAAATAACATGAAAATGATTTGAACAATGTAAGTACCAATGATTAGGTATTTATTATCAATAGGAATACAAATCTGGCGAAATAAATACACTTAAGCAAGTCAACGTTTATTTACGAGAATAAAATTATCTATCCCAGTGAAAATGGTGGAGCAGCATTTGTCTCCAGCAGGAATACTCCAGTTTCCCTAAAACAATGAAATATAGAAGAACAAAAATAAAGAACAAGTAGGAAATTTTTAAATTTAGAACATGAATACCTACCCAGTTTTGGGAATCAGTCCACCCATTCTCGAGGTCCTTGGTCCAGAGCACATCATCAAAACAGCAGCATAATAGTTAATGCACTGCCTTCCAGTAAAACCTCCTGATGTGACCGACTCTGCCATATAGAAGAACGCTCTAGCGTGATCACAGGCATTAGAATCACAGCCAGGCATTGATATACCTCCATTGGGGTAAAAGTCCATGTGCCCTAAATCAGCAATGTATCCGTACATGCCGTAGTTCGTGTGAATAACTTCGGTGTACTGGCCGTCAGTGCGACGGAACTTGTTGATATTGGTCGCCCAACCAATAAGAGCAGGATCAAGACCTATAAAATAAAAAACGTAAAATAAATAATAATAGCAGCATCAGTAAAATTTATGAATTTTCTTATCATCAAATTTTTCGCCGTTTCTGCCATTGGTACAGAGATGGCTTGTAGCCCGCAGATGAAAATAGGCTATACCTACTTTATATTTCTCAAATCAAAAAGTACCAACGGGATTTTCAAAAACCTAAATCCATGCGGACATAGTCGCGAGCATCATCATCATCATCATCACATAAACATACTATGATAGAAGCCTACCTACTCATGCAATTGATTTTGTTCGATTTTGTATTCTTTGCTGTTACGAAACAGAAGTCTATACAAAATAGCAGAATTTTTCATTAGAGTATTTATATTCATTATTGCCACACTTACTTGTAATATAAGGCACTCGTCCCTGCAGATTTCTTCCAACCACGCCAGCCTGATGTCCACCAAGCCCATGACCAATTATATGGTACTGAGTAAGACTAGAACCAGATTCTTGGTTCAACCAGTTGACAAACCGAGCTACAGCTCCACCGGACCGTACGGTGTTTTCATTTGCCTCTCTATACCTGATAGCATTAGCTCCTCTACTCCAATCAACCACTATTACATTCAGGTCACCAGCTCTTAGTAAAGCTGGAAAGGAAAAATGAGAGAAAGGAATTTTAACTTGATTGAAATTGTTTCTAACGCAGTAGGGTTTCCAAGAAAAGCTAGTGTAATATTTTAGTGTGATATTAGAAAATATATTTTCAAAATCTCTACTATAAAAAAGGCTTTTGGGCCTTTTCATGCGTAGATTTTTTGGGATATTAATACATTTTTGGTTTGCAATACCAATAGAAGTTTTGATAGGTATGGCAAGAGATAACTAACAACAGTTTACAACTTTGTACTTATTACTTATATACTGACTATGTACTTATTACTTATATGTTAACGTCTCTCACCCGGTACAAGTACAGTACTGAAATTGGAAGTCGCTGAATCCATCCATCCATGGATAAGAATGATCGTTCTTCTATTGCGATTATAGTTAGATCTTGAAAGTAGACCTGCATTATTGATGGTCAAAGGTTGACTAACAGTTGGGTTAGCTCTGGAATCAATATATTATTGTTTCTATATTTTATAGGAGTGTATAATCAAAACCAATGATTCAATGGTTGTTGAAGTCGGTTTTATTTTCTTTTGAAAAATTTTCATTTATAATTTTTAGTGGCCCCACTGTACTATAATATGCTACACCCAGTTAAAACCTACTGTTTACTAAGTTATTACACCGATCGCGAGCAATTTGCCCTTATCCATTAAGGAGTTCTGTTCTCCATCTCCGAAGATAGTCATCAGATCTTCACCAAAATATGGAACCACCTGCACAGTATACCCTTTCAAACAAAAAAAAAATTCCAAATCAGTCCAGGGGTCTTTGAGTAATCGGGGAACATACATTAAAAAAAAAGATTCTGACGAATTGAGACCCTCTTCCTTTTTGAAGTCGGTTAAAAAAACATACCTTGTGAATAAATGGTATACATTAGACGAGTCCGGATTGTATCTGGCTATGTTGAACAGATCTCCGAGAGTCAGCCACAAGTCGGCTAGGTGAATTGCTCCATTTGAATCATGTGCATATTGATAACGAGGTCCATCCTCGTTTTTTAGAATTATATCTGACGGTAAAGCTAAAAAAATACGTAAATACTTACTACAAATACTAATATCTCACAAAATTTGCTACCTACGCCATGCCATTATCCTTTCTAATCATGTTTTTACTAGCTAGGTATATTAAAGATATCAGTTTTACGTACATACATTATGTAGATAGCAATTATTCTGTATTTGACAATAATATAAGATTAAAATTAAAACTTACCCGAAGAAAAGCCCAGGCACAAAATGCAAGAAAATATTTTTAACATTTTCACAACACGTACTTATCGACTTATAAATTATGACTCCTTGATTAAAAGTTATTATTCAATAAAATATACTGATAAAATCACCAACGCTAATCCCACTAATCGGTAAATGTTTTTTTATCGTAATTTTCCTATTCAATTATACCTACCACATTTTATAATACAGGTATGTAAGACTTCCTCGTTGGTCTGACGGGTATCAAAAAATCCCGGCCTTGAAGGCCGGATCAGGACAAAATGGGATTTTGTCAAGAAATTCTCACTAGCAAAATTGAAAATTTGACTGTTACACGGCTCCACACCTCGAACCTCGGAGAGCACCACCTGCACTTGTGACACTAGTCTGATAGAATCATCGGATGATGAGAGTGAGGGAATAGAGCACATGTGTTTGCGCGCACACCTGTGCAGAAACACAGAATATATCTCCTGCCTATTCTATCAAGACTACATTATTACTCAGTTTATAACTACTTAGACCAATTTCTTGATAAAAACTATAGTAGACTTATTATTATAGATAAACATCCACAGCTGGACTGTTACCACGTAGGTCTGTGCAAGGATAAGCACCCACAAAACACGATTTTGTACTAAATTCTTACTAATTTAATTATATAAATGATATAAAAGTCTTTATTGGTTCAATAAAAGAATTAACTTTTTAAAATAGATATCCTCTTCATTTAGTCTCTGGCAAATGGTGGTGTGATGTTAGTAACGAACGAGTAGATTCCGCTTACACTGTAAATATAGAAATAAATTTATCAATATAAAACGTTGACTGCACAGAATAGTTCGATGATTAATTTAGGAAATAGTATCTTTTAAAGGAGCTCAAATCTGCTGGTCGATTACAACAATCATTGAGTACAATCTTAATGATTATATTGTATGGCCTTATTTATGGTACTCTCGCTGCAACAATACATTTCAACCAATAGTAAGAGAATGTTGGTGAATCAAAGGTAATTGCGATCGTCACACTGTAGCTATCAAATTACAACGGTAGGGTACATAGGCTCCAGAGTGATTTTTCTGGAGAAGAAGCTTCAGCTGGGGCGAGTTATCTCTTTAGCTCGGAGCAATATAAATATGTTTTATTGTTGCGAGTCTTCTAGGCTAGCAATCGTAATGTCATAACTATCAACACTTACTTAGATTTTTCTAGATTTCCTCCAAAGACGGCATCGCGTGCACCATCACAAACCAAACTAGTAGCCTCTTCCAAAGAGTTGCACGCAGTACCAATAAATCTCGGTGCATTAGCACTAGGAATTTCCGCGCGAAGTGACTCTGCATAAAACACGAAGGCGTAGGTATGAGAGCAGGAAACAACGCCACCACAGCCGGTTTGCCAGGAACCACCGTTGGGATAGAAGTCAATGTCACCAAGAGGCTCGTCATAGCCGTAATGACCAGCGGTGGTGTGGATGACTTCTACAAGCTGAGCGTCATTTTTGGTCAGCTTGTGTTCGCTGTAAGTCCAGCCGTGCAAAGAGGGATCGAGAGCTGAAATAAACATAAATGTGAATTTATTTATCAATACGTTTAGGTTCAAAGAATTAATGAAGGCAAGAGTTCCAGTAAAATCAGCTCGCCGAACCCCATTTGACCTAACTAGAACCAATTCGCCCCACCAGCATTATCCGACTTAACCCAATACAATTTGACTTTATGTAACCTGAAGTACTATAATATTACAGGCTAATGGAACATTGTGAATTGTGCTTGCAGTTTTGCTCTATTTACCAATAATATGAGGTATAGTTCCAGTAGTCCTCCTGGCGGCGACACCGGCAGCGTGACCGCCGAGACCAACGCCAACGATGCGGATGTTAGCGGTGTTGTAACCGAAGTCGGCCAGGAGATTCACGAACTGTGCGATAACTGCGCCCACTTGGGGCACGTTGGAGAGGCCTTGGACGTAGTTGCTTGCACCAGGCGTCCAGTCAACGGCGAGCACGTTTAAGTCTTCCACGGCCAGATACGCTTGAATCACAACATACAAATCATTTTAGGAGTTGACAAAAACATATTTTAGAATTTATAAACTATCGTGAGTTGTACGGTTACAGCTGGCGTACAGTAAAAAAAGTTCTGTACTGTACTTTCCTATTCCGCTGAACTAATGGTTGACTAACGGACTGATCGCGCGGCGGTGAGGTTGAGGCTCCTCTACCGTGGGGCCTCAATTCTTACCGCCAAATAGATTTAAAAGAGCGAAGGCTTAAAGCCATTGCCTATTTATGGACCTTCAGTTTACAAAGCGGATATTCTACTGAAAATAAAGCAAAAGCATTATATTGTTCAAGAAACGAAGCAAACAGCAAAAACAGATTGCAAAAAAATAATTATTGTTCATGCAGACTTGACAAGTGCTTGCAATTCCGTGCCAAATAAATTAAACAAATTCTGATGACCTCCCTGAGAGCAAACGGCTTTTATCTTTCTGAAGTTTGGTTGTTTGAAGGAGACACAATATGTCCCGTTTAGAAAGAGTTCCATTACGACTCGCGCTGCGCTGCGCAGAAACGGATTATTAGCTCGTCTCCTCTTTAAAAAATTATACAACATTCTGCCATAATATTATTGTGAATTGAACATTTGACTACAGCAACCATCGAGTTTCTCGCTGGTTCTTCCCGGTAGAAATGGCATTCCGAATCGGTTTCAGTAGTAAATTCTTTTGATGATTCAAAAGTACTCATAGAAGTTTATTTTAATATAAAACATTCTGTTCTTTCTTTCTATTCATCGAATTAATAAATACCAGGAACGAGATGAGCATTGAAGTTTCCAGCAACGCTATCTTTATAACTGTGGATTGTTATGACAGTGCGCCGATCGTAGTCGAACGTTGATGCCAAGATTGACGCCTGTGTAGGAAGTAGCGGTTCACTTTGTGTAGGATTTTGCCTGAAAGAATAGGTAGGTATTTTAAATCTTACTTATCATATTCGGTTGTTTGGTTGAGCCGTGTATTTTGATAACAGTATAACTCAGTTTAAGTTTGTCAGACATACGGTTGAAATCAGTAATTGAATCTTTGAGAGTCCTTAAAATGGCCGTGCCCATTAGTCAGTCAGTATAAGAGAATACACCCGTCTCTTCAATACGTATGAATAAATTATTACCTAGATTAGAATTAGGTAGGTAGGTATATCTGCATATTTTATTATGACACATTGAAAGTAAAAGATAACTAAGTATAAGATAACACAGCGGAAATATCAATAATTAAGATGCAATTATTGATATAATTTCGTACACAAATAATGGTATTTATATCAGAATTTATCTGTAGCTTATACAAATGTACCTATGATATAATAAATGCGAATATGAAGGACACCTACAGGTTTTAAAACTTTCACGTGGAATAAAAACTGTAAGTCTTTATGGCTCAAAGGTGTAATAGACAGAGTCGAAGTCGAAGCGAAGCGCTTGATTTCATCATAAAAATGACAAGATGAGAGATTGGTTGCTTCAAGCAGTTTACTTTTCTATAATATTCCAAGTTACATATTGTAAGGTTATTTTTAAAAATTGATTTGAGTTGTCAAAAATAATATAAAATTATTAATGTATCTAATGCAGGTAGTTTGATAAAATCGATATTTGGCTCATTCGATGTCATACAATCTGTTGCTAGGAGGCCAACAAGATTGAACTTGCATAAATACGGGTGTTTCGAAGGTTTTAGTTTAGTCTCCTTCTGAGATTCGGAGCGATATCGCATATTTTCGGTATTTGGATTGTGAACTGAATAATTAGATGTTGTGATAGCAATCACGCTCTAATTAAATTATTTATTTTGGCATTAGTTTGTTTAGATTAAAACTCTCGGATAACCTTGCACATTAAACTTGTGTTTTTTTTGTGTTGGTTTTGGAGAGGACATTCCAATAATTCGATAAAAATATTTAAATAATACCTGCTTTTCTGAGTGACGCCAATAATTCAGAAGCGGGACGTGTCTCACGTTGTCTTAATTTCGCTTTGGTATCTTTTTGTAAACAACCCACATTTGATTAAAATTTTTATTGAGTTTGATTTGGTGATTAAAATTATTAGTTTTTTTTTAATAATTTAGTCTTTTGTGAAGTGGAAAGTAATTTGCAATAAATGGTTCAGATTTTGTATACATCGAATGAGAAGTTAGTCGTTTAGATTTATTGTTGATTTGATATTAAAACTGAGAGTTCGGCAGTTCAAGGGTAGGTTTTAATGATTTAACGGAGGGCAGGATAGCCCATGATTTGGATTTGACTTAGGGCAAGGAAGCCCGCGACTGACATGACAAGATTGATTAGAAACACGAGGACGTGTTAAATTCAGGACGGCCGAACTGTAAGGTTATTTTTAAAAATTGATTTGAGTTGTCAAAAATAATATAAAATTATTAATGTATCTAATGCAGGTAGTTTGATAAAATCGATATTTGGCTCATTCGATGTCATACAATCTGTTGCTAGGAGGCCAACAAGATTGAACTTGCATAAATACGGGTGTTTCGAAGGTTTTAGTTTAGTCTCCTTCTGAGATTCGGAGCGATATCGCATATTTTCGGTATTTGGATTGTGAACTGAATAATTAGATGTTGTGATAGCAATCACGCTCTAATTAAATTATTTATTTTGGCATTAGTTTGTTTAGATTAAAACTCTCGGATAACCTTGCACATTAAACTTGTGTTTTTTTTGTGTTGGTTTTGGAGAGGACATTCCAATAATTCGATAAAAATATTTAAATAATACCTGCTTTTCTGAGTGACGCCAATAATATATATATAAAGACCTTATTATGGATTGCGTATAGCCTGTAGCCTGTAGGTAGCTTAAAAAAGATTAAAGTCATATTAAGGTGGATCCACACATTCGCACGCGCATGGACCATGCACACAAGGCGCGCCATAAGCTTAAGTGTGGACGTGTAAACGAATAGTTTGCGAACTATGCATACATGTTGTACAAGTCACGGCAAGCACACGTGAATATGAGTATTTGGAGTGAATACAAACAATGCCAGACGCGTTCGTGACATGCAACTGTACTTGCACTCAAAAAGAGTGACGCGTCCATAGCCATTCGTTGCACCATGCATGCACGGTTCGTGCAGGTGTGGATGTGCCTTTACGCAGAGGATAAAAAAAAATTGAATTATATAGACTCCACGCTAATATGGCTTGAGCGTAACTTTCACAACATGATATTTTAACAAAAGTGTACCACTAACCTTGTAAATAAATGGAACACTATTTGAGTAGGGCCCAAATTGAAGCCGTGTGCTAAAAGAAAGAATTACATTTCAATTCATTTTTTCAGTATCATCAGCATGATGCTCAAACCCATCACCGGCTTACTCGACACGATTCACCTCTCAGAATATAAAGGATTAATAGGCACAGGTTTAGGCCAGGTTAAGATAACTATACCAAGTGGGGTACTATATAAAAGGGCTAAACACCTGTATATTCTAAAACAGATTTTTATTTATTTTTATGCATAACTAGCCGATGCCCGCGACTTCGCCCGCGTGGATTTAGGTTTTTCGAAATGTCGTGGGAACTCTTTGATTTTCCGGGATAAAAAGTAGCCTATGTGCTAATCCAGGATACTATTCTATCTTCATTCTAAATTTCAGCCAAATCCGTCCAGTAGTTTTTGCGTGAAGTTCACATACAAACTTTCGCCTTTATAATATTAAGTGTGATAGTTTTTGATTTATCGTCCAAAATGTCGGAAATATTACCCGAGTACGGAACCCTCGGTGCGCAAGTCTGACTCGCACTTGGCCGGTTTTATTGCAATAGAAGCCCTTGATGTCTAACATACCTGTCACAAAAACACACATCACAAGTGCTAATTTAAACATTGCACACATTTCGATTCCTTTCAAATAACTCAACCAAAGTTATGCGATGACTTTTATATTTAAATTATATCTATATTCAGCTATTTCCTTCCATGAAACTGTAATCCGATTATTTGATAAATTGTAACAACGCCTGTAAAACTGTCCGATACTAACAGCGGTTGTACGTAAGTACCTATCGGAATCATAAATTATGGTTACTTACAAATAATTAATATTGTGCTGCATGAATGTCATACAACCAAAATAAGTAAATCATTATGATTAAAATCACAACTGAATAATTATTCAATCCATATTATTCCAAACTTATATACTTATATAAATCCGAAAGTCTGTCTGTTTGACTGCTAGCTTTTCTCAGCCTATCCGTTTAACCGATTTTGACGTATGGTACAGGGATAGCTAGCATCCTGGGGATGGACGTAGGCCACTTTTTCTCAGAAAATCAAAGAGTTCCCACGGGATTTTTAAAAACTAAATCCAAGAGGGCGACGCGGACGTCGAAGGCATCATCTATTTGATGTGCACAGACGGATATGGCTACTGCTTATCCGGGAAATTGAAGAGTTCTCTTGGGATTTTTAACAAACTTAGATCCACCCGGACAAAGTCCAGGGCATCTATTTATAATTAATAAAATTAATACTTAATTACAATCTATTAGCGATTAGTTTTAAATACCTATTCTCTTTTATAACAAAACAAACGTTATGACCATCTTTATAATCTTTTTCATGCCTATTAGTTTAGAAGGCGAAATATTATTACTTTACACTACTTAACTTTGTAACGCCTTAACTTATAGTGTGATCCAATTAAGTAGCTCCAATTTCAAGGTCACCGAATCCAACTTGGCTGCGCAGCGCGCGGGAAACTTTGAGATAATATTTTCTCGTCCAAAATTCCTCAATGGTCGAAGACCAAAGTCTTCAAATTGTATATTGCTAATAATGACATGGATCCGAGACATGGTCGCTAACTATGAGCGTCGTAAGAAAGCTCAGAATCATTCAACAAGCGATGGAGAGAGTTAAACTTGGAATTTTTCTACATGATCAAATCAGAAATGAGGAGGTTCGCGGTAGGACCAGATTCACCGACATAGCTCAACGGGTTTTGTGGGTAAAATGGTAATTTGCATGGCACATAGGTCGAAAAACCGATAGACCACTTTACTCGTAGCACCTTCGAACCCCCTAAGGTGCTAAAATAACGACCTCGTACCGGAAAGCGCAGCATATTTTTCCTAGGTACCTACAAAAGTATTTAAAAAGCCGTATCTGCTGGTGGTATTAATAGCTACCCTGGCGATTTGATAAATAAAAAAGAAACATATCGATCATTATTTTATCTTTTTTTAATAACAATCAGAAGAAAAAGTATGAAGATAATGTCAGCGAATGGCGTGATTGAAAAGTTTTAAGTAGGTATAATATTTACGTAATTCTATTATCTTGTGAAAATCTCAGATGTTAATTGTTTTTGAAGACTAAAAAACTGAAAGGGGTAAACAAATTAATTATTACGTCACATTAAGTTAGGGTGATGTTTAATAAATCATAACATTGTAACATTGTAACATGACTATATAAATGAGGTGTTTAGTACCAAATAGATAGTTAGTGCTACCTATAGATTCTATCGTTGTCTTTGCTACTTGGCAAACGTTTAATGATCCTACGAGTTTACAGAAGATTTTAAGAGTCATTTCCGTAATCAGTTGTTTTCAGGATTGTTTCATTGGAGTTTAAACTTATTTTGGTTGTAGAATTTAAACAAAAATTGCTGAGAGAACATTGATCTGTTTGGTTAAGAGGGCTCTCTCCGTCTCTCGTTTCATACAATCGTAGTTCCAATTTTATTTGAATATTAAGCAACCAAAGTACATGAAATTTTGCAGACATATTCTAGAAACTAATATTATAAAGGAGAAAGTTTGTATGTGTGTGTGTGTGTGTGTGTGTGTGTATGTTTGTTACTCCTTCATGCAAAAAGTACTGGACGGATTGGGCTGAAATTTAGAATGGAGATAGATTATACTCTGGATTAGCACATAGGCTACTTTTTATCCCGGAAAATCAAAGTGTTCCCACGGGAATTTTAATAAACCTACACCCACGCGAACGAAGTCGCAGGTATCAGCTAGTATTCAAATGAAATTGGAACTACGATTGTATGAAACGAGTGACGGAGAGAGCCCTGTTAAATAATATATTTTTATGAAGTTTGCCTAAACACCTACTTAGTTGACATTTTAAATTAAATAAAATGGTACATTTCAGCATGGTCACTGAATTAGAACACACCTTTGCTTTGCCAAATCTTTGTCAATTAATCAAAATGTTTTGGTGATAACGAGCATGCATGGAGATAATCAACTAAATAAATACACGAGGTACTTTGTCGTGAAGCACAAACTAAACATGAAGCTCCTGGTGGTACTCTTCGCTACGGTGGCATGTTAGTATTGATTTGTATTTTCATTTACATTTTTATTCAGAACTTTACATTTATATTACATAACTAACTATTGTGTAAATTACATAATTAATATATTGCTCTAATAGCACCTTACGTCACAGAATAGAATCCCATATATTTTTATTCAAATAAACTTTTACAAGTGCTTTTGAATCGTCAAAATAATTTACCACTGGTTCAGAATGCCATTCCTGCCGAAAAGAATCAGCAAGAAACTTTCATTCTCACCACCTGGATGCTTGGCTTTCTTCCGCTCTGGGTTTTCAAGGTCTTAAACGCAATCACCAATTTGTACTTGCAAATTGCGAAACCAACTTCTAGCTAAGCTTCTGTGTTCCCACAAAAATACAGTATGCGGCTACTTAAGGGGCCCTTAAATTTCTTAAAAGCCGGAAGAGCATTGGTGTTTCCTGCAGATGTTATAATAATCACGAGAGTCAAGCGATTACCTGATTCAACCACTCAACTTCGCGTACTAACACTACAGGGCCTGGGTTCCATATCCTAGAATCGCGAGGGCTAAGATCTGCTATGATAGACTGCCAATGAACTCCTCTTTAATAATGCAGCAGGAGTACTAGCCACAAAAACCGTGACGGTGAACACTCTATAAAACGATAGGTTAATAAAAATACTATTTACTTGTTTTCAGTATGTGCTGGTACTGCGCTTCCAGTAGTACCAGGGGATAACAGTCACTATGTTGAGGGTGTAAGCCGCTACATCTGGATGGATAATGGAGAAGGTACTCCTGAACTCGTTGATCTAGAAGAACCAGTGGACGAGCTGGCGCTTGCTGAAGCTAGAAACGGTGCTAACAACCAGTACTGGCTCTTTACCAGGTACGCTACCATATTCATTGTTTATTTAGAAAAAAATCTTCACTTCGGAGCAAATATCATAAAGTTATATATGAACACTAGTTAAAGTTAATAAGTTAGTCTAAGTATTACATGGACAGCCGTAAGAAGCTTGCAAACGATATGGTTTGCAAGTACCTTATTACTATTTTATCTTTTACATTTTAAAAAATCATCAGGACGCGCTCCCAGATGTGTAACTTTTAATATGAGTACGAATAAGTACGACCACGTTTTTACTAACCAGATTTTTTGTCTAACATGACCTTAGAACATGACATAGGTATATACGAGTGCAATACATAATAATATGTATAAGTAAGCACAGAAGAATATTTATCGGAACCTTAATAAGACACTGATTTTTTTCTTTTTCCAGATGGAACCGCGTATCACCCCAAATTATACTGAACGGTAATGTGAATTCCTTGCGTAACTCCAACTACAATGGAGCTAGAGCACTCAAAGTGATAGTCCACGGATGGAGAAATAACGGAAATTCTCCAGTGAACACTTTGATCAGAAACGCATTCTTGGATCAAGGGGATCACAATGTAATTGTCGTCGACTGGCGCGCTCTTGCCGACCAATCTTACAATAATGCAGTTCGTGGGGTCGTTGATGTTGGACGTCATGTTGCAAACTTCGTACAATGGCTCATCAATACTGGTGGTGGCAACTGGAACCGTGTTCACCTGGTTGGCCACAGTTTGGGCGCTCACATTGTCGGTAATGCTGGCCGTTTAGCTCCTGGTACTCCAGTCCGTGTCACAGGTAATATAATAAAGAGTGAATTACGCCCAAAATATAAAATCAAAGTACGATTTTGTAAGTTCTGCTAATTATTATCCAATAATATTTTAGGTCTGGATCCCGCTGGTCCTCAATGGGGAAACAATAGGGATGCTCTAAACCGCAACTCCGGAACTTACGTCGAGGCCATTCACACAGACGGCCGCGCAACCGGTATCATGGATCCCAGTGGCCACGCTGACTTCTACCCTAACGGTGGTAGGGCGCCTCAGCCTGGATGTGGAATCAGTAACTCTTGTGCGCACGGTCGCGCCTTTGAGTTCTATGCTTCAACTATAACAAGAAACCACTTGATTGGTAGACAATGTAGAAACTTACATGAAGCTGAACTGAGCAGCTGTACCGGGGTACAGCTTCGCATGGGTAACGCCGATTTAGGCAAACGAGGGTACGTTTCAATTTTCTCAAAAATAAGTATTTTTTATAGGTTCAATTATTATATTTCCCGTCAAATTCTTCTTGTAGGAAAACTGTTGTGTCAACTAAAACATGCGTAGCGAAAAAATAGAGAATTTGTCACAAATTGGTCAAAAATAGAAAATTTTGGGCGATGAAAATTCTTCAAATATACCTAACTGTAAAATAAAAAATTGCGGTTGCATTTGCAGTCTTAAGACTTTTTAAATTTTTAGTAGCAATTTTACATTGCTCACATTGCTCTATTACATACACAGGCAATTTCAAATAAAAAGTCAATAAACGTATGTCTGGGCCCTGCCTGGGGTTATATTCCAGAAACAGAAATGGAGAATGTTTCAAAGATTGTATTCTCTATCATAGAGTAACTGTACCAGTAGCTAGAGATGAACCACTGACTATAGAAGAACATTCAAAATATTATTCTTATTCGTATTCTTCCTATTATTGAAGTAAAAACTACTAAACCACCGCTTCCTCTACATTAAAATTTTTCTTTTTCTTTACAAAGTATTCGTTTTCAGCAATGGACTGTTTGGCCTGAGAACTGGAAACGCCTGGCCTTTCTAAAGGACAAATAACTACTTCATTGTCTACGCTACAAGGACTAGGACGAAATGATTATGTTAATTAAGAGATCCTGATCTATAATAGTAACTGTTACTCATATTTTAGATTTAACGACAAAGACATGCCAAAACCAATGCCACAATATAGTACGCGACAGGTTGAGATTGTTTGCGCGGGGTAATGCGGGTGTGCTAAGCGTCTCCCTACGTCATACTCCGATTGCCATCTCAACCTGTCGCGCGTCACATAGGTAACACCTCCGTATCTGGAATATTCCAGCAATTTATATGTAGATGACGCCTTAAATTCCAATGATAGCGGTGAAATAAACTTGCTGGGTCTGGGGATTGGAATAATGTGAACTGGTATTAATTTATTTATGTAAACAAATAAAGCTCGATAAAAATTGAAACCAAATTGTATTTATTCATTAACGCAACCTTTAACACTCTTTGTGACGCTTATGGAACATACTCGTAGACCTTCCCAAGAGTCCGACAGAACTCTCCACGGCAGCCGATCTCAATGGACTTACCCAACTACTCGGGAGATATTTAGTGCCTAAGTGGATGTACCCTCTTTATTACCTCTCACAGCTCGTTAAGACGGCAGTGTAATACAACCGGAGGGAGATCAGTTGCAGCTACTGAGAATTTCTTGTAGGGAAACCCCAATAAAAAAATGTTTAGTCTGACAACCTGAAACTCGAATTTGGGAACCGCTGCCGCTGCATGAACTGCTGCTGAATAATTATAGCCATTAAACCAACCAGGTTACGTGCTAACCATCGATGGTACTTACTAACGAATCGAGGGTGCGCACCTGTAGTCATTTCAACTAGCTAATTTTTTCCTGGGTTCTTTCATGATCTTGGTATATCATGAATTAAGTTATAAGCGATTTCGTCAAAAATATTTGCGTTATTGTACTACTTTACCGTTTTGAAGATTCGTCTTTGAAGTGAAAGAAAAAAAACTTTTTATTTTTTGTAGCAAATATATACAAGTAACGAAATAATTTAAACAGGCCCGGATCATTAATTAGCTGGATGCTAGGATTAGCTTATCAAATTATAAAGCTGAAGAAAAAGATAGAAATAATCCATAAGATATCACGATTAGATACCTTTAATTTAGGTGTACTTAGTTTATTATATTATTGTACAAAAATTTGAAATAGTTGGACAAAATCGCATCAGCGTTTGACAAAACTAAAGAAACATTTTAATATAATAAATATTTATTATGAAGATTACACTCATTTTAATTGTTTTTACGGATTGTTAGTGTTTTGTATTTTTTTTATATTTATTTCTGATTCACGCTTGATTAACTATTGTTTTATAGTTATAATTACATACCTAGTTATGTATTCACATAAGTATTAAAATATGAATTTTATTTACTTTATATCCTAAAGAGCACCGAGTCCATTTCATCCGATTTTTCCATTTTCTAATGATAAGAATTTTACAATAATTGTTTAATTTTTCAGTATTTTACGGTAAGGTGATTCCAACGCCTGTAGAATATAATACTGGAAATTATGATCTTCAGATCCCTGAATATATCTCTGAGACAATAGACCAGGAAAACAGTATAAATATAAATAAAAATGAAACGATTGTTGGCACAGATGAGATGATAGTAAATGAATATTGGCTGTTTACCAGGTTTGTTCTCCTTCTTTGTTTTTAATTCTTTATACGTAACATTGTTTTAAGAGTACTTTTACACCAAAATTACCAACTGTGTACCAAATAATATGCACACCGAAAGAAATCAACATCACACATCAAGCAAAACCATTAGCTACACGAAATGTTCGTCTAATATCTGAATGCATACCTAATGAAGTCGGGGCAGCCAGGTTTTGTTCTAGGCCACATAAGTAATTTGGCGCGCAATTAATATTTTTGGTGCACAATTAGTATTTTGGTGCACATTAGAAAAATATTGTCTGGTTTTGATTTTCTTTTTTACCTGACTACGGCAAAGCCAAAAGGAATGGTTATCATTTTAGTATGTATTTAATTATAAGCTTTTATTTAAGGAAAAACCCGACGACACCTCAAATTATTATCAACGGAGATGCCAGTTCTATTTTGAATTCTAACTACGATGCCAGCAAACCACTAAAAGTTTTAGGACATGGATGGAATAGGTATGGTCATGCCCGATCGAACACGATGGTAACATCGGCGTATTTGGCAACATCTGATGTCAACATTATTGTTCTTGACTGGAGAGTTGCTGCTAGTGGTGACTATACTAGTGCAGCTTTAAGGGTTCCCGCGACTGGACGGGCTCTGGGCAACTTCTTACAATGGTTCCTTAGTCACGGTGGCGGAAACTGGAATAACCTTCACCTAATTGGCTACAGTTTAGGTGCTCATATGATGGGAACCGCTGGACGTGTTCTTGGAGGTCGTCCTATAAGAGTTACTGGTTAGTTAGTATGTTTGACCACAATCCATCCATCCATACTATCCATACTTAGTATTATTATAAATGCGAAAGTGTATCTGTCTGTCTGTCTGTCTGCTAGCTTTCCACGTCTCAGCAGTGATCGATTTTGATGAAAGGTACAGAGTTAGCTTACATCCTGGGGACGGACTTAGGTTACTTTTGATCCCGGAAAATTAAAGAGTTCCCATGGAATTCTTAAAAGCTCATAAGTTTAACCGATTTATACGAAATTTGGTACAGAGGTAACTTTCGTTCCGGAAATTGACATAGGCAACTTTTTATCCCGGAAAATTAAATAGTTCCCGCGGGATTTAAAAAACTAAATCCAAGCAGACGAAGTCGCGGCTTCCTTTTGTTAAGCATCACGAAGAGATAATCGAGTTGAGTCGACAGACTGAACTCTATTGCATATTTTAGCACTTTATTTTGATAAATTATAGTAATATTTAATGTTAATTAATTTCACCTAAATTAATAAATTATACTTGACGTTTTTCCAATACCATTATTTTAATGCTTCTACGGTACGATCTTACTGATTAGTTTTTAACATTCTTATTCTTACACCTTAGGTTTAGACCCCGCGGGCCCATTTTGGAGTGGTCATTCCCACGGCCTAAATACTGCAGCTGGTCAATACGTGGAAGTCATACACACCAATATAATGGTCCGTGGGATAACAGAACCTATAGGTCACTCGGACTTTTATCCTAATGGTGGACGATCTCAGCCGGGCTGTGGCACCGACAGCACATGTAGCCATGCCCGGTCTTACGAATTCTTCGCTTCAAGTGTCCGCACAGATCATTTCAACGCAAGGCGATGCTCCGGGCTCTTGCAAGCTATTCAGAACATGTGCGATGGCAGCGAGTTAAATATGGGAAACGGAAGGTTGGACAAAAACGGGTAAATTTTTAAATCTAAAATTAAAACAAACTGCTTTAATTGTAGTTCTTTATCTTGATGAACTCTACAGCACCGTGATAGTGATTAAATGATTAAGACGTCCGCCTATATTATTAATTATATTATTAATGGATCAATTATTATTAAGAAGGGTCTCTCCGTCACTCGCTCCATACAAACGTAGTTCATCTCTCATTGGAATACTAACCAATCATACTCAATGAAATTTTGTAGAAACGTTCCGGGAACTAATATGTTGTACCTTGTGGTTTTCCAGATTTCCGTTAAAATATTCGGTTTCAAAGTTACACGGTCTTAAAAATTCACATACAAATCTTTGAGCCCCTCTAATTTTAAAACTACATATTTTTAGAAAAATCTAAAACATCAAGGGCCAATATTAGTTTCTAGAATATGTCTGCCAAAATTTCATGGACTTTGGTTGCTTGATATTCAAATGAAATTGGGGCTACGATTGTATGGCGTAAGTGACGGAGAGAGCCCTGTTAATGCGCGTTCCATCCTAAATCACGTAGGTACTATGTCTAATTTTAAATAGCTCCACCTACCTGTTTGTAAAAATACGAGACCTTTTTCATTTTCTTTGCAGAAGAGGAATTTATGCATTGTCTACAGGTAGCAGTTGGCCGTTTTAGAAAAATTGAAGATAAATAAACTGTTTTCAAACGATATTTGTGTACCAAAAACCTACCTTGAAGTCCAAAGATGAAAAAAAATCCGAATTTCTTATTGAATTGAGAAAAATAAATATATTTTTTTAAATTGTCATGTCTCATTTATTTAGAATTCAGAATATTTACCTAAATATTCTACCTAATACCTAAATATATATTGCAAAAAGTGCATTTATCCACTGAATGATATTTTACAAGCTGTCCCTCCCAGTTTCCACTCGGACGGAATAAGTAAGTACTTATTTATAAATCAACAAGCCCGCTGAAACGAGCCAAACCAAAAGACGGGATTCTTTATTATGGGCAAAGACTTATTATTATTACGGGTATCTAAAGCTAAATCTCAAGTTTCTAAACAAACTGATTTAATAACTACAAAATGAGATACGATATGTCGTCAGTCTGTATAATCTTCAATGTAGATTGGAAGGTAGGTATTATGCTTCTAAACTTCTATTTTACCTAGATATCATTTTCTTGATTTCTTGAAAAAAAGAGCCAAAAATGAGAACCATCCCCTTTTTGGGAGTCCGTTCAAAGATAGATTCCTACTGTGGAATTACAGTTTCTAGTTCTTTTCATTCATCCTCAAACGATAAAACATAAAAATCAAAAGCTAAGTAGGTATGTATTTAATGTTAAGTAGGTAGAAAAACTTTTTTATAGAAACTAAATTACCTACATTACTGAGTATGAATCTCCTCTCAGAATTACAAAGGCCATAGTCCACCAAGCTGGCTAAGTGCGGATTGGCCGGTTACGCATTTTTTAGAACATTATGGAGAACTCTTAGGCATACCTACAGGCTTAGTCAGAACGTTTTAGCGTTCCGGTACGATGCCGTGTAGAAACCGTGTAGAAAAGGAGTATGGTAGGAGTAATGAAAACTGCCATACCCCTACCAGATAGACTGCATCATCACTTACCACCAGGTGAGATTACAGTCAAGGGCTAACTTACATCTGAATAAAAAAACGATTTCCTTCGCCATTAAAGCAAGATGACTCTGAAAAGTTAGAGGTGAGTGTCCGGGACCTAAATCCGAACCCCCAGAATAGGAGGCTAACGTCTTAATAATAATAATAAGAAGGACTCTCTAAGGACTAAATAATTGACCAGCATCAATAAGTAGGTACATAATCAATAGTAGGTACTGAAAATGGAGCCTAAGAAAATTGTACCACGTCCGGGACACACAGATCGGAAAATGTATGAGGTCACATCAGAGCGTGCCATGTCTGAGTCTTCCGAACCTCGTCCGTGTTACTTTTCATCAGTGTGGATCGTCTGCGCGTCGGATGTGCCTCGAACGTCCCACGGGTCGGACCCGGCACGGTCTAGCATAAATCATACCTAATTATGGAATGACGAGAATAAACTATTCACCAAATTGCAGCGTGATGGTTTTCCAACGGGCAAGATACCTATTGCAAGATTAGTAGTCATTTGCGTCAATTAAGATGTTATCTTGAGATTTACTATTTATCAGACGAAAAATATCAACATTTAAATTGATGCAATTTTTATCGTTTGTTGTCATAATTATGGATTATTGCAATAATTAATCTGATTATTTATTGCACATGTCGCATACCAATCGTGTCAACCATATTTTAAGCCGGAAAACGAAATAGGTACCTACCAAGGTATAATGTCCTCGTGTCGTGTTGTCACAGATCGACTTCACATTATATTTACTACGCAGTAGCTACGACAAACGATTTAGCGGTACGACGAACTGAAGAAACTAAAGGGGTATCGGTTTAATAAAAATGGCCATACCCCTTCCAGGTTGGACCGCTTCCATCTTAGACTGCATCATCACTTACCACCAGGTGAGATTGCAGTCCAGGACTAACTTGTATCCGAATAAAAAAAAAAGTTTAGAGAGACTCAGAATATGATAGAGAGTATATATGTATAATGATAATAAAGCAATCGTGTATATTAGTGGATTTGTCACGTACTTTTATCTTTAGCCTTTCTATCACATCCTCGGTTGAAAGGCAAATTAATTGTTGTTATACCTAAGTAATTTCATTTAGTAGAAGATGTGGCCTCATCTGCCTAGAGTACCTACCTCACCTTTGCGTATGCCTTAGCACCTAGGTAGTAATATGCATAATAACTAATTTACATAATGTTATAAGATATCTAAATTCAGATAAAAAATTAACGGTGAAAACGATATAATATAAATGTAACTTTAATAGTATAAAATAAAGATCAAAATAAGTTGATAAATCCATTGATATCGGAGTGGACAAATCCCAGTGTTGTAAAAACGCAAAATCCATGTAAAAATAAATCTAATCATATACTGACAGCGAATAACGATATAATTGATTGACTATTAAGTATACTTTTGATGAAAACTACGCTATATGTTTGTGACGTAGCCAGTAAAGCTGCGGCCACATCTGCGCGTCTAGAATGCAGGATGCGGAACGCGATGTGGTCGCGAATCATGTGTGCACACGGACCTCATTATAATTTACACTGCACAACAAAATGCTTTTTTTTTTTGTAATCCAGATGTTTTGACCCACTGAAAACAAATCTGAATTCATTTTCAAGCAAACTAAAACTGTACTGAAATGATTTCTATATAGGTACCATACCTACGAGAGAATTGTCCACTTCATGAAACGCCTAGGACTATTATGAAATAGTGGCATTCATGGTATAGCCTAGTACTGTTTCATTGTCAACATATTTTGCCGATTTGGCCACCTATGGTTGGGCATATGAAAACCGTAAAGTGGCCATAAAAGATTTTATAATATAAAGATTATCATTATGGCCCAGAACGAAATCGGAGCAATCTGACTCCACTCCTAGCCCTAGATTGTTTTGGAAATGGATGTGTCCTAATTACTTGGTCATATCACGAAAATAGCCGTGCGTTTAGTGGCCATATCTTACATGTTTTCTTTTTTTTTTTACCATTGATTACGCCAAAGCCCAAGGTATATCATGATGTTTGTAGACCATAGATAGTGTATTTCATGTAATATACCTACCACAATTTCACAAGATGATCGACTATTTCATGATATTATTCTATGATCTGACCACGACATAAATCTAGGTACATCATGCCATTCATTGTTTTGGTAGTTTGGATTAAAAGCAAGCTATCTTATTATTTTCATAACGTGATATTCTAATTCGAGATAATAAATATCTGAGGCAATTATGTTGATAAAAACCTCAATAAAAACCATTTCTTCGTCATTACCATCAAAGCATCCCACCATGAAGCTATTAGTCATTTTGCTTGCCCTAGTAGGCTGTTAGTATAATAGTCCCTTGATTTTTTTTATTTTAGTATTAACCTCCTCCGTAAATATTTCTTTTAATTATTTTCAGTGTCTGCCGGTAGTGCTTTACCTGTTATACCAGGGGATAATAGCCACTATGTAGAGGGAGAGAGTCGCTACATTTGGATGCCTGATGGAGATGGTGTACCACATCTTGTAGATCTTGAGGCTCCAGTAGACGAAGAATTATTGTTCCAAGCCAGAAATGGCGCTAACAATGCCTACTGGCTGTTCACAAGGTGAGACCTTCTTATGCATTCCATTGTCGAAATTGATACTTAGACCCGATTTTACCATACTCTGTTAATTTTATTAACATCCTGTCAAATGGTTTAACAGACTGTTAATGGAAATGTGCAATGGATGACCATATTAATTAATTTATACATATATGTACTTAAGATATTTTTCCGTATCCGTCTACGGGTTGCAAGCTATTTATGCGCCCTTAGTCAGGAGGTAATAATAGTCCTCAAGTACATCGTTGGAACAACGTGGTAGAATACTAGCTAATTATTATGCTATCTACCGGATTCAAAAATAAAAGTGAAAGAATAAAGGATAACAGACACGCTCTCACATTATATTGGTGTGTATTTGACATAATATTATAAATGTAACCAATTTATGTTTGCAGACAAAACCCCACTAGCCGCCAAATACTCGTGAACGGTAACGCAAACTCCATCCGTAACTCACACTATAGAGGAAACCGACCAACAAAAGTTATTGCACATGGATGGAACAGCGGAGGAAATTCCAATTTAAATCCCGCTATCACAGCTGCATTCCTTCAAAATGCAGACGTCAACGTCATCGTTCTTGACTGGAACAGGGCTGCTAGTGGGACGTACACCTTGTCCGTCCGTGCGGTTCCAGATGTGGGCAGACATCTAGCTAATTTCCTTCAGTTTCTGTTCAGTACCGCTGGCGGGAACTGGAACAATCTCCACTTGGTTGGACACAGTCTGGGAGCTCACGTTGTCGGCAATGCGGGCCGTTTTGCCCCTGCTCGTCCTGTTCGTATAACTGGTAAGATTTTAAAAAACTCGCGACTTTGACCACGACTCTTTGATTTTCCATGAGCATCTTTTGCCATGCATTAAAATGAATATCAATTAAATTGATAAAGAATTTATACTTGCAAGAATATTTTTACAATCAAAACTTTTTGGAACCTGTGTGTTTTCTTTCCATTATGATAAAGACGGGTATTTTATTGATTAAACTCTTTCAGGCATGGATCCTGCAGGACCACAATGGGGTGGTAATTCAAATGCCTTAAACAGCAACTCTGGTGTATACGTCGAGTCCATCCACACCGACGGTGGTCTTCTAGGCATCATGGACCCTATTTCTGATGCTGACTTCTACCCCAACGGTGGCAGGAACACTCAGCCCGGTTGCTCGCACAGTGCTTGCTCACACAGCCGCGCACACGAACTTTTCGCATCCAGTGTTAGAACAAACCATTTCGTCGGTAGACGCTGCAATAATCTCCAGCAAGCTCGCGATGTTCAGTGCAGTGGCGCTACACTGAATATGGGCAACGCTCTGCTGAACAAACGAGGGTATGTTTCACAAACCTAAAATTCTAATTGAATTAATAGTACCTAAGTAGCTATTTCGAAAGGAGTACGCGCGTAGAACGCGCATCAATTTAAATATATATTTTCTAACTCATATTATATTCAATGTTCTCTGAAAAAACTGAATATTTCAGAAGTATCTTCTGTACTGTACTTACTTACTACTTGTATTTAGGAAGCAAAGGTGCATTCTAATCAACAGGTGAATCATAATTAATTCTTGGAATTAATTACCACTCCAACACCCATGGACATCTGTAGACTGCATGCAGCACTAGATACCTAAATATAGTACCTATTACATAATTTTGATGAACACCCTAAATGCGTCCACCCTATGTATAAACAAAAATAATTTTGAATGATTTTACATGTCTGTTATTGTTTTTCACAGGTCTGGTCTTTATGGACTACAAACTGGATCAAGATGGCCATACTAAAATTAACTACTTACTAGTGCATTTTTTTATATTTGTTTCGATGTTATAGCTTAATTAATTATTACTATTAATTTATATAATATAATTTATATTATTTACCTATTAATTTATTGTTAAAGGTGGTAAAAGCGCCCAGTTTTATTGTGTAGCTTTACAACTTTTTTTTAAATAAACTATATAAAAATAATAATTAATTATTATTTGTTACAACTATTTAGGATTAAGAACTACCCACAATACCTACTAAACTTATATTATATTAAAGTAACTATTATAATATAATATCTCTATCATTCATCTATCTCTGTGCACGAATTCGTCAAGCTGTTCAGCATTTAAAAAATAAAAAAAAAACCGACTTCAAAAACCACAAATACTTACTAAAAAATAAAACAAAAAGGAATTTTTTTTTTCTACAAGTAATGTATGTGTGAAGTCGGGCGAGCTTCACACTTAGATGTCTAGTTTATTTTATTTTAATTATTTACAAAAAATATTTTTTACTTTTTAGTGTTTGTGGTTTTTTAAGTCGGTTAAAAAAACCGACCTCAAAAAGGAGGAGTTTCGAATTGAGAACCTCCTTCTTTTTGAAGTCGGTAAAAAAGCCGTGAAAAAGGCACAGACAGAGCGACAAATTTTTACTAATAAATTATTATCTACAATATCTCATTAACAAAAGATTATGTACTTATATCGGAAATTCCTGTTCTGACATTTTTGGATTTGAAATGAATCACGTAAAAATTAATTAATTTGATAAATTGAAGAGATAATAGTTTGATATGTGATATAAATGCACAATTTCATTTTTTCACGGTCATTCAAGGCATTTTAACATGAAGATTGTCGTGCTTTTCTTCACTTCTGTGGCATGTTAGTATTTTCTTAATCTTGGTTTCAATGAATACAATAGGTAGTGTGCAGCTTTTTGCTACTTAAGTTTTTTCTAATTTTTCTTTGAAAATGCTATAATAAAACCTAAGCGAATTAAAACTTAGTCTAAACTAGCTATAAATACAAGTCATGCCCGCGTGGAATGGTGCATAATATAATACTGTCTGCTTTTCTGTCCTGAATAGCCAGGCTTATATTTGCGCTAAATATTAGCCTCTGCCACTAGATCCCCTAATGTAAGTTTTCAAATTAATCATACCACGAGATAACGAAGTTACGTTGTTATAATTTTCTCTCACCGAATTTCAGCCATGGCAGTCAGTTTCGACAGAAACTGCCAACTAAGCCGAAGATATACTTAGTGCATAAGTGTCTGCGGAAACATAGGTGTGCATCTCATTGTCTAAAATCCTAGTTACTTGGCATTTCTGTCTAGTCTGGAGTTAAGTTTTACCTTCACAGTTCACACGCGTATCGGGACGATCTCTATTTTAGAGGTGTCAAATATGGTTAGATTCCTATCACACTAATATTATAAAGGCGAAAGTTTGTATGTGTGTGTGTGTGTGTGTGTGTGTGTGTGTGTGTGTGTGTGTATGTTTGTTACTCCTTCACGCAAAAACTACTAGACGGATTTGGCTGAAATTTGGAATGGAGATAGATAATATCCTGGATTAGCACATAGGCTACTTTTTATCCCGGAAAATCAAAGAGTTCCCACGGGATTTCGAAAAACCTAAAACCACGCGGGCGAAGTCGCGGGGATCGGCTAGTATCATAATATTAATGTTTGTTACAGAAAAATATTGAATATTTTTTACGTTAAAATATATTAACTATCAAAAAAAAAAGCCGCAAGCAGAAACTTGCATGCAAACGATTTTTAACCTTATTGACATATTTCAGAAAACCACATATTAGCACTCTATGAATGATACTGAGCAAGAATATGACAAAATAACAACTTTCTCGTTACCGTCAATAAGGTCGAGAATCGCTTGCACCTGTTTTTCTGTTGCTTTCACCCCTAGCGAACCATTATACAGATTACCACCTTAAAAGCGACGTCTGGGAGGTGTCGGAGGAGGTTCTGTAGAAATATATTATATCACTTTAAAAAAACAAATAATTTTTATTTTTTTATTTTGTATTTTTATACTTAAATTATTTCTTTTCATTAATTTTTTTATAAGAATCATCAAAAAGAAGTGAGAACTCATCGCCGGCGCACTACTGAGCACGGGTCTCCATTTCAATAACACTCAAGTAATAAAAATAGTAGGTACCTAACACTATACTAGTACGTTGGTACTAGTATAGTGCTAGTATACAAATTTCAAAGGCACTTGTAAATCTTTACTTCAATAAGTACCTACAAGCTTCACAAAAATAAATAAAAGATTCTGTATTCCTTGTTAGCACCCTTCAGGTTCAGATACGAAACCCTAAAAAGCATGACAATAAAGAAATCCCGAAAGACGTATAGTATATGGTAATAATTTTACTCTAAATACCTAGGTACCTATCTATATCTACCTACCTATTTATGTAAAATTAAAAACAATTGGAATGATAAAGAAATGTCAAGAAGGTACAAAAAGTAGATAAGTTTACCCAGTTACCTATTTAAAAATCGTTTTAATAACGAGCTTTTATTTTAGCCTTCATCACGGCTAAAACTAATACAAAAAGCCAACAACCCAAGCTCCAAGCACGCCGGAGCTATAACAGACACTCGGTTCCTATGACTACCTCCCAGTTCCATCATGAGACCCTGGATATAATCACTATGCCCACCCGGTTCCATCATGAGACCACACAAATACACACATTTCCAAAAAGACCAATACAATTTACGTACCTAACCTATAATAACAAACGCGCGAAATGTATGAAGTAAGTAACCTAATCTGTGATAATATCAACTCCGATAACAAAATATGATATTATTTACATTCAGTATTACCCACAACCAAGTTCACAAATAAATAAATCTACTGTCCTGATTGAATAGCAAAATCTAAAGAATCTATTTGATAAGTAAAACTACCGAGGGGCAATATTCCAAACGAATAAAAAACTAACGCGTAGCGATTATCACGCATTTTATCGCGAATGAGTATGATATTCGTAACCATATTGATATCGTGTGACGTAGATCGGTAGATCTTTGGCAAACGCCTCTGAAATTTAAAAGCAATTCTAATAGAAAATGTATTGCTTTAAAAATTACTATATTTTGTATTAAATATGGGGTTTATTGAAAATATCTAATATCCTGAATATTTTTTTATATTGAATATGTATTATAGATAAATTATTTTTTGACACCACTACTCTATTTACGTCGATACTAAAATTGATATAAGGTCGTAACGTGTGGATCGTAGTATTTGAAACTAGCCGATGCCCGCGACTTCGCCCGCGTGGATTTAGGTTTTTTGAAATCCCGTGGGAACTCTTTAAATTTCCGGGATAAAAAGTAGCCTATGTGCTAATCCAGGATATTATCTATCTCCATTCCAAATTTCAGCCAAATCCGTCCAGTAGTTTTTGCGTGAAGGAGTAACAAACATACACACACACACACACACACACACACACACACACACACACACACACACAAACACATACAAACTTTCGCCTTTATAATATTAGTGTGAAGTGTGATTAATATACTCGAATAATACCTACTTTTCATTACATCCTCTAGAATATGATTGCAGACAAACTTTTAAAGTTACACTAGAGCCTGAAAGAATTTCCGTACTGTGCGTAAATCTGTCATTTATCGAAACCAGGCGAAACGGGGAAACGTCACGTTTCATCTCCTCATTTTCATTCGCTTATACATTTATGTCCATTATTTTTATTTGAACGACTTTTCTCACAACATTGTTTTAGTACATTTTAAGAGTGATGTATTTTTTAGTGTGCGCCGGAAATTCATTGGTGCCAAGGGATAACAGCCACTATGTAGAAGGCGAGAGCCGATATATATGGATGCCAGATGGTGATGGCACACTCCACCTAGTCGATCTACACGCCCCTGTAGACGAAGAATATCTTAACACCAGAAATGGTGCTAATAACGCATACTGGCTCTTCACACGGTAAATATAGTTTTTGATAACGTTAACGGTACAACAGCTGTTGCATTTCTAAGTATCTCGTTTAAAATACCTACGTCTTTAAAAAAATCACTAGCTGATGCCCGTGACTTCGACTTCGTAGATTTAGGTTTAATCCTGTGGAAATTCTGATTATCCGCGATAAATAGTAGCCTTTGTCACTTTCCAGGTCTTTAACTATAGGTTTTAACCTTGCAAAATTAGATTGATGCGTTACTCCGTTGCGACGTGATTGAAGGACGACCCAGCAAATCAATAGGCCAACAAACAAACAAACAAATACATTTTCACATTTATAATATGGGTAGTGATATCCATCAATCATCAACAATCCACAACCATCAAAACGAACAAAAACAATTTATGTTACGAACGCATCGATGATAACGAAGTAATCAACGTGCAATTTTGTTTTTGCAGGCAAAATCCAACTAATCGTGACATATTAGTGAACGGTAACGCAAACTCGATCCGTAACTCAAATTATAGAGGCAACCGACCGACCAAGGTTATTGTACATGGGTGGAGCAGCAGTGGAACATCTAGCTTAAATCCAATGATTACTTCTCAATTCCTGCACGCGGGAGACTTCAACGTGATTGTCGTAGACTGGAGCAGAGCTGCCAGTGGGGCGTACACCACGTCCGTCCGTGCAGTGCCTGATGTCGGCCGACATCTTGCCAGTTTCCTTACATTCCTATTTCAAACTGCTGGGGGTAACTGGAACAACCTTCATCTAGTTGGACACAGCTTGGGTGCTCACATAGTGGGTAATGCAGGCCGCGCTGCTCCCAGTCTCCCTGTTCGTGTTACTGGTAAGTCCTTAAGTAGATCTTTTTTACCACGAGCTTAGTCCCACTGGTAATTCAGTAGCAATGGGTGGGGCGCATAATATGACATAGTTTGAAGAACCGATAGACGCCAGAGTCGCAACCTTGTACTTACCTGAAACACATGAGAAGCCCGAAAGCCCAATGTTGACACACCACTAGGTGGGCAGAGGATATTAGTAGATGTAGTAGTAATCACAAAGAACTGCTAGCTACAAAGCCTTAATTACTGCTTACTTTTTTTAGGTATGGATCCCGCTGGTCCTCAGTGGGGTGGTAATGCTAACGCTTTAAATGCCCGCTCTGGTGTTTTTGTTGAATCAATCCACACTGATGGCGGCAGGCTTGGTATCATGGACCCTATTTCCGACGCTGATTTTTACCCCAATGGTGGCACAAACCCACAGCCTGGCTGCCGAACAAGTGACTGCTCGCACGGCCGTGCCTATGAGTTTTTCGCCTCCAGCGTTAGAACCAATCACTTAGTCGGTAGACGCTGTAATAATTTGCAACAGGCTCGAGACGTCCAATGCAGTGGTGCTGCACTAAACATGGGCAATATGATACTAGGAAAACGAGGGTGAGATATTTTCCAAAAGCAAACTTTGGACCAATTGAACGGACGAACGGACGGACGGACGGATAAGCGGATGGACGGACGGACGGGCGTATGGACTACGGACGGATGGACAGACAGACAGACAGTAGGAATGGAAAGTGAAAAACCTCGTAGGTTAAGCATGATTTTTGTTTTCAGAAACGGTCTATTTGGAATGAGAACTCAAGCTGCCTGGCCATTCTAACCTACCTACCTACATAAAATGCTTGGATTTTTTAAAATAAACCATATCAAAAAAATTATGTCTTACTATCCTTTAAAGTAAAATTTATCTCCTTTGGCGTCTAATGCCCTGAGGCAAAATGCGGGTTAATACGTAGAAGCGATTCACATATATTTTTTTAATAATAATGTAATCGAACAAAACTATTAAGTTACAAATATCGTGATAAAATATTGTGGTAGGTACCGATCGGTTTACAGATTGATTGACGGAATTTTGCGATAGATAGTTTTATACATCAGGCACCCAAGCAATTAAAGGTACATACAAATTACAATCGACAACATGAGGTATTATGTTAATTTCTTTATTTACATTAGCGGTACATTAATTGGACTAATAACACGAACTAGCTGGCCATTTTAATAGCTATAGTCCTGCAAGAATCAACTCAGAATTTAAATTGTACCTAGTTATACTAAATGCATTTATAAAAACGTCCACGTTGTCACCTCGATGTACTTTTTAAAATATCCATTTGATTCACCTGTAACAAAAAATATATGTATTATTAAGTAATTAGGGTAGGTAACCAAATAGTTATCCCCATTTTAAAAATCCGGAATGCCCATGTTTGAACACCATTCTATTTTTCCTTATTATTGATCTATATTATTATGTCCCTACGGACCCTACGTGATCTTTACTCCAAAACATTCTGTCTTCAAGGCCACGAAAGACTTATAGCCAGCCCTGCCACTTCAGCTTGCTAATAACCTGGGGGCTATTATCGGTCCCTTTAATTTTGCTACAACATAGCGACTAATGTAATTTTATTTTATTTATAATTATAGACTTAAAGAACAATGAACATAAATTACACCACATTTTGGTAGACGAAAGCACTAGATAAAAACTCAGGCCGGTCTTTATAGTTGCAGCCCAAATAGACCGTACTTAGTCTGTGCTAGGGCTGACTAACATCTCTCACTCACTGTGAAACTGATCTATGATTGAACTTAAAATGACAAATTCATAACCATTATACTATATTTCGAAAGACCTTAGGAAATGATAAGGTAACTAAAAGATTGTCAGGTAGTTTTTCTGCGTTAAAGCTATGAGATTACCTCATTCTTGGTTAGCACCCACGGCCTGAGAAATGGTGCGAAGAGCCTGTGATCATGCTGCCTCCGTGCTGTAGGCCTCAAGCTGACAAGACAGGCCACCACCATCGTCACCGTACACCCAAACGCAGTGAACCACAGATATGAGATCCGATACAAAAATGGCACTTCTCTAAAACACAGATGAAAAAATAGTTAAGTACTTACCTAATATTTTGATGCACGAGTACCTATAACCAGTTGGCCCCAGAGATGATTATGGTTCGCCCACGCATGGGCCCAATAGGTAGAGTTTATTTTGCAAGGCCATTCGAGTACAGTAATTTCATGGACGGTAGATTTGAATCGGTGGTAGAGTCACAGATGAGAAACTATTTTAGTTGTTCTAAATGAGTGCATTTACTTACTGAAAAAGGAGTCACTGTTGTTGTTAAAAAAACTTTTATTATGGGATCAACGCTTAACTCGTGAAAAAAACTGTTCTATAGAAAAATGACATTATCAGACGATAAAGTGGACCATGTGTTCACTATTAAACATATAAATAGTAAAAGGAAATAAATAATGAGCATTTTGAGTTAGCCTAATTACCTACCGTGTAAAATTCAATAAGTAGAAAAAAAATGTCGTAGATTAAGTGAAGAATTAAGTACTCCTACGACATAGATACATCAATCAACAATTAATTCTCTTAAAATTCTAAATATTTAGATTAAAAATTTATTTGTTTTTCCCTTATCTTGGTAAATAAAAAGCCGAACTTACACGTAGACAAAGCCGTGATAAAAAAACTGAAACGTAATTGATTGTGTGATTATTATTAATGAATGATCATTAAGTTAAGATTAGTTTTTTTACATAATCTAATATTTTGTGACTCGATAGATATCGCCTGTTGCTGATAATAATGATAAAATCGCAGGACAAAGAGGGGTGGAAAGAAGGAAGAAGTTATGGCTACGAAACTGGAATAAAAACAGTCGGGGAACTATTCCGCCTAGCCGCACAAGGAGAAGTTTAGAAAACTAATGCTGACCTTCAGTAATGGAGAGGCACGTGAAAAAGCTACTTTGGTACCTCATACAAATCGGTTAAGTAGATGGGTCTTTAGGAATCCCGCGGGATCTCTTTGATTTTCCGGGATAAAAAGTAGCCTATGTCCGTCCCCGGGATATAAGCTAACCCTGTACCAAACGTTAGAATCGGTTACACTGTCGGGCCGTGAAAAGGTAGCAGACAGACAGACAGACAGACAGATAGACAGACAGACAGATAGACAGACAGACAGACAGACACACTTTCGCATTTATAATATTTGTATGGAAATGGATGTATATGGATTTAATGAATAGCTAAGGCAGCTGGTAATCCAGAGGGGAAAAAGCGCCAGTGTCTTGGAAAATGTATCGAAATTGTGTATATTTTTTACATGATATACGTACAAATCAACCGGATCCTTTTCCGGGGGTGGTGCAAATGTGTAGGTGCAATTAAATGTAAATCGTTCTTTTTCCTCAAAAACAAGCTGACCCCTAGCTTGAGCCAGTTGTGATTGCGCCGCAACCCACCACGCTGACGTTAGACCCACTATACCACCACTCAGTGCACTCTGAAAAACATTTAGACACGAATTGAATAGGTACTATATAAGGAATCCTAAGCTAGTGACAGCTTAAGCCATGATCAAGCTTTAGTGGCAGTGAGCTGGGTCATGCTTGTCATAGGGGCGATGGCTGTTGCAGCGAAAGTATAAAGCTGAGATACTTTTTTTTTCTCTCTCGTCTGGCTTTACAAAGATTAGCCAATGTCAAGTTTGTCGTCATTTACAAGTTAGGGAAACTATATAAGAATGGACTTCGTCTGCGGCGCTCGCCGACACACGCGCGGCACCCCTTTAGAGTGCTTCCCAGTCAAACCTTCCATCACCAAAAACACCAGTAAAACACCAAACCCGGCCACTTTTAACAAAAAAAAAACACTCCAAAAAGGCAGAGCACGCGTGCCATTAAACACCAACACAGACGAAGTCCCGCTGAGATACTTAGATATGGAACATATTTGACTTAGCACAGACTTAAGTTTTAGGTTAAACAAGACAGATTTATACCAGTGATATAACGCTGTCTCGTTTTAACAGTGTCTCAAGCCCTAAATTTGAGACTGTATAGTGTATACTAGAAAGAGTAGCGTGAGGGGTCCAGCATCACCGTGTCCGTAAAAATCAAAAAGAACTTACGACACCATCGATGAAAGGCAAAAACAAGCCCATTAAAAATATTCCTGCAAGCGGTCCCATCGACGCAGATGAAAGGCTCATTGTTAATTGTAACACCGAACCGAGTTTTTCAACCACGAATACCAAGCCTAGAAACCAAAAAATATTATAACAGTACCTACTGGCTCAGTTTGGGTTAAAATAATACAAAATTATGCTGAGCATCACCTACCAACACAAATGCAGCCCAGAATAACAACTACAGCTCTCACAAGAAACTGTGTTTCTCTATGGCTTAGTTTTCGGAAAAATGGTTTCCAAAAGTCTTCCAATACAACCGCAGCCATGGAGTTCAGGCCAGTTGATAAAGAGCTAAAATAGGTAATAATAAATACATATATACTTATATAAATAATGTTAGATCAAAGCTAGCTTGATTCTTCACTCCATTCGAAAATTAGGAAGATTTATTTTGGTTTCGATTACCGATTTGTTACCGACCGTTAATTTTAAACGTTTTAAAGATACCTAACTAAGTAAAATTGTAATATTAAGTATCAAAAGTTTAAAAACTAATTAAATACAAGAAAATAACTGTGATATCAATTTGCTAGAAATGTTATAAATTTAATTCAAAGTCACTACTAAATAATTTAAAACTTGCCTTAAAGCAGCGCTAAACACCCCCGCTACAAAAATACCAGGCAAACCCTTCCACTCTCCAAGAACGTCCATCACTAATAGAGGCAGGACCTGATCCTTCGCCAATGCTAGCTTAGAGTTTAAAGGATCGCATTCATAATATCTGGCGTAGGCCAGAAGTCCACTATATCCACAAATCATTGCGATAACAAATACGCCGCATAGAAATCCCCATACTGCCCTGCAAGAAAAAAATAGGAAATCTAAGTTTCAGTCATCGATGGTTTCAGTACATTACATTGCAACAAAGCCAAAGTAGGTATAGGTAGCAACGCGACTTTTCTAAACAGTTTTTTAAAAACAAAGTAAATTGAACTTTATCTTCAGTACATAATATACAAATTTGAGACGCGTTTGTTTTAGGTTAGTTGAATATAATTAGGCATACCATATACTCACCGTATGGACGTTTTTAGTTCTGGCAATGCTAGAAAACGTTGCATCATGGATTGATTGACGGCAATACTTCCGACCCAGTAGAATGTTGATCCAATGGAGACAGACCAAATTGAGTGTCTCTCCGTCAGGTCAAAGCTAAAACTGAAGAAAAATAAAATGTAATAATTAAAATTTAGATTAAGGGTATTGCTTAAATTTTTAAATAATGACTCTCTAATGAATCTGAATTTTTTACCTTGGGAATTCAATTCTGGACGTTTTCCAATTTCTCCTAAAAACTTCTTCAACTCCACCCACAATTATAGTACCTTTGATTATTACTAAAATCATCGCACCAATCATAACTATTGTTTGAATGACATCAGTCCACACAACTGCTTTTAGACCGCCCTAAAAGTCACAAGTAATAAATTGATGGGGGAAACCAAAGGGAACTCCATTTTACATGTGGAGAGAAAGGAAAAATTATACACAAATTCAAGAACTAAAAGAATTATGGTAAAGGAGAGGGACGATAAGAACAACAAACAACCCTTCAATAAAAATGTCGATTACTTAGTAAAAAAAATAGGGTAAACTGTGAAGGAGGCCAAGACCTGCAAAGGGTTGTAGCGCCGAAAGAAGGGAAAGAGATAGAGTAGAGAATATTCTAAAGAAAATATACCACATACCACACAAGTATAAAATATGCACACGATACACACGATTGGTGAAACAATGTGTATATTGACACCAGTAACTGAAATAATACACAAGTTTACAATTTCGAATCATAAAACAATACCACTTTAATACTTATAAAACAAACCTTGATTAAAGGCTAACGCTGGTACATAAATGACGATAGGTAACCAAGCAATCTGGAATAAGATAAAATGAATAAAAAATCTTTTTTAAATTGATGACAGCTTAGCTTTAGTGGCCTGGTGAAATTCAAATTCAAATTCAAAATATTTTTATTCAATTAGACTTTTACAAGTTCTTTTGAATCGTCAAGAGCATCTACCACTGAAAATTAATGAATCATCATCACTAATGATGCAGTCCAATGGTAGAGGGCTAACCTGGTAGGGGTGTGTCAGTTAATTTAATTAGACACAAAAAGAGCTACTTATAACAATGAGAAAACGTTACCAAAAAGACGCTGAACAAAACAGATCCAAAAACTCTGGTCCGTTTATCGTATCGAAGCTCCAAGTACTGAAAGGTAAAAAGGGATGTTAGATACATTTAATTGTTTTATATGCTTAAAAGCCTTGCGCTTGACTACAATGGTGTCTGAAACCAAGCTTTGCCATCACTGGATGTTTAACAGGGCTCTCTCCGTCACTCGCTTCATACAATCGTAGTTCCAATTTCATTTGAATATTAAGCAACAAATGTCCATGAAATTTTGCAGACATATTCTAGAAACTAATATCTGTGTCTGTGGTGTATGTATGAAAATTTTTAAGACCGCGTAACTTTGAAACCGAATATTTTATCAGAAATCTGGAAAACCACAAACATAAATATTAGTTTCTAGAATATGTCTGCAAAATTTCATGGACTTTGGTTGCTTAATATTCAAATGAAATTGGAACTACGTTTGTATAAAGCGAGTGACGGAGTGACCCCTCTTAAACAAATTTTTAAATTGTTTTGATGTTGTTAAGTGCAAAGACACAAAACTGATATAAATTTTCACAGTTGTAACAATAAAATCTAGTTATAAGTTTTAAAAAATTGTTATAGCCTACCTCATATGCAGATGTTAGTTGCAATTCATGGAAAACGGGTATAAATGTGCGTGTGAACATTATGCACATAATCAAAGCTCCTATGAGGGTAAAAATGTAGGCAGTCCCGTATAAGTAAACCTCCGTCGGCATTCCTAATAATGAGATGCCTGAAATAAAACTAAAAAAACATTTTATACTTTGTTGGTTTTTAAGAGAGGTTTCCCTAGCGCGCTCCCTAGCGTAAAAATGTGTAGTTTTAAAGTTACAAGGGCTCAGAAACTTGAAAAAAAAATTTGGGCCCTTAAAACTACACTTTATTACAGAAATTGAGAAAACCACAGATATAGATGTTAATTTCTGAACATATCTCAAAATCTCATAGAGTTTATGAGAACCAAACTACGTTTGTTTGGAGCGTGCTACGAATGAACTTCTCTTATGTGGCGCAGGGTGGAGCAGAGACAAAGGAAATAAAGATAATAGAGAGGCTTTTTAAACGACTGCTGTGTGGAAAATCTTTCGTCAGGCACTTTTTATTAAACAGGGTAAGCAATATTTCAAACATGTAAGTATTTTAATTAACCCCCGACCCAAAAAGAGGGGTGTTATAAGTTTGACGTGTGTATCTGTATATCTATCTGTGGCATCGTAGCTCCTAAACCAAGGAACCGATTTTAATTTAGTTTTTTTTGTTTGAAAGCTTAGCTATAATCCAAGAAAATCGGTTCAGCCGTTTGAAAGTTATCAGCTCTTTTCTAGTTTTCTTATAGAGGTTTTTGTATCGGGGGTTTTTTTAATTTTAAGTTATAAGTAGGTATCTATTTAATCTGATAGGTTTGAATTTGTAAAATAGAATAGGTAGAATATTTATTCCACTAAAAATATTATAACAAATATAAAATCTTACCTAGCTACTAACGAAAAGCAGACCGGAACCAGTTTCATATTCCGCCCGCCCATCAAATATTCCTGGGCGGAATTCTGCTTCTTGACGAATCCAAAATAAATACCAATTCCCCCACATACTGCCAACATCACCACGAAAACCGAATAGTCTATCAATGAAAAATGTTGAAAGGATAACCTCGTTGAAGAAACATCTTCCATATCATTTTCTGACATGTTTTTTCACTTCTTATTTTGTATCCACAAAACGTCCTCTTACAGTTTTCTCAGTGTAAGAATAGATCAGTAAGTACATTGTGGTCAGTCTAATTGAACAATTGCCTCCCGCGATTTTCCTATCGGGCTATTTCGGTCTTTGTATTTTATTGATTGTATCCTGCACTATGAAACCTTAAACTTGGAAGAAGCGAAGTAACTACCTACTATCTACTTCTTTTTCATATACTTATACATATTTTTCTTCTCTAATTCCCGAAAAGTTATCAGTAGGTATTTAAATACTTATAACTAATTTATTATTAGCAAAGTGCAAACAGACTTTAAAAAAGGAGAAGGTATCAATCTGACGAATATTTTTGTTTTACGGCAGTGTTTCTAAAACTTTTCCAATTCTAAATGTAAATATTTATTTCCGTATTCATTTTTAATTCATTTGTTCTTTACATTTTTCATTCATTGAAATGTTGCGATGTTTGAACTGCACCGTAAATCGACGAATACAGACGTAGTGGAGTGGAGCCAAGTAGTTTTAATAACAGTTTAAACACGGCTTAATGTTTTTTCACATACGATGAAAATACTTTAGCAAAAAACGGAGGACACTCTAAACTCTAAGTGTTGTTTTGAAGAAAGACGTCTAATTGGCTCCGCAGGTAAGGTGTATACCTACCTACTAAATTCGTTATTATTATTCGATATTTAAATAAAAATCATTATTCCACAATTACTTAAATATTTAATTAGCTTAATAAATAATAATTTTACCTTAAGTATAAATAAAATAAATAATAGTATTCTCAACTTATTTCTTCGCTCTCCGATATCGGCTTCATGTTTATTGAGGAGGAATTCATTGGCAGGTTGTCCTGAAGATAGAAACAAGATAACTTAATTAGATAAGGCTAGCTTTAAGTTTTGTTGTAATATTTTAGATAACTGTAGACAGTAGAAACTATTGAAGATCAAGAACCTGTCGCACTTATGACCTTTTTCTATAAACACGCTACACACATCTAACGCATGTGCATAACCGTGCCACGAGAATATGATCATTAAGGTGCTACACGACTTACGCCCTTTGACTGTACATAAAAATTATTGCTAACAGGTAAATATAAATTGCAAATCTTCTCAAATCTAGGTACCTACTATCTTTTTACAATAAAATGTATTTTTATTTATATTGATGACTTTCATCGATTGATATAATGATTTAGAGTTTAAAGAAATATTTTAGACACTACACAAAACAAACTTTCCACCATATTTTGTTAATACAATCATGATAAAAGTTTCTTTGCACGGGTTCGTTTACGACTAAGCCAGAAAATAGAGATGTGTTGGTGAGATTCGTTCCCCGCTATGCCTGGCAAGTCGTTGTTAAAAAGGCAGCCTAAAAAAATACTTCCACAAGAGTTAAGCAGTCTACTCTACCTTATTACCATATGCTCTGATAAAGGGTTCATCCCTCGGATGTGGTGGTTCTCTGTACAGTCTCCTCATCTGTGGCGCTAACAGCTTGGGCGCGGGCGGCACGTAGGCTTTGCCGCACCATCTGTTCACTTTGGACACTAGAACTCCGACGAACATTGTCATTAGAGCTCCGGCGAAGGTGTACCACATGTAGGATACGTGCAAGACTGGATGCAGTTCAACACTGGAATTGATGAAATTACTTGGGTAACTGCAATTTGATTGGTCACCAAAGAAGAACATTATAATACGCATAATAAGCAGTGAGAGAATGAACAATTTGCGCTATTTAACAGTGTTATAGGAATTCTTTTTAGAAATATAGGTGTTTAGTAATTTCACACTCTTTTACCTCCGTTACCACACTAGATATCACAAGCATGTCACAAGACAGCAAAAAGCCGTGCGCGATGTAAGCACCTATAATTATGCGTCAATTGTCGTTTTTCATCCACGTTTCTAATACTAACCGCTAAGATGTTGAATCGTGTTTTATTGCGCAGGTATAACTTGAGTAACTATCTATAGGTAGGTACATATTCAAGGCAAGTGTGTGCCAAACTAGAACTTATCATCTCTTTTCATCAAGCATAATGGATAACCATCGCAAGCCTCTTCTCTCTTCATCTTACATAAAAAGTATGACCTATAATATTACAAATACCTTTCACTGGGAGTAATAACAATGTCAGCTTTCGTAAAATTGTACAGACATCCTTCAATGGTAAGATTTTTGTGTGGATGGACTATGAGGCCTCCAGCGATGGCCAGCTGAGCCGAGAGGCACCACCAAGCCATGAGTGCGAGACCAACGATGCCGCCGACCAGAGCACCCTAAAATAACATTGGTATAACTATATAATGATAAAAGGTATAGATAGAACTTGGATAAAATTATGGCGCAGTCTTGAATAAAAATGTTAGGAGTACAGTTTATGTCACCGTAAACTATAATCGTAACTTAGCTATAACCAAACCTGAATTTAAAAATCAAACGTAGGTAGGTACTAAATGAAAAATTAGATTAAAAAGAAGCCGGAGAAAATTTTCAGGAATACAAAGATAAGTAAAATAATACGAGGAGTTAATAGATACTTAGGTAAGTAATTTTTCTTCTTCAATTTTTTTATTATTGCGCTCGAAATAATAATAGTAGGTATAGGAAATAATAATAGCAGTGGTATTATGGATTTTTTTAATATAAAAACATTTTCAACACATTTAGGGTCTATCTCGGGTTAGAAATTAGAAAAGACTGATTTTAACCAAAAATGAAGTAGCATTGACTGTGGTATGCTTTCGAACTGGGAAAGCTTTTTCTATCTTAACTGGTTCTGTGTTTTCTGTAAGGCATGCCCAGATAATAAATAGACTAATAAGAGTCCAGTAAAGTAATGAAAAAACTAGATACCGTTGAATCCACCCATGGCATTAAAATCCCCATTGAAAAAACACCCAATTGCGGTCCCATTGTCATAGCTTCCAACGTCATAGTTAATTGCAAAATAGTTCCCATCTTCTCAATAACGAATACAAGACCTGAAATCATTACTTGTGTAATAAATGATAAGTAAGTATAGGAAAACTCCTATGACAAATAATTAATTATATATGTATAGATCTTAATTATAGATGCTATAGATGTCAGACCAAACTCTAGGACCTAGAAAACTGACATTTTGAACAGAGCCCTTTATGTTGTAGTTTCCATGGGATCGAAGCTGAGGGCGGACGATAATAATTGTGATGTTACAAGAAACTGTAAATATGACTGCCAGCTGTTGTAGTCGCGCACCTCAGCATACCTATTATTCCTTGCATATTGATGGAGCTTTAGCAGATCCTATTGCTGTTGAGAGTCTTTACTCATACGTACGCGATCATCTTTGGAAATACCAGAAACATCTCAATAAGGTTATAGGATACCTACTATATACGAATACAAATCAAATATTAGAAACAATTGCGGTAAGAGTTAACAAAGAGTAATACAAACTTAAAAATTTACTGAAGAAAGAAGAATTAATCAACATAGCTATAAGTAGAGTATAATTACCTAAACTAAGCGCTCCCAAAAATATAACAACTGATTTTAAAAGCCAGTTTGTCTGTCTGTCTGTCAGTCGTCTCTTGTAGAATGGCTTGTAGAAATCCTCCAAAACTACCGCTGACATGGAATTGAGACTCGTTGATAGAGAGCTGAAAAAGACTCTTGAGTAAAATATTATATACGTACCTACCTGCCACCACCACTTTGAGCTTTATAGTAAAGCCTAAAGTGCATCTTACTAAACACGATAAAGTTCAGAAACGAAAAATAGGTACTCTTCAAATACTTTTAAAATATAAACTAAACTAATGAAATAAAAGTGGTGGGAGCCACAGAAAATCTGTTCGTTTTTTTACATCCACATTTCACAGTCTAATATTAATATTAAGTATAAATATGAAAGTTTACATATCCGTCTGTTACTTTTCACATAAAATTGTATCCCGGAGTCGGACACGGCTACTGTTAATTATTCCGGAAAATCAAAGGGTTCCAATGGATTTTTTTAAACCTACGATTGAAGTCGCGGATAACATAATCTAGTAGAATAATTATATAATAAAGAATTATTAATTACTACGCGAAGTAAGTCGGGAGGCAAGCTCGAAAATAGATAGAGATGTACAATGTAACCGTGTAAGAATTAGGATAGTGGGCATGTGATGAAATTCAAACGCTTGATTAGATTGAATACCTATTCCTTTGAGTACCTCAGAGCTGCACTAAAAATGCCAGCTATAAACACCCCTGGCAGACCAGGTATGCCACCCAGAACATCCATAACTAGTAACGGCAGCAATTGATCTTTGGCTTTTGCGAGCTGAAAATGAATTTTAAACTTAACGAAGTATTCAATATTTTAAAAATAACATATACTTTTTTTAAGTTTAAGTACCGTCATACCCTTGTCTGTAATGGATCGCAGTCATAAAAACGTGCATAGATGAGAAGTCCACAATACAAACAGAAACAGTAAAGTATTGATATCCCAATGCAGAACAAAAATACTGCCCTGAAAAATTGAGTAGATTAAGAGTAGATAATATAAAACATAAGTGAGAAAACATAGACATAATCGTATCAGTAACCCACCATTTTGCCCCTTTCAATGTGGGTAAGGCTAAGTAACGCTGTACCATGGTTTGATTGACTGAATTCGCTTGTAACCAATAAACCAGACCTCCGAATATCAAATTCCAGATTGTATGCCGCGCTGTAGGTCTGGGATCCCAACTAAGAACATAAAAAAATTATATGAGTAGGGATCACTAAAAATTTTACAGTTATATAAATATATAAAAAAGTTGAATACCTTCTAAGGATTTTACTATCCTTTCACGATTATTTGACAGTAAAATACCATTTTTGGTCCAACTTCTTTTATAAGCTAAAATGTTTTATAGAGATTCCCTTTGTAATATAGCCAAGGACTATAAAAGTCGGACTTATAAGGTCGGATTTTTCGAAATTCCTATGGAGGCGAAGCGTCGCCGCTCAGGCAGTCGCTACTGACTAGAGTCGCTAGCCTACTGTCTCTGGCTAAAATATTTTGACATGTTTGTCGTGATAACTTACTTGGGAGCTTCGATTCTCCCGCTCTCCATATTTCGTTGCCATACCACTCCCAGACCACCAACGTTGAACGTCCCTTTAATAGCCACCAGTGCCATCGCGCCAACCATGGCTGATATTTGGATTACATCCGTCCAAACTACCGCTTGAAGACCACCCTGATAACATAGCCAATATCATTCGTTATGTCTTTCAGAAGAAATGATAAAGATTCAATCTGTTTCATATAATACGTACAGCGCTGGTGTAGAATATGCAAACTAAGCAAACGATTGGAGTAATAACGTGAATATCAACTCCAGTTACTGAAAAAAAAGATAAAAAGATACACATGATTTCCTTATCGAACAAAATATTGAAAGGATCACTTGTAAAAAACAATAAAATATGGGGTATTAATATTTAGGTACCTTGATTAAAAGCAAGTGCAGGAACATAGATAACGATTGGCAGCCAACATATCTGAAATAATTACAATTACAGTACTTACGACAGTTTTAGGAAACTACACCACAACTAAATCTTAAGAAACTGCAATCAGAACAGTTTTTTTATAGTAAAAATGCAGACTCACCAACGTAAAAGCAAATAGGATCGATCCAAACAATCGCACCCGATTGTCAAATCTCATCGATAAGTACTGGAAAATAAAATCATCCTGGTTTTTTTTGGTTTCGTGTACTTAGGTACTTTTGCATAATTGTTTTAAAATACAATAAATATAATCAGGGAAAGGCAATGTGCCTATTACCATAGCTATTGATTTTAATACGGAATACCTAACCCGTTATTATGAAAGAAAGTTGAAAACATTGAAGGAGGATTATTTTTGAATTTCTATTTTTGTAAGTTGTAACTATACCTCATAATTGGACGTAATCTTGAGCTCATGGAATACTGGAAGATAGACCTGCGTCATAACAATGGACATGAGAAATATGCCTCCCATTATGTAACCATATTGTGTTCCATACATATAAACTTCTGTTGGAGATCCGAGCAAAGTTATGCCTGATACGAAACTGAAATGGGGAAAGCAACTTTAAGCCATACACGTTATCAGCTACTGATTACTGATGACTGTGCAGGAAAAACAAAGTGTGAAGGGTTAAATAAATCTGCACAGTTTGCTACATCCACTCTCACTTTGCAATTGTGCATTGAGCAGTCTATCTCCTGAGGACGCTCGGTGAAACGTACGTTGAGCGTGTTCTAGAAGATTTGTTTCGAGTTGTGCATTGGTAGAGAGAATTATTTCCTTTTCCTACTTCGGGAACTGGACCCGAAGGGCTTTTGCTGTCCGTCCGTCCGTTCGTCTGTCTGTCAGCGGGCTGTATGTAATGAACCGCAATAGGTAGAGAGTTGATATTTCACAGAATGTGTTATTCTATTGCTGCTATAACAACAAGTAAGGTCAAGTGGGGTAAGAGAAACATACTTTACTGGTTTGTGAACATTTTGGCCTTCAGCTATCAAAATTATACATTTATTTCGATATTAATTGAAACAAATCTTCGCTTTTGAAATATACTAACATTTTTTTTGATACAGAACTAGATTGTTCGTATAATTACGGCACAATTTAGCAACAAAGCTAGGTCATAAAAATGTTCCTCTTACCCGAGATTTGGGGTAAGAGGAACACTCGATACTTTTAAGTAATAACTCGTGTTTTTAAGTGTTTATATAGCATGTATTTAATTTTTTTTTGAGTTAAGGGAATGAAAACCTTACCTCGTTTAAAATAAGGTCTTATTTAGGCTAACAGCATACAAAAACGAAATTTGGGGTAACAGGAACATATAGGTAAGGTCAGAGGTGCTAAACTTTTTCTGGTATTAAATGAACGTATTAAAAACTAGCTTTCCGCCCGCGACTT
Organism: Maniola jurtina; assembly: GCF_905333055.1. Classification (NCBI taxonomy): domain Eukaryota; kingdom Metazoa; phylum Arthropoda; class Insecta; order Lepidoptera; family Nymphalidae; genus Maniola; species Maniola jurtina. The sequence goes on from NC_060030.1 coordinate 11,563,474, forward strand.
CGTCCGCGTTTTGGTTATATCGCGCTTGGCACAATTTTTCAAAACATGAACCCCCTTTAGTGTCCCGTGATCGGTTAAAATGAAGCCTATGCCCCTAGCCCCGGGTGTCAAGCTACCTACCTTCCAAATTTCTTAAGATTGGTTCAGTGGTTTAGGCGTGGAAACGCAACAGACAGAAAGACAGACATACAGACAGACAGACAGACAGACAGACAAACAGACAGAAAGACAGACTTTCGCATTTATAATATTGGTCGGAATAGTTGGGATAGAAATGTATTCTAAAAACAGATATGGTTTTAGTAAATTTCTTTACTTAATTACAGTTTAAAAAATTAACTCGTAAGAAACAAAACAAACTTCTAACAATTTTGAACTTTTCTCACTTTGGCCTAAACGCGTAATTGTAAACAACAATGTATCACAACAAAAATACTGTCACAAACAATAACATTCGTAGTGAAACATAAACTATAACATAATGTTTTGAGGCTGCATAACCTGACAAAGCGCCTCTTTTAACGGCCCTAACTGCTTCTAATAGTTTTTCTTTCGGGTAAGAACTTCTATCGGTCTTTTTTTCGTAAGCTCGAGGCATTTTGCTTTTTCTGTAACAAATAAACAGTTAAACAAATCATGGCTATTTACGGAACGTGTTATACCGGCTGACTTTTTAAGTCCTGGCCAAAATTTGTAGGAAAATAAACCTTAACCTTTTGTATGAGACCAACTTTCGTACTCGAAAAAAAAAAATCTACTAAGTATTTCATACATTTTGGTCACAGCTGATCGATACTTTTGTATGGAACAGCTGACTTTTTATTTAGAAAAAGTTGTTCATATTCATAGGTAGGTTTATCCTACAAATCTTGGCCAGTACTTAAAAGTCAGCCGGTATTTTAGTGGATTTTAAAAATGTTTGTTACCCCCTGAAACCGGGAAAGAGGAACATATGTTTCTCTTAACCTAGTACAGCCGTTCCTCTTTCCCAGCTTGCCATTTTGAAGGTTATGTTTTTATTGACATCGAAAAAGCACTAAAAACACACACTACAAACAAAACAATACATAGAAAATAAAGATTAAACGTAATAATTACACTTACCATAGCAATCAACCGCAAAACTGATGTTTTTAATATTTTAATAACACAAACAAGGAACACCGCTAGGTCTTGGTTTTTTTAGTTTGACAACTGATTTTTTTTTCTCTCTTTTACTCGCTTATCTGCCGTGTTGTAGCGCCATCTATCCAAGAATATATGAACTACGCCTAATACTGTTATATCAACGTAGTGACCATAGAGCTCGCCGTTATAGTTTTCTTTTTACTAGTTACAGTTTCTCTTCCCCCCGCGTCCCTCTTACCCCACCTGACCTTACCTAATTAAAAAGTAGATACAAAATTCCTGCCATGAAAATTAAAAAAAATTACAAAGTGTTGTCTTCTTGTACGATGGTACTGAACCCTTTGTGTGCTAGTCTGACTCGCACTTGACAGCTTTTTTTTAATATTGATAATGTGGATGGTGCATATTACTTGCACACTGTAGCATTCACTTCAGAATAAGTTAGAGGGAGAGCAAAATTTTTTGCCTCAGGTTTTTATATTCAGAAAATATCCTGAATGTTTTTTTTTTCAAAATTTATTCTTATGTACCTACCTACCGTCATACTTTCAACTTTACAAGTCTTACTTACTTTATATTTAAAATGGCTGTGTCACAGACAGACGGACAGGCAGGCAGACTTGATAAAACTAACGATTCTTTTTTGCTATTGAACCAAAAAAAGTTTTTCCTATAATCTAACTTACGTATTATATAGACCTGAAGCTGTAATCACTAATGCTAAGAATACTACATATCAATTTCGGATGTTGAACTACCTAACTCACCTTGCCACCAGCGACATAGAAACAGGAATGACCTTCATATTTCTACCACCAAGCAGATAATCATTTTGCGTGGTTTGCTTTTTGAAGAAACCCCAATAAACACCGACCAACGCACTTATGGCCAACATTAACACAAACACAACGTAATCAATCCACGAGAATTTTTGCATCTGATATGTACTCGTATCAGTGACATTTTCGTCATCCATTTTTATATGATTATTTTTAGAGCATATAGGCTTTCTACCAGAGGCCCTGCGCTCAAATGACCCGAGGTAGAGATTCAAGCTCAATCTGTTACAATGAAACAATTACGATAACTCGCAATTTAAAAGAGGATGTTGCGAGAGCCCCCCCAATAGCGGTCAGGACCGAATCGGGAACTGAGTAATGCATATTTTATTAAAGTTTGCACGGGTTCTGATTCTATATTTTTCTTACAGGAGTTTGGGACTTCTCTTTAAACGACAGTTGGGTTCGTACACAAACTATAAGTCGCTCAGCGCGCTATGGGGCGAGCTATTTTGGGATAAAAGGGAAGGGATAAAATCCAGAATGAGGAAATTCGCAGAAGGACAAAAGCGGCCAACTTAGGTCAAAAGTAAAGCAAGCTGAAGAAGCACTTATATCGTACAAATTTAACAATTTCGACCATCAAAAGGAGTACAATTGTACCTACTTTGAATAAATGATTTTGACTTTGACTTTGTAGCAATGGGCACTGGGCAGGTAGGTAATGTCGGTGGCAGGCGGTGCATATGTTCTGGAGTGGAGACCGCGTACCAGTAAGCGCAGCGTAGGACGACCTCCAGGCCCCTGGACCGATGAGCTGAAGTTGGTGGGGAGCGGATGGATGAGGAAGGCGGAGTATGTTTGGTAGCTCGCTCTTGGAAAGGCCTACGTCCAGCAGTGGACGTATACAGGCTGATGGAATGGAATTTAAACACAGCCCAAAGGTAAAAGAACTAGTGATAAATAATTAATTATAACATAATTAGAGGGAGGTCCCGGGTTCGATTCCCAGGAGAGTTTTGGAATTTCATAATTTCTAAATCTCATGGTCTGGTGGGAAGCTTCGGCCATGGCTAGTTACTACCCTGCCGGCAATGTCGTGCTGCCAAGCGATTTAGCGTTCCAGTACGATGCCATGTAGAAACCAAAGGGTTATGGGTTTAATAAAAAAATTGCCATACCCTTCCAGGTAAGCCCGCTTCCATCTTAGACTGCATCATCATTCATCACTTACCACCAGGTGAGATTGCAGTCAAGGGCTAACTTTTATCTGAATTTAAAAACGTACGTACCCGATGGGTACCTACGTACCTCTATTAATTCGGTGATTTTGAATACCAGTGGCCGGATGTGTATGTCGATTGCAGCTGTACTAGATAGGTACCTGTCTATATTCATTAAAGTTAAGCTATAAGACCCACCTAACAGAAACTCGGGTATCTGGTAGTAACATATTAAATCTGTTAGGAACAACGATCCTCAGAAGCAGAAAATATTAAATCTTCTTTATTTCCTATCCCGTGGGTATTTCGAAAAAACTGGCTTTGTTCAAATCAATCCAAAATTTACTTATTTTATGTAGGACAACTAAGTGTTTTCTATTAGGTACCTACCTACCGAGCTCGATACCGTAAAACTTTCATCAATCATTATTACAATCGCTTTTTTTTTTCTCTCTCGTCGGGCTTTACAAAGATTAATAACTACAAACTTGACATTGTCAAGTTTGTAGTTATTTGTAACAAGTTAGGGAAACTATACAAGCCTGGACCTCGCAGTGCCGGCGCCCGCCGACACACGCGCAGCACCCCCTTACGGCGCTTCCCAGTCAGTTTTAACAAAAAAACACTCCAAAAAGGCAGAGCACGCGCACCAGCCAATACCAACACAGACGAAGTCACACAATCGCATTTGATGTTATTACAGATATTCTGTGATTGACAGTCATAGTTGATTCCTAGTCTGTGGTTGACAGCTGTCCAGTGGTGCCAATTTAGCAACTTTGTCGCTAGAATTGACGACATCAAGAAGAGGTTACTGACTTTTTTTCACTTTTAACAACAAAAAATATTTAGCGACTTTTGAAGTGTCTTTAAATTTAAAAATTCTTTACCCATGAAATGGAGACCATGGTCTTATGGACGCGCATCACGCTTGTGGCAAACAATAAACAGCAAGCATTGGCGTAAAGTAACGTTTATTTTATAAGAAAAAAAAAGTATTTATAAAAAAAGTTCTGATTTCAGCGACTTCCAGCGACTTTTAACTTTTTACATTTTTGGAGACATCTGGCAACTTTTTGAAGGCATCATAGCGACAAACCGTTTTAAAGAGTTGGCAACACAGCAACTGCCTGCCCTCATCAGCTATGCTCAATTGCTCACCAAGTTTTTTGTATGTAAACAAGAACACCGACGAAACGAAATTTTTAAACCTTTTAAACATTAAGAAGTCAGTGCCAAACTCGCGTGTTAATTATTGCAATAAATACTTAAGGAGTAACTCTAATGGCAGGCATTTTACTGAGTCAAACAGAAAAAGTCTATATACGACACGGTGTTCAGGTAACCAAACCATAATATTTTATTAATCATTCCTATTAGTGTTATTTCTTGTACAATGGTACAGAATTCTTTGTGTGCGAGGCCGACACGCACTTAACCAGATTTTTGAACTTGTTTTAGGATGACTACCGATCAGATGGAAGATCAAACATTGACTACAGGCCAATGGAGCTTGAGACTGATGTGGTCAGCCACGCAAGCGGCTCAGCAAGACTTCGCCTTGCAAACACAGACATACTGGTCGGTGTCAAGACAGAGATTGATGTGCCTAAGCCTGACAAACCCGGTCTAGGCAAGATTGATTTTTTTGTTGACTGGTATGCCTTAAATATTTTGTTTCCTCTTAAATAGCATTCGTTTTCAGTTTTATTAAATCAAGATGAATCACCGATTTAGTGAAATCATTACTCAAAATATCGAAGTTGATTTGATGATCAATTGTTTAATTTGTAAGATAATTGAAGTAATGGTGATGAATATTAATGTAAACTTAACCTAAAAGAGTTCTGGCTCGGTCTGAGAAGAGCCCAGATCAAATTCAGCTGAGTATTATTAACCCCCGACCCAAAAAGAGGGGTGTTATAAGTTTGACGTGTGTATCTGTGTATCTGCTGTGGCATCGTAGCTCCTAAACTAATGAACCGATTTTAATTTAGTTTTTTTTTGTTTGAAAGGTGGCTTGATCGAGAGTGTTCTTAGCTATCATCCAAGAAAGTCGGTTCAGCCGTTTGAAAGTTATCAGCTTTTTTTCTAGTTACTGTATCCTTCACTTGTCGGGGGTGTTATAAATTTTTAATTTACACTTGTTTTTATTATCATTTTACAATATCATTTAAAACTTATGAGAACTATTGAAGCTGTTAAAGCAATCCATTTTCAAGTTTCTTATCTTTAAAGTAAGTTACTTATCATGTAATCCTTTGAGTGAGAGTAGCATCGTCTAGTGTCAATATGTGGAGACAGGCAAAGATCTATAACCATAAAGCCTATTATTGTGAAGAACTGAATTAAATCAACAAAACTATTTGATATTTTGGATTTGAGTCTGCTCTTTGACTTTTAAGCTATTGAAGCTTTAATTGGAGAGTATATTTTTCTAGTTCAGCCAATGCAACGCCAGAGTTTGAAGGCCGCGGTGGCGAGCAGTTGGCTAACAGCATATCAAACATGATGCAGAGAGCCTATCAGTCCTCACAAGCATTTGACCTGAAACAACTGTGTATATTTGAGGGGAAGCAGTGTTGGAAGCTTTATGTTGATATTTTGGTATGTGTTGCAGTATCATAGCCATATTTAAAAGTAGATTTGAAGTCCAAGGAACTTAACCATTTTCATTGATTTTCTTAAACCCTCAAGGTGCAGACACTGTTTTGTTGTGATGTGATACCCGCCAAACCAGAACTCTAGCATGATCTCCAGTAGTCTCCATACGAATAAAGTTTAAAAAAAAATGAAAAATATTTATTTATCAAAAAATACAAAGTCTTGTACAATTTTTCTGTTTGGTTCTCATTTGAAAATTACTCAATGTAGAAAGAAGTGTTTGTGTGTAGTTTGCCTTATTTCTGTTAAAACATGTAGTTTTAAAGTTACATGGGCTCAATTTGTAAGTAAATCTTTGAGCCTGTGTAACTTTTGAACTACACATCTTTACAGAAATCTGTAAAACCACAGACAGACATTAGTTCCTAGAATCTGCCTACAAAATTTCATTACATTTGGAGCAACGGATCAACATTTTTTGCATGGACATAATACTTGTTACCCCTAAAATTCAAAGAATTACCAACTTCTCATAAAATTTTTGAAAACCTACATTCACGCAAAAAGTTTATGTAGTCTAATCTAACTGCTCTTAGATTTTAGAATGTGGTGGTAACCTGTGCGACGCGGTGTCTCTTGCAGTGAAGGCTGCTTTATTCAACACTAGAATACCATTTGTGAAGGCGGCACTCATGGATGGAGGCAATGTGGACTTGCAACTATCGGATGACCCATATGATAGTAAATTGTTGGATGTAGGATCTGCACCACTTTTGGTAAGAAATTAACAAGGGTTTAGGCAGACTTATATTTACCTATCTAACAATTTTTATAGGCTATGTGACGTCATTACCAGCACAACCCTTGCTGTTCAACTCACATAGCTTATAAAAACAGGCCAAGTGCGAGTCAGACTCGCGCACCGAGGGTTCCGTACTCGGGTACTCGTAATCTACTTTTTCACGTTTTGTATCTATTATTGCAGGTAACACTATGTAAAATCGGAGACAATTGTGTAGTAGATCCCACAGCAGAAGAGGAGACATGTAGTGCTGTCTCCCTCATAGTCGGAGTTACTGGGAACCCTAAATACTATTGCGATGATAAAAAACAGGACCTACCCGCTTTTCAGCCTAAATGTAGTGCAATCGGAATGCATGGACCTGGCAGTGTCACCACCAAAACATTGAAGAATGCAATAAACCAGGGCATGTGAGTGACTTATGCAGCTCTTTTTTTAACTAACCTATTTTACATGTTGTTTTGTCAATTTTGCTTCACCTTTTTAACAAGAACTGGTACATACAGCAGCTCAATGAGCCCTAAGCAGGTATACTAAGGTATAGAAATATGACACTAAATTGACACATCTAAATCTAGTGCCATCCTTTTCTTCAGGGAGCAATATGAAAGGGATAGCAATTGATTTTAGAGCTGTCAGTTTAGGGTTGTGTACAACAGAATTAGCAACAATGCTAAACAAACACGTTTTGTTTGCAGAATTGCTGCTACATCCTTGGACGAAGCTTTAGGCGCAACTGTTGTAAGAGAAAGGAGAGACATTGAAAAATTCAAGAGAAATTCATATGGGTTCTTAAAATAAATAACAATAAAACACTTGTTTTTATTTAACCCTGAAACCTTTATTGGATAATATGAGAATATAATCATATATCAGTTATATTCTATAAGTCGCTTATCACAATCAATATATCACACCAAAATACTTATTATTTTCTATTAATTTATATGATGCAACACAATTTTATTCAGAACAAAGTATATTTTTGAATCAAGCTAAAAATAATTCAAAAAAATGAATTACCAGAATCGCAAGGAATGTTTTGGGATAGCGAAATATTAAGATAATGACAAAAATCTATTTTAAAAAGTTGATTATTGCACTTTTGATAAGCATGAAACAAAATTATTAGAGGTGTAAAAGTAACGAAAACGAGCGTACCCGTATGCATTCGTTACTATAACAATTAGGACTCGTTACTTTCGTATCGTTACTCGTTACTTTTGATACCACGTAAGATGAACGAATCGAGTCGTATTGCGTACGACAGTATGATGTCGCGGCGTCCGCATCGCAACATTCGTAATTTGTAGAAAACATACTTAGGTCTACATTACATACAAAGCTGCGTAAGGGGCATTTTCTCACTTTTCCGTATTTTGAACCAGACGTGTGTTTAAGTTATTCTCAATTTAGTTTGATTTAATAAGTGTAGAACTACAAGTGAACTGTTGACGGAATCTTAGTACTAAAATATTAAAATTGAGCTTGAACTTGAGCTTATGTTAAATATCTATACTAATAAATAAAATTAGAGTGTCTGTCTACAATTTCAAAATAACTGTCTCATTATTAAGCTCATAATATGGTTATTTGAACGATACTATAACAGAATCGTACGTTTTTAAAATTTTAACAATAAACTAAATAACCATCGGTTATTGTAGCGTACGTTTTTAAATTCACCAAATTAGCGCGCCTGCGCGTAAAACATACGGTTAGCAAACATTTCAATACACGTATCTACGGTACTTGCGTGAACCGAAACAGTGTAGGAACGGCCATACGACGAAAAGTGCGAGTAACGAGATGCATTTGTGAGTAACGATTCGGTACTCGGTACTAGATGGCGCACCCGTTACTCAGTAACGAATACATACGGTTCGCTACAGCTCTAAAAATTATTACTTCAATAAAATATTATTCAAAGTTAAGAATTTGAATAATATTAGCACATGAATATAACATATTCCTAGATCTATATTTTTGTCAATTAATCACACAAAATGGCTATACCCGTCCATTGATAAATAAAAATATGGACTGTTTTTCTTAACAACATTTAGGTACTCATTGAAAACTATCAAATGATCTAACAGTAGGCGACTACATAGGCGCGTATTACATATCATTACCGTGGACTCCAACACCAAATAATAATTGGGTACATTAGTACTCATAATAACACAAATTACAAAGAACTTATCAAAAAGTTTGAAAAGCTGATACTATTTTCAATACTAACCAATACATAGAACAAAACAAGAAAAATCTAGACCACATTTTATAGATTTACTCGAGTTTTTGAGACATTTGGAAAAAATGAATACAGTAGGCATTTTAAAAAAAATCAATGCCTATAAGAATTAATTAATACAAAAAGAAATAGGTGCATTGAAACATATCGTCGCTTAGTTCTAACACCACGTCCATCAGTTAAAATTTCTATTGGACTTGTACTTGTTTTTTGATTAATATGAATAGCATCAAGATGTTAAAACCGCCAAAAAATAGCTTATGTGGTGTTAAGACTTAGTATTTTGAGAACACGCTCGTCAAATTTGCTCTGTGACAACTGTTACGTCAATAGTACGATTTTCGTCCTTAATCTAAAGGTAAACTGCAGCTCGATTACGGTAGAACGATAGCTACAATATCACGATCGCAATCACCTCTGATTGGTTGACGCTCGCTCACTATTGGCTATAATCTATTATTGCAACAAGAATAGCATTAAAGCCAAACAACAACTAATTGCGACTGTAATAATGATTGATGCAGGTTTTACGGAATCGAGCTGCTGTAGTTTTGACATGACAGTTGAAACAGAGCAAATAGTATGGCGAGTGCGTTGTCAAAATGTATGCATATTTCTTCCTCTAGTCTACTTCTTAGGGTTGACCGGAGTCAGAAGGTCCAACACAGCAGCAATGTTCCCGTCCTTGCTCTCGAGGAGTTGGGTGAGCCAGCCGCCCTCGTTGGTGAATCCCATTGTCAGCATGTGGTCAATCGCTGCGTCGATGTGAGCCACTGGAAATGGTAAAGAGTCGGTTTTAGTGTATGTCGTGAGTGATCTTAGGCTGAGATCTACAGAGCGTACTTTGACTTTGCTCGGACTTAAGACACTGTTAAAACGAGACAGCGTTATACCACTGGCATAGATTTTTCTCGTTTTAACTGAAACTTAAGTCTAAGCAAAGTCAAAGTGAGTTGTATAGACCTCGACCTCAGTGTTCAATATACTCAATGATAGTCACCAAGCTCATTTAAGAAAAAGGAAAGAAAGAAAATGCATTTATTTGTTGTTGGTGTCACAGATAAAAACAAAGCATATAAATGTACATTTTCATCTGTGACACCACTCCAAATGGGTGTACAGCTCAGCATTATGTCCTGCATCACATGCATTAAAACACATTAAATGCAGAACGCTGATTTTCAGCTGTGACCCGGTTTTATTTTTAACCCCCGACCCAAAAAGAGGGGTGTTATAAGTTTGACGTGTGTATCTGTGTATCTGTGTGTCTGTGTATCTGTGTATCTGTCTGTGGCATCGTAGCGTCTAAACGAATGAACCGATTTTAATTTAGTTTTTTTTCTTTGAAAGGTGGCTTGATCGAGAGTGTTCTTAGCTATAATCTAAAAAAATTGGTTCAGCCGTTTAAGAGTTATCAGCTCTTTTCTAGTTTTCTTGTAGAAAAGAAGGTTAGATAACCGTTAGGTTCATAATATTATATGTCAATAGACAAATGTCAAGCTGTCAAGATGGACATTGCCTAAATACATAATTATTTATTTGAAAATGATGTTTTGGAAAACTCAAATACTTTGGATCGTCGGGGGTGTTATAAATTTTTAATTTACACTTGTACATTTATTTGACAATTACTTTTAATCCATTGAAGGTTTTGTACAAAAAATATTTTAATTACACTTAGTAAAGCAGCAATGTAAAAGCAACCAATGTCAAATAAGCTCAGTGGCTATCATTCAGTGTTAAAAACAGAGTTATCAGGCTGGGCTCACTTCGTCACGTGACTCTAGAAATATACCAATGGCGACGCACACCTTCGATTGCTCTCGCGTAACTATCTCTTATGAAAGAAAGAGATAAGTTTAGGTACACCATAGAAAGAGAAGTGTTTTTGAGGTCGCAACGCCCTGCGAGCTGAATAGCACATTATTGTGTCATAACAAGTCACTATTTATTTTTTTGTTGCTTGTTTTACCACGGAACCCAAAAAATTGAACGAACTTGAGAAGCATAGTCACGTTTAATCGCGTTATTATACGACAAACGACGCCTACTTAATTTTTTTTATGTTTTTTTTTGTTCTTCACACTTTGTTTGCGCCTTACGAATAGCATTAGTTGACAAAAAAAATCAAGTCACTCTACATCATACATTTTGGTCCATAAAATTATAAATATACCTACTAAGTACTTAGCTGTATTATAACCCTCATGAATACTGATTCAAGTGATTCATAATAATATGACCAATGGACTTATAAAACCGATATGGAACAATACGTGCTCACTATAGGTTATTATCGTTAATGTTATCAATGTTCTAGAAATCTAGATACTTATTTACAGACGATAAAGCTGTTCTATTTCCGTTGGCGTGTTCATCTACATAGATAAAGCAATACGGCTTGTTTTGAGTTTAGACGAACTTCTAGGCTTAGAAGTGAGCTCTGTCAGAATGAATTAGAGTGAGGGAACTCTCGGTTTGATCCTTTAATGGGCGATATGTCATAGGTCTCTTGTACGCGCCGCTGGGCGCCTATATCCAGCGGCTTGCTGTGACATATTTTGAGGTCGTCTGTCCACCTAATGTGGCGGTCTACCATCGCTGCACTTTCCGGTGCGAACAGGGACCAAATTACTGGTCTTTTTTGTAGCGTTACCAAAGATTGGTAGTTTAACGTTAAAAGTTTAGTAACGGTAACCGTTTGAGGACGCAAGGTCGCCATTACAACACCTTGGGACCCTTTCATGAGTATGGAACACTAATAATAACATGAGGATGTACACCACTTATTAATTTTACATTTTGCAATTACGCATTGTAAAGTCTACATCTCCTGAAGATGCTCCGGTGTCGGGGCGAAACGAGCGTCGAGTGGTTTTGGGATTTGTGTGGTGGTGGCACGTATGGCTTGCTTGATGGCTGGCTTTTCCTGCATGTTTATCAGTAGGAGGGCTGGCGGTACATGTCACACCATACAGATTTGTTTGGTTTAGCGGATTATAGCAAATTAAGCTTTTGGTTACTTATTAGTGGAATGTGTTCGTAACGAGGCAGAGAGATTTACACAATTGCCCATGCTTCGCCAGATTGGCGGCTGTAACGGCGCCTTATCCCAACCTCTGTCAGATGAGGCTAGGGCTCTGGGCCTTACGAAAGTATGTAATTTAATAAAAGTAGATGTGACATGTTCCGAAAGAAAAATCTCCTTAAAGATTTAGGAAAAACCACTAATAATGGATACTTACATGGATGATGGGGTTTCTTCGGTGGTGTTGGTTTCTGAGGCTCCTGCTGAGGCGCAGTAGGCGGAGCAGCGTTGGCTGAAGCCTGAGTTGGAGCTGGCTTGGGTGGCTCACACACTGTCGGACGTTCCGCCTCTTTGGGATTCAACACTAAATATTAAACGTTTATCAATGGTGATGAATGACGTAACGCACAATGAACACACAATGACGATATGTATCTAAACATAAAAGGAAAAGGTGATTGGCTGACTGGCTGATCTATCAAGGCACACCTCAAAGTACTGGTCGGATCGGGCTGAAATTCGGCATGCAGATAGTTATTAAGTATGACGTAGACATCAAAATTGCTAACCGATTATGGCGAAATGAAAGTCACAGAGATCGCTATGGTTTTAAAGTTGTACCTACTGACTTACTGAAGATTAGAATAGAAATAATTTTATTCAAATAAACTTTTAAAAGTACTTTTTTCGGAATGCCTTGAAAGGTTGCTTTTAGTTGAGAAAATATCTATTCCACAGAAAAACCAAGTGAACGATGTAGCATGTACTAGATATATGGGGCCTTAAAATGAATATTTTAGAAAACCTACAAGTAACTAGGCAAAGCGTAGTGTATAAGTAGTAGTTGTACCTATGTTAATATAAGTCGACAGAACGAAAACAAAATAACGAAACCTGAACGCTGACGAAACGATTTAAAAATCAAGGTAAACAGCGACTTAAAGGCCATTTCCCTACCTTATGAAATAACACGTGGGCCAGTTATTGAAACTTCCCTTTTGCTTACATTTAAAATATTTAATGAATCCGCGTAATGTAAAGATGAGTCAGTATACTTTATGTAGGGTGACAATGTTGTGAAACATTGTGACATTTTATTTTACCTAAACTTTTTATCTCTACAAAGTCACTTCCCGTTGTATGTACGCTTAGATCTTTTAAGGCCGATTCACACCAATTGTGTACACTTGACACATGCTTAGTGACGCGCGTAAATTCCTAACACACCGGGTTACGCAAACGTCCACGCTTTACGCAAGCGGTGTGCCATGTTTCATACATTACAAGTACAACGCAATGGTAAGCGCTACGTCTACGATACGTATAGATAGAGTGATTCGAGAGGAAGATTTATACATATAGTTTAATATTGTTTTGTGTTAATTTGTAACTCTAAACACTCGTGGAAAGCCAGGGCGGGTCGCTAGTAATAGTAACTAATAATATAGAAAAAAAACTTTTAACTAAAAACAGAAACAAATGATTAGGTACTGATTCTGTCTGAAATTTAAATATTTTAGCAGTAAAATTGTTATAAAAATATGGCCGCCCGTTACCAGTCTATACTAGTCTATATAGATAGAGAGATGTTGATAAGGAATAATCGAACTAAACATGAACCACTTGTTTCTCCTTAACCTGTTATCAAAAAGTTGCTGTGTCTACCAAATTCCTTTCAAATAATAAGCAGGCTCTATTTGAATACCTGATATAAAACATGTTACTGTATAAATTAGGTATACGCAAGGAAACGTAGTTTAGGGATGGATGACCCGAAAGCATCTATTCATTTCATAGCTATTTCTTTTAAAATTTTAATTAAATAAAATTATTTTTAACTAACTTTCCGATGAGCTAAGGATTGCATAAAAAGAGATCATTTATGATAATGCATATTAACTCACTGTATTGTCTGTCTGTTTGTGCGTATGTCTGTTAGTTACAAATTTTGCAATTGATTTTAAACTAACATACTAATGACCTAAAGATTTGTAAACATAGCTGGAACTGGATGACAAAGCAACTTTAATTACGTAGGTAACCCTTTCTTGTCAGTCTGTTTGTCTGTTCTGTAAAAAAATTGCATTATATTTTAAACTAACTTCCTGGTGAATAGACTTAAAACTTTAAAGAGAAAAAGTTTTTTATTTAATTAATTTTAGGTATTATCAACTTACCGGCTGTGCCAGTATTAAGTGGTGGGTAGAGGTTTTGTCCCTGGGAAATGGTCACACGTTCCTGGAATTCCTCTGGAAGGTTGAAGCCAATTTGGAATTTCACATCAGTGTCCATTAGATCTGATAAAGATATTAAAAATTGATTCAATAAACTCAGATCATGTCTATCCATACAAAATGACTTCAAAAGAGTAAAAATGGTACCTGATCCCAAAAATGGGATCTAAAGTTGGTTCAAAGAGATGTTCCCTCAATAATACACCTGTATTTAAAACATTAGCAAAAATTTTTATCAAAGTAATTTAAAGAATAATCTGTTTTTCTTAGCTAAAGAAATTGCAGAAAACTAACGGAATAACCGACTTTTCACTTGTTATATTCAATATGCGCACATGATGTAATGACTTTTAAGTCTGCCTAGGAAAAATAGATTGAATTTTGCTATCCTAATTTTCACTTACCATTCTCTTTATTGATGACAGTCCATCCATCAACCCTTTCAGGGGACTCCTCCTTTTTGGACTCCACAGTTTTAGTCGAAGACGCTTCTGACGTAACACTCTCCCTATCAGCCTCTACGCTCTTTGAATTAGCTTCAGCCATTTCCACATCTTGGCTATTATTGACAGTTGCAGACTGTGAAGCTTCATTATTGACAGTTACAGACTGTGAGGCTTCATTATTGACAGTTGCAGACTGTGAGGCTTCATTATTGACAGGCCCAGGTGTGGGCTGTGGATTTTCAGAAGCCTGGGAAGTGGACGGTTTAGGAGTGGAGGCACATTTGGGCATATACATGTTCAAAAGCTTCTGGATGTTTTGAACATCTATATTTTCCATATTGAAAGGGCAATGGGGCATTTGATTTTGGGTCGGTTTAGTTGCCTTGGGAGCTTGAGGGTCTTTGGGGTTTTCTTGAGTGGGGTTTGTTGAGTCGGGTTGTTTTGGGACATTCTCAGTTTCAATGGGACCATCTCCTGCTAGATTGGCGAATTCGTTCATATAGTTGGCGAATGTTTCGAGCCAGCTGGTGCGTGGCCTGCGGTGGTGGTGGTCACCGTCTCCGCTGTGGTGGCGGTGATGATGTCCGTGGTCACGACGTCTTCGCTCCCCGCTGCGTTCGCGACGCTGTTTCTTACAGTGCTCTTCATCGAACGAAGTGGCAACCGTCTTCAAGAAATGGCGGTAACGCTTGGTTGCATTCTTTATGACGGCAGACTGTTGGGATACAAGTACAAATAGGTTTTATTTGAAATAGGTCTACTTTTCAGACTTGCAGCCTGTAAAGGTTGTTCCACCAATTTGAAAATCAAATTCTTATGAATGAATTAATATTGTATGACACAATAATCTAAACGTAATGCTATGTTAAAAAGTAGAAAGTACAAAGAAAGATACCTGTTGTTGTTTTTTCTCATTTAGAGAGCTGGGTCACTAGTGTGACCATGTGGCTCTGGTAGGTCCCTATTATTCTATTCTAACACTAACTAACATTATTCTAACTAATTTTATTCTAACACTTAAAACTATATCTACATACTATTTATTATCTATTAACTCTATGTCTTAAATTTTTACGGACCATCCTGTACAGATCTTTTGCTGCATCGGACGTTGGGTTTGTCAAAATAATATTGACGTGTCCCAACGTCCGGTCCAGCACTTCACTTCGGATACATTCCGTCAATATATGGTAAACGTCTTCCCTTGCACCTGGGCAAAAAAGAAAGATACCTAAAAAGTGAAAACAAAGTATGGGCAGATAAAATAGGTAGGTCTTATATGCCGATGACATGGTGCTTCGTAGCCCGTCTGTCAAAGGTCTCAGAAAGTAACTGTCAGTCTGTGAGAATTATGCTAAGTCTCACGGACTGAAGTACAATGTCTTAAAGACTGAAATGGTGATTTTTAAAGCAGGGAAGGCTCCAGAGAGAGTTCCCGAAGGTTTTTTTGGACCTGACCGCGGTTCGGGTCGCTACGCAGTTCAAATATCTTGGCCACATCGTCACTGACGATCGTAAGGACGATCTTGACATGGAGCGAGAAAGGCGGGCATTGTCGGTTCGGTGTAACATGCTCGCGCGCAGATTTGCTAAATGCAGTAAAGAAGTTAAGGGCACCCTCTTCAGGGCTTACTGCCAGTGTTTCTATAACTGTCAGTTATGGTACCGATACAAGAGGGTTTCCTTTAGCACGATAAGGGTCCAATATAATGATGCATACCGCATCCTTATGAAGTTTCCCAGATACTGCAGTGCGTCGAGCATGTTCGCCGAGGCGGGAATGCCCGATTTCTTTGCTGTTATCAGGAAGCATATATCTTCCTTCTGGGAGAAATTGCACAGCTCTGGTAACAGCATCCTCCAGGTGGCAGGCCAGAACCTGCGTAGTCCAATGATAGCACATGGGATGTTGATGTATCGAGATGCAAATAGAAAATAGCTCTGCACACCTTCAATGTGCAATTTCGAATTTTGATTTAAAAAAATATTAAATTTATTTTATTTGTGTATATTTTTTTGGTTTTTACCTTAATAAAGAAACTTTATTATTACTATACGCTTCTAATTCAACATCTTTATTAACATTCGGAATTCATATGTTAGGCTGAACTAAACCAATCCTGAATGAACTTATAACTCGTACTCTGGGATACCCACATTACATCACTAACGAAAAATACAATATCAGAACAAAATAAACACACAACCTACACAAATGGACACATAAACATAATAATACAAGGTTTTTTATTAAAATGGTGAACTTACCGGCAAGCTAGGCACTGGAATGCGCAGCATGCAATGTTCTGGGTGGAGGCCTTGGCTCTCACAATTGAAGCACAGATCGAAATCATTACATGAGGTGCATTTGTAACGGAACCCCACCACTGGGCCATCACAGCCATCGCAAACCACACCCAAGTGAGCTGAGCCAGGTGCAGCTAAAAATATAATTACTTTTATTCCCACAAAAATAGTAGTTTGGTGGTAGCCTATGGTTAAGATATTGACCTCCTATTATGAACTATGGATGAACAGAAAATGTTTTAATCAATTTTTAAGGTTCCATACCTAAAAGGAAAAAAGATTCCCTTAGGATCACTTAGTTACCCGTCAGTCTGTCTGTCCATCTGGTAGTCTGTCGTATTTGTCAAGAAAACCTATAAGGTACGTCCCGTTGACCTAGAATGATGTAATTTGGCAGGTAGGTACGTCTTATAGCACAAGTAAAGGAAAATATCGAAATACTGTGAATTTGTGGTTACATAACAAAAAAAAACTTAAAAATTTAATGTGTTCATGAAAAAATTAATTTACTAAATTACATTAACTTGCAGTGTTTTACATAAAATTGTTAGGTATATAATATTTTGTACCATGGTACAGATTACAGAACCCTTGTGCAAGTCCAACTTGCACTCAAGTTTTTTTTTTAAATCTTACCTTGACTATCAGGTACTGGATCAACCAAATTGAAAACAACCTGTTCTGTTTGAGGCTGTTTATCCGTAAGAGTCACATACAGCTTTTTAGGATCCTCCATGTCCATGGAGTTTATAGCGATTACCAGTTCCTCATCCGAAGCTATTATTACATCATCTCCTTCTTCATCTATAGTTGCAATGAAATGAAATATGCTTTAATAAACACCAAAAAAGAAATTCAAAAAATAAAATAAACTTAAAAATATGAAACTAGGGTGCAAGTTTTTTGTTTAGTTTTTTTAGTAATATGAAGCATTTTATTTACAGAAGATTGACAGCGAAGTGCATTGCTTTTAAACTTGTATCACCAGCATCAAGTTTGCTGGATTTATATTTTACTGTTTCAATTTTTTCATAGCTTTTCTTCGCAAGTTTTTTCATACCAAAAACATAAAAAAAAATCAGAAAATATAAGCAGAACCATTTAAAGAAACCTTAAATAGTGTAAGTCTACTTAACTTATAATAAAGGAAATTTATTTTTTACTAGCTGATGCATGCAACTTTGTCTGCGTTAAAATCATTAGGTTATTAAAATCCAGCCAGTACTCTCTGATTTTCTGGGATAAAAAGTAGCCTATGCCACCCTCCAGGTCTTTAACTATATTCATGGAAAATCACGCTATCCATTGCTCTGTTGCAATGTGATTGAAGGACAAACCAATAAAGGAACTAACAAACACGCTTTCACATTTATAACATGGGTAGTGATATTTTTAATACCAATCACTTAAAAAATGTGTATCAATGAATTTTTCATTGATTCACTTTTTTTATACAAAAACAATTATTTACCTTTCCATGAAACAGTATAATGCCTTTTCTGGAGGATTGGGAAAATCTCCTGAAGCTTTGAATTCAAATAATGATAGCTTCCATTGAAATTCTTGTCAACTATAAATCTTCTGACTTCAGGCTTTTCGCTGTCGCCCCAAATGGCATAAACTTTATACTGAATATGTACATCCATCTCTATAGCTGTTGAAAACAAATTATTATTAAATTAAAAACATAGTTAACCTATTTTAAAGGCGGATAAACATAAATACAAAGGTTTTCCTTTCGCTTGGGAGCCATTTTGTACTACAGAAATATGACGAAATCCTAGATGGAGCCATCTCTCTACGGACGAAATGATAAAAAACAAAGCATCTCAGCATCTCACAAAATGTTGATAGAATATTCGGTCGGATATCAGTCTATATGATTACATAGCATATTCATTTATAAAGCGAAACTATTTCAATTACAACAAAACACAGAAATATTCTATTTATCTACCTGCAGACTTTCTTGTACTTTGTGCTTATTACTGTATCACGTTAATACTATCACGAAATGCACTCGCGAATCAACACTCACGTATGCTCGAAGTTTTGACACGAATGATGTTATTGCGCAGCGTCCAAGGTTTTATACAGTTTGAAAACAAAATGAATCATCACTTACCGACCGGTGTCGAATGTTGTAGAAGCTAGTAACATCAACTTAATATGGCGAAATAATTTGCACTAGTAAGCAGTATGGCTGCAAAAACAAATCACCACGATTTACGATATTTTTATTTTTTGCAGCTGGGTGACTGGTGACTGTCAAGTGTCAACCGTAGACAGCTGTCAACACAGACCACGAATCGACTGTCTAATCAAATGTCAATTTTTCTGTGACAGCTGTCATGTATGTTGGCATTACTGTGGCATTACTAAAGGCTGATATACACGATCGGTTACCAACATAGACTGATTACCAACCACCAACAGAGATGGATCCACCTTGGATGAATCAACCAAATTGGATTTGTTAGATTGGATCAACTTGTCAGTGCGCTATACTACGCTATATTTCGAATTAATATGGCACCTAATCTTTGAAGTTTATTGAGGAAGAAAAACAAAGACAACCTACCGTGGTGGTGGATGGGCAGCTGAACGGACAAACAAGTGTCCACACGATCGTAACTCAACTCAATAACATCATCTATGCCCTTGTTAGGAAGGGATATTATGTGCCCACGATCAAGGTCATTCAGTTGACCAACTAAAAATACACGATTAAATTTCAACCAAGGTGACCTCTGTCCTCTATTGGTGGTTGGTTCCACTAGGAAAATTTGTTGTCTCATAGGTTGGTTCCGACCGTATATTTGGCCTATTAGATCATTGTCTTTCTACCTACCACTGTGGTCAAAAAACCGCGTCGGTAAATTTAATTACGCCCATGCTAATGACAATGACGTTCTAAGACGGCGAAGGTTCCACTTTTCACCACTCCACAAATAAGTCGGTGGCAATAGACAATATACTCTGTGGTAGTATTCATAAAGATTATTGAGAAATGGCGGCAAATTTAAAAACATTAATTAGGCCGAGTAGGTATTTTTATAATGGATAAAGAGATATTTCCAAAGAGTATGTAGGTAATCACTACGTTGGATATTTCATCCAAGTTGTGATGTGTACCTACCTATCAATAAGCTAACTCTATGAGAAATACCAACGGTATGTAGTCATCTTCGATTAGGTATGTAGGTAGTCATAATGAATATTCTTTTTATATTTACATACAAACATCCTTTAGGTACTTAGTAACTGGGACGCGATATGAGAGATTTGGTCACTATGGTAGGCAAGATTTGCGTTCGTTGTATTTAATTTTCATTGGGTATCCACCCGCTCATAGAGATGCACCCGCTCAAGGCCCTATTTTCCAATGAGGCCTTTCCAACTGTCTAGGTATTTGATGAATAAAACAAGAATATACTGACATTTGCATTTTATTGCATACATACATTTGTAAACTATATTTAATTCATTAATATATCTATCTACCTAAACAATATAAAAAGAATTTTATAGTATACAATAACTGAAAAAAGTTAATCTTGATGTGGCTTAGAACGCGACTCATTGTCTTTGTAGTTATAACTGTCTTGATCAGCAAACTTCACAGGGCCTCCTAGTTGGACAGTTTCAGGTACACATAACTCTTCATTCAACTTTTTAGCTAGGAAATAAATTTCTGCCAACGCTATTACTAAGGCACACATTACACCTAAAAGTAGTCTGAATCCAAAATCTAAATTGCCAACCATCCATTCAACTCCTCTGAATCCAAACAGGAACCCAGCAAATATTGATATTATGAACTGCCCAATAGCTATCAGATGACGATTGATTTGCTTCACTGAAAATAGATAATTTTAAATTATGACTCTAAAAAAGATTCAAAATATAAAATTTTGATTTTACTATTATCTATCTGTTGTATGTGGCAACTCACAGGGCTGAGATTATTAAAAGAATTAGGAGATGTGGCTCACAAAATAATATGATCTTGGATCATTTTGTTTCACACAGTTTATTGGATCCATATTGGTATGACTTTTGCAATATTTTTTTTACATTATTTCCTAGGACTGCAGATTTTTATTGGATTTACAAATTTGGCCATGATTTACATTACTGTCTTTTAAACCATACTAATACAACAAACGTATCCTTTTAATGTCAAAATCCATTAAAAGGATAGGCTGCAAAATCATTTTGACGTTTGGTACAGAGATAGCTTGTATTCCAGGGACTTTATATCCTAGAAAATTCCCACAGGATTTTTAAAAACGCAAATACAAAGTCAGGACTGTTCTGGCACGATTGGAACCATACATCTAGTTAATGAAATTTTTTGATCAAAGTGCACATGCTATTGAAAGTACACTCAAATGACTATTTACTGCGTTTTTAGAACAAGCAACATTACAAACATAATCTCCAGGCAGTTATACATACTTTGATATGAAATACTGTCTTCAGGAAATCTCATTCTAACATTGTCAACACTTTTTGTCATTTTTCTATATTCACGAGCTTCTTGCTGGGATCTCAATTTAATACACCTCGCTTCTAGAATAGCATTCCTTTTTATAGTTTCATTTTCTGGCATTTCAATAGAAGCACCTTCAAGAAGTGTGTGTAAATAGGGAATGTCTTTTTCACCATTTGATTTCCTAGTTTTGATATGCACATATAACCAGTCTATGTCCGATGTCACAAGGAATACTCCAGTGTCTACTGATTCAATATCATCGCTATTAAGACCTCCTTTTGATGATTTTTGGCCATCAGTTTTACCATCTTCATTTTCACATTCTTTATCAAGTTTTTTATCTGATTTATTTTCATTAGTTCCTTCCTTAATTTCCATTTTTTCTTGCATTGTTTTTTTACTCTCAAATTCAATGTCTCCATAATTTTCTTCATTTTCAATCGACTTATCCTTATGAATTTCATCAAAACTATCTCTCAACTTTTTTAAATTTTCTATCTCAGAACTATTTAACTGCACCGGATTGAAATCCTGCAGTTTGTAACTCTTATATGTACTTTTAGAATCTGTTTTTATTATTTGCAAGATATTGTGAGGTATTTGGTCTGAAGGTGTTATTGTTTTTACAAATTCAATGAGCTTATCTGATGGATAAATTCTTAGGTTATTATCAACTAGTGAGCCTTTAAGATCCATGTTAATTAATTATAATTGTTGTTTAATTATTAGTTATATTTAACTTGTGATTAAGGTCAGCATACAGGTCCCTAAGCTCCTCTTCTTTTTCTTCAAAAGTATTATCAATTCTTTGGCACTTAAAATTCATATCATCAATAAACTGATCCCATTCCTTTTGTCTTTTCTCAAAGTTTTCAGCTTTCTTTTTTTTTGTAAACTGAAAAATATAAATGTTCATAATGAATCATAATGTTCTCAAAGGTGTGACTGAAAGACTATGGCTTAAATCTTTCTCATTCTAAGAGGAGACCTACGCTCAGTAATGGGCCGGTGATGGGTTGATCATGATGGTGATTATATTTATAACTATTTAGTTTTCACTGAATTTTTGAAAAATTAAATCCACATGGCTGAAGTCATGGACACCAGTAAGTCAATACTACAGTAATATCAATGAAAAATTGTACCTTCTGCAATTCAAGATAGTCTTTTTCAATTTCGTCAGAAAGTTTTAATGCCTGGTCCAACTTTTCTGCCAACACAGGTAATGCAGCAACTGAACTCTTTGAAATTTTTTCAACTTGAGTATCTTTGATTTCTGTTAGGTTTTCAAGAATCGCAAATAAGTTTTCAACTTCTCTGTCACCTCGCTTTTCCTATAGTTCAGAAAACACAATATAGTTTCAGGAATTAGTAGGTATGTATATCTATTAATAATTTTAACTATAGTATTTGTTTACACTTTAAGGATAATTGCTTAATCATTTTAAACACATATGAGAAACAGACTGACTGATATATCCACATACAGGCTGAGTTCACATCAGTTAAGGAACTTGTAACAAAACGTTGAGGCTTCAATATCACTGACAGGCATCAAATGTTTCTTAGCCACTAAGTAGCCTATGAATCACCTATTTTCGTTGATTTCACTTCACCTATAGCCTAATATTTGCATGCAGGAAGAATGGATTTTGCCACCTGAGCGAAGATGGGATTTTATGATAAGTATAATAAAAAGTCAATGAACAAAACATTGTAGGTAAGTAAAATATAACTTTAGAGTTAGTTTACTTAACTTTAGACAGAGAATATGTATGTAGATAATAGATATCTAAGGGGTTTGGGATCATTATTCTTCATTTATTTGCATGAGTGAGGTTTTAAAAGTATTGGTCATATTACTATGAGGAAAAGCTAATAATAATCCATGTATAAGTCACTCATTTTTATAAAGTTATTTTCCTGTTGTATTAACCAAGACGTGTGTGTAGTTAGATTACTTGCCTCAAATTCTTTTAACATGAACTTTATTTCACCACTGAGAAAGGGCCGATGGTCAAATAATCTTGACCAGACTTCACCAATTTCTGTAAAAAATTACAAGATCAAATCAATTTTTTCTTACCTACTTGAAACAATATATCTATTTTAAATCGAAGTTACAAACGAAAACTTAGTATAGGTTTTATTTGTTTTTTCTAATTTTTTAAAGAAAAATCAAAATAATAATTATTTTGCAACATACCTCGTGACAGTTCCGTCATTATCGATTTCTGCACAGACCAGGAATCCGGAGATTTCTGTTCTATAGTCTATGAAAATAAATCAAACTCGACCGTCGACATAGACCGTCGACATGTGGTCGACATCTGTCATTATTTTTTAATAGGGAAACCGGAAATAGAAACCACATCTCAAGTTGAATTTCGCGGGCAGGCCGGTCTCATGACCCTTAATATCGCATTTTTTTATAGTGTAAATTTGGTCGAAAATCATACTTTTTTCCTTTTTATCACCTTATCCTTTTATTACAAGATCCAGCTTACTATTATGTACCTACTTTTATTTGTTTTATTTAGAGAGCAACCGGATGAGCTGCAACTGGCTACATTAAATCTCGTTGAAAGTTGTTTATGGTTATCTATAGTCCATAACCATTCGTCATTCTTTCGTTCTTCATGTTCTTCTTCAAGTCTTCATTTGGGAATAAATGATTTTCACTCATTTCATTCAATTCAATTAGTTTGTTCATTCATGATTACGGAGATGGATGTGTTTATTTGCTAACTTAGATGCGAAATTGTTTTTATTTGCGCAGAAGTGATTTGTGGTTATTAACAATATGTGTTCACTTTATATCGCGTATTTCGATGAATGTTTTTTATAAAGTTTCTCGTTTTTAGCGTATGTTCGGGATTTTGTTCTAGTGCAGTTCAAATATTGTGTTAATAATGCCGGGTCTTATTGGTATCGGTGAATTTATTGACGAAACTCGAGAGGATTACAGTTCGCCGACCACTTCTACTTTTGTTTCGCGTATGCCACAATGCCGGCAAACTATCAACGCTTTGGAAGAGGTAGGCATTTTAATCTGCCTTTGCGGGTATTACATTTTACATAGGGTACATTTTGAAATTGAAATCATTAAAATAATGATTGTCTTCACGTTGTTGTCGTCATGTAAAGAGCACAACTTTCTTAGATGTAAATGTAATAAGTATTCGCTTCTGTACTTACCAGCTATGAACCAGTGCTTTACCAGAGCATTAAAATTGGGGCCAAAAATTATTTGATAAAAAACAATTTAGTGGTCAGTTACAATACATGTGAGGAACGAGTACCTAACCTGGGGGTGAATGTATTGAGCATGAATAAGTAGGTACTTAAGTAAATTGGAGAAACTAATCCCTATGAGCTTTGATATCCTTATTCTAATATGTAACAGTACAGTGATCATAAAAAAACTGGTCTAGTACGTGTCAGACTCGCGCACCGAGGGTTCCGTACTACGGTCGTATTTTTTCGACATTTTGCACGATAATTCAAAAACTATTATGCATAAAAATAAATAAAAATCTGTTATAGAATGATACCGCACTTGGTATAGTAATCTTACTTTGAAAGTTTAAAATCTAATTATTTGTTCATGAAAACATTTTAATTTTTAACCATAACTTCATGGTTTTCAGATTTTTCCCTTTACGTGTGCTATAAGACCTACCAAACTTCATACCTGCTAAATTTCATGATTCTAAGTCAATGGGAATTGGGAAGTACCCTTTAGATTTCTTGACAGTCACGACAGATAGACAGATGGACAGATAGACAGACAATGAAGTGATCCTAAAAGGGTTCCTTTTTCCTTTTGAGATACGGAACCCTAACAACTAACAAGTAGTCCAATCTGAAACACCTCATAATCTGTGCAGTGTGCAAAAGCATCTCAGTGGGGCTTTCATCTTTGGATATACCTGTGCAGACTGTTATGTTGCAGCTTCAGAGTGGACTACTTGCTTTGCAAACACTAATTCAGTATCTTCTATCACTGCTAGTTTTATATAGTTGGAGTCAGCATAATGAAGAATTTCAGTACAATAATGACACAAACACCGGCTTATTAAAATCCTAGTTGTAAATTCTGTAAATTCAATGACTGTTGAGACGGTTACTTTATGGCAAAATACAAGTTTGATCTACATCCAGACCAATTCAGCCAATCAGATTAAACTCCACAAGGTTCCACTTAGGCCAAGTGTGGTGTGGTGACAGATGTACATTTTTCCAATGATGCAGGCTCTTCTGCAAACATCAAGGGTGCTGGGTCATTGCTGGGTCAATTGCAACATTGTTCCATAAAAAAATTGGATTCCAACTCCTCAATCCTGATGCTGTAGGGGACTTGACCACCTAAACTGATGTGATTTGAAACTGTCGGTTGTAAATAAAATTGATTTTGGATGTACCTACCAAGTAAAGACTTACTGTTGAAGTGAAGGATCCAACTCCTCAACCCTGATGTTGTAAGGAATTGCATTGCTAAATCATGGTGATCCCACGGGATTACGAAATTTGGCACAGAGATAACTTACTACCCGGGGATGGGCTACTATGGAGAGTCTACTTTTGCCCTGGAACATCAAAAGTTACCACAGGATTTTCAAAATGATATCCACATGGGCGAACCCGAGGGCACCATCTGGTAGGAAATAATAGCAAGAAATATCACAAGTAACTGGCGCATGTATTGACATACGTATAGGTAGGTATATTGACGCTCGTATCACTTCGGCTTTTGAGAGCGTGACAAAAATAATGTGACGACATACAGTCGAATGAAGCGGAACTATTGTATTAGTGTTCCAAAAATGGTTCTCTATACAGTTGCGTTAAGAATTTGCTTTGCGCATATTTACTTGTTCAGCCATAAAGTTGGCAATCGGCCTCGATAAAACCAGATTTACTTAAAATTATTAGGACTAGGTATGCAAAGTGATTTTTCTATCGTGCAGTAGTAGTTATCCTAATAGCAGATGATAGAAATTACATTAAGTGTGAATAGGTAGCAGGCAACCATGCTAAACTTGCTAAAGGAGATTTTAGTAAACTTTCTCTTTTCATTAGAAATAATGTAGGTGTAGATTTATTGCCTAATGAAATGAACTCTAATTTTCCGGGATAAAAGTTGCCTATATCAATTTCCGGGATGCAAGCTACCTCTGTACAGTCTGTTTTTGGTTAAAAAAGAGGAGAGGACGACCAAAGAAAGGGTCGATGGATTTCGCGAAAGAGGATATCCGTTTAAAAGGGACGGATGATACATTGACGCATGACAGAAGAGAGTAGAAGAAGAAGACATGACGCACGACAAGGATGCCGATCCCACGTAGCGTGGATAAGGTCAGGAAGAAGAAAAAGACCTAGTCTTTTTAGCTTTCAACGAAAGTCGGTATGGGTTAGTTACCGGTTGCATACACCTATGTACATTCTCAATAATGGAACCTAAATCGTTCCTTATTTGTTCATTTCTTTCATTACTGATCATGACAGCATTGGGCAGCTCTATCATTAAAACCTTTTAAAATCTAATCATAAATACCTAGGTATATGATTGTAATCGGTGCACACGTGAGCGTCATTGTTTATATTTTTTCCACTCGTTCACTCCCAGTAGTGCATTAACATAATGTTTATTCTATAGCTTACATCTTCACGCTCCTTCACTAACAAACACTCCGATTCATAAACAACGTTCTTAACCGTAAACAAAAACATCCGCGGTAATTGGATGTCCATTCTATGTTACGCTTTATAGTTTTTAACGGTTTCTTGAAAAAGAATAGCTAACGGACTAATGAAATTCAAATTTTGTAATTATTTAGTTAGTCTTAGTAAGTAACAAGTACTTAGGTCCTATACCTACGAATGAGTATCCGATCCCTATAAATAGATACATACGACAGGCACGAATGCAGGCCTAGTATTTAGATATATATGCACTAACGCAGGATGTTATGCTTTCTCTGCAGAACTGCATAGTTACATACTAGCGAATTCTCATTTCTCAAATAGTTTTGAAAAGTGGGGGTAGTTTCCTTTTCCGTGATTTGCAATAGAAAGTGGAATCATATTTACCTTTTAAATTTTTTATTAACTATAACTATCGACACGTCTCAAAATTTAATTTGCATTTGAAAATATTAATTCAACATGGACCAGATAAATTAGTGTTAAGATTCTTCCTCCTGATTGGCATTATCGTGTCGTCGTGCAAAGTATGTGAAGGCAATATGTAATAGTTCAATGTGTGAAGGAAAGCGACAGGAAACAAGTTTTTAGAGAAACATGCCCCTTAAAAGTCTGTTATGTTAAGGTATATCTGAAACACTATTAAGTATGTATTTAATTACTTTAATTATATTATTTAGTAAGGTGACTTTTACAGCTGGACATCTTAGTGCTTATCTCAAACCTCAATGATACCGCCGGCCATTTGATATCCCTACTGTGGCTGCAGGCTTCAGCCCACAACGTGACTTTGCATTGCAAACATTAAGAGCACATGTGAAAGGGTTCTTTAATGTTTACTTACGGTTATGGGCTCGCGGCGGCGGCGGCTTATTGGGACCAGTTCGACCCAGATCGAAATCTCGTTTCGAGTTTTCTTCACTTTCTAACAGCGTTTCTGTGTAAACAAAAATTGCTTTCGTATCGCGACAAATGTTGAAGAGACGATTAACAAAGATACATAAGTAATCGAATAATATGATAACCCTACTATCTTGGCCGAATGTGGTTAATATAGGTACGTCCAAGCCATAATATAAATGCGCAAATGTTTGTTTGTTGGTTTATTGGTTTGTCCTTCAATCACGTAGCAACAGAATGTGATTTTTGCATGGTTTAGTTAAAGACCTGGAGGACCTACAGTACTTTTTATCCTGGAAAATCAAAGAGTTTCTATGGGATTTTTAAAAACCTAAATCTACGTGATATAATAAACTGAAAAACTGAACTGCTATTTGGAATTTACTTGATATTTAAGATGAAATAAAACTTTGGTAAAAACAGACAGCCTTTTTATTTCGGAGCCACACAGAGAAAAAGAACGACTGTTACAATGGTAGCCACAGAACATAATTGCTATACACAATTGACATGTCACAGAGAAAAGCATAGAATGCGTTCATATTTTAACACTACGCGGACGAAGTCGCGGGCATCAGCTAGGTATAAATATTTTAATATTCTACTTATTAGCACAGTTCACGACAGTTGGAACTTGTAACAAAACGTCGAGGCTTCGACGTCACTGGCAGGCGTCGATGTTTGCCTTTGTATTCCAGTAGCTAAAGAAACATCTTTCAGGCCCGTTCCTTGAATTCAATAACAACTTCAATGAGAACACCACAGAACCCGACACGTGAAGGTTACAGTAACTAGAAAAGAGCTAGAAATAATTTTCAAACGGCTGAATCGATTTTCTTGGATTATAGCTAAAACACTCTCATTCAAGCTACCTTTTAAACAAAAAAAAAAACCAAATTAAAATCGGTTCATTAGTTTAGGAGCTACGATGCCACAGACAGATACATAGATACGCAGAAACACCCCTCTTTTTGGGTCGGGGGTTAAAAACGATGCCCTAAAACGGAAACGACTAAAAAGTAAAACTGTCAAAATAGAGAGTCGTCGTTGTGGGTTTGCCGACTGGGGTTACAAGGTCAACCGCTTTCGCTATCGTACCAGTACGAAGTTGTTAAGTTAGTGTAAATAACCAGGGGTTGTCACTTTGCCACTTAGTTATAATAATTTTAATTTTCATCAAAAACATCCAAGTCATACTTAGTTGATAACAATCAACCAGCATTGCCTTTGATATTCGAAACGCTAAGACAAAGCCAAGAAAACCTCATTTATCAAAATCTAGGCAGTAATAGGGATAGTTTAGTGGAGCTTTATGATGGATAGTCATGTTCCTACCTAATTTATAAAGCCCTCTACTCACGACACA
Source organism: Maniola jurtina (assembly GCF_905333055.1). NCBI lineage: Eukaryota > Metazoa > Arthropoda > Insecta > Lepidoptera > Nymphalidae > Maniola > Maniola jurtina. The sequence continues at coordinate 11,592,752 of NC_060030.1, forward strand.
GCGGTAGGGCCGATTTAGGGTGAAAAAGTGTGGAGAGTCGTAGATTGCCTCCAAAACATGTCTTGTCTAGGTCGGATCCTAGATCGCTTCCTAGATTAGCCAGCAGGAGCAGATATGCATTAGATTCTCCTAGATTGTGGCAACCGCCCTGTCGCCCTGCACGTGCGTAGGTCCGTCAGCCTGATATTTTTGCTAGTTCGCTCGCGATAGCCGTCTAGTACGTTACCATGATCCATGTGTAGGGACTACCTTAGATTGCTTCAATCTAGTTGCTTCCTAAATCAGCCCTGCCGCAGTGTCGTGAGTAGAGGGCTGAACTTGACGATTTGATAGTCTACAATCTCATAACTAAATTGACTGGTCTTAATCAAATGTTATCCTTTTCTGCAGGGAGCACTATGAAAGAGATGGCAATCTGAGGAGAGCCTCTGCAGAATTCTATAGACCTGGCTTTTACGTCTAGAGATTTAGCCACATTGTACATAATATATATTATATTCTATTGAAACTATGTTATAGTAGACAACCCTACTGAAAACCACTTCCATTGATTCACCAATTGAGTTAAAAATCACGTCGCCAATCAAGTAGGTAGTTACAAAGGTCACGGATGGTGAGATTCATTAATTTTCTTGAATGAAGCTTTTGTTTAATCCAGCATGATTCATAGTTGATGAAAAATACTTTGTTAGGCATCATTTTAAATGTAAATTCTTTCTTATAACTAAGTAACACTAGTAGGTAAGTAGTAGGTACTAGACACTAGTTTGTTTTAAGACGAATAGAAAAATATTACAAAAAAAGTGATACTAGGTACTCATTAATTAACTATGCTAGTCAAGTTAAGCACGAAGATACCTACCTAGTTATCACACTGCTCCAGAGGTCACGACTCACTATGTGCAATATTATAAGCTAATTGTTAGATTTTGCAAGGTAGGTACCTACCTGCCTACGCGTTGTTACTTGTTGCCTATAGAGTATAGAGACTAATGATTCATAGCAATTACAATATTTTCATTCTGAATCACTTATTTAACTATCAGGTAGCTAAGAAGTTTGTAAAGTTAAACCTGCTATGTAGATACTTTCGATTTCAATCTACATAATTATTTATTATTAAAACTTTTCTTTATTAAATCTCAACTAAACCGGTTCGATGCTAAAGAGATTCAAAAATTGTAGTCATTTATTCACAAGAAAGCAAACCTGTTTAGCAAACTTCGTACGTATTATATTCTCGTAACTAAAATGATTAAAACACGAGTCATAACTCATAAATTGTGTGATCATGTAAGATTTGTCCCCTTTGCGAATTTCTTTGAGATGTAAATGCTTGAAAAGGGTATTTTCAGTGTCCTTTGTCAAAACATTTTATCTTTACTTTCCTTTTACTTTCTTAAATAATTGTTACTGTTTGTGTTCATCTGAATAGGGATGACGACTTCTAGTCAAATCAGCCGCTTTTTAACAAAGCTTGTATGAAATACACAGATATATATATAGACCTAGCCTTTTCCCATGTTAATTGGGGTCGGCTCTCCTAACCATATTTCTCCAAGTTGTTCTGTTTTGGGTCGTCATTGTGTCTATTTGGGCTGTTTTCAGGTCGTTCAATACTACTGACATCCAGGTTTGTCGAGGTCTGCCCCGTCGTCTGGGTCCAGCGCTAACATGTATTACGCTTCTGGTCATGTGATCCTCGGGTCTTCTCATGACATGACCATACCACCGCAGCCGTCTCTCTAAGAGTTTGTCTTCGATTGGTGCTACTTTAAAGGTGCCCAGAACAGATGTGACGTCATAAACATTGGACGTAATTTACCGTACTTTTTTAGTGATATCGATAATATAAAATGGTTAGCAAACTTAAAACTAACGTCGTGGACGTGGACGTCGATTTTACGAATTTTGGAAAACCCTCTATTTAAAAATTACCAAGAAATAATTTATTTTTGACATAGGCATCGTCCCACTTCTTCATTCCATTGATAATTTCATTGAAGCTTTGAATCAACTTTTTTGGGGTTACGTACCAAAATGTTATAAATTGGAACCCTATGGGGTGCCGTGCGCGGTGCGACTAAGTCTGTCCGTCTATCACACCAATCTATCGAATTGAAATTACGAATAGTTGTAAACAATCCTTGCAAAATTCTTTTTAGAAGAAATCTGTGGTGGTTACAGGAAAGTAACCATTAATCAAAACTGTCGATTGAGCTAGTGACCCGTCTATCTAGGGCAGATGCCGTAAAAGGAAGGTATTCCCTGGAACCGGTGGCGTAGCGCAGAAGGAATTCAGCGTTGAACCACTCTGAGAAATAATTGAGCGCTGATTGCGCTTAGGTATTCAGTAGAAGACCTAAGCTCGCTTGTTACTTGATAGTTATGGGAAAGTTTTTGTCGAGAGAGCAATGAAGTAAACTAGATTTTTAAAATGTGTTGATTGCTTGCTAGTCACTTAAGTACATAGTTCTTTTTTACTTAATTGTATTACTAGTATACTTAATTAATATTACTAGTATACTAAATTAGTATAAATAGTATACTTAATTGTGGCTAATTTACTTATTTATTATTATTAATTATTATGGCCTTAATTAAACTTATTCTCTTGTCAAATATTACGATCAATAATAATAATAGTTAAATAAATAACCACGCCACATTTAATTGTCTATTTGAACTAGGTATTGTCTGTTTAGAGCTCTAATTTATATTTAAATCAGCAACTCATGAATATTGAAAAAAAGCTTTTTCCAATCGATTGCGATTTGTGTGGGCACTGGTCTGCCTTGTATGCCCACAAAAATAAGCAAAAAAGTCACAAGAACGCGAGGTGACCTCACCAGGAAATGTTTGTGATGCAGGTGAGAAACTGTTAAACTGAAGCGTACGCATTATTAATTAATAAGTAAATATTATTATTATTTGGGGGCACTAGCTACATACTTAATTATAAGTAAAAGTATTAAACTGCCATCTCATTTTACACACTTTTAGCTTTTTATTTGTACTTACTTATTAAATGTACTTTGAAAAAGAATTGGCCTCAATTTATTTAATTTCCCAAAGTGTGCTTGTTTGTGTATTAAATAGGTAGTCAAATAGGAAAACCAGTTGCGTTATATTTAGATGCAGTTGTTCAAATTGAAGGGGATCTGATTAATCGTTGTTTGGGGCGACAGATGTTTGGAGCTGTGTTGAATAGCTCGTGGATCCTATTGAAAACGGCTCGCAAAGAATGACCGCGTCTAAAAAATGGGGTCAGGGACTCTCTTTTGAAATACCGCTTAACGTTATACGCGATTTTGTTACAAATTCACTAGGCAACTTGACATTGGCAAAATATTCCTCCTTTGTGTGGAACACGGCGCCATAATTTACAAGTGTAAATTAAAAATTTATAACACCCCCGACAAGTGAAGTTACAGTAACTAGAAAAGACCGAAAAGACCTGATAACTTTCAAACGGCTGAACCAATTTTCTTGGACTATTCCGCGCCTACGATCCAAAGTATCAGAGTTTTCCAAAACATCATTTTCAAATAAATAATTATGTATCAAGACAACGTCCATCTTGACAGCTTGACATTTGTCAATTGACATAATATTATGAACCTAACGGTTATGTAACCTTCTTTTCTACAAGAAAACTAGAAAAGAGCTGATAACTCTTAAACGACTGCACCAATTTTTTTGGATTATAGCTAAGAACACTCTCGATCAAGCCACCTTTCAAACAAAAAAAACTAAATTAAAATCGGTTCATTCGTTTAGGCGCTACGATGCCACAGACAGATACACAGATACACAGATACACAGATACACAGACACACAGATACACAGATACACACGTCAAACTTATAACACCCCTCTTTTTGGGTCGGGGGTTAAAAATGCGGTGCGAAGTGCGTACTAAAGAAATGAGTTTATTTATGTTGACAATTTTCTTGTTACACATAATATCGCGTTGTCAGATTGAATACTGGAGATAACTAGAGGAAAAGAAAAGACATCCTCTATATAGGTTTCAAGCTGATTCCTAGATCCATGTTATCTACTTGTAGAAGTCTCAGTTTTTTTTGATGTGGTTATTGGGCAAAGGTCTTAACTACTTTAATTAATGTAACGACTCACATACCTACGTTCTTAGAAACAGGATCTTGTAATGTCGCTATAAAATTGATAAAATTTATTCTTTTCTTTGTTTCAGACCCTGGATTTCGATCGTGATGGCCTAACAAAACTCAAGAAAGCGATAAAAGCTATCCACAATTCCGGCAATGGTAGGTGCAAATTTTCTCTTAGTCTTTTAGATAAGTAAGATATTGAACGATTAAGTAATCATTGAATATATCTGGTTGCTGATAAAATAAGTTATTTTCAAGTAGAGATCGAACGTGTTCTATTCCAAACATTATTTAAGTACAATAGTGAATCATCCTTAAGTAAGAGCAGTTTAAAGCATGTAAGACGACGTTATACGGTCTATTTCAGTCTTTGTTGGTATGTCCGACTAAGTTATTAGGCACGGTACGGCGGCGGCGTCGCGGCATCCAAATGCCAAGGATAAAAACGGTGCTCTTAATGAAACTGTTTTAGGTACGAGAGCTTAAGGATCATGTTCCGCCTGACGACACGAGGCTGCACGAAAATAGATGGGGAGGAAGTGTTATGAATAGATGTCTAAAAATATTGAAGTATGTATTTAGTGCATTTATAGAGAGGTAAATGCCGGCGGTTTATTTAAAAGCATGATCTAAAAGACTCAAAGACAGATTCTGAAGTCGATATTCTCTAAGCTGCTCGGCTAGATTTTAAAGACCGATGATAATGTTGATAAGAATCTTACACAGGAAGTTTAAAAATCTTGGAACATACTTCTATCCAGACCAGCCTTTATGATTACAAAGAAGTCCAAACAGTCCCGATTTAGGGCAGAGTTGTTTCACGATCAGCGATTTAGGGCACAATTCAGACCGAAATGCTCCTTAAAAGTAAAGACTGGTTACAATATAAAGAATATAACACACACTAACAGAAATTAAGAGCCGCAGTATGAAGGGATCTATTGTCTAAGTATACAAAAAGAAAAGTCCTGACTCCTTATCAACGCCCAGCCTAAACGCTTGGACCTAGGAAGTTGATTAATAAATTAGACAAGAAATAACACCGGATTTTTCGAAATTTCCACTGGATAGGGATTAAAGAGAATTTATTTTTTCAAAAGACCGATAACTAAATAAGTATGTAACTACTTAGAATAATATTACTGTGGACATTAATGTTTTGATCTTCCGTCTTCCGATTCGGTTATATAGAAACTTGGCAATGGTATATATTCAATATTTCTCACCTTCGACAATTTAATATGGCTTATGTTTAACTTACCACCAGGTATAGTAACATATAACAGACAAAAATAGTAAATGATTACCAAAATTAAACCCGCATTTTAATGTAAAATTACAACCTAAGTTTTAACATCTCGCTATCCTATTTAAGCAAAATGACTCCAAATAAATCATTGTTAACCCAAAAGTAGTAAATGATCACCAAAATTAAAACAGCATTTTAATGTAAAATTATAACCAAAGTTTTTACATCTTGCTATCCTATTTAAGCAAACTGGCTCCAAAAAACTCATTGTTAGCCCAAAAATAGTTAATGAAAACCAAATTATTAACCATATTTTAATTTAAAATGAAATGCAAAAAAATAAAATCTCGTTATCCGATTAAAGTAAATTACCCTCGGCAAAAAAAATATTTTGCCAAACACAGTAAAGTAAATTTACTCCTAACCTTTTTGTCTCCAAATTGATTAACCACTACAAAAAAAAATTATCTTGAGCGTTTCGTTTACAACCAAATGCTATACCTAAAATAAAAAATAAAACTCTTACAATTTCAATAATCCCTTTTTTAATTATTGAAACAATCATTAAAAAGATAGTCCTCTTAAAACTAATAATAAACAGTTCAAAGATCTTAAAACTAAACTAATAATAAGCATTTAAAAAATCTTAAGAAGAATCAGTCTTCTGTATTAATTCACTGCACAATTAATGCTTTCTTAGCTTTGGCTGGTCGTCCTCTTTTGCGCTTCATGCCAATCGGAATAGCTCTGGCCTCTGAAGGTGGCTGGACGTGCTTAAGCCGAATCGCCAATCCAACGAGATGCTTGCAAATGTAATCTTTGAGAAACTTTGGGCAATTGCATGTGCCGTGTAACCAATTTTCCTTTTCTCGGGGCATTATAACTTCCCACTCTCTAAAATGTTGCTCTTTGTATTCGTCAAAGGTCTCCCATGGCTTTTCATAATTTTTGCAATCTAAATCCGACCCAGCTGGAATTCTGTATGAGCAAACTAGCTCAGTACTATTCTTTAATGGCACCTGCTTCGACAGTTTTGCCCATTGGTAACTTTCTGTCCACATCTTTAAAGATACTGTCGGCAGTTGAGCGAACCGTCTCTCAGTATTATTAATCACGTATTCATTAGACCAGTCCTTGACTATATCAGAAGCAATTACTAAGAACCGCGCCAAAGGATGACGCTCACGAAGCGTGCCACCATCTTTTATTGTTTTATTGAAAGATTCCAGAGCATTGTTTGTAGCAGGAGTCCCCAGAGATGCGCCCAAATACCAGAAACGATTTAGTATTAGCCATTCATTTTCAAAGTATGTAACAAAATCTTTTTCGGCTTTCCACTTGTCCAAAAATTTTTCGCTGGCTCGATCAAATATTTCCTGAGTTGAGGCACACTGTAAAGCATCAATATCTTGTAAGATCTCTTTTTGGGATTTCTTTTGCACACTTTGCTCTACTCTTGTTTGCATCTTCTTTTTCGCATGCGCCCAGCACATTCTTATGACTGTATCTGTTCCAAATGTGCACGCAAAGGCAGTTTGTATAGCCTTCGCTGCATCACAGACCAAAACTTTACAACTTAAAGTGTATGAAAATATTGAGAAAACTGCTTTTTTTAATGCGGAAAATAAAAATATGAAGTCTTCCGTTCGTTCAGCTGTTGTCACAGCTAATCCAAATGGGTGAAAATGTTTATCTCTGTCTGTAGTTCCAATCACAAGTACTGGAAACCCTTGCCAAATGAGCTTATATGTGGCATCCGCGTGAAGAACAGAACATTGGCGTGATAGACCAATTAAATATTTCGTCGTTAACATGAACCGGAAGTTCTGATCTAAATCATCTTCAGAAATTTCATACGCCAAAACAAAAACTTCGTGACCGTCATCAGGTATTTCAGAGTTTTCTTTTAACCATAATTCAAGCTGTCCCAAGCTTATTACCGATGGCCCGTATTTTTTCTTACGTATGATTTTAAGATAATTGTTTAACTGTAACTTAGTCGGCAGAACTAGTCCATTAATTTTACTTAAGTTCTTCATAATAGATTTAGGTTTCAAACGCAGTTCGAATAGTTTTTCTATTTCCTTTTTCGTTGCCTCATTTATTCCCCTAGTCGACTGACAGTCAGAATTTTCATGGTCGTGACATGTTTCAGTACGAAATAATAATATATCATCACACGATGCGTCAAATAAAAGATAAATCGCGGCAGAACACTGAATTTCAGCCCGAAGCTTCACTTTGTTACAACGATAGTAACGTTTTACTCCTTCTTCAGTCGTATGAATTTTTTGTATTGACCAGGTCTTCTCATTTTTGATAAATTCCTCAGCGCTCCGCACAGTTATAAATTTTCTTTCAAAAACCCAAACTTTATTTTGCCTTCGACGTTTTTTCGTATGCTCTGTGATTTTATATTCGTCTTCATCTGATTCCGATGAAGTACTCAACAGCGGAGCACACGAACTCGGTCCCGCTAAGTTTTCATTCGCCATTGCAAAGAAGATAGATATCAAAACACACCCAATAAAAGCAAGTGCTCGCACGCGACTAAATTGGCGATCGTGTCCGGGCGTGCGCGGCGCTTGCGGTGTGGTGGGAGAGGATCGTAAGCCGCAGACATAACTTAATATGGCATCATAATGCTTCATTTGGTAATAAGCCTACATTTTATGTCAATCATAGTGGTTTATTTAGGCAGAAATAGCGCATTAATTTGCTCGCTAAGATTTGGTGATCATTTACTACATTTGGTGTTCGAATACAATTTGAAGTGCAGTCGTGACTAAAATAGCTAGTACTATTGTAATTTTAGACGTTATTTATCTGGTGTTAAGTATATATTTTTGGTAAAAGAACTAAGGGTATCAAAGCATTTTATGGTGATCATTATATTTAACCCCATTTAATATTATGACCACAGGAGGCTTCCGTGGGCCCCTGTAAATTTCCTTTTACGTTCAACTGAAGGAAAGTAGGTCGGCCGTCTTATTTCATTTCTTGTGCAGGTATACAATATCCGTCTAGGAAAAGTTGAAGTACGGTTGGTTGGTTTATGGTTACCGTCGCATCTAACAATTTAGAGAGAGACCAGTTTGCTATTTGAATGAAGACCACGTACCGGAAAAAGAAACGTTGGAAGACAACCATCTCGTTATAAGGAACCAAAAGCTTAATTTGCTATGATTCGCTAAACCAGACAAGTCTGTATGGCGCAACATGCAGCATGGCATATGCACTGCCCGCCCTTTCAATGCTAAACGTGCAGGAAAAGCCAGCCACTAAGCAAGCAATATGCACCACTACCACGCAGCACCACACAATTCCCAAAACCACTGACGCACGTTTAGCCCCGATACCGGAGCATCTTCAGGAGATGTAGACCTTAAAATTGCATTGTATTGTAAGGTCTACCTCTCCTGGTGCTTTGGTTCCTTGTATATAGACTTCCGCAAAGTAACGCCTGCTTCTATACAACAACCATTTTGCTGCTCCGATCACAATATCACCAAGCTTGGAGAAAAAACTCGGAGGAGGTTCGTACAACACCAGGAAGAATGAAAAGACCTATGTCCAATCCATACTAATATTAAAAATGCGAAAGTGTGTCTGTCTGTCTGTCTACTACGATTTCACGGCCCAACCACTGAGCCGATTTTAATGAAATTTGGTACAAACTCAGGATACGCTCCGGGGAAGAACATAGGCTACTACTTTTTATCCTGGAAAGTTGAAGAGTTCCTACGGGATTTAAAAAAACCGAAATCCACGCGTGCGAAGCCACGGGCACCCTCTAGTAGATAAATAAAGGCTTATATGAAGGAAGATAAAAATATACACCAACAAGCAGTAGGCTAAGTAAACGATTTTTACCTATTAAAAAAACCGAGATGCACTCGAATGGTTATCGGAACAAAAACGAATAACTCTCGCTTTCGCGCTCTATTATAAGGTGTTCAGTGTTCAGATTATAGTATTCAAGAGTTTATTGACTTCGCAATACCATCGCGTGCTAGGATTTGTTTGTGTCCGAGCTGAGTGCCGAACTGGTCGTACGGGTTTGGCTGGGCCGCAGCTGGCAAGGTCGAGCGCGCGCCTGCAAAAACAACCAAACAATCTCGGCCATTCCTAAACAGTGATGTATTTTGACCGGAGTTAAAAATTGCTGAATCCTATTTCTAGAGAAGTGATCTTTTGTTCATGTACTGATTGATGCATTCAGCCTCTGCAAGATTGATTGGGGCTAAAATGCCTTGACAGCTCTTGCGAACTCAACTTCGTAATGTTACCAATATGTATTTTTAATCCCCGACCCAAAAAGAGGGGTGTTATAATTTTGACGTGTGTATCTGTCTGTGGCATCGTAGCTCCTAAACTAATGAACCGTTTTTAATTTAGATTTTTTTGTTTGAAAGGTGGCTTGATCGAGAGTGTTCTTAGCTATAATCCAAGAAAATTGGTTCAGCCGTTTGAAAGTCATCAGCTCTTTTCTAGTTACAGTAACCTTCACTTGTCGGGGTGTTATAAATTTTTAATTTACACTTGTTATTTGTGAACTTAGATTAAGGATTCGTCTCCGTTGCGCTGTCGGAGCGTAGCAGAGACCAATCTTTAATCTAAGTTTGTAAATAAAGATGGCAGGAGCCGTAAAAGTCATTCTATTAGGTTCCGGACAGGTAGAATAATTTTTTCAAAAATAGTATAACTCCGAAATTGTAGCGTTTATTTTCGTTGAGCGCCTTCTCGCTCAAGCAAAGTTAGGTATTTTTTAAGTTATGCGGAAGGAAAATAATTTACAATGGGCATATATTAAAAGAACACAGTACTTAATATTATAAAATAATGTTTTGCCGGCAATGTTATTATTGATTAATGATTATGGATAGTTATTGGAGTGTGGCCAAGAGTTTGGGTTTTTCTTTTCCTGCATTTTATGCTTTATTGGTGTCCATATACTAACAAACTGGCTAGTTAATCGTGATATGTTTTTCAATAAGATCAGAAAATAATGTTGGAGACGTCTTTAACAATAAATAAAGTCTTTCTAAAGTATCAGAAGACATAAGATTTTATAAAGTGTCAGTAAATTATTTTGACGATTCAAAAGCACTTGTAAAAGTTTACTTGAATATAAAAATATATATTCTTTTCTATTACATTCTATAACGAAAACGTAACGTACAACAAACTGCAAATGTAGTTATTATATTATTTCTCTTTGATATCTGCGACAAATGATAAGTCATCTGATGTTGACTATTTAATTATATTGTGTAATCAATTATCATATAAACTAATCTTTAATATACAGAATGTCTTTTAATATCCCTCCGGAGGGCTTAGTAAGAATGAAGTAAAAAGATAATAAGTAGGTATAATCGTCTAACGACGGTCATTCTTCGAAAAAGGCATGATCATACAAAATCTCTTAGTTATTAGTCATCGTTTTAGTTTACCATGTGGGTAATACCTGTATTTTCCTCAATTTATGCTATTTTCTATCTAGTTGATATATTGTGAGTATGTACCCTACCTATTTGATTTTTTGTACAATAACTTATACTTTCTAGGAGCCTGGAGAATGTAATTAAAATGTATCGTAGGGACGTGCGACCTCAATTTGACGCCTTCCCAAACACACTTGTCGGTTTTATGGCGCTTCTTGTTTCATTACGACCTTTTCATGTCTATGAAAGGCCGTCGAGTTCTCGTTTAGCCCATACAAAGTAGTAGTGAAATGATTATACGAGCCCAGAGGAGAAATTGAAAGGCATAAGACTCGAGTGTCGTCATTTAATATTCAGAAAGCGTCGATGGGATCGAGCTGGGCGAATGTGGGCCTCGACACGGATCACCGTTCTCGTGTCCCCGACATCAATATTATTAGTAACTAAGCTTTTCAGGCTCTTGGAAAGGCCTATGTCCAGCAGTGGACGCATACAGGCTGATGGATGGATGGAACCTTTTCATAAAAATAGATATATTTATAAATACTATATACGGATGAAGATCTAGGTCTGAGAATCATATAGAATGAGTTTGATTTGCTAGAACTGTTTTCTCTAAGAAGATAAGTACATAATTGTCACCAGGAATTTTGAATTCTAAATCGCTTTTATAATCCAAATCTCTCTTTGCGGTCGTTCCTCCATTTCTGAAAATCGGCGTTCTGGTTGAAATCTGCCAGGTAATAACAAATTCAATTTCAATTTTTCAATTCAATAAAATTCTGATAAATTTGGAGCACGTCAATTAGAGAATACCTACTCGTATTTCAGTCAAAATAGCAAGGAAATATATTATCATCCCAGTCCTCTAATAGCCTGCCTGCTTTCTTGTCAATATAGCAAGAATCTCTAGAATGTTCTGTCCCTGTCCCTGGTCGTGGTTGGCATATCTAAATATGTATTGCATGTTCCGAAAACTATATTGTGTTTACAAGGTAAACTGTTTGTGATCGAAACAAGGCATTATGCACGGTCGACATGAATCCCTGTCTACTTGAAATACGATGCGATCGCCGTCGTTCCGTGTACTTATACAGTTTAGCTTATATACACTCTCAATATACTGGTACCTACTATAAAAAGTGGAATTACTTTAACTGACTGAATAACGATAATAACATAATATTACAAACTCTAAAATTTTATCACTTTAATACCCAAAAAAAATTTGCCATTTGATAATTTTATTTTTTGGTACACTAAGTATACAATATTTTTACTGCAATTTTTTTATTTTAATATTGTAATATTCGTTTAATTTAAATTGAATTGAATTAATTATGGAATATTTACATTGTCTGAAATAAAATATTTTTATTTTATTTATTTATTTTGATTGGGTTGAGAGGAATTTATGTAGACTTTGTGGAATTACGACCATAGTCTTGCACAAGACGCATTTTTCAGTCATGAATTTGCGAACGATGTCAGAAGCATTGGGCGAGCCGAAAAAAGCTTGCGCAGAGGTAACGTCAGTCCCAACTTGTGCTGAAGTCATCACTCTTTGATTCTCCCGATGCTTCTGAATCTTGATGCTAACGCCAGTATTCACATGCATTTTCAGTATTGAAAATGAAATTGATATTAATTATAGGTTAACCCAGGCCCACTGAAATTTTTGCCCCTGTCATTTGTATGGCATTACATAACAAGGAGAGAGCGCTTTACTAACTTCTTTTCGTGGATAGAGTTATAGAACGATCACGTTTATTGATTACTCTCCATGGTACACCTACCTACTGACAAACTCAAATCATTTATTGAAAGCACTCCTTTTGATGGTCAGAATTGTTAGATTTGTAAGATATCATAGGTACTTAGCGGTGATAATTGATTACGTACCTACTTAAAACTTAAGCTACGAGGGTTCCAATCGCGCCCAGGTTTGAGAAGAGCCCACAAAAACTCTGCCGGGTTGAATAATAAACACAACACGTTTGTAATTTTAGCTCAAGGTAGTTTAACATTATACTTAACGTTTATTGTTATACGATGAGCGCTAGATTAAGGCAGTCCTTGGTGCTAAATGTGGTTTATTATTTCGTTTATTACTGTACAATGTACCTACATGGCATATCTCATGTAAAACTAGCTGATGACCACGACTTGGTTCGCGTGGATAAGAAGAAAGAAATATGGTTGTTTAATGGCCATCGAAATAATTGTCGTAGGCGCGATTCGATATTGTTCGATCAAAGTGTTTCAGTATCAGCACCTAAGAATGAACGATGTCTCTTTACTGTGTGGCTTCGTAGAACTACAAAAATGATACTATTTAGTTAAGAAAAAAATGATATAAGAAACCTCAATATCATTTTTGAAGATCTATCCATAGATACCCCCACACGTATGGGCTCGATGAAAAATGTTTATTTTTGAGTTTCAGTTCTAAGTATGGGGAACCCCCAAAATTTATAATTTTTTTTCTATTTTTGTGTGAAAATCTTAATGAGGTTTACAGAATACATCTACTTACCAAGTTTCAACAGTATAGTTCTTATAGTTTCGGAAAAAAGTGACTGAGACATACGGACGGACAGACAAACAGACAGCAAGCCAGACATGAGGATTTTTTGCAAGATTCCATTTTTTGTCATTTGGCTACGGAACCCTAAAAATACAAACAAAGTTTCACTGAATCGGCTTGCCCGGCTGAAGCGAGCAAGTTTATCCAGCTTTAGCCCTAGCCTAATTAAATGTCCGGCAGCGACTACAGAACGTCACTCTATCAAGTTGTGCAAGTTTCCGGGAACATTGCAACTAAGCCGGGCTATTGTAACGGAAGTCCCCGGCTTAGCTTAAATTCGACGGACATGATGATGAAAGAGCCTCATCTAAGTACCTACCTCTTGCTATGATGCTTGGATTACTGTTTATCATGAGGCAGCTTGTGTTAAATTACGCTTATTTTCCACTAGATGCTTCGCTCAAATGCGACGATAGATGGCGCTGTAGGATATGTCATCGCGCTTATGTACTTGGATTCATAAAGATATAAAGTGCTTAAGGACACAATCAACTTTGAAGAAATGTCAAGGCTAACACGGCCATTCCTGACAAATTTTTGAAAGGTCTGCAATCCTGATACTTCATAGTTACCACCGTGGTTGCAGACTATAAAAATTAGAATTATAGATCACCTATAGAGCAACATTGCCGGTAAGAAGGGTACGAAGGACGAACAAAGGGAACTGTTCCGCACCCACAAGCCACTGGGTCAAATGGAGCCCCTGCGGCCTGCTGTCTGTCTGCCTGTCTGTCTGCGTGCCATAGGTCTCGTAGCTCGTAGACGACATAAGTTTCAAACTTGGGTTAAGAATTTGCTGTAGAACGTTAACACAAAACCGAACTTTTGAATTAGAAATTCAATGAGATTATTTTTTTATCTACGTTCACCGATTTCCCTCAACTACTTTGCGTCACTCATACTCATCGCAAGAGTATGAGTGACGCAAAGTAGTTAAGGTACCGATTCGAACATATTAACCTTCTTTGACTACTTAGCGTTATCCTATTGTGGGATGCTCTTGTTACGTTAAACCAATTTGCGCGGTCTTGAGTATCCGCTTTTCGCAGACGGTTTTAGAAAACAGGCTATAGATAAAAGGACTAGAACTCCGCCGGTCATTCCTTCATTGTGGAAAATCGTAGTTCTGGCGAGATTCTACCCTCGAACAAATTAATTTCTTCCAGCTGCTTCTGTTGGTGTCTAACTTTGCGTATAACGCAATAAATTACTCGCCAGCTCGTATTATAACACCGAGAGGAATGGCGTGCACGTGAGGAGGCCTATGTCCAGCAATGGATTGATAGGGGCTAAGGAAGAAGAAGAAGACATATTCGCTCTGTCTGTCAAATGTCATGTCAATTATGAATGAATGTCAAAGTGTCATGACACAGTAAAAATGGCGTGTGAGTTCTCAACGCTAGTTGTTGATGGCCTGAGAGACGAAAAGACTTCTATAGACTGGTGACGGGGCACCATACTTTGAATGCTCGCAGGTGTAGTTTACTTCAGTCTGTGTATAGTTTGTGCCGTGTTGTGTGTGTACGCGTGTCACACACACAAGCGTACGAATTTGTCTTCATATTTTGAAAATACTAATGTATGAGCTTTGCCTGTCTGGAGTGTTATAATAATATCTTAACTATGAATATTTTCTGTTTAGCACACGTGGACAATGAGATGTACCTCTCCCGGGCGCTGGAGCGCCTTGGAGGGAACGCCCTCAGTAAAGACTCCGAGCCGGACATTGGCGCTGCTTTCTTCAAGTTCGCAGTCGTCACCAAGGAGCTTTCTGCTCTGATGAAGACGCTGGTTAGTAGTTCTAACTACATCCATACTTTTGTACTAAGTAATCTTAGTCATTAGTTTTACCTAGATTATTTGCACAAATAATAATCTCTATGTTGATTATAATGCATAACAATATGGGCGAATTATTCAAACTCAAACAAATATTTTAATAATATTGTTGTGCTCTCTTATCTACTTCCTTTACAATTTTAACTTTCCCCTGATGTGATTAATTTTCAAGTCCGTTAATTTGCACTTCAATTTCATAGTATGTACTTAAGTTAAAATGAAATATAGAAATTAAATTTTATACTCAACTTCTTTTTAAGTTAAGCCGCCCTAAGAGCACTTGTATAAAATTCTCCGCCATTTATTACTTGGAAAAGGAGATAGAGCAATCAAGCGAGATCGTTTTGCGAGGATGCTGCGATAAAAAGTATATTATTTAGTCTAGCGGAATTTATTTCTGCTGAAGTTTAAATTAATCGCGTTTTACCACCTCCGCCGCACGGAATTGCACTAAATATTATACACTAATAAACTTTATATTAAAGTAACTGTATTTTGTTAACCCCCGACCCAAAAAGAGTGGTGTTATAAGTTTGACGTGTGTATCTGTGTATCTGTCTGTGGCATCGTAGCTCCTAAACTAATGAACCGATTTTAATTTAGTTTTGTTTGAAAGGTGGCTTGATCGAGAGTGTTCTTAGCTATAATCCAAGAAAATCGGTTCAGCCGTTTGAAAGTTGTCAGCTCTTTTCTAGTTACTGCAACCTACACTTGTCGGGGGTGTTATAAATTTTTAATTTACATTTGTGTATAATAAAATCAGCTTATTTGAGATTCAGTTAAATGATTAGACCGTATTTGCCTAATTCGTTGATAAATTAATGTAGATACTTCGTCATCGTATTTAACATTGAAATAAACATAAAGATTGTTGCCATATAAGTAACAGATAATGTATACTTAAGTACTATCAGTTATTTATCAGTCGCTACAGTAATTTATTTAAATCGTAATAAAATGCACCAAGAGGTAATAGCTTTTTCTGAGAAACAACCATGTCGTCGTGACATCGTATTAATAAATTGGCCTTTGGCCGTTCTCATTAATCCTTAATAAGTAATATTATAAATGCAAGTGTGTCTGTCTGTCTGCTACCTATTATGGCCTATCTGTTTAACCGATTTTGACGAAATTAGGTACAGAGATAGTTTGCATTTCGGGAAAGGACATAGATTATTTTTGATCTCGGAAAATCAACGAGTTTCCACGGGTGCTGAACCTAAATCTACATGGATAAAGTCGCGGGCATCATCTGGTAATTAATAAATAAACAACACATATAGGTAATTGTACGGAAATATGCACTGATGATGCTTTCCGAGATCATTCTTATCATTAGCTGGATTTATTACAAGATTAAAGTTGATAACTAAAACCCGACTGCGATCGTCTTAATAAACGCTGAAATATTATAGTAAAATTGTTTTTCTGTCGCTTGGTATATTTTAATGTTGTAATACATTTATATTTATGAACCCAGAATTTTCTCCTCTTTCATTTGACACCCTACTCGATACAATACCAAAAAAAAAAAATTTTGGAGACGCAACTTTTTTTCATGTAACATCCGTTAGTTCAATTTTTTTCGAATAAAATTTACCCTATGTCACCCGGACCTTTACGACGAATCGATTGATACCTCATTCATCAAAATCGGCGCCTAAATGTAGTTTAGGCGCTACGGTAGAACACACAGAATCTGGATACAAACATACACACATGCATACATACAC
Organism: Maniola jurtina; assembly: GCF_905333055.1. Lineage (NCBI taxonomy): Eukaryota > Metazoa > Arthropoda > Insecta > Lepidoptera > Nymphalidae > Maniola > Maniola jurtina. Next base: position 11,609,740 of record NC_060030.1, read on the forward strand.
TGCTAAAATCATAACCCTTCCTTTTGGGTTTGCCGCAGTCGGGTAAAAATGTAATGAATGTACACTGTTTCACATCACAACTTCCAAACACCAGAGGCTATTTTATTGAGTCTGCGTCGAGAATATAAAATAGAGGAGGTAGAAAATAAAACTAGCTTAATAGCTTATCGAGTTGCATGTCTAGTTGGTTTCGCCAAGTTATTTGAGACCGTCGCGTCGTAGGAAATTATGTTACTAAAGGATCTTCCGATGTCTCGAGGGGGACTCCAGAATCGAATAGCGATGCAACTACTTCCATTATTTACCGAAAATTTATACGGTCTTACCACAGGATGTTACTATTTATTGAAATACGTTTATGCTATGACCAAGACTCCAATAAAATCTAGTGTCTGTAGCGGTTGCCACCTTCACAAGATGTCGCTTCTAAACTCAATAAATAAGCTTAAAACTCAGAATAGGTTACAGAAGTGCTAAAAGTTTGTGAGATTTTTTTACTATGCGATAGACCTTGCGCTTGGCGACAATCATTCACTAAATAAACCGGTCAAGTGCGATTCGGACTTGCACACGAAGGGTTCCTTGCCATCGTACAAAAAATAACACTTTTTAATATTTCTTTGTGATGTTACCTCCAATTTACCTACCACCACCACAAGTTCGACCTTTTTACCGCACAGGTGTTTAGAAAAACAGAGCGTGGTTTTGTAAAATTTCACATAAGTATGTATTAATATTATTTGCATAGAAATAGGTTTATTTTCGTTGCTTTTGATGTTAGAAATATTATGTCCCGATAGTAAAGAAAACTCTCAACTTGTTAGAAGAAGAAATAAAGCTTATTGTTCTGTAACTTTAAAATTAAACAAGTGTAAATTAAAAATTTTCAACACCCCCGACAAATCATTTTCAAATAAATAATTATGTATATCTAGGCAACGTCCATCTTGACAGCTTGACATTTGTCAATTGACACTTGAATATTATGAACCTAAGGGTTATCTAACCTTCTTTTCTACAAGAAAACTAGAAAATAGCTGATAACTTTTAAACGGCTGAACCAATTTTTTTGGATTATAGCTAAGAACACTCTCGATCAAGCCACCTTTCAAACAAAAAAAAGTAAACTAAAATCGGTTCATTCGTTTAGGCGCTACGATGCCACAGACAGATACACAGATACACAGACACACAGATACACAGACACACAGATACACAGATACACAGATACACACGTCAAACTCATAACACCCCTCTTTTTGGGTCGGGGGTTAAAAATATAACTTTAACTAGATGCTACTGAGTGATGCTACTACTGTATTATTGCTGTATTATTTTAAACGCCTTTATTAACTACCAATTAACTCGACCCTCCTCCGGCTTGTTGAGGGGTACTGTAGACGTCATGTCAACTTGCGTTTATATCTCTAGCCCCCTTGATTCCGTCATCCGGTACCGTCGCAGTTCACGACAGTTAAGGGAACTTGTAACAATTTTGGTAACAATACGTCGAGGCTTCGATGCCACTGGCTGGCGTCAAAAAAAAACAAATCATTTATTCAAAGTAGGTCCTGTTGTACTCCTTTTGATGGTCAAATGTCAGATTTTTATAGTATGGTAATAATTAATTACGTAAACTTGAAACTAAAGCTACGAGGGTTCTAAAAGCTCATATGCTAATGTTCTTAATTTTTTGTTTTAGTAAAGAATAGCGAGCAAACGAGCAGGCGGGTTGCCTGATGATCTTAAGTGATTACACGAACAGTCGACATTTGACGCTAGTTAGCCTATGAATCGCCTATTTTTCTTTGATTTCACTAGGATTTCACGTTACCCTTATTTGACATATCGTCGATTTACTCGTAGGATCAAACTGAGAGCTCCGTCACTCTAGTTCACTATGGTAACGTGACGTGAAATGTTGTAATTTCTAATTTAAAGTGAATCGCGTCGTTCCTCAACTTTACGATGGATTTTTATATTACTTTGATAATGAACTTCAGAGCAATATTCCTTATCTGACGTTATCGCTTTTACTAACTTAGATTTCATATCATTTTGGATACCTATCTGATTTAGCACTTTCATAACGACTTTTCACTTTGTGTTTCTGTTGAAATCATAAAATAACGTAGTTCTTACATAGAAACAGGTGTGTAAATCATTTTGTTGTAAATAATATTACATAGGTAGTGGGTACAACTTGGTAAATAACTGGTTAGGAAGTCATCAAAATATTTTGGTGATAAAAAGAGCCTTTATTGGGCTATCAAAAGTAACCGTAACATCTATTTTCCTGCCTCCATATAAATATAAATAACATTACAGATTAAAGGCCATTGCATACATAACGTGTTTTTTCTCGTCTCGATGGGACGGGAGGATTTCTTGAACTACTATTGGACAACTGGAACGTCCCATCCCGTCCGTTTTCTAGTTATTCAATTTAGTAGTTTGAGAAACCCTCCCGTCCCGTCCGGGACGAGAAAAAACACGTTATGTATGCATTACCTTAACAAATTACTGTGCGTAAAAAAATAAAATATTGAGGATACAGAATATATCCCGGAAGGGAGATAAAAAGGCCGAGGGTCAGGGCGACAGGTTGAGAAACCGACGGATGTTATTATAGTGTAGTAAATAGGTTACTATAAGGCTTAATTAACCGCATTCAATTTACAATTAGGGTACCCTAATTCTAAGTAAGCTGCGGTAATTAATATTTCAGTAATATAATTTTATTAAAGCCTCTTTGCTGAACCCTAACTTAGCGATTTGCTAAAATAATAATGTGATGGATTAATAATTTACTTAGGTTAATCATAATATGAGTTATAAAATAATTAATTAAAAACAAGTTCTTCTGGCTTAACTTTGCGGCTTGAACTGCCGTTTGTGATCATGAAAAAAAACACTACTTAGTCACCATTTTTTTAAACAGAATTTGTATTTGGATTGTGCCCAATTTGTTTTTCGTATATTACTTCAGTCTCTACTTCTCTGTTACCCAAGAATATCTTAAAAGGAAAAAATCGCAATGGAATATTATTATTTTTAAAAGCAGCGTGCCTACATCGTATTAGGTCTGACCTGTTGTATTTATCACTTTTTATTATTAAAAGATTAGTTATTTTATATTAAAAGATTTATTTTTATTAAATGTACGATATGTTACTTATTACAAAATATCAACAGAGCCAAGTGGGAAAACCCACAGACAATGAATGACATTACCACAGATTAAACACTGACATCTCACTACATGACCAAAGATCCCCCTAGCGTTAGCCCTAATACGTAGATAGTTCAACGGTCGATCTAACAGACAATCGAATAATATCCTATAGGGTGGATCAAATCCGCCTGACTGATACAATTGTGTTATTGACTCCAAGCCTTAGCCACTCTCACTCCACTGCCAGCGCTCGTCAGCTGTAGTATTTGCGTACCAGCAGATATCTAGGTTTATGCGTTATTTCTTGGAAGAACGGAGGTATCAAACTATTCGCACTCTAAGCGGAGATTGACTTGACGTGGGCGAGCGTGGGCGCTCACATATTGTGTTAGCAAATAGGTCAGGGTACCGATCAGGCGACCCTGGGCTACGTGTTGTTACCAGGCGTAACAATAAGATTGCCGTTAGATCATCGCGAATATTAAATTTATCTTTGTCTTCCATCTGGACTATTACGAGTCGTGCTATAAATCAAACTGGATGATGCCCACGAGTAAGTTCGCGTACATTTAGGTTTTTTAAAAATCCTATGGGAACTCATTGAATTTCCGGAATAAAAATAAGCCTGTCTCCGTTTCCGGGATGTGAACTATCTCTGTACTAAGTAGATGATGCCTGCGACATTCTCCACGCAGATGGTTTTTTTTTAAAAATTCTGTGTGCTCGAATAGTCCGTGAAAAGGTTTCAAAGGTGACAGACGGACAATTCACACTTTTTCGCATTCTATGGCCAGCTTTCCAGCATTCTATTTATAGCTAGATAGATCATTTTGCCCAAACTCAGACCGTGGCTGTCCGATTTTTTCTTTTGTTTTTTTTAAATACGAAAAGTATGCTTACTTCTGTTACGTAGGTACACTTTTATTTATTTATTCATGTTATGAGATATCTTATCTAATTACGTGTTTCATACGAGAGTTGTACGTATTGGTAGTAAAGAAACCTCGCTCCAGTTTTCCTCTCCTGGAACACGTCGAACCATTTACCCCGGGGACTGCGCAGAATCCCCGGCCTGCCCTTGACACGGCGCAATCCTTTGTCCTTCCGCCTGCCGCGATAACAAAGAATCGCCCAATTACGCTACAGAAACAATTTATGGTAAAATACTTGACTTTATTTAACAGATTGTTGTTAATCGTTTCTAAAATAACGATGACAAAAGGGTTTGTTATAGGACGTAGAGAATCGACATCTTTCTGCGTAGGTTTCCAGACGAGGATTTAAAACCTTGACTGGCTAGTAAACGTCTGTCTATGTCGGTCAAAATATATCACATTATATATGGGACTGCAGGATTCACGTATTTGTTAAAGATTTACTTGCAATAAATCAATGAGCATGGATCATATTTTGTTAACGTGCCTAAGTGAACGTCCAGACAAGAGCGTCAACTACAGTTTGATGTAACGAAACCACCTTGTAAACACATGATGTACCTACTCGTACAAGAGGGATTTAGTTTTGTTTACTAGAATTTGTTAAATTTCTATCCTTGCTCAACCTAAATCAGGGCGTGATTTCTAAAGAAACTTTGCTTTCGAGCTACTACTGCCTATTTAAAATGTAAATTGTAGAGTTAAAAATGAGCTCATAGAAATTCTGCCTACACAAAAAAGACTTCAACGGCAACCCACGTTCGCAAAAATTTGCAAAACATTGGACTGAGTAATTTATTGTACGGCTTTATCTTAGAGTGGTTAGTGAGAGGTTGGTAGTAATAACGTGTCCTAGCTCATAACTCGATAGCTGCTCCACAGCTTGTCACGTTTCGCGTGAGGAGACACGGAGATTTCCGCTCCGATTCCTTCACCGGTTATACCTTTCTGTCTCAATTATAAATTATACTACAATCTACTCTCGCTCTTCTCTATGGCCTATGCTCCTTATATGTACATATTATGTGTTTAATAATGTATGTAGTCTAATAATAGTTAAATATTGTTATCCTGTTTCAAACTTATGTTTGACCCAAGCTAGGGAGTAAAATTTTTATGATTGACATAGACTGCCTAAACTACGTTTCGCGTTTGGTTTGGATACTACATCACACAAGTACAAACATGATGATCAATAAAGCGATTGCCATCTTAGTGACAAGCATTTCAAATAAATTGAAATTTCCTCGTCGTCGTCAACCGATTGACGTCCACTATTGGACTTAGATCTCTTGTAAGGACTTCCATACGCTTTGGTCTTGCGCCGCCTGAATCCAGCGGCTCTCTGCTTCTCGTTTAAAGTCGTCTATCCACCTAGAAAAGGAGTTGCTAACGTTGCCCTTTCCATAGCTAGGGCACCATTCAAGCACCTTAAGTCCAGCCGTCTTTCGGTTCTTCGAACTATGTGCCCCGCCCATTGCATCTTCGTCTTCGCAACTCGTTGAGCTATGAGCCGGTTACTCTGGTTTTTCTACTCATTTCTAATTTGATCACCTAGAGAAACTCCGAGCATAGCACTCTCCATCGCCCGCTAAGTACATGATTCTGATATTTCTTATCTTTTCTTCAACTTAAAATTTCGTACAGCCGCATAATTTAATAAACAAACAGATAAAATAATATGTCAAAGAGATTGAGAATAATAAATTAATAACCATAACTTACAGACCTTTAACGATTTCTAAAGAGCATATTATCTGTTATTCAATAAACAAGGCAAAATGCAGTTTGATTCCATACAATTCAACTGGAGAAATAACAACGATCTCGCGGCACTCAATTTGCATACAATAGTCAACAAGAATAGAGCACGCGCGTGCTCTCAATTAGATCATTGTTTCATTATTGTACTATTTTGTAATGGGAGATACATTCGCATCGCAAAAAACGGACTCGAGAATGCGTGTTGCACTTACTGGTTGCACTAGATGCTCTTGTTATGTAAGATCCCACTTCTGATGTTTTTATGGATGGATTACTGACAATGGTGTCAATTTTGACGTACTCATAAAGTTCAGGCAATTTGATTTAATCCCTAATCATTGGCTAATGCCCGATATGCGTTGTAATGCGAGTTGCGAATCGCGTGCTTCCTATTGTAACTTGATGGTATTATGTCAGAAACCTTTACGCTTTCGGCAACAACTGTACTTTTTAAGTCAAATAGGATTAAGGATGTATTATTTTGTAGTATGAGATACATTCCCTAGCAAAAAACAGTTCCTGATTCCACTAGATGCTCAGGTTATGTAGGATCCCACTTCTGATGTTTTTATTTGGATAGGCAGTATTATTGACAATGTTGTCTTTTTTGGCATACTAATAAAATTCAAAGGATTTTATAAGCGGTAAAAACCGATACACGAAGCATTCCAGGCATGTTTTTATGTGTAACGCAAGTTATTGCGGCCACTGTAATTAACGTTTTGTTGGTACAAAACTCAAAGTTACTGTTACTTTTACCGCGGCAGTTAATTTGCATTCAACAGACAAGAATGGAGCACGCACGTGCTCTTAATTAGAGCTAGATGCTCATTGTTTTATTATCATCTTGTTGCGAGGGATACATTCGCATGGTAGAAGAACAAAATGGAAGAATATGTGATGTGAAAATAAAAACACGGTAACTTGGTAGGTATGTGCGGTAATATCACTTGTGAAGGAAAGCATCGTGAGGAAACCTGCATGAGAGCTCTCCACAATGTTTTCAAATGTGTTTGAAGTCTAATTACTAGCTGATGCCCGGTAGGTAGGTATGCGTTGTAATGCTAGCTTATTATTGTATCCACACTTGGCCAGCGTGGTGGTCTTTGGTCCTTCTCATTCTGAAAGGAGACCCGTGCTCAGTAATAAACCGGCAATGTGTGGATTATGAATTCCTTAAAGACTAAGCAAGCTTAGTACTAAGTAAGCTTCTTTATATGAATAGAAAAACAGAAACGTTTAAACACAGAAGCACTTGAGATAAATTATGCTTTTGCAATGCAAAGATTGCGGAAAGCGAAAACACTTTTGTTGTATAAAATTCAACATGCATTATAATTTTTTGTGTTTAATCGAGCGTGTTTACGACGTGTTACGTTGGGAGTATCACGTGGCTGGTGAGCTATTGTGTTCCATGTACACTTGATATTGCAGCAGATAAAGTGATGTCTCCAGGCGTTGCAGATTCTTAGAGATTGACCAGGAAATTAGTTGTGCGTCCTGAATGTATTCATATCATTATATTAGCCCACGACTCCGTCCGCGTGGAATTAGGTTTTTGAAACCCGTGGGAACTCTTTGATTTTCCGGAATAAAAAGTTGCCTATGTCACTCACCAGGTCTTTAACTAATCCATAGAGAAAATTACCCGTAATATCCGCATTAAAATTGACCCAGTACCCATAAATCGGAAAAGTGATTACAAAAACGCACGCACATACAAGCACACACACACACACACCAAACGCATCATATGCCTCCATACCGATGAAGCTTAAACGTGACTAAATAAATTTACGGATATGAAGTTTACCGCATATTAACTCTGGTATATATAGAGTTAATACGCAGTAAAAGCTCAGTAAAGTTTAAAATAAAATTACTCTTACTAATAATACCTTACCTACTGACCCAGAATTTACAGTGATTCTCTTTGTGCACTAAAGCTTCACGTTTCGCTATACAGACCCCTACTTGTTCTTTGTGTCACAATTGTTTTAGCTTTACAATTTTCTCGGATTTATTTCCAGATGAAAACAGAAGTTTTATTGTTGAATCGTTTCGAAACAGTTCGCGATTTCTGCTATTCCACTCGACGAGCGACGTGCGGTACGAACGTCACTTGACACATATTTCTTGCTCGCTTTTGTAATCCTCGTTACAACGTAGGTAATACCTATAATAATATGTTTGTTTCTTATAAAAACTTAATTTCTTATTTCGTAAGTTTTAAGGAAACAATATTGCAGAGTCTGAGCTATATACCTAGCTAACTATCATAATCTTTCTTTGTGTTACAATTTGTTATAGCTTTACAATTTTCTCGGATTTATTTCCAGATGAAAACACAAATTTTATTATTCAATCGTATGGTTTGAAACAGGTCGCGATTTCTGCTATTCTGTTATTTCCGAAAATGACACTTTAAAAAGGTAAATCCACGCTGACGAAGTTGCGGGCATCATTTAGTTGCTCAATAGTGTATTTTAATTTTTAGTGTGTTAGCTAACATGGGTTGAATTGTCTTTTTGTACGAACGCCTCAAGCTTGATGTTACTATCTATATTATATTATTATATATACTACTACTATCGGTATACCATCCCGCAAGTCCCAACAATAACTGTACAAAGTTTCATCATAGAAATCGGATTGTTGGTATTGGAAAACTTACTTTTTGTAAATCTGAGACCTCTGGCTCTACTACACCTGAAGTCCCTGTTATTGTAGTGATTCGAAAAAAAATCGAATCACGGAATTGTATTAAACAATTACGAACGACATCTACCGGTCGCGTAATACATTACTAGGACAAAGAATTTCTGACATTGACAGACTTCAACGTCAACACTGATTAACATTCAGTGCCATCTGTCGGAGAATAGTTTACATAGACTAATCAAACAATGACAGTTTTTCTAGAACATTCTTTAAAATAAAACTACTCATACAAATTAGCGACCTCTAACGACAGATAGCTTTCCATTTAAAAATAACTGTCAAGACTATTTAATTAATCATATACGCTAGCGACATCTGTCGATCAATAGTCTTTCATTCTGGAAACTTCCCCGACAAACTAATAACATTTCCTGTAGCCAGAACACTCGAGAATACACCTTATTTCCGCTAAATTTAATATAAATAAGCAATCCTCCTAGTTCAGGGACATTCCTGATTTCTATTACCTGCAATCACGACGCAGGAGTGAAGTGAAAGTAATAAATAAGTGTAGTGAATTCTGTGTAACCCTGGATTAAGGTTGGTAACTGTGATGTTATTAAATTATAAGTTTAGGCTAATTGTTTTGTACTCGTTTAACCTAACCCTTGCGATAGGATATTTACTAACAGAATCTGTAAACTCGTTCCATCACTTTTATATTATACGACCTGCACTTGGCTCAGACGACCCAAGGCTCATCTAAAGTTATGGAACGAGAGTTTGAGCAAATCATTTAAGATTGCCTCTCTCGATTCCAGGGTTCCTTCTACCAGGAAGCTCTAACAGTTACACTGAAGCCCTGCTATTAACCTGACTGCTACCCCACCGGCGAAGTGTCTACCAACTTCGTACCGTCTACCCAAGCCACGCTGCACACTGCTGTCGAGTAGCCTACGCACAAGCACTGAGCCGCCGCACCGCAGCGCCGCCCGAGCATCGTCGATTGTCCGACGCGTCTGCGAGCCTTCTGCGAGCCCGTGTCTGCCCCCGGCGTCTGACCAAGGCCAGTTGTCTTCCTTCGGACGGTCAGCGTATCTTCATGCGTATGCGATTCTCAATTAACTACCCTGTGATTGTAGCGCGTTACCTACGGCCGCTCCCGACTGAGTTATCTATTAAGTTTATTTAGTTCCACAATAAGACACAACCTATTTGTAAGATTGTTTGACTATAATTATAAGTATCAATCCGTCTTCGCGTTTTACTAAATTCCTACCTGTCGCACGAAGCGCGACATTATTATTATAAGTATAACCTATCTATTATGTATATTATATAACTATTAAAAGGTCTGATAAATACGAACCGTACATAATAATTAGTTTAGTAACAATAATATGCCAATGCCAATTTAGTTCAATTACTGCTAAAAGCCTATTAACAATCCATTAAGGATACATTATGAGGAAGACGCCCAATAACTGAATTATGTTATTAGCTATTTGCTTCTGAATCTAAAGTTACGAGTATGTTATCAATTTCTAAATGGCTATTGTCATCAGAACTCCACAAGCAGATAAGAATAAACTGGCATAAGCAGATTTTTTTCTAAAAGTAACGATAACTTCATCGAAATGTTGATGAAGTGGGGCGTAAAGTGTTTGCCGAAGTTGGGAAAGAGGAGTGAGTAATTTATTGGCCCAGAAGTACCCTTGAAGATCTATAAGAGCTTGTAAAACTTTGTACGCTGTAGTTAAAAAATTTAAGCTTATTTCGTGGTTTAATGACAATTTATATTGGAAACATCAGAAAAAACACCAAATTAATCGTATGTACCCGTTACCTACAATATAAATGTACGCTGTAGTTATTGCACCCAGAAGACTATTGACAACCAGTATTTTTGAATACCTCCTACCTGGCTATCCATTCAATAATTGTAGTCAGTATTGTGGACTAACAAGTGTAAATTAAAAATTTATAACACCCCCGAAAAGTGAAGGTTACAGTATCTAGAAAAGAGCTTATAACTTTCAAACGACTGAACCGATTTTCTTGGATTATAGCTAAGAACACTCTCGATCAAGCCACCTTTCAAACAAAAAACTAAATTAAAATCGGTTCATTAGTTTAGGAGCTACGATGCCACAGACAGATACACAGATACACACGTCAAACTTATAACACACCTCTTTTTGGGTCGGGGGTTTAAAAAAGCCTACTTCAATGAAGTATCAAGAATCAAAGATTACCCATGGGATTTTAAAAAACTAAATCCACGCGGAAGAAGTTGCGGGCATCAGCTAGTTAATTTAGATAGACCTGCTAATATCAGGTGGGGTTTTGCGGAGTGTGGCCGTGCCTTCGAACTCGTTCGGGTTTTCCCTTCTGTCATTGTAATGTTCATCGAACTATCGTCTGCAATTTTCTTGCAGCGTATCAATTAACATGCTGTTCAGTGGTCTCCAACAATGTTCAGGAAGGGTTTCATTGTGAGCAACCCTTTGTCATTAGCCCTCTCGTTTGTCAGTAGCGTGTTCGCTCCATTGGTTACACAATTAACCCCTTCAAACGGTGTTCCTTTTATGTATGTGGTTTTTATGCTTAGTTTTTGGATGATACTTAATATAACATGAGGTGTCATAAGGTAGCCTGTTCAAAATTCAAGGACTTTTTCCTTACAACTGCTATTTTTGGGCACTTCACTTTTTAACCTTTGATAATATATTTTCGCCTGAAGCTCTGATTTCAGAAGGTTTTTTTGGTTGTTTGACAAAATGTTTATTCTAGTTTGTAAATCTGGTAGCATTAAATGGAGCCATCACATGAATGAACAATTGAACACTAAAAGATGGAGAGTAGATTATTATCGAAAACAAAAGGATATTCTTACGCTTTTTTTAAATGAAGACAACTTAATCAATTATGAAATTTTGAAAAACAACACTTTCAAATCATTTTTCTTCAATCAAAACGTTTGTATTTGTTATGGTTGACCTCACTTGTAAAAATAAAGCAAAAGCGCTTCAGTTGAGCGTTTGTAGTAGTTATCTCGTAGTTGTACGGGCTCGGATACTTGACATTTGCAGAAAGCAGATTTTGTAACGTAAATAGCTACCTACTTGTTACGTAGAAATATTGCGTTTGTATTGTAAGAAACAACAGAAAATCGTTCTGGCAATAAAAGAAAAAAAATGTCAGTAGAAATAAAATATTATTTGAAGAGCGAGTAAAATCAGGCAAGTGAAATCGAGCTATGATCTAAAATTATTGATGTTCAAGCATCACAAAAATTATAGAGAGTAAAATGAGGCATGAAAACTTTTCAATTCAATAACTTTACTGAAATGTAGATCAGGGCCATTGAATAGGTCGATGTTGCTCGGCAATTAAAAGTTTCTTTCAAGCAGATGATGCTAAGGGCACCTGCAACTATTTGGACCGTAAAATACTTGTACACTTTATAACCTGATCGCGCAGATGTGGTGGTTACTTTTGATAACGGCCGAGAAGGGCCGAGTATTTGGTAATAAGTAATAGTAACAAAATCGACATTCTCAATACTGATTATTAATTTACTATATGAAAAAAAAAACCGGCCAAGTGCGAGACGGCCTCGCGCACTGAGGGTTCCGTACTCGGGTATTTTATTCGACATTTTGCACGATAAATCAAAAACTATGATCCATAAAAATAAATCAAAAACTGTTTTAGAATGTACAAGTAAAGCCCTTTCATATGATACCCCACTTGGTACAGTTATTTTACTTTGAAAATTTAAATATATTTTAATATTTTAATTTTAATTATGTAGCCACAAATTCGCGGTTTTTGGATTTATTCCTTTACTTGTGCTATAAGACCTACATACCTGCCCATGATTCTAGGTCAACAGGAAGTACCCTATAGGTTTTCTTGACAGATACGACGGACGGACGGACGGACAGACAAACAGACAGACAGACAACAAAGTGATCCTATAAGGGTCCCGTTTTTCCTTTTGAGGTACGGAACCCTTAAAATCAGCTCCTCGTTCTTTAGTTTTGTTTGAAATGTATTAAAACAGCCATTGCATTCTAGAGATCGAATTTTATCATCACTTTAAGTTCGCTAACCTAGTTTGCTACTCGAGTTTTAACGAGTGTTTTAAATAGAGTTGTACGTTTTATTTATGGATATTGTGGTCTAGCACGAATGAATTTGAGATACAGATACGTTAACTAGTACTTATAAAATTAATTGCTTTAGGTGGTGATGGCATTAATTAGGTTCTACATTATATTTCTAATGAGGTGTGGTAGTCTCGGGAGATTTGTTTTTGCGTCATTTCATTAAGAGGGCTCTCTCCGTCACTCGTTTCATACAATCGTAGTTCCAATTTCATTTGAATATTAAGCAACCAAAGTCCATGAAATTTTGCAGACATATTCTAGAAACTAATATCTATGTCTGTGGTTTTCCAGATTTCTGTTAAAATATTCGGTTTCGAAGTTACGCGTTCTTAAAAATTTTCATACAAATCTTTGAGCCCCTGTAATTTTAAAACTACATATTTTTAGAAAAATCTAAAACACCACAGACACAGATTTTAGTTTCTAGAATATGTCTGCAAAATTTCATGGACTTTGGTTGCTTAATACTCAAATGAAATTGGAACTACGATTGTATGAAACGAGTGGAAACGAGTGACGGAGAGAGCCCTGTTAAAAGTAATTATTTTGAAAGGTTTCATAATTACAGTTGCTTTTCTGATACAAACTAACAGACGGACTGCTTGACAAAGTATCTATATTGATTCCTCAAAACAAGAAACGGATATCTGATGAGTGATGACTGATCTGTTAGTAACTCATAGAACTAAAGAATACATTATAATAGATTTACTCATATTATGATCTGTTGAACTACTATGCAGATAAATTCTTAAAGAAAATGTTAACCCAATTAAGTTTTTTTTCCCTACAGATGCAGAACGTAAACAACATAGTAATGTTTCCCGTGGACAGTCTTCTAAAGGGTGATCTCAGAGGGGTCAAGGGCGATTTGAAAAGGCCATTCGACAAGGCTTCCAAAGACTACGAGTCCAAGTACCTGAAAATAGAGAAGGAGAAAAAGTCACAGGCTAAGGAGGCCGGTCTTATCCGGAGTGAGGTGACGCCAGCTGAAATAGCTGACGAGATGGAGAAGGAACGGAGGTTGTTTCAGTTGCAAATGTGTGAGGTGAGTTGTATGGTTTAAAGTTGGTTTTAGTTTTGTTTTTTTTTAAATTCAGATACAAGTTCGCCCTTGACTCTTACCTTGTGGTAAGTGATGATGCAGTCTAAGATGGAAGCGGGCTAACCTAGAAGGGGTATGGCAGTTTTCATTAAATCCCATACTCCGTTGGTTTCTACACGGCATCGTACCGGAACGCTAAATCACTTGGCAGAACGCCTTTGTCTGTAGGGTGGTAACTAGCCACGGCCGAAGCCTCCCACCGGACGCAAAGGCACGATGTGACACCTTTAGCTAATAAAGTGTCAGCAATTAAATCTTGTGTGGAGTTTGAAGATGCATATGAAAAGTGCCTGTTGCGTCATAAAGTTTCTGACGATTTCTCAAGTTACACAGTTAGTAGACAACTGTAGTAAGCGCTTTGCAAAATGTTTTCGGCAAATTCCACTCAAGTGTTTATACTTACATGTAAAAGCTTTTATCGTGTGTTATAATAAATTGTACATACGAAGCGAACGAATGGAAACAATACTTAACCATCCAAAAGTAAAGTACTTAAGAACATTAGGTAGGTGCCTACGTCCAAAAATTTACCTTGAAAAATACATTTGTTGGGATTATTAAGATTCTCCCATGGTTCTCCATAATGTTCAGAGGAGTGTGAAATCTGCCAATCTACTCTTAGCCAACATGGTAGATTATGGTCTGTGCCCTTCTCATTCTAAGAGGAAACCCGTTCTCAGTAGTGAATCGGCGAAAAATAGAGACAAATGGTAATGATTAACTTATTAGGTTCATATCCTTTTGTGTTTTCTTTTTCGATCGAGAACAAATATTGCGATCCGAGATAATTTTTTTTGAAGTCAAATATAATACGATGTTATTTGAGTCGGGCGTCATATTACCCAGGATCCCGTTACGTAATAGGTAACATGTATTTCAAATTACTTTCTTCCAGCAGTACTCGCGTGTAAACCTTTTTCTCAGAGACGTAGGTTATCGCACACAAAGCCTTTTCGTTTATGAACACTTTATTATGTTGGTCGAGTTACCATTTTTATTAAGGTATGCGGAATACCCAAAATATTCTTCTTTACAAAGTACTGGACCACTAGGTCGCTTTCGAGCGTGAAGGCCAAATCATAGAAATATAGTGGGATATAGATAGTCATTGGATGAAGTTGATGTGTTCAGTGTTGTTCTATTTTCCATATTACCTACATATTTACTCGTATTTACGCGTTGTGGCGATAGATTTTTTTGTTCGTGTATCGTAACTTACCTTCGCATGAAATGGCATAAAAGTTTATTTATTTTTTATTTAAAAGTTTATTTATTTATTTCAAAAAGTCATACATCTTTTTAATAACTTACACAAATTATATTAAATAATTTTTTCCTCTGATGACAGGAATGTCTATATCCTCACATAGGCGTCTTTCTCGTTATTTTCTCTAACAGAATTAAAGAGAGTGGATTTTTCCAACGGCATTCGTGTAAATTGCTAGCTTTAATAGTTGGCCCGAAATAAAAGCTGTCTCGCAATAAAGGCTGCTTTCAATAAAATATGGCGCTTTTTTCGCCTTCGTTTTATGAAACTTCTGTGTGAGTGGGCTTAACCTTCCTTTACTCAACTTTATAAAAGAAATACCAGTGGTAAGAACATATTATACTAAACTAGAGGATGCCTGCGACTTCGTCCACATACGTTTCGGTTTTTTTTTAAACTACGTGGGAACTCTTTGATTTTCTGGGATAAAAGTAGCTTATATTCGTCTCTGGGAAGTTATCTCTATACAAAATAGATGATGCCCGCGTCTTCTTTAGGGTGGACTTAGGTTTTTAAAAATCCTGCGGGAATTATATAATATTCTGGGACAAAAAGCCTATATCTTTTTTCGAGATGCAGTGGAACTTGAAAACGCACAACACAATGCATTGTTTCTTTGGTTACTCCTTGATTGCATGCAATGAATATGATGGGATCAAATCTAGCTTATTGAAATTAGGTACCTAGTTTGAGGTGTGGTGCTTGACCAGTTGATGCCCGCGACTTCGTACGCGTGGGACTTTTTTAGGGTGCCGTACCTCAAAAAGAGAAAAGGAACCCTTATGGGATCACTTTGTTGTCTGTCTGTCTATCCGTCAACAAGGCCAATGAAACCAGATAGAGATACGTAACCAACCGTGTCACAAAAATGCCCAATATGATCTAATATCTAGTTTTCAACTATCTATCGCTGAGAATAATTAATTATTTATTTATGTTGGCGTAGCGCCGAATCATGTCTGCAATTAAATTTATTTCAATCCGTGAATCGCGGGGCTTTGTGATTGTGGCCAATGAATCTGTAGCTGAAACCGCTTTGTTAATTTAATCCCGCGGCGGAATAGTTGTGGAACTTCAGTGAATTGGTTAACAATGTTCTGAATTCTAGAAATTTCCCCTTTAGTGGCTATAAATTCCACTAATTTCTATTGGCAAAGTTTTTGGTCTGAATAAAAGAAACAATGTAAAACAATTCTGCTACCGGATTTTTTTAGATTTTTCTAAAGAATTTGTTCTTTATTACTGCAGCTGATAAAATTGTAGAAAGATGCACATCTTGTAAACATAAAATAGAACTAAAAATATGAAGTATCTACCAGTGCAATCTCTTGAAAAAGCGGTAGCGCTGTGGTTTTTTTAATATAGAAATCTTATTTATAACTTACTCGAGTTAAACTTTTAAATTACAACTATTCAAATTCCAGAAAAAACATTGCTTGTACAAAAGTACAACGTTTGCCTTTTGCTATAAATATTTAGAGGACATAAATAACTCTCTCCTCGTGCTATGCTAATAGTAACAGCCAGCATTGATTTATCTATTTTCATTCAGATGCACATCTAGGCCACGATATTGAATCAATAATGCTGTTCTCTTGGAACTTGTACTTAAAAGCGATGAGGTCATAATATTTTGTTTATAATAATAATTATGCTATCATGTTTTGTATAAGGCGCGTGCGGGCCGTGTGAATGACCGACCTCACAATTACACTTGCCAGGTTGTCCTCTACATCGGCTTCGCATTGTTTGCCCCTACAACGACTTAGTGGTCGCCCGCGACTTCGCCCTCGTGGTGTTTTTATCTACCACTGTGTTTCCCTTCACTACAGTAGTTGGTACTTACATGGTTGAAAAATATTGCTTGTTTGTTCGTGTGATCACATTTCTTTGTTCATATTGTTTCGATGGGAGATAGAGATTTCTTTATTTTGTAATCTTTAAATTATTTTTAAGGCTCTCCTGAATAAACATAGTCCGACTGCCATCTGCATCGGGATTTTTGTTCGGGTGTTCGTTTTGTCGATTTGTCCCTAATTTGGTGACTTTACTTGGAATTTACTGAACATAATGAATAAATTATTTAAGTACTAATGTTAATAATTATTATACAAGATCTACTAGAGACCTTCCTGTCTGTTTGAATATCGGTTAAATAACAAATAAATAATAATACAATCAGAGTTGATGTATAGTTGGTAACTTATAAAGCCACTCGTACAGTTTTATCACAAAAGTTATCGCCCTTGATAACGTACTAATGGCAACAGAATTTCACTAAACTAAGTTTAGATTAGAACGGTGGCACAGTTTAAATAACTAGGTACGCTTATTTGGATAGATTAGAACAGTTTAATGACCATTAAAACGCATTTTTCATTGATACTCTGAATATATAGCAATTAGCACTATCGATTTGGCTTGTTAATGTTCAAAAAATGAATAGTAAAAAACTAATTATTTGGCATGTTGAGTCTTCGTAATATGTGAACTGAAAATTTTCAAAGGTCGAGGAATCTAAAGAAGAAAGCAAGTGTGTTAGTTATAATAAATCAGTAGATTTGGTGACAGAACTTGAGATTAGTTCTATAGAAGTTGCGCCCTTTCAACCATCTTGACAAAGATGAAGTCACGGATTTCTTCTGACAAGTTGATAAATAAACCCAGTTTCATGGTATCCCCTGTCTACGGTACCAACAATTATAGGATCAGCGACATAATATTATGACAGAGACATTTGTATATTCCGTACAAAATGAGAACTCACTCGCCATTTTAATTCTGTGTCAACTGTCATTTCAAAAGTACGATTTTAGTCTTTATTTCAAAGGTGAGCTCCTGACATCATCATCATTTTGTACAAATTATTTGACATTAATTATTCATTCACCAAAATTGCCAGCAGACCGTTACTGTTACTACTAATTTACTGTTAACGAAAAAATGTAAGTTGCGTGCCGAATCTAAACATTGGCACTTAAAACTTGCGTCGGGCGTTGCAGAATTTTAAAGCAAACTTGCGAAATTCGCGCTGTCACTCTGGAATTTCAAATGTCTGCTCGTCGCTTATCTATGGCGGTTGAAGTATGCGTGTATGTAAAACGTTCACGAGCATACTATTGCACAAGTGCCAACGCCTGCAATTGATTGCCTTGGTCACGGTAATATTATCTATACAGTATTCTAACTCGGCCGTCTCTTTGAAAAAGATACCTACAGTTGCGCGGTACGTAAACATGCGGTAGGGCTGCCCGCCTCCAGCAGTTTAATTACACTTGCCTACTTTGTGTTTCCATCTAGTTTTGTGATTGTAAATATACTTTTTTTATATAAACAAATAAAATACTTTATGAATTGCATAGGAAATGTTCAATAAAAATGCGTGTTGTTTTTTTAATGGTAGATTTAATTAAAAAACCATGTTTATGATTGAATAACAAATCGGTCTTATACATTTGAGACCGAAAAATAATTGCGCCTCGACTGAGACGTAGGAAATTAAACGAACGTTACGAATTATTAAATTTTAAAGTTTAAAAAATCCGCATTCTAGTATAAAGCTTTTAATTAAAAATTGTTTTGGGAAACATGGACAAGATGGAGAAAAATGAATATCTTTTAATTGGTTATAGATACCTAAAGCTACTTTACAATTTATATATTTGGTTTTAAATGAAGTTCGGAATATTTCTCCATTTTTTCTATATATTCCACAAAATCATCGCTGGGTACAATCAAAAAATTTGCGAATTAATCTTATTGTAGTCCCGGTACCTTAAATACCGACATTCTGAGCTGAAATTGTGGCTTCTTTGATCGGGTTTCACATACAACGAAAAAATCGCGCGGTTATTGTTAGAAAAACAAAACACCGCCCGTTCGTCACTGCGGCACAGTCGCGACTGTCTGCGTGTCGAGCGCCTGCCGACATCGAGGTGCGTAGGTATAGCTCGCGTTTCGTCCGTTTGTATGAAGTTGGAATACTGATACATAATATTACCGTGCCTTGGTCGCTGCATTAACGATGTACTATTTCGACTATATTCGTAGATAACGAGCCACTTTATGTTGAATGCAAGCAATGAAATATTTACAGAAACTACAGAAAGGCTCTATGACAGCACTTTGAATATGCAGGCCTTCTGTTATCTACCTAGTTCAGTAATTATAAATTTCTAAAAATACAATACAGAGGGTAGTTATAAGTTTGAAGTCATAGCCTGTCTATATTTCCGATAATCGTTTCGTCTTAGCTCTGGCGAAAATTGTGATTTTTTGCAGATTTGTTTTGTTGCAAAGTGTGTGTTGAAGAAGTTTGCAATCTTCTTCCATTTTACGATGTCCCTACTGGTACTTACTTTGCAACGTGGTGTTTTGCAATTTTTAGTAATTTCCAGAAACGCTTTTATTGCACACTATTTTATTCCTGCTATGTTTTGCAAATTACAATGCGACTCGCGCGCCATCTGTTGTACGTTGATAGTAGTCACCACAAAATTCTGTACCTACTTTAAATTCAATTGGATGAACGATGCGCGAGCACATGGGTAAAGACAAACATAAATTCATAGTCATGTATTTGAAATACTACCGGCAATATTGGACGTAAAGGGTGCATACTCGTAATTAACTATTTTTATCTCTAGAAGCTATTCTCGTCATTTCATCGAATGTATAGACGAGATGAGATGCACGAGATCCAGTCAGCAGTCCATCAAACTATTTCTGAACGATATCTAACTACAGCCTAAGTCTAATCGTGCGCATATACAATTCAAACATGATATTATAATGGATGAATTCAATATTGTGTATAATAAAAGACTAAATCTTTGTGTCATTATGCTCACATAACTAAATAGTGACATACTTTGCCTAGCATTACGAACGACCGGGTTTTATTCATTGCAAGCGGTTTACGGTTACCTTTTGAGTGTACCTGGTGTGACGCCTATACGCTCTGCTGACTCCATTTCCTGATGAGATTTGATCCTATGCGTGTAGGTTTCTGTCCGTTCTAGTTTCTAAATTTAATATCTTACATATTTATGATATCCTGGTAGGAATGCATTATTCAGAATCGGCAAAAGCAAAAAGTAATTTGAAAATATTTTCATGCAATTGTTCCTTTAGATTTTCTTCTTTCCTCCCTAAAGTCAAAATGAGAAAGCCACACGATTCGATGAATTGTAATCACATCTGCTCTCGGGCTATTGTCGTTGCCATTCTTTGTACAAAGTTCTCGTTAGTTTGAATGGATAAAGAGGGGTTATAAGTTTTTACAAATAAGTAAAGTAAAATATAAATCAATAAAGTTTTTTTTTTGTTGAGAATTCAAAAGAAAAACTTGAAACTGTTGCTGATAAATCGTCCGTCTTTCAGGTTTGCTTTTTAAATAAAACTCATGTTTAGTAGGTACTTTAGGTATTTATTATTTAAAATAGAGGCGCAGTAAATAATGAAGGCAAAGTGGCTGGTGCTTTAGCCGATGCGGTACTGTAGCGTCAGGTCATCGACCGGCCTTGCGCCGCGCAGGGCCGCTGTCGAGCCGTCTTGACCCTCGCTTTGTTCTGTAGCTGTTCCACCGACGACAGCCCTGGCTTCGGCTGGCTTGGCTATCCAAGCCACGCATTCGGCGAGCGCTTTGCCTATTTTGCACCCGAACGACTGGCTGACTGCACGTTTTGTAACTCTAATCGAAACCAAATCCGGAACTTTACCTGAAACATTCGTTATCTATTGTTTTATTGTTCATAAGCGCTTCAATAGCGATTCTTTGTAGTTTTTAAACATAGTTTTTCCATTGGAACTTAGTAAAATATATGACAGAAGAATTCGTTTTTCACCATCATTATTCTAATCAAATAAATTCGTCGATCATATGACGCCGTCGCATACTATATGAAACATAGTATACATAGCCGGCGAGACGCCAAGACGATTGTGCAAGGTCGCGTGTATTATTATTACACAACTATGAAATATAAATCTGGATCCACTACGGCATGATGCGCGTACGGTCGTGCGCTGGTGCGTCATCAGATATTATACCTAATTATAGCTTGCGGAAGGGCGCGTAATTTGTATTTCTATACAAATGGGATTTCTGCTCGAGTTGATTCCGGCGCCTTGTAATTCCCTGCTGCGGTAACGGGAAAGATACCCACGCACGGTTTTGGCGTCTCCCTGTCTGTAGTGCTAACCGAACTCGAAAACTGGCTTTGTTCCATGTAGTGAGTATAGATGTTGAAAAAATTGTTTCAGTACCTGATAAAGTTCAACGAGATAAAAACAAAGAAGGGCATCGAACTGCTGCAGCACCTGGTGGAGTACTATCACGCACAAACAAATTATTTTCAAGATGGACTGAAGACGATTGAGCACTTTGGCGTATACGTCGCGGATCTCAGTGTGCAGTTGCAGAAGATAAGGCAGCAACAGGACGACGAACGACGGAGACTCTTAGAACTAAGGAATATGCTGAGGGCTGCTACACCACAGGATAGAGAAGTAAGTGCATATCTTTTCAGGACTTTCCCAACATTTTTAGGGTTCCGTACCTCAAAAGGAAAAACGGAATCCTTATAGGATCACTTTGTTGTCTGTCTGTGTGTCTGTCGGTCCGTCGTGTCTGTCAAGAAACCTATAGGGTACTTCCCGTTGACCTAGAATCGTGAAATTTGGCAGGTAGGTATGTCTTATAGCACAAGTACAGGAATAAATCTGAAAACCGCGAATTTGTGGTCACATCATTAACAAGTGTAAATTAAAAATTTATAACACCCCCGACGATCCAAAGTATCTGAGTTTTCCAAAACATCATTTTCAATAAATAATTATGTATTTAGGCAACGTCCATCTTGACAGCTTGACATTTGTCTATTGACATTATATTATGAA
Organism: Maniola jurtina; assembly: GCF_905333055.1. Taxonomy (NCBI): domain Eukaryota; kingdom Metazoa; phylum Arthropoda; class Insecta; order Lepidoptera; family Nymphalidae; genus Maniola; species Maniola jurtina. The sequence continues at coordinate 11,631,722 of NC_060030.1, forward strand.
ACTAACGGTTATCTAACCTTCTTTTCTACAAGAAAACTAGAAAAGAGCTGATAACTCTTAAACGGCTGAACCAATTTTTTTAGATTATAGCTAAGAACACTCTCGATCAAGCCATCTTTCAAACAAAAAAAACTAAATTAAAATCGGTTCATTCGTTTAGGCGCTACGGTGCCACAGACAGATACACAGATACACAGATACACAGATACACAGACACACAGATACACAGATACACACGTCAAACTTATAACACCCCTCTTTTTGGGTCGGGGGTTAAAATAATAATTGAATAATGGAAAACTAGACGTTCCTTGAGTCTGCTTTTTTCAGCAGTCATACCTGACTCCTTAGGTGCTTATATAAAAAAAACCGATAATTCACTTTAGGAATCTCGACAAGTGTATAAAGAATTACAAGCATTAGTAAATTGTCGAGTAAGCCTGAAAGGCTCTGTCTATCCATTACATAGGCTTAAACATAATCGGCTACCGCTGAAGTGTTATCGATTATACTTAACATTGAAAGGGACAACGCCTTCTTTTGTTACATTACTATTGTAATAAGATTGTTAAATAATCCGATAGGAACTAGAGGTTATGTCTTATCTGTTCTTAGATTATGCACTGCGACACCATTTACATATTACAGGTCATTCTTATGTTAAACTGCATCCCCTACACTAATTTTCAGAAGAAGTTAGAAGATTAATTATATAAATTCCTTGCGTCTGTGGACTTACTGAAATACACGTAACAGCCACGACATAAATAAATGTGAGCCTTTTTAAGAATTCGGCTATGCCAATTCCTCATTTGGGACCTAAAATTTTCGGTCACACATTCCAAACGTGTTACACAAAATTCCTTTAGTGGAGCCCGAAATTTATTGATCACACATTCTAAAACGATTAATAGTGTTTTAAGTGTTTTTTACGGAATACGTACTACACGGGTTTCTAAATAGCTGCTGCTGGTTGTATATTATAACTAACGTTTGAAGATTGTTCACCAAGAAATCATAACAAAATTTTATTATCATTTTATATTGTTTCTTACACCAGGCCGCCGCAGCTGTGGGTGGCTATTCCCTCCATCAGTTGCAAGGCGACAAACAACACGGCGTAACACGAAGCGGGTACCTCCTGAAGAAATCCGAAGGCAAAGTGCGGAGGGTATGGCAAAAGAGGAGATGTAGAGTCACGGCGGAAGGGTTCCTGGACATCTTCCACGCTGATGAAAACAAGACACCGGCAAGAGTGAACCTTCTTACGTGCCAGATAAAAGTTGCCTCGGAAGATAAACGGGCGTTTGATCTAGTCTCATGTAAGTATACCTGATTTTTCCACGAATTTTTAAACAGCGCAGTAGTCGAATTTTAAGCGGTGAGCAGGGTTTCGGGCGAAGCTGGGTGACATGTGGGGCATTTCACGTCAAGCGGACAACCAAAAAAAAGTGAGGTCGTGAATTTTGTTTATACTCTGGTCAGTTATACTTCTAGTAGACGTGGATATATACACACAATGTTTTTTTCGTATGATGCTTTATTGCTGAGTTATGAGCTTTTAAAAATTTACTAAGAATGAAGTCCGTTATTTTTGGATGCTTATTATTTGTAACAATTCATTTGTAAATAAAACTAAAAAGCATTGTTTATTATAGTTAAAAAGTTGAAATTTTTATTTTTTTTATCGAATTCTAAATTTAAATTTTTTAACGTATAGTAAACCGGAAGTGAACATTTCAAATCGATATTTGAGTAACTTGGCCAAAATAAAAATAATTTTTTTTTACCGTGAATTAAAGCTTACATGTACTTATTCTTCACCAAAAAAAATTGTAACGTGATGTCTAATAGTTTAGGACTTAGTAGCCCAGTAATTTGGTCGTCAAAAAGGGGCTTATCTGGAAAGTTTTCAGAAAGTTATGCAAATTGGTGGTTTTATAGATTTCGATGTGCTCTTTCCGAATTTTTATTTTGCCACCTCGTACCTTTGCCGCTCGCGCCGCCATCTTGGAAAAATGGCGCCCAAAAACAGTTTTTTCACGATAACTTCTTTCCCATTCATTTTACGACAAAAATTGCTATGTAACAATTAAACTAGAGACAATTTCCTACAATTTGAGTAGTCACCTTTTTTTGTAGACTCAATAGTTTCAGTGTACGAGCGCCACAAAGCCCACTCCAACACTCGTTTTGGCTAAATAACTCATTTCCACACCACCATGTGGTAGAGTGAGTGGCGTGATTTTTTTTTACGGTATCTCCAGGAGAGGGTAGTCACCTTCAATTTAAGACATCACTTCGTTCAGAGAATACTAACATTCTTCAGAATTCCGCTCGAGATAAGAGTAAATATACTGCATCGCAGTTTCGATCTCATGTGAATATGGACCTTTTTTTGGGTTTCGAACCCAAAGGATGCCAACGGGACCTTATTACTATGTCTCCGCTGTTATCCGTCCGTTTGTCTGTCAGCGGGCTGTATCTCGTGAACCGTAATAGATAGAGAGTTGAAATTTTCACAAAATGTGTATTTCTATTGCCGTTATAACAACAAATAATAAAAATTTCAAAATGGCTGACATGAAAAAAAAACAAAAAAGTAATGTTATTTCTTGTTTGATGGTACGGAACTCTTCGTGTGCGAGTTGGGCTTGCACTTGACCCATTTTTTTATTTTTTTAGTTTGTAGTGCGAGGTAAAATTTTTAATGCACGAATTGCGATATTGTGTATTGACTGCGACCACATTATAAACATGCTCGAGATGCCGAAAAATCGGTCAAGTGCGAGTCCAACTCACATAGGAAGGGTTCCGTACCATAATACAAGAAATAATGCTCTTTTTTATTTTATTTTTCATGACGGCCATTTTGAAATTTTTATTATTTGTTATTATAACGGCAATAAAAATACACATTCTGTGAAAATTTCAACTTTCTACCTATTACGGTTCATGAGATACAGCACGCTGACAGACAGACGGACAGACGGATAGGCAAACGGATGACAGCGGAGGCTTAGTAATAAGGTCCCATGGGCATCTTTTAGGTTTAAAACCCAAAATAAAGGCTCATATGCACGTGAGATCGAAACTGCGATGCAGTATATTTACTCTTATCTCGAGCAGAATTCTGAAGAATGTTAGTATTCTCTGGTCGAACTGATAGCTTAAATTGAAGGTGACTACCGGCTCCTGGAGATACCATAAAAAAAAATCACGTCACTCACTCTACCACATGGTGGGGTGGAAATGAGTTATTTAGCCAAAACGAGTGTTGGAGTGGGCTTTGTGGCGCTCGTACGCTGAAACTATTGAGTCTACAAAAAAAGGTGACTACACAAATTATAGGAAATTGTCTCTAGTTTAATTGTTACATAGCCATTTTTATCGTAAAATGAGTGGGAAAGAAGTTATCGTGAAAAAACTGTTTTTGGGCGCCATTTTTCCAAGATGGCGGCGCGAGCGGCAAAGGTACGAGGTGGCAAAATAAAAATTCGGAAAGAGCACATCGAAATCTATAAAACCACCAATTTGCATAACTTTCTGAAAACTTTCCAGATAAGCCCCTTTTTGACGACCAAATTACTGGGCTACTAAGTCCTAAACTATTAGACATCACGTTACAATTTTTTTTTGGTGAAGAATAAGTACATGTAAGCTTTAATTCACGGTAAAAAAAATTATTTTTATTTTGGCCAAGTTACTCAAATATCGATTTGAAATGTTCACTTCCGGTTTACTATACGTTAAAAAATTTAAATTTAGAATTCGATAAAAAAAATAAAAATTTCAACTTTTTAACTATAATAAACAATGCTTTTTAGTTTTATTTACAAATGAATTGTTACAAATAATAAGCATCCAAAAATAACGGACTTCATTCGTAGTAAATTTTTAAAAGCTCATAACTCAGCAATAAAGCATCATACGAAAAAAACATTGTGTGTATATATCCACGTCTACTAGAAGTATAACTGACCAGAGTATAAACAAAATTCACGACCTCACTTTTTTTTGGTTGTCCGCTTGACGTGAAATGCCCCATGTATTACCCACCTTTGAACGTATATTCATCCTAGCATTTTGGCCAAATGATAAACAAGATTTTAGAGAGCTTGATTACGATCTCAATGATCAGATTAAGATAAAAGATGAATAATAATAATCGGTTGTTTGATTTTTCGAGATAAATCGTAGCCTATATCAATCTTCAAGTTTTTAAATATATCCATGCTGAAAATAACGTCGATCCGTTGCTCCGTTGCTGAATAATAATTGAAAGACAAACCAACTAACACACTTTCACATTTATAATATGGGTAGTGATTAGTTTGCTGTTAGGGATAAAAACAAGCCTAATGTGCTCTCCGAGACATGGCGGAAAGGAGTCTTTGATTTCAGGCCACTAATGGAAAATCGATTTGCTCATCTAACTAATGTTTTCGTAGTACGAGTATGAGTAAGCTCGTCTTAAACTAATGATTGTTCATTCACAGGCCATTGGTTATGCGATAAGTTGCATTTTCATATATTAGAAAAGTTATCTCAATAATTTAACATATTATATGGTAATAGTTATTATTATTATTTGATAAAAGTAGATATTACAATAAATTATGTTTCATACCTATTGGACAGATAACTCGTAATAATCTATAGAATTAAAGGGAGGAACTGACTGACATCAATATACAGCTAAAACCGCTGTGTCAAGGAGTTTTTCCATGTAGGGTTTCTCTATAACGTGACGCCCAAAAAGAAATATGTCATGTGATGTGTGCAATCACGCTATCACACTAATATTATAAAGGGGAAAGTTTGTGTGAATGTATGTATGTTTGTTACTCTTACGCAAAAACTACTGAACGGATTTGACTGAAATTCGGAATGGAGATAGCTTATATACCCTTTTTATCCTGGAAAATCAAAGATTATCTACGGGACTTTGAAAACCCTAAATCCACGCGGAAGAAGTCGCGTTTTTTTTTTTAAGAAAAAAAAAGGTTCCGACGAATTGAGAACCCCTCCTTTTTTCGAAGTCGGTTAATAAACGTTATTCTTTCTTTTCTTTCTCTCTTTCTTTCTTTCAATACGCATCAGTGCACTGGTGTTATAATAATATCTACTATTTAATTTACCTAATGTATATAATATCGAAAGTGATTTTCAATAGTGATAAGCCCTTCCATATATCTCAATGAATATTATGTAACCAATTCATTTGGAAATCACGCGCTGTTGTTTTGATAAGGAATATTATCTGTGCGTGACAATGTTTGAAAATTGCGTTGTCAATTACAATGCTGTTTGCAATTGACACATTTGGAACGAGGCGACCATTAACATATTGGTCTAATGAATATATACGAGTATCTGAAATGAATGGATCCCTATCATATTTAGTACCTATATTTAGAATTTGGTTTCTGATATTTTTGCACACTATTTTACCAAAATGGGGTAAAATTGTACCTATATAATAAATTATACTGTTATTCAATTGTATATTCTTTGCAAACAACTAATTTTATTATCACTTTACTATATTATTTCTTCAATGCAGGTAATGAAAATGTTTGCCATTGATAAAAAAAACCCCTTTAAGTGAAGATATTTAATTAGTGTAAAATGATGGTCGAACATTACGACATATTTCATTAAACGATAGTCTTTCATCATTTAACTGTATTTGGCTAACTAGGTAGTGCCCAAAACCGAAAAAAAAAATGTTTTCTGTAGTAAAATTGTATAGCTTTTGTACAACTGCTGTACTGGGTAACACTCTTTTATTGCAGGGATAAAATGCCAATTGAGGGCAGCAAGAATGCCGTAAAATGCAATTACAATATTATTGTGATTATAGCAATGTGATAATCCCAACTTCCGTGCTAGATATATCCTTCAGGTATAACTACGGCTAATTTAAAACTTACTATTTCAGATAATCGTACCTACCACTTTCAAGCGGAAGATGAAAACGAACAGCGAGCATGGGCGTCGGTACTCGTCAATTGTAAGGAAGGAGCGTTGATGAGGGCGTTTCACCAGCAGGCTGGGGAGAGCAACGATAATGGGCATTCCTTGTTAGATCTACAACGAGCTATCATACGTGCTGTGCGGTCGTTACCTGGGAACCAAGTGTGTGCAGATTGCGGATCCACAAATGGTAAGATTCATCTTTTTACTCGTCTAAGGCAAAAGGAAGGGTTGTGATTTTAGCTGTCTATGTATGTATGTAGGTTTGTATTTATGTGTGTTCCACCGTAGCGCCTAAACTACTGAGCCGATTTTAATGAATGAGGTGTCGATTCGTTATTATGGTCCGGGTAACATGGCATCAAAAAAATGGGAGTCTCCAAAAATTTTTTTGTTATTTGTGTCAAGTGAGATATCAAATGAAAGAGAAAAAAAATCATCATGAGAGTTCATGAATATAAATGAATACAATGTTGAAATACACCAACCGAGAGAAAAACAATTTTACTATATCTATCGCTATCTATCGGCAGTTCGCGGGTAGTAGTCGGGTTTTAGTGCTGTTTAACTTCATCCTATATTCTATTCTCGAAGAGAATGCTGTATAAGGCTCTCGCTGTTACAGAATCCTATACAAATGACGAAGACAATAACCCAATGGCGTTAACCATTTTGAGTCACCAACCAATCACAAACTAAACTATGTTTTCAAAATGGATTTCCAATGTTTTTTGATAAACATAGATTTTCTTACACAGCACAGTTTTTGAAAACATTGTTATTGGCTGGTGCCTCAAAATGGTTAACGCCCACTGAGATTTTTGGCTGTGTCTTTAATCTATCCCACTACACTAACACTTCTTCTACTCTAACTTCTTTCCGTGGATCGAGTATTGTAGCTAACATAACTGACAAAAAAAAACTCAAATTACCCACTTTTTATCATCTTCGTCCATGATTACTACAATTTAACTGAAAACCGTATAACTATACCCACATGTTTTGTTTTCGTATGAATATTGTACCCACACATAATTATGTAGTTATGTATCAAGTATCATCATTGAAGTTGTATTCTCTTGTATAACGACGGTAAATGATAGCGTTAAGTCCTTGGTGGTGGTAATTACAGTACAGGCGTCATGGTCGTCACCTAGCTACTGGATGAGATGAGAGGACAATGTTACAATGTTACAAGGCAATGCACGCGAATTTATCATTAGAAAAGATCTATCTACAATTATATTTGCATTAGACGATACCGCGACGTCCGCGTGGATTTAGGTTTTTTAAAAATCTCGTGGGAACTCTGCTTACCGTAAATATGTCGTTTGTGAAGAAATAGGAGAAAGAAATAGAAATGTGAGAATAGAAGAAGAGACGTGGCGCAGTCACATATCTCCTCGAATGAACAAGTACAGCGATACATAATCATAACGTGAAAAAATGAGTTACTCGCGTCGCCACGTCTTCACCTTTCGCTATTTTTTACTTCTAATTTGTCAGTTTGTCTTAAATTTAAAATGTCATTACGGTAGAATCAGGCATTCACCATAACAGTTGCATTCAAAATCTATACATATTATGGACCCCATGAAGGATTACCGATATACTGTAATTTTTGGTAAACTAAGCCGTGAAATATAAATTATTATAGCTGTGATCTATTACTTCTTTATCATAAGACCGCTTGTTTAACTCACGGCGCTTCTAAAACCAATCGTTCAACTCGATGCAGAATAAAGTTTCAAACTGTTTGATATAGATCGCTCTGATAAATCGTAAACGTGAAATCGATTATATCAATTGATTGAAAAATACCGTTTTATTGCGTTTTGCAATCGAACTCGCTGCATCGAGTCTAGTATTTTTTGCTTATTAAATATGTAAAAAAAATATATAATAATATTATAAATATTTACGGAAAGAAAATATGCTTAGGTCACGACTTCAGCATATGGTGAAAAAGCATTCAAATTAAAATTAAAAACTTGAAATGACTAGAATAAAGTTGTATCTCGAATGTAGTGCATAAATGTTTAAATATAGGCCACGCGTCCGGGGTTTCCCGGATTCGTCCCAGTTTCTACGGTTCACGGAAGCGTATAAAGCAGGATATTATTTCTACAGTATCCGTGGTTTGCTGCTTCGGTATTTTAATAATGCTGTGATAGTTTATTTTGCTTAAATTTATAACAAAAGTTGAATAATATGACCAATTGATAGATAATTGGCAGTTTCAGTTCACATAGGAAGCTAGCTTCCTTCTACATTAGTCATTACATTGACTTCTAAAATAATTATAAAATTACTAACAACTTTTTTTAATTTATAGACTAGGACTTGGCTGCAATCATTCTTGTTGGCAAATGATGCAGCTTAAGATGGATCGCGCTTGCTTAGAAGATGCCAATTCACTCTTGATTTGAACACTTAACAAATCAATCAATATATTATTATGTTGTAAAATCTTAATGTTTATACTTTTCTTTCTAAAGCGCTACGCTTACGCTAGTTTATAATAGCTATTTGGTAACAGTGTTGTGAAGCAGTTAAAAAAAAAACAGCACAAAAAATGTGCAATTTACCGCTAATTTCCACTAACAAGTTGATTAAACTGTTGCTCAAAAAAATTACTTTATTATTATTGTTTTGTTACTGCATTATAAAATGGAGGCGATAGCATCTCTGTATGCATTTTCTTAATTGGCACAGCGATTGTTTTGCTGTAATTGGTTTATCGTGTTAATTGGCCGATGAAGGCTCATTGTTTTCCACAAAGCTATCATATTAACTCATTGTTGCATAATTCTATTGTTAAATGGCGCACAGTTTTTTGTTTTCATTATTCAATAATCTGTGACTTGATAACAGCATGTTTATATCTGCTGGTCTACTGCGGAAAAACTGCATTAATCATTCTTACAATCTCAATTGTTGTGATTGGCTCAATTTAATGTACTCTTGTTGCAACAATGCATTGTAGCCAATAGTGAGCGAGCGTCAATTAATAGTAACTATAGATTAAAATAAGTTTTAGTTCAGACAGGTGTATTCCTTATGAACTAACTAGCGGATGCCCGCGACTTTATCCGCGTGGATTTAGATTTTTAAAGATCCTGTGAGAACTGTTTGATTTTCTGGGATAAAATGCCTATGTCCATCCTCGGGATATAAGCTAACCCTGTACCAAATTTCATCAGAATCGGTTAAACTGTTGGGCCGTAAAAAGGTGGCAGACAGACAGACAGACACACTTTCGCATTTCTAATATTAGTATGGATGTTTCGCATTGAAAATATTTAGCTTCGATGCATTCTTGCTTTTAAATAAATATTGTTACACTCTTAACGTCCATTAAACTGTTTGAATTTGCTATTGGCTAAAGTGCAAAATTCTTTACAGATCCCACCTGGCTATCGACGAACTTCGGCGTAATCGTGTGTATAGAATGTTCTGGAAGTCACAGAGAACTAGGCGTTCACATATCAAGGATACAGTCGTTAACGTTGGATAGACTGAGCACCTCACAGCTTCTGATTGCGAGGAACATGGGGAATCAAATGTTTAATGAGGTCATGGAGAATACGTTGGACGATAGAGATAAATTGACACCAGAAAGTACTATGTAAGTAGAATTTTGAGCTTGTCGCTTAACCTGATCTACACAAACGCACTAAAAGTAATTAGAATCCCCCATTTTTTTTCCGCGTTGTTTTTAAGTGATGTAGAGATGATTAATTTGGCAGATCCAAGTTGTTGAAATCAGTTTATTCTAAAGGAAGGTTTTCCGCAATGGTTCTCGAGTTAGGTACAGCCCCATTAGCAAAGTCTTACCCGACAATTTTAAAATAACAATAAAATTGTGAAAAATCACAAAGTAAAACCGGAAAGGTGCGGTACCCAGGGGAGACGTTTGAATCCTGCCAGTTCCGCTATTTTTGATATGTATATTTAAAATTATTTAGACCAAGAAAGTGTATGTAAAAACACTATCATAAAAATTATAAATACTTATTATTTCAATTGTTCTTACATTTTTTATTAGGGTGGATTTTAATTGCAATCACTTTTTGCTACCAGGGAAGAAAGGTTAAGGTTTATCCGGGAAAAGTACGTGTACCGGGCGTGGGCGGCGCGGACATGTCGGGACGCGGCCGAGAGACTTTCGGAAGTGGAGCACGCAGTCAACAATGGCCACCTGCAGAACTTACTGCAAGCTTACGCTGAAGGGGCTGACCTAGGATCCGTGCTACCCAGTTCGGTAAGTAAATGATGTCATCCCGACCGAATCTCGGCCACGGCGTCCAATCTCCATAGAGATAAGCGGTCTGCGCGGGTGAGGCTTTCTGTAAAAGGGCACGCAATCAACAATGGTCACCTTACGCTGAAGGGACGGTTTTAGAATCCGTGCTGTCCAGTTTGGAAAGTAAATGTCCTTTCGACCGAATTTCGGACACAGCGGCCAATCTCCATAGCGATAAGTAAAGGCCTAGGTATAACTTGTACCGGTACTTAAAAAATAGGTTTTCGCTGATAAATGATATATTGTTGTTTTTAGGATTGCGGCGAAACGGCTCTCCACCTCGCCATATCCCGAGAATTAGGCGACGGTTCTTGTCTTCACATAGTCGATTTTCTAGTCCAAAATGGCGGTTCGCAACTACTAGACAAAGCCACGCTATCTGGTATGACCGCGCTGCACTTGTGCGCGGCGATCGATAGGACGGAGCCTATGAAATTGTTGCTGAAGGCAGGAGCCGATTCTACGATAAAGGACAACAATGGAAGAACTGCGTTGCAGATTGCGAGGCAGTTGGGGCACCATGCGTGTCAAGAGTTGGTAAGTTTCTTATAAAGTTATGGCTGAATTAATAATGATACTTGGTTGCTAGCCCGTATTGTTTGTTGGCTACAGTACCGGCTGGGCCGCTCGAATCAGCCTACTGATTCGCTAACTCGGTGTCTATCACTGAATGATAACCACTGAACTCATTTCGACGTTTATTTTTGATTCATTGAAGGTTTTCTATGGAAAAATATTTTAATATCGCTCATTGGAGCAGCAATGCAAAACCAACCAATGTCAAATGAGCTCGGTAGCTATCATTCAGTGTTGGACACTGAGATTCTTATGTATTCACTTAAAATTTGTGCATTTTTGTAAAGTGCGCACGATTTGTACGTGAAAACTATTGTTACTTCACACATTTTGATATTTTATATTGCAATCGTGCAATTGCTAAATATTTAATTCAATTGATGCGCAAAGTAAAAGTAAGAAAAACAGAGTTTCAAAAATGACAAAATAATCTCTTTCTTCCAGCTCGAAAGTGTAGACAAGCGGGAGAAGAGTATTTATGAAAACATCAACATAGACTGGAATCTAGCCCACGATGACGGCTCAACGGATTTCTCTGACGACGATACCGTTATCGACGAAAGGGTAAGAACTCAAATCTTCTTGCATCCTATTCCTCTTTGCCGAGGTTCTGACGTCTTACAATAATGGTAGGGATTTCTCGGGATAAAAATGCGGTGTAATCTTAGGTCCTTCCCTGTAACAATGCAACTAAATTATTGTAAGAAAACTCAAGAATGTTCGACTTCTTTATTTTTGAAAAATATTCATCACTGAGTTTCTGGTTAGCATCTAACGGTATTATATCTATCAAGAAAAGCAATTTTTAATTAGTGTAAATTAGCACCCAGAAAAATCACAGACAGATCTTTGATGAATCAAAATGTTAAGTAAATAGTTTTTAACACATCAAAATGAGTAGTTAGACTTTTCGAGGAGGCTTAGGAAATATAAATATTATTAATACATGAAGTAGTTTAATTTTTTTCAGCAAAACGGTAGCGTGACGCCAGAGAAGAAATGTCCCAGATCGCGGCCTCCATCTTATGCGGGTACGTGCGGTGCGGGGGGTGGTGGTGGTGGTGGGGATTCCCCTGTGCTTCGCTCCAGGTCCTCGACTTGCGACTCCTTGCATCACGCGCCGCCTACGCCGACCACGCTGCCGAGGAAACCCAACGTTTGTGAGTATGCTTATTTAGGAATTTGAACCTTATTTTTGTTGGAACAAGGTTCAGAATTATTTGGCAGTCTTTTGATGTTACTGCGTTTCTACTTAGCGATGAAGGTAGGTAAGAAAATGGTCGGACGTGAGACGACGGATTTTGCACTTGGTCGTGGTGAGGATACCCGTGCTTTGCTGCCCGGTCTTAACGCGCCGCCTACGCCGACCACGCTGCCGAGGAAAGCCAACCTCAATTATTGTGAGTATACTTATTTAAGAAATCGAACTTTATCTTTGTATAGACAAGGTTCAGATGTATAACATTGTATTGGCATTCTGTTGACGCCTTGACTGCGTACTATGGATACCTATGTTAAGGTCAAATACACTTTATTGAAATTCGGTAGCTTGAGGTTTTTTGGTGTGTCTGTATAATTAATTTATTATTATTTAATAATTTTGTTTGAAATAGCCTACTAAAATGAAAGTAGTTTCTTGCATTATTCTAGATAACATAGGGAGCCTGAAGAAACGTGCGGCGCCCCTACCTCCGGCTGTGGCGCTGTCACACCCCCCGCCGCACCCTCGCTCCACACCCTCACCTTCGGCTGACAGCACAAGATCTATTCATGGCAAGTACAATACTGTCCAGGCTCATACGTAAAATATCACAGTTCATGAGAGTTAGGGAACTTGTAACAAAACGTCGCGTCGAGGCTTCGACATCACTGGCAGGCGCCAGAATGTAACCTACATTTACGCTAGGTAGCCCATGTATCACGTATTTTTCTTTGGTTTCCGTCACCCATAGCCTAATATTTGAGTTTTGTCAGAGTGAACTAGAGTTCACTCTGACAAAACTGTGACTCAAACTCAACATAGCCATACGTCTTCGTGCAATCGATCTGTAATAATTAGTATCCCTCCGTCAGGTGGTGTGAGCGGAGCGGGCGCGAGCAAGCACCGGCCGCAGCAGCCGCCGCCCACGCCGCCGCCCGCGCCGCTGCACAACGGCGCGCACAGGGACGAGCCCACGCCGCCGCCTAGGAAAGTAAGATTACGCCTTTTATATTTTTATACTTTTCACTTTATCGTCTTTGACAATATATTTTCAGTTGAATAGGTTTTTAGAGCCAGTATCCTCAGTACAAGATTTTACTTCTCACTAAGGTTACCACTTGGTAGTATTTGAGAGTCGAAACACTTTAGCGTTAAAGTAAAATGGTCCTTAACTGCCTTGTTTTAATGCTCCAGTTTATACATATATGTATTTACAGGCAGCGCTCCAAGCGGAAACGTTGCGAAATTAAAATCAATGGCATTGAATTTTTGACTTTAAGTCAAGGTTCTTTAGATCCATTTTACTTTGACGTTATTTTGTATCAAATTGGTGAGAAGTAAAATCTCATACTGAGGGTACGGGATGTAATATTTGCCTGATCCGATTACCGTATCTGTATCGCCGACGCGTATCATGATCGTAAATCTTCTCTGCGCATGAGAATTTTTGCATGCACAGCGATGATATTATGTGGATGAGACGTAGTCATCATACACAATACGATACGATACGATACGATACGGCCCGTTTAATGGCGAGTCGGATTTTGTTCGACCAACAAAGGAGAAACCGGTCAGCGATGAAATGTAGATGGGGCGCTTAATAGTAAAATGTTCCAACGAACATCGTTGTCTAATATCTTATCCATTAAATAAACCAGTGTAAATGATGATTAACCCAATTAGTTCAACGCCTATTTTGATAACAAGAATCGAAATAACCTAATAGATCTACAGGGTGTATTTGTTTTGCTTCAGAAAAAAAATAGATTGCAACTGGAAAACGCTGTGAAGGGAAAACTGAAAAGGGTAAAGACTGAGAGAGCTTTAGTGTACTTTGGCTTACCCTTGTTTACATCCTATACACGATTTGTTTTTTTATTTGTAAATTGACATTCTTTATTGTCTTGAGAATACCTACGTATATAGTTATCCTTTTAATCTCTGAATCTTTTTAAAGTTACGATTAACTTAAATGGTTAAAGTTAATGGTTAATCATACAGGATTATCATTATTACTTATACATAAATTTTTGCCCACTATGTTGGCACGCCTGTCTCCATTTTCATACCATGTTAGTTCCAAAGATTTCCATTTCAAAGTATTGCGCACATAAAAAAAGATTTCCATTTCAAAGTATTGCGCACATAAAAACGAATTCTCTTAGAATGAAATCCATAGAGTGCACTTTAGCTTTGCTTAGACTTAAGGTTCAGTTAAAACGAGATAGACTTATGCCAGCTGTATAACGCTGTCTCGTTTTAACAGTGTCTTAAGTCTGAGCAAAGTCAAAGTGCGCTCTGTCGACCTCAGCCTAAAACTGCGTCTAAAGTTAGATGTTTAGATTTGGTATGTGTATGGATTGATTCTGATCGTATTTTGGTGTGCTTCCAATAAGTAGTTTGTTTGTTTCTATATTGTGAACAATTTCATGGCCATTAACTTTAACCCAAACACCTTTTTTTTAATTTCCTATGGAGATATCCAAAGAATTTCCAAGGAGGTATTGCCAAATTCTCTAGACAATAGTTTTCTGTAATCCCTCATGAGATTCCAAATATTCCAAAGAGATTATACGCGCAGTTTTTGGTACTTAGTTGTAATCTACTTCATTAAAAATTGCATGTCCTTTACCCGAAAGCTTTCTTCAGCTTTGTACCTTTGATATAAAAAACTAAGTTTTAGAATTTGTTAGAGTAGAAAGTGTAAGTTTTAGATTTACTGTACATATTAATAGAAATGTGATAATATGGGAAATATGAATTCCTTTCCATTGAAGAAACGGTGCACAATTTTAACAAATTGTTTTTAAATACTAACACACTCAAATCGTATGATTTGCATGGTTTTAAATGATTATTATGTTAATTAACTGTTGATCACAATTAAATAAAAACTGAAACTTTAAAAAAAATTAATATCAGTCACTTGAAATAAAATGTTTTTCCTATGCAAGCAAAATAAATATTTTACAATAATCTGCTCGAAAAAATTTCCTAAGTATTAGTACCTACCTACTTATTTCTGCGATTATCATGTCTTTACTATATTCTCGTGGATTATTGTAATAACTTACGTTTTTATTAATACTTTGGTTGAAAATTCAACAAGTTCAATCAAACATTTCGACATACCATTAGAAAGCTTACGAATCTTGTCAATCAATTATACATCAACGATTGATGAGTGCTTCATCTAGAAAACTACCCCTGCGGTGCCTAATCCTTCCTTTTCTAGTATTTTACAATCCACAGATTGACTGATATATACCTAGAGGGTTTTATAGTTTGAATTTTAAATTATTGTACAACCATGAAGTACCTACTTTTTGAAAGGACGGTTTTTTTTTTTGTAGATTACCTGATAAAATTTGGCATGTGTCCATTATTATGTGGAACATAAGTATGTCCATTTTTTAGTTCGATCCGTAAAAAATCTCTGAAATTATTACCAGTCAATCTATCTGAAAAATAGGCATATGCGTAGCTTAATCAGGATAACAAAAACACTGTAATAATGTGAAAGGCAAAAGAATTAGAAGGAAGGAGGTGCGTGCTCCCAGTGATCGATAAAACATAGAAGGCGCGTTTCTAACATTTGTCTTTTGAAAAAATTGTCTATATAAACCGCAATTGAATTTTGGATGCTTGGGGTAGAGTATATGATAATGCACCGGCAACCATGGTAGAGAGTTTGTTATGCTATAATAGTACGCGGCAGGAAATATTGCACATCGAATTTTAGATACAGATTTCAGCCTCGTAGAGCGTCGTCTCTGTCTTTCATACTTGTGCACTACCTGTGTGACAGAGAAGACACTTGGTTTGGACGGACGTTCGTTTGGTCGGTCTCAACGACAGAGACAACGTTCTACGAAACCATTATCTCATTCTAAAGTTTGATGTGAAATATTTTCTGCCGGGTTACTGTACGTAACTTGGTACAACATCATTTTCAAAAATGCAGAGCCAAATCCTAATATTATTGTGGAATATGCGGAAGGCATATTATACTTTATCCTGATTGAGATACTCATTAGTATAATCAATTATTATTTTTACTAAGAATTTTAAAATAATTCTTTATTCTTTATAAACTATTATTTTTTCTACTGTCACTATACTATGTAAACAGAAACAAATGCCTTATTTTGAAACCTAGTTTATTTTCACAGGAGTGTTCTAGTCAAGATTCATCACTGGAGCTATGCGATATATCGGATGGCTTAGACGACAGTCGGTTGCAGTCGGCGTTGTCGTGCGACAGCTCACGGTCGCGGGAACGATCGCGACGCTGCGACAGTCGCTCGCTTGACGTTTCCGATACCTCCAGCGTGCACTCGCGATCGCCTTCCACATCTATCACTATGGTAAGTAAAAAAAAATTGATACAGTAATAGCTTGCATTCTGGAGAGGGACACATTTTATCCCGGAAAATCGAAGAGTTCCCACGGGATCGCGTATATTTAAGAGATAGGAATTTACGCAATAGGAAGAAAGCAGCTTTGTTAAATTTTAAGCTGCAGCGCTGTACTAACAGAATTGTATTCTATTGCGTTGTAACAAGAGCTGTTTATTCAAACGTCTTTATGGAGTGAGCCTTCTGTAACTGGAAGGTACTTATAAGTATTCTGCAGTACTAGACTCTAATTTACGCATAATCTATATTCAGATGGGCGGCGGCATGCGGCGGTGTAGGGCGCTATACGACTGCTCAGCGGACAACGAAGACGAGCTCTCGTTCCGCGAGGGGGAAATCATCGTCGTCATCAACGAACGCACCGAAGACGACAACTGGATGGAAGGCCAAGTCGAAGGCACCGGCCGACGCGGGATGTTCCCCGTCTCTTTCGTACATATGCTGCCTGATTAATGGCAGAGAGAGATGGCCAGGTCGATGGTACCTCGTCTCTTTCGTGCATATACTATCCGATTAATGGTAGAGTGAGATTGCAAGGATCAGGTTTATGTATGCCTTTTGTGAGCAAAGATTTTAGCATCGTGTTGATTATATTACGTACGCGAATGTATTGTCAGAGTACTAGAAGATTGATGGCGGCGGTCTGGCAGCTTTAACATCGCTGCAAAATGCCAGGCTTCTAAAACCAGCAATTGTATCGTAGGGGTACATGCCGCCGGTTTTGGTTTGTAATATCCATAAAAAGTTTGAATGTTCGGAAATGCAACTGTCGGAAAGATTGTCATTCTACTTTAGTTTTGTTTTAACCAAAATAATAGATGTGTGGATGGTATGTTTTTTCGATTAAGTAGTTCTATCATGCTGGAATGAAATCGTCATAGATTGTATAAGAAAAAGAGAAAAATCAATTTTGCAATGATTGCGCATTACGACGGACCAGCCGCGCACGTGAATTTTTAATTCGAGTCTGTTAAAGAAATCTGGTCGACATGTCTCATTGAACACGCGGTTGATAAAACATAGAAGATTTTTTTTTGTCAATAGTCATTCGAAAATAGATGTCACAAACTCATGATTAGTTCGTACTGTGTCTTGCGACAGTACGACTGGCCGCTGCCATGATTGAACTGAAGACACATACAGTATATATGAACCGCTCACCACGGTAGAGTTTTCGCTATGTCAACCATAATGGGGTGTAAAGAATGCTTCTATGTTTTATCATTCGCTGGTTATTGCGGCTCGTATCGTCTAATCCAATTTGCTATAATTGATGTTGCCCTGTAGTAGGTGATACGCCATTTTAGGACCAGTCTTCTAGATTGATAAAAAATATTTTAAATGTGATATAGTAAAGATCTCACAATAATATGCCTATTCTTTGAAATCAAAACTGAACAGCTTTGGTACGTAATGTAAGGCCTAAAGCTTCAGCGTTCATTTGAAGAGCTCAGAGCTTATTTACTCTAGTGTTCTATATTCAATGAATCTTTACACATCTGTTTTAACGTGCACATTGTTAGGTTGTTAAAATATACAGAGTATAAGAAGAACGTTAGCAAAAACAAAGACAGGTGATAGTACGGATGATTACTGATAAAGTACCACAAAAAAACGCAAAAAAATAATTAAAATACTATATTTTTAATTAAAAGTTCGCAATGTATTGAAAATAAAACATCTGACTTACGCCAGAGGTCAACGAACGCTGTGTAGTTAGGTGCCGCGGGGTCAACGTCGCGTCGTATTTTCCTAGGCGGAGCATTGACTCCGAGTTTTGCACGCCATACATTGCAGATTTGGAAAATACTAAATCACTAAAACTACAAGTGCAAATGGTTATTGGTGTTGGATTGTGATTAGGTAGTATAATAATAGCGCTAAGTTTTTACTAGCGTTCTAATTACATCCTGTATAATACGCTTGTCGGGTTAAACAGAGGTCGATAAGGCTGATCGCATATTTCATGTGTCGAACGCGCTGTATCGCATTTTACAATTCCTTCTATAAAATCCGCACTCAAAATTCGATGAAAATGCAGCGAATTTGGGGCAGATGTGTGTTCATGATATCTTACACGGAATTAAATAAATCGTAATGTGCGGCGCGGCCAGGTATGCGATCATCTTAATACATCATTGTGATATTTATCATCTGCACAAAACATTGTTTTTATACAAGAATTTTAATACTTCATACATTTTTAAAACGTGACAATTTTTTGGAAAATTTTGTCATCTTTTTACATAGTTGATATAATCGATTTAAAAAATGTTTTAAACTTATTAAATAATTTGATTAATTATTAAGCGCTCACAATAATTGCTACAAAATAGTTACGAGTTGTCATAAAATGCTTTAGTGTTATGTATTACGAAATGGAAACACCAATATTGTAACTTATGCCACTAGATACTCCGTCCCGAAACGGATTTTTACTTGAACTTTTTTATTGTTTCCATCATAGTTCTGAAAGACCGATTTTTATCAAATTTCATGTAAACAGCAGAATGAACTACGAATTAATTGCGAGCGGAAATTATTGAAACACTGATATGTACATATACAAATACCCTGGAAGAGGTGTACCATACAAAATGAGAGCTTCACTAAGCTTCTTCTTCTTCTTCACTTGATTGGTGGCTTATTGTATTGCTAACCTAGCACAATGCACTTCGCCAATGTCGAGTAGCTTGAGGGAGGCACGTAGGAGATTGGTCGGTAAAAATGTGCCAATTTACTTTTCTGTAATAGTTTATAAATGTATTTGACCAGGAATTAAATTTGACATATTCTGTCAAATGGTCCTCATGCTGATAGGTACTATGTTGGCAGATATTGTCTCATCACTAACATTAGTTCCGAAAACACTCACATTACAAACGACGCTTACTGCTGCTATCAGCGCCAAAATTGCGAAAATCAAGTTGCTTCAAAAACCGATCGGCAATCGTAGTCCAGCGTATTTGTATAAGTAGACGTCAGTGGATTAAAAGAATTTAAAAGATACAGTTACTTGAGAAAAAAAGAGTTTTCTATTTTGCGTATATTTTATTTTAATTTATACCGCATCTGGCCTATGGGTGTAAGACCGCACAAAAAGTGTAAGGCGGTTTAAATCTTGTGTTAGCGGTTTTAATAAGTTTACCGCAACCTATTTTGCGGTTATTAGGTACAAAGGCTCGCAATAGAAATTCATTGTGCGTCCTAACACAAAAATGAGAATGTTATTTGAATTAGTACAACAGAATACTGCTCAAATGCAAAAGCAATAGTCATAGAAATTCAGAATGTATCCGTCTATAGCTACGGTCTATAGACATATGCGATTGCATGTGAATGTTTGTGTAAGGAGTTTGTTGTTAAGTGTATACCGACGGGCTGCATTTGGTCCACAAGCCAACTGCAAACTTGCAATTCTAATGTGGTTCTATTGCAGTTGATATAATGTCATTGATAGGCCCACACCGCGTAACTGCCTCACTTTGGATGTTCGGCGGCTAACCTAACTATTGGGGTTATTTATACGGGCGACCTATTTTGTAACTATGTCACTACAAAAAAGTGGACGACAGTTAATCGTGCCGTCCTGAATGTACAAGCCATGACAATTTAAACTGCTCGACTGTCTGTCGTCACAATAGACTGGGAATGTGGCTCCAGCTACACGTTCCGTCTTACCTGAGAGCTTACCTGCACAAGCTAGTTTGTGCAGATAAGTGCGTGTGTGTAGACGGCAAGACGGTATCTGCGCAGTTCCAAAAGCTGCTAAAGATTGGACTGCGCAGTTCTCGGTCTTACCTGCACAGTTAAAACTGCACAGGAGCGTGTAGCCGGAGCTTAAGACTTGCAATAAGAACTTTACGCAGATTGGCGCAGTTTATAGTCAACTGCAGTAGAACCGTATCCAAACTGTAATTTGCAGTTGGCTTGCACTCCAAATGCAGTTCCGTCTCTATAGTATATACATTAAGTCTAACGACATCGTAATTCGTATTGTACAGCTCAGATAGTGATTTGCCAAAAATTAAAATAAATGTGATCTTTGTAGTTGGAGTAATATTTTTCAGCGACAAACTATTTGACCAGTGAACGTTTGTTGTGTAGTTGTTCTCGTAGTTATGTCTTAGATTGTTGCCTAGAGGAGATTGCGCTTTCTGTATGGATACTACATGCTTCACGACCCGACAATTCTATTAAGTTACTTTTTATGTTAAAATTTTGAGGAAAAGTTCATTGAAACAACATAGCGGTACGCATATTGTTTATTGTGTATAACTACCTGTTTTTTTTTTTCTTGAAATAAGTACCTCAAAAGTCTTAAGTCTATCTTTAAACCCTTCTTTAAACTGTATTCCTTTTATTTTTAAATAATTTTTAATAGCTATACATTTCTTTTTGTTTAAAATGCTTCAATAAAAAAAAAGTTCCATGGTGCTGATTCGGGTTTACACAATTTCTAAAGCAAATTGACAGGTCTATTAAGCGTGGCATTCTTATATTCCCTCTGGAAAAGAAAAGCGCTACTGTTTGACCGGTCATTTTAGTGATTTTCTAAAATTGAATGTGAAACTGCACAAAATAGGTAACAAAATTGTTGTGTGGTCTGTAGTATCGATCAGAGCATGTATTATCTTGTTATAAATGTTAAATTTTATCACTTACACGATACATAACTTTTATGGCGATATTAGTTTACGTAAATTTTCTCATATTATACAATCTACAAATGCTATTATCTTTGAAAAATACTGATATCTAAGGGACCAGACGGTAGAAAATTTTAAATTTATCAATTCATATTTTACATTTATCCAATCGAAGTTAGTTATATATTTAATTCATGCTTGGATATTTTGTGGTTGGACTCAGAGCATTGAAATGCATTACTGCGATTAGTTAAATTATAAATATGAATTGATAAATTTAAAATCCTCTGCCAATTTGTGCTATCCCTTATATTCACTTAAAGATGTTAATAATATGATATTGTGATACAAGTTTTTACGTACCACACATTCCCTTGTAATTATTTTAGTTAATGGTGCTCATTTGGTTTTACACAATCTTTAAACTACAATGATGGGTCTAAACGTATTAAGTACTGCTATCTTTTTCACAACATTCTCTGCGAAAAAGGATAGCATGATATTTAGGGTGAGATTTATAGAGCAGCGCACTTTGACTTTGCTCAGACTTAAGATTGAGTTAAAACGAGACAGATTTATGTGAGAGATATACATCTTTCTCGTTTTAACTCTGTCTTAAGTCTAAGCAAATTCAGAGTGCGCTCTATAGATTTCACCCTTAGACCAGTCATTTTATTTTAGTTGAGAGATTGTGTACAACCGACTTAGTACCATTGTGTGTATAATAAGTTCAGTAATCCTATTATATTCATAGTGTTGTAAGTGATTCATACATTGTAAAGTTACCTTCATTAACGCGCGTTGCCATAACCTAGTACATAAAAGAGTAAGACGTATTTACGCCAATTATTATTATTATCTATTATTTAATAATAATCTTTTACACAGCTCAAGCTTTCATCCCCTTTACATTTTAAAACGAAACACTTATCAATTGTAACTAAAAACCTAGGTATTATAATTTTTATTACAAAGTAAAAAATCATGTACATAGATTCCTGATAAGATTTATATATAGCTATTATCCTAATTTATTTTTACAAAAACATCCTTTTTTACATTATAAAAAGGACGTCGTGTCTTTTGTGATAAAGTCTCGATGTATTATTTGAAAGAATAATTTATTTAATGGTAGGTACCTATGTTTAAAACAATTATTTGTGATGCCATTTAAACTTGACTTACATGATTTATTGTGGATTGCGTTCTTATAAACTAGACTTATTCCAATGCAATAGAAACTATTTAATGGCTCACTTAATAAAACACTTATAAAGAATGCTGTGATTAAAATGCTAATACTTGCATACTGCAATTTAACAAGAAGAAATGAGATTTAGCTTAGGGAATGCATTCCACAATTATTTATGAAAGTCAGTTTAATTAATATTACTTATTAAAGAAGTTATGTAACCAAATGATGCTATAGTGCGTAAGATGTTTTATTATGTAATGTAGTTTATTATAATTATGGAGTTGTAGTTGAGATAGTTTTTTCTATTGTGTATTATCTAAATGAAAATCTGTATGAATTTATCAATACATCATTTCGATGTCATATTTCTTGAATTTTATTTAAACCCAGCTATTAACACGTTACACACTCATCTCTTAAATTTTCTGAGTTAGGTATATGCTTTTTTAAGCAATTAAATATCACTTGCTGTGACGGTGAAGGAAAACATAGTGAGGAAACCTGCATGCCTGAGTTCTCCGACCATAATGTTCTCAAAGGTGTGTGAGGTCTGTCAACCCGCACTTGGCCAGCTGGACTATGGCCCAAGAGGGGAGACCCTTGCTTGAAAACAAGCCAGTGTTAGGTTGAACATGATGACCATGAATAACACGTTAGGTGAGTGGCGAGTCGAGATAAAACTTACTCTATTTTCAACATTGACATTTTCAAGACATCCTAAACTTGAGAAGATATTTTTATTTGCTGGCAGCCTACGGCAGGATTTTTATATAAACACGTAGAAATGATACTGCCATTGTCGCAACTAGAATGTCATAACTATAAGTCTACTTTGTCGTAGTTTACAAATTGCGAAAAACCCAAACCAAATAAAATTTGAATTTCGCGGGCATAGCCGTCGCTTGCCCCCATAGAGTAGGATTATCTTGCCCCTTAACAAAAATAGTGTTGTTCTCATGGATCCGGTTTAGATAAAAATCGTTAATAAAATAATTTTTCGTGCATAGATAGCATAGTTAAATAAATCTACGAAATGTGTAATTTCCAGATAAAAATGTAGCACTTATCGTATATTATTTGAAAAACAAAGAATAAAGTAAGTAACAAAAAGTAACTCATGGAATTTTTCAATAATATAAATAACACTAAAACTTATAAGTAAATTAAAAATCACCATGGACTCATTTCATTTGAATCGGAATTATTTTCAACACATTTTGCTGTCTCATACATTACATTATATTATCGGTAAGTATAGATGGCACCACATCACTATCAAAGAGCCGTAAAAAACAGACAACACACGGAACGTCATTTTGGTCTAAATGTTATCACAACTTGACATTGGCTAATCTATGTAAATTGTAAAGCCAGAGGAAAAAAAATGTTATCAGTTATCTTATCACTGTTATCAGCTGCTGTTTTGTTTATCGGATTCTTGTTTCATGTTCCAAGCATACCTACGTATTTGCTTGAATATACCTAGGTACCTACTGTACATAAAAGTGTTATAATTTTGCTTTTAAGTGTGAAGTAAATGATATTATTAAACCATGGTTTCCCGTAAAAGAGTGTTTGACTTGTTGAGGACTATTAATATTGCTTCGTAAGTATCAGTAAATTATACTTTATGGTATAAAAATATACATAGGTACTTAGTTTTATCTAATAACTATGTTGAGACAGCAATTTTCCCCCCTTTGGTCCTATAGACTGACTTCTAACTCTTAAAATAGTTTTTATCTCATAAATAATAATATTATGGGCACTTTTCTTATGTTTGTTTAGCTACCAAATAGGAAGAGAAAGTTAATCTGAAACCAGGTAGGTACATACTTCTATTGTTCACTTATAGTTGAAATTAATATTCCGAGATGGTCAAGTGGCTTGATAGCAAGCACAAAGTTTTGTTTTGCTTGCTCAAGCAACTTCGTGCACCCATCAGTAGCTTGATCAAACAAGAGGCACTTTTTAAGGTTTAAACCCCTATCTATCTGTCCATCTGTCTATCTATCTGTCCGCATGTCACAGGTCTAGCTTGTAAGCGAAATGAGTTACAAACCTGAGATTTTATATTTGATCCTAAAAAAGCTCTGGCATGCAAGCTATCTCTTCTGTACCAAATAGATAGATGATTCCCCTGACTTCGTTGCGTTTTTGGGTTCTTTTAAAAATCCCATGGGAGATCTTTCTATGATAAAAACTAGCCCTTATCCTTCCCCGAGATGCAAGCCAGCTAGGTACCGAATTTTGTCATAATTAGTAAACGGATGATCGGTGAAAAGCTAGTTCAGACAGACTACAGACACACTTTCGCATTTATAACATTAGTATGGATTAACTAGGTACACTATACTAAGTATAAGTTTACTTACATTTAAGTAACTAATTTATTTTTCATTATTTCAGTTGCCAGTGTCCAGCCCATAGTCACAGAGGTAATTTTCATGTAACAAACTCAACAATCTCCAAGGATTATGCGTTTGAGGTAACAAAAACATTCATAAAATGGTCTTTAGAATTAAAGATTATTGTGTCTCTTTGAGTTGTATTTCTATTTCTCATTTTTGTGGGTGGTGACCCCTTAGAATTAAGGCTTAGGATGATAATGCAGTCCCAGGTCACGTTGAATATAATCCAATTCAAATAAGAGTATGATATTGATTGTGAGATGTTTTAACTGATAACTAAACAAGAATTTGGATAACTTTACTAGCAATCAACTTATATAAAGCTTTTGCAACTAGGTCCCCTATCAATACCCATTTATACATCATCATCTTCAACCGATTGTTATTATACATCCATGGTTAGACATATTATGCCTCTTTTGAGTAGAATCAACATTTTTTATGCTGTGCTTTTTGCTTCCAATCCTTTGTATTGATATGTCAAAAACTTCAGATAAAATGCACAACAGTGAGGTATGGACTTGGAGTCACAAAGGAACTGGGACAAGACTTGGTCAATCTTGGTACAAAGAATGTCTGTGTGATGACAGACCCTAATGTAGTTTCCCTGAAACCTATGAAAGCTGTACTGGACTCGCTGATGAGAAATGGAGTCAATTATAAAGTATATGATAGAGTTAAAGTGGAACCTACTGACTCAAGGTATACAACTATATTATTTAACTTCCTCGGCTCAGTGTTTTTCCACCGTGGTGGGATTTGGCTCCTATATTTTGCTATTCATTTTGCCCAGTCTTGAGTATCCGACTTTTGGAGTATATTGGCTCTTAATTCTGGTCTTGCGATATCTAACCAGCGGTTTTTGGATGGCAATAGATGATCCAGAGGTGGCAATTTTGAGCCACAATCATTTGTCTAACCTTAGCTAAATTATCGTTTTATTTTACAGTATCGTTTATTTAATCTATTTCAATCATGAATATATAATATATCTAATCACCAGGCTGATTTAGCTATTATTTGCTTGACAACATTTTGAGATTACAATACTGATCATTCTATTCTAACCTTTTTACCCAACTGAGATAAAGGTAAAAGGAAGGGTTATGATTTTAGCAGTCTATGTATGTATGTTTGTATCCAGATTTTGTGTGTTCCACCATAGCGCCTAAACTACTGGGCCGATTTTGATGAATGAGGTGCCAATTGATTCGTTGTAAAGATCCGGGTGACATAAGCTATACTTTATATGAAAAAAATTGTCCTAACGGATGTTACATCAAAAAAAGTGGAGGTCTCCAATATATATTTTTATTGCTATTCTATCAAGTGGGATGTCAAATAAAAGAGGAAAAAATTCTGAACTCATGAATATAGATGAACAACAACATTAACATGTACCAAACGACAGAAAAACAATTTTACTCTAATATTTCAGCGTTTATTAAGACGATCGCAGTCGGGTTTTAGTTCAATAGTGCTAATGTAGCATTGTGATGCAATTAACTAACACAAATAAATGTAACAATCATCAAATCTAACAACTCAGTGCAATGACATTGTATTATACTAGTTTCAAAGATGCCATCCAGTTCGCCAAGGAAGGTCAATTCGACGGTTTCGTCGCCATCGGAGGCGGGTCAGTAATGGACACCTGCAAGGCGGCTAACCTCTACTACTGCGACCCCAACGCAGAGTTCCTGGACTACGTGAACCAGCCCGTGGGCAAAGGGAAACCAGTCACAGTTCCTTTGAAGCCTTTAATTGCAAGTATGTGATTTGTCTGGTGGAAGGCTACCGCCGTGGCTAGTTACCACCTTTAAGAGAAAGCCGTGCCGCCAAGCGATTAAGCGTTCCGGCACGGTTCCATGTTTAACCGATAAGTAGTAGGTACAGAGTTTAAAACACTGCCATACCCCTTCCAAGCTTCCATCATAGATTGCAATGTTAGTTACCACCAGGTGATATTGCAGTCTGCAAGGTGGGCTTACTTGTAATTAAAAAGAAATAACCATCAAGCCATTACTAGCCCTCTACAGAGCACTGACCTTCTTTCAGAACGAGAAGCGTTTAGGCCACAGTCCACCACTCTGGCTAAGTCTGGATTGACAGACTTCACACACCTTTGAGAACATTGTGGAAAACTCTTGGGCATGCTGTTTTCTTTCACCATTACAAGAAGTGATATTCAATTGCTTAAAAAACACATAACTTCACACGCAGAGAACTGTGTTTTGTCAAAAGTTAGAACCAATTTTGTATGGTAGAGGTACAGCTTTATCTAAACTCTTATTCAATAGTCCTTATAATTTTAAGATCTGTTCCAACATTCAATTTTTTAGTTCCCACAACAAGTGGTACCGGCAGCGAAACTACAGGATTGAGTATATTCGACTTTGAAGAAATCAGTGCAAAAACCGGCATATCCCACGCAGCGCTACGTCCAACACTAGCTTTATTAGACCCCCTACACACACTCACAGTGCCTCGAAATGTCGCAATATATTCCGGATTCGACGTATTCTGCCACGCGCTCGAAAGTTTTACGGCAATTCCGTATACGGAAAGAGGGCCAGCACCAGAAAATCCGGCGCTGCGACCAGTTTATCAAGGAAGCAATCCGATATCTGATGTTTGGGCTCGATTCTGTTTGCAGGTATAAAAATACTGATCGCTCCTTTTACGTCAACCATACAATACAGATCTGATTAATTTCAAGTAAATTTGCATTCCTTGGGTATTCTCATTCTGAGAGGAGACCTGTGTTCTTGAATCTTTACAAACAAACAGACAAGCATTCCTTTTTTTCTTTTTGAGGTATGGAACTCTAAAAATGGACATCGCTAAGTTCTCTAAGGTGGAACGCACTTGTCTTGTGTACACATTTGTATACGTGTCTCATGTCTGTGTCTTTGCAAAAACCCAGTCAAGTGCGAGTTGGACTCGCATATGAAGGATTCCGTACCATCACACAAGATGTTTTAACATTTTAATGTGCAACATTGCAAGTTAATGACAACAGCGCCATCTATATGTGATTCAGTAAATTAGTGGTGTAACCACAAATTCACGTTTTTCGGATTTTTTTCCTTTACTTGTGCCATAAGACCTACCTACCTGCCAAATGTCATGATTCTAGGTCAACGGGAAGTACTTTATAGGTTTTCTTGACAGATACGACAGACGGACAGACAGACCGACAATGAAGTGATCCTATAAGGGTTTCGTTTTTCCTTTTGAGGTACGGAACTCTAAAAACTATACTTATATTTTTGGTTCATTTATTTACAGACGCTACGCAAATACTTCTCCCGTTCAGTACATAACCCTGACGACATAGAGGCTCGGTCGAGCATGCACCTCGCGGCCACGATGGCCGGCGTGGGCATCGGCAACGCGGGCGTGCACCTCTGCCACGGCCTCGCGTATCCCATCGCTGGGAACGTGAAGACATTTGTACCGGAGGATTATGGGTAAGTCAATAATAATATCTGCTCCAGCTGTGTCCAGTTATTCCCTCTCGCTCACTCATACGAGCTGTTGCCCATACAAGAGACTCGAGAGCGAACTCTGACAATGAAAATTCTTTTCAGACCTGACCCAATCCTACCGTACAGGGTAATTGCTCCAGCGGTATTGCACTTTAACTCTTTCTAAGTTAAACCGATTTCCTCTCGCTCACTCATATTATGAGCTGTTACGTGTATGAGCGCGAGACAAAACAAGCGATACACCTCTGACTGAAAATTTCTTTCAGCTTCAACCCAAACATACCGCACGGCCTAGCGGTAACGTTAATTAACAGCTCCAGCTTCCGATTCGCTCTCGCTCACTCATATGAAGTGTTGCCCATACGAGAACGAGACAATACAAGTCAGAGAACTAATGGTGAAAATTTCTTTCAGCTCCGATCCAATCATACCCCACGGCCTAGCGGTAACGTTAACGGCTCCAGCAGTGTTCCGCTTTACCGCCGCCAGCGATCCCGATAAACACCTCGAAGCAGCTCAACTCCTGGGCGAAGATGTCTCCACGAAGAAACGGAGCGACGCTGGCAAAGCATTATCAGAAGTCATATTGAAGTATATGGACCTTATGAATATTGAAAATGGATTAGGAGCCCTAGGATATACTGTTGAAGATATACCTAATTTGGTCAAAGGAGCTTTGCCACAGGTATATTATTTTTTATTAATTGGAATTAGCGGCTTATTTATAAATTAAAAGACAGGGAGAAGGACGGGGAGGGGATTTCTTCCGGGTTGAACACCATAAAGACATTCTATAGCCTTGTTTGTGTGGATTTAGGTTTTTTAAATTCTGTGGGAACTGTTTGATTTTCCGGGATAAACAGTAGCGTGTACCACTCTCCAGGTCTTTAACTATACCCATGCAAAAATCACGTCAATCCATTGGTCGGTTGCGACGTGATTGAAGGGCAAACCAACAAACAAACACACTTTTGTACCTCAATTATTATACCTTATTGTAGTTTTACAACATATTTATACTTGTTCACCTCAATGTTAAAGGAGCATGCTGTTAATTATATGCACTTTTGTATGTAAACACCTACATATCCGTAGAAGGTCGGCCGAAGTTCACCAGGATATTGGAAACATAATAATTTTTTTTTTAATGTCATATTGTATTTGATCAAGCAATTATATGATTTTACATATTTTTTACAACATATGTTGTTTGGTAATATAATAATATTTACTTTTGTTTTTCAGCATCGTCTGCTAAAATTAACTCCGGTACCACAAACTGAAGAGGACTTATCAAAACTGTTAAAAGACTCTCTGGCCATATACTAATTATTGTGTTATTTATTATTGTAAATTAAAATGGATATTATGTTATACTCTTGTTGTTACCAATAAAAGAACATAACAAATTGTTGTTTAATTTTTATTAATTTTAAGTACATAAAATAATACCTATTAACTAATTTGTATAATATATAATTATGTATATCTTACATTAATTTGTTGTAATTTGACTTCCATTTGTTACTTTCCTCTCTATAATTAATTATAAAACAAGCGCTAGGTTTACGGAATGGGTCGCGACATTGTTCGGTAATTGTTTGAGAATCGCAAGGCACTTCATGCTCAATCTGTTACGATATGAAGGTAGCATTGACTAGCGCTTATATCTATCACTTACTGCTTATATAAACGTTAACGCAGTTGTTAATTTAATGTGTTTACAATAATATTAATTAGTACCGCGCGACTCACACCGCCTCCGGCACGATGTTGCTGTGGTGGAAGGGACTGCTCTCGTAGGACATGTTGGATGCCTTCACGGTGACGCTGGGCAGAGGCGCGTAGCGGTTGAGCTTGGGAGTGGCCGGACTCGTCAAGTCCTCCGACAGCTGCTGGTACACTAACCCGCAGTCCTTCTTCGTGCGGCCGGGCTGGCTCATCGCAGCGATTATGGCACTGTTGTATCTCACTTGCTTGTTCCTCCTACTGCACACTACCATCATTACCTTAGCGATAACGAGCAGAAGTAATAGTGCTCCCAAGATGGCTATCAACATTGGCCACAGGTAGTCGTACCGGCCGTGTTGAGCCTCCGCCGACTGCGCCTGCACGTACACATCTGGTTCGAGATCATCGTACATGTTATCGTTTTCTAACAGCTTGATATCAATCTTAACCTTTTCTTTCGGCGTTGTTGCTGTCGGTTTGGGAGCGGAAGACGTCGCCGATGGTCTTTCGATCAGTTTCACTTTGAGATCGACATTATCATCATCCTCGTCATAATCTTCTTCCTCATCGTCGTCTTCCTCACCGCCATCATCGAGATCATCAGCATTGTCATCATCGTAAACTTTGTTTCCGTCCTCCTTCGTCATCTTCGTATCGTCAGCTATTTTGCCGTCATCGAGCGTATCTTTCAAGTCAAAGTTTCCTTCCGCGTCTTTGTCGATTCTTTCCCATATTTCCTCATCCGATAACGATGGAAGTGGTTCAATAGGATGCTTAATAGGAGTACCGCATGTTTTTTGCGAAAGGAATTCCCAACTGTATGCGCCATCATCTTCCTTCGTATCTTTACCTAGATTTGCGATAAGAGCAGAGTTGACGTTTGGCGATACTTTGTGCTTACTCAACCATGTCATAAGATTCTCAAACTCGCGGTTGCATGTTAATGGATTGTTGCTAATATCTAGTGATCTCAGTTTGTGCATAGTATCTAATTCTGTTTGCTTGATTTCAGTGATGCGGTTGTACGAAACATTTAGGAAACTTAGATTATTTAGGAGAGTAGTCGGTTGGTTCTTTTCTACTTTCCAAAGAGCTGTTAAATCTGCATGGCTCATGTCTAGCAAGGAGAGCAGCGGTGTATTTACAAACACTTCGGCGGAGAGTACTTGCAACGGGTTTCCTTGAAGGTACAATTTCCCAAGATCTTTGTTATTCGCAAAAACTTGAGCTTCTAAGGTGGTTAACATATTATATGATAGATTGATTTCAACCAGTTTTGGACTGCGGGAGAATACGTGTTTATTAATGGATTTAATTTTATTTCCAGATAAGTTAATTTGTGATAATGCCGTAAAGGTTTTGAGAGAATCGTCGTAAATCTCTTCAAGTCCACAGTTGGAGGCATCGAACAAATAAATGTTAAACTGTTCAGCAGAGCAATTGAATCCTTCTACAGGCAAGTGTTTTAGTCTCGGGTTGTTGGAGATTTTAAAGATGTCCAATTCAATATTTTCCTTGATAAGTGCGCTTGAAATGAAGTCCAAATTATTGTACGATAAGTCTAAGTAGTTAAGCTCAACTAATTTATGGAAGGCCTGATTATGTATTTTCTCAATACTGTTACCGCTTAGATTAAGGTTGGCAATGTATGTCATTCCATTGAACATAGACGGCCCAACAAATTTGATATTTGTCTGCCCTGCATTCAGAGTCAGCAGGTCTGAAATTTGTAGTCCATACACTGAATCAATCGGGTTCCTTTGAATATGGAGCGTAGCAAGCTCTGTGTTCTCTGAGAAAATGTCGTTAGGCAAAGATTTGATGTTGTTGTCGCTTAAATCTATTTCTTCTAAATCAAGAAGAGTCTTAAACGTATCAGCCTCCATCTCGGACAAATTGTTTCCGGCTAAGTTCAAATACATTAGGCCGGGCATATTTTTGATGGTGTTTGCAGTGATGTACTGCATGTTACAGTATGAGATATCAAGTTCTTGTACTGATGAAGCATTTAGGAAATACTCTTGTGACCCAGGTGCAGGGAATTTCAGCGGATTGTTAGAAAGAGTGAGCAGTAGCAATTTTTTATTGCTGGCGAAAGTTTCAGGGTGTAATCTTTTAAGTTTATTGTTAGATAAGTTGACAGCGTACAGCTCATGCAGTCCGTGGAAGGCATTAGATCCAACAGAGGTGATCGTGCTGTTTACAATCTTAATTGTTGCAACTTTGTCCAGACCCAGTTTTTTGAAAATATAGTCGTCGAGTTGGACAGGGATTGCAGAGTTTTCGATTACTAGGTCAGTGATGTCGTCACCAAACTTCTGTGTGTTGAGTTCTAGACGATTGCATTTAGCCATTCGGTATCCTTGTGAGACAGCGCACAGACAATCTCTGGGGCATGGCTTGTCTTCGTTGAAGAGTACTTCTTGATCGTCCGTGTCATATTCTTCATCGTATTGGGCGAGGAAGTTGTCGGAGTCCTTGTTTTCTTTCTTTACAGTCTTATTGACGGACTCGCAGATTGCAAGCGCACACACTGCCAGGAGCAGTATTAACTCCCGGGACTTCGCCCCCATGTCGTTGCGAACTCTGTAAAGACAAAATTTCTACGATTAATATTGCTTTAAAACTTATATTGGTATTATTAATCACTAATCCGTGGTAACTTAGGTTGTACGGGGAATTCAAACAACGAAAACGATTACGAAACCATGAAATGCATTCGTTGACCTTTTTTTGTTTCTGCCAAATAACAGTTAACAATAAAAATGAGGAAGCATTAGGTACAATAGAAATTATAGTCGTATTATACGAACAGACTAAACACTAACAAAGAACCGCAATATATTTTATTGATTTTTGCGCTCTACGCACAATTTAGGCTGGTATAAAATAGAAACTAGTGGCCACAATAATCTACTCTTAATTAGTCTATCATTACAAATAATTGTACACAAGCCAAAACCACTATTCAATGAGATTGCATTGTCTTTTATTGTGTACGTGCAATGCCAATCGGGCAAATAGTAGGTAGGTTTGTCATTTATAATCGATCTATCTTTAATCTATAGATCAGTAACTAAGCAACTATATTTTTTATGTTAAATATTATGGTCTTTTCTGTGAGATAATTTAGCCAAGTGACTTATCGACGGAATACAGATTTAATTTTTTTTTTTTCATTTCAGTCGTTAGTCCAACGATAGGATAAGTAGACCGTACTAATTCGTGACAAAAATTCTTTAAAAATAAAACATTATGTAGAATTCTTCGTTATTACGAGAAATTCCTCCATGCAACAGTCAGTGTTGTAACATATATTTAACCAGTACCATATTATTTGCAATACAAAATGCCATTTGTGGGATTATACCTACGTGACAATATGTGATCTGGAAAAGATCGGCTCTGTCAGGAATTAATTGTATTGTGACGTCAGAACACTAGCTAATAATGTGATTCTCATTGATTTTTCTGAGACTGAAGGCTACATAGTTAAATTATACCTTATTAAAAGTTTTTCTTTAACTTCGCCGTGTCGTGTCAGCGGTTGATTATATTGATAGCATGTTAAGAGGGGTCTCTCCGTCACTCGCTTCATACAAACGTAGTTCCAATTTCATTTGAATATTAAGCAACCAAAGTCCATGAAATTTTGCACACATATTCTAGAAACTAATATCTGTCTGTGATTTTCCAGATTTCTGTTAAAATATTCGGTTTCAAAGTTACGCGGTCTTAAAAATTTACATACAAATCTTTGAGCCCCAGTAATTTTAAAACTACACATTTTTAGAAAAATCTAATACACCACAGACACAGATATTAGTTTTTAGAATAAGTCTGCAAAATTTCATGAACTTTGGTTGCTTAATATTCAAATGAAATTGGAACTACGATTGTATGAAGCGAGTGACGGAGAGAGCCCTGTTAAGTAATATAGGTAGGTAACTAAAGTGCACGCCATTGATTCGTGGGTAGAGGCAAAATATTACCTAGTATTAATAGTCCAGCTATGATAAGTGAAACTTAGAGTTAAAATGGCGAGTGAGTTCTCATTTTGTACGGTCTATACTTATATGTAGTATAAGTATTTTTTCTATGTATGTACAAAGAGAAAATAATAATGCAGCTTAGCTCATATTAATGCAGAATTTATATACCTACTTAGAAATATCTATCTACGCAATAGGAAACTAGCACCTAGGCAATGCCTACAGTAGGCAATCGGTATGAGACCTTTATTAAAATCTGTGAAGAAATATAGTTAGGAACGGAAAGATCTGAGAGCTCAATGCTTTAACAGCCCGAAGCAACCACGGTCATTATGTAACTAACTAGGACCTAGGTGGAAGGGATCGCACTAGTCAAAGAGCTTTATTAGATACTAGCTGGGCCCGCAACTTCGTTCGCGTGGAATCAGCGCGCTTTATATAGCCACGGACGCTCAGGCGCGAGGCGTGTAGTACGTACTCTGTACGTTAAAAATGTTCGCCGTGATTCTTTACATAACTTTTTTATTTATGAACCGATTGACATGAAATAAACACTAAATGTTAAGTTAAGCTTACTACAATATATTAGTGAAAACCGTATCTAAATCGAATAAGCCGTTTCTGATATTAGCGTGCACAAACACACAGACAAACAGACAAAAAAAAAATTAATTACAATTTCGGGTTCGGCATCGATATAATAACAACCCCTGCTACTTTTTTTATATATTTCCATTGTACAGACACCACTTTTCTACAATTTTATTATATGTATAGATTACATATACCTAGGTATTTATGTTATTTTATTAAAATTAAAATAATAAGTTCGTCATGGTAACATTAAGGTACCACTTGTTATTTTCTTCACAAGTGAAATTTTACACATAAGAACATTTTTATTTGTTGCATCAAATTAGCCATGAACTACTTATCCTCACTAGTGCTACGCAGAATTGTGCATGAATCTGTTTTTCCATTCAGGCGGAAAATTCGGAAAAATACCACCTAATCTAACCCGTCGAGTATCGATAAAACAGCTGTTCAAAGCCTAAATATTGGTTCATTCGTGCGTTCAACTCTACCTACTCTGTACCGATTGTAATCTTATAACTCGGATCAGCTACAACTGTCCAGGCTATAGAAAGTTGTAACACTTTCACATCGAATCGGTTCCATTTCTACGCAGACTGTTCGTACGCATAAAGGTTGGGTAAAGGACTATCGAACAAAGGGTAAATAAGATTTAAAAAAAAAAGAAATATTTCCTTTTCCCCTGAAACAAAACCATATGATGTATAGGTAGGTAGGTAGTAGGTACCTGCTTAACTTAAGCGTAGTGCAGAAAGAAAGTTACGACTAAACTGGTATCGCTGTTGTCTTATTAGTGGGAGGACTAAGTCCCAGGTTCGATTCCCAGCCTGGGTTAGGAATTTTGGTTTTACTAAATCGCTGGTCTGGTCTGGTAGGAGGCTCCGGCCGTGGCTAGTTACCACCCTACCGGCAAAGCCGTGCCGCCAAGAGATTTAGCGTTAGCTGTACAGAAACCAATGGCCGTATGGGTTTAATAAAAAACTGCCATACCCCTTCCAGGTTAGTCCGCTTCCATCTAAGACTGCATCATCACTTACCATCAGGTGAGATGGCAGTCAAGGGCTAACTTGTATCTCAATTTAAAAAAAAGCGTAGGGTTGAGGTTGAATCTATGACCTATCGGATTTCAGGTAGGTATAGTTAGTGAGGGTACCTTTCATACATAAGAAAATAAATAAATGATATCTTATTAACTATGTTCTCATTAACGTGGAACAAAGAGCAGACAATAAAGATCTCGTCCGTCGCAACAATATCGGAGAGCCTCTATAGATAAGATAAGATAACCGGTCAAAGAATGTAGTGTTTCTATAATAAACTACGATGTAGACATCAGTATGGGTAACTACTTACTTGAAACAGATAGATAGACTGAAATGAATAGATAGATATTTATAAAACTAGTGTCGCGTTTGTCGTCACGTCATGATATATTGATAGGTACTTCTATTTATAACCTAGGCACTCACTAGGGGTGGAATTTTGGAAACTTTAGATACCTACCTCTAAGGGGGTTAATTAATAGGAGATAAAAGTTTGTATGAAAGATCGCCATTTTCAAGTTAACTACCTATATCCATGAAAATCGCTAAATAAGTGGGTAAGTAACTCTTCGAGCTTTGTACAGGTAAGTGTTTTACGAGTTTCAGAAATTCCTCCCTAAGCGGCTTAAGGGCCGAAACACATAACGCAAACTGCTTATTTTTGCGGCGCCGCAACGCCAAAATCGGCAGTTGCGTTGCCGCGTTGCGGCGTCGCGAAACAGGGCATTATGGTAGGGCAACCATTTTCTCGTGATTTTTGAGTGTGGATAGACGTCTCTCTGCGATGGATCGTAATAAACTTATTGCTTATTTGTTATTAAGAAGACATTATTCTATCTTAAAAATACGGCAAAGAAGATACTGGATACATCCATTAAGTAAGGGTATGAATCCAAATGGCGAGTTCTTTTCTAAAAAATACGAAGCATTAAAGATAGACGAAAAAAAATTTGTTGCCTACTTTAGAATGAGTATATCATCATTTGAAGAGCTATTAAGCGAGTTATCAAAATATATACAGAAGAAAAAAAATAAAGGAAGAAAACCAGTTACTGCTTTGGAAATGCTGGGCTTAACTTTAAGGTAAAACAAATAGGTTTCTTATTTTTTTTTATTGATGTTTATGGCACTCGGAATCAAATGTTTAGTTTTATTTGTACCCCTGGCTTTATACACCTGTGGTACTAGCGGGGTGTCGATAAAAATTTTGCATCACTAGTGTTCATGGTTTGGGGGTACCTAGTGGTACAAAGCCAGGTTCAAATGAAACAAGACAGAATCAAATTAAGCTTTTTGCATTATACAATTTTCTTACTTTAAGAATACTTTAATAGGCCTTAAAAAATGTAATGATCAATTTAAGAAAAATCAAACTCCTCATCTTGTGAAACATAGGAAGTAGCTGACGTTTCGTCCAGTAAAAATGGTGAATTTATTGGACGTTGTTGGTTTGATGATGAGGTAGTCCTCTGTTCAGTAATCGAACTTCCAGGAGTAGAAGTGTGGTAGCCACTCTGAACCGTATTATCGTATCTCATAGTTGAATATCCTTGATTGTAACCCTGATGCTGATATTCTTGATTATAGCCGTGATGTGTATTTTGATGAATTGAAGGTTGAAGAATGTCGGTTAATATTTGAAGCACCCGACTTTGAAATATCAATGTTTGATTCTCATTTAACGATTGTAGAGATGGTAAAATCCCCTTGAAAAAATGCAAATGTCTATTCTCCGGTGTTTTTAATATTGCCAATAAATCTTCTTCAATATCATCCTTATCATCTGCCTTTCGTTTTCGTGGTTGACTTTTATAACGAGGCAATGCCGTTATTTCATTCTCAATATCTCCTTCCGCTACGCATAAACTGGAATCAGTTGCATTTTGTGAAACCTTTTTCAAAAACTGTAATTGTTTATTCAAGTGATATTCTTTAATTTTTGCAGCTCCAGCTCCTGATCGATTGGCATCTTTTAGTTTTTTTTGATATTTAGCAAAATTATCTTTTATGGCCTTCCACTTCTTGACTAAATCATTACCTGCAACAAAAAACTTCACAAGTGAAAAATAGTAATAAAGACTAAAATTCCCTAGATTCCATTTATACTACATATAAAATTTGATATAACTTTCATAAGTACTTTCGGTCCATCCAATTTCATATAAATGGCTGGCCGCCGAAAAAGAATAATTTTCTGCTTTTTCTTGACTTAGGCAAGTTAAAAACTGATTGACTTTGCCTAGAACAACCATAATGTAAAATATTTATTGAGTACTTCTTTGAAAAACTACCTGTCTATCTTTGAAAATCTATTCCTTTAGCAACACTATTACCTGCGCGGTTTGAGTTTGATTATACCTACATTTGTATTATTTTATTATTTGCCTACTAATTATTATTTCATTTTAGATTTCTAGCAACCGGCAGTGACTTTAAAACCATGCATACGAATTACTTCCGAGGAGCAAGTACAATAGCAAAAATTGTAAGGACAGTTTGTCGCGCCATATGGAAACATCTATCAAGTCAAAATATACCTCCTATAACAAAACAGGTTCTAGAAGATGTCGCTATTGAGTTTGACAAGAAAGCAAATTTTCCTAACTGCATAGGAGCTCTTGATGGTAAACATGTCCGTATTACATGTCCTGCGCACAGTGGATCACTGTTTTACAATTATAAGGGCTATAATTCAATAGTTTTATTAGCTCTTGTAGATTCTAGATATAGATTCATTTTTGTCGATATAGGAGCGTATGGCAAGGAAAGTGACTCCACCGTTTTCCAGAACTCTAAATTTTATGATTTGATTATGACACGCAAATTACCTATTCCTGTACCAAAGCCTTTACCAGGTTCTCAAAATGAAACTCCATTTGTTTTTGTAGGAGATGAAGCATTCTCAATTTCGAATAACGTCATGCGCCCTTACTCAGGAAAACATTTGTCGGTACAACAAAGAGTTTACAATTATCGACTGAGTCGTGCCCGAAGATATGTCGAGTGCGCTTTTGGCATCCTAGCCAATAAATGGCGCATATTTCATCGATCTATGAATGTGCAATACGAATTTGCGACAGACATTATCAAGGCATGTTGTGTAATGCACAACTTTGTTTTGAATCGAGATGGAGTACAAGCGACCGATGACATTATCTTTGATGATTCTGATCTGCAAATGTTGCATTTGCCCACAGCAAATGAAAATAATTTAAGCCCACATCTAATACGGAATGATTTTTGTAATTACTTTTCCAGTGATGTTGGCGCCCTAAGTTGGCAATTAAACAAAATATGAATGTTCGTATACCTACTCAGTTCAAAATACAAATAATACCTTAATACATTTGATTCAAACTATTTAACATGTTGTGAACAAACATAAAAAAAGCATATATACGGTCGAACTGAGTAACCTCTTCCTTTTTTGAAGTCGGTTAAAAATGTGTATTTTATTTCTTTTCTTTCATTATTAATTATTTCACTGTTAAAATTTTCAATAAATGTGATTTACTTTTGTAAGATGTTTTATTTCTTATCTATGTACTTTTGAATAGTTTTGAATCAAGTGTCCACTCTACGACTATAAATGTTACTCTATGCACAAGAAACGTTTGAAGTGCAACCATTAAAATTATAGCTATCTCTTTCAATTGCGTTTTATTTCATATCTTTTGGTTTGCTAATCAGTAAAACTTGCAAATGTGTGCAGTTTTGGATTGCTGGGAGGTAATGATTTAAACACAGGAACAGATTTAAAACGTAAATTACTATGAACGTAACTTATCTTTAGTTTAAAATATCATTGCCTAAGACTATATGTTACTACTTACCCAGTTTTGATTTTTCGGTTGAGTTTTTTTCCTTGTAATCAACATAAACGATCTCACAAATGCTTTTCCATGCTTCTTGTTTTATAAATTTGTCTTTATAGGTTTCGTCACTAGTATCCCACAAACAACGGTGTTCCTGAACCGAAGATATAAACAGATCGACGTCAACGTCAGACATTTTAATTTTAAAACTGCTTCTCGGTTGACACGTGTTGTTTGCAAGAGTGTTAGAAACAAACTGCATCCTTGTCAACAAGTATGACGTCATAACGCTGGAATTCACGTCGTGCGTTGCGGCGCCGCACCGCTATAGCGCACTGCCGATTTCAGCGGCGCGGCGCCGCAACGCGCTTATGTGTTTCGGCCCTAAGTCCGTTGTTGTTCAAGTTAAGTAGGTAGGTTTAAAATAAACGGCCTGAAAATCGGTATTTGGATTTCGATTAAAAATGAAGAAAAACGTGTTTCAGGATTTTTTGAAATTCAATTCTTCACGTGTTTTCAAAAATCCCACTCGAGTGAGTTAGCAATAGTTACTATACCTACTATATATATTGCCATCTCAACCTGTCGCGCACTATACCTACCTATTATACGTATATAACATTTTATGTGCCTATACCTATGCAAATTACTTGGTGTCGTTTCAACAAAGTAGCGTTGCACGTTCACTAAAAACTTCCATCATGAATGAGGGGCAGGTGCGGCCGAAATGTGTTCATTATTCAAGTGTTCACATCTGGACGGAGTACGAGCGCCCGTGGTATGCCATCTCAGCGCCAGCTGATGCATAACCACGGCACAAGGTGGTTACAACCAAATCGGGAGATCATTATTTATTCATTGAGTTGGTAGGCAGATATTATAGTTGATAAAAGGTGTTAATTCCTAATTTAAAATTTTACCGTAACGACTAGCGAGGCAACAATAATGTGTTTTATGTTACGGCTACATTAATGTTAACGTCAATGCCCAACAACGCCATTATCGCGATAATAAACGCGTTATACTGAGTGGTCACATTTGAACGGCTAACTTCTAACGCCAATTGAATGGGGGTTCAAATTGTCAAACGGTATTGTGTACATGCTGTTGTTTGTTGATCGTGGCTACATCTACGTTTACCGGGAAACGCCGTTGAACATCGCGTAGTTGGCCGTTAATGTGGCCGGACCATTAGAAAAAGACTAGGTCAGTAATCGTCCGTAGGTACGTTATGGTAATTCCAGTTAGACGTCACAATTGTTAAAAAGTCATTCCTATTTTTAGTTCGGAAGTTTTTAATATCAAATCATCTTATGTAATCTTCAATCGCGTGCGAATCACGCAGACTTAAAGCGCGATGATAACTGCAAGACGTTACGTCGAACGCGCGAGTACGTGTGTACGATTTGTAATGGATCAAGTCACTGCAGCACAAGCATGATACCGCATGATACGACTACAGCAACACTTCAAGCTAGGACCCTTGTCATTCACAGTTAAATTATTAACTATTATTATAATATTATGCCTACCTAGACGTACCCTAATCATGGTTAAGTAAATAATATACGTACAAAGTACAAACA
This sequence comes from Maniola jurtina, assembly GCF_905333055.1. Classification (NCBI taxonomy): domain Eukaryota; kingdom Metazoa; phylum Arthropoda; class Insecta; order Lepidoptera; family Nymphalidae; genus Maniola; species Maniola jurtina. The sequence continues at coordinate 11,672,712 of NC_060030.1, forward strand.
CGTAAGTTAGGGGATACCGGGGATGGTTGAACATAACAATTATTTCAGTTTAGCTAGATACCTACTACCTAAGTAGTGTAAAGTAAATAGGTAGATAAGTACCTAAGCTTTATTACCATCGTAAGTAACAGTTCACCAGATCATCCGACCACAGCATCGCGTCACGGTATTCGCAATGACTCTCAAGTCTTAACGAATTAAACGAGCGACATAATTGTTCAATTGGAACCCTTTGTAACTATTAATACGGATCAAAATTGCCTGTCGCAGAATCATGTGACATAACGCGCGATAAAGACAATATTTGCGGGGACAAGCAAAGGAAACAGTCACGTGATAATCAACTTTATTTAATTTCGTAGAGGGTTGGAAATCGCGTGAGGTGAGGTACCTATTTCATAGGCTGTATATGTACATAGGACATGTGGTTGGCCACAACAGTATACCGGGTCTGTGAACGTTCGACATTTCGTAACCCCGTTTCGTCAGATAGCGATATCTCGAAGTTTTACATGAGTCTGTAAAGCCTGCTGCGTTTGCCTTTTGATCGAATAACAAATAAGTATAAGGTTTTCATTCGCCAATTGTGTCGAAACACTCGAGACCTTATATTATTTTAGGATCTATTCGTACTCACATTATAATAACAAAGCAGGACAGTTTGTGACGAAATATTACCTACCTATTCCGATTAGTGCTAAGTAGGGACCTATTTAATAATATTTAAGAGAGTCGAATACAGTTTGAAATTAGGATAGGCTGGCATCAATTAGGTAGGTATTTTTCTAGCAGGGTATAATGAATGAAAATGAGACTTGAGAGTTGAGCTAGAGTAAGAAGTATATTTACTTACCCCGACCACAAAAAGGATGGGTGTTATATGTTTGTATATGCCTCAAAGTCGTGCATGCCACTTATAAATAGGTAGGTACATCGTAGGTACCTAGTAGGGATTAGCGCTAGGCAACTTTTATTTAATATAACTAGACTTCTAATATCTTCCAGTTTGAATAAGTACTTACCTACACATAATGAGTATCTAAGTAAGAACTGAGCCAATTTAAAAAAAATATTTTTCGTACCTAACTAGTAGGAATTAAAAAGAAAACAGTAATATACTTAATTACCTCTGTCCTCGTTCAGCCTTCCAGTAACTTCGTTAATAGCAACCTGAAACAGAAAAAAAAATTAAGATTTTTGTACTTGAATGGTCTAAATTGCAGTGAAATAAGAAGACAACTAAACCTATAACCACAAACTAGTAAAGAATTGGTAAGTATAGAATACCGTTTCAGCCAATAGTCATTGCTATCTAACTTTAATTTTTGTTATCACCATGATCAACCCTTCGCCGGCTCACTACTAAGAACGGGTCTCCTTTCAAGTGCGGATTGACAAAATTCACACACTCTTGAGAACATTTTGGAAAACTCCCAAACATGCAGGTTTCCACACCCACACGATGTTTTCCTTCACCGTTGAAGCAAGTGATACTTAGTTGCTTATAACGAACATAATATTATCTTCGAAAAGATAAAAGTGCGTGCCTGGGATCGAATTCCGGACCTTTCCACTAGTAGGCTGACGTTGCTTTATATTTTTCATTATAAGGTACTAGGTAGGTAGTAGATACCTATAAGCATTAAAAAATTCGGCCAGGTTCAAAGTCGTCACGGGTCACATTGCAAATTGCAATGCTATTTACAAAGCCAACCGATCCATGACCGGACTCTTTTGATAACGGTTTTTGTGTACCATCTGGCATGTCTGTATTTTATATGTATATTCTATCCTTGCCAGCATCGAAATTAAATTCTCAAAGCGTAGGTTTCGTCGTCATCAAAACGCTAATATAAATAGAAAACCGAGATTAATTCCGACCGAAAAAAAAAACAAAACGATTCTATTGATGTACTATATGTAGAATATTATTGAGCGATGCAGATGTGACTGTAAGGTCACGTAAGACCAGAGATTTGCGGGAGAGGATCTCTACATCTTTATAGCTAAATTCATTAAGGCCTTTCCATACCTCAAAAAGAAAAGCTAAACTATGAATATGAGTGGGTGGGTCACACAAAGTTCACACGCATCCTTTGATTCGCATCCTCGCAAATTCTTGGTAGGCATAGAAACATAGATCTAATATGTCGAACTAACCTCGGCGGATTAAAGTTCACAAAGCGTGATACGGACAGGTCTACAATCTACATTAGTAGAACCTACCTATTATTATCTAACTCCATAGTAGGAAATTGTGTCCTTTACAAATTACTTAGTAGTAGGGGTGTCAGAATTCATATACCTACCTACAAAATCATGTCATTTGTAGGTATTAAATTGGAAATATTCAAAAACGTTTAAAAAAGAGTGAAAGCGCCTCCGGGAAATCGGTGTTTTACTATGCACCTAGCTTATTAAGCAGATTCTGCGTTGATAGATATGGGAAGACCCGGGAGACCCTTAAGAGACCACCGCTATGTCAGTGTAATTATGCTGAGTTTAAGTTGTTATTAAATAAAAAAGATTCCGACGAATTGAGAAGCTCTTCCTTTTTTCGAAATCGGTTAATAAGACTGCGCTTCGGTTCCGCACTGCCTAACTCAGTAAATGTGTTTGTGCCTGAAAACAACTGCTCTAGAAATATGACAACTCTCTGCTCTTAAGACAGGTTTCGTAGAGGTTGTGTAAAGTCGTAATTGTACACTAATCTATTATATTATGTAGGTAAGGATATTTTGCATCGAAGCTTATGCATTAAGTATGAGATGTCGATAAATTATAGAGTAGCTGCTGAGTAGCATTCATAAAAATATATCGATTGCAATAATATTTACATATTAATAGTTTACCTACTTATTAAGTTATTAAAGGACGTTACTTTCATGACACTTTTATCGTGTACCGAGTAGGCGTATTTATTTTCTTTAATTTACCTATCAGCGTCTTCATTTGTTAGGAACAGAGGCTTGCAATCGCTTCCAGGGGAAAAGCCCCGTCAAAATCGAGCTATCCATTTCTAAAATTAGTTCGGAAATAAAAAGATGAGATAAAAATTGAGAGACTGGGTTTTTGAACTCTTTGGGTGTGAATAACATAGAAATAATCTTAATAGGTAGGATACCTACATCTTAAGAACATTAACCTAAGTTATTTCGAAAATATAGGTCAACTGCCGACACTTAATTTTTTACTTTTTTTTGAATTTATATTTTATACACATAATTACCTACTTATTTTCTTGATCTCTTAGTTAATTTCCTCACCATAAAAAGCATAGGTAAACAAAGTGACATCAGCGTCTCTTTGTACATTTGTTAGGTTGCGCGCACATTAGCACACATGGCACATAATGCAGTACTCAAATTGATAATGCTAATTTGGTTGTAAATCGACAAGTCTAAGGGTGACTGTCCACTGAAGTGGAATGGAGCTGGTGTAACCAATCACATTGTTAATAAAAGACAACGTGATAAATTAATTATTACATTATCTATCAATAATGTACTTAGTCCATTGAACACGTTTCCACCCCGTTCCACCCACTCCGCTTCATTGCACAGGTATCCTAAGGGCCTAGGTGATCATTGATCGCATTCGGTCGTAACACCCGCAGGCGGATGGTGCAAGGCACCGCTCAAGAGGCGCATTTTACAGTAGGTACCTAAACTGATGTTTAGAACTGGTCAATATACTGAAGAGGGAGAAATTGATTAGTTTGAAGAATGAATGTTGATAACTTTAAACCAGAAGTCGACGCGGACCATATTCTGACCTTTGAATTCTGGTGACGTAACGTTTTCAGTTGTGTTGAAAGTTTGAAATATGCGTTGTTACGCCTCTTCGCTTCGTTTTATTGTGGGTCTTCTCTTGGTAGGTATGACCCTAAAATCTTTTTTTCCTTTTCCGCAAGGGAACATTATCAAATAGGTACACAGACTGCTAAAATCATAACCCTTCCTTTTGGCTTTGCCGTAGTCGGGTAAGAAGATTTAGCTTACCTATATTTTGATGTCAAATAACAATCAACTGTTTAATTCAATGGACAAAAAGTTTAAATACTTCGGGGTCGACCTTATTGGTTGGTTAGGCACTAAGCCTTGAATGACGAAGGTCATTAAAATTATCCGCCGGTTGAATAATAATGAGGCATTAGGCAGACAGAAACCAAGCGACGTCTAACTGTATTGTATACTGGTCATTGGTAAGCTAAGTCTAATGGGGTTAGATCATTGAGGTATTACTACTACGCTAGTAATATAGTTCAATGGGTTAGATTAGTTTTGCTTCCGAGTTGCTAACTCACTCTAGGTTTCACTTTCAGTAAATGTTAACTCAGTAACTTTTAAAATTAAAACGGTATTAAATACTAGATGATTCCCGCGATTTCGTCGAGTAGGCTTAGGTTTTTAAAAACCAAAATCCCATGAGAATTCTTTGATTTTCCGGGATAAAAAGTAGCCTATGTCGTCTCAGGGATGCAACTAACTCTGTAGCAATTTTCATTAAAATCAGTTGGGTGAGCCTTTAAGAATCCCGTGAGAATTCTGTGATTTTCCAGGACATAATGGTCTTTGTTCGTCTCCAGTATGTAAAGCTACATAACTCTGTACAAAATTGGTTAAGCGGATGGACCATGAGAGGGTAACAGACAGACACACACTTTCTCATTTTATAATACTCAGTACGGATTTAGACGACGATGGAGAGCCTCTCTCCGATGTATTTGAACGTTCCGAACATTCTCGCAGATGACACCTTGACCAATCAATTAGAAGACCTCAAAAGTTACTGATTCGTGAACGACTTTTACACTTTTTTGTTTCACAATACTCTGTAGATAGGTACAACTAATTTTGTCTAGCGTTTGTGACGTTGGGGCCTTAGAATTTGTATAAGATAATAATAATAAAATCGTAGGTAAGTATGCACCTACTAAGTATGTTTTAATATGGAGCTTCTGAGATAGAGTAGGTATAAAAAATAAATAATCCATACTTATATTATAAATGCAAAAGTGTGTTTGTCACACTGAATAAGACTATTATACTATTGTATTTTTAAGTGTTTTGTGAACATGCTGTGGGCGTACCTTATAATAATAAATAAATAAAGTGTGTTTGTCTGTCTGTCTCCTAGTTAGTTACAGCCTATCAGTCTAGCCGATTTCGATGAAAGGTACAGAGTTAACTTACATCTCGCAGACGGACAAAGATTACTTTTGATCCCGGAAAATCAAAGAATTCCCATCGGGATTTCTAAAGGCCCATCCGCTTAAAGATGGCTTCTAATCCGGAGACGGCGTACTGCCTAATTTTTATTCCGGAAAATTCAAAAGCTTCCACGGGATTTTAGTAAAATAGACATAGGAATATGTATCTATACTGAGTTTAAAATACAGGTGTGTATGTACCCATGCTCAAAATGTTCATTTTAAAAACTATAGTTGTAATTTTTAGCGTTCTACCTAGTTGAAAAAATCCACATTGTTATAAAACCCATTCAGAAGAAAGCAAAGTTAAGCCATTTTAGAATAAATGAGATGCATTAAATGCAAACTAGGTTGCGATGAGTTGATCTAAGAGATGGGAGATACATACTTTTAAATCATTTTCATTTGATGAAATTATTTTTGTGCACAGTGATTTCACAGGCGATTTTTTACGGAGAACGATTTTTCAATTCTTACACTTATAACCGTTTGCTAGATTAATTTAAGTAACTAGGAATAATTATTATTATCAAGACAGATATTTCACTGGTGGTTTTTCACGAAAAATGAATTTTCGGACTTATGATCATAAGTACAAAAATTCGTTTTCCTTGCTACTTTAACTTAGGTAGGTAGGTAGATGTTTTCCCCTTTCTTACACGCAGCGATACAAGTGTTTTCGCTCGCGCGCTTTTTAGCATCTTAGCTCGGTTCGATGTTCGGTGTAGCGTCTTAGCACCAGCTGTGCGCGTGAAATTTAAACGATAAGTAAAGTGGGATTAAACGTAAAAATATTCAAACGTGAAATTTTTTTCGTGTAATTTTCACAAGCTACTAAAGTAGCAAAACGTATTATGAAAAGGCTTTGCACATCATTTTTCACATGCTGTGAAATGATTCATTTCTAAGTCGCATTACAAAGAAAAACCGTGCGGCCTCGTGCTGCATTGCACCTAGTTCTGGCTGCATAATTTTTTTCTGTTACGCTTAGCGCATCTTTTGTGCGACCAACAATAGTTGCGTACAAAGGAACGGTTTTAAATATAGCAATACACTAAGGTACGTTAATATTGCAATTTCAAAGGCTGCTTTAAATACCTCTTGTATATAACAAAAGATTATCTAGATTCTTTTACGGACGGAATAGGTAAGCCTAAATATGACTGATGACTATATTATGTATAATTAATAACTCAATAGTTATGTATTTTTGCGCCCAAGGTTTTTCTAGATATGTATTACAGAAACATTTAATACCTAAGTGTCTACTCTTGATAAAAAGATAAATTTAGACAGCATACTTGAAGCATCTTCAGCTGTAAAGTGTTGACGATTAGATTATTTGGCGGAGAAATGTAAAATTTCTTTCACAATGGAGATTATATAGGATAAAATGTTATTGAACTAGCAGAATAGGGGTGCTCGTTACTTAGTAGGCGGCAGGTAGTCCTATCATCATGATAGTCTATCATGAAGTAAAAAACCACTTGAATTTCCACTTAAAGTTGAAAATCAAACAGGAGTAAGTACTTAGGTACGACCCTAGTACGACCAATAAAAATATGTACCATATTATAACAAAAGCATAAAATTAGATAAGGGTAAATGACTCAAGAGTAGTAGATAGGTATTATAAGTGCCTCCGTAAGTACCTACTTTCTTTTGTTTTACAACATTGTATCGTAGCGTAGCCTAATTTTAAGGCCCTATGATTCCATAAATCTCGGTACGTGGTTGAGTAATGACGCTATTTTTACTCAATTACACGGATCGTGCTCACGATAAGTGGCTGAAAGTGGTTCCAAAATAAATTAAAGACTACAAAAACAATCTAGGAAGAAAATTTTGGACATCCTTGTAACTCAGTTTTTTAGTATACCTATTAGGGTGGTCCTTATTTTTCGACTTTTGAATTATCCCCGGGGCACTTTCTCATTTGATTATATACCTCTAAATATGAAATAAGTTTTTTTTGCTGTCAAATTTTTTACAAAAAGCGTTGAAGGACAGCTCAAATTATGGTTTCATTTAGGTGTTTATTTTACATTTTACGCGCTCACATAGACAATCGGTTCTTCCCCTGCCTCCCCTCGACCTCTCATCTTTACCGACGCGTCGAGATTTCGACCGATCATACAAACAAAATCATAAGCCATAAGCACTTCTCCATATTAACGTATTACGCCTATTATTCTATTATTATTTGTTATTCTAGATCTATTACTAAGCCACATATCGATATATCTCTCCATTATCTATGCCCTAAAATAATAAATTTAAAAAACAAAAAAAAAAATTGACCTTTTACTTGTTTAAAATTCAAACCTTGGTAGCGACCTCTAAATGTCATTTAAAAAATTCAAAAAAAATACTGAAATACTTTCTAATGGTATATAATCAAATAACGTGGTGCCCCGCGAAATTTAAGAAAAAAATTTTTTTTCTTAGGAATAAGGACCACCCTAATACCTATAATATAAAATAGGTACACTAAAAAAAGCTAAAAAATGAAGGTTACCTACCATTCTAGCAGGTATCTGTAAAAAGCATGAAGACCAAAGAAAGGATCAACACAAAACGGATTAATCGAAAAAAGGTCAAATAACTAAGTAGTATTATTAAAAATAATATCATTTCTTTGTATCAAGTTAATAAAACGTCTTGTCATTTTGTTTTTGGCTCAATTTCCGTTTTTATAACAAAAGGATCTTTCCCGCTCGTATTTTATAATGCTAGGATATTGTATTCTATCCCTTCTTATAAACTTAATACAATTAGAAAACGTTTACACTCGGAAATTGCCTTCCAACATATTTTATAAATTAAACATCTGAACGGTTGGGGCGAGGAACAGAACAAGCTTTTCATGAAAAGCTACGTTATACCTACCTAGGTACTTACTGTCTAAAAATTCTCTTTCATCACTGGCTTTTAGTCGAGAATCGAGATTGAACGCCGCCAGAGTGAAATAGACGCCGCGCGCCGCCGCGCTGTGGTTTGTAAAAAATTGACGCGCATTTTGAATGCCAGAATTTTATTACTAGGTATGTCAGAGAGCTAAACCGTAAACGTAACAAATATTGACCAAATCAGCGACGAAAGAAATATGTACGTGATTAATCAGTTTCGAAATTTCCGCCGACAAGAGAGTTAACACCTAGCGGATGAATTTTTTTTACCTACCTATGTGTTTCAGGATTTTTTTCTTCCCCTTTACCGATTTTCAGAAATTTCATTCTAGAGACGACGCGGCGGGGCGGATCAGTTACTTAGTTGTGAATAAAAATCGTCGATTTTGTCTTTTTGACCATTTTTAGGTCGCAGAGGCATAATATTGTAACTACTTAGCGCATTCCTCAGGATATAACGAGTAAGTTACGGGAACAATTCCGTCATCAATTATCCAAATGAGAATGTATACCTAGGCATAGAAAGTTTAGAAGTGAAAAGTAGTATTTATGTGTTTTAAAACCAAGGACCTGATAAATCTATTGGGAAAGTTCACGAGGGCTGTTTATTGGTCTGTCAGTCTAAAACAGTTACACGGTTATTATTAAATTACCCGTGCAAAATCACATTAAAATCTAGTTAGATAATCTATATTTTTTTCTGCCAGTGTTTATTTGCTTGTAATTCTAATACAGATTTGACAGATTGCCAACTATTAAACGGATTTAACGGAGTCATTAGGATTTGACCTCCGTAACACACGCAAGTCTTATAATTTTCCGTCGTGATTTTGTTGAAGTGTTTTTTTTTTATCACAGTGTTAGGAAACATTATGTCATTTGTAAGTACAATGAACAAAGTAGGAAAATGCCGGGGAAGCCCTAAGCTACGTAGGTAGGTAGCTAGCTAGGTAGGTAGGTAGGTAGGTACCTACCTCTTTCCTAATACAACGAAAATGACCCTAGTCTAAGTTTCTCCAATTTAAGATAAATTCAGATATAATAGTTGATAATAAAATATTCGTGCCAACGCAGCAGAAATATTACGAACAGTTTTTCAGGGTACTTATAAGATATTAGTTTTAGAAAATCTTGTTGAGATTCGTAATTCTTTTACACCCGATACGCCGATGTATACCTATGTGATGATGTGTATTGTGTATCTAGAACTTAGAACAAATATACAGACTGTAGAGGGCTCAAAGTGCCCAGTACAAAGAGACCTCGTTGTAAGTTAATATGAAACTCTACATTCTACTGAAAATTTTACTTTACAGTCTTAGGTTAGGTATTTTTTTAAACACTAAGGAATTATAGCAGTTCGTTTTTGAATACCTACCATTGAAAATTAAAAAATGATTCATAATCTACATTAGAAATCTAATTTTGTAAAGCATGTCAGTCCGTCTATAGAAAAGCCAGGCGATTATAATAAAGCGCCATTGTTTAGGCCAAACAAGGCTTTGCGCATGTGACCTAGTATTTTGTACGCCAATAAATCCATACGAACACCCAAGTGTGCTACCTACTGGATCTAAACTTTTCCCATTTATAATATTATCTTTTTACTTCTCTTAGATAGATATCTTCTTTTTAGCATACCTAGTATGCTAAAAGGTATTAAGGTAAGTAGTAATTATGTGGTTTATACACTAAGTCCAACAGATTTAATATTGGATACCTTTGATTAAAATAGTAAGTACAATTAAATTTATTTATTTGTTCTCGCCACTGCCCTCATGACAAAAATACAATTAGTTAGTTAGGCCCGATATCCACCTAAGCGGAGAGCAGAGATGTGTTCATTCGAGGAATCAAATTCATAATAGATGACATGAAAAAATCATCACGTCATCTTTTAAAAATCTGATTGGGTTGACTGTACACATCTCCTCTCCACTCCGCTTCGGTGGATAGGAGCCTCAGTTTGCCCCAAGTCAAGACTGAGGCTGCTCAAATAGTTCCGAAGTTTATGACACAGATCTAAATCTGCTCCATTCGAGTAATAAAAATAAGTTACGCATTCCAAAATTAGACACCACACAATGTTGACTCGGCGCAAATAAATTGATGGATTGATTGGAGCTATAAAAAATATAGTAGGTATGACTAACACGATAAACAAGAGAACACCAGTAGTATACAATATCTTTTTTAATAATAAGTAAAGCAATAAAATTTCGTGGTGGCCGCTTTCTAGCACACCTGTTCAGTTCTTTGGCGAATATTATCGTTGTTTTTTCGGCGACTGGTAATATTATATTGTAGTTATTCGGCTTTATCGAATTTCCAGGCCATCTGGCAGATCAAACTTCAAATGTAGGTACTAATACTGTATATTGTAACTAGAGGATGCCCGCGGCGTCGTTCGTATGGATTTACCTACGATTTTCCCGAGGGAACTCAATGATTTTCGTTTCCGGAATGCAAGCTACGAGTATCTCTGAACAAAGTAATTTTTTCTCAGGATAAAAGTAACATATTTAAATCCTTGTATAATTCTCCAAGTCCCGTCAAAATGGCTTCAGCCGCTTCGAATATAACATGGATAAAAATTTAAAAAAATAGTCTATGGACTCCACCATATTATACCATACTACATTATCATACCTGCAATACATACCATACAATACCAAACATACCATACCATACATAATACTAGTCTCATTCTCTATAGTCTACAAGAACATGGGCGACTACAGCCACCCATTTTGAAATCACATACAGACATATCAATTTTATTAATTTGTGTAGATGGGTACGTTTATGGAAATTTATGCACAGTCGGCACCGCTTATTGTTTAGGTCTTGTGAATACGTAATTTTTGTTATACCTAATTAATTTTAAATGTCAGACAGGCTTAAAGGCGAGGCAAGGTACCTACTTGTATTACAAAATACATAGTTTCGAGTAGGAGCTTATCTAATAGTAAATACCTACTTATCGGCGCCAATTTATATTTATCAGTTCACAATATTTTTCCTGATCCACCACGTCTTGGCTCGGGTGGAAAAAATTATATTAGTGGATCATTTAGATGTCTTTTAGATCAACGCCCTGCGAATTCATCCGCGTTGGTTTAAGTTTTTGAATATCCCATGGGAACTCTTTGATTTTCCGGGATCAAAGAAGTCACTCTCTACAATCTACATCTTTAATTAGGTAAATTCATCAAGAAATCATGACGATCCGTCACTCTGTTGCGAAGTGATTGAGAGACAAACCATCATAGCAAACTAACAAACAAAAACACTTTCGCATTTATACATATTGTGGGTAGAGATTAGGGTCAATCACTGAACACAGACTAGGCTGTGGGACCAAGCATAGACCAGGTGGGGCCAATCTATGGCCCGCGGGCCAGATTTGAAAATACCTGATATCCTGCCTGCCATAGTTTATTACGACAACATTGTAATTACAATATAGGGAAGTCATACAGAACAGTACCTATACAAATGTTTCTAGATTGGACTAGTGGTAGAATCAGTGTGCCCCTTAGACTAAAAAGTTTGGAATCCCTGCTCTAGATTAACAGAAAGAATCAGTAGGTAATTAAAAAGTTAGAAAATATAGTACATTTTCCGAGAGTCGATTAATCAATAACAAGTAGGAGGTACGCGCTATCTAAAGTCGTATAAAAATAACATAATACCTTATGCCTACTTATTTCATTATTGTAATAATAGGTACATCTTACCATCTATAGTGAGACACTATAATCATAAACTTACTTATTTCGTTGAAATATATATATTAACCAAAAAATACGTAAATAGACCAACACTTTTTCTGCCACAAGTTTCAAACTGCGTATGAATTTGTTTTCGCTCACTCACTATTAATAAACTTGATATTGTTATTATTAAACTGTTTACTGGCCGTGCAATCTCGTCCGTATGTCGCGAGTAACTGGCAACTACGTGTATACAATACACATTACTTGGCCTTTATCTTAGAACAGCAGAAGTTAGGCTGGCCGTATACTGACTACTATCGCCTAAACTGTGAACAGCTACAGCCTTAATACGAGTTAAGACATCTCGACAAAGTTGATAGATTTCGTGTATCGAAACTACGACAAAGTAAATCCGTTTATTTTAAATTGGTACCTACACTCAATACTTCCCAAATCTACAATACAGAATGAGTAGGATAATACCTATGCTACTCGATTGTTAAACAGTATAGCTGTATATACAGGGGCCATTATGCACAGTAACGAGTGCATTGGCCTTAAACGCTGGCATGACACGTCACGCGACAATATGCAGGAGTTAAGAGTTGCATAAGCAATTATAGCAGATGCTTGTCTGGTCGTGTTCTTTTTACAGACTAGCTGGTTTCCTTTTCGAAGGATTCATTCAAAAGGCTCCGGGGTCTGTAGCATGTGAATATTTCACAGCTGCTTAAGAGAGCTTGAATTTCTTCGTCTATGCTCATGCGATGACAGCTAATATTGCTAATTCAGCTGTACAAATCTCTGAGTTAAGCTAATAGCTATAAAATTAGTGTCATCCTTTCCACGATGTTCTTCGCAGTAGTATGTTGTTAGAACTGTCAATTTACCTAACTGTTAAGTTTCGAGATTTGTTATTACCGAATTTGCATCAATGTTTGGTCAGCCTAATAACTCAGACGTATAACTATAAACCGTAGACGGTAAAAATTGTGAATCAACGTGGGACTAACTTCATATTACCATGTTGCGAAAGACACATGTTCGCGAAAAACCCACAACGAATAAGGTTAAAGTCAAAAGTTCAAAGACATTTTGGTAATGTTTTAACTGGAGAATCACAGTAAGGAGATGGTAGCTATAGTATCTGCATGTGGCTTAAACCAAATATCAAAGTATGTTTAAACTTTAAAATATTGTAACTGACTCGTAGTGGGAGACGTAGACGTAGTTACGAGTAGGTAGGCATCATATTTTTCGAAAAGTATTCATGAAAGCAGATGAGTCCAAATAAAATTCTACTGTCCAGCCATTTGCCAACAAAAAGTTCCAATGTCTCCCTTCCATATCCATCATCAGAGACGCTCAATATGAATGGAACATATTTTGTTCAACCAAACCACACATATCATTTGCCAAATTACAACTCAATCGGAAAAAACAAAAACTAGCTGAAAAATCTGTTACCAATTTCGATAAAATGCCTATATACGAACAAACCAAAAAAGCTTTTAAAACATTTTTAAAAACAAATATTGTAATTAGACATCGTCTTAATTATCGGTATGAGCAAGAAAATATTTTGCAGTTTTTCTCTCAAAGAGTTTACTTTAAAAATATCGCGAAAAATATTTAATGAAGATATTGTAATCCGTCATTTTGAAGATAAGGAGACTGTACTTTCAGTGCGACCTACTTGGCGTATCCTTGCTCTTAATTTCCATGAAAAACCAAAGATGCTTCGTGAAAAACTGATAAAAAGATAAAATTTAAAAACAAGAACTAACTATTGGAAAAACTTTTAGTTTTTTCATTTTCGTTGAATTACATCTTATTATTATTGTTAGCCCGAACTGTCCCAATGTTGGGCAAAGGCCTCCCCTTCTTCCTTCCACCTGTCTCTGTCAATAGAAATTTGAGGCCAGGCCGACATGTAGGCATCGAGTTCGTCTCGCCAGCGACGCCTCGGCCTGCCTCGACGTCTTTTAAAATTACATCTACTACACTAATATTATAGAGGAAAGATTTGTTGTTTGATTTGTTTATATTTTGTAATCGATAAACTCTGGATTTTTTATAACAAGATAAGTAAAGTTAAAAACAAAAAATACCGACAAGTATATAAACGAAAGAATGTCCAGTTTATCTGCATTTTCTTTGAACTCGACAATTAAACCTTTCGTTTGTTTTTTTTTGTCCACGTCCTGGGAAAGACATCGACTTACGTAGAAATGGAAACTCACTGAGTTGAAAGTATGTTTTGTCTTGACTATAGTTATGATTGACCATTGATCACTAAATTAGCCTATGACCATGAATCACAGATTCATCAGATGACTTTAACTTGTACAGCTTTTGGAGTGCTGAAATGAAAGCTCTACTTTAGCGTAGTCGGGTAAAAAGTAGGTATATGTACTTAATGGGCATCAGGTGTCTGCTGCACCGGGTAAACCGGTTCTCTCTCTCACACACACACATGCTAATATAATGATGCTCATTATACTTTGCGATGAAATAGGTACTGTCTCGCTCATATCTCACAGCTCATATCCGTAACGTAAAAGCACAAAAGGGAGAAATCCATACTAATTTGATATGCCAATGTATATCTGCCTGATTGTTCAGATATAGGCCTTCTATTAGGAACTAGGTACACTACCTAGGTATACACATGTGCCTTTTATGCATTAAATAGTTATCACTACTTGTGACCTGCTTCACTGCATGCCTGAGAGTTCTCGAGTTCTGAAAGCTGTGTGAAATCTACTTATACGCACTTAGCTTGTGTGGTGGACTATTATAGCCTAATAAATTCTTCTCATTCTGAGAGGAGACCTAAGAGTATGCTCAAAAGGGGCTGTAGTGCGCCAGTTTTGTATGTGGAATTTGTACAATAATGTTTTGGGAATGTGGAAAACCTAATAGATATTTCGTTGATGAGGTAAGCCTCAGGTAATGTGCAAAACTAATACAGAGATAAGGACATGTAGGTAGGTAAACATGGTACAAGATACTGGTAGGTATACAAATAAATTATTGTAATTTAGCATAATAACGTGTCGCTAATATTTAAAGTTAGTTTCGTATTGCTTAGTTATAATTTAAAACAGTGTTATTATTACTCATTAATTAGGTACTTAGGCATCACAAGAAATTATGGCAAAACTTTCCATGAAAATTTGTCAACTAGGTAGGTATGTACCTATTACAGTTTTTTGTAATCAACAAAGATATTTTTTGTCATGGACAAGGAAAAAAGTTGCTTCGACTTTGTACCAAGTAAATGTGTCTAACCTACATTGGTTAGAATAATAAAGGAGGATCCACACGTGCGAACTGAGCGGCTCATGAGTTCAGCTCGCAAGTGTGGATCCTTATTCAAAGTCCGTCGTGTGTGTAAAGTTTTCGTCTGGGTTTCTTGAATCTTATATTAATTATTTATGGAACTAAATGATGCTCGCAACTTTCGTCCGCATGGATTTAGGTTTTTATAAGTACCTAACGTAAAATACCTAGGTACTCTTAATTTTCCGGGCCATGTCTGTCAGCACAATGCAAGATATCTTTGTACCTACATAATCTCGATGAAAGTCTATACAAAGAAGACAAATAGACATTATTTTATTTTTCACTTTCGTACCTAGACTAATAAGATGAATCATTAGGATATTCAGATGTGATGCGTGGTTTGTCCAATTTCAAAACTCCTGAACATCTGTCTTGCTATGAAATGGTTGCTATAAAGTACCTTAACTTATCAGTCAGTCAGTATGAAGTCAGGGCAGGGCGGTTCAGCAATAAATGTCACCTAGAGATTTTGCCTATAATATGAAATTGTAGGTAGGTACAAAAATGCGAAACAATACCGAGTAGGTACTTACTTC
The DNA here is from genome assembly GCF_905333055.1 of Maniola jurtina. NCBI lineage: Eukaryota > Metazoa > Arthropoda > Insecta > Lepidoptera > Nymphalidae > Maniola > Maniola jurtina. Next base: position 11,688,436 of record NC_060030.1, read on the forward strand.
TTGCGTTTTATAAACTGATACGCTAAGATTGTTATTAGGTCAAAATTTATAACAAGCTGTAATTGTTGAATAACATGAGACGTTGAATAACTGGGTTCTAGGTTTTCTAGTGTTTGTACAACACCGGCCAAAAATGAATCGAGGTCGGAATGTTACACTCTTAATACATACTACCTACCTAATACAGGTCAGATTGCAGTCAAGGGCTAACTTGCGCCTGAATAAAAAATACAAAAATATATTTACAGGTAGATAAGTACTATAATAATATTATTATGACTCCTGCGATTTCGTATGCGTAAGTTTCGGTTTTCATAAATCCCGTGGGAACTCATTCATGTTCCGGGATAAAATGTAGCCTAATACCTCTCCGGAATGCAAGCTATCTCTGTAATATAAATAAAAATGATGCTCACGAGTTTGTTGGCGTGGATTTAGGGTTTTTAAAAATCCTGTGGGAACTCTGATTTTCCGGAATAAAAAGCTATATCTTGTACATATCTTGACATGACAGATATGGATTTGTTGAAAGCCAAAAAATTCTTGCAATAATATTTTGCGCTTTTTTGGGTTTTTAAATTACACTCTACTACAAGTTATAACTGAAAAAAAAAAATTGCTGTTCCAAAGAATAGGTAGTAATACAATCTTAAATCAATTAAATTAATCAAAACCAATAATCCTTATACCTGCCTACTTATTGAGTGGAGTTTTTTTGCCATTGAGCTTTTAAAATCATTTTTTGTACGGGTCAATAAAATATTGTGAAATCAAACGTAAAGTGATTTAATTATGCCGACGTCAACGCGATGCAATGCCAATTATACGCGATTGGTGGTAAACCTACTTACTGTATTTTTAGAAAAACCCAAGAGTCAACGGTTAGTGCCCTGTCTGAGATTTGCATATTATTGAGATCGACACGAGATGGTTTGACGTCACTGATATAATAAATAATCTTGTTGTGAATTGTGATAGATACATCAAAAGCCGGGGTAATTGCGTAATGCATACGCAATCAGCCCCTGTATTAGGATACTTATAGAATTGTGATAATCGCATCTGTTATTAACGACTGAAATTATGTAGGTATCTACCGACAAGCGTTTTATATATCGATGGTTTCAGAAGATGCCGGGAATTTTTTTAGTAGAAAATAAAAGAAATATAGAAGTCTTCCTAAGACTGGATTGGTTGGAATGATTAAGGACGTTACTACTTTCATCTGTAAATATCTACGGTCAGGTGGTCAGCAAAGATGAAGTCGACATGGAAGAAGTAGGTACAGGTATTAATCCGTCTTCAGGCCTCGTGATTTAATTCAATTTTTTTCACTTGGGTACTTATTTTATTTAAATATTGTAGATTGTTTATTAGTTATGCATTTAAGGCATTAGTCGGTTTTGTTTCTGATATTTATTTACTTCCATAATAATTACATTAATTGACCTTGAATATAAGTACAAAGAGCAATGACTGGCGATGGATGCAAACAAGATGTCAATGATGATATCTGATGACGGTGATCACCTACAAGTCATTCGTTTATTACGTCTATCTAGATTCTAGAGAGTCTAGATAGACTAGAGAGACTATATATACTATTTAAAGTACCTATATTTACTATTTAAAGTATTTATAACTTATTAAACATACCTATACCTACCTTTAATAACTTCTTACCAAAATAATTAATTTAAGTAGTTAAATTAAATTAAATTGCTTTTAAAATAGTTTTCTAGGTAGGTATCTTAATATAAAAGTAGGTAATAGGTATAACATACCTAGTTAGATACTTTATTAGTTACTTAATTTATAAAAATATTGATTTTACTTATAAAATATTACAAAGTTATCTTTATACTTTCAAGCAAAAATACATTTCCCCAATTTTCGGCATTATGTTAGTAACAAAATCATTATGGCTATAAATGGCGTGACACCATAAATCGCGGGGCATGGAGCTACATTGTACACCATGGCACCTATAGCTCTCTTTCAAAGGCTAAGGACATTGACCTAATTCAAATAGGTTAACTATATGGCAAATGACACTTTACGACAGCTGAATAGAGGTCGATAAAAGAAAGAAAAGTATACTAGGTGCCTACATTTATACTCTGGTGAAAAAAACCCAAGCCCTAATTCGCACGAGCGTTAAAAAAGCGTTGCGTTAAAACCCGGCGTATCGCTGAAAATACATTAAAAAAGCGTTAAAAAAGCGTTGACGTGTGAACAGATACTTGGGAATGCATTTGTTCTATTAAGAACGCTTTTTTAACGGACGAAAAAAAGCTCTCGTCCGAATACGGCCTAATAGTTTTGAATGACATTGCAGAAAATTGTTTATTTAGAACTGCCCACATGACAAAAGTTTTCAGTACTTCACAAGTAGGTCTGCCTCCATACAATAACGAAGTAGGTACCACCTACATGTCACTCCCAGTCCCAAACGCTAATACAACTTTTAATAGTAGAATTGGTATGATTAATTCCGTAGTAGTTAGGCCCACTGAAATAAATTGACAGGGTCCCCTTATCAGCATATAACATTGTGAATTAGACACAAGTGGTTAGGTATCGTTGTATTAATTTTACCGAATAACTTAATGTTGGGTGTGAATATAGCTAATAGGAATTAATAATGCATTGCGCATATCTACGCACACCATCCGACATAATTTTTAGGGTTCCATACCTCAAAGGGAATTAAGGAACCCTTATAGAATCACTTTGTTGTCTGTCTGTCTGTCTGTCTATCCGTCTGTCGTGTCTGTCAAGAAAACCTATAGGATGAGTACTTCCCGTTGATCTAGGATCATGCAATTTGGCAGGTAGGTAGATCTTATAGCACAAGTAAAGGAAAAAATCCGAAAACTGTAAATTTGTGGTTGCATCACAAAAAAGAGATAAGTGCGAGTCAGTCTCGCGCATCGAGGGTTCCGTACTCGGGTATTTTTTCCGGCATTTTGCTCGATAAATCAAAAACTATTATGCATAAAAATAAGTTACTTTACGGGCACTCCAGAACACCTCTCACTGTAAAGTGTAACTACAGTATCGCCATGTGAACTCATTGTCTCGCTCTACTATGCGCGGTTCAAAGCGAAGTGCGAAGGACAGCCTGTTACGTTACGGAAGAGTAACGTCGGGCTTTGTAAAGGAAACCTTGGAAAAATGTAACTGTAACTCGGTAGACGATGTTTTTTACAGGAGACACGATTTACAGAACGTCATACAGAGGAAAGCGGTGATTGCCTATTTCGGGAATCTCTAGCTTTTCGGAGTTATATGCGTTTAAAGCAACTAAAATGTGAGAAATCCTGCAGCCTGCATGCCTGAGCGTTCTCCATAATGCTCTCAAAGGTGTCTGAAGTCTGCCAATCCGCACTAGGTTAGCGTTACAGACTATGGCCTAAACCTCTCTCATTCTGAGAGGAGACCCGTGCTCAGTAGTAGACCGGCAATGAGTCAATAATTGAAGTTCAATACTTATACGTGTTTCCTAGGTGCACCCTGGTAGGAAAAATATTCGTAAAAAGAGTCCCTACATGAGAGATACGCTTAGTGGCAAAATCTATCCACGACAATTGGACTATCTAATGAATAATCTACTCAGAAATGAGGAAACTGGATTTGGAAGAGTTTTCTATGATTAATCTCTGAGCTTTAGATTAGGAGGTTGCTATGATAATAATTATGACAGGTTTTGCTGATTAGAGCTGAGGAAACTGTTAGTGGGGAAATCTATCCACGACAATGACATAAAAGAGTGGACTATCTACTTACTGAATAATCTACTCAGAAATAAGGAAACTGGATCATGATTGCAAGAGTTTTTTCTGATTATTATGAGCTTCAGATTAGAAGGCTTAGCTATGATAATAATAATTATGACAGGTTTTGCTGATTAGAGCTGAGGAAATAGCGGTAGAGTGACAGAAAAGCGAATAAAGATAAATACAGAATGCGCGATGAGCGATGACACAGCGCGATTTCTCTACCAAACGATAAAGTTTCCGAACTCTATACGGTATAGCTAAATGTATGTGGGGGCTGCCAATACAAGCGAAGTGCAAAGGATACAGATTAGGCTTTATGACGTAGGCACTCGTGTTTAGACTGGAGCGCCGCGCCGTATGGTGCCGGTCAAGCTCTGTGGGTGGTATTTCTTTAATAGGTACCTACGTTACGCAAAATTACAGTTTTAGTCTCGCTAAATGAATTACTGATGACAGCTTCCGACAAAGAGTTAGATTTAGTTTACACGGATATATACTAAAGGATCACACAAATAATATATAATATAATAAATCACACTAATAATATTATAAAGGCGAAAGTTTGTGTGTATGTATGTGTGTTTGTTTGTTACTCTTTCACGCAAAAACTACTGGACGTATTTGGCTGAAATTTAGAATGGCGGTAGATTATACCATGGATTAACACATAGGCTACTTTTTATTCCGGAAAATCGAAGATTTCGAATGAGATTTTTAAAAACCTATATCCACGTGAACGAAGTTGCCGGCATCAGTTAGAAAGTTAGTATTATTTACCTACTAGCGACCGCCCGCGGTGTCTCGGTATAAATCCTCTTTATTTCCTATCCCGTGCGAATATCAAAAAATTTGGCTTTATTCCTTGTCTACATTATAAAAGTAACCTCTGTGCAAAAATTCAGCTTTCTATGCGTCCAAGAGCTTAGGCTGGATGTTGATGAGTCAGTTAGTGAGTCAGGACTTTTCTTTTTACACGAATAGATAGATGTATTGATACAGATTTTATCGTGGAGTGCAAATCGAAAACATCTATCATAGCTGTTAGGATTTTGATATTTGACCCAGAACTGTTCGTTTTTTTTCTGTTCCTTCGTTCGAATGCCTCTTTTTTAACATCTACAAAAAATCAGCATTAAATAAAACGTAGAAAACACAGTCAATTACAACAACTTACACTTTTTCATGAACGGTAAATTCCTGCGTTATCTAGCTCTTGTAAAAGAAAATTTAATCCCTTCGTAATAAGATTCATAATCGTTTATTGCAGAACATAATAGACGAGTAAAATAAGGAAATCAAATGGATTTTTAAGTTGTGACGCGTTTTTATTGTTTTACCAATTTTCCGTATCGCGATAATGTTTTAAACTTGCCTACTTCAGTAGTTGCAAATGAGCAAATAGTTCTAAATATAAAACAACGTCTCATTCGGTTATAGCTACCTTTTACGAGTTCATTTAAAGGATGTGATTCTTCAGTCCTGTGCCTACATAGGTAGGTAATTCATCGATAGGTAATTAGTAATTATGTATGTGTTTACATAGAGAACGTCTCGCATAAAATAAAGGAGATAGAAAGACTTGTGTAAGTGTAAGTACCTAACCTTTTCTCTTTTTTTAGATGTTTTATTTGATAAATTGAATTTTACTATGAAACATAAGTATACCTATTGGATACAGTTATATACGACCATTGGATTGAGATATATTTTTAAAAATTCATCTTACCAAATTGGTTTAGAAGCTATATTTCAAATATAATGCCCTGATTAAATATATTACTACACAACACAATCTTCCAATTATGATACCTAAATTTCAAAAATATACATGTAAGTATTCTTATTATTCAGAGATTCAGTCATCTTAACCGTTTTATAACTACATAGCTCAACTCCATCCTACTCGAATCAAGTTTTGTAACAAAATGCAACTTGCCTATAAAATTGTTTTATTGAGTTACTTTCTATTACTGAATGGCTTATAAAGTTATATTAAAGTTGAATTTGGTTCGTAAAATTGTATGCATATAATATATCTATTGCAATGTGATGAGAGTCACGAGAGTCACGCTTTTAATGTGGGAGACCTTTATAGTTGGGAATCAATGGTTTAATTATTTATATATTCAACGGCAGGTGCATGATGGAGACTGCTGAGGCAAAAGAGAAGCGTATTATGGTGTGGATAATGGATGTAGAATATTAAGAGGACCCCAAGTTCTGAAAAGGTATTTGTAATTATATAGGTATGTTCTATAGGTATTAGTGCACCTTTAGAGATGATCCCTATTCGAATTTCCAAGGTTGATCCTGGAGGGCAAGATTCTCGGAAAAAGAGCACCCAGAAAACAGAGGAAGAAGTGTACTTACGGATGATGTAAAGGAGTGGACCCGGTACAATAAGTGTAAATTAAAGAAGAATAAAATTTATTGCACAAGATCGAAACGGTTTTAATATATTTACTGTACAACAAACTTCAATTTGAAGATGGCACCTGATGATGCCTAAAAACTAAATGCTATGCAATCATCCTTATCAGCTGAAACTATCATAAGTACTCATTTCTCATTAAATATTGCATAAGAGGAAATCATCTGTCCCCAAGGGTTATGGTCATCAGGCGCCATATATCCAACAAAACAATTTTCCGCTTAAGACGAATTACTCACCTACAATCTACATAATTGATCAATGCCCAGTAATTGGTCTCGCCTTGAATATATGCGACATATTATTTAAAACGCATGACATACTTGATCTTTCTTAAATCATAAAAATCCCACCTGATAAAGGAAGTAACCCAAGATTTTTCCTTGAACCAATCACTACAATCTACGTGGGTGGAAAATACTACATGGATCATAATAATCATTATTATCATCTCAACCCATGACCGACCATCGTGGGTTTCCACTCAGAATTAAAAGGATTTCAATAGGACAACTGCGGAATGGCAGACTTCAAACCCGTTTGAGAGTTATAATGCAGAACTTTCATGAATACATGTTTCCTTACAATAACTAAATTAATTAGTTAAAAATCTTTATCTCTATTAGGTGCCACTGAGAATACGTAAGCCTAGGTCCTTAGGCCCTGAAATTCAGTGCACTTTTACGGTATAGGGAAATCGACAGTACGAGGTGATATAATTAACTACTTTTTAAACTAAATCCTATATCCAGTATCTACCTATAAGGTATAAATTATTACCCTATTCAAGTACTGACAGGCACGGTTTGACACATTACTATTTTCATTCATATTGGTAAGATAACGAAGTTATGACTTGTGAGTAAAGTTAGCAGGAGACGCAATACCGAGGGTTTGTAATAATATATTAATTGTGTACAAAACTACAAACCGGCTATAGTTTGATCACACAATCGGATTTGCCAGACTAGTTTTAAAGTATTCGAACCCATCCGGGCCCTTAGTCATGAGCCAGACACAATTCCTATTGTAGAATTCTATTGCAACGTACCAACGCACCGCAACACTGATTCAGTAGGATTGCTTTATCCGTATGTCGACCAAAAACCATGACTTAAACATGGAAATACACTAGGTAGGCCTACTTACTGACTAAATATATTGTTCTGACAATAGGTATGTGTAGGTAGGTACTTTATGAATATTCGCAAGGGTGAGTTCTGCCACCCTGATATAAAACAATGCTGTAAGTACACCGTTTCACTGAGATGGCTCATGAGGTAGGGCGCGGGTTGCTAGAGGGTGACGTAAAATTCAAAATTCAAGGAATTCAACGTCACTGTCAACCTCCTGCAACCTGTATCTTACCCCACGAGCCATCTCGGTTATACCAATCCTATCTTGGAGCAGCTGATAGTCATTCTCCAGATCACTAAAACTAAGGTAAATAAATATACGCAGGTACCTACGTAGCCCATTAAAAATTAAAATATTAAAATTCAAGTCGCGTTTTCTCATTCATTGTGATTTTTTGCCATAGAGTTTCAATCGTCAGTGACAAGGCCGATAATAAAATTATTTTTGGCGCCACATGATGACGGTGTACATGCCATGTGTAGATGAAACGAATACATTATACGGGTAAGATTGTATGTATACTACGTAATCCAACCTCGAAGACGAGTCATAAATCTTGAAGGAACATGTATAGAAAACGTACGTACGTCGATACAGTACATATTAGCACTTCCATAAGTTTGTAGGATTTATGTGGCGTCAAATCTGCGAATACGATTATTATTGTTTTGTCTAGTTCTAATCTTTACGATTTGGGTGGCGTTGATCCAATAGTTGAAGCAAAATAATATGGGCGGCCTACTTGCTTTAAAACTATGTATTTATTAAAGTGAAAACTTTATATGCGCGATAGGCGATTTTCGGATGGGTAAAAACTTCAAGGCCACCGACATGCTAAATGTTAATAGTGCTTGCATTGCTGGTAGATGTTAAAACTAAGCTAAAGTTAGTAAGAACTTAGTGATTTTAAATCATAACATTTTAGTTTTTGGTAGGTACTAATATATAATTAATTATAATTAATTTGAAAATCCAAAAAGAAGCTTTGTTATTTCCTTTGGTTTTAAATTTTCACTTCTGCTGGCAGTTTTCATAGACTGCTATTTTTTGTCCTACATTTTATTATTTATTTATTTATTTCTTATAAGCTTAACTAATTTAATCAGGAAATAGATCCTACAGCAATTTTCTTGCACTAAGCTCAATTTTTTTACTGGGAAATGATTTGCGTACAATAACTTTTAGAGATATCAGCGTATTGGTAATTTTGACCTCTACGATTATGTTTTTGCGATGTTAATATCTTTTGCAGATATTAACCAAGAACGATAATATATTTTCTAGGACCTTAATCTTCTGTAAACGACTTATGTCAATTCAGATAATATGTGCCTTGTAAATAAAGTGATTTAATGCAAATCCTTCAATGTGACGAGCATCAAGTTTGCCTCGGTGTGTTAACAGATAGATAAAACAAGTACTAATGGTATGGCTTTTAATCACGATTTTTAAAAATATTAAGGACTAAATAAAATGTAGTCACAAGTGTTGAAAATACATAGACATTGCAAAAAGTTCATGAAGTCAAAGGCGTTTTTTTCAAAACTGGGAATATAATAGGTTGTATAATATAGCTAGAGAAGTATGTAGTTATATACCTACTTAATATATAATCATAGCAAACAATAGGGATAAAGATAAACTAATTGTGATTTTTAGAGCTTTAACTGGGTATAATAATGACATTTTCATGACTTCCATCCATTTACGTAAGTGGGTAGGATCCCCAACAAAGCAATAAAATATTTAGTACGAACGTTATGTGCAAGTTTAACGAACTGTTAAATGATGGCAGTCAGAAAACCATTTATTATATAAGTAGTTTGTACTAAATACTAATACACAATATTCACAATCCAAGGTGCTGGTGGTCCGGCGTCATCGACTAAAATAATATAATTTATGGATGCCACACTGACTAGACTGCATTACGACGAAGCACCTATTACAATTACATAGTTCTATAATATGTACAGTCAAAGGCCGTAAGTCGTTTAGCACCTTAATGATTATATTCGCGTGGCACGTTTATGCACATTCGTTAGGTGTATGTGGCGTGTTTATTGTTTTTGATGCAATAGTTTCGCAAAATTGCCACTCGAATTCGGGGGGCGACCGTACCTTGAAGATAAGTGTCAGATACGACTGTTCTAAAGATCTAAGATCACTGTTTTTTGGTACTTGTGGTACCTCCACACAAATTCACAGGTTTACTGAAACTGACTGAAACTTTACTGAAACTCCAGTGATAAGTTTTTACTGAACAAACAGCCAATTTCTCTGCTCTGCATTTTGGTATCTGTTGCGTTGCTTGCATCTGGTACTTCGAAATATTACGCAAATTGGTCTTATAGAGTTAATAGTTATAATATATTTTAAGGCTCTTACCAGTAAAAAATTTCTTACTGCTTGATCATGATTTTATTTATAGACGTCAAACGTATGACTGAATAAGAAAATATATCAGGTACCTATGTTAAAGCCAGGGGTAAAGTACATATCTAGTGCGTAAATTTTTATACGGACGGTTAGTAGAACAGTACTACGAGTACATAAAAGCCTTATCTCCAAGCCAACCTTGAGGTTTACAAGAAGGAACGTTAATAGGCGTGCAAACAAAATAGCACATACCTACTTACAATACATAATTGTGTACATACACTTTTACATAAGAAGTGTTACTTAGATATGGACATATTAGGAGAAACATATTAAATTAAAATAAGTGACAATTATAAGTAATTGGGTAGAAAAAATAATACCTCAGACTAAGTAAATGATAATAATACAAATGAATGTTGATATGAATTTTAAATAATTAACAAACTAAGAGACAGATAATTTAAATAAATCAGGTAAACAACCGAATAATGAAAATAAAAAGGCTTAAGAGCACCTCAAATATTAAAGGGTTTAATCCAAATTAATTCATAATCCAAAAATAAGCGAGTTCAAAAATACTCTAAATAGCTCTACTTTATACTCCACCTATACCTGAACTTACTTGTAGGAAAACAGACAAAAATAAAGAAAAAAACAACCTGTCTGTGTGATCATACATTGCATCACGAACATTACAGACGCCAAGTTCACACCGAATGATAGATAGATAGATAGATAGAAACTCTTTATTGCACACAAAAACACATATAAGGATAACAACACAGTAAGAAGAAAACAGAAAAAAAAACAATTGTGTGCAAAGGCGGCCTTATTGCGAATGGTTTATTTTCGAAACGTATTAACAACTTAAATCGATAACCAAACAACATACAAAAGTACGTAGGGTATGCAACAAAATTATGTGTTTATCTTTAAAGTTTAAACGAGCTGGGGACGGGTGGGGTGTTGTGAAGTCAAGTCTACAATTGTACCGTTATTCTGAGCTTATCTGAAGAATTTCAGCTGAGAAGTTATCTACACGGACTATAGTTCGTTCATTATAAACAAATGTTGCTGCGAAAGCTGGCTTTGTTCGAGCTTCGACACGCGGCTTAGAGCATTGCCGATTTCTAAACGGTTTCTTGTTTTCAACATCTGTACATGTGTAATATGTAGGTGCCTACATTATCTTTAACTCGTATTGATAATTGCATAGCTTCTTCTCGTTACAATTACGAGGAATTTCGATAGATCCAAATGAACTGAATGGATAAAGTTACATAGGTACTTAATTATTACAATCGTCATAACGTTTGCCGAGTGTTTTTTCACTGCTAGATTATATTGAATGCCTTTTTTATCCATTCCCTAGTCCTCAATATCTTTTAAGTACTTACTTTGCCTACCATAGTTTCATATTTTAAAGTCATTCAGTAATTTATTTGTGGAAAAACTTGACTGATAGAACTGGTCGAACGGCCTCAATTAGATACTAAAATGTTTACCTTATTACTTATTGCCGCCGACGCTTATAGAAATAAAAACACACACATTAATATGATGTTGCCGTGGAATGGTACTAGGATCGTATTGGAAATGGTACTTCGAAGGGCCTTTTGAAATCGGACGGGTAATGGACTGCAATAGATGGTGAAACGAGTGCTGCGGTATACCAAACGTGGTGCATTCTGTGCGACTGTTCTCTGTCTGCATGAATGACCGATCTTTTACCCTACTCTAATTCATGAACTAGAGCGAGAGGCAGTTAAAATTTTCAACAGAACTCAACAAAACGATGACGTACAATCAGGCACATAATATCTGATCTATCAAATGAATTCGGAATATATAATAAACCTTAGTGAGGTGGGGTCAAATTAATCCGTCATCAGTGGTCATCAGCTATTTATAGCAAAAGAAATATTTATTTTATTCAAGGTTTGAGAATTTAAGAATCTACATGAGTATATCTATCATTTTTTACAGTCCCTCTTATTTATTTATAGATAGATACAATAGATAAGTAGATTCGGCAAAAAAATAAAGACATATAGATAGGTTTAAATGTTGAAATATTGATCGATGTGAATTATAGTATTCAAGCAATCAAGACATCATAAATTATGTAAGATCTTAGATCACTCAAAAGATAATATTATAAACCTATTAAAAATAACATAGTAACTATCTCTTACATAGAGAGATAATTAATATTTGACCTCAAAAGTTATGTGCGGTTTTATATTTGTTTGCATAAGGTAGGTATAATAACATAATATGTATATTCATTGACCGAATGCTTAGGTACTCGTAAGTAGGTATATTAAATGACTCAAGTACGCGATTAGCGGATAAAGTCACATGAGATGTTTAGATAAAGAGTCACCTTGTCAGATATCTCCTGCTGACTGTACTGGTACTACAAAATTTGGTTGGATATTGAAACTTTCTCTGAGCGATAAAAAGGAGCCGATGTTACAAACGGTTCTTTGTCCAAAGTTAAACGTGGGAAACACAAGGGCGTGCATACAATGGTAGACGAATCACCAAACTTTTAGAGCAGTACTTGAATGTGACAGATTTCTGTTTATTTATAAAAAATCTGACTATAGGTGACCACTGACCAGCGGGTGATTCGCTAACTCACGGGCGTATTCACAATCATTACTATGAGGTCTCACAGTGCGCTCGAAAGCATAGTGTAGGTTCCACCAATCAGATCATTGTAAATTGACGTGACACCATGTGACACAGTCATCTGATTGGTGGAACCGACACTGTGCGTACGAGCGCACTGTGAGACCTCTTAATACTGTTTGTGAATACTGCAGTGTCTAACACTGAATGATAGACAGAAAGAATGATAGACCAGAAATAAGAATTGGATGGATTGTGTTATGTGTATCAATCAATTGGTATTTAGAACAATATTAATATTGTAACTATTATTGGGTTATTTTTAGTGTAACAGCTGTTCTGATTGAGGCAGAGCAATCAAAATGCCTATTTCCATTATAACTAAGTGGTTATCGTAGCTTATACCTGGCTATAGATAGTTTTTCTTTATTATGAAATAGTTGCAAGCATTCAACAAATTAGTTTAAAATAAATTCTTGGGTTTAATAAAATAATCAAACCCATCATCATTTCGTCCGTCTGTAAGTACCTAATTACCTATAGGTAAGTTCGTTTGTCATTCCCGTGATTGCCATATATTTCGATAAAGGATAGGAATAGGTATATTTAGTTTATAGTTTGAATTAATAGTCCTTTTTTGAAGTGAAACTTTAAATGCGTGGTGATTTTGGGATGGGTAACAATTTTACCGACATGCAAAAGCTTTTAAATTTCGTCGCAATTTTAATATAAATGTCAAGCAGGTATGTTTTTGGTAGGCCGAGTAAGTTTAGAGCTCTTAATTTTCTTATAGTAATTGTAAGTTGTGGCCTTTAGAATAAGGATTTGTCTCCTTCCTTTATCTACGTTGTGGCCCTTGGACGTCCCCGCTGCCAGATTTTTATTTCTAAAACTAATGTTACGCAGTAAGAGTATTTCCGCTCTTCGTAAGCATTGGACTAACTGAACTCATTTTAAGTAGCCAGGTTGAAATGAAACGCAATGTTTTCAACGAATCGATCGACAGGTTTTATGATTGTCAGGTTCCTTGAAGCGTTCAACCGCGGCTCAGTGAGGCAGACATCGCCTTTGATGAAAAAGGCTTCGCGTGACTTGGTACTGGGTATCAACAATTAAGTTTCCATATTGAACAAACACTTATGTTGAGATCTATAGAGCGCACTTTGGCTTTGCTCAGACTTAAGACACTGTAAACACAGCTGTATATCGCTGGCAAATCTGAACTTAAGTCTGAGCAAAGTCGAAGTGTACTAGGTAGGTATATAGATCTCAGCCCTATAGCAGTGATAGGCTAGTGGTAGAGTTCAGCCTATTGGGCGACCCAGGGTTCAATATCGGACACCTTTTTTTTTTTGAAAGAAAAAGAATGTTTAACTATTCGAGGCATAGACTTAACACAGTTTACACATTACATAGGGCAATATTATCACACTAATATTATAAAGTCGAAAGTTTGTTTGTTCGTTGGTGTGTATGTTTTTTACTCCTTCACGCTACTAACTACTAATAACTACTAGACGGATTTGGGTGAAATCTGGAATGGAGATAGATAATATCCTGGATTAGCACATAGGCGGAAAATCAAAGAGTTCCCACGGAATTTCGAAAAACCTAAATTCACGCCAACATCGTCAAGTCGCGGGCATGGCCTATCCTTATCATTCTGAGAGGTTACACGTGTTCAGTAGTGGGCCGGCGATGAGCTGTTGAGATAACGATGGTTGAAAATTTTGTAATTTTTTACATCAGAACAATCGTGAGAGAACTATTTATTTGTCCATAAGAGAATTCAAGGAAAGGCTTTCAACTTTTCCATGTTGCAATATTTAAGCCGATGACTAAGATCTATTGCGTATCAGCTCTCAATTCAAATCAGCCAGATGCATTCGTTCCGCGGCGAAACACACACTTCTCATACTAATGAACCAAACTTGGTATAAGCTAAGCTAAGACTGTTGTAGGTGTAATTCTCTAAAGGCACAACCTCGCTTTGGATGCTAACGACCGAGCGAAATAGGGTGTTTAAATGTATTCGACATTTTGGTTGAGATCTATAGCGTACACTTTGACTATGCTCAGACTTAAGACACTGTTAAAACTAGACAGCGTTATATTGCTGACACAACCGTCTCGTTTTAACAGAAGCTTAAGACTAATCAAAGTCAAAGTAAACTCAAGTCAATGAAGGTAACTGTAGGATGATATGCAAGATAATGAACCTAACTCAACCAAAACTTATTCTCTAAATGCACAGCATCACTTTTAAGGCTGTCACAGTGAATAAATGAAATAAGTATTAGACTATAAAGGGATTAGCCCTTTATAGTCGACCACACATTACAGTAAAAGTTGCAGAATTCATCGCTGACACAGCGACGACGACCAATGAGAAACTCAGCGATTTAGAGAATAAGACAGTTGTATGCAAATCTTAAAACGTCTATGGGCATAATGCCGGTTATTTCAAAGAATTGTAAGGAAAATTCTAACAACAAAACAGGATATTTATTCACAGAGACTTGACAGTTATTAAGTGCATGTATTGTCAAGTAAGTAGGTAATATTTTTTATTTGCTCTACGTAGGTTATTGCGTCAGTGTTAAGTAGGTCTGATTTTATATTATGAACGGGGAAAACCTTTACGGGACCTTATGGTTTAATGGTTGTTTTCAGTATTTGTTAAAATTTAAGTATTCATTAATAAGCATATAGAATCAAACACCTCGTCTGCATTATAATTATGGAAATCTACCTAACAAGAAAAAGAAAATTTTCATTGAAAACAAATTAAAATTTTATACATGTAAGGCGTTTTATGGCGTTTTAATACGGTACGGTTAGTACGCAGCCCTTCCGTATATTATTATAATTTACATAAATATTGATAGAACCCCCATAAACAAGATCACAACACGATTATAGTAATTAGTAGGCCTCGTTGAAAACTTTATCATGAGTGGAAACTATATTGTTGTAATAAAATATACATGAATGCACTTGCCGATTTTGCCTACCATTTGATACTAACATTAGATAGTAGGTGTCGAAGAGTGTACTGTGTAACCTTCATCGCTATCACATCTGTTTATCTACATACATATATTATAAGAGAAAAAGGTGACTGACTGACTGATCTATAAACGCACAGCTCAAACTAGTGGACGGATCGGGTTATTTGGCATGCAGATAACTATTCCGACGTAGACAACCCCTAAGAAAAGATTTTTGAAAATTCAACCCCTAAAGGTGTAGAATAGGGATTGTGTAGTCTACGGGGAGGAAGTCATAAAAGTGTTTGTTCATTGGTTTGTCTTTCAATCACGTCGCAATTGATTTACGTATCGAAGTGATTTTTTGTATGGATTTAAGACTTGGAGAGTGACGTAGATTTTTATCTCAGAAAATCGAAGAGTTCCCACGGGATTTGTAAAAACCTAAATCCACGCGGACGAAGTCGTGGCCATCAGGTAGTATGCTAATGATTACACTTGCTGACTTTGAAAACGTCTACCACTCGATACTACTAACTACCATTAGGAAGTAGATGTCGAAGAGTGTAACCTTCACTGCTATCGCAGCTGTTATAAATAACTAGTAGGTATAAGTAATAACATTCTGACTGTTTATATATGCGCGCTAATGCAAAAAATCACGTGGCGGATGGAGGAAACTTTAGTAGTTTTGACTATGTAATTTCTTAAACTGGACACTTTCAAGTAAATTTTTTTATATAAACCTGTAAGGATGATACTGCTATTTGGCGCAATTAAAAGCCTTACAAATTGCGAAAAACTAAATTAAATTTGAATTTCGCGGGCAGACCCGTGTCATGCACCTCCAACATTTACTTTTGCTGGGAGCTGATTTATTCACCTGGAGCATCAAGACTGCGAAATCTTTCTTTTCGATAAGCTGTAGCCAGTGATATTGGCACAGGGCTCTTTCCTATATGTACAGTTTTAATAAAATAATCAAAAAATTCAGATATTATGCTAAAAATACATTTATTTGATCACAAGTTTTTGGTACTAGGCGGCAGTTATACATATATGTATATCTAAATAGTTAAATGAGACGATTATTTTGCTTTGCTCTAGTAACAAAATACCTACTATAATTTTACAAGGATGTAAGTAATATTTGTAGGTAGTTGACCTCTGTCACATTTTAGTGTTTGTGTAAGGCATTCACAAGGGTTGATGCTTTGATACAGTTTACATTAGTCTGAATCTTATCTCTGACTTCACAGACTAAGGATGGAAATATCTTGTTTTTCACTTCATGTTTGCGGTTAGCATTCCTTTGTGATAAGCCGTGTGGAACTAACACGGCTGCTTTAAATTGGTTTTTAAATACGAGCATATTGCATAACCATACAGAAAAAAAAAATTTAGTTATCCCCGTTGTTTTTTGAGATAAAAGAGCGAATTTGATTCGTCACGTATTATTTGAGATAATATAAAATTTTAAGTCACTGATTTCTTTAGGTGATTTTTATATACTCAAACAACAAGTTAAAAACTCACCAAGGTATCAAGTAATGATATGAGTATTATGCCAGAAGACCTAAAAATGGAATTTAATTATTATTTATAACAATTTTAGGTGCAAGGAATTTTTATAGTTTGTTTTATTCCCACAACTATGAATTTTAAAAATGCAAGAACAAAGATGCAAGTGCCAAGTATCACAATCAACGCGAGATGTTTATTGATAAACAAGAGTACAGAATGGTTCTATCTGGTAGAGATGATTTTGGACACAGAAGAAAAGAAAAAACGAAAGGTCAACAGTTTTCAAGAATCAGATAACACAGACGTAGATTAATCATCCAATCGATACAAAGAAAAGATGCTAAACAAAAAAAGGTTGCAATAGAAAGTAGCAAAGATATCGTGCGTGTTCATATACCGAATTATTAGAATTAGTAAGAATTGTACTACCTCGATGCCATTTTTCGGGTTTTCTGAGTTATATTATAGCCACAATCAGAATCTATTTATAAAAAACACGTCTATATTGAACATGAGCTAGGTATTTGTGGTTTTGCCGTCCGTGTACGACGTCATGCTAGTTGGAGGTAAATGTGTTTTGTACCATGTTGTGTGTTTCAATATTTACATGAAATCTGTTTTGACGATAAATATTAATGTATCAGCACTGACGATACTATTTCAAACGGCAGTGATACATTGGCTGATAGTAAAAAGGTCTGTCTAGACTCTAGACTCTAGTTAATCTGTAGGTACCAATAAAGCAGTTATTTATACGACTAGATCAGTATGGCTGCTACACAAAAATCCTAATAACAAGGCATTATATTATTACCAATACTGTAGGCTGCTAAATTGAAGAATCTTGTCTTGTTTTGAAGGTGTAACCAATGTGGTTTCAGCTAGAAATAGTATTCAATACAGGTACATGTTAATGGTTTTTATACGTTTGGGTAAATATTTAGAAATCCTTGAGCATTATTTTTCAATTTTAGCACATTTTCGTGTAATGCTGACTTCATAAGAGTTTGTTAGCTTTCATAGTAACATTAATATCATTGTAAGTTGTTCCTTGATAAGTGTGGCGATTGAGGTTATCGGAGAAAGGGATCGATAACGTATGCGGATGCGAACTGGGTTCAGCTAAAACGCGATTATCCAAAATACTTATACAAAAGTTTTGAAATGAAATGAAATAAAATAGTTTATTTGTTTACCCAAACATGCTTTTTCATTTTCTATAACTAGGTTTATAAACAACTAGAGGATGCCTGCGACTTCGTCCGCGTGGATTTAGGTTTAGATCCCGTGGGAACTCTTTGATTTTCCGGGATAAAAAGTAGCCTATGTCCGTCCTCGGGATATAAGCTAACCCTGTACCCGTCAGAATCGGTTAAACTGTTGGGCCATGAAAAGCTAGCAGACAGACAGACAGACACACTTTCGCATTTATAATATTAGTATGGAGTATGGATTTATTTTCCCCTTCTGTTATGCTAACTACTATGTACCTACGCATTGTAATCTTCGTGAAAATATTCACGAGGTAGTCATAGCAGAACCAAAATCAAAAACTCTTCCTTGCCTATTTAAATCCTTACTAATCCTAGTAATCTAAGCTTCTTTTGGTTTCATCTAAGCTTGTTAACTATAAAGGAGATACTACTCGTAAGCTCGCAGTATGGTCAGACGGAAACTTTAAGCCATCAGATATCATCAGATCACTTCCTTAAAATGCAAACAAAGCTATTTCGAGCGGCAAGTACAATAAGGTTTGCCGGCTTGCAAGCAGCGCGTGTTATGTCTGGAATGTTCCTTGGTTTCTAAGAAAACTGTTCTCTGATTCTTGCCTTCAGTAAGTATTATTGCTATGTTTTTTTATTTCGCAGTTTTAAATGACGTGTTTTTTTTCTTGTTATTTTACGGGATTGTTATAGGTGCTTACTATTTTAGTTCATTTATTTTTCTATGGATCTTCTAATTTATCGTATTGGGTGACACAAGAAACTGAATATTTTTGTTGGTCACTATAATTTGCTGTAATTATAGTGCAATACCTACTATTTTTTTTTTTCATAGAAAATGCCCGATATTTCGGGCGCATGGATTTAGGTTTTTGTATTTCCATGATTATGTCTTTGATTTTGAATGTCCTATGTCCTCCGGGATGCAAGCTATCTCTGTGTCAAATTCTTCAGAATCGGCTATGGATGGGTCGTTAACAGATAGGAAGTCAGACAAAGGGCATCATATCGGATTGTTTTATTTCTCTCATAAAAACCTATTTGAACAAGCACTATGTATATAGGCACTTACACATTAGGTATAAGTTTTAAGAGACCCTTTTTTTTTGTAACAATCAAGATCTTTATAAGGAAACATAAAATGCCTACATTTTGTAGTACCTACATGATCTGTGTCTGTTAGTAAAGGCACGCCGACTTCCTTTGTATCAAGCTTTGTATTATCGACGCCTGCCATTTACGTACAAGGTTATGGATGTTTCAATGGATCAACGATTCGCAATGATGAGCCCGATTCTTTTAATGAAAATATTCTATGATTTATTGGACGTATACACTATACAATACCTAAATAGAATGACTAGGTAAATTATACTCGGTTTTTGATAATGGATTTTAATATTAAAATACTCTACCCGCTACGGCCATCATAACGGCTAAAGGTACGTTTGAAAATTTCATTGCTATAAAAACTAAACATTTGAAAAAATTATATTAGGTATGACAAAAATAATATATCTATTTGCAAAATGGTCTAAGTACATATTACATCTACCATTCACCTTACTCGATAAGTTCATGATAATATTATGTAATGATATCGGTTTGGTAAGTCTACCTAAGTAGAAGTTAGAAAAATAGTAGAGAAGAGAAATTAGAGAAGTAGAGTTTGAGAAAACCACATACCTACCTAAATAAAGAAACTGAATAAATTGAAATATTATAAATGTAAACAAGTTTATATGTCTATGTTTATGAAAGTGGGGGTTTTCAAAAAAAAAACTTTATCTACGCGGGCATCTTAAATTGATTAAGATATTATATTGTTCAAGAGTTTGAATGGACACCAAATCTAAATTAAAAGTATCAATTAAGTAAGCAAGTCTCTTAACCTTCAAGTTCAACAAGCGGTCATAGCAATGGTAGATGACTCAAAGACCTCGTGATTAATTAGGACTTTAGCACATGGGCATTTAGATCAACTGAATTGTGTCGATTGATTGCTCCCGGCTCATCTGAAGTCACCTTCATTTTGCTCTTTGCTCCGTACAAATTTCACGGGATCAATTATATCAATTGTAACCTATTTGTCTTAATAATCATGCTCGTATCAATTATTCAATCAGAAAAGTTTATATCTAATATAAATAACAGTTTTTTAAAATTGTATGGCACTTTGAATATTTACAAGTGGCTTTCTAATCGCTCTTATTCAAAATATGCAATTTCTTCTAATGTAAATTTCAGATCATGTCATAATTCAATTTCTTTATTTAATAATCTTGAGGCTCTTTAGTATAAATTACGTACCTACTGCATCCTATCTGAATCCAAAACGTTCGATTCAGCTAGATACTTTGGATCAAGAATTTTCGGTTTCGGATCGGATGCAGTGCGTAAAGAGCTTGATAAACTATAACGGTACCTACCTACCTATCGTATATCTTCATCATTCAGTATCTTTAGTATAAGCACAGTAGGTGCTTACCTACTGTACTTATTCTTGCTTGTTTGGATTATGACGGTACTGATCTACTCATGTGATACTGGTACTGTCCAAAGCATTTAAAAACTTTCCCAAATCCCAATGTTAAGTAGGTAGGTACTTATACAGACCTACATAATAGCAAAAATTGTGTTGATATCTCTCTGTGAACGTGTAGTATAAAAAATACAAGGGTTGCCTCCGGTGCCGGAAGTATTAAGACAATAAGCATTTATGTGGGACCGAAATGAATACCATTCAACCGAATTCAACACATGAATAGGATTAATTCGAAGTAGAAACGTCCATCGAGACTCGATATGAAGGTCAGGGTGGAAATAAATCAATAGATCAATAAATAAAATCAGATTTACTGATTGCATTGAATTAGTAGTAGGTATAGGTATTTAGAATCAATCAGTGTAGTAGCGGCACGATTTTAAAATTCCAAACAAGATGACATTGATAATATCAGAACTTCAGAACTACTATATAAACGTGATCGCACACAAACACCACAGCAAAATCGGCAAGACCCGAAAAAGACGCAAGAGCCGCAAATGCCACTTTAATTGAAAAATATTAGTAAAGTGAACACCATTGAGCGCACTTTAAATGCATGAACTAAGGTTACGTGTTCAGATGACCTCTCCTGACGTCACATGAATTTCAGCATTAAACTTTGGTGAGCGATGCATTAGATACACGTATCTCTAACGGTTCTTAGTATGCGTTCACCCTCAGAATAGAATAAAATGGAATAAAAAATTAAAAACTAATACATAATTATAATTTCTAAGAACAATAATTTAATATTAATAAATCATTGCGACATCTTAGAAGGTATGAATCAATTAAGCACAGTTACGAGAGCGTAGGAATCCCTACTTATCCACGCTAGGTATTATTGATATAAACATTGAATTATTATGTACAAATTTTTGTATTATGTATAATTAATTAATAATTTAATATTAATATTATTATTATGTACAATTAATTATATGAATGCAAAAGTGTTTCTGCCTGTCCGTTAGATATCTACATTTTGACGGCACAATGATGTTGAGGGCACAACAGACAGCTTGCATTCACAGAGGCGTAAAATCTCATGAATTGATATTGTAAGAGCCAAGATCTTAAAAAATGCAGACGTACATATTCTTAGAACGTACATAATATTCCGAGTAAACTAAGGATTCGAGCAGGACTTTCCAATTGTGCAATATAAGGATAGAATAAGTTTTATTCATCACTCAAGGTCTTGATAATGAGCAGCGAAGTGTTAAAATACATTGAGTTCATTCTACCGACGTGACTCTAACGAAGGTCGCCAATTTTTGCACTAACTAAAACGTAACATTGTAATTTCTGACATCAGAGATTTAAAGTGATCGCATACCGCAAAGCGCAAATGGTCTAAAAGGCGGAAGCGAGACATTATATATATTGTTTATAGTCAGAATAAGTACATGTGAATCAACACCAAGATGTTTATAGTCAGAATAGGTAAATGTGAATCATGAAGATGAAACATCAGTCAAACCTAAAGACAGAGCCTATGATGATGACAGAGGTTATTGGCGCTGATGGTTACCCGTTATATCAGCAGGGATCAGCAATCAGCACCGTGAAATGGGTGAGAAGAGGTTACTCTACTCATCCAATTTTACTTGGTTATGGGTTTTATGATGCCACTCGCTTTTTCAGTACTGAAACATGCGCCTCCTGGAGTCACAGATGCGGGCGTTGCGATCATGTGCGATCTCTTTAAAAATCGTAATAATCATAGAACTTCTGATATCAGACACTTACGAGAAAGGTATAGCGGTATCACATGCATGATGCATTACACAATAATTCCAAGAAATATTTCAATTGGTGGAATTCAAAATGTAATCGATATAAGTAGAGTTTTTATAAAAGTGTATAACGTCTCAAGTTTGGTACCTACCTACCTAGAGGTAGTTAGGTACCTACCCATTATACTAAAACTAAGTTATTAGGACCCCGTTAGGGGTTAATTTTTCAAAACCTTTCTTAACGGATGTCTAGAGTCTAGACGATAATATTATAGCTATCTGCATACCTTTCAGCCCGATCCGTCCAATAGTTTGAGCTGTAGGGTTGATAGAGCAGTCATTCAGTCAGGTTTTCCTTTTACATAAGTACTTAGGTACCTATATAGATTTTGGATTGTTTACAAAAAAAGTAGATTAATGTTCTTTACAAAATGAAAAAAAAAGATAGCACGTTGTTCAAGTGAATGACAACGATTAGATAAATTTGAAAACGTCGATAGGTAGGTAGATAAAAGTCTCGAAGGTGTGAATACTTTGTTTATACTGTGATTAAAATGAACTCAATAGATGTTTTTAGGTTTTGTGTAACAAATTTTATTTTGAACTATGTTTAGTCAATAGCCATGAAGAGCAATAATAATTAGGTAATGTTATACATTTGAACGAGATAATAATAAATGAAAAATAAACTGTTGCTACGATTTACTAACCTAATGGGGACATAATAGGTAGGTAGGTTTATTATCACGTGAGGAAAATACAATAGGTAAGTAGTGAGTCACAGTATTAAAAAGTTTGGTCATAGTGCGCGGTTTACAATAGGCAAGTTCGTTTTAAATTCAGAGATCTAAATTCCTAATACATACCTACATATTATAATAGTATCTAGTTGATAAAAATATGAAATGAAAAGTAAAAAGTATTACAATATTTGGTAGGTATGTACATACTCGTAATACTAATGTCGCCCGCTGCTCATCAATTGATGACAATTAAGGTTAATGGATATAGATATAGTGTATCTGATGTTTGGTTTAAAAGTAATATTTTCGTGTTATACCTAAATAGGTTCGATAAAATTTCCCAAAAGGGAAATTTCACAATTATTATTTTAAAATAAGACGTCTATAACAATAATTGCTTTAATGATTTTAATAATTGATTTGTAGTACTGAAATAAACGTGACTTTATACGATGACTATGTGCAATAGCATTAGTTTACATTTACAATAAACTCACAGAACAAGATAAGGCACTCAACCTCGACGAGGATTACCTAAGTCGACAATACCGTGCGCAGGCGCAAGGAGTTTTAAAGGCAAAACGGGCAAAATGCACACAAAGGACCAACGACACTAATGTACCGTATCGCGTCGTCCATTGTTGTTGCCAGAAACAAAACACCACGTGACACAAAAAAGGCACAATGCCGCGGATACATTAAAAATAACAAAATGGACACGTAAATTACCAAATTTGTCACTTTTATGGATGCCTACAAGCTGCGCAGGCGACGAAGGCAGCGCCGCTCGCCGCGCCTCGCCTCTGAGCCTCCGATTATATGCACACCCGCCTTCGGTAAAATTCTTTGCATAAATAAATGAGAAAGCTCTTCTGGCCCACAAATAAAAACTTTTTTGCACTCACTCCGCGAAAACTGATGCACTGCATCCGATACAATGTATAAATCAAACTTCCTTACCTTACACTGCGCAGTAATGATGTTCTAACACGATCGATGGAGAAAAACAAGCGAAAAGTAGACACAGTCACGTTCGTACGGATACGTCGAGGGTAATGGCGCCGGTCGTTCCAACTTCAAACCCGTCGAGTGTTACTCACAGACTCGGAAGGCTTTAGCCTTGTTTGCTCAGTGACGCGGTGCCTCAATTCGTTGTCCCTTTCGCCTCAACGTCTTTTGGTAATACGATGGAATGAGAAAGGTATAATTTATCAACACTGTATCACATACCTGTGGTGCAGCAACCTACATCACCGGTGCGCTCAACAATGTCATGTCTGCTGTTAGTTCGTCTTAAAAATTATGCAAAAGATTTACTCTGGTAACGACCTCACCAATAATAACTAACTCAATAGTCACATGTCGTTCATAAGTAGTTTACCAAACATACTGAAAGTTGTAAATTCAAATAGCAATAATCAGACGACTAATAACAACTTTAATTTAAAGTAGTCTTATAAAAGTAACCAATGCAAATAAGTTTGAAAAGTTTTGAGCTAATTTTGCAGTCTATTAAGCCGATACTTTCGAAAAGTTGACCTCCATTTTAATCGTGAAACCTTTATAAAAGTAAAATTTACCGATTTCCTTTACCTTTTTGAATATAAAATGCTACGTAGCGTTCAAGTGGCGGCATCTTGTGGCATTTTCATGAACGATCTGTTAAAAATGGCGGCTTGTGTTCAGCTATGCTACGTTTGTATCACGTGAACGACTTGCCAACTCTGCGAGGAAAGTATTCAGTAGACGTTTCACTGGAACGTGTAAAGGTGGCGCTGTAGTAATCTTACAACACAAACAATGAAAATGTGTAATATAGTCTGAACACGAACACAATATATTAATATGTATGTATTATGTACTAACACAGTTTTACGATGGTACTACTATTGTGGAAATCATATGTATGACTTTCTACAACAAGTTAGATCATCCAAGATAAGGTCCAAGGCAGAAGGGATGTATAAGACGGGGAAGGTCATTCTGGGTTCAAGGGCGGGCGTATCCTCACGTCCTATCAAGTCCAGGTTGATGTAATGAACGCCAATCTTAGAAGAAGCACTAAAAGAAGAAGAAGATGGATATCTCATTGAATGAACTTAAGTATGAAAAGTATGAACTATAATGGATAGGGGCAGGCAGTATCAGTTTGGTTTCTGGGCGTTGAGCGTTTGAAATAAAAAGAAACTCAGAAAAGAAGTAAAAACTGAACAGAAGCTGAATGTAATGCCTAGAGAAAATTGCAAAATTGAATTTAAGTAATGTGATCATAGTAGGTATCTCTTTAACTTGCCGACACTGAATCCATAAAAGCTATGTCAATAATTATTCTCTATAAATCATCTGTATAATATGACTGATGATTATCTAGTGCTCGTGAAAGTCAAAATCGATTAGAGTTTTGATGAAAACGGTCGTAAAAAAAATTGCATGTGGGATTTATTTCGCACAGACTAACGAATATTCATAATCGTAACTTTGTAATAGTTGGCAATTACTTTTTATTACGGACATAATATTAGTAATTAGAGTCAGTTTATTTCACTCGCTCATTTGAAGAGTTCAATTTTTAAACGGGGCATAAGAAAATGTAGTTTGACATAAGCATAAAAATATAACCTAGAAGTTTTTGTGGGCTATGTGGACCACCGGGTCTCGATTCTAGAGATTTTGCATGTAGGTAAGTTCTCTTTGTAACGTATAGACTTAGCTTACAAGTGAAGTTACGGGTCAGACAGATATTAGGTACCTACTTACTTACCTACTTAATTAAAAGTCGAATCGTCGAGTCAAAAAGTCCAGCCTTCAAATGTATGTGAACTTTGGAGGTATCTGAATAACCCTTGATTCCTTGATTGCTTAGGGGTTAACCTGAGGTAAATATACCTATTAGGAAAAGTAAACCTATTCAAACGGGCGGTGATCAGATGATGTTTTTTAATAGATGCACAACTTTTCGTTAAATTCGTATCTTTATATTTTATTTTTATCAGTTTCCTTTCTTTAATAAACTTATTAGGCAGGTATCTACTGTTAATAAAGATCGTTAGGTATTACTAGAAATGGCACATGGATAAATACAAATAAAGATTAATTAGGTAGCTGCTTGAATGGTTGCCTACTTTCAAATGCCCAGTGGTTTATCCATTTACTGCCAATAAATCGATATGAAACCCGCGCTTCCATATATCTCGGTAGTGAAATACTAACTTAGGATTAGCAATACATTACGACTATGAGACACCTTTGCGTAGAGGCGGTATATTAGATTTGCTTCCGGGTTTTGTGAAATCAGGCAAAACCTGGAAGGTAAGGAAGACAAAGGAAAGATCCTGTGACGTATAGAAAGGCCTATAAGAGGTCGTTGTCATTTTGTTGGGCAAGCAAACTTCTATCGCATAAAATAATTCGAATAGATACATCATATTGCTATCAATAAGCAGGAGTTTTTATTGATCTATCCAATTAATCGATGGTATAGAAACTGGCATAAAATCGATCGATGGACGTAGATTTTTCAGGCACCATAATTTTGGTAGGTATATTAGGTATCTATTAATAGAGATATGTAATAATAGAGCTTCGATAGGTCAACGGTTGAGGAGCGGACTATTGCACTTTTCTCGTATCCACTTCTGGCACAAGCTTTACGCTTAATTGGAGGGGAAAGGGAGCATTAGTCATGATTAGCGTGGCTAATTTTCTTGTTAGAAAAAAATTCTTTGTTTTCCGGAAAAAAAAAATATTAATTCATAGTTCTATGAACTACGAGTAGGTACTTATATACTTACTTGCAAAAATCACGTCAAAAAGCGTGAAATTCGCATGAATGGATAAAAAGTAGCCTGTCACTCTCCAGGTGATCATAACCAAGTAAAAATCACGTTGACCCGTTGCTCAGTCGCAACGTGATTGAAGAACAAACCAACAGACACACTCGCATTTAAAATCTGGTTAGTGGTAAGGAAATGTCAATATTAGGTAGGTATTAGGCAGCGTGTAAAAAAATCACAATTCTCGTTACAGGCGTGCATTGTAAATTATACTATGGTAAACCGCAATAACAAACAAATATTGTTTCGTGGGAAACTTAGAATGCGGTGCTGGTCCAGTTTCGAGTTGCAATTGAGCAAATGTACTAATTATAGGGGTTAATAACCGCGAGAATGCCGGTCTTTGGTCAGGAACTGAGCACATTATGATATATTGGCATGTCATTAGATCCTGCCGCGTATCTAGTAACTATGTTATTAAGAGGAAAACCATCTCGAATGACTTAGACGATTTCACCTTCAAACTAGCAATTTTGACATGTCATGACCCTCTATTGACAATTAATCAAGCAGACATTTCAATCTGCGAAATTTACGCGGACTTTTAGTATTTTGACGTAGGAGGGTAAAAGATCCAGTACATGAACGAATAAGGATTACCCTGACTTTCACCTAAAATTAAGATATATGAGAATTGTTCTATATATAATTTTTATTTTTTGTGTATCTGTACACAGTATATCAAAAAATCAAATAAAATGCGTGGTATTAATTATTATAAATTATTTTATTTAACAAAAGGATAAATTGCCAGTAAATGAACTGGAAATTTCAGTGAATGAACGAACTCTATCTAGTGCATAAACTCTCGATTCCTATTAATAAATTCTTAAGTATATTTTCGGCTTGGAATTTTAAAAAAAATGTCAGATTTTCAGTTTTTGACTTATTGTATATTTTTTTCTACATTTTGCGCGATAAATCAAAAACTCTTTTACATAATAATAATAAATAAAACCTGTTTTAGAATGTATAATAGAGCCCTTTCATATGATATTATCCCCTTTGGTATAGTTATCTTAGTTTGAAAGTCACCTAAATTTTCTGGAAAACAGTCCAAATGACTACAGAGAAAATGAAACTTAACGCCCTTGTTGCATCCAAGTCGCTGGAAGTGCAACATCAGCTACTGAATGTGTTAAGAGTAGTGAGAATAATATACCGTAACACAAGTGTCTGATGTTATCAGATTTGTTCCTTTGAGCCGAGAAGCCACATGTTCTGATGCTTTTTAGACAATCTAAGATCTCTCATTAAGTGATCCAAATAATTTTGATTGAATGGTCTAAGTTGAGATGTAAAAAAGTCACTACATCGTCACTACCTTCTGAAAGTTCTTGAAATGGTAGATTAGAGGTACTGGGTTGGGGCTGAGGTACAGATTTATCACCAGAAGTCAGAATCGTTCAAATTGCAGACTGCAAGTTACAATAGAGCCGCTTGGAACAATTTTTTTGCTGTTTCTTCTGGTAATATTCACAACGCAGAAATAATAATCATCATGGTGTTTAGATGGTTCGCGCCAAATAATAAAATTTTTTTTTAGTAAAAGTAGTTAACTATTCTTATTTGCTCATAAACGCAACGAGGAAATACAGCTTCCACATATAAAAATTGGAGTCCAGGCCTTGCTGTTAGCTGCTAATGGGTTCTCAAAGTAGCCCGAGTATGCTTGTTTTACTGGGCACAAAAGGAAAGAATGAAAGGAGCTTACCCAGTACATCTTAAAAGATCCGTTATAGATACATGCATCCTGCCATGCCTTACCTATGCCAGCCAAACATGGGTCCAGACAAAGAATATAAAAAGAAATAGTAACTTGCTAAAGGGCGATGGCAAGTTGCATAAATTAAGCAAAAAATATTCAAAGTGAGAATTGAAGACATAAGAAAAAAGACAAAGCCTACAGACACCTTGAGACATGCCCTAAAACTGCAATGCAAATGGTCATATTGTATCGATTTTTACAGATGAAAGAAGGACAGGTAGGTAGACCGAAGACGCGTTGGTCTAATACTATTGTGCAAATCGCGAGAGAAAATTAGCTTAATAGTACCAAAGACAGAGAGAAATGGGGATACCCAAGAGGGATCCATATCCAAGAAAGAAGAATACCAGAATAAATATAAAAAAAATTCAAAAGAAAAATAAAACCGATTTCAAAATCACAAACACTAAAAAGTAAAAAATAATTTAAGTTATTGTGGTTTTTGAAGTCGGTTTTATTTTTCTTTTGAAAATTTTTTATTTCAAAATTTTTAGTGGCCCCACTGTACTATAATAATATGCCATGCCCAGCTAAAACCCTACTGTTTACTAAGCAATTACACTGATCGCGAGCAATTTGCTCTTATCCATTGAGGAGTTCTGTTCTCCATCTCAGAAGATATTCATCAGAACTTCATCAAATTTATATGGGACCACCTGCAAAGTATACCTAGCTTTTCAAAAAAAAATAATTTCCAAATCGGTCCAGGCGTCTTTGAGCAATCGGTGAACATACCTACATTAAAAAAAAATTGAATTTGCTCTTATCCATTGAGGAGTTCTGTTCTCCATCTTCAAAGATATTCATCAGATCTTTACCAAATTTATATGGGACCACTTGCAAAGTATACCCTATCAAACAAAAAAAAAATCCAAATCAGTCCAGGCGTCTTTGAGTAATCGGGGAACATACATAAAAAAAAAGATACCGACGAATTCAGAACCTCTTCCTTTTTTTAAAGTCGGTTAAAAATATACTAAGATTTACTAACATGGTGTTATACCACAGAGTAGCAAACAGAGGCAAAGCTTCTAAGAAGCGAGCAAATTTTATAACTATTTTTGTAGGGTTGGCACTGGAGGATACAATTTAATTAACAATAGTTATTTGTTCAACAAGATGGTAAAGTTTGTTTTTGTTGTGATTGCCTAGTTTAAATATCGATCAATAGATCTAAATATCGATTTTGAACGAAATCAGTCAATTTAGATAGAATTATAAATGGTGCCAACTTTTTTAAATTTTGGTTACAGTTTCCTATTTTGTGATCCCAGGGAGCTCTAAATATCGATTTTGAACGAAATCGGTCAATTAACAAAGAATTTCAAAATGGCGTCGACTTTTTTAAATTTTGGTAACAGTTTCTTATTTTGTGATCCCAGGGAGCTCTAAATATCGATTTTGAACGAAATCGGTCAATTAACAAAGCATTTCAAAATGGCGTCGACTTTTTTAAATTTTGGTAACAGTTTCTTATTTCGTGATCCCAGGGAGCTCTAAATATCGATTTTGAACGAAATCGGTCAATTAACAAAGAATTTCAAAATGGCGTCGACTTTTTTAAATTTTGGTAACAGTTTCTTATTTTGTGATCCCAGGGAGCTCTAAATATCGATTTTGAACGAAATCGGTCAATTAACAAAGAATTTTAAAATGGCGTCGACTTTTTAAATTTTGGTAACAGTTTCTTATTTTGTGATCCCAGGGAGCTCTAAATATCGATTTTGAACGAAATCGGTCAATTAACAAAGAATTTCAAAATGGCGTCGACTTTTTTAAATTTTGGTAACAGTTTCTTATTTTGTGATCCCAGGGAGCTCTAAATATCGATTTTGAACGAAATCGGTCAATTAACAAAGAATTTCAAAATGGCGTCGACTTTTTAAATTTTGGTAACAGTTTCTTATTTTGTGATCCCAGGGAGCTCTAAATATCGATTTTGAACGAAATCGGTCAATTAACAAAGAATTTCAAAATGGCGTCGACTTTTTTAAATTTTGGTAACAGTTTCTTATTTTGTGATTGCAGGGAGCTCTAAATATCGATTTTGAACGAAATCGGTCAATTAACAAAGAATTTCAAAATGGCGTCGACTTTTTTAAATTTTGGTAACAGTTTCTTATTTCGTGATCCCAGGGAGCTCTAAATATCGATTTTGAACGAAATCGGTCAATTAACAAAGAATTTCAAAATGGCGTCGACTTTTTTAAATTTTGGTAGGTAACAGTTTCTTATTTCGTGATCCCAGGGAGCTCTAAATATCGATTTTGAACGAAATCGGTCAATTAACGAAGAATTTCAAAATGGCGTCGACTTTTTTAAATTTTGGTAACAGTTTCTTATTTTGTGATCCCAGGGAGCTCTAAATATCGATTTTGAACGAAATCGGTCAATTAACAAAGAATTTCAAAATGGCGTCGACTTTTTAAATTTTGGTAACAGTTTCTTATTTTGTGATCCCAGGGAGCTCTAAATATCGATTTTGAACGAAATCGGTCAATTAACAAAGAATTTCAAAATGGCGTCGACTTTTTTAAATTTTGGTAACAGTTTCTTATTTTGTGATTGCAGGGAGCTCTAAATATCGATTTTGAACGAAATCGGTCAATTAACAAAGAATTTCAAAATGGCGTCGACTTTTTTAAATTTTGGTAACAGTTTCTTATTTCGTGATCCCAGGGAGCTCTAAATATCGATTTTGAACGAAATCGGTCAATTAACAAAGAATTTCAAAATGGCGTCGACTTTTTTAAATTTTGGTAGGTAACAGTTTCTTATTTCGTGATCCCAGGGAGCTCTAAATATCGATTTTGAACGAAATCGGTCAATTAACGAAGAATTTCAAAATGGCGTCGACTTTTTTAAATTTTGGTAACAGTTTCTTATTTTGTGATCCCAGGGAGATCTAAATATCGATTTTGAACGAAATCAGTCAATTTAGATAGAATTATAAATGGTGCCAACTTTTTTAAATTTTGGTTACAGTTTCCTATTTTGTGATCCCAGGGAGCTCTAAATATCGATTTTGAACGAAATCGGTCAATTAACAAAGAATTTCAAAATGGCGTCGACTTTTTTAAATTTTGGTAACAGTTTCTTATTTTGTGATCCCAGGGAGCTCTAAATATCGATTTTGAACGAAATCGGTCAATTAACAAAGCATTTCAAAATGGCGTCGACTTTTTTAAATTTTGGTAACAGTTTCTTATTTCGTGATCCCAGGGAGCTCTAAATATCGATTTTGAACGAAATCGGTCAATTAACAAAGAATTTCAAAATGGCGTCGACTTTTTTAAATTTTGGTAACAGTTTCTTATTTTGTGATCCCAGGGAGCTCTAAATATCGATTTTGAACGAAATCGGTCAATTAACAAAGAATTTTAAAATGGCGTCGACTTTTTAAATTTTGGTAACAGTTTCTTATTTTGTGATCCCAGGGAGCTCTAAATATCGATTTTGAACGAAATCGGTCAATTAACAAAGAATTTCAAAATGGCGTCGACTTTTTTAAATTTTGGTAACAGTTTCTTATTTTGTGATCCCAGGGAGCTCTAAATATCGATTTTGAACGAAATCGGTCAATTAACAAAGAATTTCAAAATGGCGTCGACTTTTTAAATTTTGGTAACAGTTTCTTATTTTGTGATCCCAGGGAGCTCTAAATATCGATTTTGAACGAAATCGGTCAATTAACAAAGAATTTCAAAATGGCGTCGACTTTTTTAAATTTTGGTAACAGTTTCTTATTTTGTGATTGCAGGGAGCTCTAAATATCGATTTTGAACGAAATCGGTCAATTAACAAAGAATTTCAAAATGGCGTCGACTTTTTTAAATTTTGGTAACAGTTTCTTATTTCGTGATCCCAGGGAGCTCTAAATATCGATTTTGAACGAAATCGGTCAATTAACAAAGAATTTCAAAATGGCGTCGACTTTTTTAAATTTTGGTAGGTAACAGTTTCTTATTTCGTGATCCCAGGGAGCTCTAAATATCGATTTTGAACGAAATCGGTCAATTAACGAAGAATTTCAAAATGGCGTCGACTTTTTTAAATTTTGGTAACAGTTTCTTATTTTGTGATCCCAGGGAGCTCTAAATATCGATTTTGAACGAAATCGGTCAATTAACAAAGAATTTCAAAATGGCGTCGACTTTTTTAAATTTTGGTAACAGTTTCTTATTTTGTGATCCCCAGGGAGCTCTAAATATCGATTTTGAACGAAATCGGTCAATTAACAAAGAATTTCAAAATGGCGTCGACTTTTTAAATTTTGGTAACAGTTTGTTATTTCGTGATCCCAGGGAGCTCTAAATATCGATTTTGAACGAAATCGGTCAATTAACAAAGAATTTCAAAATGGCGTCGACTTTTTTAAATTTTGGTAACAGTTTCTTATTTTGTGATCCCAGGGAGCTCTAAATATCGATTTTGAACGAAATCGGTCAATTAACAAAGAATTTCAAAATGGCGTCGATTTTTTTAAATTTTGGTGACAATTTCCTGTTTTGTGATCCTAGGGATCCTCAGATATTGATTTTGAACAAAATCTATGACAGTTCAAGAAAATAGATTTTAAACACTATTTAAATTATTATCATTAACATTAAATTAAATGAAAACACGACGCGCGACGTGTACTGCAGCCCCTGAACTTGAGCACAGGCCGAGCCGGTATAAACCGATTTCTCTCCGTACGCGACGTAGCGCCTGTGCTCACGCACACACGCGCCTCAAGCTTGTAGTAGTGTACCTATCGTAGCGCGCTTGTATGAAGCTTTGACTCTGTTCGCTACTCATGTGGTTATACAACGCAATACCACACTCACAAACACTCGTACAAACATACAACACACTCACACACACACATGGACGCACGCACACGCACTTTTGAACGGTTTGAACGGAACACGGTTTTGAAATTGAAATTGAAAAAAGTGTAAGAATTTGTAAGAAAATATTTAAAAAAGGTATATCAGCCGGTTTTTTATTCCAGCTCTTAATACATGTAAAAACGTCCAATCTGTTCATTTACTCGAGCCTTTACCCTAGTACCTAATTATATCGATCGCCCCATATCAAAACAAAGTAAATGTCATTTTTCCGAAAATCGTTTTATGTCATAAGCCTAACTTTCATAGTATGTCCCGTTGTATTGTAAGGACACCCACATTAAAGTAAAATTAAAAGCTAGTAAGTCGCTTTGACCATTTTAAAACATAGTAAGTCTTTGAACTGGCTAGGTTTTTATAGATTAATGCGCCTTACTAAGTTTTTAAAAGGAATTAGATTAAATAAAATAAATATCACCCATTATCTAAATACCATGTCAAAACAGTAAATACTTAATAATGCATTAAAACTTAAAAGTAAGATAGGAAAAGTCAATGACCTCTACATGTCAACTGTTAAAATATGGTTTGCAAGGGAAATACTTTGCATACTTACATAATGTTTTTAGGGTTCCATATCTCAAAAGGAAACACGGGACCCTTATAGGATCACTTTGTTGTCTGTCTTTCTGTCCGTCTGTCCGTCTGTCGTGTCTGTCAAGAAAACCGATAGGGTATTTCCCGTTAACCTAGAATTATGGGCAGGTAGATAGGTCTCAACTCTCATAGCCCAAGTAAAGGAATAAATCCGAGAACAAATTTCGTGATTCTAGATCAACGGGAAGTACTGTATAGGTTTTCTTGACGGACGGACGGACAAATGGACAGACAGCAAAGTGGTCCTTTAAGAGCTCCGTTTTTCATTTTGAGGTACAGAACCCTAAAAAAGAAAATGATGCACATGTAATGAATAAATGTGTTGGCCAGTCTTCACACTAAAATATTTAAACCCCTTTAATTTAAAAACTGTCATAGCCTAGTGGTTAGAACGTCCGCCTCCTAATCGAAGGTCGGGGGTTCGATCCCGGAATCACGCACTACTAACTTTTCAGTTATGTGCGTTTTAAGCAATTTAATATCACTTGCTTTAACGGCGAAGGAAAACGTCGTGAGGAAACCTGCATACCTGCAAGTTTTCCATGTTCTCAAAGGTGTGTGAAGTATGCCATTCCGCATTGGACCAGAAAGAACTACGGCCTAAACTTCTTTTGAATTTAAACCACTTACTAGGTTTTGATCTGAGAAAGAAATTTGACATTAATTGACAAAATTGAGAGACCTAAGCTTGTATAAGAACACAGAAGTGTCATAATTCGTGTTCACTTTGCCTAACGTCTCTCAGAGAGCAGAGAGAGATTTAAACTGTTTCTTATAATCACTGGCCATATTTCAAATGCGAAAGTGTGTTTGTTGGTTTAATATTCAATCACGCTGCAACGGAGCAACCAGTCGACGTGGTTTTTTGCATGGATACATTTAAAGACCTTGAGAGTGACATCTCTCTCCGCATCGTATTCTTTATTGCTGAGGGTTGTGACCTCTTTCCATTATTCCTACATCTAATGGTAGGTTTTCTTGGGATAATAATGCAGTGGGTTCAAAGAGCCTACGGAACTCGACTAGAAAAACGAGATTTTGACACTTAGGTTTAACGGTTATGAATTAGTTATTAATATCAGTGATAAAATTGATTAGGGCTGTCAGGTAAAATGACATTTATCTCGGAAAATCAAAGAGTGTCCACGAGATTTTTTTCCAAGTTTGCGCTACTAACTACATATATTATGAAGAGGAAAGGTTTGTTTGTTTGTTATCGATAAACTCTGAAACTACTGAACTACTTGCACTAAAGACATAATCATCAACATCAACCGATAGACGTCCACAGTGAACATAGGTCTTTAATAGGGTCTTCCACATGCTACGGGTTTGCGCCGCCTGAATCTTTGCGCTTGCGCTTGACGACAATAATGCTTTAAAGAAAGCAATGATGAGGTCCAAGTTGGAGCACGCTTACCTAGAAGATGCCTATTCACTCTTGGCTTGCAGGTATCTAAGGTATATATGGCAGGAAACACGGCCGCCGAAATGGCGTTCCAACCTTTAGGCTCTCCCCATTGCCCGCAGCATGAATCTGAGCTTTCTTATGAGACCCATGGTTATATTATGTACATATAATATCTCATAAGAAAGCTCTAACACACAATCCAGCTAAGTAAGTCCAATTTCGAAAAAAGCTAGCTAGCCGACAAATCTAACTCAGGCAGCCTTCGGGAACCTTCGAGATGTCTCTGTTCAAAATTCCTCAATGCTTGAAGAACAGTCTTTGAATAGTGCATATTGTCAGTGATGAAATATGGATCCGAAATATAGGTCTTTTTTTTGTACACAGGAAATGCCTGACGCATACCCCTCCGTCATGTGGGGCTTGCACCAAACTTGCACTACTACGAAATCCATTTCGGAACACGGCACCCGGAACGAGGCGCGCTATCTCCTAACATAGGTATAATACCTATTTAGAACACTTACTATCTGTCATCATAATCTATGACAACCTCCGAGTATTTACCAGGTAAAACCGTAACTTTAGAATAAAATTTAGTATATAAGCAGGCTTCATTTAGAAATGAAAAAATCCCTATTTTATTTTTCAACGATTATAAACACAACTTTCATTCAAAAATAATAAGCTTAAATTCATTTTAAATAATATTTTGCGACGAAATGACGCGCGCAGTCCGTCCGCCATTAGAGTCCAGTGGACACTGAATTCCATAGAGCGCCTGCAAGAAAATAAATAGCACAGGAAGTTTTTTGGTTAGTTTTAGATTATTTAAGTAACGAAAAACATTTAGTATAAAACTAACAGTTAAAATTGATTGCTAAACCTAAACATATCATTTTCTGGAGGTTGGCTTCAAAGTATCAAGATGTTAAAGAAAACTTTTACAGAACAAGTTGCGAACAGCAATGTTTTCAACTTGGTTTTTTTTTTATTGGGATAATGTATACTAAATAAAAAGAGGCCCTTATAATCTTCACAAACTGAAGTTTTTAATTGCATGTATTTAATAGCTGTTAATGCTTTAGAAAAATAAACAATTTACTTCAAAGTACAGCATTTTTGCGATTTGTCAAATAGCAATTACCTTAAGAGTGGATTGATGTGGCTTTAATCTTCACGTACATTTATGGAAAAGACTTAAGTATGTGTTTGGCCTCTGTTTGTGTCGTATTTTTTAAGACTTAAGGTACTTCAGGTACCTTAGCCATGTCAAAGATAATATATACTTATGTGTTAATTACTAATCTCTGGCCATACAATAGGCATTTTTGCTCTACCTAACTCAGCATAGTACTTCCAAAATCCAACTATTTGAGCTAATTTTTGGAATTCCATATGCAATGTGCCACATGACAAATCTCGTTTACAAATTGCACAAAAGATATTTTAGTTTTTGGGTTCCGTGCCTAAAAAGTGCCAACGGGACCCTATTACTAAGCTTCTGCTGTTCGCCCGTCCATCCGTCCGTTTGTTTATCAGCGGGCTGTATCTTGAACCGTAAGTTAATAGGTAGGTAGAGCCCGATAGAGGTAGCTAGACTTAACATTTTCGCAGTGTGTGTTTCTCTTGAAGCTATAATCATGCTACAGTATTATCGTAACAACAAATAATAAAAAAACCAAGATGGCGAATTTCAAAATGTCACCACCATTTCACCATTACAGATTAAAAAAAATAAAAGAAGGTACATAGTGTTAAGAGTATCGTCTAGTTGTTCCCGTAAATGTAGTCCAATTTTCATAATTTTAGAAATGTAGTAGATATAATGAAGATGAAGATAGCTATCATGTACACATCCGCTAAAAAAGATTTTTGAAAACTCAACCCCCAAGGGGATAAATAGGAGCTGTTTGTTTAGTCCACGCTGATAAAGTCGCAGGCAAACTCAAACTCAAACTCAAATTATTTTTATTCAATTAAACTTTTACAAGTGCTTTTGAATCGTCAAAATAATCTACCACTGGTTCGGAATGCTGTTCCTACCGAGAAGAACCAGCAAGAAACTCGGCGGTTGCTCTTTTCAAATGTACAATTTACAATAATATGCCATACTGTATACAAGCAATTGCAGCGCCGTGTATTGCTGGAGCGCATCAAATCCAAGCTTTTTTGTCATTTACATAATCTTCGATTGTATAATAAGCTTTTTTCAGGAGCATACTTTTAATAGATTTTTTAAACTTGTGTAAAGGCAAGTCTAAAATTGATTGTGGAATTTTATTATAAAATATTACACTCATTCCCACAAACGATTTTCCAACTTTCCTGAGGCGGAGCGTAGGATATGCGAGCCTATCACGGTTTCTAGTTTGCCGGTCGTGGAAATCACCGATTTTTTTGTAACTATGAATGTTTTGTCGTACAAAAATTATGTTAGCGTAAATATATTGAGAAGCTACTGTAAGAATACCTATTTCCTTAAATTTCTCTCGTAGGGAATCGCGCGGTTTTAAATTAAGCTAATAAAGCTATAAAGTGTAAAGCTATAAAGGGCATAAGCTAGTAAAGCTATAAAGTGATGCCTTCTCTATTTTCCGTTTACGTTTTGCTTTTGAACTTCCAAGTAGCGCTTTCACCAGCTCATTACTTCGCTATATCTGCTGTCACAATATCTGCGGCGAGATTTTAATTAGTTGCTCAGGCTCACTGTACATTGAGACTTCAAAATGGTGGTATAATTAAGAGGTTTCTCTCCGTCACTCGCTTCATACAAACGTAGTTCCAACTTCATTTGAATATTAAGCAACCAAAGTCCATGAAATTTTGCAGACATATTCTAGAAACTAATATCTATGTCTGTGGTTTTCCAGATTTCTGTTAAAATATTCAGTTTCAAAGTTACGCGGTCTTAAAAATTTACATACAAATCTTTGAGCCCCTGTAATTTTAAAACTACATATTTTTAGAAAAATCTAAAACACCACAGACACAGATATTAGTTTCTAGAATATGTCTGCAAAATTTCATGGACTTTGGTTGCTTAATATTCAAATGAAATTGGAACTGCGATTGTATGAAGCGAGTGACGGAGAGAGCCCTGTTATGATAGAGACTGTACCTTCAACGTAGTGATCATAAAATATTCTCTTTGACTATATTATTCCTATGATAATTTATCGCTTTTCGGTCACACAGTTGATTATGAAATCCGACAAAAATGTACCTATAGGTAGGTATTAAGTTTATTATCTAAAAAATCGGTCAAGTGCGAGTTGGATTCGCACACGAAGGGTACCATACCATCTTACACGAAATAACACTTTTTTTTTCACAGCTGCCATTTTGAAATTTTTATTATTTGTTGCTATAGCGGAAATAGAAATACACATTTTGCTTTGTACTTGTTTTTCTGTATTAATTTTGTGGTGTATAATAAAAGTATATTCATTCATTCTGTGAAAATTACAACTCTCTATCCATAAAGGTTCATGAGATATAGCCCACTGACAGACGGACGGACGGACGGCCAGTGGAGGCTTAGTACCTAATAGGGTCCCGTTGGCACCCTTCGGCTACGGAATCCTAAAATGTGCACAATGTTTTAGAGCTCGTAATGACGTTGCAACAAAATAGTTAGCTTTGTCGGTCCTTATGGGGCTGCACAAGAAGAATCTCTCATCTACAAAGAATCTAAGTCCATCACGTATCCAGCATACATACCAGGTCTGTCAATTTAGCATTATTACCGGTCGTTATCAATCCGTTAACAACGATTAGCCTCGATGTGTGCGGCGATTAATCAAGTCCAGAGGAGTCCTACTTGGGGTGAATACATATTACTTAATTAGCAGGACACTTTCTATCCATGCTTCCATACACTAATATTATAAACTAGTTACTGGCTGATGCCCGGGACTTCGCCCGCGTGGATTTAAGATTTTCGAAATCCCGAGGGAACTTTCGATTTTCCGGGATAAAAAGCAGCCTATATGCTAATCCAGGATAATATTATCTATCTCCATTAGTATCAGTAGTTATATATAGTATATTATCAGTAGTTTTTGCGTGAAGTAGTAACAAACATACACACACACATACACTCAAACCTTTATAATATTAGTGATGGTGTGATGAGAGAGTGAGCGTTTGTCTGTATGTCTGTCTATGTGCTAGCTTCTCACTGTCCATCCATTTAACCAATCTTGACGAAATTTGGTACAGAGATAGCTTGCACCACAGAGTAGGACTTGTACCACGGGAATGGACATAGACTACTTTTTATTCCGGAAAATCAGAGATTTCCAACAGCATTTTTCCACGCATGTGCATTTTTGGGACTCGTATAACCATATTATACCAATAACCAGGATTGTCTCTAAAGTTCCGTAAAACTATAGTACGTACTATACTCGCACTACATAATATATAGCTATCGTTTTACTTGTGTATACAAATTAATACTTATCTAATTATGTACCGTTAGGTGTGCGAAACTTTCGGCAAACAAGTTTTACGAATACCTACCTACATACCAAACTTTTTAGTTAAGTATATTCTTGTTGTTACTAGGATTCCGTACCTCGAAATGAAATAAAGGAACCCTTAAAAGTGCGTTTTAAAGCAACTCAATATCACTTGCTTTATCGTCAAGGAAAACATTGTGGGGAAATCTGCATGCCTGAGAGTTCTCCATAATGCTCTCAAAGGTTATGAAGTCTGTTAATCGCTTTTAGCCAGCGTGGTAGACTATGGCCAAACCTTTCTCATTCATCATTCGCTGAGTAGGGACTGGGGAGCCGGCGACGGGTTGATGACGATGATGATATTATACAAACTAGGCTACTAAAGTATGTTTTACTAGCTGATACTCGCGACTTCGTTCGCAAGGATGTAGGTTTTTAAAATTCCCATGGGAACTCTTTGATTTTCCGGGATAAAAAGTAGCCTATGTGCTAATCCAGGGTATAATCTATCTCCATTCTAAATTTCAGCCCAATCCGTCCAGTAGTTTTTGCGTGAAGAAGTAACAAACATACACACACACACACACACACACACACACACACACACACACATACAAACTTTCTCCTTTATAATATTAGTGTGAAGTGTGATAACAGGTACATTATTTTACATAATAGGTACATAGTTGATACGTAGGACGTAGGTATAGTAGGTACGCGACAGGTCAAGATGACAATCGGAGCATAAGGCGGGGGATCGCCCCGTACACCCGCACGCTATCGCGCTTTCGTGCACCGGGTTGGTTGTGCGGGAGTGCCCCGCCTCATGCCCCGATCGCCATCTCGACCCGTCGCGTACTTAACAGGGCTCGCTCCGTCACTCGTTTCATATAATCGTAGTTCCAATTTCATTTGAATATTAAGGAACCAAAGTTCATGAAATTTTGCAGACATATTCTAGAAACTAATATCTGTGTCTGTGGTGTTTTAGATTTTTCTAAAAATATGTAGTTTTAAAATTACAGGGGCTCAAAGATTTGTATGAAATTTTTTAAGACCGCGTAACTTTGAAACCGAATATTTTAACATTTGCTTAATATTCAAATGAAATTGGAACTACGATTGTATGAAACAAGTGACGGAGGGAGCCCTCTTAAACGTACAGGCTACATGATTATCATTTCCTCAAATGGTTGTATGTGAGTATGCTGATTGTTTTCACCGTTGTTTGAACTGTGGAGAGATTTATGAAGATTTCCGTTGTATAATAAATCAAAGTGGTTAGTGCGTTTTCGATTTCTCTAAGTATTTTATCTTGTCTAATATTTCATTTTGCAGTACAATAGTAGCCTGCAGCGTTATACCACTGTATAGCAATCATACAGTGGTGCGGTTTCTTTGAATTCTGAACACTGCAACGGCGCGGCGGGGCTATCCTAGACGCAGTTAAGAAGCGGCGAATGGTGGAGACGTGGCGTTTAAATTCTTCATTGCCTTACAACGCATCAGTTCTTAGACATCTTTGTAAAGAATTACTTAAGTATAGCTAAGTATACTTAATCTGTACAGTTTGGTAGAGATTTTACCTATTCACTCAATATTGCACCCGATTCCTGCCACTTCCTATACCATACTTTTTAGAACATACGTAATTAAAACTTTAATTAGGTATCTGGCGGAATTTACGTCTTTAGCTGGTTTGCGGTGAGCCTTTGAGTATGTTGTGACTCGTGCTCATTTGCTTCCTAACTGATCAATTGTCCAACTGTGATTACTAAGATTGCCTGTCGTACTAGTTGAATACACTAGGTGCACGATAGGCTTGAATAGGATACTTAAACTGCTTGAGGGCATATTCAGACACTAGGGAAGTCGGGTTTATTGGCTTTGGTTATGTAAATATTCAGAGGTAGACAGTAGGTTTGCTTTCCGAATCTAAACTCTAGACCTACCACCAGTGGTTAATCAAGAGTTCAATTTTATAGATGTAGGTATAGACACAGATAATTCCAAACGCTAACCTCGCTCGCTTTGAACGGGAAGTGAGCGAATAATTACACACTACGCAGGTACAGTCGCGAATTGGCATCAGGTAAGAAGTGTTCGTGAAGAAAAAGTGTTCGGCCTCCTACTATAGGCTCTGAAAATTAGGCGGGTCTAAAAATAGATTAAATTACAGTGAGCAATGGACATAAAAGTGAATAGGAATACTCATATGAACATATTCGTTGGTACCAACTTCGTACAAACTACAAAGTATCAAACGTTGGTTGAAATATTAAACTAGTTTGCAAATTACCTGCAGTTATACTTATAACGTACATATCACATTGTAATAGTATTTTCGCCTATAAAATAGTCTGTGAATAATAAAAGAGATTTTATTATAGACGTAGTTAGTACTTATTACTTTCATATCCTGGGGGCATTCACGATTTATCGATAAGGTAAGGTTAACTGTTAATAAATCAATAAACAAATCTGTTCGATAATACCTACCTGTCCATCAAATCCAAATTAATGTACGTCACAGGTAAAACCTGTTCAACTGACTCTGTTAGCCTTTTAGAGCTAAATAAGCATATTTAACTAATAAAAACTAGTACAGAACGAAATCCTGAAAATGAAAATATATTTACGCTAATAAAACGAAACTCTAACATTAATTATGTTGATCAAATTCAAATTCAAATTCAAAATGTTTTTATTCAATTAAACTTTTACAAGTGCTTTTGAATAGTCAAAAAAATCTACCACTGATTCGGAATGCCGTTCCTACCGAGAAGAACCAGCAAGAAACTCGGCGGTTGCTCTTTTCAAGTAGGTACATATTCAATTTACAATAATATGCCATAAATATATAATATATCATGTAAGTTGATTCTTTGTTGTGTGATCTATCTTTCTTAGTAGAATCTTTACCTATCAAGTTTTTTGTAATGGGTCAAGAACTCCACTTGGGCCGTAAAATTATTCAAACAAAGGATAGATCACCAGTAGGTAAAGCTGTCTTTTTTTATAAAATGGTAATCTGATTAGTGGGTTTGGTATAACAATGGTTATGTGCCCACTCGGGACCACCCCGGTGTATGAGTCGTTTGAGCCGTAAATTATGCTTTTAATAGAAGGGGTTTTGGGAGTTTAGTTGATACTGAAATAAAGAGTAAATTAAGTGTGGATTAGAGATGTCACGGTCTACTGAATACTTGAAGGGACTGAACTGAGAAGATGTAGTAAGTTTTAATGCTAGACAGGCATTTCTCAGTCAGTTTAGGTAGGTTCCATTGGTAAAATGTTCATCAATCAATCAATCAATTTATTTATTTGTATACCATCCCATTTGTATACTTTTATCCATTGCAATATTAATAGTCTGGCAATTACCTCAGCCACTCAGACTGTCACTGCAAGCCTTCTGAACTCGGAACTCTGACCACCTTATAATCTCATTGAAGTGGTTTGGGGTGGTGATTTCAATATGTAATATTTTAGTGGATTGATTTTGAATTAGACTATTCCTTG
Organism: Maniola jurtina; assembly: GCF_905333055.1. Taxonomy (NCBI): domain Eukaryota; kingdom Metazoa; phylum Arthropoda; class Insecta; order Lepidoptera; family Nymphalidae; genus Maniola; species Maniola jurtina. The sequence goes on from NC_060030.1 coordinate 11,732,058, forward strand.
AAATCAAAATATTTTTACTGAGGCGTATCTCATCGATCTATTTATTAAACTGAGAAGAATAAATACAAAACTCTATACGAATACGACTAACTACTTATATACTTTTAAAAAGAAGCTTAGATTAAGAAAAATAAGTTCTGATCGCAGAATTTAGTGATTATACTGATCAGAAGCCGGAAAAAAACTCAGAAATTAAGTTCACTCTATCCCCTACATGCGCAACAGTAAATAAAATAGTAAAAAACCCCGGAACATTATTGACTTTTTTTTCAAAAGGAAGGGTTATGATTTTAACAGTCTATGTAGGTATGTATATATGTGTGTATGTTTGTATCCAGATTCTGTGTGTTCCACCGTAGCGCCTAAAGTACTGGGCCGATTTTGGTGAATGAGGTGTCAATTGATTCGACGTAAAGGTCTGGGTGATATAATTAATAATGAATATTTCAGCGTTTATTAAGACGATCGCAGTCGGGTTTTAGTTTTCAACTTTATCTTGTAACAAATCAGTAGATATTAATTTCCTTAGAGAGTACCGACCGACCGAATTAAGAGATATCTAAAACTTTATTGACATAACAAAACAATGCGACCGCGTTATCTATAGTGTATAAGGTGGCATTAGTTTACATCACTGACGCAGGCGCAGACCACACACTGACACAATTAACCATTTACACAGATTGTGAACTAACATTGCTTTTTACAGTAGACGATTACGATACGGCTCCAATATTTTATCAACGACTTAAAGGTCTTTATGAAGAGTGGTAAGAGAAATATACTGTGGTCAGAATTTGTAGATCAAATTCAAATCAATTTCTTTAAGTACAGACATTTTATTAGATACTCAAGCCGTTACCATGTATTAGCAGATTATAGCACCAAAATAATATCGTACGACCTAGCACATGGATAGAATTGTGTAATGTTATTTTTTTACGACACTAAATAAAGAAATTGTACTCAATATCACTTTTTTAAGCAGTATGACAATTGTTGATAATAATAATTCAATAATACTGAATCTACTTAACAAAAGGTTGGCGCAATACATTGATGAAATTTACTAAGGACTATGTTATTTATAAGTTGCTAGAAGAAGTATGCAGTATGATCATTACGTTAAATTAACAACTTTGATTAACTGTTAGAGAACCCAGTAAAATTTCTGGTAATTCTATGCACTTAAATAGAGGAAACTCTAATGTTGTACTATAAACACAAATTGCCATACACATTAATAAACCTTGCAAATAATCGTTTGCAAATCATATTTTCTCGTCTGATGTAAAAGAACTCGAACGCGAAACTTAGTTCACTTTTAAGAAAGCATTACGTCAGTACATAGAATTCATCGGTCTCGATTATCAGTTCGTAGTAAAATACCCGATCGTGTTACTTTTTAGAATTCCTTCGCATAATACCTAACTATAGGCACGTTAATCGTTAAAATCTTTTTAATGGCGGAGAAATCTATCTGTATCTAACAAATCATCTACTTAAATATTTGAGGAGAAAGAGGATATTATAGATAGTTTAGCAACACTTCATTGAATTTTTTTGCAGAACTTTCATTTTATTGCTTTCAGTTTTATTACCGTTTACCAAACATATTTTACAGTGAATTGCTTTAAGCATCTGCCATGTAGCGATAGTTACTGTTATCATTTCTTTTGTACAGATCTTGTGCTATCCGAACCCACAGATGATGATTAGCTACACCTACTTAATGCTTTTCCGTCTCACTAAAAAAGAAGAGATTACAAGAGGTTTGACGAATGGGTATGACAGTTACGAACTAATAATGGTAGTTTTGCATCATACTGCTAAATTCGGCGGTGTTCCCACTAGATTACAACATGGGGTTATTCAAGCGGCGGAGCAACAAATTTCTCAAAGGCTGGCAACACATCGGTGGTACCTCTGGTGCTGCAAATGTTCATCGGCGGTAATCACTTAAAATAAAATAATTTCAAAATTGTAGTAAAAGATTTAATTTCAAAAAGATAATTTTTAATATATAGGTAGGTATGGATAAAAGATTCCTACCTACATCATTTGCGCGTATCTTTATCATAGAATAGCGTTTTTTACAAGGTCCAATGGTTATTTTTTATTAATGCTGCGATGTTCGTATGTCAGAAGGTGATTGTGATGTTTCTTATAATCAAAACTTCACTAAGATCAATTTCTGGCCCGCGTGCTGATGATATAAGAATTCCTGCCATCAACATTCCTGACCTCATCATCATCATCCTGTGGCACTACAGCCGTTGTGGGTTCTGGCTTTCTCCATAGTTCTCTTCCATTTAACGCGGTTCTTCATTTGCCTTCTCCAAATTGCCCATTCTTCTCAGGTCTTCTTCTACACATTCCATCCAACGCTTTTTAGAATCTGTAACTTAAAAGTATCAATATAGGTGTAGAACAAACATAGCATAAAAGTTCTATAGCAACATGTGCTGCATTCATTTAGATATGTGTTTATGGACAAACAGAGTAACTGATGCAAGTGCAACTGCGTTAGTATTCATTAACAATCATTGTTAACTGCTTCCTGAGTTTCGTTTTATGCCTTTTTCTGTACAGACGCACTAAATGTTATGAAATTGTTATATTCAAACTTGAAATAGACCTGCTGTGTGCTGACTCATCTCAAGGGTTGTATGCTTTAGAGACCCCTTAGATTAGGACTGTTGTCTTCAGCGTTGAGATGGCACTTCCAGAATTTTTTGTTGACAGAGTCCGACATAACCACTGTGCTCCTCCATGGCCGGTGGTTTTCATGATGGATTTTCCTCACGGAAAAAAAAGCTACAGTAAAACTAACGGACCCAGCAAATAAAGCCGAAGGGCAGGCACCGAGTTTTATTAAAATATGTATAATTTTATTCCAAAACACCACAAACAATGTGTAACTATCAATGCGACAAGATAACGGGGTCTAGTCAGGACTGGAGCTGATAAAAACAAAAGTGGCGTTTTAAAAACCCTTAATAATTCCCATAGTTTTTATCTACATTGCACAGTTTTTATAAAAAAAATGCGATTCGGGAAAGTAACTGATAACTTTATCGTGACTAATGTCCGGTCGAAATGGTCCGTTCGTTAGAGGACAATGAATATTGACTCATGAAGCATAGATATGTACTTACTAATAATATTATGATAATATTATTTAATTCGTTTTATCTCACTGTGTACGGAGAAGTGCGGCGCCTTTGTCATTTTTCGCGAAACTTGTAAGAGGAAAACGACAAAATATTAGAGGTCATGGACTCGCGGTTAACGTTTGTCGGTTTCAAGGGAATTATAATATTATAAAAAGATCCATTGTACCCTTATCACTATTCGATAAGTCGATAAAAGTTTGAAGAATGCCATGGTGTTATTATTATTAAATTATATTATATTCGATAAAAGGTTGTAGGTACTTTGCGGAAATGTATGACATCGTGTTAGGAAGAATTCAAGCAATGTGTCGCAGCTTGCGTACGACATCCTGCATATCACCCCAGATTGTTTTATAAATGCTTTACAGATAATCTTAAGTGATGCGACCAGTTCTTTATAGATACCTACCTAATAAAATTACGCATACCACTGGGATTGGAATTAGGGACGGATAGAATTTTGGTACTTGGAGGTCTTCATCAACCTAGACACGTCCACTGAATATCTTCACAAGTCGTCGTGCCACCGCGATTTTGCACCACCTGTGACCTGTCAGTGGTTCCCTACGACACGTTTGATTATTATCAGTCTAAGTAAGTACCTATGGGTAAGTACATCCTAAATATTAAGATTTTATGTAAATCATCAGGAAATCTAAGTCATAGCTAAGTAGTAAAAACTGAAAAACAAAAATAGGTTTGTAAACCAAATACAATGTAAACGAATTCACAGTTAAAAGAGGCGTGACTCATGAGGCGATTTGTTACATAAATTTGAAACACGGTTATCGTTGTTCGATTTGTTCGACCAGCCAGACACGCAAAATCTCCACGGACAGTGACTTCAAAGCATGGAGACGGTAATGACACGGCGACTGCCCCAGACGTAACTATTCTAAATTATCCGCGAAATCTTGCTAGAAAGGGCTACCAGGCGATAAGATTCTTTAGGAATTTCATAATTTCCTCTATTTCAGAGATATCGTAGAATTATTATGTGTTAGACCAATGACTGTTTAGGCGTATTCTGGAGTAAAAATTATGTACTGGTAAACGTAGACGAAGTACAACGACCTCCAGTCCGCTGGACCAATGATCTGGTGGCGGGAATGAGGAAGGTAGAGAACCGTGATGGAGGAAATGAGATATTTAGGAAATCGATACGTGTATCGATTTTCTAAATAGGTACCTCATCTCCTCCACCTTAGAGACAACTTAATATGAATATTTTGAATGTTCCAGAATAAATCGTGGTATACTTAGTTGCCATACTCAGGAAATATAGTCGTTAAATCTTTAGCATGTTTTGTTGTAATTGCTAGAGACGAGGGCTAACCGTAAATCCCTCAAAATTCATCTCGCATCAACTATCCACTTAATTTGTGGTAGGAACAATATTCTATCTATTGTACAGAGTCTAATGTGGTAAGCCATCTCTTTACCAAACGTCAGACGTCAATGCAATAAATCGAAGAGCCGTGAAAAGGAAACACAAAAAGACAGACAGAAACTCTCACATTTATTAGTATCGATAGTAATATTAGTAGGTCGGTGGTCTGCAAAAGGTCTGTTACATTTTGCAATTTTATTGTTTTCAAATTTCGCGATTAAAATCTATCTTTGTTGTATTTTTCAGGATTTCAAAGATGTGTGGAGGCCCTACACCGGCACAGTATAATTATTGCGGGTGTTACAGCAGAGTTGCGACAGAAATGGCCGGGTAAATGACCCTGTATCGGCGTTACGTCGCACTATCCGATCTGACTCAGCAACGAACATGGACGTTAGCAGTTAGCACACATTGAATTGTCCCATGACTGTCCGGTCCGTGCCTTTGTATATAGCGAGCAAATGAGCGGGCGGGTCACCTGATGTTAAATGATTACCACCGCAGAACACTTGCAGCACCAGAGGAACCTTTGTTGTTTCGGATTGACTATGCTGCGTAGCGTAGGCCCTAGTGGCCGCTACAGCGTCACTGGATGGGTTGGCGAGCTTGAAGCTCCGCCTGGGGATGAGCCCTAGAGGTTGAAGAAATATTTGGAGATGAACCAGAAGAAACGCCAATGCGCCAATTTTCATGAATTTGTTGATCAGCCCCTGGAATAACCCCATGTTGAAATCTACTGGGAAGACGAAGAAGGAGTTGGTTCCACAGTTTGCATGTGTGTAAAAAACATCTGGCACGAGTGGTTGAATTGCACCTGGCACCCTGGTGGTGAGGGTGACATTGCCTGTTTTCTAGAAAAATTGTTATCAGGCATCTAAATACTAAATCACTGGATGGAAGCCGCGGTAGAAACCTTTCATTAGATCTGTACGAAATTAGAAATGAATAATTACTAAAGTAACCCAGTCAGACTTTGCGTTTGTCATTACGCTTGACACAGCCGCGTCGGAGAAGTCTAGACTAGAGAGTGGAGGATATCCTATGGGTCAGGAATGTCCTGCTGTTATCAGGGAGTGTTATCATATTATTATGAAGCTTCGAAGCGAAAAAAAGGAAAATTTTAGCTACTTACTTATAACCTATACAAAAAGCTGATATTGTTAAGCACTTTGTAGACAGTAAAAACAATAAAGCAGGCCCATAGTAATCATAATGAGTAGATCTTACTATACTTAACTATATTTATTTACTTATAGATAGTAAAACCACAAAAGATCGCACTAAACCAGTAGGAATTTTAATGGAATTCTACTTTATTTTATCTTTGACGAGCTTTAGTGGACACTTTGGCTCTCCTAGATTTATGACCTTTTGCTTATTCTTGACCATAACAATTACACCTACCTGGGCATTGGGCATATCTGATTATAATATACGGGAAGATTGAAGTAGATATAATAATATGTATCTAGTATATACACTTTTATGTTAGTTAACTTATATTTTTAGCTACTCTTCAGTTTATTTCTTTTTCATAATTTATTTAGACAAAATTCAGCTTTTAAATAAATATACCAGACGTAAAGTGAAAAGGTTTTTTTTGCTAAGTAGTTAATAGGATTATGACACCCCAATTCGTTGATGGTTACGCTTCCTAGCGTTAGATAATGCTCCGCCGGCATCGACTGATTGGATGACCTGTAGGATTGCCACTAAAAACAGTATCCACCTTTTTATATTGTGAATTGCATAGTTCTTAATTCTAATTTTGATTTAAAAAATCCAGTCAAGTGCGAGTCGGACTCGCACACGAAGGGTACCGTACCATTGTACAGATATGCCTAACTCTATTATGTAGGACATTGCAAGTTAATGATGAAGTGCGCCATCTGTATTGTGAGTTAGTTAATAATAATTTTTTCTTGAAACATTTTAATTTTTTTGAGATGTAACCATAAATTTAGTATGTACTAGATCAACAATGACAGATTACCGGTGTTACAAAAAATGAAACGTAAATGTGTGCGTGAAATAGAGTTGTCCTGACTTTAGCATTTGTATTATCGATAGTCTTACTGGCGAAATCATAGGACACTAATGAGTTAGTTTAACGAAGTGAAGTAAAAAGCATCTTATAATTTTAAAAAAGTCAAATACATTTCAAATACACAAATAGTAACAAAGCTAAAGCTAGGTAACAGATTATTATTTATTAATGAAATGACTTGGTGCAGCTACTATGAAATAAACGATTGATAAATCTATATGTATAGGTATATAACGTTGTCAAGAATATAAATGCGTAAGTATGGATGTTTCTGTGTGTTTGTGTTTTTATTACCTCTTCACGCCTTTATTTTTTTAAAGGGTGCAAGTAAATTTAATTTGATTAATTACAATAACACTGTGATATAATGTCTAAGTGACAAGTTAATAAAAATAAATAGTATATATGGCGCTCAATTCATAGCTAATGACCTCCCCGATAAGCACTTAAATACAGTAAGTAATGTACGGGGTTACCCTTAACCCTGTATATGAAATCTAAGTCACGCTAAATAAAATAAAAATTAGTATAAATATTTATTTCGTTCTTTTCTTTTATTGGAAAGTAGTGTTTTATATTGTATTTTACATACATCACATGAAACCTATCACATCAAACCTACCGGTAGACACGATTATCGACTATCGATACTTGTGACGTCATTACTTTGTCAATCCCTATCGTAAACAAACGTTTTTAAATTTTACACAAAATATCCAAAAATTCTTCATTTAGCAATGTAATTTGATGATAAGTCTTAAGGGAAACCTATTATCTAAGCTTCCAATAGCTATTTTGCCTAATTTTCAAACAACAAATGATGAAATAATGATTATAAACAATAAGTATAAATAATCAGTAATTACCTGTGAAACGTGTATTTACGCGGATTATAACGTCTTGTAACGTCACATTCGCTCACTGAACAAGACACCATGGTGGCAGAACATAGATTTTACGTTTTGATCGTAAAATTATTTAGTAAATGCAAAAAATCACCTCGACTTGGAACAGGCCGAACTCATAAGGACCGACACTCACGTAAATAATGACTTATCGGCATCTTGTTTCGCTATCTCGCTTTCGCTCGCGGCAGTGGGTCTTATCTAACTACTCTCGCTCCCTCGCTTTGTCAGTCTTTGAGCGAAGCGAAAAATCATAGGTCTATGGATGTAACTACAAATTCACGGTTTTCGGAATTTTCCTTTACTTATGCTATAATACCAACCTACGGTAGGTACGTGTACTTTGGTGAGACAGTCATATTTTAATTATCATTATTATTTTGGACCCAGTGTGTGGTCTGATAATTTCGAAGACTACCTGTTTGCTGTACGTACCTATCTATAAGCGATCATAAAATGGTCTCAGGAATACCTGAAAGTCGTTTTAGGTATAAAAACTACAAGCAATAAAAATAAGAAAGTATTGGTAGGTATCTAGATATAATAACAAATAACTAAATACAATTATTTTATTATGATTCACGTTTTCAAGTACCGAGTTAATAATTGAAAATGGTAAAAGTCATTAACAACTCTCGAGTAAAGTACCCGGACCGCTCATTAGCATGAATGATTGTGCGACTTAGTGCACCTCCATTAACGAATAAAGTGTAAATAAATACTTTAACTACCAAATCGGTAAGATATACTTATTACTTACCTACCTACGGGTCGTAAAGATTGTAATTTTTTGATGTTTGTAAAATTTTCAAGTACCTAAGTAGATAGTCCACCAGTTCAAAGTCGCTCGCGTGGGGCGGGCTATGTTGGGGATCTCTCTGAGGGACAAAATCCGTAACGGGGAAATCCGTAGGAGAAGCAGAGTGACCGACATAGCTCAATGAATTAGCAGGCTGAAGTGGCAGTGGGCAGGCCACGTCTGCCGCAGAACTGATGGCCGCTGGGGCAGACTTGTTCTGGAGTGGAGACCGCGTATCAGCAAGCGCAGTGTGGGACGACCTCCAACCCGCTGGACTGATGACCTTAAGAAGGTAGCTGGTAGTGGGTGGATGAGGAAGGCGGATGATCGTTTGTGCTGGCGCGCTCCTGGGAAGGCCTATGTCCAGCAGTGGACGCAAACAGGCTGATTGAGAACCTACCTTTGGAATCTAATCTATCTATCGCAGAATAGTCCTGACCGAATATCGACTGCGGCAGCCAATAAGTGAAAGTCAAAGCCATTTGCTCCAAATAGCTACATTGTACATTGACTGTCAAATTGTTAAATATGTAAAATAATTTAGGTAATAGTAATAATTAATACTAACTAAAGAAAGATATGAGAATAAGAACTAAAGCTACGAAGGTTCCAAACTCGACCAGGTCTGAGATTTCAACGGAGTCAGAATTACTCAACTACAGAGAATGGAAATATTAAAGATAGTAGTAGGTACGCAAGTCTGTGCGCAAACGGGGTAAACCCCAATAGCTTTTTTGACCCGACTCGGGACTTGAACCTAGCCGCAAGACCACCAAAGCAGACGAGACTAGAAATGTTTCATTAAATTGTCTACAACATCATTATCATGACTAACCCATTGCCCTGGGTCACTACAGAGCACTCCTCTCAAAATAAGAAGGGTTTTGGCCATAGTCTACCGTGCTGGCCAATTGCGGATTGACAGACTTCACACACTTTGAGAACTTTATGGAGAACTCTCAGGCATGCAGGTTTCCTCACGATGTTTCCCTTCACCGTTAAAGCAAGAGAATTTTATTACCTATTTAAAACCCAACTCCGAAAAGTTAGAGGTGCGGGCCCGAGGTCGAACACCCGACCTCCGATTAGGAGGCGGACGTCCTAACCACTAGGCTATAACAGCTTACCTAATGTTGTTTGTTTTATCTACATGTACTCTTACCTAATGTGGTTTGTTTAAGGAAAATTAAACTTAAACGAAACTTTGAATCTGTTTCGTTTTGCAAGCGGAGAATTACAAGCAAAATTCTTTGTTTACTTAAAAATAACGTAAATATTACATAAAGTATTTCATCTCGTGGTTATGACAATGACTTGCATTATTTTAGCAAAGCAATATTTTCCTATTAATTACGTCGCTAAATAATATCTTGTAGACTCACTTGCATCTATGATTCTGTGCTGTCTTTAGTAAAATAAATATAAGGATACAGGGTTTACTGACAATATGGGCTACTCGAAAACAATTTGTTAACCAAGCGTTACAAATTTATAAATGCATATTCAAAATTATTTTTTATTGCATGCGCTTGGCCTAATCGGTACCACCAACTGAAAGTATTTTCACATTATCCGATCCGATTAAAGAATAGATTTTCAACCATTAAATAAAGGTGCTTAAATCTTGATATTATCACTTTAGAAAATGTAAAACGTAGCTATGTATTTTATTTGGTCTGATTTTGAAGAATGTTATAACTTAGTTAGTAAGCGTTAATATCTCTTATGTTACATAAAAAGTTAATGTAACAATGGTGTCAAGAATGCGTTTTAACACTGAGCCATCAAGCTGAATTTGAGCGCGAAAATAAGCAAGCTATTTCTTTCTGTACGAAACGAAGCAAAATAATGTCAAATGTCCATTCTAGTAACAACTAATAATAATAATCATTTTACTTGCGTCGGATATCGGATGATCGTCCGATATTGAGATCGAATCGTATTGTGTAAAAACGTTTCAGATGCTCACTTTTTGTGGCAATCTTGTTCAAGCCATCTACAGCACTTTGGGTAGGTACTTTACTTTTTATGCTCCTTCCGTAAAAATGTTCCAGATGAACGTTTTCGAATAAAATCTTCAATCACGTCTTTATGTCACAGGATTACCATGCTTACATAAATCAAAGTTCAAAAACTGTACCAAGTTAATGATCTATTTTGAGATTTATATTCAGATGTTATAAATAAATCACTTAGTATCAATGCTTAGTATCTATTTATTTTAATAGTAGGTAAATAAATAACATTGTTGACATCACGTACTTAGGTATTTTTTTTTTGATTCTTATAATACACAACATTCCTGCAGATAGTACCTAGGTAATAATTTATTATTGCTTTGTCAAACTGCCCTAATATTTTTCCTAGAGTCACTCCATCTAATAGGAATTAGGACCGTATAGGTATAGGTAGGTATAGATATACCTAACTTTAGAATAATTAGAAGCGGTGATAGACAGCCTAGTGTCGGCCTTCGGCGTCCTATTCGATCTAGGGCTTGAACTCCGGAATTCCGGTTTTGGCGTAACTCCGGAGCTTCGAAAGATTACAAGATTTCTTTGTTAAACCGGAGTTATCTGGAACATGACTGGGGTTTAGATTTTCATATTTATAGAAAATGTCGAGCTTTTCAGCGTTTACATATTACACAGTACAGTGTCATCATACCCACCCACACACAATATAATTAATTTTACCAGGTCTAAAATAAAGTATCCTTCTCATTTTTCTAACTGATTGTTTTATTTCATGCTTAACATACCTACTTGAACATTTATTCGAGTGCAACAAATATTCAAATAAAACGCATTATTTAATTACATTCAATTTTTTTCATGAAGTTTCGTAACTCCGGAACTCCGTACTTGGAACCTTCAGAGTCAAAACCCGACTCCGTAGCTGAAAAATAGTCCTATTTTCAAGCCCTAGATCGATGGGCACGATCTTCTAACTTTTAGAGTTAGAGGAGCGTGCCTGGTGTACGTGTTATACCTAAAGTTAGTTTTAATAGGTAGAGCTGCGGTTGGTTAACTAGTCAGCTAGTTATAATAAATAAAATAAATAAATAAATAATTATTGTTAAGTACATAATAAAACAGGATTTTTTAGAGTTTTATATTTTACGCGTTAATGATAATAATTGACCTCGACGTTTGCGTAGACTCTTACAAGGTAAGTAGGTAATAGCTAATAGCTGTACACACTAACAGCAAATTTTATACTGGTTATAGTTAATTCTTCCTTCTACCAAGATAATAATCATTAAATTTTCAGACAGCTGGAGCTACATCGTTTATCTAGCAGATGAGAGATGAGCTTATTATTCAAATAAACATTTTATCGAGAAAATAGTGTGTATTAATGACTGCAAGAAAATAAATTTAGATCAACTTTTACAAGCTCGTCAAGTGTCAAGTAAACCTCGTCCCATCTATACTTTCATTTATTACATTTAATTTAATTTACTGACTTTCCCAGAGTTGAGAGTCTAGAAATGCAGTTCTTCTTGGAATCGTAAACCTAAGTGTTAAAGCATTTACTGCAAACGTTTGCCGACGTTTAATATCCCAAGTTAAACGATTTCTCTTGCATTTTTTACTTTCGCAAGTTTTATCGCTTTCAAGTAACTACTTACTTATAATGTTTATTTCTTGAGGCTAAATAAATAATTAATTATTAATTGCGGAAATATACATGGTATTAATTTCGTGAATTATGTTAGTGAATAATTTTTAAACCATGTTACGCTTATTTTACGACTGTAGTGCTCGTAAACTTTTTGAAAACTTAACTTCCTTGAAAAAAATAATAGTAGAACATTGCCGAGTCCGTTGCTGAAATATGATTGAAGAGCTATTTGTTTTGGTCGGTCAATTTGGAGCTTAGTTGTTACGTCTTGCCTTGCACTTTAAGTCGTAAAATCAAGCTATTCGCTTAAATAGTAAAAAGTGAGAGTTATTTAATTATACTTAAATCACTTTCATCACCTTTCACTGATTGACCACCTTTGATGGAATACACATTAATCATCGATGGTAGTGACTTATAGACCTGTACACTTCTAGCGAGCCGCCAACAAGTTTGAGAACTAGGTAAGAACGTACTACCTAATTAATCAATTTGTATTGGAGTTTATTTTATGTCGTGCTAGGTAAATTCTTGGTTGGACACAATATAATCTGTGCAATCGTAGATTTAGGTCTCTGTAGCTATTAATATTGATAAATATATTACTCAAATACATAAATTGTTTATTTAGGTTCGAATCTGTCTAATAATATCCTACTTATAGTATAGACAAGACATGTCTGAGATAAATACAAAAGACGGATTTCACTCTGTAATACCTACTTATTGGAAATCCAAGTTTCAAGCGTGACTGAAGTTCAACATATCTCATTTAGGTTTTCCTGACTGATCGATTCATAAAAAGTAGATTAGGTTATTATAACTCTGTATATACTAAGTTAGTGGTACCTAATAATAGGAAGATTAATTTTCCTAAATTATTGTTACTTAAATAATAAATAATTTCGTAAATTGTTGAATACTCATCTCATCATACTCATCTTATGAGGATGACCTATAACATATCTATCTATGTCTAAATTCTGCGAGACCAATAGCAGAGTTTATTATGTTCAGAGACTAATAATAATTTATTATGAAAAAGCGCTAAATTATTATTAGTGCAACTTTCTCAGTGCGCTTGTAATCTCCGTGGAGAATGCTTCGCGCAGTAAGCTCCTGCTGGCTTCCATTGAAAAGCCACACCCACGCGCTATGAACCTTTATATTGCAGCTGTATCATTCAGAATAATTGCTTTATTGAAATATAAGGTAGTTTTACCACTGGTTTTTAACATCAGGTTCTTTTCGTAGATCGACGCACGTGTTTAGTAGGTACCGCCCGGTTTGATGCCTCGGACAGTCGCTGATATAGCTTCTCCTAATATAGGTAGTCATTGCCACCTATAGAAAAACCAACGGCGACAATACGCACAAGTAGACAATTTTGATGCAGTGGTGAGCGCTGTGATATTATTACCGGAGGTCTCGGGTTCGATTCCCGGCAAAGGAAAGTTGGGATTTAATAATTTCTAAATTTTCTCTTGTATAGTTTGATGGGAGGCTTCGGCCGTGGCTAGTTACCACCCTATCGACAAAGCTGTGCCGCAAAGGGATTTAACGTTTCGGTGTGATGCCATGTAGAAACAAAAGGGGTATGGGTTTAATTAAAACTGGCATACCCCTTCCAGGTCAGCACGCTTCTATCTTAGTATCAGTAGTTAATTTAGTTACCACTTAGTGAAATTGCAGTCAAGGCCTAGCTTGTATCTGAATAAAAAAGTTACCTAGGTACATGCTCATTATGTTACAAGGCTGCTGAGAGGTGCATTCTCTACATCTTTCTCGGACGAGCCACGCGCGGTCAGCTATCTGCGCGGATCGTCAGCGCCGCGCCGCGCGCCGGTCAATTTCACTATGAAACAATAATATTATTAGAGACAAAGCTCGTGCTACGCGTGCTTAGGGCGTTTGTGCACTCATTCGTATTCGATTCGTAGTCGTTTTCGTAGAACTACGATTCGAAGTGGCCGTCATACAAAACAGGCATACGGTTGTGCACTCACTTGATTCGTATTTGACCGATCCAAACCAAATTAGTGCCCAAGCGTAAATATATTTTGTATGCATACGAATCAGTGCGTAAACGTACCGTCAGCGCTGACGGTAGGTAAGTGTAACTAAATATATGGTAACTATCAAGTAAGTGTCGGTAAGTGTGTATGGAAAAGAGTTTTCACTAAACTCTTCGGTTATTATCTTAACATGCTAACTCTAAGTTATAACAAAGTTGTGCTACCGTAAAGCCGCTGGCAGTCTTAGCGGTGCAATTTTCATCATATGAAACTATACTTATCTATTTAGCTATTTACCTTATCTTCATTTCCTATACTTATCTTAAGCGAGCAATTTCTTTCAACTGTCATTTATTTAAGTTGACTGTGTTTAGCGTAAGTACTTTTGTCGGTTTATTTTGCCCTAAAGCTCTCCATGAAGTAAGTACGTATACACGTTAAAACCAGAGTAGGGTACACACATGGTTGCTTATCTAAGCGTAATAATAAAATTATCTAAGTATGATGTGACAGAGTGGCAGTAGTCTTTTGAAATTTCAAATCCGGGCAGGGGGATCAAGGATTGGCCTGAATTCGGAAGAGACAGATCCTTAATCTAAGGGCAGAGATATTTTTGCAGAGTTCTATTTCACTTTTCACGAAATTAATTGGTGATGATCCAATACTCAGGTTTTGAAACGTAACTTATTTTAACGTAACGTACAACTTTTAATGAATGGTAGGGAGTTATTGAATTTCCCAATTTTTGAAGTCTGACTGGCGATGCCACAGATGTTAAACGTGTAGACTGTAGGTAGTTAAAATTTACCATCCTATTTTTTATTCAGCCTCTAGAAGTCGAAACTTAGATCACGCCTGAGAGCTATCCATTAAATTCGCGGTGAAATTGATAAAATATGTGATACAACTAAGTTGTATAACTTGCAGCATAAATACACGTGTAAATCTTAGATTTTTATCCCCGAGGCAGTAAAACGTCATAACGTGTGTTGCACGTGCGTTTCACACACACATCAGAGTTCTGAGCGTCGACGCCGACGCATTGTTTGTTTTTTACACGCACTCTCCGTCTCAATGCATCCATTCAGACTTGGTCTGCACATGTTGCATGCTACGCTTCGAATAATGTACGCTTTAGGTAGGTTTCGATATTGTTATACAATCAGCTCTATACCTACAGTCTTTTATTGAAGTAACTGGTTATGTAAGCTTTAGACGAAATGCGATTTTATTGATGATATTCTCACCTGCCTCCCGTTTTATCTTTCCCGTCTTGTGATTTGACATTCTATCATCATTTATAGGATGAATTTTCGGTATCACCGAGATCATCCTTTATTTTGCATGCAGCATTCGTCAATTTCGCTGGACCGATGACCTAAAGAAGGTGGCGGGGAGCGGGTGGATGAGGAAGGCGGAGGACCGTGTTTGGTGGCGCGCTCTTGGAAAGGCCTATGTCCAGCAGTGGACGCATACAGGCTGATGGATGGATGATTCGTCAATTGCATTCCTTTCATTGCCATTCCTTTCATTCCAGGCATTGCCTTCTTCACCTACCCATTTTCCGTCAATTACGGTTGATCGGGTTAAAGATGATCCCCATTGATGTGTTGAAGGTCGTCCCACACTGTGTTTACCGAAACTCATTCCTCACTCTAGAAATCCTCTGTCCCAGCGATCTTCATTTGTACGACGGACATTATGAGATGACCTGCTGGCAAGTGAATGCAGCCTAATATGGATCGCCGATGGATGGATGGATGCAGTAAAATCTAAGTTATCCCCTTAAGTTTTATATTCTGTCTAATCTAACCGTTTGAAATAAGTAAACCTTTTGTTTCCAAGTAAATTTAACAGGACCCGCAGAACAATCTACACAATAGGTATTAGAATTTAGGCTAAGGCGATGTAATAAATCTGAAACAAATATGAAGGCTAACTGATAGGTAAAAATTTATAACCTGTTTCAGCTACGGTATTTCTTTACCAATTGGCAAATATATTTTACCGATTGACCGTTGATTGCAATAATAGTTGGTCTAAGAAAATTATTGCGCCAATATTTGCGGTTTAAAAGCTATAATAATAAACCTAATTGATTTTTCTGATAAGCCTTCCTTTCACAAAAGCACTTAAAATTAATAGTACAGGGTTTTTGAATTAAATGTCCATGTACTAACATAACGTTCACTCAGCTTACAAATCTTACAACGTTATTAGCAAGGAGAACTAAAACTAACATGATATTTTTGTTGACTGTATTTACCTATACCTATATTAGGTTCAAGCAGGTATGTTTCTGTTCATATAACGGAAAAATTGTAAAATGCTAAAAAATATTAATGTTTATATAGATATTTCTCTTTTCTTATGTAATAACTCTTTTTACTTATGGGAGCTACTCCCTAATAAAAAAAACCTCTCTCTTCGTCTTAAAAATTAGTTGATAGCCTTTGAAATCAGGAAAATAGCGTACAAACAAAAGATTACTTTTGTTTATTTTTCTGAATTCTCATTGCATTTTCTGTTAGAAAGTCGCTGATTTACCATCTTGCAAGCGGGAGAGGACTATATTATAGTTTATCAGTAGCCTATAACAGTCCACTGCTGGTCTAAAGGCCTCTCCTAACGGGAGGGTTTGGCTATAATGACCACTTTTGGCAGACGGGTTGGTGATTGCAATAGATGGCAGTAGTAGCTGCTGCCCGTTCTCCGTTATATTCCCTTGCCTCGTACCACACCCGCTTTATAGTTGGCTTGATAAGATTCTTATCATAAAACCTATCAGAGGTGGCAGAAACTCTATCGGAAGTGGCGAAATACCGCTAACCGATATCCGAGCTTAACCTGAAAACACACGTGTGGCAAATTTATTGAGCATGTATAAATTAATGTCTAATCGTGCTCACGTCCGATCACCTTCAATCATCTCCATTAGCTTTGACAAGCGTTGATGTGGTTCATGCTTGCGAGCGTAGAGTGTAAACCGAAGCGATCATTGCACAGATTTTTTATTTATTTGGAGATAGGCTTGCGCTTGACGATAGTCATACCTGGAAAACAAAACAATGATTAGAGCTCCAGGTTGGATTGCGCTTGCATAGAAGATGTTTGTTCACTATAAAGGTATTCAAATTATCAGGTTCGTATCAGAAATGTTGAGCAGAAACGCCTCGTACGAGTAGAATGTATGTCGACCATAATATAAGAGTGCCAGCGTTCATAGTTTCTCGCTGCCAATCTTAACTACAATTCCAACAGCAGATTGTTATGGCCGGATAAAATTTTGTTATGAATTCTCTGCTTCTTTCTCTTGCTCTTGTGCCATTTTATTTGGCGTTGGGTCACCAAGGATGTACACGCCATCTCTGACCTGGATTGTCATGGGCGAGAGTTTAAGGGTTTTAACGTCCCTCTCGAGTCTCGAAATTAGAATACTATGATCAAGTGATCACTTTACTTGTTGACTTGTTTTACTTGTTGATGTGTTATATTATTGTTTTTTATTGTTCTTCTCCTCCCTCTCCTTGTTATCCTCCTAACAAGTCATAATTTTCCTGCCTCAAATTTCGTCATTTTTTGTAGGTAAGTCATAAGCGCACGATTGTGACATCAGCTTCAGATTGGTTGAGCCGCTATATTGGTGCTTAAAGCTGCAATGCATAGAAGCGTAACGACTCTCGATACGCTCGCTGATCGTACTGTCATTGAGCCAATAGGTACTACCAGTAGGTACTATGATCCAAGAGTTGGTAGGAAATTTTGAAAATATACTTGATCCTCTACAAAGCGGTAAAAGCCTAGTGATCAAGACTTCAGTCTCCAGAGTTCGATTCCGGGCATCTAAACTTATTGAAGCTACATATTATTATGCGCATTTTAAGAAATTCAAGTAAAACATCGTGCGGAAACTTGCACGCCTGTGAGTTTCTCCATGACTTTATAAAAGTCTGCCAATCCCCACCTGGCCAGTGTAGACTATGGCCTAAACTCTTCCTATTCTGAGATCTCAATCAATAAATCAATAAAAACTTTTACATGTACTGAGATGATGATTATTGATTATCTACGTGCTACAAATAATATGGAGAGTGGAGACGTATTATTATTTATCATAAATTTTCTTCATAAAAGCGTTAATTACATGTACTATATCTAAGGTTTATCTTAGATTATTATTTTTAATGCACAGGAAACCAGGAAGTACTAATTATGAAATAATAATTACATTCTAATACTCACTACTAAAATATAGTATAGTACAGCTGCCTGAAATTTCTCGTCAGCTCGCTTTTATTCTTATTAGGTACTATAAAACATACGTGGCTGTATGTACTATCAAATGAAAGTCGTCGGTGTTATGAGGAAAAGAGAATAGAAAAAAAACAAAGCCATAACTCGTTCCTTGATGGCGTGATCTTAGCGTTCATTTCGCCGAACTGTCTAAGCAATCGGTTTTATTGTTGTCTAAAGTCTAAGCAAGCGGTCAATGCCATTTATATAGGAACAGGATATCTACCTAAAAGAAAATCTGCTTTGAAATGGTCTACTTTTCTGCAGAGAATGGTATGAAGAAGAAATGGAAGAGATGGCTCTACTTTGGAAGAAAAGTGCTATGAGGAATGGGGATACTTCTTATGGCTATGGATCAGATTACATTGGCTATGTCAAAAAAACGCGTGTTTCATGCAGAATGGATAGTATTTTATAAAAGTATTAAGTAGTGGAGGACCAGGAATGGATTTTATAGCGCACGGAGGAGCTTGGAGTCGAATTTGACAGGAGTTGAAAGTAAGGGCTAAATGTTCTGGTCCGCCTTTTTTCAAAGACACTAACGAGTCAAAATCACGATACTGAATTCAAATAACTAGAAGATGCAGGTCACACATTACCACAGATCTTATTTTAGTTTCTTTCGTCGCGTCTCGCAGCCAATGTGAGCCAGTGGCATATATCCTCACTAGCTGACGCCCGCGACTTCGTCCGCGTGGATTTAGATTTTTCGAAATCCCGTAAGAACTCTTTGGTTTTCCGGGATAAAAAGTAGCCTATGTGCTAATCCATGATATTATCTATCTCCAGTCCGAAGTTCAGCCAAATCCGTCCAGTAGTTTTTGCGTGAAGGAGTAACAAACACACACACACACACACACACACACACACACACACACATACAAACTTTCGCCTTTATAATATTAGTGTGATTATCATCCTCTTAAGCCATCGCTGGCTCATTGCTGAGCACGTGTTTCTTCTCAAATATGAGATCGAGAAGGTTTTGGGCCACGCCAAGTGATAGAACCTGTGAGAACGTTATGGAGAACATTCAGGCATGCAAGTATACAGTACTCACGATGTTTTCAGCTTTGGCATCTGCTAAGATGATGGCTGTTAGTTCTAACCAATTTACCAAAAAAAAAAAAAACAACTAAAATTAGATTAATATTATAAAGAAACGAAATTATCAAAAAATGATAGAAAGACACTACACTTATAGCTATATCGAAAGCCATTGGAGCGTTCAAAGCCTTCAATGGGTGCACTTTTTGCAGCAAAACAAACGTCTGTCGTTCGACCTTACTTCTCATTTCTGTCTAGTCTGGTTCGATACTCACTTTTATTTTTCCTTAAAGCCGTGGTCACTCATGACCCGTGGCGTCAGTGTCATGTATCTGCAGGGACCCCAAAGCGACTCAACCCTGCAATGATCCCGTGCGCTCTGATTGATGGTCGAAAGTTGTGATTAAGGCACTCACTCACTCTCTTACTGACTCATTAACACTCAGCTCGAGACCTTGGACCTAGAAAGCTGAAATGTAGGCAAGGAATAAAAGGACTGGATCTTTCGAAATACTAACGGGAACAAAGCTAATATATCAAATGAACAAACTGACTAATTGAATACTGATTGATACCTAGGTATATATATCATCGCACAGTTCAAACTCACTAGTTTTTAACATCTAACCTTATTCTGATTTTATGGTATCTGTATTTGTATTGTTTTAAGATTATGTAAAACTTTTATTTTGATTTCGAGCGTGATTGCCTCATTGTAGTGTATAATTTGTATTCAACGTGTAAACGAACACGCATTTCCAATTATTCTTGCTTAGTTCCATAACTTCCAAGAACAACACCGCTGTCTTAGACGAAATGTAGCTAGTCGGTTAGCAGGGTGCCACAGTAATAATTGAGAAGCAAACTACAGAAGCCGATTTCAACAAAAGAAATCAACCATATCGAAAAACTCGTATTTACGCTTTCGCCTTCTTTAACTTACCTATACAAGTTACAACTTACCAATATATCTATCTCCGATTTGATAGCTGAGCAGCTGAATCTGATATTGTGATAAACGCATGCGGCAAACTGATTTTCGTATGTACCTAACGCAAGTTTACAGACGATCGGAAGTTCAGATTGTTGTTTGCCAACGGGGCGGAGATGGTCCTAAAAGACTTGATTATTATTAAAAGGCTTGTAAGTAGGTACTTTTGCTTGTGAGGGTTTCCTCTATCTTTTTCATGTAGTCTATCGCTGGTGCCAACGAACTTCAATAGATTTTAAAGATACGAAGTTTCCAAGAGGCACAATACATCGTTTACAAGAAAGCAATTCAATTCTATTATACTGTTACACAAACTGCTCGTAGCTAAACATATTATCTATTAATAACAATGGCTTGTCTACGAATATTCCGCCATGAGTGTGAGCGAAATTGCATACGCTTACTTGGACAATTTGTCTAGGTACGCCTTTACGCGCTGCACGTTCACCGAATGGAAGTGGCTTTTACGCCAAATGAATCGACTCATATAAAAGGATAAACTAACTGACTAATATATTGACATATTATAGACAAATTGCAGGGTCTACTTGCTGCGAAGTTTTGCATGTAGATTTTCTCTGTACATAACGTTTCCTACTAAGAACAACAACAACAAACAACAACAATTTTTTTACAAATTCTGACCTAGCAAAACCAGGGCAGGTGAGCTATATTTTAACAGCGATAACGGTAAAAGTGGTTGACCCTTACCTTTAAATGTAAATAAATAAGTACGAGCGGCAGCGGCGCGGCACGGCAAGTGATGGAAAGAAATGTAGGATCACTCGTGCCACGCTGCTACCGGCCTGTCACGCTTCTAACTAGCTGGCAGTTCTATTGCCCATATTTTTTTTTCTACGCGCCGCCTCGCATGCCGCTCCGTTTGCCGCACCGCTAAAAGTCGTGGACACTGGATGAGTGGTAACAGTAAAGCCTTCAGTCTAGACCTCTAGGCTCTAGTCTCGAAGTGTCGTAACAGATTCGTGATCAATTAGACACGGCTGATCGGTTCAAAGACACTAGTTGTTCCACTTCCGTTATTGTCTCCGAATCTCTGTCGAATTTGGAACGTTCAGACGTTCTAGTGGTCTAGTGTAACATTCGAGCTAACTTTGACTGTGCACACCTACCACCTAATGGTATATCTGCCACTAGTGACTTACAAAGTAATTTCGAAAATCCAGCTTTATTTCTTGTCTACATTATACAGGACACTTCAGATTTCTAGATTCAACGGTTAGAGCTGGACGTTGATGAGTCAGTTGGTGAGTGATTTAGGTTTTTTCGTTTTATGTATATATATTTAATACATACGGTAGGTACTTATTTAGTAATTAATCTATTTCAGTGTTTGCAGATTAAATTAAGAATATGATAAACTTTAGCAATGATGAACTAAAAATTAAATAAATTATATTACCTAAAAGATTTCTCCTGCTATTTTTGTGACTACATAGTCGTGAGTGTGAACGCCTATCATGATTCATGACCCAGCGTGTAAAAGAGCCTTAAGTAATGCAAAACGACACGGTCACGATTAGAAAGACGTAAGTTTACATCTGTTCTCTTAGACTAATTTCTCTACAATCTTTTACATATATTATGAATTTTCATAAACCTAACTTTTTTTTTACATATTTAATAAGGTTTTGATAAACAAACTGTAGCTATTGATAATAGTATTTTGAACAATATTTACCTACATTTACAATATAATTTGGTTGTATTTTAATTAGTTAGGTAGGTATTTGTTGTTAGTGTTTCAAGTATTGTTTGAGGTCCATGAATATGAAATAGACTTAAATTTGAATGAGTATAATATGAAAGCAATGACCGCTCGGTTATTGATTTCATAACATTTTGGATATGATATTATAACTTCCCGATTGAATGAAAGCAAGACTATAAAATTTGCACAAGCTTTTAGGACACTAGTGTAAGTTTATTTTAAAAAACTGATTTCGAATTGTCAAAAAGGAAGCTACCTCGAGTGAATTTGTCTAAAGTTTTTTGAAGGTTGAAGTGGTTTGAAAGTTTTTATTTGAGTCTCCCTCTGAGATTAGGAGCGATAATTCATATTTTCGGTGTTTAGATCATGAACTGGATAAGTAGATGTAGTAATAGCAATCACGCTTCATATATTTTGCCACTAGTTTAAAAAAAAACTTTTGGATAACCCCTACGCGTTGGATTTGTGTTCTTCGCGTAGGTTTTGGGAGGACATTCCAATAATTCGTTAAGATTAATTATATTATCATACCTACTTTTCTGAGTGACGCATACTAGGGATGTTGCGGGTTGCCTATTACCAAAAGAAATTATTTCATCACTTGGCTCGATTCACGCATCTACCTCGTACGCGATAATATCTTCATAGCACATCTTACCGTCCCACTACACCGCTTAGCATAGTGAAAACGGTCATATAGATTCTTCTTCTCTTTTGAACTCTTCAGAGCATAGCTGTATAGCACGTCTCTGGTGGAAAAGCAGCCTTAAGGATACCTAAAGTGAAATCTCAATGATAAATAGCAGTGTATTGGTGTTAATAAGGCCACCCATGGAGTGACCGAACAAAGCCTAATTTGTCACTACTTGTGACAATACAATACTCTCCGATTTATTTCCAGCAATTCTTAACTTTAATTCTTTATTGTTAAAGTTTAATTTCAATTGATTGTCACGTAACATGGTCCGATGATTTCGGCTATCGTGAGAATCGTTTAGGCAAGTAGCTAATGCCCAAATAATACCTAGAGTCAAATTCGAGGCAGGAAACATGACCTGTGACCCTGAAAAGTTATTATACCAACGCATACCACATAGTTCCGAATTAATTCAATACAACCAATAGGTAGGCTTACCTAGGTAGTCTTATTAGACTATAGAGAAAAAAAGAAACACTCTAAAGTGTGGGGTTTAAGCACGAAAATCAGATTAAGTGGTTAGAAACATATTTGGAAATCTGTTGGTAATTATTATGTTCTAAAAATGTGATCTCATAAAAAGATCAAAGTAAAACCAAGAAAAAAAGTTTTGCTGTAAGTATAGCTTTTTTGTATTTAAATTAAAAAATTAATACTGTATTTTCATTGTACCTACGTGAAACATTTCAGTGTAGGTTAATTTAGTCTTGAAAAAATTTATCTGCGGTGAAGGCATGCGGTCAATTACCCTAATTAAGTATGAATTTTGTAAATGGGCCTTTCTTTTGCCACTAAGTGACATTTAAAATAACCAACTTACATTGTATAACAGCAGTGATAAATCAAGGTACTGTATATGAAAGATCATGTATGGATAAAAGTATGAAACGATCGAAATCGATACATTCACTTTTCTCGATTGACGCAACTCGCTGACTTTACTGTGCGCTAAGCGGTTATAATAAAGGTTATAGTTTCACTGAAAATTATTATTAACTTAAACCTTTTTATTACTTAAAAGACAAGTTTCAACTACTTTATTTAGAAAATATTAAGTTTCATAAGCTTAACATGAGCTTTTAATAATTGTGGAAAGAGTAATTTTCCTTTTTCGAAAAACGCTTTTCACATAAAATCACATTTATATAACTGCGAGAAAAGAATACTCTTAAATAAAAAGATTTTTTCCTATAAAAATCTTTCATACGTAGGTACTTACGTAAAACACTAAGCATTTTGCAAGCAAGCAATTTTGCGGAAGAAATCAAACTACATAGTGGCAGCTGGAGTGAAACAGCGCAAGACCACGGTGTGTGGAAGTCCCTACAAGAGAAATAGTTATGTCCACGTCTATCGGTCGATGACGGCGACGAATAATGATTGTAAGGTAAGAGAGTGATGT
This sequence comes from Maniola jurtina, assembly GCF_905333055.1. NCBI lineage: Eukaryota > Metazoa > Arthropoda > Insecta > Lepidoptera > Nymphalidae > Maniola > Maniola jurtina. The sequence goes on from NC_060030.1 coordinate 11,756,176, forward strand.
AAAACCTAATCGCTCTACCTTAACATAAGCGGTGCTGTATTTGCTTAATATAATTTTGCTCCATTTCACGTGAGCAGTGCCCAATATGATAAATGGTGTGCACACGAGCATTCATTGAAGCTTGATTGATTTCATAACACAGCCGAAACTTACCTATTTAACTTTACAAAAACGAAGTCTGACAATTCAGTGATTATGAATTCATTATGAGCAATACTTAATTAATTCTAATAGAGCCGTGATAGCCAAGTGGTTAAGACGTCCGCCTCCTATTTGGGTCGGGTTTTCGATTCCGGGCGAGCACCTCTAACTTTTGGAGTTAAAAATTTCACCTGTTTAAACGTTGAAGGAAAACATCGTGAGCAAACCTGTATGCCTAAGAGTTTTCCATAATGTTCTCAAAGGTGGGTGAAGTCTTCTAATCCGCTTGTGGCCAGAGTGGCAAACTATAGCCAAACTCTTCTCATTCACAGTGGAGACTTGTGCTCTTAAGTGGGCCGGATGGATTATCAAACTTGCCAAAAAATGCGCCATTAACATCAAAACCAATTTAGCAAAGTTTCACGGCTGTAGGTTAACCGTTAAACCGTTACTATTATATCATATTCTCTAGAATAATATTAGTATTATACTGCTGTGAAATAAAATGCTTGAAAACTATGTCAGTTACCTAAATTTATTACAACGAAGTCCATGAACTAAACTTTAAAAAAAACTTTTCAATCGGGTAATCAACGTCTAGGTAGCAGATATCAATTTATGTAATGTTTTTTCAGAAGAATATTAAAAAACGATTTTTGTTCAATTGATGCCAACTTACTGTGATTAGTAGCGTGTCTAACAACGGTCTAGTGGTAGACTAGTCATCGTCGTTTCAGTCGAGTCTCAGTTATATAATTAGGTGATTTGTTCTGCTGAACAAAAAATGTTTTTGCTCGATTGGTGACTGGGCGATTGTTGCAAAAAACCGTCGAATTAATTTATTCGTTTACATAAAAATCGACAATCGATTGTTCAAATGTTTGATTATAATGTTTATTCTATTGTTTTTAAATTCTATTTATTACAATTGTAAAGCGCACGGCCTGGAACGAATGAATCGAAAATCTAAATCAATCGCGGAATTGCATTCGATTTTCGATCCATTCGTCTCAGATCCGCGCGTCAAGTAACAATTGAACAATAAAAAATATCAATTATTTTTCGATTGTTCAGTTGAAGTTGGTTGATTATGGAGGTGGAAGACCGTGTGTGGTGGCGCTCTCTTGGGAAGGCCTATGTCCAGCAGTGGATGTAAACATGCTGATTGATTGATTTATCAGATTTTATTCGATTGTTATCGAGTAATTCAAATAATTCGATTGTTTTTGGAATGAATCGCCCATCGTTAGTGCTTTGTCACTGGCTCTCAGACTCGCGCCGTGTCTAGCGGCGGTCTAGTCGGCCGAGTCATTGGCAGGCCCACTTTCTCAGTCTGAATAGCATCATGTAATGTTTTCGGCCAAATAACTGGACAGTTAAATTGTGATTGCAGGGTACAGGCACTTCAATTATTTACTTGTTGTAGATAGGTAATTTATATTAGAATCAAAATACCGTGTAATGTACCGCTTGGTAGTTATTTTACTTATTATGTAGTTGTTGTTACAAATCAATGCGAGATTGTAATTTTATATTAGACAATAGGTATGTACAGTTGTTGCTAGTGAAAGCTTTATTTTTATTTAATTTTACTGGCGATTCGACTTGAAGAGTTTGGTCATTTTTCGGCGGATGCTACGTGCGTCCCGCAGAATGATGCTTGTATGAGTTGTATTCCTAAGAGCCCCATTAAATTGTAACCGTCACGCATTGTGTGCGCTTATAGGCCGCGGTCTCTGTTGTCAGTTTTTTACATCGATGGTTTTTTACGACTCTTTAATTATAGTGATGTGGTGCAATCGATAATTACCGATAAATATTCAGGCATAGGAATTCTTGTCAAATGTGTTGAAAATAAATCCAATTCAAATGAAATATGTATGGCTCGATTCTGAATTTATGAGTTTTACATAATATTGAAAAATTCTTTAGGTGAATTATTTTTTGTTACTAATTATTCAAGTCTTTCAAGTAATACGTGATCAGTGCTACTTTTTCATCTCGAAATAACACATTTCGTATGTTTATTTTACTCGTTATGCACGGAACCATGAGGATAACACTATTTTTGTTAACTGGTATTTTTAAATTTGACATTTCTAGTTGTCATTTTAGTCTCTGGGATTAAAAAATAGTCTATAAGTATTGTGATTGGACGAGACATCACAGAAGCAAATACAAACACAAGCAAAAGTCAATCAAAGACGAAAATATTGCTGACCTTTATAATAGCTAGACAAAAACAGTTAATCCCTAGTGCTAATGAGACTAGCGATGCCATAATCAGCCTATTCTGACGTAACGAGAAACCTCGCCTTAAGAAATGAGTGTGTGTAAAGAGGTCGATAGTTTTTAGTGATCCGGCACTGAAACTGCTAAGTAGGTTGCGTTATTTTTTGTAATTAGAGACTAGAGTGTGTAGAAACATTAAACCTAGATACCTACTACTAAGACCTGGACCCAATTGAAACCTTTGGGTTCTTCTAATTGCTACAGGTGAACGGACTTCGATACCCGTTCGTATTTAGAAATCTCGAACATTAATTAACTATAATTAGCATGTTGTAGTAGGAATAAATAATCAACCTGTGTAGGTGAATTTCTCTGCGACTAATAGGTCAATAAATTTGAAGTCACTAAATTAAAAAAAAAGTGACCTCGCCCCTTAGGAGAGAGGTGTAAACGCCAAATTCTCGTCTGCCAAAGAACCCGACCACATGGTCGCAAATTTATGCAGTTGTCGTCTAACGTCTGAAATTACTGTCAAAGTTACTTAGTAACGTTGTTATTTATCAAAACTATATAATGCATACATTTTGAGAAATGATCACTATATTTGCTTTGTTTTTTTTATGATTTTTTGTTGAGAAATAATCGCTTTATTTGCTTTGGTGTCATGTCAAAGGACTAAAATTGCACTTTTGACACATAAAACAAATAATATATGGCGAATGCTTAATCAAAATCTATCCACCATAAGGTCTGTTTGACAAATAAATACAATGCTGCTGTTTTTGTCTGGCTTCAGGGCAGAGGTTATATTGCAACGTGGTATTGTTTCAGTAACCGAGCATACTGATGCTGATCACGACAAATCATATGATAATGTGTTACTTAATGGTTTAATGTACGCAGGATACAAGTTAGAAATGGTTCTTGAATTTTGAGTTGCTTTAACTTGATAACTATAATTACAGTTCACGATCCAGCGGTAATTTCCTCTGCGCCCGCAGTGGTTGGGCGGCGCTGGATATCAGGTGATGCTGTACGAGTACGTAGTCATTATGCAAATTTCTTGCTCGTACTCGTAAATGAGATGGTAATGACTTTGTTCACAATCACTCCTGTTGCTGAATGAAGACGGGTGCCCTTTGAATTCGATTAGTGTATTTATTGGTTTTAAAAACTGATGATTTATTACCTTTATTGCAATGTATTGTATAAACCTTTGTATTACAATATAGAACCATATAAATATTATTATATTACAATGTAAAAGTCTTTGATTTAATCTACAATCTTTTTTTCCTGTAATCTCGCCCGAATATCGGCCACGGCCGCGGTCATAATTTCGTGATCGCAATTCTACCGAAAAATGTTTCTGCAAATATAAATTATAAGATGTTTCGGTAGGTATATGTGGTGAAGACAAGTCCGGTCATTACCAGATTCACAATCCCTACTAATATTATAAATGCGAAAGTGTGTCCGTCTGTCTGTCTGCTACCCTTTCACGGCCCAATAATTTAACCGATTCTGACGAAATTTGGTACAGGGTTAGCTTAACTCCCGAGGACGGACATAGGCTACTTTTTATCCCGGAAAATCAAAGAGTTTTCACGGGATTCTTAAAAACCCATCCGCTTAACCGATTTGTATGAAATTTGGTACCGAGGTAGCTTTCGTCCCTGTAATTATTGACATAGGCAACTTTTTATCTTAGTGACACCCCACTCGATACAATAGCAAAAAAATATTTTTGAAGACCCCACTTTTTTTGATGTAACATCCGCTAGGTCAATTTTTTTCGTATAAAATATAGCCTATGTCACTATGAGGTGTCAATTGATTCGTTGTAAAGGTCCGGCCTTTACAACGAATCAATTGACACCTCATTCATCAAAATCGACTCAGTAGTTTGAGCGCTATGGTGGAACACACAGAATCTGGATACATACATACATACATACATACATAGACAGCTAAAATCATTTCTTCCTTTTCGCTTTTCCGCAGTCGGGTAAAAAAAAACCGAATTAGGTACAAGTATGAGCAAAGTGTCGTTTATATTGAGCGGTGTCTAGTGTAAGGATGCACTCAAGGACCTGTCTCGGCGGAACACTAATTGTGTCCTGACTCCTGACGGCAAGGTCGCTCTAACTGTATAATGCGAAGATTGTGATGCGGGCAGGAGCGACTGGGGAAAAAGTGAACCCACAACTTTTGCAAGCTTTATCTACCTACTAAAACTGTATGCAGAAAAATATGACCTTCTTTGAGATGCTAAGAGTGAAATTGCTTTGTGCTTCCGAGATCAGATTCTCCGTGATTGCCTTAACGGTATGACGGTTGAGATCATTTTAAAATGCGGGCGGTTGGAGGGTTTGTAGAAAAAGTACCACTACAGCGAATTTAAGTAGAGCGAAGTAGTATTTGAATTCCTTATTTCTGTTAAAAAATAATAACGTGGAAACAGACATCAAGAAGGGTAAATTAAAAATTTGAATCGTTCCTAGGCTGGCAATGAGCCAGCCTAGGAACGATAATTTTTATTTTTTATTTTTATTTTTATTTTAATTTTTATATTTATAATTTTTATTTGCGCATAGGATCAGCCTGGCTTTTTAACGCGGAAATGCAGATAGTATTTTTGGCGCAATTCTACACGGGATGATGGAAATTTTCTAACGATATCCCATGTATTCAAATCTGTTTAGGCATTTAACAGATGGTGGAATAAGGCAATTCACATAAACATACACCCTGAAAACATTACACTCCTTTTTTGGGCAGTCGTGTAAAAAAAGATGTTCGGCAGGACTATGCCTCACCGTTTATGTCAACAGTACGTGTACAATGTATACAGAAAGGCCGGCCGTATTTCGGTTCGCGAATGAAGATTGATTGAGGCTCGGATTATTTTGTCTGCATAACAAACAGACTCCCAGGTGACGATGCATTGTTGCCAGGACTTCCTTATTCTGATTACTTGCGGTGTCATTCATTCGGTTGCCAAGGTCATCGGTAGCTGGAAGTTGGAACGTAAAAAAACTGGCTGATTGTATTTTTTGTGTATTTTATGTTTCTGGTATAATATAACAACAGAGGCTGTTATGATATCCGCTCGTCGCATAATTTTATACAATTATCAACTCATGCTTTATGTGATTGCAGTCAATCGTTGCACCTATTAGGTACCTATAGTTATAAATAAAAATCAATGTTCGAAGATTTAGATGCAAATTCATTCTGATATAGGTACCTACATAGTTGAACTTTAAAACTGCCATTTTATTTTTAAGATACAAAAAATACAATAAATTGTTACACCATGTTTTGAGTGCAATAAATTGTAAGTAAAATATGTATGTTCACTGTTTCGCCTTATTTCAAAAACTTTAGATGAACAAACGCAATATCTATCAAACCTACCAATACGACAATCGAATTTCACGTCAGTTTAAGCCACACCTTAATTTTTTGTAATAAGCATGTAATAAGACACTTTTTTTCTAAATAATGGTAAGACTTTTGAATAAAAAAGGTCATTAGTGTCTTAGACAGAAAAGATTTAAAAATTATTCAAATCTTGACACAAAAAAAGTAATTGCTTTGTTTAACAACAGCTTGAAAATGTTACGGCCTGAGATCTAGGTCCTAATCATCTAGTCATTATTTAGCCTCTTGTAATTGCATATGAGAGTTTTTTCGTGAGTCAGTGTCGTGCAAAAAAGGCATCGCTAACTTAAAATTACAATTCAGAAACGTAACAACGTATCTAATACTTATTATGTAACTTTTTGGGGTTCCATAGAGAAAGAAGGACCCTTTAACTTCGTCGAGTCTATAATATGCCGGTCTATTCTGCGTATTATAACCAATTAAAGCTAGAATTTGGCAAAGTTATAGAAAGTTGGTATCGCAACACAGACGTAAAACATTTTGTTTTTTTTTTTTTACTACTTACTTTGTCTTTTTATGGGGCAGACTACATAATAATTTCATGGCGTCTAGTCTCAACTCAGACCAAAGAGGGTTGATCCCAAAAGGTGAGAATAAAAAAACTTTTGGCCTACCTTCTCGAACGAGACCTCCTTGAAAAGGTACCTATTTTAAAATCAGTATCAGACTTTTCATAGAGTTTTTCGAAAAAAAAAACTACCCTTTACGAAATAGAGAGCCCAAGTGGCAGTATTAGATGAGTAAATAATGTCTCTAACTCTAATTCTTTAACTATTATAATATTGAAAATTTGGAAAAATGTTACTATGCTATTATATGATAAGTTACAAACAAAGTTATCACGTCTATTGCAAAACCAATAACTAACAAGGTATAGTCGACCAAATTAATTTGGACTTGGAAAAAAACTATAGCAAGAGAAAACCTTCACACTAAAAACAATTTTGTTTCAAAATAATCTTGTTTTTGTTTAGTGTAAGAAATTTTTACAATCCCATCTACGGAACCCTAACTTTATTGTTTTCTGAATTTTGATACGCACTTGGCCAGATTTTAACTACAAAGTAGCCTGGAGGTCATTGTAATAAACCGCATATTATTTTAACTTGCATGTTATTTCGTAATCTTTACTAGGTGTTCTAAGCATAGAGGGACGCTAGCTAAAGGAATTAAAAATTTCAACAGTAGATACTTAATCGCATTGTGAAGAAATGTTTTGATTATAAGACAAACAAGAACAAAGTCAAGTAAAGAAATAAATGGAAGAAAAAGATAAGATTAAAAAAACAATCCAGAAAGTATAAGAATTCAAATCAGTTAAAGTTTTAAAAATGACATCTTATAATATGAGGCACTGCCTTCTATCCCCAAATCGTACAGCTCATCCGTTCATTCCTTGAAGAGATTCATTGCTTCCCGGATTATATTAATAAGATAAATCAGTTCACTGAATGCGTATGCCCTAAATGACTCCCAAGTGTCATTCGGCAACATAAAATTTAAATAGGGTCGCTACTCTAACTAAATAAGCTAATCTTTAGTAAAAAACTGATGATTTTTGAAACATTAATAATATAAACAATTTTCTTTTAAATATTAGGTCATCCGTGCGCCCTTTGGCAAAGCCCTTCTCCAAACTCTTTCAATCTTCTCTTTCTGTTGCTTGTCTTGTCTAAGTTCTCACCGCTATGACTGCATTTTTTTCGTTTCATAGGGATCTGTCCTACCTTCTCCTCTTTTTAATCCCCGACACAAAAAGAGCAGCTTATAAGTTTGACGTGTGTATCTGTGTACGTACGAGTAGGAACGTAACTGTGTATGGGGGGTTTTTAGATTTCAATTTAATCTTCTCTGGTGTACCACAGTTTGATTGTTTTGCTCTATCTATCTTCTTCCGAAATGGTGTGGTCAGCCCATTGCCATCTGAAAGGATTTACTTTTAATATTACATCTTGTGTTCTGGCTTTCTCTATATTAAATATGAGTTGTTTTGCCCAATTGCGCGTCCAAACTACATATTTTATGATGATCCAAATGTTGACGTTAACGACTGATGAACACCGAACGTTCGTATCGTCCCGCGGTCAAGGTTCACATTAACATTGGATAACCTTGGAGGTCAATATGAATGGTCCAGATTGATATTAAACGTGAGAAAGTGTCGTTCAGATTTTTTTTGTGGTGTGAGAATGTTATTTTGCGTATTACGTAATTTTTAGATTTCAGATCTCAACCAGTTCACAATTTAATAAAATAGATATTACATTTTTTTTTATCTTATTATTTCCTTGGATTATTTCGTTATTTTTACGTTTACTCGTGGCAACGCTCTTACCCATTTCTTGCCACAGTAAAATGATAATGATAAGTTGTTTGATAGTTTTTAAAATCTCTGCTCTCCCCCGTCAGAACACGTAAATAACTAGAAACAAGAACTACACGGACTAAACATTTGATGCCAAAAGTTACTTATGGAGCCAATATCTGGTGATTTATTTTGAATCTAGACTCCTGACACGATCGGCGGGTTGAGCGGCTAAAATTTTGTGACAATAATAGGGAGTGATTATCTAATTGAAGTTAAAACTAGTTGCTTCAAGCTATTACGTTTAACGAGAATGTATGTGCTTAATGATATAATTGAAACCGGGGGAAACAAAATGCTTTATTTATTGTTCATTTTCTCACCATTGAGACAAATGATCGTGGAACAAAAACTATTTAAAAAAATGAATTAAAATCCTCGCTGATACTCGTAAATAGATTTAAAATATCTACGAGGTCTGGTTTGTCTTGTGTTCGTCAATTACTTTGTTTTTATCAATCTCTCTTTTTTGTTAGTCTGTTAAGTTCAAGTTAGTCTGTTGGTATATATCAGCTACATCAGCAACACCTATTAATTCTCTACAGGTCTCTATAATTCTATTGAGAATTCTCAATAGTCTATCTGTATTATTATGTTGATCTATCTGTTGTATCGTTGCATAGGTTTTGCGATTCGCGAATTTAAAGCTTTAAATACTTTTGTATATTTTAGTATTGTCATTAATTTAGATAATTTGCATCCTAATTTCCATCATATAATTATATTCTCGTGTTCTAGATATCAAAAGGTTTAAAAATAAAGTTAATCTAAAGTTCCCACTCTACTAATCAAATGAGACACTGACTTCGGCGTATTGTATAAGTATGATATTTTATAAGTATAAATACTGTAGTAGAAGACTAAAACTAAGTTCTTTGCTCTACCGCAGTTGAGACAATGGAGATATATCGTGAGACACGATTCCCACGATTATTTAATCAAACAATTTGGTAAGGACTTCCCGCCAATTATTCAAACGGTCCTCGAAACAGTTTGAACAGTTCTAAACTCACTTTACATGCATTAAGCTTTGATAAAGAGTGCTTTAGACTGATTTCTGATTGGCAAACACAAGTTTGTCAAAGGTCAATTAAGCTGCTGATACATTAGGTATATTATATACTACGTTGTTAATGTGTCGTGATGCGACTAAAAGCGATCGGAGTCATCATTTTCAAAATGAAGTTTCAAAAACTTAGATGAGATAGGTACTAGTGCTTCGTCTAGCTATAATGTAATATTGTTTCATCTATATGTTATTATAATATGTGTTACTTATATAATTTCAAGCTTTGATCGTATAATTACATGGTATTGAATATAATCTATGTATTAAGATAGAATATTGAATTCCAGATAGAACTCATCTTCTCGACTTTCTAATGCTTATTCCTAGTAAATGAATAATAGTGAAATCGAACACAGCCACCTAATATGGAGGGACAAATGAACCGCCCTCTCTCCGAGTCAGGTACAATCAATATCGTTGGTACCTATAGGTACTTCACAATATTACTTTATTGTTTTGTCTATCAAGTGAAATATTGCTCTTGCTGGCTTCTTACTTAGATATGAATGGATCCGGTGGACAGCCAATATCTATAGCTCACAAAAGACTAATAAACAAATATTTGAAGACATTATACTCAGGTATAAGTGTTAAACTCAAGTCAGAAATAAAAAATAAATAAACCTAACCTATAAAGCACAAAAATGTAATCCGTGAAGGCTTCCGTCTTAACTTCGTCAGGTAATACCCAATGCAATTAGAAATGCTAGAGGACGACCTTAACGGGAAATCGTATAGGATACTGGCTGGTAGTAAATCAACGGATGTCGGCAACAACAAATACTTTGTACCTCGTGAACGTGGGCGACTAGCATTTTACTAGGGCTGCCACATTTTAATAATTTCTATAAGTACAAGTCATATACGATATGAATATGACTTAACTGTCAGATCTCTAATGACAGCTAAGAAGATGGATAATAGAGACGCACACGGCAGTCGATATAAGAATGGTACATTGTACATATTCTCATTTCTCTACATTGCCACAGTTCGCGACTCTTAAGAAATTTCTGTAAAAACGTCGAGGCTTCAACATCACTGACAGGTGTCAAATCTGGTACATTTGATGCAGGTACCCTAAATTAGCCCTATTTGTCTTTGGATCAAACGGAGAGTTCCCTCACTTTGACATTGCGCATAGCATTGAATTTTGACAGCTATAATTTGACAATCGCAATCATTTTAATTGTATACTATTAATTTAGCCAACAAACGATTGTGATAATCGCCAATTGCCAGGCATATGAATATAATATGTAGTATCATGAGTATTGTCTGGGGACATCGATGTCTGGGGTACTTAAACCATTTATTCAGGGCTTAGCAGATATTTATTATACATCCATGATTTTTACGCCAGGCTAAATTTTTAGGTTCAAATAAGTACAACTTATGCCAACTACCACGAAACAATACGAATATTCAATACCTTACCGGTAGAGCCAGGAAAAGTTATTTCAGTAGCACATTCAATGATAGATTCTGTAGCTTTACCTAAATCATGAGAATCATAAAAAAAGTCGCATGTTCTTTTATGTTGATCCTCATTTCCTTGTAGCTACTAATAGTATTTAGATTTTACTATTTTCTTACGTTTGCATTGTTAATCTTGAGATTAAGGAACTATGCCACTATTACAATGTATTATAATTTATACTTTGACTATAAATATGCAAAACACTTTTATGTATTCATCACAAGATGTGTGCACATCATTTACTCAATAAATCGAAACACGTTTACTTACTGCATTTATTTTTTGTTGTCATTATCTCAACGGTTCGATGTCTCACTATTGAAGCAGGTGGTTTTATTTATGGTCTGTAATCTCGAATGACGCGGTAGGTTACTATAGATATATAAGATACATCGTGTGAAAAAAAAAAGAGGGATTAAGTAGGTACATACTTAGATCCTTACCCTAATCTGCTTTTACACTTCATAATATCTTCATCACACCTTTGTTTAATCTTTGCAGTTTTAGCGCTTTTTAACTATGTATTTTAGATAATGCCAGGAGGGAGGACGTTTTTAGTTCGTTTAGTAGGCAGCAATCCCCATGGAGTCAGGCTTGCCCGAAACACTGAGGTATCCATGAGGATTTTCCTTACCCCAAGATCCAAATATCTTTGGTCACCCCTTTTTTAAACCTTGGCAGGTTCAGCCTTTTAGTGCGCTCCAACTAAGACTGCATTATCATTTCCCATCAGTCTAAGCATATAATTAACAGGGCCATAGAAAGTGAGTGATTTTGCTTGGACTGTAGGTGTATTATTGTCATCAAACGCTAAATTTAATAAAATCTAGAAACAGTCAAATAACCCAATTATTCTCATCCTGGCATCAAAATTAGATCCTCAATGTCAATTGTTGCTTAAGTATAAAATACTATTGGTATTATTGTAGTACTAGATATCTCGATAACCCGTCTGATCTTTAATTTATTACTTAGTTAATCTTATCTAACTCGCGCGATATTTGATCTGCAGTCACTTAACGCCTTGTCCTTGTCATAAATCAACCTTATAATTTAAATCGTTTGTCGAATGATTGATGGCGATGCAAGCAAATTAAGACAACCCACCGAGAATCGAGATATTTTTAAACGGTGTCCGATTTCAAGTGAGTGACAGTTTTGCAGTAATTGATTAACCAATTATAATTTTATACAATTATTTTACTAGTTAGAAATGTTAGCACCAAAAACTATGGTTTCGATAGATAGATTGAGCAGTGATTTTTTTCATCATCATCAACCTATTGCCGGCTCATTAAGGAGGATTTGGACATAGTCTACCACGCTGGCCAAGTGCACATTGACAGATTTCACACACCTTATGGAGAACTCTATGGCATGCAGGTTTCGTCGCGATGTTTTCCTTCACCGTTTAAGCAAGTGATACTTGATTGCTTAAAATACACATACCTAAACCTGAAAAGTTAAAGGTGCGTGGTGGTCGAGTGAATCGAGCATTGGGCTATCAGCCTATCACCCCTGTTCCTTTTTATGGTATTATAAATTTTGCAAGGAAAATAATTTAAAAGATTTCAAAAGCCGAATAATAATAATATCATATTGAATTTTTAAAACAGACGAGAGACATAGGTAAATTTTTATATGTATCAGAAGTGGGATGGTCTTTTTTATAATATGGCGTTAAGTGATAGAATATTAGCGACAGCCCTGTTTCAACATAATACTATGGTCTATGACAACTGAACCTGATGCTAGAACAATTCACGCACCAGAATTCCATAACTTGTTGTGTTGGTCGTAAATTATGTAAGCTCCTGTGGGTGGACTGGCGAACCTGACTGCACAGCCTACAGTTAACAGTAGGCTAAATGCATAGACCATGTGTCTTAATTCTTATGCTAATGTATACGACCGCAATACGCTCAAGAGCAAGACCCGCAAGCTCCGAATGAGGTAGGAACTGCGGCAAGATTAACTGAAAATGCGTGCAATGTATCTAATCCAAGAAATACCCATTAAGTATGATATTAGAGGTCAGCAATAAGGCTGAAATCTTTAGAGCGAACTTTTAATTGGCTCAGACTTAAGACACTGTAAGAACGAGATAGAGTTATGTCGTAGACATAAATCTCTCGTTGTAGCTGAAAGTCTGAGCAAAATAAAAGTAGGCTATATTATAGATCTCAGCCTAACTGACCCCAATTTTACGTGAACCTGATGCTGCTAGCGCCACTTGCATTTGTGCCTCGGATCTTGCGGCTATGCGCGAACTCCTAAAAATAGATACCTATATTTCGTTCAGTAGCGCGCCAGGCGGTTGAGGTTATGTCATGATATCGTTAATCTTGGATCAGGGTTGCACCAGTCAGTATTCATACCTCCATGATTAAGGTTAAAGGTAAAATTTTGTTTCAAAGTTAACAAACCCTAACTTGGGCAATGGGCAGCCCATTTTGCTTTTATGGACGACCAAAATTTAACAGTAACCGCATGTAACTTCATCCGACTCTCATGCAGATCCATAATAATCCATCCATTTGTCTGCTAGCTTTTCACAAATCAAAGTGGTTTGATTTATTTTAAACTAAATTTACGCAGATGAAGTCGCCTGCACATTTATAGGTAAGTGGTTAATGCTAAATAGCGAGGTGGAATTTCTAAATTTGACCTAGGCATTACATCAACTCAGACGTTCTAATATTAGGATTGTGCAATTTCAAACAAGGCACTAGTCATTGTTTCAGCCTAGAAGCATCTAAAACCTACAAGCATTAATTATTATTAATTTATGAAATCGGAACTTTATGAACAGAATGAACTATTAAGTGGTTAAATCTCACCTAAAATATCTATTTCTTTAAACACTTTATTTTTGTATTAAATATAAAATATTCTTTATTTTCAACGGCGAGCCCAAAAAAATAATAACAAATTAGGAATCAGAAAGCTAACTATAATAAAAATATTATTTGAAATCACTTTTCAGTATTCTTTAACTGAATATAACCTGCGATTCAACGCAAACTTTTGGTGGCTTCAATAAACGTCGACTACTTATGAAACGCTCAGTGCTTCATCTAATTAGTATAAGTAAGTACATATTGCAAACATTTAGATTTTATATTTCAGTATTCTGGAGTGTATAGACCTATTTAGGTACCTACTAAGTGTTCGCCAGCTGGGCTAAACCAATTAAGCAGATTTTGTTAATATTCTGCAGCATTACAATGTCTCCGCCTGTGAGGTGACACAAAGTAGGTAATGCGGTTATATTGTTGTATAATCTAGTTATCTGTTTAATTTTATAACAGGGTTCACCTTAGCTTATATTATTATTACCTACTTTAGATTCATTTTTAAAGACCACTACGATTAACGAATGGTAAATGATGAAGCAATCAAATATCACTTGCTTTAACGGTGAAGGAAAACATCGTGAGGAAACCTGCATGCCTGAGAGTTTTCCAAGTTCTCAAAGGTGTGTGAAGTCTGCCAATCCGCATTGGGCCAGCGTGGCAGACTATGGCCTAAACCCTTCTCAATCTGAGAGGAGACCCGTACTCGGTAGTGGGGCGGAAATGGGTTGATCACAAATGATGATGCAGTCCTAACAGACAATAACACAAACCTTTCTCAACCAAATATCATTTCCATACAATTATAAAAATAGTGGTGGAAAATAATCCCTAAAGTTGGTTAGAATTAGATTATTAGGCTGGCCACATATTATTATTAGAAATTGTCTGCGAACATTAAAAGCGTAATGCAAAATGCTGACTTTCTGCGGGGTTTAATACAAAATGTATGATCAGAGTGGCTTCCAGTGTACGCCAGAATTTTTTCTGGCAGGCAATTTCTGGTAACATTAGGCCATCTTTATCTACCTCTGCTTTACATTGGTTGCTGGGGAGAAAGAATTAATCATCTTCAAAACTTGTTCAAAATGCCAGAAAAAATGACAGTCTGGGAGGACTCGCGACAGAAGTAAAAAACATAAAACTATGAAGTAACAGTTTTCCTGGACTGTCAAATTAATTGAAGTGTCAAAAATTTGAATTTCATAAAGTAACCAAAGTAACTTAAAACCATTAATTAGTTTAGTTTTTACATCTATCTTGAGCAATATTTTAACATTTACATCTCGGTGGCGCGACCTTGAAGATTTTACTACCCCAAAAGCGCCTAAAGAAGTTTTCATTTAAAAAAAAATGAAAATGAATTTAGTCTGGGTCTTCCTGATAGGAAAATAGTTACATCTTCCCTATTATAATGTCCCTATGAAATTTCGCACTAGTGATATTTATTATCGTTGCCAAGAAATCAATGCCCTTTATGCAACACTGAAGCTGACATGTCTGAAAATCAGCTGTTTAATTTTAATTACAATTTTAAGTAAATTTACATTTAAATAAGACTACAATTATTGTAAAACAACTGTAATCAAAGTGTATTTTGTGATAAATCATAATTTCAATACCGATCTACTGCCAACCAGCACCAGTGAGACGGACTTGTGAGCGGTGTGACGTGATTCAATAACCTATA
The DNA here is from genome assembly GCF_905333055.1 of Maniola jurtina. Taxonomy (NCBI): domain Eukaryota; kingdom Metazoa; phylum Arthropoda; class Insecta; order Lepidoptera; family Nymphalidae; genus Maniola; species Maniola jurtina. Next base: position 11,771,458 of record NC_060030.1, read on the forward strand.
ACGGACTTTTACCGGGGGAGTATCTGTTATTATTTTATACAACTTATTCAGTAATCCAACACTCCCTACACGATAGGTATTCGTACATACTCGAGAATCTCGAGACACGTCCCTCCACACACTAAGGCAAAACTTGTTCTCACTTTGCTTGACTTACAGTGGAAGTGAAGTTGAAGAATGATCTGTACAGTCTGTACCTACTGCCTCAGACAAAACTAACATTCCACTGTACACATAATGATTACAGTACGACATAGTCCACCTGAGTTAGGTATAAATAGTTATTAGGCATAGTGTAAGTCTGACTAAATTTTCCTATGGCCTCTTTATTTGTGTTTGCATCAAGTACCTACTTATTACTTGTTTAGTTTATTTTATGATATAGGTAATAAACCTAGTCAACATACCAGGAAACTAATTTTAACTTTTCTTCCTAGTCTATTAACTTATCTCATTAGATTACTTTTATTATCTCGCTGTCTCTCATCCTCTCTCTGCTAGACTCCTAACACTTTCCATTTCCTTCACTTACATATATCTATTGGTGTGTTTCAGGTATATAGTACAAGATGGCTCCTATGTTCACTAGAAAAGCTGCCGCTCTTGAAGAACAACAGAAACTGAAAAATGCTTTACACGAAATAAAATCACTGAAACAATTAAATACCCAATTACTGAAGGAACAAGATGAAAGTGAAGCTGAGATGAGAATCATTATTGCTAGGAACTCACAGTTAAAGTCTGAACTTGCAAACCTGCACAACGCTCATACTCTGTTATCAGAGGAGCGCGACCAACTTCAGTTGGCAGTAGGGTTGTTCAATCAGTGCATACAAACTTATGAAGAGGCTTTGGGAAAGATATCTATGTTAGAGGATGAATTAAGCCAATCTCAACAGTTAATTTGTGACCTTCAGTCACAAATAGCAAGTTATGAAACACAAAAAACAAATAACTTGTATGATGAGCTGCTTGCTTCATCCTCAACAGCACCAGTGTTGACAATTGACCTGACCTGTGACAGCCCTTGTGCTGCTAATAATAAGCCACATTCAGAAACTATCCATTTAAATAGTCACAAAAAAATTAAAAAATACATTAAAATTGGTAAATTAATTAAAAAAACGAAAAAATTAATAAAATTTCAGAAATTATGTAATAAAAACATTAGGCTTAGAAAAGAACGTTCAGATTTATTAAATAAGCTCAATACATATTGTTCCTCACTGCAAGAGATGAGAGTTCAATATGAAACTGACGTTCGGAGTCTTAATGAGGAGATTCTAAAACTGGAAAACTCCTTGAAAACAGTTACTTCCCAGTACGAGCTGTCACAGAAACAGGTCGGTGAGCATATACTGGCCGCTGATGAGCTGTTAGCCTTAAGTAATTATAATATAGATCGTCTTGACTCCCTGATTCATAGATGTGAGTGCTCAAATAGGGTTCCGGACGAAATGCCAGTGGACAGTCAGTGTATAGGACAACAAAAAGGCTGTGAAAACAATGGTTCCTCGTTACATTGCCCTCAGCGGAAAACATTTGTTGTTTCAGATGGATTGGGAAAAGACTTTGGTCATTTAATAAGTAATAAATTACATCAAACAGTGATCAACATATGTAACCCAGGGGCACCATATGAATATATAATTGAAAATGTAAAAGGCTGCTGTTTAGATAAATATAGTACAGTTGTCTTGTTGATAGGTGACAGCATGCAAATAACAAAAAAACAAATTTTGAGAAGTTTTGCTTACCTATTGGACCTACAAAAAAATACGGGTTGTAAATTCATATTGTGCACTTTTCCTTACTCTTGCACTTTAACCCCAGCACAAAATAGGTATGTCTATAAACTCAACATGCTTATTAATAATTTAAGTTTTGGCCATAGGGATTATATTCACATAATAGACACGAATAATTTTATAAAAAAATTTTCACTGACAAAGGATACAATGTACTTGCCCCTTAGTTATAAGAAACAAATAGCTACCTTGGTAGCTTGTAATATACAAGACACAGCTATTTTTAGCATGAGTTCTTTTGAAAACGGTACATGTTGTACTAATAATATAGACCTAATTAGTAATACTACTAATTCCAGTTTTTTTACGTTGGATACAAACTATTATAATAGTTTGGATACAAATAGTTGCATGGACACTACTGTAAACAGTAATAAGATTTTAAACTAAGTAGTGCGACAACAGATAAGCTATGTAAAATCAATCTTGTACACCAAAATATTCAGGGCTTATCTGGCAAAGAACATGAGATAGAACTATTTATTAAAAAATTTGATATTGACATCTTATGCCTCACTGAGCATTGGCTCAATAGTTATCAATTAATAGTAAATTTAAAACATTATCAATTGTCAAGTGCGTTCTCTAGAAAGAAAGCTATACGCGGAGGGTCTTTAATATTAACCCGCAACAATATCAATTATAAAGAACGGAAAGACATTGTTAATCTTTCATTGGAACGCACTATTGAGCTGTCCTGTGTTGAGCTGGAGCGCTATATTGTCGTCTGCGTGTACCGACCCCCCTCAGGTGACTTTGTTCTGTTTGAGGACGTTATGGAAGAGGCCTTGAGGCGGATATGTAGGTCATCAAAAAAGATATTAGTTTGTGGAGACTTCAATATTGATATTTTGCTTCACACTTCTTTTACTGACAGATTACTCAATTTATTTAAAAGCTTTAATTTACAGAAAATTTTCAATGAACCAACACGGATAACTGCAAATTCAGCCACTTGTATAGATAACATTTTCTGTGACTGTAAGATTGTCGCAAAATCGATCATGACGAATCTAAGATCCGATCACTGTGGACAAATGATATCTGTTCCCAGTGATAATCAAGACATAACAAAGTTAATAAAGTATAGGCCAGTAACCACCAAAAAGGTAAAGCAGTTCAAACTAAAGGTTTTAACTGCTTTACCTAAACTTGACTTTACTCAGGGTGGTCCGGATGAACACTATAATGCTTTTTTTGATCTCATAAACTCTCAGTTTAATTCTACCTTTAAAATTGTAGAAAAAAAACTGTTTAAAAATCTTAAATTTAGTGACTGGGCTACTGTTGGCATCTATAAAAGTAGAAATAAGTTGTTCGACTTGTATGCAGAAAAACAATATAACTACACTCCCACATTTGTTGAATATGTAAAAAATTATTCAAAATTATTCAAAAAGGTTTGCATACAAGCAAAGTCACTCTGCATAAAGCAAAAAATTATTAATTCTGATAATAAAATTAAAGCAGCTTGGGATATCATCACGGATGAAACTGGGAAACAAAAAGTGCATAACAATAAATTGGAGCTAAAAATTAATAACCGTATTATTGACTCCAATATTGAAATTGCAAATACATTTGAGAATTTTTTCCAGAACATTCCAGTCATCACTACTAGTTCCCTTAGCTCTTCACCAACAGAAGCCTATGATCTTCTCAGGGCCAATGTCACTGAATGCGGTGTGTTGTTTAGGTTTGAATACGTTACTCCATATGACATTGTTAAAGTGTTCAAATCTTTACAAAGCAAAAAAACCGGAGATCTGTGGGGAATATCAGTAAAAATAATTAACAATATTATTGATATTATTGCGCCATATCTAGCCTTAATTTTTAATGAGTCTGTGGATACAGGCGCTTTTCCAGATCTCATGAAATGTAGTAAATTGATACCTCTTTTTAAATCGGGTAGCAAAAGTGACCCAAACAATTACAGGCCAATTTCAATTTTGCCAACACTGAGCAAGATATTTGAGAAAATCATGCTCAACCAACTGCTTCAGCATTTCAATTTAAATAAGCTACTCCATTCTGAACAGTATGGCTTCACTAAAGGTCGATCAACAACCGACGCGGCCGCAATGCTGTTAAAGCATATATTCAATGCGTGGGAGGGGTCACAGAATGCCATTGGTATTTTCTGTGATTTATCCAAGGCATTTGATTGCGTTGAGCACGAGACTCTTTTAGTTAAATTGAGCCACTATGGAATCAAAGACACTGCGCTTGGTCTCATTGCGTCCTATCTTAGTGATCGTATTCAAACAGTATGTGTGAATGATGTGAAGTCATCCGGATCAGCCTCACTAATGGGTGTTCCTCAAGGCTCTATTCTAGGTCCTTTCATGTTCTTAGTATACATAAACGATTTACCATATGTAGTCCAAAATATTTGCGATATCGTACTATTTGCTGACGATACGTCTTTGATTTTTAAAGTCGATAGAAATAAGGACAATTTTGACGATATAAATGGTGCCATATCTCAGGTAACTCACTGGTTTACTGTAAATAATCTACTTTTAAATGCAAAAAAAACTAAGTGTATTGAATTCGCACTGCCCAATACCAAGAACACAAGTAACATTAATTTAATGATAAATAATGATATTTTGAAAATAGAAGAGACTACTACATTTTTGGGGATAACCTTAGATGCGAAGCTGCAATGGGGCACCCATATATCAACTCTTGCTGGCAAACTAAGCTCTGCTGCTTACGCGGTTAGAAAGATTCGACAATTAACTGACGTGGAGACCGCAAAGATAGTATATTTTGCTTATTTTCATAGTATTATGTCTTATGGAATCTTAATATGGGGTAGAGCGGCAGATATTGGGAGAATTTTTGTATTACAGAAAAGGGCAATACGCGCAATTTATAACTTAAAACCACGCGATTCACTTCGAGAAAAATTTAAGGAAATAGGTATCCTTACCGTAGCCTCTCAATATATTTACAACAACATAATTTTTGTAAGACAAAATATTCTTAGTTACAAGAGGGTTGGCGATCTACACAACAGGCTGACTAGACACCGTAACAGGCTTGCGACTCCTACGCTCCGTCTCAGGAAGGTCCAAAAGTCATTTGTGGGAATGGGTATAATCTTCTATAACAAAATTCCTCAGTCAATTTTGGACTTGCCTTTACACAGGTTCAAAAAATCTATTAAAAATATGCTCCTGAGAAAAGCATATTATACTATCGAAGATTATGTAAATGATAAAAAAGCGTGGATTTGAACTTCGATTCGCTCCAGCAATGCGCAGGACTTCAATTGCTTTTATACATGGCATAATATTGTATATCAAATCTTTGAAAAGAGCAACCGCCGAGTTTCTTGCTGGTTCTTCTCGGTAGGAAAGGCATTCCGAACCAGTGGTAGATGCTTTTGACGATTCGAAAGAACTTGTAAAAGTCTAATTGAATAAAAACATTTTGAATTGAATTGAATTGAATATGCCTTTCACTTACTTCTTCAAGTATAACCCGTTTGTTGCACATGTCTATCAATAATGCACATACGCTCGTAACCCGTGATAGTGAAAACTTGTTTCAGTACCTAGGCTTGCGTGCGTAAAAGGGTGTGGAACTATTAGAAATGTCTACAAAAAAGTTGCAATATTATTGTTCTTGATTTTTATCTGATCTACGAGAATATGAAACTAAGTAATATATTATAATATCTAGTCTGATGAATATAAGCGCTTTAATAACGTTAATGATCCAACTAAAAACGTGAAGTTTATTCTCATTATGTTTGTCATATAATTGTGTGAAGCCAAATTTCATAGGAGGGGCAAATAGCTGAATGGAATCTTTAATACATTTCAGTAAAGTTTTAGGCTAGTTCGCTGCTTGGAACTAAGTTTAAATTTTAATTCAGTGATCAAAATCATGAACTGTGGAATCAATTTCAATACAGTTTTAGGCCGTTTTGCTTGAAAATGAATTCAGATTTGTAATCAGTGGGCCAAATACACCCGGATTAAAGAAAAAAGTATTTTGATCAGAAGTGTAACTGTGCCGTTTTGTTCACCAACTCCTAATGTCATCGCGTTAGTATTACAATAATGGGTCACAATCACAAAGGTTTATTAAAATCTAATCTGCTTTAAGTTTAAACTCAGTCGTTGGATAATCGTCATACTAATTAGATCTTTTGGATTTCGTCTGCTAATTTTTGATTTCAATTGTGAGCCAATGCATTGTTGTGCTATTGAATATTCTATTTGTTTTTAATTAAATATCTAGAAAATGTTCGTTTACTTTAATTTAAAACACGTTGCTCAAAAGTTGATTCGTTGAATTGATTATTTGATTGTTTCACTTGATACCAAGCTCTATTTAAGTGTACTTGTACTTCGACAAAAACCAGTTCTGTAATTGAAACTACTTGAACTAGGTTTGCATCTTGTGGTTGTATTAGGTGCCCTGTACAGTTCGATACAGTTCGTACAATTTACATGTTCAGGTAACGGCCATTGACTAGTAAAATTTGTCTTGCTGTTTTACTGTCTTATATACCAAAACTCTACCTATAGGTAATTTGGTGCAATATTAAGGTACAAGAGACTTTATTATGTTATTTAAATACATTTCGTTCATATTAATTTTGATGACAGTGTTATTACGTACACGGTTTCAGGGTTAAATAATTTTTGAATTGATTTTTGTTGGTAGTGTTCGTGCCCACTATAATCACCCGACATCGCCATTCCGTAACAAATCCGTAATAAAATGGTTTTAATGCCTGAGAAGACATAATAATTTTCTAATTCGTCTGGTATCCTGGTGGTCCTGGGTATCTTTTAATGTTTGTATACAAAATAAATACAAAATATGTTATAAATAACAAAACACTTAGATAAAAAAAAATTAACAAAACAAATCAACGACGAAATATCACAATAATTGAATATTTTACTGTTTACATACTAAAATAAATACAATGATAATCTGGAAAAACACTTATCACATCACGCCAAGTAAGTAGATACGAAGTTAAGGTAGGATTAACAACAGCTGTTTTTCTGCTATAAAATGATGCTAAATGCAACAGAGAAAAGAAATTCTAAATTAAAATCATGATACACTATTTCTTCTTATCATCGTATTATTGATCTGATGAAAGCTTAAGTAAATAAATATGTATACCTACTCTTCTAACAGCGAGAGTCTTGTTTCATATTTCAACTTCTACACCTCGCAGGGTAATTGATACTAGGTTTGCCACTTACGGCTAACAACCGCTGTATATCTTGTCTGGTTGGATACGGTTCATGCAATTTACATGGCTTTGCGTCCAACTATAACGGAAGTGGGGTGTAATAAAATTGTTTTGCTGCTTTATCTTCAACCTATTCATGTTTCTGATTATTCGCATCGTAATAAATTATTAGTAATGGAAATTATATATCCCCTACCATAATTGGCATTAATTAGTTTACTTTTTATTTAATTGAGCTTGAAATATGATTACTGCATTGCTGCGTGTGGGTTCACTATAAGGGTGGAAAATCTTGTACGGAGCACAATCAAATTAGTTTGTTTGGTCAAAGTAGCAATGGGCGGGGCACATGACCCATAACGTTCGAGGAACCGAATAGACGTTGGAGTCCGAAGCTCCTGCATTGGCGGCCTAGCATCGGAAAGCGTAGTGTTGGTACTTGGTAGGTAGACCCCCCCCACTATATGAACTGACGATTTCAAATGAGTCACAGGGAGTTCTTTAGTAGTGAAGTCCAGCATTGAATCGGGTGGTTTTTCGATACTATGTACTGTAACAAAAAAAATCAATAGTCACACTAATATTATTAAGGCGAAAGATTGTATGTGTGTGTGTGTGTGTGTATGTTTGTTACTCCTTCACGCAAAAACTACTGAACGGATTTGGCTGAAATTCAGAATGGAGATAGATAATATCCTGGATTAGCACATAGGCTACTTTTTATCCCGGAAAATCAAAGAGTTCCCACGGGATTTCGAAAAACCTAAATCCACGCGGACGAAGTCGCGGGCATCGGCTAGTAGGAGATAATTTTAAATTGCAATAATTACTGTAGATTATAATATGTGCTCGATCGGACAGTACTTGACTTTCCATGTCCCAGAGATGTTTTGAACAAAAAAAATGCTGGGGATTAAAAGCCGTTATTCTTCACAAAGAATCTCAGTATAACCTTGAATGATAGGTCAAGTATTCTCTCGTAACTGAGTTAAGGGCACTCGATATTCGCGACGGGGTTAATAAAAGAATGGTGAATTTAGACAAGAATAAAAAGAGCTGTTAAGGGAAGACATGAGCTCTCTTTTACTCGTCTATGGTGGAGAATAATTTTATTATATGGGAGAGACAACTATTAGCGAGTTGCAACTAGATATCTGTGAAAATATTTTAATAAAAACGCGTGAAATCTAAACTGACTGACCATAATATAGAACTCAAACAATTGAACGTTTTGGATTTAGGTAGTGCTAAGGTTGTTCAGTTGACATGGAAGGAATTTAAGATAATCCTATGGGATGAAGAAATAACAGAAAATTGATACAGCTACTAACTAACTTTGATCCAACTATAACATAATAATCTATATTCTACATCCATACTAATATTATAAATGCGAATGTGTGCCCGTCTGTCTGTTACATTTTCGTGGCCCATGCGCTTAACTGAAACTTTTGAACTTTCCACGAAATTTGGTATAGAAAATTTTGATTTCAGAAAATCAAAGCTTTCCCACGGGATGTTCAAAAACCTGAATCCACGCAGAGAAATTCGCAGAAATTGTCTGGTATTATAACAATTAATAATATTACAAATACTGCTATTAATAAATAATATAACACTGAATGAAACAGTTATTTACAGGCTCTACAGGGTAGTTGAGCTAAATCTAATGCAAAGTTAGGCCATTATGGTCACTATCCTTCACTATCATTTTATGGTAATAAATAAACTAAAGCCAAGACGTAAAACCATTACCTATATTTTCTTGACACGGTGTTGACGTCAGATGATAATGACTCAGAACAGAAAAAACCCCAATTTATACAATTTTGTTTACTAGTATGTATATACAAGCACTTTAAAATTGTGTTCCTATTTATTATCATTGAAAAGTATTTTAATGCCGTCTTATGATTGAGTGTAAAAATGTTATCAGTAAGGAGCTTTAGCCACCGCAAGAAGATTAAGTAGGTAATCAGGATAATCTAACGGATTTTGGGTGGCAGAGACTGGGTCCAATTTAGGTCGATAAGTCATTAAATACTGTTACTAATTAAATCAGTATAGATAGTAATATTATATCTACTACCCATAGCAAATGACAGATAATAATTATTTATTTATCGAGCCATTAGCGTTTTATTTTATTACGATGCGCGGAGAGATCAAAGCTATAAAGAGAATATTTATTTTATTAACAGGGCTCTCTCCATCACTCGCTTCATATAATCGTAGTTCCAATTTCATTTGAATATTAAGCAACCAAATTCCATGAAATTTTGCAGACATATTCTAGAAACTAATATCTGTGTCTGTGGTGTTTTAGATTTTTCTAAAAATATGTAGTTTTAAAATTACTGGGGCTCAAAGATTTGTATGTAAATTTTTAAGACCGCGTTACTTTGAAACCGAATATTTTAACAGAAATCTGGAAAACCACAGACATAGATATTAGTTTCTAGAATATGTCTGCAAAATTTCATGGACTTTGGTTGCTTAATATTCAAATGAAATTGGAACTACGTTTGTATGAAACGAGTGACGGAGAGACCCATCTTAACGTGTTTACAGTAGAGCGAATGCTGTATTAGGGGCGAAAGAATTTATCATGTGCTTTTACTGCTGTACAGACTGCCAAAGGAAAGTAATGACTTTACTCTGCCTAACTTTAAAGATGAAAATACAGTAACATGCCAAAAACTAGCTGATGCACACTGTACTACATAATTTGATTAAATGAATGGGGAAGAAGGCGTTGATGTATGAGTATATCTCTTTCTAAAAGTAAGTGTTGATTATATTTAACCCCCGACCCAAAAAGAGGGGTGTTATAAGATTGACGTGTGTATCTGTGTACCTGTCTGTGGCATCGTAGCTCCTAAACTAATGAACCGATTTTAATTAAGTTTTTTGTTTGAAAGGTGGCTTGATCGAGAGTGTTCTTGGCTATAATCCAAGAAAATCGGTTCAGCTGTTTGAAAGTTATCAGCTCTTTTCTAGTTACTGTAACCTTCACTTGTCGGAGGTGTTATAAATTTTTAATTTACACTTGTTGTATAAATATTTCGTTATGCGTGTAGCGTTTGACAAAATCATGCACAATGCGGGAAGTAAAGAAAATGTTTTTTTGGTAAACATAGGAAAAAGTGCGAGTATTTTTAACCCCCGACCCAAAAAGAGGGGTGTTATAAGTTTGACGTGTGTATCTGTGTATCTGTGTGTCTGTGTATCTGTGTATCTGTGTATCTGTGTGTCTGTGTATCTGTGTATCTGTATATCTGTCTGTGGCATCGTAGCGCCTAAACGAATGAACCGATTTTAATTTCCTTTTTTTTGTTTGAAAGGTGGCTTGATCGAGAGTGTTCTTGGCTATAATCCAAGAAAATCGGTTCAACCGTTTGAAAGTTATCAGCTTTTTTCTAATTACTGTAACCTTCACTTGTCGTGGGTGTTATAAATTTTTAATTTACACTTTTTGTATAAATATTTTGTTATGCGTGTAGCGTTTTACAAAATCGTGCACAATGCGGAAAGTAAAGAAAATGCTTTTTTTGCAAATACTGGAAAAATTACGAGTATTTTTAAAGTCTAGAGTCCGACCAATCTCCTATGTGCCTTTCTCAAGCTACTCGATATTGACGAAGTGCATTGCGCTGGGCTGGCACTACAAAAAGCCACCAAACAAGAGAAAAAGAACAAGTCACTAGTTTTATTGTAGAGTGAATTACACTCAGTTATCGTGCAAATTGTAATCTAAAACCGCACAATTGTCTGGACAAAATTGTGTAAAGGAAACGGCATCCTCTCGGAAGTCAGTGTAATTTTGACCGCGGTTGAAGGTCGAACATCACACACGTAACTGTAGCTCAAGTGTAACACACCAAAATCGTCCATTTCCCTTTACTAGTGCCCGTGTGATAAAGACAAATGAAATGCGAAACAAAGCAATCTTGTGACCTCCGACTCAAAAAGAGGGGTGTTATAAATTTGACGTATGTATCTGTGTATCTGTCTGTGGCATCGTAGTTCCTAAATTAATGAGCCGATTTTAATTTAGTTTTTTTTTGTTTGAGAGTTGGCTTGATCGAGAATGTTCTTAGCTATAATCCAAGAAAATCGGTTCAGCCGTTTAAATGTTATCAGATCTTTTCTAGTTACTGTAAACTGTCGGGGATGTTATAAATTTTTAATTTACACTTATGTCAGTAATTGTCTGTTTGTATTTTCGATTAAAAACTGTGAATTTAGATGTATGCTCATTTTATTTTGTCGAGCATTACTTTTTCAGTTCTACACATTCTTAATTAGTTTACTCGGCCAAGGTTTTTAAGTAGGTGATGATTAAGTACCTACCTATATAAGAATAAATAACGTTCATTACAAAACACATTAGATGATTTTTATACGTTTATATTCTTTTGTCTCATTTCCTTTTTTTTAATTTTATTAATATGTATTATGTTTTTTAGTGTCTCTCTATATTCCTCGATGCCACTTTTAGTTTCTTTATCTGAGTTTTTTATATGTTATGAGATATGTTAGCGTAGGTATGTTTTAGTTTTTAGCATGATTTTATACTATTAAAATACGTATATCTTTAACAGTCCAGTATTGCTTATTTCTGTTCTTCTTGCAAATAATATGTGATAGTTTGACCAAGTAGGTATATTTCTCAAATTCTCTAAGCTATAGTTTTCTATGAAAATATGAAAATATTTAAGTATCATTTAAACTAATTTTAGATTCATTGATACCCTATTCAATTACTTTACCTGATGTAATCATGAAAGAGATTGTACTTAAATGGTTGATTACAAAAAAGTTGCATCAATCATCGTTATCATCTCAATTATTGTTAAGATTCGCTGAATTTATGGTATTCTTTCTTCTGGGACAATGGATTTTGACCAATAGCGAAAGTGTTTTAGCCAATCAGAGGTGATTGCGAACATTACACGGTATCTGACCTTTTACCGTAACCACCACATTTTGTGCGGCTACTACGGCTATAATTGTTTAAAAAAAACCCGTCTAATACTGTCGAACCCATATGTTTACGCATACTCAATTAGTGAAGTAGGCCATGTTCGACGCTAACAAAGTATCTTATAGATTAGCCCTTTCCAGCCGTTTCCATTATCTTGCAAAAGCGGCAATTGTCTTCGTTATCGCGCGACGACACGCTGCTCAAGCACTTATTGTGTCCACGATTACTCAGGTTACGTTAACTTTCCTCCGGTGGCATCCATTAGTAGTAATTAGTCCAGGCTGAGTTATTTTAACAACGTTTACGCAGGTATTTACTACGTTAAACAGCTTATCCATACTAATATTATAAATGCGAAAGTGTGTCTGTCTGTCTGTCGCGGGCATCCTCTAGTAGGTAATATTATGGGCTATATTGCAGATAACGGGTATTATGCCACGGTTAATTTTTGTGGTTTTAACTGCCTATAATATTTCGACTCAGTTGCATGACTCATGAGTCGTGATCAAGACAGGACTTCAGTGCTGCGAGAGATGAAGTTCGAACTGTCATTGGCAGTACCGATCTATATCCGCTTTCTTGTTCTTTTAGATGGAACTTCACTTGTCCGGCTAAACACACTCATAACGTCATTATTAACTTTAGATGTCATACGATGCTTATTTTTTATATATATTTATTTATTTTTTTATATTTTTAATTTTAGTTTGCATAATTCTACCACTTGATTCCACATATTTGCTACTTACATATTTGCTAACCATGATTGAAATTCTGGTGATTGCAAATTTCAATCGCTTCGCGCACTAGCCTTGGTATTATGGTGATGGTCTATGGAACGAACTCGGGGGACCATATAAAATCAAAATTATAAGGTTATGGTCTAGCCTGCGATTACAAAGTACAAAAATCATGTTCATTGTCGCAAGCGCTTCCGTATCCTTCCAAATTGTACCTACTTGAAGATTTGCTGAAATTACTTGAAGCTAAGAAAATCTAAAGATCCAGAGTTATTTAACTAAGTTTTACGACACGGGATCTATTCAGGTATCTTTGTATGAAACTGAAAGAAATCATGATATTGCTTTCAATGTAATAGGTGTACCTACATAGTCCACATATTAAAAAACTCAGCAAATAAATAACCCGCCTTTTTTTTAAAAGTAGGTTTCCAAATCAGGTTGATTCGTCATTTTACTTGAATGTCGTGCGCACTTCGTAATATTATGTTCTTTCAAGCCTAGGTACAAATGTAGGCTCGAAATGTAATTACCTAAATATATTTCAGTTCAGATAACGGTAGGTAGCTCAAAAGATAAGATTTCATTACAGATAGACGAACATACAGATGCTAATTATAAGCTTGTAAAAGATTTCTTTTGTGTGACTCTATAAAGGCTATGTATGCAAAACTGTAATGATTATGATGATCGAACAAATTGCGCCGAGAAAGTGGAACATGAAAACAAACAAACAGCTCATAATTTTAATGGATATTGTAACGGTTGTCTTTATGCTTTATAGACAAAGATTATTTCTTTCTGCAGCTTAAAACCTAATCATTAACTTTTGAATAATATTTTTTTTTGTTTTTTTTTTTAATTTGAATAATTATCATCATCATCATGATTAGCACATTACCAGCACACTACTAAGGACGGGTCTCCTCCTCCGGTAATCTCTGAAACTACTGAACCGATTTTGAAAATTCTTTCACCAGTAGAAAGCTACATTATACCTAAGTGACAAATCTAGGCTATATTTCATTATGAAAAAAACTGTAGGAAGCTACTAGTGCGAAGCCGGAGCGGGTTGCTAGAAGGTTATAAAGTGATTTTAGAATAGAAAACAAGGTCCGTATTCTTATAAAACTTTAGACAGTACCTATAGTACCTACAGACTTGGTGTACTAAATAAATAAGATTTAAAAATATATCTACTTGCCTAATTATCATCAAAGAATTCATATAAAATATAAATTCTATTATCATTTAAATATTACAAATGAAGAAACTAAGAAACTCAAGAACACGCTTTGGGCAAGCCCGTTAAGAGGGCTCTCTCCGTCACTCGTTTCATACAATCGTAGTTCCAATTTCATTTGAATACTAAGCAACCAAAGTCCATGAAATTTTGCAGACATATTCTAAAAACTAATATCTATGTCTGTGGTTTTCCAGATTTCTGTTAAAATATTCGGTTTCAAAGTTACGCGGTCTTTAAAATTTACATACAAATCTTTGAGCCCCTGTAATTTTAAAACTACATATTTTTAGAAAAATCTAAAACACCACAGACACAGATATTAGTTTCTAGAATATGTCTGCAAAATTTCATGGACTTTGGTTGCTTAATATTCAAATGAAATTGGAACTACGATTGTATGAAACGAGTGGAAACGAGTGACGGAGAGAGCCCTGTTAAAAAAACTACATGACATAATTTACAAGCAGGTTTGCTTGGAGTTGAGTAGGTACCTACATAAATTGTTAATTGAAAACATCGCTCAATTTCCACTTTAAAAGCTGACAAGGTGAAATTCGACCGTAACTTTAGGTCGGTGAAATTGGAGCAAATCATTGCTTGTGAGGACTTTACTTCATTCCTAGAACTGAAATTGAAATATACATTTTTCTGATTTAGTTTGTTTAAAATTAAATATCTAGTAAAGTTCGATTGGTTACTTTCATTATTTATTTATTATCTAAACTCTCGATGATCATTCTTATTGCTGTGTTGATAGTAATTTTAATTTAAAAATCCCCACTACCTTGTATGGAATATTCTAAATCTTAAAGTACCTATGATATGATTACGTTATTTAGGTATTAAAAATTCAAATCGGCAACAGAGGTCTACTGTCTAAATATCTAACATAAACAGCTACAATAGGTATGTCCATTATCACGTTCGTGATAGTGAGTATGTACCTACATAGATACAATCAAAAATAGTAACCCTAACATGTTTTTGTTTAGATAAGAGAATAAGAATAGCTGTAATGATGAAAATAACAATATCTGTAACTGAACCCGCAAAATGACTAAAAATAAACGAGCGAGGCGAGATAATTAAAAAGCAATGATACAAGAACGAATATAAAAGAAAAGAATATAAAACTCACGCAAAACGTAATAACTGAGAGCGAGCTGAGAAAAAAGGGGGGAATAGGAATGGAAATGGTTCGATTGTCGTATGATTCTAAACCACTGTGTTTTCTTTAGTATTTCAGCTACTAACACAGTGCAATCTTAGGTCCTACACATTTTGGGGCCACAATTCACAACACAAAACAATATTCTGAGGCAGCAGCTGGTTAACATAGTTTAACTTAAAACCCAAACCAGATCAAGTTACTTTCATTTCTCATGGTGCGATTTGCTGAATATAATTGTATGATGTAAATATTGAGGTCTGAAGCAGTGATTTTTATAAGCTCTTCTTTTCTTTTTTTTTTTAATTCCCAAATCGATGACAGAAGATACTTACAAAACTATCTCAAGCATTTGTGAGTTCCAATACAGATTAAAATACTTCAACACGCAAACCAGTCTGCTCATTAACACATCCTGCGCATTTACGCTTTTTGTCAGGCGAAAAGAATGTCAAACATTTGGGGTCCTTCTGGCGGGACGAGTCTGAAGTTTTGGAACTAACACAGCAACTTGTGGCCATAGAAGTACAGATTGTGTCTACTGTTTAGCTAGTCGAAATGCAATGGTTTGTGCAGTTCGAGACCCAGTCGTATCGCAACGGGTAGCGTCAGCGTGTCAAGTCGGCGGTCGGCGGTCGGCAGTCCGCAACGAACCACGAAGTAGAGAGCGCGCCACGTGCAGCAGCCGCACCGACGTGGCGTGATGTCCACAGAATAAAAAAGCCGGCCGTGCACCAATTGAAAAGTGACAGTGCGTCAGTGAGAAGAATTATTTGTGCTCGGGATTTTATTCAGGACTCATAACTTCATATCGACCCAACGACTTCGCCTCCATTTTCATTAATATTTTTTTTATTTGCACAACATTTTTAGGTGAGTTTTTCATATTTTTCTTTTAAATAAGTATACCTACTACGTTTAAATTAAAAATTAAGTGTTTATGGATCTTTGAATATAGGAATACTGATTTTTTAATGGGTGCAATGAATTATGTTGCTGTTAAAAGAAATAAATAGGAATATTTTTGAATAATTTAATGAGTAAAATAATGAGTCAAAGTTAACTACCGATTCGACGAAGAACGAGTTTTCAAGGTTCACAATAATTTTATATTTGAGTTAGAGGCAGGTATCTTTTTAAATAGGAAGGTAGGTAGATGCTTCATAATTACTTTAAAACTTTTTGCTAGTTCAACGTAATTTGAAACGATCGTATAACTTATTTTCCTCAATAAAGTTATTTTACGAGTTTTCTTCCATAGCTGAATAATGTGCATGTCAAATTATATTTTATTATACTTACGTACATACCCATATTATATTCTGTAAAATAAACGTATTGTTCCTATTGATATTGATTTTTGATAAAACTCATTCGAGTCGAATGCCAAATTATCGATAAAAATCGAGCAATCAATGTAAAACTAGGTCAATATAAGGTACCAAGTAGATAAATCAAAAAATATAAGTAAATATAAAATAGATACCTATATTACATAAGCATAATATCTATGTTTTAAATTATGTAAGAAATCCATTAATTAAAATTATTGAATTAAATAATCGATCAATACGGATGAAAAATTAATTAATACTTTATTGATAACACTAGTGATTTGTCTACATTAAGATATTAAATTATGTACTTACATAGCTACCTTTCTATAACTATAGGTATAAGTACATAATTATGTTTAAATATATACGTTACGATGTGAGTAATAATACCTACCACAGTTTAAAGGTATGTATCTTTCAATTGTGATAGGACCCTCTATATATTTACCCTTCTACTACATATACAAATATATCTATGTGATTCTATATAACAATATTTCATTATAATATTATGAACAAGACAATTAAATGCTACTAAAATTTATAGAATCCAAATCCAAGAAGCATTGCCAAATATTTAATCGACACAGTTTACATTTAACTTGCTCATTTTTCTCCACTGTGGATTTTGTTTAATAGGTTATAAAGCTTTCTACAAAGGTTTTCCAAAATGCCCATAGGTAAGGTAAAATCAAAATATTATACCTATAATTTATTTTAGTTTGATAACGAAGTATAATTTAAGTCACTTATGTTATTTGTTTGTTGAATTTTTTACAGATGATAATAATTAGTATCAACGTGATTAAATAAATATGTACTTATACCTGTATCTACAATAGGTAGGTATCAAGATAAGATGTAGTCAAACAGTTAGTAAGTTGGTACGAACTACGAATGGATGTAGGTACATATACGCAGGTATTACTCCGAAACAATATAATTTTACTCGTTAATTACTTAACTATTTCATTTGGATAATTAAATACGAGCAGTTAAGTACTCAAACTATTTTTACATATTAGTAATGAAATAGGTAAGTACCTAGGTATAACTAGGTACTACGTGCTAATTAAATAGGTATCAGAATTAGTTTTTTATTTTAAGGGCTGCGAGTTTTACTAATTTAAGGTTCTTTGTAAAAAAAGGTCAAAAGAAGAATAATAGGATTTCCTATAATTTCGTCTAGTCCGTTCGTCCATTTGTACGTCTCACGAGATCATTGCAATGAATTAAAAATGTTTGCTATCCGTTCATGTTTCTGATCACTTTTATAAGTACCTACTTTCATTTTCAGTTGAATTAAATTTTACTTAAAACTTTACCGTAGCGAAAGGTCTATAGTAATATGCCACTTATTTTAAAGTTTTATTTCTTGTTCCAAGGCTAGACTTGCGAGGCATTGGCCGTTGCGAGACTGCTTGGAGTCTGCAGCTTGCAATCATTACGGTAATAATAGTGCCGATTAGAGCACGTTTCGATTAACCCTTCGGTTGCGAACGTAAAACTTCAATGGAACATTATTATTTTTAAACTAAAACTAAATTTTTTTTTTGCATCGTTTTCAAATATTTTGTTTATATTATTTTAGTTACACTGAATAATTTTCAATGGTAAATATAAATATAATGATATATCAATAAAGTAATAGAAGTCATTGAGTTAATTCAACATGATACTGGTGAAGTACGTTAGTTAACGCCAACGATATAATAAAAAGAAAAAGTTTAGACTTTAGAGTTTACGAGTTATATCTAAAAAAATATTTTCAGTGGAGGTACATTGTCTATAAAATATAATTAAATACTTTTGAATAGTTACTTAATGTAAGATTTTACGTTAGAAGTAAATATTGTAAAGATTTTATGCATCGAGGATGAGAAATGAGATTTGACATATTTATCGAAACAAAAAACTGAACTTCATTTGAAACTTCAACAATAGACTACAAGTTTAATAAGTACATATCTAATTACAATATACATTGTTTGAAATTTACGTCTCAAAAGTGAAATCTTCTTTTTTAATGAAACCTTTTTACTAGATACTAATCAGTGAATTTACTTTCATTTAATAAATAGATAGGCAAATATAAAGAAATCTCCATAGAATTATCACTTGGTAACGGTGACTTTAAATAAATTATCCGATTTGACTTTGTCGTGACTCGTGAGCTAGGATCACGCCACCTCTTGCCAACAAGTGATCTCTGCACATTGTTCGTTACTTGGTTTTGTGTAATTTGCCACAGTCGTGACAACCATATTTGTGCATAGTACCTACTTGTTAAATTAGAAATGATAATCGTCGCAAATATCTTAAACATCTTTGGTACAGTCATTTCGAAATTACGAAGAAGAAAGTCATGGTGCTTGAATTTTATATCAAACAATTCAAACTCGGTAATAACATAGGCAGGTATTTTACATGTTAGTAAAATCATATTCAAATTCAAAATATTTTTATCCAATTAGACTTTTACAAGTTCGTTTAAATCGTCAAGAGCATCTACCACTTTTAATAATGTTCATTAATCATTAAAATTTGCAGTAGTTTAAACTTAAAACGCATTCGTTGCCTCTGTAATGAAAATTAGGTAAAAAAAGTTAAATAATTATCACTATCACACTTTTAAATTGGAAATCATGAGGTGATAAAGTGTGGTAACTGGTAAGTAGGCAAAGGTGTAAATGGCATGGATGCTCTTTTACCTAACTATAAACATAAATTTTAAATAGGTTATTTGTTTTTAGCTATTAGTAAACTTACTTTATCTTTCGTAATTATTATTGCAACTTTGTGTAAATTTACAGTAAGTAATATCATTTTTTTATATTTGTAAAGTATAAAAAAGCACGAACACTGATAAACGGCTATTGGCACCATTGGTACAGAAAAACTGAATGATGATAATAATAATTGTTGCTATTACAGTAATTTCCTTATCATTTCATATTATAATAATTTATTATATATTTTAACTGATTCCAAAAATGAACTAGGTTATTTTTGAATAACTTTAAGTATATTAACTAATTTTAACCAAGAAACAGTTACCTACAGGAACAAACAAATCATCGGTTATTATAACCAACAGATTAGGTATAGAATAGATGAATAGACCAAGAAAAAATCACAAGGACCAATTTGAAAATATTTTCGTTACATAGAACACTTTGTAATTATTATGAATAGGTAATAGACATGTACGTAAAGTAGACTATCTAGGCCATGTTGGATTCGATTCTTAAAGAATACCTGCGGACATAAGCTAATTACAGGGTACCGTTTTTCTAATTGAGTACGAATGGTTTTGGACTTAGGTTATTTATCAAGTTCTAGATAGCGAGTCCCAACATTCAAGTATTCGCTTGTACGATGATTGATGGTAATAAATCAACGCGATAAGATTGATAAATTAGATATTTTAATGTGCTCTAACCGTTAATATTTTAAAATAAAGAATATTTAAATATCAAATACAAAGAAATTGTATAGTGAGATAATTCAACAGTTTTAGGTAGTGAATGCAGAAAATATGTCTAGGACTTTATTTTCGTTTTGGATATCGTAGAGAAATCTTTGATCACAGTTATTTACCGTATTTCTACTAATGGATATTAACGGAACTTCTGGTTCCAAACAGCTTAGGTTACGGAAAATGTTGCTATTTATTTTGCATATGAAGTAGGACCATAGCTTGAACTTTGAGTTATAAAGGTTAAGAATAGATTTCAGCGATTTCAATTAATTGGTACCTACCATTGATTAACGCTGATGAGGTTTAACGGGCACCTGTGAGTAGTTGAGTCCCTGTTTAAATATTATCATTACTGCTTTCGCATAGTAAACTTAACTATGAGGTGTTTACGAGAGTTATAAAACCGATAGTTGCATGGTTTTATTAAACAAAACATATAATACATTTTTATTTAATGAGAACCAGAGACTCATTTATATCTAAATTGCCATCTTAATATTTTAATCAACCCATAAATATAACAATTTAATTACATGACACCTACAATTTTTCGCATTATAATATTATAAAAATGTGTGTACATTAAGTTTGTATTAGTTTTTATATCTTATTTATCATTATAATAGGAATTGTCTACTTATGAATTTAAATTATAGTGTGTATTTTATAAATAAAAAAAATACTGAATAATTCATGTATCATTTCTAATAAGGTTATCTATCACCTTATTAGAAATTAATTCACCATTAACTAAATAGTATAATAAAAATGGATAATAAATAATTTATGTCAATGTTATCTGTTTTATAGTAATTGTAGATTAGAGTTTTGACCGAGTATATTATGATGTTTCTAAAGATTGATGAAAGCTGTATTAAATAATAATATAATCAAGATTTTGTATTCGTAAGTTGTAGATTATATCAATAAATACCTACGTAATGTTTGCATACGATAAACGAGAGCGTTTAACGTTTGTATATCCATTATTCAAACAATCATTGACAGTACAAGTAAACAATATTATATCTTGACAAACATCATGTAGATCGATGTAGATAACAATCTCTTCAGTGACTTAAAAATTACATAATCAGCTGTTTGTAATAGCCTGCTCCTGAAGTAGACATTTTAAAAGTTTTTTTGATTGAAATGCTCACAGCATGTAGTAATTTTTGACAAATCTATTCATTATAATCATTTATTTTGGATTATCATTTATTTTTAATTTATTTATACGTTTAAATCTTATTATTTATAGCCTTGTTTGTGTATCCTATGAAATTAAGTACCTTGTGCTTTAGGAGGGTTAACCTGAATATAAATTCCAATTTAACACTAGTACTTAACGTAAAAAAAATATTTTCATGAGAAAGTAGACATTTCGAAATGGATTTTTGCATTGAAAATGAAAAAGACAAAGTTCAAAAGTGTAGGTGGGTGTGTAGTATAAGATGGGCAGGTAACTAATGAAAAGAGCGCGGCTTACTTCTTTGAAACTTTTAGAGGTCATTTCGTTCTTTTGAAAACTATGAAAAATGGGTGCATCTGAAAAGAATTGAGCTCACACATGGCTTTCATGCAAAGAGAAAGTCGACTTGAATTAATTAGTGCGTTGAACTGTATCAACTTTGCGCTTGCAAAAAGTATGCCTTTGGGTCTGTCCTGATTTTTAAATTGAGATTTGCGTCGAGACGCCATTAAAGAAAGCAATGATAGATGGTAAGAAAAATATTACACCTAATTAATTTTTAATGAATAAAAGTGTCTAATTGTAACTACACAAATTCTTGTATGAAATGATTTTCCTTTGGCTTTTTGGACTTTTTTTTTGTACACCATACTTATTTTCGTAGTATAGAAGTAGGTGTTCTATATAAAAATTATAAGCACTCAGCACTCAGAAGCAAAATGTCATCAGTGGATAAAAGGTCTGATGCTGTTTAGCTTTTTATTACCGGTTGTTATAGGTTTTTTTTCAGTTTAAGTGTACAATGCTTTTAAACCTAAAAGATCTTTGCTTATACATAATAGGTAACACTAAGAAGGGAAGTGTGATAATGAGGAAGTGTCAGGTTTCGCATCAATCTCGGGTCATTGCGGTGCTAGGTGTAGCTTTCAGCTTTCTCCTGGGGCTGGCTGCCGCACACTTATCTGATGCAAATACATTCATCGTTCGACGCTAATTAGGAGTGTTTTGTACTGAGATGCTATCGCGTTTTCTTCCTTTAACTGCCAATTTCCCACGATCTTTTCTTCGTTTTCTTATGTCATTTGTTTCAGTATTACCAGTATAAAAATAAGGATTGTAAATTCCATATTTTAGTTTTTTTAATAATTACAAATTTTAGTTACATATCATGAGAAGGGTTAAAATGACGTACTACGTATTCGTATCATTTAAAAAGTTTTAAATAAATATACCATTTGCTGTATTATGTCGTGCCAATTTCTTGCATTTCCAGAAGATTGAGGCTTTTCCCTGAAGGGGATTAGTCAAATGTTCAATATGAAGTAAGTACTTCGTGGATTTTTGAAGTACTTCATCGTTATAGTTAGGATTCCCGTAACTTTTTTTTGTAAAGGTCCAGGAGAATATGTAGTGGTATGTTGTTGTCATCAGCTAGTCTCAGGGTCTTTCACTTGCCATTATAGTCTCGCGTTCGCTTGAATCTAGCAGCTCTTTGCCACTCGTATGATGTCGCCAGTCCACCTAGAGGGGGCCACCCAATTCTGCACTTTCCGGTGCGATAGTTAGTATAATACAGAGTTATAGACCATTATTGCTTGAAAGGAAAACCTAGCAGGTAGCTATATAGGTTAGTAATGGTTAGTGATGATAGTACATAAACGAAGTGGACAGCAACGAGAGGCATATCAATAACGCTAGGTAGCCGTGCGTAAACAATAACCACGTAATCAGGTCACCTGAAAGGTGTGGAGGGATACGGGTCAGGCATTATGCGGTGATTGAGCCAGAAGCATTGTAATTGTGCCTATTGTGTTAGGACAATAATATTACCATTATACCCAGCGAGCTCTCGCAAGGGCTGTGAAATCCTTGAGTGCAAGGTTTTAAGTAAACAAACGTCTGGTGTGCCCATAAAGGTAAAGTTCTATGGATCGCAGCCTCAGCGATTGATGCTCGCTACGAACGCACTGGCGCTGACGCGACAATTTCCTATGAAAACATAATATGACGCCCATGGTGCCGCTTCCGAGCCCTTCGCGTCAGACGCCTGTAACTACGCCGTACATTTTCATCTATTTGGTATTCTTGCATCAGCCGCGGCGCGTGAGTCGCGCCATCTATCGCTTCAGCTGTGATCCTTTCAAACCTTTAAATATTTCATCTGCGCGCGGACAACGGACCGTACGAACACCTCCACGGCATCGCTCCACTCATCCCTCGACCGCCGACCGGGCGTCAACTACCTCGTGAGCTCCTGCGATCGCCATCCCCGGCGCGGCACGCAGCCGACCCAAGCGACGACGATAACGACGACGCGAGATCCACCGGACATGACTCCGTCTCCGCGCTCGACAGCGAACTCAACGCCGTCGTGCGGAGACCAGCCCCGGACTGACTAACATCGGATATACAAAAAAAGTCCACTAGGGCCATAAGCCAAGATGGCGGGCCCTAGCCGGTGAAATCCCGGCTAAAAGTTCGACACCAGGGTACAAAGTTGCCCTGCGCCTCACCCGGGTAAGGAGGCCATGCCTCGAGGCCCGTACCCCCGCTTGGCCATTCCGACCAAACGGAGAAGACCCGCTCATCATTTCATCTTTGTAGGACCGCTATTGAACTAAATTACAGGCATAGTGCTTAGCTGAATCTACTAGGTTTGACCTGGCTCAGAGGCTAGTTTTACGTTTTTCTAATTTTGTGGAAATAAGCAAAAGGTAGCAACCCTAACCCGAGTGCATCGCACCATATCTGCAGGGTTATGCTGTATCTCAGTGGCACACTAATTTCGTGAAAATTTCTAATAATTAAATGTCAAACTCAAATTTTCTATTCGCTAACGTCAGTTTTTAACCAAGATGACGTCATAGACAATGACTCTCGATCATAGCCATTAATGGGATGGAATAGAAACCGGAAATGCTTTTTCACGTATGTTTTCGTATCGATAGTTTTTAAAACTCTATTCACTAAGCAAAAATGACAGTTTGTAGTTAGAAACTTTATTAGGTGGCTACGATCGTTTTAACAACTAGTCGGGACCAGTGTTTTGCGACTCGCCACTATAATCCGTCCGTTTTATAGAGGTAATAATTTTTTAGCAATCTCAACGAATGTAGAGATGTTTTAATTTCGAAGGATTTTTATTAATTACAAATCGGCTGAATTCCGCTCGGTTTTTCAGAAAAATATATTATAATAAAAAATTGATACCTAGTACCTAGGTACTTACCTATTAGTTGTAAAAAGGTACCTAAGTAATCTATATCTATACTAATAAATAAAATTGGAGTGTCTGTCTGTAATTTCGAAATAACTACCGCATATTAAGGTCATATGGTTATTTGAACGATACTATAACCGAATCACACGTTTTTAAAATTTTTGTCTGTCTGTCTGTCTGTCTGTCTGTCTGTCTGTTTGAAAAGGCTAATCTTGGGAACGGCTGAACCGATTTTGACGGGATTTTCACAGACAAGTAGAGAATTGACCAGGGAGTAACATAGGCTACTTTTTTAACCGACTTTCAAAAAGGGAGTTGTGTTTTTCTACCTATGTACACCGAAATCTCCGAGATTTCTGAACCGATTTGCGTCATTTCTTTTTTAATCGATAGAGGAACTTTGCGACATTGTTTCATAAAAAATTTGGAGTCCAACTCCTCAATCCTGATGCTGCAGGGGATCTGACCAATCCACGCGGGCGAAGCTGCGGGCATCAGCTAGTATAAAGTAAGGTTGGTTCGTCGGAGTTAAATTATTGTTATTTTGTAAGCAAGTAGGTACTATATTTTGTGGTTATGTTAATGTTGTAGATAATAATTTAAAAAAAATATGGCTCGTGCCATATTGATGGGGCTTGCTGAAGAGCAGCGCCAACAAAAGGCGCTACGGGTCCACAGGCGCAGGCTGCGCGATATGTATAACCCAATGGAGCTGCCAGAAACAGAGTTCATTGCGAACTTTCGTTTGAGCAAGGCTGGCTACCAGCAGGTGTTAGAGGAACTCGGGCCTCACCTCCAAGCCGCTCGACGAAGGACAGCTGTTCGCATTGAACTAAAGATAAGTCTCATGTAGGTACTAAAGTACCTATTTTCTATCTTTGTACCTATTCTACTCCCTTTACAACCTCTCGCACTGCCAAGGGTCACTGGTAGAGATCTCTTATAGAGTGCTTCCCTGTCCACTTTTACTTTCTTTGTCTCTTAATTGTTACAACTTTCTGGTACAAAATAAAATAACAAATAAAAATAAAATTCTGATATTTATATTGAGGAAGAAAATATTGAGATTAATTTAACACAAAAATTGGATTTTATATTTATTGCAGATCTTAGCAGCTCTGCATTTTTATGCCACGGGTACATATCAGCGCCCAATGGGGATATCTATCTTCAATACGATGTCCCAACCATGTTTGATCCAATGAAATGACCCATCGCAATATCGCGATGGGTCTCTGCAAACTCGACCAAGAGTTCGAATTGGCGCACAGAGACTTTTCTTCTTGGAGACATCTAAATAGACAAAATATGCTTCATGATTTCGTTCAAATTGTGTGCTGAAGGAATAATTAGGTAGGTACACAATAAAAGCACTCAAGAATACTGTAATTCTATCATTCTATAGTCATAATTCAAAGTTAGGTACTACAAAACACTAATCTATGCAAAACACAAAACCGTTTAAATTCAAGTCAAAGTTCAAACTGATGTAATGTCAATGTCAAATGTCCATAGATAATAATTAAAAACTAGTCGAAGTCGTACAATTCAAAAAGTCTTACATTTCTACTACGCTACCTGTCAGGCAGAGATATTTAATTTGGCCATATAAAGTCGATAAAATACGCTACTATGTTAATGTTGGCCAACTGCCAAGTGTTAGATACTCGTAATTAGTTAGCCACGCATTCGATACGGAATAGAAAAACACGTGACCTAAATTTCATGGATTTCTAACTGGACTCAATGTCTAACGAAAACTTTCAAAGATACATAATAGCCTAGCTGGTCTCCTAGAACAAAAATTTATTGCCCATTGTTTGTTAATAGATTTCGGAAAATTATAATGACTTTTGTTGTTATTATATATTTAAATAGCATGTTGTGTGTTTTTAAAGTTGTTTCGTGATAATTACCAAATGGAAAACCAAGAAAAATAAAAACTTTCAAGTACATTTTAATTCATAAACTTTACAGTACTAGTAGCTTCAGCAAAAATGTTTTAATATCGTCATGACGTGTCCACAAATACCTATCTATGTCTATCGCAGGTTATCATTTGCGGTCAAGGACTCGAGAGTCGAATTGGGCGTGTGTGTAGTAATTAGTTAATTACCTACCAAACTTTAAAAATATCTATCTATTATTATTATTACAATAATGGCGATCGAGACCATCAGTATGGAAATTCGGCACGGTGCGTGCTGATATGCGATCAACTTTATAATGCTTTGGATATAGAATAATTATTGCGAATCTGGCCAACAAAACAGTGTGATTATATTTCTGATCAAAATACTTTTTTTTTCTCTAGTCTGAACGTAGATATTGCATACAATAATTCTAAGTCATTTAAAAATGGCCTAAAACTGCACCTTCTTGTAGACTTTAAGATTTTGAAAGAGCGCTTAATAGTACCTACATACAATCTAGAACTTATTTTCAAGCAAAACGGCCTAAAAATGTGCTAAAAATGTGTCCAAAAGTCATTATTTCGATGAAAATGGTCAAATTCAGTAAAGTTTCAACAGCCTTTATTCAGTTTTTTGCTCCTCTTCTAAAATTTAATTCTTGCTTTACGCTTTTTTTGTTTTGTTCGCCAGCTCCTCAATTAATCTTCGACCTAATGATATAATTACAAGGGCGTTGATACATTGCGTTTAGATTAAATGGAAAATATCGTTGGCAGAGACACCTTTGATAACGTTATCACTATCAGTAATGTAACGATTAGTGTCACGCATCGACAAGCGCACTGTAATAATATTATGTAGGTTGGTGTTAAGTGCCTACCATTTACTAGAAGTATTGCTATCCTAATTACTATGTGCCCAATGAAAACAGATAGCCTGGAACATTGTATTGTATTGTAACTAGCTAGCTGACCCGACCCAGCTTCAATTTTTTTTTAATTATATAGACTAGCGCTTGGCTGCAATCAGACCTGCTAGCAAGTGATGATGCAGCCTAAGATGGAGCGCGCTTGCCTAGAAGTTTCCTATTCACTCTTGACTTGAAGGTACCCATATTATAGGTGGAAGGACAAACTTGGTACTTACTATCCATGGTACTAACTGTTTGGTAGACTGCATAGTTCATATTTTGTCACATATTATGTGATTTATCAAACACGCTACATATTATTTAACGACGTAATAAATATATCATTCTATCGTTAAAAGGTAAAAACTTTAAAGTTTTTAATTTACGTCTCGAAATGTTAATAGCTGTTGAACTAATAGCTTTGTAGTATCTTGTACCATTGGGTAACCATCAAAACTTTCCCATAGCTTTAAACAATGGCACCTTTGACAACGAGCACAGTCTCATAAAAAGTTTAAACAACTTGTATTTGGAGGTTCAATGTTTTTTTAATGTTTGTAACTATCAGAGACACATCACGTAAATTTATACAAAGCATTAGTAGAATACAGATAAATAACTATAATATTATTTTTATATGAACTGATAAAGCTATTGTCTAGAATCTGGATAGTAGGCATAATAATATTGTTGATCCGGTGTAATTTAGACTGAGTTATTTTGTATTTTAGGTTCCAGTTAATAGGTACTGGTACAGGTTTTTATAGACTAAATACCTAGTACATTTTCTTCTTAATTCGAAGAACTTGCAAATAAATCTATTCTTATTTTTCAATACAAAAAAGAAACTTGGAACTGCCTTAGATTTGATGCGGATATTGCATCGATTAGTCATTAAAAGGTTTAGTTTAAAAATCCATTAGTCTCATTTAAAGTTTTAGTCACTATTATGTATTCTGTGATTTCGTAGTATTTTCAAAGTAGTTATACGTAATAAATTATTATTGAATACTTGTACGACCGTATGTCATGACAAGTTACAACATACGGGAAACTTCGTCATAAATTGTTTAGTTTCATATGAGAAACACGCCATAGCCCATAAGTCACAATGCCAAATGTATAATAAATCTTGATCTTCTGTATTAGGAAAATTGTCTTCAAGAATTTTACAATAATATTGTGATTCTCTCTCTCCTAAGTCCTAATATGAGCTTTCAATTTTTTTTGTAAAATAAAAAAAATGCATGCCTACAGGTCTTTTTAAGCGAACGTCTTTTAATTTTTATTTATAATTTATAATTTGTATAAAACTATGGACACAATTATTAATGTCTGAAATAAAATATTTTTATTTTATTTATTTTTATTTATTAAAAATATTTTTTTAGTTTCATATGAGAAACGCCATAAATTACAATTTTAAACGCAAATAAATCTTGATCTGCTGTAGGATAATTGTCCTTAGGAACTGTAGGTACAATTTTTAACCGACTTCAAAAAAAGGAGGTTGTTCTCAATTCGTCGGAATCTTTTTTTTCTTTAATCTGTTGTCTTGCCAGTTCGGAAAAGTACAGTATTAATTAATTATTAATATATACTCTTAAATTTAATAAGTAATTTTATTTTATTTAATGAGATTTAATTAAACGAAGCTAGACATTTTACACCAATTACCGGTTTCTAATAGATACAATTAAAAAGGCAGGGCTACAAGCTAATTTACCATATTTTATCGAGCCTATTAAGTACTTTTTTATGCAACATCTAAACCGTTCACTATTACCATATTTTATTTACAACCTAAATTGGCAAAGCGGGATTTCTTGTTAGAATAGAATGCGGGCGAATTCAATAATTGCATTTCTGACATTTCAATAATAAGGAACTAAATAATAGACAAGATTGTTATTGGCAGATTTAATAGAACTATTATTGTTATTTTCGTATATTTTTGTAATATACTAAGTGATGCCCCCTCGTTTAAAAAAATACATATTATTATTTTATCTTTGTTTTATGTTATTATATAGCAAAAGTACCTACATAATTTTATAACCGTAAGGTCTGCAAAGTATACTATGCCTGGCTAGATTGAAGAACAATTTTCTTGGCCTATTCCTTGTCGAACAGGGCATAGCTTGTTACCTACTAATTAAAACATAAATCAAGGTTAGCTAGAACTTTATAACCCGGAACATGGAGAGGATTGGCGATTTTACCACAGAGTTGAAAATTTACTATAGATTACTATCAATCAGTTGAGTCTATTACAACATCTCAAACCTTGTGTTTATCCATTATCACCATGATCAACCTATCGCCGGCCCACTACTGAGCACACGTCTCCTCTCAGAATGAGAAGGATTTAAGCCATAGTCCGCCACTCTGACCAAGTGCGGCTTGGTAGACTTTCCACACCTTTTAGTGTGGAGTACACTACACTAACAGTATGGAGAACTCTCAAGCATGCTGTTTTCGTCACGATGTTTTCCTTCACCGTTAAAGCAAGTGATATTCAGTTGCATAAAACACACCTAACTCCGAGAAGTTAGAGGTGCGTGCCCGGGATCGAATCTCCGACGACTTGAATATGAGACGGACGTCTAGCACCAGGCTATCACGGCTCATTTTCTAATACCTTTCTAATAAGTAACGATACAACCGTGTATTTTATACATAACAATACCTCTATAAATTATTGCCACTTGCAGGATGACTTTATCAGTTTCCGTACGGGCGTAGCGTACCTACAACCTACTACTTTTGTGTGCTCTTTCTGTCATGAAGTTGTAGTATCTTTTATTACATCGTTAAGTGATAAATACTACACAATCAAGTTACATACAACGAACAAGCCAAACCATATCCGGTAAATAAATTGACGGTAAAATATAAAGAAATTATAGCTCGATAGACACTGAGGAGTGGTTACGAGTAAATAGTCTGTCGACAGATAAGGTTGATTCATAGTAAAAAATAGGGAAGATCCTTGTGTACCTTGTTCTGATAGTCTTATAATTTCCTTGTAATTATCTTTCCATAACTACATGATATTCTTTTCTTTCAACTGTACAATTTTATTGCTAACTTTAGTTTTCCTTAGTTTACTTAAAAGGTTTGTTTACCTTTTAAGTAAACTAAACTTCACGCTGAAATGCGTTCGAGACGCATACGCACCCACACGATTGAATTGACAATGAAATCATGATACGAGTAAAAATCTAACTCCAAAAAGTCTAAAGCACCGAAAAAGTCACGTCGCTTACGCGTTTCTTTTAGATGGTTTCTGCGATTGTTTATTTTTAAGCAAACTAAGGAAAAACGGAAGTTACAGTTTTGAGATACAAAAAAATAACCTGCATTTTTGTATGTCTATGTGAAGTTTAATTCAATGCCACAGACTATATTGAGCTCAATCTCGTTATGCCCACGACAATTCCTACGCTTAGTTGGTATTGTTGTCAAGTCATCAAACCAGATGTTATTGTACCTTTGCCACCCTACGTAAAGGTAGGGTCTGAGTGAAAGGCGTTTGCGGGGCGAGAAGCGTATTTGCCGTGGCAGAGCAGTTAGTGCGCAATCTGTAAATGCTACTATCTTTTTAGCACTCAGGGGTTGATGTCTTTAGTTTCAGAGATGTTGCAGGTATGCGTAGTGAAGGATGATTGTGAAACCCACCTAGGAAGGCTTTATTTTTATAGTCTAGGTCATCTAAGCTTTGATGAAATAAGCGTATGTGATTTACTGCTTATCCTAATGATCTACTCTAGTGAAACCACTAACGGCATAGAGCTTGCAGAGTTCGTTTCAAGCTGAGTACAAATTATTCAGACCAAAGACCAGTTACGTGTCGGTACCACGTCAAACATGCCAACCAAATTAAAATTACGTAACATTAGTACTTATTTAACAGGTTGTATGTGTAGCTCATGACCTCATTTATATGTTCTGTACGTATCTACTGAAAATACATTGTTTACGTCAATTTACGTCAAATAAAATGTGTGATAAGCATTTAACACACTGTTTATTTACACAGGTCTCCTGAAAGCTATAATATTAGTGTACAGAATAGATAGCGCACGCTCTCTTCTCTACCAATCTGACTGCACGCCACACGCTCCGCTGATCGCTTGTCACTTATGACTTACGCTACCAGTATTTCGCCCACGCAGCTCTCAAATAGGCTTTCCCATTCCACCGCCAGGAAATTCAAGAGCAATAAAGCGATCGCATTATAAAGTGTCCCTTCGAACACAATTTGCGATACTAGCTCCACTTTGACGTTTATAGATAATAGTTTACTGTTTTAGAAAGCGCTCGTAAAATGTAATGGTTAATTTTAGTATAACTATTTCTTCAAGGGGAGACAATTTGTTGTATACAAATTATATTTTAGTTATCTGTCTAGTGTACGAAAGCAATGACGGTTTAGGATTCGTAAAGTTATACGAATCTATACTTTTATAAAAATATATAATCAAACTCAGAGGAGGTAACTAGGCAGGTACTTATGTAATTTTTATAGGGACTATTAATTACAATTTCTTTTGGGCAATACAAGCAACGAAAAGAGAAAGTGAAAAAGTTTCGAGGAGGCCTTTGCCAAAGATTTTTGATCGAATTAATGTTTAAATGAAATTGTATTAAAAAATTCGATAGGGGATGTAAATAAATTAATACATCTAAGTTTTTACTCTCTAATACAGTATACCTACTTAGTCTATGAAATACTGAGAGACTAGCGAAATCCAATTAATAAACTTGTTATTCTGTTGTTTAATAAATTTTGCATAACATCACACTAATATTATAAAGGAGAAAATTTGTATGT
Organism: Maniola jurtina; assembly: GCF_905333055.1. Lineage (NCBI taxonomy): Eukaryota > Metazoa > Arthropoda > Insecta > Lepidoptera > Nymphalidae > Maniola > Maniola jurtina. Next base: position 11,803,533 of record NC_060030.1, read on the forward strand.
GAGTGTGTGTGTGTGTGTGTGTGTGTGTGTGTGTGTGTGTGTGTGTGTGTGTGTGTATGTTTGTTACTCCTTCACGCAAAAACTACTGCACGGATTGGGCTGAAATTTAGAATGGAGATAGATTATACCCTGGATTAGCACATAGGCTACTTTTATCCCGGAAAATCAAAGAGTTCCCACGGGAATTTTAAAAAACCTACATCCACGCGAACGAAGTCGCGGGTATCAGCTAGTTGATAATAATGTTATCACTGAACTGGTTTGAAACTTTGAACCAAGTTGGGATACTTATAGCTAATAGTCTGGTCAATTCATATGATAGCTTTTATCTCAAAAAACAAATGAATTAAAGCGGATCAACCAGTTGGAAATATATTTATTGTTTAAGTTTAATTGAATAAAATTAAAAATAGAGTCAATGTTTTATGGTAGCAGGTATCTGAGAATGTAGTATATTTCATGTCAATGACATTTGAAATTTTGCTATCAGGTTTTACAAGTTTAGAAATTGATGATCATTATCGAAAGCACGTGGAGATCACAAATGTGTTTGTGATAATAAAGGCAAAATAAATGGGAATAGTCGACATTCTTCAACAAGTGCCATTTGATTACTTATAAAAATTATAAAATTACATTATAAAAAATATATTTTAAGAAGGGTAAGATAATTATTATTAAATGTATAAACATAACTTAGGCAATGGATAAACAAAAGCGTATTGATTTGATATAAACAACTAGCCACGTAAAGTTGAAGCTAACTAAACCGAATAAAATTGTTTGTTAAAAATGTAAGACAGCAAATCACTGTTTAAGTTACAATACAACATGCATTATCTTTAATCATAGCTCTCCTACAACATAATCAACTGGTCTAGATTGTAATGAAGTCATTGGTTTACTGGTTATTCATCCGGTGTTTATCAACACCGGATTTTAGACAGACATATTTAGTAAATAAATAAATATCCTTAATTCAGCCAAACAATGATACAGGTTGAACTTAGGTGGTGGATATAGGCTCCTAGTAATTATCAAGGAGTCAACCAAACCTTATGCTTTACATAGGTTAAAACCTAGTTTAGCACGCTCCTTTCAAACTTACAACTTCAGTACACATTTTTAATACCATGAATACGCTACAATATAGGATGAAAACTACTTACTTAGGCATAAGTAAAAAAAAAAATTGGAAAATACAGTGTTTTAATTACCTACATATTTAAAAATGCTCTAAGTACCTACAATAACAAGTTATAAGTACGTAAATGTGTAGTTAAACAATTTTTATCTCTCAGGTAAATATGCAATTTGGCGAAAAAAACAATAAATAAGGAAATGCCATTCAGAAGTCAGATAAGTCACGAATTAACACAGCGCTTTTGTTTATCAGAAAGTCGTATAAAAGTTAAAGAGGTACTAAAATCGTTTATTCCTTAAATGTGAAATTCGGTATGTAAACGCACTTAAAAATGTTTGTCTTTCAACTAATTAGGCAGTCAAACAACGCCGCGGTAAAGACCGATTGGATTCTTGCACTTAACTTATATGGCTGTAATAAGCCAGATACTGTTTAGGTTTCCTCAGTCAATACCTTGCGAAGCTTCCAGGACCATAAAATCGCCATTAAAGTTTGGATAAATGTAACGCGCGACGAAATTTTTATCGTTTTAAGCAAAGGTGATCAAGACCGATTCGATTCATTTACACTCGACTAGTACCTATTGTACTCAACTTTTGGTTGTACTATCAGGCGTTATGGTATTTTGGCGCTGGAATTCTTCAACGTTGATAAGTGTAAAATCTTACTAACCCTACTGCATGAAAGCGTTCACAATGCGGAGCTCACCGCTCTGTTATCATCATGCTGTTGCCGTCGCGTCGTCGCCACAGTTTACTCAAGTCAGGGAACTTCTATAAAAAAACGTCGTGGCCTCGACGTCACTGGCAGGCGTCAAAAATGTTCCTACATTTGACGCTAGGTAGCCTATGAAACGCCAATTTATCTTTGATTTCACGTCACCCAAAGCCTAAAATTTGACATATTATCGTCCATTCAAACCGGAGAGTTCCCTCACTCTAGTTCACTCTGTAGTGCATTTCTTGTGTTACGAAAATCATACACACGTTCAATATGATGTCCTGATAACGTTGCGCGTTGTATTTGCCCAAGCCTTAACTTTTCTTAGCCATTACCTTGCTGTAGCTTCCAGAACCATAAAATCGCTATTAATGTAGACTAGATTGCTTGTCTCCCGTAAATGGTAGGAAATATGTTTTATGTAGCCTGCAAGGAATGCTGATATGCCTTAGGCCGTGATAATGACTCTGAGCAAGTACAGTAAGAAAGTATAGGCTTGTGGCGAGGTGGTAATACTGCATAAGCACTCGTAACTATTTCCCAGGAAAATCTAATTCGCTGATTACTTGAAATCAAGAATGTTGCCCGTGCAACCTGTTTTTGCAGATGTTCCTTTACTTCTACTATTTTTTTTAATCAAATGTTGATAGATTACTTTTTCACATTTCCGTTTTAAGTTACTACCTACTTATTTTTAACTTTAGCGAATTAGTTCTATATTTTACACCGCAAAAAATCCACGCGATTTTGCTATTAGGTAAATTACAAGCGTGAGAGATTGCCGTAATATAGCTTTCTTTTTTATCCCGGCAAAATAACAGAGTTTCATCAGTTAAAAAACTTAAATCCTGAGGACACCAAGTCACGGTCGGAAGCTAGTAAGTATAACTAATATTCCAGTTATTGCGCTTGTGTAGCCATCTGCAGGTGTCTCGAAAAATCAATGTTAAACACGATATTGTTTTTTCAAGATTAATTTTCCATTCACAAATCAACTATGATGCATCTTTGCAATTTAATATTATGAATGTAACAATGACAAATATATCTCGCACAAACATTGTTTACCATTAGGGTGGTTTCGTACGTGAATTACATACTCACAATACAAATTACGTCTCAATTGATTACTGTTGCTTGTTTTGGTTAACGTATTCGTAAAGATGATGTCAATCATTTAATTCACAGTTACCTTTATAGATAATGATAAAATCAAACAACGTATTGAATGTTGGATCATAGAGTACAATATGCTACCTACTAGTCCTAAGTAGGTACGACAAAGTTAGGCAGTTAAATATAAGTACTTAACTTGATGTAGGTGACAAAATATCGTGAGGAAACCTACATGCTTGAGAGTTCTCCATAATGTTATCAAAGATATGTAAAGTCTGCAAATTGGCAAGGTAAACTATGGCCTAAGAAGCCTGTCTCATTTTGAGAGAGTCCGTCAGCTAACACCTCGTTTTCTGGTGCGAGAAGAAAATATCTTTGTTTTGAGCTACATTCAAGGAGTGGCGTATACTTGGGTCTTGGTTCCTCGGGGGCTAGGGTGCTCCATCTTTGTTTAATCAGTAGATATATCCTTTATTTTTGACTCAATAAAAGTATTTTATTTATTTATTTCTTATTTAAATTAGGTCTACCGAATGCCCCCTAGAGCTCGTTGCTAGGTAAAGAAGTTTTTTTTTGAATTAAAGCTAAAAGTCCTCAGTGCTCCCAGTGCAAACACAATAATATACTTGATGCAAACCAAAATCATGTGAAACAGGTAATCAAACAAAAATATTCATGCCACAATATAAAAAGGAATAAGTACCTAAATAAAGACAAATAAACACGTATACTGGACAGGTAACATTTGTAAAGAATCGAACGGAACTTCAAAAATTATTATTCGTTCAACGTGATAAATATTTAGATTTAGAAGACGAATATGAATAGGGTTGACCCGTCTGGTACTAAATACATTCAGGGACCTCTAAGGGCACGTAGCATTAACATGGTAAAGTATTGTCCCGATTGGGCCCCTTTTTATCAGTGTTTGTTTTTTGTAATCCTTTCGTCCTTCGAACGAGTAAAAGAAGTTTTGATTTTTCAGAGTTCTCCTTCACATTCCCTCTCTTTATTAAACCAACAATTAGATAAAGGTCAAGCTTTAAACAACTGAGCGTGCAATAAAGTCTTATTTTCCACTAGAAGATGCCCGCGGCTTCGCCCGCGTGGATTTCAGTTTTTGAAATCCCGTAGGAACTATTTGATTTTCCGGGATAAAAAGTAGCCTATGTGCTAATCCAGGATATTATCTATCTCCATTCCAAACAGCCAAATCCATTTAGTAGTTATTGCGTGAAAGAGTAACAAACATACACACACACGCACACACACACACATACAAACTTTCGCCTTTATAATATTAGTGTGATATTACTATATTTTTATTTAGGTACATAAATATAGATAGATGTATGCTTACATTATATTCCATCTAGACAGGAATGTTAGATAAAGCAGTAACATGATCACCTAGTGTCAATTAACGGTTTATTTTAATAATATAATTATTATAATTAAACTTGTTTCTTTACACCATTATGTATAAAATCAGTGATAAATAAAACAAATTAGTGTCAAAGTATCGTTTGCATACTTGAAACACTCATAAAAGGCGAGATAAAATTGCCTTATAATAACTGTATAATATGTAAATAATAGAAAAATTATGCTAACATCCAAAACCTATCTAAAAACTCTTTTACTTTTTAGCTGATTTTATGTAAATAGGTGCCTATCATGTAAAAGTGTTAATGTTTGCATATAAAAAAATTTCAAAAGAAAAATAAAACCGACTTCAAAAACCAAAAACACTAAAAAGTAGAAAATAATTTTTGTTTAGCTACACATGTAATGTACCTAGGTATGAAGTCGAGCGAGCATATTAAAACAAAATTAGAAATCCAAGAGTGAAGCTCGCCCGACTTCATACCTAGGTACATTACATGTGTAGCTAAACAAAAATTATTTTCTACTTTTTAGTGTTTTTGGTTTTTGAAGTCGGTTTTCTTTTCTTTTGAAAATTTTTTATTTCACAATTTTTAGTGGCCCCACTGTACTATAATATGCTATGCCCAGTTAAAACCCTACTGTTTACTAAGCTATTACAGTGATCGCGAGCAATTTGCTCTTATCCATTGAGGAGTTCTGTTCTCCATCTCCGAAGATATTCATCAGATCTTCACCAAATTTATATGGGACCACCTGCACAGTATACCCTTTCAAACAAAAAAAAAAATTTCCAAATCGGTCCAGGGGTCTTTGAGTAATCGGGGAACATACATAAAAAAAAAAAAAGATCCCGACGAATTGAGAACCTCCTCCTTTTTTGGAAGTCGGTTAAAAATCATTTTTTCTTACCTACAGTATACCTAAAGGCCGCGTTAAGGCAATACGTTATACACATAACGGAGTCACGTATGCTGGCTGTAAGGTCGTCCTTATTTGTGCAAACAGACTTGGAGATAGCAACGTTTGCGTTCAAAATGTAACCAAGAACACAGAGATAATATCGAATGCGAGTAATGTGAACTCACCGCTAGACATTCCTACCTGAGCCCCGGCTCTCTGACGCCCGCTTCTAAATCACGACCAACAAAAAACCGTTTCCTTCGCATTCTGTTTACAAGACCTCCGACACTGAGTTCCCTATTCCCTTTGTACTGCCTTCCATCCATTGCAGCCTAGCAACCTTTTTTTATCCGCGTGTTTGTCCAAAAGCTCTTCAGTTTGCGCGTTTAAACTAATTAGACATAATCTCCGTTACGGTATTAAGAGAATTTTAATGGCCATTAACTTTTTGCTTTGTGACCAAAATTTATATATACACATATTCTGTAAAATTTGGATCCAAATACATAAATTCATATCCGGCTGTATCACTGACCTACATAAAAAAGATATGAAAAAATCTGATGATCTTGACCTGATGCTACCTGATGAAGGCCAGTAGGAAAGAATATTATCCATAATAAATAATAATTATAAACAGTAGACGACCAGACACGTTTTAGTGACAACGCCTTTGTTTCATAACCTTGACCTTAGGTTCAAATAAGGAAAGAAAGTTTCTACACATTTTTATGACAGTTTGTTTTTAAGTTTACCTTGGGTCAATTTCTAACATCTTATATTATGTAATGTATACCTCCATTTATCTGTGTAACCGCTTATAACTTCTAAACTTGTCCATGAATTTAAATTTGGTTTTCACTATCATTTATGTTTTAGAACGTTTCACAGGGAACTTTTATTTTTGACATTATTTAAATTATAATAAGTTTAAGCCCACCCGCGCGAAGCCGGTACAAAACCAGCTAGTAGGTACCTATAGTAGTTACGTAAATCTGAAGTCATTTAGGTACCACTTATTTGCATGTATGATATCACGTTTGGACATATCAGATGGTAAGCCTTTCGTTAGCGAATCACGATTTTCAAGGAAACTATAGCATAAACAAGATATGAGCTGTCACCAGTCTCTGTAGGCAGAGCGTGTGATATACGTTTCTGAAGCAAACACGATGAATCAATCCGCCCACTAGCATTTGAAAGGTGTCTCTGACATGCTATTCTATTCCAGTAAAGTGTGTTTTGATATTTTTAACTCCCGACAATATACCTATTCAGTGGTTTGACCCCTTTGTCTGTGTGTCTATGACATAGTAGCTCTCAAACAGATTGACCGATTCAAAAGCGGGCAAATTATATCGGGATGATAGTTCATATAACATAATATTTGTTGAAAATCCGTTCAGCAGCCCGCCCATGTTCAACAGGTTATAAATATTATTAGCTCTTTTCCCAGTTGGTGTATGGATTTCAGTCATAATAATATAATAGCTCTATATTTCACTTCCACTCATCAAGATTTTTTATTTAATATTTACATATTTGTAAATTTATTATTTACAATCATCATGGATGGTTTGGTTCTTTAGTTTCTAGGTTAGAAAACGCTTCATTCGTAAATGTGTGTTTATGATAGCTTTTTTGCATAGTTACTAAAAATAAAGTTCTAAAGAGATTTACTGACAACTCGTCATATTTACGACATATTTATTGATGTTTGCTTTGGATATCATAATTTAATACTTCCCAAGAGATAGTAGTAAGGCGGAGAAGCAATAGTAACTATGTACACTGTCCATTAAATCAACATAGTTGCCGGGTGCCAACGTTCTTCTTGACCTTGTCGAAGCAAACAATTTTATCAGCGAAGGCTCAGTACTTTTACTTTGTTATTAACTGCAAAAACAATGTGATCAGTGAGTAGGTATATAAAAGTCCCAATTCCAATTAATTATAATTAGATACATCAACGTGGGCACGGTAATATTATCTGTATTACCGTGACGTGGGGCCGCGTTTCATTGTAAGTCTATGTCAAAAATATTTTTTCGACTAGGAGCTTAGAATATGATCACTTTTGAAAGACAAAAATGGTAAAGATGATAACTAGGTATAGTTTAGTCTAAAAGGGTTTCAACAGCGCTCTGGAATTTAATTAACACATGGATTAGAGAATTAACAGAAAACACTAGAAACACAGAAATAACTTGCAAAATATAAGAACAGAATAAACAAAACATAATATTTTGATAATGGAAAAAAGAATTAATATTGCCTATTAGTTTCAAATCAACGTTATCGCTGTTGTAATGTCGTTTATCATGAATTCGGTAGTGAACGTGCTCATTATTTTTAACATAACATATTTATGATAGCGGAGCAAAAATAATAATAGGCAGACTAGGCAGAGTAGAATTATATTTATTAGCGATGACAGTATTTTTCTAGATATTTACACAAATATGTCGTTAGATTAAACTCACCAAACAGCTGAATCAGATTCCAATAATACTGAATAGGTTGAAAACTGGGCGGTACAACGTTATGTGTATCTATCATTTTATTAATATTTTATTTTCATAGTTTAAAAAAACAATAGGTACGCTTGACAACAATGTTCTGCAAAGAGATTATGTGGTTAAAGGTTGATTCATAAATATTATGTATCATTTTATTGATTACACTTGGTAACAAAATAAAAGCAATTATAAATATGTATCAATAGGTACATAAACATTATGTAGATAGAGAAGAACAACCAGACATTATTAGGAGAATTGTTTTCCTAACTTGGAGTCAAAATATTTTATTCAATCAATGTTTCTACTACAGACAGGTTTCCCACGATAACTTCAAAAGATACTGCGTGTTAAGTAATAAATGTTGCCAGATGAGATTACTTGTACTTGCATGCAATTTACGCACTAATGCGTAACTACAAGCAACCGCAAATGTTTCTGATTTGCACGATTCGTATCTCCTGGAACGATGTGTTGCAATGTTTGTTACGTGCATGTAATCATGCAGTTTATTTACTTAATCTTCAGCAAATTTACTTTAGTGCCTTTCTGTGTAAAATGCAATTTGTACTAATAATGCTTACTTGCAAGAAGATTTCTCAACGTCACGTGGAAGTGGCGTTAGTGTGTGTGTAAAAAAGTGTCTACTATATAAAAAAATATATTACTTGCAAAACAATTGCCCTGTACTAATTTAACTTGGATTTTTACACACGTCGCGCGTAGGTTTGATTCCACCAAAATGACCAAACGCGATAAAGTTCATTATGACGTATGTTACGATACTCTGTTATGAAATAAAATGCGTGTGTTAGTATATTTGTTATGGTCGTTAACGTCATTTCATAAAGGTAATAAATCTAACTAGGTAATACAGTACTCACGTGTAAGTTTTACGACAGTTTTTATGGCTTATATAGAAGAAACTTGTGAAAAAATTGTTGCAATGGGAACAGTTTTAAATAGATCTGCTTTTATTTCAATATAGATAGAATCATAAATCTAACAATTATTCAACACAATGAAGTAACAGAAATTGGTCTTTATGCATGTATGCATTGTCGGTATATGTTATGAATGGCAGCATGTGTTTAAAATAATAGTAGGTAATTGTAATACCGATGTGTTCGAAATGCAATAGTATTGCTAACCCGGTTTGATTAAACTATTCACAAAAAGTTGTTTGCAAGAATTAGGTTCAATATTTATTGGTAGGGCTATATTGCAAGCTATGATAATCTAAGATATTATACTACGAAGGTTGTATAAGTATGAAATAAACTTGTAAATATTTCTAAATAAGTAAACTTTAGAAAAATTATAAATAACGATACTGATATAAGCAAGAGCAAATGTACAAATTTTTTAATCGTTGGTTGTAACTTTGGTAGTACCTACCAAAATATATGAAAGTTCCACTAATAAAAGCTCAAAGTCATTTTTCTTCATTATAGGCAAGCGCTTGACCACAATCATAGCTATTTGTTTCATGTTAGACAACTAGTGAATCTTATCCTACGTCTGTGAATCTACCACAGGTTCGGAATGCTAGTTCGATTGAGTTTTAACTAGCAAAAAACTCAGTAGTTGCTCTTCTCAAATAATGAAAAGTTACAATATGTAACAATACACTACACCATATTGTGGGCAACTGAAAGCTCAGCTGTTGCTTTTCTTTTTTATCTCTATCAAGATGGAGTGAGCAATATTCAACAGTCAAATGGCGTGATCAATATTAAATGACATCTGTATGATTCGTTTTGCACAATAAATTGCAAGGACCACCCACTCCCACGTAGTCTACTTTCACTCCAGCCTTCGATAAAGCTGTTGACCACCTTATCTGTAACAATTGCCTGTCTAATGAACTGTGTCAAACGTGAGGGCCCGAGATCTTTGAAGATCCATTCATATTTTTTGAATCACATTTTTTCTTTTCAACTTTAAAAAAGTTGCAGTTTACAGGTATGTACGAGGTAAAGTGGTCTACCGTGTATATTTGTAAACGTGAAAAATTATTTATTTCACCACGCTTTATCGTTTTGGTTTAAATCGGTTCGATATCGTGCTTTATTAGAATTTATTTGCCATTTATCGTCGGTTCCACTTCGTGCTTGCCTTTGCTTACATTATCATGTATTGGAAAAATAAAAACTGCCCACGTCTTTTGTATAATTTACGTTGGAAGTATCAGACGTATTTTCAAATGTTGTCACTAATGACTATGCAATCTGCATTAACTGGTTATCATATAATTTAACACGATCCGTGTGAATCACCCCTGCCTTTTGTGGTAACAGCTTACTTTTTAGATCAAGGTCAGCGTGATTCGTATCTACCAAAATGTCTGCCTACTTGATCATTTTGAAATACACCCGATTTTTAAGTATTAAGATTACGGAGAACTGAAGAATCTAGGTCATTGCACAATGTGTTAGAAATGACCAACAAAAAAAAATGTTTTCCCTCAGAGTTGCTCCAACGTCATTATTTCAAGATTTCCCACTTGAAAGAACTTTTCTTCTGGTCGTGGTCTTAAAAACTACTATTTATTGCTATACGTTTATAAGTATCCAAGTAAATCCTGTTTATGTAATTTTATTAAATTATATGTATCATTTCAGTATATATATTATTTTATATACTTACTAGCTGATGCCCGCGACTTCGTTCGCGTGGATGTAGTTTTTTAAAAATCCCATGGGAACTCTTTAATTTTCCGGGATAAAAAGTAGCCTATGTGCTAATCCAGAGTATAATCTATCTCCATTCTAAATTTCAGGCCAATCCGTCCAGTAGTTTTTGAGTGAAGGAGTAACAAACATACACACACACACACACACACACACACACACACACACACACACACACACACACACACACACACACACACACACACACACACACACACACACACACACACACACAAACTTTCGCCTTTATAATATTCGTGTGATTCATATTGTTATTATGATATTATGTTGTGTTAGTAAGTATGTACATTATGTAAACCTACCTCTTCCCATGCAATCTAAATATCTTTCATATAGGTTGCCTGGAAGAGATCACCCAGTGATAAGAACGCCTTGACACCCTAATTTGTAAAAATTCTCTAAAACTTACTATTCAGTTTTCTGTACGTGTTCTTTAGTTTTGTAACTGTAAAACTTTATGTAGGTCAGAAAAGCGCAGATGACTATCTTTATACCTCTGAAGCACTGCATTTGCATAGGAGCGAATCTTAGAACTGCTTTGTCCAAAATTGGCATTAAGACCGGCGCAGTTCCATGCCATTTTTGGTTTATATCTCGTACGGTATTTGCAGCGGTTTGCGTTTACCGTTACATTAACTACCGCATAGCTTGATCTTGTACATATATTTTACGATCTGACTGTGCTTAATTGGTTTGTTTCATACATATTGGTCTTGGAATCACTTTCAGTGTTTGTTGTGTACACTATTATAGCATCAATTTTTCTTTCATTTTTATTAACTTTAACTTTGGTTTATTAAGTTCTATTAGTTAGGTAGGTGTAGATTTACTTTACTTTCTATATATTTAATTTAAAACGGGCTGCCCCATAATCTAGCAAATCTTTGCCCTGTTATGGACTAAGTCACATCGGTGTCATTCCATAACACAGTTTAAATCTTGGTAAGATCTTGAAACCTTGTATTGCGGATAAATAAATACGATGTCAAGACCTGCTTCGTCATTTACGTCACACAACAAACTCTAAACACAAGAAATCGGATTTCTATTACAATTTATTTTCGCAATAACGAGAGAATGATTTTCCTTAGTTATATTAGAATGTTATACTAGCCATATATATATTTTTTAATTGGGATTATTTACTGAATCCCCTTGAAATATCAAACCTGCGAGATATGTTTGAAAATCAAGCATCCGCACTACTGCTACAGATGTATCTAATCGAAAGTAAGATAGGTACAATTTTTTTAGTTCGCGTAGTAAAATTCAAACTATCCCGACATAAACATGAATTAATTTAAATCTCCATCACCTGTAGTTGTACTGTATTGGTACTGTATCAGAAACCTTCCTGCAAGTCCCGACAACAACTGTACAAAGCTTCATTACCATCGGATAAATTATAAATGACGGACAAACAAACAAAGATACAATCATTTTAATATATGTATATTTGTATTTGTATAGATAAACTATCAGTCTGTTTTACTTAAGTCGAGATTGCAAGCAATAAACTGCAATCTCTTCGATAACCTATGTACCAATATTGAGGCTAAAATGGAGTCCGCGACCGTAAATTTAAATACATATATTTAAACGTCCCTGTAATTTTATGAGATGGTTTACAAGAGTATTTATTCATTGCTACTTTACAATAAATTACTGTTTCGTAATGTCACTAAAATATTGGAAAAATAATAACTTTACGTGTTCCAGAAAAGTCTGCTTTATTTGACTAACAACAAACGTTGTTAGTCAAATAAAATGTTAGTAATAAAATGTCAGTAATAAAGTGTTAAATTGTCTGTATTATGTAATGATAATAATATGTATTTATCGTTTTTTGAAAGTCAAAGTTTAAAAAATATTCCAATCCTTTCTTGGAAAAATTCTAAAAAATTCGCGATGTAGTTTAATCTCTAAAGAAAAAATTTCATTTCCAAGAAAATGTTGAGAAAACAAAAACTAGTTTCGATAGAAGTTTCTTTTGATGTTCTCTATCTATTGTTCTGCTATTTCTCGTGTCAACTATTATACTATACTACTATACACAACTATTATACTATACTACTATAATATTATGTTACACTACTATATAGTAACGAGAAATAATAGCAGCAATTTTGGTTTGCGGAACTAATAAAGCATTTCTTCCTATAATTTGAACTCCAAATTCCAATTGGCAAGATGTTTAAATATCATAGGTACGGTTTTATACCTGCTCAACATTATAATAACACCCTTGGAACATCTGTTCTGGATCTGATCATTGTACTTTATAATACGGGACTTATTTTCAATTCATCAATTCGTATAAGATCGTTGAAGCAATTTTTTATCGTGTTTTTATTTAAGACATGCGCAGCTGCGATGGTAAATAATATTATTAAAGGAAAGGGCGGTACAAAATTCCAAAGCGTGCCTGCTTGCCGTAGTAAATTAACTTATGGCAGCAAAATGTGGATTTTGGTTTCTAAAAATCTCGAAGAAGTTCTGTGTTTGGTGTCTGAGCTGAGTTTCGGAATAAAAACTATCCTATGCTTCTCTCCGGTAAGCTGTCTATTTGTCAATTTTTATCAAGATCGGTTGAGCCATGAAATGCCAATAGATGGGTATACAAACACACTTTCGTATTTATAATATTAGTATGGAAGTATATTATTCAGTGATAAAATCAAATATTTATATATAGTGATAAAATCAATGAAGCTTTTTTATTTTTTTTATTTAGGAACTTTTATATCTAAGTAAGTGTCAGCCGCATCATACTGAAGTTACTATAAAGATTCTTCTACCGTCTGTATTCTAATACTGACTACAGAATTCGTTCTCATGTACATGTAATGATTTAATTCTCTTATTGTTTCAGAAGTGCAAGAAGTGGGATGTCGTGACGGCTGAAGCTTATTTTTTTGGTAAATATTTCAATTTCCATTATTAATAGTTTCCTTACCTTTCACTTTGTATAAAAATACAGCTGCTTTCCCGTCCTTGATAAGTTACTTCGTATAAAATATGATCATGATTGCAATCTTTTTGATCTGATTTTGATCGGACGTCAATTTATTTTGCAACCCATGAAATGCACGTTGCATCTTCTATATTGATTGGGTCATTTATATTTAAAAATGCGATCGATATGGGTATTCTATTTATATTGACTGTTTATAGATCCTTGAATAAAAGTTTACTCCGGTGCTTTGTTGAATTAACGGTATAAGTGCCCGGTAAAACCAACTGTGGTTTTTGTGGCGCTGACTGTAACAAAAATTCTCTGTATATTTTTAATGTAAATAATAATAAATAAAATAAAAAATAAAGCTAACTTTAATTTTTTAGAAATTAATAAAGTTCATAAAAGTCCCATTTAGGGTCTAATATACTTACAACTCAAGTAGGGAATTTAAACAACGGTATTTATTTCAAGTTTATATTAGTTTTTCTATTAGCTTAAAACAAATGTATCACCGATAATAATGTTTCTTGCTTTGTGATATTTTACAACATTATCACTATTGCTGAAGGTGTTTGTGAAAACATCATTAATATTACTGAAGTGTACCTACAGCACATATCCTATTGTCACGTGTGACGTCAACCCATCAATTAAAAATCTCACGTGTGTCATACCTATTCAAATGAGTTTATCGTTTTCCGTTACTTTAATAATAATAATATGATTATTACTTTAAATCAAATAGCTTAAATAGGTACCTACCACAATTTTACTTACCATCTTTTTCTTTTATCAACAGTCCGAGATTTACTAGGTACTTTTATCATCGGACGAGTTAATTTTATTACGTTTTTTCTCACAATTCTGAATAATTTTCTGACTGATTATTATTATGAATCTCATAGACAGACTTTTATTTCCATGTTAGGAGTGCGTGCCTATAAAGCTACTATGTACCAGGTACATACTTAAATAATGCATACCTATCTACTGGACCTAAAACATTCATTTACCTACGCATGTGACAATCATAATGATCAAATGATACAAAGTCTATCATAGCTATGAATCAACAAGTCCTACGTTCAATGTCCCACGTTCATTTTGTTATGACTTCATTATTACAGTACAATGCACAATAATTTGTCATATATTCTATTTTTAACATACAGAATTAGGTATAATAGTAACTGACAATTCTATAAAATAAACTTAAATCTAAATAAAATAAAAAAATTAAATTAAAAACTAAAATAAATTAAATTAAATCTAAAACCTCATCGAGACCACCGCAGCGCGGCGAGGCGTTGTACCCAAGATGCTGGTTACCCCTTTGGGTGGCCAAACTAATTCTTTGCCCCAAGTTAGCTGCCAGTGTTTGTTATTTGAGTCAGCTAAAGTAAAGTAAAGTTTCAGCTACAGTAAAGTAAAGTAAGTAAAGTAAAGTTTTTATTTCGATAAGTAACTTATCTATATTAGCTAAACATAACGCAAAATACGCAAGAACACGAATCGACTTCTGGTGTTTGAGATAATAATCTTGGAGATAATAATATGACATAATATTAGCCAATATTGGCGATAACAATTTTAAAGATTTTAGAGTGATAACAGACTTTCGAATAATTCATTCAAATAATTGGTTCATCTAGCTACGATACCTCAGACAGATACACAGACACACAAGTAAAACTCATAACCCCCCTGCGTCGGGGGTTAAAAGGTTAACATAGTTGTCTTGACCCTTCATTTTGACACTTCTAAATTGGTGGTCATACACATAACATAGTTTTTGAGTGACAACCATTTACTGGCACTAGCCAAAAGTTGCGTGGATCATTACTTATATGATCTACTAGCCGATGCCCGCGACTTCGCCCGCGTGGATTTAGGTTTTTTGAAATCCCGTGGGAACTCTTTGTTTTTCCGGGATAAAAAGTAGCCTATGTGCTAATCCAGGATATTATCTATCTCCATTCCAAATTTCAGCCAAATCCGTTCTGTAGTTTTTGCGTGAAGGAGTAACAAACATACACACACACACACACACACACACACACACACACACACACACACACACACATACAAACTTTCGCCTTTATAATATTAGTGTGATTAAATTAACTTCAATGTTTTGTAACTGGGAAAATACAAGATGGGTTCAATGAAATGTCTGGGAGAGTTAGTAAAAGGGCTGTACCAATTGATTTTAATTGAACTGCACACGTCAATCGATGATCAATTATTTATTAGCTATCTAGTACTAATACCACAGCCTAAAAAAGTACTTCATACAGTTTGTCGATGGAGACGTCTAAACCCTAGACAGAACACGCCATTTGAGTCACAGAGACAAGACGGGTCGAATATACCTACTAGCAGAGTCAGCAAAACAAACTAATTACTTTGCTTGTGGTGGATCAGTAATTAGGGTATGTAAGTGCTATGGCTTAGACTGAAATTTATAAAGAGTACTTTGACTTTGCTCAGACCTTTCAGTAAAAGCTCAGCTTAGATTCAGTATTGTCAGCTCAGATTTATGATATCGCAGTCTCTATTTAACAGTGTCTTAAGTCGGAGCAAGCCAGAGCTCGCTCTATAGATTTCTACTACTAACCTAACCTGGTTCTCCGTAAATATGAAGGGCATCGTCTCACTGTATCTATTTACACTGTTTTAATAGATTCAATAGCACTTTGCATCACTTTTGTTTCCTCTAAAATATTTTATCATCATTATATTCAACTAGCTGATGCCCGCGACTTCGTTCGCGTGGATGTAGTTTTTTAAAAATCCCTTGGGATCTCTTTGATTTTCCGGGATAAAAAGTAGCTTATGTGCTAATCCAGAGTATAATCTATCTCCATTCTAAATTTCAGCCCAATCCGTCCAGTAGTTTTTGCGTGAAGGAGTAACAAACATACACAGACACACACACACACACACACGCACACACACACACACGCACACATACAAACTTTCTCCTTTATAATATTAGTGTGATTTTGTGTGCTTCTACTTGAATCGCTTACCTATAGTCACTTATTACATAACCATTATTTATCTAAATTACGTTTTCGACATTGAAAAATCTAATATTAGGCTAATCAGTCTAATCATTTATTATTTTGTCGCGAAGAACTACTGTTAGCAAGACATGTGCGATGAAATATTTAGGCATTTTCTGATTATAAAAATACAGCTGACTCGCCCGGCTTCGTTCGGGTGAAATTTGATATTAGATATACATAATATTATGTGGCATATCTACATTTCGAATAATGCACCTATAAAATTGTGAAATTGTGAAATAATATTAAAATCGGATTAGTAGTTTCGGAGATTACCTTCTTCTCCAAACTTTATCTGTTGTAGATTTTCAATGACTTATTTTTATGTAATTCATTTAGGGAGTTCTTATTATAAAATAGTAGGTAGCACACTTCTTAAAACTTCCAATTATTTTCTCTACCTTAAAAAATGTTCTCAACATGCAGAATTACTTCAAAAAAACTAGTTACTAAAATGCTAGGTTTAAAAGTTCTAAATGCCTTAACATACCCAACTTCCACATAACAGGATATTTGCAGTGTAACCCTGACGTCATGCAGATTAACGAATCTTATCTTTTAGATAACATTAGCAGCACCAAGCCATATTCAATATTGACTTCTGCTAATCCCTCACTCAGAATTCTCATAGCCCACATGTGAATCATAAAAATTATCCTAAATGAGTCTTTTTAGGGTTCCATCCGTACTTCAAAAAGGAAGTTTGCGGCATTTCACGTGCCAATTCATTCAGTGAGCGACTGATCTAACCATTTACCTTCTCTCCCAAGAGCTCGACAGAGTTCGCGATCGATAGGCTCAGGTTGAAATCTATAGAACGCACCTTGACTTTGCTTACCTTGACTAGACTTAAGTTTCAGTTAAAACGAGACAGATTTATTCCATCGGTATAACGCTGTCTCATTTTAACAGTGTCTTAAGTCTGAGCAAAGTCAAAGTGCGCTCTATAATAATGTCAGCCTCAGAGTCAGCCAGCGAGCAGTTAGCCGCGCATTGTTCGCCTACTGGGGCCTTATAGAATGACTTTGTCGACCTCTCTGTGTCTGTTTGTCTGTTAGATCCTTCAACTCAGGGACATAGGTAAGGTATGGCCCCTTGGAGACTAGCTGGAATCTAGCCTTTAAGTCAATGGAATGAAAAATAAATTCACTTAGGAATGTCGCACATTTTGCCATTTGCAAGTAAATCAAAACCGGGTAAATAGGGTTGACCTAGAATCATGCGATTCCGCAATAAGTAAGGTGCTTGACCTTATAAGCACTAATAAAAAAAACCGGTAAATCATTAACTTGTAGTTATATCACACAATTTTTTTTTGTAGTTAGAAACCTACATTTGCAGTTGAAGATAATTAATCATACGTACCCTTTCAAGGTACGGAATCCTTGGTGTGCGAATCCGACTCGCACTTGAGGGCTTTTTTGTAAACCTCACACTAATGTGTTAATGTTTAGATGGCTACCAATTAGAAAAAGCGAAAACAAAAAATTCTGACGCTGGCTGTTTACCTTGAAAAGGTCGAAGTTGAAAAGCATTTACATTTATGACATTATTGTTGTTTAGATATTTATTATTTAGTGTGTACGTACTTTTAAAATGACGTATTTCTCTTATTGTATTTAACTTTAATATTATTCCGATTTGTAAAGATTTGTTTAATTTACAGACCTTAATTTGAATTGTACTACCCGATGCCCGCGATTTCGTTTGCGTGTGCTTAGTTTTTTTAAATCTCGTGGGAGCTCTTTGATTTTTCGGGATAACCAGTAACTCATGTCACACTCCAGGTCTTTAACAGTAACCATGCAAAAATCACGTTGATCCGTTGCTTCGTTGCGGAGTGATTGAAGGACAAACCAACAAACTAATAAACCAACTAAACACATTTTCGCATTTATAATATGGGAAGTGATTTCTATAGGTAGGTATGTCTTGATAATTAAATTAAAGAACTTAAATGAGGTAATTATTATTTATAACGACCAACCGTGATAATTAACGTTTTAATGTAGATACAAAAAAGGCCTCAAATGTCATTAAGATTGTCCTTTATAATATAACTCTCGAATCGGATTTATTTCCATTTAATCAAATGCTCGTGGTTTTATGTCTGACAGATAGAGGTTATTAATGAAATTATCATTTGAGGTCAATCGTTCAAGTTAATAAAGATAAGGCTTTTTTCCTTTATTATAAATAATTAAGGTTATTTATATATAAATAATTTATGAAGTAATAATAATAATCTGAAGATAATCCGAATAATAGTTTCTTTTTGTAAAAAAAAAACCTTTGTTATATTCTTCGTCTTTTTAATAAATCTAATTCAATGCACTATACTACTCTATACTATGCACTAGGCACTAGATGGGTTATTCCGATCAAAAAATGTGTTTTATGAAGCTATTTTATGACACTGGCCATCAAGTAATAAGCATAAGCGAATTGGAACCTGCAATTTTTTTTTTGTTCAGATTGACCCTCATCTATGCATCCAGTGCATTGTGCACGGAGGTCATTGATATGATCATAAATGTAAATTATTCGATGCAAAAAGGCCCTGCCCAAGGCCAATCTCAATGAAAACCAAGCTTTTCTGAAATTGCTATCTTAAGACTGGATCATCAGTGGCAATAACCCTTCGGTAACTAGATAAATGCTCTATTTGTTAAGAGACGGCGTAATTTTCCTATGTTTTTAATCTAGCGGAAACTTCTAATAAATCCAATAACGGTTTTATTGTACTAATTGAATCATTTAAAATATACGAGCATGTTACATAAATAATAATAATTAGTAATATCACTGAAGATACCACAGTAGTTCACCTTTTGCTTATCTCGGGATCAAAGTACATGGATAATAAAATATTAATAAATCAATTCACAGTAACAGCACAATAGGTACGTGACTAAGACTGTATTACTTCGCCTATCTGATATTTTATAATATTAATCCTAAATATTTTATGGAAAAAATACTGTTACAGGTAAAATAGTTTTTATTTTCACAAAAGTTGAAATTTTAAAACTGGCTGAAATATGCTATTTTAACATACATTTAGGGAAATGTCATATGGTTTTTTAATCTATATTATTTTCTTATCTTGTATTCATTATGCTATTCTTTAAATTCAAATATTATTTTCTCTAATATCAGGAAGTATCAGGAAAATATTCCAAGTAGGTATGTATTCTGTAATATATCTTGCGCGAAAGGCATGGAGTATGAACTCATATCTGCTCTATAGTCATGTGCTTCTAATCCTATTAGGTACCTTCGTTAATCTATCGTATCGATTTTTCCGTTTGCCCATTTAACATAAACACGAGGGAGTCAGTTTATGGACTAAAATGACCCAATTTTAAAGTTTTTTAACTAGTATCATTTGACCTGTTACGGCAAACATTTCGAGCAATTAATTTCATTTTTAAATTTTTTCATCTTGCAAACTATTTAAATAAAATTTTGATTTCAATATTTCGTGAAATAATGGTAATCTTTACTTGCCTCTTATCTATTTATTTTTAGTACTTAATTAATTTTGTGTTAAATGAATACTAAAAGGTTTTATATTTTTTGTAGATTTACTTCCTATCCGTTTTTTATTTACAAGATTTTTTAAGAAATTTTATACGCAACTAATTTAACCTTGAAGATATAAAATAAATACACTACTAGTCTTAGGTATAATATTAGGATAAGGAATATACCTGAATATATGCCAAAATGCCTGAATATGAAAGTCCCTTCCCGTCCATGGTGCTGAAACGTGGACTCTGACAAACGGTCTTGTCCACAAATTCAAGGTCGTTCAGAACAAGGCTATGTTAAAAGTTTCTTTGAAGGATAAGATACTAAACGAGGAGCTCAACAGGAGAACCAAGGACCTAGCAAACCATCAGTAAGCTGAAGTGGCAGTGGGCAGGCCATGCCTGTCGTAGAGGCGATGATCATTGGAGCCGAAAAGAAAAAAGTGTAGGCTGGCAGGAAGTGGCTGGATGAAAAGGGCTGAGTACCGAATGTGGACTGTGGTAACGCTCATTAGGTAAAGAAGCCCTATGTTCAACAGTGGATGTCCACAGTTCCACAGGTGATGATGATTCTAATGATCGATGCATAACCTCGATAGCTCAACGGTTAAAGGAGCGGACTGAAATCCGAAAGGTCGCCGATTCAAACCCCGGCCCGTTGCACTATTGTCGTACCTAATCCTAGCACAAGCTTTACGCTTAATTGGAGGGGAAAGGAGAATATCAGTCATAATGATAACTTTGACTAATATTCTGTAAAAATGTTAGGAGATAGATAATGCGCGTATCAAAACTCAACCGTTATTTTTTAGCCTCGTAGCTATTGTAATTTGTACCTACTAAATTCTTGCTACTTGCTAGTATTTCTATCGAAGGCGTCACCTCGTCTCTAAGTTCCTGTCTAGATTTTGGCAGACATCCAAGGAAATGACATTTTTTTGTTTTCATCATTTGTATGTTACTGTGTCTCTGTGTCGTATCTTGATGAGTGTAGCTTATTATTAGCTCTCTATTTTCATGATCATCCTATTTTTGTGCCTAAAAAAATATTTAGCTCTGCTATTATATCAGGTACCTTTTTTTTTTTTTGTTGACGGGGGGGAAATCTTCACAAGATACCCTACCTCTTTGAGGAGAGATCGGGTTATGTGGGATTTGTACCCACTAAAACCCCCTCGATGGCCATCCTCAGCGCATATTAAGAGGATTATATCAGGTACCTATTAGTTTTTTTTTAACAACTTGGACGTAGAAAGTATTAATGGTAACGCATTAATGGTCTGTAACTATACTTAGGTGTCGATGCGATATGTTCAGTTTTAAAATAAAATAAATACCTAAATCAATGTACGTTCACTACTACAACATCTTGATGAAGACGATTGCAATTGCGGTTTTTATGTTGTATGTGTTTTTTTTTATATGTTGCAATTAAACTTCAGAGGTTCTAGTGTAACTTTTCAAGTTAACGTTACTAACTCCAAAAGTCCTAAGTAAATAACGTCACAAATCACAATCACAAAACTAAGGAAAACTAAAGTAAATATAGACATTTTGACTTTTGTAAGGTGGACGTTTATTAATATACTTCCTTTGCTGTTATAATTTGAAAACTTAATTGTTTTGATAACAGCTCTACAAATTATTACATCACGGCTAGCTATTATACCTACTACGTAAATAACTGGATAAATGAGATTGATGATATTAGATTAAAATGCAGGCAAGGTGGTTGTTCGGCTTCCTGACAGTCTAACATTGAACCTGCTATACTACATCTGACGTAGCATTCAGTAATAACTCCGAAGATATCACGGTCATGGCTAATCAAATCACGGTCAACGAGAGTTATTGGTATCATGAATAAAACTTCGTTGTTTTTCAAAATTGTATAATTGATGTTTATTGATTAATTATGAATGATAACCACCACATCGTCTGCGTAGATTTAGTTTTTTTTTTTAATTTAGCGGTAACTCTTTGATTTGTCGAGATTAGTAGCTTGTGTCAGTCACCAGGATCCAAGAGATCTATGTACCAAACATCAAAATCAGTTAAACTGATGGATCGTGCAAACCTAGCAGATAAACAGACAGAAACACTTGACACATTCTTTATAATATTAGTATGGATAAGTTCCAATAATATTTTAATCACACCAATCCTTGAAAAATTAGTTGATCACAAACAAGATTATTCTACGAAAACTGCCTACCAACGTATCACTAAACGATTTTAGCAATAATAAGCTAAGAATCTAGAGATTTTTCTATTTATAATTTATATGATAGTGTTTTTACTTAAGTACACTTCTATCACTAGACAATAATATCATAAAAATTATAAATATTAAAAATTGTTTAGAGATTTCTCATTCATATCATAGATTCCCACTAAGAAAGGATTTGCAACATTCTATAGGACCTAAAAACTAGTTATTATATCCGGGTGATATTTTTTCTTATTTCTTTACATTTAAATACAAGTGAGACTGATTAAACAAGTAGAGGTTTAATGATCGTATATTAATAACATGTTACTTTAAAAATAACTCGACTATAGAAAATTTTACGCTAAAAAACTTTACAATATGCTATGCTTAAAGCGCTGATTAGAGCTAATAAAATGTTTTAGAAAAAATACTCAAGTCAGCTCTGATCTAAACTTCGATTCCGGTAACGGTCTTTCTTGGTTTCTTGTAGTAAAAGCACTATTTTTTACAATGAACCATTAATTAATTGGTTTTTGTTGTAAAACTAAAGTAATGGTTTGGATTTCGAAAAGACGAAAATATATTTATGTTAATTTGGTTTTTATTCTAAGTTATGCACGTATTGCATTTTTCTTATTTATGAAAAAATCATTTCTATATTTTTGTAGCACATCTTAGAACTTAATTTTTACCTAAGTAAGTATTACAAAATGCCGAATCAAATAACAATTTGTAGTTAAGTGGGTACGTTTAATTTGTCCGCTGACAGAAAAATATGTAATGATATTAATAAATTATACCCGTAAAATTATAGTGTGTGATGTTGGTAAAAAATAACGATTTTTTCATGCCGAGTTTAGTTTGCAAAAACGAATGACGTCAATTGACGACGCTTTTCATGTTATAGTGAATAGTTATTTATGTAAAGTTCAATGGTTGTTTGCAAAGATTTTTTGTGCTTTAAATTAAATATTTTAAAATGAAATACCTATAATTATGTAAGTACCTACTTCCAAAAACATAACAGCCTATTGACATTTCTCCAAATAGATAATAATTAATTATAGAATAACTCTTACGAGTAAATCATATAATACCTATTATGGAAGTAGCTTACCTACTGACCCCGGATTTGCTTGAAGTTGGGATTCTATGGACTAAATGTGAGTAATAAATAATAATATGGTACCATATTCTGTAGGTATGGATAAACGGCAACGAATTACGAAATCTACTGAATTTAACAAAAGAAAAATAAAACCGACTTCAAAAACCAAAAACACTAAAAAGTAGAAAATAATTTTTGTTTAGCTACACATGTAATGTACCTAGGTATGAAGTCGAGCGAGCATATTAAAACAAAATTAGAAATCCAAGAGTGAAGCTCGCCCGACTTCATACCTAGGTACATTACATGTGTAGCTAAACAAAAATTATTTTCTACTTTTTAGTGTTTTTGGTTTTTGAAGTCGGTTTTATTTTTCTTTTGAAAATTTTTTATTTCACAATTTTTAGTGGCCCCACTGTACTATAATATGCTATGCCCAGTTAAAACCCTACTGTTTACTAAGCTATTACAGTGATCGCGAGCAATTTGCTCTTATCCATTGAGGAGTTCTGTTCTCCATCTCCGAAGATATTCATCAGATCTTCACCAAATTTATATGGGACCACCTGCACAGTATACCCTTTCAAACAAAAAAAAAATTTTCCAAATCGGTTCAGGGGTCTTTGAGTAATCGGGGAACATACATAAAAAAAAAAATAAAAAAATAAAAAAAAAAAAGATCCCGACGAATTGAGAACCTCCTCCTTTTTTGGAAGTCGGTTAAAAATTCATAAGTAAGCCCGAATAGACAAACAAATGCGGATTGCGGGTTTTTTATTCGCTATACCTATACCTAAACCCGCGTGATTTCTCGGAACTCCGATTGTCCTGAGGCCCTTTCATATAATTATAAGATATGCATATATATTATGGGTAGTGATATTTGGGACATGAAAAAAATATCTTATTCACATAGGCTAGTAAAACACAGAAACGTCATGTGAAATTTAATGTGTAGAAACCTCGACTCTCGTTACACTTATAATTAGTTAGACTAAAATAGTCTGCATGTGGTTGTTAATATTCGAGTTGCATTAAAGCTCGCGCATATTTGTGGTTGCTAACCGTTAATCGAATTTAAGCGCTTCTCCACACAAACATATTACGTCTATTATTCAACAATTTTATTTGTTGTTCTAGAACTTAAGACAATGCGATTTATCTCTTGAGCCTTGAAACAGTAAATATAATAAAATTATATTTATTTTGAAAGTTATGGCCCTTGATGATTATTTTTTATTACTCTACTTGCCTAGCTCTACTCTGAAAATAAAGGTGGCTTGAAAAGCTTACCTTACCTAAAAACGGTTATAATTTAATCGTTGTGACGTAAGTTTGCTATTCGAGGGGTTTGGGATTCGATCCCGAGCACACACCCCTAACTTTTATGCAATTAAATGTCACTTACTAAGTACTTTAACAGTGAAGGAAAGATATAAATTATAGAGAACTCTTACGTTCTCAAAGGTGTGTGACCTCTACCAATCCGCACTTGGCTAGCGTGGTGAACCCTGGTGAACCCTAAGTAGCCTAAAACCTCCTCATTCTGAGAAGAAATCCATACTCAATAGTGGGCCAGCGACACCTTCTGATGGTGATGATAATGAAGAGCCATTTTACATAGTCAAAAACTGTAACAAACAAACAGATGCACTTATCATTTTTGAAGTAGACAAATTACGCGCATGCAAATTGCAATTCTCAAACAATGAGTGACATGTGAAAGTCAAAATAATTTCATAAATGCTGTTTCCTTTTCAAAACCGTGGATCTTGGACGTGTTCCAGAAAGACAATGATGCCCTCACCTTGAGTGAGACCGACTTTTAAATGCGAAAGCTTATTACGTTACCATTGACCGATAATGCAAATGATACCGTATAAAACAACGGTACTCGCGTAAGTTTCTTTCTTACGAGGGAAAGAGAGATAAAAGTTAAACGATAGAAAGAGAGGCGTTTATTAAACTTTAGGCCGCAGCGCTGTGCGAGGTACCTACATTGCATTTTATTCTGTCGTAACAAATCGCTATTTATTTAAACGTCTTTGCGGATTGATGCTTTTTACTTTGAAGTAAAGTTACTACTACTAAGTATCCTGTAATAATATTATCGAATTCGTATAAATATACAGATTGGTTCAAACTTATACGTAAACAAACTACAAGCCATTACGTGATCCTATTCTCGTTATCCTCTTTATTATTAAAAACATCGAACGAAAACTCAATTTTCAACAGAAACCCGAGTAGTTGTTTGGAAATGCTGCGTTTGTTTGAATTGTGTGTTTGCAGTTACGGGTATATTCTCTTTGTTGGTTTGAAGATACCTGTTACTTGGAGTGTGTATTGTTTTCTTATTATTTCCCACTAACAGAATCCGCATTAGTTTTGATTTGGTTCTCCTTATTTTAGTTTCTAGTCCGAAGTTTATTTAATGCCTAACTCTGAGCTTAATAATAATATTAAGCTCAGAGTTAGGCATTAAAAAATATATAATCAGACTTATAATTTGCTTCATTATTATGAAGCAAATTATAAGTCTGATTATATATTTTTTTATTTATCTTCCACCGGATTTTTCAACCATAAAACAATGTAGACATAGGTATTGTAATTGGGTACAATAAAATCGAAAATCTTGCCGGATAAAGGTTTGTTTTAAATTTTCCTAAATATATTCCAATATCAGCTACTGTTTGCTTCCTAGCTGCACTCGCAGCATGAGCAAAGTACTGGACCTTGCTCATGGGTTTCGAGTGCTGAGCGATTTCTTTGTGAAGCGAGATAAGGTAGGTACATACTTACCTAAATACCAAAGAGACACATCCAGGAAAACGGGATAAGTCGGCTATCATTTTTCCAAATACTAGCAACAAGGTATACCTAGGTAAAATCGAAATGAAATGCCTACGTTTTGCAGAAGTGCATGATATTATGAACGTCCAATAAAACTAATACTACAGCATACAAAATACCGGATACGTGATAATCACGTCTATGTTTTAATGAAGCTAATTATATGAACCTAAGCGACAATGACCCGACCCTTACTTTGAAATTATAGCTATTATGCTGTAAGATAAATGTGTTGTCGTTTTATCTTTAGTTATTATGTTTATAGCCAGTATAAAAATTAATGTTTGTCTGCCGCACCGTTCATCTGATTCAGTTGAAACTGTACAGTTTTTGACACTTGAAGGTTTCTGACATAATACCATCAACGAGGTGTAAGGATGGCCCGCGAGATGCATTGCAATGCATACCAGGCATGCAAGTAGCTATATTATATTAATTATTTTTTTCATAGCAAAACCGGTGTTTAAACTCATCGCACTAATAATTTAAAAAAAATAGCAGATAAGTGCAATATTTAGATAAAATCAACTTTCTGTCAGAACTTTCAAATTTTCCTAAAACACGGGGTTTTAAAAAATGTCTAAATTCATGTAGACGGCATCGTAGACTTTATGTAGTAAAATTATGTATAAGAAATTACATTTTATGTAGCTATTTCATTCAACAAAAATTAAAAACCGTTGTTAATACTTATTTAAACCCGCAACATCCGCAGTCTCAAATCTATTTTAACTAATGCACATTTAATAGTTACAGAAGTACGAATTTTGCAGTCCAAGATGCTTTGACTAGAATTTATGACCCGTTTAGCCCACGCATGATTAGCTGATCTGAATTTCTAACGCCAAGTTCAAGTGTGTGCGATAAAATTAATCTTACGTTCGTAATTACCAAGACAACATCTTTATAAAAACAAACACGGAAGCAATACTTAAATTGTTTTTTTTTTTTCTGTAAATCGTTTCATTTCATGGGTCATTAGAAGAATAAATTGAATGACTATGTATTAATATGATGACATTCTTTTTATTTTATACTGTGCGGGACCATAGAGTATTCCCACAAATGCTTCTTTTAGAATAGAAAAGACTTATTTTTCTTCAAATAAATTTTTACAAATACTTTTGAATCGTCAAATGCATCTACCACTGCACTGGTGCCTTCCCTACCGAGAACAACCAGTAAGAAACTCGGCGGTTGCTCTTTACTAGTTACACACCTGTTCTCAAGTCGCACCTAAATAAATTTTTCTTAAAAAAAAATTATAAATTACTGTATTCAGCCTTGCTTAATTAAGTGGCATAATTAAAAAAGGTTTTTATTTAAATGTTTAAACAACAAGGTGGCCGTTACGAGACACTTCCTCAATCACACTGTCAAAAGAACCTTAACCTACTCCTGAATTGGTAAAAGATCTTATAAAATTATACTGTTGCATTAAAGCAGTGATATATCGAGCCACCTGGCCCTTTATTGCCGATCTTTATTTAGCTGTAGGGCGGACAATTTAATAAGAGTTTGGTATTCGTATTATTGCGTCCCTTGAAATACAAAGTTTATATCTAGCAGACCAAGAAAAGTAACATTGTTATTATTAATCTTGAAATCTTGAAGTTAGATGACACAGACCCTATTAGTCGGTTTTACGAAATATTTTTTATGCACATATACGCAAAGTTATCGTTAACTATTTAAGAGTTAACGTTAATTATGTTTATGTCCAATTAATATATTTCGTGCTACGAGTAGATATCTGCTTATACCTTTCCATTGATATTTGTTATGCACAGCGAGCCAAAGTAACTTGAAACAGTAAAAACCTAGTTCAATCAAGAAAAAATCGATCGATTGAACGATCAGACATTTAATTGTTTTCTCATAGATTTATTCTATTGATGTAACGATAGGTCGTTAACCTGCAAATTCGAAATAAAAGTAAAACTTTAGTTGGAATTAGTTCCATTGTTGCTGCCAAATGGACTTGAAAACGATTAATAACCCGTTTTATGGCGACCGCGACCAGTTAATCTAATTTAGGATTGTGGGTTAATTTGTCATCATTCTCTTTCTTTCATGGTTAATGACTTTCAGATTTGCAAATTCAAGAACGTTCTTTGCCAATGTCATGGAGAACGAATCAGATTAGATGCCATAATAATAAATTATCTCTTTGTTGACGTCCACGTAGATTTAGGTTTTTAAAACTCCCTTGGGGAACTTTTCGATTTTTTGGGATAAAAAAAGGGATAAAAGAGGGATGTAAGCTAACTCGATACCAAACATCAAAGTCCGTTAAATTGTTGGGCCTTGAAAAGCCAGCAGACAGACAGACACCCTTTCGCATTTATAATATTGTTATAGTATGGATGTATTTTTGTTCTTAATGTATTTTCTTTTACTTGTTTATTTTTTTGGGTTTTCATGTAAAATAATTTGTCATGCTGGGAGATGGTTAGCCCGTAATCCATCCTTTCATAGTTTTCTGTGGTGTTCGTTAAATACCTGATAGACCTAACAGATAACCACTATCCATATTATAAATATGAAAGTATGTATGTTTGTTGGCTTGTCCTTCAATCATGCCCCAGTGGAGCAACTGATCAGCTTGATTTTTTGCATGGGTGTAGTAAAAGACCTGGAGAGTGGCATAGGCTACTTTTTATCGCAGAAAATCAGAGTTCCCACGGGATTTTAAAATCTAAATCCACGCGGGCATCAGCTTACCTATACATGTTTGCAACCTTAAAATGGTTGCGTTGGTTAGCACTTTAGTAGATGATCCTCTGGTAAAACGGACCCAGCTCATTTCAATTCAATTGTTGTTATGTTACTACCACTAAGCCGCATCAATACAAATTGCGTAAGAAAATTGGTTTATGTGATTATCTTCCTAGTTCGCGAGATATCTAATTCCCTTTAGTATTAGAGTAAAAAAGACTGATATCTAGTTCCCAAGTTTGCAGTTGAATGGGTTCGTGTATAGAATCTCGTTCCAGGGTCCAGTTACATTGCAAATGGAAACGTCAAATAGAGCGTTGTATTCAAGATTTCACTTTATAAGGAAATGGCTTAGCGTATAGTGATTATACAAAGCTTTATTAACTAAGCTAGGCTTTAAATGTTGTTGTTCCGATTATCTTATAATTTGACTAAGGAAAGAGTAGAATCGACATGATCTGCTCTGAACCCTAGAAGTAGTTTCATTTAGGCATTGAAATGATAAAAACACCAGCTCTCTATGCCTGTGGTTTTCCAGATATCTGTTAAAATATTCGGGTTCAAAGTTACGCGGTCTTAAAAATTCACATACAAATGTTTGAGCCCCTGTAATTTTAAAACTACATATTTTTAGAAAAATCTAAAACACCACAGGCACAGATACTAGTTTCTAGAATATGTCTGCAAAATTTCATGGAAAAGTTGCTTAATATTCAAATGAAATTGGAACTACGATTGTATGGAGTAAGTGACGGAGAGAGCCCTGTTAATGAAAAGGCAGCAGTAGAGTTTTAAAACAAGGTAAAACATTTTACTCATCATCATTATCTTCGTCAAGCGATTCATCGTCACAGCTGGACAAAGGTCCCTTGGTGGGGACTTCCACACGCCACGGTCTTGTGTTGCCTGAATCCAGCAACTCCCTGCGACTCGTTGTATGGACCTCAAAAGAAAGCTCAGAGTCACTCAGGCGGCGAGGGACGTACGTGTATGTTTGTAGTGTTTCTACGTGATCAAATCAGAAATGAGGAGATTCCTAGGAGAATCAGAGTAACCAACATAACTAAACGAATTGCAAAGTTGAGGTGGTAATGGGTAGGGCACATAGTTCGAAAATATTTTACTAATACATATAAAAAAGATTGACTCATTTTCCCGTTGTTCTGTCTTGTTTATTCAAACACTGCTTGTTTTTCAAACGAAATAGCAGTCAGTGATTTTGTCACAGCTAAGCTTTGTGAGAATTACCTATGTAAATAAAAAGGTCAATTGACGTCAAGGTACAGCCTTCAATTCAGTTGGTGGTGAAACAATTTAGTGGAAATGACGCACAGGTAAATCCAACGTGACCAGATGAAAAAAGATATCGGTTACTTTTTCCGGTTTCCACATATCTCTAAGTTCTAACTCCACCGTAACATTTGATGCCCAGTAGGTATAGAGTCCATTTTTTCGTAGCATTTTAGGCGGTGGTAATCACTTAACATTAGGTGACATATCTGCTCGTTTACTCACAATGTACATATAAATAAAAAATGTTAGCAACAAGTTTTCATCTCGAGATGACAATATTCGGGCGTCAGATAGTCTTGGGTCTAGTGACCTTTTGTGTGAACTTTTAAGATGAAACCAGTAACGCCCAGCTGTTATCCGGCTATTAGCAATTTCCATAATATTTCGCAAAACAATCCGGTCTAAAGAGTTTTACTTACTTTACAAAAATTTGTAAACTACCTAACCTTATCGAACTTCATTGGCTTAAGTCAGTCTGATAAAAAAATATTATTTGCTCATTTTAATGAAGACTAGCTTTTCATGATCTTAATTAATATATTTGAACTCGTTTCCAAGCAAAATGGGCTAAAACTGTGCTAAAACGAGTTCAAAGTTCGTGAGTTCGTAAGTAGTACATTACATAGTCGATGGCCCTCTGCACAGTCGACGTACTACGTCTTTTTCTTTTAAAGAATATTAGTCATTTTAGTCATGACTAACATTCCCCTTTCCCCTCCAACTAAGCGTTAAGCTTGTGCTTTGAGTGGGAACGACAATAGTGCAACGGGTTGGGTTTGAACCGCCGAAATTTCGGATTTCAGTCCGCTCCTATAACCGTTGAGCTATTGAGGCTTACTTAATTGATTTAATTAATACTTAGGTACATATAATACCTAGGACATGTAGGTACACGTGGTAAACGGGAATGTAAACTCTGCAATTAAGAAGTGATTTATTTGGTTAGCAGCTTAGCAGCAACTTTTACTATTGTGCAAGCTAATGAATAAATGCAATAACAAATATCCGTTTTACTTTTAAACGACCATAATATTATATTTCATTGAACAAATTAATGAAATTGATTTGACAGCACAACCATACTATTGGCATCCGGTCAAACTTGTAAATAATATACTTAGGTGTTATTATATTCAAAGTTCGCCCGGAAAGACAAATTACATTCATTCTTTCGGCTTTGCCGTAGTCGGGTAAAAAGTAGTGAAAATGCGCCCTATGCTTCAGAACACCTGCGCAATACTACAGCCTTTAGTAATTTTGGAAACATAAAACATACATATCTAACATGATAACGTGATCTGTAGGTCGCGTACATTATTTTACTTAAGGGGACGGTATATTCCAGGTATAATTTCAAATCTAGAGATGGCGATACACATTGTATCGGCATCTCTCTTAGACGCCCCTGAACCGGTTGCGCATCGCCACAGTGTAGATTATTATTTTCACATCGCTCCTGCATTTAATCATTACGTCACCCCACTTCAGTGTTTACGATGGAGTAAAAAGTCAAGTTATGTATAAGTTTAAAATTCAAAGTTATAGTGATAAAAAATATTTATTATGAAATAATTAAAAATTTATTTAAAAAAATTAATCTGTAGGTATCATCAGAATCGATTACATTCGACTTCGCTGGGTTACTTTATTGTAATATATAACATTGCGTATCTATAAAAAATATGTGTACAAGTTAAATATTGTTTTATATACTACTAGAGGATCCCTGCGGCTTCGCCTGCGTTGATTTCGGTTTTTTTGAATCCCGTAGGAACTCTTCATTTTTCCGGGATAAAAAGTAGCCTATGTCCTTCTCCAGGATGTATCCCAAGTCTGTACCAAATTTCATTAAAATCGGTTCAGTGGTTGGGCCGTGAAAACGTAGCAGACAGACAGACACACTTTCGCATTTATAATATTAGTATGGATTTTAATGCACACTGTTGCCAAGTTACTATCATTAGTTAGTAAACAGTCACTGATAAAAAAAAACAACAATATTATAATGTACTTTTATTGTTTTGTCAACAACGAGAAATAATGAATGACAATCTATTTACAATCATGCTAATAGGTGTCTTTTTCAACCTGTATGCTTATTATAGTAGGAGATTTAACATTTCACCAACTTTCATAGAATGAGATCACACACACACAGTAACATTAAATTAAAATGGGCCTAAATAACCTTGACTTAAGGTCCTAAATTCAATTACACCGATTTTAATTTCTGGTTCTGTCTGACTGGCTATACATGAATGGATTAATTTGAGCTATAAAACAAGGCGGTTAAGGTCTATTTTACGTTAACGTTCTCATTATAAACCCCTATCTGCCAGTTTTGGTCATTACTGTGGTGACCATTACATTTGGCCTTGAAAGAAGATACTTCACATGGATAAAAGATTATAGCATGGACAAGTCCAAGTTTCTGAAATTTTCACTTATTGATAATGATAATACTGTCATTCCTAATTACTTACATTTATAGGTAAATCTTATATTTTCTATATCTTATTGCTATTATAGATGCTGAGATTATAGAAATTACACTCAACTGAAATTCAATGAAAATATAGTTAGCGCGGACATTACACAAGTAACTATTTATTGCATTTCACTAATTACCGAGATCGTAAAATCCTATTTTTTCATATTATCAAAACGTTTACAGTAAAAAAATATCACACGCGCTAGGCGTGCAAAAACACCTGAAAGAGATTATATGCACCTGCAGCCATAACAGGATAACATTATAATATATTTCGTGTTGTATAAAAAGCTGTTTTGTTTATAATCCTTGTTTTTGTTTATTCAATATGGTTACAGTCAAACCGGCCCGCTCGGAGCTAATAGCCATAAAAGTTAACTAATTAGGTGAAATATTCCAAAAGAGCATAAGTAGGTATGTACACATTCAATACGCTAACTTAACTGTTTACGTTAAGGTTCAAAGTCAAAGCGCTGGAGAAATGTTTTTATATGATACTGAACAAAGTCAAGACAGAGATTAAAATATTTTATAGCTTTTTTGTTATATTCAGATTCGGGCCATTGATTCAAATTTTAAATTTGTAGTAATTATTTTCTCTAATTCAGAAGCTGAGCTCTTTTTCTGGATGCCTATCATTAGGCATCCAGAAAAAGAGGTCATTACCTTTTCGCTAAAAGACAATTTTACGTTGACTGACATGAAAGCAAAGTGCCTAGTAAGCCAATAGACAATTCAGCTAGATGACATCAAAGCAGATTACCCAGTCAGCAGAGAGTCAATTTAGCTGTACGCCATAAAAACAGAATGCACAAGTAGCAAAACGTCTGGAATTGTGAATAGTCTGTATGATTAGAACACCTCATTAGCCAGACGTCAAATTACATAGTTGGATGACATAAACGCTGAATGAGATAGTATCTAAAACGTCTGGAAAAGTAAATAGTCTAAATGGTCTGTTGCTTGCTCCTTTTTTAATTTTTAACCAACTTCCAAAAAGAAGGTGGTTCTCAATTCAGCCTGTTTTTTTACCCCATTGCGGCAAAGCCAAAAGGAAGAGTTATGATTTTAGCAGTCTGTATATGTATGTGTGTGTGTTTGTATCCAGATTCTGTGTGTTCCACCGTAGCGCCGAAACTACTGGGCTGATTTTGATGAATGAGGTGTAAATCCGGGTAACATAGGCTACATTTTATACGAAAAAAATTGACCTAACGGATGTAATATGAAAAAAAGTGGGGGTGAAAAGGTACTACCACTAACTAACAATTGTGCCAGGACTGGTCCTGATGGGATTTTGAAGTTTGAAAAGGTGCAGTTGGTTCTCTATATAACGTAGACCCGCACTAAGACAGGATTTTGAGAAATTTGATCTGTAAATTGACCAAATTATCATACAACAATACTACTTCTCACGAACCTATAAAAGCTACGAACAAACGATTTCAGTAGTTACATTTTATTACTGTTCTTACCTTTCGATTCAAAACAAGAAAAATTGATACACTGATTTGGCATTCCAAAACGAAGCAACTCTCGTCCTAATAACAATTTAATGTATACTTTAAGAATAACTGCATAAGGTAAGTTTTACAACGAATATTTTAACATCGATATTTTAATGTTAGTATACGTGAGTGAGAACACAAAAGCCACAAAGATCCTTTGTATTGACAAAGGCAAACACAATAGGATCTTTCATTTCTTGTAAATTGAACTAGTTTTATGAGAAAAAGTATTAAGTACGTATGAAATTTTGTTTTGCACATTTTCAACTTTTAAACTGTGACAATAAGGTCTAAGTTGAAGGAATATTTAATAGTATGATTATTTTTTTGATCTATAAAACATTTATGACACTGCAATTTTTAGTCAAACTTATTATTGACTACTTAGTGACGTATATACATAAAAAAACCAGCCAAGTGCGAGTCAGACTCGCGCACCAAGTTTCCGTATCCGTACTCAGGTATTTTTCCGACATTTTGCAAGATAAATCAAAAACTATTATGCTTAAAAATAAATTAAAATCAGTTTTAGAATGTTCAGGTAAAACCCTTTTATATGATACCCCACTTGGTATAGTTATCTTACTTTGAAAATTGAAACACATTGTTTTTTAATGAACCCATAAATTCATGGTTTTTGCCAAATTTCATGATTCTAGGTCAACGGGAAGTACCCTATAGGTTTTCCTGACAGACACAACACACACGGACAAAACAGACTGACAGGCGGACAGATAGACAGACATACAGTTAGATAGACAGACAAACAGACAGCAAATTGATCCTATAAGCGTTCCGCTTTTCTTTTTGAGGTACGGAACCCTAATAAATGATATCATTGCATAGCAAGTGAAGAAACTAAAAATTATAACACCTTGGATAAACATCTCGGACTTGAAAGTGGATGTCATTTTCATAATAATCATGATCATCATCATCATCATTAGAGCCCGTGGATGTCCACTGTTGGACATGGGCCTTCCCTAAAGAGCGCCAGCCGCTTTATATCATCAGTCCATCGTGCTGGAGGACGTCCTACACTACGCTTGCTTATACGCGGTCTCCTCTCATCCTATTTTCATAATAATTAGTACTTTCCCCTAAAAACCTTTAAATTGATATCAATAAAGTTTTTTTTCCATCTTATCTTCTAATACTTATGCATTTTACAAGTTTGGTTTTTGATCTTTGAGCTACCGGGATAGAGCACTCAGATTAATTAATTTTTATTTTCAAATTATAAGTCCTGGTCTATAATGACCTAATATTAGCTTCACTACACTGCAATGTACTGTTTACTGCATTCTTTTTAAAATAATTACTTTTTTAATGTAATAAATGCACAATATAAACTTATCTTAAAATCTAGAAATATCCTAAATAAAAATACTTTATAACATAGTACTGAATTTACTACTCTATGGCATTCTGTACAATTACAGTATGACAAAATGCTTATGAAACCCGAAACAGGTCCTGCCGCGCTGAGGCGACGGGTATGACTGACAAGATAACGTAATTACGGCCCATAAGACTCAACAATAGGGTCGAAAATTCTTTGTACTCGCTCTGTACGCGATTTGAAGAGAATAAGCGAGGAAGCGTGAAATCAAATAATTTAGAATATAATTTGAAATATAGCACTTACTGTGAAATGATCGGACCGAATTATTTATTTGATTGTTTTACACCTATGGTGAAAGTTACGTCTTTAAGAGCTTTGTCATTAAAGAGAAAAACCCAAAAGTCTAAGGTTTTAGACCAAACTTCTGATTTTTTTTCTATCGAGGAAAGTTTGTCCAATCATGTTTTAATCGGACCAAATCCAAGGGGATATAATGAAAAATATTATATATTAATTTCAAATTTTTCGATCCATGCGTTCCTAACTTAATTCCATTTTAGTAAACTTTAGTATCGACGAAAACGGAGACCGCCGCGTTAAGAGGAATTTATTTGTAGTGCGCTTCATACAAATGTAAATTGGCTCTTATTAACCAATCAACCACAATGTTGTGTAAGTACGTTTTAGGAACTAATAAGTATTTTCTGTTTGATTAAACAGAAAATACTTATTAGTTCCTACCTACACAACATTGTGGTTGATTAACCACAATGTTGTGTAGGTATGTTTTAGGAACTAATAAGTGTTTATGTTTGTCGTTTGCCAGATTTCTGTTAAAATATTATTTAGTTTTGAAATTACACGGGCTCAAGGATTTACATACAAATCTTTAAGCCCGTAAGACTTTAATAAGTACTGATTATTTTTACGGAAATTTGGCTAGCACAGAAACAGATATTTGAAGGTGTGTGAACCTTTCACTGAGTTTGAACGATTCATATATAAATGAGAAACAAACTACGTTTGTATGAACAATGCGCTATGGAAACGCCCCTTAACTAAAAATCTAGGTGAGTCGATGTACATTATAATTTCCTTCATTATAAACAACACAGCCTGTAAATTGGCTTTATTAATGTTAACTACCCTAAGCAATAAATGTTAAAACAAGCAATGTTTATTTTGCGAAATATTTAAATACTCAATATGGCTCGGTTTCAGTGTCCACGGCCATCCGGTGCAGTTTGTATATCCGTTGCATCAACCTTTAGTGACTCATAATTTCATCATTATCAACATAGCCTTTCGGTATCGATATTTATTATACTTACTGCAAAATATTAGAGGTCAATAATTAATACTTAAGTGTTCAATACTAAGTTGTTATTACTGGTAATTTTTATATGACTTATTTTAAAAAACGGTTTTTTTTTTAATTCATTAAATACACTACTTTTAAATAACTTCAAGAGACGGAGAGATTATATGGTTACTTGTACTGGTACCTAACCTAACTATCATGTACAAAACAGGTGAGCCGGATTCATACTTCATAGGAGGTCAAAATTATTGCGGTCATAATTCGAAGCAAACTACTAGTAGGTATCTGTTTCGTAGGTATATTTTATATATTTTGTTACCATCATCATATTCATGATCAACCTGAGCAAAAGTCTCCTTTTGGAATGAGAAGGGATTAGGCCAAGTGCAGATTGGCAAACTTTACAGTAATAATATGGAGAACTCTCAGGGTTTCGCACAATGTTGGTCACCGTTTGTTACTCAAATAAAAGTATCGAAGCAAGGTAAATTAGATAATACGTATCTTTTCCGTCTAAAAGCAGTTCCAAGGTCAGCAGAAGAGGTATACACTATAAACCGCAGGCGGAAGAGTCTAATACAACCCACTTGATGAGTTTGCCGCGAGATATATGAACAAATTGCTCCAATAATGTGCCTGTTACATATTTATTAATCCTAATAACGCAAAGCTATACTCTCATTGCACTCATTCAATATTAGAAGAGTTATTCCTGAACATACTTTTCCTGTATAAAAACGTATAAGTTTCATTGGGGAAATTCGTTTGCGCAGGAACACCGAAAAAATATTATAAAAATGTAATGTTTGTAAGTTTGGATTTAGGAGATATTCTTCGATTCTATCTTATAATCTTATACATATAGGACTGACTTATGACTACACAAATTTCAAACCCCTATTTTACTCCTTTAGGGGTTGAATTTTCAAAAATCCTTTCTTAGCGGTTGTCTACATCATAATAGCTATCTGCATGCCAAAGAGCCCGATCAGTCAGTCAATCAGATTTTCCTTTTATATATTTAGATAAGGTCAGAAAGTGGTATATCCAAATTTCGAGCTGACAAATAGGACATATAATCTTCCTGGGGCTTGCCCATAAACCTACATGATACGGAATACCATCGAAGCCATAATTTAAGATTAAAGATACATACGTACTTGCTTGGATTGCTTCATTAATCCAAAGCTTTCGGCTTCTCGGCAGCCTCTCAAAGTAATGCCACTATGCCATAATCGCGCCATAATACCACCTCGTGATGACGATGAATGACGTTAATCGTGCCATTGATGTTTTGATAGGGTTGTCAGTTTTCACTAAGTGTATCACAACTCACACTAATACCTATTATAAGTTTGTGTGTATGTGTGTATGTTTGTTACTCTTTCACGCAAAAACTACTGAACGGATTTGTCTGAAATTCGGAATGGAGATAGATTATAACCTGCATTAATTGACACAGGCTACTTTTTATCGGAATGGATATAGATTATACCTTGGATTAACACATAGGCTACTTTTTATCTCGCAAAATCAAAGAGTTCCTACAGGATATTGAAAACCTAAATCCACGCAAACGAAGTTGCGGGCAACAGCTAGCAAAATAATATGAATTATGTATTTATAAAAGAAGATATTATGTTAGTTAATGATGAACGGAAAACGGGTACCGGCTAGGTGATTCGTTAACTCGGTGTTTAACGGTGAATGCAATGATAGCCACTGCGGTTGGTTGGTTCTACATTGCTGCTTTCCTGGCTGATATTAAAATATTGTTTCATAGAAAACCATCCATGGATTAAAAAATGAGCATGATGACTAACATTCATTGTGACACTGAGAGTGAACCACCCCACAGAATATAGGCATATTAAGACGCACGGACTGCGTCAGGCCAAGTTCCGGCTTAGGGTACTTTGACTTTCCTTAGACCTAAGATTGAGTTAAAACGAGACAGATTTATGTGAGAGTTATACATTTGTCTCGCTTTAACTCTGTCTTAAGGAGGCAAAATCAGAGTGCGCTCTATAGATCTCACCCTGTGATTGAGAGACAAGATAGCGACATTTTTTGAGGCTCAATAAATAAATGTGAAACAAACTTAAAACACTAGTAGGTAATTACATCGTATCAAATTAACAAACTTGTAATCATGATAATTAAAACAAACAACGTGCAAACCAATGCGCATTTCACACTGTTTCGCGTAGGTAGGTATGTTTAATTACTTTAACACGAATTCTCGTCAAATTACTTAATCCATCATTTTATTGGCATTGCGTAATCATGTTAACGCTTACTCGTTTTATATCTACGTAGGTACCTACTGCAAACAAATCACGTGAATTTATATCAATAATTCAAACAAGGTACGACGCATACCGGCAGAGTTGAATCGCGGCGTCTTTCTGGATAACGTCTTAAACTCTGCATTATTTATTTTGGTATATTAGGTACAGTGACGGCGCAAGCAATCGCAGGAGTGCCCATGTGCAGGCTGTGGATCGCGTCCATCGTTTCGTTTTCATTACATTCTTGCTGGTTCTTCTCGGTTGGAAAGGTATTTTGAACTAGTGGTTGATATTCAAAATCAAATTGTAAGAACCTATTCGGATAAAAAACTTTCTATTTCATTACACTTACCTATTTCAAGGATAATATTAGTTATGTCAAACTGCTTAAAATCAAGTTCTACAAAAACGCAGCTTTACTCCGTCTGTATGCGATCCTCTCCATCTCTAACATAATAATACAAAACTACGTGTACAATAATATAACTAGTACCTACTACGAATAAACAAGAATGAGTAGGTACCTATACTGTTTGCACATCTTTTTTATTTATAAAAATAAATAAAAAGATGAGCAATTTTCTTTAGTTAGAGTAGGTACATAAAATTGATCTCTGCATTGCATCTGACCTAGTTTCACAATAGGTATTATAATATACCTAAATCAAATGATTGCACCGGTCAGCTATTATACTCTGAATACAGTGTGAAATAGTATAATAGCGTTTATGTGCTGCAAAGGCAGGTCATATAAGTCAAACTAATATTATTTTGTATTATTTTCTCGTCTATAATGCAACCACGAATAATTTTAAACCCAAATAAAATTCATTATAGGTATTGTATTGACAAGAACTCTTATGAAAAGTAGAAATTATATTACACTAGTGACACCCGCGACTTCCCCCGTAATCCAGTGGAAACTCATTGATTTTCCGAGATAAAAAGTAGCCTATGTGTTAATCCAGGGTATACTCTATCTCCATTCCAAATTTCAGCCAAATCCGTCCAGTAGTTTTTGCGTGAAAGAGTAAAAAATATCCATACATACAAACTTTCGCGTTTATAAAATTATATTAAGTTGGTCAAAAAGTTTACAGTGCTACCTGTTTTGAATAAATTGCCTTGATTTTATGAAATATGCACGTAGGCAGAGACGTGCAATTTTTTAGGGCTGGTTTCGCAATTTTAGGGTTCCGTACCTCAAATGGAAAAACGGAACCCTTATAGGATCACTTTGTTGTCTGTCTGTCCGTCCGTCCTAAACCTATAAGGTAGGTTCCCTTTGACCTAGAATCATGAAATTTGCCAGGTAGGTCTTAGCTCTTTAAAATATTTAAAATGTGTTTTAATTTTCAAAGATAACTATCCCAAGTGGGGTATCCTATGAAAGGGCTTTACTCGTACATTCTAAAACTGATTGTTATTTATTTTTAAGCATAATAGTTTTAGATTTATCGTGCAAAATGTCGGAAAAAATACCCGAGTATGGAACCCTGGGTGCGCGACTCTGACTCGCATGTATTTAATTTTTTTTTAGAATTTTTTTAGAGATTACAAAATGGTAGCAAAATTATTTTATTTGCATAGGACTCCCGTAAATAATGTGTCCTGTTTTGTGTTGCGCAATACTCCACTTATGGTCAACCCCTCCGCCCCCCCGCGAAGACGGTGTGACGGTATTCGCACAAACGGTTAACAACCATCTTCCTGTTGCTAACATTGAACTACTTCTGGTGGCGAGCGGCGGCCAAGTGCACCGAGGATGTTATTATGTAGCTACAAATAGAAACTGATTTCAAATTGTGCTTCACCCACGTACAGCGCGATTTCATGCCAGCTGTTAAGAGCGTTGAAGCATGAGCCTGGAACACAAGTTTAGGTATTTACCCGAGGTTCTTTGTTTGTTTCCGTGAACGGACGTACCCAGCGCAGTTTAGTTTATAACAAACCGTTTTGATCCTAGACGATTTTCAAACAGATTATTTTTTCAATATTTTTAAGTATGTGGTGTTAGTTTGTCGTTTTTTTCAAAACAATAATGTTTTTTAAAACAGTGTATTGTCTTTATAGATTAAGTACGAGTGAATAAAACTTATAATTGTAGTCAGTACTTAATACTAATCTTTTATATACTTGTGTAAGTATAAGAGAGTCAAGAAATTATACAAAATTCAACTTTCCTTATACATATTTACGAAAATATGGTTCCCTTATCATGCACAGTATAAATAGTTACACCTACTATAATAATTTTCACACATATATTTATAAAGGCTAAAATAAATGTGAAATCCGTCTAAAATTTAAACAGTCTTAAATATTTAATTTGCAAAATTATCAAAAATATAATGCAATGCTAATACCCATAAAGACATTGAGCATTTTTTATTTATTTATGGTCCTTTACAATCTTTTCAAATTTTATTGTTAGTACTAAATCGTACTTACCGTAAGCGCAAGACAATGGACAGTACAATGAAAGGGATTAACAGGTACAAAAATGCAGATGTTACACTTGAGTAGGTATTTATTCATCAAAAATAAGTGCATTGCTACACAAGTAAGCTAGGGATACAAAAACAAAATAAGATAAAGTTCAAAACTAAAAGTACAGAAACCCACCTACTACTTTTAAAGACTTCACCGCAGATGATTGATTTATATTTGAATATGTATAAATTATTATATACATGTATTCGAAATTTTCATAGTAACTGCTATGATTTGATATCAAACTCGATCCATCTATTTCAAGTTTATTTTTTCTCGATATACATTTCTTTTTCATGTCATGTGTAGGTAAACCAATTTCAATATACTTTTTGGGTTTTGTAGGTTATATCTCTTACATTCGTTTTGATTATGATAAGTTCTTTTATGACACATCGGCAAATTTTATCACATATGACAGTATAGCCTCTAACACACGGAATGGTAAAGCGAAGCGAAAGAGAGATCTCATTTATCAAAATTTAATGTGCAGTTTGGCAGTAATAAGTGAATCGATGAGCCAATAAACAAACAAATACGCAACACAACACGTGACAGGTTGTGATGGCAATCAGGGTGAGGACGCCCCGCACACCCACACAATCCCTGGACTAATCCGGTGCGGGATAGCGCGGGTGACGTGCGGGTGTGCAGAACGTCCCCCGCCTCATACCCCGATTGCCATCTCGACCTGTCACGTACTATACATAGCTCCCGAAAACTCAGTCCTCTCTTAGTTGGATAAAGTATTGTTTTATCTATACTATATATATATATATATATATATATATATATATATATATATATATACTATATACTATATACTATAATATTATAAATGCGAAAGTGTGTCTGTCTGTCTGTTTGCTACGCTTTCACGGCTCAACCGCTGAACCGATTTTGATGAAATTTGGTACCAACTTAGGATATTTTCCGGAAAAGGACATAGGCTACTTTTTATCCCGGAAAAACAAACAGTTTCCCCGGGATAGCACGCTGTGTTTCACGCATTTGTCGTTCAATAACGCCGCAACAGAGCTACGGTTTGACGGCATTTTTTGCACAGACATAGTGGAGAATCTAAAAAGTGAAATAAGCTACTTTTCTCTCTAAAAACCAAACAGTTCCTGCAGGATAGCATGCTATCGTTCAGGCATTCGTCATTCAATAACGCCGCAACAGAGTTACGGATGGACGCTTTTTTTTTGCAAAGACATAGCTGAGAATCTAATCACACTAATATTATAAAGGAGAAAGTTTGTATGTATGTGTGTGTGTGTATGTTTGTTACTCCTTCACGCAAAAACTACTGGACAGATTGGGGTGAAATTTAGAATGCAGATAGATTATACCATGGATTCGCACACAGGCTACTTTTTATCCCGGAAAATCAAAAAATTCCCACGGGAATTTTAAAAAACCTACATCCACGTGAACGAAGTCGCGGGTATCAGCTAGTCACATCACACTAATATTATAAAGGCGAAAGTTTGTATGTGAGTGTGTGTGTGTGTTTGTGTGTTTGTTACTCCTTCACGCAAAAACTACTGGGCGGATTGGGCTGAAATTTAGAACAGAGATAGATTATACTCTGGTTTAGCATATAGGCTACTTTTTATCCCGGAAAATCAAAGAGTTCCCACGGAATTTTTAAAAAACTACATCCACGCGAACGAAGTCGCGGGCATCAGCTAGTAAGTAATAAATGCAACTTTTTCTCCCGAAAAATATTATATGAACACTTCTCGCGGGATAGCATACTATTTTTCACGCATTTGTCATTCAATAACACCACAACAGAGCTATGAATTGACGTCATTTTTTTAGGGTTCAAGTAAAAACGGAACCCTTATAGGATCACTTTGTTGTCTGTCTGTCTGTCTGTCTTTCCGTCGTGTCTGTCAAGAAACCTATAGGGTACTTCCCGTTGACCTAGAATCATGAAATTTGGCAGGTAGGTAGGTCTTACAGCACAAGTACAGGAATAAATCTGAAAACTGCGAATTAAAAAAAAATGTTTCAATTTTCAAACTAAGGTAACTATACCAAGTGGGGTATCATATGAAAGGACTTTACCTGTAAATTCTAAAACAGGTTTTTATTTATTTTTATGCATAATAGTTTTTGACTTATCGTGCAAAATGTTGGAAAAAATAGCCGAGTACGGAACTCTTAGTGCGCGAGTGTGACTCGCACTTTGCCGGTTGTTTTGCGTAGACATAGTCGAGGAAAAAGTATTATAGACTACTTTTCCTTTCAAAAAAAACAAATAGTTCCCGCAGGATAGCATGCTAAAACACATGATAAAATAACTTAGGCATTGCATAAAATATTGTAACAAACCTCAATTATTATTAAAACCTTGAATCACGCGAGCGATGCCGCGGGTAATAGCTAGTTCAAAAATAAAACCATCATAAAGATCCACGAGGGATGACCACGTGCAAATGATAGTAATTATCCTATTGTTTCAGGTGTTATGGTAGAGTGTACAATGTATACAACCAAAATCTAAATACAAAATACCGTACTAATGCTGTAAAAGACAATAAACTAATGCTATTATGCAAATGAAAAAAAAGAAATCATAATGGAATACAAGAAACCGCGCTAATACCATAAAAGGACGATGAATCATCAAAATTTTATTTAGCGGCTAGGACAAATAGCAAGGCTATTGGAATATAGCATTGTCAGCCGGTAATAACTGTAAAACTATAAGCCTTT
This sequence comes from Maniola jurtina, assembly GCF_905333055.1. Classification (NCBI taxonomy): domain Eukaryota; kingdom Metazoa; phylum Arthropoda; class Insecta; order Lepidoptera; family Nymphalidae; genus Maniola; species Maniola jurtina. The sequence goes on from NC_060030.1 coordinate 11,847,961, forward strand.
AAAAATATTTGATTCTGAAAATATCTTGAGTATTGAGTTTTACATATTTATAAAAGCTCTTGAAATAAATGTGAAACCCATGTAAAATTTAAACAGTTAAAAATTTATTTTTTAGAAATTATTAAAAATATAGATCAATGCCACTGCTCTGATAGGCATTGATCTATTCTCTACCGAAATCGCGTTTTACAATTTTTTTCAAATTTTGAAAATTAAATTGTTCCCTTTCAATGACAGGGAACAATAGATACCAATGCAGCTATTTGCTCGAGGCAATACTTATTTATTAACTAACTGATGCCCGCAGCTTCACCCGCGTGGATTTAGGTTTCTAAAAATCCCGTGGGAACTTTTGATTTTCCAGGACAAAAGTAGCCTATCCGTAATAGCCCGTCCCCGGGATGCAACGCATTTCTGTACCACGTAAAAAACATCTAAACGGATGATCCTTTAAAAATCCCGAGGGATCACCAGGATTTAGGAATGCAATTCCTTACAGCATCATATAAACACAATTTAAAAATATACAAAAAGTTTTAATCTATCTTTAAGAAAAAATAGCGAGTATTAAAAATACCTAGTATTGAGAAGTGATAGTCGCACTACAATTTCAGGTAAATTTTAAATAATCCGATAACAATTGCTAAGCAAACAAGCGTTACGTCCGTTCTCGGAGAGGCCTCGGCCGATACTAATTTCCTAGTTCAATTTACTATTGCTTGTTGCACGGTTTTGTAGTGTGTTTCAAGATTATTTTATGGAAACAAATATTAATTAAATTTAAATTTTTTTTTTCTGTTTATATTGCAAATATGTTTTTCTTTAATGATTACTTAGTTTTATTTATAAATGAAGAAAAATAACCCACCTAAATGACAGTTTTATGTGTCTGTAGTTTTATGAAATTATGACTTTTTTGTTTGAATTTTTATAATGTAAAAAAGGCCAAACGAAAGATTTGGTTCTGACATCTTATTAGTTCAGGACCTTTTCTTTGGTAAATATATCTCTTTGTGAGAATCGACCAAGTAACTTTTGATGTAGTGAACGTCAAAGATGACACGAAATCCAAAATTCAGTAATAGTCTTTTGGTATTTTAGGCAATAAAAGATAAACTATGAATAAATTGCAAAATGTTGTCTGTCAATTTAATAAAATAGGAAATATTCTACAAAGTAGTATATACATGTTTTACATAAATGCAGTGTTTAATAAAATATAGGGGGGCAAAATGGCTTAAGAATAGCTCATGCCGGTTCAACACTCTTAAGAGTTATTTCGCGTTGGAGTAAATTATTGACGGGTCCCCATTTTCATACCTACGACTTATTGTCCAACTCAAAACTCCAAATGATCTATTCAAAGTACGTACACCTTCTGATGGTCAGTTTTTTTTTTACGTAAACTTAAAACTAAAGCTACGAGGGTTCCAAACGCACCCTGGTCTACCTGTTTTCGAAGTTTCTAAAAAAGAAAGATTACCAGTATAGACTTTGAATCCTCTAAAGTCCACCCTCTGAACTTAAAAGATATACCTACTTATCTAAAAAGCCATAGGTGCAAAACTGATCTTCAAGCAGAAAAGCAGTTTCGGGTATCTCGTTCTTAAAGTCTTTCTTGATAAAAACTTAAACTAAGTTATATTAACTTTGGCTATGCTGATGGCGCGTGGCAACCTAGAAACCAACCTTGCACCAACGCGGCGAGCGATTTCTGTAATTTGTTTCAGTATGCCTACCAACTTCAACGGCATTCCAAAGTACATAAAGCTTTTAAGTTATTATTAAAAATGTCAGACCTACCGTTTGCTTAACTAACATTCGATATATTATCATGGTGTAGCAAAATTCTGTGCGACGAACTCTAGTTTTGTCCCAAATCTAAATTTGCGCATAGCTTAGTTTATTAGTAAGTTTATTAATAACTTACCGACAAAAATTTTGCGGTTGTAATTTAATATTGGATGTCATCGTTAATAACTGAATGGAACAAATGACTTCAGACGTGAATAGCCTACAGCAAAGAATTGAGTGGTATCTCAAGCCATCATTATTGAAGTTAAATATACTCGTATAGTGATAGTAAAACTAAAGTACTACAAGTAAGATCTAGTATAATATGATTTACTAAAATGATTTGTTTTTCTTCTTTCAGGTGGCCTGTAACAACCAAGATGGCGTGGCTTCCTACGTATACCTATCTTCTTGCTGCATCAATTCTGCTAGCGCCAACGCTCGCGGCCGTCTGTCCCGATAGCTGTGTTTGCAGCACTACACGCGACGGCCTTCACCGTGTCACCTGCAGCAATCTTCTAGAACTTTACAAATACACCCTTCGACAGAAGCATCATAACATCAATATACTCGATCTATCACATAACAACATCACCAAAATCACGCATGAATTGGAAAGGCTAACTGAAGTGGTTACATTAGATCTCTCTACTAATGGCCTTATGGAAATAAATAAATTTTTGCACAACATGAAAAAATTAGTTCATCTAAATCTCGCTCATAATCGATTACAAAGAATTTCACTAACATATCTGCCAGTGAGTGTCAGCTCTTTGGATTTAACTGGAAATCACTTAACCGACGTGCCATCTGATTTAGCACATTTGCCAAGCTTAGAACACTTAGAGTTGGAAGGAAATCCACTAGACTGTTCATGTAACAATATTGTTAGCAGAAATCGATTATTAGCAGCAAATGTGTATATTGATGATGTTAGATGTCGTACCCCAGCCCATTTAAAAGGTCGATCTTGGCTAGAACTGAAAACAAAAGACATTTGTAAAGTCTCTAAACCAGACTTTATGGATATGATGATGGGAGATGAACCGATTGATGCTGTGCGAATAGGTGAAGAAAGCACTGCCTTAAAATCCATGCCTTTAATAGCTGGTAGTGATTTAGAAGATGGTAAAGTAGTTCATGGTGCTGATTTAGGAGAAGATGATGATAGTTTACAATTTATGAAAGTTGGACACTTTTTATCATCCTCGCCAAATGAAATAGAAGGATCAGGCGAAGGCGAAAAAGATAAAATAAATGACAGCAATTTCGAAAAATCTGTCCCGAATATTAACACAAACGATGATTTGATTGAAGGTTCGGGTGAAGGATCTGGTTTCTCTGGCTCTCTTAATCTCGATTTTAAAGATCAAACAGAAAGTATTCCAGAGACAACTACTTCTTTAATCGACGAACTAAGCAACGACTCAGTACATAAAATATTACATTCTGAAGAATTATTAGCTGCGCACAATATTCACTCTCATGATGATGCAACAGAAGGTTCTGGTGAAGAAGGGTCTGGTTTCTTTCCTCTTGATTACGATGATCATACACAAAATGCTATAGAAACAACTACTGCTATAATCGAAGATTTAAGCCCTGATCCAGTCCATAGAATATTTAAAGATGACGAAGAGACAAAGTCCACAGAATTTGAGTTTCCAGTACCGGAACCTCCTTCTGTATATAAAGGTGGACCAGATTGGCATAGCAAACCAGACCCTGAAGTAGTAACAGAAGTCGCTTCCCCTGCATCCGTAACTAGAGATACTACAGTCTCCGAACAAATACGGGTTACGCAGGCCTCTGAAGTTCTTGGTCAAGCTCCACCCGGTGAAGAAAATGTAGTTACGCATAAAACCGGTACATATGTGTGCATCGCTTTGATAGTTGTTTTATTAGTGGGCTTAATTGGATTTGCAATTACAAAAGGACAGATGAGAAAAAGAAGAGATCGAAGACTCCTGAGGCAACAAAAAAGAGACGTGGAAAAGGCTTCAAAAGAGATGGTAGATATGAATAAATCTTTATTAGGCAAACCAGCTGCTGTAGAAAATTCTGCGGAAAGAAAAGTTAATGGAAAATATGAACTTGTCCCTACACATGAGTCACATCAGAAAAAAGGAGAAAATGGTGATGTCACAAAGGGCACAAAACATGAAGCAGAGAGAACTGATAGTCCGCATGATACAAATCAAAACAAAAGCAGTTCAGTAGATAATAATTTAACACATCAAAACCAAGTGCCACAGCAAGAAACTTCATTTGATTCTGAACCAGGTATTACTAGTTCTCGCAAAGATACCAACTCTTTGTCGAGTGAAGATATTTTTGTCCCTGCAAATGATGATGAAAATCTTAGACCAAATAGTAACTTAGATTTAGATGTATCTCAACCACTAATAAATGGAGATCCTATTGTCGATTCAGATTACTTGTCGCCATCCCGTGAATATGTACCTGTATATTCACCCGATATGGGTCGAGTGCGAATTAAAATGACGGAAACACCTAAACCGAAAACACCAGTGCTAGTCACCAGAAGTAGGTCTAATGCTGGAGACATAATTATTACTCCAGCAACAGATGGTAATGCGTCAAAGTCAACTACTTGAAATTTAGTTTTATTAAACAGACTAAGAACAATTTTTGTCTATCAGTGTCACTAATTAGCAAGCACTTCACAATTGGCGAAATTCTGTGATTATTCAGAGTTGGAATTTGTGTGGGAAGTGGGATACATACAAGTAGAAGTGAGGACTCTGTATACGAGTTGTGTGAGGATATTGACTGTATTAAGTACTGCCAAAGTGTGTTTGTAGTCGACAGTGCCTTTATTGTAACTGTTTAGTGGTTTAGATATATTTATGAGAGCATATTGCGCGATAAATAGAAATATTTTTATACATGTAAAATGTTGCCATGTTCATTATATATATAGATGTAAAAACTGTTTTAATTATTATGAAAATCAACTTGTTGAATTAGTTTGTTGGTAACACAATTTGTACAATCTTGTATTGTATAACTTTCGGTTTCGGTACAATTCTTGAGTTGTCAATGGTTGTGTACTTACCTATTTTATCCCGAATGTTTTAACGGCAATGTTAAGCAACGAATGGTTTAGCTGGTTGTAGTCTATCATCTTATAATTTCCTATTTTAAGAGTATGAATTAATTTTCGTACTTTTTGCAGTCTAAGCATAAGTTCCTTATGAGTAATTTTATTAAATTATTAGTTATATAAGATTGTGATACCATTTATTTTAAGTAACACATGCTATTAGGGTTTATTACGTATGCAGGAAAATAATTCATTCATTGTACATTTTCTTTAGATAATTTTATTTGAAATTATTTTACCTAATTACTAAGAATGTTTAAATGCTGTATCACTTTGCTTTTGCTGACATGTTTTAATTATTTCTTTTTTATTTATCGACTTTTTAAATTTTTATTTGAAACCAGACTTTCTTCAAAGTTATTATGGATCAAAATAGAGAACAATAAAAGTATTTCAACGTAAAGAGATTTATAACTGATGTAATTTTATTTTGAATGATATAAAGCGTTAATTGAATCTGTCTGTAGTTTCTTTCTTACCCATAATATCATACCTTCTTCTAAATTATCCTAACGATTAAAACGAGTATCAACGTAATTACTACAAATCCCTAATCCAAAATTTCCTTGCATAAGATTTTCTATATCATATTACTACTAACATTTTGTAAATAAATAAAAGTTATTCCAAAAGGATCATTTATTTATTTTATGTTTACCATACCTAGTGGTAAATATTTAAAAAGACTTTTTAATATTGTTAGATTGTTAGATTAAACTTTTTAGTGTATACGAAAACAAAATAAATAAGTAAACACGAAGTTACAGATACTTAAACAATCAATAAGTTGAATTTTTTTAATTTACACTTGGTAAATTAAAAATTTTCAACACCCCCGACCAGTGAAGGTTACAGTAACTAGAAAAGAGCTGATAACTTTCAAACGGCTGAACCAATTTTCTTGGACTATTCCGCGCCTACAATCCAAAGTATCTGAGTTTTCCAATACATCATTTTCAAATAAATAATTATGTACATATCTAGGCAACGTCCATCTTGACAGCTTGACATTTGTCAATTGACACTTGAATATTATGAACCTAAGAAGCCTAAGGGTTATTTAACCTTCTTTTCTACAAGAAAACTAGAAAAGAGCTGATAACTTTTAAACGGCTGGAACCATTTTTTTTGGATTATAGCTAAGAAGACTCTCGATCAAGCCACCTTTCAAACAAAAAAAAACTAAATTAAAATCGGTTCGTTCGTTTAGGCGCTACGATGCCACAGACAGATACACAGATACACAGATACACACGTCAAACTTATAACACCCGTCTTTTTGGGTCGGGGGTTAAAAACAGTCAAATACTGAAACGTATTTTAATGCTTATTTACGTTATGATGGACTGATCATGTATTTAGGAAGTACTAAGTACCTAATGGTGCTAATTTTATAATCATCATTTTGTCGTACAAAACATATCAAATAATAATCAATTTTGGAACGCTTCTAAGGACTAAAATTCGTTTCAGAAGAACACTTATTTTACTAAAAAGGCTTTTACTAGGCATAAATATTATTTTTATTACAAAGCAGGTGCCTCTTAAAAGTATTATACATAGCAAAAGGTGGGACTTAGGATGTCGATACATAAGAAATAAATTACTATAAAATTAAACAAAAGTCTTTGCTGATAAAGCAAATATTTCGAATAGGTACATCATATTAAATATATAAAATTATTATTTACAAATCTACCAACCCGCCCCGGCTTCGGTCGGGTGGCATTCTGAAAATTCTTGGTTAGCGAAGATTACGTCTATGTTACAGAGAGAAACTATAATGCAAAATATTCTGTTTTTTTTTTATTATACTTTGTACAATAATTGTTAGTATAACTTAGTAATATTTTACAAAATTAGACAACACTAAAGGAGCTAGTTAGCAACCTAGTTACAATAGAATTAAATCTTAACACGATATTCAAAAGTCACTCTCTCTTGGTTGATTTTCATCAGAAAACCGTCGAACTCTCGCACGAAGCGGTCTTTCTAATTCCGCTTCAACTTCTATTACACTATCATCTTCTGTATTGTATTCCGAGAATCGCCTTCGCCTTGCTCCTGGGCTTTGATCTAATTCAGCTATTTCATGACTACCATATCTTCGATTTCTTCTTCGCCGCCTTTTATTTCTATCAGCAGTAGTTTCTGTTAGCTCAATGTCATCTTCATCTAACACAGGTATATCACCATTTCTTTCCGTTTCTTCTAATAAATCACCACTTGATTTGGTTTTTCTTTTACCCCTTCTACGTTTAGTTTTGCCAGTGCTCGTTTCATTCAAAGATTGACAAGAGGCATTCAGTTTAGGCATTGAGAGAGCTTCGTCATATGATGGTGGTGCGATTAAATCTCTTGGATCTGGCGTGGTGCATAAAGCTTCCTGCTCTGCTCTCATTCTCAGTTGTCTCAATCGGTCTCTAGCCTCTTCAACTTGCCGCTCTCTGTCAGCTTGCATTGCTGCTAAACGACGATTCATAGATCTTCTAATGAAGTTGATAAGTATAATACACAAAGCAAGCCCAACAATCATAACAATTATGAACCATATTAAATTATCAGCACTCCCCACTCTTTCACCGGGGTTCCATACAAAGTAGCAGGCCTCTAACCAAGTTTGTCCTATAAGAGTTACAGGACTATTGCAGATAAGGTTATATGACTCCTCTTTTTTATTTGGCTCCAATGTAACATATTCATAAAAATCATACATATCACTATCTGCGCAATCACATCTCCACATATTGTCACTTAGATCCAGCCTGTCCAAATAAGGATTAGAATCAAAATAAGTTCTACTCCATACATGTGTAAATCTATTTCCGATTACGCTAAGCCCACTAAGACGGGGTAGCATAAAGAAAGTGTAATTACTGATGGAACTTATTCTGTTATAATTCAAATTCAAATATTTTAAAGTGTTTGAAGACATGCTATCTGGAATATGTGATAGTAGATTGTGTGATAAATCTAGTTCTACAAGTGAAGGAAGTCCTTCAAGGGAATCCTTTCCAATTATACTAATTTCACACGAGCTCATGTCTATAATTGACAATGACGTAGATTTTAAGTGACCAACTCTGTTGAGATAGTTTCTAGCAAGTTTGATTTGAGTCAGTGACGGCATTTCTAAAAGACTATCTTCAGGTATATGGGCTATTTCATTCCATGATAAATCTAAATATCTAATCATACTTAGTCCCCGAAAAGTGTCACTTTTGATGGATCCAATATTATTATTAGATAGATCTAAATATTCCAGTTTTGTATTATTTATAAATTCGTTGCTTCTCAAATATCGTATCATGTTATGATTAATTATAACTTTTCTAAGATTTGGGAATCCAAACAGGTTAGGTTTGAATACGTTACAGTAAGAAATATCCAAATATCGCAAAGAACTGGAGAATAAGGAATTAGCTGTAGAAGATAACTCTAATCGATAGTTATGTGACATTTTTAAGAATAATAAAGAAGGTAAGTACGATAGTTCGTTATGATTTATGTAGCTCAACTGACAATTGCTTACATAAAGACTCTTCAATGTCGGTGATATAAGATTTTGAATCCTTAGTAAAGGATTATTGTTAATTTTTAAAACACTGATATTAATGAGACCACTTAGTGGCGATCGTCCATGAATGGAATCTATTTCGCAGTTATCTAAAATCAGTGTTTCTAATGAAGGACTTATAAGTAGTTCTTGATTTGCCAAGTTTGCCATCGTCCTTAACTTGTTTCTTGATAAGTTCAATATTTTAAGATTCGTGGCTGGTTTTAATACTTCATTAGGATTAAGGCTTATCCATGATTCAAAACGGTTTTTGGATAAGTTCAAAATTTCCAGGGAGCTAAGATTTTGCAATGCATTCTCTGGTAATTCTTTCAACTGATTGCCACTTATGTCCAAAGATACAAGATTGTAAAGCTTGTATATGCCTTCCGGAAACTTGGAGATATCATTGTTTGAAATGTTCAATTTGGTCACCTGAAAATTAAATGTTAAAATTTGAGAAAATGATTATTTATGAAAACTTAAATTACGCATGTAACTTAAAGTACTCGTAAATCTAAATGAAATAAATTAATAATATATTTATTAATGGTAGAAGTTCGAACGTTATACTGAACATATTGTATGCAATTTATAATAACATTTATATAGGAATCGTATGAAGCGTGTCACTTAGCCGGAAGGCGACGGCGCACAACTTCGGGAGAACAGTTCCAACACGCACTCTGCAGCCTTCATACATTTCCGTGTATTATAAGTAAGTATAGCTCTAAGAACCGCGTTGGTTGACTATCCAAACCTCAAGAGGCAATTTAATAGGTAAAAAGTTACCTTTGCATTAATGCCAGTAGGAAGATCAGTCAATCCTCTGCGTGAACAGTCCACGCTAGTTCTCTCCGTGTTACACGAGCACAGATAGCAGATTTCATTTGAATGATCATCGAAATCCAGAAAATCCGCATTTGCCAGAAATATGAGCAATAGCAGCCCCGAAGTCCGTAATAGAATCATTACGTCTGTCTATCATTACTACCTGTAAAGTAAAATCAGTAAACAATTACATTATCTCTATAGATATAGTTGGCAATCCTATCAAGCTCAAGGTAGATTGAGTCGGTTCATTACTTCTTTCATTCAACATCAATACGAAAACTCTGCAGAAGAATCTGAACCGGTGGTTATTGTAAGGATCTGATAGCGCACCACATTTACAATGCGTCTAATAGAAGGCATCATGAATCATGACTCACAGCAATAAGGTATATGATTCAATCGTCATTAATATTTTAATATTGTTGTCATTGTAAATTATGATATGATACTCTGCTAATGATGTGAATCCTTATCTTAAATTTTCTTTAGATGTACCTGCCGTCTAATCGCACCTTAACGGTTATGAATCACGATATCTGAACACCTGCACTAAGTTTCCTTTATTTCATTTTCTTGTCACGTGTATTACCACCCCAAAAAGGAGCATGGCCATCTAACAATTTTAGGCTCAGAAAATAAATATCAACACTTGCGAGTACATAGGTACATGTAACAATTTTATCTTTGTTATCAGAAGTGATAAAGGTACCTCGTACTTAGTTTACTAAATTTAGGTCGTTATACCTACTTACCTACATTACATTTGCTGCTATTGGATCTGTAAACGTAAATTCTTCGCTTATAGTCCATCAAATTGCACATATATCTGTTCTGTAACAAGTCAGATGGTATAGTAATTATTGTGATTAATATTCCGAAGAGAAACTGATAGGGCATGTTTATCAGTAACTAGTTATTGAATACCTACATATTTGAGATCAAAAGGTGGGTCTAGAACACAAATGGGTACAAATATAGTTAGGTACTCCTTTATGTTGTTTCAAAAAGAGAATAATAGGTATAGTTTTTATCGTTACTAAGTAATTTTATTCAGATAAGCATTTCTATAACACTTTTCTGTATGTAAAGGCTATTAGGTAAGTACTTAGTACCTACCTATTTACTTGATAATCTTATACAGGTTCACTTTAATTCGATTCGATTCAATTCGATTAAACTTCGATTAAAATTAAAGGAAATATTTGCCACACATTTTCTAATAGCTTATTACGGTGCACCTAGTTTTATTAAATAAAAATGATCATATAAAGTGAAATAAATTTCTTACCTTTAATTAATCACATGATATGTTTGTTTAGTATCAGTTCCAACAAAAAATACTGATTGTACCACTTGTAAATTCTATGAAATCGCTGAATCACTTCACTTCACTAGAGATAACAAAATGTTTAATTAATTAATTTTTCCACAAACTATGATTTAAATACCAAAAAGATTCTAATTGGTCATAATAACTGTTTACGTGTGTCTTGGACCAGCAGATAACTTTGTATGAGCCGAATTAACGCATGATGTGTTATCAATGATAATGATAAGGAATATATTTTTACTCTAGGAGACTTGTAGGTGTGGTAATTACAGGTATTGATCATTATTTTGCTATTGTTGATAGTATCAGTACCTAGTCAAAGACTATAATATTATACTTAGATAAATAGCCAATTAGCATCCTATTAGTTATTTAATTAGAATCAGTAATAAGCAGGTATATTATCCTCCATGTGTCTATGAGAACTTAAGTATAAAATGTTTTTAATAAAGAGATCTCTATCATAGTTTTGTTTTTGTTTGATTGTTAATAGTGGGTAATACTGAATTCATAGTAATATTCATAATTATTAGTATCCGTTACTACCGAACTCACAGTTTGAAACTACGTTTGTCCAGAATAATATACAGTGTCACCAACTTATGTTCAGGTGACAGCGTCGCTTGTGGAGAATTTGGTTTTACTATTTAAGAAATTCACAAAGAAAAAATAGAATAAAAGTTATTTCAACATAGTTATATTACAATCTTAAATCTTAAATTAAATCAAATCTTAATTATATTACAATACTCGCTGGATATTGTCCGCATGGATTTACAATGGCAGACGCAGCTCTAGTTCAAATTTTGCCCACCTGAAAAGATAAGTTGGTGACACGGTAAGCAGATATACAAGATACTGGTCCGACAAGGCTCTTTTGGCACTTGAGTGAGGGCGCAGTTGTCGCTTTATGCCATCTTTATGCCGACACAGCGAACTATCAACAAGTGCACTTCTCTACGTGGAGGCTTTAGTTACAATTTTGGCCACGCGCCAAAAGAACCTTGTCGGACTGTACATAGGTAGATATTTAAGAAGTTATATATATTTTTATTTCAGTGCCATCTAGTAGCAAGAGCAAAAACAACAAAGCGCCGGTTGGCCCGTGGTATGCGTTGCGCACAATTTTTAAAGCATACCACTAGATGCCGGTAGGGGTAGCAAAATTATTAATGAAATTAAACGGTGCTTTAGAAAATATGTTTAATTTTTTTATTCCTTATAATAATTAATTTTTACTTCGAACCAATCAATCATCATCAATCATATTATACAACACACACTAAGGCCCCTACCTGCTATAAATATAACAATAATAATATTAAAACACAAATATCAATCTATATTAATGTCTACTGCTCGTCTCACTGATCGTCTGTCATGGACCCTTGGTCTCGTTTCAGTCAAATCACCAATCGATCTAGACCTTCTATATCTTCTATTATTAGTATTATCTTCTTCTTCATCAACAAAATCTGGTAGTGAATGGAAAGAAGTGTTCAAGCGAGGCATTAAGAGGGCTTCGTCATAAGTTGGAGGTGATTCCTCTCGTAATGGCACTCTTATCTCCACTGAATCGACTCTGCGTTGTATTGTATTGCCATTCAAAGCAGTTGTCTCTGGTGTTATTCGTGGTGCAGGGGGGTTTAAGGCCATGATACCTCGACATACGCACGAAGTAATAAGCGCTCCTATAAGCATACCGAGTAGTACAGCCATTATATTGAAAGCTGATGTAGCATTTTCATCGGCATGCCAAGTACGTATATACGCCTGCTGCCAACTCAATTTCGTCACATTAGAAGGGGAATAACAGAGCAATGATCCCCTATCATGAACTTTTGGCGGCTCCTTTGTTAAGAACTCATAAGTGAGTAGCAGATTCACTCTAAAACCTTCACAGCTCCAACGGTTTCCCTTCAAACGAACTTCTCTCAAAAATGGGTTTGAGGCAAAGTGTGAAGTTGACCATACCTCCTTAAACGCATTACCCCTCAAATCTAAAACCGCTAAATGCGGTAATGCTGAAAAGGTAAGGTCATTTATCGTCGATATTTCATTGTAACTCAAATCTAATTCTTGTAAAGAATTCGAAGCTAGGTTATTAGGTATAGATTCAATCTGATTCATTGACAAATTTATTTCGAGTAGAGTATTCATTTCAGTCAAGGAGTTCATGTCTAAGTTCGTAATTTGGCAATTACTTAAATGCAAATTTCTAAGCGAAGGCGATTGGAATTTTGGAACTTCTGTAAAATCGTTTCTGGATAAGATGAGCACTTCTAAACTTGTTGTTCTTGCAAAACTTGCGAGTTGGAGATTGTTTATACGATTTTCCGATAAATCGAGATATGTCAGCTGGGACATTCTTACGAAAGCGTCTTCATCAATCCGATTTATTTTATTTTTCGATAGATCTAATTTTTGAACATTGAAAGTATTTTCGCTTCTTAGCCACGAGTCGTAGTTGTTATTTGATAAGTTAAGTGCGTTCAATCGTTGCCAGCTATGGATGTAGCCAGGTAACGGTCCTGATAAACGGTTCCCAGAGAGATCCAGTTTCTCAATTTGATTAAAATTCTGCATTTGTTCCGGAAATGTGGCGAAATTATTGTTAGCCAGTAGCAACACTTGAGCCTGAAAAATAAATTGATCATCTAAATAATGTGATTCAGAGAAAATATTACACATGCTTTAACGGTGAAGGAAAGCATCGTGAGGAAACCTGCATGCCTGAGAGCTCTCCGTAATATTCTTAAAGGTGTGTGAAGTCTGCTAATAGTGCTAATCCGCACTTGGCCAGCGTGGTGGACTACGAGTATGACCTGAACTTTTCTTTCTCCTTAAGAGGGGAGACCTGTTCTTAGTAACTGTAGTGGTCGGTGATTATGATGATTACATTTAATGGTAAGTTACAATTTGTTACATTACAAGTACTGAGTACATGTTACGTATAAACAAACTATTATTCTTATTGACAGTGTTTTATTTAAAATTTATTTTGTGAGTATGGTGACGTACGTTATAATTCAAACCACCGGGTAACTGGCTGAGCCCACGATCAGCACAGTTTAAGTAGATTAAATCTTCGTGAGTATAAGTTTTGCAAGGCTCTTCTTGCTCTTCCTCCATCTGCAGGGGGCTCAACAAAACCGTCGCTGGCAGCAGCCATAACCACAGCGACAGAATTACAAAACCTGAAATCACAATTTCAGAATTTTATCTTTATAAATAGACAAGTTTTTCATGATATAGGTACAAGTGTAAATTAAAAATTTATAACACCCCCGACAAGTGAAGGTTACAGTAATACCTAGAAAAGAGCTGATAACTTTCAAACGGCTGGACCGATTTTATTGGATTATAGCTAAGAACAGTAAACTTATCAGTTTTCCTTTTCGGAAACTTAATGGTAAGTAATCCCGTGCAGCAAGTCATAGCCATGCTAAATTTTATCACACTTTAATATTATAAAGGCGAAAGTTTGTATGTGTGTGTGTGTGTGTGTGTATGTTTGTTACTCCTTCACGCAAAAACCACTGGACGGATTTAGCTGAAATTTGGAATGGAGATAGATAATATCCAGGATTAGCACATAGGCTACTTTTTATCCCGGAAAATCAAAGAGTTCCCACGGGATTTCAAAAACCTAAATCCACGCGGACGAAGTCGCGGGCATCGTCTAGTTATATAATTTATTATTTCCAAATTGATTTGCAATTGTTTACTTCTAAATACTAAAGCTGTAGTCCTTTTTACCGATGGCTTCATCGAAATTCTATATTCAAATCAGTTCAAGGCACAAAACGATCGTAAAACTGTGGTAAGTAGTAGCATAGTTTATAAAATTTGCGATTCGCGCTAATTCACGTTTCTTCTCCAGCTCTAGAATTCGCATTACTTTAGCGAAGGTAGTACAGAACTGGATTTTCGTGAGATGAAAAATTTTCCAAAATACTTTTATAACATATTAAATACAGTTTGTCTTAATAAATCACAGAATTATTACTGTTTTATTATGAAAATTTTTGATTCCGCCATATTGTTTCAATTTGATAAGATTACGGCATAAAATTAAATGCATGGAACTTTTAATCAGGATTAAAATTCAATATTCAATACATAAATAAGTTTATCTAAGCACGTGACAAAATTTAAAATAAATGTCGTACCATAATTTCCAAAGCAAATGATAAACCTAGGTATGTTTTCTATTTTAATATTGTTTTAAGTTTTCCTTCCTTCCTAATTAAATATTAGTAAATCTATGGCAGTGTAATTTGAAAGATAGGCTTGTCTCTCTGTAGTAAATATACCTACTCACTTTTTCCCCCTCAAACAGAATGTATGCTTGTGTTAGAACTGTTTTATCATTATCTGTACATAATAATTGAATATGCTTGACATAAAAATTAATTTCTTTTGAAGGAAATTTTCTAATTGTGATAATTGGGACATTTTGAAATAAAATTTGTTTATTATTATCACCACAACATTAGTCATGCTTACCCATTAGTGCCGTTCCTTTTTCTTCATGTTATGATATCGTGCACTTTTTCTTCACACTTGTTATAAAATCCACTTCATTTATGTCATCAATTTTCACTTCTACTGCATTCACGTGCATTAATTGTTATATTCTCATGTTTTATGATTCATGCCCAAATTGCTTGGTATTGCAAGACTACATATCTACAAATGTCAACGGATGGGCACCACTAGCTGTGTCAGGCGTACAAATACAGGGTGCTCTTTTTTTGTTACGAATGTGATAAGATAATGCATAATATATCCATTCATAGGTGTAAACTGGAGGAGATCCGTAGGAGAACCATATAGTAACTGACATAGCTGGACGATAGATGTTGGGGTTGCCGGCAGTGGAATGCACAGGGTTTAAAGCCAGGGTAAGCATTAAGGTATAAACTTATTTTCTGGCAGGTCATAATGGAAAATAATTGTTGATTTATTACAACTTGGGTAGGCAGTACTTTTATACCTCTGTAAGCTGCACGCCACCGGTTGCAGGATGCTGGAATGGTGACCTTGCATCAGAAACTGAAGCGTTGGAAGACCCCGAATCTATGGATTGATAATCCCGTGAAGTTTTTAGAAAACTAAATCCACGCAGATGAAGTTACGGAAGAAGTCTTCGTATCGTCACAGGAACCTTGCGGTATACGGTAGAGCAACCGCCGAGTTTCTTGCTGGTTCTTCTCGGTTTCCGAAAGGCATTCCGAACCAGTGGTAGATGCTTTTGACGATTCAAAAGAACTTGTAAAAGTCTAATTGAATAAAAATATTTTGAATTTGAATTTGAATATATGGTGCCATAAATATGTTTAAGGAACTTTCGCTTTCTGGCATTACTCATTACCCGTCACGGAGTGAGGAAAAATGTTTCTACTGCACTCTTGACTTTATTTGTATTGTGAATAAAATTATTATTTATACATTTATATATTTGTATTTAAATCGAACAACCTGTAAGTATTATGTTATCTAAACTCTCTTATCACTGATTAGGCGCGTATTGACTTATCATCGTACCCAAAGAAATAGTTTTGTTCAAATATAAATAACTCATAGCAAGGTTTTAAAACTAAAACCTTAACACTTAGAAGTATTAAAATTAAATAAGAATTAAAGTCAAAAGTCAAATTAATTATTTATTAAAGGTGGATAACACCACAGTGTACGAACTGTAGTTACACTGGTTACACTTTTTGAATGTCAATTGTTGAATTTAACAACCAAACAGAAGTTTAGTGAGTTAATAGCTAGGGCAATTAATCATTTAACTAAATCTAAGAGGGTTCTATATGGAATGGATACACCTTGGAATAAAAATCGCGTATAAAGAGATTGCAACTTCTTTTGTATCGTACTTACTAATATAAAATATGAAATTGTTTCGTGTACAAGTACAGGAACAAGTGTCTACATATTATACATGAATTATAGGTTATTTGGGCTTCCTGGTTGATCTAGTGGCTAATTTATATAGTGGTTAGCTGGAACAAAAAAGTTATTGTAATTCTCATAGCAGCCCGGAGTTGGCAAGTTGGTCCTATGTCTGGTCTCCGTTCGTGTCGAATTGCTGTCCATTGGACTATAGATAGAAGTGATGGAAAGAGCAGGGCACCAGTCTTTGCAATTTCATTTGTGCTTAATAATATTATGTACTATCTCTTGGTTGTTGGCTAGTCACCTGTTTATATTATCTGTTGGGGACAACAGCCAGCTAGATCTTGAAAATTGCATCTTGACTTGCGCTGTGAACTACTAATAGCCAATCTGGCATGACGTCATTGCTCCTCAAATCCTAAGTGCTCGAGGATTAAAATCAGGTGTCGAGTTTGCAAAAACGCGACACGTTCGCGTCCTCACGCCTGTCTGAACTTGTTTGCTGCCTCACCCCCAGCTTCCAATGGGGTGGTAAGCTTTCGATTATTACCTATTGAAGGTGCTTCTATGGAGGTAAAGAGTAATTTTTCTATGAATTTTGAGTTTTAGTACAGTCCTCATTAATACGTAACGTGACATTGAAATTCGGCAATTTATTCCAGACAGAAGGCCGGATGAATGGACACGTCCATTTTAAGATTCCTATTTTGTCCGTGGACCCTACTTAACATATTTTTGAATTAAAAAGGTGCTATTTTTTTCGTGTATTAAGTACCACTTAAGTTAAAGTTCAATGGTTCGAAGGGTACAAATGTTTTTTCAGAGCATGGTCTAGCATAGTGTTTGAAAGAAGAAATTTTCCAATTTTGTGACTCAATGTTGTTGGGCGGGTCCAAAATAATTAAATGAAAAAAAAAAACAGCCAGGAAGTTATGTGCACTACGATATAATAAAAACTGTTTTATTTCGTAAGCGTGGAAATTTTCAAATTTCTGCACCGATTTGCTTGCGCCGGTTCAATAAATAAGGATACAGCCCATTAGAGGCGGTCCAGCAAATCTTTGGCCGCCGAACGACACTTACTTAGACTTAAACTGTTCCCGAGAGCTATTTCCCGGAGATTTGGGATTGCGACCGACGTCTTAGATGTACGAGTTGTTGTTGAACAAGATAACTTCGTAAATTGTGCCGCAATTATAAATATTGTGGTACCTAAATTGTAGAATGGAGGAAATGGTTGTTACAAATTTTCCACTTTATAATGAATACAATTATTTTCAAATAACAAAGTGGTACGAGACATTAGTTAGTTCTTGTATATTTTGAAATAAATATATATTTTTTTATTCACACAGCCAAAAAAAATATATTTTTTGGAAATAAGATTTTCCAATACCAGAAATGTGAGTAGGTAATAAAATACTATTTCGTATACGTTACTAAATCAATTAGTATGTATGAGCAAATATCAAACAATTTAATGTAAAAAATATCTGATGTAAGGAAGTAAAATATAAATTCATCTGCTTATTAAAAAAAAAGATCCGACGAATTGAAAACCTCCTCCTTTTTTTTTTTAGTTGGTTAAAAAAGCAAAGCCGGCTCAGATATACCTAGATGTAGGATTTGTAAGGTTGCATTTACAAACGATATAAATATGAAAACAATAAAACTTTCGTCTTCCATCAATTTAGAGCCAAGGGAATTATAAGGTCCGGCGGAGAGATCAATTGCTGACCCTTCCATATCTTAATACCCGGGGATCAAGGAAATATAATACCGTATTTATTTGTGCCTGCTAAGGATCTGCCCTTCATATGTTAAGATGTTTGACCCTTGAAACGAGATGAAGGCAATTTGCTGTGGACTCCGTGATCCTTTTTGCAATTTGCTTTAATAATATTGGTTTAATTGTTAAAGATCAAATTGTTGTGTCTACGGGCTACGATATAACTGGTAATAAAGTTCGAAAGATTCTAACAAACTTCATCAGAAAGTAGTGCAGCATATGAGGTGCTACCAATTGCACTCAGCAACGAAATAAAATATAGGTACAGCTCTAAGCTTGACAAGCCAGTATGAGCAATATTTTGTGCAAGCATATCTGTTTGATGATTTCATGCATACGTTTGCAGAAAATCATCAAATGCATGAAGTCAGATAGTGCAGGTTACCTAGTTGTTATCCTTATGCAGCATGAAAACTACTAGACTACTAAATACCTACCTTGTACTACTAGATAAGGATGATTTGTGCTACTACAATTTTCCGAAACAATTGCAAAGTTTGAATCGAGTAATTTGCACTTGGAAATTTTGCTTAGCGTTATATTGTTGTTATTGACTTCGGGGACAACATAACTCCATCACTCCGTCATCATAATTGATGATAATAGCTGAATTTGTAGGTCCTTTTGCATTTTAGTATACAGTCGAAGTGTGTGAGCCAATTATCAATGTATCACACTTTAATTGTTTACTAAGCCAACGTTTTATATAGACTCCACGTACTTCAAAACTCTAGCAAACTCTTTGTCATCTTAAAGAGGTAATTGTTTCATAAACCTCACAGGTACCAACAGACAACGGTCTTCCCATCTTTTCTGCTCTTCCACTAAATCTGTAAAAAGGACAATATCTTATACTTACCTACAGTGACAGAGTTTATATAGATGTAAGTACCTATTTACTCAAGCCACTCCACGTAAAATATGCTGAGTATTTAACGTACCTATTTGGGAGAGACTGTCTTCATTTCAATCCGCTCCTTCGATCGTCTCGGCTTCAAATGTCAATCCTTTTACGTTAGGCTTGTGTCTTTATTTACTTTTATCGATATCAGATCTTTTATCGATAGTAGAATAAAAAATTTATAGATAATATAAAGAAAAACTTAATTACTAACGTTATATTATAATCAAAAACGTAGAGCTCAAACTGCTAGGTTTAGATCCTTGAGATTTTGCATCTATAACCTAGACTCCCACTAAGAAAAGATTTTGAGAAGTTTCAGCGGGACCTAATTCCTCACGGGCGAAGTTGCGGAAAAAGGCTTGTAATTCTATGATTACACAATAAATTAAAAAAAAATAGATGTAAAATACGATAGACAAAATAAAATATGGTATAACTGTGTAAATATTACCCACACATCCATACTAAAAGCATTATATCTGTTAGCTATTGTAGCTAACACCGAAGATCCGATGGGCAGATCTTCTATTTTTAGGAACGCCGGAAGGAACAAATAAAACTATCTTTTCATCTTCAGCGGAGTGTGTGTAATCGTTCAACGTTCTTTTACAAGTGACAGTGACGGTACTTATACATATTTGACAATTCATGAAATATGACAGTTGACCATACATAAGTTAAGGTACGATCTACAAGATACTTCCGATAGGCCGCGAACACGCTATCAACTTATTACAATTAACGTATATAAATAAAAAGCGTTAACATAAATTCCCCCCCTCTTAAACGTCGTTTAAGAGGAAAAAAGTCCATCTGGGGAAGCAAGGGGCAAATGCTAGTCAAAGCCCTGCGCACCACTCCTCTCGCGGTTTGGATATCGGTGATACTGGAAACTCCATCAGTTCTGGGTACAGAGCGGTGACCCAGTCGAGGCGCCAGTTGAGGGGTGCGACGTTATCCTCTTGCATTAGCACGAGTTCAAGCTTCGAGTAGCGTTCCAGGCTGCTCGAACTGAAGTCTTCAATATTCGGTGACGGCAGCTTAGTTGGAGGCCGTCCAATCAGGAAGTGTCCTGAGGAAAAAGGGAGAAGATCGTCAGGAGAGGAAGACATGGGATATAAGGGGCGACTATTCAGTATAGCCCCCACTTGCGAAAAAATATTACTAAATTCCTTGGAAGTAAAATGATTATGATTAAAATATATTTTAAGGTGAATATTTATATCGGATTTGATCCCAGTCTCCTGAATTTCGCCTGAATATACGGGTACAGATAAAATTTGTTCGTCAACTGGAAAGTCAGAAATGACGGAATTTGATTTTAAAAATTGAGTAGTTTCTTTAACGGCAGACACTAGATTTCGACCATTATCAGAGAACAATTCTACCGGTTTTAAATCTGTAGGTACGTTGCGCCTAGCGGCGAGCTGTGCCGTGGATAACTCTAGACGTGAAATCGTCATAGACTTCCCGGCCGGTCCTACCCTCAACTTCGAGCACAATAAATGAACGCTCGACCTACCTAACGCGTCGATTGCCTTTAAATAAATGCATGCGTCATACGCACTCATAGAAGGGTCGCAAGACGAATGAAGTTCGACCTTAATGTGATCACCACAGGGTACATATCGCGGGATTTCTATTGTGAACGAAATCACTGAATTTGGGCTAGTAAGTTCAGCGCGAAGACCTAGGTCTAGGTACTCCTTTAGTAAGGCAACATACTCTTGATTTAGATCAGGTTGTTTGCAAAATTGTTTTTCTAGATTAAAAAATCTCTTCTTAGCCTGACTAAATGAGTCACTTAAGGTGGATGAAACTTTAAGAGGCAATGTGACACAAAATCGACCTAATTCTAGGCGAGTAGTGTGAGTTTTGAAATGCTGCTCACAAGCCTTCTTGGTATCATTTAATAATATTTTTTGGGGTTCCCAAATTTTGAGTATTTGATTATCTAAGCGATCATCGAACGACTCGCTTGATGCAAAATTGCAATTAGTTTGTTTAGGGTCACAATTTAATGAAATAGGACCAGAAATAACCCACCCGAATTGTGAGTTACACAGATATGGTTTTCCATCACCTAAGGATTTAACGGTGTTACCTATTACATCCCAGAATAAATCGGCTCCTATTAGCGCATCTACTGGCGAAGGGCTGTAAAACTTGGGGTCCGCGAGCTGAATGTTCTCGGGGAGATTGAATAATTTATAATCTATATTTATTTTCGGGATGTTGGCTGTTAACTCGGGCATAATAAAACAAGATAAACTTGCGTGATAATCGTTTTGCAATGAGTTAAACCTAACAAAACATCTCTCGGTGACATGATTATTTGAATTATTACCTATACCTACAACGGTGAGGTTAGTGGGTATCGCCTCTAAACTTAATTTTTCTTTGATACGCCTAGTCAAAAAGCTAGACTGGCTTCCACAGTCTAGAAGCGCTCGAATGACTTCAGTCTTAGAGTTAAGAGGGTTCAAAACTTCTATCATCACGGTGGATAACATAACGTGAGAAGTTGTTGGCCTAGATAGGTTCACACTAAGTTCTTCGACGGAATTCTGAGCTGTGGGTGCAGCAGACTCCTCTGTATTAATGTATGCCGATTGATCAGCACACGAATGAGATTTATTTTGTCTCATATTTTTATTAATGTTACTATTGCTCACGATTGGCGCGGCATTAGATGAAGCACGACTGTTTTGGATTTTATTTCGATTAAATGATTCCAAAACGTCGGCACGCTCCTTTAAAAACTGATGAAATTCATCCAAAGTTGGCGTATCACTTAACGAATTCCGATGCTCTTCCCATTTCATACTAGTATGGCTGTCTAATTTAGAACTAACCATATGAATGATTAACGCATCCCATTTGTCTGTGGGCTGTCCCAGACTAGCTAACGCACGTAAATTTTTATTTACATTATCTACTAATGAACGCAATGACTGTTCCGATTCGCGGGACAGTGTTTCGATATTGAATAAAGCGTTGAGGTGATTTGTAATTAGCTGCCTCTTGTTATCATAACGTTCACATAATAAACTCCAGGCCTTGTTGTAGTTCAATGCACAAACTTCGAGATTGGCTATGACGCGAGCGGCATCTCCCTCTAAATACGAGTTTAAATAATGAAATTTATAAATGGGTAATATGTGCTCGGTATCATGAATGAGAGACCGGAACGTATCTCGAAATTCTAGCCATCGGAAAACTGTTCCGTCGAATTTCGAGATTTGAATTAGAGGTAATTTGAACCCAATACCTTGTGAGACGCCTTGCTCTGGCCCTAAAGAATTACTACTGTGCGCGTCCTCAAAACATGGAACCCTCGAATTACGCGACAGAATATCCTGAGCTAACGCCGTCACACTGTCCAATTCATTTTCGATCTCCTCGCGAATATCTAGTTCGGCATTTAATGTGTCACTACTTAAAGATTCAATCTGACCCTGCACGTCACTGAACTCACTAGCTAAGCACTCAATTTTACCTAATTTAAGTTTTAATTCGCCTAATTCCAACGAATTTAACACTGAAAGCTTGTTAAACTTAGAGATATAGTTCTTAAATTTGGTAACACGACCCTTAACGCTGCTGCGTTTTATCATTAATTCTTTGAGAGACATATTAAAATTAGTTTAACAGCTGTAGGTGAACAAAAACTGGTTTGTTATCGGCCGGCCGCTAGATCGCTGCAAATAATAGGTTAAACTTATACCTAACTATAACTAGGTACGTTTTACCTATGCACGTCGCTTGCAGTTGACGTCGGCTAATGAGCCGGTTTCAGTCTCTTGCGCAGCTCGAATGAGTGCGCGCGCCAGTAATTGAAATCGTATGAATTATGAAGTAAGTAGGTAGGTACGACTAATGCGTAATGGATGAAAATATGACAACGTGCAAAATTTTGAATTTTGTGATTGATTGTGCAAAGTGGGATGGCCTTTTGAATAGTGCGTGATATATGGATGGTTATGGAGCGATGGATGTATGAATTGGGTGTTTGTAGAATGGATTTATGGATGTTTGGATGAATGTATTGTGTTTGTATGTGGGATAGGACACTTATCTGAAATGTTGGTACGGCCTCGCTGTTGCTGGCGTAGAAAAGTGCTCCCTCTGCCTGAGCCCAATGCTGCGGGTCCGATTTGCGTCCCGGCGACGGCTTCAGACGTCTTCTCGTTGCGCCTGATGCTGCGGTACGATTGGCGTGCCGGCTGGCTTCAACGATGGTGACTTGCGTTGCGCCTAATGCTGCGGTACGATAGGCGTCCCGGCGGGCTGCAACGACGTTGACTTGCGTTGTGCCTGATGCTGCGAGACGATTGGCGTCCCGGCTTGCGACAACGCTCTCACGCTGGATGGCTTTTCCTTCTTCGGGCGTCCTGTCACGGTCGCCACTATGTTAGCTATTGTAGCTAACACCGAAGATCCGATGGGCAGATCTTCTATTTTTAGGAACGCCGGAAGGAACAAATAAAACTATCTTTTCATCTTCAGCGGAGTGTGTGTAATCGTTCAACGTTCTTTTACAAGTGACAGTGACGGTACTTATACATATTTGACAATTCATGAAATATGACAGTTGACCATACATAAGTTAAGGTACGATCTACAAGATACTTCCGATAGGCCGCGAACACGCTATCAACTTATTACAATTAACGTATATAAATAAAAAGCGTTAACAATATCAAATATTTAAAATCTCTTATGTTTAGTTTATACTTCATCTTCATTTTTGCATAGTAATTAGGTATCTATTTCAGTTTTGTTAAATAAATATCATATGTAGAGATCATTTCGTGATTCTGTTACTTACATGTCTTTGATTATAGTCAATATCTATCGATACATTTTCAAGTCTGAGTCTCATCACTAAACCATTTTAAGTATTGATGGCGCAGAATAAAACAGCATTGAGTCGATGTCGCATCCGTAAACCCTTCGTCGGGAAACAGGCTTATTCTTCCGATGAGTGCTATCGCTCGTGGCCTTTTAGACCTCCCGTGGGGGCTCAGCCTTTTACAGTGTGTATGCGGCTTTATACGATCGACATTCAATATGAATTTCAGATAGGTTAGATCGGTAAGCTGTTCGGGGCTTGACAAATAGACTTGTGATCGGTTGTTATATTGTAATTATACCTCATTGCTTCGTCCTTTGAGATTAGGTATACATTGTAGTAATACGTCAAAGTATTGCCTTTCTAACCACTTATTTGAAAGCAGAAAATCTGCAGTTCTATTTTTTGTATTTTTTGTTGGTATCACTGGAGCGTTCCCATCTCATTCGCGTTTTAGTGCCTCGCCGATCACCACGTTATTCAAGTTTTAAAAAACGTTACAAAAGCGTAGTCACCAAAACGATAGTGATTTATTTATTTATTTATTTGTTACATATTTTTATGTTATAAGGTTTTATTATAATAGTGTCTGGTGATATGATATCACTATGCAATTAATGTTTTGTACATTGCGATGTTACCTTGACATATGACAACATGGCGATGTTACTTTCACGTGATTTGGAATTCCGGACCATAAGGTATTTCAGTGAAGACGTGTTACCTAATTCTAAACATATTATGAATAGCTTCTGGGACTGTTTACGAATCAAACTAGTGATATGATATATATGATACGTCACTTGGAATCCCGAAATAAAAAGGTATTTACAGTGAAATGTTGCCTACTTCTAAGGATATTGTGAAAATTTGCTAGGATTATTTCCATATCACACTAATAAAATACGACATTACTTTCCTATTGTGTTGTGTACATCTTGTGGGGATGTGACCTTCACATCAATTAGAATCCCGGAACATGAAGGTGTTTACAGTGAAATGTTATTTATTTCTTGGGATATTGTGAATAGTTGCAAGGACTATTTCCGTATCACACTGAGAATATGACATCACTTTCCTATTGTGTTGTGTACATCTTGTGGGGATGTGACCTTCACGTTAATTGGAATCCCGGAACATGAAGGTATTTAACAGTGAAATGCTGATATTGTGAATAGTTGCTAGAACTATTTCCGTATCACACTGGTGATGATATGACATCACTTTCCAATAGTGCTGTGTACATCTCATGGGGATGTAACCTTCACGTCATTTGGAAGCCCAGACCATGAAGGTATTTACAGTAAAACGTTACCTATCAGACTAATGGAATGATATCAATTTCCAATCGGTGTTGTGTACATCTCATGGGGATGTTACCTTCACATCATTTGGAATTCCGAAAGCTTTGAAAATATTATCGTGATGGAATACATTTAAAAAGGAATATTATTACCTTTACTTTGATTATTATTTGTGAATGAAATGTGTCTACATGAATCATGAGATATCAAGTGCTATTATCGAGTAAAAATGAGATCATTTGAGATTTACGCATATTAAATACCTTCTTCATACCTTCATATAGTTTATACATTTATGTTGCGGTCTTCTAATAAGGATGTACCCTTTCGCTACTGATAGAAAAGTTAAGGGTAGATGGTTTAAAATACCTACACTTTTTTGTTTATAAATTATTATAATACCATTGTACAGACGGATTACAACTCGAACCCGAGTTAGTGCCAATGATTGTTGTCGAAACGCAGCCAAGCACGTCAACCATAAAATTAAGCCATCGTCAAGAAAAAACTAGTCTTCGCTTCGCTTTATCGGATATGCTCATGAGGAAGCTCTCACTCATTTTTTCTCTTTAGAATAAAGTGATCAGTCCGTAAATTAATTATTATTAAAGATCCAGCCAGACTGATGTGCGATACCCAGCACAACGAATCTATGACAAGAAAAAACTTCATATTCTTTTTTAATAAAGAAAAATATTAAAGATCAGCTCATACAGAAATAGACTGTGTCTTATACAGCGTGAAGCTAGCCGATACATTCGGGCTTGTAATATTATGATCCGGTGCCAAGATATGAATAATCCCACCCGCAAGAAAACCTCCTGCAACGCAGAAGCCGACACCGGCTCCTATCCAGACTTTAAACCAGGAGCATCCGCTCCCGGCAATACAACAAGCGAGAGCAACGATTATATACGAAGTACGAACCCATGAAGTCACCGCGCTCACGGCAGCTGTGACAGTCGCCGCGCCGCGGGCGCGGGCAGTGTCACCGGGGACCCTCGTCGCTGCACCCGGTACGTTCCGCAGGAACGTTCATTCTACTTTTAGGACTAATGGCAATTAATTAATGACCCAGTCATACTATTGTGGGTAAGAGGATACGGGATTCCATTTCTAAAACCAGTATCTTAATCTCACGACCCAGCATGCCTCCTATCATCTGAATATAATATCATAGACTTTATGTTTAGTGAAGTTATACTTATCACAATGTGATTCGTGTGAAGGATCGTTTCCTTCTTTTCATTTTTTATTATAAATCCAATGGAAATAACAGACTTATAATAAGTCTAAAATTCTTAAACGAGTGGGTGCTTACATAACAACATTAAGGTCAATTACAACTACATCAATGAATAGTTGGATGGCCACGTTAGATTTATTTCTTAGGAGTTATAAAAGATTTTACTACCTATCTATAGAAAGTATCTACGATTTAAAATGAACGAGAATTATTCCAATTTAATGGTTTACTATTTTGGTCTGAATATACTTTCCGCCTCTCGTCTTTACAAAACTACGAGTACTAAAGCCGGTGATTTATGTATTTACTCAGATTTTTGGGTTACTTGTCAACTAGGTATATACATAACATATATTTACAAGATATAGTTGATTTTTAAAATTTATCAGGGTTATCTAAAATTATTTTACAAACAATAAATACTTTAGAGTTCTTAAGATTTATCATCAATGTAAAAAAGAGCTGTACAGCCCGAGTACCTACTGTGCGCAAATATTGCAATTACCTGATTTAAAAAAAAAA
This sequence comes from Maniola jurtina, assembly GCF_905333055.1. NCBI lineage: Eukaryota > Metazoa > Arthropoda > Insecta > Lepidoptera > Nymphalidae > Maniola > Maniola jurtina. The sequence continues at coordinate 11,875,129 of NC_060030.1, forward strand.
AAAAAAATACGTTGACCCGTCTGAAGAAAAATGATATTTAATCAATCAAGAGCTAAATTTACATACAAAACTCGTTGTTAATGACTTACTGCGACTTGCCCGCGATTTAGTAAGTAGATACGGTACACCTACAAAAACGGACAGAAAGATGTTTTAAATATCTTGTTGTGTAATGCAAATCACTAAGATAGCTCAGCATTGACACATCAGCATTCAGCACAGTCTTTGCAGGATTATTTACATAATGGTAAAAATCTATCGAAGTGACAGTCAATCCTATTTGACAAAATAGACTGTCTAGAATTATTTTATTTTTTTCGGATCCTAACGATATAGGGTAGGGGTGACACGCTGTGAGAAGACCACCGATGGCCAGTGGATTCTGAGTTTAGTTTTGAATCTGTCAAACATATGAAGTAGCTAAAATTACTGACTGTTTTTTTTTGGACTTTCAGGTTTTCAGAAAATGGAATCTATAAAAAAAAAAAAAAGGCATTTTATTGCGTACGACAATAAAGTGCTCTCTTTCCTATTTAACTATATAGATGGAGTTAGATGTCCACTTCTTACGAGAATATCAAAATCTATAATTATGCTGTGAAGCTCACAGGAGATTTGTGTTCGCTTCATACATTAGTTTAAAAAACAACGGGAAACGGGAACTAGAAGAACATGTATTTAAATAAATAGTACCAGCCTTAGGGCAACCACATGTTGGTTTTTTTTTTTTGCATCAAAAAAAAAAAAAAAACCCCTGGTTTCCACCATTTCAGAGCCTTCTCTGTTCGGTTCTAAATTCAATTTAGACATAATGATAATGCATTATCTGTTTCAGCCACCCTGTTGATTGCATATTATGTTGGTTGCATGGAAGTTATCAAGACGGTACTACTAGGTAGAGAGGAGCGTAGCACCGTCATCTTTGTATATATTATGATCAACTTCGCAAGATGGTGTTGGGTTAGTTTTTTGTAAAAAAAAAAAAATAAAATAGGCGCACACGACAGAACGAACTCTGTGTCCTGAAATAAAGGTATATTGTATATTATGAAGCGTCAACTCCGATGAAAATGTCTATCTGAATTAGCCGGTCAGGCTATAAGCTTGATGGGTTCATAAAACACAGCCATGGCTCAGCTCTATCGTTGATCCTAGGTTCGAGAGTAACGTCTGTTTTTTCATCGTCCTCCAGTCCCAAGATTTGATGTTGTTACACCATGAGATCTGTCCATAGTTTTAGAATTTTTGTTAATTGGAATCCAAATAACAATTTGAATTTAGAATATTTGATTAACGTCACATTACTCATGCTGGTATAATTACACATAAGGTGCAAACCATATTTTGAAAATTAATTTAGATACGTAGTGTAATTGTTAATAATAATATTAATTTAACAAACATCAGTCGAAATACATGACCTAACAAGATCGTCATACCCAGATTCAGCTCAACCTTGCCTAAATGTTCCTTTCTAATAAACATTCACCGAAGATAACTTTATCCAGCAGAAAAATTGTTAGAATACATCGATAGAATGTAACCCCTACGAAATAAAAAAAAAAAAAAATGCCCCATTACAATAGTAAGATTTAAGAGTCCGCATAAATCGGTATCTACGAACAGTATCAGTCAGTGGATAAAAATATAATACTTCTATATATTTTTTTTTCGCTTATTCCGTCAGGCATGCAGCTACCTCCGCAGCTCACAGTAAAGGTATCAATATTGATATACCTAATACGAAATACAGCGGCCTTAGCGTGGGCAACTCTATGCTGTGTGCCAGAGTTTATCGTAGAGGTATTCAATGTGATCAATCTAATCAGATTGCTCTATCACTCCTATTATTTATTATTATTTATTATTCATAAATCAATCTGGAACACTGAGCAGCTGATTAAAATTTATTTTAAGTAAAATAAATTTGAATCAGCAGCTTTAAAAGTATTTTATTTTTACTTATAATACAGTGATTATAAAAATCACTAAGTATCTACTTAAATACGGATGAAGTAACCGTAATTATGATAATATCTTTTATTTATTTTTGGCTTTATTTTGCTTGTCAAAATTGATAATATAAATACAATATTATTACACCTAGAAGTGTTTTAATATTTCACTATCTTTCAAAATCTACAATGTATACCTAATCTCAAAGGACGAAGCAATGAGGTATAATTGATGATTAAACGAACTTACCTGAAGTGAAGTTCTATCCCAATTATACGAGTTGCTTCGTCCGAAGAGATTAGGTCCCTCCCAGCCCTAGGACCCCTGATAAGTGAAATATTAATGTTCCAGGCAGGCTTTCAACTAAATGAGATGGGAACGCTCCAGTGATACCAACAAAAAATACAAAAAATAGAACTGCAGATTTTCTGCTTTCAAATAAGTGGTTAGAAAGGCAATACTTTGACGTATTACTACAATGTATACCTAATCTCTTCGGACGAAGCAACTCGTATAATTGGGATAGAACTTCACTTCAGGTAAGTTCGTTTAATCATCAAGTATATGTTTTATAGATGCTTTTGAGTAGAATTTTTTAAGATAGGCATTATTAGTGCTACTGTGGGGCTTAAATATTGCCATAAGTATGGTCAAACATAAGCAGATCTTGTACGGATAGATATTCCGCATATTCAATGATGTTGTAAAACAGCCATGTCATTTATCAAGAACATCATTTATCAGCTATTTTTTGTCTATTAACATTCCATATACTCGTACATTCATAATATCATATAAAAAGGGAAACGGAATAACTGATAAATTAACGTGCCTATTGCTCAAACTATACCTATACCTAGCCTTGAGATTTAACGTGTAGTTTTTCTGTATAATGTACACTCCCACTAAGAAAGGGTTAATAGAAGTTCCACCTGAGGAAAGCCGAGCGGGTCAGCTAATATATTATAATACAAAAAGGCAACTGCTGAGTTTATTGCTGGTTCTTTTCCGTATAAAGGGTATGTAAGGATACCAGTGGTAGGTTCAGTGATGATTCAAAAGCACTTGTAAAAGTTTATTTGAATAAAACATCTTTATATTTCTATTTCTAAAAAAAAGGATAGTACACAAAGTATCAGCCTGGCTGTCCAGCGCGGAAATATTGCCTATATTCTTGATACCATTCCAAGCAGGCTAGAGTTTTTTAATTCATTATAGGCAAGCGCTTGACCACAATCACACATGATGGAAAGTGATGATGTGGCCTAAGATGGAACAACTTGTAAGTATTTTAGATTAGGCTAGCTTTATGTTTTATTGTAACCTGTCCAACGCGTGAAAATAAAGTTCAGTTTTAACAATGGTACTCATATTCTAATGGCCAAAATCTATCCCTTACATTGTATACCCACTGAAATGGTAAAGTTTATAATACGATAAAAACAGGTAAGTTTCGCAAGATATAATAAAAGTATACGTATTTCCTTTTAAGAAGTAACCGAGAACGCCACGTAGCGCGAGCAACTAAGCAAAAAGTCATAACGAAAATTAAATACGCTTTGATAAATTTTTGTCAGAAGCCACATCTTATTCCGAAGTTGCGGTAAGTTTCCATAAAGTTATAGTTTCTCAAAGCCCGTCGCGAAACTACGGAACATTCCAGAAAATGAAGAAGCAAAGCATCCGAGTGAAACGAAGGCGCCGGCTGAGGCGGAATAAAGTTGACATTTTTGCAAAGCTACGTTAGAATTTCAACAAAATTAAATGTGGCACTACACGAAATGAAAATAGTGTGAGCGGGCGCTCTCCCTCGCCTTACTCCGCCCGCCCGCCTTTCAATTCCCGCCCTATATTTGCTGTCTGGTTGAGTTTGTTTTTTAAAAAGGGTTTAAAACGAGGATTTGTCTAAATTGATTAATTAGACATTTTAAAGCATTAATAATTAATTAAACTCTACGAAAAGAGAACGCATTGAAATCACTACCCATATTATAAATGCGAAAGTGTGTTGGTCTGTCCTTCAATCACGTCATAACGGATCGATATGATTTTTCATACATATAATTAAAAACCAGGAGAGTGACAGGTTACTTTTTATCCCGGAAAATCGAAGTGTTCCCACGGGATTTTTAAAAACCTAAATCCACGCGCCCTAATTTTTAATGAGCTCGTGACTTAATGAGGACAGTAATAGAAACTAGGTACTTAGTTGGGCAAATTCTGTTATACCCGAGCTTATCCAGTTTTTGACCTGCTTTAGAATTACCAAAGTACTATTTAAACGAGGATAATTAATATAATAGGCGAAAGAAACGAATTTCTTTACTTCAAACAAGTATAGCGGTAAATGAAAAATAGTTCGTGCAAATTGTAAAGTTAATGGGTAGTTTTAACCAAAAAGCCGTTGCCAAGAGGGGCGCGATGCAAACGAGATGCAACTGCACATTAGCACAACGAATAACCTCTGTCGCGGCGACTATCGCGCCACACATAAACTACGCCGAACATTACCAGCCCGACACACACGGACTATTGAAACGTACAACATTTTTAGAGTTCCGTATAGCTCCAGAGAAAAAAAACCCTGTCTGTCTGTCGCGTCTGTCAACAGGACCCGTCAAGGGAGTCAAAACCAATGGCTAGGTACCTAGAATCATGAAATTTGGCAGGTAGCCATATGGTTGGTGGTGATGACAATGGTCAACCTTGGTATCCAGATTCATATTAAGGTAGATAACCAACGGTTTTTAACCCCCGACCCAAAAAGAGAGGTATTTTAAGCTTGACGTGTGTATCTGTATCTGTGTAGGTATATGTCTGTGGCATCGTAGCTCCTAAACTAATGAACCGATTTTAATTTAGTTTTTTTGTTTGAAAGGTGGCTTGATCGAGAGTGTTCTTAGCTATAATCCAAGAAAATCGGTTCAGCCGTTTGAAAGTTATCAGCTCTTTTCTAGTTACTGTAACCTTCACTTGTCGGGGGTGTTATTTAATTTACACTTGTTTTATAAGCAAACCACCAGTGTGTAGAAATGCCATCAAGACCACTATCGTAAGGCTAATGTTCCATGATCGCGTTCCCTACGTAGCTTATGAACTTCTTTGCTAGGTATACCTACCTACTTCTACAGCGTCTCGAGGTCTCGAGCATCGTTTTGTTTTCTTATATAGGTCGGAGTTGTAACGACTTATGAGACTGCGCGGGTTGATCGATTCGCTATCGGGTTAGATAACACCTTGAGTCGCGAGTTTATGTTTTATATTCAAGTGATTATAATTTATAATACAAACTAGGTTTTACATATTTCAATCAACGAGGAGCTTTTTTATTTGGGATGTAATAATGAGACTAAGATAAGCAATCGCCAGTAGTTAGTAGTTAAAATATAATATGTATGAGCTGTCCTCCATGGTGGCCGGGCCGGAGTGGCAGCCACTAAGGTAGAAAGTACCACAAGTGTAAATTAAAAATTTATTACACCCCCGACAAGTGAAGATTACAGTAACTAGAAAAGAGCTGATAACTTTCAAACGGCTGAACCGATTTTCTTGGATTATAGCTAAGAACACTCTCGATCAAGCCACCTTTCAAACAAAAAAACTAAATTAAAATCGGTTCATTAATTTAGGAGCTACGATGCCACAGACAGATACACAGATACGCGCGTCAAACTTATAACAGCCCTCTTTTTGGGTCGGGGGTTAAAAAGGCGCAAAAATGAAAATATAAAAAATAATTTGTAAAAAAGTAGTTTGTAGAGCGAGGATGACAGAGGACCTGTGATCCCTTCTCGTGGAGCCCACGGGTGACCGGAGGTCTGGCAGTTAACTCGTCAGCATATTAGTCTGGCCATTCATCGAGGTAACGCAGCCACGTTACTGTGGTTTGAATGATATTTTTGATTTTTAATTTTTATATTTAAGTCCTATAGTATTCGTAAATAAAAAATATGTATTTTAGACAAGGCCAAATTTTTCGGGGAGTAAGGACGCGAGCAGTCACAGGCTTACTGAGCAAGTATTTTTGGAAATTCCACCTCTTTAAGGTTTAAATGGGTGAAAATTTCAAATCGATTTTCAAACATTCTACTAAAGCAGAGCAAAGGTAGGTCAGCTTAGTCTTGTAGTAATAAAACTCACACAAAATATTATTCTGTAAAGTTTTGTCCTAAGTAATTTTACTGAAGCTATAAGTTCCCTGTATCGGGTAATTTATTCGGCCTTCCAGCAAATATCTGCAATTGGCTCCACTCCATCTGCAGCAATTAGGAGACGAGGCGCTTTAGAAGATTCATATTTACTCATACAATTATCTTGAGTATTGACCACACTAATTATATTATTATTTATCTAGTCCGTATAGTATTAGTTATCTTTGTCCGCGTGGATTTAGGTAAGTATTTTTTTTTATTCCACTACAAGTTTGCCTGCGAAGATTGACTGCGATCTCATCTGGTGGTAAGTGATAGTGTGACAGTTTTTTTAAACCCATACATGTCATATAAGTTTCTACACGGCATCGTATCCAACCAGAACACGGACAGGCTTTGCCGGTAGGGTGGTTCCGGTCAGTATTTTGTACCTATAAGCTGAGTTGACACTGACAGGTATTTAGATTCAAACGAATGTTATAAATGCAAAAGTGTGCCTGTCTGGAAGTCTGCTAGCTTTTCACGGCCCATCTATTTAACAGATTTTGACGAATCTGGTACAGAGATTTTTTTTAAATATTAATAGCAAGCAAACGAGCAGGCGGGTCACCACACTTAGATAACTTTTATCTCAAAGACGAACATAGGCTCCTTTTTATCCCGGAAAATCGAAGAGTTCCCATGAGATTTTTATAAAAACTAAATCCGCGCGAACGAAGTCGAGGGCATCTCGTATCAAAGAAACATAAATTCTTTAATCTACTTATTTCTTATTCGTTGTATAGTTCTTATATCTCTAACAAGAACTACTTGCCACTTGCTCCTAAGATAGTAGCTTTATGTTACTTATTGAATTATCAAACCTCTAACGTACCATATTCAAAGCATCCCTGCTTTTTGGATAGTAATGACCCCTATATGTGACCAATAACTTCAGCAAACTTGCTTATATAGCCTAGAAATATTTGCAAGACCAACTCAAAGCTCTTCTAGAAGCCTTAAGACTTGAGAAATAGGGGTAGTTATCGTTTGAAGACTTAGTTGTCGGTATGCATAAATAGGGTTGTCAATGTATAGACGTTGGAGGCACAATGCAGTAATTATATCAGCGTCTTAGAAAGCCCCTAACCAGCCCCTTAACAGTTTTCCACGGTATCGAAGGGGCATTAGTGCATTTCCCGGTAATACTACTAAAGACGGTTGGTGCACGATGACCAAGACGAGCGCCTGGTACCACAATGTTCAGTCTAGTTAAAAGTTAACGTGTACTTTGAAATTCTTGTAGGTGCGAAAACTCTGACCCCATATCAAAAAATTTAAACTTGAGTAAAATGCCCAGTTCGTTTGGCGTATGTCTATTTAAAACGTTCTCTTTGTATCCACTTTATTATTATGACATATTTTCTTATAGGTACATGCCAGTTTTAGATTTAGTGTGATAGAGGATAAGATATGCTTAGATCTAAGTTCAATCGTCGTCATCATCAGAAAAATACTTTTTACACCCAAAGCGAAAACTATCATGTTCATCGATTTTGTAGTTAAAAAATTGAATTTGACCTCAGCAGAAATCTATTATTATTACAGCATTCTGTACAGTTACTTACCTAGCATGACACTATGAGTGGTCAGATGTAAAGACATAGGCCTGAGAAAAGCATCCAGATTTTATTATCAATAGTTTGAAAATTTAAATTAATCATAGTTTAGTTTAACAGTGGAACTGGGCCCCGGCTAATTTAGGAGCCTCGCCAAGTAAAGTGCTTCTCATGTCCGCGCCGGACTCCGTCTCAGAAAGGACTTGCTCAAGTTTTGGTCACCACTCAGGCCAACTTAGTATCAATATGTGATCCTTTGATAAAGTTGTGGTCTTAGCGTATGGAGCTAATATGTTATAAATGGTATTAGATCGATTCAGTTCTGAGGGTCTAACGAGGTCTAATAGCACCTATTTACTAAATTATTTTATTCTATACTGCACGTCTTGTTCTTACGCTCTTTGAGGGATAAGATATCGATCAATCATTTTATTGGAAATAGGTACCTAGTGGTCTTTTTCTAAATTCCTTATAATACAGGTACGACCTTTAATCCTATTATCAATTAATATTCATTAATTATCTAACAAGTAGAGTAATTAGTTCAACAAATTAAATTTTATACCTACATATTAGCGAACATTTTTGAATACTTATAGCTTTAAAAAAGCCATTAAAAAGTTTATACGATGAAAAAAAGAGTTTTAAAAATCTATACTACCTATCTAGTTAGGTACTGAATTGAGTGATATTGCTTCAAAATAGGTAAGTACGGACTACGGTATCTTGAGCCTATATTTTTGTACAAAAGTTTACGTATAAGTAGATAAGTAGTATTGTTATTTCCCCAAAAAAATAAGTAGTATGCGCTATATAATAGCAAGCGAGTAAGACGTTCATTTGACCAGTAAAAGCTTTATATTAAACCGACCCTTACATCGACAGGGCCTTAAAATCACACGAAGGGTTGAAATAGAATCTAAGTAGGTAACCTCTAAGACGAAGTTCAACCGACGACAACTAAACTCCTAATTGGCAAATCGAATTACAACAGGGAATCGAAGCCCCGATCCAGCACTTAATAGTAGATCCTTTTAACGGTTTAGTGGAGATCCCTCTTGCCAGACGATATTGCCCAATTAAGGTATGAAATGCTTGAGTAGACCTTTTTGTACGTATCGTCTCTGAAGAATATATTATCTTACTCAGAGCGTTTTCACATTATACGATCCGATATCGGTCGCTGGTCGAATAAATCCAAATTATATTTAATTGGTTAAATCACACATAACTCAGCAAGAGACCGAAGGCTAAGCCACTAGCTGTGTCACTAGGCTATCTGCGCTGTTTTTAATACAATACCTATAAATTTATACGGAATTAATAGCCGATGCCAATTCACCCGCGTAGATCTACGCGGTTTTAGTGTTCAATAATCCCGGGAAAACTCTTTACTTTTCCAGGATAAAAAGTAACCTTTGTCCTCTTGCAAGGAATCGCATTGATCCGTCCCTCTGTTGCAGCATGATTGACGGACAAACTAACCAAAAAAACACACTTTCGTGATTATTGTAGCAAGACATAGAAATCGTTAGCTAATACAGAAAAGCTCCTCTGAAAGTAAATCTAAGCTATGATCTGAGTGGGCGATGTAGGCGTGGCGTGGCACGGATATAGCAGCGTATCCGTATATCCGCGCATAGCTATATCCGGGCATATCCGCGCGGGGGCGGATCAGCCGGATCAGCAACAGGTGGGGGATGAGCCGCCCGTAGATCCGCCCACAGGCACGTGTTACCAACTTTCCCGGTAACTTTTTGTTGACGCTTTTCTTATACTCGTAGCACTCGTAGCTTAGCTTTCGTAGATGGAAACTTTTTCTTTTCATTTTCTTTCTACTAATCTTCTTATTTGTTTAAACTAACTTTCGGTACAATCCATACTAATATTATAAATGCGAAAGTGTGTCTCTCTGTCTGTCTGTCTGCTACGTTTTCACAGCCCAATCACTGAACCGATTTTAATGAAAGGTACAGGCTTAGGCTACATCCCGGGGAAGGACATAGGCTACTTTTTATCCCGGAAGCTTGAAGAGTTCCTACGGGATTTACCAAAAACCGAAATCCACGCGGGCGAAGCCGCTGACATCCTCTAGTGGATGATATAATATTGTAGGCTCGGTGAAATGTCTTTGCTTGTTCTAAGATGGTCCCAATTTATAAGTTACCTAGCATTTGTAATTTTTACGTGTAACTTTTTGTTATTTAAATGGCGGTAATTTCTTCATAAAATTTTATGAATTTTATTTTTTACTAGGTATTTTTAAATTAAGAAAGATACTTTTTGTAAATGAATTTGATTTTTTTTGATACTACTTTTTTAATGATCTAAACAGAATAAAATTATGACTCGTTTAAAAGATAATGATCATATTTTGTGTGATTTTAAGTGAGTTTCAAACATGTCTTATTTTTGCTATTTCTTCGTTGATACCTGCCCTTAGTTCTATTAAAAACTAAAATATTTAGGTTGGATTATAAAATATAGGTTCAGTAATTTCCATGTATAATAAATAATTAATAATAAATTGGCCCCATTTATTATTAAGTAGGTATTAAACTAAATTCAACTTCAAAGGGTTGTAACAAATATAATAAATTAGTTTGTACCCGATATTGCTAAAATATACCTAAATTACGAGGTTTATTAATCACTAATGTGAATTTATGGGTTTAAATTCGGGAAAATAGTAATTTCGTTGGAAAACTTCGGTGAGGTATCATTAATATTGAATCAATCTGTATTCAATTGACGCAGTTTTAATACTAAAGGGAGGAAAGGTATTATTGGAGCAGGTAATATATTTATTTTATGGTAATCACCGGAATTTGGTAGGTAAGTAAGTAGGTAAGTACTTACAGTTGCGTAATATAAATTTTGCGACTCTATAACAGATCTCAGTTTATAAACAAGTCTTTCATGTATTTTATATTTATAGACTTTAAACAAACTTTCAAAAGGAGGAAATTCTTCATTTTGTACCTACTTTTTATAAACTTTTAACTTGGTTTTACTTAATTTCATTTTTTGTATGTTGACTTTCCAGTAGCTCTCTATGGAAGAATTTTGTTTAACACTTCCTCAAGGAGAAAGTTTCTATGTGTGTGTGTGTGTGTGTGTGTGTGTGTGTGTGTGTGTGTGTGTGTGTGTGTGTGTGTGTGTGTGTGTGTGTGTGTGTGTGTGTGTGTGTGTGTGTGTGTGTGTGTGTTTGTTACTCCTTCACACAAAAACTACTGAACGGATTGGGCTGAAATTGAGAATGGAGATAGATTATACCCTGGATTAGCACATAGGCTACTTTTTATCCCGGAAAATCAAAGAGTTCCCACGGGAATTTTAAAAAACCTACATCCACGCGAACGAAGTCGCGGGTATCAGCTAGTATGATGATAATTCAGTGATGTCGAAACCACCCCTTTAATTATGTTATATGATGATGATGATGATGATGATGAAATACACTTTTAGCTCAATTTCCAATTAAGGAACATTAGTATGAGAGTGCTTGAACAGTGCGTGTTGCAAGTGACGACATATGGATCCGAAACATGGTGGCTAACTATGGGTCTCATAAGAAAGCACAGAGTCACTCAGCGAGCGATAGCGAGAGCTATGCTTGGAGTTTCTCTACGTGATCAAATCAAAAATGAGGAGATCCGTAGGATAACCAGAGTAGGTAACCTTCAGCGGGTGGCGAAGCTGAAGTGGCAATGGGCAGGGCACATAGTTCGAAAAACCGATAGACCTTGAGGTCCCAAGATGCTGGAAAAGTGACCTTACATCGGAAAGCGCAGCGCTAGAACGAACGTAGGGGGACGGACGACACCAGGCGAGTCACAGAGAGCCGCTGGATTCAGGCGGCGCAAGGCTGTGGCGTGTGGAAGTCCCTACAAGAGACCTAATATGTCCAGTATAGTGGACATCTATCGGTTGTTGATGATGATGATGATAGAATGAAGGTACATACATATAAGTACCTACCTAAATTTTCCTGTAGATAGCCATATAACCCCAATTACGAGTATTTCCAAAATCAATGAGGCAACGTATCCCGGTTATTTGTCGTCGTCTAAGACCCAAATTAATAGCCTAAACTTAGCGTATACTCCACGCGTCTCTCGCAACTTAGTCGCCAAGTTAATTTATTGCGTAAACTTTATATTCTTTGCCTTAACGTTATACTAGACGATATCTACTTTCTGCCACATACATATAAGTAACTTAGACAAAGAAAGTGTAATGTGAAAAAAGCCATTCAAGTGCTAGTTGAACTTGCACACGAAGGGTTCTGTCTGTCAAGATAACCTATAGGGTAGGTACCTACTTCAAGTTGACCTAGAATCATGAAATCTGGCAGGCAGGTCTTATAGCACAAGTAAAGCAAAAACTCTGAAAACAGCGGGCTTGTGGTTACATCACAAAAAAAATTTATTTTTTATTTACTAAGTAAATTACATAGATGGCTCAGCTCAGTCCGTCATAAACTTATTGCTGTGTTCTATATAAAAGTGTTAGATAGGTATATTTTGTACGAAGATGGTACGGAACCCTTCGTGCACGAGTTCAACTCGCACTTGACCGTTTTTTTTCACATTAGTTCTCTGCATAACGTGGGACAAATTGTTTCTTCTACATTACACACCGACATTATACCATATTAAAATGATATTAAGGTGCGAACACACCTGATAAAGTACATCACGGGCATAATACTCCACAGCAATTCTAATTAGCCCTCCTTATTTATGATTCATAAGCCGATGAGCAATAAATTCTCGAATCTTTCCGTCCCACATGTGCTACTAAAGCCTTGGCATTAGCGAATGTTGAATGTTGGTTCTCGCCTAATAAGAGACGGGATGTAAGGAATCGCACTGATTACTATATTATTTATTACGCTACGTGCCGCCCGTGTAAACGCTTCCTAATACTCCAATCTACGCTCGGATCTTGGAACCTTGTCTCTTCACAAACCGCTACGTCCTCTCATACAATTTTTACGTTAAGTTCTATATTGAGTTACTGTGAAAAGGTTGTAGCAATGTAAGGTGTTCAGCCATCTATCAAGGTTAACGATTAACTGCAGAAGCGGCCGTCGATGAGATTTTTAATTACTGCCGTATTAACCGTGATAAATGATAAGCGGTGGTTTGTGGTCGTTAGAGCCTTTATCTTAGTATACTTTTTATAGGATATCGTGGTTATCTCAAAGAAGATCTTTTATTGGGTGACTGTCAATGAAAACTTCGGATGAGTTTCCAATTAATTGAAGATCTTGATGAGTTAGTCAAGGCTGAGGATTCCACTTGTTATTAGGTATAGTCTACAGGAAAATTCACCAACTCGAAAAGCTATGAATACATGTCTTCATACCTATTCGTTTTTTCAATTCAAATCCAAAATACTTTTATTCAATTAGACTTTTACAAGTAGGTACCTGGGTACTTTTGGATCGTCGAGAACATCTACCACTGACCACAATTAGGTAGGTATAATTATAGGATTTAACTTTACGTTAAGTTAACTAATTTAAGTCCAGACTTTTTGTATGTTTACATGACTTCTTCTTCTTTAACTTAAGAATTACTTGTTGGTGTAGCCGTCCATAGCCATCCACCTGTGTTTTGGATCCAGTACCTACTTTTTGCCCATCCTATAAAGTCGTTATCGTCAACCAATAGACGTCTACTGCTAGACATACTTAGGTCTCTTGTACCCACACGCCATGGCTTTGTGCCGCCTGGATTCAGCGGCTCCCTACGTGCTGCGCGTCGTTTAAAGTCATCTATCCCCATAGCTTGCGGTCTTTAAAGTGCCAGTGCTGCGCTTCCCGGCTTTCTTATAAATTACCAATGGTTATATTCATCAAAACGAGTTCAAAGTTTTAATTAATAATTCTTTATCGATTATCTTAAAGAAGTGCTTACGCAAATGATTTTATATAACCCGACCAACATAAATTACCACCTGAACGTTGACAAAGCGCCGTTGAATAATGACTCTCATATTTCGCCGTATCTCCTCTTGATATTGCCGATGGGGATAAAGCATAGAAATTTTGATTTAAGGTGTGTTTTGGCGAGAACGTATAACGAGACAGGACACCGAAATAAAGGAATGAATAAAAGCATTATTATTTTTATTTAAATAATAAACGAAAAGATATCCTTCTAATGTTAAGTTACAAATTCCATTAAGATCAGCTGATTTAATAGCCAGCTAGTTTAGCTTGGTTACATTTAATGCATAATTACATTTTATCTATGTGTGCCTATTATTTGGAAGACTGTTCTTAAAAAAAGGTGTGCTGGTATTCGTCATGGTTTAGTTATTTATAGCAATTCATCATTTTAGTCATCAATTAGTACTATCTTTTTCAAACGTCTAGCTGATGACCAGATTCCTAGAAGAAAAGGAAGACTGTTTAGTCTTCTAATTATTTTGTTTATGTTTTAATTACATTCAAAATATTAGTTTCTGTCTTGGTTAGGCGCTCTTAAAACCTACCTTTATAGGCACCTTTGAGCTTACGTCTCGAGACCGCGTTTATAGGATAATTTTAATGAATATTTATATTGTTTGTGCATTTACTTTAACTGTTTAAAAGCGTGTGTGTAAGGAAAGTTTAAATTGGATGACGTGACGGAGTATAGCCAAGTTTATAATAAAGCGATTTTGTACACTCTTCCCCCTAATATTACAGCGAACTTCTTTTAAACGAGCTTTAAAAACTAAAGCAGAGCTGTTTATAATACTCAGCACGTATAAATTAGAACAGTTGCGTTTTATGTATTTAATATTTCAATAAAATTTATTATCTACTTTAGAAATATAAGTAAAATGAGTTTTATTCAAATACATAAATTGTACAAGACCTGCTCCAAAATCCAAAAAGAGGGGTGTTGTAAGTTTAACGTGTGTATCTGTGTATCTGTCTGTGGCATCGTAGCTCCTAAACTAATGAACCGATTTTAATTTAGTTTTTTTTGTTTGAAAGGTGGCTTGATCGAGAGAGTTCTTAGCTATAATCCAAGAAAATCGGTTCAGCCGTTTGAAAGTTATCAGCTCTTTTCTAGTTACTGTAACCTTCACTTGTCGGGGGTGTTATAATTTTTTAATTTACATTTGTTTATAGAGTGCATTTTTGCACATTCGAACAATGACAACGCCTAACTTTATTTATCTCCTGACATGCTTAAACAGCTGTAGGTCGATTTCAGAAAACGGGCATCAATCATTATTACAATCGCAATGGTTGTGACTGGCTGAATTTCCGGAAGTATTCCTGAATCGACCAGCGGTATATTTTACGTAACACAATCTGCACAAGCCCTAAGAACATCGACCGTCCCACCATCTTTCATCCTCTAACCATAATCTACGGCGCACTGAATTATTATTTATAAGGTAATTACAAAAACACTCTCACACGCTATCTCTAATGTTATTTATGCGGGGATAAACGACGATGGGTAATTTTTGCATATCTCCCCCCTTTCAAATTGAATGATAAGACCGTCTTGAAGACATTATGCGAATAAGGCTAAGGAAATGATGATAGATTCCTCTTGGAAAACATTACATGGAACGTTACTGAGATTTTTCTCCGTTTTCTTTGAACTTTGCTAATTCTATTGGGCACAAATCTAAAATAAAACATACTAAATTAATAGGACTTATCTAAATTTTTCCCTGTAAAAAAATCCTTATTAGTCCTATAAAAATAATGTTTTAATTTTATCTAGATCGTTAAACACATACATACATACATAATATTATTACATACATACGTAACGATCATGTAACGATACGTACAATACGTAGAAAGACATAATATTGGGTCTTATTGTGTTAAATCTATTTGTTCGAAGTTTCCACTGTATAATTTAATTATATGTATGAAAAGTATAATTATTATTTTTTTAAATCCAATATTTATATAGGTACGCAACATCTGATTTTTTTGATATTATTATAATATTTATAACGCATTCGAAAAGTATTATTAGCTTTTCTGAAACCGTAATTATAAAAATTTTTCGTCAAGTTATTCTTGTCGTATTGAATTTACTTAATTCGAAATTTAAAAACATAACATAAAATATCAAATTTCAATGAGAACTATGCTATTTTATATACTATTCATTTTATTTTGTTACAAGTGTGAATTAAAAATTTTCAACACCCCCGACCAGTGAAGGTTGCAGTAACTAGAAAAGAGCTGATAATTTTCAAACGGCTGAACCGATTTTCTTTGACTATTCCGCGCCTACGATCCAAAGTATCTGAGTTTTCCAAAACATCATTTTCAAATAAATAATTATGTATATAATGTAGGCAACGTCCATCTTGACAGCTTGACATTTGTCAATTGACACTTGAATATTATGACCTTAAGGGTTATCTAACCTTCTTTTCTACAAGAAAACTAGAAAAGAGCTGATAACTTTTAAACGGCTGAACCAATTTTTTTGGATTATAGCTAAGAACACTCTCGATCAAGCCACCTTTCAAACAAAAAAAAACTAAATTAAAATCGGTTCATTCGTTTAGGCGCTACGCTACGATGCCACAGACAGATACACAGATACACAGATACACAGACACAAAGATACACAGATACACACGTCAAACTTATAACACCCCTCTTTTTGGGTCGGGGGTTAAAAAAGAGATTCAACGCTAGTCCTTTCCATTAAAATAATCTCAAAAAATCATCCCCCACCCCACCTCTATCCGCACTATATCTTCATGCTAACTTTTTTCATTGACTCCGAGCTTATTCCGCGGGGCGCAATAATTCCGCCGCTCGTAAATCTTAACTTTAAGAGAAACCGGGGGAGGATTAAAGATCAGTAATCTTACGTACAGATGAGTTATGGGCGTCGCGGTGCGATCCTCTTTATTGTGACTTTAAGAAACTAAGAGGAGATTTTGTTATACGTTCGAAATTAATTTAGATAATGATTAATGGTATCTCCTGTAAGCAGGAAGCTCCCGTGGGTCTCGGTATTTGCATAATTGGAAATATACAGAGATATAAATGCGTGTTAGTTTGTGGTTTTGTATCGGCGGTGCTGATTCTGCTGTTGTGTTAAATTAGGCCGAAATTGTGCCAATTGTGCTTAGATATTTCGTATTCTGCTATACAATGTTGTTTAGCGCTCAGCTACTCGTAGGAATCGGTTTAGCATTCTGTGCTAGCATTAAAGTTTTATTATCTCTTCTGTTTGAGCTATACCAAGAACAAAACCTACTGATGTAGGTTAGATATTGTTTTGGTTTATTTGGAATGCTCCATTAATAGTCTAGCAACGTCAAAGTTTAGAAAACTATAATTTTGTACTTTGTAGGTACAGTACTTAGTTGGCATACGAGTATGTATGAAGGTTTTTTAGATTAGTATGATCTATCAATGTACAATAGACGGCGAAGTATATAAAAATATAGAGACAGATGTTCACAGGCAATGCAGGTCTATTTTCTCCAGTAACGACTACCCATTTTTCACATCTTCTTTAATCTGACTTTCTCATATAAGGAGTTTTCTCATAAGAAATATTGAAACAATATAGATTCTCTCGCATTTCCGAATAAAGGTTTACCTTGTTCCAGAGTTAACTGAAGGAATATTTATAGCTGCAACTTTATTTAATATCGGGTTTGCCGGTCTTGCGAAAGAAAGTTTTAAGCTACAGGGGTATTGCATTTAGCTACGTAATATCCGTTTTGATGTAACCTAATATTATGTGTGTAATAGACATGTAGATACAGATTTTTGCTTACAGAAAATAATTTAAGGACCTATAGTACGTTAAAATTACTTAAGTACTTGCGTTTTTCCTATTCATAGATATCCAACAAGTTTTATGGACTAGGTTTACACCGAAGATTGGGTCTGAATTGAAAAAAGGTCTTTAATACTAGGTACTTATATTATAACCAAATATAACTCACTTTCATTGGATTGATATGGACTTGGGTCATGCAAAACTTTGTTCACGCCATATTCTCCTCTTTTTATTCCATTAAAATCTATTAAAAAAAATCATCATTATCAATCATTCCATCATTGAAAGCGTTATCGATAACCAAGTAAAGCCAAGGGCCAATCTAGCACATATAAAAATCACTTGCAGACCTTTTGCATAACTTGAAGTTTTTCCACTTATTTAGTTATTAGCATTGACAAAGCTTAGATCTAATTAATATGGGGCAAAGTCATGCATCCAAAATAACAGAGCCACTTTGTTATTTGCATAAGATTTTATCAGTCTGTGCAACTTTCAAAATATCCCAATGAAACTCTCCAACAAAGGTGTAATTGAAAGATCGGAAATTCCCAAGCAAGCACATATTTCAAAAGCGCTTCTCTTGCCCGGATAATATAAGAAGATAGAGGACAGACTCGGATATAAAATATGGCGTCCTTTCATGAATCTTATTAAGATATCCTCCGAAAATAGAACGAGATGGAGGTATCACTTTTACCGCAAGTATAACGAAGAGGGAAGACAATACTAGGTTTATGTATATTAAAATAATACGGTCGGTTAAAGACGTGTGCGTGGCACTGGGTGGGAATTTATCGTCGCTATGAATATGATTTTCTTTAAGAAGTGGATGTAGTTCTCATAAGAGGTATTTAGTGTCAAAGGGCTCTTATTCTTAGGGAGATATAAACATTTGATGAAAACCTGCATTAAATTCACGGCAATTTTTACCTACGCCCCATTTTTTATGAATCTATTTCGTCTACTATGCATAGATTACCTTTTACAAAGTCATCGGACTCTAGAAAATCTGTTATTACCTATACCAATAATTCAAAGTGCGCTTACATGTAGCATATTTCGTAGCGCTACGAACTACGAAAGAGATCAGCGCGAGGCCTACTTTATTGCAAACTTCCTTTGAAAGTGGTTTGGTTCATCGAAATCAAAAATCTTACAAATGGAATTTTCTAATATTGCTAACCATAAAACATCTTAATGCATCCAAAATTATATTCCCAAATAAAAAACATCATAGCTCTGTTTGGCCATTATATCCACACGCCAATTTTATCAAAATCGGTGAAACGGATAGCCAGTGAAAAGCTAGTAGACACACAGACAGACTCACTTACGCATCTATAATATTAGTATGGATTCGTTCAAGTCAGGTCGATTAATTTCCCATACCACTTCCAGTCTCCCAAACTCTTTGCAACAGATACGTAGGCAGTGCGCCATAATTCATGACTTTCTTTCAAAACTGCAACACACGCTATCGCACATGCAAAATAACTTCGGGATACGGTTAGCGAAAACCGATAATAAACTTTCACGTCTCCCGTGGAATGGATTTTCATTTTGGAGAAGGTTCGGTTTTATAATGATTAATCGTTCAATGGTTATTGTTTCTTATCTTGCGTTTTGGAAAGGTTGTAGAAGGCTTTTCTGTTTCATTTCCATCTTTCCATGCGGCACTCATGAGTTTGACTCAAGAGAACAAAAGTAAGGATCTCATGCTGAACTAGAATCCTGTAGGTATGTTTATTGCAAACCAATGTTGTAAAGATTATCTTTTTAGGATACATCTGATCTAGTCATTCATGAAAGTCAGAATAACTATTAAAATTATAATGTCGTCAAGAATCATTATAAAGAAGTCGGGGACAACCTGGGCTAAAAAATAGTGTAAGTTAGTAAAAACATTAGACGTTAAAAATATCGTTAATCCACATTTTAGACATTACAATTAACAATCAAGATAAGTGTAAAAAGACATCTTTAAAATTTTGAACACATAAAACAATGGCCAACAACCTCGGCCCACAGATTATCAGGCCTACGAAAATTAAGTAGCTGGAGAAATTTGTCATTCCCTACTTTATCACCGGCAATCATCCCGAGCGGGGCTTATTCATAAATCTCTGCGGCATTATTCCGAAGGTGAAACAACAAACATTACCGGTATAAATCTGCAACGTATCGCGGTTGCGAGTTACGAGCCTGACACACAGATTGCTAGGAAAATGAGCAAAAATATTCGAGTCTAACCAATCCTTGACGAGCACTAAGCGTGCTCGTCAAGGATTGGTTAGTGTGCCAGCATTGATTACCACAGCAGATTATGGACTCGTCTTGGTCGAATGGTTGTCGGTTGGCTGGCAGCACTGCAGCATGCTTACTAAAACCAATGCTTACTGAACAAGGTAAAACCTTGCACAGATGCCTCGCTTGATAGGCTTTAATTTTGTAATGTACTTCATATTTATTATTATTCATTACTAGCTGATGCCAGCGACTTCGTCCGCGTGGATTTCCGTCCACGTCCGCGATAAAAAGTAGCCTATGTGCTAATCCAGGATATTATCTATCCCCGTTCTAAATTTCAGCCAAATCTGTCCAGTAGTTTTTGTGTGAAGGAATACCAAACATACACTCACTTTCGCCTTCATAATATTAGTCACTTCATAATACTGTTTGATATGACCACTCTGAATATATCCATTAAAGTAAGGATACATTCAAATCATTTGCAGGGATGATATATTACTAGGTACCAGTGTCCAGTACCAGACAACTTAAAAATATTATAGTTCAACACATCATCGTTATAGTTTACTTTTCTTTTTTAAAATATTATTATTGGGAATATGGGTCAACAATCACATCTGTAGAGCATTTGTCTACTATTGATAGGTACGAGTAGGTATTTAAATAATGGTAGATACTTTTCACGTGAACTACCGAAAACAAATCAATGATATCTACTTGTACAATAAGAGAAGGGAAACCGTCTTACTAAAAATATTTTGTTCGTCTTTCATAACAGCAATGTGTCCCCAGCGTTATCTGGCACCGTCGCGCCATAAGACAATAGTAACGCAATAATAAAAATGTTGAATAGCCCCCGTAATGATATTGTTGCCGCGATGCATTGTGCCCTGATAACGGATAAACTGTACCCAGAAGACGCATATACTATCTCTTTGAACTGAGTTATTGCTATTTTATCTTGGAGATTTTTGCTTACGTAAGTATTATCTTCTGTCGAAGGCAGAAACCAGTCTCCTCTGTAGCCTAACAACCAGGACAGCAGTAGAATTTGTCAACAAAGGAAATTGATCAGAATAGATTTATGCATGCATAGGTAAGTAGGGTTGTTATCTTCGTCAGTCGTTGTTTTCATTCATATATCTACCTATAAGTCTGTCTGTTTATTTGGTTTATCTGTTCAATCAGTCGTTCAGTAGGTAGGTTTCACGTCTCAACAGTTTAACCGATTTTAGACAAACTTTGGTATAGAGATAGCTTGCATCACGGAGACGGAAACAGGCCTTTTATTTCAGGAAATGGAAAACTTCTCACAGAATTTTTAAAACCTAAATCCATGCGGATGAAATCGCTTTACCTACCCGGGCTTATAAAGTCGCAACCACCACCACGTCTGTGGTTACGAGTTCTTACGAAAAAGGTTTGACAGTTTGACGTTTTGATCTTATCGTACAGTTTGTAAACGATGCTGCTGTTGATAATGAGTACCTAAGTCCTTACAACAGTAAACAATACAGAAGTAGCGAGTACCAAGACAAAAATCTCACAACTGCCAAGATTTTCATTCTGCTCCCAAAGACATATATTTTCAGCGTTTATTATCCAAACCGACCTCCTTACTTATCTTCACTTGGTAGGTATTGTTAAAAAGATGATGACTTAGGAACTGAAAGTCCCATTAAGTACGCCTATTCATGTGGTAACTTGCGGAAGGGGGTGGGTGTTCTTAGGGAGGGGGTGTGAATACAAATAAAGAAGTGAGTTGTTTAAAAAACGTAACAAGCGGGTATTCTGAGAGATAAGGCTGCGTTTCCGCCGTCTCCCCGCCGTCATGGAATTATTTCAGTGATTCAACGAAACCCGATGTCGTGGCTGTCGCATTCAGCACTTGTATCTTTAAAAATGTTTAGGGTTGTTACGGACAGGTTTATCGATAGTGGTAATTTGGCTTTCGAGATGAGTGCCATGCTAAGGATTGCACTGGTGGTGTGGTAATGTATACTAATCTATATAAAATTATACGTGGAAGGCTGTTACGTTTTTATAACCCATCAGTTTAACCGATTTTGACAAAAGCTTGAATCCCTTAGATGGATACTTCTTATTCCAAAAAGTTAAACAGTTCCCATGAGATTTTTAATAAGTCCACGCGATGAAAGTGGCGGGCACATTCTAATTGTCTGTTGTTCTAAAAGACAGATTGTCGCTAATTATTCACGCTCATACCTGAAATACTTAAACAGCCCAGACTCTGAATTCAAGCTAATTTTTTTGCACCTTAGAGACAAAAAATAACAGAAAAGTATGAGGTAAAATGGGTATGAAAGTTGTTAGCCATTAGGTATGTTTAAATGCCTTTTCATTGCAGATATAGCTAACATGACTTCTATTATCAAGAGCTGGTGCCTATACAGTGGCATAATTTATCGATATAATTTCATACTATTTTATAGATAAGTGTCGCATCACTAGAGACAGATCTGTAAAGAGCGGGCCGTGTCAGATGCCCGCCTGTTTCTTAATTTCCTCTCGCGAAGATAAGATTGGCTTTTAGCTTTTTATTGAATTTTCTATGTTAGAACCACTTTACAACTCACTCTGAGACGACATTTATTTCAGACAGACAACATAACTTATTCCATTTAAAATTGAAATTTATATCATTACTATTCTTCATGTTATATTTTAGAATTTTTAATTTAAACATCCAGGTTTAAGTAGGTATGTGTATTCAAGCAGGCCTTTCAATAAGTATGTACCTAAACATTTGAAATCCTACATTTCCAGATCACTAAGTATATCAAGGAAACGATCTTTCATAAATTGGTTATAGAATTTTATAATTGTAGAAGGTGCAGCTAGAGGTCAATGTCTATTATTTATTTGTAAGGTACCTAGTGTAGCAACTTCTATCCCTTTAATAATAAAAAATACAAAGACAATAAACATAGTAATATACCCCTTACTTTATTCTGTACCTATAAAACAGTACCTATACATATATTCATAGATACTTGCTATGCATCACATTTACTGATATTCATTTTTTGTACATTATTCTGTTAAGTTTTTTATCCATTCGAGCTCTGTTTCATCTCATCAGAAGTATAAGAATCCCGAATATTTTTACGTTATCTGCATATAAACCGCCTTAGCTACGACTGCACATTTCCGCTGAGCTCGCTTGATGTGATGGCATCGCTTTCCGGTGCACTTTTATCTTCAATTTAATGATGTGCAGGAAGATATTTCACCTCTCAATTCTACTGATTCTTTTTCGACTAATCTCAATGTATGTACTCTCTATACAAGATTATAAAAATGTTGCATAAAAGTATTCAGGTCTAATCGGTAAGAAGCAGTATTTTAAATATAAATAAAAACACACTTCGATTGCTCTGTGACCCAAAAAGTATCATGGTTAGGGGTTGCAATGCTGGATCCGCAATCCATCAATCCAGCTGGATCCAGCTGGATTTGCTTCGATCCAGCAAAAATCCAGCTGGATTGAAAATGCCGCTGGATTGCAATCTCTAGTCATGGCTCATGGCTGTAGTTTTTACAACCCAAGCTGATTTTGGTTCTTTGGAGTTAATTTACTTTCGAAACTTCAAGGGTAATTACACACTATCGTTTTTTATGCTCGTTTTATGCTTGTATTCGCATACGAGCTTACAAGCGCGCTTAATAAAGCGAACGTGCTTACGGCTTGCAAGCGCTCATTCAGCGTGTTCGCTCGTTGAATCAGTGAGTCCTTCAGTAGCAATTAGGATTGGCGTCTTTCGAGGCTCGCACGTATAGGTATAATACAAGCGTGTCTACGCTCGTACCAAAATATGATGCACGTGTGAAAAAAGCGCTCGTAAACGTTTCTACAAAAAGGAGCTTATACCTAATACGCTAATCTGAAACCATTCTTGTAGTTCCAGAGTAACATTTAAAAAAAATTACCGACACAAATTACCTACTTACAAGGTGATGCCCGCGACTTCGTCCGTGTGGATTAAGGTTTTTTAAAATCCTCTAAGAACTCTTTGATTTTCCAGGATAAAAAGTAGCCTATGTCACTCTCCGTCCAAAAAAAATGACGATCCGTTGCTCCGTTGTGGCGTGATTGAAGAATAAACCAACAAAACAAGAAAATGCAAATCTGCATTTATAATATGGGTAGTGAATCAAAGTACTTACCTACTTTTACATTTTCAATATTTATTTTAAGTTGATATAAGTTGAAAAACAAAGCACGATTTCAATCCACTGAATCGAAAAAGAAGAACAAAAAGCTGTCCCCCCATAAACCGTAGAATAGGTAGATTTTTCCAAACAAACAATTCAATTTGGAGAAACATCAAAAAATTATCTTTTAATTGTTCAACGCGGCGCGGTCGAATTAGAAACGATGATCGCGTTACAGTTGACACCTCTGTCAAATGTTAGGGGATGGTTTTAGAGATACATGGAGGAAATTAACAATTATTTTGGGACCATCCTTCACGCGTAACGAAGCTAATATCAATTACAAGTTCATGTTCTAAGAATGTTCAATGTTCATGTTTGGAGAAAAACCAAAAAAAAAAACCGGTGACAAGCCTAGTGATAAAGACGTGGACCTTCCAATCATGGGGCCTGGGGTTCGATCCTGGGTCTCTAACTTTTCGGAGTTAGTGCGTTTTAAGCGGTCAAATATCACTTGCTTTAACGCTGAAAAAAGCATTGAGGAAACCTGCATGCCTGAGAGTTTTCCATAATCTATATTGGCGCTATAACAACTAATAATAATTTTCAAAATGGATGCCATGAAAAAAAAGTGTTATTTCTTGTACGATGGTGCGGAACCCTTCGTTTGAGAGTCCGACTCGCCTTTGACTGATATTTAAAGAGCTAATTTCCTGAGGTGGTCGTTCCAAATAGGGATGTCTTTATTATCAGAGTTCGTCCTTAAACAGTTGATTAGTCCCCCACGCTTAGCTGTCCTAGGGGATGTAATTAAACCGTTTTGATGAGTTCCTCGTTAAGAATTAACTTGTTTTTTGTCTTGGGAATCATTAAAACGCAATAACAATTCATTGTGGCTCTTGAATCTTGGTTTGATTTGTTTTGGCTCTGTCATGCAGCTTTTACTAATACTGACCTGAAAAAATAGTAAGTACAAGGATTAATATAAAATAAAATGTAAAATACCAGTGTTTTATTATTACACTATTAGATAAGTAGAAGAATACAAGCTAGCTGATTTATAGCAATACGCGCATACAAGAATAATTTTAAATTACACAAAATGATCACTAGGGGTTGAATTTTCAAAAATCCTTTCTTCGCGGATGTACGTCATAATAGCTATCTGTAGCTATGCCTTTCAGTCCAATTCGTTCAGTGGTTTGAGCTGTGCGTTCAAAGATCTTTCAGTCAGTCAGTCAATATACCAATAGATTTTCGTTTCGAAGTCTGGAGAACATTTATCTGTCCCTTGCAAAGTCATGTAAATTGATATGTAACGCAATGCTAAATTAATCCTTGTTTTACGCGCAATGTTTCTGCGCGGCGACGACACTCACGTTCCTTTACCACTTCTATCGATATTCTGAATTCTATGATCCTGATACATCTGAGAGACAATGCTATACGTATCAAGTGGGGTAGGAACAGTAGGTAAACAGTTAAGCCAGGCGCAGACGGTGAGCGTGGGATCTTTTCACCTGAGGCCGCGATACACGCGGGGAAAATTAAGTGTATCTACATGGAGCTGTAAATGATCTAATTATTTTGATATTTCTAGATGATGAATGATTATGTTAGGTTTTTCATAGATAAATGTGGATATTTTCAATGCAACTTCATATAACTAGGTCTAGTTTATAGTATTATACGTGGCAGTACGTGGTAGTGATCCGCTCTCACTCATCCATGTAAGCCCCGAAAACAATCATACCCTGGACTAGTAGCCGTACGATTTAAATGGAATATTATACATAAAAGGGCTTTGACACACATTCACAGACGGACAAACGGACGGACGGACGGACGAAATTATGCGCCACCAGCATTGCGTGGGACTGCCATTTCTTTTATACGCGGCATAATATTCTAAATGAATTTTCAAAAAGAGCTAGCTACCACCGGTTTTCTTGCTGGCACTTCTCGGTAGAAAGGGCAATCCTATTTTTTTATTATTTTTATACTTATGGGTTTTGCTAGTCATACTCCGTATCCCAAAACTCAAAAAAAAAAAATGGTATGTACATCTCTATATCATTCCAGATGATGCATAAGTGCGATTTAGCTAGATGTCAGGGCGGGGCCTTTACTCATGCGTTAATTTCGTCGCGACAAATTAATTCGAACACAGATTTAGATGCGAGCAAAATGCATGTGCTATCCCTTTAGAATAATATTAGTGTCCCTTTACATTATGTCTGGATACTGTACAGTTATAGGTATATTAGGTTCTTAGTTAACTATACAGTAAAGTACTTAGTTAACTATCTAGTAAACAAATCTAATAGGTCTTAGGACCTAGAACCAAGGACTCCTATAATAGACTGGTAGCTGGCAGCCATGTTTTGAAGCATGTTGGTGGGTATATTTTCCCAAAGGTGCGAAAACAGTTAAACCACCACATGAGAACCTACCTATTCATGTAGTTAGTGCCGCTACGCATGTGCCACGTATGGTACGAATTTGCTTCACTTTTTAAAATTCAAATATGTTTGTTTGTCTAATCTGTAGATTACACGAGTTATTTGTGTATACCCTTACCCTTAGTCATTACTTTAATTTGTTTGGTTGTTAAATAATAATCAATTAGTAAATAAATTAGTAAAAAAAATAGTAATAAAGACTTCGTAATTATCACATTACATAGGTTGTTAGTATTTTATTTTTAAGGCATTGGATTGGGGATTTGTAGAAAAATAGTTCATTAGAGAGTGTCAATGGGGATTAGTGGAACTAATTTGTTCCATCATAAATCATATTAAAGTTATATATCTACAATATACATATTATATGTATTTTTAATAAACATTTAATCCTATCTAAAACAGAAGGAAGTTAAAATATTCATAAGGAAAAAAAATGACGCATCGAATTTCATTTGGATCACTCTTAAAAATAAATGAGAGAGAGATAATTGAATATCCCGCCCCGATTGGCTCAATGAATAAAAAATAAGCCGTGGTTGAACCTCACCAAAACCGGGGGAGTAAAAAAATAATATTATCCCGTGGAAATGAATTAAGCAACTCGCAGATACTGTGGCTTGAACAGGAGGTAAATAGAGATGGAGATGGCTTTTCAGCTTGTTACGTTACAAATAAATCGCAGTCGAAATAAGCCAAAAGTATTTATATTGATTACTTTTCATATTGATAACTCAAAATTTAAAAAACCCCCGACACAAAAACCTCTATAAGAAAACTAGAAAAGAGCTGATAACTTTCAAACGGCTGAACCGATTATCTTCGATTATAGCTAAGAACACTCTCGATCATGCCACCTTTCAAACAAAAAAAAAACTAAATTAAAATTGGTTCGTTCGCTTGGGAGCTACGATGCCACAGACAGATACACAGCTACACACGTCAAACTTATAACACCCCTCTTTTTAGGCGGGAGTTAAAAATCACCGCCACATCTCTGTCACTTATCACTTCCGTATAATTTTTACCTTAGATGGATATTTGAACATTTTCATAAAACTAACTTACTAATTTTTATCTCATATCTACAGTAAAAAGAAAAGTTCTGACTCACTCACTGACTAATTCATCAACGCCCAGTCAAAATTTTTCACAGACGTACCTTTTATAATGAAGACAATAAATAAGAACGGATTTTGAAATTTCCCTCGATACTTAGTGGGAAATAAGAGAGTAGAAAAAATAATACATATGTAACCCCCCTACTGATCTAAATAATAGATTTAAATAATCGATATTTATATACTATTGTTAAAATACATTCGACGAATAAAATGATACCATTATGAAAGAAAGCCCTATCCATGCTAACTTTGCACAAAATCTTCCGATTCTAGGGGTAAGTAGGGAATAAAATTAACGGAGGATGATCGCTAATGAAAATAAATTGGCGGCGGGAGATTTGAGATTACACCGAGCACTGAGCGAATGGCGACAAACACCGTACGGACTTGGGACGTTCTTTGAGGTACATTTATTAGATTTGGTTTTTCGGGAAAATTCTAAAGCTATTTTTGAAGTTATAGAGAGAGAGCCTATGAGGGCCAGACCTGACTTCAGGACATAATTTCAAATACTAATCCGGAGAAAATATAAAAATATTAGACTTTATACTTTGAGAAAAAAAATGTAGGTATACACCTTTTTTAACTGTTATCTCCCAATTGTAAAATACATTTAGATGATTCCTGCATTATCTGCCCAATGATCCATCCAAAGTTTGGATGGATCATCGTGGCTTTGAAGTATGAAGTTAATTAACTTCATACTTCGTTGATCGTTCCTATTTGTGTTGGGGACAATTCGAAAAGAAACTTTCAGCTTTTACAAAATAACGAAGGTCTAGTCCTCACTCACGGCTCACGGGCTCTTAGTGTATTTTATATCGCTTATCACTGTTTCAGCCTTTCTGACGCCTAAGGAAATCTGCATCTTGTTAGCAAAAAGTTGTATAAAATAGAATTTTATATGTTTACTAGACAATGGATTTCAATGACTGGTTTTATCTTTTCCTCTAATACGTGGATATACGTTGAAATCACCCACTTATAATATATAACCTACTTATAATACGGTAAATCAAAAATATTTTGTGTGTAGTGCCTATAGCTATTAGATACAATATTTCAAATAGGCACGCGCAGTTATTAGAGGGTCGGAAAATGAGAGGTTCATCTTCTTAAGTCAATGTAAGGATAAGGCCTGAGTTATGGCTGGCTGGATTGCCGCTTATTACAGAGAGTACCTTGGCGTTACGTTAAGGGAATCATTCTATTTAATATTACGAGTAGACTATATAGGTACGTTTATGTTAACAGTGTGCAAGTGTGCATGATTAAACCATAGAATTTACTCATGAGGATTGAACTATAAGTCAAAAAATGAAGACAAAAGTAAGTAAAGAAAAAGCATTTAAAATGAATTAACGTAGTAACTAACGCAATAATTGCGTTGGCGAAAATAGTAATAAAAATTCAGGGGTAGGTAAATACCACGTAAATACACAACGGTCAAGCGGTGATCTTATAGACTACTGCTAGACGTCGGCCTCCTTGTCGGAGTGTCCGAGATTCGATCCCAGGCCTGGGCACCTCTAACTTTTCGGAGTTTATATGCATTTTTAGCAATTAAGTATCATTTGCTATAACGGTGAAGGAAAACATCGTGGGGAAATCTGCATGTCTGAGAGTTCTACATAAAAAAACTAAGGTCAGCCGATCCGCACTCGGCCAGCTTAGTAGATTATGGCCATTCTGAGAGGAGAGCGTGGATTTGACCTACAATTCGCTCCAGCAATGCGCGGGATTTCAATTGCTTTTATACATGGCATAATATTGTATATCAAATCTTTGAAAAGAGCAACCGCCGAGTTTCTTGCTGGTTATTCTCGGTAGGAAAGGCATTCCGAACCAGTGGTAGATGATTTTGACGATTCAAAAGAACTTGTAAAAGTCTAATTTAATAAAAATATTTTGAATTTTGTTTTTTTTTTTTTTGAATTTTAGACCCTAAGTTTAGTGAGCTGGTGGTGATGATGATTTTGATGACTCGCGTACCTACACGTTCCAGTTGCATGGGATCAAAAAGAACCATAAGGAGATATTGTAGAAAAGTTATACCAAAATCACCAAGCTTCTTTAAAAATATAACGTGAACGGCGTAAACATCCCTCGTTGGTTATGGTTTAGGCCGAGGGTAAAAATGCCATGTCAATTAATAAAGTTGGCTGTAAGACTCAGCTTAGCCGCTTCCTTGTTATATCATAACTAAGGTTTGGCCCTCCAAGCTCGACAGATAGCTTGCAGTTAACCCCCTGTCGTACTACAGTGCTGAAGCGATAAAAACTGTTTTTTTTGAAGTTGATGAGTGTCTTTTACACGTGATTTTTTATTAGTTATTTATAATTACCGAAACAAGCAAGATTTAAAAAATTTAATGTAATTAGTATACCTAACTTGCAGGTTCTCATTTAACGGAAACATATATTCTAATAACGAAAACTGCATTAGAATTTGAAGACAAGGAATAAGTAAGTTATATAAAACTGGATGGTACCCCTGACCTCCATCTACGTTAATTTGGGTTTTTGAAAAATTCCATAGGAATTCTTTGATTTTCCTAGATAAAAAGTAACCTAAGACCCAAGCTTTCTCTGTACTTACCAAATTTTGTCAAAATCGGTTTCAAATGGCGTGAAAACGTAGCGGTCAGATAGACAGACAGACTTTTGCATTTATAATAGTAGTGAGGATAGTAGTTATAGTTTGGAGGATTACTGTAGTTCTAGTGAACTAATTGGTGATTAGTTAGTTAGTTTCTTTAGTTGTTTACTTGTTAATAAGGTACTTTGAATGAATCAAAACCCCAATTTTTACAAGCACAGTCCATAACTTACTGAATCTGCTTAGAATAGCACTGAATTTGTATTGAGACTGTGGCCTTATGATATTGCTGTGTATTAAGTTGTCCGGATAAATCTTTCGTCTGAGATGAGCTTAGGAGTTTTATTGTAAGAGCCAATTCTTGGATATCCGTTGTATGAAATTGCTCATAATTACTAAAGCCCTGATCACTATCAAAGCAACATTAGTTTATGGGGAGCGTAAATTGAGATTTCTTGTACAATTTTATCGTGAGATCTACCTTATACCTATTATCTCTTGTTGCAAGATTAGGTAACTGCGCTGAGTTTACAGTCTAACTAGAACTATTCAGACCAGACTTTAGTGTGATATTAGCAGACATCGCAGTTTCCTCTCAAAACATTAGTCTTAACTAGAACGTAAAAAATATGCATTGAAGAATAAACCTAAGTTCAGGAACAAAATGTTTCAAAAATGATGCTCGTAACTTCATCCTCGTGGAATGGAACTGTTTGACTATCCGGGATTAAAAAGAAAAAGTAGCCTAAGTATATTTTTTCAGTGATGCAAGCTAGGTACCTACCACTACTAAATAGATACTTAGGTTTTAAAAATCCCAAGAAACTTTCTGATTTTCCGAGATAAAATTAGCCTATACCCGTCTCAAGGAAGTAGTCTCAAAGAAGTAAGCCATCTTTGTATAAAATGTCGAAATCGCAGTCGCGGCTAAACCGTATCTACCTAGTGGTTAAAATAATTACATATGAGATTATACGACATATACTTACTTAGGAACCGTCTGTTTGCTTGAGTTATGTTAGACAAGTTATCTAATGTTTCTGTCATCTCTATTTTTAATTCTGTAGGTATTTAATTCTTGTAAAAATACTAAAGTTCAATTTTATTTCCGTGATATTTTTGCCCAAGTATCACAGCATTTGAGACTGTGGTCTTAAGAGATATGACAGTGTATTAAGCCAGCCCGAGTAAATCGTCCAAGCAGGGCTTATGAGTTTTATTTTGCAGGCCACTTAAACCTCGCCCACTGGTTGGATGACACTTTGCTTAATAGGTTTGTTAAATTGTCTACCTCTTTTTTAAACTAATATAAGAGTACAAAGCTTTTTGGAGAGCTTATTAAGTTTGGAAGTTAATACCTTCTATTTTAATAGATGGGTAGGAATATAGAGAAGCGGTTTTTACTTATTAAATCTGAATTGTAGCGAATCACACCCAGCGATTCGCTTCTTCGTTTCTAATACACACTGCTAGAATATGGAAGGCCTTTCCGGCACCCGTTTTCCCCGCCAATTTGATCATTGGGACCTTCAAAAGAAGAGTGAAGAGTTCTCCATCACGCTCCACCTTAGGCTGCGTCATCACCTATTGAAGTCAAGCGCATGCCTAGTTTTTAACAAGATAAAGTTAAACAGCACTAAAACCCGACTACTACCCGCGAACTGCCGATAGATAGTGATAGAAATAGTAAAATTGGTTTTCTGTCGCTCGGCGTATTTTAACATTGCAGTATATTTATATTTATGAACTCAGATTTTTTTTCCCAATCATTTGATATCCCACTCGATACAATAACAAAAATAAAATCTTTTTGGATACCCCCACATTTTTGGATGTAACATCTATCAGGTCGATTTTTTTCGTATAAAATGTAGCCTATGTCACCCGGATTATACAGACGAATCGATTGACACCTCATTCATCAAAATCGGCTCAGTAGTTTAGGCGCTACGGCGGTGCACACATAAATGTAAACCTACGTACATACATAGATTGCTAAAATCAAAACCCTTCCTTTTGGCTTTGCCGTAGTCGGGTAAAAAGTAATAGTCGTTTAATATCCCTATTTTCTTAGAGGTAATTGTTAGTACCTACACTGCACAGTGAAGACGATAGGCCACGTTACTTAGCGTATAATAAATTGCTTCATTACGGACATCATAATCCGCGGCTAACTAACATAAATGCGCGGCTCCGTCCGCCGCCGCAGTTTGTTTAGATTAAAACTTAATGCCTCCATGATATTAACCTGAAAACAATGTACTTGCCTTCTGACGACCTACCTAGCACATCGGTGAGCATTGTAGTCTATACGTGAGAGCTCCCGCGTTTGATTTCCGGTAAGAGTAATTAGGAATTGTTTCTGGTATGGTCTGGTTCTACTTCTACGTTTCAAGATTGGATTTACATCACCAGTCAAGAATAATCCTGGATTTTTTGAGTAATAACCATATTTCTAGTAAGTATAGAGATTAGGCATAGGAAGTATGCCGTGACTTTTAAATAAAAAGCTGACAGCTGCCCATCGTACACCACAGATAGACCTCAGATATGCTTTGCAAAATTCAAATTGATTAATTTTGAGCATCTATATCCTTGCAAGACCTAATAGCAATAACTCGATTAGTCGTAGTTAGTTAGTCTTAGTGCCTGCCACGTTTTATTTAGCAAATGTGCAAAAACTACTTTTAGTCAATTCACAATTTTAATAGATTTTGCCGGGTTTTGTTTTGTTGGGTTTTGCCATTCAAGCAAAAACCAACAATATTACAATTAATTACCGTTTTGGTAGGTGTGGTAGGTATGAGTTCACTAAAACTGTCATACCCTTTCCAAGTTAGCCCGTTTCGTTT
This sequence comes from Maniola jurtina, assembly GCF_905333055.1. Lineage (NCBI taxonomy): Eukaryota > Metazoa > Arthropoda > Insecta > Lepidoptera > Nymphalidae > Maniola > Maniola jurtina. Next base: position 11,908,090 of record NC_060030.1, read on the forward strand.
AGACTGCGTCATCACTTACAACCAGGTGAGCTCGCAGACAAGGACTAACTTGTATCAGTTCTTAGTTACCTTTATGATATTATTTAGACTAGGTATTTCTATTAATAATATCATGACAATCGTCAAACAAACACTAACATGTGTCAATACCTATCTTAAACAGCCCAGCACAGCAGTGATGTCGGAAGGGGCGACGGGAACCCAAATCACCTGTCAAACTGCAACTCTTCGTAATCGCAGCCGATATCTGCAGACGTCTTTGTCGCCACTTCGCCAGTGAATGACCGCCTTTATCGTAGCGGAATTTCGGTTTAAGTTTCGGATTGAGTTTCTTGTCTTGTTGTGTAAAACCACTATTATAATATATCTACAGGCTTCAAACCTAGGAACGTATAAACAGAAACTCAAATGCTACTAACTACCTACCAGATTCGCCTGTATATAAATGGTTTGAAACCTACGACATATTTCAAAAATACACGGGCTCGGAAATACTTGTAAAATTTTCGAGCCAGCTGTTCGTGCAACTTTGACATACCAAAAACACAGATTTATGGTGTACGTGTCTATAAAATTTCCTTGAGTTCAATTAAAAAACAAACTTTGTGGTGCCCTTCAGGCTTTTGGCGCCCAAAATGGGATCATTTATTTGCTTTAAGTTATGGAATAAGGATTAGTTGAACCTATAAATTCAATTAGGTATGGATGTACTACAATGGTATAGTTTCTAGCGCCCCCCCCCCCCCCCATAGGTATAGTTCGCGACAGGTTTACATGGCAATCGGGGTGAGGACGCCCCGCACACCCGCACAGCCCTCGCGCTAACCCGCACCGGGTGACCTGCGGATGTGCGGGGCGTCCCCAGCCCGATTGCCATGTCAACCTGTCGCGAACTATAAGTAATTATGTACCTATGTTTTTTTATTTCAAAGTTTCTGAAAAACACTACGTCAATTTTAAATTTGTTTCACTATTGTTGTTTAAGGAGAAATATAATATTCAGTAGATTGTATCGTAATTTGATTCATTTCGATTTTCGATGGAACATTTCAGCTATAGGTATTTTACAATCAAAGGTTTGTTTTTAAATAAAAGTCATATATTCAATATCGTACTATATTCATTAAATTTTCGTTTATTAATTGAATGGAATAAAACATTTAGCCAATAGGGTATATGCATGTATTGTGTATTTTCTTTCATTATATCTACATCGTCCTATGACGAAATAAAAAATAAGTCACTCATGAAAATACTCATGAAAATTTGTAAAAAACAATTATTTAAAACTGCTTCAAAACAGATTCGGATACATTGTTAAAATTTGGACTTATTTATCGAATTATAAATTAGTATTTAAATAAAAAATTTGAATGTTTACAAAATAATATAATTTTCTGTCGATATATTTACGAAAAAATATTCGAACCCAATTTAAAGCACATGCATATTCCCTGTTATTTTCAATATCCAAGCAGTAAATGCTTAAACCACTTGTGAGCCTAGTGACGTAGTTTTAATAAAAACCTTATTTAACATTAATAAAATATTTACAGTATTTGGAAATATCATCACAGCTTCACAAAACAAGCATAACATTTGTTATAACAAAACAATTTGATAGCGGTTACCACTAGTGATGTGTCTAAAAACTATAAAACAATACGAGTATAAGAAACCGTATGAAAAAAACAGCCTCCATATGTATAAATGCGTAAATACTGTAACAGCGTACTTTATATACAAAAAATAATATTCTGGTTCCACTAAGCAATATAGCACAAGTATTTTGACCTCATACGCCGATACACAGTTTGTATGTTTTGCGTATATTTGGCAAAAAAAAAATACAAATTGACAATCATGATGCAATTTTTTTTTGTTGTTCAACCTAATTTTCAATTACTTGCGATACATTGCTAACGGAAATCAGTTATCGAACTTTATTATTTGTGTAATAACCTATTTTTATGATCAATCTTTGGATTGAGTACCTAATACCTAACTAGCAAAGGTGAAGGAATGTGCGTAATCTTTATAGTAAATAATATCACTTATTTGATACAACATCTAGATACATAGACAAGCCGAACTATTTAGGCCTTCTAAGAATAGGGAGTAATTTTTATTCCAATATCATAATAATTATTATGTGCAATATAGTTTTTTTATTCTAATCTTTTATTAATGACTCATTATTATTTAAACCTGATTTACATTTATAACAATGATCGAATTCCTAAAAATCTACGTCTTTATTATACAGGTCTTAGCATAAATTTAACACAAATGGAAACTTTGGTTAGTTTTCCATTTATTATATTTCGCTATAATTTACAATAATTCGATAAAACTACATTAATAAATAAAACTAATACTAATAATGTACAAAACAGAAGTACTAAATAGTACATTTTGAGATTCTTCTACTATATTGTGACATGTCTATTTGAAGCAATTTGAAGCAATGATACAGTTATAATAGAAACTTATTGTTATTTTATACTGCTTCAAAATATCTTTAATTCAAAACTTATACTATACGAAATTATTTATACCTTTCTAAAAGCCCTAATCGACGCCACTTTGCCGCCATATTTAACACTACATGGCACTATATACCATTAACGATTCATATTCAGTCTTTCGTATTAAATATTCTGACTTCACGAAGACAAATCTCTAATCACAAATTATCATTTCTAATCAATTTTTTATTATTTACAAGAATGCTGTTTTACTATTATAATACATTCAAACCATTTTCCTCTCGATGGCATGCGGATGTCCAGGATGCGAGTAATGACCGGGGGAGGTAGGTTCATACAAAGACATCTTTAACCTCTTACATTTGGCTCGACGATTTTTGAACCAGAATTGCACGTTTTTTGACTCGAGACGCGGAAACTTCTGCCGGTATGGCATCCTGTTCAACTCTTCTGTATATTTGAGTATTAGATTGTGCGATGGGTGGGTGTTCATTGAAAACCATTGTTCTAAGACTGGTACTTCAGAGACTGGATCTATGAACGTGCGGTTGCGTTTGCGTCGTTCATCAGAGGCTCCGGCGAGTGCTAAATTCAGTCCACTGGCGCCTTCTCCAGGAACAGGCCCTACTCCAGGAAATGCGCTCATATACTGGCTCATGTACATAATACCATGGCCAAACATCGGGTGATTCGGTACCATTGGAAATGGTAACCGGTCAAGGTGTGGAGAAGATGGTCTATAGTGACGCTCTTGAACCATTTCGTCATCAGAAGGTATATCGTGATCATCTCCACCTCCGTTCTCTTCTTCAGTGTTGTTGTTATTGTTATTATGTGAACTATCACTATTCTTTGCTGGAGATCGATGTGGTGAGGGCATTTGCTCAGATTTGGTCAAATCTCTTGGTTCTTGTTTGATGTCATGAACCTGTAACAAAAACATGACTTTAAAAAAAGCTATGATGGATCACCTTGAAGGTTTGGTTTGTTGCTATTTTTAGTACGAAATTCTGAAGTAATCAAATTACTCTACCTTTATTTTTAATTTATTTGAAATTAACATCAAGATTAGAGTTTTTTTTTATAAAATAAACTTAAATCTAAATATTATAATAATATAATATAAAATAATATTCTACCTTTATTATATCAGGTGGCTTGGGAGATTCTTTCACATTTTCGTCTCTTTCCTGTTCATTATTATTTTTCCTTGTCGTTATGAGAGAAAGCGGTGCATCTGGACTTTCAGGTCTATCATCTGGATTAATATCTCCACCGTCGTCTTCCAAATCCGAACCAGCATTTGACAGGTTGTCTTCAGACATTACTGACATTGGATATCTGCCAGGACTTCCTGAGAGCTGCATGGGACTTTTCATTGAGTGATGGTCATGGGAATTATAGTTGTCATTGCCAGCCAAAAGTGAACCATTGGTTGGACTATGACTTCTACTGTTGAAACCATTGACTCCAAGATGAGCTCCTAAACCACCAATATTACGCAGTTCAGCTCGCTTCTGTGCTGCTCTCGCATTTTTAAACCAATAAACAACATTGTTCACATCTAAGGGTTTTCGCCCTCGTCTTGACTCTAAATTATTTAATTCTCGGACGTACTGTTGGATTTGCTGTCTACTTGGATGCTGATTTTCAGAAAACCAACGTTGTAACTTTGGTAGCTCTAGCTCAGGATCGAAACTAGTCCGCATGCGTGTTTTTTGAGTAGGATATTGGCTTTGTACAGTTTGTAGCGCCGGATGCAAATGGTCTGGTAGTGGATTCAGAGTGGGTGAACGATTTTTTGGACTAGGTGACGGGTAGCGTCGCGGGCTGAAAGGCGGAGGAGGTCTCGGCGAAACTTGGGCACTCCACCAGGACTCAAACTTGCGGCGAGTTTCCTCCGTCGGTTCATGAAAGTTGTGAGGACCCGGAGTTCTATCTTGTCCCCGACAAATCTGAGCTAACGTCACCTGCAACAATGGAAATTTAAAAAGTTATCTCACACGGTACAATGAGTACAAAAAATAAAAGAAAACGAAACACAAACAATTTAAGACGGTTTTAAAGAGGTCAGTCTAACTAGTAGCAGATACAGAGATAATTGTTTGAATAAACACCGAGCATTGTTTCACAGAACATCGCCATTAGATTATGAAAATATTAGGCCGGTTGTTAATGTATGTGTCATGCGCGGCGCTGCGGTTCTGATGCGAGGAGTTGTTTGCTCGGTGGTTAGTGCACATCACTCCTTCACTGCCGCCGAAACTTCAATCATAGCTTGCTCTAAAACAATGAGCGGGAAGGGCGTCTTCGTAATTAGCATCCACCCACAGTAACAAAGTGCCGGCAAACCGATATGGACTAAGTGGTTGTACTAAAATGTTTCGACAGTAGCGCGATGAGAAAACGTTGCTCACTTGTGAGCAAACATTGAATCGATTTGTCTATTACATTCATATTTTACGTTTCACAAGTAAACTACACTGAACCTGCGCCTTTGGTTTTTTGTGGAGGTAAATGTACATAGTTCCCGTCATCACCTTATTTGGCCATAGGAAAATAATATGTCGCCTATAGACATGAATCGTCTATCACGCATTCCTGCGCATTTATAACGAGTTCCTACGTATTTTACCTACATGTTAACAGAAATCGGAATTTTCTTACAAATCAAAATTTACCCGTTTGACTATAGCACTCATTTTTACCACCTAAGTACCAGCTACCACTAAATTACACATTGTTTTGGTGAGTAAAAAATAACTAAGTCAATCATACCGCATCTAATTTTTTTGATAAAGAATAAAAGACAGTAGGTACGCCTATACATGCGTTTAATTCCAAAATTATTCAAAGTATATTTTTAAATTAGAAGCTTACTAAGGAGTCAATCACGTAATCGCCTGTCAGATTAGAAACGCTCGGTTTGTTTAACCCGCACTTATGCAAGTCTGCCCGATGTCCATATCACTAGATTACATAGAACAATGCCAGTGATTACATCGTCAAGAGAGTTGTCAGGTTCAGTTGCCAAATCAAAGGCAAGTTAAACTGTACCTACTTTAGTCTCTGTACTATGTATGCAACACATCCAGATTGCGCTTATAAATCATGTCACCGCAAAGCCATTAATGAACCGAGAGCTGAAGGTTTTTGAGCAAGTATAAAAACACAGTACAAAGTTCGAAGGACCAATAGACGTTGGAGACCCGAGGTGCTGGAATGACGACCTCGCATCGTAAAATGCGGCGTTGGCATTGGCAGACCTCACTAGGTGCACCGATGATATCAAACGAATCAAAGGGAGCGGCAGGATCCAAGCGACGCTAAGCAAGACTGCGGTCTGAGAAAGTTCCTACAAAAACCTATGTCCAGCTGATTATTTTATTTATGTACACTATTAATGAAATTGCTGACTATGGATACTGCCTAAATCAAATTAAAAATTTTCAAAATAGGCAGCGGCTTTTCTTGATCGTTCTTCCCGCTAGAAGGGCGTATTTTAAACCAATGCAGATTTACTGGGCGATTCAAAAATACTCTCTAAAAGCAATTTATTGAAAATTCTTGTCTAAATAATATGTGGCATATGGACTCACAGATGATTCGAAAATGTGCTAGCAGAGAAAAAGTTTAATTTCACAGCACTTTTCCTCTTTTCAATATTGTAAGTCATATTTGGGTAAGGAAAAAGTACTATCATTAGCTTTTATAAATTCCTCGTCAAGATTTGGCACTAGCTCTCGACTATAAGCCTAGCCCGAGTGATACGTTAATCCGGCTCTTTGTTTTGTGTTTTTAAATAGTGCGGTCATATTTGCTTTTAGATATTGTCTACTTCATCTACACATAAGATTTACGAGAGCTGGCGCCTGATGATAACTTTATCACATGTTAGCTGGAGAGCTAGTGGGAATTTTTGCGGAAACGCTTGATGATTTTCTTGATTCTTCTTTATCAAATCTCTGGCGCAATGGTGGTCGCTGTGGTCATATAGGTGGAAAGTTCACAGTTCAATTCCCGGGAAGTCCTCCCGGGAGGTCTGATTTAGGAGTTTTGCCGCGTAGAAACCATAGGGATATGAGCTTGTCCAGTGAGTTTAAATCTATAATAATATTTAGATTGCCCTTCTAGGTAAGCCTGCTTGCATGTTAGTCTCCATCATCCCTTTGCACAAGGTGATCGCATTCTAGCGGGCTAGCTTGTATGTGAACAAAAATAAAGTGATCATGGAACACTTTTCCTACCAGCAGATCCGTATGAATTTACGATTCATGTATTTTATCAGCAAAATATAATAAGGATCTCTACCAGAGTTAATAGCTCCGCCATGTTTGCTTAAATACGTTTATAGTTAACCATGCCCACCGATGGTAGTGGACTGCCGAATAAAAATAAAAAATTCAGCACTCAATCATCAAGCACTCCCACAAAATTTTCCATCAGCTCTCGTGCTATGTAATCTGCCTCTGTACGTAATTCGGTGTTTTATTGCGAACAACACTTGATATCCTACATACGTTCTAATCACTAAGGACAAATTAAAAGACAATGGGCTTACTCTTATCTGATATTAGTTACATCTTGTGTACTTACGCTACTTTATGCGCATACAGGAATTAAAATAATTTTATTATTGTGTCCTGAATAAAGTTATTGAAATAATTCGATTGTATTCTTCTTTTCTCACAAAATAATATCATTGGTGATTTTGTTTCAAATATTATTACAAAAACTAAAATATAATTAGTTTAAAAACTATTATTTAGTCTGGTATGTTGAGAATCTAGTATTTTGAAAATCTGATATTATACTCTGGAATTATACTCTGAATGGTGATTCGGTGGCTTTATGGCTTGTTAGCCATAAAACCACCGAATCTTATGACTTTCTTTGGTAGTTTTTCGTTTTCTTGTGTAGATATAATAAGACTTTTTGGAAGTTTATCATTATTATTTGTTTCATGATGTATGTAAAACAAGCTCGGGTGGTCGAGCTCTTTTTGAGGAAATTTCAAAAAAGGTTATCCAGTCAACTGGGGATCCAAAATCTGGCAGCTACCTTGGACAATAAAAGAATTGGCTTGGCCATCCAAAGAGGCAATGCTGCCAGCATCTTGGGTACAATGCTTCGCTCGATCGAACCTCGATCTTAATTTAGATTAAAGTTAGTTTTATTAAATTCATTGTTAATTATCATACCTACTTATTTGATTTGACAATCACACTAATATTATAAAGGTGAAAGTTTGTATGTGTGTGTGTGTGTGTGTGTGTGTGTGTGTGTATGTAAGTTTGTTACTCCTTCACGCAAAAACTACTGGACGGATTTGGCTGAAATTTGGAATGGAGATAGATAATATCCAGGATTAGCACATAGGTTACTTTTTATCCCGGAAATCAAAGAGTTCCCACGGGATTTCAAAAAACCTAAATCCACGCGGACGAAGTCGCGGGCATTATCTAGTAATAAAATATAACAAAATGTATTTTTAAATTCATTTTCATTTCATTAAAGTCATGGTTTAAATTGATCCTTCATTAGAGTCTTTAGACCCCTTCTGCGGTAAACTTCAGAAACATCCAAAAAGTTTATTCCGAATTAAAATCGAAGGAGAGCAAGTTGAAGAGCGATAAATTACCATAATATGATCGGACGAGTTCATCTGACGTTTAACCTAACTTCAATGTTCAAAATGTTTGATTATCTGTTCCCAAAGGAGTTCCTTCTGCTCATTTACTGACTTTATCGGCTTCTGCCTCGATGGTCTACTGTCTGTGGTTAGTATGTGATGACGAGGTTCTAGGTTCGATTACCGGGTTAGGCCAAAAATAATCAGGTATTGGGTTTTTCTGTTAAGAGATGTTAAGAAGAAAGTTATCAGTGTTTTACTCCCGTGCCTCGGATAGCACATATGTAGAGTCATCGGTTCTGCGGCTAATCTCGCTCCAGTCGTGTCGGATTTCCATCCCTTCGGGCTATAAGAGTGAGGGAGTAGAGAGTGCACATACTTATGTGTTTTGTGTACACGCAGATGGCTAATCTCTATGGAGATTGGCTGCTGTGGCTGAAATTCGGTCGTGAGGTCATTATTTATCGGCTATCTATAATAAATAATTCTATTTTGCCAATGATAATATTCAAACATACACATTGACTTGTTTAATTCTATGCATCACTTTCTCGCCTCTTGCCTTTGTAATACTAAATATTCCCTCCAATTTCGTCTGCGTGAATTTAGGTTTTTTAAAAATAATTAGGAACTCTTTGATTTTCCGGAATAAAAGTCTATGGCCCATCTAAGAAGGAAATAGACTATCTCTGTAAGTACCAAACATCAATCGCTAACAGACAGACACTTCCACATTTATAATATTGTATTATGGATTATTTAGTATTTTATTTCTGTATATCTTAATTTATTTTACATAGTATTTTAAAACTTGTCATAGCACATGAATTCGCTTGCATCAAGCTGTTATCTTGGGCAACATGACTTTCGTAAACGCTTTAATAAGCCTAAACCGAAAAATAAATATAAATATGTATACAAGTAATAATATACCTACCGATATTGATCTTTATATGGTGAACCAGTATTTAAATTTAGATGTATGCTTTTAAACTGAGATAAAAGATCTCAACGTTGTAAAATAAAAATCACATAAACACACAAACACTCGCATTAATTATAATATTAATGGGAGTTAAAATATACATATTACTAAAATGCCTAAGGTACCTACTCTTCAAGAAAAGCTTGATATCACTAACCCAAAATACGACAAGTACTTATAGAGCCTACATCGAACGCTAACCTCGCGTTTAATGAGATTATAAAGCATTATTTTATGGTATTAATGAGATCAAAAGCGTTCATACCATCTAAAACTCCTTTTAGCCCTCTTTTGCTCTGGCTTGAGTTAGTAAGAAGAGCAACCCTTCCGCGCCGTTTTAGGCATATGTTAACCAAGCGGCAGCGAATTTACAATCGTCTGCGTTACAGACAGCAATTTTTGTAAAAATAATTATAATATTACGAGTAATATTATTTTTAACCCCCGACCCAAAAAGAGGGGTGTTATAAGTTTGTCGTGTGTATCTGTATATCTGTCTGTGGCATCGTAGCTTTTTTATTTTATGCAGATACAAGTTAGCCCTTGACTGCAAACTCACCTGATGATGCAGTCTAAGATGAAAGTGGGCTAACCCGGAATTATATTGCAATCTTTACTACGCGGCACGTCTTTGCCTGTAGGGTGATAACTAGCCACGGCCGAAGCCTCCCACAAGGTCAAAACTTAATAGGATTAAACCGCTTTCGCTTATAAAATGTCTTCACTTTAACCCTCTCTCGGCGATATCTTATAAAATGTAACAAGGCCGGTGCGGATGAGTCTGAGATTCAATTAAATTTATTATGTATGAAAATCCCGCACGTGAGATGCTCGTCGCGCCAACAAATTGCTCTCTCTTAAGAGGGATTGATACCATGTACTAACTGATTTTGTTAAAGACGTATGAAATAAAATTAAGAAACTGTCAGGTGATTAAAAATCTCAAGGGAACTCTTTGATTTTCCGGGACAAAAAGGAGCCAATGTCCTTCCTTGAGACGCAAGCTATCTCTGAACCTTTCGTCAAATCAGTTTAACGGATGAGCCGTGAAAAGGTAGCAGACAGACAGACACACTTTCGCTTTTACAATATAAGTATCAAGGATTATAAGATAACTAATGGGTATTAATTGCGGGTACGAGTTGTGTTAGTCAAGCTGATTGTTTGCGAAATCGATTGAAAAAACTGCATCAATTATTGCTACAATTTCAATTGTTGTGATTGGCTGAATTTATTGTATTCCTGCTGCGACAATGCATTTCAGCCAATATAGTAGGAGAATGCCGGTCAATCAAAAATGATTGTGATCGTCATACTGTAAGTAGCTGTCAAACAACGGTGGTTGCACCTCAGTTAGGTACGTAATATCTATTTAAGCATTAAATTAAAACAACAGAGTTACTTAACAATAAGCTACAAGTGCGAGTAGTGAAAATAAACGACGATTTAATATCCAATCCTGTATTATTTCAAACTCACCATACAGCTATTCAGGGGCTTAAATATAGAAAACAATGAGTTTCCAGTAATAAGGGGGGTAGTAGGGGTTGAGGTGAGGGTTAGCGGGGGTTGTTATTGTGTACGGGCCGGGGTTACAATCAGGTATTAAAGAACGTAACATTGCTGGGACAGGCGAGATCTGGCTCAGCGCAGTGTTGCGAACTCGCTTTGTCGACAGGAATTCGGTTTAAACGCTTCGTTTAGCGCTATTTGCTGTGACATTTGTTTAGGAGTAAATATATTGGTAATTAAATGATGCCCGCGACTTCGGCCGCGTGGATTTAGGGTTTTAAAAAATTCCGTGGGCATCATTTCTTGGGTTAAAAAGTTGCGTATGTTCGAAGTGTATCTCCGGGATGCAAGTTATCCCTGTAAGTTTCCGACGAATTAAGAACCTCCTCCTTTTTGAAGTCTTCTTGTGGATTTAGGTTCTTTAAAAATCCCGTAGGAACTCTTTGATTATCCGGGACCAAAAGTAACCTATGTTCTTCCCGGGATGCGAGTTAATAGTTACACACCCAAACCCATGCAAATTTTTCAAATCGGTCAAATTGAATGTCATGTGGGCCAGCTGCATGCACATTAGGTTATTATAGAAGAGTTACCGTTAATGTTAATTTAATAACCCAAGAAACCCTGTTCGGGTTGCACAAGTCAGGGTTATTTAATTTGAACTGCGCGACGTTCCCTAAACCCTAACTGCCCCTAAGATAATCAGTTCCTTAATCACAGTTTCGATTGATTTAAGTTTTTAAACTTTGTATTTATTCAACTAAATAAATATTGGGTAGTTATCTGGTACATGAACTTCGGTCTTTTATATTATTAACTTTGCATGTTTTTTAACAAATTATTCATATTTTAATTTCGCTAAGCCCTATACGTATATATGATATTATGAGTGTACAGCGTAAACTCCTCTCGACTTTTAAGTATTTCTCAAAACATCACAAACGTGAAGCTCATCAGGCGGGATCTAAACTCACGATGAAGATTATCAAAGTACCACTAAGTAGACGTACAATTTGGGAGGTCGTTATAATTTGCGAGGTTACGTCTAAGTCCCTGCTAATAAGGATCATCAAACAGGGGAAGAATTAAGGAAGCATTTGTTTTGATGTTCGCGGGCATTCGCGTCTTTACAGAATGAGGTTTAATAGAAAATTTACATCGTAAGCTACTTTTAAAATCTTAAGAAGAGTCTCTGTTTAGCAATGTTTGTGTTTAATCAAACAATACTTGTCTGCATTTTGGATAGATGTCGAATAAAAAAAAATTGGTTTGGTTTCCCCCCACCAATTTCACTAACATGACAAACAGGGTTCAGATTTAGACTAATCATTGAAGTGTCCGAAATATTGGCTACTTTGGGATACAAATGCTTTTTCGACAAAGAAAAATATTACAGTTAAATTCTCTCCATAATTTCGCTTAGTAACTCAAAAAGAGTCATTGATGAAATCATTTTACTATTTGAACAATATTTTAGATTCTAGAACTACAGAAATTCTTACATTAATTACCTCATCCAAAGGGCATCCGGTAGACATCAACAGCGGCCTGCTCTGCACTAGAAGAAGCCTCAACAGTTTGTCTTTAATGTCTTGCAGAGGAGTGAGCCTGGGTCTTAGCAGCTGGATCCTCAACGTAGCCACGGTCGTCAGCTCCCCCAGGACTTCACCCACGGTTGCCAACGGACCATCGGATATTCGCTCGAAAGGTAGTGGTTTCCAATTGTTTATTACCACTGAACCTGGTGACAAAGTAAATATTGTTAAGTGCTTTAAAAAATCCATCAGAAACTCCTGCACGCACATCTTGCAATAAATTATTCATTTCTAAAGTAATTTTGAACAAAAGAAAGAGTAGAGATCTGTCCCTAATCTTTTTTTTGTTCATTGTCTTACGAATTTTTCAGTCCTACGAAAATTGGTAAAGCTGGAGAAATGGTTAACGCAGGATTGGTTGAATTCAAAAGTGTTCACATCACTGGTAGCAAATAGTCTTTACTATTCTACGTCTTTACCCGTGTCTAGGTGTAAGTTTGCAAGGTAACTGTATTATAATTTACCTTTGGCTGTATAAGCTAGTTCGTGAAAGGCAATTGCTATTTGCTACAGGGATGATGACGTTACTATATCTACTTCTTTTATTCCTTCTCTTTACCCAGTTATAAGTATCATAGTTTTTACCTTTGGCAGAAGCAGCCAGCTCATGAGGATACCCCAGCCTCATCATAGCAGCTGGCACTAGTTCATGGAAGGCGGTTGCAGCAGGGATGATGACGTAGCTGTCAGTTTCGACTACTGCTCGTCTTCTCCACGCACCTTCTTCGATTGACGCAACTGCTTCTACCACGCAGTGTACTGGCAGGGTTTTACCTGAAAAAGAATGGATATTAAGTATGGAAGGAAACTCATATTCTTTCTTAGATTTACAGATTGTTTCCAAGGTCACGACTCCTTCGAGTAATCTCATAATATTAAAAGTTTTCATAAGCTAATGATGTGGTAGGCTCGCGTATCCTTCCGCTCAAGGAATGATTTTAGGATAGACGGAGCAGAACAGAAGATAAAATTTATATATGTACTTTAATAGCTCTTCTCTTCTTCTTTTTCTTTTCCTGGGGTTTTTCAGCACTAAGACGTAGTCGACCGTTGTACGAGTTTAATATAATGTAGGTATAATAGTTTTGTGTACTAACTCGATATTCAATTCAGATTGAAATTCAGAAATACAAAATCACCACCATTATTCTCACAGCTTCGCTGAACAAAAAGTAATGCCGCCGAATGTATTGAGGACGACTTTTCAGCGTGAGGCTTAAAAATATAGCGGAAAAACTTTCTCCCTTAGCGACTGAAAAATCAACTTAGAGTAGACGTCGAAACGTTGTCGTTAAGAAGGCGTCTTAATTATTTAGCAACTTTTCAAGTGAAAAAGCAATGCTTTTGACTTGCGCGCAAAAAACCTCGTGAAACGTTAAAATAATAATTAATCCTTGTTCTATGTCGGCGGCCGTCCTGATTTTGCTTTGTGCGATGCTCCCAGCGCCAGTCTTTGTGAGATGGTTCTTTAGCGCAATATTAAATAGTTTTTGCCTCACTGCTTCTTAGTCTTGCACTCAAATGCGTTTTCTTTTACCCTTCCTCCTCCATCAAGCTAACTTTCCGCAAAGTTTAATATGATGAGACGTGCTTACAAAAGATAATAACATCACATGAATATAGATCATATTCTTATAGCTATGTTGTAACTCTACATTTTTTTCAAAGACCTATAATAGTATTCATTTTATACGGAAAGTATTAATTATTACTTTAATAGGTGCGAGTATTTGTACTCAATTCTCTATCTTCACACTAATATTATAAAGGAGAAAGTTTATATGTGTATGTGTGTCTGTAGGTGTGTATGTTTGTTACTCCTTCAAGCAAAAACCACTGGACGGATTGGGCTTAAATTTAGAATGGAGATAGATTCTACCCTAGATTAGCACATAGGCTACTTTTTATCCCGGAAAATCAAAGAGTTCCCACGAGAATTTTAAAAAACCTACATCCACGCGAATGAAGTCGCGGGTATCGGCTAGTTAGTAGTAATAAAATACCTGTTTTTAATGGAAACAATAAGCAACCCTAATAAAATTGATTTGGAATATCTATGAGAGTTATACCTTTTGTAGTAGCTACTTACCTACCAACTGAATTTACATAATGCTAACCAACGGTTCAGCAAAGCGTAGAGCTTTGGAAAATTGTAAATTTGGCGGCGCAATAATCTCTTGATAATACTATGCTTGGTTTCCGTGGAAAGTTGTGTGAACCTTTAAAATAGTCAGTCGTGATCGGGATGAAATGTGTTTCAGCTATCGGAACTAAATTAGATTTGAAAAAAGCAAAGACTTTTACTGGGTTATTTTTTATTTTTTCGGAAAAATAAAAACTAATGCACCCTAATGAATACTCCAATAAATCTAAAAATATATCGAATCCATTGCAGTACCTACTTATTCATTCAGATGCAGATTTTTTCTTCAGGTTTTTAATTTATAAATAATTTTCTAATGTCGTATTAAAACTAGCGTTGCCAATAATCATCTACCATAGTCACATTTTTTGTGAGTAAAAACATTAAAACCACTTTGTATTCTTCTTACAACATTTATAGTATCAGTAGCTTTATTTTTACAAAATAAATCTTTGTAACTTTTACAATTAAATGAATTATATCAAGAGTCAAGTCTCATTATCATCAGCTTATTACTGGCATACTTTTGAGCACAGAGCTCCTCTCAGAATGAGAAGGGCTTAGGCAATAGTCTGCCACGCTGGCCCAGTGCAGACTAGAAACTTCACGCACCTTTCAGAACATTATAAGTAGAGAACTCTCAGACATGCAGGTTTCCTCACGATGTTTTCCTTCACCATTAAAATAAATGATGGTTACTTGCTTAAAATGCACTTATCACCAAAAAGTTAGAGGTGCGTGCCCAGAATCGAACCCCCAACCTTCCAAATAAGAGGCCGACGTCTTAACCACCAGGCTATCACAGCTTTTTCGTTAAGTATTGCACCGTAAATATATATCAAAACTCAATTCATACTTTTTGGCTTAACAATACAAACGATCCCGATTCGCAATTTACAATTCAACCTTTTAGGCGGTAATCGCTTAAAGTAACTTTCAATAGTTTTAGTTTCAAGTTGCTTTGAGCTTCGGAGGGTTTAGGTTAGCACCTATGCTGTACTCGTAATATCGTAGATTAGTGGAGATTCGACCGTGGACGCAAGTTCCCTGGTCACTTTAATCCAGGGCTTTGGGTGCCCGGACTTTATTAATATCTCGAATATACATATCGAAATCTGTTGGACGAATTTATATTTCCTATCTTAGTACTTAATAACTGTATGAGATGATATTTGTGTTTTTATCACCTTAAAAAATGTGCCTATTTTTTTCATAGATATAATATACCTACCATTACACACTTGCATATGGTGATACCGTATAATACTATTTTATAGCTGTGGTTATTGATACTCATATAACGAGATGTCTAAGAAAAATGATGTACGAATAAGAACATAAACAACATAGCTACAGTACAACCAAATTAATAATGCGCATAGAAATCTTCGTCACTGTTCGGCAACGGTCGTATGATACACATGATATTGACTCCTATTTGTTTATAACAAGGTGCAAAATGCAAGTGCATTGTTTAGGGCTCTTACGATTCAATGATTCGGAATACGACAATTAGCGAAGATCTGCATGCGCATTATTAATTTGGTTGTACTGTAATTGCTTAAAAACATATCATGAATATTATTTTTCTTCCGTTTAAGCACGGTAATATTATCTATACAGTATTCTAACTCGGCCGTATCTTTGAAATAGATACCTACAGCTGCGCGGTACGTAAACATGCGGTAGGGCTGCCCGCCTCCAGCAGTTTAATTACACTTGCCTACTTTGTGTTTCCATCTAGTTTTGTGATTGTAAATATACTTTTTTTATATAAACAAATAAAATACTTTGTGAATTGCATGGGAAATGTTCAATAAAAATGCGTGTTGTTTTTTGATTGGTAGATTTAATTAAAAAACCATGTTTATGATTGAATAACAAATCGGTCTTATACATTTGAGACCGAAAAATATTTGCGCCTCGACTGAGACGTAGGAAATTAAACGAACGTTACGAATTATTAAATTTTAAAGTTTAAAAAATCCGCATTCTAGTACAAAGCTTTTAATTAAAAATTGTTTTGGGAAACATGGACAAGATGGAGAAAAATAAATATCTTTTAATTGGTTATAGATACCTACAGCTACTTTACAATTTATATATTTGGTTTTAAATGAAGTTCGGAATATTTTCTCCATTTTTTCTATATATTCCACAAAATCATCGCTGGGTACAATCAAAAAATTTGCGAATTAATCTTATTGTAGTCCCGGTACCTTAAATACCGACATTCTGAGCTGAAATTGTGGCTTCTTTGATCGGGTTTCACATACAACGAAAAAATCGCGCGGTTATTGTTAGAAAAACAAAACACCGCCGTCACCGTCACTGCGGCACAGTCGCGACTGTCTGCGTGTCGAGCGCCTGCCGACATCGAGGTGCGTAGGTATAGCTCGCGTTTCGTCCGTTTGTATGAAGTTGGAATACTGATACATAATATTACCGTGGTTTAAGGGTTCCGTATCACCAGAGAAGGAAAGGAACCCTTATAGGATCACTTCGTTGTCTGTCTGTCTGTCAAGACCCATCAAGGGAATTAAAACCTATAGGGTACCGTTGACCTAGCACGATAGCACAAGTATTAAAAGTGTTACACTTAAGTAAAATATGTGGTTACATCATAAAAACTTAAAAGTGCTATTTCTTGTACGATGGTACGGAACCCTTCGTGTTCGAATCTAACTCACACTTGACCGGTTTTTACTCTATTTATACTTGAGCACTGGTGTAGGTAGTCTTGAAGAATCCAATTAAAACACTTAAAATTTTATTAAGTTAAAGACATGCAATGTTATCAAGATAATCAGTGTAACTAAAACTAAAAAGTTAACCATCAATTTTATAAATTAACAGATTAAACGCTTTTAACATTAAACATTCGAAAATATTACATTTATTGTTTTAACTAATGTAAAGTTTAGAATTTAGATGATTCTCGATTTCTCAAGCTATGTGGCGATTTCCGGTTTAGATAGTTCCGGTTTAGATGTGGTGATAAAGACGTCACCTGCGGTTTCCAGTGACACCTAGTTATTTTAACCTATTTATACTAGTCAAGTATTTATACTAGGAACTTAAGGTCTTAAATAAATAAATAAACATACCAAAAATATTATAAAACTATAGTGGGTAAAAACTAATTAAAGTATCTTAAATAATTTTATCAAATATTTATCATAGTGCTATATCAGTGCTAAGAGTCAAATCTTACTTTCCTATGATTACTTGTTTATGATACCTAAATCTAGTTAGTGCTATTTTAATTTTCTACGTTAGAGTTTTCAAACTTGTATTATCGACATGAAAAAATTTGAGTTTTAAGTACAACTTCAACAGTTACGCAAAAGCTCTTCTTATTTGATAGCATACTCTAATTTTGGCAGTTTATTGAATACTAGCGACCCGCCCCGGCTTCGCACGGGTGGACATTTATTTTTTATATTTTCCGGGATAAAATATAGCCTATACGGATTCGGAAGAATCCCTCTAAGTAATGGTAAAAGAAATTTTGAAATCAGTCCAGTAGTTTTTGAGCCTATTCAATACAAACATACAAAAATACAAAGGTTTCCTCTTTATAATATTAGTATAGACTATGTATTAATTCAAATAGATCGAAGCACACTAGAGAGGATTAGAACCTTCAAACTAGATCGCTAATCACCTAAAGAACTTGTTCTCTAAATTGCGAAGCGAAGTACAATGTTCATTATCTAACATAAAACAGCAATTACGGGAACCAGAGGGAACGCTTCAGAGCTTAGCCGTTCTTGAAAGGATGACAGAATAGAAGAGTAAACGAGAAAGGATGCTTAGCCGATCTGAGCTCTCTTAAAAGAGTTCAGTTAACAAAGGGTTTGGTGTCAAGGAGCTAATGTGTATAGTTTGAATTAAAACTTTAGACGCGGAATTAAGCTCGCTGGAGTTAGCTGTAAATGACGTGTTGACGGTTCAGACATTAGTTACTTTGTGCTTTTTAACCCCCGACCCAAAAAGAGGGGTGTTATAAGTTTGACGTGTGTATCTGTCTGTGGCATCGTAGCTCCTAAACTAATGAACCGATTTTAATTTAGTTCTTTTTGTTTGAAAGGTGGCTTGATCGAGAGTGTTTCTTAACTATAATCCAAGAAAATCGATTCAGCCGTTTGAAAGTTATCAGCTCCTTACTGTAACCTTCACTTGTCGGGGTTGTTATAAATTTTTAATTTAGAAGATAGAAGATTCAAAATGTCTTGTCTAACTACTACAATAACTTTTTTAATGACATAGTCAACAACTTCATCATCATCGTCATCAAATCATCCGTACCGGCGCACTGCTCTCCTTTCAGAAAGAAAAGGGGCATGGGAGATGAGGGAATAGTGAAGCATGCTCGGTGTTACAGGTTTTCTGACGATATTTTCTTTCACCTTTATTAACCCCCTAAATAGAAAGGCGACGTCTATAAGCGCTATAATTATATAAGTACCTACTGCATAAAAATATTTATATCTACTAATAAAAAAATGTTTCTCATTCTGAAAAATTTCATTTTTTTGTGATGTTTTGCAAATTTACGGTATTCGGAATTTCCCCTTTACCTAATTGTGTTATAAGAGTTACCTACCTGCCAAATTTCATAATTCTAGGTCAACAGGAAGTATCCTTTAGGTTTCTTACAGACACAACAGACAGACAGACAAAAAGGTGATCCTATAAGGGTTCCTTTTTCCCTTTTAAGGTATGGAACTCAAAAATAGCATTTTAAATAAAATCTTGTAGGTATCAAAATTTGAATTTTATTCATGCAGGACGTTAAGGCCCTTATGCTAATAAAATTTTTAACACACTTGCCATGTGATGTAACATGAATAAATCTTCCAAATCTATTTGAGATAAGTATTTAAGCTAACATGTTTTATAACCCTTATACGCATTTTAAAGAGCTAATTAAGTTTTAAATGTGTAGAATTGAATAACAAGCCCTGCCGATAATGTAGGAAATTTTCGTCACATGAATAAATCCACCATTTATAAACTATTAAGATCAAAATTTTATCACCCCACTTAGAATTTTAAAGATCTCATCAATTTGTCAATAAATTACGAAAACAAAATACACAAAAGTTACAATGTCACTTATGACCTTTTCGAAAAGGTACTGTTTTACACGTGAGATATGCACCATGATAGCACTCATGTAACATCGACGTAGCCTCAAGGAATAGCACTGTACGCTAGACTGATTAAAGTACTTAGAATAAATTTTCAAAAACAATTTTGCGAATTGTTTTAGCTGCCTGCTACATCGTTTCTGATTTATGGAATTCCTAGATAAAATTTCACTTCTAGGAAATCTATATCACTGTTAGAATGAACGATGAACTGTGAGAGACGTATGTACTTAACACAGAGTTAGCATAAGTACATCGTATTTCGCTAAAAGACTTATCCATACCTACACCTACCAAAGCGAATCTTAATTGGATTATTCAAATAAGATTCTAATTAGTGCTTCAGTGTTCGTGTATTGGAGAGTGGTTTATTAAAGTTTATATTTATTTAATTTTTCCTTTTAATTATAATAATCAAAGATCTGCTAAATGTAACTCCAATTACTGTATATATCTAAGTTAATTACATCATCATGATCAATCCTTCGCCGGCTCTCTTTATTTATATGTAGCACAGGTCTCCTCTGAGTATAAAAAAAATTCCATTTAAAGTAAGAAAAAACCGGCCAAGTCAGACTCGCGCACTGAGGGTTCCGTACTCGGGTATTTTTTCCAACATTTTGCACGATAAATTAAAGACTATTATGCATAAAAAAATAAAAATCTGTTTTAGAATGTACAGGTAAAGCCCTTTTATTGACAGACACGACGGACGGACGGACGAACGGATGGACAGACAGACAGACGGACAAACAACAAAGTGATCCTATAAGGATTCCGTTTTTCCTTTTGAGATACGGAACCCTAAAAATAAGCCTGGGCTACCTAAGCATTGTTAGCTTTGTATTCAGGGAAATAGGCCAATGAATTCACCTTCACATAGAAAATTAGCATTTTCCTTAAAACCGTTAAGACTTGGACACACATAACGCGACGGCAACGAGACGCGATGGAAACCGTACTGCCATATTTTTATGAATATAAAGTAGTCCATGTTCGTCTCCAGGATGCATTCTACCTCTGTTCCAAACATCAAAAATTGACCATGTCAGCGAATACCGTTCTCGTCTCAAGTGGTTGCCAATTAGACGGCGACGAAATTTCCACGTCCTCATTCTACTCTTTTCTATTCTCTATGAGCCTCACACTCCTCCCTACCTTAAAGATCGCTTCACTTTCCTCGGTGCTGCTGATCGCCACATGAAGTTGCGCTCTTGCTCGGATAACAAGCTCCAAACCCCAAGAAATTACACAAAATTCTACGGGAGGTCCTTTACGGTACATGCAGTACAACTGTGGAATGACCTCCCCAAGAATATTCGAAGTTCGAAATCCCTGCCCATTTTTAAAAATCGTTTGAAAGAATTCTACTTATCTATGCCATAATAGTTTAAATATTGTTTTTATTTATTATATTATTATTTTTTATATTATATGTATCCCTTTTATATTATATGCAAGTAACTATATTGTCATATATAGCATATACATATATATTTATATTATATATATATATATATATATATATATATATATATATATATATATATATATATATATATATATATATAATTACTTTTTTATGTTTATTAGTATATATAAATCTTTGTAAAAAAAATCCTTGCGACTTGGTACTATCCAACCTCCTTCCTAGAACTTCTCCTTTCAGCAAAGGTTGCCTGGTAGTGATTGCTCCAAGCAATAAGGCCGCCTTTGCACACAATTGTTTTTTTCTGTTTTCTTCTTACTGTGTTGTTATCCTTATATGTGTTTTTGTGGGCAATAAAGAGTTTTTATCTATCTATCTATCAAAATCGGTTATACAATGAGCCGTGACAAAGTGACAGATACACTTTCGTATTTATTTCACACACTGAGGCGCATCGCTGCCGTAGCACCTTCTGTGTATCCGAGCCTTAAAATTTGGAATTTGTTTAAGAATCACACAACCTATAAATTTCATATTTCCATTTTGATCTTAAATCCGCGTTCAAAGTAAGATACACACACATACACACTTAAGATGGAATTAATGAAGGCACTTTCCATTCATTATTCGCTTCTTAAACGTTAAGAGGCTGTTAAATCTATAGATCAATCGGAATATTTTGATTTGATATTTACCTCCGTTGCGATTTCGATATTCCACTTGTTCTTTACATTACTACCTACACGTTAGGAAAATTCCGCAAAAGTAATAATTAGCTGGTTTTTTTCCTTACTCTATACAGGTAATGTTTGATTTTTTTTTAATCTAAGCCCTAAGGTTTCTCCTTATCAAGTTTTGTGAATCTAATCAAGCTACTTACCGCATGTTACTCGCTTCTCGCGGGTTTTGCATCGACAAAGCGCTGGAAAAGCCACTAGAAAGCTCCCCCTCCACCACTAATTTAAGTTTTTTTTTTACTAAACATAACTTAGATTTATTTCAATATTTCGTAAAGTGGACCAGAGCTTTTGATTTAGGACATTAATTTTTACTAGCGCTAACTGTAGACAGGAACTAAAATATTCCAACCTAAAAAAAATCACTACATAATATCTACTACTATCTTGATAAGGGCAAAGAAATATCTGTAACTTGCATCCTTGAGCCGGACATTAGACTTTTTAGCACGAAAATCAAATAGTTTCCCCAGTTTTTAACCCCCGACCCAAAAAGAGGGGTGTTATAAGTTTGACGTGCGTATCTGTGTATGTGTCTGTGGCATCGGAGCTCCTAAACTAATGAACCGATTTTAATTTAGTTTTTTTTGTTTGAAAGCTGGCTTGATCGAGAGTGTTCTTAGCTATAATCCAAGAAAATCGATTCAGCCGTTTGAAAGTTATCAGCTCCTTACTGTAACCTTCACTTGTCGGGGTTGTTATAAATTTTTAATTTAGAAGATAGAAGATTCAAAATGTCTTGTCTAACTACTACAATAACTTTTTTAATGACATAGTCAACAACTTCATCATCATCGTCATCAAATCATCCGTACCGGCGCACTGCTCTCCTTTCAGAAAGAAAAGGGGCATGGGAGATGAGGGAATAGTGAAGCATGCTCGGTGTTACAGGTTTTCTGACGATATTTTCTTTCACCTTTATTAACCCCCTAAATAGAAAGGCGACGTCTATAAGCGCTATAATTATATAAGTACCTACTGCATAAAAATATTTATATCTACTAATAAAAAAATGTTTCTCATTCTGAAAAATTTCATTTTTTTGTGATGTTTTGCAAATTTACGGTATTCGGAATTTCCCCTTTACCTAATTGTGTTATAAGAGTTACCTACCTGCCAAATTTCATAATTCTAGGTCAACAGGAAGTATCCTTTAGGTTTCTTACAGACACAACAGACAGACAGACAAAAAGGTGATCCTATAAGGGTTCCTTTTTCCCTTTTAAGGTATGGAACTCAAAAATAGCATTTTAAATAAAATCTTGTAGGTATCAAAATTTGAATTTTATTCATGCAGGACGTTAAGGCCCTTATGCTAATAAAATTTTTAACACACTTGCCATGTGATGTAACATGAATAAATCTTCCAAATCTATTTGAGATAAGTATTTAAGCTAACATGTTTTATAACCCTTATACGCATTTTAAAGAGCTAATTAAGTTTTAAATGTGTAGAATTGAATAACAAGCCCTGCCGATAATGTAGGAAATTTTCGTCACATGAATAAATCCACCATTTATAAACTATTAAGATCAAAATTTTATCACCCCACTTAGAATTTTAAAGATCTCATCAATTTGTCAATAAATTACGAAAACAAAATACACAAAAGTTACAATGTCACTTATGACCTTTTCGAAAAGGTACTGTTTTACACGTGAGATATGCACCATGATAGCACTCATGTAACATCGACGTAGCCTCAAGGAATAGCACTGTACGCTAGACTGATTAAAGTACTTAGAATAAATTTTCAAAAACAATTTTGCGAATTGTTTTAGCTGCCTGCTACATCGTTTCTGATTTATGGAATTCCTAGATAAAATTTCACTTCTAGGAAATCTATATCACTGTTAGAATGAACGATGAACTGTGAGAGACGTATGTACTTAACACAGAGTTAGCATAAGTACATCGTATTTCGCTAAAAGACTTATCCATACCTACACCTACCAAAGCGAATCTTAATTGGATTATTCAAATAAGATTCTAATTAGTGCTTCAGTGTTCGTGTATTGGAGAGTGGTTTATTAAAGTTTATATTTATTTAATTTTTCCTTTTAATTATAATAATCAAAGATCTGCTAAATGTAACTCCAATTACTGTATATATCTAAGTTAATTACATCATCATGATCAATCCTTCGCCGGCTCTCTTTATTTATATGTAGCACAGGTCTCCTCTGAGTATAAAAAAAATTCCATTTAAAGTAAGAAAAAACCGGCCAAGTCAGACTCGCGCACTGAGGGTTCCGTACTCGGGTATTTTTTCCAACATTTTGCACGATAAATTAAAGACTATTATGCATAAAAAAATAAAAATCTGTTTTAGAATGTACAGGTAAAGCCCTTTTATTGACAGACACGACGGACGGACGGACGAACGGATGGACAGACAGACAGACGGACAAACAACAAAGTGATCCTATAAGGATTCCGTTTTTCCTTTTGAGATACGGAACCCTAAAAATAAGCCTGGGCTACCTAAGCATTGTTAGCTTTGTATTCAGGGAAATAGGCCAATGAATTCACCTTCACATAGAAAATTAGCATTTTCCTTAAAACCGTTAAGACTTGGACACACATAACGCGACGGCAACGAGACGCGATGGAAACCGTACTGCCATATTTTTATGAATATAAAGTAGTCCATGTTCGTCTCCAGGATGCATTCTACCTCTGTTCCAAACATCAAAAATTGACCATGTCAGCGAATACCGTTCTCGTCTCAAGTGGTTGCCAATTAGACGGCGACGAAATTTCCACGTCCTCATTCTACTCTTTTCTATTCTCTATGAGCCTCACACTCCTCCCTACCTTAAAGATCGCTTCACTTTCCTCGGTGCTGCTGATCGCCACATGAAGTTGCGCTCTTGCTCGGATAACAAGCTCCAAACCCCAAGAAATTACACAAAATTCTACGGGAGGTCCTTTACGGTACATGCAGTACAACTGTGGAATGACCTCCCCAAGAATATTCGAAGTTCGAAATCCCTGCCCATTTTTAAAAATCGTTTGAAAGAATTCTACTTATCTATGCCATAATAGTTTAAATATTGTTTTTATTTATTATATTATTATTTTTTATATTATATGTATCCCTTTTATATTATATGCAAGTAACTATATTGTCATATATAGCATATACATATATATTTATATTATATATATATATATATATATATATATATATATATATATATATATATATATATATATATATATAATTACTTTTTTATGTTTATTAGTATATATAAATCTTTGTAAAAAAAATCCTTGCGACTTGGTACTATCCAACCTCCTTCCTAGAACTTCTCCTTTCAGCAAAGGTTGCCTGGTAGTGATTGCTCCAAGCAATAAGGCCGCCTTTGCACACAATTGTTTTTTTCTGTTTTCTTCTTACTGTGTTGTTATCCTTATATGTGTTTTTGTGGGCAATAAAGAGTTTTTATCTATCTATCTATCAAAATCGGTTATACAATGAGCCGTGACAAAGTGACAGATACACTTTCGTATTTATTTCACACACTGAGGCGCATCGCTGCCGTAGCACCTTCTGTGTATCCGAGCCTTAAAATTTGGAATTTGTTTAAGAATCACACAACCTATAAATTTCATATTTCCATTTTGATCTTAAATCCGCGTTCAAAGTAAGATACACACACATACACACTTAAGATGGAATTAATGAAGGCACTTTCCATTCATTATTCGCTTCTTAAACGTTAAGAGGCTGTTAAATCTATAGATCAATCGGAATATTTTGATTTGATATTTACCTCCGTTGCGATTTCGATATTCCACTTGTTCTTTACATTACTACCTACACGTTAGGAAAATTCCGCAAAAGTAATAATTAGCTGGTTTTTTTCCTTACTCTATACAGGTAATGTTTGATTTTTTTTTAATCTAAGCCCTAAGGTTTCTCCTTATCAAGTTTTGTGAATCTAATCAAGCTACTTACCGCATGTTACTCGCTTCTCGCGGGTTTTGCATCGACAAAGCGCTGGAAAAGCCACTAGAAAGCTCCCCCTCCACCACTAATTTAAGTTTTTTTTTTACTAAACATAACTTAGATTTATTTCAATATTTCGTAAAGTGGACCAGAGCTTTTGATTTAGGACATTAATTTTTACTAGCGCTAACTGTAGACAGGAACTAAAATATTCCAACCTAAAAAAAATCACTACATAATATCTACTACTATCTTGATAAGGGCAAAGAAATATCTGTAACTTGCATCCTTGAGCCGGACATTAGACTTTTTAGCACGAAAATCAAATAGTTTCCCCAGTTTTTAACCCCCGACCCAAAAAGAGGGGTGTTATAAGTTTGACGTGCGTATCTGTGTATGTGTCTGTGGCATCGTAGCTCCTAAACTAATGAACCGATTTTAATTTAGTTTTTTTTGTTTGAAAGCTGGCTTGATCGAGAGTGTTCTTAGCTATAATCCAAGAAAATCGATTCAGCCGTTTGAAAGTTATCAGCTCTTTTCTAGTTACTGTAACCTTCACTTGTCGGGGGTGTTATAAATTTTTAATTTACACTTGTATAAACCTCACTTTACGCGGACAAAGTCTCGCGCGTCCGCGTCAATTATATCACACTTCACACTAATATTATAAAGGCGAAAGTTTGTTATGTATGTGTATATGTTTGTAACTCTTTCACGCAAAAACTACTGAACAGATTTAGCTGTAGAATGGAGATAAAACTCAGGATTAACACATAGGGTACTTTTTATCCCGGAAAATTAAAGAGTTCCTACGGAATTAAAGAAACCTATATCCAAGTTGTGGGCCTTAGCTAGTTTGTAAAATAAAATTGTCTTTATACCAAGTCTATATGTAATTTGTGGATGAATGTATGTAAGTACATAAAAACATACAGCGCCGAGCAAAGCATGTAACACGTAGTAACGAGATTAAAAATATTGATATGATTGTAACGACACTACAGCGGATTCAATAGGATTCGCGTGCGTCCCATTCGTGAGCGATGATCTACTTACGGTAATCGTGGCGTGCCGGATGCTGAAGCCTAGCAAATACAACGAATACAACGAATGCGAGCTAATCGCTTGCGTGCGGCGCTGCTACAGCTTGTATACGTGTAAATTATATCTGTTACAATGGGTGATGATGTGTTTATCGCAATTTTTAGCATCTGTAAATTACTACTGGTATTGTAAAGTGTTTCGAGTCATTCAATCACGCTGCAACAGAGCAACGGATTCTTGCATATCAAAGATTAGATTATTATAATAATAACTAGCTGATACCCGCGACTTTGTTCGCGTGGTTGTAGGTTTTTTAAAATTCCCGTGGGAACTCTTTGATTTTCCGGGATAAAAAGTAGCCTATGTGCTAATCCAGGGTATAATCTATCTCCATTCTAAATTTCAGCCCAATCCGTCTAGTAGTTTTTACGTGAAGGAGTAACAAACATACACACACACACACACACACACACACACACACACACACACACACACACACACACACACACACACACACACACACACACACACACACACACACACATACAAACTTTCTCCTTTATAATATTAGTGTGATTTTGTGAACGCTGTTGATTACGAATGAAATAAAATAAATAGACCTAGAGAGTAACATAGGCTACTTTTACCAATCACGAAGGAAATCAAAAAGTTCTCATGGGGTTCTGATTTTTAAAAACCTAAATCCAAGTGGACGAACTCGCGGTCATCTATGTAGTTATCTATCATTTGGTCATACGTACTTGCGATAGCCGTGATATCGTTGGTGTGGATTTGTATAGCGTTTTGTATTACTCGCGTACGTTTTGGGAAGATATTCCAATAAAATTATTTGTTAAAATCTATATCCAAATATCCATATCCATTATCCATTATAATATTATAAATGCGAAAGTGTGTCTGTCTGTGTGTCTGCTAGCTTTTCACGGCCCAAAAGTTTAACCAATTTTGATGTTTGGTACACAGTCAGCTTACATCCCGGGGAAGGACATAGGCTACTTTTTATCCCGGAAAATCAAATAGTTTCCACGGGATTTGTAAAGGTCCATCCCTTTCACTGATTTGTATGAAATAAGGTAAGTACAGAGGTAGCTAGTATCCCAGAAATTGATATAGGCAACTTTTATCCCGAAAAATGAGAGGGAATTTTTAGTAAACCTAAATCCACGCGGATAAAGACGTCTTTCTGTGTAACGCTTTTAGATCTAAACCCGAGTCATATAATTCGCATGTATAAAGTGTATTGTTTAGTTGGGCATTAGCCCGTCTGCGCTGGCCAGGTGAAACTTTCCGGGCTGTAAGGGGATCACCGGACGGGCTTAGGTATTAGTCGACCACCGCATACGTCACTGGACTTGGGGTTTGCTTAGGAAACTTGATTATGGAGTTTCAGCTATGTTACAATGCATATTGTAGACAGGGACTACTTACTTAGTGAGGACCACTACTAACTACTGCATAGGTATATATAATATTATAAATGCGGAAGTTTGTTTGTGTTGCGGTTGATTGAAGAACAAACTAACAAACCAATACACTTTTGTATTTATAATATTACTTACTAAGATTTGTCGAGAAAAGCTAAAACCAGTTCCTTGAATAAATTACATATTTATTTCAAATAATTAAAACACAAGGAAACCTATAAATTATTATCAAAATGTGGAAGGACCTGGCTATAAAATTAGCTAGATCTGAAATTAAAACTTTTGACTATTTATAAGGTAAGGTTTATCCTCCATCTGGTTTTTGTGATCAACCCATTTCCGCCCCACTACTGAGTACGGGTCTCCACTCAAAATTCTCATTTTGCGAGGAGACCCGAGGGTTTAGGCCATAGTCTGCCACGCTGGCCCAATGCGGATTGGCAGACTTCACACACCTTTGAGAACATGGTGAACTCTCAGGCATGCAGGTTTCCTAACGATGTTTTCCTTCACCGTTAAAGCAAGTGATATTTAATTGCTTAAAACGCACATAACTGAAAAGTTAGTGGTGCGTGCCCGGGATCGAACCCCTGACCTCCGATTAGGAGGCGGACGTTTTAACCAGTAGGCTATCACAGCACTGGTTATTACGAAGTTATTGAGCTACTGTCTTGGATTTTAGGTATCTTATAACTATACCAGTAGATTTGACTAAGACTCTGTTATGGAAATGTAGATATGAAGTAAGTATTTGAGGTGAGCGACCTCGACGCGCGACATAATCGTGCGACATGTGTCGCTTGTCGCTCTCGCTACAAAAAGTCTACATACACATATTATTTTATACCAGTTTGAGGTGTTTTTGTCTAAAATGAGATATTAGTATCCACGTGCGGTTGAATACAAATGTGATAATTTGTAGCGACCGGCCACGCGACAATTGCTAATAAAAATTATAATTAGATATAACCTGCTTCTTTATTAAAATAGTCCGAAAACAAACACATAATATATACCCGTAATATCAATATGTGACTATTAGAATAGGGGATCCAAAAGATTTACATTCTTTGAAGTTAGATGTAGGTGCCTACCTAAAATATGTAACATCCTAATTGATAAGGATTGAACCAGGCACTACTTTTAACCGACTCCTTCATTAATTGTTTTTAACCCCCGACCCAAAAAGTGGGGGGTGTTATAAGTTTGACGTGTGCATCTGTGTATCTGTCTGTGGCATCGTAGCTCCTAAACTAATGAACCGATTTTAATTTAGTATTTTCTGTGTGAAAGGTGGCTTGGTCGAGAGTGTTCTTAGCTATAATCCAAGAAAATTGGTTCAGCCGTTTGAAAGTTATCAGCTCTCTTCTAGTTACTGTAACCTTTACTTGTCGGGGGTGTTATGTACATTTGTTGAATTCATTACAAGGTTGCCTGCCAGTAGTTTGGTTGGATTTGTGCATAACGCAATGGACTACTACATATCCATAACTTAGGTCTTTTCTACTATAACTAAGATATAAGAAATAAAAATAAAATATATGTGAGTATGTTTGTGTATGTGAATGTGTGTGTGTGTGTGTGTGTAAGCTTTGAGGACGTACGTTTGTTTGTGGAAAACCAAAAATGATATTATCAGAAGTGACTTACTTATGTGAATACAATATGTATGTATATACATGAAACGCCTAGGCTTTTAGAGGTCGTCTCGGTCTCTCTAGGTCCTCATTAATTCATTATATACTTAGTGCTAAGCCAGAGAATAAGTATAAGAAGTTAAAAACTATATTATTATAATAAACAGATTAAAAACCTGATTTGTAAACGTACATCCATATTTGTTTATTTTTAACGACTATACAGACGAATCTTTTATTGAAATTAAATAGATTAAAGGCGTTTATCCGTTATAGAGGCATAAAACGAAATTCTTGTAAAATCAAATACCGAGTCGTTAAAATAAAGCACCGCGAATCCGTTAAGCGACTTTTTTATTTAGGAACGCCATAAAAATGTATAATTAATAGATTTATTGGCGTTATATATTCATGGTACGAGCTAGCTGTCAACATATAACATGAAAAAAATGGTTGACATCGAAATATAATAAAAAAAAAAAAATTTAAACAACAAGGCAAAAAATAAACTGAAAAAATGGTCAACTTGAAGATACATGAGAAGGTGGTATGTACTAAAAGTAGCTACTGCCTGCGACGGTACTTAGATACTTATTTTACAGCCTAGCACTCGGGGATAATGTAGTTATCTATTATTGAAAGAATTTATGGAATCGGATGAGCAGCTGATTATCTCTTACATTCAAATTACATCTTTATATTACTAGTGTAGGTACATAAAACCGGCCAAGTGCGAGTCAGACTCGCGCACTGAGGGTTCCGTACTCGGGTATTTTTTTAACATTTTGAATCAAAAACTATTATGCATAAAAATAAATAAAAATCTGTTTTAGAATGTACAGGTAAAGAAAGCCCTTTCATATGATACCACACTTGGTATAATTATCTTACTTTGAAAATTGAAACACATTTTAATTATTTATTCCTTTACTTGTGCTATACTTACCCTACCAAATTTCATGATTCTAGGTCAACGGGAAGTAGGTACCTTATAGGTTTTCTTGACGGACGGACGGACGGACGGACAGACAGACAACAAAGTGATCCTATAAGCGTTCCGTTTTTCCTTCTGAGGTATAATATATTATAAGATAGCGAAAGGCAATGCAAAATCGAATGTGGAATCTTTACGAATATCCACACCTAATAACTATAACATTGTGGTAAAACGTTATACCAAGATATTTAATACCAAAACATCAAGCCACGAAAACGATTCATCTCCAAACAAAAGTAACTCGATCATATTATCTGATGGCACGACAACGGAGTCTTGTCTATTTCACCCCACCTAGATAACTGTTACAATTGTCGAGATTTGACGAGGTGTCACGGATCGTAGTATTAATTATACAATTTTCATCCTTGGATAAGCTGTTTTTGGTCGTGATTACTTCGGTTGATCATCATCATCAACCGATAGACGATCACTGTGAACAAAGATATCTTGTAGGGGCTTCCACATGCCACGGTCTGGCGCCACCTGAATCCAGCGGCTCCCTGGAACTAATTTGTTGTCTTCAGTCCTGTCTAATTGGGGGTTTCCAACGGTGCGCTTTTTGGTGTGCACTTCGGTTGTTTTCTAAGAATAAAATACCAGCGTTGTGCTAGAAACCACATCTATTAGCCATAATCTTTCGAAATCAGATTATGCCTAGAGAGAAAGAGAATGCCTATGATGAAAGATAGAGATACATAGTTGCTAAACTACTAATCATATACTTACTTACTAATCATTTCATAATTAATCAATAAAGTCATTAAAGTCAAGCGTAAAATGATTTACAAATAAACATAAATTGAAAATGTTTACAAAGTATATCAATAGATGCCTTGTCTTGGTAGATAACGACCTAATTAATTTTATACGCGATCGGCGATGAACAGAGCCTGATAGGAGGAAACGTCATCATTATCTTAGCTGCTGCTGCCACAACTTCCACAGTGAACGCGGTGTGTCGTTCAGCCTTTTGTCCCGTCCCTCTTCAATCGCTAACACATTTACCCACTTACGACTGGGTGAAAACTCGCGAAACGAACGCCATTGTCACAGATCGCTACCGACACAATACCGAGCACGCTTATCGACTCCACAACGTCAAATAAGTTCAAAAGCTCGGTTTAGACGTTCGCTATCGCTCCGTCGTTTGTCAGTTTTCACCCGGAGCGACGATTGTCTACCCGATACAAATAGCCTTTTTGATGTAGCACCGCTTGTTTCCATTTTAATTGACATCGCAAAAGTATCGCGCGCCTCGAGGAGGGAAAATCTTACAATGCGGGCGCCACGTATCCGTGAATGAGACTCCGCAACAATATATTCGACTTTGACTCGTCCTTGTTAAACGAGCGTGTAGCGAGCGACGTTATTTAGAAGCCTACTTACATAACGTAGCGCGCGTTCGTGTATTAATCTCATTTGTGTAATAAAATCTGTGCCTTAGCCGAGCCGATGGTGAGGAGTGATCCGGCCCTGAAATGCGTGCCTCCGCACGATAATCCTGTTAGGTTAAGAAGGTTTCTACATATTACGTGCTTTGCTACGCCTTAAGGATTAAAACGACTCATAACTCGATACTCACCGGAGGGCTGCGTATACCTTCTATTGATTTTCCGGCTGCGGATTACGCTACATAAGTAAGTAACGCCTAGACAATATTTAATCAACGCGACTATGAATAGAGTTTCATTATTGGGCAGCCCGAGCGAGCGGGGCTTAAGCGATTACCTACGGCAAAGATGCAGCGTAGATTTACAGCGAAGCTCGCCATGACAAGGTGGTCATCGCAAACCCTGGGATCTCCGCGCCGGACGCCGAAGACAAAGGATGTTTCAATTATTCAGATAGTGGAAAAGCAACTTTAATAGCCCCTGCATAAACGCCATTTGTAAATATTTAACTTTGTCCGCCAAATTCGTTTTAAGACGAGTGCTTTGCATGAGAGAAATCTGAGAACGTCTGGGGGCTAAATCTACCCTGCGGGCAATGGGGGGTCTTCCATAAATAATTAATCTGGAGCGATGTGCGTCGGGTGGTTAACTAAATCCTGCGGCGGTTAGGCCGTCGGGATACCTCAATAATGCTTTGGCGCACAATCACTCATAAATTGGGAGTGAATAAAAGAAAATAAATTTTAGTTTTCAAAGAGAATATTTCATATATCCTGTTTGTATTTAATTGATTAGGTATGTTCGTACTTGGGCATTTTCTCACAGTTAGACGAATCGCCCACGGCGACTTTTTGTGGCACTACAAACGCGCGTATCTTTTCGCTCGTACTACGCGACTGCATTGCAACCTTTTTGCATCTAAATCACTACTTTATCCCAGCAAGAAGTCGGTGGGCGATAGCCTTTAAGGTGATGACTAGGTATGTCGCGGCCGAAGCCTCCCATAAAAAAAGTCTGAAACTTCATTAAATTCCTTAGTTTAGTAGGTACAATAGAATAAACTGTATTAAAAGCAAATGATAGTAGCGTTTGGAGTTAATAACGTTAGTAATAATAGCGTGATTAGATTCAGCAAAAAATTGTCTATCGGGCCAATAAAATGGCATCAATTTTAGCATAAAAAACTGGCGGACGAAATGTGTTCGAAACAGTTTTATGTCACTTTTTATAAAGTAAACTAAAATACCAGCTTTTATTTACTATTGGAAGTTTAATACACTTTCTGTGAACAATTTGTTGGCTAGAAAGTTGATTTATTTAAACTTTCAGCCTGTCTAAATAAATTCTATTTATGAAAATAGTTGCTGTAATTATTTTTTTAAGGTAACAACTGGTAGGTATACCTCTCCCTTTTCTTTGCTTATCTTTGATGTTTGAGATGATTTACAAAAATAAGTAAAATACAGTCGACTATGTATGTACGAACCTGAACGTATATTTTCAGAAAGTACTTACTACTCTTATTTTTTACATTTCTAACTGCATCTAGTATATTTCACATACACACAGTCATTCTAAAACTAACTAAGTATCTTTTGAACTAAGTCGTAATTATGTAAAAAGATTTGTATAGGTATTTATATGTCGGAGTTAATAAGCTGCCTTAACAATATACCCACCTAAATGGCTTTAGTAATTTTCTTTAAGGGTAAACAAAATAAGTTACACGTGGACAAAATCGCGCCTAGGATGAGCTGACAAGACGAATACTTCACGTACTAATAAATAATTAATATCTATTATCTATATTTATTATTTTGAAGTGTCGTGTCGGTCACATTGTATGGTTAATAGTTTACGTTGTGAAGCCCCACGGACGAGCAACAAGCGACGTCTTGCGGCTCTTGGGATCGCGCGTGGATTAGGCCAGCTTTGCCGCAAGACACTGCCAGATTTACCTAGCTGTACACTATTAGCTGCGGTGGCTTTGTTTACTTTGTATTTGTTTATAAATTAACCATGTATTTCAAGAGGAGGATATAAAAATGGGGGTAAATTAATTAAGTTACACGCATGTTACACTTGGGGAAGTCGCGACTAGTATGAGCTGACAAGACGAATACTTCACGTACTAATAATTAATATCTATTATCTTTATTTATTATTTTGAAGCGTCGTGTCGGTCACATTGTACGGTTAATAGTTTACGCTGTGAAGCCCCACGGACGAGCAACAAGCGACGTCTTGCGGCTCTTGGGATCGCGCGTGGATTAGGCCAGCTTTGCCGCAAGATACTGCCAGATTTACCTAGCTGTGCACTATTAGCTGCGGTGGCTTTGTTTACTTTGTATTTGTTTACAAATTAACCATGTATTTCAAGAGGAGGGTATAAAAATGGGGGTAAATTAATTAAGTTACACGTAAATTACACTTGGACAAAGTCGCGACTAGTATGAGCTGACAAGACGGATACTTCACGTACTAATAATATCTATTATCTATATTTATTATTTAGAAGTGTTGTGTCCGTCACTTCATACGGTTAATAGTTTACGCTGTGAAGCCCCACGGACGAGCAACAAGCGACGTCTTGCGGCTCTTGGGATCGCGCGTGGATTAGGCCAGCTTTGCCGCAAGACACTGCCAGATTTACCTGGCTGTACACTATTAGCTGCGGTGGCTTTGTTTACTTTGTATTTCCTGTTATTTACTTATTTATAACTTACCTACACCTACAAACGTTTAAAGTTTAATTTATAGTTGTTCTTATCCACTATCTCTTTGCCTAATTGGCAACGCAACCGCAATAACCGTACTCATACACCATTTTAGTACAAATTAACATTGTTTTATTTTTTGAAAAAATATTTTTTTACAGTTATCCAGCGATTAAAAATATGTAGCGAAATAGTAGAAGCTGTAGTAAAATCATACGTAATAACTAAATGCTTTTAAATATACTTTATATAAGAAATAATCTTTCAGGTTAGGTACCCTATTTTACACCTCAGATGCAAAATTAAAAAAAAAAGTCTTACAAACAAGCTCTCCCAGCTTAGTGTGTACCATTTTAAATTTGTGTCAGTGTAGTTAATTATTTTTAGCATAGTGTGATTTTTCTTTATTTGTGACATCAAATGATCAGCTCTGATTAAAATATACCTATTATTATCATAGACAAAGAAAAAGATTAAGTATATAAATTTCAAAAGCTGCTAACTAGCAAACAAACCTAATAGATAGGTAACAAAACAGAAAATGCATTTCCAAGTACAGTCGTTCTAAAACGTTATAGCGGTAAATAATATAAAACGCACGGTTGCTGTTTATAACGAAAAACGCCCCACACATCCTTTGACATTCACAAATGTTATTAGCGCAATCCTCCAACAAGCGGAGGCTTTTAGCAAAAAGTTGGGTCAACTCCGTAATCGAGCGCTAACTAGATTGCGAGCAAGCTTATGTCTGGATATTGGATTAGAAACAATTTTGTGCAAGCCCACTAGTACGAGTGCCTTTTTCTCTAACTTTGAGAACTTAGAGAAAAAGATAATTAGATTAGTGGTTAATTAGACATGAGAATTTTTTTAATATTTTCTTCGGAATAAAATAGTTTTTGCAAAAATGTTACATTAACTGTCAATACGAAAGATTGATTTATTTTAAACATGTATTCAATTAATTATGTGGAAGTCTTTTTCCTATGATGGTTAATTTGGAGCTCGAAAACTCGCATTTTTTGGTTTAAATGTAAGCGCCCCCTTAAAAGATACAGAAGATGGGATATTATGGAAGTATGGATAGAAAATTGCCCACGTCACGATTCAGCTAAATAATAAAAAATGTACTACAGCCAATCAACAGCTAAGAGACTTCGTATGCTTAGGAAATATCCATCAAAATTAACATATTAACGAATTAGTCCCGAAATCGAGTATTATTAACATAAAAAATCTATATTGAGTAACTAGTGAATAAATATCAAATGCCACCCATCAGAACGGATTAGCATTTGCTAGTGGCGTAACATTTAATAATTACGTAGATAAACCTGGAAAACGCACAAACATTAGTGGGAAATCACTAATACCGCAAAATTCTCAATCAATAGTGGTTGAAATGGCAACCAAATAATCTGTATGCACTTAATGAACGCATTTGAAAAGTTAAAAGCCCGCTGTTAGGCCGCGGCCACGCACGCGACTAATTACCGCGGTAATGCTGCGCAGTGTAGACGCGGACTTAGCGGCATTATCGCCTAAATTGTCGTAATGTTTAGTTGCGAGTGGACACAGAGTTGTTTGACCACTAGACGAGCACTGCCACTTTAAAAGTAAAACTTATAAAAAAGTGAAACTTTACGAAGATCCATATGAAAGATACCATTTTCAGAGTACCTAAAGATATATTAGTCTTGTTTTTTTTTAATTATTTTTTGGTATTTATTATTTACTACTGGGGTCAAAGATATCGCCCAAAATATCTCCAAACTAACTGGTGAGCATGGGGACCAGTCGTGCGTTTTGTCATAGCTAGAAAATGGCTGGAGATATTTATTTCATAATATATTTATATTCTTTATTTAATTAATACACCCCTTGTGCTTTATGTAATTCTATTATATCCTCTACCCTAATACCTAACACCTAATACCCTAAGATTGCCTGGAACAGATCGCTGTTTTAGCGATAAGGCCGCTTATTGAACTAACATGTATTTTGTTGTGTCTTTATGGTTGTTGGTGTATAATAAAGAATATTTTAGTTTATATAATAATATTGCTATTTTTATCACATGAATGAAACTCCCGTAATGTAACAAGATTGAAATAGTGTATGATCTGATAATATGATTACTTTAGAATGTTTAGTTTCAAGCTTACGTCTAATAGGTATACAAAAGAAGCACGCTTTAGACGTTTCGTATGAGGTTTGCGCCTCTAGCAATAGGATATCTCTGTACAAACGGAGGTCATTAGTGATTTGGGGATACAAATTTGAATGTATACTTTGATCTCAATATGAACTATGCTGCCGTTCGTTAAATGCAAAATTAGGTAGTTGGCAATACTGATTAAACCTCGTTATAATTTTAATGTTTCCAACTTTGAATGACATTAACGAAAAGGTCAAGCTCGCGGATCTATACAGCTCTAGAAATTAATTAATTTATTTTGTAGAGATAAGTTCTTTGTACAAAACTAGATTTTGTATTATTTACTGAAGATGTTTGTTTTGCTTGATTGATAAAAATCACGCGTTTTTCTAGTATAGGGCTTTTCTACTTCGTACTGCAGAAGGTATATATTTTTTTTAATTAATAGACTGGTATTTCAGGTCCCAACAAAACAGTTTCCAAGCGATAATCTAACTCCCGTACCCTCCTGTTCTTTAACTAAACTTATCCATGTACAAAAACTGGGGCAGTTCCCCAGCTTTCGTACATGGATAGGTTTAGACAAAAGTGAAAACGTAAAACTATGAATTTCTAAATTTAGTTTTTGCATCTATCGGCACTCCGAGCACTATTAAAATTAGCACCTAAAAGCAAAGAAGGGCTAACAAATAAAGACGTTTATTACGAGTGAGATCTTACCACTAAATGTTACTGGCTAAGTAGGTAAGTATATAAAATGAGATAATACACCACGATATAATTAAATGCAGATATAGCAAACCATATTCAATTAGAGCGAATCCCAAATAATCAGGAACTCATACACATAGAGGATTAGATTAGCGAACAGGCAAATTGCGTGCAAATGTGAGCCGAGCTTTCAAACGCATGTATTTAGACGACGCGGCGCAGACAGACCCGATTTGGTAATTAATTTTACCGCGCGAAGTGCTCTAAATGCACTAGAAACTATAATCCTCATTAAAATGGGAATAGGCGACTATTCACTTTACCATCAAATATAATTTCAGCTTCTATACACAGAAAATTATTATGAATTTTGCCGAATCCAAAACGCGCCGCGCAAATTGTACCTACACTCGTATCATTTAATATCTGTACACTACACTGTTAGTATACATCTTTTCAATAGCACCTATTTTGTCTATAATACTCTATAGTAGAACTAAAATGGAAAATGATTTTCTATTCCGTACTTACCGGCTGCAATGCCAAGAATCTTATATCAAATATTTGGAAAAGTTAAAGGAAATCATTAATTAATTGATTTAATAAAGACAATACAAAAGTACGAATATTATTTTAAAAATTGAAAACAATTATATTATTTAATTTATAAATGACAATCCAACAAAATAAAGGAACGCGAAAACGATCATTTCCATTCGTGAGGCGGGCACTCAATTTTTCGCATAACGCACCACCCAATGAAAACACAAATTAATCTGCTCATTTTTTGCATACAATTTTATTATCATTGAGCTCAAATATCCGAAAGCGATGCATTTCACGACACGTAATCCCGTGACACAATGATACTTATGGATTACCTTTGACGAGATTGAATTCATCATCATAATAAAACTGCATTATTGCTGTATGAATCCGGCTCACGGCTGGGGTGGAAACCGTAAAAAGAGTAGTGCTATGTTTGCATATGATACGAGTACGTTTGTAGGCGAAACGAAATCCTGAATCAATATAGTAGAACAGAGAGTGTGGAGAGCGCCTGTGTCGACGCGATATCCGACATGGGTCCGGATTAAGCGACGTCAAATCCCGGATTAAGCGGGACCGGGATAAAGCGAAGCCGGGTTCGACTGGAGTCCGGGTCAGCGGGATTTCGCCCGGGCAATAAAAGTGTCTGCAGCCGATTTAGGCTGAGCCCGTAGGCAATTCGGCTCGGTTACCAATTGCTAGGTAATTTCGGCGTACGAGCGCGATCTGTCTGCACAAAGCCGTTCTAATGTCCGCCAATGGGATTAGCCTAGTGTCATCTGGCCCTTACAATTTATTGGACCCAATCAGAGATGTTCGAATTAAGATTAAAGGTTCTATTTTGATTTGGAACCTTTTAATTATTTATTTAGGTATGAATTTAGAAATTGAGTAGGTATGCATTCCATTGATAAAGACTTATCCTGAATGTTCTATCAACGCACATCCACTTTGACAGTATGGATGTAGATAGATTCGTTATATGCCATAGCAATCACAAAAAAAGAATTTTAAAAATCCAATTTTAATAAAGGGGTTATAGAGATCGAAGTGTTTATTTTCAATTCGTCATTTTTCTAGTTTTTCCATGAAAATTGTGTATTTCGCTTATTATGAAGAAATTAATGTATTTAGAGATTTTTGGAAACTTCAAGTCTAAGGGATTTGCAGAAATTCTACTTGTCGAAGCTGGGGCGAGTGAGTTACGAGCTAATTCTACTCAAAAATAATTACGAAAACAATTTATGATAATATAAACATTTTTTTCAACCAAATGTTGGAGATTTTTATGGAAAAATTCTTCTCTTATTTTAGCCTCTCCTATTCGCAAGTCAGAGGTCGCCATGTTTTGTTTATCAGCATTTTTAAACATTAAATAACCGATTTTAGCTACAGTGGATAATATTACTTTGGACCCAAATTTTTAATTATTTGTTTTTTTGATTGCCTCTGAACACATTATAATAATATGCCCCTATTTTGTGTTCAAAAACGAACTGTTTATGCAATAACCGCGCTGCACGGGCGTAATTGGAGTTTTTCTAAGCCTGATCCGTGCTCGTTTGGTGCGGCCGTTCAGCTATTATGGGGGCACGCTAATCCGGATCGGAGATTCATTAGGACGAGATTATACTCTATTGAAATCTGGCTTAAGCCCAGAGACGAGCGGATATCATCATTTAATTTAGGTGACGAGCGAGTGGTTTCAACCGATAAGTGCTCGTTGGTCTAGTGTTTAGCATATTCGACTACGACGACGAGGTTCTGGGTTTGATTCTTGGGCCGGCCCAAGATAACTATTGAGTTTTTCTATTAAGAAATGCTCAGTACTAGCCCGGAGTTAGGAAGTTGGCGGTGTGTCATCCCCTTGCCTCAGAGAGCACGTAAAGCAGTCGGTCCTGCCCTGATGTCTCTCCGGTCGCGTCGGATTTCCGTCCCATTTATCTACTTACCTATTATTTAAATCTCAATCGTCTATCAATTTATCTGCTACCTTTCAGTAACTCTTAAAAAATATTTTAGAGGCGGACATAGGCTAGTTTACTGCAGGAAAATATCTAACGTAGGTAGGTATATAAAAATGAAAATTCAGGTTAAGAAATGTACCAACTACCAACTTGTATCCAACGCATAAAACTTCTATATAGGTAGATTTTTTGTTTATTTTTGTAAAGATTACTTGAATAAATAATACTTGCTGATATTAATTCGTCACGGCATAGTGCGTATATCAAGCGGCGTACGATTTTGGGGTAAAAGTAGGGATGCCTCACGTTTACCCCCAAAACATTGAAAGCCAATTTATCTCATGTGATAATATTGACATGAGATACCGTAAAAGAGAACCGAAGGTGGGGAAAATCAATGGCAGCATTAGCCTTATTGGATAAGTCTGTGAAGATACATCAAACGGTTAAGAGAGAGTAAACAAAAGGCAAATATTTCCTGATGAAAAGCCAGAGTACCTAATTACGTTGATACATTTGCTTGTGAGTTACAAGGACTTGGGGTTATATAGTGTGCACCTTAACTAATAATCGCGGGTTCCAATCCCGAACGCGCACATTTTAGTCTCTTCTACTCTTGTTCTTGGGTTGGTATTAGACGCTCTCACTAGTGACATCCGCATCCAGTCACCTGCGGGGTGCTTCGCTATCACCAAAGTAAACAAGAGTGAGCGAACTGTCGTTTTGACCCTGAATTAAATATTAGGTTATGGTGACATGAAATCATAGAAATATAAGGCTATGTATGATAGGGCTATGTGCGTCAAATGTACTAATACATTTTACCACCATATTTCGACGCCTGTCAGACCCTATAGGTTTTCTTGATAGACACGATAGACGGACAGACAGACAGACATCCAAAAAAGTGATCCTGTGAGGGTTCCATTTTTTCTTTTAAGGTACGGAACTCCAAAAAAGTCTGAAATCGAGCTAAATATATCTCAACAGATGTGAGTTTTATACGATTGTCTGGATGATCACACATATCCCTCTATACAAGTACAATAGGCTAAAGGGTTGAATAAAAAGATTAAAGGATTAAACCCCGGTCAAATAAAACGCGTGTCGGCATTGACGCGCCGCTGTGGCAGCAGCTCTTGAAACTACTAGGGAGTCTCACGCATAAAGTAAGAATGAGAGTAACGTGACCTAATTCTGTAACTGGATGGGTGATTTTTGGAGCTCACTTAGCTATCAGTCCCGATAACTATTAAGACATAAGATAATCGAACAGTAAACACCTACGTCATGTTTTTATATTCAATCTATCTATAATCTGTCCATAATTTACTTAACAACGTTGTTATTCGTTAAAAAATGTATAATGTTCTCTTGATTGAAAATTATGACAGATCACTGTACTTAAATTATTATTGATCCAATTATATTGGAATCTGCTTTATGAACCGTTGCAAGA
The DNA here is from genome assembly GCF_905333055.1 of Maniola jurtina. NCBI lineage: Eukaryota > Metazoa > Arthropoda > Insecta > Lepidoptera > Nymphalidae > Maniola > Maniola jurtina. The sequence continues at coordinate 11,949,802 of NC_060030.1, forward strand.
GTCTTGAAATATAAGTGACACAAGCAACATAATGTGCCACTTAAGAAAGTCCCTATAATAAACAAATGGAGTCACTACCCTCAGAAATGAGGAATACGGCGCGCATCAAACTAATACCACGCAAATTGTTTGACCACGGTTTCATCGTAGTAATGTGTAGCTACAGCTACGTATTGGGGTAATGTGGCGCAAACAGGTTCATATTATAAGAACATATTATATTAAATTAAAACATAATATTTTTAATACGATTTCTATATAGATATCAATGTAATGTTTATGCATTTAATTTAATTAAAAATAGACTAATGAATAAACTATTACTTTATAACCTATTTTTTAACCCCCGACCCTAAAAGAGGGGTGTTATAAGTTTGACGTGTGTACCGGTATATCTGTGCATCTGTTTGTGGCATCGTAGCTCCTAAACGAATGAACCGATTTTAATTTTATTTTTTTTGTTTGAAAGGTGGCTTGATCGAGAGTGTTCTTGGCTATAATCCAAGAAAATCGGTTCAGCCGTTCGAAAGTTACTCTTTTCTAGTTTTCTTGCAGAGGTTTTTGTGTCGGGGGTTTTTTAAATTTTGAGTTATTATTAACTGTGTTCACATTTAGAGCGGCAGCCTATCTAGGTTAGGCTTTACAGGGATAGCGCGCTATAAGGATAAACATAGCTAGACTGCAGCAGGCGAGCCTCTATCAGTAGCGCGTTCTCAGTTCTCACGCAATGCTGGGCCAAGAAAATCCTAGCGAGGCTGCCGTGCCAAGTGTGTACAAAGCTAATAACAAAATACATTATTTAAATAGTGGACCTCATCTAAAATAAAAATATCAGTTATATTTTACTAGGTGATAATTACTTATAATAACACATTAATTTTAAGCACTAGATTAAAATAATTACAATAGGTAGGTATGGCCATATTTTTTATTAAGAATGGATTACCTTGAATATTAATAATAGAGCCTAATAAGGCTTGCTATCATGATAATATTATAAAGATGGCATCGAGGATTAATTGGATTTGTACATTTTGTAAAACACAATACATACCTATAGTTATACCTATGTATAATTTTATCCGATAGTCAGTGGTCATTAGGTCACAATATATAGAACAAGTTCAAACGTTGTTCTACTTTTCACGGAAGAAAAGCACGGGAAAGTAAATGCATTAGTGAAAATGGGAAACATTATGTACGTGTTTTCGACAATACTTCGTGCCCTACGGTAGGTCGCGGTTTTACCCCATTGCGAGGTTCATTGACTATCTCAACCCCAAATAAATCGTACACTCGAATATAAATCTCATGAATAAGACCTTAAAACACATTTTCGCTTGTTAGCTATTTTTTTTTTTTAGTTTACAACTGGAAACCGAAGATAAGCCGATGGATTAGTTCGGCGGAACGTAAAAAGAATAAAAAGATTTTTACCCTGATTGAGTCCCATACTTTGCGAGCGAGCATGCGCCTATTCCATATTTAAATAAAATGGTTTTTAAATATGGAATATTTGTGTTTCATTTGAATTGCAAAGATAAATGTTATCGACCTCGATTTTATTAGCCAAATTGATGTTTTTTTCTTAGAAATTGCTTCAAGCTTATTATTTTTTGTTATTTATGAAAATCACCATTTTATATCTAATTCCATCCATACCTACTAATATTACATATAAATGCGAAAGATTTCATTTCTGTCTGTCTGTCTGTCTGCTAGCTTTTCACAGCCCATTCCTTTATACCTTATTTATGGTATGTAAGCAAAGTGAGATTTTTGTTAAATGTAGAATACCTTTAGTTATATACCTATGTGTATATTGTATAGTATACCTAATTAAATGTTTGATTTTTGGATCTAAGGTAGGTATTTTCTAAAATATACCTACAGGTAGACTTCGTCTGTGTTGGTGTTAGCTGGCGGGCGTGCTCTGCCTTTTTAGAGTGTTTTTTTTTTTGTTAAAACTGACTAGAAAGCGCTCTAGGGGGGTGCCGTGCGTGTGTCGGCGAGCGCCGGCACAGACGGGGTCCATACTTGTATAGTTTAACTAACTTGTTACAAATAACTACAAACTTGACATTGGCTAATCTTTGTAAAGCCAGACGAGAGAGAGAGACCTACAGGTAACGTTACATTAAGATTAGATAAGACCTTTTCAAAGTTAATAAGATACGGTACATAGGTATATTCAAAATATTATTTTATCTTTGACAATAATAGAAACTGTAGTTTGCTTTGGTATGATGAACTTTATTGACTCTAAAATCACTTTCAAGCGAATTCTCTTTAGACATTCAAAAAGTACGCTGTGTATACAACATATAGCTACATATAAATACGTGGGCACTTGGCGCGGTCTGTAGGGAGATAATCCCATCTTTCGTCCCTGTCGCGCACGCAGGTGCCGTCCGCAAATCCTATCCCCATCCCACTCTAATCCCTTATTTGAATCTTATCAGATCTCAGGAGATACACCGGTAGTGGTCGTAGTCCGATGTGTGCATGTTAGTGGCGGGTTTAGCGGATAGGGCTGTCAATTTTCTAATAGATATTATTATATTTTTTTAATTTTTCAGATACTAACTTCAATAAAGAGTGAACGTTGAATAGACCATAACTATATTATTACAAAGAATCGTAAGCTTACAAAGAAAGTTGTAACAATGAAGTTCGATTATATAAAAATATTTTATATGTATGAAATATAGCCATAATAGTGCGATTCGATTTCTTAATAATATCTGATAGTAAAATTAAACAATTACGTTTCTTATAAAAATACAATTTTCTGTTAAATCTTGAGTATTTCTAAGGAAAGACGTGTCAGTATTCGATTAGTTAAATATAGGTCTGTATAGATGCTTATTGATTAAGTACGTGAAATGTCAAAAGTGTCTTATTATACTGGCTGGAAATTATGGTATTATTTTTCTTAATACGTTGACTGGTTATTTTATTATTTAAACTACTTTTGTAAAAATTAAACGTTTTGCATAGAAGATTAACAAGTTTTGTTAATGGATATCTACGCGTGCGATCATTACTTATCTTTCTTATAGGCTTAGTTCTACAAGCGCCATTCTGTTCATGGATGATCGTAAATTAGCATAATAGAAATAGATGTTAAGGCAATAAATAAAATGAAAATAGATTCTTAATGCCATCATTTGAATAAATAAGAAGTATAGCTCGAGATACTACTAAAGCTTAGAATGTTCTAAATAATAAACCTCAACCATAAATCACATATTTACTTTAGTATAATATTAATATCCAAAACTCACTTATGTAAAAGTTTAAAAACTTCAAGGTATCGGCCTGTAACGTTTTACCCGACTACACTAGAAGGAGGGTATTGTTTGTATAGTATGTAAATGGTATGTATCAAAGAAAGGGAAAATCAAAGAGTTCCCACGGGATTTAAAAAAATCTAAATCCAGCTTCTCGGGCATCAGCTAGTAACAAAATAAGTTTCAAGTGGTAATCCTTGTGTATCATGCACTACTGCAAAGTAAAGCTTGCTTTAAGTTCATGTTGGATTTTCAAATAAATAAATAAAAATAGCGAGCAAAAGAGCAGGCGGTTCACCTAATGTTAAGTCATTACCGCCGCCCATGAACATTTGGAGCACCAGAAGAACCGCAAAGGTGTTGCCGGCCTTTCAGTTAATTTAACAAGTGTAAATTAAAAATTTATAACACCCCCGACAAATGAAGGTTACAGTAACTAGAAAAGACCGAAAAGACCTGATAACTTTCAAACGGCTGAACCGATTTTCTTGGACTATTCCGCGCCTACGATCCAAAGTATCTGAGTTTTCCAAAACATCATTTTCAAATAAATAATTATGTATCTAGGCAACGTCCATCTTGACATTTGTCAATTGACATAATATTATGAACCTCACGGTTATCTAACCTTCTTTTCTACAAGAAAACTAGAAAAGAGCTGATAACTCTTAAACGGCTGAACCAATTTTTTTGGATTATAGCTAAGAACACTCTCGATCAAGCCACCTTTCAAACAAAAAAAACTAAATTAGAATCGGTTCATTCGTTTAGGCGCTACGATGCCACAGACAGATACACAGATACACAGACACAGATACACACGTCAAACTTATAACACCCCTCTTTTTGGGTCGGGGGTTAAAAAATTCCGATTGAAGTTCAAAGCTGTAGCCAGGTTTTAGCACACCCCTGTCAAACAAGAATACATTTAAGGTGCGTCCACACTGAATCCGCGATTAATGCTTCGGATGGCGATTGAAGCTAAATTTATGTTTCTGCATGTCACCAGATTATGTGACGGAGGGACGTAAACAGCTGCGCTGATCCGCCGCTAAACTATCTCCCCGGTATTGATATATTGATTACACCTGCTCGTTAATATTAATAAGATCCACGGGGACGGGAAAATTTCTTGAATTGGCCTGAATCTTTTGAGATTCTTACTAATGTTATAAGTGCGAAAGTGTGTCTGTCTGTCTGCTACCTTTCCACGGCCCAGCAGTGTAACCGATTCTGACGAAATTTGGTACAAGGTTAGCTTAGGTATATCCCGGGGACGGATATAGGCTACTTTTTATCCCGGAAAATCAAAGATTTCTCACGGGATTCCCAAAAACCCATCCGCTTAACCGATTTGTATGTTTGGTTTTTGATATCTAGAACATTGAAATTGTACGGATTATGCGGACGAAGTCACAGAAAAACTAGTCATAGATGAGATAAAGTCAATGAAAATCTACATTTTAATAAGGTAGAGCCTCGCATTCCTGACCGGAATTAATTTTAACGGGCCAATATTTTACGAAGCAGGCAACACGAATTAAAGGTTTATTTCTTGTGCGTATAATAAGATAATATTCCTAACCCTTTGTAGGGATTAAGATTTTGTTAAGGGCGGCTCTAAGCCCCACGAGCCTCGCCAGACGATCGTCCGACCCCTTCTATTCACTTCTATGGTTTTTATGAGTCTTTAAACAAAGAGATTTATTTATAATGTTCTTCTATTTAAATTGAACGGAAAGCTCGTTATAGGGCTTTAATTTAGCCTTAATATTTTTTCTAGTGTTTTTCGATTCTGTTACTATAGTTGTGTCAATTTGAGAATATTTGCTTATTTTAGCTCTATCATCATAAAAAATATACTTTTATGGTCAAACGTTTTTACAAAATGTGTCAGTTTTGTAACCATGGGTGATCTAAAATTGTCACTTAGGTTTTGCTTGAGTAACCCATGAGTGGCATATATTGAATAGGTAAACCATGAGTGATGTAATATCGTCACGATCAAGTTTACCATTGACGTAAGAGGAATCTCTGTCAATTTTTTCTGTGAGGTTTACCATGAATTTGCCAAGCCTTTCAAAATAGCCTAGCGCTGTTCATTTTATTATTCTTCGCTTGTTATAATAATCATATTTTTTTTTAACTAATCCATTTGTTTCTTTTTGAGCTAATAACAATATCCATCACCCTATCTACACATCTATCTAATGCTAATGCTCAATTGTTCTATTAATATACACCTACCTTATAAATCTGAATAAGATTATAGTCGGTGATGTAGTCGAACAATTCAATAGACAAGGACCTACCTACTCGAATCAAAATATATACTTTTGACCAATTCCCCAGAGCTGCAACACCAATCCCATAAGGCTGATCTTGACAAATGGGCAGGATCATCCTTTGAGAGGCTGTAGTTAAACAATCCAGATGACTCGAGATTTTTTATCAATCGATCAAGAGCTCAGCTGATTGCGAGCCTCTGTTGTTGCCGCCAGATTAAAGGTAGGTACTTAACTACGCACATACTAGGCACACGTAATAACATGTGTTATACACTAACAAGCTAACAAGGCTTGATCTGAAAAGTAGCATTAATACGAACTTGTTTAACTGAATGGTTTTTTAAAGAATATTAGGTAAGTATTATTCAAATATGGCGATCCGTGGATTATTAAAGTAGAACTAAAGTAACGGACAAACATCAACGGGTGGTAAAGCTGAAGTGGCAATGGACGGGGCACATAGGTAGTTACGGGGGTGGTGAATATTCAATCACTAGATGATGCCCCGCAACTTCGTCCGCGTGGATTTAGGTTTTTCGAAATCCCATGGGAACTTGATTTTCCGGGATAAAAAGTAGCCTATGTGCTAATCCTGGATCAGCAAAATCTGTCCAGTAGTTTTTGCGTGAAGGAGTAACAAATATACATACACACAATATAGTACACACACACACATACACACAAACTTGTAGTCATATTAGTGTGAAGTGTGATGTGATTTGTTTATTTAAAAATCCTAATACTATGAGAAAGAATAAAATACAGTATAGACAGGATAGAAACAAAGGGCGATCAGTGGTCTCTTCCAGGCACAGAATTGTAGTCATTCATTCATAGTTATGTTGGGGTCCAAGGTGGTGGAATAGCGTCGGAAAGAGCAGAGTTTGCAGACCTCCCACCATGTGGAAAGACCATCAAAAGAGTCGTAAGGAGCCTCTGGATTCAAGCGGTGCAAGACCGTGGTTTGTGGAAGTCCCTATAAAGTAACCTATATCTAGCAATGGAAGACATATGACGAGGGTGACGACGAGGCATATTTTTTTTAATAAAAATAGCGAGCAAACGAGCAGGCGGGTCACCTAATGTTAAGTGATTACCGCCACCCATGAACATTTGCAGTACCAGAGGAATCGCCAATGAGTTAGTGGCCTTTCAGGAATTTGTAGGTATATTGTTTACCAATTCTATGTATTTAGGTATTATTTATCAATTCTATTTCAAATAGGAAAATTACATTTTTCAAAATCCCGTGGTAACTCTTTCATTTTGCCTATGTCAATAGTAGCCTATATCCATTCCCGGCTTCCGGAGAAAAGCTAGAAGACAGACAGACAAAGACACTTTCGTATTTTATGTTACTTAGTATGAGTTCCGTGATAGCATCCAAATAGTCGTCAAAAATGTCCACGAATTTGTCATGGAATCAATAAAAATATGGCTCATTTAAAATTGGTATCATAAAGTAAAAATTACCCTATTATCCAACCGTTCGATATTTCAATCGGCAAAGTATGCGACATAACTACATCGCACGGTAGCCGGTATAATCTCGCGGCGGTGTGTGCGTTAAGCCGAATGCATGCCTCAAATTGGGCTGAAGTGCAGATAATCTCCCAATGATTGATGAAGGAGCTACCCTCCGGTCGGCTTTCGAGATATGTAATTCTTAACTCGTTTCTCCTTTGTGCTAAAGGAATCAGAATAATAAATATGTTTTGGATTAATCCGCCGCCAGGCTGGTTTTATATTATAAATGGAGAGTGGTATGCAGTATAGGAACAATATTTTTTTAATAGTAACTTCTTTACTGTATATAAAAAACTGTAATAAGTAGTCTGTCTGTTAAAATTTGTGCGTAGTCAGTGTGTCAGTAGGGTAAAAACTGTTTAAACCAAGATAGGCACTACATCACCTGAATTTCACAAGGCAAAGCCGAAGGCAAAAGCTATTTCTTATGTTAAATCTCCGCATTTAATTAGATTATGTTTATACAAGGTTTAACAATGTTTTTTACCACGAATATATTTGATTTTTTTTTTAACGTTGAAGGTTCCCTATGCCAATTATAAAGTCGAGAATCCAAACCCGAAAAGACAGTTGCACAAATAATGCTGACAAGGTTAAAATTCAGTACATAAATTACACACGTTCTTCAATAACTACTGCATACTCGTACATTAAATTAAAACAACGTAAACCATTTTTAAAACGTTAAGCCTGCTTATCCCGCCTGCATTACTGTCGGGTTGATCCGTGGATTATCTTTAGATTTGACTAGGACTGTCCACACTGCGAACCTAAGATAACACAAGCCAATTCAAACCATTAGCGATTGTAATAAGGATATTTTTAGCGTGGACGACATTGGTACTTACCTATATTTTTTGCGTATGTAATTTATTTTTGAATGATATCAGGCGGATATACCTAAGTATTTTCGTATTACATTGTTCATAGCAATTAGCAAACTTTTAGTCATAATGACATCGTAATAATATCATCATTATTAAAGAATACAGGTTAACCCAATGACAATAAAAAGAAATTGTATAAGTCGCATTCATCAAAACAATTTGCTTGCATAACCTAAAGTATCTAATTAGGTTAATGACTCAATCGGAAAGTTAAAATTTTGCATACGCACATCTTGCTGGAAAACAGTCCAATTGAATTTCATTTCATTAAATTAACATCATCGCAATGTTCAAAATAATTGCTTAAACCAGAAAAATCCCTGACGTTTTTATCGTTAACTCATGCCTACAACTTTGCGTGGATTTAGGCTGTAAAAGATCCCGTTAGAACTTTTTTATTTTCAGGGATCAAAAATAGCATTCACTTTCCATGTCATTAACTACAACTGTCCAAAAAATCACTTCTATCCTTTGCTCCGTTGTTACATGATTGAAAGGTAAACCAAAAAACAAGACTTTTTATGGGTAACAATACCAATACTAATAAAATTATAATTTAATTGGGAACTTACTTACTTAATACCTACCTACCTACTAGTTACATTCCCAGGAATACAAGGCGCAAAATTTAGAAAATAGGTAAAAATCCGTGCAAAAGTAGAATATAAGAGTCTAGAAAAATCCGGTTTTAACCGCTTATTTCTAGTCAGAACTTCTAAGACCTCGGCTCGGCTAACAAAGAGCTCGACATGTGGAGAGGCACACACTGTAGCAAAGATTCACGTTTCTACCCGCCTAAATAACAAAAATATGCCTACCACAATTTTTTAGAAGAAATCAGGATCCTTAAATGCTATTTCACAGTACAAAATGTAAGAATCTCTTATAAGACATCGCGGGTTCGCCTAATATTATGTAGAAGAACTCAGAGAGAAATGCTTATTTAGTCAGACTATCATTCTTATGAATTTGAAGATGAGTGGCGTCTTGTTAGAATTTCTTATAATTCATCTAATAATCCAAGGTGCCCTAACTTTGAATTTAAGTATACTAGTGCTATACAAGGTGCTATACTACAATGATTGAAAAATTTATCATCATTTCAACGCATTGCCGGCTCACTACTGAGTACTGGAGAAGGATCTGAGGAGCATCTTTTGAGTGTTACTATGCAGAACGTGCTCACTGCACGTTCTGCAAAAAATGTTTGATATTTATTTACATACAAAAGTGACCGACATAGCTCAAAGGATTAGCAAGCTGAAGTGCCAATGGGCAGGCCATGTCTGTCGCAGTACCTACCGACGGCCGTTAGGGCAGACGTGTTCTGGAGTGGAGACCGCGTACCCGTAAGCGCAGTGTGGGATGACCTCCAGCCCGCTGGACCGATGACCTGAAGAAGGTAGCGGGGATCGGGTGGATGAGGAAGACGGAGGATGTTTGGTAGCGCACTCTTGGAAAGGCCTATGTCCAGCAGTGGTCGCGTACAGGCTGATGAAATGGAATGGAATGGAATTTACATATACAAACACCACAAAAACATCCTTCTTCTAGCGCAGATGGATAAACCCCAGGACAATCCAGAACAAATTTAGACGTGTGGTAGGACGAGATATTAGAAACACACATCCACGGCAAGTATAGCACACATACACCTAAGTAGCGACTGATCCGGATCAAAGGATTAGGCACCGCTGCCCACCGGTCGGGATACATCTCCAACGGGATTACTTCCATCCGGATTTAGTTGAATAACTTGATACGGATTTATACCATAATGAAATTTTCAGATAATAGGTAGGTAATATAACTAACTATACATTAGCGACCTCGCACAGGAACTAGATGGACGTACGACATCAAACAAGTCGCAGAGAGCCGCTCTGGATTCAGGAGGCCCAAGACCGTGGCTTTTGAAACTCCCTACAAGAGACCTAAGTCCAGCTGTGGGCTATCGATCGATGATGATGATAACTCTCGCTTTAAATATCATCATGAACCAATGATAATGACGATATTTAAAGAAATGGTTTTGTTCGGGTCTTCTTTCAAAATGAGAAGGGTTCAAATCATTCATGGGTCTACCACGCTGACTAAGTGCGGATTGGCAGATTTCACACACCATTGAAGCCTTATGGCATGCAGGTTTCCGAAAAATTAGAGATGCGGGCCCAGGATCGAACCCCTGTCTTAACTACTACTCTATTTATTACCCTTAAAAAGAATCGATTATTATTATCAATAAACTTTTATTTTGACTATCAAAATTCTGTGATACTTTGAACCAATCATAAAAGTGAAGTATCAAAGCAAGTACCTACTTATCGATAGTTTTAAAAGTGGTCATACATCTCAAGAATATCCTAGATCCTTACAAAAGCCCTATGTCCAGCAGTGGACATCCATTGATTGGGACAAAAACTTGTACCTAGCATTGATTAGTCACTTTGTCAACGCGGTTTTATTCAGGAAACGCTGCAAAAAATCAATATTAAGTTGACATAAGACGGAACACACAATCAAGTAAAGTATAGCATAGATACTACATACCTATCTAAGTAGCGACTGATCTGGCTCAAGGGATTAAGGACCGCTGCCCACTGCCCGAGATACATCTCCGTGGGGATTACTCCAATCCAGATTTAGTTGAATAACTGGCTACGGGGTTAAATCTTAATCTTCCCCGTACCTTATAATAGACTTTACGAAGCAAAATCTTTATACATAATATCGATATTATTTAGTGATGATCAAGACAATTGCCACTAGTACGAGCTCTCACAGCTTTCTACACGACTGCCCAAAATATATCACAGTCATATTTTCAGGGTTTATGAATAGGTACTGTACTGTTTTTGAGTTTCTTTAATCCAACATAACTTCTAAATGCCTGAACAGATTTCTATGTATGGAGTATCGTTAGAATCCCATCATGATGACTGACATTGGTTATTTTGAAAGAAATAAGAAAAAAAAAATGAAAAATAAAAAAAAATACAACTATACGGCGGCGGCTGTGTGGCTCCATTTTTAAATGTGATTTTTTTAGTTTGTTTTTGGCAGGGAAGTTTGGTAGATTTTTTTTAATTAAGTAAGACTTGTTTAAAATAAATTCAATGTCGAGTTCCTCCATACGTCTATACCTACTCTACAGCCAGCGCTCTAGCAAAACCTTTATGATATAAAAATCGATAGTTATAGAATAGCCTGTCAAAGTTTTCGAGATGGGCAAACTTGTACTAAGGATACACGATTGATGTTTTGTGATCATTTATAGCTAGTTATTACTTAGTTTATACTATTGATATTACATTGTAATCCACCATGTTCTACATGTTATGCATAAAAATAATGCTCTATCTGATAATCGTGTTGATATGTCTGTTACGCAGGCGAAGCCGGCGGCTGATACATAGTGAGCCAGCGCAACATGCATTCCCATTCCCACGTACGAATACGACCCGTATAGCTGACGCGGCGTAATACCAGAACCCGCGCGATGTGGGAATCGTAATATTAAGTTAGAATATTCTCATCCTTAGAGATAAGCACTAGTTTTTAGTCTTTTCATTTAAATGTAACTTTGAATATAATTATTATAAGGATATTATCGCCGACTAGTTTTCTTCCATCCACCTCCTGCGAGCCTAAACATTACTGGCGCAGTGACGGGGTAGGATAAGCTGTACCTGTAGCTGTATCGGACAACTGTGACGGAGAACAACTTATCCTGAGAACCTACCATTCGGAGGCCGCAGTGTAGTGGAGAATCTAAACTTCGATTCGTGGAAAGAAATAGATCGGCGATGCGGTAAGTACTTGAATCGTTCAAGCTCCTTTTACCTATCCTTTTCCGACTAACAAGAAAAAGAGGTATTGTGTTTAATTTTTTTTATTGATTTTTTTTAATCGTACGTTTATTGTATCCTCATTTATATATATCGTCCTTATTCCTAAAATTTTATAATCTAGGTTTATACAAAATCTATAGACCTATTTAATATAATTTTACGTGAACTTTAGGGAAGTAATTTTTTTATTGAGTGCTTTTTTATAAAAGTTTTTTGAGTGTATTTTTTGTGTGTGTTAGTTTAATTTTTATTCGTCAAGATTTTTCATCCAAGGTCAGGACGTAGTTTCGTAGGGTCGGTTAATAGGTCAAGAGCCGTAGACGAATCTAGGAACTTAGAAGACATGGCATCAAACGATTTAGATACTATCTATAAATCTATTAGATTTTTACCCGAATTTGACGGAAATCCTCATGTGTTAACACGGTTTATAAATTTGTGTGACCAATTAGTGATTGCCCATTTTGACATTAGTCCGGGACATGAGTTACAAAATTCGGCATTAATTAGTGGAATATTAAATAAAGTGACAGGTTCCGCGGCTAGGTTAATTAATGCAAACGGTATCCCAGATAGTTGGAATGGCATACGAAATGCCCTTATTAATAATTTCGCAGACCATCGCGATGAGACCGCTTTATACAATGATTTGTCTCTACAGACACAAGGCTCTAGCACCCCGCAAGAATTTTACGAAAAGTGCCAAAACCTGTTTAGCACAATTATGACCTACATTTCCCTACATGAATCCGTACCTACCACAATAGAGGCTAAACGGCAACTTTACCAAAAGTTAACCCTGCAGTGTTATTTACGTGGTCTAAAAGACCCGCTAGGCTCAAGGATACGGTGCATGCGGCCAGTGTCAATGGAAAAAGCCCTCGAATTTGTACAAGAGGAACTTAACACCTTATATATACAACAGCGAAATGAAGGCGGGTTTTCTCGGGAAAATTTTGGACATAAATTTTCCGTGTCAAATTACACAGGTCCTTCAAGGTCACAAGGTTTCGCTATGCCTGGGCCATCTTGGCAGCAGTCCACACATTTTAGACCACCTCAGAGTCAGCAACCTATGCATTTTAGACCTGGTTGGAAACCTAACCCTCAAATGCATCCGCGTGGTCCTAGTCGTACCCAATTAATGTTTCGCGCTCCTCCACCGAATTATAACCCGAAGAGCAACGTTTTCAAATTACCAAATAGACACCAATCGCCTAACAATTCTAATTTCCCACGTCCCATGAGCGGTGTGAGTCATTTCACCCCTAGACATTTACCACCATCGGGACATGATTGGCGTAAATTTGGTAATCCACCACCAACTAACTATATGAAATCACGCGACGTCAATTTTAATGAACTTAACTATGACTATGATTATGATTATGACTATGACTACGATTATGACTATGACAATTACGAACAATTTACGGATGAATGCTATAATTACTATGAGGAAAGCTCCTCGAACGTTGAACCAAGTCCAATAATAGAAGAAGTTGATCAGAAACAGGAAGTCAGTTCTAAGAAAGAAAATTTTCAAATAGTCAGCGAATCCGAAAAACCAAGATAGATGTTAATTTTTATGTCCAGCGGCAACTTGGTTATGTACAGATTAGTAATCCACCTCTCAGATTTCTTATCGATACCGGGGCGAATCAATCTTTTATCAGTCCTGAAGCAGTACAAATGTATTTTAGTAATATGCCACTTAACTATGAACCCTTTGAAGTAACCAACGTGCACGCAACAACTAAAAATGACTATTCCATTACATTACCTTGGTTTTCCGAATTTAACGAAGATGGTGATATAACTTTTTACGTATATCATTTTCACGAATACTTCGACGGTCTTTTAGGCCTAGATTTACTTGAAAAATTGGAGTCCACTATTAATCTTAAAGACAGAAAATTAGTAACGCGTAACGCTGAGATTCCAATAAAAATGTATGATTCGCGTAACGTTAATTTGTTCGAAGACATTATTCCTGCTCATTCTTCAAAGCTATTTGCATTGCCTATTAATTCGCAGGACGGTGATGTCTTGATTCCATCTCAAACTATATGCAACTGTATTATTTCCGATTGTATAACACGCGTTAAAAATAAGAAAGGATATGTTGAAATTACTAATGATTCCCCGAATGATATAGTTTTTTCCTTAGACAAACCCATATCAGCAGAACTTTATAATTTTGAATGTGAGCAAACCAATGTTTCTTCGAATCGTGCTAAAGAAGTTTTTTCTCGTCTTCGCATTGGACATTTAAATCCAGAAGAAGCAGCTAATTTGAAAGCACTGTGTGCAAAGTATGCCGACGTGTTCTATCTTGAAGGTGAACCTTTAACGTTCAATAATAAGATTAAACATAAAATTAAGACCAGCGATGAAATTCCTGTACATACAAAAAGTTACAGATATCCTTATGTCCACCGACAAGAAATCAGAGATCAGATCAGTAAAATGCTTGAACAAAATATTATAAGACCTTCTGACTCCGCCTGGAGCTCTCCTATTTGGGTGGTTCCCAAAAAGGCAGATGCTTCTGGTCGTCGTAAATGGCGTCTTGTCGTGGACTTCAGAAAAGTAAACGAGAAAACGATTGATGATAAGTACCCTATTCCCAACATCACCGATGTTCTAGACAAATTAGGGAAGTGTCATTACTTCACTACCCTAGATTTAGCTAGTGGCTTTTACCAGGTTGAAATGGACCCCGCTGATATTCACAAGACTGCATTTAATGTAGAGAATGGGCACTATGAGTTTTTAAGGATGCCCATGGGGTTGAAAAATGCTCCATCGACTTTTCAGCGAGTCATGGATAATGTTCTCAAAGATCTACAGAACAAAGTTTGTCTAGTATATCTTGATGACATAATTTGCTTTAGCACAAGTCTTCAAGAGCACATAGTTAATTTGGAAAAGATATTTCAGAGATTGCGTGAGTCAAACTTCAAGATACAGATGGATAAGTCTGAATTCTTGAAGCTGGAAACCGAATTTTTAGGTCACATAATTTCTAAAGATGGTGTAAAACCAAACCCCAATAAAATAGCAGCCATAAGTAAATACCCATTACCAAAGACTACGGCACAGATCAAACGTTTTCTCGGATTGCTAGGATATTACAGAAAATTCATCCCTGATTTTGCACGTCTAACAAAGCCCCTTACTCAATGCCTGAAGAAAAATTCTAAAATAATAATCGATGATGAATACATAAGGTGTTTCGAGCACTGTAAGCAACTGCTTACCAATGATCCCATTTTACAGTATCCGGATTTTACTAAAGAATTTTTGCTAACAACTGATGCTTCTAATGTCGCAGTAGGTGCCGTTTTATCACAGGGCCCAGTAGGGTCTGATAAACCGATCGCATATGCATCTAGAACTCTTAATTCTAGCGAATTGAACTATAGTACGATAGAAAAAGAACTCTTAGCAATCGTCTGGGCCACCAAG
This sequence comes from Maniola jurtina, assembly GCF_905333055.1. Lineage (NCBI taxonomy): Eukaryota > Metazoa > Arthropoda > Insecta > Lepidoptera > Nymphalidae > Maniola > Maniola jurtina. The sequence goes on from NC_060030.1 coordinate 11,965,119, forward strand.
TATTTCAGGCCTTACCTTTTTGGACGTAAATTTAAAATTATTACAGATCATAAGCCCCTGCAGTGGGTAATGAGTCTTAAGGAACCTAATTCGAGACTTACAAGATGGCGTTTAAAACTCAGCGAGTTCGATTTTGCGGTGTTGTATAAGCAAGGAAAGTCTAATACCAACGCGGACGCGTTATCGCGCATTGAAGTTCATGTGGAAGAGCTAAGTTCGGTTGCTGTGAATCTATCGGACGGAGCTCCCTCTTTAGATGACTCTGGAACTCTTTCAGCTCCGGAGGCTGAAGATGGTTCTAGAACAGCAACTGTCCATACTGATGACGAAAGCCCCATCTTGGAAATCCCGATTACAGAACATCCGTTGAATAAATTTACTAGGCAAATCGTTTTTAACGTTGTAGGTGATATTAAAACCAAACCAGTCACTACAAACCCCTTTGAAAACCATAAGCGTACGACTGTTCAATTATCTGAATCAAATTTAGAAATAGATGTCATCAATGCTATTAAAGAATTTGTTCAACCTAAAATTAAAACTGGTTTATTAATCAATCCACCATTGGCTATGTATAAGATAATTCCAATAATACAGAAAACCTTTAAAAATTCGTCAATGATACTCAATTTAGCTAAAACAGAAGTAGAAAATGTTCGAGAATATTTAAGGCAGCAACAAATTATAGATAAGTACCATGATGGCAAGACAAACCACCGCGGTATCAATGAATGCTTTCTTGCTTTATCTCGAAAATTTTACTGGCCAAAAATGCGAGAGCATATTTCAAAATTTATCAACGACTGTGAAGTATGCGGACAGGCTAAGTATGACCGTAATCCAATCCGACAGCAATTTCAAGTAGTTCCACCACCCAGTAAACCTTTTGAGCTTGTGCACTTAGACCTCTTAAGTGTCGAAAGCTGTAAGTTTCTGACAATAGTCGACTCTTTCTCCAAATATGCTCAAGCATATTTCTTAGGAGACAGCACGGCAGTCAGTGTAGTTCAAGCATTACTTAAATTTAGTACGCATCATGGAAATCCTTTAACTGTAGTTACTGACAACGGTCCGGAATTTAACAATCAAGTTATATCTGAGTTCTTCAATCTTCATAAAATCCAGCATCATAAGGTCGCACCACATACTCCTAACGAAAATGGTATCGTTGAAAGATTTCACTTGACACTCTTAGAACACCTTCGTATCTTTAGAATCAGTCAAAAGGATGAATCAGTAAGGAACCTGATACCTTATGCTCTTCTAGCTTACAATAGCAGTATTCATAGTTTCACAAAATGCAGACCAATCGAAATAGTAACTGGACATTTTGACCCACGCGACCCACTCGACATAGACCTCACGACACATGTCTTACAGCAGTACATACAGGATCATAAAAATAGAATGAAAATTACATATAACCTTATCCACGAATCCTGTAGTAGTCTACGCAGAGATTTAACTAATAGTCGTAATAGAACTAGAGAGCCCGAAGCAAATTATTCCCCAGAGCAACAAGTTTTTGTTAGAAACCCTGTTGCCTCTCGTCAAAAGGCAGCTCCCCGCTATACTCAGGATGTAGTTGTAGCAAATCTCCCAATCCACATTTACACTAGAAAAAAACGAGGCCCAATCGCGAAGTCAAGACTAAAGAGAGTTCCTAACACTGCCCAATTGTTGCAGGATCCTCCTTATAATCAATCTACTTCTGCAGCCAGTGGTAATGCAGGAGATCCAACTTGAAATTACAAAATGTATTAGGTTTTATCAAGGTTTCGGTTGCACATCATTCAGTTATAAGCTTAAGTACAATTAAATATTTAGTTAGTAGGTTAACCAGTCTTTATGGTACTGGTAAAATTATATCTTTAGATGATAGAGAGTATTATGATATTATAGGATTAGGTTCGTATTATGTAAGAAACGAAATATTCATAGTTTATAAATTTCCTATAATTTTAACCCAAGTATATGATATGTATAAATTATCCATTGTACCCAACAAGAATCATGAGATCCTAATTCCTTATCATCCATTCCTGGCAATAAGCTTGAACGAGTACAGGTACATAGAGGCTGAATGCCCGAAGACCAGCAAGGGTTATCTATGTGCCGATATTAGAAGCTTACAGCGTGAACCTTCGAATCAACCAGATTGTATCCAACAACTTATAACCGCCCAAAATAGAAGTAGGTTTTGCCATCCAGTGAAAGTAACTTTGGAAAAACCAGCGTTCGAGCAACTTGACGAACGTCACTATACAATGAGTTTTCCGCTGCCCACGAAAGTTCACCTATCGTGTGGCCACGACCTGTACCGGACACTTCGAGGCAGCTACTTGGCAGTAATTCCACAAAATTGCTTTTTGAAAACGCCAGAGTTTATGATTCTCAATAGAAACGATCGCATAAAAGGCCAAGCAATTCAAGTTATGGATTTACCTAAAGAAGAACCCTCTGACTCAAGACCATCTCCGCATTATGAATTGAAGTCCACAAAACTGGATCACCTACATCATGCAAGTGCAAAGGTTTCATCTCAAACACCTATCACTTTACCTCCGAGTTCGGACCACGGAAGTATTTACCACACAACCATACCCATATACACCATATTGGTTGGAACCTGCGGACTGAGTATAATCATCATAGTTTATCGTAAAATACAGCGCACGAAGACATTGCAGATAAGAAGCACAGCCGAAATTCAGAGTACTTCATCCGATGACCTCCCGGCGCAATTCACAGCCAAGGTGTTCCATAAGCGCCGATCTGATGGGGGAGGTGTTACGCAGGCGAAGCCGGCGGCTGATACATAGTGAGCCAGCGCAACATGCATTCCCATTCCCACGTACGAATACGACCCGTATAGCTGACGCGGCGTAATACCAGAACCCGCGCGATGTGGGAATCGTAATATTAAGTTAGAATATTCTCATCCTTAGAGATAAGCACTAGTTTTTAGTCTTTTCATTTAAATGTAACTTTGAATATAATTATTATAAGGATATTATCGCCGACTAGTTTTCTTCCATCCACCTCCTGCGAGCCTAAACATTACTTGTCAACCAAATAAGGCTTTCGATACATTCATCAAACCAGCAGATGCACACGGTATTGTTGAAGGTTGGCATTTCCAGTATTATGCAAGTTTTTTTAAAGATGGATTTAAATAACTTATCATAATTTTTTAATTCTAAATTATGTATTTGAAAAAAATAGAACAAAGCGTCAGCAATTCATAAAGACAGGTGGTAGGTACAAAAAAAATTCACACTAAATAAACGTGGAATGTTTGCAACTGTCATGCCTAAAATATACCTAATTTTTCCATGCGATTTGATCTTGAAGTGGCAGACAGATTTCGTTTGACCAGCTCAGTGTCTAACAATAAATGATAAACACCCAGCTCAATTTTTAATCCATTGAAGGAATGAAACAGTATTTTAATATCACCCAATGAAGCAGCAATGTAGAACCAACCAACCCCGGTGGCTATCATTCAGTTAGACACCGAGTTAGCGAATCACTTAGCAGGTCTGACTAACGACATAGGACTAAGTTTGTTTCTTGTTGTAAACACGTTCCGGACCTAGAAAACAGTTTGGCACAGACGTTCTCTTTACACAATGTGGACAAAAAATAAGTCTGTATTTTACGAAATTCCCATGGGACAGGGAACAAAGAAGAATGATATTTTTGTCCAGCGAAGCCACAGAAAGCGGGTAGTAGTAAATAGTAAATGCCAATGAAAAATAAAAATACTTAATGCAAAATTCGAAGATAGTGTTTGCGTAAAATCTCACTCACACAGGCGAAAAGCGTAGAGCGTGTGAGTAGGCCGGATTAGCGCTAAGTCGGATTACTCGACCGTCGGATCTGAATTGTGTTCGGAGGTCGGGAATATTAAGGATGTTCGCATGCGGGGGATCCAAGTTGAAAAAAAATTAGCGAAAATTCATTTCTTTTCTTTTCTTTCCTTATGGTGACAGAGGAGGATGCTACGTTGACATAAAATCTTAGTATAAAAAATCGGTTGACAATAGAAATACGCACTGAGTGAAAATTTCAGCTCTTTAGGTACCTACGGTTACCTATTACGGTTCATAAGATACGTTGACAGACATACAGACGGACGGACAGCGGAAGCTCAGCACCTTAGGGTCCCGTTGAAACTCTAGAAATAAAATAGCGAAAATTCATTTTCAGAGGAGTGAGTTAGCTCTGCGATTATATAAAATCGAAATAAAAAATAATACGATAATATTTCAATATTCTTGTCAGCGAATAACGTGTTTCAACTATCTTTGCCATATCTTTGCAGTGTTATTTCAATAATAATAAATAATAATTTATGTAATGTAATCACTATTTTGAATTAATTTAAATGTTTTTACTATGATAAATCCACAGAATAAGCTAATTCTTACTTCCGAGTATAAATAATGTCTTAAAAAATCAAATACAACATCCCTTTGTAAATATATAGGTATAGTGAATCGAAACAACACTGCACATTGTAAAAAGGGGAACATACTTTCGGGTTTATAATATTAGCACATATTAGCATGGATATCGCCAAATTAATAGGTACCTAATGTGGATATTGTCTGATTATCCATATGAGGAAAACTGCTCTGAGAGGAAAACAGTGGAAATGTCGGTGCGAGGGAAGGGGTAGTTCTGCTTTATCTGCGCGCGACACGAGTTTGATCCGGCGAGCTGATCCGGATAATCGCACTCCCTGTTGCTGTGTGCATCGATTCTACATCTATAGGGTGACCTCGTCGCTTCGCATTCAAATGTTTTGAAAATTTCATTCATTACTGGTATCTACTTTAAACAATCAAACTAACTACTAGTAGTATGTTTATTGTTTACCCGGATATAGAAAACGATGCAAATATCGGTACAGAGGGAGGGTAGGTAGTTCTGCTTTATCTGTGCGTAACCTGGATAATCGCACTTGTGCATCGATTCTACGTCTAGAATGACCTGCATTTTTAAATGTTACTTTGAAAATTTTATCACACTTCAGTAAGAATTAATGATAGGACAAGGAATGACAAAAACAAAATACCAACTTCTATCTGAGGAATAAATTTGAAGTATTGACAGATTTCCTTTACAAAACTGTCAAACCTTCTTTATTCCTCAGATAAAAGTTATTTGACGATTGAAAAATCGGCCCTAACCAATTTAAATGTCATAATTGCTTTAACGGTGAAGGAAACAACGTGCGTAAACCTGCATGCCTGAGATTCTACATAATGATCTCAAAGGTGTGTGAATTCTACCAATCTGCACGTGGCGGGCTATGGCCTAAGGCCATGATCGAATCTCCGATCCCCTGAATAGGACGTCTCACCACTTGGCTCTTTGTGCGACGTATTACTATCGGTACTATATAGTAGTAGTAGGCTGGCAGATCTGTTTTATCTCCTAGCGACACGAGCCTGATCCGGCGCGATCATCCGGATAATCCGTACCAGTGTGTATAATATCGATTTGTTCAGTTCCGCTTTCATTTCATTTTGAATTCATTCTTATTAAGCTTTTGTAGTCTACAATGATTAAAGCTAAATGTCCACTAGCAATAAGCAATGTATGGGTTTGATAAAAACTGCTGTACCCCTTCCAGTTTAGCCTGCTTCCATCTTAGACTGCATCATCACTAACCACCAGATGAGATTGCAGACACGGGCTGACTTGTATATGAATAAAGATAAAAACTTGCAGGAATCAATCATCGTCATGTCAAAGTAAATTTCTGCAAGTATTTTCTGTTGCAATTAAAATTAAAAATTGCAGTAGAAATTGCTGCAAATGTATGCACAGGTCAAGTGACGTGCGAGTGACTTTTTAGAGCCACTTCTGCAAGTCTTATTGCTAGTAGACACTTGATATAAGATTCAGCAGCTAATAAGTAATTATTCGCGGTTAAAATGATTACCTACAATTTACTTATTTTATTTCATAATTTTAGTAATATAAACCTTGTGCGAACTAGGAATACTATAAACAAGGCGGATAGGTAGTTTCGTTTTATCTCCGGTCGACAAGGGTCGGATCCGGCGGGATAATCCGGATTATCGAGATCGTCATGTATGTTGCAACGTTGTATGGATTTATTCCGCAAGTGTGAGCTTTTTTGAAAAGTTTGATAACTCCAACCGAGTTTAATTGTTCTGACCTTTGAATTAAGCTAAGTCTTTTGGACAAAGTATACTTTATAGAACTCAGCCTAAAACGCTGTGGATTTTTAAATTGTTTACTTACTTCATTTCATAATTTTAATAATATTATAAACCTAGTCCAAACTAGGAATATACTATAAGCAATGGCAGATAGGTAGTTCCGTTTTATCTCCGGTCGACACGGGTCGGATCCGGCGGGATAATCCGGATTATCAGAGTCCCCATGTGTGTTACAACGTTGTATCGATTTATTCCGCACGTGTGAGCATTTTTTAAAAGTTTAATTGCTCCGATTATGCATGATTGACCTTTGATGTTTTTATTCATTGCATATCAAAAACTTTGGTGGTGGATCCGTCCTCACTTTACATATATGTAGACGAATTCTTAAAGTCTTGGACCCACACAAAGCGCGACGCGACGGCGCGGGCGACCGACGACGTCTGTCTGATGCGTACGCGTATACGATATACGAATTCCAATGCACGGAACTGTATGAAACACGTGGGACCCCAACAGTATGAACGCCTTTTGTTCCATTTTCTAAAAGCTACGTCAGACGCGTTTCCGTAGCGCATCGTGACCGTCACACGTTTTGTTTGACCAAGCCTCAGGTCCGATTTACATTGGTCAAGGACGGTGCCGGGTAGATAAGTAGGTAGAGTGAGTAAGTACAGTGGCGAGCCAAGCCACTGTCCATGACCGATGTAAATCAGACCTTAAGGAGTAAATCCTTAAGGTCTGATTCACCGGATCCGAATCCGTTTCGAATGAATAAGTGCACAATTTTAATATAGGCTCATACTGCACTTAACTAAAACGTCGCCAAGATACTCGTTCCTTATGTAAAACCTATAAAATATACATTTCAGTAAGTATAATATTACTGATCAGCAATTCTTTAATACAAGTAGGTATGCATACAGGCGTGCTATCCAAAAATACGAGACATTAAAAAAATAAATCGGCTTATCTTTATAAAACCGGCTTTACACCATGTAGAGTCAACAGATACATTTTAGAATTCTAAGTCTTCAATAATAATTTCAAAATAAAAAATCTAGATAATGCCCGCAATTTTGTCTGCGTGAATTCACGCTTTTTAAAAATCTCGTAGGAACTTTTTGCCTTTCCGGAATAAAAAGTTGCCTATGTCAATTTCCGGGACGCAATCTACCTCTGTACCTTTCATATAAATCTGTTAAACGGATCGGCCTTTAGGAATTCTGTGCGAGCTCTGACTTTCCTGGATAAAATGTAGCCTTCGTCCATCCTCGGGATGTGAACTCTGTACCAAATTTCATCAAAATCGGTACGACTGTTGGGTCGTGATAAGCTAACAGACAGACAGACAGATAGACACACTTTCGCATCTATAATATTAGTATGGATATTATGTAAATGACTATCACCTTCAACGAATGATACTAGTCTGTTGATTAAATTAATGAATATATAAATTATTCATTACCAGCCCGTGCTAAGTTGTTAATCCCAAATCAGTGATTTAATTTTTTGAAAAGTAGAATAATAAAAATATTAAAGATTTTATCGTAATCATAATCAAAATCACTTAGTTATAATGCTGAAGGTCAATAGGTATAACAATAATGAAAATAATATGCGATATAGTATGTATAAGTTATACATAATATTACTAAACCGAGATGACCGTCTTAGTAAAATATTTATTTGCAAATTATTTCTTTTCTATAATAAAAGCTTCCAATCAGACATAAAAGTCTTAGAAGTCTTAGAACAATGATTTCTGTATTTTTTTCATTCCTTTGCATTACTATTGTTTGGCTAATTATTATTTATTTTTACTACTTTACTAACATACTTTGAAAATAAAATCACCATATTTGTTCGTATTTTTGGAAATGAATATATATTGGTTTTTTACTTGTCTACATTTTGTTTACACTTTTTACTTATTAGTACCTACTGTATGTTTCCAAAAAAAAAGTATTTTTTCTGACGGTACCCCAGTATGAATTGACAAAAGATATATCTCTGAGTATAATCCGAGGGCATTGTGTAATAGCTAATCGCGGATCGGCGAGAGACTTGAAATTAATAATGATTTATAACACCCGATTAGAGACGTTTGGTATTAACTCGCCACCGTTTCTTTGATACCACGTTTTACGCACACTGTCTTATAATCTTATTCCCAACTATTGCTTACGTCTTTAAAATAGGGATTAATTTCGCGTGAATAAATAATATACTTACCTACCAGCTGGTTTTTAATCCTGCAATTAGTAGGCACTTTTTTTAATTCTACGATGTTGCGAGAAGGTATATGTTACTGACCTAAGTAGGAACGTGGTAGTACCTGGGCAGTGTTAACTTCTTTTCATTTTCAAGACATAGGTTGCAAAAATTTCGAAGCTGTAAAGGGCGTGCAATAATTTTATTAGAAAATTCTGCAATTATAACTAACCCAAGAAAACCCCTACTGTAGCGATTGATGGAAAGGGATCATGACGCTCAGCAATGAGAAATATGATGCAGAAAGAGAACAAAGTCTTTAGATTATGGAGCGGTTAATTGAAAAAATAGACGCGCCAATCCTCCTGAGAACTTTTTTCGAAGTAGGTTAAAAAACAGCGTTGTATTTAATATCCCACAGATCATGTATGTCTGCCTATCTGTCTGCCATACATTTATACCTTCATCAGAACTGACCTGTCTCTCTTCAACAGACAGGTGCAAACTCTACACGAGCCGGGCAATGCTGGATATGCATACTATTCGCACTTTCTCTACGACATTGTATCATTATAGATATTATTCAAAGATGTAAACCTTGTTAACACGAGAAATGAGCCACTACAACGCAAGGCAGATGACAATCGGGGCGTAGTAGTAATTTTTAAAACAGAAAAAAAGATTTTATTTATCTTATAAATCTGAAATCTACATTGGAATGCATATGAAGAACACCATTGCGTGTGACTAAATGAAATGATAATTATGTGGGAAAAGAGTATCAGTTTTTGCATACGCATTTTCTCAATGGGAATGATGATCTTGATAAATGCAGAAAGTGTGTACCGATGAGAGGGATTTGTCGGCTGTGCGAATAACTTTGCGGTGATATCCCTCCGAGTGTTGAGGCCTTTTGTGATTTCAACGTTTGCGAATATACGAGTTAATATTATTTACTGACTGGTTAACGGCAGACCACTTGAAATCCAGACCTATGGGTATGGATAATTGTCTGACATAGTTAGCCATGTCTGCCTAGACTACGTCGGGGTTTGGATAGCCGATTTGTGTACCTTGCTTGTCATTTGAAACTTGCTTTAGGTATTTCTCCAACTCAATATTAATTTCATTTACTAGAAGGCGCTTTTACAACATCTTTATCCATCTATAATTTATGATAATCAATCAATTTACTATTAAGTACACTGAGCTGAGTTGTTTCATGAGGAAACTTTCATATCTAAGAGTTACCCTAATGTTCTCAAAGGTGTGTGAAGATGTGCTAATTCACACTTGGCTAGCGTGGTGAAATATAGTCTAAATCCTTCTCATTCTGAGAGCTGACCCGTGCTCATCTGATGGGTTGATGATAATAACATAATTATTTATTATCCGCTATTTCAACTATGATTAGTATAATTCACATTATTAAGAAATGGGGTTTTTTTTTTTGGAATTAGTAAATAACCCATTAAATATTGCGTTATGAAATCATTGTCGGTACCTACATAATGATTATTATCAGCTAAAATGTTTAAAGTATCAAGTACACTGACCTCTACTAATACAAGTAAATACGCTGGACCTGCGAAATTTTTGTGATGACCTATAAGACAACATGAAGACCATTTGACACTAAGTGTCAATTTTGATTTCCGGTATGCTCGATGGGGCACAAAATATAGCTGTCGTTTTGTATGGTGCAACTCTTCCAGCGTATTTGTATAATATGTCAATTTCAGTGATTAAGTTACATCAAATATGGAATTGAATATCGAAAAAAGCAGTTTTTATTTTGTAAGCAGCTAAATAAACATTGATTCACAAGGTAACTCTATCAGGACTACCGCGAATGAATTTGTGTGTTGAATAGGTGTAATATAAATGTGTGGTGTTGCGTGTGTGTGCGTGTATTCGCCGGCTTTGCTTTGAGCGCCTTACCGGGCAGACGGGATGTCCCGGATTAGATTTAAGGGGTAAAAGAACTGAAACGAGACAACACTATCCAGATTTACATTACAAAGACAAGGACGCACGGATTGGAGATTTAGAGATTATGATTCATAAAGAGAGGAGAATGAATGGAAAATTATTAGGGAGGGAATAAACAGGCAGAGAATTAAATGCCAATGTGCGTAGTGTATTTGATAAATAAAATATACTTACTGTTACTGACGATACTTTTGAAGTGATACAAATATAACGCAAATAATATAATAGAATGAATGCAAAACTCTTCTAAGAAAGGTTTTGCGTTAATAAAGTAAATAGTAAATACCTGTGTTGAGCTTTAGAACGATTGCACTAGTTTTGATTTTTGAGCGTAATTCTTTATTATTATTCTTTCTCACATGAAAGCCACTTCAGCTTCCGATACTGATCAAGTAGCTAAACCTATATCATTTGTAAAACAAAATTGCGAAAAAATTCGGTCAAGTGCGAGTAGGACTCGCACACGAAGGGTTGTGTAGAATTAAACTTTTTTATTTTATAAATTTTCATGGCCGCCATTTTGCAATTTTTATTATTTATTGTTATAGCGCCAATAGAAATACACATTCTGTGAAAATTTCAACTATGTATCTATTACCGTTCACGAGATACAGCCCGCTGACAGACAGACAGACAATAGTAGTCATAGTCTTAGTAATAGAGTTCCGTAGGTAACTTTCGGGTACGAAACCCCAGAGGCACGAGTTAAATTTCTTCCAGCGTTAACTTTTTCAAGTTTAATTTACTCTCGTATACGGGACAATATACAAACAGTATTTGAATGTAGTATCAATAAAACCGATTATTGAGAGTCACGCGCGGGCCCCTTTGTAGCGTCCGAGCTCATCTCGCTGTTAATCTGATGCCATAATTGATTCACTGATATCTTTCACGCTCCCGAGCCTGACAATCATCTACGCTGGAATGTGCGGGGATAACAAATCTTCTTTAATCGACTTCAAAAAACTTTTTTTTTTTTTTAAAGAATATTAGCTATTTTAATCATAACTAACATTCCCCTTTCCCCTCCAACTAAGCGTAAAGCTTGTGCTAGGAGTGGGTACGACAATAGTGCAACGGGTGGGGTTTGAACCGCCGACCTTTCGGAATTCAGTCCACTCCTATAACCGTTGAGCTATTGAGGCTTCTTTATTGATCCACAATTGGGATGGTACATACATAAAAAATAAATTATTTCTTAGTAATTGTTAAATAGTGAGAGATATTAAATAATATCTTCGAAAAGTTTGTAAAATCGTTGTACACTGTTAGTTTTAAGGTTGTTAACCATTTTTAACCCCCGACCTAAAAAGAGGGGTGTTATAAGTTTGACGTGTGTATCTGTGTATCTGTCTGTGGCATCGTAGCTCTTAAACTAATGAACAGATTTTAATTTAGTTTTTTTTGTTTGAAAGGTGGCTTGATCGAGAGTGTTTTAGCTATAATCCGAGAAAATCGGTTCAGCCGTTCGAAAGTTATCAGCTCTTTTCTAGTTAATTTTTAATTTACACTTGTAAATTATATCGATCTAATTAAAAAGAAGACGAAGTTATGGCATCACATCTATCTATTTCATACAAGCTCTAATACTAAGCGTGCGTTTTGACGTTTGATAAAAAGTTGCTGATTTGACTATGTAGTTACCATCCCTATTGTTTTGATAATGGGATTTTACCTACCCATGCCCTTACTCTGTGCTATTATCACGTTAGGAAATAGACCTAGATTTATTTCTCTCTCACACACACAGCAAATAATGTAGGTATTAATTGATAGCTGATTAATTGAATTGATTCTTGGGTAGGTACAGTTTTTATTCTGCACGAACAGGCCGGAAGTATCAAAACAGGTTCGACTGAACTGTATAACTTTTTTTGGCACATTACGTGTCTGGATTGTTATATTAATTTCAGCAAAGTAAACTTTGGGTTATGAATTCCAGTCATTGACAGAGATATATTAATTTTAATAACGTTTATAAAATGGTGAGGCAGGGTTGGCTTACGCTGAATATTTTAAGAAAGGTCATTGAGTTATTGGACGCGGAAATGCGTCGCCGAAAGCTTTTTTGTATTAATAGCAGCTTTTCACATTCGTAATAGACAAACAGACATACACTTCCGCATTTATAATATTACTAGAGGAGACCCGCTGCTTCACCCGCGTGGATTTTGGTTTTATTTAATCCCGTACGAACTCTTTGATTTGCCGGGATAAAAAGTAGCCTATGTCCTTCTCCGGGATGTATCCCAAGTCTGTACCAAATTTCATTAAAAACGATTGAGCGGTTGGGCTGTGAAAACGTAGCAGATAGACAGACAAACAGACAGACATACTTTCGCATTTATAATATTAAGATGGAAGTATGGATTAGAGATAATATCAGTAGGTACCTACCTATGGATTATTTACCCAATATTCTTTTGTCCACATAATATACATTTGTACGATAAGTACGATTCGTTTAAAATATTATCGTTATAACTTACCCGATATGCTTTTATTGAGCAAGTTGTTGAAAGCTTCTTTCTTGGGCGACAGGTGCGGGGTATGCGGAGTGTGCGGAGTGTGCGGAGCGTGCGGCGTGTGCGGCAGTCGGTCGTGGTGTGCGGGGGCGGAGGGCGGGCGGGGAAGCGCACGCTCCTCCGGCGACCGGCGCGGGGGAGTCTTGCTACGCCTCAGCTCTGTTGCCAGGGTCTGAAAGAACGAGACAAGAAGAATATTAATTTACAACTACAACTACGGTCGGTCTACTCGGCTTCTGGAGCGAGCTTGGATGGCTGGAGTGAAGACTTCGGCGGGAAGGGGCGGCACAACGGACGGAAACGTTTAAGTGCGGAAACCAGCCCAGAGAGAAGAAAGAAGAACTACAGAAAAAATCTTAGATTTATTATTATACTACTTTAACACAATACAATGCCAATAACCATTTATCTTGTAGTTTTAGTGATTTAGTATTTTTCAAACCCACAATGTATAGAGTGCAAAACTTGGGTCAATGCCCTGTCTACGGCGTGGCATTGACTCCGAGTAACGTAATATTCGTTGATCTCTAGCGTCAGTCAGATGTTTTATTTGCAATGTACATATTGGGAACTTTAAAAAAATACAGGATTTTAAAAAAAAATCGCGTTTTTTTTGTGGTACCTTATCAGTAATCATCAGTACTATCATCTGTCTTCGTTTTTGCTAGCGTTCTGGTTACACCTTGCATTTAAATTTGTCTCTACAGATTAAAATTTAAATAATAGCCAATTTGTATATTGCAGCTTTTTCAGACTACTGAAACCGTATGGCAAAGAAACGTGATACATTTCTGCACTTTACTTTTTCAATATAAGAATAGTCATAGCAGAATTTCTCCAATGATTGTAGGCTTTGTCCACAAATTGACCACTAATAGGCTGTTACATTATTTTTCTTAATGGAATTATAAGCTACGCGATGGCATTTACTATAGGAATTAGAAACTAGGTATACAGTTCTCACGTACGCATAAATTAGTGAGTGTCAAATACCAGGATGCCAATACTAAAGAGCTCAATGTAGCACGTTTGCTTTAATTTACTACTAATAAGTTTTTTTCAGCTATTTTATTGCATAAGTAAGTGAAAGTCTATGAAGGTAGCGTAGTCTAGCTTGATAATTACACACTTGATTTAGTAGTAGATAGGTACGTGATTATTAGAAAGCGTTTTTAGATCGATCAAAGTTATATTGCATGTGCATTTTGGCAACTTTTTGCCAGCAAATAGATATTATTATCACTTTTAACTCGGAACTAATATTTAAAAAAGTAATTTGAATTTAATTATGTCTCGATTTGAAATATATTTATCCTTATTAAAAAAAACCTGATAATTATAACAATTTAAAGACCCCAGTTGTTAATTTACAATTCCCTTAATAAATCTAGTGAGAATAAAATCCTAAAACATTATTTTTGTCAATAGGAAATAACTAAGTAGAAGAGAACCTATCTAAAACTTATAAGCGTCCTACGCACAGCATTTCTTAAACGCAGTACGGACTAAGTATGGCATAAAAATAAAATACGTAAAGTAGGTATGTTTAAGTAAAAGAGTAAATAACGTAAAGTTACTCAACTGGACCACAGAAGATTCCAATCGATGCAAAGATCACATTTCAAATCACCGCAGATCCAAAACGGGGAATGACGGAATCAGTGGACAGAGTCAACGATCAAAATCTACAGGCTCTAATCTAACAGAAGTCGAACCACTTAAAGCAAATCGAGATTCAAATTGGACACTTGTTCATTGCGTCAGTCCGATACAAACCGTTCACGAGGCGCACTGATTGCGCTCATTGAGGAGTTGAGGTCCGCGACTTGACCGCTTCATGGCGAATCTTCGCATTTAAAACCGGCCAAGTGCGAGTCAGACTCGCGGACCGCGGGCTCCGTACTCGGGTATTTCATCCGACATTTTGCACGATAAATCAAAAACTATTTTGCATGAAAATAAACAAAAATCTGTTTTAGAATGTACAGGTAAAGCCCTTTCATAAATGATACCCCACTTGATATACCTAGTTATCTTACTTTAAAAATTGAAGATACTAATTTTGTTCATGAACACATTTTAATTCAGTTTTTTTTTGTGATGTAGTTAACCATAAATTCACGGTTTTAATTTTTTTCCTTTAGGTACTGGTGCCATAAGACCTACGCACCTGCCTTTTTTCATGATTCTAGGTAAATGGGTAGTACCCTATAGATTTTCTTGACAGACACGACAGACGCACAGACTGGCAGACGGACAGACGGACAGACAGACAGACGGATAGACGGACAGGCGGACAAACAGACAGACGGACGGACAGACAGACAGTCAGACAGTCAGATAGACAGACAGACAGACAACAAAGTGATCCTATAAGGGTTCTGTTTTTCCTTTTGAGGTATGGAACCCTAATAAGGTTAACATGCAAACACTGGCATCAAGTGCCAATAAGGGCATGGCTATTTAACACGCACATTGGCTGAGTAGATGACGCCCGATTCCAGGTCTATTGCATAGCAAAGTAAAGAGGTAGACTAATAAATTGTATCTGTGATTGTCAGATTTTCTATCAGTGTGGACGTAGTGGTCTCCAAGTTACCAGAGAAAATGCCTTCAAGCAATGCTTATAGCTTTGAATCTTCTATTGCACTATTAGTACCACCGCCAGTATGTTACTGTTCTGTACATATTTAGCCTCTGACGAAAAAGCAGTGTTGCAATTTAAAAGCTACTCGCAAATTACTGACTGACTGACATTTCAACGTGCCTGCAGCTTTACGTTGGGTCTAGAAACGTAAGATTTCACGTGTACTTAATATATATTTTCTCTATAAACCCCAACGAAGGAAGGATTTTCAGAAATTCTATCCGAGGGAAGATAAGCTTAGGGTTAGCTAGTACTTTCATTTATTACAGGGAGCCAGAGGTAGGTAGTTTAGCAAGACCGTAACATATAGAAGTCCCTACAAGAGACCGTGTCCAGCAGCGTACGTCTACCGGTTGATGACGACTACGAAGCTACTGTATTACTAGAAATGCCGGCATCTCTAGTAATATAGTCCTATCATGTACATTTATAATTGAAATGACGTCACAAGCTGATCGTGCTGGTAATTGGCAGGGCAGCGACAATAAACAGCCCTTGCCAGTGCAGACAAGGAAGCCAATAAGTATCATAGAATCGTCGATTCGCGCCACAGATCTGTCTAATATCGTATTGGAATTTGTGATGCCGTTTGACCCCTGTTAACCCAGATTACGTTCCTCGGCGCCCGATTCGTCCTCGGCAAGCCTGATTGTGTTGTGACACAAACTGTAATGTATTATGTGTTAACTCTTGCTGCAATCACGGCTGCCTACAATTACAATACGTACCGAACTTACGATTTATTTCGAGCGATTCGTGTTCCTTGTTGCTCTTTGATTTATAAATTCTTGTAACACGGCGCCATTAGGAGTGCGTTTTATTTATTTATGGTTTCTTGTTAATTGTGCTCGTTAATAGAGTTTATTGGGTTGGCTTGATCAGTGCTAACTGCAACATTTTGATTTTGCAGTTATACCAACTGCAAAATCAAAAAACTCTAGTTTCCCAAGATAACGAATAGCGGTGCCGTGATAAAGAAGCCTCTTACAGCTTACTAGGTGGATTAACGTTTTAAAAATCCCGTGGGAACTCTTTGATTTTCTGGATAAAAATTACCTATGTCAATTTCCGGGATGCAAGCTACTTCTGAACTTTTCATCAAAATTGGGTAAACTGTTAGGCCGTAAAAAGCTAGCAGACAGACAGACAGAGAGACAGACACACACACTTTCGCATTTATAATATTAGCATGGATAAAGTAATCAAAAAGTTGATGATAAAACTATGTCCTAAAAATTTAACGACACAACAACGACGTTTAAAATTGAAAGGATCAAAGTTTATGTTTCAAATGAACGCATTATCAGCGTCCGCTATTTACCGAATTAGTAGTAATCTATTGACTCCCAGAACTTTATCTTAATATCCCGAAATACGTTTGTATTTCCACGATTATTCACATTAATTAATAATACTTACCTAAATAATCAGAGTGGCTAATTCTGCTGTACACAATCTGTGAACTAAACTAAAATGAGAGGTCTAATTAATCTATTGTTATCACTTTCAAACCCTCCCTGTGGAAAGGATAGGACTAGATTTGTTATGTTAATTTAGTTTATTAATTTACATTTATGAAATATGATTAAGTTCTGGTCTGGTGGAAGACTTTGGTTGAGGCAAGTTATTGGTAGTACAAACACCTTGCTTGGACACAAAAGGTTTCATACAAAGAATTTAGCTTTAATCTGCTAATATCCGCTATTAGCTATAAGCGCTTTTTAACGGGTTATAGCAAATTAAGCTTTTAATTATTTGTATATCATGGACTTCCAAAAAGTAACGCCTACTTTTTACCCGACTATTTAAAACCAGAATCACCATTGATTAATTCACCTTTGTGTCATTAGAATAGAACAGAATAGAATGGAATAAATTTTATTCAAATAAACTTTTACAAGTGCTTTTGAAAATTTTTAAAAGTGTTCGTAAATCGTCAAAATAATTAGGTACCTAGTGTAAATATAATAAGACGTAGAAACAGTTTTGTATTTATTAAAGAAATACTAACAATATCAATATTAACTTATTTTAATATGATAAATAGGTATATATCCGGCACTCTATGTTTGCATTAAAATTTGTAACGTGAGAAATTTTAATCAATAACTTCAATGTAGAGCTTATCAAATAATGAAGTAGGTATACGGCAAGTAGGTATATCATTTTATGAGACAGTTACAGGTACTGGCCAGTTATACTTTAGTATCCATCTCACAATACGTTACATTGAAAGAGCCCAAACTCTTGTTTTTGGTTGCCTATTTCTTTCTATTAGAGAAGTAGGTAGGTTCCTATAAGGATGTGTGTGAAACTCCACTCCGTCAACTTAACTCTTCAGATAGTTATTATCAGATGTAAGTGATAATAACCAGGACCGATGGCTTAAGGTGCTTTCCGAGGCGCGGAGTAAACAAAAGGCCTTTGGACACCCATCCAGGTACAAACAGGGGTCAACGTTGCTTAAACAGCGGTATCGATCGATATGCGCTGTCTCAACTAGGCCACACAACTCTCGGCTTATTATAACATTCTTCAGAAATACGTCCAGTCGTTTATTATATTTGTAAAGTTAGAATTATGTTACCTAACGGGCTGCGTAGACGAGGGACTTATTGTATACGGAAGGAAAAAATGAATCATTAAGAACTGCACCACATAACGCACTCGATGGACCAATATCACGGCGATACCACGTAGTAAAAGATGAGGGATTTGGGTCGGGAAATAGTCCGTCGTCTGCGCAGGCCTTAATAAAGATGTTAATTAGAACGACCGCACTACTTATAATAAAATGTATTACACGTATGAAGACTATGCAGTCAGATAACTCTTATCTGCGTCATAAGACAGATAAATAATTCAGATAAAAATCCGTCCTTAAGTAAGTAATTTAAGTCTACATTCTGTGCATATAGGAATTAACTACTGTCAGTTACTCTAATCCGTTATGTCAGTGGAGATCACACTGCGAATAATACGTGTTTAATTATTTACCAGGTTCTATCTAAATGATTATATTTAGTTACTATTGTTGGAATGTAAAGTCAATTTTACAACGAGTCGTAATACCTAATTATCTCGTACCTAAGATGTTATCTGATGAAATGCTCGATCTAAATTTCCGCAGGAGAACTAGAGTAACCGACGCAGCTCAACTGGTTGCGAATCTGAAGTGGCAATAGGTATGGAAGTGGTAGTGGCAATCTGAAGTGGTATGGTGGTACATATGTATAGTGAATAGAGCCTCGATAGCTCAACGGTTGAGGAGCGGACTGAATTCCGAAAGGTCGGCGGTTTAAACCCCACCCGTTGCACTATTTGTCGTACCCACTCCTGGGACAAGCTTTACGCTTAATTGGAGGGGCAAGGGGAGTATAAGTCATGGCTAATATTCCTATTAAAAAAAAGACAGGGCACATAGTTCGAAAAACCGATAGACATTGGGGTCGCAAGTTGCTGGAATGGTGACCTCGCACCGAAAAGCGCAGCGAGCGCAAGATTGGAAGTGCAGATTGCATTTAGCGACCAAATAGACATAATATTTCACACAACTTTGAGACATTAGGTCTCAGACATGCAGGTTTCCTGTTCAGATCACATCCTGTACAGAGGGCATGCAGGTCCGATGTTTTCCTTCACCGTTAAAGCGATATTTATTTAATTGGTTAAAACGCACATAATTCTGAAAAGTTATAGATGCTTGCCTTGATTGCACCCCGGACCCCCCGCTGTTGCCGCTACAATATTATATTTAGGTACCTACCCAGTTTAAATTAGAGTACAGCAAAGTAAAAAACATCACGTTAATACTCCCTAAATCCATATTAATTCCACCGGCAGTAAAGCAAATCCTAATAAAGATCAAAACACATCAAGCTTATCTTACAGGGGCTACGTAATGGTGACATACAAACAGACACCAAAACGATAGTAACATTTACCGTAGCATTACGCGTTTGGTATGTAATATCTGTGAGCCGATTAATTTATGCCCCACTTATTTGTACCGAGATAATGTGACAAACCACTCATACTAGCTACTTACTAGTATTTGTCATGGTATTTGTATAACACGCGCTTATCTGTTTAATTCTTGAGCTGTCAACGCTTCGCGATGAGGTTTTTCCACAGTTCCGAGTAACGAAATGATCTTCTTTGACATGAGGAAATAAGACAACAATAAATAGCATTCTGTTCTCCAATAATATGATCTAAATTAAGACACAAGATTGAATTGAATAGAATCTACCAATATTAAAAAGTATTGGTAACTTCCTTAAAAAAGTTACCAAACTTTACACTAAAAATAATTATCATCAACACATCGTCGTCGGCTCAATAATGAGCACGAGACTCGTGCTCATAATTGGGCCGACTAAGAACAATTTTTGACCATAGTCCACCACGCTGGTCGATTGTGGATGGGGCAGACTTCACACATCTTCGAGAAAAATATGGAGAACTCTCAGGCTAGCAGGTTTCCTCACGACGGTTTCCTTCACCGTGTGACAACCAGTGACCTTCATATAAAAGTAAAGCATTATAAAGAAAATTAATGCTATATATTTTTTATAATAACTATAAGCCAATAAAAATAAAAACTATCAAATAAGGAAGTATCTAATAATTTTAAGATTTCTCTTAAATCTTCCCATGATTTTCAAAAGAATATTACGAAAGTCAAAAGTAAATATGTAGATAGTATAGAATTGAAAAGCATAACAAGCCCCAGCTTAGATGAGCTACTTTTTGTTTGCAAATCAGTTGTGTGACAATTATTATTGTAAAAAATTATTGTAACCAACATCCTGATAGGTAGTAACCTATTTGTTTAATATTATTATTATTAGATACATACAAGATCGAATGGAAATTTTTAATAATGTACGTGAATTAAAACGCAGAAGCAAGATAGCTTAGATAAGACTTCTACAAATTAGTTACTGTGATACACACGGCCTGTCTCGTTAACCAACACGTTTTCCCCATGTTGATCAAATATTATGCATTTAATCATAGAAACAATGTATCTTGAATATGGGCAAAACTTGTCGTCTGTATAAAATCATCAAAATAAATTATTATTATACAATAACTTCGCCACCATTTCCTATCAAAAAGAAAATAATGCTGCGAACACTATTGTTCTGAAGATGCGCTCATTTTTGTGGCTAGATAGCTCTACTTGCAGGCTAAATTGTATTAAAATTGTGTACGGTATAATAATAGCCATAAAATTAGTCCGACCTAGAGTAATTAAGGTGAAAAATCGTTATATCCAATGCTCGGTTTGCAAAACTAACCACCCGTGTGTCCACCTAACTAATATACACCCCAAATCTGCGTAAACCGTCGCGATCATTCTTTAAAATGACAGCAGTCAATTCTGATAAGCAAATTGATCAAGTGATCAATTCGAATAATGTATAAAAATGAAATTAGATAATTAATAGTATACAAAGACACAACAATGCGTGAACTGTTGATGTTGTCACATGTTTCCATGTATTCAGCGTCTCGTAGCGACACATTATCAAATGGGGACCTCAAATTATGGCTGACATTTTTGTGCCCCAATCGCGCTATCAAACTAACACATCCAGGCGGGTCGATCCGCCAAATCGGCACTTCACGGGGCTCTCTCCGTCACTTACACCATACAATCGTAGTTCCAATTTCATTTGAATATTAAACAACCAAAGTCCATGAAATTTTGCAAACATATTCTAGAAACTAATATCTGTGCCTGTGGTGTTTAAGATTATTTTTTTTATATGTAGTTTTAAAATTACAGGGGCTCAAAGATTTGTATGTGAATTTTTAAGACCGCGTAACTTTGAAACCAAATATTTTAACAGAAATCTGGAAAACCACAGGCATAGTTACATTGGTTTCTAGAATAAGTCTGCAAAATTTCATGGACTTTGGTTGCTTAATATTCAAATGAAATTGGAACTACGTTTATATGGAGCGAGTGACGGAGAGACCCCTCTTAAAGCAAATCTGGATTTATTGTTTTTGATGTTTTCATTATTTATCTCGAGTATTGAGCCGCCATCGTCACCGGTGCCATGGACATGACCCCAGGAGTTTTTTCTACCGCTGAGAATCACGGCTTTACGGATAATATTGTGATAAACTAAGTACACTTTGCCTACTTTGACGGTAAACATTTTATCATTGCGCAATGATGAACTGTTAGAAATTAAAAAGATAACCTGCCGGATTTCGTAAGAAACATTAGTTACATAATTATAAATTTAGATAAATTATTAGCAAACAAACTTATAATATAATGTTTTCATCGCAAAATCTAAGCAAGGCACATACCTAACTGTGACAACTGTAACAAGTGCATATTTTAGATATAAATTAATGAAGTTTTAAATATTATCTGTCTGTCTGTCAGTCTGTCAGAGGGCTGTAGGTTAGGTACCTACCTACCTCATGAATCGTAATAGGTAGAGATTTGAAATATTCACAGAGTGTGCATTTCTATTGCGGCTATAACAATTAACAACAAATAATGAAGTTTTTAAATAGTTGCCATGCAAATTTAAAAAACGGTCAAGTGCGAGTCGACACACGAAGGGTGCCCTAATAAATAGTTTATTTCTTGTACAATGGTACGGAACCCTTTATGAGCGAATTGGACTCGCACTGGACCAGGTTTTTTTATTTTAGTTTTTAAGGTTGTTAACATTTTTATCACTGGTACAAATCCCTTAATCGACATAGCAGTACAAACTTTTACGTGGATTAATGTACCAACCCGCTACCGCGTCGGCAGCCTTAGCAAACATGCCTGTAAGCCAAGGGTGGTAAGCTACGTTTATTAGTAGAGAAATAACAAGATAAAGTTCAACAGCACTAAAGCTCGACTACTACCCGCGAACTGCCGACACATAATAATTAATTATCACCACTATATCGTACAAATTTAACAATTTCGACCATCAAAAAGAGTACAATTGTACCTACTTTGAATTTGACTTTGACTTTGACTTTGTCATAGCGATAGATAGTAAAATTGTTTTTCGTCTTTTGGTGTATTTTAACATTGTACTATATTTATGAACACAGAATTTTTTCCTCTTTTAATGGATGTCCCACTGGATACAATAGCAAAATAAAAAAATTTGGAGACCCTCACTTTTTTGGATGTCAGTCAGACATCCGTCGGGTCGATTTTTTTCGTATTCACTCAGACCATAACAAAAAATCGACTGACACCTCATTCATCAAAATCGGCCCAGTAATTTAGGCGCTACGGTGGAACACACAAAATCTGATACAAACATACATACCTACCTACATACATACATACATACATATGTACATACAAACACTGCTAAAATCATAACCCTTCCTTTTGGCGTTACCGTAGTCGGGTGAAAAAAAATTAATAACATGGTTCCTTCATCTATCGGATGACGGTTAAATTGTCCCACTGCCTTATAGTATTCCGCTCGTGCCCGGCGCGTACTACGACGGATGTTCGACAAGCAGTGAGCGTATGCCTCGGGAATAAATGAGGAAAGACGGGAACATCTAGGAATAGACTATAACTGTTCTTTGGTGAGAAAAGTTTATTTTGTTTACTTTGTCTTCAGCCTATACTTTGTTGTAGCTAATTTCGAATTACGAGAAAATTTTAAAGTCAATGGAATCTTGCAAAGGTCTTTTTTTTTTCTTTTTTTACATGCCGGACCAGAAACAGGAGTGTAATGTTTTCAGGATTCATGTTGGTAGGTATGTGAATTTCTTTATTCCAGCATAACTTCTTAATACCTGGAGAGATTTGGATATATTATGGGGTATCGTTAGAATTCTTACATTATCCCGAGTGACACTGGTCAGAATACGACTAATGGAGTAGGTATTAAGTAAACAAGTGATAACAGTATAAAATCAGTTCAATTGACAATAATATAATTGAGGAATCGGTTTAGGTATTAAATAGTCTAATTCCCACGTTCAATACCTACATTAAAATAAATATTAGCCACGGAAGTGGTTCTTATCGTGTTTATTTATTTCATATACCTAAATAAAATGGTTATTCATATACATAAAATTGTTATTATGGTCACTAGACCACAGCACTAGAGGGCATTATACTCTAACAATTTTGATTGCCGATTTTACTTTGGTACGACACAATGTCGTTAAATATGCCCAATACCTACGTAATCTGATTAAATTACCCTTTTTCTGATTTTCGTGTGTATTTTTACAAGTCTTTTAAAAAAAATCGGCCAAGTGCAAGTCCGAGGGTTCCGTACTCGGGTATTTTGAACGATAAATCAAAAACTATTATGCATAAAAATATATGAAAATCGGTTTCAGAATGTACAGGTAAAGCCCTTTCATAATGATACCCCACCTGGTATAGTTATCTTATTTTTAAAATTGAAAATACTAATTATTTGTTCATGAAAACACATTTTAATTTTTTTGCCCTTCACGGCCTCTTAGACGAAAAAAGTGTTTATCAAGTGCATCTCGCCTACACGGAGTGTGACTAGTGAGATCAAGACGTTATACCGTTCGAATTACTCCACAGAGCCTATTTACAAAGCATTGCTAGATTTAGTTGAAAGCGGAGAGGTTTTGTATGAGCAATACATTAGCACTGTATTGTTACAAGCTTACAAGAGCGTTATTAGTGTCATTTGCACTATTTTTGGACGGGATAAACACAAGAGGAACTGTCGGACCATCAAATTGGAAGCAAATGCTTTCAGGTGCTAACACAATTTGTTCGGCTTTTGCTAACGTACGAGCAATAAACGGATCTCGAGCGCTTGCATCATATAGACGTGATTTGAAGGAGTTTACAGTTATCATATGGAGTTTTTCAAACTGCTGGATAAGTGATATACCACGATTTTGTTTTGATGCTGTGAACCACTAAATACACAAAGGTGTTTCATTATCCATGCCCAGTACTAGTTTACAAAAGTACGTGGCTGTGTCTGTTCGCTAAGTTTTACGGCAATTTCGATGGGTATAGAAATGCAGTTATGGTGCAGTTACTTTGGGTAAGGATATTATACCTAGTCTAAGAAAAGTATTATAGCCTAGTATGAAAGGAGAGAACTATGTTAGGGTATTTCTAAAAGAAGCCGTGGGCAGGCTATGCTTGTCGTTTGAGTACAGACACCTCTGGGTGAATCGACCTTCAAAAAATGAACCGACGATTTTTTTTGACTGAAAAAAACCTATAAAGCTTAAGATATCCTTAACTTGAGCGAATGATGGTATCTAATAATATGGAAAATCTAAACCAGGGGATGCTTAAGGTTTACTTTGGAGGGTTTAGACTAAACTTTAGAATAAACCATCTTGAATTAAGCCAAAAAATTAACTCACTCAAAAGAATCCTAAAATCCCGATTCGTCTTAGTACGCCTATAACTTATCGGTATTTAATATGAACTAAAAACGTAAATCAAATTAACGGGAAGTTGGTCGAGCAATGCGTGCGCATCCGTCAAAAGGCTATCAATAAACCAATCTAATC
Organism: Maniola jurtina; assembly: GCF_905333055.1. Taxonomy (NCBI): domain Eukaryota; kingdom Metazoa; phylum Arthropoda; class Insecta; order Lepidoptera; family Nymphalidae; genus Maniola; species Maniola jurtina. The sequence goes on from NC_060030.1 coordinate 11,990,228, forward strand.
TCAGATACAAAGTCGAAAAATATACGAAACTCTAATCTCTTAATCTGTTTGAACAATGCCCCAATACCGCCAATAAGTGATAAGTGACAAATCTGTGCTCCGATCGGTATAATCCACGGCTTTACTGATAGCCGGCTAATTAAGACTTTATCTTATAGTCTTAAAGACGACCGTCAGATTTCCTATCGATTAGTAGATCTCGATTAATCGATTTTATTAAGCTGACTAATGGGGCTACTTATTTATTTTTCTAAGTACACACACGATTAGCGATTTCGTAATAAAATTATTATTCAAGGGAGAGATGTAACAGACCGAGGCGCGAGGGTGCGTGGTTCTATCTACAAAGAGGAATTTATTTACTCGTAGTTTACGTAAAATACGGATGACCAAGCTGCCTACCAACATACCAAGATAGTACTTCATTAATCGTGGCGTCAATATTGTAAGCAGTTAAAAATATACATATTGAATAAGCTGGATTGTATAATAATATTGTCTGCTAAATAAACATCTCAAGATATCTCTCCAGAGAATAGGTAAGTATAAGTACCTATGTTGAGAAAGAATCCTCTTTTACTGCTGCCTGATGTATTGAGCATGATCACTCTCAACGAAGATATTATAGGATGTATTGTGTTACGTCACATGTACATACTCTATTTCTTCACTCTCATAGTCAGAAGGGACGGAAATCCGACACGACAGGAGAGAGATCAGATACATGGCATTCCAAAATGCTTTTGGAGACAGGGAGTCGTAACGCCATCAACTTTTTAAGTCCGGACTGTTACTTTTTTTAACTTTTTGAGAATATTCCAAACTTTTTTTGGTCGGACTCGAAACTTCAACCCGGAACCTCCCAAACCGGAATAAACTAGCCACTAGACTAATGGAGTGGTAACTGGTACCCCCTCCTCTTGTATAAGTACGTACCTACATGTATAGTTGTTGTAATGTGTATTGGACTCGCAAGTAAACTAAATAACGTCTCTTGGACTAACTGTTATCAACTTATCAAGCTAATGCATAATCTAAGCGTGCCTTATCAGGCTCCTTTTAATCGTATTTTTAATGCGTAAACGCTAACTAGCTAAATACCGATTGTATTTATGATAAATGATAGATTATTGTAATATTCAATTCCGTCCTACTTTGCAATAAATAAAATTAAATTGGGAATTGCTGATCATGGCTTTGGGCTAATAATATTTTTTGCTAAGTGATATTTGATACAATAATTTATGGTGATGAGTACCTACCAGTTGCTAAATTTTATTGTATTAGAACTAACTAAAATTAATTTAAAAATATTATGACTTTTAAATTAACTTTATAAATCTAGTTATTTCTAGTTAAATTGACTATCGTTGACTTCCACTTTGTACTTAGGTACACATTTCCACGTAGCATTATGAAAGTTTACCTAAGTATAAGGAAATTATGGAATCAGATCTCTTCGGCACTAGCTTTCGTGGTAAGTAAAATTATAGGTAGGTATATTATTTTTATTAGTTAAGTGGGACTTTCGTCCAGACCAATTGGCTTTTTGTCGGTAGGAGTCGGTTACAAAATGTTCAAACACAAAATACAATATCAAAATATACAGTTGAATACTCAATATTTTAATCAAATGATATATTAGTATAATACATTATTGCGTACACGTGCTAAATTTTTGCAAATATCAAACGCCGAAAGCTATTAAAGTCATAAATATTTATATAGATATAAGTAAATCCTTGATTTTTTTACAGCTCAAGAGTCTATTAAATTTAAATAAAAGTTGCAACGTTTTACAATACATGTACAGATTTATTGAATTAATAGATTAGCAATTTGGGTTCCGCAGATCCTAAAATACATAAAACTCAGTAGGTGCCAGATCTCTTACTAAATTTTCCACCTACCGTTGTATTTTATTGAAGCTTGTCGCTCTCTCCCATCATATTAATTAATTTATTATTACAATCCTAAATCTCCTTGGCTGTTAAAAGGCACTGCAGCTCTTTATTTTAACGTGGCGGTCTCTTACTTACTAATACAACGTTTTAAATAGCTAAAGAATAATATATACACGTTTATAATAATTTTCAAAAAGCTTAGTCATGTTTATCAAAATTGGCGTATGTACCTAACGGCTAAATTCGAATCTATAATACCTAGCTAGATTTTAACTAAATGTACCTATCTCTACTTGATGCCTTTAGGCACAACACGGGTTCTAAGATGTGCGACATAACCCTAAACATTTACAAATACGAGTTTGGTACATGATATACTCAATATTATTCTAAAAAGATACTTGATTTTTAATTATTTACTTATATTTGCAATAAATTACTTTTCGTCTATCATTATAGAAGAAAAAAACGTAATAATACGTTTATAATACCCAGATTATGTTACATATAAGGTGTTTTGATTGCTGAGTCATCAAATTAATTTTATCAACATAAAGACATGAAAAATTTTACTAAACCTAAATATCTATTTATCCAATCGTAACTGAAAATGTTATTTCCAATACAAGAACATTGTTTTTCATGTACGAAAAATGACAATAAATGACGCATGAAACTAAGCTATTGGCTTAAATAATAAACAAAACATTGGCTCAACACCCAGAGTTTCTTTTTGTCCAATAACGACATTATTATTAGGTATAGTAACAGCAATGTTGGCCTCGACTTTTCCAACTTGGATATCGATAATAATAATATAGATTGAAATCAATTCACGGATTTCATGGATATCTGAGTACACAGCACTTTAGATATCTACACTTAAAGCATTAACTTTCCATAATCTATGAGAAGATTATTTATTCGCTCGATGATTATCTCTAATTAACACTCGAGTGTCGTGCGATTAAATGAAATAACCCAATTATCCTCGAACGAAACAGATATAGAGTAGGTACTTAGTTTGTTTCAATAATTCATAATCATGCTGATAGGTTTTGTAATTTCCGTCGTAAATTATGCAATAATGCAATTTATAAGGAGCGTCTAGCTCAATAGCGGAGGATCTTTTGAAACGCTGCAAGAACAAAAAAGCTATCAATGGGGCCGCGGACAGGCCCAGAGCACATTAGATATTGTTGACAAAACTTCCTCCTCAATTAATATGCATCGACAGGTAATGTCGCGTACGTGCTCCTGCGGCGGCCGGCGAGCGCCGCAGACTACATTTTCGCATGCGCGGCACATCCATGCAAAATTTTAGGCGGGATGCGTTCGCTGATGTAAGAAGCGTCCAGTAAAAGTAGCCATACTTTCCAACACCGTCTCTCTGTCTACCCGGCCCGTCGCCCTCGTGTTAGACAAAGAGAGTCGTCAGCTTGATGCGTTTGGACAACGCACATCGCATTCGGTAAAAGCGGGTTTTGACGACCGCCAGTGCGCATTCCCATGCAAGGTATGCCCGCGGGAGCTATGTCGGCAATTTAAATATTACGGCTACTCAAAAACGTGAGATGTACCTAAGTAGCAAGAAAGCCCGTGTGGGCCCCGAGCTTGCCGAAATTCGGATGCAGCGAATCCGGACGAAAAAATATTATATTTAATTATAAGGCGACATTTTTTCGTAATGAAATTGCAGTTTTTCATCCGAGTCGCATCGAGCGATGCAATTATTAATGTCATGGATGTTTTTTCGAGAGCATAAAGTTACTTTAAAGCGAATCGGCACGTAAGATTATGGGATATAAAAATTCGGAAGGTTGCCGTCTCGCAATTCATTATATTAACTTGTTAACGAGACGGTGTATTATGGTTTGAGTGTTCGTCCGTGTCGATCGGTACACAGCCCATTAGTCCATTCCCATGTCGGCATGGAAAAATGATATTCAAATGAATTCACGCGCGCGCGCCTCCGTCCGAATTTTGCAACCTCTTTTGATGCGCCCGCGCCGATTCCGGCAAATCCGTCGCGTCGGAAGTGCGTGGCGCGCGCTTCGCCGCCACTGTCGATGTGTCGATATGCCCGTCATGGAGTCGTTGACCTCGATCAGGACCCCCGATATTAGATATCATAGGCCGTTATTGGGCAGATTAAGAAGCCGCCCGAGATCAACGTCTCGCCCGCTGTTTCTAGTAGCGAGTGAAATGTTAATTCAGATTAATTTATATGTACAAGGCGCCACTGCTTAACATTTTATAGACATTGCCGTATGAATAGGAATATTTAATAGCTATTAAAGAAATTGCCTTTCTTTATTTATTGATATTAGTATTTTTTATAATTTTATTGCTTTTAAGAACAGAAGCGTAAATGATCGACATTAGGTATTCCCCTCACTAATCCGCGTGATACGTATACGGTCACACAATGCACTTATTATTCGACAGTTCAGTTTCTAAGTAAAGTGCATACGGATTGAATACGGCGTTGAAATGACGTGTGCGTCTGCCCTTCGAATGACTGAATATTAGGTTCACAGAATTTTCATTATACAATTTGATACAATGTTGTATTTAATAATATGATAATCCGTTAGAAACTGTAACTAAGGTTCAAAATACTCATTCGCATGATAAATAAAATAAGCCAAGAGTTCCTCATAATGAATTTTTTTAAAGATTGCACTATGAAATTTATGAGGTTACTAGCTGATACCCGCGACTTCGTTCGCGTGGATGTAGGTTTTTTAAAATTCCCGTGGGAACTCTTTGATTTTCCGGAATAAAAAGTAGCCTATGTGCTAATCCAGGGTATAATCTATCTCCATTCTAAATTTCAGCCCAATCCGTCCAGTAGTTTTTCCGTGAAGGAGTAACAAACACACACACACACACACACACACACACACACACACACACATACAAACTTTCGCCTTTATAATATTAGTGTGATAGTAACGATCCAAAAGATTGTGACTATACCTATATTTTCCTGACATTTTAAACGAAATCAAAACCACTCATAATTTAGTCGACCGACAGTAATTGTAGCAGGGCGATTCGAAAAATCTGGTTTTAAGATGAAAAGAAGGCCCCATCCACGCAATCAGAAAAATTAAGTTAAGCTTGGCTTAAAACTTTGTTATCGATTATTTATTAATCGATACATCGATATTTTTTGAAGTCTGAAATTATACGTCTGAAAAAAAATACTAATTATTTACCTACCTGCCAAACGTGATTCTAGGTCAACGGGAAGTATCCTATAGGTTTTCTTGACAGACTCGACAGACGGACAGACAGATAACAAAGTGATCCTACAAGGATCCCGTTTTTTCTTTTGAGGTACGGAACCCTAAAAATATCTCATTTACTAGACCAATTTGTGACTCACGATAATTATAATACTTTGTCAAGATTCAAGACTCAACAATTGGTTTGGAGAGTAGGTAAAGTCTTGATCAAAATATCTCACAGTGTGGTTTGGGCTGTAACCTAAAAACCTCGGTTTTTGTAACATACTCCAAACGTGTCGGGGAATCAAAACAGAGGGTTTCTGAAAAGGCAATTACCGAGATCTTTCTTGTAAGTGAGGTAGCGAATACCTGAATTTTATTGCCATAACAATGAATAAGAAATCCGGACCCTTACATTGTTTATCCCATTACGTCAGTTAAATCTTTGTAAACAATAACCCTGCAAACAGGATCATCACCTTAACGGGACTAAGCATCCCGGGACGATTTCAAAAGGACTTTACCTGATTTAAAATTTATGGTGTTTAGGAGATACGGATACGGGATAAGGTGAGCTTTAAAATTTTAAAGTCAAAGGAGGTGTTATTTTTTGTGATTTATGAAAACAAATTGTTTTAAAGCCTTTGTACTTAGCAGTTCTAGGCTGCATCGTCGGTTGAAGCGTTCAAGTGCCTTGCCTGAAATATACAGGGCTAAACGAAGGATTTGAATATTTTAGTATGGAGGAGCCTGGCCTATCTAGGTATATGTTCGTCATTTTCTTCTTTTTCAAAACAGCGGCCACGCATAAAACCTGCATTAATCAATAGCTGGACTCAATACAAACTAAACAAATATTGTATGAGACAAAAATTTTCAAAGCGTAACGTTTACGAGATATACCTAGGTACGCTATCAAAGTTATACTTTTGGAGTCATCAGTACAACAGTCTAGCCACCAGAACAACTTTGATAGTTTATATCTTGAAAATAAAACTAAAATAGCGGACTACAAGGTAGGCCAAAATATTTAAAGACCTTTGTAGATACTAATATCTGTGTTTATGGTTAGACAGATTTCCTTAAAAATGTCTAGTTTTAAAGTAACAAGGGTTTAAAGATTTTAGGTTTAAATTATTGAGGCTAGATAGTTCCTAGGAACCTATCTCAAAATTTCATTGAGTTTGATTGGTTAGTATCCAATTGAGAGCCAAACCTCGTTTTGTTCAGAGCGCACAGCAAATAAGATTAAGATAGATATTTAAGATAAAGAATATAGGTATGTAAGCACCTATGCCATATCATCGAACGTATCCGTTTGATTGATTAATATCCACATGAGAGCCAAACTACGTTTGTTTGGTGCACACTACGAATAAACTCCTCTTATAAGGTAAAGAATATATAAGTATGCCATGTTATCACTGCCCATATCCGTTTCAAGTGAAGCTGTCAATATTATTTAGTAATGATTAAAGAAATAAACTTGCTCGTTACGCTCTATTGTTTTGTATGAGTTAGGATCGCGGTGATTCATTGGCGATCTATCAGTGGACGCACATCTCGGCTCTGGGAGCTGCCACAAAACAGAGATTAGAGTTCGTTCACACAGGATTTTATTCCTCTGCATCGTATCGATGCACACATATCGGTGCACTCTTACTCATTTGTTGTTTGTAATTGTAAAAGGGATGGCGGATGAGATAAGTGGGGCGATGACATTTGGCTCCGGCCGATTACTACGATTATGCACTTTGAGCGTTGAACTTTACTAGGAGCTTTGATATGCGACTGCGGACGGAGATTTACCCACAACTATACACTACATTGTGCTTCAGACAATTTATGACAAGTACATTAATTTGAATAATAAACAATGTCACCGCTTTTAAGCGCTGATAGCCTAGTGGATACTTAGTTATACTTAGCCTTCTGTTCGGAGAATCCAGGGTCACGGACCTCTAATTTTTTGGACCTACTATGTGCACTCTAAGCAATTAAATATCACTTGCTTAGCGGTGAAGTAAAACACCGTGAGTATGCATGATGTTCTCACTTTTCAAAGGTGTGTGAAGACTGATAATCCGCACTTGGCCAGCATAGTGGACTATGGCGTCAACCCTTCTCTTTCTGAGAAGAGATTCATGCTCAGTAACAGCAGGCCGGGGACAGGTTGAAATGATGTAGTGATGCGACAAATTATTATTACACTAATTTTACAATGAGGTACCTACCTACCTTGAATTGCTTTGGAAAGTTTACGTAATATTTTAGTGAATTATAAGAACACAAAGGTTGATTCTAAATTCTACTAATCTATTGGGTTATGATTTATGAATAATATTATTAGTCCTATCTACCATATAATAATAAATTCATTCATTTAAATATTTTTCTAGAGACTTAAAAATATTTTGTAGAGCCTCTAATATAGGTAATATGATATCAATGTACCGTAGGTATTATACAGATTTTGATAACACAGCCAAAATCGAGAAGTTTCGCTAGTACCTACCTACCTATTATTATTATCAACATGCAAAAACCTGGGAAAAAATAATAATACTTAAGTAAGTATACCTAAAATAAAAGAGCGAAGAAACCGTGATAGCCTAATGGTTAAGACGTCGGCCTCGTATTCAGGAGGTCGGGTGTTCGATCCCAGGCACACACCTCTAGCTTTTCGGATTTATTCCACATCACTTGCATAAAGGTGCCCACGCATTTGAACTGAACTGCAGCTGAACTGCGCGTCGCGGCAGCGCGCTGCACGATACTCTTTCCAGCCGCGACGCGCGGCAGTGGCGCGCTACGCGGTACGCGCGCGGCGTCGCGGCTGGAGAGAATATCGCGCAGCGGGCTGCCGCAACGCGCAGTTCAGCTGCAGTCCAGTTTGAGTGCGTGGGCACCTTTAACGATGAAAAAAAAATTCGTGAGGAGACCTGCATGCCTGAGAGCTCTCCATAATGTTCTTAAAGGTCTGTTAAGTCTGCCAATTCGCACTGGGCCAGCGTAGCGGACTATGCCCGTACCCCTCTCATTCTGAGAGAGTGCTTAGTAGTGGACCGGCGGCGATAGGTTGATCATAATAATGATGATAATTTTATCATCATTATCATAGTGCATGCGAAGCGGCAGGCATTTGCTAGTATTTTTAATCATATTATCAGAGCTTGTTGTAACCGCAACGGTTCAACATTGAACACGTATAAATTCCCATGTAGCGATAACAGAATCTATCCGATACACCGCTATTACCACCGCTATCGCTTCCTGACGATAGCTGTGAATTGTCCTAAGCCCAAACGTTTGTGGTCAGACCAACAAATTGAAGACAACAACAAGTTACAAGTGAATTAACATAAATATTTTTATATGTTAGTGCGAGTCAGACTTGCACACGAAGGGTTCCGTATCATTGTATCGGATAAAGGACTATAATATGTACTTAGGTACTTTAATTTTTTTTAATTTGCATGGCGTCCATTTTGAGCAAAGTAGTATACCTCATAAAAAGGTAAAGCATAAAACATACTAAAAACGTGTAAATACCAGCGACCTAATAAATCAAAGGTAAATATCCTAAGCTCTAATTTTTAAGTACTTATCTTAAAAAACATTAATAAAATAGAGAAAGTAAGGCGTTAGAATGTGAATATACCAGTTGTTCTTTTTTGAAAATTTCCATAAGTCTATCTCACTTAATTTCCATACAAATTAACTTAATTAATATTCAATCATTTAGAATACTTGCCAATTCTCAACTAGTTTTTAAAATTAAATAAATGTTATCACTGGTCAAGAACACTGATATTTCAAAACTAGCAAAATGCAAATACAATATGTATCACAAAATATAACAGGATCAGCAATAGCCCCATTTTGGCTTTTTGTATAATAAATTGTTTTGATTGAATTATTTTATTTATGACGTTCAAAAAGTGTACCTACTTTGAGTTAAACATTTGAATTGAATTGAATTGAATTAAAACCGGACAAGCACGAATTACACTCACGTGGGGAGGGTTCCGTAAATTTGTCCTCCCAATATTGCAAAATTAGCTATTTGTTGTTTTAATACCATAGATTTCTTATAGGGTTTCCTGTAATCTATAAGTAGAGAACTATTTTCCATATTTTTATTTAAATATTTACGTTTAATAGTTTCGAAGATAAGGAGGGATGATCTTTTGAATAACTCCAAAACTATTTCTTTTTGAAATAAAAATATTCGAGTCTCTCATAACAATTTCATTTGAGATGTCACCACAATAGGTACAGTTTGTAAAAGTTTTTTCTTAAATTTTCTAATTTGCTCCCCAAAAGTGACTTCAATATTGAAAATTATTTTGTGCACATCTGTGTTTGAGTCACAGAATGTTACACAGTTATATTATATTGGCATATAGAGAGAGATACAGGCACACGAGTGATCCTATAAGGGTTCCGTTTTTTTCATTTGGACGTATAGAAACCCTAAAAAAGACAAAAATTAAAACGAAAACGTTTTATACAGTACACTGTAATATTATTATCTGTCAAGTTTTTTAATCATTATTGTTGCAATGAATCATGATGATTATATTTCAAAGAAGCAGTCCTGTAATTAAACATGGATGTTGCCTTTATCGCTTCCTGACGATAGCTGTGTAATCTTTTTAGAGTTCCGTACCCGAAGGGTGCTAACAGGACCTTATTCCTCAGCCTTGTTATCCATCCGTCCGTCCGTCTGTCAGTCAGCAGGCTGTATCTCGTGACCCATAATAGGTAGACAATTGAAATGTCCACAAAATGTGTGTTTCTATTGCTGCTATAACAAAAAATAATAAAAAAATTAAAGATGGCCGCCATGAAAATTAAAAAAAATTAAAAGTGTTAAGAATTTCTTGTTGTTAAGTGTTAAGTATTATTTCTGTCGATGGTACGGAACTCTATGCGTGCGAGCCCGTGTCGCATTTGGCCGATTTTTTCTAAACCGGAACTTGGTGGTCAGAAAATAAACCGTAAGGGCTTTGTAATACTCACGCCAAAATGTACCTAAACATTAGAGTTGGAAAATAAGCCATACTTCCATACTAATATTTTAATTAATGTGGAAGTGTGTGTTTGTGCGTGAGGAACTCTTTGATTTTCCAGGACAAAAGTGCCCTATATCCGGGATACAGGCTGTGATTCGGGATGTAGGTAGGACAGACACACTTTCGCAATTATAATATTAGTGGTAAGGATAATTAGAATACATAATAAGGATAATTAATTGCGTAGTTGAAAGGAAGGCTTTCTTATTTTATTTTGATTTTGTTTAGTAAGGATTAAGAGATTATAAATAGATATCTATTAATCATGGATCATGAAGTTCACAGCTGAAAGCAGCTTTATCTGAAAGCTTACAAGTATTTGTCTACGGTAAATAATATTAGGTTGGTACCATGAGTAGGTATAAGTAATTCAGGTGCAAAATAGTGTCCAATGACCTTCATCGGCGTGTCAATTGTCAAAGCAGTTGCGCGATGGATTTTAGAGAGCCACGAAACTTAATTCGCTTTTTACGTCGTTGGGTTATTTGATTTTTGATTTATCAATTTGGATACTTTTTATGCAACCTTTATTAAATTTTATAGGCACTTAGTTATGGAGAAGGGTTTGACCATACACCACAGTTTACGACGCTAGCCAAGTACAAATTGGCAGACTTCACATACCTTCAAAAACATTATGGAGGAACTCTCAGGTAAGCGGGTTTCCTCATGATGTTTTCCTTCACCGTTAAGAATTTTATATTTGAAGTTAACTGAGAACAGTGTTTCCTACCCAATTTTTAAGAGCTTTATGGGGTGATTTTCAAAAGCGGAAGTCATATCATTCCGCAGGAAGCGATAGTGGCCTAGCGATTAGGTGCGGTCCTTTTAATGAAAGATCGAAAACAAAATAGTCAAATTACACTATTGTGGACAGGAAAAAATTAACAGCCCTTAGCTATTAACAACTTTCTTTCGCAGAACATAGTTTATTAGTTTTCCATGCTCGCAGGTATTACTGCTTTGACATGTTTCCACAAAAGTCCTGATATCTCCTGAATATGAAAAGCGTACTGGCAAAGCTGTGCCGCCAAGTGATTTAGCGTACGATGCCATGTTGAAACCAAAGTAGTATGGGTTTAAAATGAAAACCATACCCCTACCAGGTTAGCCTGCTTCTATCTTAGGCTGCATCATCATTTACCACCAGGTGAGATTGCAGTCAAGGGCTAACTTGTATTTGAATAAAAAAAGCGTGAGTCGAAAAAAGAATTCTAGTTTATCCCCTAGATCGATACCTTGTTAAATGGGTATTTCTAAATCATTCTTAGAAAGTTTCTGAAATGAACTAAAGATTAGCAAATGACCACCAAAGTTTTTAGCGACTAGCGTGGCTACTGATATGTTATGCTTGTTCTAAGTTTTGACAAGCATTTGACCAGTTTTTTACATTCACAAAACAATGTTTGCCCGCGTACATTAATACGTGTTAATAGATGATCTTAGCACAAATTGCTCGTGCCAAAACAGAGCAATCAGGGAGATAAATTTCTAGGCTGGGGTTACAATGTCAATTGAGGCGACTTAGCCATAGCCGGCACTAAAACGTTCATTAATCGTCGCACAGATTCTAAATATAGGCACTTATGTTATCGGCTGCTGCGCTGATGTCAGCGGAATTACTCCGTAAATTGGTGTGTCAAAGGGCCACAACCGGTACCGGGCTGAGATTTGTTTGCGGAATTATTGCCATATATTAACCATATATTCAAAGTTTAATTGAATAAAAATATTTTGAATTTGAATTTGTCCTATTCAAAAAATATGTGTGTGTTTATGTATAAAAAGTGTGTAAAAAACATTATAGAGTTGGCTATTATTGAGTTATTGGATTCCTTATTCCTTACTGACAAAGTTGCGTGAAATCTTTCAGAACCAGTGGTAGAGCCTTAGACGTAGCATGGAGACACTGTTGTCCTACATGAGATAAATAAATAATAAATGGATGTGAATTTTGAAGTTGTAGCTATCAATTAAGTAATAAGTATATGTTGTAACTGACTGTCAGACAAGAACAATTAAAGCTTTATGTACTCAGAGGTCTTACAAAAACGGTCCGGAGATTTAAAAATACATTTCGCTCTCCCTCTGTCTCTCTCTCTCTCTTTCTCTCTCTCTCTCTGCATCGTGTTCTTCGTAGCTGAGGGTCGTAACCCTTTTCCATAGAGCATTATAATGGTAGCGGTTTGCTTGGGTGAATAATGCTGTGGATTCAGATCCACGTAACATAACGAAAACATACATAAAAATACATGAAGTGCATTTGAAAATCACCAGTAGGTACGTCTAAAGTAAACCTCACAGGCGCTTGTTACCGATTATCTTGTTTTATACAATCAATGAGCATAATCAGCCTGTAATTAAATGTACGCATCCACTTGCAAGGTGCGTGTAATTGACGTATCGACCATCGATATCGGTGTAATTGCATAGTTTATACAGAGCTCATTTTCACTTACCAGCAAATTGCTGCTCATTAGGCAGCAACACTGTGTCGGTAGGTAGTCAGCGTTCAGTTTTTTAGACATAGGCTTTTTAGAACTTTATGTTTTATCATCTGTTAACTCTATTTGCCACCGTTCGTATAGGTAGCTAGTGTATTAAAAAAAGGTAAAGAAAATTCTATATTCTCTACTTTTCCAAAGTTGTATTAAAGAAATCTAAATTATTGCAACCAGCGTGTATTACATTGCAAGTGTAACTTTTCTTTACATACCTACAGGCGAACCATGCATTGAAGGATTAATATTAGGAGCTCGATTTACTATTCGTATAAAATAATTGTTCATCTAAGTTAGTCATTTATCCATGAGTAGACTTATCATGTTGCTGTAAATTCTGGCTGATTGATTTGCCTATATTATAATAGCCTGATTAAAAATACTATATGAGGAAGATAATTGCAACCATTCAGATTACTTAACTATGGGCCAGCGTAACCAAATCTATATTAAACCAAATTAAATAAAAATAACATTATAACTCGTGGGAGGTGCTTATATATCGTTGTATATCGTCTGGTGGGAGGCTTCGGCCGTGGCTAGTTATCACCCTACCAGCAAAGCCGTGCCGCCAAGCGATTTAGCGTTCCGGTACGATGCCGTGTAGAAACTAAAGGAAATCTGGGTTTAATAAAAACTGCCATACCCCTTCCAGTCCTTGCAGTCTAAGTTGGAAGCGGACTAACTAGTCAGCTTCCAACTTAGACTGCATCATCACTTGCCATTAGGTGGGATTGCAGTCAAGGGCTAACTTGTATCTGAATTTAAAAAAAAAACTACCGAACCCAAGCCTACACACATCCAGTTCTAAAGTAGCCACGCCACGTCCCGCATGCGATTAGTTATTTATTATTGGGAGTTAGTGTTTAGTTCGTCATGTTGTCCACCCGGTGTGTATCCATCTGTGTCGCCGGAAACAGGGCAGGACTTTATATTGTATTACATTTTTGTAATAATAAAGGTAATAGAATAAAGGTTTTTATATGGATGATGTTAAAATAATTAAGACAAAATATGAAGTTTTATTATATTATCCTCTTGGATATTCAGTTAGGCTTACATACTAACTAATTTAACAAGTTTTCCATTCGTTTTGTTCTATAAAGCCAATATAAGTTTTAAATTGGGTCATAGCCTAATAATTGTGTCAATTAGATGTAACTTCTTAGAACTTTTTTGCCTACCCATTGACGATGTATCCCAAGTTACAGAGACGCACTCGATTTAATTAGATCTTTGTTGTAAGTTCCAGTATCCATAGAAAATTTAGGAGAGTGGAACACAATTTTATCTTGGTATACCTACTTCTAAGTTTATGTGTAAGTAATTTTTACTCAATCACACAAAACTACCTACTTAGTACTTACCATAGCTACTTATTGAAAAGATTCGAATAAAACTTGATGCTTAGAATATAAACTTATCTTAAGCACAATGGATGCTTTTCATCTCGGGGTAGCAACAAATTTGTTTTGTACAAGATTTTGAATAAACCTACACCCACGAGGACGAAGTCGTAACTAATATTATGAATGCGAAAGTGTGTCTGTCTATCTGTCTATCTTAGGCTCAAAAGCTGCTCAAAAGATAGCTTGCAACCTGGAGCAGGATACAGGATAATTTTCATCCCGGAAAAACAAGAGTTCTCACGGAAATCCATAAAACCGAATTCCACGCAGTCGAAAGTCGTATAATAAAGAATGGTGTACCTACCATGTACCTACTTAATCTTTTAATCTTTAATTTATATTTAGAAAAAAGATACGCTTTTTTTCTAAATATAAGTTAAAGATTACTGAAAAGCTTACGTTTTTAAATAACAAAAAGCTCCTAATCCGTCTCGCACACACACAAAGCGATTCGCGTAACTCGTCCTACCGTAGCACACACTTATTCTCGCATGTGGGGGTGATACATGTGGGTAGGTAGTAATGATAGTGGGCTTCCGCCGCGTCACACCTGAGAGCCCCTAACCGCCATCGGGTTATAGATAACCCCTCACCCCTTAATTCAGTGAACGCACTTTGCGTGCTGGATTTACATAGAGTTGTTACGTAATGCGATAACATACCTGCTTTTTGTTGCCATATATATGCACAAATATAAAATTGTACATACTAGTTTGTCTGTCTGTAATTTGTATTTGTTTTAAATTTATGGACTAGTGCTTGGCTGCAATCAGACTTCCTGGCAAGTGCTGATGCAGCCTAAGAAGGCGCTTGTCTAGAAGATGCCTATTCCTCTTTGATGATCATTCATCTTGAATCTCCAACGGGTTGTACCTTGAAAAGGTGACGGGAAGTGGCTGGATGAGAAAAGTGGAGAATGGTGTGTTAGAGTGCTCTACCTCTACCCAGCAGGAAACGCAAATAGACAGGTGATGATTTGGTGACGAAAATACCACTCATTTTATATGCCCAAAAATGTTAAAGTAGAGCTCCATTTTTTCCTTCTTATCTAGTCTTAAAAACTTGACCTGTTTTTAAGACTAAACAAGACAGAAACTTTCTGTTTCTAAGACTGAAACTGTCTTTGGATCAAAATGAGTTGATATAGGTTAATCCAAACTTCACGCAAGCGAATTCGAGGATATAAGCTATAGTTTCCCTTGCTTATTTAATACACATTCGTGTGTACTGAACTTGAACAGACCCGTGCGAATCAGCAAATCATATTTTTTATATTGATACTAGTTATTCACTTTGGTATTAGTAAATTTCTATATATAGGGACATAATAGCACGGTTAATTAGCTCCTTTTTTGCGCAGGAAATTAGCGATTCATCGTACTAAAGCATGCAGCATTCTTAGTAACATTCTAACACGACGGGAATTCATAATAATAATAACTAGCTAATCTATACTTATATCACAATAAAACTTAAAGTTATAGCCTTATCTAATTACAGCAGAAATCATGCCCGCGTGAAATGGTGCCAAAAATACTGGCTGCATATGCGCGTTGGACAGCAAAAAATGAGCCACCCGTTCTGTCACCAGATGAGGCTATTAACCGCGATGAAATATCCCGTAAAAAAATTTTGCACTAAGGAAATTTATTTACTTTTTTCTCTAAATTCCTGCATAAAAAAGCTGTAAAGTTGTGTACCTACCTACTGTCTTATGTTTTAATTTTCACGCACTTTGTAGGTAATTGCGTGTCTTTTAATAATTATTATCAGGCATTACATTCATACACGATTATCGTTACACATTTTAGGCATATTTCGTGCAAAAATATTCATAATCACCTGTGGATGTAAATATATTCCGCTTATCACTGACATTTTATATGAACACTTAATTTCATACCAATTACGAAGCTGTTATTTTGAAATAATTGATAGTTCTTTGTTCATTGTTAACCACTGGATCAGCCAATGAAACTTAATGCTAATGACTGTCTGCAGGTTATAGTTACTGATGTTATTATTCAACAACAATTAATTAATTATTTAACTAGTTACATAATCAATTTAGCCATAAGCAAATCATTTTAATGATTCTAAATGATTTCCAGATTATAATTAGTATGAAATTAGCTTCGTCTGCATGTTTGAATCAATATCTGTACTAAAAACAGAAATAGAAACATATTTTGTTTAAATTGATCAAGACCAAGTCCTATTGCATCGTCAAGTGAATCTACCACTGCATTGGTTCGGAATGCTCATCCTACCGAGAAGAACCAGCAAGAAACTCGGCTGTGTAGTGGCATGCAGTCTATAGCAAAATAGTTCAGTGCTTCTTTTTTTTTTCACTATGATCTGCTGATGAATAGGTTGCTAGTTGTTACCAAGCCGCCAAGCGATTTAGCGTTCCAGTACGATGGCGTTTAGTAACCAAAGGGGTATGGGTTTAATAAAAACTGCTATACCCCTTCCAGGTTAGCCCGCATCTTAGACTGCATCATCACTTACCACCAGATGAGATTGCAGCCTAGGGCTAACTTGTATCTGAATAAAATAAATTATTATAGACTAGCTGATGCCCGCTGCTTCGCCCGCGTGGATTGGTCAGAACCCCTGCAGCATCAGGATCGAGGAGTTGGACTCCAAATTTTTTATGTAACAATGTCGCAAAGTTTCTCTATCGATTAAAAAAAAATACGCAAATCGGTTCAGAAATGTCGGAGATTTCGGTGTACATAGGTAGAAAAATACAACTCCCTTTTTGAAAGTCGGTTAAAAAAGTAGCCTATGTTACGCCCTGGTCAATCCTCAACTTGTCTGTGAAAATCCCGTCAAAATCGGTTCAGCCGTTCCGGAGATTAGCCTTTTCAAACAGACAGACAGACACACAGACAGACAAAAATTTTAAAAACGTGTTATTCAGTGTTGGTATCGTTCAAATAACCATATGAGCTTAATATGAGGTAGTTATTTCGAAATTACAGACAGACACTCCAATTGTATTTATTAGTATAGATTATCTCTGATTTTGATTTACTCGCCATTACGGTAGTAGGCACTCTATACAAGTCCACCAGTGACATGTTGAACGAATTACGCACGAGCATAAAGACGCTCAGAGCTAAAAGGAAAAAGTTCAATTAATCCTAATTTGCTCGCTAAGATTAAGCTGGCGATATGGCATTCTAAAGAACCCTTTCCTTCCATTCCCATTCTGCTTTAAGCCGCTTTAAAAAGAGTTCGACAAACAAAGGGCTTATAATGCGTAACGGACTAAGAAATTGTTGGAGGGCACATCGCAAACTTACCCCGAATTATTTATTCATTGTTTTGATATCGATACGATCGAGGGCTTTTTCTGTTCAATTTCTGTTCGACTATACGTAAGCAATGGCCTTGATGTGTTTAACCCGTTATCATGATACAGTATATTCCTAATAATAGTTCCTAATTCCTAGTCATAGGTCCTATAATCCTATAGGACCTATGACTCGATATGTCTACTATATGTCTACCACCTAAGCAGCGCGGAGTGGAGATGTGCTGAGTCGACCATCGTCTATAAGGAATCTGATTGGTTAACTAAACACATCTCTCTGCTACGCTTAGGTGGAAACCGGGCCTTGGCTGTTACTAACTTTTTTTCCTTGGTTCTTATGAAATGTGAATTTGTTATGAAGTTCTTCATTTACTAGGTATCTCATAACATTAAAGATACAACATAATCTAATTAAATAGGAATGGTTCTCAATATTGTGGCGGTTTGCAATATCGTATTAATTTATTAGATGCAAAAAAAATGAGCAACAATATAACAAAACACATAATGTTTAAAACATAACCATAGCATATGCAAACGGAGGGGCCGTTTGCATACACGTTAGAATATAATATCGGAAAAATAATGTGATTCCAACCTTTTAATAGATCAATCAACTTTGCGCCTTCTGTTCGCCAATGACAATGAACCCCATAGAGAATAAGTGTATAAAGTTTTTTTCTCCGCGATTCCACAATATGCAAACATTGAAAATAATTTCCTTCCTAATTAGTCCACAATATTTGCATAAACAAGCTGGCATCCCATACTAGGGCGATCATTATAATAATTGTGCTTTTTTACTCGAAAAACTTACGCTGTGTAACGGTTAGGCCGAGCGATGGATATCGAGTTACATCCGCCGATAAATCGATAAAACGCGCGACTGTGACGCGTTACCCAACTACCCGCAAATTAGCAAATTGCTCAATTGCTCGCAAATCATAACATAACAATCGCGATCGCCTATCCAAAGAACACGTACACTCTTCGAGCACACGATAAGTACATTCTAATTACTTTTACAAGCTCTTTAGAGTTTCTAAATGGCGTAGCACCACCAATGCTTCGGAACTTATTCATAGTAAATCGTCCACGATAGAACTGGATCGGAGACCTAGAGCGATCATAGACCATAGGAGAGGAGTGCCGAAGCTAGGGAAGTAATATCTATGCTAGAGTAATCCATGTACTATTTCAAGTATGAAGTAACATAGGTAGGTAATATTATGGCTCCATCAAAAAAAATAAAGAGCAATACTGTTAAGGAATAGATCAAAATATTCATTCCAGGAGACTCTCACTCTATTTACATGTTAGCACAACTTCTCATTGAAGTAGAATCACCTCTTAAAACCCCTACAACGTGTAGTGTAAAGGTCTAACGCGTACTCACGGAGTGAAGTGGAGGCGAGCATTCTGGACTACGGGAAACATTATGTCCGAATGCGTCGCCTCGCCGACCATTATTCAAAGAAGATACGTACCTTGAGTTGTTACCAAATAAATTATAGTTTTAAAACTAAAAAACACGCATTTGTAGCAATATAAAAAACAGACTGATGATCTTGTTCAGAATACCACGTCATTGTCATGAAATTAATTAATTGTCATAGGGTTTTTGTACTAATTTTGAACACATAGTGTGCAAAATTTCAAAATTCACACTTATGGTGAGAGTAGAATTAAAAGATTCTATTATATTCAATTATACACATTACATACTGATACCTACAGGTATAAAAGACGTAGCCGAGGTGCGGCGCCTCTGCTCCACTTCCCTCTGCCGGTGTGCGTTACGCTTATTAGGTTGTTACGTCACGTAATCGCACGGCTACTGTTTTCACAGCTAAGGAACTACGTAGATTGCTTGATCGTTCGATGAGAGTTTTATAGATCGTCGGCCCGATATGTCCGGGGGCGCATTAATTAGTTAATTCCGATGCGTGAGCAAATGTGCGATTTCTAACGCAACGCGGCAATTAAGTATTTTTAACGCACTAGATATAATTTTTCGAAGGCTTATCTACACGGTGCTCGTGGATCGTGACGGTATTTACACGTTCGCTTCACATTACGACGCGATATCGGTTGTATCGTCAACCCTTTTTTAACCGATTTCAAAAAGGAGGGGATTCTCTATACCTACAGTTTTTTTTAGAATAGATTAGAATTAGTTTTATTTGTTGATTCAACACATATTAAATACAATATGTAAAGTTCTTTTTAAAATGTAACTTAATAAATATGAAAGTTTTATGGTCCAAAAAGCGATTTACTTTTCGAATCTTACTTATTTTATTATTGCTAAAGTTTTTAAGACTATTTTCCTTTCTGTTTATCTTTCTATTTGTACAATAAGAAAATAGGTAGGTATGTGTACCTGTTTATAACTTTTTAATACTTAGCTAAGCCGCTGATGTGATTTTCATGTAGATATAATAAATATTACAGAGATAGCTTATAGATATTACGAACTGCGGCAAAATTATCGCGGGAAAAAACTCAAGTCTAATTTTACATGAGGCAATTTATAATAATTATAATATCATAAAACCATCACTAAACTATGAAAATTAAAGTTTAAATTATTAATATTTCAATATCGACAAAAAAATCATGTGCTGTTTCGATTATCATCATAATATTGAGGTCGGTTTGTTTAAAATTTAAATTAGTAAAATTGTGCGTGCTTTAAAACGTTATTCCGAAAGAGCTTCCTTTGCGAGGTGATTGTTTAATATACGAAAGTATATTATCTACCTGTTGTGCGTGACAAGTGTACAGACGTGAAAAAGACCCAGCGTTTTTTTTTTTATTAAACACATGTCGTACTTTCGCATAGATCTTATCGTGTCCATATTCGTGGTCTAAAAGGTACGTAACTGCAATGTTTTGTGATTCGATGTATAACCATTAAACTAAAGTTTTTTTTGTACTACTAATATCTATTTTACTACCCTACACTATTAATATACGTATTTCACATATTATTCTGTTATATCTACCGATCTGGAAAATCTCTCTCATAAATATAAGGACACAATGAAGTTTCAATGTTTCAATAGGTAGGTATATCAATTAAAAAATAAAAATCTGTTTTAGAAAGTACAGGTAAAGCCTTTTCATTATGATACCCACTTGGTATAGATATCTTACTTTGAAATTGAAACACATTTTAATTATTTTTTAATTATGTACCTAAACACAAATTCACGGTTTTCAGATTTATTCCTTTACTTGTGCTATAAGACCTACCTACCTGCCAAATTTCATGATTCTAGATCAACGGGAAGTACCCTATAGGTTTTCCTGACAGACACGACGACGGACGGACGGACGAACAAACAGACAACAAAGTGATCCTATAAGGGTTCCGTTTTTCCTTTTGAGGAACGGAACCCTAAAAAGTAGGATCATAAAATATCATATCCAGGTCAATAACATTAGGCACATCTTATAGGTAGGACGTACCTATAGGTGGCAAGTTACAGATGTTTCCCTAGCCTTAATAAATGTTAGTAAAAACTTCAAAGCTCGCTTGCATACATAACGTAGCGCTAGTGAGGTATAAATTTATTTGCATAGCTGCGTTTTTAACAATGGATTACTAATATCTTTGCATTAGTTGGCTGATGTTCGGTTGCTCGCTGCGGTGTGGTTTAGGGTGACACAAAAATCCGCATTTTACGGATATGAATACCTACTTATTTTATAAAAGCAATTCATTTCAGAAACGAAATGAGATACTAATAAAATAGGATGGATAGAGTTAGAGATTATTGGAGATTTTGACAAATTTCTTTACCAACAAAATATCGACAATGTCTACACAGAAATAAAATCCAAAAATCAGAAGAACATTAGCTAATTTTTGTACGAGATAGTGAACCTAACTGTCAAAAGTTAGGTTTACTGTGACCACATATTTTTTTATAATTACTTAATCAAACTAATCCTTATATCGTAAGTTTTTATTAGTTTCTTAAACGTGTCCATAGAATTGCATCGAGTTTGATTGGATAATATTCAAATGAGAACTAAACTACGTGCGTATGGAAGGCGTTGGACAGCGCGCTAAGGAAACTACTCTTGAACGCGTTGTCACCCTAGCGGTATGTGTGTGAGAACGTAAATGTATTGCAAGCATGTGTGCGTTTCCGTCATTTCCCTGCGCAGGAGTCGTCGATCGCAATGATTGCCCACGCGTTGCGCATCACTCACCCCTGCCCTCAGGACAACTCGTTCGACCATCATTTACATACTCATAATGCATTTTTACCCCATTTCTTATTACAGCCTTAATCTAGAAATAATTCCTGTGATCCATTAATTATTATAGAACTGTTAGAAGCACTTTGCATATCTCACTTAACGTTCTGAGTATTAACCACATTTATTGAAAAATTATGTTTGCAAATAAGGCTTATAATATGCTAATAGCAAATACATACATACTTACAACTTGTGAGGGTTGATACGTGTGAATAATCGATATTTAATACTTCAAAGAACAATAAATTAACTATATGCTCTAAACTTTAAAGAAGCTACATCTACATATTTTTGCTAAACTCCCTTTAAAAATAATATTTTTAAAATTTCTTACTTTACTAGGTTTACGCAATGCAAAATGTGCTTAAGCTATTTTACGCCAATGGTACCTACTATGACAGAACCCCCCAGAATTTTTATTTATTACATCCATGCAAAAACCTTCCCGCAAATCCCAATAAGTAAGAACTGTATAAAGTTTCAACTCAATCAGATGAATGATGCTCGAGTGCATACTGGGAAAAGAAACTAACAGACAGAAAAAATATACATAAGTATATGCCTATAAGAATAAGATTGATCTACTCATACAAGAAGTTTTACAAAAAAAATCTTAGATGCGAGATATGGGACAAAAAAGAAAATAAATAAAATAAATGTTCGAAAAAACTTTTTTTTTTACCTACCAACGCTTATAAGCCGGTCGCCATCTAAGCCGGTAGCTAAAATCGCCGGTTGTGATGACGTCATATCCGTCACTATACTTCTGTCAATTAAGATAATTTTCTTAAAAATACCGCCATGCAGTTTAGTCATTTCTACGCGAATAAAGAAATCGCACTTGAAAAAGCTTATTTTAAAAGAATTCTGCATAACCCATTCCGTGTAGCCAGTTGCTTTTACAAAACAAATGTGTGAAGAATTGAATTAATTTAGTCCAGCCCAGTAAGATTATTAAAAACCGTTTTGTCTAGACACCGTGCGCCCGTATTCAATTATTCTTTACATTTAATACCACAATACGAACTCAACAAGTAGGTATGGTGCACACTGGATGGGTGTGTCGTTGCTCCCCATTGTTTATCCCACGATTAAAACCAATTCAAATACTAACCTCGCACTCAAAAATTAAGCTGGAGCACCACTAAAGGTACCTTTTGTTTTAGGGACAATACACACTTGGTGCGCGAGCGCGAAATCTGTGAACCACAGCACAATAAATAATATGTAGTATGACCACAGCCGCAAATGTCCTGTGGTGTTATTCTTCAAAGTCCCAACCGATTTTTTGACTAAGACGTTTCGCACTAATTTTTAGTAACTACTTTTTAATAAATTTTAGTAAGTAATTAATTTTATAAAGGTAGATTGAATTCCTGGACTAGAGCGGATTGGAACCATTCTTATTCTGAGAGATGACTTAGTAGTCGGCTGGCAATGAGTTGTTAATGATGATGATGATGACATTCAGAAAAGGCATGTATTTGAATGGTCATCTTAATTTTACAATACGGTCATCTTTTTTTACGATTGATCCCCCTTCTTTGAGACGTAATATAAACAAATCCGTCGATATTTTAATATGTTTAGAACTCTACGCAAAAGAAAATTTACTTAAGTAGGTATACTGTATATTATTAAACCAATAGAACGTGGTGGAACCCAATAGTGGCGGAACATGTTTATTTGTGTTCAACCAAACCTAAACCTAAGATTTTGGCCGCACAAATGGCTGGTCACGTTATTCAATCATCAAAAACTATATCACTTATTTTTAAAAGTGCTCTTTTATAAAATAGACTAATAAGATTTTTAGACGGCCAAAATAATATTTTCTCCAAATTAGCTTCGGGTGAATATTCGTGTAACACAACGGTACATAATATCTTCTGGTATATTACTTTTTTAAAGCAAATTAAAACTTCAGAATGAAATATGATTGCAAAGTTCTAAGCTGATAAAATCGTTAAATCGGCTAATTGGTTACTTATAACATTATGTTGAAATAGATTATGTTACTCGTAACAACATTTTTGTTAAATAATCACTTCCGATGGCATTAAATTTAGATACCTAATTAAATTACCACTACATTAAAAAAAGATTATTGCGATTGCCAATATTTATAGTTGGTACAGCGTTATAGCAAAATCATATACAATAGTGTTGTGCGAATATTTCAATTATATAACATTAAAGTAATGTTAACTAAGTTAAATAAGGGTTCACAGCATGGATATAAAGTAGGTCCGTAGTTCACAGGGTCAGTGGTTGCCCGTAGAAAAATTTGCTAAGCGAGGATTAAATAGGGCGGTGTTTGTATGAACTCTTCAGGCTGCGCCAGCGCAGGCGACAGCTGACGGCTGACGGCTTTCGAGAGCCGATTTTTAGCAATTAAATACCCTTTGTGTCTTGTAGAAAGATCCTTATCGATTTATTTAAACTGTTTGCATTATTAGCAAATGGTTTCATAACTTGATTCTATGACCAGTTTTAATTTTGTAAGATATTTTAGGAACATTTTCTATCGAATTATCGTTGTTGCTATGCTGCACAGTATACCTACATACTTTAGTAAAAGTGATTTTCACTTTTCACAGGACAAAGTATTTAGGAACTATAACCACAACGCTTTTATAAGCTCTAAATGAATTGTAGGTAGGTATTTCAAAACTGTCGATTTTCTCATTGGTTTTTAAAAGAGTTATGGTGTGATAATTTTTCAAAGAATTATAGGTCCTATTTCGAGAAAGAGAAGAGAAAAGCTGTGCAAAAAATATTTTGCCAAACAATCTAATGTCCGGCAATTACGTACCACAAAACTCTGTATCGTGTTACGGGGTAATGGAAAAAGCGGGTTATAATCATAGCCGGCATACAATATTTACGCATACTTTATCGACAATCAATAATTAATATCTGGAGGCTGGACGGCTCAGACGCTCCCGAATTTCGCCAAGAATGATGAGGAGATCGCGTTCGAGTAATCGAACCGACAAAAAATAAAAATGAAACAAATACGAAATACTCCATTACTGGCACGTGGGCAGCTATGGAGTCGAATCACAGAGTAAGGAATATTACTCACAGTTTACAGAGGTTCGACGAAGCCGTGTAAACAGAGCAATCGTGCAGTAAGTGCAGGACGTACGAGCAACCCGATCTGGCCCTACGTAGTTAAGGCCCTACGTTGAAGACTCATCGTAGTCATCATTTACCACGAGATCAAAGCCATTGGACTACTGTATCTCTCTTTACACTGTGGTTGAATTGCAATATTTTTTGGGTGGCCAACTTCGGACCGATTGACAGGCATTCTGCCAGGTGGTCCGGCGACGACTCGGAGGAAAAACTTGCACCGTGTAATATTTTTGTGAAAAAGTTAAACGATGGCTTTTCTCGTGAATACGAAACATGAAAAATCGTGGAAAAGATAATTGGTTCTAAAGATTTGTAATAATTCGAAACTTCTAAATTGTATAATAAATAAATCTAAGCTCATCATTTTGTATACTGTTTCTAGAATAATCGAACCATCTGAGTCAAAGTCATCAAGGCATTATTAAAATAATAGATAATATTATGCATATTTTATTTCCAGATTATAAATTTAGTGTTTTCACATCTGTCTCAAAATTATATTGCATAATGTGTTTTTATTTAATAAAATGTTAATGTTATACTTTATAGTGTATAAAATCTTATACAAAATGAATGAATTAATTAACAATGTCTTACAAACACGTGCTTCTCAACTTCTATAGAAATAATAATTTAATGTTCTAATCCACATCGATACAGTTTTTCCGTTTTATTGCGTTTAGGTAATAGGTAGGTATCTCATATTTATTCATAGGAAGAATTTAAGTTTATTATTTTTGTTTTTTAAGTTGAACATCAAAATTTTATGTGCTTTACAAATCGACCTTGAAAAATGTTTTGTTCAATATATTTTCTTCGTAAAGCAGGTTTAACGACCTGAATATAAATATTTATTAATTGTATATTGTAAGAAAGTAGTTGTTGTTATTCCAGCCAGTGTAGTAGGTACTAGTTTAGCTTGAAATAGTAGCCACAGAATTAAAGATTGCTGTGATTAAAACCCTTACTAATAAAAAAACGCATACTGTCTTATCCGTGGATCTCTATTATACCTTTATAGCTTATTATACCTTATCCATTTACATGTCTGGGTGCGGCACATTCCTTTATATTATAAGTATTACAAATACTATGCAAAATTATATATTGACATATCAAAAAAGTTATATTAAGTAGCTGCAAGCAAAAATATATAGAACAGTCACATAATGTCGGTATAGTACAGTACTAAAAGCCTTTAATATAAGCGAAGGTAAAATAAAGCTAATGCCGACTCCACGCCACCCTTGTGCGTATGCGCACATTACGTATGCAGGGCGCGGCTGGCCGCGGGCCACGTCAGCTATTTGCTCGTGACCAGAGGGCTAAGCCATTCAAGGCTAAGACGCGGGGGCCAGTTTTTGGCCGATTTTGGCCGACTTGATCCACGACACCCCGCGCCCGCGACGTGCCAACACACCTCACACGTTCGTCTCCCGAGCTCGATATGACAAAACCCATCAGACCAGTGTAAGATACCACGCTTGCCATCTTTAAAAATATATGACCGTTTTTGCACTTATTCGGAGATTGCACGTGAGCATTTGACATGAATCGCATCTGTAAACAGCCATCTCATACTTATACCAGATTTCCTTCATGAATTCAACTACGCAGAATCAATTGTGTTTTTTTATTGAATGGTAGAACACCAATCTTGGTTATTATTTATTTATTCAAAGTTTCATGAAATTTTCACTTCTCAAATTAATCGGCGTGAATTGAAGTTTTATAAATAAGCGATATTCGTTGGTTTTTAAAATCCCGTAGGAATTTCAATGTGTAAACTATCGTGAGTGATTTCCATTATAAGTGGTCCAGTTTTATAATATAATAATTATGTATTGGTAAGCATTATTTCCAATAAAAGTAGTGTCTCAACCGCGATGCGCAGCGAACTAAGTCCCTATGAAAAAGGACCCCGGATGGGTTCGAATCTAGTCAAGCCTACGTCGACTAAATACGTGAGTGCAGCCGAAACAAACTATTTACTTATAACTGTAGGAATTCTTTGATTTTCCAGAATGTTGCTCTATGGCAGCGTGAAACCAACAAACCAACAAACAAACACACTTTCGCATTTCTAATATAAATAATGAGGTACCTAGTGATAAATGATGTGTTAACTTTTTTCACGAACAGTAACAATTTGACTGGTTCATCATCATCGACTCACTACTGAACACGAATCTCCTTTTAAATGTATATCAGGCCTTAAATATGGTATATGTTAGGTAGATACACAGAGCTTGGTTGTGGTGATGGTTAGCGCCACATCTTCGCCACTTCATATTATGTTAAAAGACCAAAAAGAGATAATTCAAAATTCCATATAGTTATGCCTCTGTGGTTGTGTGTTATGTAATTCCAACACCGCTTATCAATTCCACCTTGTACGTAAATCAGGAGTAACTAATCTCACATGCCCTATCCATTAGAATGTAAACAGTAAACATAATTCCACATCCCCTTATGATAATCTCTCAGTATTTGCGCGGGCCTTGAGTAAACTTGTCCATTATTAATTGCACTCCTCAGGTGTGAAGATTATCCTTATTAGGGTACCGCAAGGTAGGAATAAGACATGCATCTCTCATTCGGAAGCATATCGGGAGGGTACCTCGTTTGACTAAGTACCTACCTATTTTAGTAGAGAGTAAGCCGATTGAGGAAATCCCAAATTAGGGATACCTTGTAGTTATTCCATCTCTTACGCTATTGTTACATGTTCCGTTTGATATATTTGAGATAAGGTAAAGGTCACCTGCATGGCAAGTGATGATGCAGCCTAAAGAGGAGCGCAATAACATAGAAGATGCCTATATACTCTTGATTTGTTGAGATATTAAAAGTGGAAGGGAAAAAGGAAATCTGAAGGCCATTCCTTGCCCTAACGGATTTGAGCTAGCTAGGCTACTTATGAACAGACTTTGACGATGCCTTGCTGTTCGATAGTAGAAGGTGAGGGAGGAACTAGATCAATAATTCCAGGGTTCCAAAGGATACCCTCTGAAAGAAGTATTTAAGTACCTATATTCTATGTTTACCTGAAGCTTGAAGCATCAATCAAGTCGTACTTTCCTCTCAGACTATTTCTTTCCTATACCAAAAACGAATATGAATTCTAATCATATTAGAAGTACCTATTTACATATTTTACCTGTCTATGGATCCTGTACCATTATAATATCTGGAAAATACAGAAAAGTGATCAGATGTAACAGATAATATTACAAAGTAGGTACCTATAGTTTGGGTACTATTATCGCCGAGATAATGCCATACCAATTTACACGACTCTTGCTTAACCAATTTATATTGACCGTAGTTATTGTATGTGATTAATTAATCAGAGTTACCAAACCTGAATGTACACACCATTACAGACCACATTTTCCTCAAGTCAAGACAAGGGATATTATTATCGAATTAACAACCGATGTCACAGTTATGTTGCAACCTTAATCGGTATTATTTCATACGTCTTCCTATTCCCTTACTTCCGTCCTAATTCAATCTTTGGGTTTATTAATATAATCTGTAGCTATAATATTTTTTTCTACTAGGTATACGGTCGTGGCTAGTTACCACCCCAAAGCCAAGCTTTAGTGTTCCAATCTATCGTTTCGTATCATGCCGCTGTAGAAACCGAGAAGAGGTAAGTAGGTAGCTACTTATGTTTGTGATTAATAAAATTGTCATACTCCCCCCAAATTAGCCCGCTTTCATCTTAGATTGCATCATCACTTACCACCAGGTGAGAGAGTAGTTAAAGGCTAAAAAATATCTAAATTCAGAGGTCTGCTTCCAATATAATATAATATTCTATAACTAGGGTATTGTGCTTATCTAACATAATAGTAGCTCATTGTGACAGCAAATAAGCAATTATTTTATCAAAAATCAAAATTCAAAACTCTAGACCGTTTGATATGGATTGACGCCATCGATCGCCTAAATATGTAACACTGATTAAATATTCATCAAAAATATATTTATGGCAGACAAAGATCGCCTTTCTCCTGCACGTCGTGCAATCTAGCGATTACGTGCCTTTTTTGCCCCCCTCATTATGCAGATTCCGGCGAAAAAGGAATACATTTAATAACATGCGTTCGTGTGCATGCGTTATCGAACGCACTTGCTTCTGATAATCTGCGCGCGAGTCGACCGCAATTACCGCGGGACGGGGGGTGCGGGGACGCCTGAAGCACAGAGTAGACCGTGATATTGCATACAGAGGTTCGACGAAGACATCTAGACAGAGCAATCGTGCAGTAAGTGCGGGACGAAGGAACGACCCGAACTGGCCTAGGTAGTTAGGGCCCTATGTTGAAGGGTCGTCGTCATTTACCACAAGATCAAAGCCGTTGGACTACTGTATCTCTCCTTATACTGTGCCTGAAGTGTGCCAACTAGTGTAGTTCATACCGAAAGATAAAACTGAACTAAGTAGTTCACACATTTACAGAATGCAATTCGAAAGAATTTTAGTGAGGCGAAAAAAGAACAGCTTTTTGGCTGTCAATCAGACAAAATGCTACATCGATTAGGCACCCTAAAATTAATTGGGGTGTTGTAAAACAAATATGTTCTTATTTATTTTCCTTAAAATCAACGACATGGTTCTTGTGAGACCAATTTTCAGGTCATCTATCATTCAGCAACGTTGTTATCCAAATAACTCACCGCTCATCGTATCCAATAGACGACTATTAAGAAAATCTGGTATCAGTATATTCTTTGCGCTACTATGCAGAGATTGGGCAAACTTAACTCTAAAGATAACTTGTACCAAACAACCCATTGCCAGCTCACTACTAAACACTGGTATCCTTTCAGAAGGGTTTGGCTTATAGTGTACCACGCTGGCCAAGTGCGAATTTGCAGACTTCACACACCATTGAGAACATTATGGAGAACTCTCACGCATGCATTCATTCATTTCCTCATATTTAATTACTTAATCGATTGCGTTCAAATCTTCTAAACAACTATTAGATACGTTTGATTCGTTTTTTACTGAACTATAGGACTGTGAGTGATTCTTTTCAATGAGCTGATTTGCGCACCTCTACTGAACAAGGTGCGGGCGTGGCTGCAACGAAAGCCAATTCAATTTTTAATTTACCTTCGCAATCTCTAATAGTTTTGCAACTTTGCCCACTTTAATACTTATTACTTAATCCGGTCTATTAAGTTCCGTTGTAATAGCAAAACTTATTTGTTATTCTGTTGAGAAAAATATAACACAGTAGCTAATTGGAACGGCACACTTTCTGCCGATATGACATTGCTTAACAATTGTTTGTTCACGACAATGTTTATTTATAATATTTTGTGTACAGTATAGTTTGTTGTGTTTTTTTTTTCAATGCAACAGTCTGCCCTATGTGACTTACGCTTATTACGTTGGTAACTGGGCGCAACCAAATATTATGGGTCTATTAACATACTATAACAAAGCTTTAGTAAACATTTGCAAGACTTACTTAGTTTCAAATTGTTTTACAATTTTTTTATGTTTTCCTATCATGAGGACATCATACCTACAATGCACTTTGCGCGCCTGTGTGCGATAGTACCTACCTAGTGAATTTCACTCAAATTATGTATAACCTAAAATTTATTTCACACAAACTTCAAAATCGGTTAAACCGATGGGCCATGAAAGACACAGACAGACACAAAGTGTGATTGGCTGTGTCTTTTTTATAATATGTATTAGTATAGAAATTTTACATTTGAAAATCTGGTGAACTGATCACAGGAACAGTAATACCTAGTGCTTGGAGGCCTTTTTTATGAGAAGGCGTATTGGTATTTGGGATCATTATAAATTAATGAGGATATCATGACCGCCTACAGCGAAGCAGATCCTCTCACGTCAACATACTAAGAATGAACAATCGCATTCCTTTTGCACGCACCCTTAAGTTTTCAGAGACGAAAATATGTTTAAATGTTTTTTGGTGAATCAAGGAATAACAACTAATAGCTACATAATGCAGAATTGCTAAGTCCGACTTTGCAACTGTGCATTATGGAGTCTACATATTGTGAGGATATCATTCGATTTCAGAGTGAAACATACGTTAAGTGTTAAGTGTTTGAATCTTTACTTGAAAGGGTCCAGGTTAAGAAATTAGCTGTAGTATCGACTAATTCTGACACATTAGTCGATACTAGAGCTAATTTCTTAAACTGGACCCTTTCAAGTAAAGATTTTTATATAAACCTGTGAGGATGATACTGCCATTGTCGCAATTGAAAATGCCATAAGCCTACGTTGTCGTATTAGTTTAAAAAATGCGAAAAACCAAATTAAATTTGAATTTCGCGGGCAGGCCCATCGCTTCCACATTAAGACATCGGCCTCCTAATCAGCAGGTTCTTCCTAGCTACCTACATCTCTAACTTTTCGGTGTTATGTGCGTTAATATGAGCCATTAAAATATATCACTTGTGAAGGAAAATGTCGTGAGGAATCCTGAATACCAATCTGCACTAGGCCAGCATCCGATAGGACCTAAACTCTTCTCATTCTGAGAGAAGACCTGTGCTCAGTAGTGAGCCGGCGATGAGTTGATCATGATGATTACATTATTTTTTATTTTGATGGAAAAAATAATACGATTCCAAATACGGCCCCGTTTAGCCGTGGGCTACCTAAATTCCGTGCACTGCACCGGGCTTTTTGTACGACTCCTTATCTTCCGTCATTATGTAAAAAACTTAATACTCATTTATAACTTACATTAACTCCGCCAGTAGTTACAGGGTCCAAGTTTATTCCAAAAATTGACAATGCTTAGGCACTTGTCCTACCGCCGACGATTAGCGAAAAACGAATGAGCTAAAAACTAGAAACGAATTGACGAACGACGAGAAGCGAGTTAGTAGTTTAATAAAATCGCTGGGCCGTGAGCGAGTATGCTAGTCCAACGGGTTTATTGGTAGCTTGATAGGCGGTCGAGACACGTTTGCCTAATTCCTGCGGGTGTTATGAACGCTAAGAGAACGTCGTTGAGCGAGTTTTTCTTTGATAGGTCATATCGCTACGACAAACTATTCGTGAGAGTCCTCGCTTATACTGTGTACAGTCAGCGATCAACTATTAATATATTATTTACATATCCCTTTTATTAACACTTGACACGGAATCATTTATTGATTATACGTTTCTGGAGCGTGAAAATAGTCTATGACTAATCGCTTCTCCGCGCGGTGGGACAAGTAACTTAAGTAGAATTCGCTTGAAATATTATCAGAAAACTGATCGCGGCCGCTCTTAATTTTCCGCCTTTACTAACGCCCAATTCCACAAAGATGGTCCATGAATAATCGCTTCTCCGCGCGGTGGGACAAGTGGCTTAAGCAGAACTCGCTCGACATATTATCAGAAAACGGATCGTGGCCGCTCTTAATTTTCCGCCGTCATTAACGCGCAATTCCGCAAAGATGTGCGCTCTGATGTTCGTGAGAAATTTACTTTGTAACAGGATCAGGGTAGTGCAAAAAAGCGCCGCGCGTGTCGTCGGCAGCCTGACTACTTGTCCGTAAATTATGGTTAGTTTTTGGGCACGCTCGCGCAATGCAGCCTCGCGGCTTTCCACCTCCCCCCCGGACCCCGCGCCCCCGCCCTGCGCCTGCGCCGACCCGGTCACAGACCTCGCATCACCGTCAATCTCAACTACTTATCCGTCCGCGCCGATCCCTTAAATTAATCATTTTCCCAAAAAACCAGGCGGCAATAAAGATCCTATCTTTCCCCCGGGAGCGCGGCGACGCTTTCGAAAGTTTAGAATTGACAAACCGACATCGCAACCTCACATTTATCGAAGCATATACATATTTTGAATACGAACCGTTCATTGTCCCGCCAAAATTAATCTCGAGGGTTTAGCTGCGTCACAAAGGCGACGTGCCGGCGCGTACGGTGGCTATTACGAGCACCACTTTATAATTACCTTTTTAAATAGTTTTTTCAGTCACTCAACATATTAAAACGTCAATGTAAATAACTTGTTAGCCGCAATCTCATTTCTGGCCGATTGGATATTACAATAGTGTACGTGATTTGAGAAAGGTAACGGTGCGGCGCTTTATCCGCGAGATGGAGCCTATTAGCGGGCGCGGGCTGCCTGCTACCACTGCCGACTCCCGACCGACCGACCGACACACTTACGTAGGTATATCGAAATCGATTTGTTAATCAAAATGTAGATTAATCTTCCCGACTCTATTACACAGCAATTCAAATATTCATGCTCACTTTGAACAGATGATCGGGCGGCCGCGCAAAAAACGGCATATTACAATATCTTTAACTCAATCGACGCCGGGGCAACAAGAGCAAGAGTAGCTTATTGCTGTTCGTGGGGCAAAAAATATGATACTTCACTTGAAAACCATGAAAAAATGATCCGCGTCAAATATAGATCGATTATATTATCACAATGGGAGCCGGCGCGCGTGGCTGGTAATTAGATCTGACTGGCGCATTGTGCCCGAATCCAAGGCAAATTGAACCACGCAATATCTCACCTGACACAGCCCCAGTACGTGTGTAATTGCACGGATTTATCCACTATACGCTCGGGCTTTTTGTGCCACTAGGGTTACCGAGCATCACGCCTATACAGTGTGGAAATCGCGTCTAGAGAACTATGACCGTCAGTGGACGTCCATCGGTTGACTCGTCGGCGACGTAAGAGGGATGGCAAAACCAGCACTAAAATTTTTGACGCGAATCTTAATAAAAACCGCCCCGTTAATTTATGCAGCAACGATGTGCGACACTCTGTTAATTTTTTACAGTGCAACGACTTGCATAATGATGTCAAAAACAATATATCATTGAGTGTATAAATTCGAAATATACCTATATTATAGCACATTGGAAACAAAATTGGCACTATTCATAAATTGGTACTTAGTTAAAGTTAGAAGTGCTTTACCGGGATCGAAACCTCGACCTTCCGATATAACGGCTTCCACTTGTGTCCAAATTCGATAAAATATCGACTAATGAAACTAGTCGTGCCATACCATGTTCTACCTACAGGTATACCTATTATAACAGGTTGATCAATATTAAGTCGATTTATCATCCTCCATATCCAATCCATACTAATATTATAAATGCGAAAGTGTGTCTGTCTGTCTGTCTATCTGTCTGTGGCCGTGGCCGTGGCCGTGAAAAGGTAGCAACCTTTTCACGGCCCAACAGTTTAACCAATTCTGACAAAAGGTACACGGTTAGCTTATATCCCGGGGACGGGGACATAGGCTAATTTTTATCCCGGAAAATCAAAGAGTTCCCACTGGGTTCCCAAACACCCATCCGCTTAACCGATTTATATGAAATTTAGTACCTACCGAGGTAGCTTGCGTCCCTGTAATTGACATAGGCAACTTTTTATCCCGGACAATCAAACAGTTCCCACGGGATCTATAAAAATCTAAATCCACGCGGACGAAGTCGCGCGCATCCTCTAGTAATCCATAAGATAGCGCGACTGCTAGCCCTGCTGCTTGGCACGCGTCCACTTTCTATGTACCTACCGACGAGATGTAATTTGTCGACGGTTTTTTGTCGAAACGATCCGAGTCATCGTCACCTCTGTAACGGTGCTCGATAAGTAACGTACAGATTGTGTTTTCGTATTTACACTAAGATTTCG
The DNA here is from genome assembly GCF_905333055.1 of Maniola jurtina. Lineage (NCBI taxonomy): Eukaryota > Metazoa > Arthropoda > Insecta > Lepidoptera > Nymphalidae > Maniola > Maniola jurtina. The sequence goes on from NC_060030.1 coordinate 12,024,780, forward strand.
AGGCTCTAATTTGCAATGGTGTAACATTTAGCGCCTCTTGTCCTATGGAAAGATTGGATCGTCTTTCAGCACAATTATCTACCTACCTATTTCAAAATTTCAAATTATTTATTGCCCTGGAGATTGGAGTCTTAGTGTTAAAAAAATTACCGCCTAATTCACCGCCTAATTAATAGCCTCATCTGTGACAGAAGTTCGCTACTCATGAGTCATGTGCTTGTAGTAGTGTACCTATCGTAGTGCGCTTGTATGAAGCTTTGCCTCTGTTCGCTACTCTTGTGACAGAAGAGCTGGCTCATTTTTGCGAAAAGGCCTGGCTGTCCAGCGCGGCGCGGAAATGCAGGCAGTATTCTTTGCACCACTCCACGCACGCATGATTCGTACAGTAATTAGATAAGGTTAGCTTTAAGTTTTATTCTCAAATTTTTATTTATTTATTTCATAATATCTCGATTTGGTTTATCGTTTTTAAAACAAATCTCGGTGTGTGCCTAAAAATTTAATTGTTTTGTAGTTGTTGTGATTTTGTGTAATTTAGTACAGACCATATTACCTATCAATTTTGTCGCCTCTGAACTGTTTCTATTTAGATTTTTTTAAACTTGTGTAAAAGTTAAAAAAAAAAAAACAAAATTGCTAAGTTATTAATTTATGACGAAAACAAATTTTACTGAACTGTGGATAAAAAAGTTTTTATAGCTTGTTCAAAGGGCTAATAAAGGACTTGTGATTATCATATTGTGATAATCGGTTTTAATTGGCTGAATTTATGATATCCTTACTGCAACTGTGTATTGTAGCCAATAGTGAGAGGGTGTCAGCCAATCAGAGGTGATTGCGATCGCCAAACTGTACATACTGTCAAACTTGATTGCTAAACCTACGTCAGGTACAGACTACAGTCATCTTTCCTGTTATCTTTTAGCTAGCTTCGCTAGTATCGCCCACCTATCGCCAACGATCAACCAATTGCCAGCCCACTACAGAGCACCCGTATCCTTTCAGATTGAGAAGGGTTTAGAGTTTAGAGTTTAGACCATAGTCTGCCACGCTGCGCTGAACCAGTGCTGAATAGCACACACCTTTGAAAAAATTGTGCAGAACTCTTAGGCGTGCAGGTTTCCTTACGAGGTTTTCTTTTATCCTTCAAGCAAATAATATTTAATTGCTTTTAATACACATAACTCCAAAAAGTTAGAGGTGTATGCCCAGAGTCGAACTCCCGACCGAATACAAGGCAGACATCTTAACCACGGCGCTCACATCACCGCTTTATCAGCAATAGGTAATATTGAACCGTTATTAAACCCTTATCACTGGAACAATAATCCACGATAATGGATTAGCACAAGCGAATTATAATTTCAAAACACTCTTATCGCTTTAATCGGGGAGAGTCGAATCGAGTTATGTGGTTACGTTTCTATTTTTTTTTATTATAAGTCTGTAAGTAATTTTTATACGTAATGTTGGTATTGTTCGATTTTAATTTAGTTTCTTTTGGTAATATTTAGGGCGTTTTGCAAACAGTGTTTTAATAATTTATGTAAACAAGTTGAAATCTTTTGTGAAAAAGGTTGTAAGTACCTACTCAATTAAATCGATTAGGTACGTGCTTATAAATGGATATCATGATATAATATTATAGGTAAGTTATTTTAATAACGCTTTTTAGGGGTCTGTGCCCAAAGACCTTTAGGTACTAAGCCTCCGCTGCCTCTGTCCGTCTATCTGTCAGCGGTCTTTATCTCATGAAGTGTAATAGATAGAGAGTATTTACAAATTTTCACAGAATGTGTGTGTATTTCTATTGCCGTTTGTAACAACAAATAATAAAAAAATCAAAACTGGCGCCATGCAATTAAAAAAATGATATTTTTTATAGGTGGTAACTAGCCACTATTGAAGTTTAAACTAGACTAGATTAGAGCTAATTTAGAAATTATGATAAGATTAATTCCTAAATTACCCCTGCCGGAAATCCAACCCTGCACTTCACACTAGGTAGGTAGGTAGTTAGGTACTAAAAAATTTTCAAAAGAAAAATAAAACCGACTTCAAAAACCAAAAACACTAAAAAGTAGAAAATAATTTTTGTTTAGCTACACATGTAATGTACCTAGGTATGAAGTCGAGCGAGCATATTAAAACAAAATTAGAAATCCAAGAGTGAAGCTCGCCCGACTTCATACCTAGGTACATTACATGTGTAGCTAAACAAAAATTATTTTCTACTTTTTAGTGTTTTTGGTTTTTGAAGTCGGTTTTATTTTTCTTTTGAAAATTTTTTATTTCACAATTTTTAGTGGCCCCACTGTACTATAATATGCTATGCCCAGTTAAAACCCTACTGTTTACTAAGCTATTACAGTGATCGCGAGCAATTTGCTCTTATCCATTCAGGAGTTCTGTTCTCCATCTCCGAAGATATTCATCGGATCTTCACCAAATTTATATGGCACCACCACCACCTGCACAGTATACCCTTTCAAACAAAAAAAATTTTTTCCAAATCGGTCCAGGGGTCTTTGAGTAATCGGGGAACATACATAAAAAATATAAAAAAAAAATAAAAAAAAAAAAAAAAAAAAGATCCCGACGAATTGAGAACCTCCTCCTTTTTTGGAAGTCGGTTAAAAATCCATTGCGCCAGGGAGGTCGTCAAACTTTGTACTACGAGTACATAGGTACTTTTCATTACATCCGTCAAGTTTCATTAATCCATTTCTAAATCCTATCATTTAATCTATCAGACATAGTCGTTTTCTAATCATACAGGTATCTACTAGGTAATCGAAAGCGTTTCTTTGATAATGATCTGTAGGCTTAGTAAGAGGTTGCATATCTCGAAACGTTGACTAATATCGAAACATTTCAAAGTAAAATGGATCTAAACTCACATGTTTAAGATTTGGGTTTGAGTACATACACCCACACAAAGGAATTAACTTTAGCTTTAGGTCCACTTTAATCCGACGTAATAGTAGGTACCTATATCGACACTCGAAATTTATTAACGTCGTCGTGTAAACTCATACTAAGGATCCTGAACCGTGCAGAATACGCGTCGTAGTAATTATTTTGCAACTAATTTTTTATTTCTAGACTTCGATTCAAAATATAATGATATAGGTAAGTATTTAAACCACTAGAAAGTCTAAATCTAAACAGTGGCAGGTATATGCTGTAGATACACAGCCTCGCTTTAAACAAAAACGCAGCGATGAAATGATGCTATTTGACACTTAGAGCAACCTAATATTCGTTGTTCTCACAGTAATCAAGAATTTTGTATATGCAGAGATTAAGCTAATGCATTCGGCTCAACGATAGATGGTAGGACTTCTAATCGCAACTAAATTCTAGTGTTGGCATCTTTTTCTTCTCTTCTTCATCTTTCTAGTAAAAAAAGGACAGGCAAACTTAATTTAATTTGGAACTGTCAAACCTCGTGGCTTTAGATGCCAGTCTTGAGCATAGTGAGAGTAGTAGAGTAGCAACTATTTGAAGCCTTTTAAAATTCATTTTCCGTCCTTTTTTACCAATATTAAAAAGAAAAAGATGCAGATACTCTAAATTTAGTTTAGCGAAAGACAACAGAATCGCCGTCATTGCGTAGCATAACTAAATATAACATAATAAATCCACTCAGATAAGCAATAGGTAAACCTGCTAAGTTGTATTTCAACGGCGAATTCAACGACGCGTGACATACAAAGCGTTTAGAGAATAGAAGTAGGTACTCGTAAGCTACATTCAGTTTTTTAGCGCTTTTACAATAATATAAATTAGGCATAAGATTAGCTGTGATAGCCTAGTGGTTAAGACATTCGCCTCCAAATCGGAGGTCGGGGGTTCGATCCCCGACACGCACCTGTTACTTTTCGAACTTATGTGACAACACTTACTAGTGTTGGAAGGGAGAATTGCAGGCAAAAGTAAAATTAGATTACAACTTTAATACTAATTTCATCTACACTCGCCGCTGGATCGCCTTGGTTACGCTGCTGTGTGAAATGAATTCTGTACACAAGTTAGCCGCATCTGTAGAAAATAACCTCGTACGCAGACTAAAGGAAAATTATAGAATGAGGAATCTGATCGTCAGTGTGTGAAAATGTCGCACAATAAACAAATCCTGACTCATTTATTGACGGATTATCAACAACAAGCCCAAACGCTAGAAAGCTGAAATTCAGTTTTATAACTCATTTCGTCTACGAGATTTCGAGGTCAAGAGACTTGTGGCATGATCCAGGGACGGACAGACAGACAGACAGTACTTAGGGCTCCGTTTTTACCCTTCGGGTACAGAACTTTGACAACAATACCTCGCGAGTCACGACATGTACCTACTTAGGTACAATGCAATAGAATATGATACGTAGAGAACTGGTTTCACTAATCAGTCAAATTCAAAAAAGGAGGTTCGTATAATTTGAAATGCCAGCTTTTCAATGGCTTTTAATGAGATTTTTTGGATTTCAAAATATTCGAAAGAATCTCTTGGATGCATTCCAATAAGGTTTTAATTATTATTATACTAATATTGTTTCCATTGCCTGTAAATAGTGTACCTCGATAATTCATTTATTTAGGTACTTATACTTTATATAATTTATTTATTTAGACTAGCATTGCAATAAGCCTCAATAGCTCAACGGTTATAGGAGTGGACTGAATTCCGAAAAGTCGGCGGTTCAAACCCCAGCCGTTGCACTATTGTCGTATCCACTCCTAGCACAAGCTTAACGCTTAGTTGGAGGGGAAAGGGGAATGTTAGTCATGATTAAAATGGCTAATAGTCTTTTTTTTTTAAATCAGGATGATTATGTTTATCACTAGTCTGTGGCCTCATAATATTATTGCCAGCAAAACCGATCACAGTTTTTCTCTTCCCCGCTTGATATTGTAGTTCTTGCTACTCACGCTTCCCGGTATTATTAATTGTTTTTATGATACAAATTTGGAACGTTACACAATTATTTTTGGGTTTTGTGCTAAACTAACAGCACGTCTACGGCACGGGTCGCTTGCATTCTTTAATTTTGCAGTTGTCATTTTTTCGCAGTAATATGAACATGCTAAAGAATGTTATTACTTTATTACAAAAAAAAAACAGTCAATTGCGAGTCGGACTAGCATACGAAGGATTCCGCATCATCGTATAAAAATACCAGTATTAATTTATTTTTTGATTTAACCACAAATTTACGGTTTTTGGATTTTTCTTTTTACTTGTGCTATAAGACATTGCTACCTGCCTTTCATGATTTCTAGGTCAACGGGAAGTACCTACCCTATAGGTTTTAATTCCCTTGACGGACAGACATTGAAGTGATCCTATAAGGGATCTTTTTTCTTTTGGGGTACGGAACTCTAACAAATATATTGAAGTTTTGTCGTTGATGGTGTACTTTGTAAGTAGATAGTATTTTGAGATTTAATAAAAATATGTAATTTATTATGACGTACCTACTAAAATAGTAATATGACTTGTTCTGCTGTACACAATCACTAAACTAAAATAACAGGTCTAAATGTATAGACATGTAGGTACAGTTGGCCTCAGAATTCGAGTAGCAATTTCGCAAAACTATTGCATCAAAAACACTTATAACCTTTTTCTATTAACACGCCACATACCTAACGCATGTGTAGAGTGTAGACCCATGCGAATGTAATCATTTAAGTGCTAAACTACTTACGGCCTTTGACTGTACTTCTCTCTTTTACAATGCTCGTGCAGAAAGGAATATAGCGTTTCAGATCTGTCAATTTATTTAAAGATTGTGCATAATACCAGATACCAACAGAATTAGCCACAATGTAGGTATAGGGAATCAGTCTGGTATCTACCTTTATTAATTACTTTTCTATACATTCAAAACCGGATAGCTAATCATGCTCTATTAGTCAAAACCACAATATCGCATTTGATAGCTTTAGCTGCATTTTTTTGGCTAATAATGTCACTATTCCCATTAGTTTAGCCATTTTCTAAATTAATTTATTATCTATTGATTCTTATGAGTTTAGGGTTACCATCCGTCCGGGGTTTCCCGGATTTGTCCTAGTTTAGAGGTCGTCCGGGAAGCGTCTACGCGGGGTTTTTCAAACTGGTCGGATTTTTCGAAATTTATTTTAATAAGGAAATTGTAATACCTACATTTATTTATTTTTCCCATTTTATCCTATTTTTAAACAACAAATAATAAAATAACAAAAACAACAGAAAAAATAACAGAAATACAGAAAAAATAACAGAAACAACAGAAAAAATAACAGAAACACAGAAAAAATAATAGAAACAACAGAAAAAATAACAGAAACACAGAAAAAATAACAGAAACATAGAAAAAATAACAGAAACACAGAAAAAATAACAGAAACAACAAAAAATAAAATAACATCAACAACAAAATCAATAAATAACAGAAACAAAAGAGAAATAAAATAACATAAACGACAAAAAACTGAAGTAACGGAAAAAAAAAAACATTGAATAAAAATATGATAAAATGGATCCCACTGGCAGCAGGGTGGGTTGGACCCTAGCCGCCAGTGGTTAGGGCTCCAGAGTGAGGAACCTCCTCACAATGCGTGCCGTCTCAAGAACCACTGCCTTCTGTATCTTACTTACCCTTGATCCAACAGTTAAGCGACAGTTTCTTAAGATGTTGGTCGAAACTGTTCGCAATAAGACCATGGACTGATACAACTATCGGTACAATAATCGCTGAGTCAACACTCCACATGGCGGTAATCTCGTGGGCCAGGTCCAAGTATTTCGATACTTTTTCCTTTTCTGCTTTCACTAAATTATCATCATGTGGAATAGTGACATCAACAATCATTGCTCGACGCACTGATTGGTCAACTAGCACTATATCAGGTCTATTGGCTACAATATACCTGTCAGTGATAACCGACCGATCCCAGTAAAGCAGGGCACTGCTATTTTCAAGAACTGACATTGGGTCGTACCTATAGTACGGCACCTCAGTATCTACAAGGCCATATTGAAGAGCAAGTTGTTGATGGATTATCTTGGCTACTTGATTATGTCTGTGCAAGTATTCGCCGTTAGCAAGATAAGAACAACCGGAAACAATATGTCTGAGGGATTCCCCAGGAAGATGGCACGCACGACAAATGTCAAGCGTTCCATCTTTCATTATATGTTTCCGGTAATTATTAGTCTTAATAACTTCTTCCATAATTGCGCAGATAAAACCTTCGGTTTCCCCAAAGAGGTCCCCAAACTGTAGCCAGGATACAGAGGCTATGGAATCTACATCCGGCCTAGTTAAGGCCTTGTAGAATCTTCCATGCAACTCCTTACTCCTCCATACAGCTATGCGATCCGAAGTGCTAAGCACTATGGGCTTACGCCAGTTATTTTTGCCTAAGGAAAGCGGAGTAAGACCTTTATCAACTGCAACTACATCCCTATGTATTCCCACATTTACTTTGAGAAAATAATCTCTGAGATTGCATACCTCACGATTATGAAGGTTCTTGGCATTTAAAAAACCACGCCCTCCACACTTGCGTGGGATATACAATCTCATAACAGATGAACGTGGATGATGCATACGATATGTAGTCAACAATTTTCGGATTCTTCGATCCAAGGCATCCAGTTCAGTTTGAGTCCATTTTAGAATGCCAAAAGTGTATATAAGTAAAGGCATAACCCAGCCATTAAAGGCACGTACTTTGTTGCCACCAGATAAAAGACTATTGAGAACTTTTTTTAGGCGGCCAAAGAAACGCTCCTCCACTGCCTGTTTCATAGTCCTCACTTCAATACCAAGCGCTTCTGACATTCCAAGATATTTATATGTTTCACCTTCACAGAGAGATCTAAGAATCAAAGTTTCTGAAAGAACTAAATTCTCAGAGTTCACAACCCTACCTCGCTCTATATTGATAATCGCACACTTGTCAACACCAAATTCCATCCCTATGTTATTGCTAAAGTTCTGAGTAATCTTTAGCAATTTCACAAGGTCTGTTCGTTTAGATGCATACAGTTTGAGATCATCCATATAAAGTAAGTGAGATATGACCTCACCCCCCTTGCGAAGACGATAGCCTAACCCTGAGTCCTTCAGTAGTGTACTGAGAGGATTCAGTGCCAAGCAAAACCATAAAGGGCTCAAACTGTCCCCCTGGAAAATTCCCCGCTTAATCCTTATCGGTTCAGCTGATTCAAAAAACTCATCACCACCTGGTTGACGAAGGACTGTCATCCACTGACTCATACATGAGTCAAGGAAAGAACATAGAGTTGCATCGACCTTATACAACCTCATGATCTCCATGAGCCACGTGTGAGGCACTGAATCATAGGCCTTCTTGTAGTCAATCCAAGCAGCCACTAGATTTTTTCTATTTCGCCGAACCTGTTGGCAAATAGCAGTGTCAATGAGGAGTAGTTCCTTTGTACCGCGTGCCCTAGCCTTACATCCATTCTGAACCTGGGCCAAAATATTATTTGCATTAATATGCATATTTATTTTTGTGGTTAGAATAGATGTAAGTAGCTTATAGATGGTCGGTAAGCAGGTTATACCTACATATTTTTATTATTATTATTTTTTACTAAAAATTTCACATTAAAAAAAAGAAATTCATTTTGAGTTATTGGAAGTATTGACTGATAATAATAGGTAACCATCATTGAAAATCATGATCAAATATCAAGACTGGGTTTGTTTTCAGTTTTTCTTGAATGATGTAATAAAAGGACTGTTTATTTTTTCGATAATATTACTGTTGTCATACTTTAAGGTATACTTATTGCGCTTATAAATTAATAAAAAACAATAATTTACTTTAATTAAGTGAGGTAAAACCAATAGCCTGATAGAGGTATGTTCAGGTTTTACATTCGAAAAAATCCAAAGTTTTCGAGCTCCGTGTCCCAGTTTATGGCTATTGCACATGGCAACCCTATATGAGTTGCATCAGCTATAGGTATGTATCTTGCATAATATATAGGCACCTACTTATCTGACTAGTAGATTTCATTATCTGTCGAATGATCGCCGAATTCATGTAATACAAGATGTTAAGATAAAATGACTGTTAAACTATAGATTTATTGTCCGACAAAGATCAACAAACTGGTCCGTTATCTAAATTGACGATCAAATAAACACACCAATTTTACAGCTTACTACAACTTATCTTCGTTTACCATCATGGTTGAACATAACTTTGCATATGAAATCCTGATGAGAAAATGAATAAAACATAGAATATTCATTGACACTTGCACACCTAATAAACCCACACCTCAGTTTCGTAAATTTATTTGAATTACACAAGTGAAAATCAATAAAAAAGATCTAAAATATACTCAGGTACCTAATAGGCTGATACAGGTTAGCATTAAGTAATAAAATATAACAGACGGCAGAGTGACATAAGGATGCGTTTCCACTAACGTGGATCTGGGCGGAGTGGAGCGGAGAAGAGCAGTGAAAGTATCAAGTGTTTTCATTGAAACGGAACGGATGGAGTGGAACTGAGCTGAGCTCAAACTAGAAGACTAGAGCTGCATTGAGCCGTGTTTCGATTAATCAAACTTGTCTACCCTACCCGCCGCGCCGCGCCACACTATCCCGATTCCCGCTACACTCCACTTCGTGCCCTCCGCTCTACGCCACAGCCACTCGACTCCGTTCTGTCCAGCTCGTTGCCGCGTGTTATATTTTATTTGAAAGTCCGTTCAGCTCCGCTTCACTCCACTTACCTACACAGTTTCCACTGATGCAAAATGGAGGTTTCGAGCACTGTGATTGGCCAATTCACAGTTCGCTCCGCTCCACTCCACCCAACTCCGCGTTAGTGGAAACAAACCCTTAGTAAATAAAGCTCCGTTCCCTCTGGATACGGAATTTTGAAAAGCGTAGGTAAGTACCTACTCTACCTCCCGTGAGTGACAGACATCGCACAGCCTAAGTCTATGGACCTAGAGATTTGGAGTTTAGAGGAATTAATATTCCTTCTGTAGGCTCGGGGTTAAACTAAGGTAAAATTTCAAGGAATTCTAACGGGGTGTTTAAAAATCATATATCGACGCGGGCGAGGCCGCGGGAAAAGACTACAGTTATCTATACAACTGAATAATTGATTATACATATTAGTAAATAGTTCAAGCGTCGACTCTATGCCGCTATCTAAAGTACTTAGGCAAGTACCTGCCTTTATTATATCGGCCCTTAAGTTACGGATGGTGTCACTTAGTCACGCTTAAAATTCTTCACACAAAACGCGCGCTTTTAATGGACTTTTTCTTCTTTAGTTTAATGAACTATAAAATTGAAGAAAGCATTTCACATAAAATTAGCTAACAAGTCAGTATATTATACTGCCGAAGCCATTAAATCAATAGAAGTGTTACGCTTAATTTTCTTTACAAATTAAAATGTTATCTTTACACATTATTAATTGTGTAATAAGTAGCTAATTACACCCTTAATAGCACTTCACTTCCTAATGAAGTATCTACATTATGTATTAACTTTATTAATAATACACCCATATTAACACTTCAGTCTACCTATTAAAAATCTCTAATCTAATCATTAAAATCTCTAAATCTATTTAAGGATCATAGCATTCATTTTAAACCTTTCTCCTCGTACCTTCTAGGTAATATTTTTGACACTAGTATATATCCCAGACTTCATCCGAGTGGATTTAGGTTTTGGTTTTGGTAGAATCCCGTTTTCAAAAAAACTTCTGTGCTTTTCACGTTTCTTGATCTACCTACCGCGGCACTGCACCGGTTAGGATATTAGGTATAACTATAGCTACGTCGTCTAATAATTAGTTAGTCATTGAATTTTATTACATAGACTCTTAAATAAGTGCCTAAATTATGAGCTACTATCTACATAAGTACATAAAAATAAAATTACATAGGTATTAAAACTATTTGTAATTATTTAAAATTTCAAATCACTAGATCGATTGCATCTAAGAACAGATACAAACTTATAATAATCTAATCAAACCCCAAAACAAGGTTTTTAACAAACTCAAAATCAAAAAGCCCACATTACAAAAATTTACTTTATATAAGTAATTGTTATAATGTTTATATTATTTTGTGCGTTTCAAGGTGTTGGTAGGTCTATCCAAGGTATAGGTAGAATCTAAACCTACCAAATAAGTACTTAGTAGCCTACACTTAAGAGTATAGTACCACCTAATAAAATCTAAAATCCTTTGTATTATATGTATACCTATCCATCTCTTTACTCTTCTTTTGTACCACAGTGCACGTAGGTTATTATCTACTAGGTACATACTCGTAGGAACAAATCTCGACGTTGTTATCCATTGAAATCAATGTCAAATCATTGATGATATCAAACTATCCAATCTAGATTAGATAAAAATATAAGTATTAAGTAATCTACGTCAGAACATAATTTTCTTTAACTATCTATAATAATAAACAATTTACCTAAGTATATATTTTTAAAGTACATATATTCTTTGGTCAATATTTTCAATCTCAATAATATAATAGGTATACCTACGAACCTTGGTACCTACCTAATATTTTTAATGGTAGGAACAAAATAATACGTCAGCATTGAAATAGCTAATTTATTATTAAGGTAGCTAGGTCAGCAATCTAAATGCAGGTAGGGAGGTAATACTTATTTAATTTGTAATTTATATAGAATTTATTTAGAACTTTGTCTGGGTTCCCCAAAATGTCATTAAAATAATTAAACCTAGATAGGTATTATTTTGTTAATTAGTAGTGTCAAAAATAACTGTTTTTTAACCCCCGACCCAAAAAGAGGGGTGTTATAAGTTTGACGTGTGTATCTGTGTATCTGTGTATCTGTGTATCTGTGTGTCTGTGTATCTGTGTATCTGTGTATCTGTGTATCTGTGTATCTGTGTATCTGTCTGTGGCATCGTAGCGCCTAAACGAATGAACCGATTTTAATTTAGTTTTTTTTGTTTGAAAGGTGGCTTGATCGAGAGTGTTCTTAGCTATAATCCAAAAAAATTGGTGCAGCCGTTTAAGAGTTATCAGCTCTTTTCTAGTTTTCTTGTAGAAAAGAAGGTTACATAACCGTTAGGTTCATAATATTATGTCAATTGACAAATGTCAAGCTGTCAAGATGGACGTTGCCTTGATACATAATTATTTATTTGAAAATGATGTTTTGGAAAACTCTGATACTTTGGATCGTAGGCGCGGAATAGTCCAAGAAAATTGGTTCAGCCGTTTGAAAGTTATCAGGTCTTTTCGGTCTTTTCTAGTTACTGTAACTTCACTTGTCGGGGGTGTTATAAATTTTTAATTTACACTTGTTAATTTCAAAGATAAGATAGTGAGAATTAATTTTTTTTGGCATAGGGAAGTGCCTGTTTGAGCAATCATAAATACCCACCTATAACATAGTTCAAGACACGTCAGTATGTCCAGCCAAGTTTGAAAATAACGGCTATTTTTTTTCTTTACGAAGGGTTTGGTAGAGTAGGGTTCCCAAGTGTGCTTGGACCCTAATAGAGTAACCGATATTAGCGACGATTGATACAGAATTGGGCCAACTTCAGTTATGTATAATTATATTGTGTTAAACGTTTTATAAATAAGTAAATAATTTCAATAAAATAAGTCTGAATTTTTCAAAGGACCTTGCCAAAATATCGATCACTATTGTTCTAATTAATAATTATTTATGTATGTAAGTGTTTCATTATATTTATGCTAATTTCGCTTATCAAGATGAACTTGGCAAGTACCTACTTTATTGTCCGAGTAAAACAATTAGGCGAGCCATGTCTTCTTTATTAATTAACATACAAACTTAATTTGTTTATATCTATAACTATAGCTTTCTCTCTCTGCATCATAGTCCTCATTTCTGAGGGTTGTGACTACTTTCCTTTACATATGTAAGACTTTAATTTAAATAAAGATTTCTAAGTAAAACTTAAACAAATCTTATTAATATTCGTTTCTGTTTAATAAATGACGCACTTTTTCTCACTATTTTACAAAATAATGGAAAAAACAAGCAGTTAACAGGAATAAATTAGATCGAAAAAAAAAACAAATGATTTTAAATTTTAATGAAGGGAAATTAAAGAAAAACTGACCTGTGAAAGATCGCTCGGGGCCTCCGACTTGGCCGTGTTGGCCGCAGCCCATGCCTCAGCGAACGTCTCCATAGCACTCTGAAAGTCCATCTTGTCAATTCACGACATCAACATGCCGAAATTTCACACATGGGCCCGATACGGCGACGACAACAAGCGACTCTACACGTCCACTCCAGCCGGCCGGCGGCGCGCTACTGGCGCCCGGCCCCGCCCAGCGAACCGCCCGCGTTGAGAAAAACCGATACGATCCGAGCCTCCCGTTTCAGCGCTTTTCTTTTTTAAGCCGCTATTTTAACGAGTTTTTTTTTCACCAAAAGCCCGGCCCACGGTGGTGGTTGGGCGGCCTTCGGATTATTTACACTTGTAATTCACAGATTGCTACACTGATACTTAATTTGTTGTGCCGAGAGGGTGTTAGGCGTTATCTTGTAACGTGATTACGCGGCGCATCGAGATAGGCGTCTTTACGCCGGATCTCGTTACGTGTGAGACAATGCGCTCATTGTTATGATCTATCGCGGTGCCTTATTTAAATTGTACTAAATGGGAAGGTAAATTAGAAGACATTAGGTTGAATTTTTGTCGTTCATTACGTGCAATACGGTGGTCGCAATTTAAAAGGCTATAAAGGAAGCTAATTGCAATATCCTAGCGAATGGGCGATGCTAGGAGGCATTTTTATTCATTAAATAAATCACGCCGGCTTTCTTCCAGCGATGTAAGAAAAAATTTGTCACGGCTTCGTATAATTTTGTACGTGGTCGTTTAAGCAGTATTACCTTCCTGGGAAGCGGCATTTTATCTTAATTTCTATAGCTTTCAGGATATTAACTGCGCGCTATGACAAATTGTAATGATCGACGTAGCGTCTTGGCTAGCTACCTACGAGTATCTACGCTACGGCTTTTATTAGGTTGATGCTTTAATACTTACTTATTTATTTTTATTTACGTTGGACCACTATACTTAATTAATATTTTTTGAACAGAATAAAAGATGTTTTGCAGATGGTACAGGCAGGACTAGGTACCTACCTACTTACTTACGTACCACTGACGTCATATCTTTGGGAATACGTACCTATAGTAGGTAGGTAGATACCTGCCATTCTGGACCTCCGGGACTAATTTTTATCCTAGGTTCAATTTCTACTTTCCAGCTAAAATATAGAAAGGTTTTTAACTGATTTTGTACTAAGAACGACAAGCTTGTTACTATAATATAGTCGACCAAAACAGACAAATCTGTACCTACTATGTTACAATGTGACTGTGCAGCATGCGATATCCACCGCCAGCTTTTGCACTCCAAACATTCTGGAAAAGCAAGCAAGTAAGCAAGCAATACGCACCACCACCACACATTTTCTCTGCTTGTCACACGACAAGCATTTTCTAAAACACACATAACAGGGCTCTCACTCTACTGACAGGAAATTGGAACTACGATTGTATGAAACGAGTGACGGAGAGAGCCCTCTTAATGTACGTTTCACTCCGACACCGGTGCACTGGACCTTAAGATACGGGCTCTCCTAGTTTAGGGGCCAGGCTTCCATGAAAGTTATGTAGGTAAGTACTTAACCAAATTTTGAGCAATAAATATTTATTTCACGTCTTTGATTCTCAGGACAAGAGACCTACTTAGACTCTACAATGCATATATACCTACTTACCTATCAGTTAGCGGTAGGTAACATTTTAACTTACGCCTTCGCATTTCAGTGGGTAGCTAAGTAAATAGGTAAGTACCTACCTACCTACTTATTTACCTTTTAAGTCATGTTAAGAAAAAGTAGATTATAACTATTATATAAGTATAACAATGTTTTACTTTTACTCCCCGAATTGTATAGGCACCCATTTACGGCATGCTATAAAAAAAATTTAAAATAGCTGACACTGATGAAATAAAAGCTCACAATAAAAAGCTGCGTTAACTGTAGCCCCGGTAAGTAAGTAGGGCGATGGAGGCTTTGTATCGAGCGCCTTCTTTGTGGCTAAAACAATACTGAGACGAAGAACCACGATTGTTCGCCTAGAACGAGAGAGAATTACCTACTTAGAAGCTACTAGCTGATGCAAGCGACTCCGTTCGTTTGGATATAAAAATTCCGTGGGAAATCTTTAATTTTCCGGGATAAAAGTAGCATGTTAATCCAGGGCATAATCTACTCGTACTTATCTCCATTTCAAATTACAGCTCAATCCGTCCAATAGTTTTTGCGTGAATGACAAACACAAACACACACACACACACACACACACACACGCCTACACGCAAACTCGCACGCACGCGCACGTGCACAAACACTCAGGCACACACACGCACACCCACAAGCCCATGCATATTCGCACGCACGCGCACACGCAAAGAAATAGCTAACACTAATGAAATAAAAGCTCACAATGAAAGCTGCATTAACTGTTAGCCCCGGTAAGTAGGGCGATGGAGGCTTTGTATCGGGCGCCTTCTTTGTGGCTAAAACAATACTGAGACAGACTCGTACCCGAGAAGTACCTACCTACCTATAGGTACTTACTTAAATGGAGCTATAATAAGAGGGCTCTATTCGTAATGCGCTCTAAACAAACGTAGTTTGGCTCTCATTAGAATCAAACTCAATTTAATAGATACCTACGTTTTTTAAATTTCTCATTTAGAGATCCGAGTCACTACTGTGAGTGGCTCTCTTAAGTCCACATTTACACAAATATTTAAATCTAGATCTTAATACTACCTACTTATTTACTGAATGTTTATAGTTACGTCTTATGTTATCACGTACCTACCTACTTACCATCTTATAGGTACCTAGAGTCTTGTTGCCTCGGACGTCGGGTTTGCCAAAATAATATTTATTTACGTGTCCTAACGTCCTAGGAAGACTAGGAACTAAGTAATATCCGTGTCTGTAGTTTTCCATATTTCCGTTAAGAAAATTCAGTTTCAAAGCTACACGATCGCAAGAATTTACATACTTACAAATCTTTGAACCCGTGCAAAATTTCCATGAAAATAATAGGTTTCGCATTTATAACATGGGTAGTGACATGCTGTCTCGGTATTAGAGAAAAGATTTTGTGGTTTATTCACTTACATAGATACCTACTTGTTATATTGATTTATGCATCAACCAAAGATCTTAATAATTGGTGCACATGCACAATGATGAGCAGAAATCGTAGAAATCATGACGTAATCGAATGTAACACGTGATGTGATACGGGTTCAGAAGTCATTGGTCCCCATGTTTACCTCCGTATAAGGCGTCGAGCCCACTGCTTACAGGGGGCTCAAAAGTTAATATTTCCGATCTTACCGCGGGTCACCTTGATGCTTCATTTTGCCCTTGAAAATTCATCACGAAAATTTTACAGAGTTGATAGGTAAGTAATGTATTTGGTACACCGTTTCATCTTTTGCTGTCAGATTAATATTTTTAAATGAAACCCTTAGGTTTTTAAGGGACAAAGAGAACATAAGAAAAACTTTTCTTAGCCGAAAATATTTTCCAACTAAGTAGTGTTACTTACAAATTAATTAATGATTGCGTAACCACGGGGCTCAAGCCCTAGGCTCAACACACATATAATATTTTAATACAGCTTTTTACCTTTCATGAAGTTCTTTTTAAAGAACACTTGTTTGGTAAAACTGAATTTCCGACATGGACGTTAGGTATATCTAAACGCTGTTTTTAAATTGATCCCAGAACCTAAATGTATAACATATTATGTAGCTAGATGTGAATCTAGATTTAATTTATTTGGTTCCTCATTAGATTTCATTGTACTTATTGGGAGAAGGGGAATATTAGTCAAGTAACAAACCCTATATTCAAAAAATATTATACTTACTTACCTATACTTACCTACTTAAATTGGCAAAAGATAGAATTGACTCTACACTCATAGCTGGAAAACCCCGAAATATGTGATTTAAGTACTTATCAAGAAGCTACTGCATGTTGCATTTTAAAAATTATGTACAATTAACACCCTACTGTAATACACATACGGTTGAAAATACTTAGAACTGATGATAAGTTTACATTTAGATACGAGTGCTAGTTAATAAATATCCACTAAAATAGAAACTGGAAGTCGCTAAACAGATACAAGATTTCGTTCGGGTGATAATTTTTGGACAGTTATTGATGCTCCTACATGGTGACTTGTAATTTTGTATCTTGACTCATTCGGGTGATGGGAAAATCAGTCAAAATTATTCTCAGTTTCGTATTATTGTTTTCGTAGTTCACGTATTGTTGTTGACGTAGTTAGATCTAATAGGTAGATAGGTATAGCACAAGATAGAAAATCCTCTAAGTAAGTAGAATGGAGGATGCGTATGTTGAGTGAAGCGAATTATGGAGTGCCTTCTAGCAAGTTGGACTGACTATATTTAGGTAAGTAGATATTAAGAGGATGTGTAGAGGCGACATACCACCTCTATTCGCTGCATCACCCGTTAAATAAGTAGGTACGTACCTACTGGCCCCAAAGAGGACCCTACGTGGCTGGTTAGTCGAACATAGATACTTAGGTAAGTAATATTCGAATATGCTAGTCATTTGGCAGGCTATTCATTCTCGTCTAGATCTCAGCAGAAGACAGACCTCCAGTTTCGTTATGGGTATACCTAATAGGCATCTCAATAAGACCTGGCGGTCTTGTTAGATCTTTATTGCTTTGAATTAGAGTTAAGTAGGTAGGTACTTATATCAAACTAGCCTCGCAAATAATGCAATAAGTAGGAGTTTAAATTTTCAGAATTTCACAATTAGTATTGTAACAGCATTTGTAAAAGTACCTAAGTATTGCATTAAAATACTTAGGTAGGTACCTACTTACCTATCAAATGTAGCTTGGGCAAATATGTTTAACTGGGAGTCCACTAACGGTTACAGATGGCACGTCCATTATATAAACTAATAGGTAGGTATCGACTAATTTGTGAGAATAATCGATACTTTAATTTATTTCTTAAACTGGACCTTTTCAAGTAAAGATTTTTATATAAACCTGTGAGGATGATATTGCCATTGTCGCAAATAAAATAACCATAAGCCTACGTTGTCGTATTAGTTTACAAATTGCGAAAAACCAAATTAAATTTGAATTTCGGGGCAGGCCGGTCTCATGATCCTTAAGTAGGTAAGTAGATACTTATAGATTTCACTGACAGTGCTCCGTGCAGAATCTGCATGAAGGCAGACGCAATACTAAAGCAGTGGTCTTGGCAGATTAATGCGAGATCTACCTAAGATCCCCAGCCTCACTTGGAAAAGTTTTGCAGCGTGTGCTCCGGAACTTCGCCTTGTTCCTCTTTCACCATCATTCTACTACAAAACAGCGAGAAACAGTGAACGTTGGCATCCGTATCTGGTCGACATCCAAACTACTGGCACGAAACATTTTTGCTCGACGTTAGTCTGACACGAACCGCGGCGTGAGCGGATGAATCGATAATATTTAAGGTATATATTATATGGGTAGGTACCTTTTTACCTCCCTACCTCTTTCATGGAAAAAAATTGTTGCCTTTAGGATTTGCAATAGGTAAAATAAAGTAACTATAAGTACACCATTCGTCACCTTCGCGTGCTTGATGTGTTTTATTAGGTAACTAGCTGTGCCCGCGACTTCGTTCGCGTGGCATAGTGACTTTTCGGGCAGCATGTACATTAAAAATGTTCGCCGTGATTCTTTAAATTGACATTACTTTTTTATTTATGAACCGATTGACATGAAATAAACACTAAATGTTAAGTGAAGCTTACTACAATATATTAATGAAAACCGTATCTAAATCGAATAAGCCGTTTCTCATATTAGCGTGCACAAACACACAGACAAACAGACAAACAGACAAAAAAAAATTAATTACAATTTCGGGTTCGGCATCGATATAATAACAACCCCTGCTACTTTTTTTTTATATATTTCCATTGTACAGACACCACTTTTCTACAATTTTATTATATATGTATAGATGTATAGATTTTGCATAGGTAATACCTACCTAGTAGATAAGTAAGTTGGTAGGTATTAGTCAAACCCATCTGGAGCTAGCAACAGGGAAAAAATTATTAGGTTGGTAACCTCTTATTACTGAATTTTTCCGTAGCCTAAGTAGGTACTTATACTTAGGCATAAACATAGGTCAACAACCGATAAAGTAGTCTTTAAATTTTCAAAGGAAAATAACCAGCCCACGTGATCGCTCGATTCGAAGGCAATTTTTTACATTTGGAATTCTAGGTAGGTAGGTACGCAATTATCTATAACTAGGTTGGTATATACTTAGGTATGTAAAAGCAAAAGCTAACTGACTGATCTATCAACACACAGCTCAAACTAAGATGAAACACGATTTCCTTATAAATAGACCTACTTACTTTCTTATGTATAGGTATGTACGTACTGAAGACCATAAGGAAAATCCTCCACTATGTTGGGAGCGGATTTTACATAGAGTTTTCCGCACATATCCTAATCCGCCTATATCCCAGATACCAATAGAATCGCCGGATTCAGCATTCGGCACTACCTCCTCCAATAAGGGGGGGTTAGGTTTATCCTTTATCCGGTAGATTAGGTGCTCTCTGTCTGGCGGGGGGCGGGGCGCGACCACGCCCACCGGTCGATGCGACCACGGCCAGACTTGGCTCATTGTACCGTTATCTATCGGAGACGCAGCACGCTCATCCGGCCGTCACAGATAAGCACCGGTAACTCTGGTTTGTGACGTCACCCGTCTCGGCGCACAGACAATCGCAGTCTACGCGTAAACAATTGCCAAGTTACGTGAATGAACGAGGAAACTGTGGCAGGTTGGAAAACGTATTGAATCCTTCGAATATGTAGGTTACTGAGATATCTGAAAAGATTTTATTGGGTTAACAAAATACTTACCAACACACTTTTTACCTTAATATCTGCCTGCAGCCTATGTAAAGGAATAGAGATCAAAAAGTAAGAGACGGACTTATCAGAGACAGAAAATCTAACTCTACATTGACTCTATCCATAGGTAGGTACTAATCCATATAGGTGCCCTTTTAGTAAGTACCACAAATAGGTACGGCAGTGTGTCTGTCCGTCTGTTAGCTCTCTTTTTGTCTGGTGGGAGGCTTTGGCTGTAGCCTAGTTAAGTATGTACTTACTTACCACCCTACCGGCAAAGTCGTGCCCCCAAGCGATTTAGCGTTCTAGTATGATGCCGTGTAGAAATCAAAGGGGGTAAGTATGGGTTTAATAAAAACTGCCATACCCAATCCAGGTTAGCCCGCTTCCATCTTAGACCACCAGCCCGGCTAGCATGGGCAGAAGATAAAAATTATATCCCCCGATTATATCCACTGATGTCATACAAATCAGTGGATATAATCGGGGATATAATTTTTATCTACTGCCCATGCTAGCGGGGCAGGTGAGATTGCAGTCAAGGGCTAACTTGTATCTGAATAAAAAAAAAGCTTTTCACGGCCCATCCGTTTCACAGATTTTCATGAAATTCGGTAGGTACTTACAGGGTTAGCTTAATCCCGGGGATAGACATATTATTATGCTACTTTTTATCTCTAACCTATTTTTGCTGTCAACCAGACAGCAAAATTATACCCACTTATTTTTTTTTAATTCCAAGCCTAAAATATATTTAAGAATTTATTAATAGGAATCAAGAGTTTATGCTAGTGCATCTATGCAGTTATCTAGTGATAAAGTTCGTTCATTCACTGAAATTCCCAGTTCATTTACTGGCAATTTATCCTTTTGCCTACTTACCTAGTACTTACTTTATCTCCTCCGACCAATGATTTACGTCTATGTTTATTTCCTAGAAATAGACTGGAATATTGGTAACAGAGAGGATGAGAGCGAGAGAGACCGTGAAACTTCGTTTTTCAGTAAAAATATCATACTTAATCCGCACAGGTATTTGCCTCCTACGACTCTCAGACAACGGGAACGTGGAAATACTTAACAATTTGCCAAGAAAACTTATATCCATACCTACTAATATTGTAAATGCGAAAGTGTGTCTGTCTGTCGTCTGTTCAGCTAGCTTTTCACGGCCCAACAGTTTAACCGATTTTGATGAAAGGTACAAAGTTAGCTTAGGTAGGTACAACCCGGGGAAGGACATAGGCTACTTTTTATCCCGGAAAATCAAAGAGTTCCCATGGGATTCTTAAAAGCCCATCCGTTTAACCGATTTATATGAAAGGTACCTACAGAGGTAGCTTGCATACCGGAAACTGACATAGACAACTTTTTCCCGAAAAATCAAAGAGTTCAGAGCTGAGAGAAACCGAGCTCATTCTTTAATTCATTATCTACCAGACAATATTTTAATAACAACCAGTGAAGCAGCAATGTAGCACCAATCAACCTCGGTGGCTATCATTCAGCGTTAGACACTGACGGTGAAAACTTATTACTTATGTTTTTACTTATTATAGTACCTAAACACAATCCAATGCCAATAACCTTGATAAACAAATTGTCTTATTTTGTAGTTTTCCGCAATGTATAGCGTCCAAAATTCGAGTCAATGCCCCACCTACGACGCGATATTGAGCCCAAGAGGCCTACTTCCGCAACGTTCGTTTGTCTCTAGCATCAGTCAGATGTTTTATTTGGAATATATTGTAAACTTTTAAAAAATACAGGATTTTTATTTGTTTTTTTTTCGGGTTTTTTTTGTGGTTTCTTATCAGTGATCATCAGTACTATCACCTGTCTTTGCTAGCGTTCTGGTTTCATGTTGTATAATTAGCGAGGTAGGATAACTTAGGTACCTATTAGGTACGCAACCAATTTGTAAAAGGTTATACAAAATTTATTATGTTTTACGTAATAAATTCTTAAATTAGTGATCTATTCACAGCATCTATCATGTCGCGGGAATTAATCTGCCATCGTATTACTTTGTCGAGATAACAAATTCCCTATCGGAGCGGGTCGGGGTGCGCCTCCACCGCCCACACTTGTTACAGTAAAGCCAAATTCATACATTAGCTAAATATAACTTTGTGAAGGTTGCTCGGCTACTGGTTTAATTATAAATTGGTATTAAATAAAGTTACAGCTTTTACTCGGTTGTCCGATAAAAAGGAATACCTAATATTTTCATGGTTCATGTATGTATGTATGTATATTAATTTCTTAATTCTATAACTCCTAAATGCCTGACTAGATTTGTTTCACATAGCTTCTAAATGCCTGAGTAGATCTATTCGATACTAGGTAGGTAGGTATCGTTAAAATTCGTAGGTAGGTGCATCGTCCCGAGTGATAAAAGCTAATTATAATTTTTTTGAAAAAATGCAATATGGTTGCTGTATAGCGTCATTTAAAAATGTGAAAAATTTGCTTTTTCGCTCGCTAGAATAGGAGCACATTGTTTTTCATGTTACTTACTTTGTACGCAAATAATCATAATTAAGTATATAATATGCAAGGCAAAGAAGCCCATTGGCGATAGTTATCATTTGCCATCGAATAACGCTTAGATAGGTAAGTATTCTACAGTATGCCCGCCAACAATATGAAAACAAATCCCAAAATAACGTCAAGTAATGGTATAATCATCAATAATCCAAAAAAACATTCAAAAACGGATAACTATCTGCGGTATTCATAGTTCATTCCACTGATGTATATTTTGCTAACGAATTTTGAACTTTATGTGAAACTAGTAGGATTTAATATAGGAATTTAGTAGATAAGGGCTCTACAAGATTGCAACCCGCTGTGAATCCGAGATAATCGTAAAGAAGAATGATTTTGGGATTATTATTAATGAAATGTCACTCATTTTGGACTTTTACCTGTGTTGGTGGTTTCTGAGTGTGAATTTATTGATGAGTAGGTAACATGATAAAAATCGATTTGACAGCAAAACTTTGGTTAGAATAAATGCAAATAACGATAGTTACCTACCACAGGGTGAAATTTTATAATGCCACCTGAAGAAAAAGTACTCTTAATACTGTAGTTAAAAAATTTTACTCAAAGAAAACATTCCTTTATTTTTGAATAGAAAGAAATCTGCATTCAAAGATTTTCGAAAATTCACTTGCCGCACCCGGGAATCGAACCGACTAAAATCTGTAAAAATTACAGACATTACTTTTATTGCATAGATCGCTGGAGGAGTGCCAAGCTTGGGCAGAACAGCGCCGTACACTCGATGCGGCAGTTGGTGGTGGTGGTCTCTCGCTCCCAAACATCGTGCAAGCGATGGTTCGGAGCGAAACAGCGTGGAGTGCCGCTGCCTCCTTTTGCGAGGAGGTGATGTCTGCAAAGGAGGCGGCGGAACGTGAGAGGGAAATTTCAATGGTGGATCCCTCTCGCAGGAGACGCAGCGGGCGCCGAAGGGCAAACGACGACCTCCGGCCTCCATGAGTTGCCGACCTGCGGTTGACGGGCGTAAGGGGCGTTCGTCAACCGATACATAACCAGGTCAGGAGGTAGCGCACCGTGTTCCGGGTGCGCTTCTGAGACGGAGCTGGTAGCAGCCAGCCTAGCGATGGGACCCGTCCGCTTGGCGGCGGGTCAAGTCCTGGCGGGAGTGCGGTGAATACTACCTTAGTGATACCCGCGCAACCGCCAGTCCGTTGAGGAACAAACACAGGTTTTAGTGGGTGCAAGCCCCACATAACCCCTTCGTTTCCCCTGACGGAAGGGTATGCGTTAGGCATTTCCTGTGTATAAAAAAAAAAAAAAGGATCAATTAGGATCAAATTGCTCTAAGAAACTTGATAAATTAAATGAAAGGAAAACCATAACTCTTTAACTAGAATCTTGTTCTATTTACTTACTAGATGACGCCCGCGACCTTCTCTGTTTAGATTTGTGTTTTTTGAGAATCCCTTACGAACTCCTTGATCTTTATAAATCTATACCTACCTACTTACCAAACGTCTAAATCAGTTAATTGGATGGATCGTGAGAAGCAGGCAGACATACAATCTTTCACATTTATAATTAAGTTGTTAAGTAGGTATCTACCTAGTGTAGACTAAAAATTAGATGCAACTCATTTTACAAGTAAGTAACGTGCCCAAAGCCCCAAACCTAAAATTAAACATCGCCGGTTAATCTAAAAATCAAGTAGAATGCGACGAATTTGACAAGTCATTGATTTTTTATCCCAGTCAGATTATCTGGTCTTACCCCACTCGATCAATCTTATCGAAGTTAACTATGACATTTGAAATTTTAAACGGCATACGTGTAATTCGAATCACATTTAAAACAATACTTTAAACTGTATGGGGTAAGGTTTAAATTTGAATGCGTTAAGATATTAGCGATGCTGGAGTGATGGCTGAACGCACGGATCATCATCGGATTCCGGGAAATTCGCCCCGCGTCAATACCTGCCTTTACAGGTAAGTCACAACAGACTATAAATGTTTTAGAAACGACAGTATGAAATGACATCGAACATCCATCCGATAGAGTACAGTGAATCTTAAAAAAAAAAAACATTTTCCGTACGCAATATCTTTTCCAAAATTTAAAGCCGAGTTAAAAAAGTATTGTCAGACATAATAGATAGATAGATAGATATATATTATAGTTTGTTAACTTAGAATGTAGCATGTTTTAAAATATTATTATTGTATAAAGTCACCGTACCTTTAAAAATTTATGTTTTATCTATATTTATATTTATTATTCTCATATAAGTGAACATTGTTCTTCTGAGAAATAAACTCTTTAAACCTAATATCAAAACGAAAAATTTGCAGTAAGATAGGTACTTATACTTTAAATTTAGTTTAGAGAAAATACCTATCATTGTGATTTCGTTGCAACCAATGTGATTGTACAAGTAAATTATAGTAATTGCATAACTGTAATAGTACTAGATACCTATAAGTACATTGTTTATTTTATGTATGAAATGTCTAAGCCTCAAAATGTCCTAGCTGTGTCAAACCCATTTCATCATCCTCAATTTTTTTGTATTAATTTATCTATTTATTTTATTTTTTCTTGTAGATAAGCAGGTACCTATGTGATCTTCCAAACCTTAGGACGTAATTAGGATCTTTGACGAATTCTTAACTGTGATTATATTAACATTATTTATGAATTAGAATGTCTAAATGTACGTAACTCTATGGCAATATGACTTGCTGTTTGACCGACTCGGCCGCGCTGCCTTTGCTTTATCCCATCCCATCCCAAACCACCCTTAAGCAAATACGCAGTGACCGCGCGAATCTCTCCACCAACCAATTAACAGGGCTCTCTCCGTCACTTACTCCATACAATCGTAGTTTCAATTTCATTGGAATATTAAGCAACCAAAGTCCCTGAAGTTTTGTAGACATATTCTAGAAACTAATATCTGTGCCTGTGGTGTTTTAGATTTTGCTAAAAATATGTAGTTTTGAAATTACAGGGGCTCAAAGATTTGTGTATGAATTTTTAAGACCGCGTAACTTTGAAACCGAATATTTTAACAGAAATCTGGAAAACCATAGGCATAGATATTAGTTTCTAGAATATTATGTCTGCAAAATTTCATGGACTTTAGTTGCTTAATATTCAAATGAAATTGGAACTACGTTTGTATGGAGCGAGTGACGGAGAGACCCCTCTTAATATCGCTCCATAAACTTTGACGAGGGATTATGACTTCGTGGAAAGTGTTACCTTTGGTGTAGGTATATTTTTACGCCATTACTTTTTTAGATGTGAACTTTTATCTCCGTAAAAAAAATAAACATTGGTCGTGTCGCATAAAACCAAATAAAAATAATACTAAGCAGTAAATATTTTTTGAAATACATACTTGATTCATAAATAGAAATCTCTCATTACACTCAAATGGCTTACAAAATATACTGATACCATCTTTACAAAATGTAGAAGAGCTATTTAAACGAAAAAAATATGTAAATCAAACACCGTTACCAATTCACATGAATTATCTCGCAACAAATTTACCGTGTAGGCACTTACCTACGTAGACGGTACAGGTACTTATTTCATAAACGTAAATATTTTTCTATTTGCAATATGTTCCTCTAATACATTTTATTACGCCTCATTCGGCGTATCACATACGAATGGCGCTTAAGCGGGGACTTTATTATTTTTATTATTTTCTACAAAGAGATGCCAATAAGTAGAGGAGCTAACTTCGGACATCAGGCGTCAAAAAGTGGTCTAAGCTTGGAACTAATAACCATTTTTGAGAAAATTATTTTTACTCATACGTAAAAGTTCTTCAGTAAAAGCAGACCACAGTCAGTTTATAGAGTGATAGAAACATGACTGCAGATTTTTGTATATAGTTGTGGAAAATGTCCAAAAAATAACAATTATCAAACCCCTAATCTGTTTTTGGCTAACTTCGTTAACCATCCCAAACGAAAAGGAATCCTTTCGTTTTGCTCAATCAAGTGGGTAATTGATTTTTACATATACATACATATTTAGTTTACAGACATTAGGGGCTTATTTTTCAATCATCAAATAACTTTTTGAGGTTTGACATTATTTCTATAGGAAATCTGTCAAAACGTCAAAATTCCTTAGATAAAAGTTATTTGATGATTGAAAAATCGGCCCTTAAGGCCTCCTTAACGTCCGTTAAAAAAGCTTTCAAATAGAACAAATGCATTCCCAAGTATCTGTTCACACGTCAACAATTTTTGACGCGCATTTTGTATTTTCAGCGCAACGCCGGGTTTTAACGCTATTGCGAATTAGGGTTAAGTTTCATATAAAATAGATTTAGATTTCATTGTATAACAAACATTGCAAACAGCATAATAAACACTGAATCTAGTTGAAAGGAACTGGCACGGATGGGTGCGGTGAGTTTGTACCTTATGTACGAATTTTTACCTTTCCGTGGTACGTTCACTTTTATTTACTTAACCACAGTAATGTCGACCCCTGTACGGTATGTGCCTGCTAGTAACATTGTACTCGATTGAGATTGAGGGCACTTTGCAAGACATTGCCCGCTCTAGTTTTGCGATATCTCTCTGATTTTCCAAGCGGTACGGGCGCAGATGTGAGCGTTGAATAATTTTCAGATACGATGCCATGGACCGATACGCTTGCAATAAGAATTTTCTTACTCTTAATAATATACTCGTACGTCTCCTTTAATGTATGTAAAGCGGAGACGTGATACGAAGAGATATTGTCTCGGTGTGTTCATATTTATTTACGCTGGCTCTTGTATGTTATGAGCCTTCAGGTGTGTTAGGTTGGGTATGTCATACTTCAACAATAAAAATTACAGATCTGTGGAATCCACAGGTGATCAGAGGTCTGGCAGTTACCTCGGTCAGCATTAGGGATGTTATGGATATATAATTTCGGATCCGGATATGGATATGGATATTGGTAAAAAATAATATCGGTTTCGGTTACGGTTATGGATATTACATTATTTCGGATTATCCGATAGTTTCGGTTACGGATATTAATTTTTTAAGGAACTGTGGAAAATGTGAACTGATGAAGGTGTCGCATTCCAGCGGATTGCACAGTTAATTCGTACGAGTGTAGTATTTAGTTAGACTCCGCCCTATCCGAAACTATCCAAAACTTTTATTACGGATTCAGTTACGGTTACGGATATTTTTTTATTTCGGATATCCGATAGTTTCGGTTACGGATATGGATATCCATAACAACACTAGTCAGCATATTCAACGAGGTAACGCAGCCAGCGTTCTGGTCACCCTGCTTCGTAACAGTGGTTCAGATAACATTTTTGTTCTATAATTTTTATACTTATATTTATTGTATTTGTAAATAAAGAATAAACCTAGACCAAGAGTTGACCAAAACCATAGCTTTATCATAACAAAACGCAAAAAAAAATTGATAAGAAAAATACTATAATATATTTTCAAATTGGAGGACAATAACCTACCCACTTATTAATATGATGGAAAATATTCTTTTTTTCCATCATATTAATAAGTAGGTAGGTCAAACAATTTATTGGTACTCCCCATATTCAGGTAGGTACCTACTTTACTGTACCAAATACATACAATTACCCACGATTACGTCCTTCCCAAATTTCTTTAAAATCGGTTGATATGATTTAACTCCCTGGCTACATTACAGCTACATCATCAAACATAATAGTTCGTACTTACATCATATTATATACTACGACTCTATGAATGTATGATAAGTAAATACCTACCATTATTATTAGCATCTGCTCAAACACAGCCTTTCACTTAAACTACAGCCGCAAGCTATTTTAGCACTTCTCTTGTTCTGATAAAGGCTATATTGCTAAACATAACAAGACGTCGCAATGTTACACTCTTCGATAAGCTGTAGTCATTTGAATCTTACTTTTTCTCTATCAGCTGTGTGGCTCGTTGGTCTAGGGGTATGATTCTCGCTTTGGGTGCGAGAGGTCCCGGGTTCAAATCCCGGACGAGCCCGTTTTTTTAATTTTTTTATAATAAGGTAAAATAACATTACCCGAGTTAAAAAATAACTTTTACAATAATAACACAGTTTTAACAAAATTCTCAAATAGAGTTGAATATTTTTACTGTTGACATTTTTTAAAGTTAGGTATTTTGTTAAGGACCTGTAGAGTGAGAATTAAAGAGATGATTTATTACCACGGAATTTTTAAAAACCTAAATTGGCATCATCTATTTTTAAAGATCTAAAACTGTTTTCCAAACCAGTGGTAGAGTAGTAGAGGCGTGCGCACAGCAAATAAATGTTTTTAAACTTTGGTTGTAAAATGGTAAAACGGTTGCTTCACTGGCGAATAATTCCCAAAGGACGTACAGACTCACAAATGGGAAATCGACGATCCTATAATATCAGCGATCAAATACCCTCAAAGGAAATAATCTGTTACGTCGCTTGCATTAAAAAATAAACATGGTCGTTAGCAAATCATTAGCCGACACAATTTTCCTCTGAAGGATCGCTCGGCTGCTATCAATCGCTACAGTTCCGCTCAACTAATGTCTGTGGAGACGTCTTCCATTTTAATGATGCCTGATGTTTGGGAAATTGATCAATAATGAAAGTAGATAGACTAAAGACTATAATCAGAGTGAACTACAGTGAGGGAACTCTCGGTTTGATCCTGAATCGACGATATGTCAAATATTTGGCTATGGGTCATGTATTTTGTTGATTTATTTTTGATGGCGGCGCGAGCGGCAAAATCAAGATACGAGGTGGCAAAATGAAAATTCGGAAAGAGCACGTCAAAATCTACAAAACCACCAATTTGCAAAACTCCCGGAAAACTTTCCATCTAAAACTACCTGATGACTGGACTAATGTGAAATCAAAGGAAAATAGGCGATTCATAGGCTACCTTTTGACAGTGGCATCGAAGCCTCGACGTTTTCTTACAAGTTTTCTAACTGTCGTGAACTGTGCTAGAAGTAAGAAATACTTAGAAAAATAGCTTAATTCAAACTTACCTATACTTTGTTATTATATCAAACCTGTTGGGTGATTCATTTACACAGTGTCTAGTGCTAACACTGAATGACAGCCGAGCTCTGAATATGACTACAAATCCATTATAAAATAAAATACCGCCTGGAACCTACTTATTACATAATCAGCCATAACAAATCAACAAAAGCACAAAGCGCCAAACCAAACTCTGAAACAATTCGTCTCTCCGACAGCAAGTACTTGTAGGTATCTAAGTAAGTACAAAACATAATTTACAGCCAGTTTCCCAACTCGACTTTGCATTCGGACATTTGAATGTTTTAACATTACTTACTTAAAATATCTAAGTTGCCATCTCGCCTCTTGTAGTCCAAGAGCAAGTTGAACATTTTGAGAAGCCTATTCTACTCAATCTTACTCAAGAAGCCTGGAAAAGATAGCTGGGACGA
The DNA here is from genome assembly GCF_905333055.1 of Maniola jurtina. Classification (NCBI taxonomy): domain Eukaryota; kingdom Metazoa; phylum Arthropoda; class Insecta; order Lepidoptera; family Nymphalidae; genus Maniola; species Maniola jurtina. Next base: position 12,054,835 of record NC_060030.1, read on the forward strand.
AGATTCAACTAACGAAGAAAAATGGACGGTGCAAATGAAGCTACAGTCGCGTCGTCGTGCAGTTGAACTCAGTGAGGTGCAAATGATGATAATGATGATCTACTTCATGCCTGGATCTGTCAACTGCTCTGTGGACCATTCGTTACGAATTTTGGTTTACCGTCTAGATTTTCGTATCTTAGATCTAAATTGTACTTAATTACCTACACATAACTTTTCTGAAAAGGAAAACCTTCCGAGCAATATTGCCTACTTTCAAAGTTTAAGATTTTGTGGAGTCTTCTTTAATCTAGAAACTTGAGATTTTGGATGTAGGATTCTCTCTATAACTTACGAGTAGGTCCCCCTAACAAAGAATTTTTTGAAATTCATATATTTTAGGTACCTACTTAATAAATAGTGATAATCTTAGTGAAAAGCCACAATAGCTCAATGATTATAAGGGCGGACTGAAACATGAACAATCGTCGGTTCATATAACATATTTCGAAAAAAAATTGTATGTGGTAACTGGTAGGTATGGATTTCATGTCTCCAGACAAAGATCTGCAGATCTTTCTCCGTCCGCAAATCTCAGATACACAGAACAGATAGCTGTTGTATTGTTTACAAGATAAAGTTGAAAACTAAAACCCGACTGCGATCGTCTTAATAAATGCTGAAATATACTAAAATTGTTTTGCTGTCGCTTGGTATATTTTAATTACATTTATATTTATGAACTCATAATTTTTTCTTCTTTCATTTGACACTACACTAGATACAATAGCAAAAAAAAGAAAATTTTGGAGACCCCACTTTTTTTCATGTAACATCCGTAAGGTCAATTTTTTTCGTATAAAATGTAACCTATGTCACCCGGACCTTTACGACGAATCGATTGACACCTGACACCTCATTCATCAAATCGGCCCAGTAGTATAGGCGCTACACGGTGGAACACCCAGAATCTGGATACAAACATACACACACATACATACATAGACTGCTAAAATCATAACCCTTCCTTTTGGCTTTGCCGCAGTCGGGTAAAAAAGAACCCTCCTCCTTTAAACTCCTACCAGATCTCCGACTGTTGCTTTTGTTGGAGGGAAACGGAATCATCTTAATGCCTGTAATTATACGGATTCTGCGAATTACTCGGCCATAAGTAAACAAGTGGAATGCCCTATTTACCATCGTAAATTTCGCGAACTCTCCGGGAAAGTGGGCTTTGGCTGTTTTTATTCCCCCTTGTATCTTTATACAGCCAAAAAGTAAGTGCTACTCGTTGCTATTAAAATATTTCCTATTGTTTGGACGTCGGTTATAATTAAAGTATCACCTAGGAATAGCTAATCTTAAATACTTTTAGCCGTACAAAGATAAGTAGGTATCGGTTCCGTTTTCTCCGGATATGCTTTAAAAAATTCTTACGAGATAGGTATTTCACCGCTACTTGCCTCAGATGGTATGCGCAAAGGACCATCCAATGGGTGTCAAGCGTGGTTATGCGGAAAATTCCACCACTCCACGCTGGCTTGATTTGTACAGTAATAATTAGATTAGGCTAAATAATCGGTTTTTAAAATTCAAATAACCGTTTTTAAATTCCTTTTGAATCATCAAGTGAAGACGTGGTTGTATGTACTTCAAAAAAATTGTACCTACCTTAATAAATTATTATCTGTGACGAAATGTTTGCAATCTAAGATTTCTATGACCTTGTACTTGGTACGTTCTATTTAAGCGTAGTAGTTAACAATTTCTCACGTATTCTGTGGTAAAATAAACATGGTTTAAAGTTATCACAGAAACTAAGTAATTAAATAGTAAGGCATGCAACATGTACTTATAGGTTTAGGTCTTTTTAGAATATCATACCATCATCATATTACGTCATCTTTTATACCTAATGTTAGAAACTGTACACCAGGGTTTGCGCGTTAGAACCCCGGGCAGTCAGATTTTTATAATTAGGTACTTATTGGATTTTTCATAACGCAGGTTACGTTCTTCTTTCTGTTCTACATCTGCATACAAAAAAGGGCTCGTCCGGGATTTGAACCCGGGACCTCTCGCACCCGAAGCGAGAATCATACCCCTAGACCAACGAGCCGACACAAAAATAAGATAAAATTGCTAATACGTGATTCTTTGAAAAACAATATTATGCAGTCTAGGCGATAGCGGTTAATAACAATGTTTTATCCATAATAATCCATAAGTTGTACGTACTAATGTTATAAATGCGAAAGTAAGTAGGTATGTCTGTTACCTTTTCACAACCACTTTACCAATTATTTATTCACTTTATTTTATCGGAATTTGGTACAGAAATAGCTTGCATCCAAGTCTCTATTTAACCACATTAGGGATTGAATTTTCTTAATCTTAGCGGCCATAAATGCCAAAGTTCAGCCCGATCCGTCCAGTAGTTTGAGCTAAGTGTTTGATCTGTATGTATGTCCGTTCCTATGTCCGCTCGTAACTACTCAACATCAACCGATTTTGATAAATGAAACGTCATTCGTTTTGATAGCGCGAGTGTCACTGGGTACCTATAAAAAGTTTAAAAATCAAAATGGAGGATTTAAATGCGCTTTAATGTGCGGGCCTGAATAAGATGCAGTGTAAACCATAGTAGCTCAGAATATTTGTAAACTTTTAATGTTTTTTAATGTTCTTTTTTTTCTGTTTTGGCCATGCTATTTTTTTTAGTAACCGGTGTATTTAACAAACCAATCCTATTTCAACCAAAAGGAATTATGTGCTATTTTCTGTGACCCGGGCAGGTTTCGTTTTGAAATTGCTTTTCTGGTGATATTTTCATTCCGACCATTCAGTTAGCTTTCTAGCCAAATGGCACAGTCGGCTAATGAAATAAGATCCCGCTCGGAGCTAAGGAATGGCGGAATTAAAACTACATAAATGAACCGCTCGCGCGACAAACGGAAAGCTCAAATGGAAGTAACTACTCTACGACGTTGAGGCGTTCATAATTCTGAACCCGTGTCGGTACTGGTTATAAAAGCACTGGACTAATTAAATGATACATACTAGGCTTTTTTTTTTTGTGTGGAGGAGGAAAATCCTCATGGATACCGTCTGGCATGCCCGACTCCACTGCAGGTGTTTCGCAGTGACCTACGGACTAAAAACTCCTCCACTTTTCGGTATCTCCGCTCACGGCTTCCCGGAATTGCACGAAGCATTGCGTCAGGAAGGCAGCTGTTCTTTTAGGATCTTTCTCTCTCCCATTCGTCATCTTCGCGCACACACTAGGCTTAAAATATTAAGAACAGACATACACAGAAACATAAATTACAATCGCTCATATCGTCTAAAACGCCATTACATCCATTCCGCTATGAATAAAGATGGGTAACAAGTGTAAATTAAAAATTTATAACACCTCCGACAAAGTATCTGAGTTTTCCAAAACATCATTTTCAAATAAATAATTATGTATCAAGGCAACGTCCATCTTGACAGCTTGACATATTTTGTCGATTGACATAATATTATGAACCTAACGGTTATGTAACCTTCTTTTCTACAAGAAAACTAGAAAAGAGCTGATAACTCTTAAACGGCTGCACCAATTTTTTTGGATTATAGCTAAGAACACTCTCGATCAAGCCACCTTTCAAATAAAAAAAAGTAAATTAAAATCGGTTCATTCGTTTAGGCGCTACGATGCCACAGACAGATACACAGATACACAGATACACAGACACACAGATACACAGATACACACGTCAAACTTATAACACCCCTCTTTTTGGGTCGGGGGTTAAATAGTAAGTAAATACCGAGAATAAACATGTTTAGCTAAAACCTTTAACTGCCACAGGCCTCCCAGGTCAGCCCGCTTCCATCTTAGACTGCATACTTACCACCAGGTGAGATTGCAGTCAAGGGCTAACTTGTATCTGAATAAAAAAAAATCTTAAAGCTTCTGTCTAACCTGAGTCTACACATAAAAAGCTCTAACGCACTAACGATTTTATAAGATTTTATCCCACATATAATATTAGACCTCAGCACACTTTAGCACATAGATTCTTGTTAGAATATTGATAGATACATCAAGTAAGTAGGTAGGTATGTTTGTTTCAGGAGAGCTCATGAAATATGTCGCTACTTAGTGTTGTGTAAACTTGCCTTAAGTTAACTGAACACCGCAGTCAAGTTCTATCCTTATAATATCCTCCTTAAAATGATATTGCAGAAGCATCATTGAAGTAGCATTGTTGGGATCCCAAGATGCTGGAATGGCGACCTTGCACCGGAAAGCGCAGCGTTGGAAGATTCAAGCGAGTCGCAGGGAGCCGCTGGGTTCAGGCGGCGGCCGGCGCGGCGCAAGACCGTGGTGTATAGAAGTGCCTACAAGAATTAATTATGTCCAGCAGTTGAGTCTATCGGTTTGTGATGATGATGATAATGATCATTGTGTAATAGTGAGGTACAGTACAACCAAATTAATAATGCGCATAGAAATCTTCGTCACTGTTCGGCAACGGTCGTATGATACACATGATATTGACTCCTATTTGTTTATAACAAGGTGCAAAATGCAAGTGCATTGTTCAGGGCTCTTACGATTCAATGATTCGGAATACGACAATTAGCGAAGATCTGCATGCGCATTATTAATTTGGTTGTACTGTACAACAAAAACAACAAACAAAGTGAAAACTATAATTTGTGAATAAATAACATCATTTTCTGGATATCATAAAATTATCTTGGATACAAAGCCTGCGGTGGTGTCGATGAGGTTTTAGGTTTAATTTAGTTCATTTTAGTTTTTAATTTAATTTAATTATTTTTATTTGTTTTTAGTTTTAATTTAGATTTTAGTTTATTTTATTAAAAAAACTCTTATGTTGATGTTAATTTCAAATAAAAAAATCATTATTTTCTGGAACCCTATTCAATAATAATAAAAGTAAAATGTACACTTTGCGAAAGGGCAATTTGTGTTTGGCAAATGCATTATAAACGCTGTATGGCACCTACTCACAGAACCGTTTAGTTATGGACAGAAAACTGCCATCAGAAATCAGAGTATTCATAAATTCAGGAACAATAAATGATTTTTTTTTATATTCCGCACCTAGATATAATATTTCGCTTGCAAGCGATAGCAGAAGGTTTCAGTTTCCACTGAACAGTTGACTTGTAAGTTGTAGCCTGTCGGTAGTCCAGACTCCCGTAGCAAGCGTAGCTCGCAGCTGCACTCGTAGTCACTTCCAAACCCGAACCGTATTGATTCACCTCAACACGAACGACAAAATAATAAAACAAAACCGTCCCATCGTCGTCGTATAAAACTTACTGTACAGAGCAAGATCCCACTGCCGCCAGACCTTCCTTATTTTTTGAGAAACAAAATGTGTGGAATAGAGGATTTTTAACTTGTACTATTAACTTACGCATATCTGCTAGCTTATACCTATCGTGGGCCAATTTATAGGCACCAGCTGCTGAAAGTACCTATTTAAAAATATTTACGCACTTTTCTTAAATTCTGACTGCTGATTTTCATATAGGTATGTTTTACAGAATATTGTTAATAATTTATTATTCAATACTCCCAGACACTTCCTATCGGCGCGGGCGGTAATTTCTGCCAGAGGCTGTAAAGTTCGCAAAAAATAACATAGTTTAAGTATCTTACTTATAGTCTGAGTCATCATTTTTATATTACGATACTCATGAAATATACATTTAAATCAGCACTCAGACATTAAGAAAAGTCAGTAATGTTTTTACGTGCCTTAGCAACTGATATCTTTAAATTAGTCCGAGGTACAAGCTAACAAATATGCGTACATTAAAAGTGCACACTAGTACTACTCTGTCCGATACATTTTGTTTCTCAGAAAATAAGAAACGTCTGGCGGCAGTGGTATTTTGGACCAATAGATTCAGATACTAAACAGGCAGGTAAGTACATCGGTCCCATGGGGGTTTTAATTTACGAAGTTATAGAACCACGTCGATTGCCAATAAGCAAACACTGACAAAGTCGGAGTATTTAACTTAATTTTTGAGTCTCCAGCCAGGGTTAATTGGACGAGGCGTAGCGGAATGTCGTCACAAAAGAAGCACTTAAACGTAGCACTCGACCGGCTCAAAATAAACTTATCTCCGTCGGGCAAGGGTTAAAATGATTTGAAAGGAAAGGCAATTCAGGTGGGCGCCACGAGGGTTGTGCAGATGATTCAATCAGGAGCTACCTACTGTTCCGCTAATAATGTTACTTATTGAGTTTTTGAACGGATGCGAGCATGTTTCTCGGCGCGACATTGTTATGGATACCTAAGTACTAAGTAATATTTATATTATAATATGAGGAAAGGGAGATGTGACGTATTTCTACAACGCGATATTATGTAGGTACTTACTATAAGTATTAAGTGCTTCTAGTAGACTAGAATATACATAGGTAGAAATAAAATCCCTAAAAGTAAGCATGCTTACTAGGTATATACTTAGTACATATTAGATAAGTATAGGTCTAGAGTCTAGACATAGCTTTTTGAATAAGCACTAGGCAGATGGTTGATCATAACAATGGGTTGACGCGTAAAGTAGGTATTATCGCCACAGGTTCACGACAGGTACCTATCTATGAAACTCGTAACAAAACGTCGTGTGTTCACATACACTACAGGCATCAAATCTATGCAGGTAATAAGGCCGTGAAAGGACTATATCTTTGATTTCACTATAGAAATAATAAGTATTAGTATTCACCGACTTCACGTCACCCCTAGCCTAACATTTGTCAAATGTCGATTCAGGATCAAATCGAGTTTTCTCACTCTACTTCACTCGGACATTCGTTCGGACGCCAGATCCAGAACCGTCCTCAAAATCGAAATTGAATGAAAGTCTAAATGATATTAGAGCCAATGGGTATGCAGCCTAAGTGATAAATTAATGAAAACCTACCTATTATTATCAGATAATCACGTAATTTCTTTCGTTTCTGTACTACATCCACTAATATAACATTAAAGTTATCATTGATTTAAAAGTAAAATATTCTTTATTGTACACCAACACATAGAAATGTACCTATAAATGTACTATAAAGAATAGTTTTTTGTACAAAAAGGTTATGTTTTAGGTGGCCTTATCGCTAAAAAATTTTCAAAAGAAAAATAAAACCGACTTCAAAACCACTCTAAAAAGTAAAAAATAACTTTTGTTTAGCTACACTTGTAATGTGCCTAGGTATGAAGTCGGGCGAGCTTCACTCTTGGATTTCTAATTTTGTTTCAATATGCTCGCTCGACTTCATACCTAGGCACATTACAAGTGTAGCTAAACAAAAGTTATTTTTTACTTTTTAGTGTTTGTGGTTTTGAAGTCGGTTTTATTTTTCTTTTGAAAATTTTTATCCTGGAAAATCAAAGAGTTCTCACGGGATACTTAAAGGCCCATCTGTTTAACCGATTTATATGAAATTTGGTACAGAGGTAGCTTGCATCCCGGAAATTGACATAGACAACTTTTGATCTCGGAAAATCAAAGTGTTCCCATGGGATTTTTTTAAAATCTTAAATCCACACGGACGAAGTCGCGGGCATCATTTAGTATATATTTATTATTATGGTAATTAATATATAAAAAATTTTCAAAAGAAAAATAAAACCGACTTCAAAAACGACAAACACTAAAAAGTAAAAAATAACTTTTGTTTAGCTACACGTGTAATGCACCTAGGTATGAAGTCGAGCGAGCATATTAAAACAAAATTAGAAATCCAAGAGTGAAGCTCGCCCGACTTCATACCTAGGTGCATTACACGTGTAGCTAAACAAAAGTTATTTTTTACTTTTTAGTGTTTGTCGTTTTTGAAGTCGGTTTTATTTTTCTTTTGAAAATTTTTTATTTCACAATTTTTAGTGGCCCTACTGTACTATAATATGCTGTGCCCAGTTAAAACCCTACTGTTTACTAAGCTATTACATTGATCGCGAGCAATTTGCTCCTATCCATTGAGGAGTTCTGTTCTCCATCTCCGAAGATATTCATCAGATATTCACCAAATTTATATAGGACCACCTGCACAGTATACCCTTTCAAACAAAAAAAAAAAATTCCAAATCGGTCCAGGGGTCTTTGAGTAATCGGGGAACATACATAAAAAATAAAAAAAAAAATAAAAAAAAAAAGATCCCGACGAATTGAGAACCTCCTCCTTTTTTGGAAGTCGGTTAAAAAAGCGATCTCTTCCAGGCAACCTTAGATTTAATTTATTTGTGGTGTATTATATTTAGTAGAAAGTAGATCGCTTGGCTATTAAAATAAAGAATCACTGTCAAAATTCCTCCAGTAATTATAAAACGAAATAAATGAAGTCCTCTTTTGTGGAAAATCGCCTTTGTTTGGTGACAATGATATTTTTTTTGGTCTGTATTACTGCAGAATTCATTAAAAGGATCCTTCAGAGAGACGTCAAAGAATTAACATAATAAATCTGCGATGCCATCAATCAATCCGGTCAGATGACTTCTTTTAAAGGGCTTCTTAAGCCCTCACTTTCATCTTTACGTACCTACTAGGGATTGCAATCCAGCGGCATTTTCAATCCAGCTGGATTTTTGCTGGATTGAAACAAATCCAGCTGGATCCAGCGCGGATCCAGCACTTATTGATTTTTCAAAGAAGTGTAACATTTTTTTTTGTTTTGACCGTATAAACTTTAATAACTAACTACCTATATTTGTTTGTAATAATAATATGAGGTTCTTATCTGAGAAAAAAGGGTTTTATATGGCAAAAAAACTTTTTTTTAATGAAATTAAGTACGTTTTTAATCAATCGAAGTATGTACCATTCATTATCTAAACACTATCGCCATTTTATAGGTAATTCACAAGGTAATTCATTGATTCCATTGCTGAAAAAATTTTGGAAGCGAGAATTAATAAAGTCTTTGGAGGCAATAGAACCTTTGAACTGAATCGAAATTGAATTTTTTTCCTAGCCAGAAATTGTCTATATTCCGAAAAAGTGTTTGTTGGAGCAAGGTTCGGGGAGTATGGAATGTATTTCCAATCACAGCTCCTTAATTTAGCGATCGTATGTCGTGATATAATATGAGGTCTAGCGTTATCCTGAAGCAGCAATGGAGTAGAGCAATTTTATTTATTGACGAGGTTTGCAATTGTTGACAATAATAGATATGTGTCGTAATCGTCTGGCTAGAAATCTTAGGAAGCTGTAATACATGTCAGTACTGGTCCACCAAACACTCAAAAATAGCTTTTTCTGAGAGAAAATCTTAATAGAAGCTGAAGTTATAATATAATTTCAGACTTGAAAATCCAATCTCTGACTGACTGAGAAACTGTTACAGTTCTTTTTTATTTTTCTGAAAGACATTCTATAGTTTTTGCGTGAAAAGAAAGTTAGTTACTTGTTTTTAGCTGATTGCGGATCCGCACCGCTGGATCCAGCGTCAGATGCTGGATCCAGCAAGCCCCAAAAACGTGCTGGATCCAGCTGGATTGCTGGATTGCGGATCCAGCATTGCAATCCCTAGTACCTACTCGTACCTAATACTTACGCCTACTCTTAACATTTGATGAACCTTCATATTCCAATGTGTATGTACCTATATTTTTAGTACTTAACTAAACTTCATGCTTTTTAATGCCTTGAATTTTCTAAACTACCTTACAGGAGGTCTTTATATTGAAAGGAACCGGTATTAGACAGAAGTATTAAAGATCGCTCTTTGCCACTTAGGCTTCCTATACATCCCTTGCGTAGCTCAAGAGGTGCACTCAACGAGGCAGTAAGTATAGTTTTCAATCTCTCTAATGTCCCAAAATCTGCTCAGTTTTAGTATTTAAGTATACTTACATATCACATCTTCTTTCACACTAATTAGTCTTCACACTAATATTATAAAGGAGAAAGTTTGTATGTGTGTGTGTGTGTGTGTATGTTTGTTACTCCTTCACGCAATACGGACGGACGGATGGACGGACTGGGCTGAAATTTAGAATGGCAATAGATTATACCCTGGATTAGCACATAGGCTACTTTTTATCCCGGAAAATCAAAGAGTTCCCACGGGAATTTTAGAAAACCTACAGCCACGCGAACGAAGTCGCGGGTATCAGCTAGTTTATTGATATAAAAACAACATGTTATCCAAACTTTTTTACAAGCATATTTGTATAAAACGTATGTATAGGTAGTACCTACTATTGACAAATTATGTAGGTACCTATACTACGGTACGACAATTCTGTGGTTCCTTATTCGTGCTTTAATTTATTTATTTTCGTATATCAAATCACACTTAATATTATAAAGGCGAAAGTTTGTGTCTATGTGTGTATGTGTGTGTGTGTGTGTTTGTTACTCCTTCACGCAAAATCTACTAGACGGATTTGGCTGAAATTTGGAATCGAAATAGATAATATCCTGGATTAGCACATAGGCTACTTTTTATCCTGGAAAATTAAACAGTTCCCACGGGATTTCTAAAAACCTAAATCCACGCGGGTGAAGTCGCGGGCATCGGCAGTAGGTATCCCCATAAGCCTACTCATCTCTACAATCTACATCCCCATAATAATCGCAAACTTCCCTCTATACCTTCATTAGTATTAAACTAGCTAAAGGCCTCTCCGTGTATACTTTAGGCGAGCTTACACAACACAAAGTAGTTACATATTTCACGCGCTATACCTGAGTCCAAAATAAAATCATAACCCTTCCTTTCGGCTTTGCCGTAGTCGGGTAAAAATAGATAATATCCTGAATTAGCACATAGGCTACATTTTATCCTGGAAAATTAAACAGTTCCCACGGGATTTTTAAAAACCTAAATCCACGCGGGTGAAGTCGCGGGCATCGGCAGTAGGTATCCCCATAAGCCTACTCATCTCTACAATCTACATCCCCATAATAATCGCAAACTTCCCTCTATACCTACATTAGTATTAAACTAGCTAAAGGCCTCTCCGTGTAAACTTAAGGCGAGCTTACACAACACAAAGTAGTTACATATTTCACGCGCTCTACCTGAGTCCAAAACAATCAAACACACACTTACCGAACTTGAACTTAGCGCGCTCAGCTTAACTTAAGCTCATGTTAGATAAATTAGTGTGAACAAATATCAGCTTGTAACAGAGTTTAAAATAGAGGTTAATTTTCTTGCAAACATTTTTTTCAGTTGTCAACCTGATGGCCTAGTGCACCCTAACTTAGAGTTACGTGTGTTTTAAGAAAAACAAGGCCTATGTTCAGTAATGGATGTGCGCCAGCTTAAATGATGATGAAACATGAATATTCCTTTTTGCCGGCATTCCGAACCAGTTGTAGATTATTTTGACAATTCAAAAGCACTTGTAAAAAGTTTATTTGAATAAAAATCTATTCTATTGTATTCTATACCTAATTAAGTGTGAAACTTATAGTGAACCTGGCAGGTTTGAACCTATGACCTCGAATTTCTGTCCCCCCCTTTATGTCGCTGAGCAACTCGGGCTTCGTAATATTTTTACTAAGCGAGAAATTCGTTTTAATTCGAAAATTATGCGCTTTCATTCGAGTGGGTGCTAATCCTCAGAATAAATTAATAGTACATTAAGCATCAATCGCAGTATTCGCATTAATAAGTTTATACACGGGGCGAGTCGTGTTAGGGAGAATTCACACGTGCCACCACCATACCACATTGCAGCGACTAAACGTGGTGATGCCAGTCAGCGGTTACGTGTGAATTGTGTCGTTGCAGCTTTTTGCAGTTGCGTTGTGGTAACTACAAAATGTCGATATAGTTGCGTTGTCACTTGTAGTTGCACTAGCCTCTAGTGCTCCCCGTGTGTTCGTGGTGCACCTCAGACGCACTAGGGACTATATTGGTCCCTAGAGGAGGGTCCTCAACAGGCACCGTTAGCTGAGTTGTGTGAACGTGTTTGACTCCATAGCCCTGCAACCAGGCGATGCGTGGAACACCGTGTGGGTTTTAGTTTTTAAGAGTTCGACATAACCTCCATGCCTCCCGGGCGTGGTGGTATCCATGAGGTCATCATGAACAAAAAAAGCCACTAGTGCGCGGTGTCACTGGTCATTCGTTGTGGTTGCGATGTGATCGATATCACCCATATTATTGATTTTGGCGACAAAATGAGATCCAAGTGAATTAAACTATTTATTTTATTACAAATTAGTGCCCGCTCAAATGTTGAGGTTGAGGTTGTGGTTGTGGTGTGGTTGTGGTACGTGTGAATTCTCCCTTAAATTGCACCCCCAGCCTCCCCGCAATTTATTTAAGAATGTTATGTAAATTTGAACACAAGTCTTTGATCGTCCGCATCAAAAGTCCAGGCGAAAAAACTTCCACTAGAGCGGAGAAAAAACGGGACGAGCTTAAGAAAAATAATGATTTAATCTTACTTTTCGCTGTCTCGCATATAAAAGCGGAGGGAGGTGGGGGCTACTGGGGCGAGAATCGTTTTTAATCTTTGCTTTGTAAAGGTGATTATGAGGGATTATAGGTTTGGAAGTATGGCTGAAATTTCGCGGCTGAAGAGGCGGCCCTTCGATTCATTTATGCGATATTTTTGGGTGCCAGGTGGGGTTGTGGTCGTGCCCCTTCAACAGGCATTCTCGACTCAACTTTTCCTTAGTCTCAAACATCTCAAAGGAAAGCTTTCGTTTAGTTTTGTTTTTGCGATCGGCTTTGTCAATCTTTTTGATCGATTAGCTGTGGCCGGCTGTTGGGCTTAGGTTTTTTTATACCTACTTAAGTAGTTTTAGACTGCCCTAACCCCAGGGTTGATTTTCTTTCATGGCTTACGTATACTTAGCTCTAAATAATAATTATTGAGCTATGTAGGGGGTTCCAATCTAGATTCACTGCTACGCACCCTCATAAACCCTTGGTGGAAAAGTAGACTCAAATATTCTGTTGACATCTAAACCTGAATTAAGTATTAAAAACTTTCTTAAGAATCCCGTGGGGACTCGTTGGTTTTCCGGGATAAAAGTAGCCTATGTCATTCTCCAGGTCTTTAACTATTTCAATATAAATATAAAGAAATAGTTAAATATTTCTATGCAAAAAATCACGTTAATCCGTTAATCCGCTGTAGTGTGATTGAAGGACAAAACAACAATGAAACAGTCTCGCAATTATAATATGGGTAGTGATATCGTGACTTCTAATATATTATTTTGGATCAAGCTTTGGAGCCTTGATCCAAAACAATACATAACCTTATCATTAAAAATTTTTGGTCAATCATCCACATGATCTTACGTTAGTCGTATGCAGGTCAACGATACGCTCTACTAGTAGGAAGGTACAAGTCTTAGAAGAAAGAAAAATATAAGCGGACTTAATTATATTGCTTGATCTTCGAGAGGGGGGTGGGGGGGTGGGGGGGTGTCTCATCTCAATCGCAAATCGGCCATCTTGCGCCCCGGGATCGCCGTCGACCGCCCCCTCGTCCATTATACTTTTTAAGCTCCAATCTCGTTCATTTAAACGGTTGGCTTTAGATGGCAATCGCATTTTTCCACTGCAGGTCACGTCTCCCGTCTCCTTGGTACGAGAGCTTAAATCAACAAAAGAAAATAATAAGATTCGTTCAAATTAAAAGTGTAATGTCGCGAAAGTGCGCGGGCGGGGGCGTAATCCTCGGGCGCTCTTCATTAGGCGCCGCTTTGCCGCTCCAGAACCGTTTCTGGAGAATTTTTCTTTATTCATAACGAAGATTAAGAGAAATGCAAATGAAGCGTGGCGTCGCGTGGTTACTTAGCTGTGTCAACAGAAACGCTCGGGCTCGTATTAAATGCTTCTTTCGTTTTAGGGATTATGTGCTTAAAAGTTGGGGGTAGGGCAAATTTTTTTGGTAAGTAGTTCCTCTTGAAGCGTTAGGCATAATATAGCAGCCGGGCTGAGATCGGAAAATTGTAGCGGTTTTTGCCTCGGTATTTGGTATCAATAATCAATCAAAGTATCAATAACAATATTATCATGAAGTAAGTAGGTATGCAATATAACTCTAGCAAGTAATGAAACAATGATAGGTATACTAAGTATAGTTCGGGTTTCCTCTTGGTCCGACCTGGTGCAGTCCTGTATGTTTTACGGTAAAGACGAGAGTTAGATAGGTACGGAAGTTCTCCATTATGTTCTCAAAGGTGTGCGAAGTCTACCAGTCCCCACTTGGCCAGCGTGGTAGGCCATGGCCAAAACCAAGAAGTGAGTCAGTATTGGGTTGATGCCTTGGGTTGATGCTGATGATTATAATTACCACGATATAAGAGTTGTCATAGCAACAACGAATTGTTCTTGCTATAACATCTCTGAAGTCTACATAGTTGGAACTGCGTTCAAAAATCGATTTTCTACAGATAGGTTACCACAGCAAACTATAGCAGCGATATAGGTACTTAGAGCTAAGTAATAAGATCCGTTACATTGCTCTAAGACAATTACAAAAACACAGTAGGTACCTACTAGATGGATACTACAATAATTCGCAGAATTCGTTTGAATATTGGCTTTCTGTGAAATATTATTAGGTAATATATAGTATATAATTGTATAGTAATTAGATAAGGCTAGCTTTAAGTTTTATTGTAATACTAGCTGACGCCCGCGACTTCGTCCGCGTGGATTTAGGTTTTTCGAAATCCCGTGGGAACTCTTTGGTTTTCCGGGATAAAAAGTAGCCTATGTGCTAATCCAGGATATTATCTATCTCCATTCCGAATTTCAGCCAAATCCGTCCAGTAGTTTTTGCGTGAAGGAGTCACAAACATACACACACAAACACACACACACACACACACACACACACACACACATACAAACTTTCGCCTTTATAATATTAGTGTGATTTTCATTAAAAAAAAAAAAAGGTAATATCATCTCATACACATACTTAGGTCCGTAGAGTTAGGTACCTAGTAGGTAGGTACCTACTTACGAGTACGTTCAATAAAATAATCGAACTTATAGTAAGCGACAAGTTGAGATGACAATCGGGGTATGAAGCAGGGCGACGGTGGTAAGCGCGGGGGCTGTGCGGGTGTGCGGGGCGTCCCCACCCCAGTTGCCATGTCAACCTGTCGCGTACTTATACACTTGAACCTATTCATACTGCTCTTACCATCTCAGCTCATAAAAAGACGCTGAATATTTCTGAAAAGAAATTTTCCTTACAGAATATAATAAAAACAAAGACAAAATAATAACAATGTAAAACGCTTTTCTTAGCATTAAGATCGATGGGTCGGTTCATTTATTTGTTCATCCAGTCTTAACGTTCATGCTGCTCGCAACTCTTTCGTTGGCGGTCTTCTCAAATAGTGATGGGACAAGTCGTTGTAGTCGATGACTAAAGTAAAACAACATTATTGCTTAATATTAGACAAAATATCGTAATACGAAGGGCAGACTAGTTAAATGTTTGTATTCTTATTTGATATCGTCTTATTGCTCCATAGATAGGTATTATGTCAATAGGCGCTCTACAATAGTTACTTTAGATCATTATAGTTGCTTGTTACTCACTATTTAGAGAAAATAATTTTGATATATACCTAATACATATCTACATGGAACATAAAAACATTACTACCCTTATTAGTTAACATATAATTTTGTTTCTATTGAAAATTCAACAAAACCATACTCTGCCAGATTTATTGGTGTAGAATTTCTTTACAGCTCTTTCTCGTAGAACCTACTTTCCAAACCGATGGTAGAGTATTGACATGTCATAAGTGGCACAAGTTTCATTTCATTTTATCACGCAATTCTAAGTAGAGCATTTTTATTCCGAATTTATATCTGACAAGGGACAACGAATCATATAATTCCTGAGCATTAATTTTCTGACAGTCATAAAATCTCTAAACCTTTTTTTTCAGAGTGATTCAATTTTAGCAGGCCGTTATGCCTCAACCGTATAGAGAACCGAGACAAACTAGACCATTCTATTTGATGGACGGGGTTATGACTCTCAGCAATAAAGGTTACGGTGTAAACAGAAAAGTGAGCAAACACAAGTTTATCGATAAAATGAAAACTCTCTCGACGGTACAACACTAAAAAGTACCCACTCAACTCGGCGAAGAGCATTTTTATTCGGAATTTATATCTGGCAACGAATCCCACATTATTGTCCCCGGGCATTTATTTTCTGATGGGCATTAAAACGCAAACCCCTTTTTCTCGAAGGCGATTCCATTTTAGCTGGGTTTAGAAAATTTAAGGCCCGTCTTAAATAGTCCCCGATATTGTTGGCCCTCGAATGGCGGTACGAATAATTAATTTAGGTACTTGTTATTATTCCGTTCGCTCATTCAGATGATATTGCGAACGAGGTTTTATTACTATGCTGGATGCTGACTTATCTTAGCTAGTAAATCTATTGGAATCGTTCCTCTCTTATTTTGAGATGAGCTACCTACTACGTAAGTGATATGTGTCTCTAGGTATTAGGTACTATCTGGGGCCCTACTAATGTTTCAATTATGTTTCAATATTGTTTTGACAGTTTCATACAAGTTTTATATGAAAATGTCAAAACAATATTAAAACATTACTACTTTAAGCGATGGTAGTAAAAGGCCCCAGTTCTACTAGTCATTTTAAAAAAGTACCTATAATTTAGTAGTCCTTAATTTAAAGGTGAACCGTACTTTTGACATGAGAGACCCATAGAGTGTAATATAAAAATTTATAACACCCCCGACAAGTGAAGGTTACAGTAACTAGAAAAGAGCTGATAACTTTCAAACGGCTAAACCGATTTTATTGGGTTGATAGCTAAGAACACTCTCGATCAAGCCCACCTTTCAAACAAAAAAACTAAAAAATCGGTTCATTAGTTTAGGAGCTACGATGCCACAGACAGATACACAGATACACACGTCAAACTTGTGACTCCCCTCTTTTTGGGGCGGGGGTTAAAAATAGCGCGTGAGAACTGAGAAGTCATTCTGTACGGACTATATCAACCATGTCAAAATATAGATACCTACTAGCAAAATAAATCATGCTAGTCTAGTATTTCATCACTGCAATGAAATATTTATAATTTATTTACAGTAGCTAATGAAAATGGTACGCAGCTACATTTTTGGAGCTGTCCCTTGTGACGATTGGCTCTGGCCGCACGCAAACGACCGCGCCGTGTTTGCTCACTCGTTCATATCCCGCCGATGTGGAATCACCCGAATATCCCATGGGTAGGCTACTATGAAAAGGGCTTCTATATCCATACTAATGAAACAGTGTGTCTATCTGTCTGCTAGCTTTTCGCGGTCCATCCGTAGGTCCATTCCGAAAAACCTGCATCAATTGTTATTACAATCGCAATTGTTGTGATTGACTGAATTTATTGTATTCTTGTTGCAACAATGCATTGTAGCCAATAGTGAGCGACCGTCAACCAATCAGAGTTCCCCCTCCAATTTAGCGTAAAGCTTGTACCAGGAGTAGGTACGACAATAATTATAGTGCAACGGGTGGTGGTTTAAACCGCCGACCTTTCGGAATTCAGTCCGCTCCTCAACCGTTGAGCTATCGAGGCTAATTTGATATTAATATGTTGTACAGATAAAAATATAACTCGTTCATGTTATGTTTATTTCAGTACTAAGTAGGCAAGGTTCCAGAATTAATTCATTCAAAGCCACTACCCATATCATGGATATGGGCAGTCATTTCACCCGACGGAAGCCGGGCGAATCAGCTAGTATTATGTAAAATTGTAAAGCCTTTTCCACAGTAGTGTATCCATGGTATCAGCTTAATTTGATTAGCGACCGCAAGCCGTAGAGTGCGCCCTCCACCGCGCCGGACGGTAAACTTTGACTACTATTTTACTTACTTGTTTAATCTCAATCAGTTTGATTGCTTTAACTGGTAGTTGATACACTGTCGGCGGAGATTAAAGTAAAGCATTTCGTAATAATTAATCATTCCTAGACTCCATTCCTTCACATCAGTCGTCACGTTCAATATTTTTCCGTGAAACATCACTAATGTAGCAAGATTAATGCGACTCCCCGTCTTACAGATCTATACTCGTAAGTTGTCAAGTAGGGTACGTAAACCTTCCTCAAAATTGTGAACTAAGTACTCGTAAATCTAAATCTAAAATCTAACTCCTAACTTAGTAATCGTAAACTAATCGTAAGTCGGACTCGCACTCTAAGAGTTCCGTTATTCGTATCATCATACAAGACTTTTGACAAGTTTTTTTAATTTTTTTTCTGATTAGCTAACCACAAATTGACAGTTTTAGAGTTTATCCCTTAGTTTGTGCTATACGAGTATGACTACTAATTTCATGATTCTTGGTCAACGGGAAGTACCTACCCCATAGGTTTCGATTCCCTTGACGGGTCTTGACAGACATGACAGACAACGAAACAAGCCGACATAGAAACGGACATTTACATACATACAGGTCAAACACAGCCTCCTTTGGGCTTCGCCGCAGTGGGGTAAAAAGGGACTCTTATAGGGTACGAGAGACGGAACCTTAAAAAACACCTGACATTGATTCAAATTAACCAATCCTCGTGCAGGCAAATTCCTGGACGGCGTGCTAAGATTCAGTGATCAAACTGCAAACAGCCTGCAAACATATGTATTTCGAAGCGTAGAACTTAGAAGCCTTGCCCCGCAAAAAAGCTGATTATATTATTATCTCATTTGCTACTAATAACGCCATCTAGTAAGATAATGGCAAGTTATTGTTACAGTGCCATCTACGGGATGTTCTAAAACCTACGTAACAAATTCCAGCGCAATTTTGCTTCTAACTAACTGTAACAATAGATGGCAGTAAAGACTTGTCACATTTTTTTTAAGCTGTCAATAGATGGCGCTACTAGTTTTTAAATGCTTAAAAAGTGAACATTGAATTAATAAAATCATACACTTGAAATTGTATTACATATCGAGATTAATTATTGACTTATAATAACTTTGGTTGCACTTTTATCGTCCTACCTGTATAATATCGTTGTATCCTACGAATAAAGACAGTGCTACAAAGGGCCTATTTTTCAGGAGCATTTTTGTGTTTTATTTCAATCAATACTAATGAACATAATTCTAAGCAATCTTAAAGTTAATAATGGTGGTAAAGGGTCTTAGGGTTATTTATTATAAAAGGGGTTTATAGCCCTATTCTTCAATTACAAGCATTGTACCACGGAACCGAATCGTTTCTATCGAGACATAAGATTACCTATGTCCTTTTTGATCGGAAAATGCGGTCCTAGACTTTTATGAAAACAGCCACAAGTACCTTAGTGGCTGTTTTCCACGGAGTTGTGCAAACTATAAGTGCTAGATGATAGATTGATTTAAGAACTAATTATTGTAATAAAATAAAACTGGTTAAATATTTGATATTTAACCAGTTTACTAGTTTTTCGAGCATATTAAATGACGTCCACGCTGATCCGAGGAAAAGTGCCAGCGTAGCGCTTGTGGCCTGACCGCGTACATGAGCTAATGCTTGATTGGCGGTTAAAAGTTGACACTCCGGCCATAGTGGCTGTTTTCACCGGATATTTTCCGCAAGTACCTACAATTTTGGCTTATTTTCAAACGCTAGACAATAAAATCAATTTTTCTAAACTAAAATGAGTTTGAATGATGTGAAATTGAGAGTAGATTTCAAATCAGCAAAAAAAAAAAAAAACGCCACTCCGACCGTTGTGGCATTATTCGTAGGATTCGAAGATATTATATTATCACTTCCTTCTTTGGAGTGTGAGTAATGAATACTTTTATTATCAGCGGCAAATTCGTGCAATTTTTATCTATTATTACCTATAATTCATCAAATAAGTACTTCTTATGACTAAGACTTATCTATCTAGTGTTGAAACACAACCATTGTAGAGATAACACATAGCTGATTAACGGTTAGGTTAGGTAAGTAACAGGAATCACGCAGAGTTTTCGCAGTTTTCAAGTTCTTTGAACGACTTCCAAAAAGAAGGAGGATCTAAATTCGGAGGCTGCCATCAATTATTTATTTAATGCCATTCTGCTTTCATAGTAAGTCTAGGTAGGTAGCTAATTAGTTAATCTATGGCCATGAGTGCCATAACACTTCGCTGCTGCGGCTGGGTTTTATGTTCAGACTTTACGAATGGAGCTACTTAGGTATCCTTAGAAACTATCCCATGAGCGGGAATTTAGCTTTTAGCGATTAGGTATAGTCATATGGAAGATTTCGGTCGCCAGCTTGCCATTGATTCCTGTGTCTACTATAGATACTCATCTAAGTCTAATAATTATACCTACTTTGAGTAGGCTATTTGGTAAGTGCCTGCATGTACTTAGTACCTACCCATAGGAATCCATATAAATAACGTAAAAACAACAATCTAAATTCAATGTTGGTTGAACTGATTGATTAACATGTTATCGAGAAGACTTTCCAAAACGAAGCCTTTTATAGACACAATCCCTTTTATTAAGCTAGATGTATAATTAGATAGTAGGTATCTAGAGATTCTAGAGTAGAATATAAATTACTCATAGAAATATACACTAGATTGATAGATAGGTAACATAGCTAGTTTTTATTTTTTTGATTATAGTAACTAGGTAGGTACCCTGCCTATATGAGTAAATAATGTAGTACTTACCTTGGTACTTAAGCTAATGAAGTGAGGGCACAGATTTATATCGTTAAACTGTGGTAAGGGTAAACAATATCTTCAAATACCTATGCTAATTTACCTACCTAAGTAGGTACTTATATTATTTTTTTATTTACATAATAAGTACCTAGGTAGGTACGGCATTTCAATGTTAGTACGAATGACGCTATCGTTTATTAATTGAATTGTTTTTAATCACAGATATTTAACTTTTATAGAAAACTATATTGTAGTTTTTTAGCAAAATTTTCAATTCTAGTTAGTACTTAGTAGAAAACATTTTTGAAATGACTAAGAAAATCATCATCCTATTAACCAGGAAATCGAAATGAATCTTAAAGTTAGCTAACAGCTCGCGCGGGACACCGTCCATGTATGCTCCTGCTCCTGATTAACTTGATGGGTTAGTCTATTAATAAACAGTTGAATAATTTTTGATTGTTTTTGTGATAATTTTTATTGAATAATAAGTATACCTTAGTTAAAAAAAAATATTAAAAAAATCAATAATATTTGAGGATAATATTATTATATTCTTTTAAACATAGGTATATGTAAAGTATCTAGTTCTTTTTTACATATAAGTAAATATAATATCATTACTGACAGTGCGCTTGTTTTTCTGTCACGGTTGATTTTTTAAATCTTTGTAATTAAATAAATAAGCGAAATTGCATAGTACGAGAATATGCATGTGTAGAGAGTATAATATAACAACTGCCTACAAATTTTATATCAGTGCGTAACTCTATCAGTTCATGACCGTAAACGGGTTGCCAACAAACATGTTTTCAAGTTAACCTTAGCTTTATAAATACACTTAAATTATTATCTGTATGACGACAGTGGGTGTGTCGTTTGTAACATAACCAAAATATGACTGCATAGATATAATTTTATTGCAAAACCTAAGTATTATTATATTTCTGTATCTATGAAGTGATACGCTTTGTCAGTAGGTAGCAACAAAATATCGATTTGAACTCGCACTCTTTCGGCTATCGCAACCAGAGTTCTATGACCACCACTGCCCTCTTACCACAGATTTTTGTTTTGTTTAAACATTTGAATATTATGGCCTGCAATCTATTTTCATTAAGCTGACTTAGAAGGTAATTGCATAGTAGTTGATTTTTCCAAAAATATCCAAGACGTAGGAGTTTCTTACCGCAAAGTGCGAACTAACAATAAAACCTTGATGCAAGTAAAAAAACTAAAGTTTAGAATTGATCACCGCTGAACGTCAAAAGGGCTGAGCAAAATGCTTCGCTTATTACGTTTCATCGATAATACCTGTTCTAATAGCCGGCCAAGTGCTGGTCACACTCGCACACCGAGGGTTCCGTACTACAGAAGACAGTAAAACGGTAAGAATCACTTTTGTTAACGAACCGCCAAACTAACTTTATTTGTAAAGGTTTATTGTTAAAAAACTACGATTTAACAATCGTAGTTAATTTTTCGAGCGTTGGTTTCATATTTTTTTCTGTTAATTTTTTTTTAGATATTTTGCTCGATAAATCCAAAATTTATTACAATTTATTTTAGAATACACAGGTAAAACCTTTTCATATACCACGGTCACTTGTTATAAGTCATCTTACTTTGAAAACTAAAAATACTTACTAATTGTTATTTGTTCACAAACACCACAAATTCCCGGTTTGCGGATTTTTCTCCTTGCCCGAGCTTGCACAGGCAAGGGGAAACATCAGGGGACCTACCTACCTGCCTTTTAGGTACCTTATAGGTTTCTTGACAGAGACGACAGACAGACATACAAGCAACGAAGTGATCCTATAAAGGTCCTTTTTCCTTTTGAGATACGGAACCCTAAAAACAAGTTTTTTTTAGAACTGGTCATATTATGATGTCGGGACCTATTATAGACGAAATAATTTAAGTCACTCGAGCATATTATTGATTTTTTTTAATATTTCAAAAATTGAGGTAGATAGGTATCTACACAAATACAAAGGAATGTTGAAATAATTTCCACATTAATGATTAATTATTTATTTAAACTACTTAATTCAAGTATTAATTCTACTTACGTCCGAATATTAAAATATAAACAAAACGATCGGTATTCGATGCCGATTTGCATACAATACAAAGTGTGAATGTATTCATGATCTTTCACCTTAATTACCCACTTGCTGAAAGAAAGCTTTGGATATTAAACACACCTACTGTTACCAATTATTTATTATTCTACCTAATTTGTCCTTTGTTTGTTTATTTAGAAGGTACTTCTTGTGGTTATAATTTTGATATTTATTTAACTTTAGTAAAACTAAATGGATCTCCTTCGTTTCATACAAAATGCTTAAAAACCAGCCAAATGCGAGTCAGGTCTCCATCTTTTAGAGTTCCGTACTTACATAGTTGTGAAGAACATACCTAATTGTTTTGAATGTATGAGATATTTCATTTCCGAACGTCAACACAAATCCTGAAAGAAAATAATCATTAATTGTTTTAGTTAGAGCTTACAAACTACTTCTTTTCAGTATTTTCTTGTTGAAATACAGTGTATGGGTACATATTATATGCCATTTCATAATCCTAAAATTTTCAACTTCGACAGCCCCCCATTTCTTTATTTTTAAGATTCCGTACCTCAAAAGGAAAAACGGAACCCTTATAGAACCTTATCACTTTGTTGTCTGTCTGTCTGTCCGTCTGTCTATCTGGCCGTCTGTCCATCTGTTCGTCTGTCTGTCGGTCTGTCCTTCTGTCGTGTCTGTCATGGTAGGTAAGGTCTTATAGCATAAGTAAAGGAAAAATCCGAAAACCGTGAGTTTGTGGTTACATTACTAAAAAAATTAAAATGTGTACATGAACAAATAATAATTAGTAAGTAGTTTCAATTTTCAAAGTAAGATACTTAACTATACCAATTGAGGTATCATATTATGAAAGGGCTTTACCGACAAGAATTTTATTTATTTTTATCCATGATAGTTTTTCATTCAAAATGTCAATAAAATACCCGAGTACGGAACCCTCGGTACGAAAGTTTGACACGCATTTGGCTGGTTTTTATTTAAGATAAAAAAAAAAAATTTTTTTTGGCTCCTTTTTACATGTAGGTATGGGAGCCCCCATTCAAAGAGAGAAAGAAAAAAGGGAGCTCCCATGAAAAAGAATAATTATAATTGAATTTCTAATTCAATATTCTGTTTAGGGTCGTTTATACCAAATAGCAAAATTTCAAATCTGCAACGTTAGACCTGTGACACGCAGACAAAAACAGACGAGTCACATGGGCTTCGTTTTTACCTTTTGGGTAAAGAACTCTAAAAGTGAACCCATGGTTCATCTATCAAATTATTTTTTTATATGTATCTATATTAGTATTATGTAATTACATCAGAAAAACAAACCCACGTATTTTTTCTTTTTCGGAATAAGTTTAATATTTTGCAAAAAGTTGTAGAATTGGGCGTCGCGCACCGGTAAAAATTTAAATAAGCCAATGCATTGAAGTACTGATATCAAACAGCCAATCAGAGAGTCAGCATGTGGTGTGACTTCGTGGGATGCACCGAGGCTATGACCGCGATCATTTTGATAAATTCAACTTTGATGACATAAACTCCTAACAAAATATTGCTTTGGTATGAGCTTCTAATAAACATGAATGTCGTAAATACATAACAATCAATGGAATAAAACATTTTCTTAGGCATACTGTATAATAACGATAAAATAAATTCTGAGTTCGCTTCCCCCGCATCGTATGATCCTCGGTCATATAAATACGCGAGAACGCTCCCCACTTCTCGCCAAACGTCAAATCTCGTGTTCGCGTGCGGTCGTTCGTGCTCCTAGTGAAAATTATTTTGTAAAAATTCAGTTCGCGACATTTCGCAAGCTCTGTTTAACGTCAATTTAAAATTACAAGTGAAAAATAAGGACGTGTGTGTTCAGTGATATTTAAGATCGTTAAATAATACATGAAGATGTCTTTCAACACCGACATATCAACCAAATTGGAAAACAGCAGGTTAGTACAAAAACCAAGTGACCAATGGCTGCTTCGGCCCTTCATGGGCTTGAGCTATACCAATGCTTTTTTGCCTTAACCTCGTCCCAATAAAGTGAGAATATTTCTAGAAGAAAAGTAAGCTTTGAGTTGTACGCTTGTACAGGTTGACGAAATCTTGAATTCCTTTCACATTAGCAGTAAGCATCGTATAAAATGTCGCAATTTGCAACCTCTGCATCATATTGGCTGGTTAGTGTCGTGGCGTTACTCCAATGGTGTCGAATGTCGAACTTTTTATTTCTGTTTGCTCTACATTATCGTCTTTATCATGATTGAGGTTATCCTGCATAGGGACGGCAAATGGGCGTGCGCAGAACATGACTCACGTAACATTTATGACAGAAGAAAACTTGATTCAATTTAAAAGATTTTAGGTAGTAATGTGTTCTTAAAATTCATATTAGATAACTGCGCAACCTCACATATTCCCCAAAAACAGTACCTACCTTTATCCTAGAATGGTTACAATCAATAATTATCAACTTTAACATGGGGAATTCCTAATTATCCCTATGCCATTGCTTCACATATGAAACTTAATGGTTCTTACATTCTCGGAAAACCCAAGTTCTGTTCAGGTTCTATTCCATTTTGGTAGTGTTAATTTTGTATCTTGTTATCACTTAATTTACATATAAATCGCTAAAAACTACTTATTTATAGTAGTTAGTACTTACCTACATAACTACACAAAATCAGTAGGTTCTTATGCCTTTTAATCAATTAGCACCATAGGTAATCAAGTTGATGAGGTTGTATAGTTATAAATCCAATCCAATGAATGAATTAACATCAAGGTTGATTTACTTACTTATACTTGACCCTAAAACATACCAATTAACTTGACTCCTTATATGTTTACATT
Source organism: Maniola jurtina (assembly GCF_905333055.1). NCBI lineage: Eukaryota > Metazoa > Arthropoda > Insecta > Lepidoptera > Nymphalidae > Maniola > Maniola jurtina. The sequence goes on from NC_060030.1 coordinate 12,080,436, forward strand.
TTTTATGCAAACCTATATAAGTACCTATAAGTTAAGGTAATCCTAATCCCGGCTCATATTATAATAAATGCGAAATTTTGAATGTATGTAATTCCTTCATGGCACAATGCCTGAACCGATTTGGCTGAAATTTGGAATAGAGGTAGCTTTTGCTCTGAATATTAACACATAGGCTTTTATCCTGGAATCTCAGAGTTCATGTGGAATTAAAAAAAAAATTTGATACATCCATGCAGACAAAGTGGCTGGTGAATAATATTGTATGATTACTTAGTCTCTTTTGAAAATGATTACACATACCTGTTACTTATTAATGTAAAACCTCTGTTAAGATTTTATTGTAAAGTAGACAATGTCTCACACTTGTTGTTGGCATGTGTTTGAAATCACAGTTCCAGAGAACCACTACAGTGTGAATTTAATTTAATACTGGTATTCTAAACTGTATTTTAAGAAAACCTTTGACTATTTCGGCAATGAAAGTGTATGATTCTCTTAATTACTTATACTTTTAGATTTAAAACAAAACAAATTACCACAAACTATAGAGTTTGTTTTAAGTTTAGTTGGTAACAATGGGGCTGGCATATAGGTCACCTTAAGGTCCCATAAATAAATAAGATTTAATAAAAAGATTTTATCAAAATTTTCTGCAAGTGATGCGAAAGCCTTGATCTGCCAACCTATGCCTGTAGTGTATGCCACCTTTATGTAACAGCTTACAATGCAGACAAGGTCACTTTGAGATAAAATTCAAAAGAACTGCTGATAAAACTCATAAAATAATGTGCTCTATCATTGCTTTTTATAGAATTTCTTACATATATTAAGTTAGCACACATATGATAATTGATAACAATAACTAATCTGGTAGATTCAAAGTCAAAGTCAAAATCATTTATTCTAAGTAGATCGTTACAATATATTGGTTTAAATATTATCCATGCACTAGTTCTTTGGAAGATACTTATTTTGATTACAGTGGACCCCCAGTAATCCGACAAGCACTTTACAGAGCATTGTTGAACTATCGAATTTGACGGATTATAGAGTACTGCCCAAGACCCCCTATAGTCCAGACTTTTTACAAAAAATTACCTTGTAATCCGACAAATCAGATCCAATGATAAACTATGTGTTCGACACACTTTGAAGTACAAATCATACTTTACTATGTATGTCTTTAGTAGGTAAATTCAATAATAATAGACATGTCGGATTACCGAGAGAGGGGCCGGACTACTAGAAGTCCACTGTATAATATTAGTCAGAGTCCACCACTCTGACCAATTGCAGATGGGATGGACTTCACATACCTTTGAGATCATTAGAAGAACTAATGTTTTCCATCACTGGTCAAATCAAGTGATATTAAGTTAATGCTCATACAAGTAACTCCAAAAAGTTAAACAGGTGCATGCCCGAGTTCAAGCTTTAGACCTCCTAAATAGGAAGCTGACCTCTTATTATATTAATCAATGATTAAGGTTTTCAAGACCTAACTGCTTACTGTAACTTAGATGAAAACTTAGGAGTTATGTATTTTGGTTCTACTAATATAGATATCCAACTAAGCTTTTTATTGTATTTGAGTAATGTTTTGTATAAACCCCAATTTGCCTCAATCAAGAAAATACATATTATGTATTTATGTTTTGGTACTATGTTCTAATAGGATTCACATAAGTAAAATATATTTGAGTATGTAGGTAGGTATTAAAGTAATGTTTTTCCATCCAGATTTGCTAAAGTAATGTATTATTTAATCATGCGACTAACTTTAACTTGGAAGAGATAAAGCAGTGCTTGGTTATGAAATGCACGCACACAATCATACACTCAATTAGACCAGCATTCTGTTAAAAAAATTATAACATGATAGTACAATCATAATACCTATCAAGTCAACTGGCATAGTAACTAACTAATTTTATTATTTGGGTTTGTCTGTGAATTGGATAATTTGCCAAAACGACACTGCGTGCTATAAGATCTGTTATGACTCCTACATTTCACTCATCCTACATCCAAAAAATACTAAAGTAAATATCAAAATAATATGCTTCATTTTAAATATAAAAAATTTAATTTTGCCCAGAATAAGTAGCAATGTCTCTTAAAATACGACTTGCACGCCACCTGTTGTGCATAGATGATACTATGTCAGGGACCTTCTAGCAAGTGCTAACAACAACTATACAAAGTTTCAGGATGAGAGAACACATCTGACTAATTATGATGGCAAACTTTATATTTTTATACATAAAAGATTATATTTATATTGATTATCTATGAATGCCTTTAAACATTTACTTTAAATGATTATTCTCAGCAAAATTTACCTTATCAATAACTAGATTTTATCAAAGCTGAATCATCCAATTTGTCGAAAGATTGGATTGTCCTTGATCCAATGTCAATTGATTGGCTTGTTGCTAACATGCAAAATTCAGTCATATTGACTGATAAGGAACTTTTTGGACTTGTAATGAATTGATAACGTGGGCATTGAGCTGTAACCTACCTGCTCTTCATATAAATATAGCCAGCAAAATACTTTCATTACTAGGACATTTGAGTAGTTAGCTTTCACCTAAAATAATACAATTTTGACCATATTAATTTGAGATCTGCTTGTTGATTGGGGAATCACTGCAACAAGGAATCAAAAGCCAGCCACAAAGCAAGCCCCAAGTTTCACCACGCAATTCCACACAAATCCACCATAATGGCTTACTTGGTGGCATGGCTTTTCCTGCATGCTTAGCAGTGGGAGGGTGGGTGGTGCATGTTGCATGATGCATGTTGTACCATCCAGATTTGCCTTTTTCAGCAGATTATAGCAAATTAAGCTTTTAATTCCTTGTACATATCAACCATTCAAAGCTGATTGCGATAGTGACATTGTAGCTATCATTCTACCGCAATTGAGCCTGCTTTCAAAGCCAAGATTCCATGAAACTAATATGTAACTAAACGTTCTTCGTTAAGTATTCGTGTCATAAGAATTCTTAGTTCTCTTTACTGTAATAGTTAAACGCAATTTCATCATCCTGAGTAATCATTTACTTATTACTTAACATCACTTGGAGATGATTTAACAGTCAAGTACTTAATTATACCCTGTCTTTATTATAGTTATCCAGTTATTACCTAGTTTATTGTTGCATTGATTTCTATGGAGGTTCTATACCTAGTCAGAAGAAACAAATCAATGAATCATCGTCATCATCATCATCTGAATCCTCAAACCATCGTCAGCCCACTACTGAGTACAGGATACTGAGTACACTGAGTACAATACATAGACAGAGACTTTAAGTAACTTAGTTCTTATAGCCCTATTTTCTCTTTATCCTTGGTACATCTGTGTAATTATAGTTGCTGCAGTTTTAAGTAAATGTTTAAAGATAATATAACTAGGTCATGTCATGAAAGTTGACACAACACTCTTTATATAGATAATTGTTCCTTATAGGGAAACCATATGGCCATTTATGGTTTCCCAAAAGGAAATTGCAAAAACTTAATCAATTAATCAATCATGCCTAACTTGTTGTTTAGAATATGTATATACTTACTTAGAACTAAAAGTTCTTTACAATACTTACTTTTTACAGACTGGAGACTGACGGACGAGTATTATGTATTTAACTTATATAATATTATGACATTATATGTTAATGAGAGTACAGTTAATATCTAAGGCGCAAGGCACACTGGCAGAGCCAAGGCACAGTGTCTTTCTTGTAACTTAGCTTTATTTACGGCAAATCGCGGGCATGTGGCAACCCTAGGTGCATCCCCTGTGTTTTGTTTTCAGCAACAGTATGACAAAGTATAATATAGAACTGAGATAGTTATCACTTATCAAACACTCGAATCCACACCACTATGTTTGCTTGTGCTAGCCCATTTACTTATTTTTCTTCTACTCAATGTTTTTGCACCCAAAGGTTCCCTAGTCCGTTTTAACATAACTACTACCTTCAAATTACTTGTTGATAACTATTGAATAACTTACTAAATTACATTCTCTATTGTTACAGGAATAGCTTGAAGAAAATCGCACGAAATGACAACACCGAGTTCTCCAAACAGAGCGTCATGAACGACATGGAGAAGTTCGTCAAAGCTGTGACCACCATGGACGAGACTGTTCTGGTGCCTAGTCGGTTGATGGACCTCGAGCAGGAGGGTGATGATGACCCGTTCAGCTTATACGCCATGCTGAACGATTTGAAGACTGAACTGTTGTGGGCGGGGGAGGCTGAGGAGCAAGTGGAGCGTGGGAGACGTATTAGTGACTTGAGTGACACGGAGAGCGACGCGTCGAGCGCGGCTGGAGACTCGGGGATAGACGGAGAGGACGAAAGGGAGTCAGCCGCACGCTCCGCCGCCGCCTGCCGACGTCACTTAAGAGGTCTCCGCCACTGCCTTCGCCACCTCACCGCCGCCGCCGCCCAGCTCACGAGATCCTATCAAGAAGAAGTAGGAGCGCCTGTGTAAACTCAAACGCTTTTCGCCCTGTGATTGAAGCCTCTCCAGCACGTTTGTACATATAGGTTAAGCGGCCCGCACTGTTCATATAGGTTATAGGGCTGGGCGTGTATGGGAATCTCAGTAAGTTATGTGGTTATTATTTAAAATAAACTTAATTTTGATTATTTCTCTTGGTTTCATTTTGTTTTTCTTCAGTTTTGTACCTATACCACGTCCGAATGCTAATGATATGGCCTTGATAGCTGCTGCTAACCGCACTCGCTTTAAAATTTAAAATATAATGTTAGGTACAAACTTGTGAGTTATGTTAGCAGAAGCTGTCAAGTTCATATATTAGCATTTGGATGGGCTAATTCTTAAGCTGATAATAGCACAGAGCTGAAATGATATTTTTAATCATTAGGTAGGTACAGCCAGTAACAAAGCTAATGTTTGCACCTGCCAGTACAAGCGACTATGGACGGGTGCAAACCTAGCTTTATTGCTGACTGTATATGGTAGGTACCTACTGCAAAAAAGGGGTCATAGCCTAGTGGTTAAGAGGGGAGGGGTCCGGGGTTCTATCTCAGGCCTCTAACTCCTCGCATAGTACCTCTAACTTTTCGAAGTTATGTGCTTTAACGGTGAAGGAAAACATCGTGAAGAAACCTGCAGGCATGATGGTATCGAAAGGTGTGTGAAGTCTGCCTATCCACGCCTGGACAGAGTGGTAGACTATAGGCAAAAGATCTTTCTGAGAGGTGACTCGTGCTTAGTAGTGAACCGGCGCGCTGGGTTGATACTTGATCATGATGATGATGTACTGCAAAACGGAATAAAACATGGCGCGTGCCAGTAAATGTATCCGTAAACCAGCGATAGCGATTTCACAACTGAGTAGGCAGGTAGGTATGTTAACTTCAATGAAACAAACCAGTTTTGGCTAGGTCATAATGATTGAGGATACTAAGCTATCAATTTTGATATCAAATCTAATATCCTACACTTGAGTCATCACCATCATTATCAACCGATAGACGTCAACTGCTGGGCATATTAAGTCTTGTAGGAACTTCCACACACCACGGTCTTGCGCCGCCTGAATCCAGCGGCTCCCTGCGACTCGCTTGATGTCGTCTGTTCATCGGAGTCTTCTAACGCTGCGTTTTTCGGTACGAGATCGCCATTCCAGCACCTTGGGACCCCAACGTCTATCTGTTTTTCGAACTATGTGCTACTATGAGGTCTCACAGTGCGCTCGAACGCATAGTGTAGGTTCCACCAATCAGATCATTGTTAATTGACGTGATACAGTAATCTGATTGGTGAAACTTGCGAACTTTGCGTTCGAGCGCACTATGAGACTTCATAGTAACGTTTGTGAATACTAGTTTCATACCCATATGAAACTAGTCGGGCAAACTCCGAAAGATAAAGTTGCGTAGCAGTAGCCGTTCATACATTAACTTGATAGTGTCCTTATTTAATATGGATATCTTCGACATGAATGTTGCTTCAAATCTTTCATTTTTATTAGACCTTACATAAGTAAAGGTTTACAAGAAACTAGTTCATATGAGTTCATACAAAAATACCTACCTACGATTACTTATAAAAGCCGGTCAAGTCCGAGCCGGACTCGTAGACGAAGGGATCCGTACCATCGTTTAAGATATAACACCACGTAAAAATGTGATAACTTGCATTTTTTTTTAATTGTATGGCGGCCATTTTGAATTATTTAATTATTTTGATGTTTTAGGCTGCAATAGAAATACTTAGGTATGTACACATTCTGTGACAACTCTCCACCTATTACAGTTCATGAGATAGTACAGCTCGCTGACAGACAGACGCACAGTCCGTCAGCGGAGGCTATTAATAGTAGGGTCCCATTGCTCATTGACACCCTTAGAGTACGGAACTCTAAAAACAGCCTATGACAGCAATATTAGCGAAATCCTTCACAAACTGGTTTTATCGGTTAGGAGGCCAATGACGTCGCCAAACAGATTTGCATAGCACGGAATGATCGTAAAATAAAGACTAGACGTCAAATCGTAATTTATATCGCTGTATAAAATATCCATACGTTTCATGCTGTAGGTATAATACCTATACATACAATTTGGAAAGTAATAATTTATGAGTCTAGGTAGATAATAAATATAGGAAGAACAGCTAACAATGATTTTCGTTGTATGATAAAGTACAATTATACAACAAATCAAAGTCTGGATCACCAAAGTCTTCCTATCACTATCGTGGTCGGTATGATACGAAAGAATGACTGCATAACTACTGCATTAAACCGTATACCTAGGTACCCCACACCCTCTTTTACCCAGTCATAAAGTCATAATTATTGATTTTCAGTTCAAGCTTTCTTGTGACCGTGAAAAGTCTTTGAGTAGAACCCGTTGTTCTAGAAAAACTTGCTTTAAGCCGCATTTTCATTAGGGGACATTTGTTGCGCGACTCTGTCGCTCGACACGAAATTCACGTGTCCCGCGCCATGTCGCCCGACGTCGTCCGACGTCGCTTGGGACATTTACGTGTCGCGCAACTTGTCGCTAGTCGATGGTCTGCGAGCGTCGACGCGCGCGACCTTCGTGTCCCTCGACAATCGCTGGACAGGCTTTGAGTGGTGAGAACGTGTGTCGCTTTGTGTTCCACTGAACTGAACAGCACTACTTCCTCGGGCGACATACTGGTCACGACTGGCCAATGAGAACGAGTCATATGTCGCGGGACAATTGTCCCACAACTTTTACAGAGACAACTACGTGAATGTCGAGCGACAAGTATCTGCGACATGTCGCCTAGTGAAAATGCGCCTTTATAAACTAGAAATGAACTAATGAACAATGTGTAAGATTGGTAAATCAATGCAGTAACTTGATAGATACATACCTACGTACTATAGACAGGTACAAGTTACACGTGTAAGTACAAGTTATTTAATAAACTGCATAATTATTGGTTGTTAATCTAATCAATAAAGAGTATAATTAACTTATTGTAATTAGCATAACAACAAAAAGCCTAGCTGTAGGCATGCATAGGTGATACAGTGGACGTCGTGTAAAAAGAACTCTCATCTTAAACCTGCGCAGTGGGTGATTTATCGATCTATTTGGTGGTACAAAGTTAAGCGCTAAAGAGGGGGTGACTATACCGCCGCGCTCTTGGTTCTTCAGTCAACGTTTCACTTCCCACGCTATAAGAAATACCTGCAGTATCCATGCTGAGCTTTCGAACCTACCTAATTTGCCTTATTACCAAGTGTCCAGGGCAATAAGACCGAGATCTAAAGAGTGTACTTTGACTTTGTAAAGTTAAAATAAGACACATTTATGCCTGCTATATATACTTAAGGCTGTCTCGTTTTAACATTATCTAAAATCTGATCAAAGTCGAAGTGCACTTTATAGATCTCAATTCTCAACCTAAGACTTCCAACGGTCAGCTCTGGCAAGTCCTCTTTTACATCTTTCCATAATCAGGGGGCACGGCAGTGCCCCCGCCAAGACGAGCCAAACGGCGGCCGGGGCGCTACGTACCTTTTTCTCGATAACTTTTTCTCAAAGATTTTTAGGTAAGTACTTAAGTACCTAATATAACATCTAATAAGATTCCTATTAATGTATATTATTTTCGAAACAGATGAACGGGGTACCTTATAAAATAGATATCAGATAATATAATTAATTACCTATGTTCCTACCTGTTATCTATTTTTGTAGAGTGCCGTGCTTTATCTTACGATTGTTACTAAGAAAATAATTAATTTTAAATTATGATAATATCTTAAAAATTATTCTCTAACTGGTATTCTCTTTGATAAAGTGACCTAAGCCAAAAAAAACTTATTAAAAAGTTTATTTTGTAGGGTTCCGTACCTCAAAAGGAAAAACGGAACCCTTATAGGATCAATTTGTTGTCTGTGTGTCTGTCTGTCTGCCTGTCCGTCTGTCCGTTTGTCGTGCCTGTCAAGAAAATCTATAGGGTACTTCCCGTTGATTTAGAATCATGAAATTTCACAGGTAGATAGATTTTATAGCACAAGTAAAGAAAAAAATGCGAAAACCGTGAATTTGTGGATGTAACCACAAATTCACAGAAAAAAAAATTAAATGTGTTTCAATTTCAAACTCAGATAAATATATCAAGTGGAGTATCATATGAAAGGGTTTTTGATTTATCGAGCAAAATTTTGGAAAAATTACCTGAATACGGAACCCTCGGTGCGCGAATCTGTCTCGCACTTAGCCGGTTTTTTTGTAAATAGGTATCTACCTATGCAATAGTATTATGCCATAAGTAATTATTAAATACATTATACCCAGATAGGTAGGTTCATAATATAATTTTGTTATCTTAAATATGCTGGCTTTAGATTTGCTTGAAGTGCTCTACAGTTTCTACCACGAGAATGATAAAAATTGCATTAAAACATTGTAGAGTGGTTCTGGAGATAATCTACAATAAGCATTGTGTATAAACAGATCGATAAACGATCTACTTTGCTCTAAAGTCTACACATTCAGGTGCCATACACATTCTCAATTATTATTATACAGGTTTCAGGTAGGCAGGTATAGGTAACCTTTAAAATTAAATAAAACAAATAGGTACGTATAAACCAGTAATCATCAGGGGCAGCCAGTGACAACCTCGCTGCTGGTTATCTTGTAAGTGAAAAGCACGAAGTTCGAATCCCGGCAAGAATAAATTGTTTCTTATGGTCTGGTGAGAGGTTTTGGCAGTAGCACAGTGCAAGCAAGCTATGCCCTGCCTACCGACTACCGAGGTATCTAGGTACTGAGTATCTGCGTAATTAGATTGTTGACATAAAATGTAAAACAATCTTCCTTATGGCATCACAACATTGGCAATTCGCCAAAATTATGTTTTTGAAATTCACTTTACGGAGAAAATGAAAATGTCTCAGAAATCAGCACGTCACAGATACAGAAACGGGTCATGAGCGTGACTATTCAGGAAACGTCATCTGACTGCAAATACATGGACGACCTACCTTGGATGCCGGGCAACATGATCGCGTAATCGCGTTGTATTAGGACTACGTATATGCGTTGCCCAGGATCGAATCCCCGACCTCCTCTAAGGAGGCGGATGTCTTAACAACAGACCACTAGGACATCACGGCAGGTAAATACGTCATAGAATTTTTTTCTCCATGAAGGCAACAAGCAACAATGATAATTAACCTCGTTGAAAGAAATTATGTCATAACATTACGACATGAAACCTCATCAAACAAGTGTACACGTCTACGTTTTACGTTGCATGATCTAGTGCGGATTTTTGTAATTTACTTGACGAATACGAATTGGTAGGTTGTTGGTATGTATAGAAACCACTTACTTGGTGTAAGATAAGTGGTCAAACATTAGGAGGATACGTACTCTATTCAGAAAATAGCTGAAACGAAGAAACGTTTGCGCTGCTGATCAAATGATGCCTATATTATGTTCAACAATGATGCATGCTAGCTGTCTGAAGAGGATGGTGAAAAAATATAGTTAGGTAGATAGATATACCTAGGTATAGAAATGTAGGCAATACCTACCTCTAAATTTCTTACCGATTGTTATCATTATCAAGATAGGTACAGAATAGCACGACTGACAGATGATACCAGAAATAGAGGGCTAGGTACCTACTTACTTTTAAGAATGATGTTCTGTAACTGGATAGGTACCTAAGTATTATACCTAGATATACCTAAGTAAGTATACCTATTTTTGGCGATCGAAATCTTAATACGATTCTCGTCTAATTACTTATTACCTATTCTAGTCCTAGGTAGGTAATAGGTATTGATCGATGAAAATAAATGAATTCGACTTGATGACCAAGACCAACTTCAACAGTCAAAACCACAGCTTACAATTTATTTACGGGTAGGTATCTGGTAAGTTACCGTGGTTTGAAATAGGTACCTATTATGAGGTATTACGTATATTTTGTAGTCATAAAAACATAATTGATATTATATACCTACCCTACCCATCACGTCATGGATTAATAACCTGTATTTACCACCATGAATAACTCCTAGTACACTTGACACATTCTGGAAGGAAAACCATAACAGGAAATTATAGTTTGGGATTTTTAATGTAAGCCTCTGAAATAATAGGACAATTTTCGACTACTACTAAGTACCTAAGTAGATACGTGTCAGAAGTCAGAATACGCATAACCCTGACGGTCATTATTTCTTACATGGGTAGTCAGAGGGACACGCGGAGAAACCTCCCCCCCTGCCAGGCCAAACAATATCCCCGAAGAGAAATTATTAGCTACATTAGCGGGACCACAAAAAAAAACAGCTCTTCCTCTCGGACGTATCCAAAATGGGCCAGCAGCTCCCGGGCATACTTGGAGGTTACCCCCCACTTACCCCTACGGATTTAACAAGACACCACTCGTGGGGGTAAACCATAGAGATAATGAGAGAAATATGGGGTAAACCAAATTTTTTTTCAACACAGGTTTTTTAAGGTGCCCACTGCCCACGCACTTGAACTGAACTGCAGCTGAACTGCGCGTCGCGTCAGCGCCCCGCACGATATTCTCTCCAGCCGTTCAGCTGCAGTTCAGTTCGAGTGCGTGGGCACCTTTATGGTCAGGAGACAGGTACCCTGACAATAGCTTTGAACATATAGCTTTCTACAGTTCTACCAAAATTTGGCTATGTCAGCAGAGTCTCTTCACATCTCAGCGTGACTTCATCAATGCTCATGAGTTTTTCAGGACTGCTCGCGTTTTCCATGCGTTTACCTGTCAGGTGATGTAGTAAAATTCCATAACCGGAATTCCGCGCGCGATTTTCCGCTCGATTTGTCCCTGGCCATCTCGTTAGGTATAAACTGTATGTAGGATTATGACCCCCACGTTGCTGGCGGACGTCCTTTTATCAACTGATAAATAATTTAATAATTCCCAACTTACCAGATTTCAAATCTATAAGTTTGATTTATTAGCATATAAATATTATTGATTATTTTATAAAAGCAAAATACGTAAGTAAACTAATTCAATTGTCGTCATCATATTAAGCTTAGCAACAAAACATGATGACCGATTAATTAGTTGATAAAAACAATAATATTTACTTGGCTAAGTTGTTGTTACGTTACCAACTGCATTAAAGGCAAGCGCACATTACTCTTACTACTCAAAGTACTAATATTAACCTATCAAGTTGATACTTACATAAAAGAAAAAGTAACCATAAAAGTAACTTTGGTGCTCGTATCTGTTAGTGTAGATATTTTTAACCGACTTCCAAAAAAGGAGGAGGTTCTCAATTCGTCGGAATCTTTTTTTATTTTATTTTTTTATTTTTTATGTATGTTCCCCGATTACTCAAAGACCCCTAGACCGATTTGGAATTTTTTTTTTGTTTGATTGGGTATACTGTTCAGGTGGTCCCATATAAATTTGGTGAAGATCTGATGAATATCTTCGGAGATGGAGAACAGAACTCCTCAATGGATAAGAGCAAATTGCTCGCGATCAGTGTAATAGCTCAGTAAACAGTAGAGTTTTAACTGGGCATAGCATATTATAGTACAGTGGGGCCACTAAAAATTGTGAAATAAAAAAATTTCTAAAGAAAAATAAAACCGACTTCAAAAACCACAAACACTAAAAAGTAAAAAATAATTTCTGTTTAGCTACACGTGTAATGTACCTAGGTATGAAGTCGGGCGAGCTTCACTCTTGGATTTCTAATTTTGTTTTAATAAGCTCGCTCGACTTCATACCTAGGTACATTAGACGTGTAGCTAAACAGAAACTATTTTTTACTTTTTAGTGTTTGTGGTTTTTGAAGTCGGTTTTATTTTTCTTTAGAATTTTTTTTATTTATGAAAGCCTTCTGCCTTTCCACATCATGACGCCTAATGTAGATAGATAGATAGGCGCCGATCTAGTTTTTCAGAACTCTATAATATTCGAGTAACATCAAGTTGCGCGAGTTAGATTAAAAACTCGAGCCGGAAAACTGCGAAGAAAACAGAACAATAGTGTGTGAATTGTGATCACTTGATCATGATCAACCTTGGCCAAATAATAACATTGCAACAAAACTGATGAAATAACAAGTCTTGGTTAGAACACATAGAGGGGACTACTATAATATTTTTGGCCTGAAGGCCCTCAGTTCATCAGCTGTTGCGAAGGTTGACTGGCAGAAAATGCTCCGCTCTCCAATAATTGGCTGTGCAATAAAGAGAAAAGAAAAACCGATATGTCAGTAACAGGTAGAATGTAGACACTTTGTACGTCGTCGTCCTAAAAAAGTCGTTACGGTTGCTAAAGATTCGGGATTCGATAGGTTTCAATTCTGAAAATATTCCGATTATGATTCTCATTTGCACAGATAACATTTAGTAATAAGCTAAGCTGATTCCTAGCTCATGGTCACTTGTGTATGATTGTAATAATTAAGTACAGTCATTACAAATCGCTATACAATTACCGGGTACCCAAGTTCTTATCTTATTTACTAATACTAACGTATTATAATTCCACATGCAAAAGAAATCACAGTGAAATGTTTCGAATGTAAAGATCGCTACTGAAGTCCATTTCGACCACAGATTTTGACCGATTCGAAGAGTACCCAAACCCTATGTCCAAATGTGTCAAAGAAAATGAGGGTAGAGTTGTAAGTGCTAGGTTTGCATCCCGGAGACGGATATAGGATACCTATTACCTATTTGTCTCCGAAAATCAAAGAGTTCCCTCGGAATTTAAAAAAAAAAACTTAAGGCCAGGCGGAATGCCGGCACCATCTACTTCGTAATACGCGATCAGCTTATTATTGCGACAAGTCTGATGCAATATTATCTGTGTCCAGATATATTAGAGGTCAGGGCATGAGGAGGCTCGGCGCGTTTGCACTCGATGATGTAAAGCCAAGAATCAAGCGATTTTCATACGAAATAGCGTTTACGTCAACGAACGAAGGTAAACACTCATACACTGCAACTCAAGACAAATGTGCGAAGGCACTTAAAAATATTTATTCGGTTATCACTTCTCACTTAATGGTATTTGCCGTGTTACTTAGATATTATTATCATTTTTAGGGTTCCGTACCCTAAAAGGAAAAAAGGAACCCTTATCACTTTGTTGAATATCTGTCGTGTCTGCAAAGAAACCTATAGGACACTTCCCGTTTACCTAGAATCATGAAAGGTAGGTAGGTCAGATAGCACAAGTAAGGGGAAAAATCCGATAACCACGAATTTGTGGTTACGTCACCAATAAAAAAAAATTAAAAGTTCATGAACAAAATATTTTTTTATTTTCAACTCTCAAAGATTAATATACCAAGTGGGGTATAATTTGAAAGGGCTTTACCTGTACATTCTAAAACAGATTTTTAATTATTTTTAAGCATAATAGTTTTTGATTTATCGAGCAAAGCGTCGGAAAAAATTCCCGAGTACGGAACCCTCGGTGCGCGAGTCTAACTCGCACTTGGCCGGTTTTTTGCAAATGAACTTACCTGCTATACAAGCTATTTTAGTGTATGACAGCTGTCCAATTATTAATAACTTGTTTGGAAGATTAGACATGTAGCGTTGACCCGTAGACACAGGTAGTAACAGCACAGGTAATAGGTACCTATGTTACGACCTGACTTCTAAAACTCTATTAAACCACCTTCCTTATCCACCCACGTCCCATCCCTTCTTGAGGTCATAGGTTCAGCGGATTGAAGGTCCTTCTACACTTCAAGCACAGGGTTTGCTCTCTCTCGCTGCCCCGTCGACATTCGGATCTGAGATTCGCACGATAGATGTGTTGTACTTGCCTAGTTAGTTCATTCTTTGTTCTGTTCTTCCATAATTAAAATCATTTCGTCTCTATCAACAAGGAACTTCAATATACATTACGAGTATAATACAGGTATCACTGGGCTATATCATAAAAAGGCGAATGTTCGAGTTCACACATCTAAATTCTACCTACGAGGCACGTTTCCGATTGCTCACTGCCTCAGAAGGCGATGTATGAGCGTCCTTAGCCTACAAACGGTTATATTTGCTAACTTTCTAGCGTGTTCATCAATTAGTAACAATATTTTATTTTTAAACGTATTCTTGTCAAGGTCACTATTTATGATAACGTGTTAAGTCTACTGCAAAGATAATCATAATATATAACTTAGATACCGACAACTAGGACACTTGGCTCACATTTGTAGAGTACCTACTATCTCTTCTACTCTCACGTGTTTTTATCTTCTGTTTTACTCATCATCGAGCTCGAATTATATACGCCATCTACCTAACATGAACGTAATATGTCTATGGTATAATATAACATTGGTCTACTGTGTATCTTCATTGTTATCATTATGATACACGTAATAAAAATTAAAATGCATATTGTAGTTCTGCAGTGCTTATTTTCTATCATCACTTACAACGTCCTCGCAGCGTCGAATTTTTAAATAGGTAGGTAATTAAACGACATAGGTACACACTGCACATTAATATAATGTGTATTTGTACCTTTGTCTAATTAAAAAAGCCTTATCTAATAATACATATTTTCTTTGCTTGATAATAATTCTTCTTCTTTGTCTATACGCTCTTCACAGAGCTATCGTGGTCTCAGCACTGCAGTAGTTATTTCTGACTGCAGTGCATCGCTTAACAATGCGTCTCTTTTCCTCTCTGATCACTCCTTGTGCACTCATGTAAACGACCACAGTATTTTAAAGAGACTACAAAATAATGCTTTGGTATTATACCTGTTATAATACCAAAGCATTATTTTGAAGTCTCTACATTTGTTTTTGTTCATTTTATACAACAAATTCTTGAAAAGCCGACATACTTTGGTGGTTCTTTTGGTAGGTACTTACTACAAATGTTCATGAGCGGCGATAACCACTTAACATCAGGTGACCCGCCTGCTCGTTTGTTTGCTAAGTATTTATAAAAATAAAACCGGCGGCAGAAAAAGTTATCTCGATTGCGTAGTCATCATGAAATCTACTAGAGATAGATAGGCTGGGGTAGAGTAGATACTTTGGTACTTAGTAGATACATACCTAAAAGACGGCCGTATTTATACCTTTTTCATCCACTTAAAATGCGATGTCCTCAATCGCTATTGTCTATTTTATCGAAGCGAAGCGTCTTTGCGAAATAGGTTACGACTTACGAGGTACACCAATGTCAAGTGTACTAATACTATTATTAAGAACAAGTGTAAATTAAAAATTTATAACACCCCCGACAAGTGAAGGTCACAGTAACTAGAAAAGAGCTTATAACTTTCAAACGGCTGAACCGATTTTCTTGGAAGCTAAGAACACTCTCGATCAAGCCATCTTTCAAACCAAAAAAAAAAAACTAAATTAAAATTTTACTATAATATTTCAGCGTTTATTAAGACGATCGCAGTCGGGTTTTAGTTATCAACTTTATCACACTAATATTATAAAGGAGAAAGTTTGTATGTGTGTGTGTGTGTTTATGTTTGTTACTCCTTCACGCAAAAACTACTGGACGGATTGGGCTGAAATTTAGAATGGCGATAGATTATACCCTGGATTAGCACATAGGCTACTTTTTATGCCGGTAAATCAAAGAGTTCCCACGGGAATTTTAAAAACCCACATCCACGCGAACGAAGTCGCGGGCATCAGCTAGTCTTGTATAATGATGTACTAATAGGTAGCCGATGTATTCAGGCGTTGCAAGACGGTGGCATGTAAAAGTCCTTACAAGTGCCTATTGCCTATGTCCAGCAGTGGACGTCCATAATGATCATGATGATAAATGAGTTGCAATTCAAGAACCAGCGTACGTAGAACTGCAAATAATAACAACTCCATTATATAAGTAATAATATCACATGCAAGGTCGATACTTAAATAACTGCAGAAAACTCCTCGCCGCATTATTGCAGTCAAGATGTTTTAAAACAAAAAAAAAAAAGAATTAGGTATATAGGTACCTCAAAAGGTTAACAATTAACATTTGGATTTCGTTTTCGTTCCATGTAAGGTACCTACTTTATACTGCAATTCGTAATCGTGGACAAACGATTTCTTTGGCGGGTTGGTCGTTAAAATTAAATGAAAGATTTCTTTTTTAAATAGATTATTATTGATGTAAATGTACCATTATCGAATATAATATATTAATTCAATTCAATTCAATTATCTTTATTGCGAATTTGGGTTAGTTTACAGATCTTTTTCAGTTAGTTATTATTATTGTTAGGTTCTGCCAAATTCAACCTTACGGCATGCAATAATTACAATAAATAACACAGTAATTAGGGATGCTGAATTCATTTATGGATTCATATTGGTTCCTTTCAGGAGAAATAAAATTGTGTCCCGACAGCAATTGTACAAAGTTTCAGTTCAATCGAATGATCAATGTGCGAACGTACTTATATAGGTAACTAACAGATTGACAGATAGACAGACGGACGCGTAGCTGTCGACTATAATGAAATCGAAAATGCAACTTTTGGCTCGGTATCTACGCTACGTAAATAAGTTTCACTTTTAGTTGATAATGTCATTCATACCTTTGGGGTAGTGAAATAATTTTGATAAAAATATTCGCCCTGTACTTTACTCGTACATCCTACGCATGTACGTAGATCCTAAAACGTTTATTAGTTTACCGACTTGAATAGGTATTTACCTACATTAAACAAATGTGCATAATATTATTCATAAGTACAGTAAATTGGTTGCAAAATACTACGATTCGTTTCGGTGAACTAGCGGATGATTGAAAAATAAAAATATGTTCTGGTTAAAATAGAATCGCTCAAGAATTTTATGTTTTAAATGAACCAACCAATACAACGAATTATACTTCATTTTTTTTTTAATTTATTTGATCTACCACACTATGGCTGCCACCAAATTAGAGGCGCTCCAATAAATACCTACTTAATTTGGAGGCAGTCATAGTGATTCACAACAAAATTTTTGTTGATCGAAGAAGACTGCGAGTTACTATCGAGTTTCAGGTTTCCAGCTTCCAATCCTATATTCTTATTCCCTATTTTCCTTTTGACTCGTGTTGTGTAACTACCAATCTTTCATATCATATCTACCTATAACTTGATCGTCGTCAACCAACAGACGTCCACTGCTGGGCATAGGTCTCTTGAGGACCGCCTGAATCCGTTCCCTGCGTCTCGCTTGATATCGTCTATCCACCTTGTGAGGGGTCTGCCAAAGTTGTTCTTTCCGGTGCTCTTTGAAGTGTGTACCTCCCATTGCCATTTCAACTTTGTAACAGTTAAGCTACGTCGGTTACTCTTTTCTGGATCTTCTCAGTTCTGTTTCGATGACGTAAGTATGTACAATGTACATAGTACAGAAACTCCGAGTATAGCCCTCTCCATCACTTGACTGCGATATATTTAGTTTTTTTATTTAGCCAGAAAACCCCCTGATTATATTTCAGAGTCCTTGAATAATGTAAATATTTTGTTACAAAAATTGATATAGGTATTCAGTAATATGCTTGATTCATACCGAGTGCGCTGTATTCATTTGAAATTATATCTCGATATTGGAATGTAGCGAATCTATTAAAAATATTAGCAACAATTTGTGCGTAGATTTCCGTATATTGGCCTTCGCTCGCCTCTTTGCGCAACGCATTGCACACGACGTCGATTCTCGGCTACACGTTTGACTACATAAGAATATTATTACCGTAGGTACACGGTTTACTTTATACTATGTAATTCTTCCCGTGACTTCATCCGCATGATAGAATAGCCTTATAGTAAGTACTCTGGGATAATATAGCTATCCATCAGTAACAGAATTATCAAAATCGGATCATTTGTTCTGGAGATTACCTATACTCCTAGAACCAAACTTACAAACTTTATCTCTTTAAATAATATTAGTGTAGACTAGCGACCGCCTTCAGGTTTGGTCCCGTAGTATTTTCGCAAAATCTAGCCTTTTTCCTAGTCTATATTAGAAAGGAAACCTCTGTGCAAAATATTAGCTTCTTGGGTCAAATGGTGTGGGCTGGACATTGACGAGTCAGAACTTTTCCTGTTCTAATAAATTTTTATCTAACATTCTTAGTCATCATCATGCCTTGAAGAGCTGCCCTCGGTATGGAGCTCTCTCGACGATTTTATTTCCTCGTCTTTTTCTTCTTTTAGTTAGGTACTTTACTTTGACAAGACGATGCGCCATTGACCTTCGTCTCGACTCGGCATCTCTTTTGATATTTTTCTTAGTATTTATAAATCACCGTACATATTTTCTTCTAAGATATATATACCTATATAAAAATGAAAATATCTGTTTTTTGAAATTTTGGGATGGTTAAAAGCCTCAAAATCGCGTACCGACATGCCAATTGCTTGCTAATGCATACTAAGTGCTTGGAGTAGCGATAGATCGCATACCTACTTAGTTTCTTTGTTTACTTTTCTAATTTCATAGCGCAAGGACTAGAACTTACCTACCAAGATATTAAAAAATCTGAGAATTTACGAATCAATGCTATTTTCTTATTTCACGGTCTACGATTACTTAGTGAAACGGTATCTGAATTAATCCTTTTTGCTTATTTCCTTTTACAGGTTTGGTTTATTTGAAGTGGTTCTAAGTCAATGACCTCTACTAATACAAGAACATTGGACCTACGATTACCGATCTTTTTATGAAGCAACTCGATTTTCGCCATTTTGGCGCTGATACATAGTAGTAATCAGTGTCATGTGAGCGTTTTCGGAACTAAAATTGTTATGGACTAAAGGCCCGCGAGAGCCAGACCTTTGTTATTTTATAAAAGCTGAAAGTTTCCCTGCGTATTGTCCGCCACACAGATCTGAACCATCCGCGACCGTTAAGTTTAGGTCATGATGGCTTTGGCAGAAAACAGGTAACAAACGTGTAAAAAAAATCTTACGTCATAGAATAAAGTGTATTTTTTATATTTTATTCGGACATGCACAGCCAGCACAGAACATGTGATTGCCAGACAAAACTTTAAGGTTGTCTGGCACGGATTGACTAAAACCATCGATGACTAAAACCATTTTGCCATCAGAGACAACAAGCGATTAGCCGATTAACATTAAATACTTCCTGACAATTATCGACAGTCACTGGATACTATGTACTTAAGTAGAATCAAGAGATGTTACATCAAAATCTGAAAGTAGGTGCTTGAAGAGAAAGGTGCCAGTGGAGTGGAGGCTAACGACGGGTAAATCGAACCACCTTGCGATCTCACGGACTCCATTTCCCACCGCTTGTTTATACTCACAAAAGCATTAGTGTTATGTTTAGAAACCTTGCTGCCTATTTCTAAGAATATACGAGTAAATCATAAATTATTATTAATGCGAAATATGTCTATCTATGTATTACCTTTTCACGCTCCATCCGTTAATCTAATTTTGACAAAAGCCTTTTAACCATATTTTAGCCTGCATCTTGGGCATAGGCTACTTTTTATCCCACAAAATCAGAGAGTTTCTACGGAATTTTTCTAGAATTTTTCGTTCAACCGATTTTGACGACATTTTGCATAGAGATAGTTTGCATTTCAGAGATGAACATAGGCAGTCATACTTTTGATCATAGAAACCAAAGGGATCACTAGAGATTTTTATTAAACCTAAATGATGAAGAATAAGTCGCGGGCGTCCGCTCGTTAAGATGTGTATTAGGCACGTGTCATTTTTGTACACTGTTGACTCAATTTAAAACGAACAGTGCCATATCGATGAATATACATCAGTCAATTGATTCATCAGTAATATTATTTCCATGACGATAAGATAAGATTCTCAGAGAAAGATAAAAATAGTTGTGAAAGAATTACAGAGATCTTTACAACCTTTTACCAGTTTTTAACCCCCGACCCAAAAAGAGGGGTGTTATAAGTTTGACGTGTGTATCTGTGTATCTGTCTGTGGCATCGTAGCGCCTAAACGAACGAACCTATTTTAATTAAGTTTTTTTTGTTTGAAAGGTGACTTGGTCGAGAGTGTTCTTAGCTATCATCCAAAAAAATCCGTTCAGCCGTTTGATAGTTATCAGCTTTTTTCTAGTTACTACAGTAACCTTCACTTGTCGGGGGTGTTATAAAGTTTTAATTTACACTTGTAACTTGTTAATGAATCTAGTTCAGAGTTATTTCAAGAAGAACCGACAAAGAAGTGTGCGGTTTTTCTTTTCAGCAGCTGTTGCAATCTGTGATTTGCTGTGCGAGTCAAATATACTTAATAATATGTTCATTGTATGTATGTATGTATGTACAAAGAATTAAAATGGATATTATCTCGTAGAGATTCAAATTCACATCCAATTAAAAAAAAAGTGTACCTACCTAGTATAACTTACCTAACTACTTAATGCTGACTATTCTCTAAAGACCTCGATTCTGCATGTTTTCATGGCTTATCAGGGCTTATCCGTATCGGCGGCTTCCATTGCATGGTATGACGTAACTGACGTCAGCTTTTCTCGGACGTTCTAGTCGAGCCGCAAGCATGCGCGATGCCACTGTACTGCGCAACTCTTTTAAAGTTGATTATCCACAGGAGCAGTGCAGACAATACAATCACGTATGCTGTCCGAAACTGTGTGACAACGAAGATATGAAAGAAAGTGCCTGTGACATACGGACGGACAGACAGACAGACAAACAGATAGACAGACAGACAGACATGACGAATCTGTAATGGTTCCATTTTTTGCCATTTTACTACGGAACCCTAAAAATGCTTGACCACATTCACCTGATGAAAATTGATGATGTGGCGCTGGCTATGAGACTAGAAAATGACTATTCACTCTTGTTTTACCTAACCTATCTTATCATGGTTGATTTTCCTGCCATTACACTTCACATCACATACCTTAGCTGTACATTTTAAATTATTTCTTCTTCTGATATGCCCGAGATCTGAATTGCGTATAAAACATATAATTTTAGATTCAGTAGGTAGTAATAGAGCGACGCATAAATGTTCTATTTGTATTATGTATTGTATAATACAAGTATTCAAATAGATTTCTGTATCAACGAGTATAGACTCCTGTATTATTCATTTTTAACATAAAAGCAATCATCGTACTATTCTTATCGTAGGGAATCATGATAAATAGCCACCAACTCATCATGCTATTGAACTGTGAAGTTCCATAGTCCATGTACTGTCGAATACAAAAGAATATGAGTTTGTAAACACTCAATGTCTTAGTATCGCGGAAGTTTTACGGAAAACATTCACAGTAGCGCGAGGAGCAAAGGGCAAAGGCAGGTGCATAATGTTCCTAAATGAAGTAATCAGCCCGTTAACGTCCACTGTTGAATACATAGGCACACATAGTCCTCTCCTTTTCTACCACCAACGCGGGACCTCTGTGTACCCGGGATCGAACCTCCGACCTTCGATACAATTCCAAATTTCCCCTGTCGGGAATCGAACCCGGACCTCCCACTGATAAGACCACAGCACTTAGCACAGCGCCATATACCTCTAATATCTATATTAGCTATGTCCTTTGCACCATTCTGGTTGCCTGGAAGAGATCGCTATCGCCAAATTGTACCTACCTGCCTATACTTTGTTGTGCTTTGTATGTGTTTTTTAACCCCCGACCCAAAAAGAGGGGTGTTATAAGTTTGACGTGTGTATCTGTGTATCTGTGTGTCTGTGTATCTGTGTATCTGTCTGTGGCATCGTAGCGCCTAAACGAATGAACCGATTTTAATTTACTTTTTTTTTTTGTTTGAAAGGTGGCTTTGATCGAGAGTGTTCTCAGCTATAATCCAAAAAAATTGGTTCAGCCGTTTAAGAGTTATCAGCTCTTTTCTAGTTTTCTTGTAGAAATGAAGGTTAGATAACCGTTAGGTTCATAATATTATGTCAATTGACAAATGTCAAGCTGTCAAGATGGACTTTGCCTAAATACATAATTATTTATTTGAAAATGATGTTTTGGAAAACTCAGATACTTTAGATCGTAGGCGCGGAATAGTCCAGGAAAATCAGTTCAGCCGTGTTCAGCCGTTTGAAAGTTATCAGGTCTTTTCGGTCTTTTCTATGTAGTTACTGTAACCTTCACTTGTGGGTGTTATAAATTTTTAATTTACACTTGTTCTGTACTAATTTTGTGATTACAATAAAAGTATGTTCATTCATTCATTCATTCACCAGGAAGGTCGTCAAAAAGTTATGACACCGCTCTACATAAACTGCAGTTCCACACAACAGCTAACGATCAACTGATATCCAAATCCAACAGACTAGATTACAATATCGCTGATTGCGGTATTGTGGTCAGCTAAATATTGAAAATACCAATATTTCTAATGACAGTTGCGTGATAAATGAAAGGTAAAATAATAAGGAAATGTGTTCTTATTACATAACGCTTTAACTTAAAACTCGTAATACTTATACTTAGTTGTACTTTCAATTGCGAATACCTACTAAAGTTCAAGAATGAGAACGTATTGGAAATGCCATAAGTAAGGTAAATATTAATTTAAAAAATATTCAAACATAGCATTTTAAAGTTGTGGAAATTCATTATACTTTTATAAGTTTAAATGATTATTGTAATTTTATATTCTTACCAGATTAGACCTTGGCCTTGCTCTGACTTTTGGTAATGAATCTACTACCGGTACGAAATGCATAATAATATTATGTTCACCTCCATACATACGGAAATATAGTATTTCCAATTAATTAGTAACACTCAGTATTATTTTGTACCAAAAGTTATATATACTTAATCATTTTCTGTATTTGCAGCTGAAAAAAAATAATTCACCGGTTAGAGAAATTGTATTTGAAATTTGAAAACCTGAGTGAAGGTAACTTATTTATATCTAAGCTTTGTAATTTCATAAAAGTTTTTTTTTTCAGAACAACTTATCCGTCTATGAAAAAAAAAAGGCTGAACGGCAAGTAATTAGGTACCCAATACAGGTAGGTACTACATCATTTAAAATTGAAACATTATCTTTGAAATAAAAACTAAGTTTCTTAAAAACTTTATTTATTTTTAATAAATTATAATATATTGTATATCACTGCAACAATATTCTCTAACTTCTCGATATATTTTATCAACTGGGACCGTTTCCCTCTTACTAATATAATATCGCGGCATAATTTTACGTATCAACCGCAAATAAGACGTATATAATGAATTATGGAACGTTGCCTGTACAAAATCGCATCAGGCTACGGTATTACTAACGTATTTAAAATAAATAACTGCGTTAAATTTTTATATCACTATAATTTATAAGTTAACACAATGCCCGGTAAAACCGACTGTGGTTTTTGTGGCGCGGAATGCCCTGTAACAAAAATGCCCTGTATATTTTATATATTTAATTATATACTAACCTAATAATATTATATAAGACAGATTTCTTGAGGTTCAACGACCGATAGATATACGGAGTAGTCTGTATGTCTAATATAAAGTAAAGCCCTTTCGCGTTTACCTTGCTGACTCGGTTATCTCGGTTATGTTATGGCTTAGGTAGGTACGTGTTACGTAAGATCCACGTATCTAGGTTACAAGGTTTCTGATCAATAAACCAGTAAGTACTCTGCAGTTTTTTCTGTATTGCGATTTGTCTAGAGGCTGATTGGTGTTCTATTCTAAGAAATTATACTTGGTAGATAGTTGCTCTATAATTATGGTTTATTCTTCTTTTATGTTGTAATTTTCTACACCAAAAGTTCCAAATACTCCAGCTAGACACTCAGACCTTCGAAGAGCGAAACATTATGGCTGCTTATGGTAAGCGCAAAAGAGGAGAAGCTAAAAGGTGACGCATTGTCTTAGCAGAATCGCAGACAGTTGGTTCTCGCAATAATCGTGGTCCTGAAACTTTAGGTTGAAATCTCTAGAGCGCACTTTGACTTTGCTTAGACCTAAGTTTCAGTTAAAACGAGACAGATTTATGCCAGCGGTATAACGCTGTCTCGTTTTAACAGTGTCTTGAGTCTGAGCAAAGTCAAAGTGTACTCTATAGAACTCAGCCTTAGATATTAAGTTGAAAGTAAGCAAGTCAAGTCAATTTTGCCACTGTTTCTTGAACTCAGAAACTCAGTGGAAACCGCGTAGAAGCATACAGCCTAACGGCTGTATGCTTCTACGGCAAACTAATAGACACTCTATTGATAATTTGAACCTTGGAATAAACGCAAAAGAGGAAAGGCCAAAACTAGGTGACGTGTATTAGCAAGCGTAGCGTATTAGAAGCGTAGCGTAGCGATCTAAGCACGGCCTCGTGGCCCTGACGCTATTTGATAAAGTCGAAAATAGGTATGTGGCGTAAATTTTGCCACATTTCCTTGAAGGCAGAATGTCCTAAGATGGAAGCCGCGTTCAAGAAGTGCAGATAGGGGCTTACCAACTGCACTGTGGACCGTAAATAAAGATTGTGTCCAAGAGTGGACAGCACAGTGATGTAATGATGATCATGGTAAATTCGGGATCTATGAAGGTGACCATTGACCGAGAATTTTGTGGGGCCATTGGAAGTGGTGGATGATGATCTGTCTACCTATTGGTTAAATACATATTAGTATTTATATTCTTGTCATCGTGAGCATTTGTTTTAAATAAGACGTTAGAACTGGGTCATGCTCAAGGTTTCGGATAAAAATATATTTGTCGCATTATTTTCAGACTTGTATCGTCTATGATAGGCTGGTATTTTTATCTAAGTATGCAATAGATTTCATAATGAATGAATATCATCATGTCACTATAATAATATTTGAGTTTGTCTAATGTTGATATTTTGTGGATCATACACATAGATCAAAATATGAACAAGGAGTCTTAAATTCATAAGCACTTGTAGGTCAATGAACTCTAGGTAGGTTTTTCCCACGGAGTAGAAAATATCCGAACAAAAATTTAAACAAGTTGCAGTCTTCAAAAATTTTTGTTCGTGCTTACAACTTGATGTCCATGCAATGTCAGACTAATTTATTATAGCTTCGTACCTGAAACACGTTTTTTTAAATAGCACATTAATAAGTAGATAAACAAGTGATACTAGGTAGATATAGAGTTAATATACATTTACTACATTTTAATAAATACTTTAAGAAAAGAAAAATGTTTATGTACTTACATTGAGAAAAACCTTATCACTAAAAAAAATATATTTAAACAAAGTATAGAGCCACCGTAGCATTTCTACTTTTTAAATTAATAAAACCGTTTTTAATCCTTTTTAATATTATGTTTCCTTGACTGTTTTTTTTTCAAGCCTTAATCTCACGAAGGTCGTCTAGAAGAAGTGATTTATCAGGTTCATAATTAATTGGTTCAATACGGACCCACATTAAAAGTTTCCACTGACTATCCTTCTAGTTATATCGATGTGCGTTTATAATTTTTTTATCATCTATTGTACTTAAGTTAATTGGTATCAATAATTAATTCATATTCATTATATTATAACCTTTTAATGACAGTTTATACCATCCTACCTACCTATAATTATAGAATACTTACCACCTATTATAATTATGTAGTTGTAACCTATAACTTCTAGAATATTCGTTCTTCGTTAATCTTAGTTTGTTACTGAAAGATAAGCATAATAATATTATGCATATTGCTTCATGTATGTATATGAAGACATCTTTTTTCGAATTTTGAGACCTAGAGAGGTGTCTCTATTTCCGATAAAAAGTTCTCAAAATTCTAAGTAAAGAAAGATTATATTTAGGCATTATTAAATGGCTAAGACATTAATCCTACAGTAAGTTTATTATTAAACATAAATATATTATTATTGACCTAAAAATGAGATCATCTCGATTTTTAAAGGTTGGACTTTTAGGGTTCACCCCTATTTTTTTTTAAATTCAGATACAATTTAGCCTCTGACTGCAATCTCACCTGTTGGTAAGTGATGTGCAGTCTGAGATCAAAGTCCAAGTCAAAATCATTTATTCAAAGTACCTAGTATTGTACTATTGTACCTTTTGATGGTTGGAATTATTATATTTGTACGATATAGTGGTGATAATTAATTACGTAACTTAAAACTAAAGCTACGAGGGTTCCAAACGCGCCCAAGATGGAAGGGGTATGGCAGTTTTCATTAAACCCATACTCCTTCCGACCGTCTGTCTGTCAGCGTAGATCTCATGAATAGTAACAATATACCTACTTTTAACCTTCATGTTCATAGGCAGGTAGGCGCGAATCCGACTCCGACAAAGAGTGCCCACGGGATTTTAAAAACCTCAATCCACGTGGATGAAGTCAGAAAATTAATTGTACTATGCATAGTATGAGTAAATGAAATATTACAGTAACTCGATATAATATCTAAGTAATTAGTAGAGATCGTCTTATTTTTCATTTTTCGATAAAATTATGGCCCAATTCTTTACATGAGCAATATTGAGATCTGTTATCAGTTTTACGATAGTGTGAGATCCGGTATTAAAAATATATAGGTACCATTATCTTTAAATAACAGAATATGAGGGTAAATTAATAACGCTTACCTCTTTATATCTAGGAACCCCTAGTTGCGCAGAGAGGAAAGTATAGTCAATCTTTTTTTAATACCTTGGGGTAGTGATGATGATACCAGCTGATGCTCGATTTTCATAAATTTAGGTAAGACGAACGATAAAAATGAATTAAAACGTTACCATCATCGGCACGTGATGAGCCAGGCAACCTATTTGCGATTAGCATAATATATTATCTATCAATAGATGAGGGTATACATTTCCAACACCGGATCTTAGACCATGAGACTATTTCAACTATCGTCGGTGACTGATGGTCACTCGAGGTGAGTCATTTATCTCCAAAATGTGACTAAATAATCAAAATATCGATTAAATTAATTTAATATAACATAGCACTATTAAGTGCCTAATAAGAATATTTAAAAATCCATTCATTAATTACTCAGCTTTTATTCTCCGAGTTCTACGACCTACATTGAATTCAAAAAGCATAAAAGTAAAAAGTGGGCCAAGTTCATTTCGGGTGAAAATTTACTCTAATTTTCTAAACAACTCTAGAAAATTTTCTCATTAAAAATCTATTAAATTTAATAAACGTCACTTGATAATGAGGTTACTTAACTCGCTAGATGCGCTATCACCAAGCAATGATTAAATATATTAAAGGTCAATAAACTAAAATATTAAGTAGGTAACAACTAATATTTATAGATACTTGCATACCTTATCAAGTATCAATTATTACCCAGTATATTATCAAGAAATTTTTACATGAAACAGTAACGAAATGGAAACGATATTCTAATTTCTGACTAATTAAATTATATTTTATAAAATAAAATAATTAATTAATGAAATGATTATTAATTTCTTTGTTGATTTTAGCCCGCGGATATACTTGTATATGGAGCGTGTCAAATGTGTCTTTAATGATCTTTTAAAAACAGTTTTTTTCTAGTAGGAGGTATAAAAGGTCGTATTTCTTATCGTATACACATTAGTATACATATTATATTATTATCTCCATTTATTTTTGAATCCTTACAAAAGTGATATCATATTATTTACATTTATTTTCAGATTCCTAATAAATTTGGTGAGTATGTAAGTAACAAAAAACATAATAATATTATCGACCTGTTTGTTACATTTCAGACTGGACTTCGATTAAAAGCTCTACTTTTTACATATGGCGTCTAGTCGTCTAGTCGTACGTCTGTCGTCTATTATAAATATTGGCGTATGTCAGAAATGTGAGCACGATTCACGCGCGTGCGCCATGTTACATCATCCACATGGGCTGATGATCATTCGCTGCGAAAAAATCGAGAGTGATTCTGATAACACAGTTGGAAAACTTGGCACATTTAACACTGGCTTCACTAAGCTTTTGTTTGTTTACAAAATGATAACAATCGTTCCTTGACCGATATATAAGCTTGAAATGATCAGATATATTTTCACACTATTACGAACTGACAAAGCAGAGATAGCTTGCATTAGATTCAATATGCTTTACTTATGAGCTAAGCTATACATGCAATAAGCAACATGCATTTCTGGGATCATTATTAGCCTAATGTAATAAATAAATCGTAGACCTATATGCACTATCTCCATATGCAGTACCCCATATCATTACGAGTGGTAGATTCATATGTCAATCCATAAGTACTTGTTAAAAAAAATCTATTCTATTCTATGAATTCATTAAGCAAGCTAAAAACAACTAGATTTAAACTCATTTTCCACTCATAGAACCATCGTAGAACGAATATTTAAATCGATTTGAATCGATTATAAAAAAGGTGCTGTATGTAAACAAAACTAACCATCAACTTTATTCTAATCAGAGATTATTATTTACGAATCGTTTTTTATTATTGGTCCAAAATAATTTATCATAATATATTATTCTAATTATTGTTTTGTAGATTTTAAACGTAGCCTTGAGAAAAACTTAAAATACATGTAATGTGGTAATTTGACCACATTTTTTTGCTAATTTGCGAGATAACATAGCCGATCTACGGTTTATCTAATTCTAATCTATTTGTATAACTGGTACTCATTTATTAATAGCAGATCATGGCAACAAATCAGCGATGTAGTTACGACTACCACTAAAATAGCATTCGCTGATCACTACCCATAATATTAATGCAAAGGTGTGTTTGTTTGTTAGGTTGTTGGTTTGTCCTTCAATCACGCCACAACGGAGCAACGGAACGACGTGATATTTAAAAACTTGGAAAATCACATAAGTTACTTTTTACCCCGGAAAATCAAAGAGTGCCCACGGGATTTTAAAATCCTCAATCCACGTGGATGAAGTCAAAGGCATCAACGAGTTATTAAATAATAATAATAGTAAGATTTTGCTGATGTAAACTATTATTTCTTTTGCATAAGCTTCTTGAAAATATCTATAAGTATCATCGCATATACATGATTATTGTTTTTGTCAAAACATTATACAGATTATTTTGTACAATTTATGTACCAACCTATTATATTAATGTGTATCAAATGATTTTTAACACCCGACCCAAAAAGAGGGGTATATAAGTTTGACGTGTGTATCTGTGTATCTGTATATCTGTCTGTGGCACCGTAGCTCCTAAACTAATGAACCGATTTTAATTTAGTTTTTTTTTGTTTGAAAGGTGGCTTGATCGAAAGTGTTCTTAGCAATAATCTAAGAAAATCGGTTCAGCCGTTTGAAAGTTATCAGCTCTTTTCTAGTTACTTTAACCTTCACTTGTCAGAAGTGTTATAATTTTTTAATTTACACTTATATAGTGTCATGTTTTATATCATCGGAAACTCTGGATTATTGTTTGAATTAACTTATTGGATTGAAGTTAATAATACTAACAGAACTACAACACAATAGGTACTCTATTGACAACTAGCTTATGCTCGCGACATCATCCGCGTGGACTACACAAATTTCAACCCCTTATTTTACGCCCTTAGAGGTTGAATTTTCAAAAATCCTTTCTTAGCAGATTTCCTACGTCCTAATAGCTATGGCCTCAGCCTGATCCGTTGAGAAGAATGAACTTTGCGTCGATAGATCAGTCAGTCAGTCAGTTTTTCCTTTTATATATTTAGATTGGGACATTTATTAGAGTCAGTAAATATCAAAATGTGTAATTGGAAACAAAAAAAAAACTTTCCCTAAAAGAAATAACGGATTGGAATGAGGCTGTGTCTAAATAGAAGTTATGTAAAATTTTGATCACAATTTATTTGATACCTACTTGGTGAAGGCCATACAGTATGGAGCGGATTCATTCACAAATCAAATATTATAATAATGTGAGCGTTTCGGCAGCAGCAAATATACATAGCGACGAATATAATCTCGTACATAAATGCTAGAGGTGCTACATACAGATAAATCTATACTAATAAATAAAATTGGAGTGTCTGTCTGTAATTTCGAAATAACTGGTCCTATGGTTATTTGAACGATACCATAACTGAATCACACGTTTTTAAAATTTTTGTCTGTCTGTCTGTCTGTCTGTCTGTCTGTCTGTCTGTTTGAAAAGGCTAATCTTCGGAACGGCTGAACCGATTTTAACGGGATTTTCACATACAAGTAGAGGATTGACCAGGGTGTAACATAGGCTACTTTTTTAACCGACTTTCAAGAAGGGAGTTGTGTTTTTGTACCTATGTACACCGAAATCTCCGAGATTTCTGAACCGATTTGCGTCATTTCTTTTTTAATCGATAGAGGAACTTTGCGACATTGTTTCATAAAAAATTTGGTTCCAACTCCTCAATCCTGATGCTGCAGGGGATCTGACCAATCCACGCGGGCGAAGCTGCGGGCATCAGCTAGTATATAATAATTAGATACTTGACGGAAATAGGAAGTGTTTTCTAATCGGATGTCCATGACACAGATATGCAAAATATTCAAATAATTTTATACTCAATCCAAAATGCAAAATAATAATAAATACGCGCTTAGGTTTGCATTTTGCAATACTTTGTTTGCTAATTTATTATCATTGTATGATAAATCATAATAATATATTACTATTATACTATTCGTATGGGCGTGAGCATCGAATATAAACTAAAAATCTTTAGAATTAAATAAAATGCTAAAATTTTACATAGATATACTATGTACCTCTATCTCCACAACATAAAATGCAAATACATATCTACTAAGAAATCTCATTCGCATGAGTTTTTTTTTTCGGAGATCCAAACGTTATGTTGTATGTACAGTACATACCTGTTGTATATATAACGTTTCGATTAGACACCAATGTGAAACAAACTAACAAGGGATGAACTTTCAAAAAAACTTTTGCTTAGTTTTCACCTACGTTATAAGGGTGAATTTCATGCTTCAAGACGTGTGCTCTAGATGCATTGTCTGTCAATCAGTGTTAGAGCTCTACCTATACTGAGTAAGTAGATTTCTAAAAATGTAAATAGAGCAACTGCAAAGTTAGGACTTTGTAGTGATTATATTTTGTTTATTTAGCTATAAAACTTAGGTACCTAGTTAATAGTTATACGCACGAGCATTTGCAAGAGTAAATTGACCTCAGTAAGTTAGTTTAATAGTGTAAATAATAATTAAAACTATGTTAGTGTTTGTTGTTAGCGGCAATAGACGTGCGATCATCTGAACTTAACCTTACACTGAAGGTTGACTAGAAAAGCTAATAACCTTAGAATAACCACCAATAACTAAAGGGATAAACATCCTTTTCTGTTGGCTGTTTACAACACCAAACATGAAATATAATATATCATTATATTTTACTAAGTGCAAGGCCAAAGTTTTACCGATAGGTAAAATCATGTAGGTAGGATAGGAATGAGATATCATTAAAAGAATTCTCTCAATTCCGTCTCAGTTACGATAAAACTTAAGAAAATGAACGGCTTTCGTCGACTGTGAACCCTAAAGTTCTTCAGTCACATACATCCCCAGAAATGAAGAGTCAATACTCAAAAATTGAGCGTAGGGTGAATCAGGGCCAGGTGAAAGGCAAAAGAGCCAGAGCTAGTCCATCTACTGTATGGAATATGGACAGACTTATCGTTCATCTACTCTATCAACAGACTAAGTGAAAGGGCTCACTTAGGACACTATAGTCTCAAGCAATGCTACCAACATCGAAGTAGAGAAACATCGTGCGATATGAGGTGCAACTCAGAAACAAAGAGACCGATGACGACTGAGGTAGGTATATCTTCCAGTCGTTTCGTCCACTATGTTAAGAAAACAAGCACCTATTTAACTTTTTCTGTCTTACATTGTAATTCTTTGTCATGGTAGTATAATATACTCACCTGTTTCCTACATTGTTAATAGGTATTAGACATCTACGTAATGTTAACTCGTGCCAACATTATAACGTGTCATGTAAATTGTAAAGTAGACGGTTCGCGGCATTGGCCTCTTAGTATGTGTCAAGATCACTTTGTAGATCATTAAACGTGGCAAGGCATTTTATTGTATTTTTTATACAATGCTGTAGATGTAGGCTCTGTTTAGTTTACGCAAGTAAGGGAACTTTTAACCTGTTTAATTAGTTTGAATTACTACTCTATCTACGTAGTTATTCACTACTAGTCATGATAATTTACTGTATTGTATTGTATTTTTCTAGTGATTCTAGTTAAGGAAGCAATTATTGTATAAAAGATATAGTATTTCGGAATACCCCACATAGTTATGTTAATTATTTTTGTCAAATAAAAATCCAGAAAATTTTACTTATAAAAAATAATAGTTAAAATAAATTAAGACTAAAAGTTAAACTTTTTATTTGCGTCGCGGTAAACTGGCTGGTGGATAACACTTTATAAGATTAGGTACCTACTTTAATTAATTAAAAAAGGTAGGTCCTCTATAATGGTAACGGGTACCTAGTCTGCCTAAGTGAAAGAAAAACTAAAACAATCTGATTCTGAACAAGAGAATGGGTAGGAATATGTATACAACGCACATTACGCAACAAAATAGCACATCTTTAGTCGTTAACACCAAGTAACACTAATTATTTGTAAGTTTGTTCAATGCAATAATTACTACTCGTGAATTCGGCTCTGATTAGCATGAGTGGCCTAGAGTTTTAATAGCTTAACCTTCCAAAAGCCACTATCTATTAGCAAATAAAACCTACTCATACTAAATTTTGAGATACAGCTGTCAAATAGGCAGACGCGAGGTTGGACTTCATTTTATGCTTATTATTAATTACTTTTTGCGTCGTTTTTATGTTCAATGTGCTTAGTATGAGCGTATACATCTCATATATGTTCATAGAATTTGAGCGTCGTAAAACAAAATAGTTTGGCGTTAAAATGAAAACTTGAACATAAATTCGTCCATATTATGTCTACATTTTGCATTACATCATAGTGACCCAAGTGCAAACCTGGTGGTACTGAATTTTTGACTTAAAATCAAAGATTTATAAGTTCATTTTACTCTGACGTTATTTATGCGTTGTTTTGACGCTCTATCCATGTTTGTGAAATGTAAAATTTCCTACTAAGCAAGCCTGAAGGGTAGTAACACTTTAGAGTGAACTTGGCCTTCGCACTCCCGTGCGCAAAGTATTGCTTCGCTCTATTTTGTAAGGTTGTACGCATGTTTACGTAGTTCTGCATAATTTTTGCAACCTTGGTAATTGG
This sequence comes from Maniola jurtina, assembly GCF_905333055.1. Classification (NCBI taxonomy): domain Eukaryota; kingdom Metazoa; phylum Arthropoda; class Insecta; order Lepidoptera; family Nymphalidae; genus Maniola; species Maniola jurtina. The sequence continues at coordinate 12,114,168 of NC_060030.1, forward strand.
ACTATTGAAGTCTTCCTATTGTATGCTAAATACTGTGGTTACTTCATCTGCATTATTAATATTAATTAATGCTGTATTACAAAATGCTGAATACTTTACGAGGCAGGTAGGTACTTCGTCTATATTATTAACATTAATTAATGCTGTAATTATATTACAGAATATTATTCATAATAGCTAAATTTTACGCACAAGTTACATATTTTAATAATATGTAACTTGTGCGTAAAATTATTACTACACTAGCGGCACGCTATGATGGCCGGTTTGACACATTACAATAGTGATGTGGAATGTCAATTTATTCTCGAACAAAAAACAATTAAGTTTTGTTTTTGTACCTGATTAAATAGGTTTAATAAAACAAAAATGTATATGTTTATTTAATTTATTTGAACGAACTGAATATTTGAACGAAAATGAATATACATACTTTATATGCACACAAGAAACATATGAATACAAAAGATACCAAAAAAGGTGCCACAAAAGGCCATAATTAATCAGATTCGTCCATACTACTATTTTCACTGTCGTCACTGCTATCATCACATACATTAATAATTATATGTTCGTTTTCTATAATATTATCTATTTTCACATCTCTTTCATAATCTTCCCTTATTAATTTAACAGTTCTATTCACAACCTTTTCCCAGTCTCCTTTAGTCACATGTTCACAAGCTTCTTCTAATAATTTTAGCATTTTTTTTGTGGTAAATGGGGGTTCTGTATTGTGTCTTGCAGCATATCCCTTAATTTGAGCCCACACCAACTCAATCGCATTATACTCACAATGGTAAGGCGGTAACCGTATAACTCTGTGCCCATGTTCTAATGCTATTTCGTCAATGACGTATCGGATCTTGGTTGGTTTGTTTTCTTTTAAAAGACGTACTAATTCCGCTTTTAACATATTCATGTTTGCATCTACGCCATTTTTACGAAGCCATGCGACGATATCAGCTTTCTTTTGGGATTGGGCAGGTGGCTTGTCAATTTGCATCGAGTGGTATGGGGCGTTGTCCATAATTATAATAGATGGTTCAGGGAGGCTACACAACATTGAGGTAAACCATTCAGTAAACTTTTCTCCATTCATGTCTTCATGATAGTCTCCAGTGGTTTTTGACGCAAAAGCCATGAGAGAACCTTCGACAAACCCGTTGATGGTTCCGGCGTGACAAATTATAAGTCGCGATCCTTTTCCTACAGGAACTTTGGAAGTAGATGCTGCTGTGTCATCGTTCCAAGAACGGCCTACAGTATGGTTAGCATTAAGCCATGTTTCATCCAAGAACACAACATTTTGCCAATTTTTGATTTCTTTCACTTGCCGTAAAAAAGTATACCTTGCCATCGCTATATCAAATCTTTCCATCAATATTTTGCGTTTGTTACATTTTTTGTATCGAAATCCAATGGTCTTCAAAATCTTCGTTAAAGAACTTTCCCCACCGAAGAATAATCCAGCTTCCTTCAGTGAATGCACCAACTTTTTTCTTGTTGGATACTCCTTCTGTAAATAGTAGCCGTAAACATGTCTTCGGATAGCATCGGCATCAAAGCTATCGATGCCTACGACTGGTTTTGCTCGTTTTCTCTTTTTTGGTGTGTGAAGTTTATTTTCTTCTGTGCCAGTCTCGCCATATTTTTTTTTAGTTATCCGTCTAACAGTTCGTTGTCCAATATTAAGCGCATCAGCTACGCGTTCAACCACTGACGTTATAGGTAAAATTGGCCCTCCATTTTGAGCTTCACGATCGAAATAGTTACGAAGGCGTATTACGAACTCACGTGTCTGACTATTTAGAACAGTTCTCTGCGTACGTTCGGTCATATCGACGAAATCCACAACAAAGGGCTTGAACAGAGTCCAAATTAACGAGCAAGGGTCAACAGTAATGCAGTATCAATATTTGAAATCCAAAGCCAGGTCAAAACTATATCACAATCGCATTGCACTGACAGTTTATACTTTTCGAAGCAACGTCAATTCGAAACTGCTTTGTTTTGCATTGAGCATTGACGCGAGTTTGCCGGAGGTAGTAGTTGTGCTAGCCAGCGATCCTATGTGACGATCGTATTAGATTCCATTTTTAAAAATTTATTGATATTTTTTTGCGATTTCAGAGGTTTGTCCACATAGTGAAAATTGTTCATATTCACAAGTACATTCACCCCTTAAATGGTGCAAACTGATTTTTCTACACTTGTATACATTTAAGAAATCAATTTAATAAATAAATTTTGAGTCCTAAACCTAAAACTACATTCGATAAAATTTATGAATCTCTGCACATCACTATCGTCAATAAAGTAATACAATTATTTCCTTCAAAGTCGTTATCAATTAATACGGAACTTCATGAGCGGACAAACGTCAAACCGGCCATCATAGCGTGCCGCTAGTTTAAACATGTACTTATAGAAAAGTCGAGTGCTGGGGATGGGACGCTAACATAATACGACATAGCATAATAGTCTAATCACAGGTGGTATAATTCTATAATACACAAGATATAAAAATAATGGTTTGTTTACGCACGAAGTTGTCTTAAATAATATGTTTCAAGAGTACTTTTAAAATAAATATAATTTTAGAGGGATAAATCGTTATCTGGCTTAGTTATAGATCTATAACAAAAATAGAATAATAGACCTTAGTAATCTATACTTCTGTACTTACTAATATTATGAATGCGACAGTATGTCTATCTGTCTGTATGTCTGCTAGCTTTTCACGGGCCAACAGTTTAACCGATTTAAATGAGGCACAGAGGTAGCTTGCGTCCCGGAAATTGTCATGGACGAATATTTATCCCGGGAAATTAAAGAGTTCCCACTGAATTACAAGAATCCTAAATCCACGTGGACTAAGTCGTGGACATCTTCTAGTAAGTTTATAATATGGAGACGCGCGTGAGAAGTTTAACCGAACCAAGCAAATCCTAGCGAGGCTGCCGCGCTCCTGCCGCGATTCTGTTATCTACAAATTGTTTCTGAATGAAGTGAACTGCACTTACAGCTACTCGTACCTACCTATTACAATTTAAACCGTAATATCGCGCGATCCTCTCCCCACATCCGCTTGCGGCTTCAGTGGTTAGGGTTGTCAGTCACTGACTGATTTATTTCATAGGCTAAAATTTTTAAATTACGCCAATCACAGTGTGATAAATACCGTATAAATTTATTATTAAATAAACTGTATAAATAAAGATCTGAAAATGCTGTCTGATCAACATTTATAATAGATATTATAAACTACGACTACTTACCTACTTTAGTTTTCCTTAGTAGGCTTAAAAGGTAATACAAGGAGTCCATACGACTTTGTTACCGCAAACTGACAATGAAATCATGATGCGAGTGAAAAATCTAACTCCAGAAGGTCTAAAGCGCCGCGCAAATCGCGTCGCTTAGGTACACGTTTCTCCGAGAAGATAGCTGCTATTTGTTTTAAAGTTGCTAAAATTGACTTACGTGGTGTTAGAACTTAGACGACGATTTTGGAACATAAAATAAATACTGAAATAAAATTAAAAATTGGCATACCTGTGAGTTGTGACCTCAGCCTGTGACCCTAAAACTTATAACCGTAAATATGACTTGCTTTATTAAATCGTTCAATGAAAGCTTTTTGATTAATAGGCTTTTTTTTCAATGTTGTTAACCCTGTGACCCAGATACAGTGCGCTGCCAAAAGACGTAACGGCGACGTCCGACATAACTCATTATTGAATTGGCGAACATTTCTATGGGCTCATGCTAGGGCCCTGGGCAGACACTACGCATGACGGCAAGCGCGGATCCACCGTTGCACGTTGTGGGCACGATGGGCATAACACAACACAACCCTAATACACTTGTGACGTCACACCGGCCTACGTGTTCAGTGTTCGCGTTCGCCACAGACCAGTAACATATAATATGGTGTTCGCCCCACAGCTTTGCCCACGTGGAACCACACGTTGGCACACTATAAAATTTTGGTCAAAGCGTCATATACTTATTTTGTAAACATTTTGATTGTATGAATATGTGCGAGATCATACTCCAACTCACACTTGGTCGATTTTTGAATGGCTGTGACCACAACCTTTTATAGGGCTTTTTAGGAAGGCAGAACAGATACTGAACGAGAAAGTGTTGTGACGCGTCGCAACAACAGCTCTACGGCTGTTGTTTAATATTACCTACGCTTTCAAACATATTTCATAGAGCAACATTTTTCGTACATCAACTTCACGTTCACACGTTCAACTCACAGTGAGTCTGCTAACAATCGCCAGCCGACTATCCGTTTGATGTGAGCAAAACATTAGTAATAACTAATAACAGTACCTACAAGTACAAGAAACTGTATGAAGGTTGAATGGACTTATAAAGGATGTCACGCAACAATGACAATTATTGGCATATTATGTGCAGCTACTAAGTACATTCGGATACAGTGTACTTTGTTGTCACGCGTCTTTGCCGTCGCGCATTGTGTAACCAGGTCTTTATTTCACAGACCAACATGACCCAGAGTGGGTAATGCTCCCTTCTAATCATTGATATGAAAATACTGGCATTTCAAGCGAGCGAAATTACTAGGGTGGCCACCAACCATCAAGCTCATTAAGGGGCTTATGGCATCACCAGTGGCCTTTAAGTTGAACGTCAATTAGCCAGACTGGGCTTGAACGGCTGCCATCCATGAATCTATAATTTCATGCTACCAACTTAATTAAAACAGTCGAAACGTAAGTTGAAGTTGAAATCGGTTCCACGATAGAGGCTATTTATTTATTTATTTATTTATTTATTGTCAACCAAAACAGATTACAATAACTACTTTAACTTAATTCTTAAATTGATACATTTTGACCTTATTGTAATCCTATATGGTCGCACAACATGACTATGGTTTTTCCTAGATTCCAAATTGAAACTCTTCAAGGAACCACGCTTCAGCAATTTACGCCCACTTGATGTTGACAGACTTTTGTGCCCAAACGGGCTGTTACTTTGGCAAGGAAAACGTTTCGTATCGCACCTCCCCTTGAAGAGGTGGTCGCGTTAATTTTGTTGCCTTATAATATGAAAACTCGTTGGCCGAGTCAACTTGAAAGCAGTAAAAAATTAAATCAGCCTGCAACTAAAGAGTGTTGTTTTTTTATGATCAAGATAAAAAAATCGGATTTATTTAACTTCAAAGCTTTTTCCATGACGTAGTGAATGAAGCAGCGAAGACCTAGATCGCGGGTATAGACCTCAAACTACCCTACCTATAATAAAACGGTGAAGCTACCAAAATATTAATACGGTAACCAAAATAGGTACCTCGGCAAGTAATACTAGTTACTTATTTACTCTGGACGATAGATTTTGATTTTGGCAGAAGCTGTTGGACACAAGAGCATTGAGTGTGAATGCTGCGTAGTGTGTAGAGATCTACAAGATACCTACGTTTTTTTTTATTCACTATAGGTAAGCGCTTGACCACAATCACACCTGATGGAAAGTGATGATGTGGTCTAAGATGGGACGCGTTTACCTATAAGGTGCCTATTCACTCTTGTTTTAAAGATACCCGGATTGTAATTGGTAGGAAACACAGATCGCGGAAGAGTATTCCAAACCTTAGCCATGCGTATGAGGAATTAGCAGTTTAGCGGTTTAGCAGTCTGTGAAGTGTGGACGTTGGATGTATACCTACCTACCACTGCAACTGCATCAATAAAATAAAATAAACACTCACCGAAAATAAATAAATTCTTCATTTTGGCTACTAAGGCAAAAATGATTTTACAAAAAAGGCTGTTTTATATGTAAGTTTCAAGAAATCTCTGTCAATTTTACAAACCGTAAATATACACTCGTGATAAAAACTCAAGCGCGATCGCCAATCACGCACGCGGTACGACCGATTGACGCAAAAGGCTTCTCGGGGTTCATTGCACGCGAAAGGACTTCAGTGTTAAAGTAAAAAGAAAGGCTCTTTCGAAATGATGAGAAGCGGTTTGCTAAAATATTTCTTTGGGCCAATTTAGTCGCAAAATTAAGACGAACACGTAATTTTGGAAATAATCGTTAAGTACCTACCTACTAAATTGTGTAGAACTAGATGACCTGACGACTGCATCCCCGTGGATAGGTTTTTATAAATCTAGCAGGAAATCTTTGATTTTCTTCTTCTTCTGTTAATTTAGAGTACCTGTAAACTATCTCCTTTCCAAAAAGGTTCAGCCATTGTGGCGTGAAGGAGTAACATCCAAAATTTCACACCATCTATAATATTGTACCTAACTAGAATAGGATTGTGTAGACAGATTTGTGTGAACAAATCGACACCTGCAATTTAAAACATTGTAACTCATTTTTCACTACTTTTCAGGAGAGCGGTTTAAACATTCAAAATATTCTCACTTTGTTCCTAAAAGTCCTAGCGTCTTCCAATTTTGTAAATATAAGTAAAAAGGGATTATCTACATTTCTGTATGACTAAATTGTTGTTTACTTATGTATTTTATATGTTTTTATGACTTACAATGATTTTTCATTAAAAACTGGTTTCTAAATTACAGTTGTAACTCAGACATACAGTGCAATTTAGTAGGGCAATAACTAATTTACCGAGAAAAATAATTGTAAGTCTGAGTTACAATGGATAATATTTATTTTAATACATAGTTGGAGTTACCATAAAAATAAAAAATGAATTAATTTGCATTGTTTTTATTATTACAGTTCCAAAATATCAAAATAAACCTAAAGTTAATCAATCTTTACATTTAGCTTTACATAGGGTGTAAGTTTTACAAAGTAAAGTAACAATAATCATAGATTTTCAATTATTTTAATAAGCGTTTAAGGACGTACAACAATTGCCTTTAGGCTTTATTGTTTTTGCGTGGAAGTAGGGGAAAATTGTCTTTTGTGACAGAGTGATGGCTTGCTTTACCCTCCAATTTCACGCAGCTACATTTAAAGTTAGACAAAAACTGTAAACTGTGAATTTTAAATCTTCATTGAAAATTAACCATTAATGAATCAGCCTTTACAATTTAGAAAAATGTCTGTGTTACATTCCTGTCATACTTTATTTTAGTTGCGTAAACTGGTAGGAGAAGCAAGTCATGCAAGCAATCGCTATGACTCAGAGTTTTAAGACAAAGACAGAGCAATCATTTTCCCTATGCTTTCTCGCAAGTTTATAAATTATTTGCGTGAAAGCGGAGGGAAAATGATCGCTCTATCTTTGTCTTATAACTCTGAGTCAGAGCGATTGCTTGCTTCTCCTTCCAGTTCAAGCAACTACAATAAAGTTTGACAGGAATGTAACACAGACATTTTCGAATCTTCATGGGAACTAGGGATATCAACCAATCACTTTCTAATTTTTATTCAACTAATTAAAATCAGTCATAATCAACCTCAACAATATAATGTAAAGATCCTGTTAAACATGTTTAAGTATGTGGGTGCTGGTGGTAGGTGAAGAAAGTGGATAAGCTCTCTCATTGTTTCTTTTACAAAAGATAAGGTATTTTGTTAAAGAACAATGAGTAAGAGCTGTTGCTTTCTTCTCCGTTCACTAGCACTCACATTTAAATATGTTTGGCGGGAACTAAGTACAGCAACAAAAAACTTATTCTTTATAATTTATGCATCAAAAAATAGACACAATTAGGTACCTATTAATCAGACTCACTTGCATTTGGTACGTTTGAGCTCAAATGAGGCTTTATAAAATAATCATGATAGATATCTGGAATAGCTTTGCTATTGCACAAAATTAAACCTTTATATTTTGCAGCAGATATAGGTAAGAGCGCGTTATAAGCCTTTGGAATGTTAATATTTTGATCATTGTTTTGAGGTTCCTTTACATTATGACAAGTACCTGATCGAACAGAAACTTGAGCTATATTAATTATAGACATCTCAGTGTCACTTAAAGAATCATATTGAAAAGTAATTATGTTTGGTAAGCTACTGATAAATTTAATGTGCATAATTTTACTCCAGGTTACTTTCACATTGTTAATATCGCAGTCCCAATTTTTGAACAATGATAACAGCTATTTTTAACATTAAAACAGTACAAATTAATTAACAATGCGTAAAACGCCGACAATGCACGCGTTGTAACTCGATCAAAACAAGAAGTGCGGGGTCGCAGGGAGATGTGGTTGACACTGCATGCATTCTAAGTTTAGTTATTAGAACAGCACGTAAATATACGGCGGAATAAATAATGGTAACAATTTTTTTATTTGAAATGATAATTATATTTTAAGAATGAAAACATCGTAACTCAAGTTACGATGAAAGTTAACGAAATATTTTTATTTATGTAAGAAATCTTACCAAGAAAAAAATTGTATCTTATGTTACAATTATTATTTTGTAAAATTATTATTACTTACCACGGGCAAGTGTGTGTAACTAAAGATACCTTTTTTTCATCGTTAGTGGACGACTAGTTACAATGTTTTTATGCTGGCTAAAATCGTAACGGGAGTGAATTTAGATACGACGGTAAGCGCAAAAGAAAGAGCATTTTTTTCTTATTAACCCTGTGTTTAAAGGTCATTTTCGCTAAAAAGTGAGTTACAATGTTTTAAATTGCAGGTGTCGAAATTATGTAAAGTGCTAAAATTTAGACAAAGATGTTCCAACGTATAACAATACAGTTATACAATTAGCCGAAAGTTAAACCATTTCCTCATACCTATTTGAGAGAGAAAATAAACATACGACACTGTTACGTGACGATTGTATTTAATGACAACACGAAGTGCACAGATGGACAGACAAAAGGCCAAAGTCTATAAGTATTGTCAGTGTTTATGTACCTACCTATAAAATATGTTACGGTCAAAGTGCGCACAGTATGAGTCGACACTGTCTGAGCTGAGTCGACAGAATTCCCAAATCCACCGATATTATTTAGGAGCAGATTGAGTGTATCGCAAGAGTTACACTTTTCAGTACTGAATATTACACCTGCAGTACCATGTCTCGTATTAAATAAACCAATGTAGGTATTTTGCGGTGCCGTCGAAAGCATCGACAAAGACAAACAAACTCTGCTAATTTCATCAGAATTATTTTTTTGATGCGCCAAATGAAGCAACTGTTGCTGCCTTACATTAAGGAACCATAGTTGCTGTAGATGTTGAAAGTATGAAGCCAGCCAAAGCGTGGCAGGCAGTAGTATGGGTTTAATTAAAACTGCCATCCATGTGAGCCCGCTGCTATCTTGGACTACAACATCACGTCTAACTTGTCATCTAATAAAGAAAGGACCTCTTCACCTTCTGGGCAAAAGCGTTTAAACCTAGAAATCATCATTGTTTTCCTTGAGGCTTTATTGCCGTCAATCTTAAATCCGGGGCAGTATAGACTTTGCACGCCATGCGGACTTTGTCTGTAACACATTTATGCCTTGTTCAAGTCACGGTGACCGCATGAATCGATCACGGTTCCCCTAATTCCGGCCGATAGTGTACTGAACTTTGCTACAATGATAAAACATCACACCGAGCCAACGGGACAGGTCCTCTACCTACCTAACTTCTTACTTTTTTAACCCCCGACCCAAAAAGAGGGGTGTTATAAGTTTGACGTGTGTATCTGTGTATCTGTCTGTGCATCGTAGCCCCTAAACTAATGAACCGATTTTATTTTAGTTTTTTTGTTGGAAAGGTGGCTTGATTATTGAATTAGAAATAAGCGTAGCTTATTCTATCAATGTTTCTTTATAAGGAAATCTAATTCATCCTCTTTCCCTATATTTATTTATATTTAAGGAGCCGAACGAGTCGAATAAGTAAAAAAGTTTTTTTCCAATAAAAATATTTATAGTTTGTGTACCCTAATTATAACTATTTATATTAAATTAGACATTTATTTATATTTATTCTTATTAAAATAAAATATAGTTTGCCTTCAATTATTTTTAGATGTTTTTGCCTAAACCGGTCATTATGATAAATGTTGTAGTACCAAGCTTACCAGCCGTAAATAGATCCATTATGGCTATAATTATGCATATAAAAATAGTACCTACCTGGTATGTAAGCACGCAATAAACAACGCACTAAATTTTAATGACACATCGCACAGAAACATAAGAACAGAATAAAATATATTATTAGACACAGTTTATAGTCCTACTCTGTGCTCTATCGCTCTAGGACTCTGTGATATCTACATAAATCTCTCAAATATCTTTTGCGCCTACACCTCTCCGGTAGATATGTAGTTATTTATTAACCCCCGACCCAAAAAGAGGGGTGTTATAAGTTTGACCTGTGTATCTGTATATCTGTCTGTGGCTTCGTAGTTCCTAAACGAATGAACCGATTTTAATTTAGTTTTTTTTTGTTTGAAAGGTGGCTTGATCGAGAGTGTTCTTAGCTATAATTGAAGAAAATCGTTTCAGCCCTTTGAAAGTTATCAGCTCTTTTTTACTCTTCTTATAGAGGTTTTCTTCTTATGGACCGATGACCTGAAGAATGTGGCGGGGAGCGGGTGGATGAGGAAGGCGGAGGACCGTGTTTGGTGGCGCGCTCTTGGAAAGGCCTATGTCCAGCCGTGGACACTTACAGGCTGATGGATGGATGGATGGATGGATAGAGGTTTTTGTGTCGGTGATTTTTTAAATTTTGAGTTATTGCTATAAATAATTACCTTTTTACTATTTAATCATAAAATTTTAATTCTACGTACTATCATTAAGTATATTATTTAAACTAGGTACGTATCTAGATCTAGTAGTGAGAACTAAATTTCATTTTTTTAAATTATGATAAAGGCATACAGTAAATATGAATATTTACTTCATAGTAACATAGTTCATACTTACCTACATAGGTGGATACTAAAGGATATGAGAAAAATTTGATTACACCTTTGAAAATAGAATAGTGAATAAACCTAAAAACAGTCGTACATAATAATAATTAATAATTATCTGATATTACATAATCTCTACTTATATTGTTTCCCTCTCTCACTCATGAGGTCTGTGGTTCCTACGTCATAATGCACTTATTCAAAGCAAACAATAACACGACACTGACAGTAACAATGAAAGTTCCTTGAAAGACCAAGCGACGCTGTAAGGTGTTGTGGTAAGCGACTACTGCAAATTATTGTCCGTAGGTAGCCTTCAGTCAAGCGAACGCTCTAAACCAGCAGATAAAGCAATCAATTTTCTACTTTAAATCCACGTAACATTGAGTACATAATGCCCCGTTTCTTATTTAGCTACAGTATCTACTTGCTTAGCTTAAGCTTCTACATTATGGTGGTACTATTGTAATTATTATAGTTCATAGACCTTTGGAAAAATGAAAGTATTTCTAAAACACTACATACTAGCTTAGCTTCATTATATTAAAATGTTACAGTCTGGTAGGTACCACATTCAGTATAGATTGTATAGTGAGACGGTGCCCGCGATTTTGCAAGGTGGATTTAGGTTTTTAAAATGCTGTGGGAACTTTTTGATTAACTAGGGCAAAAAGTAGCCTATGTACGTCCCTGTGAAGAAATCTACCTCTGATCCAAACGTCAAAATCGGTTAAACGGATGAGCCTTGAAAAGATAGGCACTCGTAACAGAGAAACAGACAAACAGACAGACAAACAGTTAAATAGGTACCTACTTACCACTTCATCAGTTGACATCGATTTGCCAATTTCATATTGCGGGTTGATTAATGAATATTAGAATAGTATTTTAAAAATCGTTACTCATTACAATTTAAATAATTGTACAGTATTATAATTCACTCGCAGTTCATTCAGTATAAAGTCAAGCATGCATTCAACTCTATTCTAGAAGTTTGCAGATTACTTTTATGCATGGACTCACTGCCCTTGATCCTAACCAAGGCGTATACATTACAATAGATTTTATCACAAACAGGTTTTGCACTTGATGGCGTTCTCGCTTGATGGTGAGTGATTGATGACTGGTTTTATCGACAATAATTTCCATCTGACAATAATCAGCATTATCTTGGTATGTATGTACGTAACTACTTAGTACTTATCATCATCATCATAATCATAATCAAACCATCGCTGGCTCACTGGGTCTTCTCTCAGAGTGGGAAGAGTTTTGGTCATGGTCTACCACGCTGGCCAAGTGCGGATTGGCTGACTTCACAGACCTTTGACCGATGCCACTAAAGCAAGTGATATTTAATTACTTTAAACGCACAAACTCCGAAAAGTTAGAGGTGCGTGCCCCTGGTGTCCGATTAGGAGGCCCTAATTGGAGGTCAGGGGTTCGATCCCAGGACGTCCACCTGGACGTCCTAAACGCTAGGCAATCACAGCTTAGTACTTATAATGAAGCGTAAACCTGGACGAATCAGGCAGAGTATTGACATTTGACCTAAAACTTGTAATTGGCTTCTATGACCTGGTAACGGGTCATTAAATCCTTTGCCTGGGCCGTAGGCTGACCCTAATCGTTGTTTAATCGTAAACATCTAACTTTAGTCTGATTTAGTTCAACTCAGCGATATGAATGTTCATTCAACTCAGTTTGACTCTGGTTGTGATCAGTCAGGACCTATGACACTATTTTTGATTTCCTTTTGTAATATGAAACAAAGAGGGCTCTCTCCGTCACTCGTTTCCACTCGTTTCATACAATCGTAGTTCCAATTTCATTTCAATATTAAGCAACCAAAGTCCATGAAATTTTGCAGACATACTCTAGAAACTAATATCTATGTCTGTGGTTTTCCAGATTTCTGTTAAAATATTCGGTTTCAAAGTTACGCGGTCTTAAAAATTTCATACAAATCTTTGAGCCCCTGTAATTTTAAAACTACATATTTTTAGAAAAATCTAAAACACCACAGACACAGATATTAGTTTCTAGAATATGTATGCAAAATTTCATGGACTTTGGTTGCTTAATATTCAAATGAAATTGGAACTACGATTGTATGAAACGAGTGGAAACGAGTGACGGAGAGAGCCCTGTTAAGACTTTCTCTTATTCTAGTAAATCTACAAAATTCCGCTTGCATGTCCTTTTTAAATGGCCTCGAAACAGGTTCTCAAGAGCAATTTATAATTTACGCTCAATATTTTTATGCTACAGATTTGAAAATTATTGTGGAAATAAACAAATAATAATCTTATAAGGGATATAATCGGCAATCGGGGACAATCCCACTTCTGATTTTGCAAATTGCTATAATAAATATTATAATGCTCTTGAATTTTGATTTACTTTGATGTAGGCTGTCTGCTGGGATATTTGCTGAGGCCCAACTGATACTAGGCTGACCTTTACAGCCATGCACACAAAATGTGCAATGTGCATGCATCGTATGACACTGCTGCGCGAAATGCGGGCCAACACCAACCAGGCTCGATTGCTGTTATGTGAATTACAGCTAAAAGTTTATAATTTAGAAATATTTTAGCGTAGTTAGTTCATATTATTATGATGGATATGTCCTTTTCCATATGAGACTCTAGAGTTTCTATTTATTTATTTTATCAATTCCTTTGATTTCATTGAGGTGAAAACATTTTAAATTAATTAGCTAATATGTATATTTTTTTGGAAATTCACTAAAATACTATGATAGGCATTAAGTATAGGTAGGTATTTATTATCTTACAAGTAACCAGATCTGTCCAGAAATGATACTGCGAACATGTTAACCACGTGTAGGTATAATGCTAATATAAGTCATTTATGTTAATATTGTAAGAAGTAAGTAAATGTAATCACAACAAACCAGTCACGCGAGGCAATTTTTAAGATAATTTAAAGAATTGTACCTATTTTGCCTGATCGAATAAAAAACAGTTGTACCTATTATTTATTAGGGGTCTGTGATATTCTTATATATTCGTTGCCGTGGCCAGAGCCGTAAAACTACTTAGTTTAAAAATCATTTATTAGAGCCATGGTGGCAGCAGTCTACCACGTGTGCCTACTGACTCTAGCGTGTCTAGACTCTAGATCGACGAAGCCGTTAAAGGAGGATTCAAATTGAACACCATTGATTAAGAACTCTCGCTATACAATCTGGATAATAATCACTTCAGTGAAACAGGCACTTCATAGTTTTGTTTTACGTATAAAGTGGCGGGAAATCCCTTGTTAAACAACGAAATAAAAACTGGTTAATCCGGTTTGAAGTGATGAGCACAGGGGCAGGTCGCTGGCTGCGAACTTCTTCAAACAACAGTTACATAATTAAGTATTGCAAGCGGCATTTGATTGTGCAATAATTATAGCGCCGTAACCTCGTAAGCGTCTTGTACTCGAATGGTAGGCTATTTGCTAAATATTTTTATTTGCTCTCGACTATGACATAGCCAGCAGAGGCACAGCTGGGGTTAGTATCATACTAAATGACGAGCCAAAATATTATGTAATTAAATTAAATACCTACTTATTCATTTTAGGTTTTTGTTAATTACTAACTTTCCCATACCATGTATTCCATTCGAAATGATTGGCTAAAGGCAATCGCATATATTAGCACATGATATACCGCATTTCTTGTTAGCGATAAGCATTTTGGGTCCTGGGTCCTGTAACGTTTAAAATTAACATTAACTGTGCGTTTGAGCCCTGAGTGTAACTTTTAAAGTTAAAGTTTTAACTGTGTATAATATGAGTCCTGAGTGTAACTTTTAAAGTTAACATTAACTGTGCGTTTGAGCCCTGAGTGTAACTTTTAATGTTAACGTTAACTGTGCATATGAGTCCTGAGTGTAACTTTTAAAGTTAACGATAATTGTGCGTGCATATACCTATAATTATGTCACCTCACCTGCTTACGAGATTAGAAAGGGAAAGATTTTTTTTCAACCCTTTACCGTCATAATATTGGCTATCGTAAATGCTCGGAATACAGAACAATCTGTATTCTGAGCGTAAATCTTAGAAATAAAAATGAAAATGAGTTAATCATGAGTTATTTTGTTATTATTTTTTAACTATCTGAAAACAATGTAAGGAAATGGGGTTGTAAAAATAATATAGATATAAATATTACCTACCTAATAAAAAATAACTAGGTACTTAGGTATATGAAATTGCCAAAGTCCATCACATAATTTATGCTCAGGTTATAAAAGACATTAAAATATTATGTCATTATAAAAAAAATATAAATAATATCATGGGCAGTATATAATAAAAAAATCCGCTAAAATACTGACGTAAATCAGGTTTATACACGGAATTAATAAGGAAATTATTGATTCTGATATTACAATCAACAATAAATTATGAAATTGCAATTTACATAATAGTTATCGTTATTACGTTAATATTTGTTTACAAGAACTTCATGAATAGAGCTAATTATAGCTCTACCCATTCAACAGCTTTGCTAGTTTCTGAAAAAAATAATTGTCACATACAGACGGACACACGAATGCATTGGAACTTGGAAATATAAGGCTTCCTAGGCTACTACGGGACTCTAAAAAAACTCGTACTTAATACTGGAAAAATAGCACACTCTGCCCCCTTTACAAAGATTAGCATAGGTACTCATCGCCATCATCATCATTACCATCATCAATATCAACCCTTCGCTTGCCGCCCGGTCCACTGCTAACCATGAACTCTCGTAATGAGAAGAGATTAGACCAAGACAGTAACAATTACAATACAATACAGTTACATAAACTATCGCATCAATTGATTAGATCAGTATCTACCAAGCAAGCCAAGTGCGGATGTACAGACTTCATATACATTTAAGAACATCATGGAGATGTTCTTAAATGTATATGAAGAACTCGCAGGTATGCTGGTTTCCCCACGATGTTTTCCTTTGCCGTAAAGCAAGTGACTCCAAAAAGTTAGAGGTTCATGCTCGGGGTCGAATGACCCCACGAATAGGAGCCAGCCTGAGCCAGGGCATTTACTGACATAGAATACTACCGTCTACTCTCAGGATACTTGTACCTATAGCTGGTTTCATGACTAACTTTAAGCTCTTTGCAATACAAAATACATAATGAGCAATAAGAAAAAACACGGACATACTAAGGCAGATATATTACTCAAATTACACTTATTAAAATTCAAATTCCTTCATAAAAATAAAAATGGAAATCTACTTTAATGTTACTCTACACACTTCCGTGATTTAAAAACTAAATAAATATTAAAACATTAACTGCGTAGTAAGGTACCTTTGTCAGAAAAATATAATATCCAATTAAAAATTTACGCCAAACTATGCCAATTCGTTTCCAGTTGATGAGCAGGAGACAAAAAAATACGCGATCCTACTTTTTGATACTTATCATCTAATACAGTAAGGTAGGTAGAAGAAATTTTTCAAGAAAAAAAAATGGGTTGATAATAAATACCCATCAGCAAGAATGGCAGTAGGCAGGTCATGCTTTCCATTCGAGTTATGGCCGTTAGAATCGGATAATTTTAGTACCTTTAGAGAAATAAGATCAAATCGCCAGGAGATAATAATATGTAAGATGTGACGCTTCGCCCTCCAACACGTTACACAATGGACCAATGCAGTGGTAATATTACAAGGTACATAATATTATAAGGCGATATTAGGAGGGTGTCAGGAAGTAACTGGATAATGAAGGAAGGTTGAAGGTGCCAAAAAAACAGGGGGTTTAAGTGGCGCTGGGGATAACCTATATGTTCAGCAGTGGAAGTCCACAGGCCGGTAAATAGCCTGTTTTTTTTTCATTTGAAATGTTTGATTAAAACATAATTATTTAATTTTAACTTTTAATATACAAAAATATAATTAATCAGAAGCATTCAGCAGTACTTAAACGAAAAAGCATAAAAAAATGAGTACCTAAGCTGAACGTTACAAAAATGAACTCTTTTAGTATTCCAGATAAATTATTATTAACAGGGTAATTATTCCAGGGATTGTGATTTTAATTCTTATTGCCCACAAATAAAGCCAATATTGCTATAACTTCTGCTATATCCCGTATGTTCCATCATATTAACGGGGCAGTACCGACATTTCGCCGGAACTAATGAGGAAGTGAAAACTTATTGTACAAGTGTAAATTAAAAAGAACAATGGCAAGATTCTACCTGAATGTTATAAGCGGCGTCTACGAATATGATTTATGCAAAACATAGCAATTAAATTAGTTAGTTTTTTATATGAAATTAGTTTTACATCTTTTGCCCTCGTTAGATAAATTAACAATTAATAGACTATCATTTGATTAATTCTCAGGTATCTGGTGTCTAAAAAGTATTTCGTATGACCAGAGTTGCCATTTAAGAAAAAAAAGCAATACCTAGTAGAAAACAAGTATCGTTATTAAATCCGTTACCGTTACTAATTAATAAAATAAATGTCGATAATAATAATTTTATATTTTTTACTAATACTTTATAAATGGTACTTTCATCATTACTAAATCATTTTTGAAATAAATTGGAGGTTTTGTTAACGTGCCGTACCGTAATAACAAAATACATGTAGGGATAATAAGTAGAAGTGTTTCGATACCCAGTACTTTTAGAATCGAACCATTTTTTCGATATTTACTAGGTACCTATCGAAAAAAAAGTATGAAATAGATTTGGCGTGCACACCTGATTAGTGTATGTACTTATGTGTCAGTAGGTATCTTATTTTAAAATCATTTTCGCAGGTGAATTTTTAAATATTTTTTTACTTTAACGTTTAAATCATTTATCGGTAACGGTACCTATTTAAAATCCTGAGAAAATGTAATGGCAACACTTAGAGACAATGACATGTTGACAAGACAAGATTACCGCGCTTTGAGTTTGGATCGTTGTTTGTCAAAATGATCACAGATTAGTAGGTTACTTATTACTTAATGTACCTAACTAACAAATCATGTAAAACTAAAAGGAAAATAAGGCAGAAAGGGCTATTTACGTATACGATAGTAATCTGCAATCAACAGCAATAGTTTTAGAATTTTTCTTTATCAACACTATACCTATCGAGGTGCATATAGTGACATAACCTCAAAATATAAAAAAACTAATATCTTTTTTTTGTGAGTTCCTCCAACAAAAAATCTCAGTGATTATGGTTTAGTAATGTAACCTCTACGCTTTTGTTAATTTTTCCTACGTAGACGCTTCAAATCGATTTCAGGTAAACTAATGTATGGAACATCGCCATTGTTCTTTATAACACCCCCGACGATCCAAAGTATCTGAGTTTTCCAAAACATCATTTTCAAATAAATAATTATGTATTTAGGCAACGTCCATCTTGACAGCCTGACATTTGTCTATTGACATAATATTATGAACCTAACGGTTATCTAACCTTCTTTTCTACAAGAAAACTAGAAAAGAGCTGATAACTCTTAAACGGCTGAACCAATTTTTTTAGATTATAGCTAAGAACACTCTCGATCAAGCCACCTTTCAAACAAAAAAAACTAAATTAAAATCGGTTCATTCGTTTAGGCGCTACGATGCCACAGACAGATACACAGATACACAGATACACAGATACACAGATACACAGATACACAGATATACAGATACACAGACACACAGATACACAGATACACACGTCAAACTTATAACACCCCTCTTTTTGGGTCGGGGGTTAAAAATACATAGGAACTTGTCTGTACTATTGCAAGCAAAGATATTGGCATCGAGAAAAGATAATAATTATTGATTTTTTTTCAATTCCAATCCTATTCCTTTTTTTCTTTTTGAATTAGCTAGATGTACCTTATCAGGAAGACAGTATCAAGACCGGGAGCCGCAGCAGAAATGGCTGAAAACGGCAAGCGGCGCAAGTAGGCCTCTCTTATTGAGAGTTACATTTTTGTTCCGTTTGCCGTGGAAACCCTGGGGCCATTGCAAAAAAATTTCACGAGACATTTCACCGCGTTTAATAGCCTCATCGGGTGACAGAAGGGCTGGCTCATTTTTTGCGCAACGGATCAGCCTGGCTGTCCAACGCGGAAATGCAGCCAGTATTCTTGGCATTCCACGCGGGCATGATTTGTATAGTAATTAGATAAGGCTAGCTTTATGTTTTATTGTAATATTTTCTTTAATTTAAAAAAAGAAAAGAAAAAGATGTACCTAGTATAGTGATAAAACAACTGTTCCTTTTGAAGCCATATGTTATAGAGAGGCAATAGTATAGTAATACTATACTATTGCCTCTCTATAACATATGGCTATATTATAATAGTATAGTCAGCAAGTGAATAATCTCTGTAAATAAAGATAAAAGAACAAAGATATTACTTCACATCATATACCTACTTATTTTTGTCCTCACTTTAAAAGGTTTTGCGTAGGTAATATTAATCCACGGACATTTATTACAAAGTTTTTTCACAACTGCTTCTATGTTTATTTTATCTATTTATTTTTGGCTTGCTTCATTTTCCTTTGGCGAAAATTTTGGTTAAAAATTATCAAATTACCTACCGATGTATGTAGTTAAGTTCAGAGTCATAAATCTAAATACTTAGTATAACTATACCTACCTATTTACAACTTAGTGTGGCTTGGCTTGCTAATTCGTAAACTAATAAACATCGTATGGTTTTAATTAACACTAAGATAATCCATCTAGCGAGCAAAAAATGCGCGAACATTACTTATTATTTTTTACTCTACCGAGTGCAGAAAAAAGTCATCGCTGTTGTGAGTAGGTTTCTGTACAAGTAGCATAAAATACTTACATCTCATCATAATTTAAATGAAAAAAACTAGCCTATGTCCGTTCCCGGGATATAAGCTAACCCTGTACCAAATTTCGTCAGAATCGGTTACCTAAACTGTTGGGCCGTGAAAAGGTAACAGACAGACAGACAGACAGACAGACACACTTTCGCATTTATAATATTAAGTATGGAAGTATGGATATGGATATGATGGTATTAAGGACTTGGTACAGAGTACACACTTACAAAAGAACTTCAAGAAGTGCAAAGTCATAATACACTTACTTAAAGGTGAATAACATCTAAATAAAAATCGTGGTCATTCACATGATACACAACGTGAGAAAAGTGAATAGGTACCTATCTTCTAAACAGGCGCGCTCCACCTTAGGTAGGTACTCATCCTTAACTTTTTTTAAACTTATGCAGGCGTCAATTCTGTATAGATCTTGGTCCTTTTTGAAAATAAAACCGAGACAGCAAAAGGAAAATAAATAAAATTTAAAAGTAAGACTTGAGAATATAAAGATAAGTATGTAGCCGTGTATAAAAGAAAGTGTTGTGTACAATAATTCTCTGGTAAATAGATCCTATTGAAACTAGCAATTGTGATTCAAATTCCTATATTTTTTCCTTTAAATATGAGTATACTACAGGATAATTTATTATAAACCTGTTCAAGTCACATGTTTTGAAATGTGTTCTAATGTTTTTTTCCTTAAAATAGGTCATGCTAGTTTAGGGAAAATACTTGAACTAACCTAACCTAACTTCATCTACTGCATTCGCAAATGCATAAGATTTACCTGTTAATTTGTTTACTTGGTTTTTACATCAGGCAGTAATCGTAGCTCTGAGATGATTTATTTCCCCAATCATAATCTCATTATTTTATTATGCCTAAATGGGAAATGTTGACGACATAGTCGTTATCGATTTACGAAACTGAGGTGACAATAGGAGATGTGCATAGTACAGTGAAGTGTGCATAGTATTGGGCTCTCGTTGATGGAGTCTCGCAAGCTCACACCGAGAGATCCAGAGTCAGTAGATACCGCAAACTAAATAGGTTGACAGAAGTCATCAAGCTCTGAATCTGAAGACATTTATTATGAAACTGAGGTGGCAATGGTAGGTGCACATAGATCGATGGAATCATAAGACATTAGGCCCCCAAATGATGAAGTGGCAACCTAGCATCGGAAGATGTAGAGTCAGAAGATCCCCCAAACTGACAGAAACAGACATCAAGCGATGAAAGCCGCTAGATTCAAGTGGCACAGCACTTGGATTGAGCAAATCTCTACAAGAGACCTATAATGTCCATCTTTGGATGTCCGGCTATTTAGACTTAGATGACGAATACGAAATAGATGAACTGATCTTAGTCTCAATACTCTGTATCTTCAATAACCCCATTATTTAGTAAATGAAGTTTCAAGATAAAATTCGAATCAAAATAATAATTTGTTTAAAGTAGGTAGGTACTATTGTACAACCTTTTGATAGTCAGAATTGTTAGATTTGTAAGATGATATTATAGTGGTGATAATAATTAATTACGTAAACTTAAAACTAAAGCTACGAGGGTTCAAAACGCGCCCAGGTTTGTAATCGTTGTATTAAAGAGCATAATACTACACTGCTAAGCTATTGTGTATGCGTGTCTGGAATAAGAATGCGAGCAGACTAGTAGAGTTAGCGTAAATTACCATAAACCGCCGCTTAGTTTGATGGCCATGTCACCCGAATTTCGTGACAAGAGATTTTTACTTGTTTGAGTAATCATTGTACTGAGAACACGGACACAAACAGATGTTAAATAATTAAGTAACAAAAGAAATTATATATAATAATTAATTTATACATATAAAAAGTCTTGTGGTAACTGACTCACTGGCTGCTCTATCAACGCACACCCTAAGGCTTCTTAGCCAAATGTCTGAAAGATTAGTTGAATCCACAAGTGACAAGTTAGCTATAGTACACGACAGATCGACATGGCAAGCAGGGTGGGGACGCAACGCACGCCGGCACAGCCTCCGCACAAACCCGGTGCGGGATAGCGCGAGTGGCGTGCAGTGCAGGTATGCGGGACGTCCCCCCGTCTCATACACCTATTGCCATCTCGACCTGTCGTATACTATAGCATACTAAACTGTAAGTAAGTACAAACTCACACTCAAGACTTTAATTTGACGCCTTTGACGGAATTGAAAGAAACTTTTAAAAGTATGTATATATTTACAACGTAAAACTTTCCGAATGCCCTACGTATTTACAATTTGATCATAATATTGATATGTGATTGTTATTGATTTATCTCAACCGATGATCGCATCACCACTCTAACCACATTAGTAATTATTGACGTTAATACCCAACTGGCATTTTCCATTGGCCAAAATATATCAATCCGGTTATTTGTTACGCCTAGAACTTTCTTCAAAATGTTCCCAACCAGTTTACCAAAAGACGTCATTTATAATGGTCATTAAATAGGTAATTGGATGTTAATAAATCAATGCGGATCTTGGTTACTCAAGGTCGCAATTATCTTTTTCCCATTTTTTTGACAGTTTGACTAAGTAGATATAGCTAGTTGTTGAGCCTAGTTCTCTGACATATTATTCCAATCTAGTAAACCAGAGCTGATTGCTCTCTGAAATCAATACACTCTAGGGCCTTGGAATCAAAACATTTTTTACACTGTCCTAGAACTGTCACTGGACTGCACTTCAATGCGATTTTAATAAATGTGAAACTTATAATTTTGCCAAGGAAAAAGAATATTTGATTTTACTCATAGGCATGTAATGCACTCTCTTGTATTGCGCAGTTATAATATTGCTCGCTTTACAATATTTTTTCTGACACTTGCCCAACGTAGGTAGACCGCGTTCCGTAAGAAATAAAATTTTTGTTCTTACTTGCCCAACCAATTATTTATTATGGATTAAAACCTGCGTTTCCTATCGTAAAAAAATGGCCCAGGTATAGGTAAGTTTTATTTGTGTAAGTTTCAGGTAAAAAAAACTTTTTCTCTAAAATATTAACAACAGACTAGTTGATGCCCACGACTTCATCAGCGTGGATTTAAAAAATCTCGTGCTTTGATTTTCCATGAATTGATTTTTCAGGATAAAAGTAACCTGTGTCAGTCACCGGAATACACGCTACCTATCTCTGTATCTGTATTTTATCAAAATTGGTTAAACGGATGGGCTGTGAAAGGCTCACTTTTTACCCGACTACGGCAAAGCCAAAAGGAAGGGTTATGATTTTAGCAGTCTATGTATGTTTGTAGGTACGAGTATGTATGTTTGTATCCAGATTCTATGTGTTCCACCGTAGTGCCTAAACCGTAGGGTCGATTTTGATGAATGAGGTGTCAATCGATTCGTTGTAAAGGTCCGGTAAGTTACATTTTATACGAAAAATATTGACTTAATGGATATTACATGAAAAAGAACTGGGGGTCTCCAAAATATTTTTTTGCTATTGTATAGTGTGGAATGTCAAATGAAAGAGGAGAAAATTCTGAGCTCATGAATATAAATGTACAACAACATTAAAGTGTTTATATCAAGCGACAGAAAAACTATTTTTAACCGACTTCCAAAAAAGGAGGAGGTTCTCAATTCGTCGGAATCTTTTTTTTTTTTTTTTTTTATTTTTTTTTTTATATTTTTTATGTATGTTCCCCGATTACTCAAAAACCCCTGGACCGATTTGGAAATTTTTTTTTTTTGTTTGAAAGGGTATACTGTGCAGGTGGTCCCATATAAATTTGGTGAAGATCTGATGAATATCTTCGGAGATGGAGAACAGAACTCCTCAATGGATAGGAGCAAATTGCTCGCGATCAGTGTAATAGCTTAGTAAACAGTAGGGTTTTAACTGGGCACAGCATATTATAGTACAGTGGGGCCACTAAAAATTGTGAAATAAAAAATTTTCAAAAGAAAAATAAAACCGACTTCAAAAACGACAAACACTAAAAAGTAAAAAATAACTTTTGTTTAGCTACACGTGTAATGTACCTAGGTATGAAGTCGGGCGAGCTTCACTCTTGGATTTCTAATTTTGTTTTAATATGCTCGCTCGACATCATACCTAGGTACATTACACGTGTAGCTAAACAAAAGTTATTTTTTACTTTTTAGTGTTTTAGTCTTAATATTTCAGCGTTGACGACCGCAGTCGGGTTTTAGTTTTCAACTTTATATCTTGTGCTTTATAGAATTAAGTACCTATTCTGTGATATTTGTATGGAATATCGATATAGTGTCATGTCTCAACTTACTACTCAACAGTGTATCTAAGTACTTATCGATATCAATACATAGTTTGTGTAGTGCGTATTAATTTCCGAGTCTTTCCTTATATCACAAAAAGGCGTATTCGCATACCAGTGCATACTTGCAACGTCCGTCGAGGTCCATTTCGCAACGCGACGTGTGTCTGAGGTCCTCGCTAGCGTCACCTCTGCCTCCTCGCGGCAAGGCTGCATCGCCCCTCCATTAGTAAAGGACATAGGTACATTAGATTTCCAATGTACCTCTAACCTCATGGTACCCGTCACAAATATTTACCCTGCATAAACATAAGTCTAATGATATAAATATGTGTCTAAATAAGGCCTTTTAGTTTCCTGGAATTTCCCTTGTGGTTTTAATTTCTAGGCCAGTGGTAAATGGAATATTTGCTGCAAAGATTAGGTACCTACCTTTTATGAAAAGAACTATTATAGTACTATATATAGGTAACTAAATAGGTAATATAGATAGGTAACTACTATAGGGACCTATGTTTAATCTCTACTGAGTTTTATTATTATCTTTATCTACTTATTTACATGCATGTTACATTTTATAAAAATCCATCTACTGAGTAGTATTTTACTTTGTTTGAGATACTCTAAAAATATGTTACATCGTACATCTTACGTCGTAATTTTCTGGGAATTTTTTTTTGAATTATTATAGGCAAACTAGTCTGTGGAGTTCATACTAGCCCAGTATCTTCAAATTGCTGTGCAAAAATAGGGGTTGTTATTTAGGAGACTAGAATCATTGAGGTGAAAAGTTGAGCCTTGCAGCAAGAATTGGAGATAGTTTAGGTATTTGTAATATTGAGTAGGCAAAGACTACATCTACCATAATATTTCGGATTGAAGCAGAAATTTATTTAGTGTAAATACGTCTTAAAATCCTACAAGGCAAGATTTCATAATAAAGAAGTCATCAGTTCATTATCATCAGTATGAATAGAATGACCAAAAATAGTTTAATGTAAAAATATTCGATCTATTGTTTAGTTTTTACGTTAATAGTGATTAGCGCCGGAAGTTGTGTCGTGACACTAAATATTAGTGTCATTCCACATTTAGACAGTTTAGTTTGGATCAGCCTACAGTCTAACACTGATAATGTGATGAGTCTAACACTATGTCTACATAATATGCTATATAAACTAATTGCAGCCTTGATTTTTCTTTTTGTTTATTCCTTGCTTCCTCTTGTTTAAAAAAAATAAGAAGAATAAATCCTGACCAAGATTTGCTACGAATAGTTTTTCTTGTGAGCATTCTGTATCGTTGTTTATCTTTTAACTGATTGATTAATGATTAGACATGTATGGTAGGAATGATTTTAAAGAATGAACCTACAGTTAACGGTAGTATACAAGGCAATTTATCATAATATTATTATGACTAAATATAAATGAGCCATGACCAAAGTTAAGGTGGGTAAATATCCGCTTTAACGACGTCATATTTTTGCGAACGGTTCACATCGGTGCGTGTTATGTGCGTAGGAAAGAACTGGTTTAAACTATTAAAATAAACAAGAGTAGGTAAGCTTAGAACCTGCTAGAGAATTTTCGTAACATAACAAAAAAAATAGTTTACGGTTCGTATGGAAATTCATCAGAATTTTAGC
The DNA here is from genome assembly GCF_905333055.1 of Maniola jurtina. Lineage (NCBI taxonomy): Eukaryota > Metazoa > Arthropoda > Insecta > Lepidoptera > Nymphalidae > Maniola > Maniola jurtina. Next base: position 12,139,807 of record NC_060030.1, read on the forward strand.
CGCGCAAAAGTGACGTCAGAACTGGAGAACTGGTAGGTAAGGTATTTGGCACCATGTCACAAAGTCTGTATAAGTATATGGGAAAAACAGATTAATGGGTTAATCTCACTTTTTATTATTTCTGGATTCCAGTAAATCTATACTTCCATACTAATATTATATTATACTTATTTTAACGAAAGGCTCAGGTGAGAGCCTAGCCTAAATCTCAAGTACAGGCATAAGCTTTTTGTCCCGGAAAATCAAAGAGTTCCCACAGGATTAAAAAGTTTAACGACGAAGTCGCTGGCATCATTACTTAGTAATAAAAGTTTCATTATTTTGAAAAGAAAATGGCAATCCGGCAAATGTGGTTAGCACTTCATCGTACGAGGCAGTACAAAAAGTGCAGAATGGTTCAGTAATCCAAAGATAAAAAGCGATCTGTTTTGTTCCGTTCGACTGGAAGTTTTTTCTTAATCTGGAAGTAATTGAAACCTAATAGATCAATGTAAGGTTACACTAGAGAACAACGTAATAATTGCTGCGTAAGTTGTACAGTGATTTTCCATAACCAGTTTTGTATGACGTAAATATAAAAGCGTTTATTGCTGTGCTACACGGGCGATTTTCAACGCGGCGTTAAAATGCTCGTAAACCATTAAAAAAATATATATATGAAAGGTTTCTAAATGCTGATCACGGCTAGATGAAGAAGGCTGAGGACGGGTGTGGTGGCGCTCTATAGGGAAGGCCTATGTCCAACAGTGGACATCCACAGGCTGATGATGATGATGATCACACATTGCGGAAGTACATTAATTATAAGTATCTTCAGTATTCAGTAGAAAACGAATTGCTTGCTTTTTCATTTTTGGTATAAGGTATAGCCACGTCTAGTGAGCACGTCTCGCATCTATAAGGTGCGGTCGTGCGACTGATTCTGCTATCACAATGTGTCTTTTTAGTACTGACAAATGTGTAATATTATCCGTTTTATATTATTCAATTCCGTGTTATATTACTTCAATTGCTTTTATGTGATAAATAAATGTGATATCAACAAAGTCAAAAATGGTTTTTTAGATTTCACACTTAGCCATACTAAAACTATAAAAAGCTAATGTTATTTGTAAGTTTGTGTGTAGAAGGGCGTTGCTGCGAAGCTAACGATCCGACTTTGAAAATTCTTTTACTGATAGTGTTCACTGCCCCAAGTGCTTAAAGGCTATAAATTATACATGACATCACGCTAACGAAGTTGCGAGGAAAAGCTAGTTTGATGTTAAATTACTTTACATGTTAGATACGTCTACGAGACTGGTAGCTCCTTTTATATACAGGCGGTTCCGCGGCGCGGGAAAACCGCCAATGTCAAAAGCGCTTTAAATCATATTTTCTAAATTAAACCAGTTTATCCTTTGAATATATTACAATTAAAATCAGGTTTTCGTAACATAAATACCGCCAAATTAAATATATAAATTGTTAAATTTTATTCAAAAAGACATTAGGGAATATCCAAGTTTTTTATTACTGCTGTTTTAATTATGGGCCTGTTATTTTAATCACGTAAATTATTGTGGTAAAGATAAGTTAAAGGAATAGTAATGGTGCTCTTATTAAAATTCATAACACTTTATGTTTATGACTCTTTACTAGCTTTACCTAAGGCTATGTCCGTGACTGTTTCGTCTTGGCTATCCGTTGTGGACCAAAAGCCCGTGAGGGTCAGAAATTCGTTATTTTATAAAAGCTGAAAGTTTCTATGCTCATTGTTTCCAACACAGGTAGGAAGGGTTGCCACGAAAGTGTCTGGCAATGCATGACGTGATCTCAAAATTACATTTTATACTTACTTTTGAAAATGATGATGATGACTTACTTTGACGAACTTAGTACGACTTTGTTATCTGCCAAAACCACGGTGATGCAAACTTCATAGTCGCTGATCGTTCCTACCTGTGTTAGGGACAGTGCGCATTGAAACTATCAGCTTTTATAAAATAACGAAGGCCTGGGCCTCGCGGGTTCTTGGTCCATTATGTCCGTGACAGTTTCGTCTGATTTCGTCCAGCAATTCCGTTGGAAAAATGGACTACAAAAATCTTGTTATGGGTTATAAATTATTAAGTATCTACCTACTTACATGCCGCGCGGTATATTATACTTAGGTAGGTACCACAAGCCTTAAAAAACCTTGCTTTTACATCTATAAATAAAAAAAAATAAAAAACTGCCATGCCCTTTCAGGTTAATCCGCTTTTATCAAATCGATTTATCAATTGTTTACACTTAGAATTTATATTTTAATACGCTGTAGTTTTTATAAGAATTCTTAAACAAGTTCTTGTTTTACCTATATTTATTTTTGAGCCTATTTTTCCCTGACATTTTCATTCATAGCTTTAAGCAAAAAGTCTACCTGCGCCTGCAGTGGATAATTTTATTTACCTTTTATGTAAAAAAACACAGGTTTAAATAACTATGCGGACTAGTCTTAATCTACTCAACGTTTACTTTGTCTACCTAAGGCATATAAATACAAAATTCCTACTTATTAGATAGGATGGTGCGAGGTTATCTACTTGCATCTAGACGTGATCTAGATTTTTCAAGCAAGAGTTTTTCGTGATGAGTGACAAGTATCCATTCTATGAAATTATGATATTTCACGCTCACTTCGCTCGCCTATTGTCCAAATTGTCAGTTATAACTTCCATTTCGAGATGTATGTTTATATTTATTTTCATAGGGCTTATTTAAAGAAGCAAAAACTGGCGATTATGTCCTTAGTTTAGAGTAATAATTAGATTTCACTGAACTATAGGTCCCTACTATATCGAAGGATCGAGATAAAACGTCGACAATAGCCGACGTATCCCTATTAGTGCACAATACGGTCAAATCGTTGCAGATTACGCCTGGGAAGCATCTAGACACATCGTACGATGTCTCGCCTCATGTTACGTTTATCCGCTGCCCTCATTTGATAACCATCTCAATTGAATATAGCGTGAAGAAGTTTTGTCGAAACAAAAGTAGGTAGGTATATAATGCGCGCAAAACAAGTAGTCCAATCTGAACACAAGGCAAGGTATGATTGAGCCGTATGAAAAAAAGATTTCAGCAAAATTAAAGCGCAAATCGCAACTTATTTCATTAAATCCGATAAAAATATTAGGGTCAGGGCAAACAGACAGAGTGGGAAAGAGCAGAGTCTTTTATTTATAATAACTACTGGAACGAGTTACCTATGCAGAAAATATCAGCCCAGTGAGGAGCGGCTCAAGCGCAAAGCACACAGGTATGTGTGCTTTGCGCTTTAGTCATTGACTGCGATCTCAGCTGGTGTAGTCATGCCTAAGATGGAAGCTGGCTAACTTGGAATGGGTGTGCCAAACCAGTTCTTACGCATGGCATAAAACATTAAATTATCTGGCTGCCACGTCCAGAACCTCACAGCAGACCAGCTTGATATATGCCAGGAATAGAACTTACAAGATCTAGGTTAGATACCATAATATTATAATTTCAGTGTGGTTATTAAGGCATTGCAGATTTTCTAAGTGATCTTTGTGGATGTTCCGCTTTAATATAAGTAGAGATCTACAGTTTCTGATTCTAAGGAAACTTGACATTTACCGTTGTAAACTATATTAGCACGCCTTTGTTTAACATAAGTGGAGTAGGTATGTACCTTCAAGTACCGGCATAATTATTGTAAAAAGATACCGTCTATCCTGTTTAACAGGTTAATGGCTACTGCCTATATAAAAAGGTTAAATAATTCCATGTGGCCACAAATCGAGGCAACAGGTTTTAAATTTTAAGCGATGAAAAAATTATGGTCCAATGTTTTGGAATAATACGCCGTGCGGTTCCGGCTTAAGAATGTGACCGCTCCATGTCTTCCCGTGGATGTCGTAAAAGGCGACTAAGGGATAAACCGAATGGTGGCGGTTCGACATCCCACCAACAAAAGCATCCCCAAGGAGGGTTAGCGTCAGGCAGGCGGCCGGCTGTTAAACTACATGCCAAAACACCTTACAACATGTCATGTCAAGTATTAAAGGAATGTGCGATACTGCTAGGGCGTACCCCCGAGGCGACGCGCAGGAGCAGCACCCGGCGCCTGTGGGAAATGGACAAGGGTTGTTGCATCAGGGACGGGTGCGACGTAAGAAGCGAGTCCGAGAAGTAAGAATGAGAATGAGTAGTTGGAATGTAGGAACGATGAATGGAAGAGGAAGAGAGTTAGCAGATGTATTAGAAAGGAGAAGAATAAATGTTGCATGTTTGCAAGAAACGAGGTGGAAGGGTACGAAAGCGAGGGAAATTGGGGCTGGGTATAAATTTTTCTATAGTGGAAGTGATGGTAGGAAAAATGGTGTAGGAGTGGTGCTAGACAAAGAGTTGAAAAAATGTGTGACGGATGTACAAAGAGTAAACGACCGAATTATAGTTGTCAAGCTAGTTATACAAAGCGTAGTTGCAAACATAATGAGTGTGTATGCGCCGCAGGTAGGATGTGATGATGATATGAAAGAGAAGTTTTGGAAGGATTTTGATGCTGTTATGATGGGTGTCCCCAAAAGCGAAGAAATATATATAGGAGGTGATTTTAACAGTCACGTAGGAAAATCGAATGAAAGTTTTGAAAGAGTGCATGGGAGCTGGGGTTTTGGGACTCGTAACCGGGAGGGAGAAACATTACTGCAATCAGCATCTGCCTTTGACATGGCTATAGTAAATACATTTTTTGAGAAACGAGACCAGCATTTAATTACCTATCAAAGTGGCAAACACAGATCACAAATAGATTATTTCCTAATTAGTAGGAAAAATATTAACGCAGTAAAAGACTGTAAAGTCATACCGGGTGAACCATTGGCATCCCAACACAGACTTTTGCTAGTGGAAATAAATGTAAAGTTTAAAACCGCTAAGCCCAAGCCTAAAACCCTCCCTAAAATAAAATGGTACATGATAGAAAAAGAGGAATGTGCGAAAGAGTTTCAGAGACAAGTGGTAGATAAAATGATCGAGATGGATGGTGATTTTCAAAAGAAATCAGTGAATGAGTGCTGGAATGAAATGGCTTCATGTATGAGGAGAGTTGCAAGGGATGTTTTTGGTGAGACGAAAAATAAAAGACAGATAGATAAAGACACGTGGTGGTGGAGTGAGGACGTACAAAAAGTTCTGAAAGAAAAAAAGGATGCCTTTAAAAAGTGGAAAGGTGTGAGTGATAGTGACGTGATTGTGAAACAGAATAAAAAGGAACTATATATGGAGTGTAAAAAGAAAGCTAAAAGAGCTGTCGCTATCGCAAGGGGAAAGACACAAGAAAAATTGTATAGGTCTCTTGAAAGCCCCCAAGGCCAAAAAGACCTATACCGACTAGCAAAAGCAAGAGAAAAGAATGAAAGGGATATTTCCCACATTAAATGCATAAAAGATAACGAAAAGAAAGTTTTAATGAATGACGATGACATAAAAGACCGTTGGAGAGAATATTTCAGGAAGTTAATGAACGAAGAGAATGAGTGGAGTGGAGAGCTAGCTAATGTACCAACTAACTTGGGTGTGGTGAAACAGGTGAGTATAGATGAAGTAAGAATGGCAGTATTAAGTATGAAAAATGGTAGAGCGACAGGGCCAGATAGTATACCAGCTGAGGTATGGAAGTGTCTAAAAGGAGATGGATGGAGCTGGCTGGCTTTGTTCTTCAATAAGATGTTACACGAGGAGGAGATCCCAGAAGAGTGGTGCAACAGTTTGCTGGTGCCCATTTACAAAAACAAGGGTGATGTACAAGACTGTAACAGCTACCGAGGAATAAAGCTCATGTCACATAGTATGAAGATTTGGGAAAAAGTGATAGAAAGAAGAATGAGAGAGGAGACTGAGGTTACCCAAAACCAGTTCGGGTTTATGCCAGGTCGAGGTACGACAGATGCAATATTCGCACTCCGTCAACTCTGCGAGAAATACAAGAATGCACATAGAAACCTGCACATGGTATTTATCGACCTTGAAAAGGCATATGACAGAGTTCCTCGCGAAGTTTTGTGGTGGGCTATGAAAGTGAAGAGATTGCCTGAGAAGTATGTGAGGCTTGTGAAAGCGATGTATAGACGAGCGAGTACAAGGGTCAGATCAGAAGCTGGCGTTACGGACAAGTTCAATGTGGAAGTAGGCTTGCATCAGGGATCGGCTTTAAGTCCTTATTTGTTTGTCCTGGTAATGGATGCTCTGACGTCAAACATACAGGAACAAGCGCCCTGGTGCATGCTGTTTGCCGACGACATTGTGCTTGTCGGAGAAGATGCGGCCGACGTCCAGAGCAGATTGCGTAGATGGCAAGAGAAATTGGAGAGTGTTGGCCTGAGGATCAGCCGAACGAAGACAGAACATCTGTTCTGTGACTTCGGTGGCCCCTCCAGTTTCTCTGATATCTGTTTGGATGGCGTAACTCTACCTGTCTGCTCCAATTTGCGGTACCTCGGTTCGCTCTTCCAAAGTGACGGTAGCATTGATCGAGACGTGAACAATAGAATGAATGCGGGATGGATGAAATGGCGACAGGTCTCAGGTGTTATATGCGACCCGAAAAGGCCCCTTAAACTTAAGGGGAAAATTTACAAAACTGTCGTTAGACCTGTCACATTGTATGGTTCAGAATGTTGGGCGGTAAAAGGGAAGGATGAAAGACGAGTACATGCGACCGAAATGCGAATGTTGAGATGGATGTGTGGTGTGACAAGAATGGATATGATAAGGAATGAATATATAAGGGGAAGTTTAAAAGTAGCACCAGTGGTAGAAAAAATGAGGAGTAATAGGCTGGCATGGTATGGGCATGTAATGCGGAGGGAAGAGAGTCATATCACTAGAAGAATGTTAAATATGCATGTGGATGGAGAAAAGAGAAGAGGACGACCAAAGAAAAGGTGGATGGATTGCGTGAAAGAGGATATGCGTATTAAAGGGGTAGATGATAAGTTGATGGATGACAGAAGAGAGTGGAAGAGGAAGACATGTTGTGCCGACCCCACGTAGCATGGGATAAGGGCTGGAAGAAGAAGAAGAAGTTTTGGAATAATAACAGGGTATACAACTGATTGAACCTGATTTAAGTAATTTTTCAATTTATGACTATATAGCTATCCGTAACATTATTTTTTTTACTTATTACATTCTAAAACCTCACTTTGCAACTCGTAGGCCATGAAAAAATATTCTTCTTTTATAATACCTATCTGAGTTTACTTACCTGCTTAATATTGCAACCATTGAACTAAATTAGTGTACCTATAGAATTCTTTGCTTGTCTAACTTGCAACCGATAGGATAAACTTTGGTTTCCCCTGATCTTTGACTGATTCTGTGAAAAATGAAAATGCTGACCACTTTGATATTTCGCATATTATGAAAACTGATTTCTCATTTAACTTTTAAAAGGGCGGTTTGGGCGGTCACACAATACATAATAACTACTAAAGTATTATTGAACACTGACGCACTAAGTTATCTTCAAATGTTTTATAGAAAGTTACCGCACACTAGGCGTGACCGAATCGGCTGTTTAGATATAGGCTGTGACCAACCTTGGCCTTTAGGTCGCTTCTTTGATGTACGCTATGTAAAGATGAAGTAAATAAAAATGTTCTAATTTGAACACTACTTATATTCCGAATTTTTCCATACACAAATAAGATTTGACAAATACGAAACGTTAGGTGGAAAATTTAGGATACCTGCCTACTGAATTAGAACTTCGACACATACCTACTTGGCTATTATGAATTAAAATATTCTGTGGTTAATTTTATTACTGCTAGTTTAAAAACAGTATTAAAGCGAATGTTTAAATATCAAAACAAGTTAATTGAATCTCCAAAACGGCTAAAGCAAAGTAACGCAGCTTTGGATTAGGCATCTCACTCATCTCACGCAGTAGATCCACTTGAGTAGATAGTAGAACTAGGTACAATACCTAACTAACTTATGCCCGTGACTTCATCCGCGTGGACTAAACAAATTTAATATCTCTATTTTACCTCCTTAGGGGTTGAATTTTTAAAAATTTTTAGCGGTTGTCTTCGTCATAATAGCTATCTGGACGCTAAACAGCCCGATCCGTTCAGAAGTTTGAGCTGCGCGTTGATAGATCAGTCGGCCAGTCAGTCAGTCAGTCACCTTTTCCTTTTTGTATGTTTAGATGAGGCTCTAGATTTAGTAGCTTGGTCAGGCTGTCACAAAGGTAAAAGTTTCAATGCGCTGTACCTGCCTAATAGCTGTGCAAAGGTGTTCACTTTCACAGAGTACAGAAAGTATAGAGCGGTAACAGTGTGCAGAGGATGACAATTGGAGTTTTCATTATACCTAAGAGATATTTTTCAAAATATGAAACTGGAAGGTAACATTGATGGACCTGTTAATTACGGAATGCTACGATTAAGTAATTTAATTATAAATATTTCGTTAGAGATATTTATAAAATGTAATAACAGCGCGGTTCATATATTATAATCAAAGCTATGGGGGAAATAGTGACGTAGGTAGTATAAGTCATTGGGGGAAACGCTAAGAAAACTGAATGAGTGAGGAGGAAACCATGGGATTGTTTGGTTAATCATACCACATGCATTGGCATGTGAATGAATGAATAATTATTAAATTATTAAACTTAGGTATGCGACTAAGGTACCTACCGCACGTAGTTATGTGGTTTAAATAGTTTTATTGTTTTATACATCTGAATTTGATTTGTGGTTAGTGTGTTTACTATTAAGTATTTAAAAGAAAACCCATACGCACGCAAGATTTTATTTATTTATAAGAAAAGTATATTAGGTATGCATGTTTCAAACACGTGCCTATAGGTAGATAAGTACATACTTTGTCTTTGTCTACGTGGATTAAAGTTTTTCTTTGATTTTCCTGAATTAAATGTAGACGTATCCTATGTCCGCGCGTCTTCAGAACCGAAGCTACTTCTGTGCTTTTCGTCAAATATCAGACCAGCGATTGAGGAGTGAATAGATAACAGACAGACCAGACAGACAGACACTCTCGCATATGGATTACACGATCATAATATCAACAAGACTAAGATATTATATCGACCTATAAATCGTTACCAAGGATATTATTATATTACAACAATGGTAATATTACATAATTGATCCTCATTTTTCCCATGTGCGTCAATTTAAATGCCGCTCATATTCATATCTCGGTGCGTTTACGTCAGAATTGTGACATTATATTTTTTGATACGAAACTAGTTATGTAAAATTGAGTTCAACAGACAACAGAAATGTATAATTTACCTATACTTATAATAAAACTAGGTAGGTAGCTTGCCCGCAACATCAGCGTGGACTAAGTAGGTACAGAAATTTGAAACCCCTATTTTTAACCCCCGACCCAAAAAGAGGGGTGTTATAAGTTTGACGTGTGTATCTGTGTATCTGTCTGTGGCATCGTAGCGCCTAAACGAATGAACCGATTTTAATTTAGTTTTTTTCGTTTGAAAGGTGGCTTGATCGAGAGTGTTCTTAGCTATCATCCAAGAAAATCGGTTCAGCCGTTTGAAAGTTATCAGCTTTTTTCTAGTTACTGTAACCTTCACTTGTCGGGGGTGTTATAAATTTTTAATTTACACTTGTACCCTCTTAGGGCTAGAATTTTCAAAAAGCCTTTCTTAGCGTATGTACACGTCATAATAGCTATCTGCATGCCTCTCAGCCCGATCCGTCTAGTAGTTTGAACTGTGCGTTGATCGATCAGTCAGTCAGTCAGCTTTCAGTAACAGATTCGATCTCGATAAAAAAATGTTAGTCCTACCTGAGCTCTTCAGTTCCGAACTGTAAGGTTTATATCTACTTAGTTTTCTAATTTATCACATCCATTACATTTGTCTATGGGTATACCTACAGGTTTTCTTCCCCATACGATGTGGGGCAGACCAATTAGTCAATATTAAATTCTCATAAAATAAATACTGTACTAGAACTACAATAGTGGATAGTAAGTATTCTCAGTCATCCATCACTAGATAACATAACAATAAACCGTTTGACCGTGTTTTACCTACTGATTTTATTATTAGATTGTTCTACATGTTGATATAGGCATAATAAATCTTATCACAGGAAAACCTTAGCAATTATTGAGTAGGTATTTGATGACTAATAGTTATTTTATGTATATTGAATATTGATTACTTGATAGATCGTATTATATTACTGATCACGATCTCACCCAGTGATGAATGATTATATTATCCTACCTACTACTAAATAAACTAATATTAAAAACCTGTAACTTTGTAAAAGTTCATTATTTTACTACTTAACCCTAAACATAATGTTTACTAACCTCATCTGCTCGAATATTAATAAATCTCCGAAACTACTCATCCGATTACAAAAATTCTTTGAATGATATAATATACTTAAAATATCCCGGGGTGCTGCAGGCTATAAATTTATTATAAGACGCGGAGGAAGTCACGGGCAAAGACTAGTCGCCTACTACGCTGAGCAAACTAGTCACAGTGTGCTCTATCGGTCTCAGCCTTTAGACTTTGCTTAGACTAAAGTTTCCGTTAAAACGAGACAGATTTATGTTAGCGGTATAGCGCTGTCTCGTTTCAACAATGTCTTAAGTCTGAGCAAAGTCAAAGTGCGCTCCATAAATCTCAGCCTAAGTTGATCTTTATTTTCCTGTTTTTTTCTATTTGCATGTTAAAATGTTCCTATGTCACCTTGTTGTGCGAACAACCTGGCGATCGAAGTCCAGTATTAATAATTCCCACAAGTCTATATAACATTAACATGACAAAGCAATAGGGTCAGAAGGTGCGGATTAGCGTAGAATAGACGAAAGGGACCATAGTTCTAAGTTCGCCCTATATCATAATGCAATTAGGGCATACTGTGATATTCCAATATGAAACGAAAACATTGTAAGCACCTAGATAGGGGTTACCTATAATAATCCATACTGATATTATAAATGTGAAGGTGTGTCAACCTGCCTGTCTGCTAGCTTTTCACCGCCCAACCGATTTTGATGAAAGGTATAGAGTTAGCTTACATCCCGAAAACGGACATAGGCTACTTTTATCCCGGAAAATCAAACAGTTCCCACGGGAATCTTAAAGGGCCATCCGTTTAACCGATTTATATGGTTAGTTCAGAGGTAGCTTGCGTCCCGAAAATTGGCATAGGCAACTTTTTATCCCGGAAAATCAAAGAGTTCCCACGGGATCTTTAAAAAACCTCAATCCACGCGGACGAAGTCGCGGGCATTATCTAATAGCATTATAAATGTGAAAGTGTGTCTGTGTGTCTGTGTGAAAGTCTGTTTGGCTATTTTTGAGTAGGTTTACTGTACTACACCTACCCGAAGGCAAAATCTACTTTTAAGGATCTTGTTATTATTATCGATCTAAACAGCAATATGAAGCGTTTCAGCGCCGGTCAGCGACCCAGTCACGATTATTTGGAAAACGCTAGTTAAATAAATTCCGCGATGTATTATTATGACCGTGAAGTGGCTCCGTTCGAGTGCAAATTGGAGTGTCATTGAGCAAAGAATCACCTGATGTTCGTTACATCATCAAATAGGTCTGTGTTACTGTATAGACATCTATAGAGTTGCAATTGTGCTGCTTTTTCAGTGGCTTATTTTATTTAAGTACTTACTTTTCTTATTTTTCTTTCTTTTCTTTCTTTTCTCATTTTGCTGAACTGATTTTCATTAAATTGAGATAGGTATTCTCCCACATTAATTTACACGTGACACGGATGGGCGACGTGTAGAGGCATTTAGAGCATTGGTACGGAACCCTAAAAACAAAATGGCAGTACCGTTTCAAGTGCAATTATTGCTAATGCAACCACAACAATCTAAACACTGGAATTAGTTCACTCAGCTGGAAGGTTTTAATAATAAAGTCGAATGCACAATAATTTTATTACATAGTATCCTGTTTGCTCCATCAGTCATCAATCAGATTGTCGGAATTGACTGATGCAAAACCAATTGTCGACTGACGAACGGATTTGACGTGCTTATTGCACGAGATATGCTGTAAGTACATTAATTATCATTATTAGTACAACATGTCTCGTGCAGTCAGCGCGTCAGTTTACATTCTATAGTTTATAGATTAGTATTAGGTATATCTAGTTATTTATTTTTTAATTGTTTCAATACCGGTTCGCTAAGAATGTTAGTAATAGCAATAATAACATAGGAACCTATGTTATCCATTACATATTCATCATCCGGCCTAGTTGTGGTAGGTCATTAGTACATACTTATAGCTACCTGAATGATACTTAGTTCCCTATGGTACCTAACCTCCTACCTACATAATTATGGTAAGTATTAATATGTTCTATCTATGGCAACATTCTAGGTAAATAAGCACCAGGCCAAGTATCCACTTGCAATAAAAACTGACACTACTCAATTTCTGTAAAATTAATATTGCTGATCTATCTGCAAGTTGTATTGCACGTGGACACTTAGCTTTAGATATTTAGTTGAAAGTCGAGAAAGTTCAGTGGCAATTTTGACCAAAACAGAATCGGGGGTGTAACTCAGTGGTAGAGTGTCTGCTTCGCATGCTGAAAGTCCTGGGTTCAAATCCCAGCTCCTCCATACGCTTTTTTTGGGTTCGATACCCCAACGGTGCCATCGGGACCCTATTACTAAGACTGCTGTCCGTCCGTCCATCCGTCCGTCCGTCTGTTTGCCAGTTGGCTGTATCTCGTGAACTATACTGAATGGAGACCTGAAATTTTCACAGAATGTGTATTTATATTGCCACTATAACAACAAATACTAATTGAAAATTGCCACCATAAAAATTTAAAAATTTAAAAAAATAATAATTGTTAAGTATTTCTTGTACGATGGTACGCACTTGGCCGATATTTTCCTCTTAAAAGGACTAATGTTAGTGACTAGTACTAGGCTACCTGTTTTAAACGTAAAATCAATATACTGAAAAATTAAAATCAATATTGATATAAGTAATTGCGCAAATAAAAACGAGTCATGCCATCTATATGTGGCCAGAGGAAATATGCAACCAGCGCCATCTACTAGCACATACGAAAATATTTAATTAAATCCTAGATTTTTTCATAGATAGGTACTATAATACCACAACGGCCACCTAGCCAAGATGGTACACCAACCAAGGCCAATCTTTGGGGCTATTGTACCTACCCTAGGTTTACTTTCGGCCAAACGAAGAAAACCCATACTAGGTAGGACATACCATGACGTTTTTGTAGTAGCCACAAGCAGTCTTGAGAATTGATTATATATTTTTTTTGCTCAAAAAAATTTAAATAAAATGAGTAAGTAGTTCATCCATCCATCAGCCTGTATGCGTCCACTGCTGGACATAGGCCTTTCCAAGAGCGCGCCACCAAACACGGTCCTCCGCCTTCCTCATCCACCCGCTCCCCGCCACCTTCTTCAGGTCATCGGTGCAGCGGGCAGGAGGTCGTCCCACACTGTGCTTACCCGTAGTTAGATGATTTTAATATGATTGCAGCAGATAACAGCCGGCTTAATTATTATTATATCTACCTACCTAACCTTTTTTGTTGAGGAAATAATTTATGTTTATGAATAAAATTCGCATTTTATTTTTAATGTTTTAATGAAAATTCAACTAAACGTATAAATCTTATTTATACTTACAATAAACAAGTAAACCTACGACCCCATTAGAGACTCTTGTCACGTAGTTTATTGTTGAGTACATTTTTTTAGAAAACTCATGCAACTATGCACACTAGTGATGTGACAGTAACATAGCATTTAATAGATATATTTTCATACAAAATACCTACAGTGATTGTTTATCACTGTGACAAAATATCGCTAGTGAGGCGCTAGGCTTTTATATGATTAAATATTTACATTCGGCAGATGATAGCGATATGTTTCGCGCTCTCGCCAAAAATTGCACTAACAAAAATATGGGACCAACTGAGGTGCCCTTGTTACTCGACCGATGATCGCTAAAAGCACACTATTATTAACAAATAACTTAGTAAAATTACATTTCATAATAATTTTTTTAACGTCCATCCCTCAGATTCAGTTGTACAATTCATAAAAAACTTAGTATCAAGGTAGTAGCGCGCGCTCTGAAATCGTCGAGATGGATTCATATTTTATTTTTTGATTTTTATTATAAGGTCACTATAAGTTTAATATTTCTCTTTGAATTAGTATCTATGTAAAGTAATTCACAGAAAATATTAATGATATAGGTACCTAAATATATTTATACTAGAACTATTACCAAAGAAATGTCAATAAATATGAATTTTTAACAAAAATTGACCTACATAATCGTTTAACAAATTTTATTCTTCTTTTTAATATTTTGTTGTTAAATTTTTATGGGTTTAAATCATCAGTCGAGTACCTAAATAGTAAAGCTAAGGCCGTATCACGATTATAGGAGCGATAATATTATAATAATATGTAGATTATAATATGTTTTTAACACTATATCGTAAACGATTCAGTCGCTATTGTAAAATAATCGTAATACATCCCTAGCCCAAATTGTAACGACTAAACATTGTATATGAAGTAAAGGCAGTCTTACGCCGTGGCCACGGTTGCTTACGCTAGGGAGACCGCTAATACTTGTCTAGTACTACGCTACAATACTTCATACATGTGCTAATGCCCTAATCTGACGGCTGTTGCTGTAACACAGAGCTATAATGCTCGTAAACGGGCTATAAAACGATAGTCGGTAAGTACAGCCCAGCTATAAAGACTTTAAGGCTTTCTTTATTTGATCGGCAAGTTACGAAATTTTGCTATTTATCTAGTAGAATGGTTTTTATAGGGATCTAGAAAAAATATCCGAAATTATACGATTCGTATAAAAATCTACCTTGCACAAATACAACAGCCGTTTACAATCTAACTATGAATAAAATGTCGCTACAAGTATTAAGTATTTGGAGTAATAAAAATGGCCTCGCCTATAGGTACGAAACGATAACAACACTATACCACTAAATACTAACTACTAATAGTATGAGGACTAGACTAGATCTTTGGAGGGATTTGTCTAGGAAATATGGAAGAACTACAGACCCAAAAACACTTGCGTCCAGAATGCGACTTTTGACCCAATATAGAAAACAATTCTTAAATAAAATATTAAATTTCTAAAATACCTACCCACTTACGTCCCTATGCACTCAACTTGCACCTCATAATATTATATTGAGTAAAAGGTATAGGTACACCTATTTGAGGTAGGTATGACAAAACTTAATTTCCTCAGGAAAATATGAACACGGTGAAAATAAACTTGTACGTCACACCTGTCATTTGCAATTACTTTCAAGTAAATTATAGGTTACGTTAAAAAAGTGAATTAAGTATAACGGTATAACTTGTTATGGAAATTATGTACTACGTCCGAGATAAGTATCGATCTTTTACAAAGGAAGGTGTGGAAAATAAATGGTCTTCTCCAAATTTTTGATGTTTTGTTTGATATTTTTTATAATATTACCTACAATAAAAAGCTCCGCAATGTAATTATTATATTTGAATGGGTAGGTATTTTTCGTAACAAATTTTTGGCATTTCAACTGTTTGGTGTTCGGATGGTGACTGAATAGGTAGTTTAAGGAGATATTTCCTTCGTCAATATTTTAAGTATATTAGGCTAAGAGTGCCATTTTGAACCCATTGGGTATTTCTATTCATAATTTGGAAGTCTTCATACATATTGGTAATAAGATAGTAATAAAAGTCTAGCAAACTGCACGCAAATGTGTGGGCCAACGAAGATACTACAAGGATATGTAAACATAAACATCTACTTCTATTTGGCAATGAGGTTTCAGTACGTTTTGGCGAGGCACGATTGCTAGACCACACACGTTCATGCACCGCCAAAACCCACTAGGCTTACATTATTCCAACTCAACAACAAATGCCAGTCCCATTCATTCACTGTATCACCCGATTCAGCACTTCATCGCTACTAAAACAATGTAAATAGCGTTTTAATTCCATTATCATCAGCAATTATACATCTACATTTGAATAGATCCCTCTTTAAGGTAGTGTCTAACTACCTACTCTTCATCTTTACAATCAGTCAATGCCCACTATTTTCGGAAGTTATAACTGCACCTAGTGTCTAGTTGAGCGGAAGTATAGTGGAATTAGTGGATTCCAATGCAGTGCTCTGACAGCTGGAATCAACTACCGTGAATGAATGAATCCACCTGGAAGGAACTTACTGGAATACTAACTTGGAAAATAATGCAAGCCAAGTGTCTACTACAAGCTACTTCAGAGAGAGTCGAGACGCGTGCGTTGTACTGCTAGCAGCGCCGATTGTTGTTGTAAGCTCTTGCGCAGTCCTTCCAATGTCTGTAATACCTGTAAACAATATTATACTATTGTGAAAGGTTGCGATTATTCGTTGTTTTTAAAATTCTTCATATCATAAAAAGTATTTGTACCTACAAAGTACGCTAACGCTTTTTTTTTTTTTTTTTGCTTTTTGGGAAGGGGAATGTTCCGGGCCTCAGAAATGTCATGGATGACCCATAAGTTTATTTAACTATGTATAGGCTTACGCTTGAGTGCAATCTCACCAAACAGTATATAGGAGATGATGCAGCCTAAGGTAGCTATGTTATTATTAAAAATATCTAAATATTCATTCGCTGTTTATCGAAAATGATATACCTGGCTGTGTAACATAAAGGACGAACTGCAAGGCCTTACATTTGTATCTGATATCTGTTATGTTCAAGTTAAATAAAAAAAGGTTCCACTTAAAAAAACAATTAGTGTTCTGCGCCTTCATGTGTTCGTTAATTAAATTACAAATTAGTAAAGTCATTTAAGTCAGCGCCGAGTTGATGATACGTCACTTTATTAGGTAGGTAGATTCCTAATAGGGGACAAAAGTACCAAATGGAGGATTCCATTAAGATATTGATATAGTAGTACCTAGTGATTTCAATTGGAATTACCCACTTGTTGTGTATTAATAAATAATTATTATGTAGGTAGTACTTATATTAATTGTGTATGTCGGTCAGTTTTATAAAAGTCAAAGGTACTGATGGACCCCTATGGCGACTTGACCTGACGTGACCTATGCAATAAAATGATTTCTGCAAGTAAAACCCTGCACTCTATAGAGAACAATAAAAACAATCAACAATAATATGGGGAATAACCAAAGAGATAATCCAAGCCATTGTTCTATTAATATTTACCACGAATTCTAACAAGATTTCTTGCGTCAAACTTTTATAAACTTTTTATTATTTATTTAGTAAAAAATCTACCACAAAGCTCATTGTTGTAATATGTACCTACTTAATATTACTTTACGGGGAATTACTTAGCATAAGTTCGGTTCTATTCGATTTATACCTACGCAATACCTTCTATAATGGTTATATTATGTACTATGTCAGATAAGCATTCCAAATAATTCAAAAACTCCTGCCTGATGAGTTTATATGGGTGTTACAGAGGCAGCGTCAGACTAATATCTTAGGACGACGTTTCTCCTTATATTTTGAGTTTCTCTCGATGTTATCCCAGCTTTTATTTTAGTTTCTGAAAAGGTTAGAATACAAACAAAAAGTAGTTTGACACATTACCTCATCTCTTGCGTAGGCCTTCCTCTTCGGTGGCTCAGAGTGTGGTCTGTCTGTTGGCGAGGGGGGTTGCACCTGGGGCCGAGGGGGTGGCGGTGCGGCGAGGGGGGAGCGGCGCGCTACTGGTGAGAGTCGACGGGGGGGTTCAGGGGAGTTGGCGCGGATGAAGTTTGTCACATGAGTACGCTCTGGGCTCCGTCGGGGTGCATCCACCTTCAAATAAGGGGGGTCAGGGTTAACTAGGTAGAGTTCAGAAATGTAGCGAATGAAAAATGAGAATGATGTTTGGAGTTGGCACAAGGTCAGTTAGAATCGAAAAAAATTGTGTTCATTTGATTGTAAACACATCAAAGTAACAGGTCCAAGGAATATACCTACACTCTCTGATGAAGATTTTATTACAACCGTTTCTCTACTTTCTGCGGAAAAGAAAAAGTTACCAACGTTATACCTATATTATATTTATGTAACTGTTCCTTTCGCGCAGGAAGAATTATTGTGAAGGATTTATGACCTGTTAATTTTAGAGCGTGTAATGGAAGGTATCTACTAACCAAACCAGCGCTATAATCGCCGAGCAGGATGAAAAATTAAATAAAACATGCACGTTGGAAAACTTTGCTTGTGCAGGAATTTATACTTGTAAAGAATTAATAATTGTTTTCAATGTCACCTTACAGGTGTCGTTATGTTGATGTAGTAAGTAGCCTTGTTATTAGCTAAAGTTTTGCTTGAGATCGCGTCGAGGTTGTAAGATACCTATTCCTTTTCTATTAAATTGTTCCACTCTTATCTTCATACTCTTAGTAATATGAATACTGTTGCATATTAATATATCCATTTAAAATAAAGTTCATAGATACCTCAGTAGCCCTGAGTTCCCTGACTCTAGGATTGTGCGGGGGCTCGATAGGAGATCTTGAAACAGTGACAAGGAGTTTCTCCGCCTCTCGTATCAGCTCCCGGTACTTTCGCTCGGCTTCTCTATCCGCTTCGAGGAGTGGATCCCGTTCTCGGACAGGAGGGGCTGAGGGTGCGTGGCATCGACGTCGCATTCGGGGTGGCGTCGCTCCTTCAAATGGATATTATTATTCTATTGTAACATTCGTATTCCGTATATGAACAACTAGAGGATGCCCGCAGCTTCACCCGCATGGATTTTGGTTTTTTAAATCCCCTAAGATTTTTTTGATTTTCCGGGATAAAAAGTGGCCTATGTCTTTCCCCGGGATGTATCCCAAGTCTGTACCAAGCTTCATTAAAATCGTTTCAGCAGGTAGGCCGTGAAAATTTAGCAGACAGACAGACAGACACACTTTCGCATTTACAATATTATATGGATATGGCGATTCACTGACTCCCAAAAATTCCCTCATCATCATTTCGAGCCATTGCCAGCCTATTTCCCGTTTGAAAACATTATGGATAAATCTCAGGCAAACATATTTCTTCAAGATGTTTTTCTCCACTTAAAAGCAAGTGATGTACTTAATCGCTTAAAACTTTGGAAAGATAGAGACCGTGCAGACCTCCTCACCACAAGGCGTAACTAGTACTTAGTGCTGACCTATCCAAAAGGATAAAAGTCCTTAAAATAAAAATGTTAAAGAAATGTATAGACAATACAAGCTAATTTGTCTTATGCACACCTTTTCTAAAGAGTAATTTTTTTTAAATTTCATTTTGTTACATAACTTTTTTCGAACGGAAAGGAATCTATTAAATCACCTGCAGAGCGTGGAGTTCTTCGTGGAGGCCTCCTTCTTCTTGCTCTTCTTTTACCCGGCGACGCCGTACTATCCGGCTCGTCCTCGTCCCCACCATCTAGCCCCGTATCACCATCCGAGTCCACGTCAGCATCAGAGAGGATAGCGGTTTCCCTTCCACGAGGTTTCATTCCACGACACTCTTCATCGCTGGATGCTCCGCCTCTGTAGTACGGTGTTCTGTAGGGTTCTGGGGATAGATGAGGCGATAGGTGGGGTGATAGGTGTGGTGACAAGTGCGGCGATCTGAAATCAACGTAAACAGAAAATTTTAAGAAAAAAAAATCGAAGTATTAAATATTAAAATATTGGCTGTTCCTTATGTGTTCAACGCCTGAAACTCAAAATTGCAAGGCTGATTTGCTCCTAGTACCTATTTGGTATCATCTAAAAATAAGCTCCACAAATGTTTTACGTAATGAAATATTTCGATAAACTCAGATGTAAGTATTTTGGTTTGAAACTGATAAGGTCGACAAAACTGTGAACCTACCTATTGATATTGATAGATGATTATATAGACATTTTGGGTGGTGGTACATAAGGTTTTGGAAAAATACCAAATCAAATGACTTTGACATTACCTACCTTGAACTATATTTCGGGTGTGAATCCAGCGAATAAGGCGCATGGTGCAGAGTGGGCGCCTGCGGGCACTGCAACGACTGCTGATGCAGCACGCTGGGAGCTCTCCTCCTAGCGTTGGGCGACGTGCCTCCCAGCCAGGGGTTAGTCCGGATGCGACACCTCGGTCGAGGCGACGGGGTGGCACAAACCGTCGGTTCAGGCGCGATTCTACGCACTGCAATGCTCGAACGACGCTGAAATATTTTAGTAACCAACTTCAGTAAAATATATTTTGTAAAATTACGCAATATTAGTTCAGCAATATATTTTTAAATATGTCTGTGTATTGATTTAATTTTAAAAAAATCAATTAAATGCCACAAGGTTCAAATGTCTGCCATTAGGCACTGGGCCAGCGTGGCAGACTATGGCCTATACTTATTCTGAGAAGAGACCCGTACTCTATAGTGGACCGGCGATGCGTTGATCAATTTTTACGGATTGGACCACACAAAGTATCAAAATTGAATGAGCGATATTTTTGCAAATTACCTACCTAGGTAGGCACAAACACGTTTACGATTTTCAGCAAAATGTAATAATATGTATCTGATATTTGATAATTCATATTTATAAAAATCGTTCAAATGCGAGTCGGACTCGCACTCGAATGATTCCATCCCATCGTACAAGAACTAACACTATTTAATTTTTTTTTTAATTTTCATGGCGGCCATTTTGAAATATCTATTGCTTGTTATTATAGCGGCAATAGAAATAAGTACACGAAATACAGGTTCTGTGAAAATTTCCGTTAGTTCACAAGATACGGACGGGCGGACAGCGGAGGCTTAGTAATAGGGTCCTTCGGGTACGGAACCCGAAAAGGATAGAAAAGAAAAAGAAGGTGAAGTAGAGTGATAGGGATGAATAAATTATTATAAGAAAATAGAACCAGACTGATATAGCCCTCTATGAAGTAAAAGGGCCTTTCAAAAATTGCGCTCGGACTCCCTTGACGGCAGCCGGGCGCGGGTATGTTATACAAGTATAACTGGGTGTCAGCATCAGTGCTCTCACTTTACGATCACTGCGCACTATGCTCCCCAAGACAAGGAAGTATGCGAACTTGACCACGGGTTCTTCTTATAACTTCGGTGCTTAGGAACAGTATCGCCATTTTACAAGCATACAGCGCCATCTATTGGTATATTAAAGAAGTTTGCTTATTAGGAATAAACTGCAATAATATAACTTACTTAATAATATTAATAAATATTTTATTTTTTGTTCTTTCTGTGTTTCTGTTATTTTTTCTGTTGTTTTTGTTATTTTATTGTTTAAAAATAGGATAAAACGTGAAAAATAAATAAATGAGAGAATAAAAATATTAATAATAAATTATACTATGAGTCCCTAGCTTAATTGGACCTAAATATTTAATGTAGGTAGGTATATGTTATTGTTAGCAATAACATATATCTTTGCCTTTATCTTTGACTATAAAATTTTATAAAATCTATAAAATTACCTATTATTGTACCTAATTAAACTAAAATACTACTTTAATTTGGTAAGAGTCCTTTTAAACGGGAAGTACCTACCTTATAGGTTTTGATTCCCCCGAATTGACAGACACGATAGACAGACAGGCAGATAACGATAAGGGTTCCTATTTTCCCAAAATTCAATTTATATAAAATTAATAAGTATTTTTGAAAAGGTAGGTACGTCTAAGTCCTGCGTCTAAGAACACGCGGGACTCAGGTTGGTAGATAAAATATAATATCGAGAATTTATTACGAAGGTACATAACGGAGTTAACGTAACGTTAAACGCTAATGGGCAATCAGGCTTTTTTTAGCTCAGATGAATCTCTCCCCCGCAATCCGTGCGCTCCAGTTAATTAATAAACCAGATTCAAAAACCTGTTGACTAAAGGTTATGCGTATCTGGGTTCACGAGTAGTTTATTAAAGAGAAAATACCTGTACCTAGGTAGGAATACATCTACAATATCTCTCGTATCCTTTTTCACTCATCCATACTTCCACACGTGCTACCTATTTTTTGTGTCTGCCTGTCTGCTAGCTTTTCACAGCCCAAAAGTTTTTTTAAAGAATACCTATTAGTCATGATTATCATGGCTAATATTTACTCCCCTTTCCCCTCCAATTAAGCGTAAAGCTTGTGCCAGGAGTGGGTACGACAATAGTGCAACGGGTGGGGTTAAAACCGCCGACCTTTCGGAATTCAGTCCGCTCCTCAACCGTTGAGCTATCGAAGCTCTAATCGAGGTACAGAGCTGAGGTAGCTTGCTCCCAGAAATTGAAATAGGCTACTTTTTCCCCTAAAATCAAAAAGTTCCCTCGGGATTTTTAAATAACTTAAATCCACGCGGACCAAGTCGCGGGCATGATCTTTTAAAAGATAAAACTGACTGACGTCAATGTATGTGTAGGCACAGTACCTACCTATCACCTAATATTAATTTTATGCCTACAGCTACCCCACCCTACAGATTAAACCGCTGGCTTTGGGAACTTAACTTTTCGTAACGTCGCGTTGCTTGTAAAGAAACGCGACGTTATATATAGTTTTCCCTACCTACAAGTTATAACGTAGACTCCCGAGTGAAATACAATGAGACCCCATGATTTTCAGAGCTTCCGCCGACCGAACCTTATTTTTCTGATGTTCTAGAAGTCACGGAACATACGACTTAGGTGAAGATGCCTATTGTAGCAAATTTGTTTTAGGATTCTATATCTGAAGGGGTGCCACCTATTACTAAGCCGTCCGTCCGTCCGCATCCGTCTGTCTGTCAGCGGGCTGTATCTCGTGAACCGTAATAGGTAGGAGCAACAAATAATGAAATTCCAAAGTGGCCGCCATGAAAATTCAAAATGTGTTAAGTAGGTATTTCTTGTACGATGTACGGAACACTTCGTGTGTAAGTCCGACTCGAACTTAACTAATTTTTTAAACAGCAACTGATGCAGCAGAACAATCTCATTGAAAGGCTACTTTATAACAAAGAGCTTAAAACACTACAGTTACGAGTACCTATTGTTTTGAATATTATTATTTACCTCCCTGCTCATGACAGATATCTACTTGCAGTGTGGGTAGTGAACGAGGCATAAGCGGAGCGACGAACGTAGAAAAGCCAAAGTGAAATAAAACTACGATTTTACTTTTAAGCAACTTAATGAGAAGAAGCACTTTGAGAATCAACTTAGCTGTAAGACGATACCTAAACGTGGTTACCTACTTTCATGAAAAAGGCAATCCCAATCACGTCTGTCTAGTCTATTTACATTTCTCCCTTCATCTGGGCAGGTTTCCGCATTTAAATGCTTCCGTCTATTGTGCCTGCAGTGCCTCACACTAACGTCATCACTCCAGCCATCCAATCTCACTCCAGAAACCAAGTAAACCGCCCAATTTTCCGAGGGCCTGTTCACACTAATTCATTTTCTGCCCAACCTGCACTACCTTGGCAAAAACTTAAATAAAACTTTACTTTTGCCGGTTCATGGTTCACACCAGGCGAGGCGAGGTGCCATCGGCCGAATAGTCCGTGCTCTCATTAGCTGCCTGGTGCGGAGGTGGCACGGGAAAGCTCGGGCGGCGCCGTATGCTTCTGTTAATACTTCTTTGCCCGCCCTAACTGCACTTTTATGTATTTTCTTAGCAAATAAAACAATAAAACTTTACCTTTGCCGGTTCATGGTTCACACCAGGCGAGGCGAGGTGCCATCGGCCGAATAGTCCGTGCTCTCATTAGCTGCCTGGTGCGGAGGTGGCACGGGAAAGCTCGGGCGGCGCCGTATGCTTCTGTTTATACTTCTTTGCCCGCCCTAACTGCACTTTTATGTATTTTCTTAGCAAATAAAACAATAAAACTTTACCTTTGCCGGTTCATGGTTCACACCAGGCGAGGCGAGGTGCCATCGGCCGAATAGACCGTGCTCTCATTAGCTGACTGGTGCGGAGGTGGCACGGGAAAGCTCAGCGTCGTATGCTTCTATTTATACTTCTTTGCCCGCCCTAACTGCACTTTTATGTATTTTCTTAGCAAATAAAACAATAAAACTTTACCTTTGCCGGTTCATGGTACAGGTGGGTGGTGGGCGGCGCGGGCGGCGGCGGGGGAGGCACCAGCGGAGCGGCGAGCGACGCGGGCGGCGCGCCGGGCGACGTGCCATCGGTCGAGTAGCCCGTGCTGTAGGCGCTCTCGGGAGACGACAGGTGCGGAGGTGGCACGGGCGTGGTCGGCGTCGTCTGCCTCGTCGGCTTCTGTTTACGCTTCTTCGCCCGCCCCAGCTGCGCTTCCATCCATGATTTGAGCCGCGCGCCCAGCATGCCGCCGCCGGCACCTGCAAGCGACGTAGGCATGAGCAACAAAAGATTCTGAAACGTATTGTTTTCGAAATAATATGAGATATTTTATACGATCTTTATAATTTTTCACAAAGAAAATACGAGATAACTAAGCATCACCATAGTAGACACTCATATTTGGATACAGATTGGTAAAGATCACAATATAGGTGGTTAAAAAGACGAAGGATAAAGAACATAAAAATAAAAAATCGATTTGCCATCGAAAATCAAAGGAATAATGAACCATCGAATTCCGCCCCAAAGAAAAGTATGACGTTACAAATTTTCGTAAGTAGGCAACAGGATAAAAAGAGCTTTTGAGATATTTACCAACCACCGAGTTCAAAGCAAGAGGGGTTCGTCTCAGGCTTGATCATTATTTTCCATCGTTCTGTAGTCAAGACCGACCAAAGAAAAGCACTTATCCAAATCAAGTGAAGACGTTAAGCAAGTAATTAAAAAAGATAAGTTTGTCTTTTACATCGATAACATAAATTATCACAATTTCCAAATAAAATGTTTGTCTCTAGTATTCGATTTTCTAGTAAGTATTTTCTAGATTCGAAGAACTGAACACGGGCAAAACCGGTAACAAAAGCTCGTTGAATATAAAACACATACTATCTCACGTTGAGATCGACGGTTAGTTAGGAAAATCTTACAAAATAATAAATATCTGCTACTTACTAAGAAATACCTTGTCCGTAGTCACCGCAAATGTCAGGGTAACGTAACCGAGTAAAGGCGCGAAAGGGGGTTTATTTTCATATCCGTCTAAACGAGCGCTTTCATAACCCACAAAGGATTTTCAGGGAACTGTTATGTTAAACACGAGTAGAGAGCGACGCAATTGTTTTCCCTCCCGAGTTCCTAACATTTGCCTGTCATCGGAACCCTACTCTTTGGAGTAAACAAAAGTGTAGTGACATAAAATGTTTTAGCGCCGCTTCGTCATTTCGTTGCGAAGTGCGGGCCCTTCTAAAGTCATGGACAAACACACAGCGTAACAGCAGCTGCGCTTCCACAAGGCTTCCACCCTATCGATGTGTCAGTTAAGGGGCGGGTGTTGGACAGTTGTTACAAGATGACGAATCACTGACCTCTTGCGTCACGTCATCACACCCTCCCGCATAGCTTCACTATGCTTTTAACTTTAAATTGGTTTTCTTCTCGCGGTTCTGGTCGCCGACCAGTCAGCTTTAAATAGGAAACCGTCATAGTCATACATTAGCCTGTATAGTATACATACCTACCTGATAGCGTTAAACGGTCGGCGTGAGATGATGATAATATACAACGGTAGCAGTGAGATTTCTTCGCGCGCTGGTTAGTGAGATCTTGAAAGCAACAACGCGATATATTAGTTCTCTTTTATTAACTACAGCATAAAATCACTATTTAATTTTAACAAAAGAAGGTGAACTGATTACTTACTCAGTTCACCTTCCTTGTGTTACAACTAACAATACCAAGAAGCCGCGTTTTCGTCGCGCGTTATGTCTATCCTGCCTTTAAAAGTGGGGAATTGCGGGAACCCATAGTGATAAATACTCTACAGCGGGCGACCCTTTAACTTTGGGGTATAGTATGACATTTTTTCTTTTGTTTACGTTATTTTCAACGTATAATTAAAAATTTACTTAGACTTTCCATGCACTCTCTTTGGTATGACAATAGATTAGATTTCCTCCTTTGATGTTTTCAATAAACACGGCGTTTCCAAATGGAGGTGAGGCTACCCGTATTGCTTAATGTTATGAACCCGTGCCCTGAGTAAACAAATTTTAATTGGGTAGATAACTATGTAGGTATAGTAAAGAGGGTCCGAGTAAACAAGCCCAGAATCTAAAACAATGATTTTTATGTATATAGGTACTTAGGCAGCTACATCGATATTCTTCACGAAAAGTTTGAATTTAGTTGTATTCAATCACCCTTAAAATAAAATCACTATGTTGTAAATTAAGCTCCCTGGGCTGGTCCCTGCCGTGCTCAGTTTATTCGGGCTTAACTCAGAAACAAAATAGCAGGATTTTCAGATGGTTTTCACCATTAGAAAGAGGGTATTATCTGAGGGTATTTATAAGTTATGAACATTTTGAGGAATAAGCTACCGATATGATGATCATTAAGAATTAAGTCAAAAAAAATATTTTCCCATCTAAGAGCTTCTCGGTAGGAACAGCATTCCGAACCAGTGGTAAATTATTTGACGATTCAAAAGCACTTGTAAAAGTCTAGTTGAATAAAAATCTATTCTATTCTGTTCTATTCTATTCTTCTGTGGCGTGCATTGCGTAAATATTTCTACTCAGTGGTGCTACCCATGCTGGGATGGTCATTGGTTTCATAATAACTTACAGTAGTTAAATTACTTTATGATTATTGAGTCAAATAGTTAATCAAAGCTTCACATATAACAGATTTAGCAAACTCCTAAATCCTAAACAAATAGTCACAATTTTCGTATTAAAATACAATTGAAAAGAGCTTTAAACGATATTTATTATAGGTATTCCTATTTTAAGCCAAGTATAATACCTATTATGAAAGAAAGACACAGACAATAAGCCACAAAGTAAGGTAATACCCATCAGCTTAATAGAAGTCTGGAGTCGGCTGGCGATAGCTCCGCCCTATAAATATCTAGCTACGACTAGGTTTAAATAAACACTACACTACAGACAAGTCGAACGATAAAAAGTTGCACTCCATTTAAAGCAGAAGGATGGTTTCGTTGATAGTGACATTGTTTATCACGACTTTTTAGCACAAAAGAAGTGAATGGGAATTCCTTTTTTTATCGTGAGGATAATCCGTCATAGATACCACCGGCCACGGGGGAGCACAGTGGTTCTGTCGGACTCCTACCGACTAAAAACCTCACGAAGTTTCATCTCACCACAGACGACGAAGCACAAGGGACCGATAACGCCTCGTTACTCCGCCAGCGGAAGTCTGGCACAGTACTGGGACACTACGTGCAATTCCTGCTGCAACTGTGGGCGTTGGTGAGAACTTGTCAACCAATCAAAGCGGATGATCACAGGGTTTAATAAAAAATAAAGAAAATTGTTTATTTTTTATTTATTTATTACAAGTACCTTCTTTTAGAAGTAGGAGAACTACTTCTGTGTCAGAAGACACCGCTCTTCCATAACAATATTGGGCCTTAAATAGGCTTGTTTAGAGCCTCAGCTGGTGTACATAAATAAATTTTCGAAGTTCCGTCCCTTTTCGTATCTTCTCACGTACATGACAGGCAAAATGTCCCTAGTGTGTCCTCACACTAAACACGGCATTGTCCGCCCCAGTGTCGTGTTTCAAGAAAAACTGCCGATCGTAAAAGGGCTCCGTTTGAGATTCTCATTCTCATTTACAGCGAAGTCGATGGTAACGAACGCGACGAGCTTCGAAGCTACTGCTAATAATATTGACATTGGTTTATGAAACGGATAACGAATCGATCTTGTGGAATGCTGAATTTCAGAAAAGCTTTGAGCATAGATTAGCTAAGTATTAAGTAGCTTGATGGTTAAGCTTATCTTTTTGAAAGGATAATTTTATGTAATGTAAACGAAATATTTAGGCTCTTTGTTATGTGATACAAAATTACACTGCCTATGATGCGCGATTTTTTAAAAGCATAAGTATAAGAAGTATGAAAACTGAAAAGTGTACCTACTTTTAACCTACGACTAAGTACCTACCTACCAAAAAATGGTGTAGAAAGTATTGGATCTACCTGATTATATTGCCTACCTATATTTCCCATTAAGATGGGATTTCCTATTAAAAAATTGACGACAAGGATGAAATCTAGTACCTAATATCAGCAACTTAATTATTGCTTAAACCATGGATCGCTCTATTACAAGCTATGCCTAGTTTAATTCTTGATTATAATAAATTTATAAATAACGCTCCGTTGTAAGTACCTTTATAATTTGCATCAATTTCTCTCTGCTCTATAAATATAGTCCTGATGGTAAAGCATTTTCTTTTCAGAAATACAATAACTCGCCTAACCAATAACAACAGAGTGGAGTGGTGGAAATCAGTACTCAATGTTTCGACGCCCTACGCCCTAACCCTAAATCGAATAGCTGTAGAAAAGACGAATACCCGCAAGGGTGCGACTCAGATTTAGCTAATATTCCCAATCCATTACCCGAACGCGATTCAACGACTTGTAGTTTGTATTGGAATTTATCGAACCCTTGAATTATTCAGCAAGCAAATAATGATGCTTCATACTTTGCCGCCGCGCTGTTTTGTGTAGGTTTATATCTGTTATAATTTACATTGAGTGATAAAATAAGTTTAACTATTGCCAATTGCCGTATAGAAACCAAAAGATTATGGGTTCAATGAAAACTGTCATACCCCTTCCAGGTTAGCCCGCTTCCATCTTAGACGGTATGATCACTTACCACCAGGTGAGATTGTAGTCAAGGGCTAACTTGTATCAGAACAAGTTTAAATTAAAAAATTATAACACCCCCGACAAGTGAAGGTTACAGTAATAAAAGAGCTGATAACTTTCAAACGGCTAAACCGATTTTCTTGGATTATACCTAAGAACACTCTCGATCAAGCCACCTTTTAAACAAAAAAAACTAAATTAAAATCGGTTCATTAGTTTAGGAGCTACGATGCCACAGACAGATACACAGATACATCGATACACAAATACACAGATACACACGTCAAACTTATAACGCCCCTCTTTTTGGGTCGGGGGTTAAAAAAGCACAAAGTACAATCGCTAAAAATGTGCAATTTGCAAATTAGAACATGAAAAAGTAATTTCATAAATAGCACTTACCTATAAACAATATTTAAGCATTTATTCTATGTATTTAAACACTTTATTGCATACAAAAAAGAGCCAAATAATTCCGCAAAGTCTTTGATATCACTAGAATACGGCCAAAACTCAAAATCGCATCAAAAAAACATAACGGACTTTTAAGGTATATGTTGTCTTCCCTACTCATAAGTCATGGCGCAGAGAAAAAAGCTTAAATCAGCTTAAGAAGAGCTTAGTACAAGAAACAATTTATTCAGTGTGTCTCGTTCACAAGCAAGTGTGAGCCTTAATAGTACCTACACCTGCACGTAATATTATTAAAATTAAAGCCTTGCGACATAATGTCCCTAAGCACCTAAATCCATACTAATATTATAAATGCGAAAGTCTGTTTGTCTGTCTGTCTGTCTGTCTGCTACCTTTTCACGACCCAACAGTTTAACTGATTTTGACGAAAGGTACAGAGTTAACTTATATCCCGGGGATGGACATAGGCTACTTTTTATCCCGGAAAATCAAAGAGTTCCCACGGGATTCCTAAATACCCATCCACTTAACCGATTTGCATGAAATTTGGAACCGAGATAGCTTGCATCCCTGCAATTGACACAGACATTTTTCCCGGAAAATCAAATAGTTTCCATGGGATATTAATTAAAAACCGAAATCCATGCGGACCAAGTCGCGGGCATCCTCTAGTAATAAGTAAGTCCTTACCAGTATTTACTTAGGCTCACGTAAACCGTGATGACCACATTCTAAAGCGTACGCCGAAATAACACCACTTGACTCAGCCCATAAAAATCGACAGTAAAACTTTATGTGGGGCTCACAAAGCGTAACGTAACGTAATCCAACTTAATAGTTGTCTTTGAATGATTAGTTAATTACAACACAGTCGTTAGCATTCACTTTTAACGTCACTAATAAAAGGCTATTTCTATTTTTTTATATTATAAATAGAATAGAGAATGTGCGCACTGGGCAACCCACTCTAACCAAAACAAGTCCAAAACTTATCATGAGTAGTTATTAAAATTGTGGATTGGTGCCAAATAGTGTAGGTATCGTTATAAAATATTGGACAAAAACTAGTGGTCATAGCACTCTACTTATGTGATCATAATACCTACCCAGAAGAGAACAAATTAATGACAGTCTAAAATGGATACTCGTAGGAACTTATATTTTATGGTCTGCTAGTGTACATAACCAAAACTTACCACTAGCTAGAAGTCAAAATTAAACCATTAATGAGTTGAATAATTGAATACATATCAAACTATAGACCTATAATTTCTTGAGAATTTCTATATATTCAAATTATGATATGAATACTTTTACGATCATAAAATTTGAAAGTGTATTTATTTATTTGCTGCGTTGTCTTCGGTCACACCGCAATGAAGCAACGAATTGACGTAATTTTTGGAAATCTGAAGAATGAAATAGGCTATTACTCCCGCAAATATGAGAAAGGCCCCACGGGATTTTTGAAACCTAAATTCACGCGAATATAGTTGCGAGCATTATAGTAGAGCACTAGTTTCTCTTAAAATACCATCCATATTTGTCTAAAGTGCCGCAGGTTATGTGGCATAAGCGTAAACACTCGTAACCTGTATAAATGTAGGTTAAACTGGCTTCATAAAGCTGCCCGTGGCCTACATAGCTGTCAGCAACAAATTATTACAGCTTAGTAGTACCTACTTACCCGCTACTTAACTTAATGTTAGATCGATTTTACTTACGTTCCACACCCCTTTTCTCGTACACATTCTGTAGGTAGCTACCTTCCAAGTATCTATTAATCATAATCAACAGAGCTCTGATTGTAAGCCTGGAGTTATACTTAGTCCACACAAAATGGCTTCTCACTTGCCATTCAAATTCAAACTCTAATTCAAAACATTTTTATTCAATTAGACTTTTACAAGTTCTTTTGAATGGTCAAAAGCATTTACCACTGGTTCGGAATGCCTTTCCTACCGAGAAGAACCAGCAAGAAACTCGGCGGTTGCTCTTTACAAAGATTTGATATATAATATTATACCATGTAAAAAGCAATTGAAGTCCCGCGCATTGCTGGAGCGAGGTCAATTCCGCGCTCTTTTATCATTTACATAATCTTCGATTGTATAATATTATGCTTTTCTCAGGAGCATAGTTTTAATAGATTTTTTGAACTTGTGTAAAGGCAAGTCCAAAATTGATCGAGGAATTTTCTTATAATAGAAGTCTACACTCCGTTTATCTTTTCAAAACTGCAGAGTTCTTCTTACCTGTATGTACCTAAAAAAATATCGACATAATATTATTCAGAACAAGTACCCCAGTAACAAAACGTAATTTACATGTAAACGTAATATTCAGATTATTTTGCAAACACCCCACCACCAAGATTTCCCGAAACACTAGGGGTGCATTTTCATTTTTATCTTACTTAAGATAATGAACGACATGGGACGGACAGACATAGTTAAAATAAATATTTTATTTTTGTTTATTTTGGTTTATCAAATAGACTAACACTTAATCTCTCTTATAAAATTATATTATTAATTTAGTAATTTTAATGTAATATAATTAAAAATAATTTTACGAGACGCATCTCTACGTTTAATAGCCTCATATGATGGCAGAAAAGCAGGCCTATTTTATGCGTAAAGGATCAGCCTGGCTGCCCAACGCAGAAATGCATTGATGCATTGAGTCTTGTCACCATTCCACGCGGGTATGATTTGTATCTACTTTGAATTGTTAATTTTTAAAGATTTATTTTCATTATAAATTATCATTCATTAAAACTTACTTTTAAACACAAAACCTGAAGAAACTGAGGAGAATTAAGAGAAAAGTTTTGAATAAAAATAAGCAGACCCTATTTAAATACCGAGAACACGCTTAAAGGAAAAAGATTTATCCGTAATACAGATTTCCTAAATGTATAAAAGCTATCCCGTACCCTTGTTTACTTACAGTGGACATTTCCCTTGCAAACCCGATGATATAATATTATTCATACTCAACCCATACCCACTTCCAGGTTCTGCTTACGTAACATGCTGGCGACGAATTCAATTTCGTTGTTATAGCTTTCCGAAGTTATATGCAAAATCTGAGCAAATACGGAATTAAGATTAGGGTGTATTCGACGGGACGACGAGAAGGCTAAATTATCTATTTCCTAAATTAATAACTTACTAACTAACTGATTTAAACCGAAAGCTGAGAAATAATTTAGTAGACATTTTATGGTGTAATTTACTTGGAAAATATCATTATCGTCATCAACGACAACAACAATTCTAAATCGTTTTAGCGATAAGACCGTCTGTCTTTTTACCCTCATAATGTAGGTATGTGTTTAGTTTTCCATTTGTATGTTTCTCTCTATGTTTATATTGTGTGTGTGCAATAAAGTATTCAAACTAACACACAACAGTCCATCGTTGGTCCACCACAGCTGCACAGAATTAAAATATCATTATTAGGTACCTAAGTAAAATACTTGGATGTTTATCTCGACTAATGGATTTCTCCTTTACATCAAACTAAGCTTGCTATTTGTTAGAAGTAGACATACGACCATAGTAGCTACTCACTACTCAGAGAAAAATATTTGATCCGAGATGACTTCCCGCTGGGATTTTAATATTCAATCAATCAACTAAACCGTTGAGCTATATTATTATTTTATTCACTATTCCAAATAAGTTCTTGTTTTTAATAACTAGCAATTCAGGACGACGACGACGAAGTAAAATGTCTAATAATTTCCTTACTGGATTAGAGCCAAAACTTCGTAATCTAGATTAAGAAGAGCATATAGTAGCAAGCTTAGTATTATTATTGTATGAGCGCATAGGTACAATTTTGTCGTACATAATCTATTTTTACGCTTAAAGCCTTTAGTGCATCCTGCAAGAATTCCTTCCTGCTCGGTTATTCAACGGACGTTTTCATTCTGCTAAGAGTTAACTGCATAGATATTTAAATTGGAATTTCTCCCGACAAAGTTTCTCTAGAAATTGTAACAAGGATCGTTGCAATGTGCTACGAAAATACTTTTATCTACAAAACTTATATGTAGACTGAAAATTGTAGTTCCGAATTTGGACTGTTCAAAGCCTAGGCAATTACTTATCTGATATCTAAGTGATTGAGGGTATAATATTTATACACCTGCCAGCTATAAACAGTGATCGCAAAACAAAAATAGTCTAATCTAAAATTGCCACATGGTGGTTGGCAGGTCATAGGCTTACATGCATAAACCCAGTTTTTTTTTTTTTTATAACCATAAAGTACTGACAGCAGTACTTTATTAAGATTACAATCTAGCCTACGAGTAAAGCTAATAAGTAATATTATGTTAACCTAAACTTATAAAAGTACTTATATCTAAGAGTCCGTCCATTGACATATTTCTTAGTTTATCGTTAGTTATTATTTATGACACTTTGTTCTTGTGTTCATTATATTAAATAATTATATTATAATATATAAACCCAGCTGAGATCTGTTTTTGTACAATGTACGGTCATAGGCCTCATGTTCAGATTGGGCCACTTATTTTGCGTGGAATTGATCTGCTGTTGGACACATTATACATAGCTAGACGTGTTTCACTTTGTACAGTGATCGAATCAATCATGAACTTTGGACTCAAGTTCAGTACAGTTTTACACCGTAATACTTGGAAGTGAGATTAAAGATAAAAAAGTATTTTGATCAAAAGTGTAATCACACCGTTTTGTTCGCCTGCTTCTCATAATTATCTCGGATCCATCCAGTTTTTATGCACATACAATTAGTAACTTACGTTTTAGTATAGGTAAGTACAGCATCAAACAAAAATAATTTGGAGATACTAAGTAAACTTCCGTTCAAGTTTTAATTTACCATTGTAAAAATCAAATTCATCGTCGCAAGACGGAACTGATTGCAAGCATTTTCTGGGAAGTTTGTGCTCGCAGAGGCGCCTTGCAGTTTTGTAAAAAGAAGAACAAGATTGAGCTCAACTCTAGAACTCAAATGAGCAGTCTGTGAAACTTTCATATTATTATTCTGCCCAGTTTTTTAAGTTGCTTCAGTGAGTTAGTGAGTATTGGAAGGCTATGAAGACTTATTCTGATGGACTGGGATTTATTATAAAGGCCGAAATCACACTATCACACTAATATTATAAAGGCGAAAGTTTGTATGTGTGTGTGTGTGTGTGTGTGTGTGTGTGTGTGTGTGTGTGTGTGTGTGTGTTTGTGTGTATGTTTGTTACTCCTTCACGCCAAAACTACTGAACGGATTTGGCTGAAATTTAGAATGGAGATAGATAATATCCTGGATTAGCACATAGGCTACTTTTTATCCCGGAAAATCAAAGAGTTCCCACGGGATTTCGAAAAACCTAAATCCACGCGGGCGAAGTCGCGGGCATCGGCTAGTTAATAATAATCTGTCTCTAATCTATCGATAAGCTACCGTTGTTATTTTTCAAAAAGCCATAAATAAACCTTGACAAAATATAATAACGTTGCTAAATAGGTTATCGACAGATAACAGATAGATTAGAGAAACGGTTCAGGTTAAGGAAACTTAAGTTGAGATTTGTGATAAGTATAGGGGGACATATAAAACGTGAAGTTTTAAAGAAATTTCATTATTAAAAACTACAGAATAGAAAGCTTCTACAAAATAATATAATTATTTTGTAAAAAGCGGAGTTGCAAGCATTTATAATGAATAGCAAATTGAAGTCACTTGGTCAGGAGTTCCTATACAAAATGTATCTCAATTTAAATGCAAGACTTCTTTTAAGTACACGTTTTGAGTTTTGACATAGATCCTGGGGCTAATTGCTAGCGTTTTGACTGCAACCTGCTTACAGTCACCTCGCAGACGTGAAAGAAACAAAAATACTGAAAAGATTCTAACAGCCTCAGGCAATTACGTGCAATTCTAAAAGGCGACCTAAATGAGCAAGTAGTCGGGATTTAAAATACGTGAAGTATTCGCAAGAATTTCAATTCGTTTTAGAAATAAACCAACCAAACCAAAGAAATAAAGCCAATTAAACCACCTTAAGCTTATTAAGTTGAACATACTTAGTGCATAATGTTATTACGTATGAATAATTGAATAATTTATATTTCTATAAACAATATAGGAATTCGCATGCGCTACTTAATCAGTAATGATTGATGTTTTCGTTCCAATAAATAGAATGAAGAAATCAATCGCTTTTCGATTCTTTGAATTTTTTTAAGGATTTACGTATGGTACATACGTTTTTAAGGATTTACATATGGTAATTTGAAGAATTTTTTGTGTAATTTATTGGTGTACATTTATATATTATTTCAGCCTTTTATATATTTAGGTAGTTTATTAGTTCCGGTATCAAATAGTACGGGTAATATAAGTATGTAGCAGCAACTGAAAAAAATGCTAGTGCAGCTGCCGCTGTAAACCGAAGTGTCCTCATAAATCCTTCAACGTTTTGCACAAAGGGCATTTAATCCAAATTTAGCACAACCCTTCACAATGCCTCACTTGGAAACATCTCACAGGGGCAGTGGGCTATCGAACGAACCGTTCATTTGTGAGTGCGTCAAAAGCCTACCGAATATAGATCCACGTGCGGAAATCAGCGCTTCCGGGTTGCGAATTAAATAATTTCATGAATTAAAAAAGTATTCCTGTTGAAGGATATAGAGTGTTTTAGTTAATTAAGATGTTTAGGGTTACTTACAAGGGCGCACGCTGGGATGCAAGTCGAGGGTGCAAGCGCGTGGGATGCGGACGCATGCCGGCGCAGAGCGGCGACACGCGGCGGCCGCCGGCTCGGTACTGCCGCACGCACGCGCGTCGACTCGCGGTGTCGCCCGCCCTATACAGCTACGACGCCACGCGCTACGCGGCTACGGGCTACGGAGGGCGGGATCACACCAACATGTGATCTGTTAAATGAAATCTGAAAATTTTAAATTCTCACAATATTACAAAACTGTTTAAAAGTGAATAGAAGAAGTTATTTTGTTTTATTTTTCTTTTCTTTTCAAATTGCCTACTCAATTTTTTGTGAGTAAAGTTTTACGAAAATAAGTTCAATGCCCACGATTTTGTCCGCACGGATTTAAATTTTTCCCGTGGAAATTGTTTGATATTTAGGAAGAGAAAAGCCAGGATACGAAATATTTCTGTGCATCAACATTGGTTTCCAAGTGACTGAGTAAATATATTCACATTTTGTACTAAGTGATTTCTTTTCACCTAATAATGCAGTTTTGGATCGTTTTGCATAAAAACTAATAGCGAGAAATCCAAAATCGAAAATTTGACTGAAATAATATAATCTAAAATAATGTTAAAACAACTTTAAACTCCAAGTGCGGTGTGATTGTGGCCACCGATGTCGTCGCTCAAGCCTCGTGGCGGCGATTACATTAATGTCGGGGGTAGATTTGACAATAAAAATAAACGGTTATCCACTGCTGCCTCGACAAAAACTTCAAAATGATTCAAACCTGCTAGTAATATTAACAAAATTGTTTAGCAAATACTGACTCATGTTAAGTCATCATTATAATCATCATCATCTCAACTTATATATAGTTTCTAGAATATGTCTGCAAAACATGGACTTTGGTTGCTTAATATTCAAATGAAATTGGAACTACGATTGTATGAAACGAGTGATGGAGAGAGCCCTGTTAAGTAGGTATAATATCTATATTATGACTTACTGTCCGTCCATCAAAAGCTTTTAGCTATTGAGGGTGCGATGCAAACACAGAAGAAATAAAAGTAAGTAAATAAAGAAATATGATATCATCTTTTATGGGTAATATTCGTATTAGGTTAAGATTAAATATCTAAGTACCTACTACTGCTAAGTAGACTATTATTTGTTATTCTTTTTATTTTACGTTACCCTTAAATCATCTTTTTGTCTAAGCTTGGCAAAATTGTGCTATAAGTAACATAAGTTTTAGCTAAGTGCAATGCTTGCACCGAACTGAACGATTTCTCACATGATTTTAATAAAATAATTACCATTTTTTTTAAACAATTGTACCTACCTAACTACGCGACAGCACGAGATGGCAATCGGGGTATGAGGCGAGGGAACGCCCGTAAACCCGCACGTCACCCGCGATATCCCGCATCGGATTAGCGCGGGGGTTGTGCGGGTGTACGGGGCGTCCCCATTCCGATTGCTATCTCGATCTGTCGTGTACTATACTATACCTGTCGTGTATATCTTAGGTAGCAAGCGGAATTCAAAAATCGAACCCAAAACCAATTAAATTGTTGTCCTGTAACCATCGCTGCCGATTGGTAAGCTCCAACTATTGAGTTTAAAATTAATTTATTACCTATAATTGTAATTTTTCTTTTTACCTATAGGTCTCTTATGGTATGTATAATGTCTCTTTTGTCTAGTCGCCAACTCTAGCTTAATGAGTTCATTCTGACTCTAGCCAGAGCGAACTCATAGCGAACTACTCTAGTGAAGCAATAAAAAAAATTGATTGTCATTTCCGCAAAACGAATCATGATTTGTAAAACGCCGCAATTTTCTCTAATAGGTGTAAAAGGCGTCAAAAGAGTCTTTGTTCATGGAAAATAATGGCGCCCACGTTTCATTTTTATGGACTAGCGAGATAATGGGAAAGTACGTTAAAGGGCAACTACCCTGCCAGCCGAGCTCTAAATAACTGAGCTTACTGACACAAATAGGTAGGTTACACTCAGTTAGGAATGTTTTAGTGAAGTAGTGGATTTTATTTTTTATTAACTGACGTCCGGCATTCTTCTATCCACTCTACGTGCTTCTACGCAACTTCTACTGATAGAAGCAGCTTTCTGGTAGAGTCTTGACTTTTCATAAGAGCCACAATTATTGACCTAAGAATATGAAATAAACGTCTTGAGTGAGAGAATCAGAAACGAGGAATCTATCTATCACTTAGAAATGCTGGTTCAACGAGGTTGCGAGTTGCGACCCTCTCGAGTTGCAATACGCTCACAAGTAGTCACAAGATGTCACCTCTGATCTCATCTTACGTTCCTTCTAAACAACTGCAATATTTTTATAAGGGGTCCTTTACTTTGTCATAGTTAACAGAGCTCTCTCCGTCACTTACTCCATACAATCGTAGTTCCCATTTCATTTGAATATTAAGCAACCAAAGTCCATGAAATTTTGCAGACATAGTCTAGAAACTAATATCTGTGTCTGTGGTGTTTTAGATTTTTCTAAAAATATGTAGTTTTAAAATTACAGGGGTTCAAAGATTTGTATTTTTCTTTAAAAAAAGGCCAGACTTTGTGCTCGTTTTTCTAGACAACGAAGCAATTTAATGAAATTTGGAAAAACCACAGACCTAGAAAATTTAATGAATATCATGCAGTAAAAAAATTATCGTTATATATTTTATATTGTTATAATTATGTTGGAACTACGAAAACCAGAAATTACACCCAGAAATCTTGAAAATTTCGTGCTGTCTCGATTTCTGCAAGAGGGGTGGTGAGGTGCGGGGGACGACCAACCCCCGACGGTGACGGGGGGCGGAACTGACAGTCTAAACTGGTCTAAACACACGGGCCACATTTAAACTACACCCGACTCTAAACTTGTCGATAGGTCTAACTAAATACACTGGTACATTTGAACTTGCGTTAGACGTATGCGTTACCTACTCAGACGTTGCCTGTAGATAAAAATATGTCTCATGTTTGCTGGCAATAGCGCATGCATCAAACCCTGCAAGTTGCAACTCTCTTGCAACCTATTCCTCACGCAATACGCACAGCTTTAATATTATAATTTTTGACAATGTATACTATATGTAATGCCATATCACAGGTCACTCTCTGATTTATTGCTAACAATTTACTTCCAAATCAATTCCAAATGCAAAGAAATCTAAGTGTGTTCAATTCACACTGCCCAATACCAGGACCTTAAATGACATAAATTCATTGATTAATAATCATATGTTGAAAATAAAGGAGAACCCCGTGTTTCTCGGTATAACGTTAGATGCAAAGCTTCTATGGAACACCCACATATCAACACTTGATGGTAAACTCAACTCTGCTGCTTACACTGTTAGAAAAATTCGACAGGTACTGACGTGGAAACTGCAAAAATTGTATATTTTGCCTATATTCACTGTATTATGTCTTACGGACTCTTGCTATGAGATAAAGCGATAGATATTGAGAAAAAAATGTATTACAGAAAAGGACAGGACGTGCAATTTATAATTCAAAACCGCGCGCTGCCATACAATAAAAATATAAGGAAATAAGTACCTTATTTATTATCTTATAGTAGCTTTTAAATATATTTACAACTAGCTAATGCCCACAGCTTTGCTCGCGTGGATTTAGGTTTTTGAAAATCCCGATCCTTTCATTTCCCAGAACAAAAGTTGCCTCTCCGTAATAGCCCGTCCCCGGGATGCAACTTGTTTCTGTATCACGTAAGAACATTTAAACGGATGATCCTTTTCAAATCCCGAGGGATCACCAGGATTTAGGAATGCAATTTCTTACAGCATCAGGGTTGAGGTCAACGACAAAGTATTTACTTGGTATAGATACCTTCAATATCAATTAATAATCAACACTTTTTAAATCCCATTAGCTTTAGTAGTCAGGTCCCCTGCAACATCAGGATTGAGGAGTTGGAATCCAAATTTTTTATTGAACAATGTCGCAAACTTTCTTTATCGATTAAAAAAACTAGCCAAAATTACGCAGTTAGGTTACCTGCCAAATTTCATGGTTTTGAGTCAACGGGAAGTACCCTAGAGGTTTTCTTGACACACTCGACAGACAGAGAGATAGACAACAAAGTGATCCTATAAGAGTTCTGTTTTTCGTTTTGAGGTACGAAACCCTAGAAACGTAGGAACGGCATTCCGAACCAGTGGTAAATTTTTCTGACCATTCAAAAACACTTTGAAGTTTACCTAAAAGTTTACAGGAATAAAAATTAATCATTGTATTCCATTCCATTTCATTCTATTCCATTCTGTTCAAAGATAAATAGATTATAAAAATATTTGTCACCGAAACAATACCTAATTTACGATACATCAACCAATATCAACTTTACTGATGACAATCTGACTATTACCAAAGTGAACGACTACTATAATATCTATTATATACGACTAACATAATATGTATTATAAATTGTGTGCCGTTTGCATTCTCACTAAGTTCTCATTAAGTTTGTTTTATTTGGTTAAACTTTCTGGCATTTATATTGTTATGACGTTTAATTGGCAAACAGTCTGTTTATTGGCTGAAACTCAAAAATTCAGCCAATCACAACAAATAAAATATTTTAATAATGATTGATGCAGCTTTCTGTAATCGAAAACAAAATATTTGACATTAACTTGAATGTGACAGTGATTTCCGAGTAGGGTTGCCAGAGGCCCCGTATTTTACTGGTTACTGGTTGGTATTTCAGGATACAGAAACCCGTAATTATGAAAATAAAATATGAGGCAAATAAAACTAAATATTTTTAGGGTTCCGTACCTCAAAAGCAAAAAGGAAATAGGATCAATTCGCTGTCTGTCTGTCTGTCCGTCTGTCTGTCTTTCCGTCTGTCCGTCTGTCTGTCTGTCCATCTGTCCATCTGTCCGTCTCTTCGTCTGTCATGTGTTCATGAACAAATATTAGTATTTTCAATTTTCAAAGTAACTAAATATTAAATCGACGAGGAAGCCAACAGAAGAATTCGGCTAGGTTGGGCAGCTTTTGGGAAATTAAGTCAAGTCTTCTCATCGTCAATTCCTCAATGCCTGAAAACAAAAGTCTTTAACCAGTGTGTCCTTCCCGTCCTCACCTATGGTGCTGAAACGTGGACACTGACAAACGGCCTTGTCCACAAATTCAAAGTTGCTCAGCGAGCTATGGAGAGGGCTATGTTAGGAGTTTCCTTGAGGGATAAGATCCGAAATGAGGAGATCCGCAGGAGAACCAAGGTCACTGACATAGCCCAAACTATTAGCAAGCTGAAGTGGCAGTGGGCAGGCCATGCTTGTCGTAGAGGCGATGGCCGTTGGAGCCGGAAAGTCCTTGAGTGGAGACCGCGTTTAAGCAAACGTAGTGTGGGACGCCCTCCAGCACGATGGACCGATGATATTAAGCGGCTGGCGGGAAGTGGCTGGATGAGGAAGGCTGAGGACCGGGTGTGGTGGCGCTCTTTAGGGAAGGCCTATGTCCAGCAGTGGACGTCCACAGGCTGATGATGATGATGATGATGATGAAATATTAAATCAAGTGGGTTATTATATGAAAGGACTTTACCAGTACATTCTAAGACAGATTTTTATTTATTTTTATGCATATTTTTTTTAATGCATAACAGTTTTGATTTCTTGTGTAAAATGTCGAAAAAAAATACCCGAATACGGAACCCTCGGTGCGTGAGTCTGACTCGCACTTGGCCGGTTTTTTACAAATTCAGCCGGGCTGGCTTGCGAAACCAAACGCTGACGTTATGTCCAGTAGAAAGAATACATATTTTCCTTGTGCGACAATGCGTAGAATAATACCTGCGTAGCCGAAACCCACTCGATTTTGATCATGGCCGTAGCCAAAGAGGCGGAGGTTGGTTTTAGGATCTAAGCCTTTTTTTATACAAGTTAGCCCTTGACTTTAATCTCTCCTAGTGGTAATAGTGCAGTCTAATTTCTTGGCCGGTAGGGCCATACTAACCATATAACTAGCCATGACCCAAGCCTCCCACCAGACCAGAAATTTAGAAATGGCCACTGCGTCTGGGAGACCGTCAAAAACCTAAACCTAAAATAATACTTACACTATTTCTTGCATTTGCTTAACAATTTTTTTTGGAAATATATCAAACATTTTGCGCTCGCTTCACTCGCGTTTTGAATTTGTATTACTTGGTGTATGCCCCGCAATTTCGTCTGCATGAATTTAGGTTTTTAAAAATTCCGTGGGGGATTTTCCGGGATAAAAAGCTTATGTTCGTTTCTGGGGTGCAAGTTACCTCTGAATAGTAAGTATCAAAATTTTGGTAAAGATTATCTTGCTATGGCTAAACTCGTTTCCCTTTCACTTATTTTTTTCTGTATTGAACCAAAAACACTTACGCTCACTGCGCTGCGCTTTTTCATTGTTGTATTTTATTCCACTATCAAATTGAAAGGCGAAATTCAACTAACCAGGTAATTAGCCCATAAAGTTGAGCGAACGTATTTTTCCTCATGACAGGATTCAGTTCCGGCCCTGATAAAACCTCTCCCGAAATCAATTCCTGGCTACGGCCATGGTATTGATACTTTGAAGGTGGAATTACAAGTTAAATGTAATTTTAAGTTAACATGCATTTTGTTTTACAAAATGAAGAGTTTTTAAAAGCTATTGAAATAAATAAATAATCTTTTATTTAAAACCACATTGCAAACACAGTTCACCGATCAAGACCCGGCAACATACAGAGAAAAAATACAAAACATACAAATAAACTGAAATATCTAAATAAGCTTTCAGAGAGAACCACCGCCTATTTCTTCAAATACAATAATAAACAATACAATAATACAACAATATATAAGAAACAATGTCTCCCGTAAACAAATCTAAACCCCGTATTTTTGATGGTGGTAGCCTGTAAATCTAAAAGAGGCAGGTGGCAACCCTACACCTACCCTACACCTAGACAGAATGAAAAATTTGTTTTCATTACTCGGCAGGCCTACTGCCAAAGTTTGACAGAAAGTGTGGCGGTAGTTGTGACCTCTGATTGGCCGACTCTCTTTCACTATTTGCTAAAATTGATGATTGCAACAACAATTTTTGCTTTTTTGTAATCGAAAACAGAACACGGACGTCAAACAGGTTGACTAATTGCAATCATTTCTGACCGGCTAACATTGTTCCGCTAGTGGCTCAAACTCACTGTCGCAGCAAGAACATGGTAAATTCAGCCAATCACAGCAATTTGAATTGGATATCACAAATGTACCGATCTAGGAACCGAGAATGCACGAACCAGGGCAAATAGAGATAAGAACAATAATATCATACGTAGGAAATCGACGGGGGCTTGTTGACAAGTATCCTCTAAGATCAAAGTACCCATGACAAAATTACCTGTAGTTACGCAGCGTGGATTTAGATTTTTTAAATCCTAAGTTAACGGAATATAAAGTGGAATGCAAGTTATTTTTGTGCCTACGAGGAATAGTTAAGTTTTTTGAAAAGCCGTAGGAACTCTTTGATTTTCCGGGACAAAATGTATGCTTATGCCCGTTCCCTCTACTAATCTGTGTAAAGCCAGAAGAAAAAAAATGTCCGTTCCCAGGACACAAGTATCTCTTGTACCACGCCAAAATCGGTTAAACGGGCGGGCCGTGAAAATCTAGCAAACACACAGACAGGTACACTTTTGCATAACTAATATAATAAGGGAAGTATGGATATCTAATTGCATAGCGCGTCTACCGCATACTATTTATTAACCGCTAACGTGCGTTAAGAATGACTAAAAATAATTGGTTTTATTCATAGAACTAGGTAGGATTAGATTAACGGGTTCTACCTACTAATAAAATATGCTCTAATTGACGTTCAAACTTGTAACCTCAAAAATTAGCAGTTTTACTAATATTCTCCACGTCCGGTATACCCTCGGATTCCGGACTCTCACTCTCTATCGTGAATTTAAATTTGGCGCCCTCTCGCCTCGCCTTGATAGTTTAATTAAAAAAAAAATTAAAAAAAAAAAATTAAGGTCGATATATATAAACAAT
This sequence comes from Maniola jurtina, assembly GCF_905333055.1. NCBI lineage: Eukaryota > Metazoa > Arthropoda > Insecta > Lepidoptera > Nymphalidae > Maniola > Maniola jurtina. Next base: position 12,183,853 of record NC_060030.1, read on the forward strand.
ATTTCCGTGTGTGGTGAACCGGACTGTGTAATGAACTATTAGAAACCTTAAAAAAAACTTAGAGTGTTATTGATCATTGATTAAATTGATGGTTATTCGTCTGGGATCTGGGATGTCAAACAACTGTCAAATTTCGTTTTGACTTGAAATGTCAAAGTCAAAAGTTTTTAGATAAAAAATTTAAAAGAACGATAAATTATTAAAAAATTCTATTAAAAGCGATAATTCACACACTCCTCATTAAAACGACGATATTGACTATAATTTCTGATAAGTGGAAGTGGACTGTGGAGTGTAAAAAAGTTGATTTACAAACTAACCATACCAGGAGGAACACTGCATAGATTTGAATCACAATGAAATCGTATTTAGAATAGCTAATAGGAGTTGAAGTGTGAAGGAAACTAGTGTTCCGGTATCAGTCGAGTGCATATTTGGTGATATGGGGGACAGCGGGCCTTTTGTGGCGAAACCGGCGCGAGGGTGGCTCCACCCAGACTCTGTGTTGGCTACTGATGGCATTACTTATGCTGTAAGGGTATGTATACAAGACTTATTCAACTACATGCATAGTGCACAAAATTTTGACATAAATAAGTAAATTTTTGAGATGGATTTCGGATTTGAACCATGGATAGTACTAGTCCTTCACAACAGAACTCCCTCTAAACAATTTCACATTATGCAGCATGATTAGAAGTCTAATCATATAACTATTGGTATTTTATTTTGTATAAGTACTTACAATAGTTTTACTTAGTATCAAACTTATGATTTATTAAAATCAAAGTTATGATGAAAGCAAGGTCTAGTATGAAATTGTCACTATAAATCGACAGCAATTAGTGTGATACGGAGTCAGTGAAGTCTCAAAATTCCAATCAAGTCTAAAAAATCTAAGTAAAGTCTAAAAAATCCTGGAGTTATCACCCATTTTATGTTTATTTAGAAAGTAGACACATTTTTTTTTCTTATTACAGTATATTGGCTGTATGGAAGTTCTCACATCTATGAAAAAGTTAGATTTTGAGACAAGATCACAAGTTGCAAAGTAAGTATAACATATCTGATATTCATGAATTATATATTGACATGTTATAAAATAATACAATGTTTCTGAGAAGTTTTTTTTTCTGAAAGTGTGTTCAGGAACTTCCCAGTTTTGTTCCTTCTTTGCCATTCTACCTAAGAACAGTGCGAAACTATGAGCTTTAGCAACCTTATGTAATCAACATCCAATCTACCAAACTAAACATTTTTGTTTAATATTTCATACAGACCACTAAGGTTTGGAATGCCTTTCTGGTGTCCGTGTTTCCTTTCACATATAACTCTAGTACCTTCCAGGAAAGAGTGAATATGCATCTTCTAGGCAAGACATTGTTTGCGTTAAACTTTTTTTGAAGCACAAGACTATCCTGAAATAAGAAAAGAAGTCATTGAAACTTGAAATTTCTTTCTATCAACAGAGAATGCATCGCAAGAGTCTGTGCAGCAGCAGGCCTGCGCTCGGCAGACAAAAAACGTAGAGTGTGCCAGGCAGCCGCCAATGCCCTGGCTGTGAGACCTAGAATGTCTCATTCGGGCTCAAATGTAGCTCTCACTGTATCCTCAAGAGCTATAACCCTAGCTGCTTTAGAGGGTGGTGAAACAATTGCTAGACATGACATGCCTCGGGTCTCTTTTGCATCTGGTGGTGATCAGGTTAGTTTTTAGTTTTGTATATACTTTTCTCTGCGTGATCTGTGTGCAGACTGCTCTGAGCAGTTCAAGGACTTTTACCAAATTAGTTGACAGTAAAATGTTGTGTAAAGGCTGCTCCCCTTTAGAAGCCGAGCACTGAAATTTAATTGGCTATCAGATGTAAGGTAGGGTATGCGTTCTCATTTTATACATACTTGAAATGTATTTAAAATTTTACAAAGATACACTATATTTAACAAAGCTCTTTGTATTAGTTAACAACTAAAGTTGTATAAACCAGGGAATAGGTTGGTTATATTCATAAGTGAAACAATTTACGAAGTGTAATCCTGATATTATATTTTGTGTTGTAAAGAATACTTTAAGATTTTAAAAATATAACAAATTAATTAACATATAATGTTTTAAAACTAATCAAAATAGCAATTTCATATAATAGACAACCATAGTGTATTTATTATAAAGAAGAAGAATAGAAATCTATCTTAACAAATCATTTATTTTATCAAGCCCCATCATTTTCAATGATGAAACTATCCTCATCACAATGAAATTTTACTTATTCATTCCAGGATTCCCTGGACTTTGTGGCGTACGTAGCGAAGTCTGCGCCGCCCACAGAATGGCGAGCATGCTATGTACTGGAATGTGGCGGCCGTCTCGCGCAAGATGTGATAGCAACCATTGGGCAGGCATTTGAACTACGTTTTAAAGAGTTCCTTACTAAGCCCCAATCGTGAGTTATCTAAATTTTTATCAATCTGACTATTTTTAGTCATGTAATAAATTGATATTTTGAATGGTTAAATTCTATTTTTACAATTTTCTGGCCAACTTTACTAGAAAAAATATGATCCAAGTTCGACTTTAAAACATAAATCCCATATGGTCTAAGTCGCTAGTAAAAGAACACAACCCAACGAAGAGGCATACTTACTAGGTCTCAAATTCTTTCAAGACAAAAAGGACATGTCCAAAAAGACAAGGAATAGATATAATTTGTACTACCAAAGACTTAGTTATCACAGATATATTTTAAACCTATAAATGGGTCATATCATGTCATTGTAGGATGTATGTTGACATACTCGTAACAGTCGACATCAAGCTGAATTTTACTTTGAACTTTTTCCTCAAATGAGTCACAGAGCCTGGCCCACTTTATAAACTTCGTGTACCTACTACCTTATAGTGTTAATTGGTACATTGTTATTGATTCATACAACATGTTATCATAGTTTCCATGAATTTATTGCATGTTACATATGAAAACATCTTGTATATTTTTAAACAAAAATCAGTAAATCTGCTTTTAGCATAAGATGATTAGACGAGACAACTGAAGGTGCGCAGCCGCGAAGCTGGCGCAGCTTTGAGTCGCTGTAGTAAACAAAGAAGGGTTTGATTGTATTCAAAAGCGCTGCGCTTCTGTAGGCGTGTGTCGCATCAAAATATCTGTATTCTCTGTAACTCATGTCTTTTCAGACTAAACTTAAACGGTACGCGTGGTGTTTGCGGTACGGGCGGCATGCACGGCGCGGGCGAGGCGGCGGGCGGGGCGGAGGAGCGCGACCGCGACTACCGGGAGTACTACAACGACATGCCCGACAAGATCCCGCCGCCCGAGCCCGCCTCGCACCGCCACCCGCCGCCGCCGCCGCTGCAGTCTCTTCCGCCTGTATCCTCGTGAGTTGATCTAAACCCCCCTCCCCCCGCGGGTGGTGGAAGCGCGTCGCTTCCTTTCTTTTTTCTTCATGCTCACGTTATAGGTATTCTCTTTCATGAAGATTATTTTTCTGATTGTGTGAGTGCACACATACACATTGTTATAGTATCACTTTAATACTATAACAATCCAATCAGAAAGATAGTTCAGGCTCAGGACCAAGGGTTCACGTGCTACCTGAGGCACGAAGGATGTAAGTTCAATAAACGCTTAATTCTGGGCTGCTACTGAGAATTTCTTGACAGAAAAACTGAATAAGTTGGTTTTTGGCGTGAGCCCAGCAATTTTGACAACTCATTAGATCTAACTTATTTGATACTTTAGTGCTCATTACTTGAATTTTTATGAACAGTTGCGAGGAGAGCGTGCGCCACTACGTGAACCAGACGCCGCCGCCGCGCACGCCGCCCACGGCGCTGCTGCCCAACCACCACACGGACATCTTTGATATGCGTAAGACAATAATTTTTGAGCCCCGAATAACCCTTTTCAAAGTGAAACATCTTTAGGTGCGGTATTTCTGATGACGGTTTTTTTTAAATTTATGGACTAAGTAGCGACTCGCCCCGGCTTCGCACGGGTAGATGTTCAGTTACAACAAGATTTGCTGGCAAGTGATGATGCAGCTTAAATGGAGTGTGCTTGCTTCACTCTTGACTTGACTTGTCTAGGAAATGTAGGGTTGGGAAAATGGAACATTTTTTTTAAATTCTTATAATTAACCTGCTATTTCCAGAGCCATTCACAGCGGCACCAGTGTCATCCGCGACGTCGACGTCACCCGCAACATCGTCTTCACCAGCGGAAGAGATCCCCCCGACGTTGTCGCCCACAGCGCAAGCCGCACTGCTGGCGCGAGAGCCGTGGTACCACGGACCCATATCCAGGAGTGCTGCTGAGAGGGTAAGTTTACTAGTCTAGTTTCCCAGAGCCGTTCACGACGGCACCAATTGTTGTCCATCGCGCAAGTGATAATGCGAGAGTAAGTTACTCTAGTCTAGTCCTCCAGAGCCAAATGTGAAAAAGGTGCGGCAGGCTGCCTTTCAGCAGTTGGAGAAGGAAGTTTTAATGAGAAAATCTTTTAAAATAATTTCATAATCACTCCCTGCTTTATGGATCTTTTATTGTATGTACACTTACAAATAGCTCTTATTCAGTTGGTGGTGGAAGAGGGCGAGTTCCTGGTGCGGCAGTCCACCGCGTGTCCCGGACAGTTCGTGCTGACGGGGGCTCGGCGCGGCGCGCATAAACATCTGCTACTAGTCGATCCAAATGGAGTCGTAAGTATTGTATTATAAGTTTTAATTACTAGAACTATTTGTGTTTACTTACCCGGCTAAGGCAAAACCAAAAGGAAGGGTTATGATAACAACAGCCTTTGGAGAATTTGGTTTAGCATTTAAATTAACAGATTATGCCATTTTAAAACCATTTTGACTTTTAAAGTGATTATTATGATAGGAAATTATATGTTTAAAAAAATGTTACTACATATTGTAGGTGCGGACAAAAGACCGCGTTTTCGAGAGTGTCCCACACCTCATCAAGTACCACTGCAGCAACGAGCTGCCCATCGTGTCCGCCGACTCCGCCTTGCTGCTGCGGGCGCCCGTGCCGCGCCCCTCCTGAGCCCCGCACACCCGCACCCACCCCCGCCCTCGGTACACTCTCAGCTAACCGGGGACAATGAACTATGCAACAACACGAGATTGGGGGGGACAGAATATATCCATTTGGGGGATCATTTACAAGAAATCAAGAAGTTTAATATTGTACATAAAACAGATCTATAATTTTTTTATTTGGAATTAATTGAATAAAATTACCTTTCGAAATAAATAATTATGAAAATTCCGCGACTGAAATCCAAAATGATAACATAAACTAGCTACGAGGATAATAAAAACTTCATATAGTGTCCGCCCATTCAGTCTTGGTGCTGAGGACGCCCGTTCTAATAACCCGGTATATACTCACGTCCTTCCTTGGACAGCCGAGGACATCAGTGCGTGGGAGAAAATATTTTAGAGAATATAAATGGCAAACTCGCTATTCCATTCCATCTTTATATACTGTAAAATTTTTATCGCACAAACCTCCAAAAAGTTGAAAATTAAATCCAAAAAAAAAAACGCGAACTTTTGCAAATATGTATAAGTTACGCTTCAGTATAATTGTATGAAAACGCAAGATTCCTTATTTTGCAAAGTACGTAAGCTCGAAAACTCCGTGAATAATCATATTCCCCAACCAAATAAAGTACTGAGGCAGCATGAATAAAAATACAACACTGGTATACTTTCACCTTATTCTTGGATTTCGCGAACATGCTGTCTGCTAGTTGTACCTAAAATTAGTTTGTTAGAAATATTAAAATTAGATATTCGTTGTGTCATTTGACTTCGTAGTTAAATTAAACGTGCAATAAAAACAAACTAGGTTCAACTTTTATATGCAGGATATTTGTAACATAAAAGTTGAACCTAAAGTTACAGTTTTATAGTTAACTGAGGAATACGCAAATGAATAATTTCCTCCTTAGTTCTATTGTTGAAAGTTGTACATTAGCACCTATTCTGTTATACAAAAATCTCTTAACTGAACAATGTTCCCTGTGGAAAAGGATTATATCAATGTATTATACATACATTTTGAGAACTCACTCGTCATGTTTGCTCTGTGTCAACTGTCACGTCAAAAATAAGTTAAATTCAGGACCGAAATCGTACTTTTGACATGCCAGTTTGACATCCAGCAAATATGGCGAGTGAGTTCTCAAAATGTACGTATTATACTACTTTTAGATCTCTCAATTCTCAATTTAGTTAAGTGATTTGCGTATAACTGCAAAGGTGCTACATTCTTAAATAAAAAATAGCACTTCGCTTCAAAACGTCGACCTGTAGATGTGCCTTTAGAAAACCTTTATAAATAATCCTTTTAGATTAACGTCGACCGTAGGTTATAAATGATATAATCTTTGTGTAATATATCTGAATTATAGGCAATACTGTATAGCAATATTTAATCTTATTGGTATTAAAGACAACATTAATGTCTACCATATTTTAATACATATTATGTTGCATGATTTAAGATCATTGCGAAAGTTATGTTAATTATATATTACTACAATCTCAACTGTTGTGATTGGTTGAAAATATGGTATTCTTGCTGTGACCGTGCGTTTAGCGGAAAAGACTAGCCAATCAGAGATGATTGCGAATTACGGTTATCTTAGACCCAGTGAAAAACAGTTTAATATTATTAGAATAGGTAATATAGTAATTATTATTAGAGTTCTTTAGCTGAATTCTTTTGAAAATAATTCATTAATTCCTTATTCTTAATCTTGCTGAGTAATAAAATCAATAATATGTAATTATTAATTAATATTTTATCATTCCTATTAATTTTATTGATATTATGGAATTGAAAATGAATGAAAATTTTATATGGCTTTTATTAATTAAATAATAAACGTTGAATGTATGGAACATCTCTTGATAGAATGGATTTTTTAAATGGGCTCATGAAGTTTAATAAAGTTAGATCTATATAAATAATATGTAATATGTATAATAAAATATATTATTATGTTGATCGAGTATATATTACGGCATGGCGTCAGGTAAAAAGAACCATGACCTTGTACTTGCACAGCGTTTGATTTATCGATCTATATGGTGCGCAAACGCATTCCCTTCACTATCAAGCTCTGTATACCTGACAGCACTGTACGTAATATTTATTATACCGTTTGTCCCATAATGTGAATTGAATTGAAAAATAATACGCTTGGCTGTTTATCAAACTGATTTTTAACTTATTTTTGTATTTTATACTATACGAAATTAACTTTTAATAATAAGTATCGATAAATCATAACATTCTTCCATTTTTATTTAATATATCGGAAAGTCATTTTCTGACCAAAGGAGCTTCCAAGATAAGAATGGCAGTGATTTTTTTGTATGGATATTTTATAAAATTGCTAGTCTTCACCAAATGTACTGTGAGTGTGAAGGCAAGGTTAGGTAATTTAGTGTAAGTCGGTAGAGCTGTTGCAGACGGTCGACTATTTTAAGCGCACGACAATTTATCAATTATAACGACTTTTTTAAAGTGCTGGTTCGTAACACCAATGGCATTTTAAATACAGCGCTGGGTTAGTTCTGGTTTCAATGTAGTGCTAGAATAAACTTCTTATTCTTTGGGGGTATGCAGGTTCTTTAGTACCCTGTATCACTTCGACCGTTTCTGATCCATTGTCCATCGCCTCCAGAAGACTAAAGTTACAACCCCCAGCGACTGAAATAAACCCGATTTCACATCAGCATTCTCAGAAAAGTATGCCTTTAAGTAGGTGCAGGTCGCTATTCATGCTAGAACGTACTGCGGTCTGCGCCTTTGCCCGTCCGCTCCGAGCACAAAAAAGAATTGCACAGCAGCATGATACAGCTGAAGCTGCCTCTTTCTAAAACTCGATATGGAATATTTACGTGGGGTATTGTGCTCGTTTTAGACTAAAGCAGGCCTATTGTAAAGTATGAACCGTTCGTTAAGTTTTCGTCAGCCAATCTTTTTTCGGTGGATAAAGTTCGAACTGTGTGTGTGTCAAAATGTCGGTCGTCTGCGTAAAGCCTAATTCATAGTTTGTGCAATTTCAATACCAAAATGTATTGAGTTTTTATTGTGTCTATTTTGCTATAATCTGCATTTCTGAATCAATGAAATACTTCCATATACATATTTTAAGCTTAAATAATATGTTAGCTCTCTGTATAGCTTTATAGGTGCTTATTCGGTTATACACCAATCTCTAAACTAAATGGACAGGTCTATACTTCTCATAATGCTCTTCATGGAAAAGGTTCTGGGGTGATTCGCTTATCCAGTGTCTATCACTAAATGATAGCCACCGAGCTCATTTGACATTGATTGGTGCTACATTGCTGCTTCACTGAGTGATATTAAGATAATCTTTCGTAGAAAACTTTCAATGGATTAAAAATAAATGTCAAATGAGCTTGGTGGCTAACATTCAGTCAGTGTTAGACATCAGTGTCTACTGATAGCGAATCAGTAGGCTGATATCTCAGTGTGTATAAAATTTATAAATTGTCTCCTTATTTACTAAAAAGGTATAGTCCCACCACTATCACATTCAGAATGTACCTACTCATCTATAGCATTTCAATGTCATTAGTATTTTGAGGCCTGTCAATTAACAGCAGTAATTGATATCTTAATTAATTAATCTATCTGTATATTATATTGTGGTAACAGGTAGATGTGCACCACGATTGATTTGATGGTTTTAATTTGCCACTTTTTTGGTTTTTATATGACCACAACTCATGCAACTGTAGCAGCGAATGTTACTGATAAATGAAATGCTGCTTACATATTTACACTTTGTATTATATGAACAAATATTTACAATATGGCTGTAGTTATAATAAAAACTGTGGTATAAAACGAGGGCCGGAGCTTGATGCTAGACCGAGGTGTTGCGGTCTTGATGTTTCTAAGGTGAATTCCTTGAATGCGCTGCCCGGGGTTCGTCCAGGCCAGCAGGATATTTTGAATCGTTCCGTATCCAAATTGTGTTCTCTAAGTGACAGCTGCAAAGTGTGTTGTTTTCTTCACAGCTGCCAGTCTTAAAAGAGGCTGCATGCCTCTACACAACCAAGTCGAAATATCGGCAAATAAAGACCATCAAATGAATCGTGGTATGTACCCGTTATCTTTAGTATAATATCTCATTAAACCACGAAATAAGCTTAAAATTATTAATCTATCGATAAGATACGATAGTACGAGTATAACGTTATTTTGTCAAATAACAACGTAGGTGTAACTTCTACACGTAGGTGTACTTCTTTAATTTAATTGATTACTATTTATCATTAATTTCAGCCTTTAGTTTAGAGATTTGCTTACAACTGAATATCTACGATTGTACAGAATACCTAGGATTAATTTTGTAATAATGGCATTACCTAAATATTTTATTATTATTTAAGAAACATACAACCATAGGTGCTACATTACTTAAATAAACTTTAATAAAACGTTATAATCATTAAGTATCCATCACAAGAAATATTATTTGCTTTAAGGCTGTATAAGATTTTGTATCGTTTGATCAGGCTAGGAGTTAGCAGCATCCGATTTCTTCAGGTTAAAAATATGCCTCTAAGTTCACTGAAAATTAGAAACAAATACACAGACAAACTACTTTCTTGGTTATTATTTCTGCAGATGTTAAGTAACTTGATAGTTTTTGTACTATGCTCGACGGCTAAGAAACTCGGCGGTTGCTCTTTTCAAAGATTTGATATTGTATATCAATTTTTTGAAAATAGCAACCGCTGAGTTTCTTACTGGTTCTGCTCGGTAGGAAAGGCATTCCGAACCAGTGGTAGATGCTCTTGACTATTCAAAAGTACTTGTAAAAGTGTAATTGAATTTGTTTAACTAATTTGTATTAATAATCTCGATGTTGCTATCTCCTGAAGCTAAATAGATATAGGAAATGTGTCATTAGTAATGCTTTAAAAATTTCGACACCGCGACTTGTAATATTTTTGAATGTTGTACATTATGTTTATACAAAAATCTAGGTTACCTTAACTATGACAGAGCTGAAACGAATTGTTTTACACAAAACCATAGCCCATAGCTATTTAACTTAAAATTGCAGCTATTTTTAATACCACTGGTATAGTGCGTACAGTTTGAGATCGCACTCATCATCTTAGTTTTATGTGCCAACTGTCATGTCAAAAGTGCGTTCATCTTTAATTTATGGCCTAAAATCGTACTTTTGACACATAGAGCCACAGAGTACTTTGTATGCATAAAGCTAAAAATATGACTAGTGAGATCTCAAATGTTTTTGGTTTGCTTTGTGTTTAACAAAAGTCGATTTTAGTTTTGCTGTAACTTAAGTTATTTCAGATCGATTATAAAAGAACGGAGCGCAAGCAAAAGAAAACTCAACAAAGAAATGCGAATGAAAGATGCATTTCATGTTCGGATTCATTAATTGCTTGCGGCGCGAGCTTTAAATATGTCCGGTCAGATTTACTAAACTGTCTCGATAAGGATTTATTGCACTTTTATAAAATGACAAATACTTGTCTCGAATTTACCACTGTGTAATATACCTAGAAGAACAGTTTTTATTTATAAAATCGAATTGAAAACACACGTGTAAACTTCACTTCACTAACGATGGTTGTAGATTTGTCTGCACTGAGGTGTGGTTCAATAATAATAATCAATGTACATAATATATGCGAGTAAATAATGTTATAAATTACAAATTCTTTTGAACTTTGTCCAAATATGTACGTATTATATGTGTAGAATGAGTTCTCTTGCACTTCTCGAAGAGGAATGGTTTCAGATTTCTCAGTGTGTTTCTATGTCAAGCAAAAAAATTATCTGAATTTTTTTAAAGCTGCCTTCAAATTGAAGCGTGTTTTACGACGACGTTGATGATGTATAATGTTTTGACAAACGCGCTCGCGTTCAACATGATGGCAGCCTTAAAATATTGTACATTCTGTATACTACACAGTGATCGGCAAACAGGTTGCAAAATGCTCATTTGGTAGTCGATTTTTAGGCCGAAGAAAGAGCGCGTGGGAATTTCTACCGCGCGACTGATTAATCAGTTTCCCCTCCACTTTTAATACAGCTACCTTTCAGTAAATAGGTATCTTCTAGACAAGCGTGTCCATCGTTGGCTGCATCATAACTTGCTAGCAGGTCTGATTGCAGCCAAGCGCTAGTCTATAAATGAAAAAAAAAATCAGTCAACCCTTGCTTTCATATTTCGCCAAAATTTCCCCACTACGCCGCTTTACGATGATTGCCTATCCCTGTAACTATTAGTTATGATTTTACATAGTTTTTGCTAGGGGCTCTTCCTGTATGCCTTTTCGAGATCTTTAAAAACACGTGCCTACCCCTATTAAGGGGGTGCATTACCCCTAGTAAGGGGTAATGCGTCCCTTGCGCTCGATTTTAGTGAAACAACTTCAACAGTTGAATAATGTCGTCTATCAATGTTATATTATGAAATAATTGTGATTATAGAAATAAACTATATATTGATACCTATCATTGCTTTTATTCCAATAGGGAAATCCTTACATTAGTGGGATGGTTGTAAATCTATGGGAAATACGCTACCTAATACTTACCTACGTAATCTGATGGCAGACGGGATTCTAGTCTACTTACTGTACGTAATTCTGATGAATTATTACCATCGATAATTACCTACACAGTTTACACTTTATAGAATATGCCATAAAGTGCCCGTGAAAATATCAGCTCAACCACGATTTTTTTTTATTCACTACTAGCTGATGCCCGCAGCTTCGCCCGCGTGGATTGGTCAGATCCCCTGCAGCATCAGGATTGAGGAGTTGGACTCCAAATTTTTTATAAAACAATGTCGCCAAGTTCCTCTAACGATTAAAAAAAAATTTACGTAAATCGGTTCAGAAATCTCGGAGATTTAGCTGTACATAGGTTGAAAAACACAACTCCCTTTTTGACAGTCGGTTAAAAAAGTAGCCTATGTTACTCCCTGGTCAATCCTCTACTTATCTGTGAAAACCCCGTCAAAATCGGTTCAGCCGTTCCGAAGATTAGCCTTTTCAAACAGACAGACAGACAAAAATTTTAAAAACGTGTGATTCAGTGTTGGTATCGTTCAAATAACCATATGAGCTTAATATGAGGTAGTTATTTCGAAATTACAGACAGACACTCCAATTTTATTTATTAGTATAGGTAGATAGGCAAGCGCTTGACCACAATCACACCTGATGGAAAGTGATGATGTGGTCTAAGATGGGACGCGTTTACCTAGAAGGTGCTTGTTCACTCGTTTTAAAGATACCCGGATTGTAATTTGCAACATGTTGCACTATCAGCACACTAGAGTGCATCTACTATCAGTTAGGGATACCTATGTACTCTTGTGAAATGATGGGAAACCAGCCCAGAAAAAGAGATAGTCCCGTCCCGTTGCCACACTCTTCGGGTACAGAACCGTAAAATCTATACGGCAAGTAGTTTCGGCACGGCCAATTTTCTTATTAGGTATAGTAGGTACCTATACAGTTTTATCACAGTTCTAGTTTCGCTGAGACGACTCGTGAGTAGTAAGTAGAGAGAAATTCAACGTCGCCGTCACCTTCCCGCAGCTCGCACCCTAACCCCACGGCCCTCAGTCAAGCGGTACACCTACCTATACTAAGGCCTCATTCGCATAAGTTTTTTAACCTCCGTTAAAAAAGCGTTCAAATAGAACATATTATTTATTATGCATTCCCAAGTATCTGTTCACACGTCAACGGTTTTTAACGCGCACTTTTGTATTTTTAGCGCAACGCCGGGTTTTAACGCAACGCTTTTTTAACGCTCGTGCGAATTAGGGCTTAGTGAAGAACAGATTTAATTTAGGTGAATCATTGTTTAGGAAAAATAAAATCACAAACAGTTTCGTATTTTATATCTTTAATAAAAAATTTACGTTACAGTATAAACAGTAAGGTCGTAAATGGCAGTGATGTTATTATTACTTACAAATTACAATATTCACTATACACGTCCAACACTCCACATGACTCCGGCGCCGACCCTCGACACCAGAAACATAATACAGTAATGGCGGTGCTACACATGCCAGCAGATGGCATAACTGGCACTGGCAAGCCGGAATGCCAGACGCTGGCAAGCCGGAATGCCAGACGCTGGCAAGCCGAAGTACCAGATGCTGCGCTGGCAAGCCAGAATACCAGGCACTGGCAAGCCGGCATACCAGTGGGGTTAGTATGAGATTTTGCATCTCACCAGACACAACCGTTCGTAGAGTCCGAGCATGTAAACACTTTAGCGTTAAATTAAAATAAATCTTAAATGCCTCATTTTAACTCAAATTCGTCTCTCAGCCCAAACGGAAACCTTGCGATATTAAAATCGGTGGTATTAAATTTTTGTTTTATACTTATCAAGAACCTTTAGCTTCATTTTACTGTGATGTTATTTTGTTTCGACGCTCGAATTCTATCAACGTTGGCAAGGCGTAAAATCTCATACTAAGCATACAGATGCTTTATTAAAACCATAATATTATGCAGTTGTCATGCCAGTTTTTAAAAACACTTTGTGAAGTGCGATTGGACAATTCCCCCTAGCCGCTTTCTCACTGGGGGATTAGCACGCTAAGTACTAGCATACGGATTTCTAGCGCAAAACCTCTTTATAGTGCATGTAATTTGAGATCTTACTCGCCATTTTAGCTGTCAACTGTCATGTCAAAAGTACGGTTCACTGTGGGTTCACTTTTAAATTAAGGACTAAAATCATAATTTTGACATGACAGTTGAGACACACACATAGAGCTAAAACGGCGAGTAAGGTCTCAAAATGTATGCATTATTACACATGATAACAGCTCGCACTTGCCAGTATCTAACATCCTTTTGTGCGAGCCACAGGCATGTGTAACACCGCCGTAAATACAGCCAACATTGAAATCTCACAACATCAATAAAACTTCAGAAATAACCAACGACCTGGTGACCAGAGCGGCGCCAACTGCCGACCCCTGCCTAACATTGCCTAACTCATGCTTAATTTAATACGGAGCCGAAAAATTACTTCTAATTCCATTACAATCCAATTATGTTAAGGTGCAGATAAACTACTGGTGGTGTGGTTGCAAGGTTGCACAGCTGATGTACATACATATAATGCATTCGCATTAGGTCAGTAAGCCAGTAATATACTAGCTACGGAGATGTTCGGGTTTTCATTTATTATGTACCGAGATATCACTTGGCGACGAGGTTGGGATCTGAACCTAATTAATTTAAAAGCTAAAATAGGTATAAAGGCATGCGCTTGACCGCAATCACACCAAATAGTAAGTGGTGATGCGGCCTATGGTTCACCATTGCGAGCTTCTTTTGAAGCTCGCAATATTCAGTTTTGGATTGTGATCACATTTTTACAATATCGAAGAATCACGATAGGAATCGTCTAGGATTGTCCATGATCTATGAATATGGATCGCGATATGAATCACGATAAATATCGTCAGTGTGTGAGTGTGGTGAGAGCGTTCGCCAAGATTTAGATCGCCGCGTCAAAACACGACACACATCAACACAGTAGTTTATCTGCAGCTTAAGAACACCATTTAATTTAATCGAGTCTACATTCCAATAAATACATTTCGACAGTAGGATCCCAGTCGCGAACTAAAGAAGCGGCGACGCGCCTCGTCAGCAGCGAGCAGCCTGCACGTAAACATTCTTTGGGACAAAGCAGCACTGTTCACCAGACCCTCCTAAAACGCAGAGCCTCATTCCGTGCCTTACACTTACCGACTACTATTCGCTATGAAGATTTATCGTAATACTAAACTCAAAAAATGAAACTAGTCGCAGTATGAGAAAAATAAATAAATATACTTCTTTAAAAAAATAACACATCTATTGCGGTGAACACCTGAGCACTTGAGACCGAGGCGAGCCGACCTTCCAACATCCCCCGACGCGTACTTCCTTAGCTAAATACTACAAATCTATTCCACTAAATATTGGAGGCGGCCGCCAATACTATTTTAAACTTCGCTACCGTCGGCCATCGTCGCCGAAAAATTGACTTCGCTTTTATCAATATCTCTCACAATTACAAAAGTGATCGAGGAGAGTGTAAACTGTAAAAGTTTTCGAATTACAAAATTACTCTTATCACGAAAATATTCGTATCGTACAATTTTATACTTACACGCAGTGTATTAAAAATAGAAAGCGATTTAAGTCACTTTTTACGTTTTTAACATTTGGTCAAAAATGTGAATTTCACACCAAAAGTTACAGAATACTAGCTGGCGACTAACACTTTAATACAAATCAAGCGACAAATCGAACCCTAGCGGCCCTTCGCCTGCGGCGCGACCAACCCGTGCGAAGCGAACGATCCGATAAACGAAGGAGCATCTCGCTCGTACAACAAAATAAATCATACAACTCTCACACAAAATAAATACAGGTACGTCGTCACACGGACCGTCAGTCCCACTCGTCGACCTCGGCCCAGATCGAGGAGAACGGAAAGCGCAACCCCGGCGGCGCGCGCGCGGCTCAGTCGGGCGTGTGCGCGGGCGGCGCGACCAGCGCGGGCGGTGCGGCCAGCGCGGGCGGCGCGTGCGGCGGCGGCGCGGGCCGGTGCAGCACGAATGCGTCGAACACCTGCGCCAACTCCTCCACGTGGTGCTCCTCCAGGCACAGGAAGCCGGCCAGCGCGGGCTCGGCGCGCCGCGCGCACGCCAGGCAGTGCACCACGTGGCGCCGCTCGTGCTCGCGCACCAGCAGCGCGTGCCACACCTCGCGCTCGCACGCGCCGCAGTAGTGCGACGCCTCGCCGCGCGCGCGCCCGTGGAAGCGCACAGGCACGCCACGCGCACGCACGGCGGCCAGTGTGCCGGCGGCGGCGCGCAGCGTCTGCAGTAGGCACGTGCGCATGGCGCGGTGCAGCGCGGGGTCGGACACGCGGATGTTGCGCGCCAGGTTCCACGTCAGGTGCACCATGGGCACGATGGACTTGAAGTTCTGCACCTTGTTCCACTCGTAGCGCTCCAGCGCCAGCGCGTACTGGCGCGCCGTAAGCGGGCCCACGTTCCACGCGATGTTGTTGCACCAGCCCGTGGCCTGCACCCAATGCACGCAGCCCGCGTTCACCCACACCAGGTCGCCGGGCCGCTGCGTGAAGCGGTACACGGGCACGCCGTGCGCGCGCAGCTCGGCTGGGTCGGGCCACCAGCTGCCGTGCAGGTACGACAGGCCGTGGCGGTCGCAAAGCTCGCGCACGCCGCCCCAGTAGGCGTCGGGCACGCCGAACCACTCGCAGTCGCCGGGCCCGATGTTGATGTTGACGGAGCAGAAGTTGTTGTTCTCCTGGTGGCCGGGCGTGCGGCTGCCCGGCACCTTCATGTACAGCTGCACCGTGTTCATGCCGAGGATCACGTGGCCCACGTGCGACAGCATGTTGGCGGCCGACGCCACGCGCGCGAAGGCAGGCAGCTTCTGCAGCTCAGCCAGCTGCGGCTTCCACTTGCGCTCGTCCGACAGGTCCACGTTGGTACCGAAGCGCAGCATGCGCGCCGAGCGGCGGCGCTTGGCGGGACCCGACTCGCGCCCGTCCGAGTCGGACAGCGCGCCCGCGGCCGGCGCCGCGCCGCGCTCACGCTCCTCGCGCAGCGACTCCTGGAACGAGCCGGCCTGGTACTGCGCGTACTTGCGCACCGTGGTGTGCGAGCGGTGCGAGGCGCAGGCCCACACGCGGCGCCGCCCGCTCGCATCCCAGTTCTCGTCGGCCGACTGCATGAGCTGGGTGCGCACCTCCACGGCGTGGTCGGGCCACGCCTCCACCAGCGTCTTGGTGGAGAACAGGCCCAGGTCCAGCTTGAGCGCGGCGGTGAGGCCACGCACCACGGCGATGGGGTGCTTGAGGCAGAAGTCCTGCAGCTGCGGCGAGAAGGCGTCGCGCTTGGACTCGACGTACACGAAGGGCGCAGAGGGTGCCAGTTGCTCGGGTGACAGGCGCGGCGGCGGCACGCCGGGCGGCTCAGGCGGCGCGCGCGCGTCTCCCAGCACGGACCAGGCGGACGGCGGCCCGGCGCCATCCTTGCACGCGTCGAGCACCTGCTTGGCCGTCATGCCGATGTGGAAGGCCACGGGCTTGCCGGGGTCGGTCTTGAGCGGCTCCAGCTTCACCACGGGCTGGCGCCCGCCCAGCATCGCCTCGTTGCTGCTGCTTTGTGGACTTTCTGCCAAACAAAAGAGGGTATGACTTAATAAAAATCCATCAGTCAAACGGAGTGTCGTGGCTGCCGCCTATTTAAACAAGTTCTTGGAACAACTGTATCGATATAATTTAAATAAGAGATATAGAAAATCTATTTCAATTTTGACCACTTCGAATATCGCAGCTGTACCTACTAGAAAAAATTGTAGACAATGTTTAAAACATAAGGTAATCCCAAAATCTTCAAATCAGTTTCATCCAGACATTCCATTTAAACATGCTTTAGCGCCGATTTTGCTGGCGAAATCTATTTCAAAATACCTTTGTTAATATTAATGTGTCCTACAAAAACGACCTACATTTGGCAGGAGCCGCGTGGAGCGGAGTCCTTGTTACACTCATCATAATACCAAAACAGTGTTTATCCAGCTTCACGAAAATACGAACGACGCTTTGGCACGTTCTATACTTGTACCTACACCAAAATACCAAGAAAAAAAACAACGAGGTTCTCAAACGGAAAGTGCACGTCATGTTCGTCGAGGATTTTGAGCTTTTTTGGGTCAATTTCTTTTAATATCGATACAGCGCGGCGTCAATATCGTAAATCTTTCAGCAGAGCCCAAAATACTTTTGCCAGTGAAATGTGAATCAAATATAGTTTTGGGCTAACGAAGCATGTTGACTTCATTGTATTGGGTGCCTATAGCGCTTGAACGTATTTTGTATTTACACTTTTCAAGTCAATATAAACCCTTTCAGCATTCCGAACCAATGAATGACTTACTTTTCCTAGTTTTCATCGTATTTTTCTTACTCTGCACCATTTTATATTTTATGCAAAATTCAAGTTAATTCTTAGTTCAGTGACACTATTTGACATTCATTAAGTCAGTTATATAATTTGTCATTTAGTGGGCCATTTAGCAACTGTTAAAAAAAAAGATCTTATTACAAATTAAACAGGATATTATAAAGCAAAAGTAAGGGCTTTTCCACAATTTTTGTGGTGCGACGTCGTGGTGATAATTAGTTACGTAAACTTTAATCTAAAGCTACGAGGGTTTCAAACGCGCCCAGGTCTGAGAAGAGTCCACAACAAACACAAACGGATATTCTTTTTATTTCCACCACCACACAAAATCCCTAATACTTATTATGTTTAAGGAGGTAAGGGAGCCAATGTTTTTTTTACTAGCCAAGTTTATCATGATGACTAATATTCCCCTTTCCCCACCAACTAAGCGTAAAGCTTGTGCTCGGACTAGGTACGACAATAGTGCAACGGGCGGGGTTTGAACTGGCGACCTTTCGGATTTCAGTCTGCTCCTTCAACCGTTGAGCTATCGAGGCTATTTTGGCCTGCTATATCTAATTAAGTATCTAATATCTATATCAAAATGTTTGTCAAACAATCCCCAACGTCACATTCATAGCGAAACACGTTCACTGAATACAAATCATTTGCGCATATACAACTGCGCCAATGAGGCCACGCCGACATGATATGACTAAATAATACTTAGGCACAAGGCACATTGTGGAGGAGTAGATGCAAACCAAGACCACTTTTCACACTAATATTATGAGAACGAAAGCTTGTGTTTATGTTTGGTTACTCTTTCACACAAAAACTACTGAACAGATTTGGCTGAAATTCGGAATAGAGATTGATTATACCCTGGATTAACAAATAAGCTATTTTATATTTTATCCCGGAAAATTAAAGAGTCCCTACGGGATTTTGAAAAACCTAAATTCACGCGTTGATTCGAACTCGCTCCAGCAATGCGCGGGATGATAAATTATTGTAAAAATGTAAACAGAATTTTTTAAAGAGCAACCGTCAAGTTTCTTGCTGGTTGTTCGCGGTAGTGGTAGATTCACTTGACAATTCAAAAGCACTTGTAACAGTAAAAGTTTATTAGTTAATTTAAAAAAAAAACAAATTTAATTTTTAACTTTATGTCTACTGATAAATATTTTAAGTATAAAACGAGAAAGAGGCGCGTGTCGACGCACGTCTCTTTGAGAGACGTTGAGAGATAGTTCAGTTTACTAATAACAACGCGTCGCGTTTCTTCTACCCTCCCGCTATGTGCCTTGAGCTTCATACGTTCAATTACTTTATGTTTGTGATTAATTTTCCAACAAAATACTTACTCATAACTGGCTCCTTCTTGATATCAGGTTGTTGACTATCAGAGAACTTCTTCAACAAATCTTCGGCCAGCGACTCGGCACTGTCGCCGCTCGTACTGCTTTCGCTTTTCGCTACCTACACACAAACATACAAAACAATTAATATTGATGCTGATGAGGGTAATCAAAAAAACGTAACTAAATTGACAGGCCTAATAACTAGCTATCCTTATCCAAAAAGAATGATGTGAAAAGGATAGTGCTAGTTATCAACATGTCCGTTTAGGTAAGCGCGATAAATACACTTTCGATTTGTGTATCAAACACTGTTATAGAAATTAATGAAATATTCGTATTCGATTCGTATTCGTAAAAATACGATTCGAAGTGGCCGTCATGTCAATGTACGTGGACTTGTGCACACATGTGAGTCGTATTTTGGACGGATCCGTATGAATACGAATCAAATAATATAAATTAGGGGTAATCCTAAAACCTGCCGCCCTAGTAAATAAGGAGTGATTGTCATCGAAAATAAATGGTTATAATATTTCTTATAATATAAATTGGGGTAAATCCTACAACCTGCCGCCATAAGTGTAAGGAGTGAAGGGGGGAGATAAGGGGGGAATAAATACAAACCGCTCGCGCTCTCGCTGCTTGCGATAGACGATACTGTGACAGAAGCTGCTGCATCAACGCCTGCAATTATTACAAAAATATTACTGTTAGTCAAAAAAATTTTTCAAGGTGATTTCAGTCAAAAAGTTGGTATAGCGCGTCCAAACTAACAAAAAAAATATTTCCGTCGTTGTGATGTCTCAGCTAGAATTGATTCAATATTTTGTAGGATAAAACCCATTACAAATATATTGAATCAAAATACCTATAATATAAAACATGGCAGAAACTTTTTCCTTTGTTAGTTCGGATTATCCATCTTCCGATATCCAAAAATCTTCAAAAAGATTATGACATCTTATAAAGTATCTATCCGTACATTTTACTTAACATTTTGTTCTAAGTTTAAACTTAGGGCCGATTTTAAATCGCCCAATAATGTTAGATAACAAATAAATTTAATTTTCATTAGAAATCTAAATAAAGTTTATTTGGCGATTGAATCAGACCGTCGCGTAGTGATAATCTCTAAACTAAATTGACAGGTCTACAAGTAGTGCTGTCCTTTTCTACTGGGACTATTATGAAAAGGAGAGCACTATATTTCAACGTGCCAAGAATCAAGATATTAGTATAATTTACTTGTGTATTAAAAAAAGGGTCTTTTAAACTGATCGCTTTATTTAATCGAAGTCAATTAGAATATCGTAATACTTGTTGCTGCGGCGATAGGTTGTGCGAGTTCCTCTGCAAGTACTGCAAGGTCTGCAGCTGCTGGGGGGTGAGCGACGCGGGCTCCTCGCGCTTCACGAGCGCGCCGCCCGCGGCCGCCGCGGCCCCCGCGCCCGGGTACGGCGGCGGCGCGGCCTTGGGTGCGCGGGAGGACATCTCCGCGGAAATGGGCAAGTTCCATGCCTCCTCGATAGATGGCAGTGGACGCCGTCTGTGGAGTCGAAAGTTACGCCATTTTCAACCGCATTTTAAAAAGGAGCAATTCAATTATTTTTTCTATGTATGTACGTAGCTACACCGTATGTATGATTTCGATTTGCTAATATTTTTGTTGACAATAGCAGAGATTCGCGAAATAGTACCATAAAATTTTTTGGATCCAACTCCTCAGTCCTGATGCTGTATGGAGATTCAGGAACTGTTTATAGTGAATTGATATTGTACTACCAAGCAAGCATAAATAGAAACTAGAAATCGACTCAAATGTTTTTTTAAAGAATTTTTATTTTTAGCTTTTTAATGTAATTATCGCGTTTAATAAACTATCCCTCTGTTATAAAACTTATGATTCTTAATAGCTATTACATTGCGAATATCGTATTATTTTCAGGTGCTCGTCCACATTATAAAACAAGCCATGAACAGCTAGTCTGATCTAGATTCTAGTCAGACTTCGTGTTTACAGTGTGAAATATGGTAGATACCTAAACGAGTGATGGCTTGGAAGATGTTTTAATAACTTTTTGACTAAAAAATACACGTTTGCTACACATTTTAACCGATAATGGTAAAGGGTCAACCTATTGGAAGGGGGATAATCGCATTGATCGCATCAAAGTTTGGTAACAGAGGGGGAAGATTCTCACTTCAAACGTGTACCTATAGCTTATATCTACATAATATTTGATACTATTTCTTTTTTTAACATTAAATAACAATAATAATCATATTTTTAAACTATGGTTAGCTTAGGGGTGATCTTTTCGAAATCTCCATTCAAGTATAGGGCTTGGGAGTTGGGAGGTCCACACAATACCGTAGTTTTATTTTATTTCATTGTCTTTCTTCAAACGATTTTATCGGTGCACTCAAGACAACAGTATGAAAACAAACAAAGAGGAATTTATATATTTAAAAGAATAATTTATGTGAATATTAATTAGCGCATGTACATAATTTAAAGCAACTTTCGTTCGACGCTATTACAATGTAAAACGAAACATGAATTATAAAATTGATGCCTTATGTATCGAGTTATCGACAACTCTCTTATTATAAAATTAAATAAAGAGTTAATGATATTATGGCTACCTGCTTCAATTTTTTTTAAAGGCTGAATCTTTTCACTGGTTTGATTGCTTACTTACAATAAATAATAAAATATAGACTTATTAGCCGACGATTCTAATAAAGCTATTTTAAATTTTAGCCATTTTTTACCGCCAAAAAGGACGGATTTTTATCACGGCAGTTCAAGATTTAATTTATAATAAGCTCCACTAAAATTAATACGAACTTCTTAATAGCTTAGAATAATCCGAAATGAAGGTGAATCTTAGTTATGTTTTAAAACATACTAAGTACATATCAGGGCACGGAATTACTGACTCATATTTTTATTTAGAAATGCCAAATTAAACAACTCAGTTGTGAAAACAAATAATTAATATAATTACATTGCAATTCTCTTCGCTTTAAGTGACTGGTTTGTTAACGTTCACACAACAGTGGAAGTACGTTATCAATACAGCGGGTTTTAATTGCTCATTTCCATGCAAATGACCTGTGCGATGAGAATGTTTTTAATTTCATAAAATAAATGTTTGATATAATAAGTTAACTTTTTTCATAGCAATGTTTGTAAAAAATTTAAACATCATTTATTAGTTCCTGTATTATATTTTGCTTTATACAGAGTGAATTTTAGGAGAGATCAGTGTAGTGTGTCTTGAGAATAGTTATTAATTAACCATATTCATTAGACGGTTCATTTATAGTGAATCATTTTTAGTGAGACATAAGTTATTGATCCTTCATTTGTGATGCTTACATCCTTTAACCATATTTATTAGACGGTTCACTTGTAGTGAATCATTTTTAATGAGACATTATAAATGCGAAAGTGTTATAGTTTGTCCTTCAGTCACGCCGGAACAGAATAATGGATTTTTTGCATAGATACAGATAGTTACAGACCCAGATAGTGACATTGTCTCAGGGAATCACCGTGAAATCAGAAAATTCACACGAGATTTTTAAAAACCTTCATCCACAGAGAATGTCGCTATATTTCACTAGATGAAGCCATAAAAATATCATAATGAACAATTTCATTCAGGCATTACAGACAAATTCAAAATATTTACAAAGCAGTTTTTTTCTTCTCTAAAATTGATGCTTTAGTTTCTCATACAAAAATAATCCTTGTTTCACCTCACTGACCGTTCTGAAAATTTCGCTCTCTACAGCGACCAAATGTTGCATGTCGATTTTATATCTATTAATAATTTTATTGCAAGTACAAGTAACAAAGTTGTTTCACGTATAATATTTACGACTCAGCTGCGGAATGTAGAATCACAAGTACCTACGAAGTACAGCTTTCATATTCATTTAGTACTTGACCGAGTTTGCTGTTAGACTGTTAACTAATAACTATCCCTTCTATCAAGTTAACTAGGCAGAACAAGTCTTGTTAAATTTGGTATCAGGACTGTTTGGCGCCACTTTAGGTACCAATCCATACTAATATTATAAATGTGGAAGTGTGTCTGTGTGTCTGTCTGTCTGCTACGTTTTCATGGCACATCCGTTTAGCCAATTTTGACATTTTGTACAGAGCTAGCTTGCATACTCGGACTACTCTTTTAGCCCTAAAAATCAAAACGTTTCCACGGAGTTTTTTAACATGAACATTATCTATTTGGTGGAACATTACCTATTTGGTACAGAGATAGCATGCATCCCGGAAACGGACATAGGTTACTTTTTATCCCGGAGTGTTCCCACGGGATTTTCAAAAATCTAAATTCACGCGGACGACGTCGCGAGCATAATATATTCTCAAGCCAACATAACTTTTACAAAAATTTGGATGAGATGTAAGATAATAATTTTACTTGTAAACACATAAAGCAAACTAACTATAAACATGTTTTTTAAAGGTAAAGTGTATGCTAATAGCGTTAACAATGCGTACACATTACAATAATTGTGATGTCACTGCGTGCAGGTACATGGATATCTACCGCACGTTTTTGTGCGTACGGATGACGATCAAAATTAAACAATAGTAACATTGAATTCGCATCGATTGTTACCAGCAGCACCTATGCACAATAATGAGTACGTAAACAGAAGGTAAACGTTTATGCTTTATAGAGAACTGACTGAGTTTTAGACGAGATTAATTGATAATGACCTTCTAAAGAGAGAACATTCCTAAGCGATTTGACTAATTTTAGGCGGATGCGTTCTCATATGACTCCACCCTGGAATGACCTTTATCCACAACTCCTTAAAGAGAGGAGTAGATACTTGGGAAATCTATCAAGAGGCTTGCCACCATAGTTATAGTCATAACCCAAAGGGCGCGCAGCAGGCGCTTGTTGGATTTTTTTCCGTAGAGCGCCATACATTTTGTCTGTCCTGTTTTCTTGTCTTGGAAGCACGTACGGTCAGCCTCAGAATTCGAGTAACAATTGCGCTAAACTGTTGCATCAAAAACCTGTCGCACTTATGACCTCTTTCTATAAACACGCCACACACACCTAACGCATGTGCATAACCGTGCCACGCGAATACGATTATTAAGGTGCTAAACGACTTACGGCCTTTGACTGTACATATACCTAGTATACTTACTTGCCAGTGACTGAAGGCATAGGTGCGTGTGCCAAATGCGCTCGCAGGAAGGCGAGTCGTTGGCGTAGCGGCGCGTTGGCGAGCGTGGCGCGCGGCCCGCCGTTGTTGTAGCACGCGAAGGCGTCCCGCGCCATGGAGCAACTCTCGTACAGACTGCCGAGGTTGGTCCACGCGGCGGAGTGGCCCTTGTCCAGCTGCACCGCGCAGATGTACGCTTGTAAGGCGTCCATCGGCTGATTCTGTTGTTGGTATAGCACCCTGCGAGCATAAATCCATACTTATTACTTACTTTAATATTATAAATGCGAAAGTGTGTCTGTTTGTCTGTCTGTCTGTCTCCTAGTTTTCACGGCTCATCCGCTTAACCGATTTTAACGAAAGGTACAGAGATAGCTGGCATCCCGGGGAAGGACATAGGCTACTATTTATCCCAGAGTTCCACGGGATTCTTAAAACTCCAAACCCACGCGGACGAAATCGCGGGCAGCATCTAATATTTAATACAATTTATTGAAATTGAGTCTAAAAAAAATTAATAGAAGTCCGAAAATCTCGTTCTAGCTCGGCATGTCTATTCCCGATATACGACACACTCAAAAGGTCGTCCTTATTTTTTGCTCAGAACCGCGCTTTGGACAAAAAATTTAACAGATGTTTGAATGGTCTATTTGGCATTACAGGATTCGGTTTCTCTCTGAGGCCATATTAAAGCTCAAGCACTGAAGTTTTTGTGCACAGGCATGTGTGTTTTCACTTTCCTGTAAATACACATGCATCCCTTCTAAGAGCCTTAGAACTTAAAATATATACGAACCCAATCGAGCACCAAGTGTCAGCGTTGCCTTCCGACTTCTCCACGGAGTTCCTGTAAGCGATGAACGCGTCGTGAACCTTGCCCTGCGCCGCGAAGCATCTGCCCAGGAGGTACAGTCCTGCTCCTGACTCCGGCTCGGCCACCACGGCTCTCTGCAGGCACCAGATCGCGGCGCGAGCGCGCGCTGCGGGCTCGCCCAGGGACACGCAGCGGTGATACAGCCACCCTATGAGCATTAGGGCGTTTATACAAGGAAACAAAAGCTTAATTTGCTACAATCCGCTAAACCAGACAAACCACTCAATCTGGTGTGATGTGTGATGGTGGTGTGGTGGTGGCAGTGGTTCATCATGGACTTCCGCAAAATAACGCCTGCTCCTATACAACATTAGGGCGCTTATACACTCAATCGTGTTCGACTCGTATTCTTAAAAATACGATGCGAAGTGACCGTCATACAAAATGTAGTAGTATTTATCCGGATCCGTCAAGATACGAATCGAATGAGTGCAAAACCGCACGTAGGTAGATAGACAGGTATAGGTACATTTCGAGTAGTGAATAGCGATCACTATGTACTTATATTAATTTTACGGATGCAAAAACGCCCTTAGTGCACTTACTTGTATAAGTGGTTTTTCATTCGTTTTCGTGATTCATGAAACCCAACAATTCGAAATACCCTTCATAATAAATGAATTTGGACTGCTTATTTTTTCATATAAGAAATTGACGTGCGTAAAAAACACGAATATGAATCAAATAAATACGAATGAGTGCACAAATGCCCTATTGGAGAAAACGTTGGTAACGTCCTGCCTAGTTCACACGACATTATAACGGTCATTTTCCTCCGATACCAATAGCTCTTATTGGTTGGGTTTCTATTACGCTCATTACAAAGTCATAGAACGCAATTTTACGCCTCTAGACCTATAACATCGGCTAAGATTTTTCAATATTTCTAAAACGATCGAGAAACATTGAGATTTCAATGGATTACTTAAAGCTTTAAGGGAATCCACCAACGGGATAATTTTGCAATATTTCTCATTGCGATATGACGTAATTATCGCAATGGGTAAGTAGGTACCTACTTAAATTATTTCCCACAATGACATCGATCTAACTTTTCCTCGTGGTTTATACACATAATATAAAAAAAAAACCTGTCAGCATCCTATCAGTAACAAAGATTGGGAAATCCTTTTACTATTTTTGGCAACAAATACTAGCAAATAGATATTCACATTTCCGCTTATCCATTTTTGGAAGTGTTTATTTAATAGGTAGGTACATAAACTTATTGGTACAGAAAATACAAAGATTGTTAAACTGCACAAAGAAACTAAGTATAACTTCTAATGCACAAAATGTCGCAATCCGATATTCTCAGAGTAAGCCAAGTGGAAGTCCGTTTCCGAGCATTCTCCTTGCGAAATTATCCGAGACCCGAGAACTAGTTTGGAGCCCACTCATTTTCCATTTGCACTAACTTCCATGTTATACATTCTTATAACTCGTATAACCTGTTTCCCCGCTCTGAACTTTATGTGGAATCACAACAAGCAAGCATCCCTATAAAATGACAACGGAAGCGAAAATGAGGACCTATTGAGGAAATGCTACAGGTTTCGCAACTAACGGTTGATCTATCACTTTGTGGGAACTACGGCTTATTTTTCAATGCCTTTAAAATCTTTTATTTGGATTTTCTAAATCATATGTTACATGATATACTGTTAATTTATAATCTTATTAGTATGGATAGGCTACTGCAGAAAGATTTTTATATACAAATTCCATCTTGGACTACTTACTTCATTATTTACCATCAACAATCCAGTGATATTTGGTCAAAGATAAGATAATTTCAGGTTATCTATAGGATATAAGTTATAAAAATTTGCTTACCCAGCTGCCGGCAGACGTCAGCTTTCAGCATGGACGACAGCTGAGGTTCCTTCAGGAGTCTTTCGTAAGCGTCCCTCGCCGCTTTCCTCAGGCCTCTGGCTTCGAGCAGATGCGCGGCGTGGAAGCTGAGCTCCAAGCGGGTGAAGGTGGCATCTTGGTGTGGAGCCAGTCTCGCTCGCCTGAAGTGCACGGCCGCGGCGCCCCAGTGTCTCCGCGCCTTGAACATCAGCGCCAGGCGAAGGTGCGCGTCGGCCGCCCGGGAGAACCCAGGGGACACGTACAGAGCCATCTGCAATGCCTTCGTCGCCCTAGTGTGGAATCACCACCACCCAATGTCAAACTATAAATATGGTTACGTGAATCTATTGCTTTGTATTCGGATATGCAGAACTGTGCCGCTAATTATGTTATAAGTTTATAACTTAACACAAATTAACATTATTCTTGACTATGAAGAACATAAATAAATTCCCCGAAAGGTACACAAATGAAAGAGTCATTGTCATACGATTGCATAATTTATGATGAACTTTGAAATAAATGTTAGCAGCATTTAGAAAAACAAGACAATAAATCTGTCTCCGTGAAAGCGTGAAATGTAAACAATATTAACGGCAGCAATGGCTGCAACAAATTTTACAATGGGCCATTCGTTTGTTTTCAAATGTTGTGACAAGAACAAAAGTATAACATCTAGACGTCCCTCAAGGTCGGTAGACGCATTAGAACAGATAGGAGCAATGATCGTAAAACTACCAAAAAGTGCAAAGACCCTCATAAATACGCCGCATTGACTAAATATAACCGGCTCCAAGAACTTCTCGACGACCTTTTTTTATAAAGGTTCGTTGTTTAGAAATGTCTTTGAAGCACGCATCCGACGCAACTTTTTTATAAGATATCGACCTAGCCACACGAAAATAAACCGGTCGGGGTTTTGTATGAGCTCGAAACACATTGCATACGTCTCTTTGATTCTCAGATTCAATGGATGTAATACACCCCGACTGCATGCACCCGCTGGCTGCACCTATCCGCATGAATTCATTTAACAAAGCAAGAAACGAACAATGAATATCAAATTGTTAAGACGTAAAATGATTTCGAAATTCGAATGCGTCAGTTGTCAGTGAGTCAAGGAGAGATGGAGGAATGCGGACAAAAGCTAGCTCATGTGGCACAAGTGGCACAAGTTAGAGCCGACCCGTCCATAACATCCGTAAGGTTATGGAGGAGCGCATCACCGGAGCGTAACGTCACCGATGCGCCCGCGGGGTCGATGACCGTCTGAGGTTCGTGCAATCGATCGGACGATGCAACGCAACGTCTAGACAGCGATCGCAACCCGAATCGGACGCGTATAGCGCCTCCTTTATTTAGATGACCTCCGCTGACATTTGCAAGCCGAAACAAAGGAGGGAGACAGGTGGCGTCCGGTGTTCAACCCGATGCCGAACACTAAAATTAAATGTCGATTACACACACACACACACACACAAGTTGCGGCGAACCGAGGAAAGCTTTCACCCGCTGCGCCGCTCGCGGCGACGTCGACACACATCGAACAAACAGCGTTATTCGCATTCATTGTTCTAATGAGTGAGCCATCTTGATTACCTTCTGTCACGCAACATTCAAAAATGTAACAACATGCCAGTTTCGACACCCCATTCCGAATTTAAAAGAAGCCCTACGAAACTTTTGAACTACATTGCCAGCTTTCCGGGTTCCAACAATTAATGTTTACATAATAGATTTGAGAAAATATATAAGCAAATAATTCTACTGTGGAAAAACTGAAAACAATGCGATTTAAAATACTTAACAACAATGTGGTTTATTGTCTGATATCACCTATCACCGACGCTGAAGGACGGTGTCGCACCCACCCACTGTTAAAATGATAACGAAATATTCTCCAAAGATTGCTTTATATTTTATGGCCATAATAAACAATTTTATATTATTGTCGATGTTTTAACTCATAATAATTCATAAAGTTAAGCTGCTGCAGCGCTGCGGCCGCGCGGCTTGGTAAATCCATATAATTTCGATCGATGAACTGATGCGCGGGTGTAGCGCTGCAGTCGCGCGGTTTTATCTATAACTTATATTATGGATATACAAACCAGCGCGGCCAAATTCGCTTTTCAAGCAAAATTTTCAAGCAAAGCAAATTCGCCCCAAGTTGCCTGCTTGAAGTAGCCTTTTTGAAGTACCTGCCTAATAAAATGTATTATCTTCTCGAATTTATCGAATGTATTGAAACATCATGTCATACCTACAATATCTCTCTTCTTCGGTCTGAAAGAATTACGCTTCACTTTATCTTTTGGATGATTAGCTACTTATGGACATTATAATTTATTTGTAGTGACCTAGTGTGAAATTAGAAAAGCTGGATTTTGTGCTGGATCATCCAGCATAAGCTTTTCCAATTTATGTCTGTACGTGTGTGTGTGTTAATCCACGTATTCAAGTAAAGTTCTCTTTATTTAAAATCAGACGCAAATCTTACAGAAACGTGTATTGGGAACAATATCGAAATGCCTATAGGTTTTTATATTTCATTCAAAAGAAACCTAAAATCACAAACAAAGGAGTGGTGGAACGAATGTGCAACATTATGGATGCGAACATGAACATATGGAAAAAATGGCCAGAACGGGCGGGGGACGATTATACTCCGTCTCTCTACCTGCGCGGCCACGCCAACCAGGCCCATTATCAATACACCCAGGTAACAAAATTATGTACACAACAACCCCTACTTATTTTTATCATGATAAAATTATTATTAAAGCATGTTCAATGTTCCTATTCAAAATAAATGATGCAGCATGAATGAACATCTGGCAGGTACGAAACATAAGTGAAACTTTATACAAGGTTGCTTGCTAGTCGCTATTCGCTTCGAAAAGAAGGCTCAATCGATGACGAGTTTAATCACTTTAAATAAGCGTTTGAAACTAGAAAGGCGGCAAATGTACAAGGAAGTGAGGAATGCGGCAATTCATTTTCACTGTGGGCAATCGGTGTATATGGAGGAAAGAGGTTCGGTGAGGTGGGGGAAGGGACGCCATGAGGCAGTTCGGCCTGACCTAGTTCTGAGCACTCGCGGCGGCTCAAGGACGGATCGACCGCTATTTATAGAGTTGTATCGTCGTTCGTCATAGCATCGCACTCATTTTACATAACTGAAGCAAGGCGGCCGTCGCTAGGTGCGCTGCGCCCATGTGCTGCGGCACGTGATTACCGCTCGTCCACATTACGCGCACTCGAGACTTTCCCACGGCGCCGCCGACGATGCGAAGGGGAACGAATGTTAGTTAGTCGCAATAATAACCCATTTCCCTATTAACGCCTGAGATTGACCAGGTCACGAACGAATTACAGGGGTCAATGTTTCACGAGCAATGCTGATTTTTAACTGTGTAACCGAGGATTTCTTGGCAAATTTTCCAAGTTCAATTGCAGACGCCAACTTTATGCCTATCGCTCGTGATGCAATCATGCGATGCATTCAACATAGCACTACAATTCACCTGACAACTACATTGCATCACGACCTTGGTTCCACGGCAACAGAATGCAACTGCATTTATATACAATGTACTCGTAGATACAGTCTAGAGTACATGACAAAGTTACATGAGACGAGTTTATTTTAGAATTTGCTTCGCTCATTAAATTTTTTCTGCAAAATAAAGGATTTAAAATACAAAGATCTCCTTTCTCTTTATACCTGAGAATTACAGGTTGGTCAAACAAAGGATAACACATATTCCAAAGATTGCAGATTATTTCTTTACGATATTACGAGACCATCACGGCTCTAAAAAAAGAGCATGATATTTATACAATTATTGTACGGTTAGAAAACTTAATGCAGCTGGAAAGTAAGCCAGAAGTTAAAATGACTGCTTATTCTAAATGAGCTAGGTAAATTTAATCGTGCACGCACCAATTGAGTATTGCACAAATTGATAATGAACGGGCGAGGGCTCGTTTATCGCTGCCGTCATACCAGTTGACCTACTTCCATTCGATTCGATAACTACCACTAATACACTTAATATGTTGTACCTATCTACTTTTCGTATATACGCATCGTCTATTTCAGTTGTTGCCAATAGAAGCCCCGACATTTCCTCGATTTCGAATTTGTGCTTCTTGTTTCGGCGTAATATTAAAATAACTAACGTAATTATTTTACTTGTGGGCTGAAACTTTGGTTATTGAAATAATAGTATTATAATTGTCATCCTTTATTTTGCTAAAGTATTCAATTTTGTTTTGGGCATTATTATATTAAGTATAAGGTCTCGTAGTCTCAAACTTCATTTCGTGCTTTTATTAAACTTTTATGTCAATCTCGTATGTATTAATTCTTACGCTCATTCGTTAGCCACGTGACAGTGAATATTTTACTGTCAGTGTACCAAAGTTTTACAGCTGAAACATAAATTACTTTTCCATGGAATTCACATCTCTAACCAGCAGACTATTTATTTCTAGCGTCAGGGTTGCAGACAACGGTTACTCCGCAAGTATTTCCATGACCTGTATCCAATGCAATGTTTAGAACTGAGAATAACTTTATACAATGTTCATATTAAAATTGTTCTAGGGTTTACAATTTTACATCTGTTATGCATCCCAATTTAAGATTAGAAATACCGACCATCCTTTTATTTTGCAATTTTTAGGGAAACGTTAAATTATTTGTTATCTACCTAATAGGTAAACATTATTCAAGAAATTCAGATCTCATCTTTAGTAAGGAGCTAATACGATATCGAATGGTGCCATGTTATTAAATTCAATGACAAACTAGTAACAATGTAAGGAAATATTAGACATAAGCCGGTTATTCCACTTAAAGTCACTGAGCAGTGCAACGGGGCACGTAGAGGCTATAGTTACGGTACTTGAGATCTATAAGTAGGCAACGATGATAGTCAAGTATGAACATTAAAACTGCAATATAATATAAAGTGCAACTTTATTATAGTCAAGGCTAAATTGCTTCTAAAGAATTCGTTAAAGATAAAAGAATGGATCACTAATTTCTTGTCAACCAATATTGAAAATTTAGTTCATGAGCGATGTATCCTATAATAAATTCATCACAATGGTATGTAAAGTAATAATGCATCTATGAAGATGAACTGTAAGATACAGATTTAGATTCAATATCAATAGCCTAAAGGTATGTTGTCCTACAATATACCTAAGTAATAATTAAGAATAGTTAGGTTTTTTTTATAGAAATGCAAGTTGTCCAAGATAATATTACATATTATGTATTTCCAAGATGCTTACATAGTCAGTTTTGCAAAACGACAAAGCGTTACAAAAATGTAGATGTGTACCTAATAGAGCACACATAAATAACGCATATAATGTAGACATAGATGCACCGAGGCCGAGTAATGAGGAAGTGAATCGTTCTGCGCGCATCGCAGCTGCATTTTGCACTCCTAGAAATGCACACAACGTGAAACTACAAAAACAGCTTCCATCTGTGAGATTTTACGCACACATACATATCGCAATCCTGAACATGTTTCCGAGCTGCGAAGGATTATTTATGAGGTTTGTTTAACAGTAAGCAGATAATAACAAACGTCAGCCATTACACGTTCATGAAGAAAATGAAATAATACGTGCTCTCGGACCATTTTACGTGATAATTAAACAAGCACGTGAGATCAAAACACGCCGAGATAAAAGAAATGAAATCGTTATGCCATTAAGGCACAGCACCATACTTATGACTTTTAAGCTTTCACATGCTCACCGTAGCACGCAGAGGATTATGCAAAACGCAGTTCCCCCAACATACAAAAAGCTGAACATTCTGTGCTATTATTACATTACAAACAACGGAGTGCCCTTGAGAAGTACCCTAACAATTCATGGCACACAAGTGTCGTAACAAGTCCAATACTTATTTACATTCAGCCGAATTAAAAACTCTGCCCCATCCCTAACATCGAAGTTTAGAAGGGTTGAACCCTTTGTGAGAAATTTTGAAGCCATCAACGTCATAGATTTTTGTCAGACAATAGCAAGGGCACTAACACGTACGGGGCCGGAAAGCGCGTACTTTGATGAGAAATTGGTATTCGTAGTCGGGAATCGGACAGGGTCCGGTCGTGGGACGCGGTGAGAGGTTATCGTTCAGCGGTGACGTAACTCAGTGTCGCAAGCTCGACACTCGGCGAGTCGACGCGGGCCCTTCTATTGCTCCCTTTTTGCGGTCACCAGCCGCTTTCTAATGCCCATTGTATATGACGGCTCCAATATTGGTGTGCACCGACATCCGTGAGAGCGCCTTCCTTGCACTATCATTAGATATGCGTAGAATCTTGATCATGTGGATTCCGTTACATTCCATCAACATTCGTGACTCACTAGCCTTTGTACTAATGAGATGCTGTACGCTGCAATACAGAGAATACCTGAGCTGACGCATAATTTACTCACAGTAGGTACGTATTTATCTATCATTAATGAAACCCCATGGGTTTATTGTTAATTTACTCTATCTACGAGGAAAATATACGTGTACACGCTAAATTACATATGTACAACGTATTGCGTACGACTATTTAACATTATAGGTACATACTTCGTATGTAATTGATAACCCTGTTACTATACTGACGCAAATGGCCTGTTATCTCATGCTTTAATGAATGAGAATTGGGGATAAGTTGATTAGCACTTGCGTATATAGAAATTGCTAGTGAGATCGTCACGTCTGAATTATATCATAAATATTTAGCTTTTTCATGAATTTGTCAAAAATAGTCGTTTAAAATTCTACTGATAAAAACACTCAAATGACGCAGCATCGATTATAAGTGAACTACCAAAAAGGTCAAAGATTTGCCGGATTAGTCATTACAAAACGTTGATGCAAATTACGCCACAACCGCGTTCTTGTTTGCTGAATTTTCAATAATTACTCTTCTTCAAATTAAATTCATAGATTGACAAAGAACATAAACTCAGCCATTAACAAGTGTAAATTAAAAATTTATAACACCCCCGACGATCCAAATTATTTGAGTTTTCCAAAACATCATTTTCAAATAAATAATTATGTATTTAGGCAACGTCCATCTTGACAGCTTGACATTTGTCTATTGACATAATATTATGAACCTAACGGTTATCTAACCTTCTTTTCTACAAAAAAACTAGAAAAGAGCTGATAACTCTTAAACGGCTGAACCAATTTTTTTAGATTATAGCTAAGAACACTCTCGATCAAGCCACCTTTCAAACAAAAAAAAGTAAATTAAAATCGGTTCATTCGTTTAGGCGCTACGATGCCACAGACAGATACACAGATACACAGATACACACGTCAAACTTATAACACCCCTCTTTTTGGGTCGGGGGTTAAAAAAATGATGTGAGACAGGTCACATGTAAATAAAACTTAGACCTGATTTAAAAAAAATTAATCCGGAATATTGTTTTTAGAATAAAAAGAATAGAGGCTACTCTACCAAAACCTGAACTTCAGCCAATAGTGTAAGAGTATCAACGGCTATGATGTTGGATATGATTGCCAACCTATTTTGAAGCAGTGTGATTTTCGCCATTTTGGTGCTGAAAGCAGCAATGAGCACTGAACGTATTCGGAACTTAATATTAGTGATGCCTCACCTGTCAAAATAGTGTCAACACGAAGACCATTTAACAGAAAGTGTAAATTTTAATTCTCAGTAGATACGCTCGGTGGGGCGCTTCAAATGGGCTCAAAAATAATTGTCATTTTATGGCATAGCTATTACAGTGTACTTGTATGCGCCCATTTCAGTGCTTTGACAGGAAAAGAAAAGCTTTTTATTATGCAAATAAACATTTAAAAAGTTCTTTCGAATCGTCCAGTAAATCTGCCGCTGATTCGAAATGCCCTTCCAAGAACCAGCAAAAACCCGGCAGATGTTGGAAAAACTGAGCTTTCACCAATAGTGGAGTATGAGATGGTATGAGAATCTTAGGGAGAGATCTATAGAACGAGACAGATTTATGTGAGAGGTATACATCTGTCTCGTTTTAACTCTGTCTTAAGTCTAAGTAAAGTCAAGGTGCGCTCTGTAAATCTCACCCTAACTATTCGGACGCTGCGCGGCCTAGCAAGGCAACGCGGCGCTTTCCTCGTGAGTTGTGACGTCGCCACCGCTGCCAGGCCCCGATGACGCGGCATGTGACGTGCGGTTTTTTTCGCGGAAATTCCATCGCGGGCGTCGCTCGCGGATAGCTCTGACTTCCTTCTCTTGGCGCTCATAAATATCGAGGTGACGTGATCTTACAAGTATTGTTAAGTAACATTTTTGTCTAGACTATTTTAAGTGAAGTTAGTTTTTGCGAATGTTTTTTGCGCAGGCAATTATTTCGTACCGCTACTCGTACATGCCTCTTCTTTGGCCCAGTCTGATTGCGATGATACAGGCTCGTGATACCTATGTCAAACATATTTCAAAGATGCATCAATTGGACATTTCTCTCTCTTCTCTCTCTTTCCCCCTCTCTCTCTCTCTGCGTCGTATTTCTTATTGTTGAAGGTAGTGACTAGGGAGCCTTTTATATTAATCAAATAATGGTAGAAGTTTTCATGCGATAATAATGCGTCGACTAAGACAACGAGTTTTGGTTTTCACAATATTATTATATCTGGCAATAACCGGAATAGACGACTTAACGTAGATTAGAGATATCTTAACTACGAACCAACTCCTACGACCTAGGTACCTAACTATTTGTCTTACTTGTTAAATAGGTAGGTAGGTAGTGATGGGAAATTTAGTGCATGCAATTTTGTTTTGGAATTTCTCTGGAACACGTGTGACATAATAATACCTACGCATATAATGCTAAGTAGTATTTTATTTAAAAAGTCAAATTAAGGTTAAATAGCTGAAAACGCGGAGGCAGCTAAACATTACTCAGAGATTCCAATTAGTGGCTTATCATAATATTCATGTACATTGACTAATTAAAATAATTAAAGTAGGTATGGTACCCAATAAAGCTATCATAATATATTATCTGCTATTATTCGTCATGCCGTAAATATTTACGGAAGAAACATTTGCGAACCTTCCTATTGTTTTTCTTTTTAATGAAAAGAACTCCAATTTGTGATTTGGAACTAAATTAAAATCAAAATACAAAAGAAACAAAAATAATGATGTTTAGTATGCTTGTTAATAGTGTCGCAGGTAGGGACATAATACTTATAAATGCCTGTTC
The DNA here is from genome assembly GCF_905333055.1 of Maniola jurtina. NCBI lineage: Eukaryota > Metazoa > Arthropoda > Insecta > Lepidoptera > Nymphalidae > Maniola > Maniola jurtina. The sequence continues at coordinate 12,220,491 of NC_060030.1, forward strand.
TATTTTATCAACAGACAGCGTGCCCGTTTTTCAGCGCCTTTGTTGCTAAAAACTAGGTCATGCTGCTTGACACAGTTCTTGCTATAAGAACGTACTAGTACTACGTAGGTGACTGCCCTACACATGTAGGCGGTTTGACGCAACACGAACAAAGACGAAGGGCACTTGATTGCCACACGAGCCTTTCGCAACCTAATACCTAACTAAAGCCTTATGAGTGATTAAGTTAAGAATGTCGTACTATCTGAACACATCTCGTTTAATACACGCAGCGATTACCATACCATAGCTAATTCCTAACAAAGTAAGTTTCCAAAAAACGTTCGAGTCGAGTTAAATGTGGCCGCACTAAGCAGTTTAATATTTGATGCAGGAAACGAGTGTTCGAATGCTGAGGAGGTCATTGACAGAGGAGACGCTTGCACCGAGTGCAGCGAGGCGAGTTCCGGTGCACTACGCAGGTATAAATAGCGATCCGTTAGTGTCGACGACCGCGGCCCGTCGCCATTAGAGACCAGTGTTAATCTTCTGACCTATTTCCGGACAAAAAACACAACTATTACCTACCTATTGGATATTACATCATAGGACCAGCGCCGTAACGAAAAGCCACCCCCGCGTTGGGGTGTGAGGGTGGCGGGTGGAGACGCATTGCCCTAAACGCAGGATAAAGGGCGAAAGATGGTCTGGGTAGGGAGGACGCATGGCTAATAACGCGTACTCCCTTAGCCCGACGGACGATTCGATTGAGGTGGAGCGGTGCGCGCGCTGCCCTCCGACACGGGCCCGTATGTAAAGGGCCCGGGCGTATACGTGACGCGGCGCACGCTGGGAAGAGGGACGAGGGGAAAGGCGCTCTCCGCCCGCACATCTCGCTTTGCTTAGATGCACTCTTTAGCAGGGTCCCCGACCCGACCCAAAACGCGATCTTCACAAGGCATTTGCCAGCTAGCTATGCTAATTTACATAAAAGAGTTACCACGGGCCGAATTTAACGTTACAATAACACGTGAATTCCGGTTAGGCCCCGCTATTCTGTTACTACGCGCAAGTCGACGAGCCATTCCCACAAGCTCACATACCTATTAAATAACGTTGCTATTGTGACGTAACTCATATAATTTTCTATGATGGTGTACGTAGGTAGGCGCAGAATTTACAATGAATTGGCTAATATTCTAAAAGGTTTGATTTACTTTGTTTATAATTAAGTTAGATATACCACGTTATACATACCAAAACTACTTATACCTACTACGATATGAGAAATTCTGTGCGAAGAAAACATGTTTGAAAAATATTGGAAAAGAATGAGTAATATTGGAATATCTTTACACCCAAATAGGTAAATATTAACCGATCAAAACATCAAGAAAGATCAAGAAAATACTTACCAGTACCTAGAAGAGAAGGACATTAGGCGTTAGGAAATGAATACTGAATAAAATTGGAAACTTATCGCTGGGTCAGTGCCACTGCACTTTTCTGCAAGTGTGAAAAAGGATTGCTTAGCTTTAGAAAGTTTACCAAGAAAAAAATAGTAAGTACAAAAGGGGATAGGAATATTAAACATGTACCAAACATGTACCTACAAGGCGAAGGTGTTAAAGTGCCCGTTAAAAAGTATAAAAAACGAATTGAAAAATTGTCGCAAGGTCAATGCCATTGCTGTCTTCTGCAAATTAATTACATAAAATTAAACAAAAAGGATTGTTTAATTTAGAAAGTCACATCCAAATATGTATTAAAATAATTATGTACTTAATTATTAATATGGACGAATCATTAAAAGATAAAACTAGTACATAGGTGCAAAAGAAGGATATGTTTAAAACCAGTTGTGCAAGGCGAAGGTGTCAAAGTGGCCGTTGAAAAGGGAAAAAAAAAGAATTGAAAAATTGTCGCAAGGTCAGTGCCATTGCATCTGCAAGTTAATTGCAAGCCCACATAAAGCGAGCACGGCACGCGTCGAGGGCCGCGCCAATAACCGGTCGTCGTAAAGCAGGCCATTTGCGAAAACACAGGAACATGAAACATCTTTACAGAACTTTGACACGAACAAGTGTGCGCCCGGTGGCCGGCGGTAATAAATTCAACAGAACAAAATAAATTGTAACGTAAATGAAGACAAATCGTTGTTGTTACGCATATAACGACGCATTTATAAATACACAACAATTAATTACGTTTTTTAAAGAGTTTTTTAACTACTGGTGTTTTTTTAAGTAATTCTCTGCATCGTGTAGCTACTTCTTTAAATACAACGTTATGACAGCACAAAAGTTTGCTTTGTTCTAATTTCATCATTTCTACAATAGCTTTGAGAGTTCCGTGATTCCTTACAACATTTGGACGAACTCAAAAATACTATGGACCACTCCGTAATTCAAAGGGTACCTACATGGATCCGATACCAGTGGCGATGGCAAGAAGAAGTAATTTGTCACACTGAGTTTGTTGCGGGCTTCTTCTGTGATCAGGGTGGCTTAAGAATTGCAACCCTTGATGCAAACGGCTCACATGTAAAAAATGTACATAATATATCAATTAAAATTTAGATAGTTCTGATTCTGAATCAGAGAAAAAAAAAGAAAGAAGAAAAACAATTCGAGTCACAAATACTGTTTATCTGTGCTATTACACTGTATATGCCCTGCGTCATATTGTGAGCTAATACGCTTACAATGCAAGGTGCTGATTTTCAGCCGAGACCCGAAAAAGAGAGAATAAAGAGAAAGAGAAGCAAAGGAACAAAGAGAAGACAAGGAAATTGCCACTTGATTTAGACCTATGCATGTAAATATGCCAATAGATATTAAGAAATAGATACCTAATCAAATCATGATATAAAAACTATTATGCAAGGGCACAAAGTAGTGTAAGCTACTAGTACACCAATATCAACGCACGAGCACGAAATCTTGTTACTATGAGCGATAAACTATGTAACGATAATACGAAATAGCTACTAGATTATGGTTGAGTTTTAGTGTTATGTGCTCCACGTTATGAATTTTCAAACGTATCAGTACAAGAACAACTCATAACTGCGTAGGTAGGTATAACAGCAACTCAAGTTTAGTTAGATACGAATGAAGAAAGTCCATATTCGGGCCCTTCACTTGTAGCAGCTTTGGTATTGACATCATTTTTTATAAATAACTTATTTAAGGTTGCATCTGAACTTTCTAAATAGAAACTAGCTAATACAAATGACAAAGTAAATAAATACACGATATGAATGCAGGCAGCTGCAGACATTAAAGGTCGCATTCGTTAGTGATTTCTAATAGGTTGCGGTTAGTTATTCCAGCCTAGTTTATTCAATGAGGTAATATGTGGTCACACAAAAGAAGCTGGTAAGACGCAGCTGATGCGGCGACAGGTGCAGCGGCAGCCGGCCCACACCTGCCCCGCACGTGCTACCGCAAGCTGCTCTAAGACCTACCCATATTACAGCACATTTACTAGAGATCAATACCCTCAACGGTCTATTACTAGCAGCTGACTAGCAGATCCTTAACCAGTTACGAGTTACGAGTTAGTTGCGTTACGAGTTAAGCAATACGAAAAAATCATCCCCGTATACCAAGAAATAGACACATATTACGAATACTTGAGAAGAAATACGCTAACGACACACCTTGAATCGCAATCGCCAAATATACTTATCAATAATTCCTTGAAAAATAAAAACGTTTACGTTTTCTAATGGACGCGATTCACTGGAACGAGCGTCTATGAATTATTAAATAATGGTTCGAGGTTTCCGAATAAATCTGTCTTTCCGAGTTTTACAACGGCCTATTTTGTAAAATGTTCAGCCATATATTTGTTGTTTTCTTACAATCATTTACAAATTCATGAATTTGTAAAATGATAAACGTGATTCGGTATTTTTGGAAACATCTTAAAAGAAAACAACTGATATCAGAAGTATCTTGTGGATTACGACATTAAATTTTGCAATTATATTGGCTAGCTAGTAACTCAAAAGGATGCCATTTATAAAATCGAAGGATTGAAGATTTCTTCTACTCGTACTTCCTGTGAGTTGGATCTACAGCGATGAATTAGTCATTTCCCTTGGTATCAATAATGTATGACTTAGCTTGTAAAATTCACACAGACTTCAGATTTGCAAACAGGATTGGCAAGGAATTGTAGATGTTACGAACAAGTTATTCTACTCTTGTGTGCGATGGGAACCTCGGGATACCGTTATGGGGAAGCAGCAAAACCGGTTGGATCTAATAAATAAAATCGCATAACATTTTATTTAGGAGCCGATTAGTTACAATCGAATCGAATAGGCATTTAGTACGATAGGGAGTTAAGAGCTGATATCTACGGACGTTATGTAATGAGTAAAAATTTTACACGCGTAAAACATTCAGAGGTCAAGATTACCATTCAACATTTACGGAAAAGTTATTTCGTATTTTGGCATAATCAAGAACTTGTTTCGACGTTAGCTCATTGTTTTACTCAACAGTTCCAATTACTGTACCAAAAAAATCTAATAGTTAGCGGATTGCTAACAGGGGCAAAAAATACCCAAGAATTACTTGACAATTCAAGTTTCGTCAAGCTAGATGTACGGTTTTCCCATAGCGCCGAGGCTACCAATTATACATTTCATTGTGATCCGGCTACCTCATTAAATTTCCAAGCATACCGTCACACTAGCACTACCGGCATCTATCGGTCCGGCGACCAATGACGCGCGGATAAAATTGCGCGAAACTACCGCCGATACAATGACTCACTTTCCTGAATGCATACGTAACAATTATTATGACACCGTTCAGCTTTTAGTCATATGTGACTACCGTGTTCTATCTTCTATATCCGCTACAAGTTTTACACGAAAAATTTAATTCCAGAATTTTAAAGAAATGCGGGTATGTGTAACGGAAGAACTGAAAGAAAAGAATAATGGCATCAACTGAAAACAAGGAAATTGTGCACTGGTTAGTAGTTTGGTTAGTTAACCAGATAAAGTTTGAAGATTGCTTTGTTCGTTAGTAACATTTGCAGTTAGTTGTTTATTATGCATACCCACCGGCGTCGGACGTTGCTTCAACAATAAAGTAGGTAGGTACGAAGCGGATGCATTAGCGCTGCATAATGTTTGGAAACATAATGTAGTCCAGGCTGGCAGAGGGAGAGGCGGTCGGCATTGCGTGCAGCAGAGTTGCGGGTAGGTACACTCCAGCGACCTACATTTTATGCGACGTCGAGCCCATTATTTACTAGTCGCGGCCGCACACGCATCGCTCGCCCTCGCAATTTCGCCACCCCCTCCGCGATCTCAGAACATTCGAACACTATCATTTTCGATACTGGCTCCCGAAATTGGGGGAAGGGCCGCATCGACTACCTGCGAAAACACTGCAAAAAATACATCAACCATGCACACAACGAAAATGCGACCTCTCGACGGGACCAGCTCTCGGGCCGTCGACGTAGGTGTCTACATTTTGGTAACAAAACAAAATAGAAATGAGTCGCGTGCGAACGCGATGTAGGGATACGGGCGGCAGGTTGTGAGAGAGAGGCGGCACTAGGGCCCACGTAAACAAACCACGGTCGGGAGCTTCGACCGTACTCACCATTTCGGGGATCCTCGGATCCGAGCTGTGAGGTCGGTGTGGCCGCTGCGGCCCACGTAGTGAAGAGCGGGGATGTCGTCGGAATATTCAGCACAAGCACAGGCACTCAGGATGGTTCAAAGCACGCACTCGACAAATCAAAACATCGACCACGACACGTCCCGTCCTACACTACGTTCGCGGCCCGCGCCGATGCAGTTTACGTCACCGCATCCCGCTCCCGACTGGCGAACGCGGCGCGAGCGAGCGACGACCTCGCGCTGCAGCGTGCACCGTCCCGCCTCCCCGCCTCCCCGCCGCGCCCTACCGCAGGGCCCCGCGCCCTGCGCCCCGCGCGCCCGCCCCGCGCCGTCCTACGTCCGGTGCGGTGAATCACGACAGATTGTACCAGCGAGACGAGCATACGACGGATGACATCCGACGACACCAAATAAGACAGCTTTTTACCTACCTACCGATCCAACCTCATCCGGTCCTCAAAAAACTATTTTATCATCTTATACAAAAGCAATCAATTTATTATTTAAGGAGCCATAACGAAATAGATTTCTAACAAAGACTTGAGAAGGGTAGATTTATTCACTATACCAAAAAAAAATTGGCAGCGTCGGAAGCAAACAATCAAACCTTAGGTAGGTTTGATTGACTTAGGTACTTATATTGTTTCAAAAACAAACTATGTATTCTATATAGGTAAGTATGTTAAATAATATAGCACGCTCGGAAAAGCAATGTAAAAATTATATTATACAGTTTAATACAATAAACTTAACTTTGACTGAAAAAATCACAAATAAATTTTGGAGCTTGTAACTATCAACATATTAAAAAAATGTAATCAATTAAAACTAAAATAATCTATAACATTTGGAGCGGTTTTCAGATTTTTTCCTATTGAAAAAATTTGTGTCCAATCGTATTTCTGTTTTAAGACGAATTTAATTGAAAGATCCAAAAGAACATATTCAGAACACAATATTCAATTTATTATCAAAGTTATTGTACATTATAATAATATGTACATGTAATGATAGTATGTAATAGTTTTCAAATTATCCGCTTAAAATAGTTGCAAAATTTTCCATATGGGAGCCATGCACGACGCGGACGGGATCTGCATAAATCAGAGAACTTATCTAAATTTTTTAACTTCCTTTTTGAATTTAAACTTAGACAGAACCTGATCGAAAAAATGTAACGATGCTTTGGAATTGGCAAAAAAATTACGTGCAAAAACTGCTTACTTTTTAAAGTAGAAAATTGCTTATTTCACGGATAGAAAATCGGGTGCTAACTTTACCTAAATGTTAAATATAGATTTGGATTGTCAAGAATATACCTACCAGTACCTACAGTTTGTAGATTCTATTACCGAAGCTATGTGCACTATACTCTATCTACGGAATAAAATTAGTATAGAACTCTCTCTCTGTTACGTTATCCCATACAAATGATAGCAAGTGTAAATTAAAAATTTATAACACCCCCGACAAGTGAAGGTTACAGTAATAACTAGAAAAGAGCTGATAACTTTCAAACGGCTGAACCGATTTTCTTGGATTATAGCTAAGAACACTCCCGATCAAGCCACCTTTCAAACAAAAAAAAAAAACAAAATTAACAGGGCTCTCTCCGTCACTCGTTTCATACAATCGTAGTTCCAATTTCATTTGAATATTAAGCAACCAAAGTCCATGAAATTTTGCAGACATATTCTAGAAACTAATATCTGTGTCTGTGGTGTTTTAGATTTTTCTAAAAATATGTAGTTTTAAAATTACAGGGGCTCAAAGATTTGTATGAAAATTTTTAAGACCGCGTAACTTTGAAACCGAATATTTTAACAGATATCTAGAAAACCACAGACATAGATATTAGTTTCTAGAATATGTCTGCAAAATTTCATGGACTTTGGAAATTGGAACTACGATTGTATGAAACGAGTGACGGAGAGAGCCCTCTTAAAATCGGTTCATTAGTTTAGGAGCTACGATGCCACAGACAGATACACAGATACACAGACACACAGATACACAGATACAAACGTCAAACTCATAACACCCCTCTTTTTGGGTCAGGTATTTTCATTTGTTGGTGACTCAAAATAGTTAACGTCCACTGAGTTTTTGTCTCTGTCATTTGTATAGGATTACGTAAGAGAGAGAGCCCTGTACTTACTTCTTTCCGTGAATAGAGTATAGCAATTTTTATAATTGTGTTAGTGTTTAACTTGAAGGAAATTACGAAATCATTTTTAATACATAATTCATATGTCAGAAGGATGGAGGTTCCGCAATTTTTGGTATGTATTAAAATTTATTTCACTAGTCATGTTAGAACACGCTCTTAGAATTTAAAGGTTTTAAGCAAACAGCGAAAATATAGGAAGATTTCAAGATTTTCAAAGTCCAATACCTATGAGCTTTTCCAAGTAGGTACCTACTTAGGTAAATTAATTTCATTTTATTAAGAGGCAAAGAGTCATAAGAAATGCCGAATATAAGCCAGAATGGATCGACGTGCCTACCTTATATATATTTTTTTAAATCATGGAACTAGAAATCAGCTTAGCTAAGTGAAGAAGATAAATGTATTCGAGAATCGAAAAAAACATATGTACAAACTAGATGATAAATGTTCAAAAAATCCCGAGGGAACCATGAATTTTACGGAATAATAAATAGCCTATGTGTCAATCCAAAAATCCAAGGAATAATCAATCTACATTCTAAATTTCAGCCAAATACGTTAAGTAGTTTTTGCCTGATAGAGTAACAAACACACACAAACTTTCGCCTTTATAATAATAGCCTTTATAATTGTGGTGTTGCCTTTTATTATGTAGACACGGATTGCGGTGACCCATATACTAATAGGTATATCGCAGGTAGGTGATATAGATAATCATACCGTGCACGCTGCGGGTAAATATTCAACAAGTCTCAGTTCTATATTAATTGAAGCACTTTTTGTTCGCTCTCATCCTAAGCTTTAGCAAAGTTTACGTTAGGCTAAAAGCGATGCTTTTAACCTAACGATGGGGATGGGACATAGGCTACTTTTTATCCCGGAAAATCAAAGAGTTCCTACGGGATTAAAAAACCGAAATACACGCGGGTGAAGCCGAGGACATCCTCTAGTAATATTATAAATGTGAAAGTGAGGATGTTTGGATGTTTGTTACTCAATCACGCAAAAACTACTGGACGGATTTGGCTGAAATTTGGAATGGAGATAGATTTTACCCCGGATTAACACATAGGCTACTTTTTATCCCGGAAAATCAGATTTTGGAAAACGTAAATCCACGCAGACGAAGTCGCGGGCATCAACTAGTAGTAAATAAACTAAAGTTTGAATGAACCTCCGAGTACACCCCACCTCCTTTACTATTCTTTAAAGTGCAAGTGTTGCTCCACTTCCTTTTTAAAACCTGCACAATTATTTCGCAAACATTGCCCTAATTGAGTCTTCGACCATCAAGAAATTATGTTACGATTTCCCCAGAGATTTATGTAATGTAGTAAAACCCCATAATGGTGCCTATAGGTTTTACACTCTAAGCTAAATTATTGATGACAGATCTACTCGTAGAATCCAGATATAGTGAAATTCTTTTCCAAGGAATTTCAAAATGGATGGCACGTTACTCTATCCGCGGAAAGAAATTAGAATAGCGCCCTCTCTGTTACATCTCATGTAAATGATAGAGACAAAAATCTCAGTGGGCGTTAACCATTTTGAGTCTTTTAACCGGGGATAGAGTATAATTTTGGATCTGCCAATTTGATTTAGAGATTTTGTAGGTACAACATTTATTTTGATAGCCTGGATGACATCACTCAACCAATATGGAATTAAAAGTTGAATCAAATCGCCTAGCAAAAATGCATTGAATGGAGAATGTAATCCTTTCTTTTACTCGATCCGGAAACTGCCTAATATAAGCAAGAGGAAATGTGAAAGTGAAAGATTATAGTTTCTAAAAATAAAACTAGAATGTTTTAATTCCCCCACTGTTGAGGATGTAAAACGAAGGATGTGTTATTTCTGAATTACTATTTTGAGTCGAAATTAAAATCATAGCCAATGAAAAAAGCTTGAAAGGACAAAACAAATATAATGTTATGTATAGCAGCTGTAATTACCTGACCCCTATACTGGGTAAAGTGTCGGGAAGCGGTAATGAAAAAAAGAAAATCTTTATATTCTTGTTACTCATGCCTTTTTATGAACTTTTGAACATTTTATCATTTAGATGAATTATATTTGGCGGAGAAGGCCAACCCGTAACGCACTCATATAATCTGATTATAGTCGACACAAATGACTGATTGCAGATAGCCTAGGAATATCAAAAAAAAAAAAAAAAAATTGGCGGAACTATCTGGATTGGTTCAGATTATGATATGGCTCATAAACATATTTTGTTGAGTCAAAAACAATAATGTTTGTCTGTTTGACCTGTACTCATTTAGTCATTAATAGTCCATTAAAAAACAACGTGCCTGAACATTTTCAAAACCAAATAGAAGAAATGAATAGAAGTATTCACAGTGGTAGATGCATTTGACAACTGAAAAGTACTTGTAAAAGTTTAATTGAATAAAAATATTTTGATTAATCCTTTCAGTGAATAGGAACCATAAATCTTGTTTCGAGGGAAGAAATGTAGACCTTGAGAGACAAACACAATTATTGACAATTAGTCTTCTTAATAAGTATAACTGCAAGATAATGTTAATTTGTAAAAGTAGGCAAGCAAACCTCCCTAGGTACTTGAGGTTGATTCTAAAATATTATATTTCAGCCCTAATTTCGACCACTAGGGCCATCTAGTGGCAACTTTCTAAACTAAGCACAACAATGGTATGCACTGTCACATCGTTACCTTTGCCGAATACCTTCGCTAGAGGGAGGAAGACATGCTATTGTCATGAGCAACACTTTGCGTAAAGAATTATCTAAGCTGTACAACTGGCATGACTTTCATATTGTAATTGAAACACAAATGTACCCCAAAATGAACTTACGTTTCTCAGCAGATAAGATGGTACATAAAATTTTATAAAGAGATTTCAGCTTTGTAGAGCAACCTTTCTCTCTTATAACTCATATCTGTGACTTTTGTCTGTTTTAATGACAGATAACTCTACGAATATTTCCTTCCGGTTACTGAATCTTGGGTGATTTGTAATTCATTTGTCTATAGTGTGAACAATGAACATACCATTACTTTTTTAACTTGTAGGAAAGTGGAGACATGATTGGATGTTGCCCATTTCTGGAGTCTTATGTTTATATATTTTTTAAATCTCTTATAGTTTTAATAAATAAATCACATACCAATCAAATGCATTGTAGTGATAGTAGCAGAGACCCAGTCCATACAAGAAAAGTGGATCTTTCCAGTTGTCTTGTTCCAGGGCGTAGAATTTTTGGTAAGCTGACATTGCTGCAATAATAACATTTCTAAATATTATGTAATTTACTTCTATTACTTACGTTTAAGTTTACATGAAAAAATATTTTTCAATATAGTATTATGTACATAAAATTACAATAACATTTAGAAAATTGAAAAGTTTGCCAGTTTTGGCATATGATATTGGCTTCAAACTAAACACAATTTATATATTGTATAATTACTCATACTTATACACTTGGGTACCTTTCGCATAGTCTTCAAGTAATAAATGAAAGTGCCCCAGTTTACAATAAGTCTTAGGGTCGATGCATATGTCTCTTCTGGCACCCGGAGAACACGCCCTCTCCTCCTCCTGTTGAAATAAAATAAATTTTATAACTTTAGTTCTATCTATTATATTTTATGAAATAATTGTTAACAGATTTTAAGAAAGAAATAAAAAGATATTTTATTCAAATAAACTTTTACAAGTGCTTTTGAATCATCAAGTGAATCAACCACTGATTCTGAATGCCCGTCCTACCATGATTAAACAGCAAAAAACTTGGCAGTTGCTCTTTTCAAATATTCAATTCACAATGGCACTCCTGCCAGGTATAAGTAGTTTCTGTAGCTAGACAAATCATATCAACATAAATTATTATTATTAATATTCCCCTTTTATTCCAACTGAAGGAATATCAAACTAAACATATGGACATGTATAATTTGTAAGCACATGCAAGAAACTGTTTGAAGCATTTTACAAAGCAGCGGGTCAAATCAGCATGAGACACATGATGCTGTCACACTATGTGTGTTTCAGGTTTCGGTGCAGGTAAAGCTTGTAGGTGCAACAACTTATGGAATTTGAGCCTTCTAGCTTTCATCTTCCACTAACTGTCAAGTTATTTAAATATTGATGGAGACAAATTTTATTATTAAAAACAATACACATACCTTGACTTGCACCAACATGCCTTCCAAGTACTTGACAGCTTTGAGAACCAGAGCACGTGTTCTGCTATGTTCACTGCCACGAAGTTTCAGGAAACCGAATTGACGACTGCAAGAAATTAATATAGAATGATTTCTACTATTTTTCAATTTACAATATTACTACATCATTTAAAAGAGTGGCTAAGGACTAATTTATCAGAATTCTTCAAGTGGAAAAACACACACCCAGTACTTTGCTACCAAGCTTTGCCTACATAATGCAATGCTGAAATTTCAATATTTAATGTTGCAATAAGATTCTGTCTAGATTCAATAGAATGAATAGAATGCTGGGGTGATTTTGATGTAGTGAAAATTCTATAGCTGGAAACATAGCTAGTCTATAATTTAAGAGTCCTACAATTAATCTTAAATGCAATCAATATCGCTGATTTCAAGCCAGAGGTATAGCCCCATTGTGTCCTAATCAACTCAACGGGGAATTTTTGCAGTGCCAGAATTATTGCAAGTCTAGTCACCATCTCTGCTGAATACTTACTGAATGCAGCCAGAACATTATAGGACGACCTCCAGCGCGCTGGACCAGACCTAGTCAGGACCTATCGCGCTCCGAAAAAGCCCTAAGCCCAGCGATGAACACATGCAGGCTCATGGATTGTATTAGATAGGATCTTAATAAGAATGTACTTTTATGTATTATACTACCATGTATCATAAAGTGGCTGAATTAAAGTTTGTTTAGTCCAAATACCTGTCAAGTTCTGATAAAACTTGTAATTCCTGTGAGGTTAGATGCAACTCTTCTTTTTCATCCATTTTCACGAGAAATCTTTAGATTTCTCTGGTTATATGACTTTCCAGGATAACAATTGTTTATCAAAATTAACACTAAAACGCTTTTAAAGCATTTCACATTGTAATTTAACTTTAAATTCATTAATTCATAAAAAGTTAACCACAAATCACAATAATCATAATTCATAGATTTACAAAACTACAACCATTGTCTATGACTCTGTGGTGTTCAACGAATGTGGAAAAAGAATTTAGATTCCAGAGCCATACAGATAGTTGAAAATAAAAAGAATTATGAATTAAAATGACTAGCATGCGCAAACACAATTTTATGAAAAAATAAATTTCCTTAAGCTTTAAGAAAAAGAGCTTTCCTTTTTCTTTGTGGAATAACTAGCTGTTTTTTGTAGATGTTTCAAAATTGCTAGTCCGTCCTTTAAAATATTGTCAGTGAACCCAGAGCCGTAAAGCCACTAAAAAACAAAAAATATCTATTGACATTTGACATTGACAGTGCATTTGACATTTTCATTAGCGCAATTTTCGTTTTCCGTCTTCATTTTCATTCATTTCCTTTTCGCCTGAAAAGTGAAAACTGTATTCAGTGGTCTATTATTAAAAATCATACTGGGCTTCAAGTTAATTTAAGTTTCAACTTTTAATTTACATGTTGGCATATTATCAATTGAGTCATATAATATCAAAAATGGCATTCTCCATTTTACTAACATTTGAAAAAAACATGAAAAACTTTTTTTGAATTATTATTTAGGCAAAATACTGAACATTTAGTAGAATATACTTCATAGCTACATTTATGACTGGTTTGAAGCAGTTTAAATAGAGGTACAGTGGAAATATTTATAGATAACGCTAAAAATCAAAAGGAGAAAGCTCATTATGTTACGCACTTTTGGAAACTGCCTGGTTTGAAAATAACTATGTTGGAGACTGCCCGTTTTAATACAGTTAACGCCATCTTGAAACCAAGCAATGAATGAGCAAGTTTAATCTTGATACTTTAGAAAGAAACTAGAATAATATCTAGGAATATTAAGGAAATGCATGAAATAGTACGTATAGTGTCTACTTATATAAAAATTATAAATGCCAAAGATTGTCTGTTATTTCAAGCAGCAAACGAGCAGTGGATTGGCATGATTTGTAACTAGTTATGAGCTGAAAAGTGACATCGGCTACTTTTTAACCCAGAAAATTGCATGGTTGCTACGGTAAAGACCGAAAGTGTAATCTGTTATTAGTTATTTATTACCTTTTCATGCGAAAATAGCTAAATGATTTTGATGAACTATAAACGTATTTTGTGAAATAACAAGTAGTCTAAGACCTAATCTGGGAATACTTGCATAAATAACTTACTTAACTTGGAATCACAGGATACTTTTTATCCCGACAAAGTTACCAATTTTATGGATTCGAAATACAGTTTGTTAGTTTGTCCTTTTTTCAAGCAGCAACTTTATAACTGTGGGGAAGTAGGCATTTAAAAACACCCGGATGAAGCCGCAGAGCTAGGTAATTTTATATTAAAACAACAAGATTAATTTCGTACCTTTAATAACTAAAATTATCAAACTCGTAAAATTGGCTCCTCGTTCTGAAAATAAATCAAATTTACGTACACTTTAAAAAAAAACAAATGCCAACCAGTATAACTATGTTACTTTGATATTCCAACTTAAAATTATTAATTACAAGTATCAAAAGTGTGTGAACGCTGCATACAAACCTTGCCCGTTTCTTCATGTTTACAGTCCAATTATCTGGATCCCTCTGCCGTTTTCTTGACTGTCTAGGTAGACAAGGTGTTACCCTATGCTCCATAGTTTAAAATAAACACAAGTTTTACTTTATTTACTTAGATTAACTCAATAAAATCTTTAAAAAACCACGAGCAGCTTTGCTGTGAGTTGACGCCAATTCCATACTAAATACTGCGCTCTGATTGGTTGAAGTGGAGACTGCCAAGTTTAAAATGACCACTCTAGGAGAATGCCGGTGTTGAAAGTAACTATAAATTTCCACGTGGGTTTTGATAGGGAGAATGCCGTTTCTGTAACACTCCTAATAGTCAAGATAGAGGATAAGATAATAGACAATATTTTGGCATAGATAACTTTTTTTTTTCGAAATGTGGAGATTGCCGTTTTTGATACTATACGACTCAATTGTAAGCGTACAAAATAACTTGGTGTTAGAACTCTGAATATTGTCTTCTAAAATGAGCTACAGGGATTCCGTAAGTAAAACATGTTGTTTTCTATATTTAGCCGTATTGATTAAGCTATTCATCAATATCTACTGAATAAATAATGTATTTACTATATAAAATTTTTTGAATCGGGGAAAATATATAAATAGACTTTATTGGCCTGAACCTATTTTTGAATCTCTAGTTAGTCACCTCAAGGTCGACATCGTGGTTCATTTAAGAGCAGTAGGTATAGTTTTTCTAAGACGTAATACAATATGGGTATTGCCATTAATGCATATGTATAACCCTTGCATAGTTGTGACAATTCTTAGTAGTGAGTTAAGTACTCTCATACACAGCCATATTTGAGTAACTTAACTATGTTGACACAATATCTAAAAGCCATTTAAGGAAGAACTAATCATTATCAGGTCTCAGCTGAAATATTAACATGTATTTGATTATTGATATCTATACAATATAGGTACCCAATGAGTTGTAACTTATTTGCATTTGCTTACATTTGCACCTGGTGTTAATGATGCAATATTGAATTGAATATTATGCCATCCTAAATGAGAAAATCATAATACTTGGCCAGATAGGGAGTGAAGTTACTTTTACATACTGTTGAAATTGGTATATTATAAAGTAAATAAAAAGTTTGAGTTGTTATCAAAAAAATCTAAATTCTTCAGTACTGGAAGACTAAAGTCTTCAAACAGTGCTTGTTGGCAGTGATCGGATACCTCGTTGCTAACTATGGGCCTCATAAGAATGCTCAGAGTCACTCAGTGTGCAATGGAGTAAGCTATGTTGGGAGTTTCAATCCAGTGCCAGAGAGCCACTGAATTTAAGCAAGACAAGACATTGGGTCATAGAAGTCTCTACAAGAGACCTATGTCCCACAGTGAATGTCTATCGGTTGATGATGATGGTGTCACCAAGAGGTACCTCAGCTCTGCTGGTGTGCCTCTCACTTTGAAGTATCTAGTTATAACCTTGGAATAATGCTGCTTTATCCACACACTAGTCAAGTGTAGGTTGCACCACTAGATCTCTCTCCATGCTTGTTATATACCAGTTGCATATGATTTGGTGCTACAACTAATGTCTGTTATATTGGCAGTACTCCCTCTATCCGAGATCTCATTCATACAGTGCAGCTAATGAGCAACGTGTAGGCTCCCACTTAAGGACTTTGATGGTATTTATAAACAAAATTAACCTTAAGCTCAGAACACTGTCATATGAGATAGCCGGGGCAAAAGTTTTTAATAATTTCTCTATAGTATCAATGTACATTAATCTATACCAAAAGATTCCATATTCATTGAATTATATGGGAGTGTGTTATGTTTTGCTGCAGTAATCCACTATTTCGTTTTGCCATATTAATATTTTACAGACTTTGCATAAAAACATCAGTTAACACTCCTAGTCAGTTTGTCAGTTGCTAAAATAGGTCTACTGGTCTGAAATCAAGATATGTTTCCACCAGACTAGAAGTCTTAGCAGAATCATTTTTTGAATGTCTGATGATGAGGGAATGATGCATTACTGATGTTGATGTATTAAAATATGTAAACTCCATTGTCCCGAATGACTTCTATGTATATTGTCCCATATTGAATGGTATGATCACATGATTATCAATTGTACTTATGTAAATTGCAAAAAAAAAAAATAGAGTTACTATTTAATGTTACAGATAAAATATGTTTTGAACAGTTTTAACATTTACATAAAACAAAGATTGGAAAACCTACGAGTACCTAAGAGCCTAATATTGGTTGGTTTCATGAACCAACCAATATTAGGCTCTTATCAAGACGTTACACTTATTTTAAATGTATATATTATACATATTATATGTATAGGAGTATTCAGTTGAATGTCATAGTGATAAGATGTGTACAGACATTATAAAGACTACTGCTATGGTACTAACATGCACTGTGAATTACCCCTTGAACATTGAAAGGTTTACCAAAAAACAATATCTTAAATAATTGTAGTGTTTTGGCATTTGTTCAACCTCAAAAAATATAATCACTATATTTACAGTGCCCTCCACAAGTCAACAAGTGAATTGGCATTTCAACTCTGTGCTATATGTGAATTTGATATGTGTGTCTTTATCACTGACCTCTACCAATACAAGTACGCTGGACTTGGGATTGTCAACCGGTTTAAATTAACTTGATTTTCGCTAATTTTGTGCTGATAGCAGCAGTTAGCATCATGTGAGCATACTCGGAATAGTGATGGGACATTTGTCAACGTAGTGTCAGCATGAAGACCATTTGACACAAAGTGTTAATTATAATTGCCAGTGTGCTCAGTGGGGTGCTTGGAATCTACTACTCAAAAAATATTTGTCATTTTCTATGGTACACCTCTTCCAGCGGACTTGTATAGTACGCGACAGGTTGGGATGGCGATCGGGGTATGAGGCGGGGGGACGCCCCGTACACTTGCACGTCACCCGCAGCGGGCGTAGGGGGGGGGGGGGGCTGTGCGGAGCATTCCCACCCCGATCGCCATTTCAACCTGTCGCGCCCTATATATGTCCATTGCAGTGGTCTTTCTAACTATAATGGGTCAGTTGCTATGTGGGTGTGTTTCAACAAAGTGTAATGTGCAGAGTTATGGGTCCTCGCCGTCGTCGGTGCTGAGCTCCCTGTCGTCTTTGCGATCAAGACCCTACACCGGCGTGAGCAGTCTGGGCGGCTTGAGCAGTGGCGTTACCTACAGCCCTACTCCTGACGTGAACGAGGTTTATCCTGGACTTTTTGTTGGAGATGCGTAAGTTATCTTTTATGGGTTATCACAGGAATTAATTTACATTTCTTACTAGTAGAACTTCACTCAGCATTAATTTAGGAATCCCTATGCTGACGCTGCGACTTCATCCGCGTGTAATCCGCGGTTTAGGTTTAAAAAATCCTACTAATATTAATGCCTAAGTTTGTATGTATGTAATATGGATGGATGTTTGTTACTCTTTCACACTAAAACTACTAAATGGATTTGGCTGAAATTTGGAATAGATTATATATCGGGATAAAAAGTAGCCTTTTTATCCCGTAAAATTAATTAGGTCCAACAAGATTTTTAAAAACCTATATCCACGGGAGTAAAGCCGCAGGCATCAGCTAGTTCCAAATAAATTTTTGGAGTAATAGGTACCAGTAAAATATCAGTTACAAACAAAATCTCTATTGTATTTCCTGTAGGGTCGCAGCAAAAGATAAGGCATTCCTACGTCGGATGGGCATCAACTATGTCCTCAACACAGCGGAGGGGAAACGCTACACGCAGGTTGACACTGACCACATGTACTACAGAGACTGTCCCGGACTGCATTACAAAGGCTTCCAGTTGATGGATCTGCCGACAACCGACATATCCAAATACTTCCACATCGCTGCCAACTTTATTGATGAGGGAATCTCCAGAGGAAGTAAGTAAATTTTTTTATGGTTTTTTTGATTTATCGACTCTGAATCTTTTCTCGGACAGAAGTACCTACCGCCCGTCCGTATTTGAATCGGTCGCCAAACAGAACGGCCACCATCTTTAATCGAGGTGTTTTAAAGTACCAAATAGTTAGCAATTTTATACATTTTACATTTTGAGATAAAAACCTTTTTCTAACTTTTTCCAAAAAATGGGATTCTTAGGATTTACTAGGGTTGCGTACCCGAAGGGTGCCAACGGGAGTCTAATGCTAAGCCTAAACTGTCCGTCCGTCTGTCTGCAGTCAGCGGGCTGTATCTCGTGAACAGGCAGAGTGTTGAAATTTTCACAGAATGTGTTTTTCTATTGCCGCCAAACCAACAAATAATAAAAAATTCCAAATGGGCGTCATGAAAAGTGTTATTACTTGTACGATGGTACGGAACCCTTCGTGTGCGTGTCCGACTCGCTAAGGGTCCGACTCATCTTTTAGGTTCAGGAGATTCTAATCTTCTTCAC
Source organism: Maniola jurtina (assembly GCF_905333055.1). Classification (NCBI taxonomy): domain Eukaryota; kingdom Metazoa; phylum Arthropoda; class Insecta; order Lepidoptera; family Nymphalidae; genus Maniola; species Maniola jurtina. The sequence continues at coordinate 12,239,464 of NC_060030.1, forward strand.
TCTAGACTAAGAATCACTTATTGTGTGATCGTAGACTTTTATTGACTTCCAACACTAGCAAGTTTTGTGGAAACGTTTTAGCCTTCCAAATAATACACACCAGACAGATTATGAGAAAACCTTGCAAAAAGTATATGGGAGCTATAAAATTCAAGAAGTTTTGCAACATAAATAAATACGATAACATCAAAGTTTGTTTGATTTGCATCACTGTCACAAAGTCAAATCATTAGTTGAAATTACCGCGATAATTGTTACTAATGAGTGTCGCTGGGATCATTTTGAGATAAGATTGTGATATCATTGGATCTCGTTGGAGTCCAGATTATCTGTTGAACTACTGAACCGAGCCTAATAAGATTTTTTCTGCTTGAACCTTTAAAATCGGTTTATATATTTAAAGTTGGTACGTAAACGCTCCTTAAATTCAAGGTCCAGGGGTTGCTCGAATTCGGACAGTCTTTGGAGTTCCTACTAAATTAAACCTTCTTTTAATATCTACAATTTATTGCGAGCTTTTTATGAAGGGTATCATCCTGATAAAATCTGCATCTTGACAAAGTATTGGGAGATGTGTAAACTGCCAGTAGGTACCTACTACTAACTAGAGTAGTTTAACAAGCTTAGAATCCATATGCCTATCTCCTATAAAAAGGGGTTACTCCAAGCAGTTGGGCATTCAAACTACATACCTACTGCTTTTTATATAGCCTTCATTCTCTGAATCATACAGCAAACAAGTGTACATTAAAAATTTATGACACCCCCGACAAGTGAAGGTTACAGTAACTAGAAAAGAGCTGATAACTTTCAAACGGCTGAACCGATTTTTTTGGAATATAGCTAAGAACACTCTCGATCAAGCCACCTTTACAACAAAAAAAACTAAATTAAAATCGGTTCATTAGTTTAGGAGCTACGATGCCACAGACACACACGATGACACAGAGACACAGATACACACGCAAACTTATAACACCCCTCTTTTTGGGTCGGGGGTTAAAAATAAGTATACAGAGTGAAGTGTTAACTGGTCGTTCGCTACTACATTTTACACCTAGTTACTAACAGGATTGTCTCATAACAAAATATACCCTGACACATGTCATACACTACCATCATATAATATAGCATGTATAGAACATTTGAATATCATTTTCAGGTCGCGTGCTCGTGCACTGTATGATGGGGGTATCTCGGTCAGCGACTTGCGCGATCGCGTTTTTGATGATCAAGCGCGGGATGAGCTTGACCGAGGCCCTCGCTCTAGTCCGCTCCCGGCGGGACATCCACCCTAACGACGGCTTCATCCGCCAACTGCAGGACCTGGACAGGGAGCTTCGCCTCTCCCGGGTGCGCTGACATCGAACCCCCCTCCCTTCCGTTTACAGTTTGTCCTTCGAAATCGGCAACCCACGGCTGCGCGTACGGAGTCTCGATCGAGCTTACACTAGTCGCTATTGATAGTTAACGTCTGGGAAAAGCGAGGCAGTTACGTTTATCACATTGAGATAATCGCTATTGTTGTAATTTGCTGAATTTGTGGTATTTTTACTGCAACTGTAGAGAACTTCAGCCAATCAGGTAGCGGGAAGTGGGTTTGGATAGAAAGGCGCGCTCTCGGAAGGCCTATGTCCAGCGGTGGACGCAAACAGGCTGATTGATTGATTGAGAGATGATTGTGTTATAGCTATCAAACTTTGGTGCTAGGCATGTCGATTGGATGATACTAGTTTTGTGAAGAGTAACACAAATTCAGCCAGTAACAACAATTGGAATCATCTCATTGTGATTATCGCAACTGTAGTGCTAGGCCTGTTAAAATGTATTGACACAGACTAAAGCAAAAATATAGACAGCGTACAGGCCCCCAATAAATAAAAACCCTTTTTGCCCTATGCACATTTTCTTAGAGACTAATGTAAACCTCCAGACAATTTGAGCCTTCTGCAATGGTTAACATTGACGGAAAATGATTTTTGTCCCCTCGATTGATCTACAAAATGCTTGCAAAAAGTGCAACTTTATCGGCGCGACGTGACATACAAACAATTTCCTTTATTGTTATTTTTATTGATACCTCTGTGAGGACTTTGTCCGTCTAAATTTTTTCCTTTAGTCTGTGTCCTTCTTTACAACGATTTCCAGTTTACAAACTAATGGAATATTACAACATTTTATAACTATTGTCTCCAACATGTAAAAATAATATTGGTAGTTCTTCCGGGCATGTGAGGTAAGATTTGTATATTTAAAAAAATTAAGTCAAGAATTATTATACAGCGTGTCATAATGAGTTAAGTTTATTTTCACCGAAATCAAACAAAATTTTCCCAAAGAGACACCCTGTATAATTATTTTTAATACAATATATTCTCGTGTGCCATTTTTTTTTAATTTAAAATGAAAAGCTATTATTTTTGTATATCATTTTTAGATTCTAAGCTATCCAATACTTGAGACATTATGTACCTTAAGCTGGCTACACATGTACAAGCATGCTTGAGCACAAAATTATTCATAAATACAAACGCTCAAGCAAGTTTGAACAGTAATTATCCATGCATGCTTGTCGAGTCTGCATTTAGGTGAACCACCTTAACCCCACGTTTACACCAAAGTCTAAAACATGTTCTGCATGTAACTGCATTATTGTCATTTTTTCCAGATACTAAAAACAACTTGTTGTTGTACACAAAACTTGTAAATTACTTGTAGTAGGTACTTGCCCCTACTAGGTTTCTGTTAACTTTGCCGTTAATCAAAGAGAGAGAGAGAGATTTAATAATATGTCTGAAACAATAACAATACAAGTTTATCATTTGACATCTGGCAAGTTTTGTTGATTACTCGTATCACAACTTGTTCGTTAGTGTAAACGTGGCGTTACTGTGAACAGCATGTACGACAGTTTGACTATAGTACAACTCTTTAGCCTTAACGTTGAAAGAAACTTCGCTAAATACTAAAATATGTTTCAGGTAAGAGAGGCATTGTTGCAAACATAATGCTGGGATCAGACGCGTGGAATAATATGATGTAATGTAAAGTGACATGTAATGTTACCACTGCACATAAGCTCAATGTTAGGTGATGTTATCTAACATTTTTAACTGCTGTGTGGAAGCACCTTTACATTACAGTACACTTGTCTGGATTCAGTCTAAAAGATGGGTGTAAATTAGATCATACTATATTTTTAGTGAACTTATAGAATATATTAATATATTAATGTCATTCACAAATCTCACAATATAATGGGTTGACACATACTGTGCATCTCATCTAAGAAAGGCACAGCCTTTTCTTTATATTACATGTAACATTAAAATGTAATGAATAAGAGAATGTATTGTTTCAGTACATTAGTAGATGTAAAGGTACCTAATAATCAATATTTTATAACATATTCTCTAGTATAACTATTGATTTACAACAACAAACATTGTGCTGAAGGTTGCTGTATAACAAGTGTAGTTTCAAAGAAGTTTAACTTTTCAAAGACTGGCACCAGGGTATGTTACTTTTGCTAAAATAGTCATTGATAAAGCCCACTCTAAGTCAAAACTCAATGGGTTATCAACCCATTGGGTTTTGACTAATTTGATGAATTGTTTTGAGTTGAGGCTAAAATTCTAAATTGCCTATTTATTTATGGCAAACATTATTTTTTGGAACTGGTTATAATATTATGTATCTATAAAAAAAATGATTCATATTTTTTTATACTCCGAAAATTTATGAGTGCAGTACAGAATTGTAAGATGAAGCTTTACTATATAAATTATTTATTAATTTCGATGTACCTCTATTTGAAGTTATGACTGCCGAAGGTGGTCACTAAATCCATGTTTTATTGAATGTTTCAACTTAGAGGACTGCCAGTGTAATATTTTAAATATATACCATCTAACTATGGTATTTGTGATGTATATAAATATTTAGATGTGTCAGCATGTTACTTTCCATACTGTATGTAATATTTAAATCTTAGAGTGGGACAATATATTTTTAATGATGAAAGAAATATAATTTTATTGAAAGAGATATTAATTAGTTAAGTGCTATAAAATAAGATGCATAATAGTTTCAAAACTAGTCTAAAATCGTCAGCAAAAAGCTTTAACTGATAATGTAATGGTAGAAACACAATCCCAACACAAGACTGATATATGGTGTCCAGTGTTCAGAAAAACACTTGTATTTTCAGAATAAATTATCAGATCAGAAACATCAGATACCAGTTTCCAGCACCATTGCTTCATGATATTGCGTTGTATCTATCACTCTAGTAGTATTTGTAGTAGTTTCTCTTTCTTGTAATAAGTACCAAAGACCGCAAGTTGTTTTTTATTTATTTATAGACTAGCGATTGGCTGCAATCAGACCTCCTGGCAAATGTTCAGTATTCACTCTTGACTTAAAGATATTGATTTTTCTAAGATTCAGTGTCAAGTGTTGTGTTGCAGATTTGTTTCTACCATAAAGGAGAGGTGGGGGCTTTTTTGCGAGACCTAAACAAGTACCAAAGGTGGAAAACGTTGTGATATTGAATGGAAGTGTTGTATCTCATAAATTATTTGTTCATTTATTTTTTGAAATATATTTTATTGAAAACAAAGATTCTCTCTATAATAGTTGTCATAGCTCTTAGCTTATTAAAAGACATACTAATTGAGCAACTATACTTATATAGGTCAGATACGTAAATAAATTAAGATAACAGTGCCTATTTATTGAGAGGGTGTAGGGAAATCCAATGTAGTGTTATTATTTTCACAGTTGCCTCGAGGAAAGGATGGCTGTACTTCTCGCCTCCTCTGTACTAGCATTTTTGAACTGTGGGACTCTTTGAGAATGCTATAATATATGTATAGTAATATAATATAGTGCTAGAGATCCTGACTGAAATTCTATTAGGCACAAGTGAAAGTGCACACAATAATTTTCAAAGCACTCTTCTGTGCTTAACAACTCTAGGGATGTATGGCACATTCTGGTTTAATAACTTTGGCCCATGTAAGCATAGTTGCTAGGTCAGTATGCAATTTATGAAGTTGTTGATATGTTGCCTTATATAGGAAAGCTAGAATTTAATGTAACACTGAAATATTATTTATTTGTCTTTTTTAACTGTGATTAATATTTTATTGTAAATAATCTATTAAAATTTAAATGAGCCCTGTTATTATGTAATAAAAGAAATCTTAAATTATAATATCATAAAACAAATAAATTATTGTTATACTATTTTAGCATTAGGTTCATCAATCATAGTTTGGTAATGAGAAAATGTAAAATGATTATGTATTAAAATTATTTAATGAAATAGAGTAATTATATTGAACACACCTCTTTCAGTGTACTTTGAAACCCTCAACCTTATGATTTTTTTACTGTACTTATCACTAACATGGTGAAATTTGAACTGAATTAAAATTTTGTTTATCAAGGATAGCTGAATTTTAATAATATACATAATGTGAAGGTGTGTCTGTCTGTGTTGTTACATTTTCACACACCATCTCCTTAACCAATTCAGACGAAGTTTGGTATAGATGTAGGCTACATTCAACCCTGAAAAATTAAGATTCCGATTACAGCAATCTACACATGTAAAATTCAGGCATCATCTAGTAACAAATAGGTGTAAGTTGCAGTTGTGCAACGGCACACAGTCCATATACTGAGTCCTCGAAATATAAAATACATATATGGCCATAAGAGAACAGCTACACTGACTATGAGTCAACTGCACAAGGATTATGTAGTTGGCCAAAATTTGTGATGCAGCTTTGTCAAATGCATCCCAACTGCAGTTTGTCTGCCCAGACCTGGGTCATGACTACAAGTAGTACCGGGAATAATACTATTTTAGGATTTATATGCAATGAGCTCAACACATTGGCCATTACCAATATTATAGACACATATTTATAGTCAACTTCAATCAGCTAGATATTAGAACTTGTGGAAAAGTAAAATATAACAACAATGAACAATAAACTAAAGTATATTATTTTATTTACAATACATTCAATAATATTAATGAGAATTACAGATAGGGTCTATTCATTTCCGTTTTCTTTGCTTTCTTGTCTCTAGCCCGTGGAAACCACCGATGTGTTGTAGTCATTGTAACTGAAGCTAGTTGCTGCCGCGCGATTTCAGGCTTAATGTCCTTGAAAATTCTTTTTACTTCACTATAATCGTTCATTCTCAACACTGATTTGTCTTCTTTTATCTCTTCTGGTAGTGGTCTGGAAAATTCGTAAGGAAATTCTTCTTCACGGTGGAGTGCGACTATTGTCGAGCCATCATCAGTTATTACAATTTTATTATAGCATCGCATCATTACATTTTTAGGGTAAACGACTAATGGTCGTAATAAATAAGCCATTTCTCTAGGTACCAATTATTAATTTATTATTTGCTCGCAACAAAACAAAATCTAACCTCAATTTCAAAAATAAAACCACAGATTCACACCAATTCACACACGATCCACAGTAAACGTCAAAAATTATCCTAGTGTTGCTAGTGTGGTTCGTGCCTAGCCAACGGGAATAAAGCTAAGTAAAGCTTTTAGAATGTTAAGTAGTCACTGGTCAACGTGTACTTGCACCATTACATTTTAACCAAAGACAAAATATAACCATAGATTAGGATGTATCTATGGTTGAGGCTCAAAAAAGCTAGGTCCAGAGAAGTCCAGAGCCGTAAAGTTAGTTGCAAGTTATTACATACTCTTTGGCCTGTGCTCTTTTTGCATATGTTATTGGTCTGTGTCTTTGGCCAAAAAAAAAAAATTGCTGCAGGTGTGACGTTTTCAAAAAATAATAATACACAAAAATTCAAAAATAAATAATAATATAAAAAGCAAATAATTTTATTTTGATGGATTTTCCTGCAACTCCTTCCAATGCTTCAGATAGCAATGATTACTCGGGTCTCCCGCCTTTACAAATCGATACATCGCAAGATAATAAAAGACGAAGGTAAGCAATATTACTGAATATCGACTTTCTTTTCGCATAATTCATGAATTTATTACGATGTTATTATGTTTACAGCTCCTCTAGATCGATTAAACGGAGGCGTTTTGATGATGAACTAGTAGAATACAGCTTAAGTTTGTCAGGCGCTTCGCTTGGTAAAAATGAAAAGAGAATGCGTACTCAGTCTTACACCAGCCACTTGCCAGAGTTTCCTATCCTCGGAAGTGTGCCAGCGACGTCTGTGACACCTGTTCAGGAGCGCAGACGAGCTTCGAGCAAGATTTCTGGAAGTGTCGGTCGAAAGTCACGACGCAAGGGCCAGCTTAGCCAGCTATCAACAAAGGACTTAGGGCGATGGAAACCTACAGATGACCTTGCTTTGATTCTAGGTGTCCAACAGGTGAACTTAACTGCTTTCTTCTAGTAAAATCTTTTAATTTGGATAATTTATAAATAGCTGACACTCACTATTGATGTAAAAGTTAAATACACTGTCGCAGTAAGAAATTCAACTGATCTCTACAATTATTGAGATTGTAACAGTGATTGATGTGATGAATTTTTGCAATCAACCCCCAATCCTTTATTTAAAACACAGCCATTGTTGTACTTTAAATTAAGGATTTGTGACTAATCAATTTTTTGAATTGAAACCTTCAATTATAGTATTACTTCATCTTCTGTCCTGGGTTTCTATTTGCACTTGGATGTAGCCATCCACTGTACATGCTACCACTGGTGCAGCACCCTGCTGGATCTCTTCAGCCAGTGTGTTATTGGGGGTTAATGTAGGCAGCACATAGTATGCTACTAGAATACTACTAACTAAAACTACTAAAAACAACACTGTTCTCCCATTTTTTCAGACAAATGATCTCCGTGTAGTCCACAGAGGGATCAAGTTCTCCTGCAGATTTACAGTGGGTGAGCTACAGTCCCGCTGGTACGCTCTGCTGTACAATGCTGAAGTATCCCGAGTGGCCATCGCTGCCATGCGCAACCTGCACCCAGACCTCATTGCTGCAGTCCAGCAACAAGCATTGTATTCTAATGCGGAGGAGGAGCTACTTGGCACTCTACCAAGTGTAAGCATTTTGCTACCCATATTATTAATACGAACGTGTTGGTTAGTCCTTCAATCGCACTGCAATGCCTACCATGGTGATCAAGATGGCAATAAGTTAGGAAAGACAATTATAAATGTTTAAAATTTTGTTTCAATAGTTTGTTTATGGCAAAATAGCTATACACTTGATTTTCATTAAGCATAAAAGCGTAAAACCCGGAAGAACAATGGGAATGAAAGACGGTTGGACAAATATTCCATAATATTTATTTAAAGAAATTGAAAAATCTGACTTACAAGCCAATCAATTTCCAAAATCGGCAAAACGGTAAAATCACGTCGATTTGTGGTCTAGAAGTCGACGTGATTTTTTGCATAGATAAAGACCTGGAGAGGGATATAAGCTACGTTTTACCTTAGAAAATCAAAGTAAGTTCCTAACCTAAAACCCTTCTTATTATTAGATAAGACCTGTGCTCAGTAACGAGAAGGATATAGATTGTGATGATAAACTAGATGATGCCCGCGACTTGGTCTGCATGGATTTATGTTTTTTTAAGAATTTTTGGGAACTCTGCTTTTCTGGAATAAGAAGTAGCCTATGTCCGTTTATGGTATGCAAGCTACTTCTGTACCAAAGTTCATCGAAAACAGGTAAACTGTTGGGCTGTGAAAAGCTAGCAGACCTTTGCATTTATAATACCAATTAGTATGGATTTTTGTTTTGCAGAATTCTCATCCAGCCCCAGAAAAGTTTCAAGAGTTGTTGGAGCAGAACCCGCATGTGTTCTACCCCACCAGAACTGCCAAGTCCCTCATGAACCACTGGCAGCTCCTCAAGCAGTACCAGCTGCTGCCCGACCAGACAGTGCAGCCCTTGCCTAAAGGTACCTACTGCTTGAATCTTGACAAACCATTTACATATTAAAACAGCACGTTATAAAACCACTAAGGGCAGGATAGACAAGACTGTGGAATCGGGATGCTCTGATTAGGTTCTGGTTTAGTTATTATTTAGACTTTTGCATATCTCAGGTAAAACCCAAGATTTACCAAGTGATTGCTTATGAAAGTCCGAAATTAACAAGTATGGACTTTTATCATTAAGACCAGATAAATCTTGCTTTTTGATTTGCGAATTAATTTGCTAGTTTGACAGTAAAATATAGATAACTAGCTGACGCCAGCGACCTCGTTCGCGTGGATTAAGGTTTTTCGAAATCCCGTAGGAACTCTTTGATTTTGTGCTAATCCAGGATATTATCTACCTCCATTCCAAACAGTCAAATCCTTTCAGTAGTTATTGTGTGTAAGAGTAACAAACACACACACATACACAAACTCTCGTTTTTATAATATTAATGTGATAAATGTGAAAGTGTGTTATTTTTAGGGCAAGGTGACAATGTGATGACATTCTCTGATGCTGAGGAAACAATGAATGATGCTGAACTACCGGACTATAAAGAAGATGGCATTGACGTAGACATGCATCTGGCTGACAGGTAATTTTGATTTTATGCTGTTCAGTCATTATTGTGTTGTTGTCCCTCATAATGCTCTGAATCTAGTGCTACCCTTTCCCATAGAAAAGGATATCACTAGATTAGAGAGAGAGACTAGAGACTTAACAATTTAGTTCAGAGATTTGTGTAAACAGAATTAGTTATAATATAGATTTTCTTTCTTTTTTCCTAATACAGAATAGAGAAAAAGGACATCCGTCTACTTGAAAATTCGCTGTCTCGTTGGCAAGTGCTGGTGCAATCAGTGGCGGGCGGCGGCGTCGAGCTAGACAAGAACACGCTCGCTGTGTTGAGAGGTCGCCTCGTGCGGTACCTCATGCGCTCTAGAGAGGTAGGTTATATCAGTACCTTGCAAGTGTTTCTGTGATATAGTTCCCGTTGGCAAGTGGTGATACAATCTGTGGATCTAGAACGCTCGCTGTGTTGAGAGGTCGACTCGTGCGGTACCTCATGTGTTCTAGAGAGGCAAGTTATATTACTACCTTGCAGGTGTTTGTGTGATTAGTTCCCGTTGGCAAGTGCTGGTACTATCAGTGGAGTTAGACAAGAACATGCTCATGGTGTTGAGAGGTCGCCTCGTGCGGTACCTCATGCGCTCTAGAGAGGTAGGTTATATCAGTACCTTGCAAGTGTTTCTGTGATATAGTTCCCGTTGGCAAGTGCTGGTACTATCAGTGGAGTTAGACAAGAACATGCTCATGGTGTTGAGAGGTCGCCTCGTGCGGTACCTCATGCGCTCTAGAGAGGTAAGTTATATTACTACCTTGCAGGTGTTTGTGTGATTAGTTCCCGTTGGCAAGTGCTGGTACTATCAGTGGAGCTAGACAAGAAAATGCTGGCTGTGTTGAGAGGTCGGCTTGTGCGGTACCTCATGTATTCTAGAGAGGCAAGTTATATTACTACCTTGCAAGTGTTTCTGTGATAAAGTTCCCGTCAGCAAGTGCTGGTACTATCAGTGGAGTTAGACAAGAACATGCTCGCTGTGTTGAGAGGTCGCCTCGTGCGGTACCTCATGCGTTCTAGAGAATTAGGTTATATTACTACCTTGCAAGTGTTTGTGTGATACAGTTCCTGTTGGCAAGTGTTGGTTTTTGTTCATCGTCGCGTTCATTCGTTTCACTTTATGCGAGTTTAATCCCCATCCCAAAACATCCAGTAAGAAGTTTCATCTAAAAATTTTGTGTGGACTAGATAAAGACATGTCTTCAACTAAAGGTGCTACCTAGGTGTAACTCGATGTTTTTAATTTTCGTACATTTCACTAAAGAAAAAGTGGTTCAGCTGTTAGTGAAATGATCTGGAATAGCTATTATTTTGTAAAATCAGTTATAAATTATAATTACACTGAATTTATTATGCGCGCGACAGAACTATGTCATTCTAATTAGGCTGTAGTTAATGACCCGCATTTGTTATTTTCATTTTAACCGAATTCAAAAAGAAGGTTTTCATAATACACATACCTATAAATAGGTGACGGTAAAATATAAATAATATTAGGTCAGTGAATAAAGTTAGTTTTTTTTGTTATGGCAAAAAAGGCTTCGATTAAAACTTTTGTAATGATATACGTATTGAAGATGCCGTTTTCGCTCCGTTTATTTCTTAAAACATCTAAATCGGTTTTGATAAAGTTAAGTGATTATTGGCAATGTTTTCTTTAGAACAAAAATTCTTTTGATCCATACCCTTTGATCCCATAATTACATGTTTTATCCCAAAAGTGCCACAGTAAGAGGCTATTGATTGGCTTAAAAAAACAAAGCATGCGTTATAATATTAATTTCAATGTTATTTTGTCAATCTATCTTCCAACTGTCAGCGTAGTGAGTAATTGGGGCAGTGTCCCAATGTTTCTGTGTCATTGTCAGTAAACTATGTTTGTGGACGTTGTGTAGCCATGGTGATAGTATAAACTTTGAACACATGTGCAAGCAACAAGCTATACACCTAAGAGTAGACGCTCAAAATTCAAAATATTTTTATTCAATTTGACTTTTACAAGTACTTTTGAATCGTCTACAGCATCTACCACTGGCTCGGAATGCCTTTCCTGCCGAAAAGAACCATCAAGAAACTCGGTGGTTGCTCTTTTCAAAGATTTCTCGCTCTCGTTCAAAGCAAAAGGTTCCGAGGTTTTCAACGCGAAAAAATGTGATTTAAAGTTGAATAAGAAGCAACGCTATTTAAAGTGGCACATAGCGTATGTGATATATTAAAAAAGTGTTAACGTGTGTGGCGCTTTTAAAGGCGACTGTCGATAGCTGTGTACTGAAATGCTACACGTGTTTGCTTTCTATTGAAATGTATGCGATACAGGGTTCGCAAAACAAGTTGTCTAATCTGAAGTTGCAACATTGTGGTCTGCGCAAGTACAGCCAACGACATAACCCCCACTAGGTCTGTTTTTGTACTGCGCAATCTTACTCCTAGTTTTCAGAATAGACCGAAGATTACTGGATCATCCATTGCAGCCCACGCTGCTTGTCTAATGAACCGTCACAACTGACGTTTACTGGGTGTCAGTGCACAGTGTCAGTGAATTGTTCAAATACATATAAAACAATACTGATAATATTATCCATAAATTACTACATCATTATTTCGTCGTAACACACCAATTAGAAAAGCAATTCACGCACCCTCGACAAACCTGCCTCTATTATTTTTTTAAGACTCAGTGGTCCGGTATTGTGACAGAAAATGTCTATAAGGTAAAAAAAATCTTCTCCCGTCAAAGGGAGTGCCGCATTTTAAAGTTTGGACATAGCTAACATACTGATCTATATCTATCTACGTGCTACAACGTGCTATCAACCGCCTGTACAATCAAACGAATTATGTATTATCTAAACACTCGTAGTAAAATTAATCTAGATGTAATAATAATTCATTTTTCTTGACGTTAATCGTTTTATTCGTAATCGTCTTGTGTATAAATGCTACTTAGTATGTAGTAACTTTTGGTGTTTTCAAGCTACCCTTAGGGATTAATCGACCTTTAGGGGCGAAATTTTCACTCGAAAAATTAATAATGTTTGATGTTTCTAATCAATAAAATTATTGATTTTCGATTACCATTTTATCTGTAAATGTTAACCTACCATCGCGACGTGCGATTCGACGGACTTGAAATATTCGTCGCGTATTTTTATAAAATCTTGCTTTTTAAAGCCTTACTTTTTTGTTGGTTAGAGAACTCAGAATATCGCGAAATTTTTAAGTTATTAATTTTCAGCTATCATAGCTTAACATCCTTTGACATAGAGAAGACGTGGCGTTGCGGTTACGTTCTTTTAAGTCCAAAACTATACTATCACCATCATTTCCACCAAAGCCTGTGCAAAAGAGCGGCATCATACCCGGTCCTCCGCCTTCCTTATCCAGCCACTTCCCGCCATTCTTCCAGCTTGTTGATAGTGCCACTTCAACTTACTGATCGTTTTGGCTGTCTGTTCTCCTGCGGATCTCTAAACCAACTTTTAACAGTAACAAAAATATAAACCAATCACCATTATTTTTGTGAACGGCAGCAATAATATATTCCTATAAAAATCCTTTCATATTTTATCAATTTTCATAAACAAACCCGAGCAGCTGGCCCATAAATTTCACTTTTACTACTTGCACGTTGAAAGTAAACGTGCAATGGCTGAAATCAATTTCATCGAGGATCAATATTGAAATCGGTTGTGGATGTGTGTCACGGACTGCCCGCGCGTCAAGGCCACTCCTCACTAATGACATGTTTCCCACTATATGATGCACTTTTTAACCGACTTGAAAAAAGAGGAGGTTCTCAATTCGACTGTATAGTTCTACCTAGCTGTATCGTACCTTGTTGCTAAAAGCTACTTTGATAAAAAATTATCAGTTGAACGTTTTAACTTAGGAATTGTACCTAAGAAAGTATGCATTTTTCAATACAGAAATGTGTATCTACTGTAAAAGGGTAGTTGCACATTATGGCTCGTTCTGTTATTAAATTGTAAACAGCATTAGGTTGTGTCTATCTCTGTCACACGTTATTTTTTGGTCCATAGAATATAACCAATTTTGATACATATGTAAATTAAAAATTTATAACACCCCCGACAAGTGAAGGTTACACTAATAACTAGAAAAGAGCTGATAACTTTCAAACGGCTGAACCGATTTTCTTGGATTATAGCTAAGAGCACTCTCGATCAAGCCACCTTTCAAACAAAAAAAAACTAAATTAAAATCAAAGTTTAGGAGCTACGATGCCACAGACAGATACACAGATACACATGTCAAACTTATAACACCCCTCTTTTTGGGTCGGGGGTTAAAAACAGTTTATGTCGTTAACAAAACTTCAAATCGATTTCATCAAGGATCAATATTGAAATCGCCTGTTGATGTGTGTCAGGGATGCACCGTTGCCGAGTTGCCGACCTGCGGTTGACGGGCGTAAGGGGCGTTCGTCAACCGATACATAACCAGGTCAGGAGGTAGCGCGCCGTGTTCCGGGTGCGCTTCTGAGACGGAGCTGGTAGCAGCCAGCCTAGCGATGGGACCCGTACCCTTGGCGGCGGGTCAAAACCTGGCGGGAGTGCGGTGAATACTACATTAGTGATACCCGCGCAACCGCCAGTCCGTTGAGGAACAAACACAGGTTTTAGTGGGTGCAAGCCCCACATAACCCCTCCGTTTCCCCTGACGGAGGGGTATGCGTTAGGCATTTCCTGTGTCAAAAAAAAAAAAAAAAGGGATGCACCGTGCGTCAAGGACGCTGCTCACTAATGACATGTTTCCAACAACATGATGCACTTTTCACCTAGCCGTAGCTATTAAAAGCTACTTTGTTAGAAAATTGATAATTTTTAGGGTTCCTTACCTCAAAAGGAAAAACGGAACCCTTATAGGATCACTTTGTTGTCTGTCTGTCTATCTGTCCGTCCGTCCGTCCGTCGTGTCTGTCAAGAAACCTATAGGGTACTTCCCGTTGACCTAGAATCATGAAATTTGGCAAGTAGGTAGGTCTTATAGCACAAGTAAAGGAATAAATCCGAAAACCGTGAATTTGTGGTTACATCATTAAAAAGTGTTTCAATTTTCAAAGTAAATAACTAACAAATATTGGATAGAATCAGGCGTTACTTTGCGGAAGTTCATGTTTAGCAAGAAACAGTTAAAAATTATTTTGCTATAATCCGCCAACAGGATAAATCTGTATGGTCAAACATGCAGTTACAAGCTAAGCACCGCTTACCTTCCCAACCAAGCAATAAAGCCAAGTTCCCAAGCAAGCACTGCCACCACCATTCACATGCAACACCACACAAGACTTTTCCACTACTCTCGAAACGTCGAGAGTAGTGGAAAAGTCTTGTGTGGTGTTGCATGTGAATGGTGGTGGCAGTGCTTGCTTGGGAACTTGGCTTTATTGCTTGGTTGGGAAGGTAAGCGGTGCTTAGCTTGTAACTGCATGTTTGACCATACAGATTTATCCTGTTGGCGGATTATAGCAAAATAATTTTTAACTGTTTCTTGCTAAACTAACAAATAACTTGTATATTCTAAAACAGATTTTTATTTATTTTTATGCATAATAGTTTTTGATTTATTGTGCAAAATGTCGGAAAAATTACCCTAGTAGGGAACCGATTTTTTCTTAAATACTGCTATTATGATATATACGGGTAACTATACTCCTGCTCACAACGCACAAACAAGTGATGGAATGGAATATGGGATATTGTTTTGACAGTGAAGGCACTACCTTCGGAATTATACCTAAGCATTAAAGTTGACCACTGTTCTGCAGTGTTTCCCAGTACAGATGTATGTTTACACGCCAGATTCATAACATGGTCATTGTTTGGTTAGCGAATACAAAACAGGGCGTACCAAACGCTACTGGCTTACGAATGCGAAACTAAGATGGAACTTGGTCAATGTCCGGTGTATTGCAATAGTTTAGACTGGTTTGTTTTATTGTAAATAGATAATAATGTATTGAATAACCTGAATTCTGATTTTGTTTAAATCGGTCATTTCATTGTAGTCACGTTTTGCTTAAACATACTTTTTTTGCTGCGAACGCTTCCTCAAAGGTAGACGCATATTCTGGGTAAAAACCATGTAAGTCAGCAAATTCCTTCCTTTCCAAACAATATAGAGCGAGTTCAACATAGCATTTAGAAGAACATACGCCATTTTATGGAAACATAATATTTAGCTAGTCAACTGCGGATGTTTTGAAGTATATTGGTGGCGACAGCAAGGGTTGCGAAAGGAAAATACATTCCCTAATTTTATAATTAACAAAAACGGCCAAGTGCGAGTCAGACTCGCGCACTGTGTATTCCGTACTTGAGTATTTTTCCGACATTTTGCGCAAAAACTAAAAATAAATCTGTTTTAGAAAGTGCAGGTGATTCTTTCATATGATACGCCACTTGGTATAGTTATATTACTTTGAAAATACTATTATTTGTTCCTACTTAGAAAGAATGAAGACAAAATTGAATATTAATATTTATTATTGTATTTTATTCTATATTTTTAAGAAAAGTTATTGTGACATTATATTATAAAAAATAATTTAAATTATTGGACTGACGTATAATGTATATTATCAAGAATAAATGACTATGACTATGACTATGACCATGAACACAGTTCAATTTTTTTTGTGATACAACCACAAATTCACGGTTTTCGGATTTATTCCTTTACTTGTGCTATAAGATCTACTTACCTACCAAATTTCATGATTCTAGGTCAACGAGAAGTAACCCCATTAATTTCCTTGACAGACAGACAGACAACGAAGTGATTTTATAAGGGTTTCTTTTTTCCTTTTGAGGTACAGAACCCTAAAAATGGCAACAATACATGTAGAATACTTTTTAGATCCTGATATTGACGCGGGGTCAGAATCTCACGACTTTGAAATAGACCACTCACGAAGAAGACAAACAAGACAAACAAGACTTGCATAAAGAATCCTGTATAAAAATAAATAATTAATTCATTTTAGGAAAAAAACTGCAGTTCTCGCCCGATTCGAAGTAAAATTGTCGAAATACACAATAAAAAGGAATTTACGATGCTGATAACGAAACGTTGCATTATACCTACCTACGCTCGGCCGTAAATATATTGACTTTTCTGCTAAGATGCAAGCAAAATATGATACTCGTACCCATGATTTTAAGCTTATTTCGTAGTTTAACGACATTTTTTATTGTAGATTTTTTAATTAAAAAAACGAGATTAATCGTGGTATCTCTAATAAAAAAAACTCGTACCTATGTTGAAAATAACAAAAAAACAAGAAATCATCTTCGCCCGACACGAGAGAACTAAATGGCCTGCCTTGATAACGTTTTTATATGAATAATAACATAATATTGAGTATTGACTGATGTGCGTGCCGCGTATTGTTATTTCTCTCCTCATGGTCGCCTAACATATTGTTATTCATATTATATTCTTATTTGACGCTCCTTCAATAATAAAAAAACCGGCCAAGTGCGAGTCACGCTCGCGCACTGACAGTTCCTATTACAGTCGTATTTTTTCGAAATTTTGCATGATAAATCAAAAACTATTATGCATAAAAATAAATAATAATCTGTTTTAGAATGTACAGGTAAAGCCCTTTCATATGATACCCCACTTGGTATACCTAGTAATATTATTTTGAAAATTGAAAATACTAATTATTTGTTCAAATTGAAAAAAAATGTGGTCAACATTATAATATTTTTAATGTGATGTAACCACAATTTCACGGTTTTCAGATTTTCTTTCTTATGAGTGCTATATGACCTACCTACCTGCCAAATTTCATGATTCTAATAGGTCCACGGGAAGTACCCTATAGGTTTCTTGACGTTGTTTTTAAATCCGTTTACTAGTTTCAGTCTGAAGCCTGCAGAGACAAACAGACAGACAAATAAAATAAATCGATAATAATGATCCTCCGATAAAAAAAACCAAAATAAGTCGAGTGTAGGTGCAGTAATCGTCCAGTTACAGTTTTGTTACGAGCAATATTTAACAAAAACATACATGTTAAGTTTGTTCAACAAACATTCAGTATTTCTGGTAAAACGTTATTTCTTATGTATGACTGTTCATTAGCGCCTGAGGTCTAACTATAGCGACTACCTAGTAGCGAGGAGCTGCGTTAAGTGGTTTTTGACGACTGTACAGCAGCATAACTGTCGAGCCTATTAGACATGCTCTTCTAATTCGCGGATGCTCCCTTTAACCGCTACATGACAGTAAAACTTTGTAGGTAAGTATTATTCGTAATTGAAGAAAGTTCAAAGACCTGTACCTATTATCTTTATCACTTTCACAGTAAACTAAATTTGTTAGTGAGGGTATAGCTTCTTAATATTTAATCCATCAGTAACTTTTCCTTCAGTTTACATGGAGCTATACGTAAAGCTGTTAAAGATCCTCGATAGTTACCTTTGTGCGCAATGAAAATTTGACCATTAGAGAGGGAAAGAGAAATATGTCAATTTGGAAAAATGAAATGCTATGATACAAATTGACAAATTAACACTTAACATTACTTAGATGTAGTATTAATTATTATTTATTACTTGCAAATGTCATGTCAATGTCAATTTCTACAAATACTTGCTAAAACTAAGCTAAACTTGACTTACTGCGAGTGTTTATACAGGGTTACTGGTAATATGTCGGCAATCCGTTAAGGGGGTGTAGGCGAAGTAATTTGCAACCAAATGACCCCTTATGACCCCTAGGAAAATGTCAACCATTTTCGAGTAATTTGACTTTTTGTGTTTTTTAGAAGAATTTGAGGTATGCAACTTTGAAAATTTATAAAAAAAAAACCAATGCATGAATTTTTTTATTATTATTATTATTTGCTTGCTAACACTTCAATACATAATAATCAACCATAAAATGACACTTATCTTTAATAGTTTTCAAATCACAGCTACAAATCTGTACAAGTTTCATAATTTACACCAGGTGGTCTGACAAAAATGGTCGATTTATGTAAAAAATTACTGAAGAACTTTATCGGCAGAACACATGAAAAACATGTGCAACTTCTCAGCTACCCAACGAGATACAATATGGTACCAGAAATCAGAAAATGGCCGAAAAAAATACAATTATTGTTAAAAAGACGAAATCGTCTGCAATCCAAAATTACAATAATCGTTTAGGAAGTTTAAAATAATTACGTAGATAAGTTACACTAAGCCATTAAAACTAAATTCTAAAGTTCATTTTCAAAATGTGACCCTCTATTTCTTATGCACAGGCGCATTCTTTTTCTTAACTGAGATTTTACTACATTACTAGTCAAATTGGTTCTTATTGAATTAGCTGCATTTATTATTCTAATTTTCAATTCTTCGACTGATGGCACTGGTGAGACATCGTACACTAGGCTCTTCATATGTCCCCAGACATAATAGTCCATAGGTGTCAGGTCTGGACATCTTGCTGGCCAAGGAATTGGGCCTCCTCTGCCTATCCATCGATTGGGAAAATTAGTGTCTAACCATTGCCGAACTGTTATTCTCCAGTGTGCTGGACATCCATCGTGCTGGAATCTCATTCCTCTTCTTATTTCCAGAGGTACGTTTTCTACTAATGCAAATAAATGTTCTCTCAAAAAAGTCTCATACGAGCACTTCGTCACTTGGAGCGTACACACGTGGTCTTCCAGAATCGGATTGTCTCCTCTGCACCCGTCCCGTCTCTCTAATTCTTCGATAAACATCACTGAAGACAGACCTGTGTGGTACTCGGCGGCCAGGAAATCGGCGAAGATATTCACGGCGAGCGGCCAAAGCATTGCCGTCACAATATCCATAACAAAAAAGGATATTGGCGTATTCCTCATTGGAGTACTGGGTTCTTTCTGCAGCCATTAGTCCTTTTGACGCGCCAAATTGTCGGGAGAGCAATAAATCAGAGTCCAATCACAAGCCAAATCACAGAGTATGCCAGAAACAGTCCATAAGAAAAAGCCAGGTCAATTCACTTCCAAATTCACAATGATGTAGGTACCAACTTAGGTAGAGATGATCTGTACAGTACGAGTGGCACAAGCAAACTGTAAATTTTTGCAGTTTTGCGCAAATTATGAAACATTTTAAATGTCTTATCTTTTAAGTCTTAGAATTTATAAATACAATACAATTAAATAAGTTAAGGATCCCACCCTTCACCTAATGTTATTGTACTTGCCAGTGCTTTAATTATTATCCTATTCTCTGAAAAATGGTTAGGAAAATCTGGCTATTTATGCCTTTGTTTTTTCTATCCAGTCACTAGATAATGTTTTTAAGCTCTTCTTATCCGAGAGCGCTGATTGGTGCACGTGTTCACACAAAGGATTAAAAATGTCATTCTTGGAACTCTCATTATTTTTAGAGTGTTATTTTTAGAGTTTTATACTTCGAAAATGAATTGTAAGATTAATTATAACTCATTACTCATCCTAAATAAGAAATAAGAATATTACCATAAAATTCGACGTTGAGATATTATTTCGTATTCTTAAGACGATTCCATTTTTTTCACAATAATTGCATTTTTTTCGGCCAATTCCTAATTTCTGGTACCATATTGTATCTCGTTGGATAGCTGAAAAGTTGTACATGTTTTTCATGTGTTCTGCCGATAAAGTTCTTCAGTATTTTTTTACATAAATCGACCATTTTTGTCAGACCACCTGGTGTAAATTATGAAACTTGTACAGATTTGTAGCTGTGATTTAAAAACTATTAAAGATAAGTATCATTTTATGGTTGATTATTATGTATTGAAGTGTTAGCAAGCAAATAATAATAAAAATAAAAAAATTCATGCATTGGTTTTTTTTTTATAAATTTTCAAAGTTGCATACCTCAAATTCTTCTAAAAAACACAAAAAGTCAAATTACTCGAAAATGGTTGACATTTGCCTAGGGGTCATTAGAGGTCATTTGGTAGCAAATTACTTCGCCTACACCCCCTTAACAGATTGCCGACATATTACCAGTAACCCTGTATATTGCAAGTGACCTGCAAATGAAT
The DNA here is from genome assembly GCF_905333055.1 of Maniola jurtina. Lineage (NCBI taxonomy): Eukaryota > Metazoa > Arthropoda > Insecta > Lepidoptera > Nymphalidae > Maniola > Maniola jurtina. The sequence continues at coordinate 12,260,106 of NC_060030.1, forward strand.
GCCAGTACTTAGTTACGAACTTCTGCAAGTTTTGTCTATTTGAATTGCCAGTGAACACTTGGAAATACATAACGAATCACGGCCATGGATACCTCGCCACTGCCGTTTACCAGAGTTGTAATAATATGCATTTAGCGCTGCTGTAATATGCGCTATTATTTTGGCCACAACCTGTTTTTGCAGAACAGAATTAATGAGTTCATGTATAATTGAACTATTATGTATAAATATACATACTCGTAAATATCACACTAATATTATAAAGGAGAAAGTTTGTATGTGTGTGTGTGTGTGTGTGTGTGTGTGTGTGTGTGTGTGTGTGTGTGTGTGTGTGTGTGTGTGTGTGTGTGTGTGTGTTTGTTACTCCTTCACGCAAAAACTACTGGACGGATTCGGCTAAAATTTAGAATGGAGATAGATTATACCCTGGATTAGCACATAGGCTACTTTTTATCCCGGAAAATCAAAGAGTTCCCACGGGAATTTTAAAAAACCTACATCCACGCGAACGAAGTCGCGGGCATCAGCTAGTACAACATATAATTATAATATCCATATTCGGTATTATGGAACCGGCTAGGTACGTTGTGTTATTATCTCTTGGACCGTAAACTGATATCGATCTCTATTCTCTGATATTATTATAAAGGATGTAAGTATAATATTTTGGCATTGGTTTTGGTCATTTTCTGCGCTCGTTGAGATTATTAACTTCAAAATAGCATCGTTGAAATAATTCAAAAATTCAATAATATATTTTTATTCAATTAAACTTATACAAGTACTTAATGTACATTTAAATCGTCAAGTGCATCTATCTACCATTGGTTCGGAATGTTGAAATTAATATTTAACCTCAAAATAGTATTATTACGACGTCCGTGTCAACTAATGTTAGTTTAGTTAGAAAAAGTAAATTAAAAATGGCCTCCCTTGTTTCGTACCTCTACATAAATAAACTCAATGAATAACGTGACATGATCAAAATAAATCTTCAAATTTTCCCTACAGTAGGTATATATTCATACTATGTACTACATTTCCATACTAATAAAATGTGAAATGTTTGTTTGTAAGTAACCTTTTCACTGCCCTTTCGCTTGTCTAACCGATTTTATTAACGTGGCATAAAGATAACTTACATCCTGGAGACGGGCATAGGCTCCATCATTTAGATTCTAGCCCATAATCTATATACATATAATAAAATTGTAGAAAAGTGGTGTCTGTACAATGGAAATATATTAAAAAAAAAGTAGCTGGGGTTGTTATTATATCGATGCCGAACCCGAAATTGTAATTAATTTTTTTTTTGTCTGTCTGTGTGTTTGTGCAGGCTAATATCAGAAACGGCTTATTCGATTTAGATACGGTTTTCACTAATATATTGTAGTAAGCTTCACTTAACATTTAGTGTTTATTTCATGTCAATCGGTTCATAAATAAAAAAGTTATGTCAATTTAAAGAATCACGGCGAACATTTTTAACGTACAGAGTACGTACCTACTACACGCCTCGCGCCTGAGCGTCCGTGGCTATATAAAGCGCGCTGAGAGCTATTCCACGCGAACGAAGTCGCGGGCACAGCTAGTACCTACTATATGCCACCCATGTCTGGGGTGAGGCCATAGAGAAGCATGGAGAGGCACTAGCTGTCTCTCTTGACATTTCTAAGGCTTTCGACCGGGTCTGGCATGACAGTCTTCTTAACAAACTTCCGGCATACGGTCTTCCATCGAGCTTGTGCGACTGGATATCTGATTTCCTGAGCGAAAGATCCTTCCGAGTAGTTATCGACGGCTGCTCGTCTGATCTCATGGTCACTAATGCCGGTGTTCCTCAGGGGTCTGTTCTCTCCGCTACTCTCTTTCTGCTGCACATAAACGATCTGCTACGGCCCGGAATCGTTGGGTACGCAGACGACAGCACAGTAATGGAGAGATACATATCCAGTCCACGCGCTAGTAGTTCTGAGATCAATGAACTCAGGGAGGCAATGGTACTGCGGTTAAACTCTACCCTGAAATACGTTTCAGATTGGGGTGATGCCAATTTGGTAGAGTTTAACGCTACCAAAACGCAGGCGTGTCTACTTACAGCAAAACGGAGTCCTTTTACCTTGACTCCCACTTTCCGAAATATATCTATTAACATCACTGATCACATAGATCTCCTAGGTCTCGACGTCTCGGCTAACATCAACTTCGGAAGATCCATCGAAGCCAAAGCCAAAACCGCCGCAAAAAAACTAGGCATTCTTAACAAGGTCAAGCAGTACTTCACACCGCGCCAACTGATTACTTTGTATCAAGCACAAGTCAGGTCGTGCATGGAGTACTGCAGTCACCTCTATGATGGCTCCGCAAAGTACCAACTAGCGGCTCTGGATGCCGTTGACCGTCGAGCTAGGAGACTTATAGGCGAAGACTCTCCTTTGTTGGCGAAACTTCAAAGTCTCGATCACCGCCGTAAGGTCGCCGGCTTATCGGTATTTTATAGGATATTTCGGAGAGTGTGCACAGGAACTTTTCGATCTTGTCCCCCCTTCACCATTTTACCACCGAACCGCAAGACGTCGGGCGAGTTTCCATCCCTATGTCGTCGACATTCCATCTACACGCACAAAACGTTTTGCGTCTTCATTCCTCATACGCATGGCTAAGGTTTGGAATACTCTTCCGCGATCTGTGTTTCCTACCAATTACAATCCGGGTATCTTTAAAACAAGAGTGAATAGGCACCTTCTAGGTAAACGCGTCCCATCTTAGATCACATCATCACTTTCCATCAGGTGTGATTGTGGTCAAGCGCTTACCTATAGTGAATAAAAAAAAATAAAAAAAAATATTTCTACATAAAAGTAATACGTGCAATTTTTTACCAAGTAGGTACCTAACTATACCTACTTATCAAAAGTGACACCGTTTATAAAATTGTAAAATGCAATTCAGTAACATAAGCGTTTTTCGAAAAAAGGCAGATCAGGTTATACTTTATGCTAAATGCAGTAATATTCACTCGTAAATAAGTAGGTATAATGTGAAATAATACTACCTATGGTAGGAATGTACCTATTTATTAAAATATCTATTTAAACATGTATTCAATTATGTGTAAGTCTTTCCTATGATGGTTAATTGGAGCTTGAAATCTTAGGCTGAAATCTATAAAGCGCACTTTGACTTTGCTCTGACTTAAGATTGAGTTAAAACGAGACAGATTTATGTGAGAGATATAGCTCTGTCTCGTTTTAACCCTGTCTTAAGTCTAAGCAAAGGCAGAACGCGCTCTATAGATCTCACCCTTACATTTTTTGGTTTTAGTGTAAGCGGGCCCTTAATCTACTTTTCATCCCAGTTTTAAGATTTTCCACCTAAATCCACGTTACCAAAGTCGCGGGCGTCATCTAGTATTATATTATTTGAATGTATTAGTACTTACCTACTTACAATATAATTAAATATTGTTGATCTATTTTTTTGGTTGGTTGTTGTAATTATAGCAGTAAATATTACTATGGAGTTAAGTTGGTAAGTACCTATGTACCTATAGCAATTAGCATTCCTACAATATTTTTATCTAATCGGAGCCTACCGAATTATGTTTAAAACATTAATTTTATCTAGACTTATTGCTTCATATCTAAATTTCCTAATTGTTCTACCATTGTGCATGAACCGAAGACAGATATGAAGTGATATGATATCGTCATTTTTATTTTTGTAAGATTTTTGTACAATTTATTGATTAGGCAACAACGTTTTACGTATCTTCATTCTGTAAGTAGTCGATTAGTCGAATATTGGTTAGTTCTTATTTATTAGAAACTTATAGCACGTATCCTTGACTTTGTAAGCGAAGGGTACAACTAAACCCATTATAAGTTGATCTCTTATTTTTACGCACTTCCTCACTTAGCTAGGGCCACGTCCATCAAAATCTATGAAAAGATTTTCTTATGGGACTTGATATAGGTAGGTAAATAAAAATATCATCCAAGGCAAATAACTAAGTAGTAAAATAATAAAAAGAAATACCTTTTTAAAATAATCATTTATTTTAATCCGTCGTAATTCAAACTTACCACCTATATTCGCTTCTTTACATAAGATAAATGTTGAGAGATATAAAAACATTTTGGTCTCTTGACCGTGACACAAAACGAAGAGCAACGTTGTCTGCATAATTTTATTGCTATGTAATAATGTTATGTTGTAACTATCTAGAAATAAAAAATGGTTTGATCTTCGATATCATACTAATCTATACTTATATAAATAAAAACCGGCTAAGTGCGAGTCAGACTCGCGCACCGAGGATTCGATTTTTCAGACATTTTGCACGACAAAACAAAAACATGCATAAAAATAAATAAAAACCTGTATTAGAATGTGCAGGCAACCCTTTCATATGATACACCACTTGGTATAGGTAGTTATTTTACTTTGGACATTAAAAATACTAATTATTTGATGAACACATTTTTTTTTTGTGATGTAACCACAAATTCACGGTTTTCGGATTTTTTCCTTTGTGCTATAGACCTACCTACCTGCCAAATCTCATGATTCTAGGTCAACGGGAAGAACCCTATAGGATTTCTTGACAGACACGACATACAGACAACAAAGTGATCCTATAAGGGTTCCGTTTTTCCTTTTTTAAACTAGTGTACAAAATAAATGCAGTGCCGTGTTTTTAGGTTCAGAATAATTATCGCATAGGTAGGCTTGCTGATTAGAATCATGTACCATACCCTGGGTTCATCATTCATTTTACTGAAATAAACAACCCTATTTGAATTTTTAAGACTTAATAAAAACGTAGATTCATTAAAAAATAAAAATCATAAAACACAGAAGGCAATAAAGCCGGCGAGGTTATACTTACCTTTTAGTTTAAATTGCAAGTTCAAAAATATTTTAGATTATTTTCCTCAAGATAATCTACGTACTTATAAGGTTTATTCAACGAGGAAATCCTGCATCTTAAAATCCAAAGACGTTGCTCACTCTACTGTTCTGTACATACTGTCTGTTATTATATTTTTTAAACTCGAGCACATCTGCTTAGATTTTTTTATTAAAGGTATCTATTGTTTTTTTTTTTAATGTAAGTCGCTCTTCAATTCCGTAGCAAAGTTTAAAGCGACACTAATAAAGCGCTTAAGCAAACAAACAAGTCACGAAAAATCATATCTCAGAATATTTGAAGTATGTTATGTTCTAAACAAGGACAAGCGAAGTTTTTTACTTTTCCCCCCTGATGCAAAAAAAAAACGAAAAGCAAAGCCGTACCAAAGAATAGATAGGTAAGTACTCCACACATTCAAACACAGCCTGAGTTATAAGCACTTTGGCTTCGCTCAGATTTAAGATATTGTCAAAACGAAACTGCGGTAATATTTTTAACTGAAGCTTAAGTCTGAGCAAATTCAAAGTACGCTCTATAGATCAATATGAAGACTGAACGGTTCGTGCGACACCAGCTCCATAAAATGTTATTTAGAGTTACATTAACTCTTGTATATGTCGCAGGTATATTGTCAGAGCCGTGATATCTCACTAGTGATATTATAATTAAACGGAAGATTGTCAATCGACTTCATTTCTTACAATTTAACGGTCTGGTTTTAGTGTTATTATAATGTCACGGGGGCACTACAGAGATATTGGAAGGCAATGATATTTTGACAATTTCACTGGTCGTTAGATTATGACGGCGCCTCTGATTGGTCCGTTTCTGATGTTGAAAACAATGGTTGAAAAAGAATTGGCCAATCAATCTTGACGTCTCCCAATGCCAACTTCACTCATAATATACATAGATTTTTTATAATGTCACTATAATGACCTCGTGACATTACAATGACACTAAAACCAGACCGTTAAATTGTAAGAAATGAAGTCAATTGACAATCTACCGTTTAATTATTATATCACTAGTGAGATTGAAATATTACGGCTTTGAAAATATACCTGCAACATACACATAATAAATTCACTAATAAATTAAATAATTTTTAACTTCTTAATGTTTGTGGTTATTGAAGTCAGTTTTGTTTTTTTTAGTTTTTTTTTTTTAATACGAACTCTAGCGTACCTTTACCAAGCTTTAGTTTGCAATAAGAATTGACTGAATTACGCCGACTCCCGTGACTAGTTAGGTACTCCTTAAAAACTGACACAGTTCACGCTCTATGAAACTTTTATGCATTTTCACAATATTTATCATTTTTTCCATGACCAACTTGCCTATAAGTAATGTATTGTTTCAACACGGTCAGTGTAAATACTGTGCAAAACAGCAATAAAAGAACAATGTTTAAAAGGACGAAAGCACAGAGCCAAAGATTTTTTAAAACTACCCACCTTTACCTATTACTAAAACAAAAAAACTGAAAATTACTTCAGCTTTATTGTAAAACTAGTCTGAAACACAATTCACCCAAAACAAATCCTTGCGAAGTAAGTACATTACAATACGTGTGACGTGAATTGGTAGTACACACTGTTCGTCGTTCATGTCGCCGTGCAATAATAATGATAGGCGCATTTTTGCATGGTGTAAAAATGAGCTACTAAGTCACGAATATAAGCTATGTAGCGGTTTGTAGATCAACACAATAATATAATATGTAAATACTGTTAAAATATGGGACCTTGAAAATCTGTTCCTATATTAAATCATTTGTTACTTTTAGTTAAATAAAAAAAGACAAACACATTTTCGACATGGAACGCTTTGTTTTAAAAGCGTAAAACGTTTAAATAATGCAACAGCTAAAATAGTAGAATACTTATAACTCGGGTAGTTCACACACAGCAACTAGTTATAGGGTTACATGTTGGCTGATAAGGTAATCAGCCACATTGGTGCGTCAACAGCATTATCTTGTTTGTTATAACAAATTATAAACGAGTAGTTATTTAACGGTACTGTCAACATGAAAACAAAGATGGTATCTATACATATATTTGCTTCCAGTATTTACATATATTTAATTGTGCTGATGTTACATAATGTGTTGTGCCGTGGATTTGTCTGTATGTATAAAATTATAAGGTGGAAAACCTATTCTACTCTACATTACTATAAATATAAATATTACCTAAATACAATATTTTTTTACTTTTTTTTATATGTGGGTAGTTATACTTTTTATTGATATCATTACATTTTCTAGAAGCACAAAGTCTACATTGGAAAATTAGAAAGAGAAATCTTCGTTTGCTTAACGATACAACGATAGACGAAAATGTAGCTGCTTTTTATTAAAATTTGACTTAATCAAAAGATGCCTAGATATGTAAAGCGTTTGAGTGTCCAATGCAAACTGATATGAATTTAGCATAGGTAGTAATACTTATTCTTGTACGAAAATAACAACTTGGTATTATCTTTTGCGATAACAGTATAAAAACCGTGGAAATGTTTAATATTTATAAAGCAATTAAAATTTTAGTACCTACGTACTTTGAATACCTAATTATGCTATTGCCGATTACGAGTATATATTTATCATTTTGTATTGTAGTTTGTGCTTAGCGAGTTACGGCTAGGTTCTATTACTAAACAGGTGTTTTAAAAAAAATTAAAGCAGACGAAAGGTTCGAAAGACTGGTAAGCATTTGGCAACGAATCCGTTTATAAACGCACAACGCCAAAACGCAAAATGCTAAAATTAAAATTGTGGCATTTTGCGTTAATGAAGGATTACTTACGCTAAATACCAACCAACAATCAACCATAACGCCAAAAACGCAAAATGCCAAAATTGAAATTTTTGGAAATACCAAACCCAAAATTTCGTAGTTTAAGCAAGGTGTTCTTAAATACTAAGATTTAAGTTCTTTAACCCCCGACCCAAAAAGAGGGGTGTTATAAGTTTGACGTGTGTATCTGTGTATCTGTCTGTAGCATCGTAGCTCCTAAACTAATGAACCGATTTTAATTTAGTTTTCTTGTTTGAAAGATGGCTTAATCGAGAGTGTACTTAGCTATAATCCAAGAAAATCGGTTCAGCCGTTTGAAAGTTATCAGCTCTTTTATAGTTACTGTAACCTTCACTTGTCGGGGGTGTTACCTACACTTGTTTTAATTTTAAGTGTCTCTTAAATAAGACGTTGTACCATTAAAATTTAAGAGACCTCTTATTTTATTTTATAGTTTATAAAGTTTAGTTTGTTATTTTTTTCATTATTTTTTTATTATTATAGCAGTTTGGCATTTTACGTTTTTGGCGTTGTGCGCGGCGTCTTAAATTCTAACGATCAAATCATCATTTGACTATAGGCAAGTTTACGAAAAAAGACCAAAAGTTAAATGATGATCTTGACACGAGGACCGTTCATCGCACCTTCATCGATAGCAGTCTTACGAACTTTCATTACTAAAGTTTTCTATACTTTTATACTACCACTAGTGAAAAATCCGAAAACCGTGAATTTGTAGTTATATCAAACAAACGAAAAATTAAAACGTGTTCACGAAAAATTTAATTCACTAAATCACATAATAGATGGTGCAAACCGTTATGAACTTGCAGAGTTCTACATAAATGTGTTAGGTATATTATATCTTGCACGATGGTACGGAACCCTTCGTATTCGAGTCCGACTTGCACTTGACCGGTTTTTATTACCAGTCTTAGTATAATAATAATGTAGGTTAGTAAACTTTTAAATTCACCGAGACATATTGATTTTTGTAGACAAAATGCATATCGACGGAGCCATTAGCTGCTAGGTATATCTACTTCTGACAATACAATATCGATTATTATAATCACTCACCACCACTACACAATAAAGCATTCCCAGCTACCTGTCTGATATTAGATTTCTATTTTCTTGGTTATCGTGTCGTTAAATCACCTAATAATTATTATTGTAGGCATTTGTTGAGCTTATTTTCAGGAGTGAAGAGGCGTCTTCTGCCTGAAACAAAAATATAATCCAGCTTGTTTTACTTCTCTGTACTTACTGTTAACTAGAATTCAAGTGGGTGCCCCTATTTTTGTACGCCATATTTCTGTATATTTATCAGCATAATAATTTGCAATGCTATTATATTGTGATTTTATCGCCGTAGGTATGGAAGTGTCTTTCGTCGACCTTGCGGCGAACATTACGTTCCGATAAAAGAATGCTTCGCCTATTTGCACAGATCAAAACATTTTGTGTTTTAATTAGGCATTTTAATCAGCAACTGTGTATACGTGCAAAATAATAATTAGGTAGTTCAATATCGCACGCGATTCGGCAACTATCGGCAACGTGTTCGCGAGGTAACGTTCTGAAATCCAATAATTTAGTTATCGACTGTGTTCCGTTCAAAAACATTACAATTTATTGTGCCAATTACATATACTTAGGTAGGTACCTACTGAGTTAATAGGGAAAGAAAACATTTTAAAAGATTTTTAAGTTCTTGCATATTTATTTAGTCTACTACAATACTAGCATGAAGCATATTCCTTAGAAATATATCTATTCTCTAAAGTCTATAGGATCCCTAAAGCAGCTAGTACTTCTAGTTACTACTATAGCTACTTTAAAAATATAAATAACTGCGCGGTTGATATAAAAACAATTGTTTTATTAGGTACTTAGCTGTGTCTCTCTTTCCTTGTTAATGCCCGCGACTTCGTCCGCGTGGATTTAGGTTTTTCAAAATCCCGTGGGAAATCTTTGATTTTCCGGGAAAAAAGTAGCCTATGTGCTAATCCAGGATATTATTTATCTCCATTTCAAATTTCAGCCAAATCCGTTCAGTAGTTTTGCGTGAAAGAGTAACAAACATACTCACATACACACACACACATACAAACTTTCGCCTTTATAATATTAGTGTGATGTGATACCCACCGTCTTTATTAACTACTTACTTGGGGTCAGGGGGTGGTATGTTTAAAGACTACATCAGCGCAGTTAGCTAATTTTATTTTATCATTTTTATTTAGTTGCCCGATGGCCTACTGGTTTTTAAGGTACCTTTAGTTAGTAGGTACCACATCGTACTTACTATTATTGTTCTTCGTTTTAAATCAATTACTGACATTTCCTCGGTAGGTACCTATCCCGTATTCGTTCGATACAGAAAATTGAATGTACCTAGTCCATATCGGAATAGGTTATCCTTTCATATTATTAGCGATGATTAGTATAAACTTTTTGGAGGTCGTTACATATTCATGTTACTTGACAAAGTATCAAAGTTCTGGTATCGCTTAAGATAGGTTAGCGTCTAATATTTAATTTATTTAGGTTAGGTTGTAAATTAATAATATTATCTTATATTAATGCTTATTTTATCCAAAGAAAACACGTTACTTTTAAGGATCCTTTATACATTGTTTACTGCGCGCTGATGATAAATTCATTACTTTTGTCGTAGATCGCAGTCGGGCGAAGCACCAGGGATCACACAATCGACGTGGACCTCAGCCTAGAGGGCCCAGCGGCGAAGGTCTCGAGGAAGCAGGCCACGATCCGCCTCAGAAACAGCGGCGATTTCTTTATGTCCTCTGAAGGCAAGCGGCCGATTTTCGTTGACGGGCGGCCAGTGCTTCAAGGGAATAAAGTTAAACTCAACCACAATAGTGTTATCGAGGTAATTATGATTGGATACAAAACCGTCCCTTGTAGTCTAAGCTGCCTTTTAGCGCAGTCTGGGAGGCTCCGAAATCTTTCGATCTTCTAAAAACGCCCAGTGCCTCCTTTGGTTTCCTTTATAATCAAGTTCCATCTTCAATTTGAAGTTAAGCATTCAGTATTTGAATCTTTTCGAACTTGTACTATCTTCAATTTAGAATATTGCTCTCCAAATCAGTAAGTAATACCGTCGCACGAAGGGACGAACCGACACCTTCGTTCGAAAAACCGACAGACATTTGCATCCCAAGGTGTTGACAGACCCGTCACTAGCTAGACGGACGATATCAAAAAAGTCGCAGTTCCCTACAAGCAAAAGAGTGCAAGTAGGTATATCGATGGATGACGACGAAGTCTGACAAAATATCACTTGGAGTACCAGTAATTTTTATTGGGTTCCTTATGTAGTTTGTAGTACCTTATGCCGATTTAGAAGCCAGGTCACCGTAGAGTTATACTAAAGCATTATTTTTAACATTTAAAAACGTACTTGCCAAGTTCTTCACTAAGTGGGTAGGGTAGGTACCTAATTACTTACAATTTAAGTTAATTTGCAATAAAAAATATAATTAATAAACATGAGTGAATAAAATTAAGTAGTAGGTAGGTATAAGTGTATGTAAAAATACAGAATTAACATTACCCCACGTCACTATGCGTATTTAATTAATTATTTTTATATTATGTGGTATCTTTGCCCAATAGAAAATTAACAATATAATACTTCTTCACAAGACTAGAAAAATAAAGAGCATTATATTTGTGTTGCTGCTTGTCTAGTTGTACTGAACCGATTTTGATAAGACTCGCTGTAGGCTGTCACTGCGTTGAGAATCGCAGTGACAGCCTACAGCGACAGTGAATGCTTATCACTACAATTTGGATGAGACTTCTGGATAACATAAATACAGTCAGACCTAAAATTTTCAGATATTGTATAGTTTCGAATGTATAGATAGATGTCCTAATTGCATATTTTAACGATTTTATCAATATAATACCGAAGTATTTAAATGTTTTAATTTTATTGTAGTAGGGTAGGTATGGCTTAGTAATTATTGCTTCTAGATATCTTTAAAAACGAGTTTATATTTCACTTGAAACTCCCTTTGTGTAAATAATACAGACTAAATCATAGCATAGTCCTTTTCATATTTAATTCGGAACCATCTTGTGATCCGAGATATGTTTTTAGTTACCTACCACACCCAACAGAACTATTATCGTCGGAAGATTTATCGCAGTTTCTTATTCGTGGGGTTTGTGGTTCTGAGAGGTGTCAATTATGCTAATGTAATTTTCTCCCGTTTTGCGCAGATAGCGGGACTTCGCTTCGTGTTCCTGATTAACCAAGAATTGATCAGCGCCATCCGACAAGAAGCCGTTAAAGTGACCATACCTGTGTAATAAAATACTTAATAAAGGGTGATAGTAAAAACTCTGTACATTTTTATTTAGAACACATTTATTTTGGTCAATTTTAAAACAATTTTCAAAACTAGGTATCACTCGAAAACAAGAATTCCCGTTAAATTAAATCCCTCGCACACTGCACTTACAAATAACAATATATGTATATCTCAATATATATAGAGCGAATGTGGTTATCAATAATTACGTCTATCACGAAACACTATCACGTGCGTTACTGGCATAATCAAATATATTATGCTTAAAAATTAAATGACAAAACGAAACTACTCATATGTTTAAATTAAACTATATCCGTAACCTTTTCTTAAATAGTGATTTAACCACAGTAAAATATATTTTATACAATAACAATATCCAACAAGTGCGAAAACTCAACAATCCACTCAATAGTGCAACAAACATACAAAGAAATCAAAGTGAAACTCATAATAATCAGTAACAAGTAAACAAATCTTAATACCATTTATTAATGTTTCATAGTCCATTATTTTCATCCAACATAACGTAACTGAACATTTTTATAGAATTGTAGTCTTTGTACATTTCATAATAAAATTTAATTACTTAATCTTTTAATAAAATACCCATGTTATGGAATAGTGATATATGTACAATAAAAAAACTATAAGTTATAAAATTAAACAGTCGTATTATTCATCCAACATACAAACACTTAGAAGTTACTTACAAACTAACATTTATATTACCTATATTACTTTTATAGAAGGCAACACTTGCACATAAAAGCACATTTTTGGTATATATTTATTAAACACCCTGTATATGATATAAAAATAGTATATTTTCTTTTTCTTAAAGGCGAGTGCTTTTTTGAGATCAAAACACTTTTTCATTTTTACAAAGTTTTTGGTACAGAAGTAAAGATCCCGCTTGGGTTACTAAGCTGGATTCTATGTTTTTTCATTGGTATTTAAGTATTTACTTAATAGTTCTATGATAATATTTTAAGGACGCGTTTACTAGTCTTTTATATAATATAATATGCAGTTACAAATATAACAATATCATGTAACAATATTTCATTAGCTTAGCAAGTAGCTTCTTACTAATACGGCACAAACATGATCCTTTAAATTTTTAAGGCGAATCTATACACATACACTATTATTGAGGAGCTGGCAAACACAACGGACTTTATTACACTTCTGACCAATGTCCTATTTTTTCTGCAATCAATGAATCTGAACGTATTGTTTGGCAAAATGACCTTAAACTGTGTCAAAGTTACATCCGAAGTTCGTGATTTTGATCAAAACGGTAGGTATAATTAGGTATAGTTTATCAACAGTTCCATTGATCATTTTGTTTCAAATTTCATTTCATGCATTACACCATTTTGTTTACCAGCTCCTCAATTCATATTTGCTAAAGTTTATGTAGATCGAATTTAATTACTATGCTCTTTATTCGATTTTTAAATAGCCAACTCTTGCGATTTTACGAACATTTTTACAGAATTATCCTTTATCTCGATTAATAAGTAAGTAATTAATTATATTCTGAAGTATCTATTTAAGCTCAGAATATTGTGTGTAAATATATTTTGCAAAATAAAATAGATTCTTGTTTTTAAAATTTCAACGTGTCTGATGTACTGTAAACTTTATCTAAGCTGTAGAAAAGTTATTTCAAGTATATAATATCAGCTAGATATGAAATAATTATGGCATAGGTAGGTACATACACTGTCAAGGCACAGTTCACGACAGTTAGGGAACTTCTAAAACGTCGAAGCTTCCACATCATTGGCAGGCATCAAATGTACTAGACGCAGTTAGCCCTAATGCAGCCCTTTTTTCTATGTTTTACGTCGTTATAGTTTATATTAAACATATCTTCGGTTCAAAACCCAACAGAGTTCCCTCACTCTAGTTCACCCTGGTCAAGGCTCATCTTAGGGTCACAGCAGACACGATACTTTCAGCATCTGTGATCGCCGATTTTTAGACTGTATTGATGCTGCATCGCGTTTTGACGACTTTTGGCATCCAATCGCTGCATTGAAATCGCGCATTTTAGCGATTGTAATCGATGCAGCGGCATCGCGTTTTGACTTCTTTCTGCGTTCGACCGCTCACGCTGTATTGAAATCACACTAATAAAGGCGAAAGTTTGTGTGTATGTGTGTGTGTGTATGTTTGTTACTCCTTCACGCCAAAACCACTGGGCGGATTTGGCTGAAACTCGGAATGGAAATAGATAATATCCTGGATTAGCACATTTTTATCCCGGAAAACCAATGGGTTCCCCCGGGATTTCGAAAAACCTAAATCCACGCGGACGAAGTCGCGGGCGTCAGCTAGTAACAAATAAAATCAACTTAATCGTTGCGATTGGAGATTGTATGTGTGCGGAGAGGAGCCTTCAATCGCGGCATTGAGCTTTCGATCGAAAAGCAAGTTAATCGGCGATCGCTGATGCTAAAAGCAGCGTGTCTGCTGTGGCCTTTAAGCAGTATTTTTAATATAAAACTTTGATGTTTCTACCGCTTGAGACTCGAAACCCTTGATATAATAAATAGGTAATACAATAATAGTTATTCAAATTATTAATTTATAAGGGGTTTTTTAAACTTTTCATTAGGTAGATTTTGTTGCTTTCTTCGCATTAAGTAATTACATATATTAACATTTTTACCAAGATGCCGTTTTCTCAGCAAGTAACATAATTTTCTTACAATAATAATAATTATTCTAAACGGAATGACACTAACTCATCCAAACAATTTTGGTTATTTGCAAGGGTGATTTTGAAACACAATTTTATGATAAGTATATAGATATTTTTGATACATGGAAATGTTGCGATAAACGCGACATATTTGTGAGTATTGACTTTTCATTACATTAAAAATTTATTACGCTTAGTCTGTTATACTGCGGCTATACTACTAGTATGCAAATAACGTTAAGTCTTTCTAAAGGATGTCACAAAGACCTTAAAAGCCATATGTACAAAAATACATATATATTTATATGAACGATATATATATATAAATATATTGATACCTACATTTTGTACTTCAAAAAAATAACATTTTCTTTACCTTCCATATGATATTTTTGCAGCGCTTAACATTAGGTGAGCAATTGCGACACCACACACGGTGATGTCAAAATAACATTAAGTATATTAATATTATGTACCTACTTTGATATATTATTAAAACTAAAAAAATGTTTCAGTAGGTACCTAACATGATTGCCCTAGACCATTTCATAAAATCATGGTAAAACAATTAGGTGTTCACACAAATATCTAAGTGGCTTAACATGAGGATTTATATACAACATCTTACAAATATCTACACAATAAAATTAAAACATCTTGGTAAAATTATTTACATTCTTTTATAAGAATAAATAATAAATAATACTTAGTATGGCTACATATTGGAGCATGATAATAATAAAATATTCATGATTACTTCATTACTGAGTAAGTAAGTAGATATATAAAATTTAACTACTTACTTATTTACTTCAAAATAAAAAATATAAATGAAATATTAATTATATTAATCTTCAAAATGGAATGAAACAGGATAAAACAACAATAATAAAATCGATATATACAAATTAACAAAAACACAGATCCTATCAAGTTACTTTTACATAATAACTATGTGGACAAAGCATCCTACTTTAAAAATATTTCTTTGATTTATTTTCATCACACTTTTGTATTGATTTTGGTTCAGTTATTATCTAACATATAAATAAACTAAATATTTTATTAATAGTGAACTTAACAAGGTAACTAAACAGAATCTTAAGGGTTAGTTTGATGTTATATTAAAGGTCTACTCTTTACGTCGGAAGAAAAAAATAATCATGTTGATTGTAATAAAAATTACCTAATAATAATAACAGTAAATATCAGATTAGCTCAATTTTAAGATTTGAAGGAATGCAATAAGACAGGATGAGACCATTTTGTGGTGGGATATGTACAGATACATTAAATAAATTAATGGTCTAATTACCAAGGAACTGACATAGTTGTTTATCTACCTATCTATTTAAATAATAACAAATCTAATTATGTTTTAATCTGATTGTGTATTTTAAATTTCCTTTAGTTTCTGACTTTGGTTGCGATATTACAAAGTTAGCGTTATATATTGACTTATATTTACGGATTTTGTCTAATAGAACATAAGTGTTTTTTTTGTGACAATATACAGCTTTATCTTTATTTTGAAGTGCCATTTTATCAACGAAGTTATTTTTCTCAAGAAAGACCCAAGGTTGCCATTTACGGCCTGTCAAATCTGGGTTATAAGTTTCTTTTCTATTAAACGTTTTGCTACTGGCATAGTGAGCCCCATTTTCGTTTTTTTTAATTATTACTTTAGGTACTGAAATTTTTCCTTTTTTTACATTATCTTTATGCCTTTTAAAATTTAATTCATCAATACTTTTCAAAACATCTTCAAATTTGGGCTTTTGTTTTTTAGAAATATCATGATTTGGTCTTTTAACAGTGCCGATACTTGCCGTGGCTTTCACCTTATGCCCCATTTTAGCTATTTTTAGTTGTTTCAATGATTGAAGACGATGCTGAGGCAAAGGAAGTTTTACTTTGAGATCATAAATGGTTTCTTTTAAGGGTGGAATGTATTTTTGAGCAGCTTTTGTAATCAATGTTCGAGAAGAACTAAAGTTTGAACAATAACTGCGGTACTCCCTTTTCTCAGTCAGTTTATAGCTTAATTTACTATGCGAAGCAGGATTGACTTCATTAATTTGGGAAACTCTTGAACCATTACAATTTGTTATTTTTAATAATATACTTGAACTCTTTTCCTCTGAAGTTGTAGATGACACTTCTGGTGAACTAGAACAGGAATAACTCGAATTTTCCTTTTGAATGTTTGATGTTATATAATCACTCAATTCACATGAATGACCTGTGAATTTATCTTCTTGTTCTTCACAAGAAAAATCAAACTTGAAATCATTGTCATGATTAAAATTTGGATAAATGTTTTGATGACAATATTTAGAGTCTTTAGAGTCAAGGGATAAATTCTCAAACATTTTTTCTTTATTATCAATTACTATATCAGAGGAAATTCCACTTTCCAAAATGTCAGTGCAATCATTATTGTGCTCATTTGATTTTAAACACCTGTCATTAATGGCATCATGACATTCTTCAGGATCTTGAGATTCAATGTGGTACAGAGTTTTATTAACATTCATCTGTGGTGTCCTGTATAAAGTTTCAATCAATTGGGTATTATCATTACATATGGTACGACCATAGATACTTTTGAGTTTATCTATATGATCACTATCATAGAATACAGTAGACTCTCCATCATCGCTTTCCAAATCTAAAGAGTTTAGTTTTTCTGGCGATTCGTGAACATCAATGATGATATTTTCTGCAACATCGTCACTAAATACAGTCTCTATACAAGCGACGTCATCTACCCAAGAATCTTGAAGAGACTTTTCCTCAAAAAGTTGTACCGACTCAGAGTGTTCACATAATTGATTTGGCTCATCTGGGTATAAATTACTATCTAAATCAAGATTTATCTCACAATTTGCTGTTTCTTTACTTCGCAGAAACTCTTCGGAATTTTCAGTATAGCATAATTTATCAGCGTCATCATTTTCTTCCGTTAAAATGAAATCATTGTCTATTAAAATATAAACATTATCTTCGTTATAAAATGTAGATATGGAATTTCTTCGGTTACTTTGAATAATATTGCAAATATCTTCGGTTATCATATGAGATTCTAAAAAATTTTGACTTTTTTTTAAACCTTTCTTTCGCTTGCAAGGTTGCACAAAATTAACATCATCATTATTCTTATAATATGTTTCTAAAGCCGATTCCGATAAAGATCTTTTAGAAATCTTTCGTGGTTTAATAACAGCGCTATCATCAACAACAGCTGGTGAAAATTGCGCATCTTCATTTTTACTACTGTGATCTTTTTCCGTTAAACTGCCATTGTTTTGAACAGTACCCTGCTTTTTAATATGTTCGGATTGCAAAACTTCAATATGCATGCCATTCGACAATTTGGCCTCTCTTTCAATATCATGAAATTCATTATTTACATCATTATTTTCAGAGAAAACCAGTTCTACGTTTACAAAACGAGCATCTTCTAGTTCAACAGTATTTTCACCACAATTATATTCTTGTGCAAGACTGTACTTGTTTTTACTTGATTTACAAATTCCTTCACTAAACATCAAAAGTTTCTGAAACCTAGGAGAAAACAGTTCTTTTTGACAATTTGTAAATCCCATGTTAATGACAGAGACTTGGCTTTGATTTTTGAAGGACTGTAAACTATTATTTTCAATGTTGAATGTTTTAGTTTCATTTTGAAATTCGAAAGAATTATCTATTATATTTAATTTAGCAACGCTGACACCATTATCTTTTACCTCTATTTTCTCTTCATTTTCTGCTCCTTCTGAAACAGAATTTTCTCCAAATGTCTCATGACTAAAATGTAAACAATGTTCTTCGACATTATTAGATAAACAGTCTGCTTCAGATTTATCCACAAATTGTTTAAAATCGTTCTGTTTGCTATTGTCTGTTTTTATATCTGATCTAAGTTCTCGAACATTATTCGATGAACACTCGGCTTCAGCTTTATCTACAAATGATTTAAAATCCTTCTCTTTACTATTGTCTGTTTCTATATCTGGTCTATGTTCTTCAACATCAGGCCTGTGTTCTTCAACATTATTAGATAAACATTCAGCTTTATCCACCAATACTTTATAATCCTTCTGTTTACTATTGTCTTTTTCTATATCAGGCCCGTGTTTTTCAACAATATTAGATAAACACTTTGCTTCAGCTTTATCGACAAATAGTTTAAAATCCTCCTGTTTACTATTTTCTGTCTCTATATCTGGTCTGCATTCTTCAACATTATAAGATAAACAGTCTGCTTCAGCTTTATCCACAAATAGTTTAAAATCCTTCTGTTTGCTATTGTCCATTTTTATACCTAGTCTATGTTCTCGAACATTATTTGTTGAACACTCGTCTTCAGCTTTATCCACAAATGGTTTAAAATCCTCCTGTTTACTATTTTCTGTCTCTATATCTGGTCTGTGTTCTTCAACATTATTAGATAAACAGTCTGTTTCAGCTTTATCTACAAATAATAGTTTAAAATCCTTCTGTTTGCTATTGTCTGTTTTCATATCTGGTCTATGTTCTCGAACATTGTTTGATGAACACTCAGCTTCAGCTTTATCTACAAATGGTTTAAAATCCTTCTCTTTACAATTGTCTGATTCTATATCTGGTCTATGTTCTTCAACATTATCAGATAAATACTTGGCTTCCACTTTATCCACAAATGATTTAAAATCCTTCTGTTTGTTGTCTGTCTCTATATTGGATCTAAATTCTGAACTTATGATAGCTGAATTATTACACGATTTTAAAGAAGATTCTTCAACAGGTTGAATAGAATTTATGTAAAGTTTACGAGATAATAACTCAGATTCAGCTGTATTCATAGGTGTTTCATAATTCGTTTGTTGACTATCTTTTATATCAGTTTCGTGCCTATCTTCTCTAGTTATCACGGAGAGGTTCTCAGGATGTGTCATATTTTTAGTAAATAAACAAGGTTCTTCCACAGTGTTTGTAAGTATGTAAGAATTATCAGGCAAACACTCAAATTGAACTACATCTTCATTTATTTTATGATCTGTTTCTAGATGTCCATCTATCTTCGTTTCTTGTTTACATTCTGTAATTTTAGCATTAGGGTTCTCAGAAAGTGTCTTATTGACGAATACACATAAGTCCTCAACAGAATTATGTACAGTATCATCCTTATCAAATAAACACTCAGATTCAGCTGTATCCATGTTTGTTTCATATTCTTCTTTTTGTTCCATTGCAGTCTGAAATGACTCTTTTGATTTTCTACACTCTTCAAATTCTAGATCAGATGATGTACTTTCTGTTACATCCTTAAGAATATATGTATCTTTTTGAACATTACTATTTGGATCTGATTCATTAGATAAATAATCATTATCAGACGGATCCAGCAATTTTGCACTCTGGCTCAATTCACTTTTAGTTTCTTTTGAAAATGCTTCTTTAGATATATTAAATACTGTTTTATCACAATCATTTATAGCATTTTTTTTAAGTTCAAATCCAGACACAAACATTTTCATTTTACTACCTTGCTGAATCTCCGGTGAAGGTGACTTCAACACAGGTTGTGAGTTGCATTCAGTTATTTCAATAGCTAATAAGTCTGGGGGATCTGTTTCGTTTTTAGCACACGAAATTTCTTCTGAATAACTTGACATAATATCAGATATATTTTTTATTTTATTTTCAGATTCTTGCTCAAACGCTACTGTTGTCGATTGTTCATCATAAAGTACCTCTAATTTACAATCATTTACGTTAGTTTCACTGGTTACTGCCTGGTTAGTTTCAATTCGAATGCCTTCGGTCCTTGTTGTCCCAGTTTGAGTTTCTCTATTGGATTCACTAACAACTGATATATTCGATACAAATTCGAAAATCTCTTCATTTTTGCTCAGGGAATGGTTTAAACCTGTGAAATCTTTACCATTATCATTTTTAATCGTATTATGTGTGGGACTACATTTGATGACCAAGTTATCAATATTTTGGTTAGATAAATCATTCAGAACTTCTTCTATAGTTTGATTCTCTGTAGTATCATTACCAATAAAGGTTTTCGTAACAAATGAAATCTCAGATACTTTATTGGAAACTACTTCATTTTTTAAGCCATTTGCACTTTTGTCACAGCTATATTGATCTTCATTATCTACAACAGGTTTAACTGGGCTAGACAAATCAATATCTTTTTCACTTTCATCAGTACATTCAGTTTCAAATTCTTTTACATCTTTTTTATATTTTGTTGTATCTTTTAGATTTGTAAATAAGTTTTCTTCGTTAAACTTCTGGAGGTTACTGTGGTTATTTGGACTATTAACACCAAGCGTATCAAAATTGTTTACATTCTCAGTACTTTTTAGATTTTCTTTTGTATGTAATTTCGGTTTAGCAGCCTCCTCATTACTCATAACTAATACATTACCCTTCTCATTTGCATTTGCATTTGCACTAACTGTGGGTGATTCAACTGGTACTTTTATCAGATCCTCATATTGGTTGTTGTTTTGCTTACCATTTTTATAATCTTTATTTGTTCTAAATTTTGGACATTCACTTTGGAGTTCTTCGACAAGTTCAGCAGACGGCGTGATATGTAGTTCTGCTGACGTATTCCGTACTTGAATACTGCCAGAAGTAAGACATATATCTTCACCTTCATTTAAACCTTCTTCATCAAATTTTTCAAGTGGTGGTAGATTTTGATTAACGTTTCTGTCCATTTCATTTAAATAACTAACATCAGGTTCCTCTTCAGATCTGTTTAAACTAAAATCGATTGCAGTTTCAGATGACAAATCGTGTGCTTTAATATTTCTGTGATATTCCAAAGAAGAATATGACAGCACAGTTTCTTTATGAAAGCTATGATTTGTTTCGCTGGTTATTTTGACAGCTTCACTATCTTGTGATTTATTAGTATCAGGATTTTTTATTATTACGCTGTCAATTCTTTGTAATTCTTGTTTAGTCATGTTATGGGAACTAGGAATCTCACACTTTCTACCTTTTCTATATTTACTTAATTTGGAAAATTCTTTATCTACCCCAGAACCTAAAGGAAATTGAGGAGATAAATTTAGCTGCTGAGAATCATTTCTAGTCTCTTGTGGCAAACAATATTGTGTTTGCTCTAAATCAATATGTGGTAAATTTTGTAAGCCTGATACAACATTAGATTCAATTTGATTTGCTTTAATGAATTGTTGATTTATTTCAGGAAAATTAAGCTCAATATCATTGTCAAGCTGTGGTAAAGAAGCTAAACATAAACCAGCATTCCTTTCAAGATCTTGCACACTATAATTGCTTGCTTTTGTTTCCTTGGGTGAACTATTGGACGAGTATTGATCACTTACCATTTTACAACTTGTTGTAGTGACTGCATCATCCACAGTGTTCTGTAATTGGTTCTTTTCACCTCTATTCAATTTTGGTGACTTTGTTATAATTGGATTAACCACTTTTTCAATTATTCTCTCACCCAGTACATTTCGCACTGGTGCAGCAACTTCTACATTTAACATTTGTGGGCTGCATGGCTTTATTTCAAAATTACAACCCACTTCTTTATGAATAACTGACTGACTTATTTTTGCTTCTACATCTAATGGTGATATTGGACGAGGCATCTTTGTTGTGATATCTTTATCAATCTGAGCTTTTGAAAGGGTACTAAACTCTCTTGATCTGTTATAATTACTGACATGTGGCGTTTCTAAGAGTTCTTCATATTGCTTAAGTATTTCTATGCTGTTATAGCCTTTAATATTTTCAGGTAACTTGGATATTTTTTGAATATGGTCATATTTACCAAGTTCTTCATTAGGGACATTAACTAAACCAAGTACATAAAGTTGTTCCTGATTATTAATAATTTCACTTCGAGAAGAATTTTTTTTTGAATGATTTTGTGTTGCAGCCTCTTTGCTGGCCTCACTGACTTCTTCATCACCTTCATTCCACATTTGTAAAAACTGTCTGACATCAAGATTTTTTTTATTTGGAGAACTAGTTTTATTTTTGGGAATTTGTACAGCACCAACAGAATGAAATGTGTTTCGGAGCATGTCATAGTTATTATAATTATATCTTCTGTAAATGTCATGTGACATAGGTATGTTACTAGAGTCAAAACTTCTTATGCTTGCTGCGGATGATTGACTTACATATCCACAATCTTCTTGAGATGTTCCAATAGTGTGTGTAGTATCATTGCTTGTATTAGAATCAGAAGGAGATATAGCAACAGTGTTTGGTGAAAACTGCATAGGTAGCCTTTGCATTGAATGATTTACATTGATTGATTGGTCAAAAATTCTATAGTTAGGGTTATGGTCATAAGGTTTTAGAGGAGTATTATCTTTTCTGTAAATTGAGTGTTGGGGCATGGGGGGAATGTTTAACATTGGGTGAGTGGGTAATAGTATCTCACCTCTCATAGCTTGAGAATGATTCATTTCATTGTAATATAGATTTTCTGGTACAGAGTAATTTTTATTTCGTGATTCAAGATTAAGATAAACTTTACTATTGTTTTCAAACTGTATCTTATTAACATTTAAAGGCTTAGAAGACGCATCTGAATATGTCTTGTTTTGCATGCAGTTCCCTGGTATAGGCCCATAAGGAGGAGGCACAACTTGACTATGAAATGCATTAAAATTAGCTTGACTGTGGGTCCTGTGATATCCGTCAACAAAAGGTTCATGTATCCTCCTGTCTAAGTATTTATATGGTACTGGAGGGCATACAGGATATGGATGTCCATGTATTGATTTCTGCACATCATATTTATGAGGTGGGAGCGAGGCAGGTGGGTGGAATGTACTAGGATAATTACTAACATAATCATACCTTGGTTGTTGATGCTTTTCTTTCCCAGTAGGATACGGTTTGAAGCGAATGTTAGCATCCTGATATAAGCGTTCAGAATAAACTTGAGCACTTTCTTCATATAGAGGCCGGTGTGGGCGAATCATTGTCATCGGCCTAGGACCAGCACAACTGGGATACTCTTGGTACTGATAGAACTCTGGAGCACCATAGGGCCTCAGAGGCCGAACGTTAACACCGGTGGGCCACCCATAGGGTGGAGGCATGTTTCTAGGATAAGGACTCACATTAGACATAGGAAGGTCAGAATTTCTGACACTTTTGTGTTCACTGTTCACAGAATTTACATTATAAGGCACATCACAGTACTTGGCCTCTTGAGGCATATTAAGTTTAGGATTTTTCAAGTTGGACACTTCACTACTTTTTACAGAACTAAACGTAGGTGGAACCATTATCCGCTGCATATTTTCTTGGAATGTTTGTCTCGGCGATATGTTTCTGGTTGGTTGATAGTCGGATATTTTAGTAGGATAGTCAGGGGGACGGCGGTAAACGTTTTCCGGAGGTGGCCATGCTTCCCCTGGCATCTTTTTCAAATACATCGTGTCATCAGGATTAGGCGGCACCACTCGGTCGGGGCCAATGATAGCGCACGGGCGCGCGCCCGTCGTCGTCTCCACTTTGCCCAACGAGTTTGGCCCCACATCGTATGATTTATTTCTGCTCGATTGTACCGTTGGGCTGTTAGTGTTAAGGGCAAATTTAGTGCTGCCATCATTGACACCTGTGTTCACAGATGAGTTCCTGCCTAATTCTTTATGATCCATGACCACCTGATTTGGGGGGCGTTTGGAGCTGATTCATTACCATTGTTTTACTCTCCAGCGGTTTGCATAATCAAGTAATCTGCAGACATTAGACATATCATCGCCCATCCTGAAATAAACAAAATATCTTCAAACATCTTCCATGACAACTGTCAAAACACTGCCACATATACGATTATAATTGTGAAATTAAAACGAAGTTTTATTTGCAACTGCAAATACATCGATGGCGTAGTAAACTTACCTGTAAGGTTTTCTAATTTCTCCAAAACATCAATATTATTTCCTTGGAGACACCGATTTATTACGTTCCTACGCCGTCGACTTTGTATAATTACGCAGTGTTGCTTACAACAAAAATTTAATATTTGGCAATTTGAGTCAACACCATTTTATTATTTTAGAAAACAGTAGTTAATATTATTTCTTTTTATTTAAAATTACACTACAATTTAAGTAACTATCCTAATTTAATTACCTAATAATTTAGATTATATTAATAAAGATACCAGATCCAACGGACAGGAGAGTGGACTAAGTTTTATAATTCCACTCCAAGGTATTTCATTTCAAATCCGCGGTTCTGTCAGTATCGCTATTATTTCCAGACCCAGAGCCGTAAATATCTCTATGATATTAAAAAAAACTAATAGTCACCAGTGTTTCTACTTATAGGAATTTTGCCCTATTTTAGAGCGAAACAACTTAGATTTATACGATTTAGAATTTTATTACATTTTAACTTTAAGTGTTTTTAGCCACTTCCAATAGTAAGTGTATTTTTTTCAAATTTATCAAAAGGAAATAGATTTAAATAAGGGTTCCGTTTTTTGCCATTCGGCTACGGAACCCTAAAAAGCTAGAAAAGGGCAGAATGAAAAAGTTTTTCATCCTGCATCGTGGAATATTAGCTTAATTCGTAAGGTATTAGTGGTTCGCCACGAACTAAGACCTCTAGGATGTTCACCTGTTAAAATACTGAGAGCAATAACGTAAGAAGTTCGCTTCATATTATTTGAAGTTAACTATGTTAAAATCTGATGCCCGTTTAAAAATGAAATAATTTCATATTTAACTAATTTTACTATCTGTTGTTCAAGTGCAGGATAAAACTGAAATTATACACAAGTTTCAGTTTCTAATGTGTAGCCGTTTTTGACATAGTGTCGAATTCAACATTCACATTGAAGCCCCCCATTTTGTAAGGGAGCCCCCTTGAAATAAATCTTTTTATATTTTTTATACAATATTCGGCTGAAGGCTATCAGTTTACATATTATGTTTAAATTTGGAGTAATTACATTCAGTAATTCAGAAGTTATATAAGACTGTGACAGACGGTCGGATAGACAGACAAGTGCAATATCATTGAAATTGTCTCAGAGACTTCGCTTCGCTCAGTTAAAAACATATTGTCATTTATAGTAAGATTCACATGCCCTTAATCAGGACAATTTGAATATGAATTTATTACTTCATGTTTTGAATTTGTTATACGGTACCTAATTAATACTGCAGAAACTAGAGTAAATCCAAAATCGCAAGTAGAAACATTGCTAGTCTTTACCACTTGATAGTAGCTTTTTTTTTCTCTTCTGGCTTAAATTTGATAGTACAGCTTGACATACAGTAGGCACGCATCTCAATTGTCTGTGGTCAATTGTCAACTTTTTTGGTCGGTGATTGTCAATGTCAGTCAAATAAAACGTTATCAATTTCGTCTGAATTTTAAATTAATTTATCAGCAAATGTACCCTAAAAACTAAAGTTATGAAATACATTTCAGTATCGTTAATCGTATCCTTAATTTTTGCCGGTTATGTGATCAATACCATATGGACGTTAGCCGAAATTTTTATACCGCCGGAATGTAGTCGTGGCGAAAGATGTTTCACTAATTATTTGGCTTTAAAGCCAGTACAGCATCTTGTGCTATATACTTCAGTTAAGCAGCATCCTTATGAAAATGGAATGTACGAAGGATCTGTCAACAAAGTGCATACTTCTCTTAAATTTGACTATCTAAATCCAGCAACGATGTGAGTGCTACTTTCATTTGATAGATAAAAATGTATTGCATGTTGTACGCTTCAATAATTATACTGTTACAGGACTGTAACATTAAAAATACCTCGCAAGACGCGTAATAATGGAACTCTATACATGCATGCTGTCCTGCTGGACGAACGGAGGCTCTATGATGATTTTATAGACATATTTCGTTCGGAGTCTGTGCATACGTTATCACTAATTACGCACACTGAGCCTCAAGCAGCAACATTTAACCTACTGCAATCTGATGTGAGTAACTACTACATAAAAATAATTATTAGATTTATTTCTAAGGTAAGTATTTATATTTATAAGGACAACCAGAAAATTACTATATTAATATACATACTTAAATCTATATACACACATTATTTGATATACAATTTAGTAATGGGTGACAACCATGTGCTAAAAGAAATAAAAAATTAAACATTAAAAAGTTTGCAATGTACAAAATACTAAATTACTAATAATGTAAGTAAAAGTAAGTAAGTAACCTTATTTATAACCCTTCTTACTCTGAGAGGAGAGTGCTCGTTTTGAGCCGGCGATGGGTTGATCATAATGATGATGAACATTATTTAAAATATTTGTTTGAAAGTTTTAAACATTATTTTTCCATTACCTTTATCTGGTTTGTGGACCATGGGATGTAGAGAATTTGTTGTGTACTTGTAATTTATTGAAATTATGAGATAAATTAAGCTAATTGATTATAATAAAATAAAAAAATATTTGAAATCTCTCAGTACTAAACCTCAAAGATTACTGAAGCTTGAAATTAAGCTAGGTAAGCCTTAGGTTAAAAATTAATGCTTGATCCTTATATAAATTCATACTTTAATTAAGAAATTATTTTAGCTTCTAAGACTTAAGTTCTATTTATAACCTAAAAAGATTTCTATTTTCTACATCAAGAGCTTACATTAAGCTTGTTCTATCATTAAATTTTGTTTCTGATATTTTTGCAGAGTAAAAGTGAAAAGAAGACCAAAAACAAACATGTGAAGCCCTATGCACATATAGCTACAGTAGCACCACTTTCTATTCTGACAGACAATTTAAATTTACCTGTGCACAAAATACCTGGAGAATTGTACCCTTACATGAGGTAATTTTTCTGCATAATATAACATGATCATTTAAAAAATGTATGGTCACAACGAAAATTTTTGATGTAATTTAAACCTGTAGGTTCTATTTGTTTAAACTGTGCCTAAAGTTTAACTATACCCATGCAAAAACTGTCATGCAAAAAACGTGCATGTCAATCCATTGCTCCATTGTGACGATTGAATAAATAAGAAACCAAAAAACCGATTAAACAAACACACTTTTACATATATAGTATAGGTAGGTAGTGATAAAGTTAACAAAACTAGGGAACACCTGGTGAAAATATAAATCCTCTTTATCCCCTAAGCTGTAAAAACTTCAAATAATTCTGCCTTATTTCTTGTTAAGTAATAAAAGGCGACCTCTGTTCAAAATTTCTGCTTTCTATGTAAGTGGGCTTAGGCTGGGCTTTGAAGACTCAGTCAGTGAGTCAGGGCTTCCCTTTTTATATTATGTTTTGATGATTGTCTATTGCAGAGTCAGGGATGAAAAGTTTCTTCCAATTATCCAGCATAATGTACTGAAGTCGAGAATATCTCATTTACAACTGTTAAACAGCAGTACTTCAGAAGTTAACGTCACAGTCAGTGTGGCTCCAGCCTCATACGGCTCCTTGCGGTTAGCCATACATGTGCGTTTGGCGTTGGAACAGTTTCATGTGTTGGGCTTCAGTGATAAGGATGTTGATGATGTCAAAGGCATATTCGCTGATACGAATTTATATTTGCTGTCAGCCACTGTTTTAATTGCTAGTTGTCATGTAAGTGAATATTATTTTAAAATTAAAAAGTTCAGTTCAGTAATAAGTGTAATTTTCTCATCGAGTCTTAACAACTTCTTCAATGTTAAATATGTATATTGTATATAAGTAGTAGATACTAATGCTTGAAAATATCACTTGCTTTAACATTGAAGGAATATATTGTGACAAAATCTGCACCTATATATAGCCTGAACCCTTCTGAGATGATTGTGATTGCTTGAAAAGTTGTTCACTTAGTTGGATTGCAAATAGATTTATTGATATTGGTTTGTAAGATATTCCGTTAACAAAGTGCTTCATCATCCTAACGTTAGACAGTGTCAGTAACTTTTGTGTCTTTTAAATAATTAGATTCTACAACCCAAAATGGTCAATTCTAATGGCTTTTATATGGTCAATTCAACCTAACCAGTCAGTGTTCAATGGCAACTTAATTTGGATTGTCTATTTACAATATGTTTTTTCTTGCAGTTGCTATTTGACTTCTTGGCATTCAAGAATGACGTTTCGTTCTGGCGCCGCAAGAAGTCTCTAGCAGGGCTGTCTGCCCGGACTGTGTTCTGGCGTGCTTTCTCTCAGATGATTATCTTCTTTTATCTTATGGACGAGCAGACCTCGTTGTTGGTGCTAGTACCAGCCGGTATCAGTGCTATTATAGAGGTAATAGTTAATTTATTTTAATCTAAGAGAAACAAACTGATTTGCAGTTTTTTTTTACATTAAATACTTAAAAATTATGGAAATACTGTCAAAAGTCTCAAATATGTTTAGTGGACACAAATCAAAAAAAATTGGTTAAAAATTAAGATCTCTGTTATGAAAAAATTGTAATGGTAATTTGTTTTGTCAGTTAACCAAAAATCACTGGCTCTATGAAGATGAATCTTTGCAATTCTAATACAGCTTCAACTTTGTTCAATATAAGTCCACTGTACCCATGATAATTTTTTAACTAAACAATGGCTATACAGTGTCTATTAGTAAGGCAATTACTTACAATGATTAAATAATAATCATGGGTGCAAGTGGACTTATATTGGTCAAAGTTGGAGCTGTATTTGTTTAGAATTGCAAAGAATCGTCTTAATAGCTCCAGTGTTTTAGTTTAGTAAGAGGGTAACTGTTTAACAGCTATGGAAGGTGACGAAGGTGCTTCACTTGCGCGTGTCGTTCCCCGGCTGGCGCGTGTGGCGCGTGCGCGTGTGGCGCGAGCGGGACTCCGACGCGGCCGAGCAGAGCACCGCCCGCGCGGACGCGGAGGCCATGCGGTACCTCTCCATGCTGCTGTACCCGCTGTGCATCGCCGGCGCGATATACTCGCTGCTCTACGTCGCTCATAAGAGGTAAGACACTAATTTTACAGAACTAATTTTTTTGTCCCTTTCTTACTGAAGTGGATAGAAAGAGAGTTGCCAGTGACAATTTTTGGAGTGGAGGACTTATTGCGATATATGTATGTAAGTTAGCGTGTGTGGCGCGAGAGGGACACTGACGCGGCCGAGTAAAGCACTTCCCGTGAAGACGCTGAGGCCATGCGGTACCTGATTATGGAACCTAATTTGAAGAAAAAGAGAGTTGCCAGTGACAAGTCTCAGAGTTTAGGGCTCATTGCTTAACAATATTTGCTTCCAAACTTTTCATGATCAAAAGCCTTTATAATCGATCGAGGGCGATTGCTGCAATAGTAACATAGTACAATTAGGAATGTTTAGTCACGTTGTCCTATGCAGCTCTACGACGTGGCCCTAAAGCA
The DNA here is from genome assembly GCF_905333055.1 of Maniola jurtina. NCBI lineage: Eukaryota > Metazoa > Arthropoda > Insecta > Lepidoptera > Nymphalidae > Maniola > Maniola jurtina. The sequence continues at coordinate 12,290,242 of NC_060030.1, forward strand.
ACTTGTTGTGTATCCGTCAGCTGGTACTCGTGGGCGCTGAACAGCGTCGTGAACGGCGTGTACGCGTTCGGCTTCCTCTTCATGCTGCCGCAGCTGTTCGTGAACTACCGCCTGCGCTCCGTGGCCGCGCTGCCGTGGCGCGCCTTCATGTACAAGGCCTTCAACACCTTCATCGATGATGTGTTCGCCTTCATCATCACCATGCCCACCGCGCATCGCGTCGCTTGCTTCCGGGACGATCTGGTGTTCCTTGTCTACTTGTACCAGAGATGGTGAGTTCATATTGTCAACTAACTACCCCCTGCGCTTCGTGATGGCGCTTCATGTACAAGGCTTCCAACATCTTCATCGATGACGTGTTAGCCTTCATCATCATGCCACCATGCATTAAAACTGCATAGATTTTTTTGCAGTAAATTCAGTATGCACTACCAACAACATATGTATAATATGTAATGCGCCACTATGTATTCAGCAAGATTTCTCCTGCACAAAACATGCGGTGTTTATACCGTCTAACGCACATTTTCTTGATGCTGATAGGATAGCCAGCTATTGAGCGCAATTGAGATAATTTTAATATCTTTTCTTTCTCAGGTTGTACCCCGTAGACAAGTCTCGTATGGATACCGCGTCTAGTATGGACGAGAGCCCCGAAGAACTGGTACCCATCAAGAAAAAGGAAGAATAATAAAGATTATAAGGTTAAAAAAAATTAGAAAATTTAGCGTATTGTGACGAGGCTATGGTGCTAAATAGGATGCTGCGATCAGTTTTGATCACTATGCCTGACATCAAAGACACCGTGGTTATTGCATTGTTATTAATGGTGCTACTAATGCTAATACTATCAACAGGTCTCAAATGCAATGCTATCATTTTCGGTAGAGAACATTCTGAAAAGGATGGCACTATTTTGAGGATTGTCAACTCGGCCAAAGTTCAATGCCAGTGCCTAACAACTGACAAGTCTAATGTCAGTAATTGTTGAATCAGTCAATAAGAGCTTTGTTGCTTTTTCCATATTTTTTGGTATCCGTCCACATACCTACTGTATTTTTAACCATGATTTTTAGAAATAGATGTTGTTTTAGGGATAAAGATCGGAGACGCATTTATCAGAGTTATAATTTAAAAAAACTGTCACATGCGAATCAGGGTTAGGGTTCCGTGCATATAACCAAAGTATGTGTTGTTTCAATACATACATGGTTCATTACACTATACAGAAATTCTATTACTTTTAGAGATAGACCCCTGTAATAAAAATGATCAAAACTGACACCTATGTCAGCCCGACGATTTAAAAATATACTTGTAGTCTAATGAGCTCTACACAACAACACCCCACATGCCAGGGCGTGAAAAAACTGTTTTCGGTTTACTTTTCATGTATGGGTCCCTTGAATAGTAATTCAATAATAATAGACTACAGGCCCATGTTTAAAAATGGGTGGGTCATATGAACCACCAGGTGACGTATACAGGACGATATAAGAGCATAAAATAATAAGTTTCAGCACTATGCCGTCACTTGTAAGCTGTCCAACAGAGTGCTGGTGAGAATTGAAAAGTGCAGGTAGAGTGAGTACATTTTGGTCATATATTTTTGTACGGCATTTTTACCATCGATAGATCCATGAAAAATAATAAGAAAGCGCGCAGTGCCGTAAAAAAATGGTGCGCCACAAAGTCAGTAAATGTTTTGATTTTCGGCCATTTTCCGGGGTAAATTTGGTCATTTAATTCTGTACGGCACTAGTTTCATACTGTTTCAATACAGCCTCTAATCCATTATTCCGCAACGCCGTACAAAAATCATGCGACAAGGGGAAAAAATTGAGGGTAGCAACCCCCTCTCTTTCCGTGGTCCGGGGGGTGATTTGAAACAACATAAAATTAATTTATTTTGAAAGTGTTTTATGCATAGATAATATTTTTTTACATGCCGTACATTTTCGTTGGTCCAAAGGTTTGTAGGGGATGTGGATATTATATACACACCCGTTCACTTCAGTTAGACGGCATAGTGATTTTATCATATTATCAATTGTTCTCTTCAAAAATATGTTAATGCCGTACAGTATCAGATGGCCATAAAGTACTACCCTTAAAATGGTAGCGTCATTTTCATCAGCCTAAAAGATATGGTCTGCATTAAAATGTACGGCATAATTTTTTCCTAATTTATTTATCTTAATACTATTTAAAACAAGGGAAAAGCGTAGAAAATTGCTATATTTTATTAATCTATGAATATTTAAACTTTTGCAATAATTTGAAAAATTTCAGTTTTTGTATTTATCTATAATTTTTTTTAGAACAGTTTCTTTTGAACGGCAATACTATATAACAATAGTATTTTACACTATCATGTTAAAAAAAAAGTTGCCGTACAGAGTCAAATGATTTTACAGCTTTAAAAATTAAGTATACCATGAAATTAAGATAATTATTGATACACATTCAAATGAACACTAATTTTTTTACGGCATTATTTTTAATAGTACTTTTGAGTGCTAGATAATGTTTTGGAACCAAAGCCGTACTTTCTCAAATCACCCCCCGGACCACGGAAAGAGAGGGGGTTGCTACCCTCAATTTTTTCCCCTTGTCGTATGATTTTTGTACGGCGTTGCGGAATAATGGATTAGAGGCTGTATTGAAACAGTATGAAACTAGTGCCGTACAGAATTAAATGACCAAATTTACCCCGGAAAATGGCCGAAAATCAAAACATTTACTGACTTTGTGGCGCACCATTTTTTTACGGCACTGCGCGCTTTCTTATTATTTTTCATGGATCTATCGATGGTAAAAATGCCGTACAAAAATATATGACCAAAATGTACTCACTCTACCTGCACTTTTCAATTCTCACCAGCACTCTGTTGGACAGCTTACAAGTGACGGCATAGTGCTGAAACTTATTATTTTATGCTCTTATATCGTCCTGTATACGTCACCTGGTGGTTCATATGACCCACCCATTTTTAAACATGGGCCTGTAGTCTATAAATGAACCCTTGAAAAATAATTTAATAATAAATGAACCCTTGAAAAATATAATTTAATAGTAAATGAATTTCTAATTCAGTATTTGGGTTTTTGGATACGGAACCCTAAGAAAACCAGTGAGTATTTTTAGGATACTAAATACGAATTGAATGGCATTGCAATTTGCAGTCATTAAGTTTTAATATTTAAAATAGTCGGGCGCTATGTTCCTTTTTTATAGCAATAATAATAATAAATTATTATTATTAAACTTGTTCTTGTCCATGACCACAATCATCAAGTGATTGCGAAACATCGATAGAATTGTTTATCGATAAATTAGGTACAATGAAATTTATTTAGTTGTGTTTGTAAGTAATTGTTTTATTTAATGTTTTAAGATACTAATATCTTCTTATGATAATACTACTTGTTGACCTCCAGCTGAAATACATAATAATCAATCTATCTGTAATCTCTCGATAAGTTACTTAGCAACATTGTTATTTGTTAAAAAATTACAAGTAACAACGTCGCCTAGTAACTTATCAACGGATTAAAGATAGGATTTATTACTATAAATTTCGGCCCTTAGTAAATTATCTGGGACTTTGAAAGAAGCTTTGGAAGCTATTAAATTATTACTTAACATATAAGTTCGTTTTGTTGGTCCGTATTATACAATTCATAGTGAAATTTTAATTTAGATACGAACTTTGTAAATGATATGAATGAAAATGTGAACCGTGAAATTAATTTATTTTTACCATATGTCAAAGTATAAATGATATAAATTGTGTACTTAAACACAATTTGATGAATCTTTTGATGAAAGTGTGATTATCTATTTTAAATATTTGTTAATTTCATTTTCAATAACCAAAATTAGATGCAATGAAATTAAGTTTGTTTTAATATACACGACTCAAAATAGTTAAGCTGGTGTAGACGCTACTACTTAGCTTATGAATTATTTTTAAGCTGGGCTCGAATCTAATTGAAATCGGTTTTTATTTTAATAGACTGGCTCAGTGGTGCGTTTTCTCATCGTGCTGGATCAGAGGTTTGATTCCTCTTTGATATGGTGCTGTGAAGAAGCATTAGATAATAATAGAATATTTCTGCCATCTGTCACATCTTTTCCATGATGAAATTTTGATTCTCTATCACATTGAAATCGTAACTAAGGGGTTTTGTGATGTTATTTGACATCTTTTCAAGCAGGATCTCTAAAGTTTGTGACGTTCCAAATTGAGTTCCGATTAGAGCGATGAGAAGGAATCCAAATCCGTATAAATATAGAACCAAATTTTGTTCTGAATTTGGACGTTCGTGACATTCGTCAAAATCCGCACGTAAATTTTTTTATAATTCTCATTATTTTCTCTTCCCTTACCTAAACCTATCATCAGTTTTGACAATTGTCGATGCGACAAGTAGTCATCACTTTTATTGTCTCGTTTCGATTAATCATGAAAGTTACCTAAACAAATCAGAAAGACAGTTGTTATATGTAATTGGATTCTGCGTACTGCAGAAAGACAGTTAGTTATATTTGCATTCTGCCTACTGTATAGTTACACAACTTAATTACATGTCCACTGAATTACGCCATAGACTTGCAGGTTAACGCATTCTTGCTTCACTGCAATAATACTATTTCATTTGTTTAAATCTAGTGTCTCATTCTTCCTACGAGTATAATATAAAAAGTATGTTTATTATTAAAGACTGTTTGATTTTAAATTGGTGTAGTATTGATATTGTTTTATATGTATTTGATACGCATTCCAGAGGGTACGTATAGGGTTGTGCTCATTGTTAAATAAAAATGTTTACATTTTTAATAACTTTATTTTATTTAAGTATCGATTAATAATGTGATGTCCTAGAGAAAGATCTAGAAGTTACTCGTGTTCACCTAGCTTAATGTTGAAAGGCTGTTTAGTGATAACAGAATTCCACTTCTGACGCCAATCTATTTTTCTAGATCTTCCTCTAGGACGTGACAATAATAAACCTATTAGAAACTTCACCCCAGTGTTAGCACCTAAGAGAGGATAGGTATCTACGTAGTGTTCAAATAACTGGTTATAGTAGGTAATGGCGACAAGACACTTTACAAATAAACTTAAAATTCAATAATTTTGCAAAATAAGTTCAAAATTTTGCAAAATTTTATCTAAATTTGTTCAGCCGCCTAATTTAAATTTGAAATTTATCTTCCATGCTTTATAGCACCTATTGAAAAAAATATGCAGATACCCTAGTTGAGAGAAAGACATCAGAAATCAGGGTCAACGCCAATTACGACGCGACGTGATTAAACCAAAATCACTCAGATTTCGGTTTAATCACGTCGCGATGATATCTATGACCACCACTTAGATCTAAAAGTTATAATATGTATAGCGTTTTATGAGGTAATTAATAATAATAGGTATCATGCGTTATCTCAGAACAATGGACAAACGTATTTTATTAGACTTGATATAGAGTTAAAACGAGATAATATTATAATATGTGTCGTACATAAATCTGAGCAAAGTCAAACTCGCAAGAAATAAAGAAAAAATCGCAAAAAATATAGAATAAAAGATAACTATAATAAATCGGTCAAGTGCGAGTCGTACTCGCGACAAGGGTTCCGTACCATACAAGAAATAACATTTTTTTTCATTCTGAACGTTCTGAAATATTATAACAGTTATAATACTTAGTAATAGTATAAAGTAATTATTATAACAGTTATAGCGGCAATAGAAATACATATTTGATGAAAATTCCAAATCTCTACTTATTACCGTTCACGAAGTACAGCCAGCTGACAGACAAACAAACGGATGCACGGACTGCAAAGACTTATAATAGGGTACCGTTGTTGGCACACTTTGGGTACGGAACCCTAGAGTTATGTTTATTATCATTATTGTGTAATTTCGGCTTAATCACGGCGATACGCTACTACTGATTACTGACTCGATATTATAGTTGAGTCGCATGCCCTTGATACCGTAACGTACCTAATTTATTATAAAGAGTGTGCTCCGGTGTGCAGTTGTGTGAATCAATTTGTGATTGAAATAACCTGCAATCTATTTTTCCTTATATTTTTTATTTCTTAGGATGTCTGGTATACGATGCTAATTAGCTATATAAATACCAGTACCATATACATGTTCTTTTACTGTTAATTTATGTCTTGTGCGGGTACAAATAAGGTGCATAATAATATAATCGGTCTCTATTGTTTTGTCCTTCCTAACGTTCATTGTAATTTATCAACAAACATTTGATTTTATCAATTTACAAGTATTACATGGATCTGTTTGATGTACTCCTCCAAGCCGGCGTGTTTACAGCCGCTGTACTGTTTTACGTCTTGTTTATAAGAAAGCCGACGAAAAGGAAAGGACATTATCGAGAACCGGGTGAGTCTACTTTCTTTTAGAAACTCATTTGTTACTTAACGACTAAGCAAATACATACTGAAGAGCCATTTAAGGTTTGAAGACTAGACCTAGGTGATCGCTTTTATATTTTTGCTGTGTGAGCGAAATGTGATGTCTATGTATAAGGAGCTCTTAAATAAGAAGTGTTTAAGTACTCGTAATTAAGTAGTGCTAGAACCGATTTTCAAAAACATATTATAAGTATGTACCTCCTTACTTAACTACTTAGACACCTAAGTAAATAGTTATCCATAATGTACAAAATTATGATTGCAATAATTATGTAAGTAAAGGGCACTTAGCTAAACGATTTACCTTTCATAATTTAATCGACCTAATTAACATAGATAAGAAGATAATAATAATGTCTTACGTTTAGGATTTGATACAGTAGGTACCTACTCTACATACATTTTTCAAAATTATTATTGTAGAAAAGTAAACACGAAGTATACCTGTCGACTATAGGTACAAGTTTTTTAGAAATCTCTGGTCTTTCCACTCGGATTACTCGCTATTTTCACGGTTAAGGAAGACTAGAACTACATCTGTACTTATTTTTTTTGAATCGCCTATATGGTGTCTTACAGGGTGGAATCATCCACTTAAGTTGTTCTTGGCCCGGTTTGCTGTGAAACGCTGGAAGTCGAAATTACCTTTACGCCAAATAAGCGAAGCCCCCTATAGAGACCAGAAGCTGGGTTGGGATGATATCACACTACGAGCCTCAGCTTCGGATGGATCTTCGCTCTTGTTGAGGATACGCAAGTTGTGCGGTCAGAAGGACATCGCCGAAGTTGTTGTGCACCTCCGATTGCAAGATGGCACCAAATATAAATTGCCGCGTAAGTTTACCTGACTAGAAAAGAAAGATGCCTGATAAGAAAGCTTGGGAATGAGCTGCCAAACAGTTTTGATGCCAATAAATTTAAGTGATTTCGTAAAGTTATGATAAAAGAACACCCGGCTGAGTTTGTTATCGGCTCTTCTCAGACCTGGGCGCGTTTGGGACCCTCGTAGTTTTAGCTTTAAGTTTACGTAATTATTATCACCATTACATCATTTTCTTACAATATGACAGTGATATCCAATTTGAATGAATGATTTGACTTTGACTGTAGGCAAAATGCTTAACAACTAGGTTCCTGCGGTAGTCGAGCGGTGCGAGAAGGGTGTGATGACCTGACGCGAGAGCTCAGCGTCTCGTAAACTTGTGACAACTGTCACCCTCCCGCACCTCTCCACTACCTCAGGAACCTACTCAGTTAAGCGTTAAATGCCTTTCATAACTGACCACTAGACACAACAAGTTACATCTCCCATGCATCTCCCCAACGTTGATAGAATCCGAGAGTAGAAACAATAACGTCAATGTAAAATGAACCTAAATGTAAACAAAAGTTGAAATTTCACTACCACTGATGATATTTTCGCAACATTTTCGCATGGAGCGCTGGCTGTTATAGATGTATCGAATGGACAAACTTAATTTTAAAACAAGGGTTATAAAGTCCATTTTATTTTAACGCTGTTTCGACATGTAGTGTTTCGACGTTCGAATTCTGTCATTCTTTCTTAATTTATTAACAGGAGCTGAGCTGTAATCAACAAAACTTATTTTTACAGAGCATCCAGAAACAGCCATCACTGAGTGGGTCCATACGCAAGATGGATGGAGCGCTGGTGGATTAAAGATACAGATATTGGAATCGCAAACAAACTTAAGGGTTATTTACAACGGTCTTCTAACGCGAGTGGGCGATAACGTTACGCAACACGTTAAGTTTAATCTAATGTAAGCTCACTAAACCGTACCCATTTTCAATCATTATAAACGATCGTAGCACCTACTAAGCATTAATGCTCACTGGAAGTCGAAGGCCTCGTCTCTCAGGAATGATGAATGAAAGAGGATGGAGGGTTTCAAATTATCTCAGAATTTCTCAACTTAAATGATGCACATAAATTCTACCACCTCACGATGAATTTTCTTTACCGAAGAGCGGTAAATATTGTTATTAACTATGATAAAAAGCAAAATGTGTTTAAAAAAAACTAAGGGGTGCCTGACCATGATTCGATTTATAGTTCATATAGAGAATGATTTGATTTATAGTTCATATCAGGGCTCAGATGTGGCCTCGCACCCTGTGTAAACCCTTTACTTGTAGCCCTTCAAAAGAAATGCATCTCCACATAAATCTATTTTGTCTTTGTCTTAGATGGGCTTCAGCAACGAGCGTCGTGCGACACCCAGAGGACTGGAGTACTCAGCTCGCGGCAGAAACTATGGCTCTGGAGCCTTGGCAAGATGGCGGTTGGCCCCAATTGCTGTAAATATTTCTTGTTAACAATTTATAAAGTAGGTATTTTTGACGGCCTCCCTGGCGCAGTGGTAAGCGCTGTGGTCTTATTAGTGGAAGGTCCCGGGTCCGATTACCGTTAGGGGTTTGGAATTTTATAATTTCTAAATTTCTGGTCTGTTCTGGTGGGAGCCTTCGCCCGTGGCTAGTTACCACCCTACCGGCAAAGCCTAGTTTCCAAGCGATTTAGCGTTCCGGTACGATGCCGTGTAGAAACCAAAGGAGTATGGGTTTAATGAAAAACTGCCATACCCCTTCCAGGTTAGTCCGCTTTCATCTTAGACTGCATCATCACTTACCACCAGGTAAAAATTGCTAGGGAGGGCTAATCCAAATCCTTTGGTTGTGGGGTCTACATTATAGAGCGAAGTCACATCGAAACGTCGTTTCTAGACACCGTGAGTTGAGCCAGTCAGTTTCTTTTATGTATCTAAATCTGAATCACAACAATTTTTTCTTGAAGCGAATAAAAATTAATGGACCTTGTATAATGAATTCGTAGACATATTCGTATTTATTTGAATGCCTTGAACAAAATTTGTTCTTATGATTTATCCTGTAACACCATTGTGTAACACCAATAATTGTATGCGTAGTTTCTAGGAGACACTAGATGATGCCCGCGACTTCGTGAATATTTAGGTATTTAAAACCCCCAAGGGTGCTTGTCGATTTTTCGGGATAGAAAGTAGCCTATATCCGTAAACGGGATGCAAGCTACTTCTGTACAAAATAGATGATGCCCATAACTTCGACCAACTGGAATTAGCTTTTTGAAAATCCTACAAAAGTATCCTGTGTGCTATAGCCATCCTCAGGATCAAGCTATTAAACCAAATTTCGTCAACATTTAAAATGATGGGCCGCGAAGAGCTAGCGACTGACAGACACACTGTCGCATTTATAATATGAGTAAGATTTAACTGCTACCAGGTCCGAGTATTTAAATAGAGACCTATCTAGCTGGTAAGGGTAGTGTCAGTAACTGCTTAACAGGTGTTTAGCTTAATGTAAAAATAATAGTAAAAGTTGCTGAAACTGCTGGTCTGACACTTCAAAAAGCCACCAAATCAGAAAGAACAAAAATAGGATAGTTTAAAATTCTTGTTAATTCCTAGAAACGAATGCGACGAAGGTGCTGGTAGCTGGATGCAATGGGGAGCAATTCAAGGGCGTTTCCAATCGTTTGACGCAGACGGTGCTGTACACAAAAGCGAGTACCTTCGCTTGCGGGGAGCCAAGGAACGGAGCTGGTCTCTCGGCAGCAAGGCCCTGAGGCGATCCGTCACACTTACAGCGGTAGCGAGCGATGGTACCGCGGTGCAAATCCGTGGCTTGTCGTACTATAACAACTTCACTCAGTATGTATCAATTTTTTTTAAAGAATATTAGCCATGCTAATCATGACTGATACTCCCCTTTCCCCTCCAATTAAGCGTAAAGCTTGTACCAGGAGTGGGTACCAGGTAGTAGTGCAACGAAACCGTCGACCTTTCGGAATTCAGTCCGCTCCTCAACCGTCGAGCTATCGAGGCTCTAGATTTAGAGATATTTTCCTTTTTTTAAGTCTTGTTTCCCAATAAATAAAACAAAACACTAACTTTTTCTTAAACATAGTTATTACTTAAATACGAGTTTTTTGCTTGTTCTTCTCGGTAAGAAAGGCATTCCGAGCCAGTGGTTGATGCATTTGACGATTCAAAAGTAGATACTTGTAAAAATTTATTTGAAAAAAAATTCTATTTTATTCTTAATTCTATTTCATTCGATATGTTTAACTTAATTAATTAAATTCCCCTATTCAAATGCTAACAGGCGCGTTTTGAGCCTCCTGCCAACTTCACCCACAATTTTGTCAAGTTTTGTAAATTAAAGTAGAAGTAAACAGAATACAGTCCAGTGAGTAGGGCATAAAGGTATAAATTATTGTATGATTCCTTCTGTTAACATTTTGCAGCCTAGTACTTATTTCTTACAGATGCATTTCAGGAAACGTGAGGTTTCCCAATTTTATGGTGAAAAGCATAACCTCAACTGATTTGGTCTTGTCTGATTTTTGCGAGGGTGGCACTGAAATACCAAATACTTACACCATAAACGTAAGCAGTGAGTGTTTATTTTTTCCATCAAGTAGGTAGACGTATCTTTTATTGAAAATAATAATTTTGTTTAGATCTAGAGCAAAGTTCAGACACTTTTTCAAATTCCTGTCAATAATCGTTATATCTTTACAGCATCAAATAGTCGTACTTTAAAAGTGATACTTCGGATCAACAAGGAAGGCGGGCATACGTTCAGTGGCGTTCCACAGAAAGAAGAACTACTTTATCGGAATGTTGCTGTCGAAATCAACGGAGAACATGGAACAGGGATCCTTGAGTTGGGATATGATAGGTTAGGTAGGTCTACAAGTTGAAAACTAATTTTGTAAACTATCAAATTAGTGCAGAAATTTAATAGGTCACTTTACAGTTTACTCTTTGGTGTTCAAATCAAATTTATTGAATTTAGGAAGTTGAATTTATTGGAATCAGCACCACTTTAAGAAATAACTACCAAAAGATCTTCGTCTGTAACATTTTTGCAAAATTAACTGTTATATTTTATCTGGCTGAAAATGGTCACAGAAGCCAAACCAAATGTGGCCAGCAAGCTAACCTAACATACTTAACTAAATTAAATGTGAAGTTACTGCAAAACCACAGGCTAGAGTGCAACATATTGTGATCCTGTGGCGACAAAACTTAAATAATAAACATAAAAATATTCAAAATGGCCTCATTTCAAAAAATGGTCACATGACCTGCTTTTCTTTGTAGAAACCAAATCTGCAACACCAACTAATATCACTCCACTGCCTGCATTGAAATGGCTAGACGAGAAAGAAGCAGGGGAGGTAGGCTATTGCCTGCCATTTGACGCTATTGCCGCTACTTGTACCGACTACGTGGGGGGTAAAGGAGCTTCGCTTGCTCTTCTGGCTTCAGTGCAAGAAAAAGAGGTAAATATATGTAGCGCTTTCTTTTTCTGTCTGGCCAGGCTGAGCTCACTTGGTCACGTAACCCGGGATATATAATGCACAGTTATTATGTCGTAACAAGACTTGCTTTTCATTTATTTTATAATATCAACAGGGCCAGCCCTTTCATAAATATTAGAAGCGTTGGGTATCTGTATGGTTTTTCTTACTTTTGACATTTTATCTAGGTTATATAACTACAGGATAAAAAATTTAAATGAGAACAGAGATCTTGCCTGTAAATAGTTTTAAAATAAAATGAAAATTGTAAGTATTTATTATTTTTAGGGTTATTGCGTTCCACCCGGTTTTTGCGTGACTAGCAAAGCTTTAAACCAACAACTGGAGAACAATCCTAAACTGGTATACGCTATTTCCGAAATGGAGAAAGCCAATGAGAATTATAAAGAGAGTACATTTAAAGTAAAATGTGACAAGTGAGTTTTTTAACATTTTTTTTATTTAGATAATAAATTGAATAATTTAAATTATACTAATTATATTAATTTTCAGAGCAGTTAACTTATTTGTAACAACCGAAATTACTGAAGACGTTAAAAATAAAATATTAGAACACTTGAATGAGCTACGGAAGAAAGCGACAGATAACAAATATGGCTCTCAATTGCGATTTGCAGTAAGATCATCAGGTAATGTGAATGCATTCCATACTGAACGTAATAATAATTATTATTATTATTCTTCTTAAAATGAAAAGGATGGATAGGGATAGACCTAAGAGTAACATCCCTTTGAAATTTTATTTGCCCTTATTTGGCTATATAATACTTATTAACAGTGTCTTCTTGGATTCCTTCGTCTGCTTGGATTTAAGGTCCTTCGCTAGATTATGTACTTATTATTTAAGCTTTGATTGACCAAAGTGTCCAATGACAAGTATTCTCGCAGAACTTGCTTTCAATGTCAAAAAATGCAAGTGTTTAGTAAAACTTGTACGAACTGACTTGCCGAAACTGTATACGCAGTGCCAAAAGCAGATTTCTGCTAGAAACTTGGGAAGTTTTTTGCCAGTGGACGTCTGGCCTTTATGATTTTCATTTATTACCAGCGGTTGGCGAAGACAGCGAGGCACTGTCGGCGGCCGGGCAAAACGATACAATATTGGGGTGTGCGAGTGACGATGACGTCATACGCGCCGTGCAGAAGTGTTGGGCGTCCATGTTTGCCTTTACGAGCGCTTATTACCGCAGGTAAAGTTAAATATTATGTTCATATGTAAGTAGTAGTTCGCCCCGAACTGCGACCACGTGTACCTAATATTATCCACATTTGCTTCTATGAGCACCGAGCACCTCCCTCAAACAAAGGTTATAACGTTTTATTCACATATTATTATTTATTCACATATCAAATTCACATATTATTATTTGTGAATTTGAAGTTCATTCAGTGAGAAGGCGATAATGCGTTGATGATGGTAATGATGATGATGATGATGTTCATTAATTTACAAGTTATAAGGGCTTCGACTAACAGACGGACAGACAGGTAGACAAATTCACCCAAGTACACCTGGAGACCTCGTTTCGTACCCTACACATCATTTAGCGAAAACTGTTAAAGAATCCAAGTTACTCGTATTAATTTCATTAAAGCGCTACATAAAAAAAAAATGTATTGCTGAAAAATTAAAAACAAAAGTCTGCAGAGTATTAGAGGCCTATAACCTTGTATTTAAACAGTGAGTAACCATATCTACAAGCCTTCAAGGCTAATATTTCAAATGTCTTTAGAGATTAATCGTATTGTTCAGGCAGAATGGTCAGCCGTGTATGTGTGGTGGTGGAGTGGTGGTGCAGGCGCTGGTCACACCGCGGGTGGCTGGAGTCATGTTCACCCGACACCCGCTGCATGGCGACCCAACGAGGATCCTCATCACAGCCAACTATGGCTTGGGAGAGGTCAGTAGAGACTCGAGGTGTAACGATATATAATACGGGGTGTAATCAGAACACTAGCAAAAATGAAGACAGGTGATAGTACTGATGATTATTATTATTACTAATAACTTAGTAAGATACTAATACTACAAGATAAGGCAAATGGTTATTGGCATTGGATTGTGTTAAAGTAGTATAATATAACGCTAAGTTTTTGCTAGCATTGCGAAAAGTACGTGATTTTCACTAAATACCTCAAAATACTTACCTGAAAAGTCTCCTGTACAAAGACTTTTTTCAATTTGGCTGTTATCTGATCTCTAAAACCAGAATTGTTCAGTAGAATTTTCTGTTTTATGTTAGAGGATGTTGATGAATGGGATTTGAAACTGTTGACATTTGAATTTGCAGAGTGTGGTATCTGGATCGGTGGAGCCGGACACAATTATTGTAAAGCGTGGATCAGACGACACACTATCGATTGCCAAGGTCGAGCTAGGTTCCAAAACACATCGAGTGACCACGAGCAGCGATGGTGTTAGTTCGGAAAGCGTACCCGAATCTGATCGAACCAAAGCATGTTTATCGGAATCAGAGATTTTGAAACTTGCTCAAATTGCTGTATCACAAGAGAAACTTTGGGGTGCAGGAAGAGATATTGAGTGGGCTATAAAAGACGTAAGAATACTTATATTAGCCTACATATCGTTTTAAATTTACCATCACTTCACTTTCCGTCAGGTGTGATTGTGGTCAAGCGCTTGCCTATAATTAATAAAAACCCCTTTCTTATTTTGTTTTCCAAGGATAGCCTTTGTTTCTTTTAAGAATAATGTTTTGACCATATTGAACGTGATAACTCTTTCCTCTAAAATTATACTTCAAGTGAGGAGTAGAGACCATAGTGGAACGTGCCCATTGCCTTTCTCTATCATGTCTTCCCTCCATTTTGCCTTCAATAATATTCGCAATAAAAAAATCGTTATTTGTTCGGAAGGCAAGTAGATAGGTACTGCCCGATTATTTCTTTATTTATTTCTTGTAACTAGGGATATAAAAAATTAAACAATCAGGGCAGACTTCTAATTTTACGAAGGCTGGAATTTCACAGAGCGAGATATTCCTTCTTCAAGCGCGACCAATCACGTCCCTAGAACGATGGATGGAAGAGGAGTTGCTGCATGAATTAGACTCCCCAATCATGTCGGACGACGAACTCGTCACCTTCGCTAACACAGGGGAGGTCTTCCCTAAGCCCGTCACTCCGCTGACTCACGATATGGTGTATCGCCCTCTGGAAAAAGGTATCGCGACATTGATGGTAGTGACTGCTGACGGTTATGACAAGAAAATTATGATCACCCACAATAGATGCGCTCTTGCTCTATACAACGTAAGTTAATATTATCAAGTAGACAGTTATGATTGTGTCAAATAAAGCTAATAAAATTAAATCATATCATTTCAATTATTAAAGTTACCGATCCATGTCAGTGTCTTTGCAAAACACAATACAAATATTAACATATATTAAAGATTTCAGAGTAGCGGCCATGAAAATTAAAAAAAAAGAATATTTCTTGTACAGAACCCTTCTTGGCGAGTCTGACTCGCATTTGACCGATTTTTTTAATTGTTCAAAATACTTATCAACAAATTAGGTTGACTGAAATTACAACCTCAAACTGGAATTCCTTGTTGTGGTGAACGTTCAGGATCAAATCGACTTCATAGGGCAATGGCTAAATAAAACAAGCAAATAGATTTAATAATACTATTTTATAAAATACTGAATAGTTAATAAATTTTCGACACTCAAAGACCTTGAAATACAAGTATTATTGGGAGTGTTCTGGTTTAAGAAAAAAAAAATACTTACCTGCACCAGCCTTCCTCTAGAAAGTTTAAACGTTTATGTGAGGTTGTGTTAATGTTTACCTATGTCTACAGACGTTGTACCTACGGTTCCCTGAGAAGATCGACATGAACATCCGCATGTTGGAGATGTCCATCCACGGGCACAAGGTAGCCGACGACGACATCCTCCGAACAGCATTACACAGGAGACAACCGCAGTTTACCGACAAGTTGTTTGCTATTTTAGATATGGTAAAGGTATGTGTGAGATACTCTTAACTCTATGCCTATATATATCTAATATCTATATCTAAGCCTATGCCTGAAAGCGTTTTACATTCTCGTATTTATCTCGTACCTACTTATTCGATTGCACAAAAATTTTAAAGTAAAGGTTTGTCCAACTAAAATCTTTTTTGCCGAAAACTTTGTGAAAGGGCTTATATTACTCTTAATTCTGTATGAATGAAATGAATGTACCACCTTTTTATAATTTACAGAGCATGATCATTACAAAATGGATAATGAACGATACAATCGAGCGTGTAAATAAGATGGACCTGAATGTTGACTCAGAAACCCCACTGGAACTGTTTAGTAATATAGTTACAGCGGAGAAAGATATGATGCGGTTTACCAGAAACCATGGCATTACCACCTCCGCGAGCACTTTTACGCAGTTCATAGCTATGAACGTGCTGTTGGAAAATAGATCAGGTATGTTCAAGTGGTGATAGCCTGATTCAGTGAATCCGTGGTTCAATCCCGGGTTATTTGTGTTTTAACCAATTAAACATCACATGCGGTGAAAGAAAACATCGTGAGGAAACCTGTACGCCTGATCTTAACCATGTTCTCAAATGTGTGTGAAGACTGCTAATCTGATTCGGTCAACCCGGTACACTATAGCCTAACCCCATATCATTTTGAGAGTAGATCTGTCCTTAGTAATGGGCCGATAATGGGTTGAGATGATGTTTTAGCGTCTGTTCGACGTCCAAAATAATTCAAGTGACGTTATGAACGCCTTGACGCGCGCTTGGTGTTGACCAAGTCTTTTATTGCGGGCAGCGCACACGCAGCGCCGACGACCCAAGATGAATGACCGCAAGCAGTGCAGCTTTAGATATGTGCATGAATTTGTTTTATGCTCCAATTTGGTTGAAAAATTATTTTAAGAAGTGCAGAAAAATTTATTGATCAGAACTCAACAGAACTCTGCAAGTATGTCAGAAATCAGAATAAAGAGAAAGTGCTATATAAAGTTTCAACTCGATCGGATGCGCCATGCGCGAATGCATCGGTAACGAACGAACGGACAAACACGTAAACATTCATTTTTATAATATAGGGACTTCGTCTGTGATGGCGTTTGCTGGCGCGCGTGCTGTGCTTGTTTGGAGTGTTTTTTTTGTTAAGAGTGGATGGTTTTTGTGTTAGTTGGTGTTTTTTGGTGGTGGAACTGACTGGGAAGCGCTCTAAAGAGGCGCCGCGCGTATGTCGGCGGGCGCCGGCACAGACGGAGTCCATACTTGTATAGATTCAATAACTTGAAAATAACTACAAACTTGACATTGGCTAATCAGAGTAAAGCCAGATATAAAGAAAAAAAAAAATAATATGAATTGATGCAGCGAATACATAGATTCATCTGGGCATAATTCATAGATTTCTCACCTGAGCTCTGTTACGAGATCGGCAAGTTGCTCAGCTCGGGAGACGTACTGTCCGCGGAGGTGCCGCACGCGTTGGCCAAACTTGCGAGCAAGTTGGAAGATTCTGGCAAACTGGAGGAGTTCCGTAGTCAAGATCCAAACACAGCCATGGACTGGCTTACAAACAATTTGCCAAATGTCTACAACGATGTTTGTGCGTTCTTGGAGCAGCACGGGCATAGAGCTATTATGGAAGTGAGTGAATAGAACTATTTTTTATGCAAATAAACTTTTACAAGAACTTTTTAATCGTCATTTAATGCAATATTCATCTACAACTGGTCGTAATGCTTTTACTCCCCTTTGATAGGGGCAAGTTGGATAGCTAGTATGATATTACGCGAGAGTGAGCTACCAAAATATATCTTCTGCATATTTTAGTTTGATCTCGCAACAAAGCCGTGGGTGTTGGTGCCGGAAGAGTTGATGAAAATGCTGATGCACATTAAACCATCAAAAGAAGAGCACCAAGCCAAAACTAGCGATGAAATCATTGCTTCTCTAAAAACCCCTCAAAAATCAAGCACAAGGTAGGTTCATTATTTTAATTTTGTGGTGAATCAACTCCTTGTTGTGTGCATTCCTCATTAGTCAAATTGGCTAAAGATTTTATTTTGCAAATTGACTAAGCTCGTTGTTTGCCGTAGCTCTTTGGCATTGTGCAAACAAAAATAGAATAAATTGTCGTCTATTTATTACTGAGATACAATCTAAAGATTGTAACATAATTTCATCAATTTTCATAGATGGATCTCTCGATACGGTACCAATGAAGCGTATGGATGGGTTCTAATAACACACATATTTTAATTTAACTATCATTGTTGGTTTCACAATTCTTCTAATAATAATTACATCTTAGATCCTAAGCTTTAATATTTTATATTCAGCAAGGAACTTAGGTAAATGTAATTTTAGGAAAGTCCTCCGATGGATTCTCCCGCTGTGCCATCGTGCCGTGCGTCACCGTGAGGCCACTAAAGCGCACTTGATCCTCGCGGTGCACAAGCTGCGCCTCGCAGCGCTGAGCCTCGGCCGACTGCTCACACGGAGCTGGCACTTGCCTCATCCAGACCTGGTGTTCTTCTTCAGAGCTAACGAACTAAGAGATTACATTACTACGAGGGATCCAGCTTTGTTGAAAAAGTAAGAATTTTATCTGATTAATGTGATATATTTTGAAAAGGTCACATTAATCAGAATCCTAATGTTATGTAAGGATATCCTTTCCAAATGATTTTCTAAAAAGTTCTTAGCCTGTTACTGTACAGTTTAGGGCTTAACGTTGTCTAATACACCAGTTTTAAGAGTTTGTAACTCCCCGCGCCCTGTGCCTTTTAAAATATTGCTGTTTAGCATGTTAACATGTATAACAATGGCGTTTGTGTACTGATTGCAATTTAAAGTTAAAGATTTTTTGTAACTCATTGAATAAAATAAAATGAACTTAAAAATTTTCGCGATGCAAACTGAAATTTTCAATAGATCTTTATTAGCTTTAGCCAATGTGTTCTATACTTATTTCATCAATTGCAGAGCTATCCAACGTCAACAGTATTATCCGGGATGGTGTAAGCAGAAATTCGCAGAAGTTATCAAGGGCTGGCCACAACCTCTTGCGGTAGAGAAACCCAGAGTTACTGCTGGAGGAGTGAGGTTACAAGCGACATCAGTGTGTGGTGGAGAAGTCATCGCACGAGCTTGCGTTGTTAAAGATCTTTCCGAGGTAATTTTACAACTAATATTATTGAAATCACGAAACCCCTAGCGTAACTTAACTGTCCCTTTATCTATTTAAAATTTCGTTTCCTGAAAATGTACTAATAGAGAACACCCTGGTTGTTAAAATAAGAGCAAGAAATACGACGCTGCTCGGTCGTGTAATGTCACTATCCCATTTTCGACCGACCAAAACTTTGAGTGGAGAAAGAAGCACACTTTGATCTTCATTATCTCACTCAGTTTCTTTTAATTTCCTCGATCATTATGATTCCTCTAACTAAAGTTGATAGCTAAATCCATTAGATATTTATTTTTCAATATAATAACCATGAGTGTTTGTCAAAGCATACATTGTTTTTTTACAGATAAGCCTCTTACAACAGGGAGATGTGCTCATAACGAATTCGACGGACATTGGTTGGTCGCCCTACTTTCCGCTGTTATCAGGCATCGTAACGGAACTAGGAGGTCTGATCTCACATGGTAAGTACTCAAAGCCACCCGCACATTATTATCTTTTTCCGATTTAATTTATAAGTTTTAACCATAGGCTTAGAGCGTAGGGAAAAAATTGTAAGTCTATGGTTTTAACCACCAAATTGATGGTTAAAATACTAAAGTATTTTGAGAGGGACGTGTTACGTGTGGCTTATTTGTGACAACGCATATTAATCGATTGCGATTGTTAAGCAACGTCCATCCAAGTCGGTAACTGGATGGGTGACCGACTTTGGTGGCCCGAATTTAGCCTTTTTGTTTCCTCCATGCTTCGGAGAGCACGTTAAGCCGTCGTCAGTCCAGGTTATTATCATTAACATCTGATAACTGTATAACTCAAGAATCGAAATCTGTTCTCTTTGAGTTGTATAGGGAAGGATCTGGGAACCCACCACATTATTATCCCAGGAGAACTCCTAACATTATGATGAACGTGATTATTGGAGAGGAGCCACGACCCTCAGCAATGAGGAATAATGACTATAAAGAAGTCTTTTTGCTTGCTAGTATTATCGATCACAAAGATTACGTTGCCGACTGCTCAAGCAGATAACGACTGCACGAGCAGATGACAATGACTGCTCGAGCGACCCGTGTACTTTCTTAAACGATCTACTGCTCAAGCTGCTCGCTCTGACTGGCGTTATCTCACCAGGAGCAGTGATAGCCCGCGAGTACGGGCTGCCATGCGTCGTGGGCGCCACGCACGCCACCACCGCGTTCGCGACGGGGGACACGGTGCGACTCTCCGGCAGGGAGGGCGTTGTCGAGACTGTGCAAGTTACATCCCAACACCAAACTGATACCTAAGCAGACACGATGCTTTTAGCATCAGCGATTGACGATTTAGTTGCTTTTCCGTAGCTCGATGTCCAGATTGAGGGCAACATAGCATCGTAACATTCTATAACGCACGGTTTGTATGGGAATCGCCTGAGGTGCGATGTCGTTTTGTGATCCCAAGTATTGTAGACGGATCCATACAATTGCTTTACCATTTTTGGCAACAACTTCACTAAGGCTTGGAAAAGTATATGTAGGTCTTGTAAGCGAAAATAGACCTTGTAGTGTTATGTCTGATGTTCGAAAGATATTCAGTCTAAAGTTTATCTGAGAAAGCAATTTTATGATCCATAAGTTGGGTACATTGTTAAGAGTTGTTTTTTAAGTAAGCAGCAACGCACACCTGCAGAAGTGGAATGGCTCTTTATTTACTTTCGTAACGTAAATAAGGTCAACTTGAGTTTCTATCAAAAAGATTCTGCGCTCCATTCTTCGACTCCATTTTGCATGTGTGCGTTGTTCCTTATTTTCTTACGAAAGAAGGCACAAAAGTATTTATAAATTAATTTATTAAATAAGTACATATTTTAAGAGAGTTTTGTAATTTGCAATTTTATGATAAAATAAAAATACAAATACAAATAAACAATTTATTTCCTTTCCAAAAAAACCTCAAAACAAGATAAAACGTTCAAAAATCAAATTATAATCGAACCTATATTTTGAATATAATTATTACAGTAGATGTACGAGGACATCACATTGAAATGGAATTCAGCCAATCAAATAGGTACTAGATTCAAGAATCCTTCAGTCAACAACATCAGTTTTAATTTACCTGGATAGGTACCTACTTCCATTACGCACTTGCAGTCATTGATCAATATAAAACAATTTACATAACGTGTCTGCGTTATACGTATTCGCGGATCGTAATATTTTTCAAGTTGTTTCAGTGAATAAATCTTCAAATCACAATTAGCAACATGAATTTCAACCCAATCTCAATCAACATAAGCGTTGAACGCAAAAAATTTCAAATTCCATTGCACGATAATTTTGCACAAGCCAAAATCGGATTATCTCTCGTCCTGCGAAAGGACGAGTAATTCGTAGCAATTGAAGGCGAACGGTCGGCCGAATATGACGACGTGGCAGCGGTACGTGGGCGCGTGGACGGCGCCCACGAGATGCGAGCCGCGGTAGTGCACACGACCAACGTGCACGCCGTGGGCGATCCGGACAGCTCGCGCTCCCATCTTGCCCACACCGCCCACAGAGTCCGCGCCGGCCAGCGTAGATGCGCGGCACGCCACCCATGACACTTCTGCGTTGCACATCACCTAATAACGCAAAATAACGTTTATTAGTAACATCACCCTATACAAATGCTGACAGACACAAATACCTTTAAACTTTTCATTCGTGAACAGGAAGCTCACGTTTCGTCTTGCCACTCGTACGAATAATTATGTCCCTTACCGTTATTTTATATGAGGGTTTTTTTTAATCTTTATTTTTTTTGGGACTTTTGTCCGACACGGACACGCCAGCCCCATCGTAAACTAAATTACAATTACAATTATATTCTAAATAACATAGTGGAATGCAACAGATACAAGTGGAGAGATATTACTGCCTATGCAGAAATACATCAATAATAGACTTGAATCCTTCTGCTGTCGGTGTACTTAACAGTTATATGAAGGTGTGGGTAAAATTAGCAGGAGCTATTAAACCGTGCCTGTTAGCATATCAATAGGATTATAATATTAAACATTTAAATTCAAGTAGCGATCGTTTACCTGATATTTTGTGTAGTGGTGCACTGCGCCATCGCTGTACACTATGCAGCAATGCTTCGAGGGAAGTAGGGCTGCAGGTAGAACGTTGCACCTGCATAACAAGTCTTGATAAGTGAGACTACAGAGATAGAAAGTAGTTACTACACTAGCGGCACGCTATGATGGCCGGTTTGACACATTACAATAGTGATGTGGAATGTCAATTTATTCTCGAACAAAAAACAATTAAGTTTTGTTTTTGTACCTGATTAAATAGGTTTAATAAAACAAAAATGTATATGTTTATTTAATTTATTTGAACGAACTGAATATTTGAACGAAAATGAATATACATACTTTATATGCACACAAGAAACATATGAATACAAAAGATACCAAAAAAGGTGCCACAAAAGGCCATAATTAATCAGATTCGTCCATACTACTATTTTCACTGTCGTCACTGCTATCATCACATACATTAATAATTATATGTTCGTTTTCTATAATATTATCTATTTTCACATCTCTTTCATAATCTTCCCTTATTAATTTAACAGTTCTATTCACAACCTTTTCCCAGTCTCCTTTAGTCACATGTTCACAAGCTTCTTCTAATAATTTTAGCATTTTTTTTGTGGTAAATGGGGGTTCTGTATTGTGTCTTGCAGCATATCCCTTAATTTGAGCCCACACCAACTCAATCGCATTATACTCACAATGGTAAGGCGGTAACCGTATAACTCTGTGCCCATGTTCTAATGCTATTTCGTCAATGACGTATCGGATCTTGGTTGGTTTGTTTTCTTTTAAAAGACGTACTAATTCCGCTTTTAACATATTCATGTTTGCATCTACGCCATTTTTACGAAGCCATGCGACGATATCAGCTTTCTTTTGGGATTGGGCAGGTGGCTTGTCAATTTGCATCGAGTGGTATGGGGCGTTGTCCATAATTATAATAGATGGTTCAGGGAGGCTACACAACATTGAGGTAAACCATTCAGTAAACTTTTCTCCATTCATGTCTTCATGATAGTCTCCAGTGGTTTTTGACGCAAAAGCCATGAGAGAACCTTCGACAAACCCGTTGATGGTTCCGGCGTGACAAATTATAAGTCGCGATCCTTTTCCTACAGGAACTTTGGAAGTAGATGCTGCTGTGTCATCGTTCCAAGAACGGCCTACAGTATGGTTAGCATTAAGCCATGTTTCATCCAAGAACACAACATTTTGCCAATTTTTGATTTCTTTCACTTGCCGTAAAAAGTATACCTTGCCATCGCTATATCAAATCTTTCCATCAATATTTTGCGTTTGTTACATTTTTTGTATCGAAATCCAATGGTCTTCAAAATCTTCGTTAAAGAACTTTCCCCACCGAAGAATAATCCAGCTTCCTTCAGTGAATGCACCAACTTTTTTCTTGTTGGATACTCCTTCTGTAAATAGTAGCCGTAAACATGTCTTCGGATAGCATCGGCATCAAAGCTATCGATGCCTACGACTGGTTTTGCTCGTTTTCTCTTTTTTGGTGTGTGAAGTTTATTTTCTTCTGTGCCAGTCTCGCCATATTTTTTTTTAGTTATCCGTCTAACAGTTCGTTGTCCAATATTAAGCGCATCAGCTACGCGTTCAACCACTGACGTTATAGGTAAAATTGGCCCTCCATTTTGAGCTTCACGATCGAAATAGTTACGAAGGCGTATTACGAACTCACGTGTCTGACTATTTAGAACAGTTCTCTGCGTACGTTCGGTCATATCGACGAAATCCACAACAAAGGGCTTGAACAGAGTCCA
Source organism: Maniola jurtina (assembly GCF_905333055.1). Taxonomy (NCBI): domain Eukaryota; kingdom Metazoa; phylum Arthropoda; class Insecta; order Lepidoptera; family Nymphalidae; genus Maniola; species Maniola jurtina. The sequence goes on from NC_060030.1 coordinate 12,314,135, forward strand.
AATTAACGAGCAAGGGTCAACAGTAATGCAGTATCAATATTTGAAATCCAAAGCCAGGTCAAAACTACATATATCACAATCGCATTGCACTGACAGTTTATACTTTTCGAAGCAACGTCAATTCGAAACTGCTTTGTTTTGCATTGAGCATTGACGCGAGTTTGCCGGAGGTAGTAGTTGTGCTAGCCAGCGATCCTATGTGACGATCGTATTAGATTCCATTTTTAAAAATTTATTGATATTTTTTTGCGATTTCAGAGGTTTGTCCACATAGTGAAAATTGTTCATATTCACAAGTACATTCACCCCTTAAATGGTGCAAACTGATTTTTCTACACTTGTATACATTTAAGAAATCAATTTAATAAATAAATTTTGAGTCCTAAACCTAAAACTACATTCGATAAAATTTATGAATCTCTGCACATCACTATCGTCAATAAAGTAATACAATTATTTCCTTCAAAGTCGTTATCAATTAATACGGAACTTCATGAGCGGACAAACGTCAAACCGGCCATCATAGCGTGCCGCTAGTTTAGACCAATCTATTGTCCTAAACTATAACCTCGAGCTCATGTTGAACAGATATTCTTCTTCGTGAGCTTTCGTTTGGCTTTTATCTTTTCTTCCATGATAAGTTGGAGCCCAGGTCTCAGGGCTTTTCCCTATGCAACTTTTGGGTCAATTAGTGGAATTTCCCATTAACTCTGCAACACTTTGATATTGCGCATACGATCTCTCCATGATATAGGTACCTATGCAGCATCCGCCTGTACCTACATCTTGCTTATCCCTTATATTAATATCCTCATGGATACCATTCCGCTCGGGCAGGTGCAGTGGTTGTCTGACCCTTACCGACTAAAACCCCTCTCTTTCGTCTCTTTCGTTGTTGCTGGACACAGGGACACAAACGTATTCAACTCAGATAACCACGCCCGCCAAGGCCGGCCCAGCTCTGGTACTAAAAGAGGTCCCCAACACAGTTTAAGGCTCACCGGAATCAAAAGCTTGCCTCCCAACTCAAGGACCTACTCTCCCGCGAGTAACAGGCTCCCCGCGTCTATTACCCGGAGGCCTTACTCAAGTGGGCAAGCGACTGACATGCGCAGCTCGCCTGCGCCCGATTCTCCTGTCTCAATCAACCCCATATAACACACGTGGTATGGATGGTTTACCTGTGCGTTGTTCTGGCAACCCAAGTGACTTCGCCCTCGTATGTGCCGGCAGCCACGGCACCGCCAGGCACTGCGCCGCAGGCGCTCACCACCCACACCGGCCCGGGCTGGCCCCACGACGCCGCTGGTATCCAATCTACAATTTACGAAAATTAAAAGCTTTGTAATATATTTGCCCGTAAAAATGCTTGAATTTCTGTCACTCGAACCTTAGACCTAGGTCTAAGAAAAGAAGATCAGAAGCCAGATAAGATAAAACATTTCTGCATTAATCTTCAGGAGGACCACAAAGATAAGGACACCGCAAAAATATGCAAAAATATTTAGTAAACAATCATCTCTAATTTACCTGATATGAGTGATTTGTACTTCTCTTCCCAGCATAACTTCAAGTGAGTGTCATATTTGTTCCAATCGTCTAAATACTCTTCCACTTTCTTTTTAAAATACTTCCATCGCCTATGTTTTATACAAAAAGGAGCTTGTTAATTTTATGTCGTTTGATTTTAGGTATCGAGCATTCATTTGATAATCCTGATATTTTTGTTCCTTTTTACAGGAAAATTTTGTAAAGATTGTAATAAAAAGAGAAAGCTGGTTTTAAAGCTATAAATATGCAATTTCTAGTTCATTTTTGTGGTTTCTTTGTTGTCGGAAAAACATTTTTTTCAAATTTATAATACAAAAAATACAAGTAATTTGCTTACAATTCATATGTTGGCATTTGAGAATCAGTTCCTTGTGTTATAGAATCAGTCTCCTTGATCTGGACAGATGAAAAAAAAATAACTTAAAGATTTTAATATTATTTCTAAATGAGTACGTACATTTTTAACAACACTTACGATTACAGTCAACCATCGTGTCCAGCGATTGAACATATCAATGATCTCCAACATTTCTTTTTGGCACTCTAAGTAAATTTCCGTTTTAACTGTAGCCCGAGTCGGAGAAACAATCTGATGGACATAAAAGAAAATTGAGCAAATAATGTTATTGATGGACGACCACGGCTTCCTCGAGCTACTTTTTGTCACTTCATCTACCTGTCCACGGCAAACGTATCCTAAGTCCCGAAACCTTTTAGTCCTCAAACACAACTCTCATCTTTATTCAGATACCTTGATTTTCTTCACTCCTATGCCTTTTAGGACTTAAAGAAGCAAATTCTTAAAAAGGCCTATTTAGAACAGTTGATATCAAAGCAGGATAGCAACTTAGTCCAGGGGCGGAATATGTTTCTCAAATTGTAATAGGTATACTATAATATCAAAAAAAAACTAAGGTCGTAAGGAATTTGTTTCTCCAAATGAAGGATTTTAATCTAAATATTTGAATGGAACATGGGTCAAAACATTGAAAAGCATTATTAATGGTGTTTCATCAAAGCAACGTCGAAAATGAAACGATAATCTGCTGATAGTGATTCAATCTAATTCCGACCTATGGAATAAAAATGTTTGGAATAGTATTTACTTTCTTATCTCTATATCTCAAAGCTAAGCGAAGTGACAATTGACGACTGAAGTTATTGTATTGCCTCCATTGAAGAGCTTCAGTAGCCACTCTTCTTTGGAAAGTCGTCCAAGATTCTCGTTCTAAAATTACATTTTTACACTGGTTAGTTGAAGTGTTTAACTTTAGTAATTTATCTACGTGTATTTCGCCTTTACCTGGTGATTTATTTCCACTCTGGCACTTATAGGTTACGGCTCGATTTATATTTTCCTGTATCCAAGCACGCCATGCTTGAACATTCCACATCAAACTTACCATCATTGCATGCCAGTCCGCCATTTGATCGGTTGTCACGATTGGTGCTCCTGCCATCATAAAACCATTTACATTTTTGTAGTGCAATACATAATTTGAAATGTAAACAGAAGTAAAGGAGCTATATAATTACGAGCAATATATCCACGCTTAACTGCAGACATTCTTCTAGGCAATGCTGCAGAGTCCATGGGTCTGCTAGACGTTGGCTGTTCCGCTGGTCTCATAATTTGAGTTTTCAATTGAGCAATCATTGTAGTTTGTGCTTGCCAAAACGCCTTAGCAGTATGAAGTGAGTCAGAATTTGTACTGGGAGGAGTGTAAAATGATGTAGGCGTCGATGTGTCGGTTTCTTGTTTTTGTTCTTCTGGTATTGGTGACGGCTCACGTTTATCAAAAGTTTGTTTTTCGGAAGAAGCAACAGCTTGCTTCACAGAATCTGAATTCAGTGGTGACGAGCACAAAGCGCTGGGAGAAAGTGGTGATAATACTTTTTCGGAATCTGCAGAGGATTGTAGTCTCTCTGAACTGGTAGCATAAGGATAGCGATGATGGTACGCGCTAGAATATAAAAGGTACGAAGGTGTTGTATTTCCTTTACATCCCTCGGTCGGGGTTTTTGCTGGGCATGGCTGCTTCGCTTGGCTTGAAAATTTCCCCGGTCTAGATGGGCAGGGTTTTAGAGCTATCTCGATACCTGTAGCATAGGCTCGAGAACAACTAGGACTAACGACTATTCGTTGGCTTGGCCCCGCGAGATCGGCCAGAGCTTGCGCAGATACGTGTCGCGAGCACGTGCAACACGGCCGAGCGACATGGCGCAAGATTTCGTCACACCAGAGCTCACATTGCACGAATACATTTTTCATGCACTTGCAAACTTGAATCACTCCTAAAAACAAAAAAATTAAATAAGTATCAACATCGAATTTCTACGTAAAAATTAAAACGTCTTATAAAAAAAATATTACTTGGTTGTAGGAAATGCACAGCGAGGTACAATGTAGCCTCCTCGATAACATCTGTAAAGTAAAATCGAAAGCAATGGAAAAGTATTGAGATGTTTTATATTCAAACATAACAATGGAAATTTTAACTCTAAGATTGTTACCATCCATAAGCGTCAAGTATTTATCAGGCGTACAAGAATACATTATATTCCGAAGTTTAATTTGTATTTTTCTTGCCACTACAGGATCAGCACTTAACACGCCTAACTGATCAGCGTTCTTTGTGCGTAACCTGAAAGTTAAGAAAAATATTTGAAAATATCAAACATTTTTCATTAATTTAACCGACTTCAAAAAAGGAAGAGGTTCTCAATTCGTCGGAATCTTTTTTTTTTACGAGTACATATATGTCGAATTTAACTTACATGTCAGCACCATCTAAATATGTTTTCCGAAGCGTGCCATGACGTAACAAAACGTTATGATCATGTCTATCCATGTTTTCTATCAGAACTTTAAGGGCCTCAGTTTTTATACCTACAAAAGTTTCTTTATATTAATCTCCATTCTCCGATATATATATTTGCATTATTACGTAAATCGAAAATGAGAAAATAATAGATAAAAAAATCAACAATTTACCTTGTAGTACAATATAAGATACAAGTAGCCTAGTCGATTGACTTATGACACCTGAAACAAATATTTAAGGAATTATTTTAATCGAAATGATGAATTACTAGCCGATGCCCGCGACTTCGCCCGCGTGGAAAAAGTAGCCTATGTGCTAATCCAGGATATTATCTATCTACATTCCAAATTTCAGCCAAATCCGTCCAGTAGTTTTTGCGTGAAGGAGTAACAAACATACACACACACACACACACACACACACACACACACATACAAACTTTCGCCTTTATAATATTAGTGTGATAAACAGCAATCATTAGCAAAATGAAATGAAAGATGAAGCAAAATATTTTTAATAGGCTTTTGTTACCAAAGATGAAACCAATAATGCCTTATTTCCAACAAAGAAATATTTTTTTGTAATATTTCCTAAGGAATTATTTTTCCTGTTATAAGCTGTGTGTGTTGTAAGCTGTGTGTGTGTTATAGCTGTTTAACTAGTTACAAGAATAAAGAACGATCGATTTCGATAGGTATTTATGTAGGTACCTACCATTCATAACAGATTTGCTATATCCCCTGGGAGCAACTGTGGACATAAGAGTTTTTAACTTGTTCTCAATTGCTGATTGCAAAGCAGAATCAGAATGTCCTATCTCATCTTGAAATGAAGTCAGGTGTCGAAGACTAAAATGAAAATGAGCAATTTATAGAAATATGCTAACGGATTATTACGAAACAAATAATATTTCATGCTCAGTTCGGGATCAGTTCAACTCTTGATCATGCTGGAACTTAATGACTGATTGATATGATGTTGCTGGGTTGCCGCTAGATCTACATTCCTGTACTAGTGTCCTGCTTGTAAGTTTATTAGTACATGTATAACAAGTGTAAATTAAAAATTTATAACACCCCCGACAAGTCAAGGTTACAGTAACTAGTCCAAAGTATCTGAGTTTTCCAAAACATCATTTTCAAATAAATAATCATGTATCTAGGCAACGTCGATCTTGACAGCTTGACAGCTTGATTTGTCAATTGACATAATATTATGACCTAACGGTTATCTAACCTTCTTTTCTACAAGAAAACTAGAAAAGAGCTGATAACTTTTAAACGGCTGAACCAATTTTTTTGGATTATAGCTAAGAACACTCTTGATTAAGCCACCTTTCAAACAAAAAAAAGTAAATTAAAATCGGTTCATTCGTTTAGGCGCTACGATGCCACAGACAGATACACAGATACACACGTCAAACTTATAACACCCCTCTTTTTGGGTCGGGGGTTAATAACACCCCTCTTTTTGGGTCGGGGGTTAAAAAAAATGTGACAACTGCGTTACGTTAATTAGCTAAATTATGGAAATGTTACAGGACGTTTATCCTTTCTATTCTTTACTAAATATCCAGAATTATCTCAACGCTCGTACAACGTGGTTTACCCGGTGTCTTGCGGTGAAGAAGGGACAAGAGCGATATGCTCCTGAGCACAAATCTTAAGACTAAAGTGAAATGATATTTTAACCATAATATCAGTTTGGATCATCAGCCAATCCAGTCTTTCATACACTGGACGTCTGTCCACCAACAACCGTGGATTAACCTAATGCTAAACTAAATATGATTTACAACAGATTCTAAACTTACTATGCTGCAGAATCCTTAAAGGATTTTGGAATGTCACCTTCTATTAAGAGATTGTCACCTGCTGCTTCCATTTCATTGAGTAATGTAACATACGCTTCAATTTGCTCATCTGGAATAGAATGGATATGTACATATTTTGGTGATATAAAAAAACCGTAATGTAACATACTACTACTGAAACTATTTTATTAGCGCCTGCCATCATATCTACCTGGTTTCGTAACGTAAGCCGATAAATAATCTGCTGCATCTTTGATGTGATCTGTAGTGGAAAAGAAAAATTAATATGTTAGGATAGCACATCAAAAACTATGAAATGAAGGTACAGTTTATTTTATCAGTTCAGTTATACTTAACTTTCATAGCTGCAGTCAGTTTCCGAGCCATAGACCGACACCGTATCATGTCTTCTAACTTCTTTATTAGGCTGTAAGCTACTTGTGAACACGGTTCTGCTACTTCCAGTGAATTCGTCTTTTTTAGTCTGTTTCAACAAACGATTATGATAATAAGCAGACCTGGCAGTCGTCAAATTCAGTTGCGGGTTGCCTCTAATTGGCTTGAACAGTGGAATCGAGTTGTGTGAAATTGTATTTTCAAGCACACATCTCAAGCATACAGTTAGTTCTTACCGCAAACTTTGACGCTTGTGGAAAATAATTTTTGTTCTAGTCATCTGAGCCAACGTGGGTCCCTCAAAATTGCTAAACTACTAATTGGCGTCGTCCATCAATTTCGCGGATATGACGAACAAAATTACGCGAGGAAAAAATGAAGTGCGATAAAGTTATCGAGTTTGGTATCAATCAATAAAAGAACTCATTCCGAAAATACGTAATATGGCGGTTTTTAGGTTTTTAAGTGAAATAAGTAGTTGGATTTTAGTTTTTGAATACCTTTGAGCTGCAAAGAAATATGTCTCCGCAGCCCCATCCACTTCTATGAGGATCTCGTTGCCTCGCTTCTGCATTTCGGAAATCAGAGCGGTCCGAACAAGCTCCTTGTAATCTACATACAAAATGTTTTAATTAAGTACAAAGGTGTGGCTTATTCAATTGTAATTTGTACCTACACAATCTCTAAACTAAAAGTATAAGTCTGATTACTATGTCATCCGTTCAAAATGTTCCCTTCGGAAAAGGACAGCACTACTTTTTAGGTTAGCGTATACAACTGAATAGTTAAAATCACTCCAAATGCAAGATCAAGACTTACTTTTGGATACAAAATATTCCGAAAGAATCCTTGCAGACTCTATTATAACATCTGCAAATTAAAAAAGGGTTAGTTTATAAATTAAGAGATACGAGTATATCAATTTAGGTTTAAAGATTTAGATTTTAATTTTCCTGCTGCCGTAGCCTGTCCGTTACAATTTTACAGTATTTATGATATATTGTGCTTTTATTAGACCTACTAGTTACGATGGATAAAATTCCAAACAAACTTATTCTGTAGATTTGGGTACGATATGAATCAATCACTTCTGTTAAAATTTTATAAATTGAACGCGGAATCAAAAAGGAATATTTAATTATTACTTTACCTTGCATTGTATCAATCATTTCAGGAGGAGTTACTTTGCTAACAAGCGCGCTAAGTTTTCTTTCGAACTTCTTATGAAGGCGCTCTGTATCTCCAGATTCTTTAACACTCTTGTCCACTTTCATGGGTGGTCTCATTGAAAGCCTGCGATATATTAATGTAGGCGTATACAGCAATGACAGATTTAAAATTTAGACGCTTCATTAGTATATGGTGCTTTATCGAGGCTGCAGTTTACTTCACACTAATATTATAAAGGCGAAAGTTTGTATGTGTGTGTGTGTGTGTGTGTGTGTGTGTATGTTTGTTACTCCTTCACGCAAAAACTACTGGACGGATTTGGCTGAAATTTGAAATGGAGATAGATAATATCCTGGATTAGCACATAGGCTACTTTTAACCCCGGAAAATCAAAGAGTTCCCACGGGATTTCGAAAAACCTAAATCCACGCGGGCGAAGTCGCGGGCATCGGCTAGTCGAAAATAAAATCGTTCGAACCGAACGTTTAGCATTTGCATCGGAAAATCATTCATTAATATAATATTTAATGAAAATGAAAAAGAATAAAAATGTAGAGTTTGCTTTGCGCTTATGGTGTGCCCAGTAGGTATGCACCAATAGGTAAGCATCAGAATTTAAGAAAGAGAGCATATAAAATGTCGTTTATTACGTTACCATTCAGAAGCCTGCGCGTGAGTCAATTCCGTTTGCGGTTGCTTATAAAATATTTCGCCGCCACGCGCACGCAATTGTCTGTGCAGAATCTGCAACGCTTGTTCACGCTCAGGATCAAAATCTAGTAATATGTGGACGGTTACTATTTGCATAATATTCTAATCAAAATCAAAATCTTCGAATTATTCATACCTTGTCCTTGACCACCTGAAAAAAAAAATCGACTGTAAAAGTTTGAACGTGTACACAGCCACATGCCGTACGTATCTACCTACATACTCGTAAATGTACGTGGCCGGCGCTGGGCAGGCATTTCGACTTATGTGGATTTTCAAACAAACATGAAAGGATTTTGGCGCAGTTTGGGAACAGAGTTTACAGATTTGCCAGCACTTGCCCAATTTTGGATTACGAAGTTGGAAATGTTTTAGTTACCGGCACGTCGAAGTCGTCTTTCTTCTTCTTCTCGAGCTTGCCTTCTCATCTCTGCTTCTTCTTCTTCTGGTGTTCTTCTTCTACCACCGGTAGTTGTAGAGCCAGGACCAGCGGCAACTCCAAACCCTGAGGCACTAGCAGCTGCCGACCCAAGAGCACCAGCAGCTGCAGGGCCAAGGGCACCAGCAGTTGCAGACCCAGGGGCACCAGCAGCTGCAGACCCAAAAGCACCAGTAGCTGCAGGACCAAGGCCACCGGCAGTTGCAGACCCAGGTGTACTGGCAGCGACCTGTGCCGCGGCCCGATGTCGTTCAGTATCTCGTGCAGATGCAGCAACGCGCGAGTCGCTGGTACTAGTCCCAGCAGCTCCACTGGCACCTACTTCACTGCCTTCAGCAAATCCAAGTCCTGCCCCTGGTGCAGTTCTGTAAATAATATCCATGGCATTCAACTTTTTATTTTAGTGGGTATCCACAATATCCGCGAACTGGAAGCGATCTGCGCTCCTGAATTCCTGAATGGGTGGATAATGGATATATGCCGAAACTCTAAAACAGAAGGAATATTTTTGATGTTCGTTGACACTGCGAAATGACCGGGTCCGTATTGAGGAGCGCGGAAAGTTAACGAAGCGGATAGTGGATACCCAGATTATTAATATAAACAATATTAAACTTTCTCAACATCATTGATTACCGTGCATCCGCTTTGGTTTCCTTCCCACCTGGACCTCCAAAAGCACTTGCATCTAAACCACCTAAATGAAAATAACAATTTATTAAATTCTAAAATATTTATCTACTTGAAATAAGAACTAATTTCAAAGCTTCAGTTACATAAATAAAAAACTAATTTCATATGAATTTTTTGAGGTTGACTGAGGAGCTACCAAGTTTGGAATAAAGGTCCTTACGATCAATAATTTGAAAGAACTGTACTATTCCCCAAATTAGGCGGCCCATTATTATTAAATTATTTATTGTTTTCTGTTGCAAATTGCATCGATCAAGCACCATAAATGAAGCGTCAACATTCATCGTCTTCCACTAGCAATGATTCACTCCAGATGGACCATCTATTCCGTCTGAAGTTATCATCAATCTATACTACTAATAAATAAAATTGGAGTGTCTGTCTGTAATTTCGAAATAACTACCTCATATTAAGCTCATATGGTTATTTGAACGATACCATAACTGAATCACACGTTTTTAAAATTTTTGTCTGTCTGTCTGTCTGTCTGTCTGTCTGTTTGAAAAAGCTAATCTTGGGAACGGCTGAACCGATTTTGACGGGATTTTCACAGACAAGTAGAGGATTGGCCAGGGAGTAACATAGGCTACATTTTTAACCGACTTTCAAAAAGGGAGTTGTGTTTTTCTACCTATGTACACCGAAATCTCCGAGATTTCTGAACCGATTTGCGTAATTTTTTTTAATCCCACGGGAAAGTTCCCACAGGATTTCAGACCCCAAATCCACGCGGGCGAAGCTGCGGGCATCAGCTAGTCAGTTATATATTTACGCACTTGCCTTCTTTTGTTGCCACTCCAGCAATGTATGCCGCTGCCAATCTGGAGGTATCTGTAAATTAGGTAACTTACTAGGTACACAATTTTTCGTAAGCCGATTTTAAGTGCCTTTTATAAAAATAATAATGATGGTACCTGCTAAATGTCGCTTAGCCATTTCGGAAGCTCCAGATGTTCGTATATTATTTAAATTTTCTTCAACTTTGTCTAATAATACAGGTGAAGGATGCTGCCCCCCAAAATGTGGGGCTTTTTCTAACCTAATAAAAGAATAAATATACAATGCTACCTAATTCACTGTTCAATTTTATATTTAAATCATATAATCATCATTAAAAAAATTAAACTAGGTATTTACATTTGTGCTGCTTGTGCGTAAGTTTTTGAGAACTTTCCAACAGTCAAAAAATCCTTATCCTTTTCCGCGGCCATTCCATCGTGTAAAACCTGCATGGCCGCTCCTAGAATTTTCAATAGTTTATTATTCATAAGTACCTATTTTAATAAAATTATCGCTTTACAGTATACATAGAATCACTCACCTCTTCCTTTTATTATGTCAGTTAAATAAGCCGCTCCTTCATTTACTGAGTCTACAACACAAGAAATTAAAATAGTTGCATCACTCGGTGTCGACTGTCGGTATAAAATTTATAAGGAATTCACATGAATTCTCGTTATTATGAATGAATGTGAATTTTGTCATTTTTAGGGTTCCGTACCTCCAAAGGAAAAAAGGAACCCAATATAGATCATTTTGTTGTCTGTCTGTCTATCTATCTATCTGTCCGTATCAAAAACCTATAGGTTACTTCACGTTGACCCAGAGTCATAGAAGGCACAGGTAGGTAGGTCTTAAATAGCACAAGTAAAGGGAAAAATCAGAAACTGAATTTGTGTACATCACAAAAAATCAAAATTATTATTTTTTGCATGATGGTACGGAACCCTACGTTTGTGGGTCCGAGCCCGACTTGCAATCGATCGTTTTTTAACTTTAAATTCAAATGATTCACTTATTGATGGCCTTAACTACGTCGTAGGTACCTTTAAGTAAGTCCTGTAGCTTCTTTTCAGGTATTACACTATTAAGTTTTTCCGCCATTTGCTGTTTTGCCTTTGGGTCTTGTGATGGTATAACCCCAACAGGTGCTTGCATTATTCTGTAGATTTTTTTAATAAGCTTCAACTAGGCATTAATCTCATTAATTTTATTTTGAATTATATAATTTAACAGAATACTAACTCTTCTCCAGCTTCAGTGTATGTTATTTTGTAAATACCATCTTGACCTAAAATTTCATCCCCTTTCCGTGCCATCAAATCCGCTAATACCCTACGTTTTTCTGTATTACCTGAAGAAGAAGGATTACTTGAATACTTGTAGTATATGACTGTAGGTAAATATAAAAATTTCTAATGTTAGTAATTCTTACTCTCTGGGAACGGGGCTGCCAGAAATTTGGCAGATTCGTCTACAACGCCTGTAAAATAATACATTTTTAGTTAAATATTTGTGCTATCCGCAATATTATTACGTCAGATTAGGAACTCCTTTACCTGGAACTTGCTTAGCGTGCTCGGCTGGTCCTGGTTTCTTTTCAGTTAGACTGATAAGCTTTTCTCTTATAGATTCGTAAGTCCCCTTGTCTACCTTTTCAGCAGTTAAACTATCTGCGTTTTCAAGCCTATATTGATTTTAAGAGATATTTAGCAATCGTGTGTAAGTTCGCAAAGATCACCCTTTGGAAAACATGAAGGTGAAGGTCCTATTCAAACTCTATTATTAAGGAGATTTTTTTTCAAAGTCTGATGACATATAAAATAATTTACCGTCTAGCCCCATCCATATAACTTTGCTGATACCCTTGTATCTGACCAAGAGGTGCATCGCCTTCTTCCTTCATTATGTTTACTAAATGCTGCAAAGCTTCACCTAAAAATATGTTTTTAATTGTCAGCACTTATCTGCTTTCTTTACATTTACCCAAGTTGTACTTTGTAATTTACCTTTTTCATAGCCAATTTTAGCTAAGTGTTTAGAAGCATCATCCATCGTTACTGAAATGCAATTCATAATATATTTTTTTAGAAAATTCTTTTCCTTACAGTTAAAATATTTTTTTAAATTTTTGTGTATTTATTCAAAGTTACTTTTATTGGATTAGTAAATTGAAAAATTAAAATCACCTTTCAAATCGCCGGTTAAGGTCGGTGATAATCTGGTGCGCACTCCGCGATGCATTTCTGATATAATATCACGCTGTAGATTCTCAGCCTTGGGATTCGATTCCAGCGGGCCAGAATATTTTAATCTAATAAATGCTTAAGTATATTAATTCATAGGATTCTAAAATAATGGTTCATTTAGAAAGATTCAAACCGTGTCAACAAAGGATTGTTCATATAATATTATGGATTCTACATCGATGTGTCCAACGGACCAGCGAAGCATTATGAAAAATTTAAAATAGCTGTAAACAAATCACTTACACTTCACCGGCATCTGCATAAGTTTGACCATATGCTTTGTACTTAAAAAGTGGTCTACGTCCCAATGAAGTTAAAACTGCTGCTAAGAAATTCAGTGGATATCGCTTACCACCAATGCCACCTGTATAATTATTAGCACTGTTACATTTTTGTAATTTTTTTATTAAAATGGCAAAAATAAACCTAATGTAAACTTACTTAAATAAAAATAAAAATATAATAACACAAATGAAAATAATTAGACGTGTTAATAAGAACTCACTTCTTAAAGCAAATGGTTGAGATAGATATCTTGATACATCTTGGATTAAAGCTGAAATGTAAAATATTCTAAGTAGTACTTAATTTTTTTCTAAATACAACTACATTTTATTTTTAAGTATCAAAGCCAAGTAAGAAAAAGCACTATCATCATCAGAATGAATATTATATATATATATATATATATCTATTAGTATAAGTTACATCAAGACCCAAAGATCAAAACCTTTCATAGACAGTCCCAACGTAGGTGGCGTCTGATTTTGCATATCTCTATTTAAATTACTTTTTGCTTCATCTGCGATATCTTTAATTGGCGCAAAAGGCACAAGAAGAGGAGCAGCTTCAATCCTAAAAAACTCACCACGTATATTTCTATACAATTACTAAATAAGTAGGGAAGAGATTGTGTATAAGTTGCTTACTCAGCTGCGCCGGTTCCGTAATTCATTTTAAAATTGTCTCTTTTACATAATTCATTATTCGGTTTGCTCTTCATCATCTTCAGTAGAGCTCGTAATGATTTATCTTTAAAAAAAGAATTTTAATAGTTATTGCATATTAACCACTTACCTACATATTAACTTTTGACCTTATTGAAGCAAGGAAAGGAAATGATTACCTCTGTCCCTCACAAATGCAGATAAGTAATTTGCGCATCTATTAATAACCTCTGAAAAACAATAAACACCATTAGGAAAATTTCAAATGCGGTTCTTTTTAATTGATTCAGCATTATAAACATACCATTCATATCGTTTGCAAGTGATTTAGGTGTAGCAAGGTCGACAGCTAGATGCAATGCATTGACAAAAGTACGAGACGTTTCAGGGTCTGGCGTGACCCCACTAAAACCGGGCGCTGACTTTAATCTGCGATAAAACAATTTTTTAATTTGTAGAGAGTTTTTAGAGAGTAAAATTCATTCATTTTTAAATATTGGATAGAATCAGGCGTTACTTTGCGGAAGTTCATGTTTAGCAAGAAACAGTTAAAAACTATTTTGCTATAATCCGCCAACAGAAAAAATCTGTATGGTCAAACATGCAGTTACAAGCTAAGCACCGCTTACCTTCCCAACCAAGCAATATAGCCAAGTAGCACACAAGACTTTTCCACTACTCTCGACGCACGTTTCGCCCCGACACCGGAGCATCCTCAGGAGATTTCGACTTTACAATGCTGTATTGTCAAGTCTTGTGTGGTGGTGCATGTGAGTGGTGGTGGCAGTGCTTGCTTGGGAACTTGGCTTTATTGCTTGGTTGGGGAGGTAAGCGGTGCTTAGCTTGTAACTGCATGTTTGACCATACAGATTTTTTCTGTTGGCGGATTATAGCAAAATAATTTTTAACTGTTTCTTGCTCATTCATTTTTGTTGAATGAATATTCTTTTATTGTATGTACACTACAAAATTAGTATGTACAGAAAAAACAGTTACAAAGCACAACAGAATATAGGCAGGTAGGTACAATTTGGCAGCCTTATCGCTTCCTAGCGATCTCTTCCAGGCAACCAAAATGGTGCAAAGAACACAGCTATAGATATTAGTGGTAGGTGGTTCAAGTAAACATATATTAACATTTGTTCTTTTTCTATTTAGTATTAATTATTTATTGGAATCCGCATTTTTATTTTTAGTTTTTTATCCATTTTCATCATAATCAGCTTCTAAATCTAGCTCTAGCGTTTATTGAACTTATGAATTACTTTACTCTTTTTTCTTTAGCTTACACATAGGCAGTAGCAAATTTTGAAGCAACTGGAGGATACTGTGGTGTGAATGGATCCGCCCCACGTTTTTCCAATTCCTTTATCAGAAGATCAAATGCCGGACCACGTTCGACTATAAATAACAACAAACTTATAAGTTTTGTCTCAGAAGGATGCCTTCAGCACACGCATTTGCACGCGATAGCCACACGATTAATGTTCATGGTGTAAGAAATACCGCGTGCAAATGTGTCGATGTGCCAAAGGCGTTAGTACCAAATACCAATGCCAAAAATACTTACTCTGGTCAATAGCAGCTTGCGATAAATACTTTGAACTTAAATCGACGGTATCTGTAAAATAAATTAAAATAATAATTTCATAAACTTTAAGTACCTATTACCCAAGTGAAAATAATGACTTGTAGGAATAATGATTAATGAATATTAATTGAATAAGATAAAGAAAAGGAATCTTACCTGCCATTTCCGATTTTAATTCAGCGGGAGTTTGCGTTTGAACCAAATTCATTAGTTTAGAATAGATTTCTTGAGACAAATTGGGGTCGTCATGATCGCTGTCCAGACCTCTAGCTTTTTCTAATCTATAAATTATAAGTGACATCAAGACATTAAATTTAGTTTTGGGTTTATCTGCTTCGATAGGTATAGTCAATTTTTTTGCTGCTCTTATAAGTGTAGAACCTGCTTTCCGAGCCCCGTAGAGCCATAGTTTGGCCTACGTGATCTTATATATTTCGAATTTTTCACATTATAATCACTTTCAAATCAAATATCTTACTGATTTCCTGCGCTAGTGTAAGTTTTGTTTACTTTTCCTTTGGTAAACAGCTGTTGGTTGCCTTTGGTATGCATAGCCTTTACTAACAATTTGAATGCCGGTCCTTTATCTTCTGCAATGATCAGGTAGGAAGATGATGTATTTTATATAAAAGATCTGCTTTGTTTTGCTTTCTGAAGTCACCGTGGGAATGTACTTACTATTAAATTCAGCATTCTGTGCTAGATAATTTGAGCAGATTTCAATCACATCTAAAACAAAAAGAGTTAAATCTTACACATACGACATTAATATTCTTCTAGATATCCTCAGACTACTTAAGACGCACAGACGTAATCATGCGGTTCATTTCTTTATGTTGTTATAATATAAGAGTTTGATTCCATTCGTTAAATCATGAACCTCAATGAAATATGAATTTAAAGGTGTTCTGTTATTATTGCTTCACCAATGTGACACTAGGCCGTTTAACTTACTACATGAACTGGTAAAACATTACCTTCCATAGAACGAGCAATATGATTTGGTGTATCGGGTTTAGCTGTGGCGTCCAAATCGTTTTTGATCTGGTTTGCTAATGTTGCGTTATATTCAGTCGCCTCAAAATCTGGCGCTTGTTTTAATCTAGAAAGACGATTTATCTAATAATAGACTGCTTCCTCAAGTTTCAATTCACATAATTTAAAAAACTTATCAAAGTTATAACCTAATGTATTAGAATTATTATAGTGTGCTGTCATTTATACTATATAATTATCGTTATTGGCAATATCAAAATTATTAGAAACTTACTCATTAGCCGCCTCAGTGTATGTTTGATTGAATTTCCCATGAGAAAGTAACTGTTCATCACCCTTTTTATTCATAGACTCGGTCAAAATCATAAACGCTTCTAACATTTCACCTGCCAATGAATTCTAAAGTTAAAAATCAACAAAATTTGAACAAACTGGTGAAAACGAGGATAAAATATACATGCATACTAAAAAATCGGCAAGTAAAATACATAAAACAAATAAACTTTATAAAGTAGATCTACCTTATGTGTTTAAAATAATTATTACTGAAACTAATTTAGAAACATACCAGTAAACTTTAAGTACGCTGATTTAGCTGCAAAGAACGTAAAATGAAGTTAATAAATTGATCATTGAAAAAAATTGACACATGAATTAGCAATTTTTTCTACACTAAAAGCATAATGAAAACAACTACGCACGTCCTTTGAGAAGACCACCCTGAAACATTAACATCTTTGTAATTTCCATGATAATTAAATCTTAATACGTGAGCTGGTACATTTAATACTTAAAAGGATAATGAAATCAATATCACACACATCGATTCAACAAGTAAATAGGCTCATGTGGGAACCTATAATACGAAGGAATTTTCGACCAACGCACATAATATATCATTGAAAAATATACCTAATAATATGTTGAACATGCAACGCAGAATCCTAACGTTGGTTTTCGTTGTACCGATGTGTATGTTCCACATGTGTGATAATTGATAATAGACAGAAGCGAATAATGAAGGAAATATTTAAAATGAATATGCATTCTAAAACGTTAAAACCATCCTTCACTGTCCACTTCAATACAAATGAACACGATAAAAGAAGTCTTGAAATTGTTTTGGAAAATGAAGAATGATTTTAATTTCAGCCCAGAAAATAAAGCGTCTAAAAACTATATAATGCACACTTAATGTAAAATAGGAAAAACTAAATAATTTTAAAGCTATTGGTAGTAAATGATAATGGAATTATGGCATATTTATTTTATTTTTTTACGTTTGTTGTTTTTCATTTAAGTTGGTAACTAAGGTTATGGTAAGTTAATCTAATAAAGTTTTCTAATAAAGGCAAAATTTTCTGAGCAATTTTTCTAATAAGGAATAACCATAACGTTTACCTTGGACGTGTTCATTTGCATTTTAAAATAGAGATGGGCTTAATAAATTACAATTCCATCAACAATTTAAAATTTTACTATTTTTTTAGCTTCTTTATCTCTAAATCTACATTCGTTATACATATTGTTAAATTCTGTGTCAATTTCAAACATTTGGTCCGAATATTTCAAGTTGGCGCAGTCGGTTCTGGTTTTGTTTTAATTTCTGCTAGAACTATTTCAAAAGCTTTGTTCGGCGAGGATTTCTCGTAGCATATTTCATCCTATTTAGTTTTAATAATGGTATTAGAAAATTTTAAGAGCTAACAAACATAAAGCCTACAAATTATTATTTAAACTTACATCGCCCATCATGTTAAGGAATTCATCAGCAAATCCGGCGTCACCTCTCTCATCGGCTCCCATAATATCTGCAACAATAATATTTCTTCGCATCACTACACTCACAATTTATTACAAGAGTATTTTTAACCCCCGACCCAAAAAGAGGGGTGTTATAAGTTTGACGTGTGTATCTGTGTATCTGTGTGTCTGTGTATCTGTGTATCTGTGTATCTGTGTGTCTGTGTATCTGTGTATCTGTGTATCTGTCTGTGGCATCGTAGCGCCTAAACGAATGAACCGATTTTAATTTAGTTTTTTTTGTTGGAAAGGTGGCTTGATCGAGAGTGTTCTTAGCTATAATCTAAAAAAATTGGTTCAGCCGTTTAAGAGTTATCAGCTCTTTTCTAGTTTTCTTGTAGAAAAGAAGGTTAGATAACCGTTAGTTTCATAATATTATGTCAATAGACAAATGTCAAGCCGTCAAGATGGACGTTGCCTAAATACATAATTATTTATTTTGAAAATTATGTTTTGGAAAACTCAAATACTTTGGATCGTCGGGGCATTCGTCGGGGGTAAAGGCACCTGGCTTGGTATTATTATCAACCCTCGTGGGATCAGAACGTACTCAAATAATTTCCCTGCAGTAAATAACACACTAAACTTTAGAAAGACATACCTAATTAGCAGTTTCGGCTTTGTCGTCAATCTCTATCAGGTTTTACCTATATGATGTTTTGTCGCTGACTTCTCAATCTCAATGAGGGATACGACGCATTATGAAGCCAAAGCTGCCGATTGTCTTTTTCTAAAGCTCGGTGTGTAATATGTTGGGTACTAGGTATATGATGCTATTAAATACAATTTATAAATAAGTAAAGTAACAACTTAATAATTATAAATTAACATTAATATTTATCATCGTCAAAAAGCCCACCCCTGGTTGCCCCTGGACCAAAAGTGTCCATCAAGCTGGCAGTAAAGTAGCTATTGTAGTAATGGTAATTATGTTTTCTACCCAAGTTCAAATACCAAGTGGCTGAACTCACTTAATCTTTTTGTAAGGTGGTACTTGATGGCTTGGGCGTATTAGCGGGTGTTTCGGCGGGGGTAGAGCCAGGAGTAGCGGCCGGGGTGTCCGTGGGCGTACCGGCGGCTGACGACATAGTTCCCGTTGACGCACTAGCGTCTACTTCGGACTTGTTCTCGTCAGCAATGCCTTGTTCCACTTCTGCTTGGAACATGTTACCAAGAAAAACGTACTACCTTCAATCTTGAACAACCGTGCGCGACTGTTGAAATTTCCCCTATTAAGGCCCAAACTCACAACCGGTACAATGGCATCATGAATTTACGCGAAATCGCAAGGCGGTTTTACGCATTGCGATTTTAAGTTTGGGCCCTTGCGATTAAGTCAATGTAATGGCTCTAACACCAAGCTGTTAGATCTTCTACACTCTGCAGTGCCCGGCAGGAAATATTGTAGGTACATCAAAACTTTAGAAAGAGAAGATTTCGGCTTCGTAAAGTGTTGTGTCACTCATAAACATGTGACGTTTCGTCGGTCTAAACAACAGAGACAACGCTCTACGAAATCGTTATCTCTTTCTAAAGTACGATGTACAATATTTCCTGCCGGGCATTGTACTATTGAACAATTTTATTTTAGCAAGACACTAAGAGTATACTCAAATTCAGTCAATGAGCGAGTTAGATGATGGCAATTTTGTGTGATTAAATCACATCGCGATCAGTGCAGCTCGGTCTTTCGTCCAGGGGTTTGAATTTGTCAGCAATTGTTCCATCGAATTCATTTGAATTTAATAAATATTATCATTATTTATCTCAGCTGATGCCAAAGAGACTAACAAAAACTAAATAAAGTTTGGAACAATTGACACAATTTCAAACGTTTCTTACCTTATAGTTCAATGCTTTTCAGAAATGAAGATTTATCCCGATGAAATTGCTGCCAATTGTTCCCCTTTAATAAAAAAATCTCAAAAACAATCCACACAATTTATTGTGATTTAGCTTACCGTCGTCCTCATCGAAGTCCATCATCAGCATCCGATCGTCACTCTCTGCAAGGATTTCATCAATCCAAACAGCTACCTAAAATAAACACACCACAATTTCAGGGCTATAAAGTTTTATCTTCGGCTTGATCATCACATTTCAATTTTCATCAGGTGAGATTGTGGTGAGCATAAAAAAAATTATCAAGAATTCCTTAGCACTACATACTACATACTTCTTACTATTGTGATCACCACTATATTTTTTAAAGAATATTAGCCATGCTCATCATCTATACTAATAAATAAAATTGGAGTGTTTGTCTGTAATTTCGAAATAACTACCACATATTAAGGTCATATGGTTATTTGAACGATACTATAACTGAATCACACGTTTTTAAAATTTTTGTCTGTCTGTCTGTCTGTTTGAAAAGGCTAATCTTGGGAACGGCTGAACCGATTTTGACGGGATTTTCACAGACAAGTAGAGAATTGACCAGGGAGTAACATAGGCTACTTTTTTAACGGACTTTCAAAAAGGGAGTTGTGTTTTTCTACCTATGTACACCGAAATCTCCGAGATTTCTGAACCGATTTGCGTTATTTCTTTTTTAATCGATAGAGGAACTTTGCGACATTGTTTCATAAAAAAGAGTCCA
This sequence comes from Maniola jurtina, assembly GCF_905333055.1. NCBI lineage: Eukaryota > Metazoa > Arthropoda > Insecta > Lepidoptera > Nymphalidae > Maniola > Maniola jurtina. The sequence continues at coordinate 12,334,701 of NC_060030.1, forward strand.
ACTCCTCAATCCTGATGCTGCAGGGGATCTGACCAATCCACGCGGGCGAAGCTGCGGGCATCAGCTAGTAACTAATAATCTCCTAAAGCTTGTGCCAGGAATGGGTACGACAATAGTGCAATGGGTGGGGTTTGAACCGCCGACCTTTCGGAATTCAGTCCGCTCCTTAACCGTTGAGCTATCGAGGCTCTGATCTTACTATCTTGTCTCGTCAATCGCGGTACAGCAAAACTTTCGTGACTGGAATTAGTATAGCCTCCTCAGGGTATACCGCTACCATAACAATAGTCACCTACACCTTTTTAGTGTTTAGTAAAATACTTACTTTGTCTGACATCTCCATCATAAACTTCGCTTTAGGATGCGTGCAGCATCTCGAGGGCGGTCTCATGTGCGCATACCCACAAATATCTTCCAGGATAATATTTGACAAACGCAGCATCCTGTGCAAATGTGTAAACAAAATGGACGATAGGTTTTGCAATTTCGTTGCAGTCACTGCTAACTACCGGATAGCGCAATACTGCTTGCATAACAAATATAATATTATAATTCTTTATTACTGCAACAGTCATTCAATACTCATAATATTAATGGCATGAATTGATTTAGTACCTATCGTATAAGAGACCCCTTGTTTTGAGCAAATACCTACTAAGGTAGGTATAACAAAAAACAGCTTTCGCAAACCATAACAACCGTTAAAGACGAATTAAATTGTTATTAAAACGTTGCTTCACCAAAGCGTCGTTGGCACTGTTACACTCTCATCGCAGCCCTTAAAGCCTTCGACCCTGCGCCAAAGGTGTCTCTGGTTGTCATATAAGATGAGAGTGAGGGAATAGAGAGTGCATCTTTGATTCAGCCACTTGATCTCCAGTATAGCGCCTAGTCTCAATTCTAATTGGCCGCCATGACCAAAATTCGTTCAGGAGAACAATAATAATATATTCGGAGTGTAAGTTAGGTTTAAAGCATATTCACGACACTGCGGCAGGGCCAATGTAGGAGGCAGCTACATTGGAGCAATCTAGGGTGGCCCCTAGTACACATGGTTCCGCCGCTCAGTGCGTGCGCGGCTGATATAGGACGACCTGGAATGACTTACACACGAGATATTTAGGAGACAATCTAGGATTCTCAAAACTTTTTCACCCTAAATCGGCTCTGCCGCAGTTTCGTAAGTACGTCTCTTAAAAATAGTAGTTAGGTACATAGTTAATAATAATCTACCCGTCGGACAAAGCGTAGGCTCCAGGTCTCGAAAGCCGCTGTTGGATGCCTCGAGCAAAAGCAACTGTGGCATTTCGCGCCCAGGTGAATCTTTTGTCGCCATACAACTCCAACATATCCTTCTTTATATGGTTCACTCCACGTATACTGAAAAGCTTTGGTTATAAGTTCTGAGTGAGCGGATACCTTACTTACAAATCCTAGTAACAAAATAGGTAACTTACGCAGCAACCTTTTTCTTTGTCTTCCGGAGATTAACAAAGTATTCGTATGCTTGATCAGGTTTGAAAGGTTCGTCAGCGTCCAACATAGCACGCAATCGAGCAATCTACAAAATGAAATTATTTCGTGACTTCGCCCGCGTGGATTTAGGCTTTTCGAAATCCCGTGGGAACTCTTTGATTTTCCGGGATAAAAAGTAGCCTATGTGCTAATCCAGGATATAATCTATCTCCATACCAAATTTCAACCAAATCCGTCAAGTAGTTTTTGCGTGAAAGAATAACAAACACACACACACACACACATACCCATAAACTTTCGCCTTTATAATATTAGAGTGGAATGGTACAGATTTTCAGGTATCCAAATACATAACTTAGGAGGTTACCTTTTTACCAATAAATAAATATTACGCGATAGGGCCGTTTTCTTTTTCGAAAATCAAGTGGAAAAAAAATTCAAAGAATGAATCGAGCTGTAACAATGAAGTGAACGCACACCACACATTCTTCTCTACACATCTTCGAACATCTCTGTCGGAAAGACAGCCTATGGCTGCGATATATAGAGAGTTGTGCCACGTGTGTCAAACCCACCAATAAGATCGATTGATTTTAATAGCATAGTATAGCTTAGGTTTAGTGGCAAAGGCCGCAAAGGGTTCATCGAAGCTTTTTTTCACACCTAGATGAAGCTAGTTGAAGCTAGGGATGCGAGCTAAGAACACGAGCTAGCCAAGGATGTGAGGTAGGCATATGCGAGTGGTGTAGCTATGGAAAGTACATGGAGCACAGCCAGACTGTGTACCTACCTATCTACCTACTTTAGCTCCTGTCTTGCATCTTCCTCGCGCAAAGCGCATCTTCATAGTAGGGTAAATCTTACCCGCTCGGCTACACTACTTAATTTGGTGGAAACGGACACACAGTATCGTAGTTTATCGCAATCATCGCACATCTTTGGTAGAAAAGCAACCGTGTCAGTGACAACTATAATACAGATTCTTGCGTGGTAGTGGTAGGTAATAGGTAGTAGGGTTTTCGGTATGCTAACCGTTTCCGCTGGCAAAAAATTAGCACGCTCTCGCCAGAGATAAATAATAGTCCGACGCGGAGGCTTGGCCATGCGCTCCAAGCGGTCTGTCAGGACCGCGCCGTGGCGCCGCAAGCATCTCGCATGCGCTCGCATGGCGCGCTTACTCATCTTCACGTCCATGGCCTTCGGACCTCTGCAGACAAAACCATAAGGATCGCACAAAGACAAACACCCACCCTATTCAAATTCCAAGAGTTGCGGTTTTGCGACTCCCGCTAATATTTCAGTTGCAACTTATAGAAAGGTAACTAAGTAGTATTGAAGAGGATCCACTCCTGGGAGTGCAGTGGCTCGGAAGCTGCATGGATAAAATTTCTTTTTAATCTGATATTTTGAGGGGCTTTTATGTACTTAGGCTTTAGATATGCCAGTCCTATCGAATAAATGAAGTTGAGCGGCTCGTTTCGCACCGCGCGAACTGAATAACAATTTCAACTTGATCCAGTGACTCATTTTTTCGCCCCCAATTTTAATTTATAGTGTACCATACTAATTTATATACCTAGGTTTTGCTGGTTTGGGCGGTTTCCGCACAGACATCTTCGGCGTGGATTTGTATTGGACTCGTAGATCGCGGCCTGCTATGATGGTGTCAGCGACGGATGGCGGGGCTGGCTCTGTCGCGTACGGCGGGTACGGAGGAAACCCGCCAGGGCGCGCTGGGGTTGCTGTGTCATGAACAATTATTATTCTTATTATCATTTGCTGAATTAATTTAATCTGAGTGGTAGATATTTTTTTACCCAGCTAAAAGAAAGCTTTGGCAGTAGATATAGGTACGAGTATGTCCTCTTATCTGCAATCATGCTTAAAAAAGCAATAATGAGATCTAGGTTGAAGTGTGCTTGCCTGGAAAATATTCACTATTGATTTGAAGGTATTTAGGTTATTCTACATCTTAGCAGTTCGTACCAGAAACATTGAGCGAAAACGTTTCGTTCGAGTAGATTTTATTTCGACCACGTGAGATCATGATTTTTTGCTGTTCTGTGGTAGAATAGTGAAGGAGGAACAAGGTTGTTGTCCAAATATATCAGATAAAAGACCGATAGGCAGGCGACGATGCACTTGCCTTGTACCACAATATCCATTCGAGAAATGAGCACATCCTAATTTGACAAATGAACTTAATTTCATAGCTGAACTAGATGGCACTAGTAGAAATCTGAATGGCGCTTGTCTTTCATACCTTTTGAAACTGTAAATAGTCCTCATAAATAATCAATTTATTAGATAGATAGATAGATAGCTTACCTAGTTATCTACTATTTAAGATTATTAATTTGAATACCTTCCCTAGTTCAGAAGCTGATTATTGATTAGTTTACCTTCCCCTGGATCAGAAGATGATTATTGATTGATTTTATTTATTTTGCTCTGGTTTAGGAGCTGAGTATTGATAAGTTAAGGTTACCTTACCTAAGGGTACCTTCCACTGGTTCTGAAGTTGATTATTATTTTACCTTCCCCCGGTTCAAAAGCAGGCATCTCGCTCGGAGCATAATCCGTGGTGTTTCCCGAAGTGGTGCCAGGATCAGCCATATTATTTGTTTATTAGACGTAGACAAATTACTTCGAAACAGTCCTATAATTGATTAAAAACCAAACATTGCAGGTTATTGTTTCCTTTTAATTTGTTTCAATTTATTGTGCATCCAGTTTGCATTTCAAAGATTGACATTAAAAATAAAAGAGAGTCTATGACAGAATCTCGACAGAATATTTCCGTTACGTAAAAAGCTTTAGAGAATAACAACCCGGGTAAGAAGTTTTTAAGCTCAAAAGACAACAGCTCCCAAGCTCAAAAAAGTTAGGTAATTACCTAAATAACTCTAATAAAGCTATCGACATTAAAATTTGGTATAGTAGTATACTTAATGAGGCGGAGTGGAGTACAAACATCATTGGAATAAAAGTCAGTTTATTTAAAAAGGGGTAGAAATCGGGGATTTGAAATTTCAAAGTAACAACTATACCGAGTGGGGTATCATACTATAACAAGGCTAAATTAAAAATTTATAACACCCCCGACAAGTGAAGGTTACAGTAACTAGAAAAGAGCTGATAACTTTCAAACAGCTGAACCGATTTTCTTGGACTATTCTGCGCGCGCGCCTACGATCCAAAGTATCTGAGTTTTCCAAAACATCATTTTCAAATAAATAATTATGTATCTTGGCAACGTCCATCTTGACAGCTTGACATTTGTCTATTGACATAATATTATTATGAACCTAACGGTTATCTAACCTTCTTTTCTACAAGAAAACTAGAAAAGAGCTGATAACTTTTAAACGGCTGAACCAATTTTTTTGGATTATAGCTAAGAACACTCTCGATCAAGCTACCTTTCAAACAAAAAAAAGTTAATTAAAATTGGTTCATTCGTTTAAGCGCTACGATGCCACAGACAGATACATAGATACACACGTTAAACTTATAACACCCCTCTTTTTGGGTCGGGGGTTAAAAAGGCTCTAACTAGCATAGTTCTTTCGATATTTAACAATAAACCTCTACGAATAAAGTTACGTTTGGCGATTCATTAATAAAAATGATTCTTACTGTTTTACTTCTTCTGTAATACGAAACCCTCGGCACGCAATTCTGACTCGCACTCAGCCAGCTTTTTTAGGTAGAACTTTGTCATACTTAGGACCTACAAAAGTACTATGACTTTTTATCTTTTCTTTTGTATTGCGTGTATTGCAAATTGTTTAGTAACTTCGGTCCTCGATAAACACCAACTAATTTCATAAAATACTACAGACACTCTTGCGCAACTCTAAGTGCCATCATAAAAATCCATATCAATGTTACCCGTGTCTACTGTACTCCAAAAACTCCTAAAATACCTACTCTATGATTGATTTATGACATCGATCAAAGTTTTTTTTCCTCTCTCGTCTGGCTTTACAAAGATTAGCCAATGTCAAGTTTGTAGTTATTTGTAAATAGTTAGTTAAACTATACAATTATGGACTCCGTCTGTGCCGGCGCTCGCCGACATACGCACAAGCACCCCCTTAGAGCGCTTTCCAGTCAGTTTTAACAAAAGAAAAACACTCCAAAAAGGCAGAGCACGCCCGCCAGTTAACACCAACACAGACTAAGTCCTCGATCATAGATTATTTGTGAAATGTCACATCATGCATGATGCAAGTGACATGTCAATTGTCACTGTCATGTAATTTGTAAATAGTAAAATCGGTGGTAAAATCGTAAAAACAACTTTAATTTTTGTCATTGATCAATAAGACAGGCGTCTGAATAAAGCAAATGTAAATGAAAATACCGCATTGATTAAGATAATATAAATTTTATTATATTATGAGCATAATATAAGACTTTGTAAAGGTAACCTTTTAGTTATCTAAGTATTCGGATTTCGGAACCAAGTTTCTGAAATGGAAGACATTCTAAAGAGTAAGTGCAATTTGATGGCAATTTGTGTCATGTATTATATATTTATATTTTTGCCGCCCCTATCTCTAAACATTTTTAAAACTAAACTAAACAACTAAGTAGGTAGGTTATAGGTACCTAATGTGGCTAATTCTGTTAAAACTTGTAAAGAAACACTAAACTAGAATGACAGATTTATATGTATTGTTTCATAATGGCCGCTATGGAAAAGGATAGCAATAAATTTAATGTCAATTTAGTTTTGAGATTGTATTCAACAGAATTACTGTTGAATACAATCTCAAAACTAAAATGACAGGTCTAAATGTATCCTTATCCAGCTGCTAACCCAAGGGTAGCACTAGGTTAATAGGATAGTATTAGATATAGTTTAGAGATTGTGTTATTTTATTTATTTAAAACATCCATACACTTTATATATTACATTTCATGTCTATTCTGGTTCATCTGGTTGGGTTTATCTGTCCACCAGTATTTCTTGTGTTTGCTCGAGATAATATACCATAATACTTATTCATTACTAAGCAACAATAATTATTTTGTGTATACTTAGCAGAATTAGCCACATTGTGTACAAGACAATTAGCCACATATTTACTTAGGTATCAAAAAACATTTTTTTTTTCAGTGTCAAAAGTGTTACAAGAACCTTACAAAATGTTTAAAGCAGACAGTGGTGCTATTACATTTCATACAATTGTCAGAAACACAGAATATTGGTGTGGGGAAATTTCCCTTATTAGTAAAGAGTGTCCACATAAAATTTTATATGAGGTGTGTTTTAGGGTATAAATGTTGTATAGCTTTAGGCTGATATAAAAGAATGATTAGATTTTAGATGTAAATTGTCTCACTGCATGGCTAAATTATGTTGTAGGTAACAATCTTTAAAATACACTTAGAAATAGGGAGTACACTAAAATGATATGTCTAAATGTATTGCTATACCTTCATAATTCTCTCAGTGGAAAAGGATAGCACTAGATTTAGATCTGTCAATTTATTTTAGAGATTGAATACTGCTCTTCCTCTTGGACACATCCAAAGGAGGTTACTTGGCTGGCACCTGTAGACTCCTGGGCCATGTTGAAATACCAAGAATATGCTAGGATGAAGGAAAACATACAAATTGTAACTGTCTGTGGCTCCTTTATTAACCCCCGACCCAAAAAGAGGGGTGTTATTAGTTTGACGTGTGTATGTGTATATCTGTCTGTCACATTGTAGCTCCTAAACTAATGAACCGATTTTAATTTAGTTTTTTTTTTGTTTGAAAGATGGCTTGATTGAGTGTTCTTAACTATAATCCAAGAAAATCGGTTCAGCCCTTTGAATGTTATCAGCTCTTTTCAAGTTACTGTCACCTTCACTTGTTGGGGGTGTAATAAATTTTTAATTTACACTTTTTTATGTACTTATGTTTATTATGTACCTATGATTTGTTATCTAACATTACAGATAGAATTAAATTATGAATCTTTATACATTATTTTTAAAAAAGATGGGAAAGAGATCACCTCATTTGAATTACCTGATTCACATGCTACAAGGCCACAAAATTTTTGGTTAAGCTGGTACAATGATACACTACTACTTGGAGTTGTGGAATCCTCCAAACATCTAAATCCATTTTTTGTATATGCAGACACATTTAGTGAACAGAACCCAAAGCAACTTATTGGATTTATAAGAGTTACAGCAGATCAATACAGAGATTTCATTGTTGAGTGTATGTCTATTTTTTTTTTTAATTATTATTTCTAGCTTGCATTTGCCCACAGATTCACTTTTGTACATACATAATATATCGTGGTCAGTTTAGTTGTTTTTCCAAGGGTTTCTTTACTTATGTATGTATTACCTAAAGTAATGTTAATAAATACTTATAAAGCGACTGGCTGATGCATATGACTTATCCACATGGATTAAGGTTTTTAAAATCCTGTGGATTTGAGATCCCTATGATTTTCCGGGATAAAGATACTTCTTTGTCTATGTCAATCTCCAGGTTCTACAATATCCGTGTAAATGTCACCTAAGTCTGTTGCTCCATCGCGACTTGACTGAAGTCGATAGTGATTGTTTTCAAATATTGTACATACATGTACTATATGTATAATATGTAGTCAGTCTACGAATATAACTTTGCTTTTAGTCATTTATTTGCATGGTTCGGTAATTTATTTAGTTTTTTTTAATAAGTAAAATTAAATAGGTAATTGCTAATTATGGGTGTTTATTTTTTAGCTAGTCCAGTTTTGAGGCCTATCAGTCATAAACATATACAAGGAGGTCAATTAAGATGGGTCAGTGTGTTGGATGATAGGCCACTACCTAAGGATGCATTAATAGGTGGATTTGAGAATGAACCGATATATATTGCCCGTTCCTTTCACGGTAGATCACTGTGTCCTGGAAAATATGTACCATCAAAAAAGAAAGCTTTTGTGCCATGGGGCCATGCGGAACATGCAAAAAAAAATTTTGAGGTAAGTATTTGTATCATGTGCTTACTGCTTGCACAATATTAGCATTTTTAAATATGTACATAATAGATGTAAACTTACGAACATCCGAACTTACAGATATACTATTTTTTATTTTACATTATTGGTCATATTTTGCAGTATTATCATTTTTTTTTTCCTGCAGATTCTTTGTGGCTACAACGCCTTGTGGGTTAAGTGTAAAGAGAACTTTATACCTGAAAATGCGTTCATAGCGGGCTCATCAGAAGTACATGGTGAAGATGTTTATATTGGTCGCGCAATGATTGGTGATGATCTTGTAGTGGGAAAAATTCACATGCTGTACAAGACATGTTATCTACCATACAAAGGCAAAGAAGTGGAAAGGCACACATATGAAATATTGGTAAGAGGAGATATAACGACATATGGACAGACTATAAATAAAAATTGCTTATTGAACCCCATGAAGGCCTTACAACCATGCATATGATGTATATACGATAGTATTTTTGTTCAGCTGTATAAAATATAAGCACCTAACAAGACCAACCTAGATATTATATTTTAAGCAAGGCAAATTATTTATGTATTAAGATATTTATATCTTATCTCACTTGTAAGTGGTACAATAAATGCTTTATGGCACATGATATACTTAAACAAACAGCTTTTTATACAAAATAAACCTTTGCCAACATAAAACCTTGTGATGTTATTTTTTCCAAAACCTTGATTACTATTAAACTCATTGATATATTATTAATTAAATATTAGGTACTAAAGGTGACAGGTCATGAATAACATGTCATCGCTCAAGTGGCCAGTTTTGCACACATTTATACACATCTAGATACTGTTTTATTATGAATTAATGTAAAAAAATATTATAATACCAACAACTTCAGCTTAATATAAACCTTTACACTTGAACATAAGTTCAATAACAATTGCAAAATATTTATTTTATATTTAATACCAAGAAGTCTTAAATTTGAAAAAAATTCACGACGAAAGGAATACGCGGACAGCGCGGATGTATACTCTGCTCCTGCCGCTTTTCTCTGATACATCTCTATATTTAATACTAATACCCGTATTCACAAACAACCACAGTACTATGAGGTCTCATACACTATGCGTTCGAGCGCACTGTGAGACCTCAGAGCATTCAAGCTGTGAGTCTCCTATACTCCTTTTTTTGTTTGAATGGTATGTTTGTATTCAATATGTAATGAATAAGGCACATCTTTCATACTCGTGGATTTTGCTACTAATACTTGTAAGTGTTCTGAAAATTCTATCTTGTCCTGGGGCTCATTTCTAAACCCAGCATTGTGAATTACTTCAGTCATTTTCTCTTCTCTTTTCTATATTTTGCCAGTTCATCTCCCTCTTCTACACTTCTGAATCTGAACTATGTTCCTCTGAGTCTATTTCCATAGGTTCAAACATTGAACAATTTTTTAACATTTGGGGTGTAAGAGGTAGAAGGCATGAATTTGAATATACCATTGGATCAACCAAAATTTCATATTCATATTTGGGAACATCTGCCATTTTATAAGGTACAACACAAGCAACTTGTGATGTTTGTACTTTTCCAGGAATTAGATTATCTTCGATAAGTGCACGGCCAACGTAAAGTGTTTCACGATTATATCCGTCATATCCACCCTCTACTGCGCCTAGTGGTATACCTTTGTTGCATGTTGGTACCCAAATACAATTGTAGCCACATAGGACCTGCAAACATTTGAATATTTACAAGAATTTTAGTAACAAGCTATGATTATATTAGAGTGGATTTAAGCCTGCGCGCATGCACGAAACGTGCGTACGTTCATCATAAAACCGTGTTCATAAGCGAATTGTAAGCAGTTCGCATGCCTGTTGTCACAGGTACGCGCTGTGCACATGTAAGCATGCATTGCATTGCGTTCGTCTTGCGAAGTATTGCGTCTACATCGGATAATGCACTTCGTGCACGTACGCAGGTGTGGATCGACCCTTATACCACATGACGTATAATAAGGCAATTAAAAGTGCGCGCCAAATAAGTAGTCCAATCTGAATACGGGGCGTGTGACTGCGCATTGTAGCCCAGGCGATTTAAGCATTTGAATATAACAAATATTTTTCTAAGGGTTAGTCTTTGTACTCATTTTATACGAAAACAAGCGAGTCTGCGTAAAACAAAACAATTTCGGTGTATTTATCTACAAAATAAGTAATAACTAATACTTAACACTTATTTTTATAGAATCATTAGTTTGTAAGTAGGTATACCTTATAATATTAAATCTTAGAATCAGATTGTTGATGTTAAAGTTCTCACCTCAAATTTCTTCTTCTCAGGCATGTTAATCCATGAAATGTAGCCTAATCCGTGAGACGGTACATATTTGCCAGGGACCAACGACCGTTCATGTTTAGCCCTTATTATATACAGTATCTCATTTTCATATCCTCCAATCAAAGCTCCATGAGGAAGTTTACCGTTTTGTTCTGCTTCCACCCACTTCAATTCACCTCCTGTCACATTCTTCAAAATGGGTTTTTCTAGTTTTGGCGGCACTGTAACATGCACAAACGAAATACTAAGTGCTTCTCTACAGCATAAAATGAGAAGCTGATTGTCTGAAACAGCAATGTGCAGCTAAAACCACTGAATCTAGAAAATTGAGATTTTTCACGTCGGTTCTCTAAATGCTCTGAAATGGTGATGAGTAGTGTCACATTAGGATTAAACAAAGCCTTTATTTTACGGTAAAATGACAGCTGCAGTGTGATAATGGCAGTCACCTTGGATTGGTATACACTTTAGGCTCACTTGCTATTGGCCACAATGCATTGTGGCAACAAGAATACTGTAAATTCAGCCAATCATAACAATTGTATTTGTAATGATTGACACAAGTTTTCCTCCTGCAAGACTTACCAGTGTGTGAAGCCAGAAGCGTGTGCCCCAAACACTCCTATCATAAAAACCTTCCTGGTTTTACCCATGTGAATTTCAGTCAGTCAGTGTCAAATAATTGGCTCATTACCATCTACCATGATGGTTTAGGTAGAGGCCGCACTACGGTTTTTTCCAGCGAGCGGTTAGCCGCTATAACAGCAAAACCACCCGAGAATCACACACTACGATTAAAAACCGCGAAATTGCTTCCGATTTTCGCAGTATTGAAGATGGATTTCAAGAGAGCAGTATGTATTGTTGCTCTAATACTAAGAAATAGAAAAACAAGACGTCAGCGCAAATTTCGCAAATATTGGGTCCATAGGGTCACTAGCCGTAGATTTAAGAAAGGTTTTTTTCACAAGAAATATCAAGATTTAAGAGAACATCCTGAGAATTTTTTTAATTACTATCGGATGTCAGTAGTCGACGACATAGTTACAATAGCGTGACAATACAACCACTCTTCACGGCGGTCTGCCGAATACTGGCAAAAACCGCCCGCGGTTAACGCGATAGTGCGTGCGCGCTAAGTAAGTTCTATGGATTACAAATTATAGCACGGTTTTTACCCGCGAGCATTTTGTAACATTCCACGGTTTTAAAATCAGTCGCGGGAAAAAACCGCAAGTGCGGCCGTTTGTATTCGTTTGCTTGAGTCACAAAATCACACGTTTAAAAACCGCGGCGGTTCAGCCGTAATGCGGCCTAGCACTAAACTTTTCAATTCCAGATGCAGATCCTATTTCAAATCAAAGTTATGCAGTTAACTACACTTGCTTGACTATAGAAGTCTAATTTAACTAAAAATTATGTCTGTCATGGTGTGTGGTGGTCAGCAGGCAGGCAAGCCACCCATACAGAAAAGCACTTCTGTAACAGTTTTGCTATATTTATTTTGTGTCTGTATTCTATTTCTAGTGTGTATGATTGACTTACAATATATTTTCCATTGTAAATGTCCTCTGTCACCAAAGATAGTAAATGTAACATATTGTATGTCTTGCACAAGCATTCGCTTTGATATGAGTGGAATTCCATCACTGGTGCGACCAAATTGTAACCGAGCTTTATGCCAGGAAATCCAGAACTTGTTGTATTCTCTTCCAGTCACCATATCAGGTACTTGTCTAATGTTACCCACACGAGCTGCATCCTTTTCTAACCAACACTTATTTGGTGCTATCACAATCTGCAACACAGAATTTAGCCATGTGAGATTGCAGTCAAGAGCACGTCATTGTATATAAATTAAAAAAATATTGGACAAGTGCGAGTTTGACTAGCACATGAAGGGTTCTGTACCATTGTACAAGAAACAATACTTTTTAATTTTCATGGTGGCCATCTTAAATTTTTTATTATTTATTGTTATAGTGGCAATTGAAATGCAGTCTGTGAAAATTGGCTCTACCTATTATGGTTCACAAGGTACAGCAGGCTAACAGACAGATGGTTGGATGGACAGCGGAGGCTTCGAACGGGCCCATCGGGTACAGAACCCTAAAAAAGAATTGCATAATATTATTTCATTGTTTGAAATAATTAAATTGCACAACGATTGTATTGGAGTTGAATTGTTCTTTAGGTATCCACCTAAGCGGAGAGAGATATGCTCAGTCGACCAATCAGATTCATAATAGATGACGTGAAAAAATTATCAAATCATCTTTTAAAAATCTAATTGGTTGACTGTACACATCTCTCGTCTCCGCTTAGGAGGGTACCAGACCTAAGACTTGGTTTTCTAACAATCCCACAGGAACTCTGTTTTCCCGGAAAAAGAGTAGCCTATCTTACTCATCTGGAGGTCCTATCAGGTCTGCATTTTCAAGGGCTTATAACATGTATGAAAGTAAATAATGTATGACAACATAATATTTATTTAAGCATTTATCTAAGTCCCACCATCTATTTTTGTTGTACCTATTCTTTTACAACCTCTCCCACTGCCGAGGATCATTGGTAGAGATATAGTGATAAGTAAGTGCTACCCTGTCCACTTTTTCTTTTTACTATTGTACTAGGTACCTATTATTAATTTTTGGTACAAATAAATGGAAAAAGAATGTGAAGTTTCAAGTTACCCAATAGTCACAGGTTTTGCCTGGTCTCACAGCAAGCCCCACCGCTGCGCGTCTTTGACTACTCATTCTGTGTACCGACTGTCTTTCACCTTTTATACTGAATGCAATAGCACCACTGGATATTTTGAAAAATCGTAGCTGGTGATGAGGCAGAGTTGAGAATTCTGAAAAAATTATTTTAAGCTTATTGGGTGGTTTGTATTTTTTTTTTTTTTATTGTAGATAACGGGTACTTACCACGATAAAAATATTTTCGTGGTCACGACGCAGCACAGCAGTCCCGTCGTTACCACGTGGCAGATAATATATTGGTAATTTACCAAATATAAATTTATCGTGGTACTTACATAATATTATGTAGGTACCCATTATCTTCAATATAAAATGTCTGGAAAAACCGGTCAAGTGCGAGTCAGACTCGCGCACTGAGGGTTCCGTACTCGGGATTTTTTCCAACATTTTGCATGATAAATCAAAAACTATTATACACAAAAATAAATAAAAATCTACTTATTTTAGAATGTACAGGTAAAGCCCTTTCATAATGACACCCCACTTGGTATAGTTATCATAGTTTAAAAATTGAAACACATTTTAATTTTTTTTTTGAATGATCTATCCACAAATTCGCAGTTTTCAGATTTATTCCTGTAATTGTGCTATAAGACCTACCTACCTAAAGTGATCCTATAGGGTTCCGTTTTTCCTTTTGAGGTACGGAACCCTAAAAATGGAATTAAGCACTCCCATTACAGGTTTTTGGTTTGAATCATTTAACTATGGTTTGAACATCGATGGGTTTGAATAATCTAAAACACAACTAAAAATATTCACCATATTGATCACCCATTGTCAATACAGTAAAACGGGGTAAATAAGAATCGGGGTGTAAATAGGAACAAAACTTGGAATGAGATTTGAACGTTAAAATAATAGGTAGTACACAAAAAATTAAAAAGCTTAGAAATTAGAACCATTAATTTTCCTAAGAGTAGGTACAAATATTTACAGCGACACCCGTAATCCGTATGTAAAAAGTACTTTGTGGCCATTTTCATAGAGTAGGAATCAGAATGTATTCTGTGGAGTAGGATGCATCCTACTCTATGGTAGGATGTATATTGCTTCGATCATAGATTTATAGAAGATATAAGCAGCATTCTACATAATTATCATCGTGACACTTCACAAGATGACAGCTTTAGTTCGAATTTTAGCCACGCGCCAAGAGAGCCTTGTCGGACTGTAGTACTTAATAGGTATCCTGTTGACTTCGTCTGTGTTGGTGTTAGCTGGCGGGCGTGCTCTGCCTTTTTGGAGTGTTTTTTGACGTGACAACGTCTTATAATTCGATACAGCCGGCTGCACGCACGAAAAAGCATGACTCATGCTGCGTTACCTCGCCGCAGGCGAGTTAACGCGAGGTAACGCCGCGATCGGCCTTTGTTGTCACGTTCAACTATCGTCAGTAAACCGACTTTACAGACAACCAATTTTTTGTTAAAACTGACTAAAAAGCGCTCTAAGGGGCTGCCGTGCGTATGTCGGCGAGCGTCGGCACAGACGGGGTCCATACTTGTATAGTTTAACTAACTTGTTACAAATAACTACAAACTTGACATTAGCTAATCTTTGTAAAGCCAGACGAGAGAGAAAAAAAAGGTATCCTGTTATCGGTCTGTGCTATTAGAATAAATTACTAAGATCTATAGAGCGCACTGGTCGGTGGAGCGCACTTTGACTTTGATAAGACAGCGTATGGCGTTATATAGCTGGCTGTGACTAAAAAGTATGTAATCACTACGTTACTGTGACCGTTGGCATAAATCCTGATCACGGTGCACTATCTGGTCTGCCCGCGAAATTCAAATTTAATTTGGTTTTCCGCAATTTGTAAATACGACAAAGTAGGCTTATGTCACTCTTATAGCGCCAATGGCAGTACCATCATATTGTAGTCTTTGGTACCATCTCCACAGGTTTATATAATTTACATGAAAGTATCCAGTTTAAGAAATTAGTCAAAATATAATAGTCATCAGTACGAAACTGTTCAGCAATTTCTATTACTGCAGTCCTATTGGAAATTGCTGGTGTGCAGCCAATAAAGGCCCGATTACAGTCCTCTATAATAGAATCCTTCCTTTGTCAAAGTGACAGTTTACGAGCGAGTGGAGGTTTTTAATTTTCTCCAAGGTATAAAATAAGGAACTAAGGAGGGATAACGTTTGTAATAAATTACGACCAGACAAAAGTTTGTGGTAAAATTTTAATAAATAAGGTACAATAAAATATATTAATTAATCTCAGACAATGCTATGCGAAATAATAATTATAATAGGTAAACCAGTATAATTTATGAATTTATTAAGAGAATTTATTACTTACTTACAAATTATAATAATACTAGTGACCCGCTCCGGCCTCGCACGGGTGCAATGCTGATACTATAAGGTGTAACGCCACGCCGCCTCAGCCAATCGCAACGCGCCAACGCCAACCAGACTATCCGAGTCAAGCCAAGCTGGCCAATCACCGCCTGTTACAGCCGATAACCGCCAAGACGGCCAATCATAGCCTACTGCCGCCATGACAGCCAATCAACGCCAGCGCCATTGACAGCCGAACGCAACTCCGCCACCACTGCCGAATCCCTTCGGTGGGGATAACGCCATATAAAGCTATGCGAGCTCATTTTTAGGATTATTGTTCTATCGTACGCATTGTAAGCTGAAACTATGTCCATTTGTGTAAACCATTGTAAATTATATAAATAGTAACAAAGTAACAATAGTAATAAAGCAATGAGTGATTTGTATTAGTGTGTTTAGTGAAGTGATATAATAAATTTGGGCGATTATACTGATTTGCTCTTTTTATTTAAACCCACTGTTTCAAAGGATTAATGCGGACTTCGTCTGTGGTGGCGTTTGCTGGCGCGCGTGTTGTGACTTTTTGGAGTGTTTTTTTTGTTAGAAGTGGCCGGTTTTTGTGTTCTGCTGGTGTTTATTGGTGGTGGAACTGACTGGGAAGCGCTCTAAATGGGCGCCGCGCGTATGTCGGCGGGCGCCGGCACAGACGAAGTCCATACTTATACATATAGTTTCCTAACTTGTAAATAACTACAAACTTGACATTGGCTAATCAGTATAAAGCCAGACGAGAGAGAGAAAAAAAAAAAGGATTAATGCTGTATTGCATAAAATCGCTTGGTAATTGGTATCATTTCTCCATCATTTCCCATCCACCATCCATCCACCACCAGCCATCATTTCTCTTAAAAAGTAAAGGATTAAAACAGTTAATGTGGGTTATCCCTAAGAGTTAGACATAATACCATCTCAGACTTTTTTGTAGGCCTTTTTAAGGTATACAATACTGGAGTAGGTACATTATTTTGATCTATTTCGTAGGGTTCAGGCAGCGTTTGCAATGTAAGCGCAAAAAAAGTGTTTATTTACAACATCACATTAGAAACCTCTAAAATTATCAGTGTTTCTCTAAAATATTATGCATGTATTACACATATAAACCTTCCTCTTGATCACTCTATCTTCTAATAAAAACCGTATCAAAATTCATTGTGTAGTTTTAAAGATCTAAGCATACATAGGGACAGATAGCTGGAAGCGACTTTGTTTTACACTATGTACTTAGTGATAAACACCAAACAGGAATAAACTGAATTCAATGAATATAAAATATAGTAAAAGTACAATATGTAGGTATTAAATGGCACTTTCTAATGCCTTACTTTTAATAACAGAGGCAGGGTCAGTATTACAAACCTTAGTAGCAGATCAATTGTTTAGTTATGTAGGTGCTACAACCATAAAGCCGGCTTGCCAGCAAACATCACCAATGTTGACTCACCTCCCTCTTTACTAGTGTGCTCTGTACCTACTTAGTTTAAGGAGCCATTACATTCATAGTACACCACATTAAAATAATAATAAATATCTATTCAATATGGAGTTGAAGTCCATAGGCAAATACAGACAGTTAATGTTCTTTTTGCAGATAAAAAATTGTGACCACTTTCTTTATTTTTGGCTGAAAGTTTCCTTATATTATTTAGATTCAACTAGGTACCATCCTTTTCAAATGCTTTATCAAAATACACTGCACACGCACCTTACTCCCAGTGAATAACAGCTTGTTCACACAGGCTGCGTAAGCGTAGACGCGTAGAGCGCGTATCATTGCGTTGTAATGTATGGAACTGTATGAGACATGGCATACCACTTGCGTGGCGTGAACGTTCGCGTAGACGTAATGCTTGCAGTAATTATATCTACGGATTCACGCGCGTGTCACATGTACGTGCTTGGTGTGAATCGGCCTTAAGGAATGTTGACTTGACTGTAATACTAACATACAAGAACAAAGTGATTCTATAAGGGTTCCGTTTTTCCTTTTGAGGTACGGAACCCTAAAAATATATGAAAAAATTCGTCCGCAACTTGTGGCGGCCACTAATCGCCGCCGCCGGCAGCGCAGATTGCTGCAGCATTATAAGAAAGGATTTTCGGATTTTCTGCTTATTCTGATTCTGAGCTGGGTGCATAATCGTCACTGTCCACATAAACATTTTCTTCATCCTCTTCATACCTGTTTTCAGATATTTCGTCCATATGAGATACGAAATATCGATTTGGGCTGTGCATGGAAATTTGGGGATTGACCAAAATCTCATATTCCTTTTTAGAAATTTCTCTTTCATTGTAAGGGATGTAGCAAACTGCGTGTGAGGGTTGAACTTTTCCTGGTATGAGATTGCCATCTTCAACGGCGCGACCAATGTACAGTGTTTCATGGCTATCTTCCGCGTAACCTCCCTCCACCGCCCCCACTGGAATCCGATTGCTACAAGTTGACACCCAAATGCAGTTGAAGCCACATAGCACCTGAAAACATATAAAATAATGTGTAGAATACCAATATGTATTATAAACGAGTGTCTCTGTTTTTAGGGTTCCGTACCTCAAAAGGAAAAACGGAACCCTTATAAGATCACTTTGTTGACTGTCTGTCTGTCTGTCTGTCCGTCCGTCCGTCCGTCCGTCCGTCCGATCCGTCCGAATCATGAAAATCAGGTAGGTAGGTCTTATAGCATGTAAAGGAATAAATCTGAAAACCGTGAAATTGTCATTGCATCACAGAAAAAAAATTAAAATGTGTTTTAATTTTCAAAGTAAGATAACTATAGCAAGTGGGGTATCACATGAAAGGGCTTTACTTTTAAAATCTATTTTAGAATGTACATTCTAAAATTAGATTTTTATTTATTTTTAAGCATAATAGTTTTTGATTTATCGTGCAAAATGTCGGAAAATACCCGAGTACGGAACCCTCGGTGCGCGAGTTTGACTCGCACTTGGCCGGTTTTACTTCATGGTTCATGTGTTTAATCTTAGGGAAAACAGATACAGTGATAGTTTGCATCCCAGAGATGGACATAGGTTACTTTTAGCCCAGAAAATCACAATACCCAGGGATTTTTTTAAAAATATAAATCCACATTGACAAACACACAGGCATCTCGTCTCTCTGAATCATATTTTTCATTGCTGAGCAGTAAGGGTCCTGGCTCCTTTCTATTATTCATATAATGGTAGGAGTTTTTTCTGGAATAATAATGTCCTGGAATCCCAGATCCTTTCACATACAGCTCAATTAAGAGAATGAAATTTCAAATATTAGGTTTAAACAATAAGTTCTTACCTCAAATTTATTTTTTTCATGCATTTCTCCACCCCATGGGATAAAGCCCAAGCCTTGGGATGGTACAAATTTGCCAGGAGTTAATGACCCTCGATGCGGAGCCTTTATTATATACAATGTCTCTTTCTCATATCCACCAATCAAAGCTCCGTCAGGAAGTTGATCCTCTGCGACCACCCACTTCAGGTCACCTCCTCTCACCTTCTTTAGAAGTGGTTTTTGTAATTTTGGTGGTACTGTAACATCCAAGAAATCAATATCAACAATCTCATTCTGATTAGGGTTATGATTGACTTAACCCAGGATTAGCGCATGGGGTCTGTAACAGCCCAGGTTCAGGAATAGCTGCTATATTTTTAGTAAGCTTCTATAAGAAACAGATTTGTATGTATTTATATTGTAGTATGGATAGTGAAGAGTGTTAAAGTTTGTGGTAGGTACCTACTTAAAACTTTGTTGTGAAAATAAATTATTAACTGTGACTTTTCACTGTTCCATAAACATCTGTTCCTTACAGTAGCTTACTAAAGCTTACTTAACTCTAAATAATGCACATATACATAAGTTCATGTGCTGTAATTGAGTAAGGGATGTCTGTTTCGCACTAAGGTTTTCAAGATTTTTTCTTTTTGTTACTCCCAAAAGATGAAACAATAATTGGACTCATGATTAGCACTATGATCTATACATATAATAAAATTGTAGAAAAGTGGTGTCTGTACAATGGAAATATATAAAAAAAAAGTAGCAGGGGTTGTTATTATATCGATGCCGAACCCGAAATTGTAATTAATTTCTTTTTGTCTGTTTGTCTGTGTGTTTGTGCACGCTAATATCAGAAACGGCTTATTCGATTTAGATACGGTTTTCACTAATATATTGTAATAAGCTTCACTTAACATTTAGTGTTTATTTCATGTCAATCGGTTCATAAATAAAAAAGTTATGTCAATTTAAAGAATCACGGCGAACATTTTTAACGTACAGAGTATATGCTGCCCGAAAAGTCACTATTCCACGCGAACGAAGTCGCGGGCACAGCTAGTGCTAAATAAAAAGTTTTTAAGATTAATAAATTAATAAAGTTTTCAAGGTAAGCATGCTTGCAGTCGCAATGGCTGCAACTTTTTCTACATGTTGCAGACAAAGTTGCAGGCATCAGCTAGTTTATTATCAACTATTACACCAATTCTTACAACAATTAAGTATTTGTATTATCCATATTGTAAGCATCTGTGAATGACTTACAGTATAGCTTCCATTGTAGAGTGCCCCTGTCAGCATAGACAGAAAATGTGACAAATTGTATATCTCGAACAGGTATTTTCCTTGATATCAGTGGAACTCCAGTGCTGGTGCGACCAAATTGTAATCGAGTACCATGCCATGAAATCCAGAATTTTGTATATACATCTCGGGACAAAATGTTAGACACATTTTTAACATTAGTAGTGCGAGCTCCATCTTTCTCAATCCAACATTGATCATGGCCAAACACAATCTGCAATAAGAGAAAACTGTATAAAATCCATACAATCCCATCCATACCCACACCTACTAATATTGTAAATGTGAAAGTGTGTCTGTCTTTCTGCTAGTTTTGCATGGCCCAACAGTTAAACCGATTTTGATGTTTGGCACAGATATAGCTTACATTTTGGGGATGGACATAGGCTACTTTTTATCCTGGAATATCAAACAGTTCCCACAGTATTTAAAAACCATCTATTAAATATTATCTTCTTTCTTAGCCTTTGTTAATCCATTGTTGGACATAGGCCTCCTCACATGCACGCCATTCCTCTCGGTGTTGTGCGAGCCTCCTCCAAGTTTTTCCCGCCAGCTTGGTGATGTCGTCTGACCATTAAATATTATATTATTCTCAAATATTCGAGATGATGTAAACCTATATATATCTGTGTCTAGTTTAGTTATTATTTCATTAGTGACTCATTGAAAACTTGATGATTTCACAATTACCTTTTTGTACTACTTCCCCTAAAAATGAAAGAGCTGGTTGATTTGATTTTTTATAACATTGCATGTTTTAACCATGGTTTATTTAGCCCTATGTTTTAAGCTTGAAGTATATCAACAATTATTAAATAATCAGAGGTTGTTGTTTTTCATTGTCTATCTTGTATGACTAAGGCAGGACATACAGCAAGATTGACTATGTATAAAGCACTTCGTTCTATTAAATATTGCACAATAATATCATGAACTTACTACCTACATATTAACTTACCCAGTAATCACATTTTTCGCCTGGTCTCTTTGCCAGCCCTACAGCTGCGTGCCTCTCACCTTTAACAGAGAATCCTACAGCACTGCTAGTAATTTTGTAAAATATATGCTGATGCTGAGGCCAAGTTGTGAATTCTAAAACATTAAAGGCATAAGTTATGCATAACTACAGCATGAAATACTGTTGAACAATCAGCGAATATTTAGTTATCGTAATAATAGTTATCCTTGTTCATCTTACTTACCAATGAGATCACCCATTATTATAAAGCACAGGATATTGATATTATGTAGAAACTTTATCCGAACATCATATACATATATGTATCGATGTATCAATGTTAGTTATGTTCGTAAATAGAAATAAGTACTAATAAATCGTTCAGTAAAAGTCCACTTTTATTATTTCTGAAGAATATGAATTTGGTTAAAGGTGAGCCTTTAACCAAATTAAATAACGGCTCACTTATTACATATAGGTTTTCACTTATAAGAAGTTTCAGTTTAATACGAAATCAATTCAATTCAATTTTGTTGGAGACGAAAATTTAAACAACACACAAAAGTAAAATATAGGTACACAGTGTAGTATAGTCAAAGAGTATAGTACCTGTCAGTGCCTGTCATCAGTCAACTGTCAATGTCATGAAAGACATGTTAGTGTTGCTAATGTATATTTTCGAATTCCCGGAAAATCTAATCTCCGCTCACTTTTCCCACTGTTAATTATTAAAAAACTCTCATTATTATTTGTGTAAAAAAATAAGTAATTTTTACTATATAGTGCACAAACCAACAAAAATGGCATAAATTAAAGTTTTATTTTCATGTACAGTTTTTAGGTGTTTAGATAGCCGATAGGACCTACTTATCACTGCATAGTATAAAACAAAGTCGCTTCCCGTAGTCTGTATGTAAGCCTAGATTTTTAAAATATTATGCAACGGATTTTGATGTGGTTTTTTTCATTAGATAGAGTCATTAAGAATAAGGTTTATGTATAATACATGCATAATATAGTAGGGAAACACTGATCATTTTAGAGGTTTCTAATGTGATGTTGCAAATAAACACATTTTTTTGTGCTTACATTGCAAACGCTGGCTGAACCCTATGAGATAGATCAAAATAGAATTGTACACATTAAAAAGATCTATAAAAAAAGTCCGCACTGGTATATGTCTATCTCTTTGGGATAACCCACAATAACCATTTTTTATCCTTTACTTTTTACGAGAAATAATGGCTTATTTACGAAGCGATTGTATGCAATACATTATCCATAGTCCACTAATCTTACCTACAAAGAAATAATATAAATGAGAAAATTTGTCTGTTTGTCTGCTTACTGTTAAGTCCCCTACCTTTTTACGGCGAATTTACTTAGCCTATTCTGACATTAATTGGTTCAGAGTGTTAGAAATATAATATTTATGTGGTATGCATACAACGTAACACACATAATGTACTTACTCTGTGGCTTGTCCTCGTCTCTTTCTCTCTCTGCCCAACCTTCCAACGACATGCACTGTGTGTGAGGCTTTTATTTGTAATATTAATTGTATTCAAGTTTGTGTAAAGATATTACTGACGATAATTATGTGTGGTTTATTATGTGCAATAAACAAACTCATAATGTGATTGTGATATTATTTCTGGCCGTTGTAACCACTGCTCGATCCTTGTGACCTCCCAAGAGGTCATGGGCCAAGATCTAAATCTACGAGATTTACTACAACGTGTTTGAGAAATATATCGATCGATCGCTTAAGAAGATTGCACGTGCGTGTACGAATGAACAAATACTCTGATCTATTGTGAAGAAACAAAAATGGCATTCCGTGGTGAAGTTCCCACTACAAACGAAGATGGCGGCTCACGTGTCACGCCGACGACGTCTTTGTTTCCTGCGATTGAGAAGCTGGAAGGCAGCCAGAACTATTTAGCCTGGAAGTTTGCGATTCGTATGGTTTTAATACTAGAAGGTTTGTGGGATTGTGTTACTGCAAACGCGGTCACTGACGCTGCGCGCGATCAACGTGCGCTGGCGCGCATTTCCTTGAGTGTTAAACCTAGCCTGTACCAGCATATCAGAAACGCATCTAGTGCCAAAGAGGCGTGGGACAACCTTTCGGACATTTTTGAATACAAGGGACTTTTGCGTCGTGTCTTGTTGTTGCGTGAACTGCATCGTACACGCTACACAGACTTCAACGACATGAGTAAGTACATAAACAACACTTCTGACATTGTACAACAGTTGGCCGATATTGGGCGAAAAATAGATGACGAAGAAGTAGCGGAACTGTTACTGAGCGGTCTACCACAGGAATTTGACTCGCTCGTGTCTAATCTGTCTACGTTCTCACTAACATCAAAGATCTCGAGTGAAGTCGTGAGAACTCGTCTACTACAAGAGGAATTGCGGAAAAACGGCTCAAATTCACATAATATATCTGAAGCTGCTTATATTTCAAAACGAAAAGTAAAGTGTCACTACTGTCACAAGGAAAATCACATAAAATCTAACTGTTTTAAACTGAAGCGCGATAAAAAGAAAAACAGTGTGACAGAAAGTAGCAGTGATAATAAATGTATGGCAGCCGCATATCTCTCTAAACACAGACAGGAAGATTGGTTCGTGGACTCTGGGTGCACTGCACACATGTGTAATAAGAAAGAATTCTTTGTGTCACTCAAGTGGACTTCATCGTCAGTATCTGTTGCTAACAATGAGACTATGTTATGTGAAGGTGTTGGGACTGTGAATATTCAATCAAATGACAATGTACTTATTCTTAATAATGTTTTGTATGTTCCTCAGTTAACTACTAATTTGATATCCGTTAGTAAGTTAATAGAATTAGATCTAAGAGTGGTGTTCAATTCGGGAGGTTGTTTTATATTTGACATAGATGATAAACTTATCAGTACTGCTAGTAATTTAAATGGGATTTTTAAATTAAATGGGTGTGTTAGGAATAGGTATTTGCACAAAGAGGAGCACTCTTTGTTCCTTCATAATGAGCAGGAATCACCGAGTGCCGCAGTTGCAGCTCATCAGCAGCCAATGCAGTTATGGCATCAACGGTTAGGGCATCTCAGCTCTAGAGGTATGTTTGCTCTTAGAGATAGGTTAAAACATGGTTGTATGTTTCAGGCTGAAGAATCACTTTCAGATTGTGCTGCTTGTCTTAAGGGCAAGTTGGTTGCAAAACCATTTCCAAAGAGTGGTGCCAGTCGTGCAACCAGGGCTCTGGAGCTTGTACACTCTGACGTCTGTGGGCCCATGCCGGTGAGCAGCTGGGGTGGTGCAAATTATATTCTGACACTGACTGATGATTATTCAAGGAAGAGCTACGTGTACTTGATGAAGAACAAATCTGAGGTATGTAGCCGCTTCATAGAATTTAAAAATATGGTTGAAAAGCAGACTGGTTTATCAATCAAATGACAATGGGGTAGTGACAATGGGGCCGAGTATGTAAATTCAACTTTGTCTGGGTTTTTATGTGAACAGGGCATAGTGCATCAGCTTACCGTGCCTTATTGTCCTCAACAGAATGCTGTTTCAGAACGGTTGAACCGTACCCTTATGGATAAAGTACGTTGCATGTTGCAACATTCTGGTCTCGACCAGCGGTTCTGGGGAGAAGCAGTAATGACGGCTGTTTATCTTAAAAATAGGTCTCCCACAGCTGCATTGGACGGACAGATTCCAGAAGAGGTTTGGACTGGTTCTAAATTGGACCTTGGTCACCTCAGGGTGTTCGGTTGCCTTGCTTATGCGCTGGTACCTGGCGTTAAGCGTAAGAAGTTAGACCCTAAATGTAAACCTTACATTTTTGTGGGTTATTCTGAAACTACTAAGGGGTATAGACTGGCAGATCCCTGTGACCCTAGAAAAGTGCTCTTGTCTCGTGATGTCACGTTTATGGAAGAGAGATTTTTTAATTTTGGACATGACAATTCTTGTGATAATAATGAAATAATATTTATGAATTCTAGTTTATTACATAATTTATCAAGTGATAATAATGTTAATAATGAATTGTCTAATGTCAATGATAATAATAATAAATTAATGGAAAATAGTAATTTTAATTCAGATGACAAAATATTATCTAATGGAAGTTTTAATGATAATTCTTGTGTTTCCACAGATACATGGGACACTGGTAGCGAACACAACTCCTCTGTTGAGTGCTCGGCGGATGATGACGTAGAACTTACTGTGACGTCACCACGCGCGACGTTGACTGGAGGGGAAGATGTGTCTGCAGGTTCGCGCCCTATACGTAGTACTCGATCGGTTCTACCTAAAAGGTATGATGACTATGATCTGTCTATGTTTGCAAGGGATGTTTTGGTTGACGAGCCACAGTCGTATCGAGAGGCGATTGATAGTCCTTACCGCGACGAGTGGGTGCAGGCCATGAAGCGTGAGTACAACTCTATGATGGAAAATGAAGTATGGACGCTTGTGGAGCGCCCTAGTGACTGCAATGTCGTAAAATGTAAGTGGGTGTTTAAGGCGAAGTGTGATGCTTCAGGTAATTTTCAGCAATTTAAGGCTAGGTTAGTAGCAAGGGGCTTCACACAAAAAGAAGGGATAGATTATACTGATACCTTTTCCCCAGTTGTACGCCACTCCACTATGAGGTTATTGTTTAGTTTGGCGAATGAATATGACTTGAATATTGATCATATTGACGTAAATACGGCTTTTCTGAATGGCAACCTAAATGAAACTATTTTTATGGAGCAGCCTGAGGGATTTACTGATAGCAAAAATAAAAATAAAGTTTGTCTCTTGAAAAGGAGTATTTACGGGTTAAAACAAGCAAGTAGAATGTGGTATTGTAAGGTTAATGACTTGTTGACTAAAAATAACTTCATACAAAGTAAATGTGAACCATGTGTGTATTATTTCCAGGGAGAAAAGGAAATTATTATTATAGCATTGTATGTCGATGACTTTTACCTGATATATAATAAGGATAGCTCTCATATTAAGGTTTTGTTGAGTTTATTAGAGCATGAATTTAGTATTAAAAACCTAGGTCCTATTCAGAGCTATCTTGGAATTAGAGTCAGAAGAGATAGAGAAAAAGGTGTACTTAAGTTAGACCAGTCAGTTTATATAAAGAGAGTACTGAACCGGTTTGGTATGTCAGACTGTAAACCAGTTTCGACTCCTATGCAATCAGGACTTAAGTTATGTAAATCAGATGATATATTAAATGATGATGTATATCACTATAGGCAACTTTTAGGTTGTTTGATGTACCTGTCAGTATGTACGCGTCCTGATATTGCTTACACCTGTAGTCAATTAAGTCAGTATAATAACTGTTTTGGTAAATGCCATTGGTCAGCTGCCAAAAGAGTTTTACGGTATTTAGCGGGTACAATTGACTATGGTTTACTCTATGTAAAAAGTAATCGATTGGTATTGAGTGCCTATACCGATGCAGATTGGGCCAATGATTGTACTGATCGTAGGTCATATACAGGGTTTGCAATAAAGCTTGGTAAAAATGTAGTAAATTGGGAGTCTCGTAAACAAAAGTGTGTAGCACTCTCTAGTACAGAGGCAGAATATTTAGCAATAAGCGACGTTTGTAAAGACTTAAGTTTTGTAAGAAATTTCTTGGTAGAGCTCTTTACAAATTTAAAATTGAACTGTATAACTGTGTATAACGACAATCAAAGTGCGCACAGATTATTAGAGTGTAAAGAATATTGTCACAAGCGCACTAAACACATTGATATTCGTTATCACTATGTAAAGGACCTTGTAAATAGCAACTTTGTGACTGTAAAATATTTGTGTACAGAGAAAATGATTGCTGATGTGTTGACCAAACCTCTAGACAAGAAAAAGCATAACATGTTTATTTATGAGCTTTGTGTTCGACATATATCAGGATGAGAAATGTAATGTATACTTTTGTAGTCATAGAGTAATTTATAATTTTTTATTTTTTTGCTGTTTACGTTATATGCATAAGGGGAAGTGTTAGAAATATAATATTTATGTGGTATGCTTACAACGTAACACACATAATGTACTTACTCTGTGGCTTGTCCTCGTCTCTTTCTCTCTCTGCCCAACCTTCCAACGACATGCACTGTGTGTGAGGCTTTTATTTGTAATATTAATTGTATTCAAGTTTGTGTAAAGATATTACTGACGATAATTATGTGTGGTTTATTATGTGCAATAAACAAACTCATAATGTGATTGTGATATTATTTCTGGCCGTTGTAACCACTGCTCGATCCTTGTGACCTCCCAAGACAGAGATAACTCACTCCTTGGACACATTCCACTTTTTATTTTGAAAAAATAAGGAGTACCTACTTAACTACCTACAGACTGTTAGAAAAATTAAATCTACGAGGGAAGTGACAGGTATTATCTAGTTTTTGTCATCAGACCCAAAATGGTATGTAAAGTGGGGAACTTTTAATGAAAATGATCTTGCAGTCTCCTCACATAAGTCTTCTGTTCCCCGCTAATCGGGAAATTGCCTGGGATATGGCAGCATATTTTGTTTTTTTAACTGGCTTTTGGCTCTGGATTCCAGCTCTCTTGAGGCTTTTTTTTCAACGTGGGTAACATTGATATCAAGTGGCGGTTTTAGAATGTAATGTAGAAAGCTCTAATTTAGCGCGAAGCAATAGGCCGCTAGCGGCTAAACAGTATTTTAAAACTAATGGGTAAACACTCAAACAATAAATAACGCGTCGGAGAATCTCTACGGTACAACGATAATTCGGCCAACGCGGCGTGTCGTTGCGACTCGCAACGATACCTCACGTGAACCGAGCGCAACGCCTCGTTGGGCCTCTCAACTGTGGCGTAACGTGGCAGTATGTATCGCCGCGAGACTCGACGAGTCGACCATAATATGACCGCGAGCAAAGAGAGTATGTAATCACTACGGCCGCGAGACGCGACTTGTACGCGACGTTATACTCGTCCAAAGTTACTCATTGTATCGCCACGTATCGCCCCACAGAGTACTTTTTACATAGTATCACCCTGTAGAGATACATAATATGTCCTAGTTTGTATCGAATTTGGTGGCACGGCGAGACAATCGCCGCGATACTCTCGCCCATCTGGAAGTGGATTTCCGACAATAGTTCCTAGCCTACATGCAAATTGCAAATCTCATGTTTCTAGATCTAGGTAAATGATCTCATTATAGACCAGTTTAAATTATTACTTCCTACATCCATGGATATCACCAATTGTTACGTTGATATGCATGGATGTACCAACCTAGGAAGTAATAAATTTTTTACTTGAATCAGTTCTCACTTCTCAAATTCTCTGATAAGTTTAGGTACCTAACTAGGTAATTGTTTTGTTGTTAACAATCACTTACCATTGACTCGCGTGGGGCATCTATTGTACGTTGACGGTCCTAGGTCAGAAACCTTACCGCAAGTTCCAACAACAACTGTACTGTATAAAATTTCAATCGGGTGAATGGTATAGGAATACATACAAGACAAACAAAGAACTAATTTATTTAAAGCAGTTTTGTTTTCTATACATATTACATAGGTAGAAAAGTGATAAGAATCTAAAGTACCTACACCCTCTCAGAGCTTAACTGCATTTTGTGTATCAAACTGGCCATTGATTGTGCAGATTTGACTTATCAATACTGGCTTTATTGGCCGGCTTGACTTGCTTCAGAATACAGGGCTCACTCAGAAAAAGCTACGAAAAAAAATCAAAAATCAATGCGAGTACAAGCCAATTAGGGTTCTGTTGTGAAACCTGTTAAGTAACCCTTAGTTTCACCAAAATCGGTTCATCCGTTTGAGCGTTACGATCAATGCCACAGATAGACTAAGTGACCCCTCATTTTGCGTCGAGGGAAAAAAGATGCACCTAAAGCGTGTTTATCGGAGCGCTACAGTTTTATAATTTAGGATAGGTATGAGGTAAGTACCTACCTACCTAATTAGAAGGTAGGTGTGGTCAAAGTGCAGACCTTGTGGTAGTTTGGAACTAAGCAATTAAAACAGTTGGTAATGCGTTTAAAAATAATTTAATAAAAATATAACATAGCTGTTACAGTGACATCAGAGAATATAATCACTACATTTAATAATAATATTCAATAACAAATGACTACGAGAGCATTATGCAGTGCATTAAAAATGAATTTACCAGGCACAATGTGAATTTATTAACCATGGTAGATAAATTTACTTATACAACTATTAATAAAGCCTTGAAAGCTCAATCACGAATTCACGACACGAGAAGCTCTGAATGCGCTTTTTGGAAGCGATCAGTTACACATACCTACTAAAACTGTTTCAATCCAATTTGTACAATCTTTTAATTTTTTACATGACCGAGATTCACCGAGAGGTTAAAGAGTCAACAAGTAGGAGTAGGTAGGTACATATTTTGTTTCCATCAACCAGAGATACACTCCATACAGTTTTTGACTGTCAACTAAAGTTTTTTTAAAGGCACTTTATTATTATGGCTTCACTGAAGCCGAACGCGACATAATTTAACAGCACTCGTCAGACTGTAAGCATGGCTTTGGTGTACAAAATTGACTTACATAAAAACGCATTGGATTGACGCAGTGTAAAATACATAATTGACGTTTAGGCGACAAGTACTTCATAGTCGGGGAAGCCGAGCTCCTGTCCGCCGAAGGAGATGTAGCAGACGCCGTGAGATTGCTGCACTTTGCCGGTGGTGAGGCTTCCCTCGTGACGCACTCTGCCGACGAACAGAGGCTCGCCGTCCTCCGATTCACCTCCGGGGAATGCGCCGGGAGGAATGTTTGACCCGTTCGTTGGCACCCAGTTGCTGGGACCACCGATCAACACCTGGAAATAGATTGAACATTTACGATTACTTTAAAAGCAGATAGGGTAAATTAAGGCGGCCTTTGTCATAAACATAATGGCTGGTGCTTTGTGCGATTTGCATCCAGTCATGTTCGAGAATAAGTATTTTGCTATTCTTTGTTTTTTTTTTTTATCATGTAGAATTTATTTGCGCCACGTCTTCACTGACGTTACGTCTTGACCTCTTTCATTAACGCCACTGTAGTTTTGATGGTCTAACTCTAGGATGAATCACTTCATATGATGCATGCGATGTCATTCTAAAATTATTGTTTCAAATGTGCCAGATCCGTGCATGGGATCGAACGAAACTAAATAGACTTCAAAATCAGTAAACTGTTTATGAATATACCCTGAACAAACGAAGGAGGTGCAAAAACTAAAAACGAACCTGATATTCATTCTTGGCGTTTTCCTTTCCACCCCAAGGCACATACGCGCAACCGTGGGACGAGCACAGTTTGCCAGGAATCAAAGCGCCCTCATGCCGTGCTCTAGCCACGTAGATCGGCTCTCCGGAGCAGTCTTGGCCCCCGACCACAGCCCCTGGGGGCACCTGGCCAGATGTGGCGTCTACCCACACGCCCGCGCCGCCCGATACTGGAGCGACTCCTGGGTAACCACCACCTGCACCAGGGTAGCCAGCTCCTGGACCGGGGTAGCCAGGTGGTGCGCTGTACAGAGCAGAAGCTTGCGGAGCCGACGGCGCTACTAAAACAGAAATGGATTTTTGAAACAAACGGCATAAATAGCAATTAAAAAAATATGCAGTAAAATGATAAAAATACAAGCTTGATTTTAAAGCGCCAGTTAATAAAATATAAGTATGTTTAAGTGAACAGTTTGTATGCAAATTAAAAGTTCGAAGTTAATTAATATAATCATTCCGTAGGTAAATATTGTGCCAAAAATTCATAACCAAAGAAAATGATAGGTTATAGCTTTTAGTTAATTGTGATGAAAGATATCAAAGAAGATAGGTATCTATCATAAAAAACAGACTAGGTGTAATTAAAGAAATACAGCCTGTAAGTAGAACGCTAGCAAAAACTTAGCGCTATTATACTATACTACCTACACACAATCCAATACCAATTACCATTACCATTAGTCCTTTTCAAACCCGCAATTTATAGTGCAAAACTCGGGATCAATACCCCACCCTCGATGTGGTATTTGACCCCATGGCACCTAACTACGCAACGTCCGTTGACCTCTAAGTCAGTCGTACGTTTTATTTGCAATACATTGCAAACTTTAAGAAAATACAGGGGTGTAAATTTATTTTTCGCGTTTTTTTGCGGTATCTTATCGTATTAGTAATTATCATCAGTACTATCATCTGTCTGCGTTTTTGCTAAAGTTCGAATTACAGCCTGTGAATGGAAATTATAAATTGTCTGAAATAATTTTTCTCAGATGTTCGTGCGTGTCCTATAAGCATGCAAAATATGAAAGAAATCGAAAAATAAAAAATAAAGTTCACGAAATGTACCCAACATACCACAATCCAATTCAAATCCAGTGCTCACTGTTAAGCTTATCCGAAGGTTGCCACACAATAACCATAGAAATTAATAACCTATTATAATAATATAATTACGATCTTTATTAATATTGTTAGTTTACAGTAGGTACTAATTTGTCAACAATCTAATTTGGCAAGTTAATATAGGTAAGTATAATAAACATCATATAATATGAATGCAGGAACAGCGAATAACATTAAGCATGGTCATTGATCACTCAACGTGGTTGGGCACCGCCTCTGTTGAAATGCGAAATACGCCAATTTCCTCGAGCCCCGTATGCGGAGCGCACGCCAAAGTGAGTCACGGGGAAAGGCGACGGGTCCATCCACTCCATCAAGACTGCGCCTGACCTTCCGTCCC
The DNA here is from genome assembly GCF_905333055.1 of Maniola jurtina. Classification (NCBI taxonomy): domain Eukaryota; kingdom Metazoa; phylum Arthropoda; class Insecta; order Lepidoptera; family Nymphalidae; genus Maniola; species Maniola jurtina. The sequence goes on from NC_060030.1 coordinate 12,366,958, forward strand.
GTACTGTCAATCTGCCACAGCGCCACTCGATGAGGAACTTTTTAAACTCGTTCGGGTTCATTATACCAGGCGTTGGGACAGTTACCTACGAAGTTTCAGAGTGATATAATGTCGCTCAAAGTGGTAGCTTTACATCGATATCGATTCAAAACATCTAGTACCTTATCGGGTTTCTGTCTGCAGTGCCTAATGACGGACTGGGAATTTTCCCAACCACCGAGGATGATTTCGTACATCGGGTCGACTTCTCCGGGCGCTGGTGTGAGGCAGATGTGACAGTTGTGCGGGCCACGATATTCTAGTTCCAAGGAACCGGCCGCTACAGGCCCGAATTTATACTCTAACTTGTCGGGCGTATTGAACTCCGCTCCATCTGCACCGTGAATTCAGTACATATAATTTAAGGGATTGTTGGGTACATTTTGTGATTGTGTGGCGTTAGAAAAGGAACAAACCTTCAATTTTCCAAGTGCCAGTGGCACCCCAGCCGGTGCAGACTCCCACAAAGTTGACCGGGAAAGGCTCCGGGTCGGCCCAGGAGATGAAGGGGATTGCCTCTCCTTCACGGCCGGCTGAAACAACGCCACCATCCCAACGCACCCAGAAACCACGGAATTCACCAGGGTTGAGGATATAGGGTGTTTCGATTTCAACTTTCTCTGGTTTGGTTCTGTTTCTTCTGATTACACTTTTGGTGTTACCCCAACCACCGATGAAAACCTGCAACAAAGATTAATTTTGTTACGTTTTGTCTACTTTATGTGGAGGTAACATTTAACACAAGATTTACGATAAGTATGGTAAGACTAAGAATGGTGACGCACCTCATACATCGGGTCAGACTCCTGGGGTCCCATGGTGAGAGCGATATGGGCGTCATTAGGAGCCCTTATCTTGAACTGGACGGAACCGCTGGATACCGGGAAAAATTGGTATTGGAGATTATCGTCCGTAGACACATCTGTAACAAATATACGATTTTCTTAGTGTAGCTTGTTTGATTACCTACCAAAACAATGCATACCTACTTAGGTATTATATTTTAACCAGTAGGATTTTTCATGTCTTTTTGAATACGTAGACTCGAAATTTGAATGTTAAATACCTAAACAAATTCCTTACGAAGATTTCGTCGTACGGATTGGAACAATGGATTTTATTTTTGTTTTTCAACCTTCCTTCTCAGTATTCAGTACGCGACAGTACCTATTTATACATATAAGTATAAGCCTTTCCTACCGACTTCTTTTAAGGTTACAGCATAAAATTAATAGCCCACGAAAGCGGTAACCTAACAGCATTTCTAAATATAGTCTAGTGTTCAATGTGTTGGTATGCGGAGATTGGCCTGCCGGGCCGCAGTGCGCACCCACAAGTTTTACAAATTACCTAAGTATTTCTTAGGAATGGGTAAACTGATGCTAAAGACAACTTATGCTAAATAGAGGTATTTTCAATTTTGTTAGATTAAAAGTTTATACCTTAGCTTAGTTTGTCTATATTTAAATCTACATAACATATTATATAAAAAAAGAAATCCATGAGAAATCAGAAACTGACTGATGACTCCGGTCACCTATGTAACTAACTAACTGCACCCCATCCCACCGACGATTATTTAATTTTAGTTTGGCGATATGTCTTTCTTCCGTGGGTGGTTTTTCTTCGTCTTAAATTCGTCGGTTGGTTTAGTTAGTTTTTAAAAATCCTGTGCGAACTCTTTAATTTTCCGGGGAAAAAAGTAGTCTTGGTACGTCTTTTTTTTTCAAATTTTAAGAACAGACCTAATCTAGGAGAGCACTCCGTACCATAATATTTGAACGGAATATTTAGGTGCTTTCAAAGTTTTGTGGCATAAATTAGCCAGAATAGCTACCTACTTATTTCGAAACAATAGTAATAGATTAAAAAAACACATAATAAGCGAGGTAATTAAGTAGCCAATAGCTTACTTGGTAGGTACCTAGTTTACCGACCCACCTATGTAGTAGATGTAGATAAAACGACGACGAAAAACAATGCTATTAACATTTAAGGTCAAGACGCCAGTTTCTTCCCAGTACAAGTTATTGATTCGACAATATGACATCATCGACTCGGAAAATATAGAGGAGCGAACATTGTGTGAAACTAAATTATATAACAAGATGGAATGAATGGCATCATCATGGATTGTGATGTGAACCTAATGGATACTAAACAGATTTTGTATCTGTCCGTAAACGGCGCGTAGCCTCGCCTGTCCCTGACGACGTAAATCCAGACATATTATGTAGAAATAGTAGCAATGTATTGTGCTTTAAGTTTTAGAACTAGGTTTCCTTACAGATTTCTAACGTTTCAAACGTATGTAAACTCATACGTGGTAAATTATTTGACGATTCAAAAGCACTTGTAAAAGTTTAGTTGAATAAAGATCTATTCCATAATATTCATATCTATCACCAAGTAGCCCAAGTCCAAGACCATTTTTACAGTTTTGGACGGACGATTGGACTTCGCTATGCGTCCAATTGAAATAAGCGACCAAGTGTGCGATAGAATGAATAGTTCCTTAGTGTCTAATGTTGCCAGTAGTCTTCCACTTGGACTACTTGTGCGAGATCCTAAAGCTTGTGTTATGAATGGGTACGACAATATCGCGACGGTTGGTGTTTGAACCATCGACCTCTTTGATTTTAGTGCACACCTTGTCCTTGAGTTATTGATGCTTAGTTTGTAACGGTATCTAGCATAATTTTTAATATTCGGCCACTAACGGTACAATAATTTTAATTTAGGAATGAATTCATTTGCTTTAATTAATAGAATTTAATGGCGCGCACGTATTAGGCAGGTACCTACCTATACTTAATTTAAACATCATAAGTACATACATAGGTAGGTACATGGGCAGGATGTATTTTAGTGCTATTAGTATGCAAAATAAATAAACTTAACCGGTTTCCACAACAAACTCGAAGAGGAGCTAAGAACTTCAATAACAACAAATAAGTGACAAAACATATAGCTATGCGACCTTCAAGGTTTGAACACTATTTTATTTAGAACTAGCGACCCGCCCCGGCTTCGCACGGGTAGCTTTTAAAAAAAAATTAAACATAGAAATACAAATATAGCCTATATGTCACTCAGGAATAATGTAGTTTTCTATTAGTGAAAGAATTTTCAAAATCGGTTCAGTAATTCCAGAGATAACCCCCTACAGACAAACTTACAAACTTTAGGTAAGTATCATAAATTAGTATAGAAATACCTTACTACTTCCTCGGTTACCTCCTTTCTTAGCATTAACTAAGGAAAGAGATAAAATAGAATCACGAAATATTGCTTATAAAACAAAAAATGAAAACCAAATTTATACAGCTAGTTTAGTTGTTTCCAAATACAGGAAAATCGAATGTAGGTACAAATATTTGTCTCCCAATGATAGCGAATGACCTATGAAAGTGAGCTAATGCTGTGGAATGCCTTGTTAGTGCAATCAGTGAAATAGTTCACGTAGATACTAATTTACCAGTCTAATTTAGCTCAAAGATTGTTGCGTGGCAATCAACTATTATTTTTCTAGCAAATTCTGCAAATAGGAAACCTGTTTCCATACAAAACTGACATGTTTTCGATACAATACGTACGAGTAAGTAGTAACCTAATGACTTCGAAAAGTCAGTTCTATTGATATAACCAAAGTAAAAGGAAAAAAATTGCCTATCAAATCGAATCAGAATCCTATCACATAACTCACAGTTCCCTCACTAATAACGTAAAGGTAACGCCCAACACGCCAAGGACGGGAGAAAATGGAGGTCAGCTGTAATAATTCAACCACAACACAATAATAATGCGAACACGATCCATTAAATAATATAACGACTGAAAATGACTAGGAAACTATAAAATGTCTAAAAATCTGCAAGGCCCACAGCTGATTTGATAGAAAATGACTAAGAATCTGCATGATCCTCAGATATAACAACACAAAATGACTAAGAATATGTACAATCCTCAGATATACCTAAAGGTCGAAAATGATTAAGAATCTATATGACCTTCAAATACAAAGGTAGAAAATGACTAAGAATCTGTATGGTCAGTTATAGAGGCAGAAAATGATGACTAAGTATCTGTACGACCCTCAGATATGAAGACTGAAAACGAATAGAATTTTGCACGACCTACAAATAGGTACAAGAAATAAATAAGGATATAAAAAAACTGAAACAGACTATGAATTTGACAACAGAGGACAAGTGCTATGTGCATTTGACCACAGTTTGTGATTTGACGATTGAAAAGTCGGTAGCCTACTTATCTACTTATAAAAGTTCAATTGAATAAAAATATTTCTATTTCTATTTCAACTGTAACTACCCACCACCTAAGATGATGCAGTTGTTCCACCTAGAGCAATAATTATGATCTTGTAATTATACCAATTACAATTACTGCGAATATTCGCCTACCTATTCTTATGAGATGTGTGTACAGAAACGCAAGGACAATTCACTGTAAAAAAAAAAGTGAGAAAAACATAGCTGGTCTTGTAATTTTTGTTCTAACCTATTTGAATGAAACTAGACAAGAAACACATTGTAATGTTGATAGATGATAGTAGCTAGATACTTATTGTAGGTACTCGTATGTCGTGAATCATAATTCATTAAGTTAAGGTTAACGTGATCAATTTATGTACCTACTTATTACATCTTCGTTCACAATAGATTCATGAAGGTAGGTAGGTATTTTGTGATGTCACGTACCTTCCTACAATGATAGTAAACAAATTGCGGATGACATAGTTCCACACGAAGTGTCCATACCAAGTAGGCAAGTACTGATGGTACAAGCATACATGATAGTGAAGTCCAAAGACTATAATAATATAATGAACTTAAAATCATGGATGGTTACAAAAAGTACCCAATCCAAACTAAACACAACCACCTTTCACACACAACCAAATAATTACCTACCTAAAAGAAAATATAAACTGTGGCTGGAAAGGTAGTCCGTAGTACATATGTATACTTACCTATGTAGAAAGGGTGGGTGAACAGGTTTTCGGCCACTTCTAGAAAAGTTTTCAAGTTCGAAAGCTGCTATTTACTTGAGTTTAAGTAATAATTTAATTTGTGATAAGAATTCAATTGATTTCACAGCAGAAAAGAAACCGGTAAGCGGCGCAAGTAGATACCTCCTTATCTGTGGAACTACGCCTCTTTTATCGAGAGTTCGAGAGTTGCATTTTCGTTCCGTATGCGTTACAAGATATTTCAGCGCGTTTAATTGACTCATCTGGTGACAGAAGGATTTTTGTAGCGCATAGGATCAGCCTGGCTGTCCAGAACAGAAGTGCAGCCAGTATTCTTGGCACCACCCCACGCGTACATGATTTCTACAGTAATTACTAATTAGACAAGGGTAGCTTTAAGTCTAACTGTAAGTATCATTTTCTATTCATTTTATAACTACCAATCTACGAGTAAATCCATACTTAATATTATAAATGCGAAAGTGTGTCTGTCTGTCTGTCTGTCTGCTACCTTTTCACGGCCCAACAGTTTAACCGATTCTGACGAAATTTGGTACAGGGTTAGCTTATATCCCGAGGACGGACATAGGCAACTTTTTATCCCGGAAAATCAAAGAGTTCCCGCGGGATTCCTAAAGACCCATCCACTTAACCGATTTGTATGAGGTACCGAAGTAGCTTGCGTCCCTGTAATCGAAATTGGCAACTTTTTATCCCGGAAAATCAAACAGTTCCCACGGGATCTTTAAAAACCTAAACCCACGCGGACGAAGTCGCGGGCATCCTCTAGTGTGTGTATAAATGTGCCACACCCTGAACGTTAGCAACCAATTCACAAGCTCTAATAAATTTATTGTGTACGACGATTTATTACGGATGACCTCATCTACGTTTCAAATCCAACAATGTCATAACACCTACTTTAATTATTGTCTAAAAAAAATATGAGCAATCTTCTAACGAACTATGATTTGGTCGTGGGACAGTGGAAACTTCGGAAAAATAACAATTTTATTATTGCTTAAAAACGTAATTTGAAGGTAGTCTGTGTTTAAGAACTACCTAAATCACATCTATACCAATGTTCTATTATTAAAAGCAATTAAAAGTGCACAGCTAAAGCAAGAAGCTAATATACAAGGAGCTAAGAATGTTAGTCATGGTGAGACGGATCAAGTACTATTTCGGAAATGAAAAATGCTGATATGCTATTGATCCTAACGAATTCTAGAGGCCGCCACGTCACACCCGGCTTGGCCTTGTGCCAAAATAACGCCGGCTACTCCCTGCAACCGGCCGGCATGTCAAATAAAACATTAGAATTCTTTATAGTTCTTTTATACCACACAAAACATCCGATCACTAAGTGGATAAAATGTCCGTTAAAAATTTAAAACACGCACGCAAAAATTTGTATATAAGGGTCTATTTTCGTATGTAAACATTTATTTTCCCACTTACCTAGAATGTTTGCCATGGTTGAGATAAATAAATAACTTAGTCACTTTTATAGTAAACCACAGTGCGTGAGCTCGGAGTGAAGCCGGCCTCTGAACTGAACGGAGGGAGGGAGCCGGGAGGTCGGCACTCGGCAGTCTGCAGATACAGTATATAGTTTGTATTCGGTCGCGTTACATCTCACGGACACCGAGGCTCCAACGTAATTCGCTATGATGTCATCCTTTAGGTACGACATGACTAGTGACTACATTTGAATTATTTTGTTTGAATGCCACACAAATAAAAGCTGGTACCTGGCTTCTATTTTCCGATGTGCCACATGAAATGTAAATGCTGCATGCACAGTTTTATCTTCCTGTTTTAGAGAAGCAAATAGATCATCACGGAAACAATAAATATCTAAAGAACATACTTGACGCAGCATTGCCAAGAAGCACCTAGATATTCTTGAAGTAATGCATTTGCTAGACCATGGCGTTACTTCGTGAATCATACAGTAATCAGCATGGCATGATTCTTTAATGATAGCATAGGTAATAAATAATTATTGAATTATTTGTGCCCCAGCTTCGCTCGAGTGGAAATTTTTGAAAATTGAGGGGGTGAAAAATCAAAAAAATCGTAAAACACATCTTATTTCATTAGTTTTAAGCGAAAACCCTAATACCAATTTTCATGAATGTGCCTTGAAATATAACAGACCTTCATACAAATATTCATCCCCTATTTAACCCCGTTTGAGGGGGATTTCCAAAAATTTTTCCGTAGTGGATTTTTACATTATTAAAGGAACCTATTGTAAAAATTTCAAGTTTCTAACCCAGCGTTGATAGATGAGGCAATCAGGTAATACCTACAGGTCTTTTTATATAAATAGAATAATCAATTATATTCCTAATAGAGATTTCTTATATTATTTTAGTAAGTTTTGACTTAAGTCTTATGACTAAGAAATCTCGGCTGGATTTTGAAAACTTATAACTTCTGTCTTCTAGAAACTTTTAGTCTCAGAGCCCTAATTCATAATCTTAATTCCTATTCAACATTGCAGCTATTTCGTCTTGTTTTGTCAAGCGTGTCGCCGTTTATGTAGATTAAACACGTAAGATGACCTTCATCATCTTTATAGCTTGCGTGAAGGCCATGTTAAAATAAATATAAATACTACCACCTAGACTCCTTTTATAATTATTATTAATTAAATACATCACCAAATCCTCTAATTTTTCTTTTGTTAAATACTTGGAAAATAGTCTAGAAAGACGGAAGAAAATAAAATTCTAAGAACAGAATCTGTAGGCAGGTAGTAGCTTCAGCCTGTAGTAGGTACTGCTTTTATGCGAGTAGTAAGTAGAATAATAAAGCATAGCTGAGCTGAGACACCCTTCCAGCAGGTATTTCCATTAATTGATGCAAATTTAATGGGTCTTTTGGTCGGAAATAATAACTAGGTAATTTGGATCTGTGGAGACTGTACCACATAGCTAGATACAACAGCAATAACAAATAGCTCACAACATCACCGTAAGGCACCGCAAGTGAATGTGGCAACGGAAATATTATAATGGCATATTCCCATACAAGTTTTAATCCAAAATCTATAGGGAAAATTCAAAACGGAAGGTCAAAACAAACTAGATGACTACAGGTAAATTGGCTACGTACGCGGTCATAGCGAAAGCGTAAAAGATGGTTTTTTCCTGAAAATCTACTGATGTTTATATTTCAGGGTCCTTGAATATTGAAGGTAACAGGTTATCTGCCTACATTCAATTATCTATTGGTTCTTACCACTGCCCTCATGACACAGACGCAAAAGTCGGCGAATTTTGGTCCTGAACGTTCACCACATAAGAGGGAATTGTAGTTTAAGGTTGTGATTTCTACGTTGGGTTTGCGCATCATCTCTACCGCTTTAAGCTCCGGGACACACCTAGATATTTTTGTTCCTCAGATCGGGCAAACAGTTGAACATGTCCTGAACGAGAGCCTGCCCTTTAGCGCATGTTGGTTGGAGATCGAGTCCGAGGTTGATATTGACCTAGATGGAGCTAAGTGATGGTGATCACTTAGGTGTAGTGTGTGTGTTACAGCATTGGGAAGAAGACGCTTTACATTTATTTATCTTTTGCACCAGAGGATGAACTTAGGGATCGAACAGAGAGAAAGTGAGCGAAAAAATACCTTATTGAATTAATTTGGAACCGCTTCAAAGGTTTTTGTTAAAAAAACAAGAAATCTGAAAATTACTTTCATTGACGTAAAACTATGATTATTTTTATGTCTAGACGTAGACAGAAATAGGAAACTGCCGCTTTTCTAATTTAAATCTCCGTGCGAACGGACTTGATCGCGACTGAAAAAAAAATCACTTTCACTTATTTTCAGAGTATTTTTTGTTTCAAAACGCAAGCAAGTTGCAACTATTGCGATGAACCGATCAAACAAAGTGCAACGTCGAGGCTATACTCCAAATACCGGGAGTGGCTTAGCTTTTGAAAAAATTGACGAACGGGTGGAAAAAATGTTTGCTCTCTGTCATATCCACCAGAAATCCCTACAAAAGTATAGGCCAGCAAAAAAAATCTGTCCATAGGTCCATGGCCCCAGCCTCGCTTGGGTCCCATTTGTTGGTTGGGTATAACTTACTGTCCTATAACACCTGGATAACTGTGATAAATGTTTTCCTTTCTCTCTCTCTGCGTCGTAATCCTCATAGCTGAGGATAGTAACTTCTTCCATTTTTGATAATGATTAGTAGATAAGCAACGCTGTAGTTGGAAAAAATTCCTGAGTACGGAACTCTCGACGGTGCGCGAGTCCGGTTTTTGATATTTTTGAGAACCTATCAGCTAACTACTACCTAAAAGACCTACAATTACTCTTGGTATTGTTTTATTAGGCCAGTAAGTAGGTCTACTAACACAGTGATGATCGAATTTCTACGAACCACCAATTTACCGATCCCGAATTGTTGGATAAGCGCCAGGGTTTTTGAACTTCTTATACCTATATACTCTACCCATCTTATCTTAGTTTTGTGTCTAGTAATTTTCTATAATATATATAGTGCAGTATTATTTTTGGAACACTAAATTTTTAGTTAATGCCTGTACTACTTAGGTATGTTGTAAGTATGACGTCTCTTTAACCAGACGTGAGTAGTGACTAGGTATAGACTATAGATCTTCTGTCTGACATTTTTTGGGTTTCGTAGGTACCTCAAAAGGAAAAACGGTTTTCGGACTTTACTTGTGCTTTTGACCTAACTAATCTTCAACCTACCTCATGATTCTTGGTCAGCGGTTCCCTTTTCTTGACAGACATGAGTCATGACAAACATACAGGCAGACTACGAAGGGATCCTATAAGGGTTCCTTTTTCTTTTTGAGGTTTGGAACCCTAAAAAGTGGAGCCGAATTCAGAACATCCTTTTTGGAAGTCGGTTAAAAAATTAATAATAGTATTTATTATAATGAGGAGGCAAGTAGGCGTTGTCCTTGCAACAGAGAAGAGATGACGTCACTTATCTAAAAAGGGCATCATAAACAGCTGTGACTAAGTAATATAGTAGGTAGGTAGTAGGTACTAAGTACTTACGATCTAGAAGCTAAACCTCTATAAGAAAACTAGAAAAGAGCTGATAACTTTCAAACGGCTGAACCGATTTTCTTCGGTTATAGCTAAGAACACTCTCGATCAAGCCACCTTTCAAACAAAAAAACTAAATCAAAATGGGTCCATTCGTTTAGGAGCTACGATGCCACAGACAGATACACAGATACACACATTCACAGATACACTGATACACAGATACACACGTCAAACTTGTAACACCCCTCTTTTTGGGTCGGGGGTTAAAATGGATAAGTATAACTATTTAGTTTGAAAGTCACAAGGGTTCTGAGATTTACCTACCTATTACAGAAAGAGCTAGCCACCAGACCAGACAAACGTTATTTTATAAAAGCTGAAAATATCTCTGCGTACTATCACCAACACAGGAACGAAGATGGTATATACAGCGACTACAAAGTTTGGATCACGGTGACTTTGGGAAGTAACAGGTAAAAAAGGTCTAAAAAATCTTACGTCAAAGTATGAAGTCTAATAATTTTTTATTCATATTTTCTTCGGAATAGATAGATAGATATCATAGATGAATGATCACCAATACATATCTCTATGATTAAAAATCACGTCATGCATTGCCAGACACCCTTAAAGTTTAATAAATTGTTAAAGTTGTTGTACAGGTAGGTAAGTACCTATCTATTTGTTTTTACGGGAATTAGGTAAATCACACATATAGCTAAGTCTACTCTATTAGCTGATTGGCTTAAATAGCTAATATTCAAGTAAGATCTAAAACTACGTTTGTATGGATAGCGCTGAGAGTTATCACCTAAACGTGAAACGGGTGAAAGTGCAATGTTTTATCAAAATTAGTTGAATCGCAGAGATTACTATTGAAAAATCTAAATAGTAGATGTACCTAGATACTGGAAAACCATAAAAGTGCAGCGTAGAAAAAAATTATCTACCAGTAGGTACCACAGGTATCTTCATCACGGTTATGTCATCACTAAATTAGTACCTAATTAATTGGTATATACATCGATGGTACTTATCTACAAACAAAACTCTGGACTGGTTTTCAGTTGTTCAACAAATGCTGATAGGTAACAATATATTAGGTATATAAATAATATAATTAATTAGCTTCACCACGTCGCAATGTCGTTGAAAATTAACAACTTTAACATACCTACTTAGGTAAGTAAAATAATACCTATTATGTAAGTATGTACTTATATGGGTGTACCTACTTAGGTGCACTGAATAATCTGCAGTTTAGATTATTAAATTGATTGAATTTGCCAATGCTACGAGGGCTAGCACAAGGCTGTAGGTAGGTTCTGTATTTTTGAGGTTCCGTAGTGAAACAAGGAACCTTTATAAGTTCATCACGGGTCTCCTCTCAGAATGAGAATGGTTTAGACGACAGTCCATCACGCTGACCCAGTGCGGATTGGCAGACTACATATTTACACCTTTGAGAACATTATGGAAGGACTCTAGTAGGGCAGTCAAGTTTCCTCATGATGTTTTCCTTCACCGTTAAAGCAAATGATTACAATATATTTTACTCCAAAAAGTTAGATGGTGCGCGCCCGGGATCGAATCCCAGACCAACGGAGAGGAGATTGAAGCGTTACCCGCTAAAGGCTATCATCGCTTCCGCTTTCAGATACCTATACGTGTTATATAAATGATAGGCAGTGCCTGTGAGTCTCTATGCACTACTCTTGGAATATCTTGGTAAACTTGTTATAATATTAATTCGATAACCCCGGAGGTAAAAGTAAACAACCAATAAATAGTTGCATGTTTAATGCAATAATAATTAATCATCTTGTTATGATTAAAAAATGACGAAATAGTCCTCGATCTCAATCAGTGACGTTCTAGTCTCTAGATAGAATGATTCATTTTTCAGTTGACAAAAGGTCAAAACTAATAGCGGATTCATGTCTATACTTTGTTAATGAATCATGCGCCTGAATACGAATGTTGTTCCATTTTTAAACGACTTCGAAAAAGGAGGAGGTTCTCAATTCTTCGGAATCTTCTTTTTTTTTATGTATGTTCCCCGATTACTCAAAGACCCCTGGATCGATTTGGAAGTTTTTTTTTTTGAAAGGGTATATATATTATGGTGCAGGTGGTCCCATATAAAGGTGAAGATCTGATGAATACATGAATATCTTCAAAGATGGAGAACAGAACTCCGCAATGGATAAGAGCAAATTAATCGCGATCAGTGTAAAAGCTTAGTAAACAGTAGGATTTTAACTGGACATAGCATATTATAGTACCTACAGTGGGGCCACTAAAACTTGTGAAATAAAACATTTTCAAAAGAAAAATAAAACTAACTTCAAAAACCACAAACACTACAAAGTAAAAAATTTATTATGCTCGCTCGACTTCATACATACATTACACGTGCAGAAACAAAAATTATTTTTTCCTTTTTAGTGTTTGTGGTTTTTGAAGTCGGTTTTATTTTTCTTTTGATTTTTTTTACGTCTTTAAGATTTATCGTGTAAAATGTCGCAAAAAAAAATATCCGAGTTCGGCACCATCACTGCGCGAGTATGACTCGAAATTTTCTCGACTCGACTGGACCTCCTCAAAGCTTGTTTGCATCATTGTTCGCTGAAACATCCTCTTAGCTCTATGCCGAATTTGATAAAACATCTACTCTCATTACAACCACTGATTATTATTAATACATATAATATGTATGTTCTAACTAAGCCTCTATTTCGACTCGAAAGTCGAAATAGAGATCATGTCAGGGACGGATTAACCCTTAATCAAATTAAGCAATTGCCTAGGGCATCACGTCTGAGGGGGCACCAGAAGAAGCACAAAAAAAAATCCGTCCTTTGGGCATCACATCTCACTCTCACGTCATCAAAAAAAGTTTCTAGGACTAATTTGAAAATTCGCGCGTTTTTTAGTTGACATAGAGTCCGACCTAGAGTCATAACCAGACTCCCGCTTGCCCACTCGCTGCCCGCTTGTGCATTCGACAATTCGAATGCCCCCGAAAGCCGCAAGGCGCATTTCAATAAATAAATAAATTATGCTTTATTAGGGTGCCGTACCTCAAAAGGAAAAACGTAACCCTTAACGAACGGATCACTTTGTTGTCTGTCTGTCTGTCAAGAAACCTATAGGGTACTTCCCGTTGACCTAGAATCATGAAATTTGGTAGGTAGGTAGGTCTTATAGCACAAGTACACGAATAAATCTGAAAACCGCGAATTTGTGGTTACATCATTTAAAAAATTAAAATATGTTTCAATTTTCAAAATAAGATAACTATACCGAGTGGGGTATCATTTGAAAGGGCTTTACCTGTATATTCTAAAACAGGTTTTTATTTATTTTTATGTATATCTAATAGCTTTTGATTTATCGTGCAAAATCTTGGAAAATACTCGAGTACGGAACCCTCAGTGCGCGAGTCTGACTCGCACTTGGCCGGTTTTTTATTGTTGTCGCACCTACTCCACTTCTAAAGTACGTTACCTCTCATTATCTTATTTTACAAAAAACTAATGTTTTTAGGCAGTAAAGGTTTAAAAAGACCGATTCTAGTAAACATACGGATAGGGGGGCCCACAGGCATGGATTGCTTAGGGCATCAAGTAGTCTTAATCCGTCACTGGTCATGTACATACATAATAACAGCGTAAGACTGGACTCGTACCTAATGTACCTTATTAAACTATACCTTTCTACGATTTTGTACCTACTTTGTGACGTAACTTATGATGTCATGAACAGGCAGGTATTGATGAGTCGCTGACTGCAGCCTCATCATTTGAATGATGACGCACCCATTGCATCGTCACCATTTAAAATCTGTAGGTAGGTATTTATGCAAAAAGGTGACTAGATTATTATAGATGCAATATTTTGCGAAAACGATAAATGCCATTTTTAGTGTTCCTGAGTAAAATAAGAAAACTTTACAAATAAGTCCAGTCCGTCTGTGTGTCACAGCTATTTTATTTTTTCTATATAAATAATTTACTTATTACTTATCTAAGGAGTAGGTATTAAAGACATGCTAGTATCTAGGTAGGTACGTGCCGGCTCATAAAGTTCCGCTGTTTCCGGTGTACAGTTCGTGTTTTAACTTTTAAGTCATAAAGTTATATTACATTCAACTCTATTGAAATAATGGAATTATATTTTGTAATTAATGCCTACTAGAAAGTAACTTAAGAACTAGAACATCGGCGTTCGGCATCCAAAACCGTAAATGGCAAAAAAAGATTAAATATTCCGTTTCAGCAAATTCAGCAGTGCCTAGAGAAGTACCAGTGCCTACAAGCATGAAACACTACAAGTCAAATAATTCGCGGTTTTGTATTTTTTTTGATTCATATTCTACGCGGCGCGCGTCGTCGCGGTTACAAAACACCTTTTTTAACCCCCGACCCAAAAAGAGGGGTGTTATAAGTTTGGCGTGTGTATCTGTATATCTGTCTGTGGCCTAAACGAATGAACCGATTTTAATTTAGTTTTTTTGTTTGAAAGGTGGCTTGATCGAGAGTGTTCTTAGCTAAAATTCAAGAAAATCGGTTTAGCCGTTTGAAAGTTATCAGCTCTTTTCTAGTTACTGTAACCTTCACTCATCGGGGGTGTTATAAATTTTTAAAATACACTTGTTTTAGTGTGTGCTGCCATCTTATTGAATTACCGAAAATTTTCATATTTATATAAATATCGCCATCTATACGTTAACTACTAAACTACGTGATGAAGTTTTTCTGCGCGCTGATACCGCGTGAAGCCGCACAGCCTAGCATTTAAACGATGATAACAGAGATGGTGTTAAATATAAATAAACGTTACGAACATAAAATCATGTGTTGGATTTAATTTAAATTATGGTATGTACATATATTAAAAAAAACCAGTCAAGTACGAGTCAGACTCGCGCACCAAGGGTTCCGTACTCGACTTTCCTCCGACATTTGGTACGAAAAATCAAAAATGATTATACATAAAAAATAAATAAAAATCTGTTTTAGAATGTACAGGTAAAGCCCCTTCATAATATGTAACCCCACTTGGTATAGTTATTTTAATTTGAAAATTGAAACACATTTAACACATTTGTGTTTTCTACAAGTTCACGGATTTTGGATTTATTCCTTTACTTGTGCTATAAGACCTAGGTACCTACCTGCCAAATTTCATGATTCTAGATCAATGATCAATTTTCTTGACAGACACGACAGATGGACAGACGGACAGACAGACAGACAACAAAGAGATCCTATAAGGGTTCCGTTTTTCCTTTTGAGGTACGGAACCCTAAAAAGGATGAGGTTGTCAATTCGACTGTGTAGCTGTAGCTATGTTAAATATTATAAATTGACCGATTTCTAAGGTACAGAGGTAGCCTGTATCCCGGAAATTGTCATAGGCAACTTTTTTCCCGGAAAATCAGAGTTCTCACGGGATTTCTAAAAAAACCTAAATTCACGTGGTTGAAGTTGCGGGCATTATCTAGTAAAAAATAAGTCACATCAAGAACATGTCAAGCGTGACGCGAAATTTTAGATTAGATCAATAAAAAAGTTCCATATCCTACCATCTGCTACCCCAATAGAAAGATTGGGGTAGTGCCGCAGCTGGCGTCGCACGCGCACTCCACAATGGACGATCAATGAACCCAAACTCCACCCCTAGGACAACTAGGTGCCATATCAAAATTATTATCATATTCAGGACCATAACTAATCTAGGGCTAACGTACATAACCAAGCTTTGTTTGACGATCTCTCACAAAGGAGGGTAAGCAGATATAACTGCCGTCCTATGATATGTAAAAAAAAAAGTTGAAAAAACTATAACCCGACTACGGAAAAAATAAGACAACTTGAACCCGACTTGGTACAAGTAAAATAAACTAAAAAGAAAGAAACAAGATTGTGCTTAGTGCTATCATCGTCTTGATTGAGATTCAACACAAAGGCCGTGGTCGTGCGTTGTCGACAGCAAAAAGAAAATATTCTAATTTGGTAGACAAATAAAATCACTGGGAATTCCGTCAATCAATGATAAGAAATACGCTGTCGACAACGCACGACCACGGCCTTTGTGTTGAATCTCAATCAAGACGATGATAGCACTAAGCACAATCTTGTTTCTTTCTTTTTAGTTTATTTTACTTGTACCAAGTCGGGTTCAAGTTGTCTTATTTTTTCCGTAGTCGGGTTATAGTTTTTTCAACTTTTTTTTATTTGAAACTTTTCCGTTTTAATAAGTCTATAATGCGACGATTAACTGAGGTCTCGTAAATAGCCAATAGCTGGCGCTGCTGTATGAGAAATAATAAAATTATAATAAAATGGGATTTCTGTCGCTTGATATATTTTAATGATAACTATATACTATATATTTAAATAATAAAAAGAATAATCAATTAATAGGGTGCAAGAACTGTATTCAACTACGTACTATATGAGAAATTCTGTGAGCTATGCGTTGTAAGCAGCTAGTGGCGCCATCTGTTATGTCTAATCGAAACGAATTTAATTATAGTAAAATGGGGTTTCTGTCGCTTGGTATATTTTAATACTAACTAAATTTATATTTATGAACACAGAATTTTTTTCTCTTTCGTTGGACATCCCACTCGACACAATAGCAATAAAAAAAAATTTGAGACCCTCACTTTTTTTGATGTAACTTCCGTCAGGCCGATTTTTTTCGTATAAAGTATAGCCTATGTCACCCGGGCCATTACAAAGAATCGATTGACACCTCATTCATCAAAATCGGCCCAGTAGTTTAGGCGCTACGGTGGAACACACAATATCTGGATACAAACATACATACATATTTACATACATACATACATAGACTGCTAAAATCATAACCCTTCCTTTCGGCTTTGCCGTAGTCGGGTAAAAAGCCTATTATTACTATTATCTATTAGTTAAATAGCGCCCTTAGAATCCAGATGAATCAATCAAATATTTGTGTCAAAACTCATATCCCTAATCGTAATTGGCATTCTACACGGTATCGTACGGTGGTAATTATAATAGCCTCCCAACAGACCAATGGAGACTAGCGATAAAATAGCCGGGAATCGAACCCCGAAACCCACACTTTCCAGTAGATTGTCAGAAAAGCTCTTCTTGGGGATCATCTCGGGATACATTAATTATAGTACCTTGGCCTTAAAGGAAAGTAATAGATAGTCAATTCATTCGAGGCTGTATTCAGGATTGAAAAAACGGCTAAAACCAGCCAGCAAGCTTTGATGAAATGATAAAGCAAGTCCAACAATCAAAAATCGGGTCAATCCCGAAAATATCGGAAACATGGTGTCACTAGTTACGTAGCCAGCGTGCTTTTCTCACCGAAAAGGTTCATTGAATCCTTAAAAGGGAAGGTTGTACACAATAAGAGATACTGGAACAGCTGATCCATTCAAAATCTTACAGAAAAAGTACTGAAAGCATTTTTTTCAATCGGTTTTATGCAATAGGGAAGAAATTTTTAGCCCCCGAGTCCCGACCCAAAAAGAGGGGTGTTATAAGTTTGACGTGTGTATCTGTGTATCTGTCTGTGACCTCGTAGCGCCTAAACGAATGAACCGATTTTAATTTAATTTTTTTTTGTTTTAGAATCTGCGTTACTTGAAGTCAAATTGTTTTACTTGTTTATGATGACAGCGTTATATCTGAAAAAACTTTTGATCTACGAAATATTATATGGGGGGATGGAAATGTGGCATTGGCCTCCTAAGTAATCGGTGGTCTGGGGTTCGATTCCAGGCCTTAAACTTTTCAGTTTTAAGAGCTTTCATTCACCGGACTGGGGCATTCATCGTAACGTGGGAGTTATCTATAATGTTATCAAAGGTACGTGAAATCTGCTTGTGGCTAATCTGCACTTGGCCAGCGTGTTGGACTATGTTCAAATCCTTTTCAATCTGAGTTGAGACTTATGCTCGTAATGAGCCGGCGATTGGTTGGAGATATGATGACTGTCTCATTGGTATTATTGACTATTATATTATTGCTATAATACATTGTTGCAATAAGAATACCATATCCAGTCACAATCATTGAGATTGTAGGTCGATACGGCTGGTAGCACTAGGTAGGTACTTATTAGGTAGCACTCCTACCTGTTAGAGATTGGGAAACAATGAAAATTAGGAGTCACTATGTTAGGGGACACCACTGCATAACTAGATATTATAACAAAGTAGCAGCAATCAGCATCCGTTCTCTTTACGACACATTTGCCTGAATCGAAATGTATGCAACTTGTGGGAGGAGTAGACGGTGATTGATGGGCCGTGGCTTGGAGGTTCCTCGAATTGTGCTAATACTTAGCTATGTGTACGTCGGAATTATATGTATATAAGCAGGTAAATATGCAATATAAGTAAGTACTTAGAGTCAGTTGCAACACCGTTTCAAAATTTGACCCCCAAAAAAGCCGCTTTGGGTTGGGTTGAAGTGGTAGGTCTGCTACCGCGGACATCCGCTGGCGGAGTAACGAGGTGTTTTCGGTCCCTTGTGCCCCGTCATCAGCGGTGGGATGGAACTTCGTGAGGTTTTTAGTCGGTAGGAGTCCGACATAATCAATGTGTTCCCCCGTGGCCGGTGGTATCCATGACAGTTTTCCCTCACAAGAAAAAAAATAAGGGTTTCTTTAACTTTTACCAATAGAATACTGGCTCGTGCTACAGACTTTACTTTTTGGTGGGCAACTACGATGACTTTTTGTGGTGCGACTCGCCCTCACCATGTATTACTGGCCCTTACTATAATTCAGCAAGTAGGTATCTATCTAGATGAAAACCACATGAAAACAGTAGGTACCTACTAGGTACTTACAATTACAACTTAGAGTAGCACAATGGCATTTTGGCGTCAGGTAAAAAGAGCCGGGGCTCGGGGTGACAATGGAGGGGATGTGAAATGTAACTTTCCTACACATCGATGTTCCTACATCGGAAAAGTTTACTGACGAATCATAATCGCGTGGTACAAACATCTCCGCTGACGCACCATACTTCGTTTTGTACCACCAAATACATCGATAAATCACCTACTGCGCATGTTCAAAGACAAAGTTTTAATCCTGATGCCAGTCTCTCAGTTCTCAATCATTAGGACCCAAATACATTACCTACTGTATTGAAGTGTGTCTTGACGAGTCGTGCGTGACAAGACAGAAGGCGATCCTATCGGATCCATACTTCGGAGACACTGGAACTAGACCGCTTGGTAAGTAAGTAGGTAGGTAAGTAAACTCTGAATTCAAAAATAACACTGATTGTGCAAGAAAAACTTACGTAAGCTAGGTACTTGTCGTGTTTTTTATACTACGTATAAATACAAGACTGACGTAATTTTTTGTTTGACCAAAACTAAAAAAAATTAAGTTATAACTTATAACTGTATGAAGTAAGAACTTGACTATTATAAAAACTAGACCTCCAAGACTGTTTAGGTAGGTACCTACCTAATTAACGAAACCGAGTTTAAATTATCCAAGTATGTCATATCTGCAGATTGACGATGCAGACAACTGTGTTGTGGTGTGTCGCACTCGCAACACAATAGTCATCGTCATCAACCGTAGTGCACTGTTGGATATAGGTCTTATATTAGGTAGGGGTGAATTTT
The DNA here is from genome assembly GCF_905333055.1 of Maniola jurtina. Taxonomy (NCBI): domain Eukaryota; kingdom Metazoa; phylum Arthropoda; class Insecta; order Lepidoptera; family Nymphalidae; genus Maniola; species Maniola jurtina. The sequence goes on from NC_060030.1 coordinate 12,386,701, forward strand.
AAGATTTGGCACGCTTAGTCAATAAGATTTATCGCATCACACATGCACCAAATACGCGCAGCAAACGCGCCACACAGGAGGCGCCACACATATTACGACACACACGAATCAAACATGCGCTACACACAGGGGATACAAACGCGACACACACGCGTTAAACACGCTCAACACACGCTCCACACACGCGCGACACACGCGGATTCGAGAAGATCAAATTCGGATCTACGAAGTCGGTCGTCCACCCAGTTACAGACTACAATCAAAGTTGCTTATCGATCGACATGCGTTATCACAATTGGATCACAGCCCCTCCAGCACATGAGTATCTAGACATATCCCTACCTCCAGGTTGATATCTACTCATGTGCTCCGTGCTCCCGGTACGAGGTCCAGGTGCTAGGTCTATCTAGATGTACCTACCTAGTACCTACCACATTATGCCTACACGACAAACATTCTAATCACAGATAACTATGATAAAGCTTTGACGTTATCTATCTACGTCTAATGCACAATTCCTTATAAAAAACTGGAGATAACAGAGCATTCCTATAGGTGTAGACTTGTAAGAGGTGATGCCGGATGTTTACCCTGGCGTCAGTAAATATTGGTTGCGGAGCTATGATGTCGATGTCTTGGGACCGTCTATGGACCGTCAATAATGATTGTGGATCTGAAGTTCTCAAAGAGCAATGTACAAGTTTATGTACAATCACATTGACGAACACCCAGTAAGTGTTGTCGCAGTGGTGAACGCAGCGGAAGGTCTTCCTCATTTTGGGCATCCATATATTTTTAAATAGAGTCAGGTGAGCGGTAGCTAACTCAAATTTGCTAACAGGTCTGGTCATGGTATTTACCACCTTTCTGACGAAATCTTGCCGCTAAACGATTTAGCGTTCCGGAACGATGCGTGTAGCTGCAGAGTGCAGTAGACGGTAGTATCACGGTTTTATAAAACTGTGCTACTATTACGTGCTATTACTATAATAACCTACTAAGTAGGTACCTACCTACTTTACTTACCTTAGGTACTTACCTACTTCTTCCAAGTTTGCCCGCTAATCACATTTATAAGCTAGACTGTACTCACCTGGCTGGGCTTTACAGAAATTGCTTACAACTCGGTACGATTTCTAATAGTGAGAGTGGTGATAACGAGGCATATCATTACGCCGCATGTGCACTGCGCTGGCTGGAGGGTAGCAGAGCCTGGCATTAGGTACTAGGTAGCTGGTAGGGCGACGCATGTGGCCCAGCGGGGACGGTGCCTCGCATCTGGTACCGGCGGGGGGAGCGCGGCGGGGGTTAAAATTAGTACCGGAGAGCCACGTGCGCGCCGCCGACCGGCGACCGAGCGAGCATCAGTTCGCGCCCGACTACCGCACACGTCGCTCATACCGTCCCACCCCAGTGTTTGCCAAACCTACGCTCGTGCGTTAGATCCGCTGCAGCGGAAAGTGATCGCGAAGTGCAAGGTGGCCGGCGCGACGGAGACGGTGCAAGGAATGTTGATGGCGGGCGGTCTGCCGGCCGAGTCCGAGGGCTTGCTGGCCCTGGGCGCGCTACCCGGCCAGAAGGACACGACCTGGACGAAGCTCTTCGTCGGCGGCCTCCCTTACCACACCACGGACAAAAGCTTGCGGGAACACTTCGCAGTGTACGGAGACATCGAGGAGGCCGTCGTCATCACAGACAGACAGACTAGCAAAAGCAGGGGATATGGATTTGTAAGCTTAAATTCAGTTTTCTTATTCCATCTATTGGTCACGTTTAGGATCTTGGGTACCTATTAGAAGGACTTTATGAACTTTCAAGTCGTGCGTAGGATGATGTGTGTAAGAAAATATAAAGAAAATTTATTCAGCTGAAATGACACGTAAACTTGCTAGTAATAAGTAAGGTGCCCGTGCGCAGTCGTATCGTGTCGACTCTGAAACAGCGTATCGCTCGCATGTTTGCGTTATCGCTACTTACCTGCTGGCTGCTACCTAGTATGTATGTATGGTACCTTGTACATTACACATTACTACTGGATACTGTACAGTTGTACACAATCACACACACATGGCACATATCGTGAAACATCAAACACGGAAGTTGCCCTTGCTATACCGGTGGTACCTACTTCCATCTCTGCGGCCTGCGCCACTTAAAACAGACATAACTCACGCGTTTTCATTTCCGAACATTAAATTTATTACTGGTGCATCTGCCTATCTATGTTTGTGCAAATACAATTCCTAAATGGATCTTATATTATTGTCTATTATTACGACCAATCGATCGTAATATATTATATCTATTTTGGATAAACTTACCTAATACATATTTGAACACTGCGAATAAGTTGATAATGTGTGGATATGTCGTACATATTATTAAGTCAAAACCGTAACAATACTCTACGTATAAACCGTAGCAATACTCGGCGTCAATCAACGCGTTAATAATGCATTAGCATCGCCGCAAAGTTTAATAGTTGGTACCTATCCAGCAAAGTTGATTAAAACGCACTAAAATTTCAATATGAACCTATGAATTCGATTATCCAAAAATTTTCTCCTCAAAAATTTTAGCGTAAGCTTAGCGCGGTGCGCTTGGGGCTCGAGGGAAATGAATCACAACCCCATTCTCAATTCAACTAGGGTTGGGACCCTGACGAAGGGAACATGTCTCGATGCACCCTCGCTGTGACATCTAAATAGCTGTAATAATCGCAATGCGTCGATGGCAACACTTTGTGAATTCATTTTTTGTAAAATATGGAAATATGAAACACTGGGTTGGTACTTTATGCTATTGCGTCTTTAAAGCTTTTTAGAGGTACTTTGTAAGTAATACTGAAACGTTTTTCAGTAATTGAAATGCAATATATCTGGGTACAAGGGGCTACGCGACGTTATTAGTTGAAATAGGTAGCCAAATTAGCAATTAGCAAAAACTTCCCCTGTAGCTTGGCTATACAACAAAATGTATGAAAATAAATAAAAATCTGTTTTAGAATGTACAGGTAAAGGCCTTTCATAATAGAATACCCCACTTGGTATAGTTATCTTACTTTGAGAATTGAAAATATTTGTTCATGAACACATTTTTTTTTTGTTATAGTAAGTAACCACAAATTCACGGTTTTCGGATTTTTTCCTTTACTTGTGCTATAAGATCTACCTACTTGCCAAATTTCATGTTTCTAGGTCAATGGGAAGTATCCTGTAGGTTTTCTTGATAGACACGCCAGACGGTCGCACGGACGCACAGACAGACAACGAAGTGATCCTATAAGGGTTCCTTTTTTCCTTCTAAACTACGGAACCTTAAAAATTGATAATGATGAAGTGGGATCAGTGACGGATTAACCCTTAATCAAATTAAGCAATTGCCTAGGGCATCACGTCTGAGGGGGCACCAGAAGAAGCACAAAAAAATCCGTCCTTAGGGCATCACGTCTCACTCTCACGTCACCAAAAACCACACTAAAAAAAGTTTCTAGTCGGACCTTCAAGGCGCATTTCAATGAATAAATAAATTATTATGCTTTGGTTTTTATTGTTGTCGCACCTACTCCACTTCTAAAGTACGCTACATCTCATCATCTTATTTTACAAAAAACTAATGTTTTTAGGCGGTAAAGGTTTAAAGACCGATTCTAGTTGACATACGGATAGGGGGGCCCACAGGCATGGATTGCTTAGGGCATCAAGTAGTCTTAATCCGTCACTGAGTGGGATCCACCATCATAGGAATGCAACTAATAATTGCAAATTACAAAACAATAAATATCCTTCGGTGAGTGATGAACTATAAATATCAAGAGCAAGTGATTTTGAAAAAGTTAACTTTGCTTTGCATCTGAAAAATATAGTACTATGTACTGGTAACTATGAATATTGCAGGTTTTAGATTATTTGGGTTGGTAAACATGAATGAATTTTTCGCCAAATCATATTAATTGCCTTCCGGTAACCATGAGACCGTAAACTAGTGTAAAAAGGTTTATTTAAATTATAAAATAAAAGTAAATTTCGGACTTCCTATATCAATATTTGCATTAGGTTTATAAATATTTTCCGGTACCGCCAACACGACTATTTTAATTAGGTTGGATGAACAGATTGTAACAGATTTGATGACGATAAAAAAGGGTCAGCTAATAAATGGCACATCACAGATTCAAAACACTGAAGAACATTAGTTTCAACATTAAATTTTACATCTATTACATTTTAATTTTTAAACATTGGCCGTGTAGGAAATTTGTTTGCAAATTTGGCTGCCTAGTTCTAACTCCACACAAATTCCTCTTTTTCCCCATCTTTAGGGGCCGAAATAGATCTCCAAAATATGTCAAATGAACAGTTTGGTGGTAATGGTAAACCAGCAGTGTACTGCCTGCTATTGATAATAACTAAAGCTCCTTTATATATTCCATATCCTCAGCTTGGTATAATATATCAGGTAGGTATGTATTAATATTTAATACCTACCTGATAGAGGTATTATATCTACCAAGTAATAGTAGGAGTCTTGTGATTTCAGTAAGCAGACATTTACAGGTCTGCTTTACAGGTCTTCTACGTTTACAAGACAATCTTCTTTTTTGGGTCCTCTCTTCAGGTCGTTTTCGTCTACGCGTATAAATGTCCAAAATATTCCAGTGTCCTGAACTACTTAATATAAATAATTTTCAAATATCTTTTCCAAGCAAACGAAGCAGAGGGAAACTTGGCTTTATTAAAACAATTTGATTTTGTGGATTCTGCATAAACCTAGCCTAGATAGATTACGGGGTAAGGTTTTTAATATCGAAATTAAAGTGAACCTTGTGACTCTAGTAATACGGGTTAAAGATGATCTTTGTGTTGAACAATTGGTTAGCTCAGCGAGCACCGAGGCGGTATGACGGGACGTGCATAAGTACGTGTTAAAGACAAAAGACCGACATCTGATACTGTGCGGGCCAAGAACGGGTCTTGTGTACTGCAAAAAATTGACATTAGAGAAAATTGAAAAGGTGTGGAAACTCCGCTCAGTCAATAGCCATTAGACAACTAGGTACCTACGTAATAATAAAATAGAATTCTGCACTGAAATTTGATGATCTGTAAGGACATGCCCGGGCACGAAGACCCAGCCTCGATGCTCGTACTGTCCAACTGACTGAAATTAATTGGAGAAAAACGAACGAAAACAATCCTAGTCTGTGTCCAACTTAAAGCTCATGTGGAATAGGCGACTGGATAAAACAGATGGCATCAAACAAGTCCCAGGGAGCCGTTAAACACGACCGGTATAAGACTGCAGAATGTGGCAATACTTCCTTCAAGAGACCGATGTCCAGCAATAGAAGCCCATCAGTTGAGATGTTGACTACGACGTCGTAGTAAAACTATGGCGGAATAACATCTTAAGAATGGGAGGAATAATTAAATCGTACTCACACAAGGTGGGAGATGTATTGGAAAACAATGAAAGTAATAAAGCTAAAACACCCTGACTTAAAAGGCTGCTTTTCCACCAGGTATATTTTCATTACTTCATCATACGTCAGAGATTCTAGTGAACTTGACAAGTTTAATCATAGTAAATTGATGGTAAATTAGAGGGAGATTGGTTCTAATTATTTTGTGCACAATCTCTAAATTAAACTAATTGGACTAAATCTAAATCTTTTTCGCAGGGAGTAAGTTTATCATTTTAATTTATAAAGATTGTGTATACAAGAAAATGTCATATTCATACAGTTTTAATCCCTTCTTTGGGAGAGGTTCCCATTGCTGAGCCAAGCTACGAGGGGTTTTTTCACCAAATTTTGGATCATTGCCTGTGTTCTTCGAGTGACCCGAGGAGTTCTCGATCGAGCTCTGTATGAGCATCATTTTCCTTACCATTACTCAGGCCTCTCTGGTGGAAGAGATTGATTGCAATAAAACGCTTCTATTTATGAGTTTTACATACATCCCTCGCTACATACTCGTAATTGAGCACTTCCCCGATGGAAAGGCAGCCTATATAGCAGGTAGTAAAATTTAAAACTTAATTGGAGCAGAGTTAACCGATTCAAGCGTGAAGTCACAAGACAATGAAGACAGACCATTTGCATAAGTGGTACCGATATGTAGTTTTGAACGCGCTCGTTAGCAATTCTGAATTCCACATACTACTGAAGTTTTACTTTTAATCGACTCATTGATATGCGTTAATTAATAGCTGAGGCGTGACTGGTACACTGACTGCAGATAATAGGTATATCTTCGATTGTATTCTTTATGCGTATTGTAATAGAGACCCTGAGGATTGGGATCTTGATATGGAGCTGTGCAATTGGAATGCTGGGCGTCGCTGTGCGCGGCACGCCTCCCGCTACGGGTACTACGACGTAGTATTTTCACTCATCTAAAAAATTATTAAATATAACATAAGTTAGGTACTTTACAAATATAAAACATATTAGCACACATTCATAGTTTACGCTTCACACATTATCCTTAATTCCATTTTCGCATTGTTAATTTATGAAAAATACGTATTTTATTTGCGCAACAGCTTTAAAAGTGTTCATTAAAAACTATTCTACTTAGATTCTTGCATTTTATTTGAGGCTACACATAATACTGCTAGTAGCATACGAGTATTCACAATTCACGTATAAACATAAAATAATTTTAAGTTTGAATTAATGTAAGATTTTTATAGGCTCCATACTCCTGAATACATAAAGAATAGGTACTTAAAATAAATGTTATAGGTTTTCGAAACAAAACGAAGGTTATTAAAGAATAAAACATTTTTATTTTTGGGGGTGCCTTACAAAAGTAAAAAAGTGACTTAGACCCGTTTTATCTAAACGTCTCGTACCTAACTCGTAAGCACCAAAAGAGATAAAAGCCTAAAAAGTTGTTTACTGTAATTGCCGTTTGTTGTTGGATTGTCGTTTTTGTGTTTGACTTCAGGTCAAGGTTGTTTCTACTTATAGTTTAATTGTACTAGCAGCTGCCTGCGACCTTGTCCGTGAATCTTTTGATACAATAATATGGTCAAAGGCTTCTTACCTACAATTTTTAGGGTTCCATAATTAAAAACAAGGAATCTTCAATAGGGAAACTTTAAAAATAATAACTATGTATGATAAGAGCTGTAAAGTTGAAAAGCACAGGTATTAGAAACCTGTTAGGTACCGTCCTATCTATTACATAATCCTACTAATATTATAAATGCGATGTTTGTTACTCATTCACGCAAAACTGAAGAGATTTGACTATTTGGAATGGAGACAGATTACACATACCCTGAATTAACACATAGACTACTTTTTATCCCGGAAAATCAATGAGTTCCCACGGTATTTTTAAAATCCTATATCCACGGGAACAGAGTCGCGGGCATTAGCTAGTATTCTACTTATGATATTACAGAGATAGATTTAAAAAAAAAAGAAAATTTTCAGGGTACCTACATATTTATAGGGCTAAATCTTTTTAGGGTTTTGTACTTATTTACATTTTCTATAAGTAAATAAAATATTTTTAATTTTTAAAATCTCTTGGATAGCTGGTATGGTAGAGCGTATGGTAAGCAGTGCTTATCTGCATCTGTGAAGCGACCGCCACTTGGTAGGTCTGTACATACATACCATGTACATACTAAGTACTTTTACCGCTTATTTACGACAGTAATAATCTTCAGTTATTATATAATCCTTCGTAAAATCGATGATAAATGAATCTCGATGAGGTTTAATCGCGGAAGCAATTATAATTTGCTTCTTTTGAAAATTTTGTGGCAATTGTAGGTATTACATTTTTAGTTTTTACACCTTATTTAGTCCTGTTTGACTTGTATTAACATACCTACCTACATATTTTATCAGCGCACTATACAAGTAAAATTATGCACGTAGTTATCAGTTATCAGCCAGGAAACAAAAGGAGTTTACTGTGTTACTGGCTAATTGCAGGGCATACAGGTAACTTTCTCTTTTTATTTATTTACGTAAAGGAATTATTTTTTACGATTTTAGCTGAAATGACGGAGTACAAAAATATTTTAGTTAGCAGATAGTTAGATCCTAATTCCTAAATGAACACGTTTAAATTAAAAATTTATAACACCACCCCCGACAAATGAAGGTTATGCAGTAACTAGAAAAGAGCTGATAACTTTCAAACGACTGACCGATTTTCTTGGATTATAGCTAAGAACACTCTGATCAAGCCACCTTTCAAACAAAAAAAACTAAATTAAAATCGGTTCATTAGTTTAGGAGCTACGATGCCACAGACAGATACATAGATACACACGTAAAATTTATAACACCCCTCTTTTTGGGTCGGGGGTTAATAATACAGATTATAATAATTGGTAGGTAGATGGCGATGGGTTGATCAAGATGATGATGATAATAATACAAACAGATATAAATAATACAATTAGGAAGTTTGACGTAATATAAAGTTCACCAAAATATGGTGAAATTCAGAGGTGGTCCACCTCTGAAGTATGACCTACCAGAAAACAGAAAAAGAATCATCAAAATCGGTTCTTAATGGGCTGAGTAATCGCGTACTTAACAAACATATAAAAAAAAACGTAGGTACAGTCGAATAGAAAATCTCCTTTTTTTAAGTCGGTCAAAAACAAATATCTATAGGTAATAGTCTACAATATCAATGGAAGGGATCGAAAAGAGGTCGCCTACCTATTTCACAAAACCAATAAAACAAATAAAACCTGCCACTTGCGAGTTGGTCGATAAGATTCCTTATCGGTGCCATACCTAACTCCAATTTGAACGCTTTGCTAAACATTTTGTACCTATACAGTCTGTTAAACCCATTGGACCTTGTCAATATACTGATAAGGGCGATTTTGCTTGCGACTCTCCAAAACTTATTTCGCCTACCGTATATTGATACCGATTGCAGTAACCATTGCTTTCAAGTTTTAATTATAACATGGTTTCCCTTTGAATTAACATACAATGTCTATAAAATTGAATTGAAACAGCGTTTGCAGTATCTGCAGCGATAAGCTCATTTTCAATGAGTAGGTATTAGCTGGGTACCTACTTACCTAACGTAAAATCTCTTTTATATACCTACTAACTACTTAGCGCTGGGTTCATTCTGGGTTTGGACTGCTTATCTAGCAGTCCAAACCCGGAATGAGATATCTCTCATTCAGGGTTTGGACTGGGTGTAGGGTTTAGACTGGATGTTGATAAGTCAGTCAATGGGTGAGTTTTTTTGAAAGAAATCTGACTTTAAAAGAGCACACTGAGTGTGTTCTCTTTGAAAGTCAGTTTCAGTCAGAAAGAAGTTCAGTTCAGAATCAGTCAGTCTGACTGATTCTACTGTCAACTTCCATTACAAAGGAAGTAGGCAAATGATACACATTTACATAATAATGGTAATACAGTGTTGCATTGTCACTAAAAATATGTAAATTATCCTACGAAGTATGAAAATGTAAAGTATTTTTTATAATTACGAATATATCAGACCTTCGATATCCGAAGGTCATCTGACGTTTCCCTAATTTGTGTTTGTATGTACCTATACGATCGGATCCAATGTTACATATTCTGACCAGGTATTGATGACCTGTGGTGCTTAGTATCGAGTCGTTATTGTTGTTTGTGTTGATGGTTGTACGTGAGATCTACTCTAGCTGGTCGGGGTGGTGAGGTGGCGACCTGTGGGGCACACATGCATTACAATTGGTAATGGGACGACGTCATTCTAGAATTATTTACAAAATTTGTTTCACAGAATATCGACAATGCAACACGATCGAAGAATATATATTTATTGATATGATAAGATATATTTTTGATGAGTATCACCTACATTCAAATTGATAAAAACATAGATATGGCTTGTTGTCATAATTACCGCATAATATGTATCGATAAATGTAACTTGTAATCGATAAATAAAAATGATAAATGATAACAGATAAGTTTTGTTAAAACTTGGAACCCGAACTACGCAACTCGATTTATGAGATGATATTATCAATGAATTCAATAATAAAAATCTATCTTGATATTATAATCAATTTAGCTATGTTCCCTCTACTTCTCTGCAACTATCGTTAGAGAGAAAGACTCTCGAGTATTATACATATTATATTAAATTAAAAATAACAGTAAATAACCCAAATTTACTACCCTTAACGGCTGATTTTCAAAAAAGCCTTATGCAGGTTTTTATTATTTGAAACTAATACTAACTCCACAACCATACGACTTTCATAAAATTTCGACACTTCATTTCACCCTCTGAAGTGCGGATTTTCTCGAAATACCTATTATATCCTAGGAAAAACCTAGGTGTCTTCTAAATTTCAAGTTTGTAGGCTTTATAGTTCCCGAGATTACGTGGTTAATCAGTGAGCGGGTGGTATTTCGCTTGTAAAATTAACCGTAAAAGACTTATCAACTACTAAGTTGTTTCCAGGCAATTTCCAGGTATATTTTAACTGTCACAAATAAAATTAGGCGTACTGTTGTGGTATGGTTGGACCTATCTCATCCAGTGATAAGAGAAAGCTCGGTAAGGTTCTATCCTAATATATAAAACACAACAAGGGTAGGTAATTTAAAAATATATAACACCCCCAACAAGTGAAGGTTACAGTAACTAGAAAAGAGCTGATAACTTTCAAACGGCTGAACCGATTTTCTTGGATTATAGCTAAGAACACTCGATCAAGCCACCTTTTAAACAAAAAAAAAACTTAATTAAAATCGGTTCATTAGTTTAGGTGCTACGATGCCACAGACAGATACATAGATACACACGTCAAACTTATAACACCCCTTTTTGTGTCGGGGGTTAAAAATCGTTTTACCTATGTGCGTATAGACTTTGAAACCATCGAAGTGATCCAACCGATCTGCTTCAAAATGGTTTTATTAGAAAGGCAATAATGCGAAGATGGTATCAGACCAGCCGGGCGATTCAGAACACTCGATTCGGTAAGTTATCGTTCGATAGGACGTATTTTTCAATGAAGAGTACGCCTTATCGAACGGTAACTTACCGAATCGAGTGTTCTGAATCGCCCGGCAGTAAAAAATTGCATTAGGCACATTCTTTGCATAGTAGCACAGCCGGGTATCCGCTAGCTAGGATAATATAAAATGTAGGTATGATTAATTGATTAATTCTTGCAGGTAATAATGGGAGACAGAGCGGCAGCGGAGCGAGCGTGTAAGGACCCCAACCCCATCATCGACGGCAGGAAAGCAAACGTCAACCTGGCCATCTTAGGAGCTAAACCCAGAGGGAACCTTGCGCCTGGTGAGTACCCTAAAAATAGCTACAACCTACCTAGGTATTACATTTCCAAAAAATTGCCTAAGAGTGACCTCAAAATATGAATATGAGCATTGAGCATGGCATATGAATGTACAAAAAAATTCAGAGAGTAGACTTTATTATTATGCTATCAAAGTTGGCACGTATTTGCTAGTAGAATATATTGTTATGCTATCAACGTTGGCACGTATTTGCTAAAGTACTGAGATCAACAGTTTAGTCCGTAATGACCTCTCTATACTACTCATTTAGTTAATGTAGGTAGGTCATAGAGGTAGTATAAAATATTCATCTATGAGGCCATGAGGTAGGTATTAAACTGTGAGAAGAAATTGTCATTTCTTTTATTTTTTTCGAAATACCAAAAGTTTTAGTGACATTTGATATTTCTCTTTTTTCACCCAACCAGAGTGAACTAGAGTGAGGTAACTCTCGGTTTGATCAAATATTAGCGTTATGGTTGACCTGAAATCAAAGAAAAATAGGCGATTCATAGGCTACCTAGCGTCAAGACTTGTAGTCAACATTTGACGCCCGCCAGTGACGTCGAAGCCTCGACGTTTTGTTACAAGTTCCCTAAACTGTCGTTAACTGTGACCGTCATTTTTTTATCGTTTTCGAAAGTTGAAAGCTTTCTTAAACTATAATGTAAGCATTTTTTAAACTATAATATTTAAAAGCGCTGTACTCTGTAGACCCTTTTAGAGTGAAAACTGTGGAATACAATTATAATAATCTACTCTTCAATGAGTTATCTTGTATACCTTCAACGAGTTATCCGTCCATAGTTGCTTAAACTAGCTGTTTGTACTTCAAAAATCTCATCAACACTGCTCAGCTGTTTCAAAAACATTTGTTAGTGTAAAGGAGCACTTTTTTTGGTTATAGTTCACATGAACCCTTTTTTTTCAATATTGGATTTCGTTCAACCAGTCGTGTACTCATGTCGCCTACAAAAAACTCCGCTTTGCGTGTGACAATACGCGCTGAGGGAGTCATTGTTACATGGCATGTGATAATAAGGAATTAAATGTTTCAGTAGATTTGAAACGCTTTTTATACAAGTTGGAATTCAGTCTCGATACGCAACTAAACAGTGCTTTTCTTAACACTAGGCAGTGTGCACTAGCACTAGTTTTTGCAGAGTGTTGTAAACAACATTGGCTCTCATTTGAATACCAACCCATCAAACGCAATGAAATTTTGTAGTACATATATGATTTAGGTGCTATATTTGTCTGTGGTATTCAAGATTTTCGTTAAAATATTCAGTTTAAAAGTTACATAGTCTCAACTTTAAAACTAGTTATTTTTACGGAAATCTGGCAATCCACCGACAGAATGTGTCTACGAAGTTCCATCGAGTTGATTTGTTAATATTCGAATAAGAACTAAAGTAGGTTTGTATGGAGCGAGTGACGGAGAAACCGCCTCATCAGACTTGTACATAATATCGAACTGTCCTGTCCACTTTTGGTTATAAGCTAATAGGGATGATGACTATTAGTCAAATCAGCGACTTTTTGTCAAACGTCAAAACGCTCGCTTAGTATGGGAGCTTGTATGAAATACACAGATGTGACGTCATACACATTTGACGTGATTTGATGTACTTTTTTAGTTAAATCGATAATTTAAAATGGTTAGCAAATTAAATCTAGCAGAGAATGTGGATTTTACCAATTTTGAAAGACGCTCTATTTAATAATTACTAAAATATAATTTATTTTTGACCTAGGCATCATCCCCCATTATAAAGCACGTCACTGCTCACCAACGGTCGTTATCAAGCCACTAAAGTTATAAGCAACAACATTTTAAAAAAAGCGGCCAAGTGCGACTCAGACTCGCGCACTGAGGGTTCCGTACTCGGGTATTTTTTCCAACATTTTGCACGACAAATCAAAAACTAACATACATAAAAATAAATAAAAATCTGTTTTAGAATGTATACGTAGAGAGCCCTTTCATATGATACCCCACTTGTTATAGTTATCTTTTAAAATTAAAACACATTTTAATTTTTTTTTAATGATGTGACCACAAATTCGCGGTTTTCATATTTATTCCTGTACTTGTGCTATAACACCTACCTACCTGCCTTTCATGATTCTAGGACAACGGGAAGTACCCTTTATAGGTATCTTGACAGACACGACGGACGGACGGACGGATAGACAGACAACAAAGTGATCCTATAAGGCTTCCGTTTTTCCTTTTGAGGTACGGAACTCTAAAAAACGTTGAAAAGTTTAAAACACACTATTAAACGGCGCTTTATGGTATGGTACTTAATAGTGTCGCATTTATGACCATCATAATCATCAGAGGTACAACCTTTGACCTTTTCTAGTCAGCGTTACTACACACGGTTCTCAGCCTTTTTCATGCAGCTACTTTCTTGGTCTCATCAATATGGGATGATTGACCTTGAAAAAGGTATTTACTTAGTAGAAATTAATGCAATTATCCATACTGAAAGATACAACCTAAAATATGTCCTGGAGATGCGGTACTTACAATTCAGTGAGGTTAGTTGCCTGTTTTTAACCCCCGACCCAAAATGAGGGGTGTTATAAGTTTGACGTGTGTATCTGTGTATCTGTCTGTGGCATCGTAGCGCCTAAACGAATGAACCGATTTTAATTTAGTTTTTTTTGTTTGAAAGGTGGCTTGATCGAGAGTGTTCTTAGCTATAATCTAAAAAAATTGGTTCAGCCGTTTAAGAGTTATCAGCTCTTTTCTAGTTTTCTTGTAGAAAAGAAGGTTAGATAACCGTTAGGTTCTTAATATTATGTCAATTGACAAATGTCAAGCTGTCGAGATGGACGTTGCCTAAATACATAATTATTTATTTGAAAATGATCTTTTGGAAAACTCAAATACTTTGGATCGTCGGGGGTGTTATAAATTTTTAATTTACACTTGTTTTAGAATTGATTGGTGTACCTAGGTATAACGGTAAAAAAAAATTATCGATTTTGGCAATTAAAATATTTATTTATAAGTTTAGCTAAAGTCCTTTGGCAGTGAAGTTCATTTATCACGGCCAATTGATAAGGCAACCTAATAAGACTGTAATATTCAATGCTTCTTCACTTCCCCGCGATATTAATGCCAATTTGGCAACAATCCAGACCAACCTTGTCTAGACTCGTATTGCAAAACAGCATTTAACATTTATATAGCTCTATGATTATACTTCGGATATCTTGTTGGTCCATCTAAATATTTTCTTACGCTAGCCCCACGTCATTTGATCTTCATCTCCATAACATCAATGCCAATCAATAATATTGATAAATAATTAATCTTTGGTCTTCCTTAGTTTCGGAAGCTATAGCTCCAAGATCTACAGATAAACATCCGAGACCAGTGTCAAATATAAAAGAGTATTTTCTTTAATGAAATTGATGGGAATCTCTGAAATACTTGTTAGTGGGACAATAGTCATTTAATAGTGGAATAAAAGTTATCTTTCCTGCGGTTTAGATCTTGCTATTCGAAAACATCAAACATACATGGACCGACGATATAAAGCGGCTGGCGGGAAGTGGCTGGATGAGGAAGGCTGAGGACCGTGTGTGGTGGCCGCTCTATAGGAAAGGCCTATGTCCAACAGTGGACGTCCACAGGCTGATGATGATGATGAAACATACTTATGTTTTGATGCTGTCCAACGGAATAATACTTAGACGCAAATAAAAAATTTAGGCGCAAGTATTTGGCTAATACTCGTAATATTTTTTGGGTAGATATATAAAGATAATGAGATGATAGGGCTATCGGACGGTGATATTAATTTATTTAAACGTTTATCTATCGAGTGCGAAGGTATCCACTCATTTTAGTGAAATTATTGATGAGGGTCGCGTGAAGTGTCATTGACAATTTCAGTTATTTATAACTTTGACCTACTTTGTAACAGCTGTATAAATGAAAAACTCCACATCTAACTTTGAATGGCAGCAGTGTATTTGTATTTGTCATAGAGAAGGTATTTGTTTAGTACCATCATTATCATCATCATTGTTAACCCACAGATGTCCACTGCTCGATCTTTTTATTTTATTTTACTAACCGACTTCAAAAAAGGAGGAGGTTTTTTCAATTCGTCGAAATCTTTTTCAAATACAAGTTAGCTGTTGATTGCAATTTCACCTGGTGGTGAGTGATGATGCAGTCTAAGATGGAAGCGGGCTAACCTAGAAGGGTTTTTATCAACCCCTTTGGTTTCTAGTTTCTACACGGCATCGTACCGGATCGCTCAATCGCTTGGTGGCACGGTTTTGCCGGTAGGGTGGTAATTAGCCACGGCCAAGCCTCCTTACCAGACCAGACCAGAAATTTAAAAATTATAAAATTGTACACCCCTGCCGGGAATCGAACCCGGGACCTCCCACTAATAAGACTACAGCGTTTACCACTGTGCCAGTGAGATCGTCTTGCGCCAGCTGAAGCCGTCCATTCCCAAACCGCGGAGCTACGAGTATGTCGGCTACTCTGGTTCTCCCAAGAATCACTTCATTTCTGATTTGATCACGTAAATAAACTCCAAGCTCTGTCCATTTGCTCGCGCATTTGCTTAGTAGGTACTCCAATCTTAATTTTTTTAAGGTATTTGATTAGATGAATCAGATATCTAGTTTCTATTAACGGCATGTAGGTGCACCAACAGTTGGCTCATAAATTGAAGTGTTACCAACATTTCACCGCAAAAGCAACACAAGGGTTGCGTGCATAGTCCAATCAATTAGCGAGCCTCCTACTAGGTTCCGGTTCCGAGCGTTTAGGGACTTCCGGAGGGGATTGTTCTGCTAATCATGGCAACACGTCACCCGGAGACAGGCTTACACGACACGCTTAAAATCGTAATACAACTGAAAAGTTGATAACTATTGTTATAATTGAGAAAATATTCTCCAGGGTCGACGAAACCCATGTACCTATCATATTGGAGAAATTTAGAATTTAGGTACCATCCGCTGATTTTGGATTCATAAAAAAGATGGATTTAAAAAATATTGAAACCCAAATTGAAATTTGAAGCTCTAACGCTGTAACAAAGATGATATGCAGACTGCCCAACTGCTTGACAAATTATTGTGGATGTCGTGTTAAGGCCCATTTAATTAATTTTAATGAATCATCACCAGAATGGAGTAGAAAGACCTTCATATTTGGTTGTCAAGTTTATCAAAAGTTGAAACATACATTCGACATGTCGGGGAAGACTTTTAAATCAATATCTTATCTTTAAAACAAGAGTGAATAGGCACCTTCTAGGTAAACGCGTCCCATCTTAGACCACATCATCACTTTCCATCAGGTGTGATTGTGGTCAAGCGCTTACCTATAGTGAATAAAAAAAAAAAAAAATTCAATTTCATTTCACCGCGTTTAATAGCCTCATCGGGTGACAGAAGGGCTGGCTCATTTTTTGCGCAACGGATCAGCCTGGCTGTCCAACGCGGAAATGCAGCCAGTATTCTTGGCACCATTCCACGCGGGCATGATTTGTATAGTAATTAGATAAGGCTAGCTTTAAGTTTTATTGTAATATTTTCATTAAAAAAAAAAAAAAACAATATTTGTAAAGACAATTTCTTTTCTAGTCTGTGTAGTAAGAAAAAGGATAAGTACGCTATTATTATATCTAAAACGGAAGGTTAGTGTTGCCTTCTCAGATTGACTTGTTCTGTTGTTACAAGTAACATGCAGCCATATAAAATCAGGTGCAAAAAGCAAATACAAGACAATCTTGTTAGACCCACTACAAATAGAATTGTACCTAATGTTTATTATAAGTGCTAAGTACTATATACAAATCTAGGTTTACTTTATATCGAGTCATTAGTCAGCAGGTGCATTTAACGATGCACGGCTCTTGGATTTTCTGGAATTGGTAGATTTAGGTTCATATAATTATTTTCATTTTCCTTTGAACTCCTAAATCGTGATACAGTAACTTCTAAATTTTCCGAAGATTATATTCGAAATTCCACTCAGCTAGTGGTAGTGAGAGCTATGCTCGGAGTTTTCTCTACTTGTCCAAATCAGGAATGAGGAGGTCCGTAGAAGAATCAGAGTAACTGACATAACTCAATGAGTTGTAAATCTGAAAATATAGCATTGGGTGGAAATAGTTCGGAGAACCGATGACTTTGCGGTTCCAAGGTGCTGGAATGGTTGCTAAATGCTAGGTGACCATTAGGAAGAATGAGTCGCAGTAAGCCACTGGACTTTTTTGTTCTTAGTACTCAATGCTACACTTGTAGCATGTGAGGTCTTCGAATCGTCGATACCGCAAAACCTCAAGACTAAGGTCTTTAATCAGTGCGTCCTACCTGTGATGACGTATGGAGCAGAAACGTGGACACTGACAGTTGGCCTCGTCCACAAACTAAAGGTCGCTCAGCGCGCTATGGAGCGAGCTATGTTGGGGGGTATCACTCTCAGGGATAAAATCCGGAACGAGGAAATTCGCAGAAGAACAAAAGCGACCCACATAGCTCAAAGGATTAGCAAGCTGAAGTGGCAATGGGCAGGTCATGTCTGTCGCAGAACCGACGGCCGATGGGGCAGACGTGTTCTGGAGTGGAGACCGCGTACCGGTAAGCGCAGTGTGGGACGACCTCCTGCCCGCTGGACCGATGACCTGAAGAAGGTGGCGGGGAGCGGGTGGATGAGAAAGGCGGAGGACCGTGTTTGGTGGCGCGCTCTTGGAAAGGCCTATGTCCAGCAGTGGACGCATACAGGCTGATGGAAAAACTCAATGCTACAAACGATCTTTGCCCAATGCGACGGTGTGTCCGTCCGCTGAGACGTAAATGATCTGAATCTTTTTTTTTTAAATGAAAATTTGCTACTTATACTCGTTAATTATACGTTATCATTGATTACATGAGCCATTACGTAAAAATGAACTACGATTATGGCAACAAACATAAACCTTTGTCCTTTTCATATTAGTGTGATGGCGGCTGAATGTACGGAATGGAACAATAGCCGTAACCTTTGCAGGTATGACATGCACAATATACTTCCTGTTGTTATTGAATCGTACCTGCACTTGATAACAGCAATCGACCTATCTAAAAGACCTGGTCTGTAAAACTGGTAGAAAATTACCTAAGAGCTAGCTTATATTTAAACCTATTATACTTTAAGAACATCGCTTCCTCTTTATTATTTTATAATCTAAGTAGTGTTGAATTGGGGATTCTGTATCAAAATTGGTGGGGATTTTGGATCACTCTCGCTACGCTCGCTCGCTTCGCTCGCCGTGATCCAAAATCGCCACCAATTTTGATACAGAATTCCCCAATTCTAAACTACTGTCCTCAACAACACATTAAATAAATGGAGTGTAGCTAAATCCAAGCAAAAATTAATCAACTATCCGTATTTTGAACAAACTATTCACATGGTTTAAGAACGAAATATTCATTCTATTTGCACGAGCAAATATGTTGATAAAACTAGATAGGTACTAAGAAACCTTGAATTTTAAAATTACTCTTCAAATGTAATATTTTTACAACATGAAAAACAACTATTTGGCTATAACAACCTACACCAAATATTGTGTTTTCAATACGAGTATAATCAGTAAATTAAATAAAAGAAGCAGGTATATGGAAATTAAACAAGCATATTTAATCATCTAAAACTTTATTATTCATACACCACTTTTTTAAACAAGTTACATTTTTCAGCGCACAGATGGTCGGATGATAAACACAACTATATATGTCAGAATGTGAATTATACAACTCATACAATGTTAATAAACGAGGACATCCTTTATCTTCTAAATTATGTACGTTAGGATTACTTAATATATCTTTTAACCATAACTGCTTTTCAAGGCCTTTACAATAAATATCATTATTTTTTAAAATATCTATTAGATGGTATTTATAGGTCTCGTAAGGCACGATTCCCTCGCTCCATAATATTTTTCTATTCTTTTCAATCCATTTAACTTGTTTCTTTTCTGTGTCTGTTAGCCATTCATAGGGATATGGTGGTTTTATTAACAAAACTTGAACTCGATCACTATACACTATAGCAATCTCTTTAGGCAGAAAGTAATTTTGATCATTTTTAAAACCTTGAACGTCCACAATAATTTTCATGATAGTTTTCGAACAATGTTACTCAGCGGCCTATACTCCACAAGACGATCGTTTATGATTAAACAGTAAGCGCTGGTATTGCTTGGAATTTCCTGAGACGTTTCTATTTCCAGACGAACATCAACTGGACCAGTTTTTAAATTTTCATTTTGTCTGGAACAATCTATGACAAATAAAGGCGCTATTTCTTTAAATGTATGAAGATCAAGCAGTGGATCAATAGGAAGGTTGTAAAACGACTGACGAAACTTGGTGTACATGTCGTATAATATACTGTATTTATTTTCCTCAAACTTGAGATTTAAAGCATCATACGGATAATAGTGGGAATTCAGGAATAATGTGACATTGGTTAATGTACAATGATCGAATATTGTGCTGTCTCTGTTTTTAACATTTTTTCTATTAGTTTGCAAACCAAATATAACATATCGAGGTTTTTCTAATTGAGAAGCAGTCTTTAACGCCCATGAATGTTTGGTAGTTTTTGGCAATAATGGATATTCATACAAATCCCAATTTCTAAATGCTATTTGTACGGGATTATCTTTTTCTAATTTCCTTAAAAGTATTAATCTTTGCTGATCTGATACTTTAATATGTGGTACTCGCCATTGGATTCTCTGTATATCAATGTCTACAATATCATCGCTACCCATGACAACACTATTTATGTTAGTACTACCTCTGTTAAGTATGAGTTCATGTTTACAGTTTATTATTATTTTATTGTAGTCTTCAGCAAAACCTAAAATCTTATTTAAGGGTATCAAAGCATTAAAATTTCCATTTTGATTTTTAAATCCGTCTATATTCCAACCCCAAGCAGCAGCCGCTTTACTGTCACCGCTATTCATTGAAATGAAAGATTTTATGGTTGTAGTTATTCCAGCATTTCTAATACGATCGATTTCAACACCATTCATTTCGTATCGGATATCTTGAAAAAGAAATGCAATTGCATTATTACTGAAGTCAACACTTTTCTTTTGAACTTTGCCAGCTTGATCTTTATGAGTCACCGAAACTTTTCCTTCAATGTAAATGGAACTGGCTGATGGTAACACGTAAATATCTTGCTGGTGAATAGGTATCCGAATTTCATCATTTTCATTGAAACTGTTATTGTATGGATTATATGTATGAACCTCATAACTCTCGATAGAGTTATCGAATTCAGGTAATTCGTTGATCTGAAGGAGGCTCATACTTTGAAGCCGAGGGCTTTAAGAAATTGTTTATTACTCTGATGAATTTTTTTATATACTCTAACACGTCTTCTTTGTTTTACACTTTCCTTGGTAATAACTTTCTTAATAGTTGGGTTATACTCTTTATAATAATTACTTTTGTTAAATACGATCATTTTGACTTTTTCAAATGAAGACACAAAACAATAGTTTCGCCCTTAAAATTTATATTATTGCCTTCCAAATCCAAAATTTTTATTGTTATTGATGAAATTATCTTTCTTTTGACCGGAAAATATATCACATTACTTGGAGATTCTATAAATCTATGACCTGGAGGAATGTTTGGCACAAACTCATAAATAATATGTGAAGGAGAACCGTTAGTGTACGAACTCTGTACAAGATCACATTCGATCCTTATGACAGACAGTGGTAGAATGTTAACGGATTCTGTAGATTCATGCCATTTATTTGCTTTTAGTTTTTCGTTAGAAAAACCTAGCATAGGTCCAATACTATTTTCTGAATTAAAGTTTATAGTTTCAGTACAGTACAAAGAGCATGTCATTGTATTGATGTTAGATTTTATTTGTAATTCACAATTTTCAACTCTTTCTTTTAGGTATTCATACAAATCTTGTAAATCGTAAGCACCTGGTTGAATAAGAATTCTTTTTTTCTCTTCTCCATATTCAAACACATTATTATTATAGTCTACATTTGGAATTGAATTAAATGCAGAAAAATATACTAAGCCACACTCATATTCGTCTTCCAAAATAAGAGGAGGGGCGTAAAATGATTCTAGAATAGATTTTTCACCCACGATCGTGAGTGTAATAGACATGATGGTTAAATGAGCTTACATATTTTTGTATCATCTATTTATTTTCAATTTTTATTCCAAAAATTAATAAGAAATTTGATACATAGATGGCCACAGTTATAAGAATTAGATCCTTGATAATTGTCATAATTATAATTAATATTCGCTCCCACATATTTTACAAATTCTTTAGGCGGTTTCAAATTACCATAACTATCAAAGTATTCAATGTAATTATTTATTTTTGCATAGGCTACCCAATGAGTTCCAGGATTTTGAGAGCTATCTAAGTTGATGATACCACACTCTTTTTTAAAAGGATATTTTGGAAGTTCATTTCTCATAAATACACCTCTGAAATAAGGAATATTTTTTGAAATTTTTAGAATATCCAAGTTACTTAGAGCACGATTAGGTAGCCGCCGAATCAGTTTTTTTCCTTTGCTGTGTATATTCCCAAACCATTACCATAGGGCTTTATAAATAATCCTTTTCCGATACACAATGTTTCCATCTTCTCGTTATGTCTCTTTAGTTCTTGAAATTTTTTTTTCATTAAATTAATAGCATTGACTGCTTTCACTATACTAGCAGTACCACCCGCTAAGCTGCCCGCGGCAGACAATCCTGCAAATATGGGGACTAGTGGCAAAACCCCACCTGTCTTTGGTATGGGTATTATACGCGGTACATTAACTGAAGATGTCGCTGCTAATTCCTTAGCAGCAGCAAGAGCTAATTCGATTGCAGCTTTTTTGCATTTAGGTTTCAATTTATGGATATGTTTTTTCGCGCGAGATACAATATCCTTAAAGCTTTTCTTAAAACCAGCACCAGAATTACTTGTTTTCAAATTGTTAGATTTTCTTCTCAAAGTCATTTTACGCTTGGATGGTTGTTTCTCCATTTTTAATAAAAGAGAACTCTGCTCAGTATCGTAGATAATAAGAGACTGAAAGTTGTTAACATAAAATGTGTTTATAAAAGATTTAGTTTATCTATCCAACTGTTTTCACTAGGCGGCAGACCTAACCATTTGACATATAATTTATTTCCTTTTGTTTTTAAAACCTTTTCAATAAGATATATATCAGGATGTTTTGTTTTTTGTAATTCTTCAGTATAGAATGATCCTAAAATAGGTCGCTGTCTTGCATCTTTTAGAAGGTAAGTAATTGGATGAGTGTTTTGAACTTGAGCTATATTAAAAATTTCAGTTGACCAGTTGGGAGTATATCCTTTGTCAAAAGTTCCTTTGTATTTGCTTATTCTTACATAATCTCCAATTTTGAATTTTGAACGTTTCTGCGATGGTGCTGATAATTGTAGTAGTCTGTATCTTTTTAGTATATTTTGTTTATTCTTTTCATTAACTTTATCTGGAGCTGTACCAATTGTTCTGTGAAATGTGGAGTTATATTTTTTCATGATGTGCTCGAGGGTTCCATCATTCCATTTGTAATTCCCTTGCAAGCTAAATTGCTTGTACATTTTAGTTTTCAACGTTCTTATAAATCTTTCTACTATTGACGCCTTTTTAGTGGAATAAGTGGAATAATGATTTATACCGTATTTTTGTAATAATTTTTTGAAACAACTATTATAAAATTCTGTTCCTAAATCAGTTTGTAGATTTTTGGGAACACGACCTTTTTCTAGTAACTTACTAAATGCTTCAGTCACAGTTTCTTTATTTTTAAGTTTAAGCGGATATGCCCATGCATACTTTGAAAAAGCATCGATGACTGTTAAAATATATTTATATTGTGAATTATCTTTTGAGAATGATTGCATATCAACTAAATCGGCCTGCCATACATCATCAATGTCTTTAAGTATAACATGTCTTCGAGGAAAATTTTTCCTAACATTTTTATGTATTTCATTTACTACACTATCTTTGCTCATTTTTTGAATTTACGACTTACACCTTCTATATTCCTTTTTAGACTATTTATTTCTGATTTTAACTGCAACAATGTTTCCTCTACTGTTTTTAATCGTATATAGAGCCCATCTAAGAATTTGTCAACATATAGTTTAGTAGCACAGTCGTTTGGGTCAATGGGTGTACCAACATGTTTGATGATTTTATGTTGAGCATCAAAGATATTTTCTAAGGCAGAGCTATCCATTTTCAGTTTCTTGTGTACATGATGACCAAACTTGTTGACATTCATGTTCAACAGTGTTTATAGAACTAAGCAAAAATGTAACCAGGTTTTATTTTTATATACTTATTTTATTATACCAG
Organism: Maniola jurtina; assembly: GCF_905333055.1. Classification (NCBI taxonomy): domain Eukaryota; kingdom Metazoa; phylum Arthropoda; class Insecta; order Lepidoptera; family Nymphalidae; genus Maniola; species Maniola jurtina. The sequence goes on from NC_060030.1 coordinate 12,410,439, forward strand.
CTTCTTTAAGTTCTTCAATTATTGATATAATCTCATTGTCATGACTAGTGTTGCCAGCATCTTTTGAAGCAATTAAAATTTTCAATCTATCTACTAACTCATTCGGATCATCCCAGTATATGAAATCTGTATTTTTTTTCAAAGTTTTAAGAGTTGGCATAAAACCACCTTGTTTTTTTTCTTTTAATTCACTATCAGTAAAGAGAGGTTTCACAATTTTAGTATATTTTGTCCCTTTATCGCCTTTAATCTGATTCGTAGGGTTATAATCTCTCCTATGTGCACTAGTATTGCATAAAATATCTTTATATACTAATTTATCTTGATCAGATACAATCTTTACATCTGGTTTACTCTGAAATAATAATTCTGCCAAACCTGGGGTTACTTCATAGGATCTATTTCCTATTTTAGCCATCATATTTTTGCTATGAGCATCACCATCTGAAAATGTTACTTTTGTATTTCCAATCATTAAATTACTATTTTCATTACGTACACCAAAAGGTACATTCAAATTATAGATTTCATTGCTTTTTTCAGGCGTTGGAGATGGAGTATAGAATTCTTCGATTTCTTCAAAATTTTGGGTAGAAGTTATTGGTTTTGGTGTTACATAATTTTTATCATCATTTTCTATGTTTTTAATTTTATCAGAAGTTGAAGGTGAACATGTATCTGGTAAATCATGGTGACTATTGTTTTTATTTTCTTTTTTTTGCAATACTATGGATTCTAATGGATCCGTTATGGATTTAAAAAGTTTGCGCCTTTTTAGTTCTAAATCATCTTCTTCTTCACGCATTTGTTTTGCTTTCTTTTTGATGGTTTCAATTGATTTAATTAATTGTTTCTTTACAACGGCTTCCATTTTTAAATTAAATATGGGTAGGTATTCTTACCAGTGCTCTCATTTGACTGACTAAATTTGTGTCTCGTATGTGGTATATAATTGTAAAATTGTTAGTCGAATTTCACGAATATGTCAAATGTTTTTCTGTACCGACCGTTATTTAGTTCGCAATCTTTGTTGATTGATAAAAACATAAACGGATCTTTCCAAATACTTGCACACAATTGTTTAAAGACATGCCAGCTCATATCAGAATTAACATGTTCCTTATATATATGTTTTAAGTTTATATCATCTTGCTTGAAAATAATTAAAAAGTTAACATTGTCACGTATTAATTGCTTAGGAATTTTTGAATATGTTTGGGTCAAGTAAAAGCAATCAATTTGTTTGTGTCTGCCCATCGAAAAATAATTTCGAATATTAACTTGATTTTCACAAGTCACGTCGTCAAAAATGAAAATAGAATTTCTTAAGGCTTCAGTTGGCGAAATAACTTCTTCACTATTTTTGAACATAATAAATTTAACATCTGGAGTATTTTGAAAAACTTTTTGTAGGAAACAATATTTAGATTGAAAAGTGGACTTTGAGTAAATATAAACATTTTGGAATTTAAGTCCATTTTCGTGCAATAATAAGTTTATCATAATATTTGTTTTCCCACAGTTGGAGGGTCCGCAAATTATGCATCGAATTATGTTTGGTAGAAGTTTACTATGTCGGCTAAAGCATGGTGGTGGTGTTTCAACATCTATATAATTTATTTTTAATGATTCAGCCTGTTTTATCAACTTCATATTACTGATTGATGATAATTTTAAAAATGCAACTTATTAAATAACTTCATATTATTGCTAGTTGATTTAAATTTTAAGGTATTGCTTGTAGGTATCACATTCGTGTTTCACTTCGCACTTGTCTAGCGCACTATTATTTGTCGATGATTATATTAAAATGTAGGTATACATTTTAATTTAAACCTTGTGATAATAGTATGAAATTGAAATTCGTAAGAACTTAATACTAAACAGGTTCTAACATGTCGCTAGAGATTGCATAATGCGGACGAATGTCATACAAGTATATACAATTGTTTTGAAAACTTGACTCCATAGATTTGTTACTAAACAATTTTCATTCCCAGATCTTCTCACGCAAGGAACTCACTCGCTTCTGGTTAGTGAAAAAAATTACTTATATAATATTTTGACTGTATTCTTTTCTATTTTAGAATTTGTTTATTGATATTTTTATAAATGTTGTTTTATTGTTATATTTATAAAATTTTGTATTTTGTTACAGCATCATGTCGGACTTTTATTTCACGGATGACGAAAGAAACACAAGTATGAATAATCCATTTTATGGAGCTCAAGACTTGGATGCTATTTTAGAAAGAGAAGAAGAGAATAGATTGAAAGCTTTACGTGAGCAAAAAAATAATGAAACACTTGAAAATAACACCAGTTTGAAAACCATAAAAAAGAAAAATAAATTGTCTTTAAAAAAGAAGCTTCCAAAAATAGATCATGTGATTTCACCAGCTCCAGATTCATCTTTTGTTATACGGAAAAATAAAGCAAAGGGAAGCCACATTATAAAAATTGAAATACTTGAAATTGATAGTAAAGAACAGGAGAACAGTGCAAAGACTAATTTGAGTGTACAGTACATAGTGAGTGATAATTATGACAATATGATGGATGCTACAGAAGATTTAATTAATAGGATTATACAAAAGCTAAGTGTGCCTGAATAGTTAAATTTAATATTATTTTATTGTTATTTTGCGATTGTAAAAATAAAAAGCATAAATGAGTTCTAATTAAAGTATAAAGTATATTTTATATTTTCATATCATGCAAGTAAGTTGTAGTCCGAATATTTTCCATTAAGTAGTAAGTTTTTATAATACGTTAATCTTATGTTAAGTACTAAGTTTATGAAGTAATGTAAATAATTGGTTGAATTAATAAAGGGAATATAAAATATGTTGTGATTTTATTTGAAATAAAACACTGTGGTAAACTTAATCAAATTTATTAAATGCTAAATTACCATTAAAACTAATATTAAAATTAGACACATAAAAATTTGTAAAATACATAGGTACTTAGCATAATATTTTTACTAAAGAATCGTGCTGTAATGCCCCCAAGGCAAAGTTTTAAAATCATTTTCCATTATTTGCCTTTTATTATCATCACTATTTAATACTAATTTATTAATTTTCTGAGTAAAAACCTGATGATTTTTTGATCGTATGACAAACATATCATCTCTTATATTTTCATTGCAAAATAAGGCTTTCTTATATTTCTCAAAGTTTAATTTTTTTGTCACAGGCTTCGTGATACCCTTTGCTTTACTGATAGTTTTTTTCTCAGAAAGTAAACAATATAATTTTGCGCGTAAACCAACAAATTTAGAAATGATTTCTCCTCCCATTTCGTCTTTAAAATATCCAGGTATTTTCATATTAGCTTTCGGCATATTAAAAATATTATCATCTTCAAAATTGCTAGTATCAAAATAATGAATGTTATCTTTCATATCTTCATAAAAATCATCAGTTTTTACAAGATATAGTAAACTATCAGTATCCGTATAACATAACTGAACATTATTTCCATAGATTCTTTTTATGACCGAATAATGAAAATGATACAAATGCGTTTTCGACAGTTCAAGAATCGTGAATCCAATATATATTGGTCGATCTAAGACAATTTTTGTTTTTTTCAATTGAATAGCTACTAAGTTTTCAGAAAAAATTGATAAACTGTGAAAATGTGGTGCACTAATATATTTTTCCGCTCCATTCAATTTATTAGTATTATTTGTAGTATCTCTCCAAACGTTTACTAGTTTTACGTCAACCTGCTTCCTTTTGTTTTCTATCGTTTTTCCAAAAATAGAATTATTCTGCTTTTTAAAAAAGTCTTTCTCAAAATCAGACTTGGCATTTTGTCTGAGACTTGTGTTTAAAAAAATATAAGGCTCTAAAAAGTTGTCCTGATAAAAAGATAGCACTCTGTATATTTTTAAAAGCAATAAACCATTCTTTAAGCATTCTTGCAAGTGCATATAATGAATAACAAAACGATGTTTATTATATAAATTTGCCACCAATTTTTTGCTTTGATTTTGAGCAGGAGAATATTTTTCCGCAGCAAATGGTAGGTCTGAATGAGCATCATGAATATTATCCGGATAACATAAATCTACCTCGAGAATATATCCACACTGACTTTTTTTAGAAATGTTCCTTACATCAAAATTTTTAATTTCATTTTCATTTAAAAATTTAAAGTCACGCATTGGCATTTTTTGCATCATAGCAAAACCGTAAAGGTTGACACAGTCTAAATAAATTAAGTACGTACTTGACTCATTTTTATTGTAGGATGGTAAATATTTATTGTTTGCTTCAGCATATCTCAATGAACACTGGGCTAAACCACCTCGAATACCTTTTTCTAACATCTGATACATATCCACATCAGAAATCAAATCAAGCTCAACTTTAGTATATAACAACATTGCGTCCCAACTTAAAGATGGAGATGATACATAATAGCAGGGGTCTAAATTATAATAGTCTAAACTCATATTTCTGAACTTTTCAAAAACGTCGCATAGTAATAAGACATCGCATTGTAAGTATAAATCTGTATACTCTCCTAAGTTTTTTATACCAAAAGTTTTCCATATTTTTAAAGCGTGTTCGTAATCCTCAATGGAAATATTTTCACCTGTGAGTTTATTAAAAAAAATCGAATGTTTTGGTAACTTTGTTTCATTATATTTCTCCCATGCATCCATATAATCATAACAATAGACACCCTTTTTACAGGCCAAATTTAATAAGTGTTCATCCTTAATAAATACACGCATATGCTGAAAATCATTCGGATGAAGACTCTTTGCCAGTTTATCCAAACCCGAACTCAAAAAATTAAATGAATCGATAAACTTCAGTTGAGCAGCATTTGTTTTATCAATAGGTAAAAATTTTGTGAATGATATATATTTTTCTTTAGATTTTGGTATCAAGCTCGTTTTTCCGGTAATTTCTGATAATTCTTTAATAAATAAGTGGCAATCATAACCACTCAAGTTATGAAAAATGATCGGTATAAACGTACATTTTTTTGCATTTATGTTACAAGTGTTGTGAGCAGGGCCTCGGTATTTACCTGTAAAATGGTCATGATCCTTTACTATTATATCATATTTTTTAAACATTGTTTTACAGATGCAGCAAATTTTTGCTTCATTATATGAAGTCAACTCTTCGGTAGTAAGAGGAAACATTGGATTATTTGTATTTAAAATACCGTGCAATCTTTTTACATCTCGCGTAATGCTTTCAACAAATTTTTTACCACAGTTTGGTCCGCGATAGCTTACAAAGTCATTAAGCTCAGGTTTAGAATGGCAACATATGTAATAAGCGAAACAAGATGGTTCATGTGTTTGTATATCTTCAGTATAAAGAGATTTATTTTCGTTTGAATATTTACAAAGCAAGCTCTCAAAATCGCCATATATCACGATAGGAATTCTTTGAGTTCTCTCATAGTTTGAAAAATGCAACTTACTACCATCTTCTGGAAGTACAGTTTGTCTTTTAGCACAATCGTGATTGTGTAGTTTTTGTTCATTTGCGAAATATAAAAAACATTCATCACATAAAAATATTTTAGACTTGTGTTTTGTTAATTGCCTTCGCACAAGTCGGCCAAAGTCTTTAATCAAACAGTAATGGGCTTTGTCATTTTTAGTAATATATAATAAATTAACATGGGTAAGTTTTCGAGCTAAAGTCACATACAAAGGACCTGTAACTGTATTATTGGCTTCTAACCCATAAACATTTACACTAATAGTTGGATTGTTCTTCTCAAAGGTTTTAATATCTTCAATTCCCGGAGGAAATGTCATATTTCTTATGTCAAAAAGCAATGAATAATGAGGATATGATGAAACTCTATTGGAATTAAGTTTTGTAGGATACATTTTAGCAGCAATGCACCATAAAAAGCAACAATCATCGAAATTATGAATATTTAGACATGATTTTGTATTTCTTATATGTGATGGTAATGCCAAATATGATCCACCTTTCAGAGGATTATATTTATTAATATTTATCTCCAAATGACTGATAGAATCAATTGTCCAACCAGATTCTGACTGTTCGAATTCTGCGCATTTGCAAGTTAACTTTTGAGCACATTGTAATAAAAAATTATCAATATCAGTACTTTGGACTATAATACCATATTTAGTACTGAAAGATTTAATAGACTTTTCAAAATTTTTTGGTAAAATATACGAAACAAATAACTCGAAATTTACTTTAATGGCAGTGTGTTTCTTTAGAGATATATTTATGATCTCGCGTGTGGTTTTAAATATTTGTGAAAAAAAACTCTCTGGAACTAAAGTTGTAGAGGTCGGATTTACTTTGTAACTGATTATTCTGTTTCTAAAAGCCGTTTTTATAATTTGCACATTCTCATATCTAGATTGAAATAAACTATTAGATTTATGAGTATTTGTTCTGTTATGTGACGATATAGATGTTTTAACATAAAGGTTACACTCTTTGCAGAAAAACATTTTCAATTTCATAGAATTGCTTATCTTGTTTATCTATTTAGTATCTAGTTTCTCAGTTCTGGTTTTAATATTCTGCGTATAAAAAATCGGTAAGGAAATACATCTAAATAATAAATCAAGCTATTGGCTAATAAACAGTAAACAGTTATTAATAGAATGGAAGTAATGCGATGTTTCGATATCAACATTCAAACATGTCAAGTATCTAGTTTGTATGGTTCTAGTTTCTCAGTTCTAGATTTTAAATTTTGGATAGTTATGAGATGACTGTATTAAAATAAAGTAATCTAGTTATTTTCAGACAATGTGCAGACTTAGTAAGAGTATAAGGGCTGTAAGTATCACGTTATTAATATCCCAACTTCAAATCTTTCGATATGAACATTTAGACATTTTTATTTAATTTTATATGGTTCTAGTTTCATATGGTTCTAGTTTTTATGTTTCTAGTTTCATATGGTCTAGGCTTTGTATGGTCTAGGTTTTGTATGGTCTAGGCTTTGTATGATCTAGGCTTTGTATGGTCTAGGCTTTGTATGGTTTAGGCTTTGTAATTTCTGTAAAAAAACACGTTAATTTAATTTTATATGGTTCTAGTTTCATATGGTTCTAGTTTTTATATTTCTAGTTTCATATGGTCTAGGCTTTGTATGGTCTAGGTTTTGTATGGTCTAGGCTTTGTATGATCTAGGCTTTGTATGGTCTAGGCTTTGTATGGTTTAGGCTTTGTAATTTCTGTAAAAAAAACACGTTAAAAAATATTTACAGGCACAAACATAAAGATAGTAATTTAATTGTCATACTTATTATATACAATATGTTGCAGATGAAATATTTTTTGAATTTATTTATGAAAATAATTTCTAAGATTTACAAAATTTAATTTACAAAATTTATCTTAGAAATTATTTTCATTTGCAGGGTATAAAATGGGCTGAATATTTTTTAGTTCAGCCTTACTATCATCAATTAATTTGGTGAGGGACTTCCATACCACCGAATTTAAATCAGTTGCAAGTTTTAGTGTGCAGATGGCATGCTTCCAACGCTCATTGTTCGCGAGTTTCTCCACTTCTTCAGAGTTGTAGACGCGCAGCTCGAAGTAGTAGCTGCCTTTCTTCGATGGGTCTGATTGGGATGTATACCCCGACGCAACGCGCCGACTGAGAAAACTTCTCAATTTCGCAGCGCGCACTGGCTTGCTAGTAGATTCATCCTGAAATTGAAAAATATTCAATTTAGTATCATCTGCGATAATTTCAACTCTCTACCTATTATGGTTCATGAGATAAAGCCCGCTGACAGACAGACGTCCGGGCGGACAGCGGTAGCTTAGTAATAGGATCCCACTGGTACCCTTCGGATATGATCCCTAACAAAATAATAACTTTAACAAACTATATTCATAAATTTATATACAGACCAATTGCCTAACAACATTCTTATTGGGAAGTCTTTTAAAAGCTTTAATCCAATAAAATATAAATAAGACAACTCACCTCAGATTCGGTAATAAACCTCCTCCGCTTAACAGATGGACTCGTAGGTGTATTTGGAGACGTTTCGGGTTCAGATTCCGATCCGCTCGATTCGAACGGATTCTTCGGAGCAGAAGAAGTCACCTCCTTTTTCTTGATCGTCTTCTTCCGCTTCACCTCACGTTTCTTCTTAAGAGACTTCGATGTTGATGGGGGCTGCACCAAAGCGATGGGGTCTTCGTCTTCGTCAAATGGATTGATGAAAGATGAAGAGGCCCTGAAAAACAATTTAAGTAACTATCAACATGAAAACTCCAAATAAAAATTCAATAGGTACCTAGTTGCTTAATTCAAAAATAAACATATAAAATAAAAATACTTACATACTTTATTTCGACTGTTGTTGTCGTCGTATCCAAAACTCGGAAAGAAAGGAATGGTGACGCTTAGGATCGACCTATTTATACGCTCGAATTCTAAAACCTCTTTCATAATAAACGAAATGGATTGAAATAAATTAGATTTAAACATTTGCGCATGTAACTTTAAACACTAAATCATCACAACATAAAACTTATATTTGCGAAAGTAATCAGACTAGATTTATACATTCGTATGAACACTGTCTTACGTATAAATTATTGCCGCATCAGCTATAGGTGTTCGATTTTGAAGCATGGAAGACGCTGTTGTTTATAGTTACGCCGTGAATTGAGATCTAACCGTAAAAGGAATGGTATGCGTCGGACTCGCGATAGTTAAAATGTTAAAAGGTTATACATTTTACTACTTTCCATAGGTAGGTATAAAATTTGTGAAAGGTCTAATAATATTTGCTCCTATTTGATGCTTCAATCTTCTTCCTTGCGAATTTGATTTAAAACTTGAGTGGAAATCCTTTAATTTTCGACGTCAAAAAATATCCTGGATCCGTCTCCAAGATGTGAATTGTCTGTGTATCAAATTTCGGCAAGATTCAGCCGTTAGTCTTTAGTTTAGACAGACGCCTTTTTGCATCACTAATCATACTTATTATAAATGCTAAAGTGTGTCTGTTTGTTTGTTTATTGGTTCGTCCTTCAATCACGTCGCAACGGAGCAACGAATCGACATGATTTTTCGTGGGTATAGTAAAAGAACTGGAGAGATATAGACAACTTTTTATCTCGGAAAATCATAGAGTTCCCGCAGGATTTAAAAACCTAAATCCATGCAGATGAAGTCGTGGGGGCATCAGTGAATTTATTATATTAGTACGCATTGTACGTATTTTTTTCGTCCATTAATCTCTATTTATCAAAGTATTTATAACAATCGAAATATATTTAAATAGCGGGAAATGTGTCTAAATTCATCATTAAAGAATTAATTTTCGATAAATAATAATGTATGATAAGCTTGCACACCTTACTAGAAATCTGCTATAATATATTTTTACTAATAAATCTTTATCCAAAATTCATTGTTTGTAGATCAGAATGGAGTTAATATATCCTAAATATCCTCGCTATGCAACTCAAATCGCAAGATTGCGAAGTTTTGATACCTGGCCTCAAGATTTAAATCAAAAACCTCAAGAAATGGCTGATGCTGGTTTTTTTTATACAGGAGATAGTGATCGCGTGATTTGTTACTTTTGTGATGGCAGGCTCAAAGACTGGGGCATCGAAGATCATCCATGGTCGGAGCACGCACGCTGGTTTCCGTCCTGTCCCTATGTTTTACTTGTGAAGGGTGAAACATACCTACAAATTGGTAGCAAAGATGTTTGTGGTGCATCAAAAGTATCTGAACAATTTGTAAATAACAATATAATAAGTTCTTTTGCAGACAGAAACATATTATGTGTTGAAAATATTAAAGAAACACTTTGCTGCAAAATTTGTCTTGTAGAAGAAGTAGCTGCGTGTTATATACCATGTGGTCATGCTATAACGTGTACTAAATGTGCTTTATCGTTGGATAAAATGTTATGTCCGATATGTGGAAAAGCAATCGTTAATGTAATACGAATATATTTCTGATGAGCTATAAACATTTAAAGAGTCTACCTTTATCCAACCTATTATAAGTATGCGCAAGCCTCGAATCAATCGATCGAAATTCATACTAATGAATACAGCAATGCCGGATCAAGCAGAAACACGATCAATATACAAAAATAATTTGAGCGCAACAAATCAAATGGTTAACTATGCGAGAGCAAACTTTTAGACGTAAAATTATCATGCATATGGGCTCGTTCGCATTTCTTATGAATGCCGCAGTCTCGTCGAACTCATCGTATTATATCATCCACTGTGCGGTGCGGGCGTATGATATAGGATCCGCAATAACTAGTCATTGAGGATTTTGTCTCACTGTTGATAGTGATTAATTGTTGCTTGGATTTAGGAATACTCCATTTATTTAATGTGTTGTTGTGGACAGTAGCCTACATTGGGGATCCTGTATCAAAATTCATGGGGATTTTGTATCACGGTGAGCGTAGCGAACGAGCGTTAGCGAGAGTGATCCAAAATCCCCATGGATTTTGATACAGGATCCCCAATTCAACACTACTAATCTATCTATTGGGTATAGCTTTTTCCATCCTTGTTTATCTCTTGCTTTTTCTTTGATCAGCCTATCAGCCTGGCTAGCATGGGCAGTAGATAAAAATTATATCCCCGATTATATCCACTGATTTGTATGACATCAGTGGATATATTCAGGGGATATAAATTTTATCTACTACCCATGCTAGCCGGGTTGATCCGACTTTAACATTCTTCAGGACCTGCTCGGTAAAATTCTAAGTCTTTCCCAAGAAAATTAAGTTGATGTTATAATAATTGCGATGTTTAAAAAGTAATCAGCTAGTTGTATGATAAGGAAACCCGTTTGTTTGATCGTTCATGTGTTTGTAACGTTATCTTTCCGAAAACATTATCGGATTCAATGTGCTACCGATAGATTATACTGAGATAATAATGTGTTTCAGTAGCCCATTATGATTTTATTATTTTCAGCCAGAGATAAACTAGAGAACTTTTAAAATCCTTCTTTAAATTTTAATCAGAAGCATGGTATATATTAATTGTATTTGTCTTAGATCTTAACATATGAGTTTATGTACCTCCTTAATATTTAATTTCGAAAATTCTGTTAGGTATCTAATATTATTGTATTGGGAAAATCGCTGACGGAAAACTTGAATTGACCGCTAATTTCAAGGTATTTAATAATTTCTTATCGAATGGTTTTACTAATTTGCAATGGTGTTCAGTATTAGGTATTAGGCAAAAGACCGAATACCTAGTAAAATCTATGGAGATTTGAGTATTGAAAAGAAAGGATTTTTTTATTTGCAATAAGTATTATGGGATGATAATAATGTTACTGAATTTTTTTATTTTTTTTGAGCAAATACGACTGTAATGATGAGATACAGCTGTCATTATTTCATTTATAAACCAGCTTCTTTGGGAATAATGTAATAAGCATTTGCTAACATCATGCAAAACCGATTCGACCTCATCTCAAAGACTGGAGAGGTGCGAAAACTAACTGACTCCCGTTAAACATTGTCATTTGTCATTGTGTGTTTGTGGTTCGTTAATTTAACCTAGCTTAACAAAGGTTCTTTGTGTGAATGTTTTTCATGTAGTGCCTAGAGAACTAAAATGTGCATTATAATAATGTTGACGACCACTGTGCGTCCAACTTGATTAGAACGAAAGTGTCTTTGAAAGTCGAGATAACTCATTCAGCAGATAATTTAGCCGAAAAAGTTAGAAACGAAAGTCGCAAAATTTGGGAAGCCGACATCTTTAAAGTTTGTGGTATATTTTTCTATTCAACCGACTTTCAAAAAAGGAGGCTGCTCAATTCGGCCCATTTTCTTAACCAAGAATGATCACTGTCAAGCCACACAAGTTTCAACGTCCGATATGTACCCTTTTTTAACCCCCGACCCAAAAAGAGGGGTGTTATAAGTTTGACGTGTGTATCTGTCTGATGTCACAGACAGATACACTGTCTGATGTCACAGACAGATACACAGAGTATCTGTTTGTGGCATCGTAGCTCCTAAACTAATGAACCGATTTTAATTTAGTTTTTTTTTGTTTGAAAGGTGGCTTGATCGAGTGTTCTTAGCTCTATAACCCAAGAAAATCGGTTTAGCCGTTTCAAAGTTATCAGCTCTTTTCTAGTTACTGTTAACTTCACTAATTGTCGGGGGTGTTATAAATTTTTAATTTACACTTGTAAATGTTGTATAGAAGCACGCCTGCTTCTACTTCGCCTTAATTTGCGGAAGTCCATGGTATACAATTCTTTTTTCAAAATTCAAGGTGTTTGCAATTGAGTATTTTAAGGTCTAAATCTCTTGAGAATGCTCCAGTGTCGGTGCGAAACGTGCGTCGAGTGGTTTTGGGAGTTCTGTGGTGCTGCGTGGTGATGGTATTGCTTGCTTGGTAGCGGGCTTTTCCTGCATGTTTAGCAGTGGGAGGTGCATATCGCATGTTGCACCATGCAGATTTGTCTGGTTTTAGCGGATTATAGCAAATTAAGCTTTTGGTTCCTTGTATAGTTGGATTTTAGTTGATCTTGTTGACAAACGTCGTTACAGTTTCGCGAAGGCTGCAGTAGGTGATTGTTTGCCCGTCGCGCGGGCGCACTCGCATGGTGCGAGGGGAGAGCGCGCGCGTGGTACAATGGGTGCGGGCGCGCATGACGGCCACCTGGCCGTGGCGTACCGGTCCCGCCATATGCCCTTCCCCTGTAATGCACCGTGCTGTACTTAGGGTTGCCAGGATTTTATGACTCATGTTTTTCTAACTCATAATCTTTCATTCAAAGTAGGTACAATGGGGATGATGCCTAGTATGTCAAAAATAAATTATTTAGTGTGTCTTCTTAAGTTCGTAAAATCCACATTCGATGCTTGATTCGATGCTAGTTTTAATTTTGCTAACCATTTAAAATTATCGATTTAAACAAAAAAAGTACGTCAAATTACGTCAAATGTTATGACGTCACATATCTGTGAATTTCATACAAGCTCCAACGAGTGTTTTGACGTTTGATAAAAAGTCTCTGATTTGACTCGTAGTCATCATCCCTATTGTGCACCTCTTGATGGTCGGAATTGTTAGATTTGTAAGATGATAATATGATAATATAGTGATCATAATTAATTACGTAGACTTAAAACTAAAGCCATCTAAAGCTACGAGGGTTTCATACAATTCTAGTTTTGGTAATGTGAAATATAAATTTAAACGTATAATATCAGATGATGACCCGAATCTTATATGACATCTGCCGAGAAAAAAAGAAAAGAAAATTGGGTCTAATAGCCAAGTATAAGACCCAATTTTCTTTTTTTCATTACATTTATCTTCATTTCAATAATGACCTTAATTTCTGTTCCAATATTGGCGTATTTTGAGGAGGAATCTTTCTTGTAGTGGGCGTTTTTATACATCTAAGTAAGAGGATCATAAGATCAACTTAAAATACCTATCTATTATCTAGGGTATTTAAAAGACTACTCACTACTTTCTGCATTTTTGCGTTAAGTGCCATAAGTATTAGAAGAATGCCGACATTCTTTCTTCTACCCCTAATAATGTTATAATGAAAAGAGTACATATCGGACGTTGGTACTTTAGTGTGGCTAACTGGCTACTGCTCCATATAACAAAAAGCGGCGGTTAAATCTATACTTATGCAAATCGCGACAGACAATATACGCAAAATCCATTTATTTCACATATACAATTTTTCTTACTAAGTCTTCGTTCGTTACCGTTAATAAACCGGTTTTTAAGGTCTCAGTGTTACAGTAGTTAAGTGGTTTTGCATAATTATTATAGTTTGAAATTCAGATATTTGTGAAATGCGCTTAAATGCGTTATAACTGCAATATTCGTTGAAGTGTGGGTTAATTTATTCAAGAATTTTTGCAGAAATTTAAAATTGTATTTATTGCGCAATACACAGCATTGCAGCGATAACTAGATAATTATGTAGGTAGGTACCTACTAACTTAATTTTTTTTCTAGTAATGTATAAGTATTAGGTACTTTATCTTGTACCCAATCGAAAAAATAGAAAGAGCATTAGTCTATTTTAGAAAATAATAGACAAGTAAACAATAGAGCCTAATGGTCTATCAAAAACCTTTTAGAATCCAGTAGATCGTCCAAAGATAATGGTACCATAAAAAACCTTTTCGAAGACATAATTTGGCCTTTGTATGAGATGGATATCAGAATGATTGTTAAATAAACGCATTAGTTAACTATCATGCCACCGAAAAGCCGTGTTTAGTCTATAGCTGTTTGTCTTGAGAGATTAAGGTTTACGAGGCAGTATGTATAACGTGTGTTTATTCTTCATAAATACATCGAGCAGAATAAACTCTGTTTAACGTTCCCAAAGTACGTTAAACATTTGTTCCTACCCTGTTAGGGCTACTCAGTACTCCAGTACTTGACCAGGCACAAAAGATTCTTTCAAAAGAGTTATGTCCGTTATTAGGCCGGTTTTTTAGAAAAGGTGTTGTCATGAAATGCAACTGGTTGGAAGTGTGAGCCGTTATCGTTCAAAGTAGCATCCGGCTTTGACAAATGCGTTTTAGATTTTTTACCTGTGTGATTTGCAATTATAACGACGTGCTACTACTGTATTTCTTTAACAACTAAACAAGTAAATAACGGTTCTATAAGAAGAAAGATGCTCTGAATTATAAATATGTAATGGATTAGTTATTTGTCTTTGATGCCGCCATGGTTAGGTACAGTGTACAGTTTAGAATTAGCAAAAATAAGTGAAGGAAGCCAAACACTTCAGAAACTTTATGTTATACGAGTATCTCTTCCATGCACGATTAGTTGTGGTAACTTAAAAATGGGAAAGAGTACCCTGGCTACAATAGCCAGAGGAAAGAGGTTCAAAACTGACGCCACGTCACGTTGCAATTTTCTAGCCTTGAATATTATAAACTTTTGTATGAACGTTTTACTATGGTTGTATTTTCAGCTGAACTGATCTTTGTATTATGGGAATTGTAGAATATAAGCTACGGCAGTAGTACCACTGCGGTAAAAAATATATACTTATTTCAGAATATTCTTCGTCCACAAAATCGCGAGTCAAAACTAATTCATATCCATACAATATTACAAATGCGAAAGTGTCTCTGTCTGTCTGTCTGCTAGCTTTTCACGTCCCAACAGTTTAACCGATTTTGTTGAAATTTGGTAAGTACAGAGTTAGCTTACATCCCGGGGATTTTTAAAAAACCTAAATCCACGCGGACGAAGTCGTGGGTATCATCTAGTTTTCATATATGTATCGGGTTTGATTTCTTTTCATTACAACTCAAACATCAGATTGTATGTTATCGAATGTAATATAAATGCTTTTTCATAATATTATTTTCATGGAAATCTATTCGCTGACATTGATAGAAGCGTAAACCCGTATCTGTCTTCGGGGCATGCGCATCTGCTCGTGCGCCAAAACAAATACGCACTAATCCGCGATCGTCTTGGTTTGCTTACGTTTTCTTCAAAACTGGGCAGTAGATACGTACATCTTTTCATTCAAATCTTTGGATTTATTTGTTACTAGCGACCCGCCCCGGCTTCGCATGGGTAGCTTATTACAATTTACGTAGGGATCTCAAATTTTTTGAAAATTGAATTTAGCCTGTATCACTCAAGAATTATGTAGCTCTTTACTGGTGCAAGAATTTTCAAAATCGTTTAGGAGTTCTAGAGATTACTTGCTGTAAACAAACTTACAAACTTTATTTATTAGTAATTGATAATGCCCGTGACTTCGTCCGCGAGGATCTAGGTTCTGCCTGAGTGCCAAAACAAATAAGTACCTACTAATCCGCGATCGTATCAAATAGATAGGCCCACGTCTAGGTCCACGTGAAGTTAAATATCCCGTTAGAATTTTTTGTTTTTTGGCGCAATACTTACGCCAGATGGCTTTGATGCCATTTGGTGCAAGACACACTCAGTAATATCCCAAGTCCGTAGAAGCAGCAACAGCATCCTGCACATGATAGCTGATAAGATGGGGATTGTCTGAAATTGAGGACTAAATAAATCTCTTAGTATTTAAGTAACTCCTTAGTGTTTAAGTAATGAAACAGTTATTGTCACGTCAGACTAAATATAGTTATACGTGCATAGATTATTTGTTCTGTGGTTATAATTATTGTATTATGTTTGTACTCGTAATTATTCCAAAAACACTTGTGAATTCGTTTTGTATCTCATATTTGGTTAGCTGTTTCATATTTTATGAGTAAGTAACAAGAACATTTTAATGAATTCAATGTCGCTCAAAACTTCGCTCATACTTTTGTGATTATCGTGAAACTAAATGTAGCTAACCTAGTTTCCAAAATACATTGTATATCTACAACCATGGGTGATTTTAGGCGAGCTGACGTCGGATATGAAAACATTGTTAAAGTTTTATTATATGGGAGTGTTGATGAGGGCCAAACAGGCGCTTGTCCAAACAGGCCAGGCGACACGTTGAATTATTAAGCGCAGTCGGCCTCCGAAATAATCGATTAACACCTGTCAAAGAAATTATGAAGAAATATTAAGTTTCGGCCCAAACCCAACCCAAGTTAAGTTGGGAATGTAAGTAGCCCTCGTTTGCCATCCAAGTCTTGTTTAAAACTTTAAGTGAAAGCCCCCGACCCCCCGGAATGTTATAAGTTTGACGTGTGTATCTGTGTGTCTGTGTATTTGTGTGTTTGTGTATCTGTCTGTGGCATCGTAGCTCCTAAAGGAATGAACCGATTTTGATTTATGTGAAACATGGATTCGTTTACGAGCAATTTGCGGCGTGCAACACGAAACATGTACAAAACAAACCGCAATACTAATGTGCGAAATTGAAACGCCGAAGTCATCATTGATTAATGAAGAGTTCAGTTTGTTAGTGATGGGGTCCGCCCTGCATTCGGCGTCGGCATCGCGTGCGTCGCTCGCCCTTCGCCTGTGCATTACTTATGCATGTCTCCCCGCTGTCCTGCCATGCCACTATTTTTATTTCGGCTTTGGGATACAATAGTGCTGAGTATGTTGAGTATGACACGGTTTCGAAATGAGGTGAGAGCCGGCTCTTATATTTGAGCCAGACGCTCTAGCGTAACTTTTAAGTTAAAACTTTTTATTAAAGGTAAACTGGACTACCTCTGTACGTCTGTGGAGTGTGAGGACTGCAGTTGTAATATGCATTAGGTCGATGTTGACCGCGTTGTCTTTGTCACTACTTTTACGGAAGCAGCCACAGCGTGAGCAACGTACTCGGTCGCGCTAAGTTTGCACCTCGCTGGAATGCGACGCCTCTCCCACTTACCCGCTCACCTCCCCGCGGTCGTCTTGTCACGTCAGTACGATTCGCATACCGTACCTAAACATCAGTTTGACGTAATCGATGCGAGGTGCAAACTTAGCTTTATCGAGTAGTAAATATTAGGTGCATCCATATAACAAAGAAAGATTGATTGATCTCTGATTGATCAGAAAGCTTGCTAAATCAATACCATTGATGGTATTGATTTAGCAAGCTTTCAGCAACTGATTTAGCAAGCAATACAGTCGCGCGTTTGCATTGATGCAAAAGCGATGCTGAATCGATACTCACGATGCGATTGTATCACTATTGAATCGATACTTGCAAATGCGACTAACGACTAAAAGTCCACGGCTTCTAAGCACACGCGCTCCATCTTAGGCTGCATCATCACTTGTAGCCAAGCGCTAGTCTGTTTAAAAAAAAAAGTATAGTGATGCAGATGCGCTGTAAAAGTCACTGTGGGCGACCTCCCTTAGGGTTGTTTTAGGTTCACACATCACTATGGGAACAAGAGCCCTGAATATGCGTTGAATGCACCGACGAGTCCGCACGCGCCGCTTACCGTGATCGATATTGATTCAAACAAGAGTGCCTCATTTTGTGCGGTACAACGAACTTTGAGTTTTTTCGGTTGTTACGACCGTATTTTGGACTGAGCAGTGAATCATGAGAGCAGAATTAGCTTTCAAAGCAAAATGTGTTGGTACAACGAAATGTAAGGCTGATCGATAGCTTTGCGCGTACATGTAATTGTATGAAGCGAAGCCATAATGTTTGGCTTAGTCCGGTACCACGCCACCACGTGTTTGTATCTGCCTGAGGTATCTGCCTTCACAGTAATCATGGCTTATTTTATTGTAGTAAGCGGAACTCGCAATTACAGCAATTACATCGCCGTGTGTCTAGTCACAGTTTTAATGTGATTTGGGCTGTAAACAGTTTAATAGCCACATAAACTTAATCATGTTTATTGTGACATTAAAAGTATTAATAATAAATAATTGATATTCACACAACTAAAAGTAAACTAAAAGTATTAATAATAAATAATTGATATTCCTAACTAACCTGCACCTAAATTGGAAAAAGATCTCTGCTTATAAGTACCATACCATCTAGTATTTTTAGCCGAACATTACCATCATTATAATCAACCGGCTCACTACTGAACGCGGGTGTCCTCTCAATATGAGAAGGGATCAGCCGTAGTCTACCACGCTGGCCAAGTGCAGATTGGTAGACTTCACACACCTTTGAGAAAATTTGAACTCTCAGGCGCGCAGGTTTCCTTACGATGTTTTCCTTCACCGTTAAAGCAAGTGATACTTAGTTATTGCTTAAAACGCACGTAGGTCCGAAAAGTTAGAGATGCGTGGCCCGGTTCCAACCCCGGACCCCCTCACTAGGAGACCGGCGTTCTAGGCTATCATACTTTTGAACAAATAGTCGGTGTGACTATCCCACAATATCGCTCCGTACAGAATTTCTTTCCGTCCAGTAAAAGTTTATGCTCCTGCCCATCGCGTTCCCCTAAAATGTAAGCGATTAAAAGCGAACCCAATTTCATTATTAAATCTACATAATTAAATTATGAAGGAAGACATTCATAAACTAACAGATGCCTATAACTTCGTTAACGTTACAGAAGGTTAAGTTTTACAATCGGCAGTATAGAAAGGTAGGTCGGCATTTTATTGAGCACAACAAATAAAAGTTAAACGTTACAATCTTTGATCTTTCTGATCACTTCAGTCGTTAAAACGGTGATTGAATTAGGTACCTGTAGCAAATGTTAATATATTAAAAGCGTACAAAAACATATAAAACGGCTTCGCTAATACTAATAACAATTTTGAACGTGTTCCAAGTAAATAATTGGTAGAGCTTCACTATAATGCGGACATGGTATTTGTCTCATTAATTTCACTAAGTAAATTAGCGACGGCAATAGGTGCTTCGTTAATAAGGCGCATCAAAATTTTGCACTAGCCAGTCCATTGTTTGGGGACTGCCAATGGCATTTTCCCAAAGAATGCAAGGGCAAGATAATGATCAATACTTCTAGGTTTTACTCGACTGTATGGGCTAAAATCGGCTGTTGTTAGGACATCCGTCCTTCTACGTGCGATCGAGGGTTCGATTTCGAGCACAGGCCTCTAACTTCGGAGTTGCGTGCATTAAACTTTAAGCAATTAAATATTAACGGTGAAGGAAAACATTGAGGAAACCTGCATACCTGGGAGATCCACAAACTGTTCTAAAAGGTGTGTGAAATCTGCCAATCTGCACTTGGCCAGTGAACTTGGTTGACTATGGCCAAACCCTTGTCATTTTCCGATGAGACTGTGCTCAGTAGTGAGTCGGCGATGGGTCGATTATGATGATGGTGATGTTCGGCTAAAAATACTAGATGGTACCTATAAGCAGAGATCTTTTTCCAACTTAGGTGCAGGTTAGGTAGGAAAAGTTCAGTGTGTGAATAGCATATTCAGTCAATGTTAGTGAATGTATAGGCGTACTATAACCTCATGTGCTATAACCTGTAGCTAACGAACAAAGAACAAGATAGGTACAGGAGTGAATGACACGTGTGTATTTTTCTGCTAGAACAAACAAAAATGATTTTTGCGTAAACTATTTTTTCTTTCAATTGAACATATATTATGGAGAGAGAGTCGTTCGTTATTTTATAAAAGGTGAAAGTTTCTCTGTGTATTTCCCCAACATCGGGAGGAACGATCAGCGACTATGAAGATTGGATCATGGTGGCTTTGGGAGATAACAGGTAACAAAGTGTAAGGCGCCCTTAAACCAAGAGCATTTGGCAGGGGGTTGCTACGACACTAAGTGTCTGGTTATGCATGACATGATTTCTAATACTATTCAGAAGAAAAAAAAAACTGATTTTATACTTTGACATAATTTTTTTAACAGCCTTGTTACCTGTTAATTCCCAAAGCCATCATGATCCAAACTTCATGAACGCTGATCGTTCCTCCCTGTGTTAGGGACACTAGGCAAAAAAAGTTTCAGATTTTATAAAATAACGAACGTATGGCCCTCGCGGACTCTTAGTCCGTTATTATTGAATTAATTTTATATTCAAGCTAAAGAATATAACTGTCTAGAAATCGATCACTACGGATACCTCATCGAGGATATGAGAATAGGGATACTTCGATTATCGAAGAGTAAAAAAATGATGGATAACTTTAACCCAATAAGGTTTTTTGTGATTAACAAAATGATCTATATTCACTGATATTCACATGTAAATGTATCAACAGAGAAAGTGTGACGAGCACAAATAAAACGGGTGTCCAACGAGGTTTGAAAACGGAAAGGGAAGTTCGTGTGGGCATTGTTCTAGTGTTGGCATAGGCTCGAGTCGAGGAGTTCCGCCCCTGCGCCAACTGTAACGCGATCCCTAGTGGCGACATCCGCACGAAGCCCCGTAATCCGCCGATCAAACCTTACTAACATGGGGCATTGATTATAAACCATTTACGGACAGTTCCAGCTAAAATTTATTGGTATAACAATCCTCCACTCTGGCAATCTTATCTCCTAAATTTATCTGTCTCTAAATCGTGTCTATTACCTTGCTTGACTGTCTCCGCAGCGATCTCAAGTTCTTTTTGTCTGACAAGGCCTGACATTTGGATAAATTCATATCTAATGTTAGGCCTTTCCAATAGATTCTGCCTATCTAAAATAAATTAGGACGTTTTAGGAGAATGTCTCTTTTATAGGTGCAGTACGTTTGAAAGAATGTTTTGGAACGCAGTATCCAGGGAAACGAAATGAGTTTTTGAATTTTTTGAATTTTAGTTTTTTATTAACCATCTGAAGATAACGAGTATATTGATCTGAGTTGACCTGAGGTGATTTAGAAAAGATTTTTCGAAAAAAAAAAATGTCCCTAGGGGAGTTACAATATGTCACATTTTATTACTAACCTTAATTTTTTGCAGATTATTATAAGGGATTTTAGTACTCTAGTAGGGTACTGAGGCAAAAAAATGAAAAGGACGCTGACGAATCCGCATTTACAAGTTTGTAGAAAGTCACGATTGTCATGTCTGGAACTTGTCAGTATGGAACTTGTGTTGCAGGAAATGGTCTAATACATCATGTCTAACCACTAATGCAGTTAAAAGTCGCAGGTCTACCAATCTGTCTACCATTAATTACAATCGTAAATCTCCTGGTGACGAAAGTGCTGGCTCGCTTTTACTCGTAGAACACAACGCGGATATAACGTTAGCATTCTTGGTTCCATTCCAGGAAGATATTATATTTTCTTATTGGAAAATAAAATTGATTTTATTGTTGGCATGTTCAAATTAAACTAGTAATCTATCAATTATTGATTTAGAAGAATAGTTTAACCAGAATTTGCTTTCTTCGCGTCTACCAATCTTGAGGTGACGAAAGGGCTGGCTCGCTTTTACTCGCAGAATACAACGCGGATATTAGCGCTCTTGTTCCATTCTAGGAAGGTATTATATTTTCTTATTGGAAAATCAAATTGTTTTTGTAGATGATATCTTCAAATTGAACTAGTGACTTTAACCAGAAACCGTTTTCTTTGCTAAGCCATGAAGATGATAAAAGTATTTGTCGTAAACTAAGAACCGTGCATGTGGTACGAGTACAAGCCGCTAATATCTTCGTCATCGTCAACGTCCACTGTTGGACATGTCTCTTGTTGGGACTTCCACACGCCATGGTCTTGTGCTGCCTGTATCCAGCGACTTTCTGGGACTCGTTTGCTATCAGCTGTCCACCTAGTGTTTGGTGTGCCCACTCTGTCCGGTGTGAGATCGCCATTTCAACACCTTGGGATCCCAACATCTATCAGTTCTTCAAACTGTGTGCCTCGCCCATTGCCCCAATAGCTTTGCAGCCAGTTGAACTATTTCGATAACTATGATTCTTCTACGAGTTTGCTTGTTTCTGATTTAATCATGTAGAGAAATTCTGAGCATAGCACTCTCCCCATCGTCCATTGAGTGACGAGCTTTCTTATGAGATTCATAACGACCATGTCTCGGATTCGTTGTCATTATGTGAGTTGTTACTTGTGGATTCGTATACTGGCAACGCACACTGTTCAAAGATCAACATGTAATAGTGATAGAATTGTTTTAGATCTTACCTTACTTTATTTGGATTAAAATTCCCGCATACCTATAATTTCTAAGTCCTTTAGTACTTACAAAAAGCACGTAGCTTTCTTCGTTGTCTTAATTATTATTTATGTACAACAGCTGGCGGGCAGAGGTTGGTTGCGCGAGGCAGTCCGTCCGGCGAACGACGCAGCTATTTATAAAACAAGAGTTGCGTCTCGTTTTGTCTTCGGCTGGCTCTTTATTTTGTCTAAATATACGCAGTTTTGGGAACGTCGCCGCCTCTGCCGCGACACCAGCGCTGGCTGCGCGCCAATAGCACATATTTTCTCGCCAGCTTTTCTTTTGTTCTACGAAGTTTCAGCTACATAGTAGCCTGACATTCTTTTCTTGTACACTTTCGCGAATCCCTACAGATTCTATGAGTTACCTACATAATATAGTACAGAAAAACTATCATTTGATAGATGTAAATACATATATTATCTCGTCTTCGTTTTCTTTCTTTTAGGTATACACAGTTTTTTAATATTTACCTTCACCACCTAATAAATAAACGCAAAAAATGTCATACAAACTCCGATTTCATTCTGTTCCGTTGCTTCTGTTCTGACTAATAAGTACATATTTCAGTACATTTATAGAAGCTATATGACACCGAACTTAGTCGAAGGTGACTAACTTACTAAGCCCGCGCACGTGTTTTCCAAAAATAATGTCTGTGTCAGGAACCGACGTATTTAAGACTAGTCAGTAAGCCTAATCATCATTAATTCTACGCCTAATATATCGTTGAAGTGATCTTATACCAAGAGACGACCTGGCAAAGGGCACATCGATGCAATGCTGATGAGTGATGTTGTGAGAGGAGAATGCAGAGATTGGAGCTAATGTGATTTCTGCTCTAGCATTTTGAAGGTTTGCGATGCTGCTGGTGCTTGCTTAACTCAAATCGTTTGCGCGTCTTGTGATCTTCCTTTGGGGTTCTAAATTAATTCTTAAAAGAAGCCGGCAGTGCATTGGTGGTAGTGCTGCAAATGTTTATGGGCGGTGCTAATCACTTTACATCATGACCCGCTGTTCGTTTGCCCCCTATTTGTACTATGAAAAAATCTTGTAAACCTTACTTTATACACCGCAATAAATGATGACAACCTTCTAACAGCTGTTCTGTTTGGCGGACATTTTAAATTTACGCAAGTAACGCGAAATCACTTTCGTCAAAAAAAGACCTGAATTACTTCTCAAGTCGCGTCTTAAGAAGTTTTACCTGCTTCAAAAAGATCAACTAGAGGCTAGAGAGCAATCAATATCATTAATCCAAGATGGTCGTACAAGTTAGAACTGGAGACAGAAGTATTTATTACTGCTAGACATCAAAGTATTCGACGTCAGTCGTAAGGCCACCGGACACGCCAACTGTCATATACGATACCCAGATTCGGTTTGGACACAAAACTGGGCCACGACTGGTCCACGTCTATTCCTGTACCGGTAAACTTGTACGACATATTGGTGTTACAATGTATATTAACAAAGCAAGCTTGCTTCTCGCGGTGCCAGGGAGATGATAATATCTACATTCGTATCATATGGAGGAGCAGATCTCATACATTATTGGGGCTTCTTGATGTAACTTTTTAACCCCCGGCCCAAAAAGAGGGGTGTCATAAGTTTGACATGTGTATCTGTGTATCTGTGTACTTATCTGTCTGTGGCATCGTAGCTCCTAAACGACTGAACCGATTTTAATTTAGTTTTTTTTGTTTGAAAGGTGGCTTGATCGAGAGTGTTTTTAGCTATAATTGAAGAAAATCAGTTCAGGCCGTTTGAAAGTTATCAGCTCTTTTCTAGTTTTCTTATAGATGTTTTTGTGTCGGGTGTTTTTTAAATTTTAAGTTATTATATGTATTTATTATTTGTAATAAATAGTGTCAGGTAATCAAAAGTGACTGCGATTATTAACTTTGCGAGGCTGTCATTTCAGGCGCCAAAAAAGTGGTCCTAACACTTACCTAATGATAACAACGATGTAAGCGTGGAACTAATAGATAATAATAAACATTTTAAGTAGCTAAATATATCTATTTTTTAGAATTAAATCTTCTAAAAAGATATTTAGTATTTAAAATGGCTACCACACAAAAAAGCTGTTTTGAGGCTGCCGTTTGTAGATAAAGTAAAGGAAAGTGCCATTGACTGAATGTCTAAAAATACGACTGGTCTATGACCGACTTTAGTAACTAGGTAAAATATCATGGTATTAGTATAACCGATTTTGCTCATCATTTCACGCTCTAGAAATGTAATATCTCTCGGACAGTAGAAAACAATTTTCCGCGTCTTTCTGTAATATTTGCTATGGCTTCCCTGGCACGTTGGCGCAAATTCTGAAATCGTAAACGGCTTTTAACGGCGTAAACAAGAAGATCGATGTTCCAACGCCTATCAAATGCTGTTTGAAAACTAGGGTTTTGCTATGAATAAAGATTCAAAATTGCCTTCCAAAATTTGCTTCTCACTGGCTCTTCTCAGTCGAGTTGCTTTTCGAATCGTAATTGCTAGATTGCTAGAGTTAGTACAGGCAGGTGGACTTGACTTTTCATAAGCAAACCAAATCAAATCAAAAACGTTTATTTTATGTAGGTCTACGAGTATTTTACAGGGGCTTATGATAAAGGATAAGTTAAGAATTTACTATCAGATCGGTGACCCTGCTGATAAAAAAACCGGTAACTAATTCAGCAAACGCAAACCTTCTCTGAACTAAACTTATCAAATGCCTATTTCACAAGCATGCGCGAAATAAAAATACTATTTTTATTATCTTACAAAAATTTGATAAAATGTCAACTTATGTTATACAGTGTTTACTAGTAGATATATTTAACCTTACATAAATAATTAGGCATGTAGAATTAGTACTATAATTACTTAATCTATTTTGGAAATTTATAAATTCGTCTATTGTCTAGAAACGCCGCGTAAACCAACTTTTAATGTTGATTTTTTTAATGTAAGTTATCTAATCACTTTTCGAATTTTATCGTATACTTATACTAAATAGAATTTATTTACTGCTCAGTTCTAAATCTGCCTCAACTTCTAAGACGACTTTATTTCTAGTCAAAATATTTATGTGGACAAAATTAAAAAAATAGTCAATAGACCGCTTTACCGGTGCCGACTGAGTCTAAAATCGTATTTCCGTGGAATCCTCACAAGCGACGTTAAGCTTCGGTGTCGGCTTTGCAGTTCGTCGACCCGGACTTGGAACTCCTGAAACCCAGCAAAAACATCCAAACAAAGCGTTATTTACTTAAACGGGACGTGTGCGGTCCGATTTTCAGGAGAGACCGTGACTAACGCAAGCTACGTAGAAAGCATCATTATTCTTGGTAATAACATCTATCCATACTAACGATTAATTTAGATCCTAAAGTGTCCGATTTCAATAGACAAAGTCTAAGAATATAATCTTATTCTAGAGGGTTATGCTACTTTTTTTGATAGAAAACTAAAGGATTCCTACAGGATTAGAAAACCCAAGTCCAAGTGACACGGAAAGTAATTCAATATTCTATTGGATGCAGTCAGATGGATAATGACTTGCTTTTTCTGCATAGTGTAATTGTTATAGGTATTCATTGATGATGGAATAAAGTGTAAAATTTTAAACTGAAGCAGTGCTAAATATTAAGGTGTCCAGAAAATAATTGTCCAAATGGTTTTAGATATCCATCGAATCCTATAAAATTGAAGGAACTGTTTTAACTTCCGTATGCTCGACGAATTACATCGTAAATGTGGTTTCTCTCCAAACATTGGTTTGCTGATTGGAGTAAAACTGGATAATTAAGGTGTTTAAAAATACGCATCGAATATTATAGAACCTCCTTTGTTCAAAGTCGAATAAAAGCTTGATTTTGAAAGTTTTTTTTAGCTGTTAATTAGGTAGATTCTTGTTTAAGGCATCAATGCGGTTGAGCCATTTAAGAAGTTCAATAGCTCAGTGATCAATGAGTGCACTGAAGTTTGGCACAAACGTCAGCTGTGGCATATTGTCCTAAGCCAAGCTTTACGCTTAGGGGCTCTTAAAAATGATGACATACAGATTCGATTTCATCACTTTCTATTTCTACATCAATCCACGGGTGTATCAACGACATTTTGTTTTATTGAAGTAAAAAATATATTGTGTAGACAATCGATTACTGTGACTAACTAGGTCACACACGGACAAAAGCGCATCGTATTTAGGCCGTGGCACAATGGTGAAGAGGAAAAAAAGAGTTTTGAATCAGATAACGTTTGTGGTGGACAGTGGTTCGACCTCGGCCGTCAAATGCCACGGCATCGATCGGTCTGCGGCCCCATCACGCGGTCTCCAACCACACGCCATCAGGCTAACCCTTTTTATTTTTAAGGGTGATTCGATTCCTGTATCGGTGTCTATGTAATTTGTTTCCGTAAAGTTGGAACTTTGAAGTTAATTTGAAATGGATAGGTTGTTACTTGTTTTCCTCATTCCTTTACCTACTAGAAAAGTTTTAAATTTGTTTTCAACCTACTAATGTAATTCTTAAATAATTTCATGCTATGCTATGGCTGTTAGAGAGGATCGGGGGTCGGCAAGTAATTTTTAGTGAGGAAGGTCCAGGAAAAAAATTGATACCTACTGCCTATTCTACGTCTTCTTGTATCCAATTCGCCATCGATCATCTACATTTTAAGGGAAACCTTTGAAAGACTGAATTCAGTCCATTCTACTACAGCAACAACTTGAGAAATCTGCAAAGTCTTGGAATCTTATAACAATTCGTTCCTAAGACCGATCTTGAAATAAATAACAATTTCGTCTGCAAGTACGCCTAACTGAAATGAAGATGAAACCTTTGAGCATTTTGGCAATGAATGTCTATGAATTTGTTAGAGATTCTTTCAAATTGTTGTAGTTTTAGGTTTATCTAGTTTAATTTTAATCTAGTTGGTACCGATGGGGCTGGCATACCTATACCTATCTCACCTATAAAAGCCTCTTAAAAATATTAGTATTAAAAAAAGGTGAATACCTATTCATATTTTTATTAATTTTTTCAAGGTAATTAGTGAAATAGTTTGCGAAATATGAGCATTGAACACCAATGTGTCAATTTTATAATGACGATTTGTATCGGTAGCCGGTATGGTTCCAAACCGAAGGTCATGCATTATCACGGTAGCCGAACCGCGACTCCATCCGGGGCCGCTCCGGACGTATTCGTGTGTAATTGTGGGGGAAATTTCACCATAACCGTCCAGCCGGACATGGGACACGCTTCTATGCCCATTAGCCATTAATCTATCGTTTGTTATCAAACGCCATATGCCATTTATTTCTATTGTCGTGCTATACTTAAAATTAATCACATCCTAAAAATTACCCAGGTACCAATATTGCTAAAAAATATCGCTCCTATATTGCTCCACAAAAAAAAATCTAATACAAGTAGTTTTCGACGCAAAAGGTTTAAGTATATTATGCTAATAACTCTTTTATCGTCAAATTGTTTCAAGAGTTTTGAATTGTCATTACAATTTTTTTTTCTTCAATCTTGTGAGTTGAGCAAAGGTTTCTCTAGTCTCTTTCCTCCTCACATCCATTTCAATTTAACTAGAGATCTATTAAGAAACAAACAGACAAAAGCAGACAAGTTCAAAGATATACCTAATATCAATCTCAGAAAGTAAGAGAGACAGGAAATACACGTTTATAGGAATTAGGAAGGAGTATTGTAAAACATCGATGAAGATATAGTAGAACATAACAAAATTAAAAGAACATTAAAAAAAAATTGCGTAGCCCTCGAAAAAACCCTAAAAAATTTATGCTCCAACGCGCAGACCATCAGCTTATTAAAATTGTATGGAACAATTAATCTACTATTTATACGATCAAAGCGGTCAGCAGATTATATCTACCGAAAATCCGAACACAGTATGAAGTTAGCTGTGTACACCTGGCTCTCTTCGCAAGTGAGTTGTAGTTAAGATGTTCTGTCAGGCATACGCGATATGTGCTTTGATGCCAACGTATAGCGAGCGTGTCGTCTTCTTGTCAAGAGCCATGTCCCTGGCTGCCGGAGCCCAGGCGGGCTAGCTCCCGAAATAGACGCGTCTCGAGCGACTTAACAATGCAATAAAAAGAAATTAACATTTCTGACGTTGCTTGCGCTAAGTTGACTCTTGTGTCATTTGGAAGTCGTCCAATACCGATGTGATATATTTTAGTTTCGAGTCCTCTCTAGCCACTTCCGTTAAGTGGGAATCGAAATAGCATCTTTTGGGAGCGCACGCGATGACAGATTATATTTTTCCTCCGAAATCATTTCAGTATCGTCCCTGTAGAGCGAGAACTCATTAAATTGAAAATGACCAAAGGAGATACGATTTACGAAGCTTCAAAGAAATGAAAAAAAAAAGTACTTAATCTTTTTTTTTGACAATAGCTATTTCTGGATTTATAGTCTTATCTCGCTTCAAGGGATGATTAAGTTCCCTGTCGCATCGCACAATTTGGGATGTGATAGTTATTTTTGGCTATGTTTGTTGCAGGATTCGGTTTGGCTGCGGCGGCGGCGGGCGTCCGTGCCGGCTACCCCACAGTATTGCCAGCGCACTATGGGTAAGTATAGACTGCTCTAGTTGCCCTTAACGCAATGTATCGCATCAATGTTCTATGGTTCAACACTTCGATATTTGCCAGCACAAGCGGCGCCGCATGCCGCTTCGAATACATCTCACGAGACAAAAATCAGACCTGATCTCAATACATGACAGGGTCTAGTAATAGGTGATAGATAACTACAGCAATATTATATTTATAAGATAGACACAGAAGAGAATCAGTTTATATACGTACTTAGTTCAATTTTATTTCTGTTAGATACTTATATTTGCATCGTCACTCAAATTATGCTCAAACACTATAGCTGATAGAAGTTTTGGTGTAACGTAGGTACGAGTAAGTGACCGAGGGTAGCGTCGCTATGCGAGTGCAACGCTGAGCTGACTTTTGTCTCGGTAGATGAGGCGGGCGGCGTCTTCGGACGGTCAGCGACGCGGCGGCCGGCGGACCACACCTAGAATAAAATATTCAAACATTTTCACATAGGTATCTATGGCAAGCGTGAGCGTGAGAGTGGATTTTTCGTTTTGGGTGTGAATTAGTCGATTGGGTTTTACATGTTTACGTTTTGAAGCTATACGTTGCATGGGCGGCGCCGGCGCGGGCCGCTCGCCAGCGCGCGGGCGCCGCCCAGGCCCTCACTATTCGCATCGTCTCGACACTCAATGTTTTTCTTTAATTTTATGTTTTATGCCGTGTTCGTGTAAGATTTTGTTGATTTGAATTGAGTTTTGTTGGTGGTGGATTTCGTTTAATACACTTACTAAGAAACAAAGTAACCGAATTTCCCTTGCAGCCTGTGGCGCGCGACCTATACTGTGATTCCTATAAACGAATACAAGTAACCACGATTCATTGTACTGGTGGATTAATTTATTAAATGTACCTTAATTTAAATAGTAAACAGAGCAGTACTTTTAAGTTTTATACGTCTATTATGTTATATAGTCTACGTTTTATGGCCAATCGTGTTTTCGTTTGTAAAACTAAATGTAGATTTTTGTGTCGAATAAAATCACAATGAAATAAATAATGGGTCACGAGTTAAAGGCTCCATTCACGTTCCGTCGATCGTAACAATCTATCACAAGTTTCAAACAAAGCTATATATAATCCTCACAATTTACGACAGTTTCATTCCGACAAATTACGGCACCAACAGTTTGTAGGATGGTTCCTATGCGTTCGCCGAAACGTGAATGGTTCTCAAGAAGGGATATTCTGTTATACTCATCGGTGGCCCAGAGCATTTTAGTTATGAGATAGTGTATAGAGTAAAGAAGCAATGTGCTCTCTCGTCTTCCACCGTCGCCGTGTCGTAACTTCGCGTGCAGTTCCATCATAGGTTATTTATTTTCTTCTTGACAAATTACACGGTACCAAAATGGTCCGCTGTCAGGGTGACGCAAGCCACCACATAAAGTTCCACCAATTAATAAATAGTTAACGTCAACCCTAATGTAAGTACAATCAAGTGAAAGCTTCTTTCGATTAATAGACTTTGTTTTCAAATACCAATTTAGTAGAAACAATGTTACCTACACAAAGTCCTTGGCTTCGATGGCCCTATGGATAATATCAACGTGGTTATTAATACTCGTAGGTGTGCATGTAAGTAATTATTTAATATTAAATTATAAAACGTAGGTTTCTAACAGATGAAATAGATAGAGGTGAATTTATTAAACTTAGTTTCTGATTGTCTTTGTAACTGTAGATGTGGCAGCTTGTGTGTCGTTTCGCCAGTTTTATAATATCTATTGCTCTGACGCGTGTTTTTTTGTATTGTAAGTTTCCTTTGAATAATATAAATTAGAACTTAATATTTAATTTATCGGGCTTCTAGGCGAGATTTTTTCCGTTCACCGTTAAAAAGCATATCAAGTGGAGACAATACAAAATCTATCCAAATATTTTGGAGTTAGTAGGTATGGTAGTTGCGAATGAGATTAGGACACCACAGGTGGGCGGCTTGGGCGGGCGGGGCCTCTCGCCGGGCGTGCACCGCGCATGCGCGCTAGTCTTGACTCCTCGTACCAAGCTAATCAAGTCCGCTATGAACTTCGATCATCCATCAATCCGTCTCTATTGACGTGTATAATGTTGGAGGAAGACAAAAGGTCGATAAATGGTGAACTGAGTAGCGTAGTCCCGGCCGGGAAAGCGACAACCCCTCGTAAATGCTGATGCAGCGTACTTGAAGCGCTCTTGAACAGACTTGACCGCCCGCCGTCATCGTAGAGGGAAATAAGCGCATTTGGCATTTTTGTCGTTTTCTCATTTTAAATTCTCCTCTCTTCAATACGTGATGTTTCTTTTAAAAACGTGTTCACAATTTCACCACTTCTCTATTTGCGGATTGCGAACGGATGTATTTTTCTCTGCCTCTATTATTTACAGAGAGGCATAGTCTTAATTATCTCGACTTTGAGAGATGTGAAGACATGTGTCCCAGCGACGGCATACGGTTATTTTGGTCGCGGCTCTGATACCGATAGCGCATTTTAACGGATTTTTTCTCAACTTTCCTGCCAATGACGCACGGCGGCGGAGCACGACAACTGCGTATCGCATACTTGCATAATACATAACCGTTCGATGTCTACTAACATAACAAGACTATATAGATGCTCGTACCTAAGGCTGCAAATGGGGCTAGGTACTTATTGCGTGTGATGACAGTTTTAAGAAGTGTTTCGTTTTGCAAGGATGGCCTTTCACGGTTGCTGTACATCTAAACAGCCTTGTACACATTGGACCAATGCACTCGGCGAATGCACTTTACGAATATGGACACTGTACGTTTGCATCTTATGGCGCATTGCCGTCATTAGTGTGTTTTTATACAAAATATTAAAGGATCTTGGACAAATTCGCTACGTTTACAGTTAGACCAGAACTCGTTGAAGGCATTGGGCCATTGTGCTCAAGCTAAGCACCGTGAGTGGCCATAGCGGGGTCAGGCATCGAACGGTCGAGATTTCTGCTCGAGCGTTTGACGCCTGTTGTACTTAGTCCGACATCTAAGATAAATGGTCGGTATTGATCGGCAGGTTGTCCCCCGGCTACGTGTACGGGACCCCTAGTTACATGCAGACCGTAGGGGGTGTGGGGGCCGGCGTGGGGACCGGCGCAGGGGGCCTAGTACAGATTCCCCAGATACAGCACGCGGCCGCGATGGCTGCTGCGAACCACCTGTACGAATACCAGGCCGCTGCAGCACAGGGCGCTGCGGCATATCAGCAACAGTATGCTGCAGCTGGATTCGATCCTTACGCTACTGCTGCAGGTTTGTATATAGTTTTGTATGTACATAGATGATACTGGCTTTATTGAACTAGTAAGAATAGGTAGATACAGGTATTAACCTTGAGTCAATGAATTTCAAACACAGAACTAAAACTTATTCGGTGGATTCAAATTGCAAAAAGTTAGGTACGAGTAGGCTCATGAATAGTTATAACTTATTAGTCGCGTGGTCCCGTTTATTATCGCTGATAACTGTTATCCTTAGTTAATGAGTGCATTCGACATTGATAATATTTTTGATAGCATAGTTTTTAATGTTTTCATGTCAACTCACATTAGTAAGCTATTACCTACTAGGTAGTCTGTCCCAGTCTAACTCGTAACTTTTCAGTCGTGTAAGAAGCAAGAACCAAACGGCTGGAAAACGACTATTCTTTGTGAAATCCTTGACAAACGCTTAGTTGATTGATTAATTCCAATGAGTTTCCATTCATTTTAATCATCATGAAACGCACTTTCTGTAGGTATAACTTTGATAGTTGTAAGTTTTATAATTTTTGAGAAAATTGTATCAGAGTTCCAAGTTAGCGGGTGCCCCGTTTTATTTCCAGTCCAGTGTTCATACTGCTGCTAAAAATCGTAACTCTTCCTTTTGGCTTTGCCATAGTCAGGGAAAAAGGCCTTATCGCCAAATTGCGATCTCTTCGAAACAACCTACCATGTGTGCCATGGACACCGTACCATGTCTTCAATGTTATTCTATCGTCATGAATAATCCATACTATGGATAGTATGGATACTAATATTATAAATGCGAAAGTGTGTCTGTCTGTCTGTCTGTCTTTTCACGGTCCAACAACTGTTGGACCGTGGTTAAACTTAACCGATTCTGATGAAATTTGGTAAAGGGTTAGCTTATATCCCGGGGACGGAGATAGGCTACTTTTTATCCCAGAAAATCAATGAGTTCCCGCGGGATTCCTAAAAACACATCCGCTTAACCGATTTGTATGAAATTTGGTACCGAGGTAGCTTGCGTCCCTGTAATTGACATAATATAGGCATTTTATCCTGGAAAATCAAACAGTTCCCAAGGAATCTTTAAAATTCTAAATCCACGCGGACCAAGTCACGGGTATCCTCTAGTAGTTAATGTCATAAGAAGAATAAGTCAGTGTCCTCTAGAAGAGTCTTCTGTTCCAGCAGCAGCGGCCGCGGCGGCGAGCGGAGCTGGCTACATGTCTCAGTACTACGCGCTGCCAGGCGGCGGAGTGCAAGGACCACTGTTGCCGCCGCTAGCGTACCCGCCGCAGCTTCAGGAAGCGCGCATGCAGTAAACAGTCGGACCCAAAGTGTGGCTACATGACTAACGGCCAAAATTAAAATCAATCTATCTTTAACTTGTCGATAACTTACTTAACAACGCTGTTATACTTGTATGTCAAAAAGACTTTGACGAATAACAACATTGCTAAGTAACTTATCGACAGATTATAGATAGATTGATTTTTAATTTTGGTCGTAAATTGACAATCCTATCTGTAATCTGTCGATAAGTCACTTAACAAAGTTGTTGATTGTCATGAAATTTTTTGGCATACGTACAATAACTTTGTAAAGTAACTTACCTACAGATTATAGATAGTTTGATTAATTAATTATTAATTATTTTGATCGTTTATCGATGGCGTAACTAAGCTACGCATCGACTAACGATTTTCATCATTACTAAAAAATACTGGAACCCCTGTTCAGATATCGACGGACCGACGCGGACGTCCAGTGCTGTCCATAGATTTTTTAAAATAGAGATTCCTTGTTGCATATGAAAGCGGCGCAGCGCACACTAAACGCAACTTTTTTTTAAAGAATATTAGTCATTTTAATCATGACTTACATTCCCTCCAACTAAGCGTAAAGCTTGTGCTAGGAGTAGGAGTAGGTAGAGCAACGGGCGGGGTTTGAACGCAACGGGTGGGGTTTGAACCGTGTCGACCTGTCGGATTTCAGTCCGTTCCTATAACCGTTGAGCTATTGAGGCTTTTAAAAACGTTGACTTGATACCATTGAATAGATAAACAAGAATTATTATAATTATGAATTTTTTCAGTGGTTGTTGCAAAAATCGGCGTAGCGGAAGGAAATTGGCGCAATGCAAAAAAACAAAGTTTGAATGATGACATGCTCTCAAGCGGTAGAAATCACGTCGCGCCCCTTTTGGCGCGTCAAAGAACCCTAAAAATCTGTGCATTTCCTCAAATTGATTGCCGGTCACAATGCCATGTTACACAGTTGATTCAGGTGAACTAAACAACCTAGTACATTGTATTTCAACAGTAGGTTTACGGATTCTGTTTGTCGTACGAAGCAAGTTATGCTGAGTTCATATGCACCAAGGAAACCTTTAAAGGATTACCACAGTTTACGGTCTCATGCCGCTTATGTCCAGTGGGTTCCTTTTGTCTAGTTGGAAAAATATATATGCAAAATGAAAAATAACCAAAATCATGAAGCCACATCTTATAAGGCCGCGGTATTTTTGTAAGATCCCGATTATACTAGCGTTTGTCAGTGTCGTCGATAAAAACTTCTACGGTAGACAAAGGCTAGTAACGCAAAGTCTAATATGATTTTAGCCTAAAATGTGATGAAGAAGAGTTAATTATTGTGAAAAAGGAATGCTTGTCGTCCTCAATGAAGCTGCGACACATTACTGTGTTGTTGTGTGTTGCAATGCAATCTGTGGCGAAAATCGATTTGAGCGCACCTCAATAGCAATACTTTTGTCGCGTTCTGTCGCGTCACAACAGTTCACAACACAGTGACGTATGTCAGTGGCTTAATAATGATAACGCGAATGGTTTCGTTACCGCATTAAACCAAATACAACCTATCGTTACAATTATATGTATCAACCAAATATAATAAATAAATGACCAAAGCTCTAAGCTTTTACGTTAGATTTAAGATATGATGAGGGTACATGAAATATGCGGATCGGTGAAGGGATTAGGAAATTTAGTAAGTGAAATCTTACATAGTTACATTTCATTTATGAGTAAGATATTGATATCTAGACGTAGCGTATCTGGAGGCAGTGAAAATTAAATTGACTGTTTTTAGCAATCAAATCGCATTACAAAATTACGTGACTTTAGTATGATTGTCGCATTAATTTGTAAACTGCATTTGTCGCGGTGTCGCTAAAATTTACTAGGGTCTAAAATCTTCAATACATTTTTCCCTTTCATGTCACCATTATTAGATATCGTTGGAAACAGGTGATGAAGATAGATGAGTAATTTCTGATTATTAGTGTCTATATACCTACGCGCATATTAAATTATAATTAAATAGCTTGCGCACATCTAAGCGGATCGCCAAGCAAGCTAAATTTAATACTTACTATATTTATTTAATTAAATTATACTTTTTTAATTTTTCATCTTCAATGAATATATTTTTCAATAATTAGTCTAGATAATCACTCTCATACAGTCATACTTCTTCACCTAGAATGCTTCTAATTTTCATATATGATGTCAGTTATATTTGGCGTCCTAAAACTATCTTTCTCCTATTTGTGTTACTCTCACACCTCTTCTAGAATTTTTCTAATGTTTCCTTCCCTAAATAGTTAAAACTTATCATGTTGGTGTAGCATATCTACGCATACCACGTACGTACCTACATTTTGTGTCTTAACCATGCTCCACGCTGTGATGTGCGCAAGCTTTATTATAATTTACAATACGTAGCCAATAGCTATGTAACGATAATCTTGCCTCAATATTTCAACTTCCTAATATTACACCTATTTTTTTACCTAAAATGTATTTCTTAGAACTACAGCTAGGTACATTTAAAACTTATTATAATCGTAATCATACATAATTTCTTAGACTAAAGCAAAGAGCTGTCGGATGACAATAATTTAAAAAATTTATTGCTCATAGCGTAAGGTTTTCTAAATCAGCAGAAAATCTCAGGCAGCTTTTAAGTTTTTTGTTTAATTAAAATGTGAGTTTTTGTTTGTAAACTGGTACTTAATAAAAAGTTTTTCATACTTACTTCCAGATATACATCTTCCTTTGTTTTTTATCATATTTTTTTTGTATATATGTTTAAATCTTATACGTGATTTTACGTCTGAGTAAAAGTAAGAGGGGTTGGACACAGACTAAATTATTTTTTGTTATAGTAAGCTTTGCCATACTTAGGTATTTCTGGGTTTTCCATTCTTTACTATACGTAGTCAATTTACATAGCCTATATACCTAGAATACCTATATTATATGTTTAAATGCTGTAAAAAATATCTTCAACACTTACCTACCTCTTGTTACGTTAATCGGAAACTAAAAAACGTAAATATTCTAAAAGATAATTTTAAAAGCTCACATTATCAAAATTTTTAAACCAAACTTGTTTAGAAATAGAGTTCGGCATTGTATACCTACTTAGGTAACCTAACGAAAATGTGTAAAATCACGTGAAAAAGAGTTCGTAGGCAAATGTATGAGTAAATAGGCGAAAGTTACTATGTTATAATAATATTAGCTTTTATAGGTCTGTATTATCGTGTCCATATTGCTCAATACGTCCTAAGATGGACTCGGTTTAGCTTAAGGTTAGAGGAGAGCAATAAGGGGCTTATGTATTAGTTAAGATAAGTAAATATATTTGGATGTAAAATCGGATATAGTCACATAGTCGTATATGTCCGACTATAGTTTTGGACAACATGATCCTCAAAAGTCAAAAAAGATTCCAACTTTTTTCAAATACGTAACTTCATTTCAGTCAATAATACCTTTACACTTAATACCTATATACATAGGCAATTAGGATGTCTATTATATTTAGTTGTCCAAGTCCTGTAGGTAAGTCCTAGTGAAAATCATATTTATTTGGCTGTCTTATATAATGACATATCTCAATAATGTGCACACAATAATTTTATAGTATATTATGTTGCGACATTTGTATATCCGATTTTATATTTCAATACGTACACCAATCACGATAACTTAAATTCTAAGTAAATATACTTATACTTATTAATGTAAAACACACATATTTCTTATACATATTATAATAAATGATACGCCGTCGTAAAATTACTTTGTTCTCCAAAGCGGTATAGGGTACTTACTATAACTAGTTAGAATAAAGAATTACTAGTCCATGTAATGTTAATGAGTATTGACTTCCGCTGGCCGCTCTGTTACTAAAATTACCTTAAAAATATATTCAAATGCTTCTATGGGTAAACTGTTTCACTGAGATGGCTTGTGAGATAGGGCCCGGAAAGGTGACAGTTGACGTAAAAATCAAGAAATTCAATATAGCTGTCTCTCTCTCTCTCGTAACTTGCACCCTACCCCACGAGCCATCTCAATCAAGCAGCACATCTATACATAAAATCTTTACTAATTAACTGATAACAATTATTGGAAAAAGTTGCCTTGAGTAGACAGATATAACTATAGCTGATACACCTATTTTTTCCTAAATAATCTGTTTCTTCCTTAAATAAACATAATTGATACATTCCGGCTAAACTCAAAATTGCACTTTTCAGGACTAAAAAAATAATAAAAACGTAGCTACATCGTAAATCGTGGGATACCTTTAGTATTGTATAATGATAATGGCACATAATTCTTTGGCAATTTTGTTAAGGTTGCAGATTTATTGCTAAACAAGTAACACTAATTAACGGTTGATCCTTTTACTTGTATAAACTAGATTAATCAGAATAATAGTAAATAAAAATAGTTATGCAGGAGTCTGTTTTCTATATCTGATCTGTCTATTTTCAGGACATGCCTAACCAACCAACCGCCTGCCCCTATATTTAGTCTATCTGTAATATGTTAATAAATTACTTAGTAACGTTGTTATTTGTCAAAAAATACTGTTTTTGACAAAATATAATAACGTTGCTAAGTAGCTTATCGACAGATTATGGATAGATTGAATATAGCAACGGGCGGTAAACAGTTTCGGCCGGCGTCGTAGTACAAGCTAAGGGCAGTAGAGATACTTCGTAATTAAAACGATAAGTAAAGAAACGTAGCGTGTAAGTTTAATTTTAGTTATTATAATATGCTGTTATTCGTAATTTATTTTGTTGATATTTGTAAATCTAC
The DNA here is from genome assembly GCF_905333055.1 of Maniola jurtina. Taxonomy (NCBI): domain Eukaryota; kingdom Metazoa; phylum Arthropoda; class Insecta; order Lepidoptera; family Nymphalidae; genus Maniola; species Maniola jurtina. Next base: position 12,448,991 of record NC_060030.1, read on the forward strand.
ATGTTGATAACTATTTATTATGTGGAAGAGTAATAAAAATTGTTGAATATTTATTGAGCGGATCGAATCTCTTATCATGGCAGTGTCTCAGCTAAAAACCACGGTTCGGTCCAATATATTGAAATATACACACCGTAATTTTAAGTAGAATATTATATAAGATATGTACCAAAAAAAACATGTACCATGTAAGCCATAATACGTGGCCATCTTGCCTTAATATAGACACAATATTGTTTAAATATATCTATATATATATTCTAATCGAAAGCATAGAGAAGGTAGGTCTATACATTGATAGTAAAGGAATCTGCTATTGTAAACTGTCTCTCTAAGATCATTAAACATATCTAGAGTTTAAAAAAAATAGGTACATTGAAAATTCATAGGTTCAAACCTCTGTTAGGTATAGCGAATTTGCGAGCATAATATGCTGATACTAAATAAATTATACATATTATACTATAATAATATATTATGTTTGTGACACATCATAACATCAGTTGTATAAAAATTAAGATATCATTATACAGTCCATGATAGTGCATTTCATTCACAGTAATATTTAAGCACAATTTATTTATGTACCTACTTATTACTTATATAAAAATGTGAATTCATAATAAATACCTAATAATTGTTATGAATAATTTAAAATTATACTATACTGTACTTAAATTTAGGATAAACTAAAATGGAAGATAATTTTATAAGGTAAAACTGATGTGTTTTATTTTTTCATCCTCTCATCCAAACCAATTGGCTAGGTACTTATTTAGTGTAACTTATGGTACACTGAAATAATTCTACTAAGTCAACAAACACACGTAGGATAGGGTAATTGTCCATATTAATGCTCATCTATACCTACTTCTGACTGACTGACATACCAACCGAGATTTTGCGTGCAGTTTGTCTCTAATGTAGGTAGATCTCATTGAAAGGAATAAGGATTTTCAGGAACTCCACCCGAGTGAAACCCGGTGAGCCAGGAAGGACGGTGATAGCCTAGTGGTTAACGCGTTGGTCTCCTATTCGGGAGGTCGGGAGTTAGATCTCGGGCACGCACCTCTAACTTTTCAGTTACATATCCTAAATCGGTGAAGGAAAACATCGTAAGGAAACGTCTAGGCTTGAGAGTTTTTCTTGACAAATAACAACGTTGAAGCTCTGCTCAACATGTATGATTTATCGTGCAAAATATCTAACAAAATGACCGAGTACGGAACCCTCGGCGCGCGAGTCCAACTCGCATTTGGCCGGTTTTTTACCATACCCTTACAAGGTCTCATAACGTGTAATGTATCTACATGGGAAATGCAAAATAAAATTATGAATATTATCTAGTTCAATAGGTAGGTACCTACCTACAATCCTATCTAGATCAATAGGTACCTATCTACCTACTCATAGTCATAAACGCCAACATTTGTTGTTCTTGTTCAACTATTATTATAATAGTCTCTTCTTGCTCTATTTAATAAACATGTTAGTAAAGAAACAAGTAGGTCGGAACGGAAGAATTTTCGTCGTCAATTTGGCTGCTTTCCAGATTAAAATGACTGCGTAAAATTGTCTTCCGAAATCAATGAGGTCATCGAAATTTTAATAGAAACTTATTAGCTTCAGCGACTCGTTAACGAAGGGTTATAAATATATTAACTATAATGGATTAATTTTATGAGCATCATCAGCAACATTATCACGGGTCTCTCCTCTGAATGGTTTAGGCCAAAGTCTACTACGCTAACCAAGTGTGGATTGGCAGACTTCAAGTTGCGTCACAGTCACACACCTTTTTTATGATGTAGGTAAACTTTGTTGTTTTTAAAATTAGTGTTGCTGGTTGTTTTTTAAAATAAAATACTGGGACCAGTGTATTCAAAGTAGAATTTTTAGGTATGTACCTACGCGATACGAAAAGCCTACTATCCAGAGCTGTTAATACTATGACAGTAAAAAAATAAATTATCTATGTTATTGTAGCATGTCATCTGTGATGTGTGGTCTTTGGGTCTTGACATGTATGTCACCGATATGTCATGTCTGTCAAATCAGGGTGACCAGATTTAGCATGATCCTACTAATTTAGCAGGATATAGCCTCTAACTTAGCAAATTTTCCCACAGGCTAGAAAAATTGGCAGTTATAACAGTATTAAGTATCAATCAAATAGATATATAATAAATTATAATAAAGCAGAAAATTATGCAATTATAAATTTTTATTAGAAAAACACTACGAAAACATTATCGTTCCTTAGTGAAGAAGGATTCAATGTTTTTCGTCTTGGCCTTCAAGAGCTAAGGAGTTTCAAATCTTCAGCATGTAAATATTAAATAATTAGTTTCACGTCATTTTATTTTATAAAATTGTGTCTTTACCAGACAAACACAATATATGCTAGATATTCCAGACAGTTATAGCTAACTTAGTGAAGGAATTGCCTAGTTAGACCTATCTATAAATTATTTTTTCCTAGGATAAGAGTTTTTACTTCATTACGTTTCTAAAATATAAGTTAATTTGTTAGCAATCTTAGAAAGAGTTTGGCAAATTATGGCAGTTTTTAAGCAGCTCGCAGAATCAGCAAATTAAATCTGGCCACATTTTGTGAAATGTCAACGTTCTACTGTCAAATGCCAATATCAATTTGTCAAGTCGTCGAAAGTTGGAAATTGCTGATTGCTCATTGCTGGAACTTGGAAACCGGGAACTAATGGGAAATGTGTACCTAAAATTTTAATTATTTGCGTTTTATTTGTGAAAAAATAAAATAAGATCTAAAATTTCTGATATTACTAAAGTAAATATTGACCATAGTTTTAAATAAGGGAGTAATTTTATGTTTCAGTGTAAAGCGTTGTAGTTGTAAACAAAGCGGCTTACTGATCAACATAAACAGATAACTGTGATGTTTTTATTATAATAAATCAAGTAATAAAACACAAAATGGCTGGTCAAGGACATCAGTTTCCTGGAAACTTCCAGGGTAACGCAGGCCCCATGAGATCGGGTTTCGGCGGCGGGCCTATGGGCGGCCAAATGCAGTCCATGCCTAACCAATTAACCGGTAAGTCGATCAAATCCTCCAGAGGTCCTTTAGACTATAGGTTCAAGGTTTTGTTTTCAGTTTTGCAACGGTCATAGCTGTGACTTATGGACAATGTATTGTATAATGTGATAACATTTGCATGACAAAATATATCTGGATATATCTCTGCTCATTTCATTGTTTATCATTTATGTTTTTTTTTTTTTTTTAAAAGAATACTAGCCATGCTAATCATGACTAATACTCCCCTTTCCCCTCCAATTAAGCGTAAAGCTTGTGCCAGGAGTGGGTACGACAATAGTGCAACGGGTGGGATTTGAACTGCCGACCTTTCGGAATTCAGTCCGCTCCTCAACCGTTGAGCTATCGAGGCTCAATTTGGCCTATAAGTGTCTAATAGACCTCATCAAATAGACACTAAGTTGCGGGCATCATCAAGTTGATTACAACTAACTATATGATGCCCCAGACTTTGTTATTTGTGTGGATTTAATTTTTTAAGTCCCATGAAAACTTAGATTTTGTGCAGCCTATTATTATACTTAACTCACTCTGTTTGTAAATACAACAACTAATATTGAGCTTGTTCTTTAAATAAGTATAAAACTTGTACAATGAAAGGAAAGCGAAATGTTAGTTAATTTCTTAAATAAATTTTATTAGAGAATTTTGAAGATGAAATGAATACTTATCTTTATTTGTATAATTCCAGGTGTGATGGGTGGACCAATGGGTAACCCTGGAATGGTGGGGATGGGCAACCAAATGGTACCACCATATGGAGCCACCATGCAAGGACAAATGGCCACCATGGGGATGGGTGGGCAGGTGAGAAAATAGTTTTTATTAGTTCTTTTTCTGTACTGGGTTTATTTTTTGCACTTCATTGTACATAAGACCACTGGTAAAATTCTGTCAGACGACTCCAGCCTCAATCCATGCCATTACCCAGGTAAAACGTTTGGTTGTTAATAAGTGATTTCAATAGTAACTTATCAAACTATGCTCTACAAGAAGACTAACTAAACAGTATTGTGGATGGTAGCTCATTTTATGTGAAATTTTACACATGTGTACTAAATCACATTTTTACCCATTACACATCAGCACAAATGTAAAAAAAAAAAACAATACATCTGTGGGGGTGTTCAATGGGGTTATCTAAAAGGGACTATAAACAATCCATACAAATCCATATTTCTCCATAATGCATACTAATATTATAAACTAGATGATGCCCACAACTTTGTCTCTGCAGATTTATATTTAAAAAACTGGGGTGAACTCTTGGATTTCACAACAAAAAAACTTGCCTATGATAATTTCCCATGTGCAAGCTACCTCAGTAGTCTGTACCAAACATATAAATTGGTCAAACAGTTTGAAGCTTCAAGAATCCTGTAGACTACTTTATAAATTTTAAAACCGAAATCTTTGTGCAAAGTTGTGAGCATCATCTGCCTGGAACATCCTGAGGATAGACATAGATACTTTCTGTCCTAGAAAATCAAAAGAGCTCCCATGGGATTTATAAAATCCGAAATCCATGCAGACAAATTCGCTGCCATCATAATGTTCAATAATTAAGAACTACTTATGTACTTTCAAGGTACTGGCATCAAACAAGGAGTTCTTATACTTTCACTTAGTTGGTCTGTCTGTCTGTTTGTCTGTCTATATGTTACAGCTGTATAATTTAATTGAAGGTAAATAAAACAATCCTCTATTTTATTCAGGGAATGGGTGTGGGTGTGGGTGCAGGGCCGGGAGGACTTGGCCCCCAGGCGGTGCAGCAACCAGGTGGGTGTTACAATATTCATTTATGCTACAAGTGCAACATGATGAAAATTACAGTGGAAGCGCGAATTTTAATAGCCAAGCTGAAGGCGAAGGTGAAGGCAAGCACCGCACATGGCTCATACAAGGTTTTACCATATATTTATGAGTAAAAACAGTAGAAAACTTAAATCTGTACATCTATACTTCATCAAATGACCTTGGCATTTTACCGAATTTGTTTTGACGACCTCCCTGGCGCATACTCGGTATAGTTATCTTACATTGAAAATTAAAACACATTTTAACTTTTTTTTTGTGATGTGACCAAAGGTTTTTGGATTTTTTTGCTTTATTTGTGCTAAAAGACCTAACTACCTGCCAAATTTCACGATTCTAAGTCAACGGGAAGTACCCTATAGGTTTCCTTGACAGACACGACAGATGGACAGACAGACGGACAACAAAGTAATAAAAGACAAAAAAATCCATAAGTGTTCAGTTTTGCCTTTTGGGGTACAGAACCTTCAAAATTAGTTCACTATTGTGATGATGATCCTAAATACTTGCCTATCATATAACTTTCAGGAGTGATGCAGGCGGCGGGGTCCGTGCAAGCCGCAGCGGCGGCGCCGCCCTCCGCGCCCGCGTCGCATCCCCCTCAGAATAAGGAGTTCAATACTGCCTCGTTGTGCAAGTGTGTACGCACTGTTATTACTTTGTATAAGTTGCTCCTTTTCACAGTTGTAAGGTTTGCGGCTATATGGTCCTGGGTTTGGTTTCTTTTTTAAATTTATTAATTTATAAATTCGTGTTGGTGTTCGTGCTGTGGCTACTTACCGAATGTCAAACGATTTAGCATTCCGATACGCTTTTGCAGGGAAACAGATTTAGGTTACAAGTCCATAGCTGTAGGCAGCAGAAGCAGGCAATATTACTGGTTTCTATCATTAGCTAGCGACATGTCTAGAACTGTTGTGTGTCAGGTTGGCTACGAACTTGCCCCTTTACACTGCACTACTAGTCATTACCCATCGTCATCACTTACCACGAGATTTGATGTAGATTCACTTGACAATTTCAAAAGCACTTGTAACAGTTTATTTGAATAAAATTCAATCTATTTCTTTAAAGTATCACTATCAATTTCCAGGTTCGGCCAAGAAACAGTACAAGACATAGTGAGCAGAACACAAGATGTGTTTCAAACCCTGAAAGCCATACAGCCTCCGAACGGCACGCAGCACGGTGAAAACGCTAGCAACGACAAGAAGGCCAAAATGCAGGAACAGCTGAGGACTATACGATTGCTGTTCAAACGACTCAGGCTGATATATGAGAAGTGTAACGAGACTTGTCAGGTATCTAACTTCATAAATGGGTCTGGCTATTGATTTTAGTAAAGAATTCTCACGATAGTGCGGCAGGGCTGATGTAGGAGGCAGCTAGATTGGAGCAATCCAAGGTGGTCCCTACACATGGGTCTGCGCTCATATCGGATATCCGTTCCTGCCGGCTGGTCTAGGATCGGACCTAGAACGATCTACACACGACATGTTTGCGGGGCAATCTAGGATCTTCCCCACTTACACTCTAAATCGGCCCTACCGCAATGTCGTGAGTAGAATGCTTAAGACATATCAAAATGACCCAGTTACAAGAAAATCGTTTGTGGTGTTTTCAATTTTAATGTTTTCAAAAATGTGAGATAATGAAGACCAAAGTGCTTTTTCGCTCGAAATTTTTGCCAGAATCACAAATGGTGAAGTTACGACTGAGTGGCGTCGTATTTCTTGCTTCTTATACACTTTTTAAGCCTCAACCTCAAGCTTAAATAATGCCAGCGTCTGAGTGGGCTTAGGTTTTTTAGGTTTTTTCCAGGATAAAAAGTAGGCTATCCGTTTCTGGGATACAAGCCATTGCTGTATAAACTATATGATGACCGCGACTTTGTCCGCGTCGATTAAGGTTTTTGAAAAACCTGTGGGAACTTTTTGATTTTTCGGGATAAAAGTAGCTGTTCCAGAATGCAAGCTATCGCTGTATTATTTTGTAGTTTGCACCTATGACCACAACAATAACATGATACTATGAATTATAATTAATATTGTATTTTATATTTTGAAACTATAAAATACAGAAATTTAATAATTTTTATACAAAAAAAAAAAAAGGAAAAAAGGCAATTATCGATTTTTCTTTTCCCCGCCCTAGGTTCGAACGCATGCTATAATGTTGATAAAGTAGATTATTTTCGTGAGTTACTTCGACTGGGAGCGTGGCGTCTCCTGTAATCCGGCTACTCGGAGGTCGGGTTCGGAGGATGGTTTGAGGTCGGGAGTCCTGATGCTGAGTGGCTCATGTTGACTGGACGTCCACACTAAGCCCGGTATTAATATGGACCCCCCGGAGGAGTCTGGGGGGTGCAGGTTAACTAAGGAGGGGCGAACCGGGCCAGGGGGGAAACCCAGCAGCCAAAAGTCCCCGTATCGGGCAGTAGTGGGATAGCGGCCGGGAGTGAGTGCTCAGTAACAGCCTGACCAATACAATCAGACCCGATCCTTTTGCCACTCAAACAAAAAAACAGCGATTCTTCATTCGGCAAAAATATAAATTCTATTGATTCCCTACTAGATGATGCCCGCGACTTCGTCCACGTGGATTTAAGTTTTTTATATTCTGTGTGAAGTCTTGATTTTCCGGGACAAAATAGCCTGCTTTCCCCAGCATACAAACTATTTCTATACTTTTATCAAAATCGGTTAAACAGATGGGCCGTGAAAAGCTAGCAGACAGAAAAACAGCACACTTTCGCATTGATATATTAGTAAGTATGGAAAAGCTAAATGAATCGTTAGAACATCATCACATTATCATCTGAATATTAGAACATCCCTTATATTATAGACTACATGGGTACAAAAGGACTCTGACCTTGAAACTGCGCGATGGTGACAATCGATCTATTTGATGGTGCGTAGCGAGGCGCGCCAGTGAGGGTGTGTACCACCGCACTATTAGTTCGCCAGTCAACTAGTGCTCCCAGCGTTGTAAGAAAGAAACCATGTAACAAACACATCCTCTCCATTATTATCTAGAGGTATTTTTACCTGACACCTTCTGTATTTGCTTGTTTCATACAGTGACGGATTAAGACTACTTGATGCCCTAAGCAATCCATGCCTGTGGGCCCCCCTATCCGTATGTCAAATAGAATCGGTCTTTAATTAAACCTTTACCGCCTAAAAACATTAGTTTTTTGTAAAATAAGAAGCTGAGATGTAACGTACTTTAGAAGTGGAGTAGGTGCGACAACAATAAAAACCAAAGCATAATTTATTTACTTATTGAAATGCGCCTTGCGGCTTTTGGGGGCATTCGAATTGTCGAATGCATAAGCGGGCAGCGAGTGGGCTAGCGGGAGTGGGGTTATGACTAGGACGGACTCTAATCTCTATGTCAACCTAAAACGCGCGAATTTTCAAATTAGTCCTAGAAACTTTTTTTTGGTGTGGTTTTTGGTGACGTGAAAGTGAGACGTGATGCCCTAAGGACGTATTATTTTTTTGTGCTCCTTCTGGTGCCCCCTCAGACGTGATGCCCTAGGCAATTGCTTAATTTGATTAAGGGTTAATCCGTCACTGGTTTCATAGGGGATGGAATACACACACATGGAAAGTCTGATCCCGCTCAAAGACGAAGCGGATAACAAGGCGCTGGACGAGCGACGCAACACAGAGTCCTACAGGTTGGCGCTGGAAGAGAACCGGGAGTTGACTGAACAGGTATTTCTACTTTTTTTGACTGACTTTACGGTTCTGATGACCTTTGGGTTCTATGGGTCTCGGGGTCCTATGAGTTCTAGCCCTTTTGAGCCTAGGTATCTCTACTGAGTGTAAACTAATCGAAATTGTAACTTCTAAGATAGAAGAGATCTCTCATTCTCAATACTTGCTAGATGATTCCCGTGACTTAATCCATTTAAGTTTTGGTTTTTTAAAAATCCAGTGGGAATTCTTTAATTTTCTGAGATATAAAGTAACCTATATCCGTCTCTGGGGTGCAAGTTATCTCTGTATTAAACAGAAAATACCCACAACTTCTTTAGCATAAATTTAGGTTTTTTAAATCCTGTGGGAACGCTTTGATTTTCCAGGATAAAAGTAGCCTTTTTCTTCCATGGGAGCAAACTATCTCTGTACCAATTTTCGTACCTCTGAAGAGTAACTATTATGGATCAAACCCAGACCCCTGCAGATTAGGAGGCCAAAATCTTAGTGACCACTAAGTTATCTCCACTAATAGTTACATATCTAACTCTTGATTTGACAGAATTTATTGGCCTAACGTATTTTTTATTTTACAGGTGGTACTGAAAAACAAGCAGCTGAAGGAAGTGATAACGAATCTCAGGACTATTATATGGGAGATAAACGTTATGTTAACTATGAGAAGATCGTAAAATATTGTAGATAAATAAAAATTGTATAGTGATGTGTTTGTGCAGGAGTTATAGTGAATGCTCGCACTGCAAAATTTCACCGAGCCATTTTTCTCAGAATTCTGTGACATGGAAAGTGTATGAAGCTGCACGCTCCCGCGAAATGAATACGTGTAAAAATTCTCTTAACAAAATCTATGCAGAAGCAAAACTTCAAGCAGAATTAACGGCACTGCGGCGCGTTTGTGCACTATCAAAAGGTAAACACTAACAAAAATTGTGAGAAATTTTGTTCTGATATGTTATTCTGTTGTAACTTTTATTAGTTTTTAATGTTAAATAAATATATTTTTTTGTATTTCTGATGTACTTCTTTGATCTATAAATGAAATGGTTATTATTATGAGATTTGAACGCTATAACTATAGTACGCGATAGGATTAAATGCAATCGGGGAGGGAACCCCTCGCACACCCGCACATCCCCCGCGCTCATCCGATGCGACCGAGCGCGTGAGACGTGCGGGTGTACGGGGCGTTCCCCCGCATCGTACCCCGATTGCCATCTCAACCTGTCGCGGACCATATGTCAAGTTATAAATAAGTATAGAAATCGCTCAGTACAAAAACTGCGAACTTTTAGGTCTGATTCATTTAACATTACTAAAGGTCGATGTAAAAAAATAATTCTGAAAATTCATTAAGATTACATTATCACTTGTTATTACTTATTAGAGTTATAAAGTATACTACGTCGTACGCGGTTTTCCCACAGATAAAAATGAAACGCAGACAAAATAATTAGTAATTTATATTTTAATCGCGAATAAGTTTACAGGTCATGTATAATGCGTAGCAAAATTAAAATTATACTTAAATACAATGTTTTAAAAATAAATAACAGGAAGTAGGTATATTATGCTAATTGGCAAGCTTAGAATGAGTTTGATGATCTTTGATCTTCCGTTGCAAACTCTTAAGTTATGTCCACACTGCTTTTTTCGTGAGTCGCGCATTTGAAGCTATGATGAACGTAAAATGAACTTTAACTGCATTGTTTTAATGCTCAAATTCGTTCATTCATCTTCAGTCAGCGCTCCAATCGGGAACCTTGCGAAATAAAAATCGGTGGTACAGAATTTTTTACTTCATTTGAAAGAGCTCGAATTCTATCGAGGTTAATGAGATGTAAAATCTCATACTAACCCCACTGTTACTTTTGACAAGATAGTTGACACATACAGCAAATATGGCGAGTGCGTTCTCAAAATGAATGCACTATAACGATATAATATTAGTATGTTTGGTTCGTAACGTCTTAAATACGTTTAGAAGATTTGCAAGTCGAAAATAATAGCGCAGACAAAACAAACAGTGTGGACATAGCAGTAATAATCTCACTTGTTAATTAAAACTAAATTAAGTACAAAGAGTCTTATCTACGTTCCACTGGCTTCACAATGTCGGAGGTTGCTTTCTTTTTGCCCAGAAGCTTCTTTCCATAGGATTTATCGTTAGAGTCGGTTGGTTCGGGGACTTCGTCGGGTTGTGGTTGGTCGGCTAACTCTGGGGTGTCAGGGACGGCGTCGACCTGTTTCCCCACGCTGCGGCCTGCTGGGAAGACGTGGAAGGCCTCAGCGAGGTCAGGGTTGATTTCTTCGAGCGGTGTGTCACCGTTCTGGATGTACACTGGCACGTAGCCCGGCACTGCTGGTAGGTACTGCCATTTTGGACGCGCCTCTGAAAAAGAAGTTTGCGGTTATTTTTATGACAAGATACGTCAAGATGTAGGTTTGGGAAAGTAAACTAGAGTGCGGGAACTTTCGGTTTGATCCTGAATCGAAGATATGTCAAATAGGTTATGGCTGACATGAAATAAAAGAAAAGTAGTCGTTTCATAGCATACCTAGCGTCAAATGTGGGTAACATTTGACGCCTGCCAGTGACGTTGAAGCCTAGACGTTTTGTTACAAGTTCCATAACTATAGTGAAGTTTTTAGTATAGTGGGTTATAGTGGGAATAGTGGGTTTTTTAACCAGAATGTATTATATTACAGTCAGTAAGATAACAATTAATTCGGCGGTGTTACTAGACTCGGATAGGATAGTCCACCGATTTTTCAACTTGTCGCCCTGACCCCCGGCCGTCTGGTCTCTGCCGGGGTGAATGCTCCGCCCGATACAAACATTTATGTTAATATTTCATTTTTCATGTACATAACATACATGACATACATAACATGTACGTAAAACTAACTAAAACTATTTATTTTTAATTTTTATACACGGGCGTAAAAGTAAATTTTATAGGATATAGGTAACGACTAGCGAGCGTTTTGTCGTTTGATAAAAAGTCACTGATTTGACTAGTAGTCATCAGCCCTATTGTATCTCTATTCTCTAGGGATAATACTATGATAGATTATGATATTATTATAATAGAATTAATAGATAATGTGAATTGTGTCAGGGTCTCTACAGGGACATTAGGCGCAGTTTTTCAATGTGCGTAGCATACCACTTGTTATCACATATCGTGACCTATATACTTGGATGATTAAATAACTACGAAGATTGACGTCGCTATTTGATTAATCGCATTATGTTTTGTGAACATTATCTCCTTTGCACATTCAAGTCGTCTGAAATATCAGAATGGCCCAATTGTACGCTTTAGGACAGATTCGCTTTAACGGCCCGACTACATTAACGGCCAACAACGCGATGTTCAACGGCGTTTCCCGTTAAACGTAGATGTAGCCACGATCAACGTACAACGGCATTCATAATGCCGTTTGGCGTTAGAAGGTTTTAACCCTAATTCAATTGGCATTAGACGTTAACCGTTCAAGTGTGGCCACTCAGTTTAACGCGTTATCGCGATAATTATGGCATTTTGGGCATTGATGTTAACCTTAATGTAGCCCCATATAAGACAGATTCGCTTTACGAGTACGGCCGGCAGTTTTTTTAAAATACTAGGTATGATAAGCAAGACATTTATAATATTTTTATACATATACAAGTTAGCCCTTCACTACGATCTCACCTGGTGGTAAGTGATGATGGAATCTAAGATGGTAGCTGATCAACTTGGAAGTGGTAATAGCAGTGGTAATTTTTGCACACATTCTGTGAAAATTTCATTTTCTACCTATTGCGGTACCAAGATACAACCCGCTGACAGACGGACGGACGGACAGCGGTGTCTTAATCATAGGAGTCCCGTTTTCACTCTTCGGGTGCGAACCCTAGAAAGCGGTTCAAACGAGCACCGATGACCGATTTGGTTTATCTGAATTAATTATTATATTATTATCAGCGAATTTACGATCCACGATGTGTCTGCACTCTGCGTGCGTGTTTGACCTCCCGACGGATAGGTGCCTATCTATCGGCGGTCTTAACTCTGACTTACATGTCACGACTAATGCTAGTTAAATAATTATGTAACATTATGATAATAAATAGCCGTGAATCCGTGACTGATGTAGGTTACACGTTACAATATTAAACTCGATAAAAATTAATAAAACCAATAAGGCCCTACATCGAACCTGAAAGCTTCAAGGGCAAATTTTTCAGTCGCCAATAAAATCAGTCGGTCAGATGAAATAATGTCGTGTGAAACTAACTATGAAATAATCGATAATAATCTTCATCGTATATTATTTAATCCATACTAATATTATAAATGCGAAAGTGTGTCTGTCCGTCTGTCTGCTACCTTTTCACGGCCCAACAGTTTAACCGATGCTGACGAAATTTGGTACAGGGTTAGCTTATATCCCGGAAAATCAAAGAGTTCCCACGGGATTCCCAAAAACTCATCCGCTTAATCCGATTTGTTTGGAATTTGGTACCGAGGTAGCTTGCGTCCCTGTAATTGACATAGGCAACTTTTTATCCCGGAAAATCAAACAGTTCCCACGGGATCTATAAAAACCTAAATCCACGCGGATGAAGTCGTTGGCATCCTCTAGTTTCTAATATAGTCTTTGGTCGGCGTGAGGCTTTACTCCTGTGGCTATTTACCACCCGACCGGCAAAGTCGTGCCGCCAAGCGCTTAAAAGTTCCGGTAGGTTGCCATGTAAGAAACCAATAAGAGGTATGGGTTTAATAAAATATTCCATACTCCATCCAAGTTAGCCCGCTTCCATCTTAGACTGTATCATCACTCACCATCAGTGAGATCGCCTAGTTAAAGGCTAACTTGTAATCTATAAAAAAAGTTTCTTCAACCTACAGAAATTAACTTGCTGCGAGTGTTTAGGCACCTAGTACAAGTGACTTGCCTGAGCAGACTTGCAGTTTGTATTCCTAATGCACGCTTTGCTTAAGGCCATGGCAGACATTAAACGAAGAAAGCAACCAATATATTGAATAATTAATAGGCAAATTAGTTAATCAATCAAATAGTTCCGACAGCAATTAATGACTTGCTAATCCTGAAAAATATTAATGCACAACATGCAATTATATTAATCTTCGTGCGTCTAATTTCTCTAATATTGATTAGAGAAATTCGAGCATTGGCTCAAAATACTTTCACGTTATTAAATGGTGCAATGACCGATAAATAATTGTTCCGTTTGAGATGAACATTTCAAGATTCTACCATATCGGTTACCTATCACATTTTCGACGTGTTGCGTAGGTACGGTTACACAAATATTTGCTAGTATTTTACAAATTAAAGCAGGCATAAATCATTCTTCTGTCGAAGCGATATGAGCTGGTTTCCCTTGTTCAGATTTTTCGGTAGTGTGCACTGTTGGTGATAAAATGCTGTTAAAAGCATTGGAGCGGACGTACGCGACTTTCATCTAACGGTCCATAGCCGCGAGGCTGAGTTTTTGCTTGTCAAAACACTAACTGTAAGTACCTATAGTGAGAGAGCCAGCACGTGCCAGACTTTAGTTATTTTATAAAAGCTGAAAGTTTCTCTGCGTATTGTCCCTAGCACAGGGAGGAACGCTTAGCGACTATGAAGTTTGGATCATGGTGGCTTTGGGAGATAACGGGTAATAAAGGTATATAAAGGTCGATCAACAACCGACGCGGCCGCAATGCTGTTAAAGCATATATTCAATGCGTGGGAGGGGTCACAGAATGCCATTGGTATTTTCTGTGATTTATCCAAGGCATTTGATTGCGTTGAGCACGAGACTCTTTTAGTTAAATTGAGCCACTATGGAATCAAAGACACTGCGCTTGGTCTCATTGCGTCCTATCTTAGTGATCGTATTCAAACAGTATGTGTGAATGATGTGAAGTCATCCGGATCAGCCTCACTAATGGGTGTTCCTCAAGGCTCTATTCTAGGTCCTTTCATGTTCTTAGTATACATAAACGATTTACCATATGTAGTCCAAAATATTTGCGATATCGTACTATTTGCTGACGATACGTCTTTGATTTTTAAAGTCGATAGAAATAAGGTCAATTTTGACGATATAAATGGTGCCATATCTCAGGTAACTCACTGGTTTACTGTAAATAATCTACTTTTAAATGCAAAAAAAACTAAGTGTATTGAATTCGCACTGCCCAATACCAAGAACACAAGTAACATTAATTTAATGATAAATAATGATATTTTGAAAATAGAAGAGACTACTACATTTTTGGGGATAACCTTAGATGCGAAGCTGCAATGGGGCACCCATATATCAACTCTTGCTGGCAAACTAAGCTCTGCTGCTTACGCGGTTAGAAAGATTCGACAATTAACTGACGTGGAGACCGCAAAGATAGTATATTTTGCTTATTTTCATAGTATTATGTCTTATGGAATCTTAATATGGGGTAGAGCGGCAGATATTGGGAGAATTTTTGTATTACAAAAAAGGGCAATACGCGCAATTTATAACTTAAAACCACGCGATTCACTTCGAGAAAAATTTAAGGAAATAGGTATCCTTACCGTAGCCTCTCAATATATTTACAACAACATAATTTTTGTAAGACAAAATATTCTTAGTTACAAGAAGGTTGGCGATCTACACAACAGGCTGACTAGACACCGTAACAGGCTTGCGACTCCTACGCTCCGTCTCAGGAAGGTCCAAAAGTCATTTGTGGGAATGGGTATAATCTTCTATAACAAAATTCCTCAGTCAATTTTGGACTTGCCTTTACACAGGTTCAAAAAATCTATTAAAAATATGCTCTTGAGAAAAGCATATTATACTATCGAAGATTATGTAAATGATAAAAAAGCGTGGATTTGAACTTCGATTCGCTCCAGCAATGCGCAGGACTTCAATTGCTTTTATACATGGCATAATATTGTATATCAAATCTTTGAAAAGAGCAACCGCCGAGTTTCTTGCTGGTTCTTCTCGGTAGGAAAGGCATTCCGAACCAGTGGTAGATGCTTTTGACGATTCGAAAGAACTTGTAAAAGTCTAATTGAATAAAAACATTTTGAATTTGAATTTGAATTTGAATAAAATCTTACGTCTAAGTATAAAGTCTAATTTCTTAAATATTTTCTTCGGAATAGTAATCGGTACGTCTTGGAAATCACGCTATGTTTTGCGATACAGTGTCGTGGCAACCCCCTGCCTGACGCCCTTCACTGGCTGGAGGTTGCCATGATTGCTGGCTCTTAGTCCATTAGTCAGTACTCTTGAGAGGTTGACCACAATAATGTTCTGTAAATACATGATACATCATACGCGATTGTAATCTCCAAATCAATATACTAAGGTTCACATTTGACTGCAGACTTCGTGAAGATAATTTTGTTCATACATTCAACATCTTTCACCAATTGGTTATCTGCTGGCCTAGATTCTGAATAGGCAATATCTACCTAGCTAGTATAATAGGTACCTAACTAATGTCTCAACTCTCAACAGATTAGTATCTCAATAGATTAGTTCTAATAGAATGTTATCAAGTCTGATCCTTATTTTTATAATATTCAGATACAAGTTAGCCCTTGACTGCAATCTCACCTGGTCGTAAGTGATGATGCAGTCTAAGATGAAAGCGGGCTAACCTGGAAGGTTAATGGCAGTTTTTATTAAACCCACACACCCCTTTGGTTTCTATACGGCATCGTCGCAACGCTAAATCGCTTGGCAGCATGGCTTTACCGGTAGGGTGGTAACTAGCCACGGCCGAAGCCTTTCTCCGGCCTCCCTCCAACTACTATCATCACATCTATCGCCGGACCACAATGAGCACAGGTGTCCTCAGAATGAGAAGGGTTTAGGTTGTAGCACCACCAATCACCATGTTTGCCAAGTGCTGATTGGCAGAATTCTTTGAGAAAAATGGAGCACTCTCTCAGGCATGCAGGCTTCCTAGCGATGTTTTCCTTCACCGTCAAAGCAAGTGATACCTTCCTATTTAATTGCTTTAAACGCATAAGAAGCCGTCTAGACAGAGCTATATCGTGCGGTCACCGAGCGGTTTATTTTGTGTGGATCCTACAGATAGGCAAATTGCCGTAAAAAGTTATTGCAATTCGCCTTGAGTCTCTTTTGTTCAAGCAAGTTTGTTTTGTATCAGGTAACTTAAACTTCTAAAGTGTCGAATACTCTATCGGAATTTGGCACGCTTACTATGTAAATAAATTAAAGCCTGACCAGAAAAATAAATAAATTACCTCGCCATAATGTGGAAAACTCGTGGAACTAGACCATGGCAAGACCATAATATACTTAGTGACCAAGTGTTTGATATAATTATGGTCAGACTTTAAAATACATATCAACAGACTAGCTGATGCCCGCGACTTCGTTCGCGTGGATGTATGTTTTTTAAAATTCCCGTGGGAACTCTTTGATTTTCCGGGATAAAAAGTAGCCTATGTGCTAATCCAGGGTATAATCTATCTCCATTCTAAATTTCAGCCCAATCCGTCCAGTAGTTTTTGCGTGAAGGAGTAACAAACATATACACCCACACACACACACACACACACACACACACACACATACAAACTTTCTCCTTTATAATATTAGTGTGATAGTGTGATTTAAAAAGCTTTAGTTAAAGGTAAGTAGGTACTACAAACGCAGCAGCAGTAGCTACAAAGCACTTTTAACGCCGGAGCAACAACATGCGACAATGCAGCATGCTACAAATGGAAGAATTAATTTAACATGCGGCATAAAATAGAATAGACTAATTTTCAACGTCATCTATAGAATTGTTGGCATGCTGCATAAAATTTATAATTATATTTATGCCGCGATAACATCGCACCTCGAACTGAACTGCAACTGAACGGCAGTGCCGCGCCACGCGGTACGCGCGTCGCGGCTGGAGAGAATATCGTGCAGCGCGCTGCCGCGACGCGCAGTTCAGTTGCAGATCAGTTCAAGTGTTCACCTTTAAAATTAGAATAAAGTACGATAGTCTGCCAACGATTCTTGCTGCATTTGAATTATTGTACCATGCGGCCCCGTAGCACGTAGCATGCCGCAATGTTGCAACGTAGGTAAATGAAGCACAACTTTATAATGTTATCAGGTAAAGTATTACATCTACATAATGTTCTGATAGCTTGGGAACAGGCTTTTAAGTTGTAAACTTGATGTTGCCGAGAATAACCAGCAAATGATTATGCAGTTAAGTTATTACGATGGCTCTAAAGGACTAGATTTACTTGATGGTCGGTACTTATCGATATAAAGTCTATACTCAATCTATAGGTACTCATTTGTATCGCTTTTGTATCTTGAAGCTTTGGTGGATAAAGTAGCTTATTTACTTTACATAAAAATTAACTTCAAAGCCAAAGAACAAAATTAAGCACGTTTTCAAATAACTACAAATAGTTCACATTCATCTATCAAAATAAATAATTCATCTTAGTTACCTATACAAAAAAAATAGCCCATTTTTAATACGAGATTTATATAGGTAACTTACATATTCAAACTTAACTCTTGTACCTACTTATGAGATGGATCTAAGATATTTTCCCGCGGTAAAAACTGATATGTCCATCTCCAGAATGCAAGCTGTGTCTGTGACAAATTTCACCAAGATCGGTTCTGCGCCTTAGACAACTTAAATAGACAGACAGATAGACACAATTTCACTATAGGTATCCATATTTGACTAGATTACGTCCGAGACTCATCCGCGTGGTTCCCCTGGGAACTATTTGATTTACCGGGATAAAAGGTAGCCTATGGCATTCACCAGGTCTTTAGCTACTACCATGTATAAAATCACGTCGATCCGTTGCTCAGTTGCGGCGTAATTGAAGGACAAACCAACAAACTCTCGTGTCACACTAATCACACTTATTACACTAATATTATAAAGGCGAAAATTTGTGTGTATGTGTGTACGTGTGTGTGTGTGTGTGTATGTTTGTTACTCCTTCACACAAAAAACTACTGGACGGATTAGGCTGAAATTTGGAATGGAGATAGATAATGTCCTAGATTAGGACATAGGCTCCTTTTTATCCCGGAAAATCAAAGAGTTCCGCGTGGATTTCGATAAACCTAAATCCACGCGGACGAAGTCGCGGGCGTCAGCTAGTTTGTAATATGGGTAGTGATAAATTAATATGAATTGTGTCCTTATGTTAAAAGCATGAAGTTATCATTGTGGTTCCACGGTATAATAAAAGTCATTGTCCTGTTCGTTGGTGTGTGGCCGACTCGGACTCGGAACAGGTTGATCGTGTTTGTTTTTGCATTATTATAAAACTAGCTGATGCCCGCAGCTTCGCCCGCGTGGATTGAGGAGTTGGACTCCTTTATGAAACAATGTCGCAAAGTTCCTCTATCGATTAAAAAAGAAATGACGCAAATCGGTTCAGAAACCTCGGACATTTCGGTGTACATAGGTAGAAAAACGCAACTCCCTTTTTGAAAGTCGGTTAAAAAAGTAGCCTATGTTACTCCGTGGTCAATTCTCTACTTGTCTGTGAAAATCCCGTCAAAATCGGTTCAGCCGTTCCCAAGATTAGCCTTTTCAAACAGACAGACAGACAGACAGACAGACAAAAATTTTAAAAACGTGTGATTCAGTTATAGTATCGTTCAAATAACCATATGACCTTAATATGCGGTAGTTATTTCGAAATTACAGACACTCCAATTTTATTTATTAGTATAGATAGATTCCGACTCCCGCTATGACTGTCCTGCAAATATCATCGCGATTCTATTGCGTGCTGACTTCACATCATTTAACCTTCACCAAAAGCTTTCAGAGCATTGTATTACTAATAGAGTTAAAAACTTGATTTTTATTACTAGAGGTTTATAAGGATTGGTGCACATTTGATTTTAAAGAGCGATTAATCGTCCACATTAATGCACTATTTTTAAATTAAGTAGTTATCTAAAGGCCAAAATTCCTAAAGCTCTCCACTCTTTTTTTCGTCTTTTTCGTTGAGTCAACCAAAACAAAGGAAAAAGGTGAGTGACTGAACTATATTAACGCAAGCTCAAACTACTGGACGGATCTTGGCTGGGCATTCAGATAATTATTAGGAGGTATACATTCGCTAAGAAAGGATTTTTGAAATTTCAACCCTTAGGGGTAAAATAGAGGTTTGAAATAAATATTTAAAAATTAAAAAGATAAAATCGCGGGCTTAAGCTAGTAAAAAATTATAATTAGTTCTATGTAAACTCATTGAAAGAATATCTTACCTATTTGAACATCATCCATAATTTTCCGATAATTTCCCAACGAGAAGGATAGTTGAGACATTGGAAGCAGTAGAAAATATTTTATGTACACTGCTTTATGCCTGAAGACCTGCAATTGCTTTGATGGGCTAGTAATAATTCGCCATGCGGTATGCCACGCTGGCTATTGAAAGTAAGGGTTGATTCACATTGGCAGCTAATCAAGCCAAGTGGCACAAGATCGTAAATAGAGTTTTATCTCAAGTGTCACGAAACTCAAAGTTGAAGGGGACTACGCAAGAATAACAGAACGTTATTAAAAAGCTCAATCTGTATGGCAAAAAACTGCTCGCGCTACCAGCTAAAAGTTTTCCTAATGTGCACTCGCCCTAAGCGAAAACAGTTTTTTTGCGAGCCCATCAATTTTATTCCAGACGTTGTCGGTAAAAAGCATAAAAAGCTTTTCAGTTTTATACCTTTATATACTTTTCTTAGAATAACGATGATATCATTACTCGTTTATAGATATTATTACATACAATCTCTAAAGGATGCGTAGGTATAAGCTTGGAAAACCTATAGGTAGGTAGGATATTTTTTGTCTTATAATAATAGGTAGTAGGTACGTATGCGTAGCCTTGGCGTGGTTCAGTTTTGGCTTGTTTCTCGGATATCGGATAATTGGGCTGAATGATTTATTAATTGTTGATTTGGCGTGAATATTTTATATCATTTTATATACCTAGCAGTCGCCTATGTTTACACGTATTCCTAGGTAGTAAAATTGTGTGGTTAAATGATTTAGTACTGTTATCTGTTATTAATAATATTCGCTAAAATATGTATGGCATGCATTGTAAAAGTATTTAGGTGGTTGTCTCTGATACTACTATGTGAAGTCATGTGTAGGCTTTTTTGGATCTTATTGTGATTGAAATTTGTCGAAAAATTTATTTTAAGATTAGCCAATGTCAAGTTTGTAGTTATTTGTAACAAGTTAGTTAAACTATACAAGTATGGACCCGTCTGTGCCGGCGCTCGCCGACAGACGCACGGCACCCCCTTAGAGCGCTTTCCAGTCAGTTTTAACAAAAAAACATTACTCCAAAAAGGCAGAGCACGCCCGCCAGCCAACACCGACACCCGAAAAATTGTTATATCAGTGTTTCCTGACTGGATATTATTTTGGATTAACTCTGTACTGTTTAAACACCTTGTCTTCCCATATTCAAAGAAATAAACTATTTCATTCATTTCATATGGTAAAATGTTGCGCTATTGTTGAATACAATACAATAGAGTTTAAATGAACGCTTAGATATTTTGCGATAAATGATGCTGCGTAGGCGCACGACCGCGGAAAAGATTATCACGACTTATCCACGGATTCAATCGTGACTTGAAACCTGAATAACTAAATAAGTATAGCTAAACCGCTTGATTAGCTAAAGCTTTTTGCGTGTTATATATAATTGGCCATTTTATTTTATTAAACAAAAACTATCCTGATTTAAGAAGATTTATTCGATCGATCGAAGGTTTTTACATTAAGTTGGTAACTATACTTTTTCATTAAAAGTCATTGTTTTGGTATGTGCATATTTTGAGTTTAAGTTAGGTACCTAAGTATAACATTTGTTGTTAGGTAAAACTGAGCGGACGCTTTCAATTTGCGTCATCCATAAAATTATTTGCCTCGTAAATTCTTGTAGATACTTGATAAAAAGCTTTATCTACGAGATTGCTGCAGAGATTTTAACCGTTAATTGGAGATAATTCTCAAAAACTAACACTTGAATCACGAGGTTTTTTATGAACCTAAAGGTTAGCAAGATTTTTGCATTGAATTCATATTTTTCATTATTTGCAAACCACGACAAATATGATAAACGTTTGATTATAAAATGCATTTAAAATTACGAAGATTGTTGATTTGTTATAGTGAGGTATAATTCGTATTTTGATTAATCGAAAAGTAAGTCGACAAGACGTGAGCTCTTGACTGCGCAATGCAATCTCATCTGGTGATAAGTGATGACGCAGCTTAGATGAAAAAAGTTGAGAAGGGCATGACATTCATTAAACCATGCCCCCAATTCTGGAGGGGTGGTAACTCGCCATAACCGAAAACTTCAAACGCTCCCACCAAATAATAAAATCTCAAATGAACCCAACCGGAAATTGAATCCAGGACCTCCCACTCATACCTAACTCACCATTTCTCCGGCAAGTTCATTAAATTATATTAGGACCTTGTAAAGCTCCTTCAATGAAAGTGGTTGTATGTTTGATTGCCGCGATTTCATTCTCGTAGATTTAGTATTTTTTTAAATCCCAAGGGAACTCTTAGATTTTCCCGTATACAAAGAAATGCATCCTTGTCCAAGAGGAAAGCCATCTCTGTGCCAAATAAATGATGACTGGTACTTTGCCCGTCTGGATAAAGTCTCTCAAAAATCCTGGGGGAACTTTTTCATTTTTCGGGATAAAAAGAAGCTTATGCCCATCCCCGGGATACAAGTTATCTCTGAATTCATCAAAATCGATCAGTCAGACAGACAGACACACTATCTATCGCATTTATATTATTAGTATGGAGTATGGATGGTGAATATTATTTTAATAAGCATTTAAGTGAACACCTAGTCGTAAAATCAAATAATACGAGTTAAAAGCTCTATCAACTTAATTGCATTCAGGCCGGATGCCTGCAACGAGGATTTTAATGGTGATTGTAAACGTGTAATATACATAAACTTTTGTATCATCTATAGTATTTATTGTTAACACTAGGAAACCGATTGACATCGGTAGAGGGTAATAAGTTAAAATTGCACGCTAAATTAATTACTTTTGGGACACTGGCCCACATTTCTATCAATTTTCTAATACTAGCTAAATTAAACTAAATTGACATTAACATTTATTACTACCCTTTTGCGCAGGGTACATTGTAAAACGATAGCAATTTATTTATTCCTATAATTTCAGTTTAATTCAGAGATTGCAAATGTCTAACAGAATTAGTACCACCTCTTCACGTGTACGGTTTTGTAAAATTACAGAAAACCTTTTTTGTACCTTCTTAGTTAAAGTTATGTACAGTATAATTTTAGCTGAAATCTAATTCAAGATTATAGTACTTTTGTTTATGTAGGTACCCCTGAAATTGCCCTTTATCTTGACTTTTTAACCCATGCATTCCATTACTTTTGTTACTTTTTGATCGGCCTCGCCGCTTGCGAAATTATCTGAACTGGTTCTTGTCTGGTCTTAACCGTTGTTTTATAATCAAGTGAAGTGGAAGTCTATTTTGGTCCATAATAATATATTCTCTTATAACTTTGTAATATACCTAGCGGAATGCTTTAACTTCTTCTGTTCGTATTAATATACTAGCTGTGCCCGCGACTTCGTTCGCGTGGAATAGTGACTTTTCGGGCAGCACGGACGCTCAGGCGCGAGGCGTGTAGTACGTACTCTGTACGTTAAAAATGTTCGCCGTGATTCTTTAAATTGACATAACTTTTTTATTTATGAACCGATTGACATGAAATAAACACTAAATGTTAAGTGAAGCTTACTACAATATATTAGTGAAAACCGTATCTAAATCGAATAAGCCGTTTCTGATATTAGCGTGCACAAACACACAGACAAACAGACAAACAGACAAGCAGACAAAAAAAAATAATTACAATTTCGGGTTCGGCATCGATATAATAACAACCCCTGCTACTTTTTTTTTTATATATTTCCATTGTACAGACACCACTTTTCTACAATTTTATTATATGTATAGATGTATCTAGTAGTACTAAATACTAGAAGTATTTACAGCTAGATAGATATATTTGTAGGTATAATAAGTCCAAGATTTTTCTAAATTTTCGGATACTGTCTATTTTGCTGCTATTTATGTATGTATACAATTACATCTTTGTATGATTGTGTGGTTGTCTTAATTGTTTAGTTTTCTGAAAGCAAACTGCTGCAACTAACAAAGTTTTGAGGTCGACAAGCTTTTTTAGGTTATGAAATAATTTCGCTACTTAAGATTTAGGAGATTTAAATATGTAAGTATTTCTGAATTTTTAAAGAGTACAATTAGAACATTAAGAATTTTTTAAAGAAAAAAATTTCAATGCGCATTCTTTTTCGAAAGGTTTACAACTTCTGGTTTCCCTTATAAAAAATAAATAAAAACAATACACTCACCAATCAAAACAACGCACATAACACACAAAACGATAATCGATTTATACATTGCGAATAAAAAAATAATCAATTAAAATTGATAAAAAATAAATAAAGTTGTCGATGTTTTCACTAACGGGTGCGGGCCACGGATGCGAGCTTGCGAGTGAGGTGCGCGTGCGATCGGAACGGGGTTAAAAAGATCCGGCTTCTGGGATGCAACTTTCCTTGTGCGAATAAGATAAAGAAAGAAGGAAAAGTCACTCTGTCTGTAACAAATAGGTCATCGTATTCAAAAGATTGATAAAGTATTCGTAATGAGTTTCAAAATTTTAAGTTTTTAAAGTTCAAACCCCAATGTTTGGAGCTGTGTTGAATGTTGATAGATCAGTCACATAGTTAGGTTAATCTTTTGAAATCTTTTATGTTGGCAAAGTTTGACATGAATTTGCGATAAAGAAGGGGTTTAAAAATATCCGGCTATAACTGTGAGTTGTGACGCAACTTTCCTCGTGCAAAGACACAAGAAAGAAGGAAAAGACGATCAAATCTGGCAAGCAATAGGTCATGCCATTTAGAAGATTAATTACATTGTTTGTGTACAGTTTTAAGGATAATAATACAAACTTAATAATTTACAGTCTATTTATTGCTCATTAGTTACTAATGAAGCCACTCACTGTCTCTCTCAAGTTACACGAATTAACTAAACATTTTCCGCCAAAAAACTGGTTGTCTTTACTCACAGAGAATGTAGAGCGATAGTTTTAGTGCTTGACCACCGTGTTGCTTCAGGAAACTCATTATAATACTGCGATTGGTTCAGTACTTCATTGGTTCAACTTCAAATAATAAAACTAAATTAGGTATCAGTACGCAGTGTCCAACATTTTTTTTGGTATTTTGTGGTCCGCTTTTCGTGCCAATTATCTATATTCTGTGCCAGATGTAAAAGTTTTATCAGGCAGTTCCCATTTTTGGCGTAAAGCCGTCCTACTGAAGCGTAGAAAATGCAGCTAGGCACAACTACAGAGCTTTTGAAACTCCTTTCAGGTTAGGGTGTTGCCAAGACATAACTTAGTCACTAAGTGAGATCACTGCCGAGTGCTGTCATCGATAAAATATACTGTAACATCACGAGGATTGGACGATCTCCCTTGTGCAGTGGTGGCTTTAAGTGGGAGGCGTGGCCTGGGTTAAATTTTCGGTAGAATTTAACATTTATTACCTTAATGAATGGCTAAAATTCTGGCACAGTGATCGCAAAACAAGTAGTCTAATCTGCAGTTGCAACATGGTGATTTGCGCGTATCTTAGGATAGGATTAAATAAGTAAGCCCAGTTGTTATCTGTTTTTAACCGACTTCAAAAAAAGGTGGAGGTTCTCAATTCGTCGGAATCTTTTTTATTGTACAATGCGTAGTCATTCTCTATTCTGGATGTCGGGGGTTCGAGCTCGGGACGCACCACTAACTTGTCGGAGTCATGTGTGTTTTAAGTACTTAATCTAGCAAACCTGCATGCATATATATATGCCTATATAGTTCTCAGTTATGTTCTCATAAGATGTGTGAAGTCTACCGATCCGCACTTACCCAGCGAGAATAGAGTTTGGCCAAGCCCTTCTCATTCTGATATGATACCCGTGCTCAGTGCTCAGGCGGTGATGAATTAATCATGATGGTGATGATAAAGTTTTGATTCTTTATTCCATCCATTCCTTTCGTGTTTTGCCTATAGGTAGGTAATGGTAAAATATTTAATACTATAGTATTAAATATTTTACCATTCTATTGTCCCCAAGTAGTTTTCATTAATAATACGTACATAAGTCGTAACTCAAAGCTACGAGAAAGCTCACGTCTATAAATAATAAACTTTCTATTTTCTACTCGTGTTATATAAATGCGGCTTTTCATATATTGTTAGTAAGATTTATAGCGTTGTACCGAGTAAACACGGGAAAAGAGATAGAATATTAACTTTTCTAATGAACTTCGAACTTTTACACCAAGTTTAATTGATCACAGATTAGATACTAATATCGTAAAAGCATATGGCTGATATCAATATTAATATTATTGTAGTGAAAACGTCGTTGGGCGATTTCGGGATGGGTAAAAATTAAATTTAAAATTTGAAAAACCCCCGACACAAACTGCTGAGTAAGTAAAGCCACACAGTCTGAGTAAAGTCAAAGTGAGATTTTTTACGTATTACGTAAAACTGTAGATTTTTCTTCCCTAAGTTTACAATGATTAGAATGCCTTACATAATTATTATGGAACCTAGTTTATATACTAGGTATTATGGAACTGATAACCTGTGACACTGTAACATACTGCGCTAACAGTTTTGAGTTTATCAAGAATCTAGATTCTAGGCGGTCCATAGGTACCTATATGTATGTCGTCAGCAGTTTTGCACACCTTTCTGACCTTGTCGTAGAGTCGGTTTTTTTCTTAAATTACAAGATATAGGCTTGCGCTTGGCGAAAATCATGCCTATGGAAAGCAATGATAAAGGTTGAAGTGCGATTGTTTAGATATTTATAAATTACATGATGTTCTTATTTAGCGGTGTGGGTGGAGGTGTGGCTGTTTACCACTTACATCATAATTATTAAAATGTACGAAAATAGGCCAAGTGCGAATCGGTCTCGCACAAGAAGGGTTCCGTACCATCGTACAAGAAATAACACTTTAATTATCATGGCAGCCATTTTATTATTTGTTGTTACAGCGGAAATAGAAATAGACATTCTATGAAAATTTCAACTCACTACATAAAACGGTTCACGAGATATAGTCCGCTGACAGATAGACGATCGGATGGACCGATGGACAGCGGTGACCGATGGAGCGCTGGGTTTCGCCGGATCGTCCGTAGATTTTCTGTATACCTACTTAGATAAATGAAAGACGTCTTCTTTCTTCTATCTGGCTTTCTCGTTGTTTCGTGCCACTCTTCTTAGACGAGGTCTAGCAGTGGGGCTTTTAGGTAACATTGATAAAATCCATCCATTTCCATCCATCCATCCATCCTATTCAGGTGCGTTGACCCTTGGGGCGATGACCGCCGTCCCTTCATAGACATCGCGAGCCAAATGATCCGTGCAACAGACCACTACAAAATTACGTAGGTAGGCATTTACAGTTATCTAGAACGATTATGCTTTTATTATAGCTGCGTTATGGAATCGATCTCAACGCCAACGGTCTGACAACGGTCAACGGTTCTGAGTTTAGTTCAGGCCTCAGAGTTCTGCGTTCCGTGTAGGTACACTGTAAACTTGAGATGGCTTGGTAAAATAAGTAGGTACGTTGTCTCTGATTGGTAGTGGTTTAGTAAGGGGATTGACGCTTTGAGGCTCTTATCTAGACCGCGGTTTTGGGGGCTCATCAGTAAACGCTGTTGGATCATGGCCGTAACCAGGGGTAGGGGAGGGGGGGGGGGGAGCTTACCAATTATGGTCTATGGAATGAATTTTGTAAAATAAGTTCCTGGTACATTATGTAGAAATACTGAAGGATTCTTATTTTTGACGCATTAAGTAGGTACTTGTTTTATGTAATGAATATTTTTATTACAAAGAAAACAACATAATTATTGTTCATATTATATTATAATTTTAGCAGTAATGAATATTGCACAGTCAGGTACAGTACAGTAGGTAATACCTAAGGTGCATTGGGGCTATTTCGAAAATGGGTATATTCCGAAAGTGCAAAAAATCTACCAAACGCAGCATTATATTCCTGCTGGCAACATTAGGCAAAGCGCCATCTTAGATTTACTTGTCGCGACAGAGACGTTGCGAGTCGCTCGCGCTAACATCACGCGAGTGTCGTCAAATTATTCAAGAGAAGTGATTTCGCGCCGAATTTTGGTGATTCGTAATAACCCCAAGATAGTTTTCTCGAAATCCTGGTAAGTTATTTCAATGTTTGTTTGTTTTTATGATAGATTTTTGTTTTGTGCTTAATGATAATAGGAATATAAGGTTCCAACTGTGTTTTTTATTTTTTTTCTGATTTACCCCTCCGGGTTTATTTCGATATGATTGTTTCGCAATAACCCCACTTACGTTTTCCTACTGTAATTGCCAATAGTTCTCAAAGTGTATCGTTTTATTGACCCGCGACGTAAAAATGACGGAATGTTATGAGTTTGACGTTTCTGTATGTGTGTGTGGTGTGTCTGTGGCATCGTAGCTGCCCAACGGATGAACGGATTTTAATTTTTTTTGTTTTCTTTGAAAGGTGAATTAATGGGAATGCTCTTAGATATGTGTGATGAAAGTTAGGTCGGGGTTTAATTAAAATTCTTAACTTTGTTTTGTACCATGTCGACTTTGCTAGTTATTTTTTTGGATTGGGTTTGAAATCGGTTTCCATAATGGGGGTTGTGAGAGGTGAGGAGTGATGAGGGAGAAGTGTAGAGTCACCCCCACTTTTCAAAAAATACCCTCCCCCCCGCCTCTCACAATCCCTTATTATGGATACCGATTTCAAAACCGTAACCATTTTTTCCCCTTAATACACTGAATGGTGTATAACGGTTCTGCAGTTGTATGTCTATGGTATTCCTCAGTTATTGCTTAATTATTGCATTTTTTGTGTTGACAAAAGTTATTTCTTTTTTCAGTGTCATCATGCCTCGTACTTATTTAAAAAAGAAAAATAAAACATACACTTCTCAAGATTTAGCCACTGCCATACAGAAAGTAAGAAATGGGGAGCTTACCGCATATGCTAAGAATATCTACATCATTACGTACTTACTTATAAAAATAAAAGTTGATCTCACTGAATTTTTGTTTTATTTTATTATTGACATTCTTTAAAAGACATTAAGAAAATAAGTAAGTACTTAAAAATAACTTTTTTTATTCATCGTGCAGTTGTAAATTTCCTAAAATCTTAAATGATATGTTGAGAACCACTGTCACGTATGTCTGAACATCAAGGTTTTTCTGGGGTAATTCCGTAATACAAAGTTATAGGAATTCAAGTTAACGGTTATTATTTAAAAAACTTACAATATCAAAATCTATGGGGCAATTACGATGGAAAATGTAATGTAAACTCTGGCTGAAATGCAATAAAGGCGACTTTTGAGTTCTTCCGGAATTACCCCGCGATAGTTCGCAATTATCCATTATAACCCAAAAATATGGTTCTTTATTTAAAACACTTTCTTTAGCAAATGCAACGATATATTTAAAAATATAATTTATGCTTTTCAAAGGCTTTTCAATATCTGTGCAGATCTAAAACAGTTAGAATCGTAAAATAAAGCATTCCCAAATAATCAAATGAAATGTTCACCTCTAGTCATCTCGCAGAAATTTCTATCGGAATTGCCCCAATGCACCTTATACAATATTCAGTAAGCACTCAACTAATGTATTTATTACTATCGTTTGTATAAACAAGCTAATATCAATCATAACAGTTTTAGTATTTTCCCACTCACCAAATACCTAGTATTTTGTATTTTTATCAGATACTTACTTAATAGGTATGTTTTGTTTTGAGGCGTTTTTGATCCGTGAATAATATTATTGTTTTTGCCTTTCTCAAGTACGGGTTGAAGTGCATCGATAAAATTCAGATTAATCAACTTGCTACGTTACCTAATACCTAGTCATTTTCAGTAAGGTTAACCCTTTTCTTGGCAATTACCGTTAGTTAGGGTTAACCTAAAGCAAAGCCACGCAAGGCTGATGGGATAGATGCAACTTTTATAAATCAGGGAGGTATTGTATCTATATTTTTTATACTTAAGCAATTTAATATCACTTGCTATCATGGACTTTAACGGTGAAGGAAGCCTGTATTTTTTAGAATTCTATATGATGTTCTCAAAGACGTGTGAAGTCTTCCAATCCACATTTGGCCAGCGTGTTGAACTATGACCTAACAAACTCTTATGCTGAGAGTAGACCCAATCCCAAGACCACCAGACCAAGGAATGCTCAATAGTGTGCCGGTTGAGATGATGATATTATCTTCCTATAAAACCATTTTCTTCACCAATTAAGTAAATTCCATGGAACAGCAGACAATACATTTCGAAGTAATGTAACGTAAAATAAATAGATAAGTAATTACTCAATTAGATAAGTAAGTATTCCTGAGGCAAAAGGATCGGGTCTGATTGTATTGGTCAGGCTGTTACTGAGCACTCACTCCCGGCCGCTATCCCACTACTGCCCGATACGGGGACTTTTGGCTGCTGGGTTTCCCCCCTGGCCCGGTTCGCCCCTCCTTAGTTAACCTGCACCCCCCAGACTCCTCCGGGGGGTCCATATTAATACCGGGCTTAGTGTGGACGTCCAGTCAACATGAGCCACTCAGCATCAGGACTCCCGACCTCAAACCATCCTCCGAACCCGACCTCCGAGTAGCCGGATTACAGGAGACGCCACGCTCCCAGTCGAAGTAACTCACGAAAATAATCTACTTTATCAGCGTTGTAGCACGCGTTCAAACCTAGGGCGGGGAAAAGAAAAATCGATAATTGTCTTTTTTCTTTTTTTTTTTGTATAAAATTAATAACATATCGTAGTCTATAGTTACAAAAATATATAAAATACGGTACTTATACTTCATAATATCAAAGTATCAAGTTATTATATTTACGCTTATATACTTTATAATAGGTACAAAGTACTATGTCACATACACAATGATATTTATGTGATACGCCTTTGTATATCATGCAAGCAATTTATTGAGGTGAGTATTTTAGTATTCAAGTTTTATACTTACCGATTTGTAAAGGAATATCTGGCATTTCGTATTCAAGGAGGTCGAAATCTCCATTGTCTATTGTTTACCTACCATCCATCCCATCATCAGTTCACCAGTCATAAAAGTTATTTCTAAATGAGAATCGAAGATAAGACCTCGTGATGGTGAGGGGAGAGAGAATACATAGGTAGGTACCATTGCACTGGATTTGATAGAAAAAGTTAGGTATATTATAGGTGCCCTGTAGATCTTGGTAGCCATAAACAGATGAGTAAGTACAGTTAGCAGATAGTTTCAGTTCCAGGCACTGTAAAATTTCATGCCGATCGATCGAAGTTAGAAATTGGAATTGCACTCGCAATCGGAATCGCCTTGAATGTGGATTAACATCAACATTTTTTAGATATCCATAGGCAAACCTATAATTACTGTAAGTATAGATTGTTAGGAAATAGGAATATACGTGTTAATGATGTTACAAGGCCGCATCGCAAGTCAGAGTTTATTTTCCAACAACAATATTGCGGTTTTTACAACCTATCTGTCTCTATTACTTAGTATCCGGCTTCATTCATGGGAATTATTCATTATACATATAATTGCTTAGTTCAATTAAAATATAACGATAGCCATAAAGGGAGTAGTTAAATGTGATTAAAATCCATCTGTTTAAATGCTAAAACTGATTTGCTTTAAATAATAGGCATCTATCTTCTAGGCTAGGCTTGCCTTAGCTTAGCTTAGCTAGGCTTGTAGGCACTGGTCCATTAAGGCGCAGAACGCCAAAAAACCAAAAAAGCAACATTAAAATGTGTCCTTTAGCGATAATAAAAGATTATAAAATATTTACGATCAAGCCAACGCCAAAAACGCAAAACGGCAAAATTGAAATGTTTGAAAATACCAAACTCATTAACAAGGTTTAGGCTTAGGGACATGGTTTAGTTTTGTTTTTTATTAAACGTACTTGGCATTATCGCATAATATATTATTATGAACCAACATTTTGCTGCGCTTTGGCGTTACGCGATTCGGCAAGCAAATCTGCGTATACCTACCTACTATTTTCGGTTATTTGGCATTTTGCGTTTTTGGCATTATTGTGCATCTAAACGTATGATCATCTATTAAAAAATTACAGTAGTACAGTCGTTACGTCAGTGCACTGTTTAGATTACTAATTCATTGCGTGAATTGAATCTGAAATTCTTTGGAGCTTTGCCCGAGATATTGATCCGATCTTTTGCAAAGGAACCGCGTGGTGTATTATGTAACCAGGATACGTAAATCTAGCTTTGTCTGCAATCTGCCGCTTTGTTTGATTTTTACGAGGCCTAATCACGAAACAAACCTTCCGGGTTCATTTAATATTATTATACGAATAGGTCGAGTATAAAATAGGTATACCTAAAGTTTAGATGAAGACCTTGATGAAGCAATCCTGCAATTCCCGAAACTGTGGTAGGTATTACGAATAGTCTAAGTTATCGGAGTAAGTAGAGCAGCTGTAGGTCAATGATCTTTAACCTATCTATTTGGTATCTATATAAATAGGTAAAAGGAAAAGCTGATTGACAGACTGATTTTTCAACGCATAGCTCAAACTACTGGACGGATTGGGCTGTGGCATGCAGATAAGCTATTAAATGACGACAAAGAAAGGACTTTTGAACGTTCAACCCCTATTGGGGTAAAATAGGGGTTTGGAATTTGTGTAGCTACCCATGCGGACGAACTCGACTGACAAGAATCAAACCTTTGACTTTATCTGACGATTTGTTTTGTATGCATTTCTTCGCAAAAAGTAAACGATTTGACCTGACCTGCATTTTTGATCTAGGTAGGTAGGTTTTTGATTTAAGCAGACAGTATATCTAGAATTCAGAGTATAGAAAATCAAGATAAATTAAAAATCAAATTCAAAACACGGGACGTAGGTACGTAATAATAATTTATTTATTATGCTAAGATAATTGTAATCAACTTGCGGCTTCTTCAACTAATTCATTGCACGCTCATTTCATGGAATGAATCAAAGATGATAAATTACTGCCTGCAAAACATTATAATTTTATGACCAACAGCTAGGTTTTAACAATGATATCATAATATGTATTAGCTATTTTGTTTCTGTGTTCCTACTATCTTATACATAATACATATACATATTTATTATTTATATAATTAGTAGCTGCGCTCGGTGTCTTTCGGACTCATTTAAAGTATAGGTTGCCTTTAGAATAAAAGAAGTAACTCACATTTTAACCGTTTTATATCCTAAGCTAAGCACACCCGCACAGCTCCCGCGCTAACTCGCTGCGGGTGAGTGCGGGCGATGTGCGGGTGTGCGGGGCGTCCCCCCACCTCATACCCCGACTGCCATCTCAGCTTGTCGCGTACTATAGTTACTTACTACATTTTTGGTTGGCCAATAATAAACCTCTACCATGAAGCAGCCCTATATCAATCTAATATAGGTAGTACCTAATGCCTACATGTACGATATACCTACCCACATCATCATCAACCCATCGGCGGTCCACTATTGAGCACGGGCTACATAAAAAGAAGGGTTAGGCCGTAGTTCACCTGGCTGGCCAAGTGCAGTGCAACAGGAACCATCTCGGGCGTCCTCAGAACACGCTACCAAAGTTTCATCACAATCTGATCAGTAGTTTAGCCGCCTATAGGGTGCAAACATACTTAAACATTGATTTTCATATATAAATATTTAAAATCAGAAACGTTTTGAAGCGGGGAAATAATTCTTTCATTGACTTCATTGACTCCAAATAAATATTTCGGTACTCAGAGTAAATATTACTTAGGTAATTTTCTTTTAGGTTCGTGTTTTGGAATAAAAAATAACAACAAGAAAATCAATACATTTTTTTTATTCAAAATACTTAGTTCCATGAAATAAATCCTGTTTTCCATAGAGTTACTGATAGGTTGCAAAACGAGAACTTATCACAAGATATTTCATTAGATAATTACCTATCTAAAACATATCTATTAATTATTATTAATTTATCAGACTATGTTAAATATTGCTTGCTTATTTTACGTAGGTTTTTTTATTAATTATTATTAACTTACATAAACAGAAGAAAGTAGATGGCACTTTTGCTTGAGCTATGCAAATTACTGCCTCACAAATAAAACATGCAACTCTTTAGCATTCTATCATGACAATTCGTTCGTTCGACCACCGAAGCATACACTATTGGCATTTAATTTGTATGCAAGTTGTTAGTAATTGATATAAATACCTAGTTTTAATCCTAATCAGAATCACAGAGTACTACATAATATAAAGTTGAATCCTCACATTATATTGTTGGTATAATTAACAATACTTGATGATTAGGTAATTTGGTGTTCAAATGGCGTTTGAGTTTCCATTGGGCTATCTTCATGGTGGTTTATTTACGTTTTTTGTACCTGTAATAAAATAAGTATCAAAATAAATGCCTATTTAATACATAGGTATCTTATATCAATCTAGGTATCTGTTATAATGTGATATCTAATAACATTATATCAACCTATTACAAAATACATCCTTTTTAGGGATCCGTACCTCAAAAGGAAAAAAAGGAACCCTTGTTGTCTCTCTGTTTCAATTTTCAAAGTTTAGGTAACTTGGTAAAGTGGGGTATCATAATATCAAAGGGCTTTTACATTCTAAAACAGATTTTTATTTATTTTTATGCAGAATAGTTTTTGATTTATCGTGCAAAATGTCGAAAATAATAATACCCGAGTACGGAGATAATAATACCCGCGGCTGCACCAGGCAGGCGCAATTTACTTCGCCAGTGTCGTTTGAAATTGAAGAGACACGAATATTGAAGCTAAGTAAACTTGACAGAGTGCTGCTGTATGAGTCGATCGATCCGATCATAATTGTTGAAATATTTATAGATATTTTATTTCAGAAGTTGACATAATACGGTTACTTACGCATTAGCGTGCGCCGTCGCAGTAGCCGTAGCGGTGGCCGTGGCTTGACCCCCGCCATTGCCACCGCATCCACCACCGCAGCCTCCGCCATGTCCCAAATTTCCACCACCATATCCTCCATGTCCGAGATTCCCGCCGCCATATCCTCCATGTCCGATATTTCCGCCGCCATATCCTCCATCATAGCCACCGCCATATCCACCGCCGCCGCCGCCACCGCCGCCGCCGAATCCACCGCCGCCACCGCCGCCGCCGCCGCCGCCGCCGAATCCACCGCCATATCCGCCGCCATAACCACCACCATAGCTGCCGCCGCCTCCATAGTTGCCGCCGCCGCCGCCGTAGTTGCCGCCGCCATAGTTGCCGCCGCCGCCACCGTAATGTTTACCATGACCATGGCCTGAAGAAGTACGTAATATAGTTATCATTAGCTAGTACAGTAGCTTGTAATAAGCTACTAAGCTTTATTTAACTTGTAAAGAAATGGTAGTTCGAGGTTTCTGTAAAGTTTAACATCCAAACATTGCGTGCCGTTCAAGTAGTAATACCGACTTCTGCTTTTTCTACTGTATTTCGGCCGTTCATCCAAGTGATCCAGTGAACCTATGTTATATAGATTTTATCCTAATAGATACATAATTATTCAGAGGTACAATTAGCGTTGACTATTTATTTTAAAATGTTCGTTAGTTGACCTAAAGCAAGTAGGAAAGGAAACATTCGATAACTTTCTTGGTAAGTTTTGGGAAGTTATTATTCTGGATTGGTTTTTGATCTGAAAATCTTTTAATAATCGTATAATGCCTTAGAAATCAGGTTTTAGTCTTCAACAGCTATATTTCACGCGTAGCACAAAAAATTAACTGGCCAGTTTTACTTTTTTTTATAAATAAAAAAGTGGAATCACGTTTTTTCTAGCATATCTACTCGTAAATAGCTACGCATAGAAAACAACTTAAACAACAACTTTTTGCCTGACTATTGATCCAAGTTTTTTTATGTTTGGATTTAAAAAAATCACATTCATTATATACATTTAAAACTATAGGGCTATATATACCTATATCCTTCATGTATATTGGCCTATATCTATCAGCGTGTTGGTGAAACTGAAATACAAAACTTAATGCAATCCTAAAGCTCCCTGGATTTGGCATAGGAATTTCAGTTAGAGAAAACGAATAGTTTCTACGAGATTTTTAATAAATCTAAATCCACGCGGATGAAGTCCCAGGCAATCTAGCTATACTTTTTTAAACTCCTCATCAAAACTACAAAAAATAAACAAAATAAGGTCTCACCATGTTCTTTCACAATTTCTTTCACAACTATCACCTTCGTGGGCTCTTGATAACCACCGCCATGTCCATGCCCTCCATAACCTCCATCCCAGCCTCCGCCGCCGCCGCCGCCATAGCCACCGCCGCCGCCATATCCGAAACCGCCACCGATTGAAATACCACCTCCTCCTCCATGTCCTAATCCTAACCCTAATAGTTTATGTAGATGACGCTTCTGTCTATTCAATTGACCGGATCTCGGTTGGTCTTCTAATTTCTGTAAGTTATATGTAAATTGTCTTATGAATTTTGTGGTTAAGAGTTTATACTACTCAGTATCTATTGCCGTGGAAATGAAATTAGGGTGCGATAGTTTAGTTCCATAAGGTTCGTTTCGATTCAGTAGAAGCAATTAAAAAATCAGTCACAACTCACAACATTCGAAATATTATACGAAAATGAAGTTTAATAAATCCATTATAAAATAACTAACTACACACATACGAAAAATTTATTGGAAATTAAGTTTCGTGCAATTTAAGTAAATTAAATCCTTTTCGGTGTAGGTAGGTAGGTAGGTAGGTACCCTATCTATCCACTGTTTGTCAACTAACTTCCATTAATTAGGTATTTACTATACCTATATATTCATATTGTACTTATTATATCATACAATTCCTTAATATTTTACTTAGATAATAAATAACACTAATAACTCTTAACCAGTTTAGATCGCAATCAATTATGTCGTCGAATAATAAAAAAAGCTTAAGTAGGTAGGTACCTACCTAAGCTATTTTTAGAACAATTTCACTTTTTCTTATATCCCAAAATAGCTTTGCAAAGTTACCTGCACATAAACTGGTTGTGGGTTCACACCCAGCGATTTAGCCTGCGGCTCCCTCGGGGGTGGGTTCCTCTGAGCAAGGAGCACTAATATGGGGAACTGGCGCGCACGGTCAGTGACATGAGTCCTTGAGTCCCTAGGGGGCGCTAAAACCGGCGCGACCAGAACCACTCTTTCCCCTCCGTCGATATCATTGTCACTTACTGAAGCGTAAGCTAAGGCCACTAGCGCCAATACGCTCACTGCACTATAAAGTCCCATCTTGTTTACTGGCGCAGGATTCGCGAGTCCAACCTATTTATACCTACGTCAGTTTTTCCATCGTACGCGATGAGACGTCATGGTATGTCTTTGTATTGGACACCCCGCGGTTTCCCACGATGACGTTATCGGCCCAATGCTGATGCCTTCATTGATGGGTTTGTGATGCGGAACTGGATATTATAATTAAGTATACCTTCGTACCTACCTTCTGTTTTCTGTCTTCGTCGTTTTAGATCGTTAAACAACCGACACATACACACACACATTTGTGTGCTAAGTCCTAAGTCTGTAATCTTTATCTAAGTACGAGTAGATACCCACAGATAAAGGGTAGGTAGATATGTTTAAGATTGGGATTATAAAAGTCGAAAAAGTTGGGTGTTAGAATATAGCATAGGCTCAGAAACCACATTCATTTATGTAACACTAGCTGATACCCGCGACTTCGTTCGCGTGTATGTAGGTTTTTTAAAATTCCCGTTGGAACTCTTTAATTTTCCGAGATAAAAAGTAGCCTATGTGCTAATCCATGGTATAATCTATTGCCATTCTAAATTTCAGCCCAATTCATCCAGTAGTTTTTGCGTGAAGGAGTAACAAACATACACACACACACACACACACACACACACACACACACACACACACACATACACACACATACAAACTTTCTCCTTTATAATATTAGTGTGATTTTTCCGAAAATAATGTAAAATTACCTACCTAAGTACCTAGGTGTTGACTCACGTTGACTATATTGGTATCTTGAAGTTCGTATGCTGCGGCCTGCGGGATACTTTAATTTTTTTAAAATAGAAAAGTGGTTATATACCGATAAGCTGCCATACCTCTTCGAAGTTAGCCCGCTACCACCTTAGACTGCATCATTACTTACCTACCACCAGGTGTGATCGCAGTCAAGGGAAAACAAAAAAAATAGAATGTGTGTTACGTATTAGCTTCTTACTTTCGTCCAAAATATCCCATTTAGGTCATTTAGGTTTGGATCTCCAAGAAATCCATTGAAATCCTTTAATTTTTCAGGATAAAAAGTACCATAAGGCAGTCTCTATATGTACTATACGTAAGCTATCTTTGTGTCAGGTCAAGATGGGTTCAAAATTGATCAGTACAGTACCTACAGAACATACAAATTGACACTTTTTAAGAAAATTGATTTTCCGTGAAGCCAAAATGTTTTCTGGCTTCGCTTGGACGGCGACGCCTAAGTAGGATGAAAATAATAATAAAGCTAAGAGTTGTTATAGCAATGTTACAACAAGAAATCCTCCTTAAAGGCTTCGCCGCAGTCGGTAAAATACAATATTGCATGGTAGTACGAAGCGACATTATACCTGCATAGTAATTTGTGAATTCTACACACGTACAATATCAGGTTAGTCCAAAACCGGATATTCTGCTTAGCATGTTTAGATGATACGCCTTACAACGAAGAGGCGGGATTTTTCATTTTTTTGTGCTATTATAAAATTTCCTCTGTATGCCAAATAAAATCACGAGTGAGTTGTTTTTGTAGCATTTTTAAACAGTTTTAAATATTTTCACTTAGTATATTTCATTCAAATTGCAAAGGATTCTTCATGTATATCTGCAGAACCGATTTTTATGAAACTTCTCAGATGAATAAATAAATAGAGATATTTTTTAAGGCTACTTTCGAATCGTCAAATGCAACAGGGATACCATTGGTTGGGAATTCTCTTCCTGCCGAGAAAACCTCGTTTATATGAATTTTGTGCACATATTGCTTCCATCATCATCGTCAGATAAATATGTGCGATTAATATGTTTTTTTAAGGTCTCAACCATTTTCGCTTGCAGCTCCAGATAAAGGTCTTCTTACCAATAATATGTTAGAACTACATATCTAGTTGCAGCCTAGACAAAGAAGTTACGCGCAGGCGCATCGAAGCTTAATTACAGTATCACGATATTCTGATTATTTACAATTAGCGGGAAAAATCTACGGGAAAAGGTATTTTACCCACACATTGTTATGGTTTTATTTTTTGCTATACTTATTATTAACAATGACATTTTTTATAATCTACTAGAATTAGATGATAGCCACGACTTCGTCCACGTGGATAAGGGTTTTGAAAATACCTGGGGAACTCTTTGATTTTCCGGAGTATACAACTTCAGGTTTCAAGCTCTCATATAACCTTTACGCTCTGTAAATCTGTGTGGCTCGCGTATGTTTTGGGAGGACATTCCAATAATAATTCATTTAAAATATTTAAATAATACCAGCCTTTTCTGAGTGACGCTTAAAATACGGAGCCAGTCATTCTCTCATTTACTAATATAATATCTAAGTATGGATAATCAAGTGAATTTTCGTTTTTGAAGTTGGAGGATATTTACGTGTAATCATAATGCAAAATGTATTTAGATGTGTTTTAACCTCATCATTGCATTCCAACCCATGATTGAAGTCAAGTGCAAGCATACCTAACTTGCATAAAGATACATTAAACATTAAGTAGTTCTAAAAAGGTATCAGTCTAACAGGCAGGTGCTTAGATGCAAGCTTATAGTTTTATCCCTGGCGGAAGCTGCTCAGGTTTCAGAAATGTGGTTAGAGACATCGATGCAGCATACATGATGAGCATGTTTATAAATAACTGTCTACCTATAATTCGATGTGTATTTGTATTTATAACTAGCTGATGCCCGCAGCTTCGCCCGCGTGGATTGGTCAGATCCCCTGCAACTTCAGGGTTGAGGAGTTGGAATCCAAATTTTTTATGAAAGAATGTCGCAAAGTTCCTCTATCGATTAAAAAAGAAATGACGCAAATCGGTTCAAAAATCTCGGAGATTTCGGTGTGCATAGGTAGAAAAACACAACTCCCATTTTGAAAGTCGGTAAAAAAGTAGCCTATGTTACGCCCTGGTCAATCTTCTACTTGTCTGTGAAAGTCCCGTCAAAATCGGTTCAGCCGTTCCGAAGATTAGCCTTTTCAAACAGACAGACAGACAGACAAAAATTTAAAAAACATGTGATTCAGTTAAGGTATCGTTCAAATAACCCTTTGAGCTTAATATGAGGCAGTTATTTCGAAATTACAGACAGACACTCCAATTTTATTTATTAGTAGTATAGATAATTAACAATGTGTTAGAGCTAATGGATGAGAGCAGATAGAACTGTAGCTAAACAAATCCCCTAGATCCGGGGATGCACATCTTTTGTTTGACACCCTGATTTTCAAATAAACACCGAATTACCTCTTTTTCTTTTTTATAAGAACCTCTCAATTTGGTATCTGTTTACAGCCTATTCGAATTATTATAATTTCCCAAAAACAATTCAGTATAATTTTCCATTTTTAGTGGAAAACCCTAATATTATTTAAATTTAATCAATGACGTTGATTTGAAATGATTGGTAAACGGTTATTATTATTTATTGATGATAGGCAATTATAAAATAAAACATGCTTTTTTCATATTTTTATAATATGTCATGCTATGAATTATCTAACCATATGTATTGGTTGGAATGTATTTTGTTCCATAGCCCCTGTTATAATTTCCATCTGAAACGAAAGATAAAATATTACTTAGTATAAATTATAAGATAATTAATATAAAATATTCATATTTTTTTAAATATTTTTAGTCGAAAGCAGCAAGATTTACTTTGTCAGAAAATCTTATAAATACTTTTATCAAAATAAGAAAAACCGCAAATAGGTACCTACCTACCGAGAAAATTAAGTTTGAAGAGACAATTATTAATTTCAACATGAAATTAATAGGTATTTATCATCCAGTACTTATTATAGGCATGGACGTAGTAGGTAGATAAAGTAGGTATATATGTATAACTTAAATTAACAGGTTCTTGAAAAGTCAAAGTTAGTCTGTTGGTAGGTAGTGATTATAGCAAATAATATATATATAAACCTATCCAATACATTCCTATGCTTATAATTATTAAAGTGTTGGAGAAAGGCTTTTCACCATAGGACACAATTTCACAAGGACATAATATATAGCTTCCTATATGTCCTTGTCTTTGGTGACTTACTTAGCTGGGTAAAGGCATGGACAGAAAGGAAGAATCTTACCTGGGTTACTGACAATAACTGTTGTTCCGCTATTAGCTCCAGATGGATAACGAGAATAAGGATTTGTCGGATAGTAACTGCTATAAGGATAATTCGGACCTGAAATAACATAATGATTTATATACAATACATTTTATAATTTATACACAGGCAGTGTTCATGGATATTTGCAGCTAAACAAACTACAAAATACCAGCATTTGCGAAATAATTTCGTCCGCCCCTTGATTATCCTATAAAAGCTTAGTGTAAACACTGAAGAAAGAAATTGGTTTCACTGTTTGCATTTTCTTCATAGAATACCTACCAGGTCTCTAAATGAAGGTTTTGTATAAGTATTTAGGTAGAAAATTGGAATACCTATTTGAAAAATTGGCCGTCTTGGATTCATTGTTTTCAGTTATAAGCGTGAAGTAAGTAAAATAGATTACGATTTTTTTTATATGGATAAGTAGATTATAGCTAAGTACAGTCTGCGACAGGTCGACATGGCAATCGGGATGGCACACACCCGCACAGCCTCCGCGCTAACCCGGCGCGGGATAGCGCAAGTGGCGTGCGGGTGAGCGGGGCGTCCCCTCGCCTCATACCCCGACTGCCATCTCGACCTGTCGCGCACTTAACAGGGCTCTCTCCGTCACTCGCTTCATACAATCGTAGTTCCAATTTCATTTGTATATTAAGCAACCAAAGTCCATGAAATTTTGCAGACATATTCTAGAAACTAATATCTGTGCCTGTGGTGTTTTAGATTTTTCTAAAAATATATACTTAGTTTTAAAATTACAGGGGCTCAAAGATTTGTATGTAAATTTTTAAGACCGCGTAACTTTGAAACCGAATATTTTAACAGAAATCTGGAAAACCACAGACATAGATATTAGTTTCTAGAATATGTCCGCAAAATTTCATGGACTTTGGTTGCTTAATATTCAAATGAAATTGGAACTACGTTTGTATGAAGCGAGTGACGGAGAGACCCCTCTTAAGCAGGTGTTCATCTTACCTGAATTTGTAACAATTATCGTTTCATCTCTTGATCCTCCGGCAGGCACTGGAACGGTGTCTGAAATATATTTAGGTATACTTAATAATGTAGAACATTAAGAATATAGCGGAAACTTAACACAAGTAAATTAAAATTTTATTTAGTGAATACTT
The DNA here is from genome assembly GCF_905333055.1 of Maniola jurtina. NCBI lineage: Eukaryota > Metazoa > Arthropoda > Insecta > Lepidoptera > Nymphalidae > Maniola > Maniola jurtina. Next base: position 12,491,453 of record NC_060030.1, read on the forward strand.
ATATTATTTACCTATACTATAAACATCCCGTTTTTTCAGCGCATGCGTTGATCTAATCATGTAGAAATAACCTTCCTCGAAATTCTGTAAAAAATAATTACGATAAAATCTTTAATTGAGTCAATTTATTACTAAGCCGAGGCAAGAACAATATTATTAATAATAGGTAAGTAATTTTATCTTTTTTAATTTGATGGATTTTTTGTGTAACATTTTTGATGATGTATGCAGTGTATTATTTGATTGTTATAAAAACTCATGAAAACATGATAAAATAAATGATGGAGCAAAAACTTTGTTGTGGAGTAGATAGGTTTTTTAAAAATCAATATAGGCACACGTTTGACCACAATCACACTTGATGGAAAGTAATAATGTGGCCAAGATCAAGGCCAACTCCCGTTGGGACGCGTTTACTAGAAGATGCCTATTCATACCTGGATTGTAATTGGTAAGAAACACGGATCCCGGAGGAATATTCCAAACCTTAGCCATACGTAAGTATGAATAATGCTGACGCAAAGCGTTTCGTGCGTGAAGATGGAATGTCGCTGACTTAAGGATGTCTGTCTGTCCGTCTATCGTATCTGACAGGAAAACCTATAGGCTACTTCCCGTTGACCTAGAATCATGAAAGGCAGGTAGGTAGGTATTATAGTACAAGTAAAGGAAAGATCTGAAAACCGTGAATTTGTGGTGACATCACAAAAAAAAAATTAAAATGTGTTCATGAACAAAAATTATTAAGTATTTTCAATTTTCAAAGTAATATAAAAATATCAAGTTGGGTAACATAATATAATATTAAAGGGCTTTACCTGTACATTCTAAAATAGATTTTCATTTATTTTTATGCAGAATACTTTTTGATTTATCGTGTAAAATGTCGGAAAAAATACCCGAGTACGGAACCCTCTGTGCGCGAGTCCGACTCGCACTTGGCCGATTTTTTTATCAGCGTGTGCCACATATTACATATATTTACGATAAAATAGGTGTATCCTTATAAAGTTTAAGCTGTCTATTGAATACAAGTGTAAATTAAAAATTTATAACACCCTCGACAAGTGAAGGTTACAGTAAGAACTAGAAAAGAGCTGATAACTTTCAAACGGCTGAACCGATTTTCTTGGATTATAGCTAAGAACACTCTCGATCAAGCCACCTTTCAAACAAAAAAAACTAAATTAAAATCGGTTCATTAGTTTAGGAGCTACGATGCCACAGACAGATACACAGATACACAGATACACATGTCAAACTTATAACACCCCTCTTTTTGGGTCGAGGGTTAATAATACGTAATTTTTCAAATACCTTTTCACGTCCTACATCTTTTGTATCTATAAATAATGTGTCTGTACTATTGCACATAATAACAAATATTAGGCCCAGTAACATGTGTTGATACATTTTTCCACCTAGACAAATAAAAAACACTGGAACCGGTGACAATTTTCACATATTTACATTTTCATTTAACTGACCACAGCCTTTTTATACGACAGTTAATATATATAATTAGTATATATAATTATTTTTTGTATCTCTCATCTTTTAATTGTTTTACGTATAATTGTTATAGCCGCTTATAAAAATAGAAACATAAAGGTAAGCGCATATTTAAGACTGAAGTTTACAAGATATCGAAGTTCCATTTTAGTACATTTTCCATTTGAAAAATAGTTTCTTTACAAAGCTTTAGGTAAGCACACATATTATACACTCAGATAAACCTTAAAATTCCTACAAGAATCAATTTATTTATATTGTAATTAGTTAGAAATCAACATACTTACCAACGTAATGTATTTATTTATTCGCGTACCTAAAAATTGTGACAATAAGAAGAAATAAGATAAAAAGTTGAGGTCAAGCACTTATCTCCTTAAGAGGGGTCTCTCCGTCACTCGTTCCATACAAACGTGGTTCGTCTCTCATTGGAATACTAACCAATCATACTCAATGGAATTTTGTAGAAACGTTCCGGGAACTAATAGGTATCTATGCCTGTGGTTTTCCAGATTTCCGTTAAAATATTCGGTTTCAAAGTTACGCGGTCTTAAAATTCACATACAAATCTTTGAGCCCCTGTAATTTTAAAACTACATATTTTTAGAAAAATCTAAAACACCACAGGCACCGATATTAGTTTCTAGAATATATCTGCAAAATTTCATGGACTTTGGTTGCTTAATATTCTAATGAAATTGGGACTACGATTGTATGGAGTAAGTGACGGAGAGAGCCCTGTTAAGTGATCTCTAGTCTCTACTTAGTGACGTGAAAGAACTGACATTTAGAGAGGTGTAAAGGAAAAAGAATAGGTAGGTACAACCATAGGTTTAGAGCGAAAAACTCGTAAGTCTATGGGTACAACAGGGTTCCATCCACGTTGGTAACTAATTTTTCGTAACCCTACGAAATAAAATTAATACTTCATCTTTTTGTAACTGGTTACACTAATCAAGAAGGTGACGGAATTCAAGAAAGTTTAAAGTTGTATGGTAGAGTAGGAGCAGACAATAATATGTGCCATAGAACCATTGACATTATGTGTTCCTACTAACTACTAAGTAATCCACAGAGCACTTAGATATAATTTTCATAATAAATACGTATTACTTACGTCTTTTATTACGAACAATTAAGTCATGGAAATACCGTTTAAGTCAGACGCATGCGGCTAATGGTCTGATGGCATCAGATCGCTGTTGCCTTTGCTAAAGATGTAGCATATTATAATTATTCCACCTGGCTGTCTCGAAATTTCGATTTGTTAGGTCCCAACTGTTTGTAATAATGCACTTAATATATTCAGCGATTGAACTGTAAGGTTTGTAGGTAAACCTGATTAGTTCAAAAGAGGAGTGTGTAATATGATAAAAGTCTGGTTTCAAGGGTAAGGTAGGTAGGCAGTTACTTAAACTGCGTGGTAGACTATGGCCAAACCTTCTCATTCTAAAAAGAAACTCATGCTTATATAGAGTTTTATTAGTATTTGGAGAGGTTGTCTTTACAGAACGAACTTACGAAATGTGCCTTCTAGGATTAGATATAATAAAGTAGCTACTTTTAGAGACAATCTCACACTAGCACACCAAGATCTGTTTCGTTACGCTTACAATCCGGTTATCTTTATATGAGTAAAGAGGCATCTCCTAAACAGACCAAAAATCTTCAGTCAAAACTAATTTTCCATTAGATGAGATTGCCGTCAAAAGTGTACTTAGTAACCTATAGATTCTTTATCAAACATTGAAATAATATTGCACATAAGGAAAAACATAACTCACTTTTGTATAAAGACAGAGGCGTAAAAACAGGCGTAAACAAACTATAGTAAACCGGAATATCTTCTTCGTATGTTAATTTGATCTTCAAGTTTCTGCAATCGAAATAATTTATTGCATTTTTATAATAACACCTAGTTCTAATAATATACATGTATGTTAAGGGCATTGGGTATACCAACAATGTAATCAGTAGTCACTATAGAGAAATGGACTGTGAGGGCCAGACTTTCATTATTTTATAAATGGTGAAAGTTCTCTGCGCATTGTCCCAACACATGGGAGAATGATCAGCGACTATGAAGTTTGGATCATAGTGGCTTTGGCAGATAACCAGACAGGTACCTATAAAATCTTTCGCCAAAATATAAAGACTATTTTTTTATATATTTTCTTCGGAATAGTATTAGAAATCACCTCATGCATTGCCATACACGTCGGCGGGTCCAGATGGGGGCGGGTGCGTCCATAGGAGCGGGCAACGTGTGGAACAAACTTTTAATATTTACAAAAAATTGGAAGAAAGATGCGCGGACGTGTCCTAATCGAGATCGGGTGCCGAGCGGCACCCATCATGGAGAGTATGGCATTGCGCCCGCTGCCCGCTACGCAAGACGCACCCGCTCCCACCTGGGCCGCCCGCCTAGTATCGTGGCAACCCCTGCCAGACACCCAAGAGTTTGATCTCACATTCAATACATTCGTACTGACTTACTTCGACATAAATAGGTTGAAGCTCCATCTTGCGTTCAGGTTCGTCACTTTTGGTAGTATTATCTGTAGATATTAATCTTACAATAGGAAAATCTTTGGCTGTTTCCACTACCCTAGCTCTCGGGTTTTTATTTGCTGCCAATATCGGTGCCACAAGCACTACTTTCTCTTTATTAAACCTTAAAATAGTTTCACTTCCACTCGTAAAATTTAAGCATTGCAATAAAGTAATTATTACAGTAAGTCTTCTTATTAAATACATCGCGATGAGTGACTCTGGATATTTATTCAAAGCTTTATTTATACATTTTTGTAATATTTTATTATCACGATCTGCCGTGATCTCTTCCGAGTTTTGCATATTTTATTATTTCTGTTTTAAATCATGATATCATAAAATAACTAATTATTTCGAATATTTTGTGTGCTAATACCGTATACTTTTAGCTTCACTATAGTGGAATTTTACACATTTCCATTCCATGTAAATCCAAAATTATTTGGACTCCAGTTTCCTCGTCCTCAATATTGTGATGATGCAGGGATACTGTCTACTGCCGAAATAGATCTCGAGAACTTAGGATCTTTCAATTGTGAATTGTTCTTGCGCGTACCAAGTACCTATAATATGTTATATTTAGGCTTTGCTATTGAACTTCGTGTCCCAACTTCTCAATTCTGATACTCCAGCGGTCTGCATAAATCATGAGGACAGATCTCGTCAACTACTTATTATTTTTATTAGTAAAACAGCTTGTTGTATGTTAATCTACTTGATTATGCTATTCCATTTGTTACATTTTAAAAGTCATTTGCTTATACAAATTATTATTTATTGATTTAACCTCCTGACTCCTAATGATTTGATGGTTATTCACAATATGTCTTCATTTGAATTTTATTACCATCTTTTATTTACTTACCTACTATTTTTTTAGGTAACGTCGGTGCCAGACATAGCTTCAAATATGTAAATATACAAAGTTTACCCTGACAGCTCAAAGTCATCAAAAAAGTTCAACTCTTGACTTACTTAATGTTGCGCGTGCGCCGCATGTTTCCTGGCTTTCAAAAATCTTTGCTGTGTGGCGTGTAACATTAGTCACAAAATAGATAGATAGATACCTCTACGAGGAGTTCCCTACATATTTCTGTACCTATGTGTATCATTTCTTAGATTAATTTGTTTTGATGTACATAGGTACGAACAAACTAAAAACTGCTAGGTATAGTAAGTATTAATACCGATTCAAGAATCTTAATTTCTTTTAACCATAATCAAATTGATCACTAATTGTTTTTTCACCTTAATTGTTTTTTCAATAAAAGAATTATTGTAAAAAAAAAAAAAAACAACTAAGCAAAATAGAATTAGCTGACCTTGTAGCTGACTAAACATGAAGAAATAGGTAGATACAATGAAACATACAAAATTGTAATGATTTTATTAATAAAATGATAAAGTTATGATAAAAACTATTAAAATAACAAACAAAGTAGGTTTAGGTATAACGAGCATTCGACAGCAATTATTATAATCGTAGGTACCTATGTAGACATATTTGCTATTAAAATTACACGTTGTCTTGTCACAGATGACTGAGAATATAAAAGAGTATTTTCATTATCTGGATGAGACTGTTTGTATACAGTTTCAAAACTTCACAAAAATTATGCGTTCTATATTTTTATCTAATTTTATCAGATTCTCTAACAGGTAGGCAATTATTTCGGATTCCATGCTCATTATTTTAAGATTCCACAAAAACCACTCTTAACCAAGGATTTAAAATCTTTGCTTTGTTTCCAATTTTACACTTCTAGAATAATTGGATGCAGATGAGACGATGTTTCTTTGTTGTATTGCTTCTTTATAATATTTTCCGTAAGAGTCAAAATTTAACATTGGTAGTTGCGAATATCATCATTTATCATGCTTTATATTTTGTCTGTTTATTTTACATTTTGTTTGATTTTAAATGTTTCTTCTTAGTTTTTTTCAATAATTGAGTCAAAAAGCAAGTCATTTGTGTAATGTAAGCGGTTTATTCGTGTGATTTGTCCATTCTTCTAGGAAATCCTATCCTGTCCCTACTCGCAATGTAAAAATGAAGTTAATAATTTTGGAAGTCATTAGATAAAATTGGATTAAGTACTCCTTGTGTTGTTCGTAATGATAGATTGTTCCAATCTTAGTATGAGGTTACTTTCTTCTATTGTGTGTTATTAACGTGTTTCTTATGTTCATTAAATTTGGAATCACGGTTTCTGAAATACAAATAACATACTATTACTACATATTAATAGAGAATGTCTACCTTAGTTTTGTATCTACTATTGAATCAAGCACCTTAGTGTATATAAAATAATATGTAAGCAAGTGACAAAACTAATTAACTCGCTTTACAAAATGAATTATTGTAATAGAGATAAGATACCTTTGGTGAAATTGGATCAACTGCAGGTACGTCTACGGCTTCTGAAGGAGACATTTTCACAACACTAGTTGGGGCTATAGCATCATTCATTCCGTCGATTACTGTAGCAGGTTCAAGTCTAGTAGCCGTTAGCAGTGGAGTCGGTTTTATTGTCAGGGTGACTGGTATGATTGTGTACTGTTCACTCTCAACAACAGCTTCGGCATATTGGACTTTAGCAAGTGACGGAGTCTTGGTCTTGAATTCAGAGCTAGCTACCACAGGAGTCGGCTTGACATTTAATTCATTCGCCAAGGACACAGATATGCCAAACAAAAACATCAGTAAAAGGCATTGTCCTCGTGCCATTTTATTTTTAAATGCTAAACTTATGAATAGTAAATGAAAGCACCGGGGACGACTGATTAAGTTTGACTGCGTGGCGTCTACGCATATACAATTTCTTATATAGGTATGAGAATGAGCTTAAAATTTGAACTCAGTGTTCTGTGATATGTACTAATCAGTACATATTTGTTGCTAACGCTCGCTTTACTTGAAATACTTTTTATCATAGTTCACTCCATATTTACATTATTTTGTCTTCACTGTTTATATTCTAATAATATTATAATTAGGTACTTAAATCTGCTATCTAAAATAAAATTAGTTATATTATCAAATGCATGTTTTGTTCAGTAATTAGATAGTTTCACTTTTTTCGGTTTAAGCATCCACCAAGCATCTATCCCAATCTTCTTTTAAAAAACTTTACTTCAAAAATTGCAATCGATCTATGAAATTAAACTACCAAGACTGTACTGAGAATGTTCCAACTTCAAATTGATTTTGCGCGTACCAACTAATTATAAATTATATTGATTCACATTCACTTGTAATAAACCATTGAGCATTCGCCATTTTTAAATTTTGATGAAAAAGACATAGAAAGGTGCTTCTTTGTTCGTCAAACTTTGAAAACAAGGAATGTTCAATGTTTTGTTACAGGTGGTTTATCAGCAACGTAAATTTTGTGTTCAATTCATAAACAATTTGATGCTCAAAGGGACAATAACTACATAAACCTTGAGAGCAGATGATCTGTTGACAAGTGTAAATTAAAAATTTATAACACCCCCGACAAGTGAAGGTTACAGTAACTAGAAAAGACCGAAAAGACCTGATAACTTTCAAACGGCTGAACCGATTTTCTTGGACTATTCCGCGCCTACGACCTAAAGTATCTGAGTTTTCCAAAACATCATTTTCAAATAAATAATTATGTATTTAGGCAACGTCCATCTTGACAGCTTGACATTTGTCAATTGACATAATATTATGAACCAAACGGTTATCTAACCTTCTTTTCTACAAGAAAACTAGAACTCTTAAACGGCTGAACCAATTTTTTTGGATTATAGCTAAGAACACTCTCGATCAAGCCACCTTTCAAACAAAAAAAAGTAAATTAAAATCGGTTCATTCGTTTAGGCGCTACGATGCCACAGACAGATACACAGATACACAGATACACAGATACACAGACACACAGATACACAGACACACAGATACACACGTCAAACTTATAACACCCCTCTTTTTGGGTCGGGGGTTAATTATAAACTGGTAAGTAATAATGGCAAAGAAGACTGTTTAACTAAAAAGTTTTGTGATAATTTACTTGCCAAACCTACCTGCCAAATTTCATGATTCTAGGTCAACGGGAAGTACCCTATAGGTTTTCTTGACAAACACGATGGACGGACGGACAGACAGACAACAAAGTGATCCTATAAGGGTTCCGTTTTTCTTTTTGAAGTAGGAACCCTAAAAAGATTGCAAAATAGGTATTAGCTCATCAAACATTGCTTTCAATGAAATACAATAAAACACCGATATATATTGCTTATTATTATAGGTAATAGTTTTATTTATAGAATCTACAAAGATAAAAATTACTAAAGTCACAAACAAAGCTGGTATGAAAAGAGTATTCGACAGCAATGATAATAATAATTCAATCATACCTTAGTAAAGATATTCGCTATTAAAATTACACGTTGTCTTGTCATAGACTGACTGAAGACTTGAATACATTTTTCGCCTACCTATAACTATACTTATTTCATAAAATGAAGCGTTTTGTATTTTACATCTTATTCATCTAATATTTTGATCTGATTGTAATACCTACAGCTGCTGATATCCAGACTACTTTTATATTGAAAATCAGGATGAAGCTGGATTTAGGCAGCGCAAGAACTAACAGCGGACAAGACCCATGTCAAGAAATGAACGTCTATTGGTTTATGACCCCGATAATGTTCTTTAGTGCCATTGATGTTGTTTTGGCGTATATCACTATTGCAAATCCACAGTGTGCATCATTCTGTAATGTATAACCATCATCAAAAATTGCTTTTAACAGTTAATTCAACTGTTTGTTTGATGTCAAATTTTTCCAGCAATTTTATCATATTGTCTTAGAGTTTAAAAACAGGTCGTTCGATGTAAGCGGTCTTTAAGAGTGGTTTGTCCGGTTTTCTGGGAAGTCCTATGTACGAGTATGGTGTACTTGCTTAGAACAAAAGCTGCATGTAGCTGCTGAGACGGAGTAAATCATTTTGGAAGTCATCAGTTATAATTGAATTAAGTACTCCTTAATTTGTACATGATGATGGATTGTTCCAATCTTGGTATGAGATTATTTTCTTCTATTGTGTGTTATTAACGTGTTTCTTAGGCCCCTTAATTTAGGATTCAAGGTTTCTGAAAAACAAATAATTTATAATAATAATAATGTCTTTGATAGAGGATATAGGTACTTAATAGTGTTTTCTATACCTATCTTTTGTTACTATTAAATACACATTGAATTAATTACCTTAGTGTAATAATGTGTTTAAGTACTAATGTAAACAAGTGGCGAGATAGAATAAAGTGAATCATTATTTTACATTTGCTCATGAATTATTGCAATAGTTAGGTACCTTGGGTGGAAGTAGATCAACTGCAGGTACATCATAGGTTTCTGACGGAGATATTTTCACAACACTGCTTGGAGCTATCATTTCTTCGGTCACTTCTGTACTAGGTACAATTCTAATAGGGGTTAATAGAGTTGGTGTTATAGTCAGGGTGATCGGTATGATTGTGTGTGGTTCAGCCTTAATAGCTGGGGCAGATTGAATTTTAGCCCATGACGGAATCTCGGTCTTCAATTCCGAGGTAGCTGGTAAAGGAAGTGGTACAGTAGGTGTCTTAGCAGTATCGTCAACTAAAGTAGCAGTAGTAAAATCTTGTGGTACCACAGGAGATGGCTTGACATTAAACCCACTAGCCAGTGTCACAGATGCGCCATCTATAGGTAAAACTTTTGCACACGAAACTAAACACAAAACTGCTGCAAATGAAAACACCAGTAACAGGCATCGTCCTTGCGCCATTTTATTTTTAAATTCTAAACTTATAATACACGAAAGCACTGGACGACTGATTAAGCTTGACTGTGTAGCTTCTATACAAGATTTCTTGACTTAATATTGTGTTATATACGAGAACAAAATTGATTCGTACCCAGTTTGCCGTGAATTGTATTATTTATCAGTATTTGGTATATTGTTGCTAACGCTCGCTTCTCTCGGTTTTGATTCTAATGTTTATATTTTATGGCCGATTAATTAACACTTTTGGTCTTTATTGTTGTATGTACTAGCTGATGCCCTCGACTTCGTTCCCATGGATATAGGTTTTTGAAATCCCGTGCGAGTTCATCGATTTTCCGAAATAAAAAGTAGCCTATGTGTTGATCCAGGGTATAATCTATCTCCATTCTAAATGTCAGCCAAATCCGTCAAATAGTTTTTGCATGAAATAATAACAAACATTTATCCATACACACAAACTTTCGCGTTTATAATATTATAAGTAGGATTCGGATAATTTAAATTGCTAAAATTGACCTTATGAATGTAGATTATAATATGGATAAGAATATTCAGAAAAGCGTAAACTGAGTCAAAAAACCTGACTACTTCTCTTATTATATCTATCTGATAGAAACGCGATACTTACAGGCAAAACTGTGATACAGGTGGGGTGTTAAGAGATCTATGAATGTAATTATAATATGGATAAGAATATTCAGAAAAGCGTAAACTGAGTCAAAAAACCTGACTACTCCTCTTATTATGTCTATTTGATAGAAACGCGATACTTACAGGCAAAACTGTGATACAGGTGCAGCACAGTGGGGTGTTGAGATCTGCCGATAGCTAGCGCTAGTTACTACTAGCGCTAGCTATCGGCGATGTCGAGGCCTAGAAGTTTTGTTACAACGAACTGTGGAAGCCCGCATAAATATATTATATTCGTTCGTGATTAATGGAGGTCGTCGTCGTGTCGAAATCACTTATTCAAATGTTCAAAAAATAAACGAATAAGTAGGTATATATTTTAATTTTTTTTACCATTGAACAATAACTGTTCTGAATCCATGGTTGATTAAAATTCAAATTTCGTCCGTGAAACCAGAAGCGATGATGGATAAACCTTTGAGGGCTTCGATCCAACTTATGGGCCATTTGTAATCCACGCTCGATTCGGATATTTTCGTGACTAATCGGTTTGCCCACGAACAGGATCTTCAATGAGGTTCGTGGCATTCACAAGAAGAATCATTGAAAAGGCATACGCAATCGAACTTGGCCATTGTTTTCAATGCAACGTGTGAATAATATTTTAAACGACATGGAAATTGTGATAAATAGGTAATTGTGTTAAGGAAATTTCTGTTTGGTTTCCATCAAGAAAAAAAGGAATATACCTAATATGAATGAATATGGCAAAGATACAACTTTTTGTGTCATTCGTCATTTCTTTTTGGTTTTTCAGAGATTGAGCAATGGAATTCTTAAATGAATTATTTGGAGGACCGTGGATGTGGGTGGTGTGGTGATCTATGCTTGCACGATAAAGTAATAATTAAAATCGGTCAAGTACGAGACGGACTTGTACAGGAAGGGTTCCTTACAATCGTGAAATAAATAACACTTTAATTATTTAGATTTTTATGGCGGCCATTTTGAAATTTTTGATAATTGTTGATATAGCGGCAATAGAAATACACATTCTTTGATTTCAACTCTCTACCTATCATCATATCTCTACCTTCATGAATACCCTATGACAGACGGACGGACGGAAACCCGAGGCTTACTAATAGGGTCCTCTATTATTAAGCCTCGGCTTTCCGTTCGTCCGTTGGTAGGTATCCTTCGTGTACAGAATCCTAAAAATATATAACTAGGTAGCAGCGCCTTTGTCTAGAGGAGAGCAAAGTTCGTATCAAAAAGGTTTAAAGACTTTGAAATCTACATAGAGCCTGTTATTTATCATAGCAATTTAGTTTCAGAGTGTGTTTAGTAAAAGAAGAATAAAATAAATAAAATAGAGCATTACCACAGCATTACTGTGCTTGCGGTGTAGGTGAATAGTAGGTGTCTTTCCAGCATCAGGATTGAGGAGTTGGAACTCGGAGTTAATAGGGCTCTCTCCGTCACTCGCTTCATACAATCGTAGTTCCAATTTCATTTGAATATTAAGCAACCAAAGTCCATGAAATTTTGCAGACATATTCTAGAAACTAATATCTGTGTCTGTGGTTTTCCAGATTCCAGAGACCCCACTTAAGGTACATTTTCTCTAGGTTGGGAACTATATACTCGTATGTGTGCGATATTCCTTAAGAATCGGTTCAGTAATTTAAAAATCTATCACAGGAGTTATGACTATACACCTCTATGATACACCTACATATCCTGTAAAGAATAATGTATATTACATACTAAGTACCTACACAGTACACTGTAGAAACACGACGGACGGACGGACGGACAGACAGATAGACAGACAATAAAGTGATCCTAAACGGGTTCCGTTTTTTCTTTTGAGGTAAGAAACCCTAAAAATTAGGTAAGTACTGTACCAGTAGCGTACTAGCTTTAAAAGTAGGTAGCGTGGAAATATAAATAAAAGATTTCGTGAGTTTCTCGTATATTGCTTTAAATAATAACATAAAACTACGAGGTAAATAAATAGTGCGTCAGTCATAAACGTTTGTTTTGAAAATATTATTGGATTACCTATTCGAGATGATATGATTATTATTTTTATTAATTTAATTGATTCATTTTAAAAAGTATTACAATGTACACCTAGGCAGGGCATGTTGTTATTATGTACAGAATAATGTAATTATTCTGTATTTACAATACTACATACATAGCATAACAAAGCTGTATTTAGGCACCTAGACTGTTTCCTCTTATTGCAGTTCCCGTTATGTGCCAGTGTTTGCGTGTATGCCTATTTAATTTTCCCATATTCGTACTGTAGTTTTGTTGAAAAGAAATACTCGTGCAAATGATGATTTTCGTATAAGAAAAATCAATGATACAATCATTACAATATGTCAAACTATTAGATACACGTACAATGGATATACTTACAAGTTTACACATTTCGAAGACAGTTATGGTTTTTGTAAGGTTCGATATTGTACCATCGTCTGAGTAAAGTTTATTGCTCTATTACTATCGAACTTAATTATTCTTAAGTTTTCAGTAGAGCCTGTCTGATGCGTTTTCAAAAACTATATAATAACTTGTTCTTGGGCTACTGAGTCCAGGTTCCAGGTGCTCAAAAATTGCACCATACTCGTATTTATAACGGGTAAATTAATATCGATAGGTACCGATATTTTTATCCGTTGCTTGTTGGTTGATTTATGACCATGATGCCCTTCATCATGGTCATAAATCATAATTTAATATTGTCATATGGCGTCCAGCACCATTCTTTGGATTTTACTATAAATATGTATAGTAGTCGCACAGAATTCAGAATAAGTAATAGAAGTGCTTTGTGGAACGTGAGATTGTCGCTGTTCAAAATGATGTCTAGTAAAACATCAGTGCGCGTTATTGTCAAAACAGACGTATTTGCAGTGCATACTGTTACATTCAGAACTCTTATTGCAAAGATAAAAGTTGGCTAAAAGAAGTTTTTCCTAAAAAATGGTTAATAGTGCGTTTTATTAAAAATATCGGTTCAAAATGGTTTTAAATGTAGCCCCGTAGCTCCAGCGTATTACGAGTATATGTACTAAATATCTACCTCTGTTTTTAAATGGCCACACCAAAAGACTCACTTCAGGCTTCGCGCTTTACAAAAACATTCTAGGGGTAGAACTACGGCTGAAATCTATAATAGAGCGTACTTTGACTTTGCTCAGAATTAATAGTATATATATGCGTTATTTATAAACTTAATGGTTGTTTTAGATTATTTCAGCTAAGAGTTTTGGCCGGATTTTCTATAAGGTACTTTGGGCAGGATAAGAGTTTTGACTGTATCACACACATTTTAACTCACAGAGCTTTGACATCGGACATAGACGTTCCTAGTATATTATTATGCTCTTTCGAAATATTTTTGTATCAAAAAGGTCATCTAAATAGGCATCCAAAACACAACATTTCTATTACCTTATTAAGAACTCTGTGGGTCGTCACTCGTCGAAATAAGCCTACTTAGCATCTAGTATTAATTAGAAACTAGTACAGCTAGGAAGTCGTCGTTGTTCCCAAAAGGTAGAGATTTGAAGGCGGATGCAGTGAGAGCCTTGTGTCTTCGGAGCAGGTCAGGGAACGAGAAGTTTGGCGCGCCGCGATGCCTCACGTCGAGGAGACCGTCTCCAAATGAGACCTGGAATAGAAGAGATAAAAAATTCTTAGGTTAAAAGTTAAGGTCGATTCACATCAACACGTGACACGTGCGTAGTGACGCGTGTGAATCCGTAGACATAACTGCACGCATTACGTCTACGCGAACGTTCATGTCTCCTACATTTCCATACATTACAACGCAATGGTACGCGCTACGTCTACGCTTACTCAACGCCTGCGCAGCCTGTATGAAGGAGCTGTAAAGGTTCGTGTTTTGAGTTTTTTGGTATAAATTACCTAGTTAGTAGCCCTTCCCCAGGGTGCAAGCTATCTCTATTCCAAATTTTGTCAAAATTGGTTAAACGGATGGGCCGTGAAAAGCTAGCAAAGAGACAGATAAAAAGACAGATATACTTTCGCTTTATAATATGAGTGGTATACCCACTATATAAGAAAGATATCCATCGATTTTTCTAATGCTAGGAACTTCTGAAAACCGCAGACTCATTAAATAAGTAATTGTGTTAGGTATTTACTACTGGTTGAGCAAAAGTGTTCTCGGGCACAGAATGAAAGAGGTAGGCCGTAGGGCGACAACGAACACTTCCAACGAACGAACAACGAAGTGCTCCCCTTCCTATTTGCAATTAATGACAGTCCAATGATACAGTGCAATCCAATCCTAGGCTTGAATAACTCCGTTAATGAGAGCAGTCTCACTGAAACTCAAAAAAATATTTCGGATAAGTCCAGCTACAATATCCTTGAATTAAATATTCCTCTTCAGTGACATTTCATGTAAAAGTCATCAACGCTTATTGTAGAAAAGGTCTGGGTACAATGGACACCGAATTGGATCCTGCTCCAACCAGGATATGAAAGCGCGACCTTAACATTAAAGTGGAGTCTGATTCACTAGTTGCTACTGCATAATGGCTTAAACTCACAGAGTCATTGAACTTTACATCAGCTTTGTAGACTGATGATGTGTATTCAATAAATTAAATCTTGTCTTGACCAATTAGATGAAGCCGAAACCGACGGATTAAGGTCGGATTGAGGTATTTATAACTGATCAATAGCATGAACATGCATGACACATCGCCAAAAAAATTTAGAATTAAATATTCACTAAATCAGGTGTCGCGTTTTTATTAATTTGAAATTACTTTCAATGTTACTACACGTTAAATTTACGATTAATTATTATTATTATTATTCTGACGTTGAGTTCGATAGATATGCTTAATATTATAATTATTTAATATAACTATCGATATAGTTGAATTCAATGATAACTTTAATTTATTCAGATTTGATAGGTATGTCAGATAATTTATTTTCATTTATGAATAAATTATAGTTAGAAATAACTTGAAAGGCAAATAAATTAAAAATATGTCACCATATTTTTATTTTAAGTTACAGTCAAAATAACGTTTTCACTTCACTAGCTCAAAAAGTGCGCCTTTGCTGTCAAAAACCAGTGAGCAAAAGTCATCTCCTGTTTGGTGCAGTTGCAGTCAAGCGCAAGCCTGTATAAAGTTTAAAAAAGGAATAATTTTCTTTACTTACTGGGTCATTCTGGAAGCCGTTCAGGGAGTTAAAGCCAAAAGCAGATGAAGCGCTTTGGCTGCCCGACTGGCCATTGAAACCACCTCCTAAAGCTGATGCAGAGGACGCGGCTCCCGTAGCACCTGCACCGTTGAAGGATCCCGCTTGGCTGCTTGCTTGACTGCCGCCGAAGCCACTGAAAAATGTAAAATATTTGTGTTATTAAAAACAACAACAATATGTTCCGGCTTTGCAAGAAGTGACCTTTTGTATTCATATAAGCATAGGTACCTATTTAGGAACCTTCACTTAGAGAGTTAACTTAAATAAAATTGTTTTGTCCAAGCAGATTGACATGACGAGCAAATCTCTATTCTCTATAGCTACTTAGGTAGGTATATATTGCAAAGCTAACTTTTGTATATTTTGACTACTTTTTTATTCCATTGCAAGTTTTTTGATGATAAATTCCAGCTGCTTTTAAGCTGTATCATGATTTCATTTTTTCATTAATTTACGTAGAGATAAAGATACTTAGAAATTATCTATGCCGGTATTCACAGTTATCATCCTAATCCCTTTTTAATAATCAAATAATGGTAAGGGTTCTCTTAGGGTATGGGGTGTGTCCACATACAACTCTATAAAAAAACGAGATTTCAACACTTAAATTTTTACAGTTATTAATTAATTATTATCAGATGTTAGTGATAATAAATGGAACCATCAAAAATGAAAGATTTAATGTGTGAGTGTTTTAATAAAAAAAAAACAAGGCTTTGAACTGTTCTTATAACATCAAAGAAAACAATCGTAGCAAAAAACGCTAATTGATCAATGAAAATTGGTAGACCAAAGTTGGAGAGCATTTACTTTTTGCAATAGATATTTTTTATTGGAATCAATAAACCAGCAAAAACGATAAGTGTTTAGTTTAATTGGACGAGAGTCGAGACAAATTAGACATACCTCTTAAAATATTTAGATGTTACTTACAGGTAGGTATTGGTGTTTGGGAGAGTTTTCCTCGATATAAATGTCTATTGTTTGTTTTTAAGTTTTGGTATAAAATAAATAACTTTTTGAAACTTATATTCTTCATATTATGTTGCCCTACATTTTCGAAATATTTTAGGTTAGAGAAAGGTTAAGGTTTAAAGGGTTTAAATTGGATGATAAACGATCACAATAATATGTCTGAGCTATGGAACATTTTTTTTTTTGATTTAATTAGTTATACATAATATTATTTCAGAAAGTCAACTCAAGAGCTTATTTTAGAAATAATTCTATCACTTACTTTCCAAATCCATTGAAAGAAGATGCCTGGCTTGCGGAATGAGATGCACTGAATCCTTGATTGAATCCAAACGAAAATGACTGTGAAGCTGAATGACTAGCACCGGCACCATTAGCACTGCTACTTATACTCGCTGTCAACCCCCCATTGCCAGATGGCTTTACATTAAAACCACCCCCAAACCCATATCTCGGCTTCACTTGATTCACTGAACCACGTTCACCAGGCAATAAAGTACTGGGATCGCGCTCCAGATGTTCCAAAACTGGTAGAACTGGAGGAGTAATTATAGGTTCCAATTTTCTTTCTTGTCTCCTTTCATCGGGGAATACGAAGCCATTCGCTGGTGCTGACTTCGCGACACATGCTAGGGATAGGAAGACACACGTCCAGATGAACATCATGATTGAGCCCGTCGGATACTATGGCAGGTTTACGATGTTTGTAGTATTAATAGGGTCGCACGAGGCCACTCGCGGTGTTGGCATGCGGCCCGCGGCACAGCCTTCAGAAAACCCACTGCACTAAACCCCGGCAAACGTCCAGGCCAGTAGCTATCCCCTCTACTACAGTGTCCTTTCGTAGCTAACGGTTCATTGTTAGCATCTCGTTTAGGAAGCCGGAAAAAAATAAAAAATCCGGCGCGATGTCGGGAAAACTAAGTGTCCTACTTAGATCCTCTTACTGAGTCGGAACACGTTCAAATGCTCAACAAAAGTTTATGATCAAAGGTTATATGCAGATAATATGTTACTCATCGCATCATGTGCCTTTTTTAAATCAATAACCTGATATTAATTGTGTTCAAATTAATTCAGCGTCGAAGACTTTTTGCGTAAATAAATTGTATATTTTCGAACATAATAAAAGAGAAATCAATTGGCAATAAGGCATCACTTAGATATTCGACTCGAGTTGGAGATCGTTGAATTAGTGTTTAATGGTATAAAATTTTAATATTAAAAAGGTTTATAAGACAGGTTTCAGTGGCGACTGTTATAAAATATTATAAAATGTTTAAAATGAACGAGCTAAAAGGTTGAATTTTTGAAGAACCGTCTACCAAACTAAGACACAATTTGACGATAGGTAAAGAAAGGTAACTATTTTAATAAGGCCAGGGAATTTTTTGGAGCCTTGCTGTAGGACTCTGTTGAGGAGCCACGAGTACCTACGTCAGTATTTAGTTTCCTAGAACTTTCAATATCCTGACGATAAAGAACTAGGTAACATTCACTAATTAAAAGGATTAAATATAACAATTATACATTTCGTTTTAGATCTCCATACTATTCATTTTATTGTCTACTTTGGCATCCATGACACTAATATTATAAAGACGAAAGTTTGTATGTATGTGTGTATGTTTGTTACTCTTTCATGCAAAAAGTACCTATATTGAACAGATTTGGCTGGAATTTAGAATAGAGATAGATTATACCCTACACATGGGCTGCTTTTTATATCGGTAAATTTAAAGAGTTCCCATAGAGTATTCAAAACCTATATCCATGGGAACGATGTCTCGGGCATCAGCCAGTAAAAAAATGTATCTGTCTTTCTGTCTACTAGCTTTTCACGGTCCTTTCATGTTTGGTACAGAGATATCTTGCACCCTGGATACTGACATAGACTAAGTACTTTTTATTCGGGAAAATAAAAGAGTTTCCACCGGTTTTTTTAAAAACCTTAACAATCCATGCTGCTGAAGACGCGGGCATCATCAAGTTTTTTTGAAATAAAAGTGCAATGAGTGGTTTGATTTAGTTTTTGTCGGACTTACAGATCCCGTATCCGTGTACCCAATTTAGCATTTGGATTGACTCATATTAAGTAACTGTGTAGGTGTAGGTTTGTTGTACTAAGCCCTGTGACTCATGATTATTTAACACTTGAATCTTGGGAAACAAACTCCAAATACCAAATAGGTACAACTTGTTTACGAAACACCAATATTGATATTTTAAACCGTGAAAGCCTAGTGTTTAAGACGTCTTTCTCCTATCAGGAAGGTTGGGGGTTCAATTCCTGGCACTAACTTCTCGGTTAATGTGCGTTTTAAGAAACCTGAATATTTAAATACAAAAAAGGTATATTCAAGTAGACTAATTTAACTTTAGACATCAGTATTCACACAAAAATTATAATAAAATTCATTAGGTTGGCAGGTGGGTTTACTGTTATGATTACGTAATCTAATGCGAAGATGAAAACTATTAAATATAAGAGTTTCATAATTTATTTACCTATTAAAATTTACCTACTAATTTAAACCCTATGAGTCGGGTTGGCGATTTCGTCCGCGTAAATTTCGGTTTTTCGAAAATTGCTCTGATTTTCCGGAACAAAAAAGCCTGTGCTAAAAATAGCCTAGGCGCTGAGATGCAAACTATACCCAAAACAAATCTCAAAATCGGTTAAACGGATGATGAAGCAGCAGACACACATTCGCATTTATAATTTTAGTGTGGAAATATGGATTATCTATATTATTACTGAATTAAATACAAGTAGATAAGTCGATATTATGTTAATATGCAAGTCTTTCTCTAAAGCGGTCACAGACACAAGTTACAATGTCAAGTGGACTGGTTACTTAATAAGCAGTAGGGTTACCACGTGGCGGAAATTCTTGATTTAACGTATTTTTAACCGACTTCGAAAAAACGTAAATAGAATTAAAGTAAAAAGTATATAGAATTATAGTAGTAGCATAGTAGTATTGAAAAAAAAGTTAAGAAGAATTTATTTTGCTTTCCTATATTTAACCTTTTTTGCTATCGGTAAATGACAACAACGCAGTTTTCTGGTGCTGTAAATATTATATTTTCTTTGCCTCTGTACTCATGAGGGCAAGAAATTGTGATCTGAGGTTTGAATAGAGAAATTAACCAGTTCCCTTTTTACGAGTCATGTTTAGATCCGTAATTTATACTGTTGAATGGGGTTCTTAGCCTCAAAAGTTTGAATAAACAGAGGTGGATTATAAAACCGTCGCGGCCGTTAGAGTAATTCAACAACATCTTAGGTAGGTAGGTAGGTACATCCTATTCAATTCAATTTCAAGAAATCTACAGGTGAGATGATGCTGACAGATAAATAGCTTACTGGAAATAGAACCGAGGATTCCATTATGTTTTTATATGTTACGGAACTAGGTGTAATAAATGTACCTAAGTAAATTCATACATACTTCCATATCTACTTAAAAATATAATTAATTAGAGGATGTCCGCGACTTCATCCGCGTGGATTTAGGTTTTTGGGAATCCCGTGGGAACTCTTTGATTTTCCGGGATAAAAAGTAGCCTATGTCCGTCCCCTTGATATAAACTAACCCTGTACCATATTTCGTCAGAATCGGTTAAACTGTTGGGCCGTGAAAAGGTAGCAGACAGACAGACACACTTTGGAGGATGTGGCAATGTGTTGTCTATCACCGGGCATCCATTCCACCGATTCTGACAAATTTTGGTACAGAGACAGCTTGCATTTCGGGGACGGACATAAGTAGTAACTTTTCCATCCCGGAAAACCAAAGAGGGGGACGTACAAAGGTTAACTTTTGCCCCGAAAAATCAAAGGGTTCTCACTGGAATTTTTAAAACATAAATCCACGTGGGCGAAGCCGCGGGCATCAATTAGTTTATAAATGAGTCATAAAACAACTTGTAAAGTTATTATTATGTATGATAATAATATGGTTGATAGATAATGATAAGAGCAGGTGTGATTCTAATATTAGCAAGGTATGGTAATTTTAGCAATTTTTAGGTAAGTATGGAAATTCGGTACGATTAAAATAAATCTTGAATCGCTCTCATTAGGTATTTTACGAAAATTACGAAGTACGGAAATTCTACCATTGGCACCCTTATGGTTGACATCCTATTTGCGTCTTTGATACGAACCACTAAGGTGTGGAACGCCCTTCCGATAACCGTGTTTCTTGATACGTAATCTAATAACTTGAGAAGTACCTTCAAGGCAAATATCAATAAGCATCGTCTAGGCAAGTGCGTCATTGCTTTCCATCTTGTCTTACAATAATAAATCTTTGCTAAAAAATATTTTAATAAAAGAATGAAGACAACCCTAGGAATTAAGAAAATCCCAGTCGGTTCGGGGCCACACGTCTTGTGCCACGGTCGTGCTACATTATAGTATACTTCACACTTGTGTACCTACCTACATGTTAAAATTCACGTATATCGACACTTAGGCGCAATGCACACCGGCAGAGCCGAGGTGCAGCATCCCTCCAACTCTAACTTTGTGTTAGAGTGTGGGTATTCGGTGGCTTTGTTTACAAGTGCAAACGGTGGTAAAGCGCGTAATCCGTGGTTTGTTTTCAGACTACCAATTTCAACGGTAGGTCACGGTTCACAATGAAAGCTGAGCTATATTCCTGTATGCGTGTTTGCGCTGGTCCTAAGATACGCATGCGACTTCTTTATTTAATTGTTTAAACGCACATTCTTAGCTTCGAAAAGTTAGACGGTTAGTGCCCCGGGGTTGAACCCCTGACCTCCCGAATAAGAGGTGGACGTCTTAACAACTAGGCTATCACGGCTGGTAATATGGGGCAAGTAAACTTAATATACCTACCCACACATAATAATATGGGAATAGAATAGAAATGGCGCTGACGTGTTTCTATCACTTGGCTCAGCATGTTTTGGGACCATTAAGTCGATGCTAAAACTATGTTTATGTCGGTAACTTATTTTTATTAGGTATACCTGGCTAAAACTGGAATTTGAGTCATTTCCCCTTATGGACTAAGAGCCTGCGAGGGCCAGGCCTTCGTTATTTTATAAAAGCTGAAAGTTTCTCTGCGTATTGTCCCCAACACAAGAAGAACGATCTGCAACTATGAAGTTTGGATCATGGTGGCTTTGGGAGATCTAAATCTTACGTCAAAGTATAAAGTAATTTTTTTATATTTTCTTCGGTATAGTGAAATCACGTCATGCATTGCCAGACAGTTTAGTATCGTGGCAACCCCCTGCCCTTAAACTTTTAAACTTTAAGGGTGTCTGGCAGAGGGTTGCCACAACTCTGGTCTAGCCTTCGCTGGCTCTCTCTCTATAACATGTTTGAAACAAATAACTCTAGTGGTTTACCACAATCACCATCATTGTGGAATGTGTTGGAGTTTTTTATAAGTGTGTGTTCCACCTGTGATGAGTGATGACGTAGGCAGCTAAAACGCGAACTTAGGCTATTGACCTCGTCCACAAACTCAAAGTCACTAGATAGAGAAGCCTCAATAGCTCAACGCGTATAGAAGCGGACTGAAATCCGAAATGTCGGCGGTTCAAACCCAATCCGTTGCACTGTTGTCGTACTCACTCCTAGCACAAGCTTAACGCTTAGTTGGAGGGGAAAAGGGAATGTTAGTCATGAGTATAAATGACTAATATTCTTTAAAAAAAAGATTGGACTACAATGGAATGTCTTTCTAAGGGACCAAATCCATTACGAGAAAATCCGGAGAAGAACTATTGTGACTATCATGTCCTAAGCCCTTCCACTCTTCTTTATCTGTGTCACCCAAGGATTACCAAGTCTGTCCATCCTTAGCGATGTTAGTCTAAGTTGATTTGATTTTGATTGTGATCAATAAAAAAGGTGTTAAGCAATAATTTTACTCTCATTTTGTTGCATATCAAAAAAAAGTATGGATATACCTACCTTGATCACTCGGTATGTGATGTCACCTCACTAGAAAATTGTCGATTGTATGCTGATTGCGTATAGTCAGTCAGCGGTTTCGATGCACTTTATGTCAAGTACTACCCCCAAAACGCACATTCTTTTATTCCCGAAAGACCAATAGAGTTTGCTTAGATTTTACATATTGTTTAAACGAAAAAGATTTGTCTCTAACTTAAATGCTTAGGTGCACTCTTATTACTGCTTGTACCTACTATTCATTTTACGATTAAGTAATTAAATGCACATTGCATGTTGTATAAGTATATATATTGTTGTATATATGTTGTATAAGTATAGTATTATAATGTGTAACAGTCAAGCATTATTGAACATTAAATAGGTATAATACATAGAAATCTTATATTATGGTAGGCTTTATAGGTAAACCACCTACTTAATTAGAGTGACTGTTTCGAATTATTGAAATTATATGCATCATGTTGAAATAACTTAGGTATATGACGTGGTGTAAACATCTGTTATAGATACACGTATGAAAATCATTCTATGGAAAAGTACATAAGTACATATTTACAATTTAACAAGCGTGAGTCACAAAGAAACAGTAAAACAAAAGAAGCATTAGTAATTATTCTTAATTATTGCTCATATTTTATTTTTACTTAATTTTGTATTACTGGTCCACAAATTGAGAATGCAAGATGTTATTAATATCCAACTAATAAATAATAATATAACCTAACTAGATGCAATAAAATATCGAAGACAATGAAAAATATTCAAAAGCGAAAGTTGATTTCCCGTTGCTGTTAGAATATGTTAATTAATCTATCTACTTTCTTCTATTTTCTTCTTCTATATAAATAAAAGGAAAAATTGACTGACTGACTGACCGATCAACGCACAACTCAAACTACTGGATGATCGGGCTGAAATTTTGCATGCAGATAGCTATTATTACGTAAACATCCGCTAAGAAAGGATTTTTGTATATCCAACCCCTAAGGGCGTAAAAAAAGGGTTCGAAATGTGTTGTCCACGCAGACATAGCCGCAGTCATAAGCTAATACTTAGGTATATAAGTACCTTTCAAGTACTTGGCTCTACTTTCTGAAGTGCAAATAAATTGTTAGCAAAGAATAAAACCAAAAATAATATAAGATATTATAATATCATTTGTCTAGAAAAGAGTTTGTACCTAACGCTATGCAAGATTTGTTTCCTCGTTTATACGAGAACATTAATATTATTCTATTTTTGCCATAGTAAGTAAAACTAGTTTCAATATTATATTATTTACGGTGTTAAATAATGGCGTTTCTGCATAATTAATTGACGCTTATTAGGAACAGATTTTCTTAATAAGGGCATATTAGCCTAGATATGTATAATATGAATTTCTTTTCCTTGATAAAAAAATCCATATCTCTTGAAATAAACAAATTATAAACAAACATCTATATCTAATGTAGAAGATAATAATTATGTACTTGCATGAAGGTTCTAAATTCTAATATGATACCATCAACATTGTAAATTATAGAATAGGTAGGTAGGTGGCGAGCGAGGACAACGCATCCCGGGTAATTGCTAGTTTCTAGTAAAGTGTAGATAAGTATAAAAAGTTGGATTTTCAGCATAGTTTACAAATCGGCCAAGTGCGAGTTGGACTCTCACACGAAGGATTCCGACTCACAAATTCCCGACTACGGCATAGCCGAAAGGAAGGGTTATGATTTTAGCAGTCTATGTATGTATGTATATGTGTATATTATGAGTGTATGTTTGTATCCAGATTCTGTGTGTTCCACCGTAGCGGCTAAACTACTGGGCCGTACTACTATTTTGATGAATGAGGTGTCAACCCGACTACGTAACAACCCGACTTGGTACAAGTAAAATAATCTAAAAAGAAAGAAACAAGGTGCTTAGTGCTATCATCATCTTGAGTAAGATTCAATTCAAATGCCGTTGTCGTGCGTATTTCTTATTCTTGATAGACGGCATTCCCAATGATTTTATTTGTCTACCAAGTTAGAATGTATTCTTTTTGCTGTCGACAACGCACGACCACGGCATTTGTATTGAATCTTACTCAAGATGATGATAGTGCTAAGCACCTATCTTGTTTCTTTCTTTTTAGTTTATTTTACTTGTACCAAGTCGGGTTGTTTCGTAGTCGGGTTACAATTTTTCAACTTTTTATTATTATTTGTTTTTATGGCGGCAAGAGAAATACGCATTCTGTTAGAACGCTCCATTTCGCTAGTTCGATTCTTCTCATACTTTGCTCTATTACGGTTCACGAGATACAGCCCCCTGACAGACGGACGGATAGTGAAGGCTTAGTAATAGGGTCTCGTTGGAACCTTTCGGTTACGTAACCCTAAAAATTGATCTCCATACGACTAGAGTGTCCTTTTCATAGTGCCCTCACGTGATCATTAATTGATCGATACCAACTCCATTTGTTGCATGTATGAAAAAAATTATTCGTGATGTTGGGTCGTTTAACGAGCGAAGCGAAGTGAGGAATGCAACACACTCGAGTTCTGGATAAATACTGATTATTATTATTGATAAAACTTTTGATTGATATAATTGTTATACTCTACATAATGTCTATAAGTCACACAGTCAAAACAGTAGTTTTTTAGTAGATAAGTCATCTTTATCTGCTCATAAAACATTTTACAAATCACGAAAACGTTATAAATTATAATATTATGATATTGAGTGAGTCTTTTCCTCTTGTACTCGTCCACCCATAGATAACAATTTCTACTCAGTGCATCTACCTATAACTTACTCATTGTTTCATTATTCACAGTCATTCAAATTTTATTTTCATAGGTAGTTGTTTTTTGGGTTCCGTACCTTAAAAGGAAAAACGGAACCCTTATAGGAGCACTTTGTTATCTGTCTGTCTGTCGTGACTTAAGAAAACCCAAATCCCGTTGACCTAGAATCATGAAATTTGGCAGGAAGGTAGGTAGGTAGGTCTTTTAGCATAAGTAAAGGGAAAATCCGAAAACTGTGAACTTGTGGTTACATAAAAAACTAGCTGATACCCGCGACTTCGTTCGCGTGGATGTAGGTTTTTTAAAATTCCCGTGGGAACTCGTTGATTTTCCGAGATAAAAAGTGCCTATGTGCTAATCCAGGGTATAATCTATCTCCATTCTAAATTTCAGCCCAATCCATCCAGTAGTTTTTGCGTGAAGGAGTAACAAACATACACACACACACACACACAGACAGACACACACACACACACACACACATACAAACTTTCTCCTTTATAATATTAGTGTGATAGTGTGATAATTAAAATGTATTTCCTAAATTAATTTACTAAATT